>NW_026555150.1:0-5000000 GCF_021234165.1 Pteronotus mesoamericanus
CACAGCGAGCCCAGGCAGGTGGGGGACCCTGCCGCGCTGGGAACGCGCTCAAGGAGCTCTCGTGAGAGCGCAGAGAGATCCCAAAAAATAGCCCAGCCCTGACCGAAGGGGTCACAGAGCTGTTCCAAGCAGGAGTCAGACACAGGCATTAGACTCCTGAAAGGCTCAAACAAACAACCCAAGGCCCTATAGGGTCAACAACTGACATCATCAGAGGCAAGCCCAGAAAGAAAAGTAAAGGACAAAAATACTTAACAGACTCTCACAAAAATGGGAAGAAAAAGAAGTTCTCCCCAAATGAGTGGAAAAGGGGACTCCCCACAGAGAGAGCTCAATGAAATAGAGGCAAGGGAACTATCAGATATGGAATTTAAAACAATGGTTCTAAGGAAGCTCAATGAGCTCAGCCAGCTCAAAGAGAACTATGAGAAACTGCAGAGAAACTATCAGGATCTTACAGCAAACTATATCAGCCTGGAAAAGGACATAGAAACTATCAAGAAGACACAAGAGGATATGAAGAATACCATTTCTGAATTGAAGAACACAGTAGAAGGAATCCAAAGCAGGCTGGATGAAGCTGAGGATCGAATCAGTGAGATGGAGGATAAGGTAGAAAAAAGCTCCCAGAAAGAGCAAGAAATGGAAAAACGGCTCAAAAAGAATGAAGAAGCATTTAGGGAAATGCAGGACAACCTGAAACGCAATAATATCCGTATAATAGGGATACCAGAAGGAGAAGAAGAGGAGCAAGGGATAGAGAACCTCCTCGAAAAAGTAATGATGGAAAATTTCCCTAATTTGAGGAGAGAAAGGCTCTCATGGATCCAGGAGGCACAGAGGACCCCACTCAAGAAGGACCCAAGGAGGTCCACTCCAAGACACATCATCATTAAAATGGCAAATGTCAAAGACAAAGAGAGAATCCTGAAGGCAGCAAGGGAGAAGGAGAAAGTAACATACAAGGGGGCCCCGATACGCCTAGGAGCTGACTTCTCAACAGAAACACTCCAAGCCAGAAGGGAATGGCAACAAATATTCCAAGCCATGAAAAGCAAGGGCCTACAGCCAAGGCTGCTCTACCCAGCCAGGCTCTCCATTAAAATAGAAGGAGAAATACGGAGTTTCCCAGACAAAAGAAAGCTAAAAGAATACATCTCTACCAAACCAGCACTACAAGATATGCTAAGGGGACTGGTTTAAGCAGATGAAGGAAAAGAATGAGACAGAGAGGAACACAAGTACAAAGAGAAAAGATGAGTAAGTTTCTATCAGTAATATCTCTCAATGTGAATGGACTAAATGCCCCAATCAAAAGACACAGGGTAGCTGAGTGGATAAGAAAACATGACCCACACATATGCTGCCTACAAGAGACCCACCTCAGAGCAAAAGACCTACACAGATTGAAAGTAAAGGGATGGAAAATAATATTCCAAGCAAATGGACATGAGAAAAAGGCTGGCGTTGCCATACTTGTATCAGACAAAGTCGATTTCAAAGCAAAGGCCATAAAGAGAGACCCAGAGGGGCACTTTATCATACTTAAAGGAAGAATCTATCAAGAAGACATCAATATTGTAAACTTATATGCTCCCAATATAGGAGCCCCCAAGTTTATAAGGAAATTGTTGGATGACTTCAAAAAAAGATATAGATAGCAACACACTGATAGTAGGGGGATTTCAACACCCCACTGTCCAAAATGGACAGATCTTCCAAACAAAACATTAATAAACATATCGTGGAGCTGAATGAAACATTGAATCAAAGAGACTTAACTGACATATATAGAATCTTACATCCCAAAGAAGAAAAATACACATTCTTTTCAAATGCTCATGGCAGTTTTTCAAAGATAGACCACATGATAGGACACAAAGCAAGCCTCAGTAAATTCAGGATAATTGAAATAATACCAAACTTTTTCTCAGACCACAAGGCCTTGAAACTCGAAATCAAACTCAAAGAGAAACTTCAAAAACTTGGAAACTCATGGAGACTGAACAGTACACTTTTAAACAATGAATGGGTCAATAATGAGATAAGAGAAGAAATCAAAAAATTTCTGGAAACAAATGAAAATGAACAGACAACTGTCCAAAACCTATGGGACACAGCAAAGGCGGTCCTGAGAGGGAAGTTCATAGCAATACAGGCTTACCTTAAAAAGATAGAAACATTTCAAATAAAAGACCTAACACTACAACTTGAAGAACTGGAGAAACAACAACAAATAAATCCCAGAGCAAGTAGAAGGAAGGAAATAGTCAAGATTAGAGCAGAACTGAATGACATAGAGACAAAAAGAACAATTCAGAGGATCAACCAATCCAGAAGCTGGTTCTTTGAAAAGATTCATAAAGTGGACAAACCTTTAAGCAGACTCATCAAGAATAAAAGGGAGAGGACCCAAATTAATAATATCAGAAATGAAAGAGGAGAAATAACAACTGATACCACAGAAATACAAATGATCATCAGAAACTATTATGAACAATTATATGCCAAGAAATTTGAAAATCTGGATGAAATGGACAAATTTTTAGAAAAGTATAATCTTCCAACACTGAAGGAGGAAGAAACAGAAAGCTTGAACAGAACGATAACAGTTGGGGAAATTGAAGCAGTCATCAAGAAACTCCCAGCACACAAAAGTCCAGGGCCAGACGGTTTCCCAGGAGAATTTTACAAAACATTTAAGGAAGAGCTAACCCCTGTCCTTCTCAGACTATTCCAAAAAATCCAAGAGGAGGGAAGACTGCCAGACTCCTTCTATGAGGCCAGCATCACCCTGATCCCCAAACCAGATAAAGACCCTACAAAGAAAGAAAACTACAGGCCAATTTCGCTGATGAACATAGATGCTAAAATCCTCAACAAAATATTGGCAAACCGCATCCAGCAATACATTCAAAAGATTATCCATCACGATCAAGTGGGATTCATCCCAGGGATGCAGGGATGGTTCAATATACGCAAATCAGTAAACGTGATACACCACATAAATCAAAGAAAAGACAAAAACCACATGATCATCTCGATAGATGCAGAAAAAGCATTTGACAAGGTACAGCACCCATTTATGATCAAAACACTCAGCAAAATGGGAATCAATGGGGCATTCCTCAACGTAATAAAGGCCATATATGAAAAACCTACAGCCAATATCATACTCAACGGGCAAAAACTGAAAGCTTTCCCACTAAGATCGGGAACACGACAAGGATGTCCGCTCTCACCGCTTCTTTTCAACATCGTATTGGAAGTCCTAGCCACAGCGGTCAGACAAGAGAAAGAGATAAAAGGCATCCAAATAGGAAAGGAGGAAGTAAAACTATCATTGTTTGCAGATGACATGATAGTGTACATAGAGAACCCTGTAGACTCTACCAAAAAACTCCTCAACCTAATAAGTGAATTTGGCAAAACAGCAGGATACAAAGTCAACATTCAGAAATCAAAGGCGTTATTGTACACCAGCAATGCAATAGAAGAAGAAGAAATCAGGAAAAATATACCATTCGATATAGCACGAAAAAAGATAAAGTACCTAGGGATAAATTTAACCAAAGACACAAAAGACCTGTATGCAGAAAACTATACAACATTGAAAAAAGAAATTAAGGAAGACACAAATAAATGGAAGCATATACCGTGCTCATGGATTGGAAGAATTAATATCCTTAAAATGTCCATACTACCAAAAGCAATCTATAGATTCAACGCAATCCCTATTAAGATACCAATGACGTATTTCACAGAAATAGAACAGACATTTCAAAAATTTATATGGAACCATAAACGACCTCGAATAGCTGCAGCAATTTTGAGAAAGAAACACAAAGTAGGAGGGATCACAATACCGGACATCAAACTCTACTACAAAGCCACTATACTCAAAACAATCTGGTACTGGCACAAGAACAGACCCATAGACCAGTGGAACAGAATAGAAAGCCCAGAAATAAGCCCAGGTCTCTATGGACATCTAATATTTGACAAAGGGGGCAGAAGCATAAAATGGAGCAATAACAGCCTCTTCAACAAATGGTGTTGGGAGAGCTGGATGGCTACATGCAAAAAATTGAAATTGGATCATCAGCTGACACCATACACAAAAATAAACTCAAGATGGATAAAAGACTTAAATATAAGTCGCAACACCATCAAAGTCCTAGAGGAGAACATTGGCAGGAAACTCTCAGATATCCCACGCAGCAATTTTTTCACTGATATGTCTCCTAAAGCAAGGGACATAAAGGAAAGAATAAACAAGTGGGACCTCATCAAAATAAGAAGCTTCTGCACGGCTAAAGAAAACATCAGCAAAATGAAAAGGGAGCCAACCATTTGGGAAAATATATTTGCTAATGATACATCAGATAGAGGTTTGATCTCCAAGATATACAAAGAACTCACTCGACTTTACTCCAAGAAGACAAACGATCCAATCAAAAAATGGGCAAAGGACCTGGGCAGACGCTTTTCTAAGGAGGAGATACAGAGGGCCCAGAGGCATTTGAAAGGATGCTCTGCATCACTAGCCATTAGAGAAATGCAGATCAAAACCACCATGAGGTACCACCTCACACCGGTCAGAATGGCCATCATAAACAGATCCACAAACAACAGGTGCTGGCGAGGCTGTGGAGAAAAGGGAACTCTAGTCCACTGTTGGTGGGAATGCAGACTGGTGCAGCCACTATGGAAAGCAGTGTGGAATTTCCTCAGAAAGCTGAAAATGGAACTGCCTTTTGATCCAGCGATTCCCCTGCTGGGACTATACCCTGAGAACACCAAAACGCCAATACAAAAGAACCTATGCACCCCAATGTTCATAGCAGCACAATTTACAATAGCCAAGTGTTGGAAGCAACCTAAATGCCCATCAGTAGATGATTGGATCAAAAAATTATGGTACATATACACAATGGAATACTACGTAGCAGAAAGAAAAAAAGAAGTACTAAACTTCGCAACAGCATGGATGGAACTGGAGAGCATCATGCTAAGCGAAATAAGCCAGGGGGCGAAAGACAAATACCATATGATCTCACCTATAAGCGGAACCTAACCAAGAATGCAAAGAAGCAAGGCAAATATGGCCAGCAACACTGAAAGGAAAAGAAATCAACAGAGACAAGAGGGAAGGGGGGGGGCAGGGAAAGGGAAGGGAAGGGGAAAGTCAAGGAACATATAGCAAGGACTCATGGACAAAACCAAAGGGGAAGAGCTGAGGGAGGGAAGGTGGGAGGGGGCAAGGGAAAGGGGGGGGGAAGGCAGAGACAAATGTATTTAAAAAGTAAATAAATTAATAAAAAAAAAAATAAACCCACAATTGCCAACTGAAAAAAAAAAAAAAAAAAGTAGAGGCATTTATTGAAGAAGATACAAGATACAAGAAACATTGTACATAAGACAATGACACCTCTGTCCCCTTCAAAGTAGGCACCGTGGCACCTCACACAGTTCTCCCAATCACCATCAGCTGCACTGTCCTATTTTCCTGAATCTCATTGGTGGTCTGAATCTGGGCTGTAGGGTGGCTGAGTCACCTGGGTGATTTGATGTTTTGCCAAAAAACTACACGAGATGTGATGCATGAGCCAGTACATAGTTATGATGAAGCTGCCAATCAGCAGTTGCCCATAGCTGCAGCCTTTTGAATCATCTGAACAGTTTCCATGGAGGAATGTTCAAGCTTAACACAAAATTCAATCCAGATTTGTTGCTTTACTCACTGAGTCATTTTGAATGCAATGGCCACATGGTACACATGCTCACTCAATGGTGTCTACCAGGCACACTGACTAGTACAGTGAAGTCATCATTGTTCATGCATGTGCATTCCAGTCCACTCTCCTTGGCTGCTAGGATACATGGATATCATGCCAACCATTCTTCTTATATTAAAAATGGCTGCACATTCTCTGGACAGACCTCATATGTCACATATAATATAATACATATTCTATATTAAAATGAAATCCTTTAGGAAGGAAAAATATCCTTTATCTGCTATGCGTTTCACAAATATTTTCTCCAAATCTATGGATTGTGTTTTTATTTTCTTAATGATGTCTTTCCAAAGCAGAATTTTTATGTTTTGATATTCTAATGATTCAGTGTTTTTTATTTCTTTGTTTTTATTTTATTTATTTATCTTTTCTTTTTTAATTTATAAATCATGTTTATTCTATTATAGTTGTCTCAATTTTTCCCCCTCTATCCCCTTCACCCATACCCCCCACCCCCCACTGCCATAGTCAATTCCCACTCTGTTGCCCATGTCCATGGGTCATTCATACAGGTTCTTTGTCTAGTCCCTTCCCCTTCTTTCCACCATTGTCCTCTTTCCCCATCCCCTCTGCTCACCTTCAGTCTGCTCCATATTTCCTTGCCTGTGGTTTCTTTTGTTCATTAGTTTATTTTGTTGAACAGAGTCTACTTATAGATGAGATCATATGGTATTTGTCTTTCATTAACTGGCTTATTTCACTTAGCTTAATATTCTCCAGTTTCATCCATGTTGTCACAAAAGGTAGGAGTTCCATTTCCCTCTTTCTTTCTTTCTTAAATGCAGATTGAGTTTATTTATTTTTTTCAATGTCAAAGTTAATTATATTAAAAACATTTAAAACCCTTATAAAGTCTCAGCAATCAAACCAACATGACACCAGCACAGAAACAATCAAGTAGATCATTGAAATACAATGAACATTCTAGAGACAAATGTATATATCTGTCCAACAATATATGATTGATATTTCAAGTAAATGGGTAAAATAAGGCTTATTCAACAAATAAGGTGCATGGACCACTATTACTTGAAATAAAACAAATATAGAGCCCTCTTTCACACATTATACAAGAAATATTAAGGTGAGTTAAAAATTAATATGTAGAATCTAAGGAGTTTTTGGAGAAATTACAAACTAATATTTTTCATGACCTGAAGTAAAATATTCAAACCCAGAAGCTATAAAGTAAATATTGACAATACGACTATATTAAACATTTAACTGTATAGTATTACATATAAAAAAGTTAAAGGACAAGGAATAGAATAGAAAAGTATTTGCAACACATCTAAAACATGGTTAATAGGTTTTTTTAAAGTTCTACAAACCTTTAATCAATAAATGGATAAAGAATACCAAAAAGTCATTTAAAGCTTTAAAAAAAATAGAAATAAGCAAGAAATATACTAAAACAGGTTTCGTTTCAACAAATAATAAAGTAACAATTAAAATAACATCATTGTCACAATCAAATTAATGAGTATTAAAAATATTGGTAATATCAAGTACTGGCAACTGTGAAAGGAACTGGGTATTCATAGAAACTTTTCCTTCATCTTAAAGCAGTCCCTTTAGCATACTTTGCAGTGCTGGTTTGGTGGAGGTGTAGTCTTTCAGCCTTCTTTTGTCTGGGAAACTCCTTATTTCCCCTTCCATTTTAATTGAGAGCCTTGCTGGGTAGAGCAGCCTTGGCTGTAGGCCCTTGCTTTTCATTCCTTGGAATATTTCTTGCCATTCCCTTCTGGCATGGAGTGTTTCTGTTGAGAAGTCAGCTGCTAGCTGCATTGGGGCTCCCTTATATGTTACTACCTCTTTCTCCCTTGCTGCCTTTAGGACTGTCTGTTTGTCTTTGATATTTGCCATTTTAATGATGAAGTGTCTTGGAGTGGGCCTCACTGGGTTCCTCTTGAATGGGACCCTCCGTGCTTCCTGGACTTGTAAGACATTTTCCTCTCCTCCAATTGGGGAACTTTTCCATCATTACTTTGTCAAACAGGTTCTCTATCCCTCGCTCTCTTCTTCTCCTTCTGGTAACCTTATTATATGGATATCATTATGTTTCAGGTTGTCCTGCATTTCCCTCAATGCCTCTTCCTTCTTTGTGAGTCTTTTTTCATTTTCTTGCTCTTTCCTGGAGCTTCTTTCTACCTTGTCCTTCAGCTTGCTGATTTGGTCCTCAGCTCCATCTAGCCTGCTTTTGATTCCTTCTACTGTGTTCTTCAATTCAGAAATTGTATTCTTCATTTCCTCTTGTCTCTTATTGATAGTTTCTATGTCCTTTTTCATGCTGATAGAGTTTGCAGTAAGTTCCTTGGAGTTTCCGTGTAGCTTTTGGTAATTCTCTCTGAGCTCACTGAGTTCATTGAGCTTCCTTAGAACCATTGTTTGGAACTCAGTGTCTGATAGTTTATTTGCCTCTATTTCATTTAGTTCTCTTTGTGGGGACTCCTCCTTTCCCTTCAAGTGAGGTGTATTTCTTTGTCTTCCCGTTATTTGTGAGACTCTTCTCTTTTGCTTCTGCTTCTTAAATTGATCTGTCTTGATTTCCTGACTTTGTGGTGTGAACTTCTATGGTCGGAGACCGCCGTTTTTACTTTCTAGATCTGCCTCTGATGATGTCAGATGTTGACCCTGTCTGACCTTAGGCAGTCTGTGTCGAGACTTCCAGGAATCAACTGTCTGTGGCTGTCTCCTTCAGCTGTTAATCTATTCTCCCTGCACTCAGCAGGCCGCCTTAGACAGCTCAGGGCAGGGAGGAGTCCCCCCTGGGGGCAGGGTTATTGGGTCCTTTCACGCTGTTGCAGTATGGGTGAGGAGTCCGCACTGGGATGCCACCGGCTACTCTCCCAGTTCTCTCCCCAAAGCCTCCGCCCCCAGTCTCCTCATGTGTCACCAGACCTCTCTGTACCCCCTTTAGCCAGGGATCTACTGTCTGTGGCTGCCACTCTGCACTCAGCAGATAGCTTAGCACAGGGTAGGGTGGAATCCTACCTGGGGATGGGACTATTGGTTCCTTTGACGCTGGTGCTGCTCAGGGGGAGTCATCTCTTCCTGAGCAAAATGGCTGCTGCCGCATGGGGGATGAGTCAGCACCGAGATCCCGCCAGCTACCCTCTCAGTTCTCTCCCCAAAGCCTCCATCCCCAGTCTCTCCTCAGGCGTCTCTAGCCCACTGTGCCCCTGCCTTTGCCGGAGACCAGGGAGAGTGGCTGCAAATAAAAATTTTGCATTGACCCTTTAAACGGTTCTTTGGGTCTCCAGCTGCCTGTCTCTGGCAGAGAGCATCCCTGCTGCTTTTCACAGCCGGCTGTTTTCTGTGTATTTTTTGGGCTCTGGTGCTGTGGGCGAGAGATCCCTGCTTTTGGTTTAGACCCCCCTCTCCTCAGGGGGATCCCACTGGCCATTTCAATATCCTTCTGGTGCTGCTGCCCGCAGGCTCCCTGCCCGCCTTCTCAGGTCTGTACCGCAGTCCTTACCAGTTAGGTTGCGCTAAAGCTGATTCTTCTGTCTCTGAGATTACAAGGCTCCTCTCTTGCTCTTGTTCAGTTGTCTGTTCCAGGTAATTTCTCCCCAACTTAGTTGTAATTCCAGGTTGGTCCTGGGAGGAGGTCAGTGTGATTTCTACTAACTCCTCCACCATATTAATTCTCCAGTTTTTTTCTTTTATGAATCATGCTTTTGATGTCATGTCTAAGAACTCTTTGCTGAACCCCAGATCAAGAAAATTTTCTCTTATGTTTTCTATGACATTTTAGAGTTTGTTTGGTTTTTTTTTTTGCATTTGGATGTCCAATTGATCCAATATCATTTTTGAAAAGATTAAAAATTTTACATTGAATTTGAAAAATCAGTGACTACATATGTATGAGTCAATGTCTGGACTCTATTTTGTCCCATTGATCTGTGTATATATCCTGACACTTCTTGATAACCATTGCTTTATAGAAAGTCTTGAGAGCATGTAGCATGAGTTCTACAACTTTGTTCATTTTCCTTATCTTTCTTTTTTAAAAATATTGTATTTATTCCTTTTTAGAGAGAGGGACAGGGAGGAAGAGAGGGAGAGAAAAATCAATTGGTTGCCTCTTGCACCCCAAATGGGGACCAAACCAGCAACCCAGGCACATGCCCCAACTGGGAATCAAACTGGTGACTTTTCAGTTTGCTGGATGATGCCCAACCATCTGAGCTACTCCAACTCAGGGGCAACTTTGTTATTTTTCAAAATTATTTTGTTTTCTTTTTTTAAATTTTTTGTGCTTTTCATATAAATTTTTGAATTAGCTTGTTGACCTCTACAAAATATCCTACTGGGATTTTGATTGGATATATGTTGAAAGTATAGCTCAATTTAGAGAGAGTGTACATGTTAACAAATAGAGTTTTCAACCCGTTAACATGGCATACCTCCTCATTTATTTAGGTTCTCTTTAATTTTGCACCACCAATACAATGTTGAATAGGAGTGGTGAGAGCAGATACATCCCTGTATTGTTTTGATTCAAACAGAAGATATTATATGTTTCATCTGTAACTATGACTTTTTATGTATATCTCTAAAAGAAAAATGGTTTGAAAACAATATTTGTATTACATCCGAGTTAGTGCCTTTAATATAATCAAATATTCATTCACATATAAATTTCCGGTTGTCTCATAAATGTCATTTTTTGTTTGCTTGTTTGAATGCAAATTAAGGTCCACACACTGTAATTGGTTGATATGTCTCTTACATTTATTTTAATTCATAGGTTATTCTCATATTTTTTAATTCTTTGCAGTTTGTTTATCGAAGAAACTAGGTTGTTTGTCCAGTAGTTTTCTACAGCCTGGATTTTGCTGAAAGATTTTCCATAGTGCTTTTTAACATGTTTTTCTTTCCTCTGCATTTCTTACAAACTAATAGTTCGATCTAGATGCCTACTCAGATTCAGGGTCTTTTTTTTTTAACCCTCACTTGAGAATGTTTTTATTGGAGAGAGAGAGAGAGAGAGAGAGAGAGAGAGAGAGAGAGAGAGAGAAACATCAATGTGAGAGAGAAACATCAATCGGTTGCCTCCTATATGTGCCCTAACTAGGGATGGAACCTGTAACTTAGGTATGTGCCCTGACAGAGAATTAAACCCATAACTTTTGGTATATGGGATTATGCTTCAACCAACTGAACCGCTTGGCCATGGCAGTTTAGGTTCTTTTTTAACAGCCTCAATTATTCAATCCTTGAATCAAGTCATAAACAATATTGTTGCAAAGGGCTGTCAACATGTTTAATCAATTCTAGTTATTGTAATTGCAACTTAACAACTCATTGATATAAACAAACATGCATCAGGAGAAGCAAACACTATCAACCATCCCATTTTTCACATTCATCTCAAGTAAATAATGGGATGGCTTCAGCTCAAATGCAACATATAAACATTTTCTTGCAAAAAAGTCACAAGTTAAAAACAAAATATTTTGCATAATTTACTACTAAACACCATAAAACTGCCTTAAGCTCTTTCTCACTGCACAAGTCGAGCAGGTTAAGAGGGCATCTTAGGACATAATAGAGATTCTCTTATCACAGATGACTCAGCAGTTAAAATCTTCAAATAAAACCATCATCACTAGCTTGCTGAAGTACAGTATGTATGGCTTCACTGTGGAACCTCAAATCTATCTTGAAGTCCTGGATAATTTCCTTTACCAATGTCTGGAAGAAAGCTTTGGGTCAGAAGGTCTATTGATTTCTAGCCTGTAAAATATGACTTTTTAAGCTACTAGCATACTTAGTGTCCAGATATTTTTGTAGGGGTTTTCATGTTAGTGGATCTGCAGGCAGAGTGCTTTGTGTCACCCATTTCCTTTAACCTAATATGAAAATTGTAAATTGCTTTGTGTTTGTCTTTGTTGCTATGCCATTAGTATGCTCCAGTAACCAAGCTAAAAAAGCTGCTCTTTCAACCAATACCTAACCTTTCCACTCTTAGAATCGATGTTTCTTGAAAGAATTTTATATATATGTACACATGCATACGTACATACATATATACTGTATCTGTGTATACATGTGTGTAAGTACACACAGATACATAATTTAAATAATTAAAAAAACTAATGAAGACTTTTTAAATATAACTACAATGACATTACTACTTCTAATAAAATTAACAATAATTCATTAATATGATCTACTGCCCAGTCCCTATTCAAATTTCCCTGTATTTTATACTCTGATTTTTCTTCAAATCATATAAATATTTTGCCTTTTACAAATTTCTCTGTTTTTTAAAAAACAACAACAACAAAAATGGTTAGTTTGAATCAAATCCAAATAGGCCCACACATATCGTTTTGTGGCTGTGTTTCTTAAGTCTTTTTTATTCTATAATAATTTCCCCTCTTCCTTTTCTTCTCACGTGTCATGGGCTAAATTTGAATGTTTATGCCACCTTGAAAAATTCATATGTTGAAATCCTACCCGCAATGTGATGGTATGAAGAGGTAGGGACTTTGATGAGATGATTAGGTCATAAGGTTCGAAGGAGCCCTCGTGAATGGAAATAGTGTCCTTATAGGGAGACCCCAAAGAGCTCTCTTGCCCCTTTTATTGTGTGGTTACAGCAAGACGAGAGCTCTCTGCAGCCAGATAGCAGACCCTCATCAAGAACTCCACCATAGCAGCACCCTGATCTTGGACTTTAGTCCTCCATTACTGTGAGAAATAAGTTTCTGTTGTTTATAAGCCACCCAGTAAATTATATTATGTTAGAGCAACCTGAACTAAGACATCATGCTACTGGAGAAATTGGGCTATTTGTTTCTCAAAATGTCCCACTTTCTGCATTTGACTGATTACCTTCTTCTGATACTATTGAGCTTTTTCCTCTATGTCTTTTATTTCCTATATACTGGTATTTAGATCTAGAGTAGAAGATTGATTTGTTTCAGGTTCATTGCTTTTGGCAAAAACACTTTGCAGTTGGTGCTGTGTACATTTTATTTTATCAGTCAGAAGGTACATCATATCTGGTTTTCTCAATTTTAATAATGAGATTGATTTTTTTGATGAGGTGTGGTTGGCCTGTTCCTTGTTAAACTTTCACCTACTACTTTTAGCATTCATTGATGATTTTTTTGCCTAAATTCCATATTTTGTTAGGAGTTGCAAAATGGTGATTTTATAATCCTATCATTACTTTTGCAATGATTAGTGGAATTCTCCATAATGAAGAACTTCCCTTATCAACTATTTAGTGTCTCTGAAATACTGTTTCACCAGGAAAGGCAGACCCAGTGCTTAATTCTTTACTTTTATTAATTTTTAGTGTAATGAGCTGTTGCTCTAGAAATTTCCAATGATGATCAGTGAGTTCCTTTCTTGAGTATCCTAATGAACTTGTAGAATTTAATATATTTGATGTGTCTTAGCCAACCACAGTCATTTTTTTAAATGCTCAATTTAACAATATGGGTCAGTAGAAGCACCTTCAAATTGGCTCCTGAGTCCTTTTGACGTATCCTCAGTAGTCTTTGATAGTGTCCTTGTTTCCTGGTATGATGATTCCTCAGGCTTATCTTGAACATTTTCTACCCCAGATCTAGAATCAGCCATATCTCCAGGGATCCATGGATACTTTTAATGGGAAGTGCAGTGGACATAAGTAATTTTATTTTTGTTTTTAATATAGACTTTATTTACTTGTTATTTTTATTGTTAACACTATTACAGATATCTCCATTTTTAGAGGAGTTTGGGGTTTACAGAAATTTTCAGCTGAAAGTACAGAGTTCATATATATCTCCTTGCTCCCTCTTTCAATTTCCCCGTTATTAACATCTGATACATTTGTTACAATTGGTGAACCAATATTGCTATATATTGTTAACTAAAATCCATAGTTTACATCAGGACTCACTCTTTGTGTTGTACAGTTCTACACATTTGGACAAATGCATTATTTCCTGTGTCCTCCATGATAGTATTATACAGAATATTTTCACTGCCCTAAAAATGCCTTAGGCTCCACCTATTCATCCCTTCCCCCAATCCTTGAACTGGCAAGCACTGATCTTTTCGCTGCCTCCGCAGTTTGTCCATAAATATATTTTAAAAGTTCCATCAGATGGAGGAAGCTGCTAAAAGACCCAAAGTGAGAATGAAATAATATCCAGAGGTGATAACTGAAGGTCCAAGTCCCTGTAGAGGCAGGAGTAAATGGAATCCAGAAGGAATTAGCCTCTGATAGAAGCAGATAAAGACACTAAGAATGTTGACAAGAATTTAGATAGAGAGGACAACTGAGCCTGGATGGAAATACTGCCCCGAGCTGAATTTCTACTACCACCTCCAGGTTTTAAGTGGGGTGAAGACCCTAGATACTCTTAGAACATGCCTCCTCTACCTTTATGTACCCAGGCTCAAGGGACTTAGCTCTTTTCTCTTCTAGCTCAGAATTCTCTCCTTTCCTCCTACTCTTCAAACTGCCTTCCCGCTTAGGCAATGCAGTTCTAGTACTTATTTCTAGGATAGCTGTGAAGCCTAAATGAGATAATAATACATATAACATGCCTTACACAGAGAAAGTATCCCATAATAATTAGATGTTGTTTTTGTTACTGAATTAAGGCCTCATGCTAAAGAGTGTTTAGAGCTGAAGGCCAGGAAACAGGCTACTAGGATTTAGAAAGCTGCAGGGGAGGAAGCTAGGTAGGCTAGAACCCAGTCTCTTTCGACATTCTTCTAAGAAGAATTTTAGTGGCCCAACTGGCATTTTGAAATCTAGGCCCCCTTCTATCACACCACCTTCACCTTTCTCTGGACTAGTTATTTTGCACTTAACAATGGATTAGCTGCTTAGAAATGTATACTTGACTGAGCCAAGATTTAAACTTGCTCCCAAGGAAATATCTTGAGTCAGAAGCCTATACTGGGTAGTTGGTTGCGAAATGGGAATTAGATGGACAGGGGATCCATCTCTATTAATCTCCACTTACATAGTGATTAGACTTGTGAAGAGAGCTAAGAACTTATTTGTTCAGTGTCATCAGGAAGTCAATTATTTTAATCTCTCTTCAATAGGTAGCTATTAACTTGGAATAAAGAGGAGAATTAATTGGAGGTGGATTTGCTCAGACTGTCTTGTGCCTTGTAGAGCAAATATTCTTGGCTATTAATGAGATGTTAGATAAAAGGAAGTAGCCACAAAAGGAGGCAACCAGCTAGAGGTGACACCTGGCTAAGAGCAATATGATGGGTTAGATGGGCTCAAAGTATCCTGCATCTCCCCCCACATTTTTCAGCAATTTTTTTCCCCAGGGCTTTACATAACAGTCCCAACGCTGGGACTACACAATTATAGACAGAAGGTTTCATATGTAATGATTAAGAATATGGATTTAGAATCAGATCTGAGCTAGAATCCCAAGATGACCACTAACTCCCTGTGTGGCCTTGAGTAAGTTACTTATTCTCTGTTTTCTTAGCTGCAAAATGGCAGTGATAATAATACTTACCACATGATTATTTAGAAAATTATTTGAAACTAATGCAGTAAAGTCCTTTGTATAATGCCTGAAAAATGAAAAAATTCTTTTCAATGAGTATTTGTTTCCTTTCATACTCTCCTATGCGAGGAATCTTTTGTGGTGGAAAAATCCCAACTGCTCTGATGTTTTACACACACTTCTTTTCATTAGGCTGCTACCAGTGAAGACTTGATGAATCCTTGAGTCCTGCTTAGGGCTTTGGCCTGGCAGCCTCTCTGTCTTTGATAAACCCATCTTATTCTTTCCAATATAGTGTAATGGTTTTAAGTGTGGGTTCTGGAGTTAGACAGATCTGGGCTGGAATCCAAGCTCAACTACTTCCTGGCTGTATAACTTTGGGCAAATCATTAACCCTTTTCTGCCTCAATTTCCTTATCTGTAAAATAGAAATAATAATATGAAGTTACCTCATAGGATTGTTGGGAGGATTCAATGAGCTCATGCATGTAAAGCACTTAGAACAATGTCTGGCACATGGTAAGTACTCAAAACATGGTAGCTATAGTATTATCTATATTATTCTCTTGATTCTGGCTCCCATTTTTTCAGGCACCCGAAGGGTGTCAAGATTTTATCTGACAGCCCTGGCTCAGCTGGTTGGAGTGTCGACCTGTAACTGAAAGTTTGTGGGTTTGATTCCCATTCAGGGCATATGCCTAGGCTGTGGGTTCAATCTCCAGTCTGGTTGTGTACAGGAGAGAGCCAATTGATGTTTTCCTCTCCCATCGATGTTTCTCTCTCTTTCTGTCTCCCTTCGCCTCTAAAAAGCAATGAAAAGTCCTTGCGTTAGGATAAAAAAAAAGAGTTCATCTGACAAAATCATGTAAGTGGACATTTAATGGTTTAAGTGTCTCCTCCTCTACCACCACGAAAGCAAAGGCACCACTAATGACAGGTTATGGGTTCTGAACTGTGCCATTTTAAAATATACCTTCTAAATTTTTGATACTCAAGAGGTGATATCAAGTCCCCTCCCTTTGAAACTGGGTTCTGTGAATGCTTGAACAATAGAATATGGAAGAAGCGACACTTTGCCAGTTTGTGGGGCTATGCCTCAAGAAACTGACAGCTACTATTCTCTGTCTCTGGGAGTGTTTACTCTTAGAACCTAGCCAAATGCTGTGAGGAAGGCCAGTCAGCCCATGGAGAGTCACCTATGGAGAGGCAATGAGGCTCATGGCCCTCAGCCCTAGCTGAGCTCTCAGTTGACAGCCAGCACCAACTTGCAAGTCAATGTGAACAAGCCATCTTGGATATGTAGACCTCCTAGCTTCCAGTTTAGCCACCCCAGCTGATACCACATGAAGCAAAGATTATACCACCTTTCCAAACCTTGCCCATTGTTGTGACCAGGGTAAATGTTTTAAGTCACTGTTTGGGGTAGTTTGTTACATAGCAGTAGTTTATCAAAACATAGATTATGGGAAGTTGGCCAGTAGGTGGGGGAACTCTTCTGGGGCAGGCTGTTCCATGTATTGACAAGTACATTATGCAAGTAGTAACTGGTCCTATCCACATATAGGGCTGGCCTTTGGCTGAATTATAGGATGAACTTGTCATGAGATATGGTTATTAAGTTTAATGTTTTAGTCTTCAAAGATAAACCATGAAAACAAAATGTTTTTGACCAAAATTGTTGAACAATATTACACTAAATATTGATCTTTTCCCTGCCAAATAAATGTATTGCTCCCCATAAACCATATCTCAGAAGTGATACCATGTTTCATCCAGTTACTCGAGTTAAACAATTAGGGGTCATCCATGAATCCACTCTTTTCCTGACCCTTCACATCTAGGTTGTTAGAAAGTTCTGTTGTCTCTATCCTCAAAATATCCAGAAATAAGTGTTCTTTCTCCATCCCCACTGTTACTCCTCTAGTCCAAACTATCCTTTTGTCTTATTTGGACTAACCTGCAATAGACACAAACTTGTGTACCTTCTCAAATGCTTTTCCAAGATGCTTCCCATTTCCATATGGTGCTGCTGCCATTTCATTCTTTGACATCCTTTGTGAGCTTTCAGAGCTAGAAGGTAGTCTAAGTTGCAGCCCTGAACTTTCATGACCTTCAGGTTCTATAAAGTGAGCCTATGACTGCCAGGTTATCTATCGCTCCACTTCCACACTTGGATAAAATGCCGTACCATAGGCATGGGATCTGGCTTTGTGAGAAGCTGCCAAAGGACCAAATGATGCAACCTGGAAGTAAAAGGCAGTCAATATTTTGGGGTATGAAATTTGACTAGTGGAAATGAGGCAGCTTAAGGGAGACAGGCAGATAAATTTCTCCTACTATCTCCCTTCATTCACAACCCCAAAATGTTGTGTTTTACTTTCAACAGTCCTGAGAAAACCTGACAAATGACCTTCAGTTTAATTCATCCAAAGACCAGTGAGGCAATGCATTGCATTACATTGATTTATATCTTTCATTGTCCCACTTACCGTTTTTCCTCATTCTTGTCTTAGGCTTGCACAGCTCTCAAATGGTTAGTATGTGAATTACTAACTCAGGCTCTCTCTAAAAATAAATAAATAACATCTTATAAAAAGAAGACCCTGGCTAAGACATTTGATATTAGAGGTGGTTCTAGAAAATGGGCTGTCAGGATGGGGTACTGGATTTGGAGTATTCACTTGTATAAAAACATTAAGGACTCTATTGGTGGTGTTAAGTCTGTGGAAATAACCCCTGACATGAAGTGGCATTGCAATTACTTGAGCTCTCATCTTTGGTATGTGGTACTTTATTGGTATGATATAGAGCTGCAGGGAAAGATATGGGGAGGTCAAATGGCTGTGGCACTTAATCAATATACTATGTTATTTATACAGATCTTGAAATAGAATGGTTACTTTTGACTGCAGTGGAAACTCTGTCTCTATGGAAGATTTAAATGAGATCCTTATCTTCTGTAGCTTCAGGACAGACTGTACTAAAAATCAGGCTCAGGATCTGATAATAGGGGTGGCAAAAAGATGAAATGCACAACCTTGTCAGGCCCATTTAAAAAAAATCAGATAGGGAAGGAGTGGAACATGGAGATCTGGAATGGTTATTTGGGTGGATGAATCCAAGTATTGTTTATCCTCCAATTTCCTTGAACTTTGCTTGCTGGCACAAGCTGCCACTTTTCTCTTGCCAGAAGACAATAACTTCCCTTTTCATGGAGATCATGTCACGATTTCACCTGAAGCAGCTGCCTTGTGAAATGGCTATTTTTTCCCCCTCAAGATGCACACCACCATTTTCATTATCTGCAGGTCAATAAACAGAATCACACCTCAGCACAGCTTGGAGAAAGTACACACCCTGCTCCAAAATTTTTTTTCTGCTCATTAATGGGAGAATTGAAAGCAGTTCACAATCTCAAAAACATCATTTGCATGCAAGAAATAAGATACACACAAAAATGTATACTGCATGGTTCCATTTAAATGACTTCTAAGAACAG
This sequence comes from Pteronotus mesoamericanus, assembly GCF_021234165.1. Lineage (NCBI taxonomy): Eukaryota > Metazoa > Chordata > Mammalia > Chiroptera > Mormoopidae > Pteronotus > Pteronotus mesoamericanus. Next base: position 18,795 of record NW_026555150.1, read on the forward strand.
ACAATACAAATCTATGGAGAAAGAAATCAGAAAGTGGTTGCCTCCATGTAGATGTCAGGGGATTAACTGGACAGGGCAGGGGGGAAATTTCTGAGGTGATGAAAATGTTGCATATGTTTTTTTGAGTGGTGGTTACGTGTGTGTGTGTGTGTGTGTGTGTGTGTGTGTGTGTTTGTGTGTGTGTAGCTCTGCCACAACCAAGGTCTGAATATTTTGTATGTAATTATGTCAATATAAAGTTAATAAGGAGTTCATCTTTATTTGGCAACGACACGCTCACTGTCTTCCCTCAGGTATTTTAATTCTCATGCTTTCTATGATATAGCATGTAAGGAGCTTAAACATCTTCACACTCCATAGAATATCACACTGGCGCACTTTATTGATAAATATATATACATCATGAATTTCTACATGTTTGGGTGTCTGGGGCAGAACATCCTCCCTAAGGTAAAGGACAAAATACTGTACTTTGCATTTCCTACCACTGAGAAAGCGGCCCAGCATTCTTAGATCTTTTGGGATTTTTTATACAACACATGGGAATGCTGCTCTGACCAGTTTCAAGTGCGGCCCAGGGCAAGAGAGGGCAGCAGGGCTAGACCACAGCTGATCTGCCTCCTGGGCCATAGGATGATATATCAGATCCATCTTAATGGTGCTACATTAAGTCTCTGGCAAATCCTTAGGAAATTTACTGTGATGATAGTTATCTCAGGTTCTGGAGCAAGGCCATGCCCTTAGTGGCAGAGAATTGTTCTTTTGAAAACATCATCTGATGTGCTAGTAGAGACTGAGTGCCTGATCATAGGGCACTGTGTCTACGATTGAGTTATCTATCACTGAATTACAATATCGTCATAAACTTAGCAGCTTAAAATACCACAATTTATTATCTGATACTTTCCATGGGTCAGGAGTCTGGTCTTGACTTAGCTGAGTCCTCTGCTTAGAGTCTCAAAAGGATGCAATCAAGGTCTTTGGCAGCTTACCTTCCTTTCTGGAGCTCGGGGTCCTCTTTCATGATCACATGGTTGTTTGCAGAATTCAGTTCCTTTCAGTTGTAGGACTGTGGTCCCTGTTTTCTTGCTATTTGTTGACCAGGGGCCTCTCTCAGTCCCAGAGCTTGCCTGTAGTTCCTTGCCACGTGGTCCTCATACAATGTTGCAGTTTAGTTCTTTTGTTTTTATTTTTTTGATATACATATACATTGTAAAATGATTACCGAGATCAAGGTAACACATCAGTCATCTCACATACTTAATATAGTCAGCTTTTGTGTGTGTGTGTGTGTGTGTGTGTGAATGCTTAAGATCTACTCTTAGCAACTTTCAAGTACATAATACCATATTATTAACTATAATCACTATACAGTTTAGTTCTTAAAGGCCAGCAGGAGAAGCTCTCACTCCAGTCTGCCAAGATGGAGTCTTAGATAATGTAATATAATCACTGCAGTGATTATCCTGTCACATTTTGCCATATTCTACTGGCTAGAAGCAAGTCACAGCTTCCACTTACACTTAAGGGAGGGAATTCACCTTAGGATGTTTCTACTACAGGCACCAAGTATCTATGAATATGAGGTCCTTACAATAAGTTGGGTGTTATCAAACATACCAAGTTGTAAAGTTGGGAACAAGTATCAACAATCTATTGTGTGATGGAAGTGGTACACTTAGTATTGGGCCCAAGCAGGTCCAGTAGGCAAGAACAAAGTGTAAGAGCAGATGGTTCAGACAGGTGTCACCTGTTTCCTGTTTCTGCCACACCAGTGACCCTCTTTCAATCCATACCTATGTTTCTTTATGTTGGGGTGGGGGTCTGCTGCTATCAATTGACAGGCAGAAAGGATTCTGGTCTGATTCCCAGATGGGTCAGTGCAATACGTTAGCCTTATGTGGAAATGGATTGCTCTCCCATTATAGTCCTACTCAGCAGTGATTCTGAATGACAGTGGGCAAGGAAATACTCCCAGTGGGTGGGCTTCCCTTCACTAAAGCTGATTTAGCATCTGCCACAGCTAAGTGTCCAACCTGCCAGAAGCACTCCATACAGCACCATTCTTCAGTGAGACCTGCCAGTTAACAGATATCAGATCAATTACTTGGATCCCTACTACCCTAAAATGAGCAACAGTTCTTCCTCAGCAGAATGGTTATTTACTCTAGATATGGATTTGCCTTCTCTCTCGCTGGCACCACTGTCTGAAGGCTGACAGAACAATAGGACAGGCTATTGAAGGCTCAGCTAAGGTTTCAGAAGGAGGATTAAACTTTGTAGAATTGGGTGCTATATATTATATATGCTAGCCTGTGGTATGTGCCTTGATCCAATGATTGGCATTCAGTACTGCATCCCTTATAGTTAGAATACACAGATCCAGGAATGTGAAAGAGTCAGAAAATTGGAAAAAAAAAATCCTATAAACACTATAGGAGATGGGAGTCTACCTCCCACCTTGTTGAGGTAATAGCAGAGATAGCTGTGGAAGCATTGTTTGTACTAATAGCGGCCATAGCTGCTGTCAGAGATAACCAAGGGCTCAAATAAAGAATGCCATTGTCAGAGCAGCTGGAAGAACTTCATGACAGATGAGAAGAGTACAAAAATCAGGTAAATAGAAAGAATTTTGGGGTTTGGTGTGCAGTGAAGTTCTGGAATCATAGAGACCTAATTTTAATTCTTGGTTCTACAACTTACCTGGATGACTTGGAAATAGCTTTATCTTCTGAACATCACTTCCCATATCTATAAAACATAAGAATAGTATGTACCTCCAGAGGTATTGTGAGAGTTAATTAATGTTTATAGTAATGTTTGTAAAATGCCTACAACAGTGCCTGGCAAAGATTAAATGTTTGATAAAATTATGTGTGCAATGAACATACTTCTCATTTTAAGGCAGACATGGTATGACTATAAAAGCAATGAGATAGAACTGTCACAGAAGCTGTTTGAAGGAGCTTCTTTGATGGTGTCCTTAGTAATCTGCCAGTGCTTGTGCCAAAGATTTAACTTGACACTAATAAAGCTTGAACTTTAGGGTCCTAGATTTGCACCAGCCCCATCCAAAACTCTGAGAGTGGCTCTAGTAATATGTTCATATAACCATGTTTTTTCAACTCTATTCTAAAATTTATTTTAATACAATTGCTTGAAAATTCCATTAAAACAGCTGATTTTTTGTTTTAAATTTCTGCATTTTGTTTCTAGTGTCTCGAAACACTAAGCAGAACATATGTACCCTTATGTTCATAGTAACATTATTTACAACAGCCAAGGTCTGGAAACAGCCCAAGTGCCCATCAGTAGATGAGTGAACTAAAAAGCTGCAGTACATTTACATAATGGAATACTATATGGCCATCAAAAAGGAACTTTTAACTTTTGCAACAGCAAGGATGGACCTGGAGATTATTATGCTAAGTGAAATAAACCAGTGAGAGAAAGACAAATATCATGTGATTTCACTTATGTGGAATCTAATGAACAAAATAGAAATAGAGGCATGGATACATAAAAGACTGACAGCTGTCAGAGGAGAGGGTAGGGGCAGAATGAAAGAAGAGGAGGGGCTTAGCCAAATAATATGTATGCATAACCCATAGACATAGACAACAGTGTGGTGATGGCCAGAGGGAAGGGGGGCGGGGGCTGGGTGGAGGGGGGCAACAGGGGAGAAATGGGGACATCTGAAATAGTGTCAATAATAAAAAATAAAAAATAAAGAAAAGATCTTTCAGTCAGCTATTTGTAATACTTTCCTGCAAATGATATGTTGCCTGTATTTCCTCATTTTGAGTAGCTCTGCTCTGGCCTTGTGTGCAGTCATCATTTGGGGACTTCTCTTTGCATCTTTTCTATCCTCTGTTTCCTGTATTTCATATGTTCTTCTCAAGAAGTTTCCTAAGAAAAGATGCATTTGAAGTAAATTCGTTAAGAATTTGAATATCTGAAATTTTTTTTTATTCTACTTTAAAACTTCTTGTTGTTTGGCTGGGTGTCTATTTCTAGGTTAGGGGGAGGGGAAAAAAACCTTCTGGTGTTGCTATTGAGAAATTGAATGTGATTCTGATTCCCAGTGAGTATTCTTAATCTCTGTATATGTCCTGCTTTGATTTTCCCCTCTATAAGCTTATGATAACTTATTTTTATCTCTGATTTTTACAAGATTTAATGATGATAAACCTTACTGGGGATGTTTTCTCAGTCATTGTGCTGGGCACTCAGGGAGTCCTTCTATCTGGAGACTCATGTCCTTCAGTTCTGGGGAATAATCTTGTCTTGTTTCTTTAATATTTCCTTTTTTCTGTTCTTCCTTTCTTTTTCTAAAAAATATTTTATTCATTTTTTTAGAGAGTGGAAGGGAGGGAGAAAGAGAGGGAGAGAAACATCAATGCGTGGTTGCATCTTGTGTGCCCCTTGCTGGGGACCTGGCCTGCAACCCAGGCCTGTGCCCTAGACTGGGAATTGAACCAGTGACACTTTGGTTCACAGGCCAGCACTCAGTCCACTGAGCTACACCAGGTAGAGTCCTGTTATTTCTTTATAGTACACCTATTAGTCAGATACTGACTACCCTAGACTGGTATACTGATTTTATTTTATTGTTCTTTTTTCCATATTTGATGAAATCAGGCTACATAAGTAACTCCTAACCCAAATATATGGGAAGAAAAAGCAGATGTAAGACTGGTAAACAATAACAGATTGGAGGAAGGGGTCTCATTCCACGTGCTCACGAAAGGAGATGCCAATGGAAAGTAAGCTAATTCCCCTTCAAAATTCCTGATAGTCTCAGGAATTGGAGGAACCATATAACTTTGACAGTGAGTACAGGGAGTCGCTCTAGTAATGTGTTCAATATAACCATTTTTCAACTATATTCTAAAGTTAATTTTAATACATTTTCTTTAAAATTCCCTTAAAATAGTCAACTGATTTTTTTCTTTTAATTTATGCATTTTGTTTCTGATGTTTAACAGGGAAGGATCACTTAAGAGTCTGTTTATGGAACAGCTAGGCCTCTAAATTCTTATCCCCATTCAGTGCAGTGAAGATGTCAAATCAAACAGGAGATGGGAAGAATAATCTTTAGCAAACTAGAGCAGAGAAGCTCTGAGCTCTGGCACACTTGGAACAGAATAGAGCAGTGACACATGAAACCAAATACAGGTAAAATAAGTGAAAATCTGCTTCTGGATTCATATACTCCCAGACCACTGCTCCTGCCCAAATCAGAATGCAAGCAATAAGGCTTACTGAGCATCCCCACAAGCACTTGATTACATAAACAAATCAACAAACAACGGGTGCTGGCAAGGTTGTGGAGGAAAGGGAACCCTAGTACACTGTTGGTGGGAATGCAGACTGGTGCAGCCACTGTGGAAAACAGTATGGAATTTCCTCAAAAAGCTAAAAATGAAACAGCCTTTTGACCTGGCAATTCCACTGCTGGGATTATACCCTAAGAATCCCAAAACACTAATTCAAAAGAACCTATGCACCCCAATGTTCATAGCAGCACAATTCACAATAGCCAAGTGCTGGAAGCAACCTAAGTGCCCATCAGTAAATGAGTGGATCAAAAAGCTATGGTACATTTACACAATGGAATACTACGCAGCAGAAAGAAAGAAGGAAAGAAAGAAAGAAAGAAAGAGAGAGAGAGAAAGAAAGAAGGAAAGAAAGAAAGAAAGAAAGAAAGAAAGAAAGAAAGAAAGAAAGAAAGAAAGAAAGAAAGAGCTACTACCCTTCACAACAGCATGGATGGAACTGGAGAGCATTATGCTAAGTGAAATAAGCCAGGCAGTGAAAGGCAAATACCAGATGATCTCACCTATAAGTGGAACCTAATCAACAAAACAAGCAAGGAAGAAAATTTAACCAGAAGCATTGAAAGAAGAACAAATGGACAGTAAAGAGAGGGATGGAGGGAGGGGGGTAATATGGAAAGGAAGGGGAAGGGCCAAATCAAGGAACATGTATAAAGGACCCATGGACAAGGCCAAAGTGGGGAAGGATTGAGGGAGGGAGGTGGGGGGGGCAGGGGAAAGTGGTGGTGGGAATGGATACAAATGTATTTGAACAATAAAAAAAGGAAAAGAGAAAAAAAAACTTAGAAATTGAACATCCTAGTGGTATTAACATTTAGGGGAACCTTGAAAAAAATGCCAGAATGCTGTATGTTTGTTCTAATATGCAGCCCACCAGTTGACAAATCCTGCTCCCACACAGATTCCATTCAGCATTTACAAGTTCAATTTTAAATTAAATGAGCAACAAAGGATCACTAGTTATTTGAAAAGGGCATGCAAAATGCAAGACAAGGACAAAATGAGCAGAAGAAAAGCAAATCAAAAGAACAAGAGAGAGTTCAAAAACTAAAGAAAGCTTCAAAGATTTTTTAACATTCTTAGAGAGGTAAAATATTAAATCCACTCAACTAGAACAGGATGCTTGTATAAAAGGAACAGAAAACAAGTGACTTTGGCACTCATTCTAGGACACAACTTTGGTTTTTGTCTTCCAGTGGTACATACCATGTAGTGGAAGGTAAGAGTGCAGTTGTGAGTCTGAAAATAGGATATGTTAAGTAGCCAAAATGTGTACTGAATACTATATGAAAATACCTTTATATGTTTTGTCATGTTATAAAACAATCCATGTTGTTTAATTTTCTTTAAATTATGTAAGAAAAAGTATAAGTTGTCAGCTGCCATAGCTCTTAGGGTGTTCGCAGGTCTCTTCTACGCATGCATCTAGTCTTGGGCATGTGTGTGGCCTTCTACATTCCCAGGAATACGTGAAAGCTTTCAAAGCCCTTGTTTCCCAAGCATTTCGTTGCCCAGCATTTCCTCCCAAGATTTTTGGTTAGTCTATTATTTGTTCCAATGGTTACCCCTTGCTGCAGGTGGCAGTGACTAATATGTTTGCTTTCAAATGTTTTTGAAAATCACCTGTCAGTAGTTGCTTCCACCTCTGGTAGAGTTTTGAGATAGGCTCAACAAAGGCAAGCCCTTTGAGTTGGTCTTTCAGGAAGTCACCTAAGCAAGTTAAAACAGACAGACCCAATTCTTTGAGAATATGATCTGTTCTGTCTCTGGTACTGGGTACTAGGTACTTGTACCAGGAATGTGGGCTGTTGTATTTTAAGGCCTGTGCTGAGCTGGGTAGCAGGGAATGGGTCCAGGGTAAGTTAAAATGCTGCAAAGCTCTCTTATTAAGATACTGCTGCTTTTTCTTGATTAAACATGTCCCTGTTTCTGCAAGCTTTTGTTTACTATCCAGAGTTGTGAGAAAATTATTCTGATGAGTTTTGCCACTTTAGTCATTGCTCTTGTGGAGGGATGGACTTTTGGAGTTCCTTACTTCACCATTTTTGCAGATGTCACTTGGATTCTTTCTTTGTGCTTGATGGCCTTGACAGATTTGGGACATTTTTTAGAATGTCCCATCATTGATATCTGTCTGTCATTTTTCTTCATGATTATACTGGGGTTATACAATTTTGGAGGAACACTACAGAAGTGCAGTGCCATTCTTACCACAGTATATCACAGGTGTATACTATCACCATGACTTATTAGTGTTATGAAGAGTGGAAGCAGAATATTGTGGTTTAGGGGTTGAGACTTTCAAGTCACACACATCTGAATTCAAATCCTGGGTCTTCCAATTGCTTGAATGAATGATGGAAATTTTCTATGCCTTAGTTTTATGATATGGAAGTCAGGAGTAATAATAGTAGCTACTTCATAAGGTTATTGTGAAGAATCAAATAATAAAATGCATGTGAAGTAATTAACATGATGTCTAGCACATAGTAAGTGCAGAATATATGTGAACTAGTAGAAAAAGAGGATGTATGTTTATATGGGTATGCACAAGAAAAAATTTTAAAGATAGTAGATTTGACTTTGAGTGGTGGGCACACAATACAATATACAGATCATGTGTCATAGAAATATACACTTGAAACCTATATGATCTTATTAACCAATGTCACCCCAGTAAATTTAATTAAAAATATATGATGACAAAAAAAGAATCAGAAATAAAAAAGTGCCATGATATTTTTAAAAGATTTGATGGGAAACCCAGAGTTCCATGGGGTTAGATATATTTGGATAAAGTGATAAATTTCATACATGGGGCACTATTCCTGAGGGCAGGCCAGATGGCCACTATAGCTAGAGCTCCTGGGTAGCCAGGGGCTAGTATAAGGCCTGGTATTCGTGGTGAGGGAGGGACCTGAGAAGGAAAGAAAGAGGTGAAAACTATATACTGGTTAAAAGCACTACTATTGGAATCATTCAAACCAGGGATCAAATCCTGGCTGTCCTTTCACAGGCTCTGTGACCTTGGGTAAAGTGACTTAATTTCTTTCAGCTGAAATCTCAGTTGTAAAATGGGGATGATAAATTGAGGGTTAAATGAACTAGCCCATGTAAATGGCCCAGAACATTCCCTGTCACATAGCTCAATCAATGTTAGCTGCTCATTCTACCTAATACTTGTGAATTGGTCAGGAAACACACCAGAGCAAGCCGCTATAAGTCTTTAAGTCAGGAAGGTCATGTTGTGCCATGAGGTGGCTTTGGGAAGCTTTGCTTTTCAATACAGAGGATGTTTTGAGCTCCACCCCGCTACCCCCCGCCTCTGGCTTTCTAGTGGTCCCAGTCTCTTGTTCGGATTTGCTGCAAATTTTCCGAGGGCATGATGCTTTTGTGATATTTGTGGTGACTAAAAATTTTAAACAAATATTTTCAGTGTACAATCAGAAAGAAAATGTGAACCACATGGTAAATTTAGCCCATTCCAATGTGTTCTTAGTGTCCCATTCTACATCCTGCTAGGCCCACTTCTGCAGATGATGGCTGAGAATATCCTCTTTAGAGCAATAAATCACAGGAACATTAAATGCGTCCTTGCAGCTGCATGAGGGCTAGTTAGAAGCCTATTCAAGAAAAGGGCTTATGTGGAGGAGTTTCCCCCTCTTCTTTTTAAAAAGCCACCTGTACCAGTTTTTGTGTTGGTTTTTAAGTGGAAATGATTTTAAGATGTAATTTTTCCTTCTACTTCTGTTTATGATGTACAAATAGTTCTTTGTTAGTAGGAAAAGGAAAAAAAAAACCAAAATGCCAAACTTAATTACGGCTCTTTAGAGAAAGTGTGCCTCTTTAACTTTCCAACTTCCTTTCTAAGTTAGTAATTTAGGGGTTGGACAAGATGCAGGTGGAAGGAATTGCTTCATTGACAGCTGGCCCTGAATCACATTCCTGGAAGTGCACCAGTTCAGGGTATAGAGCTATCTGGGAGGACTAGGACTAGTCTGGAAAGAGCACGTACTGTAATCTAAATCCTTTTCCTGTTGATTGGCAAAGTCCCAAAAGTTCTTTGAGGCTGGGAGAGATAGCTTTGAGGAGAAAATTGGGACCAGATCATCTAATCCAGATGTCAAAACCAGACCTTGAGGAGGAAAATATCTTTTAGTATAAACTAGGCCTTGAGAGAGAAAAAAAAAACCCTCTTCTTTATAAATTAGACTTTAAGGAGGGAAAATCCTTTCATTATAATCATATCAATTCTAGTTAGTTTCACATAATGAGGTTACCTGTGCAATTTGGTGGAGATGATAATCAGCCATGCAGAATGATTTAAAGACTTCCAGAAGGGCTCCCTGTATACAATAAAATCATCCCTACTCAGGTTCATAATGCCTGATATTCCTTCATCAGTAATTCTTAACCCTTTTTTGGGTCAAGTACTTGTTTTAGAATCTAGTGAAGCTACTGACCAAAAATTTCCCTCCAAAAATATGCATGCGTATTCACACATCAGTGTTCAGTTTTATAGGGTTCGCAGACTCCTGTGAACTACCCTGGGGACTTATTGGATGGTCACTGTTTCTCATAGTTGATTTTCAAGAACCACATAACAAGTGCTCTGTCCACACATAGAGCACCACTGAAGTAAATTGAAAAGAAGCCATTTCACATTTTTATCACCATCACATTAAAATATTTAAAATAATATGTTTACTAAAAACCTCATATAAGGGAAAGGAATGGTATTTAGGGGCAATTTTTCACCAAGGCCTATAGGTCGTCCTTGGTGATGCACAGTTTGATAACAGATCAGCTTCTATATTCAGTTAATTTATTTCCTTCTTATTTCTACTAAATTTTTAAAAGTCTCCAGACTGTAAAATACTTTAAATTGCTTTAAAATACTCCAAGATAGATAAAATAAGAGTGGAAAAATTTGATAACCATTTTCTATAGTTAGGTACCTCAAAGCAGAGTCTGAGGCAAGAAATTGGTTGTAGTTAGGTATAATTGCGGTATTGTTCCAGGAAGCAGGAGTGAGAGAATAGGGAGTTAGAGAAGGTGGAAAAGTCAATGCAAAGGTGCATTATGAGGTTGTTATATTGGGCAACAAGGGATTGATTCTGGTAAGACTTCCTGAGAAGGATACAGAGTATCTCTCAGAACTGTCCTCCTTATGGATGAGAGGCTGTAGCTCTCATCCACTGGTTCCTGTCCACCAATAGTTCAAGGTTATTCCCCAAAGCATTAACACTCCCATATTCACAAGCTGTGCTCTCATGTGGGCTGACTTTGGAGATGGCGCTGGGGAAGAAGTGGAAAGAAAGAAGCTTGATCTTGAGGGGGGATGCTGTATGAGTGATGGGAGTCTGAGATCGCATAGAACTGTCCATCACACCTCTGGCTGAAATCAGAGGTTGAATGAGGGGTTGCATTGTAGGGCACTAGAGGCATTCATTACATTATTGAATTCAAGTAATGTACAATGAGATTCATTATCCTATCCCTTCAACTTTTGGGGATACTTCAAAAATTTTCATAATAAACAGTTAAAAATCCTAATTCAGAATCATAGGTCATTGGGAACTACCTCAAATTTTTAGTGGCTTTATTATATAGTTTTGGGTTTTTGGAGCAAACATGGGCCCAGAAATTATAATGACAGTTCCCTGCTGACACTTTGAAGCACTCCATCAGATGCTAAAGTCCTTGAACAAATCACATGCAAAAGCTGGAAGTTTGAATAGGTCAACTTGGGGGATAGGTGGGTGTGGATTCCTAGGATTCCTAGTCACCTCTTTGACTGCATTCAGTTCTAGAAAGTGTTGTGGCAATTTTTACTGAAAGACTTGGATGTGCTATTTAAATATACCCCATAATATGTAGTCTATTTCTTTCTGTGAAAAGTGAAGAAATCGCATATTGGGGGCACAAATTCTTTTTTTTTAATCCTCACCTAAGGATATGTTTATTGAGAGAGACAGACAGACAGACAGACAGACATTGACATTGATGTGATAGAGAAACAGCCACTGGGAAACAGATCCGCAACCTAGTTTTGTGCCCTGACGAGGATAGAATATGCAAATTTTTGGTGTACAGGACAATGCTGCAACCGACTGAGCAACCCTGCCAGGGCCATAATCAAATTCTTGGTGATAAAACTGTACCACAGTTTTGTCTTTTAAAGAAATCTTGATTATTTTATTTTTAACATTTAACATAGCAGTTTTCATCACTAAAGTAATTACTTGAAGTATCTTCAAGATTCTGAATATATGGCTATGAAACTCCTCTTGGGCAAGGAATTTAAAATCTGAGAAATGATCTTTAGTGGCATTATCATTGTCATAAAACCTCTTTTCCCCATCCCCTGTTTCAATTACTCATAGAAAAGTGGTTTCTCTTAACAGCTGGCATGCATAGAGTGGAAAAGTGAAGTTTGATATCTGCTGCTTGTTTCTTTGTACAACATTCTGGGAAGAAATAACTTCAGGGGCCACAGTATGATTAAAATCACAATTTTTATTGTTTTCTTCAACATGATCAGGAGACAGCGCTGATCGATAACTGTTTTCAGTGAATCTAGCAGTTAGTGGCTTGGCATGTGGGTGCAACCTCTATTATTTCCATAGCAATAGATTTCTGGAATATGCCCATAGCTAATGCTCCTTAGAATTGATCCCTGTGCCCCTTTCCTAATCTACTTAGTGACTCATGCACACACACATGCACACATACACACAAACCACTTGTTAACTAAATTAAAAAACTTTCCTCTTCTGCGGAGAAAATGGGTCATTCTTACATTGCTGGTGGAAATGTGAAATGGTACAGCCATTCTGGCAAAGACTTGAACAGTTTCTTATAAAACTAAATATACACTCATAGACATTTATTCCAGAGACATGAAAACTTATGTTCATAGAAAAACCTGTAAACAAATGTTCACAGTAGTTTTCCTCAAGATAACCCCAAACTAGAAACAATCCAAACAGATGTTATTCAACAAATGAGATGGTTAAATAAGGTCTGTCTGGAAAAGTGCAGCCATTGTTAATACAGCAATGTGTGTTACACAGTTTGTGTGACATTGATGTAATTTGGCAGCCAAGGAGAGTGGACTGGAATGCACATTCATAAACAATGATGATTTCACTCTACTAGTAAGTGGGGGTGGTACATGCCATTGAGTGAGCATGTGTACTGTGCGGCAGTGGTATTCAAAATGACTGAGTACGCAACCCAGGGTTCCAGAGCAGGGGAAATAAAGCCTCATAACCTCTATCTACGAAAACCTGTGGGGGTTGCAGTGATGGGAGAAACTCCCAGCCTCACAGGAGAATTCATTGGAGAGACCCACAGGGTCCTAGGACATACACAAACCCATTCTCCCCAGAATCAGCACCAGAAGGGCCAAATTTGCTTGTGGGCAGCGGGGAAAGTGACTGAAAGCTGGCAAGAGCCTAGCAAGCAGCCTTGTACCTTCTTGGACCCCTCCCCCACATACAGCTCCACTATGCAACAAAGTGGCTTGCCCCACCCTGACAAATACTTAAGGCTCCACCCCTTACAACATAACAGGTGTGCTGAGACAGAAATATGGCCCAAATGAAAGAAAAAGTCAAAGCTCCAAAAATAGAACTAAGTGATAAAGAGCCAACCTATCAGATGCACAGTTCAAAACACTGGTAATCAGGATGCTCACAGAAACGGTTGAGGATGGTCACAAAAAAGAGGAAAAAGTGAAGGCTATGTAGAATGAAAAAAAGAAAAATATACAGGGAACCAACAGTGAAGGGAAGGAAACAGGGACTCAAATAAATGATTTGGAGCAGAAGGAAGAAATAAACATTCAACCAGAACAGAATGAGGAAACAAGAATTCAGAAAAATGAGGAGAGGCTTAGGAACCTCCCGGACAACTTTAAATGTTCCAACACTTGAATCATAGGGGTTCCAGAAGGAGGAAAGGAAGAGCAAGAAATCAAAAACTTATTTGAAAAAATAATGGAGAACTTCCCCAATCTGGCAAAGTTAATAGGTTTCCAGAAAGTCCAGGAAGTCCGGGAAGTTCAGTGAGTCCCAAAGAAGTTGGACCCAAGGGAATACACACCAAGGCACATTATAATTACATTGCTCTTAAAGATTAAGGTGAGAATCTTAAAAGCAGCAAGAGAAAAGGAGACAGTTACCTACAAAGGACTTCCTATAAAACTATTAGCTTTGGAGATTTCTCCAAAGAAACCTTGCAGGCAAGAAGGGGCTGGAAAGAAGTATTCAAAGTCATAAAAGGCAAGGACTTACATTGAAGATGACTCTATCCAGCAAAGCTATCATTTAGAATGGAAGGGCAGATAAAGTGCTTCCCAGATAAGGTCAAGTTAAAGGAGTTCATTACTATCAAGCCCTTATTATATGAAATGTTAAAGGGACTTATCTAAGAAAAAGATAATCAAAGCTATGAACAGTAAAATGACAACAAACTCAAAACTATCAATAACTGAACCTAAAACAAAAAACAAAAACAAAAACAAAGGAAACTAAGCAAGCAACTAGAAAAGGAACAGAATCACAGAAATGGAGATCACATGGAGGGTTATCAGCGGGGTGGGGGAGGGGGAGAATGAGGGGAAATGGTACAGGGAATAATAAGCATAAACAGTAGGTATAAAATAGATAGGGGAGGTTAAGAATAGTATAGGAAATGGAGAAGTCAAAGAACTTATATCCACGACACATGGACATGTACTAAGAGGGGAGAATGCTGGCAGGAGGGGGAATACAGTGCAGAGTGGAATAAAGGGGAGAAAAATAGGACCAGTTTAATAGCATCATCAATAAAATATATTTTAAAAACAACAAGATGAGCGAGTAGAGCAACAAATCTGCATTATGCTTGAACATTCCTCTGCTGAAGCTATTTAGATGATTCAGAAGGCTGCAGCCATGGACAATTGGTAATTGGCAGCTTCATCACGACAACATACCTGCTCATGCATCATATTTCATGCAGAGTTTTTTGTAAAACAGTAAATCACTCAGGTGACTCAGCCCCGCTACAGCCCAGATTTGGTTCCCTGTGACTTCTGGTGTTTCCCAAAACTAAAAGCACCTTTGCAAGGGAAGAGAGTCAGGTCACCAATGAGATTCAAGAAAATACAACAGAACAGCTGATGGCAATTGGGAGAACTGTGTTAGGTCCCAAGGTGCCTATTTTGAAGGGGACTGAGTTGCCATTGTCCTATGCACAATGTTTCTTGTATCTTCTTCAATAAATGTCTATTTTTCATATTACATGGCTGGATACCTTCTGGACAGACCTCTTATGGACTACTACTCAGCAATAAAGAGGAACAAATCATTTTTAAAAGATTTTTTATTGTTATTATATTACAGTTGTCCCAATTTTTCCCCCTTTGCCCTCCTCTGCCCATCCCACCCCCACAGTCAATTCCCACACTGTTGTCCACGTCCATGGTTCATTCAGACATGCTCTTTAACTAGCCCCTTTCCCTTCTTTCCACCCTTATCCCTCCCCCCGACACTTCTGGTCACTGTCGGTCTGTTCTGTTTTCATGCCTGTGGTTCTATTTTGTTTGTTAGTTTATTTTGTTCATTAGATTCCTCTTACAAGTGAGATCATATGGTATTTGTCTTCACTGACTGGCTTTTCACTTAGCATAATACTCTCCAGTTCCATCCATGCTGTTGTGAAGGGTAGGAAGGAGTTCCTTCTTTCTTTCTGCTGCATTGTATTCTATTGTGTAAATGTACCACAGTTTTTTTTTAATCCATTCATTTACTGATGAGCACTTAGGCTGTTTCCAGCACCTGGCTATTGTAAATAGCCCTGGTATGAACATAGGGGTGCATACGCTCTTTTGAATTGGTGATTCAGGATTCTTAGGGTATAATCCCAGCAGTGGAATCACTGGGTGAAAAGGCAGTTCCATTTTTACTTTTTTTGAGGAAATTCCATACTGTTTTCCACGGTGACTGCAGTCTACATTCCTACCAACAGTGCACTAGGGTACCTTTGAAAAGGAACAAATTATTGATATGCACATCTTGGGTAGGTTTATAAAGAATTATACTGAGTTAGAAAAAAATAATGCCCAAAGGCTATATACTGTATGATTCCAAACATATCATTGAAATGACAAAATCATACAAATGGAGGACAGATTAGGGTTTGCCAGGATTAAGGCAAGGATAGAGCTGGGGGTAGTGGCTGTGACTATAAAGGACAACATGAGGAATCCTTGGGGTATGGAAATATTCTGAATCTTGACTGTATCAGTGTCCATATCCTGGTTGAGATATTGTATTGTAGTTTTGCAAGACACTGTTGTTGGGGAAAGCAGGCAAATGGTACCTAATTTCTCTGTATTATTTCTTACAACTGCATGTAAATCTACAATTATCTCAAAATAATAAGTTTAATTTAAAAAATCCCTTTTCCCTTAAAGCATGGGATTTCAGCGTCAAAAATGCAAACAAAAAAATTTCACGGAGCACCTCTCCCTTGTATTTATAGCACCCCTTTCCCAAGAATCTGCATATCAGTGCTTTTGTCTGACTCTCAAGTACAATATCTGCTGGAGTCCACATGTGTTAGTAATCGCCCTTCTACATTGTATGCCATAGATATTATTGATGTCTAGTGATGTTCTTTGTTACAGCAATTCTGCCAATAGCCCATTCTGCTTTCTCTGTCATTTGTCATTAATGTTGTGCCTGGTTTTACAAGGTTTTTGGCAATAAAGTGACATACTTGTTTTGCCAAGAGGTCTTATATCTTTGAAGGATACCACTATAGCTTTGGTACCTTCTCTACCTTAGTCACAATATTCATCAATTTCATACAGCAGAGAATTACCTCATGCTTATTCTCAAAAAATTCAATTGGTTTACCACAGGGTTTGCTGTATTTTGTTTAATAATTATTAAAAGTCTTGATGACTTCATGCTACAATTTGATGTTTTATTGCAAATAGCATGCTGGAGACAAGGGTCAAATGGATGACAGGTCTAATGAAATAAAATCTTCATATATTTATCTTCTTACTTCATATTTGTACTTGTGGTTGCTTGTGTGATATTGTCATGTGTATATATTTATTTGTCCCAGCACATACAGATTCACATTCTGAATTTGTACTGAAGTACTTTTCACTATTGAAAATTTACTATTTTTGTTACTTCTTCAATACTCAGTGAACCACTTTAAAATTAAAAACAGAGATTAACAGCTGAAGGAGACCACCACAAACAGTAGATTCCTGGAAGTCTCGAAGAGACTGCCTAAGGTCAGATAGAGATGACATCTGACATCATCAGAGTCAGATCTAGAAAGTAAAAACAGCAGTCTCCTACCATTGAAGTTCACACCAGAAAGTCAGGAAACCAAGGCAGATCTAGAGAATAAAAACAGCGGTCTCCTACAATTGAAGTTCACACACGGAAGTCAGGAAACCAAGACAGATCAACTTACGATGCAGAAGCAAAAAAGAAGAGTCTCACAAATAATGGGAAGACAAAGAAATACCCCCTACTCGAAGGGAAAGGAGGAATCTTCACAGAGAGAGCTAAATGAAATAGAGGCTAGTAAACTATCAGATATGGAGTTCTAAACAACAGTTCCAAGGAAGCTCAATGAACTCCGTGAGCTCAGAGAGAATTACAAAAAACTACAGAGAAACAATGAGGAACTTATTGAAAACTCTATCAGCATGAAAAAGGACATAGAAACTATCAATAAGAGACAAGAGGAAATGAAGAATACAATTTCTGAATTGAAGAACACAGTAGAAGGAATCAAAAGCAGGCTAGATGGAGTTGAGGACCAAATCAGTGAGCTGGAGGACAAGGTAGAAGAAAGCTCCCAGAAACAGCAAGAAAATGAAAAAAGACTCACAAAGAAGGAAGAGGCATTGAGGGAAATGCAGGACAACCTGAAACATAATGGTATCCGTATAATAGAGTTACCAGAAGGAGAAGAAAAGGAGCTAAGGATAGAGAACCTGTTTGAAAAAGTAATGATGGAAAACTTCCCCAATTGGAGGAGAGAAAAAGTCACACAAGTCCAGGAAACACAGAAGGTCCCATTCAAGAAGAACCCAGTGAGGCCCACTCCAAGACACATCATCACTAAAATGGCAAATATCAAAGACAAACAGAGAATTCTAAAGGAAGCAAGGGAGAAAGAGGTAGTAACACATAAGGGAGCGCAGGTACAGCTAGCAGCCGACTTCTCAACAGAAACACTCCATGCCAGAAGGGAATGGCAAGAAATATTCCAAGGAATGAAAAGCAAAGGCCTACAACCAAGACTGCTCTACCCAGCAAGGCTCTCAATTAAAATGGAAGGCGAAATAAGGAGTTTTTCAGACAAGAGAAGGCTAAAAGAATACACCTCCACCAAACCAGCACTGCAAAATATGCTAAAGGGACTGCTTTAAGATGAAGAAAAAGAGTCTATGAATATCCAGTTCCTTTCAGAGTTGCCGGTACTTGATATTACCAATATTTTTTAATATGTATTAATCTGATGGTGACAATGATGTATTATTTTAGTTGTTGCTTTATTATTTGTTGAAACTAAACCTGTTTTAGTATATTTCTTGTCTATTTCTATTACTTTAAAAAGCTCTAAATGACTTTTTGGTATTCTTTATCCATTTATTAATTAAAGGCTTATAGAATTCTTTTCCCTAAAAAAGAAACAACTATTAACCCTTTTTTAGATGTGTGGCAAATACTTTCCCATTCTATTACTTGTCCTGTAACTTTTTTATATGTGTATTACTGTATAGTCTTAAATGTTTAATATACTCGTATTGTCAATATTTTACTTTGTAGCTTCTAGGTTTGAATATTTTACTTCAGGGTAAGAAAAATATTGTTTTGTATTTTCTCTGAAAACTCCTTAGATTCTACATATTGATTTTTAACTCACCTGAATATTTTTTTGTGTAATGTGTGAAATAAGGCTCTATATCTGTTTTATTTCAAGTAATAGTGGTCCATCCACCTTATTTGTTGAATAATCCTCATTTTATCCATTGATTGGATATATCAACTTAATCATATATTACATTGTTAGACAGATATATGTGGTTGTCTCTAGAATGCTCATTATATTTCATTGATCTACTTGATTATTTCTGTGCTGGTGTCATGTTGGTTTAATTGCTGAGACTTTATAATGGTTTTAAATTTTTTATTATTTCATAAATAACTTTGATATTTAAAAAATAAATAAAATCAATCAGTATTTAAGAAAGAAAGAAAGGAAGAAAGAAAGAAAAAGAAAGGAAGGAAGGAAGGAAGGAAGAAAGAAAGAAAGAAAAGAAAGAAAGGGAGAGAGATGGAACTCCTACCTTTTGCGACAACATGGATGGAACTGGAGAATATTAAGCTAAGTGAAATAAGCCAGTTGATGAAAGGCCAATACCATATGATCTCACCTATAAGTGGAATCTATTCAACAAAATAAACTAATGAACAAAATAAATCACAGGCATGGAAACATAGAACAGACTGAAAGTGACCAGAAGAGATGGGGAAAGAAGAAAAAAAAATTAAAAACAATTTTTTCAATTATAGTTGATGTACAGCTATATATTACTATTAATTTAGGTGTACAACATAGAGATGAAACATTTATATAATTTACGAAGTGATAACCCCAATAAATCTAGTATCCATCTGACACCATACATATTTATTACTATATTATCAATTATATTCCATGTACTGTATTTTATATCCCATGGCTATTTTTAGAAATGCCAATTTGTACTTAATCTCTTCACTTTTTAAGTGAACTATGTTTGAGTAGTTGATTTGATTGAGGGACATAATGGTACACAATAGTCATAACACAGACTACAAATTTAACCAACATAAGAAATAACATGTGAAAGGCGCAGAGATGTTAACAAAGATGAATTATACCCTAATAAGTCACCATTTGTAGAGACAAATACAGTTATTGTTCATGCCCAACATTTAAGAACATGTGGATTATTAAGGTACAGGAAAAAGATGGCAGAGAGGTGAATGGGAGTCACGCTGACCTCCTCCCAGGACCAAACTGGAGTTGTAACTAAGTAGTGGAGAAATCACCTGGAAAACAATGGAATGCTAGAGGGAGAGGAGTCTTGGAACTGCGGACGGACAGTGGAATCAACTTTCACACATTTGAATGGGTGAGAAGTGCAGTGGAGGCTCGAGAGTGTGGGCTGGGTGCCCACAGGCACCACCACCAGAGGGACATTGAAACGGCCAATTGGATCCCCCTGAGAAGAACAGGGTCTGAATCATAAGCGGGGACCCCTAGACTACAGCAGCTGAAACTAGGAAAACACACACACAAAACGCAACCCTGAAAAGCTTAGGGGAGCCCTCTGCCAGAGACAGGCGGGTGGAGATGCAAAGAGACATTTAAAGGGACAACGCAAAAATTGCAGTGGCAGCCGCCTTCCTTGATCTCTGGTTACAGGCGGCAGCAGGGTGGGCTGGTGCCTGAGGAAAGATTGGTGAGGAAATTTGTGGAGAGAACTGAGATGGTGGCCAGCGGAGCCCCAGTGATAACTCACCTCCCACTCTGCAGCTACCATCTCTCTCAGGCATGAGTGAGTTAATAAACCTGCCTTTTGCGCACTCCGCACACAGCTTGTGTATGTGTGAGCTGGGGGGTTAAGTGCAGACAAGCTGGAAGAAATAGAGGATCCCTGGCCAAAGGGGTCACACAGCTGCATAGACAGCCTTGAGGAGAGACTGGAGATGGTGGCATTGGGGAAAGAATGGGAGGAGGAACCGGGGAGTCTGGACTCCCTCCCCATTCGGTAGTCTCCATTTTGAGCTAGGAGGAAGCGCCTCCAAAGTGGCAGACACAGGGCACAGAGGAGCCAGGTGGCCCACAATTACAACGCAGTCCGCAGAAATAGTGGATCCCTGGCTGAAGGGGTCACAGAACTGCCCAAAGTCCCCTGAGGAGAGACTGGAGACAGAGGTGTTGGGGAAAGAACGGGAGGAGAAACTGGGGAGTCCTGACTCCTTCTCCTTTCCGTAGTCTCCATTGTGCGGGTACAGCCACACCCCCAAAGAGCAAAAATCTGAAAAGCACACAATAGACAGCCCCAAACCACCCAGTGCAGGCACGCACACTTGCGCGCCGAGTGGCCGGAAGTGGTTGGCGAGCGTGTGTTGACCCGCCCGGGCTGGTGAGGGCTCCCGCAGGTTGTTGCCAACCGGGCCTGCGAGGGAGTGTGCAGATCGGTGAGGGCAGGCATAAACCGACCCCCTGGGGCCTGCGAGTGCAGAGCGGTCTGCAGAAATAGTGGATCCCGGGCTGAAGGGGTCACAGAGCTGTCCAAAGCAGGAGTCAGACACAGACAGTAGACTCCAGGAAGGCTCAAACAAATGACCCAAGGTCATATAGGGTCAACAACTGACATCAGCAGAAGCAGACACAGAAAGAAAAGTAAAGAAAATAATAAATAAATAAATAAAAAGACCCACCTGCTACCATAGGAGTTTAATCCACAAAGTCAGGAAATCTGGATGGATCAATTGAAGCAGAAGCAAAAATAAATAAATAAATAAATAAATAAATAAATAAATAAATTACTTAATACACTCTCACAAAAATGGGAAGAAAAAGAAGTTCCCCCAAATGAGTGGAAAAGGGGACGCCCCACAGAGAGAGCTAAATGAAAGATAGGCAAAGGAATTATCAGATATTGAATTAAAAACATTGGTTCTAAGGAAGCTCAATGAGCTCAGCAAGCTCAAAGAGAACTATGAGAAACTGCAGAGAAACTATCAGGATCTTACAGCAAACTATAGCAACCTGGAAAAGGACATAGAAACTATCAAGAAGACACAAGAGGATATGAAGAATACCATTTCTGAATTGAAGAGCACAGTAGAAGGAATCCAAAGCAGGCTGGATGAAGCCGAGGATCAAATCAGTGAGTTGGAGGAAAAGGTAGAAAAAAGCTCCCAGAATGAACAAGAAATGGAAAAATGACTCAAAAAGAATGAAGAGGCATTTAGGGAAATGCAAGACAACCTGAAATGCAATAATATCCACATAATAGGGATACCAGAAGGGGAAGAAGAGGAGCAAGGGATAGAGAAACTCTTTGAAAAAAGAATGATGGAAAATTTCCCTAATTTGAGGAGAGAAAGGGTCTCATGGATCCAGGAGGCAGAGAAGGCCCCATTCAAAAGGGACCCAAGGAGGTCCACTCCAAGACACCTCATCATTAAAATGGCAACTATCAAAGACAAGGAGAGAATCCTCAAGGAAGCAAGGGAAAAGGAGAAAGTAACATACAACGAGGCCCCGATATGGCTAGGAGCTGACTTCTCAACAGAAACACTGTAAGCCAGAAGGGAATGGCAAGAAATATTCCAAGTAATGAAAAACAAAGACCTACAACCAAGGCTGCTCTACCCAGCAAGGCTCTCAATTAAAATAGAAAGGAAAATGAGAAGTTTCCCAGACGAAAGAAGGCTAAAAGAATACATCTCTACCAAACCAGCACTCCAAGATATGCTAAAAGGAATGGTTTAAGAAGTTGAAGGAAAAGAGCGAGAATGAGAAAAACACAGGTACAAAGAGAAAAAATGAATATGTTTCTATCAGTAATAACTCTCAATGTAAATGGACTAAATACCCCAATCAAGAGACACAGCGTAGCTGAATGGATAAGAAAACATGACCCACCCATATTCTGCCTATAAGAGACCCACCTCAGAACAAAAGATCTGCACAGTTTGAAAGTAAAGGGATGGAAAAAAAATATTCCAAGCAAATGGGCAAAAGAAGAAAGCAGGGATAGCAAAACTTATATCATAAAAAATAGATTTCAAAACAAAGGCTATGAAAGGAGACCCAGAGGGGCACTTTATAATACTTAAAGGAAGAATCTATCAAGGAGACATAAACATTGTAAACTTATATACACCCAACATAGGATCACCCAAATATATAAGGAAAATCTTGGACAACTTCAAAAAAGATATAGACAGCAACACACTGATAGTAGGGGATTTCAACACCCCACTGTCAAAAATGGACAGATCTTCCAAACAAAACATCAATAAGGATATTGTGGAGCTGAATGACGCACTGAATCAAATAGACTTAACTAACATATATAGAACCTTACATCCCAAAGAAGGAAAATACACATTCTTTTCAAATGCTCATGGCAGTTTTTCAAAGATAGACCACATGATAGGACACAAAGCAAACCTCAGCAAATTCAGGAAAATTGAAATAATATCAAACTTTTTTTCGGACCAAAACTCGTAATCAAGCTCAAAGAGAAACTTCAAAAACTTGCAAACTCATGGAGACTGAACAGTAGACTATTAAACAACAAATGGGTCAATAACTAGATAAGAGAAGAAATCAAAAAAATTCTGGAAACAAATGAAAATGAACAGACAACAGTCCAAAACCTATGGGACACAGCAAAGTCAGTCCTGAGAGGGAAGATCATAGCAATACAGGCTTACCTAAAAAAGATAGAAACATATCAAATAAAAGACTTAACACTACAACTTCAAGAACTGGAGAAACAACAACCAGTAAATCCCAGAGCAAGTAGAAGGAAGGAAATCGTCAAGATTAGAGCAGAACTGAATGACATAGAGACAAAAAGGACAATTCAAAGGATCAACCAAGCCAGAAGCTGGTTCTTTGAAAAGATAAATAAAATTGACAAGCCTTTAAGCAGACTCATCAAGAAAAAAAGGGAGAGGACCCAAGTTAATAATATCAGAAATGAAAGAGGAGAAATAACAACTGATACCACAGAAATACAAAGGGTTGTAAGAAACTACTATGAACAATTATATGCCAAGAAATTTGAAAACCTGGATGGAATTGACAAATTTCTAGAATAGTACAATCTTCCAACACTGAAGGAGGAAGAAACAGAAAGCTTGAACAGACTGATAACAGCTGGGGAAATTGAAGCAGTCATCAAGAAACTCCCAGCACACAAAAGCCCAGGGCCGAACGGTGTCACAGGAGAATTTTTCAAAACATTTAAGGAAGAGCTAACCCCTGTCCTTCTCAGACTATTCCAAAAAATCAAAGAGGAGGGAAGACTCCCAGACTCTTTATGAGACCAGCATCACCCTGATCCCAAAACCAGATAAAGACCCTACAAAGAAACAAAACTACAGGCCAATTTCGCTGATGAACATAGATGCTAAACCCCCCCACCCAAATATTGGCAAACCACATCCAGCAATACATTCAAAAGATTATCCACCATGATCAAATGGGATTCATCCCAGGGATGCAGGGATGGTTCAATATACACAAGTCAATAAACGTAATACCTCACACAAATAAAAGAAAAGACAAAAACCACATGATCATCTCGATAGATAAGAAAAAGCATTCGTTAAGGTACAGCGCCCATTTATGATCAAAACATTCAGCAAAATGGGAATAAATGGGACATTTCTCAACGTAATAAAGGCCATATATGAAAAACCTACAGCCAACATCATACTCAACGGGCAAAAACTAAAGGCTTTCCCACTAAGATCAGGAGCACAACAAGAATGTCCGCTTCACCACTTCTTTTCAACATGGTATTGGAAGTCCTGGCCACAGCAATGAGACAAGAAAAAGAGATAAAAGGCATCCATATAGGAAAGGAGGAAGTAAAGCTATCATTATTTGCAGATGATATGATAGTGTACATAGAAAACCCTGTAGACTCTACCAAAAAACTCCTCAACCTCATAAGTGAATTTGGCAAAACAGCAGGATACAAAGTCAACATTCAGAAATCAAAGGCATTTTTGTACACCAGCAATGAAATAGAAGGAGAAGAAATCAGAAAAAAAATACCATTCAATATAGCAAGAAGAAAAATAAAGTACCTAGGAATAAATTTAACCAAAGAGGTAAAAGACCTGTATGCAGAAAACTACACAACATTGAAGAAAGAAATTAAGGAAGACACAAATAAATGGAAGCATATACCGTGCTCATAGATCAGAGGAATTAATGTCATCAAAATGTCCATACTACCCAAAGCAATTCTTAGATTCAATGCAATCCCTATTAAGATACCAATGACTTATTTCACAGAAATAGAACAGACATTTCAAAAATTTATATGGAAATATAAATGACCCCAAATAGCCTCAACAATTTTGAGAAAGAAAAACAAGGTAGGAGGGATCACAATACCGAACATCAAACTGTTTTACAAAGCCACTATACTCAAAACAACCTGGTACTGGCACAAGAACAGACCCATAGACCAGTGGAACAGAATAGAATGTCCAGAAACAAGCCCAGATTTATATGGACCACTAATATTGACAAAGGGGGCAGAAGCATCAAGTGGAGTAATAATAGCCTCTTCAACAAATGGTGCTGGAAGAGCTGAACAGCTACATGCAAAAAATTGAAATTGGATCATCAGCTGACACCATACACAAAAATAAACTCAAGATGGATAAAAGACTTAAATATAAGTTGCAACACCATCAAAGTCCTAGAGGAGAACATTGGCAGGAAACTCTCAGATATCCCACGCAGCAATTTTTTCACTGATATGTCTCCTAAAACAAGGGACATAAAGGAAAGAATAAACAAGTGGGACGTCATCAAAATAAGAAGTTTCTGCACGGCTAAAGAAAACATCAGCAAAATGAAAAGGGAGCCAACTGTAGGGGAAAATATATTTGCTAATGATACATCAGATAGAGCCTTAATCTCTAAGATATATAAAGAACTCACATGACTCCACTCCAAGAAGACAAATGATCCAATCAAAAAATGGGCAAAGGATCTGGGCAGATGCTTTTCCAAGGAGGAGATACAGAGGGCCCAGAGACATTTGAAAGGATACTCAGCATCACTAGCCATCAGAGAAATGCAGATCAAAACCACCATGAGATACCTCATCACCCCAGTTAGAATAGCCATCATAAACAGATCAACAAACAACAGGTGCTGGTGAGGCTGTGGAGAAAAGGGAACACTAGTACAGTGTTGTTGGGAATGCAGACTGGTGCAGCCATTGTGGAAAGCAGTGTGGAATTTCCTCAAAAATCTGAAAATGGAACTGCCTTTTGATCCAGTGATTCCCCTGCTGGGACTATACCCTAAGAATCCCAAAAGGCCAATTCAAAAGAACCTATGCACCCCAATGTTCATAGCAGCACAATTTACAATAGCCAAGTGTTGGAAGCAACCTAAATGCCCATCAGTAGATGATTGGATCAAAAAACTATGGTACATTTACACAATGGAATACTATGCAGTAGAAAGAGAAAAAGAACTACTACATTTCGTGACAGTATGGATGGAACTAGAGAGCATTATGCTAAGTGAAAGAAGCGAGGGGTCGAAAGACAAATACTGTATGATCTCACCTATAAGTATAACATAACCAACAAAACAAAGATGCAAGGAAAATAAGACTAGTAACACTGAAAAAAAAAGAATAGAAACCAACATAGACAAGAGGGAAGGAGGGAGAGAGGGATGGGCGGGGAAAATGAAGGGAAAGGGCATGTCAAGGAACATTTAGCAAGTACTCATGGACAAACCCAAAGTGGGGAAGGACTGATGGATGGAGGGGGGAAGAAGGCAGGGGAAAGTGGTAGGGGGTAGGCG
The DNA here is from genome assembly GCF_021234165.1 of Pteronotus mesoamericanus. NCBI lineage: Eukaryota > Metazoa > Chordata > Mammalia > Chiroptera > Mormoopidae > Pteronotus > Pteronotus mesoamericanus. The sequence goes on from NW_026555150.1 coordinate 44,804, forward strand.
GAGACTAATGTATTTGAAAAAACAAAGAACATGAGGGTTATTAAGAATGTAATGTGATTGCTGGGAAAAACCATAATTAGCTTTTAATTAGTTAAATATATAGAAGTTTTGTGAAGCAATAACCTCGTTTTATTTTTCTTCTGCCACTTCCCAGGTTTCTGGGGTCAATAAGGTGGCTCTTGACCACCCGGAGTCCATGGACCACACTTTGAAAACCAAGGCATAACAGGAAGATATATGCTATGCATTAAACATAATTATTCATACTTTAATCTTGGATTCTATTTAAATTGGTGGATAAGTTTCCATTCTGGTTAGGAAATTGTGACAAAACAGTTGTTTTTCCTGATAGGAAAGAGGGGAATGGCATCATCTGTAATAACAGATTATATCTGGGACAGGCTATCATGCTGGGTATTACATTTTCCAGCCTCGCCTTGTGGTCAAACGTTGCTCGTGATAAATGGGATGTGAGCAAAAGTGACGTGTATTCATTCTAGGCCTGGCCCTTTAAACTTTATACACTGGCTCCTCTATGCCTTCTTCCTCTGTCTGTGAGCAGAAGCATGGATATTCCTAGGACAACATCTTCATTTGGGTAGATGAGACTGCCACCTTAGAGGAGGGTGGAGAAATGTGATGGGATAAAATGAACCCAAATCCATGAATGACTGAATGGAGCCACGTAGCTCACCTATGTACCCTGGACTGTCATGAGGAGAGAAACTTCATTGTTCATTGACTCATTGTATTGTTGAGTCTTTATTTTATAGCAGCATTATTCCTTAACCCTGATGAGGAAGGGGAAATCCTGGAGGTCTGAAAGCCCTAGGTAGGTTATAGGAAAGAGTGAGTGGTTCTTGGTGGCATAGGGAAGGTGAAAGGACAAGGGAGTCAGGACTTGTTGGCACAGGGCTAGCCACTATGATAGGTAGTTATGTCAGGTGAGTGCCCACCTGATTCCTTTTTTTATTGTATTTTATTGTTCATGCTATTACAGTTGTTTCCTCTTTTTTCCCCATTGACCACCTCCATCCAACCTCTCTCCCTCAGGCAATCCCCATATCATTGTCTCTGTCCATGGATCATGCATATATGTTCTTTGGCTGACTTCTTCACTTTTTTTCACCCAGTTCCCCCTCCCCTCTGACAACTGTCAGTCTGTTCCATGATTCTATACCTCTGTTTCTACTTTGTTCATCAGTCTGTTTAGTTAATTAGATTCCACATATAAGTGAGGTCATATGGTATTTGTCTTTCACTGACGGGCTTATTTCACTTAGCTTAACTCTCCAGATCCATCCATGATGTCCCAAAAGGTAAGAGTTTCTTCTTTTTTTATTGCTGCATAGTATTCTATTGTGTAAATTTACCACAGCTTTTTTAACCACTTATCTACTGATGGGCACTTAGGCTGTCTCTGGATCTTGGCTATTGTAAATAATGCTGCTATGAACATTGCATATATTCTTTTGTATTGGTGTTTCAGGATTCTTAGGATATAGCCTCAGAAGCAGAGTAGCTGAGTCAGAAGAGAGTTCCTTTTTTTAATTTTTTTAGGAAATTCCATACTGTTTTCCAAAGTGGTCACACCAATCTGCATTCCCACCAACAGTGCAAAAGGGTTTCCTTTTCTCCACATCCTCCCTGGCACTTGTTGTTTGTTGACTTATTGATGACAGCCATTCTGACCGGTGTGGGTGGTATCTCATTGTGGTTTTAATTCGAATTTCTTTGATGATTAGTGAGGTTGAGCATCTTTTCATATGTCTATTGGCCATTTGTATGTCTTCTTTGGAGAAGTGTCTATTCAGGTCCTTTGCCCAATTTTTAATTTGTTTTTCTTTATGCTGTTGAGTTGTATAAGTTTTTTTTTGTATATTTTGGCAATTAACCCCTTATCAGATGTATCATTGGGAAATATGTTCTCCCACACAGTGGGTTCCCTTTTGATTTTGCTGATGGTTTCTTTAGCTGTGCAAAAGCTTTTTAATTTGATGTAGTCCCATTTGTTTATTTTTTCCTTTGCATCTCTTTCCCTAGGAGATCTATCAGCAAAAATATTGCTATGTGAGATATCTGAGATTTTACTGCCTATGTTTTCTTCTAGGATTTTTATGGTTTTGTGATTTACATTTAAGTGTTTTATCCATTTTGAGTTTATTCTTGCATATGGTATAAGTTGGTGATTTAGTTTCACTTTTTTGCATGTACCAATCTAGTTTTTCCAATACCATTTATTGAAGAGACTATTTTTGCTCCATTATATGCTCTTGCCTACTTTGCCAAATATTAATTGACCATAAAGGTGTGGGTTCTGGACTTTCTGTTCTGTTCTATATGCCTGCCCTTACATGAGTACCAGGCTGTTTTGATTACAGTGGCCTCACACTATAGTTTGATATCAGGTATGTGATACGGCCAACTTTGTTCTCAGGATTGCTGAGGCCATTTGAGGTCTTTTTTGGTTCCATATAAAATTTTGGAATATTTGTTCTAGATCTGTGAAATATGCCATTGGTATTTTAACAGGAATTGCATTGAATGTGTAGATTTCTTTGGGTAGTATAGACAGTTTAATGATGTTAATTCTTCTAATCCATGAACACAGTATATATTTCCACTTACTTATAGCTTCCTCAGTTACTTTCTTCAGTGTCTTATAGTTTACCAAGTACAGGCCTTTCACCTTCTTGGTTAAGTTTATTACTACGTACCTTTTTTGTTGTTGTTGCAATAGTAAATGGGATTGTTTTCTTAGTTTCTCTTTCTGATAGTTCATTATTGGTGTATAAAAATGTCATTGATTTCTGAGTATTGATTTTGTATATTGCTGCTTTCCTAAATTCACTTAGTAGGTCATATTTTTTTGGTGGAGTCTTTAGGATTTTCTATGTACACTATCATGTCATCTGTGAATAATGACAGTTTTAGTTCCTCCTTTCTAATTTGGTTGCCTTTTATTTCATCTTCTTGTCTGAGAGCTGTGGTTAGCACTTCTAGTACTATGTTTAATCAGAGTGATGAAAACGGACATCCCTGTCTTATTCCTGATCTTAAAGGAAACATTTTTAGTTTTAGCCCCTTGAGTATAATGTTGGCTGTAGGTGTTCCATATATGGCCTTTATTATGTTGTGGTATGATCCCTCTATTCCCACTTTGCTGAGAGTTTTCATCATAAATAGGGGCTGTGTTTTATAGAATGCTTTTCCTGTATGTATTCATATGATCATGTGGTTTTATCCTTCATTTTGTTTATGTGGTGAATCACATTTATTGATTTGTGAATGATGTACCAACTTTGCATTCCTAGAATAAATCCCACTTGATCATGGTGTATGATGTTTTTGATGCACTGCTATATTTGGTTTGCTAATATTTTGTTGAGGATTTTAGCATCCATGTTCATCAGGGATATTGACCTATAATTTTCTTTCTTTGTAGTGTCTTTATCTGGTTTTGAAATTAGGATAATACTGGCCTTGTAAAATGAGTTTGGTAGCCTTTCCTCCTCTTGAATTTTATGAAATAGTTTGAGAAGAGGAGGTGTTAGTTCTTCTCAGAATGTTTGGTAAAACTCACCTGTGAAGCTATATGGTCCAGAGCTTTTGTTTGTTAGGAGTTTTTTGAATACTGCTTCAATTTCATTAGGTATAATCTGTCTATCCAGATTTTCTGATTCTTCCTGATTTAGTTTTGGAAGATTGTATGTTTCTAGGAATTTGTCCATTTTGTCCATGTTGTCCAGTTTATTGACATCTAATTGTTCATAATATTTTCTTACAATCCTTCGTATTTCTTTGGTGTCAGTCCTTATTTTTCCTCTTAAATTTCTAATTTTATTTATTTAGGTCTTTTTCTTTCTTTCTTTCTTTCTTTCTTTCTTTCTTTCTTTCTTTCTTTCTTTCTTTCTTTCTTTCTTTCTTTCTTTCCTTCCTTCCTTCCTTCCTTCCTTCCTTCCTTTCTTCCTTTTTTCTTTCTTTTCTTGCCTGGTTAAAAGTTTGTCAAGCTTGTTTACCTTTCCAAAGAACCAGCTCTTGGATTCACTGATTTTTTTGTGTGTGTCATTTTTTAAGACTCTATTTCATTTACTTCTGCTCTGATCTTTATTATTTCCTTCCGTCTACTCACTTTGGCCTTTGTTTGTTGTTCTTTTTCAAATTCATTTAAGTATGAAGTTAGATTGTTTATTTGAGCTTTTTCTTGTTTTTTTGAGATAGTCCTGTAATTCTATGAATTTCCCTCTTAGGATTGCTTTCTCAGTGTCCCACAGATTTTGGATTGCTGTGTCTTCATTTTCATTTGTTTCAAGGTATTTTTTTTTTTTTTGGTGTAGCATAAACACATTTATTTACTAACCAAAGGATTGGTCCTAATTAAACCAACACTTGGAAATAGTTGCATGTAAAATGTTTGTGGTGAAGATAACAGAACAGTAACGACAACAACAAAAAAAGCATGGAGAGATTTGCTCATTGAACCGAGCTTGTTTATCCTCACAGCTAATTTCTTCCCAGAAGGATGATGGAATTTTTACTTAACTTTTTCATTGATCCAAGTACAGGTGACATTGTTCGTGATGCATTCCACCACAATTTTCCTGCCTTCCAGTCTTCTCATGATTGTGCTTTCCTTCCCATCCCACTCCTGATGTTGAACCAACGTGCCATTTACAAAGTTGCAGATGGTCTGAGGTTTTCTGCCATCAGCTGTAGTTTCTTCAAACTTCTTTCCCAGGTTACATGAGAACTGTGTTGATTTAAATATGCTCTCAGCTTTTACGGTGAGTTATTGCCATCAAAAGTGATGATACAGTCTGGTTTGGCCATGACACCTATTTTCTGCAGAGCCATTCCCGCACCTAGTTCTTTCATGTACTCATCAAAGCCTTTGTTCTTTACTAAGTGCCATCCTCTTACCAGCTGCTGAATGGTGGCCATGGTAGATGCAGGAGGCATGTGAGCAACCAGAAGAGAGTGGGGTCCTGTGCTAGGAGCATTGCTTCAAAGTATCTTTTGATTTCTTCCTTGATCTCATTGTTGCCCCATTTATTATTTAATTCACTTGTTATTCAGCTTCCATGTCTTTTCATGTTTTTCAGTGTCCTTCTTGTGATTGATTTCTAGTTTTACAGCATTGTGGTCAGAGAAGATGCTTGATATGATTTGAGTCTTCTTAAATTCATTGAAATTTGTTTTTGTCCTAACGTCTATCCTAGAAAAACTTCAGAGTGCACTTCAAAAGTAAGTATATTCTGCTGCTTTGTGGTGAAATACACTGAAGATATAAATTAAATCCATTTGATCTAGCATATTATTTAAGGCCGCTGTCTCCTTGTTTATTTTTCCCCCTGGAAGATCTATTCATTGAAGTCCATTGGGTGTTAAAATCCCTGATTATGATTGTATTTATGTCCATCTCTCCCTTTATATCCATCAAGATTTGCTTCACATATTTAGGTGCTGTGATGTTGGGTGTGTAAATGTTTACTAGGGTTATATTCCCTTGTTGGATTGTTCTCTTTATCATTATGTAATGTTCTACTTTGTCTCTTACCTTGGTCTCTTTGCCTTGGTTTTAAAGTCTATTTTGTGGGATATAAGTACTGCTACCTCAGCTTTTTTTCCTTTTCCATTTGCATAAAATATCTTTTTCCATCCGTTTACTTTTAGTCTGTGCATATCTTTCAATCTGAAGTGGGTCTCTTTGAGGCAGTATATAGATGGGTCTTGTTTTCTTATCCATTCAGCTATCCTAAGTCTTTTGGTTGGAATATTTAAGCCATTTGCATTTCAGGTGATTATTGATAAATATGTATTTAGTGCCATCTTATTGTTAGATTATTTTCCTCTGTTTTTCTTTCTCCTCTTCTTCTTCCTCCTCCTCCTTCTTCTTCCTCTTCCCCTTCTTCTTTCTTCTTTCTTCTTCTTCTTCTTCTTCTCCTCCTCCTCCTCCTTCTTCTTCTTCCCTCCCCCTCCTCCTCCTCCTCCTCCTTCTTCTTCTTCCCTCCCCTCCTCCTCCTCCTCCTCCTTCTTCTTCCCTTTTCACAGCTGGATGTCATCTGGGTTTTTTTCCCTGGCTCTGGTGCTGTAGGCTGGAGAGCCCAGCTTGGGGTTTAGACCCCACATTTCTCAGGAGAACTCCCCTGCTGCTGAAATATCCCTCTGGAACTTCAGCTGCTGCCTGTAGGGGCCCAGCCAGCCCTCTTGCACCTCCTCTGCAATCCCTACCATTCTCATTGTGTTGAAGTGGTTTCTTTGGTCTGTCCTTGGTTATAAGGCTTCTTTCCAGCTAGTGTCAGTTGGTTATTCAGGATAATTTCTCTAGAATTTAATTGTAATTCCAGATTGGTCCTGGGAGGAGATTAGTATAGCTTCCACTTACTTCTCTGCCATCTTGGGTCACCTGATATAAAGATTTGAAGCTAAAAGAGCAAAATCTTATTTGCCTTACAATTTTATATAGGGCTAATCTAGTGTCTTGGCCACTGCAAAGAGACCTTTATGTGAACTAGAAAAAGTGCTTCCCTTTTGTTTTTAAAATTTACTAATCTTTTTTAAAAATTTTATTTTTCAATTACAGTTTGTGTTCAATATTATTTTGTATTAATTTCAGGTGTACAGCATAGTGATTAGACAATAATATACTTCACAAAATAGTGCCCCCAATATTTCCAGTACTCTCCTGGCACCACACATCATTATTACAATATTATTCACTGTATTTCCTATGCTGTACTTTATATTCCCATGACTATTTTGTAACTGCCAATTTGTATTTCTTAATCCCTTCACATTTTCCACCCAAACCCCTAACCCCCTCCAATCTGGCAAACATCAGTTTGTTTTCTGTATATATGAGTCTCTTTCAATTTTATTTGTTAGTTTATTTTGTTCCTTAGGTTCCACATGTGGTATTTGTCATCCTCTGTCTGACTTATTTCACTTAGCATAATACCCTCCGGGTCCATCCATGCTGTTGTAAATGGTAAGATTCCATTCTTTTCTATAGCCTAGTAATATTCAATTGTGTATATATACTCCACCTTTTTTCTTTACTCATTTATTGATGAAAATGCTTGCTGAGTGCAGTGCATTTTGTATTTTAACTCCAATCTGCTTCCATGTCTGGACAACTTTGTTCAGTGAACGTGTACAACTGCACATGGTGGCCTTGCAGACTACCAAAAGTACAGTGAGAGTGCAGAGTGAGATTGGAGGGTGACTCATTGACCAGAAAAGGAAAAAGAAAATATTTTGGAGAAGCAAAAGGTGAAGGGTGATTTAAAAAGTTTTAAACTTGATATGCAAAGGGAAACCCTCCAAATATACAATGTATCTTCTTATGTCAATACCTTTGCTCATTCTGTTCCAATCTGGGGCATCCTCTGTAGTTACATACTTCTTACACATTATTCAAGGTTTAGTTCTTTGTACTGTATTTTTAAGTTTTATTTTTTAATTAAAGCTGGAATTCAATATTTTATATTAGTTTCAGGTGTACAGACTAGTGCATTGACAATTACATAATTTTTGTAATGACCCCCCTGGTAATTCTAGTACCCACCTGGCATCAAGGCTCAGTTCTTGACTTGCCTCTCCAAAAAGCCTTTCATGACCTCTGGATCCCACTGAAATAAACTTTCCTTCTATTTCCACTGAACTCTGACCATACTACACTTGTTTCTGCCCCATATTCAGTGCTTAGCCTGACCTGATCTGCTTTCCTTTCTAGATAATGACCTCGTTTCTGAAGTCTTTCATCCTTTCCCTTATGCCCCCCTGTACCTACAGAAATTTAGGGCACATATTTGTTTACATGTTTGTCTCTCCTTACTGGAGCCTAAACTCTCCAAAGGCAGGGACTGTGGTTTATTACATCTATCTCCATCTAGCAAAAGGATCAACAAAAATTTGGTGAATAAACAAATGGGCAATCCATACTTTAAAAGATGTCCGTTTGTGTGACCAAGGGTCTGGAAAATTTGTTCTCTAGTCCCAAACAATATTTGTTTCCATTTAGGGAACCTCCAACAAGCTCCCCAAAGCAGGATATGGGGACCACCTGAGACAACCAACTCTAAAATCTTTCCCCTGTTCAGATACTGTTTCAACAAATTCTTGTGGAAAGAGTACTGGGCTCATAGCCTGGTTCTAGTACAGTTTTGCTGCTAATGAGCCATGTGACTCTTAGCAAGTTGAATCACCTCTCTGGCCAGCCTTAGTTTCTTACCCTATAAAATGAAGAAATAGCTTTACTGGCATACCATGTTGAAAAACAGTATGATAAACAATGTGGCAATTGAGCTGAACTACGATGTATTAATAGCTATAGTAAAACCTAACTTCTCAGCCAGAAACAATTTTTCTTCAGTAATTTAAGGTCCATAAGATGTTTATTTGTCCAATGACCAATAAACAGTTGCAGAAACTTGGGGAAAACATAATTCTACATCTTGGCCTATATAATTTTACTTTTGTTGTTGTTGTTAATGGCTTGCCACCACCTATCTTTCTCTTGTGGGAAATTTATTTGTTTATTCATTCATTCTATATAGAGTTGCCTGATTTGTCAAATAAAAGTACAAGATACCTTCATATTTGTTCACTACTTCACAGGTTATAAACAGTCAGGGCAATGGAGTGGAACTCACTAAGTTAGGAATAGCCTTGCTCTCTAAAGTGGGTCCCCAACTGGCAGCTTCAGGAACACTGGGAGCTTTATTTATTTATTCATTCATTTTTAAAATTATTTATTTATTTATAAATTTTATTTTTCCATTATGATTGACATTCAGTATTACTTTCTGTTAGTTTTAGGCATACAGCATAGTGGTTAGACAATCATACACATTGCAAAGGGATTCCCCCAATATTTCCAGTACCTACCTGGTGCCATAGTTATTACAATATTATTCACTACAATCCCTATATTATACTTTACATCCCATAACTATTTTGTAACTACCAATTTGTATTTTTTTAATAACTTCATTTTCTCAAAACTGCTATAGCTATTTTGGATCTTTTGTGATTCCATATAAATTTTTGGATTATTTGTTTTAGTTAGTTCTGTGAATAACACCATTGGTATTTTGATAAGAATTGCATTAAATCTATAGATTGCTTTGAGTAGTATAGACATTTTAATGATATTAATACTTTATATCCATGAACACAGAATATGCTTCTATTTATTTGTATCTTCTTCAATTTGTTTTTTCAGTGTTTTATACTTTTCTGAATACAGGTCTTTTACCTCCTAGATACTTATTTTTTTTTGATGTATTTGTAAATGGGATTGTTTTCTTAGTTTTCCTTTCTGATAGTTCATTATTAGTGTATAAAAAAGCAACTACTTTATGAACATTTTTTATCCTGCTATTTTAGTGAATTCATCTATCAGTTATAGTATTTTTTTTATGGAATCTTTAAGGTTCCCTATATATGGTACCATGTTATCTGCAAATAATGACAGTTTTACTTTTTTATTTTCAATTTGGATGCCATTTATTATTTCTTCTTGTCTGATTGCTGTCGCTAGGACTTCCAGTACTATGTGGAATAAGGGAGGTGAAAAATGGACATCTCTGTCTTGTTCCTGATTTTAAGGGAAATGTTTTTAGTTTTTCCCCATTTAATATGATTTGGGCAGTGAGTTTGTCATATATGGCTTTTATTATGTTGAGGTATGTTCTCTCTATTCCCACTTTGTTGAGAGTTTTTATCATAACTTGGTTCTGGATTTTGTTGAATATTTTTTCTGCATCTGTTGATGTGACCATATGATTTTTATCCTTCATTTTGTTTACATGGTGTATTACATTCATTGATTTGTGGATATGGAAAAGCCACACATTCCAGGGAGAACCCCAATTGATTTATTTCCCATTGTGTATGATCTTTTTCATGCATTGTTGAATTCAGTTTGCTAATATTTTGTTGAGGATTTTAGCACCTATGTTCATCAGGGATATTGGCCTATAGTTTTCTTTCCTTCAATGCCTTCATCTGGTTTTAGAATCAGGATAATCCTGGCTTCCTAAAATGAGTTTGAGAGTCTTTTCTTTTCTTGAATTTTTTGGAATAGTTTGATGGAGATAGGTGTTCTCCTTCAAATGTTTGCTGAAATTCACCTGTGAAGGCATCCAGTCCAGGACTTTTGTTTGTTGGTAGTTTTTTGATTATTGATTTGATTTCATTGGTAGGAATGAGTCTGTTCAGATTTTTTGTTTCTTCTCAATTTGATCTTGGAAGATTTATATTTCTAGGAATTTATCCATTTCTTTCAGATTGTCCAATTTATTGGCATATAGTTTTTTTGTAATATTTTATTATTTATTTTTAAATTTATAAATCATCCTCATTTTTATTTATTTATTTAATTTAATTTTAAATGTATAAATCATGTTAATTCGATTACAGTTGTCTCATTTTTTTACCCCATTTACTCCCCTCCACCCACCCCACCCCTGACTCACACAGTCAATTCCCACTCGGTTGTTCATGTCCATGGGTTATTTATAGATGTTCTTTGTCTACTCCCTTCCCCTTCTTTCCACCATTGTCCTCTTTTGCCCTCCCCTCTAGTCACTTTCAGTCTGCTCCATGTTTCCATGCCTGTGGTTTATTTTGTTCATTAGTTTATTTTGTTGAATAGAGTCCACTTATAGGTGAGATCATATGGTGATCGTCTTTTATCAACTGGCTTATTTCACTTAGCTTAATATTCTCCATTTCCATCCATGTTGTCACAAAAGGTTGGAGTTCCATCTCTCTCTCTTTCTTTCTTTCTTAAATGCAGATTTCTTTTATTTATTTTTTAAATGTCAAAGTTATTTATAAAATATTAAAAAAGCCTAAAGCCATTATAAAGTCTCAGCAATTAAACCAACATGAAACCAGCACAAAAATAATCAAGTAGGTCAATGAAATATAATGAGTACTCTAGAGACAAACGTATATATCTGTCTAACAATATATGATTAAGTTGGTACTTCAAATCAATGGGTAAAATAAGGCTTATTCAACAAATAAGGTGCATGGACCACTATTGCTTGAAATAAGACAAACATAGAGCCACATTTCACACATTATATAAGAAATATTCAGGTGAGTTAAAAATCAATGTGTAGAATCTAAGGAGTTTTAGAAGAAAATAGAAATAACGTTTCTCATGACCTGAAGTAAAATATTCAAACCCAGAAGCTATAAATATTCACATTATGACTATATTAAACATTTAACTATATAGTAATATACATATAAAGAATGTTTAAGGACAAGCGATATAATAGAAAAGTATTTGCAACACATCTAAAACATGGTTAATAGGTTTTTGTTTTGTTTTGTTTTTGGAAAAAAGTTCTACAAACCTTTCATCAATAAATGGATAAGACTACCAAAAAGCCATTTAAAGTTTTTTTTAAAATAATAGAAATAGGCAAGAAATATACTAAAACAGGTTTAGTTTCAACAAATAATAAAGTCACAATTAAAATAACATCACTGTCACAATCAAATTATGAGTATTAAAAATATTGGTAATATCGAGTATTGGCAACTCTGAAAGGAACTGGATATTCATAGAAACTTTTCTTCATCTTAAAGCAGTCCCTTTAGCATATTTTGCAGTGCTGGTTTGGTGGAGGTGTACTCTTTCAACCTTCTTTTGTCTGGGACACTCCTTATATCGCCTTCCATTTTAATGGAGAGCCTTGCTGGGTAGAGCAGTCTTGGTTGCAGGCCTTTGCTTTTCATGACTTGGAATATTTCTTGCCATTCCCTTCTGGCTTGGAGTGTTTCTGTTGAGAAGTCAGATGCTAGCCATATTGGGGCTCCCTTATATGTTGTTACCTCTTTCTCCCTTGTTTGCTTTAGGATTTTCTGTTTGTCTTTTATAGTTGCTATTTTAACGATGATGTGTCTTGGAATGGGCCTCATTGGTTTCCTCTTGAATGGGATCCTCTATGCTTCCTGGACTTGTGTGACTTTTTCTCTCCTCCCATTAGGGAAGTTTTCCATCATGACTTTTTCATACACTTTCTTTATCCCTTCCTCTTCCTCTTCTCCTTCTGGTAACCCTATTATACAAATATTATTACGTTCCAGGTTGTCCTGCATTTCCCTCAATGCCTCTTCATTCTTTTTTAGTCTTTTTTCATTTTCTTGCTCTTTCTGGGAGCATTTTTCTACCTTGTCCTCCAGCTCGCTGATGTGGTCTTCAGCTTCATCGAGCCTGCTTTTGATTCTTTCTCCTGTCTTCTTCTATTCAGAAATTGTACTCTTCATTTCCTCTTGTCTCTTATTGATAGTTTCTATGTCCTTTTTCATGCTGATATAGTTTGGAGTAAGTTCCTCATTGTTTCCCTGTAGGTTTTTGAAATTTTCTCTGAGCTCACTGAGCTCATTGAGCTTCCTTAGAACTGTTGTTTGGAACTCTATATCTGATAGTTTACTAGCCTCTATTTCATTTAGTTTTCTTTGTGGGGATTCCTCCTTTCCCTTTGAGTGGGGCACATTTCTTAGCCTTCCCGTTATTTGTGAGACTCTTCTTTTTTGCTTCTGATTCTTAAGTTGATCTGTCTTGATTTCCTGACTTTGTGGTATGAACTTCTATGGTTGGAGACTGCTGGGTTTTTTTGGGTTTATTTATTTATTTTTTTTACTTTCTGGATCTGCTTCTGATGATGTCAGACGTTGACCCTGTCTGATCTAAGGCAGTCTGTTCGAGACTCCAAGGAATCTACTGTCTGTGGCTGTCTCCTTCAGCTGTTAATCTATTCACTCTGCATTCAGCAGGCCGCCTTCAACAGCTCAGGGTGGGGTGGAGTCCCTCCTGGGGGCGGGGTTATCGGGTCCTTTCACAATGCTGTTGTATGCGGTAGGATTCTGCACTTGGATCCCGCTGGCTACTCTCTCATTTCTCTCCCCAAATCCTCCATCCCCAGTCTCTCCTCAGGTGACACCAGACCTCTCTGAATCCCTTTTAACCAGAGATCTACTGTCTGTGTCTGCCACTCTGCACTCCGGAGGCAGCTTAGACTGCATGGGGCGGGGTGGAATCCCACCTGGGTGTGGGGCCGCTCAGGGGGAGTGGTCTCTTCCTTAGCAAGATGGCTGCTGCCGCATGGGGGATCAGTCAGCACTGAGATCCTGTTGGCTACTCTCTCAGTTCTTACCCCAAAGTCTCCCTCCCCAGTCTCTCCTCAGGCGTCTCTAGTTCACCCTGCCCCCAACTTTGCCGGAGACCAGGGTGAGTGGCTGCAAATAAAAATTTTGCATTGGCCCTTTAAACGGTTCTTTGCAACTCCAGCCACCTGTCTCTGGCAGAGAGCAACCCTGCTGCTTTTCACAGCTGGCTGTTTTCTGTGCACTTTTTGGGCCCTGGTGCTGTGTGCTAGAGATCCCCGCTTTTGGTTTAGACCCCACTCTCCTCAGGGGGATCCAACTGGCCGTTTCAATATCCTTCTGGTGCTGCTGCCTGTGGGTGCCCCGCCTGCCTTCTCAGGTCTGTACCACACTCCTTACCAGTTAGATTGCGGTAAAGCCAATTCTTCTGTCTCCGAGGTTACAAGGCTCCTCTCTCGCTCATGTTCAGTTGTTTGTTCCAGATGATTTCTCCACAATTTAGTAATTCCTGGTCAGTCCTTGTGGAAGGTCAGTGTGAATTCTACTTACTCCTCTGCCGCCTTGATACTCCTATATTCTCTGTAATATTTCCTTTTTTTAATGTAATTTTTCTTTATTTTTTCAAATACATTTGTCTCTGCCTTCCCCCCACCACCTTCCCCTGTCCCCTCCCTCCTCCCCCCCTCAATCCTTCCCCTTTGGTTTTGTCCATGAGACCTTGCTACACATTCACGGACCCTCCCATTCCCTTCCTTTTCCCCCGTCCTCCCCTCCCTCCATCCCTCTTGTCTCTGTTCGTTTCTTTGCCTTTCAGTGTTGCTGGTCTTATTTTCCCTTTCTTATAATCCTTAGTATTTCTGTGGTATCAGTTGTCACTTCTCACCTTTCATTTCTGATTTTATTTATTTGGGTCTTCTCTCTTTTTTTTCTTGATCAGTCTGGTTAAACGTTTATCAATCTTGTTTATGTTTTCAAAGAACCAACTCTTGCTTTTGTTACCGAACAAATGGACTCGTGGTGGGGGGGATGCCCAGATGCTATTACCTAAACAACACCACCCCCTTCCCTGAGGTCCCTCAGTTGTAGGTCCTTTGCCTGCCACCCATGGAATTATGGCTCTGAATGGCAGGGTTTGGTGAAAAGGAAAGGAACTATTTATTCAAAAGTTATACAGGTTTGATTAATGGCTAAATGTCACCCTTAAATCTCAAAATCCCTTTAAAACAACCACCAGCACACACCATCCTGCCTTACCCCCCTTTGCCCAGTTAGGCCAGTCAGGCCTGTCTCGGGTAACGTCCTTCAGAAGAAAAAGAACAGAAGTCCAGGGCTCGGCTAGGCAGGCATCTTGGGGTTCTCAGCACTATCCGCTGCGTTGCTGTGATCTCCAGCTCTTAATCCATAACCATGTGGCACCTTCTCCTGGCCCACTAGCAAGAGTCCTTTCTCCCCTCTTTCTTCCCATGTGGTCTTCACACTGTTTCCCAGAGACAGTGTCCCTTGTTCTCTCCGGCAGGCCCCTGTCTCTCCTCTCCCCTCCAGTTACATTCTGCATTAAGTCTTTTAGACCTTCCTGATTAGCTTTGGTGATATGCAAAATAACCCCTTTTGCATGTGAGGAATGAAGCTATCCTGTTATTGACATGCAAAATCACTCTCATTGGCCCTGCTCAAGGCTCCCATCCCCCATGGCGGCCTGCCCTGGGGTGGGGAGAATATATTTTTCTTGGACACCCCAAATCTCTGGACTCCATTACAAATACCCTTTGGGGAGGCCCTGGCTGTGCCCTGTTACGCTTTCATTGATCTTTTGTATTGTTCATTTGTATTCTATTTATTTTCATTCTCGTCTTTATTATTTCCTCCCCTCTGCTCACTTTGGGCATTGTTTGTTGTTCTTTTTCTAGTTCCTATAGGTATAAGTTTAGATTGTTTATTTGAAAATTTTTTTTTTCTTGTTTCTTGAATAGGCCTGCATTGCTATGAATTCCTTATTAAGACTGCTTTTGGATAGAGAGAAAAAGATGGCGGAGGAGTGAAAGGGAGTCACGCTGACCTCCTCCCAAAACCAAACTGGAATTGCAACTAAATAATGGAGTAATCACCTGGAAAGCAGTGGAGCGATAGTGGGAGAGGAGCCTTGGTGCCGCGGACAGCGGATTCGACTCTCACACATCCCAACGGGTGAGAATTGCGGTGGAGGCTCGAGAGGGTGGGCTGGGTGCGCACGGGCACTGGCACCAGAGGGACATTGAAACGGCCAGTTAGCGTCCCCCGGGAAGAACGGGGTCTGAATCATAAACAGGAACCCCTAAACTACAGCCGCTAAAGCCGAGAAAATACAGACAAAACACAACCCCAAAAAGCTTAGGGGCACTCTCTGCCAGAGACAGGTGGCTGGGGATGCAAAAAGACATTTAAAGGGCAAACGCAAAAGTTGCAGCGGCAGCCACCCTCCTTGATCGCTGGGTACAGGCGGCAGCAGGGTGGGCTGGTGCCTGGGAAAAGACTGGTGAGGAAAACTTTGTGAGGAGAACTGACTCTGCAGCCGGTGGAGCCCGGGTGATGGCGCACTTCCCACTCTGCAGCTACCATCTTGCTCAGGCATAAGGGAATCAATTAACCTGCCTTTTGTGCACTCCGCACACAGCTTGTGCGCATGTGACCTGCGGGGCTGAGTGCAGACTGTCTGGGAGAGCCTTGAGGAGAGACTGGAGACAGTGGCGTTGGGGAAAGAACGGGAGGAGGAACCGGGGAGTCCTGACTCCCTCCCCGTTCGGTAGTCTCCATTGTGGGCTGGAAAGGCGCGACCCCAAAGAGGCAGAAGCGGGGCGCGCATGAACCAGACTGCCTGCGATTGAAACGCAGTCCGCACAGGGGTTGGATCCTCAGCCGAAGGGGTCACAGAACTGCCCAGAGGCCCCTGAGGGGAGACTAGAAACGGAGGCATTGGGGAAAGAACGGGAGGAGGAACCGGGGAGTCCTGACTCCTTCTCCTTGCCGAAGTCTCCATTGCACGGGAAGAGGCCACACCCCCAAAGAGCCAAAAGCCGAAAAGCAAACATAGACACCCCCAAAACACCCAGAGCAGGCGCGCACACTTGCGCCGAGTGACTGGCGAGGGTTGGCGAGCGTGTGTGTGACCCACGCGGGCTGGCGAACGCTTGCACCTGCCGGCAAGGCCTCACACAGACTGGCACCCATACGGCCTGCGAGGGATTGCACAGAGGGGCAAGGGCAGGCACAAATTGACCTACCCGCCGCGATTGCGGAGCAGCCCACAAAATAAGTAGAGCTGCCCAGAGTCCCTGGAGGAGAGACCAGAAACAGGATTAACCGGAGAGCTGATTTCCTCCCATTTCCGTAGTCCCCATTTGGCGAGGGCAAGCAACGCACCCAAAGAGCCAAAAGTGGGGAAAACACACAATAGAAGACTCTAAACTGACCAGTGCCGCGAAGCTCGCGTGCCAGGGAGTTCAGATGAGCACGGGAGGTCGCGAATAAGCCCCCTGGTCTGGGGCAAACACATGCGAGCCCAGGCAGGTGGGGGACGCTGCCGCGCTGGGAACGCGCTCAAGGAGCTCTCGTGAGAGCGCAGAGAGATCCCAAAAAATAGCCCAGCCCTGACCGAAGGGGTCACAGAGCTGCTCCAAGCAGGAGTCAGACACAGGCATTAGACTCCTGAAAGGCTCAAACAAACAACCCAAGGCCCTATAGGGTCAACAACTGACATCATCAAAAGCAAGCCCAGAAAGAAAAGTAAAGGACAAAAATACTTAACAGACTCTCACAAAAATGGGAAGAAAAAGAAGTTCCCCCTAAAGGAGTGGAAAAGGGGACTCCCCACAGAGAGAGCTAAATGAAATAGAGGCAAGGGAACTATCAGATACTGAATTCAAAACAATGGTTCTAAGGAAGCTCAATGAGCTCAGCCAGCTCAAAGAGAACTATGAGAAACTGCAGAGAAACTATCAGGATCTTACAGCAAACTATATCAGCCTGGAAAAGGACATAGAAACTATCAAGAAGACACAAGAGGATATGAAGAATACCATTTCTGAATTGAAGAACACAGTAGAAGGAATCCAAAGCAGGCTGGATGAAGCTGAGGATCGAATCAGTGAGATGGAGGATAAGGTAGAAAAAAGCTCCCAGAAAGAGCAAGAAATGGAAAAACGGCTCAAAAAGAATGAAGAAGCATTTAGGGAAATGCAGGACAACCTGAAACGCAATAATATCCGTATAATAGGGATACCAGAAGGAGAAGAAGAGGAGCAAGGAATAGAGAACCTCCTCGAAAAAGTAATGATGGAAAATTTCCCTAATTTGAGGAGAGAAAGGCTCTCATGGATCCAGGAGGCACAGAGGACCCCACTCAAGAAGGACCCAAGGAGGTCCACTCCAAGACACATCATCATTAAAATGGCAAATGTCAAAGACAAAGAGAGAATCCTGAAGGCAGCAAGGGAGAAGGAGAAAGTAACATACAAGGGGGCCCCGATACGCCTAGGAGCTGACTTCTCAACAGAAACACTCCAAGCCAGAAGGGAATGGCAACAAATATTCCAAGCCATGAAAAGCAAGGGCCTACAGCCAAGGCTGCTCTACCCAGCTAGGCTCTCCATTAAAATAGAAGGGGAAATACGGAGTTTCCCAGACAAAAGAAAGCTAAAAGAATACATCTCTACCAAACCAGCACTCCAAGATATGCTTAGGGGACTGGTTTAAGCAGATGAAGGAAAAGAATGAGACAGAGAGGAACACAAGTACAAAGAGAAAAGATGAGTAAGTTTCTATCAGTAATATCTCTCAATGTGAATGGACTCAATGCCCCAATCAAACGACACAGGGTAGCTGAATGGATAAGAAAACATGACCCACACATATGCTGCCTACAAGAGACCCACCTCAGAGCAAAAGACCTACACAGATTGAAAGTAAAGGGATGGAAAATAATATTCCAAGCAAATGGACATGAGAAAAAGGCTGGCGTTGCCATACTTGTATCAGACAAAGTCGATTTCAAAGCAAAGGCCATAAAGAGAGACCCAGAGGGGCACTTTATCATACTTAAAGGAAGAATCTATCAAGAAGACATCAACATTGTAAACTTATATGCTCCCAATATAGGAGCCCCCAAGTTTATAAGGAAATTGTTGGATGACTTCAAAAAAGATATAGATAGCAACACACTGATAGTAGGGGATTTCAACACCCCACTGTCCAAAATGGACAGATCTTCCAAACAAAACATTAATAAACATATCGTGGCGCTGAATGAAACACTGAATCAAAGAGACTTAACTGACATATATAGAATCTTACATCCCAAAGAACAAAAATACACATTCTTTTCAAATGCTCATGGCAGTTTTTCAAATATAGACCACATGATAGGACACAAAAAAGCCTCAGTAAATTCAGGAAAATTGAAATAATACCAAACTTTTTCTCAGACCACAAGGCCTTGAAACTCGAAATCAAACTCAAAGAGAAACTTCAAAAACATGGAAACTCATGGAGACTGAACAGTACACTATTAAACAATGAATGGGTCAATAATGAGATAAGAGAAGAAATCAAAAAATTTCTGGAAACAAATGAAAATGAACAGACAACAGTCCAAAACCTATGGGACACAGCAAAGGCGGTCCTGAGAGGGAAGTTCATAGCAATACAGGCTTACCTAAAAAAGATAGAAACATTTCAAATAAAAGACCTAACACTACAACTTGAAGAACTGGAGAAACAACAACAAATAAATCCCAGAGCAAGTAGAAGGAAGGAAATAGTCAAGATTAGAGCAGAACTGAATGACATAGAGACAAAAAGAACAATTCAGAGGATCAACCAATCCAGAAGCTGGTTCTTTGAAAAGATTCATAAAGTTGACAAGCCTTTAAGCAGACTCATCAAGAAAAAAGGGAGAGGACCCAAATTAATAATATCAGAAATGAAAGAGGAGAAATAACAACTGATACCACAGAAATACAAATGATCATCAGAAACTATTATGAACAATTATATGCCAAGAAATTTGAAAACCTTGATGAAATGGACAAATTTTTAGAAAAGTATAATCTTCCAACACTGAAGGAGGAAGAAACAGAAAGCTTGAACAGACCGATAACAGTTGGGGAAATTGAAGCAGTCATCAAGAAACTCCCAGCACACAAAAGCCCAGGGCCAGACGGTTTCCCAGGAGAATTTTACAAAACATTTAAGGAAGAGCTAACCCCTGTCCTTCTCAGACTATTCCAAAAAATCCAAGAGGAGGGAAGACTGCCAGACTCCTTCTATGAGGCCAGCATCACCCTGATCCCAAAACCAGATAAAGACCCTACAAAGAAAGAAAACTACAGGCCAATTTCGCTGATGAACATAGATGCTAAAATCCTCAACAAAATATTGGCAAACCGCATCCAGCAATACATTCAAAAGATTATCCATCACGATCAAGTGGGATTCATCCCAGGGATGCAGGGATGGTTCAATATACGCAAATCAGTAAACGTGATACACCACATAAAACAAAGAAAAGACAAAAACCACATGATCATCTCGATAGATGCAGAAAAAGCATTTGATAAGGTACAGCACCCATTTATGATCAAAACACTCAGCAAAATGGGAATAAATGGGGCATTCCTCAACGTAATAAAGGCCATATATGAAAAACCTACAGCCAACATCATACTCAACGGGCAAAAACTGAAAGCTTTCCCACTAAGATCGGGAACACGACAAGGATGTCCGCTCTCACCGCTTCTTTTCAACATCGTATTGGAAGTCCTAGCCACAGCGGTCAGACAAGAGAAAGAGATAAAAGGCATCCAAATAGGAAAGGAGGAAGTAAAACTATCATTGTTTGCAGATGACATGATAGTGTACATAGAGAACCCTGTAGACTCTACCAAAAAACTCCTCAACCTAATAAGTGAATTTGGCAAAACAGCAGGATACAAAGTCAACATTCAGAAATCAAAGGCGTTTTTGTACACCAGCAATGCAATAGAAGAAGAAGAAATCAGGAAAAATATACCATTCGATATAGCACGAAAAAAGATAAAGTACCTAGGGATAAATTTAACCAAAGACACAAAAGACCTGTATGCAGAAAACTATACAACATTGAAAAAAGAAATTAAGGGAGACACAAATAAATGGAAGCATATACCGTGCACATGGATTGGAAGAATTAATATCCTTAAAATGTCCATACTACCAAAAGCAATCTATAGATTCAACGCAATCCCTATTAAGATACCAATGACGTATTTCACAGAAATAGAACAGACATTTCAAAAATTTATATGGAACCATAAACGAGCTCGAATAGCCGCAGCAATTTTGAGAAAGAAACACAAAGTAGGAGGGGTCACAATACCGGACATCAAACTCTACTACAAAGCCACTATACTCAACACAATCTGGTACCGGCACAAGAACAGACCCATAGACCAGTGGAACAGAATAGAAAGCCCAGAAATAAGCCCAGGTCTCTATGGACATCTAATATTCGACAAAGGGGGCAGAACCATAAAATGGAGCAATAACAGCCTCTTCAACAAATGGTGTTGGGAGAGCTGGATGGCTACATGCAAAAAATTGAAATTGGATCATCAGCTGACACCATACACAAAAATATACTCAAGATGGATAAAAGACTTAAATATAAGTCGCAACACCATCAAAGTCCTAGAGGAGAACATTGGCAGGAAACTCTCAGATATCCCATGCAGCAATTTTTTCACTGATATGTCTCCTAAAGCAAGGGACATAAAGGAAAGAATAAACAACTGGGACCTCATCAAAATAAGAAGCTTCTGCATGGCTGAAGAAAACATCAGCAAAATGAAAAGGGAGCCAACCGTATGGGAAAATATATTTGCTAATGATACATCAGATAGAGGTTTGATCTCTAAGATATACAAAGAACTCACTCGACTTTACTCCAAGAAGACAAACGATCCAATCAAAAAATGGGCAAAGGACCTGGGCAGATGCTTTTCTAAGGAGGAGATAAAGAGGGCCCAGAGGCATTTGAAAGGATGCTCTGCATCACTAGCCATCAGAGAAATGCAGATCAAAACCAACATGAGGTACCACCTCACACCGGTCAGAATGGCCATCATAAACAGATCCACAAACAACAGGTGCTGGCGAGGCTGTGGAGAAAAGGGAACTCTAGTCCACTGTTGGTGGGAATGCAGACTGGTGCAGCCACTATGGAAAGCAGTGTGGAATTTCCTCAGAAAGCTGAAAATGGAACTGCCTTTTGATCCAGCGATTCCCCTGCTGGGACTATACCCTGAGAACACCAAAACGCCAATACAAAAGAACCTATGCACCCCAATGTTCATAGCAGCACAATTTACAATAGCCAAGTGTTGGAAGCAACCTAAATGCCCATCAGTAGATGATTGGATCAAAAAGTAATGGTACATATACACAATGGAATACTACGCAGCAGAAAGAAAAAAGAAGTACTAAACTTTGCGACAGCATGGATGGAACTGGAGAGCATCATGCTAAGCGAAATAAGCCAGGGGGCGAAAGACAAATACCATATGCTCTCACCTATAAGCGGAACCTAACCAACAATGCAAAGAAGCAAGGAAAATATGACCAGCAACACTGAAAGGAAAAGAAATCAACAGAGACAAGAGGGAAGGGGGGGCAGGGAAAGGGAAGGGAAGGGGAAAGTCAAGGAACATATAGCAAGGACTCATGGACAAAACCAAAGGGGAAGAGCTGAGGGAGGGAAGGCGGGAGGGGGCAAGGGAAAGAGGTGGGGGGAAGGCAGAGACAAATGTATTTAAAAAGTAAATAAATTAATTAAAAAAAAATTAAAAAAAAAAAAAGAAAGTGTGCTTAACATTTGCACCTGTGGCTTCTTTGGATTAAGAGCCAAACAAACACACTAAGACAATTTGAATCTCTTTCTCTTTTGTCTATTATTCTACCTCAGATCCCTCTCCTGACCTATCCCTTGAGGATTCTTAGACACATTCCAAACCCCCATAGTGACCTAGGTCTCTTATGCTTTACCTCCCACTTTTGACAAAGAGATAAATACTTCTTCATTAATGCGAGTAGAAATCTTATTATAGTGGCTACCTGTGAAACAGCAATGGGCAGTAGAGATGCTTAGTGTGTAAAATGTTTTCTGTCCTGTAAAAAATCAATGTCATAAATGTGGGCTTAATGGGGCCCCTTGGGGAATGGGAGGCTGGGCAATGTAACATTCTAGTTAATTGAAAGATAACCCACTCCTCACCCTTGCTTTTCTCTAGCTTTTCTTTGCATTAGCTCTTGTTTCTGAGTATAAAAATAATGATTTTTACTGTGTGTTTGTAATGTGCTAGGCACTGTGCTTGGTGTTTTACAGTCAGTCTTATTTAATCCTCTTAATCACTCATGATGTAGAAGTTATCGTTATCCCCATTTAAAAATTGAGGAAACTGAGGCTCAGAGAGATTAAATAACTCACCCAAGGTAGCGCAGCTAGTGAATGGCTGAGCCAGTCTTTCTGATGCTTAGAATCAGCCTCAGCGATCGGCATTTTCCTGTCATGGACTCTGTTGTGAGTAGTTCCTGGGCTACAGACAGTCTCATTGTTACCATTCCAGACCACTGGGAGGCTGCTCAGGGTCAGCAGTGCAGGCAGAGGATGGTCAGGAGCCTGGGCTATGCAATGGAAGCCCTGGGCGTGAGGTCCATTTTTTATTATTTTTTATAAAGTAAAGCCCCAACATCAGGCTTCTCTAGTAAGCTGCAGAAAAACAATGTTTAGTTCATTGATAACAGTGTTATAATGTTACCATAAGCATTAAAGCTCCTCAATTTTATTTTGGGGGGCATGTGTGTGTGCATGCAAAGAAACCAACCTAAATTAATTATACATCTGAAATCCATGCTATTTTCCATATATGCAAAAATAGGAATTTCATTCCTTTCAGCCACATTTAGTAATGTGAGCTAATGTTAAGTGTCAAAGTGAGACTGATTTTAATAAACAGATAAAAAAATCATCCATTGTTCTATGCAAATGTGTTCTTCCATAATTTAAAACTGTCTGAAATGTTACTTTCTCCCTAGAGGATGAAAGATTTTCTTGCCATTTAGTTATCCTGATCATTTGCTTCACAAAGCTGGTTTTCACAGATCAATGTATAATACCTTGATCTCAGCTCAGGTCTGATATTCCTGTAAATTTGAATAACTTCTGCACTACATAGTTTCCATTTGCTCCTTCAGACCCTCTCCCCACCCTTTTCCACCCTGCACTGTGCCTGGGAAGGCTGACTTATAGGGATGACATTAGAGGCCTGCCTATCTTTAGTCAGGCCTAGATGGTAAAGACATCCCCAACTCTTGTTACTAAGTCCTGGGCACCCTGCCTGCACCTTTATAAGTAGTCCTTTTAGTAACCCTCCCTCCCTAAAATACCCATTTTGAGTGTGTCATCTACTTCCTGCTGGGACCCTGACTAATACAGATTTTGAGTGATGTCAATGTCTTTATTCCACCTACAGGTCTGAGATATTGATTTTGGGATGATATGATCATACTACTAATTTGAATGTACAAAGCTCCATACAAGCTCAGTGATTGGGTAGTGTCAAAGAACACCAGGGACAAAGGAACAATCACAGACCTGGCCATCAGATTCTTGTGATGTGTGCTTCAGATATCTGGGTACAGATAGATCGTAACTGGGCAAACGATAGAACCAGATCAAGGGGTAATGGTGAACTGTCTGGTCTCTTTTCTTCCCTATCAAAATCCTTCTGCTGAAGCACTGGGTCTCAGGCATGGTGTTAAGGCAGGAGACCACTGTGGACTGAGTTCACTACCCACATTTGGTCAAAGGAGTAGCATAGGAACACTGAGTTCAATTAAGGAACTTAGAAAAAGAGTCTGGCCAAGAATGAGACAGTGTGACCCAGGAGAACACTGTATTGTAAGCTCTTTGAGGAAAGACATTGCGACCACCTTGCTCACTGTTGTACTCTCATTAATGCCTAGTCAATAGACTGGCAAATATTGGGTTGGCCCAAAAGTTTCTTTAGTTTTTTCCATAAAATAAAAGACACACTTTTCATTTTCACCAATAACTTTATTGCTTTGGATATTTTGAGTATGTCGGCTATCTTCTGAGTGGTATAATGTTGATTGTTCTCAATTGATGTCTCGATTTGATCGCTATCAACTTCAACTGGTCTACCCTATAGTGGAACTTCGTCAGGCGAGAAACCTCCAGCAGGAAACTTCGTAAACCACTTTTGACATGTTTGATCAGTCACAGCACCTTCTCTATACACTATAGAAATCTTTTTTGCATTTCAGTTGTGTTTTTACCTTTCTTGAAATAGTAAAGCATAATATGCCAAAAATGTTGCATATTTTCTTCCTTCTTTTATATTAAAATGGCTACACAAAAATTCACCAATTTTGACAAGTTTTTTAAAATGCATGCTGATATGACAGCTGTCGCAATAAAAGTCTAACAAAATTGTTTCAGCTGTTTCAATTGTTTCTGTAACTTTCTGAAGTTACAGAAAACTAAGTTCTACAAGAACCATATTATGGGAAAAAGCAAACTAACTTTTTGGCCAACCCAATAGTAGGCATTCTTTAAATATTTGAGTGAATGGATGAACATAAGATGAAAGAACATATTAACCTAATGCATAGAAAAGCTAGGCCACCTTAAGGAGATTTATAACCCAGGTATCAAGGTCCATGCTTGGGAATGAGAGTAGTAGTTTTCCTTCTCTGGCTAGAAAAGCCTCAGCTGTGCACTGTACATCACCCTTTGGTGATGACTATTATAGCCAAGTTAGACTATTCTAGCTACGGACTAGAACCCATGGTTAATTTGCCCACTGCTAGCTTTAAATAGAGAGGATTTTGAGTGAATGAGGATATGATTTCTTGAAGGTTTTCTTGGGGCTTAAGCCAGTATTTGAAAATGCAAGGAGATTTTTTTCTACTGAAAACAAAATGTGCCAATAGGATCTCCTTTACCAAAAACATGAAGAATGTAATTTCAGGCATTTTTGTCTAAGAACACAAGGTCACATACAAGATCTAGTGTTAAATCAGTGCATTATAATTTTGTTGACACTTCCACTGGCTGGGCTAATTGTTTTACTTGAGTACAATGTGCAAGTGAAATGTTTTTGTTTTGTTTTATTTTAAAAACGACTGTGTATGGGATTAGAGGATCTTTGCTATATCGTTTCTCCTTAGACAGGCCTCTTGAGGACTTAGTCCTGCCAATGATTGGCAGGGAAGAGGCTCTTGAAGTCACCCTCTGCTTTAAATTAAGAAGGCAAGTTACAGCACTGGAAGGCTGGATGTTTTAGATATATCAGATAATTCAGTTGGGGGAACTTTTTCTAATTCACAATCACCTCCTCATCCCCATGTTGACCAGTATCAATTGGGAATCACCAACTTCAATTTTGTATCAATTTGGATCAGACTTCCCCCTTTCAAAATTCTGAAATGGAAGGTTAGCCTGAATTCTAAGAAGCATAAAGAATAGTTTGGGAAAGATTGAGTCAGTAAAGTCTTAGGTTCAGCCAATGGTAGTGAATTATGGTGATCCAAAGTGAATGTCCTCCTTTCCACTGAATCCCTGAGCATTTAGCATTTCAGGTCAACACTGGTAGCTAGAGCTGGTGAGAGAGAGCACAGCACCTTCACAGCCTGGCTGAGTACCACCTGACAAAAAAAAAAAAAAAAAAAAAAGTAAGGTCATGTCTTTCTTTTACACAATTTAATGTAATCCTCACTAGCATTAGCGAAAATTGCTTTTTGGTAGCTTGAGGGAAGTAAAAAACACTTGACTGTCTTAACATCCTCTTCCCTGACAGCCTCTGTTAAAATGGAAAATTGTTGCAGTGGGAAGATTAGCTTCAGAGACTATGACAGAGGGCAACAGGTTCAAATCAACCTTGATTAATCTGTCTTCTTTGAAATTAGCTGTATAAAATGGTCAAGGTCATAAGGAGACAGTTCAGTTTCAGGATTCTGTACATAGTAATTGTTCTGTCTCATTCACATAGAACATTAAATGTGCCATAATTATGGTGGGGGAAAGGGATTCAGAAGAGGAAAAGGAAGGTAGGGACAGGAGGGAGAGGGAGAGTTTAGAAAGCAGTGATGAAAGTAAAAGAAGGAGGGGATGGGAAAAAGTGAGGAGAAAAGAAATTGGAGGAGGGGGAAAAGGAGGCTATAATTTGTCCCCTGCAGTGTATTACTAGAGCCACAAGGGCATGCTGGGAGCAAGTGCAGGGGAGCTGAGGAATAAAGTCTAGATTAGGAGGAAGGGTAAATGGCATAAAAATCCAGCTTTCATTTGTGTGTGTGTGGGGGGGAGGTGACACTGTTTCCTCTGTTTCCACTGTTTCCATGTTAGACATGGGTTCATGTCTAAACAGGAAGGGGGCAGACTTAATCTCATGGAAGTGATGGGGCTCTCTAATTATGGAACATATGACAGGAATGCAATTTGGGGGGTACAAGGTAGAGATGGTGACAGTACCTAGTTCTATACCTGTCTTCCTAGCAGTTCAGTCAGTTTAGCCCCAAGGATATCATTACGTGGGTTGGAGCCTAGGGTGGACACAAGCCACCAGTGCCCACAGGGCCTAGGTAGACATGGAGAAGCCAGTGGCACAGCTGTCTGTGCTATTTAGGAG
Organism: Pteronotus mesoamericanus; assembly: GCF_021234165.1. NCBI lineage: Eukaryota > Metazoa > Chordata > Mammalia > Chiroptera > Mormoopidae > Pteronotus > Pteronotus mesoamericanus. The sequence goes on from NW_026555150.1 coordinate 71,650, forward strand.
GACTCCCTGCCAAAGAAGTCTGTAAGGAGGCTGCAACCTGGCACTGGGTAAGCTGAGTGATTCTCAATACCCTGGCAGCTGTGTAGGCCGGGCCTACACAGAGGTGTCTTCTGCTTCTCCATAGTGTGTGCTGTGAGAGAAGTGCAGCCTGCAGACCTCTCGCCTGAACATCAGGCTGCTTCTCTGGGCCTGGGACAAAGTGAGGACTGCGTTTGGAGGAGAGTGAGTATTAGAAAAGAAACGAGGTAGGGGAGGGAGGAGGCATGGAGAAAAAAAGGGATGGAAGGAGAAAAAAATTGAGGTAGAGGGGAAAGTTGTACAATCATAGATTTCGGAAATTGGAGAAAAGGAAAGCTCATTATGGTAAGAGAAGGAAGAAGTAGAGTCCCTCCTTCCTCATATCCCCAACTTTGAACCTATTATCAATTTCTGAAAAACAGTCTTGTTCTCGATTGATGATTTATGGGCAGAATGGCTTTATGGACTCTATGCTAATTTGACCCAGAGCAATTTTTTTCCTCAGTGGTGGCATACTGCTTATTCTAGTAGTAACTATTCTAAAAACCCTAACTGTTGCTCAGATACCATTCTACGTGCTGTATCTAAGATTTATCTGGGTTTTGATGGTAGTGCTAATGGTGCTACACTGTTGACAATATCAAGTAAATGGTCTCTAAATCCTCATCCTTTCACACACATTAATCAGTTTCCACATGAGGAAGAATGTGGGCTGCCCAACTAGCCTGGCCCTGCTGTGTATGTGGGTCCCCAGCTGCTCCACTAATCAGCACCCTTTTAAAAGATTTGGCTATTCAGTTACCCTGGTCTCCAAGGCAGTGAGGTGTGGCTTGCCTGCCTTGCCGGACGTGCTGGCTGTTTCTTGCAGCGCCGAAGGGGTCCAGTTTTCAGTGGCTCTTTATTTGCTGTTTCTAAAAGAAATGGAGATGTCTGTGTTCTGTGCTTTATGTGTTGCTTCTGGCTGACTGCTTGCTGCAGGCTGAGAGAGCCAAACACTACAAATATTTGTCTGAGGTGGTCGTTTTCCAGAATCTCTGAAAAGTTAATGCTAAAAGCAGGAGTCTCTCCTTGGCCTTTGGAATGCACCTGGCTGTATTTGATTAATTCCACATGTTTGGGAACCATCCCAAGTTTACTGGAACACTTAACATTTTGAGCTCTTTCCTAGTAGAAGGAAAAGGTTATTACCCTTTCCATTGCTAGTCAGCAAGCATGTTTCTGGAGCTCTGTGGCACATTGGAAAGAGCACTTGATTCTGGTTCTATCTTCAGGTATCAACTTGGTGAATTTGGACACCTGGGTCTCAATGTAGTCACCTGTAACAAACAATAAAACAAAGAAATCAAGATTAGCGTGGAGTACGTGTTTACATTATCATTATACTAATTATTCTTTATGTTTAGAGTAGTTTATAGAGTGCAAGTACACTTACATTCATAATTCCATTAAATATTTACAAGTCCCTGTGAGCTGGGCAAGGCAGAGATAATTAGCCCCATTTGACAGAAGATAAAACTGATGCTCAGTAATACTGTATCTTGCAGCATCCCAGTTCTAAATAGAACAGACGGAATTAGAACTCAGGCCTTTCAGCCTCTAAGCCAATATTCTTTCTGCTGCACTGAGCAGTATCTAGCTCAAACTAATTCTGTTCATAGAATCCCTTGTTCATTTCCATTGCCAGAATTCTACTCAAGTCCTGTTTGAAACCTCTGATTCCACCCCCTTCCCTTTTTATGTCCCTCTTTTCCAGGTAAAAGACTAGGTTGGATATTCCTGAGATACTTTTTAAGCCTGGGGAAAAAAGATAGTTAAAAAGTCATACTCTTGCACAAGGACAATGTGTGTCTTAGGCACACGGTGCCCTCTTGGCTAAGTAAGCCCTTAGGGAGTAACTGTATATTAAGTTCAACTGTAACAAAAGTGGCCACCTACTCTGTCTATCCTGAGGAAGAGTCCTGGGTTTCAAGAGCTGGTGGACTAAACTGGCAGGTCCCTTAGTTCCAAGTGGTATGAAACAGCTGGGGCCATTATGGATGTGCAGGGCTCAGGAAACCTTGCCAAGGATGCAGACAAAAGAGATGTCAAGGAAAGCATTCTTTGTGAATTACATCAGATATATGACTTATATCTCTGGGTGAGTTCAAAGGGGGAAAAAAGAAACCATTCATTCAACTGCTTTCTCCATCTACTCAAATGCAGTCATCTCCCTTCTCAGAGCAATCACAATGCATATGTGTCTCTTTATATATTAGTCCTGAGGAACTGGACTTGACATCCTCAAAGCCCTGAAGATGGATGTTCTTGTTCTCATAGTCAAACCCAAGGCCAATTCGAGGAAGAACTTCTTCCCTGTGGCTACCATTCCTGGATGGGGTAAAGATGGAAGAATACTTACTTTTGTTTAACTTGTCATTGTGGAAATTTCCAAACACATATTGTAGCAGATGATGCTCTCATAGCATCCCGTTGGTCCATCTGTGATTTTAGCCACAAGTCTAATGGACAGTTCCATGCAAGCTCAGACTCATTTCAAAGTGACAGTCTCCTACCTTCAATGTGTTCCTCTTGTCTTTCTACTTTTTGCCCCAGGCACTTTTCCTATACTCTAGGTCACCCACAACTAATGAGGATGGATGAAAAGGGTGTTTTTCCCTTACACTTTAGGTGGTCAATTTTGGGAGGCATTCTATGTGCCTCTCATGTTGTACTTGCAAATTTGAGTCCCCACTGCCCACAGTAGTGACCTCAATAACATCCTTATATTGGATTTTTCACCTCTATTTCACTCTTCAACTTCCTTAATTTTTCTCTCTGGAATTGACTCCCAAATAAACCACCAGCACCTACATCTTTGTCTTAGGCTCTGATTTTAGGGAACCTAAACTAAGAAATATGCAAAAGTACATGGAACTGTATAATGAATATCCCCATGTACCTATCGCCCAGCTTAACAGCTATCAACTCATGGCCAATCTTATTTTGATTATACCCCACTGGTCTCTGCCCCCCAGATTATTTTTAAGCAGATCCAAGATATCATATACAGATGTACTTTAAGGTACATTGAAACCTTTTTCATTCTGGAGGGTAAAATGATCAAATTAAGTTGTAGACTTGCATTTTCATTTAGTTTGCAGATGTTGTAAGCATACTCGGATTTTATTATTAGTGTAAAGTAATAATACATATCTTCTAGTTAAAGATTCTGAAAACATTAACTTTATCTAGTTGCTCTCCTATTCAGTGATTCCTGTGGCCTTCTCAATGCCCATAGATTAAAGCCCAAGTGCCTCAGCCTGGAAATACTCTGATATAACAGAGCACTAAACGAGGAGTTGAAATACCTCAGTTTCTAATTAGCAGTGTGCCCTTAAGCTGGTTACTTGATGGGTCAGAGAATCCACTTCCTGTTTGCCCTAACAACTTTACAGGGTTTTTTGAAGATCAAATGAGATCAGTATTTAAAAGCTATTAAAGTGTAAGGCACACTGATAAATGTAAGAATTGTTATTCAAGGCCTTCTGTAATTTGGCCCTACTCTCCCTTTCAAGTTTTATTTTCCAGAGCACTTCAGCAGAATCTTTCTGCCCCATACCTGTTGATTTGTCCATTCGTTCATTTATTCATTCATTCATCAAACATTTACTGAATACCCAGGCACTGAAGTTATGGTTATGAATGAGAAACAATTTCTGACTTGAAGTATACTGACTGGTGAGGGGAAGTATAAGTAAACAATGACAATACAATGTTAGTATACCATGAGAAATGTAAGCTGAAGGTGCTGCAGAGTACAGCTAGCTCAGGGAAGCTGAGCTGGGGAATGGATCCAAGATGGCTTCTTGGAGGAGGTGCTGAGATAAGAATGAAAGAAAAGTAGGAGTTCACTAAGCATTTTGAGAAGGGAAGGCATTATAAACAGAAGGAACAGTATGAGCTGCGTTGCAGAAGTGTGAAAAAATTTGATGTTTTCAGGGAAACTACAGTTGGTTTGGCAGGGCTGGAGCATGGAGTGCTTGAAGATTGGAGTAGAGTGGGGAATGTCCAATGATGTGGCTAAAAGAGTAAGCAAGGGTCAAACTAGTGGTGGGGAGGGGGTAGATGGAACTGTATAATGACTAGTTTCTTTTTGTCAAGGACTTTACCCTGAAGACAACTGGGAAACTTTGGAAGGTTTAACCCTCAGTATATCATCAGTGTCTATTAGACCCGATTTTATTTTTTAAATGTCTATTTTGAACAGTCATAACTAGTTGTAAGGACTGATATTTCATGACATTTATTTTTTCTTAGAGGTTTTCAAAAGAACAAAGAGAAACCTGTTTGTTTTTTTTTTTTTTTAAAGAACAGAATACAACTTAGTTAAGTCTTGCAATTACCATGTGAGTCCATTGAGCCCTTTTATAAGGTTAAGATACATTATGGCATCTTACTATGTTATTTTTCTTATATCTTAAAAATCTTTGCTATTTCAACATCCCAGGAATTATTGCATTATTACTCATTATTATTCTCGACTATGTTAAAAAGACTAAACTAATAATAGAACTATCATGGAATAGCCCAAAAGGATAATGTAATTCTGGAATAAATCATCACTCTTACACCATCTTTCAGGGTTTTTTTTTTTTATTGCATTCCCAAAGTCATGCATCATCCTTCAAAAATATATAAAGAAATCTGAAAACACATCTTTGTAGGCTTTTTAAGGGTTTTGTTAAATACAATTGAAAACTCAGAAATTTAAATTTTCTACTAAGAGAAGAAAATTGAGAGAGGATGATGTTTCCCAATTATTAGATCAATCAGAAAATGAATCCAAAGAGACAGCAGCATGCTAGACCAATGGTGATGGTGAAATTGATCATAGGAGGGAAATCTCAGACTACAAGTCTACAGATGTCAATATCCTAGATACAATTTTTCAGACTCCATCTACGAGGAAATAGTGTATTTTCAAGGACAAAAAGGAAATATGATATTCTTATCCAGCTAGTCATAGAATAGGGAGGACTTTATCAGGCAATATTTTGTGACAGGAACTGGACTATCATGTTTCTGCAGGAAAATTTACTTGATGTAGTTCATAAGTGGATGCCTGCTGAAAGCAGTTGTACATCCAAAGATGAATGTGTGGAGTAAGATGATGTAGAAATGGAAAATAAAACATCATTAAATCAATTATTCTAAATATGTTTAGCATTATAAAAATAATATTTTGCAATTATGGTGCAAAGAGGATTTCCATCCTCTCCTTAGCAAAATTATGAGCCATCAAAGTTCCCACTTTGACATTTGACATAGAAGTATTACAGTTTGACATTTGAAGTAAAGGGAGAACCAGAAACAATGACAAACTAAAACCTATGAAAGAAATATTTGAAATCTGGAATCAGTATTTACAAGATGAATGTGTTCCAGATTTGCGCATGACAGTTGATGAGCAGTTAGTTACATTCAAAGGATGTTGCCCATTTGGGGGTAGATAGACCTTCAAAACCAGAAAAACATGGAATAAAAATTTTACTTAGTATGCCTACATTCTTATTAAATTTTCTGATAAAACTGTTTTTATTACCCCTTTATCCTTCTCTTAATTATTATAAGATGACTTAAATATAAAACTATAAAAAGATCCTTTGGATCCATGCTAAGTGGTTGTGATGATTTTCCCTGGTATATTGAGGGTTAAACAAAATCAAAGAAAACAAAATCAAGCTTTTTTTTTTTCAAAGTTAATAAATGGCATTCAGGAGGGTTAACTCAGATTCACCAGTCTCCATTTTCTATGTTATGACATCTTTGAACACTCCTGATATCTTTGCTTAAAATTCCTGTGAGCTGGGTATTTCCAATGCTAGAGATGGACAGACAGACTTGTCATGACAGTAGGATGAGATAACAGTGACTATCTGAATGGATGAGTTGATCATAAGACTTGCATTGGGGAGCTGAGGACTGTGGTACTTCCTAGTATTTTTATGTAACTATGTTGTGTACCCGTGGTTCATTTTATCTCCCAATATGGATGTAGGCCTTTAGAGAGCATGGGCAATAATAGTGGCAACTTCTTTTTTTTAATTAAAAAACATTTTATTAAATTTATTGGGGTAACATTGGTTAATAAAATTATATATGTTTCAAGTGTACAATTCTGTATCATCTGTACATTGCATTGTGTGTTCACCACGCAAGGTCAAATCTCCTTCTGTCACCATTTATCCCGCCTTTATCCTTTTCTACCTGTCTCACCCCCTTTCTTTTGAATTCTCCTCTTCTCTCTAGCATGTAGCAAATATATCAGAAATCTTTCCTTAATGGACAAAAGTAAACCTAAGCAGAAAACAAAATCAAGTTCCTCATTCTGACAGAGTGGAAAAAAGTGGTTCAGCCAACAGTCATTGAATCCTAGCTCTGTGGCAGGCCCCGTGCTGGAGATGTGCTGCTTGTTCCTGTCCTCAAAGAGCTCTTGGTCCAGCAAATCAGATAACTGGGGGAGAAGACGAAAATGCCTGTTCCTTTGCTGTCTGTAGTGTTAACAGATACATGTGCTGGATCTCATAGCACTGGGTTCTGTTTTGCCATGTGCTTATACATAGCAAGCAGGCATCTGGTTCAGGGTTTGAGGCTGACTATGTACTCCAGTTTCCTAGCACTGCCAGTTTCAGAGTTCATTCTTTGACTCCCATTTCTGCTCTTTTGGCTCTGCCTCTTTACTACAGATGATCCCTTATGGCATGTTGTTCACTCTCTGAGGTGTCAATGTTGTCAACTAACAAGGGTTAGCTAATTAACAAGGACGTGGGACTCTGGCCTTAGACTCAGCCACATATCCTTGATCTAATATGTGATCAGGAAACAAAGCTGACTGTTATCTGCATTGAGATTTGAATGAATGAGCAGGTTCAAATGCAGCATTTCTAAGTATCTGGTCCATTTCTGGCTCAGCAATTTGTTACGATTTGGGCCCAAGGACACTCCAAGCCATATAATAATGTCTATCCATTGAAATTTAGGCAAACTATTGAAGACAGAGCTCTGCTTTGCCTCAGGGCACAAGTGTGAATTCAAACAATTAACACTGGCAACTCATAGAACAGGGTTCAAATCGGTCACTTACTGTATAACCTTGGGCAGATATCTAACTCCTCTGGTCTATCTCAGTTTCCACATTCATAAAATAGGGTGATAGTTGTACCCACCCCAGGGTGGTTGTGAGGGTTCAATGAGATCATGTGTATAAAGCCCTTAGTACAATGCCTGGCCCAGGGTAAGCTCTCAGATGATAGCTGCTATTGGTATTTTGGTCAGCCTGACCTCTGAGACCTTGCCTGAGGGCAGAGAGGCATGGAATCGCACAACTCCACTGGGGCTTATTGCTAGTTCTGGCAGGATTTTCCCTCTCCAGGTGTTCCCTCTGAGGTTGATGGAAACTCTAGGCTCAGAACTGGGGCAGGGGTGAAATTGTGCTGTCCCTTGGTGGCGTGCACGTCCTCTGGTCTAGAGATGGCTGTGCTGCGGGAGCCTGCCTGGGAGGAAAACGTGGGTTGACAGAGACAGTAGGACCAGAGGGGCTGGGGCATTCACATTCCTCTGGCATTGACTTTATTTTTTTGACATGCCTCCTGCTCTGCCTCACGTGTGCCATCTGCTATCTGTCTGGCGTTTGAAATACACTTCGGGTTTTACTTAAGAATCCAAAGAAGGCATTTATTTTCATGAGAAATGGTTTCCCTTTATACATCTTTTCTTACTGAATACAAAAGTAATAAAATCAGAAATATGTAATGTGGACAAGTAACATCCACCTTCCCCATTTCTCCTCTCCAGAGATAACCCCAGTTAAGTTTGGTATACATTCCTCCTGATGTTCTGCCTACCAGTATTCGGGGCCTCTGTGCTTTATGCAAGGAATGTCCTGAGGGCTCCACATAATCAGAAATTGGCATTATTAGAGACCAGTCTTAACAAAGGAAAACCAGGTTTTGTTTATCAGCTGAAGTGGTGCCACCATGTGGCAGTAGTGTAAACATGGCTTTAAAGCTTTGAAATGGGGTTGGCAGAGACAAATGTATTTGAAAAAATAAATTAAAATAAAATTTAAAAAAAAGCTTTGAAATCATGTGATTCTCAGTGACATTTTAATTTGGGGAAAACTGCATTTTTCACATGTTGCATATAAACTGGGACTAAAATATTTTTATATCAAAATCTTTTGAATCCTTATAATTTAAATTTGTTTAAAATGTGACCCTACTGTGCTAACTTCGAAAATGGGGTCATATTACAAAAGCTGTTCCAAAACTTGCTTTTTAAAATTCAGGTAACAGTATATTTTGGATCCTCTCTCATGTCAGGAAATATACTTTACCTCTTTCTTTTTAAGGTCTGTAGATTAATATTTTAAACCAGTCATCCATTTTTATGGATATTTCTCCCCAGGGATAAGGCTTCCCTACCCTGCCTTTCTTTCGTCAGATTTATACTCAGTACCAGAGACCTGGACAAATTTCTTAGTGCCAGAGACTTGAAGCCAGAACACATCAAACTTCTGCCTCTTAGGGACCACCAGGGCAGTGGCAGCCCTGACCAAGGGCCCTAGAAGTCACTTGCCTTTTTCTCCTCCAAGCACACTTGGCATTGTCACTGAACTGACCTAGTCTGGTGTCACAGGGTGGATTCTCTGGAAGCTAATGCTACGATAGAGTTTGGGGTGCAAGCTATTTATTAGAAATTTAATACTGGTGAAGTGGAGGAAAGGGAGTAGGATTGAACAGAGGAAGTTGAACTGCGAAGCAGGCCAGTCAGACTTGGCCAACCTGGTGGGGAAGGTCTAGATCAAGGACTGTTCAGCAGAGCTTGCTGTGTAGAGCTGCAATGGCTTGGCCTTTTTATACTTCTACCTTGCTCAGTCATTAGATGCACATCGTTCCTGGAAGAACATGATCTCAGGTGAGGCAACACTTTGCAGCTGAGTCCAACCGAAAGGAACTGCCATCTAGGAGTTGTCAACTGACCTCACTCTTGGGAGCTGGGTATAAGTCCTTCTTTGAAGCAGGATCTGGATGGTCCAACACTGACCAGCACATCTCATCTCCCATCTCCTCCCATGTGAATAATAGGCTTCTCTAGAGATCTGGAAGCCTCAAGGATTTTACATGTGAGGTCCAGCTAGGATTTTGGAAGTTTGCAAGAAGAAAGGGCTTGCTGCCTTGTCATGGAAGACTGGTCAGGCAGAGTGGCAAGCAGTTCTCTACTGGGAAACAAACACTAGGCTAGGGATTAGGTTTCCAGGCAGGCAGGTACTTGCGCAAGTGCATTGTGAGGATGTCTGTTCACTTGTGCATGTGCCTGAGTGAGATATGAATATTCTGTCTTCTGCTGCCTGCCTGAGGCATGTAGTGGCATTCAAGAAATTCTACTAACTGACCGATTATTCATAAGATTGCAGATAGACTGTCAGGGTTTGTTTCTGTCACTAGCCCTGCCAGATTTGTTTCCTCTGTAAACTGGATGATTCATGCCCTCTGTATTTGCTCATGACCTGCCATGTTTGCCTTTAGGCCCTGCTTTGAAAACAAGACACTAGGAGACCATACTCTCAGCATTAACAAGACCCCATCCACAGAATTAATAAGCTCCTCTCAGAGTGAATTTGAGCAGTACCTAGGTGGTCTCCCTGGATCAGAGTCTCTAGCTGCGTTACCTGCATTTGAACAAGTTCCCAAGATTATTCTGATGAACAGCTAAAATATTGACCACTGAGTAACACTGGGTGCTTTAATTGTTCCCCCAGCTCTTCTAACATGAGTTTCATTTCTCCAGTGAGATTGTTTGCTTCAGGAGAGTATTATGTGTTCTGATGCTATGAGTTGGTAGACATGTATTAGGGGCTTAGTTTGCTATGAGTTACTGTGTGTTTGCCTCTGTGTGTGTGTGCACTATCCCATAAGCACTGGTGGGAATCTCTAAGATCAGAAAGGAGCCCTGGCTGGTGTAGCTCAGTGGATTGAGCACCAGCCTGCGAACCAAGGGGCCATGGGTTCAGTTTCCAGTCAGGGCGCATGCCCGGGTTTTGGGCCCAGTTCCCCAGTGGGGGACATGCACGAGAGATGGCCACACATGAATGTTTCTCTCCCTCTCTTTTTCCTTCCCTTCCTCTCTCTCTAGATATAAATAAATAAAATCTTAAAAAAAATTGAGAAAGTATGTGTGTGTGCATGTACACATACATTGGAGAGGACAATCATCTATAACAATGATTATCTTTTGCTACCGTTTGATATGTATAAAATTTCACACTCTCTTTTCCATGCAGTTTGAAATTTTAAAATAAATATCATGACTAAAAACAAATCAAAGCAATATAACAAAGATATGCTTTTTCAAATTATATATCTGAGTGTTTCTCATCCCTCCAAAAATGATATAACTACAATCAAGTGTCATTAATTCAGTCAAATTCGGGGAATTTTGGACAGTGAGAAATATGAACTGATGAATAAAGAAATTGTTTCTTAAATTTTTAAAATTTTATTTATTTATTTTTAGAGAGAGAGGAAAGGAGGGAGAAAGAGAGAGAAACATCAATGTGTGGTTGCCTCTTGCACGTCCCCTACTGGGGACCTGGCCTGCAATCCAGGCATGTGCCCTGACAGGGAATTGAACCAGCAACCCTTTGGTTTGCAAGCCAAGGCTCAATCTACTGAACAACACCAGCTAGGGCCAAACCTGCAACCTTTTGATGTATGGAACAATGCTCCAACCCACTGAAGTACCCAGTCAGGGCAATTCTTTTATACCTTATGGTAACTTAGAATATTAATACTATTCCAACTAGAGCACTTCCCCAATTTTTATAATGAATAAGTAAGAGTTATTATGAATTGATAACTATGTTTAAAAAATGAATTTGCCACATTTCTAAAATGTAGTTTATCTTCTTAGACAAATTAAACATATAGCATGATTTATTAGCTGTATTGTCTTGGGCAAGGTGTTTTATTTCTCTGAGACACTATTTTTCATCTGTAAATAGAAATTATAATACCTAATCTATTTATATATAGGCTGTTTATATAAACTAAGTATAATAATGCATGTAAAACAGTTAACATATTACCTGTTACATAATCATTGGCCAATAGATATTAAGTGCTATTATTCAAATCTTTTAAAATTTTTTTATTTATTGATTTTTGAGAGAGAGAGAAAGGAAGGGAGGGAGGGAAGAAGCAAAGGGGGGGAGAGAGAGAGGAGGGGGAGAGAGAGAGATTTGCTATTCCACTTATTTATGCAGTCATTGGTTGATTTTTATATGTGCCCTGACGGGATCAAACCTGCTACCTTGGTGTATCAGGATGATACTCCAACCAACTGAGCCACCTGGCCAAGGTTTAATGCTATTATTGTTTATAATATGATGATGATGATGATGATGATGATGATGATGATGATATCTGTACGCTTATTTACAACCCAACTCAATCTGTGTGACCTGGAGCAAGTCACCTTACCTCTCTGAGCTCCAGTTTCCTAGTCTGTAAAACAGGGACAATAAAACTTGTTTCATAAAGTGATTATGAGGATAAAATGAGATGTTTGTTGAGAGTGCTTTTTAAACTGGAGCTCAGGAAGCCTCACATCTATCTTACTTATACTGTTTAATTGTTTACTAGATCTTTCTTCCAAAATAGTAACAGTATGCATTCCACTGTAATTTAGTCAATATAGATTTTGAATGAATAAACGGTTTAGATGAAAGAAGAGATATAATTTTTAGAATGCTCAGTAGGAACAATATTGGGGGCGTTGCTCTGCAAGCCCTAAGGAAGGTCTGTTCTTAAGCTAATAAAAATAACACCTCAGTTGTTGAGCAAATACTCTGAACAGGCAGGATGGAGATTAGCTGTGACCTTAAAACTGGACAAGGTCACATTTATGGGAGAGTGAATACTTATCCTCATCAAGAGGAGACTAGCCTCTTGTCCTAGAAGGACTTGGTCTGGGTGGGTAGTGGGCTTTGGCCAAAAAGCCATTCAACATGAAGATAACCTCCCTGGTGACCCTCATACAGTCCCTAGAAGCCTGTGAATACAAATTCTTCTAGTTTTCTGTTAATATTTTGGGGTTCGGAGAGTTTCATGTGGGAAATGAATGAAAGCTTCGAGAGGCTAAGTGAATGACTAGCAGCAATATTCATCTAAAGATAAAATAGCAAGCAATTTATGCTTTAGAAAACATTTAGGTTTGTAGATCAACCAGCGATGTGTGCATTCAAGTTGTTTCAATTTCATTGCTTATTGTTTTAATAAGCTTTAATATCAAAGCTGCTTTTAAACAAAATGCTCAAAGAATGGAATTTTTTGGCTAGCTTACCTTTCTGGGCTGACCATGTATACCTAATTGTGAAAATGCAATTATTAAGGTTGATTTTCAAATTAGAAGCCTAAAAACCTAAAGGAAGAGGATGTTTGTACAGAAAAATAGTCTTTTAAAAGTGCAAAATAGTATTGCTAATATTCTTCTCCCTTCTCAGAGAAGACTTAAGTTTTTAAAAATTCATGGCAAAAAGGAAAAAAGTAACAATTACATGAATTCCTCAGCTTGCTATTCCTTTGCATATATGTCTTAAGTATTTTCATATTTTTCTGGAAACGGTTTATTTTATTTCTCTTAGGATTTTTTAGTGTTCAGGATGTTTATTAGAAGTGCTTTTTGGATCAACATTCGTGAAAAGAAGAGGGAGAAGACAATTGAGCAGAGGGAGGAGTCATTCTGTGATGCAGGTCCCACAGCCTGAGCCAACTAACTACATAGGGAGCTTCTTAAAGGGCCATCAGAGTTGTCCTGTCTCCATCAGTCGAAAAGAGCAGTGTACATCCTTGGGGTCATTTCTTCCTCCTGGCAACTGTGAAGTGTCTTGAGTTCATCCCAGGAGACCACTGCCGCCTGCTTCTCCAGCTTTTCCCCCTGAAGAACAGCCTCAGTACATTGCTCTCTCTTTCAATCCAGCGCTGACTTTCAGGGGAGGCTCAGAGACTGGTGGAATCAGGCTGGAGGCCAGAGCAGGATTTAATTTACAAAATAAATCACCCCCATTTGTATTGTAAATATGTTTTGTAGATATTTTGCCCTTCAAAAGGTTGGGGCTTTGCATCTCTATGGTGTTTTTTGAGTATTTCTTTCTGTAAGAGCAAATGTGTCCATGGGACTCTGGGTTATTCAGTTGGCTTGTGGTTGGCTGGCTTCTCGCTTTTTGGTTAGAATAAAAATTAGATTCAAGAATGCTCCATATCTGGAGGCTTTGACACTGTGAGATTTCGAGCTTTATGGCTCATTATGGCTGTAATCAGTATACATAATTACAGCCTTTGAAGTGACTTTCTCAAGCTTTTCTGCTTTTGTCTAAAACATTTTGTTAGGCAGCTTTTAGGGTGCGGAACTTCACCTCTTCCGTTCTTCTCCATAGCATTAGTCATCTATTCTGGCAACCTCTGCTCTAAAAACAGATACTACTTCAGGAAACTTATTAATATAAATTTTGCTCATCTTAATGTCTACTTAGTGAAAAGCATTGTGCAAAGCCTTGTAGAGAGGTAGAGGGGACAATAAATTTCACCACCTAGCTTGTCCTCACCACCTGGTGGAAACTAGGAGGGCTTGCTAACATTTTTGTTCTCTTCTTCCTGTGTATACCACCAGCCTGCCTTGTTTTGCCTCCTTGCTCTAAGTGGGCTGTGTCACAGTCCTTGCCAATGGAATATGACCTGAAATGATGAGTGCCACTTCTATGCCTGGCACATTATAGTGTTTCTCACAACCTTTTGTTAACCTTCTTCTCACCCGCCTGCTGGATGAAGAGGATCCAGTGGAAAACTCAGGCCCTAAAAGATGGCAGGTCCACGTACTGGAAAGGGCCTGGATATCTGAATGACTGCCTGAACAGAGCTCTCTTCCCCATCCCACACCATAATTCATGCTAGACTATGGCCTGAGTGAGAAATAAACATTAAACTATTTTGTGTTAAGCCACATATTTCTTTTAAAAAAGTCAGCCCACCTTCACTAATATACTTCAGACCTGCTTCTCCCTATTGGACTAGAATGAGCACCTGACCCTTTAAGGATAGTAAATTTCTCACTGGTTTCTGACCCCATGGCCTAGCATGTAATGTGAGCTGGGGCAACCAGATTCCTTCCTTCATGAAGAGCCTCACCTGGAAGCAAATGTAGTAGAAGTGAATCTCAGTCCATATTACATACATGTGCTGGAAATATAACATTTTCCCCCATATCTGTTTCCAGCTTTTATTCAGCCAGTTGGCAGAAACTTAATTTCAGACAATTTTTCAAGCACTTTTAGTCAGTTCAGAGTTTCTTTAGTGAATTCCGAGTACCAATCCCCTTCACTCCAGTTGCAGATGACATCTATGTTTGAGGTATTTTTTCTTTCTACTGTGGTATCCATCCATTGCTGAGTTCTTCTTGGTCTGATCACTAAGTCTCTCCAAGTTCAGCTCTGTCTCAGTTACTTCCTTGCTCCTGTGGATATGTGGGAAATATCTGGCTGCTCCTTACATGCCTCTGGGAAAATTCTATGAGGATGTCTCAGGCTTATTTACATAGATTCAACACACAGCCATCTCTATCATTCCTTTTATATGTTGGTAAGGGAAAACTCTGCAGGGTTTGCCACTTCTCTGGGCTCTACCCAGAAGTTAGGCACAGGCCCTGTTTACTTTTGAATCTCCAAAACTACCTGTTGGGTTCTGTGGTTGTCCCCATGAAATTGGCTCAGGCTGGTAGCACACAGGGGTGTCCATTACCATAACATTGTTCTGTCTTCTCATCTGATTCATCCTCTCTGTGGCCCAAGGAGTCCTCTAGTGGGAAAGATTAGAAAGCATAGGAATAACAGGAAATAAAAGGATGGGAACCACTATGGTTAATAAGAATCTGCCATCTAGTAGCATGACAGAAAGAATCACACTTGAAGAGTAAAACTAAGTTGGATTAATGGTGGAATACCAGCATGTAGGTCCAGAGCCATTTAGGACCCCAACCCACACTTGGTTCCTTCTTCAGTGAGGCCTAACCCTTATCCTCAGAACCTTGGATTCCTGTTATTATTAATTTAAGAAACTTCTAGGAAAGCTTTCACTAAAATGTATCCACTTAGTTACGAAGCTGGAAACCTTGGAGTCATCCTAGGATTACGTCAAGTTTCCCCAAGTCACTATCTTGGTATACAGATAAGGTCATATTAACAGCAATAATTAAAATTTCTTAACAGAGTATCCCAAGAAATTGATGGATAATATTACTTTATTATATATACCTAGATATATTTATATCCTAGTCTAGACTCAACCCGGATGTCCCCACTCCTACACACACATATACATATGACTCTTCCCCTTCATTTTTGACATTCAGTTAGTCACCAAGTCTTTTTGGTTCTACTGCCTTAACATCTTTTGAATCTGTCCCTTTGACTCAGTCTTTATCCCCAGTGCACTGCTTTAGGTTGGCCCTCATTTCTCATCTGGTTTATTAGAACACCTCTCAAATGGTTTTCCTAACTCCAGTCTGACATCTTTCCAAACATCTATCGTCTACACTGCAGCCAAAGTGATCGTTTAGGAATGCAAATACATCTGATCATGCACCTCTCTATCTTTCAATGGTTTTTATTGCCTTTGGTATGAATTTCAGACTCCTCACCTTAGCATAAAAAGTCCTGAGTGATCTGATTCTTCTTTAGTATCATCTACTACCACTTCCTGATGCACCTCCACATTATGCCTGTCATAGGGAACTATTTTTAGTTGCCTGATTGATGTTGTTTCATACATAGGGGTTTTTGCACATGCTCCTTATTTAGAAGGCTTTCCTTGTCCAGGCCATACCCCCAATGAATTGAATCACAATCTCTTGGTGGGGTGGAGAGGCATTAAAATCCTCGCTAGGTGATTACACTGTGCATCTAAGTTTGAGAACCAGCACTAAACTGCAAGTCAAGCATCACCTCCTCTGAAAAATGTTCCTTGAGCTCCCACTGTGATCCAGTCATTTCTTCTCTCTCTTCCATAATACCATCTGTGCCCTTCTATCAAAATGGCCAACATTCTCTATGGAAATTGCTGGCTTATTTGTTTGTCTCTGTTATTATACTTTAAACTTCTTGAGGGCATGGGCCATATTTTAAATAGCTTTGTATCCCAAATACACAGCAATATGCCTAAACCAGGGTGGGTACAATAAATGAATATATAAGTTTATAAAATGTTAAAATAATAAATAGCACTTACTATGTGCCATGCATGATGCTAGCAGGTTTTCATATTACCTCACTTAACCCAAAAAAAACAATTTTGGGAAATATGGATTATTGTCCCTGTGTCACAAATGAAGAAAATAAGAATCAGAGAAGTTAAAGGGTATATGCAGTTATATAGCCAATAGTAGGTATAGAATTTAATCCCAGATCTTCTGACTTCAGATTCAATATCTTTCTTACTATCTATGGCTGGCAGAAAATAATGCTAGGGAGCTATATTCACTAACATCAGTTTTCTACTGCTGTGTAACAAATTACCACAAACTTAGTGGCAAAAAACAAGACCCATTTATTACCTCACAGTTCTTTAGGTCAGAAGTCTGGATGCAGTGTGGCTCAGCCAGCTCCTCTGTTTAGAATCTCACACGGCTGAAATTAATGTGTTAGCCAGGCTGAGTTCTCATGTGGAGGCTCTGAGGAAGAACCTGCTTCCCAGCCCATTCAGGCTGTTGGAATTCAGGTTCTTGCTTTAGTATGACTGAGGTACCTATTTCCTTGCTGGCTTCCATCTGGGAGCTGCTCTCAGTAAATAGAAGTGTTCTTTGTCATATGGTTCCTACCATCTTCAAGCCAGCAACTGTGTGTCAAGTCCTTGTATTTTGAATCTTAGATTTAAAGGGCTCATGTGAAACTTTCTGTTATAAAATAAGTAAGTCATGGGGACATAATATACAGCATAAAGAATAGTCAATAATATTATAATAACTTTGTATGATAACTGATGGTTACTAGACTTATCGTGGTGATTACTTTTTTATGTGTATCAATGTCTAATCACTGTGTTGAAACTAATATAATAAACTAATAAATGGTGTATATTAGCTATAATTTAATAAAAAATAGAGACAAAGGCTTGGGGAAACACAACAACAACAAAAGGGCTGATGTGATAAGTCAGGTCCACTCAGATGATCTCTTTATTTCAGATCAAAAAGCACCTAGGTTTGTTCTTGATTGAATAATCATGGAGGTTACCTTAGTATTCGCCTACCATGCTGCCTTATGCTTTATATGTAAAGTTTTGTCTTCACATATGCTATTTCATTTTCTCTTTTTTATTTAATTTATTGGGTTGATGCTTGTTAATAAAATTATATAGGTTTTGGGTGCACAGTTCCACAACACACCATCTGTACATTGTTCTGTGTGTTCACCACCCCAAGTGACGTCTCCTTCCACCAGCATTTATCCTCTCTTTGACTTTTCCTATCACTCCCCATTTTCTGTCTTTCAACAACAATATTAAATAGGCAGGGTGGTATTACGGACACTTTAAAAATATATAGATGAGGAAGTTGGAGCAATAAAAAGCAACCAGCTAATGACAGGAATTAAAACGTTTCCTTATTCAGTGCTTTGTCTTTTAATGCCATACTCATCATTGCTTTCAAAAAAATTTATAATCCAATTTGGATATAATAGAAATTAAGAGCAATCACAGTCTAATTTAAGTAGATTTTCTCCAATGTAAGAAGACTTACATCATAATCCAATGTATTCTAATCCATTTGTATAAATGTTTACATTAAGGGATGATTAATCACGTTGTAAAAATGATTTACAGTAGAACCCTTTGAATTGTATCCATTATCACCTCTACCTGCTTAATGACTAATGACAATAACTAATATTTGTTCATATTTTAAAGTTTGCAAAATACTTTCATCCATGCTTTATTTGCTTTTGTGCTCATTATCAATGAAAATTATATTTATAGTAATAAATGCTTATACATTTGAAAATGATTTAGGAAAGTCATTTAAATTAGAGTTTAAATTGACATTCACCTATAAAATTTTGATATTTACAAAATTTTCAGGAGCAGATTTTTGTGAAAAATGAGGTATGCCTGTGGGAGGTGTAGGGGTATGTGTGTGTGTGTGTGTGTGTGTGTGTGTGTGTGTACAAAGAAATTTACCTGATTCAGATTCTGTGTGCAAATATAAACCCATAGCTATGGTAATTCTTTGAAGTTGCACTGGCTTATTGGAAGTCATATTGACATAGGAGTGAAACCAGAGGCAAAAGCAGTGGACTAGGATGTCTGTGCGCACATGTGCATGGTAGGGACACACAGAAAGTCAATAAAAATGGTGTGAAGGAAGGTTGCACAGTGAGAGCACTTAAGTGTTTGGTTGCAATGGGCATGAATTCTCCTTTGCCTGACTCTAAGGGGAAAGTTAGTTCTTTCATAACTAACCAACTTTCCACCTCCCATTCCCAGCTCTGATAGCTCAGCCACCTGAAGGATATTTGGTAGAAGCTTGAGAAGGAGGTATTTCTATACTGCTAAGGATTCTCTTTACCTCTCTCCTGTCTCTCAAAGAGTCCATATCTGTGGTTCCCTGCTATGAACAGGGTAAGTGAGGATAAGGGGTATATTTTAGGCTCCTGCATTCTTCAAACTACTTTTGTTCTCCACTTTTGCTTTTTAGATGCTCTGAGTCAATTCCCCCTGCTCCCACAGTCAATTCCCACACTGTTGTCCATGTCCATGGGTTATTCATACATGTTTTGTCTAGTCCGTTCCCCTTCTTCTTACCATTGTCCTCCTTCTCCATCCATTCTGGTCACTTTCAGTCTGCTCCATGTTTCCGTGCCTGTGGGTTTTTTTTTTTTTTGTTCATTAGTTTATTTTGTTGAATATAAGTGAGTAAATTCCACATAAAAGTTCCACATATAAGTGAGATTATATGTTACTTTTCTTTCACCGACTGGCTTATTTCACTTAGCATAATATTCTCCAATTCCATTCATGTTGTTGCAAAATGTAGGAGTTCCTTCTTTCTTTTTATTTTAAATGCAGATTGATTTTTTTTTTCCTTTATTTTTTTTTTATTTTTTATTTTTTTTTAATTAATTTATTTACTTTTTAAATACATTTGTCTCTGCCTTCCCCCCCCTCTTTCCCTTGCCCCCTCCCACCTTCCCTCCCTCAGCTCTTCCCCTTTGGTTTTGTCCATGAGTCCTTGCTATATGTTCCTTGACTTTCCCCTTCCCTTCCCTTTCCCTGCCCCCCCCTTCCCTCTTGTCTCTGTTGATTTCTTTTCCTTTCAGTGTTGCTGGTCATATTTGCCTTGCTTCTTTGCATTGTTGGTTAGGTTCCGCTTATAGGTGAGATCATATGGTATTTGTCTTTCGCCCCCTGGCTTATTTCGCTTAGCATGATGCTCTCCAGTTCCATCCATGCTGTTGCGAAGTTTAGTACTTCTTTTTTTCTTTCTGCTGCATAGTATTCCATTGTGTATATGTACCATAATTTTTTGATCCAATCATCTACTGATGGGCATTTAGGTTGCTTCCAACACTTGGCTATTGTAAATTGTGCTGCTATGAACATGGAGGTGCAAGGTTCTTTTGTGTTCGGTGGTTGTGTTTGCCTGGGGTTGTCACGGAGAGGCGGAGATTCGAAAAAAGCAGCCCTTTTTTCTTGCTGATACACCACGCCTGTCTAGGGCTGCGCCGTCCCCCCCACAAAGGACGATGCTTTTTCCCAGCCCGCCAGCCCTGTTGGTTGTGGTCGTTTTTATGGGCGCTCTTGACGATGGGGTGGGGCCTCCTGGTTTGGTTTTGTGTCGTCCTCCACTGTCGCCTAGTGCGGAAAACCTTTAAGGCGCCTGCGCCCCGTATTCCTCCTTAAAGGCGCGCACGTCTTTTGCCCTTCTTTTTTGGTTTGTGTGTCTTGAGTGTTGAAATAAACTCCGAATACTTTTAACATTTTGCTGATGTTTTCTTTAGCCATGCAGAAGCTTCTTATTTTGATGAGGTCCCACTTGTTTATTCTTTCCTTTATGTCCCTTGCTTTAGGAGACATATCAGTGAAAAAATTGCTGCGTGGGATATCTGAGAGTTTCCTGCCAATGTTCTCCTCTAGGACTTTGATGGTGTTGCGACTTATATTTAACTCTTTTATCCATCTTGAGTTTATTTTTGTGTATGGTGTCAGCTGATGATCCAATTTCAATTTTTTGCATGTAGCCGTCCAGCTCTCCCAACACCATTTGTTGAAGAGGCTGTTATTGCTCCATTTTATGCTTCTGCCCCCTTTGTCAAATATTAGATGTCCATAGAGACCTGGGCTTATTTCTGGGCTTTCTATTCTGTTCCACTGGTCTATGGGTCTGTTCTTGTGCCAGTACCAGATTGTTTTGAGTATAGTGGCTTTGTAGTAGAGTTTGATGTCCGGTATTGTGATCCCTCCTACTTTGTGTTTCTTTCTCAAAATTGCTGCAGCTATTCGAGGTCGTTTATGGTTCCATATAAATTTTTGAAATGTCTGTTCTATTTCTGTGAAATACGTCATTGGTATCTTAATAGGGATTGCGTTGAATCTATAAATTGCTTTTGGTAGTATGGACATTTTAAGGATATTAATTCTTCCAATCCATGTGCATGGTATATGCTTCCATTTATTTGTGTCTTCCTTAATTTCTTTTTTCAATGTTGTATAGTTTTCTGCATACAGGTCTTTTGTGTCTTTGGTTAAATTTATCCCTAGGTACTTTATCTTTTTTCGTGCTATATCGAATGGTATATTTTTCCTGATTTCTTCTTCTTCTATTGCATTGCTGGTGTACAAAAACGCCTTTGATTTCTGAATGTTGACTTTGTATCCTGCTGTTTTGCCAAATTCACTTATTAGGTTGAGGAGTTTTTTGGTAGAGTCTACAGGGTTCTCTATGTACACTATCATGTCATCTAAATGCAGATTGATTTTTTAAATTAATTATTTTTTCAAATACATTTGTCTCTACCTACCCCCCACCACTTTCCCTTGCCCCCTCCCTCCCTCCCTCAATCCTTCCCCTTTGGTTTTGTCCATGAGTCCTTGCTATATGTTCCTTGACTTTCCCCTTCTCTTCCTTTTTCCCCGCCCCGCCTTCCCTCTTGTCTCGGTTGGTTTCTTTTCATTTCACTGTTGCTGGTCTTATTTTCCTTGTATCTTTGTATTGCTGGTTAGGGTCCGCTTACAGGTGAGATCATATGGTACTTGTCTTTCGTCCCCTGGCTTATTTCGCTTAGCATAATGCTCTCTAGTTCCATCCATGCTGTCGCGAAGTTTAGTAGTTCTTTTTTTCTGCCTGCTGCATAGTATTCCATTGTGTAAATGTACCATAGTTTTTTGATCCAGTCATCTTCTGATGGGCATTTAGGTTGCTTCCAACACTTGGCTATTGTAAATTGTGCTGCTATGAATATTGGGGTGCATAGGTTCTTTTGAATTGGCGTTTTGGGATTCTTAGGGTCTAGTCCCAGCAGGGGAATCACTGGATGAAAAGGCAGTTCCATTTTCAGCTTTTTGAGGAAATTCCACACTGCTTTCCACAATGGCTGCACCAGTCTAAATGCAGATTGATTTTATTTATTTATTTTTTAAATGTCAAAATCCATTATAAACTATTAAAAAATTTA
Source organism: Pteronotus mesoamericanus (assembly GCF_021234165.1). Taxonomy (NCBI): domain Eukaryota; kingdom Metazoa; phylum Chordata; class Mammalia; order Chiroptera; family Mormoopidae; genus Pteronotus; species Pteronotus mesoamericanus. The sequence goes on from NW_026555150.1 coordinate 93,425, forward strand.
AATCCATTATGAAGTCTCAACAATTAAAACAACATGACACCAGCACAGAAATAATAAAGTAGATCAATGAAATAAAATGAGCATGCTAGAAACAAACATATATATCTAACAATATAATATATTATTAACTTGATATTTCAAATCAATGGGGAAAAGAAGGTTTACTCAATAAATACACTGCATGGACCACTATTATTTGAAATAAAACAAATATAGAGCCCTATTTCACACATTATACAAAAAATATTCAGGTGAGTGAAAAATCAATATGTAAAATCTAAGGAGTGTTAGGAGAAAATACAAACTAATATTTTTCTTCCCCTGAATTAAAATATTCAAACCCAGAAGCTATAAAATAAAATATTGACAGTACGACTATATTAAACATTTAAGACTATATAGTAATATACATATAAAAAAGTTAAAAGACAAGTAATAGAATAGGCAAGTATTTGCAACACATCTAAAAAAGGGTTAATAGTTTTTTTTAGAAAAAAAATTCTACAAACTTTTAATCAAAAAATTGAAAAAGAATACCATAAAGTCATTTATAGCTTTAAAAAAAATAGAAATAGACAAGAAATATACAAAACAGGTTTAGTGTCAACAAATAATAAAGTAACAATTAAAATAACTCATCATTGCCACAATCAGCTTAATAAGTATTAAAAATATTGGTAATATCAAGTATTGGTGACTGTAAAAGGAACTGGGTATTCATAGACTCTTTTACTTCATCTTCTCAAAGTGATCCCTTTAGCATAGTTTGCAGTGCTGGTTTGGTGGAGGTGTGTCCTTTTAGCTTTCTTTTGTCTGGGAAATTCCTTATTTCCCCTTCCATTTTAATTGAGCGCCTTGTTGAGTAGAGCAGTCTTGGCTGTACACCTTTGCTTTTCATTCCTTGGAATATTTCTTAACATTCCCTTCTGGCTTGTAGTGTTTCTGTTGGAAGTCAGCTGCTAGCCGTACTGAGGCTCCCTTGTATGTTACTACCTGTTTCTCTCTTGCTGCCTTTTGGATTCTCTGTTTGTCTTTGATATTTGCCATTTTAATGATGATGTGTCTTGGAGTGGGCCTCATTGGGTTCCTCTTGAATAGGACCCTCTGTGCTTCCTGGACTTGTGAGACTTTTTCCCTCCTAAAATTAGGGAAGTTTTCCACCATAACTTTTTCAAACAGGTTCTCCACCCCTTCCTCCTCTTCTTCTCCTTCTGATGTCCCTATTATATGGATATTATTACATTTCAGGTTGTCCTGCATTTCCCTCAATGCCTCTTCCTTCTTTGTGAGTCTTTTTTAATTTTCTTGCTCTTTCCTGGAGCTTCTTTCTACCTTGTCCTCCAGCTTGCTGATTTGGTCCTCAGCTCCATCTAGCCTGCTTTTGATTCCTTCTACTGTGTTCTTCAATTCAGAAATTGTATTCTTCATTTCCTCTTGTCTCTTATTGATAGTTTCTATGTCCCTTTTCATGCTGATAGAGTTTTCAGTAAGTTCCTCGTAATTTCTCTGTAGTTTTTGGCAATTCTCTCTGAGCTCACTGAACTCATTGAGCTTCCTTAGAACTATTGTTTGGAACTCAATCTGATAGTTTACTTGCCTCTACTTCATTTAGTTCTATTTTTTGGGATTCCTCCTTTCCCTTCAATTGGATGGGGGTGTTTCTTTGTCTTCCCATTATTTGTGAGACTCTTCTTTTTTGCTACTTATTCTTAAATTTTTCTGTATTGACTTCCTGACTTTGTGGAACTTATATGGCAGGAGACTGCTATTTTTTCATTCTGGATCTGCCTCTGATGATGTCAGCTGTTTATCCTGTGTGAACTTAGGCAGTCTGTTTGAGACTTCCAAGGAATCTACTGTCTGTGTCTGTCTCCTTCAGCTGTTAATCTTGTCACTAGGTACTGAGCAGTCAGGCTTAGACCTCACAGGGCAGGGTAGAGTCCCTCCTGGGGGCAGGGCTATTGTGACCTCTCATGCTGTGGTCAGCCTGAGCCAGATGGCTGCTGCTGTGTGGGGGAGGAGTAAGCACCAGGACCCTGCTGGCTATTCTCTCAGTTCTCTCCCCAAAGCCTTCTTCCCCAGCCTGTCCTCAGGCATCTCTAGCCAACTCTGCCCCCACCTTTGCAGAAGACCAGGGTAAGTGGCTGCAAATAAAAATTTATGCATTGGCCCTTTAAATGGCTCTTTGCATCTCCAGCCACCCATCTCTGGCAGAGAGCAATCATGCTGCTTTTCACAGCTGGCTGTTATCTGTGTACTTTTTGGTCTCTGGTGCTGTAGGCTGGAGATCCCCACTTATGGTTTAGACCCCACTCTTCTCAGAGGGATCCAGCTAGCCATTTCAATATCCTTCTGATGCTGCCTCCCATGGGTGCCCCGCCTGTCTTCTTGAGTCTCTACCACACTCCTTATCAGTTAGGTTGTGTGAAAGCAGATTCTTCTGTCTGTCCAAGGATATAAGGCTCCTCTCTCACTATTGTTCTGTTGTTTTTTCCAGGTGATTTCTCCATAATTTAGTTGTAATTCCAGATTGGTTCTGGGAGGAGGTCAGTGTGACTTCCATTCACTCCTCGGCCATCTTCATTTTCCTGAACTCTTAATGTGTACAGATTTTGAATCATGCTAAAAGTCTAGCTTTATGCACAGTGACAAAGATTGCTGATATGACAAGCATGGTACAAAAAATAAATCCTGACTAGTATTTTTACTTTCAGATAAGCATTAACAAAATACCACCCAATACCTGAGGACCACAGGAACAAAAAAACACAAACAAAATATCACCTATTATTTATTTATTTTAAATATTTTATTTTTTTATTTTTATAGAAAGAGGAAGGGAGGGAGAAAGAGAGGGAAAAAAACATCAATGTGTGGTTGCTTCTCGTGCACCCCCTACTGGGGACCTGGCTCACAACCCAGGCATTTGCCCTGACTGGGAATCAAACTGGTGGTCATCAGCTTCAGTGGCTGGCACTCATCCACTTATCCACACCAGCCAGGGCTAAAATATTACCTATTTATTTTAAAAATATGTTTTGTTGTGAGTTATGAAGAATTGGTGTTAAATTTCTAATGAACAGCTAATATCAGTATTGGAAGAGATAAAGATTATGACAAGGATTATGGGCATGGAAGAGAAAGACAGGATATTTGTGTGTATAGTAAAAAGTAAGGCATTGACCAAAGATATGAACACTACACTGGAACAAATCACACTAATTTGAAAATGTGGGAGGCAACCTGGTGGAGCAGAAAAAGCATAGATTTTGTAGTTGAACAAACTTGGATTCCAAGCCACAGTTTCTCATCTCTAAAATGGGTATTATTGTAATTAAAATCTTTTTATTATAAAATGAATTTAAGCAAACTGAATACTCATCAAAGGAAATAATCATTTTATTATCATTGAGGGAAACAAAACCTCCAAAACACATAGGAATATCTTTCCTTAGTAATTGTTCCCCTAATGGCCAATACTTATTTTCATGATTCACTTTGAACCTTAATTTTATACTCCAAAGCCTTTTAAAAGGCAGACTTCTCGGGTGGCATCCAGTTATCCCCACCTCCTGGTGTTTATTTTGTGTAATCCTCTTTCAGCAGAAGCTGGATCTGGTGTCTGCTTCTAAAGAATAGAATGTAGAAAGAGAAATTAAGAAAACAATTCCACTTCCAATTGCATCAAAATACCTATGAATAAATTTAACCAAGGAGGTAAAAGAGCTGTACTCAGGAAATGATAAAATATTGAAGAAATTGAAGATACAAATAGATGGAAGCATATTGTGCCCATGGATAGGAAGAATTAATATTGTTAAAATGTCCATACTACCCCACAAAATTTATAGATTCAGGGCAATCCCTACCTATCAAGATACCTATGGTATTTTTCACAGAACTGGAACAAATAATCCAAAATGTATATGCAACCACAAAAGACCCCAAATAGTCACAGAAATCTTGGGAAAGAAGAACAAAGTTGCAGGTATCATGTTACTTGATATCAAGCTATACTACAAAGCTAGAGTAATCAAAACAGCATTACACTAGCATAAAATCAGACCTATATATCAATAGAACAGAATAGAGATCCCAGAAACAAACCCACACATATATGGTTGTTTAATATATGACAAAGGGGGCAAGGATATACAATGGGGCAAAGGCAGTCTAGTCAATAAGTGGCATTGGGAAAATTGGACAGATACACACAAAAAAATGAAACTAGACCACCTTCTTACACCATATGCAAGAATAAACTCAAAATAGATTACAGATTTAAATGTAAGATTCAAAACTGTAAAACTCCTGGAAGAAAACATAGGTAGTAAAATCTCAGACATTTATCTTAGCAATTTTTTTTCTGATACATCTCCTTGGGCAAAAGAAACAAAAGAAAAGAAAAAAATAAACAAGTGGGACTTCATCAAACTAAAAAGTTTTGCACAGCAAAGGTAACTATCAATAACATGAAAAGACAACCTATTGAATGAGAGAATATATCACCAATGATACATATGTTAGGAAGTTAATACCCAAAATTTATAAGAAACTCATACAACTTAACACCAAAAAACCCAACACTCTAATTAAAAAATAGGCAAGAGGACCCAAGTAGACATTTCCCTAAAGAGGCCAATAGACATATAAAAATATGCTCAACATCACTAATTACCAGAGAAATGAAAATTAAAACTACAATGAGATATCTCCTCATACATCTTATAATAGCCATCACCAAAAGACAAGATATAAATGCTGGCTTGGATATTGAGAAAAGGGAAACCGTGTGCACTGTTGGTGGGATTGTAAATTGGTACAGCCACTATGAAAAACAGTGCGAACTTCCCTCAAAAAGTTAAATATGGAATCACCTTATGACCTAGTAATTCCACTTCTGGGGATATATCTGAAGAAATCCAAATCACTAATTTGAAAGAATACATGCACCACTTTGTTTATTGCAGCATTATTTACAGTAGCCAAGATGGAAGCAACCCAAGTGCCCATTGATAGATGAATGGATAAAAATGTGGTGGTCCATATGTATAGTAGAATATTACTCATCCATAAAAAGGAATGAAATCTTACCATTTGTGACAGCATGGATGGAACTAGAGCATATTATGTTAAGTGAAATATGTCAAACAGAGAAAGACAAATACCATATGATTTCACTTATGTGTGGAATATAAAGAACAAAACAAATGAACAAACAAAACAGAAACAGACTATAGATACAGAGAACAATCTGGTGATTCCCAGATGGGAGGGGGTTGGGGAGCAGGGTGAAAAAGGTGAAGGCATTAAGAAGTACAAATTAGTACTTATAAAATAGTCATGGAAATGTAAAGTACAGCACAGGGAATATAGTTGATAATATTGTAATAACTATGCATGGTGCCAGGTGGGTACTAGAATTATCAGGAAATCACTTTGTAAATTATATAAATGTCTAACTTCTATGTTGTTCACCTGAAACCGATATAACATAACATTGTATATCAACTATAATTGAAAAAAGAATAGAATATAGAAAAAATGATGGGATATCACTCCTGTGCTAAGTTAGAAGAACGGGACTTCCATCTTTCTATCTGACTTCTTTCCTGCTGGCTTTGAGGAAGCAAGATGCTGTGTTGGAGTGGCCCATTTGGCAAGGAACTGAGGTAGTAACCAGCCAATTGCTAGTGCTGGACCTCGGGCTGACATCCTGTGAGGACCTGAATTCTGCCAACAACCACATGAATGAACTTGGAAGCGGATACTCCTTCTGCTGAGCCTTGAGATGACACCCCAGCCCTGACTAACATCTTAATTATGTAGCCTGTGAGAGACCCTAAAGCAGAGAGCCCAATTTACCTATGTCCAAATTCTTGACCCACAAAAAACTCTGAGATAATGTATTGCTGTAAGCTGCTAAATTTGTGAGTGATTTTTTATGCTTTAGGTAACCAATGTACCTAGAATTTGCACTCTAGTATCATTTATTTTCTATAATTCAAAAGATTGATCCATGCTGGACTTTCAACAGAAAAATCTAACAAGGACAACATTGTCATTCAATGAACATTTTATTTGTGCTAAGTATTGTATTAATTGTTTTACTGTATTAAACTCATTAGTTTATTTAATCTTCATGACAACTCTGAGGTAGGCATTGTGATATTTGTTTTACAGAGAAACTGAGTCTCAGAGAAATTAACTTGTCCAAGGAAAAACAAATAGTGGTTTCTATTACTTCAAATGTTATATTTTTAATCAGATAAATACAATTGGCTTCATCACAATGTGATGACTTAGGATGTATTCTAACGTAGGGGTTCTCCAACCTCCCTCCGCCCATCTGTGGACAGCGTTACATTACCGCTTGTGCTCTGCCTCCTGTCTCCAAACCTACTCCCCGGCTTGAGTTCCACTTCCTGTCTCTCCTCTCCCTCCCTGGTCAGTGGAAAAATTGTCCTCCCTGAAATTGGTCCCTTGTGACAAAAATGTTGGGTACTGCTGTTCTCACGCATAGTAAGTGCTCAATATATGTAAACTATGTTTATTAGAACTTGAACTCAAGCAAAAGCTTCTCTGTCAGTCCCAACTGAAAAACCAATTCCTCACACCCTGTGGGGTGCAGAGTCTTGCTCATAGTGGTCATGCTGGTGCACAGATCCTGAACAAGGTCCTGCTTTACCAAGTGATCTTAATAACCCATCCAAGTATGTTCTCTCAGGAGGCCCATCCAGCATGTTGTGATATTCTGAGCTCATTTTCATTCTTCTTGGGTGCTACCATTCAGCTCTGAGGGCTCTTGATCTGCCCATATAGGTTACCCACAGCCATATACAGATGCTGGACTATTTAGAAAAGTGATTAAATTTGAGGCACCAGTTGCTTTCCAATGATCTGTTGCGGCCGAAATTAAATACTCCTTTCTTTTATACCTCTATAAGGCTTGGTTAACTTCTATTTGCAGATGGAATTTTACAGCTAGCATATTTTATAGAGCACTTACCCTAATGATAATAACAGAAACACCTAACAATTGTGTCAGCTTGACTTTTTATAAAATACTTTTATATGCATCTCATTTGATTCCATGGCACTTCATCTATGCCTCAAGAGATGAATGATTTTCTATCTTGTATTGTGGCTATTTATATACACGAGGCAGTATGGTCTGGTGGGGAAAAAAAATCACAGATTCTGGCATCAGATAGACCTCAATTTGAATTCCAGATCTACCACTTAACTAGATGTGTGACTTGAATAAAGCTATGATCTTTGCTGAATTTTTCCTCATTTGTAAAATGGGTTTCATTACGCTTATCTTACAGGGTTTTTGTGAGGAATAAGAAAACATATGAAGTACAGTATAATTAATAGGAATTCAACTAATATTTTCTGAAAATATTGTTAGTTTGCATGCTGTTAGCTAGCAAAGTCTGTGACTGTTCTTAGTATCACCAACAGGCCTGGCATTGTGTTTTCTGTTTCAGAAAGAAGCTCAATGCATACTTCTTGAATGGACAAGCCTGGAGGCATTCAGGGAAATTATTATTATCACACTAGATGGAGGTTAAATGGCCTGCCCAAGGCTCACATGGCTGATAAATGATAGAACTGGAATTTGAATTCTGGTCATTTTCTGCCTAGTCCAATGCATCTTTCTATGGTCTTTTGGATTGGTTTGCAAAACTGATGTGCTATGAATAAAATTTATTGTAGAAGAGAGCCTAGTGAAAGTGTAGGATAGGTTCTCTATTAGGATTCGGATGCCTTTTGGCATGCTGTAAAGGGGCTCCCCATCCAATGCTCCATGGACTACCAAAGAGACTTGTGAGAAAGAGTGCCATGTTCAATACACATGTTGGGTCCAATAACAGAGCCTAGACTGTTGGAGGCTTGCGGCAAGTATAAGTACTGTCTATTGCCTGCCATCCAGATTTAGCATAGCTCCCCAGAGATTTTTATCTAAATAGACACAAAGGTTGAGATATGCTGAAATTCAAAACAAAATACATGCAGGAAAAACAGTTTCTCATAAAGATCTCTGTGAGACATTGGAAAGAAGTTAAGGCAGCACAACTTTTATGTCTACCCAATTGAAAGTTAGCTGAGAACATAGCCAAAGGTAATGGCTATAGTCAAAGGCACATGGGGTTTTCAGGGAACAGAACTCAGTTTTGGCTCTTGGCTCACTGACACAAGGGGCAGCACATAGCTATAGATACTCCCCAGCCTCCAGTAACTGGCACAGCAGTAGCACCTGGTGCCATCTTGTTTCAATAGCAGCACAAGGCAGCATCAGTGGCTTGATGTGGCTCTGGAGGCTTTGGGAACAGAAGGCAGCAGTATCCTTGGTATAAACATTAATGCCCTCATCTTTCATGGTGAGCACTGGTAGCACTGATGAGGTGCCTGTGCTGTCACTTCTACAGTTAGTGGAGGCCTAGAAAGCCTGTAAGGCTGAGAAGTAGACTTGAGACAACCACTGGAGAGTGTGAGATATAAATGGAGGACCTATGTTTGGGTGAAAACCAGAGAAAGGCTGTTTATGACAATTAATTAATAATCTTTTTTTAACCTATAGTTTGGTATAGTTTGGGTAATTACAGATTAGTAACAGGATACCAAAAGTCAGACTGAACAATTTACCCTGTGGCCTGGATCCCTTCCTGCTCACGTTTCCTGGTATGAGAAGTACTAATTGACAGAGGTAGACTCCTGCCTTCTTCCTCCAACACTCTACAAGTTCAATCCTCTGTGCCATTGAAAAGAATTCCTGAAAGCACAGAGATTAGAAAGAGGTTTCTAACTGTGACTCCAAATCTCCATCTGACCATTTGGGGTAACTCCAGGCAATAGGCTAAAACTTCCAGGATGATTTGGGTGAGGTTTGTAAGTATTTGGGGCTCCTCAGGTGTAAGTAGAGGAAACTTCCAACATTAACTACATGCACGGAGACTGCTAGTCATTTATCTTGCAATGGGTGGCATCGCTGTGCTTCCCTCTTACAAAGTGTTGCCCATGATAGGGCTGAGAGGGCGGCATGATACCTTTGCTGTTAGTGATGCTAATTAATCTGCCTACTCTGAGAGAAATCAAACAAGCTTCTTTCCCTCATAATGATCTAATCACCTTTCCTGTCTTGGTTAGGCAAAGACATAGCAAAGGCATTAGGTACATGTCAAGAATGACACCACCACCACCAGCAACAAGAGTAAATACTTATGGAGTGCTTATTCTGTTTCAGATGCTGTTCTAACACACACACATAAACACACACACATGCACAACTTTTCTTTTGGAGAAATTTATTTGTTTAATTAATAGGAGGAAGTAAACCATTGTTCTTTTAAAAAGCATAGTAACCTCAATCATGAGAGAGTATGAAATAGTTTTTTTTAAAACAAACAAACAAACCAGTAACTTCTTTTTATCTCCCATTAATTAGTTGCTAAAAAGCCAAGCACTTTTTTTTTTTAAATTCCCCTTCATCTTTTTCATCCTTTCCTCTGGCAATCATCAGTTTTTTCTGTTTCATGAGTCTCTTTTTATTTTCTTTTGTTTTGTTTGTTTTGCTTCTTTAGATTTCACATATGAGTGAAATTATATGGTATTTGTCTTTGTCTGACTTGTTTCACTTAGCTTAATAATCTGTAGGTCCATTTATGTTGTGGCAAGTGGCAAGATTTAATTCTTTTTTTATTGCTGAATAATATTCTATTTTGTATGTGTGTATCACATGTTTTTTATGTATTCATTTATTGATGGACACCTAGGTTGCTTCCTTGCCTATTGTACATAACATAGTCAACATAGGGGTGTATATATCTTTGCAAATTAGTTTTTTTATTTCTTTGGATAAATACTCAAAAGTGGAATTTCTGGGTTTTATGCTAGATTTATTAATTTTTTGAGGAATGTCCATGCTGTTTTCATAGTGAGTGCTCCAGTTTACAGTGCTACCAACAGTGTATGAGGGGTACCTTTTCTCTTGGGAAAGTTTAATAGGTGATATACAAGGAAGGTTTCCCCAATCAAGTAGGTTTGGGAGATATTGGGTGATACAGTATAAGTATATTTCTCTACTGAAAGACTTCCCGGTGGGCTCATGTGTATGGAGACTTTGAAAAGGTAAAGATAATAGATGAAATATGACGAATTTCCCAAAGAGAGGCAGTAAACCATGGTGTTGAGTGGGGGCCTCTGGCAGCAAACTTTCTGGGTTGAGAACCTAGCTAGGATATGTCCCTTGCTACTCATAGGACCTTGAAAAAGTTTGTTTCACCTTTTTGTGCCCCAGTTGTCTTTATTCATCAAATGGGGATGGTAATGGTAATATCCATCTCATAAAGTGGTGGTAATATATATATAAAAAGTATACATATATGTACTATAGTACATATAAGTAATGTACTTACATATAGTATATATAAGTATATATAAGTACTATATATAGTACTTAATTGCCCTACAATTAAGTACCATATACATATAGTACTTAAAAGAATTTTTGGTTCTTAGGAAATGCTCAATAAATACAAGCTAATATGATTCAACTCTGTAACTCTTCCTTCAAAGCACCTCATAGCATTGGGGTTTTAAGACTCGCATGCAGTTTGAAAAATGCTGAACTATGTCCTTTTGGTAGAAAGACTATAGGGGGATAACAAAGGGGAAGAAAGGAAGTGAAGGAGGTCAAATCAGACCTGAGCTGAAGGACTACAACTCTGTAGTCTAAATCTCAATTCTTATTTTCTTTCCTCATCTCCAGATATTTTTTTTATTTATAAGGAGATAATCACTTGCCAGCCTCAAAATGGTTATGTGTAATTTTTAGAAGAAGGAGAATGGATTAAAAGACTGGGATGTTTTGTCAATTATCCAATGGCTTAGGTGTGTTTGATTTCTGCATCTGAAAAGTAGACCTACTTTTACTGAATTGCACCTTGGAATTTCACCTGGACAAAAAAACAATACCAAATCATTCAAGAGTAATCCAAGCCCACAGTCAAATTGAATTACCTTCTCATACTCTATCAGAAAATGGCAAATGGCAAGAAATTAAGTGGTACCCTGACTGGGCAGTGTGTGTGTGTGTGTGTGTGTGTGTGCGCGCGCACTGCGTGTTCTAAACTTCCAACCACATTTTAGAGACAGGCAATATCATCAAGAGCAGTTCTCAAATTGTCACATGTATCAGAATCATCTGTGTGGCTTGTTAAAGTACAGAGGGCTAGGCCTCAACCCCAGAGTTTTGTTTTAGTAGGTCTGTTGGTGGCAGGTATGGGGAGAGAAGACTGAGAATTTTGTTCCCAGGTAATGCTACTGCTGCTGGTCCAAGGACCACATTTTGAGAACTGCTGATATAGAGGTTAAGGGAATAGGCACTGAAATTGGACAGATCTGGGTTTAAATTTTAGTCTCACCACTTAAAAGATGTGTAATCTTGGTTAAACCACTTACTCAGCTTACCTACCTACCTCATGGGGTTGCTGTGAGGGTTAATAAATTGATATACTAAAAGGCCTTAGAATTGTACCTACTGTATGTTAGTTGTTAACTATTGTTGTTAATATTGTTATTAAGAGGTTAGGCCCCTGAGGTGGAACAGGATGGATCCCTAGGAGTGGGAAAAAGGACACTGGTATGGCAAGCCATACCATTCACTCTTAGTTTGCCATTTAAAAGGGACATTAATGGTAGAACTCACACCTTGGCTTTCTAGAGATGGAGATGCTTTGGGACAGAGCTATCTAAATCCTGAGGGTTGATTTGCACTCCCCTGTTGTCTGGTTGACTGGTCTGTCTTACTCCCCACCATCTCTACCACACAACATGCTTGAGTTCCTCTTTTAGCAAAGCTATAATGATATGGTACAAATTTGGCCACAGGCCTCTTTGGGAATCTCATGGTAATATTTTCATTGCAGGAAAAATTTATAAAGTGCTCACTTAAGGTCCAACCCCCCCGGTTTGATGTCTCTTTTAGAGCCTCAGCTAATTGTCCTGTAAAAAAACCCCTGTTTAATGTTCTGATGCCTCTGGTAAGTTGCCCACAGAAGAGAGAAATTTTAGTCTATAATTCATTCACCCTGCCCTCAGGTGTACCTCCCTTGGCCCAAGGTTTCCTGTGCACCCCTGGTTCTGATGATAATTAGGAAGCTGGTTACCATTATCAGGATGCAGCTCTGTGCCCTGGTTGTGGGGGGGAAGGTGGATACATCTGAACAGAAGATAACCCACTCTCACTCTTTGGATGACAGTCCAGTGTGTTTTTAAAGATCAGCTCCTGCACTTTGTTGCGGGACTGATTCTGGTATGTTGGAGGGGAAGGTTAATAACACCCAGTGGGTCCATTAGCTTTAGCCAAGTCTTTATTGATTTACTAAAATGGAGTGCAGCTATCATCCACAGCGGCTTTCTCCCTCTGCTCATTAGTTAATGTCAGTGCTTTAATAGTACAGAGCAAAAGCAAGGGGGATGTTTGTGTGTCCCCATTTGCCTTTTCCCTTTACACTCATCAGCTGAGAGTAATTTGTTTCTTTCCACTAAGGGCAATATGTTATAAATGGGAAGAACTTTTATTCTGGAACCAGCACCCCCTCTGACTTGTTCTGTGACCTTGGATGTATTAACTAGGTTTTCTGGTCCTTTGTGTCCTTTCCTGCAAAATAGGATGATCCTGATCTTCCCATCTCACAGGGTTGTTGAATGTCTAATGCGATAATATAACTGGACATGCTTTGGAAACTTATTAGTATTTTATGGATATAAGAGATAATTACTGTACACAACAAATTTGGATTAGAGATTGGATTTTCACTCACACCTGCCCAGCCCTATTAATAACACTCCTTGTAAATTTTAAAATAAAAATATAAATGAAATAACTGTATATTTTACAAAAATAAGAATTAAATTACAGTTCAATATTTTCCAGAGGACAAAAAAAAAAAAGAAGAAGAAGAAGAAGAAGAAAAACGCAGGGAATTTATCTATTTGGTGCCGCAATGTATCATTCAGAAATAAAAAGAACATTTCAGAACTGACCAGTAGATGTCAGTGTTTGACAAGCACAGGGGTATTTGTTCAGGCTCCCGCATTAGCGTCTGGCTTCATTTCAGCTTTCAAGTTTCTCTGCAAAGGAGAGGGAGTTTGTGTAACTGAAGCAAAGATTTTGCTTTTTCACTTCTCGCCCCATCTTGCGGAAAACAGCCTGATGCTCTGGGTAAGTCACCGTTATCTTCACTTTCAGTGATTCCCTTTATAGATCTGCAGCCTGCTGAGAAGTTTAAAACACAAAATTAAACATGTGCTTAGCTCCCTGAAGGCCACATACTTGTTTTTCTTCACAAAGGTGCTTTTCTTTTTTTCTATACCAGCCTTTCCGTCCTCTCCTTTGTGTAATATTAATCAAATATAACAAGGAAATACTGCTCTTTGGGGCCCACGCTCCAAAGCTCCCAAAATGAGGTCTCTAGTTTTTGCTACAGAGTGACACTTGCTGTGATTTCAGATCATTTTCTAAAAATGGCAGCTACTTGGTGTGTCATTTTTAAAAAGAAAATGTGGTCACATCATAGCTGTGCTAAACAGCCTCTTTCAGTCCTCTTCCGTTTTACACTTTTACCGGAAGGCTTGAAATGAGGCGATGTAATTAGGTTCCAGTTGCTTCTGTTGAACTCAGAGATGCTCACCTGTTATGAATCCAGGGATAAATTCCTGTTATGTTGGTTTCTTATCACATCCTGTATTAGGGAGGAAATGTGCAGTGAATTCAGACTAAAGCTAGAGATAAAATCCACTTAGCTCTTTGAAAAGGACATCTGCTTTGGGGTTTTGGAATTCTGATTTGTGGGGCTACTACCCTTGTACAGTTTTCCAATGACTGGGTAGTCAGTTGTTTGTGTTTTCTTGGCCTTTATAGGCAGCCAGGTCAGATGCATCTAGAAAGCGTTCTGCGGATGATTTGGAATTGCAATATCCACTTCTTGGTTTGCTCTGATGCTTTTTGCCCTGCATTCCTTATGGCCAAAAGGAATAAAATGGTTTAGTGACACAAAATCAGAAGTGGCTTTTGACTTTGGCCACACTTCCTGGAGACCAGTGGAGGGGGTTCGGATGTGGCAACACCTACCAGTGCAGAGCAGTGCCCTGCTGCAGTCCTGGGGAATGAGTCATCAGACTTAAGCAGCTTGCTCTGGGAGCAGGCTTGCCACTGGTTTCAAGGTCCTTTTGGTTGGTGCATGTCTGCTACCACTTCACTGTGGCTCAACCTCCCCGAGTCTCCTTAGCACTATTTGTAGTCTTAGAGGAAGAAAGGCCCCTCACCCTTTTGCAGGCTCATTTTCCATCATCTTGCCACTTCCCAAATTGTTCCTGAGACCTTATCTCTTCCCAACTCCTGAAGGACTTTTATCCCATATACATCAGCTTCCAGTCTGACATCTTCAACTTCTTCCTCTCCTTGCTGCCTTCCTACAAATGAGGGACCTAAGGACACTAGTTTTAGATTCAGACACTCAGCCACTTGCTACCTGTCTGACATGAGGAAATCTTTTATTTCTCTGAGTCTCAGTTTCTTAATTACAGTATTTACCTTGTTGTGCTTTGTAAGGGTTAAATGAGGCAATATGTGGAAAGAAACTAGCACTTTGTAGGAGTTAGGTAATTCATAGCTGCTGCTGTTAATTTTACTGTTATGACTCTTCTAATTGTCTGCTTGCTCTCCTTTCTCTCTTCTCCCTTCAACTGTTGAATATTTCTAGTGACTGGGTTGTCCTTACATTTATTCACTATCTATTCCTTCTTGTTTTGGCATTTCATGTCTTGTTTTTCTGCATTACAGAATGCCTTTTATTTCTATTTATTATTGGCAAGTATATTTTAAATTCCAAAGCTTGATCCTGTTCTCCCTTTCTTGCTTATAGTATCCTGTCCATATTTAATAGGTGCAAAGTTTATCTCAAATCACTCTGAAAAAAAATTAGAATTAAAAAAATTCTCTTTGGTTCCCAGAATTATCTATATCTCAGGGTTTTTTGATTTTCCTGTTGGCTCAGTCATCCTCCCTTCTCTGATTATTGAAATTTTATCTATTTTTTTCTAGGCCCAACTCTCATGCCACGTCCTCCATAATGTCATCCTTAAGCCCCCAAGTTAGAAGCAAATATTTCTTTTCTCCTTCACTTCTATAACTAAGTGCTGTTTTTCGTGGCTTAATTTGACTTTGTTTTTGGAATATAAATTCCTGGGGGTCAAGAACTGTGCTATTAATGCTAACCTCCCTGTTTAGTACTGGGCTCCTTGCCTTTATGGGGACAAGGAGGGACTTTGATGGTCACCACTGCAGTGTGAGAATCATAGACCAGGTCTGTCCAGGAGGTATCCAGCCATGTACTATGAAAAACAGAGACATTTATTGAAGATGACACAAGATACAAGAAACATTGTACACAGGACAATGACATCTCAGTCCCCTTCAATGTAGGCACCTTGGGACCTCACATAGTCCTCCTAATAACCATCAGCTGCCCCGTTGTATTTTTCTGAATCTCATTGATGGTCTGAAATCTCTTCCCTTTCAAAAGTGATTTTATTTTTGGGAAAAGCCAGAAGTCATAGGGCACCAAATCTGGGCTGCAGTGGGGCTGAATCTCCGGGGTGATTTGATGTTTCACCACAAAACTCTGCACGGAATATGATGCACGAGTGGTCGCATTGTTGTGATGAAGCTGCCAATCACCAGTTGCCCATAGCAGCGGACTTCTGAATCATCTGAATAGTTTCTGTGGAGGAATGTTTAAGCTTAATGCAAAATTTTATGCAGGTTCATTGCTCTACTCACTCAGGCATTTTGAATGCAATGTCCACAGAGTACACATGCTCACTCAACAGCATCTACCACCCTCACTGACTAGTACAGCGATGTTGTCATTGTTCATGCATGCACATTCTGGTCCACTCTCCTAGGCTGCCAGCTTGCATCAATGTTGCGCAAACTGTTATTATATTAACAATGGCTGGACTTTTTTCTGGACAGACCTCGTATGAGTTAAGTATTACCAATTGATCAAAGATTGTCATATTTGATTGAGGAGGTAGTAGATCTTTTTCTAGAAATCTTTGCAAATGGCTGTCCTCATTGGACTGAGATGAGTGAACTGGAGACTTGCCTGAAATTAGAGCATGGACAAAATGAACTGTTGTGATTCTGTAAGGACAATGGTTGTGGGTCTCGTGAGACTGCATTGCTAGGAGGCCCTGTTTCCCTGTGGCAAATGGCCATTAGCTTCAAAGTACATGCCTGTCAGCAGGGATGGCTCAGTAAGATCTCAGCAGTGGGTTTGGATTGTATTAGGTTTTCTTCAGAGGGGATTAACACATATCTCAATGTTTTAACCCAAACTAGTCAGTGGGGAAGTCCTTCTCAACAAACATTGTAGTCCAAATGAGAAGATTGCCTTGCATTCTTCCTGAGACCTGTCAATCTCACACATTCAACACAAGACAAGGCGAAAGCCAAGGCCAAGGGCTGACTGATTCAACTGGTAAGGATACAATGAGTTGCTTTTAGGTTTAGACAGTTTAATACTTATATAGACAATGAAAAGAAGAATAAGCTGAAAGTATCGATTCCCTGTGGTCTTTGTCCCACACACTAAAAAGGAATACATGGAAATGAAAGGGGCGCCATGGCTGCCATGTGAGTTATGGGACATCCCATTGCTGAGAAGCCCAATCTAGGATGCCACTAAATAGTTTCATATTCTGCAGTATATATTTTTATATAAATTTATATTTATAAATTATGTTTACATCAAATTTAGATTTTATAAATTTACATTTACATATTTTATTGTAGAGCAGTCTTATAGTCTGAGAGGGCAGGGCAGAAAATCCTATACCTCATCAGAACCCAGGAAGTGATGAGAAACTGCCTCATGAGAGCCTTCCGTGGGAGGTGGGGGGAGTGGGTAGGAGAAGGCCCCATAGCAGCTCCTTACAGGCCTCCCACTCTCTCATGTTCCAGGAGGATCACAAAGCACTCCAAAAGACTCAGGCTTCAGTCTTTACCTTTGCCTATGTGACCTGTGTGGATGAGTGCAAGGTCACCAGGGGGCCATGGCAGAGCCATTCCCCTACAGGGCTCAGTCCCTCTTTGGAGGCCAGTCAAATGTTAACTTGTAGTAGCTTTGGTTTCTGCGACAAAAAATTTCTGAAGTATTCTCCTCCCCAACCTGCTTCCCTGGATTCAGAGTTTAGGTGTTTTCCAACAGAACTATTTACACAATTTGCCCTTATTCACATTTTTTACCCTGACTCATTACTCAAGTCAAGCTGATTCACTTCCTTGCTTCTCTCATTCAGGGTTCTTTCATCATAAGAAACTCGCTAATCAGGACAGGGATTGGTGTCTAAATCTGGGTCTCCTTGAGCCTGTCACCTCCAGTGTTCTCCCTTGCTTGCTTTATCCTGACCATTTGGTTTCTACAGGTCTTCAGGATTCTGAATGCCTATGTGTCTTTTTCCTAGAGGTTTTTCCTTCTTTTTGTCACACATGTCCTTTTGATTCCTGACTGCTTTGTTCAACCTTGGAGTACCAGTTTGATTGGACAGTCAAATCCAAGAGCCTGCAGCTTTGCCCTCTCCTGTCTAGTTTCTGCTCCATTTTTCTCCTCGACCTTGGGTTCACATGTGCTTCTTGACCCCTGACAACCTCCCTGCTCAGGTACTAACCTATTGCCTAGTCTATAGCCCTCACTTTGACATATTGCTGGCTCTCTGGATCTTGGCTCTCTGCCCTGGGTCTTCTTGCCTATGTTCTTAGCATCACTAGATATCATAAAACTACATTTTGAAAGAGTCTGAAGTAGTACAGTGAGGCTATGAACCAGAGGTGAGTCCTGACCAAAACCAATGCTGTGATAGGACACCACTGTATTTATATTTTTGATTCAGTATCAGTGCTATGATATAGTGCTTACTCTTTTTGTTAGATATGATAGTTAGAGCTGTTTAAAATAAGTAAAATATACTCTAGCTCTGTCCCCTTGGAGGTCATACCCAGGCATATAACACTTAGTTATGACAGGACAATTTGGTGTGAAGAGTCGCCAGTGCGCTTGTTCCCTCTACTACAAGTGAAGGAGGTAATGGTGGGTCTTTCTAGGAATGGCCATCTTGAAAAATACATTGTTAAAACACTTTGATTTTTAGAGCAGTTTTAGGTTCACAGCGAAATTGAGAGGAATGTACAGAGGCTTCCCACATATCTCCTGCCCCCACTCATGCATAGTGTCCCCTTTTGTCAACATCCCCCACCAGAGTGGTACAGTTTTTACAATTGATGTACCTACATTGACACATTATGATCACTCAAAGTCCACAGTTTACATTAGGATTCACTCTTGGTTTTGTAAATTCTATGGGTTTGGGAAAATGTATAATGACATGTATCCACCATAGTACCATACTGTGTATTTTTATTGCCCTAAAAGTCTTCTTGTGATTCACCTATTTGCCCCTCCCTGCCCACTTGGCAACCACTGGTGTTTTTACTGTCTCCATAGTTTTCCAGAATGTCATGTAGTTGGAATCATATAATATGTAGCTTATCAGATTGGCTTCTTTCACTTAGTAATATGCATTTAAGATTCCTCCATGTTTTCTCATGGTTTCATAGTTCATTTATTTTTAGCTGAGTAATATTCTCTTGTATGGATGGATATACCATAGTTTATCCATTCACTACTGAAGGACATCTTGGTTGCTTCCAAGTTTTGGCAATTATGAATAAAGCTCCTATAAACATCCATGTGCACCTTTGGGCAAATGCCAAAGAGCACAATTGCTGGACCATATGGTCAGAATGTGTTTTGTTTTGTAAGAAACTGTCAAAATACCTTCTAAAATGGCTGTACTATTTAGCATTCCACTAGCAGTGAATGAGAGTTTCTGCTGCTCCACAATCTCACAGCATTTGGTAGTGTTAGTGTCTCAGATTTTAGCAATTCTGATAGATGTGCAGTGTTATCTCATTATTGTTTTAATTTGCATTTCCCTGATGACATATGATGTGGAGCATCTTTTCATATGCTAAGCCTTTATGGGGGCATCCAATTATGATTGCAGGTTGAGAGTAGGGACTCATTCATTCATCTATCCATCCATTCATCTATTCAGCAAATATTTACTGAGTGGTTTTATGGACCGGGCACTGTCCTAGGCCCATACATGAACAAGACAGATACTATTCTTTAAATTATCATGCAATTCTAATTGGTGCTATTGAGGGGAGAAAAGAGTAAATAAGTAAACAAAAATGATCAGATGAAATCATGTACTTATCAGTGTTATAAAGAAAATAAATCAGCAGTATGCTAGTGTAGGCATGTGCTAGATCAGAGAAGCCCATCTGAGAAGAAGGTATATAGTTTATGTAAATTTTAGGAGGAAGAACATCCCAGGCAGAGGGAAGGTAGTACAGAGGCAACGAGCTGGGACTCAGCAGTCTAGGCTGAGAGAATATAAATAAAGTCATGGTGGCTCAGATCATCTTCATGAAAGGGCACGATGGTGGGTTTTGGAGGGGAAAGAGGTGGCACTATGAGGACATCTTAATTGGACTTCCTTTCATTAATATCCCTCCAAACATATGAGGACTGAGGTAACTGGAAAGCCCCTTGACCAGACACAGAGAAAACTGAAAGTGAGATTTTCTGTCTCCGACACCTATTCTGATGTTCAGGAGGTGGCAGACATGATTGTGAATGCATTTTTAGGAGGCAGGAAAATATGACTTTGTTTCCCTCCCTTCTTATCTCATCTCTCCCTATATGCCTAGGGAAAGAATTTGACAGGTTAACTTACACTAAAATGTTAGTGATTATATTTAACCCTTCCTATGGGCATTTGCCTTCATAAATAATACTTTAGGGAAAAGGCAACAAATATAGGACTGAATGAATGAATTGACTAAGCCTCTAATGTTGGAATTTTAAACTCTGGGCTAACTAAGGAGAAATCCCCATTAAGTCTATTAACATGTCTCATCCACACTTTCCAGATTCATAGTGTCACGTCTGCACCTCTGTCTAGATTCCTTGCTAACATTTCTTCCCTGTCCTGGATTTGGAGGCAGTTCTAGACGTGTGCATAGCAAGCCTCTGGGGACCATCCACATTTTCTCTCTGCTGCTGGAGCCCATTTTCCTGAACCTTAGTTTCCTGCTTGAAGACGGGAACATTTTCTACACCACACATATGCTTATGTTTGGAAGGCTGACAGAGAGGATTAAGATCATTGCAATCAAGTTTCATCTGCTATAAGCAAAAACAGGAAATCAAGAAATAAAGGCACAGCTCAGCAATAGCTTCTGAGTGGGCAACATGGAAGAAGTTTTCTTAAATTCCCTTTACCATGTACCTTCCCACCCACATATTCTTAGTCAGATTCTTTTGCATATCAGTTTCTAAGGATGAAAAAAAATACTTGCACTTTTCTTTACTATGGTTCTTAGAAGCAGATTACCCTGTACTTAGTTGAGGCCTCTTACCGAACCCTTGGGATAAATAATACCCTGGGCTCAGGGAGTGAGTGTTGAATAGAGATTTTATGACTCATAATGGAGTGTCAAAATAGCCAGGGCTGATGTAAGGGTCCTTTATCAATTTTGGAAATGACATAGGGTAGAGCCACATTCTCCTCTTGTAATGAAATGTTGTAATTGAGGGAAAGTTCTAAAAGGAGCATTCAGTATCTTTTGATATTTAAAAGTTCCACATTGGGCCCTGGCTGGGTATCTCTGTTGGTTAGAGCATCATCCTGATAAGCCAAGGTTGTGGGTTCCATCTCTGGTCGGGGCACATGCAAGAATCAACCAATGAATCCATAAATAAGTGGAACAACATATCTCTCTTTCTCTCTCTTGCTCCCTCCCTCCCTCCCTCTCTGTCTCTAAAATCAATAAAAAAAATTAAAGTCCCACATTGAATGGTGGCATTTTCCGAAGGTGACTTGTAAAGGTAGCTGTCCACAGAGGAGAGGACCAAAGTATTTCTCCAGGGTAGGATAGCCCAGGACTTAAGCTGCCAGGATGAAACGAGAAAAATATTGGCATTTCTGTGGCCTGTGTCTTGATGTGTTTTGTACCCAAGGGAGAACATGGTCTTGGTGCTTTCCCTAGAGTAGACTGAGACATATCTCATGCTATCAAGCAATTAGGCAACATTTCCAGGGCTCAGGCCTTAGCTATTTTGTCTGCCCTGCAAGAGGAAATAAAAAGTGTAATTCTCTCACTAGGCCCATGGGTCTGAAGGCAGCCTTACCATGAGCTGAGCCCTTCTCTTGGGATAGTGTCTCAGTTACCACACTCTCAGAATAGGCCCCATTAGTAAATTCTTCTCATTAGTGATTTTTTTTTAGTATTCAGGCTCCCTGATATACCTCTTGGATTGTCAGCGTTCTATGTACATGCCATTCAAACAAAAAATACTTATATCTACTGTGTTCATGATACAGTGGGCTACTTGAAAGCAATATGAAATATATTCCTACAGTTCATGAGTTTAAAAGCCAGTTGAGGAGATTAAAAAAACCTGGAATAAGAAGAGAAAAATATAGGTCAGCATAAAATTGGGTGATAAATTGTGTGATTCAGACTATGGGGCTTAGCAGGGAAGAGGAGGAAGAAGTAATGTGAACTAGCAAAGCTAGGCAAGTCTCCTTGGAGGATTCAGGATTTTAAAGGATGAGTAGATGTGATTGGTGAAGAGAAGAGAGTATATTTGAGGCAGAAGGGCCAGCAAAGTTATGGAGACAGGATTGGCTACAGTGTATAAATGTACAGGGATGGGCAGTGGTGGTCCAGCAAGGTTGATATATCTGAAGTGCAGTATTCTTGTTTCAGGAGTTGTGAGACTGGCAAGCTAGACAGGCATTTGGGGCCAGAAAATGAGAATCTCAGAAGCCAGACAAGATTTGATTTGAGCTGTTTTCACTACTGTTTGCAAGGGATACAGAGTCTTTCAAATTATCCTGAGTAAAGGGGTGGGGGATATTGTAAAAGAGCTATAAGGGAGAAAGAGATTTTAGGTGACAAAAAGATCAGGAACTAGGGTGCAATGGGACTTCATGTGAACTGCACTTAATGCATGGCAGCTTCAGGGACCCCAGCAGCAAGATTTTGAGACTTTTCACTCTAGCGTTCTACCACAAACATGGCTCACTCAGCTCTATCCCTCCTTACTACTGACTGCCTTAACTTTCCCTGCAGATCAGGTTACCTTCTCTGTAGTTCCCAGTTTCTATTTTACTCATTGCTTCTGCTTTCTTTTAATTTTGGTTTAGATGGCCCATCAAGGCACCAGCTTTCTACTTTTTCTCTCTTCCTCATGGCTCCTCTCTAGGAATCCTTTCAGCTTCAGCTCTCTTCCTCCCCTTCTGGTCCTCCTCTCTTCTCCCTGGTGCCCCACCCCCTTGAATATTTTAAGGTCAAATTCCTGAGAGAGTATGTGATTATCCTAGTTCATATTTTTGCACTAGGTACTGTCTAAAGCCACTGTCTAGAGTGTTGTTTGGCAGCCCTTTGACCAGGTGTTTATCCTTGCTTCTTTCAGGGAAACCATATGAGAGATTGGTCTTGGAAGAAGTGGTGGATCCTGGATTTGGGTTCTGGCATTGAGAATGGAGAGGAAAGAATGTATATAAAAGACATTTGAAACAATTTCTAGCCCTGGCTGGTATGGCTCAGTTGGTTGGAACATCATCCCATAACCAAAGGGTAGCGGGTTTGATTCCCGGTCAGGGAACATACCTACATTGCGGTTCGATCCCCACTGGGGGTGCATATGTTCCCCAGTCTGGGTGTGTGGGGGAGGTAACTAACTGATGTTTCTCTCTCACATTGATGTTTCTCTCCCTTCCTCTCTCTCTCTAAAAGCAATGAGAAAAAAAGTCTCCTTAAGGATAAAAAAAAGAAAAAAAAGAATATTCTGTTATTCTCTATTGGTTGGAATCAGTATTCACTTGCTATAGAGTTTGGTAGAGAGAAGGAAATTAATGTTAAATTCTACAATCTCAGGTCTGGGTGAGTAGGAGAATGTTAAGGTAAGGGATAAGGGAGTAGGGGATAGGGAGTTAGTTTAGGAGAAGAGACAATGAGTTCTGTGTTTGCCATGTTGAACATGAGTCAACAGTGGGCTTTATTGGACACCTCTGTTGTATTCTTCGTTCAGTGACATCTTTCTTCCATAACCAGGACACCCAGTTAAGCTAAAGTAATGAGTCATTCTGGTAATTTAAGCCAGGGACTAGAACATATGTGGAGAGCTTCTCTGAAAAGGTTTATTTTACTCATTTTCTCCTTCAGGAGGGTAGTAAGAAGGGCAGATGTGAGGAGGTCCTTTTCAGTCCATTATGAAACATAATTTTGTTTTTGTTGCTGGTTTCTAAATGTTCAGAATAGAAAAAATTGGTAAAGTTATAAAGAAATGAAGAAAGGGGGAAACAGCCTTGAACAAGTTAGAAATAAGCTATTGATACATATTCATGACTATTCCATACCCACTTTGAGAAAAGCATTTCAGAAGAACATGCCAAGTAGAGGCCACACAAGCATTTGACAGAGACCTAAATGAAATGAGCTAAAAGAGATTTTTCTAGGAAGGGTACCTTGTAACTCACAGGTTTGGACAAAACGCTGAATAAGCAGGACTTGAGAAAGACAGAAACTAGTAGAGCTAAATTGGACTTAGGGACTAAAAACTAGAGACCCAGGTTCTGTCAGGACTCTGCTTCTCATCTCTCTTGTTACTCTCTGCTGGCTTCATTCTATTATATTGAAGATAGGGTTCCTATATGATGGTAGATTTTACTGCTTTAGCTATAAGCTCTCATAAATCTCTTTCACTGGAGAGGAAAGGGTCTGTTCTTGCCAGTTCCAGTCCAAGAAAACTCAAGGAAAAGCTCCAATTGATTTGTCTTCTGTTATGTGCCTAGCACCAGGCTAATTCCTGTAACAGGAGTATAAGACATTGTCCGTGGCCAGTTTTGGAGCAAATGTTCACTTCTCAGCCAGTTAGTATGGCCCGGGATATTGAATCATGTAAAAAGAATAGCAGTTACAGTTAGGGCCACATGCCTAGAGCTGAAGGGGAGGAGGAGTGGTTCACTAAAAGAAGAAGAGGAGAGGCAGCACGGACCGGGCCACTGGGGAATCTTTATGAACCAGGTAGTCATCCCAATTTGTGTTTTTCCTTTGCAGTTTAGTAACCCGATATGATGGAACAAAACTATAAGGTGAGAAGTCTCACATAGAAACAGAAGGTATAAGGAAGCAATGTATGTCTTTTCGGTATTGCCACTTGCCTTCCCTTCTCCATTGTCTGCCCCCCCTCAATACTATGCTAAAGTAAGATGGATTTTTTTTTCAATTCCTTAAAAGCACTGTGTCCTTTCTGTTATTCCCTTGGCTTTACTTTATCTTTCAGAATTCATTTTGAGTGATCCTGTCTTTGAGAAAATGACTGCTCCAATTATCTACCCCTACCTGTACCAGGTATTCTTTTTATTTCTATTTTTTTGATTAATCATTATTGTATTTTTTCCATTACCATTTATCCCCCTTATACTCCCCTCCCCCAGCAATCCCCACACTGTTGTGCATGTCCATGCATCCTTTTTCCTTTTTGCTCAATCCTTCCACCCCTAACCTTCCCCCCACCACCACTAGCTGTCATCTGCTCTCTATCTGTGTCCTTTTAATGTGATCTCATTGCACCCTGTACTTCTTCCTAGATTTTATAATTATTTTGTTACTTGTACGTCTCTCCCACTAGAGTGTAAGCTCCATGCAGGTGAGGATTTGTCTTTCTCAGTCACTAATCTCTCTAAAATGCCTGGCTATGTGTTAGATGTGTTGCTGATCTCAACAAATATTTGCTGAATGAAATAATGAATGAATAACAGTTTGCAGGCTCAAGTGACAGGGCCAAATACCCTGAAAGGACCCCAGAACAGTTGAGAAACAAATAAGAAAGAGGATAGCCTTCCTTCAGATAGATAGTAAATAGTACCTAACTTTTGTAGAACCTAAAGAAAAAATTCATTTTTTACATCGTATACTTTTATCAACATATATTTGAGGAAAGTATCATAGTTCCCTCTTGTCTACAGTTTCACTTTCTGTGGTTTCAGTTACCTGTGGTCAAGCATGGTTTGAAAATATTAAATAAAAAATTGCAGAAATAAACAACTAATAAGTTTTAAATCGTATGCTGTTCTTAGTAGTGTGATGAAATCTTGCACCATCCCACCCGGGATGTGAATCATCCCTTTGTTCAGTGTGTCCATGCTGGATGTGTACTACCCACCCATTTGTCACTTAGTAGCTGTTTCAGTTATCAGATTGGTTAGAGAGAGACAGACCACATTCACATAGTTTTTATTACAGTATATTGTTATCATTGTCCTATTTTATTATTAGTAATTAATATCTTAGTATGCCTAATTTATAAATTAAACTTTATCATAGGTATGTACGTATGAGGGAAACACATAGTATATATAGGGTTTAGTACTATCTGTGGTTTCAGGCATCCACTGGGGTCTTGGAACCTATGCTCCATGAATAAGGGGGGACTACTGTACTATCATTCCATTTTTAGATGCTCGCAGGGGTGAAATAAGGACTGGGAATTAACATTTCTAGAGTATGCTTTTACCTCAATGCAAGACTGCTTGCTGGACATGTATCTATGTCTGCCTGGTTTCATTACATTTTACTCTTTAAATTGTGCTCTAGCAGAGCCCTAGGGATTCTGAGAAATTCCCTTAGGGCCTGCTAAGGGGTCAGAATGAAGGGAATGCCAAGAAAGGTTGAGGGAAGACCCTCTAATTTAAATCACACATGCTTTGCCTTTTTCTATTTAATATAGTAGATTTGGGGGTAAGATTTCTCTGGAGGAAAGTGTCCTAAGAAAATTTACAAATCAGCTGAAAGATCAATTTTCTAGTTTGTGGAGAGAGGAAAGCAGGTACTTTTTTTGGATGAATAGACTTTTACATAGGCACAACCTCACAGAGTATGGATATAAATCTAAGCAAGCATTAAAGCTACTTTTGGTTCTCAAGAGACCTAGTAGAGAAGAAAAGTGGGCTTCCTAGGCAAAGAGGGGTGTTAGGGTTCAGGCAGAGTTTCAGGCAGTCTGATAGAGGAGGAATGGGATCTTTCTCTTCCCATAAGGTGGACAGCACTTGTAGTCAGTAGGTGCTAGCAGGTATGGCAGTGACAGTTTTGGCTGAGTTTGGGGTCTGTTGCCTTAGGTGGTCCTAGAGAAATTTCAGCCCCTGCCAAGTATTTCCAAGTACCAATATGGAGCCAGATAGGTGTGGTCTTAGAGTAGCTCAATGACAGTAGCCTGGATGACTGATCATATGGAGGGGTGACCAGGTAGGTGTTGTAGGGGCTGGGCACCCCATGCAAAAGTGATTCCCTTGTTCTTTTAAAAAGACAGATAGCTAAAAGCTGAGCAGACACTTCCATGTGAAAACATGTGGCATTGGTATCTCTGAGAGTCAGTTTTATGGGTCAATTTGCCTAGGCTACAGTGTTCACCTGTTTGACCCAATACCAGTCTACATATTGCTGCAGAGCTATTTCGTAGATGTCATTAACAGCTACAACCAGGTGACAACAAGTAAAGCACATTACTTTCCATAATGTGGGTGGCCCTCATTCAATCAGTTGAAAGCCTTAAGAGCAAAAACTGAGGTTTCCGGCAGAGGAAGGAGTTCTGCCTAAGGACTTTAACACAGAAATTTTGCCTGAGTTTTCAGCCTGCTCGCCTGCCCTATAGGTTTTAGACTTGCCAGCCTCCACAGTCATGTGAGCCAATTCCTTAAAATAAGTCCCTTTATATATATATATATATATATATATATATATATATATATATATATATATATATATCCTGTTGGTTCTGTTTCTTTGGAGAACCCTTTAAATTTGAGCTGCTGTCATGCAGTCAGTTTGTGTCTGCCAGCTTTATGTCGGAGGCCTATAGGCTTTAACTGCTCTGGCGAACAGTGTGGCTATGAGAGAAAGTTTTGTTTGGAAAGGCCTACATTCCCCTTAAAGGGATCCCTACCAAACACCACTTTACTGTCACATTTTTATGTTGAGGAGGCAAAACAGTGATCTGTGTTGGATAGCATTTTCCTAATCCAATTCAGGAGAAAATGCCCCAGAATTCCCAGAGGGCCATCTAATACTTCTCTGGGGACTAACAGGGCAACTTGCTCTACCTGATTTATACATATACTGCTTTTACTGTGTTTCAAAGTGCTTTCACGGACATTATCTTGAACCTTTAATGTAGTTGTGGAAGAGGTGGCTATTTGCTTTTTAATACAGGTTCCCCTTTCTTCCCTAGTAAAAACCCTGAATATTTTGCCAAGCTAACTGCTACCCAACTATGGTACCCCTCCTTGGAGCTAGGTGAGGCCTAGCTTGTTTTGGCCGTGTAGCACTGTGGTTAGGCACACTGATTCTGGAACCAGGCTATGTAAGTTTCAAATCTCTGCTTCATCTGGTACTAGCCGTTAATTTGTGTCTCCGTGCCTCAGTTTCTGAATCTGTAAAATGATATAATAGTACATGCTTATTCAGTTTCTATGATGAATAAATGAGTTTATATTTGTAAAGCCTTTAGAACAGTCCTTGGCACATAGTAAACACTCTAGAAATACTAGCTATTAGTTTTTATTTTTTTGGCCAGCAAGATGTAAATGGTGCATGAGATATTTAGGAACTGCCATTAAAGGGAGGAGCAAGCCCTTCTGCTCCTTCTTCATTCCTCGGAGCTAAAATGTGGGTGGAGCTTGAACAGCCATCTTGGAACATAAGGCAGCAAGCTCAGGATGGTGGAATATCAAGACAGGGCCTGGACCTCTGATGGCTGTGGAGGTGCCACAGCAGTACTGGACTGCCTATCTCTAGACTTCTCTCCATGAGAGAGAAATAAACTTGTTCTTCATTTAAGACACTGTTGTTAGTTTTGTTTTTATATGTAGCCAAACTTAATACTCAGAAGTATGACAAGATATTATTGCCCTCTTTTTACAATTGAGAGATTGTCTCCCAAAAAGGTTACCCTGTAAGAGTCAGAATGTTGGATTGGGGAAAAGCAGTTGTTAAATAAGCTTTATGTAGTCCAGACTGTGACCCGGTATGAGGGAAACTTGCCAGTCTTACATCTGGAGAGAGATGGCCATTTCTGACCCGGTGCTGACCTCACCTTTTGCCCCCAAACCAAGCAGAACTAGTTGGTCATTAGCTGCCTATTCCCTCTGTGAGGGAGTCATGAGATGACTGGGACCACACTGATAACTATATTTAAGAGGCAGTTAGGAAGCATAGTCATTTTCAAGTCTATAATAAGTCAAGTTCATTTTCCATGAAAGTACTATTTCCTTTTAAGGAAAAACAGAGGACTCTCTTAATTAGTAATGTTTGGGATAATGTTGATACATAATAGTAATTATTTGGAAGCAAGAAGAATATGCATTGATGTTCTGGATAATGGAGTTCTCAATTCCATTGAGAATCTAAAGTTTTTATTTCAGACCCAGAAGTGCCAATGATCAACTTACTGATTTTCACTTGCAGTTTTACCCTTCAGTTACCTCCTTTGTGATACTGAACTGGACTCTTTTAGCATTTCTTCTTTATAGTGAACACAATGTTAAAGCTTTGTCAGCCTTCAGTTGCGAGAACTGAAGTGAGGGGCTTCTTGTTTTGATCCCAGGTGCTGCATTTTGCTTTTCCTTGCTCCAGGTGCATAGCCTTTCCATGGTACATGTGTGTGGGGACATCTGGTAGAGCTCTGCCCCAGCTGTGCATACAGAGTGCACAGTCCTTCTTTGATCCTGGCCTGACTAAGGTGACTACCTCGCTGAAGCCCTCTCGGTATTGATACTGTATATCCCAGACCTTGTGCCCCAGCAGCACCCAGCTGTCATTGGACACCCACTTACCAACCTTGGCTTACCTGCATTCCAGAGGGTTGTTTCCTTGTTCCTGGCAACTGAGGCCTAGTTATGGCCTCAGCCACCAGAGAACATCTCTGTCATTTAGTGGGCTGCAATAAAACTTTCTCTAGCAATGTCTGACCTCCAGGCATAAGAAGGGGAGGAGTACTCCTTTTAAGGTTGTCCTTCCTTGTATATTCTCTGTCATCATAGGTTACCCCCTTGAGTTCTCTTTATATTTTCATAGTCGTTCTCCTATAATAGACTAACAATTCTTAACATTAAACTTCTGTTAAGTTACTGTGTGATTTCTGTTTTCTGATTGGACCCAGTCTGATCCACCAGGAATAAGTCGAACACTTTTCCCCACTTAAGCTCCAATTTATACTCTCAACATCTGTATTGTGTTGAATTAAGAGAGGGAATTAGGGCCCTTTGTTTTCCAAGGTGGAGTCCTTCTCTAGACTCATTGAGGTATTATTTCTATGTACATCTTTCTTCTGAAATCTTTCTTTTCCATTGCTCACTGTATATTGAAGCCAATTGACTCTTTCAGGTCCAACCCAAAACCCTTTCCTTCAGACAACCTTCTCTGGTGATTCTAGTTCCTTTTTAACAGCTTTTTCTATGGTTCTAGCAGGGAGGTCCAGCATCTTGCTGCTCCATGACAGAAGGAAGCAGGATCCTTCATTACCTGGGAGTGTTTAAAAACAATGCCCAGGAAGCAATGAAGAAAGAAGGAAGTCTTTCCTATGCAGCCAAATGAGCTGAATATGATCAGTGGAGTGACATGTCACAGATGACCTCCCATCTTATCTACCCCTCGTTGAACTCTCACAATTCTTATTTATGTCATCCAGATGTCAGCTCAAGATTTGGGTTGATGAAGAAGTTTTATATTGCCATGTTAACTGAGAACAATTTGGTTTTCTATCCCTTATTGCCTAGGGCCTCCCTTTCCATATCCCAAACATATTTTATGTATAGTAGCCCATATTTTCCAGAGTTCCTTACTTTGGCAGCTCAAAGAACTGTCAGAGGCTATGAAATGTATATCTTCCTTTTTCCCATCAGTGCCTGTGAGGAGAAGGGAACATATCCCCAGTAGTGTGAAATATGCTTCCTCTATTAGAATGCAGAAACAGAAAAATTAGTTTGTGGTTTAAAAAAGACTTTTAAAATCATTGTCACACTAATAATACTTACTATTTATTGTTTATGATGGAAAATACTATGAATTATGTACATGATTCCATTTCATCTTCACAACACTATGAGTAAGTATTATTACTGTAGCTGTTTTGCAGATAAGAGGCTCAGGAAGGTTAAGTAACATCCAAAGTCACACAGCTGGTATTTGAACTCAGGCCAGTCTGACTTCATATTCATGAATTCAACCATATACTTTACTGCTTCTCTTCTCAGTGCTCCTTACTTCATCTGTATAATTTAATTAATCATTTTGAAGTGTGATATAGTGAAAATAATGGCTCTGGCATCAGACCCGAGTTTGAATCTGAACTTGTTTGCTTGCTAGTAGCTTGCCCTTGGGCATACCCTACATTATTTAAATGAGTAAATGAATGAATGAATGCATGTTGCAGGAATGTGGTAAGGGTTAGATATGAACATGCACAGCACATATTAGAGACTGGATGAAAGTTTTCTCCAACTGTTCTTCCCTCTCTTATGTGGTTCACTTTTGTTTTTTCCAATGAGATTTCAAATGTTAAAGACAGGGACCATGTCTTGATTTCCTGGATAGCTTTAGAATCGTACATGGTGCTGGGCATATTATATGAAGGCAATTAATGCTTTTTGTATTAATATTTTTGTGTTTATATAATCCTTTTTATTTCTTACATTAAAAGCAAGGATTTTTATTATATTACTAAGTGTTTGAACTTACAAAAATGTTGAAGTACATTAATAATGCATGTTATTCTTTAAAATGTATAAGTACCTACTACATTGTGTTTAGCCAAAAATCTGAGTAATTTGGAAATATTTTTCCACCAATAAAAACAGTTATTCAATAAAGTAAAAATCACCTGTTATTCAAAGAGTGAAAATAGATGACATTGCAACATGTATCTCTGTTGCATCATTGTCCTTCCTATTTGTTAAAGGAGGGTAGCCCTAATTCCTAAAAGAATAGGTAAATGATGTGAGCACACATTTTACTAAAAAAAAATCAGTACTAAATACACACCTACAAAACTACTTTTCATGAATCCTTAGGGAAATGCAACTAAAACAGGGAGAGCATGACAAACTTATTAAAAGAGCTGATATTAATAAAAATTAAATGAATCAACATTTTGCTAATGTGGGGAAATGTAACCCTCATACACTATGAGTAAGAATGCATAAAGATACAATTAGTTTAGATCATACTTTGTTAGATTCTTCAAAAATTAAATATTAAACTTATGAGACATATCTGCACAGTGAACATTTACATAAAATTCAACTCAGATAGATGGCCCCTCAGAACGATTTCTTCAGTGTCATTACACTGAATAAAACATAAATACGTTCCCTAAAATCTAAACATTTACACAGTATGAACTCTCTGATGTCAAAAGGGTATAGATTTATGACTAAAGATTTCCCACATTCACTTCATGCTTGAAGCCTTTAAGCAATGTGAACTCTAGTTAAAGAGCCCATGGCTACAAGGTAAAAGATTTCCCACATTTGATGTCTGCACAAGGCCTATCTCTAGTGTGAACTCTCCAAAGAGAAGAAAAGAGAGATTGATAGAAAAAAAAATTCCCACATTCACTGTACACCTAAGGTCTTTCTCCAGAGTGAAAATTTTTTTTAATCATAATGGAGGTTAGTGCTACAAGAAAAAGAATTCTTACATTGCCTGCATACATAAAACCTTTCTCCTGTGTGAGTTCTCTGGTTATAACAGAGGCCATGACTAGAAGGTAAAAGATTTCCCACATTCATGGCACTCAAAAGGCCTTTCTCCAGTGTGAACTCTCATGATAATGAAGGTTACTGATACAAAAAAAAAATTCTGACATTCACTGCAGCCACAAGGCCTTTCTCCTGTGTGAACTCTGTGATGACCAGGAAGGTTATTGCTACAGGTAAAAGAGTTTCCACTTTCACTGCAGCTATAAGGCCTTTTGTGTGAACTCTCTGACGATACAGAGGGCAGTGCTTCTGTTAAAAGATTTCCCTCATTCACTGCAATCATAAGGCTTTCCTCCAGTGTGAAGTCTCTTATGATAATGGAGTTTGCTGCCACTGGTAAAAGATTTACCACATTCACAACACAAAACTCTGTCTTCCAGTAAGGCAACTCTGGTCCTGAACAGGTGTGTGGTCACAGCTAATAGCTTTCTTGCATTCTCTTGAGGTGTAATGATATTTTCTCCTTTGAAAGGGCATTCCAGACTTAGAGATTTCATTTCCACTGTCCATGGTGTGAGCAGCCAGTTGCTGGAGATGTCCTGAGCTGAGCAGGAAGTGTTTTGCAACCTGATTTGAGGTACAAGTCTTCCATGACACATATAAATTCCAGCTCTTCCAAGGGTAACCATTTCCACATTGCTTATGAAACAATTCTCTTTTGTGTGCTGTTCCTGATGCTGGTGAAAATTTGCACTGAAATACAATCATTTGCCCATACTCCACACCCCAACAGTTTCTGGCTGAGTTATATTTCCTGCTGCTGAACCAAG
Organism: Pteronotus mesoamericanus; assembly: GCF_021234165.1. NCBI lineage: Eukaryota > Metazoa > Chordata > Mammalia > Chiroptera > Mormoopidae > Pteronotus > Pteronotus mesoamericanus. The sequence goes on from NW_026555150.1 coordinate 126,160, forward strand.
TGGAAGATGTCTCTCAAGACTGGCCCACAACTCTCACAGGAGTGGCTCTTCTGGGATGAGAAAGCTGCTTGGTTATCTGTTGCTTGTGTCACTTGTACAGAAATGCTGTGTCCAATGGATGATCCTACATTTTTCTGCTTCACAGCATCAACCTTCACCAACTGCTATTCATCAACGCCAAACATCTTCTGAGCACCCCATGCCATGGTTGGAGTCATGCTCCTCTTGTGACGCACAAAGGACTCCCAGTTGAGCCATTACAGGGAATACAGATGATACACATCCTCAGCAGGCACCTCAGGGTGGCTGCTGCCATTGGACTTTCTGAGCTGAACAGGGCGTGAGAGGCAGGAAAAGAGTGGGCCTTGTCACAGCCCCTGCATGGGTTGCCTATGAAGCCTCACTGAGCCTCACACATGCTGCAGTGACCACCACTCTTGTGACTTCTCAACCTGACTCTATGTAATATTTTTTTAATTATTTTTACTGTTGACACTATTACAGATGTCCCCATTTCCTGCTCCCCTTTGCCCACCTCCATCCAGTCCCCACCCCACTCCCCTGGCCTTCATCACACTATTGTCTGTGTCCATGGGCTATGCATGTGTGTTCTTTGGATAATCTCCACCTTCTTTTATAGACTGAGAGATCTCAGGGGCAGGATAGGAGGTTGAACTTTTAAATAAAATTTGAACAAATAAACTTTTCTTTCTTTCTTTTTAAAAAAGATTGTATTATTTATTTTTACAGAGAGGGAGAGGGGAGGGAAAGAAAGAGAGGGAGAGGAACATTGAGTGGTTGCCTCTCACAATGCAGACATGTGCCGTGACTGGTAATCGAACAGGTGACCTTTTGCTTTGCAGCATGGCGCCCAACAAACAGCCACATTGGCCAGGGCTTGTTTTTTGTTTTTGTTTTTTAAAGGAAGTATTTTGTATTAAAATTTGATACCCATAAAATATTTTAAGAGATTTTTCTCCATCTTAGAAACATGTAATTAACTGGGGAAGTACCATATTTTGCCATGTATAATGAGCACCCATGTTTTTGGCCCAAACCTTCAGGAAAGAAAATCTTTCATTTTAATTTTTTAATTCAATTTTTATTAATTTATATTTAGGTACTTGTTTTTATATTATAAAGGAATTTTAGCATTTATTTTTGAACATATTATGATACAAGGAATTTTATGTAACAAATAGTTATAAAACACAAAACACATACAAGGTATTTCAGGTACTACCCATGTATAATGCACATCCTTATTTTTCCTCAAAAAATTTGGGCAGAAAAGTATGCATTATACAGGGCAAAGTACAGTACTATCTTGGTCCTCTGCTTTTGTAGTATGTGACAGTAGTATAAGCTTGTTTCTAAATGCTTTAGCAATTTTTTTCTAACTTATAACATGGGATATGAGTAATTATTGTTGAAAGCACCTCCATTTAACTTACCATTTTCATGTCCTCTTTCAAAATAAGAATTAGTTTTAGATTTGAGAACAACTTCAGAAATCCTTGGCTGGTCCATTTCCTTTATGGCCACCTTTAGGGCATCAAAAACAGTTGGTGTACTCAGAAGACTACTCAAGTTAAAAAAAATTAGCCAAGCTATTTATTTGACTGAATTGTCTCTTTTACTAGGTAAATTGACAGGATTTTTAAATCAAAGTTGCTAAGGGCATATATCTTGGTATTTTAGCATCTTATGTTTAAACTACTATTCAAGACCTTTAAAGAGAGACTAAAAAACATGGAAGATAGATTTAAAAGTTCCAACATATGTCTAAAACAAGTTCCAAAAGGAAGAATTAGAGAGAATGGGGGGAGAGGTCATTTTTAAAGAGACAATGATTAAGAATTTTCCAGAATTGATGAATGACATGAGTCATCAGATGCAGAAGGCATGAATCCTGAGAAGAATGAATAAAAATAAATCTCATTTATAGACATACCATGGTAAAATTGCACAACACCGAAGACAAAGAAAAGCTCTTAAGATTAATTTACTCAAGGTCATGGAGCTAGTAAATGGTGAAACCACTATTCAGACACATTTTTAATTATGAGTACCAGATCATCTAATTATAGGCTCTCATTTACAGATGAGGTAATTGAAGTGAAGAGATGGCAGTGATTTATTTGCTTTGGGATCTTGATGGTAGTAGGTCTTGAAGTTACACTGGCACCTTTACCTCAGAGGGAGGAGAATGCTCATTGTGAGTGGTAAGAGGAATCATGCTTTACCTTGAAAACAGTAAATCATGAATTTCAGACTATTGTTTCCAGGATGATCAGCAGACAGTACATAACATAATTAACAAGAACATCCAATACTTATGTAGTACTTTCCTTGCGACAGACATTGTTCTAAGTTTTTAAAATAACAACCCATTTAATTCTTATATCAACACAATGAGTTAGGTACTAGTTTTATCACAGTTTTCAGATGAAGTAATTAAGGTGCACAGTGATTTTCCAAGGTCACAAAACTAGTAAGTGTAACAGATGGATTTCCTGTAAAGTCAGAAACTGTATCTATCTTATACACTGCTGTATTCCTAGAATCCAGAGCAATGCCTGGCACATAGTAGATACTCAATGAATATTCATTACATTAATGAAGTCATAAATAAGTGAATAAACTTGGTTTGTAATGCACATGCAGTGTGGCCTTATGGACTGAACTGTTTCGCTACCAGCTAGCTACTTAGTAATAGTGAAATTTCTCACAAATAGAACCAGTTTGTTTCTTGTGATGCCAAGCACCTTGGCAATTAGAGTTGTGCCTTAATACCTTTTGCTCACAACATCAGCTTTGGCCTGCAGGCCTGGTGATTTGCTTAAGTGGATCCCCTGGTTCTGAGTCCCACCTCTAAACTGTAGCAGAAACCTAGGTGTCACTTGCTGATTTGTAACTGTTTGGGCTCAGAGGCAACAGGACCCTGGGTGGAGAAAGTCCCAATTAGGATTTGAAAATGTGGGTCTGTAACACAAAGGCAACAAGAAGCAGCTGGAAATTCTCCATATCCTGGGTATTCTCTGGGGGGCTGCTCAGTCATGTGATCACAGAGCATGCAGATTCTTAGCAGAATGAAATAATCAACATGCTTGTAACATAAAAGCATCTGAGAGGCAATGGAAAGCCATCTGTCTCTTAGCTCTGAGACCAAACTCACGGCTAGTATTAGGCCTCTTGTGTGTTACAACTCCATTTTGCTCTTAATTCAAACCAGAATTTTATTAAAACAGACTCCTAAAAATCCCTAACAGCCTAAGTGGGTAATCACTCCCTTAAAAATGCCATCTCTGCCTTCACTCTAGGACCCCTATGTGGCATTGTACAGTTTTTAAAGTTTTAACAGAATTATTTTCACTTAAAAGATAGCAGAGATTTCCTTGTCTGGCTTATGCCCAGTGTACACAGTACATTCACAATTTAATCATTGGAATTTTCAGGTTGATAATACACCTTGATAGAACTAATGTATCAATTACTGTTTAATATTATTATACCTACTCAGGACTCCTGGTCTGAGCACTTAGCTTGAAGTGAAGGGTCAGTAATTGGTAAAAGACTAATACAATAATGCAACTGGCTGTGTTAATCTTCTACACTAAACAAACCAGATTTTTTTTAGTTTTTACCCCAACCAGTTCTTTTGAATTTCTGTGTTGGGTTGTCTTCAATAAAACCTGTCTGCAAGTTGGTCAAACCAGTACAAACAGTGAATTATTACAAGGTATGACCCTGTTGCAGATATTGGCATTGCTGTTCTTTCTTTATCAGAAATAGAAGGATTTGGCCATTCAATCATGATAAAAATATAATAAAAGTGTAAATTGTTAACAGAAATGTTGTCAGCACATACCATTTTTCCTCACTAAAATGTGACTATTTGTCAAGGGTGTAGTTATCTAAGAAACCAATTATGTGGGAGGCTCATTGGTAACAATACTCTCATCTTTTCCCAAACTAGAAGAGTTCAACTAGATTTTGGCATGATTAGTAAATGCTCCTCCTGCTTTGAATAAACCCTTTAATTTGTCTTTTACCACATATTACCAAAGCAGGAGCTGGCGATCTTTTGATTTTATGAAATATTCTCATCCATAATTATTATTAACTGAATAGAGCTAGATCTATTCTCTTTTCTCTGGATTTTTCTCACCAGAACATGATTATTCTGCTTTATTGTGTATATAACTAAATAATGGATAAATCAAAGAGATAGCAGAATTGTCTTTGATTGAAGGTTGTGAAAGTGCTATAAATACATATATAGATACCCCTTTTTTAACTTCCATCTCTGTATCATTGATAAATTTATTAATGAGAGCTCTGTTCACATATCTACTATCAACTTTCATCATTTGTGTGTTTGAATCAAGGTCTCCTGCCTTCATTAATGTCATTAATGCCTGTCAGTAAATGATAATGTAGGAGACTCTCACAAATTTATATGCATTCCCAGAGTGGAGGTCCAAACTCAGTCAGTATTCTTGCATGACTGCAGCTGTAACAAATAGCCATCCTCCACAGGAGAAGTGTAAACGGGTCCCTAATTAATGCATTTACCATTAGCCTCTGTTTGGTCTTTAGTCATAGCATATTCATTATATCTGGACACCAAGTGCAATGTTGTTATGGAAATGAGGTATTTATACAGTCTCCTTAGATCCACATGACAGATTGAGTTATCTACCTATTTTTCTCTCAACACTTTACCAGATATCAGAGAGTATATGAATGACCTTGGATAAAGTCCTACTTTATTACCCACCTTCTGATGTAAATTGCATTAAAGTTAGAAGTTTACTTAAATGCAATGGAAATCAGCCCTTGGTGTGCATGTGAGGGAGTAAGAGAGATAAAGTTGGAGGTTATTAAGAAGGAAAGGGGAAAATTCTTTTATGAATTACAGTGGCAGGGCATTTAAATAAAAACTGGAAGTTCATTGCTGCTGAAAGTGTGCAATAAAGACTTTGATGGTCAATTTCCTTCCCTCATATCTATAAAATGACCAACAGTTCTCAAAGAAAGATACAGTAGGACAAACTTTCCTTCTTCTCACTGGAAGTTCTAAATTCTTAATTCCCTAGATAAAAGCTTGAAATAAAGAGTGGGGACATCAAAAAAGCCTAATCATGAATCTTTGTTGACCATTTTATATGGTGACCATAAATAGCATTTCTTATCATAGCTCATCCATTTACTTAAGAGCATTTATTAAGCAACATTTGGGGCCAGGCACTGTGTTATATATTTGGGATACGGAGATTGAAAAAAAATACAGCCCTCCCTTGAAGAAACCCAGGAGACAAACTAATAATACAGTATGGTTATCATAAGGAACATAAGTGCTATAATAATTTTATGTCCAGGATAGTACGTTAGCATAAAGGGATTCTTCATGGAAAGCTTAGGGAAGGTTTCTCAGGCAAGGTACCATTTGAGCTGAGTCTTAAAGAATAAGTAAGAATTTTTAAAAAGAGGAAAGGAGGAGGCATATGACAGGCAGAGGGACTAGGATGTGCAAGGGTAAAAAGATTAAAAAATGTGCTGTGTTTATAGAATGATAAGAAATTCAAGGTGACTGGAGCATTGTCTGCATATGGGATCGGCTATCAGGAGGAGTGTTGGGAGATGTTAGATTGTAAAAGAAGTAGATGGGAACCAGACAGAATAGTCTTATATGTCATACTAAGAGGTGTGCAGGGAATGGAGTTAATCAAACATACATAAACAGGTAAACAGGTTGTTTTTTAAAAAAAAAAGATTTTTATTTTTTTAAAAATTATATTTTACTGATTATACTGTTACAGTTGTCCCAATTTTTCCCTTTTGCCCTCCTCCACCCAGCAACCCCCACTCCCTTAGGCAATCCCCACACCAATGTTCATGTCCATGGGTCATGTATACAAGTTCTTTGCCTACTCCATTTTCTGAACTGTACTTTACACCCCCATGGCTATTCTGCAACTACCTATTTGTACTTCTTAGTCCCATCGCCTCTTCACCCATTCACCCAAACACTCCTCCCATCTGGCAACCATCAAAATGCTCTCCATAGCCATGATTGTGTTTCCGTTCTTGTTTGCTTACTTTGTTTTTTAGATTCAATTGTTGATAGGTATATATTTATTGCCATTTTATTGTTCATAGTTTTGATCTCCTTTTTCTTAAATAAGTTCCTTTAATATTTCATATAATAATTGTTTGGTGATAATGAACTCCTTTAGTCTTTTCTTATCTGGGAATCTTGTCTTGATTCTAAATTATATCCTTGCTGGGTAGGGCATTCTTGGCTATAGGTCCCTGCTTTTCATGATTTCAAATATTTATTGCCAATCCCTTCTAGCTTGCAGAGTTTCTTTGGAGAATACAGCTGACAGTCTTATGGGAACTTCCTTGTAGATAACTAACTGCTTTTTCCTTGCTGCTGCTTTTAAGATTCTCTCTTTACTTTTAACCTTTGGCATTTTAATTATGATGTGTCTTGGAGTGGGCCTCTTTGTATCCATCTTGTTTGGAACTCTGTGCTTCCTGGACTTGCATGTGTATTTCCTTCACCAAATTAAGGAAGTTTTCTTTCACTATTTTCTCAAGCAGATTTCAAATTTCTTGCTCTTCCTCTTCTCCTTCTGGCAACCCTCTGATACAAATGTGGAATGCTTGAAGTTGTCCCAGAGGCTGCTTACACTAGCCTCTATTTTTTTGGATTCTCTTTTCTTCTTCTTGTTCTGATTGCTTGATTTTTTGCTTCCCTATATTCTAAATTATTGCTTTGATTCTTGTCTTTATCCACTCTACTGTTGTTTCCCTGTAAATTGTTCTTTATTTCAATTAGTATATCCTTCATTTCTGACTGGATCTTTTTTATGCTGTTGAGGTCCTCACTAAATTCTTTGAGTTTTTTTTTTCAAAATTATGATTTTTTTTGTTTTTTCATTTTTTTTATCGTTAAAGTACATTTGTCCCCATTTTCCTGCCACCACTTTCCCCTGCCCCACCCATCCCTATCTCCCACCTCCCACCCTTATTCCTTCCCCATCTTGGCTTTGTCCATGGGTCCTTTATACATGTTCCTTGATTTGACCCTTCCCCTTCTTTTCCCCCTTACCCTCCTCCTCCCTTCCTTCTCATTACTGTTGGTTTGTTTTTTTTTCTTTCAATGTTGCTGGTTATATTTCTCTTGCTGGTTTATTTTGATGAATAGGTTCCACTTATATGTGCAATCATATGGTATTTGTCTTACACTATTTGACTTATTTCACTTAGCATAATGCTCTCTAGTTCCATCCGTGCGGTCGTGAAGGGTAGTAGCTCTTTCTTTCTTTCTGTTGTGTACTATTCCATTGTGTAAATGTACCAGAGTTTTATGATCCGTTCATTTACTGATGGGCACTTAGGTTACTTCCAGCACTCAGCTATTGTAATTGTGCTGCTATGAACATTGGGGTGCATAGGTTCTTTTGAATTGGTGTTTTGGGATTCTTAGGGTATAATCCCAGCAGTGGAATCGCTGGGTCGAAAGGCAGTTTGATTTTTAGCTTTTTGAGGAAATTCCAAACTGTTTTCCACAGTGGCTGCATCAGTCTGCATTCCCACCAACAGTGCATTAGGGTTCCCTGTTCTCCAGAGCCTCGCCAGCACTTCTTGTTGCTGATTTGTTCATGATGGCCATTCTGACCAGTGTGAAATGGTACCTCATTGTGGTTTTAATTTAAATTTCTCTGATGGATAGCAATGATGAGCATCCTTTCATATGCCCCTGGGCCCTTTGTATGTCCTCCTTGGAGAAATGTCTGTTCAGGTCATTTGCCTATTTTTTAATTGGATTGTTTGTCTTCCTGAAGTGGAGACGTGTGAGTTCTTTATATATTTTGGAGGTCAAACCCCTGTCCAAAATATCATTGGCAAATATATTTTCCCATATAGTTGGTTCTCTTTTTATTTTGCTGATGTTTTCTTTAGCCATGCAGAATCTTTTTATTTTGATGAAGTCTCATTTGTTTTTTCTTTTCTTTATGTCCCTTGCTCTAGGGGACATATCGGTGAAAATATTGCTGCGTGGGATATCTGAGAGTTTCCTGCCTATGTTCTTCTCTAGGACTTTTGTGGTGTTGTGACTTATATTTAAGTCTTTTGTCCATCTTGAGTTTATTTTTGTGTATGGTGTAAGTTGGTGGTCAAATTTCAATTTTTTGCATGTAGCTGTCTAGCTCTCCCAACAGCATTTGTTGAAGAGGCTATTTTTACTCCATTTTAAGCTTCTGCTCCCTTTGTTGAATATTAATTAACCATAGAGACATGAGTTTATTTCTGGGCTCCCTATTCTGTTCCATTGATCTATGTGTATGTTCTTATGCTGGTACCAGACTGTTTTGATTACAGTGGTCTTGTAATGTAATTTGATGTCAGGTATTGCAATCCCTCCTACTTTGTTTTTCTTTCTCAAAATTGCTGCAGCTATTCGGGGTCATTCACGGTTCCATATACATTTTTTAAATGTTTGTTCTATATCTGTGAAATATATCACTGGTCCTTGAGTGTCTTTATAACCAGTTTTTTGAATACTGCATCTGATAGAATACTTATCTCCATTTTTGTTTAGTTCTTTTTCTGGAGTCTTGATCTGTTCTTTCATTTGGGCCATGCTTCATTGTCTCCTCATTTTGACCACCTCCCTGTGTTTGTTTCTATTTATTAGGTAGAGCTTCTCTGACTCTTTGTCTTGGTAGCATGGCCTAAAATAGTAGACGCCCTGTAGGGTTGAGTGGCACAGCCTTCCCTGTCACCCAAGTTAGGTACTCAAGGTGTGCCCTCATTTTGATCTGAGTGCACCCTCCTCTTGTAGTTGAACCTTGGTTGCTGTTGGTAGATCCATGGGAGGGATTTACCCAGGCCAGTCAGCTTCAAGGACTGGCTGTGACCACTAACCACCAACCTTTGCCCTCCATGGAGGATCAGCTGTGCAAGGACAGGGTGGTGGTGCTCCCACTGCGGTCTGTAGATGCCCCTGGGTGTGCAGCCTCTGCATTTTCTCAGGTGGTGCATGCCAAGGTCATCCCCCACCTCTGTTTTGCCTGGGGCCCCCCTGCCTGAGCTAGAAAGATATCTGAGATGGATGCTACTTGTGCTGGGCTTGGAAATTCCCAGGCAAAGCCAAGCTTTGAATCTAGGTTGGCTGCTGCTAATACTGGGCCTGGGACCAATAAGCAAGAGGTATGGGGGCTTGGAACTCACTGAGGCTGGCTGTTGCTTGTTTGATAGGATTTAGGAAGTTGTTAAGCATGATCCAAGACCAGCCATTCATATGAAAAAGCTACTGTTAACAGCTGTAAGTTGGGTGGGATGGAGACTTAGGAGATCTCCACTGTGGGGGAAACAGTATTAGCCAGGTTGATGGAGTCTCAGATATGGCACCTTCCTGTGGGCTCTGTTGCTCTCTGGTGGGAGGGTTCAGGAAAGGGACAATGGCCTCTGCCCAACTTTCTGTCTGGGAGAAGTGTCCTCAAGCCCTCTCCTTGGTGCCAGACAGTTCAGTTCCTCCCTGTGTGCCACTGGTTCCTTTCAAGATGCTACCCCAGTGCTGGAGCTCAGAGGGAGTGAGTCTAAGTAAGTTCGTGTGTGGGTTCTTTAAGCTGAACTACATAGGTCTCAAGAAGCTTCTTCCACCCACTTAATCCCTGCTGGTTTTTGCAGTCCAAAGTTATGGGGACTTATCTTCCTGGCACTGGAACCCTGGGTAGGGGGCCTGGTGTGGGGCAGGGAATCCTCATTCCTGAGGTATCCCTCCCAAATTTTTTTATCCACCACATGTAGATGTGGGACCAGCCCACTCAGCATCTCCACCCCTCCTGCCAGTCTGGATGGATGTGCTTCTTTAATTCCGCAGTTGTCAGACTTCCATTCAACTCAATTTCTGCTGGTTCTGAGTGATGGTTGTGCTATAATTTAGTTGTAATTTTCATGTGGTTGTGCAAGAAGGTGAGGCATGTTTGCCTATGCCACCATCTTGACTGAAGGTGTCCGGGTTGTTTTTTTAAAGATTACATTGGTGGCAGTATGGTGAAAGGACTGAAGTGAGGAGAGTCTGGGAGAAAGGAGAGTGATCAGGAGCTTGATGACACAGTCTAAGTGATAAGGATGGTCTGAACTAAAACAAGAATATTAAAGAGGGAAAGGAGGGTTTAAATTTAAAGGATATTTCAGAAATGTAGTTAATAGGACTAGTGACTAAGTAAATGTAAGGAAAGTGAGAATTAAGTAAGAGTCAAGATTTTCTTATGGTTACCTTAATTTTAGAGATACTTGAAAGCTATGTTACTATGGTAAATAAATTTCAGTGTGCTGATGGAGAAACTGAGGCATTGGGATTACATAATTTGTACAATTAAATACAATTAAATTGTGATAGATTGCTACTGTATACAAGGGAGCTTCTAAACAAAAATATTTACATTTTTAAAAGATCATTTGACTGTGTGACTTCCTCTGGTCAACTGGAAAGACTCTAAACAGTGCTGCTAGGTTGGTGATTGATTTTGGTGTGACAGTAAGAAAATGTCAGTTAAAATAGCTGATTCAGATTATTAGGTGGTCATGAAAATGCACTGTAGTTTTGGGCTGGGGGATTGGGGCTGGGAGTGTGGGTTTGGGTATGATGTAATCTACAGGGAACAAGTTGGAGCACCCTTTTGCCTTTGGCTGAGAGTAAGACAGGTCAGTAAAGGCTTTAATGATTTGCTGACCTATAGTGTCCTCATGAGATGGAAACAAAATTAAGACAATTGCCAAATGGTTCAGGAAGGAGAAATCCAAAAGCATTTGCAAGTGAATAAGCATACCTCTTTGACCCCAGGGCATAAAGGTTGAATGCGTGGTACCAACAAGGCCTGAGGATCAGTCTATACAGTAAAACACACTTTCAGGACAGTGAGAACAGTTTTTTATACAGAACTTTTATTGAAGTATACATGCAAAAGAGTACATATATCATAAGAATAGAGCTTGATAAAATTTCACAAACTGAAATGTAGCCATAAACGTTATTGTTTTGGATTCATAGAGTGCTAACTCTTTGGGGGGTCATGTTAAATCATGTGACTTATCCTCATCCTAGTATCTCTCTCATTGTGGAGGACTGTGGCTGGCCTTTGAGTGCTGGTGTGTTGTATAGCAGGAACTAAAATGGGATTTGGTGTCAGGAGACCTGGGTTCTGGATCCACTAAAACGTTGCGGTGTGACCTTGGGCAAATCCTTTCATGTATCAGAGTCTTCATATCCTTATCTGTAAAATGCAGTTGATGACAGCTCCTGTGTTATCTAGAGGGCCCAATATAGTTACAGCTGTGAAAGCATCTTTGAAAAATTTAAAGTGTCATTTTCCCAGTGCCAAGCAGAGTACCTGCCACACAGTGTTTTTGAATACGTAGAACATCATAAGTCTCCAAAATGCCTAATGGTATTGTAGGGAAACTCACTTTAGATGCAATAATGCTCCAGCAGCAAAGGCATGTGGGAAATGCTGGATTCTTAGCTGTCAATAGCTTCAGGCTTGGCTATTGGCAGAAAATGAATGCTGCCCAAAGATAAACCTCAGGTCTCCAGGAAGGAGGTTAAGGATTGTATAGTGTGTAATTGTCTGATGTTATCTGTTAATTAAGAATGCATTGTTTTTTTCTGGTGGTCTAAGTGACTACCCACCATATGGTTTTACTATTAACCCCCTATAAAAAGGGATCCCGTCCTGGGGTGGGGGGAGGTATGTGGATTCTTCCCAGTGGACACCATTGGGAGCAGCTGCTTTGCCTGTGTATGTAAGTTTCTCCTATTAAAACTCTTATGAATTTAAATAAGGCTACTTGTCAGTTCTTTGGAATTGATCTTGACTTTAGACTTTTTGGGCTTTCCCCCAAGAGTATGAAAGGTAATTTGACCTAATTCTCGTCTAAGGCCACCTTTAAGACAGATTCCCTCATGAACATTAAGGTCAATTCAGTCACCCTGAATCTTTCAGCTTTAGAGTCCTCTTTGTTTAAAGTGAATATGAATAAAAATACAACACAGATTCCCATGTGGTCATGGTAGGACTATAGCTCGAGATGGCTGAACACATTTTTCTGTTCACCTACAGTATTCCCCTGTGACCACAGACTCTTATCTGTAATACTTTATAATACAATGTTTAGATAGTTGCTAGGCCCGGTTGTCTCCATGGAGACAAGGGTATATTTGTGAGTAGGCTAGTTATTCCAAGTGACTAACTGCAGCAGACAGTTTATCCAACTTTCTCCCTCTCTTTTTAAAATTTGTTTGTTTGTTTGTTTATTGCAGTTCAGAAGTCTTGAAAAAGCCTACTGTACTGCATGATTTGTGTGGAATTCACTTTGTAAAATAATCTTCCTTCCTGAATTTAGTTTACTTTGCCTTGGGGAGAGTGCAATTTGTTTATAGGAATTATTGCTTCTTGCCTGCAAATACTTTATTGGTAAAATGAAACACTCACATATAGGAGGCTTACCGAGCTTTACTGTCCAGCCCCTCCTAACTTTAAGATGTTCAGTGGAACAAAGGCAAATGAGAAACATGCTTGATTAAGAACTGCCCCAGTATGTAAGGCACTCCAAATCCTGAAAAGTTTTCCCCCCATTAGAGTAGAGCAATGGACTGAAGCCATAATCCCCCATGGGTTCTCCATAAAGCTGAGCTTATCCTGGTCAGGAGAATGTGGCTTATTTATGATGGTGCTTGACAGAACTGAAGCAAGAGAATGTAGGACAACTTCTCTCCATAACAAATTTCTCTGAAAAAGTGGGAAGCTGACAGCAGGTGATGCTATCAAAACAGGCTTTGGCTTTAGAAGCTAGCCCTTAATCTCCTGGCCCACTATCTTTCAGGCTTCCCTTGGTATTTTAACTAGAAGCAGAACAAGTTATGGTGCTCTTGAATCCCAGTTACCCTTTGCCTTGAATTTTAATATAGGAAGGCTGAGTTTGGGAGAGTGAAGTTCAAGGGTTTGAGGTTTGATATACTTTTGTAAAGGAATCAAAGCTCTAGTATTAATCTCAGTAATTTCAAATTTGTAATAATTCAGAGGACTGACCTGAAAGTTACCTTTGTTCTACAATGTACTAAAAAAGAGCTTTATTATGGAAGCTGTTAAGTATGTGTGAAAAATAGTGAGAGCAGTATAATGAGCCTCGATGTACCCATCATTCAACTTCAATATTTATTACCATTTTATCAATATTAACAAAACTTTTCTTCATGGAAAATTTCATCTTGGTTTTATGTAGGACTGTTTACTGCCCTTAAGACTTTAAACTATCTTTAAAAATGTAAATATTTTAGTTTAGAAACTCCTCTTTACATAACGGTAATTGATGTATCAATTACAAATAATTCCTAATTGTTTATTTAATAGGTTTCTCCAAGCCATTCTGGGACATTTCCTTAAAGCATTTTGAGTCCAGCTTGAGTTGTTTTTCTTTGACAGTAATAAAACTGTGTTTCTTTTAAATTGTGCTATGATTTGCATTTTACCCTGGTTCACACTGACCTTATCCTTACCATCTTTCCTAGGTAATATCAATTACCAAAGATGGGTAATAAATTTAATACAGGAGGAGTTTCCAGCACTGGGTTTTATGTTGCAGCTGAGCTCTTCCTGCAGAGGCACAGTCACTTAAAGGCTAATATTTCTGGCTGGATCACAAGAAGCCATTGGCTTGTTTGTCCATGCAGAAACAAAGACAAGTGTGGATGGGGCCTAAATGAGATAGTGATTGTCCATTAGCCCACCAAGAAGGGACTGAGTCATAATGTCCAAAGGGCATTAAATCAATCTGGATTGTTGGAGTGGATGATTCACTTCCAAGCTGCTTGGATTAATAACATTATTATTTCTCTGTGATCAACCAGGCCTATTATGCTTTGTATGAAGCAAGACTAATATGCTTGAGAGCACTTGAAAGTGCTTGAAGCTTTCCAAGCTCCTAAAAATTTATATACAACCTTGTATCCTTGTATAAGTGCTTGGTCTATCTGAGGCCTATATCTGGGTGCTTCAGAGCTTTTAACTTCTTTTTTTAAAAGATTTTATTTATTTTTATTAGAGAGAGGGGAAGGGAGGGAGAAAGGTAAGAAGCATCTATCTGTTGCTTCTTGCATGCCCCCAACGGGGGCCTAGCCCACAACCCAGGCATGTGCTCCAACTGGGAATTGAACTGGGGACAATCACCAACCCACTGAACCACACCAGTCAAGGCAGAACTATTAACTTCTTGCCTGTAGAAGAGAAAATGTGACTTCCTATCTTCTGCTTTATTAGCTAGGTGGTATAAATAAACTAGAGGAAAAAAACATTTTGTCAAGTCATTTGAGTTTTCCAGAATTCCATTCACTCTGGCTATCATAGGCTGCTGCATCACTGTCACAAGCATCTGTTTGTGATACAGTCTTTCCTATAAGTCAGCTGGGCAACTGCTCGGCTAGCTGCCTGCTGAGCAACCCAGCACCAAGGAATAGACACGAGTCACACACAGTAACTATGCTGTTCACTCAGAGTATAACATCAACATACATTAATATCCTACTCACACTTTAACAGTTTAAGAGGAGCGTAACACACACACACAGAGCAATCAATTGGTGGATAACAAACCTGAGTCCCACAGTCACAGTCTATAGGACCAGGAGACAGTATGGTGGGAAAGGGAATTGTTGGTGTCTTGCATGGAAGGATCTCCAGAGCCAGGTGGGCAATGGGGCAGGCAAAGTCCTCTATCCAGCAGGGCAGAGCTTCTGGCAGCTGATGCTAAGGGAGATCAGTGTGGCATGGAGCAGCATTCTGGTTTGTGGAGCTCAGCTGTCTTTGCAGCAGTCTGGAGCCTGCCTCAGTTATACCTGGAAAGTGGTGTACTCCACCCTTCTTGGGTCTTTTCAATAAATGTCTTGGCACCCCGATGCCAAGTGCGGAATTTGCCCAGGAGCCTATGGGTGGTACATGGCTGTTCTGCTTGACAACCCTGTTGGCAAGTATCGAATTTCCCCAGGAGTCTATGTTTGAGTGGTCCCAATCTGCAGACATGGCTACTCTGACCATGTGTGCAGATATCTTAAGTGTTTCTCCTTGCCAGAGGTATCTGCTCTGACCACATGGGCAGATATGTTTCCTTGCCAGATGTGTTTACTCTGACTTAGGTAATATTCCTCTTGAACCAAAGTAACATGGCTGACAGACAGCCATTTTAGTTAGCATAAGTAACTCCACTTTCTTTAATATACTTCATGCTATCTTAATTGGATCGATGCGATTTTATTGGTCCTGCTCTACACAATCACATTTCTAATAGTGTCAGCTTTCTTCTGCCTGCATAAGGGATGAAAAAACTGTAGTGTTCCTCCATCCTTCTGGAAGGAAGAACTTTGGGTTAATCATAATACTTTATTATTATTATTATTATTATTATTATTTTATTTATACATCATGTTAATTCTATTACAGTTGTCGCAATTTCTCCCCCTTTATCCCCCTCCACCCATCCCACCCCATCCCACACTCCCATAGTCAATTCCCACTCTGTTGCCCATGTCCGTGGTTCATTCATACAGGTTCTTTGTCTAGTCCCTTCCCCGTCTTTCCACCATAATCCTCTTTTCTCCTCCCCTCTGGTCACTTTCAGTCTGCTCCATGTTTCCGTGCCTGTGGTTTATTTTGTTCATTAGTTTATTTTGTTGAATAGAGTCCACTTATAGGTGAGATCATATGGTAATTGTCTTTAATCAACTGGCTTATTTCACATAGCTTAATATTCTCCACTTCTGCACATGTTGTCACAAAAAGTAGGCATTCCATCTCTTTCTCTTTCTTTCTTTCTTAAATGTAGTTTGATTTTATATTTTAATGTCAAAGTTAATTATAAAATATTTTAAAAAATTAAAATCATTATAAAGTCTCAGCAATTAAACCAACATGACACCAGCACAGAAATAATCAGGTAGATCAATGAAATATAATGAACATTCTAGAGACAAAAGTATATATCTGATTAATATATGTATGATTAAGTTGATACTTCAAATCAATGGGGAAAATAAGGCTTATTCCACAAATAAGGTACATGCACCACGATTACTTGAAATAAAACAAATATAGAGCTCTATTTCACACATTATACAAGAAATATTCAGGTGAATTAAAAATCAATATGTAGAATCTAAGGAGTTTTAGAAGAAAATAGAACTAATATTTTTCATGACCTGAAGTAAAATATTCAACCCCAGAAGCTATAAAGTAAATATTGACAATATGACTATATTAAACATTTAACTATATAATAATATACATATAAAAAAGTTAAAGGACCAGGAATAGAATAGAAAAGTATTTGCAACACATCTAAAACAAGGTGAATAGGTTTTTTCTATCTTCTTTGTTGTTTTTTAGGGAAAAAATTCTACAAACCTTTAATCAATAAATGGGTAAAGAATACCAAAAAGTCATTTAAAGCTTTAAAAAAAAAATAGAAATAGATAAGAAATATACTAAGTTTAGCTTCAACAAATAGTAAAGGAACAATGAAAATCACATCATTGTTACAATCAGATTAATGAGTATTAAAAATATTGGTAATATCAAGTATTGACAACTCTGAAAGGAACTGGGTATTCATAGAAACTTTTTCTGCATCTTAAAGCAGTCCCTTTAGCATACTTTGCAGTGCTGGTTTGGTGGAGGTGTAGCCTTTTGGCCTTCTTTTGTCTGGGAAACTCCTTATTTCCCCTTCCATTTTAATTGAGAGCCTTGCTGGGTAGAGCAGTCTTGGTTGCAGGCCTCTGCTTTTCATGACTTGGAATATTTCTTGCCATTCGCTTCTGGCTTGGAGTGTTTCTGTTGAGAAGTCAGATGCTAGCCATATTGGGGCCCCCTTTTATGTTACTACCTCTTTCTCCCTTGCTTGCTTTAGGATTCTCTGTTTGTCTTTGATATGTGCCATTTTAATGATGAAGTGTCTTGGAGTGGGCCTCATTGGGTTCCTCTTGTATGGGACCCTCTGTGCTTCCAGGAATTGTGTGGCTTTTTCTCTCCTCCAATTAAGGAAGTTTTCCATCATTAATTTTTCAAACAGGTTCTCTATCCCTCCCTCCTCTTCTTCTCCTTCTGGTATCCCTATTATACAGATATTATTACGTTTCAGGTTGTCCTGCATTTCCCTCAATGCCTATTCATTCTTTTTGAGTCATTTTTAATTTTCTTGCTCTTTCTGGGAGCTTTTTTCTATGTTGTCCCCCAGCTCGCTGATTCCGTCCTCAGCTTCATCGAGCCCGCTTTTGATTTCTTCTCCTGTGTTCTTCAATTCAGAAATTGTATTCTTCATTTCCTCTTGTCTCTTATTGATAGTTTATATGTCCTTTTAAATGCTGATATAGTTTGCATTAAGTTCCCCATAGTGTCCCTGTAGTTTTTGGTGATTCTCTCTGAGCTCACTGAGCTCATTGAGCTTGCTTAGAACCATTGTTTGGAACTCAATATCTGATAGTTACTTGCCTCTATTTCATTTAGTTGTCTTTGTGGGGTTTCCTCCTTTGTCTTTGAGTGGGGCGTATTTCTTTGTCTTCCCATTATTTGTGAGACTCTTCTCTTTTGCTTCTGCTTCTGCTTATTAAGTTGATGTGTCTTGATTTCTTGACTTTGTGGTGTGAACTTCTATGGTAAGAGACCACTGTTTTTACTTTCTGGATCTGCCTCTGATGATGTCAGATGTTGACCCTATCCGACCTTAGGCAGTCTGTTTGAGACTTCCAGGAATCTGCTGTCTGTTGCTGTCTCCTTCAGCTGTTAATCTATTCTCCCTGCACTCAGCAGGCCGCCTTAGACAGCTCAGGGTGGGAGCTGAAGCCCAGGAGTCCCTCCTGGGGGTGGGGTTATTTGGTCCTCTCATGCTGCTGCCCTATGGGGTAGGAGTCCACACTGGGATTCTGCCAGCTACTCTCTCCTTCTCTCCCCAAAGCCTCTGTCCCCAGTCTCTCCTCAAGTGTCACCAGACCTCTCTGCGTCCCCTTTAGCCAGGAATCTACTGTCTGTGGCTGCCACTCTGTACTCAGCAGGCAGCTTAGACAGCACAGGACGAGGTGGAATTCCACCTGAGGGCGGGGCTATGGGGTCCTTTGACGCTGGTGCTGTTCAGGGGGAGTGGTCTCTGTCTGAGGAAAATGGCTGCTGCCGCATGGGGGATCAGTCAGCATCGAGATTCCGCCGGCTACTCTCTCAGTTCTCTCCCCAAAGCCTCCTTCCCCAGTGTTGTCATGCATCTCTAGCCCACTCTATCCCCGCCTTTACCAGAGACCAGGGCAAGTGGCTGCAAATAAAAATTTGGTTTGGCCTTATAGAAGGGTCTTTGAGTCTCCAGTCACCTGTCTCTGGCAGAGAACAACCCTGCCGCTTTTCACAGCTGGCTGCTTTCTGTGTACTTTTTTCGGCTCTGGTGCTGTGGGCTAGAGACCCCATTTTTGGTTTAGACCCCACTCTTCTCAGGGGGGGATCCCACTGGCCGTTTCAATATCCTTCTGGTGCTGCCGCCCATGGGCGCCCCACCCGCCTTCTCAGGTCTGTACCGCACTCCTTACCAGTTAGATTGCACTAAAGCCGATTCTTCTGTCTCCGAGGTTCCAAGGCTCCTCTCTCGCTATTGTTCAGTTGTGTATTCCAGGTCATTTCTCCACCATGTAGTTGTAATTCTAGGTGGTCCTGGGAGGAGGTCAGTGTGACTTCCCCTCACTCCTCTGCCATCTTGATTCCTTCTTAATCATAATACTTGTCTGTGAAACCCATTCACAACTCTCAGAGTAAAAGTCTGCTTCCTGCAGGCCCTGAGTATGGTAGGATATTGTAATTGGAATCTATGGGGTCTGTGTTAGTGTGGCTGCAAATCAATTAAGATCAGCATTTTGAATACCATTTTCTCTAATCCAGGTGAAAAAGAATCCCAAGTGTGATGTGAGTTTGGAGGAAAAAAGTATCTGTGTAAATTGGGTCTTGAAGAGTCTTCTAAGTACTTTATTTTCTAAGACCTTTATTTTGTGGAGATAAATTATTCTTATTGCTTCCTACCCTCTCATCTTTTCTCTTGTTTGATACTGGCTAAATTTGGAAGTAAGATAAGGATAACAGTAAGAGACATGTAATTCCCTTCTGTTTATATGTGCAAGTCTTGAGGTAAGTGCACTACTCAACTAAAATTCTTGCAAGTTTGGTTTGTTTTTTTTTTTGAAAGAATTTGCCTAGTAATGACTGTTGGTTTCAAAGCCTTCTTTTTACAGCATCTATCTGTTTAGATCTCCTGAAGGGCTCCATCATTTCAATGTGGCAATTGTTCCCTGTCTTTGCAAGGTATTTTTAGGTTCTTAGGCCCAGAAACTTCTTTTTTTAGGAACTAGAAAAGGAAAGGGAAGAAATATTGAGAATGAAAAAGATAGTCCTTTGCTTTTATTTTTAAGATCTGAGATTTTCTTCTGTTTTTTTTTTACCCCCTCCATTTTCTGGCAATCTCCAAAGGGGGGCTGGGGCCCTCAGGAGGAGGATCAGGCCATGCCTCATCCCTGTATTTCTTTATTTGCCCACATCAAGTGCTGTCTGTTGCCCACAGGGTGCCTTTTACTTCTCCCGTCCCTCTCCTATCCAGGATGAATCCATATGTCCCCATCTGTCCCACTGTGTATCATAGTCCCTCTGAAGTGAAAGAGACACTTGGAAGTTGTATTTTTTATTTGTTTTCTGGAAGGACCTTAGTGCATCAGTGCACATTGGCTGGTGTATGATCTATTGGTGGTAGTGGAGGAATATCCCTAAAGGAAGGGTGCTTCTATTAACTTCAGGGCCTCTTTCATTTATTACATGTCATGCTTTAGTGTAAATAAATGTTTACTCCCAAAGAGAGCAATCCAACACTGCTTTTCTATTTTTCCTCCAAACTGGAAGTGTTGATAGTTGTTTATACAGAGGGTGGGGGATGAGAGAGGAATGTAAGGAAATCCTGATGTTCCTTTAATGAAATCAAACCCATTGATTTTCCATGGTTAGTATTAGAGGGGGGATTTCCATGTTGGGTGGGTCAGCTGGATCTTAGAGCCCTCAATTTCCTTTCTCTTAGGAGATCTCTTACTCTCTTTGAGTCTCTCTTACTCTTACAGTGTCCTGAATCTTATGTCTCAAAAGTGGTTGAGAAGCCTTGATTGTAGTTCCAATCCTCTCAGTAACTACCTATTGGGATGTTTCTTCAGTATGCGCATCTGTAAAATTAAGGGGTCGACACAGATTACAGATCTTTAAGATCTAAAATCAAGCTTTCTGGCTCTCTGAATTTATGGTTCTAAATTCATGAGTCATCTGATTAAGTCTGGTGGCAGGCATCATTGAGCCCCCAGAGACTGGCCCAATAGGTATTCCGTGTCATTCATGCAAGCAGTGAGGACTTTTGAGCTTGCTTCCTCTATTTCTGGGCTGTAAGATATAAAAAGCAGAACAAATTATTTCAGGCCCCGAACTTAGTTTCCTAAATGAAGAACAAATAACCTAGTTTTGAGAAATTAATTAATTCATTAATTAATTATTTTAGAGAGAGGGGAAGGGAGGGAGAAAGAGAGGGAAAGAAACTTCAATGTGCAAGAGGAACATTGATCCTTTTCCTCTCACATGCCACCATCTGGGGATCTGGCCCATAACAGAGGCATGTGCCCCGACCAGGAATCAAACCTAACTAGTGACCTTTCAACTAGTAGGATGATGTCCAACCCACTGAGCCACTCCAGTCAGGGCCAAATAACCTAGTTTGGGAGAAGGGAAAAGCATTTGGAGTCTAAGAGTGTGAATCAGATTCCTTGGGGAATGGCATTCTAAGGGGAATGTCTAAGCTCAGCACCACTGAGATGAATAGGAGTTCAGAAATCAATGTGCCTTCCCTCTGAGACTGAGTAGCTTCATATCTAGGAAGTCCTGGGAAGAGGGAGGCCTTATTCTGGGCACATTGGGCCATTGCCATGTGATACCACTTGCTCTGTCAAAGTTGTGGAATAAGTGGAACTGCATTAGGAAAGACTGGCTTAGAAACATTGAATTAGTGGCACCTGCCTTTTGCTCCCACAACACATATTTTGTTCAGGACTTTTCCCACTGCCTTAGGGTTATTGAGTGGATATGTTTCCCCTGTGTACCCCATGAGTTCCTAGAATTGCTAGAACAGGAACAAGTGTCTCAGGCACCTCTGTAACACCAGCATCTAGCACAGGACCTGGCACATAGTGGGTGTTCAATGAATGTCTTCTGAAAAACCTGTGATTACTCAAGCTGGAATCACACAGCTCCCATAGCATTCTGCACATCTTTCATCTGTCAAAGTACTGATTACACTGTATTCTAAGTGCCAACTGACTTGCATCTCTGCCTCACTACCCTGAGGCTAGAATTGTGTATTTCTTTTCTATCACAGTGACTGGTACAGAGGAGGTACTAAATAAATATTTGTTTGATGGATGTATAGGTGACTTTATTTTTGCCAAGACCCAAATGCTATGTGGTAACCCTTCCCTACTGCCTCGTGTAACTCCTAGAAAATTACATTTTATAACATTTTGCTAAATATTTTGTTCTTGTCATTTGTTTAATCCCCATTATTTAAGAACCTATCGTATGTCTATATCATACTAGGAGCAGTCTCCATATAGAGATGAGCCAGGCAGATCCTGTTTTGTCAAGAAAGTTTTTATAGGTGAGATGCCTCCAGAATTAAAACAATGCCACTATAAACTAAGAGCAAAATATTAATGCAAACATGGGACTTTTAATCCTAAATTGGTTTAGAGCTTCACATATGAGATTTCCCTCTTTTCCATTCTTTCCTCGCTGTATCCAGTTCCTGGTTGTTTTTACACATCTGCCTATCTCCCATGTGTTTGCAGCCTTCAGATTGGAAGTGGCAGTGTTGCAGCCTCTAACTACATTGGCAGCCTGGAGCCTTGCTGCTGAGAACTGCAGCGTCAGCTCTCATTGAGGACTGTTCATTTATGACACTATCAAACTAAATTCATGCCTAACAGTTTTAGTGGAGACTTACTAGTAATGTCTTCCTCTTTCATTTTATAACTTGATTAGGCAACAGAGCTGATTAGCTGAGTTTTTTCTTCTTATAAGAATGTTGTTTATTTCAGCCCTGCAATCTTTTGGGAATTTTTTTCAGTGGTTCTTATATAGCATTTGTGTTGGTGGATATTTCAATTATGCTTTGTTGTTATCTGTCTTGTGAGACTAACAATTATCCTGACAGATAACACTGTCAATTCTACGTTGTGTCCCCAAAGAATATGAACTCTCCTCAATTAGAGATGGTAAATGCTGGATTATTTGTGTTTCTGAAAAGGTTTGCCAAATATTCTAGGTGTTGGCTTGTATTGATTGGAGTAAATGCTAGCAGCTATAATAGGTAAACCCTGAGCTCTCAGTGGTTTAAATCGATGAAGTTTCTTCCTTATTTATGTCACTTCTTTGAGTGGTAATCAAGGGACCTAGACTCTTTTAATCTTATGACTCTGATATCTTTAACATGGCGTTTCTAAAGTTGCTCTAAGGTTTACCTTTAGTCCAGCCAGCTGTAAGGAGAAAAGAACATGGAGGATATTATATAGGAGGTTTTTTAATGGGTCAGGATTGGAGATGTTTTATATCACTTTGGCCCATATTCTACTGGGCAAAAATCAATCACATTGATAGAACTAACTATAGAAGGAATGGTAAATATGGTCTAGATGTATGCCCAGCAAGAAAGGAAAACCTGTTTTCATGAACACTTAATGTCTTTGCTAAGTACTTCCATGGAAACCACTAGAAAACTAAACTGTTCCTTCCACTGATGCAACAGAGCCACTGGGGAACAGATATATTTTTTCCTACTCCTGTTGTCTTTTGAGATGTGCCCTTAGCTCTCAGATGGAAAGAGCTAGACCCTAACCTGATTGGTTGTAAAAGATTATTGATGGAGAGGTAAAAAAAAATCATTCACTGAGTAGCATTTTAGGGAATGGAATGCTAAATCTTTAAAGAAATATACATCCCTGCAGTTTTTCCTTTACCTTTTCCTCACAGGTTTGTACAGAGATGAGTTTAATGGGATCTCGCTCTGGTTCTTGCTGAAAGGAGATACCTAATTCTGTTCTATAATATCAGAAGTTCAGGATCAAAACCTATATGTGAGTTCAGAATTAGAGCTGAGCAGATATTTACCAGGTGAACAACATGTGCCAAATACTTGCTAGGAGCTGGGGATATAAAGATGAACAAGACAGTCAAATATAGGAAGGACACATCTTTTTTTCCTCTGATAATATTGGCTAAATTTTAAAAGCTGACAACAGCAAGTGTTGGTAAGGAGGTATGGAAATGACAACCCTTGAACATTGCTGATGGGCATAAAAATGGGTACAGCTACATTGGAAAGCAATTTGTGGGTGTCTTTTATTTATTTATTTTTAAAAGATTTTATTTATTTATTCTTAGAGAGAGGGGAAAAAGAGTGAAAAAGGGAGAGAAACACTGATGTGTGAGAGAAACAGTTATCAGTTGTCTCTCACACATCCCCAGTTGGGGACCTGGCCCACAACCCAGGCATGTACCTTGGCTGGGAATTGAACTGGTGAGCTTTTGCTCCGTGGTACAATGCCTAACCTACTGAGCCACACCAGTCAGGGCTGTCAGTGTTTGTTAAACTAAAAATTCACACAACCTACAATCTAGCAGTTCTATTTCTAGATCTCTTTATTGAAGTAACACTTACACACAAAGATAGGTAGTAAAGCATGGCTGTTATAACTTTTTTTGTAATAGCAAAATCTTGGAAACAACCTGAATGCCCATAAATAGGGGAAAGGTTAAATAAAATGAGGTATATCTCTATCACGGTTTATTATACTGAAATTAAAAGGAATTAACTAGATATTTGTATCAACATGGATGTACTTAAAAATATTTTTGAATGAAAGAAATGGCAGAATGATGTGCACAGCCCCGTAATACTTGCAAAATGATGTACAAACCAATACTGCATATTTTACATGGATATATCTTTAAATGTATAAAAACAATTGGAAGTATATGTATCAAACTTATATTAATATTTGGTTACTTTGGAAAAACAAGGAGGGAATAGAGTATGCAGTGGAGGTCAAAGGGACTTTTGGCTTAACCTATAATATTGTATTCTGAAACAATGAACAGTATTTTCATAAATTATTTTTAAGATAAATAAGTAAAAAAAGACTGAAAACAAATAGAAAAAGACTGGAAGCAAAAGTGCCAGAATGTCAATAATGGTTACTTATGGATGTTAGAAACATAGATGATTGTTATATTATTCTTTGTATATTTCTAAACTACCAACAGAAACAACCACAAAATCCCATTTTTTGTGATTTCAAAGAGCTTGCCCTCAAATGGGGGAAGTCAGGGAGGTAAACAAAGATGTAAACAGGTAAAAAGTTTAGGGTGCAGAGGAAACAAAGAGGAGAAGCTCCAAACTTAGATTTAGGGGTTCAGCAAAAGCTTCTCAAAGAATATGCCAATGATTAATGCCTTGAAGATCAAATAGTATGCGCTTTCTAGGTCAAGGAGCTGCACCTTGTGGAATTCCAAGCCAAGAACATAAGCAATGAAGAGGAGATAAGAAGCAGCATAGGGGATCCAAGATGGCTGCAGAGTAGCTAGAAGCTCTGTCCACTTGCTCCCAGACCCAGACTGGTCTTTTAGTTAAACCATGGAGCATTCAACTTGAAAATCCAGCAGAGAGTAAGAGCAAGTGTGAGTGCGTAAGCAGATGAGAGTGCAGAGAGTGTACATGAGTGGGCAAGCGCCTGCTTGCCTGCAAAGCACTCAAGAATAGGTAGCCTGGGGTCTCCTAGTAGAGCAACTGCCACCACCGCTGCCCAAACCAGCGCTTCTGGCTACACAGATTAGGGGAAGCTGTGGATGGGCTCAGGAGCCTTGAGCTCTGGGGGCAGAGAGAGATGGCTGGGGAGGTGCTTGCTGCAGAAAGAGCATGGTGGTTGCAGGCCCACCTGAAACTGGCAATCTTTCAAGGGAGTGGGGACAGCAACCTGCCACTATCCCATGTTATAGTATCACTGTGGGGCTATTCACAATGCTATCTGGGAGAGATCCAGAGAGAAACTATATCTAAAACTGTCAGAGGCTCTGGCAGGCAGGGGCCAGCCCTGACCCAGAGAGATTCTGTTATTTTTGGGGAGCGGGAGTGTGTGGAGAACAGCTCCCGCCCCAGGACTTGGGGCTGTAGCTTGGGGGTCACACAGAAACTCTTTTAAAAGAGGAGCTGAGGAGAGACCTGTAACTCAGCAGGGATCTTGTGCTTGTGTGCATGTGCAAGTGTGCGTAGTGGCTCTGTTAACAAAGAACTCAGAAGGATAGAATCATGCTGAAGGGACTGTGGGACCCAACCCAGCACTGCTGGTGAGCAGGGGATAGGAGAGAGTGGAGAGTTTGGGCCAGAGCCTCCAGCGAGAAAGCAGCAGGCTGGGGACTATACGGCCAGGATGTGAATGCGTGAGATTCACTGCAGCCAGGCAGCCAGGCAGGTCCTCTCAGAGACAGGCAAGCCCAACCCCCACCTGCGGAATTACAGGCTCTGCAGATAAGTGAGGCCAGGCTCAGGAGCCCCCTGCTGGGCACATTTCCGAAGGAGAAGAAGAAAAAGCTCTGAAAGAGCCCTTTACCAGACACTGCAAGCTACACTGTTCCTTGGGCCCTGATCCACTGAAACAAGCAGAGCAGAGAGATTAGAGACAGGCACAGCAAGGGGTGTTCAGGGCCCTACCCAACCTTGGTGCCTAGACAGAGCTGCTGTCTCTGCCAAGCAGGAAAGAGCTGCCCCTTTACACAGACTGACACCTCAAAGGAAACACAGCTAATTCACCAGAAACCATACATTATTGGAAAGAATCTGGTGCAGACCAAGATCTGTGGCAAGGGGACAGGGAAACACTGCCACCATCTTCCCTAAGACCGAATAGTGCGTCTTGGGAGTGACCCATGGTTACCACCCTCCTGATTGCACCAGATGCCCCCTCTGGAGGCATGTGGAGAAGGTACTGGCAGACCTCTCAGATTGTTACATGAACCACTCCTGGGTCCTGGGGTGATGGGAAGCTGGCAGGTCAGAACAGTGGGGACGAGCCAAATCTGAAGCAGACAGCCACAGACTGTGTAGATTGCTTGTAGACTCAAACAGGCTGCCTAGGGCCAGACTAGGACACCATCTGACATTGCCAGGGGCTGATCCTGAATGAGAAGACAGTGGTAAACACTGGATTCTACTGAGATGAATTCCATCATGGTCCTCTTCATGATTTCACGTTATTTTCTCTCCTGCATAGATTTTTAACATTAATTTCTTTTCCTTCAGTTTGTGCCTATTGTTTCACTAATTTTTATATTTTAGTTTATATCAAATCTCATATTGTGCTTCTCCCTTCTCTTAGTCCATTGTACATTCTTCCTTCCTCTTATTTTTGTTTTAAATTTTATTTTTCTCTTGCTATGATATTTTCTCTTCCACACTCTTACTATTTCTCCCCTCTCCAGCCTCTCAAAATCATTTTTCTTGTCATTAGTCATTCCACATTCTTTTTCCTGTTCTTAAAATGCCCTTATGCTCTCTCCACCTCTGTCAATCTTTGCTCGTTGGTTGGTGATATGGTGGTTGTTGTTGCATTTCTTCAGTTTTATTTCTAGATATTCACTATGTTTGTATTAAAATCTCAAATTTTACCATTTCCCTCTCCTACTGCATTTCACCTTCCTCCTGCCCTTTCTTTTTTGTGTTTTAAATTTTATTTTATTTTTTACATTTTAGATTTTAATTATTCCCTGTCTTAGACTGATTTTCATTCTTCACTCTTAGTGTTCCTTCTCCCTCTATCCTCCCAAAATCACTTATTTTCCTCTAGATATCTCATAAGCTTTTTTGCTTTTTTTTCTCCTTCTTATTCTCATTGCACCTATGCTAATCTTTGCTCATTTGCTGTTGATATTCCTGTGATGGATCATTTTCTCCAATTTGGTTCCTAGTTTTTCCACTATATTTTTAAATTTTTTTGTTCAAACCTAATACTATACGCTTCCCTACTCTTACTGCATTCTGCCTTCTTCCCTTCCTTGTTAAATTTATAATGTAAATTTCCTTTCTTTCTTTCCCTTGTTTCTATTCCCCACTCTTATTATTTCTAGTCCCTCTACCCTCTTAAAATCATTTTTCTTTCAGTTAGTCATCTCATATTCATTTTTCCTTTCTTATAATAGTCTTAATCTTTTTATGCCTTTATTAATATTTGCTCACTTTCTTTGGATAGTGTGGTTGTGGGTGGAGGTTATTTTTGTGGGTGTGGGTTTGTTTC
Organism: Pteronotus mesoamericanus; assembly: GCF_021234165.1. Classification (NCBI taxonomy): domain Eukaryota; kingdom Metazoa; phylum Chordata; class Mammalia; order Chiroptera; family Mormoopidae; genus Pteronotus; species Pteronotus mesoamericanus. Next base: position 153,620 of record NW_026555150.1, read on the forward strand.
CTGGATGGCTTGGTTTTGTTCTGGCATCACCTGTACAATAGCATACAAGACATGGTGATCAGTGTGACTCTCAGTCAGCCAGCCAGAGGGAAGGACACACCACCAACAACCAAAATCCAGTTACAACCAGAGAGCCCACAAAAACAGCATAAAGGGCATCCCAAGAGCATCCAGCTCAAGATATCAAAGAGACTGCACCGTTGAGTCCCATAGGTCTCCTACCAGAGAAGGTCACACCACAAAGACAGGGAAGCAAAGCAGATCAATTTAATACACAGAAACAAACAAGAAAGAGTGGTAAATGTAATTGAGGCAAGCAAACTATCAGACATTGAGTTCAAAATAATGGTTATAAAGATGCTCAAGCAGCTCAGTGAGAACTACAAGGAATTCCATGGCAGCTACAAGAAACTTACTGCAACTGTACCAGCATGATAAAGGACATAGAAACTATCAAAAAAAGCCAGGAGGAAATGAAGAATATAGTACCTGAAATGAAGAATACATTAAAAGGAATTAAAAGCACGCTAGATGAAGTAGAGGATCAAATCACCAAGCTGGAAGACAAGGTAGAAAAAAACTCTAAGGCAGAGCAACAAAATGAAAAAATACTCAAAAAGAATGAAGATGAGCTACAGGACAAGATGAAACATAATAATATTCATATCATAGGGATACCAAAATGAGAAGAAGAGGAACGAGGGGTAGAAAACCTGTTTGAAAACATAATTACAGAAAAATTTCCTACTTTGATGAGGGAAAAGGTCATGCAAGTCCAGGAAGCACACAGGGCCCAAATCAAGATGAGCCCAAAGAGGCCCACACCAAGATACATCATAAATAAAATGGCAAAAGTTAAAGACAAAGAGAGAATCTTAAATGCAGCAGGGGAGAAACAGCTAGTAACATACTAGGGAGCTCTGATAAGGCCATCAGCTGATTTCTCAACAGAAACACTACACGCCAAAGGGAATGGCAAGAAGTACTGCAAGTAATGAAGAGCAAAGGCCTATAACCAAGACTACTCTATCCAGCAAGACTCACATTTAAAATGGTAGGCGACATAAAGAGTTTCCCAAACAAAAAAAAAAAGAAAAGAAAAGAAAAGAAAAAGGGGGCGAAAAGAATATAGCTCCATCAAACCAGCAATGCAAGAGATGAGAAAGGGACTGCTTTAAAAAGATGAAGAGAGAGAGAAACAGGTACAAAGGGAAGAAATGGCAATGAATAACTACCTATCAATAATAACCTTAAATGTAAATGGATTAAGTACTGCAATCAAAATACATATGGTAGCTGAATGGGTAAGAAAACATGACCCACATATATGCTGTCTACAAGAGTCCCACCTTAGAACAAAAGATCTACACAGACTGAAAGTGAAGGGGGATGGAAAAACATTCCAAGCAAAGAGACATGAAAAGAAGCTGGGGTATCAATTCTTCTATCAGACAGGATAGGTTTCAAAACAAAGGCCAGAAAAAGAGACAAAAAGGATACTACATAATACTTAAGGTAATAATCCATCAAGAAGAGATAACCCTTGTAAACATTATGCACCAACATAGGAGCACCTAAATATATAAGGAAAATCTTTGAGATCTTCAAGAAAGATATCGACAGCAACACATTCACAGTAGGGGATTTTAACACCCTGTTGTCAACAATGGACAGATCATCCAAGTAAAGAATCAACAAGGTATATTGTGGCATTGAACAACACTCTAAATCCAATGGACTTAATTGACATGTAGAGGACTTTTAGCCCCAGAGAAACAAAATATATATTCTTTTCAAATGCACAATTTAAAAGATAGACCACATGGTAGGACACAAAACAAGCTTCAACAAATTCAAGAAAACTGAAATCATATCAAGCATTTTCTTGGACCACAAGGGCTTGAAACTAGAAACCAACCTCAAGGAAAAAACTCAAAAATATTCAAATTCATGGACTGAATAGCATCCTATTAAACAATGAATGGCTTAATAATGAGATCAAGGAAGAAATAAGAAAGTTTCTGGAAACAAATGAAAATTAATGCACAATAGTCCAAAACATACAGGACACAGTGAAGGCAGTCCTGAGAGGGAGTTCGGAGCAATACAAGCCTAACTAAAAATGATAGAAACATTTCAAATAAACAACCTCACCCTACATCTACAAGAACTAGAGAAACAACAACAAACAAAGCCCAGAGAGAGTAGAAGGAAGGAGATAATCAAGATCAGAACAGAGTTAAATGACATAGAGACTAAAAAAGCAATTAAAATAGTCAATAAATCTAGGATCTAGTTCTTTTTACAGATAAGCAAAAACTGACAAGGCTTTAACCAGACTCATCAAGAAAAAAAGAAGACCCCAATAAATAAAATCAGAAATTAAAAGGGGCAAGTTACAACCAATACAACAGAAATAAAAAAGATTGTAAGAAATTACTATGAACAACTATGTGCCAAGAAATTGGAAAACCTGTGCAAAATTGACAAATTTCTAGAAATATACAATCTTCCAAAAATAAATCAAGAAGAAACAGAAAACCTGAATAGACTAATAACAACTAGTGAAATTGAAGCAGTAATCAAAATACTCCCAGCACACAAAAGCCCTGGACCAGATTGCTTCACAGGTGAAGTTTACCAAGTATTTAAAGAAGTGACTCCCATCCTTCTCAATCTATTCCAAAAAATTCAAGAAAAAGGAAGTCTCCCAAATTCTTTCTTGGAGGCCAGGATCGTCCTAAGTACAAAGCCAGATAAAGACACAAAACAAAGAAAGAAAACTATAGGCCAAGATCCCTAATGAACATAGTAGCTGAAATCCTCAACAAAATACTGGCAGTCTGGATTCAGAAATACTTTAAAATGATCATACACCAGATAAAGTGGGATTCTTCCCAGGGATGCAAGAAAGGTGCAATATTCTCAAATCAATAAATGTAATATACCACATAAACTAAATGACGGAAAAAACCCACATGATCATATTAATAGATGCTAAAAAAGCATTTGATAAAATCCAGCACCCATTTATGATAAAAACACTCAGCAAAGTGGGAGTAGAAGGAGCATACCTCAACATAAAAGCCATATGAGAAACCTACAGCCAACATTATACTCAACAGGCAAAAGCTAACAACTTTCCACTTAAGATGAGGAAAGACAAGGGTGTTGTCTTTCACCACTCTCATTCAACATAGCACTAGAATTTCTACCCACAGAGATCAGACAAGAAAAAGAAATAAAAGGCATCCAAATTGGCAAGGAGGAAGTAAAACTGTCATTATTTGCAGATGATTGATAGTATACATAGAAAACCCTATAGTCTCCACCAAAACTACTTAACCTAATAAGTGAATTTGCTAAAATAGCAGGATACAAAGTCAGTATTCAGAAATCGATGGCATTTTTGTACCCCAACAATGATATATCAGATATATAAATTAGGGAGGAAAATCCCATTTGCTATGGCAACAAGAAAAGTAAAGAACCCAGGAATAAATTTAACCAAGGAGGTAAAAGACCTGTACTCAGAAAACTATAGAATACTGAAGAAAGAAACTAAGGACGATAGACATAAATAGAAGCATATACCGTGTTCATGGTTTGGAAGAATTAACATCATTAAAATATCCATACTAGAAAAGCAATCTATAGATTCAACACAATTCCTATTAAAACACCAATGACATATTTCACAGATCTAGAACAAATATTTCAAAAATTTGTATGGAACCATAAAAGACCCAGAAAAGCCTCGGCAATCTCGGGAAAGAAGAACAAAGAAGGAGGGATCACAATACCTGCTATCAAACTATATTACAAGGCCACTATAATTGAAACAGTCTGGTACTGGCATAAAAACAAATACATAGATCAATGGAACAGAATCGAGAGCCCAGAAATAAACCCTAGTCTCTATGATCAATTAATATTTGACAAAGGAGGCATGCACGTAGATGGATATAAAAAAAGTCTCTTCAATAAATGGTTTTGAGAGAACTGGACTGGAACCTGTAAAAAAAAAAAATGAAACTAGACCACCAACTTATACCATACAACAAAATAAACTCAAAATGGATAAAAGAGTTAAATATAAGTCATGACACAATAAAAGTCCTAGAGGAAAACACAGGCAGGAAAATTTCAGATATCCCACATAGCAATATTTTTGCCAGTATATCTCCTAGGGCAAGGGAAATAAAGGAAAAAAAATAAACAAATGGGACTACATCAAAGTAAAAAGCTTCTGAATGGCTAAAGAAAACATCAAAATGAAAAAGGGAAGCAACTGTATGGGAGAGCATATTTGCCAATGATACATCAGACAAGGGTTTGATCTCCAAAAAATATAAAGAACACATACAGCTCAACACCAGGAAGACACACAATCCAATTAAAAAGATGAGCAACGGATCTGAATAGATGCTTCTCCAAGGAGGACACACAGATGGCCATATGAAAAGATGCTCATCACTAGCCATCAGAGAGATGCAAATTAAAACCACAATGAAATATCACCTCACACCTGTCAGAATGGCCATCATTAATAAATCAACAAACAACAAGTCCTGGCATGGATGTGTTAAAAGGGAACCCCAGGTCCAAGGTTTGACAAAGTTTTCTTAAATATGATGTAAATGTTTACAAACTATAAGATAAAATAATAAATTGAATGTCACCAAAATTAAAAATTTTTTCTTCAAAAGACAGTATTACAAAAATAAAGGGGAAACCTCAAACTGGGAAGGAACAAATAAAGCACTTACATGAAAAAGACACTTGTAACAAGACTATGTGAAGAACTCTTGGAGAACCTCGGCCATGGCGCTGCTGTGAAGGCGTTCCAGCAACATGTATCATCTACCGACGAAACTCCTGCGCAAGAAGATCGAGAAGCGGAACCTCAAATTGCGGCAGCAAAACCTAAAGCTACAGGGAGCCTGGACTGCGAGCCTATCAGAAACTCAAAATGGAGATGTCTCTGAAGAAACAGTAGGAAGTGGAAAAATTAAAAAATCCTCAAAACAGTCTATGAAGGCAGGTTTATCAGAAGCCCAAAATGGGGATAGATCTGAAGAAACAGTAGGAAGTAGAAAAGTTAAAAAATCCTTAAAACAATCTATGAAATTAGGCTTATCAGAAGCCCAAAATGGAGACAAATCTGAAGAAACAGTGCGAAGTGGAAAAGTTAAAAAATCCCTAAAGTGGTCTATGAGTCAGGGCTTGTCAGAAGCCCAAAACGGAGGTAGATCTAAAGAAAAAGTGGAAAATGTAGAAGTTAAAATATCCCCCAAGAAATCTACTGTATTAACCAATGGAGAAGCAGTGATGCAGTCTCCCAAATCAGAATCTAAGAAGAAGAAGAAGAAAAAGAGAAAAATGGTGGATGATCATGGGCCTGATACCAAAAAAGCAAAAACCTAAGACAAAGGGGAATCTGAAGAAGGTGCTCAGGCTCCAGAAGAAACAGAAACCAGAGTGGAGAAGCCAGACAATGGAGAAGAGGACAGTGAAATACCCAGCCTGCCCCTGGGACTGACAGGAGCTTTTGAGGATACTTCATTTGCTTCCCTATCTAACCTTGTCAATGAGAACACACTGAAGGCAATAAAAGAAATGGGCTTTACAAACGTGACTGAAATTCAACATTAAAGTATCAAACCACTTCTGGAAGGCAGGGATCTCGCAGCTGCAAAAACAGGCAGCGGCAAAACCCTGGCCTTTCTCATCCCTGCAGTGGAACTCAGTGTTAAGTTAAAGTTTATGCCCAAGAATGGAACAGGAGTTCTTATTCTCTCACCTATTAGGGAACTGGCCATGCAGACTTTTGGTGTTCTTAAAGAGCTAATGACACACCATGTTCACACATATGGATTAATAATGGGTGGCAGTAACAGATCCGCTGAAGCACAGAAACTTGCTAATGGGATCAACATCATTGTGGCTACACCAGGCCATCTTCTGGACCATATGCAGAACACTCCAGGATTTATGTATAAAAACACGGTGTCTGGTTATTGATGAAACTGATCGTATCTTGGATGTTGGGTTTGAAGAGGAATTAAAGCAAATTATTAAACTTCTGCCAACACACAGACAGACCATGCTCTTTTCTGCCACACAAACTCGAAAAGTTGAAGACTTGGCGAGGATTTCTCTGAAAAAGGAGCCTTTGTATGTTGGTGTTGATGATGATAAAGCTAATGCAACAGTGGATGGTCTTGAGCAGGGATATGTTGTTTGCCCTTCTGAAAAGAGATTCCTCCTGCTCTTTACGTTCCTTAAGAAGAACCAGAAGAAGAAACTAATGGTCTTCTTTTCATCTTGTGAAATACCACTACGAGTTGCTAAACTACATTGATTTGCCTGTATTAGCCATCCATGGAAGGCAGAAGCAAAATAAGCGTACGACCACATTCTTCCAGTTTTGCAATGCAGATACGGGGATATTGTTGTACACAGACATGGCAGCTAGAGGGCTGGATATTCCTGAAGTTGACTGGACTGTTCAGTATGACCCTCCAGATGACCCCAAGGAATACATTCTTCGTGTGGGAAGAACAGCCAGAGGTCTAAATGGAAAGGGACATGCCTTGCTCATTTTGCGCCCTGAAGAACTTGGTCTCCTTCGTTACTTGAAACAGTCCAAGGTTCCATTAAGTGAATTTGAGTTTTCCTGGTCCAAAATTTCTGACATTCAGTCTCAGCTCAAAAAATTGATTGAAAAGAACTACTTTCTTCATAAATCAGCCCAGGAAGCATATAAATCATACATTTGAGCATATTATTCCCATTCTCTGAAACAGATCTTTAATGTTAGTAACTTAAACTTGCCTCAAGTTGCTCTGTCATTTGGTTTCAAGGTGCCTCCTTTTGTTGATCTGAACGTGAACAGCAATGACGGCAAGCTTAAAAAGAGAGGAGGTGGTGGTGGATTCGGCTACTAGGAAATGAAGGAAGTCAAGAAGTCCAAAACCTTCAAGCACATCAGCAAGAAATCTTCTGACAGCAGGCAGTTCTCTCACTGATGGCACACCTTCCTTTCATCTTCAAGAGCTTGTTCTCAAGTGAAATGTTTGTTCTTGCTCTAACAAAGAAATATTTTACTTTAGGATTTGGACTGATCAAACAAGTATAAATTGACTTGGGTTGCGAGCACTGAGCATTAGTATTTCCAGCAAGTCTTTTTTTATTTGGTGTTATAAAACAGTCTAATTTTTCTTGATTTCCCAAGGACAAAGCAGGGGACCTTTTTGGTCTTTGTTGTGATTATAGTTTTTTCCTTTCAAAAAAAAAAAAACAACTCTTCCTTCAACTGGAAGACAAAAACCCCACCTTTTTAAATGGGTGAAAGAGTTGAACAAGTGAATGATCAAAGAACATACACAGATGACAAGCACTTCGAAAGATGCCCAATATTTTTAGTCACCAGGAAGATGTATACAATAAATTAAAATCACAATGAGATCTCACCTTGCCAGTAGAATGGTTAAATTAAAAAGAATCTCCATGCCAAGTGCTGATGGGGATGTGAAGCTACTAGAAATTTAATATACTGGTGAAGGGAATATAAAACTGTAAAAATAATTTGGAACAGTTTGACGGTTTTAAAAGTTAAACTTACACCTACTATACAACTCAGTAATTCCCTCCACTTATTTACCTAAGAGAAAGACCTAAACAAAATTTTTCATAGGAGCTTTATCTATATTAGCCAAAACTAGGAACAGCCCAATTATGCACCAACCAATGACTGTATAAATGAATGAATAAAAATGATTGTTATATCTATATAGTGGATTACTACTCAGCAATTAAAAGAATTTACTCAGAAAAAAAAGGGAACCCCAGTGCACTGGTGGGAATGCAGACTGGTATAGCCCCTGTGGGAAACAGTATGGAATTCTCTCAAAAATCTAAAAATGGAACTGGCTTTTGACCCAGTGATTCTGCTGCTGGGAATGTACCCAAGGAATCCTGAGTCACCAATTCAAAAGAACTTATGCACCCCAATGTTCATAGCAGCGTTATTTACAATAGCCAAATGCTAGAAACAGCCTAAGTGCCCATCACTAAATGAGTGGATCAAAAAACTGTGGTACATTTACACAATGTGATGCTACTCAGCAGAAATAAAGAAGGAACTCTTATCTTTTGTGACATCATGAATGAACTGGAGAGCATTATGGTAAGTGGAGTAAGTCAATCAGTGAAAGATAAATACCATACAATCTCACCTATAAGAGGAATCTAATGAACAAAATAAACTAACAAAATAGTACCGCAGACATGGAAACATGGAAGTAGGACAGGCATAATGGTGGAAAGGAGGGGATTGGACTAGATAAAGAAAATGTATGGACATGGACAACAGTGTGGGAATTGACTGTGGGAGCAGGGATTGGATGTGTGAAGGAGGGCAAAGGGGGAAATATTGGAACAATGTAATTGAATAACAATAAAAATGATTTAAAAGAGTGGCATGATGTATGAGGGCATTCCAATTAGTTTTGTTTTTCTTGAACACATTGTCAGGTTGGGTGGGGGAAGTTGCAGGAGTTGAAATAATATAGGTAACTAAGGATTGGAGTGTCTTCAATAAGGATGTGGACTTATTATTATTATTTATAAGAAAAATTTTAAAACATTTATTTTTCACTTCTGGTAAAGATGGAAGCATAGGTAAATACAGTTTGCCTCTCTGTGCAGCCACAGCAAAAATTGCAACTAGACTAAAAAACAAGTATTACTCAGAATTGTCAGAAAATGAAGCTGTATGGAAGTCCAAAAACCAAGGAATTAAAGAAGCCACATCATCCAGATGGGTAAGAGAGGTGGAGATATGGTGATGTGTGGAGAGGTACAGAAACATGGAATGAGTGGTGGATAAAAATCAGGAGAGATACCTTGGGCGCGAGCAATCCCAGCCCTAGACCAGACCACTCAGCCCAGGGTTCCAGCACTAGAAAGATAAGTCCCTATAACTTTTGGTTGTGAAAAACGGTGGGGGTTCGGACAGTGGAATAAACTTTGGGATTCTCAAGAATTTCCTCTTAAAGGGTATGCTATAGACTTAGGACTATGAAGACTCATTCCCTCTGGGCTTCAGCACCAGGGCAACAACTAGAATGGCACCAGTGACATATGGGGAGTAATTGAAGTGACTGGCATCAGGGCGAGTACTGGGAGACAATTTCCTCCTGGACAAAACTCTAGAGGCCAGGCAGTGGCATTGTCCTCTCTCTGAGCCTTCCCCCACACAGAACCACAGATTGGTGACATGGGTTGCCCCACCCTAGTGATTATCTAAGAGTCTACCCCATACAACTTACCAGTGCATGTTTCTACAATAAGCCATGCTAATCAGACAGGGATTCATAGCAGCTCTACCTAGTACACAAAGAAACACAGGGAGGCTGACAAAATGAGGAGACAAAGAAATATGGCCAAAATGAACAAACAGAACAAAACTCCAGAAAAAGTACTAAATAATGAGAGAAGCAATCTATCGGATGCATAGTTCAAAACACTGGTTATCAGGATGCTCAAGGAGTTCACTGGGTACTTCAACAGCATAAGAAAGACCCAGGCAGAAATGAAGGTTATATTAAGTGAGATAAAGAAAAATCTATAGGGAACCAACACTGGAGGGGATTAGGCCAAGAATCAAATCAACGGTTTGGCACAGAAGGAATAAAAAACATGCAATCAGAACAGCAAGAAAAAAAGAATCCAAATAAATGAGGATAGGCTAAGAAGCCTCTGGGGTATCTCCAAACATACCAACATCCAAATCATAGGAGTGCTGGAAGGAGAAGAGAAAGATTAAGTAATTGAAAACTTATTTGAAAATATAATGAAAGAAAACTTCCCTAATTTGGTGAAAGAAATAGACATACAAGTCCAGGAAGCACAGAGAGTCACAAATAAGATGGACCCAAAGAGGACCACTACCAAGACACATCATAATTAAAGTGCAAAATATTAAAGATAGTGAATCTTAAAAACAAAGAGAAAAGCAGGGAGTTACCTCTAAAGGAATTCCCATAAGACTGTCAGCTGATTTCTCAACAGAAACTTTGCAGGCTAGGAGGGACTGGCAAGAAGTATTCCAAGTGATGAAAGGAAGGAACTTAAAATCTTGGTTACTCTCTCCATCAAGGCTATCATTTAGAATCGAAGGACAGATAAATACAGGGTAAAACTAAAGGAGTTCATCATTACCAAGCCATAATTACATGAAATGTTAAAGGGACTTATTTAAGAAAAAGAAGACCAAAACTATGAACATTAAAATATCAATAAATTCAAAAATATCAATAATTGAACCTAAAAACCAAACTAAGTAAACAAGCAGAACAGAAACAGAATCATAGATATGGAGATCATTTGGAGGGTTATCAGTTGGGAAGGGGAATGGGGAAAATGGGGGAAAAGGTACAGAGATTAAGCAGTACAAATTGGCCTGGCTGGTGTGGCTCAGTGGATTGACTTACAGACTGCAAAGCAAAGTGCCAGTGGTTCGATTCCAAGTCTGGGCACATGCCTGGGTTGCAGGCCAGGTCCCCAGGTAGGGGGCGCACCAGAGGCAACCACACATTGATGTTTCTCTCCTTCCCTTTTTCCTTCCCTTCCTTTCTCTCAAAATAAATAAATAAATAAAATACTTTTTAAAGAAGAACTACAAATTAGTAGGTACAATATAGATAGGGGGATGTTAAGAAGAGTATAGGAAATGGAGTAGCCAAAGAACTTATATGCATGACCCATGGACATGAAGTAAGGTGGGAATTGCGGGAGGGGATGGGGGTACCAGGCAGAGGGGGGCAAAGGGGGGAAATTGGGACAACTATAATAGCATAATCAATAAATATTTTAAAATGTTTTTTTCAATTACACTTTACATTCAATAGTATTTTATATTAGTTTCAAGTGTACAGAATAGTGATTAGACAATCATATACTTTACAAAGCATTTCCCCCAATATTTCCAATACCCACTAGTACCACACATTATTACAATATTATCAGTTATATATCAGATGCTGTGCTTTACATCCTCATGACTATTTTGTAACTACCAATTATACTCCTTAATCCCTTCACCTTTTTCACCAAGCCCCCAACTCCCCTCCCCTCTGGCAACCATCAGTCTCTTCTCTGTGTCTCTGAGTCTATTTCAGTTTTATTTGTTCCTTTATTGTACTCTTTAGATACCACATATAAGTGAAATCATATGGTATTTGTCTTTCTCTGTCTGACATATTTCACTTAACATAGTGCTCTCTAGGTGCATCCATGCTGTCACAAATAGTGAGATTTCATTCTTTATTATGGCTCAGTAATATTCCATTGTATATATGTACCACAACTTTTTATTCAATAATTTATTGATATATCTTGGCTATTATAAATAACACTGCAATGAACATAGGGATACATATATTGTTTCCGATTACTGTTTTGGTTTTCTTCAGATAAACACCCAGAAATTAAATCACTGGGTCATAACGGAACACCATTTTTAATTTTTTGAAGACTCTTAATATTGTTTTTCATAGTGGCTGCATCAGTCTGCATTCCCACTAACAGTGCATGAGGGTTCCATTTTCTCCATATCCTCACCAACCCTTGTTGTTTTTGGATTTAATGATGATAGCCATTCTGACAGGTGTGAGGCGATATCTTCTTGTTTTATTTTGCATGTCTTTGATGATTAGTGACATTGATTATCTTTTCATATGTCTGCTGACTATCTGTATGTCCTCTTTTGAGAAAGGTATATTCAGGTCCTCTGCTCATTTTTTATTGGATTGTTTGTTCTTTGGTGTTGAGCTGTATGAATTCTTTATAAATTTTTGGATATTAACCCCTTATGGGATCATTGACAAATATGTTCTCCCATTCAGTGGGTTGTCTTTTCATTTTGTTGTTGGCTTCCTTTGCTGTGCAACTACTTTTTAGCTTGATATAATCTCATTTGTTTATTTTCTCTTTTGTTTCTTTTGCCCAAGGAGATATATCAGGAAAAATATTGCTGAGAGAAATGTCAGAGATTTTACTGCCTATGTTTTCTTCTAGGATTTTTATGGTTTTGAGTCTTGCATTTAATTCTTTAATCCATTTTGTGTTTATTCTTGTATATGGTACAAGAAGGTGTTCTAGTTTCTTTTTTTTTTCATCTATATTCACTAAAATTTATTGAATGTTTTACTGTGTGCTGGCATTTTGTGAGGCTTTGTACATATTTATCTTTAAATTTTCTCCACAGCCTGTAGGAGGTAGTAGGTACTATTATTATCTCTATTTTAGAGAAAGGAAAAAGAAGTTCACAGAGGGGAGCAGGTCTATATCTGGGCATTAAAATGCTTTTCTAATTGATTGATTAATTTAGATCCAGTTGTGGGGATGTTTGCACTAAGCTAGTGATTCTTGAATGTTGATGAGCATCAAAATCACTTGAGGGAGCTTAATAACATGTATATTTCTAGCTTCCAACCTATAAATTCTTATTTAGCTGGTCTAGTGTGGAATATTCAAGTTGGTTGGCCTGGGATCATATTTTGAACAATCCCCATACTATTTCCTTTCTTCCTTAAGAATGCTGGACCATGGTGTCCATTTTAAGCATAGTAGCCCAGGGGCAGAGCAAATCTCTATTCATTAGAAGAATTAGCCTTATTACCTTGGGGCTCTATTTGACTTAGATAATCAGTCATTGACATAAATAAAAAAAGCCCATCTGCAAAAACCATACCATAAACCAGGTCCTTTAGTTTCTCATTTGAATACTTCTAGCGCTTTGAATTTATTAGACCCAGGGCTAAGCACTTAATATATGCTCAGTAAACACTGTTGGGTGGCCAGCTGATTATCATAAATGATGAATCATAGTGTGTTGCCACCTTTCTAGGCTGGGAAAGTCCACTGGGGGCTCAGGGAGATGGAAGAAGATGTGTGGAGCCTTGGGGATGCTTGACATGCCTTTATTCGGGAGAGTCACATGGGCCGCAAGCCCATGTCCGGGAAAATCCCACAGGCCTAAAACCTGTGTCCAAGTCGGCTCCCCGACTTCCTACCTTATCCAAAGCTCCTACCCCTTAAATATTAGCCCTGAACAAAGCAGGCTACAGGCCAGAAAGTGAAGTAACTATCATGAGCATGCAAGCCTACTCAAGGCTACGGGGCAGTTTATTACATCTGGGCTCAAGGCCAAGAGACCCAGGCTCAAGGCTGTGGGAACACTGCTTTGTCAGACTCCTTCAAGGTTGTGAGGAGCTGCTCCCTCCGGTTACCCACGCATCTAGGTGAGGGAGCCAGACTGCTTCCACCTACCCTACACATAACTAGGTCATCAATTTTGCATTTTATAAGCAAATACATCATGCATATAGATAACTTGGAAACCAACTAGATCTAGGAACAAAAAATTGTACAAATGGAATGCAGAGGATACAGTTTAATATTACTATTCACATACCACAAAAAACAGAGACTCAAACACTGTTCGATAGCCTTTATTCAGAGGAAACCCATGTTCATATTCCTGCCAGAGTGTAAACCCTCCCCTTTACCCACTTCTATTCTTTAGGTACTGAGAGTGTCTTTTGGGTCTTCTGAGAGAATATTTATTTCTGTTTCCTGTGTAACTAGTAGCATTAGGAAGGGGCAGAGAATTTGTGTTCAAAGTTCTCCATTTCCTTCTCCCTAAAACTTGGTTGGTTAGGAGATTAATGGAGCCCTTTGAAGTTGGAAATGAAAGTTCTGTTGAATGACAGCAGCCTCGTTTCTTTGGTTCCCGTAATAGTCCTGTGATATTACTCTCTTGAAATGATAGCAATTTGAAGAATTGGTTGAGGTTGTCCTGTTTTACAATGGTATAGCTCAAACTCTTTGCCCTTTTATGGTCACTCTCAAAATTATGTTAACATAGTAGAGCTTTGAGGAAAAGAAATGGTAATTTCTTGGCTCAAATGCTTTGGTCTAGAATATTGATAAAGAATAAAACATAACACCGATACATTGTTTTTTTATATGGTCCTTCACCTTTGTACTCAGCATTGACAATTCTGACTAAATAGTGTTTTTCCCCTATGATTCTTTTCACAGTTGTTTTATCAAGATAATATCTTCCTTCTGCTACTCTGATTATATCTCTTCATACTTTCCAGGCTTTTGTAAATTCTGTGTCCTTTTCAGACCAAAATGTATTTATAAGTTGTGCTCATATAATATCCACATGATTTGAATTGAAAGATCCAAACAACCTCATGTGTTTTGATGTATGTTTCTCCTTCCCTGTGTAGTTAACTTCCTTTCTTTTCTCCCCTCCCCTCCCCTTTTCTTCCTTCCTTCCTTCCTTCCTGCCTGCCTGTCTGCCTTTCTTTCTTTTTTTCTTTCTTTCACAGATTTTCTTTGCTGTAGACATATACTATGTGCATTAGGAAGAAACCATATGGCATTAAAAATAATGAAGTCATTACAAATTCCAGTTATGAAATAAATAAAGTCATGGAGATGTAATGTGTAGCATGATGACTGTATTTAATAATACTGTATTGCATATTTGAAAGTTGCTAAGAGAGTAGACCTTAAAAATCTTCATTAGAAAAAAAATGTTTTTCCTAACTATGTGTAGTGATGAATGTTAACTAGACTTATTGTGGTGGCCATTTCACAATATATACAAACATCAAATCATTATGTTGTACACCTGAAACTAATATAATGTTGTATGTCAATTATATTCCATAAAAAATGGAATGGAGTCATGAAGCTGATGAGACCTAAAGATATCCTCTTACATAGCCACTGCATTTGAGAAGATCAATATTTATTCTACTCAAAAAGGAAGTCATTTCATCTCTTCTTCAAGATTATTTTGATCATTTAGTCATGTTTTTTCTCCACAGCCAAGATGTTCTTCCTCATACCCAACCATGAGTTTTCTTAGAATAAGAGCATAAGTTGCAGCTTTTTCTTTTATCTTTCTAGACAACACTATACATGTCGGTAATGTATGCTTTGACATTAAACTTTGAAATTGCTCTGAGCTACCCATGCTCTGTGAGCTGTAGATACCTCAGCAGTCTCTCAGGTTTCTATTCTTCGGTTCCTGACCTTCATCTTTTATCTCTATTTCCAATATCATTCAAACATACCATCTGAATATTTGAGGCATGTTTCAGACATGTATGAATCCTCAGACCAAACTCTTGGACCCTTTGTTATGTCTTCTGGACTTGTATGGCATTGGTGAGATCATGAATATCATCACCTGCATTTACTTAGCACTTAATATGTGTCAGACACTGACTGGTTCAGGATCTTTGTTTATTATCTCATTTATGCTTCACAAAAACCACATGACTTAGGCCCTGCTGTTATCCCATTTTATAGAAAGAGAAGTAGAGACTTGGAAGAAGTCAAGGAGTTCGGCCTCAGTTTCACACAGCCAGTAGAGTAGAGCCAGAATTTGAACTTAGGTCTGATGCTTGAGTCTTGCTTTCAGCCACTATGCTCTACTGCCTCCCTAGAGAGCCTCAGATAGAAGATATAACATTTTTTCTTTTTTTATTGTTGTTAAATTACAGTTGTCCCAATTTTCCTCCCGTTACTCTCTCCTGCCCTACCCACCCCCACCTCTCACATTCAATCTTCCTCCCCCTGTTGTCTTTGTCCATGTGTCCTTTATACATGTTCCTTTAGGAGCCTTCCCCTTCTTTCTCCTGTTATTCCCCTCCCTCCTCCTCTCCCCTCTGGTTACTGTCAGTTTGTTCTTTATTTCCAAGTCTCTGGTTATATTTTGCTCATTTGTTTGTTTTGTTGATTAGGTTCCACTTGTAGGTGAGATCATATGGTATTTGTCTTTCACCCCTTGGCTTATGTCACTTAGCATAATG
The DNA here is from genome assembly GCF_021234165.1 of Pteronotus mesoamericanus. Taxonomy (NCBI): domain Eukaryota; kingdom Metazoa; phylum Chordata; class Mammalia; order Chiroptera; family Mormoopidae; genus Pteronotus; species Pteronotus mesoamericanus. Next base: position 169,525 of record NW_026555150.1, read on the forward strand.
CTCTCCAGTTCCATCTATGCTGTTGTGAAGCGTAGGAGTTCCTTAATTCTTTCTGCTGCGTAGTATTCCATCGTGTATATGTACTACAGTTTTTTGATCCACTCATTTACTGATGAACCCTTTAACTTGTTTTAATTCCAAATGTAGAGGCACAGAGACAGAAGAAAATTAAACATGCCTTTCTGTTTACCAACATGGGAAAAATGTGAACCACAAGGTTTCTGTAAGGTTGACATACATTGTGAGATTTTCTTTTGGTATCTCTTTGGAATCAATTTACATCAGGCCCTGCTGATTAGGACTTTTGACTAACAGGTCCACAAGACCCTCCGCAATTTGCAACCATATGTGAAAAAAAGAGAGTATGATGGTGCTTAGGTGTGGTAACTTAAGTTATATAGGATTTATCTCAGTTGTCTCCTAAAAGGATTTTGAGATATGCCTGATAAGTTTTCACAGATACACTTCTAATGACTTTATCTTTGTGTTAGGGTAGAGTTTCTCTCCTTGCTCGCATTTTGTCTAAATTCTCAAATTTCTCCTCTTCTGATCCTACCTTAGTAGAGCCACTACTTTACAATCTCTATAAAACTTCTGAAAACATAAGCACATTGAGATCAGCATTCACAAAAATAAGCCACATGCCAGGCGATAAAAACACACGTTAACACATTTTGTACCGCTCATGAGTTTTCTCATTTTTCACACACCATCTGTTATGGACTTTAGATGTCAACACACTGTCTGGTATGGCTTAGTGGATTGAGTGCCAGCTTTAGAACCAAAGGGTCGCTGGTTGTATTCCTAGTGTAGGGCGCATGCCTGGGTTTCAGGCCAGGTGCCCAGTAGGGGGTGCGCGAGAGGCAACCATACATTGATGTTTCTCTCCCTCTCTTTTGCTCTCCCATCCCCTCTATACAAATAAATAAATAAAATCTTTTTAAAAAAGTACATGTTAACAAATTAAAATTATTTAAGTTACAGAGAGTATACTATCTGATTATAATGAACCTAGAAATGAGTAACAGAAAAATAACAGGAAAACCTCTAATCAGAAATTGTACAACAAATTCTTAAGTAATCCATAGGTTAAAGAGGAAATATCAGGGAAATTTAGAAAATATTTTGAATTGAATGTAAATGAAAATAGAACATATTGAAATTTGTGGCATGCCTCTAAAGCAGTGCTTAGATAAAAAGTTAGAGCACTAAAGGCTTAAAATAAAAAAGAGAAAATAAATCCAGTTTCTTCTATCTTAAGGAACTTAAAGAAGAAGAGAAAATTAAACCCAACACAAAGAAAGTAGAGGAAAGAATAAGTTACACAAACTGATAAAATTGAAAACAGAAAATCAATAGAGAAAGCTCAGTGAAACCAAAAGCTGGTTCTTTAAAGATTCATAAAATTGAAATTTAGCATCACTGACAAAGAAAAGGATAGAAACACAAATGACTAACATTAAGATGTTACAGACAATGAAAGGACAAAAAGGGCATACTATGAATAATTCTATGTACATAAATTCAATAATTTAGATGATAATGACCAGTTCCTCGAAACTCACAAACTACCAGATTCACCCAAGAAGAAATAGATAATCTGAATAGTTTTATAACTATGAAATAAATTGAATCTGTAATTAAGATTTTTGAAAAAGAAAACGTAAGATTTGGATGGTTTTGTTAGAGGAGTCTACCATTTAACAAAGAAATGACAGCAATTATAGAAAACTACAAACTAACATTCCTCATGAACAGAGATGTAAAAATGCTCAACAAAATACTAGCAAATCTAACCCAGCAATGTCAAAAGAATAATAGAGCATCACTAAGTGGATTATTCAAGGATTGCAAGACTGGTTCAATAATCAAAAATCAATCACTATAATCTACCATATCAACAGTCTAAAGAGAAGAATACACATGTGCTTATCAGTTGATCCAGATTTTTTTTAACAAAATCTAGCAGCCATTCATGATAAAAGCTCTCAGCACACTATGAATAGAAAGAACTTCCTCAATCTGACAAAAGGTATCCACAAAATACCTACCATTAACATCATAACTAATGGTAAAAGATCAAATGGATTTCTCCTAAGACTGGGAACAAAGCATGGATTTCTACTGTCAACACTCTTATTCGTCATTGAACTGTACTGGAAGTCTGAGGCAGCACAATAAGGAAAGAAAAAAGATATAAAAGGCATTCAGATTAAAAAGAAGGCAATAGGGGGGTGGGTAGGGCAGGAGAAAGTAATGGGGGAAAAATGGGGATTAAGTATAATTAAACAACAATCAAAAATTGAAAACGAGTAAAAAGGAGGCAATAAAGGTGTTCCTATTTACAAACATGATTTTCCGTGTAGAAAAATCCAATAAATCTACAATAAAACTCAGCAAGACTTTAGCAAGATCACAGGATACAGGGTTGACACACAAAAATCAATTTTCTTTGTATATATTATACTATCATTGACTTATTAGAAGTCAAAAATTTTAAAATACAATACCATTTAACATAACTCCAAAATGAAATAATTATGCATAAATCTAACAAAACATGCATAGAATCTATATGCTGAAATCTACAAACTGCTGATTAAAGAAATCAAAGAAGACCTAAATAAATGTTAAGATATGCCATGCTCATTATTTCCATGTCTCTGGTTCTATTTTCCTTGCTTGTTTGTTTTGTTGATTAGGTTCTACTTATAGGTGAGATGATATGGTGTATGTCTAACAAACTGACAGTGACCAGAGGGGAGGGGAGAGGTGGATAACAAGAGAAAGAAGGGGAAAGGCCAAGTCCAGGAACATGCATAAAGGGGCCATGGACAAAGACAATGGGAGGTGGGGAGCATTGAAAGTAGAAGGTGGGAGGTGGTTAGGGCAGGGGAGATTAATGGGGGGAAAATGGGGACAACTGTAATTGAACAACAATAAAAAAAAGATATACCATGCTCATCTATTAGAAGACTAAATATATAAAGTTGTCAATTCTACCCAAACTAGTGCATAGATTTAATACATTTTCAATCAAAATTCCACTGTTATTTTTATATATGTAGACAAGCTGATTCTAAATTATACAGAAAGCAAAGGAAATGGAATTTCCAAAAAATTTTGAAAATAAAGAATAAAGTTGGATAAATGACACTACCTAATTTAAAGACTTACTATAAGGCAGTTCTCAGAAGTTTGATTATGATGTATCTGAGCATGGATTTCTTTGGATTTATCCTGTTTGTGATTTGCTGCACCTCTTGAATCTGTAGGTGCATATATTTTGCAAAATTTTGGAAGTTTTAAGTCATTAGTTCTTTAGATATTTGTTCTGCATCATACTGTACTATTGAGTCCTTCTAGTGAGTTTTAATTTTTTTTAACTTTTGTACATATTTCTCAGTTCTAAAATTTCCGTTTTGTTTATTTTTTTGAGATGCTCTATAGTCCACCCATTTCAAGAATTTTTAAAATTGTTGTTCAGTTATAGTTGCCCCACCTTTTTCCCCATTGCTTTCCCCTGCCCCATTCCTCCCACCCCCACCCCAACAGTCAATCCCCCCATTCTCCGTGCCCATGAGTCCTCTATTCATGTTCCTTGGCTTACCCCTTCCCCTTCTTTCCCAGTTATTATCCTCCCCGCTCCCCTCTGGTCACTGTCAGTTGGTTCTTTATTTTCATGTCTCTGGTTCTATTTTGCTTATTTGTTTGTTTTGTTGATTAGGTTCCACTTATAGGCAAGATCACAAGTTGAGATTTTCCTAGTTCTTCATAGGCTGAGTAATTTTGAATTCTATCTTGAACATTTTGAATATTATGAGTCTCTGGATCTTGTTTAAATCCACAGAGAATGTTGATGTTTTTGCTTTAGCAGGCAATCTACCTGTTTGGTTTGGGCTGCAAGTTCTGACCAGCTTTCTGTGGATTTTGTTTTTAGTGTTAGTTCCATTTCCAAAGATTTTGCAATGCTGTTTGTATTTATCCAGCATGGTGACCATTATGGGACTTGGGCAGTGGTCTGTCCTGGAGTTCAGTTATTAAAATTTTGGCCTTATGACCCAGTGATTCCACTTCTGGGAATATATCTGAAGAAACCTGAAACACTAATTCCAAAGAATATATTCACCCCTATATTCATTGCACTGTTATTTACAATAGCCAAAATTTGGAAGTAACCCAAGTACCCATCAGTAGATAAGTAGAAAAAAAAAGCTGTGGTACATTTACACAATGGAATTCTACTCAGTTGTAAAAAAAGAAGGTAATCTTACCCTTTATGACAGCATCAATATACCTGGAGAGAATTATGCTAAGTGAAATAAGCAATCGGAGAAAGGCAAGTACCATATGATTTCTTTCATATGTGGAATCTAATGAACAAAATAAATGAACAACAACAAAAAAAAAACAGAAACAGAATCATAGAGAACAGACTGACAGCTGTCAAAGGGGAGGGGGTGTGGGGGCTGGGTGAATAAGGTGAAGGGATTAAGCAAAAAAAAAAAAACCATCATAGATGTAGCAGATTTTTGGTATGTACTTTTGTGCAGATCCTCATACGCGCAGCTTGGTAATGACCCCAGGAGTTTACAAACAACAGGTTTCAGGGCCAGGCCACGTTGCTGAGCTTCTCTTTTTCTGCTATATTCCCTGTACTTTCTTGTTTTTTGAGGCTTCCCTTTTGGTCCTCTGGCCAGAAAATTGGCATTTGTTATTCCATTTTGCTGTGTGCTGCCTACAACTGTGCTCACATCTGGGCCAAGTGATAGAAGAACACAGAGAAAAAAAAACAGTGGGGTTTTCCCCATTCTCTTGGGACTGCTGCTTCTCTAAGCTACCCTAGTGTTTACCTGCTCTTGAGCCCCCACTGTAGCTACTACTGGTGCCTTCTTTTAGTAGTTGCCTGGGGGCTTGGGTATTGCAGAACAAAAAAAAAAAAAAGAAAGGGGAAAAAAGAAAAGAATAGAAAAAGGCGATATCTTTCACTCTATCAGGGTGTCAGGAGACTCCTTCTCATATCTTGGATCTGACCTAGGGGGCTTTCTCATAGAGTTCTCTCTGTCCTGACCTGGTGTCCAGTTCTGTGTTTCAGGCTGTCTTGGATTTAGACCAGAGGATACTGGAAGAAAAATGGACAACTCAGTACTAGGTCAGTGGTACTTTTAATTCTGGTGGTCTTCTCCAATCTGTCTGTTACTTTTTGCTTTTCCTCAAATAGCTGTTCCATGCCTTCTGTCCAGATTTTACAGTTGCATTTAATGGTAAAAGCAGGTTGGACTATGCTTATTCCATCTTATCCAGACTGAGAACCTGTTCCTTGACCATTTTGCTCAGGGATGTGAGCTGAGAGACTCTAGTTGGAATCTTTGTTGAAAATAGCTTTCTACACCTATGTTCAGATGAGAATTAGAGGGGTACCATATTCTCCACAGAGTATATATTGAGTAGGGCTAATAGCTGAGATAAGAGAAATGGGCATGTACAAGAGTATGGCTGGTGTGTCTTTAGCACCCCCTCCAATTTAACTCTACACACATAGAGTTTCTCATTCTGACAAGAGCTCCAGCTGTATTCCTGATGGAGTCAAGGGCTATAGGCTAATGGATGTTGGCATGTGGTTAGTTAAAGAAGTAGCTAGTATTTGTCAGAGTTGACAGTAAATGAATGTTTATTTTTATTTTCTTCCTTGCCTGTGAAATATGAGACATAATTAGATTCAGAAATACCAGGTTTATAAATATGAACGGGGTCAGTGTCTCTTCTCGCCTAACTGAGAGATTCCATTTTGTAATTATCAAATTTCATTGCAGAAATAGTGCCATTATCGGTTTTCCTACCTTTCCATTCAGGGGAATACACAGTCTATGAATTAGGTATAACTTAATAAGTTCAAGGTTAATTACCTCTGGACTTGGGTATTTTCCACCTCCCTACGTCAGGTCATCTCAGCAATCCCCTATGTGAATCATGGAGTGGCCAAAGATACCAGAAGCCCCCATGCTGAGATGGACCTTGTAGGTGATTTTGAAAGCTTGCCATGGATATAAAGGGCCCTTTGACATGTACACTTTTAGCCTGCCTTGCATTGCCTGAATATAGAATTCTAGAGTCATTTGTTCAAGCTGAAAGGGCCTATAGGGATTCTCAGATCTATAGCAACCTGAGATTGCGGTCCAATACCTTCATTATACAAATGGGGAAAGTGACCTGTTGAAGGTCATATGAAAGGCTATGACAACTCTGAGCATAGAGCACTTTCTACTTGACTTCCTGTATATCCTTTTCTCTTTCTACTATACTTTCCGAAAACCTTAAGGAGCAACCACATACCGTAAGAGTGTGTGTCCCTGTCTGTAGATCAGTCAGCAACAAGAGCAGGTAGTAGTCTAGGCTGCTCAGAGTAGCATACTTAGGATTTCATAACACTAAGAGTTCTATCACTCTTCAGATAGGAAAGATGAGAGAGGGTATCAAGCTGTACTAATTCTCATGACCTCTGTGTAAAATATGAGTATTCCTATTTAACTAAGGAGGAAACTGAAGCCCAGCTATATTGAGGTTCAAGTCATAGAATAAAATTCAAAGTCTGAATTAGAAGTTACGTTTCTTGACTTTTCTTACGTTTCATTCATGGATCCATTTCTGATTCTTATGGTGAGGTCAAGTTTTAGTAAAAGAACCAGATACAACAGCTGGTCATAACCAGGATGTAAAAATAATTTTATGAAATCTTCTATTATACAATGTTATTCTTAATTATTTAATGGGCACAAATCTAATTACCTCTATGAGTTTTTTAATTGACCTTGTTTCATACACATAAAATTCTTTATTGGAACTGTGTGTAGGCAAAACTAAAGGGTGTGAATGGAGTGAGCATGCCTGCAGTTGAAAGACCATTTAAGGTTTATGATTGTAGGCAAACCAGTTAATCTCTCCATCTCTTAGGCTCCCCTCTCCACCATGAGGATTTTGGCTCTTTAGGATTCAGTCTGGCTCTGAAATTTAGCACTTCTGCGATTTGTGTTTCCTTTGGAGTTTTCTCTAAACTTCTCCTTTACTTCATCATTCTCTCCTTTCGGTAAAGTGTATGAAGTTGTTGGGTATATAGGGAATGAGGGAATAATTTAATGAAATTACTATTCTGAGTTGCTTCATTATGTATGCCACAATTTAACAGAAAAGGCTCTAAAAATCTGAGTGACTCTTATCGAGAAGGCTATTTCCTGGAGGACAGATGTGGTAATAGTGAACAAATATTAGATGTCCAGTAATTTGCAAACCATCTCCCCCAAAGGAAAACCATATATAACTTTAATTATGCTCAGTATTCTAGTAATTCTGGATGGATAAGCAGGAATTGTTTTGTATTCATTTTTTTCTTCTACCAATGGAGAGAGTTCTCATAGGTTTTCCCTTGACCTTCTCAGGATTTGAAAGTGCTGGGTCTGAAAAGATCAAGTGTTTGTATTAACCAGTACCTGTAAGAAATCACTTGAAAGAAAGAATGCTGGTCTATTTACACATGAGTAAAGTAATGGATTGAGATCATGCATTGTAAGTGTGTGTGTTTGTGCAGTTAAAACTTGTTTTTATTTTAGAACAACTTTAGAGTTATAGAAAAATTGCCAAGATAGTATGAAGAGTTCCTATATACCCCACACCTAGTTTCTCCTATTATTAACATCTTTCATTAGTATTGTTACAATAGGTAGTTACACATTAAGGAAAAGGGAAGGTGTGAACCAATCAGAAGCAGATATCTGATTAAGCCCAATAAAGCTTTAGAATCACCCTGGGAATTCCACCCCACTAATGGGGTGGTGGGGGTGGCGCAGGGGTCAGCAGATGGCTCAAGGGTAAGTCCTTTTACTGGGTGCATGCTACACAGTAGAAGCCAAGATGGCACAATAAGCACGTGTATGGTAGGAGTCAAAATGGAGACCATAAATGGCAGGAGACTACCCTGGGAAAATCTGGGGAAAAGATTGGATTGGATAAGGATGCAAGTCTGGGAAAGGCCAGGAAAGAGATTGGATAGTTTGAAAGAAAGCCTGCTCTCTCCCAAGCCCAAGGAAATATAGGGAAGCTTAACAAAGGCCCCAGCCTCTCTTTGGCAGCCACGTGATCTATAGTGGAGCCAGGGTCAGAGACTGAGCTGGACTACTGGAGCCTCATGTGCTGGGGTAATGGTACCACAGCCCTGAGCTCTGACCATTCTGGGCCTTATGGGTACAAGTGCGGGTCTGTGGCCCTGGACGGTAGACTTCTGCAGAGAGATGGAGCTGAACCACCTGGTTGTGGATGAGACATCAGGCATGGTATATCTGGGGGCAAACTGACAGTGTCAACCAGCTTTTGCTTCTGGCCTCCCAGGTAAGTGCGTGCCTCAGTAGAGTGCAGCAGCATGTTGAAGGGTGCTCTAATAAATCTTGTCACTATTGCTTAAAATTCTCCTATGTGCATGTCCCTGAAATTCATTTCCTGTGACACCATGGAAGAACATATTTCCTCTGGTAATTGTATGGTGCATTGGTCACAATTTATTAACCGATACTGATACACCAGCATCACCTAAAGTCCATATTTTATTCAGATGTTCTTATTTTTTACCTAATATCCTTTCTCTATTCCAGGATTCCATTCAGGATACCACCTTACACCTAGTCAGGTCTCCTTAGGCTCTTTATGGTTTGAGAATTTCTCAGACTTTCATTGTTTTTGCTGACTTTATAGAGGAGGCAAAAATATTCTTCCTTTACTCTTCCAGATCCTTGGCTGAGACCCCTCCTGTAAAAAAAAAATACAGATTAACAGGAGAAAAGCAAATGGAAGTTTAATAATATATACCTCTCCTGTATACATGGGAGAGACCTAGGAAAACTGAGTAACTCCCTGAAATAGTCCAAACCACTATCTTAAATACCATCTCCAGCTAAAGACAAGATATTGGGGAAGGAGAAAGGCCAGTTTTTGGAGGTTATCATGCAAAGTACACTAAACAAGAGTATGGTTACTATGCAGATTTAAGTCATTGCCTTCTGGATTAATAGGAGTTTCTAGAGATTTATGTATTCTCCTCTTCCTGGTGCGGAGAGAAAGACACCCTTACAAATGGAGATTTCCCTTATACATGTAAATGTCTCTTACAAAAGGGTGACTTTACTAGGTTTTCAGAGCTTCTTTTGTGCATGCTACTTCTTAAAAATAACCAGCTCAAGATAATCCTTATGCCAAAGAGGCGTATTTTAGGGTGGCAAATTCTGTCCTTTAACTTGACAGTTTTAAGAGGAATAAAGTCCAGTGTTTTATAATATTTTCCCCAATTTGTAGTTCTTCTTTTTAATTGCTATAGTTCTTTGAGGTAATTTTGTGCTGGCTGATTGTGGAATAAAGGTGTCATCCTCATTGTTAGGTAGTCGAGGTGGCTAAGAAAGGACCCAGAGCTAGAAAGTCCAATTAAGGGCTTTTCTTTGAGGCAGGACACAGTGATCGGTAGATCTGTGGGGTGGGTCAGAACAGATGGCAGCCTCAAGGGAAAGGGTAGAAGGGCTTTTAAGGTGTGTAGCAGACCCCTGGGGAAGGTGAGTCACCCTGCTCATCTGCTCCAGGTGTCCCGGGTGTCTGACCAGGGAAGGTTGATTCTGTAGAAAGCTCTGAGGGAGAGGGGAGGGGGCTGTGAGGATTCAACCGGTTTCCAAAAGGATGCCAGCGGCTATGCCTCAGTTGCTTCTGATATGGAGAATCTTGTGGTCAGGCATTTAGCCGGTGACCTGTACCTTTGACTTATACCTTCTTTGTTCCAGCGTAGGCTGTGGTTTAGGTCCATGTCCCAGTACATTCTAATACTCATGTGGCCTAGTTGATCTGCTTTTATTTCAGAAACAAGCTACATTTTACAGCAAATGTGTATGGTTAGCCTTGGTAGGTGGTGTCAGAAGGAGAATGGGAATGTTGGCCCCCTTCTGGATAACTGTAACTTTAGAGCAGTTTTCCCTACTAGAACAAGGCTGAGTCTAGTCTTTCTGAAGTAACCTCTGTAGGTATAATTTCATTCCATGGAAATGCCATTTTAGGGTCCTTGAAAGGATCCTTGAAATGGTATGCTTGCTGGAAATTTGTTGGAAAACACTGTACAAGTAGATTTTAATATGTAACCTGGGATCATCTGTGATATTCTTCTTCCTTTATCACCTGCTACATCCAATTCATCAAGTCTTATCACTTTTGCCACTCCAAATATCTTTCTAAGTTATTCTTTCCCACCCTTCCTCCATTACCATCCCAGTCCAAGCTATCAACTCTCATTTGGAATACTATAATTGTCTCCTAACTGGACTCCCTACATCCACTTTGTCTACCTTCCAATGCAGACAGTCCCTGACTTAATGATGGTTCCAGTCTAATTTTCAACTTTATGATGGTGCAAAGGGATATGTAATCAGCAGACACTGTACTCAAATTTTGAATTTTGATCTTTTCCTGGGTTAGCAAAGTGTATTACAGTATTGTCTTGTGATGTTGGGGAGCAGCATGCAACTGTAACTTTCAGTCAGGAATGTGATCATGAGGGTAAACAACAGATATTGTACTGTGTGTTCATTGTATTAGATGATTTTGCCAAACTATCAGGTAATGTAAGTGTTCTGAACACGTTTAAGGTAGACTAGGCTATGGTATGATATTTGGTAGGGTAGCTATATTAAATGAATTTCAACTTAGAATATTTTCAACTTATATGGGTTTATCTGCATGGAGCCCCATTGTAAGTCAGGGAGCATCTGTATATTCTTCACATTGCAGTCATTAACTGATATCCATTTATTCAATCAAAATATATTTATCAATTGGGATATATCCTATAGGGAGAAATGGGCAATAAGCAAATATTTAATAAAATGTTTGGTATTGATAATGCCATGAAGAAAAATTATACAGACAAGGGAATAGTGTGAGAGGGTGCTATTTTAATTATTTATATTGTATTTTCTCCATTACCATTTAGGTCCATTATACTCCCTTCTGCACCAGCAATCACCACACTGTTATCCATGTCCAAGAGTTCTTTTTCCTTTTTGTTCAATCCCTCCACCCACTAACCTCCTCTATCCCCAAGCTGTTATCCTGCTCTCCATCTATGAGTCTGTCCCCATTTTCTGCGTTAGCTCTGTTGACGGGAAGAGACCTGGTTCTTCTTCTGACACATGTAAACAATTACATATCAGCAAATTGTCCTTTAGAAGAAAACAGAAGTCCGGAGCTCAGCTCGGCAGGCCTCTCGTGATTCCCAGCACCATCAGCTATGTCACCGCGATTACCAGTTCTTAATCCAAACCCACGTGGCACCTTCTCATGTCCCATTAGCAAGAGTCCTTTCTCCCCTTTCCTTCCCAAATGGTCTTTGTACTGTTCCCCCGTGGCATGGAGCTAACCATCTCTGAGCTTTCTTGTGCGCGCATTGTAACCAGGGGAGCTGCCTGCCAGTTACATCCTGTCTTAAAATTATGCCAACCTTCCTGGTTAGTTTTGCTAATATGCAAAATGACCATCTTTGCATATGAGGAATGAAGCTATCCAGTTGTTATTGACATACAAAATGACTCTCAATGGCCCTGCTCCTTGTCTCCCATCCCTCACGGAGGCCCACCTTGTGGGGTGGGTGGAAGAATATCCTATATATTTTTTGGACACCCCAAGTCCAGGACCCCATTACAAATCCTCCCTTTGGTGAGCTCTGGCTGTACCCCCTTACAGTTCAGTTTGTTCATTAGATTCCACATATGAGTGAAATCATATGGCATTTGTCTTTCTCTGACCAGCTTATTACACTTAGCATAATGCTCTCCAGGTTCATCCATGCTGTTGCAAAGGGTAAAATTTCCTTTTTTATGGCTGAGCAATATTCCATTGGATAACTGTCCCATAATTGTTTTATCCACTCAGCTATTGATGGACACTTGGGCTGCTTCCATGTCTTGGCAATTGTAAATAATGCTGCAATAACATAGGGATGCATGTATTCTTTCAAACTGGTATTTCAAGATTCTTAGAATATATTCACAGAAGGGGGATAGCTGGGTCAAATGGCAGATCCATTTTTAATTTTTTGAGGTATCTCCATACTGCTTTTTGCAGTGGCTGCACCAGTCTGCATTCCCACCAACAGTGCAAAAGTGTTCCCCTTTCTCCACATCCTTGCCAGCACTTGTTTGTCAATTTATTGATGATAGCCATTTTAACGGGTTTGAGAAGATAACTCATTGTTGTTTTATTTTGCATTTCTCTGATGATTATTGATGTTGGGCATCTTTTCATATGTCTATTGGCCATCTGTATGTCCTCTTTGGAGAAGTGTCTATTTAGGTCCTTTGCCCATTTTTTTAATTGGATTGTTTGTTTTTTGGTGTTGAGATTTGTAAGTTCTTTATACATTGTGGATATTAAACTCTTATCAGATGTATCGGCGAATATGTTCTCCCATTCTGTGGGTTGTCTTTTTGTTTTGTTGATGATTTCCTTTGCTAGGTAAACACTTTTTAGTTTGATGTAGTCCTGTTTGTTTATTTTTTTCTTTTGTTTCCCTTGCCTGGAGAGATATATCTGATAAAACATTGCTACAAGCAATGTCCAAGATTTTACTGCTTATGTTTTCTTCTAGGATTTTTATGATTTCAGGTCTAACATTTAAGTCTTTGATCCATTTTGAATTTATTCTTCTGTGTAGTGGAAGCAGGTGGTCTAATTTAATTTTGCTGCATGTATCTAATTTTCCCAACACCCTTTATTGAATAAACTGTCTTTAGCCCATTGTATGTGCTTGCTTCCTCTGTCAAGTATTAATTGACTATAAAGGTGTTGGTTTATTTGTGGGGTCTGTATTCTGTTCCATTGATCTATGTGTCTGTTTTTATGCCAGTACCAGGCTGTTTTGATTACTATGACCTTACAGTATAGTTTGATATTAGGTAGTATGATTCCTCCAACTTTGTTCTTTCTCAGGATTGCTGTTGCTATGCGGGGCCTTTTGTGGTATCATATAAATTTTTGAAATATTTGTTCTAGTTTTGTGAAATATGTCATTGGAATCTTGATAGGAATTGCATTGAATCTATAGATAGCTTTGGGTAGTATGGACATTTTAATGACGTTAGTTCTTCCTATCCATGAACATGGTATCTACTTCCACTTACTTGTATTTTCTTCAATTTCTTTCTTCAGTGTCTTATAACTTTCTAAGTATAGGTCTTTTACATCCATGGTTAGGTTTTTTCCTTAGGTATTTTATTCTTTTTGTAGCAATTGTGAATGAGATTGTTTTCTTAATTTCCCATTCTGTTAGTTTATTATTGGCATATATAAATGCAACTGATTTCTTACCAGGATATTAATTTTGTGTCCTGCTACTTTGCTGAATTCATTTATTAGTTCTAGTAGTTTCTTGGTGGAATCTTTGGCAATCTCTATGTACAGTATCATGTCATCTGCACATAATGACAGTTTTATTTCTTCCTTTCCAATTTGGATACCTTTTATTTCTTCTTCTTGTGAGGGTGCTATTTTAGATGGATTTGGCAAGGAAGACATTTCTGAGCAAATAATGTTTGAACAGAAGCCTGAACAAAAAAACTCAAGTGATTCATGAAAGTGTCTGGGGAAAGAACATTCTCAGGTAGAATGAATAACAAGTCCAATGGCTGTCAGGTAGGAACAAGGTTGGTACTGGTTGGCCAAAAAGTTTGTTTGGTTTTTTCTATTAAGATGGCTCTAGTAGCACTTAGTTGTCTTTAACTGCAGTCAAAATAATTGTGTTAGACTGTGTTGTGACAGCTGTCATATCAAAATTTAAAAAATTATCAAAATTGGTGAATTTTTGTGTAGCCATTTTAATATTGAAGATGGAAGAAAATGCGACATTTTCAGCATATTATGCTTTATTATTTCAAGAAAGGTAAAAACACAACTGAAACACAAAAAAAGATTTGTGCAGTGTATATAGAAGGTGCTATTACTGATCAAATGTGTCAAAAGTGGTTTGCAAAGCTTTGTACTGGAGGTTTCTTGCTGGACAATGCTCCACAGTCTGGTAGAACATTTGAAGTTGATAGCAATCAAACTGAAACATTAATTGAGAACAATCAATGTTATACCATGTGGGAGGTAGCCCAGAGGGGTCCCTAACCTCTGGGCAGAGGACAGGTACAGGTCTGAGCCTGTTAGGAACTGGGCTGCACAGCAGGAGGTGAGCTTGAATGTAATGTGTTGAATCATCGTGAAATCACTGCCTCCCCTAGTCTGTGGAGAATTTGTCTTCCATGGATCTAGTTCCTGGTGCCAAAATATACATACTCAAAATAGTCAAATCAATAAGTTATTCGTAAAAATAAAAAAAATGTGTATTTTATTTTACAGAAAAAACTAAATGGGCTTTATGGCCAACACAGTGTTTTCTAGGATTTAGCATGGAAGCCAGGGTGATTAGAGGAGAGGTAACAAAAGCAGAGGTCAGAGCTTTGCCGATCATGGTGGAATGACTTCAGTTTCTTTGGAAAATTTTATGCAGAGGAGTGGCATGACAGTGATTTTTCATAATATTAATTTTATAACAATCTCTTTCCTGTGTAAAAGCTTTTAAAAGCTTCCCATCGATTTGGTGATTAAGACCAAATTAGTTACCCTGATCTATAATGCCCTGTTTGGTCTTGTTCCACCTGAGTCTTCAGCCTCATGTTATGTCTTCAAATCTTTGCACTTATCAATCTTTACCTTGCCATAGGCCTTTGAACATGCTATTTCCTCTGCCTGTAATGTTCTTCCTGTCCTTTTTTGTCTCATTAATGCCCATTCATCCCTCAGATCTCATTTTCTTGTTTGTTTTCACTAACTAGGTAAAAATCCTCCTATTATAGATATTAATATCATCATATCCATCTCTATCATAGCATTTGTCATAAATGCAATTTTGTATTTGTATAATTATTTCAATTATGTAATTTTGTCAAACAAAATTAGAAGCTTCATCACCATTATATCCATGACATTGTCAGGGAGGGAAATTTCCACCTACCCCTCTTGGTTGTTCTTGGCTGGTCTAATAATTAAATTGACACAAGATAGATTGATAGGAGAAAAAATAATTTCATACATAAAGAGGTTTTATATATACGGGGCCTGTGGAAATGACCAAGGCAGGTAGCTCTTATACTTTTTAGACAAAGAAATAATCAATTTGTGAGGAATTGAAAGGACAAAGAAACTTAGGTTTGGGGGTTTAATTAGTGAGGAAGCTAAGCAGACTTTAGGCTTGCAGTAGTAAATTAGTGAAAAAATAAAAAGGTTTGTTTATACAGGCTTTTTGACCCTGAATTTCCTATCTCTGTTAATAAGGATGTCTGTCTATCTCCTGGTGCAAGGAGAATGCCTTTCATGTGGGAGACATATGAGTATTTTCTGCTTTCAGAGGGACAAAGGAGGGTCAGAGTGCCCTTCTTTAATTCAAAATAATCAATGTGCTAAAGTGCCCTGTTTTGGGGTGTCAAATTTTGCTCTCCAACAGCACCCAAAACACTTCGTATCTTCACAGAAGACACAAAATCAGTATCTGTTGAATGAATGAATAATGAATAAATGTGTTTCCCTGAGGTCTGACTTGGTGTATTTTATATGATGGTAGGGGGAGGGGGTTTAAAATGTATTATCTGCTAGGTGTTTGAGACACTCAGGAGATGTGTCATATATATTTTATTATGTGCCTGATGGCACTCTATTGATTCACTATGTAGAGGGGTTCTCACTGGGCATTGTATTTTTCACAGATCTACTGCCCCACTGAGTACTGTTATTACTCTGCTGGTTATGGTAGTGTCAACTTATACTATAGTCCTGTTACATCAGGCACCGTGGCCTCTTTAACTCTGATGGGTGTAGTGGATCTCACTGCTACTTTACTGAGTAGACAGTTGCCCTGCTGATAGGTGTCATTGCTTGCACCACAGGTACTGTTATGTTACCAGAGTGGCCTATGATAAAGTTGAGAATGCATGTATGTGAAGTGGATCTTTCTGTATCATGTTATCCTTGGTCAGAGGAGCCCCAAATAGTGTTCCTGTTATGTTTGAGTTTAGTGAAAGTATGCTTTTCTTTTCATTAGGACAAATACATGTACACAACAGAGTATGTTGCTCTCAAACTTTATGCCCCTCTGATGACTTAAGGTATGCTTACTCACTCAAGCTGTCCATTCCTGGGTCCCACTTCCCTTAGGATGAGTTTCTCCCCAGCATTCCTTAAAAATGGGTTTCTTCCCTGGCTTCTTTGGCTCAGGAGATTGAGTGCGGCCTGTGAACCAAAACGTTGCAGGTTCGGTTCCCAGTCAGGGCACATGCGTGGGTTACCGTCCAGGTCCTCATTTGGTGGTATGTGAGAGGCAACCAATTGATGTATCTCACACACTGATGTTTGTCTCCCTCCTTTTCTCCCTCCCTTCCCATCTCTCTAAAAGTAAATTAATAAAATCTTTTTAAAAATGGATTTCTGTTGGGTCATCCTATCTAATACTGGAGTGCATACAATCTGACTTCTCACACAGGGGTTCCCCAGGCACTATGCAGACAAACTTTCTTCAGACAAGCCATACCAGTTTGCAAAACATGCCCTCATATGTCTGAGCCCCTGCCATAGAGACCATGATACAAGCTGAACTTCTTCCACATACAATGACCAAGAACAGGGCAGAGTAGAAGGAACATATGTGTGCTGTGGAATCGAACAGGCAGACCTGGGCTCATCTCAAAATTCCACACATAACTGGCTGGATGACCTTATATGTTTTAATTTCTCTGAGCTTCAGTTGTTTCCTCATTCATGAATGGGTATGATAACAACCTCCTTGCAGGGTCCTTATGATAAATAAATCAGATAAATATAAATAAAGTTTTACCACAGAGGCAGAGAATAAGGATAGCTAACCAAATAATTTCTGAGTTAGGAACTCTTCTAACTACATACAAGTATTACCTTATTTAAATGTCTTCACAGCCATCCTGTGAGGTGGGTACTATTATCTCTATTTTATAGATGTACAAAATAAGGTACAGAGAAGTTAGGTAATTTGTCCAAGTTCATACAACTAGAAGTGACAGAGTTGAGGAGGAGGAGCTGGTCTAAATGAGCATTAAAATCTTTTCCCCAAATTCCAGGATTCTGTATATTGAATTAATACAAAGTCATTGTATTACATAAATAGATATGTTCATTCACTACCATGCTCCTAGCAGCAGTCCTCCTATAAACCAGTGTTAGGGCTAACACTAATGAGGAGATAAAAGCATAAGTAGCTGCCTGACTGACTTTTATCTGAGAATAATTAAATATAACTGGCAGCCAAGGGCTCTGAGCAGAGTGGCTCCTTAGGATTACTGATTTAAAAGAGGGCTTTAAATTGGAGCCCATCCTATCCCAGAGATTTACCCTAATGCTTATATCTTCAGGGAGGGGCAGGACAGTGAAAAGAAAATTCAAATTGGTCTTCCCACATTATGTGAGCTATTGTGGCTTGCAAATGCCTGTTTTTGGACAGATAGTTTGCTCACAAGTATAACTAGGTTTTTCTGGGAGGGGGGTAATTATTGCTACTGATAATAAAACTAAAGGCTAAGGAGTAGAATATTAATATAAAGCTAAATACATTGCAAATAATGAAAAACTATGCTCCTATCATGTAACAGGCTGACAGAGGGGACGGGGTGGGGAGGGACTGGAAGAGATTAGCCAAAAAACATGTATGCATACATGCATAGCCTATGGACACAGACAACAATTTGGTGGGGAGTGGGGAAAATGGATGACATCTGTAATATTGTCAACAATTTTTAAAAAGGGTGAAACCACACACACACACACACATCCTAATTGTATATGACTACCCAAAACGAAGCAGGAAAATTTCAGAAAATACATAGGAGAAAGCCTAATAACTTTGAGGATTTATTTCAGTAGTTCCCAAAATTTGCTGCTGCATATTAGAATCAGTTGGGGAGATTTTAAGCCTCCTGATACTCAGGTTGCACCCCATACCAGTTGAATCAGAATATCTAGGGGTGGGAGCAAGGTTATTTTTTTTTAAGCTCCCCAGGTGAGTGCAATGTGCAACAAAGTTTAGGAATGCCTGGTTTAGCCTATCTACATAGAAGTCATCATTTCCTCCTGAAGGCTCTATTGAAAAGTCAATGTCAATAAAGCCTTTGAGGACCTGACTTTATTCAGTAACTTAATCCCCAAGGTAGGATTGCTGAGTACAGTAACTCCTCATTTAATGTTGTTGATAGATTCTGTTATTTTAAGTGAAACGACATGTAATGAAACCAGTTTACCATAGGCTAATTGATATAAACTAGAATTAAGTTCCTGTGCGTCCCATTGATAATGAAAGGACCTTGAACAAGATGGTGGGTCTTTCTTGACATCATGGGCTTTGTTCTTTCTTGTAAGGCATCTCTTCATTACATTTAGCTTCAAATAAGAAGAAATGAAAGTCGCTAAGGATAGGGAAAAGTAATGGCTCTAGAATTTCTTTTTTGTAGTAGCTTGGGGTGGGTGATTTGGTTATAACTTGCTGCAACTGTGTTTGCAAGAAACACAATATCTACATCATAGGTTAGTTTGGGTTGGCTGATGAAGATGGTCAGGAAATATATAGCCTTTGATTGTTACCACCATGGAGAAAAAAAATCGACACTTTTCAAAACTGATTTTCAGCAAAATAGTGAGGAAGGTGAAATTCTCAGCAAAATCTGCAACTCCTTAGCACCATCTTCCTCTCCTGTCCATTCAGTAGTGTCTCTGACCCCAGCAAATTGATAAACAATAATCACTAATATTTACATAGTTTTTCAGATGCTGTTGAATTGTTACATCAACACAATGTCTTAACCCCAAAGTAATAGATGAGTGAGAGGAATATCAGGATCCAACGAATACCTGGTAGCCAAAAATAATTTGAATGAGTGCTTGGGGCCCCTTAAATGAAAACTATGTGGGAAACTCTCTACTTTGCCTGCTCTTCTTGTAAAGGTCAGTGGTTCTCAAACTTGTACAGATATCAGAATCACCTGGGACATTTCTGATCCATTTCTTGGCCCTACCTTGGAGTTTGATTAAGTAGAATCCAGGTGGGGCCTGATAATTTGCATTTCTTACTATTTCCCATGGGATGCCTATGGTACTGGACTAGGGAACACACTACATTAGAATAAATTTTTTCTTGATACTTTATGCTAAAATAAAAAAGCTTGAGCTTGAAAAAGTCTTACAAAAAGTTGAAAAGATAACATTGTTAGCAAGTAGGGAGGTACAAAAACTGCCTTGTTAACAGGTAAAATGTACTTCATGACTAAATATAAAAAGTGAAGACCAGGCTTTATTAACACCCCAGAGCTTAATCACCTGACTATGACTAAGTTTCTTTTAACTTAATGGTCAATACAAAAATCCTCAAACTAGCTAATAGTTATGGAATACTGTCTTACTGGAACACTTGACCACGCACGTGGTCAGGTTAAATTGTATCGTTTACTAGTTAGTACAGGAGATCATTTGTATTGTACTACACAATGATGGAGGCACAAGCCAGGCAAGCTGGCTTGAAAACTACGGAAGTTGTTTTCTCTGGAAGGTTTTCTAAGCCACTCTGGCCTTCGTTAAGTATTCTGATACTTTACAGCTGCAGTGTTACAGCTAGGACAAAAGTACTTCAGCAGAACCGAACTATGGAAGTTCAAGGATGCAGTAAATTTTATACCTGGCAGAAAAGTGGAGGCCATTGAAATTTTAAGAAGAAAGCACTGATTTTAAAACCTTTAAAAATCTTGTTAGTTAGCTACCTAGAAATTAAAAAAAAGAAGCTATAAGCAACTCAGTATGTTTAGTCTATTCTTTAATGATATATAACACACCAAGCTCACTACAGCTTGCACTCTGCAAAGAAGTGTTTGTTTAAGATTCTCCTTTCTATTCTGCATCATCATTGTTATTGTAGTTTTCTTCCTCAACCACTTCTTATATAGTGTTTGGAAACTCTGAGTCATTGTGAGTCAGCAAATGTTTCTCCAATGAAGTATAATACCAATTTTAGGATTATATGATTGTGGAAAAACTACCCTAATTGAAAATGTTCATCAATTTTAGTTATAGCATCCCAAAACTCAGGCATTTCAGGAATACAAAAATAATTGAATAAGAATAATTGGAAGTTGTTTTGTACACTTCTGAAAGTACTACTTTTCTTGCTTAATGAATTGCCGGGTGGCATTTTCCCCCTTCTTCCAGTGTAGTCAGCATCCTATGAAGCCTATAGTCTCAAGTTCCCAAGAGAGATAGGGGTCAGAATCATCTGGGCCTAACCTAAATATACCAGTGTTAGTCAACCCCTCACAGGAGAAATGCTCATTGGGTTCAAAGAGAAATTCTACTGTGAAACTCAGCTTCACCAGTCTCTGAAAACTTGAGTCTGATATTTTTTAGTTGATCTAACATGACTCATTCTGTTTCTGAGCATCTGTGTATTCTTAAAGATTAAACCAAAAATAAGGAATTCCTTTAAGGTAGGCTTTTATTTCAGACTTTGCCTCTTCGAGTCATCTTTTTAAAATTTTTTCAAGTGCCTTCTCACACCTGTATCCATTTAGTTATTTTCTATAAGCTCATAAATTGCATTGAAGATTTTGTTTCTCTTATCAAATGGAGGTTGATAGAGACAAGCATATTTTTAATATCATGAACTTCTCTATGAAATTTGGCTTTCATTTGAGAAGTTTCAAAGTGAACATTTTTGAGGGCCTTAAGTAACTACTAGCAGTTCTGGCTGTATTCTTGGTCGGCTGTATGTGTTCTTTCACTATATAATTTTTGGGAAGGTTCATCAGCCTGAGGCATTTGCCTCCCCTCAACAGTTTTTTCTCCCTTCCTGTCCTCAGCAACATGGTGGGCCTCCTTTTGTCGCACCTTCTGATGCCGGTGCCACGGTCTCCATAGCAGAAAAGAGCCTCCTGGGCACAGCTTGAGGGTCTTTGGCCGTCCATCTCAGTGCCTTTATTTTCCCCATCGTTGTGTGCCTGGCCGAGTTGCTCAAGCGTCCTCCATCCCTAATTAAGTCAGGGAGCCTAGGATGGTGTGGATCATGAGACAACGCGCAGTCCCTCAGCACCACATTCTGCCTTTATGGTACCACGTGGCCGGATCCCTCCTCCTGGCCTTCAGGAGATGCCTCCTCCGCATCAAAGTTATTCAAGGTTAACGTCTTCAACACTCCCCCGGACATCGCCAGTTTCCCCTCCACCCCCCCATCCTTCACAGCAGATGCTTCCTGTTGGCAAATGGGAGCCGGTTTTGTGTTGCTTTCACCGCACGTGTTAGGAGCACCCACATGCCTCCTCAGTGGCTATAATGAGAAGCAGAGGCACAGGTGATAGATAGCAAACAACGCTGCAGGCAGCAGCGGCGCTGCTGGGGTGAGGGAGGAGGGCCGTGGCTGAGGTCAGGGCCTCTGCTGCTGGGTGACCTGTATTAGGCGATGGTGACTGCAGAGCAGAGACCTTGTCTGCGACTGAAAGTGCAGGCTCCTCAGTGCAGGGCAGGACCAGAGGTCCAGGCTAAGGGATTTCCTGTCAACTTTGGTCTGGCATTTAAATCTGGCCAAGGTCAGGGCAAGTCGAGGAGGAGCAGCAGGGCTCAGGGAAGGGTTGCAGTCACTGCCCCGCCCCCGCCCCCCCCCCTGCCCTCCCCTCCCCTGCCCTCCCCTCCCCTGCCCTCCCCTCCCTTCCCTCCCCTCCCCTCCCCCTCCCCTCCCCTCCCCTCCCCTCCCCTCCCCTCCCCTCCCCCTCCCTCCCTCCCCTCCCCTCCCCCTCCCTCCCCCTCCCTCCCAGTTTCCCCAGCTGGCCCCCCGAGGCCTCTAGGTCTACGTTCATTTGCTGGACGAGGTGATTGACAGGCGCCCTTTGTTGCCCCGCCCACTCGCCCGCCCCTTCCTCTCTTTTGCTTTTGAGCCGGGGCTCGCTGCTCCCGTCTCCATGCAGGCCACAGGGAAAAACCGGAGTTCATGATCAGCATGTGCCGTATGCAAATGTGTAAGACAGGTACCTTTTAACAAACGATACTGTAGGTGTTAAGTGCCGCCAAGGGGAGGGAGTGTTTCTTCTCACTAACCCAAACTCCCATCAAACTTTTAACCTTTTGGTGCCAGGTCAAGGAGGTAGCATGGTTCTGAGCAGAATGTTCTGGAGATAAATGGTCAGACATTAATGAACATGTTTTCGGTCTG
Source organism: Pteronotus mesoamericanus (assembly GCF_021234165.1). Lineage (NCBI taxonomy): Eukaryota > Metazoa > Chordata > Mammalia > Chiroptera > Mormoopidae > Pteronotus > Pteronotus mesoamericanus. The sequence continues at coordinate 191,840 of NW_026555150.1, forward strand.
GAAGGGGCCTTAGAAAGCATGGACTTAGTGGTTCTCCGAACATGGGTGTTGTAGGAATCGCCTGGAAGGCTTATTGGACCGCAGGTTGCTGGGGCCCACCCCAGAAGTCAGGATTCCGTGGGTCTGGTGTGACCTGCGGATTCACATTTTCAACAAGTTCCCAGGGGAGGCTTTTGCTGCCTGCCGGTCTGGGCACTGTCCTTTGAGAACCTCAGGTCTAGTCCAGCTTCCTCATTTCACGGGTGGCTCAGTTGAGGCAGAACTGCAGCTCGATCCTAGAGTTGGTTTTAACACTAACTTACCCGTTGTCATGACTTTGCAATCTCTTTTAGATTTTCCGTGCCTCAGTTTTCTCGTCTACAGAATTAGGGTAATAACCTGTGTCCTGCCTACGCCACGGAGTTGTTTAATTCACAGGGTGGCCGCTGTTGGGCAGTTACTCCGGCCTTCGGCAACGGTCCTCTAACTTGGGTGTGGAGCGGTCACCTGGTCATCGGGTCCAGGGACTTAGACATTCTGCAGCTGGCTACTGGGTCAGAGGTTATACCCTGCTTTCCCTTTTGCCAAGGACAGAAAGAGGGAGATGCTGTCAAATTGGGGGTAGGACATAAACCATTTGTTCTCTTAGTTGTATTTTTCTCAATTTATGTTTGCCTCTTGCATTAGGTAATATTTCTAAGTATATTGATTTTGCTTTTTTGTGTAGAAACTTTCCCTGTATTTTCCTTTTCTGTGTCTTCTATAGTATTTAAATTGATCAATTTTTAATCATTTGTTTATAAGTCCCTTCACTCATATGTTTTTCTCATTTTCAGTGTGACGTTATGTCATATATACCTGTATCTATGTGGAGTTATACTGGCATTTCATATAAAGTGCTGGTTTTACTTGGCTTTTTTTTCCTACACAGGTAACCTCTTGGCATTATTTGTTGTGTTATACCTTTCCTCCTTCTCGATACACGGTTAGTCTATCTAAAGGTTTTCAACTCTCTTTAGCTTTAAAAAAAAAAACTTTTAGTGTCATTGATCTTTTCTATTGTTTTTATATTCTGTTTCTTTTTTTTTTTTTGTTCAAACATTTACTATTTCTTTCCATCTGTTAACTTTGGGCTTCGTTTGTTCTCCTTATTCTAGTTCCTTGAGGTATAATGTAAGATTATTTGAAATCTTTCTATTTTATTAATGTAGGCATTTATTGTTATAAGCTTTCCTCTTAAAAATGCTTCTGCTGCATCCTACACGTTATGGTATATTGTATTTTCATTTTTATTTGTCTCAGTTTATTATTTCATTGTCCTTTGATTTCTTCTTTGATCCATTAGATGTTCAGCAATGCATTGTTTAATTTCCATGTATTTGTGAATTTTCCAATTTTCTTCCTGTTATTGATTTCTAGGTTTATATTATTGCAGCCATAAAAGATACTTGATATGATTTCAATCTTCTTGAATTGCTTAAACTTGTTTTTTCTATTTGGCATAACTATCACCATTAATAGTTTTTTTAAAAAATGTGTTTAAGTCTTAACTGTTTACATATAGCCTTCACATCCTGTTTTTATTTGAATCCTTATTACGGCCTATGAGGTTTCTGCTCTCAGGGAAGTGCCACAATGCTGGATGCAGTGTTGTAGACAGACTTACAAACTCTTTATCTTAGAATAATGAGCTCTGGAGAGGAAGAAGCAAAAATGTTTTCTTGGAGTTACTAAGAGGTTGTCATTTTCCTTCACTAAAAATAGTATTTCTAATGGAAAAGTCCAGATGACTTGGTTCAAGGATTGTCTTTTAGGCCTTATGGGCTTAGTTAAATGTTTTTACCTTTTAGTTGCTACTCCAAATTTTGCAAATACTAGTCCCCCATTCACTGCACCACTCCTTGAAATACCTTCTCCATATCCCTGAAGGCCCTCAATGCCTATAACTTGGGTCATAGTAACACACTGCACTTAAAGCTCTCTTTGCACATGCCCCATATCAGTCTGTTGTGGGTCTGGCAGCAGTTAGCACCTTTCTATGAGGCAGAACATTTCTTGGATGTTACCTTACTCTTCTGGATGATTTGTTTGTTAGTATTTGGACTCTTGCTCCAGTGTCACTCTAACCCATTCCAATTGTCAAGAAATTTACTGCCTGTTACACATAATCCATTGTTGAAACACTAAAGCTGTTCTTGTTGTCAGGCAGATAGCAAGCTCACCACCACAAAGGAAGTCTGGGGCCACTGGAGAGCTGTCATACCCCCTGGCTCCAGCCTTACAGTGGAGAACTCCTTGTAGCCAAGCTTCTAGGCCCTTCCTCTCAGTAGCCTCTGCTTTTCAAGGTTTCAGCCTGAAGCAAGACTGCAATCCCAAAGCCATTGAACAGTTCATTTTCTGCTAACTGGAATGCTTAACTGATTAAATCAGCCTTTTCTGCCCTCTTTCCTAGAAGAACACATCTCAAAAGTTGCTAGGCTGAACAGACCCCACCTCCCCAGTGAACCACTCACCCCCAGCCATGGGGAAGAGGGAAGACCAAAACACAGGTGAGTCAGAGAGAAAAAGTCAGCATTAGAGAGATAGTCAGCTGTGAGGGGAAGGGGAAAGTAGCCCAGCACTTTTGACTCCTCCCTTCCTATCCTGCCACACAGTCTTTTTCTTTTGCAGCAATGCCTCCATTAAGAACTTCCAGGCATAGGAGTAAAGATGTAGGCACCTTTACCATAAGAATCAGTTGGTTAATAGGCTGGCTCTCCAAGGCACAAACTACATTAGATTTTCATATAAGTTCACTGGAAGTTAAAATTTTCTCCCTAGTTCCTTCCTCTTTATTCCATTCCCCAAGTATACCAAACATTGAAAGCTCCTTTTGGATGCCTGGACAGCACCTAGCTCATTTTCTTAGGAGACTCAGAAGTGTCTTCTTGGTGTACCTTTCACTGTGTCTACCTTTGCCTCCTTGGGGTTACTTTGCTTAAATAGAAATACAGACCTAGGCATAACTGTGCCTTTAAGTTCTGAGTGGAATAGCTAAGAAAAACCAATGGTTGCTTGGCTTTGCTGATGCTGGTATAATGTGATACTGTACAACCACATGTTGGATTTTGTATTTCTCTATAAAACAGGTATTGTTCTTGGTACTGTATGTTTCCTTTTGAAATACTAGGTTTTGATTTTATTTCCTTTTTATTTACATAGTGAACAGTTCATTTAGGTAGATGTGTTTTACCCAGGTAATTCTGGTAGGATAGCATTATACCTCCCTTCTAGTTTATTAGTGTGGACCTCTGTTAGGTTATTTTTTTGTTGTTAACACTATTGCAGATGTTTCCCATTTTCCCCCACTTTGCCCTGCTCCATCCAGCCCCCATCCCTCCCTGCCTTTACTACATTGTTGTCTGTGTCCATGGGCTATGCATATATGTATATATGTTCTTTGGCTAATCTCTTCCAGTTCTTTTTACCACACTCCTTTCTGAGATCTGTCAGTCTGTTCCATGTATCCATGCCTCTGGTTTTATTTTGTTCGTCAGTTTATTTTATTCATTAGATTCCACATATGAGTGACATCATATGGTATTTCTCTTTCTCTGACTGGCTTATTTGACTTAGCATAATATTCTTTAGGTCCATCCATGCTGTTGCAAAGGGTAAGAGTTCCTTCTTTTTTACAGCTGTGTAATATTCTATTGTGTAAATGTACTGTATCTTTTATATCCACTCATCTACTGATAGTCATTTGGGTTGCTTCCATAGCTTGGCTATTTGTAAATAATACTGCTATGAACATAGGGGTGCATATATTCTTTATGATTGTTGTTTCAGGATTTCTAGGATATGTTCCCAGAAATATGATTGGTGGGTCATACGGCCGTTCCATTTTTAGTTTTTTTAAGGAAACTCCATACTGTTTTTGACAGTGGTTGTATCAATCTGCATTCCCACCAACAGTACATGAGGGTTATTTTTTCTCAACATCCTTGCCAGCCCTTGCTGTTTCTTGATTTATTGATGATTGTCATTCTGAAAGGTGTGAGGTGATATATCATTGTAGTTTTAATTTGCATTTCTCTGTTGATTATTGACATTGAGCATTTTTTCACATGTCTATTGGCCATCAGTATGTATTCTTTGAAGTATCTATTCAGGTCCTTTGCCCATTTTTTAATTGGGCTTTTTGTCTTCCTGATATTGAGTTGTATAAGGTTACACACACACACACACACACACACACACACACGCACACACGCACGCACGCGCACAGTCTGGCACAAATAACACCCCCTTTTTTTTTATTACAAAATCATAAGCATGTAATTCTGTAACATAACAATATCATACTCAAGCACATATGACCTTTTAGGTGAAATGTTCAAATTGCTGTCCATGTTGTGTGAGACATTCACATACCCTACAAACCACACTAAAGCAGGTGCCAGACCCTGTATGTTTATGAACTCCTATGTTGGGTTCATAAATGGTTACCAGGGTTATATCCTCCTATTGGATCAATCCCTTTAGTGGTGGCCTTTATTTTGAAGTCTATTTTGTCAGATATCAGTTGCTACTCCAGCTTTTCTTTTTTCATTTCTATTTGCATGGAATTTTTTCCATTCCTTCCCTTTCAGCCTGTATGAATCTTTTTTTCTTAGGTACGTCTCTTGTAGAGAGTATATTTATGGCTCATGTTTTCTTATCCATTCTACTACCCTATGTCTCTTGATTGGAGCATTTAATCCATTTACATTTAAGGTTATTATGGATAGATACTTATTGCCATTTTATTCCTTTATATCTAAGTTCCTCTATTTCTTTTTCTTCTTAAAGCAGTCTAATATTTCTTGCAATGCTGGTTTGGTGATAATGAACTTCTTTAGCCTTCTTTGGTCTGAGAAGCTCTTCATTTCACCTTAAATTTTAAATGACAGCCTTGCTGGATAGAGTTATCTAGGTTTCAGATTCTAGTTTTTCATCACTTTGAATACTTCATGCCATTCTATTCTGGCCTTTAGTGTTTCTGTTGAGAAATCAGCTGACAGCCTTCTGGGAACTCCCCCATAGATAACTGTCTTTCTCATGCTGCTTTTAAGATTCCTGCTTGTCTTTAACCTTTGCCATTTTTATTTTGATGTGTCTTGGTGTCTGTCTCTTTGGGTTCATCTTGATTGAGATTCTCTGTTCTTCCTGAATTTGTGTGACTTATTTCACCAAGTTAGGGAAATTTTCTGTCATTATTTCTTCAAACAGGTTCTGTATCCCTTGTTTTCTTTCTTCTCCTGGTACCCCTGTCATGTGGATGTTGTTATGTTCCATGTTGTTCCAAATATCCCTTAAACTACCTTCTGCTTTTTAATTATTTTTTCTTTTGCTTCTCTGATTGATTTTTCTACTTTGTCTTCTAATTTGCTAATTCTGTCCTCTGCTTTATCCAACCTACTGATTATGTGTATTCTTCCAGTGTATTCTTTATTTCAGATATGTTATTCTTCATTTCTGACTGGCTATTTATCATGATTCTATGTATTTTTTTATGCTGTTGAGCATCCTTATAATCATTACTTCGAACTCTAGTTTGATAAATTGCTTACCTCCATTTCATTTATTTCTTTTCCTGGAGATTCCTCATTTTCTTTCATTTGGGGCCTGTTTCTCTGTTTCCCTATATTGGCTGTCTCTTTGTGTTTGTTTCTGTTTTAACTAGAACTGTTATGACTGCCATATGTGTCATAGGTGGGGTGGCCTTCTGTAGTAGGTGTCCTTCTGTAGTAGGTGTCCTGTAAGTCCCAGTTGTGCAGTATCTTTGATCACCTGAGATTAGTGCTCTAGGAATGACCTTTGTATAGGTTTTGTGGGCCCTCCCATTATAATTGGTTCTTGATTGCTGTTGTCTTGTTCATGGGTGGGCCAACCCTCAGGCTCGTTGACTGTGAGGCTTAATCCCAATCAGACTGGGCAATTTTTTGTATGGGTGCCGACTGAGCAAAACAACAGAAAACAAAATGAAACTGAAAACAACTCAAAAACAACAACAAAAAAACCCCCAACACCAACCACAAAAACAACATAATCAAAAAAGAAAAAAGAGACAAAAACCAACAAATAAAAATTTAATAAATAAAAAAGCAAAAAGAAAAAGACAAGAAACAAAAAGAATTAGAGAAGGAAAAAAGAAACAGAGAATATGAAAGGAAAGAAAAGTAACAAAAAATAATAAAAATATAGAGTGAAAGAAACAAAAATGAAATAAATTGGTAAAGAAAAACAGGAAAAAATAGGAATAGGAAAAAGAATAAGTGATTAGAAAGAAAAAAAGAAGAAAAGAAATGGAGAAAAAGAAAAGATTAATAAAGAAAGAGTCATTTGACTCAGCAGATTGTTGTGCCTGCTGTGATCATCATCTTGATACATTGAATGTGAAGTCCCTTGAATCATGTTCCAGTGTTGTCTGAAGCTGGCCATTTGTGCCAGCCACTCTCGGGCCTCCCGAGAGGTCCTCTGCTGCAAGCCCATGCTAGATGCTGTCCCCATTTGGCCCTTGGCAAGTTTGTCAGGTTGGAATTTCTAGTAGACTTGCTGGTGGGGCCTCCTGAGCCCAGTGGTTGGGTCTGTCGCAGGTCTCTCTTTGAATGTCCCTGCACTGAGCTTCTGTCCCCCGCCTCCGCCACGGAAATGTGCTCAGCTGGGGTATCCGGGACCTGGCAGGGGTGATTAAAACAGTCTTGGGGGTAGTACTCACACTCTGTAGGAGGAGACATGGATACTTCCTCTCCTTCCCATGGCTGCAGGGGCTAAACTCTCTGGGGAGCTCAGTTTGCTTCTCCATAATTCAGCAGCAGAGTCCAGGACCTGCCTGTCTGACTCCTGGACAGAAGACTCCCTGTGAGACACAGTTGCAACAACCCATGTCTGCACGGGGCTTGCTGACACCTCCACCTCACCTAACCAAGCCAGAGGAGATAAAAAAAATCAGTCCTGCTTGGCACTCCAGTCTTTCTGTGCATGGCTGGTGACAGCAGGGCAGGGCGAAACTCCTAGCTCCACCTGAGCTCTCGAGGGGCCAAATGTCTCACTACCCCCGCCTCCAATCTAACGGAGCATGGCAGGGCTCTTTCCAGCCAAGTGCCATACCCCTTTGCCTCTGGGCAAACTGAGCAAGTCAGGCATGTGGAGGGAGGGGCACCGCACAGGCACTCAGTGTGGATGAGAGTGGTCATCTTCCTCAAGCCTCACCATCCTGACTCAGACTGGCTCTCTGCCCAAAGTCCTTCCAGAGAACAGAGGGCCCTTCAAAATCACTGCTGGCTGTACCCAGTAGACGCCCTCCTCCATAGCAGGACAACTGCGTGGCTCCTCCAGCAGTCACAGATCAGGACGAACTTCCCAAGCTAGCATTGTAACAATGGGCTCGTTCCTTGGAGTCTCTCAGGTGGGTCAAATCCCCATTGCTTGCCACTGCCCAATGCTACAAAGACTCCCCTTCCAGTCTCTTGTTGCTCTGAATTGGGGTGCCCTGCATGGGGCTCAGACCCCGTGTTCCCAAGGGGAGGGAGTTACACTGCCGCAGTGTGTCCCAGCTTATGCATCACCCACCTGCGTGAGGGGGCTCACCCTTTCTTTGTGTCTTCCCATCTTCCTCCATGCTCCTGTTTACAAATTTCCACATCAGTTAGTTACACTTCAACTGGTTTTTCAGGATGAATACTCTGCAGTGTAGCTGCAAGGCCTGTCAGGGTCTGGGAGCAAGGGGACGGAACTTACAGCTGCTCTGCAGCCATCTTGGAATCCTCCTGTTAGGTTATTTCCATTCTGAGAACTGTCTGTTAATTTTTTCCCACAGGTAACAACTCTGTTTTTAAATGAAGTTTGTTTTTAAATGAAGAGGTTATTTGTTTTTAATGCCCCAAGGCATTCTTAAAAGTATTCAGCTTCTTTATAATATCTCTGATACTTGCTATATGAAAAAACAAATACAACAGAACCAGTTCTTTAGTCTGTCTCAGTCTGTCACATGGGGAGGGAAATCAAATAGGATATTGACAACTCAAACCTGGAGGTTGTCAGAGAAGCAAAATGATCTTCACTGGTTGTGTGGGGCAGAAAGGGCTTCTACACAGGTGTGTCTGACTAAGCTGATGGCCTCCTGGTGAGTATTTATATGGGGGAGAGTGGTATTGAAGAGACTTTTGTATCTAAACACCTGGAGAGCAAACAGAGACCAGCAGGAGGAGAGTGTAGTTAGGGGTAAGTAGAAGGGGCTAGATTATTGGTGGTTGTACTCCAGCCTAGACCAGGGTCTAAATACAAGTCTTATAGCAAGATGGGCTATTAGAACAAACCATTTTCAGAAGCAGGGGACCCCACTATGTTGAGGTAACAAAGTGTAACTGGAAGTGATGAAGAGAAAGGGGTAATAGACCCAATATTTAATCAGGCACACCTGTAACATTGTAACATCTGCAGGGTTCAGAAAAAGTTCAGTTGGGATCTACATACCATCTGTCTAAATATTTGAAATGTTTAAATCACTGAATAGAGCATGTTTTATTTAAAGGTTTATCTCCTTCCATGACAAACATGCCTTCCTAACTACCTGAAAATCCAGGTTGGGATTTAGAATTATCAGGCTCCTCTAAGTCCTGCTCCAGCAGTGAGGGAAGAACTGCTCCCCTCTCCCCTCCCCCTGCCCTAGCTCCTAGACCAGGCCCTGTCCCCTGTCCCATCCCTCAGGCCTGGGAGCACAGACCCCAGCCGTGCACTCAGCCCTCCCGAGGACAGCCCCAGCAGGAGTGCGCAGGCCCTGGCAGCAGGCCTGGGGACTGTTCGGGGGTGCCAGGTACCTGGAGCATGGGCTAGCAGGGGCTCTCCCCTTGTTCTGTGGGCTGGGCTCCTCCCGACCCTGTAGGGATGGGCATGGTTGGAAGAGAACAACGTGGGGCCTGTAAAGCATGGAGCTCAGGACACAGGTCCCTTTTGCCAGGGTCTAAAAGCAAAACTATAGGATCCACTTATACAGTGTAAACACTGACAAATCAGAATCAGTTTGAGGTGCTCAAATCATACAACTTGGCCTGCTCTTTCAGTTCAAATAATGGTGAAAAGGAGCCCTTTGCCTTCTGCCTCGCCATGTGATTCTAGTCCTAAGTAATACTATGTGAAGTACATTTTAAAATGTCAACATTGGTGACCAAAAAAGGAGTGTGGGAGTGTTTAGTTTAGTTTAATAAGCGTTATGTACCTACTAAGGAAAGCTCGTTGCCTAGGGATGTGGGAAAGAAAGATAAATAAAACCCTTTAAATTCCCAACCATTCAGAGGGCACTCCAGGGGTTGGTGCTATGGATTAGGGGGGATACACAGACACATACACACATATTGTTAAATAAATATATACAAGGATATGAGATGTGCTACCACAGAACGCTGTGTGAGAGAAGGTATCAGCACTACCGAGGAGGCACCTAGGAAGCTGTAACTAAACGCAGAAAGGAGGCTGTCCTGTCTCAAACCCTGTTCCCTTTCTTTGAGCCTTCACTCAGGTCACCTCTGACTTTCTTATTTTTCCGTGAGCAGATTTCAGAGATTAAGTTCATTCTTTCCCTTTCCTCATTTTATTTTCCTAATTACTTTTTATGACATATTTCAGATCCACACAAAATTACAGCGAACACTACTATAAACATCAATCTACCCACCACCCAGCATAAGAAATATAACATTACAAATACAGTTGAAGCCCACAGTGGAGCCCTCCCCAATAAAACCCCCCTCCCTTTCTTTTCCCAAAAGGTAACCACCGCCCTAATGTGGTTATCTATCCAAGCATGGGATTCTGTATGGTACCTTTGCATACATGTTTTACCCGCATGACTTGTTCTATTTGTATTCGCAATATATGGTGATCACTTTGCATGTTTTTTAGACTTCGTATACATAGTACTGTGTTTGCACCCTTCTGGAAACAGCATTTTCCCCTTATGCATATTTTTGCTTCCATCACCCATTCTTAGCCCCTGTGAGTTCTAGCCTCCTCCCCAGTCCAGCCCTTGCCATCCTGTTCAGTTTATCTGCAACATCCCCAAGCCAGTGAGTTAAGGCTGGTCCTACTACAGGTGAGTCTCAGCTTCTTCATCCTCTGTGCCTTTAAACTAGTACCTCTCAAACCTGAGCTGCATCAGAATCCCCTGGAGGGTTTGTTAAAACACAGGTTGCTGGGCCTGCCCTCAGAGTTTCTAATTGAGTAGGTCTTGGGTGGAGCCTAAGCATTCCTGGGTGATGATGCTGATGATGCTGTTTTGGGGACCAAACTTAGAGAACCACTGCTCCAAATCAATGTCTGGGCTCAGGATCAGCAGCACCATCTGGCATCCAGGCAAGCTGGGCCATCTATGAGGTTTCCTTCAAAACTCTTCTCTAGAGCCTCTCTGACAGACATACAATGCAAGTCCCAAGAGTAAGTTTGAGTTTTCTAGTACCTACATCAAAAAAGAAACAGGCAAGATTAATTTTAATAGTATATTTTAACTCAACATATTATCATCTGAACAGGTAATCAGTATACAATTTATTAGAGACAGGTAACATTTTTTATAGTTACAGGACATCTCAAATCAGAATATATTTCAACAGTCTAGTAACTAACATAGTAGAGCAGCTCTAAAGGCTTGATGTCCACTTCTCGCTTTACAAAAATTGTGTTAAAATTGACATTTTAATTTATTTTGGGCTGCCATAAAATAATTTAAAGCAGCCTTACAAAATGGTGGAAAGCGATACCTTTCAAAACAAAGATGTGAGAGATTTGAGTTAGGATTATTTATCGAAATAAAACCTGCCTGCATTTCAGTTTATTAATGAAAACAAACATTTTTAACTAAAACAAATGCTGTCAAATACATCTGTAAAAATAAGTTAGATATCATTGGATAGCACTTTTTTGGTGATAAACTTTGGAATGCTATCAGTGCTTAATAAAATGCCTATGGACTTCTTAAAATGAAAAACCTAAAAAGAGTGAACAACGGAGTCTTTCTTCTTTCTCTATCTTCTAGTCTTCCAAACTGCAGGATGAAATGAGAGAAAATTAACAGTTATACAGCATTAACCAGCTCCAATGACTTTCTAAATCTAAGAAAGCAGCCCTATGTGTATCTGCTGCATTTGTGTGCTCTATCTCAACAAGCAGAGAAGAACAACAGGTTTCCCTCTTGTAACCTGCCACGTGGGACATCGGTCTTGTCCAAAAGGTCCATTGAGACATTTGGTCCATACTAAAAGGTCCTTGATATTGGGTCCGATCCAACATGTCCAGGCTTAGAAAATATGCTGGGTTCAAATAACCCATAATGTTTATTTACACTTCTGGTTTTACAGGATTAAGACATAAGAAACACCATCATGTTTTATTGGTCCAATAATTATATTGTGGCTGTATTACCAATAATAACCCTTCTTGCTCCCGTACCCTAGCTGGTAATGGCACATGGGGTTAGGTAGATGAGTCAGGGTTTGAAGCTTGCAGAAGAGTGGAATTTAAATATCAAGGACCTTTTGGTGTGGAGAAAATGTCTCCATTGGTGTTTCCGACAGGACCAAATGTCCGCCCATCGTAACCTGCACCCTTGGATGTAGGGTGCTCCTGTAACCCATGGCTCCAGTCATGTGATCATACCAACCTTGTCTCCCTCTTGCCTAACACCATAAATGCTTTTCCTTCTCCTTGGAGGCCATTCTAGGATTTAAATTAATCTCTCCACCTTAAAAGCCTGTGTTCATCCCACAAATGATACTCCCTTACCCTCCCAGGCCCTGAGTTTCCGTATCTCCCCTATGAGAGGTTGTTATTAAAAAATACACAGTTGTGAAAGTGAAAAAGAGAAAATGATTAAATGTTAATCATTTGAATATACTCAAAGATAAGGTAAACCTTGAGACTTAATTACCAATTTAGTGATAAACAATAATCATACTCTAAGTTCTTTTTCTTTGGACTGTCACATAAAATACAAAAATCTACAACAAAACCAATGTTTAGGTATTACTCATTAAATGCGGTCCTACTTGAAATTCTTAACTTTTTGCTATTTTAAGTAGTCCTTGTCTCCTAGTGAGTACAGGAGACTGCATTTCTGCAGCCAAATAATGAAGGACCAGCTACTGCACAGCCCAGCTACTTCAGCTGCTGCATCTAGTAACTTTTCTAAATTAATAGTGGTCTTAGGCATTGATGCATTTGCCATTTGCCAGTGGTCTTTACAGGCAAAGGACAAGATCTCAGAAGGATGAGAAGTCATGAGGTATATTTCAGTACATAATGCATTGTATGTTACTAGGTATATGAGTATTCTATTAACATTCTAAGTACATAAAATTGAATTTTTAAACTAATTTTAAACAAACACTTTTCTTAATTTGCTGGAAGAATTAAAAAAAAATTAAATAAAGCTGTCAGTAACGGATAAATGCCAGGAATGGCTGGGTGATATTTAAAGCTACACACAGATACCTGGATTTTCCGGGCCCGCTCTCTGCTGGATCCGCATCCTTTTCGGGTCCTTCTTGTTTTTCGTTAAACTTGTATTTTTCTTCCTTAGTTTCAGCATCTTGGGCCTCTTCCTCAGAGTTTTCATACTGACATTTAGTTGTCTCTTTAGTAAAGAATAAGAGACTTTAGGACCAGACATTCACAAGAAAAACTCCCAGTTCATAATGAATGGAGATGTCCAGTACTCCAGACTCTGGGGAAGCAGGAGGATCCCAGTAACTCGGGAAAGAGCGGCTAAGCACCTTCCTACTGGTGGATACAATGCTCCCATGGCCCTCACATTTCCGCTACTTGATCGTTTTTACAGTGACATTATTTTTCCCGTAAAGCTGTGCTGCTGATGACTTCTGGCCCCTCAGAGACACCTGCCCCCTGGGACACTGGGACATGTCCTCTGCGGGCCATGAACTGCACGGATGAGCTCAGATCTCTTAGCAGAGGGCAGGAAAGGGCAATGTATTTTTTTCTCAAGGTGGGGAGGGTTGTTATGGAGTTGGGCTTCTGGGACCCACTCGGCCTGCGGTGTGGTGGGGGCCCCGACCCACCCGAGTGAGTGTGACCAAAGGCCAGCTCTGCCCAACCACCAGCTGAAAGGCTGCCCGCCTGCCCTGGGCAGGCTTGCCACCCCGTACCCGCTCCGCCTGATCCTTACCCTCTGGGTCTTCAGCCTTCTGCGCGGGCTCCTCCTCGATGTCTGCCCCGGGCTGGTCCTCAGGCACCATGGCCGCGGCCCCCTCTCCGGAGCCCTGGGACACCATGGCCACAGCCCCCTCTCCAGAGCCTTCGGGCACCATGGCCGCGTCTCCGTCTCCGGAGCCCTGGGGCATCATGGCCGCGGCCCCCTCTCCAGGGTCGGGCACCATTGCCGCGGCCCCCTCTCCGGCGCCCTGGGGCACCATGGCCGCGGCCCCCTCTCCGGAGCCATCAGGCATCACGGCTGCAGCCCCCTCTCCGAAGCCCTGGGGCACAATGGCTGCGGCCCCATCTCTGGAGCGCCGGGGCACCATGGCCACGGCCCCCTCTCCGGCGCCCTGCGGCACGATGGCCTCAGCCCCCTCTCCGGTACCCTGGGGCACCGGCAGCATGCGGATCCGGCCCACGCGGATGGGTAACTGAGACCGGGACTGCACTATTCTTATGCGGCGGCGGGGAGGCACGATGATATGGTCGTTGTAGTATAGGCGGTGCAGCATTGTGCGCACCAGGTCCAGAAAGACAAGGCGGAAGCCCGCCATTGGGAGCTGGTTGGCACCCACCGCCATGTCTGGGCGCTGCTCGATGTTCTCCTCCCCCTCATCTGCCAGCCCCATGTCGTAATCCTCCCTTCTCATAGGTCCCTCAAGGAGTCCCACTTCCCTGGCCTCCTCACCCAGGCCACCTACGGCCCCTTCGGCTCCAGCCGCCCCGGCCCCGGCCCCGGCCTCGGCCCAGGCCCCGGCCTCGGCCTCGCCCTCGCCCTGGGGCTCGTCATCCCCGTGGGGCCCGGAGTCGCGGATCACCGCGTCCTCATCTCCCGCCTCCCAGATCCAGGCTTCCGCCTCCTCCAAGGGGTTCTCCTGGGCCCCCGGGGCAGGGTTTCCCTCACCAGCATCAGCCATGGCACCAGGGAGTAGCTCAACTGGGCAGCGATCAGGCTGTGGCGTCAATGGACAAAATGGCGGCCACTGAGAGGAGGCCTTGGACAGTGAGGCCTGACGTGTGGTGGACTCGCGGAAGCTGAGGGGAGAACAGCCTCCGCTGGAGCCGGAAGAGGCCTCAAAACCGGAAAGGCAGGGGGCAGATGTTAGGAACCACCCACCAAGGCTTCACCAGATGACATCAGTGTGGCAGAGGCGGGGGAGGGGGGGTGGGGGGAAGGGGGCGGTTCCAGAAGCGTCAACAAAGGGCCGTGCCCTCTCATCACAAACGTCAAGCTCACTGGCTGAGAAGCAAGGATTGACATGCCGTGTATCCAATGAATGGCCACGGGCCTTAGCTTCTAGGATGGCTCACCAGGACCTCTCTTTTCTTTGAGATCTTAGGGTTCTGAGCTACTTTTATGTCCACACAAGTCCTGTCCTTTTAATTTTGCAATTGTCTGAAAAACTATCATCGGACAGGGAGGCACCCTCGGCCATGTGAACTGAGAGGTGTTCCCCGATTTCCACCTTTGTGATGGCTCATGTGAGTAGGAACAGGGTCATAAAAATGTTATGTGGCTTATACCTCATTAGCAGTAAAAACCTCCCAAGATTGGAAAGCAAGGAATTTGGACCATTTAATATGCTTAAAACTACTTGGAAAAAAATGGACAGAAATGAAGTGGATCCACTCAGAACTGAGTGTTGAAGTGGTAACCTACAGGAGTTGGAAGGTGTGTAAAAAATCTGATACTCAATTCAAGCCTCCAAAGAATGAATAAAAAAAGACATATGTCCTTTAGCGGGCCAGATCATTCCTAAGAGCTAAGCATGACAGACATTAAAAGGCTAGGATATTTCTGAGGCAACAGTCCAGACTGTTGATTTTAAGATCCACTTAATCAAAACCTCAAGTTTAAGTAATTCTAAAAATAGAGAAATTAACTTTTATATTCATTCTGTAGGCAGTTTTATAACATTAAAAATGTTTTGAAAAACATATGCTTATGTAAAATATTTAGATAAATCTAATATTGGATATTACATTATAATACCAATAAATCATATCAAGGTGAGGAGGAATTTTTTCCTTTCATCAATCCAATCAAATGTAAATGTTTTTATTTTTCTTCTGGTTTCACCTCAAGAATGGAGCATGGTGTTATCATAAATTGTTGGTTTAAGTATGGAAAGCAATGAGGAAAATCTATAATCAAACCCTCACTATAAAGACACTGAAACTGAGGCAGAATCCCAGTCTGAGATCTACAGTTGATTTTAGCATTTGTCCCCTGATGTGATCTTGGCAAAGTTACTTACCATTTCTAGGCCTTAGTTTTATCATCTGTAAAGATAATTATTACCTAGATTTAAGAATCAAGTAAGATAATGGGTTGAAAGCCTTATTCATACTGTGAAATTCTATACACATATTAGGCATTATTATATCAATAATATTGTTTCTGTTCTTGAACTATTAGAAGTTATAGTGTAGTCTGTCAGGTCTTCAGAGAGAATTATCTTATTTGGTTTTGGAGGAATCAGTTCTTCCAGGCTATATGGAGTTACATCCTCCCTGAGATAGATAGATAGAATGATATGGTATTATATTTAGGGTATTAACTATTTGTTGAAAATATATCCCTAGTTTGATTTTTGCCTTCTAAGTTGGTTAATGTTTCTAAGTACATAGCTTTTCTATTTTTATGTTTCAAAATCTAATATTTCCTTTTTCATGGTTTTAACATCATTCTAAGTTTGCAAATCTTATCCAGAGAAAAATTTTACATTTTTTTTTTCAGGTCTTCTGAATGTTTACATATAACTCCTTAATCCATTTTGAATTAATACCAAGACATATGAAGATTTTCATGTTAAAAAGCTCACCTATAGCACCATTTTTGAGTAATTATTCCCCTCTATAATGATGTGTGACCATGTATTGTTTAGAACTTTCTCTAAAAGCAGAAGAGGTGCAAGAGAAAACATATTCTCTCAAAATTTCAGAGCTGGAAAGGCCTTTTAGATAGTGACTCTAAGCCCATTCTTTTTAAAATGCAGAAATAAAGGCCTAGAGAAGCTAACTTGCCTCCCCAAGGTCACGCCACTTAATGAAGAAGCGAGGACTAGTACCAGTCTCCTGACGTTTAATCTGAAGTTGAAACAGGCCTACTTCTTGTGCATGCAGCTTCAGGAGAAACTTGGCAGAAGAAGGTTAATTAACCATATACAATGTAAAGAGCCATGATATGAGGGTCTCTGAAAGTCCCAGACCAGCCCTCCTGATCCCCAATCAATCAGCAATTATTTACTGAACACCTATGTATGATGCCTCATGTAAGACCTTGCCAAGGATTAAAAGCAAGTGCCATCATCTCTGGCAACAAGCATCTCACAGCCTAGTTGGGATAAAGGACTGCATGTTCAGAATAAAGTAAAGAAAACGCAGCCCCTGACATTCAGAGCTGGACTGGCACTCACAGCTAAGCCATCTTATTCTCCTATTAGACTTAAACTAGTACATATAACACCAACTTCAGACAGGATCACTCTGAGACCATGATAAAAAGAAACAAAACAAGGCCACTTTGTAATTTTTAAGCAGAGAGAAAAACAAGGTCACAAAATATTAAACATCTCCTCTTGGCTAAAATGTGTGCCTACCACTTCTTTACCAATTATGGCTTTATTCTGGTTCTAGTTTCCCCTCCCTATAGATAAGATTTATTGAAATACTCATTATAGAATTGCCCCTGCTTTCTAATAGTATCTAATCTAGAGCAAACCTCAATTTTGTTTTTCAAAACTTCTCTAAATAACCCAACCAAAACCCAAATCCTATAATAGGTATTTTCCAATAGGTGCCTCTTACTGAGACACCACGTGGTTCCCCATGGTGTATGTTCTCCTATACTGCAGTAAGTAATAAACCCACCTTGTTCAACTACAAGCATGCTCCTGTAGTCTTTGACTGGAGGACAATGACAATGTAAAAGATTTCGTCTTTATACTCTCATATACTGACTCATTCAGTTCTGCAGCAGAGAGTGTCAGGAGGCATCACAATTGATGGGCTTTTCTCAGGAAGTCTTTCCAGAGAGGGGAGGACTTAGACTCAGAAGGTGGGCAATATGACCTGCCTGAGAAGGCCTGCAAAGGCAGGACTTTGTCTCCACATGGTCCTTGTGATAATGTGCTCATAACCTCAGAGGGTCTTTGGCTGTAAAAAAATCCTGAGTCTTGAAGTAGGGAATGGAAGCAGATATTGCTCCTGGCCAGAAGGCAGACCTAGGGGATTTGATGGAAGTCCTGTGGTAAGGAAGGTGCCTAAGGGGACACTCCTGTTTCCTACTGCACGATGTGAGCTATGAGCTGTGCTGCCTCCACTCTTTTTTTTTTTTAATACTTTATTTACTTTTAGAGAAAAGGAAGGTGAAAGAGAGGGAGGGAAACATCACTGTGTGGTTGCCTCTCGAGCACCCCCAACTGGGAACCTGGCCCGCAGCCCAGGCATGTGCTCTGACTGGGAATCGAACAGGCAACCCTTTGGTTTGCAGGCTGGTGCTCAATCCACTGAGCCACACTAACCACGGACTGCTTCCATTCTTTCTTAGCAAAAACAAATACTCTGGGGAAGAAGTTATATTTTTTAATATTAAGAGAGTATTCCTGATTTCTTTATCTCTTTCCTCTGTTCACCCCCTTTGTTTTTTTTCCCAAAGCTTTCAACAAGACCCTTACTATTCACTTAAAGGAGGGGTATCATGTTAGCAAGACAAAAAAAAAACCACCAGAAAACAAAACAATATCCATACAAAAGTCTTCTAAGGTCATAAAAAGCTGGGCTGTTCACTTGAAGTTATAGGGCAAATATTCTAGTCATTCAATCACTGAACATTTATTATGTACCTACTATGGGCTTGGAATTATGATAAGGGTTGGGGAGTCACTGGTATGTAAGAACCATGACTTGTCCTAGTTCATGGTCTAGAAGGTTAGAAAGACATTTTGGTAATGATGATACAAAGTGTCAAGGTCTAAAATAAGGATGAACACAGTGTTATGGGAGCATGGAGAGAAAATGATTGGTGGGGGACAGGTGAAGGAGGTGGGTCGATACCTGGAAAAGTGCTCAAGAGGAGGCACTTCAGATGGGTCCTGAAAATTAGGAGTTCAACTGTCAGTAAAGGGGGGTGAAAGGGAGGTTACTTTAGTAAAGGAAACAGTATGAACAGTGGCAGAGATGGCTGTGTACCTATGCAGGGAGTGAAATGGCTGGATCATCGGGCAGAGTGGCAGACAGCCTTTAAAGCAAATTGGAGCCATGAATGCTTCAGTGAAGAGTTTGCCCTTTGCCCTGAAAAATAGGTTTTCTGTCTCCCAAACAAATGACCATTGAGATGGTGGCAGAGTTTGCAGAATAGTTTGTGGTGTTTTTAGGAATGAGTAGTCAAGAAAAAGTCTGCTAAGGCCCTCAAAGGTCTTTCTAGCAAATTTTAGTATTCATATTTTTATAAAA
This sequence comes from Pteronotus mesoamericanus, assembly GCF_021234165.1. NCBI lineage: Eukaryota > Metazoa > Chordata > Mammalia > Chiroptera > Mormoopidae > Pteronotus > Pteronotus mesoamericanus. Next base: position 210,500 of record NW_026555150.1, read on the forward strand.
ATAATACATATTCTTTGTACAACAGATTAAAGCAGATAAGCCAAAACATGGAAGCAAAAATAACATATCTTTTTCATAAAAATAAGATAATAAGCCAATAGAAAAATGAATAAAGGACATGTATATATAAATCATAGATAAATACAAATGTTTTTTTAAACATGTGGACAAATGGCTTTGACTATATATATATATTAAACTCAATGCAAATTAAAATTATATTGAGGTAATGATAATTATTAGCATTTATTAAGGGCTCATTATAGGTTGGGCACTATTTTAAGTGCTTACATAGATTATTTTATTTCCTCCTTGCAACAACCCTGTGTTGTGAATACTGTTATAATCCATCTTTTGCAAATGAGAAAACCAAAACAGGAAGATTTAGCAACTTTCCCAAGGGTATACAACTAGTAAGGAACAGAGCTTGAACTGAGAAAAAAGTCACCCTTGCCAACACTTGTCAGTTGTGCATTTATTGATGCTAGCCGTTCTGACAGGTGTGAGGTGATATCTCATGGTGGTTTTAATTTGCATTTCTCTGATAATTAGTGATGTTGAACATCTTTTCATATGTCTATTGGCCATCTTTATATCCTCTTTGGAGAAGTGTCTGTTCAGGTCCTTTGGTCATTTTTTAATGGGTTGTTTGCTTTTTTGGTGTTGAGTAGTATGAGTTCTTTATAAAATTTGGCTATGTACCCCTTTCAGATATATCATTGGTAAATGTTTTCTCCTATTTAGTAGATTGTCTGTGAGGTTTGTTTTTTAGTTGTTTTTTGTTTTTAATGGTTTCCTTTGCTGTGCAAAACCTTTTTAGTTTGATGTAATCACATTTGTTTATTTTTCCTTTTGTTTCCCTTGCCTGAGGGGGAAAATACTGCTCCGAGAAATGTCAGATTTTATTGCCTGTGTTTTCTTCTAGGATTTTTATGTTTTTTTTTAAAAAGATTTATTTATTTATTAATTTTTTAGAGAGTGGAAGGGAGGGAGAAAGAGAGGGAGATAAACATCATTGTGTGGTTGCTTCTTGAACACCCCTCACTGGGAACCTGGCCTGAAACCCAGGCATGTGCCCTGACTGGGAATCGAACCAGCAACCCTTTGCTTTGCAGGCCAGTGCTCAATCCATTGAGCCACACCAGCCAGGGCTGTGGTTTTGAGTCTTACATTTAAGCCTTTAATTAATTTTGAATTTATTCTTGTATATGATATATTGAAGTAATCTAGTTTCATGTTTTTGCAACTATCTGTCCAGTTTTCCTAGCATCATTTATTGAATGACTGTCTTTTCCCCATTGCATGTTCTTACCTCCTTTGTCAAATATAAAGTGACCATATACATGTGGGTTTCTTTATGGGATCTCTGTTCTGTTTCATTGATCTATATGTCTGTTTTTATGCCAGTACCGCACTGTTTTGATTACTATGGCCTTGTAGTTTTGTTTGATATCAGGTAGCATGATTCCCCCAACTTTGTTTTTCTTTCTTGATATTGCTGAGGCTAGTTGGTTTTTGTTGTTGTTGTTGTGGTTCCATATACATTTTTGGGTTGTTTGTTCTAGTTCTGTGAAATACACCACTGATGTTTTGACAGGGATTGTTTTGAATCTGTAGCTTGATTTAGGTAGTGTGGACATTTTAATGATGTTGATTCTTTCTATCCATGAACATGGTATATGCTTTCACTTATTTGTGTCTTCTTCGATTTCTTTCGTAAGTGCCTTATAGTTTTCCAAGTATAGGTCTTTTACCTCCTTGGTTAAATTTATTCCTAGGTGTTTTATTTCATTTTATTTTCAGTGCACATGTAAATAGGATTGTTTTCTTAGTTGCCCTGATAAGCATTGGTGAGAATATGGAAAAAAGGGAATCTCTCATATACCATTGGTGGGAATGCAGGTTGGTGGTGTAGCCACTATGGAAAATAATATGGAGTTTCATCAAATAATTAAAAATGGATCTGTCTTATGACCCAGTGATCCCACTTCTGGGGATTTATCCAAAGAAAACCAAAAGACTAATTCGAAAGAATATATACACTCATATATTCATTGCAGCATTGTTTACAGTAGCCAAGCTATGAAAGCAACCCAAGTGACTATTTAGCAAGTGGATAAAAAAGCTGTGGTACATATCCACAACAGAATATTACTCAGCTATAAAAAAGAATGAAATTTTACCATTTGTGTGTGACAGCATAGTGGGCCCTGGAGACTATTATGCTGAGTGAAATAAGCCAATCAGAGAAAGACAAATACCATATGATTTCACTTACATGTGGAATCTAATGAACAAAATAAACTAACAGGCAAAACAGAAGCAGATTCACAGAAAGAACTGGTAGTTGCCAGAGGGAAGGAAGGGAGGGTTGGGGCACTGGGTGAAGGAAGTGAAGGGAATAAGAAGCACAAATTTTTAGTTACCAGTTCTTCACAGGGAAATAAGTAGAGCATAGGAAATAGAGGCAACAGTATTGCAGTAACTATATATGGTGCCAGTTGGGGTACTAGAAATATCAAGGGAGCACTATGTAAAGTGTATGATTGTCTAATCACTAACATGAATTGTATACCTGAAACCAATACGAAATAAAATTAAAAAAAAAAAATCACCCATAATCTCACTACCCAGAAGTAATCATTTTGCTATTTGGTATATATTTCTATTTCATTTTTCCAGGTAGGTAAGAAACTATAATTCTTTCTTTAAAGTATGATCTGAAAGTTTATTCTTAGAAAACTCCATTTTAGAGTAAGTCAGATTACTTTTCATGGAGCTTTTGGAGATTAAACATTTGTAAAAGTGCCACAGTAACATAACATTTTTTTTAAATTTTATTTTAATATATTTTTTCAAATACATTTGTCTCTGCCTATCCCCCACCACTTTCCCTTGCCCCCTCCCTCCCTCCCTCCCTCCCTCAGGTCTTCCCCTTTGGTTTTGTCCATGAGTCCTTGCTATATGGTCCTTGACTTTCCCCTTCCCTTCCTTTTCCCCTTCCCCCCTCCCTGCTTCCCTCTTGTCTCTGTTGATTTCTTTCCCTTTCAGTGTTGCTGGTCTTATTTTCCTTGCATCTTTGTATTGTTGGTTAGGTTCCACTTATAGGTGAGATCATACGGTATTTGTCTTTCGCCCCCTGGCTTATTTCGCTTAGCATAATGCTCTCCAGTTCCATCCATGCTGTCGCGAAGTTTAGTACTTCTTTTTTTCTTTCTGCTGCGTAGTATTCCATTGTGTATATGTACCATTACTTTTTGATCCAATCATCTACTGAGGGGCATTTAGGTTGCTTCCAACACTTGGCTATTGTCAATTGGGCTGCTATGAACATTGGGGTGCATAGGTTCTTTTGGATTGGCGTTTTGGTGTGCTCAGGGTCTAGTCCCAGCAGGGGACTCACTGGATCAAAAGGCAGTTCCATTTTCAGCTTTTTGAGGAAATTCCACACTGCTTTCCACAGTGGCTGCACCAGTCTGCATTCCCACCAACAGTGGACTAGAGTTCCCTTTTCTCCACAGCCTCGCCAGCACCTGTTGTTTGTGGATCTGTTTATGATGGCCATTCTGACCGGTGTGAGGTGGTACCTCATGGTGGTTTTGATCTGCATTTCTCTGATGACTAGTGATGCAGAGCATCCTTTCAAATGCCTCTGGGCCCTCTGTATCTCCTCCTTGGAAAAGCGTCTGCCCAGGTCCTTTGCCCATTTTTTGATTGGATCGTTTGTCTTCTTGGAGTGGAGTCGAGTGAGTTCTTTATATATCTTGGAGATCAAACCTCTATCTGATGTATCATTAGCGAATATATTTTCCCATATGGTTGGCTCCCTTTTCACTTTGCTGATGTTTTCTTTTGCTGTGCAGAAGCTTCTTATTTTGATGAGGTCCCACTTGCTTATTCTTTCCTTTATGTCCCTTGCTTTAGGAGACATATCAGTGAGAAAATTGCTGCGTGGGATATCTGAGAGTTTCCTGCCAATGTTCTCCTCAAGGACTTTGATGGTGTTGCGACTTATATTTAAGTATTTTATCCATCTTGAGTTTATTTTTGTGCATGGTGTCAGCTGATGATCCAATTTCACTTTTTTGCATGTAGCCGTCCAGCTCTCCCAACACCATTTGTTGAAGAGGCTATTATTGCTCCATTTTATGCTTCTGCCCCCTTTGTCAAATATTAGATGCCCATAGAGACCTGGGCTTATTTCTGGGCTTTCAATTCTGTTCCACTGGTCTATGGGTCTGTTCTTGTGCCAGTACCAGATTGTTTTGAGTATAGTGGCTTTGTAGTAGAGTTTGATGTCCGGTATTGTGATCCCTCCTACTTTGTGTTTCTTTCTCAAAATGGCTGCAGCTATTCGGGGCCGTTTATGGTTCCATATAAATTTTTGAAATGTCTGTTCTATTTCTGTGAAATATGTCATTGGTATCTTAATAGGGATTGCGTTGAATCTATAAATTGCTTTGGGTAGTATGGACATTTTGAGGATATTAATTCTTCCAATCCATGAGCATGGTATATGCTTCCATTTATTTTTGTCTTCCTTCATTTCTTTCTTGAATGTTGTATAGTTTTCTGCATACAGGTCTTTTACGTTTTTGGTTAAATTTATGCCTAGGTACTTTATTTTTCTTCTTGTTATATCGAATGATATTTTTTTTTCTGATATCTTCTCCTTCTATTTCATTGCTGGTGTACAAAAATGCCTTTGATTTCTGAATGTTGACTTTGTATCCTGCTGTTTTGCCAAGTTCACTTATTAGGTTGAGGAGTTTTTTGGTAGAGTCTACAGGCTTCTCTATGTACAGTATCATGTCATCTGCAAACAATGATAGCTTTACTTCCTCCTTTCCTATTTGGATGCCTTTTATCTCTTTCTCTTGTCTGACCACTGTGGCTAGGACTTCCAATACGATGTTGAAAAGAAGCGGTGAAAGCAGACATCCTTGTCGTGTTCCCAATCTTAGTGGGAAAGCTTTCAGTTTTAAGGTAACAATTAGATTTACAAATGAAATTATACTGGAACTTTGTACACTTTTCGAGATTCTTATAAAATAGAAACTGTAATTCTTAACTCTCCTCTTTTACTAGAGATTTCTACTCTCCCACTCTTAAATAGGAAGTTGATTACAAATAATAGGTATTCTTTATCATGTTAAGAAAGTTTACTGTTCCTCTGTTATTAATAGCTTTGTGGCTTAGGGTAAGTTGTTTCTCTGATCCTCAGTTTCATCTCCTGAAAATAGTTACTACCCCGCATGATTTTGTGAATATTAAATGTGATAACATTTACAATGAGCATTATCAGAATTAAGGGTTATTATGTTTATCAAAGTCTCCTCACTTTATAAGCATACAGTTCTTTCAGAGGAAACAGAATTCAGATTTGATCCTCTTGTCCACCTTCTGTCAGTAAATGCTTGCCTTCTGCATAGAAGAATTTACTATAAATACATGCCTGGACACCCTCCCCCCATTTCTATGTTGTTAGTCATTTTCATGGGAATCTTCTTCTCAGATTGTCCCATGGCTACCTTCTTCTTGAAACACAGGCTTTAGTCAAAGAGCAGGGATGGTCCCTGACCACCCCAACTAAAGCTGCCACCCACCATCCCATAGTCACTCTCATATCACCTTCTTATCCTATTTCCTTCATAGCTTGGAACTTTGCCCATTTACCTAATTTTATCTTTGTTTTTTCCCCTCTCCTCTACCACCAATAGGTAAATGTCACAAAGCCAGGGATTATTGTTTCTTTTCTTCACAGATATGTCCCCCAAACACCTAGAACAGTACCTGGAACAGTAAATACTGAAACATGTTTTAAATGACTATAAACATCTTGTTTTCTTTATATTGATTAATTGTATAAGGTGTAAAAGCAAATATTAGGTTGTAGAACCACATTGATGAATTGGGTGATCCCCCAAGGGATTAGTGAAATTAAAGTTGAGGCTTGAATTTTCATAAAGTGTTGCTAATTTCTCTTGATAGCAATATATCTCATATTGGCAGAGGCTATAGCCATCTTTAAGTTGAGGGGGCAATTTATAGGAAAATGTCTTAATTTGATAATTAAAAAGGGTATATAAGACTTCAGGGGATTTACACCAGTGTTGAGCTTTGTGTGGTTTGTGGTTAACTCATAGTAAATTGCAACTTTTGGACATCAGAATGGTGACATGTAAGCCAACTTGCTGCCTCTTTACACAGTGAGTTAAAACCTTCCAATATTTTCTTCCCCTTTGACACAGAGTCTGAAATTGCCATCCTTTCTGATCTTAGCATCATTTCACAGGTCCTTTCAGCGACAAGTACGTTGTAAGTTAACATGGTATTATTACTTACCTGAAAGTATCATTAACCAGGCCAGGGCCTTGAAGAAATGGAAGAGAAATTTTGAGAGGAGGCAAGGAGTAGAGAAATGAAGAAAAGACCTAAGCAAGGAAGGGAGGTCTGTAAGTGGAGTGACACTGGTTAACTGTGATTATTAAGTACCTGGAGATGATGGTGGCATTGGGGAAGGGGACAGAGGTCACCGCCTGAAGATGAAGAGGAAGGTATTGGAAAGACGCAAAGGAGCTAGGGATTCCAGTGTTGACCTGTTTTTCATAGCTTTGCCTCAGGGCAATTGTCTCTAGAGGTAGTTAAGACAGAAAGATGATTAACACTCTTGAGGTTCTAACCAGTGAGGAGCTCACGATGTAGAGTGGTCAATGTAAGACAGATTATGAAGTATGCTAGTATAACATATGGAAGAGGAAGTTCTTAATGTCAACCAGATTTTGTCTATGTAACCTTAAATACATGTAGAAACAAAGCCTTTTTCCCAAACTTGTGGGCCACCTTCCCTTTCTCTGATCAACTACCCTTTTACCTACTTTCTCTTCTAGACTGTAGTCCTTAGTCCCATTTACTACTTAAAGTCACACATAAAACTACAGCAATACTAATATGAACCTCCTCAGTGCCCATGTAACAACTGCAGATTAAGAAATAAAACAGGAGAAATGGATTTGAACCTAGTGCATTCTTTCCTCAGTAGTAACAAGTATCATGAATTTGGTGTTTCATTCTCCTGCACATCTTTACTTTGCCTACATTTATTGGAATCAAACATGTGGTGTCATTACTTAAATTCCTTAATACACTTAAGGGATTTAAAACCATTAAATCCCTTTAAAACACTTAAATCCCCAAATATATAGTATTTTTTGCATATTTTAAAAATTGTATATAAATGGAATTATATACTATCTGTATTCTTATGCAACTAGCTTTGTGCCTTACACTTTTCTTCACTGCCACCACCCAGGCATTACTCTCAGACAGGGATGTGGCTTAGGCACCAGTGAGCTCTAGTCTCCCCCCAAGCTGAGTCCTTGCTGTCCTGGTCAGTTTACCAGGAACACCTTTAAGCTAGTGATTACAGTTGGTCTTATCTTAGGTGAAGATCAGCTTATTCCAGTGTTGTCTTAAGCCGAAATACAGAGCTGGTCTCAGCTACATGGTGTGGCCTCCTAGATCATACTGGGAGCCACACTTCGAAAACTGCTGTTCTAGAGCACCTTTTTCTTTTTTTTCACACTTGATATTTTACACTTTCTTAAACCAGATAGTTGTATACAAGCTTACCAAAAGGTGAAAAGATAGCATTTCTAGAAGGTTGAGTGGTACAAAAACTGCCTTGTTAACAGGTAAAATGTACTTCATGACTAAATATAAAAAGTGAAGACCAGGCTTTATTAACACCCCAGAGCTTAATCACCTGACTATGACTAAGTTTCTTTTAACTTAATGGTCAATACAAAAATCCTCAAACTAGCTAATAGTTATGGAATACTGTCTTACTGGAACACTTGACCACGCACGTGGTCAGGTTAAATTGTATCGTTTACTAGTTAGTACAGGAGATCATTTGTATTGTACTACACAATGATGGAGGCACAAGCCAGGCAAGCTGGCTTGAAAACTACGGAAGTTGTTTTCTCTGGAAGGTTTTCTAAGCCACTCTGGCCTTCGTTAAGTATTCTGATACTTTACAGCTGCAGTGTTACAGCTAGGACAAAAGTACTTCAGCAGAACCGAACTATGGAAGTTCAAGGATGCAGTAAATTTTATACCTGGCAGAAAAGTGGAGGCCATTGAAATTTTAAGAAGAAAGCACTGATTTTAAAACCTTTAAAAATCTTGTTAGTTAGCTAACTAGAAATTAAAAAAAAAGAGAAGCTGTAAGCAACTCAGAGTATGTTTAGTCTATTCTTTAATGATATATAACACACCAAGCTCACTACAGCTTGCACTCTGCAAAGAAGTGTGGGTTTTAGGGTTCTCCTTCTACTTGTGGTTTCTTTCTTTTCTTCTTCTCACTTGGTTCTTCCCATATGACAGTCATCATCATTTTCTGTGCCTTGTGCTGACAAGTATAATACTAATCCTGGCACTGGATGTTCATGAGAAAAAAAAAGCTAAAATTCTTAAAGAGCAGCTTAACTGTAACACCCTCACTTAGCATTCCAAATGTAAGAATTTCAGTAGAAAAGTAATTGAAGAATGAGTCTTTGGAAGTTATTTTCCATTTCCTTTGCTATCTTGTTTTGAATGGATTCTGAGTGGTATTATTCCTCTCCTTCCAATCTATTTGACACCAATGTGGCCCATAACCTATAGCCTATGAGAAAAGAAGGGATCAGAGTCATCTGGGTATAAGCTTATTCTGTATGTTTTAGTTAACACTTTGAGAAATATTCATTGGATTCAAAGAGAAATTGTGCTGTAAAAGTGATGGGCTCACTAGCATCCCAGCATCTGAGTATTTATACTGAATATCTTTGAGGTACTCCAAAATATGTTCATTGGGTTTCTATTTATTTTTTAATTAAAAAATTCTTTAATTGATTTTAGAGAGAGAGAGAGGAGGGAGAAAGAGGGAGAGAGAAGCATCGATTTGTTGCTCTACTTACTTATGCCTTCATCGGTTGCTTCTTCTATGAGCCCTGACCTGTGTTTGAAACCACAACATTGGTATAGGGAAAACGCTCTAACCAACTGTGCTACCCTGCCAGGGCACAGGTTCCTGAACCACATTACTGAGCAACTCTGCAATCTTCAAACTTTCACACCAAAATAAAGAATTCTTTTAGGGAAGCCTTTATTGTCAGACTTTTTCTCATGTTTTGTCTTCTTTTCTCATTTCCTCAACAACTGTCTCTTCAACAGCTGGTTTCCATTTATTTTCATCTTCTGTAGGTTGATAATGTGATTTTGTACCGCTTATCAAACAGATTGGTAGGGACAGACATATTTTCTCTCAATATCAGGAAATGCTTTAAGAAATTGGATTTTATTTTTGCCTGTTCTGAGGGCATTAAGTCACAGGTTAACAGCATTAGGCAAGTCCTGAAAGCAGTTTGCACATGCTTCAACTGAATCACCATATGATTTTTGGGAAGGTTCATCAGCCTGAGGCATTTGCCTCCCCTCAACAGTTTTTTCTCCCTTCCTGTCCTCAGCAACATGGTGGGCCTCCTTTTGTCGCACCTTCTGATGCCGGTGCCACGGTCTCCATAGCAGAAAAGAGCCTCCTGGGCACAGCTTGAGGGTCTTTGGCCGTCCATCTCAGTGCCTTTATTTTCCCCATCGTTGTGTGCCTGGCCGAGTTGCTCAAGCGTCCTCCATCCCTAATTAAGTCAGGGAGCCTAGGATGGTGTGGATCATGAGACAACGCGCAGTCCCTCAGCACCACATTCTGCCTTTATGGTACCACGTGGCCGGATCCCTCCTCCTGGCCTTCAGGAGATGCCTCCTCCGCATCAAAGTTATTCAAGGTTAACGTCTTCAACACTCCCCCGGACATCGCCAGTTTCCCCTCCACCCCTCCATCCGTCACAGCAGATGCTTCCTGTTGGCAAATGGGAGCCGGTTTTGTGTTGCTTTCACCGCACGTGTTAGGAGCACCCACATGCCTCCTCAGTGGCTATAATGAGAAGCAGAGGCACAGGTGATAGATTGCAAACAACGCTGCAGGCAGCAGCGGCGCTGCTGGGGTGAGGGAGGAGGGCCGTGGCTGAGGTCAGGGCCTCTGCTGCTGGGTGACCTGTATTAGGCGATGGTGACTGCAGAGCAGAGACCTTGTCTGCGACTGAAAGTGCAGGCTCCTCAGTGCAGGGCAGGACCAGAGGTCCAGGCTAAGGGATTTCCTGTCAACTTTGGTCTGGCATTTAAATCTGGCCAAGGTCAGGGCAAGTCGAGGAGGAGCAGCAGGGCTCAGGGAAGGGTCGCAGTCACTGCCCCGCCCCCTCCCCTCCCCTCCCCTGCCCTCCCCTCCCCTCCCCTCCCCTCCCCTCCCCTCCCCCTCCCTCCCAGTTTCCCCAGCTGGCCCCCCGAGGCCTCTAGGTCTACGTTCATTTGCTGGACGAGGTGATTGACAGGCGCCCTTTGTTGCCCCGCCCACTCGCCTGCCCCTTCCTCTCTTTTGCTTTTGAGCCGGGGCTCGCTGCTCCCGTCTCCATGCAGGCCACAGGGAAAAACCGGAGTTCATGATCAGCATGTGCCGTATGCAAATGTGTAAGACAGGTACCTTTTAACAAACGATACTGTAGGTGTTAAGTGCCGCCAAGGGGAGGGAGTGTTTCTTCTCACTAACCCAAACTCCCATCAAACTTTTAACCTTTTGGTGCCAGGTCAAGGAGGTAGCATGGTTTTGAGCAGAATGTTCTGGAGATAAATGGTCAGACATTAATGAACATGTTTTCGGTCTGGAAGGGGCCTTAGAAAGCATGGACTTAGTGGTTCTCCGAACATGGGTGTTGTAGGAATCGCCTGGAAGGCTTGTTGGACCGCAGGTTGCTGGGGCCCACCCCAGAAGTCAGGATTCCGTGGGTCTGGTGTGACCTGCGGATTCACATTTTCAACAAGTTCCCAGGGGAGGCTTTTGCTGCCTGCCGGTCTGGGCACTGTCCTTTGAGAACCTCAGGTCTAGTCCAGCTTCCTCATTTCACGGGTGGCTCAGTTGAGGCAGAACTGCAGCTCGATCCTAGAGTTGGTTTTAACACTAACTTACCCGTTGTCATGACTTTGCAATCTCTTTTAGATTTTCCATGCCTCAGTTTTCTCGTCTACAGAATTAGGGTAATAACCTGTGTCCTGCCTACGCCACGGAGTTGTTTAATTCGCAGGGTGGCCGCTGTTGGGCAGTTACTCCGGCCTTCGGCAACGGTCCTCTAACTTGGGTGTGGAGCGGTCACCTGGTCATCGGGTCCAGGGACTTAGACATTCTGCAGCTGGCTACTGGGTCAGAGGTTATACCCTGCTTTCCCTTTTGCCAAGGACAGAAAGAGGGAGATGCTGTCAAATTGGGGGTAGGACATAAACCATTTGTTCTCTTAGTTGTATTTTTCTCAATTTATGTTTGCCTCTTGCATTAGGTAATATTTCTAAGTATATTGATTTTGCTTTTTTGTGTAGAAACTTTCCCTGTATTTTCCTTTTGTACATCTTCCATACTATTTAAATTTATAAAATTCTTTACATTTCCCGATATGATTCTCCTCATTATTGGTCCGAATTTTAACCAAGTGCACCTTTATCTTTTTGGGGTTATATGGGCATATGATGTGAAGTTCACATGTTTGTTTGTTTTTTTTCTGAACACCTAACTTCTGACATCATTTTTTCAGTTAATCCCTTTCCTCTTCCTTAATGTGTGTCTGTGCGCTCTGTCACTTTCCTGGAATGTTGAACAGGTTGGATTGAAAGTTGTGTCTAAGCCCATTTTTTCCGATGGGGAAGATGAGATCCAGAGAAGTAAAATGGTTTCTCTAAGATTATGTTAGTTAGTGGAGATGCCATGAATACAACCAAGGTCTGACTTCTAATCTGAACTTGAGGTAGGTCTGCTTCTTGTCTATCCAACTTTAGTTGTGGAGATTGGCTAACGTCTCTTTATTTTTCTCATGTGGAAATATAACTGTATCATTTAATCTTCTAATATTTTAAGAGCTACTAACCACCATATTTTTATGTGAAATCCCCTAAATTTTAAATTACTATTTGGGCCAAACACAATATGCTTTCTGTTCACACGTGACCATGAATTGCTAATTTTTGACTTAAAGTCATTTTCTTTGCAAATGTATTTGGAAAAATAATTTAAAAAAAGTAATTTTAGCAGTGGCATGTGATATTTATCCTAACCTCTGTTCTACCTATCTCAAACATGGATCCTCCAGCTAATATCAGAAGAGAAGCATTTCATTACTCCTTTTATTTCTCTTTCCTCTCCTCCAAATAACCTAGAAGAACAACTTGTGTTAGTGTTTCTGTAAGAGACCAGATGAATTAGATTGTCTAAGTTGGTTTATAGCATTAATGCTATTTCTGATAATTTCCTGATTTTATTGATTTGAATTGTAATCTAGGATTAGACTAATATGTGGCAGATTACCATTCATTATGGTTCCTGGAGTGATGAAAATACAAGGTACCTAATTGACTTACTGAGATAGTGGAGATCCAAGTGTCCTGGGTTTTAAAGGAAACCAGCATAGTAATTGCATACTAGTGCCTCTTCCTTTCATTTAGCCTTGCTTTAACTTGACACATCCCTGGCAGAGTTTTCAATATCCATCCTTTATCTATAGCAGTTTCATAGAAACATTTTGAAACTTCTGATTTCCTGTCTGGATTATAGTTCATTAACAAATGTGCTGTTAATGTTCAGACAGTGGGCCATTGATGCACTATTTAATTAGGAAGGTGATAGTTGAGCGAGGACTAAGAGATTTTATAATAGGGAGGGTAAAAAGATCGAGCATTTAAGGGATGGTATGACTTTCTGTGTTGGAATATAAAGGTTCTTGTAGAAGTGTTTCCCTTGGTTATGTTACTGGATCTTTCAGGAATGGTACAGAAATTGATGGTAAGATGGAGGACACCTAATCTACTTCTCTTCAACTCTGTTGTTTCCTACCTAGTTAAAGCTTTAAGAATCTCTCACCTTGATGATGGCAGTATCCTCAGGACTGGTCTCCCTGCTCCCACCATTCCCATCTTTCAGTCTATTCTCTGTACAATAGTCAGAGTGATTTGGTTACTTCATAAATCAGATTCTATCCAAAATCCTCCTTCCAGTGCTTCTCACATCATCTTAAGTAAGACCAAAGTAATTCCAATAGCCGTGCAGAGCTTGCCATGATCTGAAACATCAGTACTTCTCTGATCTCATATCTTCCTTCTTTCCTCATTACTCTGTTCCAGTCCCAGTGGCTGTGCCTCTTTGACACAAAGCAGGCATTTTCTTCCGCAGGGCCTTTACATTGGTTTTCCCTCTGCCAGGAATCCTCTTCCCCTGAATATGTGTATGCCTAGTTTCCTAACCTTCTTCTATTATTTAATCAAAGGTCATCTAACTGAGGCCTTCCCTGATTATTCTAAGTTGAAACCTTCCCTCAACACTTCTACTTCCCTTTCCCTGCTTTATTTTCTTACCAGATTATATCACCTTCTAACCTATTCTGTATTTATTTGTTTATAGTTTAGAAAGGTGTCTCTGGGCAGAGCAGGAGAGTCTTTGGCCTACAAGGAGAGATTCTCTTCATGAGACTAAGGAACATTTTCTTTGAGGTTTTTAAAATGCTTTTTCTACATGTATTGAAATAATAATTAGATTTTCCTTTACTTTTAATGTGGGAATTGCATTGCTATGGGGTTTTCAATGAATCAGTTTCTGGCTTTATTGGTCTTCTCTTATTTTATGTTTGATTTTTATTTCATTCATTCTGGTATTATTTCCTTTATTTTATATTCTTTGAGTTTAGTTTTATTCCCTTTTCCTGATTATTGAGGTAGCTACTTAGATTTGTATTGATTTTTCAGCCTTTCATCTTTTCTAAGATATGTACACGAGGCCAAGATCACCTTCATGGGTGTGCCACGATGCAGTTACACAGGGCCCCATACTCAGAAGGACCTCTGCTTTGTTTAATGCTGTTGCCATCTTGAAATTCTTAGTACAAATTTTAAAGTGAATTATTATGGGACAACAGAACATGCATATGAGCAGAGCAAATATGTGCAATATGTGTGTCTGAAGTTCCTTGCTTCCCTATATGCATACAGTTTTGTGATGCTCTCTGCACACAGGATTGTTGCATTGCATAATTTAAAGATGAACAGTAAAAACTCAGGGTAATAATTTAAAATTAAAATTTTTATTTCCTTAGAATTACATTAAATAGCAAATAAGAAGACCATGGAAAGATGAGAGAGGCTTTGGCAGAAAGGAGAAAGCTTTATATATTTCCTCCTTTCTTTTTTTGGCTTAAAAGAGAAGAAATATATTTCCAAGATCAAGGTCTTTGCAGTGTTAACTTGGACTTTCCCCCCTTGCTTCTTGAATAGAGGGCCATACATTTTCATTTTGCCCTGGGCCTGTAAAATTATGTAGCCAGCATTAACAACCTCTGGTCTATCTCCAATTCACCCTTAGTCCTACACAAATACCACTTTTTTTCCTAGGAGGTTTACTGAGGTTCCTCTTTTTGTGGTACCTGAACTCTATGTTTTAGCCTCCCAGCCTTGGGAGTTCATAAAAAAAACCTTACTCATCTTCTCACGCTCTCAGATGCCTATTCCCAAATTGTAAGATATTTCTAGAGGAAATGTGGTTCCCAAAATCAGGTTCCTCTTTCTGGGTTTCCTTCTCTCAGATCTTGGCCCTCTAATTCTTTGTTGTCTTGGGTAGGTTTCCAGTGCCTTAAAGAGTTTAAAACCTTCTACATAGCTTTTCTAATTGTTCTGAATGGAAGGGTTAATACAAATTACCTAGTTGCTATTATTTAATGTGGAACACACTTATATTTTTATGATGCATTTTTGCTTTTCTTTTAACTTGTACCATTATCTTTTACCTTTGTCATTTCTTATTGTATTCACTTGCTTACTTATTCACTTCAGAAAACGTGTGTTTTGACTACCTACTATGTGCTATTTATTACATACTCAGGACTAAAAGAACAAGATGTCATCTCATTTTATTAGATTACTATGGATTCTTTGAAGAAGTGTTGATATCTGCATTAACTATATGAGAACTCAGAGGTCCTGATAATTAAATATCTTGCCCAAAGTCAAACAGGACAGAGTTTGTAGCAGAGCTTGGGACTTGACCTTGGGACTCTTAACTCTTTCTAAGAATTCTTTTCACTATATTTAATACTTGCCGGAACCTTAAAATTTGAGGGCCCAAAGAGATTTTGGCTTACTGTAGCTCAGAAACTGAAATCCCACAATTCAAAAAGGGGCAGTGTGAAATAGTATGAAAAATACTACTAAAGTAATTTTATCCTTATGGTAGATTACCTTAATTAATCAGTAGTAATCACAATCCATTATTTTTTTGTATAGTGCTTGAAAGTTTACCTTATACTTTCACAAAGTCATTTTAAAGATTGGTATTGGGAGATAGTACCCTGTAATAAAAAGTTGATTTGCATTGAGCTTTTCTGTAAGACCTGATTTTTGCCTAAGTTGGATCAAAATTTGCATTATAGTAGAGTCCAGAATTCAGGAGTGTTTGAAATTAATGTAGAGGTAATCTAGGTCAAATTATCTAATAAATATAAATAATACATACAAGTACATAAGTCTATATTCTTAATTCTGAAAGGGCATTAATAAAATCACTAACAGTAATCCAGGTAGAATAGGAAGAAATATTGTTTATTGCAAATGTAATAATCCCAAAGTCTCCTTCAAATTTATGCTAACATGCCTCATATATATTTCTGCAAATATGAACACCACATAATTTGTAAGAGTAAATCACATAGAGAAAGCAGTATTTGGAATTTGGGTTTTCTGGCCCTTATGAGCTTTTGCAAAATAATGGAGTAATATTGTCTTTTATTTATTTATTTTTAATTTCTTTTTACTTTCAATCATGTTTATTCTCTTACAGTTGTCTCAATTTTTCCCCCTTTGCCCTCCTCCACCCATCCCAACCCACTCCCCGCTCCCACAGTCAATTCCCATGCTATTGTCCATGTCCACGGATCATTCATACATGTTTTTTGTCTAGTCCCTTCCCCTTCTTTCCATCATTGTCCTCCTTCCCCCTCCCCTCTGGTCACTTTCAGTCTGCTCCATGTTTCTGTGCCTGTGGTTTATTTTGTTCATTAGTTTATTTTGTTGAATAGAGTCCACCTATAGGTGAGATCATATGGTATTTGTCTTTCACTGACTGGCTTATTTTACTTAGCATAATATTCTCCAGTTCCATCCTTGTTGTCACAAAAGGTAGGAGTTCCTTCTTTATTTCTTTTTTTAGAAATGCAGATTTTATTTATTTATTTCTTAAAAATGTCAAAGTCCATTATAAAATATTAAAAAATTTAAATCCATTATAAAGTCTCAACAGTTAAAACAACATGCCACCAACACAGAAATAATCAAGTAGATCAATGAAATAAAATGAACATTCTAGAAACAAACATATATATCTTTCTAACAATGTAATATATTTTTAAATTGGTATTTCAGATCAGTGGGGAAAATAAGGCTTATTCAACACATAAGGTGCATGGACCACTATTACTGGAAATAAAACAAATGTAGAGCCCTATTTCACACATTATACAAAAAATATTCAGATGAGTTAAAAATCAATATGTGAAATCTAAGGAGTTTTAGGAGAAAATACAAAATAATATTTTTCTTACCCTGAAGTAAAATATTCAAACCCAGAAGCTATAAAGTAAAATATTGACAATATTTTTGTCAATATATATAGTAAAATATATTGTAATATATATACTGTATAGTAATAATACAGTATATAGAGACTAAATAATAATAATATAATAATATAGAGACTGTATAGTAATATACATATAAAAAAAGTTAAAAGACAAGTAATAGAATAGGCCAGTATTTGGAACACATCTAAAAAAGTGTTAATAGCTCTTTTTTTTAGGGAAAAAAAATCTACAAACATTTAATCAAACAATGGATAAAGAATACCAAAAAGGAATTTAAAGCTTTTTTAAAAAATAATAGAAATAAATAGGCCAGAAATATACAAAAACAGCTTTAGTTTCAACAAATAATAAAGGAACAATTAAAATAACTCATCATTGTCACAATCAGATTAATAAGTATTAAAAATATTGGTAATATCAAGTGTTGGCAACTGTGAAAGGAACTGGGTATGCATAGACTCTTTTTCTTCATCTTCTTAAAGCAGTCCCTTAACCATATCTTGCAGTGCTGGTTTGGTGGAGGTGTAGTCTTTTGGCCTTCTTTTGTCTGGGAAACTCCTTGTTTCCCCTTCCATTTTAATTGAGAGCCTTGCTGGGTAGAGCAGTCTTGGCTGCAGGCCTTTGTTTTTCATGACTTAGAATGTTTATTGTCATTCCCTTCTGGCTTATACTGTTTCTATTCGGAAGTCAGCTACTTGCCATACCTGGGCCCCCTTATATGTTACTACCTCTTTCTCCCTTGCTTCCTTTAGGAGTCTCTGTTTGTCTTTGATATTTGCCATTTTAATGATGAAGTGTCTTGGAGTGGGCCTCGTTGGGTTCCTCTTGAATGGGACCCTCTGTGCTTCCTGGACTTGCGAGACTTTTTCTCTCTTCCAATTAGAGAAGTTTTCCATCATGGCTTTTTCAAACAGGTTCTCTATCCCTAGCTCCTCCTCTTCTCCTTCTGGTATCCCTATTATACGGATATTATTATGTTTCAGGTTGTCCCACATTTCCCTCAATGCCTCTTCATTCTTTTTGAGTCTTTTTTCATTTTCTTGCTCTTTCTGGGAGCTGCTTTCTACCTTATCCTCCAGCTCGTTGATGCGTCCCTCGGCTTCATCTAACCTGCTTTTGATTCCTTCTCCTGTGTTCTTCAATTCAGAAATTGTATTCTTCATTTCCTCTTGTGTCTTACTGATAGTTTCTATGTCCTTTTTCATGTTGATGGAGTTTGCAGTTAGTTCCTCATAGTTTCCCTGTAGTTTTTGGTAATTCTCTCTGAGCTCACTGAGCTCATTGAGCTTCCTTAGAACCATTGTTTGGAACTCAACATCTGAGAGTTTACGTGCCTCTGTTTCATTTAGTTCTCTTTGTGGGGATTCCTCCTTTCCCTTTGAGTGGGGCATATTTCTTTGTCTTCCCATTATTTGTGAGACTCTTCTCTTTTGCTTCTGATTCTTAAGTTGATCTGTCTTGATCTCCTGACTTTGTGGTGTGAACTTCTATGGTAGGAAACTGCTGTTTTTTTTTTCTTTCTGGAACTGCCTCTGATGATGTCAGATGTTGTCCCTGTATGACTTTAGGCAGTCTGTTCGAGACTACCAGGAATATACTGTGTGTGGCTGAATCCTTAAGGCGTTAGTCTAGTCACTCCGCACTTAGCAGTCAGGTTTAGACACCACAGGGCAGGGCAGAGTCCCTCTTCGGAGGTGAGATTATTGTGTCCTCTGCTGGTGTCGGTCAGAGGAGTTGTCTGCCTGATTCAGATGGCTGCTGCTGTATAGGGGAGGAGTCAGCACAGGGATCCCGTCAGCTACTCTCTCAGTTCTCTCTGCAAAGCCTCCTTCCCCAGTCTCTCCTCAGGTGTTTCTAGCCCACTCTGCCCCCGCCTTTGCCGGAGACCAGGGTAAGTGGCTGCAAATAAAAATTTATTTCTTGGCCCTTTAAATGGCTTTTTGCATCCCCAGCCACCCATTTCTGGCAGAGAACAACCCTGTCGCTTTTCTCAGCTTGTTGTCTGTGTACTTTTTGGGCTCTGGTACTGTACGCTGGAGATCACCACTTATGGTTTAGATCCCACTCTTCTCAGGGGGATCCAGCTGGCCATTTCAATATCCTTCTGATGCTGCTGCCTGTGGGCACCCCACCTGCCCTCTCGAGTCTCTACTGCACTCCTTACCAGTTAGGTTGGGCTAAAGCCGATTTTTCTGTCTCCGAGGTTACAAGGCTCCTCTCTCACTATTGTTCAGTTGTTTGTTCCAGGTGATTTCTCCACAATTTAGTTGTAGTTCCATATTGGTCCTGGGAGGAGGTCAGTGTGACTTCTACTCACTCCACTGCCATATTGATTCCTTTTTATTTATTTATGTTTTTACCATATGTCGTCTTTGCCTATTCACCTCAAAAGACAGTATGGTTTTTAGGGAAGAGAATATAAATTGCTATGGAGAAGCTTACATACAAAACTAAGGGTTTTGATTTCCATTGTTTGAGTGTAGGTATTCCCTGCTGTTGTATACTGAAAGGTGTTGTTTTTGGGCCCTCTGTACTCTTGGGCATATTTCAGTCTTATGAGAAAAAAGCAGAACAAATGTTGCCAGAAGGATGGGTGAAGGTGGTGCTGCTTTTTTCTCCCTTCTTTCTGGGATGACCAGTAACCATCGAACACTTCCAGCTTCTTGAGAGCTTGGGTGATATATAGAGAGAAACATGGCCACAGGCCAGTGTTTTTTTAAACGTGCTGTGGATAAGAATCAACTGGAGGTCCATTTTAAAAATACAGTTTTCTAGTCATAATTATTGGAGATAAGTCCTACGACTCTGTTCCTTAACAAGTGATGCAGGTCATTTTGATGCATAAAGAGTTTGAGAACCATTAGTTAGAATTTAAAGTCATGGTCTTTATAATCAGGTGAATCTCAATTCACATTCAAGGTTTGACACATACTAACTATACTTACAACCCAATTTTCCTTATGTTATCATACCCTTCCACTCCCATACTGTCCTGTGTAATAATCGTCTCTTGACTGCATGTGCTCAGTTAGATAGTTGTCTAGTTTCTTCTTTCTAGTGTAGGAAAAAAAAATCAAACTCATCAGCTTAAATAAGGTAGAAGTTTATTTTTAATTCATGGGATAGTCCAGAGATGAATGGACTAGGTCTGGCAGGGTCACTTTCCTTCACACAGTTTCTCATGGAATTAGATTTCCATCTTTTTGCTCCACCATATTCTACGGTATAGTCATTTCTCTACATGGTCAAAACTGGTTTACCTCCAAGTTCACTTTCTTGATTTCAGGAAAGGCAAAGAAAGAGTACAGAGCAAGTAGTTTCATCTTCTAAGAGATAAGGAAGTTGCACTCTTCCCTTACACTATCATGTTATTGGCTCAACTAAGTCATATTGCCACAGCTAACTGACAGGGAAACTAGGGAATATAATCTCTATCAGGGCATACAGGGACTCAGATTAAACTTGATGGCCCTGTTGTTAAAAGCAGGGAAAGATAAATCTTAGGGGACAATTAGCCTCTGACACAACCCCCAACTTAGGGGAAATTATGTGGCCTAGTGGTTAATACAATGGGCTTTAGAGGTAGAAACCTGTGTTAGAATATTGGCTTCACATTGTGTATCCTTGAGCAAGCCATACTTAAACCTATCTGAAATGGTTCATCTGAAAAATGTAGATTATAACAGTATCCCTTTCACATAGGATTATTGGAATGATTTTATAAAATAATCCATGCACATTCTTAACATAGTGCCTGGCACACAGTAAGCACTGAATGAGTACTAAGCTGCTATTATTAGTATTTGTATTCACATTACTATCATTACAGCAGACCCTTGGAGGATGGGGAAGAGTAAATCAGGGATGGTATAATGGAGGTGGTTGCATTTGAGCTGGCCCTTAAAAAGATAGACAGTGTTTTCACAGGTGCTGATAGGAAGGAAAGAGTATCCTAGAAAGAGGCAGGAGTAGTTTAATAGTTTATTAAATGGTTATTGAGCATTTACATGTGACAGGTATTAATAGTTTAGTGATTAAGGGTGTGGTAGGTCATGCAGCAAAAGACCCAAATATCAGCTATGCCATTTATTCCCTCTCTCCATGGTTCTAACTCATACCATGTCTTACTTCCCACTCTGCTCTCACCCCATTATTCTCTGTAACTCTCTCATAATTGGTATGGTTTGATAATAACTTATCTCAGAGAAGGGAAATAATTTAGTCTCCAGGTTTCTTGGAGTTAAATTATTCATCCAAAGCAGTTTATCCGGATAAGCCTTTCTCCTGCTTCTGCAGTACTTTGAAATATCATCAAAGAAGTTGCTAAGTTTTAAGTAAATACTCGTTTTAAAAGTTCTAAAAAACAGGCTTAAGAAAACAAATTATTATACAATTATTTTTTAACTTTAACTCAAATCAAACTACTTCTTTATCACCTGGCATTGTTATCACTTTTTTTGATGCTTTAAAATTAGTAGGTGAAGAGAGGAGTGAGTCACCACACCTTTGGTGTAACGATATTGCTAGGAACATGTCAGCTTGAGGAACAACAAAGCCTACTCACTGATGCGGAAATGGAACTGTGATGTGAGGTTAGGGAAATTCCTATAGCTTTTACGTACTGAAGCATATTATATATTTACGTCCAGATCTAGCTTTGTTTCAGACCTCTTTTGCTGCTCTCACTTTGGCTCTGCTGACTGAATGGGTGAGAGATTCAGCCTCCTGTGCTAGGGCTTCTCCTAAGGGAAAGAGATGGCACACTTCCATTTTTATATAAATAGGCTGATTTTCTGTTTCTCTGAGGCTCCATTTTGTATACTGAAAGAAAAACAAAAGAAAGATACAGCTGATTAGGTCCATCCCTCCAGGGTATGCTATTCGGCCAAAGACATACTGTGTATGATTATTTTTGTTGATATTTGGTGTGTTTATATAAAATAACAGTAGCAAACATTTATTAGGTTTTAATTTTGCAACAGTAGTAAGCACCTTACATTTCATTTTATCTTTCCAATAGACTGATGAATTAGATATTATTTCCATTTTATAAAGATGAGGAAGCTAAGCCACAGGGAGCTGAAGTGACTTGCCTAAGGTACATATTTAGTCAATTTTGGAGCTAGAATTTTAGGACAGATAGTCTAACTATAGATTCCATGCTCTTAACCAGGGATTGGCAAGACTTTTCTGTAAACGGACAGATAGTAAATGTTTTAGGCTTTGTGGGCCATATGGTCTCTGATGCAACTACTCAATGCTGGTGTTGTGGCATAAGAGCAGGCATAAACAATACATAGATTAATGGGTATGGCTGTGTTCCAATAAAACTTTGTCTACAAAACAGGTGGAGGGCCTGTGGATGTTTTTTGAACTCTGCTCTTACCACTGTAAAACACTGTCATATTGTTAAGGATTAATGATTAATAAGAAAACAAGGCATCTGTTTTCCTTGTTATTCTATGTTATTCTATTCTATTTGTGTATACAGTGCTTTTGATGAGAAACTCAAGAGTTAGGAAATTTTCATTTTAGGCAATAGTTAATAAGCTTAGTAATGCATGTAAAAAGCTCTTGTTTCAGTAACTGAAGGTATGACCCACCCTGACTCCAGGAGACCACAGGCAATTAGACCTTTGTGCCCCAGGTGCACTGCAAGCAATCAAGATGGTATCTGAACCATTGTATTCTAGGGAGAGACACCCCCTTGCCCAGGACACTAGTCAACAGATGAAAGGATGCTGGGGAAATTGTCTCAGTGCAGCTTTTATCTGATTAACCTTTTTCCAAACCCCTTACCTACACTTTTTCCTCCTCATAAAAAAGGCTGGCTTGAACTGAAATGTAAGCTGGTCTTTTAGGATACATAACCCGCAGTCTTCTCAGATTGCCAGCCATTTGAATAAAGTGCCCATAAAGATTCAATCCCTGTCTCTGCTCATTGGTTCTGGTGGTGACAGGCAGCATGAACACCAACTTTTTTGGTTTCAATTTTAGTCTTACAGGATAAAGTCAAAAATATACTTAGACAATATTTATGTCCTTTTGCTTATAAAAATTTTTTTATTCGTATGTACATATATACCTATTTAAATATATCTATATAGGGTGCACACAGGGTTATGTATGCATATGTTTGGGATATATATATATATTTTTTCTCTGTATATAGAAGGAGATAACATTAAAATTTTAATTGTTATCTCTTGGGTTGAGTTAGAGGTGTTTTGAATTTACTTCTCTAAAAGTAGTGACTTTTTCAATTTTTCTATAATGTGTATTTGTTACTAACTGGAATCAGAACAAATTAAAATTACAAAACTACATTTATTGGTTTTTTCCTAGGCAGGAGACAGAAGAGAAGAGCAGAGAAGGCATAGTATTAGGTAGAATCTAGAGCCAGGAGAAACAAACTGCTCAAGAGCCTACCAAGGTTTAACAGATATGCGAGTGTCAGTTTTTGATTTTCAAGATATGTTTTTTTCTTTTCTAGATATCATGATATTAATTTTTGTTACCAGGTACTAGAGAGACAATAGAAGAAGAAAAAAATTTTGCCTTCTTGTTCCAATTTGTGCACACAACAGGCTCCTGCAGGGCAAGCGGTTCCCTAGTGTCCAGGTCCTGTAGTGTGAGTGGCTTCTGCCGTGCATGGGACCTAGCTGCTCCCAGCTTCCAAAAAGCTTCTCCTGGTGACAATTTCTTAGGTGGCTTTGTAGTGGAGTGCCCCTGATGATATACTTCCTATGAACTCCCATGAGACTGAGTTTCTGACAAGTTCCAAAGAGCAGAGTTCTAGCAACTTTTACTGGTGTGGCACCATAGCAACTTCTCTGCCACCTGGTTAGCCACGGCTATGCACTCTCCATCTATGCCTGGATGTCAGCCCTGGTAGAGGGAGGTTGTGGGGGTGAGGAGGAGCACTCCTTAGTCTCCACCTTAGGGATAGCAGTTGCTCCTTTATATACTATTTCTGTATTTAGATTCCTCTTTGCTCATTTGTAATCAATCCTTTGATACTCTGATCTCCTATTATAATTAATAACTTTATATTAAACTCTCCCTGTTAAAATTATTATGCCATTTGTTTCTCATGATTGAAACCAGACTGATACACCAATGCACTGAACCTAGCTTTTTAAGATATCTGGGAACCAGTAGACAGACTCTTCTTAGGTGACCAAGAGGGAGCCAGGTAAAATGGGAAAGTGAATATTGACCTTTCTGACAGACATGAAAGGGCTGAATCAGGAGCAGATGTATTGGGTTGGCCAAAGAGTCCATATGTTTTTTCTGTAAAATGAAAGACACATTTTTCATTGTCACCAATAACGTTATTGATTTGGATATTTTGAGTATGTCGGCTATCTCCTGCTACTGACTTCTAGTGGGTAGAGGCCAGGGTGCTGCTAAGCATCTTCCAATGCATAAGACAACCCCACAGCAAAGATTTTTTTTTGGCCAAAGTGTCAGCTGTACCAAGAAATTTTGCAAACAACTTTTGACACATTCAGTCAGTCACACCACCTTCTCCATACACTGCGCAAATACTTCTTTACATTTTAGTTGCATTTTTACCTTTCTTGAAATAATAATGCATAATATGCTGAAAATGTTGCATATTTTCTTCCATCTTCCATACTGAAATGGCTGCATAAAAATTCACCAATTTTGATAAGTTTTTTTAATGCACGCTGATATGACAGATGTCACAATACAATCTAACAAAATGGTTTCAAATGAAGTTAAAGACAACTAAGCACTGCTAGAGCCACTGTACAGAAAAAACTAAACGAACTTTTTGGCTAGCCCATTATAATTTGAGAACCAAATGTCATAGCTCTTATTTCTGAATTGGATGAAGCTTCTCTCAGTCTCTCATTACTACATATCACATCGCCTAATTGATGTGGGCTTTATATCTTCAATTTAGTTTCATGCATGTGGTTAAATACTTTTTTCTAGATGACAGTGTTATATCATGCCAAATATAGGTTTGGAGCCAGCCGGGCAGATCTATTTGAGTCATGACTTTACTACTGACTTAGCTATATGACCTAAAACAGATAAATTAGTCTTTCTTTTTTTTAAACATATGTTTATTTTTTATTTATATATCATGTTAATTCTATTACAGGTGTCTCAGTTTTTACCCCTTTACAGCCCTCCCCGATCCCACCCCCACCCCCCACTCCCACAGTCCATTCCCACTCTGTTGTTCATGTCCACGGGTCATTCATACAGGTTCTTTGTCTAGTCCCTTCCCCTTCTTTCCACCATTGTCCTCCTTCCCTCTCCCCTCTGGTCACTTTCAGTCTGCTCCATGTTTCCGTGCCTGTGGTATATTTTGTTCATTAGTTTATTTTGTTGAATAGAGTCCACTTATAGGTGAGATCATATGGTATTTGTCTTTCATCAACTGGCTTATTTCACTTAGTTTAATATCCTCCAGTTCCATCCATGTTGTTGCCAAAGGTAGGAGTTCCATATCTCTCTCTCTTTCTTTCTTTCTTTCTTAAATGCAGATTGATTTAATTTATTTTTTAAATGTCAAAGTTAATTATAAAATATTAAAAAATTAAAACTATTGTAAAATCTCAGCAATTAAACTAACATGACACCAGCACAGAAATGATCAAGTAAATCAATGAAATATAATGAGCATTCTAGAGACAAACATATATATCTGTCTAACAATATAATATATGATTAAGTTGCTATTTCAAGTAAATGGGTAAAGTAAGGTTTATTCAACAAATAAGGTGCATGGACCACTACTAATTGAAATAAAACAAATATAGAGCTCTATTTCACACATTATACAAGAAATATTCAGGTGAGTTAAAAATCAATATGTGAAATCTAGGGAGTATTAGAAGAAAAGAGAACTAATATTTTTCATGACCTGAAGTAAAATATTCAAACCCAGAAGTTATAAATATTGACAATATGACTATATTAAACATTTAACTATATAGTAATATACATATAAAAAAGTGAAAGGACAAGGAATAGAATAGAAAAGTATTTGCAACACATCTAAAACATGGTTAATAAGTTTTTTTTTCTTTTTAGGGAAAAAAATCTACAAACATTTAATCAAACAATGGATAAAGAATACCAAAAAGGAATTTAAAGCTTTTTAAAAAAATAATAGAAATAAATAGGCCAGAAATATACAAAAACAGCTTTAGTTTCAACAAATAATAAAGGAACAATTAAAATAACTCATCATTGTCACAATCAGATTAATAAGTATTAAAAATATTGGTAATATCAAGTGTTGGCAACTGTGAAAGGAACTGGGTATGCATAGACTCTTTTTCTTCATCTTCTTAAAGCAGTCCCTTAACCATATCTTGCAGTGCTGGTTTGGTGGAGGTGTAGTCTTTTGGCCTTCTTTTGTCTGGGAAACTCCTTGTTTCCCCTTCCATTTTAATTGAGAGCCTTGCTGGGTAGAGCAGTCTTGGCTGCAGGCCTTTGTTTTTCATGACTTAGAATGTTTATTGTCATTCCCTTCTGGCTTATACTGTTTCTATTCGGAAGTCAGCTACTTGCCATACCTGGGCCCCCTTATATGTTACTACCTCTTTCTCCCTTGCTTCCTTTAGGAGTCTCTGTTTGTCTTTGATATTTGCCATTTTAATGATGAAGTGTCTTGGAGTGGGCCTCGTTGGGTTCCTCTTGAATGGGACCCTCTGTGCTTCCTGAACTTGCGAGACTTTTTCTCTCTTCCAATTAGAGAAGTTTTCCATCATGACTTTTTCAAACAGGTTCTCTATCCCTAGCTCCTCCTCTTCTCCTTCTGGTATCCCTATTATACGGATATTATTATGTTTCAGGTTGTCCCACATTTCCCTCAATGCCTCTTCATTCTTTTTGAGTCTTTTTTCATTTTCTTGCTCTTTCTGGGAGCTGCTTTCTACCTTATCCTCCAGCTCGTTGATGCGTCCCTCGGCTTCATCTAACCTGCTTTTGATTCCTTCTCCTGTGTTCTTCAATTCAGAAATTGTATTCTTCATTTCCTCTTGTGTCTTACTGATAGTTTCTATGTCCTTTTTCATGTTGATGGAGTTTGCAGTTAGTTCCTCATAGTTTCCCTGTAGTTTTTGGTAATTCTCTCTGAGCTCACTGAGCTCATTGAGCTTCCTTAGAACCATTGTTTGGAACTCAACATCTGAGAGTTTACGTGCCTCTGTTTCATTTAGTTCTCTTTGTGGGGATTCCTCCTTTCCCTTTGAGTGGGGCATATTTCTTTGTCTTCCCATTATTTGTGAGACTCTTCTCTTTTGCTTCTGATTCTTAAGTTGATCTGTCTTGATCTCCTGACTTTGTGGTGTGAACTTCTATGGTAGGAAACTGCTGTTTTTTTTTTTCTTTCTGGATCTGCCTCTGATGATGTCAGATTTTGACCCTGTGTGATATTAGACAGTCTGTTTGAGACTTCCAGTAATCTACTATTTGTGGCTGTCTCCTTTAGCTGTTAACCTATTCACTCTGCGCTCCACAGGTTGCCTTAGACAGCTCAAGGCAGGGCAGAGTCCCTCCTGGGGTTGGGTTTATTGGGTCCTTTCATGCTGCTACTGCATGTGGGAGGAGTCTGCACTGGGATCCCGCCGGCTACTCTCTCAGTTCTCTCCCCAAAGCCTCCCTCCCCAGTCCCTCCTTAGGCGTCTCTAGCCCACTCTGCCCCGTCTTTGCTGGAGACCAGGGTAAATGGCAATTAGATTGTGCTAAAGCCGATTTTTCTGTCTTCGAGGTTACTAGTCTCCTCTCTCGCCATTGTTCAGTTGTTTGTTCCAGGTGATTTCTCCACAATTTAGCTGTAATTCCAGGTTGGTCCTGGGAGGAGGTCAGTGTGAAGTCTACTCATTCCTCCGCCATCTTGATTCTCTGAAATTAGTCTTTTTGAGAAAGTTCAGTTTTCCATTTTGTAAAATGGGGACAGTAGTGAGTACATGTAACATTATGGAAGGATAAAGAACAATGAGTGTAAAGGCCATGATATGGTGTGTCATACGTAATAAGTGCTAAATAAATGCTAGCTTGTAATTGTTGTTGTAATTATTATTCAGTGCGTACAGAAAGTTATCCTCCAAGTAGATGGAGAGGAAACAAGGAGGAAGCAAATGTTATGACCTCAAAGCTGGATCCCCACATTTGTCGAGAGCAGATTATAACATGAAGGTGTGAAAGACTTCTTCTTTCCTTAGTCACCTTTCCTTTCTGGAAGACCCACATCTATATTCTATAATTGGACAATGTAGAGTTAGGGTAGAGTCCAGGAGGAGGCATTAGAAGCAGTGCTAGTTTTGTTAGGTCCTGACTGAGTTCAGCATGCTTATGTGTGAGTGATAGGGGCGGACTCCCACTTAATGGGTTACAGTGACTCAAATTTGGTAACTATTACATGATACCAATAGTGATGACTGCTGCTGCTCTCTGTGTAAGTAGGTTTGCTCTTGATTCAGATTCCCAAGACTCCTGAGGAGTAAAGGGAGGGCTTATTTGATCTGTACTCTAAGATTTGTGTATGTATTGGTGTGGTGGTGAGGCTTATCCCTGGGCTTCTGCTGTGATTTACTCTTCACAAATAAAACACATATGCATGTTGCTTGGCTCCCATTTTATGCTTCTGTAAAATTTGACAGATTCAATTCCTTTTTTTTTTTCACTAGGACCACATCCTAGATGAGCTTCTGGTATGTCATATCCTCCTTTCTTATGTGTCTGACTTTCTCTGTACTTGTCAGCAAGGTTCATTTGTGGAAGGAAGAGCTGAAATAAAAGTAGCTTCTGCAGTTTCAGCTCTGATGATGACTTTGGCCAGGCCTGGCTAAGTAGGTTATGCTAGATTGGGCTGATCTTCCAAGGAGGCAGAGTAGGTGCTGTTCTTTGAATTAAGTTTTATTAAGTACTCTTGTTGACATTTATTGACTACTTTGTGCAATATTCTGTGTGAAATGTAAACAAATGGTCTCATATTAAACCTCAGAAGATTACTACAAAGTAGGTTCTACTGTTATCCAATTTTATAGATGAGGGAACTAATTCAGTGTTAGATGATTTATTAAAGGTCATTCAGCTAAAAAGTGGCATTTATTCATTTGATGAGAACTTTTTGAGCATTTATTATGCAGCCAGTACTGTTCCAAGTGGTAGGGATAGAACAGAAAACAAGAGAGACAAATATTCATACCCTCATGGAGCTTACATTTGTAATGGTAAAAGACAAATAATTGGAATATTTGTTGTATAGTGATAAGTGCTAAGGAGAAATGAAAAGCAGAGATTGGGTACAGGAAGAATGTGTGCAGGATTGCATTTTAGAGTGGGTGGTCAGAAAAGGCATCACTGGCAAGGTGACATTTGAGTAGAACTCTGAAGGAAGTCAGAGAGTGAGCCATGAAAATATCTGTAGGAAAGAACATTCTAGGGAAAGGAAACAGAAATTTCTAAGACCTTGCTGCAGGAACATTCCTGAGGTTAATGTAACTGGAGGAGAGTAAGCATAAGGGAGAGTAGGAGATGAGATCAGAGGGACAACAGGGGTCAGGATTGTGTAAGACCTTATAGTCATTGTATGGATTTGGCTTTCACTCTGAGACGGGAGAGT
Organism: Pteronotus mesoamericanus; assembly: GCF_021234165.1. Lineage (NCBI taxonomy): Eukaryota > Metazoa > Chordata > Mammalia > Chiroptera > Mormoopidae > Pteronotus > Pteronotus mesoamericanus. The sequence goes on from NW_026555150.1 coordinate 239,870, forward strand.
TTGGGCAGAGGAATAATATGATATGACTTTTGTTTTAACATCATCTACCTTTCTGTTATATTGAGAATAAAATGGGGTTAAGGTATTCTAACAAGGAGGAATAACTCACTAAGTGATTTGTCCAAAGAGTAAATCTTCGAGTTCAGTTCAGTAAACACTGAATACAGGACTAGATCCAGTGTTTGTGGGTTGAGAGCCTTTTTAAGTGAAAGATTTAACAGATTGGTATGAAAGTGAGTATGTTTTTTTTTTTAATAAAAAAGAAAGGACTAGGAAAAAGGTCTGTTTAAGTAAGGCACTCAGAAGTATATGATTCCTCACCTTCACAAGTAACTATGCTTCTGAGTGAATTACAATATACAGACTCCATGTTTGGGCCTGGGAAAAGAATGGGTAAATCACAGTGATTAGACTTAACTCCTGAACTATTTATTATAAAGCCTCCTCTCTGGCTTTCCTTATTTCCTTCTCCTTCATTCTGTCCAGCATACAAATAAATTTATTTCCCTGAATCACTGTTTTGTCGCTATAGTACTCCCCTATTTAAATTCTCTAAGTGGCTTTCCATTGTTCCTTTCCATTGCCTGAAGGCGTTCTTATATTCTATCATGCATTGGAATCAGTTTGGGAAGGTGGTTCTTGGTCAGGGTTCCTTGCTCTAGCCCTAAATCTACTGAATCAGAGTCACTAGAATTTGGGCCTGCAATTCATTTTAAACAGTCTTCTGATGCAGATGCCTACACTCTCATAGGAGCTAATGGACTAAGGCCAAAGCTCCTTAATATGGAATATCATCCGTGATCTTGACGCAGCTACATCTCTCCTATTCTTCAACATAGACGCTCCATTCTAGCCATTGTCCCCCAAACATGCTTTATACATATTTGACTCTATAGAGCCTTTGATCACTTTGTTTCATCTATCTGAAATGCCCTTTCTTTTCTCACTGCCTCTCCAAATCTTAGCCATCTGTTAAGTCCTAGATGAGGTCTAATCTCTTTTTTGGTGCCTTCTATGACCCAAGAGCCTACAGCCTTCAAGTTCCCAGAGTAATCCTCAGCAATCTTGTCATATTTTATTGGGTTGTTGTACTTTTCAGACAGGTCTATGTCAACCAGACCATAATCTTCCTCGGGGTATGGTCCATTCCTTTACCTTTTAGTATCTCACAAGGGCCTTACTCAGTACTGAGCAGGCAGAAAACAAAAGGAGGAGGCTGGAAAGAGTGTTTATGCTCAAAATGGACCGTATTTCTTGCTCTTTATATTCTCATTTAGTAGAGCATAACAAATTCCCAAACAACTACTTCTCAATGAACAATACAGATTTGGCTCATAAATACAGGTTTCAAAATATATTGAAGATAAAAACCTCTTTAGCTCTGAGTCCCTTGTTGTAGGAAGGCATTCAGTGATATACTACTGGATACCTGCTGCTGTTTTGGTAAATATTTCAGGAATCAATTTATTCAGTGCTATGATTTTTATACATTTATCCAAGGTTGCATTTCATGTTTTGTTGCTTTTAAAGGAGTTTATCTGAATGCTGAAATAGTCCACTCCTAGGATATTTGGAAAAGAAGCACTATCACCAAAGTATTCCTAGAAACTTCATTGGGTCTGCTAATGATTATGACACCATACTTAGGGTTAAGATGATAGTTCCAGAGTCACCCTCTCTCATTAGCATGTTCAGACAAGAATGAGTATTATATCTACATTTTTAAAAGGAGGGCATACCTCAGGCACAGGTTAATAAGCCACTATCAGGCAATGAAATTGTACTCTAGCTGGAAGCAGAATTTATGGAGTCTTGGTTTTTCTAATTTCATAAGAGAGGCAACATAGTTTTGTACAATGATTTCATGTTTTCCAGAGTCTTAGGGTTCAACAGAGTTGCTCTGAGGGCCAAAGGGCAAGGATCTGGTGGTTAGGTCTGATATCGTTGTAAAAGAGAGAAAAGTATTATTCAAATTTCATTTTCCTTCTTTTTGTATCACAAAAGGTAAAAGTAACCATGGTAATGATAGTTAGGTAAGCAGCTAGGAGTTAACAAAAGAGAAGGGAGTAAAACAGCTAAGCTAAGTAGGTTGAAAGCTACAACTGCACACACTTCAGGGAATAGCCACATTGTCTTGCCAAGGAAATTAACACCCCTCTGCGCCTCTGTGTAGAGAGGAAGGACGGGCTTTCCAGTCTCTCCAGGGAACAACTGGTCTACTCTCCTGGACTATGAGGGGGAGGAATAAACAATAAAGGGTAAATTCTTCTGCTCGGTGCATGCCCAGTAGAAGCCAAAATGGCGCAGGGGAAGGTCCTCCTACTTTGAGGCATACACAGTTGTAGTCAACATGGTGACCCTAAGGGGGAGGTATCTAATTTGGGAAAAAGGCAGGATTCATTAGGAGGAGGGCCCAGCCGAAGCCCAGGAAGGATGAGAAAGAGATTGCTTAGTTTGAAAGAAAACCTGGTTTTTCACATGCCCAGGGTTAATATAATCAAAGCTTAACAAAGGCCTCTCTCTTGGTGGCATGCTTCAGCCATTTGTGCATTTTCTGTCCCTATAGCAGCCATGTGGAGCTAGCATCCACGTAGGTCCAACTGTGCCTCCTAGGGCTGGCTGGAAGCTGCCCCGGCTCCAAGTGCAGGCACAAAAATGGGTCTGGATACAGCTACATAGCACCAGTCAGAGCACAGACAGAACAGGGACTAAGCTAGCTGGATGGGGACAGAGACTGAACTAGACTAGGCTATGGCATGGCTTGAGCTGATGACAGAATTTCCGGACCCTGGCCCTTCTAGGCTTGATGGAGACAAAGCTGGACTTTTTTCACAGAGGAACCACCTGGCCATGGATTAAACTCAGACTCTGGGCACCTAGGGTCTGTCCTTTGTGTTTGCTTTAGCTTCAATAAGTTTTACCACTGTACCTCATCTTCCCATACATGGTCCCTGAAATGCTTTTCTTGTGACACTGCAAGAACCCTGTATCCACTGGCAACAGTAAGAAGGAATCCAGTGTAAACGTAAAAGATGAGCTTGTGACATCAAGACTCATATTCAGGTTTTTGATCTATTTTGATTTAATTTTTGTATATTGTAGGAAGTAGTGATTCAAATTTATACTTATTTTTGAAATTTTTATTGTTCAAATACAGTCGTCCCCATTTTACCCCCATTACTCTCCTCTGCCCTGCCCATGCTCCGCCTCCCACATTCAATCCTTCCCCACTTTGTCTTTGTCCATGGGTCCTTTATCCATGTTCCTTAACTTGACCCTTCCTCTTCTCTCCCCTATTTTTCTCTGCTCAACTCTCCTCTGGTCACTCTCAGTTTGTTCTTTATTCCAATGCTTCTGGCTTTATTTTGCTCATTCGTTTGTTTTGTTGATTAGGTTTCGCTTATGGGTGATATCATATGGTATTTGTCTTTTCACTGCCTGGCTTATTTCACTTAGCGTAATACTCTCCAGTTCCATCCATGCTGTTGCGAAGAGTAGGAGTTCCTCCTTTCTTTCTGCTGGATAGTATTCCATTGTGTAAATGTACCACCGTTTGTTGATCCACTCATTTACTGATGAACACTTACGTTGTTTCCAGTATTTGGCTATTGCAAATAACACTGCTATGAACATTGGGGTGCATAGGTTCATTTGAATTGGCGATTTAGTATTCTTAGTGTATAATCCCAGCAGTGGAATTACCAGGTCAAAAGGCAGTTCCATTTTTAGATTTTTAAGGAAATGCCATACTGTTTTCCACAGTGGCTGCACCAGTCTGTATTCCCAACAAAAGTGCACTAGGGTTCCCTTTTCTCCACAACCTCACCAGCACTTGTTTCTTGATTTGTTAATGACGGCCATACTGATCAGTGTGAAGTGGTACCACATGGTAGTTTTAATTTGCATTTCTCTGATGGCTAGTGATGCTGAGCATCCTTTCATATGTCTCTGGGCCCTCTGTATCTCTTCCTTGTAGAAGTGTCTGTTCAGGTCCTTTTGCCCATTTTGTAATTGGATTGTCCTCCTGGTGTGGAGTCATGGGAGTTCATTGTATATTTTGGAGATCAAACACTTGTCTGAAGTATCATTGGCAAATGTATTATCCCATATAGTTGGTTCCCTTTTCATTTTGCTGATATTTTCTTTAGCTGTGCGGAAGCTTTTTTTTTAATTTAATTTTATTTTCTCAAATACATTTGTCTCTGCCTCCCCCGCACCACTTTCCCTTGCCCCCTCCCTCTTTCCCTCCCTCAGCTCTTCCCCTTTGGTTTTGTCCATGAGTCCTTGCTATATGTTCCTTGACCTTCCCCTTCCCTTCCTTTTCCCCGCCCCCCCCTCCCTCCTTCCCTCTTGTCTCTGTATTGTTGGTTAGGTTCCGCTTATAGGTGAAATCATATGGTATTTGTCTTTCGCCCCCTGGCTTATTTCCCTTACCATAATGCTCTCCAGTTCCATCCATGCTGTTGCGAAGTTCAGTAGTTCTTTTTTTCTTTCTGCTGCGTAGTATTCCATTATGTATATGTACTATAACTTTTTGATCCAATCATCTACTGATGCTTTTTAATTTGATGTAGTCCCGTTTGTTTATTTTTTCCTTTATATCCTTACTCTAGGGGACATATCAGTGAAAATATAGCTGCGTGGAACATCTGAAATTTTCCTGCCTATGTTTTCCTCTAAGACTTTTAAGGTGTCATGACTTATATTTAAGTCTTTTATCCATCTTGAGTTTATTTTTGTGTACAGTGTCAGTTGGTGGTCGAATTTCAATTTTTTGCACGTAGCTGTCCAGCTTTCCCAATACCAATTGTTCAATAGGCTATTTTTATTTTATTTTATGCTCCTGCCCCTTTTGTCAAATATTAATTGACCATAGAGACATGGGTTTACTCCTGGGCTCTCTATTCTGTTCCATTGATCAATGTGTCTGTTCTTAGGCCAGTACCAGACTGTGTTGATTACAGCGGCCTTGTAATATGGTTTGATATCAGATATTGTAAGCCCTCCTTCTTTATTATTCTTTCTCAAAGTTGCTGAGGCTAATTGGAGTCATTAATGGTTCCATATAAGTTTTTAAAATGTTTCTTCTATATCTGTGAAATACATCATTGGTATTTTAATAGGGATTGCATTAAATCTATAAATTGCTTTGGGTAGTATGGACATTTTGATGATGTTAATTCTTCCAATCCATGAACATGGAATATGCTTCAATTTATTTGTATCTTCCTTAATTTCTTTCTTCAGTGTTGTGTAGTTTTCTGCTTACAGGTCTTTTACCTCCTTGGTTAAGATTATTCCTAGGTAAATTATTTTACTTCTTGTAATAGCAAATGGGATTTTTTAAATTTCTGTTTCTGATACTTCACTGTTTGTGTACAAAAATGCCTTTGATTTCTGAATATTGACTTTGTATCCAACTGTTTTGGAAAATTCACTTATTAGGTTGAGGAGTTTTTTGGTAGAGTCTACAGGGTTTTCTATGTACACTATCATGTCACCTGCAAAGAATGATAGCTTTACTTCCTCCTTTCCTATTTGGATGCCTTTTATCTCTTTTTCTTGTCTGATCGCTGTGGCTAGGACTTCCAATACAATGTTGAAAAGAGGCGGTGAAAGGGGACATCCTTGTCGTGTTCCCGATCTTAGTGGGAAAGCTTTTAGATTTTGCCCATTGAGTATGAGGTTGGCTGTAGGTTTTTCATATATGGCCTTTATTACGTGGAGGAATGCCCCATTTATTCCCATTTTTCTGAGTATTTTGATCACAAATGGGTGCTGTACCTTATCGAATGCGTTTTCTGCATCTATCGAGATGATCATGTGGTTTTTGTCTTTTATTTATGTGGTGTATTATGTTTATTGACTTGCGTATATTGAACCATCCCTGCATCCCTGGGATGAATCCCACCTGATCATGGTGGATAATCTTTCAAATGTATTGCTGGATGCGGTTTGCCAATATTTTGTTGAGGATTTTAGCATCTATGTTCATCAGAAAAATTGACCTGTACTTTTCTTTCTTTGTAGGGTCTTTATCTGGTTTTGGGATTAGGGTGATGCTGGCCTCATAAAAAGAGGCTGGGAGTCTTCCCTCCTCTTGGATTTTTTTTGGAACAGTCTGAGAAGGACAGGGGTTAGCTCTTCTTTCAATGTTTTGAAAAATTCTCCTGTGAAACCGTCCAGTCCTGGGCTTTTGTGTACCGGGAGTTTCTTGATGACTGCTTCAATTTCCCCAACTGTTATCGGTCTGTTCAAGCTTTCTGTTTCTTCCTCATTCAGTGTTGAAAGATTATACTTTACTTAAAATTTGTCCATTTCATCAAGGTTTTCAAATTTCTTGGCATATAATTGTTCACAGTAGTTTCTGAAAATCCTTTATATTTCTGTGGTATCAGTTGTTATTTCTCCTCTTTCATTTCTGATATTATTAATTTGGGTCCTCTCCCTTTTTTTCTTGATGAGTCTGCTTAAAGGCTTGTCAATTTTATTTATCTTTTCAAAGAACCAGCTTCTGGATTAGTTGATCCTTTGAATTTTTCTTTTCGTCTCTATGTCATTCAGTTCTGCTCTAATCTTGACTATCTCCTTCCTTATAGTTGCTCTGGGATTTATTTGTTGTTGTTTCTCCAATTCTTTAAGTTGTAGTGTTAGGTCTTTTATTTGAAATGTTTCTGTCTTTTTAAGGTAAGCCTGTATTGCTATGAACTTCCCTCTCAGGACCGCCTTTGCTGTGTCCCATAGGTTTTGGACTGTTGTCTGTTCATTTTCATTTGTTTCCAGAAATGTTTTGATTTCTTCTCTTATCTCATTATTGACCCATTTGTTGTTTAATACTCTACTGTTCAGTCTCCATGAGTTTGCAAGTTTTTGAAGTTTCTCTTTGAGCTTGATTTCCAGTTTCAATCCCTTGTGGTCCGAGAAAAAGTTTGGTATTATTTCAATTTTCCTGAATTTGCTGAGGTTTGCTTTGTGTCCTATCATGTGGTCTCTCTTTGAAAAACTGCCATGAGCATTTGAAAAGAATGTGTATTTTTCTTCTTTGGGATGTAAGGTTCTATATATGTCAGATAAGTCTCTTTCATTCAGTGTGTCATTCAGCTGCACAGTATCTTTATTAATGTTTTGTTTGGAAGATCTTTCCATTTTTGACAGTGGGGTGTTTAAATCCCCTACTATCAGTGTGTTGCTGTCTATATCTTCTTTGAAGTCATCCAACAATTTCCTTATATAGTTGGGGGCTCCTATATTGGGAACATATAAGTTTACAATGTTTATGTCTTCTTGAAAGAGTCTTCCTTTAAGTATTATAAAGTGCCCCTCTGCGTCTCTTTTTATGGCCTTTGTTTTGAAATCTACTTTGTCTGATACAAGTATGGCAACTGCGGCCTTTTTCTCTTGCCCATTTGCTTGGAATATTTTTTTCCATCCCTTTACTTTCAATCTGTGTAGGTCTTTGGCTCTGAGGTGGGTCTCTTGTAGACAGCACATGTGTGGGTACTGTTTACTTTCCATTCAGTTATCCTGTGTCTTTTGACTGAGGCATTTAGTACGTTTACATTGAGAGTTATTAGTGATAGAAACCTATTCATTTTTTTCTCTTTGTACCTGTGTTTTTCTCTTTCTTACTCTTTTCCTTCAACTTCTTAAACCAGTCCCTTTAGCATATCTTGGAGTGCTGGTTAGGTAGAGATGTATTCTTTTAGCCTTCTTTTCTCTGGGAAACTTCTTATTTCCCCTTCTATATTTATTTAGAGCCTTGCTGGGTAGAGCAGCCTTGGTTGTAGGTCTTTGCTTTTCATGACTTGGAATATTCGTTGCCATTCCATTCTGGCTTGTAGTGTTTCTGTTGAGAAGTTAGCTCCTAGCCATATCGGGGCCCCCTTGTATGTTATTTTCTCCTTCTCCCTTGCTTCCTTGAGGATTCTCTCTTTGACTTTGATAGTTGCCATTTTAATGATGATGTGTCTTGCAGTGGACCTCCTTGGGTCCCTCTTGAGTGGGACCCTCTGTGCCTCCTGGATCCATGAGACCTTTTCTTTCCTCAAATTAGGGAAATTTTCCATCATTCCTTTTTCAAATAGATTCTCTATCCCTTGCTCCTCTTCTTCTCCTTCTGGTATCTCTATTATGCGGATATTATTGCATTCTAGGTTGTCCTGCATTTCCCTAAATGCCTCTTCATTCTTTTTGAGTCTTTTTTCCATGTCTTGTTCTTTCTGGGAGCTTTTATCTACCTTTCCCTCCAACGCACTGATCGATACTCAGCTTCATCCAGCCTGCTTTTGATTCCTTCTCCTGTGTTCTTCTATTCAGAAATGGTATTCTTCATATCCTCTTGTGTCTTCTTGGTAGTTTCTATGTCCTTTTCCAGGTTGCTGTCGTTTGCTGTAAGATCCTGATAGTTTCTCTGCAGTGTCTCATAGTTCTCTTTGAGCTGGATGAGCTCATTGAGCTTCCTTAGAGCCATTGTTTTGAATTCAGTATCTGATAGTTCCCTTGCCTCTGTTTCATTTAGCGCTCTCTGTGGGGAGTCCCCTTTTCCACTCCTTTGGGGGGAACTTCTTTTTCTTCCCATTTTTGTGAGAGTTTGTTAAGTAATTTACTTATTTATTTATTTTTGCTTTTGCTTCAATTGGGCCATCTAGATTTCCTGACTTTGTGCGTTAAACTTCTATGGTAGTAGGTGGGTCTTTTTATTTATTTATTTATTTATTTCCTTTTACTTTTCTTTCTTGGCCTGCCTCTGATGATGTCATTTCTTGACCCTATATGACCTTGGGTCGTTTGTTTGTGCCTTCCAGGAGTCTACTGTCTGTGTCTGACTCCTGCTTTGGGCAGCTCTGTGACCCCTTCAGCCAGGGATCCACTATTTCTGTGGATCACTCTGCACTCTCCTGCTGGCTCCTTGATCGCGCTCCCTTGGCTGGCCAGGATCCCCCGCCAGCCTGGGCTTATGCGTGCTTGCCCCAGCCCAGGGGGCTTCTTTGCGACCTCTTTTACTCATCTGGCCCCACAGGGCGGCGAGCATTCTGGCACTGGTCTGTTTAGGGTCTTCTATTGTGTACTTTCCCTGCTTTTGGCTCTTTGGGTGCATCGCTTGCCCGCACAAAGTGGAGACTAGGGAAATGGGAGGAAGTCAGCTCCAGGACTCTCCGGTTAATCCTGTCTCCAGTCTCTCCTCCAGGGACTCTGGGCAGCTCTGTGACCCCTTCGGCCCGGGATTCACTATTTCTGCAGCCTGCTGTGCACTCGCGGCCCGTGCGAGTTGATTTACACCTACGCTCGCCAATCTGCGCTCTCCCTCGCAGTCCATATCGGTGCCAACCTGTGGGAGGCCTTTTCAGCCCGTGCGGGTCCACACACTCACTCGCCAACCCTTGCTGGCCACTCGGCACAAGTGTGTGCACCTTCACTGGGTGGTTTTGGGCTCTCTATTGTGTGTTTTTCGGCTTTTGGCTCTTTGGGGGTGTGTCCTTTTTCTGCACAGTGGAGACTAGGGAAAGGAGAAGGAGTCGGGACTCCCCGGTTCCTCCTCCCGTTCTTTCCGCAATGCCTCCATCTCCAGTGTCTCCCAGCCATTCTGCACTTAGACCCCCAGCTCACACACAGACAAGCTGTGTGCCGAGTGCACAAAAAGCAGGTTAATTGATTCCTTTATGCCCGAGCAATATGGTAGCTGCAGCATGGGAGGTGCGTTATCACCGGGCTCCACCGGCCGCCATGTCAGTTCTTTTCACAAAGTTTTCCTCACCAGGCTTTTCCCAGGCACCAACCCACCCTGCTGCCGCCTCTACCCAGACATCAAGGAGGGCGGCTGCTACTGCAATTTTTGCGTTGTCCCTTTAAATGTCTCTTTGCATCCCCAGCCACCTGTCTCTGGCAGAGAGCGCCCCTAAGCTTTTCGGGGTTGCGTTTTGTCTGTATTTACCTGGTTTTAGCTGCTGTAGTTTAGAGGTCCCTGTTTATGATTCAGACCCCATTCTTCTCGGGGGAAGCTAACTGGCCGTTTCAATGTCCCTCTGGTGCCATTGCCCGTGGGCATGCATCCCACCCTCTCGAGCCTCCACCGCACTTCTCACCCTTTGGGATGTGTGAGAGTCGAATCCACTGTCTGTCCGCGGCTCCAAGGCTCCTCTCCCACTATAGTTCCATTTTTTTCTAGGTGATTATTGCATTATTTAGTCGCAATTCCAGTTTGGTCTTGGGAGGAGGAGGTCAGCGTGACTCCCATTCACTTGTCCGCCATCTTTCTTGGCCTTTAGCATTTTTATTCTGATGGGTCTTTTCTGGATCTGGTTGCTTTTATCATACTTGAAATTCATTGAGCTTCTTGGGTGTGTAGATTGAAGTATTTTCATTGCATTTGAAAATATCCAGTCGTTATTTCTTTGAATATATATTGTTTCTGCTCTTTTCTCTCTCCTCCCTTCTGTACCTCTTTTATATGCATGTTTATGTACTTCATGGGACCCCATATTTCTCTGATGCTCTTTTTATTCCTTTTTCTCTCTGTTATTTGAATTGTATAATATCTATTGGCTAATATTCAGACTTGCCAATTCTTTCTTCTGCTGATTCAAATCAACTTGAACCACTCTAGTGAATTTCTTATTTCAGTCATTATAATTTCAGCTCCAAAATTTCCATTTGTGTCTTTTTTTTAATCTTTTTAAAAATCTTTTATTTTTTTTTATAAAGGCGTACCTTGGAGATACTGTGGATTTAGTTCCAGACTACTACAAAATGAATATTGCAAAATGGCAAGTTATATAAACTTTTTGGTTTCCCAGTGTATATAAAAGGTATGTTTAACACTTACTGTAGTCTATTAAGTGTGAAATATCATATTCAAATAGCAATGTATAAACCTTAATTAAAAATACTTTATTGCTAAAAAATAATGAGCATCATCTGAGCCTTTAGCAAGTCATAATGTTTTTGCTGGTGGAGGAGTCTTGCCTTGATGTTGATGAAAACACAATATTTGTAAAGAGAAATAAAGACAAGTGCAATAAAATGAGGTGTGCCTGAATATGGGTCAGAATTCACTGTTTCTTTGCATGTCTTGTAATTTTTTTTGTTGGAAATTGGACATTTTACATAATACATGGTAGCAATTCTGGTTACTGGTTCAAAGTCCCCCCAACCTGTTGAAGGAAAGACTTGTTATATTTGTTTATTTGTTTAGGGCTAACTGGGTCATCTTTTTTTAATCCTCACCCAGGGACACTTTTTTTTCATTGTTTCTAGAGAGAGAGAGGAAGGGATAGAGAGAAACATTGATTGGTTGCTTCCTGCAGGTGCCTGGACCTGGGATTGTATGTGCCCAGACCTAGGATTAGATCCACACTCTAGGTAGGTTCCCTGGCTGGGAATCGAACCTACAGTCCTTTGGTTATGGGACCACTCTCCAACCAACTGAGCCACACCAACCAGGTTTAACTGAATCATTTTCAGGAAATGTATTTCCTCCCCATAGTCTGAACGTGTGATACTCCTTGGAGGACACAGCTTTGGACATGGGCACAGTCACTCTGGAATGATAGTTGTTTTGTCAGGGCTGTCTTTGTCTTGGTCCCTGAGCACCCCTAGCTTTTAAGCTCCATTAATTGCTGGCTGATTGTTCTACTGTTTTCAACAGTGTTTCGGAGAATAAATTGTTCTACAGACTGATCCAATTAAAATCAGATCTTTTGTGAGAGTAGTTTTTTTTAAATTGTTTCCTACAGGCTCATCTCTTCAAATGTTTTCTCCTTACAGTCTCCCTTCCTCCCTCTCACCCTTCTTATACTACCCCCCCCAGCTTTATTGACATACAATTGATATATGACATTGTGTAAATTTAAGGTATACAATGTGATAATTTGGTACACATATATTGTGAAACAATTACCACAGTAGGGGTACTTAACACTTCCATCACCTTACATTAATTACCTTTTTTTTTTGGTGAAGATGTTTAAAATTTCCTTCCTAAGTAACTCTCAAGTATATAATTCAGTAATATCAACTATAGTCACCATGTTGTACATTAGATCCCCAGAACTTACTCATCTTATAACTGGAAGTTTGTACACTTTAACCAACACATCCACATTTCCTCCGCTCCTCAGACCCTGGCAAGAACCATTCTCTCTCTTTTCAGAGTTTGGCCTTTTTAGAGTTCATGTATAAGTGATATACAGCATTTGTCTTTGTCTGACTTATTAAATTAGCATAATGTTTTCAAGGCTTATCCATATTGTTGCAAATGCCAGGATTTCCTTCTTTCTCATGGCTGAGTAATATTCAGTTGTGTGTGTATATAATATCTAATTTTATTTCATCCATAGACAGACACTAAGGTTGTACCCATATTTTGGTTATTGTGAATAAAGCTGCAATGAAAATGGGAATTCAGATATCTTTAGATCCTGATTTCATTTCCTTTAAATATATACCAAAAAGTGAGATTGCTGGGTCACACGGTAGTTCTATTTTTGATATGTTGATCAACCTCCATAATGTTTCCCATAGTGGCTGAACCAATCTACAGTCCTGCCAACAGTGTACAGAGGTTCCTCACCAACACTTGTCATCTCTTGAGTTTTTGATAACAACAGCCATTCTGACAGGCTTTAGGAGATATTGTGGTTTTCATTTGAAACTCCATGATTATTAGTGATGTAGAGCGTCCTTCACGTATATGTTGGCCATTTGTAAGTCTTCGCTGGAAAATATCTATTTAGTCCCACTACCCATTTTTAAATTGGATTATTTGTTTTTTTCTGTTGAGTTTTATAACTTCTTTATATGTTTTGGATATTAACCCCTTATCAGATAGATGATTTGAAAAAACTTTCTCTTATTCTGCAGGTTGCCCTTTCATTTTCTTGATTGGTGCAGAAACTTTTTTCTTTTTGAAATTATTTTTATTTTAAATCCTATTTTTCAATTACAGTTTGCATTCAATATAATTTTGTATTAGTTTCAGGTGTATATCCTAGTGGTTACACAATCATATACTGTATACAGTGATCCCCTCAATATTTAAATTACCCACCCACTGCCATATCTAGTTTTTATAATTTTGTTGACTATATTTCCTATGCTGTACTTTATGTCCCCATGACTATTTTGTAACTACAGATTTGTACTTCATTTTTTAGTTGTATACTTTTTAAAAAATTTTAAATAATCTTTATTCTATTACAGTTGTCTCAGTTTTCCCCCTTTGACCCCCTTCACTCATCCCATCCCCCCCCCCAACTCCCACAGTCAATTCCCACTGTGTTGTCCATGTCCATGGGTCACTCATACATGTTCTTTGTCTAGCCTCTTCCCCTTCCTTCCACCATTGTCCTCTTTACCCCTCCCCTCTGGTCACTCTCAGCATGCTCTATGTTTCCGTGCCTGTGGTTTATTTGGTCGGTGGTTTATTTTGTTGAATAGATTCCACTTATAAGTGAGATCATATGGTACTTGTCTTTGACCAACTGGCTTATTTCCCTTATATAATATTCTCCACTTCCATCCATGTTGTTGCAAAAGGTAGTTCTCCCTCCCTAACTCCCTCTGTTCCTTCCTTCCTTCCTTTTTTCTTTCTTTCTTCTTTCTTTCTTTTATAAATGTAGATTTTATTTTTTTAATTTCAAAGCCAATTATAAAATATTAAAACATTTAAAACCATTATAAATTCTCAGCAATTAAAACAACATGACACCAGCAAAATAGATCAATGAAATATAAAGAGCATTCTAAAAACAAATGTATGTATCTGTCTAGCAATGTAATATATGATTAAATTGGTATTTCAAATCAATGGGTAAAATAAGGTTTATTCAACAAATAAGATACATGGACCACTATTACTTGAAATAACACAAATATAGAGCCCTATTTCACACATTATACAGGAAATATACAGGTGAGTTAAAAATAAATATGGAGAATCTAAGGAGTTTGAGGAGATAATATAAACTAATATTTTTCTTACCCTGAAGTAAAATATTCAAACCCAGAAACTATAATTTAAATATTGACAAGATGACTATATTAAACATTTAAGATTATATCATAATATACATATAAAAAAAGGAAATGGACAAGGAATAGAATGGGAATGTATTTGCCACACATCTAAAAAAGCATTAATAGTTGTTTCGTTTTCCTTAGGGAAAAAATATTCTACAAACCTTTAATTGATAAATGGATAAAGAATACTAAAATGTCATTTAAAGCTTTTTAAAAATAATACAAATAGGCAAGAAATATACAAAAACAGGTTTAGTTTCAACAAATAACAAAGGAACAATTAACACATCTTGTCACAATCAGATTAATAAGTATTAAAGATATTGGTAATATCAAGTATTGGTGAGTGTGAAAGGAACTGGGTATGCATAGACTCTTTTTCTTCATCTTAAAGCAGTCCCTTTAGCATATTTTGCAGTGCTGGTTTGGTGGAAGTGTATTCTTTGAGCCATTTTTTGTCTGGGAAACTCCTTATTTCGCTTCCATTTTAATTGAGAGCTTTGCTGGGTAGAGCAGTCTTGGCTGCAGGTCTCTGCTTTTCATGACTAGGAATATTTCTAGCCACCCCTTCTGGCTTGCAGTGCTTCTGTTGAGAAGTCAGATGCTAGCCATATTGGGGCTCCGTTATATGTTATGACCTCTTTCTCCCTATCTTGCTTTAGAATTCTCTATTTGTCTTTGATATTTGCCATTTTAATGATGATGTGTCTTGGAGTGGGCCTCATTGGATTCCCCTTGAATGGGACCCTCATGCTTCCTGGATTCGTGTGACTTTTTCTCTCTTCCTGTTAAGGAAGTTTTCCATCATTACTTTTTCAAACAGTTTCTCTATCCCTAGCTCCTCCTCTTCTCCTTCTGGTAACCCAATTATGCGGATATTATTACGTTTCAGGTTGTCCTGCATTTCCCTCAATGCCTCTTCATTCTTTTTGTATCCTTTTTAATTTTCTTGCTCATTCTGGGACCTCTTTTCTACCTTGTCCTCCATCTCGCTGAATAGCTCATCTGCTTCATCTAGCTTGATTTTCTTTAAATTTAATTTTAATTTATTTTTTCAAATACATTTGTCTCTGCCTCCCCCCCACCACTTTCCCTTGCCCCCTCCCTCCTTCCCTCCCTCAGCTCTTCCCCTTTGGTTTTGTCCATGAGTCCTTGCTATATGGTCCTTGACTTTCCCCTTCCCTTCCTTTTCCCCTTCCCCCCTCCCTGCTTCCCTCTTGTCTCTGTTGGTTTCTTTTCCTTTCAGTGTTGCTGGTCTTATTTTCCTTGCATCTTTGTATTGTTGGTTAGGTTCCGCTTATAGGTGAGATCATATGGTATTTGTCTTTCACCCCCTGGCTTATTTCGCTTAGCATAATGCTCTCCAGTTCCATCCATGCTGTTGCAAAGTTTAGTACTTTTTTTCTTTCTGCTGCGTAGTATTCCATTGTGTAAATGTACCATAATTTTTTGATCCAATCATCTACCAATGGGCATTTAGGTTGCTTCCAACACTTGGCTATTGTCAATTGTGCTGCTATGAACATTGGGGTGCATAGGTTCTTTTGCATTGGTGTTTTGGTGTTCTCAGGGTCTAGTCCCAGCAGGGGAATCACTGGATCAAAAGGCAGTTCCATTTTCAGCTTTTTGAGGAAATTCCACAATGCTTTCCACAGTGGCTGCACCAGTCTGCATTCCCACCAACAGTGGACTAGGGTTCCCTTTTCTCCACAGCGTCACCAGCACCTGTTGTTTGTGGATCTGTTTATGATGGCCATTCTGACCGGTGTGAGATGGTACCTCATGGTGGTTTTGATCTGCATTTCTCTGATAGCTAGTGATGCTGAGCATCCTTTCAAATGCCTCTGGGCCCTCTGTATCTCCTCCTTGGAAAAGCGTCTGCCCAGGTCCTTTGCCCATTTTTTGATTGGATCGTTTGTCTTCTTGGAGTGGAGTCAAGTGAGTTCTTTATATATCTTGGAGATCAAACCTCTGTCTGATGTATCATTAGCGAATATATTTTCCCATATGGTTGGCTCCCTTTTCATTTTGCTGATGTTTTCTTTTGCCGTGCAGAAGCTTCTTATTTTGATGAGGTCCCACTTGCTTATTCTTTCCTTTATGTCCCTTGCTTTAGGAGACATATCAGTGAGAAAATTGCTGCGTGGGATATCTGAGAGTTTCCTGCCAATGTTCTCCTCTAGGACTTTGATGGTGTTGCGACTTATATTTAAGTATTTTATCCATCTTGAGTTTATTTTTGTGCATGGTGTCAGCTGATGATCCACTTTCAATTTTTTGCATGTAGCTGTTCAGCTCTCCCAGCACCATTTGTTGAAGAGGCTATTATTGCTCCATTTTATGCTTCTGCCCCCTTTGTCAAATATTAGATGCCCATAGAGACCTGGGCCTATTTCTGGGCTTTCAATTCTGTTCCACTGGTCTATGGGTCTGTTCTTGTGCCAGTACCAGATTGTTTTGAGTATAGTGGCTTTGTAGTAGAGTTTGATGTCCGGTATTGTGATCCCTCCTACTTTGTGTTTCTTTCTCAAAATTGCTGAGGCTATTCGGGGTCATTTATGGTTCCATATAAATTTTTGAAATGTCTGTTCTATTTCTGTGAAATACATCATTGGTATCTTAATAGGGATTGCGTTGAATCTATAAATTGCTTTGGGTAGTATGGACATTTTGAGGATATTAATTCTTCCAATCCATGAGCATGGTATATGCTTCCATTTATTTTTGTCTTCCTTCATTTCTTTCTTCAATGTTGTATAGTTTTCTGTGTACAGGTCTTTTATGTTTTTGGTTAAATTTATGCCTAGGTACTTTATTTTTCTTCTTCTAGCCTGATTTTAGTTCCTTCTACTGTGTTCTTCAATTCAGAAATTATATTCTTCATTTCCTGTTATCTCTTATTGATAGTTTCTATGTCCCTTTTCATGCTGATACAGTTTGCAGTAAGTTCCTCGTAGTTTCTCTGTAGTTTTTGGTAATTCTCTCTGACCACACTGAGGTCATTGAGCTTCCTTATAACTGTTTTTGGAACTCAATATCTGATAGTTACTTGCTCCTATTTAATTTAGTTTTCTTTCTGGGAATTCCTCCTTTCCCTTTGATTGGGGATGTTTCTCTGTCTTCCATTATTTGTGAGACTGTTCTTTTTTTCTCATGCTTCTTAAATTAATCTGTCCTGAATTCCTGACTTTGTGGTGTGAACTTCTATGGTAGGAAACTGCTGTTTTTACTTTCTGGATCTGCCTCTGATGATGTCAGATGTTGACCCTGTCTGACCTTAGGCAGTCTGTTTGAGATTTCCAGGAATCTCCTGTTTGTGGCTTTCTCCTTCACATGTTAATCAAGTCACTCTGCACTCAGCAGGCCAGATTAGACAGCTCAAGGCGGGAAAGATACCCTCTTGGATGTGGGGCCATTGGGTC
This sequence comes from Pteronotus mesoamericanus, assembly GCF_021234165.1. NCBI lineage: Eukaryota > Metazoa > Chordata > Mammalia > Chiroptera > Mormoopidae > Pteronotus > Pteronotus mesoamericanus. Next base: position 257,308 of record NW_026555150.1, read on the forward strand.
CTATGAATCTGCTGCTACTCAGAGGGAGTGGTCTCTGCCTGAGCAAGATGGCTGCTGCTGCATGGGGAATGAGTCAGCACCGAGGTTCTGCTGGCCACTCTTCTCAGTTCTCTCCCCAAAGCCTCCTTCCCCAGTGTCTCAGGTGTCTCCAACCCACTCTGCTCAGGCCTTTGTTGGATACCAGGGTAAGTGTCTGCCAATAAAAGTTTATGTGTTGGCCCTTTAAATGGCTCTTTGCGTCTCCAGCGGCCTGTCTCTGACAGAGAGCAACTCTACTGCTTTTCACAGCTGGCTGTTTTCTGTGTACTTTTTGGGCTCTGTTGCTATAGTCTGGAGATACTCACTTTTGGTTTAGACCCCAGTCTTCTCTCGGGGATCTAAGTGGCCCTTTCAGTGTCCTTCTGGTGGTACCACCTGTGGGAGCCCCGCCTGCCTTCTTGAGTGTCTACCTCACTCCTTACCAGTTAGATTGTGTTAAAACTGATTCTTCTGTCTGTGAGGTTATAAGCCTCCTCTCTTGCTATTTTTCAGTTGTTTGTTCCAGGTAATTTCTCCACAATTTGGTTGTAATTCCAGATTGGTCCTGGCAGGAGGTCAGTGTGACCGCCATTCACTCCTCCGCCATCTTGATTCTTCAGTGCAGAAGCTTTTAGTTTTTTGAAATCCTATTTGATGATTTTTTCTTTTGTTACCTGTGTTTTTGGTGCCATATCTATAAAAATCATTGCCAAGACATCAAGGAGACTTTTTCCTATGTTTTCCTCTAGGAGTTTTATGGTTTCAGGTCTTATGTTTAAGTTCTTAATCTATTTGAGGTAAATTTCTGTGAGTGCTATAAAATAGAGTTCCCGTTTCATCCTTTTTCCAGTTTTCCAAACACCATTTATTAAAGAGATTGTCCTCTCCCCTCTCCTTGGGTCTCATGTCACTTTTCAATTGTCCATCTGTGTGTGGGTTTATTTCTGGGTGGGTTCTCAAATCTGTTCCATTAGTCCATGTGTCTGTTTTTATGATGGCACCATACTGTTTTGAGTACAACAGCTTTGTAATACAATTTCAAATCAGGACGTGTGATGCCTCGAATTTTGATAGTCATTCTCATGATTTCTTTGGCTATTCAGGGTCTTTTGTGGTTCCACACAAATTTTAGATGTTTTTTAAATTTCTGTGAAAAATGGGAATTTTGATAGAGATTGCATAGAATATACAGATGGCTTTGGATATTACAATAAATTTATTCTATTGATCTATGAACATGGGCTGTCTTTTCTATTTATTTGCATTTTCTTCAATTTGTTAGAACAGTGCTCTGTAGTTTACAGTGTATAGATCTTTCACTTCCTTGGTTAAACTTATTCCTAAGTATTTTACTCTTTTGATGATACTGCAAATGGAATTGTTTTATTTCTTTTTCAGGCAGTTCATTGTTAGTGTATAGAGAATAAGGAACACAAGGAAGCACTGTTGTATTTATCAAACTTTTCTCTTCCCATTGTACTTTCTTCTTTCCTGATACGTCAAGATTTCTTCTTTTATCATTTCCTTTCTGTTTCAAGAATTTCCTTTAGCTATTCTTTTAGGGTAGATCTGCTGGTGACAAATTCTCTTAATTTTCCTTCATCTGAGATAATTTTGATTTATCCTTTTTCCATGAATGATAATGTCATTGGATATAAAATTCTTGGTTAATAGGGGTTTTTGTTTGTTTGTTTGTTTTGCTTATACCTTTCAAAAAAAGTATGCCAATTCCTCTGGCCTTAACGTAAAACCTTTGTCACATGAGTGAGGTTGTACAGAGTATAGTGCTTGTACCTCTTGAGTGAACTCATATGGACTTTCATGAGAAATCTGCTATCATTTGAGTTTTGTTTTTTTTTCCTTAAAGTAAGGTGTCATTTCTGTCTTGATCCTCTCTAGAATTTTCTTTGTCTTTAATTTTCAGATTTTGATTATAATGTATTTTGGCATAAACTTGTTTGGGTATATTCTGTTTGAAGTTTTCTCAGCTTATTGAATTTGTAGGAATTTGTAGGTATTTTGCCATATTCGGTGAATTTTAAGTCATTATTTCTTTTAATACTACCTTAGCACCATATTCTTATTATTTTATGGGATTCTAATGACTTGAATGTTAGATTTTTTTTGTTATAGTCACAAAGGGCCCTCTGTGTGTTTTTATCTGTTTTTTTTCCCCTCTCTTTCTCAGAATGGGTGATTTCTATTGTCCTATCTTGAACTGTCCTATTTCTACTGTCCCAAGTTCACTAAAAGCCTGTCAACTCAATTGTACTATTGATGAGTCTTTCTTTTTAATGTTTTTCAATTCTAAAATTTGTTTTTTTCTTTATATCTTCTATTTGTTTTCTGGGACTTTCTATCTTTTCATTTTATTCAAGCTTTTTCATAATTGTTCATTGAAGCATTATGTTGATTACTTTGAAATCCTTGTCAGATAATTCTTTGTATCATCTTGTTCTCATCTGTTGATTTCCTTTTCTTATTCATGTTTAGAGTTTCTGATTATTAATATAATGAATGATTATTTCTATTATATCCTGACAATTTTGGGTATTATGTTACAAGGCTCTGGGTTTTATTATGTCTTCTGTTTTGTAGGACTCCTCTCTGTTACCACACAAGAGTGGTAAATGGTCCACCACCTCATCATGCCAGTTAGGGATGGGAATCCATACTTTATACTCAGCTACCTTTGACATCCTGTGCTGCAACCCACGCGGAGTGGTGGTCCCTGAGTGGGAGTGACAGGAGATTGAGAAAGGAAAACACAACACAAAGACACAACACAAGACAGTTTAGAGAAAAGCGGGGGCCAGGTGGGGCATTGTCTTCTGATGGAGAGCCCATGACAATGACCATAGTCTCTGTGTTTATTTTATAGGGGTTGGTTAGATAAAGCTCAAGGGAGTTTTTCAGAATTAGGAGAATGCTGTGGGCACAGATTGTTCTGTTTCCAGACTATCTACATGATAAAACTTTCTTCTGCAAAGGTTGCAGTTGCCTTCAGTGGAAACTTGCAGGTATCTCCTCCCTTCTCAACACCCCTGGGCTTGGGCTGTCGCCAGTTGCCAGGTTGCTCTGCCTTGCAGATAACAAGCAGTCGAGCGTGGCCTTGCCAAGTGCTTAATCTGGCTTTTGACATCAGCCTTCACCGTCCTTCACAATCCTGAGAGGAGCCTCTTGTTAATTTTGAGCAAGGATAGAATTTCAAATTCTCACACTGGATTTTTTTTTGTTGATTCCACCCTAGCTGGGGTGGGAGTGTGTAAGGGGTATCTCATTATTGCTTCTGAAATGGCCTCAAAAGTGCTCATGGAAGGGGGGTTTCCTTACCACTGGGCCAGACAAAGTGAAAGTTCTGGCTATCTACATAGCCTTCTCTGTCACCACCCTGGTGGAGGGGAAGAGATGCCTAGTTAGAGCTTTGCAGAAGTAGAAGTCTGTTTCCTCCTTGGCCTATGCTATCATGGATTGTGGTGACACCTCTCTTTTTCCCGTGTGTTTGTCTAGAGTAGAGTTGTTGTCTAAAAGTTTTCTATCTAACTAGACTGCCTTTATCCTGGTCCTTTAGCTAGAGAGAGCAGGCATTTCTTGGAACACTTTTAGCCTGCACTTGTTGGTGTGTACTGGTTGCAGGTTTTTATTGCACTCAATCCAGGGTATATTAAGCAAAAATAAAACCCAGAGACTTTAACGCCATGCCATTACTTGGGTCTCAAAGTCCCTACCTGGGATCCTATCTTCCTTCCAGAATCATCTTATGTTTTTATATATAACATTCAGGATTTTTCATTGAACTTAGCAGGAGAAATATGGGCAACTGCATCTGCTCCTGCGTCTCATCACAGAACCAGAAGTCTAGGGCACAATTAAGATATGACCATTTTAGATACTGGAAATATTTTTTTTTCTTACGAGAATTTTTTATTATTTTTTTATTTATAAATTATGTTAATTCTATTACAGTTGTCTCAATTTTTCCCACTTTACCCCCCTCACTCATCCCATACCCACCCCCCCACTCCCACAGTCAATTCCCGCTCTGTTGTCCATGTCCATGGGTCATTCATACATGTTCTTTGTCGAGTCCTTTTCCCTTCTTTCCACCATTGTCCTCTTTCCTCCTCCTCTCTGGTCACTTTCAGTCTGCTCCATGTTTCCGTGCCTGTGGATTATTTTGTTCATTAGTTTATTTTGTTGAATAGAGTCCACTTATAGGTGAGATCCTATGGTAATTGTCTTTCATAAACTGGCTTATTTCACTTAACTTAATATTCTCCACTTCCATCCATGTTGTCGCAAAAAGTAGGAGTTCCATCTCTCTCTCTCTCTCTCTCTCTCTTTCTTAACTGTAGATTGATTTTATTTATTTTTTTAAATGTCAAAGTTAATTATAAAATACTAAAAAAATTTAAAACCATTATGAAGTCTCAGTAATTAAACCAACATGACACCAGCACAGAAATAATCACGTAGATCAATGAAATATAATGAACATTCTAGAGACAAATGTATATATCTGATTAATATATGTATGATTAAGTTGATATTTCAAATCAATGGGTAAAATAAGGCTTATTCTACAAATAAGGTGCATGGACCACTATTACTTGAAATAAAAGAAAATATAGAGTACTATTTCACACATTATACAAGAAATATTCAGGTGAGTTAAAAATCAATATGTAGAACCTAAGGAGTTTTAGGAGAAAATAGAACTAATATTTTTCATGACCTGAAGTAAGATATTCAACCGCAGAAGCTATAAAGTAAATATTGACAATATGACTATATTAAACATTTAACTATATAGTAATATACATATAAAAAAGTGAAAGGACAAGGAATAGAATAGAAAAGTATTTGCAACACATCTACACCGTGGTGAATAGGTTTTTTGTTTCTTTGTTTTTTTTTTAGGGAAAAAATTTCTACAAACCTTTGATCAATAAATGGGTAAAGAATACCAAATAGTCATTTGAGGCTTTTTTTTTTAAATAAAAGAACTAGGCAAGAAATATACTAAACCAGTTTAGTTTCAACAAATAGTAAAGGAACAATTAAAATAATATCATTGTCACAATCAGATTAATGAGTATTAAAAATACTGGTAATATCAAATATGGACAACTCTGAAAGGAACTGGGTATTCATAGAAACTTCTTCTGCATCTGAAAGCGGTTCCTTTAGCATATTTTGCAGTGTTGGTTTGGTGGAGGTGTATTCTTTGAGCCTTCTTTTTTCTGGAAAACTCCTTATTTGCCTTCCATTTTAATTGAGAACCTTGCTTGGTAGAGCAGTCTTGGTTGCAGGCCTTTGCTTTTCATTCCTTGGAATATTTCTTGTCACTCTCTTCCGGCTTGCAGTGTTTCTGTTGAGAAGTCAGATGCTAGCCGTATTGGGGCCCCCTTATATGTTACTACCTCTTTCTCCCTTGCTTCCTTTAGAATTCTCTGTTTGTCTTTGGTATTTGCCATTTTAATGATGATGTGTCTTGGAGTGGGCCTCGTTGGGTTCCTCTTGAATGGGACCCTCTGTGCTTCCTGGACTTGTGAGACTTTTTCTCTCTTCCAATTAGAGAAGTTTTCCATCATGACTTTTTCAAACAGGTTCTCTATCCCTAGCTCCTCCTCTTCTCCTTCTGGTATCCCTGTTATATGGATATTATTATGTTTCAGGTTGTCCTGCATTTCCCTCAATGCCTCTTCATTCTTTTTAAGTCTTTTTTCATTTTTTTGCTCTTTCTGGGCGCTTTTTTCTATGTTGTCCTCCAGCTCGCTGATTCGGTCCTCAGCTTCATCTAGCCTGCTTTTGAATCCTTCTACTGTGTTCTTCAACTCAGAAATTGTATTCTTCATTTCCTCTTGTCTCTTAGTGATAGTTTCTATGTCCTTTTTCATGCTGATATTGTTTGTAGTACGTTCCTCGTAGTTTCCCTATAGTTTTTGGTAATTCTCTCTGAGCTCACTGAGCTTCCTTAGAACCATTGTTTTGAGCTCAATATCTGATATTTTACTTGCCTCTATTTCATTTAGTTCTCTTTGTGGGGATTCCTCCTTTCCCTTTGAGTGGGGCATATTTCTTTGTCTTCCCATTATTTGTGAGACTCTTTTCTTTTGCTTCTGCTTCTTAAGTTGATCAGTCTTGATTTTGTGACTTTGTGGTGTGAACTTCTATGGTGGGAGATTGCTTTTTTTACTTTCTGAATCTGCCTCTGATGTTGTCAGATGTCGTCCCTGTCTGGCCTTAGGCAGACTTCCAGGAATATACTGTCTGTGGCTGTCTCCTTCAGCTGTTAATCTATTCACTCTGCACTCAGCAGACCACCTTAGCTTAGGGTGGGGCGGAGTCCCTCCTGGGCATGGGGTTATTGGGTCCTTCCATGCTACTACCCTATGGGGGTGGAGTCTGCACTGAGATCCTGCCTTGTACTCTCTCAGCTCTCTCCCCAGAGCCTCCTTCCCCAGTCTCATCATGCGTTTCTAGCCCCCTCTACCCCTACCTTTGCCGGAGACCAGGGTAAGTGGCTGCAAATAAAAATTTTGCGTTGACCCTTTAGAAGGCTCTTGGCATCTCCAGCCGCCTGTCTCTGGCAGAGAGCAACCCCACAGCTTTTCACAGTTCACTGTTTTCTGTGTTCTTTTTGGGTTCTGGTGCTGTGGGCTAGAGATCCCCCGCTTTTGAGTTAGACCCCGCTCTTCTCAGGGGGATCCAACTGGTCGATTCAGTATCCTCCTGGTGCTGCCACCGCCAGTGGGCACCCCGCCGGCCTTGTCAGGTCTGTACCACTTTCCTTACCAGTTAGATTGCGCTAAATCCGATTCTTCTGTCTCCTAGGTTCCAAGGCTCCTCCCTTGCTATTGTTCATTTGTTTGTTCCATGTGATTTCTCCACAATTTAATTGTAAATCCAGGTTGGTCCTGGGAGGAGGTCAGTGTGACTCCTCCGCCATCTTGATTCTAGGTAGACAGTGGAAACATTTTGATACAGCTATTTTGATATAGCACCAGAATAATTATGTTAACACACAAGAATATTTTTATTACTAGATAACAAATACTCTTGTTACTAGGTTAGAGTCATTCCTGCCTCTACCATTTTATTCCTGACCTCTTGGAAGTGGGAGTTCTCCTTTATCTCTCTGAAGTAAAGTGGAGCTGCCTAAGATTGTTGGATTCTTTAAACCGGGTGGGAGATTGCAGAAGAGGCCTTATGTGGAATTTCTTCCTCTTGTTCCTCCTGAGGTGGTTCTGATGAATGGCTTATGTGATTATCTCAGGAGAAAAGATATAGCACTTACACCAAGGTGGTAAGAGAAATAGAAATTGGAAGCCTATAGCACCTGAGTTATCCTTGCAGCAAATGAAGTCTTAGCTGTTGTACTTATCCAGAAGTAGTTTATATTAGAGTGGAGATAGATATAGTGGTTAGCTTCACGATCAATAATAGTAAACTGTAGTCCAAGGCTACAAAAGTTACTGAAATAGTGCCCTAACTGGCAGAATTTATGTCCACCACAAAGAAACCTAAGGGTAAATGGTTTGCTCCTTTCCTGGAAATGCAATCAGTATTTTATTGTTTATTGAAATTTCTCTCCTTCTCTTTCAACATGAAATGATGGCTTAATTCCTGTTGTTCAGTACTCTCAGTCAGAAAAGAGACAGAGAAGTAGGGGTGGAACTATGTAGAGTTATGCGTATTAATTTAACCTATTGAGCAAATGCTGACATATATAGTTATTAAGATATATAATCCATATTCCTTTTAGATAATATTACAGGCCATGAAGATAACTTTCAGGCTTAAATGGCAATGAATAAGGAGAGTCAAGGATGTTGGCTCAATAAACTTACTTGCAAAGTATATGATTTTAGTAACATAAATTGCTTTTGATATTGGGTCCTCAAAAGAATTCCTTTTTTTTTTCTAGTTAATTTTTTCCTTTAAGCATTATGGAATACCTGTTAATAGCTCTAACCTTGGAGTCAGACTACATGGCTTCAACTTCTAGGTGTTTCATTTTGCAAGTTACTTAATCTTCCAGAGTCCTGGTTTCTTTAGTGGTAGAGTTGATTACTTACCTCTTAGAAGTATTGGGAGATTCAGATACAATAAACTTGTATATACACAGAAAAACCTAGTTCATTGTAAGCATTCAATACATGTAAGCTAAAAATGACAAACATTTAAAAATATTTTTAGTTATGTGCATGGGTTCTAACTGCTGATATTTATGGCTCTTGTTTTCTCTTCAGGCTGCTAAATAAAGTGTAGAGTTGTATTGAACTTTTATCTGATAGTAGTACAAATGCTGCAATTAAATTTTGGGGTTATTTTTATTATGAGACTTTGTAAGATTACAAAGTATTTAGCCAGAAAATCTGGCCTTTATTTATTTTTTATTTATTTTTAGACAGAGGGGAAGGCAGAGAGAAAGAGAGAGAAACATCAATGTGTGGTTGCCTTTCATGTACCCCTTACTGGGAATTTGGCCTGCAACCCAGGCATATGCCCTCATTGGGAATCAAACTGGCGATCCTTTGCATTGCAGGCTGGTGCTCAATCCACTGAGCCACACCAGCCAGGGTGAAAATCTGGCCTTTAGACAGTTGTTGGTAACAATTTTAGAAATCTAAATAATCATTTAAAAATATCTACCCTGGACTGGTGTGACTCAGTGGATTGAGTACTGGCCTGCAAACCTAAAGGTTGCTGGTTCAATTCCCAGTCAGGACATAACCCCCCGCCTGGGTTGTGGGCCAGGTCCCCAGTTGGAGGTGCACGTGAGACAATTGATCTATGTATCTCTTGCACATCGATGTTTCTCTCCCTCTCTTTCTCCCTCCCTTCCCCTCTCTCAAAACTAAATAAAATCTTTTTAAAAAATAAAATATGAATATCAAGCAAACCAACTTGAAAATGTGACTGAGGTGATATCACCCTTCCCTCTCATTTTAGTGTGGTCTGGGTCTCTGGTGAGAATGTAGACTGAGAATACACTCTATATTTTAGAGTGATATGCCTATACATTACACTCGGTGTCTTATTATTTAGGACCTCCCTTTAGGGAATACTAATACATGTTTTCTGCTACTTACTAATATTTTCTAGAATGACTTCTGTTTATCACCATAAGTTTATGTCCAAATAAAGCAGTAGTAGTTGGGCTTTTCTAGGTTCCTTAAAGGAAATATGATATTTGGTTATCTGAAGAATAATGCCAAAAGATGGTATCTAGCTATAGTTAGAAAAAAAACATTGTTTTATTTATTTATTTTTAGACAGAGGGGAAGGGAGAGAGAAAGGGGGAGAGAAACGTCAGTGTGTGGTTGCCTCTCATGCGCCCCCTACTGGGACCTAGTCCACGACTCAGGCATGTGCCCTGACTGGGAATCAAACTGGCAACCCTTTGGTTTGCAGGCTGGTGCTCAATCCACTGAGCCACACCCAGCCAGGGTGAAAAAAAAATTCTTAATATTTCTAGGAGAATATTTAATGATTTATATGTTTAAAAGGTTGGAGTAGAAAGAGAAGGATGTAATAGGTCAGAAATAAATATATTTTGATAAATATTACCTTGAAACCTAGTTATTTCTTGTTCCAAATTTTTAGTCATTGATTAATATTTAAGGTTTGTAAAAAGTGTTTTCTTTTTATTTATTCATCAAAATTTGCTGAGTGCCTACTGTGTCCTGGGTACTTTGTTAGGCTCTGGCTATACAACTGAAAATAAGATGAAAAAGGCTTCTGCCCTCATCACACTTTAGTTTAGTGGGAAGGGAAAGACAGGAGATTAATCGGTAAACAAATGAGGAAGGTTAATTTCAGGATAAAGGTTCTGAAATAAACTGCATGCTATGATAAGTAATAAATAGAGGGGAACTATTACCATGATTCAGTAAGGCCTCTATGGACAGAGAAACAATTAAACTGAGACTTGAAGATAAGAATAAGCCAGCTATCCAGTCTGGTGGGTGTGAGGTGATATCTCACTGTGGTTTTAATTTTCACCTCTCTGACAATTTGTGATGTTGAGCATTTTTTCATGTGTCTATGGGCTCTGTATGTCCTCCTTGGAGAAGTGTCTATTCAGGCCCTTTGCCCATTTTTTAATTGGATTGTTTTGTCTTCCTGGTATTGAGTCATCTGAGTTCTTTATATATTTTGGAGATTTACCCCTTATCAGGTATATCATTGGCAAATATGTTCTCCCATACAGCAGGTTTCCTTTTCATTTTGTTGATGGTTTCTTTTGCTGGTCAGAAACCTTTTACTTTTAGGGTCATTTGTTTATTTTTTTCCATTATTTCCATTGCCCTAGGAGACATATATGCAAAAATATCGCTCTGAGAAATCTGAGATTTTACTGCCTAGTATTTTTATTGTGTTGTGACTTACATTTAAGTCTTTTTTTTAAAAAAAAAACATTTTGAGTTTATTCTTGTGTATAAGTTGGTGAACTAGTTCCATTTTTTGCATGTATCTGTCCAATTTTTTCAACGCCATTTATTGAAGAGACTCTCTTTACCCCATTGTGTGTTCCTGCTTCCCTTGTCAAATACTAATTGGCCATATAGGCATGGGTTAATTTGTGTGTCCTCTGTTCTGTTCCAATTATCTATATGCCTGTTGTTATGTCAGTATCAGGCTGTTTTCATTACAATGGCCTTGTAGTATAGTTTGATGGCTACCATGGATAAATCAACAAACAACAAGTGCTAGTGGGGATGTAGAGAAAAGGTAACCTTGCTGCACTGTTGGTGGGAATGCAGACTGGTGCAGCCACTGTGGAAAACAGTATGGAATTTCCTCAACAAATTAAAAATGGAACTGCCTTTTGACCCAGTGATCTCCCTTCTGGGAATATATCCTAACCCTGAAACACCAATTTGAAAGAATATATGCACTCCTATGACCACATCAGTGTTATTTACAATAGCCAAGACCTGGAAACAGCCTAAGTGCCCATCAATAGATGAGTAGGTATAAAAGCTGTGATATATTTGCACAATAGAATACTGTGCAGCTGTAAAAAAGAAGGAACTATTAACGCTTTGTGACAGCATGATGGACCTGGAGATTATTATGCTTAGTGAAATAAGCCAGTCAGAGAAAGACAAATACCCAATGATCTCACTTATATGTGCAATCTAATGAACAAAATGAGCCGATGAACAAAACGGAAACAGAGGCATGGAAACATGGAACAGACAGCTGTCAGAAGGGAGGGAGGGAGGACTGGATGAAAGAAGGTGAAGGGATCAGTAAAAGAATGTATTGCATAACCTATGGACACAGACAGCAGTGTGTACATGGCCAGAGGGAAGGGGGACAGGGAGCTGGGAGGAGGGGGGTGCAAAGGCAGGGAAGATGGGGATATCTGCAATAGTGTCAACAATAAAGAAAAATACATTTAAAAAAATAAATAAATGAATGAATTCATTCCAAAACAAAAGAATAAGCCAGTTATTTAAAGACATGAGAGAACAGTGTTCTAGGAATTGGAATGCATGACAGGAAGAAACTGTTAATTCTTCTTTATATGTTTGGTAGAAATCCATCTGGTCCTGGAATTTTCTTTGTTGACAGGTTTTGATTATTGATTCAGTCTCCTTAATTTTTATAGGTCTCTTCAGATTTTCTATTTCATATTAAGTCATTTTAGTAGTTTGGTGATTTGTTGTCATAAAATTGTTAATAGTATTTATAATTATTTTTATTTCTGTTAGGTTTGGAATACTATTACTTCTGTATTTATGATTTTCATTATTTGGATTTTTTCACTTTTTTCCTTAGTGCAAGTAAAAGTTTGTCAATTTTGTTGATCTTTCTATAAGCTAATATTGTGGTTTTATTGATCTTTTTTATTTTCTATTTTGTGTTTCATTGATCTCTGCTCTAACATTTATTATTTGTTATTTCTGTTAGCTTTGGGTTTAGTTTACTTTTCTTTTTCTAATTCCTTAAGGTATAAAGTTAGGTTATTGGTTTGAGGTATACATCCTGTTTTACTCTGAGCACTGCTTTCACTGCTTCTTGTAAGTTTAGGTATGTTGTGTTTTCATTTTCATTTGTATCAAAGTATTTTCTGATTTACTTTGTGATTTTTTTTCTTTGACACATTGGTTAAGAGTATGTTGCTTAATTTTCATAAATATGTGAATTTTCCAGTTTCTTCCTGTTATTGAGTTTTTTTTAGAATCATTCCATTGTGATCAGAGAGGATACTTTGCGTGATTTCTATCTTTTAAATTTTGAGACTTCTTTTGTAACTTAACAAATGGTTTGTTCTGAATTGCACTTGAAAAGGATATCTATTCCGTTGTTGTTGGGTGGAGTGTTCACTATGTCTGTTATGTGTATTTGGTTTATACTGTTGCTTAAATCCTCTATTTCCTTACTGATTTTCTGTCTAGATGGCTCAACGATTATTAAAAGTAGAGTATTGATATCTCCAACTGTTATTGTAGAACTTTTCTTCATTTCTGTCGATGATTGTTTCATATATTTTGGGGCACTTTTGTTTGTGCATGTAAGTCTATTGTTATATTTTCTTGATTTATTGACCCTTTTGTCAATATATAATGTTGTTTTTTTGCCTTGTAATTATTTTTGACTTAAAGTCTAATTTGTCTGCTATTAGTACAGCCACTCAAGCTTTCTTTTGTTTACTATTTACACGGAATATGTTTTTCCATTCTTTTCCTTGCACATATTTGTGTCTTTAGACAGCACATAGATTAAACACATAGGTATATCATTTTTAAAATTCATATTGCCAATTTATCTTTTGATAGGTGAGTTTAACTCATTTACATTTAAACTAATTATTGCTAAGGAAAGATTTGTGCCATTTTACTGTTTTTTTATCTTGCTTATATCATTTTTATTTCTCAAATCCTCCAACATTGCCTTCTTTTGTGTTTTTTCTTTTGTACTATTCTGATTCCCTCCCCAATTCCGTTTCTTTTGTTATAAAGATTTTTATTTATTTTTATAGAGAGGGGAAGGGAGGGAGAAAGAGAGGGGGAGAAACATCAATATGTGGTTGCCTCTCACATGCCCCAACCTGGGGACCTGGCCTGCAACCCAGGCATGTGCCCTGACTGGGAATTGAACCAGAGAAACTTTGGTTCACAGGCTGGCACTCAATCCACTGAGCCATGCCAGCCAGGGCTCAATTCCCTTCCTTAATGTATGGTAGCTATTTTTTTATTGGTTACCCTGGGAATTGCAAGTAAGCAGGCAGCTGAGCGTACAGATCTGGGAGAAGTAATAGCTGGAAAAATAAACTAGAAAATAATTGGTATATAGATGGCATTTAAAGATATGGGACTAGGTGAGGTCTAAGTCTTACTAATAGGTGAGATAACTGTCATTTGAATGTGTTCATTGAGTCTCATTACTGAAATACATTAAAGTGAGAGCTGCTTTCATGTTAGCTGAGTATTAATACAAGTCGAATCCTATTTCTTCAGTTCTAAGGTTCTCTTCCAATTTCTCCTTTTTCTTGAATATTTCAATTTATTATTTATCAATTACTTTAAAAAAATCACTCATTTGCTTTTCAGAGCTACCACTGTCCTCCTTAATTTTCTCCTTGGATATCGTTCATCTCTAGAGGAAGTAACAAATTCTATGTTTGCATTTGATGATTCATCAGATGGAGCTGATATCAGGGGATGAAGACTTGTGCTAATGTATTCAAGGGATGCATATAAATCACACATATGACATGTGAGTCACATATGTCTTGTTCTTTGGTCACAGCTTGCACTCCTGACTTGACCAGCACTCTCTCAAAAGTATATTTTTAACCATAAAGTTTGAAGGAGTGGTGATGATTCTTATAGAGGAACAACTCTGTGTTCATATTTTGTTGCAGGAAGGCCAGGTTTTTTTTTATCTTTATATCTGAATGATACTGCATTCCAACCCTTAAAACATAGCTCTGTGTAGGAGGCAGATGGGTTATGAATAACTACATTATGCCTACACTGCAAGTTTAAAAAATATGTAATAATAGAAGTTAATTGAACATAGATTTTCCCACTTGCTTTTTGCCTGATGCCTAATTCCTGTTATTTACTGTATGCTGTCTGTTTCATCCTTGCCTCCCCCAGTGGCTTGTCACCTGAGAAACAGGTCTCTCACTGTTTCACTCTTGAGATGTGAAAATCAGCTTTGGGAAGTTGATATTCTGAAATCTCCATTAGTAACACAGAATCGGAAAGGTGGGGGGCAATGCCAGATAATAAAGCAGGCATTTTCTAGCATAGTTGCAATATGGATAACATGACCCTAAAATTTGAATTAGGCCCTTAAAGAAAACTTAGTTGTCTTTTTCTAATTTTTTTTATCGATTTTAGAGAGAGAGAGGACAGGAGAGACATAGAGAGAGAAGTATGGATTCATCGAACCACTTATTGATGCATTCCTTGGTTGATCCTTGTATGGGCCCTGACTGGAGATAAAACCCACTACTTGGCATATTGGGACAATGCTCTAACCAACTGAGCTACCCCGCCAGGGCCAGGGCCAGGGCCAGGCTTAGTTTTCCTTGAACTATTCTCCCTGCCCTGCCTTCCATCTTTGCTTAATTGATAGAAGCTGGAAGACATAATGTGCTAAACTCTAAAATTGAGCTCCTAATCACCTCACCATGGCAACTTCATCATTGCCTAGACATGTCATATGCAGTCATTTTGAGAATCCAGTTGTCTCTTAAGAGAGCCCACACAAGTCTTCTGTGAAGTTTTACCAGACTTCATATAGAAATTCCCATGTTCTCAGAGTTAAGATGGGCTTACGGTCCTCTTTTACTAAAGGAAGAATGGAAGTGAGTGATGATACTCATATCAGGGCCTCTTAGCCTGGGTTTCACTGATGGTCTGTGGGGTGTCTGTGAACCTCCATATACTGAATGGAAAAATTTGGTGCATATGTATGTGTGTGTGTGTGTGTGTGTGTGTGTGTGTGTGTGTGTATATATATATATATATATATATTTTTTTTTTTTACAGAGGAAAGAGGCAGGATTCATAGCGTTCACCAGGTTTTCAAATAATTGCATAGTTTCCCTTGCACCATGGGGAGCCTTTCCCCTAATTGATCTGTTAGGTAAATTGAGATTTGCTGTATCTAATTTTAAAACTTCGTTAAAATACTGTGAAAATAAATGGGTTAAAATGGGATTTTTAAGGAAAGATAAGTATCCTCAATTACCATTAAACCTATAACCTGCTTGCTACTCTATCACACTGGTAATTGGTGACCATGCTGCAGCTATTCTGAACTGCTAGCCAACAAAATCAACTACATTAAATGGCATACAATTAAATGGCTTACATTGGAAAGGGTGCACCCTCAGCTGAATGGTAGCTGGAAAGACTCACTGCCATTGAGGGGTCAGTGTGGCAATGGCTACAGGCCAAATTACAATGTAGGAATGAAAAAACTATGAATGTGGCAGTGGTTTACTGCCAGGTACTATTCTACATATTTTCGTAAACTAAACTTAATTTTCACAACCTTCTTGTGAGGTAAATATTGCCATCCTGATTCTGTAAGCTCAGAACAGTGAAATGACTTGGTCAAGGTCTTATAGTCAGTAAAATGTCAGATCTGCAACTGAATTCTTCTATTTCTGTCATTGCCTGGGATCTTATAAGGGCCTGGAACCAGGAAGAATATCCATGTGGAGTCAGTCTTTGAGTCAGGGTCTGGTGTTTTAGCCTGAGAAGTAATTCACTTATCACACCTTTAAGAGAAGTGCGAAGTCTGCTCCAGGATGACTCAGTGGCACTAACAAGTGCAAATTCTATTGCTGGGGAGGCCACTGTTCCGTCTCCTTGAGCAGCTCTAAGTCTTGATTCTGTTTGCATGTTCTCTAAATAACACTGGCATTAGCCCACACTGAAACCACCTCCTCATGATTTTGAAGTGCTGTACAAATAGTTGAGAGAGCATTGTCTAAAGCTATATAAGAGGAGTTGAATTTGTCTGGTGAACAAAAATTTTGCAATCATAACACCCTTTACTCCCACGACAAGCAGAACTTTTCCTTTGTGGAGCCAGCAAGCAAACATTTTATTTTCAGAATAATGATGCTCTTTAAAGGGATGGTGCCAGCAGTTTAGCTCTTGAGTTACTTCTCTTTGCCATCAGAGGAGAAAAGCAGAATTCTAAATGCATATTCTTAAAAGCACTGAAAGGAGAATTTGTATTCCTTTTTCTTGAGTGGATCCATGTGGGCTTTATTGACAAGCTAATAAGTATGGTATTTTAAAGGGTGATCTTCAGCATCCCTGGCATCAGAATTACCTGAGTGCTTATATAAACTGAAGAATCTTGGACTGTACCCTAGACCTACTGGCTCATAATCTTTTGGGAGGGGTGTGATGGGACCCAGGGATATGCTTTTTAACTAACCCTCTGGAGATTCTTATGCACACTAAAGTCTGAAAACCACTGCAATGGAAATATAAAACTCATAACAATCCTACTTACAGTATTCTTGCTATAATAGCATTTGACTGAAATGAATCTAGTAACTACAGTCTTTGAAAGAAAGCCAAGTTAAATGCAGCTTTTCTGTAGTAAATTCCCACATGAAAAAAGAGCTGAAACAATATCTGGGTAAGAGCTTTAATGTCTTTAAGATCTTGAAGGGCTGGAAGACATCGTCTGAGATACCTTAGAGGTCAGAACGAGTGTCACATTTTAAAACAAGAAGGGGCAGACATGTGAAGACTGTCATCCACAACTAGACTGGCATAAACGGGTTGAGGCAGGTACAGATCCAGCTGCAGAATCTTGGAAGAAGTTCACAGTTTAGCAGGCTAAACAGGTTACCCCCAAATGTGGAAACAGACAGCATGTGAGAATCTAGGCCTGGGGCATGGAGGGCCTTTTTGGTCCTGGAAGCTGCATGGCATATGGTGGTGCCAGCCCAAAATGCAGACTCCAGGAAGAAGCATAAAGCCAGACAGCAACTAGGAACAAGCTAAGCCACCTGGCTGATTGTGCTGCAGCTTCCTGCAGTTCCCCACAGATGGTATTTTAAGTGGGAGAAGGAACTCTGGGTCACAGCCTTGGACTGGTCCAGCATAGGGGGGGTGGTTTTTTTTTTTTTAAATCACATTTACTGAGTGAGTGTGTGTGTGTCTATGTGTCTGTCTAGGAGAAGGGGTGAGGCATTGTGATGGGAAATTTAAGAGTAAAGAATAAAACAAAGGCCCTATTACCTGATATGATCAGGTAGGTTTAGCTAAACAAAAAATTAGTTACATCAGGGAATGTTAAAGAAGATACACATCTAAATATTTCATTTTAACCTAAAACATAACTCAAAAACTTTACTACTATTTATTCTCTATCAAATGAAATACCTGCAGATATCCTGATATTAGCCATGCTTCCTCTCGTCTTCTGTCTGAGGTGGGAATCTTCAAATTGTCCTGATGGTGTTACTGAACGGAAGTGGGGATTGGCTGCCCACCACCACCCAGAGGCAAATTTCAGAGGCATGGGTTTGGTGAGAAAAATAAAGAGGTCTTTTATTCAAAAGCTGTACAATCTGAGAGTACGGCAGGCTCCTGCCTCAAAGCCCATCCCTTCCTGAAAACCCAGAGGAGAACCCAGCTACCTTATGCTGGACCACTCTAACGCTGTGCCCAGAGTTCCTTCTCCCACTTAAAATACCATCTGTGGGGAACTGCAGGCAGCTGCAGCACAATCAACCAGGTGGCTTAGCTTGTTCCTAGTTGCTGTCTGGCTTTATGCTTCTTCCTGGAGTCTGCTTTTGTGGCTGGCACCAGCATATGCCATGTAGCTTCCAGGACCAAAAAGGTCCTGCATGCCCCAGCCCACACATCTGTGCCATGGGTCCAAGAGGAAGTGAGTGTGTTCCTCCCTTTCCTTGGTTTAAATCTCCTGGCCGAAAACTTCCCTGTGCTCCAGGAGGGTCTGCCCCCCCGCCAGCCAATCCCATCCTTTTCCCAGGCTAGACTGACAGGTTTTCCCAGTACAGCACCTCTTCCTTCCACCATGTTGGAAGGCAGTAGAAAGTCTTTTCCCTTAGCCAAGTATTTCACTAGGCTTGCACACACTCAGTACAATACTTCCTCCTGCCTTGTCTGCACAGGAGTGGGGAAATCTGTTGTCATGTGCCATACTAGCTTGTTTACCCAGGCAGCAGGGCCTTACCAGCACTGCTGTGGCTGTTTCTTGCGGTTCCTCCCTCACTCAGTATGCTGCTATCGATGGTACTGCACTGCACCACTGGAATTATTCATTGGATAATTGAATCCAGGATGAAAGAATTTTTTTTTCCAGCCTAAAGCCAAACTTTTGCAGGAAGTTTTAGATGAACAGTTCGAGCTAGGGAAACTTTTCTACCCTCTTTTTATTACTTTAATCTAGGGAGGAAACAGTGTATCAGTGGAGAAATCAAATTACAGCTTCCTTTACCATTTTGGAATACAAAGGGACAGATCTCTCCCTGATTTATCTATGGAGACACACATATATAAAAGAATAAGCAAAGAATAAGCAAGTGAATAAGCAGTGCTCCCAAACTAAGAGAATTTAATCAGGAAACCACAAGATAATTAATTTTCCCTTATGAAGACAGTAACTTTACCAATAGAATTTGGTGACTTTGGCATACTTTCTTAAAAACAATAGTCATTAATATCCTCTGTTCTTGGGAAAAGAATACTTGGATGTATCTCATAATATGGAATTTGAACTCTTATCTCTCTAAATGTAGAACCTGGTGAGTCATTGGAAGGAACTGAATAAGCATAAATATTGAAGGTGGATCAGTGGGTAATAATTCAACCTAGGTGTATGAAATTTCATATCTTTCTTCTAATCATGCCTCAACCTTCCCGTCTTTGAGTTATTGCATCCAAGGCACAATTAAAAATAATGCAAGGAAGATATTATTTTTAAATTTAATTTAAAATTTTTATCAAAGCAATATGTACTCAGTTAAAAAGACAATTAGTGCTACAAGGCACATATATAAAAGCAGTAGCCCTCCTACCTTCCCTCATCACTTCTAATTCCTGTTCCCCAGAGTTATTTCTTCTGTTATTATCTTTATATTTAAAAATAGCATGTTATTACTTTTTTAATTTTCTAACTTTAGCGTTACCTATCAATTTAATACTACTTAATATGAAGATTTAATTATCAAAATCTCCCTCCACTCATACACACACACACACACACACACACACACACACACACACACATCTTTTTCTCCCATCCCCCTAATGTAGGGGTGGGTGAAAGTAGGTTTACAGTTGTGACTATGTGAAAAACAGTTTATTCTTATATTATTTATTTATTAATTATTATATTACTTATTATTATTAACTTACTTTTGCCCACCCCTGTACATGGATAAATCAATATTTAGTATTTACATTATAGCTATATAAATATTGTGCACCACCAACTGAACTATGTAGTATATCATCCTTTTCTTTCTTGTGTGGCCTGAATGTTAGTCCCCTAAAATTCACATGTTGAAATCCTAACTGTCAAAGGTGATGGTATTAATAGGTGGGGTCTTTGGGATATGATAAGATCATGAAGGTAGAGGCCTCAGGAATGAGATTAATGCTCTTATAAAAGAGATTCCTTTTGTTGTAATTGAGTCTTGATTGCTATTGGCTCTTTTATGTGAGAGATTCACCCTTAGGCTGGCTGACTTTGAGGTTCAACCCTGACCATGGTGCGGGAGATACTGTTCAGGTGCTGACCACAGGAAGCAGAATTTGCCTTAGCAGGGTCTGGTGCCTGCCAAGATCTCCCTTTAAATATGCTGCTTTTGAAGCTTATCGGATCCTGCTCTGATGTTGTCTGAAGCTGGCCACTGAGTGTGTTGGTTCTGGGCCTCTTGGGAGGGACTCTGGTGCAGGCCAATTTGAGATGCTGTGTGTGACTGACCCTGGGAAACCTGTTTGCAGCTACAGGCAATCCACAGTTTGTGGTTGCCTCTGCTGGACCTGAGTGCATGTGGGAAGAACGAAGCTGTGCACGAAGGCTGGCTTTTACCAGGACTGGGCCCAGGGGCAGGTTAGCAAAAGTCCCAAGGCACCCCAGATCCGCCTCCACCTGTCTCTGCCTGTTGGCTGTCTGTTAGGCTCAGTCACTGAAAGAGCCTCTGGAGGTACTCAAGTTACATGAGGTAGGTTCTTTATGAGTCATCAGGTAGGAGCGAGTAGTGTTCACCAGATTGATACAGGTTCAAACTTGGTGCCAGTGCTAGGTCTAAGGCCACTCATCAAATATATCAGGGTATACCAAGTCTAGCTGCCATCTGCTGTGTGCTCTCACACCTTTGTATTGGGGCAGGGTCTAAGAGAGTCATCAGGGTGAGGCCAGCAGAGTTAATGAGGTCCAAATAGACCAAGATTTGGCCATTTGAAAGGAGGGCTCTGCATGAGTTGAGTGTTTGAGGGGAAAATGGCCCCCTGTGGGACTGAATTAAAAAGGTGAAGGGATTAAGCAAAAAACCCAAACCAAAACATAAAAGCCATAACCAAAAATCTCTCATAGACACAGACAGTGAAATGATTACCAGAGGGAATGGGGGTGGAGGAGGTAGAAGTGGGTAAAGGGGGGATAAATGGTGATAGAAGGAGACTAGATTTTGGATGGTGAACACATAATACAATATACAAGTGATGTATTATAGAATTGTACACCTGAAACATATAAAATTTTATTATTTTATTATATTAACTAATGCCACTTCAATAAACTCAATAAAAAAGTTTAAAGACCAGCAACACTGAAAGGAAAAGAAATCAACAGATACAAAGAGGGAAGGAGGGAGGGGGGGCAGGGAAAGGGAAGGGAAGGGGAAAGTCAAGGAACATATAGCAAGGACTCATGGACAAAACCAAAGGGGAAGACCTGAGGGAGGGAAGGAGGGAGGGGGCAAGGGAAAGTGGTGGCGGGAAGGCAGAGACAAATGTATTTGAAAAAATAAATTAAAATAAAATAAAATAAAAAGTTTAAAGAAATGTTTATTGATGAGAGAGAGAGAGAGATCCCACAGAGCTCCCTAGCCCCTTCTGTCATGTGAAGATACAGCAAGAAGTCTGGAACTCAGAAGAGGACTCTCCCTGATATTTGACGCTGATACCTAGATCTTGAACTTCTAGCCTCCAGAACTGTGAGAAATTTCTATGGTTTATAAGCTACTCAGCCTGTGGTATTTTGTTATAGCAGGTTGAATGGACTAAGACACTTTCTTGTAAATTGTTTTTTTAAATTAAAAATGGGTAATGGGGAGAAAATGGGGACAACTGTAATTGAACAACAATATTTTTTTTAAATGGGCTCCAATTTCGTTTAGTTTTCTATGTAACTATCATAATCCAGTAGAGTTGTAAGCTTTTCTTAATACAGGAAGGCACAGTAGATAATTTGTTAGATTTATTTTTATTCTTGAAGACATCCCTCCTACAGTTCTCCATCATGCCATTTCAGTCTGAGCTGGTTGTTCTTTACTTCTGCTGTACAGCTGTCATCCTGGAGCGTCCCTTCACTATCATTAAAAAATATGATTTCACTTATGTACTGGTTTTCTATTTCCTGGATCCCATGGTGTCATCTTCTTTGGCTTACTCCCTTCTTTCTGGTGGAACTAATTTTTTTATTTTTTGAGACATTATATGTCTCAAATATTTTAAATCTATTTTAATATTTGATTGGTATGAAGTATATAGCATTTGAGGTCAAAATCATTTTTTCTCAGAATTTTGAAAGGCATTCAACTTCTTTTACCTTCTAGTATCACTGTGAAGGAGCACAATGTTATTCTCTTTCATAATCCATTGTATGTTTTATGTTTTTTTTCTCTCTGAAAGCTTTTAAAAGTCTCCCTAGTCTGGGTGTTCCAAAGTTCCATGATGATATACCTTGTTGAATGTTGTAATAATCATTGTGCCGAGCCTTTTAAGTCTGTGAAGACATGATGCTTAAATGTAGAAATTCTCTTGTATTATTTCTTTAATTTTCTTCTCTTTATTTCCACACTTCCTTGAAAGCACTATTAGTTCAATGTCCTGGACTGATCCCATGTTTTATTATTTCTCTCCTACTGTATGTCTTTTTGTGCTTTGGTTCTAATTTTTAGGAAAAAAATTTTTAGCTTCTATCTACAATTTATTTTTAAATTTTATTTAATTTATACATATGGTTGTGTTTATAAACATATATATATATATATATATATATATATATATATATACACACACACACACACATATACATGTATACATGCATACACATTAACATTTGAGGTCTCCCTGGATAAAAGTCCAGCCATTGTTAATATATGACAATGGTTTGTGCAACATTGATGTAACCTGGAAGCCAAGGTGAGTGGACTGGAATGCACATGTATGAGCAGTGATGACTTTACTGCACTAGACAGAGTGGGTGGTAAATGCCAGAGTGAGCATGTGTACTGTGTGGCCTTCACATTCAAAATGACTGAGCAAGTAGAGCAACAAATCTGCATCAAATTTTGCATTAAGCTTGAACATTCCTCCATGGAAACTATTTGGGCGATTCAGAAGGCCACAGCCATAGGCAACTGGTGATTGGCATTTTCATCACCATAATGTGCCCACTCATGCATCGCATCTCGTGCAGAGTTTTTTGGTGAAACATCACATCACCCAGGTGACTCGGCCTCTCTACGGCCCAGATTGGGCACCCTGGGACTTCTGGCTTTTCCCAAAACTAAAATCACCTTTGAAAGGGAAGACATTTCAGACCATTGAGATTCAGGAAAATACAATGGGGTGGATGATGGCAATAGAGAGAACTATGTGAGGTCCCAAGGTGCCTACTTTGAAGGGGACTGAGGTGTCATTGTCCTGTGTACAATGTTTTTTGTATCTTGTATCTTCTTCAGTACATGTCTCTGTTTTTCATAGTACAGAGCTGGATACTTTCTGGACAGATCTCATATACATGTACACATATATTTATATATTTAATTTCTAAGACCTCTTGTTTTCTGGATTTTATCTTTTTTATAGAATCCTTCTTTATGGATGGAATATCTTATTTCTCTAAAAATATTAATTACAGTTCTGAAAATATTTCCTTCTTTCTGTATTACCTGTTTCCTACAATGTTCTTCTGTTTGCTTTGATGTCTGTATTTCATGTTAGAGGCTGTCCTCAAATATATGGTGGCTTGTGACTGTATATTCATATTTAAGAGTGAGGTATTTAAAGGACATTGGGAAGCACTTCCCACCATAATAATAGACTGGCACTCCTGCCATAAACATCAAGAAGACTGGACAAAGTAAATCAAACAACTTTTTCAGACTGTAGATTAGAGGTAGAACATAACTGTGATCTCTGAGGGAAGAGAAAGGAAGAAGGTAATCTCTATGATCATCTCAGGTTTCTGCCTAGAGGCACGTTCCAGACCTCAGCGCAGGGACAGGGTACCCAAGCAAAGCATGGTAGTGTCACTGAGTTGAGGATATTGTAGTTTGGGGAGTTTGAGGCAACTGGTATTTGTAGTGCAAGGTATGTTGAAATTGACCATGATTGGAGAATTTTTCCCTAGGCAATCAGCAAATGCGGTAAATCAGGGTTTTCTTTCATTTGTTTGTTTGTATTCATGTCTCCAAAGTACCTGTTGGTAAACATCTACCAGCATGCCACCGGTAATATTTCTTGTCCTTAATTTCACTTTGACTTAGAGAAATGAGACAGAATACAGAGTCCAAATATACACCTACACATATATGTTCATTTTTTGACAAAAGTGCCGAGGTAATTGATTGGAGAAAGAATAGCTGTTGCAGCAAATGGTATCAGAACAACTGAATAACCATATGGAAAAAAATGGATGTTGGCCATTACTTTATATTATATACAAAACATACTTTAAATTGATCAAAGAACTATACATGAAAAATGAAAACTGTAACATTTCTAAAAGAATCTATGGGAAGAAATCTTTGCAGCCCTGCACCAAACAGAAGGAAAAAACAACTACCCTGTTCTTTAAGAAGAAAATTGGAAGGCAATTCACAGGCAGGGAGAAAATATTTGCAATACATCTGATAAAGGACTTTTTCCCACAGTATATGAAGGACTCTTATATCACAATAAAACAAGTAACAATATAAATGGGAAAAAAGATTTTAAGAGATGTTTCACAAAAGAATGTATGAATAGCCAAAAAATATGTTAAAAGACATTTATTTAACATTATGAGTCAATAGAAACATAGAAATCAAAAACACAATGAGATACCACCATATACCCACTAGCATGGCTAAAATTAAAATGACTGATGAATAACTGAGCAAAGAGATTGTCTACTTAACACTGCGGATAGCCAATTATGCTGACACTGGGGTGTGGTGAAAGAATGAAATGTTTATTGTAAATTGCCATGTAATTGAAAACAGGCAGCCTGTGCGAGAGAAACCTGAATTCGTATTCCAGTTATTGGCAGTTGGTTTTAAAGGGTGAAATTGAGGGTAGAAGTCTTCAATGTGTGATCAACTCATGGGTATCTTCTGATTGGTTGGAGCTGGAGTTACAAAGATATTTTAAGATTTCTGGCTGTCAGTCCTCCAGCACCAGCTAGTCTGGAGTTTACTTGAGGTGGTCAGCAAGAGTCAGTGGTTTTCTGTATGTTTCAGGGGTTTAGTTCCTGTGAAAACAACTGAAGGTACTTATCAGTATTTCATCTCTGATTTCAGAGGGGGAACAAGTGCCCAAGACCCTGATTTATGTCTGAGAAAACTGACTTAGGCGAAGGTAAGAAAAAGGGACTCAGGCCTTGTTTCTTGCAAGTAAGAAACTTGGGGGGGTGAAAGTGGGGGGCTTTGCCAAGAAAGGATTCTGGTTCAGCTTCAACAATCAAGTTTTGGGGAGGGTGTAGAATCACTGGTACTCTTATACATTGCTGGTGGTTGTGCAAAATAGTACAGATACTTTCAAAACTAGTTGGGCAGGTTTTTTTTTTTTAATGAAGATCAACATATTTTTACTATATTGCCCAGCATTTGTTCCCAGACTAAAGGGGTCCATTTGCCTGCACACATCAATGCTCAATAAGACACAAACAGGAGTTCGTAGCAACAAAAGTAAGGGTTTATTTTTAGGAAGTGGCACACACCTGGTGACAGGCAAGCTAATGCTAAAAGTCCTGGGTCCCTGATGGCTTCTAGGGGATGAGTTGTAGAGGGGGAAATCATTAATCATGGTGACTAGGGGAGTTAGGGTCATAGGCACTACCGATTAGTCAGTGTTAGGGCAGGGGGTAGTTGATCATTACATTGGGTCCTGATGTCAGCCATGGCATTGCTTCCTCTGGCTTCACTGCTTTTCTGGACCCACAGCTGAAACATGACTGAGGCCTAGATGTTACCTCGAGTTTGAACAAAACTCTGTCTCTGTGGTCAACAAACCTGAGGCTTTGTTCCTAAGATTACTTGATGCTGATCAGAACTTCATTATCCTGAGGGCTTAATGATTAAGAGAATGGACATGCAAGGGAGATGAGTCAGGATGCTGAATGAGGCCAGTTTGCATAAAAAAGGAAGAAAGGAGAAAAGATCATATTAAAGAAAAAAGTTTCTATGCAGTTACCCATTTTGGATTTCTGCATACTTGTACACTTAAATAAAATGAAACATGTGTCCACAAAGTAGCTTACACGTGAATATTCATAGCAGCTTTATTACAGTCCAAGACTGGAAATCAACCAAATGTCTATCAACATTTAAATAAAAATAAAAAGTGTTACATTAATGCAGTGGAATCCTACTCAATAATAAAAGTAACACACTGGCACATGCAACAACATAAGTTAATTTCAAAACATTACATTGAGCAAAAGAAACCAGAAACCAAAGAATACATATTATTTGATTCCATTTAAGTGAAATACTGCAATAAACAAAATTTATCTATATTAATAGCAAGCAGGTCAGTGGTTGTCTGGTGCCAGTGGTGGGGTAGGGATTGACTGCAAAGAGGCTGTAGGGAACTTTTAGTTGTGTGGAAATGTTCTGTATCTTGATTGTGGTATATACCAGTGTACACATTTGTCAAAATTCATTTAACTGTATGCTTAAGCAAATGCATTTTACTCAATTATATTAAAATAAAGTTGACTTTAAAAGAAAGCAATGCTGATTGAAAGTTATTTATGGATGAGTGAGGTTTATCTTTTTGTGGGCCTGTTACATTACAGTATACTTTTTTTTTTTACAGGGGACCATTAAATGTCACCTGATCTTTCCAAAACAATATAGCTTTTTATAGAAACAATTCCTTTTTTGTGTAGTCATGTGTCATTGTTTTATGTAAATTCTATTTTATAATTACTATTATAAATGCAAATGGTATACAACTGATTTGGAAACTAAAATAGTTGACTCTTAAGAATACAATTCAACTGTTAGAAACTTAAGTGTGAATGAATCCTACAGCATAGTCTATGTGCTGTGAGCATTTATCATTTTTAGGGCATCAGTGTGTTTTTCAGAGGAGACTGAGAGTTTCACTTAACTTCATTAGTCAGCTAAGTAGACTGGTTACCAGAGCTATGAAATCTAGGTAACCATGGAGCAGTCTGTAACAAGTGAATCCTGGTTTTCGGCACTAGGATGGAGATCCAGGGAGAGACTTTTGTCCTGAGATAGGTGACTGTATTGGAGAAAAACACACAAAATCTCCTGCCAATCCAGTATCACCTCTCCACAAAATGTAGAAAATAATGAAATTTTATTATTGAGTGTTAAACCAGAGTGTGATGCATCATCAAAGGCAATCCCCGAAAGAAACTATACAGACAAAAAGGAAACATCACCCTTTTTATATAGCCAGGCAGATACAATCCATTATATACATGTTAATTATATTTATCCAAAGAAAAAAGTAAAATTTCTTATATCTTTTTGACAAGCAGGAAGTTACTCTTGGAAAGGGAAATAGGGCACCACCCCTCAATGTTCATTCTTGGCCCTCCAAAATGACATTCCTTAGATGTGAAACTGGTGAGAGAAGCTTACTTATCATTCAAAAATATTATAGCACTTATAATCTCAAATTTTCTGAAGAAAATACTAGAAGAAAATGGAGGTGGAGAAAAGTTCTTGTTTGCACTAGAGAAAATTTTAAATTACATTTCAGAATTGTATTTACCCTTACAATTTTCTATTTCCGTTACTATTTTCTAATAAAACTATTTTTCTAATTATATACATTGCCATTTCTTTTTCTCCCGCAGCAGTCTAAATAACCAAGTCCATAGTAAGATAAAAAAACAAAGAATTTATCAGATTTACAATACAATAAATTAAAAATTACGATCCTTGCCTTGGCAGACAATTTTGAAGTGTATCATACCAATGGTGAATGGTTAAAGCAGATTCTTGTTTCACAATGCACAAAAATTCTCCTTTGTCATACTTTAATTTTACAAACTATAGCAATATCTTTGTGCTTTCGAATAATTTACTACTTGAGTATTATTTTGTAGTTTTTAATGATAGCCTATCCATGCCTAATGAGTTGTTTAACTGTAGAGCCTGATAATCTAAGTTTTTAACTGAGGTTTTCTTAAGGCACAATATATTTTCCGAGTTCTCATCAGTCATAGAAGTGACATTACAATCATAGGATAAACTAGGCACTTCTATAATTCTTCCATCTTCCCAAACAATTTCTCCCAGATACAAAACACAAAGATACCCATGACCATTCTCTAATATCAAAGTCCTACTTATGAGGCATCCATTGAAGGGTATATATTGAACTCTGGAAACTATTATTGGGAGTACAGAAAGAAAGATTGTTGTAACAAATAACATGTTTGATTTCTAGTAAAATCTGATCCTTATCATAACTGAAATAACTACTATGATGAATAAGACAACAAGGCAGCCTGAGAGTAGTAATACGTTTTTAAGAATACCTCCTTTCAGCTGAGTCCAGTACCAATAGATTTATAGCTGTGAGTATGCAAAACAGAGTTAAAGCTACTGTAATAATCATAACCTGCATGTGTTTTTCCATAAAACAACTGTAAACCTACTTTTGCCCACCCCTGTATATCAGTTATTCTAGAAAATTTAAGATTCAAGTCCTTTGGGAGCCACAGTCCAGTGCTCCTGAGCATGAATCCATGTGGGTATTCTTTCACTTTGATGTGATCAGCAGCACTTTAAGTGGTCTCTGCATGTGGTAGTTCATCCTTCCTCTAGAACTTCTATGTAAAGTAAATGGTCAGGTTTGAAAGGCGTGGCCGGCTTATTCCTGTAGGTCCCTCCAGGTAATTCTGACTTTGTGTCTCACGGTCTCTAGGGAAGAGAGAAGCCAATTTAAGTACTGAACATGATTTTGAGAAGATTCAGTTAAATCAGGCAGAAGAAGTGATTTCAGACCCAAATTCACAGTCCTGCGAAACAGAAGTTCAAAGAGAGAGAGAGAGAACACTATTGCTTGCAAGAGTAACTCTAATTTTTAGGATAGCTAGTGGTAAATTTCTAGGTCAGTTTAACCCAGTAGATTGCTGAATTTTAGCCAGTGAGTTTGTTAGAGTTTGAGACATCCATTCTACTTCTAGAAATTTGAGAACATTTGTATTATTCTTGGGAATGAGTGGACATAAAATGACTTTATCTCTCTGATTCAGTAAGTTCTGTGGTTCCAAAAGTGGGATTATTTGCATTAAGAGGGCCTGAGCATCTCCTTTTGAAGAGGGAAAGACTATGCCATTCAGACATCATACACACTACAACTAGACATCTCTTTCACAGGCATTATGAAGTATAACTTCCATAAGGTTCCTGGTAAAATTGGTCAGGGAAAACTTTGTGCACTTACCTTGGGAGTGGTCTATAAAGAATTCTTATGACAATAACAAATCTCTTTAATATGTTTTGAATAACTATCTTTTTCATAGGCATATCAAAAAGGCAAAGTAAGAGTCTAGGGCCTTTATTTTTTAAATTTTTATCCTCAACTGAGGGTATATTTGTTGATATTTTTGAGAGAGAGAGAGAGAGGCAGGCACATCAATGAGAGAGAAACATTGATCAATTTCCTCCCATATGGGCCTGACCAGGGACTGAACCAGCAACCTTTGGGTGCACAGGGTGATGCTCCAAACAACCAGGCCAACTGGCCAGGGCAAGAGTCTAGGGCCTTTAAAAATTCTTCTTTCACTTAGATGATTTTGTTGACAATGAAGCAATAAACTGATCAAGCAATTAAGACTGGTATAGGATTTTTTTGTTATGTAATTCCTATAGTCCAGTCAAATTTCTTTTAGTTCCTTTTTGAAACCATTTGTTCATTTCCCTGTCCGAAGCTTATTTTTGAAAATGGACAACGGTTTTTCGTATTAAAAGTGGGGCTTCTGCCCCTGCTGAGTAGCTAAGTTGGTTAGAGTATCATCCTGATATGCCAAGGTTGTGGATTCGATTCCTGGTCAGGGCACATAAGAGAATCAACCAATGAATGCATCAATAAGTGGAACTACAAATCTCTCTCTCTCTAAAAAAATAATAAGTGGGGCTTTTAAGTTTGGAGTCTGTCATGTTTTAACTGTGGCTTTTGCAGTCTTTGAGCAAAATTATCGCCTTTAGAAAATTTGTCATTTCCTGTGTGAGCTCTACAATGAATCACTGATAATCTGAGTCAGCCATTGAAATGCCTTTAACAAATCAGCTTTCAATTCTCCATGGGAAGTTTTAATTCTCACAGGAGTCAAGAACCCCCTATTTTTTCTAAATTTCCCTTGCTCCATTAACAGATATGAAATCATATTTACCATTGGTATATATATTTGCTTTTAAGTTCAGAACCAAGAATTTTAGCTCTATTAACTGTTATTAACTTATTTGCTTGAGCTAACTTAATTCCAGACAAGCAAGCTTCTGAGATTTCTTAAGTCACCACAGCATAGAAAGCCTCAAGTTGGCCACTTTTGTCGTGAGTACATGACCCTTCAGTAAACATTATGAAATCTGCATTTTGAAAAACATTATCAAATAAATCAGACTGGGGCCTATTATTTTCTCCTATTACTGTTGTACAATTATGATCATCTATTTGTTTAAAATCTAGTAAAAGAGTAGCACGTTTAGGAAGTTGCATCTTCCAAGTACACTTTTAGGATTGGATAATAACACTTGTTCATAGCCAATCACACAGTACACCAAACAAATGCTAATCCAGTCTTATGCACTTGTAAGATAACTACCACCACATATGGAGTACTCAGACAAATGAAATGAACCAACAGAAGGGCTTTGAGCCTCTCCAGGAAGGGTGATGGCTACGCCACAGCTAATAGACATTAAGGAATTCCCAGTGCCATGACATTCAGATTGGTCTATAGTATAACCCCAACTTTAGAGTTAAAATTTTACTAGCAGCATCTTTATTTTCAGGACAAAACAAATGGAAAGGTTTTGCAAAGCTGGCATTCCCAAAGCTGGGGGAGAGACTATGGTTGATTTAAATAGTTCAAATGCCTCTTGGGATTCCAGGGACCAAACCAGAAGATCCAGAGAATTAACATGCAATTGCATTGTCAGAGGTTTTGCCTGCTCTGTAAAAGCAGTCCTAAAAATTGTCTAAGTTCTTTTTGTAGTAGGTAGTTTCATCTGCATAATTAGTTCCTATATTATTAAAACCTTGTGGCCTTTACCTAACAACACACGCCTCAAATATCTTTTTCAGTTTGGCAACTTGCAGTTTTTCTAATGAGGTCTTAAGGCCCTGTGAAGCCAAAGTATCACTTTTGCATTACTTTTTTTGTTTCTGAAACAACCAGAAAATCATCTTTATATTGAATAATTATAGATTCTCCTGGTAGGAGAAATTTCTGTTTTTATGTGACTCCCAAAACCCTTTTGGAATCCTCTTAACTTCATAGGACTTAGTTATGACTCCTTTTATAAGTAAAAGCAAGCCAAAGGATAGGCTTATCCATTAGAGGAAAAGAGAAAACCAGAATACAGATCAAGTGCAGTGAAAAATTTGCAGACGATGGCACTGAAGTCAGAATAGTTGCAGGGTTAGGAACAGATTTATTTCCTTTATGATGATGTACAAATTTATATAGTAGTCAACCACCCTGTCAAATTTATCTTCTTTACTAAAAGTATAGGAGTTATTACAGGGTGAGTACACTTTAAAAATTTTCCCTCCTTTTTTACTCCTAATTTTTTATGGCTAGTTTTATTCCTTCAAATTGACCTCCAGAGAAAGGATACTATTTTACACGTGGCCATGGCTTTTTTCTTTTTTTCTTTGGTAAGCTATTTTTACTGGCTGTCTATCTTAAATCAGTATCATTATTCTCAAATAATGGCCCAAAGCAATGTGTCAGTTTGTTTCAGCCTTGGTTTATAGTAACCAAATTACATCACTTTTTCCAAGGGAGATCAGCAAACACTCCATTTGGAGTATAGAATGTGGTAACCTTTACTTTTCACAGTGGGTCTCTCCCCAATAGGTTTACAGGAGAATTGGGAGAAAGTAAAAAAGCATGTTCCTCAGTTGGAGGAACAATCTGTATGGGGACAACTGAGGAAAAAGAACAAGTGTTGGGAAGAAAGCATTTCTCCCTCTATTTTCCTAGGTTCTTCTAGTTGATCTAATAATTGAATTGACATGAGACAAATTAACTGGAGAAAAACTAAAGAGGCCCCATAGGAATATCAGACCCACAGACAATCAGGCAACTTAGGCTTATATGCAATTATGAGCTAAGGAGAAGGGGTTAAGGATCTGGACCTCAAGTGTGGGGAAGACAATTTATAGGAAGATGGGAAAAGCAAATGTTTGGTAAATAAATGTTTGTCATGCCATTCAGAGACAATGGAACACAGAGGGGATTTTGAACAAACAGGCCCTGCTGAGCTTCTCCCTCCCACCCCCAGCTGACCACACCTAGCCAATATTTTCTGTAGTTATAATGATAGAGGGTTTGGTCCAGGAAGAGAACTATCTAAATTACTTTAGGCAGTTAAGGGAGAGGAAGAAAGCTCCTCCTGAGTTTTTAGGACTTCAGTTGTCTTCAGCTCAAAATAATCGCATGCCAAAGTGGCACATTCTGGGAAGACTTATTCTGAACTCCTTTAGAAAGCTGATGCAAAATATCAACAGTCTGTAATGATCTATCACTGAATGCAAAATGAGAAATTTTCATGCTCATAGCAGAATAAGTAGCACCAGTATGTACCAGAAAAGGCAAGGATAGATTAGCTTGAGGGAAAATTATTGAAGCATATGGTTCCCCAGTTCCCACCTCTGAAGTTCCCCCAATATGTCAAATTTGAGCCATTTGCCAATTATTTCCTAGAGGAGGGTTTTGTCCTGGGTTTTCCTGATTCCCGTGTTGCAATTTTTATGTCCTCCAGAGTCTCTACAGTCTCTATTCTGATGTCTTGGCTTTTTGCAATAATGATACACAATTTTTCCTTCTTTTATAGCTCCCTTCATAAGTTGACCAGAGTAGAGTTAGTCCCTTTAGTAAGTGGTGTAACTGTAGCTAACACTGACGTTTCCTTCTTTTTTCTTTTCTATTTCTTTAGACTGCCACAAAACTGAGTAGCTGCTGCTAAGATTTGAGTAAGTCTGTCCTTGCCATCCTATTAACTTTTCCCAAACATGAGTTTGGGTAGTTGGCAAGAGAGCCAAGGCAAAGGTGAATAGGACTAGGGGATGATTTTGATTTGCCTTTGTATCCGTGCCAGTGATTTCTGAGAAAGTAACAAATTGCTGATGAATATCAATTAGGTGATATGAATATCACCTGTTTCTGGATGCACTGTGGCAGTGTTTATACTGCCATTAGTAGAAAGCTTTGAGTATGGCCACCCTTCTTGATAGGCTTCTAAAGCCCTTGGTTCTTCCATAGTTGTAGTGGATGACTAGTTAGCTCCCCTGATACTCATTGTGGTAAGTTACCTTCTAGTTCCCAACATATTTGCTCCATAGCCTGAGGGAGGGAAGTCTGCTGGTTGCAGAATTCTCTGTAGAAGCCGGTGAATATCTCCATATGTGGGGCTAAAAATTGTAAAGTTGCTGTGGAGTACTTAGGTCAGCCTTTCTAGGACAGGAAAAGAAGTCTTTAAATGACTAATATCAGCTGGTGAAAAAGGCTCATGAATTACTGGGAGACCTGGGTAGATTCTCAATGGCATCAGCTTCACAGGTGATCTGAATAGAAAGGGCTGGTTTTCCTTATATTGAGACAAGAAAAATGTAGTATTATCTATCTGGCACTTTGGTTTCTTTTCCCATGTTGATATTAATTAGGCCTAACACTTCTTTTGGTTTGGCTTTTTCCATGTGGCCAGTGCAGCTACTCTAGCTTGCTGCCTTCATACAGAAACGGTCTTTTATCCAAATTCTTAATTATTCCCTCATCACATCTCTTTATTGTGTCTGCTTTCCTAGCTACAGGGTGTGTGCTTGATAAGGGACTCTTGGAGGTGGATTCCAGGGCTGAGACATGAAGTGGATTCAGGCTAGGTCATGAGGCATACAAAACATGTGCCCTCAAACAGGGCAGATAATTCATTAGTAGCTGGAGAATTTGTGTACTTGACATTTTTTTTTTTCTTTTGCAGAGAAACGTACTAACAGAGGGAACTGCCCATTTAACCACTCATTGCTTCCTTCCCAGGAATGTAGATTTAATGTAGGGGAAGATAAAGAGACACAGAAAGAACTGGGACAGCACAGAAAAGAGGGTGGTTCTGTGAAAGAGAAAGTGGTTTTATTTTTTTATTTTTTATATATTTTTTATTGTTCAGTTATAGTTGTCTTGCCATTTTCCACATTGCTGTCCCCTGCCCCGTCCCCCGCAATTCCCATAGTCAATACCCACCATTGTCCATGCCCTTGAGTCCTCTATTTGTGTTCCTTGACTTGACCCTTCCCCTTCTTTCCCTGTTATCCCCCCCACCTGCCCCTATGGCCACTGTCAGTTTATTCTTTTTTTATTATTAAATTTATTTATTTTTTTAAATACATTTGTCTCTGCCTCCCCCCACCACTTTCCCTTGCCCCCTTCCTCCTTCCCTCCCTCAGCTCTTCCCCTTTGGTTTTGTCCATGAGTCCTTGCTATATGGTCCTTGACTTTCCCCTTCCCTTCCTTTTCCCCCGCCCCGCCTCCTTCCCTCTTGTCTCTGTTGGTTTCTTTTCCTGAGAAAGTGGTTTTAATTCTTGCATTTCCTTTTCCATTTTTCTCAATCATTTCTTCTGGTTATCAAATCATTTTTTTTTACTTTCTCCTTAGAATGATGGCCATACTATAATGCCTGTAATTCACAGTCTTGGAATGAGGCAGTTCTAAAAACCCCCATAAATACATTAATTTACCCAAATCAAAGAAACAGTCCTCAGGCTACTGTAAGACAGAATTCTCATATGTATACCTATTCCAAATGTGACAGAGAGATATTAGCAATTTAAGAGAGAGAGCTGCAGGCAGCATTTCTGGCTTCCCATATTTTTTCCATTATTAAAGCCAATGGTAATCTGACAGGACTTTAGAACTGGTATCACCTATGCTTACTCAATAGTAAAATCTTGAATTTAGAGAAGGTAGTTCATCTAGCTATGGCTAGTATTCCAAAAGAGTGGAGAGCCAGAAAGAAGAATTTTTATAATTTACGATTTATTACCTGACTGTTGTGTGGCCACAGACCTTAAGATGATCCACTCAACTTAGCAACTGCCAGATGGATCCTATCCTCATTGCCAAATTGTTGGGGCAATAGAATTAAACAAAAATTTCCTGCCAACCCAATAAAACCTCTCCATAAAATGTAGAAAGAATAAAATAGTCTGGTTTAATGCTTATTCAATGAAAAAATCTGAGATGTTTATTACAGGCCATCCACCAAAGAAACTACAGACAGAAAAAATAACTCATACCCTTTTATATACATGTTAACCTATTAACGTGTATATGTTCTATATATATGTTAATTTACTATGTATACATTAATGGTATCTATCCAGAGAAAAAATAAAATTTCTCATCTTTTTTACATGTCAGAAGATACATCTTGGAACTTAATTCCCACAGACAGAAAAACAGGGCACCGCCCTTCTTGGTATTTACTTTTTAAAGAGATGGCTCCACAAACAACAAACATTCCTGGAAGGCAAAACTGCAAGAGGTATATTTAGCTTTGAAAAAGACTTACATACCTTTAAAAGAGGCAGAACCAGCATTTATAATTTCAAGTTTTCTAAAGGAAATGCTAAAAGAAAAGTGGGAGGAGGAAAGTACATTTTTGCATTAGGGAAAATTTTAAATTGATTTCTTCAGATTTTTATTTACCTTTATACTGGCAAAGAAAAGTCCAGGTTACAGTCCTGGAGGGCCCATAACACATAATAAATTACCTAGACAGGGAATAAGAAAAGGCCTTAGTAACTGGATCTCTAGAATATGAGGTAAGCACTAGTTCTCAGGTTAAAAACAAGACAACAAAATGAAGTTACTTGTGCTAAGCCTTGCAGCACCAAACCAAGACTTAATTACAATTTTGGCTTTCCCAGAAATGGAATTTTAAACCTGCCAATCAGGAATAGCCTGATCAGTACTAGTTAGGTAATCTCATAGGCCCTACCTCCTAAAGGAAGTAACCTTGCAATAACCAATCTGCTTTTTTGTCTGGTATAACTTCCTGTCCCTCCTCTCTTCTGTTTTTAGAAGTCTTTAATTTTTTTACACTCCTTGGGGCTCCTTTCTATCTGCTAGATTGAATGCTACCCTATTCAAATAGATTTTTACTCATATAAACACAATTTTTAATATGCCTCACTTTATTTTTTAACACAGCCAAGGGGCAGTGCCTCATTATAAGTGAGGTATAAGATCAGGGTTGGAGTAGCAAGAAGGATTTGATGCTGTGTTTGACAGACTTGGGCTAGAGCTGCTTAAATACTTCTGGTTTGTGTGGCTTCTAGAATCCAGGACAGGGCTCAGCCTACAGATAATCAAAAAGCAATTTGAGCCTAGCTACAAGAATATTTAAAGTTACAGAGAGAGAGAGATTTGTATACAAAGGCCTTTTTGTTTTTTACAACCATATTAAAGTTTACTCCTTTTATCCAGGTTAACAAAATGTATCACAAGGAAAACTAAGCATTGGGCTTAGCAAAAACAATACTTTTTGAAAGTAGAACACAGTTTTTTTAAGGAAATAATATTGCAAATGGCACATTTGGGTCAATTTACCACACTAGAGCAATAAAATCTTAGAGGATAGCTATGTTCAACTGAGCCACATACTTGCACTATCGTAAAGTTACTTGAAATCATCCCCAAGATCAAGGTTTAAAACCATTTTAAAAGACAAGACTTTGTGTTCTATAGCCACCTGTGTAAGAGGTGCTTTTCTTTCTCCCAAAAGTCAAAGCGTATCAGAAGTCTGACAATACTTACTTTTTTCCTCATCATGCCTTCTGTTCAAAGTAATATCACCATTGGTAATACGGTTTATATCTTGACTGACCTGGATGATGCAGTTCATGAAGTGGAGATTGAGAAAGGGATGGCCTTCTGGGTGCAGGCCACATGCCATGACTCACTTCCCCTGGTTATATAAACGGAGGGCTCAGAGTTCCCTGGTCTTCAATGAAACGGGATAAACAGTGAGAATTACCATGGTGAGAAGGATTTGTATTTACAAATTAACTTGTTGAGGTGGAGCAGGTCCTGGAGGAAGATATTTCATATAAGGTGCCATCTGAAAAATAATAGGTCCATGGAGAGGGTGGTAGAATAGAAATCGTTGGTGGATCTGAAGCCTGTCTATGAATCAAGTGAGAAGTATCTGCAGCCTGGGAAGGATGTGGGATTTGATGGCTTATTGGAAATGGAGAAGATAGTGTGGTACAGAATGCTGCTCTGGAGACATATTATGATGAGAGTTCAATACCGCTGGTTGGCACTGATATTCAGAATGATGTTGAACAGGTGTGGAGGCAGGAGGTGGTGGTGCTCGCCTGAATTTGAGTCATTCTGAATAGGGAGTTATTAAATTGCTGTTTTCTTGTTGAAACACAGTTTTCCTGACTCACAAAAGGAGGTAGAGGTGAGGCCAAGGACAATTAATTCTGGCGGGTGAGCACGAATGTCTTCTTGTGGCTGATTATATGACTCTGGCAAATGTTGCAAAGGAGGTGGTAGGATAACATACTACTTTGGTGGAATATAGTTCATATGATGCTTGTCTGTCAGCATTATAAAATGATCAGAGATTTCAGTTGGTGGTGGGGCAATGAGCAGAACAAACGAACATTTTCTTTGTTTTTAACAAGCGTTTTGTTTTTTTAAAGAAATAGGCAAAGCCATCTTTCTTTTCAGTCAAAACACAGAACAAATGGAAACATTGTGGTATTTAACCTTCACAAGTTTGAACCTCCACAAATAACGCAACAAGATTTACATTTTAAACAGCCCTCTACATACACTCCATCTTCTCTATCTTGGTTTCAAATTTTATCTTCCAGAGTGAACATTTTCAACTTAAGTATAGGCAACAAGATTTTAAGCTCTCGTATGGCGTAAGTTGATATGAGCCTCTAAGTCTCTTCGAGATAAATACGTTCTCTTACATTCTTGAACACTGCTACACATGAAGATAGAACCTCGCGGGTGTACCTCAATTCGTTCCACGGGATTATCACAGCACGGACACACCCTAGCGCCTTCTTTTCTGTAGAAAATAGCACACCTACAGCAAAACGCATGCTTGCACGGAATCATCCGCCCATAGATTTTAATGGGTAAGTTGCATTCTTCACAGAAATGAACTGGGGTATCATCCTTTTTACCTAAAATGTTTATCTTAAAGCCCCAAAAAAGATCTCGAGGAGATATTTGGTCATAACTAAACAATTCGCACCCAGCAGAGTTGTGATGTTCTTCCTCACCCGAACGAAGCCCTTCGTTGGCGCGCTCCATGATTCAGCTCGCAGGGTACACTGGGACCGGATGTGAACCTCACGGACGCAGGGAGCGAGCGCATGCGCCCTACATACCCTGAGGGCCCTAGGAGGCGGAAGTGGGCTTGTGTTGCCCCAGCTTTGATGTCGTCTTACACAGCCCCCATTACAGTGAGTGTATCAGGCAGAAGGAGAAAGAGCAAGCAAATGATGACGGTCAGTGTTGAGATGGCTGAGGTGGCTCTTCTTATACTTCAAGGAAAGGTAGCCTTTAACTAGAAAGAGACTGATCGAGAATGGGCTAGGGGGAAAGAGTAGGCAGGGGCAATAGTACTTAGAAGCTTAAGCACCAGCCAGGTGGTGCTGCCAGCCCGCCGTTGAGGGTTTTTTTTTTTTAAACATGCCATTTTATTTTTTATTATAAGATTTTGGAAAATATGATTCCACAAAACATACGAAGATAGAAATACAATATCATGATGCAGAGATTGCAATTTATACTGTTATATACTTTGCTATATAAAGATATCATATGTACTACAGAAATTATGCCCGTATATGGATATATTTATGCATTTGAACAATGTAGTGCTTTGCTTTCTTTGAGGGGGAAGCCCACTCAGTATATGAAATGTTCAAATAGAGACTGGATAACTTCTTGTCAGAGATACTGTAGATCCAACTTCTCAATCTTTCCTGCCAAAGCACCCCAATTGTAGAGAAGGGTGAACTTGACCATGACTGTGAGCGTGAGGGGGAAAACTTCCAAACACCTCTGAAAGCAATATATTTCTTTGAATAGTTGGACTTTACTTAAAATTACACGAACATAACTTCTTGCTTCAGAATGTTCATTTTAATAAAAAATGCTGCTTTTAATTAGTTAAGTTATTTGAATCTCTCCTTGCTTTTAAAGTCTTAAAGTAACAGTGAAATCCTGGAAGCTGCACTGGAATATGTGCCAAGTGCTGTAGCACACTGCTGTTATCTCCCCTTGGTGTTGGTTCACTAGTCTGTGATGTACTGCATAGAGTGCCTCCTTTACTGAGTACAAGGTAATCCATTAGAACTTGGAAATGCACTTTATGTAGACTCCTTTATAATGGTATTTGTCTACAAAGGTATTTATCTGTGAATAAAAGTTAAAAGTCCCAACAAATTAGGGAAGTGAATAGTCCTATTATAAAATATTTCCCATATCCCCAAATTTCTCATTTTGGTTCTTTAAATATTTCATTCTCTTGGTACATTTGATGTGTATTATAGGGCATTAACAGCTTGGAGGAAAGACCTAAATAAAATTAAAAAAAAAGGGCAAATAATGTGATGATCACTCAAAGACAAATGTTCTTTTTAATATGTCTTCATATTAAAAAGGATCACATTCATTGATGGAAAGATAAGCCTGGATTTACAGAAATGCCATTTGTACCCACCTTTTTGGTAACCTATGTGTACTCTAAAGTGAGGTTTACTCTTCCTGTGAGTTTCATTCTGTCCTATCCAGAATAGGTGCTCTCATTCTCATTTGCAAAGCAACATTGCTAAGAAACTGATGAAATACCATGACCAAATTGTGCCAAATATATGATGAAAAAAATGAAAGAATAGGTCAGAGCAGGAAATTGCCCTCATTAAGCAGATTATCCATCTCTGCTGAAACGCCAAGACACAGTCAAAGCTGACCTTTGCCAAACAAAAAGACAAAGTCAGCAGGGATGTTGTCCCAGGTAGAAAATGCTACAGAGAAAAGAAAAAATAAATTAAAGCCATAAACACATTTTTTGATGATCTCTATTTAGACACTGGAATTGCAGAAGCATACAACTGGATCTGAATGTTTTTGCAATAACATTCCATGATTGATTCTGGGGAGTTGATAAGTTTTCACATTTGCTGTCATGCTTTATGAAAGAATATATAGCCACATGGGGCATATTATCAGAGAGAATAAGTGAATAGCAGAGGTAGGGTTAAAAAGAATACGATGTTGGATATGATTATGAAACTTACAGGTGGTCAAAAGAAGGAACGAAGGGCAGAGGGTTAGGGAAAAATTACTTCTCTTTATCCATTTCATTACTGATGAATTCCTGCGAGGTTGCATGTAAGTAGATATCAGTTTTCTCATCCTGACCTATAATATAATTTCATGACTTTTTTGGTTTTTATTTTGAATTTGTTATTTGTGGGCAATCACTACTGGTACTTAAGCTTTTGCTTTCTTTGGCCTCCTGTCAAATAGCTAATGCCATGCTAATGCATAAGTGTACCAAGGGGTCCTCGTGACTCAGTGTGCACCTTTCTTTCTGCAAAATAATCCTGCTTGAGATGAAGTGGTTTTCAAACCTTCTTTATATTCAGAAGGATGCAGCTGCTCTGAGTAAAGTTGGAAGGGGAACCCAGAGTCCTACCTCCTCAACAACTCTGGCACCCCTTTCACTCCCTCCTACAGTGGTCTTTTAGGCAGCTCAGTGGAGCACAATTTGACTGGCACTCCTCAAATATATATGTTCTGAACTGATGTATAAAATATTTATAATGAACTATATCATGTATCAAAAATAATAATAGATGAGTACCAGTATATCTGTCACCTATGTATTTACCACCCATATATCAGTGCATTTGAAAACACTCCTTATACCCCTCACTCGTTACCACCTTCAGGAGAGGAAGAGATTGTACTGAATTGTGTTCATCATCCTCCAACTATTTTCAGTTTTAAAAGTTACATATGTATATATCTTTATACAAAATATTATTTAAGAAATTGAGCAAAAAGGAAAAAGGACTCATGGGCATGGACAACAGTGTGGTGATTGCTGGGAGGAGGGGGGTGTAAGGGGACTAAGTGGTAATGGAAAAAATATAATAAATATTAAATAAAAATATTTTAAATATATTGCACTTTATATAGATGAATAATACTGTGATTTTTTTATTCCCTCAGGATTATATTTCTGACGTGCTTTCAAATTAACTCATGTATTTTATTCATTTTCAGTACTATATTCCATTGTGTGAATATATATTAATTTAAACGTTCTATTGATGGATATTTAGTTTCCTCTCAGGTTTCACAATTGCGAGTGCTGCTATGAGACATTCTTGTGTATGTCTCCTGTACATGTTCAAGAATTTCTCTAGGGTATATGTAAAGGAGTAGCAATACTGGATCAGAGAGAATGAGCATATTCAACTTTTCCCAAGTATTCAGATTAATTTATCAGCAGAATATAAAACATTTTGTTGCTTCTCATCTTTACCAACACTTATTAACATACTCTTAATTTATTACAAATTTGGTAGTTGTAAAAGTCATATTAATTAGGTTTTTATTTTCTGTTTCTCAGATTTCAAGTGACGTTGAGCAGCTTTTCATATTTTATAGGCTGTTTATAGTTTCTCGTTTGTCAAATACCTGTTCATATTATCGGACCATTTTTTTGGGTAAACAATTTATATTGTCACTTATCGATTTGTAGGAGTTCTTTACATATCCCTGATACTGTTTTTTTTTCCAGATATATGACTTGCAGTTCTCTAAGTTTGTAAGTTTCTTTATGGTGTCTTTATAGTGTGATAAACAAAAGTTCTCAATTTGTATGTATCAGACTTTTCAATTATTTTCTTTGTGGCTGTTGCTTTTCTGATATGCTAAAAATGTTTTTCCTAACCTGAGATCATAAAGGATATTATCCCTTACAATTTTTTAAGTTTGGCATTTCAAATGGAATCTTCATTAATTGAGCTGCAGCAGATTTTACATGGGGTAATATAGGGATACCTTTTATCCTCTTCATATAAATAGTCAGTTATCACAGAACGATTTATTAAATAGTCTATTCTTTTCCTTCTGATCTTCAATGGCTAATTCTGTAATATACCAGGTTTTCATATATGCACAAGTCTGTTTCTGGATTCTCTATTCCATTCCATTGGCCTATTTTTCGATCTCATCTTAATTACTGTGGCTTTATAAAGTTTTAAGATTTTATAATGGGGAGCAAGTCTCCCCAATATTTTTTAGGATCATCTTGGCTGTTCTTAACCATTTGCTTTGTCAAAATATTTTAGGTTGGTGGGATGTTGAAGATAAGGATGAAGGAGTCATGAGTGAAAAGAAAGGGAGAGAAGAAGCCTTACAAATATACGTTTACTCATGTTAGTTATTCTAAAATTCAGTGCCTTTGAAGTCAGGTATTTTCAAAGACCAGAAAAGCTGCCTGCCTAAATTTATAGACATCGTTGTCTTTACACTGTGAGATGAGGCACAGGGTTAACACAATTTGTTTCTTTCACTTTAAAAGCTAACTTCTTTGGGCTCTTACTAATTCTTGGGATAGTCAGTATAGCATTGTGATAAATAGTGTGGGGGAGGGGAAATTTCAAGTCTTTCCTCTTCTTCTGAGTGGTTTAAAAATCAAATTGACATGAGACATTAACAGGAGATAATAACCAAATTTATTATGTATGTACATATGGGGTTCCATAAGAATATGGGGCCTGAGGACAAATTAGGCAATTGAGCTAAGGTAAAAGGGGGTTAGTGGTTTGGACTTCAAAGAGAAGGAGGGCAATTCATGGGTAAATAAGAAAGAGCAAACACATGGTAAACCAATTCTTGCCAGGCTGCCCAGACATAGAGTGGAGTCTAAGAAACAGACTTCGCTAGGTTCCTCCCTGTCTACCACATTTCGATCATATTTATAATGCTAGGGCGATCTCCCTTCCTGGAGTAAGTTTTTCTATCTGAATTCTTTTAGGCAGGTAAAGGGCGAGGTAAAAGGCTTTTCTTGAGTCTTTTGTTTCTTTAAAAATAACCAGCTTAAAAAAATCAATTTCCCAAAAAGGCCTATTTTGGAGTGGAAAGTTCTGCTTCCCCTCAAAAGCATGGCCTTTGCTATCAGACATACTGCTGTCTAAATTCCTGTTTTGATACTTACTGCCTGCATGACTTTAGGTATATTACTTAATCTTCCTGAGACTTAGTATTTTCTTTTTTGGTACATAAATGGTGATAATAATAATGATAAATAATAATAGTAATAATGGTAAATGGTAATTTATACCATTTTTTATTATTTACCATTATTGTATTACCAATATCATATTGTATTATTTACCATTATTAAATGGTAATAATGGTAAATAATAATAAATAATACCTATTATTACTTACCTACTTTGTTAGTTTTCTGTTGCTGCTGTAACAAATTACCACAAACTTAGTGCCTTAAAACAACACAAATTTATCATCTTATCACTTCTGTTGGTCAGAAGTCTGACAGGGCTTTCACTGGACTAAAATCTAGTATTCAGGAAGGCTGCATTTCTTTCTGGTGACTCTAGGGGAGAGTCCACTCTCTTGTTCATTCAGAGTCTTGGCAGAATTTAGTTCCTTGCAGTTGTAAGCCTAAAATCGCCTTTTCCTTGTTGGCTGTCTTCTGAGGGCCAATCCTAGTTTGTGGAGGTCACCTGCATTCCTTGGTTCACGATCCCCTCCCTCCCTCTTCAAAGCCACCAGTGGCGGTTTGAGTCCCTCTCACC
This sequence comes from Pteronotus mesoamericanus, assembly GCF_021234165.1. Lineage (NCBI taxonomy): Eukaryota > Metazoa > Chordata > Mammalia > Chiroptera > Mormoopidae > Pteronotus > Pteronotus mesoamericanus. The sequence continues at coordinate 300,885 of NW_026555150.1, forward strand.
CTTTAAATCTTTCTTGTCTCTTTTTCTATCATATCACTCTTTTTTAATTCTCACCCAAGGACACTTTTTTCATTGCTTTTAGAGAGAAACAAAGGGAGAGAGAGAGAAACATCAATTATAAAGAGAAACATTGATCGGTTGCCCTCTCATACACACCCTGACCAGGAGCCGAATCTGCAACCTGGACATGTGCCCTGACCAGCAATTTAACCCACAACCCGTCTGTCTATGCTCCAGCCATCTGAGACACACCGGCCAGGGTGTCATCACTCTTTATTTGTCACACTATTTCTTTTTCTTCTTTCTCACTCCAGCTTGGAAAAGTTCTCCACTTTTAAGGGCTCATGTGATCAGATTTGGCCCATTTATTTATTCTAGAATAATCTCCCTGTTTTGAGGCCCATAATTTTAACCACTTATGCACATGACCCTTTTGCTATGCAAAGTAACATATTCACAGGTTCTGGGGGTTCAGATGTGGCCATCTTGGGTGCGAGGAAAGATTGCATTATTATTCTGTTCCTTCTGCCACACCTACTTTATATGATTGTTGTGAGGAATGCACAAGCTAATATGTATGTAAAGCATTCAGTATAGAGTTGGTGTGCAGGAAACATTCCATAAGTGTTCATTAATGTTTGTACTATTTATCACTAGCAAAATGTGCATGATCCTTTTTGTTTTGGGGGGCTCTATTTATGTGACCTAATTTTACCTTCTAATCACATAATTCCTTTTTTAAAAATTTTAAGCTATGCAATATTTCAAGCAAACAGATATATAATTTTTGGAGAAAATTCATGTCCTATGTAGCTGTAGTGGGTTGAATTGTGTTCCCACAGAAAAAAGAAAGAAAAAAAAAAGAAAAAAAGACCAAGTCCTAGTTCCTGGTACATGTGAGTGCCATCTTATTCAGAATAAGGTTTAACTGCTATAATAGAGTTAAGATGAGGTCCTACTGGATTAGGGTGGGCCATAAATGCAATAGCTGTTATCTTTATACAAGAAATGAGAGGGGGATTTAACAAAGAGACACAGAAGAGAAACATAGGGAAAAAGTAAAAAGGTCATACGATGATAGAGGCTGAGAGTAGAGTAATGAAGTGAAGGAATGCAAAGGATTGCTGGCAACCACCAGAATATACGAAGAAACAAGGAAAGATTCTCTGCTAGAACATTCACAAGGAATAGTGCCCTGCTGACACCTTGATTTTGGACATCTCACCTCCAGAACTATGAGAAAATCAATTACTGTTGTCGTAAACCACCTAGTTTGTGGTGGTTTGTTATGGCAGCTTAGGAAATGAATACAGCAGCTTACCATGTTTTTCCAAATTGTTTTTTTCTTTGAAATAGCATATTAAAAATGGCCTTGTTAATTGCCAGCATATAAGACATGTACATTCAAATAATATGCCCCAAAATAATGGGCAGTACCCTAAAAACGACTTGTTTGGTGTAGCCCCTAATAATAGAATAAAGATTGATGAGTAAAAGTTAAGCAGAAACTGATATTTAGTTCAATGTATAAAATAAAGCTTTCTAACAATCGTAAAAGAACATGGCAGTAAGAGTTGTTCTAATAGACCCTAGGTCTTTCATTGATGTAGTAGAACTATTTTTTATGAATGTTTTAGATGAAAATTAATTTTAAAGAGAATCAGATAGTCTCATGGTAAATCAGGAAGAATAGTTTTGTTTTGTTTTGCTTTTTACATTGTAACATAAAAGACAAGTCTGGCCCTGGCTGGTGAGGCTCAGTGAATTGAGGGCCAGCCTGCGAACCAAAGGGTCGCTGGTTCGATTCCCAGTCAGGGCACATGCCTGGGTTGCAGGCCAGGTCCACAGTGTGGGGAGGGGGGCGCGTGAGAGGCAACCGCACATTGATGTTTCTCTCCCTCTCTTCCTCCCTCCCTTCCCCTCTCTCTAAAAATAAATAAATAAAATCTTAAAGAAAAGACAAGTCTGAACTAGTGCTAGCTTACTTAGATGTATATAAGAAAATACAGAAAGCTCTGTCCCACATTTTCTGCATGAAGTTCAAACACTTGGTTGATCAAGAACAAAATTTGGTTAAATGATTATCTAGCCTATATTATAAGGCTACATGTAAATCAATTGGTAGAATTTTTTTAAAGCAATGAATCATCTAGTGTTTATTGAGTGCTCCCTGTATGATGTAAGAGATGTGGATGACACCATCACTGCCCTAGTTGATTTTACTATAATTTCACTAGGTTGTGTAGTAGATATTTGCTGGGATTCTCTCCAGGACCCATTTTCTTGCTAAGGATATTCGTATTTTCCTTCTGGTATCCACCCCTTTGTTTTACTGGCCACTTCCTTCAGGCTACCTGATCAGGGGTAAATTTTAGTGTTCTTGTTTGGATGCTGTTAAGAAGTTCTGTGTATTCCTCTTGATAGTAATAAGAAAATATGCATTCTTTTTCTTAAAGATTTTACTTATTTATTTTTAGAGAGGGGAATGGAGGGAAAAAGAGATGGGGAGAAACATCAATGTGTGGTTGCCTCTCCAGTTTCCCTCACCCAGGGCCTGGCCTGCAACCCAGGCATGTGCCCTGACTGGGAATCAAACCGGAGACCCTTTGATTCACAGGCCGGTACTCAATCCACTGAGCCACACCAGTCAGGGCAAAAACATGCATTCTTGATTGTGGCTGGCAGCTATATTTTTGCTAGGGTGGCAGAGCAGAAAGATGTAAACATATTGACTTCTTAAAGATACTGAATTACTTGGTTAACCAATATCTGGATGATCCAGCTGAGTGAGAAAATACTCTTTTTGTTTAAGCCAGTTTGCCTTGAGTTTTGTGTTCTTTCCAATATAAAGTCTTATCTGATATGTTAATAAATCAATTGAAGAATAATTAATGACAATATGTAATCAAGTGCTAGGTATGCTGGAGATAGAACACCAGCAGCAATTAGCATTATGGGTAACTTGACAGAAATGCAAATTTTCAGGCCCTACCCTAGACTGACTTAAAAACTTTGCTGGTGGGGACCAATAGTCTTTGTTTTAACAAGCCCTCCAGGGGATTCTGATGCATGCTAAAGTTTCAAAACTGCTACCCCATATAAGTGAAATCATATGGTATTTGTCTTTCTCTGTCTAACTTATTTCACTTAACATAATACCCTCTAGGTTCATCTATGTTGTCACGAGTGGATTTCATTCTTTTTTATGACTGAGTAATATTCCATTGTATATATGTACCATCTCTTTTTTATCCAGTTGTCTATTGATGGGCACTTGGGCTGATTCCATATCTTGGCTATTATAAATAATGATGCAATGAACATAGGGATACGTATATCTTTTTGCATTAATGTTTTGGATTTCTTCAGATAAATACCCAGAAGTGGGATTGTTGTGTCATAAGGTAGTTCTATTTTTAATTTTTTGAGGACACAACATATTATTCCCCATAGTGGCTGCTCTAATCAGCATTCTCACTAACAGTGCACAAAGGTTCCCTTTTTTCCACATCTTCACCAACACTTGTTGTTTGTTGATTTATTGATGATAGCCATTCTGACAGATATGATATAATTTCATTTATGTGTGGAATCTAAAAACAAAACAAAAATTCATAGATACAGAGAACAAACTAATGGTTGCCAGATATGAGGGTGGTTGAGGGGACGAGGTGAAAAATGGGAAGGTATTAGGAAGCACAAATTGTTAATTACAAAACAATCATGAGCACGTGAAGTGCAGCATAGGGGATATAGTCAATAATATTATAATAACTATGTATGGTGCCTGATGGGTGCTAGACTTATGTGGAGGATCTTTTCATAAGTTATATAAATGTCTAAGCGCTATGCTGTATAATATCAAATGTCAACTGTAATTGAAAAATTAAAAACACCCTGAAAAACTACTACCCCAGAAGTTCAGGAAAGGAAGACAATAAAAAAAGTGAGATTAAGTAAATATAGGAACAGGTTGAACTCCTGAAAAGAAGACTTAGGTAGCAGTAGGAATAAAGGCCCAGAAGTAGGAATGAATGGTCTTTATTTGAGCATTATCTGGATAATTGTGACTTTAATAAAATATGCTGAGATCAACCTGTTTGGACTATAATCATAGAATAGTAAGAGCATCAAGTCATAGAAAGAGAATGGTTTAGTCTTCTAATGGTGTTAGGTAGACAGAGAAGCCTCCTTCCTGGACTTCAAAAATTTGTTTGGAGAGAGTCACTTTCATCTTGTCAAAATCTGACACCAGTAGGGTGACTAGCAACCCTGATGATTTAACCTGTCCTGACTTTATGAGATTTTGGATGTAATTCCTGTCTTTTTCATCCTTCTTTTCCATATTTTATGGGAGAACTTTCACTTTAAATACTGATGTCATGTTCAAGGTTGTACATTACTTGCCTACACTGCCTGCTCTGTTTGATAATGTGTGCTTGGATGCAGCTGCTTACACTCCGCCTTTTTCTCTAAAGTGTTATAAGCCACGTGTAATGACACAGCCTGTGGAATTATAGAATGGGAGCTGATTTTGGCTCAGAGAGAGTGCTGGAAAATGAGAGACAAGCATTTTAAAGCTAAAATGCTAATGGATGCAAAACAAACAAACAAACATTAGACCTTAAAGTCTTACTCTTTTCCATATTTGTCTAGACCTCAGTTTATGGTGGTAGTGAGTGGGTGTATAAATGACAGTGGGGTGGAGGGAGGATAAGAAGGGTGTTAACCTAATGATGCAAATAACTTTTCCTTATCCACAACCAGCTCTTGGCTAAGAAGTGCCAGAACAGTGAATAAGCATTTCTAAAGCAGAGGCATAGCTCAGTGTATTTAGTCATTAGTCATTATTTAATTAATCTTGATAATGAGGCTTCATTTTAGAAAGACTTTAATTTAATGGCCTTGATATTGAATGACCTTGATATAGCAAAGATGCTTGTGTTTGTGTGTATATTTGTGTGTGTAAAATGTAAATGATGCGAGTGGCTTGGAGTTGGATCAAAAAAATCCTCAGCACCAAGCTAAGGGTACTTTAAATCTGCTTTCTTTGCTGGTCAGATTGAAGGATGCCTGAAACAAGCGATAAATTTTTTTCCCTCAGCCACTTTGGGAGGATAGATCAGCCAATGAATCATCTCTTGTTTGTTCAGATAGACTGACCCATCATTTGATTTGCTTTGAGGGTCTAAAGTTTAATTTTGATAAGGGAGTGATTGTAGGAAGAAAATGTTCAAATCATGGGACACTAGTGAATTATAGGGCTAGATGAGTCATTTTCACCTGACACTTTACTTAGAGGAGCAACTTGGAATTCTGTTAGCTTGTTTCCTGAGGGGACAGTTTCTGCCTGCAGAGTGTTTTCCATAGGCACAGGCCAGTGGAGACTTGGATTTCTAATCTTTTCTTGGACAAGGTGGTGCTTTGATAGCCTTAACACAGGACTGATAATTTCTCCACATTATGCTAGAGTCTCTAACTAGTGTTTGCTAGCTTTGAGCTATGAGGGTTTGGCTGTTTGGGAGATGAACATGTGGGTTGCTTCTCTCCTTTACTCTGGGGATTTTGAGCTCTGGTATGATTTAATAGACCCTTTTAGATGTTACACTTCTAGGTTCATTTTCAATCATGAAATGCATCTCTGGCCTTCAATGTGACTTGTTTGAAGTTAAAGAAAGATATATAGTCTGACAAACCCTGCAGTGTCTTTTGGAAAGTATTTAACATAAGTCCTTGTTGCAGCCAACATACCCATGAGACAGCTGACAGTTCGTTATTGTATAACTATGAAGTATTAGACACTGTGAGGTAAAAGTGAAAATGTAAAAATGTTAAACATATAGATTGTATCTGCATACAACTGGTTTACAGACTTTGTTATCATGTTTCTTTTACAAAATTTACTGTTTTTTTGGTAGGTTTCTCTATTGGTGAGTACAAAGTACTTTTAGATTGCAGTTCTGCCTCTATACTTTCTGAACAGTGTACTTTTGGGTAAGTCTTACTCCCTCAGTCTCAGTTGACTCAACTGTGAAAAGAGATAACATTCGATCTTTATGTTCCTCACTCACAGGGTTATTGTAAGTATAGCTAATGGTCCCAGTTTGATTCTAAGCTGGTATTACCCTACCAATTGGACATGCATGGACACATAATGGAAGGACTATGAGGCAGATTTGCCAGGCATTGGTTATAAAGGACCACAGAGTCTCTTGGAAAAGAACTCCTAAGCAAAAATGAATTTAGGCACATGAATTTGCTATAGGAGCTATACTAGGAAGCCATAGTAAAAGAAAGAGCTAAGTCTTGTTCAAGATAGATTCAAAAGCAAAAAGATAATTGGAGCATTTTAGTCTAAGCAACAGACCACAGTAGTCTATATTGGAGTTTTAGGGAGATGTAGGAGATGAAAATCACCTTTGGGAAGCATAAGCAAAGAGCTATGTTAAGAGAGAAAATGACAGGCACTGGTGGACTGAGTTCCCAGGTCCTCCTATCCATTAGAGTCCATTACCTACTCCTGGACTCTGAGGGTTACCCACTGCATGGTACGCTAGTTTCCTAGTTCCTCTTCAAGGTGTAGATAGTAATTCAGATACCTTGGTATAAGTAAGATTTGGCCAAAAGAAACTGATTGATATATACAAGTTCCTAATTTAAATGGGCTTCCTTTAGTCCATTACTTTCCTAGATGTATGGTCCTACACACTGTATGGTCCTACACACTGTATGGTCAGTGTGTAGGGACAGAATGGTGACTGGTCAGTCAGGGCTTAGCTAAATTCTGTGGTTATGGAGCAGACAGAAGTGGAAGCAAAAGAGAGTTCACTTGTGTTTAGCTGTCCTCTCTACTATGCTCTTTCTAGAAGCATGCGTATGGCCAAGGAGCCTACTGGCTTAATCCACAGGTTAAGATCTCAGGGTCCTACATGAGATAGCCTCATCTTTTGTTGTTGAATTAGAATGACCTATGAGAAGGTAGTGGTGAGATCTGGTGATTTTCTTTGTTATTCTTAGTGTGGTGGGCCTGGGACCTTGAGCTAATCGGGTAGGGGTCCTGCATGTGGCATATACAGCATGGGCAGGAGACTCTGTGTGGGAAAGAAGTTGTTTCTTGCTCTTAGGATAGCTGAGGTGCCTGAAAACAGGCTTCTGCTTTAAAGTGGAGGATGAAGGTGAGGGGGCAAATTGGAGCCTAATTAGAGAAGGCCTTGCAGGAAGGTTGACTACATGTCCTGGAGAGAAACCCAATATACACCTGTAGTTCTGGCATAATTATTAAGAGCATCTCTTTTCACTCGTTAAATTTCTCTAGTTTGGATGGTAAATTATAGGGCAAAGAGCTTCGGTGAGGTTGTTTTGTCTGTTTCAATTTTCATCTGCCCTGCTGGCTGGCCCTTCAATTGGTTAATACTTCACTTTGTCTGAGGTGCCCAGAGATCTCCTGTACTCCCTTTCTGTTAGGTCCATCTTCTGCTTGCTCCCTTATCCTCTTCCCTTTTCCTATTCCAGGCTTTTACAAATTCTTTATATTTGTGGCTCTTTTTTGACCATGGGGATTGTGTAACCCGAGTCTGGCTCTGTACCAAGCTGCATTGGCCCTAATGCTACATTCATTTTTATCCTTTTGCAATTTTAGAATTTGATACCCAAATGCACAAACAAAAGGATTCACCTCTCTATTCTATGGAGGACTCAGACTTGTACATCAGTTACTAATGTCTCTAGAGCCAAGGATTTGAGAAATTTAGTACTGCCCACCTACTATGATGGTCCTGGTCCGAGTGATGGTTAACCTTCACTGCAGCAAATACTTACAGCATTTTTCTCCAAAACAATGTTCCACTGTCCCTGAAGGAAATATAAGAAAAAATAGAAAATAAAAGTTTTTGGAGATTACCAGGAAAGCCTAATCATCCTACCCAAACTTCTGGTGATAGAGCCCAGTTAGCTAATGTCAGGCTTTGTTCCACCCACACTCTCTCAGCACAGGATATGGAAACCAATAGTCTTAGGAAATCTATAGATTTCCTATTCATCTTTATATCATTCAATTTTTATATCTCTAGGGTGTGAAGACAGTTAAACACAAGAACAATTTTATAGGTTTATCAGGGCACTGATGTCATTTGGGCATAGAGTACTTCATTTATACATCATGTGTGAAAAACAGAATTTGACACAAATCACAGGGAATTGCAGTTAATATTTTATGAGTTCATAAATCTGTAGCTGTGACTAACACTGAGCCCTTCAATGGAAAACTCTAGCCTTATAATTCAGCAGCTCCAAGGACTAATTTTATTATACACAGTTTGGGCCAGGAGCTAATATATATTCACATGCAAATCCAGACCCTGGCGAATACCTGAACACATTCCTGTATGGAGATTTGTAAATGTGCTCTGGTGAAATAATCTCATAAGGGGCCTTTGAATTGTCACTTGCTAGTTGCTCAAACAGTGTGCAGTATCCAGGACAGTAAACCTTTTCAAATAAATCCTCAGGTTTTAATTATAAGAGAATTAGGCCTATAAAATTTAATTGTGATTGACAGCCATTATCTCATATGCTTATGTAAATTTGTGTTCCTATTTCATAGATGAGAAAATTGAGGTTAAGCCTTGTTAAATAAAATCCTCAAGGTCATGGTTCCATGAAGATGTAGAACTGGGCTTTCTGACTCTATGACCAATTGTCTTCCTATAACATCACACTGTCTATGACAATAATACAGTAAAACTCATCCATCTCTTTTTGTTCCTGCAAACATGGGCTTCATGGATGGTAACATTCTCACTGGGCAAGATATAAGGATAAGGATAGTTGTGGGAGGAGGCCTCCATGTAATACATGTCATACAGGAATTGGTCAGAGTTGGAGCTCCATAGCTTCATGTTTCATAGGAAAGGATTTGATCAGAGTTGGAACTTCCTGTCAACTACACATCAATCCTAGCAGAAAAAGTTAGGCCTCTGTGTTCCACCTAATGATTTATTTTATACAACCACAGTGGATTTCTGTCATCCAGGGCTGACCTTACATGAAAGCGGTGTTGATGACAATCCTTGTGGTGTGATTTAAAAGGACTGAGGAAACATGACTGGTGTGGCTCAGTATGTTGGGCATCGTGCTATAAACTGAAAGATTGGCAGTTCAATTTCTGGTCAGGGCACATGTCTGCACCAAGGCCAGGTCCCCGGTTGGGGACTTGTGAGAGGCAACCAGTCTATGTTTCTCTCACACTTTGATATTTCTTTTAATTAATTAATTAATTTATTTATTTATTTTTAGAGAGAAGGGAAAGGAGGGAGAAGGAGAGGGAAACATCAGTGTGTAGTTGCCTCTTGTGCGCCCCCTACTGGGGACATGACCCTCAACCCAGGCATGTTTGATACCCTGACTGGGAATCGAACTGGTGACCCTTTGGTTCGCAGGCCAGCACTCAATCCACTGAGCCACACCAGCCAGAGCGATATTTCTTGTTTTAATGTGAAACACTATATTGACTCCTTAGCTATCATATATGTCTACTTCTCTTCTTCATTCCCAAAATTTAACTCCATTATTCTTAAACGTTATAATCTGTTATGTACCTATAAATAATTTTCTGTGCTTTATCTATACATTAATTCTAAAACAATGTTGAATATCACAAGATCACATTTATAATTATAAAATTATGGAAATATTAATCATGGTGAAATCATATACAGGGATTTTTATCCAAGGAAAAGAAAATATGTTATTAAATCTTTGCCTCTGACAGGAAAATCAGAAATGTCAGGGTGTATTGTATACACTTTATTTCATTTCAGGTTTCTTCCTCTGGATTATACTCATCTGCCATTGTTTCTTTTATCCCATGCTTTCCTCATTCTTGCATTAAACTTTTATTTCATTGATGAAGATTCTCAATGAAATATTTTAATATATTATGGGTGGATATTAAACTTTGAATTCTTGCTTCTATTGTCTTTTAGCGTTATGTAATGTTAATAAAACATCTTATGGTGGTCTGTTTATTTTTGGGGGGAGGTTATTTTCAGTTTTTTATTATATGATATTTGATGCATTCTAAGAGTAACTGTAATACATGTAAGTGTGAATTTTGATAAAATAAACATCTTTAAAGTCACCACCCAACTAGAACACTACCATATCTCTGCATATATCTGTTTTTTCTGTTTCCTACACTCCTTACTTCACTCCACTCCAGGTATGATTATTTCAAATTTTGTGTTTACTGTTGTTGTTCTGTTAGTTACAGCTATTGAATATGTATGATCCGTATCTATATAATATACTACAGATACTCCTCAACTATGGTGGGGTTATGTACTAATAAAACCATTGTAAATTGAGCCCTGGCTGGTATGGGTCAGTGGATAGCGTGCCAGCCTGCGAATGAAAGGGTCACTGGTTCAATTCCCAGTCAGGGCACATGCCTGGGTTGTGGGCTGGGTCCCCAGTAGGGGATGCGAAAGAGGCAACTGCACATTGATGTTTCTTTCCCTTCCCCTTTCCCCTCTCTTTTCCTTTCCCTTCCTCTCTCTCTGAAAATAAAGTCTGAAAAAAACCAATGTAAGTTGAAAATAAGTCCAAATGGATTTCAAACACCTAATGTACCAAACATCATAGCTTAGCCTAGGCTACCTTAAATGTGCTCAGAATACTTACATTAGCCTACAGTTGGGCAAAATCATCTCACTGCTGCTTCCCAGCATTATTGAAAGCATTCTACGGCATACTATTAGCATGGGAAAAATATCAAAATTCAAGATTTTAAGTAAAGTTTCCATTGAATGTGTGTTGCTTTCACACTATTGTAAGGTTGAAAAATCTTAAGTTGAATAATTTTAAGTCATGAACCATGGGTAGTTAGTTTTTCCTGTCTTTGTTGTTTATTTTTAATGTGGTAAATGTACATAAAATTAAAATTAAACACTTTTCATGTGTACAATTTAGTGGCATTAAGTACGTTCACATTGTTTTGCAACCATCAACACTGTTCACTTCCAGTGCTTTTTCCCTCATTCTAAAACAGAAAGTCTCCATTTGCCTCACTACCCAGCTCCTGGTAACTTTAATTTTATGTCTCTCTGAATTTCCCTCTTCTAGGTGCCCAATGTAGATGGAATCATTAACTATTAGTTCGTTTGTGCATGGATTTTATTTAGTTTAACATAATTTTTTCATGGTTTATCCATGTTGTAACATGCATCAGAATTTCATTCCTTTTTTATGTTCAGTAATATTTTATTGTATGTATATACGACATTTTGTTTATTCATCTGTTGATGGGCACTTGGGTTTTGTTAACTTTTTGGATATTGTGAACACTATTGCTATGAACACTGGTGTACAAGGATTGTCTGTTTGAGTTCTTACTCTAAATTCTTTCGGGCGTATAACTAAGAGCGGAGTTGCTGGTTCACATGGTAATTCTGTGACCATTTGAGGAACTATCAAACTGTTTTCCACAGCAGCTACACCATTTTACATTCCACATCCCTGCTAGCAATGTGCAAGTATTCAGTTTCCCCATATCCTTGGCAACACTTGATGTTTTTCTTTTTTTTTAAAAATTATAACTGTCTTAATTAGATGTGAAGTAGTATCTCGTTGTGATTTTTATTTACTTGTCTTTAATTATAAGTGACTTTGAGTATTTTTTCATGGGCTTATTATTGACCACTTGTATATCTTCTTTGAGTAATGTCTATTACAGTCCTTTTTTCATTTTTTTCTTTGTACATTTTTGGATAGTGTTGTTTATCTTGTTTATGTTGAATTATAGGAGTTCTTTATGTATTCTGGGTATTAAACTTTTATCAGATATAAGATCTGCAAATATTTTCTCCTGTTCCTTCACTCTCTTGATAGTTTTTTGATGCACAATATTTTAATCCTGATGACATCTAGTTTACCTATTTTTTTCCTTTTGTTGCTTGTCATGTCCTAGAAATAGATGCAAAATCCAATGCCATGAAGATTTGCTTCACTGTTTTAGCTTGTAAGATTTTTGATCTATTTTGAGTTGATATTCATATATGGTGTAAGGTAAGGGTCCAATTTCTTTTGCATGTGGATATCTGTTTTCCCCAGCTGCATTTGTTAACTCTCCTTTCACCATCAAATTGGCCTGGCACTTTTGTAAAAAATCATTTGACCATATACATGAGAGTTTATTTCTAGACTCTCTATTCTAGTCTATTTGTCTATATGCCTTCCCTTATACCAGTACCATACCATTTTGATTACTGTAGCTATATGTAGTACATTTTGAAATTAGGAAGTACAAATTCTCCAATATTGTTATTTTTCAAGATTGTTTTGGCTATTCTGGGTTTCTTGAAATTCCATTTGAATTTTAGGATGGCCCATTTTGTTTCTACCCAAAACATCATTAGGGTATTAACAGAGATTGAATTGAATCTATAGATGACTTTTGAGTAGAATTACCATTTTAACAATTCAGGTCTTTTAAAAAATGTTTTAAATTTTTTTGGTGACATTGGTTGATAAGATTATATAGATTTCAAGTGTACAATTCTGTGATGTATTATTGCATTGTGTGCCCGCCACCCAAAGTCAAATCTTCCATCACCATATATTTGACCCCCTTTACCATTTACTATCCCCCCACCCCTCTTCCCTCTGGTCATCACCATACTGTTTTCTGTGTCTATGAGTTTTTGTTTGTTTTTTCGTGTTTGTTCATTTGTTGCTTTTCAGTATTATATCCCACATATGAATGAAATCACATGGTTCTTAGCTTTTCTGTCTGACATATGTTTTTTTTTTAGCATGATATTCTCAAGGTCTATCCATGTTGTTGCATATGGCGGCATTTAATCTTTTCTTATGGCTGAGTAATATTACATTGTGTATATGTACCACATCTTCTTTATCCAATCATCTAGTGAATGACACTTTGATTGTTTCCATGTCTTGGCCAACGTGAATAATACTACAATGAACATAAAGTTGTATATATCTATGCATGTAAGTGTGCCTGGGGTATTGATGTGCAGATTTTCCTGTAGCCTATGGGACCAGGGATCAAGCAGGTACATTCACAATGGTCACCCACAATTGCCAGTGTAGGGTGAGATTCACTGGGGTGTGGCTGAATTGATTTAATATGTATTATTTCTGAGTAAATACAATTTTCCTTTATTTCCCCTTCTTTTGTCAATTGTGTCACTACAAACTCTGAGCTATTTTGCTGATAGGTTCTAACATCCATATTAGAAGTGATCCCTCCATTGACTGCCTACTATTTATATTAAAATTTTTATTTAATAATTAAAGTTGACATTCAATATTATATTAATTCCAGGTGGACAGCACAGGGGTTAAACACTTACTTACAAAGTCATCTCCTCATAAGTCTTGAACCTATCTGATACTATGTGTAGTTATTACAATATTGTTGATTACTTTCCCTAAGCTATATTTTACAGTCCCGTGACTATTTTGTAACTTCCAATTTCTATTTCTTAATTTCTCCCACCTGGCAAGCATCAGTTAGTTCTTTGTGTCTATGAGTTTGCTCCTGATTTTCTTGTTTATTTTGTTATTTAATTTCCACATATAAGTGAAATCATATGGTATTTGTCTTTCTCTGTCCAGCCTACTTCACTTAGCTCAACAGCCTTTAGATCTATTCATGTTATTGCAAATGTAAGACTCCATTTTTATGGCTGAGTAAATATTCCATTGCATGTATGTATCACATTTTTAGCCACTCATTTTGTTGTTGTTTTTTAAACACTTTATTTATTTTTAATGAGAGGGGAAGGGAGGGAGAGAGGGAGAGATATATCAATGTGTAGTTGCCTCCCATGCACCCCCTACTGGGGACCTGGCCTGCAACCCAGGCATGTGCCCTGACTGGGAACTGAACCAGTGACACTTTGGTTCACAGGCCAGCACTCAGTCCACTGAGCCACACCAGCCAGGGCTAGCCACTTGTTTTTTTGATTGGAGCATTTAATCCATTTGCATGTAAAGTAAATGTTATTAGGTATGTAATTCTTGTCATTTTATTGTTTTCTGATTATTTTTGTAGTTCTCTGTTTCTTTCTTATTCTCTTGCATGTTGATAACTTCCTGTAGTATTGCGTTTGGATTCCTTTCTCTTTATTTCTTGTACATCTCCTGTAGATTTTTTGTTTGTGGTCACCATGTGCTTCATATATACTGAGCTGTGATTATAGCAGTCTATTTTAAGTTGATGGTCACTTAAGTTTAAACACGTTTTAGTATTGCTACCATTTTTACCCCTCATGTCTGGTTTTGTCATTATTTATTTTACGCTATTTATTTGAAACTAAACTAGTTTTTGTATATTTCTTACCTATTTCTATTATATTTAAAGAGCTTTAAATTACTTTTTGGTATTCATTATCCATTTTTCTATTAAATGTTTGTAGACTATTTTCCCTAAAAAAAAGAAAAAAAAGACAAACCATTAACCCTTTTTTAGATGTGTTGCAAATCCTCTCCTATTCTATTACTTGCCCTTTAACTTTCTTTATACATATATTACTGTACAGTCTTAAATGTTTAATATAGTCATATTGTCAATATTTTACCTTATAGCTTCTGGGTTTGAATATTTTACTTCAGGGTAAGAAAAATATTAGTTTGTATTTTCTCTGAAAACTCATTAGATTCTACATATTGATTTTTAACTCACCTGAATATTTCTTGTATAATATGTGAAATAGGGCTCTATATTTGTTTTATTTCAAGTAATAGTGGTCATGCACCTTATTTGTTGAATAAGCCTTTTTTTACCCATTGATTTGAAATAGCAACTTAATCATATATTACAGTGTTAGACAGATATATATGTTTGTCTCAAGAATGCTCATTATATTTCTTTGATCTACTGATTATTTCTGTGCTGGTGTCATGCTGGTTTAATTGCGGAGACTTTATAATGGTTTTAAATTTTTTAATATTTTATAATTAACTTTGACATTTAAAAAATAGATAAAATCAATCTGCATTTAAGAAAGAAAGAAAAAGAAAGAGAGAGATGGAACTCCTACCATTTGCAACAACATTGATGGAATTGGAACATATTAAGCTAAGTGAAAGAAGCCAGTTGATGAAAGACAAATAACATGTGATCTTGCTTATAAGTGGACCCTATTCAGCAAAATAAACTAATGAACACAATAAACGACAGGCATGGAAACGTGAAGCAGACTGAAAGTAAACAGAGGAGTCTAGTTTCAACAAATAATAAAGGAATAATTAAAATAACATCATTGTCACAATCAGATTAACAGGTACTAAAAAGAATATTGGTGATATCAAGTATTGGCAACTCTGAAAGGAACTGGGTATTCATAGAAACTTTTTCATCTTAAAGCAGCCCCTTTAGCATATTTTGCAGTGCTGGTTTGGTGGAGGTGTATTCTTTGAGCCTTCTTTTGACTGGGAAACTCCTTATTTCACCTTCCATTTTAAATGAGACCCTCGCTGGGTAGAGCAGTCTTGGTTGCAGGTCTTTGCTTTTCATTCCTTGGAATATTTCTTGCCATTCCCTTCTGGCTTGGAGTGTTTCTGTTGAGAAGTCAGCTGCTAGCCGTTTTGGGGCTCCCTTATACGTTACTACCTCTTTCTCCCTTGTTTTCTTTAGGATTCTCTGTTTCTCTTTGATATTTGCCATTTTAATGATCATGTGTCTTGGTGTGGACCTCATGGGGTTCCTCTTGAATGGGACCCTCTGTGCTTCCTGGACTTGTGTGGCTTTTTCTCTCCTCCAATGAGGGAAGTTTTCCATCATTACTGTTTCAAACAGGTTCTCTATCCCTTCCTCATCCTCTTCTCCTTCTGGTATCCCTATTATACAGATATTATTTCATTCCAGGTTGTCCTGCATTTCCCTAAATGCCTCTTCATTCTTTTTGAGTCTTTTTTAATTTTCTTGCTCTTTCTGGGAGCTTTTTTGTACCTTGTCCTCCAGCTCACTGATTCAGTCCTCAGCTTCATCTAGCCTGCTTTTGATTTCTTCTCCTGTGTTCTTCAATTCAGAAATGGTATCCTTCTTTTCCTCTTGTCTCTTACTGATAGTTTCTATGTACTTTTTCATGTGATATAGTTTGCAGTAAGTTCCTCATAGTTTCCCTGTAGTTTCTGGTAATTCTCTCTGAGCTCACTGAGCTCATTGAGCTTCCTTAGAACCATTGTTTGGAACTCAATATCTGATAGTTTACTTGCCTCTATTTCATTTAGTTCTGTTTCTGGGGATTCCTCCTCTTCCTTCAAGTGGAGGGTGTTTCTTTGTCTTCCCATTCTTTGTGAGACTCTTCTTTTTTCGCTTCTGCTTCTTAAGTTGATCTCTCTTTATTTCCTGACTTTGTGGTGTGAACTTCTGTGGTAGGGGACCTCTGTTTTTACTTTCTGAATCTGCATCTGATGATGTCAGATGTCGTTCCTGTCTGACCTTAGGCAGTCTGTTCGAGACTTCCAGGAATCTACTGTTTGTAGCTGTCTCCTTCAGCTGTTAAGCTATTCACTCTGCACTTAGCAGGCTTCCTTAGACAGCACAGGGCGGGATGGAATTCCACCTGGGGGCAGAGCTATTGGGTCCTCTGACATTGGTGCAGCTCAGGGGGAGTGGTCTCAGCCTGAGCAAGATGGCTGCCACCACATGGAGGATAAGTCAGAACCGAGATCCCACTGGCCACTCTCTCAGTTCTCTCTCCAAAGCCTCCTTCCCCAGTTTCTTCTTAGGTGTCTGTAGCCCTCTCTACCTCTGCCTTTGCCAGAGACCAGGGTAAGTGGCTACAAATAAAAATTTTGCATTGGCCCTTTAGAAGGCTCTTTGCATTTCTAGCTGCCTGTCTCTGGCAGAGAGCAACCCTGCCGCTTTTTGCAGCTGGCTTTTTCTGTTTACTTTTTGGTCTCTGGTGCTGTACAGTGGAGATCCCCGCTTTTGGTTTAGACCCTGCTATTCTTGGGAACCCAACTGGCCGTTTCAATATCCTTCTGGTGCTGCTGCCCGTGGGCGCCCTGCCTGCCTTCTTGAGTCTGTACTGCACTCCTTACCAGTTAGATTACGCTAAAGCCAATTCTTCTGTCTCAAAGGTTACAAGGCTTCTCTCTCGCTTTCATTCATTTGTTTGTTTCAGGTGATTTCTCCGCAATTTTGTTGGTATTCCAGGTTGTTCCTGGGAGGAGGTTAGTGTGACTTCCACTCAGTCCTCTGCCTTCTTGATTCCTTATTGTTTGTTTGTTCGGAATAAACATGATTTCAAAATAAAATAAAAAAAAACCCACCTAGTGAGATAAGAAAAAAAATAAATAAAAATAAAACTTAATGACAGAAAATAACAGATCATATCCCCTACAGCCCTTGATTGGGAGAAGGGGGAAGTGGTTGATAAGGCATTTAAGATACTTCGCATAATAATGGCAAGTTAATAACTGTGCCTTTCCTGAAGGGAAGAGGACTGCCACCCCGGATGAAAGGTGTAGTGGCTTCAAGAATATATAGTGACTGGTGACTTTGCCAGGGGAGGAAGATGCCCACCCCAGATGCCCTTGTATCACTGGGAACTCTTGCCCTGACTAAAGATGGTGGGCGAAAGAAGGTAAAAGATACTGGGGAACTGGCAAATATAATGAACACTAAGACACCATAGAGGGGGCCAAATAGGAGGTCACATTGGAAGTTTTAGGTCGAGTATTTATATGAGGGTGGGCTGAAAAGTGTGCAGGAGAAAGTCAACCATGAAAAGAAGTGGTCCAGAGTAAGTGAGAGAGACATGGGAGTGCACCACAAGGTCTAGAGTGGGAGAAGGTCAGGTTAGAGAAGACAGTGGCAAAGCTCATGGAGCTGTGGAGACCTGCCTAACCAAGCACAGATTTGTGAGAGATGCTTAGAGCTGAACTGTGACCAAGAATGGTGAGTTGCAGACTTCTGATTCTCCAAAGGACGTATGCAAAAGCCACTCTCTTGGGATGTGTGCCTCCCTAGATCCCACCATAATCCAATGTAATACAGCATGTGTTCTCCTGAACTACTACATGGAGACTGAGAACAGTGTACCCCAGATGTTGAAAGAGAGAGCTGCTGTTAGAGGATGGCAACTCTGAAACCCACAAGAACACTTTCCAGAGGGGATGGAGATCTGTTTGTGCAGCCGGCTTATGAACAGATAAGGATATGGGGAACTTCTGGGCATGGTTTTGGCTTGTAGCCTTTGGGGAAGCAAGAGAAATTCTGGGTCTCATGGGAGAGGAGGGTTCTAAGCAGGAGTGCTCTCAGCTCCCCTGAGGTTAGAACGCTATTAATAAAAACCTGTTTCCTTTAACACTAATTGTTGAGTTGTGTGTCAAGGTGCCACGTGGCCGAGCCCCAGTTTGCTCAGTTACAAAATCAACATGTGGGTCTGGGTAGATCTATACAGTCATGTGAAAGAAGATGGATCTAAGAACAGAATTACTATTATATTGTACTAATATAACTAAATAAAGACCATATCAATAAGAAGAGGGTGTGGTCAATTTAAAAGAATAGAAAAATGAGACTCAGGAAGGCACATGTTAACTATGTCTTGCCAAGTATGCTCAAGGCAAGAGAGAGCCTGAGACAATTTCTAGTACTTTGAGCTATTGTTGAGAGCATACCAATTAGATGGGTATGTTGAGGAAAAATTTTCAATCTACACTTTTAGGTTCTTTGGCTAGTTTACTAATTAAATTGATATAAGAGAGATTAAGAAGAAAAATATTTCATATGTATGGGAACCCCATAAAAATATGAGACCTAAGGGCCAGTTGGCCAGTTGAGGTTTACATTCCATACTGAGCTAAGGAATGGTTTAGGGTTTGGGCCTTTGAAGAGGAGGAGGGTAATGCACAGGAGAATAAGAGGAGCAGATATTTGGTAATTAGGTCTTTTCCCTGCTTAACAGAACAGATAGGCTATTCAGATAAAAAGTCATCTCTGGTAATAGCTCCCTCTGTAAGCCTAGTCCCCTATCTAAATTCTTTTACTGTTCATGTTATTACAGTTGTCCCTTTTTCTCCCTTTGCCCCCTTCCACCCAGCACCACTCCCATCCCTCAGGCAATCCCCACATCATTGTCCATGTCCATGGGTCATGCATATGTGTTCTTTGGCTACTCCCTTCACCTTCTTTCCTCCTGTTCTCACCCCTCCCCTCCAGCAGTTGTCAGTCTGTTCAACGTATCTGTGCTTCTGTTTCTATTTTCATTATTTTGTACATTAGATTCCACGTATAAGTGAGATAATATGGTGTTCCTTTTACTGGCTGGCTTATTTCACTTAGCATAATATTCTCCAGGGTCCATTCATGCTATTGCAAAAGGTAAGAGTTTCTGCTTTTTATGGCTGCATAATATTCTATTATATAAATTAAGGTCCCACAACTATTTTATCTACTCGTCTTCTGATGGGTACTTAGGCTGTTTCCAGGTCTTGCCTATTGTAAATTGTGCTGCTATGAACATAGGGGTGCATATATATATATATATTTTTTTATTGGTGTTTTGGGATTCTTAGGGTATATTCCCATAAGTGGAATTGCTGGGTCAAAAGGCAGTTCCATTTTTAATTTTTTGAAGAAACTCAACACTGCTTTCCACAATGGCTGCACCAGTCTGCATTCCCACCAACAGTGCACTAGGGTTCCCTTTTCTCCACAGCCTCGCCACATTTGCTGTTTGTTGACTTTTCTATGGTAGCCAGTCTGACAAGTGTGAGGTGATACCTCATTATGATTTTAATTTGCATCTCTCTTATGATTAGTGATGTTGAGCATTTTTTCATATATCTTCGGGCCATTTGTATGTTCTCTTTGGAGAAGTGTCTATGCCCTTTGCACATTTTTAAAAATTGGGCTGTTTGTCTCCCTGGTGTTGAGTTCTATTAGTTATTTGTATATTTTGGAGATTAAACCCTTATCAGAAGTATCATTGGCAAATAAGTTCTCCCATACAGTCAGTTCCATTTTCATTTTGATGATGGTTTCTTTATCTGTGCAGAAGCTTTTTAATTTGATGTAGTCCTGCTTGTTTATTTTTTCCTTTTTTACCCTTGCCCCAGAAGAGATATCAGCAAAAATACTGCTACATGAAATATTTGCAATTTTACTGCCCATGTTTTCCACTAGGATTTTTATGGTATGCCAACTTATACTCAAATCTTTTATCCATTTTGAGTTTATTCTTATGTATGGTGTGAATATTTTTAGGTAGTTGAGGGAGGGGTAAAAGTTTTTCTTGAGTGTGTTGGGTCTTGATTGCTTCCCACACAAAATAACCCATATTCCAAAGTGATACATTTCAGGTGGTATATTCTGTTCCTTTTCAGATACATTAAAATACCCTGATGATTTTAAGCATTTGATTAACTTGATTCTCCTTGTGATAATTTCATCAGATAACGTTCTGAGCATGATGTGGTTTTCCATGTACCATAACTACAAGGAGAAAAATACATTATTTATGTAAACTATGAATAAGCTGGTGCTTGTGCCTGTAAGTCTTAATGTAAATTTTAAGGAGGGAGGGGTGGGCGAGGGGAAAGGAAGGGAAGGGGCAAGTCAAGGAACATATAGCAAGGACTCATGGACAAAGCCAAAGTGGGGAAGGATTGAGGGAGGGAGATGGGGGGAGGGGGCAGGGGAAAACGGTGGGGGGAAAGGTGGAGACAAATGTATTTGAAAAAATAAATTAATTAAAAAATATTATTATGATTTGGCCTTCCATGTGGTGGGATTACTGGGAGAGAATTCTCTCATAATGCTGACTTGATTATGCTATTCCAGGTGAGGATTCTGTTTTGCTTTGTCAATAAATGAGTTAGCATTTTGGTATCTGTCTTAGTCTGGAAAACTTAATTAAGTGTGCGTACATTGCTGAGAGGTGGATTTGCTCTCAGCGAGCTGACAATGTCTGACTTCAGAGGTTGCAAGGCAGAAGGTTAAACTCAGGACCATGGTTAATTCACCAAAGTAATGACTACTTTCTTATAAGGCCTTTCAGGAATCAAACTGTAGGCTTTGTTTCATAATGGCATGCTATGTAGTTGAAAATGAATAGGCTTTGATTTTATAAAATGATAGGGCTTCTAACCATCTCTTAGCCAAGCTTTGTCTACCTAGGATATATTTAGGCTTCATTACAAGCCTGTGATTAAATGTGATTGCATTAACTTTTTCCATTCTTTTCTATGAAATATTTGATACACACAAAATAATAAATGTAACACATAAGAAAGTTATTAATCATAACAATAAAACAGACAACTCTAAACTACCACATCACCAAAGAACTAGCAAATGAAATATGTTGAAATTCCTGTGTGTTACACCTTGATACCACACCACTGCTTTGCCTCAGAGGTAACTATTGTCCTGAATTCTACACTTAGTATTCCATTGATTTTCTTTAGAGCTTTACCATGTATGTAGATATTCTTAAGCAATTTATTGCTTTTCTGCTAAAAATTGAGCTTCATAAAAATTACGTCATGCTTTCTCTATTTTGGGGACATGCTTTTTTACATTAAATTATATTCTAAAGTTGTTCATTGTTTTGTATGGACCTATAGTTAACTCATCTTCACTGCTGTATAATATTACACCATATGACTGTATTACAATTTGTCCATTCTTCTGCCAATGAAAATTTAGAATGTTGCTATGAATAGTGTTAGAATTGTGAGATGTTCTCTAAGGCAAATACCTAGGAATAGTATTGGTATATAGTATGGTATGTATGTCTCATACTTTTCCAGATATTGAAAAAACTCCTTTTAATTCCATGAGATTGAACATATTTATATTTCCAGCAATGTATGAGAGTTTTGTTTGTATCAGTTTCTTGCCAAATCTTGATATTCTAAAATTTATTTTTTTCTTTGATTTGATGAGTGTATCATATTAACTCATTTTCATTTTACTATACATTCCTTTGTTTACTATGGAGGCCAAGCACTTTTCCATATGCTTATTGGCCATTCAGGTTTCATCTTCTTTTAAATGGTCATTTCTGTTATTTTATCCATTTTTATGTTGGATATTGCTTTTTAACTTTATTTTTAGGCATTATTAACATAATCTTGGTACCAATACTTTGCTGCCTGTGTGTTACTGAAGTCTTCACCAGTTTTGGCTTATTGTTTTACTTTCTTTATGGTACTTTGATTATGAGAATTTATTGATATAATGTGCTCATATTTATCAATATTCCTTTATGATTTAAACTTTTTAAGTATATTTTATGATTATGCTATTATAGTTGTCCCAATTTTTTCTCCCCTTTCTCTCCCTCCTCCCTGAACCCCCCTCCCTCCAGCATTCCTCCCCGTTCCTTAGTTCATGTCCATGGGTCATACGTATAAGTTCTTTAGCTTCTCTATTTCCTATACTATTCTTAACCTCCCCCTGTCTATTGTGTGCCTACCAATTATGCTTCTTATTCCCTGTACCTTTCCCCCCCATTCTCCGACCACCACCTCCCCACTGATAACCCTCAGTGTGATCTCCATTTCTGTGATTCTGTTCTTGTTCTAGTTGTTTGCTTAGTTTTTGTTTTTTAGGTTCAGTTGTTGATAGTTGGGACTTTGTTGTCACTTTACTGTTCATAGCATGATTTAAACTTTTTGAGGTTTATTTAAGAAATATTTTTCCTGACACATTAACATTAAACGTTCAGGTTAGTATTGTGTGAACTCTCTGATATCTTCACCTTAGCAACCAGTCCCCTGTACCTTTGTGGGAGTTCCAGAAAGTATGCAGTGAATGTGTTCACAAACCTATATGCCCTCTACAGTTACCATATTGCAACTGCCATGATACTATTCTTCTGTTTCATCCTCCCCTCCAGACAACAGCCATTGCCCTTTAAGCAGTTCAGTAGCACCCAAGTATAGCTTGTATTGGGGTTATCTTTCAGAAGATTGTCAGCATCTGTGCCTAGGGCACTACCTTCCAAATGCACCTCTTCATCAGGTGTCAGAGGGATGCTGGGCTCTTTGTGAAATAGGGAGAATGTCTGTCTTCCTAGCTATATATATCACACCTTGTCCCCTAGGCATCAAAGCTACATTGCTGTATGCATGCAAAGTCTCATAATATCTCAACAAAAACAAAACTAAACAAAGCCCAGGCTCATTTCTATTGTCAAAATTACCTATTCAGGCATGATACTATTTCAGTTCATCCAAAATCCAGCAACATTTTTATACTCACTCCTAGGTTTCATAAAGCTTCAGAAATAGAGTCTTTGCTCAACAATGAACAAGAATCTGTACTTCAAAACCAGAATACTTAACGTGTATGTTCAGTTCATTTGCTTTTCCCACAGCCTTTTATTCCGGTACAGGTGAAGGGAGGAACTGGTCTACATACTCCTCTTGGCATGTTTATTCTCTCAATTTCCTGGAATTTCAAATATTTGGACAAAAAGCCCTACTTAGAATATAGGACTTTTTCTATTAAGAAAAGATAATTTTCAGAGACAATCCAATATAAATGCATAGTAAAATTATTTAACTCTTAATAGTCCAGCTAAAGATACACCAAATTTATTAAGCAGTACAGTTGAAATTTCAATATATAGTCTCTGCATGTAACTTAATAACATGTACACAATTTTCCCCAAGAAAAAACATGAAGGGATAGTTTGCCTGGAAGCTGAACTGAAATCTTCGTCCTGGAGAGAGAGCTCCTTGTTTTCCTTGAAATGACTAAAATTTCTACCTACTCCTTTTATTCATCAAAGCTTTAAAAAAATCTCACGGCCTGAGTTTCAGAGACTACACTTCATTTCCATTAGTAATAAGGGTCCTAATATAAAACAACCACTACAGGTGAGGCAAAATAGTAAGAAGCTAGAAAAATTCTTGGGCAAGTGGAGTGGGGAAACTGAGACAAGGTAATTAAACAAGGCCAAACAATTTGACCAGTTTATAGTCAGCCAGTGAATCACAAGACCTTATCTTCCCTAACAAAGAACAGCTGAGAACAAATGGTTTCTACCTATCCTTCCTTACCAGAGAACATAGCTGAAAGCACCCTGGTTGGTTTAGAGAGCAGAGACCCAATTAATGCCATTTGTGCAAGCCAAACCCAAAGATGGATGAAATCAGGGGAACAAATAACAAAAACCTAATTAGAGCCAGACATACCCAAGATAGAAGTTAAGCAGTAAAGCTGACTAAAGAGTAGTCCCAAACTCTTCTGTATACTCATTTTGATGCATCAGCATATTAAAAATGCACCTTGGAAGCCGATGAATATTCTACTAAAACTCTCTCCTAAGATTCTCACTCACAGGGGAAACATAAAATCCAAGACAAAGCCCAGCACATGCTCTCTCTAGAGCACAGCCAAGTCTGTTTTGAGGCATGAACTTTCTTGCTCCTAAAATCTAAGGGTTCCCATGAGCCTTGCAACCAGGGGAGCAGTGGGCAGCAGGAGCAGCAGCAGCTCATTCTGAACATACCCCTAAACCTATCTCCAAGGCCCCCTTTTTCTCTTTCTAGTGAGCTAACAGCAGCAGCTAACCCCCCGACCTCCTTGGCTCACTTTTTCCTGTAATGTTTCCAGGGAGCCAAAGCAGAGCACCGCCTAAGCTCTCTCCTCTTGCTTCTTCTACTCTAAGTCCTTCCTTTGTTTCACTGCTCCAGGTTTAATAAATGTACTCCCCAAATCACCTGGACTTGTGAAATCTTTCATGTGTGAAGTCAAGAACTCACACACTATCAGCCGGCCTAACAGACCTGCTCCAGGCCCAGTTCCCACTTGGTACCACAGGAACAAAACTGATCATGAAGAATAAGCAGTGCCTTGAGATTTTTTTTCTTCTCAAATGGGGCAGGGCATTATCTGAATTGGAATAGATTGCCCCTTAGCCATTATTATTAAGTGTTTTGGAATATTAAAGATGGCTTCAAATTCTTTGACATTTCTCCCGTAAGGTGTAGTGTCTATTTCCCTTAGACTTGTATTTCAGCTGGCTAGTCCCTGTTCTGGCTAATGGACTATGTATGGTAGAAGTGATGCTATCAGCTCTGGGTCCAGCTGGAAAGAGGACTGTCAGCTTCTACTTTGGCCTCATGAAACACTGACACACCATATTCTGAGAGACAATGTAGAGAAAATATGAAACTCCACAGAGAGAGAAAGGTGTCCCATTGAGACCAGTCTTCCAACCATCACTGACAGGGCACAAGGAATGTGAATGAAGCCACCAGCTGGATACCATTAAGTGATCCCAGTTATGTGGAACAGAACCACAGCCTAGTCAGGCTCTGCTGGAATTCCTAACCCATAAAATTATGAGATATAATAAAATGGTTGTTGTAGTGACTAAGTTTTGGAGGTAGTTTATTATGAAGCAAATTGATAACTGGAACATGGCTGCTACCAAGTGAAAAGAGATAGCAACTGAAATCAGTCATTTGTGTTATTTGTAGTTTAGTATATCTAGGCACAAGAATTAAATGTATATTTTTTTCTTATTACAGATATTTGGTACAATCATTCTTAACACATTATTCATTAATTTCTGAATTAAATAACACCTTTATATATCGTTTAATATAATTTGAATAAAGCTGACCAGTCTTAATAAAGTATTATATACAAAAGAAAACACAAACTCTGTATTGATTTTAATGTTTTTTGAAGTGTTACAAAAAAGGACGAAAATCATAACCAAATGAAACCTCTTAAAAATCCTTATTTCCTATCTCTCTTCTAATATTTTATACCATATGGTTGCCCTTCATCTCTTGTAATACTCTCCCTGAAAATCCCCAAGATCTGGCTGTCTGTGTTGGCTCTTTTATATCTTGTTCACTTTTTCTCCATGCCTTCTCAGATCTAGTTTTACATCTTTTGAATAACTGTCTACCTTTCTCAAAATCAATAAATTCATCCTTGCACTGCTCCAGTTTAATGTCTTTACCTATTATCCAATTCTGCAAATCAGGAGTTCAAAAGGCAAGTTGTTCAACATAGCTGCTTCCTTTGAGGTGGAGATGAGATAAGGTATGACTGTGAATACTCAAACATTTGTATTTTTTTGTCCTGTAACATGAAAACAGAATTTCATTTGGGTGAGTATCATGTGTATTTAAAATATTTATGGTGGTAAAATATATAAACAAAAGTCACCATTTTAAGTGTACAATTTTATGGAATTAATTACATTGACAAAGATTTGCAACTATCATCACACTCTTATTTCCAGAAATTTTTATCACTACAAATGGAAACTACACCCATTAAGCAATAACTCCCCATACTACACCTTGACCCAAACCATGGTAACCTGTAATCTACTTTCTGTCTGTATTAATTTGCTTATTCTAGATATTTAATATAAGTGGAACCATGCAATATTTGCCATTTGGTTCTGGCTTACTTCACTTAACATAATATTTTCAAGGTTCATCCACATTGTAGTGTGTATCAGAAATTCATTTCTTTTTATGGCTGAATAGTATTCCATTGTAGCTATATACAGTTGATTCTAATTATTTGTGAATTCTGTATTTGGGAATTTGTCTGCTCACTACTTATGGGGGACTCCGACCCACAAAGTCCCCTGGTTTGCTGTGGATGAAAGAAAGAGTCATTCCACCCCATTTGCCTGTCAAGGAAAGGGGAAGGCGATTCTTGAGAATGCACAGAGCTCCCGTGCTCAATAGCTTTTTTTGAGAGGGTTACAAGCAGGGGATACGTAGCAGGAATGTATAGGTAATCTAATTACATCAGTAACTTAAGCTTACAGAGAATAGGTGATGTTTAAAGAAGACAATGGCAGGAACACACTGAATTGCTTGGGTCCGAGATGAGCAAACATGGTGCCAGGTGGGATTTGGGTCAGGGTCCAGGAGTTCTGTAAATTTCCTTCCCAGCCTTGAGCTGGTTATCTGCTATAAGATTACCAGAGCTTGAGGGAGAAACAAAGCCTGCTTCAAGGAGTGTAATTTACATCTAGGTCTGATTTCCCCTAGGGGCCCTCAGAGTTATTATCAGGTCCTGCCTATCAACCGCATTACCAGTGTTCTGGCCAAGTCTTACAAGTCCTCTCCCAGGCCCCAGCTTGTGTGGGACTACAGTCCCCAATACCACTTAAAGCAGGCCCCTTCAAGTACTCACTGGGGATTTATGTTCCCCAGATCACTACTCATGGTAATTTTGTAGTCATTTGCAGAGCAAATTTTTCTGAGTGGCAGAAAGTTTGAATCTCCCTATGTGCTTGTTCCAACTTAAGGTTGAACAGGATGATATTGTCCATTCTTGTTTTAGCTTTCATTCTGCAAATCAGTATCTTTTCAGCAGTCTATTTAGTGTGATTTTTTAAAGTACTTTTAAATGATTGTTTAAAGTTCCCCCAAACAGTGCTGAGGTTCTGTATAGTGTTTCTAAGCAAAAACAGGCTATGATATGTCTTAAGGAAAAAATACATGTATTAGATTAGCTTTGTTCAGGTATGAGTTATAGTGCTGTTGGCTGTGAGTTCAGTGTTGGTGAATCAACAATATATACCAAACAAAAAAACCCCACATAAACAAAGTTATGTATTGGTCAAATAATGAAAATATTGTGATCAGAAGCTCAAAGCAACCTAACACTTAATTTCCTCTAGGAACAATGGTTCAGTATTTTTTAATTCAGGGTTCACATAAACCATATAATAGCCATGAATAAAAAGAATAAATTATACTACATTTAACTTACCCATTCATTTTTTTGAAAGAAGTATGGACTGTTCCATCTTTTGACTACTGTGAATAATGCTGCTAGGAACATTGATGTACCAGTATCTGTCTATTTTTGTTGTTGTTGTTGCCCATGCTTTTGGTATCATATTTAAGAAATCATTATCAAATCCAAAGTTATACAGACTTGTTTGTATGTTTTCTTCTAAAAGCTTTATTACTTTACCTCTTAAATGATGTCTTTGGTTCATTTGCATTAATTTTTGTATATGGTGTAAGGTAAAGGTCCAACTTCATTCTTTTGCACATGGACATCTAGTTTTCCCAGCAATATTTGTTGAAGAGAGTATTGTTTTCCCATTGAATAGTCCTAGCCTTCTTGTTGAAAATCAGTTGACCTTAGATGTAAGGGTTTACTTGTAGACTTTTGGTTTAATTCCATTTGTACATATGCTTATCCTTATGCCAGTACCACACTGTTTTAATAACTGTAGCTTTGTAGAAAGTTTTGAAATCAGAAAGTCTGAGTCCTCCATGTTGGTCTTTTTTTTTTTTTAATTGTTTTGGATATCCTGGGTCCTTTCAAGTACCATATGAATTTTAAGATGGGTTTTTCCATTTCTGCTGAAAAGTCATTGGGATGTTCACAGATGTTGCATTGAATACATATATAATTTTGGGAAGAATTGTCATTTTTTATTTGTTGATTTTAGAGAAAGGAAAGGAGAGAAAGAGAAGAGAAGGGGGGGGAGAGAGAGAGAAACATTTGTTATTCCACTTATTTATGTATTCATTTGTTGATTCTAGTATGTGCCCTGACCAGGGAGCAAACCCACAACCTTGGCATATTACGACAACACTCTAACCAACTGAGCTACCCACCCAGGGCTTAGAATTGTCATCTTAACAATTTTAAATCTTCCAATTCATGAACACAGGATGACTTTATACTTATTTATGCCTCTATAATTTCTTCAACAATATTTTGTGCTTTTCAGTGTATAAAGTCTTTTGCTTACTTTGTTACATTTATTCCTGAGTATTTCATTCCTTTTAATCCTATTGTAAGTTGAATTGTTTTCTTAATTTTCTTTTCAAATATTTCATTGGTATGTATATAAATGCAACTGATTTTTTGCATGTTAATTTTGTATTTAACAACTTTGTTGAATTTGTTAGCTTTTGCTGTGTTTTTGTGGAATATTTAGGGTTTTCTACACATTAGATCATGCCATCTGTGGATAATTTTACTTCTTCCTCTACAATTTGGGTGCCTTTTATTTCTCTTCCTAACGCTCTGGTTAGAACCTCTAATACTACAATATATTGAGTAGAATTTAAAAAAAAATGGCATCTTGTATTGTTAGTGATCTTAGTGGGAAAGATTTTAGTCTTTCACCATTGGGCATGATGTAAGCTGTGGGGCTTTCATTTATGGTTTTTTACCATGTTAAGGAAGTTCCCTTCTATTCTTAGTTTGCTGAATGTTTATGTTGTGAAACGGGTTGTATTTTGTCAAATTCTTCTGCCATCAGTTGAAGCGATCCTGTGTGTTTTTCCCCTTAATTCTATTAATATGGTGTATTATATTGATTATTTTTGGTATGTTGAACAACCCTTGCATTTTGGATAATTCCCACATGGTCATGGTGTATAATACTTTTAACATGCTGCTGCATTCAATTTACTAGTATTTTACTGAGGATTTTATCTCTATATTTATAAAAATACATTATTTTGTAGTTTTTTATAATGTCTTTGTCTGGCTTCAATGTTAATAAATGCTGGCTGGCCTCATAAAATGAGTTAAGAAGTGTTCCTACCTATTCAAATATTTAGAAGAGTTTGAGAAGGATTGGTGTAATTTTTCTTTAATCGTTAAGTAGAATTTACCAGTGAATTCAGATTGTTCCTAGCTTTTCTTTTTGGGGGAGATTTTGGATTAATGATTTCTTTATTTTTTCCCCAAAGATTGTATTTAATAAAACAATTCAAAGCCACAAAATTTTTAATAGCAGACAACTGTTACATTTTGTAGAACAACATATTAATTGTGTTTTTAAAGTCACTTTTTATATACTCTTGAATGTGGATAACAGCTGAAAATCACGTAGAGCTTTATGTCTTACAAAGTATTTTTATTTACATGATCTCTGCCATATTTTCTGCCATTCTCTGAGGTTTTTATTATTGCAACCTAAACAAATTCTTTTAATTTGACTCCTTGTTATTTACTGTAATCTTTCATTTTCCTCTATTTTCAATTCTGTTCCATTAGTTCATGAATTTATCATCCATTACTTGGACTATAACAATAGTCTATGAGTTACCCTTCTTGCCCAGTTTATAACATTCCATTATATTCCCCACATTGATGCCAGATAATCTTTCTAATATAAAATCTTTTTATAATCTTTTTAATGACCATGTTTTTTCCCCACCTCCTCCTCCATCCCATTCCCAGCTTCTATTTTTTCTCCACACTAGCTATAAGGAATAATTTACAGATAAAGAATGCACCATGTTATTTCATTTTTCTATGCTCTTTTTAAATTGTTATTCAATTACGGTTGTCCCCATTTTTCATCCATTACTCTCCCCTGCCCTCCTCATCCCCACCGCCACCTCCCACCTTCAATCCCCCCCTTGTCTTTGTCCATGGGTCCTTTATACATGTTCCTTGACTTGATCCTTCCCCTTCTTTCCCCCATTATCTCCCTCTCCCCTCCCCTCTGGTTACGGTCAGTTCTTTATTTCCTTGTCTCTGGTTCTACTTTTCTTGCTTGTTCGTTTTGTTCATTAGGTTCCACTTATAGGTGAGGTCATATGGGATTAATAATTTAATTTCCTAGGTCTATTCAGATTTTTGATTTCTTGAGTCAGCTTTGGTAGTGTGTGTGTCTAGAAGTTTGTCTATCTAGGTTATTGAGTTAACTGACATACAATTGCTCATTGTATTATTTTATAATATTTTTATTTTTATAAGGTTGGTAGAAATGTTCCTACTTGCATTTCTGATCTTAGTTATTTGCATTTTATATCTTTTTTTATAATTAAGTTTATTGGGGTGACATTGGTTAATAAAATTATATAGGTTTTAAGCGCATAATTCTATGATATATTATCTCTATATCATATTGCGTGCCCACCACCCAAAGTCAAATCTTCTTCCATCACCATATATTTTACCCCTTTATCCTTTATGCTGTGTCAGCCTATCTAAAGGGGTATGTCAATTGTTGACTTTTTCAAAGAATCAACTTTTGGTTTTATTGATTCTATTGTTTTCCTGTTTTCTATATCTTTTCCTTCTTCTCTAAATATTATTATTTCATTTCCATTCCTAGTCTTAGGTTTAGTTTGCTATTTTTTAATGTTCCTTAAGATACAAAGTTGGATTATTGCTTAAGATCTTTTCTCTTTTTAATGTAGACATTTATAGCTATAAATTTCCCTGAGTATTATTTTTAATACATCTCTTAAGTTTTGATATAGCATACTTTGTATTTCATTCATTTAAAAATATTTTTTTAATTTCCATTGTGAATTCTTATTAAACCCATTGGTTAAGAGTTTATTAATTTTTTGAATTATTTAGTTTTTCTTTTGTTATTGCTTTCTAGCTTCATGTTACTGTGTACAATTTAAATATTTTAAAATTTATTGAGAATTGTTTTATGGCCTAATATGTTGTCTGTACTGGAAAATACTCCACGTACACTTGTAAAGAATGTTGCATTCTGCTCTTGCTGATGAATAATTTTTGTATGACTGTTATCTCTTGTGGTTTAATAATGTTCAAATCCCCTATGTTTTTATTGATCTTCTAATTGTTCCATCTATAATTCAAAGTGGGACATTGAGTTGCCAGTTATCATTTTAGAACTGCCTATTTCTCCCTTTGTGTGTTTACTTCATATTTTTAAGCTCTGTTTCAGGTATGTCTATGTTTATATTATCATATCTTCTAGATAGAGTGATTCTTTTATTGTTATGTTATATTCTTTGTCTCTTGTAACAATTTTGACCTAAAAGTCAATTTTGTCTGATCTTAATATAGACCCCACTGTTCTCTTTAGTGAGTATTTGGTATATTTTTCCATCCTTTCCCTTTCAACTTACTTGTTTCTGAATCTCATGTAGACAGAATATAATTAGTTAATATTTTGATAACAATTGTGCCACTTCGGTTTTTAACCGGAAAGTTTGATCTACTTACTTTTAAAATATTACTGATATGCAAGGACTTCTCTCATTTTGCTATTTATTTTCTATAATGTCTTATACAGCTATTTTGTTCCTTTATTATTTAATTACTGACATCTTTTGTATGTAATTGACCCCCCCAGCTTTGAGGGTGTTGACACAGCAGGAGAAAGTTAAAATGTCACAAATCTCTCTCACTGGGTTTTAGTCACCTTCCTGTTCAGGTGTTTGCTTGTTTACTATAAACTTTGACTGTTTTCTGAAGTTGGTAGTTTTTTAGGGTTTTTTTCTTTTTCTTTTTGGTGGGGATATGGGCCCCTGTGAATCCCCTACTCCACTATTTGCACTGATGTCACCCTCACTATGTATTATTATAATCAATATCTTGTTAATTAAAATGAGCAAAAACAGGTCATAAGCAGTCTCAGAACAACCGAATTCTATCTGGACGTGCAGCATATTACGCATTGCCACAGAGTAATAGTCAAGATAGAGGAAGCATTAAAAATGAAGTAACCTAACTTGTAGTGAAAGGTTTTTTCCACTGCAGTAAATTATCTTCATGGCCAGCTAGAAAAGTTCTGAGTACAGGTCAATGTAGGAGAAGTCATCTGCATTTTAATTTCAGTTTATTGGTAAATACATTTATTTAATGATGCCTTGATTTCCAGAGAGCTGTCCCTGAGTAGCTAAAAGCCATCTGATCACTTATCGTCATTTTCACAATAGATGTTACCATGCTGTAAGGCCACCTTCCGTACTTGTCATGAAGTTGGTCTGTTTGGTTTTATCTATAGCAATATTCTCTTTGCTTCCCACTTTTTGCTCTGAATTATTGCTTTATAAGGTATACTATCTTATTTCTCAGTGATACTAATGAAAATGCCTAGACATTTGTTTTGGGCCTGGACGCTGTTTCCTGTCCTCTTCTGATGCATTATTCCAACTAGAGTTCTCTCTTCCAGAATCACTAATGGCTTATT
This sequence comes from Pteronotus mesoamericanus, assembly GCF_021234165.1. Taxonomy (NCBI): domain Eukaryota; kingdom Metazoa; phylum Chordata; class Mammalia; order Chiroptera; family Mormoopidae; genus Pteronotus; species Pteronotus mesoamericanus. Next base: position 333,806 of record NW_026555150.1, read on the forward strand.
ATTTTTATGTTGGTAGAAATTCCATTTTGTTTACTTCCCCTTAGCCCAAGTAATTACATAGTGTGCAAAATTAGTATGCAGAGATGATCAATGAAAATGTTCCATCTTGGTGTAGGGCTGTTGATTTGTCCAAGGTCTTGATAGAAAAGTTGAATGGGTAGCAGTGGTTTTAGACATTCTTCCATTTGTCCCTATAAATAGGCTTGTGCTTCCCAGACTGTATGTCCTGACATTTAGTTTAGGAATATTTGCTACCTATGGATTATTTTGGTGAATGAATCAGGTGGGACTTTTAGTGTCAGTTTATTTCTCTCATGGAGCTTTGATGAGAGCTAATGTTTAGCGTGCTCTCCCTTGTTACTGATTTTTTTATTTATTGGGAAATTTGGCTAAGAGCATTTGAATTAGCCTTAATGGAAGAAGATAAAGTGGATGTAGCCTCTGATGTAGGGTGTGTGTGCGGGGGGGGGGGGGGAGAGAGAGATTTAATTTTCTTGGTGTCATTAATGAGGAGCTGATTTGAATCTTTTTATGAAAAAGTAATAGCAAAAAGAATAAAAGAGAAATGAAGTCTCAGGCAGTCATTAATAGGAAGTTAGAGTTTAAGTATAGAAATTATGCTAATATTTGCTGTTAAGGTTGATAAAGAACCTCACAGAATGTTCCATTTTGTTATTAATGTGGCTGGTGACATTCCTTTCTTGTAATTCATTTGAATGCCTTGTAACTCTGGATGTAGCTTCCTGGCCTCTTGTTACTTCCTGGCTTCTTGTTACTCTTGTTACTTCTATGGAAGACAAATGGATATCAACAGTATCACTGTTTTCTGTGCTTTCAGCCAAAGGGCTGAAGAATTGATAGAGTGATCTTCCACATTGTGGCACTTTGCCTGAGGCTAGTTAAAGGGCAATTTAACAATTATATTAACAATAAAAATAATAACTATTAGTTATCAAGACATACCAGGTGACAGTTACATTTTATACATTATTTCTAAATGTTGCAATATTCAGTTTTTATATTTTTTTAAAGATTTATTTATCTTTTAGAGAGGGGAAGGGAGAAAGAGAGGGAGAGAAGCATCAAGGTGATTTCATCTCACGCACCCCCTGCCGGAGACCTGGCCTGGAATACAGGCATGTGCCCTACACTAGGAATCGAACAAGAGACCCTTTGGTTCTCAGGCTGGGGCTCAATCCACTGAGCCACACCAGCTAAGGCTGAATTTTTATATTATCTTTATAAATGAGGAAACTAAGGAACAAAGAGGGGAGATAACTTTCTATAACTTACACAGCAAACTGTTCAAGTCCAGGTCTCCCTGAATGCAGAGCACTCTCTCTCTCTTTCCGCCATACCTCAGTGCTTTTTTAAAAAAGATTCTAGTTTTGTTATTGGTACCATATTTACTTCCTTTTCTCTTGTCTTCACATAGATATAATTTGAATATTTGCTATATATCAGGCACTGTGCTTGCTATATATTAACATTAAGGCTCACCGTAGCCTTGCAAGGCAAATACTAGTATCCTTATTTTACAGATGAGATGATTTTCCATTTTGCTCTGCCACCTCTCCCTGCTCTATTTTAAGAGTTGCTTTTTGTCTTTGGGCTAGGTACTTTCAAGCTATGCTTTGGCTCTTCCCCATCATCATAACTTCTGAGACCCATGTTTCAGGTGACTGCGTCATCTTGTTTTTACATGCTATGTGGGTGCTTATAATTTCCTCTGTTACCTTTCTGGCTTGTTAGCTCTGCCTTAAGAACCCACGGGGCTTACTGCTCACTATAAAAATGACTTCCCCAAGCTTGGTGTTCCTCATCCATTATAGAAATTCATTGCATGTGTAACATTTACCTGGGTCCAGATCAAATCACATCCATAGGACTTGTGATTGGGGGAAGGAGTCTTAATTTGCTCAGGGTACTATGACAAATTGTCATAGAATGGCTGGCTTAAACAGCAGACATTTATTTTTCATAATTCTGGAGGTTGGAAAGTCCAAGTTCAAGGTGCTTGCATGGTCAGATTCTTGTGAGAGCCCTCTTTCTAGCTTGCAGATGGCTGTCTTCTTACTGTATCCTTGCATAGAAGAAGGAAGAAGACTAAGCAAGATCTTTGGTGTCTCTTCTTAAAAGCACACTAATCTTATCATGGGGCCCATCCTCATCTAGTCACCTCCTAAAAGGCCTACCTCCTAATACCATCACACTGGAGGTTAGGACTTCAACATATGAATTCTGGGAAGCCACAAACATTCAATCCATAACAGAGAACCAGTACAATTAAATATCGCAGATGCTTATGCTGCATGCTGTGCTGTGAGCAATGAAGTCCTCTGCCTCTGTCCCAGGAGTCATCATCTGTCAGTATCCATGATACAGTGTGTTCTGTCTTTTTACATTCCAAGTAGGGTAAAATCCCAGATCCTTTACAGTTATTGACAACCACTCTGCCTAAAGTTTTTTCCATCTAGTTTATGGTAACAGGCTTTATTTCTAGCCCTGTGTGAGTGCAGGCTACTGTCCTCTCCAGTCCCGTCATGTGGTCCTTTCTCTACTCTTTGTTAATTTCCTCACATGCATGTTCTGATCAGTACCCTGCTGAATACTCTAGGGGAAAAGTCTGTTGAGCTCCAGGGTTGGCTCTTTTGCTCTTTCCTCTCTGATCATCTGTCCTGAAAACTCTAGTCTCTCTGTTCTCCTTTGATGCTTTATTCCTTCCTCTCTAACTTAGGGAATCTATTAGGCTTCTCTGTTTTTTTCTCTCTGAACTCTGTATGCATCCTGGAAAACTCCAGGCAGTGGAAAACTGATACAATCATTTGTTTCAGGGATTACTGTTCTTCGTTGCTTGGTATGCTATGTCTTAAAAATTCTTGTTTATTATTGTGTCTGTTTTTTTTATTGTTTCAAGTGAGAGAATAATCCAGTCCCTGTTACCCCATCTTGGCCAGAAGTGGAAATTGAATCATTGTTTTTTGAAAGTGGACTTGATATTTAGAAACAAACTAAAGAAATGGGTAACTCAAATGAATAAGTTGGCCATCTAGATGGTCATTATTCACAACCTCTGCCTCCAAAAATGGTATGGCAGTAAAGTAACTAACCTACATTTTTTCCCTGTGGTTTTAGCATTCCTGTGGTTTACAATATTTGTATAAAAGGGAGTTTCAGTGGACTTGCTGTATGCTCCTCTTTCCTAGTTTTCTAGGCACTGTAACCTATGGAGAACTTAAAGTTCTGAGTTAAGAAAAAAATTAGGGTTATATAACAGTTTTACCATCATTTACTCTTTTCCAATATCAGAATTAATTTAGTAGATGTATTATATGACTTTTCCCTTTTTGGCGTTTCTTATAATTTACTCACTCTCTGTGCTGTGACTCAGGGTGAGGCTCTCATTTTCTTTGGTCTGGATTATTATGTCCCATTCTTTATGGGTTTTCCTCTTTTTCTGTCTTTCACATTAAGGCCAGATTAATTTTCTGAAAAGCAAAAAACAAAAACAAAAAACAAATCATAGGATAGATCTGACTATGTCATTTTGCCCCTCAGAATGGTTTCCCCTTGAATATACAGTCATGTCTAGCCTCCTTTGTGGAGGGCAAATTATCTACAATCTGACCTCTGCTTATATTTCTCATTTTATTTTACATAATGCAATCTCTACCATCCACAGAATTATAACCCACAAATGATTGTCTTGTAAGGTGTTCTAAACTCAAAGCAAGTGAGTCAACCCTGCCTTTTTCTGTCCCATCGTGGCACCCTTGTTTATGCTATCTTCTTTTCCAGGAATACTCCATTTTGTCTGCCTTTGAAGATGTTTCTCAAATAATATCTACAGGCAGACCTTGGAGTAATTGTGGGTTCAGTTCCAGATCAACACAATAAGGTGAGTTGCAATCTTTTTGCTGTTGGAGGATCTTGTCTTCAATTTGTAAAAAACTGCAAAATTTGTGAAACACAATAAAGCCAAGCACAGCAAACCAAAGTATGCCTGTACTACATAAGGCCTCCCAGAAGCCTCCAATTGAAATAAATTTCTTTGTCCCTTATTTTCCCATAGTACATCGGTTGTGCCTGTTTTAGAACATTTATCAGATTCTGCTTTTGTTTACTTGAATGAATGCCTGTCTCCCCCAGTGGCCTGTGAGTCCTTGGAGTACAGGTACTTCCTTATTTCTTTTCATATTCGTCATAGCACTAATCCCAGGACCTTATAACTAGTATATGCTGAATATTTGTTGGATTGAAATAGATGAAATCAGGAAACTTTTTAGCACATAAAAATAAATCAATAATACTTTTATTCACTGGCATTTGCAATCTGATCTGAGCTCAGTGAAATTGCAAGTAAATAATTGATGTCTGGTGTCTATGAGTACCCTGCTCTTACTTCATGGCCAGCCTGCACCCAGAACCTTCATTCCGACCAGTGAATGCCTACCTTCACTAGGTAATACTTTCTTAAAGTGACTTTAAATTGAATTATGTCCCTGATTCATCTGGAGGAGATTTTAAAAAAATAATGTGGTTTCCTGATTTCTATTCTAGAACCACTGAGTTGTAGTCTCTGTAGTTGGGGCTCAGGAATATTCATGCTTAACAGACACCTGGCACTGGTGACACTTAAGTAGAGACAGTTTTGAGACCTGCTGCTCTATACTCTTGAGTCTGGATCATTCCCTATACTGACCCTCCTGTCAAAATTATCTACTCTGAGTCTCTGGCTTTGGGATCACAGCCTTTTTCTAGCTTGTATTTTGAAAAGTAGTTTGTATTTTCAAACAGCCCTTAACTAAGTTAACAATGTCTTATTTCTCTCAAGGGCATTTATTTTTTTAATAGGACACTCTGGAAGACAATGAGGAAACCATTGTATCTAACAATGCAAATGTTTAGACATTTTTAGGAGGAAAGTGTGTTGATCCCTTTAAAGAATGATAATATTGAAATTGCTGTGGGAGCAGGTAAGGATTATAGAATATTCAGAGTTTTTTTTTCAAAAATATATTTCATTGATTATGATATTATGGTTGCCCCAGTTTTTCCCCCTTTGCCCCCCCTCTAGCTGATAATACCCATTCCCTCCAACAATCTGCCCCTTAGTTCATATCCATGGGTCATGCATATAAGTTTTTTGGCTACTTGATTTCCTATACTGTTCTTAATATTCCCCTGTTTTTGTTGTACCTACCAATTTGTACTTCTTAATCCCTGAACCTATTCCCCCATTCTCTCTTTTTCCCCTCCCAATTGATATAACCCTCCAAATGATCTCCATATCTATGATTCTGTTTCTGTTCTGCTTGTGTGCTAAGTTTGTTTCTTAGATTCAATTGTTGATTGTTTTGTATTTATTGCCATTTTAATGTTCATAGTTTTGATTTCCTTATTTTTCTTATATAAAATTCCTTTTAACATTTCATATCATAATGGCTTGGTAATGATGAACTCCCTTAGATTTATCCTGTCTGGGAAGCACTTTCTCTGTCCTTCCATTCTAAATGCTAGCTTTGCTAGATAGAGTAATCTCGGTTGTAGGTCCTTGCTTTTCATCGCTTTGAATAATTCTTGCCAATTCCTTCTTGCCTGCAGTTTCTTTTGAGGAATCAGCTGACAGTCTTATGGGAACTCCATTGTAGGCAGCTGTCAGCTTTTCTCTTGCTGCTTTTAAGATTCTCTCTTTATCGTTAAAATTTTCCATTTTAATTATGATATGTCTTGGTGTGGTCCTGTTTGGGTCCATCTAGTTTGGGACTCTCTGTGCTTCCTGGGCTTGTATGTTTATTTCCTTCACCAAATTAGGGAAGTTTTCTTTCATTGTTTTTTCAAATAAGTATTCAGTTTCTTGCTCTTTCTCTTTACCTTACAGCACCCCTATGATTCGGATGTTGGCACTTTTCAAGTTAGATGTCGCAGACACTCCTTAGCCTATCCTCATTTTTTTAAATTACTTTTTCTTCTTGCTATTCAGGTTGAATGCTTTTTTCTTCCCTATGTTCCAAATCATTGATTTGATTCTAGGCTTCATCCCTTCCACTGTTGGTTCCCTGTAGATATATCTTTATTTCATTTACTGTAACCTTCATTTCCGCCTGGGTAATTTTTATGCTGTTGAAGTACCCAGTGTGATCCTGGATCATCCTGATAGGCAGTGTTCTGAACTGTGAATCTGATAGATTGCTTCTCTCCATGCCATTTAGTTCTTTTTCTGGAGTTTTGGTCTGTTCTTTCATTTCGGCCGTATATCTTGGTGTCCTCATTTGGCAGCCTCCCTGTGTTTGTTTCTATGTATTAGGTAGAGTTCTTTGACTCCCTGTCTTAGTAGCATGGCCTATTGAAGAAAAGGCAGTGAAATATGTATGGGGCAGAAACTTAGGTAATTGCTGGGGCATGGCAACCATTATCACTGCTCTATTGCTCTGTTGGGGTAGGGAGAACTCAGAGAGTGGACAATCCTGTTCCCTGGCCTCTGGAATCATGCTTAGGATGAAGCTGTCTCCCGGCATTTGTCCTGCTGCCAAGCACTTCACTTTCTCCCCATATGCCACCAGTGCCCTTCCAGCTGTTGTCCTGGTATTGAATCCCAAAGGGAGTGGGTCCGTGTAAGTCAAGTTCATTGTGGGCCCTAGAGTCTCCTGTGAGTCCTGCAGTTTCTTCTACACCAACCATCACTGGTTCTTATAGCCAGAAGTTATGGAGACTTAAATTCCTGTCTCTGGAATCCTGGGCTGCATGGTCTGATGTGGGGCTGGGATCCCTCACTCCCAAGGTATCCCTCCCTCCCAAGGTACCCCTCCCAATTTTTATTCATCACACATCGCGGGACCACCTGTTCTAAGTCTCCACATTTCTCCATGCCTCTTTGCCCCTCTCCACCTCTCCTCACCTCTCTGCAGTCTCTGAGTCTCCACCCCTCCTGGATGAATGTGCCTTCTTTATATCCTTGGTTGTCGTGTTTTCATACAGCTTGATATTCTGATGTTTCTGGGTGATATTTGTTTCGTAGTCTCCTTGTAATTTTTTACAAGTGTGAGGAGGCAAAGTGTGTTTGCCTATGCCCTCATTTTGACTGGCTTAAAAATTCAGGGTTTTGTTCAATTATTTGCCTTTTAATTGCCCATGCATTAAAATTGGAAAAAGGTAAGATGTAATTAGAGAGCAGTATCTCACATCACACTTCAGGGAGAACAGGAGAAAATAGGGAAATACAAAGCCCCAAAGGACTTTGATTCTTTTCTACTGAGCAAGCAGTTTGTGAATGGCTGTGATCAGGTCATAGTCAGATCTTAGGAAAAAAAAACTTTTTTTACTGTTTATTTTTTTATTCTTGTTTTTTCTGTTACAGTTGTCCCAGATTTCCCCCCTTTGCCTTCCTCCATCCAGACCACCCACTGCTCCCACAGTCGACCCCCGTATCATTGTCCAAGTCCATGGGTCATTCATACATGTTCTTTGACTAATCCCTTCCACTTCTTTCCACCATTCCTGCATTTCTCTCTTTCCTTTGGCAGCTTTCAGTCTGTTCCCTGTTTCCATGTCTCTGGTTCTGTTTTGCTCAATAGTTAATTTCATTCATTAGATTCCTCTCATAAGTGAGATCATATGGTATTTGTCTTTCACTGACTGGCCTATTTCAGTTAACATAATAGTCTCCAGTTCCATCCATACTGTTACAAACCGTAGAAATTCCTAATTTCTTTCTGCTGCATAGTATTCCATTGCATAAATGAACCACAGTTTTTTAATCCATTCATCTACTGATGGGCACTTAGACTGTTTCCACCACTTTGCTCTTGTATATAGTGCTGCTGTGAACATATGGGTGCATCAGTTCCTGAATTGGAGTTTCAGGATTCTTAGGGTATAATCTCAACAGTAGAATCAGTGGTTCAAAAGGCAGATCCATTTTTAGTTTTTTTAAGGAAATTCCATACTGTTTTGAACATTGGCTGCACCAGTCTGCATTCCTACCAACAGTGCACTATTGGTTCCCTTTTTTCCGCAGCCTCACCAGCACTTGTTGTTTGTTGATTTATTAATTATAGTCATTCTGATGGGTGTGAGGTGATATCTCATTGTGGTTTTCATTTGCATCTCTGATGGAGAGTGATGTCAAGCATTTTTTCATGTCTATGGGCCATCTGTATGTCCTCTTTGGAGAAGTGCCTATTCAGGTCCTTTGCCCATTTTTTTATTGGATTGTTTCTCTTCCAGGTATTGTGTCATATGAGTTCTTTATAGATTTTGGAGATCAAACTCTTGTCCGATGTATCATTGGCAATATGTTCTCCCATCCATTCATTTCCCTTTTCATTTTGATGATGGTTTCTTTAGCTCTGCAGGAGCTTTTCAATTTGATGTAGTTCCATTTGTTTATTTTTTCCTTTATTGCCCTTGCACTAGGAGATATAGCAGCAAAAATATTGCTAGGTGGTATACCTGAAATTTTCCTGCCTGTTTTCCTCTAGGACTTTTATAGTATCCCAACTTATACTTAAGTCTTTTATCCACTTTTCATTTATTCTGGGGTATGTTGTAAGTTGGTAGTCTAGTTTCTTTTTTTCTTTTCTTTTTTCTTTTTTTTTTTTTTTTTTGCTGGTACCAGTCCACTTCTCCTAACACCATTTATTGAAGAGTCTGTTTTTACTATCTTGTATGCTTGTGCCCCCTTTGTCAAATATTAATGAACCGTAGAGACATGGGTTTATTTCTGGGCTCTCTTTTCTGTTCCATTCATCTGCATGTTGGTTCTTATGCCAGTACCAGGCTGTTTTGAATACAGTGGCCTTGTAATATAGTTTGATATCAGGTATTGTGATCCCTCGTACTTTGTTCTTCTTTCTCAAAATTGCTGAGGATATTTGGGGTCTTTTTTTGTTCCATATAACTTTTTGAAGTATTTGTTCCAGCTCTGTGAAATATGCCATTGATATCTCAACAGTAATTGCATTGAATCTATGGATTGTTTTGGGTAGTATGGACATTTAATAATGTTAATTCTTCTAATCCATGAACAGGGTATATGCTTCCATTTATTTGTTCCTTCCTTGATTTCTTTCTTCAGTGTTCTATAGTTTTCTGAGTATAGTTTTTTTTTTTTATTTCCTTGGTTAAATTTACTCCTAGGTGCTTAATTTTTTTGTTGTTGTTATAGTAACAACAAAATGGGATATTTACTTAGTTTCTCTTTTTGATAGTTAATTGTTGGTGTATAAAAATGTCATCAATTTCTGAATATTGAGTTTGCATCCTGCTATTTTGCCAAATTCACTAATTAGTTTGAGTAGTTTTTTGTTGGAGCCTGTAGAGTTTTGTATGTACACTATCATGTAGTCTGCAAATAATGACAGTTTTACTTCCTCCTTTCCAATTTGGATACCTTTTATTTCTTGTTCTTGTCTGATTGCTGTGGCAAAGAGCTTCAGTGCCATGATGAATAAGAGTGGTTAAAGCAGAGAGGCACGTTTTGTTCCCAATCTTAAGGGAAACACTTTCAGTTTTTGCCCATTGAGTGTGATGTTGGCAGAAGGTTTTTCATATATGACCTTTATTATGTTGCGGTATACTCCTTCTATTCCCACTTTGCTGAGTGTATTTTTATAATGAATGAGTACTGGATTTTATCAAATGCTTTTTCTGCAACTATTAATATGAGCATGTGATTTTTGTCTTTCATTTTGTGTATGTGGTGTATTACATTTATTGATTTGAGAACAGTGTACCATCCTTGCATCCCTGGGATAAATCCCACTTGATCATGGTGTATGGTCTTTTTAATGTATTGTGAGATCCTGTTTGCTAGTATTTACATAAGAATTTTAGTGCCTATGTTCATTAGTGATATTGGCCTATAATTTTCATTCTTCATTTTTTCTTTACCTGTTTTGGGGATTAGGATATTACTAGCTTCATAAAGAGTTTGGGAATCTTCCCTCTTGAATTTTTTTTGGAATAGTTTGAGAAGGATAGGTGTTAGTTCTCCTTTAGATGTTTGGTAAAATTCAGCTGTGAAACTGTCTGGTCCAGGGCTTTTGCGTGTTGACAGTTTTTTGATTAGTGCTTCAATTTTGCTGGTTGTTATCAGTCTATTGAGGTTTTTTGCTTCTTCCTGATTCAGTTTTAGAATACTGTTTCTAGGAATTTATTCATTTTACCCATGTTATGCAATTCTTTGGCATATAATTGTTGATAGTAATTTCTTACAATCCTTTATATTTTTGTGGTATTGGTTGTAACTTGTCCTTTTCCATTTCTGATATTATTTATTTGGGCCCTCTGTCTTTTTTCTTGATGGGTCTGGTTAATGGTTTGTCAATTTTGTTTATATTTTCAAAGAACCAGTGGCTGGATTCATTGATCCTTTGAATTGTTTTCTTAGTCTCTATCTCATTTAATTCTGCTCTGATCTTGATTATTTCCTTCGTTCTGCTCACTCTGGGCTTTATTGTTGTTCCTTTAGGTCTTTTAGCTGTAGAATTGTTGGTTATGGGATTTTTCCTCTATCTTCTGTAGGTAGGCCTGTACTGCTATGAACTTCCCTATCAAGACTGCCTTTGCTGTGTCCTATAGGTTTTGGGTTATTGTACGTTCATTTTCATTTGTCTCTACATACTTTTATATTTCTTTGTTTAAAAAAAATTTTTTTATTGTTGTAATACATTTGTCTCCATTTACCTACCACAATCTCCCATGCCCCACCCACGCACACCTCTCCCCCTCAGTCCTTTCCCACCTTGGCTTCCTCCACTGTCCTTCACACCTGTTCCTTGATCTGACCCTTCCCCTTCCCCTTTGCCTCCCTGCTACCACCCTCTCTCCCTTCCTCCTGTCCCTGTTGGTTTCTTCTTGCTTTCAGTGTCGCTGGTCATATTTCCTTGCCTGCTTGCTTTGCTGATTAGGTTCCACTTATAGGTGAGATCATATGGTATTTGTCTTTCGCCCCTTGGCTTGTTTCACTTAGCATAATGCTCTCCAGTTCCATCCATGCTGTCACCAAGTTTAGTAGTTCTTTCTTTCTGCTGCGTAGTATTCCATTGTGTAAATGTACCATAGTTTTTGGATCCACTTATTTACTAATGGGCACTTAGGCTGTTTCTAGCACTTGGCTATTATAAATTGTGCTGCTATTAACATTGGGGCGCATAGGTTCTTTTGAATTGGTGTTTTCGGATACTTAGGGTATAATGCCAGCAGTAGAATCGCTGGATCAAAAGGCAGTTCCATTTTTAGCTTTTTGAGGAAATTCCACACTGTTTTCCACACCAGTCTGCATTCCCACCAACAGTGCACTAGTGTTCCTTTTTCTTCACAACCTCACCAGCACCCGTTGTTTGCTGATTTGTTTATGATGGCCATTCTGATCGGGGTGAAGTGGTATCTCATTGTGGTTTTAATTTGCATCTCTCTGATGGCTGGTGATGCTGAGCATCCTTTCATATGTCTCTGGGCCCTCTGTATGTCCTCCTTGGAGAAGTGTCTGTTCAGGTCCTTTGCCCATTTTTTAATTGGATTGTTTGTCTTTCTGGAGTGGAGTCAGGTGAGTTCTTTATATATTTGGAGATCTAATCCCTGTCTGAGGTATCATGGGCAAATATATTTTCCCATATAGTTTGTTCCCTTTTCATTTTGCTGATGCTTTCTTTAGCCATGCAGAAGCTTCTTATTTTGATGAAGCCCCAATTGTTTATTTGTTCTTTTATGTCCCTTCCTCTGGGGGACATATAGGTGAAAATATTGCTGTGTAGGATATCTGAGTCTCCTGCCTATGTTCTCCTCTAGGACTTTTATGATGTTGCGACTTACATTTAAGTCTGCCCTAACCATTACAGCAATATCAACAACAAGAGAACAAGGAATAATAAAAGAAGAAAGTGAAGTGGAATAGTAGAGAAAGGGGAAAGGGAAAAAAATGAGAAGACCAAAGGAAAGAAAAGTGATTATAAGAGGAGAAAGGGGTAGAGAACTACTACTCATAATGAATTGAAAGAGGAAAAGGAGGAAAAAGAACACAGAAATGGTAACAAAAAGAATAAAAGGAGAGAAGAAGGGAACAGTGGAGTATTCAAAGAGAAGAGTAGAATAGGAGATATGGAGGAAAAATTAGAGCACCAGAAATGAAAGAAAAAGAAAAAAATACATAAAAATAAATAAAACGGCTATGAAAAAGAAAAAAATAGATAATGAAAAACGAATCAAGAGGATTTGTCTCAGCACAGTTTAGATCTTGCCTTCTGGTTTCTCCCTTTGGATATCTCTCTGATGTCTGAGCCTGGTGTAATCCAATGTCAGGTGCTGTCCACGTCTGGCCCCCGGCCTCCTTTTCAAAGCTACAGGTGATCCACAGTTTGTGCCTGATTCCTGTGGGCTTGGCTGCTCCCAGGGTGGGCCAAGCTGGGTTTTATCAGCAGAGGTTCCAAGGATGTGTCAGCAAATGTCCCAAGTCACCACAGGGTCTGTCTCTGCCTGTCTCTGCCTGGTGGCCTGCTGTCAATCTTAAAGTAGTCACAGACCTGACTGTTTCTGAGAGTGGAAATGGGAGGCTGTGTTTCCTTGACCTATGGCAGGTGTCTTTCAGAATTCAGAGAAGATGGTGGGTGTGTTCCCATCTCTCCCAAGCCACTAGTCTGAATCTGTCTGGGATTATTTCCCTGTACTTGGCTGGGCGAGGCCCCTACTAGGCCTCCAGAGCCCATATTTGGGGTCTGCCCAAGACCAGGAGGGTGTTTCTGTGGCTCTCCTGTGACGGGGAAGCACCAGTCCATATACTATCCTGGGTATTTGCCAGGATAGTGTATGGATTAGCCATGTCCTACTACCAGTCTCTGATGATCCTGAGTATGTTTAGGTTGTTGTCTCCTCAGCAAGGGTTAAGATGCAGGATGGGAGAAAGAAAGAACAACAAACTGAAACAAAATAACACCAAGACAGAGAAAAACTGAAAAAAGAACCAGAAAAGGTGCTGTATGGAAAGAACAAGATTTCAGGGGGTATAGTGAGGGGATTTCCAGGGGGTGAGGGGAGCAATATCCCACAGGGCAAGGTCATTGATTTTCCCCTCGGAGGGGCTAGCTCTTCTCAAAAAAGATGGCTGCTATGGAGCCCAGGTATATCCAAAATTCCACAGCTGTCCTCCCAAGACTGTCTCAAGTGCCTTCCACTCTAGGCTCTCCTTGCATGACTCCAGACCGAGCCACCCTCTTTTCACGGGGACCCAAGGTAGGTAGCCACAAACACAAACCCTGTTCTTTGCCCCTTTAAGGAAAAAAAAAAAGATGGTGGATTCATCTCCAGCAGTTTTCATCTCTCTCCAGAGCCAAGAGCCTCTGTGGTACAGACTCCTTGATCTGCTGATCTGGATGCTCCAGGAATGTCCCTTGTGTGGTTTATGTGGACTCTCCTATGTTATTTGGGACTTGATTTTTATTAGCCTGTTCCTTGGTGGGAACAGTCCCCCATCTATCCGTATAAGGGGCTTGACCCCTGCCCTACCTGTCTCTGCCTTGAGAGGGCTTCTAGTGTGGGTCGTATCCCCAGTCAGGGCACGTACAGGAGACCACGTATTGATGCATTTCTTTCACACTAACACCTCTCCCCCTCTCTCCCAAATCAGTAAATGATATCCAGTATGCATTGCCTTCTTTCAAGTAACATATCATCGTGATGGTGTGGAGGAAGGAAGGGAAGGGTCCAGCAGCAGTACTATCGCATGGGATGGTGGCGGGGCACTCGCACCCTCCTTCCAGTGAGTCTCAGCCTTGGACTCCCACTGCTCTGCTCCCACCTCAGTCTCTGCAGCCAGTGCTACCCCGGCCTCCTCTTTCTCACCCCAATCCTACCGATCTGAAGCCTCCTCAGTCATACTCTGTCCCATTTGCAGTTCCAGCAGTGCCCAGGGCTGGGGAAGTGACAACCCACTCCCCAGAAAGTACTGCAGTTCCTGAACCCTGGCTTCCAGTGGCAGCAGGGTGGGCAGCCCTACTCAGCATTGAGGTCACAGAGACAAGGCTGGCCACTGAGGTGCAACCACTCCAGCAGCTTCTTCCTGTAGAAGAGATTGTAAATTCCACAAAATGGCTCCTGCTCCAAATCTGTGCAGCCAGACATACTGGACTGGGCTGTAGCAGTGGCAGACGCTCTGCTAGGAGAACCTGGGCTGCCGACCCCCAAGTTCCCCACAGATAGACAGACACTCACACACTCGCACATATACCTGCATACTCATCTACACACACTCACACTCAACTGGATTTTTGAGTTGATTACCTTGTGGTTTAGCTGAAAAATTGGTTGGGAGCAAGTGGGACAGAGCTTCTAGCTACTCTGCAGCCATCTTGGAACCCTCTAGAGCAAATTTTATAAAGTTTTCTAAAAGGGAGAGAAGACAATTAAAAGTTTCCCAAGAAGATACAAAGGAAATCGGTAGAGAAGCAGTTTATTTCCAGTTAAAAATCAAAGGGTACCACATGGTGCTGGAGAATTCATATTTATTTTAAACCTTAATCTATCATTGTGTTTTTGGCTTTTTTTAAAAAAGAATGTGTCATTTAATAGATACTACTATATTTAGATGAAGTTGTGTCTTGTAGGAAAAAGCATGTTCATGTCTGGACATGGGTACTAGATGTTTAGAGTCTCAGGTAACCATGTTTAAGGCCAAAGTATAATTATGAGGTTTATAGGACTCTAACTGTGTTCTTTCTAAACATGCTTGATTATAAACCCCTGTCAAAAAATGTATCCATTTCTATATATATATATATGTCTTTACAAAATATTATATAGAAAATTGACTTAATGTATTGTGATCATTATAAAACATACAGAAATAGAAATGAAAATAGGTTATATAGGCAAATATTTTAATATTCTCTTCTCAAACCACATTGGATTGATTGTTACTGGTATTCATGGGGTACCTACAATCTACTTTTGATGCCACTGCTCTTTCCTATTTATTCTCAAACTTGGGTTGAACATTAGAATCACCTTGGAATATTCAAAAGGCAGTTGGATTCTTGTGCTCAACTTAAGGTCTATTGAATTAGAATATCCATGGCTGGAACTTGTTAGCCTATATTTTGAAAGAGTCACCTCAGGGAATTATGATATCCAACCAAGTTGGGGAAATGTTGATTTCACAGTAGAGGTCACCTTGTGCCATTTGCTCTCTAGGACCATGATTCTCAAACTTGGCTGCACACTGGAACTACCTGGGAAACTTTAAAATGTGGATAGCTTAGTCCAGTCCCTGGAGATTTAAATTTGGTCTGAGCTATGGCATGGACATTGGGATTAAAACTTCCCAGCTGAACCTAATGTACAGCCAAATTTGAGAACCACTACTGTGGTGGGGAGAATAAAATGGGCCCTGAGAAGCTGTGTTAGGATTATTTTAGTTACTAGTTGCACAAACCTACACAAGTTTAAGCAAGAAGAAATTTATTGGTTTACCTAAAATGTCCAGGGATTGTCTTATTTCAGACATACCTGGATTTAGCGGCTTGAACAATGGCATAAAGGATATTACTTTCTCTTTATGTCTCTTGACTCTCTTTCCTCCTATGTGGTTACGTTCTTGGGTAAACTTTCTCCCTATGGCTGGAAACATTGTCACAACAGCTCTAGATTTATATGATCCTTATAGCTTGCAGTCCTTGAAAAAGAAAAATGTTTTTACACTTATAGTTTATATATTAACTCTTAGTGGAGACTCTGATTGTTGTAGCTTGCTTCAGGCACCTCTATCTCTGAACTAATCACAGTAGGCAGATAGATGGTATGGAGGGTAGGAATTATTATGGTCTCATTTAAATCTCATGGAATGAGTTTCCCATATGAAGGGAGGTTTGGTTATAAGAAGGAAGGTAAAGGAATATTATGCTTGGCAGATGATATCACAGTCCACTACTGAAGTGTCTCTCTAAGAGTGAACGCTCTCTATAAGGCTAGTCTTGCTTGAAATCAAGCTACAGATTTTTACATAAATTAAAAAAACAATTTCCCTTTCCAATGGAAGTGTCAATTGAACCATACTTCATAAATTGGCTAATTGTTTTTCCCTGCTGTGGACATTAACTGCTGAGATCGTGGGACTGACTGAATTCTTTTTGGTGAGAGAATCTTTGATGAAAATCTTAAGTCTCATGAGTCAGTCATTCAATTGTTTAACATTCAGTTGAAAAGAAATCCCTTTTTAGACTGTTGGTTTACAGACTGATAAGACATTGCTCTTGCTATAATGATCAAGGTAGTGAACATTGTAGAGCTATTAAAATTCTGATATTGTCAGAGTTCTAAGTGAGAGCCCAGCTCAGGGTTCTTCTCTGAGACAGTGCAGTATATTCACAGTTGAAGCCCTGGCCCTGAAAATCTGATTGTCACTTGAGAAAATCACTTTTAGAGTCAGCTTCCTCTGTAATTGGTTAACACTCTTCTTTCTCCATGGAATCAAGTAATAGAAAAATAAATGCAGAGTAAATAGAATTTCATGCTTGTGCATGTCACTGGCAAAATTATCCTTGGGTCATGCAGGAAGAGATGTTTTGTTCAGAGGAAAATTGTCTAGAAGGGAAACATTTTATTTCTAGCTCCCTTCTCTTATTTACCCTATTTGAAATTCTAGTTTTAAAATGCTGATTCTTTGCAGAAATATGTGCTGGAAAGAAGGGGATTTGCACCTGTCCTAAGGATCAGATGAGCTATTGCAGAATTAACAAATGACTGACTTACTCCTCCAAGGTTATTTATATAAAAAGAGAGAAGAGCATATTAAAACCCAACTATTATCTAGAGTGTCTACTAATTTTATCTTTTGAGCAGAATAGCAAAGTAGGCAAAGATTATCTTAGCAGATAAATCGTCTCAATTTTGCCATGTGTTTGGGCTTACACACACACACACACACACACACGCGCGCGCGCACATGTGTGCCCTCCCCACCCCTTACTGTTTCATTCTATCACTCTTCCTGCTATGTTGTATTAGTTTTCTATTGCAGCTGTAATAGAAATACAATACAAATTTATTATCTTACAATTCTGGAGGTCAGAAGTCCAGAAATCTAAAATGTGTCTCAGTGGGCTAAAAATCAAGGTATTAGCAGGCCTGAATTCTTTCCTGGAGGATTTGTGGGAGAATCTGTTTCTTTTCTAGCTTCTAGAGGCTACATTCCTTGGCTGTGGCTTCACCTTTCTTCTTCAAAGCCAGCCAAATCTTGCTCCTGTGGCATCACTCTTGACATACTCTCCTGCCTCCCTCTTCCCTTTTGACTATATTGGACCCATCCCACTGATCCAGGATAATCTCTCTATTTTAAAGTAACTGGATTAGCAACATTAATTCCATCTGCAGCTTTAGTTCCCTTTTGCCATATAGCCTGACATGTTCTCAGATTCTGGAGTTTAGTATGTAGATATCTTTGCTGGAGGTGGGGTGTGTGAGTCCACTATCATACATGTCAAGTGCTCTAGGCTTTTATTCTATTCATTGGCTGTCCACAGTTCATGACACTCATGTACCACTGTCATTTCCTAAATATCTTGGAATGTAATGGATAGATAGTGTTACATAACTCTGCCAGTGCTGTTCTGGAACAGCTGTGGAGTTCAGTTGCCTGCCACCCAGAAGTGTGACTCCCAATGCAAGAGTTTGGTGAAAAAGGAAAGAGGTTGTTTATTTAAAGGTTATACAGATTTAGAATAATGGTGGATTTCTGCCATTAAGTCCTGCTCCCTTTAAAAACAGCCAAAAACACATAGTCCTGCCTCCCTTTGCCAAACCAGGCCGATTTCAGAATAAGCCAGTCAGAGGTACTGTCTTTCAGAAAAGCAGAAGTCTGCGGCTCAGCATTCCCAGTGGCAGTTCAGTTCAGCTCGAGGCATCTCCCTTGAATTTGTGTTTGGTTAGGCAGGTCTCTGCACAGCTCCATCAGCCTGCTGCTGTCTTCTCCAGGCAGGATTCCCAACAGGCCTCCTTTTTCTTACTCTAGCTCTTACTTCCAACCACGTGGCATCTCCTACTCCAACCCATATGGCATCTCCTTACACACCAGACTTGATGGCTGACTGGGGCCCTTTCTCTACACACCTTCAAACTGCATGACTGCTTCCTCCTTCTCTTTCAGCCTGCCCTTATTTTAAATACTAGGCCCAGAACTTCCTATGTGACTTCATATCCAACTCCTCCTATGATGTGGAATTTTTGCCAGTTCCCCCATATCTTTTACCTTCTTCTGGCTGCCATCTTTAGTCAGGGCAAGAGTTCTCAGTGATGCAGGGGCATCCCACTCCTACCTCTCACACAGGTGCTGTATAAGCTCCCCCAGCTTTGTCACAAGTTCCTGAATGCTCCCAAGGTCTCATATTCCTTTTGCCCTCCAGGGCGGGAGCACAGTTTTTAACTTGCCATTGTTATGCAAAGTATCTTAAAAGTCATATCATCCATTCTCCCTTCTCCCAACCCCCAAGGTTTGTGGGTAATATGCTCTGCTATTTTTGGGGACCCCTGCTCTACACCCTGTTACAATAGGAACACCAGAATAGGAGACCGAAGACCTAGGTTGGAGAACAGCCTCTCCACTTATGTATGAACTGTGTAAGCTTGGGCAAATCCTTTCTTTTCTAGGAGCCTCAGCCTCCTCATCCATGCTCTTTTCTTCCTTCCTCTGTCAAAGCATAGCTATTCTATACCCTTTCTAGCAGGCCTTAACTGAGAACTCAAGTTAATCTGGAAAACTAATTCAAGCTAAGGCATTAATACGTGATAATGGTTTCATATGTCACTACTCCTTTCCCTCCAACTCCCATACATATATACCCTTTGAAGGAACATTTTCATTTTATAAGATGAATTCACCTGGGGAGAAATAATTTTATTAGGTGTTCAGTAACAGTAAATGGATTAGGCTACTGCCTACCTTTCAGAGCTAGCTTTGTCCCTGAACATGTAAAAAGAATTATCTATAGGATAACCAGAGGGTCTGGTTTGCTCAGGATATTCCCATTTTTTTTTTACTATTGCCTTGTTTTACAATCAAGTATCTTGATTTGGATGATAAATTATACATGGTAATTGTTTTATTTGGCCCTTGTCAATATCTTGAATGTATTTGTAAAATTTCCCTTCTACCTTGGATCTTCAGAAAAGAAGGGGCATTTAAAATTACAGTTTCTCCAGTAGGTATCCTAGAATATGCATACCATGGCTTCTGGGTAGCTATTTCTGACTGACTATATTATTTCACATCTTAGCCATCACTATTTCTCTAAGTAATCCTTGTAGACTGTCTGTGTCTAATCCCCTTCTCCCCAGTTCATATGTTGAACACTTAACCCTCAATTTAGCTCCTGTAAGGAGGTAATTAACATTAAATGAAGTCATGAGAGTTGGGCCCTAATCCAATCGGACTGGTGTTATTATATGAAGAGGAAGAGACATCAGGGATGTACATGCACAGAGAAAAGACCGTATGAGGACACAAATAAGATATCCATCTGCTAGCCAAGGAAAGAGTCCTCAGGAGAAACCAAATCTGCCAATACCATGATGTTGGACTTCTAGTATCAGAAACTATGAGAAATAAATTTCTGTTGTTTAAGCCAGCTAGTCTGTGGTAATTTGTTATGGCAGCACTAGCAGACTAATATACCAATACATAAATAAATGCATCTAGCTAGCTAGCTAGATCTTCTGCTCCATTAAAAAAAAACAGTTAGAGATATTGTTAAAAATGCAATATCCTGGGTGCTATTCTAGACTTTATCAGAAGCTCTCTGGTAGGGCTCAAGGAAGCTCTATGTTTTCGTTGGGTGATTCTTATACACACTACAATTGAGAAGCATTGAAACAGACACCCCAGGGCACTAAAAGGGGGCTTTTTTCACATGTATATATCACATCAAGTCTTTATTCTCTCTTCTGGGATTTTCTAAGTGTTAGTAGAAGATAGGTATTGAGTATCCTAGTTATCTTTGCGATATATTCAGTTGTCAATGAAAATTCCAGAAAGCCATGAGGCTATGGGGACTGTATGTATAAGATGAATCAAGGAAAAAGAGGGATATAACATTTTAGGGTGAAGTTAGTATCAAAAGTAACCTAGAATTGGCCCTTTAAAATTGTCATTAGGAAAGCCATTAAAGCTGAATTTGACCATTGCCTATCTCCCCCGCTTCTTCCTCCTCTGGAGCTAGTAAACAATACTTGATAATAATGCTTTTCTCCTTTCCTGGGGGTCACTTAAGAAGAATTGGCTTTGAAGTCTTTTTCTCTTGACCATTTACTTCTAGTACAGATGCACTTAGTCCCTGGAGTTTGAATCACATCTCAATAGAGACTAGATTGGGACAGCTAAGAGACATGCATTCAATTGTTAAACATCCTATTCTGGAAAGCTTGAGAGGTTTATGCCTCAGAACTTCGCTGCAACATTGATATCAGATATAATTGAAATTAATATGAAATCCTGCCAATTTCATGGTCTGTGGAAATCCAAAGCCTTCCCCTGGATTCCTAAAAATATTCCACTCACCCAAGGTACTTCTAAGCAGTATAGATTTTACTGAAATTTTGTGAAGGATATGGAGAATAACTTACATTAGAACAATGCAAATAACTTTAACATGTACCATAGGCATTATAGGCAGTTCTTAACTATCCATTAGCTACCACAGCCCTGTGGAGTTTCACTAGCCTGTCTTGTGAACCCAGTTCTGAGTCAAGTGACTTCAGATAATAAAAAGGAAATCCAGTACTTAAATTTAGGCCTGAGTCTTTATATTATAATTTTCACTATACCACCGATCACATGCTTCTGAATCTGGAGTCTTGGGCCAAAGTTCTACTAACAGTTTGTGAGCCCTTGGAAAAGTCGTGTTTACTCTCTGAGGTTCAGTTCCTCATCTATAAAACAGGAAGGCTGACTTAAATAGTTTCTACAGGCCTTTTGGGCTCAGATAATATGACATTCTGTGATCTCTCCTTATGCTACTTGGCAAGTAAAATTGGAAGTTGTAGTACGCCTTGCTTAATTAAGGCAGGACCTCATTAAGATCTGGATCCTGGGTTTTTATTGCCCTGCCCCTGAAGTTGATAACTTATATGCCATTTACTTATTTATTTAATTTATTTATTTATATACTGGAGATTGATTAGGTTTTAGATACCTTCTGATCTCAATAAACCCAACCTTGGTTGAGCAAGAGAGAACAGAGTAGAGGAAGGTACAGAGTTTATCATATTTGTGTCTGTTCAAGTCAGATCAGTAGAACCTGGTGGCATAAATTATTGCAAGTGAAGACCTGCATTCATTTTTTGTGCTCGATAAAACAGTTACATATCTTTTCTTGAAATATTTTTGGGAAATTCAAGCCTAGACATCAATGTTTAGTTTGATAGAACAGTGATAGGATTCAGGGCATCCTGAGCAAAAACAGAGAAATAGAGGATGAATAGGGGGGAAGGTATTTGTGCTTGGGCAGGAGCTCCATGCTGCAGGAGCCTCTTTAGCATATCTAACCTGGAAAGGTGAAGGTTATCTAGATACCCATACATCTACAGGCAGGAAGTTTAGTTCAAGTTCACAAGCTGCCAAAATGCAACTTGTGTGACAATTTGCTATATCTTCAAATTAATTATAATGAATTGTGATAACTCTCTCTCCCTCTTTCTCTCTCCCTTCCTCCCTCTCTATCATCATTTATCTCTAACTCATCATTTATATGCTATTTATCTCTATAACCTATCATTGTCATCTAACCTCTATATCCATTCTCTAGAAGTCCTAGGCAGAATGTCCAATGCTATATACATCACAAATTCCCCTTTCTGTGTGTTGCTCTCAGGCCCAGGTTCTTCCTCTGACTAGGGCACCATGGAGCAAGGGGTGGGAAGGTCATCTTGTGACATCGCCAATATCAACACCGTGAGCTAGGACTATTTTCTATTTACTTTGCAGAGAGAGGAAAAAGTCCCTAAAAGATGAATTTGACTTGACTGATAGATTACATAGTATCATAGGTGGCCGTGTCAGTAAGAATCACTGATGAACATTACCTATTGGTATTGAAATAGGCAAAAAGATCAGGTTGATTGCATGAACTTCTCCTCACTTAGCCAGCTGTATTAGCATCATGTGGGTGTCACAGCATTGGGCATGGGAATGACTCAGTTTTCCAAATTCCTCCCAGTTCTTAAACCCCAGAAACAACTATGTCAGTCTCTGCGCATCAGCCTGCTGTTGGTTTCACTTGCATATTTAAATGCCTTTTTTTTTTAACTGCATCCTAATCCTACTGTTTTGTGGGGGAAGGAGGTTGTTTCTGGAGATGATAGTCTCTTTAAAAAGTAGTTTCTTCCTCTTTGATTTAGCATCTTGCTTGTAGTGGCCCCTCAGAGACCTTGACTCACTGGTTATGGCTGGAATCCAAGTCCTGTCTCTCTCAGTTTTCAGTGCATGTTCTGAGCTTTGTCAGAGCCATTCTGCATTTGATTTATCTTCTGCTGGGATGGTGGCTCCATATTCAATCTGTGTGCCAAGTGCTTCTGAGGCAGCTTTTCCAAAGCAGATAATTTAATTTCTCCATTTTCAGAAAGCAAAGAGCAAGCCAACCTTATTAATTGGAAATGTGCTTATTTAGTGCTGCGTGGGGGCTGACATTATCCCTCTGAATCTTTAGGAAGCTCATCTTGTTCCTGAGGTTTAATTCTCCTTCTTAAAATCTCTCTGCAACCCTTCTACCCCCCCCGCCCTCACACACATCCTCAGACAGAGGCACACATACATACTTCTAACTTTTTAAGTTCTATCAGTTCCTTGAGGCTCAGTTTAAGCCTCATTCTCTCCTGGGACTCTTCCCCAATTAGGGAACCTGCGTTGTATTCTCTATAGCACCTATTGTCTGCAACACACAATTTAACATTTGCTTACTATATTTTCTGAGGGCTTAGTCCATGTCTTACAATTCTTCTCCTGGTGATTGCTTTATTTATTTATGTATTCAACAAGCATTTATTGAGTACTTTCTATATTAAGACCTGTACTAGGCACTGGGGCTTGAAAGATACTGGTTAACGCATGTTCCCTGCCTTCAAGGAGTGTCCAGTCTAGTAGGGAAGATAAATAAACAAACTTTAAGATACAATAATGTATTTAGGTGCTATGATAAAGGTCAAGATAGAATACAGGAAAAAACACATAAGAGAAAGTAGGGGCCAGTTCTACTTGCAGGAAGCAAGAAAGCGTAAAGGAGGTGATGACTGAGTTTAATTTTAAAAGCTTAGTTTATATTGGCAGAAAAGAAGTACATTCTAAACAGCAAAAACATCACAAAAAATCATAGAAGCTTGAAAAAGTATGAAATATTAGACAAGATGGAAATGGTTTGGCATGATTAAAAGACAATTAGGTGGAGGTGGGTAGACTATATAGTAGGAGATAGAACGGGAGAAGTATTGGGGACCAGATTATGGATGCCCTTGTCAAGTTAAGGCCATTTACCTTTAGGCTGCAGGCAATGGTGAGCCATTGTAAAAATTTGTTTAGTGGAGTTACAGAACCTGATTAGGGGTTGAAAAAGTTTATTTTGGTAGATGGTATGGAGGCTGATTAAGGTGTTGAGATGTGAAAGGGCTGATGGAATAAGTACTGTGGCAATAGGAATTGAGATAAAGCACCAATTTTAGACATTTTACAGAGTAAAAGTGATATGACTTAGTAATCAATTGGATAGTAAGGATCAGAGACAGAAGTCTAGAATGATTCTCAGGTTTCTGGTTTGGACTACTGAGTGAGTGGTAGTGCCACTCACTGAGACAGAAAACACAGCAAGAAGAGAGCTCACTCCCTCATAGCTCTCCTCCCCTCTTCCCTACAGTCTCCTGTGGGCCCATAGTTGGTGCTCAGAAATGGATGAAATTTATTTAACTTTTCTCTATTAAGAGAGAGGGGGATGTATTCTGTTTCTTTTGTGTCCTTAGCTTATTAAGATACTTCCTATATTGGAAGGTATCTTAGCTTCATGGCCTCTATTGCTGCTACTTTGTGACCCTTCTGTCTGTTGCCATGATTTATTTGTGCATTTCTGTGTCTCTGGTGCAGGTTCTGGACTCATGACTTAGCTTGCCTTTCTAGTTAGTGCTACATCCTTCTGTTCCTGGTCCATATATATGACTTAATAATAATTATCTCTCACATTTGAACAGTGAGTTGGAGTTCAGAAGGCATGTTCAGATACATTTTATCTCCTCTGATCCCTGTTACTATACTGTGAAGTAGGTAGCAAGGTAGCTTTAACTGTCCATGTTTCATAGATAAAGTAATTTGGGCTGCGGTGATGTGACTTGTCAAAGATCACAGATGTAGTAAGTAGCATAGCTGGGACCCCGATTGCCTCCCCATCCATTGCTCCTTAGTTGTGCAGTCCTGATCCTTGCCTTGTTCTCTGGTACCCATGTACTTCTGGACTCCTCATAGCTTGTCTGATTTTTCCCCTCTGCCATCTTCTGATCTCCAGTGTTTATCCGTGCCTCATGTCCATTGTAACCTTCTATTTTCAGTTACCTCCCTTGCTTAAGTCTATATCTTGCCCTGTTTTGGCTTTCCTAGTGCGGGCATCTTGCCCTGTCTGTGTAATCCTTGTACCCACAGTCTTGGCAGGACTTGCAGATGATTTGTGGCACTAGAACTTTTCTTCTGAAGAACATAGAGGAACACCCACTTTCAGCCTGTTAGGAGGCAACCTTACCTGAGGAAATGCTGGCCTTTGGACTATATAACTTGCAAGATATTTTATTTGTGAATATAAGCAGCGAAAGAAGACATAATGAGCAAGCCAAATTTTACAACCTACAACCTGCCTCCTCTCTGACATAGGTCTCATTTAAGGTTCTCAATGGGCTGTATTTCCTGAGCATTTTGAGCCATTTTTTCATTTATATGGTAGTAACAAACAGTTTTGAGGTTCATGTAAAGTGTTGGTATCTTCTTCCCAACACTGAAGAGGTTTAATGGGTGGCCCCATGTATATAAGTCTATGTGGATCCAGTGGGAGCCAGTGTTGCTTAAGCTTCCTTAGCACTTCAGTGTTTTATAGTTAAGTGGCAAGTATTTGTGAAACACCAACTGCATAACAGGGATGTAAGCAGACTCCTTGCTCTTGAGCCTGCCATCTAGTTGGGAAGAGAAGTCTTACATTTTGTTCACCACAGCTGAGCAGCACACAACACAATTATAAATCCATGCTAGGAATGTTGCTACTTAAAGAAGTATCCTAAAAGATGACATTTGAACTAGGCCTTGGAGAATGGGTGAGATTTGGATTGCAGAGTGTTTGAGTGGCAGTGTTAGTGCTGATATTCTGGGATGGCAGAACAACCTGAGAGAAACCCCATATTTAATTCTTTTACAAAGAGTGTTTCTCAGGTGACAAGTTCAGACAGGGACCTGTTAAAGCCGGCTTTTTAAACAGTGCAAAATCCTGCACTCTAAGTTCCTCAAATGTACAGTTTGGTTATTTCAGAACATGATTTTATGGCCTGGTGTGGACTTAACCCAGGAGATTCCTTTTCCAAGTTGGGGCTCCACTCCAGGTGAAAACTGGGTTTGTGTTTTTGAGATTATTGTCCTAAGAAGGCGGTGCAAAATACAGGCTAGAATAGGAAAGCTAAATTTGTGTAGTTGTGAGATGCAATCTTCTCTGTTCTTCCTTGGCAAAGATGATGCTGTGGCTGGGGAATCTTCTCAGAGTGACAGATCTGTGTGGGCTGAAGCCCCAGTTTGATCATGAGGGGGCAGGAGATGGAATTTTTTTTGTCTTCTCTGATGCAGGCAACTGTATACTCTGGGAGCTATTGTTGAGAGCATGATGTATAACTTGTTTCTCAGTTGAACATTGTGCAACAGATGACATCTGAAATACATTTTTGCAAGTGGGGCGGAGGGTAGGATATGATGAACAAGTTAAATAAGAATTTGTTGGATAGGACAGATTTGTTGAAACTGTGGCCTGAAGAAATATTGTGTCCAATATCAAACCCAGCTGCCTCACTCAGTATTCCACTTTTAAAACGATTTTCATATATGTTAGGGTGGATTGAGGTAATACTCCATCTCTCAATTTGTGGGAGAAGATTGTTAAACAAAAGTGGGCTGATATAGTTGGCCCTTGGCCAGCTGTGAACTTGGCAAAATGTGTCTAATTTTCCACTTTCCTTTTGGTTTTCTCTCTTGCCTCTTGGCATTCTCCCCTGGGGAATGTAGAATTCCTCTCTGTTAAATCTATATTGAGACCTCGGTGGTATCTTTCGGAGAGAGAAGAGTATGCCTGGGATTTAGGGGTGATGGCAGGACTACCTCATAATACGGGCTCTGTATCAGAAAGAGTAGGCAGCAGTCCAAGCAAGATGTGCTGAGAATGTAGCAAATTCTTGTTCATGATGTACCATTATCTATGTCCAAGGATAGGACTTAACTGAGAGACTCATTAGTAGATACTTAGACTCCTCCTGGCAACCCACCTGCTCTATTGCTGAATAGAAATGATAAAATACATTAAGAAGGGATAGGAAAATAATATAAGTGGAGATTAAGAAAAATATTCTCAAGGACTTGTTTAATATGGATTCAATAAGGGAGAAATTAGTATCTACATGGTAAAAAAATACTAACAGCTAACATTTATTGAGCCCTTACGATATGCCAAGCATTTCATATAAAGTTCTTTTTTAATTCTTATGATAAGCCTATGAGTTTTATAATTCACATTTTATATACAGGTAAAATGAGGTAAAGTTGCCCAAGGTCACAGAGCTAGTAAATGATTGAACTAGGATTAAGTGATATTTTTTATTGCTGTAAAAATGCATAATATACAGTTTACCATCTTAACCATTTTGAACAAGGATTTAGTTTTAATTTAATTTTTTAAATTATTCAGAAGCTATCTTTTGTGGTACATAACTTTATGAGTTTTAACACATATATACATTCATGGAGCTACCACCACAGTGAGGATACAGAACAGTTCCACCTCCCCTGAAAACTTGCTTGTGCTCTTCATTTGCAGTCACACTCTTTGCCCACATCTAACCCTTGCTGATAAATTTTCCATCACTGTAGTTTTGTCTTTTCCAGGATTCATATACATGGAATCATATACTATGTAACCTTTTGAGACTAGCTTCTTTTACTTAGCAAATTTCTCTAGAGATTCATCCAAGTTGTTGCATGTTTATTTCCTTTTGTTGTTGAGCAGTATTCCATTGTATGGTCATACCACAGCCTGTTTATCCATTCATCTCTTAATAAACATTTGGATTGCTTCCAATTCTTGGCAGTTATGAATGGAATCTCTATAAATATTCATATACAGGTTTTGGTGCGAACACTTATTTCCTTTAGGGTAAATACCCCAGAATGGGACTGTGGGGTCATGTGGTTAAACATATGTTGAAACTGTATGATATTGCATTTCTACAAAATGGTAGATATATGAGAGTTGTAGTTGTTTTGCATTCTCACAAACTCTTGGTATTGTACTTTTTTTTTTTTATTTAGCCATGCTGATAGGTATGTAGTAGTATCTCATGGTTTCATTTTACATTTCTCTAATGAAGTTGTACATCTTTCTTCTACGTTTTTTTGTTGGTTTTTTTTTTGCCATTTTCATATCCTCTTTGGTGAAGTGTCTGGTCATAAAGTCTTTTGCACATTTTAAAATTTAATAATTTGTGTCTTTACTGTTGAACTTTGAGGATTCTTTATACCTTCTGAACATAAGTCTTTTGTCTAATAGTGATTTTACATATTTTCTCCATTTGAAACTTGTCTTTTTTATTCTCTTAATAGTGTCTTTTATAAACTTTTCTTTTACTTTAAATTTTATAAAGTCTACTTTTTCAATTTTTATTTTATGGATCATGCTTTTGGTATCACATCTAAGAACATTTTATAATGATGGAAAACAGATAAGAGATTGCTTAGGGATAATGTACCTACATCAATTTTTTAAAATAATAACTTAATGAAGCATATTTTACATATCATTGAAGTGTACAAGTCAATGATTAAAAATGTAAGTTTACCAAGTTCTGCAACCATCGCTCTGCATCCGCATTCATTTTAGAATGTATTCATCACTCCATTCACATTTACTGTTAGTCTCCATTGATTTCTAATTTTGCTCCAGAAAACAACTAGTCTACTTTGGATACAGTTTTTCAGCGCCATTTTTTAAATCTAAATTGTGGTGAAAAACAACACAAAACTTAACATCTTACAATTTTTAACTGTAAAATTTAGTAGTATTAAATGTATTCATACTGTTGTATGACCAATCTCCAGAACTTTTTCACCTTGCAAATCTGAAACTCTATATCCATTAAACAACTGTTCCTTCCCCCTCCCCCATCTCCTGCCAACTACCATTCCACTTTCTGTTTCTATGAATTTGAGTGCTGTAGATACCTCATATAAGTGGAATCATGCAGTATGTGTTTTTTTGTAACTGATTTACTTCACTTAGCCTAATATCCTCAAGGCCCATCTGTGTTGTAGCATGTGTCAGAATTTCCTTCCTTTTTAAGGCTGAATAATACTCTGTATATACTACATTTTGTTTTACCCATTTATCTGTTGATGGGTACTTTGGTTGCATCTACCTTTTGGCTAATGGGAATAATGCTACTATAAATATGGATGTACAAATATCTCCTTGAGACCTGCAGCACCATTTTTTTGGGAAAAAACCCAAAAACCTGTTTTCCCATTAAAGAGCATTTTTTTTGCCTTTATTTAAAATCAGTTTACCATATGTGTATGGATCTGATTCTAGACTCCCTGTTTCATTTCATTGATCTATATGTTTATTCTTTTGCCAATAACAAGCAATCTTGATTACTGTAGTTTCATAGTACATTTTAAAATTAGGTGTGTGAGTCTTTCAACTTTTTACTTTTTACAAAGTATTTTTGGCTACTCTAGGTTTTTTCTTTGCTTGTTTGTTTACCTTTCCACATAAGTTTAGAATCATCTTGTCTATATCTATAAAAGTCCTGATGGGATTGAATTACATTGATCACTAAGGATAAAATTAACATCTAACTGATATTGAGTCTTTGAAAATGTTGTTCCTCTATTTATTTAGCTCTTTGTTGATTTCTTTCACCAAAACTTTGTAGTTTTCAGCATATATATCCTATACATTTTTGTGGGGTTTGTATTTAAGTGTGTCATGTTTTGGAGCTGTTTCAAATAGTTTATTTTTTTCACATTTTAGTTTGCTAATGTACCTGGTACATTGCAAGTACTCAATAAATATTTGTTGTATGAAGTAATGATGAGGTATGTTAGAAGTTACATACTCATTTGGCTAGAAGAAGGATAAGCAATCACTTTCTGGAGAGAAGCTTGGGAATATGAATCAACAACAACAAAATACAAGAATATTTCCTTGGGATGTAATTAGAGATGCAAAATTACATCAGTAATTTTTATGTAGAGCAATAAATTGGATTGCATCCTGTATTGTGGAATATTGTACAGTCATTAAAATACCTGTTTTGAAGAATATTTCCTGAAAACATTTGAAAGAATGTAAGCACCCCTGTGTTCATGCAGCATTATTTACAATAGCCAAGATTTGGAAGCATCCCAAGTGTCCATCAGTAGGTGAGTGGATAAAACAGATATGGGACATTTGCTGAGTGGAATACTACTGAGCCATAAAAAAGAAGAAAATTTTACCCTTTGCAATAGCGTGGATGGACCTGGAGAATATTACGCTAAGTGAAATAAGCCAGCCAGAGAAAGACAGATACCATATGATTTCATTCATATGTGTGATTAAATGAACACTGAACTAACAAGCAACATAGAGATAGACTCATAGGTAGAGAGCAGGCTGACAGCTTATGGGTGGGGGTGGTTGGAGTGATCAAGCAAAAAAATAAAAAAAGAGAAAGAACTCACGGACATGGACAACAGTGTGGTGATTGCTGGGTAGGGGATGGGGGTGAGTGGAGGTGGAAGAAGGTATGGGGGGATAAATTGTAATTTAAAATCAATTTATAAAGATACCCTTGTAGGACAATGTACAAAATACATGAATTTTATAGATGAAGAAATAGGTAAGGATACTAGTATATGAGATACTAAGCCTCACTGTTGATTAGGAAATTTCATTTTGAGAAATGAGGTATTTTTTATACCACTCATTTGAAAACTATTAAGAAGTTTGACAATGCCAAATTTTGATAAAGAGGAGGATAAACAATATTACCTGTGTGTTGCCTGAATTATAAATTGGTACAAATACTAAACAACTTGGCATTATCTTGTAAAGTTGAATATTCACATGACCTGCGATTCTGCTCCTATGTATATTCCCAAGGGAAATTTTAGCAACTATAAAGCAGGAGTCATGTCTACAAATATTCATAACAGTGTTTATTGTAATATTTAAAAATTAGAAGTAACTAAAATTCTCATCAACAGGAAAATGGGTAAATAAATTGTCATATATTGACATAATGGAATATTAAGAAGTGTTGAAAATGAATGAACTACAACATGCAATAGCCTAGATAAATCTTAATAACATAAAGTAGAGTGAGTCCCAAAAGATTGTACCCTTTATATAAAGTGCAAATCCTAGCAAAATCAAATATATTGCTTATGTATATGTGTACGCATAAACCTATGAGATAAAATTAAAAGCAAGACAATGGTAACCATAATCATAAAATTCAGGATGGTGGTTATCTCTGAGGGTTAGACAGGAGAATAAGATGGAGAGAAGCAGATTATTGGTAATGTTCCAGTTCTGAGATTGGATGAGTGGAATCATGGTTTATAATATTGTTAAAACAATGAGTAAATAAATAAATAAATAAATAAAATAAGAACAGCATGCATGGATCAATAACAATAGTATGTTTCAGTCAAAATTGAGGACCAATTTTTGTGTATCTAATATACTATAAACCAATGAACCTAAGACTAGTGGGATTAAGCAATAAGTAGGTTTTTGTAGAAGATTTCTATAAGATTGTTTGCTGGTAAAAATAAATATGTAATTAACTGTTCTGTATATATTTTACTTCAAATTTGAAAAAATCCACTGATAACTACTAAAAAATAGTAATTATTAAAAAACTGTAACTACAGTAAAATGAAATTGAAGTGTACAATGCTGTCTGATTGGAAGTGGCTAAAATAGACAGGACAACAATGTAAGTGCTCTGAGAACCCCACTGAGCCACTCTTTGTAATAGAATGGCTGGCTGTGTAAATGCAATGGCTGTATTAAGTACTTAAGTGTCCCTTAACTGCTGTGGCTCAGGAAGGGAGAAACCTTTGAATTCCAACATTGAGAGAGAGAGTGAGAGGTAGGGAGGGGGAATGGCAGGGAGGAGAAAGGGAGAGAGGGGCGATGGGGAAGAGGGAGAGAGAGAGAAGTCTGTGTGTGGTCTGTTTGTAGTCTGTATGTATATATATCTATAAAACTCTTGCTCTGAAAACTCTTTTTCTACCATGTAGATAGGCACCAAAAAATAACTCATTTGATTTCACATGGAAACATAGTACAGCTACAATTCCAGATTTTTGCCTAAGGATATAATTTTAACCTTATGAAAGTTTAATGGCAGGGCTATACATGTATAGTCATGGAGGATTTCCTCAGGTCTAGTACTTCTAAAAAATTTTGGAGGTACAACAGCATCAGCATCAATTTGAGGGCTTGGATGAAATGTAGACTCTTAGGGCCTATTCCAGAACTACTGTATCAGAATCTGCATTTTAACAGGATTTCCTAGGTGTTTTGTATGCACATTTACGTTGAGAAGTAGTAGTTGAGAGTGGAGGTCCTTACCTGAAGCTCAACAGGGGCTGGACTTCAGGAAGTCTGAGCACTCACTAAAATTTTATGCAAAATTTGTGTGAATGAATTTTTTTCTGGGTCATACTATGTGTTTTACTCTGGGATCAGACCAGACCATTGGAAAGCTGTGTACTGAATCCCCAAGCCTTGACCAAATTGTTTCATTGAGCGTGCTTTAGTTTTGTGTCTCCTTTACTTGCATTGAAGAGCACTGTGAAAAGCAGCTGTTGAAATTCATTGAATTTATTGCTAGATACTATTGAGAATATTATAATCCTGCTCAGGTGGTTCTAAGGTCTGACTGCACAAAAAATAATCATCTGAGGTTTTTGTAAACTACTGCTCTGAGGTACTGCCTGGGAATGTGTATTGTTAATAAGCATTGCTGATGATTTTGATGAACTAGGTTCACAGAAAGTAGTTTGGGAACTTTTTACTGCACTAGCTGGTGTCTCTTTGTTAAAATAAACAGATTATTTTTCTTCTAGCTTTAGTACCAGGAAAAGCTTTATTTCTCCTGGGTAACTAATATGCAGTTATCATATGTGTAGTAGAAGTATATAGCTTAACATGTGTCCTTCATTACCTTACAGAAACTACATTTGTGACCTACTTTTGAAAATTGTCTAGAATCTTCTGCTTTACACTTTCATGTTTGTAAAAGTTTTGTTACTTCTGCCTTCATTTTACTTTGGGTTCTTTCCCTTCACTTTAATCTTTTCACTTTTTACCCCAGTTGTCTAATTTTTAGATACTTCAACTTTTTTGGAATTAAAACATTCAACTTAAAATAGGCTATAAATAAAATAAAAACAAATAAGTAAATATTTAAATCATATTTGACTGGTTCTATGTAAGCCTACTCAACTGTTCTTTTTTCCCTTGGAAGAAGGGCAGTGGACTTTCTGTCAAGTGACAATTTTTTCTTTTACTATGTTTAGTTCTGGAAGCTTATGTTAGGTTCTGTCATTCAATTTACACTAAAACAGATTCTTTTTGAAATAGAGGGCCGCACATGCAAATCATGGAGACTTGACTTGGAGTGTTGAACACACAATACAGTGTACAGATGATGTGTTATGGAACTGTGCACCTGAAACCTGTATAACTTTGTTAACCAGTGTCGCCCCAATCAATTCAATAAAAAGGAAAAAATAATGAAATATGACTTAATACCTACTAGGTTGGCTATAATAAAAAAAGACAGACAATGACAAGTGTTGCTGAGGATGTGGAGAAATTAGAAATCTCATACATTGCTCTTGTAAATGCGAAATGGTACAGCTGCTTTGGAAGACCGCCTAGCAATTCCTCCAAAAGTTAAACATAGAGTTACCATATGACCATGCAATTCTATTACTAGGCACAAACTCAAGAGAAATGAAACCATATGACCACATGAAAAAATTGTATATGTATATTCATAACAGCATTCTTCATAATAGTCAATAAGCAGAAATGACCAAAATGTGCATGAACTGGTGAATGGGTAAACAAAATGTATATTCATATACTAGAATATTATTTAACAATGGAAAGAAATAAAATACAGACATACCTCAGAGATACTGCAGGTTCAGTCCAGACTGGACCACTGCAATAAAGTGGGCATTGCAGTAAAGTGAGTCACACAAATTTTTTTGATTTCCCAATGTATATAAAAGTTAATGTTTACATTGTACCATAGTATATTAAATATGAAATGGCATTATGTCTATAAAACAATTTATATCTTAAGTTAAAAATATTTTATTGTTAAAAATGCAATCATCTGAGCCTTCAGCATATTATAATAATTTTGCTGGTGGAGGGTCTTGCCTGGATGTTGATGGCTGCTGACTGATGAGGGTGGTGATTGCTGAAGGTTGAGGTGTCTGTGGCAGTTTTAAAAGATAAGTCAATATTGATGAACTCTTCCTTTCATGAATGATTTCTCTGTAGCTTGTGATGCTATTTGATAGTATTTTATCCATAATAGAAATTCTTTCAGAATTGGAGCCAGTCTTTTTAAATCCTGCCACTGATTTATCAACTAAGTTTATATAATATTGTAAATCCTTTGTTGTCGTTTCAACAGACTTCATAGTATCTTCACCAGGAATAGATTCCATCTCAAGAAACCACTTTATTTGCTCATCCATAAGAAGCAATTCCTCACTTATTAAAGTTTTATCAGGAGATTGCAGCAATTCAGTTACATTTTTAGGCTCCACTTTTGATTTTAGTTCTCTTGTTATTTCTACCACATCTGCTGTTATTGTCTCCTCTGAGGTCTTAAACCCCTCAAAGTCATCCATGAGGGTTGGAATCAGCTTATTTAAGACTCCTATTAATGTTGATAATTTAACCTCTTCCCATGAATCATAGATGTTCTTAATGGCATTTAAAATGATGAATCCTTTTCAGAATGTTTTTAAGCATGCCTTTTATTGTTACTCCTTGTTACCCATACTCTTTTCCCATCATGCTTATCATGGCTTTTACCTTTTTTCATGTCATAAATGCCATTTATTACCTCAGTGTTCTCATTTTTATCAAAGGCACATTTTTATCAATAAGTATTTGTTTACCATTAGATAAGGTTCCCAAACTGAGCTAATATGATTGCTTTAAAGACAAGAAACTGGCCCTGGCTGGCATCGCTCAGTGGATTGAGTGCTGACCTGCGAAACAAAGGGTTGCCAGTTCGATTCCCAGTCAACGCACATGCCTGAGTTGCGGGCCAGGTCCCCAGTGAGGGGCACACATGAGGCAACCATGCATCCATGTTTCTCTCCCTCTCTTTCTCCCTCCCTTCCCCTCTCTAAAAATAAATAAATAAAATCTTTTTTAAAAAGACAAGAAACAGGATGTTTTTGTAAATTTTTTAGTTTTTCTTATTTTGTGGGGGAAGTATATGATCTGTATCAGTGTTAGAAGTAGTAAAGGAAATTATAGGCTTTTATGATCACTGTTATGGACCCCTGGGTGTTAGGAATCTTTAAGCTATGAACACTGCCTTAAAACAATTATTCTAAATTCAGACATAGTTTACATTTTAAAATCCAACAGTGGGTCAGGCATTAGGAGGTTTCCATTGTAGATATAGGTGTGCTAGTAAAGAACTCTATGACCTTGTTCAAAACAAATATATTTTTGTAAGCCTCTATTTTCTCATCTTCAGTATGTAAATAGTAAATCCTTTTTATCTTATAAGAGTATTATGATAATTCCACAGTAAACATTTACTGAGCACCTACTATATGCTAGACACTTTTCATAGACATGTACAGGGTGTGGCAAAAGTAGATATACTGTTGTGAGTATGCAAAACATGGTTTATTCTGGTATTATTATGTTTTAATTATTGTGTTATTTTCCATATGAACAATTGTAAACCTACTTTTGCCCCGTCCCCCGTATTATTAATTTAATTCTCAAAATAACCCTATGAGGTAGGTATTATTTTTGCTTACTTTACAAATAAGGATATTAAGCTCAGTGAGGTTCCATAAATTATTTAAGACCATACATCTAAAATAAAACTTAAACTTCATCTCTCTAACTTCAGAGTACAAATTTGTAACCATTAAGTCTATATTATTTTATTTAATGTGGGCCATTAGGTTACAGGAACAAGTGACCCTGAATCTCATTACTGAAAATAACGAAAGTTTGTTTCTTGTTTTTGTTCCATATTTTTGATTGCTTGAGGGTCTGATTCACGTCATTATCATTCCAGGACCCAGGCTGACATAGTAAATGCCATCTCTAGCATTGCTGGTTGCATTGACAGAGGGAAAGAGTATGTGATGCATTATGCACTGGCTCTTGAAGCTTCCTCCCAGAAGTGACATATGTCACTTCCACTCATGCATCATTGATCAAAGCTAGTCACATGGCCATACTAGTGTGTGTGTGTGTGTGTGTGTGTGTGTGTGTGTGTGTGTGTGTGTGGAACACAATCCCATTATGTTGTGGGAAGGAGGAGAAATGTAAATATTTGGTAAGCAGCACTAATACCTACCATACTTTTCAAATGTGTTTATTAATGTAAAACTATTATTATGACTGTAAATATTGTTCTGACCTAAGAAGCAATGAGGTTGGCTTATATTTACATTTTTTTGTATCAGTCTCTTTTGTAGCTTATACCATAAAGTTTGCTTATATGCTACGATTCAAAAAAACAATAAGTAAGCAAAACAATAAATAATTAAATGAATAAGTTAGAATCTGAACTTTATATATTGATATATTTTAGTGTAGCTTTCTTTTCGTAGGAGGGTATGTATTTTACCTTTCTGAAATAGAAGAAAAAAATGGGGTTATATATAAATTGGAATGGATGCTGTAAACATTTAAAGATGTTTGCTATGCCTTTCTGAGTCTGGCTGATTTGAGAGCAGTTTCATACATGTGATTGCCACAATGCCTAACATAGCCATTTATAATTTCCAAAGTGAACTAAAGCATATGAAAGAGCTTTCTGTAAACTGTAAATATTTTGCTAGTGTAACTATTATTATTATTGTCATTTCATGATATCATTTGATCCTAATAAGTACCCTGTGAGGTAGACCCTATATTGTATTTGTTATTTTCATTGTCTTTATTTACAGTGGAGGAAACTTAGGAGTATTAAACAACTCTTCATGGCTATGTGTCTAGCAAACAGAGGACTCAGAACAAGAATAACAAGAACTCCAGTCTGTAATGCCTTGGTCAGCCCTATTCCTGCTCCACAGTGCTGCCTCTCCAGTCAAATTCTTGGGTATAACTGAAATGCAGCCTACAGAAATTAAAACTGACAAATTTGAAAGAGGAAAACATAATTCTCAATTTCCCAGGACAGCTGGCATCATGCATGCAAACACATTGAAGGAACAGAATCTACTTCTGATAAGAAACTCCTGAAAGGATAGAATCATTCTGGAGTTAAACATTAATGGTGAGAAAGTGGTCTTTCCAAGGGACCAATTAGAGGCTTGGTAGCCTAAAGTATTTTACAGGATGTCATAGCTCAAGGAAGCTGAGGAAAGGTAGTTATGCCTGCCTTGAAAAATTGTGCAAAGTAGGTTAGCAGAGTTGCTTCCATTTTTGTGAAAGAGAATGCCTTTCTAATTTTAGAGTCTTTCAAGAGGTGGGTAGGCTTTTGTGTGAAGGGAAGCTTTTCTCAGTGCTCATTTTGAGAGGTGCCTGTGAAATCATTTTATATCCTGTTTGGGAAAGGAAGACAATGTGGTGGAAATGAAAAATGAGTTTGTGTAAAAAGTTATCTTTCCCAGAAGAGACGGCGGAAATAAGGCTCCACAGCCATACTTATTACTTTTCCCCCTCAGTTATAGAGATGCGTGTTATCAGTTCAATGCAGGTATTGGACTCCTTTAACTATAATGTGTCTCCTGATTTTATACAGTAGGAATGTTTATTTAGCAGATTGTTTGAGAAGGGACAAAGATTTTTCTTTTTTTTAACTCCTGGAGAGTGTTGGGTTTTCCCTGCCTTCTAAATATTTCTACTACAATTTATTTTGTAAATTCAAATTTTCAGAGTATTAAAATGTAGTTTATAAAATGACCTTTTATTTTTTAACCCATTTTTACATCTGGTTAAACAGCAAATACTCCAAACACAAATACTCCCAGAAAGAAAAGGAGGGTTTCCACCGAGGGGCCTGAGATCTCTTAACAGATCGGCAATTGTGTATAGTTTTGTTTAAGTAACTGAGGTTAGATTATGTCCTGAGAAAACATGTTTCAAATTCTGTTTTAAAGAATTTACATGTATTTTAAACTTAGGAATTTTATCTTCAAAGATGAAGCCTTTAAAGAAACTTGGGGCTTAAGAATATAAAATTATGAAGCGTCCTGTTTGCCAAGTCCTAGAAGGCTAGGGTTAGATTAGATTAGAATTGTAGGTGGTTGTTTTCAGGACCAATCAAAGGCAGTGAGATCCTCTTGAATGAGGAGTGTACTGAAGACTTCAGTTACCTCCAGAGACATGCAAATGCAAAGAGAGAAAGGAAGGATCCTAGTGATTATTTAACATATATGGTCCCAAACCAATAAGGTGAATCCACATTTTATAGAGGAAATAATAAGGCTCAGATAGAAATTTATTAATGGGCCTAAGGCCACATGGCTAATAAATAGGAAAACTAGAATTTCTATTATTTTTTTCAATTACAGTTTACATTAAGTATTTTATATGAGTTTCAGGTATACAGCATAGTGAGACAATCATAGGCTTTACAAAGTGATCCCCCAATATTTCCAATACCCACCTAGAACCATATATAGCTATTACTATATATATATATTTTTTTCAAGATTTTATTTATTTTTAGAGAGAGGAGATGGGAGGGAGGAAGAGGAGATAGACATCAACATGCAAGATAAATGTTGATTGGTTGCCTCTTGTATGCCCTCAACCTGGGACATGGCCCACAACCCAGGCATGTGCCCTGACTAGAACTGAACCAGTGACCCGTTCATCTGCAGGACGACACCCAATCCACTGAGCTACACCAGTCAGGGCGATTATTATGATATTATTGGTTGTATTTACTACGCTGTACTTTATATCCCCATGACTATTTTGTAATTACCAATTTGTACTTTTTAATCCCTCCACCTTTTTCTTTTCACCCAGTCCCCAAACCTCTTCCCTTCTGGCAGCCATTAGTCTGTTCTCTGTATCAATGAGTCTGTTTCTGTGCAAAGCTAGAATTTAAATCAAAATCTCTGAGAGTCTCAAACCTGTGCTCATTTCCATATATGTAGTAATTTCAGGGTGACCTGTAAAGTCTTAGTAGATAAAGTTTTATAGAGATTTTAAGAGAAACCAAGGATATTAAAACTTTCCATAATATTTGAGATTGACAACCAAGGATAACTAGACCCTCCTACCTTAGGGTTCTGGCATGGGACTTGCAACTAGGTAGATGATAAAGCTGAGGTTACAGTCATTCCAAGCTCCTTTGTAGACCAATTAGCAATAGCTGCCTTTAAGGTAGGTGCACATTCATCGCCCAGTCAGCTAATGCAAGAGTGACATGGTGCAAATCATTGTGATCTTTGGGACACATGTGACCTATAAGAACACTGGTTACTTTGTTCATCTGGGATTTGTGATAGGCATGTAAGAGTCATGTCCTGTACAGGTGAATGTATAGAAGGTGAATGTATAGAAGAGAGCTGTCGAGGACAGGTTTGTCATTTACTAGCATTGGCCAAGCTGCTTCTAGATTCAGATAAGATATATGTCAGTTAATATTGGGCTTAAATGGAATTCTTTCATTCAATAAATAATTTCATTGTATATTTTCCTTTTTGTCTCTTGCTTATCCCTATGAGAATGCAAGCTTCATAGGAGTAAGGATCTTGTTTGTGTTGTTTCCTATGGTCATGCTAGCTCCTAGAATGGGTGCTTTGCATAGAGGAGGTCAGTAAATGTTGGTTCAGTGAACATAAAGACTATATGCCTTCAATTATTCTCGCCAATTTGTTTCACTGGTCAGTTCTTTCTCCTATTCACCACAGAAGTTATTTGTTCTTCTCTACTCCTTCATTCTCCTTGAATCTCCAGTCTTTTCATATCTATTTCTCATTCTCAGTAAAGCATGCCAACTCCTACATTTCAGAAGAAAATAGAAGACGTCAGATGGGAATTTCCCCAACCTCTCTCTCTAAACCCACAAACTTGAATTTGCTGCATCACTCTGGTCGCTCCCTCTGTTTTCTCATGACATTCTACGTGTGTCTGCCTGTCTTCACGTACTTTATTCTTCTTATGAGGATACTTATCATGTTGGATTAAGGGTTGATCTTACCCCAGTATGACCTCGTCTTAACTAATTACATCTGCAATGACAATGACAATTTCCAAATAAGGTCGCATTCTGAGGTACTGAGGATTAGGACTGCAACATATGTTTTTAGGGGACACAAGTCAACCCATATATCCGTACTGTCTTCTAACAGTTGCCCTGTATCACTCTCCTCTTCTTAATCCACACTTACTGAATAAGGTATCTGTAATCACTGTCTATTCTTACACTCCTCAATACACTTAAATAAGCTCCCATTATCATCACCTCTCTAAATCTACTTTTACTAACCTCCTTGTCCACTGGACACTTTTCTGTTTTTATCTACTTTGCTTCCTAGACACATTTGACATTGCTGGCTACTCCCTTCTTGAACTTTTTTTCCTGTGATTTTGGTAAAACCTCTCCTTGTTTACCTTCTAATCTAGGAACTCTTTCTCCTCGTTGATGTCTCTTGTGTTCATCTCTTAAATGCAGGTGTTCTTTGGGGTTCTGTTCTAGGCCCCTTTCTCAACTCCACATAATTTCTCAGGCCCATCCATTCTGATGGCTTAAATTACTAAGATGATTTTGAAACCTCTGTCTTCAGCTCTTATCTCTTTCCTGAGTGCCACCCTCACCTCAAGTTCCTCCCCAACATGTACCTCAAGGTGCAACCTTCTTTCCAAAACACCTGATCTTCCTTACTTTTGGTGATTTAAATATTTCAATGCACTTGATTTTATTTTGATTTAAGGAATGGAGTAGGGAGCTTATTTAAGTTCTTCTGTTTCAAATGATTAGCCAGTTGATACAAACTTGTTTATTGAGTAACCCCTCTGTTTTTCACCCACTTGAAATGCCACTTTTATCTCAAACTCTTTCTATATTTGGTTAGGTCTATTTTCATTCTGTCTATTCTCTTTCAGTGGTCTGTATATTTATTTCTTTTATTATGAAATAGTTTTAATTATTGAAGCTATATAATATGTTTTAGTAGGCAACAATTGCACTCTTGAACATTTTACCTATTTCCCCTTTATTCATTCAATTTTTCAGTGTCAGTAGAAGCCTCTTATCCTATATGATTTCCGTGAATGCCACAGAGTAGCCACATTTTTTTCTCTGCTTATTGTGATTCTAGTACTTGCCTGGACACTGGGATGTGAATTCTAATAGGAATCTTGGGGGAAGGAGAACATAGTTTCTGCCAAAGCCTCCGTTCTTTCAGCCTAATCAATTAGAAATGCTCTGTTGCTGTTACTCTGGAAGGGATAGAAATTGGCAATTCTCACTTCCCTTGCTCTGTAATCCAGCATGCTACATCTCTGTCTGTCACCTTCAGGAGTTTCTAAGAGCATCAGCTACCCAATTTTACCCCTTTGTCCTAATGAGGAGAGTACAGAGACTACAGTAATTTGACCTGGAAACCTCGGGGAACAGGTTGTGTGTATAGAGGGCCACCTTGGTACATTCCTTTTAAAATTTCCTGTACAGTTTACTTTCATGGCTGATCATTTGTTGGGCTTTCTTATATATTTCTTAACTTTTTAAGGGAAATGAATAAAACTAAAAACTTAGTACATTTTTATGTATATCTAGAGTATAACGCTTTTATTTTTCTACTAAAAAAAAGGAAACAGATTTCTTTTGCCTTAGTCTTTGCACCCTCAAAGTCACCATCTTTACTACAGCCAGTGTGATTTGACTCCCTTGCTTTTGTCTCTAGCCTAGGCTTTTGGGCTGAGCTGCTGACCCATATATACAGCTACCTATGTGACATCTTCTTTAGGATATCTCACATACAACACCCTCTAAACAAAATTCGTTATCCTCCCTTGGAAACTACTTTCTTTTTTTCCAGAATTTCTTTTGTTAAATAAACACCTGCCTCCAGAAATGCATTAATGAGTCGCAGTTATTTCCTTGGCTATTGTAACAGGCTCCTAACTGACCTTCTTTCTTCCATTTCTATTTCTTTCCAAACTATTTTAACCCAGCAGTCAAAAGAACTTTCTAAAATACCAATCTTTTCACATCAAATCCGTGCTTAAGTCTCTTTAATGACCTTCCATTGCTGTTAGAATAAATATAAATCATCTCAACATGTCCCACAAGCCCCGAATAATCTACCTATCTCTACATGCCCTTCCCATTGTCTTCTTTCCCTATGTTCTGTCCACTGACAGGGATATTTTGCCTCCTAGATATATTCTGAACATATCTGTATATTTCTACCTCTAGTCCCATTTCAAACCACCGTTTTTTCTTGTGTTCATTTTTTCGTGACTAATTGTTTTTCCTAATTTACCCTTGCCTCCCTTCAATTTGCCACCACACAGCAGTCAGAATAACCTGTTAAACATGGATATGCTCATGGAATTGATCTGCTTTCAATCCCTCTTGCATATACAGCATAATATGCCATCTATTTAGTATAGCACACGAGGCCCTCCATGATCTGGCTTTATCCCTATCATTTTCATCATCATCCCAATATTCATTTGCCTTGTATTACAGCTTTAACAGTAATTATAACAATCCCAAATATTACTGCAAGTTACCAGTTATTAACCATTTCCAAGACACCAGCTCTATGAATAGCTCTAATTCTAAAAGCAATCTTTCTAATTAGGTATTATAGAACCACTGTATTAAGTTTACTATTAATTGGGATGCTGGCTATTTGTTTGAAATAAAAAATATTCTTTATCACATGAAGTGATTATTCCTCTCTTTCCAGTTCACTGAGATTTATGAGGAATACATCATAGAATTCAATAAATACCTTTTGATATCCATTAAGATGGCCGTATAGATAGTTTTTCATCGCTCTATTGATGTGGGATGTATTATCATTGTAGATTGCTAATATTAAAGGAATTTGAGGAATTAATCCTACATAGTGTCATGGTATTTTAATCTTTTAATATACTGTTATATTAGATTGATTAGTATTTTATTTAGCATTTTTAGATTTGAGCTATATTTATAACTGATATAAGTCAGTACCTTTCATATATGTGTATGTGTGTGCTGACATGTGTATATTCATGTGCTGTCATTTTCAGAGTGTGATACCAGAATTGTGATCCTATTCATAAAAATATTGGTAAACTTAATCAATATTCTTATAATTGCTTGTTGTATATCTGTCTCCCCCAGTAGATTATAAGCTCTACAAGGGTAGGAACCATGTCTAGGGATAATCCTAGCACAATACATGGTACATTATAATCAATATATAAGTATTTGGTTAATGTTTGAATGAATCCTCATGTTATAGTTGGGAAGCTGAGGCTCAGAGTGGTTAAGCAATGTGGCCTGGGTTATACAGTCAGTAAATGACAGTGTTGGTCCTATGAATATGTAAATAAAATCTAATACCTCAGACTTGGGTAGGAAGGTATTGCACATGAATTGGAAAGTTGACAGTTTGTAGTTAAAATTTCAAAAATGGAAAATAAAATCTCAAGTAGTCCAGTAACTGCCTTCCCATGTCTTGGTTTAGACTTATGGGCTCCATTCTGACTCTAGAGTATGTGCAACTTCTGCTTTATTATGCTGCCTCTCAAAGTACTGCAGTTCCTTATATAAGCAGCATGATTGCATAATATATTGTCCAAACTGGAACAACTTTGAGAATGAAGGGGGCTGCTATTACTAATTATGCCTGGATAGCAGAAATAAATTGAGACTATCTTGGATACCAGCATGTATGTTTCCTTCTTTGTCTAGCTCACTCTTACTAATATTTCAAATTCCTCCTAGCTCTGGGAAGCCTTGCCAGGATCTTCCTCACTCCCCTCCACCCCTAACTCAAATTGAGTATTTTACCTTTGTGTGTTTTCAGCACTTTGTGATTATTCCATTCAAGGATTTATCATACTCTCCTATAACTATATATATAAGTGGGGGACCCTCAAAAAAATCGGAATTACCTTCTGGTGGGCAGGCACCTTTTAGTACAGGATTCTCCCACTAGGTGAGTGTTCTAGGAACCAGTCTGTATCAGTGTGCCAGCTGGTGTTGTGAGAGGCTGCGCTTGGCTTCAGTGAAGTTTTTGAAGACTCTTTCAATGCGTTTGCCCATTTCATGACAGGGGATTTACAAGTGCACCAGCCCACACTAAGCTAAGTGTTCAGCAGTTTTTTTTAAAGATTTTATTTATTTACCTTTAGAGAGAGGGGAAGGGAGGGAGAAAAAGAGGGAGAGAAGCATCAACATGTGGTTGCCTCTTGAGCGCCCTTCACCAGGAACCTGGCCCACAACCCAGGAAAGCACCCTGACCGGGAGCGGAACCAGCGACCCCTTGCTTCACAGTTTGCTGCTGAATCCACTGAGCCACACCAGCCAGGACTGTTCAGCAGTTTTTGACCAAAAAACCACATAACCCCTGTGTTCCATCCTCTGTATTCACCTGATCTCACCCTGTGATTTTTATTTTTCCTGGATGAAAAAAGTCCTCAAAGGGAAACATTTTGCTGATATGGAAGAGGTGAAACAAAAAATGGCAGAAGCACTAAAAGGCATCAAAATGGATGAATTCAAAAATTTTTTTGAGCAGTGGATAAAATGTTTTGATAGGTATATTGCGTCAAATGGAGAATACTTTGAAGGTGACTGAAGTTGAAATATGTAAGAATAAATGCACACTTTTTTATAAATAGTGGATTTTTTTGGGGGGGTTCCTCCTCGTATATTTAGTGTTCTATCTTCCTGATAGACTATGAGCTCCCTGAGGACAGGGACCATGTCTTTATTTTCCCCTGATGCTTTGCAATGCTTGGCACATTGTAAGCACTCATGATTTGTAAAATATGTGAATGCATAAATAAAGGAATGTACAGCAAAATAAAATTGTTCTCTCTATACCA
Source organism: Pteronotus mesoamericanus (assembly GCF_021234165.1). Taxonomy (NCBI): domain Eukaryota; kingdom Metazoa; phylum Chordata; class Mammalia; order Chiroptera; family Mormoopidae; genus Pteronotus; species Pteronotus mesoamericanus. Next base: position 378,358 of record NW_026555150.1, read on the forward strand.
GAGAACTGCTATCTTTTGTGAAGGGAATAGGGCATGAAAATATTTTCTAGCTTTCCACTTGACATGCACGACTGAGATCTCTCCACTGTCAACACTTTAGGAAACATTAGGGCAGTAACAGATGGTCTCACTGTGCTATGAGGTATGCTAAAAGAGGGCCTAAACAATACAACTTCCCCCTGGTATGCCACACTGCCTGGAATGCTGCCATCATGCCATCACAGCCGTCCTTTCAGAGTAAATACTGTCTCCAGATGGATAGTCCTAAAATGTATATGTATTATCTAATAGGAAAAGCCCTCTAAATGATCAACCACTTAGATTTTTCTGGGACTAGGATATAATATGTGGAATGGATGAATTTGGATGGCAGTCAGGGAGACCTGGTAGATGGAATTTTCCTAGTCTGTAATTATTTATCCATGTGGTTTTAATGTTTGTCTCCCTCACTGTACCGTGTTCTCCATGAACACGAAGATAAATCTCCTTTGGTTTACTCAACACCGAGTATGGGGCCTGACTTATAATAGTCTTCAGTAATATTTGTCGACTACCTTATTCTGTGCTTATATACCACTTTGTACATATGTATAAACCGTATATCATTGAATCTCATTTGTTTATTTGCATGTTGTCAGACCCTGCTTTTATGCTCCAGAACTGAGGTATATTAAACTTGTAGGTTCGCCCTGCCAAGCCCAGCCTGAAAACTGACTACTGAAGGTTGTGTTTTAACAAATAGAGCATTAAATTATTTTGCTTCCCCAAGCCTTGGGGGTGTGTGTGTGTGTGTGTGTGTGTGTGTGTGTGTGTGTGTGTGTAGGCCATGCCTCAGGGACCCTGGGTATGTAAGGAGCCAAAGCCTTCCTACTAACCCTTTCTGTTCTGAACTTTAGATGACCCTGATTGGTTCTTGCCAATTCCCTTTCTCCAACTTCATGGGATTGCATTGTGCTTCTCCTGTGCTTAGATTCTGGCTGTGGCTCTCTATTACAAGATTGGATTATGATTCTCCATTTAGAGTGTGGGCTTCTTTCTGTTGAGCACCTTGCTTTGTTCATTGCTCTACTTCTGATGTCCAGGATTTGACTTGGCACAAAGTAGGTGCTCAGTACATCCCATTGAATGAATGAATGATTGAACCCTTTCCAGGGAAAGATTCCTTGCTATTAGAAGGAGAATGGTCTTGACAGTAATAGCTACCATTTAGTGTTTGAACAATCTGTGCCAAACCCTGTGCTAAGCGTTTTAAGAGCTTTTTTCCTAATTGGCATAATGATGTTACGAAGCAGGTGGTATTATCTTCATTTTACAGATTACTAAACTGAGGCTCAAAGAGGTAAGCAACATGACTAAAGTCATATAGTTAATGGTGGAACAAACCCATATTGTTGATTCCAGAGCCTCCCTGCTTTCCATTTTATCATGACACGGTACTTGCAAAGGCGGAAATGGGTGGCAATTTGGGGGCACATGTGGGTTAAGGAGGTGGTATGCTACTAAAGATGGACTACATTGTCTGACATAGTTGCTAAGTATCAGCTTTGTTACCCTTTAAATCTGAAGTTGTGCTATAACAAGAAGAGTCAGGCTGTTCATCTCTAAGAAGTCTGTGGCTCAATAAGCACTGACAGCAGAGAGGACACTAAGGTGGACAGGCATCAATTGTCAGATCTGGGAGGTGGCTCTGTGTTGTTCTCTACTGCTCTGTGCAAGCTGGTTTGGGTCCTGGGAATTAGTGTTTACATTGGATTTTAAGCTGAGGGAAAGGGTATAATTAATTTTGTATTATCTGCTTGATTTCCCAAGAGCATACCTCAGATTAATTCATATATAAAATTTGTTCTTTTTTCCTCTCTCTTCTCTCCCCTCTTCCATTTTTCCCCCACAGAAATAAATATGTTGACAACCTTTTGAGGTAATTTATTCTATTTGGTGGAATTTGAATGGAAAGTGGGCTAAAATATAAAGGTGGTTGTGTTAGTATTCTTTAAAAAAATTCCTGAAACTCAAAGGAACTCAGAAGTATGGGGAGATTAACTCATATGCCTGGTCTTGTGCTGGCTTTGGCTGATTTGATGTGGTGGATGTTATGGGCTAGCTTGACTTTTTTTTTTTAAATCTAGACTTAAGTTTTCTTTTATATATAGTGCTGAGCATATAATAGGTAATTAGGACATAAAATTCATCTTGAAGGAGTGGGAGCCAAGCTGTGGTTCTGAAAGTAGAAATTCCAGGAACAAGTGATTTTGTTTACTTAAAACAAAAGTAACTGAATAAAACCTGAAAGCAACCCAAATAACTGTTGTGTATGGGTTTGTCTGGGAAGAGTTGAGGTGAGGTGAAGGAACTAGACTGTGTAAAGAGGATAATTTGGTTGACTCTTTTTCTTCATTGATTGATTGTCCAGTTGATGTTGTGACAGGTTTCCCACACACAAGGGTATTGACAATTTTGGCTGAATCATGCAATTAATAAGCAATCATAGGGTAGATAAAACAACATCTAGATGAATAAAGTTAGCTTTATAGATGGGCCACATTCTATAAATTGATCAATTCCTGAAAAGTAGATATTGATGTAAACCCTATCTTTCCTCTTTAACTTGGGTTATCATTTTAGATATGCTTTGCCTTCAGCTGACAGTGATATATAAGATCTTAGCTTTAAGCTTTTATCTTGCCCACTTCCCTGTTAATTACAGTGACTTCTTTAAGGAGAACTTAAATCCACAAAATATTGTAAGTAGGGAGTAACTATTCCCATTCTGAAATTGCCATGATTTCTACTCACAGATGGCCCTAAATATATTAACTAGGATTAGATGTATACAATTTCTACTGATACATGTATAAAATATGTAAAACATATTTATAAACAAACCTATTAAGCGAAGGAAGCTATAATTAATCTATAAGTCACCCATAAATATATTTAGTTCTGGTATTGAAAAAAACCCTTTGGTGAAAGCTTTTTGAAATGGAATTATTACCTATTATTTATTGGCACTTGTCCCATGGAGTTTTGTTCCATCAGGTTTTCATAAAGTGATGATTGCCTCTATACAAGGTTTTTTCAATCTTGGCACTATAATGTCCTGAACTAGATAATACTTTGTTGTAGAAGTCTATTTTGTTCATTGTAGGATGTTCAGCATTTTCCATGGATTCTATCGTCTGAAGGCCAGTAGCACTTCTCCTTTTTTTGGTGACAAACAAAAATATCTCCAGATATTGTTAATGTCCCCTGAAAGGCAAAATTGTCCCTGGTTGAGAACTGTTGCTCTATACAGATTGTGAGTATTAAATATGTGTATATATATATATATATATGGATAATAATAACAATACTTATACACAACTCTTATTTGTATCAAGGAATAAGTGTTTTGCTCATGTAAGTCATTTATTCCTTACAATTCTGTAGAGGAGGTTCATTATCCCAATTTAGTGATAGGGAAATGAAGGCACCAACTAGTTAAATAATTTGTTCAATGTAGATGTAATGCCAGGGTTTGAATTAAGGGTGGCCGACATTAGAATTTATCCTGTGAAACACTGTGCCATGCTATCTGTAAATGGAATGACCAGAACATAGACTTTTTTAGGAGAAGCGATATTTGTATTTTTTCTTAGTTTTCCACATTGACCATCCAGAGGGATGTTGTGCACAGCCACTAAGGGCCTACTGCTGTGGAGGATTTCCAATAAAGGCTAAAGAATTATAGTTAAATTTTTCATCAGCTTTTTTATACCAAATATTTATAGTCCTACCTTTGGTCAGTTTTGATTGAGTCAATGAAAATGCTACTCTTTGACAGACTGAATGTGGCATATTTGCAGGCAGGGCCCATCTATGCTGACTCTAGGGTTAAACACTGATGGGGTATATACTATTTCAGCAGTTTCATAAAAATAATGCAATTTTAGCCAGGCTTGATAGACTCACACTGCCCAGAACTTGATCACCAGCCTGAAGTGTGAAGGTAGCTCCAAAATTCCAGTGTATTCTTGGTGGTTAGTTTGCAAAATTTTCAGGTATGAACTTTGGGTTGTTTGAGGATCAAGGAGACACTAAAAACATAAATCAGGACTCTTCTTAGATGAATAACAGAAGATATTGAAAGTCTATAATTTGGTTTCTTGGTTTTGACATTGGGTTTGATTATTCTTTTAGAAATAGGCAGTACCAGATCCTTGAACATTCATAGGCTAGAGGAGTACATATGGCTGGAAAGTCTATATTGGTTATGACAGCTCTATATTTTAATTCATTGCATTCCTTCTTTTATTTATCATTTATTAAGAATCATTCTAGCATAGTAATTAAGACTACTGACTCTCAAATCAAATTCTGCCTATAACACTTATTGCCCGTATGATCCTGGGTAAATTACTTAATTCCAAAGCCTAAGTTTCCCATTTGTAAAATTGATATGTAAATGGTGTTTATCAGAACATAATTGCTGTGAGGATGAAATCAAATAATGCGCGTAAAATATTTAGTACATGCTCAGTAGGTATTAACTATTAGTAGTATTGTGTACCTATTATGTCACTATGTGTGTCTACTCGGGGAGAGAAAACAATGATGTAACTACAATACAAGGCAGAAGGTAGTACAGCAGGTCCTTGAATAATGTTACTGTGTTCCATCTTGTTTTGTTATAATGCTGATGAAATACCATAGGAACTTAACTTGTTTATAGTCTATGGTAAAATTGATTTTGTTATATACATCGTGTAGTCACAGAAGCTATCAATAATGTTAAGTGAGTACTAATAGTATAATGTCATGAAAGGAGGAAAGACAAAATCCTCCTTCAGTTCAGAAGAGCATGGGAGTCATTCTGGATGAAGAAGCACAAGGAAGGAATCATGGAGTAAGTGACGGCTAAGCTGCATCTTGAAAGAAGGATAGAATTAAGGTGACTCATCCTTTTCTTCTTCATCATCCTAGCAATATGCAGAGAGGATATCCACAATGGTAGAAAATTCCTGCTAACTGTAGTGTCCCCCCTTCATTTTCCAAGGAGAATATAGAATGGCATCTTATTTCCTGCTTTAATACTAGAGGCACTAAGTTCAAGGTTATGTAGTCAGCCTTAAATTAGACACAGGTCCCTGAACCCTCTAAGCAATAAAACATGATGTACATTTTTTATTAGGCATCTGCTCTTACCAATATCGTCTGGTACTTTAATGGTACAGAAGTATGTCCTTGAGAAAAGTATGGTTACATTGGGAAATATGACATAAATACACTAAATAATACTATAAAATAATGTAGAATCCAGTACTCAACTATGTGGTATGGACTCTTTATCTAATAGTATTTCTGAAAAAAAGATTGATCTGTGGAACCTGGGATGATCTGGGAAAGAAGACTTTACAGAAGGTTAGGAACTTGAGTTGAATTTAGCATTGATGTAGGGGCGGTGAGGGAAGAGGAGAACATTAGAGAGAGGGGAATTTATTTAGTCAAACTGATAATTCATCAATGAATTAAAGAGAATATCTCTTTAATTCATTGATTAAAATTTCAGTGATGTCTGCATCTCCTCAGCTGAGTGGTATTAGCAGAGATGTATTTGGATCTGTTCTGTCCTAATGCCCCCACACTCCAACTTCAGGTGATTTATAAACCATGCATATAATTGGAGTATTTTCTCAAAGTCTTGCTCTTGCTGATGCTTTTTACCACCCAGAAACTATGTACACGTGAGCTAAATGAATGTCATGCCATTGACAGGAATAATAGTCTGCCTCTAGAAATTTTGAGGGAATGGGTAATATTGGTTCATTTCAAAAAGGGGTCTTTCAAAGTCAGCAGATTCTCTGACATTCATCTCCCTTCTTCCCCTTCAATGTGTGAACCCCCACTGAATTCTTAGAAAGATGCACTGGTTGTCATGGTAAAAACTACGCTAATTGGCTTCCTCTAGTTGATGTTCTGTCAAGCTCACTGCCCTACTGAGGAATTGGAATAGAGTACTTAACTTTTTACTTCTCAAAGAACTTGTTCCCAGCAAGTCAGCTGCCTCAGCAGATGATGGAAGGTATTTGAAATGTCCAATATGTTATCCAAATATTTCACCCTTCATGGGGCCACATATACACAGTTTTACTTTCGTTTGGTATGTTCTTAACACAGAGAGTACTGATGGAAACTTAGCTGGAGATTTTTAACTGCATTAAGTGGATTTGGGAAAGTTGTAAAGAATGAAGGCATGTGGGCAGACCATCAATTTGGGAAAGAAGACCTGAATCTAGGGCAGGATTAGTCTAAAACCAACTGTGAGGTAGTATTCTCTTCTGTTGTTACCTTGCCCTGTTTTCCTGCTGCTAGCAGGAATGAATGAAGGAAAGAAAAAGGAAAGCAAGAAAGCCTAGTACCTCCCTCACAAGGCATGGTCTTAACTTCAGACTGTTCCTGAGTTCCCTTCTCTTCCAGCCTTTCAAGTCAAAATGTAGCTATGTGGGGAATCATATTACCAGGGCATTTTCTTTGCTGGGTAACTTACGGGAAAATCTGAACTATGGTTTGCATGGTCATGAATTATTTAACATATCACTTATATAACTTATTTGTAATTTCCCTTGATGACCATTGGGATAGATATTTTGGTTTTCTTTACATGACATCAGATAAGCAGATGCCATCATCTACATAATGGTTTAGTTTTGTCCTAGAACTTCTCAGTAGCAGTGACTCCTTGAGAAATTCTGAGTTTCCTGTGCAGCTTTATGCTTTAGTTTTATCACTGGAAGAATGGGGTTGTGAGGCTGGTTCCTCTTACTCTGGAGGAACACATGCCTAGAGGGTAGTATATCAGGGGTTCCTGGAGGTCTCTTTCTGTCTCTTGGAATACTTTTAGTGATGTTGCAAACTTACCTGAAGACCCTCCATCCCACCTATCTCTTTAAATCCACTTTTAACTGTCATTGGTGCTATGTACCTCAGTGTGAAGGGATGTGAAAGAAGGTTTTGGGCACTGGCCACCTGAGGGAACAAGGAGGGAAAACAGTGGGAAAGAAAAGTGTCCAATGGGTATTTGAGACTGGAAAACAACTTGCTTTTTGAACAATTTTGCCTCAGGCTTGTAGTAAGGATAATAATGATAATTATCATCATCAGGAAGTGGTGTCAAATTAAGTGCCTAATTGGGCATGATGCTGTATTTGGAGAACATCATAGACCTATCTGTTTCTGCACTGAGCCTGAGACAAACACACTGTTGTAGAGACTGGGTTGTTTGATGGAAGTATTAAGTCAGATCAGTTCATTTTGGGAGAATACGGGGCAGTGAGATTTAAAATATGAAGGGAAGTGGAAGCTGAATATTATTTTGGCTTTTTTCCTTTCCACATATTTAGAAACGTTTAAGCTCTCATTCATGCTTCAGAAAGTAATATCAGGTTTTTTGGTGATAAAGTCCTTACTAAGCACCAGGGACATTGTTTAGACTAACAGAGATCGCTGTGTACTCTTAGAAATGAGGATAGAAAAGGTGAGGGGTGGGTAGGGACTCACACTAAGATGCCTCCTGGAAGATAGTATTGGGTGATGTTATGGACTAAAAGAGTATAAATGTATGCTAAGATTTATTGAGGTCTTATTAACTTTCAGGTGCTATGTGGAGCAGCCAACCATCAGTTATCTCATTTAATCCTGCTAACAACCCCTACATAGATGGAGAAATAGAGGAACAGAGTATATAGAAGTTGTCCAAAGTCACAGAGCTATACAGATTCTGCATCCCCCCACATTTACCCACACGGTACTAAATTTCTGAATAAGAAAATTTACTTTTTCTTATTATTGAGCACCCTTTCTGTAAAAGTGAGTACAGTTAGTTCAGGAATCCATTTAATTGGATTCTGGTTAATTGAGGGTTGGCTCTCTCATAACAGAGGTTGCAGATGACTCAGCTTCAGGCATCATCCGTCCCTTACTGTCCACGAAATAATCATATCTCATGATACTTTATTGTTGGAGATTGAGGAGGCTTTATTTATACACCAAAGAAACTTGATATATCAAAGGAGAGGCCTGAGTTAACTGAAATAATTAAAAGGGCCTGGAATTCTGTTAAATTCAAGCTGTTCCTATAATTCCGTTATGGCTAAATCCTTTCCTTTCCAACAACCCACCAGCCATCCAGCTATAATGACCTGTATATGTAGGGTTTCTTTATTTTAAAGGGAAGAATAGCTTTGAGCTCATAGGGTGGAGGTGAAGCCTGTCTATGCTGTAATTTCTACAGTTTGCCTTTATGTGTTTCCATAGAAACAGAATTGTTGCTTGCACTAAAAATTCTTAGACTTGTTTTCCTTTTTACGTTGTTTGAAACTTGTGCTAACTTTATCAGAATTTAGGGGCAGATTTGTGGCTTTCCATTTTACTAGCAATTAGTGGAGCTTGTATCCTCAGAGGAGAAAGAAGTCACTCGGGACAGGTTTACATTTACCCTTGATAACAGTGAAGAGAGAGATACAGAGTCTGGCAGAAGTAAGGCCTGCTTGAGAGTGGTTGGTAGAGTAATAATATGGGTGTAATAATTTATAGTTCTAATTTGAACATTTCACCTAAAATGTCATATGGTGTGCTTGAGTGTGATACTGTTATGTTACGGAATTACATGCTTAATTGATAATAAAAATTGATTTTATTTTTTTAATTTTTATATGTGTTTTATTAATTTTGCTATTACAGTTGTCCCATTTTTCTCCCCTTTATTCCCCTCCATCATGCACCCCCCCACCAGCCTTTCCCCCCCAACCTCCTTAGTTCATGTCCGTGGGTCATACGTATAAGTTCATTGGCTTCTTCATTTCCTTTACTATTGTTAACCTCCCCCTGTCTATTTTGTACCTACTATTTATGCTTCTTATTCCCTGTACCTTTTCCCCCATTCTTCCCCCTCTCTGATCTCCATGTCTGTGATTCTGTTCCATTTCTAGTTGTTTCCTTAGTTTGTTTTTGTTTTTGTTTTTATTTTAGGTTCAGTTGTTGATTGTTGTGAGTTTGTTGTCATTTTACTGTTCATAGTTTTTGATCTTCTTTTTCTTAGGTAAGTCCCTTTAACATTTCATATAATTAGAGCTTGGTGATGATGAACTCCTTTAACTCCAACTTCTTTGGGACTATGAGCTTCCTGGATCTCCTGGAAGTCTATTTCCTTGGCTAGATTGGGGAAGTTCTCCTTCATTATTTTTTCAAATAAGTTTTCGATTTCTTGCTCTTCCTCTTCTCCTTCTGGCACCCCTCTGATCTGGATGTTGGAACGTCTAAAGTTGTCCCAGAGGTTCCTAAGCCTCTTCTCATTTTCTTTGAATTCTTCTTTCTTCATTTTGTTCTAGTCGAATGCTTATCTCCTCCTTCTGCTTCAGATCATTGATTTGAGTCCTGTTTTCCGTCCCTTCACTGTTGGTTCCCTGTATATTTTTCTTTATTTCACTTTGCATAGCCTTCACTTTTTCCTCCATTTAATGACTATACTCAACCATTTCTGTGAGCATCCTGATTACTAGTGTTTTGAACTGTGCACTGGATAGGTTGGCTATCTGTTTATCACTTAATTCTATTTTTGGATCTTTCATCTGTTCTTTCATTTGGACCATATTCCTTTGTCTCAGTGTAGCTGTGATGTTGGAAGGGGCAGAGCCTTAGATGTAACCCAGGGCAGGGCAACCCATGTCTCTGCATTGTGCTACTGTATGTGTGGGAGGGGTCAGAAAGGGAACAATGCTACTTGCTCGGCCAGCTTTCAGTCACTTCCACCATACCCACAGGAAAATTGGGCCCTTCTAGTGCTGATTCCTGGGTGGGTGGGTTTGTGTATGTTCTAGGACACTGTGGGTCTCTCCAACGAACTCTCCTGTGAGTCTGGGAGTTTCTCTTGCTGCTGCATCCCCCACTGGTTTTTACAGTCAGAGGTTTTGAGGCTTTCATTTCCTGCACTGGAACCCTCGGTTGTGAGGTCTGTCTCACTCCGCAGTTGTTCCTCCCGGTTTATCGGCGTGAAAATATGGGACTGCCTGGTCCACCAGCCGATGTCTCGCCTGCCTGGTCCTCCAGCTGCTGCCTGGCAGCGCATCCTCTCCACCCCGGCTTCCCATCTGCGCCCCTCCTCTCTGTCTGGATAAATGTTTTTTCTTTAACTTCTTGGTTGTCAGACTTCCATACAGTTCGATTTTCTGGAAGTTCTGGTTATGTTTTGTTTTTAAGTTTGTTGTTGTCCTTCTTTTGGTTGTGCTAGGAGGCAAAGTGTATCTACCTACACCTCCATCTTGGCTGGAAGTACAAATAATTGACCAGAAGTACAAATAATCTGATTTTGTAATAAAAGATTTTGTATTAAAAAAGGGTATTATTTGTGTTAGACCCTGTATATTCACACGTGTGTGAATCCCCTTGCAATACTCTTTTGTAACTCAGTCTTTCCATTCAATTTAGTCATCTTGCCTCAGGGCAGAGAATCATTTTGGAGCAAGAGTATATCTAAGAGCAGAGGCACTAGAGTCAGACTGATGTGGATTTAACTTCTGGCCCTGCTAAATATTACCTCATGTCAGCTTGAGAAAGTAATTTAAGCACTCTGATTTTCAGATTCTCATCTGTTAAATGGAAAATAATACTGATACTGGTTTAATAGGAATAATGTGAGGGCATAGTTCCTGAGACATACTAAATATTTAATTAATGGTAAGTTTTTTAGTTACTTGTCCTCCCCCTGAAACTTAACCAGTCTCTTCTTTGAAGACTTCTTCTTTAACCTGCTTTAATGTCACATTTCTGGGCACTTTTGAATTGGTTGGTGATTGAGTGCTAGTCCTTTTATTATATATGGCTGTTACTGCTCAGAACACCTAGATTGCAATCACCTGAGGGCCCTGGTGGGTTTTTGCCTGAGCATGCAGGAAATACTAACTAAATACTCAAGGGAAAAAAGACACCATCTTATCCAGGGACTGTTTGGAGTTGACTTTTGGTCTCCACAGGAAGTCAGGTAACTGCTCTCTTCCCTAGCTTTTGCTGCCTTACTAATGCAATCTGGTAAGACATGTCCAATGTGCCCAATATAATAGATGCCATTTATAATGGCCTATGAAGAGAAAAGAATGCTATCACACAATCTTTTCTGCATCAAGTGCCCTTGTGCCTGTGGTTCATTCTACTTGGGGAAAACATTTTGTTAAGTTCGGTCAGTTTCAGTGACAGCTACTGGAGCTTCTTATTGGATGTGAATTGGCAATGCCTCCATCCCAGCTGAGCTGAGATGTAAGCAAGGTCAGCTTCATTTTAAGATTCTCATATTTATCACCATTGGGTGGCAGTATTACTCAGACTTAAGGTGTTAACCTCCAGCCTGGCTATTTTTCTCAGATATTTTGCAGTTAAATATGATATCGAAGGTGAAAAATCGATTATGAGAAAGTGCCCAAGTTAAATGGTGAGCTGCTTGCAGGCAGCTTGCTGGAGCAAAAAGGGAGATAGTAAGGAATTATTAAGGAAAAATCAAATGTTTACTAGGGCTTTGTAAAATAGAGGGGGAAATGAAAACAGGGCTTCTGTGATAAATGAGCAAAAACATGGATTTACTTCCATTCTAAACTCCTATTGCTCTAGTCAAATAGTAGAGGTTATTTGAACTCAAATTATTTTTGTCACACTGAATAGAGGAGGCCTCCAAGGAAGGTTTTTAGGAGATTTTTAGGTGATAGTCTCATCCTAGTAAGTGGGTAAGTTTTGCTGTTCCCTCTGTGACCCTCCCTATAGCTATCATTGTAGATCGCATCAAGATGCCAAGTTGTTCGAATATTTTCCACGAAGAGGAAGACCCAGCATTAGAAACTCCTCCCTGCACCCTAGAGAGCCACCTGTAGTTCACCAGGGACCAAGGGCCGGCCTGAGGCACTGACTGCTTTGAAGACTGGAGGGGAAGAAGGGAAAGGCAAAAGGGATAGTATCTGGGCTTATTGAACCAGCCTGTTAATCGTGCTCCCTACTTCCAGTTCTACCTCTTTTCAATCCATTCTTCACACAGCCACCATTGATTTTCCTAAACATAAATCTGATTGTCTCATTCCCCTGCTTAAAACCCTCCAATCTTTCCTATTAATTTGAACATTAATTCCACGCTTCTTGACATGATATACAAAGCCCTTCATGATCTTCCTCTTGCCATGATCCATCTCACCACTTCAGACTTCATACCTTACACTTGATGCTGCAGTAACAGTGAATGGCTTACAGATCATTCTGCTTCTGCTCTCCTACTACACACTTATTCATACAAAAGGCTGCCCCATGTCATTGTTCACGTAAATCATTCTGCCTGGGACACTGCTTCCACCATTCCTGTTCGCATAGTATTTCAAGACACACCTGAGATACCACCTCCTCTAAGAAGCACTTTCCAACCCCAGTGTTTTTTATCAGAGTTCCATAATACTTGTCCTGTCACCTGCTTATACTGAAATTACTTATTTACATACTTGTCTTCCCCACTAGATTGAGACACTCTTGAGGATGAGGCTAAAGACATTCAAAATATTTCTGATGGTGGTGAGTGGCATAGAGAAGGCCAAGGCAGTGGTCTTAAGTGCCTGTCAGAAGTAGCCATGGTTTGGGGTTCTTTTCTGTTCAGCAGATGCCTGCTTTCTTACTGGCTTACATATTTGTGAAAAGTTGTTCATGCAATTATTCATCAAACTTATGCCTCTAGAAAAGTTTGCATTTTAAATGGGTGTTCTCAGTGCTTCACATTTAGGGAATAATGGAATTCCAGGTAGTAAGGCAAGCTGATATAGAGACATTTTCCTTGGCTCTTGCACCACATGGTATAGGCAGCTGTCCATTAAGCCTGTGTTTAAGGTCAACTCTGAACCCAGTGCCCACTTATCATCATATTGATCTATTAAGAATTTACTTTTTTCTTAAAAAAAATATGGACATGTTGATTATGGGACTCTAGCTAGAGTGTGAGCTCCTTGAGGAGAGTGTCTCCAACTTGTCTAGGGTTTTCCAGAGGGCTCTGTAACATGGGAGAGGCTTTGAGAGGGTTTTTTAAAAATCCTGTCCACTTATGGGGGATTTCTCTTTTTACATTATGCCTAAACCAGAGTGGAGGGCAACACTAGTACAGTTCAACCAAGACTCGTTGTCCTGTGTCTCAAATCCCAGAATGCTATTTTAACTAAATCAAAGGCTTAAATAAAAGTTAGTGCAAATGAAGTGAAGAGTGGATGCAAAACAGCTTGGACCATCAAACTTGGCTGCTCTCATCACACTATCATTTCTCAGAAATTTCAAATGATTTTTATCATCAAAAAATAAAAAAAAGTAACATCTTATAGTATCTGTAGGAAAATGTGCTTTATTAGCAAGATTCAGCCTGTACTTATTGGAGAATTGCCAGTTCTACTGATGAAAAGATTTTCTCAGACCATCTGCCAGTTATTATAGCAGTCTGTGTTTAACCCCTTCTGTGCCAGCACAAAAGAATTCACTGATCTAGTAAGTTGCACCATTGGGTGCTGTGAGGGATAACACATGACATCTGTCTTCATGGGGCTTAAAATTTAATAGTATAGAAAAGAGACATACCCAATCATATATAAAGCAGGACAAATGTACTGAGTGCCATGAGAGAGATACCAAATGTGGTGAAAGTGAAAGTACCAAAGAGAAGGAGGTTACTTTTGAGGAGGGGCTGGGGAAGTCTCCATGGAGGCATCTGGAGGCAGGGAGAAAGAGTAGGAATTGTGTGCATTCTGGGTGGAGGAGCTAGCATGTTCTATGCCAACAGAGGTGCAAAAGTCCAGCATAGATCTCTGCAATGGGAATAGCCTGGTATCATAGGAATATGGGAGATGGAAATAACAGTACAAAATGTTATGTAGGTCGTTTGGGGGTCAGATGAAGGAGGAATTTGACCTTCAGATTAAGAGGTTGACATTTTATTCTATACAGTAGACAGTGGTTGCCAGTGGCATGGTTTGAAATGGTCAGTACCTTGCTCAGAGCTGTGCTTTGAAAGGATTATTTGGGCAGCCTGGGAAGTATAGGTTAAGTACTGAGCTATTTTCTCTAACCACAGGGGAGGTAGAAATGGGTTCATGCCTTCTGCTATTCCAGATATAATGCATTGGGTTTTGGAGACTTAAAAGTGTATTTTTCCTTTATTAGTTGCTGCAAATTGCTAGCCCTGAGGTCACTGCTCAGGCCAAAACAGCCAGCCCAGCTGTGATGTGAAGCTACATTTTCCTGTTGGACTTTGAACCTGTGTGAATGTGGTGGGTTTTGAGCTAAGCCTTGGCCAATTTTTCAGGATCAGTTTGATATTCTTCTGTATCTTGTGAGTGTGTATGTATGCGTGTGCATTGTTTTTTATGTTTTAAAAAGTTTTTGGGACTTTTTGTTTCTGCTGGAGGTTGCAGGTAGTGGTTAGGATGTGGGGTCACACCTGAAATGTCTACATTTTTATTCTCCAAATTCTTTCTGGCTTAGCGGTATCAAGGGGGTTCTATTATGGGGTACATTTTTGGTTAGAGTAGCGCTAGTGTTTCTCAAAGTGTGACTGTTTTTGATCACCTGGGGAATTCACACGAGGAGGAATCTGGCCTAAGGCGCTGACCTAGATGGGGTGAATCAGAGATAGGTATCTGCTTGTTTAATAAGCCCCCCAGGTTATATAGATGCACACTGAGGTTTGAAGACCACTCAAGTACGAAAAGTTCAAAAAGTAAGAAATGGAGATTTGAATTTAAAAGACAAAAAGGTAGATCATAAGGCTATTTAAAGGAGTTTTGAAAAGTGCAGAAAACTTGGCCTTTTGCACTTTTTTTTTTTTTAGTTTGTCAGTATAGGAATTTAGGGGTTAAAGAAGAGAAAGTTGTAGTACAATAGAAGGATCTTCCCATTTGGGAATGGTTTTTCTCCTTTACCCCTCCCTATACAAATCTTACTGATGATGTAAGGCTCATGTCCTCTCACATGTGTTCCAGGACCAGTTTAGTCAATGACGATTTTCTTGTTTTTCAGAGTTGCCTTCATTTTCTGGTTGTCCCTTTCATTTGTCATCTAGCCTTGGGGTCTCTTGTGTATTATCAACTTACTCTAGAATTGTTGGTAACTTCCCCTTGAATTGGGATAGACCTGCTTAATGCATGTTGATGTTGTCTCCCTAAATAGTCTCTAAAATTCCTTGAGGGCAAGGAATCTATTTTATTTTTGCTTCCACATTCTTCAGTCCTGTAGTGTCTGACATAATGCTTGTCACCCAGTAAGAGTGTGATAAATGCTTGCAGAGCAAATGAAAGGATTTCAGGGGACGTGATGTAGCTTTGATTGAAGAACATAAATACCAAACCTAAGTTGAGGGATAAAGGGGAAAGTGAACCTAATACACAAGCTTATATTCACTAAAATAGTCAAGTACTTAAAAATGAAGTGTGCAGAGTTTTTTGTCTTCCCAGTAGCTTTCAGAGAATTGTAGAGAGCCAGAATTCTTTATCTTCATTTATGAGAAACAAACCTATTTGCATAACTCACCTTCCCTCTTCAACACTTTTTTTCAATTCCAACTATGACTCAGGATCACTTTATTTCTGGCTGCACTTACTGTTTTAACTAGGGAGTGAAAACAGGGAACATGTCTTCCAAACTTCTCCTGTCCTTCAGTAATAGACCGTCTTAAGTGCTGAGAGATAGCAGGTTGTGCACTCACTGATTACATCATCCATTTTACTGGCCCTGCATGGGATCCTTTTTATCCTCTTGTGATTTGATAACTGACCCTGCCTAATTTCATTTGTCGAAGTGCATCTTACCCATTTTTCCCGTTCCCCTCATTCTTCCTTTGAAGCCATAGTTTCCCTGATTTTACAATGTGGGGGACTAGGTGTGGGTGGGAATTGATGCCTGCCTGGGCTTTTTAAGTACCAGCAGCAACATTATTTCTATATTTTTTTGTTCTGCCACTGAAAATGCCTCAGCCCACGCATAACTAGTTCTCATTCTCTTCCTGTTCCCCCACCCACAGCAACCTCCTGCTCCCCCTCAAATGCCTTACCCCTTCTCAGAGGCCACTTTCCTTCACAGCCCCACAATGGTTTCATTCATCACTGTCACAGTCCCTGTCGATGGTAAACTCTTTCATCTTATCTGCAGCCACCAGTAAATGAGTTTGCATTTAATATTTTAAAGAGTTTTCTTTGTTTCTGACATTTCTCCACCCACTGATACTTGCACTTATGTGGCTTGCTGTCACCTTTTTCTCTGCCAGTTGGTTGGCAGGAACCAATCTCCCCCAGAAAAATGAAAGAGGATCATCCTGTCACTCAAGAAATCTGTCTAGTTTTCATATGACATTGGTTATAAGTGCTCACTTTTTTCTTTGGGTGAGAAAGGCAAACTTAAGAAGAAGAGTAACAATTTAAGAATTTGAAAGAGAAGGCTGAAAGTTACAAGTGATTGGGCTGGACACTGGGAAATTTTGGATTTCAGTTCCTGTCCTGGACTAACCTGCTGTCAGTTCTATGTAAATTACATGCTCTATATGTATCCTCCTCTGTGCTATATAAGAATGCTGATGTTAACTTCTAAATTGGGATAAGGGTGTGCAAGTAAAAGATACCATATTTTGAAAATATACAGGGCATAGACAATAATCATATTTGCTATCCTCTTGGGTGGAAGGGTAGTAGGTGATTTGCACATGTAATTTCTATTCCTTAAGACAACATTGAATAATTTGAGGCTCAGAGATATTCAGTATCTTGCTCAAGAACATACAGCTTGTAAGGGATGCAATAAGGATTTGAACAGAAATCTGTCTGGTTCTAGAGTTCACACTGTTATTATAATTTTGTTTTATAAGATCAGGTGGTACTGCTGGGCACAGTTGGGTGTTCACAATGATTTTTTTTAATGATGTTAATTCTTCCTATCCATGAACATGCTATATGCTTCCAGTTAATTATATCTTCTTCCATTTCTTTCTTCAGTGTCTTATGATTTTCTGAGTACTGGCCTTTTACTTCCTTGTTTAAATTTATTCCTAGTAAAATCCCTAGGAAAATATCTTTCTTTTGGAAATAATTGGGAATGGGATTGTTTTCTTAATTTCTATTTCTAATAGTTCATTTTTGTTGTATAAAAATGCAACTGATTCCTGGATTTTATTTTGGATCCTACTACTTTAGTGAATTTATCAGTTTTAGTACTTTTTTTTGGTAGAATCTTTAGGGTTCTCTCCATACAGTATTATATCATCTTAAAATAATGACAGTTTTACTTCTTCCTTCCCAAATTGGATGTCTTTTATTTCTTGTCTGATTGCTGTGGCTAGGACTTCCAGTGCTATGTCGAATAAGCGTGTTGAGAGCAGACATCCTTGTCTTCTTCCTGATCTTAAGGGGAACACTTCTGCAATGAACATTGGGGCACATACATCTGTTTTTAGTATATTTTATTGATAATGCTAATACAATTGTCTCATTTTTTTCTCCCCTTTTCCCTCTCCACTCTGCACCCCCCTCCATTCATGTCCATGGGTTGTACATATAAGTTATTTGGCTTCTCCATTTCCTATACTATTCTTAACCTCCCCATGTCTATTTTATACCTACTATTTATTATTCCTTGTACCTTTTCCCGCATTCTCCCCCTCCCCTACCCCCGATCTCCATTTCTGTGATTCTGTTTCTTTTCTAGTTGTTTGCTTAGTTTTTGTTTTAGGTTCAGTTGTTGATAGTTGTGAGTTTGTTGCCATTTTACTGTTCATAGTTTTTGATCTTCTTCTTTTTCTTAGATAAGTCCTTTGAACATTTCATATAATACGGGCTTGGTGATGATGAACTCCTTTAACTTTACCTTATCTGGGAAACACTCTTATCTACCCTTTCATTCTAAACGATAGCTTTGCTAGATAGAGTAATCTAGGCTGTGGGTCCCTGGTTTTTGTGACTTTGAATACTTCTTTCCAGCCCCTTCTTGCCTGTAAGTTTTCTTTTAAGAAATCAGCTGGTAGTCTTATGGAAACTCTTCTGTAGGTAACTCTCTTCTTTTCTCTTGCTGCTTTTAAGATTCTCTCCTTATCTTTAATTTTGTGTAGTTTAATTATGATTTATCTTAGTGTGTTCCTCCTTGGGTCCAACTTCTTTGGGACTCTCTGACCTTCCTGGGCTTGCATGTCTATTTTCTTCACCAGATTGGGGAAGTTCTCCTTCATTATTTTTTCAAATAAGTTTTCAATTTCTTGCTCTTCCCCTTCTCCTTCTGGCACCCCTATGATTCAGATGTTGGGATGTTTAAAGTTGTCCCAAGGGTTCCTCAGCCTCTCCTCATTTTTTTGAACTCTTCTTTCTTCATTCTGTTCCAGTGGAATGAATATTTCTTCCTTTTGTTCCAAATCATTGATTTGAGTCCTGGTTTCCTTTCCTTCTCTGTTGGTTTCCTGTATATTTTTCTTTATTTCACTGTGTGTAGCCTTCACCTTTTCCTCCATTTTGCGACCATACTTAACCATTTCTGTGAGCATCCTGATTACCAGTGTTTTGAACTGTGCATCTGATAGGTTGGCTATCTCCTCGTCACTTAGTTCTTTTCCTGGAGTTTTGAGGTATTCTTTCATTTGGACCATATTTCTTTGTCTCTGCGCAGCTGTTATGTTGTCAGGGTCAGAGCCTTAGGTATTTGCCAGGGCATGGCAACCCATGTTGCTGTATTGTGGCACTGTATGTGGGGGAGGGAACAGTGCTGCTCGCTTGGCTCTTACCCTTGTTTCAGTCACTTCCCTCACTTCCCACAAGCGGATTGTGCCCTTTGAGGTGTTGACTCATAGGTGAGTGGGCTTGTGTATGTTCTAAGATTCTGTGAGCCCCTCCAATGGACTCTTCTTTGAGGCTGGGAGTTTATCCACAGGAGAAACCCCCACAGGTTTTTACAGCCAGAGGTTTTGAGGCTTTAGTTTCCATAGGAAACTACGCTGGAACCCTGGGTTGCGTGGTCTGTCTTGCTTCTCAGTTGTTTCTCCCAGCTTATATGCTCATGAATATGGGACTGTCCAGTCCACCACCATCTGCCTTGCCTGCCCAGTTCTGCCAGCTGCCACCTTGTCACGCGTTCTCGCTGCCCCAGCTTCCTGTCTTCACCCCTCTTACTAGTCTGGATGAATGTTTCTTTAACTCCTTGGTTGTTGAACTTACATACAGTTCAATTTTCTGGCAGTTCTGGTTGTTTTTTGTTTTTAAATTGGTTGTTATCCTTCTCTTGGTTGTGAAAGGAAGCGAAGCATATCTACTTACACCTCCATCTTGGCTGGAAGCACTATTATTTATTTTTTACAGTGTATTCATTTCAGAAATTGTATTCTTTGTTTCTGATTAGTTCTTAATTATGGTTTCTGTGTTCTTTTTCATGCTGTTGTAGTTCTAAGTTTCTTGAACATCCTTATATCATTTTTTGAATTCTATATCTGATGTATTGTTTGTCTCCTTTTTATTTAGCTACTTTTCTGGATATTTCTCTTCTTTCACTTGGGAAATGTTTCTTTCTCTCCCCATTTTGACTGCCTCTTTGTGTCTGCTTCTATTTATTAAGTAGATCTTCTATGACTCCAAGTCATGGTAGGGTGGCCTTATATAGTAGGCATTCTGTGGGATCCGGTGGCGCAGTCTCTTTGATCATCAGAGCTGGGTGCTTTAGGAATGTCTCTTGCATGTGTAATGTGGGATCTCCTGTTGTTATTGAATTTTTATTGCTTTTTGCCTGTTTGTGTATGGGGTGGACCATCAGGTTGGCTGACTGTGATAATCAACCCCAACTATAGTATACAAACTGCTGTTCAGTTGCTGGCCATATGAAAAGGAATTGGCTTCAGCAGTACCTGGTGACTGCCAAGATCTCCTTTGGATATGCCGCTTGTGAAGCTAATTGGATCCTGCCTTGATGACGTCTGAAGCTGGCCTCTGGGTGTGTTGGTTTTGGGGCCTCTTGGGAGGGACTCTGTTGCATACCAATGTCAGACACTGCCTGTGAATGGCCCAAGGCAACCTGTCTGAAGCTACAAAGCAATTCACAGTTTGTGGTTGCCTCTTCTGAGCCTGAGTTGTATGAGGAGGGACCAACCTGTGCACCAAGGCTGGCTTTTAACAGCACCTGGCTCAGGGACAAGTCAACCAAAGTCCTAAGGTACCACAAGATTCACCTCTGCCTACCTCCAGCTTCTGGCTGCCTGTTAGGCTCAGTCATTGAAAGAGCCTCTGGAAGTACTCAAGCTGCATGAGGTAGGTTCTCAGTGAGTCACCAGGTTGGGGCAAGTGGTGTCCACTAGATAGTTGCAGGTTCAAACTTGGTGCCAGTGCTGGATTTGAGGCCCTTCAGCAAATGTTCCAGGGTATACCAAGTCTAGCTGCCACTTTGCTGGGTGCTCCCACACCTTTGTGGATGGGAGGATCTCAGGGAGTTTTCAGGGTGAGGCCAGCAGAGTTTATCAGATCCAAATTGAGTAAGATTTGATGGTGTGAATGGAGGGCTCTGCGCTGTTTGGGTGTGTGAGGGAAAAATGTCACTTGTCTTAGAGCCATGCAACTCAATTGGTCTCACATTCTGCCTAGAGACCAACCTCAGCTGGGCAGGGAAGGTCTTCTTGTAATTGGGAGGGTGGGGCTAGTAGATCTGTGAAGGGGAGGTGCCAGTCAGGCTTGGGAGATGGTTGGTAGAGTGGTCCCTATCTCAGAGCCACACAACTCAGTCTGTCCCTGATTCTGCCCAGGCCTTGGCAGGGTAGAGCCACTAGGTATCAGGAATGTGTGGCCGCTGAGAGCTCAGAGAGTGGGACTAATGGGTTTCCTGGGAGGGCAAGGCAACTGTCAGGTTCTTGAAAAAGGGGGAATGGCATCTTCCCCAAAGTCACACAGCTCAGCCACTGACATCCTGTGAGTCTGCCCAGACTTGTACAACCTGGCCCAGGGAGCTGATTCCTCAGCAGGGTGCAAGCTCTTCAGGATGGGGCTGTTGCACTCCCCCAGGCTCATACCGCAAGGAGAGGGGTGCTCCACCTGAGAAAGATGGTGTCTGTGATGTGGAAGAGAGACTCAGCACAGGAAATCCGGTGGCTGTCCCTTCAGCTCTCTCTTCAGGGCCACATACCCCATTCTCTTCTCTGAAGAACTCTAATCTCCTCTTCCCCTCTTCCACCAGAGCACAGGATGAGTGGCTGCAAATCAGATCTTATGTGTTGCTCCTTTAAGAGGTCACCTTTGTCTTTAGTGGACTCCTGTCTCTCCCTGGTGGACAGAATCCCTCTTGATTTTCCCATCCAGGTGTTGAGAGAGCATCTCTTCCAGGCTCTGGTGCTCTGGGATGGGGATCCTGGCATGGGGTTGAGACTCCACACTTCTCAGGGGAAAACTTTGCAGCTGAGATATCCCTCCAGAATCTCAGCAGCAGCCCATGGGAACAGGGCCAGCCATTTTTGTATCTCCTCCATTATTACAAGTCTCAGTCGCTTCTTCTGTAAATCCTTGGTTATAAGACTTCTGTTCAGCTAGTCTTCAGTTGGTTATTCATGCTGATTGTCCCATATTTTAGTTGTAATTCCACTTAGGTCCTGGGAGGGGGTGAGTATAATGTCCACCTACTCCATCGCCATTTTTGATATCCCTGCTTTTCATTTTTTACTACAGCCTAAACCTTTTTTTAGGGGGGCGGGGGGGAGTTTACAACCCTGTAAGTTTGTTGTGAGCATTGACAAGTTAATATACATTAAGTACTTTTGCTTAACACCTTGTAAGCCCTCAATGACCATTAGTTTTTAATCTTTTTTAATGTTGTTCTATTACAGTTGTCCCAATTTTTTTCCCCTTTGCCGTCCTCCTCCCAGCTTTTCCCCTGCTCCCACAGTCAATTCCCACACTGCTGGCCATGTCTGTGGGTCATTCATGCATGTTCTTTGACTAGCCCTTTCCCCTCCTTTCCACCATTATCCCCCACCCTCTCTGCTCTGGCTGCTGTCAGTCTGCTCCATGTTTCCATGCCTCTGGTTCTATTTTGCATGTTAGTTTATTTTGTTCATTAGGTTCCACTTATAGGTGAGATCAGTTGGTATTTATCTTTCACTGACTGCCTTATTTCACTTAGCATAATATTACCATTAGTTATCACCATTGTGCACTGCAGCATTATTTCCCCACAGTGCTTCTTTCCAGACCTGTTATGTTGGGTGGTTGGCATGCTCCATATATTCTTTCTTTCTCCCTTACATAAAACAAACACACAAGAAATCAAACAAACTTCTTGTTCTGTGTCTTCTTTGAGAGGGCCCTGCTCTGTAACTTCCTACATGACTGATCCTTCCAAGATTAAATAACTCATTCTGGGATATTAGTAGTGCATAATTTACATTTCACTTGGAGTTTCTGATGACATTGTTCTTTAAGGTGAGATCATAAATGTGGATATCAAGTTGTACTCCTCTGACCCTGAGTGGAATAAGGCATGGGGTTGGTTGTGGTATAGTTAGGACTATAGCCTTTTTTATTTCAATAGAACAGGACCAATTTTATGCATACATTTAGTTTTCTGGTAAAATTTTCTTGGGATTATGATAATAGCAAACACTTAACACAGTAATTACTTTGTGCCACATATTATTGTCAGCACTGCATATTATTTCATTTAATCCTGAAAACAACATATGAAATAGATGTTATCCTCTTATCCAAGAAGTAAAGCACAGCGAAATTAAGTAACATAACTTACTCAAGCCTAAGAAAATAGTAGTAGAACTTGAATTTGAGCTCAGGTTGCACTCTTGACATCCACGCTATATTGCCTCTGTTTGAGGAAAAGGCTGTGTTGGTTTTTTAAATAGTTCATTTCTTATTGAATTTTTCCATTACCATTTATAAGTTTCAAAACCAACTGATCTTTAATAATGGAAATTTAGAGCATCGACTTGTGTGAAAAGTTTAGGTGATGTTAGAAAGCTGTGGCTCTAAGACTGTAGTTTTTGTTTCAACATTTCAAGAATTTTTATTGTTTCACCATTTTATTTACTGTTCAATAACCAACCCTATAATTTTCAAATAGTATTCTTCCACTAGGTAGTAGCACAGAGTTACAAGTGATATGATTAATAAGGCTTGAGGCAGAAATCAAAGTGTCTATGTGTCCTTTTTAAAATTTATGTACTCCTTATTAACATAAGAAACTCTTAAATAATATGAACTTTAAGTTTTAGGAAAGTCCTTACAGAGCAAAATCAAAATGATATGTAGTCTCTGCAAACCACGTCATATAAAAAAAATGGTTTAAAGAATTAAAGTTGTTTCACCTACAGAGAATACTTATGAATATAAGTGTCTTTTCTGTTTGAGCATCAAATAATTGTCATGAGGAAGTGGACTAGGCTTGCTCCTTTTTTTTTTTTGGACTGAAGGGCTGAGGTAGAGCTACTATATAAAAGTTATGAGGAAAGTAGATTTTGGCTCATTGTAAGGAACAGTTTTAATAAGTAGCTTGTATTTAATGAAGGAAACTTCCTTATGAGTGGTTTATTATGAGTACAATATTCTTGGGAAAATAAGACTTTCTGAGAGATGGTTATAAGTGAAACCTTGATAGATATCATTTCTTAGCTATTATGAACTCTACTTTTTCAACTCTAAAATTTGGCTTTAGAATAAAGTGGTCTCTTTTGTACATAAATACATCATTTACCAAGTTCTTATTATTAAGTTTCAGATCTTTTTTATTTGGATCACTACTCAGAAAAACCTCTTTTCTGTGGCCAATGGCTAATGCTCCCCTTTCAGTTGGCATCTCTCATGTATTCTACCCTTTGCCTTCTGACTTAACCTGGAAAACCAAAGAGACTTAATCTTAAGATCTGAAAGAGTACTAAAATCCCACATCTTCCCCTCAAGGAGAAGGGACAGCATCTATCTTAGTCCCTTGCTGGCTGACTGCTCTTCCTGGTATCCCAGGATTTTCCCTGAGCAATTACTCTAAAATGGAGGTACATAGGATTATAAAGTGACAGAATCTTGTAAAACAGAAAATGGAACAGATTTTGCATTTTTTAAGATCCAAGGGGAGACCTTGGTGTTGCCCATAATCACTTCTAGGTGTTTTTCCTTTTTTACCCTTTCAGACTCAGGCAAAAAGTTTTATCAGTCTTGGGAAGTACAGTTTTGTTAAATAAAGAATTCTTGTTTCTGTGAGGAGATCAAACTTCAGTAAGAGCTCTCTTGAAATATGTTCTTCAAGATAATGCTGAGACAGAGTTGAGGTTTGAGATGCTATTTCACCTGCTATCTCTCCTGGCAGTATCAAATATTCCCTCAATTTATTATTTGTCAAATTTCAGTATCCTGTGACAGACAGAAGAACACTTTGATAAAATGCTTAGGAAGAGATGGTACCTTTGTGTCAGACTGGAAGTCTGTGAGATTTTAAGGGATTTAATCACTTTTAGAAGTATACAATAGTTTCTTGGTTGAGGAGCCTTCAATAATTCTCTTTTATTAGGTGTCAAGCCAGCTCCTCCCCAGCTCACCCTCAGTTTTCTGTTATATATTTCCTTCTTATGTCATATGTATGGCTTAATATTATGTACCTCCAGACTCACATTACAAAGGACGAGAAGATGTGTCATCATTTTTTTTTTTTAGTGACCACACTAATGATTCATGGAAAATAAGGAGAAATTAATCCCCCAAAACAGATTCCATTTTATTGAGGGTTGACTGTAACTATAAACATTTACTTGGAACTGTTAAACAACAGTCCATGTTTTCCTGTTTGGAGTTTACACCTTTTGTTTCCCTGCGTGCCCTCTAGTCTAGAGGCTAAGTGAATGAAGAACAGGTCAGGGAAGATGTCTGGAGCCCACCTAATGTATGATTGGCTCAGCCTCTTCTGAATACATGAGAAATAACTGAAGAATCCACAGACAGCTGCTTTAAGAAAGAGATGACTATATTTTATCACTGGTTGCAAATTAAGGTTGGAAAATAAGAGAGGTGGAGTTACAATAGCTTCTGGAAGTGGTATTTCATTTTTTACATGAGTCAGCTGAGAAAAGCCAGCTGTTTCTGAGCGACTTTCACTCTTTCCTGTGCCTATGATAAGGAAACCTCTATTAACCTGAATACTGGGGTATGGAAAGAAGGAAAGCATGGAAGGTTTTGATTAGTGGGCTTTTTCAGGATTACTGGCAAGTTCTGTTTTCTTTCTCTCTTTTGATTGAAATTGTTTCGAAAATATCTGACTAAAAATAACTGCTATTTATTGAGTCCCAGATGGATCAGTGCTTCCCTTTATAAATGCCCTGAGAAGTAGGTAGTAGAAGTAGGTAGAATATATTATTCTGATTATAGAGATGAGGAATCTGGAATTCAGAGAGCTTAAGTACATTTTCCAAAGTCATACAACAAGGAAATATAATGTCAGTGGTCTCAAACCAAAAGCTTTTGTTCTTGCTTGGTCCTCTTTACCATATGAGGATCATGTTAAACCTTAGGGCTCCATTTTAGAGTCAGAAACTACCTAAGTGCTGGGGTTACTGTACTCCATTCGACTGAGTATCCTCCACAGTTCATAGAGAGTGGGTGCTGCCTAAAAGATACAGGAGCCAAGATTGTCATTTATGGGGACATTACATCTAATAGGAGGAACAGGATACACATATACACTAATATTTTAAAAACATCATTGACTGTTCTGTCAATAGACAAGAACAAATCCTCACACAGGAATAACAGTATTTCTCTGTAGGCTTGTAAGTTCTGCTTTTCAAATGTTCATGACCACTTACAGCTAACCACTATTTCAGGGATGCTTTAAACAGAAATTAAAATGATTTCACTGTGATGTTGAGGCCTGCTGCAGGAAATACCATGAGAATACCCAAGAGTCTTCTCAAGCCCAGGCAATCCACTACTTTGGTACAATGTATGATGCATCTAAATTCCACTGTATGCATTTCCGTTGAAAAACAGTACTGTTCCTGGGGAGTTAACCTGTGAATACCAATTTTTGTCAGTTGAATTATTAACTTGTGTTTGTGAACTAATAGCTTCTGGAAGTGGTATTTCATTTTTTACATGAGTAATTAAAATCTTGTAATTAATCCTTTTTAAAATAAAGCAAATACCCCCCTAACTGAGTTGTTTCTGTAAGTTTGAATTGTTGTCTATTGAACAGCTTAAGGTGGAGCAGATACACATACCATGTGCACACGCGTGCGCACACACACAAACTCTCTGTCTCTCTCTCCCCCTCCCCCCCCCTCTGGACAGCCCTCAATTTATTGTAATGGGGTTTGAGCTTTATTTCAAACTAGTCACAAATGCCAAGGGGGTGTGGAAGAAAGAAGAGCTAGGTTCTTAGGCTATCTTTCCTCAGCAATGTGAACAGTACGGCTTGTCTGTTTCCTTCTTAGTGAGAAATGGCAGGTGAAGTAACTTTTGGTGTGCTGGATTTCATGGAAATACCGTGAGGACTCTTATTGTAATTCAATTAGGTAGGCCCACAAAGCATTTCATGTTTAAAAGTACAGTACAGAATGCCTGCATAGAATAGTGATAAAGCAAAGTGTTTAAGATCTGGTTTAGAGGGAAAATCCCTAGGGGAATCCTTTAGTAAAACTGCAGACAGTTACCATCCCCCTCCTTTTCTTTTTAACTGGAGCCATACATATTGGTGGCTAGTCAAAGTTAACCATTTGTTTCAAGGGACGTAGACATTCAGTAGCCTTCAAAGTAATCCATTCAGAAGAAAACAAAAGTATGTCTGAATTTACCTAAATGTGTTAGTAGTTTATGCAAGCCAATGTGTCTAGCACCAAGTCAGCAAACTGTGGTTTGTGAGCCAAACGTGGCCACTGTCTGTTTTCATGAATAGTTTTATTGGAACACAGTCACACTAATTCATTTATGTATTTTCTATGGCTAATTTCATGCTAAAACAGCAGGGTCAAGTAGTTACAACAGGGACTGTGTGGCCTGCAAAGTTTAAAATATATAGTTCCTATCTGGCTCTTCATAGAAAAAACTTTACTAATCCTTGCTATATAGTATTTCATAGCAAGATCCATGCTGAGACAATATTCATTCTCTAACACTTGTAATTATAAATTCATTATTTCTCAGAGTAAGGAATGATATTTCTTTACAATGATACCTAATTTTTATTGAGGACTTTCTATGTTCCATATATTCTGTGAAGTTCTTTACTAGCCCATTTAAACCTCATAATTATGCACTGAGGAATATGTATTGTCAATATACCCATTTTATAGATGAATAAATTGATGTTTAGAGAACTTAAACACCTCAATATTTTTATAAGACGTGCTAAAAAGTCAATGATTTGTTCAAATTCATTCAGTTTGTGGTGGAGCCAGAATTTAAACCCAGGCTTCATTTTTTTTATTGTGGTAAAATATATGTAACAATATTTATCATTTAACCATTCATAAATGTACAACTCAGTGACATTAAATACATTCATAATTTTGTGTAGTCATTACTACTATCTATACCCAGAACTTTTCATAATCCCCAGCAAAAACTGTACCCATTAAACAATAACTTCCCTTTATTTTCACCCCCTAGTTCCTGGTAACTTCTGTTTTACTTTCTGTCCCTAGCAATTTGCTTATTCTAGGTACCTTATATAAGTACGATCACACAAGAATGTCCTTTTTTTGTTTTGTTTATTTCACTAAGCGTAACACTTTCAAGTTTTATATATGTTGTAGCCTATATTAAAATCTCATTTATTTTTTATTCAGCATTGTACTGGAACTTCTAGCCAGAGCTGTGTCATAAGAAAGATATAAAAGCCATACAAATTAAAAAAGAACAGGTAGAACTGTCTCTATTTGCAGATGACATTATTCTATAGATAGAAAATCCCAAACAATCCAAAAGAAAGCTATTAGAGCTAATAAACACATTTGACAGTTGCAGAGCACAGAGGATCAACACACAAAAATCAGTTGATTATTTTTGCTGGTGATTTTTTAATCTTTTTAATGTTGGCCTCATAGAATAAGTTACATAGAATAAATGTTTCCTCCTCTGTAGTTAATTTTTTCAAAGAATTTGAGAAAACTGGTGTTAATTCTTCTTTAAATGTTTGGTAGGATTCACCTACGAATTCATCTCATCCAGGACTTTTCTTTCTTGAGAGATTTTTGACTACTGATTTTATCTCTACTTATTACAGGTCTGTTGAGATTTTGTATTTCTTCTTTTGTCAATTTAGGTAATTTGCATGTTTGAAGAAATTTGTACTTTTTTCTAGGTTACATAACTTGTTGGTGTACATTTGTTTATAGTATTCTCTGTACTATCAGGAGTAATGTCTGCACTTTCATTTCTGGTCTTTTTAGTTATTTGTGTCTCCCCTTTGTTTTTCTCTGTAAGTCTAGCTAAAAATTTGTTATTTTTTTGAAGACTCAACTTTTTATTACATAATTTTTTATTATTTTTCTTTATTTTGTTTATCTCTGCTCAAATCTTTTTTTTCTTATAGCTTTGGGTTTAGTGTGCTTTTATTTTTCTGGTTTCTTAAGGTGCAAAGTTAGGTTATTGATTTGGGATTTTCTTCTGTTGCGATGTAGGCATTTACAAGTTAAATTTTCCTCTCAACAATGTTTTCTCTGCATTCCATAAGTTTTGGTATGTTTACTTCTTGATCTGTGTTGAGCTGTATGCCTCTGTAGGTATCACACTCAACCATTAACCACCTAACTGCAGAATTGTTTTCAATAAGTTGGCAGGTGAATAAATTGCAACATATATTGCTCCACCATCGGATACAATTAAGTTTAGGCTCATTTGCAGAGATGATCTTGGAGGCATTTTTGAGGCATGTTCAGGTCCCAGTAAGACTCTGCTTAGCTCTCTCTTTCCCTGGCTCACTCTGTTAAACTGCTGTCTGATCTATGGTTTACCTTGTTGCTCTTAATTGCTTATGGCAAAGTATCCCTTGTTTTTGACAGCACACTTAGGCTTGAATTTTTCCACGCTCTATTCCAAATAGAGCTCTCCTGTTGGGGAGAGCCACATAGGCCTCTTTTCAGGCCTCCCTTTCCCCTGGGCAAAACTCCTATGGCAATATTCTAGAGCAGAGAGTTAGGACAGTAGCCCACTTGACGTGCCGTTCCTGCTTTGTGAGTGAAAAACTGAGCAAGAGTGGTAGCCTTTGGTTATCTTTACTTGCCTCTATGAGTACACTTGGGTGAGGGTAACTGGGGCCCAATATTCTCTGCCTCCCAAGCTTGAGGTAGAGCCTCCATACTATGAGTGTGGGATAATTGGGGGAAGCACATCTCAGACCCCTCACCTGTACTTTCCTAGAATAGTGCTTCTGCAACATGGAGCTAGAGATGGGAGATGTGTGCAAAATGCTGAAATAGTGCGACTCCTGTGGAGAAACTGTAGCCCTAAACTAGAAATGGAGGGAGGAGAGGGAAGCAGCTCTGTGTTCTTTGTTCCACTCACCAGGAGTAGAGCTTCCATTGTGATGAGTGTGGGGGAGGGAGAGGAGAGAGTGGGTCTTGACTGAAGTGCCACAGAGACTTGCTGTTCCTACTGAGCTTTAGCAGAGTTTTTTTATTTATTTATTTACTTACTTACTTATTATTTATTTATTTATTTTTAAAGAGATGGGGAGGGAGGGAGAAAGAGAGGGAGAGAAACATCAATGTATGGTTGCTTCTCGTGCGCCCCCTACTGGGGACCTGGCCCGGCAACCCAAGCGTATGTCCTGACTGGGAATTGAACCGGTGATCCTTTGGTCCTCAGGCTGGCACTCATTGAGCCACCCCAGCCACAGCAAAATTTTTTTGAATAAATGTTTCTCCTTTTACAGAATGACCTTAGAACAGTTTCAAAAGACATTAAATGGCTGTCCTTTCATAATTGTTAATGGTTATGGTTATTTCTCTGAGGAGAAATTTCATATAGCACCTCATGGTCCCATTCCTGTCACTTTTTCTCTTAACTCTACATTCTGCTACCTTCTGAGGGAGACAGTAGGAAATTTTGGTATGTTCAGGATTTCTAGAAAAAACCATGAGAGTTCTTACTGTAATAGAAATGTTAAAAGGACTATTCCTTTTCAAATTACTTTTTCCTTTAGGCATTTATCTATTCTCACTCCTAAGGTATACAATTTTAACACGCATGCCCCTTAATTTGTTTTAACTGAAGTGGTTGTATGTTGACCATGTTGGGATTGAGATATTCTGTAAGACACAGAAATCCCCAAATAACAGAGGCTTGAACATGACAAAATTTTTATTTCTTTCTTGTCTACATTAAATGAGATGATAAACATTATAATTGATTTATGATCATCCAGGAAATAGTCTCCTTCTGTGTTGTGCCTCTGACATTATCAACACTTGACTTTCTTACCTCTTTGTCCAAAAGGTTTGTTTTAGGTGTACAAATCATGGATACTTTGTAGCCAGCTGGAAAGAAGAAGTGGCGGGAGGGCACTTTTATTCTCATCCTGTTGGACAGAACTTAGCCATGAGACTACATCTAACTGTAAGGATGTCTAGAAAATATAGTCTGTCTTCAACATGGTCATGTCTCCAGCTAAAGACTAGAGGTTATATTTCTAAGAAGGAAGTAGAGAAAGGGTATTAGGGAAGAACTAGTCTCTGCCATGGCCCATAGTAAATTATCTGAGGCCTTTTCTGAATAGGGTCTCATCAATCAATTAAGACGAAACAATCTATTTCCTCCCCTTTTAGAGAGAATACAAATTTGACACTGACATTCTTAAACCATGTCTTGGCAAATATAAAATAATTATCTTGATTCGTTAAAGAATGGGCATTCATAAATATCCCAGGGAGAGTTGCTGGATTACCCAGCAGCTAACATGTATTTCCTTAGCACCAAGTAATTGCCTGGTTCTATAGCAAGTGCCCATATGTGTTAGAGGAACATGATTAATATGAATGAAACAAGTAGAGAACAATAAAATTATATTTCTTTAGCATTTGCTATTCTATATATAACCTTATAGCTATATATCTATGTGGTCTATATCTTGTCTCTGAACTCTGAATGTTGGGCTGTGCATGATTCATCAATTTGACCTCTTGAGCAATCAGCATAGTGTTTGATACATAGAAGGTGCTCTGTATGTATTTGAGTGGAGGAAAAAACTAATGAACTGTAATTCAGTGTCTTAAGTCAAAACTCAAAACTCAGAAATACTTTCTAAGGCTTCCCTTACCCCATATATCCAGTTCATCAGCAAGCTTGGTTGCTGGAGCCCTAAATATACCCAGAATTTATGTACTTCACCTCTATTCTTATCAACTGACCCAAGCCACCATTATCCCTAACCCTGGATTTCTGCAATAACCTTCTAATTGATTTCCCTATTTTCATTCTTCCTTATAATATTTTCTATTTATAGTAGCTAGAGTTATCTTTAAATGCATGAATCAGATAATGCCACTGCCCTGCTCGAGATACTCTAATAACTTCCTCACATACATAGAATGAAACCCAAACATCTTGCCCTTGGCCATCTCTCTATCTTCATCTCTTAATACTTTCCCATCTTTTCCAGTCATACTGAACTTCTTTCGTTTTCAAGAACATGACTATTTCATTTGCATGTTGAGAATTTTGCACTTGTAGTTTCCTCTGCCTGGAATGCTCTTAGTTTATATGCTTGTGTGGCAGGCTGGCTCAAATGTTGCTTCCTCATTGAGGCCATTTGTGGCCACATAATATAAATTAAGTCATACCTCTAATTATATTCATATCATATCACTTTATCTTATCTTCTCATAATATTTATTGCTATTTTAAATATTGTTGTTTATTTATTTGTCGATTACCTGTGTTCCTTCACTAAAATGCAGGAACTTTATTGGTCTTGTTCAGTAATGCATTCCCAATACCCAGAAAAAGTGCTTGGAATATAGTAGGTCTTCAATGATTGTTAGTTGAATGTATGTTTAATGGGCTAGAATGCATTGGATATTTCTTATATCATTGCCTGTGTTGTCATGGGTTGGGTTCCTTAGGAAGTAGATTCTGACATGGTATTTAGACTATAGGGTGTTTATTTAGGGGTAGCATTGGGGTCAGCACTCTTGGAAGGGGAAGGAAAGAAGCAGGAGTGGACAGAGGGAGAATTTGAGTTGTGGTCATAATCAGTAGCTTTAGTTTACCTCACAGGAAATCTGGAGCTTAAAAAGGACCATCATAGTTTTCCTGAGTTGGGCCAAAGTAGCCAGGCCTTTATACCCCCTCATCAGTCATTCATTGGATATGGATTGCCCCTGAAAAGCATCATGGCTTTGGGCAAGGTGCTCTTTGCAGTTGAGATAATCTTTGAAGAGGCTAATATAGGAGAGATGTCTGCCAAAGCTCCTTTAGCAACTATACAGTAGATACTTTATTGGAGGGCAATCTGAGAAGTGTCTTTCAGTGTTTATCACAGTATACCCCTTGTATTACCTAGATCCAACTTTTTAAATATGTTTTGGTTGCATATTCTCCAGGGTTCGGTAGACCTCTATTCCTGGGGGGAACTTAGAAAAGGAAAGTTAGTGGGAAGAATTACAGCCTCTGCAACTGTAGATGATCTCAGGGCTGCTACTTATACTCATCATCTCCCTCTTTGGCTAGATTTTCCTCAGCCTCATCTAGCACCTGTAATTGGTCTTGGTTGCTTACCTGGTGACCTGACCCTCTCCCATTAGGTGGGGGGGGACCTTAGTGTGTTCAATGTGTTCACCACTGTGTATTCTTTCTAAGCACTACTCCTTTTAAAATTGTATCTCAGTTGTTAGCTCAAATCATGCTTGCCCTTTAGCAGGTAGAAAAAAATCATTTCAAAGTGTTTTCTTCACAGTATGGTAGCAGGTAAAGCCTTGGAATTGAAAAAGCTAAATGTGTCATTGACACAAATTAACAGTTGATGAATTTTTTATAGAAATGTTTTCAGGTGCTGAAAGAAAACACCCGTGGCCACTTTCCCAGCATAATAATGCAGGAAGAAAATATCCAAATTCTCAACTAGGACTG
Organism: Pteronotus mesoamericanus; assembly: GCF_021234165.1. Taxonomy (NCBI): domain Eukaryota; kingdom Metazoa; phylum Chordata; class Mammalia; order Chiroptera; family Mormoopidae; genus Pteronotus; species Pteronotus mesoamericanus. The sequence continues at coordinate 411,447 of NW_026555150.1, forward strand.
TCAAAATTGACAAAGCTTAATTTAAGGCTTTATTTAAATTCTGAACTTAAGGAAGGCAGAATGCCTCAAAAAAGCCTATCACTCATATGGTTATAAAGTCTTAAAATTTTCCTACTCTTGGCCTCTAATAATTTTTACTGTTTGAAAATTATTCCTATTTTTTATTTTAGAAATTTATCCAATCTCTATTCAGAAATTAGCATGTGGCATTTCTTTGGTGATTTATAGAGAGCTAGAGCAAGCCCTTTGCTTGGTTCCTGGATATCAGCATCATCAGGAAGCATAGCTTGGCCATAGGAACAGCCAGGGTGCTTAGCAACCAGTTTGGTGCTGGAACCCAAAAGGAAAAGTAGGCCCAAAGACAGAGTCATGACCATGTTATGGCAGATTGTATTATATCATGTAATTTCTTTGTGCAAGACTCACACACATTCCTCAAAGTCTCCAATGACACTTGATTTCACTGTATCTCCCCCCATCCCATCTCACCTCCCATAGTTAGACACCAGGAGCCTATATTTCCAAGTTCCTGACACAGATCTTTCCTTTCTCCTCTCCTGTATCCATTCAAATCCTTGTAATGAATAGCAGTAATAAGAATAGCTACAAATATTGAGTGCTTATTGTGTGCCATTGTCTTAAAGTTTTACTAATGGTATATATTTCAGGCACAATTAAAAGCCAGTGTGGGTGTGTTCTCAGGCTTTCAAAAAATATACAATGTAGCCTCTGAAAAACAACCTGGAAACAGCCCAAGTGTACACCAGTAGATGAGTGGATAAAACAACTAAGAGACATTTACACAATGGAATACTAAGCAGCCATAAAAAAAGAAGAAAACTTTACCCTTTGTGACAGCATGGATGGACCTGGAGAACATTATGCTATGTGAAGTAAACCAGTCAGAGAAAGATAATTACCATAAGATTTCACTAATATATGAAATCTAATGAACAAACTCAACTAAGAAACAAAATAGGGAGACTCATAGACAGCAGGATGACAGCTATGAGGTGGGGCATTAGTGGGTAGAGGGATCAAGAAAAAAGAAAAATGGACTCATGGACATGGACAAAAGAGTGGTGATTGCTGGGGAGAGAAGGATATAAGAGGGATAAATAATAATGGTAAAAACAATAATAAATAAAAATAATTACTGATAGAAAAGCATAGAGATTTTTTAAAAAATGTGGAAATGCTAGGACAATGGTGGAAAGAATGAAAAGGGACTCAACAAAGAACATGTATGAAGGACCCATGGACATGGACAACAGAGTGGGGATTGACTGTGGGTGAGGGGGGCAGGGTGGGATGGGTGGAGGAGGGCAAAGGGGAAAAAGTGAGACAACTGTAATAGAGTAAAGATGATTTAAAAATAAAAAAAAGGCAAAAATATGTAAATGCTTAGAAACTTGAAATTTGGGCATTTTTAAAAACAATTTATCCAAATATCCCTGTTTCAACCTTTGCTTTTTAGGATTGTTCCCTTAGCTGTGTGTGTGTGTGTGTGTGTGTGTGTGTGTGTGTGTGTGTGAGAGAGAGAGAGAGAGAGAGAGAGAGAATGAGAGACAATGTGAATGAGAGAGAGAGAGAGAGAGAGAGAGAGAGAGAATGAATACCTTAGCTGTTCATGGTTAGGCAAGGCACATATATAATCTTGTAATCTTGTTGGGGACAGCTGAATGTTGCCTATAGGTCACATTATCTGTTATCCTGACTGCTTTCTCTGTAATTTGATTATGTGTGAGGTATGTCCAGAAGGTATCCAGCCACATAATATGAAAAATAGAGGCATTTATTGAAGAAGATACAAAATACAAGAAACATTATAAACAGAATAATGATGACTCAATGATGTCCCTTCAAAGTAGGCACCTTGGGACATCACACAGTTCTCCCAATCGCCATCAGGTGCCCCATCTTGTTTTCCTGAATCTCATGGATAGTCTGGAACTTCATCCCTTTCAAAAATGATTTTAGTTTTGGGAAAAGCCAGACTTCACAGGGCACCAAATCTGGGCTGTAGGGGGGCTGAATCACCTGGGTGATTTGATATTTTGCCAAAAAACTCTGCATAAGACATGATGCATGGGCAGGTACATTGTTGTAATGAAGCTGCCAGTCACCAGCTGCCCATAGCTGCCACCTTCTGAATCATCTGAATAGTTTCCATAGAGGAAATGTTCGAGCTTAACACAAAATTTGATACACTCAGCTATTTTGATTGAGATGGCCACATACTCACTTAATGGTGTCTACTGCCCCCACTGACTAGTATAGTGAAGTCATTGTTGTTCACACATATGCATTCCAGTCCACTCTCCTTGGCTGCTAGGTTACGTCAATGTCACAGAAACTGTTCTCATTATATTGACAATGGCTAGACTTTTTCTTGACAGACCTCATGTATATGTCTTCTAAATTAGTTTATAAATAGCTATAGGCTAAGGGCCCAAAATTTTCTTCTTCATGTAGTAAGTAATCGATAAATGACTTTTTGCCAGCCAGAGGACAACTCCTCTTTGAACAGAGATTGTATTCCCCCTAAATACATTTCAGATGTATATTCTTTCAAGGTAATAGACTTTTCCATGATGTAATACTCATAGATTATTTTTTAATCATAACAAAATTTCATGATATGTATATAATTATGGAACAAATAGAAGTAGAATTTATATTTCATAATTACATAACTGAGTTAGATAATGTTTTACTTCATGTATTTTAATCTTTTAGATAGTTACAAAATTGTGTGTGTCTCTAGGTTGTTGGAATGTTTCACTGCAGTATTTACGTGTTGTGTAGAAGTGGAGAATATTTGCTTCTGAACCTTTTGATTCTTTGGTATGGTCTCTGAAAAAAATCCCAAGCAGTACATATTTTTCATGTACCCAAATGTTAGCTGGTCCTTGATTCCCAATTTATTTCAGTGCATGACGGTTATTCAGATACATGTGCTCCTGCAGGTAATAGAATGTCAATCTCAGCAGATGCCAATTAGAAATTCCTGGGCCAACAGGCACCTAAGGCATCAAATCTTGCATAATATAAAATTGTAATCAGCTGGATGGATCCACTGAGTTCAAGAGCCATAAATCTAGTTAAAAATACCTTTTCAGCACCAGAAGGCCACTTCAGGAAATGTAATGAAGAAACCCTTTCTGAGAAGACCAGAGAGAAGTTCACAGTACTTCTAAAGATGTTAGATATGTGACCCATAATAATAATACAGAAATATTGCTGTCTTTAAACTAGCTATCTTTAAAATTATTGCTAATCTGGACTGGCTTTATGCATAACAGAAGTTAAAGGAAACCGAGAAAGATAATTTCTTGCTCCCCAAATATCCCCTTCATAGTTCATTTTTGATTCCTGCATTTCTGCCATTTTAGAGCCATGACTTGAGTGGTTCACTGCTTTTGGGAATTAAGTTGATTTTGTAAATAGTCCTGAGAAAAGGCAACACTTTGCAACATTATCATTTATTGCCTCTTTTACATGGACCTTTTTGTTGCTGTTGTTTTTAATTAGAGATATATATTTTGACAAATAGGTACAGAGCATCTGAGGAAATGTGAGACTGGATAGGGACTTGTTCTGAAACAAGCAGAATGCATCTTGTTATTCATGTTCCTTGGTACTGGCAGCACTGACAACACTTGCATAGGGTAGTAAAAATAGTACTAAACGTGAGGTGGAAACCTAGGTTCAAGTCCCATCTCTGTCACTAATTCGCATTATGATTCTAAGGAAATCCTTTTTTTCTCTGGGCCTTGATTTCCTTATTGAAAAATGAGGGAATTTAGGAGTTCTTCAACTTTGAGGTGCATAAGAACTATTCAAAGGAGTGTGTTAAAAATTTAGACTTTCGTTCACCCTCCATTTCTTATCTTTTGACTGAATAAGTATAGATGAGGCCTAGGAATCTTCATATTAAATTGTACATCAAAGGGTCATATGGTTTAAGGATCACTCTTTGAGAAACTGGATTAGATGGTTTGTTAGGTCTTTTCCAGCTCTAAAAATTCTTCTTTTTTTTTCTGGTGGCATTACTTCTGTTTTGGAATGAGAACAAAACATTTATGTACCTTCATTTTTGCTCTCTTTCTTTATTCATATACTTTCCTTCTCCTCCCACTTTCTTCCCTTGCCCCACTGCCTCAACTATAAGGTAACAGTTGGGTCCAGTGAAGATGGGAGTGATTTAGTGAACACTGACTCTGAAAGTACTTACTACGTGGGATCCCGGTTGGTACAGGGCAAGAGACAAGGGACAGCTAAGCCACATTCCCTGGTCTTGGATGGAGAAATACTGTACTCAGCTTCTAGTGATAATTGACACATGGGATGCATATTCTGATAGAGATACAAACTGCAGAGGAGGGATCACAGCAGCACGGAGGAGAGAGTTTAAGGGGCTTCAGATCAGTAAATATGAAATGCCCCCTTTTTTTCTGTCTTCTCACTGTGACCTATTGGATACCACTAGATTTTGGAAGAACTAAAAGAACACAAGTAGTGAGAAAATGCTGTTCAAAAAAATTGTAGATACAATTCTCAGCCTAGCTGTACATTGGAATCCCTGGGGCAGCCTAAAAGGATAACAATGCCTTGATCATTCCATGAAGTAATTAAATCCCGATCTCCAAGTGTGGGCATTGACATCTTTTAAAACATACCAGATACTTGTAATATGTAGCCAAAGTTGAAAGCCACTGACATAGGAGGTTACATGTAAAAATGAGAGAAATAAGACAAATAACTTGTCTTCTAGCAAGTTGCTAAGCTGCTGGTCAGCACTGTCCCTGTAGGGTAGGCCTGAGAGTTTGTTTCTGATGTTCCCTTTCTCTAGTTCGCACTTAGCCTGTGGGTTACAACTTCTTTTATAATGCATGTGCCTATGATGCTAATCCCCACCTGTACATCTAGATTCTTCTGTGAATCTCCAGCTCCTTTTACCCATGCTCAGTTCTCTCCTTCCAGAAGTGGTAGGGAATATTCAGTTTGAGTGTTTGCATCACATAGATTTGCCTTAAAGAAATCAAGAGGGCTTTGGCCTTTACTGTAGTTGGAGGTTTTGAGGCCACTTGCTGATAGTGTCTCAATTTTAGCTTTTGCACATCCTACCAATTACAGCAATAAAACCAAATATGTAAAATGAGAGGAATTAGAAGATGATGGCCAACTAGGTGGAAGCTGAGTCCACTTGCTATTGCCCCCAACTTGGATACTTGGCTGATCTTCCTAAAAATAAACTGAACATTCAAAGGAATCTTAGCTGATAGAAAGTTTGGAAGGCAAGGAGTACAGAAAACACTTCACAATGGGTGGTAAGGGGATTTTACAGGTGGAAAGGGAAATACCCCATGCGTGGTGCCTGCAGCCATGGAGAGCCTGGTCAGAGATCACAACTTTGTGGCTCCCTCCCCTCCCAGGGCAGGGAACCCCCAGACCCAGGACTGAAGTGACTTGGATACACAAAGTCTGGGAGACCCAGGCTACACACACACATAGTGAGCAGCACACCCATGGCTGCAGGAGCAAACATCAACCAGAAGGGTGCCATAGAGAGAGAGGGGGATACTGTCTGTGTCTGGGTTAGGTCGGGGAGACAGGCCACAGCTAGTTGTGACTGTGAGAGACTTTTGGCTTTTTGGAGGGGTAGTGTATACAAAAAGCAGGATAGTGACTCATTGCTGCAGTGTGTGTTCCTGAAGAGGCTTTTTCAAAGGGAAATTGAGGCTTGCTGGCCAGGGACCCCATGCACAGCTGCCCTGCCAACAAGGGGAAAGGATTGAGGGCACACTTTGTTCCCACTGAGTGCAACTGGGCAGAGAGATCAGAAAGGTACACAGCAATGGGATTTCTTGCCCTCAGCCCAGGGCAGCAGGCAGCTTGGAGGCTACAGAAGCTACCAAGAGTGGAGAGTTTGGACTGTCTGCTGCAAGGTCAGTGGGCTAGGAACTGAATGGGTAGAAGTTGAGTACCTGAGGTTTTCTACAGCTAGACAGAGTCCCATCCCTTGGTGGAGATCAACCTCAGCTGAAGGGAAGAACACACCCAGCCCCCACCTCCTACAGAATTACAAGCACCACCAATAGGAAAGATCTGCAAAACAGGCAAGATAGGCTCAAGAACTCCCTGCAGGGTGCATATCCACAAGAGAAAAACAGAAATAGGAATGACTGAATGGCCTATTTTGAACTCCTCTCAGGGAGAGAAAATACAGTGGTTCCTAAGGCCTTATTTCTCTGAGGCCGGCAAAGCAGGATGATCAGAAATCAGCGCAGCAAGGGGGAATTGGGGCTCCACCCAGGCTTGACTCACACACAGCTCTGCTCTCAACACCGATCAGGAAAGAGCTGACCCTCTTACACAGATTGGTTCCTCCCTTGAAACAGAGAGCAAGTTCACCAGAAACGATACATTACTGGAAACAAGCTGGGACACCCAAAGACAGGTGGTGCAGGGGAAGGGGAACACATCCACAATTTTCCCAAAAGACTGAACAGTGTCTCCCAGGGGAGACTTAAGGGTCCCACCTCCTGATTGCAACAGAAGCCCCCTCTAGAGGCAGGTGAAGGTGATACAGGTGGTGATGGCAGAAGTTGGAAATCCCACCCCTGGACCTTGAGCTGATAAAAAGCCAGAGGCGAATCCAGAAAGAGAAGACAGAAGGCAAACACTAAACTCTGCTGAAACAAACAAATTCCACCTCATTCTTCTTCAGAATTTGCGATATTATTTTCTTTCTTTTGCATAGCCTTTTAATATTTCTTCTTTTGCTTCAGTTGTATCCCAACTAATTCACTATTCTTGGTCTTTTTTTTATTCTTTTTATTTAGATTTTATATTATTTCTTATTTTTATTTCAAATCTCACATTTTACCTTCCCAAATTTTACTACATTTTGCTTTCTTATTTTTTTTTTTCAAATTTCTAGAAGGACTTTACTCAGGTAGTCCAAGATGCCCACTATCACACTAACTGCCAGGAGAAATTTCAGGGCCTCACTTTTTTTGATATGTAAAAGGAGAGAGTTTGAAATAAAAAATTTATTAGTTCTCCTTGAGCTTTAACTTGTTTCACTATGAAATTTTCATTGTAAATTTTATTTCCCCCCACGCTATACCTTGTCCCTGTTCTTTATTCTTACTATTTCTTCTCCTGCTATCCTCTCAAAATCATCCTTCCTTTAGTCAGCTCACATTCTTTTTCCCCTTCTTATAATATTCTTATTTTCTTTCCACCTTTATACATTGTGACTTGTTTGGTATGGATATTACAATTATTGCTGTTCTTCTTCAACTATATTCCTATTCGTTCACTATGTTTTAAAATTTCAAATCTCATAGGTTCCCTTCCTCCTATCTTACTCTATTTTGCCTTCCTCCTACCCTTGCTTATTTGAGTTAGGAATTTTATTTTTCCTCCTTTTTTAGCCTGGATTCTATTCCTTACTCTTATTATTTCTCCCCCTCTAGCCTCTCAAAAATAATTTTTCTTTACATATCTCATATTCTCTTTTCTCTTTCATATAACATTCTTATTCTCTTTCCATCTTTATTAATCTTCATTCAGCTATCCTTGTTATTGACCATGTTGTGGTTTTTCTGCAATTTTGTTTCCTTTAGTTCACTATTTTTAAAATTTTATTTCAAACCTCATATTATACTCTTCTCTTTTATTACTCCATTTTGCCATTGTCCTTCCATCTTTTACTTACATTTTAAAATTTATTTTCTCCCATTCTTTGCCCTGTTTCTATTCCCTACTGTTATTATGTCTACTCCCTCTTCCCGCTCAAAATCATTTTTCTCTAATCATCTCATATTCCCTTTTTCCTATTTTATAATGTTCTTAATCTCCCTCCACCTTTATTAATATTTACTCAATTGCTGTTGATTTTGCTGATGTGGTAGGGGGAGTACTTTTGCTGGCATGGGTTTGGTTTTCTGGATAGTATTACTTTGTTAACCAGTACCTGTACAGCAGCATAAAAGACATCACAGGGGTTGTGACTCCAGTCAGCCAGCTGGAGTGGAGAATGCACCAGTGAATGAGCCACCAATAATCAAAGCCCAAGTACAGACATAGCCAACACAAACTGAAAAAAGAGGCAACCCTAGAGCATCAAGATCAGAATAGCAAAGACCCTGCATCACTGAGTCCCACAGATCTCCTACCACAGAACTCTACCCCATGCTGACAGGCAGGCAAAGCAGAGCCACCTGAGAAAAAGAAACAAACAAAATGTGCCACTTAAAATGGGGAGACAAAGAAATAACCCCCAATCAAAAGGAAAGGAGGAATCCCAAGAAAAAGACTTAAGTGAAATTGAAGGAAGCAATCTATCAGACATAGGATTCAAAATAATGGTTATAAAGATGCTCAAGGAACTCAGAACAACAAAGCACTTCATGGGAGCTACAAGGAACTTAGTGTCACTACAGTAGCATGAAAAAAAATAGAAACTGAATAAGAACCAGGTGGAAATGAAGAATACAATATCTGAAATGAAGACTACACCTGAAGGAATTAAAAGCAGGCCAGATGAAGCAGAGGACCATATCAGCAAGCTGGAGGACAAGGTAGAAAGAAATACCCAGTCAGAGCAACAAAATGAAAAATCAACTCAAAAAGAACAAGGATAGTTTAAGAGATCTTCAAGACAACGTGAGATGCAACAGTCCCACATCAGAGGATCATCAGAAGGAAAAGAAAAGGAGCAAGGAATAGAAACCTGTTTGAAAAAATAATGACAGAAAACTTACCTAACTTGGTGAGGGAAAAAGTCATACAAGTGCAGGAAGCACAGAGGGTTCCAATCAAGATGAACCCAAAGTGGCCTACTCCAAGACACATCATCATTAAAATGCCAAATGTTAAAGACAAAGAGAGAATCTTAAAGGCAGCAGGGGGCGGGGAACAGCTAGTAATGTACAAGGGAGCTCTGGTAATACTATTAGCTGATTTCTCAACAGGGACACTGCAGTCCAGAAGGGATTGGTGTGAAATATTCCAGGTAATGAAAAGCAAGGACCTACAACCAAGACTACTCTACCCAGGAACGCTGTCATTTAAAATGGAAGGTAAAATAAAGAGCTTCTCAGGCAAAAGAAGACTGAAAATACAACTCCATCAAACCAGTACTGCAAGAGATGCTAAAGGGACTGCTATAAAAAGGAGGAGAGAGAGGGAGAGGTATGGAAAAAATGGCAATGAATAAGTATGTAACAATAGTAACCTTAAATGTAAATGTATTAAATGCTCCAATCAAAAGACATAAGGTAGCTGAATGGATAAGAAAAAAGGACCTACATATATGCTGTGTATCAGAGACCTACCTCAGAACAAAAGATCTACACAGGCTGAAAGTGAAGGGATGGCAAAATATTCCATGGAAATGTACATGAAAAAATCCTGGGTAACAATACTTATATATATTTAAAAAAACAACAACATGAAAACCAAAGCCATAACAAGAGACAAATAAGGTCACTACATAATATTTAAGAGAGTAGTCCTAGACGGGAACATAACTCTTGTGAACATACGTGCACCCAACATTGGAGGGCCTACTCAATAAAGAAAATCTTGGAGAATTTCAAGAAAGATATTGAGTACAACACAGTCATCATAGGGGATTTTAAATCCCACTGTCAACAATGTCTAGATCTTCGAACCAAAGAATCAACAAGAATATTGTGGCATTGAACAGCACTCTGGATCAAATGGACTTAATTGATATATATAGAACCTTTCACCCCAAAGAAGCAAAATATGCATTCTTTTCATATGTACATGAAACATTTTCAAAGACAGACCACATGGTAGGACACAAAACAAGCCTCAACAAAACAGCATCTTCTAGGATCACTATGGACTGAAACTAGAAACCAACCATAAGGAAAAAAACTCAAAAACTTTCAAATACATGGAAACTGAAAACATGTTATTAAATAATGAATGAGCCAGCAATGAGATCAAGGAAGAAATCAAAAAGTGTCTGGAAACAAATGGAAATGAACACACAGGAGACAAAAACCTATGGGACACAACAAATGCAGTCCTGAGAGGGAAGTTCATAGGAATACAGGCCTACATAAAGAAGATAGAAAAATCTCACATGAACAACCTAACCCTACATCTACAAAAACTAGAAGAACAACAAAAAACAAAGCTCAGAATGAGTAGAAGGAAAGAGATAAATCAGAGCAGAATTAAAGGAAAGAGAGACTGACAGAACAATTGAATAAATCCAGGAGCTGGTTCTTTGAATACATAAACAAAATCGGCAAACATTTAACCAGACTCATAAGAAATAAAGAAGACCCAAATAAATAAAATCAGAAAAGAAAGAGAAGTTAAAACTGATACCACAGAAATACAAAGGATTGTAAAAAATTACTATGAACAATTATATGCCAAGAAATTGGACAATCCTGGTGAAATGGACAAATTTCTAGAAACATGCAATCTTCCAAAACTGAATCAGGAAGAAGCAGAAAGCTTGGGTAGACTGATAACAACTAGTGGAATTGGAGCAGTAATCAAAAACTCCAGGCACACAAAATCCCTGGACTAGATGGCTTCACAGGTCAATTTTACCAAACATATAAGGAAGAACCAGCTCCTGTCCTTCTCAAACTATTCCAAAGAATTCAAGAAGAAGGAAGACTTCCAAACTCTTTTTAGGAGGCCAGTGTCATCCTAATTCCAAAACCAGGTACAGATACAAGAAAAAGAAAACTAAAAGCTAACATCTCTGATGAAGATAGATGCTAAAATCCTCAACGACACATTCACAATCTAGATTAAAAAATACATTAAAAAGATCATACACCATGATCAAGTGGGATTCATACCAGGGATGCAAGGATGGTACAATATTCTCAAATCAGTAAATGCAATACAGCACATAAATAAATGAGAGGCAAAGATCAAATGATCATATCAATAGATACCAAAAAAGGATTTGATAAAACCCAGCACACATTTTTGATAAAATCTCGGCAAAGCAGGAATAGAGGGAGCAATATGTCAACATAATAAAAGCTGTATACGTGAAACCTACAGCCAACATTATACTCAACACGTAAAAATTTAAAGCTTTCCTCTTAAGATCAGGAACAAGACAAGCCTGTCTGCTTTCATCACTCTTATTCAACATAGTACTGGAAGTTCTATCCACAGTGATCAGACAAGAAAAAATAAATAAAAGGCATCTAAATTAGAAAGGAGGAAGTAAAACTGTCACTATTTGGAGATGACATCATAGTGTACCTGGAAAACCCTATAGTCTCCACCAAAAAACTACTCAACCTGGTAAGTGAATTGGGCAAACAGCAAGATACAAAGTCAATATTCAGAAGTTGATAGCATTTTTGTACACCAACAAAGAGAAACTAAGGAAAAAAATCCCATTTACTATAGCAACAAGAAAAATAATGTACTTAGGAGTAAACTTAACCTAGGAAATAAATGAACTGTACTTGGAAAAGTATAGAACATTGAAGTAAGGAATTGAAGTAACAAATAAATGGATGCATACGCTGTGTTCAGGATTGGAAGAATTAGCAACATTAAAATGTTCATACCACCCAAAGCCACCTAGAGATTCAACACAATTCCTTTTAAAATACCAATGGCATATTTCACAGATCTAAAACAAATATTTCAAAAATTTATATGGAACAAAAAAAGACCCCAAATGGTCTCAGCAATTTTTGGAAAGAAGAACAAAGTAAGAAGGATCACAATACCTGATATCACAGTATATTACAAGGCCACTGTAATCAAAACAGTCTGTTACCAGCATAAGTACAGGCACATAGACAAATAGAACAGAATACAGAGCCCAGAGGTAAACCCATGTCTCTATGGTCAATTAATATTTGACAAAGGGGACACAAGCATACACTGGAGTAAAGACAGCCTCTTCAATAAATGGTGTTGGGAGAACTGGACTAGTACATGTAAAAAAATGAAAGTAGACTACTGACTTATACTGTACACCAGAATAAACTCAAAATGGATAAAAGACTTAAATATAAGTCATGGCACCACAGAAGTCCTAGAGGAAAACATAGGCAAGGAAATTTCTGGTATCCCACATAGCAATATTTTTGCTGGTATATTTCCTAGGGCATGGGAAATAAAGGAAAAAAATAAACAAATGGGGCTACATCAAACTAAAAAGCTTCTGCACAGCTAAGTAATCCATCATCAAAATGAAAAGGGAACTGACCAAATGGGAAAACATAGTTGGTAATGATATATTGGAGAAGTATTTGGTCAAAATATATAAAGAACTCATATGACTCAACACCAGGAAGACAAACAATGCAATTAAAAATCAGGCAAAAGACCTGACTAGACACTTCTCCAAGGAGGACATTCAGATGGCCCATAGACAGATGGAAAGATGCTCGACATCACTAGCCATCAGAGAGATGCAAATTAAAACTTCAGTGAGATATCATCCTCACACCTGTTGGAACGTACATCATTAAAAATGAAACAACAAGTGCTGATGAGGATGTGGAGAAAAGGGAACCCTAGTGTACTGTCTGTGGGAATGCAGACTGGTGCAGCCACTGTGGAAAACAGTATGGAGTTTCCTCAAAAAACTGAAAATGGAACTACCTTTGATCCGGTCATTCTGCTGCTGGGAATATACCCTAAGAACCCCGGATCACCAATTCAAAAGAACGTATGCACCCCTATGTTCATAGCAGCTCTGGTTACAATAGTCAAGTGCTGGAATTAGCCTAAGTGCCCATCAGTAGATGAGTGGATCAAAGAACAGTGGTTCATTTACACAATGGAATACTATGCAGCAAAAAGAAAGAAGGAACTATCTTTTGCAACAGCATGGATGAACTGGAGAATATTATGGTAAGTGAAATAAGCCAGTTAGTGAAAGACACATACTGCATGATTTCACCTGTAAGAGGAATCTAATAAACAAAATAAACTAACAAACACAGGACTGCTGGCCAAGATGGAGGCATAGGTAGATGTACTTTGCCTCCTCGCACAACCAAAAGAAGGACAACAACAAATGTAAAAACAAAAAATAACCAGAACTGCCAGAAAATTGAACTGTATGGAAGTCTGACAACCAAGGAGCTAAAGAAGAAACATTCATCCAGAAAGGCAGGAGAGGTGGAGACGGGCAGCCGGAGCACAGAGGCCTCGTGGCAAGGTGGCAGCTGAAGGACCGGGTATGCCAAGACACAGAAATATAGCCCAAATGAAAGAAGAGATCAAAGCTCCAAAAATAGTACTAAACGACCAACAGATAGCTAACCTATCAGATGCACAGTTCAAAATACTGGTAGTCTGGATGCTCGTTGAATTGGTTGGGTATGGTTGGAAAATGGAGGAAAAAGTGAAGGCTATGCAAAGTGAAATAAAGAAAAACATACAGGGAACCAACAGCAAAGAGAAGGAAATTGGGACTCAAATCAAAGATTGGGAGCAGAAGGAAGAGATGAACATCCAACTGGAACAGAATGAAAAACAAGAATTCAGAAAAAATAAGGAGAGGCTTAGGAAACTCTGGGACAACTTTAAACATTCCAACATATGAATCATAGGGGTGCAAGAGAGAGAAGAAAAAGAGAAAGAAATTGAAAACTTATTTGAAAAAATAATGAAGGAGAACGTCCTCAATCTGGTGACGGGAATAGACTTCCAGGAAGTCCAGGAAGCTCAGAGAGTCCCAAAGAAGTTGGACCCAAGGAAGCATGCACCAAGGCACAGCATAAGTACATTACCCAAGATTAAAGATAAGGAGAGAATCTTAAAAGCAGCAAGAGAAAAGGAGACAGTTACCTACAAAGGAGTTCCCATTTGACTATCAGCTGATTTCTTAAAAGAAACCTTATAGGCAAGAAGGGGCTGGAAAGAAGCATTCAGTCATGAAAGGTAAGGACCTACATCCAAGGTTACTCTATCCAGCAAAGCTACCATTTAGAATGGAAGGGCAGATAAATTGCTTCCTAGATAAGGTAAAGTTAAAGGAGTTCATCATTATGAAGCCCTTATTTTATGAAATGTTAAAGGGACTTATCTAAGAAAAAGACAAACAACTATGAACAGTAAAATGACAACAAACTCGCAACTATCAACAACTGAACCTGAAAAAGAAAGAGAAAAACAAACTAAGCAAATTACTTGAACAGGAACAGAATCATAGAAATGGAGATTAGAGGGGACAGGGAGGAGGAAGAATGGGCGAAAAGGTGCAGGGAATGAGAGGCATAAATGGTAGGTACAAAATAGGCAGGGGGATGTTAAGAATACTATAGGAAATGGAGAAGCCAAAGAACTTACATGCACAACCCATGGACATGAACTAATGGGTGGATGCATGGTGGGGGGGGGGAATAAAAGGTAGAAAAACATAGGAGAAGTAATAGCATAATCAATAAAATATATATTTAAAAAATAAACTAACACACAAAATAGAACCACAGGCAAGGAAACATAGAATAGACTTGACAGTGGCCACGGGAGCGGGGAAGGGGACTATGGTGGAAAGAAGGGGAAGGGACTAGACAAAGAACCTGTATGAATGACCCACGGACATGGACAACACAGTGAGAATTGACTGTGGGAGCCTGGGGTGGGGATGGGTAGAGGAGGACAAAGGGGGAAAATTGGGACAACTCTAAAAGAATAACCTTAAAAGCATTATTAAACAAATAAAATATGTGAAATGATAATTTCCTCTGATTTTGCTTGAATCTCAAAGTGTTTTCGCCTCTCAATTCTAGTTACCTACTATGAAGAAAATTTCGATCTGTATTGATTGTTCTTTTATTTGTTGTTATTGAACAGGCCCCTTTATACCTTGTCTTTGGAAACAAAAGAATGTCTGGCATGCTTAGTGTCTTCGCTTGCTCACAGCAGTGAAATACTCAGAAGACTTTCCTTCCTTTTTGGTAAGTTATAAACAATTTACATTTTTAAATGAGCTTTCCAATTTATTATTTCATTTGATACAGCAAATTCAGCAAATTTGTGCAATAGGCTTGGCATGAGCTATTAGCATTCTTTTAAAGATGAGGACATGAAGCTCAGAGAAGTCACTGGCTCCAGGTTTTTGCAGTCAGAACTTAAAACCTGTTTTATGCATAGTGCATATCATTACTAAATATCTTTCATATATTTTTTTGCTTATTTGATTATTATCTGTCTTCTCTGCCAACAGAATGCAAATTCCATATAAACAGGGAGCTTACCTGTCACGTTCACCTTTATTATTCCCAGAGACTAAATTAGTGCATGGCATATAATGAATGCTTTTGTTGAATCTTGAAAGAAATCCAGTTGTCTTGTTCCAAGTCCTTTGATATTTTGAGTGCTCTATGAATACTCCTTTTTTGCCAATTTTCAAAGAGATGGAAAAATGCACAAATGGTCATGTAGCTAGTAATTAGTAGAGCTAGCACCAGAACCCAAGCTGTTTAATTTTTAGTAGAGAAGATTTGTGTTATTTTATTTTTGGACACCCAGCAGACCCAATTCTATGCTGTGTTAGAAAGATCCTTTAATGTTGATATGCACTCTCTAAGGCCACTGACAGAGCCAACCTTGTGCAACGTTGTGGTGTAGGAAAATTAGTCTTCCTTGTCTACATGTCCACCTCCCCCTCAACCTGAGCTGTAGCTCTGGGGTTCAGTGTTGTCAAGTTGCTTAGTGTCCCCACCAGGAAGCCCCACTCCAGTTTGTCCCCTAGTGTTCGGGATCTTTACAGATCCCTTCTCTCCTATGAAATTTTCTCTCTCCTTTGACCCACTTTTAGTGCGGATGTCAGTTGCTACCTGGATGGAGTCACTTCGCTTTTTTGAGCTTCAATTTTCTTACCATGTAACATGAATTATAATGTGTACTTCTTGCTTATGTTATTTGTGTGATATAAACATATAAAGTAGCAATGTGTAGATTATGATGCATTTTACAAATGAGGTGGTATAAAAAGGTTTTTCTAGGAAATCTGCCTAGTATAGCAAACAAATTCCCTTAGGACTGTAAGGCTTTTTGTAATGGTTTCAGTCACCTCTGGGTTTCCCAGTTAAATTTTAACAAAGACCCAATATCTTTAACCTAAAAGAGTAATTCCTATGGTGGAAATTTTAAGAATCTTGGCATGTCTGCAAGAGACAGATTTTCACTTGGTGGTGGGAAAAGGAGAGGTATCATAGGACTTTGCTCTTCACTGTCTTTCATTGTAGCATGGCTCATTCTTGACTCTTTATCCTATGTAGCAGCTATCTGTACTGAGTCATGAATTGGTCAAGACTACTGATACCTTGTGATGTCCAGTTTGGTTTGAAATAATTTGAACTGATCCCAGCTAGAGTTTATTTGATTTCCAGAAAGTTTCTCACTATAGCTCTCCCATGCAGTAGGCTATAGATCTTTACTGCACAGATGCAGTTGAATTTGGACAAAGTTTTGTTGTTGTTGTTTTGCCTGCTGCTGTTCTGTGATTGGGGGACCAATGCCAATGAGGTGAAAGGTGAGGGTTAGATAGTACACAAAAGCTCTCATTTGAAAAAGCTGTAGCAAAACAGGAGGGTATGTAATTTATATGGAAATTTGCCCCAATGTGTACTTAAAGGGGCCCTTTTGTCAAAATATGTCAACTAGCACCTTTCGCACAGTTGTGAGACCAAAAGGTTGGTATCTTTCTAGGCATTTTCTTGTCAAAGCTGTCATTCTAGAAAATTATAGAGTGTGGGTTGACACTAAGATTATAGGTTTAAACAGCCTTCGCCTCTCTCCAATTGAGGACAGCCTAAGCAATGCCCAGAAGCTAAATTTGGCCTCAGTCATTATGAAAATTGAAATCAATGCTTTACAATTAAGAGTTTGAAAACAGCCTTTAATTTAAATTCCATAAAACATTGATGGGGTGGAAGGGTATGATGCTGAGGGCTCAGGGGGCCTGTATTAAAGATGAGTAGAGGCTTTTAAAGTGTTGTGTCTAGTTTAAATGTGATTCAAAGGCCATGGCAATCTCAAGGAATTGAGATTGGTTGGTTATCTCAGATCCTGTGAAATGGAGTATTCAAACATCTTTGTAGCAAGAATCACCAGAATTACTGCTTAGAAAGGCAAAATGGAGGCTAGGATTATAGATAGATAAGGTTAATTTAAAATAAATGGAGCTTAGAAATAAAAAAAGTTAAAGAGGCTGAGTATAAGAAATAAGGATATTCTAGTAGGACTAGGGGGAATTTAAAATAAACATGGAAAACCCATCTTAGCCTAAAAAGTAAAAAAGAAGGAATAGTTAACATAGAGTGCATATGGGACCAATTTGAAAAAGAAAACCACACATAAAAAAAGAGCAAAACAAAACATTGGAAGATGTCTTGTAATACCTCAGAGAGAGAATCCCAGCCTCACAAGAAATAGAAGAAATCCCAGACCTCACAGTCTCTCCCTAACTTGGAAGAGCAAGGACTAAAAAGGTAGTTAGAAGAACTCTATGATGTAGAAATCATCATATCGAGAAGGGAGCTGGTCTGAGTTTGGCCCTACGTGGAGAAGTTTCACTAAATAGAGGAGACAGAGACGAAGCTCCTTTGCTAGCATTGCTTATGGCTCTGTCTTTCTCTTCATTACCTTTAGTTCTCTTAGGTTACTGAAATAGAAACTAGGTGAAGTTGTGTGTTCAGAGGTACAAGTGTGATATTTGTGTTTTTTAATGGTAAGTATTTTGGGGATGGAGAAAGAAGGAAGTTAGATGCATCTAAAATCCTGCCACCCTGAGAAAAACAGTGCGATGACCCTCTGTTTATGTGGCCCATTATGTGTATACACATATACGTATGTTAACTTTCATAAATGGCATCACAGTCTACTGCTTTCTTTATTGTTAAGGATACCTTTCTCTTGAGGGATTTGCCCCTCTCCTCTTCTTCTCTTCCTTCACATTATACACCCCCAAGATAACCAAAGTTAATAGCCTGGTGTATATCCTTCTATACAAGTCTATAGTTTCACTCCATCCAACTGAAACGTGCACATACATTTTGTTTTGGTTATGGTTTATAGAACTGGTTATCATGTTATACATTTTTCTTTATCTTTTATTTATTAATCGGAAGCTAGTGAATTTGGTGACATTTCCACAATTCTTTTAGTGGCAGCATAGTAACTTAAGGTATGAATGTACCACAGCTTATTCATTCATTTCCATATTAAGGGACATTCATTGTAGTTCTGTTTTGTTGCCGTCACCATTAGTGCTGCAGTAACTGTTCTTATATTAGTTTAAACCATATGAAATCGCTATTTTTATAGATCAAAAAGTCAGTTATAAAAACATTTTTGATACTCTCATGTAAAAAATAAATCAGCATTGTTCAGGTTTGAGAATGTGCAAAATAAAATCAGCACTTTTTGCTGTAAGCTTAAGTTCTAGAATGCAGAGAAAAAGAACAAAAAGATAAAACTAGTAAGAAAATCAATAATAAATAAAATAGACCAGTGAATGGAGAACATGTGCCTAATCTGTGTATCTGAAGAAACAAGAACCAATGCAGTAGAAGCAATAATAGAAGAAAACATCACTGAAATAAATAGCTGAATGTTCAGATCAAAAATGAATCACCAGGTACCAGTCAAACTAACAAATGTGACCAATATCTAAATAATACGGGCAAGTATTCTGAATTTCAAGGAGAAAGAAAAAAATTCTACAAGTACCCAGTTAAAAAATAGACAATAATAAAAAACAGAAAGGTCACCTGTAAATAATTTTTAAAAACCCCTAGATTTTGGCATCATATTAAATGTCATAAGACAATGGAACATCATTTACACTTTTGATAGGAAATCATCTTGACCAAGGAGTTCTCTGCCTTGACAGTGTATCATAAAGATACCTTCAGAAATGCAAGAGCTCAGAAAATATATCCCTTGTAGAATTATTGGAAAATGAAAGGGGACAACTCAGAATAGAGACTCAAAGCAACTGGAACACAATGAAAAAATAAAGTGAATCAATTTAAGCATAGAATAATTCTAAAAATGTTATAAATAAATGGAATAAACTGCATATGCTTTATATATAAAAACAGAATATATATCATTAATAATCTTTGAAAGAGTAGATAACATCATTTCAAACATTAAAATACAAAACTAAGTCTAAAATTTCATACTATGTCACTGTTACCTGGGAGATATGAGGATAGGGTAGGGAAAATGCAGTATGATTTAGTAGATACTATTTCAAGAAGAAATATAGTTAGAGTCAATTATTTTAAATTTAAGGTTAACTTCATACAGGATTAAAAGAAAAAAAGAATACTTTACAAATTACTAAAGCAGAAATACACTAAGTCCATAAAAAGAAAAGGAAATAGGAAGAAAGCATAATTCAGATGCAACAGACTTAAGACCAAATAATGCCAATGAAATGTGTGTGATTTAAACATTCTTATTATAGGGTGAAGATTCTTTTTTATTTAATCTTTATTGTATTTTTCCATTACCCTTTTATCCCCTTATACTCCACCGCCAGCAATCACCATGCTATTGTCTATGTCCGTGAGTCCTTTTACCTTTTTACTCAATCCCTCTACCCTCCCTCCCCAGCTGTCATCCTGCTCTCTATCTATGAATCTGTCTCTACTTTGCTTGTTAGTTCAGTTTGTTCATTAGATTCCACATATGAGTGAAATCATGTGGTATTCGTCTTTCGCTGACCAGCTTATTTCACTCAGCATAATGTTCTCCAGGCCCATCCATACTAGGATGACAATTCTCAGATTGAATTAGGAAACAAAATTCAACTGTAGTTTCCGTGGTTAACAAAAGACATCTAAAAGTGACTTTTAAAAGTGAAAGGTAGATAGATAACATCTGCAAATGCAAACAGAAAGAAAGCATTATGTATATTAGACAAAGTAGAATCTAAAGCAACTGCATTCATAAGACGAAGCTGTTCATTTATTATTAATTTAGCCTTGCTCTTTCTAGTAGGGTCACTGGATACATGTGGCTATTTGAATTTAAATTTAATCTCATTAGAATAAAATTAAACTTAAAAGTTCTGTTCCTTAGTAACACTAGCCACACTTCAAGTGCTCAGAAGCCTGTACATTGGACAGGACCAACATAAAACATTTACATCATCTTAGTTCGGTTTGAGAGTACTAGTAGTAAACAGTATAATGGATAATAAAAGTATAACATTAATGAACACTTAGGCACAAAATAAAATCCATTCAAATATAATAGTTGAGTACTACTAGATACAAGGAGAAACTGACAGAATGCCAGTGGTAAAGGGAGAATTTCACATGTCTTTTTTTCAAAGATATAAAATAATATAGAGGATCTGAATATTTTAATTAACGAGGTTGAAGTAATCAATTAATATAAAATTCTTTATCCTAAATAACCATATTTTATTTTTTTAGTACTAATGGGACAATACATATTATGTAAACCATGATATAAACCCAATTCTGAAAAGCAGACATATCATCCAGTAATATTTTTCATTTACTAATAGATGTACGAATGGACACCTTCTACATACTTAGAAGATACAAAACATTCTTTTAAAATAATTCTTGGGCCCTCTCTGGTGTGGCTCAGTGGGTTGAGCACTGGCCTGAAAACCAAAGACTTGCTGGTTTGATTCCCAGTGTAGGGCACATGGATGGGTTGCGAGCCAGGTCCCTGGTAGGGAGTGCATGAGGGGCAACCACACATTGATGTTTCCCTCTCTCTTTCTCTTCTCTAAAAATAAATAAATAAAATCTTATTACAAAGTTTAAAAAAAACAAAAAAATAAAAAGTTTTAGGAGGATGATTTTTTAAAAAGACAACTAAGTGCTACTTTTGGCCAACCCAATAATTTACATTTCTCAAAGGATCAATGAGATCTTAATTTACATTTCCTTAATGATTAATTATTAATGAGGAACAAGAGAAGAGATGGCCTGTTGAAGCAAATCAGGATATAAGTTAAGCTTTAACTAACTGACAGATCCAGACCCAGAAAAGTACTATTATTCAGTGAAGTAAGAACTATCCTATTCCTTAAGTACCCCCTCACCCTTTGACCTGGGGCTTTTAAAATAAGGGAATTGGTGAGATTGGCTCAGGGAGAGAAGAGAGTAGCAGAAGGAGCTTCTGCATTGCAACATCCCACCCTGAACTAGGGGGGAGATTTGATATAAGCAAAGTTAGGATTTTTCATTATTGCATTAAAAGGTCGAGCAGAAAGTCATAGGGCCTATTGAAGATTTTATCCAGCAACAAGAGAATATGACTCTCATTGAATGAATTTTTACTGGGATGTTCAGAATAAAAATTGCATTTTGATCAGAAAACACATTTAATATACTGGTTTCGTAAGCACAAATATGTATATATAATCTCTTAGGCGCACACACGCAGAGTTTAATGCCACATCTACCATTCTGTATTTTGCTTTTATCACAAAATATCTGGAGGTGATTTTATGTTAGTATGTAGATATTCCTCATTATATTTTTTTTGTTATGTCTTCATAATATTTTATTACATGGGTATACCATGTCGTATTTAAGCAGTCCTCTGTTATGGACCCTTAAAATAAAACTCAACTTTTCCTCCTGCAAAGCAAAATAAACAATCAACAAAATGAAATGGCAATCTCCAGAATGCAACTCACTTTGCTACATGTCTGATAAGGGGTTTATATCCAAAATATAAGAGGAACTCATATAGCTTAATATCAAAAAACAAATACTCCTATTAAAATTGGGCAAAGATCAGAGAAATGCAGATCAAAACCACCATAAACTTTGCGACAGCATGGATGGAACTGGAGAGCATCATGCTAAGCGAAATAAGCCAGGGGGCGAAAGACAAATACCATATGATCTCACCTATAAGCGGAACCTAACCAACAATACAAAGATGCAAGGAAAATATGACCAGCAACACTGAAAGGAAAAGAAATCAACAGAGACAAGAGGGACGGGGGGGCCAGGGAAAGGGAAGGGAAGGGGAAAGTCAAGGAACATATAGCAAGGACTCATGGACAAAACCAAAGGGGAAGAGCTGAGGGAGGGAAGGAGGGAGGGGGCAAGGGAAAGTGGTGGGGGGGAGGCAGAGACAAATGTATTTAAAAAGTAAATAAATTTTAAAAAAAGAAAAAAAAATAAAATAAAATTGGGCAAAGGACATGAAAGACATTTTTCCAAAGAAGGTATTCAAATGGCTAACAGGTGAATGAAAAGGTGCTCAATGTCACTAATCATCAGGAAAATGCAAATCTAAACCATGATGAGATATCACTTCATACCTCAGAATGGCTATAATCAAAATGTCAAGATTTAAGTTTTGGAGAAACTGTGGAGAAAGGGAAACATTGCCCACCATTGGTAGGAATGTAAATTAGTACAGCTACTATGGAAAATAATATGAAGTTTCCTCAAAATTTAAAAATGGAATTACCATGTTATCCAGCAATTCTACTTCTAGGTATTTATGTGAAGTCACTGTCCTGAAGAGATATTTATACCGCCATGCTCATTGCAGCCATGTTTAAAATAGCCAAGTCAAGGAAACAACCTAAGTGTCCACTGACAGATGAAGAGATAAAGAATATGTGATGTGTATGTGTGTGTATATCCATAGAAAGAAGGAAAACCTGCCTTTTGTAACAACACAATGATCCGATGCTAAGTGAAATAAGTCAAACAAAGACAAATCTCATTTATATGTTGAATCTAAAAAAATTTCAAAGAAACAGAACAGGTTGGTGGTTGTCAGAGGAGGGGGATGTGGTGGGGGAATTGGGTAAAGGTGGTCGAAAGGTACAAACTTCCATTTTATAACATAAATAAATCCTAGGGTTGTAATGTTCAACATGGTGATTATAGTTAGAAAAATCGCTGTGTTGTATATTTGAAAGTTGCTAAGACAATAAATATTAAAATTTCTTATCACAAAAAAATTGTAACTGTAAAGGGATGGATGTTAACTAACTTTACTGTGGTAATTATTTTGCAACATACAGTCACACTTCAGAGATATTGAGGGTTCAGTTCCAGACTACCGC
Source organism: Pteronotus mesoamericanus (assembly GCF_021234165.1). Taxonomy (NCBI): domain Eukaryota; kingdom Metazoa; phylum Chordata; class Mammalia; order Chiroptera; family Mormoopidae; genus Pteronotus; species Pteronotus mesoamericanus. Next base: position 434,542 of record NW_026555150.1, read on the forward strand.
AATAAAACAAATACCACAGTAAGGGGAGTCACACAGATGTTCTGGTTTCCCAGTACAAATATAAGTTATATTTACACTGTACTGTAGCCTATTAAGTGTGCAATAGCACTATGTATAAAAACAATGTATATACCTTAATTAAAAATACTTTATTGCTAAAAAATGCTAACCATCATCCGAGCCTTTTGGGAAAATGGTGCCAATAGACTGACTTGATGCAGGGTTGCCACAAAACTTCAATTTGTAAAAAAACAAACAAACAAAAAAACCCTCCAGAAAACAGTATCTGTGAAAGGAAATAAAGCAAAATGCAGTAAAGCAAAGTGTGCCTTTATTCAAGTATCAAATCGTTATAGTGCACATCTTAAACTTACAGTGTCGAATTTCAATTATATCTTGATAAAACTGAAAACAAAACTCATCTTTTAAAATTTTTCCTTGCCTTCTTTTAAATTTTTATCTACTTATTTACTTTTTTACATTTTTATTATTTTATTTGTTTAATTTTAATTATATTTTTTTCCATTACCATTTAGTCCCCTTATACCCCCCTCCCCACAGTCACCACAGTGTTGGCCATGCCCATGAGTCCTTCTTCCTTTCTGCTCAATCCCTCCACCCCTTAACCTCCACCCCTCCTCAGCTCTGTCATCCTGCTCTCTATCTATGAGTCTGTCTCTATTTTGCTTCTTAGTTCAGTATGTTCATTAGAGTCCATCTATGAGTGAAATCATATAGTATTTGTCTTTCTCTGACTGGCTTATTTCACTTAGCATAATGTTCTCCAGGTCTATCCATACTGTCACAAAGTGTAAAATTTTCTTCTTTTTTACAGCTGAGTAAAAAAATTTTATTTTTCTATTACAGTTTACATTCAATATTGTTTCTGTTAGTTTCAGATGTACAGGGTAGTGGTTAGACAATCATATACTTTACACAGTTGTCCCCTGATATTTCAAGTACCCACCTGGCACCATTGTAGGTATGTAATAATGTACATAGTTATTATAATGCTATTTACTGTATTCCCTGTGCTGTACTTTACATCCCCATGACTGTCTGTAACTACCCATTTGTACTTCTGAATCCCTTCCCCTTTTTTTACCCAGCCAGCCAACCTTCCTCCCCTCTGGCAACCATCAGTCTGTTTTCTGTATCTATGAATATGTTTCAGTTTTGTTTGTTTGTTTATGTTGTTCTTTAGATTCTGCATATAACTGATATCATATGGTATTTGTCTTTTTCTGCCTGATTTATTTCATTTACCATAATTATCTCTAGGTCTAACCAAGCTGTTGCAATCTTTCTTTTTTTATGGCTGAGTAATATTCTATTGTATATATATACTAAAATTTTTTTATCCATTTGTCTGTTGATGGCCACTTGTGACCAGTGCTGGGTCTGAGGCAACTCCGCAAAAGTTTCAGGACCAAGGCAAAAACTGCCGCCTGCCTGGGGTCTGCAAACCATTGTGGTGGGGCTGGTTCTCAGGGATTCATCAGGGTGAGGCTAAAACAGATCAAGATTGGCCAGTTTGGAGGGAAGGTTCTGCACCGGAACAGTAGCACCTGTAGCGGTCTGAGGGGAAAAAATGGGCCCCACCCCAAAGCCACACAACTCAGTCTCTCCCTGTACATCTCTGACACCACCGAAGTCTGCCCAGACCTCCACGAGAGCCTTCCAGGAAAGAATGCCAGTGGGCCCAGGCTGCCTGCAGTGAGCTGACTCCTAGGCAGGGGGACAGCTTGGTTGGGCAAGGCTACAGAAAGTCAGAAATGTGGGGCTACTGGATCTCTCTATGTTGATACCATATGGAGAGAAGTGCTTGACCCAGGAAAAATGGCTCTGTGGGTGGTGAGGGAGAGGGACTCAGCACAGGGACCCTGGCAGTTGTCCCTCCAGCCCTCTTCTAGCCACGCAACCCAGTTTCCTCCCATGTGACTCCATTCTGCTCTGAGCTGTTATCCCTCTGCTGGACCCCAGGATGCATGCCTGCATTAGCTCTTTAACACGGCACCTGGGTTTCCAGCAGACTCTCGTTTCTCCTTAGTGGATGCAATCCCCACTGTTCACAGGCACACGTTGTGTGGGCTCATTTTCATGGCTCTGGTGTTCTGGGCTGGAGAGCTCAGTGTGAGGTTAAGACCCCTCACTCCTTATGGGAGACCTTTGCGGCTGAGATTTTCCTCTAGATTTTCCACTGTTGCACATGTGAACAGGGCCAGCCCTTTTTGTATCTCTGCCCTTCCTTCCAGTCTTGATGTGGCTTCTTTTGTATATCCTTAGTTATAAGACTTCTGTTCTGCTAGTTTTCAGTTGATTTTTCAGACTGATTGGTAGCTGTTATTCTGATTTGGTCCTAGGAGGAGGTGAGTGTAACTTCCAACTATTCTGCTGCCATCTTGGATCCTTCGTGCGCATGCGTATGTGTGTGTAAATTATGTGACCGTGTGTGTGTGTGTGTGTGTAAATTATGTAACCATGGCAGTGTTGTAGAACAGCCTCAGTGGTTAAGCATGATTTTTAAAAAAGGAAGCAAAAACAATATATATTTTGGTATAGCCAGATGTGACACTAGTGATGCTAATAGGAAAAGTTGTAACAGTTAATAGCTAGGGGTCTATTTCTATTCTGTAAATAGAAATTATTGTACCAAAAATTGGTAAAAATTCAGTCTCTGTTGTTTTGTTTTAAAACTGAGATATAATTGACATGTTACCTGCCATAGTGTGGACCCCAAACTGGGTGCCAGGTACACATTATGAATCTGCATGTTTACTTCAAACATGCTGACAGCTTAGTTCATCTTGAACCCACTGCCTCAGGACCACAGAATAAACATCTCTCATCAGAAACTATGTGAACATTCCTATAGTTTAGTTCTCAGAGTTTGACCAAGTGTCGTTACCATGGCTATAGATATAAGGAAGAACTGAGTAAAATGGACTTGCTGAATTAACTCATCACATAGTTGTTGTTGTTTTTTTATATTTTATTAATTTATTTTTAGAGAGAGAGGAGGGAGGGAGAAAGAGAAGGAGAGAAACATCAGTGCTCATACAGTTTTTATAAGGCTTTTTATTGTGTGCATGTGCACATGTACATGCATGTGCTGGACATGAGAGGGTGGGGAGGAAAGAGGAAGAGAGAGCTATAATTCATGCCAATAATGTGTCAAGCTTGTATTTTCTTTTTAGTTATTCATATTTAATCCTCCAATTTTAAACATGGTGTCTATTGGCTCTGCATGAGCAAAGACAGAATAAATTGTTTTCATTTCACTCCTACCTCATTTTCCTCCCATCCTACTCCTCCCTCTCTCAATTATAGTTGGTTATATTTTTTCTTGGTTTATTTTTCTAATTTTATCCTTTTGAATGTGCTTATACATCTGACTTGATTTATCAGCCTTAAAATTATAGGCTTTGACCCCCAGCTTTAAAGTATGAAGAACTCAATACACATATATTAAATCCTATCTTTTCTCCATGCCTAGCTGTATTTTTTTAGTTATGTAATTTTTGCATTTTCATTTATAGGATTTATAGTCTAACATCTAACCATGATTTCCAGGGTTATTTTAATCTTAGTTATGTAGTTAAATGATTTCCATGCTCAATGCTAATCCTCTTACCAGATTCTCCATCCATCTTTTGAGTAGGCTTCCCTTTATCCTCCAGCAGTTGTTTTTCAAGATGTGCTCATTGGAATGATATTCTCTAAGATTTTGTATGGTCCAGAACATTTGTTGCTTTTTTTCATGAAAGACTATATAGCACAGTATGACTTACACATTTCCTTTTGCGAAGAGTGTGGGGACAGACATTGATTGCTTCATTCTTTTAGTATTAAATGTTGCACCAGAGAAGCGATTTACAACTCGTATGCAGCAAGAATTTTTAAAATATGTGGTACTTGACTATTTAGTCAGGGGCACTGGCTTCTTTTCCTAAGGATTGTCAAATAAAAAAATAACAGTAGCCAACACAGCAATAGCCATCCAGTGTGAATGAATCAAAATTATACTTATTTTTGTCAGATTGAAAATCACTGCACTAGAGACAACTGAGGCCAGCCTGATAATTTTCCTTATTGATGACTTTATCACTTTTTTGTCTACATGCCTAAAGGATTCTTTATTTTTAAAATAGAGTTATTTTATTGAGATATGTTTTAATGTTAATTATTCTGTATCAGTTTTTCTAGGGTCTTGGTGTATTTTTGCAATCTATACATTTGAGTTTTTGTTTATTTCTGGGAAGATTTAAATATTTTCCAGTCCATGTTTCATTTTATTCTTTATGTTCCTCAATTATGTTTGTATTGAATATCCTTTGTCTATCTATGTTTTAAATCATGTTATTTTGATTGCTGTTAAACTTTTTGTTCCTTTCTTTTACCTTTTTAAAATTTTATATACTATATATTTCTTACTGAGTTTTTTCAGTATTGATTCTCCTTTGTGGTATTTATGATGGGGTTTTATTTCCTTCTTTTATTGTCTTTTTTTTTTTTTTTAGTTTACCATGTAAGTGGTTTCATTCTTAGCATCCATATTAGCTCATATAATAAAATCACTCTATAAAATCATTTAGAGTTTATCAATTTCTCATTGAAGGAATATTTATTCCTAATCTCTACTCATTTTTAACATTTTAATCTAGAGATGATTATTCTAGGAAACACTCTGTGATTCCCCAAATGCAACTGTCAAGGCCTTTAGTGCTTTCCCGATTATACCACTTAACATACAGGTCTGAAAATTTCTGTTTGTTTGTCTTGAAATTAGACTCTAAGCTTTGGGAAGTCAGGGGCTGTGTTTATTATTATTGGTCAATGATGCAACCCCAACATTTGGCCTGTAATAACCCTGCCATTTATGCCGTAAATTGTTTTTAAGGGCTTCAAGATGAATTTCATCACCAGAAAGAACACTGTTTTGTGAGTTGTTGATTGCGAACATGTATGGAGCCTTTAGGATGGTGCAAAAAAAAAAAAAAAAACACCCAAAAAACAAAAAACAAAACAACAGTTCTGTACATTGTTCAACTTACAGTTCTGAGTTATGTGAATACTTGAGGAGTCCATTCTTTCCCTAGTGACCTTCCAGCTTCTATTTCCTACGGTTCTCCCCTTCCCCAGATTTCTGGCTCTCTGTCTAGTGATCAAAATTACGGACACTAATTTGAGAACTCTTTCCAAGGAGGGGTGGTATGACTTTGTAGAATAGTTGATTACTTAAAGCCTTCTTTGGGAACAGGCTAAATCTTTCAGTTGCAGAATGATGCACCCATATGACAAATATTTTTTCCTATTAATATGGGTAGCTCATTATTTTGCTAACATTGTCACTTACCACTAAAGATGCCAATAAGTAAAAAGGTAGATGGGGGTGAGAGTGAGAAATTCTGCTCCACCTGTTGTAGGAGGTGCTCAATAAATATTTTTTGAGTGAAAGAATGTGTAGTTTAACCAGAGGTGATGCTTGCTTTCTTTATTCTGTGTGTATACATGTGTGTATACTTTTCAAGTATTCTTCAGTGTATATTTAAAACATTTGAAATAAAAAACTAAATACTGTTTTAAACTTTAAAGTGTAAAATTTAAAGAAAGGCAATTTAAGTGGGGCTTATGACCATCCTGAAGAACCTCTGACCAAAATGATCCTCCATACTTGCCTCAGGCCTACAATTCCACCATCCTTTGGGCTGGTATTTGCATGATTACATGGAATTTAATTCATATCTTTTTAGACGCATGTGTCGGGCAGAGAGATACTACTGAATTACTCTCTCTACCCAGATAATAGATGGTTCATTATCTGGGTAGCTTTCTTATTTAGCAGAGTCCCTTGAGATGGAGAAGAAAGACATCTAGGGGGTAAGGTTCCTGAGGGTGGGAATGGAGGTACTTTACCAGAGGCAGTACAAGGACAGTGAGATACCCTGGGCAAATAATTCTTTCAGTATAATTATATCTTGGCTATCGCCTGCCTATTTTTAATAGTTTTAACATGTTGCAATTCTTTTTCTTTTTTTTATACCTTTCTTATATCATTAACTCTTTGCCTCTTTCAGCTATATTGTTGCTTTCTGAGTGGCTTTATTTATTTAATTTTTTTCCTGAGATATCCAGCAGGAAGTAGGGAAACAATGAACAACAAAAAGAAAGGAAGTGGGCAAAGACTGGAAGGCCAAGCATTTGGACTGTGAAGTTCTGCTTATGAGCCCCAGGCACACATGAGCTGAAGCCAAGAAATAACAGTTCTTAGACTTTTAGGTCCTATAGTCTGTCCATAATCTGCAGCTCTCTGACTTTACCTTTGGTCTCTTCTGTGTTTGTGCTTCCCAAAGAACTTTCCAGCTTGTTGAGGGCAGCTTTGTATGGAGGGTAATCAGAGAGATGTATTCACACTTCCTTGCCCTCTTCAATTTTGTTCTGCAGTCTATTAACAGTAGTCGCTGCTCTTCTTGCAAGTTGTTTCAAATGAAATGCCTTCTTCCTAGCTTCTCTAAATCCTACTGGGTTTTTTTTGTTTGTTTGTTTGCTTTATTTTTTGTTTTTTGGATGTAACTCAGATCCTTCCATCTCCATTAAGCCTTCTGTTATTTTCCCCAGTGCTCTTCTTTTGATCTCTGAACCTGACTGTCTGGATTTGAATCCAGGCTTCATCATTATGATAAGTGTGACCTTGGACAAGTTATTTAAGCTGTCTATGCCACAGTTTACTCACCTGTAAAAAGAGAGTGATAATACTGCCTACTTCATCTAGTTGGCTGTTATGAGGATTAAATGCATTAAAAATGTGAAACACTGTGAATGGTGCCTGCTCAGTAATTACTAGATATTCTTACTGTTATTATATGTAATGTGGGTTATGAGATACATTTAAATTTTTTAGTTGGGTTTTATGTCTCCATGTTATCTCCTTAACTGAGCTTAGGATAATGTAACATGGTAGAAAAAGAATGGATTCTGGATTCAGGGTGCCTGAGTTTGAGTCCTAGCTCTGCTACTTACTAGCTTTCTGATTTTGGACAAGTCACTTTACCTTTGTGAATCTTGGTTTCATCATTGTATAAGGGGAATAATTATATCAACTTAGTGCGGGCAGTCTTTGTAAGGATTAAATGAGGTTATGCTTACAGAGTACCAGATATAGTAGATGACTCCTAAATGGAACTTATCTTATTATATATTTCAGTATCTATAGTGCCTACACCTAGATTAGGCACCCATTACATGTTTGCTAAATGGTATGAAAGTAAAATATTCTACTTTTTCAGGAATCTTGTATTTTGTGTTATTCAGAAACAGCAAGTACAGCTCTGACCAGTGTGACTCAGCTGTTTGGAGCATTGTTCTGTAGGCCAAAAAGTCATGGGATAGATTCCTGGTCAGAGTACATACCGAGGTTGAAGGTTTGATCCCTGGTCAGCACATACAAGAAGGCAACCGATGGATGTTTCTCTCTCTCCCCCCCGCCCTGCACCCCCAATTCCTTTCTCTCTAAAAGCATTGAAAAGGATCCCTTGGGGGAGGATAAAAATTTTAAAAATTAAAAAAAAAAGAAACAGCAAGCACAGAGGTAGCTCTATGTTATAGTTCTTAAAATTAAGGCCAGGCTCAATATCTTTATTACCCACCAACCTGTCCATTTTTCTTGTATTTGGCCTAGTCAGGATGATGATAAAGATGATAAATAATAAGAGCAGCTAGCATTTGTTCATTTCTTACTATATGCAGTGTATGTGCTAAATGCTTTACATAAATTATCCCTAGTCTTATTTCCTCTCATGCTACATTCTCTCCCTAAGTAATCTCATCCATTATCTTGGCTGCAAATACCACCTATGTGTTGATGGTTTCCAAATTCTACTATTTATTACAGACCTCCTCTAAGCTTTAGACATATATATCTAACTGAAAACTTGACATTGGAATCTGGATATTCCAGAGTCAACTGAAACCAAAAGTTTTCAAAACTGCACCCTCCACCTCAATCCTATTCTGCTTTTCCTTCTGGGCATCCTGTCACTGTGCGTCGGACTGGGGATTATCAGTTGCACTCCACATTTAGAACCTCAGCAAATTCTAACATTTTTCCCCAAAATATATGATAAATCTATTTAATTCCTTATTCAAAACCAATACCATATTAGAAGCTACCATTACTTTCTCTGAGGATTATAATAATTTACTAAATGGTCTCACCGCTTAGATATTTGTCCTCTTTCAACCTGTGTTAATACCTTGGCCAGAATTTCTTATTCTTACCTTTTTAATTGAGATATGACACACAAAGTGCAATGCTCTCAAGCGTTTAGCTTTATTAATTTTTCGGTGTAGGTATATTCATGTAACTAGTTCTCAGATCAGGATATAGCATATTTACAGCACTCCAGGAAGCTTCTTTGAGCCCTCTCTCAGGGGTAACTCCTATCCTGCAGTGAGATTTTATTTTTTTTTCTTTTATTTTTTAAATTTATAAATCATGTTTATTTTATTACAGTTCTCTCAGTTTTTACCCCTTTACCGCTCTCCACCCATCCCACCCCCACCCCCCACTCCCACAGTCAATTCCCGCTCTGTTGTCCATGTCCATGGGTCATTCATACATGTTCTTTGTCCAGTCCCTTCCCCTTCTTTCCACTCTTGTCCTCTTTCCCCATCTCCTCTGGTCACTTTCAGTTTGCCCCATGTCTCCGTGCCTGTGGTTTATTTTGTACGTTCGTTTATTTTGTTGAACAGAGTCCACTTACAGGTGAGATCATATGGTATTTGTCTTTCATCAAATGGCTTATTTCACTTAGCTTAATATTCTCCAGTTCCATCCATGTTGTCGCAAAAGGTAGGAGTTCCATCTCCCTCTCTTTCTTAAATGCAGATTTTATTTATTTATTTATTTATTTATTTAAATAATTAATTTATTTTTCCAAATACATTTGTCTCCACTTCCCCCCACCACTTTCCCCTGCCCCCTCCCCCCACCCTCCCTCAATCCTTCCCCACTTTGGCTTTGTCCATGAGTCCTTGCTATATGTTCCTTGACTTGCCCCTTTCCCTCCTTTTCCCCAGCCTACCCTTCCCTCCTTCCCTCTTAAAATTTTAAAACCATTATAAAGTCTCAGCAATTAAACCAACATGACACCTGCACAGAAATAATCAAGTAGATCAATTAAATATAATGAGCATTCTAGAGACAAACGTGTACATCTGTCTGACAATGTAATATATGATTAAGTTGATATTTCAAATCAATGGGAAAAATAAGGCTGATTCAACAAAAAAGGTGCATGGACCACTATTACTTGAAACACAACAAATGTAGAACCATATTTCACACATTATACAAGAAATATTCAGGTGAGTTAAAAATCAATATGTAGAATCTAAGGAGTTTTAGAAGAAAATAGAACTAATATTTTTCATGACCTGAAGTAAGGTATTCAACCCCAGAAGCTATAAAGTAAATATTGACAGTATGACTATATTAAACATCCAACTATATAGTAATATACATATAAAAAAGTTAAAGGACAAGGGATAGAATAGGAAAGTTTTTCCAACACATCTAAAACATGGTTAATAGGTTGTTTTTTGTTTGTTCATTTGTTTTTTTAGGGAATAAAGTACAACAAACCTTTAATCAGTAAATGGATAAAAAATACCAAAAAGTCACTTAAAGCTTTTTTTTAAATAATAGAAATAGGCAAGAAATATACTAAAACAGGTGTAGTTTCAACAAATAGTAAAGGAACAATTAAAATAACATCATTGTCACAATCACATTAATGAGTATTAAAAATATTGGTAATATCAAGTATTGACAACTCTGAAAGGAACTGGGTATTCATAGAAAACTTTTTCATCTTAAAGCAGTCCCTTTAGCATATTTTGCAGTGCTGGTTTGGTGGAGGTGTAGTCTTTTAGCCTTCTCTTGTCTGGGAGACTCCTTATTTCACCTTCCATTTTAACTGAGAGACTCGCTGGGTAGAGCAGTCTTGGTTGCAGGTCTTTGCTTTTCAATACTTGGAATATTTCTTGCCATTCCCTTCTGGCCTGCAGTGTTTCTGTTGAGAAGTCAGCTGGTAGCCATATCGGGGCTCCCTTATATCTTACTACCTGTTTCTCCCTTGCTGTCTTTTAGGATTCTTTCTTTGTCTTTCATATTTTCCATTTTAATGATGACGTGTCTTGGAGTGGGCCTCATTGGGTTCCTCTTGTATGGGACCCTCTGTGCTTCCTGGACTTGTATGACTTTTTCTATCTTCCCATTAGGGAAGTTTTCCATCATTACTGTTTCAAACAGGTTTTCTATCCCTTCCTCATCCTCTTCTCCTTCTGCTGTCCCTATTATACAAATATTACTACGTTTCAGGTTGTCCTGCATTTTCCTCAATGTCTCTTCATTCTTTTTGTCTTTTTTCATTTTCTTGCTCTTTCTGGGAGCTTTTTTTTACCTTATCCTCCAGCTTGCTGATTCAGTCCTCAGCTTCATCGAGTCTGCTTTTGACTCCTCCTACTGTGTTCTTCAATTCAGAAATTGTGTCTTCATTTCCTCTTGTGTCTTATTGAGAGTTTCTGTGTCCTTTTTCATGCTGATATAGTTGCAGTAAGTTCTTCGTAGTGTCCCTGTAGTTTTGGTAATTCTCTCTGAGCTCACTGAGCTTCCTTAGAACCATTGTTTGGAACTCAGTATCTGATAGTATCTGATACTGGCCTCTATTTCATTTATTTCTCTTAGTGGGGATTCCTCCTTTCCCTTCGAGTGGGGCATATTTCTTTGTCTTCCCATTATTTGTGGGACAACTCTCCTTTGCTTCTGCTTCTTAAGTTGATCTGTCTTGATTTCCTGACTTTGTGGTGTGGACTTCTGTGATTGTAGATCGCTGTTTTTACTTTCTCGATCTGCCTTTGATGATGTCAGATGTTGTCCCTGTCCGACCTTAGGCAGTCTGTTCGAGACTTCTATTAATCTGCTGTCTGTGGCTGTCTCCTTCAGCTGTTAACCTATTCACTCTGCACTCAGCAGGCTGCCTTAGGCAGCTCAGGGCGGAGCGGAATCCCTCCTGGGGGCTGGGCTATTTGGTCCTTTGATGCTGGTGCTGCTCAGAGGGAGTGGTCTCTGCCTGACCAAGATGGTTGCTTCCCTGGGCAATGAGTCAGCACCAAAATCCCACCGGCTACTCTCTCAGTTCTCTCCCCAAAGCCTCCTTCCCTACTCTCTCCTCAGGCGTCTCTAGCCCACTCTGCCCCCGCCTTTGCCGGAGACCAGGGTAAGTGGCTGCAAATGAAAATGTATGCGTTGGTCCTTTAAACAGTTCTTTGCATCTCCAGCTTCCTGTCTCTGGTAGGGAGCAATTCTGCTGCTTTTCGCACCTGGCTGTTTTCTGTGTACTTTTTGGGCTGTAGTGCTGTGGGCTAGAGATCTCCGCTTTTTGTTTAGACTGTGCTCTTCTCAGAGGGATCCCACTGGCCGTTTCAATATCCTTCTGGTGCTGCTGCCTATGGGCGCCCTGCCCGCCTTCTCAAGTCTCTATCGCACTCCTTACTGGTTAGATTGCCGTAAAGCCGATTCTTCTGTTTCCGAAGTTACAAGGCTCCTCTCTTGCTATTGTTCAGTTGTTTGTTCCAGGTGATTTCGCCCCAATTTAGTTGTAATTCCAGGTTGGTCCTGAGAGGAGGTCAGTGTGACTTCCACTCACTCCTCCATCTTGATTCTCCTCCCTCTGCCATCTTGATTCTCCTCCTGTAGTGAGATTTTAAAAAGTGATCATTTGGGAAAAGGAAAAAAATAGTATAAACAAACACTGAACTCTAGTTAATGATATACATGGTGAAGTATTTAGGGAAAACTGTACTGATATTGCAACTGAGTTTGAAATGCATGTGAAAATAAGATGGACTGGATGGATTTCTCAGCACTGTTTCCACCCCCGCCGCTTCCCTGAGGTCAGATTCTCCGGCTTATCTCACAGCATGGCTACCCAGCGCCCGTCTTTGCTCCCACCCCTCATGAAGAAACTGAGACCTCCTCCTGCCCCCAAGACAGAGAAGAAGCCAACCTCTCAGGACTTGCCAAAGGAAGATAAAGAACAGCAAGAAGCAATTGAACATATTGATGAAGTACAAAATGAAATAGACAGACTTAATGAATAAGCCAGTGAGGAGATTTTGAAAGTAGAACAGAAATATAACAAACTTCGCCAACCATTTTTTCAGAAGAGGTCAGAATTGATCGCCAAAATCCCAAATTTTGGGGTAACAACATTTGTCAACCATCCACAAGGGTCTGCACTGCTTGGGGAAGAGGATGAAGAGGCACTGCATTATTTGACAAGAGTTGAAGTGACAGAATTTGAAGATATTAAATCAGGTTACAGAGTAGATTTTTATTTTGATGAAAATCCTTACTTCGAAAATAAAGTTCTCTGCGAAGAATTTCATCTGAATGAGAGCGGTGATCCATCGTCAAAGTCCACTGAAATCAAATGGAAATCTAGAAAGGATTTGACGAAATGTTCAAGTCAAACACAGAATAAAGCCAGCAGGAAGAGGCAGCATGAGGAACCAGAGACCTTTTTTACCTGGTTTACTGACCATTCTGATGCAGGTGCAGATGAGTTAGGAGAAGTCATCAAAGATGATATCTGGCCAAATCCATTACAGTACTACTTGGTCCCTGATATGGATGATGAAGAAGGGGAAGGAAAAGAAGATGATGATGACGATGATGAAGAAGAAGGGTTGGAAGATTTTGATGAAGAAGGAGATGAGGATGAAGATGAAGAAGATGAAGATGATGATGAGGGGGAGGAAGGAGAGGAAGATGAAGGAGAAGATGACTAATGAAACACTGATGGATTCCAATCTTCTTTTTTAATTTTGTCCAGTCCCTGGGAGCAGGTTTCAGCCATTTTTTTTCCTCTTGTGCTCAGTCTCCCTGTTTTTGAGGTCTCTTTTCTCTCCTTTACACCATAGTTCTCACCTTATTTGAGGGGGATGTACCTTGAGCAGAATACAGTGGGAAAAGAATCTCTGCCCTTTTCTGTTCCACATTTATTTTTTAGCCCTTCCTATCTTGACAGAAACTTTATGGAATCAACACCACTGTGCTCTGTGGGAAAAAATAAAAACCTTCTGCTTCCTTAGCTCTGCTGGAAGCTTAAGGATGCTAGGCCCCTGTGTAGTAGTACATAGAATTCTAGCTTTTATCCTCCTTTCTCTGTATATTGGGCTCAGAGATTACATTGTGTCTCTATGTGAATATGGACAGTTAGCATTTACCAACGTGTATCTGTCTACTTTCTCTTGTTTAAAAAAAAGAAAAAAAAACATAAAAGAAAGGGGGTTATATAAGGTCAGCAAAGGGTGGGTTTGAGATGTTGGGTGGGTTAAGTGGGCATTTTGACAACATGGCTTCTCCTTTGGCATGTTTAATTGTGATGTTTAATGGACATCCTTGCAATTTAAAATGACACTTTTAAAATAAAATAATCTGATGATGACTTGAGCCCTGCCACTCAGTGGGAGAATCAGCAGAACCTGTAGGATCTTACTCGGAACTGACATTTCTCTATTGTAATTTTGTTCTGTTTATTTTTAAATTTCCTTTTGTTTCACTGGAAAGGAAAGATGATGCTCAGTTTTAAATGTTAAAAGTGTACAAGTTGCTTTGTTACAATAAAGCTGAACATGTACACACACACACAGACACACACATACACACACAAAGATGGACTGGATGCACAGGATGACTAGATGGAGAAATAAGTGACAGAGCAAGGCTAATACATTTAAATTATAAACTCTTAGTGGTGGGTATGTGGGTGTTCACTGGAAAATTCTTGCAAATTTTCTGTAAGTTTGAAAGTTTTCACTATAAAATTTGGTGAAAGGGAGACCTTTTGAAAGCACAAATGATCTTTTTGTATTATTCAAAGCTCTCAACGCTTCCAATTATACTTAATATAAAATATATGATTAATATGTCCTTAAAAGCCCCACATTGCTCTTACTTTTTTCCTCCACTTTTTTTTTCCATCCACTCTCCATCACCATCACTGTGCTTAAGTCCCACTTGACTTTTTCCATTTCCATCAATATATAATGCTTAATAAGTGAATAAAAAGAGCAAAGATGTTCCAGTAGGCGGGCAGCACAGAACAGTGAGGCAACCTGTGGAGAGAGCACTTTTTCAGAATATAGGGTGGGGCAAAAGTAGGTTTCCAGTTGTTCATATGGAAACAATACAATAATTAATAAATAATAATACAAGAATAAACTCTTTTTTGCATACTCACAGCTGGAAACCTACTTTTGCCCCACCCTGTATAGTCTCAGGCAGTAGTAGTATTTGGATTAAAGGTGGGTAAAAGGCCTAGTTTCTAGTTGCTAAAACACATCCAACCACCAACTCTTATTGCCCCGCTCTAAGCAGAAAGTCAAGTTATAGCTTAGAGGGGACACAGTTATCTCCCCCTTGTGAATCTAAGTTTCATGAGGGCGGAAACCATGTCTGTCTTTTTCTTTGGTGTGTCTGTAGCACCTCGCACAGTCTTGGCCAGCCATAAAATAAGACATTTCACAAACATTTGTTGAATTAAATAATGATCTCTTTAAATCTTTATAACAACCCTGTGGGCTAGTTACCAATTTGACTCCATTTCCACATGAAGAAACTGAAGCTTCTTGAGGTTAAACATCTTGCTCAAGCCACACAGTTAATAGTAGAAGGATCATACCCCGGTTTGTCTGACTCCAAGGCCCAGGCTCTTACGTGCTCTCCTGCCTCTGCTAATGTCAATATTATACTTTTTGTGGATGTCACCCCGAGAGAGAAAAGGCCAGGGCCTAAGAGGGTGTAAGACAGGAAAAGGCAGCTATTTATCCATACCAGAAGTGCTGGATATTTGTCTACTAGGGTGATTTCCCTTCCTCCATCAACTCCTTTTTAATGCTGCTGGAGGCTGCAATTTGGAGCCCATATCTAGAAGTGAGTAGTGCCCCTGCTTAGCCAGCACTCTTCTTCCCTAAATTGGCGATACATTTTAGTTAATCACCTTAGTTATACTCATTAGTTTCATTTTCATTAAAGCCAAATCTAATAACTGCCTTTTCTAGCCTGGCATGGGGTTAGGGTTGAATAAAGCACTCTAGTGGAAAAATTGCTAGCATAAAAGCAAAATTGTTTTCCCTAACCAGACCAGCTTTGGGTACTTTACAAAGTGAGGAGATCCATAAGCTGGCTCTGTGGCCTGACTTCCCATTGGCCTTTGGTTCAGAGCACTCTTTGGTCCATGCCTAGGGGGATTAACTGTCTTCCGACTTGCTGTGAAGTGAGGCAGTTGGAGTTAAAAGTCCTTGATTATCATCAAATCTCCCCCCTTACATGTGCCAAATTATGGTATTTGAAACCTGCATTGAAATCATTGTTTTAAGTTTAGAGACTATTAAAGTTTAAAATTATCCAACTATAGGGGCTACCCCAAGTCACTGTCAGCTACTATCATCTCAATGTATTACCTCCTTCCTTGTTTCCTTTGTTTTCCCTTTCCTCCGCTCTTCCCAGCTGAGCCCACAGACATCCAAAACTATAGATTTAATCATGCTTCCTAAGCCAGACCAGAAAGAGAAAATATTAATCACAACTGTGAACATTTAGTAAATGCTTATTGTGTTAAGTACCATGTTAAACACCTAACATATACGATACATGTCAATTTAGTGTATTCATTGATTGATTGTTCTATATGCCCTGACTTGGAATTGAACCTGCAACCTTGGCATATTGGGATGATGCTCCAACCAACTGAGCTACCTGGCCAGGACTTAAATTTAATTCATATTTTCATAATGCCTATTTTTTATAGGGTCAAATAGAGGCACAGAGAAGTTAAACAGCTTGCTGAAGGTTATACAGTATGGAAAAGATGGGATTTTAATGCAGATGGTTTGATCTCAGAGCCCATAGTCTTAATTGCTGTGCAGTACTGCATTTGTCAGCCTCACTCTGACATTTTGAAGTTGTCATAGTCTCATATCCAGACCGGAACTTTAGACTCCTATATGGTCTTTAAGTCACAGCAAGAGAAGAATAAGGACTGAGGAAAACAAACGGGCTTCAAAAGTGCCAAGTGGACATAAGGGTAACTAACACTTACTGTGGGCTTATTCTGTGCCAAGCACCATACTATGTCCATTATTTGTATTAACTTGTCTGGAGACAGTTGCTTCAAAGGTCCAGCCACAATTCCCATCTTATCATCATCTTTACCCAGTACCATTTAGGATAGGGTCCTCCCAGGAATATTGATGCAGTTAACTAGGGCTCTAATGCCCTAAAAATTCTTGCCTGTACCTGCTTAGTGAGTTAGATACTGTTCCCTTTTGGTTAGCTGCTCGTTTGGGGATCTGATATATATGGAAGAATCAATTAGAACCTAACTACTGACCGTCTGTCTTTTAAGTGTTTGATTACTTCTTGGATTTCTTGGACTTAGTCACTGACCTTACTGGAGAGGACACTAGTACTGAATGTTTTCAGGTTTAGGGCAGAAACCAACATACTCTTTGGGAGAGTCAGCTGCCCTCTCCCAAGCTAGCTTTTGGAACCAGTTTCCCAGTTTCTTTCCAGACTAGCCCCATCATCTTTCTGATTCATAGAGGGATCTTCTTGCAAGATTCCAGCATGCTTTGGACCTAAGTCTGCTTTAGTTTTATGACAGTGGCCACTCAAGCATAAGACAGCTACTTAGACTTTTTTCTTAATGAGATTTCAGATTTCTCATATGCTCTTTCGTGGAAATCGAAGAAAGATCCAGAAGCCCAATGACTCATGTTAAAATTATATTTCTTTTCATTTTTTAATTTATTTTTATATTTCTTTTTCGACAGTAATCCCCCCAAAAGTATTGCACTTTGCTTTTATTGATATGTGATTGACAAATAAAATTATATATCCAACTATTGCGTTTTAAAGCTACTTTGGTTGAGTATTTCCTCCATTTTATATTCATCTACAAATTATCACTAACCATACTTTTTATTTTCCCTTAGCTTGACTCTCAGAAAGATGATTTAACATACTTGTCTAAAGGAACAGATGGTGGCACATGAAACCATTATATTTGAATAATCTTAGGTAAAAGCTATGGTTTTACAGTATTAAATAATGGTAGTTCTCTTAACCCATTCTTATTAAAACATGTGATCTACATCTTTACATTATTTATACATAGTCGGAATATCTTGCACATATCTAGGCACACTCTTACGCCCAGATCAGTTATATTTACTCATTGGTGGGTGAGCTGAGATGGATAGAGTTTGTTAAGTGATGGAGGATAGCTATCTAGTTCACATATGGATTAAACTCATAATCTTGGCCTCATAAGTTTTATGCATTAACATAATGAGTTAACCATCAGGCTTATACACTAATTCACATGTGCAAATACATTCCTTTTACCCCACTCCTCCCTCTCCAATTTGTTAGTACATTTTGCTTTATGTGCAGAAAGTAACTTAGGCTGGTGCCAAAACACCACGAAGTGCCATCTTAAAAGGTGAAGTGTCATAACATTTTGATATAAGGGTGTTTAAGTATACAAAAAAGTATCTTCTTTCTTGTGGTTTGCAGGACAATAAAATAATGCACACTATATACTTAAAATTTTTGGCTTTTATGGAGTTAGATAATGGAAAGAACTAACTTCTTTTTAGGCAGGATTTGTTTAGCATGCCATTACTCAGCAATACCAAAACATCAAGATTATATCTCGGTGTATATTGCCCTGGCTGGTGTGGCTGAGTGGATTGAGTGCAGGCCTGCAAGCCAAAGAGTCATCGGTTCGGTTCCCAGTCAGGGCACGTGCCTGGGCTGTGGGCCAGGTCCCCAGCTGGGGGTGCACCAGAGATAACCACACATTGATGTTTCTCTCCCTCTCTTTGTCCCTCCCTTCCCTTCTCTCTAAAAAAATAAAATCTCTTTTTAAAAATGATTGTATCTCAGTGTATGCAAATGCCAATTTCTTCAGATGAGCTCGAACTGTCACCCTAGACCCTCAAAAGGATTTTCGTACACAGTTTTACAGATGAACAAATTTTAATGATGCACTAAGCTTGTTTTTAGGTCAGTGTTTTTTAGTGTGATCTGTAAACCATCATTATCAGAACTGCATGGGACATTTGTTGAACATGCAGATTTTGGGACTCCACCCCAGACTTATTGAGTCAGAGTCTCTGGAGGTGGAGGTCCAGAAATCTCTATGTTCAATGCATACTCCTATTCTGATAACCACTGCTCAACAATTTATGTAGTTTTGCCTCATTTTGGATTGCTTACCCTTGCCTGCGATACTCATGCCCATCTCTTAAGGCCTTGTTCAAAGGGTATCTCTTCAGTGAGGCCACCTTGATATACTTCTCTTATTCCCAACAGATAAGTTGGCTATGGAATGGGGAATATGGGGGAAAAATTGGGGTTCAGGGAAGAGTTCAGAGCACTGAAATGGTGTAGTTTGGATAGGGTTAGAAGGATGACTTGGTGTTTTACAGGGAGATTTTGCCCCTGGTTGTGCACATGAGTGTACTTCAAAGGAAAGAAGCTTGATAAACTAACAACAAAGTAACAGTGGACCTGGTTGGTCAGAGAATTGAATTCTAGTCTCATAGCAACCATCTTTGAAGAGGAGACTTGGTGGCCATATCAGGACAAGGAAGTAGGAGGAAAAAAAGAGACAAAATGCCCACTTGACAACAGTCTCAGGAGTGTGGAGGCATAACATTATTTTAAGAACTTCACAAAATACTTACAGGAAACTGATTAAATACATCACTTGCACAAGTATGTTGCATTCTTCAAATGAATGTATGCTTGAATTCAGTTGCTGTTTGTTACCATGTTTTCTCAACTGTCAGTAGTGGACGATAGCTACTGTCATGTGGAGGTCTGAGAAAATGTTCGATGGTATTTTCTGAAAGTATTTAGAAATTATTAACGTAGTGTCTGAGTCAGTTCAGGCTGCAATTACAGAAAACCACAGACCAGGTGGCTTTTAAGAACAGAAGTGTATTTCTCACAGTTCTGGAGGCTGCGAGTCCAAGATCAGGGTACCAGCATGGTCTCATTCTTGGTGAGGGCCCACTCCCTGGCTTGCACACAGTCATCTTGCAGTGTCCTCACATAGTGGAAGTGGTAAAGAGCTCTGTGGGGCCTTTTATAAGGACATGAATTCCATTCATGAGACTTCTGCCCTCATGAACTAATCACCTTCTAAAAATGCACCTCCTAATACCATTGCTTGGCGGGGGGGGTAGGATTTCAATGTATGAATTTTTTTTGGAAGGGCACAAGTATTCACTGCATGATGCTTAGTATAAGATAACACAGGGTAAAAACAATTTGAGAAAATCTGCCAAAAAGGAAGGTTGAAAGCAATCATTGCTGACCAGTTAGCTGTTGATATCTCAAGTTCTCCATAGGTAAAAGGTAAATACCAGCAGGACTGGGCCCAATCATGGTGAGAGTAGAAGCAACTTGTTTTCCCCTCTAAGATCACCACTCTGGGACTCTTTGTCTTTTGTTTTTGCTTGTCCTCCTTCACTCCTCATTCCTCTGGTACCCAGCACTGCCTGCACAGGTTGGGGACTGTGATCTCCCTTGTCACCATGGGACATGACTCCTCCAGAGAAACTGTGGTTCACACATGAGTTATTTTAGTGTGAGCTTTTACTCCTTTCCTACCACTTTTCTGTCACACTAAATGAGGTACCTGGCATCCACAAACATTAGGCCCATCTCGCGGCAGTTATAAGAAGAAAGAAAAAAAAGGAGAAAAGGTCACATATTGGTGAAAATAATGTTGGGTGTCACAGTGCTCATTGCTTTGAGATACTAGAGCCTTTACATTTTTCAAAAGCCAGTTTAATGATCTGCCTTATTTTAGGAAGCAAAGCATCTCATTAAAAGGACTTCACAAAGATAAACTGCTATGTGACATGGAATGATTTGGTTGCCTCGAGTGCTCATTAATCTATGTTAGTCAAACTCACTGTGTATGGACACAAAAAGTAGTTTTAGTTTATGGGAAACACAGCAGCTCTATAAACCCCTGAAGCTCTGAGCCATTACCAGAGTTTTCATGCAATCATGGAATGGCAGAGCTCATTGTTTTCCAAAGCCCTCATTTCATACATGGGGAAACTGAGGCCTAGAGATGCCTTTAATCTAGGAACTAGCTTAAGATCACCCAGTTAGAAGACTAGGCAGGACCGCATTCCTGAGGGAATGTATCATAAGGGCTACTTTTAAAGTATGGCACTTACTATGGTCCAAGCACTGTTTTTTATGCTCTTTATAATTATTAAGTTATTGCTCCTTCACAGCATACCTATAAGGCAGGTAATATTATTTTCATCTCCATTTACAGATAAGAATCTGAGTCATAGAGAATAAGTAATTTTCCTATTGTCACTCAGCTATTAAATTTTTTTAACTTAAATCTCAGTGTTTTAAAATGAATGGATTAACAGAAATTATACATATGAGGTTCTTAGCACAGGCTTCAGTTGAGTGTAAGTACTCATGATTATGGTTATTTTTACTACATGTTATAGTAGGAAAAAAACCTGCCTTCTGAAATTAGGCATACTTGAGTTCCAGTTCAGGCTCTGCCACTAATTGGTTGAGTGAGCTCCTAGAGCCTCACTTTTCTCATATGTGAAATGAGTGTAATAATATTTCACAGGGCTGATGTGGAGATGAAATGAGATGATCTGTGTTAAGTATCTAATGCAATTTCTGGTATATAGCCAATGCTGTATTAATTTCCTATTGCTGTTGTAACAAATTACCTATAAAGTTAGTGGCTTAACCAACAGAAAAATATTATCTTACAGTTATAGAAGTCAGAAGTCTGGAATGAGATTTATGGTGTTAAAAATCAAAGTGTCGGCATGGCTGGTTCCTTATGGAAGCTCTAGGGAAGAATTCATTCCTTGCCTAGCCCAGCTTCTGGTCTCTGTCAGTATTCCTTGGCTTGTAGCCACATGGCTGTAATCTCTGCTGCAGTAGTCACATTGCCTTTTCTCTTCTCTGTGGTACTAACCCCTACTGCATCTTTCTAAGGATATTTGTGATGGTATTTAGGGCTCCCTGGGATAGTTCAGGGTAACCTCATCTTGAGATCCTTAAATTAGTCGCATCCGCAGAGTCTCTTTTGTCATTTAAGGTAACATTCACAGGTTTCATGGATTAGAACCTGGATATCTTTGTAAGCGCATTATTCAGTCTATCAGGTGCTTAGTGACTCTTACTGTTATTAGAACTTAGTTCTTCTCAATATAGAGATGTTCCTTTCACATTTCACTTCATCATGTCAACTTTCCATGGGCATTATCTGTAGAGAATTTAGAAACAATAATGAAACTAAAATTGATTAGCATTTTATCACCATGTACTAAAAATTCTAAATAACATCAGTGATAATATATTCCTCTCAACTGGGCAGACTGCTCTCATTGCATCCCCACTTTTGGTATATCACTGCTCAGGAATGACTGTGAAGTCCTGGAATCTAGATACAAGGAGTAATTTGGCCATAGTACTATCATTATCTCCTCTCTTCTAGTCATGCCACTATCATTTATTTTTATTTTCTTTTTAAATTAAATTTATTGGGGTGACATGAGTTAATAAGATTATATATGTTTTGAGTGTACATTTCTATGATGCAGGATCTGTATATTGCATTGTATGGCCACCACCCAGAGTCAAATCATCTTTAATCACCATATATTGGGTCCCCTTTACCCCCCCACCTGCTTCCCTCTGGTAACCACCATACTGTTGTCTATGTCTATGAGTTTCAGTTTTTTATCCTACATATCTGTTCTCTTCTGTAACATAATATGGTTTCATTCTGCCCTTTATCCAAGGGTCCTGGAGCTGCTGTAAGTATAACCAGCAAGTATTTTGGATGATGTCCTTCATTCTATTAGACATTCTCCCTAGAGAGCCTTACAAGTAAAAGGTTTGGGGGTTGGATTCAGAGCTTTCTGTAGCCCTTAATTTAGAATAAAAGAAATTATTTTTTATTGCCAGGAAATGAGGCAGAGATTGCCTGGTGGGAGGGTCCATAAATTACTGTTACGATAAATGGAAAAGGAAGATATAATTAGAAGATAAAGAAAAGATACAAAGAAAAGAAGACTCATGCAGTCACTCTGTGGTCTTTGCACTTATAGCTGAAATCCAAGTTATAAAAGTGAGTTATAGAACCAGAGACTATGAGAGCTACAAGAAACCTCACAGACCATTATGATGGAAGCCATCATTTGACCTTTGGGGTAGTTGAATCCCAGAAAAGGAAAAGACCTGTTCAAGTTCTACAACAAGCCAGGGGCAAAAATGTCTTTTCTCCTATTTTAAGAGACAGATCATAATGTGTGCACGATCAATCTATCTGTCATCTATCTCTATCCCTCCCTCCTTATTTCCTCCCATCAACCCTCCCTTCCTTTCTGTTTGTCTCTCACTCATACATACACTCACAATTATGCTCATACACACTTGTTTCCTTCCCCTTGTCCTTTCATTGACTTAAAGAATCATTCTCTAAGGATGTGAAAACCATTTTTATTGCTTTTATGGCTGTTCTTTGGCATCCTTTTCACTGTGGCTCAGGCTGCCAAATGTAAGTAGACGCAGTCCTAGTCACAGCATAATCTGTAGCCACTTATCTCAGTTGGTTGGAAAAAAATCTTCCTTTACTGAATACAAAAATCCTGTTAGGGCCATAATTGCAGCTCAGTTATCATTGGGGACTAGGCAGTTTGAGTCTGTTCCAGGGTCTCGGACCATATTCTTATCCTGGACATCCTTTTGAGAAAAAGCCGTTGGTTTGGCTCAATTTGACAGAGTGAGTGTATGTAAATCCATTCCTGCACCTGGAAGGACAGCTCAGCACTCACATCAGTTTACTGATAGCCCCTTAATCCCAGTTTTGGAGATGAAGAAAGGCAAATTGTCAATCTCCTGGGAGCATGTTAATGTAAGCATCTAGCATACTGCTGGGTATTTTGACCACATAGCCACCTAATTCTTGTCAGTAATCAGCATTTCTGAGTATGTTGCTATACTGGTAGCAAAATAGTTACCATTGTGCTTAACAAGATTGGTCTGAGTGTGTGGTCTGGGACATAGCAGAATAGGAAGGCAGCTGGCAGCTCTAGATTCACAGTCTGACTCTGGATCTACATTTACCTCTTCTCTTGTTTGTTCTGTATTCCTCTTACCAGAACCTATCCATGCCTAAATCTTCACCATAATTGCCCCAAGTTTTTGCTGATTCCTTGGCCCTTTATTCCTTTCCCTTTAGGCCCTTTTCTTGGTGGCTAGGCCTGACCTCTCAAGCTCTCAAGTTCATGGGTTTCCTGGTCTTCCATACTTCCTTCAGTGAGAGCCACTTCACTTGTATTTTGCAGACTGAACTGCTGTGTAACTTTTTTTTTAGGTTGGCGAGGGGAAAGTGTATATTTTGTATGTATGTTACTGGTCTGAAGGGTATATAAGGGACCTTATCTGATTCTGTTTTAGAGCCTCAAATGTTCTCAGCATATTTTATATTTTGAATAGTCTTTGTAGTCAAAACGCTCAGATGTAGGGGGTGAATTTCTGGGAGCATTTTGGAATAATAAATGTCTGGTTTCTTGAAGGCCCCTAGAGAAACATTTGAAGTATTTTCAGATCATTTTCTCCATGGCTTTTACAAGTACCCTGAGCTAGGATGGGATGGAAGAGTTAGGAAAGGCAAAAACCAGTAGTAAGAGCATGTGCATTTGTGAAAGCCACACCATTCAACTTGCCAGCTGTTTACTTCTGCTTCTGCTATTTTACTTACAAGTCATAAAATGGCATTAATACAGAGAAAGTTTTTAACAGTGGTGTCAGAAATGATCAAAGAACACAATAAACAAATGACAATAAGAACATTAAAGTTTATGAGCTGGTGGATAAGTGAACACATGCTTTCAACATTGAAACCTCTCTCTCTGTTTGAAGAGGCAATTAGGTGTAATTGTTTTCTTGTTTTACAGCTATATACTTTAAACAAGTTCCTCAGCCTGTTTGCTTGAGTGAAGTACTTGAAAACTGAACACTAATTTTCAGAAGTGCTTGGAGTAGGTGATAGGTGGTGTAGGAGGGGAGATGGCAGAGAGGGAAAGAAGATATTGATTAAGGCTTTATGTGCAATCAACCTTATAAGAAATTTGCATTGTATAAAACATCTTCCCCAATACATGGCATGCTATGGTATATTTACTTTGTAGGTTAAATGTTTATTATTATTATTATCAACCTTATAAGAAATTTGCATTGCATAAAACATCTTCCCTAATACATGGCATGCTATGGTATATTTACTTTGTAGGTTAAATGTTTATTATTCCAATGATCTGGTTGGAATAGCTGAAAACAGAGCAGTCAAACCAAAAGAATTAAATTCTTTCTTTGTGTCTAATTTATATTGTACTTCTGAAAATGATTCTACCCATATAGCTTTGTAGAAGACAGAAAGTTTCTCTACTAATATAAATTGATGTTTTGCAAAATGGCAAAACTTCAGAGGTAAAGATAATAAATGGCACTGATTAGAATACCTTGAGGACTATTGCATTAGTTTAAAAATCTGAATAATAGAGTATTTTTTAAAACACTGATATTCTATCACTTTCAAGTACACTTAATGATATTATTTATTCTTTCATGTACTTTAGCAACTATTTATTCAACATCTACATGCCTGGCACTGTTCTAAGTATTGGGAATATTGCAATGAACAAAACAGACAAAACTTTACCATCATCAAGCTTGATTTCTTGTGGAGGAAGGAAGACTAAAACAATTAAAATTCAGTAACAATTAGAAATATTAAACACTATAGTTTAATAGGATTCATTAGAGGAGTTGCATTAGTGAGTAGATAATGATCCTATAATTTACATATCTGTTATTGGCAAACAATGGACTGCTTCTAAAATGCTTGAAATTGTTTAAAAGTATAAATATGGTCCTTGAAATTTTTTCAGCACTATTTTGCATACCAAACTATTTTTTCAAATGATTGAAAATTTCATGTTATTGTGGTCTAAATTACTAAGATCCTCTTACCAAACTATATTTATATTTGTCTTTTGTCTTATGGTATCCTAAAGAGAAATTTTAACTGTTGACTTTGACAATGGATGAAATGTCAATAACTTTAAATCATATAAGGTAGTTTCTTCATTTTGCTAAAGAAATAAAAAATAAAAATAAGTGTGGTTTAGACAGTGCTTTGCAAGATGCATAGTATGGCTGTGATCATGATACTGAGCAAGGGCTACTGCCCAATGTACATAGAAGCCAACACTATGGCACCAGATTTTGAGAAAGGAAAATACTTTTTATTGAAAGTTGACTGAATAAAGAGACAGGAGGCAAATCTCAAATCTGTCTCCATCACTGAGGGTTTTGGGGTTACATTTAAACGAAGAAGCAGGGTGAAGTTATGCATATTCCATAGGATTACATTATTTCAGCATAATGAGAGCTTAGCACATAGGTGCTAGAGGATCACAGCTTTTCATGCCTTGCATGTTTGAATTTAGGAGGGGTTTAGTATGTACTCAGTCCCCAGTGGATTTTAACCTGGTGATGTTGAAAGGTCATTTTAGGGTGAATTCTTTCTATAGTGCACATATCCCACCATCTGATGACATGAGCTGTGGCCTTGCTCTGTTATCTCTAAAAAACAACTTAGTATCTTGTTAGGAATAAGACAAGGCTAGATAGAACAGGCTGGTTCTGTGCTTACAATCAAAAGACACATATTGATTGCTTGTGTTGCCTTTTAACCATAGGCCAGAATAGAATGCTTTCAGGCATGTGCAAATAAAAATTTAAAATCTGTCTTTGAAACCTATTAATTCATCCCATGGCCATTGACTGAGCATGCACTATTTTCAAAGCACTGTGCAGGAGGAGAGAGTGTGTGTGTGTGTGTGTGTGTGTGTGTGTGTGTGTGCGCGCGCGCGCGCGTGCAAGAGGGTAAGAGAAGAGAAAGAAGGAAAGAGGGAAGAAAAAATTGCATGAGTTGAGTTAGTTTCTAGTATGCACATATAGAAACACATATGCACAGGTAAACTGGATACAACTCTGAAAATGATAAGTTCCCTGTAAAAAATATTAGAAGATTATTCTTTGTGAGTTCAAGATAAGAAGTTGTTATTTCTACCTGATGACAACTGGAAAAAGTTTCATGCAGGAAGATGTCTGTATTTACTTTTTTTTTATGTTTTATTAAGTTCAGACCAGAAACTTGATTTTATAAGTTTTGGGGCACCAAAATGTCCACCTGCACAAAAATGTATCCCTCTCTGACCTTGCTACAGGACCTTAAATTCTCATTGGTACTTGATTCTTCAGAAGTATATATTATATCACAGTGTGGTTAGATGGATGGAAGAACATCCAAAATAATTTGGCCTCCATTAATGCCTTAGTTGGCATTTGTTTCTGAAATAAACTGTGAGCATTCCTGAGGGAATAGGACACAGAATTGGGAGGTTCTACTTGCCAGGGTGGTGAGAAGTAAGAAAGTGTCAATAACAGCCTAGAATGGTAGCCTAGAGAATAGTCTTGGTTAGCAGATAACTGCGTGAATTTTCTAGGTACTTGGTGCTGAAGAGTGCTGAAAGACAAAAGGCAAGCTTAGATATTTGCCTGAACACTTAGTGGTTTTCCAGTGTTACCTATTTTAGTGAATGACAATTTTATATATCCATTCGTACCAAATGGAAACATGGTGGTAGCCATTAGACTGGAAGCTGACATACCCATCTTTCTCTGTTGCTCTCCTCTGTTTGCCATAAAGGAGAGGAAACGCAGATTGGAAGCTTAGGGCATTGGTGAAAACAGCTGCAGTCTCTCTTTCAGATATTGTAATGTTTAACTCCACATTAATGCAGTAAACCTGATGTACATCCCTGAGCTCCAGAAAGCTTTTGATTCTAAGAAAGAGATTCAGGGTATCCTGAGAATCGTTTTTCTCTTCTTTCTCATAGGAAGTCAGAAATGATGGATAACAATTGAGGGTTCATGAACCAAAAGTTTTTATTTCTCTGTCTTGGTCTAAGATTTAACCTTTTGCATATATATGTCTTTTTACATTAGTGAAATCATACTTTCGAAGAAAAAAAGGATAATAGAAAATACATACACTGAATGACCTTTGAATCAGTCTTCCATGCTTAGGGTGAGATTAGTTACTTTGTCAACTCAACATAAATCAGGCACCAATGTATATCTGATAACAGTTACCCAAACTGTAAGCATAGAGCTAAATAATAAACAAATAGCTGGTAAAGAGCTAACTTTGCAGCCCGTACACATTGAGTGTTAGAGAAAATCATGACACCTGTAGCCACATTTATTTGAGTGTAAGGGACAATAGTTCTAACATGCAAGTGAATCACCCACTAATGGAATTTTTAAAAATATAATCAACATGCCCTGATTGGGTGGCTCGGTGGGTTGGGTGTTGTCCCTCAAACTGAAAGGTCTCTGGTTCCATTCCCAGTCAGGCCACATGCCTGGGATGCAGGCCAGGTCCGTGGTTGGGGGCATGCGAGAGGCAGCTGATCGGTGTTTCTCTTGAACCTCAGTATTTCTCTCCCTCTCTCTAAAAATTAATAAATGAAGTCTTTAAAAAATCAGCCTGATATTGTTCTATTTATATTTACATAGACATAGATTTCTCTGGGGTTTATAAAAGTGAATTGGAATTGCTGATTATATTTAAGCCCCTAGATACTTAGATATCTATATTTGGTAGAACCTAAGAGAACAAATTGCAGATATCTTAAAACTAAAGTCTAGTTCTTGATTATCTATATCTATATCTATATTTATATCTATATCTATATATCTCAAGTATACTGTGACATGATTTTATAAAACAGTAACAATATCTACAACAAAGATTTGCACAGTACTTTTTATGTGCTAGATACATTTCTAAATGCTTTGTGTTTATTAGCCCATCTAACTCTTACAACAATCCTTTGATGTAGGATTAGCTCTGTTTTACATGTGAGAAAACTGAGGAACATTAACAGTGCTAACTCAAATTTCACTGACTCTTGCCTCTGCTTATTTGTACAAGACCTGTAACATCTTGCAAAGCCTGTCTCTCCATTTTGTGCTTCCTTACCCCTGCCTGTTATTCCTCAGAATGTCGAGATGCAACTTGTGAACCCATGTAGATCAGGTTGTGTTCTTCTACTGGGTACTTCTCCTTCTGTGCTGTCTTTCATCTGGCACTAATTTCCCATGGGGCACTGCTGTTACTCTTTTAGTGACTGTAGTCTACTGTGTGTATGTGTGTGTGTGGCAGAGTTGTACTTACTACTTGTACTCTACTGACTCTTAGCAGACAGCATCATTGTTCCATTACCCCTCAGGGGAAATAGCAGTCTCCTGTTGGGTGCTGCCGCTCTGGCTGCTATTGCTGCTCCTCCGGGCACACACACTCTGATAATTCATAGCACTGATGGTGGCACAGGTGAGCAGTGCTGTGTGGCAGAGACCTTCTTTTATTTTATCCTGTATGGTTAGAGAAGTTGCAGAGCAATCTGCTTATCTTTCAAAGTGTTAGAGATTTTTGTGGAAACAACCTTTTGCAACTTTTATACACACTACTTTCTCTTCTCAGAACTCAGATTTGTCTCCATAGGGCTGGGCCAAAGACAGATTTAAGTGGTAGCTATATGCTAAATGTGGAGTCACTACTCCCTTGAGATCATCAAGATTTTGTTAGAGGGTCAATTTTTTTTGTCTTTTCCCATCCATCTCTCTCTCCGTATAGGACGAGTTTTCTCCCAGGAACCTCTCTATTGCTTAAGCCCATCCTACCAGATTTGTACAAGGGTTTCTTAACCACAGCAATGGCAATAGTTGAAGCTCAAGATTGGCCTACCTTCATGGAGAAGAGGTCATTTGTTTTAGTGGTACCCGACATTCCCTCTTCAAGGTGTCAGTCATCAACAAAGATAAGAGTTCTGACTAGAGTCTGATTTTCCTTAAAAAAAAAGTGTTTTAAGCTGTTGAATTAACCAATAGGAGCTATAAAACTGTTTTTAAAATACATTTTTATATTTCAAACTTAAAAAAAGATTGTTTAATAAAAATGAATGCCCATCAGTAACCAAAACTCCAACCACTACCCCATTCCCCTTTTGGATTTATGCTACATATTATTATTATTGTTTTCATGAATTCTATCAGCATATTAGTTAGAGAATGTGGCCAAAAGAAGTAGCTTTATAGCTTCATATCAAATTAAGCAGCTTTGCAAAGCCACTCTTTCATCTGAATATATTTTCAAAATGCATGGCTGCAAAGAAAACTCACTCTTTTGCTGAGATCAAAATCTTTTATTCTCTAGTGATTGAGTGTTGATGGTAATGCTTGAATTTAAAGAAGAGCTTGTATTAGAGAATTTCTAGTGGTTTCACAGAGATTATTTCAGTAATATTCCAAGCCTTGTTTTTGTAGGAAGGTTTGAGAGTTTAGTATCAGATTTGGATGATTTAGACTAGTGTTCATGGATTGAGCCTCCAACAATATTAATAAACGAAAGCTAATGTAATCAAATAGAAGATTCTTCCATTATGGTCCAACCCAGTTTCCAAAGTTGATAAATTGGATAAATTTGGAAGAAGAGCAATATCCAAAATACCAGTCCATTTCAAAGCTTACTAATAAAAAATACAGGGATGTAAGCTGTGCAAACTAAATGCAGCTGAAATGCTAATTATTTCTTGTGTAGCAAAGAAAACACATTTCTGATTCTATGAACATTTATTATATACTTTCTTTGTGTTAGGCACTGTGCTTACAATACTGTAATAAAATATTATTTTAAAATGTGTGTTCCTAAAATCCACTTCCTTAAGTACTCCTCAGTATTCATACAGGCTTTAATTGTTTTTATTGGAAGTAACTTAATAGTTACAAAATATGTTTATTGTAGAAAATTAGGAAATATAGTGAACAAAATGTTTCTAAAATTGCTCACAATCTTATCACCAGAAATAATCATTGCATCATCCAGGTGAACATCTTTCCAGGCCTATTTTTATGTATATACTTCATTTTATAGGGATATATTTCTAAAAGAGCTTATTTTTCCCCCAATTTTCCTTCTTCTTAATTATAGTATGCTAATTATTATTTAACTTCATAATTACTCAAAGACAGGATTATAAATATCAGTTACTGTTCTGTTACTTTAACCTAAGACTGCTATATGAAGTCTTCATCTGGAGGCCTATGAGAGGTATCTGAGAGGCTACTTTTAATCTAAAGAGAGCTCCAGGACTCAATGAAATCAGTACTGCAATAGAACAAAGAACATGTTCAGAAATCGTTCTGAATCATCTGTGGTCTTTATATGTCATGTTTGGTAGGGTGTTTTCAAAGAACACTTCGGTCTCAAGGGTGGGTATAAGCATAGTTATTTGAAGAAGTGATTTGAAAGAAAATTGTTACCACAGGTTTAGCTTTTTTTCCTAGTATGCACACTAGTTGACAACTTCTAGATTGGTATTCGAAGGGTATTAGAAAATATATCAAAGATATCTCTAGAGATATCCCTCACTATCCACTTCTATGATGTATAAATTTACCATTAGAATTACTTCCTGGGTATAGTGTATTAAAGGTCACTATGAAAACACAAATGTGTTATCTAGGAGGGGAAGCACCCTAAAATGTCATAATCCCAAAACACCTGAGTTTGAGTGAGAAGTGGAATTCAGCAAATTGCACAGTGCCTGGCATATCATAGTTGTATGACAACTAATTTTTTACTTGAATGTTGAATGAAAGGGCAGAGAGATTTTAATACGAGCTTGAACATAAATTGCCCAGAAAGTAGAACAGTAGAGCATAAACAAATAATGGCTCCTCAGCTGGTCTTGGTTTATGGGGTGTTCAGTGTTCACAGCTTGTGGAATGGTGACTATCTCAAATAGAATAAATTCAGAAAAACGTGTTGTACCTTTTGCTATTTTGCAAAAGGCACTTCGATAGAAGATCAAATTTCCTAATCCAATTTGAGATGAATATGATCCCAGGATGACCAAAAAACAACTAGGTAGTGTGTTTAAGGGGAAGGAAAGATACCCAATTTTCTGGTTTGGTCTGAAGTTAAGGCCAGGTTTCAGCAAGGTATTTCTCAACTAAGGATATGAGAAAGTTGTTTGAGTGGGAAAAAATCCTCTTTTATCTAGGTTTGGAGCTTCAGATCAAGAGTTCTCTTATCTCCTTCCAGTGCACTCTACTTAAAGAAAAATTACTCTAGAGTAAATAGAGTGTAATGCTGAACTGAATAATAAAGTTAGGCTGCCTGGCTTGGGAACCAGGATCTGGCTACCCTATCTGGTGAGCCTGTTACCACCTGGAGACACATGGCAGAGTATAGGATTATGAGAAGACAAGAAGCAAGTTGAGCAGTCTTTGATAAAGAGGAAAGAAATTAGGTACCTGTAGTATCATCTTGACCAGAAGTCAGGAAAGTCTCCTGAGTATGGCTCTGTCCAGAAAGAAGTTAGAGAAGCTTGAAGGGAGGAGGTAGAAAGGCACCAAAGGGTAAGACTGCTTCTGTGTCACTTTACCATGGCTGGCAGAACATTCTTAGGCCCATGGTATATAGAAGAGGTAGGAATATAGGAGAGGTAGGAATTTCAGGGATTACATTTGTTTTGCTCCTTCTTCTCACTCCTTGGATTTTATATTAGCTTTTCTCTGTGTCCCTTTGTCTAGTCCAGAATATTTTGTAATAGCTTTGGATGATGAAAATAGGCTGTAAGTGGTAAAAATACCAGGAAGTCAAAACTCGGTTCAAAATTTAACTTTGTGACTTCAAATTTTCTTTTTTTCTGAGTGGATATTTTAATTATGAAGATTCAATTACGGTATAGGTGTCAGGGAAAACCCAATAAATATAAACTAATGCACTTTAACATATGTTTGAAATTAATGCATGCATTTTTTATTCTAGAAACATACTTAATTTATGTGGCTCTTGTCTTTTGTGCGAGAAGTAGGGGGGAAATCTATGCATTCCAGGAAGCAGCCCAATTTTAATTAAAAATGCCAGGCCCATTTGTTTCTCTCCTAGAGCCACTGATATTTTGCCTTTGGGCTGTTGTATAGACTTGTCTTTCATTTGTCTGAATATAAATAACTCTCATTTTCACACTTGTCTTTTCTTACAGTTTGTCAAAATGGTTGCTTATAGTGGTAAATAAATTTCATATTTGGTGAGCATAAACAGAAAGAGGGGGAGAAATAGAGGGGAGAGTGGGAGTGCACATAACTTAACGAAGGTCTTTTATCTGTTGTGTGAAAATAAGAAAACATGGTTGTATGTATGTGGAGGGGAGCAATTCCCAAGACTGCCCTCAGGTTGGATGATTTACTAGAAGGACTCACAACTTAGAAAAGCTGTACTCATCATTGTGGTTCATTACAGTGAATGGTTACAGGTTAAAATTAGCAAAGGAAAAACATACCTAGAGAACCGGAGCCACAGGCATCCAATTGTCCTCTCCCAGTGGAGTCACACAGACAGCATTTAAATCTCCCAGCAACAATGTGTGACAACATGTGAAAAGTGTTACCAAACAGGAAAGCTCATAGGAGTCTCGCTACCCAGGGTTTTATTAGGTATGGGTTAGTCACATAAACATGGAATTCCTTATGACTGACCTCAGATACTCGTTTTCCAGGAACCATTTCTCCTGCCCCTCTGCCTACCCCATTTAGATCAAACTGGTATAGTGTGTCTCAGGGCCCCAGGTAACAAAAAGTATTCAAGACAAATCTCAAATTTTGTATATTCTACCTGGTGCGGCACAAGGCCCCAGGTAAACAATGACACTCTTATCACACAGGATATTCTCAAGGGTTTAGAGGTATTGTCTATTAAAGAGCGGAGGCTATAAAATCAGAAGTTTATTTGGGGCCCTCTAGGGTTTGAAGCTGGGGGACCTGAAACATGCTCCAGGGAAGACAAAGCCAGAGCTTATAAAGACAAAAGCCACAAGTTGTAACAAAGGAAACATTTCCTATTGGCTGTCTAACTTGTCATGATGGCTAGTGCAAAAAGATTGGTCAGGTTCGGGTGGGGAGACTCTGAGGTAGACGTTGACATGGCAACAAGTTCCAGGATGTGCTTCTATGGCAAGCACTAGAGTCCAAAATTTCAAGCCTCAGCTGGGTGTGGATGTGCATATATCTGACTCCCTAATGGCCTTCAGACTCCATTTTAGATTTTTTCTGTTCTCAGTAATCTCCTAGAAGCCTTCCTAGGGTCAGTCAGTTCTGAAGATCTTTGGAATGTGCAGGATTAACCAAGATCTTCTGACTTAATACTTTACCATGTGTAGCTGGTGCCAAACGTAGTACACAGGCTTTTCACATGATTCTGAATGTTGGATTACTTCTTTGGGAAAAGTATGAAGGCAACATGGTTCCTTTCCTTTCAAAATGTCGAAAGGAAGTGGACAACATTGCTTTATCTTGAAGGGGCCTCCTCTGTGGTATACATGTTCCAGGGGGTACTAAACAGCATTGTAGAGTCACTAGTGGAATTGTCAGTACCACTAGTCTTATGTGTGATACAGTTGTCTCTGGAGTCTGCTTGTAAAAATGTTAAAATATTTCCTGGAAGGGCAAATACCTCCTGGTTAACTATTCTTGCATCTGCATAAATTTCTCTATCCTGCAATGCAGCTTGAAATCTAGCAGAGAAGATACCATAAGGGAATAATAGATGAAAAATTTTATTTGAAAAAGTAACAGCAAAGGTCTGGGGCACAGAGTACTAAAAATGGTAGCTTGTGAGCATCCACAGGGATTCCTGAGAATTAAGGGAACATTCTGAGGAAAGTGTACATGGGGAATTTTCAATATGATTTCAATATGAAGATAAATTTCTCTAACTTCCCTGTGTTTTTGGAGGTCAGATCCCTTGGGATATGTGGGGTTTTTTGGGTTTTTTTTTGGTTTTTTTTTTTTAGGCTTTGTGTTTACCTGTCAACCTCACTCAGTTTCAAACATTTAGAAGAGTTAATAGAGAGTATATGAGTGTCTATTGCTTATATCTAAGATGTCTTATCCATGGTAACAAGATTAATTCCAGACCCCTGCTGAGGGTAGAATTCAGATGGATGCAGTAGTTGGAGTTTAAAGGAAAGCCATGGCAGTTTGCTGAAACGAAAATTGGAATGGATTGATCTCATTCAACATAGATAAGGTTTGTAAAAATACCAGTGTATTTTTATTTTATGAATGTATCACTTTATATCTAGACAATCTCGATTACCTAGAAAATTCCAAATTGTTACTCAAATGGTATTTTAGAACCAAAATGAGTTCTCTGTGGTTTGGATCTTAAATGTAAAATAGGGTGCATTTAAGGAGCATTTGAGAAAAACAGATCTGAATAAACTTGGGCCTTGAGTGTTAGTAGTGATACCTGAACAATATTCTTTAAGATATTTTAAAATTTTTTTCAATTACAATTAACCATATTATATACCATATTATACTCAATGTATATATCATATTATACCATATAATATAATACCATGTTATATTAGTTTCAGATGCACAACATTGTGATTACATGTTTATATGACTTAGAAAGTAATCACCCTGATTAAGCCTAGTACCTATCTGACACCATGCATACTTATTAATATTAGTATTGACTATATTTTCTGTGCTGTACTTTACATCCCCATGAATGTTTTTATAACTGGCCATTTCCACATCTTAATCTTTTCCCTCTTTTCACCTATCTCTTCCCTCCCCTCTGGAAACTATCAAAATGTTTTCTGTATCAATGATTTTGTTTGTTTTGTTTGTTCATTTATTTTGCTTCTTAGATTCCACATGTAAATGAAATCGTACGGTATTTGTCTTTTTCTCTCACTTCTTTCACTTAGTATAATACCCTCTAAGTCTATCCATGCTGTCGCAAGTGTTAAGATTTCATTCTTTTTAATGGCTGAGTCGTAATCCATTGCGTGTATATATATATATATAACTTCTTTTTTATCCATTTGTCTATCAATGGACACTTCGTTTGCTTCCATATCTTGGCTACTGTAAATAATGCTGAAATTAACATAGGGATGCGTATGTCTCTTTGAATTAATCCTTTGGGTTTCTTTGGATAAATATCCAGAAGTGGGATTGCTGGGTCCTTCTTTATCTCTTGTTATAGCCTTTGTTTTGAAGTCTATATTGTCTGATATAAGTATTGCTACACAGCTTTTTTGTTTGTGTGTTTCCATTGGCATGAAATATCTTTTTCTATCCTTTTTTTTTTTTTAGTCTGTCTTTCAATCAATCTGAAGTTTTTCTCTTTTAGCACCGTATGTATGGGTCTTGTTTTCTTATCTGTTCAGCCACCCTCTGTCTTTTGATAGGAACATTTAATTCATTTGCATTTAAAGTAATTATTGATAGGTATGTAGTATTGCCATTTATTATTCATCTCTTTATCTTTTTTTCCTTCTAAAGGGAAAAATCTTTTCCTAAAGAAGTCCTTTTAACATTTTTGTAATACTGTTTTGGTGGTGATGAACTCTTTTAGCTTTTTCTTCTCTGAGAAGCTCTTCATTTTTCCTATCTATCCATCTAAATGATAGCTCTGCTGGGTAGAGTAATCTTGGATGTAGGTTCTTGCTTTTCACAACTTTGAATATTTTGTGCCATTCCCTTCTAGCTTGCAAAGTTTCTTCTGATAAATCAGCTGACAGTCTTATGGTAGCCCCTTTGTAGGAAACTAACTGCTTTTCTCTTGCTGCCTTTAAGTCCCTCTCTTTGTGTATAACCTTTGTCAGTTTAACTATGATGTGTCTTGGTGTGGCCTTCTTTGGGTTCATTCTCTTTCTTACTCTCTCTGCTTCCTGAAGTTGTAGTATATATATTTCCTTCAGCAGGTTAGAGAAGTTTTCAGTAATTACTTTTTCTCACAGATTTTCAATTCCTTGCTCACCCTCTCCTCCTTCTGGTACCCATATGGTGAGAATGTTGGTTACATTTGATGTTGTCCCAGAGACCCCTTAAACTATCCTCACCTTTTTTTTATTCTTTTGTTGTTGTTGTTGTTGTTCTGATCTGGTGTTTTCTGCTATCTTGTCTTCCAAATTGCTTATTTGATCCTTGGCTTCATCTAATCTATTATTAATTTCCTGTAAGCATTCTTCATTTCAGTACTTGTATTCCTCATTTCTTACTGGTTATTTTTTATGTTTTGGCCCATTTTTATGTTCCCTATCTCTTTGTTGAAGTTCTCACTGAGATAATCTATTCTCCTGAGTTCATTGAACATCCTTATAACCAGTGTTTTGAACTTTGCATCTAGTAGATTGCTTGTCTCCATTTTTGTTTTGATCCTTTTCTGGAGTTTTGTTCTGTTCTTTCATTTGGGACCTATCTATTTGTCTCCTCATTTTGGCAGCCTTCATGTGTTTGTTTATTTGTATTAATTAGGGTTGCTAGGTCTTCCAGTGATGCAATAGCGGCCTTATGTAGTAGGTGTACTTATAGGGCCCTATGGTGCAGTCTTGCTGGTCACTTGAGCTGGGTACTCCAGATGTGTCCCTTGTGTGGCTTGTGTGTGCCCTCCTATTGTAGCTGAGCCTTGATTGCTGTCAATATGTCATTGGGAGGGATTGACCCTCAGACTGATTGGTTTTGAAGATTGGCTTTGTCTACAGTGGAGGATCTGTTGTGCAGGAGATGACCCTACACAGCAGGCTTCATTGTAGTGGGGCTCTGGTTCCTGCCACATCTTCCTTTTCATTGTGTCCTTTGTGGAGATGGTTGGGTGGTGCTCTTGTGTGGTCTGAAGCTGATCAACCAGGTATGTAGGTTCTGGGACCTATTAGGAGGGGCTCTGGCACAGGCAAAGGTCAGCAGATGCCTGTGCCCAGCCTGGAGCCATGTGGTATGAACAACAAAGTGATCTGCAGATGGTTGCTTCTTGTACTGGGTTTGGAGGTGCCTGGGATAGACTAGGCTGCTAACTGCTACTGGCTGTCAGTAATGCTGGGCTTGGGGCTGCTTAGCAATGTTTGGGGAATGCCAAGGCAGGATGATGCTTGTTTGGAGTTTGTGATCCTTTGAGAGATTTTAGGAAATTCTGAAGCACAATCCAAGACAGGCAGTTTGTATGGAAAAGCCACTGGAAGTGACTTGGGTTGGCTTGCAAATTGGGTGGGGCAGGGTCTCAGAGAATCAGCAGGGCTGGGCAAAGTGTTAGCTAGCTTGATGGAGACCTAGTCATGACACCCACTGCCTGTATAAGCTGGGTGGGTGGAGGGCTCAACAAAGGAACAATGGCTCTTCCAACATTTCTGTCTGGGAAAAAGCTGCCTGCCTTTCCAGCCCTTGCCCTGAATTTAGACAATTCAGTTCCTCCCCATATGTCCCTGAAACCCTTTAAGCTGCTGGCCCAGCACTGGAGCTCAAAGTGAGTAAGTCCATCAATGAATAAGTTCATGTGTTCTTCAAGCATTCCTCATGTGTAGAGGAATGCTTGGGACTCCAAAAGCCCTGTCTCAGTTTCCTCAGCTACTATCACAGCTGGTTTTCACCGCCAGAACTTAAAAGGATTTCCCTTTTCGGCACTGGGGGGCCTGTTGTGAGGTTGACCACTTTCTCCTCAGGGGGGACCTCCTCAGCTAAGATATACTTACCAATTTTTAACCATCACACCTGGGTGTAGAACCAACCAGTTCTACATCTCCACTCCTCATAGCAATCTTGACATGGCTTCTTCTGTATCCTTACTTACAGACTTCAGGCAGTTCTTAATGATAATTGTTCTATAGTTTAGTTGTAACTTTGATGTAGTCCTGGATGGAGGCAAGCACAACATTTACCTGCTCAGTCATGTTGACTGGAAGTCCTGAACAGCTTCTTTTTGTTGTCGTTGTTGACACTATTACAGATGTCCCCAATTTTCCCCCACCTTGCTCCCCTCCACTCAGTGACCCCTAATTTTCACCACATTGTTGTCTATGGTCATTTTTAATACATAGAAAACTTCATAAAACAATAATTTACCAAGAGAGTAACATGGACAATTTTTTTTTGGATGGTACCTGAACTGGTAACTCAGCTTTATGTTGTTCTTTGTTTCTATGGAATATAGAATTTTTGCATTTAAGATCCTGCCAAGTTGATTGTATAAAA
Organism: Pteronotus mesoamericanus; assembly: GCF_021234165.1. Classification (NCBI taxonomy): domain Eukaryota; kingdom Metazoa; phylum Chordata; class Mammalia; order Chiroptera; family Mormoopidae; genus Pteronotus; species Pteronotus mesoamericanus. The sequence goes on from NW_026555150.1 coordinate 472,868, forward strand.
TAAAAATAACCTCCTGCATGTTTTTAGTAATTAATATTTGAAATTCTTTCAGATTTTGTTACAGAGGGATTTATTTGATATTTGTTCTGTTTCCAAGTGTGGTTTACTTTTAAACTGTACAAGTTAAAGGTTGTATGATTTTTGCTTAATAAGGGGCTACATGATACTGATTTTTATTCCCTTAACTTTCCCTTCCTCTCTTTCCTGTTGCTTTCATGTATGCTCTTCTACTCTCTCCTTTGCCACGTTTTGTCCGTGCTATTCATCAATCCATCTGAACACCTAATACCTTCCTAACTGAAAGTACATTACTAATTACTAGGGACAAAGTGATGAATAAAACACGTGTCTTTTCCTTAAGAATCTACACAGCTTCACCTATATTTAGTGTTGTTAGTCTTTTTACTTTTAACTATTGTGGCTGTGATGCATCATCTTATTTGGTTTAATTTGTATTTCTTTGCTGATTAACAATGTTGAGTACCCTTTCATCTAGTCATTGTCCATTCATATACATTATTTTTTGATGTGTCTATCTCTTTTCCTAAATTTTATTGGATTGTTTGTCTGTTTTCTCAATCTGATTATAATTGTATTTATTTTGAGCCCTTGGAGGCAAGAATCATTTCATACCATTTGCTCATGTTCTAGATAAGTTATTAGGATTGTTTGATTTTTTATTATTATATTGTAGGAATTCTAAGTTCTGATACAAGTCCTTTTTCAAATATATGCATTGAAAACATTTTTTCCTATTCTGTGGCTTTCCTCTTTACTTTTTTAATCATATATTTTGATAAAGAGAAGTTAATTTTAATGAAGAATTCATCAATATTTTTATTTTTAATATTTTTATGTTTCACCTATGAAAAATCTTATCTGTCTAGCCAAGGTATAAAGACATGCACTATGTTCTCTTACAGAAGCTTTAGAATTTTAGCTTATATGTTTAGATTTATTATCCATGAACAATTAAAATTGTGTATGATGTGATGTAGAGGTCATTATAAAGCATTTTCTTTCAATTTCAATACTTTATTTTTATAGGGTGGCTTTAGATTCATAGGAAAATTAGCACAAAATAGTTTGTGCCAACCCCTTCTACCTCCCCCACTGCCATAGACCCCAAATTTTGTGTATAATGTGATGTACAGGTCAAAGTTCATTTTCCATATTTTAATAGTTTTTGTAGGGCAGTTTTAGATTCACAGCAAAATTGAGCAGAAAATACCCCCATCCCCACACATGTACTATCTCCCCCACTATCCCCATCCTATACCACAGGAGCACATGTATTACAATCAAAGAACTTATATTGATACGTCATAATCACCTAAAGTCTAAGTTTACTTTAGAACTCATGCTTTGTGTTATACATACTGTGGGTTTTGACAAATTTATGACATATGAGGTCTGTCCAGAAAAACCCCAGCCATTGTTAATATAAGGAGAATTGTTTGTGTGACATTGATGCAACCTGGCAGCCAAGGAGAGTGGACTGGAATGTACATGTGTGAACAATGATGATTTGACTGTACTAGTCGTTGGGGGTGGTAGATGCTGTTGAGTGAGCATGTGTGCTGTGTGGCTGTCACATTCAAAATGACTGAGGGAGTAGAACAACAAATCTACGTCAAATTTTGTGTTAAGTTTGAACATACATTCCTCTACAGAAACTATTCAGATAATTCAGAAGGTCACAGCTCTGGGCAACTGGTGATGGCAGTATCATCACTACTACATGCCTGCTCATGCATCATGTCTTGTGCAGAGTATTTTTGTGACACATCAAATCACCCACATGACTCAGCATCCATACAGCCCAGATTTGGTGCCCTGCAACTTCTGGCTTTTCCCAAAACTAAAATCACCTTTGAAAGGGAAGAGATTTCAGGCCATCAGTCAGATTTAGGAAAATATGACAGGGCAGCTGATGGTGATTGGGAGAACTGTATGAGGCCCCAGGGTGCCTACTTTGAAGGGACTGAGGCATCATTGTCCTGTGTACAGTGTTTCTTGTATCTTGTATCTTCTTCAATAAATGCCTCTATTTTTCATAGTGCGTGGCTGGATACTTTCTGGACAGACCTCATATACCCATTATTATATCATATGGAGGAGTTATGCTGTGCTAAAAATCTCTGTGCTCTGCCAATTCATCTCTTTCTCTTCCCTAACTGCAGAAACTTTTGACATTTTTAATATCTCCATAGTTTTGCCTTTTCCTGAGTGTCATGTAGTTGGCAACATAGTGTATGTAGCCTTTTCAGACTGGCTTTTTTGACTAGTCTGTGGCTTATGTTCTCATTGTCTTGGCATCATCTTTTGCAGAGCAGAATATTTTAATTTTAATGAAGTGAAGCTTATCAATTACTTCTTTCATGGATTATGACTTTGGTGTTATATCTGTATAGTCATTGCCATACTCAAGGCCATCTAGATTTTCTCCTATGTCATCTTCTATGAGTTTAGTATTGATCGTCTTGCATTTTGAATATAGGTCTGTGATCCATTTCGAGTTCCTTTTTGTGAAAGGTTTTAAGGTCTGTATCTAGATTTATTTTTTTTTTGCACCTATGGATGTTCAGTTGTTCCAGAACCATTTCTTAAGAGTTCATTTAAAAAACTGTAATTGTCTTATAATTCCCAAAACCCAGGTTGAAAGCCTTTCTTTTCCATAATTAAATTGTTTGGTGGTTTTTGAAAATTATACCTGTGGGTCTATTTCTGGATTTTTTACTCTCTCTCGATCTATTTGTCTAGTGTACCAATAACTACACCTCAATAATTGTATCTTTAAATAGTGTGTTTTTAAATTATGTAATGTAAGTCCTCTGACTTTGGTTCTGGGGTTTAGGTGAAAATGATGTTTTAAAATCTTCCAACCCATGAGCATAGTAGATCTCTTAGGTTCCTTTTTTATTCTTTACTTTTTCTCATCAATATTTTGTACCTTTTTGTATAAAGACTTTACATATTTTTATTAAATTTATTCTAAAATATTTGATGTCCTTATAAATAATAGAGATTTCTAATTTGCTTTTCCCTATAATAAAATACAGATTTTTGCTTCTTGTACTTTTAAATTCATTAATATTTTAATTAATAATATTTCAAGGGATATGTTGGTTTCTTTGAATTTTTTATGAATACAATTATGTCCTCTATGGAAATATAAGGTTTATTTCTCTTCCTTTCTAATTTTTACACATTTATGTCTTCTTCCTGCTACATTGCACTCAGAAGGACCTCAAGGGCAATGTGGAATAGAAGTAATGAGACTTTATCAGATAAAGAAGAGACAAAATCTTTATCTGATTTTAAATTTAGGGGCTAAATGGCAACTGTCTCCCCATTACACATGATCATAACTGCTTTTTATTGTGAATGTCATTTGTCAAATCAAGAAAATTTCTCTGTCCCTATTTACCAGGAATTTTTCAAAATTGAGGGTTGGATGTTATAAAATGCTTTCTTGACATGTATTAAAATGGTTGTTTGAACTTTGAATTTTATTTTGTTAATGTGGAAAATAAAACCGTAAAATCAATGATTAAAAACATGCCTCTGTTCTTGGAATAAATACACCATGGTCCTTTATATATAATATAGGATTTGGTTTTTAACCTTTGGTTTAGGTTTTTGCATCTATGTTATTTAGTGATATTGGCATGTAATTATCCTTTCTCAATGTTTTTGTCAGCTACTGGTGTCAAAATTATGCTGCCTTTATTAATAATTGCAGAAGAGTTCCTCATTTTTAACTTAAACTCTATAAGAGTTTGAGGTTGGCAATACATTATGTTCATGATTCTTTAAATATTTGGTAAAATTCATCTGGAAAGGCCTCTGTGCCTGGAGTTTTCTTTGCAGGAAGCAATGAATTACAACTTTAATAATTGTAAAATTACTTAGATGTTCTATTTCTTATGTCAGTTTTGGCAAAATGTACTTATTTGTGAATTTGTCTATTTCAATTAAATTTTTAATTTTCTTTATGTTTAATTTATTTTTTTCCTATTTTTCCTACCGTCTTGAGAGGAATGCCCAGCTCAGACATTAGCAAATTTTCATAAGCTCCAAATAGTAGATATTTTAGGTTTGTGAACAATATAGAAAGTCAAGATGGTGGAGGAGTTAGTGGAAGTCACACTGACCTCCTCCCACGACCAATCTGGAATTACCTCTAAATTGTGGAGAAATCACATGGAACAAACAACTGAACAATAGCAAGAAAGGAGCCTTAAACCTTGGACACCAGAAGAATCAGCTTTAGCACAATCTAACTGGTAAGGAGTGTAGTAGAGACTTAAGAAGGTGGGCGGAGTGCTCACAGGCAGCAGTGCCAGAGGGATATTGAAAAGGCCAGTTGGATCCCCCTGAGAAAAGTGGGGTCTAAACCATAAGTGGGGATCTCCCGCCTACAGCACCAGAACCCCAAAAGTACACAGGTAACAGCCAGCTGTGAAAAGGGGCAGGGTTGCTCTCTGCCAGAAACAGGCAGCTGGAGATGTAAAAAGCTGTTTAAAGGGCCAAGACATAAGTTTGTATTGGCAGCCACTTACCCTGGGCACTGGCAAATGCAGGGGCAGAGGGGGCTGGAGCCCCTTGATGAGAGACTGGGGAAGGAAGCTTTGGGGAGAGAACTGAGAGAGTGGCCAGTGGGGTTCCAGTGCTAACTCATCATCCCCCATTCGGCAGCTGCCATCTTGCTCAGGCAGACCACTCTCCTGAGCAGCAAAAGCGTGAATGGACACAATAGCCCTACCCCCAAGAGGTTCTTCCCTGGCAACAAATGTTGCACAAGCCCGACTGCTGAGTTCAGAGTGGCACTCACAGATAGTAGATCCCTGGCTAAAGGGGGCAGAGAGTGGTCTAGAGATACCTGAGGAGAGCCTGGAAAGGGAGGCTTTGGGGAGAGAACTGAGGGATTAGCCAGTAGGAACCTGGTGCTGACTCCTCCCCTGTTGTGTGGCATGTGGAGGGGGTGCTGTGGGTTGTGGCTCCTCCCGGTCTGGGCAACAACTGCTGTGGGGGGACAGAGCACGTCATGGGGTGCTCCAGGATCTGAGAGTTACCATCCGGGGCCAGCTGAGATGGGACCAGGGACTCTGGTTTCCGCAGAGCCCGTCCTGGCGTTGTCACGGATCGGGGTAACAAACACAGGTTGTTGCAAACACTTCTCTCTTTGCCAGGACAGGAGACATGGCACATCCCCCTAGTGGGGAAGGCCCAGAGTCCTTTTGTTCAATGGCTTTTATTGAAAGGGTTATCAGTGGGGCCAGGTAATAGGAATGCACAGGTTATCTCATTACATCAGTATGTTAATGCTTACAGAGAATAGGTGATGTTATGAAGAAAACAAATGGCAGGAACACACCAATTTACATGCGTAGGAGAGGAGACTAGAATTCAAGAGAGATGACTAAACATGAGAGAGTAGTAAACACAGGAGGGCCCAAGGGTATAGGGTTAGGGTCTTTGAATAATGTAAATTTCCCTCTCAGCATGAGTTGGCTATAGCTTCTGAGGGGAAAAAAAATGCACACTTTAAAGAATTTACTTTCAGGCCTGATTTCCCTGGAAACCGCCAGATCTGGTTTAGGACTGTCTCCGGTATTGTTTTGAGCCTGAGCCAGGCAGGGGGAAGGAGCCACCAAGAGACAAGGAGACTTCTTTCAGATAGAATGAGGACTCCCGCGATGTCCAAGCAGAACCAAGAGGTGCAGGCCTATTTGTCCTTTCTCCGTGTCCCGCAATTTCTTGTCTGCTTCCCATACCAGTCGATGTCTGTCTTAGATCGTTATCTACGCATTAGAGAAACTTACCCTTCATCAACAAGCGACCATCACAGGGCCAAGTAAGAGAGGCAGGAGCTATGCCCCTGCCAGTGGGGACAGGATACCGTCTCCTCGGTGGCCTGTTTTCTCAAGGCCTTCTTGATTATTTCCAACCCAGGGCCCCTCCCACTTCCTGGCAGTATTACAGTTCCTGAAACCAGATAGGGTGTTTCCCAACCCTCCAAAATACAACAGCAGCCATCTTGCGCAGGCAGACCATTCCCCTGAGCAACAACAGCATGAGAGGACACAATAGCCCCGCCCCGAGGAGGGACTCAGACCTGGCTCCGTAGTTCTAAAGCCTGACTGCTGAGTACATAGTGGCAGCCACAGATAGTAGATCCCTGGCTAAAGGGGGCACAGAGTGGTCTAGAGACACTTGAGAAGAGACTGGAGATGGAAGCTTTCAGGAGAGAACAGAGAGAGTAGCTGGCGGAATCCCAGTGCTGACTCATCCCCCATATGGCAGCAGCTATCTGGCTCAGGTAGATCACTCCCCTGAGCGGCAGCAGCGTGAGAGGACCCAGTAACCTCATCTCCAGGAGGGACTCTGCCCCGCCCTGTGGTGCCTCCTCAGTGTAAAGTGACTAGATTCACAGCTGAAGGAGACAGCCACACACAGTAGATTCCTGGAAGTCTCAAACAGACTGCCTAAGGTCAAAAAGGGTCAACAATGGACATCATCAGAGGCAGATCCAGAAAGAAAAAAGAGGTCTCCTACCATAGAAGTTCTCACTACAAAGTCAGGAAATCATGACACATCAATTTAAGAAGCAGAAGCAAAAAAGAACAGTCTCACAAATAATGGGAAGACAAAGAAACACCCTCCAGTCAAAGGGAAAGAAGGAATCTTCAGAAAGAGAACTAAATGAAATAGAGGCAAGTAAACTATCAGAAACTGAGTTCCAAACAACGGTTCTAAAGAAGCTCAATGAGCCCAATGAGCTCAGGGAGAATTACAAAAAAACTACAGGGAAACTACAAGGAACTTATTGCAAACTATATCAGCATCAAAAAACGTAGAAACTATCAATAAGAGGCCAGAGGAAATGAAGACTACAATTCTGAATTGAAGAACACAGGAGAAGGAATCAAAAGCAGGCTCGATGAAGCAGAGGAACGAATCAGCGAGCTGGAGGATAAGGTAGGAAAAAACTCCCAGAAAGAGCAAGAAAATGAAAAAAGACTCAAAAAGAATGAAGAGGCATTGAGGGAAATGCAGGACAACCTGAAACATTATAATATACATAAAATAGGGATACCAGAAAGAGGAGAAGAGGAGCTAGGGATAGAGAACCTGTTTGAAAAAGTAATGATGGAAAACTTCCCTAATTGGAGGAGAGAAAAAGTCACACAAGTCTGGGAAGCACAGAGTCTCATTCAAGAAGAACCCAATGAGGCCCACTCCAGGGCGCATCATCATTAAAATGCAAATATCAAAGACAAACAGAGAATCCTGAAGGAACCAAGGGAGAACGAGGTAGTAACATATAAGGGAGCCCCGATATGGCTAGCAGATGCCTTTCAACAGAAACACTGCAGGCCAGGAGGGACTGGCAAGAAATATTCCAAGTCATGAAAAGCAAAGGCCTGTAGCCAAGACTGCTCTACTCAGCAAGGCTCTTAATTAAAATGGAAGGAAAAATAAGGAGTTTCCCAGACAAAAGAAGGCTAAAAGAATATATCTCCACCAAACCAGCATTGCAAAATATGCTAAAGGGACTGCTTTAAGAAGATGAAGAAAAGGAGTCTTTGAATATCCAGTTCCTTTCAGGGTTGCCCATAATTGATATTACCAATATTTTTAATACTTATTTATCTGTGACAACGATATGTTCTTTGAATTGTTACTTTATTATTTGTTGAAACTAAACCTGCTTTTTTATATTTCTTGCCCATTTCTATTATTTTTAGAAAGCTTTAAATGACTTTTTGGTATTCCTTATCCATTTTTTGATTAAATGTTTGTAGAATTCCCCCCACCCAAGAAAAAACTATTAACCTTTTTACAGATGTATAGCAAATCCTTGACTATTCTGTTACTTGTCCTTTACCGTTTTTTATATGTATATTACTATGTAGTGTTAAATGTTTATATAGTCATATTGTCAGTACTTTATAGCTTCTAGGTTTAAATATTTTACTTTAGGGTAAGAAAAATATAATTTTGTATTTTTTTCTAAAACTCCTTATATTTTACATATTGATTTTCAACTCACCTGAATACTTTTTGTATAATGTGTGAAATAGGTCTCTATATTTGTTTTATTTCAAGTCATAGTGGTCCATGCACCTTATTTGTTGAATTAGCCTTATTTTTCCATTGATTTGAAATATCAATTTAATCATATATTACATTGTTAGATAGATGCATTTGTTTCTAGAATGCTCATTTTATATCGGTGATCTACTTGATTCTTTCTGTGCTGTTGGCATGTTGTAGTAATTGCTGAAGCTTTATAATGGATTTAAACTTTTTAATATTTTATAATATATTTTGACATTTAAAATAAACAAACAAATAAAATCTGCATTTAAAAAAAGATAAGAGAAAGAAGGAACTCCTGCCTTTTGCGACTACATGGATTGAAATGGAGGGCATTATGCTAAGTGAAATCAACCAGTGGGTGAAAGACATACGATATGATCTCACTTATAAGTGGAATCTACTCAACAAAATAAACTAAGGAACAAAATAAACCACAGGCGTGGAAACATGGAGCAGACTGAAGGTGACATGGGGAGAATGGGGAAGGAGGACAATAGTGGAAAGAAGGAGCATGGACTAGACAAAGAACATGTATGAATGACCCATGGGCATGGGCAACAGAGTGGGGATTGACTGTGGGACTCGGGGGGTGGGGGTGGGATGGGTGGAGGGGGACAATAGGGGAAAAATTGAGACACCTGTAATAGAATAAACATGATTTATAAATTTAAAACAATTTTAAAAATTTTCCAAAAAAAAAGTTTCTGCATGGCTAAAGAATCTAGCATCAAAATGAAAAGGAAGTCGACTGTATGGGAGAACATATTTTTCAATGATACCTTGTACAAGTGTCTGGTCTCCAAAATATATGAAGAATTCATACAACATAACAGCAGGAAGATAAATGACCCAATTACAAAATGGGCAAAGGACCTGAATAGACACTTCTTCAAGGAAGACATACACAGGGCCCAGAGACATATGAAAGGATGCTCAGCATCACTAGCCATCAGAGAAATGCAAATTAAAACCACAATGAGATACCACTTCACACTGGTCAGAATGGCTGTCATTAATAAATCAACAAACAACAAGTGCTGGTGAGGTTGTGGCAAAAAGGGAACCCTAGTCCACTGTTGGTGGGAATGCAGACTGGTGCAGCCTCTGTGGGAAACAGTATGGAATTTCCTCAAAACATTAAAACTGGAGCTGGCTTATGATCCAGTGATTCAACTGCTGATAATATTCCCTAAGAATCCTGAAAAACCAGTTTAAAAGAACTTATGCATCCCTTTGTTCATAGCAGCTCTCTTTATAATAGCCATGTTCTGGAAACAACCAAAGTGCCCATCAGTAGACGAGTGGATCAGGAAACTGGTACATTTACACAATGGAATAATATGCGGCAGCAAGAAAAAAGGAAGTCCTACTTTTTGCAATAGCATGGATGGAACTGGAGACTATTATACTAAGTGAAATAAACCAGTCAGTGGAAGACAAAAATCATATAACCTCACTTATAACTGGTATCTAATGAACAAAATTAACTAATGAGCAAAATAGAGCCAGAGACATGGAAACATGGATCAGGCTGATAGCTGTAGGAGAGGAGGAGAGAGGGGTAATAGTGGAAGGAAGAGGAATGTTTAGTCAAAAAGCATGTATGAATGATTCATGGACATGGACAATGGAGAGGGGATTGACTGTGGGTGAGAGGGTTGGGCTGGGTGGAGGGGGGCAAAAGGGGAGAAAAAGAAATTGGGACAAATGTAATAGAATAAACAATAAAAAAAGCTGTGTGTTGCGGGAAGCGATGCATTGTGGGGAGGACCCCTGTGGAGGGCGGGGCTCCTGGATCTGAGGGTTACTCTCCAGATCCAGCTGAGGAGGGAGTGGAGCTCTGAATCCTGCAGAGCCTGTCCTGAGTTTGTCATGGATTGGGGGAATAAATACGAGTAGTCACAAACACTTCTTTGTTTGCCAGGAGAGGGGAGAGGGCTCTTCCCTCTAAGGGAGAGAAGGCTCGAAACCCCCTGTCCAAAGGCTTTTATTGAAAACCTTGTGCACAGGTGTATGGTGCAAAGCTCATCAATCAATGTCAAAAGGCTATGTTTACAGAATACAGAGAGGTTATGGATAACAATTGGAGGAACACAAGAGATTTGCCTCAGGTCAGGGTCTATGAATAATGTAAATCTCCTTCCCTGTATGAGCCTGCTATCTAGCTCTTGAGGGAAGAACTACCAGGCTTAGAGGAATTTACTTCTAGGCCTGATTGTCTTGGGGAACTGCTGGATCCAGTTTAGGGCTGTACTTGCCTTTAGTATTGTTTCAAGCCTGAGCCAGGCAGGTGGGGCAGAGCCACCAAGAGGTGAGGAGACTTCTTTCAGGTAGAATGAGGACTCGCCCTGTCTAAGCCAAGCCAAGGGGTGCGGGCCTTTTTGCCCTCTCTCTGTGTCCCCCCAAGTCCTTGTCTGCTGCCCATACTGGCCGATGTCTTACTTAGGTTTTCTCTCCTCTAGAGAGAACTTACCCATCATAGATCACTGACCATCACAGGGTCAAGCATGGTGTTGAGGGAGCCCCTGCCAGGGGGACAAGTTTTGTCTCCTTAGTGGCCTGTTTTCCCAAGGCCTCCTTGATTATTTCCAGCCTTGGGGCCCTCTTGCCTGTCCCTGAAACCAGGCAGGGCATTTCCCAACAGCTGTGTTATTTGGTTCATGCAAATTTTGAATTGTTTTATTTTCTTAATAGCTTCACCTCTTTATCATATAAAACATCCATCTCTGTCTAGGAATGATTCTTACCGTAAAGTTTATTTTCTCTAATATTAGTCTAGCATATCAGCTTTCTTTTGTTTAGGGTGTTCATGACATATATTTCCCATTTTTTTTACTTTCTGTTTTTCTTTTCCTTATATATAAATGTGTCTTCTGGATGAAGCATATGTATTTGTATTTAGCCTGACATTTGTTTGAATATTTTGTTTATGTACCTGCACTGTAATACCTATTTTTGCATTTACATTTACTATATTGCTAAATGTTTCATATATCTTTCTTCCATTCTAAGCCTTTTTGTATGCTTTCTTATCTTGCCTTCTTTTGGATTAACTAGTTTTTAGTTATTTTTTCACATGGTAACTATATACTTTTAATTATTATTTTAGTGGATACCCTAGGTACTATAGCACACATGCTTGGCTTCTTCCAAACTTCAAGCTTCATAACTTCATTTTAGCCCCTTCCCAAATTATATGCTCTTCTAATTGTGTATTTTAAATCTATCTATCTATCTATCTATCTATCTATCTATCTATCTACTATCTATCTATCTACCTACCTACCTACCTATCTATAATTTTAAGCTCCACAAGACATTATCATTGTTGTTGTTTAGAGTCAGTATTGATCTGGATTAACCCATAAATTTATGCTTTCCATCCTATCTTTCTTCCTGCATTTCTGTGTTTTATCAGCGATTGTTCTCCTTCTTCCTGAAGAATACCCTTTTAACAAATTCTCTCAATGTGAGTCTGGGTGGTAAAAAAATTATTTTGGTTTTGTTTAACATTTTTTTTCAGCACTTTGAGGTTATCATTCATTTTTCTTCTGGATTTCATTGTTTCTGTTGAGATAAGCAGTAAGTCTAATTATTAATACACTGAACATAATCTATATTTTTTGGTTTATTTTTATTTTTTAAATTTTTGGTTGAGATAAAATTCACCAGTTTATCCACCTTAAAGTATATAATTCAGTGGTTTTTAGTGTTCTGATTCTTTTTAAGACTTTTGTTTGTTTGTTTTTCATTACTTTTACTATGATGTACCTATATGTGGTTTTAGTTATATTTTCTGTTTTGGATTCATAGGGTTTCTTGAATCTTTCCTTTGATATCTTTCTCCCATTTTAGAACATTCTCAGTTATATTGTCTCAGATATTATTATCTCTTTAAATATTGCTTCTCCTCTACTCTTTTTCACTCTATCCCTTTTGAGATTTGTTTTTCACACACTTTTTTTGCCTTGCTTCTTTCTGCCTATTTTTATCTGAACTATTTTGTAGTTTACTAAATTTCTCTTCATATGTATTTAATTTATTGTTAAATTCCACAATTGAATTACTAATTGTATATGTTGTAATTTTAGATCTAGAATTTTAATTTCTTTGTATTAGTTTTCTAGTTTTGTCCAAATCTCACATTCTTATTTTCTTTATTAACTAGAAAGAAAATAAATTTTCTATTAACTAGAAAGAAAATATTTACCTTAGTTTTAAAAGTCTGTGTCTGATATTACCTCATCTTTATCTTTTATATTTCTTTTTTTAATCATCATTGTCTCATCTCTTGGTCTATGTACTCATTTTTTTATTTAGTGCTGGATATTGTACATAAAAATTACAGAATGAATTTATCCCCTAATGTGACAGTATCTTCTTAAAGAAAGCCTTTCCCCCTTCCCCATTATAACTGACAGGCAGATGGCTATGGGAATTTACAGTCCCAGATCATCTTAATCTAATTTCAGTGACTGTGAAACATAGTCTCTGAGCAAGCTGGCCTATTTCCAGTTCATCCGTATTCCTAGGACATAAACCCCCATAGCTTCAACCTACAGGATTTACCAGCATGTACCCATTGCTCCCCAGTACTCTGGACTTCAATTTTTCTACCCTAACCTGATCAGATTTTCAAATTCATTGTTTAGTTTCTCAGCCTTTCAGCTACTGATTCCAGAATGAAAGGTCCAGCTCACCTTTCTTGTTTTTTTTTCTCCTTTTGTATCTTTGTTGTATGAGTTTTGGCTACCTTATTAGTTCTCCAGTGCCTTCATGGAGATTGTAAAAATGTTTTTGCAAGGTTTTCTAGTTGTTTCATGGGGAAAGTTACTCAGTTCACCTTTACACAAAGTAGAAATCTGCTAGTTGTTTCTAAAATGGCCCTATGTGGCCAAATAAAAAATTTGCAACTTCTTATCAGATCCCCAGGGTCTTTTGTGGAGATTTTACTTACACATAATTTTCATAAGTTTAAAAGCCACTGATATAGAGGATACAAAATAAGTAAGAACTTTCATTCTTGTGGTCAAGGAGCTTTGTATCTAGTTAGTAAATCATATTTATCATAGATGAAGTAATTAGTGGTTTATAGAATACTATATTTGTGCAAGGCTTTCTTTGGGTGGCATGACCTCCAAATAGCAGTTTAGAATTCGCATTGAAGATGGGGCTGAAACTAGGGTTTGAAACATGGACATCACCAGGGGGAGGGGGAAGGGAAAGGGAAAAACTAACAAGCTGTCTCAGTACAATTAAACTGATTAAGTTTATATCATGATGGCTGAATTGTGTATCCCTTAATCCTTCTTTTCCTAGGTTTGCTGTTAATACTAATCAGGCTGTTCTGAAAGCTTGGGAACTCATTGGTGCACACTGTGATATGTTTGTTAATTTGATTGCCTGTGATTTCTGTAGCAGACTCAGGAGTGCAGCAAACACACAGGGGATTGTATAAAGCCTGCACAGTCCCCAAGCTGGGTGTTTTACAATTAGCTCCACCTCAGGAGAATACCAACTAATCCAGCTGTTTTCTTCTAATGCTCAGTTGGAGGAATCCCCTGCACTTACTCCCCTTGGTGAGACATTTGTTACTATGAACCCAAAGCATAAAAGCAAAGATTAAGAAGGACTCACATTTCATCAGCCTATTCAGGATGCTAATTTCACCCAGCTGAAGTGACTGCTATCTTGGAGCTCAATAGTTTTTCCTATGAATCTGCTAAAGATGCATGAATCATCTTAAGCAACTTGTGAGGGCATGAAGCCTCTGTCTTTTAGGTACTCAGTGGATCTAAATTTCTGGCAGGGGTGGGGAAGTAGACAATGTAGTATGAGCGTGAATTTAACTTCATAAAGTCAGTTATACAAGAATTATTTTCTATGTTTTTTCTAAATTAGATTTAATCTATTCTAAGACTAATTTATCAGGCTGGTTGGAGATTAATCTTGGTTATTATTGGACCTTTCTCCTATCCCCCTGCCTCATACATTGGGCAACAGTCCTGGGAGTTCTATCTAGCACAAAACAGGGCATGTGGGGAGAGCTGTTTTTTGGTTCCTACTGCTCACCACTGACATATTCTTCATCCAAGTCTACACAACCCCTTGAAGGTAAGTTCCATGGTGGCTTCCATGTATTTTTGCTATCTTAGAGTACCAATGCCCAGGATTGAGCCTCTTTGTATACCACTGTGCGCCCATTTTCTTCTGAGGCCCTGTCACCATCACAGGGTGCTGCATGAGAGAGAGCACCCAAACATGGTTTCCTCCAGTGTCTTTTAACTCTGAAGTTAGCTTGAAACTATGCTGCTAGTAGGCATCCCTTTTTTGCACTGGCTGGAATGGGTTTGTGGGAGCCTGGCAATTATGAGAAGCAAGGAGAAAAAAGTTGGGTTTTACAATTATCAGTTTGTTTACTGATTACCTATTGGGTATTGGGTTCTGTGCAAAGAATAAGATCTGGCCTGTGTCCTGAGGGAGATTATGTTCTCATGGAGGATGAACAATATATAGAAAAGAGGCCCGTATTATTACTGATCTCAACTTCTGAGGGGAACGTCTTAACTCATTGCTCTCAAATTGCCTTTTTCAATTTAACTGGTGATAATGAGTTAGCCATTCATTATGGATGTTTGGCTTGTAACTGTGGGAATGGATGAGCGTCTGTTTTTGTACTAGGTGCTCTTGGGCTATGGCCACAAAGAATGGAACTGTGTGGTTTAAGCACTTTTGTGAAATCTATGGCTTTACAAGACTTCCTGCTGCAGATAAGGACACTGACTTCTCTTATCTACTTGTTCCTAGGTGCCTCTCTCATGTGAGATACTGACTTTACCTGCAAAGCTGGATTACTTTTATCCCTCAACTATACGTTGCAAACACTCGAGGATAGTGCCAGGAGAAGAGAAAGAGTAATCCTTGCTGGGGAAAAGAATTGTGTAGGGGGTAGTTGTTTTAAAAATGGGATTGCAATGGTGTTTAGTCAAACATGGCTGCCACACAGTGATGAAAGAGCCTTTTGGCATCTTTTTGCAAAGAGCTCTATACTGATATGCTTTGTACTCTGACAAATATTCTAGGGGAAAATGTTTAAAATGTCTCAGCCTTTAAAAAAAATCCCTCACCTGTTTTAGTTGTGTATCACGTTTTCCTTGAGGCTTCTGGAATACTAATATATCAAGTTTTTATTAATTCAGTGATGCTCCATTGTAAATCATAAGGTTTTACATTCTTGGCCCATACCGTATTAATTTTCCAACCATCTGAGCAAACTGCAACTATTACTTGATAAGTATCTGAATGCTCTTCTTGTCAAGTATGTATTTATCCTTAAAAACTTGGCGCTGGAGAGAGCCTTTTATGTGCATTTTTTACTTTATATTTTGTAAACCTGTATTGATTTTTCTCTTCTCCACAGAAGCTGGGTTCCTTTTCAGAGTTTTATCCCCTTTGAAAAATGTGAGTGAATGTAAATGGAACCTCTAGAGAGAGCCCTTAAAATTGTCCTAATGACTTAGGGGTATCAAGGTTATAGGCATAATTTTATATTTTTGCATAAGGGAATTAACTGTGAGGAAAAAGTATGTTATACCACATTCTCCCTTCAGAAGAGGTTAGTTTCTTAAATATCTGTCTTCCTATCATTTGGGTTCTATGTGAGAAGAAGGGCAGCATAACTGGGGAGTAGATACAGTACCTCACCCAATTTCTCTGATTTTCCCCACTGATTGGTCCCTCTCCTTAGCTTATTTGGAACCTCATATGCTTTTTATACCCTGACAAAACCTGGTCTTGTGAAGGAATTAGAAACATATTCATAGAAAAGTCTGAATAACTTAATGGCTTAACATGTCACTCTCCTAATACATTTGCATTTGAATAAACTGACTAAGCCCCAAAGAAAGCCCCTCTTAGAGGATTTGCAGGCTGCAGTCCTTCAGTGGAAAGGGCACACTGGCTGGCCATATCTCTCTGTATCCCCTTCCCCCACCAACTACCAAAATATCCATCTGGGGTCTCCCTAGTCTTTTTCTATTAACTGATCCTGCCTAGTATCCATGCTGAGTGGTAGTTGAACTGTAGCTGACCAAGTCTCTGACTTGGTCTCTGACACTGTGTGGGAAGCAGGAGGATAGTGGAGGAAAATGGAGACATAAAGAGAGAGAGCATAAGAGAAGAAACAAGTCGGCCATTACCTGTACATCCACTGTGGGCTGAATAGGGCTATATATGTTACGGGTAGATGGAAAAGCAAGCATAATTCCTGTTTCTTATAATAAGAATCTTATTACTCTGATGATTAAGAAAGATAAAGGTGTTATAATTTTGTAAAACTACATTTGGAGTCAGGCCTGTCTGGGCTTGTATATCATCCTAACTTCTTTTTAACTATATATTCTTGGATGAATCCTTTACCCTCTCTAGACTTTAATTCCTCAAATGTAAAATGAGACTTATGCCTACTTACTGTTCAAGGATGCCACAGAGAACAAATAAGATAATAGATATAAAAGCACTTTGCAAACCCCAAAGCTATTAAAGTGCTGTGTAGAGCTATGTTTGTAACTCAGGAGAATAGTTTAAGAATATTCAGCTGGTGTTTTTAAACTCTGTTCCCTCCCCCCCCCCGCCACTTTCGCCTGAAATTGCATTGCCTTTCACTTCCTTGGCTGAGAAAGGCCACACCAGTGTAATACTGGGGCATAGCACACTTCGACAGGAATAATTTAGTGCTCCTGGGCAGTCACACAGGACCCTGTGCTCAGAAGGGCTCTGTAATGGCTTGATGCTCTGCTTTCATTATCTTGAAATTCTTAATTTTTGAGCAGGAAATCCCACAGATTCATATTGCATTTAATCTCCCAAATTATGTAGCTGGCCTGCTCCTGGGCTGCTTTCTCTCAGTTCCTTTGTGGAGCTGGAACCAGAAGTTTCTTTATGATCCTACTGGGAAGAATATGGAAGTTAGCTGACAGTCTGCCTGGGGAGTTTGCCAGAGGGAGCTCGGTGGCTAGAGTTAAGTAGCTTTCTGGTAGAGTATTGTGGGGTGGTTAGACTGGGATAAGGACCAAATGTTAAATCAGAGCCAAACATCTGGGTGTCCATTGTACTAACAAGCGCCATGGTAGAGCCTAATCAGCAGCAAGGACCATTAGGCCCAACCATGCTAAAAGAAAACAACTTAAAATTCACTGATCTTTGACGTCAGCTGCAAATGACAACAGAATGAGCAATGACCAGGCAGATGAGGCACAGAGACTGAAGGAATCGGAGAGTTAGAAGACAGTTACAGGAATCTGTGCACAATTGTGAGCTTCCCTCACATTTCCTCCTGCTGCAAAGTTATGTCATGGTTACACTGAAAAAGTGGAACTCCATAAAGTAAATTCATAAAGCAATTATATTCTTCCCTTTTCCCTCCCTGCTCAAGCCTGTTTTGTGGTTTGTTTTTTTTCCTTGCCACTGGGTGAAGTCTTGGCAGGTCCTAAAACTTTGCAATAATTAAAAGTCCCTTGGTCACATTTGCCACAGAAATTGTCTCTTTCAGTAATTATAATGTCAAGTCCTGTGTAATAGTCAATATTCTGAACTTCATTTGAAGTTAAAGTTTCTTATCTTCCTGAGAATGGTCTGTTTCAGACTTAACTGTAGTGGAAAAGGGGGAATATTTTTAACTTTTTTCTCATCCTTTTTTTTTAAGTTTTTATTTATTTTTATAGAGAGGGGAAGAGAGGGAGAGAACATCAATGCATGGTTGCCTTTCAGGCCTGTGCCCTCACTGGGAACCGAACCGGTGACCCTTTGCTTCACAGTCTAGCACTCAATCCACTTTTTTCCTATCCTTATTGTGCTTCATCTTTCCCTCTTTCCCCGAATTTGTTAGCCACTTTTTCTGTATTTTTTGCATCATAGTGGGCAGAAGCATGAGAACTAAGGAATAAGAAATCTTTCTTGAAAGGTCTTGACTTTTGATGTACCTGTTCGACAGGTATTTAAACCTTACTCTTAAGTTGTCTTTAGTTATTTGGTGGTCTCTTAACTTTACATTCTTTAACAAACTCAAAGTTTCTCTTCTCGATGGCTATTAAGGAACTGTGTCCCACTCCTAATTCTGATGATATATCTCTAGTTTCTTTCTGCTGATGTCTCATTGCTTTAGTCTTAAAGCCCTCTTAGAATGAAGGATTTAAGAAAGCCTACTTCTGGTCTGTGGTAGGCTTAATAATAGTCCTCTAAAGATGTCAATGTCTACATTCCTGGAACCTGAGAATGTGTTACTTTACATGATAAAAGGGACTTTGAGGATGTGATTAAGGATTGTAGTACAGGAGTCCCAAACTGGGTAGCTGCTTAAGTGTTTGTGATATTCTGAAAAAAACACTTGGAGGACTAGCAGATGTGGGCATGCTGTTTATTACTCATATTACAAGGGAGTGCACCAACAGAGGCAGGTCGATGTGAGAGAGACTGCACCTCTTCCAGTCTGAGGCTCAGTATAAGGGGTCCCAGACAAAGGTTACAAGGGTTTGGGTTGCACAAATGTACAGGTGGTCCAGACCTACATTATATCAGTGTGTATGTTTAGAAGGAAAAGGTCAAGAAGGAGTCACAGGACAATAAGCCACTCACAAAAGGAGATAAGGAGGGAGTTACAACCCATTCCCAAAACAATACACATTCTTTCTGGCTAGGGGCCCTCTCACCAGTCCCATCACAGGTGGTGGGAGAGCCAGGTATTGAGGTAAGGAGATTATTCTAGATTATCTGGGAGGGTCTATATAATCACAAGGATCTTTATAAGAGGGAGACCAGAGATCAGAGGAGGAGAAGACACTGTAACAATAAAAGTAGAGATTAGAGTGATATGATCACTAGCCACGGGATGCTAGCAGTCTCTAGAAGCAGGGAGGGACAAGAAATGGATCCTTTTCAGCATCGTTCAGAAGGATCCAGTCCTGTCAATACCTTGTTTAGCCCTGTAAGACTCATGTTGGACTTCTGACCTCTAGAACTGTGAGATAATAACTTTGTGTTGTTTCAACCTCTAAGTTTCTGGTGATTTGTTACAGTTGCAATAGGAAAGAAATACATGGTCCAAAAGGAATACTATTGAATCATTTATATGGACAGTTTCTGAGAGTGTAGAGGACTGTCAGTGTACTCTCCTTTCTTCACTCTATTCTCGGAGCAGCTAGCTAGCCAGCCACAGCCTCTTGCCCTTTAGATTTCTAAGTATATACTAGGTCCTGTGACCCCTAAATGGCAGAGGACAAAAAGTAAGCTCTATGAGTGTTCTTCTTGAGATCCCTCTCACTTGGGGTACAGGAAAAACACCAATCCCTTCTTCTGTGGGGAGAAGGAAGAGTAATATTACTACAAATCAACAACTGTTTCTGAAACTGATGCTTCTGTTCATTTTTCAATCCCTCTTCAACCTCAACTCACTTATGCCAGAGTTGGATATTGCACTAAGGGTTGCAAAACAGGGTTTGGACACCTCCTTCAAAATTCTTCCATCAGTGGTTTAAAAGCCTCCCTTTGGAATCAAAACATTTTTATTGTTAACTTTTCAGATGTCAGGTTAAACAAATTGACAGGACCCCATTAAATATCTTCTTACATTCATAAAAGCCCTCTCATAAAGCTCAGGTGCCATCTTGGGAATGAGGAGGGGGATGGAGAGCACATTGTAAAGACAGAATTTGTGTAAAGAAACATATAACTTAAAGGGTTTAAGTTATTAGATTGAGCTAAAATGAACATACTGAGCTAGATAAATTTTTTCTCTTCTATCAAATGGGTGAGGGTTTATGAGAAATATCAGATAAGTTATAGAATAATTGTATAAGCTATACTCCCATCACACATCTGAGTGCTGTGTGAGTGTTTTTTACCCCTCCTACATGTATGATTTGTAAGTACCTAATCATTGGCAAAGTCAGCAATGTTTCTTCCATGTCAGGAGTATTTAAGAAACTATACCACATTGATGGCTACAGAAACTGCATAAACTTAATTAAAGACTTTACGGAGTTCTACGAGTAGAGTACTCTTAAGGTAGTACCTAATCCCAGGTGGAAGAGGAAAGAAGACCCATCTATGGTCTGTCTTGAAAAAGTCCAGCCAATGTTAATATAATGAGAACAATTTGTGTGACAGCAATGTAAGCTGACAGCGAAGGAGAGTGGACTGGAATACGCACATGTGAACAATGACAACTTCACTGTACTAGTCAGTGGGGGTTGTAGATGCCGTTGAGTGAGCATGTGTACTGTGTGGCCATCACATTCAAAATGATTAAGTAAATGAGCGGAGCAACGAATCTGAATCAAATTTTGTGTGAAGCTTGAACATTCGTAGTGGAAACTATTCTGATGATTCAAAAGGCTGCCGCTATGGGCAACTGGTGGTTGGCAGCTTCATCATGACAACACGCCCACTCATGCATCACATCTCATGCAGAGATTTTTGGTGAAACATCAAATCACCCAGGTGACTCAGCCCCCCTACAGCTCAGATTTGGTGCCCTGCAACTTTTCTGCCTTTCACAAAAGTAAAATCACCCTTTGAAAGGGAAGAGTTTTCAGATCAGCAAAGAGATTCAGGAAAATACAATGGAGCAGCTGATGCTTGGGAGAACTGTGTGAGGTCCCAAGGTGCCTCCTTTGAAGGGGACTGAGGCGTCATTGTTCTATGTACGATGTTTCTTGTATCTTGTATCTTATTCAATAAATGTCTCTATTTTTCGTATTACATGGCTGGATACTTTCTGGCCTCATATATCTTCTATATTTTTAGTACGTGGGCAGCAAATGTGGGATAAGGCACTTCCAAAGAACGGGTGTATAAAGAAATATTAAGAATTATATCTCTGAACTTTAGAGAGTCCCGGCTTGGAAGACTCTAGTTTCTAGTCTTCATTTACTGCTATGAGAGACTTGTCTGTCAGTACATGTAGTGCCTGTTCGTGTAATTCTCAAATGACATAAAATTATAAAAATTAACACCCAGAAACATATTTAGGATTTGAAAAAGCACAGTGCCAATTTACATCCAGAGCCATCATCAGCTGAGAAGTGAATTAATGAGATGGTATGTTTAATGCATAGTATACAGCATCTTAGTTGTAAGTGCTCAGATGGTAATTAAGCAAACAAAGCTTACTCTTAGATCACAAGTGGTTCCAGGAAGCTAACAGTATGATTTCAGTTCTGGAATAATGGTTTCTATGAAGTAAGTGACGTCATTGGTTTTATTTAGAAATACATGTGATACCCAAAACGGATGGATGGAAAAGGGGTTAGAAGACTATAAGTTTTAATCTCACCTTTTTCATGGGTTAGCTATTTGATCTTAGACAATTTACAACTTACCTGGGCCTATTATTTTTATCAATTAAATGTAGATAAAATCCTCTGCCCTGCCTGTCTGATAGGGTAGTTGTGGGGCCAAATGAGGAAATACATGTCAGAGAGATTCATATAATATAAAGTGCTATACAGATGATGGTTATTGTCTCAGCTTTAGAATGACTCATGTACATGTCTTTATTGAATTCTCTTTCCCTCTCATTTTTCCCCTAAGGAATTCCCATTATTGTCTCAAGGATAGTCTATTTTCAGTGAACCATCTTACTGCAGCCTGCTATTTTAGTTTCTGAAAACATTTCCCTTTGCATTAAGTGGATTTTCATTACAGAGGAGGATGGTGAGAGTTTGTTCCTGCCACCTGAAATTGTTTCAAAATTTACCTCTTTGTTTTTTATGTCAGAATTACTGTATTTGCTAGCATATAGCCTCCCTTTGTTCATTTTCTGCATGCCCTATTTCAATGATTAAATACAACATTACTTTCTCTATTTTATTTCATCCTTGGAAGAAGGTTAATTGCTAGCAGCAGCAATTACATTCTAATGTTTGAAGAATGGGTCAAAGAAATTTAACAGAAGTAAACTACATTGATTATAGTGAGCCAACTGTATTAGTCAGGACAGGCTAGATTATGCTGAAGGAACAAAAAACCCTGAAATCTTAGTGGC
Organism: Pteronotus mesoamericanus; assembly: GCF_021234165.1. Classification (NCBI taxonomy): domain Eukaryota; kingdom Metazoa; phylum Chordata; class Mammalia; order Chiroptera; family Mormoopidae; genus Pteronotus; species Pteronotus mesoamericanus. Next base: position 495,018 of record NW_026555150.1, read on the forward strand.
TTCAAACATGAAAGTTTTACTTCCTGTCTGTTCAAGCTAACATTCATCATAGATCTCTGGGGACTTTGCTCTGTATTGCCATCACCCCCTAACTCAGGCTGATGGAGAAGCTACTATAGGGAACAGAGCCAGTGTTTTTTTAAACTTAAAATTCATTTTTCAATTACAGTTTTACATTGAATCTTATTTTGTATTAGTTTCAAATGTACAGCATAGTTCTTAGACAATCTTAACCTTTACAAAATGATCCTCTGATATTTCCATTACCCACCTGGTACCATACATAGTTATTACAATATTATTGACTATATTCCCAATACTGTACTTTACATCCCCATGGCTCTTCTGTAACTACCAATTTGTACTTTTCAATCCCTTCATCTTTTACACCCAGTCCCCCAACCCCTCCTCTCTGGCAACCAACAATCTGTTATCTGTATCAATTTTTGTTTGTTCATTTATTTTTTTCCCTTAGATTCCACATATAAGTGAGATCATATGGTATTTGTCTTCTTCTGACTGACTTATTTCACTGAGCATAATAGCTTCTAGGTCCGTTTATGTTGTTGCAAATGGTAAAGTTGAATTCTTTTTAATAGTTGAGTAATACCCCAATGTATATATGGACCACATCTTTATCCATTCATTTATTGATAGGCACTGGGTTAGTTTCATATCTTGGCTCCTGTAAATAATGCTGCAATGAACACAGGAGTGCATATATTCTTTTTTTATTAAGTATATTTTATTGATTTTGCTATTACAGTTGTTCCATTTTTTTCCCTTTTCCACACACTGCTCAGTACCTTCCATCCCTCCAGCAATCTCCCCCTTAGTTCTTGTCCATGGGTTGTAGATAAGAGTTCTTTGGCTTCTCTATTTCCTACAGTATTCTTGACATCACCGTGTGTTTTTGGTACCTACCAATTATGCTTCTAATTCCCTGTACCTTTCCCTCCCCTTCTCATCCTTCCCCACTGATAACCCTTCATTTCTATGCGATCTATGCGATCTTCATTTCTATGAGTCTGGTTCCTGTTCTAGTTGTTTGTTTAGTTTTTGGTTTTTTTTTTTTCAATTCTCTTGTTGATAGTTGTGAGTTTGTTGTCATTTTACTGTTCACAGTTTTGATCTTTTTTTCTTAGATAAGTCCCTTTAACGTTTCATATAATAAGGGCTTCGTGATGATGAACTCCTTTAACTTGACCTTATCTCAGAAGCACTTTATCTGCCCTTCGATTCTAAAGGATAGCTTTGCTGGATAGAGTAATCCCTGATGTGGATCATTGCCTTTCATGCCTTGGAATACTTCTTTCCAGCCCCTTCTTTCCTGCAAGATTTCTTTTAAGAAATCAGCTGATAGTCTTATGGGAACTCATTTGTAGGTAACTGTCTCTTTTTTTTTTCTCTTGCTGCTTTTAAGATTGTCTCTTTATGTTTAACCTTCGCCATCTTAATTATGATGTGTCTTGGTGCAGCCCTCTTTGGATCCAACTTGTTTGGGACTCTCTGTGCTTCCTGGACTTGTATGTCTATTTCCTTTGCCAAATCAGGGATGTTTTCTTTCATTATTTTTTCTAATAAGTTTTAATTTTCTTGCTTTTCCTCTTCTCCTTCTGGAACCCCAATGATTTGGATGTTGGTATGTTTAAAGTTGTCTCAGAGGTTCCTAAACCTCTCCTTGTTTTTTTTTTTTTTTGAATTCTTGTTTCTTCTTTCTGTTCTGAGTGAATGTTTATTTCTTCCTTTTGTTCCAAATCTTTGATTTGGATCCCAGCTTCCTTCCCTTCACTATTGATTCCCTGTATATTTTTCTTTATTTAACTTCATATAGCCTTCACCTTTTCTTTTATTTTGTGGCTTTATTCAATCATTTCTGTGAGCATCCTGATCACCAGTGTTTTGAGCTCTGCGTCTGATAGGTTAGCTATCTCAGTGTTTCTTAGTTCTTCCTTTGGAGTATTGGTCCGTTCTTTCATTTGGGCTGCATTTCTTTGTCTCCTTGATTTGGCAGCCTCCCTGTGTTATTGTGTATTAGGTAGAGCTGCTTGGACTACCCATGTCAGTGCACCTGTTACAGTGTAAGGAGCGGAGCCTTAGATAATTGCCTGGTGGTTCAACCTGGGTCACCACTTTGTCATGCTGTATGTCGGGGAGGGGTCAGAGAGGGAATGATGCTGCTTGCTCAGCTCTTGCCCCATCTCCAGTCATTCCCCCCACTTCCTGTAAGCATCTGGCACCCTTCTAGCTGCTTCCCTGGTGCTTATTTCCAGAGTGGGTGGGTTTGTGTACGTTCTAGGACTCTTTGGGCCCTTTAAATGGACTCTTCTGAGAGACCAGCAGTTTATTCTGCTGCCCCAACTCTTGCTGGTTTTCATAGCCAGAAGTTATAAGGCTTTATTTGCCTGGTGCTGGAACCCTGGGCTGCATGGTCTGGCCTGGGGCAGGGATTGCTCATTCCCTGATTGTCCCTCCCAGTTTTTATCCGCATCACATATACAAGGGACCGCCCATTCCCCTGGCTGCCACCCCATGCCTCACCTCCACTGCTGCTGCTGCCTTACCACACCACACTGTGTCCTCTCTGGCCCTCCTTCTTATCTGGATGAATGTTTGTTCTTTAAATCCTTGGTTGTAGTACTTCCATACAGTTGGATTTTCCAGAAGTTCTAGTTGTTTCTCGTTTTTAGATTCGTTGTTATCCTTCTTGTAGCTGTGTGAGGAGGCGAACTAAGTCTACCTATGCCTCCATCTTCGGTAGAAGTAATATATATTTTTTCAAATTAGTGTTTTGTGTCTCTTTGGATATGCAATGTCTGTCCAGAAAATAACCGGCCATGTAATATGAAAAATAGAGACATTTATTGAAGAAAATACAAGATACGAGAAACACCATACATAGGACAGTGATGCCTCAGTCCCCCTCAAAGTAGTGCCTTGGGATCTCACACAGTTCTCCCAGTCACCATCAGCTACCTGATGTATTTTCCTAAATCTCATTGATGGTCTGAAATCTCTTCCCTTTCAAAGGTGATTTTAGTTTTGAGAAAGGCATAAGTTGCAGGGCACCAAATCTGGGCCGTTGGGGAGCTAAAAGTCACCTGGGTGATTTGATGTTTCGCCACAAAAAAACTCTGCATGAGAGGTGATGCTGAGCAGGCACATTGTCATGATGAAGCTGCCAGTCACCAGTTGCCCGTATCTGCAGTCTTCTGAATCATCAGAATAGTTTCCAGAGAGGAATGTTTAAGTTTAACACAAAATTTAATGTAGATTCATTGCTCCGCTTGCTCAGTCATTTTGAATGTGACGGCTGCACAGTACACATGCTCACTTGACAGTGTCTACTGCCCCTACTGAGTGATTCAGTGAAGTTGTCATTGTTCATCTATGTGCATATCAGTCCACTCACCTTGGCTGCCAGGTTATATTGATGTCCGCACAAACTGTTCTCAGTATATTAACAATGGGTGGACTTTTTCCAGACAGACCTCATATACCCAGAAGTGGAATTGCTAGGTTATAAGGCAGTTCCATTTTTACTTTTTTGAAATAACTCCATAGTGTTTTCCATAGTGACTGCACCAGTCTGCAGTCCTTCCAACAGTGTGCTAGGGTTCCCTTTCTTCCACATCTTCTCTAATTCTTGTTTGTTGATTTATTGATGAAAGCCATTCTAATAGGTGTGAGGTAATAACATAGCCAGTCTTTGTGGCACAGGAAAAAAAAGACTTCTGAAGGTTCTTACAATGACAATTCTCTATTTCATAGTCAGCATATATCACCTTCAATAACAGCTCATTGGCCAGATCTGTTCATCTAGAACCACCAATAACTATAAGGAGGCCAAGAAGAACAATTCTACTTATATGTCTGGTGGAGGAGAAAAGTAAACATTTTGACAAGTTTAACTAAATTATTCATATTGTTTTGAGGCTTCTGATCTACAAAGGAGGAATCATTTATCACTTTTGCTGTGGACTGTCTTTTTGGTGCCTGGGCCATTGTGAATTTGCATCTGAGACTTTGTTTATAGAGTTAAATTCCCTGATAAAATCAATATAAGCACTCTTTCTGAAGTCTTCCTCTGGTTTCAGTGATGCCAATTGTTATTTGATGGCAGGATGTGGTAATCTCCAGCATTCCACATTTCTTTTTCTAAATCTTATTAGTGAAAAATGGCATGTCTTAGCAATGATAAGAAAATAGAAAATATATTTTGTTCATGTGACTGCTTTTGTTGAAACTTCATTTCCTATCATTCATTTATTCATATCCATCCATCCATCCATCTATCCATCCAACAGACTTTTACTGAACATATCCTGTATTTCAGGCTCTATGGTAAGTGTTGGATCTAAAAAGTAGAATTTTCTCAAGGAAGTCCAATTACTTCTTATTTTATAGCCCATGCGCTTTTTGATTAAGATGAAAATGTCATGCCTTATTGTTTTTTTTTTCAATTTCAAAAAAGCTAGTGTGGCAAAATACACATCAAAGGAATTACCATTATAGGAATTTTTTTTAAAAAACTACCTACCTATCTTTTCCCCCAGAAGATTTTATGCTCCAATGGAAGTTTTCTTCTTGTTTTCTTTCTCTTTCGCACTCTTCCACCATTTCTGTTCTAATCACTGTTCTAATTATATTATATGCACTTACATCAATTATTAGAATTGGGGATTGGGGAGCTTTTCAGAATGTGTGTATAAGTCTATGATGGCCTTGAAGGATGAAAGGCTTTTGGTGCTCAAATTTATAAGGGAAGGGATTTTTAACTTAAATATAATGCATTACATTATCATTCTTATTCCCATTCTATTCCTATTTGTAGTTTCCCCGATAATTCTTCACAGTACTATGAACATTGTAGATGTTTCCTCTATACTTGCTTGTTCTGTGAATACTGAGTTGACCTGCCCTAAATTTCTTTTTTGGCAACTCAGATATTGACAGGCAGGTAGCTTTAAAATGAATTAACTACAGCAGAAGCAAATCCTCAAATAGTAAAGCCTTTTCTAAGTTTTAATTAGGTATTCTAAAAGACTATAATAGACTGGATATGGAAGGAGACTTTGGGGAAAAGAAACTCAAATTCATTAATTGGCTGATTTAGAGGCAGAGATATATAGTCTGGGTCTGCAGAATCCCCCCTGCTCCCCAGAAACAACCAGTTCCTTGGCCGTGGTATGAAATGAGAAACTTATATTATGCCAAGTTAGTCTTAGTGCTTTAGGGCCCTTGTTACCTGATTTGAAATCCCCACCAGTGATGTCAGTTTGCAAATAAAGATCAAAACATTGGCTCTGCAAGTGCGTGTCCTTTTTAATTTGCCATATTTTTTAAGGTGCCATCTCGGATATCACAAAGTGTCTGTCCCAGAAACATCAAAGGGAAGTGAGAAGGAGCAAAGGAATGGAGGCTTCATGAGATTACCTAGGAAACTCCACCTATCACGATATCTCTGCTGATGCTCTTCATCAATTTGAACTCGTCTCCATTTTTCCCTTTATTCTGTCTTTGCTATCACCTTTCCTTCCCCACATTCTACTTGACTTTGCTGCTAGCTTGGCTTTCTTCCAAACTCTGTAGCCCTGCTGGTTGGCCTAAGGAATGGCCTTCCTCACCTACTTTACAGTTTCTCTTTGATTGTTACCAAAAGATAGAAAGCTTTCACCAGCCATTCTTGTCTTCACCCCTAGATTTCATTTTGGGTAATTGCCCAAGTAAATTCCAGAAGGGTAATTGTTATGGAATATTTGGTCCATGGCATGTATGTATGTATGTATGTATGTATGTATGTATTTATAACAAAGAATGCTTTTGTAGATCTAATAATTGCTTCAAATGATCTCTTTTGTAAAGAAAAAAATATATCAGTTTTCCTTAAAGCTAGATCTTCCTGTCAGCAGAGGCTTTCCTGTTGTTCCTTTCTTTGCAAAACAGTTCTTGTGTTATTGCTATGGGAAATTTCAGTGGGTTGTCTTTGGAAAATGCAAAAGGAAAAGAATCTAATATTCTCAAAGGATAATGCCTTCTCTGGGACATGGCCACCTTATTTTTGTACTTCAGACACAGCCAGCAGCTCTGTGTTCTATAGAATGAGACATGTGTGTAATTTGAAAACCATTTCCTGCCTCTTAATATCAGACTTTACCAGGAAAGCAAAGTCCTATTTTTCCACTTTCTCCTTTCCTTTGCTTCCCAAAGCCAACATTCTTTTAGGCTAAATGAACCCATACCTTTTCTTTTTGCCCCTTTTCTCATCTCTCCTGGTTCTCCTGAAGGATCAGGATTAAATGGATTACATTATTGTTTAATTTTCTGCATTGTGTATTTCCATTCCCTGGATGAAAAACTCCTCAGCCAGATGAGGTCATTATTTCCCTGATCACTCTGGCATTTAATGATTTCTAGCTTCACCTTATGTATAAAAAAAAAACATGAAAGTCAGAAAAATGTGGATCAAGTTTAGGTCCATATTCTATTTATGAGCTTTTCCTTCCTAGTGTGTTTTCTAGGTATTAGGAAGTTGCATTCATAAAAATTGTAAGATTGTAATTTGAGTTACTAAACTGCCCAGGAAAAGCCCTGTAAGGTGGAATTGAGAAGGGAAGGCAAGTTTTATACTGACCATACTGAGAAAGTTCTAGAAACACTGGCTTGGAGAGGCTTATCATTCTGTAACTCTTTGGTAATCAGTAGCCAGGGCAAACCCCTTTAGATAAATTTCCTAGTAACTATTAATAGTTTAGAGTATCACAATCTTGTTCTAATTGCTTGGTTACTAACCCATGGCTAAACATCCCAATTAAGGTTCATATCCTCGGGGAAGCACTCCTTGAGCACTCTAGACCAAATAAGTTGTTCTCTTCTCTGAACTATTAACAGTTATCTGATACTTAGTTACCTATTACCCTGTGACAATTATTATCTAAAATTGATAATTTACTCTGAAATGGTATAAATATTAGTAAATACATGTATTAATATATCTCTTACTCCTTCCTTAAGGAATGACATGTATACTTTATGGTATCTCCTAAACACTTAGTGTCATCCTTTGTAGGCCCCCAGTAGATGCTTTTGAATCAATGAATGTACTGAGTGATAATTCCATTGTAAATTACCAGTGAATGATAAATTATTCCAGGTAGATAACACATCCTTTTTCAGACCAGTCTAACCTTACTTGGGGCATTCTCTTTTATGATTAATTTAAATTTATTTTGTTGTACTCCAGTGCTGCTTATTCTTTCTCCTATTTCTTAAGCCCTTTCTATATTTCTCCCTTATTCCATAATTATGGTCGTTCCTCCAGGTTCTGTTATTCACCCTATGTTCTCTTTCTGATATATCAGAAAATAGATTTCTGATATGTTTACTGTCTGGCTTCAACTATGATCTCCTTGTAGTTACTTTCCAAATCTACCTTTTTAGTCCTGTCCTATGGGCCTTGGTGCAGTGTTGTCAAAATGGGTGGCATATTACCATTTGGAATATTTTAATCACCTCAAAATAAGTATTTACAAAAGAAATTCATTTTCTTTTCTATCATCCAAACAACTTCTTCTTTCTAGTTTCCTTCTCCATTCTTGCTGTTTGTGTATACTTATATCATCCAAATGTCCTAGGCCTTGAGATCTTCTTTCTCCCTCCTTTCTTCTCCACTGTTCATGTGCAGTCTATCCCCAAATCCTCCTTGGAATGTCTTTGGGAGCCAATCTCTCCTTTTCATGATCTTAGCAAATAAGCTAGTTTTGCACTTTATCTAGGCCTAAATATTAGATTATTTTTAGATTACTGCCACAGCTTCCTAATTACTTTCCCTGGTACTGTTGTTGTTGGTAATGATGATAATAACAATGGTTATTAGCATTAATAGCTACTATTTATTATCTAGTGTGTGCTAGGCATTGTACTAATGTACTTTATGAAGATTAATTCACTTTATTCTCATAACAACCAGATGAAGTATATATTTCTACCCACATTTTAGAGATTTAAAAACATGTGGCTCAAAGAGGTTACATAACTTGCCCATGCCTCATACGTAAGAAGTTGAAAAAAAGCTCAGGTTTTAACTTTGAAGGCCTTGCATTACTAACAAATACTCTATTTATATCACTTTTCATTATGCTACTACCTGTGGAAATTACCAGTGCCTACAATACATGTACATGTGGAAATTACCAGTGCCTACAATAAGAGTGGACTCTTACCTGGTTTCAAGGCCTCCCATGATCTTGTACTGCCATCTCTCTCCAATCTCATTTCTCTTGACTGTCAATACTTACCCATTGCTCCAATCTAGTAGACTTAATCATTGTTTTGCATTCTCTCCCCAATGTTCACTTCTGCTTAATGATGTCGTGTAGACCTGGGGCACCCTTCCCTCACCTCTTCAAATTTTACCTACACTTTCAGGTCCAGTTCTCTATGAAGTGTTCTCAAAATAGTCAAAATAGAGAGATCTTTTTTCCTTTCTTTTCTCTGCCAATTGGTTTGTGTACCATAACACTTGGCACTCTATGATGTACTCAGGAAGTTTTAGCAAAAGTTGACTTTGATACCCTTTCTTTCCTTCTTACCTCCTCACTATTCTCCTGCATCTAGTGTCTTCATGATGTTCTGAATTTCTAAGCCCTTACTTCCCCAACTGCTAGTTCCTTTTAGTTCTTCTCAACTAGAAGTAAACAGTCATTCATCCAACTTTCAAAATATTTTTTTCCCCCAAAACTTAGCTAGGTAGGTATAAGGAACCTATGAAAAGTTACATGTGATTGTCCACCTTTCTGAGTGGGTTTCATTTGTGCTGTGATTGCTTGTGAAACCATGTCTGCTTTGGTTGTTGGAATTTCAGAAAGTTGAAAGTGTGGAGTGTGGTAAAGGGATGTAAAATATCTCAAGGAGTTGGGAAGGGAATATATTGGGGCAGGTAAATATTCATGGAAGCCATTGAAACATGTCATGTAGGTCACCTCCGATTCTGCCAGAGCATCTGGCTGCAGTGTCATGAGGTTTTCCTCTTCAGCAGTAGTTCTCTGCTTGTGGCCTTCAGCTACAAGGTATTACATAATGCACTTATGAAGAACTGCCTAGAGATTAAATAAATGCTTTCTCAAACATGACTATGTACCATTTCTCTTTCAGATTCATGTGCAGGCTTTATTTAAATACAAATGTATTTAAGAGCATGACTGAATTTTTAGCAGCTTTTGGTTATTACCAATTTTCATGATCAGTGAACACTAAAAGTGTAATTACTATTATGGGCAGATCCACAAAATATTGTGATGTTTTACAAGGATCCTTTTAAAAGGATCTAGAATGAGAGCTCTACCAGAATCTCTTGGAAGGCAAAGACTGTCTTTTCCACTTTGTTTACATTTCCTGGAACATGCTACAGCACTAGTAGAATAGAACTTTGAAACTCTTGAATAAATGATAGAAGGGAAAAGTTGGATGAAGAATATATTTTTCTTTTCCAGTCCCTTCATTTGTCAAATAATGGTATTAGACTGGGTGATGTCTTGAGTTCCTTCCTAGCTGTAGCATCCTAGGTTGGTGTATACTTGAATATAAGCCAAATGCTTAACTGGTTCCTTGACACTAGGGAAAGTTTGAGAGAGGCCAGCTCTGCCTAGTATGGTTCTTGGCATCCACTGGAACTTGCATTATCCATTCCCATAGGTATTATGAATCATGAAAAATTCATGGAAGTTTTTAGAAGTTTTCTGAGTTTTACCACACAGCCCTATTGTTTGGATGACAAGTTAAAGGTAAGGCACAGATTCATTTGGATTATACATTTATGTGGCAAAAGGCCTCAACCCCACTCCTGAAGCACAGATTCTCCAGAGTTGAAAGTATTACTATCTCTCTGATAATGGGAACTATTCATTTGAAGGAGTAGAAGAAAATAGCTTATCACAGGTGTGGTTTTGTCTTGCCTAGACACATCACTGCCACTTACATGTCCAGCAAAATTGATTCTATTTTAAGTGGCCAACCTGCCTGCCTAATTTTGGTGTGGAAAATAGTTTCTTGCTCATGTGATAATAGGCAGCCACTTTACTCAAGTTATTTCTTTCCTTTTCTCCCTTACTTTCTAATAGTTACAATCCAGATTCTGTGTCTCATTACCTATATGATCTCAGGCAAGTACTTTTACTGTCTTGAATCTGTTTCCTCTTCTGTAAAACTAGTCATATTGTAGAGGATTAGAAATAGTGACATGTTAAAATGCCTAGATATTTATTAAGCACATAATATACATTAAGTATAAGGAGTTGTCACTCTTATTCCTTTTTTTTTCCTTTCCTTTTCTCTGTCCCATCATTTCTTGTCTCTTGAGAGGAGAAATGATATTTGCCAACTAGAAAATACTTACCTAGCAAGAGGAAATACCATCCCTTAGCCTAGGTATCCAGTTTTCCCCTGAACTCTTTCTCCCTGTAATTTGGGATTTTAGGCTTAAACCTGGGGCACCAACTGTGGGTGCTTGATGGCAAGTAACAGTTCGGGAAGCAGTTAATCCAAGGCCCACCACTGATTTTCAGTGGCCTCCACCCATGGCATCTGGGCTAGGAATTGGCTCTCATGTGGGTTGTTGCTGCAAAGTTATTTCTGAATCTTCTAGATTTACAAATCATTTGGTACCCAGTTGTCATGCTGCATGATTCACGGTTATGGGTGTCTTGCTTCAAATGCTTGTCAGCAGTTTCTTCCCTGTAGTTGCCTGGTGATTCAGTTGTTTTTGGTGTGGTATGCATCTCTTCATATTCCTTTGGATTCTGCCTCCCCCAGCTTCTGTCATGGAACAGATGAGTCAGTGTCTACTGATGCCAGTTTGCCATCCAATTTCTTCAAGTTTCCTCTGGTGAGTGGGCACCAAAGAAGATGGTGCTGCTGGCTGACAGAGGGGACTCTCTGTCCTGTTGCCAAACAGCCCTGAGAATGTGGAAAAGTATGGCCACATTTCTCAGAATGAATATTTAGGAAGCATGCAAGATAGACAAGGCCAAAAAAAGGGTGTTCTTGTTCAGTAGGTGGCAGTGTGGTCTGGTTTGAAGAAGCACTGCAAATTCATGCAAGAGTTTACAGTGCTTTATTCTGATGCCTTTGACAGTTTCGACTTGAGATTTTATTCCGAGTATTTTAGTACCTTTTGTCAAGTGCTCTTTTTCCAAAAAATTTAAAAAAATTAAAAACCCACTTTATTTCTTTAGAAACTTCTCTTGGTAGTGGATGGCATATGTTTGTTTCAAGTACTGTGATTTGAGGCTTTTGGGAACTCAGTGGCTAATTGCTATCATTTGGACATTTTTGCAAGGTAGGCTGGACTTATTTTTCGCAGGTGAGGGGTGTGTATGGGGGTCCTTTTCCAATGGATGTGGTGGTTGTTTTACTGACTTTATCAGTGAGGAGCACTTCTGAAGCCACTAGTTGGACGGGTTTCTCTGTTGGGGAGGGGGTCCCCCAGGACCCCCTGTGTTACCTCTGTCAGGACCCATTCAGCCTTAAGGGAATAGCATGCTTTGTCTGACCAAGTTGGGACGGTAATTGTACAATATCCTCTGTCAAGCTGAATAGAGGGACAAATCCTACACTCTGTCTCTATACTTCATCTCTCACTACAAAGTCCTGTACCAGAATGGCTTATTTCTCAATACAAGTAGGGATCTTTGAAAACTTTTACTTTTTACTAAAAAGCCTACTTTCCAGCATGAGGCCTGGGCAGGAAGAAGAAAGTATGCCTAACTAGGCCACAGGCAGTGTTATCCTTGAGAAGCTTGGTGGCTGGCTGGGATTAATAAGTTTGGCTTGGATTTGCTGGTCTCCTTATTTCAGAAGCTTTTCAAAATTGTAAATACTACACCTTGGGACTGCATTTGAGACTTTGAAGTCTCCATTTACATGGCTTAATTTCTTGTCACCCATGTTGCTGCCCAGATGCTTGTATATGTGTGCATATGAGCTCCAGAAAGCCAGGATGAGATGGTAGGTATTAGGGAAAATCCCTTCCACCTCAGGCAAAAATAGGAGATTTTCAAAGTATACCCAGTGAATTCTTGTTATTCATGGTAGTTATGTTCTATAAAGATGCCACAAACACTGAATAAGGTTAGATTAGGCTTCTGTGAGCCTATTTGTCAACTGACCAATACATAATGTCGTTTTCTATGCATTTATGTTTAATGACACCTTATTTAATGTATATTGTTGATTCATTAACATTGAACTCACAGCCAACAGCACTATATATAACTCATGCCTGAACGAAGCTTATCTAACACATGTATTTTCTCCATAAGGCATGTCGCATCCTCTTGCTCTTCACACTAGACAACACTTCACCACTATGCTTGGGGGTCAATTTAAATAGCAAAATTACCAAGAAAAAAAATGTGGCACTAAATAGACTGTGGAAAGGATACTTGTTTATGGTGTTTGAGCTGAAGTGAGAAGGCAGAGGATTTCCTTGTTACATTTTAACTAAAAATGTACAAATTAAGGAGACTCAGATTTTTCTTCACTCTGCACATGTGCATGCCTGTGAATTACCATAAAAGTGCAGGAGTATTGACCTAGGGGTTACAGATAAATTTTAGGAAGTAGGCAATTTTGAAAATATGGAATATGTATGCATTGAGGATCAACCGTATCTGCCAGATGATGGACCTATAACATTATTTTTTAGCTATTAGAATTCTTAGTCTTATCCTCATTCCTTAATTATGTTAAACCAGGGTGATATGAATTGAGAAGTGATTAATCAGATCACAAGGGTTGGGTTCCAGGCAACTGACTAGGGTTAGCAGACTTCCTCAAGTCGCATTGATCTATTGGTTTTTCATATATATTAGTTAGCAATTTATTGATCAACAGTTCTATGGGCCAGTTATGTAGGCTTAAAGATAGAATTGGAGTAGAGAAATTGAAATCACATTCAGAAACTCAAAACTACCGCTTTACATACATACATTTGAATTTCAGTATTTAAGGTTAAGGTTGTAGTTTAAATTCAAAAGATAAGGCAGTTATGTCAGAGGAATGGTGGCATGAAAGATCCACTTGCTGTTTCCCTTTGAAGTTTAAACAGTTTGAACAACTATAACTCACTTTCAGGTATGCACAAATACACTTGAAATATCTGTGCATTGAAACATCTAAAGGTGCACAAATGGGGTTGGACTAGGGAAGCGAGAAGGGAGAAAAGCTGTGACAAGCCATAGACTCAGCCCTGCAACCTGGAGCTCACGGCTGGGCTCAGCACAGAGAAGGGAGGAATCAAGTTGTGGCTGGCACTCCCTTTAGCTGGGAAGAGCAAAAAGATTTGGTGGTCATTCCTGCAGAAAGTGAGTATTGTAAGTTGCATGTAAGCCCAGGGACCTGGGCAGGGACACAGAACAGAGGTGAGGCCACGGCAGTCAGGTGAGGCATTCCAGAGAGAGAAACAAAGTCACAAAGTCTTGCTGCCCTGTAATCTCCCAGAACTCACCTCCCTTTGCCCTTGGTGTCTGGTTGCAGAATACATTATCTGCAAACCTGAGAACTGGTACTACATAATCACTCCCCTCACCCCTTGAACAAGGGGTGCACTCTGTGACTGGTTCCAGGGTTGGGGGTGCAGGGAGGATCCTGTGGAGGTCTGAGGTCATCATTACCAGGAGGGCAAAACAACTCAGATGGCTCCAGGTTCCCACAGCCCACCCCCCACCCCCATTCATTGTGGCTACACTGAGGGCAGCATCTGGCTGCAGAGTACAGCCTGAGACTTCAGAGGTTTGGAGCACCATTGCCCACCACATTCCCCTGTGGTGTTGGTCTCCTGGGACAGGGCTGACCAGATTATAGGGGAGGCACACACCTACCAGGGAAACTTGTTATTTAGCGCCACCTACTGGAAAATAATAGAAAGACCTCTTCATATCAATCTTCTGGAGAAGTGCTACTCATACGCAGATGCCTGGACAGAGAAGGGATCCATCAAATACCATGAATAACTAAGGAAATGTGGCAGCTCAGAAAGAAATTTTAAATCTTCAGAAAACAAATTTAACATCATTGAAATATATGATATAAGTGACAGAGAATTCAGTACTGCAGTTCTGAAAAAATGAGATGCAAGGAAATACAGGCAGGCAGTTTAATGAGCTCAGAAAACAAATCAATGAAGAAAACAAGTACTTTACCAAAAAGATTGAGACTTTAAAAAAGAATCAAACAAATTCCTGAGATGAAGGACTTAATGAAAGAGATTATCCATGAACTAGTGAGTATGGGGAAAAGAGCAGGCCAGATTGAGGAAAGAATTAGTGATACTGAAGATAGAAATCTAGAAATAATGCAGAGGGAAGAAGAGAGAGACTTGAGATTTAAAAAAATGAAAAAAAAAACTATGAGAACTATCTGACTCCATCAGAAAGAGCAATACAAGAATAATAGGCATACTAGAAGAGAAGGAGAAGGGAACAGAGAGCCTATTCAAACAAATAGTAGATGAGAACTTTCAAACCTATGGAAAGAGATAGATCCTTGAATCCCAGAAGCAAACAGACAGCTAATTACCTCAATGCACCAAGGCCTTCTCCAAGGCACATTGTATTAAAACTGTCAAAAATTAATGATAAAGAATTCTCCAGGAAGCCAGGGAAAAGAAGAAAGATATAATGGAAAGCCCATTAGGTTATCATTAGACTTCTCAGGAGAAACTCTACAAGCTAGGAGAGACTAGAACCAAATACTTAAATTACTGAAAAAGAGAAATTACCAGCCAAGAATAGTATATCCAGCAAACGTGTATTTTAGATATGAAGAAGAAATAAAGACTTTTCCAGATGTAAGAAACTGAGGGAATTTATTATCAGAAGACCTCCAATGCAGGAAATATGCAATGGGATTATTCTACATGAAACAAAGAGGCGAAGGTCATAACACTACAAAAGATCACCAACAAACTTACAGCATGAACAGGGATAATTTGTGACAACAAAAACATAAAAGTAGAGGAGGCAAAATTCTGAATTTGCAAAGGAGGATGGAGATCAGATACATTCAAAAGAAAAAAGCACTACTGTATGTAGGATTTTTTTCTTTTTTATAAACCTAATGGTAACCACACACAAGAAAACCAAAACTGAGACACATAGCTTAAAAAAGAGAAAAGAAGTATGGAATACCACCAAACAAAATGAACAGACAGAAACACAAAGTGAAAGAACTATTAAAGGCACAGAGCTACCAGAAAACAAAAGACAAAATGGCTATAGCAAATCATCATACATCAATAATTATCCTAAATGTGAATGGATTGAATTCGCCAATGAAGAGGCACAGAGTAGCAGATTAGATTTAAAAAAAACAAACAAACAATAACACCCTCAAGGAACATGTATAAAGGACCCATGGACAAATCTAAAGTGGGGAAGGATTGAGGGTGGGAGGTGGGGGTAGGTGGGGAAGGATTGAGGGTGGGAGGTGGGGGTAGGTG
Source organism: Pteronotus mesoamericanus (assembly GCF_021234165.1). Taxonomy (NCBI): domain Eukaryota; kingdom Metazoa; phylum Chordata; class Mammalia; order Chiroptera; family Mormoopidae; genus Pteronotus; species Pteronotus mesoamericanus. The sequence continues at coordinate 510,514 of NW_026555150.1, forward strand.
TGGAAGGGGCAAATTCTGCCAGGAAAATGGAGACAAATATATTTGAACAATAAAAAATGAACAAAAACCCTAACCATATGCTGCCTCCAGGAGACACATCTAAGCTGAAAAGAAAAAGTTAGACTCAAAGTAAAAAGGTAGAAAATGATTCTCCAAGCAAAGAGCATCCACAGAATAGCAGGTGTAGCCATACTTATTATATCTGACAAACAGATTTCAAGATAACAAAAGTAATGAAAGACAAAGGTGGACACTTTATAATGATAAAGGGGATGCTACATCAAGAAGACATAACACTTCTTAATATATATGCACCCAATCAGGGAGCACTGATATATATATACAGAAACTACTAACAGTACTAAAGGGAGAATGAGTCAAAAATGCAATTATAATTAGGGACCTTAATACTCCATTGACAGCTCTAGAGAGATCACCCAAACAGAAAATCAATAAAGAAACATGGGCAGGAAACTCTCAGATATCCCACGCAGCAATTTTTTTCAGCGATATGTCTCCTAAAGCAAGGGACATAAAGGAAAGAATAAACAAGTGGGACCTCATCAAAATAAGAAGCTTCTGCATGGCTAAAGAAAACATCAGCAAAATGAAAAAGGAGCCAACTGTATGGGAAAATATATTTGCTAATGATGCATCAGATAGAGGTTTGATCTCCAAAATATATAAAGAACTCTCACAACACCACTCTAAGAAGACAAATGATCCAATCAAGAAATGGGCAAAAGGCCTGGGCAGACAATTTTCCAAGGAAAAGATACAGAGGTCCCAGAGACATTTGAAAGGATGCTCGGCATCAGTAGCCATCAGAGAAATGCAGGTCAAAACCACAATGAGATACCACCTCACACCGGTCAGAATGGCCATCATAAACAGATCAACAAACAACAGGTGCTGGTGAGGCTGTGCAGGAAAGGGAACCCTAGTCCACTGTTGGTGGGAATGCAGCCTGGTGCAGCCACTGTGGAAAGCAGTGTGGCATTTCCTCAAAAAGCTGAAAATGGAACTGCCGTTCGATCCAGTGATTCCCCTGCTGGGACTATACCCTAAGAATCCGAAAACGCCAATTCAAAAGGACCTCTGCACCCCAATGTTCATAGCAGCACAGTTGACAATAGCCAAGTGTTGGAAGCAACCTAAATGCCCCTCAGTAGATGATTGGATCAAAAAACTATGGTACATTTACACAATGGAATACTACGCAGCAGAAAGAAAAAAAGAACTACTAAACTTCGCGACAGCATGGATGAAAGTAGAGAGCATTATGCTAAGCGAAATAAGCCAGGGGGCGAAAGACAAATGCCATATGATCTCACCTATAAGTGGAACCTAACCAACAATACAAAGATGCAAGGAAAATCAGACTAGCAACACAGAAAGAAAAAGAAACCAACAGAGACAACAGGGAAGGAGGGAGGGGTGGGCCAGGGAAAAGGAAGGGAAGGGTCAAGTCAAGGGACATACAGCAAGGACTCATGGACAAATCCAAAGTGGGGAAGGATTGAGGGAGGTAGAGGGGGCAGGGGGACAGGGGAAAGTGGTGGGGGGAAGGCGGAGACAAATGTATTTGGACAAATACATTAATTTTAAAAAAAGAAGCAAAAAAAATATTGGCCTTACATGACACATTAAATCAAACGGTCATAATTGACATTTACAGACCCTTTCATCCCAGAATGTCAGATTATACATACTTTCTCTGTGCACATAAAATATTCTCAAGGAGAGCCCATATGTTAGGTCACAAAACTAGCCTTAACAAATTCAAGAATATTGAAATCATATCTAGCATATTCTCTGACCAAAATTCTTAGAAATTAGAAGTCAACTGGAAAAAGGAACAAACCCACAAATATGTGGAATCAAATAACATACTACTAAAAAGTGACTGAGTCAAAGAAGAAATAAAAGATGAGATCAAAAGGTATATAGAGACAAATGAGAATTACAATACAACATATCAAAACTTCTGGAATGAAGCAAAATCAGTAATAAGAGGGAAGTTTATATCATTACAGGACTATCTCAGGAAACAAGAGAAATCCCAAGTAAACAACCAAACATTTCATCTTTTTTTAGAACAGATTTTAAAATTATTTAATTAATTTATTATTTTAGAGAAGGGAAGGGAGGGAGAGAGGGAGAGAAACATCAATGTGTGGTTGCCACTCAAACGCCCCCTATTGGGGACCTGACCCACTACCCAGGCATGTGCTGTAGACCAGGAATTGAACCAGTGACCCCTTGATTCATAGGTCAGCACTCAATCCACTGAGCCACACCAGCCAGGGATCATTTCGTCTTAAAGAACTAGAGAAGAAGAAGAAAAACAACCCAAAGTAAGCAGAAAAAAAGGAAATAATAAAAATTAGAGCAGCATTGAAAGAAATAGAGAATGAAATGACTATACAAAATGTAATACAACAAAGTGCTTGTCCTTTGAAAAGATTAATAAAATTGATAAACTCCTGGCTAGACTCACTAAGGAAAAAAGAGAAAAGACGTATAAACAGAATCAGAAATGAAAGAGAAGTTACCACAGACATTACAGATACACAAAGGAATATACTATAATACTGTGAAAGACTATATGCCACCAAATACAATAATCTAGAAGAAATAGATAAGTTCCTAGAAATATATAGCCTTCCTAGACTAAATCATGAAGAACTGGAAAATCTAAATAGACTGATAAACTGTGAGGAAATTGAAAACCCATCAAAAAAGCCCAGGACCGGATGGCTTCACTCATGAATTCTACCATTCAAAGAAGGTTTGATAGCTCTCCTTCTCAAACTCCTCCAAAAAATTGAAGAAGAGACAATACTTCCTAACACATTTTATGAGGTCAACATAAACGTGATACCAAAACTTGATGAAGATAACACACATACACACACAAAAACTACAGGCTAATATCTCTGATAAATACAGATGCAAAGATCCTAAACAAAATGCTAACAAATCAAATACAACAATACATTAAAAGAATAATATACCATGATCAAGTGGCGTTCATTTCAGGGGCACAAGGATGGTTCAACGTACACAAATCAATCAATGTAATGCACCACATTAACAAAAGAAAGGGTATAAAATAATTTTATCAATAGATGCAGAAAAAGCATTTGATAAGATACAACATGCATTTATGATTAAAACACTCAATAAAATGAGTATAGAAGGAACATAGCTCAACATAATAAAGGCCATATATGGCAAACCCTCAGCCAATATCATACACAATGGTGAAAAACGGGAAACTTTTCCTCTAAATTCAGGAACAAGACAAGAGTGCCCACTCTCATCACTCGTATTCAGTATACTTCTAGAAGTTCTAGCAAGAACAATCAGGCAAGAAAAAGAAATAAAAGGCATTTAAGTTGGGAAGGAAGCAGTAAAAATGTTACTTTTTGCAGATGACATGATTCTGTATTTGGAAAACCCTAAAGACTCCAACAAAATACTATTAGAAACAATAAACAAAGTTGCAGGATACAAAAATCAATGTACAAAAATGCACTGTTTTCCTTTTACTAACAATGAAACTTCAGGAAAAGAAATGAAAAAAAAATAATTCCTTTTACAATTATAAGCAAAGGAATAAAATACCTAGGAATAAACAACAATGAATGTGAATTGGTAATTATATACTGAAAATTACCAAGCATTATTAAAAGAGACACAATGAAATTGCAAGATATTCTGCGTTCATAGATTGGATGAATCTACAGTTAAAATGGCCAAATTATTCAAAGTGATGTACAGATTTAATGCAATTCCCATCAAAATCTCAATGTCATCTTTAAATAAATAGAACAAAAAAAATAATCAGATTTGTATCGAACCACAAAAGATTCTGAATAGCCAAAGCAATTCTGAGAAAAAATGAACAAAGCTAGAGGTATCACAGTACCTGATTTAAATTATTGACAGAGCTATGATAATCAAACCAGCATGGTATTTGCAGACACACAGACCAATGGAACAGAATTGAGAGCCCAGAAATGTACATGGGCAAATAATTTTTGACAAAGGAGCCAGAAACACACAATGGAGAAAACAAAGCTTCTTTGATAAATGGTGCTGGGAAAATTGGAAAAGCCACATGCAAAAGAATGAAACTAGATTACAGTTTGTCCCCATGTACAAAAATTAACTCAAAATGGATCAGAGACCTAAATATAAGAACTGAAACAATAACTTACATAGAAGTAAACATACGTACTAAACTTATGGGCCTTGGTCATAGAGAACATTTTACGAATTTGACCCCAAAGGCAAAGGAAATAAAGGCAAAAGTAAATGAATGGGACTGTATCAAACTAAAAAGCTTCTGCACAGCAAAAGAAACTGGTAACAAAACAAAAAGGCAGTCAGTCAAATGGAAGATGATATTTGCAAACAACAGCTCCTGACAAGAGGTTAATAACCAAAATATATAAAGCACTCATACAATTCAACACCAAACAAATGAACAGTCCAATTGAAAAGGGACAGAGGTCCTGAGAAGATGCCTCTCCCAAGAAGACATATAAATGGCCAACAGATATATGAAAATATGTTCAACTTCATTAGCTTCAGGGAAATGCAAATCAAAATTACCATGAGATACCACCTACTACCTGTTAGAATGGCTCAGTGAGACAGGTAATACAACAAGGGTTGGAGAGGTTGTAGAGAAAAGGGAACCCTCGTTCACACTGCTGGTGGGAATGTAGACTGGTACAGCCACTATGAAAAAAAGTATGAAAGTTTCTTAAAAAATTAAGAATAGAGTTACAATATGACCCAGTGATTCCTTTTCTGGGTAGCTACTTGAAAACATATTCACAAAGATACATACACCCCTATGTTCGTTGCAGCACTATTCACAGTGGTCAATACATGGAGACAACCAAAGTGTCCTTTGATAGAGGACTGGATAAAGAAGATGTGATACATATATATAGTGGAATACTAGTCAGCCATAAGAAAAGAAGAAATACTGCCATTTGCAACAACATGGATGGACCTTGAGAATATTATGCTAAGCAAAATAAGTCAGTCAGAAAAAGCTAAGAGCTACATTACTTCACTCATATAAGGGATACAAAACTGAAACTCATAGACACAGACAATAGAATGGTGGTTATCAGAGGGAAGGGGGTGGGAATAGGAAAGGGTAAATGGGGCCAAATATATGGTGACAGAAGATTATTTGCCTTTGAGTGGTAGGCACACAATGCAATGTATAGATCATGTATCATAGAATTGTACACTTGAAACCAATATGATCTTATTAATCAATGTTACACCAATAAATTTAATAACAACAAAAAAGGTAAGAATGATGGCCTGAGCCTAAATGGTCAACCTGATGTCTTCTACTAAGTCAGCAAGACTTTCTGTTATTTTGCCCTTTTTACAAAGGGAACAAAAACACAATAATGTTTTATCTGTTGATTTTCAATAAAAGAAAATGTTTCGTGTTGCAAGAATTTTACGATTTTTCAAGATATCTCCATTATCCTGCTGGACTACCTTATAACTTCTACCCCTAGAGCCAAATAGAGTATTAGAATAATTTCTACGTGATTATCCTTTATACATATTAAAGTCATTCATTCATTTTTCCTCCTTTAATTCTTTCACCCATTTATTTAATAGATATTTATCAAGAAGCTACTATATTATTAGGCATTGTAGAAGAGATTCGGGATATATGAGTGATTAAAAGACACGTAATATCTGATGTTATAGATCTTATGTCTACCTGAGTCTTTTTTTTTTCTTTTTTAAAATCCTCACCCAGATTTTTTTTTTTTGCATTGCTTTTAGAGAGAGGAAGGGAAAGAGTGAGAGAAACATCGATTAGCTGCCTTCTATAGGCAACCAGACTGGGGATTGGACCTGCAACCTAGGTATGTGCCCTGACTAGGAATTGATCCTGCCATCCTTTGGTTATGGGACGATGCTCTTACCAACTGAGCCACATGAGCCAGGGCCTGAGTCTTTTTTTCTTCATGCTGAATGTATTTAGTTCCTCACACTTTTCCACAGATGACATGGTTTGGAGTCCCCTCACAGCCTTGGTCATTTTCTTAGGACATGTCATCAGTTTCCCTTTAAGGAGTGTGGGTCTCAAATCAGAAGTGATCCGACAAATGGTTGACATATCTGGGTTCCGATAATAGCTCTGTGTCTTACTAATTATGTTATATTGAGCAAGGTATTTAATCTCTCTGGGACTCCAATTCCTCTCCTGTAAAATGGGAAGAATAATATATTTGCTGGGCTGTTGTGAGGGTTAAAAAAGATAATATACATAAAAAGAAGAGGGGATCCCTGGCAGGTGTAGCTCAGTTGGCTGGAGCCTCATCCTGTCAACTGCCGTGGATTCGATTCCTGGTCAGGGCACAAGCCTGGGTTACAGGTTCAGTCCCCTGTCAGGGCTCATATGAGAGGCAACTGATATTGCTCTCTTGCATTGACGTTTCTTTCTTGCACTGATGTTTCTCTTCCTCTCTGCCTCCCTCCCTCTTCCTCTGTCTAAAATCAATGAGCGTGTCCTTGGGTGCGGATAAAAATTAAAAAAGATTTGAGCTCTGGCTTATATACATTACACAAATATTAAAAAATTATATGAAAAGACTAAATATTTTAAAAGATAATATGCATAAAAAGCACTTAGCACACTACCTGACATGTAAGTGCCTAATGAAGGATAAAACATTATTTTCTTCATATTTGTTAAACAGCCTAAGATGGCATTTGCATTTTTGACAGATACATTCCTCTGTTATTGCCTACTGAGTTTACAATTACTCTAAACCCCCAAGTCATTTTCTGTCTTCCTGGGAAATTACTTCTGTCTTCCAGAGCTGTGATCAGATGTCAAGCCTCTATCCACCTCTTTGAGACACATTTTGACCAACACCGTCTGTTTGACTGGCTTATATGTCATCTTCCTGAGAGATGGATGTAATTTCAGTGCCAAGATCGATGTCCTTGACTTGACTTTTCTTTATCTCTCGGTTTGCTATGAATATGGAAATGTGGCTTGTGGCCTTCCTCCGCTTTAGAATCTTTCCTATATGTGAATAGATTATATATTACATTTCAAGCAATTGGAAGAAAATGTTGCCCATTCTATTTGTGCCTTGCTTCATTACATTTAGTAAGTCTTTGATAAATATGCCTTTACAAAATTGTTGAACCAAATTAATTCCATTTCTTAATGTGATATATTTAATGAATACTTGAATGTCTTTGCCTGCTCCATCATTTTGTTTTAGGACTTTACCTGGATTCCAATTTCTGGTTTTATTTTTTGGATGCACACACAAATACACGTATAATTTTTCACCTCCCCTCACTGCTCTCCAGAAATTTTTGGCAACAGTTCAGGGAGTGATGAATCATGAGCGGGAATGCGGGTGGAGAAGAAGAGGGGAGATTTGAGCTCTGATTTATATACATTACACAAATAAATATAATCTTATGAACAAGGCTTTTGTCAGTGTTTCTGGGCCAGACTTAAATCAGGAGCATGGGATCTAGGTAACTGGGAAATTAGAAGCTATTTGAGAGCACTGGTGAGAGAAAGCAGTACAGAAGAAGGGAAAAGTGGAGATTAGAAAAGAAACCCAAAATCAAAACTCACTTAATCATTTAGGGAGAGTCTAATTTTAGGCTTGGACAAAGGATGCAGTTGCCCTGGGCTCCATGCTCTAAAAGCGTCCCACTGTGGCTACCTCTTTCCACAGAGAGTGGAGTTAGTGCTACCAGTGTGTGCACTCTTAGGCCTGGGTGAAATTCTGTGTGGAATAGAGTACAGTCTAGGGTTGCCCCAGATATAATGTATGGTACCCTGTATTTTTATGTGCTGAATCTGGCAAAACATGCGTGCTAATCCCTTCACTCTGTAGGGCAGAGCCTGGAGTTGGAAGAGAAGAGGGCACACTAGGGACATAGGGTTGCCTACCTCCACACTGACATATTCTTGGGGCAGAACTGGGGAATCTGAGAATTCAAAACTGAACCTGGCCTTAAAAATCGTTAAAAATTTTGTTCTTCAAGGTAAGAAAAGCAAACATTTTATTTAACTATTTTTAAATTTTGGTTTACATTTTAAAATATGTAAACATCTGGTATGTGGGCCTTCCTTTGTGCTCTTGTCCCAGGCTCCACAGATACTAGTGGAGGGACTTTAGTAAGAGCAACAGATTACCAAATGTGGTTCTGTGCCATGTGCTGTATATCCAAAAGTTTATTTAATGCTCATAACAACTCTCTGTAAGTGCCCCCATTTACAGACAAGGAAACTGATGTTCAGCAAATTGGGATAACTTATCCAAGGTCAAAGAAAGAGTTAGTGACAGAACTGAGATTGAAACTAGTGACAGAACTGAGATTGAAACTCAAACGTTAGTCTACCTGAATGTATATAATAGGCTTTGGATTCATACTACTTGAATCAAAATCCTGCCTCTGCTACTTGCTGGACATTTGATTTTGTATAAGTATTAACCTCTCAGTTTCAGTGCCTGAGTTTCTTAAATTGAAAAATATAGGACTGTATATGATAACAATACCTACCTTATATGATTGCCAGAAGGGTTCAGAAAGGTCTTATGTGTAAAGTGCTTAGCAAAGTGCTTGGAAAATTGAAGGGCTTAACAAATGTTATCAATTATTAATAGTAGAACTAGTAATAGTGGTAGCCCCAGTAGCATTAAATTGCGATATAAGTATGGTATGGGTATAGTATTATATTTATTCTCTATTGTTGCATAACAAATTATCTCCAAACTTAGTAGCTTAAAGTAACACACTTTAATATTCTCACTTTTACTGTGGATAGAGAATCTGGGCATAGCTTAACTGTATCCTCCAGCTCAGTCAGGCTCTATTGGGGAAAAGGTCTGCTTCCAAGATCACTCCAGTGGCTGTTAACAGGTCTCAGTTCCTTGCTGAGTATTGGCTGGAGGTGTCTGTCAGTTCCCTGACTCCTGAGCCTCACCACAGGACCCTTCACAACATGGCTAGCAGAGATGGAAGTCACAGTCTTCTGTAACCTAATTATGAAAGTGCCATGCCATCACTTTTGCCACATTCTGTTCATTAGAAGCTAGTTTCCAAGGAAGGAGATAATAAACGGGTAGGAATACCAGGAAGCAGGGATCATGGGGCGTCTTTGAAAGCTGCCTACCACAAGTAGGTAGCATTGTGCCGAGATGTATGAAAAGGCTCCCTGGGATAAACGTGATGCATATTCTTGCAGAGGCAGTTTCACTATGCGCCGAATGCAGTCTCAAGTCAAAATGGAGCTATGTCATATAATAGAAGGCAAAATTAACACAGATTAAAAAATAAATAAAAGTATGAAATTCTAAAGATGTCTTATGTTTGTGGCTGCTGCTTTGACTGTACTACCTCCCAATTTCTGTTGACTTTGCTGCAGTGATTCTTAGATCAAAGAAAAAAAGATTCATTTTGAAAAGACTGGTTGTTAAGGTGTATGCATTTTCTCTGTGTTCCCCAGCATCCTGCTCCTTCTGGAACAAGCTGAACTCACCTCTCTATATCTTCATTCAAGTTACTGATTACTGTGTGGAACAGGATTTGGTAAAGGTCAAGAGCTCTGCGTGTTACTGTAGAACTTCTCCCAGGTTGACATTAAGCCATTAGCATCAATCAGTTAAGCTTAGACCTCACTGTATTGTTATCTAGACATTCTATATTTCCTTATCTTGCCCAAAAGGATATCATGAATTTGTTTTTTCAAAGTGCCTTGATATTGACCTATAAGTCTCTCATTAATACAGTACCACAATGTCTTGATTACCATAACTTTTGTAATAAGTTTTGAAATTAAAAAGTCTAAGTCACTTTTAATTGGGTTGTCTTTTTATTACTGAGTTGTAATAACTTTTTATATCTTGGATATAAGTTCCTTCATTTATTTATATATATATATGTGTGTGTGTGTGTGTGTGTGTGTGTGTGTGTGTGTGTGTGTATATATATATATATATATAGACTCATTTCAAAGAGAAAGTAAAATGCCTTGATACTATCAAGAATCACTCTGGCAACAGATTTCCTCTGATCTACTACTTCAAAGTACTTTGCGTATAACTCTCAATTATAAGGGTCATTATTTTACAAACCAGTTCTATTTGTGGTTAAAATTATATGGAAATAAGTAATGTAATAATTAACTTAGGGTTTAACAATTTTATGGCTTCCAACTTTCATAAATAATAGCAAGATGAACTTTGCATGCCAGGTCTGTACTAGAAATCAGTCATAGTATTGGATGGTGTCATTGACTTCAAGGCACCTGAGAAAGATTGTAATCTGCCTCACCCCACACACATTGATCACTAAATCCAGAAATCTGTTCAATACTGGGTGACAAAGCCTGTCATTCTACAAGGAGAGCTAGGCCTTGAAATTCACCCACCACTGGAAAAAATAGAATAATGAAGGTATTAATGACATTGCAGTTTCTTTTATAAAAGCAGATTTTGATAAAAGGATGTGAGGAAGAATGAAGACACTGGTTCTCTCTTCAGGGATTAAATTGATTTTAGGGTAGGCAAGTAGAAAGAACAAAAGTATAGAAAAAAGGACACTGAGACCATAGAATATTTATCTACTTGTCATTCAGGCCTCGAATCAGCTCTGCCCTCTACAAATGTCTACAGAGCCTGAAATTTCCACCTATTAGATTTATTTTTTGAAGGTGTTTTCAAAACAAGTGCATTTTCACTGGTTAGAGATGTCCGTTTATCTGATTCTGACCTGCAATCACCTAGCAGAGAGCAGGTGTTGAAGCTAGAGGGCTCCCTGGGAAGTCAGGAGATGAACAGCAGAAGGACAGTGTATATTTGGGGCATGTGTGTTGGGGGGTGGAAGCCCAAAGGGGCTACAGGGATCCAGTAACAGGAGCAACTAGGTTGCTGAAGGCCTCCATTATCTAATTAGCAATTTCAGGCTTTTGCCCAGAGCCTGACTGTCCATATGGCCAGAACCTATACCCCCTCCACCCATTTTGACACAGATTTTGGCCTGGAAGTCAACCCCCAACCCCTGATTAATGTGTGGAACAGGATTTGCCACCCAGGGGCAGCTCTGCCTCTTCAGTTTTTCCTTAGTTTGCATTTCTGCTTTTGCAGGCTTCTGTACAATGCTTTATAGGCAATGTGGTTTTTGCATACTTCTCTCCAAAGGCTGTACATTGATAAATTTGGCTGCACTTCTTGTGGTACATGCAGTATTAAATAATCCGCCTGTGTGTCTATCCTTTTTCTTTTCCATTTGAAGTTTGAAATTTAAGTTGGTCAGCTGGCAGTATGGCAAAGAGTTCTGTTCATGAACAACATTTGAGGGAATACGATATGGCTCCAGTCACCTCAGCCCTCCTCTTCATTGCTTTTGTCCCTGGCTTCCTCAGCTACTCTGCCTGTTGGGACTGAGTCATGGATTCTAGCTAAAGGTGCTACAGATGAACCTCAGAGAGGTGAAGTGAAATTAGCGGTGAGCCTGCTCTGGAACCCAGGTTTCTTGGCCCCAGACCATGTCTCTTTCTGTGGCACCATTCTGTTCTCAACATTCATTGAAATGTTCCTGATGGTGCCATGGTTGTCTTGTGTATCTTTTGGTTATTAGTGCTGCCACCCCTGGTACTTAGCAGGAAATCAAGAGAAATGGCAGCAGAGATGAAGGCAAAGATGATTTATTGACTGGATAACCATACTCCCCTAACAACTTTTTCTCTTGTGGGGCATGCTTGACATAAAGGAAGTCAAGGTGAATTTCAGTTCTCTATCATTTTCTCCCATTTCATCTGGCTTCACTGTAACTCCCTTCATTTATGCCTATAGACAATTACTTCAGGCTACCCCTGGACTGACTAACTAAGGTCCCCTGATTGCTATTCTCCTACCCCAGGAGAATTCCAAGTTCCAGCCTCCATCCTCCCTCCATTCCAAGCAGAACAGTTCATGAGAGTCAACTTATCTAGTATGTCTACCATTGTTAAAGAGCCACTAGGAGCTCGTAGGTCAATATGAGCAGGGTCCAAAAAACCCAGAATTTATTAAAAATTGTGTATGTATTCTTACATGTTTAAGCTTTAGTCACTCTCAAAGTATTCTCCATTTGATGCAATACACCTATCAAGACCTTTTTTCACTGCTCAAAAGAGTTTTTGAAATCATTGATGTCAATGCCTTTTAGTGCTTCTGCCATTTTTTGTTTTACCTGTTTCACATCAGCAAAACAGTTCTCTTTGAGGATTTTTTTCATCAAGAGAAACAAAAGAAAAGTATCTCATGGGTGAGATTGGGTAAATATGGAAGGCGGGGCATGGGGGTCATGTTATTTTTGGTCAAAAACTGCTGAACACTCAGCACAGTGTTTTCAGGGGTGCTTGTGGATCACCCATCATGAAATGATCAAACACATTGAGTCTTCCAAAACTTCACTGAAGCTGAATTCAGCCTCTCACAACACCACCAGCTTGTACACTGATACAGATGGGTTCCTACAACATTCACCTCGTGAGAGAAGCCTGTACTACAAGGGGCAGGCCCTCCAGAAGATAATTCTCGTTTTTTTTTTTTTATCCCTCCTCATATGTTCATAGCATGTGATTCTAACAATGGGCAATAGCATAAATGAAGACATCCAAACTATTCTGAGTGCTTGATAAAAATATGTGCATTACTAGGGCCTACCACATATTTTATAAATTAGAAACTCAAGGGACTAGGACCCTAGAATCTGCATTTTAATGAAGTTCTTAGGTGATTCTAAAACATGCTAATAGGCGAGAATTACTACCTTCTGTTGTGCTTAGAATTAAAACATTTGCTGCAGTGTGTAAACATGTTGGGTAGGAATGGTCATTATTGGGCTGGGTGATGATATTCTGCCTTAAAATTACATTTCATGTGTCATCATTCCCGACTTTCTACCCCACCCACACCCCAAATGCATATAGTGGACTGGACTCTTTGTCTGAGTCTGGATTTGTCTTCCCAAGAATCTTGGGCTTCTTCTCTTATATACTGAAGGTATATGCATAACCTGTGACCTCTCTAATTCCTTTCTACAAAAAATTTCTAGTTTTCATGTCTAGCTACACTTCATGACATACACTGTTTGATAAATATCTTTTGAATGTGCAAATATGTTTTCCACATAGCAGAAAGCACTGTATTTCACAATAAGAAGTGAACCCAACTTACTCTTCTCTGATTTGAAAGCAACTACAACATGCAAGAAAAAGGAAGGTTGGTAGGTAAATGGGAAAGTCTTCAAAAGATGACTATATTTTATTTCCCATCTTGTAGTCTTGTTCTCCTCTCTGGGGAGAGTCATGCTTTATGGGTGCCCTGGAAAGTAAGATAGAAAAAAAAGAAAATAAGAATAGATTATAAAGCTGTTTCTCCCTTGGGCTTCAGTGTAATCTTTTCACATGGGCAGATGGTTTAAAACTTAGGTATCTGGATTCACTGAAGAGATACACAGTGAATAAAAATATGACTCAAATGCCACCTTGATGCCAGGGCAGGAGGAGGCTATTTCCTGCCTGTTCTTAAAATTGGTGCCATAACTTACCTATTGACTTTCATGTTCATGCAGTGGATGGATAGATTGTCTGATTGCAGAGAAGCCAGACTCGCCTTAGTAAGGAATCAGTACTTTCAATATAAACTGTAGAGCTGCTCTGTGGCCATGCTGTTGCTTGTGGAAGGGTCCATTCCATCTCATTTGTCAGGCATGTTTTTCACTCTTCTATCCATTATCCATCAAAAAAGATAATTGATTTTGAATTTGTGAGATATATTTCTCTAAATTTCATTTTCCAAAAAGTTTGTACTTCAAAGACTTACTGGGATCCTAGATTTGCTCACACCACATTGCTGATTTTGAAAAAGGGAGTAAAACTGGTGATTGTCATGGCTGATGTAAGAAAAGAAGTGCTTATCAAAGCTCAGCTGGAGAGACTGACCAATTTTTTTTGGTGGGGACCTGGAACCATCTTTTATTAAGAATTTCAACCAGCAAGAGACCAGGGAATGTTGTGGTGGGCAGCCCTGTAGGCATAGTACTGCAAATTGGCTTACTCTTTGGCCTGCAGCTCCAGGGTGCTGTCCATTTAGTCTTTGTGGGTGAGCTCCATGACACCACTATGTAGTGTGATCATGCCCACCTCCACACACATGGCCTTGCACTAGGCCCTGTTGAAAGTCATCTAGATAGCGGGCCAGCTCCTCAGTTCACATCAGGGCTGCTTTTCATCTTTTTGGGACTGGATTTGCATGATTGACCTCCTTCTTGGGTATTGGAATGTCACTCTTTCAGTCCAGGCAGCCTGAGCAGAGCAGGTCAGGGTCCAGGATGCCTACCCTGTTGCTGGCTGTGATTAATTTTACTTAGGTGTTGGGCTGGAATTCATCCAGTTGTTCAGAAGTTCCACCATCGTCCTCTGCACTTCCTGGTGCCTAGCCTTCTCACTGTCAAAGCACTTGGTGCCAATGGCATCCAGCTCATTAATGAAGATGATGGATGGAGCTTTCTCCTTTACTAGGGCAAAGGCATCCCAGACCAGCCTGGCACCATCCCTGATGAACATCTGCACCAGCTGGGGGCCAGCCAACTTCAGGGAGGTCGCTTTGGTTTGTGCAACACAGGCCTGGGCCAGCGGGGTCTACCCTGTTCCTGGGGGCCTGCACATCAGCACCCTCTTTGGAAGTTGGGTCCCCAAGTTCTCAAACTTTTCCATGTGGTTCATTGGTAGGACAATGGCCTCCACCAGCTCTTGAATCCGTTTGTCCAAGCCCCCAATGTCACTGTGTTATTCTGTGGGGCTCTCATCCACCTCCATGGCCTTCACCTGTCAGTTGTACTCTGTGGATAGAGTCTCCGAGATCAGCTAGGAGTCTTTGTTTACACCCACCAAGACTCCGGGCTTCAGTTTTTCAGCATCCAACAACCCAATTACAGGCAGGAAGTCTATCTGTCATGTAGACATTTTGATCACTGTACATTTTTTATGGCAGTCCAGGTCAACATTAGCATCATCTTCCTCTTGGTCATTGGGATCAACATCCAAAAGCTCAAAGACATTGCAAACAAGGTACGGCAGGGTCTTGTTCACTTTGATTTTTCTCACTCTTCTCTTTGATCTTGTCCTTCGTGGCTTGGAGTTTGTAGGTAACTCATAACAATCCACTCTTCATAATCTTGATTTCATTGTCCAGCAGTCATGTGCACTAGATAATCTCTTCTGTGGACATCTTGGCCACCTCCTCCCTGATTCTTTGTTGCTCAGCTTCACCCCACATGATCACCGCCTTCTCCTGCTGAGTGCAACACTGGCCCATTTTCAAAGAGATCAGTCCTTTGGCAAATTCAGTCACCTACTTATACATAGAAAATCTTCATTTAAGGCTTAAAAATGTCACAATAAAATTCAAGTTAAAATATTTTATTCACTTAACTCCTTGATTTTAAAAAGCATAAATTCTCAACTTATTTTTTTCAAACATCTGAGAGCATCATCTTTAGTAACTTTATTGTTTTTTTAGCGGCCAATGGTGACAGGTAAGGTAAATGGATCATGGACGCTTAAAAAATCCTGAATCATGCAAGCCAGAGAAATAGAAAGATATTAATAATGTTCAAATTTTTCCCTCTAGCACTAGTTATAGGTAAGGAACCATGCCTGCCCACTCTCTGTGATGCAGAGGCTTCTCTCTGCTTGTTACAAGTAGACATCCTCATTTGAGCTTTTGGGAAGAGCAATATTCTGTTTTTAATGAGACTCTAATGAGATGGTAGGTCATTTGTGTAATTTTATGCTCATCACACTTCTGTACTAAAGTGCCAACCATTTTCTTCACCATCAAAATCATCATCTTAGTGAACGTGATTTGTTCACATCTTCAAAGGGGCACCGTTCACTGCTTTCACAAGGTCCTGCCCTCCTTGCTATGGCTGATGATACTGGGATGAACATGAGACTCTTCAGGAATTGTGGGGTGCAGATTATAAAGATTGAGTCAGACTTTTGAGTCATGAGCATGCAGAAGTTGGTTAGCAGGGAAACAATAAAGCAAATATATAGAGCAATGGAGATGAGACCACGTATCTGAGATAGGGAGAGGGGTGTGGAGGAGAGAGAGAGAAAGAGAGAGAGAGAGAGGAGCTTCCTTTTGACTTTTTAGTACCTATGAGGTCCGATACTTCTTACAATGGGATTTTAGAAGAATGTCCTGCATTTTTAACATATGTAAAATAAACCCCCTTGCCTTCCCCCCCAAATAAATCTGCTTTCAGCATGTTTCTGCTCCTTGCAACCTACAAGTTTTCCTAGTCCATGAGTAGGAATAATTTCAATTTGCTACACAAATGTTTTATAGTGGATTTCCAAAGGGCTTTCATAGCTCTTATCTACCTTGTCCCCTATAACAATCTCATGTCAGAAATGAGGGTGGGTGGCGGTGATTATCGCTTTGAAAGCTAAAGAAACCAAGGCCTCACATGGAAAAGGGGCTTACCTTAAGTCACACAGCTAGGTAGAGGTAGAGTCAGGCCTCAAATGCATGTCTTCTGGCCCCTATGCTAGCACTTGGCTCTTACTAGGCATCCAACAATTATTTGTAGGTTGATAGATATATCCAAAGGGGATTGGATAATTCTAGTCAGAAACAATGAAAAAGTACCTGATCTGAGACATGAATACTCTGAGGTAACCTAAAAAAAGAAAGCCCAGCAAGGGTGTCCAACCTGCGGCCTGCGAGCTGCATGCAGCCCAGTATGGCTATGAATGTGGCCCAACACAAAATCGTAAATTTACTGAAAACATTATGAGATTATTTGTGATTATGTGTCATGGTGTATTTAATGTGAGGCCCAAGACAACTCTTCTTCCAGTGTGGTGCAGAGATGCCAAAAGACTGGATACCCCTGCTGAGAGTTTCCAGCAAATCTCATTTGAACCTCTTCACTAAGGAATGGCAGTGTATTGTCCCCTTGTGCCTCTACAACAGAGTGCAAATCAGATTTTGCCTTTGAGAATGCTCACCCTATCTCACCTCTCTGCAGCTACTGCCAGTGGAAGTGCCAATTATGTAGCTCAGTTTGCTGATTTCTACCTCAACATTTAAAAAATAAAATCACCTCTGGAGCAAAACCTTGAATGACAACTCATCTGGAAACAAATTTTCCAGGCAAATTAGAAGCCTCTGAAGATAATCTTTTAGAACTGGTGTGCTGGCAGGACCTAGCTTCTAATGGAATATTTAGAGCTGCAAACTGATGTATCCTTTTGACTTTTAACTATTACGCAGTTGCTACCTCTTCGAGCAAGCCCTCATAAGGCCTGGTGTTAAAGCATTACATATGTTTCAGTGCCATTGTCCTATTTTATTTTCTAAGTAATGACTGATTTAATTTGTCTTTTGAAAATAAATAAGGAGATGTGCACATGAGAAAGTTGTGTGTGTGGTGGGGGGGCGGTGATTTTCAGTGCTATTTTACGATACACTAAATAGGTGTTAAACAGACCAGAAAGTACATCCTGTTTTAAGAGCATATGTGTATCACTCAATATTTCACATGGCCTCTGAAGATTCATGTTGCCTAATTAAATAAAAGAAAGCCAATCAGAGCTTGGAACATAAGGTTGTTTTTCTGTATCTTTTATTTATAAACAAAGTATAATTGAACAGTAGTGATAAAGAAAGAATCATCTTAGAAACATGGTCCAGTGAAAAAATCTGGATTATAAAGCAGTGGTTGACAAAGAGAGAGTTATTAAATATTCTGAAGAACACTGAAGTAAAAAAGCCTGTTTTAACTTTTTTCAGTGTTTCTAAACTTGTTTCACCATGGGCCCCCTTTTTTCTTATAACATCTATTAATACACCATTTCCATGTGGGGACTGTTGGGTTAGACTATGGCTTGTGTGAGGAGGTAGGGTGAGAGATAAGACTAGAAATAAAGATTGAGAACATACTATGGACAGCCTTGAATACTATGCTAGGAAGATTCCACTTCATTATACAAGCAATGGAGTAATTACTCAGCTTTTTTTCTTTAATAGCTTCCTTACTTGTCCCTATGTTTCCATTTATACTCCTCTTCAGTCAATCCTGAATAGCACTGCTAAACTAATATTCATAAAACTGTTTCCATCATTTTTCTGGCCACTTAACTTATATGGTGCTTTTTAGGAACCTACATCTTGGTATCTTTTTACCTTCAGATGTTTTGATTAGCTGTCTTGTATTACTCTTCACTGTTACCCATGCATATGCTGTTCCATCAAATAGGTTCTATTAATTTCTTTAAAAAATCTCTTATAAAGTGGTTTTCAACCTTGGATGTACATTAGAATGACTTAGGGAGCTTCTAATATCCCTGAGCCCAGGCCCCGCCCTGACTGATTATATCAGAATCTCTAGCGGTGGGCTCAGGCATCACTCATGGTTAAAACTTCCCAGGTGATTCCAATGTGCAGCCACATTTTGAGACCCAGTGCCCTGAAATCTGGCCTGAAGGTGAGCTCACAGTATACTACAGACTTGTTGATGTCACACTGATATCACATTGATCAACTTCTATGCAGCTTGTATTTACTTATCAAGAGGAGCCTCTAACTTGCCTGTGGACAAATCAAAGCTGTCATCTTTGTTTGGAATGAGGAAATTACTTTATTAATGAATATTCTCATTTTTAAAATCAAATCATAAGTAAAACAGGAACTCCCAAGACCAAAGGACTATTGAAGTTTTTCCCGGTAAACTGATTGCAAATATCTTTGTCAGTCAGTTTGATTGATTACAGCATACACACGTTCAAGTACACCTTAAACCAGTTTGTCTGAAGCCTTGATGTTAAATCTCTTGTGAAGTATTTAAGATTTAACCCCCAGAGAATTCTGAGCTGCTCTTTT
Source organism: Pteronotus mesoamericanus (assembly GCF_021234165.1). Taxonomy (NCBI): domain Eukaryota; kingdom Metazoa; phylum Chordata; class Mammalia; order Chiroptera; family Mormoopidae; genus Pteronotus; species Pteronotus mesoamericanus. The sequence continues at coordinate 529,491 of NW_026555150.1, forward strand.
AAAGCAGCAAGATCTAGTAAATATACCATCATCACATACCATTGGAGAAATCAGATGAGCATTCACTTATGGCATTTAACAATAATAACAGAGGGAATATGTTTAGAAAGCTTGCCCTTTTCCATTCTCTAAGCTTGATTTTTATTTAGAAAATAGGATGCCAGTAGAACTGCAGAACACAGGCTATTTAGGCATATGGTACTGACAACATACGGAGAGGAAGGGTTAAGCCCCAGTGTATTTACAGGACTCCTTAAAGAAGGCTTAATCTAAACTTTCTTTGAACAGTCTTTATTTTTTTTATCCCTGGCTAAGCTACATTATTTGACTGGCCCCTTATCCATCTTTGTCCATGTGGAGAATAGGAATAGCACCCTTCTACCTTACAAGCATGGGAAAGGGGCTTTAAATAAATTGGTTCTAGATAAATTTTACTTTTATTTCAAAGAGTGCCTTAATTCTGATCTTTCAGGGGACCCATCTTACCTCATTCCTTACCCTGAATAATAATCCCTCCATCTGGCAGATGATTATACTAAAACCTTTAAAATCTGTGCATAATGGTTATCTGTTACTCACTTCTATCCCCTCCAATAAACCCGCAATTACTACAATTCCTATATGTCAATGGTTCTCAAACTTTGGCAAGCACCAAAATCACCTGAAGGTTTAATTAAAACAGAGAATGCTGGTACCTAGGTCCAGATTTTCTGATTCAGTAGGTCTGGAGTGGAGCCTAAGAATTTGAATTTTTGACAAGCTCCCAGGTGATGCTGATGGTCTGGAGACTACACCTCGATTTTAAGCAGAATCTTTGATCTAGTGCAGTGGCTGTTCTGAGCCTTAGCTGCACACTGGAATCACCAGGAAAGTTTTTGGTCCTATTCCCCAAAGGTTCTGATTTATTTGGCGTGGGGTAGAACCCAGTTATGGTTGTGATTTCTAAAAAATCTCTAGTGTGCAGTCAGGATTGTAAATCATTGTTGTAAATTTTGTCTCCCAAATACTTTTTTATTCCTTTTTCTTCTTTTCTGCTCATCATCTTTAAAAATTTTTACTTGCTTACAGAATATAGGCCATCCTCCTTAGCATGGCTTATGAGTTCCTTTACAATCAAGTTATATTTATCCATTCTTTCAAAAAAATTGGTTGATGATGATGGTTGCACAACAATGTGAATGTATATAATGCTACTGGTTTCCAGTTAAACATGGTTAAAATGATAAATGTTATGTTTTTCATATTTTAGCACAATAAAAAAATTATTGAACACCTTTTAAGTGTTAGGCATCTTCCCAAATCATCAAAATTCTTGCTTTTTTTCTGAGCACACCAGGGTAATTCATATTCAGTCCCAGCAGTCTATAATGTCCTCCTTTTCCCTGACTGGCAAAAGCCCCTTTGATATTGAAGATCCAGTAAATGTCTCTTCCTACATAAAGCTTCTCAAATTGCCAGCTACAAAGGAACTTAAGATTATAATTAAGCAAATTGTTGGCTTCTGGCCAAGATGAAGGTGTAGGTAGCTACAGTTTGCTTCCTTGTACAACCAAAAGAAGGATAACAACCAAAATTTCCAGAAAATACAACTGTATGGAAATCTGACAGCCAAGGAGTTAAAGAAGAAACATTCATCCAGACTGGTAGGAGGGGCAGAGATGGAAAGCCAGGGCAGAGAGGATGCACATCATGGCAGTGGCTGGCAGAACATGTGGTCCCACATTCATATGCAGATAAACTGGGAGGAACAACTGCAGAGCGAGACAGACCGTGCAACCCAGGGTTCCAGTGCCAGAAATAAAGCCTCAAAACCTCTGGCTGTAAAAATCTGTGGGGGGTTGCAGTGGTGGGAGACACTGCCAGTTTTATAGGAGAGTAAATTGGAGGGGCCCAGAGGATCCTAGAACATGCACAAGGCCACCCACCCAGGATTCAGCACCAAGGAAGCACCTAGAAGGGCACAATTTGCTTGTTGGTAGCAAGGGAAGTGACTGAAAGCAGAAAAGAGCTGAGTAAATGGCATTGTTCCCTCTCTGACTCCTCCTCCACATACAGCAAAGTGGGATACCCTGCCCTGGAAAATACCTAAGGCTCTGCCCCTTACAACATAACAGGTGTGCCAAAATAAATAAATATGGCCCAAATGAAAGAACAGACCAAAACTCCTGAAAAAGAACTAAGAGATGAAGGGATAGCCAACCTATCAGATGTAGAGTTCAAAACACTGATAATCAGGATTCTTACAGAAATGATTGAGTATGGCCACAAAATAAAGGAAGAAGTTGCTCTGGCTGCTGTGGCTCAGTGGATTGAGTGTCAGAATGTGAAGCAGAGGGTTCGATTCCTAGTCAGGGCACATACTTGGGTTGCAGGCCAGGTCCCCAGTAGGGGGCATGCAAGAAACAACCACACATTGATGTTTCTGTTCCCTCCATTTCTCCCTCCCTTCCCCTCTTTCTAAATAAATAAATAAAATATTTTTTAAAAAGAAATGTTTAAAAAAATGAGGAAGTGAAGGCTGTACAAAGTGAAATAAAGAAAAATATATAGGGAACTAACAGTGAAGAGAAGGAAGCTGGCATTCACATCAATGATTTGGGAAAAAAGGAATAAATAAATATTCAACCAGAACAGAATGAAGAAACAATAAATCAAAATGAAGAAACAAGAATTCAAAAAAATGAGGAGAGACTTCGGAACCTATCGGACAACTTTAAATGTTCCAACATCCGAATCATAGGAATGCCAGGAGGAGAAGAAAAGGAAAATGAAATTGAAAACTTATTTGAAAAAATAATGAAGGGAAACTTTCCCCATCTGGTGAAGGAAATAGACTTCCAGGAGATCCAGGAAGCTCAGAGAGTCCCAAAGAAGTTGGACCCAAAAAGGAACACACCAAAACACATCATAATTAACTTACCCAAGATTCAAGATAAGGAGAGAATGTTAAAAGTAGCAAGAGAAAAGGAGACAGTTACCTACAAAGGAGTTCCCGTAAGACTATGAGCTGATTTCTCAAAAGAAACTTTGCAGGCAAGAAGGGGCTGGGAAGAAGTTTTCAAAGTTGTGAAAGGCAGGGACTACATCCCAGATTACTCTATCCTACAAAGCTATCCTTTAGAATGGAAGGGCAGATAAAGTGCTTCCCAGATAAGGTAAAATTAAAGGAGTTCATCTTCACCAAGCCCGTATTATATGAAATGTTAAAGGGACTTATCTGAGAAAAAGAAGAAGATCAAAACTACGAAGAGTAAAATGGCAAACACAATTATCAACAACTGAACCTAAAACAAAAACAAAAACAAAAAAAACCCAAGCAAACAATTAGAACAGGAACAGAATCACAGAAATGGAGATCACATGGAGGGTTATCAGTGGGGAGTGGGAGGGGGAGAATGGGGGAAAAGGTACAGGGAATAAGAAGCATATTTGGTAAGTACAAAATAGGGGGAGGTTAAGAATAGTATAAGAAATGGAGAAGCCAAAGAACTTATACGTATAACCCATGGACATGAACTAAGTAAAGGGGGGTAGGGGGGATAATGCTGGGGGGAGGTGGGTGCAGGGCTGAGGAGAATAAAGGGGAGAAAGAAATGGGACAACTGTAATAGCATAACCAATAAAATATACTTAAAAACAAATTCCATGACATGTAAAAGAAGAGTGTAATTAAGAGTACATCTATTCCCCTCCCCACCAACTAAACTATTTATCTCAGAAAGATGTCTCTCTCTTCTACCTCTTACTTTTTTGTTTCTGTCTTATTCCCACGTTGTGGTGGGTGAGATAGGCAGATTTGAGTGCTGCGTGTGGAGTTTGAATTATGAGGGGCCAATGTTGGAGTGGGCACCAGGGGATAATTAGGTATCAGAGGAATGGGCCAAACTAGAGTCTGTATGAGAAAGCTAGGGCCAAGTTACAAGGGGTAAAGAGTTTAGGATTGGTTATAGATGTGATCCAAAATCTTTCTCCCACTGACTTGCTCAAGCAGCTAAAATCCTATTATTAGAGATCATTTGCTGTGTTCAAGGTATAGTGCCTACTGGAAATAAACTCTTGTGAAAAATATCAGTAACCACAGGATATTGTATCACAGTGACTCTCCTTTGACACCTCAGCACAAATGAGTTACTTAGGTTTTCAGTTGTCACTTTGGAAAGAGCCTGAACAACATTTCAGTAAGGAAAGTGAAGCTTTTTTTCATAGTCTAGTAGCATTAGTAGCAGGTCTAGGTGACTGGAGGAGCAGGAAAGCAGTGGGATCCTAGGATGGTTGTTGACAGAGACAATAGAGATACACTTTATGTTTGTCCAGGTCCTGTGCAGAACTGAGTCTGTATCCAAAGGAAGTGTGGTCTTGTCCCTGATCACTGGGAATTTGGTAGCTGTGTACATAAAATGTGGATATTTTAAAGGAAATGAAAGCCATAGAAAACTTTGAATCTGAATTTTTTCTCTCAGCAGCAAAAACTGGAAGAGAAGGACAATTGAGATGGATTGAGTGTTTTGTATTAAGTAGTAACTGAAGTGAGGTAGGAAGCTGCATACTTTTCCCCCTAGCTGGAATCTTCTCTTGAGTGTCCTGAGAACCTATTTTTTCCGTTGCTTGAGTGCTTGTACATAGTAGGTTCATTGCATTAATCTTCCTTACTTTCAATTTATTGTTGGTATTAATTTTAGTAATTAAAGTTGTCTGTGGGAGAAGGAGATGCTTCTGTGGCTTGCTGCAATTTTAAATGCTCCCTTGTTGTTTCCTGCTACATGGACATTCTTCAGTTAGATTGTTTAGACTTAAATTCAGTGAGGGTGCTGTCTACAGAAATGACCCAAGATGTGTGAGTTGAAATCAAATATATACTTGAAATGTACTCAGTTGCTATAGTTTGTGTGTGTGTGTGCATGTTAATGCTTAGGTAGGGGGAATGGCTTGTGAAAATGTCTCTCTATACATTTAAATAATCCAGTAACAACCAAATCTGTAAATCCTGCTTGCAGTGCTTGGTAGGAAATTTAGATGCATGTCAAAGTACTGCGAAAACTGTAAACCATTTTATAAATGGAAAGGATGCTAACAAATACCTAAACACATTGAGTAACCTCTGAAAATTCCTTGAGGCCCGGTGCAGAGATAAGAATAAATTTCTTATTATCTCTACCCACTGGAGGAAAACATTGGCACAGTTAATCCAAGAACAGCAAATAATCCAGACATCCTAGATAGTTATAGACATGTATCATATTACAGATTTATTTTTGTGTTTTGTTGAAACAATACAAATACCCTTTGTCTGTCTCTGAGCACAGTTACATAGGATAGGGAGAACTGATAGTTTAGGAATTATACATCACCCTGACTAACCCACACAGTGGTTCTCATCAAATTACCAATTTTGAGACCTGAGGTAATTCCATGTGACACCTGAGTCTATATTGCCTTATCATGTTCTCCATTTATTTTCCATTCATTTGGTTTATTGCTCTAACTAGATTATATGACTTTAAAACAAATCCTTTTTTATGAAATGAAACTCATTTATTGAGAAGATTTTTACATGATGATTATGTTGCTGGGTTCTTTCACATACATTACCTCATTGACTTCTCAGAACATTCATGTGAAATAGAATTTTTAGCTCTTTTTATAGATGAAATGCTGAGAGCTTAAGTAAACCTGTGCAAGGTTATACCAGTACTCAACGATGACCTGGGATTCAAAGCCAGGTGTTTCCATCCCGCATTTCTGCTTTTTCATTTTTGGCACCCCTTACTCCATTTTATCTGCCCCTATGAGTTCTCTAAATGTTTGGTAGAATACATCCATTCTGTGTCTCAGTTGATGGAGAAGCGACCCAGAATATCTTTGTTAGTTTGCAATGCTAGAAAGGAATCACAATTCTTTAATGGAAACAAGAAGAGCCTAAAATGCATTTGACTAATGTAGAAACATGGAAATTCTCATGGTGTTTTCATTGCTCTGTAGTGTATGCTTGAGGAAATTTTGGGAAGCCTACTTTGAGTTTCACACCTTATCTGTGCATTTCAAAATGAGCATGGAAAATGATATGATTGTCAGGGGAACAGAGAGGTAGCTATTTTTCCATGGGCACTAAGCTGACTTACCATTTTTCACCACTCATTTTCTAAAAATGAGTCTGCCATGTTTTTTTTTTTCTTTATACAACATGGAATGGGAACTCATTTATGTTAACTTTTCAGCTAAACCCACTTCTAATCTTTCACTGGAGTACTAGTATCCCTGCCAGGAGAAGAAAGATCTCATTAAAAATAAAAATGATATATAGTGTCTATTAATCAATTGGATGAAACTACTTTATGCCCTGAATGCAAAATGTTGAAATGTATCTCTTAAAGATCAATATTGTTTCTAAGTAACTAAAGGTAAATCAATATCAGCTCCATACTTCACTTTGGTAACAGATCATTAGATTCTAGTGTTTCTGAATATGTAACTACAAATACAGACTGCCCAGGAATAGTTTTCAGAGTAAATTTTTCCACATTTGTCTTTTTAGATCTTGATTTATTTGTGTTTCCTCTGTGTAGTGAAACTCTTTTATATTACTGTTGAGGTAAGGCAAATTCACTTAGAGGAATTGTATTAGTCTTTTATTGTATATGGTTTTTAAGTCTCAAAGGACTTAATTTGACCCATGTATGTCCCAATTTATTTAATAACAGGGTTCAGATGTATTATGTATTATTGATTTCTGCTCAATTATTTCTGTTTCAGTGCACACTGGACTTAGGGAATTAATGAATTCTCTGTTAAATATTTAAGGACAAATTGGCAAATTATAAACTATAGCATTATTGCATTTCAGGCTTGAAGAAAACCCTAAAGATATATGGTTCAACCTCTTAATGTGAGGCTTCGATCAGTCCCCTGCACAGGATCCCAGGCAAGCTAATTCAAATTTAGGTTGGATTAAATCAAGCATAGTATTTAGGGGGAAGGAGGTTGAATCATTCAGATACCCTTTGGAAAACAGATGACTCTCTCTGAAGACAAATTTAAGAAGAGTTTAAGTAAGTGGTATTTATAGAGGTATGGGGAGGGATATAGATACTAGGAAGAGATGGTGAAGCACTCAGAGGCTAGCAATAAAATGGAGCTGTGGGAGAGGAAAAATAATTTTTCCTCTACCCATTTAGGTTCTTGGCTCCTGTAATTAAAAGACAGATTAAGAGGAGAAAAGCAAACAGGAATTTAACAACATGTATACCTCCTCTAGACATGTGTTGAAGAAACTCAAAATAAGTCTAGAGGTTTTGGCTAGAAATAAATGATAAAGATTTATTCAAGGGTCTTTAGGGTTTGCACAGTGGAAACACAACTATGCAATACCCAGAGTGTTCCAAAAGAGAAAGAAAAAGTAAGAGTTCTCATCATAAGTATTTTCTTGAGAAGAATCAGTCCTGCATTTTTAACCTCCAGATTGGTCCCAGATGGTAATCCTCTAGATGACCAGTGATCTAAATAATGGATGTCAGGTGCTCTGAATATGTGGCCGTTCTTTCCTTAGTTCATCGGGGCAATCATAGGGTTATCTGGAGATTTAGTGTGTATTCAGGAATTGATTCAGGACTGCAAAGTTCAAAAGTTTAAGTTCCCAGGCTAGCTAAAAGAAGGATAGAATTGTTTCCTCATGCTCCAACCTATTTGATTTTAGTAATTTAGCAGTTTGACTGTAGTGACCTCATTTTATTTCTTCACTTTATTTCTCACAGGGGAGAGACCCAAGAAAACTAAGTAACTCCCTTAAATGGCCCAAGTTGCCACCTTACATACCATCTCCAGCTAAAGACAAAAAAAGATATGGGGTGGGGTGCGGTTATGGGAGGTTACCGGGCAAAACACGGTAAACAAGGGTAAGGTGGTTATGCATATTCAAGTCCTTGCCATCTCCATTAATAAGAGTTTCTAGAAACTTAGACTCATCCTTCTCTTTCTGGAGGGACACCGAGAGGGAGGGAGGGGGAGAAAGAGACCACTTACAAGTAGATATTTCCCTTATTATTGCAAATGTCTCTTACAAAAGGGTAACTTTTACCTAGTTTTTAGAGCTTTTCCTGTATCTACTGTTTCTTAAAACATAATCAGCCTAAAATAATCCTTATGCTAAAAAGAATATTTTTGGGTGGTATATTCTGTTCCCCTTTAGAAGCATTAGCTTTCTTAGGTCTGAAGGAGCAAGGGGGAGAGAGTTCTTGGAACTCCCAGAGGGTAGCTTAGAGAGAGGATCTACTGATAGGAACTGTGGCTTTGGGTAGAGTAATGCAACTACAGCCAATATGAGACCTAGCAGGGGTGAATACCAGGGAAGTAAAATACCCTCCTCCTCCCCTCCATGTTCTGGCCCCATTCTCCGATGATTTCCATAGGCCAAAACCAACGGGAAGCCATAGGGCAAAGGAGCCCAGTTAACACATTACACAGAGAGGTCAGCTTTTTAGGGCACAGAGCATGGTAGAAGAGGATTGGGAGAGGTAAACAGAAGATATTCAGCATGGAGATGGCAACGCCTTTCTACCAAAACTTCATCAGAGTATGTCTAGAGTGCAATAGTTGGTTCTGAATAGAAGGGCTATATAATCAAGCAAATGTGTACAAAGGAGGAAAAACAACACAATGAGAGAATTCAAAAGCATTCCATATAAAAACATTTAGAGGAAGTAGGACAAGAAAATAGTATTTGAGAGGGTTGATATAACATAGTTAAAGTACAGACCCTACGTCCAGCTCTAAAATTATTGGCTGCGTGACATTGGTCAAGCCATTTATTTTTTTGCTTCAGTTCTCATTTGTAAAATTGGGCATAATAACACCTACCTCATAGGATTATTATGAGAATTAAATGATTTAATATTCAAAGTGCTTAAAACAGTGCTTAGTACATAGTAAATGCTCTGTAAGTCTTGTAATTGAGGAGAGGCATGATAGAGAAATTGGGAGTGGGTCTATGTGTTTTGAAAGCAGTTAAATCAAGTCTAGTGGGTGAAAACTCTAAGATGACAGATTTTCATTCAGTGTAAAGATAAATTGTCTCATAGACATAATAAAAAATGATCTTCTCTGGTAGTGAATTCCCCATCCTAGAGGTGTTCAAACTTAGACTACATGACAAGATATGTTGTGGGGGTGGTAAAGTTTTCCATCTTACTCACTAGGTTTTTTGGTTGGTCTAATAATTAAATTGACATAGAACAGATTAGCAAGAAGAAAACACAAAAGTTTAATAACTTGTATACCTCCCAAACTCATGGGAGAGGCCCAGGAAAACTGAGTAACTCTCTGGAATGGTGGAAGCCATCATGTTAAACATCAGCTTCAGCTAAAGACAAAAGAAGATGTTAAGGGTGAAGAGTCAGTTATGGGAGGTTACCTGGAAAAGCACAGTAAACACGGTGGGGTTGTTACGCAGATCTAAGTCATTGCCTTCTTCATTGATAAGAGTTTCTAGAGATTTAGTTAGAGTCATCCTTCTCTTCCTGGTACAGCCAAGGAGATTTACAAATACATATTTCCCTTATAAATGTGAAAGTCTCTTACAAAGGGTAACTTCTACTTGGTTTTCAGTGTGTCTTCCAAGTCTGCTGTTTCATTAAAAAAAAAAAAAAAAGAAAAGAAAAAAAGAAAAAACAGCCCTAGCTGGTGTGGCTCAGTGGATTGAGCACCAGCCTATGAACCAAAGTGTTGCAAGTTTGATTCCCAGTCAGGGCACATGCCTGGGTTGCAGGCCACGTTCCCTGGTCGGGGAGGCAGCCGATCAATGTGTCTCTTACACATTGATGGTTCTCTCCCTCCCTTCCCATCTTTAAAAAGCAAATAACATGTTGCTTTCTTTTTTTTTAATAACCAGGCTAAAATAATCCCTATGCCAAAGAGACATATTCGGAGGTAGTGAATTCTGCTCCACTGCAATAGCATACATAGGGTCAAGCATTGAAGGGGTTTAGAACAGGCCACTCTAACATGTGCAACTTTGGCATGTTAATTTCTTTGAGCTGAAGGCAATGAAGAGTCTGTGAGCTCACAAAAAGCATTTAAGTTAGGGACTGGGGGGGGGTTCAGAACAAGTCACCTCAAGATGTGCCCCTGAAGTAAACAGATTATTTTGAACTAAAGGCAACTTAATCCACAGGCTCATGAGAAATTTCTGTCCCTCCTTCTACTATCTAAAACTTAAATTAGGGGCCTTACCCATCTTAAGTTATTATGGAAGATAACCTATTTTGACCTATCTATAAGACAGAAAAAACTTCTACTTACTAAGCATCTACTCTTCTTATCATCCTGCAATGACTCTTTAGAGCCCCTAAGGCACCTTACCTCATCCCTAGCTCAGGCTGTCTTATATATCCATGTTCTCTTTCTGTCTCTGACTCTTTTATGTATGCAGGATTCTTATACAAAAGTATGCATTAAATTTGGTTATTTTCTCTTTTCAGTCTAATTTGTCTCATATAGATAGTCCTGCTGAAAGAACCTATGGGAGTAAAGTACCCCCGCAAAGTATAAATTGGAAGGTTCGATTAGAAGACCTTCAGAAATCATTCCAGTCCTATAGTATCTCTCATTCTTCAGCAATATCATGTCCAAAGCCACTGGAAATATAACCTTGTTAGCTAAACTTCTGCCAAAAAAATCCAATGACTGTCTTGTAGGCTACAGATTGCCCAGATGTCATTCTTGACCTTTAGGCAGTACATGAAACACACATTCTGAAGCCTCTTTGTGATTATATTATGTTTCCCACCCTCCATCATCTTGCCACGGTTACTGAGCAAGGGCTCACTGCCAGAGGTGCATTGAAGCCAATGCTATGGCTTTTGAGAAAAGAAAAAAAAAAAACTTTATTGCAAGATCGACTGGTAAGGAGATACGTAGAGCTCAAATCCCTCTCCCCAATCCAGGGTTTAGAACTAGATTTAAGGGATTGAGGGGAACAGGCTAGTATGTGGAAGTGCCTGTGGGGGCAGGTTTCAGTTAGAAGGCTTGGAACTTAGACATTTACAGTAAAATATGGTAAGGGGCTTCACCATATTTTCTGGATCTTCTGGGCAACAGACCCTTTTGACTCGGCAAGAGTTCCAGCTTTCAGGTTCTGGTCATGTCTTGATCCTTTGATTCCATGGGCAGGGAGTAGCTTTGGTTCCAGATGTTACTGGAGGTCAAAATTTGCTTCTCTGTGCATGCTTCCTTCAGTTGTATGACTTTTGGTCTTATTTTGTTGTCTCTGAAAAGCAACTCACTGTCTTGTTAAGAAGAGGATAAAGCCAGTCTGAGCTGGTTTTGCAGTTACACAGCTGTCTCTCCCTCCAATTTCATTTTCTTCAATGAAAATAAATGGAGCAATAGTCATAGTTTGCTGTTTAAGATTATAGGCTCTACAGTTATATAATTTAGATTTAAGGGCAGCCTCCTACTAAATGTGTGATTTTGGAAAGATTACTTCTTGGAGCCCGAGTTTTCTTCACTATAAAATATGGATAATAATAGTACCCTCTTTACCTCACAGCCTCATTGAAAAGATTAAATGAGATATTGTTTGCAAAGTTCCTGACTTCTAGTAAACTTTGAATAAATATTAGCACTTGTTATAATAGTATATTTTATCATATATCTGTTAGCAGTGATGTCGGCTGTCGGTTCCTGAGTTTGTGCAGGAAAGATTTCACAACACGAGTACAGGTGATTTTGAGACTACATTTATTAAAGCTGGGGACAGTGAAACAAAGGAAGGGCTTAATATAGAAGAGGCAAGATCCTAGCAACAGGAGTGAGCCTGGGCAGAGCTGCTTTGGTCCTTTGAAAGGAGTCACAGCGGCAGAAGAAGTGAACCAGCTGGGCTGTGTGGGCTCAGGAAATAAGTTATAGAGGCAAAACAAGGAACCTTAGAGACAGTTTCATGGGGTTACCTGGGACTAGCTGCTGCCCTTGTTGTAAGTCTCCTGAAAATCTTTAGAGCTTAAAAGAAAGAAAAGCAAAGATAGACACCTGAGGAAAGTGGATGGGCATGCACATGTGCGAGAGAGAGAGAGAGAGAGAGAGAGAGAGAGAGAGAGAGAGAGAGAGAGAGAGAGAGAGAGAGAGAGAGAACAAGAAAGAGGGGAGAGTGGGGAGAGAGAGAGAGAGACCAACCACAGTAGGCCTTTTGCCTAAGGCTTTTTATCTGTTTTCTAAATACAGGACTTTTAGGGGAGGTCGCAGTGGAGGATCTCAATAGAATATGCATCAGCTCTCCAGGTGTGTTCTTTCAGGGTCATAATCTGTAGGGAGTCATTAGTCATTGCAGCTGGTCCTGATATCAGCCGTGGCATCACTTTGCCTGCTTTTGCTGCTTTTCTGGGTCTGGAGCTGAAACACTTAGAGTGGTCATGCAAGGGGGAAGGAGTCAGGCAAGTCAGAGTGCTGGGTGGGGCCAGTATGAATCAGCCATTTGTCTCGGTGTCCCTATTCCACTTGCCAAGGAATTTTCCTAGATTCTGACTATCCTGCCTCTTCTCAATGACATATTACATAATATGTTGTTATTATTACAAAACCCACTCCTGAGATGTTTGGTTACCTTGGGTATGGCAGGTTTTCAAATTTCCCTTGACTGGAGCTTATATTCTTCTCTTAGTTCTGGAGCATTTCTGTAGGGATTGTAATACTGCTGAGGAAAAGGAAAAGAGCTTACTTCTCTTTCAGTGAGAGACATCTTCCTCTGAGGCCATTCCCATTGCAAAGCAAGTCCTGAGAAACTATATGCAGCAGAAAAGCAGTCCTGGGCAGTTCCTCCAGCTGTGTGAAGGAAACCTTGTCAAAAAAGGGATTCTCATCTCTCAGCAACGAAGCATGAAGCTTACGTATGTTTGGATTTTTGTATATTTGGATTTTTATATGAATAAAACTTCAGAAGATAAAATTGCCAGCTGCAAAACGCATGGTTACTCTTTCATCTGTAGAGCAAGAGCTCATAATAAAGAAAAATAAAGGAGAAATACCAGCTTTCCAGGCTTTGTCTATATAATGAAAGGAGTTTTCAAACTTCCTTTAGCTACAAATAATTTCAGTTAGCATTTTCGAGGGGGCTGAATGTAAATATCAATTTTTCTATAGGCTATAGCTAGTTGATTAACTGTTGTGTGAAGTGCTAACCACTTCTATGTGCAGGAGCAGGGAAAACAGATACTCTTTTCCGGTCTTCTGTTCTAGCCCCCACCAGAAGGATTGAGTCTTATCGTCCCTCCTCTTATTCATCCACCCACCCCCAAGTACCAGTTGATTTTTTATGGGTGGCATCTCAATGTTAGGCTGACAAGGAAAGGAGACTTAAAGATAGGTTAACAGATTCATTCCAATCCCAGTTTATCTATCACAGTTTTAACATTGAAAGTATTGGCTACCTCCTCAGTCCTACACAAACAAGCATAGTCACTATAAATGGTCCTATCAGGAAGCATTATTCAGGAAGCCATGGACTACGTTCCTTGGGAAAAACCTTGGCAGGCCGAAGGGCAGTGTCTGGATATCAAAAAACCCCCTAGACCACAGTGAAACAAAATTCTTGAGACTCAGTGAATAAGCTGAAACACACCAATTGGAGGAATAATGATGGAATATGAAGAAGAGGAGAAGGAATCACGTCTAGTATTAATGCTTTCTACATGCCAATGCCCATGTTGTTGTTTTGTAGGCATCACCTAATTCGATCTACTGTTATTATCGTTATTTTATGGATGAGAAAACTGAGGCTTAGTGAGTTTCTGTGACTTGTGAGATCAAGTGGAGCCAGGGTTCAAATCCATGCCTGCCTCACTCTGAACTGCACTCTCTTATCCACCGTATGATATTGCCTTATTTATTGAGAACTTCCTATATCTTCCTACATTCCCAGCACTGTGCCATATCTTTGGGATAGAGCAGTGAGCAAAGCACATATGATCATTACCCTCATAAAGCTTCAATGCATTTTAGAATGACCCACATGAAATTGTTTTTTTTAAAACCTTTATGGTTTCATGAATGCCATTGTATCATGTGAACCAGAATTCCACAGAGAGAGGGGTATGCTATTTCTTGATGTTCATGCCTAAGCAATTACAGGAAGCGACTAGACCAACTATTGACTAGTCGTAGAAGGATGAGGCCCTTGTTTTAGGAAGCTAAACTAATTATGCCAAGATGAGCAGCTGTTGATGAAATAGGAAAGTAAAAGTGATTGTTTTCCATAAGTTTCCTATTATATATCAAACAAAAAGCAAATGATTGAAAAACATTTATTCATGGTATTGTTTTGGAATGAAAAAATAATCTATTGACATGGATCTCCTGCAAATAGCAAGTCATCTTTTGTTTTTCTTCTGTAACTGTCAAACTTAAGATCTCATATATAGAGCTATTATGGTAGGGGCTTGTGTCTCCCCAAACCTGAGCCTTAGAGTATTATGAGACATAATGTATGAGGTGACCCTGATAATTAGCGTAGCCTATTAAGTCTTTCCATGATCAATTTCTGATTGTACAGGGCAAATAGCAAAGTCAAAATACCTATCATCAACACTTAGGATCTGCATGGTCCACACCTAGGTTAGGAGTTGGCAACTATGGCCTAAAGACCAAATCCAGTCTACTGCCTATTTTTGTATAGCCTATGAGCTAAGAGTAGTTTTTACATTTTTAAGTGTTTTTTTTAAATCAAAGAAGAATAATTTTCTGACATGGGAGCATTATATAAAATTCAAGTTTCAGTGTCCATAAATAAAGTCTCATTGGAACTCAAACACATTCATTCCTTTACATTTACTATTTGATTATTTACGAAAGGAGTATGTTGACCTCTGGCCTAGGGGAAGGGATTAACCTTGTATATAGAACACGTACATGAGAAAGCCCACAATTATGGGAAGTTAATCCTCAGTGCTATGTTTTGAAGGAAAAAAAAAACAATAATAGCAAACACAAGTTGATCTAGTGACTTCAAGTCACATGGAATCTGTAAAAATTAAGAAAAACCATATATAATATATCTAATCATAGTCTTCCTAGACATTTTTTAAAACCTCTCGTTATCATGGCTATGATTAATAGCCATTGATCAATGATAATTAGATGATACAAACAATTTTCATTGTTTCATATTTTAGCTGACACTATTTACCTGAATAGTATATGTAATACATATATACAATGTATTTATTTTATATGTATCTGTTCATTTGAATTTGCATTCAGTCTTTATTATGACTGATGATTAAACTGGAGAAGCCACTGAGTCATATGAAAAGGAAAGATAAGATTTACTTTTTGCTATTCCTTTCCCAGAGTTTTATAATACTTCTGACCTGAAACTGTGGCTCTAATTTTTTTTCTCCCAAGCAAAGAAAGAGAAGATTTTTCTCCTCTGCTCTCTTCTGCCTGGATTTCCCTCCAACAGGACCATCAACTGCTATGCAGAGATGATGAGCTCAAAAGTATTCAGTTGAGATGTTCCTGTCAGTGTTGGTTTAATAAATCAACACTGGAAATTAAACTATTAATTTTTCAAAACATTAAGCAGCAAAGGAGCACCAAAAGAAAGATGAGGGGAATAGGAAATTAGAACCTAAGAAATATTTACCTTTCATGGTAGCCCTTATATAACATTGTGGGTTGATATTTTATTGTTTGTTAAGGAATAATATAGTAAAGGAAACAAGTTGCTATATCTTCTTCAGAGCTGGCCTGGCTGCTGGGCAGGTGAATAAGTGAGCAGAGGTCTAGGGACTGAGTGGGCCAGGTCAAAGGCTATTTATAATGAAATGTGGAACAGGCTGGAATGTTCTCATTACACTGAGAAAGCACAGAGATTAAGACTCTAGTGTCAAATAGACTATGATTTGAATTCTAGTGCTGCCATTTACTGACTGAGGGGCTCTTAATCAAGGTATTTGATCTTAACAAACTTTGGTACCCTCATTTGTAAAATGGAGACAATAAAACTTTATTTTTATGGGGTTATTTTGAGGATTAAATGAGATGTGTGTTAATGTGCTTACCACTAGGCTTGGCAAAAGTATTCAATATATATTCATTATTTTTATTGCTAGTCTAAACGCTGACTGAAATAGTACAAGAAATCATTTCACAACTAGCCAGTACTTTGTTATATGGCAAATTTCTTCTTACTCATATAAAGGAAGATAGTGAAAAGAATAATGAGTAGAAGTTAGGAGACTTGTGCTTTGGTCTGATTAATAGTAATGATGACAACAACAATAGAAAGTTAGTATTTATTAGGCCTTTACTAAGCATTTAATATCATTAATAGCCCTCTGAGTAGGTAATGTCATTATCCTCATTTTGAATATGGGGGAGGGAACCGAGGTTTAAAGAGATTTGGCTGTTTGCACAAGGTAACACTGCTAGCAAATGGCAGAAGTGGGATTTGAACTCAGAAAGACTTACTCCAGAACCTCCATTCTGAACCATGAGACTATACTATCTTCCTGGTTCTGCAATTAGGTAGCCCAAGGGCATAAAAGTGTCCATATGTTTGTGCAGGTTATACACTGCACAACTCAAGGGTTGTTCTCCTCTAAGGGTTATATGCAGTGGATAACCTACACACTCGTATGGGTAATTGCAGGGAAGTTCTTTAACTTCTCTGTGTTTTAGTTTCCTTGTCTCTAAAGTGAAAGGTTTGAACTAACTGGTCACCAGGCCTCTTTTAGCTGAGAATCTGGCGTGAATGTGTGGATAAATTTCCTTTGGAGAGTTTTATACATATATTTGAATTTGTGCTTATCTGATTAAATAAATTCCTAGAATAAACCAAATAAGGACATGGTACTGTGCAGACCTGGAACCAGAGGATTAGGAGAGCTGCCTAGTCTTTTCCTAGAGTCCCCTGCTCAGGTTCTCCATGCCATGAAGAGAAAAGTTTATATCTGCAGCTGATGCATAACAGCAGAAACAAAATATCCCTTTCTCAAATATCCCCAGGGGTAGGGATACAGTTAAGTAAATGGATTCTAAAGGCATTCTTTGCTATGATGTGAACTGAATGAAAATTAAGTGTAAACACCACAGATTCAAAAGCAGATATTCAAGTAAATTTTATGTTGTCAACAAAAACCCATTTTAATGGAGCAATTAATCAAATAAGAATTTTGTGTGCTACCCATTGATAAATTAAGGGCACAGTTTGGTTGATGATGTATACATATAAATTAAATTTAAGTATTAAGATATTATTATCACTATATGAGAACTCAAGACAATTTTAGATACTTGGCTTACTTTCATTTAAATAATACTTTATGTAGGTATTCTGTTTTTACCTTTTTAAATATATTTTTAATTATATTTTAATGATTATGCTATTACAGTTGTTCCAATTTTTCCCCCTTTGCTCCCTCACCCCACTCCCTCAGGCAATCTCCACATTTTTGTCTGTGTCCATGGGTCATGCATATATGTCCTTTGGCCACTCTATTTCCTATGCTGTACTTTATTTTTTAATTTTATTTTTAAATCATGTTTATTCTATTACAGTTGACTCAATTTTTCCCCCTTTACCCCCCTCTACCCATCCCCCCCCCACTCTACCACAGTCAATTCCCACGCTGTTGTCCGTGTCCATGGGTCATTCATACATGTCCTTTGTTTAGTCCCTTCTCCTACTTTTCACCATTGTCCTCCTTCCCCCTCCCCTCTGGTCATTTTCAAGTCTGCTCCATGTTTCCATGCCTGTGGATTATTTTGTTCATTAGATTATTTTATTGAATAGATTCCACTTATAGGTGAGATCATTTGGTATTTGTCTTTCATCAAGTGGTTTATTTCACTTAGCATAATATTCTCCAGTTTCATCCATGATGTCACAAAAGGTAGAAATTCCTTTTCTCTTTATTTTCTTACAAATGCAAATTGATTTTATTTTTTTAAATGTCAAGATCCATTATAAAATATTAAAAAATTAATTCCATTATAAAGCTTCAGCAATTAAAACATGACACCAGCACAGAAATAATCAAGTAGATCAATGAAATAAATTGAGCGTTCTAGAAACAGATGTATATATCTGTCTAACAATGGAATATACAATTAAATTGATATTTCATATCAATGGGGGAAAAAGACTTATTCAACAAATAACATGAATGGACAACTATTACTTGAAATAAAATAACTATAGAGCCCTATTTCACACATTATACAAAAAATATCCAGGTGAGTTAAAAATCAATATGTAAAATCTAAGGAGATTTCAGAGAAAATCCAAAGTAATATTTTTCTTACCCCGAAGCAATATATTCAAACCCAGAAGCTATAAAGTAAAATGTGGACAATATGACTATATTAAACATTTAAGACTATATAGTAATACACGTATAACAAAAGTTAAAGGACAAGTAATAGAATGGGAAAGTATTTCCAAAACATCTAAAAATGGTTAATAGTTTTGGGGTGTTTTTTAGGGCAAAAATTCGATAAATGTTTAATCAAAAACAGATAAAGAATATCAAAAAGTCATTTAAAGCTTTTAAAAAATAATAGAAATAGGCAAGAAATATACAGGAACAGGTTTAGTTTCAACAAATATTAAAGGAACAATTAAAATAACACATCAATGTCACAATGAGATTAATAAGTATTAAAAATATAGGTAATATCAAGTCTGGTGACTAGGAAAAGAACTGGGTATTCCTAGAATCCTTTTCTTCATCTTCTTAAAGCAGTCCCTTTAGCATATTTTGCAATGCTGGTTTGATGGAGATACATTCTTTTAGCCTTCTTTTGTCTGGGAAACTCCTTATTTTGCCTTCCATTTTAACTGAGAGCCTTGCTGGGTAGAGCAGTCTTGGTTACAGGCCCTTGGAATATTTCTTGCCATTCCTTCTGGCTTATAGTGTTTCTGTTAAGAAGTACTGGGGCTCCCTTATATGTTACTACCTCTTTCTCCCTTGGTTCCTTGAGGATTCTCTGTCTTTGATATTTGCCGTTTTAATGATGATGTGTCTTGGAGGGGGCCTCATTGGGTTCCTCTTGAATGAGACCCTCTGTGCTTCCTGGACTTCCGTGATGTTTTCTCTCCTCAAATTGGGGAAATTTTCCATCATTACTTTTTCAAAAAGGTTTTCTATCCCTTGCTCCGCTTCTCCTTCTGGTATCCCTATTATATGGATATTATTATGTTTCAGGTTGTCCTACATTTCCCTCAACTCCTCATCATTCTTTCTGAGTTTTTTTTTCATTTCCTTGCTCTTTCTGGGAGCTTTTTTCTACCCTGTCCTCCAGCTCGCTGATTCGATCCTTGGCTTCATCTAACCTGCTTTTGATTCCTTCTCCTGTGTTCTTCAATTCAGAAATTGTATTCTTCATTTCCTCTTATCTCTTATTGATAGTTTCTATGTCCTTTTTCATGGTGATATATTTTGCAGTAAGTTCCTCATAGTTTCCCTGTAGTTTTTTTTGTCATCCTCTCTGAGCTCACTGAGATCATTGGGCTTCCTTAGCACTGTTGTTTTGAACTCAGTATCTGATAGTTTACTTGCCTCTATTTCATTTAGTTCTCTTTGTGGGGATTCCTCCTTTCTCTTCGACTGCGGGGGGTGTTTCTGTGTCTTCCCATTATTTGTGAGACTCTTCTCTTTTGCTTCTACTTCTTAAATTGATCTGTCTTGACTTCCTGACTTTGTGGTGTGAACTTCTATGGTAGGAGACCACTGTTTTGTTTTGTTTTTTTTCTGGATCTGCCTCTGATGTCAGATGTTCATCCTGTGTGACCTTAGGCAGTCTGTTCAAGACTTCCAGGAATCTACTATCTGTAGATGTCTCCTTCAGCTGTTCATCTAGTCACTCTGCACTCAGCAGGCTGGCTTAGAGACACCACAGGGCGGGGCTGAGTCCCTCCTGAGGGCAGGGCTATTGGGTCCTCTGATGGTGCTGCTGCTCAGGGCAGTGGTCTCTGCCTGAGCATGATGGCTGCTGCTGTATGGGGATGAGTCAGCACCGGGATCCTGGCGGCCGCTCTCTAAGTTCTCTCCCCAAATCCTCCTTCCCTAGTCTCTCCTCAGGCATCTCTAGCCCACTCTGCCCCCACCTTTGCCAAAGCCCAGGGTAAGTGGCTGCAAATAAAAATTTATGCATTGGCCCTTTAAATGGCTCTTTGTGTCTCCAGCTGCCTGTCTCTGGCAGAGAGCAACCCTGCCGCTTTTCGCAGCTGGTTTTTATCTGTGTACTTTTTAGGCTCTGGTGCTGTAGGCTGGAGATCCTCAATTTTGGTTTAGATCCCGCTCTTCTCAGGAGGATCCAAGTGGCCTTTTCAATATCCCTCTGGTGCCTGTGGGTGTCCTGCCCACCTTCTCAAGCCTCGACTGTACTCCTTACCAGTTAGGTTGTGCTAAAACTGATTCTTCTGTCTGTCCAAGGTTATAAGGCTTCTCTGTCGCTATTGTTCAGTTGTTTGTTCCAGGTGATTTCTCGACAATTTAGTTGTAATTCCAGGTTGGTCCTGAGAGGAGGTCAGTGTGCCTTCCACTCACTCCTCCACGATCTTGATTCTCCTATCGGTATTCTTTTTTTTTAAGATTTTTATTTATTTATTTTTAGAGAGAGAGGAAGGGAAGAGAGAGAGGGAGAGAAACATCAATGTATGTTATCTCTCATGCACCCCCTACTGGGGACCTGGCCCACAACCTAGGCATGTGCCCTGGCTAGGAATCATAGCAGCGACCCTTTGGTTTGCAGGCTGGTTGTTGATCCACTGAGCTGCATCAGCCAGGGCTATGTAGATTAGGATATTCTCCTACTCAGGTGAATTCTACCTCTAAATAGAATTCTTTATTAAATAGTTATAAATCACAATTAAACATGTACAGTTAAGATAAATTTAAAAAATAAGTAGAGCATTCTCATTATTCCCATCCTTCTACACTACCACGTGTCTTTCTAACTCTTCTTAGAGTTACAATTTCTCTCAATCCCCAAGATATTTTCATGGGTCTGGCACCTCTGGAACCTTACCAACTGTCACAAGTCCTGCAGTCTTTCCTCTGCCAACAGCCAATTTAGCTCCCCTGTGAGAAAGATAATGACCTCCTTACAACTAATCAAAGGTCAGGAATTCCTTTGCCATTTCTAATGTTCCTTATGCTTTAAGACGACCTCCTGTTCCCTGCTCCAGTCATGCTGGTTTATTCTTCATTTCTGGACACCATTCTTTACCTTCCTGCCTCAGAGCTTTTGCTTAGGCTGATTTCCTTTGCCTGAAATTCCTCGCCCCTTCACTCATTTCTGCCTGTAACTCTCCCCATTCACAAACCAGTGTAAATCGCACTTTCTCTAATGTCTTCGTCAGAACTCATCTTTTCATCATCTATATCCTCATGGCATTTTGCTTATTCTTTAGTTATAACTATAGCCACTGCATTTGCTGAACTCTAAAAATCAGAATATGTGCTTTGACTACTGTAAGTGTACTTATAGGAACAATGTGATAGATTATTTGAAATCAAGATGTTCTAGAAAATTTACAGTGCATGTTTGACTTAATTGTAGCATTCATTACAGTCTGCCTTGTGTTGGCGTTAATTATGTATTTGTTTCCATACTTCCTGATGTTGTCAGCAAGAATTGTGTCATATGCATCCTTGCTTTACCCTACACCTGTCAGATCTCTTTGTCTACAGTAGGCATTCATCTTTTTATGCAGTCATTAACTATTTATTAAGTTCATATGATGTAGGAGGCACTGTGCTAGGTGTGGGGAATGAGATGAGGCATTTTCCACCATGAAATAAGTTATTATAACACCATGAGATGAGTGCCATGTTAGTGGAGACCTGAAATACATAAGAGAATCCCTTAACCTACACTCAGAGAGTTAGGAAGGGCCTGAAGAAAGTAATCCCTAAGCAGGTAACTGAAAGATAAGAAAAGATTGTGTCAGGGAATAATGGGGTTTAGGGACTCAGGGTAGAGAGAACAAAACTATGTGAAAAGGTCCAAAAGTGAGAGAAAGAGTTGCCTGTTTCAGAAATTCAGATTTTTTTCAGTCCCATTTATAGTGTAGTGGGTAAAGGGGGCACCGAGAAGAGAAGAAACTGAAAAGGAAAGGTGGTCACTGGACCAGGTGCTAGGGATGTAGGCATGAATAAGACACAGCCCTGGTTTCCCAGAATTTACATTAAAGAGGAAAAGAGAGAGAGAAGTAATGGGGAAATTATAATGCAGTATACTGTGTGCTCTGACCAGAGAGGTTCTGTGTACTATAAGAACACATATTAAGGTGCCACACCCTTCGAGGGCAGAGGAGGTTTATCATAAGATGGTGAGCTTTCAGATGAAATCTATGTCACTATGTGCTGAACAAATTAAATTGCTAGCATTTAGCTATTTTTCTTTTCCATTATTCTAAAACATAGCATGAAACAGAAACTGTTAGGGAGTAGGAGAAGGACAGCATCTCCTTTCTGCTTTCTTGCTACCAGATTTCCTCTATACATCTATGCATAGTGGGTGAAATACAGACTGACTATGTAAAACATAATCTTCTTTTTCCCTTCCAATCAGAAAGCAGTTTCTCAGTCACTTTATTACTTGCTTTGAAGCCTCTTTCCTCTCTTCTGATTAATATTTTAACTGAGTCTTACGTAAAATGAAATTTACATTCGGGTGTTTCCTTAGCAACCGTCACACGAAATTAAATACATCTGCTTTCAGAATCAGTTTGTCTTTTGAAAAACCTTGTAGTTGTCCAATATTCTTTCATCAGCAAAATGGCTTTCTAAATGGGCTACCATTTTTTTTAAACAAAGCATTTTAAGAATGATATTTAAATAGAATCTATGTAGAATCTATGAGGTTTTAAAATGAAGATATGAAGTGATTTTACCAAAATTTTTATTCAGTTATTTAATCCATCAATTAATCAATACAATTTTATTAGTACCTATAGATGCTACATTAGGTGCTGTGAATTACAGTGATATGGTCCTTGCTCTCAGTAACCTTATGGTTCAATAGAAAAAAAAAACACCTACAGAAATAACTATAATACAAAGTTTAAAGAGGGTGATGAAGCACCCACATATGAAGTCTGTCCATAAAGTATCCATCCATGTAATATGAAAAATAGAGACATTTATTGAAGAAGATACAAGAAACATTGTACATAGGACAATGATGCCTCAGTTCCCTTCAAAGTAGGCACATTGGGACCTCACACAGCTCTCCCAATTGCCATCGGATGCCCCCTCATAGTTTCTCGAATCTCATCAATGGCCTAAAATCTCTTCCATTTCAAAGGTGATTTTAATTTTGGGAAAAGCCAGAAGTCACAGGGCACCAAATCTGAGCTGTAGGGTGGCTGAATTGCCTGGGTGATTTGATGTTTTGCCACAAGACTCTGCATGAGATATGATGTGTGAGCAGGTGTGCTGTTGTTATGAAGCTGCCAGTCACTAGCTGTCCATAGCTGTGGCCTTCTGAATCATCTGCATAGGTTCCACAGAAGGATGTTCAAGCTTAATGCAAAATTTGATGCAGATTTGTTGCTCTACTCGCTCAGTCATTTTGAACGTGACGGCCACACAGTACACATGCTCACTCAACAGCGTCCACCGCCCCCACTGACTAGTACAGTGAAATCACCAGTGTTCATGCATGTGCATTCCAGTCCATTCTCCTTGGCTGCCAGGTTACATGGATGTTGTGCAAACCATTTTCTTTACATTACAATGGTTGGAGTTTTTCCAGACAGACCTTGTATATGAGTTTGTTTTAATAGGATTTATTAAAATGATCTTTAACTTCTATTGGACTGAATATGAGAGATATCACCAGGCAAGTCCTGAAGCTCTAATTCCAGAAGTAAACTCTAAAGATCTAAAAATTTTGCCTTTGCATCTGGGAGTTCTCACACTGTCATAGAAATACGGAAAAAAAAATCCAAATGTGCCATGAGAAAACTGTCAGAAACTGTGTTACATTAAGTTAATGTGAAGTTCGCAGAGGAATTTCTGGACTTTAATTTTGCAATAAGTGCAATGTTCTTGCCAAGGGAGAACATAGAAGACTGAAAGGATGTTAAATGTTTAAATATTGCTGTGATTAAAATAACATTTAAAATATTATACTTTCTTCAAAAAATGGAAGAATGGGGACACTGTGCCTAAGTCCACATTATGGAGTTTGAAACTACTGTTAGAATCCACGTTCATGGGCTCTTTAGTTTTTTGTAACTTTGTTGAACTTCTGCTTTGTTGGACAGCCACAGGTTTGTATTGCTGATGAGACTAGCTCCAATTATCATGGTAGTGGTGTTCCAAATTTAAGCACCTGTTTCTTCTGCTAGTATAGGGAACAATGTCTACATGTTTTCCTCAGCAGATACCCACTCTTAACGTTATAATTAGGATAGCAATTGTATTTCTTACCATGATTTACAGAGGCCTGTGTGGTCTGGTACCTACTCAACTTTCCAGCCTCATTTTATACAAGTCTCTGTCTTGTATTTTAAGCTTCATCAAGATTAAACTCCTTGTAGTTCCTCTAACACAGCATGTTGTTTCAGGTTTCTCAGCTTTAATTTATACTGCTAATCATACTACCATTGTTGTTCTACTGCAACATTGTCTAATTCATTCATTATACAAGTTTATGCTCAATTATCAATCCTTCCAGGCAGCCTTTCTTTAGCCTTTATAACTACACATTGGATTGCATATTCTCCCTCTCTGTTCCAATGCACCTTGTAGCCATATCTGGCAACTGTCTCTCAGAAATTTAAAACTTGGCTCAAGTCCCCAGTTTTATAACTTGGGTCAGTTAAGTACCCTCTGGTGATCTTTATAAATTTCCAACCTTACTTCCTCATGGTTTCTATCATCTCAGTTTTGGGGTCCACACAGATTTCTGGGATCTGTTTAGTGCTGATAAGGAACACAAACTCTTCTTATCTGATGTATTGTACAAAAAGTCCAATAACCTTGATTATAGAGCTTTTTAAAATATATTTTATTGATTATGTCATTACAGTTGTATTAATTTTCCCCCTTTGTCCCCCTCCATGTAGTACCCCCTTCCCTCCAGCAATTGCCCCACTTAGTTCATGTCCATGGGTCATGCATATAAGTTCTCTGGCTACTCCATTACTTATACTGTGCTTTACATCCCTATGGCTATTCTGTATCTACCAATTATGCTTCTTAGTTCCTGTACCTTTCTCCCCATTCTTCTCCTTCCCCCTCCCAACTGATAACGCTCCAAATGATCTCCACATCTATGATTCTATTTCTGTTATGCTTGTGTGCATAGTTTGATTTTTAGATTTAATTTTGGATAGTTGGGAATTTATTACCATTTTAATGTTCATAGTTTTGATTATGATTTTGATGATTCTTATTCTTAAATAAATCCCTTTAACATTTCGTATAATAATGGCTTGGTGATGATGAACTCCTTTAGTTTTACCTTGTCTGGGATGCATTATATCTGTCCTTCTATTATAAATGATAGCTTTGCTGAAGAGAGTAATTTAGGTTGTAGGTAATTGCTTTTCAGCACTTTGAATACCTCTTGCCAGTCCCTTCTAGCCTGCAAAGTTTGTTTTGAGAAATCAGATGATAGTCTTATGGGAACTCCTTTATAGGTAACTCTCTGCTTCTCTCTTGCTGCTTTTAAGATTCTCTCTTATCTTTAGACTTTGGCATTTTAATTATGATGTGGCTTGGTGTGGCCCTCTTTGGGTCCAACTAGTTTGGGGCTCTCTGTGTTTCCTGGGCTTGTATGTCTATTTCCTTCACTAAATTAGGGAAGTTTCCTTCCATTATTTTTTCTCTTTTTATTTTTTCTTTTATTAATTTATTTACTTTTTAAATACATTTGTCTCTGCCTTCCCCCCACCTCTTTCCCTTGCCCCCTCCCACCTTCCCTCCCTCAGCTCTTCCGCTTTGGTTTTGTCCATGAGTCCTTGCTATATGTTCCTTGACTTTCCCCTTCCCTTCCCTTTCCCTGCCCCCCTTCCCTCTTGTCTCTGTTGATTTCTTTTCCTTTCAGTGTTGCTGGTCATATTTTCCTTGCTTCTTTGCATTGTTGGTTAGGTTCCGCTTATAGGTGAGATCATATGGTATTTGTCTTTCGCCCCCTGGCTTATTTCGCTTAGCATGATGCTCTCCAGTTCCATCCATGCTGTCGCAAAGTGTAGTGCTTCTTTTTTTCTTTCTGCTGCGTAGTATTCCACTGTGTATATGTACCATAATTTTTTGATCCAATCATCTACTGATGGGCATTTAGGTTGCTTCCAACACTTGGCTATTGTAAATTGTGCTGCTATGAACATTGGGGTGCATGCGTTCTTTTGTATTGGCATTTTGGTGTTCTCAGGGTATAGTCCCAGCAGGGGAATCGCTGGATCAAAAGGCAGTTCCATTTTCAGCTTTCTGAGGAAATTCCACACTGCTTTCCACAGTGGCTGCACCAGTCTGCATTCCCACCAACAGTGGACTAGGGTTCCCTTTTCTCCACAGCCTCGCCAGCACCTGTTATTTGTCGATCTGTTTATGATGGCCATTCTGACCGGTGTGAGGTGGTACCTCATGGTGGTTTTGATCTGCATTTCTCTGATGGCTAGTGATGTTGAGCATCCTTTCAAATGCCTCTGGGCCCTCTGTATCTCCTCCTTAGAAAAGCATCTGCCCAGGTCCTTTGCCCATTTTTTGATTGGATCGTTTGTCTTCTTGGAGTAGAGTCGAGTGAGTTCTTTGTATATCTTGGAGATCAAACCTCTATCTGATGTATCATTAAGCAAATATATTTTCCCAAACGGTTGGCTCCCTTTTCATTTTGCTGATGTTTTCTTTAGCCGTGCAGAAGCTTCTTATTTTCATGAGGTCCCACTTGTTTATTCTTTCCTTTATGTCCCTTGCTTTAGGAGACATATCAGTGAAAAGATTGCTGCGTGGGATATCTGAGAGTTTCCTGCCAATGTTCTCCTCTAGGACTTTGATGGTGTTGCGACTTATATTTAAGTCTTTACTCCATCTTGAGTTTATTTTTGTGTATGGTGTCAGCTGATGATCCAATTTCAATTTTTTGCATGTAGCCATCCAGCTCTCCCAACACCATTTGTTGAAGAGGCTGTTATTGCTCCATTTTATGCTTCTGCCCCCTTTGTCAAATATTAGATGCCCATAGAGACCTGGGCTTATTTCTGGGCTTTCAATTCTGTTCCACTGGTCTATGGGTCTGTTCTTGTGCCAGTACCAGATTGTTTTGAGTATGGTGGCTTTGTAGTAGAGTTTGATGTCCGGTATTGTGATCCCTCCTACTTTGTGTTGCTTTCTCAAAATTGCTGCGGCTATTCGGGGTCGTTTCTGGTTCCATATAAATTTTTGAAATGTCTGTTCTATTTCTGTGAAATACGTCATTGGTATCTTAATAGGGATTGCGTTGAATCTATAAATTGCTTTGGGTAGTATGGACATTTTGAGGATATTAATTCTTCCAATCCATGAGCACGGTATATGCTTCCATTTATTTGTGTCTTCCTTAATTTCTTTTTTCAATGTTGTATAGTTTTCTGCATACAGGTCTTTTGTGTCTTTGGTTAAATTTATCCCTAGGTACTTTATCTTTTTTCGTGCTATATCGAATGGTATATTTTTTCTGATTTCTTCGTCTTCTATTGCATTGCTGGTGTACAAAAACGCCTTTGATTTCTGAATGTTGACTTTGTATCCTGCTGTTTTGCCAAATTCACTTATTAGGTTGAGGAGTTTTTTGGTAGAGTCTACAGGGTTCTCTATGTACACTATCATGTCATCTGCAAACAATGATAGTTTTACTTCCTCCTTTCCTATTTGGATGCCTTTTATCTCTTTCTCTTGTCTGACCGC
Organism: Pteronotus mesoamericanus; assembly: GCF_021234165.1. Lineage (NCBI taxonomy): Eukaryota > Metazoa > Chordata > Mammalia > Chiroptera > Mormoopidae > Pteronotus > Pteronotus mesoamericanus. Next base: position 557,378 of record NW_026555150.1, read on the forward strand.
TGTGGCTAGGACTTCCAATACGATGTTGAAAAGAAGCGGTGAGAGCGGACATCCTTGTCGTGTTCCCGATCTTAGTGGGAAAGCTTTCAGTTTTTGCCCGTTGAGTATGATATTGGCTGTAGGTTTTTCATATATGGCCTTTATTAGGTTGAGGAATGCCCCATTTATTCCCATTTTGCTGAGTGTTTTGATCATAAATGGGTGCTGTACCTTGTCAAATGCTTTTTCTGCATCTATCGAGATGATCATGTGGTTTTTGTCTTTTCTTTTATTTATGTGATGTATCACGTTTACTGATTTGCGTATATTGAACCATCCCTGCATCCCTGGGATGAATCCCACTTGATCGTGATGGATAATGTTTTGAATGTATTGCTGGATGCGGTTTGCCAATATTTTGTTGAGGATTTTAGCATCTATGTTCATCAGCGAAATTGGCCTGTAGTTTTCTTTCTTTGTAGGGTCTTTATCTGGTTTTGGGATCAGGGTGATGCTGGCCTCATAGAAGGACTCTGGGAGTCTTCCATCCTCTTGGATTTTTTGGAATAGTCTGAGAAGGACAGGGGTTAGCTCTTCCTTAAATGTTTTGTAAAATTCTCCTGGGAAACCGTCCGGCCCTGGGCTTTTGTGTGCTGGGAGTTTCTTGATGACTGCTTCAATTTCCCCAGCTGTTATCGGTCCGTTCAAGCTTTCTGTTTCTTCCTCCTTCAGTGTTGGAAGATTATACTTTTCTAAAAATTTGTCCATTTCATGAAGATTTTCAAATTTCTTGGCATATAATTGTTCATAATCGTTTCTGATGATCATTTGTATTTCTGTGGTATCAGTTGTTATTTCTCCTCTTTCATTTCTGATATTATTAATTTGGGTCCTCTCCCTTTTTTTCTTGATGAGTCTGCTTAAAGGCTTGTCAACTTTATTAATCTTTTCAAAGAACCAGCTTCTGGATTGGTTGATCCTCTGAATTGTTCTTTTTGTCTCTATGTCATTCAGTTCTGCTCTAATCTTGACTATTTCCTTCCTTCTACTTGCTCTGGGATTTATTTGCTGTTGTTTCTCCAGTTCTTGAAGTTGTAGTGTTAGGTCTTTTATTTGAAATGTTTCTTTTTAAGGTAAGCCTGTATTGCTATGAACTTCCCTCTCAGGACCGCCTTTGCTGTGTCCCATAGGTTTTGGACAGTTGTCTGTTCATTTTCATTTGTTTCCAGAAATTTTTTGATTTCTTCTCTTATCTCATTATTGACCCACTCATTGTTTAATAGTCCACTGTTCAGTCTCCATGAGTTTGCAAGTTTTTGAAGTTTCTCTTTGAGGTTGATTTCGAGTTTCAAGGCCTTGTGGTCTGAGAAAAAGTTTGGTATTATTTCAATTTTCCTGAATTTACTGAGGCTTGCTTTGTGTCCTAGCATGTGGTCTATCTTTGAAAAACTGCCATGAGCATTTGAAAAGAATGTGTATTTTTCTTCTTTGGGATGTAAGGTTCTATATATGTCAGTTAAGTCTCTTTGATTCAGTGTGTCATTCAGCGCCACGGTATGTTTATTAATGTTTTGTTTGGAAGATCTGTCCATTTTTGACAGTGGGGTGTTGAAATCCCCTACTATCGGTGTGTTGCTGTCTATGTCTTTTTTGAAGTCATCCAACAATTTCCTTATAAACTTGGGGGCTCCTATATTGGCAGCATATAAGTTTACAATGTTGATGTCTTCTTGATAGATTCTTCCTTTCAGTATGATAAAGTGCCCCTCTGGGTCTCTCTTTATGGCCTTTGTTTTGAAATCTACTTTGTCTGATACAAGTATGGCAACGCCAGCCTTTTTCTCATGTCCATTTGCTTGGAATATTATTTTCCATCCCTTTACTTTCAATCTGTGTAGGTCTTTTGCTCGGAGGTGGGTCCCTTGCAGGCAGCATATGTGTGGGTCATGTTTTCTTATCCATTCAGCTACCCTGTGTCTTTTGATTGGGGCATTTAGTCCATTCACATTGAGAGATATTACTGATAGAAACTTACTCATCTTTTCTCTTTGTACTTGTGTTCCTCTCTGTCTCATTCTTTTCCTTCATCTGCTTAAACCAGTCCCCTTAGCATATCTTGTAGTGCTGGTTTGGTAGAGATGTATTCTTTTAGCTTTCTTTTGTCTGGGAAACTCCGTATTTCTCCTTCTATTTTAATGGAGAGCCTAGCTGGGTAGAGCAGTCTTGGCTGTAGGCCTTTGCTTTTCATGGCTTGGAATATTTGTTGCCATTCCCTTCTGGCTTGCAGTGTTTCTATTGAGAAGTTAGTTCCTAGGCGTATCGGGGCCCCCTTGTATGTTACTTTCTCCTTCTCCCTTGCTGCCTTGAGGATTCTCTTTGTCTTTGACATTTGCCATTTTAATGATGATGTGTCTTGGAGTGGACCTCCTTGGGTCCCTCTTGAGTGGGGTCCTCTGTGCCTCCTGGATCCATGAGAGCCTTTCTCTCCTCAAATTAGGGAAATTTTCCATCATTACTTTTTCGAGGAGGTTCTCTATTCCTTGCTCCTCTTCTTCTCCTTCTGGTATCCCTATTATACGGATATTATTGCGTTTCAGGTTGTCCTGCATTTCCCTAAATGCCTCTTCATTCTTTTTGTGCCATTTTTCCATTTCTTGTTCTTTCTGGGAGCTTTTTTCTACCTTGTCCTCCATCTCACTGATTCGGTCCTCAGCTTCATCCAGCCTGCTTTGGATTCCTTCTATTGTGTTCTTCAAGTCAGAAATGGTATTCTTCATATCCTCTTGTGTCTTCTTGATAGTTTCTATGTCCTTTTCCAGGCTGATATAGTTTGCTGTAAGATCCTGATAGTTTCTCTGCAGTTTCTCATAGTTCTCTTTGAGCTGGCTCAAAGTTCTCATTGAGCTTCCTTAGAACCATTGTTTTGAATTCCATATCTGATAGTTCCCTTGCCTCTATTTCATTTAGCTCTCTCTGTGGGGAGTCCCCTTTTCCACTCATTTGAGGGGAACTTCTCTTTCTTCCCATTTTTGTGAGAGTCTGTTAAGTATTTTTGTCCTTTACTTTTCTTTCTGGGCTTGCCTCTGATGATGTCAGTTGTTGACCCTATAGGGCCTCGGGTTGTTTGTTTGAGCCTTTCAGGAGTCTAATGCCTGTGTCTGACTCCTGCTTGGAGCAGCTCTGTGACCCCTTCGGTCAGGGCTGGGCTATTTTTTGGGATCTCTCTGCGCTCTCACGCGGGCTCCTTGAGCGTGTTCCCAGCGCGGCAGGGTCCCCCACCTGCCTGGGCTCGCATGTGTTTGCCCCAGACCAGGGGGCTTATTCGCGACCTCCCGTACTCATCTGGCCTCCCTGGCACGCGAGCTTCGCGGCACTGGTCAGTTTAGGGTCTTCTATTGTGTGTTTTCCCCGCTTTTGGCTCTTTGGGTGCGTTGCTTGCCCTCGCCCAATGGGCACTACGGAAATGGGAGGAAATCAGCTCTAGGACTCTCCGGATAATCCTGTTTCTGGTCTCTCCTCCAGGAACTCTGGGCAGTTCTACTTATTTTGTGGGCCGCTCCGCAATCGCGGCCGGTAGGTCAGTTTACGCCTTCCCTTGCCCCTCTGTGCACTCCCTCGCAGGCCGTATGGGTGCCAGTCTGTGTGAGGCCTTGCCGGCAGGTGCAAGCGTTTGCCAGTCAGCGTGGGTCACACACACGCTCGCCAACCTTCGCCAGTCACTCGGCGCAAGTGTGCACGCCTGCTCTGGGTGTTTTGGTGGTGTCTCTGTTTGCTTTTCGGTTTTTGGCTCTTTGGGGGTGTGGCCTCTTCCCAGGCAATGGAGACTACGGCAAGGAGAAGGAGTAGGGACTCCCCGGTTCCTCCTCCCGTTCTTTCTTCAAGGCCTCTGTCTCCAGTCTCTCCTCAAGGTTCTCCCAGCCAGTCTGCACTCAGCCCCGTAGCTCACAGGCGTACAAGCTGTGTGCGGAGTGCACAAAAGGCAGGTTAATTGATTCCCTTATGCCTGAGCGAGATGGTAGCTGCAGAGTGGGAAGTGCGTTATCACCCGGGCTCCACCGGCCGCCGTGTCAGTTCTCTTCACAAAGTTTTCCTCACCAGTCTTTTCCCAGGCACCAGCCCACCCTGCTGCCGCCTCTACCCAGCGATCAAGGAGGGTGGCTGCTGCTGCAACTTTTGCGTTGGCCCTTTAAATGTCTTTTTGCATCCCCAGCCACCTGTCTCTGGCAGAGAGCGCCCCTAAGCTTTTTGGGGTTGTGTTTTGTCTGTATTTTCTCGGCTTTAGCTGCTGTAGTTTAGGGGTTCCTGTTTATGATTCAGACCCCGTTTTTCTCGGGGAGGGGGGGCGCTAACTGGCCGTTTCAATGTCCCTCTGGTGCCAGTGCCCGTGCGCACCCAGCCCACCCTCTCGAGCCTCCACCGCAATTCTCACCCGTTGGGATGTGTGAGAGTAGAATCCACTATCCGCAGCACCAAGGCTCCTCTCCCACTATCGCTCCACTGCTTTCCAGGTGATTACTCCATTATTTAGTTGCAATTCCAGTTTGGTTTTGGGAGGAGGTCAGCGTGACTCCCTTTCACTCCTCCGCCATCTTTCCACACTCAATCTGATCTACTTGATTATTTCTATGCTGGTGTCATATTTTAATTGCTGAGACTTTATAATGGTTTTACATTTTTAAATATTTTATAAATCACTTTGACATTTAAAAATAAATAAAATCAACCTGTATTTAAGGAGAACAAAGAAGAAAGAAAGAAAGAAAGAAAGAAAGAAAGAAAGAAAGGAAGGAAGGAAGGAAGGAAGAAAAAGAAAGAAAAATGAAACTCCTACCTTTTGTGACAACATGGATGGAACTGGAGAATATTATGCTAAGTGAAATAAGCCAGTTGGTGAAAGACAAATACCATGTGATCACACCTATAAGTGGAATCTATTCAAGAAAATAAACTAATGAACGAAATAAACCACAGGCATGGAAACATGGAGCAGACTGAAAGTGACCAGAGGGGATGGGGAAAGAGGACAGTGGTGGAAAGAAGGGGAAGGGACTAGACAAAGAACATGTATGAATGACACTTGGACATGAACAACAGAGTGGGAATTGACTGTGGGAGTGGGGGGTGGGGGTGGGATGGGTAGAGGGGGGCAAAGGGGGAAAATTGAGACAACTTTAACAGAATAAACATGACTTAAAATTTAAAAAAAAAGAATAAGCCAGATATATGTAACAATACAGATGAATATCAAATAATTGTAAGTGAAATAAGCCAACACAAAATGCTACATGCTATATGATTCCTTTATATGACCTTCTGGAAAAGGGGAAAGAGTGGGGGCAGAAAACAAATCAGTCAGAGACTGGGAAGTGGGGATGCATACAAAGAGGTATGGAGGTAGCAAAACTGTCTTCTATCTTAATTTTGTTGGTTTGCATTTGTCAAAACCCTCAGAACCAGAAGTTAAATAGGACAAATTTCACTGTATGTAAATTATACCTTAATTTTTTAAAAAAGTAATATAAAATAAAAGACTCACTTAACAAACTTGCTAAAGAAACTATTTGCATTTTAGTGTTTCATCTTGCTTCAAAAAGGAGGATATGTAGCTACAAATATATTTAATGCAAAAGATAAAAATTACATTTGCAATCATTTTAAAAAATAACTGTTATCACTTGAAATAACACATAATAAATTGCGATGATCAAAACCCCTTCCTCCCAAAAAAGTGAGGGAGGGAATCATTGCAAAGAAAAAATACAGGCATTAGAACTCCAATTAAATTAGCTGTGAGGTTAATAGAATAATGCTTGTTATAATGTCCTTCCATTAACTAAAGAACGGTCACAAATTTAGCTCAAGTTTTCCTAACAATTGGTACAAATAGAAATATCCAATCAGTTACATGAGTCCAGTGTTGCTCAGTAAAGAAAAAAAAATCCAATTGCTTAGGACAGAAAGAGATTCAAGTATTACAAGCCAGAGGAAAAAAAAATAGGAAAAGGAAAACAAGAAAACTAAGATGAGACAGAAGCAGAATATAGAAAAAAGAAAAGGCAGATTTAATAAATAAAGCCAATAATTGGGAATAAGGGAAAAATACTACAATTTAACAAATGGAAGATTATACCGGTTAACTGAAAGGAGAAAATAATATAAACCACAGGTCTACCAGGCTCTTTCCCAACTCAGGATATTTGCTTTTGTTGTTCCCCTTGCTTAAAATGCTCCTCCCCCAGCACTTAACCTTGGCTGGCTCTCCCTTCATCTATATGGCTTAGTTTAAATGACACCTCCTCACAGAGACCTTCCCTTATAACCCTATCTATGGTATACCACCCTGCCTCCAAGATTAAGCATTCTTTATTGCTTCAGTTTCCTTTATTTTCTTCATAGCAGTTACAATAATCGTTAATCATTTGCTTTTAGGTCTGTCTCATCTACTGGACTTAATAAGCCCTATAAATGAGGTCAGAGATTTTACATGTCTCTCTATTTTGTTTTTAATTTCTTCATCCTTAGTGCCTAAATCAGCACTTAGCATACAGAAAATGCCCCAAAAATAGATGAAACCACATTTTTTAATCAGAATGAGAGGAAAAATTAAATTTTCTTGGATATTTTCAAATAAAGTTGGTAATCACTTAAAAAAGAAAAAATAATTCCTAATAAAATGCATAAAAAATTCAGCACCACAAGTAATAAATAATGCATATTCCAGGAATAAAAAATGAATTTTTGAAGACAAATTGTTTAAGTCAACAGAAACTGATGGATTCATTAGAAACTCTTTCAAACCTTCTTAGACTACATATTCTTTTGATTCAAACTATTTTTAAATATAAAAATGAAGGTATGCCACTCATGTCATTGTATAAAGAAGATATGGTTTTATTCTAAAAATAGAGAAAGAAAATATCAAATGAGGGAATTATAGGCTGATCTGACTTTTGAAAAAACTATAGGCATATAGTTTTGTATGTTCATGCATAATATATATTTTAACATATTATTCCAACTATATGTGTGTTTATGCATGCATGTGTGTAGCCTAAATAAAATATTAATATATAGAACACTGCAATATAATTTTTAAAGTATGAAATATGAATATTCATAAAAACAAGCTGGTATAATGTGTTAATGGGAAAATATTTTATATTAGTTTTAATAGCTTCCAAGAAACACTGGTAATATTCAACATATTTTCTTTTTCTCTTAATTTATTTTATTATTTCTTTCCATTGATATTTATACCCCTTTTACCCCCCACCCCCCCAACAATCACCATTAAATGTTTTCCTTCCTAACATGGAAAGGGCACATTCAAAAAACAGAATCAACAATATATTTAATGGAGAAGTACGCTTGGAATTACTCCCTTTAAAATACAGACAGACAAAAATAGAACTCCACAAATGCTAGTTCTTTTTCTTTTCTTATTTGCCACTCTCTCTCAGTGGAATATTGACTATGGTTATCAGAGAGGAACAAAGGAATTGAGTGTACATTTAGGAAAGGAAGATATTAAAAATCTATTTTTGCTTATGACATGAATATATACTGAGAAAATCCAAAGAAGTCAACCAAAAAATTACCAGAGGTAATAAATGCATTCATCAGAGTTGTGGAGAGAAGCCCACAAAAATAAATTAAATGTATCCTTATATTCCAATAATACAGAAAATACAATGAATAACTCAAAAAAGAAATGAAATTCCACCCACAATAGATACTAGAAACATTAACTGCCCCTGTATTAATTAAGTTTGCAACATAAAGAAAATTGATATCCTAATGAATAAAAAATGAAAGATTTAAATAATATACCTTTCTCATTGTTAAAAAATTAAATAAATCTGAGAGTACTCAAACTGACACATACAGAGTGAGGCAAAAGTAGGTTTACATTTATTTGTATGGAAAATAATACAACAATTATTAAGTAATAATAAAAGGATAAATTCTGTTTCCTGTACTCACAATTGTAAACCTACTTTTGGCCCACCCTGTACTGTAACAGTTGTCAAAATTATGTAATATTTCAACTAAATAAGGGAGACAAATCTGCAGAATAGAGCATCCAGTAATAGATTCAAATTATTATTATAAGAATTAAAATTATTGTAAAAAATATATGTGACACAGCAATGAAAAAGGGAATCGTTAACAAAAGTTTTGCCAGCTGGTTACATACATGGTAATAAAAAATAAATAAATAGGTAAATCAATAACTTAGACCTGTGCCTTACACTGTAGATTTGTAATTCCAGGTAGTAGTCAAAACTTTAAATGACAAGGTATATTTTGTGAAATTATAAAGTTAAATTATGTTTTTAAAATTGAAATTCAGTGTCAGGAGATGTAAGAGAAACAAAGCTAGTGTCTGAGAACAAAACTCATAAATTATATTAGGCCAAGAAAGATTCAGCTAAAGGCAATGGGGAAGAAATCAGCCAGGCAGGCAAATGCCTGGAGAATCTGGGGCTAAGAGATGGCAGTCCAGATAAGCAGTCAGCATTAGCAAAGGCCAGAAGGGTAAGGTGTTGGTGATCTGTTAGGCTGCAAAGAACAGCAATGTGAGTGGCAATACAGAGAGGCCATTCACATTGCCTCTCTATTTGGATAGGCAGTTGACGTCTGGTGTTGGGACAGCAGGTTCTACAGTTCCCAGTTGCTAGTCTGGGATTTAGAATTAGAATTCAAGTTCCTGAAAGAGCAGGGAAGGCAAAGGCAAAGACCCAGTTGTAGAAGAATCAGAGTACTAGGTAGATTACCAAATCAGAGGCCAGGTCATAAAACTGCTGTGCAAGTTATCGCGTAATTATAGGAATGAGCAGAAATCAAGTTAGTAGAAATATGGATTGATTTGGTTCAGGTTTCATGTACAAGCACAGGTTAAGTGGTTCCAACTGTGAGAATTTAAAGAGTTTGGGGATAGTGAACCAGGTAGCTCACTATAAAATGGCATTTTATTCTAGCTGTGGAAGGGAGATGCATTTCTGATTTAAAGAAATACAGTATACAATCACATACAAGTGTATTCAAATGTCTTTAAAAGTCTTAAGCTATAAAATGTAATAAAAATGAATATCAAAAAAGTATCATAATATAAAAACTTCATGAAAAAACTGTAACTGCTAAAGGTTCACTATCCAATTTGAATAAAACATTAATGTACACACATCAAGCTAATATTTAGATTCTACTTGATAAGTTAACAAAGAAGATGGATAGGCAGTTTATATAAAAATAAATTGAAATAGGATATCATCATGTAAAAGAAGATAAAGCCTCAGTAACAATTAAATTAATATAAATTAAAACAAAAATACCATTGCTTATGTATTAAACTGACATAAACACATACAGTTTATAAAGTCAACTGATAGCAGGAATTTGGGGAAATGGGTGCCCTTATACTTTGCTATTGGCTCTGTAAATTTGATTCAGTTTTGCAGAAAGGTAATTTGGCTATATGTGAAAAGAAAAAAGAAACCATTCATGATTTTTCTCCTAGTAATTAATTCCATTGTAGGGAATATACCCCAAGGAAATAAACAAAGGGAAAAAGAAATTTGTACTATGATTTTTCACAGCCATGCTCTGTTCCAACTATAAAAAAATAGGAAAGAGTCCAAATGCCCTTTATTACTAATATGGTAACAAAGAGGTTTTCTATAGGCATTAAAAGTGACAAATGTAAAAAATCTGTTATTTTATATAATTACATATGTAAAACAGTTATGTGAAAAAAATCAGAGTGTAAAATAGTACGTACACCACAATACAACCATGTTAACAGATGTAAGACAATTTATCATTTTCTATTTCTTCCATCAGCTTTGAAAGCAGTATTTTCCTCAGAACTCATCCATAACATCTAAGTTTTCAAATTTACTGAGATAAAGTTCTTCATTTTTTTTTTTTTACATTTAAAAATCTATTGGGATGTTTCCATTTTCATCCCTGATATCAGTTATCTGTACCTTCCTTGTTTTTTTCTTGGACAAAGTTTGTAGAAGTTCATTTTATTAGTCTTTTCAAATAACCAACTTTTGGCTTTAATAAAATTTTCTACTGCATTTTTGTTTATTACTACATTTCTGTTCTTTACTTTCTTCTACATGCCTTGAGTTTAATTTGCTGCTCTTATTACCATGAAACTGATGCTTATAATGTTGCTTTTCAGTCTGTTTTCCTTCTAATCTATGAGGGGAGACCCTCCAAAAAAACCCAGAATTTATTTATGAAAAATTTATTTATTTATTCTTACATGTTTAAACTTCAGTCACCTTCACAGTACTCTCCATTTGATGCAATACACCCATCAAGACATTTTTTTCCCACTGCTCAGAACAGTTTTTGAACTCGTTGATTTTGATGCCTTTCAGTGCTTCTCTACAGTTTTTGTTTCAACTCTTCTACATCAGCAAAACGTTTCCCTTTGAGAACTTTTTTCATCTGGGAAAAAAAAGTCACTCCTGGCAGAGATCTGCTAAATTGGGAGGGTGGGGCCAAGGGGTCATGCCATTTTTGGTCAAAAACTGCTGAACACTCAGTGGTTCAGTGGTGTGGGCAGGTGCACTCCTAAATCACCCATCATGAAGTGGGCAAACACATTGAAAGAGCCTTCCCAAAAAAATCCATTGAAGCCAAACGCGGCTTCTCAGAACGATGACAGCTGGTACACTGATACAGATGCGTTCCTAGAACACTCATCAAAGCAGGGGAAGCCTGTACTACAAGGGGCCCACCCTCCAGAAGATAATTCTGGGATTTTACGGGTCCTCCTTCATACGTTCGGATACAAATATCCCTTAACCACAGCTACATTCCACAAATGTAGATATATATTTTCATTGCCATTCAATTCAAATATTTCTCAATCCCATATTTTTTCTCTGACTTATTAATTATATATAAGTATACTGCTAATTTTACAAATAAATCATGATTTACTGGTTATCATTTTGCTACTGATTTCAAGCTTTATTCCATTATGGCCACACAACATACTTTGTATAACTTGAATCATTGAAATTTATTAAGACGTTATGGCCCAGTATGTGGTGAATTTGGGAACTATTTCCATATATAATTGAAAAGAATGTATAGTCTACAGGTCTTAGATGTTGTGCTCTGCACATGCAGTGGTATATTGGTAAATGTTTAACTGGATCTCAAACAGATACCTGGATGTGTACTGTTGCCCAATTTCCATGATGCAAATGTTCCCACTATGGACAAATGCAACCTGTCAACATGAGATCAAAGAATACAGAGCTGGAAAGAGATGCACACCTGCAAGTCAGTATGAGTTCATGGCAGTATACCAATGCATATGTGTCTTATTAGTTCAGGTTATTAATTGTGTAGTTCAATATTCCATATCCTTACTGCTATTTATTGCTATAGCTATTTATTGCTATAGATTAATATTTGTGCCTCCATCCAATTCATATGTAGAAAAAATTGTTTCATATGTAGAAACTTAATGTCTAATGTAATATAAGGTAGAAACCTTGGGAATTGCTTAGGTCATATGGGTAGAGTCCTCACAATTTGATTAGTGGTTTTATGAAAGTGACATCACAGATTTCAAAAGTCCCCACCTACTATGTGAGATTGCAGCAAGAAGATGGCCATCTGTAAGGAAGTGGGCCCACACGAAACACAAGAACTGCTAATGTCCTGATCTTTGACTTCCCCGTGTCCATAACTATGAGAAATAAATCTTGACTTGCGCCGAGTGACCGGCGAGGGTTAGCGAGCGTGTGTGTGACCCACGCGGGCTGGCAAACGCTTGCACCTGCCGGCAAGGCCTCACACAGACTGGCACCCATACGGCCTGCGAGGGAGTGCACAGAGGGGCAAGGGAAGGCGTAAACTGACCTACCCGCCGCAATTGCGGAGCGGCCCACAAAATAAGTAGAGCTGCCCAGAGTCCCTGGAGGAGAGACCAGAAACAGGATTATCCGGAGAGTCCTAGAGCTGATTTCCTCCCATTTCCGTAGTGCCCATTGGGCGAGGGCAAGCAACGCACCCAAAGAGCCAAAAGCGGGGAAAACACACAATAGAAGACCCTAAACTGACCAGTGCCGCGAAGCTCGCGTGCCAGGGAGGCCAGATGAGTACGGGAGGTCGCGAATAAGCCCCCTGGTCTGGGGCAAACACATGCGAGCCCAGGCAGGTGGGGGACCCTGCCGCGCTGGGAACACGCTCAAGGAGCCCGCGTGAGAGCGCAGAGAGATCCCAAAAAATAGCTCAGCTCTGACCGAAGGGGTCACAGAGCTGCTCCAAGCAGGAGTCAGACACAGGCATTAGACTCCTGAAAGGCTCAAACAAACAACCCGAGGCCCTATAGGGTCAACAACTGACATCATCAGAGGCAAGCCCAGAAAGAAAAGTAAAGGACAAAAATACTTAACAGACTCTCACAAAAATGGGAAGAAAGAGAAGTTCCCCTCAAATGAGTGGAAAAGGGGACTCCCCACAGAGAGAGCTAAATGAAATAGAGGCAAGGGAACTATCAGATATGGAATTCAAAACAATGGTTCTAAGGAAGCTCAATGAGAACTTTGAGCCAGCTCAAAGAGAACTATGAGAAACTGCAGAGAAACTATCAGGATCTTACAGCAAACTATATCAGCCTGGAAAAGGACATAGAAACTATCAAGAAGACACAAGAGGATATGAAGAATACCATTTCTGACTTGAAGAACACAATAGAAGGAATCCAAAGCAGGCTGGATGAAGCTGAGGACCGAATCAGTGAGATGGAGGACAAGGTAGAAAAAAGCTCCCAGAAAGAACAAGAAATGGAAAAATGGCTCAAAAAGAATGAAGAGGCATTTAGGGAAATGCAGGACAACCTGAAACGCAATAATATCCGTATAATAGGGATACCAGAAGGAGAAGAAGAGGAGCAAGGAATAGAGAACCTCCTCGAAAAAGTAATGATGGAAAATTTCCCTAATTTGAGGAGAGAAAGGCTCTCATGGATCCAGGAGGCACAGAGGACCCCACTCAAGAGGGACCCAAGGAGGTCCACTCCAAGACACATCATCATTAAAATGGCAAATGTCAAAGACAAAGAGAATCCTCAAGGCAGCAAGGGAGAAGGAGAAAGTAACATACAAGGGGGCCCCGATACGCCTAGGAGCTAACTTCTCAACAGAAACACTGCAAGCCAGAAGGGAATGGCAACAAATATTCCAAGCCATGAAAAGCAAAGGCCTACAGCCAAGACTGCTCTACCCAGCTAGGCTCTCCATTAAAATAGAAGGAGAAATACGGAGTTTCCCAGACAAAAGAAAGCTAAAAGAATACATCTCTACCAAACCAGCACTACAAGATATGCTAAGGGGACTGGTTTAAGCAGATGAAGGAAAAGAATGAGACAGAGAGGAACACAAGTACAAAGAGAAAAGATGAGTAAGTTTCTATCAGTAATATCTCTCAATGTGAATGGACTAAATGCCCCAATCAAAAGACACAGGGTAGCTGAATGGATAAGAAAACATGACCCACACATATGCTGCCTGCAAGGGACCCACCTCCGAGCAAAAGACCTACACAGATTGAAAGTAAAGGGATGGAAAATAATATTCCAAGCAAATGGACATGAGAAAAAGGCTGGCGTTGCCATACTTGTATCAGACAAAGTAGATTTCAAAACAAAGGCCATAAAGAGAGACCCAGAGGGGCACTTTATCATACTGAAAGGAAGAATCTATCAAGAAGACATCAACATTGTAAACTTATATGCTGCCAATATAGGAGCCCCCAAGTTTATAAGGAAATTGTTGGATGACTTCAAAAAAGACATAGACAGCAACACACCGATAGTAGGGGATTTCAACACCCCACTGTCAAAAATGGACAGATCTTCCAAACAAAACATTAATAAACATACCGTGGCGCTGAATGACACACTGAATCAAAGAGACTTAACTGACATATATAGAACCTTACATCCCAAAGAAGAAAAATACACATTCTTTTCAAATGCTCATGGCAGTTTTTCAAAGATAGACCACATGCTAGGACACAAAGCAAGCCTCAGTAAATTCAGGAAAATTGAAATAATACCAAACTTTTTCTCAGACCACAAGGCCTTGAAACTCGAAATCAACCTCAAAGAGAAACTTCAAAAACTTGCAAACTCATGGAGACTGAACAGTGGACTATTAAACAATGAGTGGGTCAATAATGAGATAAGAGAAGAAATCAAAAAATTTCTGGAAACAAATGAAAATGAACAGACAACTGTCCAAAACCTATGGGACACAGCAAAGGCGGTCCTGAGAGGGAAGTTCATAGCAATACAGGCTTACCTTAAAAAGAAACATTTCAAATAAAAGACCTAACACTACAACTTCAAGAACTGGAGAAACAACAGCAAATAAATCCCAGAGCAAGTAGAAGGAAGGAAATAGTCAAGATTAGAGCAGAACTGAATGACATAGAGACAAAAAGAACAATTCAGAGGATCAACCAATCCAGAAGCTGGTTCTTTGAAAAGATTAATAAAGTTGACAAGCCTTTAAGCAGACTCATCAAGAAAAAAAGGGAGAGGACCCAAATTAATAATATCAGAAATGAAAGAGGAGAAATAACAACTGATACCACAGAAATACAAATGATCATCAGAAACGATTATGAACAATTATATGCCAAGAAATTTGAAAATCTTCATGAAATGGACAAATTTTTAGAAAAGTATAATCTTCCAACACTGAAGGAGGAAGAAACAGAAAGCTTGAACGGACCGATAACAGCTGGGGAAATTGAAGCAGTCATCAAGAAACTCCCAGCACACAAAAGCCCAGGGCCGGACGGTTTCCCAGGAGAATTTTACAAAACATTTAAGGAAGAGCTAACCCCTGTCCTTCTCAGACTATTCCAAAAAATCCAAGAGGATGGAAGACTCCCAGAGTCCTTCTATGAGGCCAGCATCACCCTGATCCCAAAACCAGATAAAGACCCTACAAAGAAAGAAAACTACAGGCCAATTTCGCTGATGAACATAGATGCTAAAATCCTCAACAAAATATTGGCAAACCGCATCCAGCAATACATTCAAAACATTATCCATCACGATCAAGTGGGATTCATCCCAGGGATGCAGGGATGGTTCAATATACGCAAATCAGTAAACGTGATACATCACATAAATAAAAGAAAAGACAAAAACCACATGATCATCTCGATAGATGCAGAAAAAGCATTTGACAAGGTACAGCACCCATTTATGATCAAAACACTCAGCAAAATGGGAATAAATGGGGCATTCCTCAACCTAATAAAGGCCATATATGAAAAACCTACAGCCAATATCATACTCAACGGGCAAAAACTGAAAGCTTTCCCACTAAGATCGGGAACACGACAAGGATGTCCGCTCTCACCGCTTCTTTTCAACATCGTATTGGAAGTCCTAGCCACAGCGGTCAGACAAGAGAAAGAGATAAAAGGCATCCAAATAGGAAAGGAGGAAGTAAAACTATCATTGTTTGCAGATGACATGATAGTGTACATAGAGAACCCTGTAGACTCTACCAAAAAACTCCTCAACCTAATAAGTGAATTTGGCAAAACAGCAGGATACAAAGTCAACATTCAGAAATCAAAGGCGTTTTTGTACACCAGCAATGCAATAGAAGACGAAGAAATCAGAAAAAATATACCATTCGATATAGCACGAAAAAAGATAAAGTACCTAGGGATAAATTTAACCAAAGACACAAAAGACCTGTATGCAGAAAACTATACAACATTGAAAAAAGAAATTAAGGAAGACACAAATAAATGGAAGCATATACCGTGCTCATGGATTGGAAGAATTAATATCCTCAAAATGTCCATACTACCCAAAGCAATTTATAGATTCAACGCAATCCCTATTAAGATACCAATGACGTATTTCACAGAAATAGAACAGACATTTCAAAAATTTATATGGAACCAGAAACGACCCCGAATAGCCGCAGCAATTTTGAGAAAGCAACACAAAGTAGGAGGGATCACAATACCGGACATCAAACTCTACTACAAAGCCACCATACTCAAAACAATCTGGTACTGGCACAAGAACAGACCCATAGACCAGTGGAACAGAATTGAAAGCCCAGAAATAAGCCCAGGTCTCTATGGGCATCTAATATTTGACAAAGGGGGCAGAAGCATAAAATGGAGCAATAACAGCCTCTTCAACAAATGGTGTTGGGAGAGCTGGATGGCTACATGCAAAAAATTGAAATTGGATCATCAGCTGACACCATACACAAAAATAAACTCAAGATGGAGTAAAGACTTAAATATAAGTCGCAACACCATCAAAGTCCTAGAGGAGAACATTGGCAGGAAACTCTCAGATATCCCACGCAGCAATCTTTTCACTGATATGTCTCCTAAAGCAAGGGACATAAAGGAAAGAATAAACAAGTGGGACCTCATGAAAATAAGAAGCTTCTGCACGGCTAAAGAAAACATCAGCAAAATGAAAAGGGAGCCAACCGTTTGGGAAAATATATTTGCTTAATGATACATCAGATAGAGGTTTGATCTCCAAGATATACAAAGAACTCACTCGACTCTACTCCAAGAAGACAAACGATCCAATCAAAAAATGGGCAAAGGACCTGGGCAGATGCTTTTCTAAGGAGGAGATACAGAGGGCCCAGAGGCATTTGAAAGGATGCTCAACATCACTAGCCATCAGAGAAATGCAGATCAAAACCACCATGAGGTACCACCTCACACCGGTCAGAATGGCCATCATAAACAGATCGACAAACAACAGGTGCTGGCGAGGCTGTGGAGAAAAGGGAACCCTAGTCCACTGTTGGTGGGAATGCAGACTGGTGCAGCCACTGTGGAAAGCAGTGTGGAATTTCCTCAGAAAGCTGAAAATGGAACTGCCTTTTGATCCAGCGATTCCCCTGCTGGGACTATACCCTGAGAACACCAAAATGCCAATACAAAAGAACGCATGCACCCCAATGTTCATAGCAGCACAATTTACAATAGCCAAGTGTTGGAAGCAACCTAAATGCCCATCAGTAGATGATTGGATCAAAAAATTATGGTACATATACACAGTGGAATACTACGCAGCAGAAAGAAAAAAAGAAGCACTACACTTTGCGACAGCATGGATGGAACTGGAGAGCATCATGCTAAGCGAAATAAGCCAGGGGGCGAAAGACAAATACCATATGATCTCACCTATAAGCGGAACCTAACCAACAATGCAAAGAAGCAAGGAAAATATGACCAGCAACACTGAAAGGAAAAGAAATCAACAGAGACAAGAGGGAAGGGGGGGGGCAGGGAAAGGGAAGGGAAGGGGAAAGTCAAGGAACATATAGCAAGGACTCATGGACAAAACCAAAGCGGAAGAGCTGAGGGAGGGAAGGTGGGAGGGGGCAAGGGAAAGAGGTGGGGGGAAGGCAGAGACAAATGTATTTAAAAAGTAAATAAATTAATAAAAAAAATAGAGAACAACAGAAAAAAGAAATAATCAAGTAGATCAATGAAATATAATGAGCATTCTAGAGCAAACATATATATCTGTCTAACAATGTAATATATGATTAAATTGATATTTCAGATCAGTGGGTAAAGTAAGTCTTATTCGACAAATAAGGTGCATGGACCACTATTACTTGAAATAAAACAAATATAAAGCCCTGCTTCACAAATTATACAAGAAATATTCAGATGAGTTAAAAATCAATATGTAGAATCTAAGGAGTTTTAGGAGAAAATACAAACTAATATTTTTCTTACCCTGAAGTAACATATTCGGACCAAGAAGGTATAAAGTAATATATTGACAATATGACTATATTAAACATTTAAGACTACATAATAATATATCTATTAAAAAAGTTAGAGGACAAATAATCGAAAGGGAAAGTATTTGCCACACATTTAAAAAAGGGTTAATAGTTGCTTTTTTTTGGGGGGGGGATAAATTCTGCAAACCTTTAATCAATAAATGGACAAAGAATACCAAAAAGTCATTTAAAGCTTTCTAAAAATAATAGAAATAGGCAAGAAATATACAGGAACAGGTTTAGTTTCAACAACTAATAAAGGAACAATTAAAATAACACATCATTGTCACAGATTAATACACATTAAAAATATTGGTAATATCAGGTATTGGCAACTGTGAAAGGAACTGGGTATTCATAGGCTCTTTTTCTTCATCTTAAAGCAGTCCCTTTAGCATATTTTGCAGAGCTGGTTTGGTGGAGGCGTATTCTTTTACCCTTCTTTTGTCTGGGAAACTCCTTATTTCACCTTCCATTTTAATTGAGAGCCTTGCTGGGTAGAGCAGTCTTGGTTGCAGGCCTTTGCTTTTCAATACTTGGAATATTTCTTGCCATTCCCTTCTGGCCTGCAGTGTTTCTCTTGAATGGCATCTGCTAGCCATATCGGGACTCCCTTATGTATTACAAACAACCCTGCTTTGTTTTGTAGTTGGCTGTTTTCTGTGTACTTTTTGGGCTGTGGTGCTGTGGGCTGGAGATCCTCGCTTTTGGTTTAGACTCCATTCTTATCAGGGGGATCCAACTGGCCATTTCAATATCCTTCTGGTGCTTCCACCCATGGGTGCCCCACCTGCCTTCTTGAGTCTCTACTGCACTCCTTACCAGTTAGATTTCAGTAAAGCTGATTCTTCTGCCCGTCCAAGGTTATAAGGCTCCTCTCTCGCTATTGTTCAGTTGTTTGTTCCAGATTTCTCCACAATTTAGTTGTAATTCCAGATTGGTCCTGGGAGGAGGTCAGTGTGACTTCCACTCCCTCCTCCTCCATCTTGTTTCTCTGGCTTATTGTTTTTAATTGCTAAATAAACTGTGAGATTTCTTATATCACATATCATAATTTATGTTGCAGTAGTTGTTTGGACAATTGCTTTTTCCAGGTTTTCATGATTAAGGATAAATCTGGGCAAAGATTCACATTTATGTTTTTGTGTGAACATAAGTTTCATATCTTTTTGTTAAATACCTAGGAGTGTAATCTTTGGGTCATAGGGTAAATGTATTTTTTAAATTTATTTTTATTGCTTTTTTTTTCATTACCATTTATCTTCCTTATGTCTCCCAATGATAAACTGTCAAACTTTGTCAAAGTGGCCAAACTATTTTCCCTTCCCAACTAGTAGAGGTTTTATTGATTACATTTATCTTTTTCACGTGCCTCTCATATTTTCTCCATAATTTTGTTGCTGTAATTTTACATGTACATTTATTGAACATTTAATGAGTATCTACTGTGTGCAAATAACTGGACTATGCTTCATGAGCCATAGAAAGATGAATAAGATAGAATCCCCAATACAAAGTAAATTCTGGTGGGGTTACTCTCTCAATCTCTTTTCCTTACTCAGCTTTTCCACTTGATATATAAAAGCCTGTACTGTGTGTGTAATTACTGCTATCTTTGAACTGCAGCAAACCCAGATTCAAATTCCGGCTCTGCTACTTGCTAGATGTGTGACCTTTACAGCATGTTGCTTAATGTCTCTAAGCATCCCTTTCTTCACTACAAACAGGCTAATAATACTTTCTTTACAGTTCACTATGATGATAAAAATTTAAATGTAATAATGTATGTATAGTGGTGATAGAGTAACTGATATAGTAAATGCCCAAAACTGGTACTTTTAAAAAATTTTCCCTATTACATTTATATCTTATAATCTAGTAGTGAAGACATTCACATAAATATTCTATCACGGTAGCACTGTTGTAGTTTAGTTGCTTTGTATAACCATGAAGTGTTTCCCTTGTTGCAAAACATAGTCTGCATAAAAAAAGTTTGATTAAACTAGTTCTAGTAATTTTACCTTTGTTAGAGTATGATTATTTTAAATATAGCATGGGTTATATACCAGTGTCAACTGAGGAAAGCTCTAGAGACTATTTTTCTTTAAAAATGTAATGTTATATTTAGTTGGGCTTTGACAACCAAGAAGCAAATTCTAGCTATCTCACTGGAGGCAGAAGAGCTGGCAATTAACAAGTGTGCAAATTTAAATGGAAAAATCCTATTGAAATACTTGAAGAAGGGCAAATGTGCAGAGTGTCACAAACAGAGCGTGATGATCTCTCAAAATATGAATGTTTTGACATTTTTTTCTCTTTGTTAGTTTTAGTTTTCAGCCTTCCAACCTATTAGAAGATGGAGGACTTTGGACATTTTGGTATGTTGAAATGGATTTTCATTTCCAATTGCTGTGATCCAAGACTAGTTTCCTTATTGGATATGTTTTTTTTTTTTTTCCTGTGAGCCCAAGGGATAAGTCCTTGCCTTGGACTGATTTGTGGCCTGGTGTTGAAGCAATGTAGTGCTGTGGAGCCATGCCCAAAGTAGATATGTAGGAACAAGTACTTGGTGGCTGTGAACAAAAAGACTTATTTCCTGACAGGGAGAATTCTTCAGCATTTTATGTCTTCTCATTCCAGGACTTTGGGGTTTATATTCCTTCTAATTTTAATTAACATTTTAATTGCCTTCTATTTTTATTCTTTTTCAATTAAAAGTTGTCTCTATTTCCCCCCCATTACTCTCCACTGCCCCCCACCTCCCACATTCAATCCCCCCCCCATTGTCTGTCTCCACGGGTCCTTTATACATGTTCCTTGATTTGACCCTTCTCCTTCTTTCCCCCGCTATCCCCCTCCCCCTCCCAAACTAAAACATATGAAAATACAGTCCTCTTTAATCAATAGACCCAACTCCAATCCACTCTTTCTTCCCAGAATTAACTACCACTTGAGTTTGGTTTTATCCTTTCAAAAATTTGCCAAGCTCTTTCATACTTATATGTGTATATTCCTATTGATATGAATATGTGTGTATGTCTGTGTGTGTAGGTATCTGTGCATGCCCACATGCATGATCACAGAATTGGTATTGTTTTGCAAAAATGGTTTCACAACTTGTTTCTTTCTTCACCCAACAAAATATATTAGGGAATTATTTATGTTGTTACATGTGTATATAGCTTATTTCTTTTTTGGTTGTTTTCTTTTTTCTTTTTTTTTTTTTGGTCCTACTGTGATTTTTATTTCATAACATCTGTTAAAGCAATATTTTTATTTATTTATTTTTTATTGTTATTCTATACAGTTGTCCCGATTTTTCCCCCTTTGCTCTCTTCTGCCCATCCTGCCCCCGACCCCTGCAGTTAGTCCCCATACCATTGCCATGTCTGTGGGTCATTCATACATGTTCTTTGTCTAGTCCCTTCCCCCTCTTTCCACCATTATCCCCTATCCCTCTCCCCCTGGCCTGTCTGTTCTATGTTACCACGTCTCTGATTCTATTTTGCTTATTAGTTTATTTTGTTCATTAGATTCCTCTTACAAGTGAGATCATATGATGTTTGTCACTCACCAGCTGGAAAATTTATTTCACTTAGCGTAGTGCTCTCCAGTTCCATCCATGCTGTCGCAGGAGGTAGGAGTTCCTTCTTTCTTTCTGCTGTGTAGTATTCCATTGTGTAAATGCACCACAGTTTTTTGATCCACTGATCTACTGATGAGCACTTAGGCTGTTTCCAGCACTTGGCTATTTTAAATTGTGCCATTCTGAACATTGGGGTGCATAAATCCTTTTGAATTGGTGTTTTGGGATTCTTAGGGTATATACCTAGGAAAGGAATTGCTGGGTCAAAAGGCAGTTATATTTTTAATATTTGAGGAAATTCCATACTGCTTTCTACAGTGGCCACACCAATCTACATTCCCACCAACAGTGCTAAAGGCTTCCCTTTTCTCCACATCCTCGCCAACACTTATTGTTTGTTGATTTATTGATGATAGCCTTTCTGACAGGTGGGAAGTGATATCTCATTGTGACTTTAATTTGCATTTCTCTGGTGATTAATGATGTTGAGCATCTTTTTTTATGTGTATTGGCCATCTGTATGTCCTCTGTGGAGAAGTGTCTACACAGATCCTTTGCCCATTTTTTAGTTAAGTTGTCTTCCTGATATTGAGTTCTTTATAAATTTTGGATATTAACTCCTAATCAGGTGTATCATTGGCAAATATGTTTTCCCATTCAGTGGGGTGACTAATTGTTTTAAAAGGACATCTTAAACATTTATCTCAAGCTCCTAGAATATTTTCTTACTAGTATTTTAATAAATTGTTTATCATTGATTTGTTTTATTTTTTATTTCTAAGGGTTTAATATATTTGGATTATATATGTGTGTATATGCATGTGCATGTGTCTATCTGAGGTAAGTGAGGTTAATTTTTTCTTATGTTTTTCATATGTAAAGTTCTAGAGCACTCGGAATGTTCTTTTTTTCTTTTCCTTTTCCCCAGCCTCTTCTTTTCTCTTTATATCTGGAGTCCTCCATCCTTATACCTGTGCATGCCTTCTGCTTCATATACCATATACAACATCAGCCACTATTTCCATTTGGTAAGTTTTCAGAATTATTATTCTAGTGTGTTGCATAGATGTGGAATAAATAATTCTTGTTCTCAATGACCTGGAAGGATTAGGAGTCACAACAAGTTAAAGGTCAAAGTTATGGTATCAGATCTATCTCAAAAGAAAGGAAAATAGCATTTATTAGTGCTTAATGCATGCATGACAGTGTATAAATTGTTTTACCATTGCTTTAATAATTTAAATATCTCTATGACTTAGCTATTACCTCCATTTTATTCATGAGGAAACTGAGGCTCGATGTTGTTAAATAACATGCTGTAGGACACATAAGTGGTGTATCAGTCAAAATTTTCCAGAGAAATAGAACCAAGAGAGGATCTGGATGGATATCTATCTGTCTGTCTATCTATCTATCTATCTATCTATCTATCTATCTATCTATCTATCTATCTATCTATCATCTATTTATTGAGGGGTATGTCATGCCTGAAATGTGTACAGCAGGCTGGCAAGCTGGAAACTCAGACAGGAGGTAATGCTGCAGTCTTGAAGCAGAATTTCTTCCCTGGGAAGCTACATTTTTTTGCTCTTTAAGGCCTTCTAACTGATTGGATGAGGTCCATGTACATTATCAATGGTAATCTACTTAAAGTCAACTGATTGTAGATGTTAACCATATCTACAAAATACCTTCATGGCAATACCTAGATTACAGATTGAGTGAGTAACAGCCTAAGCAGGTTGATACAAAATTAACCATCACAAATTGTCAGTAGAAGAAATGGAATATGAAGCCTCTCTTCATTTGTAACCACTGGGATCCTGTCTTGTTTCTCTGTATCTAAGTTTTCTTTGCTCTGTGTGTGTGTGTGTGTGTGTGTGTGTGTGTGTGTGTGTAACATACATATATAATTTTAATGGATGAGTAAATAAAATCAACCCCCCCTTAAAAAACTGAAGTTTTTGACTTCCTGAACCCCAGTCTCTCTGGGACTCAGCATATTTGCTTTAGGATTTCAGATATTCCAACTGACTGCCTGTTTGGCCTAATGCTTAATTGAATATCGAGCATTTGGGGATTACTTTTTTCCCCACTGCTGTACCTATCCTTCTTCATAGGAATATCTGGTTCTGGATCTCCTCAGGCCTGTCTATCAAATGTAGTAAAACCTGATAGTGTTCCCTACTTCAGATCCTTGGCTTCTCTTACCCCTAAATTCCAGGGCCCACACTTCCTTAGTCTCCTGTCCTCTTCTAATTGAAACCCCAATCCAGGATCTTTTTTTCTTAAAGATTTTATTTAGTTTTAGAGAGAGGGGAAGGGAGAAGAGAGAGAGAAACATCAATGTGTGGTTGTCTCTCACACGTCCCTCGGCCCCAGCACTGGGGGCTTGACCCACAACCCAGGCATGTGTCCTGATTGGGAAACGAACTGGCAACCCTTTGGTTCACAGGCCATCACTCAATCCATTGAGCCACACCAGCCAGGGCCCAATCCAGGACCTTAACGGTATCATGGTGAAAATCAGTGATCTGTGGTTCAGGATTAGTATTAGCAAGAAGAAACTGGGCTGAATCCGTACTGACCTCAGAGCTTTTGCTAGAATTTGTTCTGTTATTGCTACTGTTTTTAATAAACCTCTAGAGCAAGCTTATCTTGTGGTAATAGTCTGTCTACTAAAAGTGAACACAAGGGAAAAACAGTTTAATTGGAAGGACTGTTAGTTGAGTTCCAATTAATTGAGAGTTTATGGTATTTGTTATGATCGTGTAACAGTCATTCAGACACAATCTTATTTAATATCTGCTAAAACATTGTTTAGAAAGTGAATTAAAATAAATGACAAGGAAGCCCATTGTCAGTCATTAACTTTTATGAATTAGTGAGAATGTAAATGAGCATGGTGGTAAATCAAAGTTCCTACTTAACCAAATAGAGTATAATTCATTTCAAGTAGTGTCATTTTCTCCACAGTATTTGGACATCAGAAAATACCCTGTGCTGAGTTCTAAGAAATCAGTGAGGAACTAAGCATCCTTGAGCCTTGCTTGTAGCTCTCTGGGCTGATTGTTTCCTGTCAAGTGACATGAGACCACTGGGTTTGTGGATACTCATATTTAACAATTGGTAAATAAATTTATCCTTAAAAGGATAAAAAATAAATTTCTCCCAAAGGGCAAGTTTGGAGTACTTGCTTATGAAAAGGACTAGTCTCAGATAACACTTCATCTAAGTTGTATCTGGCACTCTCATTATTGTTCTCAAGGGGGCATTTCCTAGAAGCATTCTGGAAAAAGCCTGGCCCACAGGATCATTCCTTGGCTCTGAATAATTTCAGCACTTATATTGCTTTGAAATATTTACTAGTTGTAGGAACTTGATTATAATTCGGCCATTCAAGAAGTGTGCCTACTATGTGCCACAGAGTGTTCTAGGCAATTGAGGATAAACCAATGAATGGAATCTTAGTCTATCCCTGTTCCAGCTCCTCCTACACAGGTTCAAGCTTACTTTGGTCCTCTTATTAATGTTATTTCAGCTTCAATCTACCTGACCTACTAAATCTGAATTTCTTCCTACTTTGTTTCTGAAGACCTACCTGACCCTAAACTGTAATGGAGTCAAAGAGAGTAGACTGCAATCCTATTCTACCAGTTTTCCTAAAGAGTGTATATTATTTCTTTTCACCCCCTTCCTCGAGTTGACACAGTCAGACTTTCATAAAATCCTGTATGTAAGAGAGTGGAGGATGATAAAACCCTGGATCTGTCAGCATATAAATCTTGGCTATGTCACATTACTGAGAGTATGACCTTAGGCAAATTAGTCAATCTTTCTGAATGTTAGTTTCCTCATCAGTGAAATGAGAAAAACATCAATCACATAAGAGGTGAACTGTGAGGAATTTAAAAATGTTATTTTGCAAGTAAGATGCCTACCATTTTGTGCTCCACAATTGGTATTTATTGTTATTATGTTATTGCATATACCCCAGAAGACTATGATTTTAAGGCTTCACATATTCAAACAACACAGGATACTAAACTAATCAGTGCAGCCAGACTTTCCTCTGCTTCTTTTTCCTTTTTAGCCTCAATTTCTGAATTTTCTAGGTCTCTCATCTTTTACTTTAGTGGTGATACACCTGTAGTTAGCTTTGATTTATTTTATTCTGCTGTGGGTATCTTGATGTAAAATTCTGCAAGTACTGAATTGGGCAAATAAGTTAAATAGCATCCCAACAGAAGCTTAGTGGCTAGGAACTCTATGGGGATGTTTGGTCCTTAGAACACAAGGGCTTTTTTTATTTGATGCAGGAGAGGGAAGTAGGGATTGGGGTCATTTGTCTCATTTAGATTTTATAGAGGTTTTTAGGTAGTCCCTACTTAGGTGGAAAACTGAGTTTGCTTGATTAGGGAAATTCTAGTTGATTCCACTTTTTTTCCCCACCAGTTTCAAAGTCATGGGGTACAGGGGAAAGAGGACAATAAAAGAAATTAAGAGAAGCACATTCTCATTGTTTATTTGCCAGTGACTTCTTATATGACCTTAGGCTGCATATTGGGGAATAATTGGTAATACCTGGGTTGAAGAAGGGGCAGATTCAGTTAGGACATGATAACTGTCTTTCAATATATAACTTTTCAAGGTCACCTAAAATATAAGATCTAGGACCAATGGATAGAAACTATAGCAAACATTGTCTTTGATATAATATGAAAAATGTTATAAAAAATAAATGTCTCCCTCAATGAATTTCTTATGATGGATTTTTCAAGCACCTGGAGGGATTGTTGTCAAGGGAATTCAAACCTCTCATGGAGAGTCAGGCAAAACAACTTTTAATGGTCTTTCCAATCTTGAAATTCCATTTTTAGTCCCTTTACTTCTATAGACCTCAGTTATTCCCTCTCTGAAATGAGAAGCTTGAATTATATGATTGTGTGGTTGCTTTATATATTTAACAGTCTGAATTTTACCTAATAGGCAACATGTGAGTGCATTTCAAAGTAGACTTCTTTTTTTATGGCTCTCTCTCTTCTGAGGCTTGCTTTCTGTGGGGCATGAGACAAGTCATTAGACAAGCATGGTAGAAGAGGCCCAATTGTCTCAGCCTGGCAGCTTTCTGCATCTACCAACCCTTTAGTACCTTAAGTGGCTTTTTAAAAATTCATTTTAGCTTATTTATCTTTTTTATCCTGTGGTAATTGATGAATTTTTCTAGGTATGGGGAAAGCTAAATGTTTTATTTCTACTATTGTAATTTGTTCATAATAGTACCAGAGAGAAAGTCAAAGTGATGTTTTCCTTCAGTTTCTTATATTTTCTCATGAAGGGAATTATTATTAGTCAAGTCTCTACATTATAACAAAGTATGTAGCGGTATTAGAATTTTGTCAAAGGGGAGAATAAGCTGTCACATTGACAATCTGTTAGATCCAGACATGGACAAGGGATTCTTTGTAGTGATCTGGCAGGTAGAAGGAAATATTTTAGATAAAGATAAGAAGGGAGGGAATTTACTTACAACTAGCACTATTTCTATGGGTAATCCTCAGGGTTTGCTTTACAGATGAATACAGGCTGTTGAACTTGAGGGGTCCTGTACAAAATTAAATTGTGAGGCCTCTTGTTAAAAAATGCAAGAGATAAGTGCCATTAAAAAGTACTAAAATATAAAGCTTTTTCCTTTCTTTCTTCCTTGATATCTGTTTGTCTCTCTCTTTATCTCTATCGTATTATGTTTTTTATTTGCTATTTAATATTTAATAAGTAAAAAAATAAAGTTTTAAATTATTAGCATGGGTTTTACCATTTATCTATATATTGTACAATTCCACTTTTAAATAAAAATATAAGTATTTAACTTGTATGCAGAATCATCAAAATCACATAGTTCATATTTTATATTTCATGCATGCATATGTATTTTACTCTTACCAGAACAGTGATCACTTGCACAGAAGTAACTCAACTGTTTTAATTTCATTTATTGATATATGCACATTCTACCAAGAGTGTCTAGCTTTGACTTAATGATAAGTAAGAAAGTACTGAAGGAAAAGAAACTATGAGTTGTTCTATCTTTCCCTTTCCATATAATTATTTTCAGCACGAATGATTGGCTAATATAGGGAAGTAGCGTGAATAAGATAGTATTTCTTGGTTGTTCATGATTCTTCCAATGCCATTGTCTTCTTTCTGCATTAATAAAGTTCTTCTCTCACTTAATATTATGTTTGTTAAAGACATCCAATTTTCATGTGTATTTTTAGTTTGTCCATTCTTTTACCTGTTTAACACCACATTATGTGAATATACTACAGTTTTTCTGTTCTACTCTTGATGGGCACTTGGATAATTTCCACATTTTAGAGATGGGAGAAAATGAATATGGGGTCATTTTTTGGGAGTTTACTATAGAAATTTAAGCATAAAGTGTTAAGAGCCCAAAAGCATAGTTATTAAACAGGAAAAAGCTAGATCTTACTTAAGTAGTACCTCCAACTTCACAGGGAGAAGTGGGCATTATGATTTTAAGATGGACCTGATGGTTCAAGGGAAGCTGGCAACATTGTATATGCATTGCAGAAGATCAACCACACCTAGCAGAGCTAGTGAATATACATATTCTCTGTCCCCTGCATTTTAACAAGATAGATATGGAGGGATGAATGGAAGTGGGGAAAGAGGTATTTTTGTTTCCTTAGCAGTGTAAAGAGGGACCATTAGAGAACTTGGGAAAAGTGTCCAACAAGGTTCAGCTCTTGATATTTGGTGCTTTCCTAGAAAATGAAATTTTTCTTAAATTTTGTTATGCATTCCAAAGCAACTCTTTTTCCTAGAAGTTTTACTAAAAATTCTAGTTATTCTGGCAATGATGGCCAGATATGACACCTGTGGCTAGAAACAGTAAATTTTCCACCTTGACTAAGTAATAGCACTTTTTATAATTTTTCTTTGTAATGTACAGTGTCTGGCATTTTTTGCCCACATAAATTTACCCAGGAAACAGACCAATTGACAGGAGAAAAAATATATATCTTACTTGTGATTTGATCATTATGCAAGTGAAGAAATGATGAGTATTTTCCACTCATCATTTAGCACTCACTAATTGTACCCTTTGCTTTGCCTGTAATGCCTTCTGTCTCCCGTATACCTGGTGAACCAATCAATGTCATCTGATTTGCAAAGCTTTCTCTGACCTTTTCAGTCAAATAAATCACTCTCTCTTTTTCATTCCTTAGTATTTTTAAACCTAAATCTATTATAGAATTCATCACATTGTATTAGGGTTATTCAGTTCAGATCCCAGCCTTGAAGTGTGTTCAAGAAAGCATTCAGAATAGTTTTAACTCTCTAGAGATCTATTGCTATGTAGGATTAAAATTTCCTGGGAAATAACTTATCATAGAGATATAAAGAATGAAGGCAATAATGTGAGTTCCTCAACCCTACAAGCATTGAGGGCAATTTCTGGGGATAATACATTATTATTCATATATTTTTATTGCATGCCTGAAATAAGTGTGACTAAAATTCTGAACAGCTCTTTCTTTTCTGTTTTTAGTAATCAAATAAGCTCATGAGAGTTTAAAATATCAACATAATTGGTGGCAATAGTACCTTTAGCATAGGTTTCACATGGAGCACAGGTGTTCATGGTATAGACATTAGTGCCACTCCCTTGCTACCAACTTTGGAGTGACTGTACTAACTTTGGTGGGCATCGATTATGTAACTGCTACTTTTGCCTTTGGCAGCCATGAGGCATTCCTTTGCTAGCTGAAGCAGGACAGGAGAAAAATGTCAGATGCCACATAGTAGTTGAGAATACCAGTCTTGAGAGTCATTGGAGATACCCACTAAGGGTCCAGAACTCTTTGAGGAGAATTTTGGGAAAAGAAGGGACCAGCTTGGATTCTCCAGAGTAGATGCAGGTAAAGTAAAAAAAAAAAAGTATGAAATGGTAAAGCTGAGGTTTACCTTTTTTTTTATTCAAACATCTCCCTTACTGGGCTGGGTCGTTCATGATAAGGCACCATGTGCATAAATTGAATTATTTGTTCATAGTATTTCCTCTCATCTTTACCCTGGTTGAGACTCACTGTGGGCACAATATATTTTGCTGGGTCATTGATTTTGGGCTTGGTCATATGACTTTGGCAAATGAAATATGAGTGGATATAACAGCCTGCCAATTTGGAGTCAAGGCCTAAAGAGGCATCACATGTTTCCACACACCGTTCTTGTACTTCTGACTTCTACAATGAGAAGACCCTGCTTCAGGGCTCCATTGCCCTTTCAATCTAGGTCCAGGGATGAAGACTGGAGCAAACTTGGACCTAACCTGAAGCCTAGAATCCAGCCCAGCTTAGATGAGCCCAGCTGAGATGAACCAAACTCCAGCTAACCCACAGACCCATGAGTGTGAGAAATAAACATTAGTTATAGGCCACTGAGATTTTGAAATTATTTGATATTGCAGCAGAAACCTGACTAATACAGCTCATAGCTTAGAGGTTTTGTACCCATAACACCTAGCTCACTGCCTAACAAAGATGGATACTTCATAAATAGTTGTTGGATGAGAGAAGGAAGGACTTTATGAAGACTGGACTAATTATCTTGCCTTACCTACCTCAAAGGTATTTCATTCGTGAGAGCAAAGTACTTAGGGGAATCAAATCCAGCATTTATGGACTAGTTTTCTTTACATCAAAACTGAGACATATGTCTCAATATATATACTTTTCAATGCACAGAGGTCTACCTAGAAGAAAAAAAAACAAACGAATGACTTAGTATACAGCCCTACTATTTCCAGAAAAGTACTGTACTTGTCTCACTGCTAGTGGATCATAAGGACAATTTCTGCATATGAATATCAGCTCTGAATGAACCAAACAATTCTCTCCATTTGATCCTTTTAGTGTGTGTTTTAGACTAGTTCTTAGTACACCAAGGATTTGGAGTTTAGGTACTTGAAGGTTCTGGAGGACATGCAAGTGGTATGGTTTGGGACTTTAACCAGCAAAGATGCAGCAGAAGTGAACAGGTAGCTTAAAAGGAATGGAAACCTGAAAGGAAATTTTGTCAGGATAGAGGGAGAGGGACTTACACATGAGAATATGAATGCCCTTTGAGGATGCTGTAAGCAGGGTGGTCTAGGGGTGGAAAGAGAGATGGGTTTTGAAATGTGTGTGTGTGTGTGTGTGTGTGTGTGTGTGTGTGTGTGTGTGAGAGAGAGAGAGAGAGAGAGAGAGAGAGAGAGAGAGAAGCAAATGGACTTGTTGCTGAAAAGAGGGAGACCTTAGATGAAGATGGAGAATCAAACTAGCATGGGTATCTTGGGTGATCTGCCAATAAGTGACTTGGGCCATTTTTCTAAGATTTTGATAACCCAGAGAACTATTTATTTTTAGAGCAAAAATGACTGTATATTATTTTTCTTAATTCTGAGTAATAGTCCTTGAAAAGGGGTAAAAACACATTTAGCTTCTGAGTTTCAATGCTGCTCTAAACCTAGGGAAAGAAGCTCTGCTTTTCAAAGTTTAAGGAACACTTGGAACTCAGACAAATATTGATTTTCTTGCTGGGAAAGAGCTTGGAATTAGGTCTGATTAGCTTTCTGATTGTTTTAAAATATGTACAGCACTTTATTTTCCTCTTGTATCTTTGAGACTAAGGAACAAGGAAAGAAAAATTGTGCCCTGAGAAATAGAAGATATTCTCTTGATTGTAGGATTTCTAAAGTTAAATAATCCTTTGCCAGTCAGATTGCTTGGTCAGGGGGTGCTCAAAAATGAATTCTTTCAAGACTTTTTTTCTCTTCACTTAACCATGGGATTTGGAACTTTGTTGTTTTTCTATGAAAAATAATTTTTATTGGTTTGGTGATTGATAATAAGCAAAATACTTATTAAGGATTTTAATTCTTTGGCATTTCTAATCAATAATACTGGAAGCATAAGAAGGATTTTAGTTATCTCATACTTAGTCATTTTTTGAAAGAGCAATTAGGGATGCTTTGTTGTCAATGCCTTTTTATCAAAGGGAATGAAAGCTTAAGTTTCAGTGATAAATACCTTCAAGTTGATAGCTACAGTTTGAATATCCTGGTACAGTAGGTGTTCCAGGGATTTTTGAACATCTTTTAATGGATAGGCCAGAATCCAGAACTTTCTTTTCCAGTTAATTCTGTTGTTTCCATGGAAAGGAACATCAGGTGGCTTTGTGAACAATTTCATTGATCCTCTTATTTAACAACTTTGTACACATGTGACAAACCAGGGTTGGTTAATTTCTTTCATATTCTTTCCTGCTCTCTTTCTTCCTCTCCTTTCTCCATTTTTCTTCTTTCTTCTCTTCTTTTGAATTCTGGAGGTTCTGTATATGTGTATTTGAATCTTCACTTTAGCTGCTCTAAAATTTCTTACCAGCTAGCCTCCTATACACTATCCCTCCACTTACCTTCTGATTGGTTATTTTAACCTTGATTCTGATTCTGAAGAGAATGCATTTTATTAAGATAAGCCTGTGTTTAATCAAATGCACATGCTCATATCTATCTTATAAAACAGAATAAAGACATAAGATATAATTATAAGTGTCTACCATCTTTAAATATGCCCAACATATGAAAAGGTAGGTTTATAAAATCAGTAAGTACTTGCTTTGCAAAAATATTCTCACTTTAGTAAATAATTTGTAGCACTAGTCATAGATTTAAACAGTCATAAAGAACCTTAAAAGTTATCACATATCCACCCTGGCTGGTGTGGCTCAGTGGATTCAGTGCCAGCCTCAAAACTGAAAGGTCGTCAGTTGGGTTCCCAGTCAGGGCACATGCCTGGGTTGTGGGCCGAGTCCCCAACTGGGGGCATGTGAGAGGTAACTGATCAATGTATCTCTCGCACATCAATGTTTCTCTCCCTCCATTTCTTCCCCCCTTCTCTCTCTCTAAAAATAAATAAATTCTAAACAAACAAACAAAAGTTATCATACATCCAATGACTGAATTGCCTTACTAAATTCCTGCTGTTAATCTGCCTCTAGTGACAGGGGATTCATTACCACCAGAGCACCTCCTTTTTAGTATTATGCCATATTATTATTTTAAATGAGAAGATAGGTTATTTTACCTGCTCTTTCACAACTTTTACCTATTGCTTCCAATTTTATTTATTGTGTTTCCTTGGTCTACATAATAAAATGAGATTAGTTGGCTGAAGAAAGTATCATTTATAAAAAATATGCAGGTAAGAAATTTGAAATACAGAAAAGACATATGGTATGCCAAAGATCCGGTAAGAAAGTAATAAATGCCTGATCCCCAGTTTTTTTTTTTCAATTTTCATGATTTGAGTAATAAAATTTCAATTATATTCAGATGTTAGGGAAAGGTATCATGCTATGTGAAATACAACAGAGTGTGAATGATACACATACACACACACACACACTTTCTGTTTTCCAGTGATATAAAGAGAGAATAATAGTTATTATTTCGATATATATATTACATGATAAATTTTCCAATTGCCATAAACATTGAGAAAACACACATCCCCAGCATTTCTGCCAGTTAGTTGCAAAGGTGCTAGACTCACAGTCGTGGCAGTTAAACTTGTTGGTCTGTGAAGTCAAATAAGTAAGTACAGACTAAATGAGTACCCTCAAGGTCCTTAATTCAAAGAGAATATACTTTCTGTTCCAACCTAGGAAATTTAAGCAAATAACAAAATGTGTTCTAGAATACCGAGGTTCAAGTTTACAGTATGACAAGCCTAAACAAAGTTCGATTTGTGACATAGGATATAGTTTTGACTTTCTTCTTGCCTGAGGAAGCAGTTCTTAACACATGCCTATAATATCAGCAGAGCTAGTATCATTGAGAAGCCAATAAGACTGGCAAAGTGAAGATATCATAAAGGTCTAGGAGCCTCCCTTTTTGTGGGCCAGTCATTCCACTGCAAAATTCATTCTCCCACAATACATACAACCTTGTATAAATGCACATGAAGAGAGCAAACAGAAAACATTTTAAGTGATGAACTAAAGACCAATTTGATCAGCCAAAAATTTCTTGGCATTTTATTGTATTTTCCTGTTTCTTCCCATTATGAGCATTATGCTCTTAAAATCCATTCAAGAAGCATTTCAATTTTATTTAGGTGACAGTGGAGCTAAAATTCAGTAAAAAAGAAAAATAGTTCTAACAGTTAAAACAAGCATGTGATTTCAACATTAGATTATTAAATTGCTTGTTCCAGAAATGCAGCTGCATGGAGTTCTTTTCACATGCAAATAAAAATACACACACAAGCTAACCAAACAACTCCTTTTAGCTGTCATGGATATATAAAGAAATCATTGGATAGTGAAGGAGATATCAAATATAATTGTCCCACAGAATACAAAAAATCATAGCAACTCTAAACTTGTGTTTCTCCCAAAGCTAGCACCATTATTACTATTATATACAAAAAACTAGATGTAGTGAGTGTGGCTACTCCTTTAATAAAGAGACAGACTCATATTCAAAGCTTATGTCATTATAGATGCAATCATGAGGCATCTGCCAAGTGCTCTTAGCTACAATTCCTTTTGCTTTCAACTCATTTTGGACACATTTCCAAGATGAAAAGCCAGAGTGAACACTCTCAACTGTCTACCCACAACTTAAAAATAAAAGAACAAAGTGCTTTACAGCTATGGTAGGGCAGGTCAAGGAGTAAGAGAATGATGCCCTTTTTATTCTCAGATAATAGGCAATCATTATGCCCAATCAATAATAGCCAAACAGTAGTCAGATATTTGGGCATCTGTATCTTCTTTTTGCCTTCTCATAGCAGAGTAACAATACTCCTTTACAGAGATAGAAAGATCTATACTGAAGTAACAATGACTACAAACGCAATTTGGAAACATATTGGAAAAAAACATATTGGAAAAGAAAGAAGATTCTGGAAGTTTTCTTTTCTTTTTCTTTTTTTACACGAAGACCTCAGGTCCACGTTCTCTAAGTTACATTCATACTAAGTTGTTTTTTTTCTTTTTTCCTTTCTTCCTTTATTTATTTTTAAATACATTTGTCTCTGCCTCCCCCCCACCACTTTCCCTTGCCCCCTCCCACCTTCCCTCCCTCAGCTCTTCCCCTTTGGTTTTGTCCATGAGTCCTTGCTATATGTTCCTTGACTTTCCCCTTCCCTTCCCTTTCCCTACCCGCCCCTCCCTCCTTCCCTCTTGTCTCTGTTGGTTTCTTTTCCTTTCAGTGTTGCTGGTCATATTTTCCTTGCTTCTTTGTATTGTTGGTTAGGTTCCGCTTATAGGTGAGATCATATGGTATGTGTCTTTTGCCCCCTGGCTTATTTCACTTAGCATAATGCTCTCCAGTTCCATCCATGCTGTCGCGAAGTTTAGTAGTTCTTTTTTTTCTTTCTACTGCGTAGTATTCCATTGTGTATATGTACCATAATTTTTTGATCCAATCATCTACTGATGGACACTTAGTGTTGCTTCCAACACTTGGCTATTTTAAATTGTGCTGCTATGAACATTGGGGTGCATAGGTTCTTTTGTATTGGCGTTTTGGTGTTCTTATTTCACATAACATGATACCTTCCCCTAATAGCTGAATGTAAACAGAATTTTGTTACTCAAATCATAAAAAGTGAAAACAGACCAAGGATCAGGAATTTATTAATTTCTTACCAGATCTTAGGCATAGCACCTATCTTCTCTGCATTTCAAATTTCTTGCCTGCATAATTTTTAAAATGACACCTTCTTCAGCCAACTACTCTTTTATTATGTAGACTAAGCAAACACAATAAATAAAATTGGAATAGGAAGAGTAACATTTGGTTGAGAAGAGGAGAGAAGAGAGAAGAGTCATAAAAATGTACACTAATATTTGTGACCTTTAAGATTCTTAATATTCTTGTTAGAGAGTAAAATAGCTTCCCATAGTATGGATCCTTTCAGTCCTTACTTATTCTTTCAGCAATACTATATACAAATTATATTTCCATGCGGCAAGCATTTCATTTTTGCAACAGCCTGTTCCTTTAACTATTCCAAACATCATATTTTTTCCAACTCAAAGCCCACCCTTTGCCATTAATTATTTATATTGGGGTAAATAAACCTGCCTGCTCTAGGTCATACAGGCAGGTACTCCCGTTTCCCTCTTACAGTGGCCTGGGTTTACTGAGACTGGAATTAGCTAGTCATTGAAATCAACACCTGAGAGCCTGAAATTGATATTGGTTATAGAAGCCTGCCATGTGAGGAAGAGAATTAGCATGTACCAATCCTTATACACCCCCTTCACCTACCCATCCTCAATAAAAATCAACCCTTTTCCAACTCCTTTCATATTCTCAGATCTTGATGTGATTAATTTAAATAGGCAGATATCTATGCAAGCATATTCATCTGGGTGGGGGGAGGCTGACTCATGTCAGTTCAAGAGTAAAAATAAGGAGTACTAACATCGACAGAGTTTTTACAGAACATGTCCCCATATTTGTCACTCTTTTTTTCTCCCTGTTCCTTTCAAATCAAGACGTTTGCTCTTCCCTGGCCCTTCCCAGAAATTGTTTGTGCATTGAATAGGCAGATGGTGGGTTGAGCTTTGAGAGAGCAAAAAGGGCACATTTGTGCCTCAATATTTTTCTCTAGCTTAGTAGTACAGATGCCTGTGTGTGAGTTAGCATCTTGTAAACCTTCATTTACTGCAGTCAGATCTGAATTCTTAGTGTAGTTCAACACTCTTTTATTTGAACTTTTCTTTTCTTGAGTTCTTGTAGTAGTTGGCCTCTCACCTGACTACAACAATTCACCTTCACTTTCTCTGCATATCCAGATCAGTATATAAAGGAGAAGGGGGTCAGAGCATCTAAAATCAAATAAAGTAGCTGAATTGAGGTCTGGAGTGTTGGGAGTCATTTTGGTGATATTAGTTATAATATTTGCTAAGAAATGGGAGACAGGAATTGAAGTGGAGAAAGAGAGTCCTTGATTAATCCCCATACCTCTGTACCTTATTTGAGGCTTTCCCAGAAAAAAATTATGAAGGAGAAGGAAGTTCTGCATGCAATGTTTTTCTTCCCTTTGTGGTACCTTATTGTAACTTAACTTTGATTTTTCTGCTTGAGCATCAGCTTTAGACCTTTTCTTATATGTATACCTTCTTATATTTTTACTTGTATCTCCTTTTTCCATATGGATTTTTTTTTGAGAAGTAAAAAAATTTAGACAGAAAAATCTAGAGAAGTTGACCAAATAGAGACCCAAAGTGTCAGAGTGAGGTTCTCTTTAATCTTCCCTACTCAAATATTAGAAACAGGTTATATATGTACAATAATTTTATCCTTAGGAAGTATCCCAAACACCATCTTCTTGTCTAAGGCCTCTTACCTTCCTGAGATATTTTCCTATAAATTATTCCCTCTACAAATGATTTAAGTCTCCATTACCTCCTATACCTTATCTTGCAAACATACTTAAATAGCTTTGGTTAAAAATAAAATCTTCCTTTGGTGCTGCATTTTGAGATAGACAATATTCTATCTCTCTTTTTCAGTGTAGATAGTGGTTACAGGCTCAAACTTAAGAGCCAGATGTCTTAGTTTGAATTTTAGCCATTCCAATTACAAACTGTGTCAACTTGGGCTTACTTAAAAAAAAATCTGTGCCTTAGTTTCTTCAGTTGTAAAATGGGAACAATAATTGTACATATCTCAAAGTGTTGTAAGGTTTATATGAGTAAATACGTACAAAGCACATAGAAGTATGTGGCAGTCAGTAGCTTTATTTAATCATTTGTTGTTCTCATTCCTTTAGAGATAAGCTTTACTATTTCAATTCATTTATCTGTGTAGGACCTATTTTTTTCAAAATACTACATGACTGATTGATTTGACTTCTTTTTCACAATATCTGTCTTTCCCTACCAAATTATAAGCTCTATGATGACAGGGATTTGTGTCTATTTTCTTCATTGCTGTATATCCTCTGTGCTTAGTACATAGTAGTTACCTCATAAATATTTGTTGAATGAACACGTGTTAATTGGCTTTTCCTCCTACCAGTCTATTGAAATTGCTCTGGTGGAGGTCGCTAGTAATTGCAAACCTGTGAATCATTTTTAACACCTCCCTCTCTCTTACTCACAATATCTAATCAATGATGACATTAAGTTAATTTTACTTCCATGTATCTCTCAAATACATCTGTGCTCTCTGAGATCCACTGCCACTAGTTTCTCTAGTCCTAGTCACCATCTGTTTCCTGAGTCTTTCAATAGACTTCTTAAAAAAAAAGATTTTATTTATTTATTTTTAGAGAAGGGAAGGGAGGGAGAAAGAGAGGGAGAGAAACAACAATGTGTGGTTGCATCTTGCATGCCCCCTGCTGGGGACCTGGCCCGCAACCCAGGCACGTGCCCTACATTGGGAATAGAACCGGCAACCCTTCCATTTGCAGGCTAGCACTCAATCCACTGAGTCACACCAGCTAGGGCTCAATAGACTTCTAATTAATTTTTCTTTATCCATTTTGCTTTCTTTCAATCCATTCTCCATATAGTAGTCAAAGAAGGTTTTTAAAATGTAAGTGAAATAATACCATGCCTTTTCTAAAAATCCCTTATTAGCTTCCTATTGTCCTATAAAGTACAAAATCATTCTATGGTCTACACGAAACTGTAAAATCTGACCCTTTTACTTACTGAAGAACTTAAATAGTTACCATTTGACCCAACATTTCCACTCCGAGGTATATACCCAAGAGATTGAAAACATGTCCACAACTAAACTTGTACAGAAGTGTACTTAGATGCATTATTCATAATTGCCAAAAAGCAGAAACAGCCAAGTGTCCCTCATCTGATGAATACACAAATGTGATATTATTCATTCAAAGGAATGTTATTCAGATGTAAAAATGAATGAATTACCGATATATGCTGCAACATGTAAGAACCTTGAAAATATTGTGCTGGGTGAAAAAAGCCAGACACAAAAGACTGCATGTTGTATGATTCCATTTATATGAACTGTCCAAAGTAGGCAAAACTATAGAGAGAGAAAGTACATTAGTGGTTGCCAGAAATTGGGAGGACGGAGAAGTAATGCTAATGGATATGGGACTTCTTTTTGGAGTCATGAAAATATTCTGGGAATAAATAGTTGTTGAATGTTGTATAACTTTGTGAACATGTTAAAAAGCAATTAATTGTATACTCCAGGGAGGAAAGGCCAGGGGAGGGGAGCATACCCTGAAGATGAGGTCCTTGTTTTCCCACTTTTGCCCCCGCCTGGCACTTGGGGCCTTCCACCCTGGTGACCATGTGCACCTGGCTGTAAATTTCTTGGCCAGTTTGTTCAGCTCTCTGTCTCAGTTCTTCTATTCCACTTGCCAAAACATTTTCCTAGCTTCTTACTATCCTGTCTCATTATGGTGTTTTCCCTCTTTCTGCATAACCTCTATTCTCATCTCCTTCCAATACTATGTTGTTTATTTAAGGACACTTACATCCAACTAGTTGCCAAATCCAGAAACCTGTGTTATATACTTGATTTTTGCATGTCCCAAATCTTTTAGTATACAACCGATCTTGAAGTTGTGTTGAAACTGATGTTCTATATATCTTCCATGTCTCATTACCCCTATCCCTACTGCCATTGCCTTTTAATATTGGGCATTCATTGTTTATTGGCTTAACTATTGCAATAGTCTTCTAATTCAGTCTCTCTGATTTTGTTCCTTCAATCCTGCAACCTATTCTCCACAGTGCCAACAAAGTGATATTTATATATCACCAATTTGCTCCTTATTCATCACCCTCCATCACCACAGACCCATAACACTTCATGTATATTTTGGTTTGTAGCTATCATAACCTTGCATTTATACCCTGTAAGTACCAGGAGGACAAGGATCATGTCTATTTTAGTTCACCACTGTATCATTGCATTCCAGGCACATGGTAGATATTCAATTAATGGTGTTTGAATGACTTCTATGCCTTTCCCTTTTTAACATGGCTATCTGAGTATCAGTGCAACGGAGTGCAGACCATGGGCTCCCTGAGTGTGGGGATCCTCACCCTCTTCCCAAATCCTGCAGGGGGGAAGCAGGGGTGTTGGGAGGGGTGCCGCAGAGTAGAAAGTACAGCATTTGAGGCACATTGCATAACAGGAAGATTAACAACCCATGCTTTCCTGAAGGAAGAAGGCTGCTGCCCAGGGCGAATTGCGTATGTGACCGTGAGAACTTGCACTGGCAGAGAGACTCAGTAGAGTGACTCATGACATAGCTGGCGGAAGCTAATACAGCACCTGCATAAGCTGCAGGGGCGAATGCCTGTTCCACATGTCCATACATCACTGGGAACTCTTGCCCTGACTAAAGATGGCAGCCAGAAAGAGAATCAAAGATACTGGGGAGCTGACAGATATGACGGACACTGACACACCATAGAAAGGGCTGGATGTTAGGCCATGCAGGTAATTCTGAGCCAATCATTTAAAATTAGGGTGGGCTGAGTACCACGAGGTCTACCATGAGGTCGGAAGGACTGCCTGGAAGTCTGCCTGAATGTCTGCCTGGAGAAGGTGGTGACAGAGCTGGTGGACCTGCAGGAGACCTGCCTGGCCAAGCACACAGAGACCTGGGAGATGCTTGGAGCTGAATTGTGACCGGGAATGCTGAGCTGCAGACTTCTGCTTTTCTGAAAGATGGTACCTCTGACTGGCATATTCTGGACCTGGCCTGATTTGGCAGAAGGAGGCAGGACCATTTGTTTTTTGGGCATTTTAAAGGGAGGGAGATTTAATGGCAGAACTCTTCCACTATTCTAAATGTGTATAACCTTTAAATAAACAACCTTTTTCTTTTTCACCAAGCTCTTGCCTTTGGAGTCATGCTTCTTGGCAGTGGGCAATCAAACCCCCACTGCTGTTCTAGAACAGCATTGGCTGGTTCTATAACAGCAACACAGATGTTTAGGCGTGGGAAGATTAGGTGATTTTTCTGGTTCAAATTGAATATTCTCAAGACTGGTCCTTGTTAATTTTAGACATTCTCACTTCGTGAACTTCTTTATAGGGTATCAATTTCCTTGGTATTTGATTATTTTGGGAGGTGCAGTGTTGGTGGTGGTAAATAAAATCATCAATCAAATTGCTCATGGGTGTACATCAACTGATACTATAATAATATATCCTATTTTTTTGACATGGCATATAATGCCTCTCCCACCCCTGCTACCATGGGAATTGGTAATGAAGCATTGTGGAAATAATAGAAGGCATAAATTGTAATCCTGATATGGACATTCAGTAGTATAACTCTCTTAAGTAGATGGAATTATTTATGCCTATTAAAAGATACCTGTTATATCAGAACCATCTTTCAAAATGCAGATACTATATGAAACTTGAAATGGTGGAGCCAAAATAAAGTTGAAAAGGGGAGGTTGAGTGATTCTGTGAGTTGTATAACGATAGTCTCAATTCTTCCCCAGAGCTCACCATCAATGATTAAAAATCACCCCTCAAGGTCTTGGCTTGAATCTCCTACTTGTAACAGGAGGTTTGTGAGTAAAAGAAGAGCTGCCCATCTGCTATGAAAATGAAAGGAAATAAATCAGACTTATTCATTTCAGGCTGAAGATCTATAATATGGTCTGGCTTTAAAAATTATTTTTTAACCTTTATTAAACTAGACAAAGATAGAATTTGTTTCCTAGTCATAGAGGCAAAAAAAAGTGTTAGTTTCTTAAAATGACAATCAACCTCAGTGAGACCCTTAAATAACTAGTGGCCTGGATCTTTCTTTTTTGATTGGTGAATCTGTTTATTTTTGATGTAAAAAGATGTATATAATTCATGTATACAACTTTATGAGTTTGGAGATAAGTGTATGCCTGTGAAACCATCACTACAATCTATGTTATAAACTATCCATCACTTCCAGAGGTGGCTTCTTGCTCTCTATTTATTATTCTGCTTTTTTTTGGTAGTAAGAACACTTGTGATAAGATCTCCCCTCTTAGCAAAATTTTAAGTATACAATAAAATATTGTTAACTATAGGCACTATGTTGTATGGTAGGTCTTTAGTTTTTATCATATTATGTAACTGAGTCTTATACCCTGGCTCATTTTAAAAATTAATGTTTTATTTTGTTTTTATTATACAAGTAATGCATATTTATTATGGACAAGTAAAAATATCAGACAAGCAGAAAGATAAAAAACACCATAAGCTCATCAACAGTGCTAACCAATGTTAACATTTTGGTTATGTACCTAGTATCTGTGTGTATGCACATATATGGATATGTATATATGTATATATGTATATGTAACAAAAATTGAGTCATACTGTATGTTAATAACCTGATTCATTCACTTAGTGTTATATCATAAATATCTTTCCTTGTCAATGAATATATCTCTACAATATTACTTTTAATGGGTATATAGTATTAAATATATGTAATTTTAAACTATACTGTGAGGCTTTTGGGTTGTTTCCAATTTTCTAGCATTGTTTAAAAAATGGATTTATGCAAATATATACCTTTTTTAGAAAAAACTATTCTGTCAGTCAGGTAAGCTAGGTCATATTGTGATAACAAACACCTGGAAATCTTTATAGCTTCACACAGCAGTTATTTATTTCTCGTTTTTACTACAACTACATTACAGATTGACAGGATAGTTTTGATCATTAAGCAGAGACCCAAACTTACTGACACTTCATCATTTTCTGATGCCACCCTTTCAAAGTGTGCTTTCACAAACACCTTGGTGAAATGCAGGTATAGAAAATAGCTTTACTGTCTCTTAAAGGCTTTTGTGTAAAAGTGAAACAAGATGCTCACATTTCACTGGCCAGTACTAGTTCTATGACCACATTTAACCTCAAAGAGGTAGAGAAAGTCAAGTGCTCTCATTTGCCCAAAAAGAGAGGAGAACCAGATATTCTCTCCCACAATAGCTAAACACAGAATTAATGCTGAAAAGACTATTAGACAGAGTATGCACATTCAGTAAACGTTTGTGTTACATATTTCGAAATTATTCTCCAGAAGGATTATTATATTTTATGTTCAAACTATTAATGATTAAAGAAATTTCCCTATACTCCCCCTCTTTAATCCACTAACATAATTAAAAATATTTTTGATAATTTTATGAGCAAAAATGGCATTTACATGTTTCTTTAACTGACATTTCTTTGATTATTAAGAGGATGACCATTTTTGATATATTTATATGGCCTGGTTCATTTGATAACTTTAAGGAAGACTATAAAAACATGACTTTGAGTATGATGCAGCAAAAAAAAATTATATCTGGAGTGACTGCAATAGCAGAATGAATCTTAAAAGATATAAATTGCAGTGAATACAGTGCTCTATTGGCAGCATTTCCTTGTTTGTCAAATTCAGGAAGCAATTGAGTTCATGAATACAATTAAAATGTGAATAAATATAGCTTTCTCATGGAAGCCATGGTAGATATTAAAAAACAAAAATTCAAACGGGTAAATTTGGAGATTTATTTGGCTTTACTGAGCAATTCATGAATTGAAAAATGTCCCATCTATAAGGACCTGTTATTTCTTTTTTTTTAACAGTCCCCCCCCGCTTTATATAAAACTCTGCCTGAGAGATGTGATCAAAACTTTAGGCATTAGCATGAGTTTCAACTACCACTCCATACTTCTCATAACTTTGTTGATCCTTGGTGTGGTTCCTATAGGTCATGATGTTTTGTTTAATCCCAGTGACATTTACAAGTCATGGTGCCAAGTTCATAATCTTTAGGTCTATCATTCTATTAATTTTTAAAAAATGTTCTAGTCTTATGGAGAACATTTGCCTGGCAGTCAGCAGCTAAAAATATGTATTTAAAGCTTTTGACAAGATACAATGTGCCAGGTAGATTGATATCATAATTATAAGCAAGATATTTCCCAGTGTTTGGCATGTACTTCAGAGCCATGGTCCCCAAGACTTAAACTAATGAAAATAAAGTAAGTCAAAGCAAGACCCTGCTAAAAGAGTCACCTCTTGAAGCCAAGTGGCTTGCTCACTGATCTTTTGTAACTGAGGTGCAAATTCCCCAGAAGTGTTAATCCAGGTGCATCAGACGCTATAGGTCACAGGAATGTCTATTCATAATTTGAGTCATCTTAAATATACTATGGTGGATAAAGGAATACAAAAACTGAAAAATGGGGTTTGTCAGGTGCTTGGAAGAACTAAGTAGCTAGCTTGAGTTTCCCATACCCCTGGCTGTTTGTTTAGTTTATAACCGTAGTTTACCCATCTTAATTTCTCTGATTCAGGAGCAGACTGTTGCCATGTTACAGAGATTTCAGGGTGGTAAAAGACTGGTAATAAGGGGGTCAGTTCTTGCAGAAGAAGAATGGACTTCATCCACATGTGCCACAATATAGATTTTGTTATGCTGCCTTTGCATGAAAGTCAGCTAGGCCATTGCCCTGATACTCAGGTTCAGTCCTTTTAGTGTGAGCCTCAGTTTTGATGACAGCAACTTTAGAAGGTAATAGAATGGCAGCAAGAAGGTTTTTTATGCATTGTCCATTGTTGTAGATCTTCAATGGAGATGATAAGAAAATTTGATATTTCTGTGGCACACAACATTCTAAGGTAAACCAGAATTATGAGTGATGACATTATTCCAGGATGTGCCACACTTCCAGGAATTTTACAGATTCTCTGTCATACTTAAAACATTTATCTATATAGAGTCAACATAAAAAAGGGTTTAGTATTACTTTTTATTTGACAATGCTTCCCATGTAATTTAACATGTCAAATAAGTCTAATTAGTCTAACATCTCCTTTTTTATAAGGATAAAGAACAGATTGCTTGACATATTCTAGGCATCCTCTATAAAATATCAGTTAGCTAAGAGTCAAAAAGATTTCATTTAGAATTTGATTTTTTTAGAAGTTTTTCAAAAAATATCAAAGAAGTCTCTAAAATACTTGATCAAATATGATAGTGCAGGGTGGGGCAAAAGTAGGTTTACAATTGTTCGTATGGAAAGTAATACAATAATAAATAGTAATACAAGAATAAACTCTGTG
This sequence comes from Pteronotus mesoamericanus, assembly GCF_021234165.1. Lineage (NCBI taxonomy): Eukaryota > Metazoa > Chordata > Mammalia > Chiroptera > Mormoopidae > Pteronotus > Pteronotus mesoamericanus. The sequence continues at coordinate 601,936 of NW_026555150.1, forward strand.
TTTCATGTATTCACATTTGTAAACTTAATTTTGCCCTACCCTATAGGTCACTGTGAAACAGTGCTGAGTTATCCATTTAACCAAAGTGACCATAGAAGATGTTAAAGGCAAATACAGGTTATATAGTTGTCAGGAAAACTTAGCTCTTTTAATATTTTGTTTTTCAAAAGACTTGATAAAGAGAACACAGGAAATTGTTTTGACTAAATGGAGAATTTTTGTTTTGAGAGAAATTATCCAAAAGTTAAAGAAAAACCTTTCATAATCTTATCAAGAAGAGACTAATACTCCAAAAAAACTTTGTCCTTTTAACAGAGAAATAATTCTAATTTTGCACTAGCTTACTTTTGATAGTAAAGCTCATTTACTTAATTAAATTCATTCCAGTTATTAGCCTGTCCTGACCACACATAAAATTCTTTTCCAAAGATTTCTTTTCCAAAAACCTTTCACAGCTTTCTTTTCCCTTAACAAAAATGCATCTCCATCCCTCCTACCTTCTTTTTCATATGGAGATGTTCCCCTTATTATTATCTGTAGTTTCAATCACATTTATTAGAATTCTTAACCCTTAAACACTTTAATTTTATAGTAAAAACTAAGTAGAAAGTGTAACAGGGTGCAGCTAGGCCCCCTCAAAGGGATCTGTTAGGGGTCCAGAATGTGGGGTGTCCAAGAAAAATATAGGATATTCTCTCACGCCTCTCTCCACAAGGTGGGCTGCTGTCGGGGATGGGAAAAGGGCCACTGAGAGTCATTTTGCATGTCAATAACAGCAGGGTAGCTTCAAACCTCATATGCAAAGGTGATTATTTTGCATATAAACAAAGGCTAATCAGGAAGGTTTGTATCACTTAAATTTAGGACGTAACTGAGCAGGGGCTCCCCTGATTACAGCACGTGTGCCTGAGAGCTCAGAGATGGTTTGCTCCTTGCTGTGAGGGAACAACACGAGGGGAGACTATGAGGTAAGGAAAGGAGAGAAAGGACTCTTGCTATTGGACCATAAGAAGGTGCCACGTGGTTCTGAATTGATAATTGGAGATCCCGGTGACACAGCTGATGGTTCTGGGAACTGCGAGAGGCCTGCCTAGCTGAGCCCAGGACTTCTGTTCTTTTTCTTCTGAAGGACGGTACCCTGACTGGCCTGACTGGCCTGATGGGCAAAGAGGGGGAAGGCAGGACTGTGTGTTAGTGGGTGTTTTAAAGGAATTTTGAGATTTTAACAGCAGCATTTACCCATTATTCAAAACCCATATAACTTTTGAATAAATAGTTCCTTTCCTTTTCACCAAATTCTGCCACTGAGAGCCATAATTTTTAGGGGTGGCAGGCAAAGAAGCTAGAACAGAGGGACCCCAGGGAAGGGGGGGGCGACATTTTTCCTGTAATAGCATCTGGGGTTTCCCCAGCAACGAGTTCACATTTGGTAACAAAAGCAACTGTTACATTAGCATTCTTTAGATTGGAAAATTTATGAGTATATTTTAAAATTTCTAGAAAAATCTGCTTTTCTAAATAGTACAGTCTCCAATGTGGAACAAGACATGTTTACTAACAGACCTAATATCTTTAGTTCTTGGTAACAAGAAGCCATCTCATGTGGAAACAATCTGGATAGTGAATGAATTTCCTTTGTTTAACTTAGCAAAACTCCAGTTTCAAGTTACCAAAAAGATTTTGGAAGCTATTTCCAACACACATACTATAAAATACAATTATTACTAAAAAGGTTATTTGTTAATTCTTATTCCACTTCTATTGAAATCATTTGTTCCCAACAATTATTTTTACATTATCATTGAAAAATTAATGAGACTTTAGACAAAATGAGCCATCATTTTAAGTTATTTTTACTGACAATTTGGCGACATAGATAACATAAATTTGACAAATAAACACAGGTGGAATAAAAGTTGTTTATCTGAATTGTATTTAATGCTTATAACTGGAGACATGCCAATTTCAATTAAACCAACAAATTTCAACTAGCTTTAATTTACCAAAGATTAATTCTTACATCATGTAAACTCAAGAAACATTTGGATTAGTTGACTGTTTTAGAATACTCAGTTCTTAATTTATATAAGCACTTATTTATTAAGCCAATTAAATAGGACATTTAAAATTAATTTTAGTAATACCATGGGAGGTAGAAAATACCACATGTTCATTATGTGCATGTACACACACACACACACACACACACACACATTCATCAGCCATAAATTAGGTACAATAATATATAACCACCAGTAACAAAAGAATAAGTGGATCTAAATTTTGTACAGTGTGGGAAAAGTTAAGTTTATCCCCAGATTACTAAAGCCTCTTTTATTTAGCTGATGAGAAATAATTTGCATGTTAAAGAATGACTGTTAGGTCCTAGAGAAGATGAGGGCAGAAAACCTGCATCACAAAGGCATAGAATAAGTATCCAAGTTTTCTGTTTCTTAATCTTTTTTTAACTAAAGGTTTTTTAAAATTTTTTATTTATTTATATATTTATTTTCCAAATTTTCCAAATACATTTGTCTCCATTTACCTGCCATCACTTCCCCATAACCCACCCACCCCCACCTCACCCCCTATCCCTGCCCACCTTGGCTTCCTCCGTCTGTCCTTCATGCCTGTTCCTTGATCTGACCCTTCATCTTCCGCTCCCTGCTAACCCCCTCCCTCCCACCATCCCTACTCTTCCCCTCAGTTTCTTCTTTCTTTCACTGTTGCTGGTCATATTTCCCTTGTCTGCTTGCTTTGCTGATTAGGTTCCACTTATAGGTGAGATCATATGGTATTTGTCTTTCACTACCTGGCTTATTTCATTTAGCATAATGCTCTCCAGATCCATCCAGCTGTAGCAAATGGTAGTAGCTCTTTCTTTCATTATGCTGCATAGTATTCCATTGTGTAAATGTACCAGTTTTTTGATCCACTCATTTACTGATGGGCAATTAGGTTGCCTCCAGCACTTGGCTATTATCAAGTGTTCTGCTATGACCATTGAGGTGCATAGATTTTTTGAATTGGTGTTTTGGGATTCTTAGGTATAATGCCAGCAGTGGAATCTCTGGGTCAAAAGGAAGTTCCATTTTTAGCTTTGTGAGGAAATTCCAAACTGTTTTCCACAGTGGCTGCACCAGTCTGCATTCCCACCAACAGTGTACTAAGGGTTCCCTTTCTCCACAACCTCACCAGCACCCACTGTTTGTTGATTTGTTTAGGATAGCCATTCTGACTGGTGTGAAGTGGTATCTCATTGTGGTTTTAATTTGCATTTTTCTGATGGCTAGTGATGCTGAGCATCCTTCCATATGTCTCTGGGGCCCGTGTATGTCCTCCATGGAGAAGTGTCTGCTCAGGTCCTTTGCCCATGTTTTAGTTGGATTGATTGGCTTCCTGGAGTGGAGTCATATGTGTCCTTCATATAACCTGGAGATCGAACCCTTGTCGAGGTATCATTGGCAAATATATTTTCCCATATGGTTGGCTCCCTTTTCATTGTGTTGATGTTTTTTTTAGCTGTGCAGAAGCTTATTTTGATGAAGTGCCATTTGTTTATTCTTGCCCTTATGTCCCTTGCTCTAGGGGACATATAGGTGAAAATATTGCTGCATGGGATATCTGAGAGTTTCCTGCCTATGTTCTCCTCTAGGACTTTTATGGTGTCATGACTTATATTTAAGTCTTTTATCCATCTTGAGTTTTTCTTGTGTATGGTGTAAGTTAGTGGTTGAATTTCAATTTTTTGCATGTGGCTGTCTAGCTCTCCCATCAGCATTTGTTGAAGAGGCTATTTGTACTCCATTTTAAGTTTCTGCCCTCTTTGTCGAATATTAATTGACCATAGAGACATGGGTTTATTTCTGGGCTCCCTATTCTGTTCCATTGATCTATGTGTCTGTTCTTACGCCAGTACCAGACTGTTTTGATTACAATGGCCTAGTAATATAGTTTGATGTCAGGTATTGTGATCCCTCCTACTTTGTTTTTCTTTCTGAAAATTGCTGTGGCTATTTGGGGTTGTTTATGGTTCCCTATAAATTTTTGAAACATTTGTTCTATGTCTGTGAAACATGTCATTGGTATTTTAATAGGGATTGCGTTGAATCTAGAATTGCTTTGAGTAGTATGGACATTTTGATGATGTTAGTTCTTCCAATCCATGAACATGGTATATGCTTCCATTTATTTGTGCCTTCCTTCATTTCTTTCTTCATTGTTATATAGTTTTCTGCATACAAGTCCTTTAACTCCTCGGTTAAGTTTTTTCCTGGGTACTTTATTTTTCTTGTTGCTATAGCAAAGGTGACATTTTCCCTGGTTTCTGATTCTGATATTTCCTTTCTGGTATACAAAAGTGACTTCAATTTCTGAATATTGACTTTGTATCCAGCTATTTTGCCAAATTCACTTACTAAGTTGAGTAGTTTTTTTGGTAGAATCTATGGGGTTTTCTATGTACACTATTATGTCATCTGCAAACAACGAGTTTTTATTTCCTCCTTTCCAATTTGGATATCTTTTATTTATTTTTCTTGTGTGATCACTGTGGCTAGGACTTCCAATAGTATGTTGAATAAAAGTGGTAAAAGTGGACATCCTTATCTTGTTCCAGATATTAGTGGGAAAGCTTTTAGTTTTTCTCATTGAGTATGAGGTTGGCTCTAGGTTTCCCATATATGGCCTTTATTATATTGAGTTATGCCTCCTTTATTCCCACTTTGCTGAGTGTTTTTATCATAAATGGGTGCTGTACTTTATCAAATGCTTTTTCCACATCTATTGATATGATCATGCTATTTTTGTCTTTCCTTTTATGTGATGTATTACATTTATTGATTTGTGAATATTTCACCATCTGTGCATCCTTGGGATGAATCACACTTGATTATGGTGTATGATCTTTTTAATGTATTGCCGGATGCACTTTGTCAGTATTTTGTTGAGGATTTTAGTGTCTTTGTTCATCAGCGATATTAGTCTGTAGTTTTTTTTTATTGGTTGTGTCTTTATCTGTTTTGGGAATTAGGATGATACTCGCCTCATAAAAAGAGTTTGAGAGTCTTCCCTTTTCTTGGACATTTTGGAGTAGTCTGAGAATAACAGAGGTTAGCTCTTTTTTAAGTATTCGTAAAATCCTCCTGTGAAATTGTTCAGTCCAGGGCTTTCGTGTGTTGGGAGTTTTTTGATACTGCTTCAATTTCACCAGCTGTTATTGGTCTGTTCAGGCTATTTTCTTCTTCTTCATTCAGCATTGGAAGGGTATATTTTCCTAGAAATTTGTCCATTTCATGGAGGTTTTCAAATTTCTTAGCATATAATTGTTCACAGTAATTCCTTGCAATCCTTTGTATTTCTGTGGTATCAGTTGTTATTTCTCCTCTTTCATTTCTAATATTATTCATTTGGGTCTTCTCCCTTTTTTTCTTGATGAGTGTGCTTGAAGGCTTGTCAATTTTGTTTATCTTTTCAAAGAACCAGCTCCTGGATTGGTTGATCCTTTGAATTGTTATTTTAGTCTCTATTACATTCAATTCTGGTCTGATCTTGATTATTTCTTTTCTTCTACTGGCTCTGGGCTTTGTTTGTTGTTGTTTCTCCAGTTCTTGAAACTGGAGGGTGAGGTAATTTATTTGAAATGTTTCTATCTTTTTTAGGTAGTCCTGTATTGCTATGAACTTCCCTCTCAGGACTGCTTTCACTGTGTCCCATAGGTTTTGGACTGTTTTGTGTTCATTTTCATTTGTTCCCAGAAACTTTTTTGATTTCTTCTTTGATCTCATTATTGTCCCATTCATTGTTTAGTAGTGTGCTCTTTAGTCTCCATGAGTTTGAAAGTTTTGAGTTTTTGTCCTTGAGGTTAATTTCTAGTTTCAAGTCCTTGTGGTCCAAGAAAATGCTTGTTATGATTTCGACTTTCCTGAATTTGTTGAGGTTTCTTTTGTGTCCTATCATGTGGTCTATCTTGGAAAATATTCCTTGTACATTTGAAAAGAATGTGTATTTTGCTTCTTTGGGATGATACGTTCCATATATGTCAATTAAGTCCATTTGATCTAATTCATCGATTTCCACAATATCCGTGTTGATGTTTTGTTTGATGATCTATCCATTTTTGACAGTGGAGTGTTAAAATCCCCTACTATCAGTGTGTTGCTGTCTAGATCTTTCTTGAAGTCCTCCCAGATTTTCCTTATATATTTGGGTGTTCCTGTGTTGGATGCATCTAGTTCTATAATGTTTATATCTTCTTGATGGATTCTTCCTTTATGTATTATGAAGTGTCCTTCTGGGTCTCTTTTTATGACCTTTGTTTTGAAATCTATTTTTTCTGATATAAGTATTGCTACCCCTGCTTTTTTTTTTTCCTCTCTCCACTTTCTTGGAATATATTTTTCCATCCCTTTACTTTCAGTTTGTGTAGTCTCTTGTTCTGACGTAGATCTCTAGGAGGCAGCATATATGTGGGTCATATTTTCTTATCCAATCAGCTATCCCATGTCTTTTGATTGGAGCATTTAATCCATTTACATCTGAAGTTATCATTGATAGGTACTTTTTCATTGTTTTCTCTTTGTACCTGTGATCCTCTCTCACACGTTTTCTTCTTAAACCAGTCCCTTTAGCATATCTTGTAGTGCTCGTTTTGTGGAGGTATATTCTTTGAGCTTTCTTTTGTCTGGGAAACTCCTTATGTCACCTTCCATTTTAATTTAGAGCCTTGCTGTCTAGAGCAGTCTTGGCTGCAGGCCCTTACTTTTCATTGCTTGGAATATTTCCTGCCATTCCCTCCTGGTTCGTAATGTTTCTGTTGAGAAGTCAGCTGCTAGCCATATCGGGGCTCATTTGTATTTGTATGTTACTACCTGTTTTTCCCTTGCTGCCTTTAGGATTCTGTTTGTCTTTGATATTTGCCATTTGAATTATGATGTGTCTTGGAGTGGACCTCATTGGGTTCCTTTTGAATGGGACCCTCTGTTTTTCCTGAACTTATGTGATGTTTTCTCTCCTCTGATTAGGGACGTTTTCCATCATTACTTTTGCAGACAGGTTCTCTTTCCCTTGTTCTCTTCTCCTTCTGGTATCCCTATTTTATGGATATTATTACATTTCAGGTTGTCCTGTATTTCCCTAAATGCCTGTTCATTCTTTTTGAGTCTTTTTTTCTTTTTCTTGCTCTTTCTGGGAGCTTTTTTCTATTTTTGTCCTCCAGCTCACTGATTTGATCCTCTGCTTCACATAGCCTGCTTTTGATTCCTTCTACTCTGTTCTTCAATTTAGAAATGGTATTCTTCATTTCCTCTTGCCTCTTATTGATAGTTTCCATTTCTTTTTTCATGCTGATCTTGTTTGCGATAAGTTCCTCTTAGTTTCCCTATAGATTTTGGTAATTCTCTTTCAGCTCACTGAGCTCACTGAACTTCCTTTGAACTGTTATTTTGAACTAAATATCCAATAGTTTACTTGCCTCTATTGCATTTAGTTCTCTTTTTGGGGTTCCCTCCTTTCCCTTCGATCAGAGAGTGTTCTTTTCCTTCCCATTGTTTGTTGACTCTTATTTTTTTGTTTTGCTTCTTAAATTGATCTGCCTTAACTTATAGACTTTGTTCTGTGTACTTGTATGTTAGGAGACTGCTTTTTTTTCTTTCTTTCTGGATCTCCCTCTGGTGTTCTCAGCTGTTGACCCCATCTGACCTTAAGCAATCTTAAGAAACTTCCAGGAATCTACTATCTGTCTCTCTCCTATAGTTGTTTATGTAGTCACTGTGTCCTCCGCATCAGGGTGGGGCTGAGTCCCTCCTGTGGTCAGGGCTATTGTGTTCTTTCTTGCTGCTGCCACTCTGGGGAGTAGCCTGTCTGAGGAATATGGCTGCTGCAGTATGGGGGGGAGTCAGCACTGGGATTCCTCCCCAACCCCTGTCTACTGCCCCTCAGTTCTCTCCCCAACACCTTTGTCACCGGACTCTCCTCAAGTGTCTCTAGACCACTCTGCGTCCCCTTAAGTCAGGGATCTACTATCTGTGACTGCCAATCTGTCCCTGGCACCCTGGCCTGTGCAAAGCCTGGCCAGGGCCAAGCCTCCTGGGGGCAGGGCCATTGTGTTTTTTCATGCTGCTGCCACTAGGGAGAGTGGTCTGCCTGAGCAAGATGACAGCTGGGGGATGGGTGTGAGTCAGCACTGGGACCTCACCATCCACTTTATCAGTTCTTTCCCCCAAGCCTCCTTCTCCAGTCTCTTCTGATGTGGCTCCAGCCCACTTTGCCCCCACCTCCACCAGGGCCCAGGGTAAGTGGCTGCCAGTAAAAATCTTTGTGTTGGCCCTTTAAATGGCTCTTTGCATCTCTAGCTGTCTGACTCTGGCAGAAAGCAGCCTGCCACTTTTCAGAGCGGTGGGCTATCTGTGTACTTTTTGGGCTCCAGTGCTGTAGGCTGGAGATCCCCACTTTTGGTTTAGACCCTGCTCTTTTCAGTTGGATCCAACTGGCCGTTTCAATATCCCTCTGGTGCTGCCACCCGTGGGTGCCTAGTCTACCTTCTTGAGCGTCTACCGCACTCCTTACCAGTTAGGTTTTGCTAAAGCCGATTCCTCTGTCTTTCTGAGGTTTTAAGGCTCCTTTCTCCCTATTGTTCAGTTGTTTTCTAGGTGATTTCTCGACAATTAAGTTGTAATTCCAGATTGGTCCTGCTAGGAGCTTAGTGTGACTTCTACTCACTCCTCCACCATCTAGAAGTCCAGGTATCCAAGTTTTCTTTAAGATGTAGTTGTAGGCATATCTGCCTATTATCAGAGATGTAGGGAAATTAAAAATTTTTCTTTTTCTTATGTGATGGACAAATCTGTTTCCAATGTCCCAATATCTACAAGCATTTTGAAGTGGGTTTGGTATTGGAAAAAAGTACCAGTATATTTTGAACCACTTTCTAGAACCACGCTTCTAGCTGAGCAGATTTGCAAGACGTTTTCCAGTTCCCTAAGAAACTGGATTACAACGTAAATGATAAAGAAGCTGATCTACCTTTTCAATTACATTACCTCCAAATTGCTGCATTACTTATGGGTACCTAGTTTTGTTTTAACTGAGGTAAATGTGCCTAAAAAATTCCTATTAGGCTCTGTATAACATTTGGCCAAATTTCTAATCATGAAGTTCAAGTTTCAGTTGGGTCCAGCAGTATTGAACAGCCCAATGGACCCAAGAAGTATTCTTTTTTTTTTTAATTGTATTTTTTCCATTACTATTTAGTCCCCTATACCCCCTCATCTGCAATCAACACACTGTTGCCCTTGTCCATGAGCCCTTTTTTCTTTATGCTTAATCCCTCTACCCTCTACCCTCCCTGCCCTTAGCTGTCATCCTGCTCTCTGTCTGTGAGTCTCTATCTATTTTGCTTCTTCGTTAATTTTGTTCATTAGATTCCACATGTGAGTGAGAGTGTATGCTTTTTGTCTTTCTCTGACTGGCTCATTTCACTTAGCATAAAGTACTCCAGGCCCATTCATATTGACACAAAGGGTAGTTTTCTTCTTTACAGCTGAGTAGTATTCCATTGTGTAAATATCCCATAGTTGTTTTATTCACTCATCTACTGATGGACACTTGGGCTGTTTCCAATCTTGGTGATTATAAATAATGCTGCAATGAATATGGGAGTGCGTGTGTACTTTCAAATTAGTGTTTGATATTCCTTTGAATATATTCCCAGAAGTGGGATTGCTCGGTCAAAAGGCAGATCAATTTTTAATTTTTTGAGGTATCCTCATACTGTTTTCTACAATGGCTGCTCCAGTCTGCATTCCCACCAATGGTGCAAAAGAGTTCCCCTTTCTCCACATATTCACCAACATTGTTGTTTGTTGATTTATTGATGATAGCCATTCTGACAGGTTTTGTGAAGTTATATCTCATTGTGGTTTTAATTTGAGTCTTTTCATATGTTTATTGGTCAACAGTATGTCTCTTTGGAGAAGTGTCTATTCAGGTCCTTTGCTGATTTTTTAATTAGATTGTTGGGTTTTTTGGTGTTGAGTTTTCTAAGTTCTTTATGGATTTTAACCCCTTATTTTTTTATTTTTTTAATTTTTTTTTTAATTTATTCACTTTTTAAATACATTTGTCTCTGCCTCCCCCCCACCACTTTCCCTTGCCCCTTCCCTTGCCCCCCTCCCTGAACCCTTCCACTTTGGTTTTGTCCATGAGTCCTTGCTATATGTTCCTTGACTTCCCCTTCCCTTCCCTTTCCCTGTCCCCCCCACCTTCCCTCTTGTCTCTGTTGATTTCTTTTCCTTTCAGTGTTGCTGGTCATATTTTCCTTGCATCTTTCCATTGTTGGTTAGGTTCCGCTTATAGGTGAGATCATATGGTATTTGTCTTTCGCCCCCTGGCTTATTTCGCTTAGCATGATGCTCTCCAGTTCCATCCATGCTGTCGCAAAGTTTAGTAGTTCTTTTTTTCTTTCTGCTGCATAGTATTCCATTGTGTATATGTACCATTACTTTTTGATCCAATCATCTACTGATGGGCATTTAGGTTGCTTCCAACGCTTGGCTATTGTAAATTGTGCTGCTATGAACATTGGGGTGCAAAGGTTCTTTTGGATTGGCGTTTTGGTGTTCTTAGGGTATAGTCCCAGCAGGGGACTCACTGGATCAAAAGGCAGTTCCATTTTCAGCTTTTTGAGGAAATTCCACACTGCTTTCCACAATGGCTGCACCAGTCTGCATTCCCACCAACAGTGGACTACGGTTCCCTTTTCTCCACAGCCTCGCCAGCACCTGTTGTTTGTTGATCTGTTTAGGATGGCCATTCTGACCGGTGTGAGGTGGTACCTCATGGTGGTTTTGATCTGCATTTCTCTGATGGCTAGTGATGCTGAGCATCCTTTCAAATGCCTCTGGGCCCTCTGTATCTCCTCCTTATAAAAACATCTGCCCAGGTCCTTTGCCCATTTTTTGATTGGATCGTTTGTCTTCTTAGAGTGGAGTCGAGTGAGTTCTTTATATATCTTGGAGATCAAACCTTTGTCTGATGTATCATTAGCAAATATATTTTCCCATACGGTTGGCTCCCTTTTCATTTTGCTGATGTTTTCTTTCGCCATGCAAAAGCTTCTTATTTTTATGAGGTCCCACTTGTTTATTCTTTCCTTTATGTCCCTTGCTTTAGGAGACATTTCAGTGAAAAAATTGCTGCGTGGGATATCTGAGAGTTTCCTGCCAATGTTCTCCTCTAGGACTTTGATGGTGTTGTGACTTATATTTAAGTCTTTTCTCCATCTTGAGTTTATTTTTGTGTATGGTGTCAGCTGATGATCCAATTTCAATTTTTTGCATGGAGCCATCCAGCTCTCCCAACACCATTTGTTGAAGAGGCTGTTATTGCTCCATTTTATGCTTCTGCCCCCTCTGTCGAATATTAGATGTCCATAGAGACCTGGGCTTATTTCTGGGCTTTCTATTCTGTTCCACTGGTCTATGGGTCTGTTCTTGTGCCAGTACCAGATTGTTCTGAGTATGGTGGCTTTGTAGTAGAGTTTGATGTCCGGTATTGTGATCCCTCCTACTTTGTGTTGCTTTCTCAAAATTGCTGCGGCTATTCGGGGTCATTTATGGTTCCATATAAACTTTTGAAATGTCTGTTCTATTTCTGTGAAATACGTCATTGGTATCTTAATAGGGATTGCGTTGAATCTATAAATTGCTTTGGGTAGTATGGACATTTTGAGGATATTAATTCTTCCAATCCATGAGCACGGTATATGCTTCCATTTATTTGTGTCTCCCTTAATTTCTTTTTTCAATGTTGTATAGTTTTCTGCATACAGGTCTTTTGTGTCTTTGGTTAAATTTATGCCTAGGTACTTTATCTTTTTTCGTGCTATATCGAATGGTATATTTTTTCTGATTTCTTCGTCTTCTATTGCATTGCTGGTGTACAAAAACGCCTTTGATTTCTGAATGTTGACTTTGTATCCTGCTGTTTTGCCAAATTCACTTATTAGGTTGAGGAGTTTTTTGGTAGAGTCTACAGGGTTCTCTATGTACACTATCATGTCATCTGCAAACAATGATAGTTTTACTTCCTCCTTTCCTATTTGGATGCCTTTTATCTCTTTCTCTTGTCTGACCGCTGTGGCTAGGACTTCCAATACGATGTTGAAAAGAAGCGGTGAGAGCGGACATCCTTGTCATGTTCCCGATCTTAGTGGGAAAGTTTTCAATTTTTGCCCGTTGAGTATGATATTGGCTGTAGGTTTTTCATATATGGCCTTTATTACGTTGAGAAATGCCCCATTTATTCTCATTTTGCTGAGTGTTTTGATCATAAATGGGTGCTGTACCTTATCAAATGCTTTTTCTGCACCTATCGAGATGGTCATGTGGTTTTTGTCTTTTCTTTTATTTATGTGATGTATGACATTTACTGATTTGCATATATTGAACCATCCCTGCATCCCTGGGATGAATCCCACTTGATCGTGGTGGATAATCTTTTTAATGTTATGCTCGATGCGTTTTGCCAATATTTTGTTGAGGATTTTAGCATCTATGTTCATCAGCGAAATTGGCCTGTAGTTTTCTTTCTTTGTAGGGTCTTTATCTGGTGTTGGGATCAGCGTGATGCTGGCCTCATAAAAGGAGTCTGGGAGTCTTCCCTCCTCTTGGATTTTTTGGAATCGTCTGAGAATTACAGGGGTTAGCTCTTCCTTACATGTTTTGTAAAATTCTCCTGGGAAACCGTCCGGCCCTGGGCTTTTGTGTGCTGGGAGTTTCTTGATGACTGCTTCAATTTCCCCAGCTGTTATCGGTCTGTTCAAGCTTTCTGTTTCTTCCTCCTTCAGTGTTGGAAGATTATACTTTTCAAAAATTTGTCCATTTCATCAAGATTTTCAAATTTCTTGGCATATAATTGTTCATAATAGTTTCTGATGATCATTTGTATTTCTGTGGTATCAGTTGTTGTTTCTCCTCTTTCATTTCTGATATTATTAATTTGGGTCCTCTCCCTTTTTTTCTTGATGAGTCTTCTTAAAGGCTTGTCTATTTTATTTATCTTTTCAAAGAAAAAGCTCCTGGATTGGTTGATCCTCTGAATTGTTATTTTTGTCTCTATGTCATTCAGTTCTGCTCTAATCTTGACTATTTCCTTCCTTCTACTTGCTCTGGGATTTATTTGCTGTTGTTTCTCCAGTTCTTGAAGTTGTAGTGTTAGGTCTTTTATTTGAAATGTCTGTATCTTTTTTAGGTAAGCCTGTATTGCTATGAACTTCCCTCTCAGGACTGCCTTTGCTGTGTCCCATAGGTTTTGGACAGTTGTCTGTTCATTTTCATTTGTTTCCAGAAATTGTTTGATTTCTTCTCTTATCTCATTATTGACCCATTCATTGTTTAATAGTGTACTGTTCAGTCTCTATGAGTTTGCAAGTTTTTGATGTTTCTCTTTGAGGTTGATTTCGAGTTTCAAGGCCTTGTGGTCTGAGAAAAAGTTTGGTATTTTTTCAATTTTCCTGAATTTGCTGAGGCTTGCTTTGTGTCCTATCATGTGGTCTATCTTTGAAAAACTGCCATGAGCATTTGAAAAGAATGTGTATTTTTCTTCTATTGGATGTAAGGTTCTATATATGTCAGTTAAGTCTCTTTGATTCAGTGTGTCATTCAGCGCCACGATATGTTTATTAATGTTTTGTTTGGAAGATCTGTCCATTTTTGACAGTGGGTTGTTGAAATCCCCTACTATCAGTGTGTTGCTGTCTCTATGTGTTTTGAAGTCATCCAACAATTTCCTTATAAACTTGGGGGCTCCTATTTTGGGAGCATATAAGTTTACAACGTTGATGTCTTCTTGATAGATTCCTCCTTTCAGTATGATAAAGTGCCCCTCTGGGTCTCTCTTTATGGCCTTTGTTTTGAAATCTACTTTGTCTGATACAAGTATGGCAACGCCAGCCTTTTTCTCATGTCCATTTGCTTGGAATATTATTTTCCATCCCTTTCCTTTCAATCTGTGTAGGTCTCTTGCTCTGAGGTGGGTCTATTGTAGGCAGCATATGTGTGGGTCATGTTTTATTATCCATTCAGCTACCCTGTGTCTTTTGATTGGGGCATTTAGTCCATTCACATTGAGAGAGATTACTGATAGAAACTTACTCATCTTTTCTCTTTGTACCTGTGTTCCTCTCTGTCTCATTCTTTTCCTTCATCTGCTTAAACCAGTCCCCTTAGCATATCTTGTAGTGCTGGTTTGGTAGAGATGTATTCTTTTAGCCTTCTTTTGTCTAAGGAAACTCCGTATTTCTCCTTCTATTTTAATGTAGAGCCTAGCTGGGTAGAGCAGCCTTGGCTGTAGGCCCTTGCTTTTCATGGTTTGGAATATTTGTTGCCATTCCCTTTTGGCTTGCAGTGTTTCTGTTGAGAAGTTAGCTCCTAGGCGTATCGGGGCCCCCTTGTATATTACTTTCTCCTTCTCCCTTGCTGCCTTGAGGATTCTCTCTTTGTCTTTGACATTTGCCATTTTAATGATGATGTGTCTTGGAGTGGACCTCCTTGGATCCCTCTTGAGTGGGGTCCTCTGTGCCTCCTGGATCCATGAGAACCTTTCTCTCCGCAAATTAGGGAAATTTTCCATCATTCCTTTTTCTAGGAGGTTCTCTGTCCCCTGGTCCTCTTCTTCTCCTTCTGGTATCCCTATTATACGGCTATTATTGCGTTTCAGGTTGTCCTGCATTTCCCTAAATGCCTCTTCATTGTTTTTGAGCCGTTTTTCCATTTCTTGTTCTTCCTGGGAGCTTTTTTCTACCTTGTCCTCCAACTCACTGATTCGATCCTCGGCTTCATCCAGCCTGGTTTGGATTCCTTCTACTGTGTTCTTCAATTCAGAAATGGTATTCTTCATATCCTCTTGTGTCTTCTTGATAGTTTCTATGTCCTTTTCCAGGCTGATATAGTTTGCTGTAAGATCCTGATAGTTTCTCTGCAGTTTCTCATAGTTCTCTTTGAGCTGGCTGAGCTCATTGAGCTTCCTTAGAACCATTGTTTTGAATTCCATATCTGATAGTTCCCTTGCCTCTATTTCATTTAGCTCTCTCTGTGGGGAGTCCCCTTTTCCAGTCCTTTTGGGGGAATTCTTTTTCTTCCCATTTTTGGGAGAGTCTGTTAAGTATTTTTGTCCTTTACTTTTCTTTCTGGGCCTGCCTCTGATGATGTCAGTTGTTCCCCCTATAGGGCCTTGGGTTGTTTGTTTGAGCCTTTCAGGAGTGTAATGCCTGTGTCTGACTCCTGCTTGGAGCAGCTCTGTGACCCCTTCAATCAGGGCTGCGCTATTTTTTGGGATCTCTCTGCACTCTCACGCGGGCTCCTTGAGCGCGTTCCCAGCGCGGCAGGGTCCCCCACCTGCCTGGGCTCCCATGTGCTTGCCCCAGAC
Source organism: Pteronotus mesoamericanus (assembly GCF_021234165.1). Classification (NCBI taxonomy): domain Eukaryota; kingdom Metazoa; phylum Chordata; class Mammalia; order Chiroptera; family Mormoopidae; genus Pteronotus; species Pteronotus mesoamericanus. The sequence continues at coordinate 617,359 of NW_026555150.1, forward strand.
AAGGGGGCTTATTCGCGACCTTGCGTACTCATCTGGCCCCCCTTGGCAGGCGAGCTTCGCGGCACTGGTCAGTTTAGGGTCTCCTATTGTGTATTTTCCCCGCTTGTGGCTCTTTGGGTGCATTGCTTGCCCTCGCCAAATGGGGACCACGGAAATGGGAGCAAATGAGCGCTAGGACTCTCCGGTTAATCCTGTTTCTGGTCTCTCCTCCAGGGACTCTGGGCAGCTCTACTAATTTTTGGGCCGCTCCGCAATTGCGGTGGGCCGGTCAATTTACGCCTGCCCTTGCTGCTCTGCGCACTCCCAGGCAGGCACTATGGGTGCCAGTCTGTGTGAGGCCTTGGCGGCCGGTGCAAGCGTTCGCTAGCCCGCGTGGGTCACACACACGCTCGCCAACCCATGCCGGTCACTCTGTGCAAGTGTGCGCTCCTGCTCTGGGTGTTTTAGGGTTGTCTATGTTTGCTTTTAGGCTTTTGGCTCTTTGGGGGTGTGGCCTCTTCCCGTGCAATGGAGACTATGCCAAAGAGAAGGGGTCGGGACTCCCTGGTTCCTCCTCCCGTTCCTTCCCCAATGCCTCCGTTTCTAGTCTCCCCTCAGGGGCCTCTGGGCAGTTCTGTGACCCCTTCGGCCAAGGATCCACCCCCTGTGTGGACTGCGTTTCAATCGCAGGCAGTCTGGTTTATGCGCGCCCCGCTTCTGCCTCTTTGGAGTCGCACCTTTCCAGCCCACAATGGAGACTACCCATCGGGGAGGGAGTCGGGACTCCCCGGTTCCTCCTCCCGTTCTTTCCCCAATGCCTCCGTCTCCAGTCTCTCCTCTAGGCTCTCTCAGCCAGTCTGCACTCAGCCCCTAAGCTCACAGGCGTACAAGCTGTGTGCAGAGTGCACAAAAGGCAGGTTAATTGATTCCCTTATGCCTGAGCGAGATGGTAGCTGCAGAGTGGGAAGTGCGTTATCACCCGGGCTCCACCAGCCGCCATGTCAGTTCTCTTCACAAAGTTTTCCTCACCATTCTTTTCCCGGGCACCAGCCCACCCTGCTGCTGCCTCTACCCAGCGATCAAGGAGGGTGGCTGCCGCTGCAACTTTTGCGTTTGCCCTTTAAATGTCTTTTTGCATCCCCAGCCACCTGTCTCTGGCAGAGAGCGCCCCTAAGCTTTTTGGGGTTGCGTTTTGTCTGTATTTTCTTGGCTTTAGCTGCTGTAGTTTAGGGGTTCCTGTTTATGATTCAGACCCCGTTCTTCTCGGGGGGACGCTAACTGGCCGTTTCAGTGTCCCTCTGTTGCCAGTGCCTGTGGGCACCCAGCCCACCCTCTCGAGCCTCCACCGCACTTCTCACCCGTTGGGATGTGTGAGAGTAAAATCCACTGTCCGCGGCATGAAGGCTCCTCTCCCACTATCGCTCCAGTGCTTTCCAGGTGATTACTCCATTATTTACTTGCAATTCTAGTTTGGTTTTGGGAGTAGGTCAGCGTGACTCCCATTCACTCCTCCGCCATCTTCCTCCCCTTATCATATGTATCGGCGAATATGTTCTTCCATTGCGTGAGTTGTCTTTTAATTTTGTTGATTTTTTTTTCCTATGCAAAAACTTTGTAGTTTGATGTAGTCCCATTTGTTTTTTTTTTTTTCTTTTGTTTCCCTGCTTGGGAAGATATATCTGATAAAATATTGCTATGAACTATGTCCAAGATTTTGCTGCCTACGTTTTCTTCTAGGATTTTTATGATTTCAGATCTAACATTTAAGTCTTTAATCCATTTTTAGTTTATTCTTGTGTGTGGAGTAAAAAGGAGGTCTAGTTTCAATTTTCTGCATGTATCTGTCCAATTTTCCCAACAGTATTTATTGAATAAACTATATTTAGTCTATTGTATGTGCTTGCTTCCTCTGTTGAATATTAATTGATCATAAAGGTGTCAGTTTTTTTCTAGGTTCTCTGTTCTGTTCCATTGATCTATGAGTCTGTTTTCATTGCAGTACCATGTTGTTTTGATTACTATGGCCTTGTAGTATAGTTTGAAATTAGTTACCATAATTCCTCCAACTTTTTTTTTCTTCTCAGGATCACTGTTGCTATGCAGGGCCTTTTGTGGCTCCATATAAATTTTTGAAATATTTGTTCTAGCTCTGTGTAATACGTCATTGGAATCTTGACAGTAATTGTGTTTAATCTCTAGATTGTTTTGGGTAGTATAGAAACTTCAAAAAAGGAAAATTATGGTCCAATGTCCCTGATGCACATAGATGCAAAAATTGTCAACAAAATTTAACAAACTGAATATGACAATCCATCCAAAAGATCATATACCATGGTCAAGTAGGATTTATTCTGGGAATGCAAGTTTGGTACAACAACAAGGTTGGCACAAATCAATAAATGTGATTCACCACATAAACAAAATGAAGGATAAAAACCATATGATCATATTAATAGATGCAGAAAAAGCTTTTGATAAAATCCAACACCCATTTATGATAAAAATTCTCAGCAAAGTGGGAATAGAGGGAACATACATAAACATAATAAGGGCCATATATGACAAACCCACGGCCAGCATCATACTCAGTGAGCAAAAAGTACAAGTGTTCCCCCTAAGATTGGGAACAAGTCAGGGATGGCTGCTTTCACCTCTCTTATTCCACATAGTACTGGAAGTTCTAGCCACAGCAATCAGACAAGAAGAAGAAATAAAAGGCATTCAAATTGGAAAGGAAGAAGTAAAACTCATTATTTGCAGGTGACATGATACTGTACCTAGAAAATCCCAGCGATTCCACCAAGAAACTACTAGAACTGATAAATGAATTCAGCAAAGTACAAGAATACAATATTAATATCCAGAAATAAGTTGTATTTTTATATGCCAATACTGAATGAACACAAAGGGAAATTAACAAAACAATGCCATTTACAATTGCTTAAAAAAAAATACCTAGGAGTAAAGCTTACCAAGGGTGTAAAAACCTGTACTCAGAAACCTTAAGATACTGAAGGAAGAAATTGAAGAAGATACGAATAAGTGTAAGCACATACTGTGTTCATGGATAGGGAGAAATAACACCAAGTGGTATTCTTAAAGAAGGTGCTGAGGCTACTATCTTACCATGATCCAGTTATTCCCAAAGATAGCCAAAAGAAAGGCTTTACAGCCTGCATTTCCCAGGCAAGCAGAAGTCTAAGCCAAATTTTTTAGGACACACAATGAGAGAAGCAAAAAGGAGCTAGCTCTTCTTGGGAGAGAAAGGATCAATAAAAGCAGTGGGTCTGTATTTGGAAAGGAAGGGAGAATGTGAAATTTTATTTTTAATTTTAATTTTAGCTTTTCTTATTTGTTTAAGAGAATACAGTGACAGTTTACCAGAAAATCCCTTAGGGTTTTGTGAACTCTGTGAATTGGTCTTATGTAACCATCCTTTGAAGGTAGATATAAGGCTGTATGTAAGGCCACTAACCTGACAGACTTTTTAAAAATTTTTATTTTTTTCAATTACAGTTTACAGTCAATATTATTTTTGTGTTAGTTTCAGTAGTATAGCACAGTGGTTAGATAATCATATACTATTCAAAGTGTTCCAACCTCCCATCACCCCCCATAGACCCATAATTCAGTCAGAGAAAGACAACTAGCATATAATTTCAATTATATGTGAAATCTAAAGACCAATGTAAATGAACAAACAGAATAGAAAGAGACTCAAACACAGAGAGCACACTGGCCATTGCCACAGGGGAGGGGGATTGGAGTACTTGGAGAGAGAGGCGAAGGGATTAAGAATTACAAACTGGTAGTTAGAGAATAGTTACCGGGATATATAGTCAATAATATGGTGGTAACTATGTATGGTGGTATTTATTAGCCATGTGGGTAACTTGATGGATGTTTGTTTATGGTCATGTAGTCTTTTCAGAGTGGAAAAGCAATTCAGACAGAGAATTAGTAAAACATGAGTGCTCAGGTAAAAAGGATGGGGGAAGCAGTAGGAATCACATCAGTCCTATCTGCTTTTGTTTTAGGTACCTCTTGTGTCCTTAATTTTTCATTACCCCTTTACGATGGGTCTTTTCATGAATCTATTTTGGAATCTTGAGGCCTTTGGAAGCTACTGCATACCCATTAGAGTTGGTGTTCAATTTTATTTGTTCAACTTGAGGTCCATTGCTCTCAAGTGCACTTCTTAAATGAATGATCTTGTCTAATTGGAAGATTTCCCATAATGAGCAATTTAAATCAGGGTTATTTTTAGTAAAACTTTGCCATCTTTCTAGCTATATTAAGCTTCTGGGAGTATAGTTTTTAAACATCAAATAAGCAGGTGTGCCAGAAGGTGGGACATTCAATTCTTTGAATATGCAGGATCCCATTTCTTTTAGTGAGGCCTGTGGGTTCCTTACAGCCAAACTGATACCTAAGGGGTTTGACTTCTGAGGTTCCCATTTAGCAATAGCCTTTACCTCATGTGCACATTAGCAAAATTCAATAGTATCTGAGGAAATGGAATTATGTAGAGCAGCGGTAACCAAAGCACTAGGTACAGGGGACAGGACTGAACCAGCAGACCTCAAATAATAGTGACTGTGGACTGGTTCCAAACAACTTGAGAATTGCAGCTCCTATCAGCAGTTTCCAATGTGGAATTTGGGACTAGAACCAAGGGCCAGGGTTTAGATGTGACTGCATACTGGACAATATAAGTCCTTGTGTGCACCTCCAGTCCTTCCCAGCATGGACTAAAATTGCAGACTCAAGTGGACTGGAACTGGGGAAGGGACTTCCAAACACTAGGCAATTGTGTGCTGAACCAAGGGTTAGGGACTTGGATTTTGGATGGAATCATCTGCAAGCTCCAAGCTGACCTACTTAGTCCTGAACTGGAAAGCCAGTTAGGTTGGGAGCTCCATGCAGCATGGAGTTCAAACAAGAACTCACAAATGGCCCTCGGAAATGCCAAGAAAGACAGAGAATTTAAAGGGTTTATGGGCACCATGCCTGTGTTTCTCATTGTCCCTGAATGCTGTCAGAAGTTTCCAGTTGGCCACCAGTCTATTAAAGAACAAAAATTCAGTCAAGTAAATTTGGAGGTCCAATTGGCTTTATTGAGCAATTCATGTTTTGGGCAGCATCACATCTAGCAAGCAGAAAAGTATTCTGAAGGGCTGTACAAAATAGAAGGTTTTCATAGGCAGGAGAGAGTGGAGCAAGGAAGTTACCAGCAAAAAGAAAAGAAGGGATTGTATCAAGCCAGGACATCTTCTTTTGTGGGGGAAGAGAAAGGAAGGCAGGAATCTTATCATGCAGGTTACCTTACTAGGGCTCATCAGGAAATTTCAGATTGTCTTTTTAATGGTCACATTCTTGGGAGAGGTTGAAACTGCAATTAAGTCTCAGTATGTTACCCTGGTGGCCAATGACTCCATTTTGGGTCTGTTATTTCTTTTTCAACATAGATTCTTTGAAGAGTATGCCTATGTGCTTTAGTCAAGAAATAGAAAATTCTCTATTTGTACCAGAGTTTGGTAATATGTTATTTGTGTAGTTGTTGTGTGTGAAAAGTCTCATCTCCCTTACAATATTGGGAGGACCTTATCGTTAAAGGCAATATCTTCTTTTGATTCCCCATGTGTATACCCTAGCACTGGGTATATAAGTAGGAGGTTAGTAAACACATATTCAATGAAACTAATTGAAATGGGAAGGGAACTTATTTTGTATGAGTATTATTCATTCTTCTTATCTCAGGCATTTGAATTGTAAAGTGCTTCTTTGCTAAGAGAGTTTCTAAGTAATTTGTAATATTGTCAAAGGCAAAGACCAAGCAAAGATAATGATATATCCTTCTTTGTTTCTGTAGGTAAAGGACCCTGCTGAAAAGAATTCTTTAAACATGTATAAATTATAGACATTTTTACTTCACAAAATGCTTTTATAAAATAAGTCTGGTTGGGGCCATGGCAATGAAAGATCTCTTATTTATGATTTAGATTCTATTGAGATGTTATGCTAAAATGCCCCTAACCTCACAGCTTAGGAATTCACCCCGAGAAGCCAAGGTGGACTTTACCATTTTGGCCTTATTTTGGTAGAACCCAAATTTTATTGGGATTAAAAAGAATTTCTATGGTCTAAATTATAAGATACTAAGATTTCACATTTACACATCGCATTGTTGCACTTTATCAAAGAGGTCAACGTATACCCAGATGGAGGCGATTAATTTTGAATTTGCTTTTTTTGTTGTTTGTTTGTTTTTGTGGACGTGTTCTGCACTTGACTGAAACTGGTGAGAATTGGAGATTGGGTATGGAAAGAGAGGTAATTAGGGATCGAACAAAAAGGAAAAAGGACTCATGGACATGGACGATAGTGTGGTGATTGCAGGGAAGAGAGGGATAAGGGGGATAAATTGTAGTGGAAAAACACAATAAAAAGTTAAAAAAATATTATTGTCTTCTGATTTACTGATTTAGTATAAACCATTCCTCATTGGTTTTGGCAACATGATACCAAAGTGAATCAGTTAATTTAAGGTAAGAAGGTGCCAGTCAAGGTGATAATCAAGGAATCACTGAGATAATATAAATTAATATATGAGATTTCATTTTTAAAAGGTAAGGATTTTTAGCTAATGGTGGGGCAATATTGGAATAAACATTTGAGTAAGATTTGGGTGTTTCTGTTCCTGTTTTCTTTAGTAAGAAAACAAATTTGCTTAAATACCCATCTTCCTGAGGACAGGCTGTGAAACCAGAAAAGCCAGCGTTTGTGCTGCCTGTCACCTACCAGACCTAATAAGCAGAAACAGACATTGAATCTTTATGGGCGCTTTATTCAGATGGCTGGTGATCTGAGAAGAAGGTGGGTTATGTACCCTAGCAGACTATCTTAAATTCCACTTTAAACCGACCTTTTTTATAAGGAGAAGAAAAGTGTAGGTAAAGGGCTTGGAATTCAGGGGGAAAGTTAATCAAATAAAAGCTGCAGCATTCTTTCATCTGTGCCCTATGCTGCGGTGGTCTTTATCTGCATCCTGGGCAGTGGACATCTCACCCTGGAGCACAATGGCTCAGATACCATCTTGATTGCTTGCAGTCCTCCCGAGGCACAAAGGTGGGACTGCTTATGGTCCCCTGGAGTCAAGATGGGGCATACCTTCTGTTCCTGAAACAATAGCTTTTTACATGCATTGATTATTAAGCTTATTAGCTATTACCTGAAATGAAAACTTTTCCAACATTTGAGTCCTCTGTAAGCTGGGTCAAATAATCCCTTGCACTTCCTATTGGTAGTAAGACCCCTAGATTCTGTGTAGTTTCCTGTATTCTATATACAAGTTAGCTTGAGTTCAGCATTTTGGTTTTTGATGCTTCTTAACTTGTAGGGGTTGAGCATAGATCTTAAGGTTGAGTTCAAACCTACTTATTGGGTTTTATTTTTTATTTTTATTTTTAAAAAAATTTTATTTATTTACTTTTAGAGAGAGGGGAAAAAGAGAGGAGGGAGAAAGAGAGGGAGAGAAACATCAATCTGTGAGAGATACATTGATTGGTTGCCTCTCGCATGCCACCAGCTGGGGACCTGGCCTGCAACATAGGCATGTGCCCTGGCTGGGAATCAAACCAATGACCTTTAGGTTCTCAGGCCAGCGCTTAATCCACTGAGCCATACCAGCCAGGGCTACTTACTGGATTTTAATAAACAATACTGTTAAGCACATTAAAATATAAGAAATGGTTCTTGTTCTCAAAGACCATATAGTCTATTTGAATAGAGAGGCAAAAATCACAGTGAAAACAGAGAACAGCAAGTATAATTTGATATGTTATTTCTCTGTTTCAGTAGCAGTTTGTAGAAATTTTTAATCAATATGAACTAGAAGTGAATAAATAGCAGAAGAGGTAGGTCTTGAGGAGATTCCTGTGGGATAAGAAGGATTTAGATAAGCTGAGGTCAGAGTCAGAGGGAATCATAAGTAGGGGAACTGGATATAGCCAGAAGTGTGAGAGATCCATCTCTGAAAGTTTTTATTGTTTTAAAATAACACTGTTTCATTTTATTTGCTCAATAGTAACTTTTTTCCCTTAGGTATCTTTATTGTCCTCTGTGACTAGTTCCCCTAATGAAATAGTAAGAATCTGTTATATCCTTATACAAAAAAAATATATGGGGAATCCTTGCAAAATTAGTAGCAGCTATACTCTTGAGAATTTGATTCTGCTTATGTGAATCTCTCTTACAGAATAAGTTATTCTATCACCATAAAAGGCCAGAAACAGAAAAGTGAGCTGAGAAGGCATTCTTTAAGTGTGAGTGTGTGTGTATTTTAACTTAATCAGATGTGGGCAGAAACTCTACTGTTGTTCCTGGAAAATCGTCTTTGCGTTGATAAATCTATCCAATTTCTAATGTGACATTTTTAGATATTACTACCCTTACTTAGAAATTTCTTTTTTTATAAAGTTTGTTCATCAATGTACAAAGCTCTGCAACAGCAGCAGAGTACATATAACAGCTTGCACCAGGTCACTGGCAATGATATTGATCTACACTATTGTGGGAGATGCCAGAAAGTCATTGACAAAATTTACATGTTCCATATTCAAAGCCCTTTTAGCACAAGAGTGGCCCAGCATGTATCTGTTTGTGCGTCTGTCTCTTTTTCTATCTATCTTCTATTTAAACAGTAACATTTGATTCCTCTATTTCTGACACATCTCCTATGTTTCATTTCTGTCTGAATAAATTCATTTGTTATGAAATTGAATGCCAAAACAGAAATTCTAAGCCTTTATTTTTACTAAGATTTTTCTCTCATTAAGTATTTCTGAGGAAAAGTTATTTTGGTAGAGTTTCTCAGATGCAGCATGAATACAAACACATATCAATACTTCATTATTTCCAAGAAAGCACTTTATTTCAAAGATGGCAGTAAATTTCAGAATTAATGGTACATGAGGTACTTGTGAGATTCTTAAATATAAAGCCATGCTCCTTTGGGCTGGGTTTTGAAATGTTTTTTAAGCCTCCCTTGGGTTTTGTGCCTGGTCCTCTTTCAGAATTTGTTTTTGGAGCCAGGGTAGCAGTTATGTTGTCTTTTCTGTATTGTGGTTTCTGTGAAAAGCCACAGTGTTTGTGGATGTGATAGTCTGATAAATCAGTTTCTTTATAAAGATGACCTGTGTGTCAAGTTTAGAAAGAAGCTATTGTAAGGTAATCAATAACCTGGGACATTGCTATATCAAATAATAGAGTAATGTAATGATTATCTCCAAAAAGAATGGTATTGGTAGGGAAATGTATACTTTGCATGTGTAAATGTTTAAAGAGGTTTGATGAAAAATGCTCAAGCATTAAACCCATCTCCACTAAAGATTGTGGACTAGGAGGAAATGAGGATTCCAGTTGTTGAAATTTTCTCAGCCATCTAGGTATAGATTAGTCCCACCGAAAATGAAGCTTCAAGATGAATTACTTTGATATCCAGGGTTCCTCTGAACTACTATAATACAACCTTCCTAAGATTGTATGTACAGGGGATGAGCATTATGCTTAACTTTAGTACAAGCCAGATAAAAACAAAGCTTATGTATGCTTCAGAGGAATTGTTTATAATATGATGTAGTGTTTCAGATTCCTCATTTGACATTGTGGCCTGGTAGGGAAGTTCTGTGTTCTTTTCTATACTCCAGGCCCCTCTACCTCCACCTTAGATGGATTTTACAGAAAAAAACAAATCTTTTTTGAAGGAATATTAGATTTCTTGAATAATAACTCAGAGAGGTAATATAAGCTTATCAATTAAAAAGAAGAGAAAACTATCTATGGATGATGTCATATCTTCTGTATGTACAAGGACTTTTAAAGATATATATGGACAATAAAAGCAACAGACTAAAATGAGATAACAATTTTTTCCAGAAGATGCAATCATTTTAGTTATTAAACAAAGTCCCCTGTGCACAAGAAAAGCAGATCACCACCAATGTATTTTGATTTGAGGGTCATTGAATGATGCACCTCTCCAAAATTGTCTTCTGTACTGACTGAGAATAGTTTCAAGAATTCTCACAATAGCAATATTGTATTTAGTCTATAAAAATTAGCTGGATAGAATAAGGCATTCACTGATCAATAATGTCCGTTGTCATATTAGCAGTCAAGTGTTTGTAAAGCAAAGTTAATTTTAGTCAGAAGGAGTAATTCCCAGAGAAAATACTATGTAGGACAAAGCTATTTTTGGATAAAAGAAAGTCATGGAGAATGGATTGTTTTCTAGGGTATTTAGGCTCAAGCTAGCCACCTCTGTTTTGATGAGATGAGGGATGATAGAGGAGTATGCTCTGAGATGCCAGGTTCAAAGATGCCAAAAGAAAAGGGGAGCTGAGCCAAAGACTGATTTTTCCTCCTTATATAATCTTCACTTTATGAATTCCTGAGGAAGCATGACAAATTGTCCATATAACTATAGATTTAGTTATATGGACAATTAAAAACTGAATCTTTTTAAGCTATTTCTTTAAGATGGGAAACATGTAGAACTTCAAGGACCATTAGGGAACATCCAGCACTCTGTGGTTTTCAAAATTTCTTCCGAGACTTTGTGATTTTGAAAAAAAAATGTTTAGGGACCACTATAGGGGCAAAGAAAAGGAATAACAGAGATAGCTCTAGATCCCCTTCCCATGGTTTAGGTAGAACAGATATAGTTCAATCAGTTTTTTTTTATTATATTTTTGAATAATAGATATTATATTCAAAGTTTTTATTAAAAATCTATTCCATTGATTTTTAAAATAGGTTAAAAACCACAAATCTATTCTAATTTCTTTGTTTTGCAAAGGAAGAGTTTTATGTAGAGATAAATATTCTTACTTCAGAATCTTGGGGAAAGGCCAGTCTGAGTTAAACTTGAATTTTTTCTTTCTTTATGGTGAGCAAAAGCCTTGTTCTATTTTTTTTATTTTTTTACTGTTGTTCAATTATTTTTTTCCCACTTTTTTCCCCATTGCTCTCCTCTGCTCCACCCACCCTCCATTCCCACAGTCAATCCCCACCCAATTGTCCATGCCTATGGTTCCTTTGTACATGTTCCTTGACTTGACCCTTCCCCTTTTTTCCCCTCTTTTCCCAGTCCCCTCTGATCCCTGTCAGTTCCTTTTTTATTTCCATGTCTCTGGTTCTATTTTGCTCGTTTGTTTGTTTTGTTGATTAGGGTCCACTTATAGGTGAAATCATATGGTATTTGTCTTTTACCACCTGGGTTGTTTTACTTAGCATAATGCTCTCCAGTTCTGTCCATGCTGTTGTGAAGGGTAGGAGTTCCTTCCTTCTTTCTGCTGCAGAGTATTTTAAAATACTGTTTAACATTAAAATACATCACATGTTATAGATTGATATAAATGGGTGCTAATAAGCCCAATGAGGTAATTTAATGCAAAAATTAAAATTCAGACTAACTCTACATCAAATAATAAACTACCATAAACAAAAGATCCTATTAGTATGCAGTAATTAATTATAGGAGCCAATTGAAAGCATACTGAAAGTAGTCTTAATTTATCAAGTTTTGCTTTATGAGATCTACTGATTTTAGACTTGAATCATTCCTTTACACAAGACCTTGAAAATTTATAAAAGAAAGCATTATTTGCAATGTTGTGCTTAGTTAGAATTTTTAAAAAAGATTTCATTTATTAATAGAGAGGGAAAGGGAGGGAGAGAAGGAGAGAAACATCAGTGTGTGGTTGCCTTTTGTGTGCCCCCTACTGGGGACCTGGTTTACAACCCAGGCATGTACCCTGACTGGAAATCAAAACAGTGACCTTTTGGTTTGCAGGCTGATGCTCAATCCACTGAGCCACACCAGCCAGGGCAGGATTTTTAATATGATATGTGACTTATTAATTTTTTTCTAACACTGGCCACAGTCATATTTTCACTGTGCCTCATGAATGTCAAATACACTGATGCCCCTGTGATTATTCTTTTGGCTTCGTTCCCTCTTAGAGTACCATTACCCTCCTCTTTGCTTCTTTGAATCTTACTTCTTCCTCAAGATTCCACTGGTTTGATCTTGCTTAGGAGTCTTCTCTGACCATGCCGGCCCTGACTAATCTTGCCATCTCTTCAACAACTAAAGCACTTCCTGTCTGTGTCTTTGCTGGCTCGTCTTCTTATTCTTTGACTTGGTATTTGTTTGTTTGGATCACCTCTCAGTGCCCCAACCACATGATGTACTTCTTGAAGTAGAGGCCATCTTAAATCTATTTTGACCCTGTTTCCCTCAGAAGACACTTTGTTTATAGAAAATTATTAGTAAATATTCGTTGGTTGACTGTCATCATCAGTTACTTTAAACAGTCTTAGAGAACCCAGTTATATTTAGGTTTATAGTCCTTGTAAAAACTGGCTAAGGAATTATATATTCTCAGTTTCAAAATTCTGTTAAGCCATTATGTTTTCTGGATGTTAAAATATATAATTTAATAGACAATGAGATTAAAGCAGGAAATCATTCAAGAATGCAAATTTTCCTATTCTTAGATCTTTTCCAAAGTGCCCTCACCTTGTAAATTCATTATGCTTCTGTGTTTTAAATAATAAAATGGGAAATGTTATATTTAACTATAAGCAAATATCTGTCATTCCATAAGAAACAATTTCTAAAATATATGTTCATCTCTGGACATATTTTGAACTGGAGATTATTGAAATAATACAATAAAACTCTTTATTCTTGTAGAATGTTTATCCTTACCAATTTTTTATGTTAAGCCAATAGGAACTATTTCTTTTGTCTATGGTTTTGACCTTGGAGTAAATATTTGAATTATTTCAGTTCTAGCAAAGATGGGGATGTGTGTACAGCATTTACAATTGAGAACTGGAAATTCATCAGGAGTGTCTGGTACTTTTAAGTTGAATATAAGTACCATCATATTCTAATGTAAACCAGCTTAAGTATTCAAGGAGGTAGCTCTGTATAAACACATAGTATGTTGCATGGTGAAAAAGGATCATTTCTCTGTGCTTATATAGACAAGGTACTAGAATATGGTTGCATTGCTTAAATTAGAAGTCCCAGTAGGGAGGCAGTTTTGTATTTTTATTGACTTTTAGGATTTCAGAAATGCATATGACTTGAAAATAATATTAAATAATAGCTTGGAGTTAAGAGGGTGCTTCTATGATCAAAATAAATTGATTTCTCTGCTGGCATCTTGCCAGAGGTCAAGAAGAGTCCTGTGTTTTTGGAGTTAGACAGGCCTTACATTGATCTATAGTGGCTTAAATTTTAAAAGGAGCCCTTTATGCTTGAGGTAAGGCCATTGTTTTCTTGGACTCTGTGCCTCTGTTGGTTGGAGTCAATAGACATCCTAGATGCCTTCTGACTGCTCAGAGTAAGACCATTCATTCCTCTATGGAACTTGATACCTTCATGAGCAGGGTTCAAATGCATTCTCATACACATTGTATATTTCTGGAAAGAAGCCTATTTCTCTTCTCCATACACACATACACTCACAGCTTACTTCTCCCCCCCACCTCACCCCCTCAGTATCCATACTGAGAACATTGGGACTGATCTAATTATGCCCTTTAACTCTCTTTTTGCTTAAGAAAAGTTTTACTAATGTGTTAGTATTTCAGTGAAGTTATTGTAAAGGGTTTAAAAGGCAGACAAACACATTATTATAGCCTATTAACAAAGATGTCTTATACAATTAAAATACTACACAGGCCTATAGGATTTATTGAGTAGCTAACAGACCCATAAAAAATTAAATCTGAAAGATTAACTCCAATATTAGCACCTACAATATCTCTGAAAGTAAAACTTGTTACTGTTTCATCCTCATTTAGTACAGATAACTCTCTCCCAAATATGGTGCTTTCAAACCTCAAAGGTGAATGAAAGGCGTACGAAGCCCAATACTGTTTTAGTCACCACAAGGTGTCCAGGTGATCCTCTGAATTCTATTCTGCATATCCTTCCACACTCTATTCTGCCCCTGAACTCTCTTCTGCATATCCTTCCACATACCCCTTTTCAGATCCCATCTTATATCTCCCAACTACCTTTCACTGAGCCCTCTAGAATTCATGGATTGGCACCACAAAATCTTCTATATCTTCAACTGCTTCTCTGAAAGTTCTCTTCCCTTCTTGTTTTAATTGAAAGCTGGATCTGTTCTGGAGGTTACTGCCTTCCCTGCAGTTCTCTCATGTGATGGCCACTTCCTTTCTTATATCCTTCATATAAATAGGCCTGGCAGTAGAGTAGGTGCCCTCCTTTCTCTTCATTGTTCCTTTCATGCCCTTCCTTCGCACCTTGAAACTGCCTAGCATGCAATCTTATGTCATTAGACTTTACCTCCTTGATACTTTTTATTAATTACCCTGGGTATCTCTTTTTTTTATTCCTTGAAGATCTTAGCTCTTGGCTTACTATCACCCCTTCCAATGCTACTCCTGTTATATTTTCTGATGATTTCATTATGAGTAAATGTGATTTCTCCCATACCATTGACCTCTAAGTCCTTGATTTCCACTTACTCCTCTAAATAACTGTCCTCCACCTTATCTCAGACACTCCCATGGTCACACTCCAGACCTTTGAATTAATTACTATAACCTATTAGTAATCTCAGTTTTATGCATCCTACTTTCTGAGGTCTAGCTCCTCTCTTTCCAGCTAGCTCACTTTCTTTACTACCTCAACTACAACAACACTATGACCCCACTGGGACCTAAATTCTATTGATTCCACCACCATTTTAATGTCCTTCAAAAGGATCTGGGCAGATGCTTTTCCAAGGAAGAGACACAGAGGGCCCAGAGATATTTGAAAGGATGCTCAGCGTCACTAGCCATCAGAGAAATGCAGATCAAAACTACAATGAGGTACCACCTCCCACCGGTCAGAATGGCCATCGTAAACAGATCAACAAACAACAGGTGCTGGCGAGGCTGTGGAGAAAAGGGAACCCTAGTCCACTGTTGGTGGGAATGCAGACTGGTGCAGCCACTGTGGAAAGCAGTGTGGAATTTCCCCACAAAGCTAAAAATGGAACTGCCTTTGATCCAGTGATTCCCCTGCTGGGACTATACCCTAAGAATCCCAGAAGGCCAATTCAAAAGAACCTATGCACCCCAATGTTCGTAGCAGCACAATTGACAATAGCCAAGTGTTGGAAGCAACCTAAATGCCCCTCAGTAGATGATTGGATCAAAAATTATGGTACATTTACCCAGTGGAATACTACGCAGCAGAAAGAAAAAAAGAAGTACACTTCGCGGCAGCATGGATGGAACTCGAGAGCATTATGCTAAGCGAAATAAGCCAGGGGGTGAAAGACAAATATCATATGATCTCACCTATAAGCGGAACCTAACCAACAATACAAAGATGCAAGGAAAATAAGACCAGCAAATACAGAAAGGAAAAGAAACCATCAGAGACAAGAGGGAAGGAGGGGGGGCGGGGGGAAAAGGAAGTGAAGGGGAAAGTCAAGGAACATAAAGCAAGGACTCATGGACAGAACCAAAGGGGAAGAGCTGAGGGAGAGATGGGGGAGGGGGCAAGGGAAAGTGGCGGGGGCGAAGGCAGAGACAAATATATTTGGAAAAATAAATTAATTAATTAAAAAATAAAATAAAATCTTATCTTTACTTCTTATCCAATTTAAATGTCATGGACAATCATAATTGCTTTCTAACATATGCCCTTCATTTCCTTGCAACTGCCTCATTTTGTTATACTTACTTGGTGAAACCACAGCCATAATTCTTGCCCTACTCCATATCAATACCTGTGCAGCTGAACGTGACTAGAGGAAAACACATAACCATATTGGCTTGTCTCTTTTTAAGATCATGATTTAACCTCAAATGAGCCCAACAGTCTTTTTTTTCCTAATCTAACATTAGCCAATGACCTCATTTTCTAAACTATAATTAATTAATCATAGACCATTAACAACACATCTATGTGCACCTACTCCAACTTCTTTTCTGTTACTATATACAAAATGTTCTTGCTCATGTGACAGACCATCTTCTACACTATATACTGTCCTAACTCTCTTACTCAAGGATATTGCTCCAAATATTCTTCCCTCTTCTTCCTTTATCACTTTTCTCCACTTTATTGGCTATTTCTCATCAGAATAAATATACTATTTATTTCCAGCCTTAAAAAATTATCAGAAAAAATAACAAAAGGAAAGGAAGAATGCTGGCTAATCAATGTAGAAGAAATGATAGAATTTTGAAAAAAAGAACTATTTTGTAACCTCCAATGTAATAATTGAGACAATGGTCATCAATGACTACCAAAATATAGGCAAAAGGCACTTTGGGAAAGTTTTATACTGTCAAAGTTTCACCACAAGGATAATTAAAAATTTTACCCTGCATAGATAGAAGAAGCCGTGTGAAAACTGGTAGGAGGGACTCCCTGATGTGGTAGTTAAAGATAATGAGGAATATCTCAAATGCAGATTTCCTCCCTGAGGAGCAAGGAGTCCCAGCCCTACACTAGTTCCCCACCCTGGGGTTCCAGTGTCTGGAAGAAAAGTCCCTATAACTTCTGGCTGTTAAAACCAGTGGGGATTATAGTTGAGTGAGATGGAGGGTGGCTGGAGTCCCAGGGACTTCTTTTAAAGGGCCCACACGTGGACTAACTCAGACTCACTCCCTCTGAGGCAGAAAGTCTGCCTCAGACTGGGGCAGTGCTGCGACCTGCGTGGAGCGGTGGTCCCTAAGTGGGAGCAATAGGAGACTGAGAAAGGACAACACAACACAAGACAGTTTAGAGAAAGATGGGGGCCAGGTGGGACATTGTCCTCTGATGGAGAGACAACAACAATGACCACGGTCTCTGCGTTTATTTTATAGGGGTTGGTTAGATAAAGCTGGGATTGTTCCGTTCCCAGGCTATCTACATGATAAAACTTTCTTCTGCAAAGGTTGCAGTTGTCTTCAGTGAAAGCTGCAGGTATCTACTCTCTTCTCAACCCCCCAGGGCTTTGGCTGTCACCAGTTGCCAGCTTGCTCTGCCTTGCAGATACAAGCAGTCGAGCATGGCCTTGCCAAGCCCTTAACCTGGCTTTTGATGTCAGCCTTCACTGTCCTCCACAGGGCAGTGGTTTGTAAGGCACGAGGGGTGTAAGGGGAGGAATATGAGTCCAGTTTTAAGGTGAGGACTGGAGGGGCAGCTTTGTCCCAGATGGCCATACAGGCAGAAGCCATTGTTCCTTTGCTGAGTTCTCCTCTTAGAGGCCCAGGTGGACATCATCTCTGAGTCTACACCAACTTGGTTAACACTGTTCACCCTGCCCTGGTTATTCACTGATACCCAACCCCACCCATTTTGTTGGCCCACCTAAGCCATTTCCAGTGACTTTTCTATACAAATGTCCTGTTTCAGTTCATGCTGTGGACTTTCCTAATATCTCTCAAAGGTTCACAAACCCCAAAGAAGCAGCATTTGTCCTTGGTGTGCCCAAACCACTTGCTAAGTGGCTCCAGGCCTGGCACAAGCAGAAGATGGCCTCAATTTACAGCTTGGCCTCTCCCAGGCACCTCCATTCCCAGTACAAGTAGCAGCTATCTGCAGATTGCTCTATAGTTCAGTCCCGGTGTCCCCAGGCAAGGTGCCAGTGTTAGCTGACCTTGACCTGCACATTCCAGGAGGCCCCAGAGCCAGCCCACCTGGTGGACTACTTCAGACCATGTTGGAACACCAGCCAACCATTTCAACAAGTGGCACACTGAAGGGGCAGCTACACTGAAGCTGTTCTTGTTCCTGGAAGTTGGCCCCTGCACAACAGCTCCTCTATTGTAGTTGCAACTGGTCCTCATAGGCAGTTAGCTAGTTCCAGTCCCTCCCATTTGCATGCCAAGAGCAATAAAAGCTCAAGTACAGAAGTGGGATACACAAAGTCCACATGGTGGGTGGGATGCACCTGGAGTGCCTAGCTCAGGTGACTAGGGAGGCTATGCCTCTTGGTCCATGAGGTCACCTACTATATAAGGCCACTCTACCAAGATTGGGAGATGTAGCAACCTTACCTAATATGTAGAAACAAACACAGGGAGGCAGCCAAAATGAGACAAAGGACCATGTCCTAAATGAAAGAACAGGATAAAACTCCAGAAAAAAGAACTAAATAAAATGGAGACAAGCAATCTACCAGATGCAGTGTTTAAACACTAATAATAAGGATGCTTAATAAACTTAGGGAAGAGTAGATGAACTTAGTGAGAACTTCAACAGATAGGAAACAAAAATGGAGGTAGAAAATGTGAACTAGAACCTTTCATAAGTGAAGAATACAATAACTGAAATAAAGAATACATTAGAGGGAATAAATAATAGATTAGATGAAGCCAAGGATCAAGTCAGCAATTTGGAAGACAAGGTAGCACAAAACACCTAATCAAAATAACAACAAAAATGAATAAAAAAATTGAGGATAGTTTAAGGGGCCTCTAGGATAACATCAAGTGTAACCAACATTCTCATCATATGGGTACCAGAAGGAGTAGAGAGAGAGCAAAGAATTGAAAATCTTTGAGTAAAAATAATGACTGAAAACTTCCCTAATCTGGTGAAGGAAATAGACATACAAATCCAGGAAACACAGAGAGTCCCAAATAAGATGAACCCAAAGGGGATCACACCATGACACATCATAATTAAAATTAAAAATGTTAAAGAAAAGGAGAGAACCTTAAAAACATCAAGAGAAAAGCAGTTATCTTTAAGGGAGCTCCCATAGGACTGTCATCAGATTTCTCAACAGAAACTTTACATGCCAGAAAAGATTGGCATGAAATATTCAAAATAATTAAAAGCAAGGACCTACAATCAAGATTATTCTATCCAGCAAGGCACTCATTTAAAATCAACAGGCAGGTAGAACTTCTCAGACAAGAAAAAGCTGAAAGAGTTCATCACCAACAAACCAGTATTATAAGAAATGTTAAAGTGGCTTATTTAAGAAAAAAATAAGATAAAAATATAAATAATAAAATCATGACTTCCTATCTATCAGTAATTACTTTAAATGCAAATAGATTAAATGCTTCAATCAAAAAGCATAGAGTGGCTAAATGGATAGGAAAGCAAGACCCTTACATGTGCTGTCTACAAGAGACTGACTTCATTTTGAAAGACACACAAACTGAAAGTAAAGGGATGGAAATATACATTTCATGAAAATGGAAATGATAATAAAATTCCAAAGTGACAATGTTTATACCAGACAAAATACACTTTAAAACAAATGCTATAAAAAGAAACAAAGGACCCAGCAACTTTGGGTATTTATCCAAAGAAACCTAATACACTAAATTTAAAAGTCAAGTACATCGCTATGTTCATTATAGCATTATTCACAATAGCCAAGATATGGAAGCAACCTAAGGGTCCATCAATAGATGAATGGATAAAGAAGTGGTGCGTATATACAATAGAATATGACTGAGTTATAAAAAAGAATGCAATCTTACTACTTGCAACAACATGAATGGACCAAGAGGGTATTGTGCTGAGTGAAATAAGCCATATAGAGAAAGACAAATGTCACATGATTTCACTTATATGTGAAATAGGAAAAACAAAATAAATAAACAGGCATAACAGAAACCGACCCATATATACAGAGAACATTTTCATGTTTGCCAGATGAGAAGGGTGTTAGGGGGAAGAATGAAAAAGGTGAAGGTATTGAGAAGTAGAAATTGATAGCTACAAAATAGTCATGGGGATGTAGAGTACATCATAGGGAACATAGTCAATAATATTGTAGCAACTATGCATGGTATCAGGTTTTACATTTATTGGGGTGGTGACTTTGTAAATTAGATAAACATCCATTCACTATGTTGTACACCTGAAATTAATATAATATTGTATGTTGACCGTAATTGAAAAATTAAAAAAAATTGCCTTACAGATAATTTAAAAATTGCAAAGAGGAAAATGTATCTTTATAAAGGAGAAATCTGGTGATCAATACCTTACCCAAATGATCAAACTTCCTATCACTAGTAATTGAATAACCAGGGATTTTGTGCCTTGAATCCTTGATGTGGGCAAAATGAATTACACAGAATTACCTCTGAAATACTCTTAACCAAAAATGTTAAATCTAAATCTAATTAAGCCTCCCGATCTTAATGTTACAGGGAATGGAGGTACAAGTTAAATACCACAATTAAGCAATCAGACGGATCCAGAATGTGGGATATTCTATCAGATAGTTGGCTTAAACTCTTCAAAAAGAGCTTAGTGTCATAAAAAATGGTGAAAGCTCTGGCTGCGTTGGTTGGAGCATTGTTCAGTGGACTGAAAGGTTGTGGGTTTGATTCCTGGTCAGGGGATATACCCAGGTTGCAGGTTCATTCTTTGGTCAGGGTGGGTAGGAGGAAGCAACCAATTGATGTTTCTCTCTTGCATCAATGTTTCTCTGTCTCCCTCCCTTCCTCCCTCCTTTCTTCTCTCTCAAAAGCTGTGAAAAAATGTCCTTGAGTGAGGGTTTAAAAAAATGGTGAAAGAATTAGATTAAAAGAGACAGGAGACATATAAATCAAATGATGTATTAGAATCTTTATTGGATCCAAGCTATTCACAATAACAGCTATAATATACATTTGGGGACAATTGGATAGCTTAGCTGGTTCCATCATTTCTTAATGAACCTTAAGGGAATTTTCTGGTTTCAGTATTTATTGACCTTCTGTGAAATGTGCAATGCATAGTATGTAGTTTTGCGTCATAATTGCTAATAACTAGACAATGAAAAAACCCATTCCATATTTTTCAACATTTATTATCATTTTCTCAAAAGACACATTTCTGGTTTCCAGTACATCCAAAGATATTAAAAGAAGAGCAACAAGACAGAGTTTTTAAAATCTTATCTTAATTTTGCTCCTATTGGTATTATGTGTCATATCTGCTATTTATCACTACTAACAACAACAATTATTTATTGAATGTCTACGTGCCAAGCACTATTTTTCTGCTGGGATAGAGCAGTGAACAAAACATACAAATCGCTCTCCTTTTAGAACTCAAATTTTAGGGGAAAATAAATATATACATAATATGTTTGATGGTGAGAAATGGCATGTAGAAGAATAAAGCAGAGGAGTGGATCAGGGAGCCTCAGAGGATATATGGTTTGCATTTTAAATGAAATGGATGGATGGGTCTTTGCCAACAAGGTGAATTTGAGCAAAGATATGTAGTTATTTGGGAGAACAGTGTTCCTGGCAGCAGTAACATCATTCATCAGGGAGACAGTGTGACTGGAACAGAATGAGCAAAAGAAAAGCATAGTAGGAAATGAAGTCAGAGAAGTAACAGAAACTGAATATGTAGGGTTTTATAGGCCTTTTTACAGATTTTGATTCTTACTCCAAATGAGATGATGAGTGCTGGAGACTATTGGACAAAGAAGTGGTATGATCTAACCTAAGTTTTTACATGAGTATTCTAGCTATTGTCATGAGAATAGACTAATATTGGCAAGATTGGAAACAATGAGACCTCTTAGGAGGCTATTGTAATAATTTAGGTGAGAAATAATGGTTTCTTGTCTTCAATAAGGGGAGATTGGCATCTCACTTCCTGATAGGGCATGCATTTTGTTAATGTGAACATTGCTAAGCAGGGTTAAAGGAGGGCAGAATAGAGTGAGAAGATGTGCTTTAGTGAATGAGTTTACACTCTCATGGGCTGATGTGTCAGGGATGCATGAATTTTCCGTGGGTGAGTTGTTCACTGCAGAAGGTAGATAGACCTGATCTGTCTTTCTGAGACACCAATCAGGAAGGCTACTCTTTAACAGGGATGTAGGATACGCTATAACAGGGTGAGCATGGTAGAAGATGCTGAACAGGAGGCAGGTGTCTCACATTAGAGAGCTGTGCAGTACAGTGTCTTTTATACCAGTTCTCCCAAATCCCGTGTATTCCATTTGATGCATCACAGAGAATTCATGGTCAGCTAGCATTAGTCAGAAAAATAGTAACAACAGGCAAAGAAGAGATTGTAATTGGGGCAGTTAAAAAATGACATTTGTCCTTCCTTCATTATTTTACTTCTAGTACTCCAACATCATAGAAGTTAGTCATTGAATAGAGAGAGGGAGGAAAAATCCCAGAACTAGACTAGCAATTCCTCCACCCCATGGCACTGTGAATGAAGGGAAACTGTAAGTGAAGCCCACTCCTTATTTTCAGTTCTCATTGTAGATCCTGGGAACAAAAGCCTGGCCACCTTGCAGGGTGGAGGTGAGTGGCAGGGGCAGGGAAATGAATGCAATTATATTGAATGTGATATTAGAATTTTAAACTGGACTGACCTGTAATAGTTTAAAGTGATTGAGTATTTTTGAAATATGCCCAGGAGTCAAAAAGGGACCAGTGCAGGAATTTCTATAGGGTTAGGAAAGCAGTGATTGGAGAAAAATAGAGTCACTCTGTTCAAAGTGCTTAGTAAATCAATTACACACAGAGGACTTACTATGGAATTCACTTTATATGTGTTATCACATTTAGTCTTCATTGGCAACCTGGTTTCACACACACACACACACACACACACACACACACACACACACACACACACACACATCCCTATAAAAAGAAGCCAAAAACATTCTCAGAGACTTAGAGAATTTAAAAATGTGTTCCATTTCACATGAGTAACAAGTGGCAAAACAGGTATCAAACCCAGGCAGGACGAATTTAGAACCCAAGCTCTTAGTAGTAATATTCAGTAGAGCAATGGAATAGGAATTAAGGATATGTCTGCCTATTAGCCATGTAATCCTAGTCTAGTCATTTATCTTTTTTGTTTCTTAGTTTCCCTATTTTAAGAATATAAAAAATAAAAATTTCCTTACTCCATTGGATGCATGTGGCAATAAAAAGAGATGATAAATGGAAAATAATTTGCAAAATTAAGAATTATCATATTATCATGTAAGTATTTGTAGTATCCTGCAATAAGGCAATGCAGAACAGGTGTTTCAGGAAATGGGAAGGTTTACTATCCCTCTTCTCTTAACTTTTCCTCAAACCCCTCAACTCCTACTCTTGGAAGATTAGGAAAGAAGTCTTTTCCTTTCCTTGTGGCTTTAAGTCAGTAAAATGAAGGATTAAATGACAGAATGAGAGTGCTGGCATGCTTCATGAAACTGACAACATTCCTATTCCCTTTGAGATTTCCTTAAGACTGGCTATCCCCAAGCAGCTCTCAATTTTTAAAAGATCCCCTTTCTCATTCTCCTTGGAGGCAGCTAATTGGGTCATAAATTGTTCACACTTATTGACAAATAGTAATCAGTTCTTTCCCAATACTGACCTGCTTGGCATTTGCAACTGATTGCATTAATTGAGCCAACTCATTAGCTAAGGATGAGGAAAGATTCCTTGTATGTGCTTGCTTTCCCCGCTTCATCGTTGATGTGTCCCAGGTCCTCTCCATTAGCACTCTGGCATAGAATACACTCTGTGATAAAAGTAATCAGAGACTATAGTGGAGCTGGTGAAATTTCCCCTAACTGAACCAATTTTTCTCAGGGAATTCTCAGGTAGTTTTGCTTTGTTGGTCAGATGGACAGTGTAGCCTTCATTAGCACTAATCATGTTCCTTATAAATATGGGTCAGTTGTCACCAGAGGACACTAAATAAAAGGGTGTGCGAATCACAGTGCAAACTCATCCTTCCCTGTGAAATAACTTTCAGAGCATGTTCTAGTATTGGTTGACCAGGACGTCATTATTGCCTTTAAGAAGACTGGACATTCTGACAAAATGTTCAGTATGGAGGGAATAATTCTTAATAAATTGAATGAATAAATAATTTATGTCACACCCTAGTTTTTATATTATTGATTTCTTCCCTCTTTCATAATGAGTTTTCTCCTTTAGTCTGATTCAATTAAGTTCTAGTTTTCCACAACATTTACTTCAAACAAGTATTTATATTTGGTATAAATTCATGGTTCCCTGGTTCTGGAATTCATGTATGTAGTCATAATAATCTCCATTAAATTGCCTCCATTCTAGGATCCTTTTCTTTTTTTCCTAGATTATATGCTCTGAAATTTTCATTAGTAAACATCTTTTGGTCATGAATCCCCTCACTTTGTCTGAAAATCTTTAACATGCCTGGATGAAGATCATTTTCTAGATGTATAATTCTAGACTAACAATGATTTTACCTCAGCACTTTGAAGATGTTATTACACTATTCTAGCTTTTATTGTTACTGTTATAGTTATCTGTCCATCTACATTTTAATTTTTTTACATGTATGTTCTCTTTTCTCTCTGGCAGCTTTTAAGGGGTTTTTTTTTTTCATTTTCTTTGTTATCCTGCAGTTTTGCTGTGATAAGTTGTGGTGTAGACTTCTTGTTCTTCATCTTGCTTGAAATTTATTGTGCTCCATGTATCTGAGGATTTATTTATGTAACAATTCTGAAATATTCAGTATTTTCTAGTTCACTAATTTTATCTTTACCTGTTCTGTTTGTATACTGTTGATTGAGTTATTTTTACAATTTTAATCATGTATCATTATTTCTAGAAGTTCTGTTTGTTTCTTTCTGGTCATTCTAAAAGTCCCCCCTTTTTTTTTTTATGAGTGAAAGCAAAGTTTGGACACCAAAAAAGTATTTTGGGATAGTAATTATTATTATTTTTTGGAGTGTAAAAGGTTTTATTTATTTTTTAGACTATTTTTATTGCATTTTACATCTAATATTATATTACTTTCAGGTATACAGCAGTGACAAGTCATACACTTCAAAAAGTGCTCCCCCCCAACATTACTGGTACCCACCTGACACCATACTTATTTATTATAATATTATTGACTATATCCCATATGCTATATTTCACATTCCCATGACTATTTAGTAATTAACAATCTGTATTTAATCCCTTCACCACTTTCACTCAGTACTTCAACCACCCTCCAATCTGGTAACAATTAATCTGTTCTATCTATGAGTTTATTCTATTTTGTTTGTTTATTTTGTTTTTTAGGTTCCACATACATGTGAAATCATATGGTCTTTATCTTTCTCTGCCTGACTTATTTCACTGAGTATAATACTCCCTAGGTCCATCCATGCTGTCACAAATCGTAAAATTTCATTCCTTTTTATGGCTGACTGATATTTCATTGTATATATGTACCACTTCTTTTTTATCCGTTTGTCTATTGATGGGCACTTGGGTTACTTCCATATCTTGGATATTGTAATAACACTGCAATGAACATAGGGGAACACTAATTTCGAATTAGTGCTGTGGGTTTATTCAGATATGCAAGGTCTATCCAGAAGGTATCCAACCATGTAATATGAAAAAAATATTGAAGAAGATATGAGATACAAGAAACATTGTACATAGGACAATGATGCCTCAGTCCCCTTCAAGGTAGGCACGCTGGGACTTTATACAGTACTCCCAATCTCCATCAGTGGCCCTGTCTTATTTTCCTGAATCTCATGAACAGTCTGAAATCTCTGCCTTTTCAAAGGTGGTTTCAGTTTTGGGAAAAGCCAGATCGCAGGGTGCCAAATCTTGACTGTAGAGGAGCTGAGTCACCTGGGTGATTTGATGTTTCAACAAAAAACTGCACAAGACGTAATGCATGAGTGGGTGCATTGTCATGATGAAACTACCAATCACCAGTTGCCCATAGCTTTTGCCTTCTGAATTAGCTGAATAATGTCTGCAGAGGAATGTTCAAGCTTAACACAAAATTTGATGCAGGTCTGTTGCTTTACTCACTCAGTCATTTTGAATGTGATGGCTACACAGTATGCATGCTCACTCAATGGTGTCTACTGCCCCAACTGACTAATACAGTGAAGTCCTCATTATTTACATATGTGCATTCCAGTCCACTCTCCTTGGCTGCCAGGTTACATCAATGTCACTCAAACCATTCTGGTTATATTAATAATGGCTGGAATTTTTCCAGACAGACCTCATATACCCAGAACCAGAATCACTGGGTCATAAGGTGGTTCCATTTTTAGTATTTAGATGAACCTCCATACTGCTTTCCACAGTGGCTGCATTGATCTGCAATCCACCAAGAGTGCACAATTGTTCTCTGTTCTCCACATCTTTACCAACACTTGTTTGTTGATTTTTTGATGACTGCCATTCTGACAAGCATGAGATGATATCTCATTGGGGTTTTAATTTGTATTTCTCTGATGTTTAGTGATGTTGAACATCTTTTCATCTATCTACTGGCCACCTGTATGTCCTTCTTGGAAAAGTGTCTATTTTGGTTCTCTGCCCATTTTTTAGTTATTTGTGTTTTATTGTGTTGAATTGTGAGTTTTCAAAAATATTTTGGTTTCAGGTTTTATATTTAAGTCTCTAATTAATTAATTAATTAAGTTTTTTAGATGGAGAGAAAGGGAGAGAGAGAAAAAGTGAAAAATCAATTTGTTGTTCCACTGATTTATGTACTCATTGGTTGAATCTTGTATGTGCCCTGATGAGAATTGAACCCACAACCTTGGCATATGTTAATAATGCTCTAACCAACTGAGCTACCCATCCAGGACTTACATTTATGTCTTTAATCAATTTTGAGTGTATTCTTATATGTGGTATAAAGTGTGGTTTAGTTTTACTTTTGACTTTTATCTGTCCAATTTTCCCAGCACCATTTATTCAATAGACTGTCTTTACCTTATTGTCTGTTCTTGTCACCTTCCTCAAATATTAATTGGTCATATAGAAGTGAGTTTATTTCTGGCTCTCTGTTCTGTTCCGTTGATTTATATCTGTTTTTATGCCAGTACCATCCAGGTTTGATTATTATGATCTTGTACTGTTTTTTTGATATCAGGTAGTGAGGTAATTCCAACTTTGTTCTTTAATTTAATATTGCAGAGGTTATTGAAGATCTTTTGTTGTTCCATGTAAATTTTTGGATTATTTTTTCCAGTTCTGTGAAATATGCTATTGGTATTTTATTAGGAATTCTGTTGAATCTACAGATTTTTTGGGGTAATATGAACATTTTAATGATATTAATTTGTATCCATGAACGTGCTATATGCTTTCATTCATTTGTATCTTCTTCAATTTCTTTCGTTATATTTTATGATTTTCTGAGTTAAATATTTTTTGTATTGTTTTTTAATTTTTTATTTATAAATCATGTTTATTTTATTACAGTTGTCTCAATTTTTACCCCTTTGCCCGCCTCTACCGATCCCACCCCCACCCCCCACTGCCACAGTCAATTCCCACTCTGTTGTCCATGTCCATGGGTCATTCATACATGTTCTTTGTCTAGTCCCTTCCCCTTCTTTCCACCATTGTCCTCTTTCCCCATTCCCCTCTGGTCACTTTCAGTCTGTTGAATGTTTCCATGCCTGCGGTTTATTTTGTTCGTTAGTTTATTTTGTTGAACAGAGTCCACTTATAGGTGAGATCATATGGTATGTGTCTTTCATTAACTGGCTTATTTCATTAGCTTAATATTCTCCAGTTCCATCCATGTTTTTGCAAAAAGTAGGAGTTCCATCTCTCTCTCTCTTCCTTAAATGCAGATTTTATTTATTTTTTTAGGTGTCAAAGTTAATTATAAAATATTAAAAAAATTAAAATCATTATAAATTCTCAGCAATTAAACCAACATGACATCAGCACAGAAATAATCAAGTACATCAATGAAATATAATGAGCATTCTAGAGACAAACGTATATATCTAGCAATATAATATATGATTAAGTTGATATTTCAAATCAATGGAGAAAATAAGGCTCAATCAACAAATAAGGTGCATGGATTACTATTACTTGAAATACAACAAATATAGAGCCCTATTTCACACATTATACAAGAAATATTCAGATGAGTTAAAAATCAATATGTAGAATCTAAGGAGTTTTAGAAGAAAATAGAACTAATATTTTTCATGACCTGAAGTAAAATATTCAAACCCAGAAGTTATAAAGTAAATATTGACGGTATGACTATATTCAACATTTAACTATATAGTAATATACATATAAGTAGTTAAAAGACAAGGAATAGAATAGGAAAATATTTGCAACACATCTAAAACATGGTGAATAGTTTTTTTTTTTTTTTAGGGAAAAAAGTTCTACAAACTTTTAAACAATAAATGGTTAAAGAATACAAAAAAGTCATTTAAAGATTTTTTTAAAAATAATAGAAATAGGTAAGAAATAGAGTAAAACAGGTTTATTTTCAACAAATAGTAAACAACAATTAAAATAACATCATTATCACAATCAGATTAATGAATTCTAAAAATATTGGTAATATCAAGTATTGGCAACTCTGAAAGGAACTGGATATTCATAGAAATGTTTTCTTCATCTTAAAGCAGTCCCTTTAGCATATTTTGCAGTGCTGGTTTGGTGGAGGTGTATTCTTTTAGCCTTCTTTTTTCTGAGAAGCTCCTTATTTTGCCTTCCATTTTAATTAGCCTTGCTGGGTAGAGCAGTCTTGGTTGCAGACCTTTGCATTTCATGACTTGGAATACTTCTTGCCAGTCCCTTCTGGCTTGCAGTGTTTCTGTTGAGAAGTCAGAAACTAGCCATATTGGGGCTCCCTGATATGTTACTACCTCTTTCTCCCTTGCTTCCTTTAGGATTCTCTGTTTGTCTTTGATATTTGCCATTTTAATGATGATGTGTCTTGGAGTAGGCCTCATGGAGTTCCTCTTGAATGGGACCTTCTGTGCTTCCGGGGCTTGCATGAGTTTTTCTCTCCTCCAATTAGAGAAGTTTTCCTTCATGACTTTTTCCAACAGGTTCTCTGTCTCTTCCTCATCCTCTTCTCCTTCTGGTATCCATATTATACGGATATTATTATGTTCCAGGTTTTTCTGCATTTCCCTCAATGCCTCTTCATTCTTTGTGAGTCTTTTTTAACTTTCTTGCTCTTTCTGGGAGCTTTTTTCTACCTTATCCTCCAGCTCTCTGATTCTGTCCTTAGCTTCATCTAGCCTGCTTTTGAATCCTTCTACTGTGTTCTTCAATTCAGAAATTGTATTCTTCATTTCCTCTTGTCTCTTATTGATAGTTTCTATGTCCTTTTTTATGCTGATATAGTTTGCAGTAAGTTCCTCTTACTTTACCTGTAGTTCTTTGTAATTCTCTCAGAGCTCACTGAGTGGACCCAATAACCCCGCCCCCAGGAGGGACTCCAACCGCCCTGAGCTGTCTAAGGCACCCAGCTGAGTGCAGAGTGAACAGATTAACAGCTGAAGGAGACAGCCACATGACATCAGCACAGAAATAATCAAGTACATCAATGAAATATAATGAGCTCATGCTGAGCTCATTGAGCTTCCTTGGAATATTTTTTGGAACTCAATATCTGATAATTCACTTGCCTTTATTTCATTTAGTTCTCTTTCTGAGAATTGCTCTTTCCCTTTGAGTTTGGGCATATTTCCTTGTCTTCCCATTATTTGTGAGACTCTTTTTTGCTTCTTATTCTTAAGTTGATCTCTCCTGATTTCCTGACTTTGTGGTGTTAACTTCTGTGGTTGGAGACCATTGATTTTACTTTCTGGATGTACCTCTGGTGATGTCAGATGTCATCCCTGTCTCACCTTAGACAGTCTCTTCGAGACTTCCAGGAATCTACTGTTTGTGGCTGTCTCCTTCAGCTGTTAATCTGTTCACTCTGCACTCAGCTGGGTGCCTTAGACAGCTCAGGGCGGTTGGAGTCCCTCCTGGGGGCGGGGTTATTGGGTCCACTCATGCTCCTGCTGTATAGGGGTGCAGTTTGCACCGAGAACCCACCAGTTACTCTCTCAGTTCTCTCCCCAAGTCTCTCCTCAGGTGTTTCTAGTCCTCTCTGCCCTCGCCTTCGCCGAAGACCATGGTAAGTGGCTGCAAAGAAAAATTTATGTGTTGGCCCCTTAAACAGTTCTTTGGGTGTCCAGCCACCTGTCTTTGGCAGAGAGCAACCCTGAAGCTTTTTGCAGCTGGCTGTTTTCTGTTTACCTTTTGGGCTCTGGTGCTGTGGGCTAGAGCTCCCCACTTTTGGTTTAGACCCCGCTCTTCTCAGGGGGATTGAACTGGCCGTTTCAATATCCTTCTGGTGCTGCTACCTGTGGGCTGCCCTGCCCACCTTCTCAGTTCTGTACAGCACTCCTTACTAGTTAGCTTGCACTAAAGCCTATTCTTTTTTTCTCTGAGGTTATAACGCTCTTCTCTAGTTATTGTTCAGTTTGTTCCAGGTAATTTCTCCACAATTTATTTGTAATTCCAGGTTGGTCCTTGGAGGAGGTCAGTGTGACTTCCACTCACTCTTCTGCGATATTGATTCTCTAAATCTATTTTTTTGGTTAAATTTATTGCTAGGTAATTTTTAGGTACAATTGTAAATGCTAGTTTTTTTCTTTTTAGTTTCCCTTTCTGATAATTCATTTTTTGTGTATAAAAATGCAACCAATTTCTTGGTATTTATTTTGTATCCTACTACTTTACTGAATTCATTTCTCATTTCTAGTAGTTTTTTTTGGGGGGGTAATTAAATCTTTAGGGTTCTTTATATATACTATCATGTCATCTGCAAACAATGACAGCTTTACTATTCTTTTTCGAATTTGGTTGCCTTTTATTTTTTCTTTTTGTCTGATTGCTATGGTTAGGACTTTCTGTACTAAGCTAAATAAGAGTAGTAAAAGTGGACATTCCTGTCTTGTTCCTGATCTTAAGGGAAATGCTTTGAATTTTTCCTCATAGAGTATGATGTTGGCTATGGGTTTGTCATATATGCCTCTTAATATGTTGAAGTATGTTCCCTTTATTTCCACTTTGCCAAAAGGTTTTATCATAAATGGTTACTGGATTTTGTCAAATGCTTTTCTGTACCTATTGATATGATCATGTAATTTTTGTCCTTTATTTTGTTTAAGGGGATGTGTCACGTTAATCAGTTGAGGATATTGTATACAACTTGTGTACCAGGAGTAAATCCCACTTACTCATGGTGCATTATCTTTGTAATGCATTGCTGAAGTTTGTTTGCTAATATTTTGTTGAGGATTTTAGTGTCTGTATTCATTATGGATAGTGGCTTATAATTTTTTTTCCTTGTAGTGTCTTTATCTGGTTTTGTAATTAGAATAATTCTGGCTTTATAGAGTGAGTTGGGGGTCTTCCCTCCTCTTGAAAATTTTGAGAAGGGTAGGTGTTAGATCTTCTTTGAATGTTTGGCAAAATTCACCTGTTAGTCATGCAATCCAAGACATTTTTGGGGGTGGTGGGTTTTTTTTTGTTAATTTTTGCATTACTGCTTTGATTTCATTAGTTGTAATCAGTCTACTCAGAGTTTTTTCATCCTGAACATCTTCTAGAAGTGTAGATTTCTAAGAATTTATCCATTTTACTCAGATTGCTCAATTTCTTGGCTCATAGTATTTCATAATATTTTCATATAATTTTGTGATTTCTGTAGAGGGAGTTGTTATTTTTCTTTTGTTTATGATTTTATTTATTTGAGTTCACTCTTTTTCTGATAAGTTTGGTTAAAGGTTTATCAGTGTTTATGTATTCAAATAACTACCTTTTGTTTCACTGATCTTTTATGTTATTTTAGAGTCTGTTTCATTTATTTTCTCTCTGATCTTTATTATGTCCTTCATTCTACACATTTAGGGATTTGTTTATTGTTCTTTTTATCACTCCTTTAGCTGTAAGGTTTGATTTCTGATTTGAGACTTTTCTTGTTTTCTTCAGGTATCCCAGTAATACTATGAATTTCCCTCTTAGGACTGCTTCACTGTGTCTTAAAGATTTGGGGTTGTTGTGCTTTCATTTTCATTTGCCTGATGGTATATTTTAATTTCTTCCTTACTCTGTTTGCTTACCCATTTATTGTTAGTAACATGTTATGAAGCCTCCATGTGTTTTTGTGTTATTTAGTTTTTTCTTTTTTTTCTTTTTTCATTTTTTTTATTTATTTACTTTTTAAATACATTTGTCTCTGCCTCCCCCCCACCTCTTTCCCTTGCCCCCTCCCATAGTTTTTTTCTTATAATTGATTTCTAGTTTCTTACTATTGTGGTTGGAGAAGATGCTTGATATAATATTAATCTTTTAAAATTTATTGAGATTTTTTTTTTGCCCTAACATGTGGTCTATCCTGGAAAATGTTCCATATGAACTTGAAATGAATGAATTATTCTGCTGCTTTGGGGTAAAATACTCTGAAAATATCAATTAAATCAATCTGTTCTAGTATATCATGTAAGGCAAGTATTTCCTTATTGATTTTCTGTTTTGAAGATCAAGCCATTGATGTTGGTGGTGTGTTAAAATCCCCTAATCTGACTGAGTTACTGTCAAGCTCTCCCCTTATGTGCATCACAATTTGCTTTATATATTTAGGTGCTCCTATGTTTGGTACATAAATGTTTACAATGGTTATAGCCTGTTATTTGACTGTTTCTTTTATCATTATGTAATGTCTTTCTTTATCTGTTATTATAGCCTTTAAAAAAATCTATCTCTCTGATATAAGTATTGCTATTCTAGCTTTTTATAAATTTTTATTTGAATTAAATGCATTTTTTAACTTTTTACTTTTTAGTCTGTGTCTCTTTCTGAGGTAGGTCTTTTATGGAGAGCATATATATGCTTCTTGTTTTCTTATACATTCAGCTACCCTATGTCTTTTGATTAGAGCATTTCATTCATTACATTAAAAGTGATTATTGATATGTCTATATGTTTTGCATTTTATTCTTTTTTAATTTTTAATTTTTTTCTCCTCATATTTTATTTTTTGAAATAAATAACTTTTATCAGTTGAGTATATTTGTATATAGGGCTTTATAGAATATGTATTTCTGGGCCTTTCTTCTCATATTCATTTCCTATTTTCCTAATATAGCCTGTATGTCTTTTTATTGCTTAATTTCCCCATTCTCTTAATCTATATTTTTATCTTTATCTCTTTCTCTCTCATCTCTTTTTCTTTTGGTTTTTATTTTTTTAATTAATTAATTTTTTTTTCAAATACATTTGTCTCTGCCTAAAAAAAATTTTATTTATTTATTTTTAGAGAGAGGAGAAAGGAGGAAGTAAGAGAGGGAGAGAAACATCAGTGCACAGCTTCCTCTCATGCGTCCCCTACTGGGGACCTGGCATGCCGCCCAGGCATGTGCCATGACTGGGAATTGAACCTGCAACTCTTTGTTTCGCAGGCCAGCACTCAGTCCACTAAGCCACGCCAGCCAGGGCGGCATTTTATTTTTTTACTCTTATGTTACTCTTGTTTTTTTCTTCTTCTTAAAGAATTTCCTTTAAACTTCTGTCCAAATGGAGGTGTAGGTAGGCAAACTTCGCCTCCCTGTACAACCGTAAGAAAGGTCACAGCTAACCTCAAAACAAAAACAACCAGAACTACCAGAAAATTGAACTATGTGGAAGTCCCACAACCAAGGATTTAAAGAAGAAATATTCATCCAGGTGGGTAGGAGTGGTGGAGACAGTGAGCCAGAATGGATAGGATGCAGTGTAGCGGTGGTGAGGCTGCAGCAGCGAGGCATGGTGGCAGTGGCCAGTGCAACAGGTAGTCTCACATTCACTTGTGGAAGAAAAACCCAGGAGAGACACCTGGGGAGAGAGCAATCCCAGCCCCAGGCCAGACTGCACAGCCCAAGGTTCCAGTGCTGGGAATATAAAGCCTCATAACTTATGGTTGTAAACACCAGTAGGGGTTGGGGCAGTGGATGAAACTGCCAGCCTCCCAGGAGGGTCCATTTAAAGGACACACACAGTCCCAGAATGTATGCAAATCCTCCCACTCAGGGATTCAGCACCAGAGCAGCAGCTAGAAGGGCACCAGTCACATACAGGATGTGGGGGAAGTGATGGGAAATGGGGTGAGGGTTGAGCAAGCAGCATTGTTCCCTCTCCAATCCCTCCCCCACGTACAGCACCAGAAAGTGGTGAAGTGGATTGCCCCACCATGGTGAATACCCAAGACTCTGCCCTTTAGAACATAACAGGTGCACCAACACAGGGAGTCAAAGCAGCTCTGCATAATACACAGAAACAAACACAGATGGCTGCCTAATTGAGGAGAGAAAGAAATGTGACCCAAGAGAAAGAAATGTGACCCAAATGAAAGAACAGAACAAAACTCCAGAAGAAAAAACAAAAACAAAAACTGAGTCAAAAGGAGATAGCCAACCTATCACATGCAGAGTTCAAAACAGTGGTGATAAGGATACTCAGAGAACTCACTGAGTACAGCAAGCACATAAAGGAAGAAATGAGGGGTATACTAAGTGAAATGAAGGAAAACCTGTAGGGAACCAACAGGGAAGGGAAGGAATCTGGGGTCAAAATCAATGATTTGGAACATAACGAAGGAATAAACAGCCAACCTCTACAGAATGAAGAAACAAGAATTCCAAAAAATGAGAAGAGATTAAGAAGACCCTGGGACAACTGCATACATGCCAACATCCAAATCATAGGAATGTCAGAAAGAGAAGAAAAATAACAAGAAATTGAAAACTTATTTGAAAAAATAATGAAAGAAAACTTCCCTAATTGGACAAAGAAAATAGACATACAAATTGAGGAAGCACAGAGAGTCCCAAACAAGTTGTACCAAAAAAAAGGGCCATATCAGGACACATCATAATTAAAATGCCAAAGGTTAAAGCTAAAGAGAGAATCTTAAAAGCAGTAAGAGAAGGGAGTTGCTTACAAAGGAGTTCCCATAAGACTGTCAGATGACTTCTCAAAAGAAACTTTGCAGGCTAGAAGGGGCTGGCAAGGAGTATTCAATTTGTGAAAAGCAAGAACATACAACCAAAATTACTCTATCTACCAAAGCTATCATTTAGGATTGAATGGCAGATAAAGTACTTACCAGACAAGGTAAAGCTAAAGGAGTTCATTGTCAACAAGCCCTTATATGAAATGTTAAAGGGCCTTATTTAAGAAAAAGAAGATTAGAAGAGAAGATGGCAGAGGAGTGAATGGGAGTCACGCTGACCTCCTCCCAAGACCGAACTGGAATTGCGACTAAATAGTAGAGTAATCACCTGGAAAACAATGGAACGATAGAGGGAGAGGAGCCTTGGAGCCACGGACAGTGGATTCGACTCTCACACATCCCAACGGCTGAGAAGTGTGGTGGAGGCTCGAGAGGGTGGGCTGGGTGCCCACGGACACTAGCACCAGAGGGACATTGAAACAGCCAGTTAGCTCCCCCCGAGAAGAACGGGGTCTGAATCATAAACAGGGACCCCTAAACTACAGCAACTAAAACCAAGAAAATACAGACAAAATGCAACTCCAAAAAGCTTAGGGGTGCTCTCTGCCAGAGACAGGTGGCTGGGGATGCAAAGAGACATTCATTGAAAGGACCAACGCAAAAATTGCAGTGGCAGCCACCCTCCTTGATCTCTGGGTAGAGGTGGCAGCAGGGTGGGCTGGTGCCTGGGAAAAGACTGGTGAGGAAAACTTTGTGAAGAGAACTGACAGGGCGGCCGGTGGAGCCCAGGTGATAACGCACCTCCCACTCTGCAGCTACCATCTCGCTCAGGCATAAGGGAATCAATTAACCTGCCTTTTGTGCTCTCCGCACACAGCTTATGCATGTGAGCTGCGGGACTGAGTGCAGTCTGGCTGGCAGAGCCTGGAGGAGAGACTGGAGACGGAGGCGTTGGGGAAAGAATGGGAGGAGGAACTGGGGAGTCCCGACTCCTTTTCCTTGCCGTAGTCTCCATTGTGCACGAAGAGGCGACACCCTCAAAGAGCCAAAAGCCAAAAAGCACACATAGACACCCGAAAACCACCCAGTGCAGGCACGCACACTTGCGCCGAGTAACCAGCAAGGGTTGGCGAGTGTGTGTGTGATTCGCGCAGGCTGCCAAATGCTTGCACCAGGCAGTAAGGCCTCCCACAGATTGGCACCGATATGGCCTGCGAGGGAGTGCAGAGAGCAGCAAGGGCAGGGGTAAATTGACCCGCCCAGCCTGCAATTGTGGAGCAGCTCACAAAATTAGTAGATCCCGGGCCCAAGGGGTCACAGAGCTGCCCAGAGTCCCTGGAGGAGAGACCAGAGACAGGATTAACCGGAGAGTCCTGGAGCTGACTACCTCGCATTTCCGTAGTCTCAATTTGGCAAGGGCATGCAATGCACCCAAAGAGCCAAAAGCGGGGAAAACACACAATAGAAGACCCTAAACTGACCAGTGCCAGGGAGCTCCCTGGCCAGGGGGGACAGACGAGTCCCCGAGGTCACGATTAAGCCCGCGGGTCTGGGGCAAGCATGCATGAGCCCAGGCAGGCAGGGGATACTGCCAGGTTAGGAAGCACGCTCAAGGAGACGGCGTGAGAGTATAGAGCGATCCCAAAAATGTTCATCCCTGACGGAAGGGGTCACAGAGCTGCCCTAAGCAGGAGTCAGACAGAGACAGTAGACTCCCGGAAGGCTCAAACAAACAACCCAAGGACATACAGGGTCAACAACTGACATCATCAGAGGCAGGCCCAGAGAGAAAAGTAAAGGGAAAAAAAAAAAAAAATAAATAAATAAAAAGCCCGGCCTACTACCAAACTTTGTGGCAGTTTAATCCACAAAGTCAGGAAATCTAGACAGCCCATTTGAAGCAGAAGCAAAAATAAATAAATAAATAAATAAATAAATAAATAAATAAATAAAGAGCTTAACAGACTCTCACAAAAATGGGAAGAAAAAGAAGTTCCCCCCAAATGAGTGGAAAAGGGGAC
This sequence comes from Pteronotus mesoamericanus, assembly GCF_021234165.1. NCBI lineage: Eukaryota > Metazoa > Chordata > Mammalia > Chiroptera > Mormoopidae > Pteronotus > Pteronotus mesoamericanus. The sequence continues at coordinate 654,166 of NW_026555150.1, forward strand.
TCCCCACAGAGAGAGCTAAATGCAGTAGAGGCACGGGAACTATCAGATACTGAATTCAAAACAATGGTTCTAAGGAAGCTCAATGAGCTCAGCCAGCTCAAAGAGAACTATGAGAAACTGCAGAGAAACTATCAGGATCTTACAGCAAACTATATCAGCCTGGAAAAGGACATAGAAACTATGAAGAAGACACAAGAGGATATGAAGAATATCATTTCTGAATTGAAGAACACAGTAGAAGGAATCCAAAGCAGGCTGGATGAAGCCGAGAATCGAATCATTGACATGGAGGATAAGGTAGAAAAAAGCTCCCAGAAAGAACAAGAAATGGGAAAAAGTCTCAAAAAGAATGAAGAGGCATTTAGGGAAATGCAGGACAACCTGAAACGCAATAATAGCCGTATAATAGGGATACCAGAAGGAGAAGAAGAGGACCAGGGGACAGAGAACCTCCTAGAAAAAGTAATGATGGAAAATTTCCCTAATTTGAGGAGAGAAAGGCTCTCATGGATCCAGGAGGCACAGAGGACCCTACTCAAGAGGAGCTCAAGGAGGTCCACTCCAAGACACATCATCATTAAAATGGCAACTATCGAAGACAAAGAGAGAATCCTCAAGGCAGCAAGGGAGAAGGAGAAAGTAACATACAAGGGGGCCCCGATATGCCTAGGAGCTGACTTCTCAATAGAAACACTACAAGCCAGAAGGGAATGGCAACAAATATTCCAAGCTATGATAATCAAGGGCCTACAGCCAAGGCTGCTCTACCCAGCAAGACTCTCCATTAAAATAGAAGGGGAAATACGTAGTTTCCCAGACAAGAGAAGGCAAAAAGAATGCATCTCTACCAAACCAGCACTCCAAGATATGCTAAGGGGACTGGTTTAAGCAGATGAAGGAAAAGAATGAGACAGAGAGGAACACAGGTACAAAGAGAAAAGATGAGTAAGTTTCTATCAGTAATCTCTCTCAATGTGAATGGACTAAATGCCCCAATCAAAAGACACAGGGTAGCTGAACGGATAAGAAAACATGACCCACACATATGCTGCCTACAAGAGACCCACCTCAGAGCAAGAGTCCCACACAGATTTAAACTAAAGGGAATAGAAAAAAATATTCCAAGGAAATGGGTGAGAGAAAAAGGCCAGGGTTGCCCTACTTGTATCAGACAAACGAGATTTCAAAACAAAGCCCATAAAGAGAGACCCAGAGGGGCACTTTATCATACTTAAAGGAAGAATCTATCAAGAAGACATCAACATTGTAAACTTATATGCTCCCAACATAGGAGCCCCCAAGTTTATAAGGAAATTGTTGGATGACTTCAAAAAAGATATACACAGCAACACACTGATAGTAGGGGATTTCAACACCCCACTGTCAAAAATGGACAGATCTTCCAAACAAAACATTAATAAACATATCGTGGCGCTGAATGACACACTGAATCAAAGAGACTTACCTGACATATATAGAACCTTACATCCCAAAGAACAAAAATACACATTCTTTTCAAATGCTCATGGCAGTTTTTCAAAGATAGACCACATGATAGGACACAAGGCAAGCCTCAGCAAATTCAGGAAAACTGAAATAATACCGAACTTTTTCTCGGACCACAAGGGCTTGAAAATGAAAATCAACCTCAAAGAGAAACTTCAAAAACTTGCAAACTCATGGAGACTGAACAGTAGACTATGAAACAATGAATGGGTCAATACTGAGATAAGAGAATAAATCAAAAAATTTCTGGAAACAAATGAAAATGAACAGACAACTGTCCAAAACCTATGGGACACAGCAAAGGCAGTCCTGAGAGGGAAGTTCAGAGAAATGCAGGCTTACCTAAAAAAGATAGAAACATTTCAAATAAAAGACCTAACACTACAACTTCAAGAACTGGAGAAACAACAGCAAATAAATCCCAGAGCAAGTAGAAGGAAGGAAATAGTCAAGATTAGAGCAGAACTGAATGACATAGAGACCAAAAGAACAATTCAAAGGATCAACCAATCCAGAAGCTGGTTCTTTGAAAAGATAAATAAAATTGACAAGCCTTTAAGAAGACTCATCAAGAAAAAATGGGAGAGGACCCAAATTAGTAATATCAGAAATGAAGCAGGAGAAAGAACAACGGACACGACAGAAATGCAAAGGATCGTCAGAAACTACTATGAAAAATTATATGCCAAGAAGTTTGAAAACCTTGATGAAATGGACAAATTTTTAGAAAAGTGTAAACTTCCAACACTGAAGGAGGAAGAAACAGAAAGCTTGAACAGACCTATAAGAGCTGGGGAAATCAAAGCAGTGATCAAGAAACTCCCGGCACACAAATGCCCAGGGCCGGACAGTTTCACAGGAGAATTTTACAAAACATGTAAGGAAGAGCTAACCCCTGTCCTTCTCAGACTATTCCAAAAAATCCAAGAGGAGGGAAGACTGCCAGACTCTTTCTGTGAGGCCAGCATCACCCTGATCTCAAAACCAGATAAAGACCCTACAAAGAAAGAAAACTACAGAACAATTTCACTGATGAACATAGATGCTAAAATCCTCAACAAAATATTGGCAAATCGCATCCAGCAATTCATTCAAAAGATTATCCACCATGATCAAGTGGGATTCATCCCAGGGATGCAGGGATGTTTCAATATAGGCAAATCAGTAAATGTGATACATCACATAAATAAAAGAAAAGAGAAAAACCACGTGATCATCTCGATAGACACAGAAAAAGCATTCGATAAGGTACAGCACCCATTTATGATCAATACACTCAGCAAAATGGGAATAAATGGGGCATTCCTCAACATAATAAAGGGCATATATGAAAAACCTACAGCCAATATCATACTCAACGGGCAAAAACTGAAAGCTTTCCCACTAAGATCAGGAACACGACAAGGATGTCCACTTTCACCACTTCTTTTCAACATCGTGTTGGAAGTCCTAGCCACAGCGGTCAGACAAGAGAAAGAGTTAAAAGGCATCCAAATAGGAAAGGAGGAAATAAAGCTATCATTGTTTGCAGATGACATGATAGTGTACACAGAAACCCTGTAGACTCTACCAAAAAACTCCTCAACCTAATAAGTGAATTTGGCAAAACAGCAGGATACAAAATCAACATTCAGAAATCAAAGGCAGTTTTGTACACCGGCAATGCAATAGAAGAAGAAGAAATCAGAAAAAAAATACCATTCGATATAGCAAGGAGAAAAATAAAGTACCTAGGAATAAATTTAACCAAAGAGGTAAAAGACCTGTACGCAGAAAACTATACAACATTGAAGAAATTAAGGAAGACACAACTAAATGGAAGCATATACTGTGCTCATGGATTGGAAGAATTAATATCCTCAAAATGTCCATACTACCCAAAGCAATTTATAGATTCAACGCAATCCCTATCAAGATACCAATGACGTATTTCACAGAAATAGAACAGACATTTCAAAAATTTATATGGAACCATAAACGACCCCGAATAGCTGCAGCAATTTTGAGAAAGAAAAACAAAGTATGAGGGATCACAGTACTAGACATCAAACTTTACTACAAAGCCAGTAAACTCAAAACAATCTGGTACTGTCACAAGAACCGATCCATAGACCAGTGGAACAGAATAGAAATCCCAGAAAGAAGCCCAGGTCTCTATGGACATCTAATATTTGACAAAGGGGGCAGAAGCATAAAATGGAGCAATAATAGCCTCTTCAACACATGGTGTTGGGAAAGCTGGACGGCTACATGCAAAAAATTGAAATTGCATCATCACCTGACACCGTACAGAAAAATAAACTCAAGATGGATAAAAGACTTAAATATAAGTCGCAACACCATCAAAGTCCTCGAGGAGAACATTGGCAGGAAACTCTCAGATATCCCACGCAGCAATTTTTTCACTGAAATGTCTCCTAAAGCAAGGGACATAAAGGAAAGAATAAACAAGTGGGACCTCATCAAAATAAGAAGCTTTTGCACGGCAAATGAAAACATCAGCAAAATGAAAAGGGAGCCAACCGTATGGGAAAATATATTCGCTAATGATACATCAGATAGAGGTTTGATCTCCAAGATATATAAAGAACTCACTCGACTCCACTCCAGGAATACAAACGATCCAGTCAAAAAATGGGCAAAGGACCTGGGCAGACGCTTTTCCAAGGAGGAGATGCAGAGGGCCCAGAGGCATTTGTTAGGATGCTCAGCATCACTATCCCTCAGAGAAATGCAGATCAAAACCACCATGAGGTACCCCCTCACACCTGTCAGAATGGCCATCATAAACAGATCAACAAACATCAGGTGCTGCGAAGGCTGTGGAGAAAAGGGAACACTAGTACACTGTTTGTGGTAATGCAGACTGGTACAGCCACTGAGGAAAGCAGTGTGGAATTTCCTCAAAAAGCTGAAAATGGAACTGCCTTTTGATCCAGCGATTCCCCTGTTGGGACTCTAAGAATACCAAAACGCCAATGCAAAAGAACCTATGCACTCCCAATGTTCATAGTAGCACAATTTACAATAGCCAAGTATTGGAAGCAACCTAAATGCCCATCAGTAGATGATTTGGTCAAAAAACCATGGTACATATACATAATGGAGTACTACACAGCAGTACAAAAAAAGAACTACTAAACTTCACTACAGTATGGATTGAACTGGAGAGCATTATGCTAAGCGAAATAAGCCAGTGGGCGAAAGACATATACCATATTATCTCACCTATGAGTGGAACCTAACCAACAATACAAAAATGCAAGGGAAATAAGACCAGGAACACTGAAAGGAAAAGAAATCAACGGAGACAGGAGGGAAGGAGGGAGGGGTGTGGGGAAAAGGAAGGGAAGGGGAAAGTCAAGGAATATATAGCAAGGACTCATGGACAAAACCAAAGGGGAAGAGCTAAGGGAGGGAAGGAGGGAGGGGCAAGGGAAAGTGGTGGGGCGAAGGCAGAGACAAATGTATTTGAAAAAATAAAAAAACAAAAAAAGAAATGTTTATAGATATAAAAAAAAAGAAAATTTTTTTTTAAATGAGAAGAGCTTAAACATTTTGGACAACATGAAGCATAACAATATCCTCGCCATGGGACTCTCAGGAGAAGAAGAAAGTGAGCAAGAGATCAAGAACCAATGTGAAGAAGTAATGGCCAAGAACTTCCCTAATGTGGTGAAGGAAAAAGAAACTCAGAGGGTCCCAAACAAGTTGTACCAAAAAAGGCCTACACTGAGATACATCATAATTATAATGGCAAGACTTAAAGACAAGGAGAGAATTTCCGAAACTGCAAGGTAAATGCAGGTAGCTACATAGAAGAGAGCACTAATTTGACTGTCATCTGATTTCACAACAGAAACATTTCAGGCTAGATGGGAGTGGTGCGAATTATTCAAGGTGATGAAAAGCAAGGACTTACAACAGGTAGAGGACCTAAGGGTACTTTACCCAGCAAGGCTATCATTTATGATTGAAGGAGAAATAGGAGCTTCCCAGGCAAGAAAAAGCTAAGGGAGTTTGTTGACACTAGACCAGTACTGCAACAAATGTTAAAAGCCTTGCTTTAAGAAAAAAAGAAGAAAAGAATTTTAAAAAACAGAGGAAAATAGTCTGACAATAAAATAGCACTAAATACATATCTATCAGTATTCACCTTAAATTTAAATGGCTTAAATGCTTTATCCAAAAGACACAGCGTAGCTGAATCTATAAGAAAATAAGATCCATATATATGCTTCCTCCAGGAGACCCATCTCAGGTTAAAAGGCACACACAGACTGAAAGTAAAGGGATTGGAAAAGATAATTCATGCAAATTGAAAAGAAAAAGAAAAGCTCAGGTATCAGTACTTAGGTTCAACAAAATAGACTTTAAAACCAAGGCTATCGTAAGAGACAAAGAAGGACACCACATAATGATCAACAACCCAACAAGAGGATATAATCCTAGTAAACATTTACTCCTCCAATATAGGAGCACCTAAATATTTGAAGCAAATCTTGATGGACATTAAGGGAGAGAATGACAGAAATACAGTCATAGCTGGGGATTTTAACACCCTTTAGACTTCAGTGGATAGATCTTCCAGACAGAAAATCAACAAAGAGACAGTAGCCTTAAATGACACACTAGATCAAATGGATTTAACTGGTATCTTCAGAGCATTTCTTGACAAATCAGCAGAGTATACATACTTTTCAAGTGCACATGGAATGTTTTCTAAGATAGGCCGCATGTTAGGACACAAAACAAGTCTCAATAAATTGAAGAAAATTGAAATATCAAGCATCTTCTCTGACCACAATGCTATGAAACTGAAAATCAGTCACAAGAAGAACACTGAAGAAAACACAAAGACATGGTGTTCGGAACTATCCCACCTGGTTTCAGGGACTGTAGTCTCACCAATAGGGGAGAGGGCCCCAATGCTAGAGCTGAGCAAGAAGGCATTGGGAAAATAGGTCACTGAGGAGACAAAACACCTGTCCCCCTGGCAGTGGTGCAGCCCCTGCCTCCCTCGCATCACCCTGCTTGGCCCTGGGGAATGGCTGGTTAGTCAATGATGGGTAAGCCCCTTCGATGGCAAGGGGCAACCTAAGTCAGGCACAGTCACATGGGGGCCATCAGGGAACGACTTAGGGTACACAGAGACGGAGCAAAAGACCCTCACCCCTTAGCTTTGTCATGGCCAGAGTCCTCATTCTATCTGAAAGAAGTCTCCTTATCTCTTGGCTGCTCTGCCTGCTGCCTGACCAGGTCAGTGAAACAATACTAAAGGCAGGTGCAGCCCTAAACTGGATTAGTCAGTTCCGAGGACAATTAGGCCTGGAAAAGGAATGCATTAAATCCTATGAAACTTACTTTGCTAAGAATGCCCTTGAGTTAATGAGTATTGATGTTTGGGGTCGAGCATAGAATGTGATCAGTTTCCCAGGTTTCAGGGCCAAATCTGTGCCACCCTGTCTACCAGACCCTGACCTAACGCAAATCTCTGTGTCCCTTCAAACATAGCCTTTTGACATTGATTGATGAGCTTTGCATACATCTTGTATACCCCCTGCGCATATTGTTCTCAGTAAAAGCCACTTCAAGAGAAGGGCTTGGGGCATTCTCCACTAAAGGGAGTCGCCACCTCCTTTTCCTGTCAGATTGAGAGTGTCTAGAAAAGCTTATTTTATTTTCCTCCATGTACGGTGACCAGGGGGGACTCTGCAGGAATGGGGTACTCCCATCAACATGGAAGCTAAGAACATGTGATTGAACAATGAATGAGTCAACAGAGATCAAGGACAAAAATCAAAATATACCTTGAAACAAGTGAAAATGAGGACACAACAATCCAAAATTTGTGGGACACTAGGAAAACAATCCTAAGAGGGAAATTCATAGCATTACAGGCCTATCTCAAAAAACAAGAAAAACCTCAAATAAACAATCTAACTTTACACTTAAAGGCACTTGAAAAAGAACAACAAAACAAGACCAAAGTGAGTAGATGGAGGGGAATAATAAGGATCAGGTCAGAAATAAACAAAATAGAGTTTAAAAAAAACGAAAAAAGAATCAGTGAATCCAAGAACTGGTTCTTTGAAAAGATAAAAAGATTGATGAACCTTTAACCAGACTCATCAAGAAAAAAAGGAGGGGACCCAAATAAATAAAATCAGAAATGAAAGAGAAGAAATAACAAATGACACCAACAAAATACAAAGGGTTGTAAGAAAATATTATCAACTATATATCAACAAACTGGAAAACATGGACAAAATGGATAATTCCTAGAAACACGAAATGTGAAAACACATTGAAAAAAGTCTTCAAAAAAATTTACTGAATCTGAATGCAGCCTCTCACCACAACACCAACTGGCAAACTGATACAATTGGGTTCCTAGAACCCTCAACTAGCCAGGTTGAGTGAAGCCTGTGCTAAAAGGGGCTGGCCCTCCAGAAGATAATTGCAGTTTTTTGGAGTGGGTTATTTCCTTGTATATTTATGCAGCTGATTAGATCTGGAGCCAAGTATAAAAATAATATAGAAAATCCATTCTGTTTTCTCTTTTTTATTGTTTTTCAAGTGTAGTTGTCTCCATTTACCCCTCACTACTCCCCCTGCACCACACATCCCCACCTCCCACCCTTGATCCTACCCCGCTTTTGGCTTTGTCCATGGGTCCTTAATATGTGTTTCTTGGTGACCCTCCCTCTTTTTCCCCCCATTATCCCCCTTCCACCTCCACTCTACTTACTGTCTGTTTGTTCTTTATTTCAATGTCTCTGGTTATATTTTGCTTGCTTGTTTGTTTTGTTGGTTAGGTTCCCCTTATAGGTGAGATCATGTGGTGGTTGTCTTTCACTGCCTGGCTTATTTCACTTAACATAATGCTTTCCATTTCCATCCATGCTGTCACGAAGGGTAGCAGCTTTCTTCCTTCCTTCCTTCCTTCCTTCCTTCCTTCCTTCCTTCCTTCCTTCCTTCCTTCCTTCCTTCCTTCCTCCCTCCCTTTCCTTCCTTCCTTTCTTTCTTTCAAAATGCAGATTGAATTTATTTATTTCTTTTAAATGGCAAAATCCATTTTATAATATTAAAAGATTGAAATCCATTATAAAGTCTCAGCAATTAAAACAACATGACACCAGCACAGAAATAATCAAGTAGATCAGTGAAATGAAGTGAGCATTCTAGAGACACACATATATATCTAACAATGTACTATATGATTAAATTGATATTTCAGATCAATGGGGAAAATAAGAGTTACTCAACAAATAAGGTGCATGGAACACTATTACTTGAAATAAAACCAATATAGAGCCCTATTTCACACATTATACAAGAAATATTCGGGTGAGTTAAAAATTGGATCAAAAAATTATGGTATATTTACACAATGGAATACTACACAGCAGAAAGGAAAACAGAACTACTAAACTTTGCGACAGCATGGATGGAACTGGAGAGCATTATGCTATGTGAAATAATCCAGGGGGTGAAAGACAAATGCCACATGATCTCACCTATAAGTGGAACCTAACCCACAATACAAAGATGCAAGGAAAATAAGACCAGCAACACTGAAAGGAAAAGAAACCAACAGAGACAAGAGGGAAAGAGGGAGGGGGGGCGGGGAAAAGGAAGGGAAGAGGAAAGTCAGGGAACATAAAGCAAGGACTCATGGACAAAACCAAAGGGGAAGAGTTGAGGGAGGGAGGGTGGAAGGGAGGGGGCAAGGAAAAGTGGTGGGGGGAAGGCAGAGACAAATGTATTTGAAAAAAAAATAAATAAATTTTAAAAAAATAAAGAAAAAAATCAATATGTAGAATCTAAGGAGTTTTAGGAGAAAATACAAACTAATATTTTTCTTACCCTGAAGTAACGTATTCAAACCGAGAAGTTATAAATTAAAATATTGACAATATGACTATACTAAACAATTAAGACTATATAGTAATATACATATAAAAAAGTTAAAGGACAAGTAATAGAATGAGAAAGTATTTTCCACATATCTAAAAAAGGGTTAATAGTTGTCTTTTTTTTAGAGAAAAAATTCTGCAAACCTTTAATCGAAAAGTGGATAAAGAATACCAAAAAGTCATTTAAAGTTTTTAAAACTAATAGAAATAAGCAAGAAATATACAAAAACAGGTTTAGTATCAACAAATAATAAAGGAACAATTCAAATAACACATCATTGTCACAATCAGATTAATATGTATTAAAAAATATTGGTAATATCAAGTATTGGCAACTGCGAAAGGAACTGGGTATTCATAGACTCTTTTTCTTCTACTTAAAGCAGTCCCTTTAGCATATTTTGCAGAGCTGGTTTGGTGGAGGTGTATTCTTTTAGCCTTCTTTTGTCTGGGAAAGTCCTTATTTCACCTTCCATTTTAATTGAGAGCCTTGCTGGGTAGAGCAGTCTTGGTTGCAGGCCTTTGCTTTTCATGACTTGGAATATTTCTTGCCACTCCCTTCTTGCTTGCAGTGTTTACAATATCTCTTGATGATAAGTGCTAAGTAGAAAAATAAAGGAAGTTAGGAGACAAAGAATGATGCATATCTTAGCTATTTCAGTTTGGGAAGTCAAAGGGTCCTATGAGGAAGTGACATCTGAGCAGACCTGAATGAATTTAGGAAGCAAGGCATACGACTATCTAGGGTAAGAGAATTCCAGGCAGAGAAAACAAGCACAAAATTCTACTGTGTTTTAAAGATTATTAAAATTAGTTTACTTCAGTTATTCACAAAGTTATAACCCTTTTTCCTCTTGAGTCCATCTGTAGCTTTTCTTTCTAGTCAGCCTCGTTTTAATATTAATGTGCTAATAGATGAAGTGAAAATTTGCTAAGTCTTCCTAATCAAACTTGCATGATAATTCAAATTTTAAGAAAATACAGAGGGAAATGACTGTTTTAAGTTAAATTTAGTATAATGGTGATAGTTTTACTTACTTAGTTTCGAGCACCATACAATTACCAGGGAATGTTTTTTGTGAAAGTGCTGAGTAATCACAAGCAGTTTATTACTTTATAAATTCACAAGATATGGAAATTATTTCTTTTAATAAAAATAAGAATAATGGAGGATGTATAATGGGCTATAAAAAGAGGCAAATAAGAGCTAGGGCACAACTACAGTTTATTCTTCAGAATTGAGGGTAATAGTTTATTTCTAAGAAAATGGCTGACAAGGGGGGCTTATGGCAGACCAACAACAGACACACATTGATTTCATTGAAGATTTTACAGGAAGTGTCATCACTTGAATGCATGACAGTGTATTATTGTGTTAATTTCATATTGAATGGCAAATGGCAGTGAACTTCTACATGTAATGCCGTCTTTGGGTTTGAATTTCAGCCTGTTAACTGGCTGCCCTTTTTCTATCCGATTCTGTTTACAAGGAGGTCTGTGCTTAATATTTGTACCAATCAATTATTCTCTATCTTTTAGCCTTTGTGTTCTTAGCCTATCCCATATTTTACCTGTATTGTTGTTACATACATGTTTAACATTCTGGAAGTTTTCTCTTCATCAAGTCTAAAAACTCTTTAAGGGTCAGAAACACATATACTCAGTTCAAATATAGTACTGTTTTGTTATGCCTTCCGAAGTATCTCATACACGGATGTTTTCTTAACAGGTAATATTCATGCTCAACAAATGAAAGAATGAGTAGTAAGTGCTAAACTCAGATTTTTTCTTACAGCTCACCAATAACTGAATAGAGATATATATTGGTACTTATTTTGAAGAGTCATTATTACAAATGGAAAAAGGAAAATATTTTAAAGCCAGTGATTTTAGTTCAAATGCAGTCACTGTTACCTGATAGCTTCATACCTGAAACTTGTATAATCGGTTAGGATTGATTTAGCTTCAGTGAAAACCAATTTCAAAAAGAGTTTAGGCAAAAAGGGAATTCATTTCTTTATTTATATAAGAAATCTAAAGGTATGATCGGTTTTAGCATAGTCTGGTTCAGAAGTTCAAATGAGGAAATCCAAATTGCCTTTCTGGTTCTCCCTATACTTCCCAAGCCCTCACACCAATCTAGTGACTGTGCCCCCTTCAGATGACATCATTATTTAGCTGATGTTTTCCATGAGGATACTGATTCTAACTCTGCAGGTTTATAACCTCAGAGTTATCAGTTCCAGTGGAAGAGAGTTCTCACTGCAAAATGTTCTATAAAATGTACTGGAATTGAGTCTCATTGGGCCAAATGCCCAATTCTTTTCTTTTTTTAATTTCATTCTTTATTTTTATTTTTTTTTATTGTTCAAATACATTTGTCTCCATTTTCCTGCCACCACTTCTCCCTGCCGCACCCACCCCCACTTCCCACACTCAGTCCTTCCCACTTTGGCTTTGTTCATGGGTCCTTTATACATATTACTTAATTTGATCCTTTCCCTTCTTTACCCCATTACCATCCTTCCTCCTTCCCTCTTGTTACCATCGGTTTGTTTTTTCTTTCAATGTTGCCGGTTACATTTTTCTTGCTTGTTTGTTTTGTTGGTTAGGTTCCACATATAGGTGAGATTTTATGGTATTTGTCTTTCACCCCCTGGCGTATTTCACTTAACATAATGCTCTCCAGTTCCACCCATGCTATTGTGAAGGGTAGTAGCTCTTTCTTACTTTGTGTTGCGTAGTATTCCATTGTGTAAATGTACCATAGTTCTTTGATCCACTCATTTACTGATGGGCACTTAGGTTGCTTCCAGCACTTGGCTACTGTAAATTGTGCTGCTATGAACACTGGGATGCATAGGTTCTTTTGAATTGGTAACTCAGTATTCTTAGGGTATAATCCCATCAGTGGAATTGCTGGGCTAAAAGGCAGTTCCAATTTTAGTTTTCTGAGGAAATTCCAAACTATTTTCCACAGTGGCTGCACCAGTCTGCATTCCCAGTAACAGTGTACTAGGGGTCTTTTTTCCTCAGAACCTCGACAGCACTTGTTGTTTGTTGATTTGTTTATGATGGCCATTCTCACCAGTGTGAAGTGGTATCTCATTGTGGTTTTAATTTGCATTTCTCTGATGCCTAGTGATAATGAGCATCTTTTCATATATAGGGGCACTGTGTATGTCCTCCTTGGAGAACTGTCTGTTCAGGCCCTTTTCCCATTTTTTAATTGGCTTGTTTGTCTTCTTGGACTGGAGTCGTGTGAGTTCTTTATATATTTTGGAGATCAAAACCTTGTCCGAGTTACTATTGACAAAAATATTTTCCTATACGGTTGGTTCCCTTTTGATTTTGCTGATTTTTTTTTTTTTTTTTAGCTGTGCAGAAGTTCTTATTTTGATGAAGTTCCATTTGTTTATTATTTCCTTTATGTCCCTTTCTCTAGGGGATATATTGGTAAAAATATTGCTTCATGGAATATCTGAGAGTTTCCTGCCTATGTTCTGCTCTAGGACTTTTCTCATGTCACGACCTATACTTAACTCTTTTACCCATCTTGAGTTTATTTTTGCGTATAGTTTAAGTTGATGGTCAAATTTCAATTTGTTACATGTAGCCATCTAACTTTCCCTACACTATTTGTTGAAGATGGTATTTTTACTCCATTTTAAGCTTTTTTCCCCTTTGTTGAATATTCATTGACCAAAGAGATATGGGTTTATTTCTAGGCTCTCTATTCCATTCCATTGATCTATGTGTCTGTTCTTATGCCAGTCCCAGATTGTTCTGATTACAGTGGCCTTGAAATATAGATTGATGTCAGGTACTGTCATCCCTCCTACTTTATTCTTCTTTCTCAAAATTGCTGCAGCTATTCAGGGTCATTTATGGTTCCATATAAATTTTTGAAAAGTTTGTTCTATATCTGTGAAATATATCATTGGTATTTTAATAGAGATTGCATTGAATTTATAAATTGCTTTGGGTAGTATGGACATTTTGATGATGTTTATTCTTCCAATCCATGAGCATGTTATATGCTTCCATTTATTTGTGTCATCCTTATTTTCTTTCTTCAGTGTTGTGTAGTTTTCTGAGTACAGGTATTTTACCTCCTTTGTTAAGTTTATTCCTAGGCACTTTATTTTTCTTGTTGCTATAGCAAATGGGATTTTTTCCCTGATTTCTGATTCTGATATTTCATTGTTGGTGTACAAAAGTGACTTCAATTTCTGAATACTGACTTTGTATCCCTCTGTTTTTCCAAATTCACTTATTACTTTGAGTATTTTTTTGGTGGAGTCTAAGGGGTTTTCTATATACAGTGTCATGCCATCTGCTAACAATGACAGTTTTACTTCTTCCTTTCCAATTTGGATGCCTTTTATTTCCTTTTGTTGTCTGATTGCTGTGGCTAGGACTTCCAATACTATGTTGAATAGAAGTGGTGAAAGCAGACACACTTATGTTGTTCCCGATCTTAGTGGCAAAACATTTAGTTCCTGCCGGTTGAGTATGATGATGGTTGTAGGTTTTTCATATATGACCTTTATTTTGGTGAGGCATGACCCCTATATTCCCGCTTTGCTGAGTGTTTTTACTATAAATGGGTGCTGTACCTTATCAAATGCTTTTCCCACATCTGTTGATTTGATCATGTGGTTTTTCTCTTTCCTTTTGTTTATGTGATGTAATACTTTTACTGATTTGCAAATAATGAACCATCCTTGCATCCCTGGGATGAATCCCACTTGACCATGGTGTACGATCTTTTTTAATGTATTGCTGGATGTAGTTTGCCAATATTTTGTTGAGGATTTTAGTGTCTGTGTTCATCAGTGATATTGGCCTGTAGTTTTCTTTCTTGGTTGTGTCTTATTCTGGTTTGGGGATTACAATGATGCTGGCCTCATAAAAAGAGTTTGGGAGTCTTCCCTCTTCTCGGATTTTTTGAATTACCTGAGAAGTACAAGGGTTAGCTCCTCCTTAAATGTTTTGTAAAATTCTCCTGTGAAACCATCCAGGCCAGGGCTTTTGTGTGCCTGGAGTTTTTTGATTACTGCTTCAATTCACCAGCTGTTATTGGTCTGTTTAGACTTTCTGCTTCTTCTTCATTCATTGTTGGAAGGGTATATTTTTCTTAAAATTTGTCCATTTCATCGAGGTTTTCAAATTTCTTGGTATATAATTGTTCATAGTAATTTCTTACAATCCTGTGTATTTCTGTGGTATCAGTTGTAATTTCTTGCCTTTCATTTCTGATATATATATTTGGGTCCTCTCCCTTTTTACCTTGATGAGTCTGGTTAAAGGCTTGTCAATTTTGTTTATCTTTTCAAAGAACCAGCTCCTGTGTTGGTTGATCCTTCGAATTTTTCTTTTAGTTTCTATGTCATTCATTTCTGCTCTGACCTTGATTATTTCCTTCCTTCTACTCGCTCTTGGCTTTGTTTTTCTTTTTCTAGTCTTGAAGCCAGAGAGTTAGGTCTTTATTTGAAATGTTTCTATCTTTTTTTAGGTAGGCCTTTCTTGCTATGAACTTCCCTCTTATGACTGCCTTCACTGTGCCCCATAGGTTTTAGACTGTTGTGTGTTCATTTTCATTTATTCCCTGAAAGTTTTTGATTTCTTCTTTCATCTCATTATTGATGAATTCATTGTTTCATAGCATCCTCTTCAGTCTCAATGAGTTTGAATATTTTTGAGTTTTTTCCTTGAGGTTGGTTTCTAGTTTCAAGCCCTTGTGGTCGGAGAAAATGCTTGATAATGATTTCAATTTTCCTGAATTTGTTGAGGCTTGTTTTGTGTCCTATAATACAGTCTATCTTTGAAAATGTTTCACGTGCATTTGAAATGAATGTATATTTTGCTTCTTTGTGATGGAAGTTTCTATATATTAGTTAAGTCCATTTGATCTAATGTGTCATTCAGTTCCACAATATCCCTGTTGATGTTTTGTTTGACAATGTATCGATTTGATAGTGGGGTATTAAAATCCCCTACTGTCAGTGTGTTGCTGTCTATATCTTTCTTGACGTCCTCCAAGATTTTCCTTATTTATTTGAGTGTTCCTATGTTGGGTGCATTTAGTTTTATAATGTTTATGTCTTCTTGATAGAATCTTCCTTTGAATATTATGAAGTGTCCTTCTGGGTCTCTTTTTATGGCCTTTGTTTTGAAATCCATTTTGTTTGATAAAAGTATTGCTAAACCAGATTCTTTTTCCTATCCATCTGCTTGGAATATTTTTTCCATCCCTTTATTTTCAGTCTGTGTAGGTCCTTTTTTCTGAGGTGGGTTTCTTGTTGGCAGCATATGTGTGGGTCATGTTTTCTTATCCATTCAGCTATCCTATGTCTTTTGATTAGAGCATTAATTCCTTTACATTTGGAGTCATTATTGATAAGTACTTATTCATTTTTTCCCCTTGTACCTGTGTTCCTCTGGTTCTCAATCTTTTTCTTCATCTTCTTAAAGCAGTCCCTTTAACATATTTTGCAGAGCTGCTTTGGTGGAGATGTATTCTTTTAGCTTTCTTTTGTCTGGGAAACTCCTTATTTCACCTTCCATTTTAAATGAGAGCCTTGCTGGGTAGAGTAGTCTTGGTTGCAGGCTCTTGCTTTTCATGACTTGGAATATTTCTTGCCAGTCCCTTCTGGCTTGTAGTGTTTCTGTTTAGAAGTCAGCTGCTAGCTGTATTAGGGCTCCCTTGTATGTTACTACCTGTTTCTCCCTTGCTAACTTTTGGGTTCTCTGTTTGTCTTTGATATTTGCCATTTTAATGATGATGTGTCTTGGATTGGGCCTCATTTTGTTCCCCTTCAATGGAACCCTCCGTGCTTTTTCTCTCCTCCAGTTAGGGAAGTTTTCCATCATTACTTTTTCAAAAAGTTTTCTATCCCTTGCTCCTCCTCTTCTCCTTCTGGTATCCTTATTATATGGATATTATTACGTTTCAGGTTGTCCTGCATTTCCCTAAATGCCTCTTCATTCTTTTGGCTCATTTTTCATTTTCTTGCTCTTTCTGAGAGTTTTTTCTACCTTATCCTCCATCTCACTGATTCAATCCTCTGCTTCATCTAGCCTACTTTTGATCCCTTATACTGTGTTCTTCATATCAGAAATTCTATTCTTCATATCCTCTTGTGTCTTATTGATAGTTTCTATGTCCGTTTTCATGCTGGCATAGTTTGCAGGAAGTCCTCGTTTCCGTAATTTTTTTTTCTTTTTTGGTAATTCTCTCTGAGCTCTCTGAACTTCCTTAGAACCATTGTTTTGATCTCAATATCTGATAGTTTACTTCCCTCTCTTTCTCGTCGTTCTATGAGAGCTATGTCATAGTTCTCTTTCTGGGGATTCCTCCTTTCCCTTCGATTGGGGGGTGTTTCTTTGTCTTCCCATTATTTGTGAGACTTCTTTTTTTCTTTTGCTTCTTAAATTGATCTGTCTTGACTTCCTTTCTTTGTGGTGTAAACTTCTACATTAGGAGACTGCTGGTTTTCCTTTTTGGATCTGTCTCTGATGATGTCAGATACCCTGATGTTGACCCTGTGTGACCTTAGGCTGACTGTTTGAGACTTCCAGGAATCTACTGTCTGTGGCCATCTCCTTCAGTTGTTGGTCTAGTCACTCTGCACTCAACAGACAGGCTTCGTAGCCACATGGTGGGGCAGAGTCCATCCTCGTTGCAGGGTTATTGTGTCCTGTCATGCTGCTGCCTCTCCAGGGAATGGTCTGCCAGAGAGAGATTGCTGCTGTTGTGTGGAGGAGATGTCAGCACTGGGATCCCACCAACTACTCTCTCAGTTCTCTTTCTAAAACCTCCATCTCCAGTGTCTCCTCAAGTGTCTCTAGAGCACTCTGTGCCCAAATGCCCAATTCTGAACCTATCACTGTCAGTTGACTGACTGAATGTGACAGTTTGTCAGGTCTGGTCACATGCCCATGTCTAGAGTGAGGTTTGAGTGGTTTCATCTACCAGAATTGTATGGGCAGAGGCTGGGGAATTGTGGTCATCCATGGAACAATACAAATGCTATTGTCAAAAGAAGAATAGGTCCTGATCATGCCAAAATAGCAGATGTCAACTATCATAGATTTCTTAGCACAGAAGTTACAGCAAATGCTTAGATGTTTTGTAAATAAATGAATCTTTGGGAGCCTGAATTTAAAAAAAAAATGTATGATAATCTATTATCAGGCTGACTTTGAAAGGTTGAGAAGATAAAGTGGAATGATGTCTAAAATGCTATGCACAGTTCCTTACACAATATTCTTGGTGTTATATATTTTTTACAACAGCTTGGATTTAGAAGAATGCTTTCAGTATTTTCAAAATCATTTATCTTTAGTCACTAAGTACTTTCACATAATTTCCAAGCAATTGTCTTAGTTAATCTGCTTCACAGTTGAGAAAATAGATCATATCATTGAGGTAATTTGCCTAGAATCACAAAAGATTAAATTGTAGAGCTTGGACTCAAACAGTTTTTAATTTTCCAGTTCTCTTTCCATTTCACCAATGATGGATACCTGGGGTGGGGGGCAGTGGGTGACATCAAATATTTTTTCCAGCTTCCTTGATGTGTACTTGACAAATAAAATGTAGATTTGATATATGTATATATTGTGAATGGATTCCCACTACTTTTATCACCTCACAGTTACTTTTCTTTGTTTTTGTTGGGTTTTTTTTGTTTTTTTTTTTTTTTGTGAGATCGCTTATGTTCTACTCTCCTGGCAAATTTCAGTTATATGATGCAATATTATTAAGTATAATCAACATGCTATACATCAGGTCTTCAAAACTTATTTATCTTATATCTACTATAGCTAAGAGTTATTACCCTTTTACCAATCTCCCCACATTTCCCCATCTTTTATCTCCTTAGAGCCACTATTCACCTTTCTATTTCTGTGATTGTGACTTTTTCCTCTTTCCTTTTTTTGTATTTGATATATAAGTAGAATCATGTAGTATTTGTCCTTGTTTGTCTGGCTTCTTTCACTTAGCATAGTGCCCTCCAGGTTCATGCTGGTTGTTGCAAATGGCAGGATTTTCTTTTTTAAGGGTGAATAATATTTTAGTGTGTGTGTATCACATTATCTTTATCTATCCCTGGATGGACACTTAGGTTATTTCTATATCTTGCTTATCATGAATATACTAAAAAAATGGGGATCCAGATATGTCTTTGATGTAGTAATTTCATTTCCTTTAGATATACACCATATTTTGCTATGTATAATGCATACATTTTTGCCCAAATTTTTGAGGGAAAAACAAGGGTGTACATTATACATGGGTAGTACTAATTCTGTATCTACATAACTGTTTTTAATTTTTTTATTTATGTTTATGCATTAAAAGTGTAACTCTAGAAAGCAACAACAAAATCTGTATGCAAAATAATACCCTACAATACAATAATCAGTTTTGTTTGTAAATACAAATTAAAAATTGAGTTAAAAATTAAAACAAAAGTGTTTTTTCCTGAAAGCTTGGGCCAAAAACATGGGTATGTGTTATACATGGCAAAATAAGCAACACACAAATTAAATTGCTGAATCATATGGTAGTTTTTAAAAAAAATTTTTTTTAGGTAACTCCATACTGGTTTTCGTAGTGGTTTACCATTTTATATTCCCACCAGTAGTGTACAAGTGTTTCATTTTCTCCACATCCTTGCCAACATTTACTATCTCTTGTCTTTTAGATAATAGACATGTTAGGCTGTGAGGTGGAAGGTGTGAGGTGATATCTCATTTTGTTTTATGTTTTCAAAAGATTTTATTTATTTATTTTTAGAGAGGGGAAGGGAGGAGAAAGAGAGGGAGAGAAACATTAATGTGTGGTTGCATCTCATCAGCTCCCTGCTGGGGACCTGGCCTGCAACCCAGGCGTGTGCCCTACACTGGGAATCAAACCCGTGATTGTTTGGTTCGCAGGCCGACACTCAATCCACTGAGCCCTACCAGGTAGGGCTCATTTTGGTTTAGATTTGCATTTCCCTGATGATTATTGATGTTAAGCATCTTTTTTATATACTTATTTCCCATTGGTATGTCTTCTTTGAGAAAATGTCTGTTCAGGTTCTTTGCCTATTTTTTATTTGGGTTATTTGTTTTTATTGAGTTTTATGAGTTTCTAATGTTTTGAATATTAACTCCTTATCATATATGTCGTTTCCAAATATTTTTTCACATTCTATAGATTGCCTTTTAATTTTATTGATGGTTTGTTTCCTTTGTTGTACAGAAGCTTCTTAGTTTGATGTAGTCCTACCTGTTAATTTTTGCTTTTGGTATCGAATTTAAAGAAATCACTGCCAAGACCAATGTCAAAAAAACTTATCCTTTATGTTTTCTTCTAGGAGTTTTATGGCTTCAGGTCTTATGTTCAAGTATTTGGTCTATTTTGATTTGATTTTTGTGTATGGTATGTGATGGGGTTCAGTTCATACTTTGGCAAGTGACTATCTGCTTTTCTCAGCAACATCTATTAAAGAGATTATCTTTTTCCCATTGAGCATTTTTGGTACTTTTGTCAAAAGTTAGTTTACCGTACATGTACAGATTTATCTCTGGGCTCTTGATATTTTTGCATTGATCTACGTATCTGTGTCTATGCTAGTACTATTTGTCATTTTAGTGGAGCATGGATATAAGGACTAAAGGAAAAAAAGAGTAGGTTCTATTGACTTTTATTACCATATCTACCAACCTACCAGATCTGTATTCCTATTCTGTGTCTTTATGCAAGTTAATATAGATGAACTCCCAGTGCTATTAATAATGCCATTTATTTTCCAGTTTCACACTAGATCCTAAACCTTTTTTACCTTGTCAAGAACACTACTTCAGCAGACCTCTCTTCCACAATTTTTCTTTTTACTTGCTTATTCCTCTCAGTATACAAATGTTCCTTTTCTTCCATCTTAAAAGAAACCATCTCTTGGATGTACTTCCCTGTCCTCCACCACCTTCCAACCAATTACTCTGTTCTTCTTTGCTTTAAAACTACTTAAATATATATACATTTGGTCTCTAAATCCTCTTCTCCCATGGTCTTTGAACCTAATCCAGTCAGACTTTTCCCTCCATGACTCCACTGATACAATTTTTGTGAAGATGACCATGACCTTCATCTTCGCAAGTACAGGAGTGAATTCTCAAACCTCATGTTACTTGTTTTAGTGGGAGCAGTGTATCATTCCTGATACACTTTTGATCACTTGGCTTCCAGGAAATCACATTCTCTTTGTTCCCTTCCCCTACTACCTCCTTGGTCATCAATCTGTCTCCTTTGCTTATCTTATCCATTATCTTCTTCATGACGTCTTCTTAATCTTAGACTGCCCTGGGACTTAGCCCTGTGTCCTCTTCTTTATTTATGCCCATTTCCTCTTGATCTCATTAGCTTCACAGCTTTACCTACCATTTGTAGTCCAAACTGCAGACTTTTATACTGAACTGCTTACCAAATGTTTCTACTTTGATATCTAACAGGCATCTCAAATTTAACATGTCCAAAACTGAACTCCTGATACTTCCAATGTCTGCCCTCTCAGTAAATGGCAACTCCATCTACTCAATTATTTAAATGAATAACTTACAGAGTTTCCCAACTCTCTTCTTTCTTTAACAGACCACATGCAATCCTTCAGGAACCCTTTGGCCTTACTTTCAAAATAACCAGAATTCAACCACTTATTGCCATCTCCACTGCTATCATTATTGCCTGACCCACCATAATCTCCCACATGGATTATTTCAATAGCCTTCTGTCTGGTTTTCCCTGTTTCCATTCTTGTTACCCTACAATCTATCTTCAATACAACAGCCAGAGTATACTATTAAAATGTAATTCAGATGGTTTCACTCTTATATTCAAAACCCTCTAGTACATTGCCTTCTCTCAGTATAAAAACTAAGGTGTTTACACTGGACATATGAAGCACCACTTGATATGCTCCTATCTGCCTCTCTGAATTCTTCTAACACTCTCCCTCATTACTCATTCTTTTCCAGGTACACCAACTGCCCTGCTTTGCCTTGAACACTCCAGTTATGCCAACCTTTGTATTTGTTTGCTGTTCCACTTCCCTAGAATATTTTTTCCTAAATATCTCACTGAGACCTACCTACCATGTTCAACATATTTTATGATTGTAACTCACCCCTTTCCAACTCTCTTAATTCCCTTTATGTGCATTTTATTTTTTGTGTTACTTTTATCACCTTTAAACATACTATAAAATTTATCTGTATTATGTTCTTTATTGTCTATATCTCTTGCCCAAATGCATGTCCTTATTGGTAGGAAATTTTGTTTGTTTTGTTTCATGCTATATCCCAGCACAAAGAACAGTTCCTGGGACATAGTAGGCACTCAATAAATACTAGATGAACGAATGAATATGTAAAGGTCAATCAAAATACGCTAAAGTGCTTAACAGAGTCTTTCATGAGGGAGGCACACAACAAATAGTAGTTTGCTTTCTCTTAAAAACATACTAGTCAGCATCTCTATAAATGTCAATCAACATTGTACCAATTGGTAACAATGTGTTGAGAATAAATAGCATTAACATAGTGTACTTGTAGTAAGGTGAGACTTCTTAGAGCAGGTTAAAAAAACTCAGAGTTCTTATCTTTGAATCTTTTATATCATGTTGACTGGCCTTGTTCTATGATCTTTCCATCCTGTTAATGCTTTAGTTTCCCTATATTTATTTGCTGCATGGTTAATACTGGAGACAAGAGTCTTTGGAGATAGTCCTGTTGTGTCCCCCTTGCAGACAGCTATGAGCTCAAAATAGAACTGGAGTAGGTGAAAGTCTGCTTTTCATCCCCTCATTTTCATCTCAGTGGCTTCTTTACCCTTTTGTTAAGACTAGGGACATGGAAGTGAACCCACAACTTCTAACATTCTCCTCTCATTACTCATTCTTTTCCAGGTACACCAACTGCCCTGTTTTTACATTTCTAATTTCTGTACATGAATAACAAGGATATTAAAAGTTCTCTGATAAATAATAGGGCATAAATTTGGCCCAGGGTTATTCTTGGTTGAAGAACCTCCTATGCGAAAGTGACTGTTCTAAAGTAATATTCTTTCTCTTGAGATAACATAGGAGGAATTTTTTTTAAGTTTCTGGAGGGTCTCTGTAGCTCTGAGCCAAGTGAAATCCTTGGGGTTGTCAAAATGCCAGGGTTGGCTCTAAAAATATCCCACTCTCATGAGAGTGCTTAGTCTCTGAATTAAAAGGGATAGCAGGGACTATCAAGTTCACCTCACAAGGACATTTTAAAAGTAATCTCATGTTCTTTTATATTTGCTTTAATACCTTAAAATGTTATGAAAATGCAAATCAAGGGAAGCCAAAAGTTTTAGTAGTAATTTTCTTGTATATGTTTCAGGTATAAGGTAATGCAAGCATTAGGGAGAGTAGGCATTTCATCAGATAGACTTTGCTGTGTAGTGCCTAACCTGATGACCAGGTTAGGTCAGGAGCTGAGGCAGGAGTGAGAACTACCCCTATAGAATAATGTTGTACACTGCACTATGGTAAAATTTCCACTCTACTATATTTATTTAATCTTCACCTGAGAATATGTTTTATTGATTTTAGAGAGAGAGGGAGGGTGGGAGGTGGAGAAAGAGAGAGAGAGGGAGAGAGACATTGATGTGAGAAATATATGTTGAATTTCTATTCTGTTTTAAAGCCACAAACATTGACCAGCATACAAAGTAGGATAGGAATTGAGAAGGAATCTAGAAGGCTCAGGGATGGACATAGGGCCCATAACTGCTGTATCAGAAAATAATGACAAGTAATATTAGCACTAGATCTGTTGAAACTTGGATATTTTGCTGTGTTCCTGTTTACTGAGATACATAAATCAAAGATATGCTTGCTTTGAAATAATAGCAAATTACATTGCTAGGTCTGATAATTAATCACCTCAGGAGATCCACAGTCTTTTTACTTGAATCAAAACATTCAATCTCCCTGGAAGAACTTGGCAAAATGCTTTTGCTGTTTTCCTCAGGAAGAATATAATTTTCTGTTTATTTCCTAAACCTAAGAACTGGAGTCCATTTTTTCCAGCTGACTTAATTCCAGGAACCACTTATGTTTATGCTCTGTATGAGCCATGGTTCCTTTACAAACAACTGTCCTAATCCTGTTCAGGATTGTAAGGCAGGTAATTAGGACAAGTTTTCTATGTTATGAGCACTTAGAGAATTTGGGTAGAAAGGAAAAAGATATATTTTATAAATATTATACACAAACAATACATTCTATATATTCTACTATGTATATATATTCTCTTCTGTGGTGAGTTGACATTTATTTTGTGATTGCCACTCATGGTGATAGATTTCTCTTAGTATGGTATTTGCTGAGATCTCAGGCTGCTTCACTTGGTACTGAGTACCCTAGAATAAGAGAATCTATAAAATATCCACAATTTCTTTCTCTAATATGTCATAAAATTATATCCAGTGATAGGCATGAGAAGAGTTACAGAAAAAATACAACAGAAAAGAAGCAATACTTAGTATAGTAGTTCATACATAGGAAGCCTTCGATAAGTGATTATCTAATAAATGAATGAAGTTATATGGTTAAATCAAGCATTTCGTGAGTTCCTAGTAGTGATTTTTCACCATGTAGCTGGTTCTTTACTTTCCAGAAAGGAACCATATAGAGGCCCTTTTGCTTGGGTTGGGAAAACAAGCCAATAATAGGGCTTAACATCCTGGCTGATGTGGCTCAGAGGATCGAGCACTGGACTCTGAAGCAAAGGGTCACTGGTTTGATTCCCAGTCAGGGCACATGCCTGGGTTGCAGGCCAGGTCCCCCATAGTGGGTGTGTGATAGGCAACCACACATTGATGTTTCTGTCCTTCTCTCTCTCGCTCTATTCCCCTCTCTCTGAAAATAAATAAAGTCTTTTAAAAAATAAGGCTTAACAACAATTATAAAACAAATGGGGGAGTAGTACAAATTAAACCATTTGGCTAATTCAAGGCTCCTATAAATCAAGCTGAATATTTGGTATTATGCATAGCATATATTTAGATATCTGTAAGATTTGGGGGCTTAGTAGCTAAGTGTTTTTGCTTAATATTTTTATAATACCATTTGCTGAATTTCTCTTATTATCTCTGATATAGGAAATAGAAAAATGATATGGTAGTTAAGTTTGATGATAATTCCAGGGATTTGAAAATGTATTGATACATGTAGATCTTTACTGGTAGACATTTTATATACAAATTTTCTTTCCTTCCTTTCTTTCTTCCTCTCTCTCTCTCTCTCTCTCTCTCTCTCTCCTCTCTTCCTTTTTAACAAAGCTACACTGAATACTTGTATACATGTGCACAAATGGGAGAATTTCTCTAGGGCATATACATAGAAATGCAATAGCTGGATCATAGTATATGTATATTTTAAACTTTACTAGATATTTCTCTCTCTATATGTGATATATATATATATATATATATATATATATATATATATATATATCTATATGCTATATTTGTTGTATGGGGATATGCCACAGGGACGGAGTGCATTGTGGGGAAGCAGGGGGATGTGCAGGCACTCCTGAAGGTTACTGTCCAGAGCCAGCTGAGGAGGGAGCAGGGCTCTGAATCCTGCAGAGCCCGTCCTGGGGTTATCACGGATGCAGGGAATAAACACAAGTCATAGCAAACACTTCTCTGTTTGCCAGGAGAGGGGACATGGCTCTTCCCTCTACTGGAGAAGGCCCCGAGCCCCTTTGTCCAAATGCTTTTATTGAAAAGGTTATCAGTGGGGCCAGGTAATAGGAATGCACAGGTTATGTCATTACATCAGTATGTTAAAGTTTACAGAAAATAGATAATGTTTTGAAGAAAACAAATGACAGGAACACACTGATTTACATGGGTCTGAGAGGGAGACTAGTAAACATGAGAGCGCCAAAGGGTATAGGGTTAGGGTCTGTGAATAATGTAGATTTCCTTCTCAGCATGAGGTGGCTAACATAGCTTTTGAGGGAGAAACAAAACATGCTTTAAAGAATTTACTTTTAGGCCTTATTTTCCCTGGGAACAGCCAGATCCAGTTTAGGACTGTCTCCAATATTGTTTTGAGCCTTAGCCAGGTCGGGGGAGGGAGCTGCCAAGAGACAAGGAGACTTCTTTCAGATAGAATGAGGACCCCAGCCATGTCCAAAATGAGCCAAGGGGTGTGGGCCTTTTTGCCCTTTCTCTGTGTCCCCCAAGTCCTTCTCTGCTACCCATACTGACCAATGTCTGGCTTAGGTCCTCTCTCCTCATGAGAGAACATACCTGTCATCAACAACTGACCATCACAGGGCCAAACAGGGTGATGTGAGGAAGGCAGGGTCTGTGCTCCTGCCAGGGGTACAGGGTTTCGTCTCCTCAGTGGCCTGTTTTCCCAAGGCCTCCTTGATTATTTCCAGCCTTCAGGCCCTCTTGCCTGTTGGCGGGGTTATAGTTCCTGAAACCAGACAGGGCATATCCCAATAGTGATACCTATATATCAACATATACACATATGTGTGTGAGTGTTTGTTCCACCTATATGCACTATATTTTCCTCATCATTACCAATACCTGTATTATATTTTTGTTATTAAATATGATTTTTTTCTTACTCAAGAAATATTTACCTGTCACTGTGATATGGCTATTCTCTTAAAATTATGTGTTTATGGTGTGTGCTAGGGCTCAAATTTTATATTTGTATATGTGTAACCAATTGTTCTACTTCAATTTAATATAGCTCTTCTTCCCACTGATTTGTGATGCCTACTCTATTATTAACCATATTTCCATATGTACTTGAATATACTTCTGCTCTCTTTATCTTGTCCCATTAGTCTATTTGCCTACCCTAGGTCAATATCACATTGATTTATGAAGCATTATAATAAGTTATGATATATCATAGAGCTTCATATTTACTCCTTGTACCTCTTCAAAATTTTCTTGGCTATTCCTCACAAATTGTAAAGTCAGCTTCTCAAATTCCAGGAGACATTCTATTAAGGGTTTAAATTGCGATAGCATTAATTTTACAGATTAATTTGGGAAGGAGATGTAACTTCATGGTATTGAATATTTTTATCATGAATATCATACAATTTTTGCCATGGCCACTGTGGTGCGATTGGAACGTTGTCCAGTAACTGAAAGGTGGCAGGTTTCATTCCCGGATAGGGCACATACCTAGGTTGTGGGTTTGATTCTTAGTCAAGGCACTTATCTAGGTTGTGGGTTCGGTCCCTGGTCCGGGCATGTACGGGAGGCAAACAATTGATGTTTCTTTCTCACATCAATGTTTCTCTTTCTCCATTCCTCTCTCCCTTCCTCTCTCTCTAAAATCAATGGAAAAAAAATGTCCTTG
The DNA here is from genome assembly GCF_021234165.1 of Pteronotus mesoamericanus. Classification (NCBI taxonomy): domain Eukaryota; kingdom Metazoa; phylum Chordata; class Mammalia; order Chiroptera; family Mormoopidae; genus Pteronotus; species Pteronotus mesoamericanus. Next base: position 681,023 of record NW_026555150.1, read on the forward strand.
GGTGAAGATAAAAAAATATATGGTTCAACTTTTAATTTATTAAGTATTAAAGCAACATACTTACTCTCCTCCCAAGCAAATGACAGCTTAACTCTGATCAATTCCTCCTATTGCCTATTCAATAGTTATTTACTATTTTAGTTTCACTTTATTTTACATTGTAGTTGGTTATTATTGTCTTTATTGCTTGTTTGTAGCTAATTTTATTTAAAACTCTTTTCACTACTATCTTTGTTCATTAATGCCTTCTGTACTCTACTTCTTCTATTTAGGTCATATTTCCTTTTTTATTGAATTGAGTTCATTAGCACTTTTTCCAGGGAAGGTCTATGAGTAGCAATATTGGGGTTTCTTTGTTAATATCTTTAATGTCTAGGTGTGGATTTATTTTTGTTTCTTATGTTTAGTAATTTTTGTAATTGTCAAATATGATTTTCTTCAATTTTGAAAAATCAACTGATTATCTCTTGAATATTGCCTCTCATATTTTCTAGTACCTCTTTATGTGACTTGTATTAGACTCATATTATCCCCATATTAGACCTTGTTTGTCTTTCACATTTCTAAAATTCCCTTTCAAATTCTCTGTGTTTTCATTTATATGTGTTGTATTTTGGATAATTTTCTGAGGTCTAGCCTTCAGGCTACCAATTCTTTCTTCACCTATGTCCATCTCATTTGTCGTTCAACCTGCTCATGGAGTTTTATTTGTAGAATTCTATTTGGTTATGTTTCAAACTGGGCCAGTAGTTTTGCTAATATCCTATTTATTCCTTTTGGTTTCCATCCCTTCTTTTATTTCTTAAGTCATTTTTAAAGTACTTAATTGATGGTTTATCCCAACTTTTTTATTCTCAAATTTTTCTACGTACTAATCTTTATGTATGTTTTGATGAATGTGTCTTTCCTAATAGATTTTTTTTCTTCATGTGTTTGGTAATTGTTATATTAGGAGCTCGTCTTTCATTTACTTAGAGGGGTGGGAAGCATTGCAGTTTCATGTGTCCCTGGTTATAAAATAATTATATCAAGTTAGTTTTACATTTGCTTCTGCCCAGAGTTCCAGGAGATTCTCCAGTTTAAAATGTTCATCATGTTAATTTCATGCTTCAGAGTTATCTGTATTATGTGTGTATTTTAAATTCAGATTTGACACTTGTATAGTTACACTTGGAACTGTCATTTCTTATGGGATAACTTTTGCCCACCCTTAACCCCATTTAATTAAAATTTCAATTGTTCTATAACTGATAAGAGGAAATTTTCTATTCCACCTTTAATATACTCTCATCTTCATGCCATGGGTGTAAGGTCATCTCTTGTCCCTCAGTAGGCATTAAAACACTAAACCTAAAGAGTCGTCTAACCCCCTGGGGGCTGCCTGTGCTTCTGCTCAGGTGTTGATTGATCCTCTTTTAAGTTCTGTCTATGTTTTTACAACTAAGAATGTTGCTTTCTTTTTTGGTTCCTAAGCATTTGGGGTTTTTTTTTTACATTTTTATTTTTATTTTTTTAATTTATAAATCATGTTTATTCTATTACAGTTGTCTCAATTTTCCCCCTTTACCCGCCTCCACCCATCCCACCCCCACCCCCCCGCTCCCACAGTCAATTCCCACTCTGTTGTCCATGTCCATGGGTCATTCCTACATGTTCTTTGTCTAGTCCCTTCCCCTTCTTTCCACCATTGTCCTCTTTCCCCATCCCATCTGATCACTTTCAGTCTGCTCCATGTTTCCATGCCTGTGGTTTATTTTGTTCACTAGTTTATTTTGTTGAGTAGATTCCACTTATAGGTGAGGTCATACACTCTTTGTGTTTCATCAACTGGCTTATTTCATTAGCTTAATATTCTCCAGTTCCATCTATATTGTTGCAAAAGTTAAGAGTTACATCTCTACTCTTCTTTCTTTGTTTCTTAAAGGCAGATGGATTTTATTTATTTTTTTAGATATCAAAAGTTAATTATAAAATATTAAAAAAATTTAAAACCATTATAAAGTCTTAGCAATTAAACCAACATGACACCAGCACAGAAATAATCAAGTAGATCAATGAAATATAATGAGCATTCTAGAGACAAACATATATATCTAACAATATAATATATGATTAAGATGATATTTCAAATCAATGGGGAAAAGAAGGCTTATTCAACAAATAAAGTGCATGGACCACTATTACTTGAAATACAACAAATATAGAGCCCTATTTCACACATTATGCAAGAAATAGTCAAGTGAGCTAAAAATCAATATGTAGAATCTAAGGAGTTTTAGAAGAAAGTAGAACTAATATGTTTCATTAACTGAAGGAAAATATTCAATGCCAGAAGCGATAAAGTACATATTGACAGTATGACTATATTAAACAATTAAGACTATATAGTAATATACATACAAAAATGTTAAAGGACAAGGAATAGAATAGAAAAGTATTTGCAACACATCTAAAACATGGTTAATATGTTTTTTGTTTCTTGTTTGTTTTCTTTAGGGAAAAACGTTCTACAAACCTTTAATCAATAAATGGGTAAAGAATACCAAAAAGTCATTTAAAGCTTTTTTTATAAAAAAAATAACAGAAATAGGCAAGAAATATACTAAACCGGTTTAGTTTCAACAAATAATAAAGGAACAATTAAAATAACATCATTGTCACAATCAGATTAATCAGTATTAAAAATATTGGTAATATCAAGTATTGACAACTCTGAAAGGAACTGGTTATTCATAGAAACTTTTTCTTCATCTTAAAGCAATCCATTTAGCATATTTTGCAGTGCTGGTTTGGTGGAGGTGTATTCTTTTAGCCTTCTTTTGTCTGGGAAAGTCCTTATTTCGCCTTCCATTTTAACGGAGAGCCTTGCTGCGTAGAGCAGTCTTGGTTGCAGGTCTTTGCTTTTCATGACTTGGAATATTTCTTGCCAGTCCCTTCTGGCTTGCAGTGTTTCTGTTGAGAAGTCAGATGCTAGCCATATTGGGGCTCCCTTATATGTTACTACCTCTTTCTCCCTTGCTTGCTTTAGGATTCTCTGTTTGTCTTTGATATTTGCCATTTTAATGATGATGTGGCTTGGAGTGGGCCTCATTGGGTTCCTCTTGAATGGGACTCTCTGTGCTTCCTGGACTTATGTGACTTTTTCTCTCCTCCCTTTAGGGAAGTTTTCCATCATTACTTTTTCAAACAGGTTCTCTATTCCTTCCTTATCCTCTTCTCCTTCTGGTATCCCTATTATATGGATATTTTTACATTTCAGGTTGTCCTGCATTTCCCTCAATGCCTCTTCATTCTTTGTGAGTCTTTCTTCATTTTCTTGCTCTTTCTGGGAGCTTTTTTCTACCTTGCCCTCCGGCTCGCTGATTTGGTCCTCAGCTTCATCTAGCCTCCTTTTGATTTCTTCTACTGTGTTCTTCATTTCAGAAATTGTATTCTTCATTTCCCATTGCCTCTTATTGATACTTTCTATGTCCTTTTTCCATGCTGATAGAGTTTGCAGTAAGTTCCTTGTAATTTCCCTGTAGTTTTTGGTGATTCTCTCTGAGTTCACTGAGCTCATTGATATTCCTTAGAACTGTTGTTTGGAACTCAATATCTGATAGTTGAGTTTCCTCTATTTAATTTATTTCTCTTTCTGGGCGTTCCTCTTTTCCCTTCCAGTGGGGCATATTTATTTGTCTTCCCATTATTTGTGAGACTTTTCTTTTGCTTCTGCTTCTTAAGTTGATATTTCTTGATTTCCTGACTTTGTGGTGTGAACTCCTGTGGTTTGAGACCACTGTTTTACTTTCTGGATCTGCCTCTAATGATGACAGATTTCGTCCCTGTCTGTCGTTAGGCTGTCTGTTCCAGACTTCCAGGAATCTATTGTTTGTGGCTGGGTCCTTCAGCTGTTAATGTGTTCGCTCTGCACTCAGCAGGCCGCCTTAGATTGCCCAGAGCGGGGCAGAGTCCCTCTTGTGGGCAGGGTTATTGGGTCCTCTCTCGCTGCTGCTGTATGGGGCAGGAGTCCTCACTGGGATCCCTCTGGCTACTGTCTTGGTTCTCTCCCCAAAGCCTCCCTCCCCAGTGTCTCCTCAAGTGTCTCCAGACTTCTCTTGCACCCCCTTTAGCCAGGAATCTACTGTCTGTGGCTGCCACTCTGCACTGTGCAGGCAGCTTAGACAGCTCAGGGTGGAGTGGAATCCCACCTGGGGGTGGAGCTATTGGGTCCTCTGACACTGCTGCTGCTCAGTGGGAGTGGTCTCTGCCTGGCTGCTGCCACATGGGGGATTAGTCAGGACCAAGATCCCACCAGCTACGCTCTCAGTAGTCTCTCCAAAGCCTCCTTCCCCAGTCTCTGCTCGGGTGTCTCTAGCGCACTCTGCCCCCATCTTTGATGGAGACCACGGTAAGTGGCTGCAAATAAAAATTTATGCATTGGCCCTTTAAACGGCTCTTTGCGTCTCCTGCCGCCTGTCTCTGGCAGAGAGCAACCCTGCCGCTTTTCGCAGCTGGCTGTTTTCTGTGTAGTTTCTGGGTTCTGGTGCTGTGGGCTAGAGATCCCCTCTTTTGGTTTAGACCCCACTCTTCTCAGGGGGATCCAACTGGCCCACAATATCCTTCAATATCCTGGTGCTGCCACCTGTGGGCACCCTGCCTGCCTTCTTGAGTCTCTACCGCACTCCTTACCAGTTAGATTGAGCTAAAGCTGATTCTTCCCTCTCTGAGATTACAAGGCTCCTCTCTTGCCATTGTTCAGTTGTTTGTTCCAGGTGATTTCTTCACAATTTAGTTGTAATTCCAGGTTGTTCCTGGGAGGAGGTCAGTGTGACTTCCACTTACTCCTCTGCCATCTTGAAAATCTCTGAAAGCCAATTGTTTTTAATATGTATTTTACCCAACAGTTTGCTGAGTATTTAGAGCGAGGGATTTCCACATTAGTTATGTTTTTCTATGTTGGTATAATGTTCTCTTTATACCTTCTTTTATTTTTTTGCAATTCGCACCTTCAAGAGCCAGCTTGAACTTGTTGGGTCACCATGTTGTTGTGTATACATGGGTGAGACTATGAGCATGAGATTTTCTAGTCTGCTTTCTCTACTAAGTCCATATCTCATTATTTCTCATTCCATTTCTGACACAAGGTTGTATACTTTCCTAATTTTATCTTACACTAGTATTGTTAGTGTCTATTTTTGTTTCTTTTTGTTCATGTTTGGGGGAGGTTGGGTAGATGTTGAACATATAGGTGCTTTCCATGGTTTATTTTGTTGTCAGTGCTATGATTTATAAGAAGGAGGGAGATGTCATATGTATGACTTCTAAAGTCCTTTAAATGTAAAACAGTTGGTCAACAGTACTTGCACAGCATTGTTCCCCTTTAAGAAATAAAAGGATTTTAACTTTCATAGGATTGAGGTTTATCTTGCCATTTGTTGATTCTGATATATCTTATTAGAGTTGATGGAGTTGAAAATCTAGCTTCCTCTGAGAAATAGAAATGACCTCATTTAATTTAGATAGTTTTTTATGTTAATGTGCATTATTTATAAAGAATTCACTTTGAGGAATTCAATTTGCAGCATGAATAGTTCAATATCCAGGTATAGTATGATTTGAGATGCAGTTTAATTACAGTTAAGAAGTGTCATGAAACCAATGAATTATTTGGATAACAAAACCCATCAGATATTTTAAAAACACATAGAGTTTCCCTCTTTAAATCCATAAAAATTTTTTCCTGATGAATATGAAATATAAGTGACATTTAAATACTTCAAAATTTAAAGTTGAAATGATAGACAGTTTTGTGTTTGTTTCATTGATTTTGGAGGTATCCAGTTATCTTGGCAGAAAAAATGTTATCCAAAAGTTAAATTTCCTGTAAAAGTACACTTAAACTGTATCTTAATTTAATGGTTTTTAACATGGTGGTCACTTTTAAATCATACATTAAAGAGAATGCTATTAACTGTGGGTTCTATGATTTGAATCATACAGTGCACTAGTCTTTGTTTAGGCTTATGATTGCATTTATGATTCCAGATGACATTGTTAAAGAGGCAATTTGCCAAAAGAATACCTAATTAATATTCAGTTAATGTACACAAAAGTCAAAGGATGTCATCTTATTTTACTCACTGTTTTGTCACTTTAATTTTTTAATTGTATTTTATTGATTGTGTTATTGTAGGTGTCCTGATTTTTCCCACTTGGCCCCCCTCCACCCAGCACCCCCCACTTCCTCAGGCAATTGCCCCACCATTATTCATCTCCATGGGTCATGTGTATAATAAGTTCTTTGGCTACTCCATTTCCTATACTGTACTTTACAGCGCCATGGCTATTCTGTAACTACATATTTGTACTTCTTATCTCCTCACCTCTTCACCCAATTCCCCCACACCCCCATCCCATCTGGCAATCATCAAAACACTCTCTGTATCCATGATTCTGTCTCTGTTCTTCTTGTTTGTTTAGTTTGCTTTTTAGATTCAACTGTGTGTACATGTGTATTTTTTGCCATTTCATTGTTCATAGTTTTGATCTTTTTCTTAAATAACTCCCTTTAACATTTCATGTAATAAGGGTTTGGTGATGATGAACTCCTGTAGTCTTTTCTTATCTGGGAAGCTCTTTATCTGCCCTTCCATTCTAAATGATAGCTTTGTGGGGCAGAGCAATCTTGGCTGTAGGTCTCTGCTTTTCGGGACTTTGAATATGTCTTGCCAATCCCTTCTATCCTGTAAAGTTTCTTTTGCAAAATCAGCTGACAGTCTTATGGGAACTCCCCTGTAGGTAACTTGTTTTCTCTTGCTGCTTTTAAAATTCTCTCTTTATCTTTAACCTGTGGCATTTTAATTATGATGTTTCTTGGAGTGGGCCTCTTTACATCCCTCTTGTTTGGGACTTTCTGTGCTTCCTGGACTTGCATGTCTATTTCCATCACCAAGTTAGGGAAGTTTTCTTTTGCAATTTTTTCAAATAGATTCCAATTTCTTGCTCTTTGTCTCCTCCTTCTGGCACCTCTATGATGCGAATGTTGGAACACTTGAATTTGTCCCAGAACCCATTTATACTGACCTCATTTTTTGGATTCATTTTTCTTCTTGTTCTGATTGGTTGTCTTTTCTTAATTATGTTCTAAATCATTGATTTGATTCTTGGCTTCATCTACTCTACTGTTGTTTCCCAGTAAATTGTTCTTTATTTTAATTAGTGTATCCTTCATTTCTGACTGGAACTTTTTGATGCTGTTGAAGTCCTAAGTTTCTTGAGCATCCTTATAACCAGTGTTTTGAACTCTGCATCTGATAGATTTCTTATCTCTATTTTGTTTAGCTCTTTTTCTGGAGTTTTGCTTTGTTCTTTCGTTTGGGCCCTGTTTCTTTGCCTCCTTGTTTTGTCACCCCCCCTGTGTTTGGTTTCTATGTATTAGGTAGAGCTGCTGTGACTCCCTGTCTTGGTAGTGTGGCCTAATGTAGTAAGTGTCCTGTAGTGTCCAGTGACATAGCCTCTTCTATCACCCAGGCTGGGTACTGGAGATGTGCCCTTCAAGTTGGCTGAGTACACCATCCTCTTGTAGTTGAGCCTTGGTTCCTGTTGGCCGATCAATGGGAGGGATTTACTCTGGCCAGTCAGCTGCAAGGATTGGCTGAGACCACTTACCACCAACCTCTGACCTCTGTGGAGGATCAGCTTTCAGGGACAGGGTGGTGGTGCTCCATTGCAGTCTGTTGCTGTCCACTGGGTACACTGGCCCTGGGGTTTCTCAGGTGGTGCATACCAAGACTAGTCTCCACCTGTGTTTTGCCCAGGGCTACTCTGCCTGAGCTATAAAGCAATCTGAGGTGGCTGCTACTGTTCTGGGCTTGGAGATTCCCAGGTGAGACCAAGCTGTGAATCTACACTGGCTGCTGTTAGTGCCTGGTCTGGGGCTCACTGAGGCCACCTGTTGCTTTTTTGAGAGGGTTTAGGAAGTTGTGAAGCATCAGCCAAGAGTAGCCATTCCATATGGAAAAGCAGCTTAGGTGGGGCCATAAGCTGGATCATGTGTAGTCTCTGGGGATCTCCAAGGTGGGTCAAGCCATGTTAGGCAGGTTAGCCAGATACAGCTCCAGCTTACCAGCTCTGTTGGGGGGGGGTGGCTTTAGAAAAGGGACAATGGCCTCTGCTCACCCTCATTCCAGACACTTCAGTTTCTCCCTCTAAATCACTGGTGTCTTTCAAGCTGCTATCCTGGTGCTGGAGCTCAGAGGGAGTGAGTCTGAGTAGGTGAGTCCATGTGTGGATTCTGTAAGAGGGACTGCTTGGGGCTCTATAAGTTTCTTCCACTGGACTCAATCCCGCTGGTTTTTGCAGCCAGAAGTTGTAGAGACTTATCTTCCAGGCACTGGAACCCTGGACTGGGGGGCCAGGTGTGGGGCTAGGCCTGCTTGCTCCAAGATATCCCTCCTGAATTTTTATCCACCACACCTAGGTGAGTGATCTGCTTGTTCCATGTCTCCACCCCTCCTACCAGCCTGGATGGATGTGGTTTCTTTAATTCTGTAGTTGCCAGACTTCCATTCAACTTGATATCTGACAATTCTGAGTGATGGTTGTTTTCTATATTTTAGTTGCAATTTTGATGTGGTTGGTCAAAAGTGGTGAGCCATGTCTGCCTACACTGCCATGTTGACCTGCAGTCTTTACTCCTTTTTTTCTTATTTTTTAAATTGTTGTTCAAGTACAGTTGTCCCCATTTCCCACTCCCTGATGACTCTCCGCAGCCCTATCCATCCCCACCTTCCACTCTCAATCCTACCCTCCTTTGGCTTTGTCCATGGGTCCTTTATACATGTTCCTTGATGACCCTTCCCCTTCTTTCCCCCATTATCTCCCTCCACCCTCCCCTCTGGTTACTGTCAGTTTGTTCTTTATTTTCTTGTCTCTGGTTCTATTTTGCTGGCTTGTTTGTTTTGTCAATGTTTTCTTGTAGGTACTCCGCATGCATAATTTGTGCTAATTCATTTTTTCTGGCATGCACACTTTTCTGTCAGATTTTTCTTATTCACACATTTACTTACAGCAGTTCCTGGCTTTTAGAAAGGTCCAAAAATGGATGAATCAGAGAAAACCACCGAATTGTGCCCTATGCACAAAAGTTGGTTGCTGATTACAGTTACTTCAGTTAGGACACTTAAAATATTTGAGGCATTTAATATAGCATGAAGTTTACTTACCTGCACACAATGTTGAAATTATTAAACTGTAGCAATGTTATATTGAATAAGAGAAAAGTGCATATGTGTTTGAGGAGGTTATGTTCTCCATCCACAAGGTTGCCAGTGGCAAGTGTAATCCACACACACTATTTATATAAAGAAGATAATTTAACACATTGGAGTTTAGTAATTATTAATGCATTTAAAGGCACTAACTCAGCAACACATAAAAAACAGAACTGAAGGACTCTCCTTTCTCTGGATACCACATCAAGGACAAGGATTGAGAGGTTTACCTTGAAAGTATCACTAAGCACATATGAACTTTTTGGTCCCTTGCTGTGGAAGCCACTTTAAAAGTAACTTTTACTCTAGAGTTACTTCAGCAAGGATGAAAATAACAAAATAGTTCCCAGGGAATGGGAATATAATTGCAGGAAACCAGGATTTATGCAATAAAACTGCATCTCTCTCTCTCTCTCTTTCTCTCTCTCTCTCATCTCTCTCTCTTTCTCTTATCTCTCTCTCTCTCTCTCTCTCTATCTCAAGAACTAACTTACAATGTCTCTGCTTACTAATACAGACAGGGTTGTCAGATGTTCCTGATGAGATGTGATCTTGGTATCAGCAATGATCTTCCATGTAGTGGGGATATTTTACTGTGGCAGATCTCCTCAAGATGTCCACGAAATCCTCTAGCCTATGAGATTACTGGTCAATAGACTTCAGGTTATCCCCGCCTTCCATCACTTCTCCACTTTTTCTTCTGGGTCCATAAGCCCGTATTTTTTTTTTTTTTGCTTTTGTCATAAAGCAAAAGTACTGATAAAGTGATTTTCAAGGCCTCTTAAATGTCTAAATCTCATTAACACAAAGTCTTCAAATTATTGAATGATAAAATTGTAAGCGTTCATTATATGCTCAGGACATTTTCTGAGTCAGTCAGGACCCCAACTGGAAACAAATGCAACATTCATAGTACAGTAATTTGAGGAAGGTTTATTTACAAAGGGACTGTTCACAAAGGTATGGATGGAGTGTATGGGAACCACAAGAGATAGCGCAAGAACCAAGGATAGTTGCCATTGTTACTATCCCTAGCCCTGAAGGACAAAGGGAGGATGAATGGTTACTAGAATCCAGTTGGAGAGAGGTTCTTCACATAAAGCTGGTACTTTAAGAGCAGTGATTTCTCTTGAGAGAGATAGCCAGCCAGAGTAAAACCTCCTAAGAAGGGAACCAGGGGAATAAATACCCTGACCTTACTCCTCTTTTTCTCTTTTCTTCTGCTGGCGCTGTCCTTTGGATGAACCCAAATGAAAGCCAGAGGGTAGGTGATTTCAATAATGCAGGTGATTTCAATGATGTAGTCCAATGATTTCAATGATGTGATTTCAATGATGTAGTCTAATGCACACATCAGGCTCCTGAGGACAACGGCAGGTAGAGAAGAGTAGAGAGTAAAGTTGGGTCTGCAATTATATTTATTTAACGTGTATGGTATTCCAGATACACACACACACACACACACACACACACACACACGCACACACACAATTTCATTTAATTCTTATAACAATGCCATGAGGAGATATTTTTTATTATACCCATTTTACTGCTTAGAAATCAAAACATAGTGAGTTTAATTAATTTGACCTGGATCATACAGATAATAAACTCAAATCTGGGCTCATATATATCATTCTATAAGTTTTTCTGTATAAAACTAAATATTATCAGGAAATATTTATTGAGAAATTATTGATTCAAACCTTCTTGACTATATTAAGAGGTAGCTACTATTATTAACCCATTTCACAAATAGGAAAACTGAGGCACAGTTTCTTATAACAAGGTAAATGAGCTCTATAAACTTGGATATGTGAAACCACTTGTCCAAGATTATAGATCTAATGAGAGACAGTAGCAGTATTTGGATACAGAAAATCTGGTTCTAGAGGTTATGTTTTTACACTATACTGTATCATATGCTGACCCCGCATTTGTTTTCTAAACTATTTGATTATATTTCATTAATCTTTTCCTCTACATTACAAGACAGCAATTATAATAGCTTATATTATCCCTTTCCTTCTAACTCAACTCCTGTGCCAATTTTTAAATTAAAAAAGTATCTGTAAATACATTGCACCAACTCTTCATTCCTTTCTCAAAGAAGGGAACAATTCTATCCTTCACCTTAGTAATCAGAGTCTTTTGTTCCTGTCTGGACCAGAATTTCATCATTTCATCTCTAAGATTCTGGAATTGAGTTTGTGATCTATACAGTTAGAATGCCAAGATGGTCTTATACCTGAGCTGGTTGTAAAAAATATCTCACCTAAACACTTTCGAATTCTGGTGCAATCTCTCTCTCTCTCTCTCTCTCTTTCAATAAACCCTAAAACACTACCATCACCACCACAATAATATATTGGAGTAGGTGCTTCTAAATCTGTTTTAACAAAATTAAACACATCCTTAATTGTACAAAATCATAGATTCCAGGGTAAATGGCTTTATATTTTATAATTTATGTTATTATAAATATTTGAATAACATTAACTTTAGAAAAATAAACTCAAGATGGATAAAAGACTTAAATATAAGTCGCAACACCATCAAAGTACTAGAGGAGAACATTGGCAGGAAACTCTCAGATATCCCACGCAGCAATTTTTTCACTGATATGTCTCCTAAAGCAAGGGACATAAAGGAAAGAATAAGCAAGTGGGACCTCATCAAAATAAGAAGCTTCTGCATGGCAAAATAAAACATCAGCAAAATGAAAAGGGAGCCAACCGTATGGGAAAATATATTTGCTAATGATACATCAGACAGAGGTTTGATCTCCAAGATATATAAAGAACTCACTCGACTCCACTCCAAGAAGACAAACGATCCAAACGATCAAAAAATGGGCAAAGGACCTGGGCAGACGCTTTTCTAAGGAAGAGATACAGAGGGCCCAGAGGCATTTGAAAGGATGCTCAGCATCACTAGCCATCAGAGAAATGCAGATCAAAACCACCATGAGGTACCACCTCACACTGGTCAGAATGGCCATCCTAAACAGATCAACAAACAACAGGTGCTGGCGAGGCTGTGGAGAAAAGGGAACCCTAGTACACTGTTGGTGGGAATGCAGACTGGTGCAGCCACTATGGAAAGCAGTGTGGAATTTCCTCAAAAAGCCGAAAATGGAACTGCCTTTTGATTCAGCGATTCCCCTGCTGGGACTATACCCTAAGAACACCAAAACGCCAATACAAAAGAACCTATGCACCCCAATGTTCATAGCAGCACAATTTACAATAGCCAAGTGTTGGAAGTAACCTAAATGCCCATTAGTAGATGATTGGATCAAAAAGTAATGGTACATATACATATACACAATGGAATACTACGCAGCAGAAAGAAAAGAACTACTAAACTTCGCGACAGCATGGATGGAACTGGAGAGCATCATGCTAAGCGAGATAAGCCAGGGGGCGAAAGATAAATACCATATGATCTCATCTATAAGTGGAACCTAACCAACAATGCAAAGATGCAAGGAAAATATGACCAGCAACACTGAGAGGAAAAGAAATCAACAGAGACAAGAGGGAAGGGGGGGCAGGGAAAGGGAAGGGAAGGGAAGGGGAAAGTCAAGGAACATATAGCAAGGACTCATGGACAAAATGAAAGGGGAAGAGCTGAGGGAGGGAAGGAGGGAGGGGGAAAGGGAAAGTGGTGGGGGGGAGGCAGAGACAAATGTATTTAAAAAGTAAATAAATTTAAAAAAATAAATAAAATAAAATAAAATATTAAAAATTTTATATATAAAAAAATAAAAAAATAAAAAGTAAATAAATTAAAAAAAAAGAAAACACAGATAAATGGCAATAAGAACATAAAAAAGCAATCCATAATCTTGCAACCTAGACATATACACTGTTTACATTTTTTTAATTTTCCCCTGAGGGTATGTGTTTTTAAAGTTGATTTGAGAGAGAGAGAGAGCAAGAGATGTGAGAGAGAAATAATAAATCCATTGCCTCCCATACTCATCCTGACTGGGTACTGAACCGGCAACCTTTTGGTGTACAATACGATGCTCTAAGCAACTGAGCCACCAGGTCAGGGGACACTGTTTACATTTTGATGTAACTTTTCCTGGAATACTATTATGTATATTATATATAAATATATATTATATATATGAATTTATTTTCATGGAAGTTTAAAATATATACTTCTAAAATAATTTTTTAAAATAACAAATAATATATGCTTATTGGAGAAGAAAATTCAATAATGCAGTTAAACAAAAGGAATCAAAATAAAGAACACAGAGCTAGCCAGTGATAATATTTTGGTGAGTGTCCTTCCAAGTTATTTTCTATGCCTGTGCACATATACACAGAACACATCTTATAAATCTGACAGCATGCTGTGCATATTTGTTGCCTATTTCATGACTACACAATATTCTCCTATTTGGAGGTACTGCTTTCATTTCTTATTTTTGGTATTTAGATTGTTTTTATTTTATATATATATATAATTCTTATAAACATATTTATAGTTAAAAATTTTTGATTATTCATGGTGATTTTCTTAGGCTAAATCTCAGAAACAAGTTTTATGAGAAAAAAGTATGGGCATTTATAATCTTTTTATTTACTTTTTCAAATTATTTCTCAAGAAGAATTATTAATTTATACTCTGAATGGTAGTTTATGAGAATACTTATTTTTCTCTGCACTTATCTACACTGAACACTTTTTAAAAAGAGGGAAATTACTACTTTAAGATAATAAAATAATATTTTCTTATTTTATTTCTTATTTTTGTTATCAGTATGTTGAATTGTGTGTGAATTACCTAAGTAAGTGAGAAAGTGAGACTATCTAGTCAAAGAAACATTACTTCATGGAATAAGTTTACGTACAGAGTCTGTTTGTGGAAGAGGGTGGAAAAGAGTAGTGAACTGATTTACATGGGCAAAGGGAAGATACCTTAAATAATATGAAAAAAGTATTCATCATAACTTTAATAGTTGCACTGGATGTGCTTTGATACAGTGTATTTATATTTTAAAATAAAAAAAGGAAAGGAAGGGGAAAGTCAAGGAACATATAGCAAGGACTCATGGACAAAACCAAAGGGGAAGAGCTGAGGGAGGGAAGGAGGGAGGGGGCAAGGGAAAGTGGTGGGGGGGAAGGCAGAGACAAATGTATTTGAAAAAATAAATTTAAAAAAAACTTATATTCCTCTTTTAAATGTTCTAAAAATTTAAAATATTTTATTTTTACCATCTATTTGAAATATACATGAACAAGTTCAAAATATATTAACACTTGGAAGGATTTATAGCATTAATTTTTCTTTTTTAACTCATTATTTCATTTTATACCTCCTATAGTGTTTTATCATAACTTACATGATTTAGTGCTTAGAAACCATGTTGATCATCTATATTTCTCTGGCTAAATATGTACATGAATTTAATTTTTTCTCTATGCCTATAAAGTTATGTGTCATTTTCTCCTACCAGAATGAGCTATTATTACAAAATTTTAGTAGACAATTAAAACAACTGAAGTTCATCAACTTTTTGATATATAATTAAAATAATAAAATCATTCCCTGACTGGTGTGGCTCATTTGGAATGTTGTCCTGTACACCAAAATGCTGGGGGTTCAATTTCCAGTCAGGGCACATACCTACCCAGCTTACAGGTTCAGTCCCTGCTCAGGACACATATGGGAGGCAACCAATCAATGTTTCTTTCTCACATTGATGTTTCCCTCTCTTTCTAAAATTAATAAAATCAAGGTTCAAAGAACTTCTTTTACTTTCTTTAATTTTTATTTTTTGTTCAAATACATTTGTCTCCACCTTCCCGACATGAATTTCTCCTGCCCCCCTCTGCCCTGCCTCCCCCCTTCCCCACGTTGGCTTTGTCCAGGGGTCCTTTATACATGTTCCTTGACTTGACCCTTCCCTTCCCTTCCCCCAGTGCCCCCTCCTTCCCTCTTGACTCTGTCAGTTTCTTTCTCCTTTCAATGTTGCTGGTTATATTTTCCTTGCTTGTTTGTTTTGTTGGTTAGGTTCCACTTATAGGTGAGATCATATGGTATTTGTCTTTTGCCCCCTGGCTTATTTCACTTAGCATAATGCTCTCTAGTTCCATCCATGCTGTCTTGAAGTGTAGTAGTTCTTTCTTTCTTTCTGCTGCGTAGTATTCCATTGTGTAAATGTACCAAAGTTTTTTGATCCACTCATCTACTGATGGACATTTAGGTTGCTTCCAGCACTTGGCTATTGTAAATTGTGCTGCTATGAACATTGGGGTGCATAGGTTCTTTTGAATTGGCATTTTGGTATTCTTAGGGTATAACCCCAGCAGGGGCATCGCTGGATCAAAAGGCAGTTCCATTTTTAGCTTTTTGAGGAAATTCCAAACTGTTTTACACAGTGGCTGCACTCTTGATTTAAAAAAAATAAAAATAAAATAAAATTCTGTTGGAAATGCATCTCAATGAAATAATAAGTTGATTTTTCAATTAGTTTTTTAAATTTGTATATGAATTTTGTTTTTACAAGCATGAGGCAGTTTTTATCTTCTAATTTTTCATCCATTTTAAAAATATGTAAGCATAAGGAAACATGTTCTCATAGACAGATGTGAATGGGAACAATTTTGTTGTAGCCATATCTATTAATCCTTTGAATGCCAAAAATCATATACAGTCATGTGCTCCATAACAATGTTTGATCATTAATGGACCATGTGTACTACTGTGGTCCCATAATATTATAATGGAGCTAAATTTCCTGTAAGAAATGGAAGGATATATGGTTTAGGAGAATTCTTTTTTTCTCCGATGGGCACGATATTTGTGGAACCTGACAATGGATTCTCTCTCACTCAGAGCACCTAGTTTTGAGTATACAGATTTTATCCCAGTCAGTCAGTCACTGACATGTTTCTGTACAGAAGTTCCTGTACCTCCAGTACTACATATTGAGAGGATGTTTTGCAGCCCTCCAACATCTAGCTTGATGGGTTTCAGTGTACATTGTTGAAAATTCTTTGTTGAGAACCTAAGATCTTGTACAAGGACCAGGTCCACAGGAACTACTTTAACAAGTATTAAGTGCCACTTTAACAAGTATTAAGTGGAACTTTAGTAAAAGCCTTCTGGGGTAGTGTGGAGACAGCTTGTCCCTGTACTTTGGCAATATTTTCAGGCTGTAATGATGTAAAGCAGAGGTAAGTTTTATTTCTTCCATTAATTCAATGCCAGAGAGAGTCCTTTGTTCCAGATAGGGTCAATGGAACCAAAAACAAATCAAATTTTCAAAGTCAAAATATTGAGTCCTCAGTTGTATTCCCTCTCTATATTACATACTCTATTTTAAAAAATTAATCAAATTTATTGTGGTGACATTGGTTAATAAGATTATATAGATTTTTTAATCATTGTTCAATTACAGTTGTCCCAATTTTTCCCCCATTGCTTTCTCCTGCCCTGCACAACACCTGCTCCCTCAGTCAATCCCCACCCTGTTGTCCATTACCATAGGTCCTTTATACTTGTTCCTTGACTAGACCCTTCCCCTTCTTTCCCCTGTTATCCCTCTCCCTCTCCCCTCTGGTCACTGTCAGTTTGTTCCTTATTTCCATGTCTCTGGTTCTATTTTGCTTATTTGTTTTGTTGGTGAGATTCCACTTATAGGAGATTATATGGTATTTGCCTTTAACCCCCTGACTTACTTCACTTAGCATAATACTCTCCGGTTCTGTCCATGCTGTTGCAAAGGGTAGGAGCTCCTTCTTTCTTTCTGATGTGTAGTATTCCATTGTGTATTTGTAGCACAGTTTTTTGATCCACTCATTCATTGATGGGCACTTAGGCTGTTTCCAGCACTTATATAGATTTTAAATGTACACATCTATGATACATTATATGTATATTGCACTGTGTGCCCACCACACAAAGTCAAATCATCTTTTATCACCACATATTTATCCCCCTTTACCTTTCACTAACCTCCCACCCCCTTCCCTCTTGTAACCACCATACTGTTGTCTGTGGCTATGAGTTTCAGTTTTATATCCCACATATGAGTGAAATCATATGGTTCTTAGCCTTTTCTGACTGACTTATTTCATAATATTCTCAAGGCCCATCCACGTTTCAAATGGCAGTATTTCATCTTTCTTATGACTAAGTAGTATTCCATAGTATATATGTACTGCATCTTTATCCAGTCCTCCATCAATGGACATTTTGGTTGTTTCCATGTGTTGATTATTATAAATAGTGCTGCAGTGAGCACGGGGGTACATATATCTTTGTGAATACATGTTTTCAAAATTTTTAGGTAGATACCAAGAAGAGGGAGGTGTTGCTGTGTCATATGATAATGCTATTATTAACTTTTTGAGGAACCTCCATACTCAACACCCTCTTTATTATGAATACCATACATACCAACATGTAATAGACAAAATCACATTGCTATGGCAATCTCCTATGCTGTTTTATCTCTCCATCTTGATTTCTTATTTCTACTCATCCTCTTTCCACTTTTCACTCCCTCCTGGTGATCTATGCCTTACCCATCTGGTTTCTTCTCAGTATTTCCAATCAGTTCAGCCCTTATCTGTGTTCATAGAGCAGTATTGACATGTGATGTTCTGTTTATGACCCCATCAGAAGAAAGCAAAGGGAAGGTTTGTACATCAGTGTTTATAAAGTAACAGTAGTGTATAGTAATGTCCTAAGCCTTCATGTTCACTCACTACTCACTGACCCAGCCAGAGAAACTTCCAGTCCTTCAAGCTACATTCATTTTAAACACCTTATACAGATTTTCCATTTTCATCTTTTATACCTTATTTCTTTCTATGTCTAGATATATTTAAGTACACAAATATTTACCCTGGTGTTGTAACTGCCTACAGTATTCAGTGTGGTAACATGATGTATAAATTTGTAGCCTAGGGACAATAGGCTACACCATATAGCCTAGTTGTGTAATGGGCTGTAGCATCTAGGTTTGTGTAAGTGCACTCTGTGATGTTCACACAATGACAAAATTGCCTAATGACACATTTTTCAGAATGTGTCACCATCATTAAGTGATGCATGACTGTATTAATTTATCATCAAAAAGTTATTTTTAATGGTCTGTCAGTTGATACTTCAATTGGGTTCTCCTTTAATTTTCTTAAAAGCCAATAATTAGAAATTACATAAGTTGCATGAGAATATTACTCGGCCATTAGTCATTCATTTTATCAACTTCATTAACATAATTTCAGATTGTCTCTTTGCTTGGCACACCACAGGTTTTTCCTTCCTGTGGCAATGTACTATAGTAAGGTATGCTTTTCTTTGGTGAAGTGGGAGAAGGGAGTTGTGAATGGGGAGCTGGAGAAAGAATCTGCAGATTGCAGGTGTGGTTTCTAGAAGATAACTAGTGGGAAAGAACTCCTATGGAGTTGAAAGTCTAAAACTGATTATCTAAGAAATCTCCAATTTTCTATGAACACTTTGGATAGGTTTTCATGTATCACCAGGGGTATATGTGTCATGGTTTATGATCTTTCTTTCATTTGCAACATGGTATACTATTGCATTATCTCCATTAGTTTTCTTTCTTTCACTAATATAAAGTCCTTGATGGCATGTATTCTGTGTTTATATCTTTTTTCCACCTTGCCCAATTTGGGGCATACAATAGGAGCTCAACATTTATTGCATTAATCTGAATAGATTCTTGAGGCTATTCCTTCTATAAAATAGAATTGAGCTAAATATAAACATAATGGAGGAGAAAGTGGAGGCAGTTCCTGGAGATAGCAGGTTTGCAGAATAGGAGATGAACACGAGCAGAAAATGAAAAATGGAGTGTAAGTAACTGAGGACATTTTCTGAATCAGAATGATGGTCAAACATCTGCTTTCACAAGAACATCAGTGCTAATTTCAGGTTCCTTATGTTTTTTCCATGGACTTGGTGGTTTTGAGTCAACTTTTTACTTATCTGAATACCATTCATACTTCAGGAGCTAATGACCATGTTTCACTTTTTTATTAAATCTTTTCTGACTTCTTTGTTTTCTTTTATTTTTCTGAACAACTAGACTACTTATAAAATGTATCATAAAATTTAGAAGTTAATTATATACTATACTGTATTGTTTGAAGTTTTCCTGAGTTTTTTCTTGTTTCTCCAACTAGATTGAAGGCAGAATCTATAAGTTTTATTGCATATGCATAGGAATGCTGGCCTTAAGCTATAAATAACTTGATTAAGGATGAGATAGATTATACCACTTCTCCCTTTTTGTTTTGTATTATCTTTAAGGATCTCTAGGAATTGTTCATTTTATTACCAATTAAATGTAGAATATTTTATCATTTAAGATAAGAGGAATTCACATGCCCTGGTTGGGATGGCTGAGTTTGTTAGAGTGTCGTTCTGTAAACTGAAAGGCCATGCCTTCCATTCCCAGTCAGGACACATGCCTAGGATGTAGGTTAATTCCCAAGTGAGGGTGCATACCAGAGGGAACCTAGCGATGTTTCTCTCTCACATCAATATTCTCTCTCTCTCTCTCTCTCTCTCCCCCCCTTTCTTCCCCTGTGTCTAAAATCAATAACCATGTCCTTGGATGAGGGTTAAAAAAAATAGGAGTTCACAGTAACCTTGATTAAAAAGTCATTTAGCACCTATACAATTACCAAACATAGACCTAAGTCTGCTGGAGATTTGGCCATTGTAGCTAAAGATCTATTAATTTGTTGGTACCATTAAATTCTCACTTTTATAAAGACTTTAAATGTAATAGCTAATAATCTTAATACCATTTTCTTCCATTGTTTCCCCCAAATATATTCATTTCTATTTATTCACAATGAAACATTTTCCCACATTGTATCTTCTTTCTTGTGACTGAAGTATGCCATGAAGTTACAGCAAGACAGAGAAATGATTGAATGTGGAAGTCATTAAGAGTTTCCAGAAGTTTAAGCATAAGTATTTTCTGAGAAACATTTTCTCTCTTTAGATCAGTGTTTCTCAATGTATTGGGTTTGAATTTTAAGAGTTTATTGATTTTCTTTACCTTTGATTTTATGATAACCTTGTATTTACTTGAGGTTAATCAATGATAAAACAAACACAAAATAAAGACAGTGGTTCTAAAAGTAATGAGTGTGGCAATACTTACCTACCCTACCCTACCCTTGAAAATCATTGTTCTGGTTTGTAAACTTCCTGATATAATCTATCTCCCATAGGTCTAGAATCATGTGGCACAATGTAGGCATTGGACAACTGTTTTTGAATAATTGAATTTAAGTGCAATGACTGTGTACTACTACAATCAATCATAGAGTAGTTCACAAATTGATAACTTTGGAATTATTCTTGAAATAATAAAATGATCATGCTAATAAAACCTTATTTAGTGAATAAAGCAGATTAAAAACATAATATTAGTGAAATTCTGTATATATAGCTATATGTATGAATACATATATGTATCTGTGAATTTATGTGGTTCAAATTATCGCAGCTTTAGATGTGTTAAATTAGTTATATTCTCCTATGACTAAGTACAGGTCAAACACCAAAACCAAATGTTGGCATTCACTGAATCTCATTAGCTATGACTGTCTTATTATTACTTAAGAAAGCTTCACTTTTATTTTTTTTCTTTCTTTCTTTAGTTATTTTTAAATACATTTGTCTCTGCCTTCCCCCCACCACTTTCCCTTGCCCCCTCCCTCCTTCCCTCCCTCAGCTCTTCCCCTTTGGTTTTGTCCATGAGTCCTTGCTATATGGTCCTTGACTTTCCCCTTCCCTTCCCTTTCCCTGCCTGCCCCTCCCTCCTTCCCTCTTGTCTCTGTTGATTTCTTTTCCTTTCAGTGTTGCTGGTCATATTTTCCTTGCATCTTTGTATTGTTGGTTAGGTTCCGCTTATAGGTGAGATCATATAGTATTTGTCTTTTGCCCTCTGGCTTATTTCACTTAGCATAATGCTCTCCAGTTCCATCTATGCTGTCGCGAAGTTTAGTAGTTCTTTCTTCCTTTCTGCTGCGTAGTATTCCATTGTGTATATGTACCATAATTTTTTGATCCAATCATCTACTGATGGGCATCTAGGTTGCTTCCAAAACTTGGCTATTGTAAATTGTGCTGCTATGAACATTGGGGTGCATAGGTTCCTTTGTATTGGCGTTTTGGTGTTCTTAGGGTATAGTCCCCGCAGGGGAATCACTGGATCAAAAGGCAGTTCCATTTTCAGCTTTTTGAGGAAACTCCACACCGCCTTCCACAGTGGCTGCACCAGTCTGCATTCCCACCAACAGTGTACTAGGGTTCCCTTTTCTCCACAGCCTCGCCAGCACCTGTTTGTGGATCTGTTTATGATGGCCATTCTGACCGGTGTGAGGTCGTACCTCATGGTGGTTTTGATCTGCATTTCTCTGATGGCTAGTGATGCTGAGCATCCAAGAAAGCCTCACTTTTAAATAGACAAATACAATTTTTATTTAAGAAGAAATGTATCCTTCACAAAATTCCTGATAATTTCTCAGTCATATGTTCTCATAGTCACTCCTGCCCTTAAATTTCTGCTTTGACTGAACTTTCAGTCTTACTCAAATTATACCTACCATAGATGTCCTATATTTTCAGTGCTGAACTCACCTATAATGTCAAGTTTAAGCATTTTTATATGATTTTTCCAGGATGTGTATGCATGCATGCATGCATGTACACACACACTGAGTTATTTGTATGAGTTACAGACTTTTCGAAAGGCTTCACTTAATGAGCAGAAAGTTTTCTTTGTATCTAAGAATATAGATTTCAATATTAGGCATCATTCTTACAAAAAGTTCATACCATTCTGTCAATAGTCTATCTCATCTTGCATATTTTTCTTCAGTCATAATCCTCCGTCTTCTTGCCTAATCCCTCACTCTCCACATCTCTATGATTATCTTTTATCATGCTCCTTTAATCTATTATAATATGCCCCTTCCCCCCAAAAAAACAAAACTAACTCAATTCTCTAATAACTATCTATTTCATTGGTTTCAGAGAGGTAATAATGTCTAATCACTGGGGGATAGACCTGAAATTAATATAATAATGTATGTCAACTGTAATGGAAAAATTAAAAAATGATTTAAAAATAAAAAATAAAAAAATTCTTAAAAAAAAATCAATTCTCGTTACCTGATTAGGCAGAACAGTACACAGTTCTATTCGCTACTGGTCCATGGATATCTTTATATATTCAAAGACTCATTGATGTGCTCTGCTAAACAAAGGGCCATTTACTTATGGTCTCATCTGCCTCAATAATAGCAGAGGCTTTGAAATTGTCTTCCTTTTCTCTTTTCCATTTCAATCTCCAAATATGGGGGAGTGTCATAACCTCAAAGACAGGAATTAGAAGGCAGAAGTGTCTATATTAAGTTTCAGTGAAATAAGCTAGTCAGAGAAAGACAGTCTCACTTATATGTGTAATCTAATGAACAAAACAAATGATGAATAAAATAGAAACAGGCATGGACACATGGAACAGAGTGACAGCTGTCAGAAGAGGGGGGGATGGATAAAAGAAGGTGAAGGGATTAGCCAAAAAACATATATGTATAACTCATAGACACGGACAACAATGTGGTGATGGCCAGAGGGAAGGGGGAGCTGCGGATGGGTGGAAGAGGATAAGGAGGGAGGAAATGGGATGTAATGGTATCAACAATTAAAAGAACAAATAAATGCAACACTTTAATATAATAAATGCAGATATGTAATTTTATTTTTCTTGTGAATGTTTCTGAATTTCCTTCTCAGATAGCAGCTCTGTTTTCATGATACCTTGCTCTCCCATGTTTCACTTACAATTACTATTGTTATTAACACAAGGCAGCAAGTAAAAAGGGGAAAAGGCTAATAAAACGTACTTATCTATTTAACCTTTTTCTCAGAAACATATAGGTTGGGCTTTCTCTATTTTATGAATATACATTTTTAATTAACATGAAGCAATATCATAGGATGCCATTTTCAAATCCATTACCAAGCAAAGTTATCATTTGTTAAAATCATGATAGAGTATAATAGCAGATCATAGTTGTTTGCATCCTTTCTTCTCTTCAACAAATTGGTGTTTCTCTCCCTCTCTTTCTCCTTCCCTTCCCCTCTCTCTAAAAATAAATAAGTAAATAAATGATAAAGAAAAGAAATTACTTCACGCTTCTGGTAATTTTCCCAGGCAGACTTTTAGTTGGTAAGTAGTAGGAATTCTATACATTTCCAGGCTTTCTCTTAGTAACTGAACTTGAGAATGATGCTTAGCCTGTTTACAATTATTCAACTTCCTCTAACTAAGCCTTAGAGTCCAGTCTCGACAGGACTAGTGCTGGTGTTCTCTCATTGTTAGAGCACTATCACT
The DNA here is from genome assembly GCF_021234165.1 of Pteronotus mesoamericanus. NCBI lineage: Eukaryota > Metazoa > Chordata > Mammalia > Chiroptera > Mormoopidae > Pteronotus > Pteronotus mesoamericanus. The sequence continues at coordinate 704,690 of NW_026555150.1, forward strand.
ATATAATGCCCTATCCTCTATTTTATTGGTTAAAGTCATTCAGAAAAAAATAAGTAGAATAAGTTATGTTGATTCATTTGCTACTAGTTATCTTTTAAAATAGCTAAGGAACTTTTCACTGTTTAGTTCCTAATACTTCTACCTTTGTTTCCTTGAGACTTCACTTTCTTAATTCATCTTCTTTTTCTCTAATTGGTCTTTTACTATAATCCCTACTGACACTTTCCTTTCCAGGTTCTTGGGGGCAACTGTATGTTCAGTTCTGTATTTTGATTTCCTCAAAAAGCTCACCCACTCTCATGATATCAAATATTATGTGAATGGATTCCAAATTCATTATTTTGGCTCCTACCAATATGTCTTCCCTTTCTTATTTCCACTTTCTGTTTTTCTATTTATCATTCCTCCAGTCCCCATGAAACTACTAGAAATAATGTAGAGTGTTCTTCTTTGATACTTATCTAGTTCTTGACTAAGTTCTACCCATTCATTATATGTTCCACTGCTATGTTTCTAATTGAGGACCTACCACCTATCTTGATTGTTATAAAAATTTAACTGGTTTCTCAGATTGGGTCCCTCCACCAATCTAGCAAACCCCTAATTCTCACACCATTCTGCTTGTAAATATATGCATTTTCCTCCTCAGGAATTATACCTGCAAAATAGATAGGAGACACAAGTTCAGTTGGGATATTTGACTATGGCTCTCTTTGTGCCAGGTGAGTAGTTCTTCTCCATATGTAATTAAGGATAGACACTGGTGTATTTTTCTAATTGGCATTATTTTTTCCTAAAATGGACTCTTAAGATAATAAGTATAATATTAAAATTTTAAAGAAACAAAATTTTACATAAAAATTATGTATCTTCTTCAATAAGTTTCAACTCCTTTCCCCTACTTCTAATCATTGTTAAATTCAACATTGTCTTATTTCTCTAGTCCAAGTAGAAAAAAAAATTTCAGGCATTTTGACAGGGTTAAAATGGTTTCACTGTTTCAAAGTTATAAATGTGTATATACATATATACTTATATATCTTATTCTGGCAATTAAAAGCTTCATGCTGGTTGATGGGGTGGTTTTTGAAAGGTTTTTAAATTCCTCAAGTAATTTTTTAGGAAGAATGATGTACTTAATTAAGGTAATTTAAGTTAATGATGGTAATAACCAAACAGCAGTGTTTAACACACAAAAAAAATATTTCTCAGTCATTAAGACTTCAGTGCCGAAATTTTAGTTTGGTTGGCTCTCATTGGTGACTTTCCATCAGTGATGACTCAGTGTCTTAGTCAGTTTGGGATGCTGTAAGAGAATACCATAGACATGATTCCTAACTTGTAAACAACAGAAATATATTTCTCACAAATTCTGGAGGCTAGAACTGAGATCAGGGTGCCAACATGGTTGGGTTTTTGCCTAATTTCCCTGGCAATTTGGACCTCCAGCACAATGTTGAATAGAATTTCCAAGAGCACAGACATCCTTGTCTTGTTCCTGATACTAAGGGGAAAGCTTTCAGTCTCATACTGTTAAGAATGATAACTTTTTTACATAGATGCCCTTTATTGGTTGAGAAAATTCCTTTGTATACCTATTTTTTAGTGTTTTCTTAAACCATGAAGTGGTGTTGGATTTTTTCCAGAGCTTTTTCTGCATCTGTTGAGATATCATGTAGATTTTGTCCTTTATTCTATTAATATGGTTTATGACATTGATTGATTTGACATGTTCATATAATCTTGTACTCCTGGGATAAATCCTACTTGATTGAGGGCAATGTTCCTTTCAGTGTGCTAGTGGATTAAGTTTTCTAATATTTTATTGAGGAATTTTGCATCTTTACTCATAATGACTATTGGTTAGTGGTATTGTTTTTATTTGTCTGGTGTTGGTATTAGGGATACAATGACCTCATAGATTGAGTAGAGAAGTGTTTTCTGCTCTTTTATCTTTTGGAAGAGTCTGTGAAGAACTGATATGAATTATTCTTTTTTATTTTTTATTTATAAATCATGTCTATTCTATTACAGTTGTCTCAATTTTTCCCCCTTTGCACCTCTCCACCCATCCCACCCTCACGCCTCGCTCCCACAGTCAATTCCCGCTCTGTTGTCCATGTCCATGGGTCATTCATACATGTTCTTTGTCGAGTCCTTTCCCCTTCTTTCCACCATTGTCCTCTTTCTTCCTCTCCTCTGGTCACTTTCAGTCTGCTCCATGTTTCAATGCCTGTTTATTTTGTTCGTTAATTTATTTTGTTGAATAAAGTCTACTTATCGGTGAGATCCTATGGTAACTGTCTTTCATCAACTGGCTTATTTCAATTAGCTTAATATTCTCCACTTCCATCCATGTTGTCGCAAAAGGTAGGATTTCCACCTCTCTCTCTTTCTTTCTTAAATGTAGATTGATTTTATTTATTTTTTAAATGTAGAAGTTAATTATAAAATATTAAAAAATTTAAAACCACTATGAAGTCTCAGCAATTGAACCAACATGACACCAGCACAGAAATAATCAAGTAGATCAATGAAATATAATGAACATTCTAGAGACAAACATATATATCTGATTACTATATGTATGATTAAGTTGATATTTCAAATCGATGGGCAAAATAGGGCTTATTCCACAAATAAGGTGCATGGACCACTATGACTTGAAATAAAACAAATACAGAGCCCTATTTCACACATTATACAAGAAAAATTCAGGTGAGTTAAAAATCAATATGTAGAATCTAAAGACTTTTAGAGGAAAATAGAACTAATGTTTCTTATGACCTGAAGTAAAATATTCAACCCCAGAAGCGATAAAGTAAATATTGACAATATGACTATACTAAACATTTAACTATATAGTAATATACATATAAAAAAAGTTAGAGGACAAGGAATAAAATAGAAAAGTATTTGCAACACATCTAAAACATGGTTAATAGGTTTTTTGTTTCTTGTTTTTTGTTTTGTTTTGTTTTGTTTTTTTAGGGTAAAAAGGTCTACAAACCTTTCATCAATAAATGGGTAAAGAATACCAAAAAGTCATTTAAAGTTTTTTTTTTCAAATAATAGAAATAGGCAAGAAATACACAAAAACAGGTTTAGTTTCAACAAATAGTAAAGGAACAATTAAAATAACATCATTGTCACCATCAGATTAATGAGTATTAAAAATATTGGTAATATCAAGTATTGGCAACTCTCGAAGGAACTGGGTATTCATAGAAACTTTTTATTCATCTTAAAGCAGTCCCTTTAGCATATTTTGCAGTGCTGGTTTGGTGGAGGTATATTCTCTTAGCCTTGTTTTTTTCTGGAAAACTCCTTATTTCACCTTCTGTTTTAATTGAGAGCCTTGCTGGATAGAGCAGTCGGTTGCAGACCTTTTCTTTTCATCACTTGGAATATTTCTTGCCATTCCTTTCTGGCCTGCAGTGTTTCTGTTGAAAGGCATCTGCTAGACATATCAGGGCTCCCTTATATATTATTACCCCTTTCTCCCTTGCTTGCTTTAGGATTCTCTGTTTGTCTTTGATATTTGCCATTTTAATGATGATGTGGCTTGGAGTGGGCCTCATTGGGTTCCTCTTCAATGGGACCCTCTGTGCTTCCTGGACTTGTGTGACTTTTTCTCTCCTCCCTTTAGGGAAGTTTTCCATCATTACTTTTTCAAACAGGTTCTCTATTCCTTCCTTATCCTCTTCTCCTTCTGTTATCCCTATTATATGGATATTATTACGTTTCAGGTTGTCCTGCATTTCCCTCAATGCCTCTTCATTCTTTGTGAGTCTTTTTTCATTTTCTTGCTCTTTCTGGGAGCTTTTTTCTACCTTGCCCTCTGGCTCGCTGATTTGGTCCTCAGCTTCATCTAGCCTCCTTTTGATTTCTTCTACTGTGTTCTTCATTTCAGAAATTGTATTCTTCATTTCCCATTGCCTCTTATTGATACTTTCTATGTCCTTTTCCATGCTGATAGAGTTTGCAGTAAGTTCCTCAAGGTTTCTTAGTTTTTTATAATTCTCTCTGAGTTCACTGAGCTAACTGAGCTTTCTTAGAACTGTTGTTTGGATCTCAATATCTGGTAGTTTACTTGCATCTATTTCATTTAGTTGTCTGTGGGGATTCCTCCTTTCCCTTTGAGTGGGGCATATTTCTTTGTCTTCCCATTATTTGTGAGACTCTTTTCTTTTGCTTCTGCTTATTAAGTTGGTATGTCTTGATTTCCTGACTTTGTGGCGTGAACTCCTATGGTTGGAGACCGCTGCTTTTTCTTTCTAGATCTGCCTCTGATGATGTCAGATGTTGACCCTATCTGACCTTAGGCAGTCTCTTAGAGACTTCCAGGAATCTACTGTTTGTGGCTGTCTCCTTCAGCTGTTAATGTGTTCACTCTGCACTCAGCAGGCCACCTTAGACAGTTCAGGGAATGGCGGAGTCCCTCCTGGGGGCAGGATTATTGGGTCCTTTCACTCTGCTGCCATATAGGGGAGGAGTCCACAGTGGTATCCCACCAGCTATTCTCTCCATTCTCTCCCCAAAGCCTTCATCCCCAGTGTCTCCTCAAGTGTCTCCAGACCTCTCTTGTGCCCCCTTTAGCCAGGGATCTACTGTCTGTGGCTGCCATTCTGCACTCAGCAGGCTGCTTAGACAGCACAGGGCGGGGTGGAATCCCACCTGGGAGTGGGGCTATTGGGTGCTTTGACGCTGGTGCTGCTCAGGGGGAGTGGCCGCTTCTTGAGCAAAATGGCTGCTGCTGCATGGTCGATGAGTCAGCACTGAGATCCCGCCGGCCACTCCCCCAGCTCTCTCCCCAAAGCCTCCTTCCCCAGTCTCTCCTCAGTTGTCTGTAGCCCACTGTGCCCCTGCCCTCGCTGTAGACCAAGGTAAGTGGGTGTAAATAAAAATTTTGCATTGGCCCTATAGAAGGCTCTTTGAGTCTCCAGCTGCCTGACTCTGGCAGAGAGCAACCCTGCCGCTTTTCACAGCTCGCTGTTTTCTGTCTACCTTTTGGGCTCTGGTGCTGTGGGTTAGAGATCCCTGCTTTTGGTTTAGACCCTGCTCTTCTTAGGGGGATCCAACTGGTCAATTTAATCACCTTCTAGTGCTGCCGCCTATGGGCGCCGTGCCCACCTTCTCAGGTCTGTACCACACTCCTTACCAGTTAGATTGCGCAAAAGCCGATTCTTCTGTCTTCAAGGTTACAAGGCTCCTCTCTCACTCTTGTTCAGTTGTTTGTTCCAGGTGATTTCTCCACAATTTAGTTGTAATTCCAGGCTGTTCCTGGGAGGAGGTCAGTGTGACTTCCACTCACTCCTTTGCCGTCTTGATTCTCATGACTTATTCATTACACATTCCCTAGAATTCACCAATGAAGCCATCTGGTCTTTGGCTCTTCTTTGTGGGAAACATTTTGGTTTACTAATCTTTTTATGTGTTATAGATCTATTTATATTTTGTATTTCTTTTTGAGTTTTAGTCATTGGTGTCCTTTAGGAAATTTGTAAACTTTATCCAGGTTATAGTTATATTCTGGTTATGCATTTTACTTTTATAATTTCTTCTATTTCAATTCTTATTTTAGTAATTTGAATATTCTATTTTTTCTTGTTCCATTTAGCCAAAGTTTTTTCAATACTGTATTTTTTAAAGAACCAACTTTTATATTCTTTATTTTTATTTTATTTTTTCTCCTGCTAACTTTGAATTTAGTATGCTCTTATTTCCCTTTTTTTTTTTAAGATGGGAGGTTAGGCTATTGATTTGAGATCTTATTTAAAATGTAGATGATTACATCCTTCTCAAGCATAAATGGAACAATTTCTAAGATAAACATTTACTAGATCTTAAAACAATGTGTATACTTCTGTTGTGAGGTGGAGTGTTCTATAGATGTCTGTTAGGTCTATTTGTTTTATAGTATTCAATCCTTCTGTTTTCTTGTTGGTCTTCTGCTTAATTGTTTTCCATTATTAAGGTGTGATAATGAAGTCTCCAACTATTACTGTTGATTTGTGTATTCTTTCTTCAATTCTGTCTGTTTTTGCACCATGTATTTTGGAATTCTCTTGTCATATGCATATAGACTATTGTTATGCATTCTTTATATATTGACTTTTATTTCTTTCCCTTCCTTCATCCCTCCCTCCCTCCCTTCCTTCCTTTCTTATTGTAATATCCATTAACATTTATCCCCCTTATACCCTTTTGGGCATCCACTCACCCTCTCCCTCTTGTAATCACCAAACTGTTGTCCAAGTCCATTTTTCTTTTTCTTTTTATCTCAATCCCTTCTCCCCCTAACTCTTATCCAATTTTACTTCTTAATCCAAATTTTATGCAGCCTCCCAAGCCCCTCCCCTCTAGAAAACATCAGTTTGTTCCATGTATCTATGAGTCTGTATGTTTTTTGTGCATTGTTTATGATACACAAGTTATGGAAGCTGCCCAAAGTGCCCACAAATAGAAGAATGGGTAAAAATGTGGTGACACATATATATACTGGAGTATTACTTGGCTGTAAAAAATAATGAAATCTTAGCATTTGTGACAGCATGGATGGACATAGAGGATATTATGCTAAATGAAGTAAGTCAGTCAGAGAAAGACAAATACCATATTATTTCACTTATATGTGAAATCTAAAGAACAAGATAAACAAACAATATTGAAACAGATTCCTTTTAATATTCCTTGTATGTAAAGTCTGCTAGTGACAAATTCTTTCATCTTTTATCTGGGAATGTCTCATGTTTTTCTTCACTTTAGAAGGATAGTTTTGCTGCATATAGAATTTTTGATTTGTAGCCTTTTTCTTTAACACTTTGAAACTGTTATACCTCTGTATTCAGGTTTACATGGTTTCTGATGAGATATGAGCCATTAATCTTATTTTGACTCCCTTGTACATAATGAGTCACCCTTCCCTTTTTGCTTTTAGGATTTTCTACTCATCTTCCAACAATTTGATTATAATGTGTCTTTTTAACTCTCTTATTTGATTCTTCCTTCTTGGAGTTCATGGAGCTTCTTAGATGAGTAAAGTTAAATATCATCAAATTCAGAAATATTTTACCCATTGTTTCTTCATATATACTTTCTGCCCCATTCTCTCTCCATTCCTGGGATTCCCATTGTGCCTATGGTGGTGTTATTGTTTGTGTCACATAGATTTCTTTGGCACTTTGATTTTCTTCATTTTTTTTCCTTTCTGGTCCTAAGATTTATCTCAATTGACATATATTCAAATTCACTGATTATTTCTTTTACCTGACCAATTCTGATGTCAGACCCCTCTAGTGATTTTTCAGTTGTTACTGTTTTCAACTCCAGAACTTCTGTTTTGTCTTCCTAAAAAAATAGTATCTATATTTTGTTGATATTTTCAGTTTGTTTTTATATTTTATGCTTTATATTTCTTTAGGCATGGTTTTCAAAATTTCTTTGAACCAACTTAAATAGCTGATTTAAAATCTTTGTCTTGTCTTTCTCAGGGACAGTTTCTATTCATGTTTTTAAAATCTTGCCTATGGGCCATGTTTTATTGTACTTTTGCAGGCTTTATTTTTTTTCTGTTGGAAACTGGACTGTTTCTATAGTATATTTTAACAACTCTGGAAGTAAAATTCTTTCCACTTTCCAGGGTTTGTTCTTACTGTTGTTTGTTGTTGCTAGTTTACTTAGTTTTCTGAACTAATTTTGTAATATGTGTATTCTTTGTCTTGTGAGGCCACTGAAGTTTCTGCTCAGTTAGCTTTGTTACCAACAAATGTTGAAGAAATATTTTCTTGGATTCATGTAACTGATAAGTCAACTTTTTCTTTCTTTCTTTTCTTTCCTTTTTTTTTTTTTTGAGGAGCTCTGTGTTGTGATGTATTAAATTCTTAGCCAGGCAGTTTACTTCATTGCCTTAGAGTCTTTATTCCTGTTTGTGCAGAGCCTCAAGGTTAGCCAGGGGTGAGAGCTTACAGATTTTTATGTCTTTATTGATATTAGCACAGTTCTGCACAGGCGCAGGGCCTTTTTGATTCCCAAGAATAAGTCCCCTATTGACATCTCATTCTCTAGTATTTCCTTTTAAGCTTTTGATTAACCCATTTTTTAATACCAATTCTTATCTTCTGCCTTGGGCTGATCTGATATTAAACCATTGCTACTGATTATATTTGACAAATGCTGCCGGGGAAAAATTGTTCACACTGGGCAAGCTTTGACTCAGGTTATAAAAAGAGAGGCACTGTGAATGAGGTCTTCTAGGAAACTACCAGACTAGTTAAATTATGATAGTTCTCTGGAAATGGAGCTTTGAAGGAACTCCAAGCCTGTTCTCATTCCATTGGCTACCAATATTCTGGTTTTCACAGTGACTGCATTATTTCTCCCAAGGGGAACACTCATTTGGGGGAAAGGTGATAGTAATAGAACAAGTTAAAATGCTAAAAATCCCCCTGTTCTTACTGAGATTCAGTGTTTTTTCTAAAATAAATTCTTTACAATTACTATAAGACTTTTCTTAATTTCTATAATTCTGAACGTTTATTCTGACAGTTATTACAATGGCTATTTATTTATTAAGTTGAAGATTTCCTGAGGTCTGTAGTCTGCTATTCTCATTGATACTCTGTGATATATATGTATAAATATATATATATGTATATATACTTATGTATATGTACATATGTGTGTATATATATATAATTTATCGCATACATATACACACATACACACACAAGAATGTTTTCTTTCCTTATCTCATTGATAATTTTGTACATGCTCTGAAATGTGGTCACCTCACTTTGAGGATTACAGTTCGATAAGAAATAGGTGAAATGTAAAAATGCAATTTACAGGGAGGAAGTTCTTGTCCTACATAAAGAATAAATGTCAAACAATTAAAATTTCTTGAAAGGTAGAACATGTCACTTTGCTAAACAAAAATCTCCCTAGACCATCTTTCAAGGGTACCACAGAACATATCCTTCATGGTTAGTGAAAAACCTGAAAAATAAATGAATTCCAACAAAAGGATATAACCCTAGTAAATACTTATGTACCCTATGTAGGAGCACCTAAATATGTAAAGCAAATATTTATGGACATAAAAGGGGAGATAGACATAAATGCTGTTACTGTAGGGGATTTTTAACATCCCATTGACTTCATGTATAGATCTTCCAGACAGGAAATCAACAAGAAAACGGCAGCCTAAACAACTCACTAGATCAAATGGATTTAATTGATATCTTCAGAGCATTTCACCCCAAAACACCAGTATATACATTTTTTTTCAAGTGCACATGGAATGTTTCCTAGGATAGACCACATATTAGGGCAAAAAAAAAATCTCAATAAATTTAAGGAGATTGAAATCATATCAAGCATCTTTGACCACAGTACTATGAAACTAGAGATCAAGCACCTGGAGAACACTAAAAAATACACAAAGACAAGGAAGCTAAATAACATGTTATTAAATAATGAGTGGGTTGACAACAAGATCGAGGGAGAAATCAAAAGATACCTTGAAACAAGTGAAAATGAGAATACAACAATCCAAAGTCTGTGGGACACAGGGAAAGCAATCATAAGAGGGAAATGCATAGCATTACAGGCCTATCTCAAAAACAAGAGAGCTCAAATAAACAACATAACTTCACACTTAAGGGAACTTGAAAAAGAAAAGCAAACAAAGCATAAAGTGAGTTAAAGGAGGGAAATAATAAAGATCAGACCAGGAATAAATGAAATAGTCTGAGAAAATGATAGAAAAGATCAATGAATCTAAGAGCTGGTTCTTTGTAAAGATAAAAAAAAAGATTGACAAACCATTAAACAGAATCATCAAAAAAAAAAAAAAGAGGGGGCCCAAATAAATAAAATTTAACAAAAAAGAGAAATACAAAGGATTATAGGAAAATATTATGAACAACTACATGCCAACAAATTGGACAACCAGAATGAAATGGATAAATTCCTAGAAATATATAGTCTTCCAAAAAATTAAACAAGAAGAATAACAGAATCTAGATAGACAGGTTACACCTAGTGAGATTGAAGCAGTAATAAAAAAAAAAAAAAACTAAATAAACAAAAGCCAGGGAGTGGATGGCTTTACAGGTGAATTTTACCAAATATTCTGGGAATAATTTACACCTCTGCTTCTCAAACTATTTCAAAAAATTCAAGAGGAGAGGAAGCTTCCAAGCTCATTTTATGAGGACAGCATTTTCCTAATTCCAAAACCAGATAAAGGAAAATTTCAGGCCAATATCCCTGATGAACATAGATGCTAAAATTTTCAACAAAATATTTACAAAGAGAATATAACAGTACATCAAATAGATCATACATCATGATCAAGTGGGATTTATTCTGGGAATGTAAGGTTGGTACAACATTTGCAAAGTAATAATTGTGAGTCACCACATAAACAAAATGAAGGGTAAAAACCACATGATCATATCAATAGATGCAGGAAAAACATTTGATAAAATCCAACACTCTTTATGATGAAAACTTTCAGTACATTAGAAATAGAGGGGATATACTAAGACATAATAAAGGCCATGTATAACAAACCCACTACCAGCACCATACACAATGGGCAAAAACTACAAGATTTCACCTTAAGATCAGGAACAAGACAGGGATGTCCCCTTTACCTCTCTTATTCAACATAGTACTGGAAGTGCTAGCCACAGCAATCAGACAAGAAGAAGAAAAAAAGGCATTGAAATTGGAAAGAAAGAAATAAAAACTGTCTTTATCTGCAAATGACATGATACTGTACAAATGCTGTGACCCATGCGAAGTGGTGGTCCCTGAGTGGGAGTGATAGGAGATTGAGAAAGGACAACACAACGCAAAGACACAACACAAGACAGTTTGGAGAAAGACGGGGGCCAGGTGGGACATTGTCCTCTGATGGAGAGACAACAATGACCATGGTCTCCGCGTTTATTTTATAGGGGTTGGTCAGATAAAGCTCAAGGGAGTTTTGCAGACAGTATTCAGGGAATTTTAAGACACTGAAGAAAGATATTGTAGAAGATACAAATAAGTAGAAGCACATACCGTGTTAATGGATAGGAAGAATTAACATCATTAAAATGTCCATGATATCCAAAGTAATGTATAGATTCAAAACAATTACTATCAAGTTTCCAATGTCATATTTCACAGAACTAAAAAAAAAATATTGCAAAAATTTATATGGAACCACAAAAGGCCCTGCATAGCAACAGCAATCCTGAGAAAATAGAACAATGTTGGAGGAATCACACTATCTAATATCAAACTACACAATAATGTCATAGTAGTCAAATAAACATGGTACTGCAATAAAAACAGACACATGGATCAATGAAATAGAATAGAGAGCCCAGAAATAAACCCTCACAATTATAGTCAATTAATATTTGACACAGGAAGCAAGCACGTAGAATGGGCTAAAAGTAGTTTATTCAATAAATGGTGTTGAAACAATTGGACAGATACATGCATAAAAATCAAACTAAACCACCTTCTTCCACCAAATTCAATCATAAATTCAAAATGGATTAAGGACTTAAAAATATTAGACCCTAAACCATAAAAACCCTAGAAGAGAACATAGGCAGTAAAATCTTACAAATTGCTCATAGCAAAATTTTTCCTTATATATCTCTTCAGCCAAGGGAAACAAAGAAAAAATAAACAAATAAGACTGCATCAAACTAAGAAGTTTGCATACAGCAGAGGAAAACATCAACAAAATAAAAAAAACAACCCATGGAATGGGAGAACACATTCACCAACACATCTAAAAAGGGGTCAATATTCAAAATTTATAAAGGATTTACAAAATTAAACACCAAAAAAAAGTAAACAATTGAATTAAAAAATGGGCAAAGGATCTGAATAAATGATTGTCCAAAGACGGAATACAGGTGACCAGTAAGCATTATGAAAAGATGCCCTACATCACCAATGATCAGAGAAATGCAAATTAAAACCACAATGAGATATCATCTCACGCATACCTGTCAGAATGGCTATCATCAATAAATCAACAAACAAGTGCTGGTGAGGATGTGGAGAAAAGGGAACCCTTTTGTACTTTGGTGGGAATGCAGACTGGTGCAGCCACTGTGGAAAACAGCATGGAGATACCGCAAAAATTTAAACATGAATCTTCCTTTTGACCCTGTGATCCAAAGGAACCCAAAACACAAATTCAGAAGAACATAAGTACCCCTATGTTCATTGCAGCGTTATTTACAATCGCCAAGCTATGGAAGCAGCCCAAGTGTCCAGCAAATGAGTGTATTAAACAACTATGGGGCATTTACACAATGAAATACTACTTGTCTACAAAAAAGAATAAAATGTTTCTCTTTGAAACCGCATGGATGGACCTGGAGAATATTATGATAAGTGAAATAAGCCAGTCAGAGAAAGACAAATACCATATGACTTCACTCATATGTGGAATCTAATGAACTAACTGAAGTAACAGGCATAACAGAGGTAGACTCAGAGAGCAGGATGACAGCTATTGGGAGAGGGTTATGGAATGGAGGGATTGAGCCAAAAAGAAAAAGGACTAATGGACATGGTCAACAGTGTGGTGATTGTGGGGGAACCAGAGGTGTAAGGGGGTTAAATGGTAGTGAAAAAAATACAATAAATAAAATAAATATAATATCACAATCTACAAAAAATGAAACTAATATTAGATATGTTATCAAGAAATATTCTACTTTAAAAGATATAGGAAGTTTAGATTAACTCAATGTCATTTTTTCTCCTTCTAACCTTTCTGTTGAAAATGAGCTAATTTGTATTTTAATGATCAACCTTTTCTCAGGGTTGTATATTACCCTGATAATTATTGTAAAAGATAAAGAAATTGCTATAAAACATGTCCAATTTTGTGAATATCCAATCACAGCAGTAAAAATGGGAAGCATCATAAAAGTAAACGTGGTGTTCTGACATTATTAATAATGAGAAAATGAAATGATATAACAATGTCATTTTCTTTTATTTAACCTCTGAGTTTTGCTATGTTCCCTGGGTTTCTGCTATGTTCCTCATTACTGCTTTTGTGTTTGTATGGTAATTCTGCTAACATCTTTCTAAGACAGTTTCAGTTGCACCATTACTTGCATATGATGGCTCTCAGAAGGATCTGACTGTATCATTCAGAGGATAGAAGTCAATAACTCTGTCAATATTAAATCCAGCTTGTAAACAGAAGGCAGTTGGTATTTTGTAATAGAGACAAGAATATTTTCCTCTGACTCTGTAAACTAATTACGCCCAATCTCAAGTTGGTCCTTTTATTTACATGACTACTCTGTCTAGGCTCATATATTACTCAAAGTATTCCTTGCATTTTTAATGTGTACACCAAGCATATGTATGTAGAATATTAATTCAAAGTACAACTGGAGATTTGTGATGGTGTACCCCAGAGAAGATGAATTTCAAAGTGGTTTGCTGATAGCACTTGAAAAATTTAAGTTCATGCAACTTAGTTTCAGGCAAACCTATTTTTAATGAGAACAATGAAAAACAGTGAATATTTCTTACTCCCTTCTGAAAAGAAGGCAAGGCATAGAACTATTAATATATTTTATATCTAGCCACACTAGAAGCCATACAAAGCTGTTCGGTAAAAAGAAATAGGTTGAAAGTAGAATTAGTCCAATTACTAATATATTAATTTTGGTTGTCATTTGGTTGAGTTCCTCCAGGCACTTCCCAGTGCTTCATAATCCTCCTGGGAAAAGAAGGTATTATATAAATGAAAAAAATTAAAATGGTCAATAGGCAGAGGTGTGAAATCAGACCTACAAAGTGAGAAGAGGAAAAAAAAGAAATGATTTATGTAAAAACCTGAAAGGAAGAGAATGTGATACTGCTTTTGAAACTATTGCCTTTTTAAAATACTTGAAGATATTTTCTCATAAAAATTAAAACACATGAAAACAGAGTGAAATGGTGAAGTCTCATGACTCCAAGTCCCCTCAATTTCCTTTTTCTTCATAGCATCCCTGAACGTTTCATGAGTTTGTATTTGTATAGTCATTTGTATACACATACACTTTTGGTTATTATTCTGTACCTTGCATTGTTTACCTGATGATATTTCTGTGTTCTCATAAGATCTGGTTCATTCATTACAACTACTGCTGAGTATTCACACTTCTATTGAGGCACATCTAGATTTCAGAATTTGCTATTGTGGATATAATTATGTATTTGTCAGTTGGCTTATTTTATTCTTTTATTCAAACCGATAAACTTTGTTATTTAATAAGACATCTTTATTCCATTTTTGTTGTAATCTGTAATATATTTATACATGTTTGTAACATTATATTTCACTTTTTTCTTTTATACAGGTGTATATACAGTTTATTCCATATACCATGGTGTGATAGGCACATTCTTTCAGTGAAATAACAGTGCCATGATTAGCGCACAGTTATTATTCTGAGAATTATCTGTATACATATCCCTTCACATAGTATATTACATATACCTCACTGTGATGAACACATTCATTCACTGAAATTATACCACCTCGATGCAACAAATAATTAGAATTCTTAGAAACATGTTTTATATTTACCTTTATATAGTGTAATATATTCACTACAGGGCAGTAAAAACTTCATTCACTGAAATAACACTATCTGAACATAATGGAAATCTACCATTTTTTTTTTTTAGTTTTTATTGAATTTATTGGGGACATTGATTAGTAAAGTTATATAGGTTTCAAATGTACAGTTCTATAATAGATCATCTGTATATTGTACTGTGTGTTTACCACCTCAAGTCAAGTTTCCTTCCATTACAATTTAGTCCTCCTTTCCCCTCTTCTACCTTCCCCCATCCCCTTTTCTGTCTGGTAATCACCATGCTGTTGTCTGTGTCTATGAGGATTTTTTATTCTTTTTAAAAATTTTATTTATTTATTTTTAGAGTGAGGGGAAGGGAGGGAGAAAGAAAGGGAGAGAAACATCAATGTGTGGTTGCCTCTTCTGTGCTCCTTCCTGGGGACCTGGCTCACAACCTGGAAATGTGACCTGACTGGGAATCAAACTGGTGACCCTTTGGTTCACAGGCCAGCACTCAATACACTGAGCCACACCAGCCAGGGCATTTTTTTTATTAATTACTTTACCTTTTACAACTAGCCCTTTATTCCCCACCCCTCTGACAGCTGTCTATTCTATGTATCTGTGAGTCTTTTTTTCTATTTTATTTGTTAGATTATTTTGTTCATTAGAGTCCACATATGAGTGAAATCAGATGGTATTTATCTTTCTCTGACTGGCTTATTTCACTTACCATAATACTCTCCAGGTCCATCCATGCTGTTGCAAAAGGTAAGATTTCCTTCTTTATTATGGCCAAGTAATTTTCCACTGTGTACATGTGCCACAGCTGTTTTTATTAACTCATCTACTGATGAGCACAAGGGTTGCTTCCAAATCTTGGCTACTGTAAATAATGCTGCAATGAACATAGGGGAATCTTTCTTCTTTTCAATTAGTGTTTTGGGTTTCCTTGGATATATTCCAAGAAGTGGAATCATTGGGTCATAAGGGAGTTTCATTTTTAATTTTTTGTGGAAGCTCCACACTGTTTCCCATTGTGGCTGCATCAATCTGCATTCCCACCAACAGTGTGTGATAGTCCTATTTTCTCCACATTCTCACTAACACTTGTTTGTTGATTTATGGATGACAGTCATTCTGAAAGTGTGAGGTGATATCTCATTTTGACTTTATTTTGTATTTCTCTGATGATTAGTGACATTCAGTATCTTTTCATATGACTATTGGCCATCTGTATATCCTCTTTGGAGAAATATCTATTCAGGTCCTTTGCCTATTTAAAAAAAAAATTGTATTGTTGTTCAAGTACAGTGGTCTCCATTTTCCCACCACCACTTTCTCCCTTTGCCCATTTTTTAATTGGATTGTTTTATCTTTTGGTGTTGAATTGTGTAAGTTCTTTATAAATTTTGGATATTAACCTCTTATCAGATGTATCATGGCCAACTATATTCTCCCATTCAGTGTGTTATCATTTCATTTTGTTGGTTTCCTTTGCTGTGCAAAAAATTTTAGTTTGAGGTAGACCATTTGTTTATTTTTTCTTTTTTTCCTCTTGCCTGAGGAGATATACCAGAAAAATATTGCTACAAGAAATGTCTGAAATTTTACTGCCTGTGTTTTATTCTAGGATTTTTCAGGTTTTGAGTCTTATATTTAAGTCTTAAATCCATTTTTAGTTTATTCTTCTGTATGGTGTAAGAAGGTGGCCTAGTTTCATTTTTTTGCACGTATCTGTCCAGTTTTCCCAACACCATTTATTGAATAGACTTTCTTTACCCACTTGTATGTTCTTACCTCCTTTGTCAGATATTAATTGACCATAAAAGTGTGGGTTTCTTTCTGGGCTCTCTGTTCTGTTCCATTGATCTATGTGTCTGTTTTATGCCAGGACCATGCTGTTTTCATTAGTATGACCTTGTAGTATAGTTTGACATCATGTAGCATGATTCCTCCTACTTTCTTCTTTCTCAGGATTGCTGAGGCTATTGGGATCTTTAGTGATTTCCTATAAATTTTTGGAATACCTGTTCTAGTTCTATGAAGAATGCCATTGGCATTTTTTTTTAATTTATTTACTTTTTAAATACATTTGTCTCTGCCTCCCCCGCACCTCATTCCCTTGCCCCCTCCCTCCTTCCCTCCCTCAGCTCTTCCCCTTAGGTTTTGTCCATGAGTCCTTGCTATATGTTCCTTGACTTTCCCCTTCCCTTCCCTTTCCCTGCCCCCCTTCCCCCTTGTCTCTGTTGATTTCTTTTCCTTTCAGTGTCGCTGGTCATATTTTCCTTGCTTCTTTGCATTGTTGGTTAGGTTCCGCTTATAGGTGAGCTCATATGGTATTTGTCTTTCGCCCCCTGGCTTATCTCGCTTAGCATGATGCTCTCCAGTTCCATCCATGCTGTCGCAAGGTTTAGTACTTCTTTTTATCTTTCTGCTGCTTAGTATTCCATTGTGTATATGTACCATTACTTTTTGATCCAATCATCTACTAATGGGCATTTAGGTTGCTTCCAACACTTGGCTATTGTAAATTGTGCTGCTATGAACATTGGGGTGCATAGGTTCTTTTCTTTTGGTGTTTTGGTGTTCTCAGGGTATAGTCCCAGCAGGGGAATCGCTGGATCAAAAGGCAGTTCCATTCTCAGCTTTGTGAGGAAATTCCACACTGCATTCCATAGTGGCTGCACCAGTCTACATTCCCACCAACAGTGGACTAGGGTTCCCTTTTCTCCCCAGCCTCGGCAGCACCTGTTGTTTGTGGATCTGTTTATGATGGCCATTCTGACTCGTGTGAGGTGGTACCTCATGGTGGTTTTGATCTGCATTTCTCTGATGGCTAGTGATGCTGAGCATCCTTTCAAATGCCTCTGGGCCCTCTGTATCTCCTCCTTATAAAAACATCTGCCCAGGTCCTTTGCCCATTTTTTGATTGGATCGTTTGTCTTCTTAGAGTGGAGTCGAGTGAGTTCTTTATATATCTTGGAGATCAAACCTTTGTCTGATGTATCATTAGCAAATATATTTTCCCATACGGTTGGCTCCCTTTTCATTTTGCTGATGTTTTCTTTCGCCATGCAAAAGCTTCTTATTTTTATGAGGTCCCACTTGTTTATTCTTTCCTTTATGTCCCTTGCTTTAGGAGACATTTCAGTGAAAAAATTGCTGCGTGGGATATCTGAGAGTTTCCTGCCAATGTTCTCCTCTAGGACTTTGATGGTGTTGCGACTTATATTTAAGTCTTTTCTCCATCTTGAGTTTATTTTTGTGTATGGTGTCAGCTGATGATCCAATTTCAATTTTTTGCATGGAGCTGTCCAGCTCTCCCAACACCATTAGTTGAAGAGGCTGTTATTACTCCATTTTATGCTTCTGCCCCCTTTGTCGAATATTAGATGTCCATAGAGACCTGGGCTCTGATGATATTAATTCTTCCAATCCATGAGCACGGTATATGCTTCCATTTATTTGTGTCTTCCTTAATTTCTTTCTTCAATGTTGTATAGTTTTCTGTGTACAGGACTTTTACATATTTCGTTAAATTCATGCCTAAGTACTTTATTTTTCTTCTTACTATATTGAATGGTATTTTTTTTTTCTGATTTCTTCTTTTTCTATTGCATTGCTGGTGTACCAAAATGCCTTTGTTTTCTGAATGTTGACTTTGTAACCTGCTGTTTTCCCAAATTCACTTATTAGGTTGAGGAGTTTTTTGGTAGAGTCTACAGGGTTCTCTATGTACACTATCATGTCATCTGCAAACAATGATAGTTTTACTTCCTCCTTTCCTATTTGGATGCCTTTTATCTCTTTCTCTCCTCTGACCGCTGTGGCTAGGTCTTCCAATACGATGTTGAAAAGAAGCGGTGAGAGCGGACATCCTTGTCGTGTTCCCGATCTTAGTGGGAAAGCTTTCAGTTTTTGCCCGTTGAGTATGATATTAGCTGTAGGTTTTTCATGTATGGTCTTTATTACGTTGAGAAATGCCCTATTTATTCCCATTTTGCTGAGTGTTTTGATCATAAATGGGTACTGTACCTTGTCAAATGCTTTTTCTGCATTATCGAGATGATCATGTGGTTTTTGTCTTTTCTTTTATTTATGTGATGTATCACATTTACTGATTTGCGTATATTGAGCCATCCTTGCATCCCTGGGATGAATCCCACTTGATCGTGGTGGATAATCTTTTGAATGTATTGCTGGATGCGGTTTGCCAATATTTTGTTGAGGATTTTAGCATCTATGTTCATCAGCGAAATTGGCCTGTAGTTTTCTTTCTTTGTAGGGTCTTTATCTGGTTTTGGGATCAGGGTGATGCTGGCCTCATAGAAGGAGTCTGGGAGTCTTCCGTCCTCTTGGATTTTTTGGAATAGTCTGAGAAGGACAGGGGTTAGCTCTTCCTTAAATGTTTTGTAGAATTCTCCTGGGAAACCGTCTGGTCCTGGGCTTTTGTGTGCTGGGAGTTTCTTGATGACTGCTTCAATTTCCCCAGCTGTTATCGGTCTGTTCAAGCTTTCTGTTTCTTCCTCTTTCAGTGTTGGAAGATTATACTTTTCTAAAAATCTGTCCATTTCATCAAGATTTTCAAATTTCTTGGCATATAATTGTTCATAAAAGTTTCTGATGATCATTTGTATTTCTGTGGTATCAGTTGTTATTTCTCCTCTTTCATTTCTGATATTATTAATTTGGGTCCTCTCCCTTTTTTTCTTGATGAGTCTGCTTAGAGGCTTGTGAAAGTTATATATCTTTTCAAAGAACCAGCTTCTGGATTGGTTGATCCTCTGAATTGTTCTTTTTGTCTCTATGTCATTCAGTTCTGTTCTAATCTTGACTATTTCCTTCCTTCTCCTTGCTCTGGGATTTATTTGTTGTTGTTTCTCCAGTTCTTGAAGTTGTAGTGTTATGTCTTTTATTTGAAATGTTTCTATCTTTATAAGGTAAGCCTGTATTGCTATGAACTTCCCTCTCTGGACCGCCTTTGCTGAGTCCCATAGGTTTTGGACAGTTGTCTGTTCATTTTCATTTGTTTCCAGAAATTTTTTGATTTCTTCTCTTATCTCCTTATTGACCCATTCATTGTATAATAGTCCACTGTTCAGTCTCCTGAGTTTGCAAGTTTTTGAAGTTTCTCTTTGAGGTTGGTTTCGAGTTTCAAGGCCTTGTGGTCTGAGAAAATGTTTGGTATTATTTCAATTTTCCTGAATTTGCTGAGGCTTGCTTTTTGTCCTATCATGTGGTCTATCTTTGAAAAACTGCCATGAGCATTTGAAAAGAATGTGTATATTTCTTCTTTGGGATGTAAGGTTCTATATATGTCAGGTAAGTCTCTTTGATTCAGTGTGTCATTCAGCGCCACGATATGTTTATTAATGTTTTGTTTGGGAGATCTGTCCATTTTTGACAGTGGGGTGTTGAAATCCCTTACTATCAGTGTGTTGCTGTCTATATCTTTTTTGAAGTCATCCAACACTTTCCTTATAAACTTGGGGGCTCCTATATTGGGAGCATGTAAGTTTACAACGTTGATGTCTTCTTGATAGATTCTTCCTTTCAGTATGATAAAGTGCCCCTCTGGGTCTCTCTTTATGGCCTTTGCTTTGAAATCTACTTTGTCTGATACAAGTATAGCAACGCCAGCCTTTTTCTCATGTCCATTTGCTTGGAATATTATTTTCCATCCCTTTACTTTCAATCTGTGTAGGTCTTTTGCTCTGAGGTGGGTCTCTTGTAAGCAGCATATGTGTGGGTCATGTTTTCTTATCCATTAAGCTACCCTGTGTCTTTTGATTGGGGCATTTAGTCCATTCACATTGAGAGATATTACTGATAGAATCTTACTCATCTTTTCTCTTTGTACTTGTGTTCCTCTCTGTCTCTTTCTTTTCCTTCATCTGCTTAAACCAGTCCCCTTAGCCTATCTTGGAGTGCTGGTTTGGTATAGATGTATTCCTTTAGCCTTCTTTTGTCTGGGAAACTCCGTATTTCTCCTTCTATTTTAATGGAGAGCCTAGCTGGGTAGAGCAGCCTTGGCTGTAGGCCCTTGCTTTTTTGTCTTGGAATATTTGTTGCCATTCCCTTCTGGCTTGTAGTGTTTCTGTTGAGAAGTCAGCTCCTAGGCGTATCGGGGCCCCCTTGTATGTTACTTTCTCCTTCTCCCTTGCTGCCTTGAGGATTCTCTCTTTGTCTTTGATAGTTGCCATTTTAATGATGATGTGTCTTGGAGTGTACCTCCTTGGGTCCCTCTTGAGTGGGGTCCTCTGTGCCTCCTGGATCCATGAGAGCCTTTCTCTCCTCAAATTAGGGAAATTTTCCATCATTACTTTTTCGAGGAGGTTCTCTATTCCTTGCTCCTCTTGTTCTCCTTCTGGTATCCCTATTATACGGATATTATTGTGTTTCAGATTGTCCTGCATTTCCCTAAATGCCTCTTCATTCTTTTTGAGCCATTTTTTCATTTCTTTTTCTTTCTGGGAGCTTATTTCTACCTTGTCCTCCATCTCACTGATTCGATCCTCAGCTTCATCCAGCCTGCTTTGGATTCCTTCTACTGTGTTCTTCAATTCAGAAATGGTATTCTTCCTATCCTCTTGTGTCTTCTTGATAGTTTCTCTGTCCTTGTCCAGGCTGATATAGTTTGCTGTAAGATCCTGATAGTTTCTTTGCAGTTTCTCATAGTTCTCTTTGAGCTGCTGAGCTCATTGAGCTTCCTTAGAACCAATTTTTTAAGTTCCATATCTTATAGCTCCCTTGCCTCTATTTCATTTAGCTCTCTCTGTGGTGAGTCCCCTTTTCCACTCATTTGAGGAGAACTTCTTTTTCTTCCCTTTTTTGTGAGAGTCTGTTAATTATTTTTGTCCTTTACTTTTCTTTCTGTGCTTGCCTCTGATGATGTCAGTTGTTGACCCTATAGGGCCTTGGGTTGTTTGTTTGAGCCTTTCAGGAGTCTACTGTCTGTGTCTGTCTCCTGCTTGGAGCAGCTCTGTGACACCTTCGGTCAGGGCTGGGCTATTTTTTGGGATCTCTCTGCGCTCTCACGCGGGCTCCTTGAGCGCGTTACCACCGCGGCAGGGTCCCCCACCTGCCTGGGCTCGCAGGTGCTTGCCCCATACCAGGGGGCTTATTCGCGACCTCCGGTACTCATCTGGCCTCCCTGGCACGCGAGCTTTGTGGCACTGGTCAGTTTAGGGTCTTCTATTGTGTGTTTTCCCCGCTTTTGGCTCTTTGGGTGCATTGCTTGCCCTCGCCAAATGGGGACTACGGAAATGGGAAGAAATCAGCTCTAGGACTCTCCGGTTAATCCTGTTTCTGGTCTCTCCTCCAGGGACTCTGGGCAGCTCTACTTATTTTGTGGGCCGCTCCACAATCGCGGTGGGTAGGTCAATTTACGCCTGCTCTTGCCGCTGTGTGCACTCCCTCGCAGGCCGTATGGGTGCCAGTCTGTGTGATGCCTTGCCGGCAGGTGCAAGTGTTCGCCAGCCCGCTTGGGTCACACACACGCTCGCCAACCCTCGCCGGTCACTCGGCGCAAGTGTGCGCTCCTGCTCTGGGTGTTTTGGGGGTGTCTATGTTTGCTTTTCAGCTTTTGGCTCTTTGGGGGTGTGGCCTCTTCCCGCGCAATGGAGACTACGGCAAGGAGAAGGAGTCGGGACTCCCCGGTTCCTCCTCCCGTTCCTTCCCCAATGCCTCCATTTCTAGTCTCCCCTCAGGGGCCTCTGGGCAGTTCTGTGACCCCTTCGGCCAAGGATCCAACCCCTGTGCGGACTGCGTTTCAATCGCAGGCAGTCTGGTTCATGCGTGCCCCGCTTCTGCCTCTATGGGGTTGTGCCTTTCCAGCCCACAATGGAGATGACCGAACGGGGAGGGAGTCGGGACTCCCCGGTTCCTCCTCCCGTTCTTTCCCCAATGCCTCCGTCTCCAGTCTCTCCTCAAGGCTCTCCCAGCCAGTATGCACTCAGCCCCGTAGCTTACATGTGTACAAGGTTTGTGCGG
This sequence comes from Pteronotus mesoamericanus, assembly GCF_021234165.1. Taxonomy (NCBI): domain Eukaryota; kingdom Metazoa; phylum Chordata; class Mammalia; order Chiroptera; family Mormoopidae; genus Pteronotus; species Pteronotus mesoamericanus. The sequence continues at coordinate 727,297 of NW_026555150.1, forward strand.
AGCGCACAAAAGGCAGGTTAATTGATTCCCTTATGCCTAAGGGAGATGATAGCTGCAGAGTGGGAAGTGCGTTATCACCCGGGCTCCACTGGCTGCTGTGTCAGTTCTCTTCACAAAGTTTTCCTCACCAGTCTTTTCTCAGGCACCCGCCCACCCTGCTGCTGCCTCTACCCAGCGATCAAGGAGGGTGGCTGCTGCTGCAACTTTTGCGTTTCCCCTTTAAATGTCTTTTTGCATCCCCAGCCACCTGTCTCTGGCAGAGAGCACCCCTAAGCTTTTTGGGGTTGCGTTTTGTCTGTATTTTCTTGGCTTTAGCTGCTGTAGTTTAGGGGTTCCTGTTTATGATTCAGACCCCGTTCTTCTCCAGGGACGCTAACTGGCCGTTTCAATGTCCCTCTGGTGCCAGTGCCCGTGCGCACCCAGCCCACCCTCTCGAGCCTCCACCGCAATTCTCACCCGTTGGGATGTGTGAGAGTTGAATCCACTGTCCGCGGCACCAAGGCTCCTCTCCCAGTATCGCTCCTCTCTCAGTATCGCTCCACTGCTCTCCAGGTGATTACTCCATTATTTAGTTGCAATTCCAGTTTGGTTTTGGGAGGAGGTCAGCGTGACTCCCTTTCACTCCTCCGCCATCTTTCCAATCCGCCATTGTCATTTTAATAGGATTTGTGTGGATTCTGTTGGTTGCTTTGGGTAGCATGAACATTTTAATGATGTTAATTTTTCCTATTCATGAGCACAGTCTGTGTTTCCACTTATTTGTATGTTCTTCAATTTCTTTTTTCAGTGTCTTACAATTTTTCAAGTACATGTATTTTACATCCTCAGTTAAATTTATTCCTAGGTATTTTTAAGTGTAATTTATTGATTATGCTATTCCAGTTGTCCAGTTTTTTTCTACCCTTTATCCCTCTCCTCCCTGCACCCCCCACTCTCCAGCATCCCCCCCTTAGTTCATGTCCATGGGTTGTACATGTAAGTTCTTTGGCTTATCCATTTTCTATAGTATTCTTAACCTCTCCCTGCCTATTTTGTGCCTACTATTTATGCTTCTTATTCTCTATACATTTTCCCCATTTTCTACCCCTCTATCCCCACTGATAACCCTCCAGGTAATCTCCATTTTTGTGATTCTGTTCCTGTTCTAGTTATTTGTTTAGTTTTTGTTTATGTTTTTTAGGTTCAGTTGTTAATAGTTGTGAGTTTGTTGTCATTTCACTGTTCAAAGTTTTTGATCTTCTTTTATTTCTTAGATAAGCCCCTTTAACATTTCATGCAAAAAGGGCTTGATGATGATGAACTCCTTTAACTTTACCTTATCTGGGAAGCACTTTATCTGCCCTTCCATTCTAAATGATAGCTTTGCTGGATAGAGTAATTTTGGATGTAGGCCCTTGCCTTTCATTACTACCAATACTTTTTTTCCAGCCCATCCTTGCCTGCAAGGTTTCTTTTGAGAAATCAGCTGATAGACTTAGGGGAACTCCTTTGTAGGTAACTGTCTCCTTTTCTCTTGCTGCTTTTAAGATTCTCTCCTTATCTTTAATCTTGAGTAACTTAATTATGGTGTGTCTTGGTGTGTTTCAACTTGGGTTCAATTTCTTTGGGACTCTCTGGGCTTCCTCGACTTCCTGAAAGTCTATTTCCTTTGCCAGATTGGGGAAGTTTTCCTTCATTATTTTTTCAAATAAGTTTTCAATTTCTTGCTCTTCCTCTTATCCTTCTGACACCCCTATGATTTGGCAGTTGGAGCATTTAAAGTTTTCCCAGAGGTTCCTAAGCCTCTCCTCATTTTTTTTTTTTAATTCTTGTTTCTTCATTCTATTTTGGTTAGATGTTTATTTCTTCCTTTTGTTCCAAATCATTGATTTGAGTTCCAGTTTCCTTCCCTTCACTGTTGATTCCCCGTATATTTTCCTTTATTTTGCTATGTGTAGCCTTCATTTCTTCCTTCATTTTGCGCCTGAGCTCAATCAATTCTGTAAGCATCCTGATTACCAGTGTTTTGAACTCTGCATCAGATAGGTTGGCTATCTCCTCATTGCTTAGTTATTTTTCTAGAGTTCTTATCTGTTCTTTCATTTGGGTCATATTTCTTTGTCTCTCAGCATAACTATTATGTTACTACCAGAGAAAGAAACTTAAAAAACAATTCTATGTACAATTGCATCAAAAAATAATATAAAATATCTAGGGAGAGGGTTGCCCCACTCTGGCTAATACCTATTCTTAGGTATTTTATATTATTTTTGATGCAGTTGTAAATAAAATTGTTTTTTTAAGTTTCTTTCTCTGGTAGTTCATTATTGGTATATAAAAACGCAACAGATTCCTGGATATTTATTTTGTATCCTTCTTCTTTACTGAATTCATTTATTAGTTTTAGTAGTTTTTTGGTAGAATCCTTAGGTTTCTCTATGTATGGGATCATGTTATCTGCAAATAATGACAGTTTGACTCCTTTTTGTTTTTAAGGTATATGAATTTAAAAATTTTTTCAATTTATTTTTAGAGAGGATGGAATGGAAAATGAGAGGGAGAGAAACATCGATGTGAGAGAGAAACATCTATTGGTTGCCTCTCCAATGGCACCTGGCCAGGGGATGGAACCCACAACCCAGACATGTGCCCTGGCTGGGAATCAAACTGGTGACGTTTCTCTTTGCAGGACGACACCCAACCCACTGAGCCACACTGGTCAGGGCCAGAGTTTCACTTCTTCTTTTCTGACCTGCATGCCTTTTACTTCTTAATTATTGTCTTTCAGTGGTATGTTGAATAAGAGTGGTGAAAGCAGATCCCTGTCTTGCTTCTGATCTTAAGGGAAATACTTTCAATTTTTGCCTGTTGAATATTATATTGGCTGTTGGTTTGTCATGTGGGGCCTTTATTATATTGACATATGTTCCACCTAGTCCCACTTTGCTGAGAGTTTCTATCATAAATTGGTGCTGGATTTTGTCAACTGTTTTTTTCTGCATCATTGATGTGATCCTGTGATTTTTATCCTTAATTTTTTAACGTGGTGTATCATGTTTATAGATCTGTAGATATTTTGCCATCTGGGTTATGGCAATGTAAACCCTGATACCAGTTTTTAGCCATTATTTCTTCAAATAGATTCTCAATCCTATGTTTGCTCTCTTCTCTGTTATCTCTGTGATGTGGATGTTGTTACACTTCATGTTGTTCCAAAGTTTCCTTAACCTATTGTCATTTTTTTTAAAATTCTTTTCTTGTTGCTGTGATTGGGTGTTTTCTTCTATCTGTCTTCTATATCACTGATTCAGTCCTCTGCTTCATTTAACCTACTGATTATTATTTCTAGTGTATTCTTTATTTCAGATATTTTATTCTTTATTTCTGATTGGCTATTTATTATGTTGTCTATGTCCTTTTTCATGCTATTGAATTCCTCATTAAGTTCCTTGAGCATCCTTATAACTACTGTTTTAAACTTTATATCTGGTAGCCTGCTTCCCTCCATTTTATGTAGTTCTTTTTCTGGATTTTTCTCCTGTGCTTTTATTTGGGGACATGTTTTTTTGTCTTCCAATATTGGCTGCCTCCCTGTTTTTTGTTTCTGCCTAGAAAGTAGATCTGTTACATCTCCCATTCTTGGTATGGTGGACTTATGTAGTAGGTGTCCTATGGACCCAGAGTCACAGACTTTTTCATCACCTCTGCTGGGTGATCCAGGTATGTCTCTTGTCAGAGTGATTTGAGCCCTTCTGCTGCAGTTGAGTCTTGATTCCTGTTGATTTGTTTATGTGTGGGGTAGACTGTGAGGCTGGCCTACTCTGATGATATACCCAGACCACAGTGTAGGAGCTTCTGTGTGGGTGCTGATGACACAAAGCAAAATTTGCCTTAGCAGAGTTAGATGCCTCTTGGTGTCTCCCATTGTTTGTTCTGCTCTTGAAACTAATGGAATCCTGCTCTGATGTAGTGAGAAGCTCACCATTACATATTTTGGTCCTGGGGCTTCTTGGGAGGGACACTGATAAAAGTCAATGACAAGCACTGTCTATGACTGGCCCTGGATCTTTTTAGAGGTACAGATCAGCCCAAAGTTTGTTGCTGCCCCTGCTAAGCATTGATGTGCATGGAAAGGGCCAAGATGTACAACAAGGTCAACTTCTACCAGCACTGATCCCGGAAACAGCCCAGCAAAAAGCTCCAAGGCACCTTGAGATTTGCCTTTGCCTGTCTCTGACTGTTGGCTGCCTGTTAGGCTCAGTTACTGAAAGAGCCTCTGTCAGTAAGCAAGTTGTATGAGGTAGGTTCTCAGTGAAAGTCATTAGGTAGGGCAACTGGTGTTCACTAGATACATGTTCAAATTCGGTGCCAGTACTGGGTCTGAGGCTACTCAGCAAAAATCCCAGGATACACTAAGTCTAGCTGCCGCCCACTTCGTGCTCACAGGTCTTTGTGGTGGGATGGGGTCTCAGGGAGCCATCAGGGGAAGGCCAGTAGAGTTTATCAGGCCCAAAGAGTCCAACATTTGGCTGTGTGAAAGGAGGGTTCTGCACCAGTCTGATATGTGAGGGGAAAATGGCCCCTGCTTTAGAGCCACACAATTCAGTCTCTGGCACCCCCTGAGTCCACCAGGACCTTTACATCTACCCAGCAGCTGACTCCTCTGCAGGTTATTCCACATGGTGGGGTGACAGGGAGTTGGTAGACATTCTTCCAGGCTAATGCCTTATGAGTGGTAGTGCTAAGCCAAGAAAAATGGTGTCTGTGGGCATTGTGGGAGAGGAACTCTGCACATGGTCCCTGGTGGTTTTCCCACCAACTGTCTCCCCAGAGCCACGCAGCTTAGTCTCTACTCACATTACTCTGTTCCTCTTCAAGCCAGCCTTCCTCCATTGGAGCCCAGGGTGAGTGGCTGTGAATAAGATTTTGTATACTGGCCCTTTAAGAATGTGCCTTGGTTTCTAGCAGATGACTGTCTAGCCCTGGCAGATGGAATCCCCTCTGATATTCACAGCCAGATATTACGCGGGCTTCTCTTCCCAGTTCTGGTGCTCTGGGCTGCAGTTCCCAAGATGGGATTGAGACCCCTCACTCCTTAGAGAAGACCTTTACAGTTGAGATACCCCTTTGTATTCTCAGCCACCACATGGTATGCTTTCATTCTTCCTACCAATCTTTATGTGGCTTCTTCTGTACATCTTAGGTTATAAGACATTTGTTCAGCTAGTCTTCAGTTGGTCATTCATGCTGATTGTTCTGTACTTTAGTTGTAATTTCAGTTTGTTCCTGAGATGAAGTGAGTGTAATTTCCACCTACTCTGCCACCATCTTGGATCTCTAAACTGACTCAATTTAGAGGAAAAAAAAACAAGTTTATTGATCTAAGGAGAAAACTTATATCATAACCTCTATACATGCTGTAAATTTCTCAGTAAAATTCAGCTCACAGTTGTTTGTCACGTAGTATATTTTTAATGTATTTCTGGATTTATTTCACTTTTAGTAAATTTAATGATTTTTGTCTCCATATAATTTTTTTATAAATATGATTGTTATATTTACAATCAAAGTTTTGATGGTATCATAGAAAGAGGAAATATCCTACATATTTTAATCTCTGAAAGATGATTTTTGGGTAAGATTTTAATTATTTCTCCCATAATTGTTTAGAAGAATTTCTTTGGTGAAACACTGTGCCTCAAAATTTTTTGTTGAAACGTTTTTATATAAATCTTATCCCAGAAATTTAAGGTTAGTTTAACATTAAAAATAAATTAGTATAATTTACTAAATGAATAGGATAAATGAGGAAAAACATATGATATATAAATACAGATAATTACTTTATAAAATTTAGCTTTCTTCAAGATGAATTCCAGGAAACAGTTAAAAGGTTGTAGCACCCCTTGACCCCAACCGACATCCACTCCAGTCAGAAACACCCACACACACACAGACAATTTAACACAGACACACACATATTTCCACTTGCTTTTTGTAATTATATGCAGTTCAGCTAGTGGTTGTCATTTTTTTTATAAAAAAGATCTTAAATGAATAATCTTTCCCCTTAAGTTTTACAGGTTTCTTTGCTCGCAACTTTTCCATCTACCTCTTGGGCACATTTTTAAAAACTTACTATGATATACTCACATTATTATTATAGAAAATATTGGCTGATATTGTATCTTGATTCCTTCATGTCCCTAAAGATGTTTTGTCTTGGAGAATCAAGATGGCAGAGGACTGAATGGAAGTCACACTGACCTCCTCCCAGGACCAACCTGGAATTACATCTAAATTGGGGAGAAATCACCTGGAACAAACAATTGAACAATAGCGAGAGAGGAGCCTTATAACCTCAGAGAGAAAGAAGAATCAGCTTTAGCACAGCGTAACTGGTAAGGAGAGTGGTAGAGACTTGAGAAGGCAGGCAGGACGCCCAAGGGCGGCAGCACCAGAAGGATACTGAAATGGCCACTTGGATCCCCCTAAGAAGAGCATGGTCTAAACAATAAGCAGGGATCTCCAGCCTACAGTACCAGAGCCCAAAAAGTACACAGATAACAGCCAGCTGTGAAAAGGGGCAGGGTTACTTTCATCAAGAGACAGGCAACTGGAGATGCAAAGGGATGTTTAAAGGACCAAAAAATATATTTTTATTTGTAGCCACTTGCCCTGGTCTCTAGCAAAGACAGGGGCAGAGTGGGCTAGAGATGCCTGAGGAGAGACTGGGGGAGGAAGCTTTGGGGAGAGAACTGAGAGTAGCCAGCGGGATCCTGGTGCTGACTCATCCCCCATATGGCAGCAGCCATCTGACCCAGGCAGGCCATTCCCCTGAGCAGCAGTAGGGTGAGAGGACAGAATAGCCCTGTCCCCAGGAAGGACTCTGCCTTACCCTGTGGTATCTAAGCCAGCCTGCTGAGTGCAGAGTGAGTAGATTAACAGCTGAAGAAGACAGCCACAAACAGTAGATTCCCAGAAGCCTTGAACAGTCTGCCTAAGGACCGACAGGGTCAACATCTGACATCATCAGAGGCAGATCTAGAAAGAAAAAGCAGCAGTCTCTTATCATAGAAGTTCACACCACAAAGTTAGGAAGTCAAGACAGATCAATTTAAGAAGCAGAAGCAAAAGAGAACTGTCCCACAAATAATGGGAAGACAAAGAAATATGCCCCATTGGAAGGGAAAGGAGGAATCCCGACAAGACAACTAAATTAAATAGAGGCAAGTAAACTAACAGATATTGAGATCCAAACAACAGTTCTAAGGGAGCTCAGCGAGCTCAGTGAACTCAGAGAGAATTACAAAAAACTACAGGGAAACTACGAGGAACATACTGCAAACTATGTCAGCATGAAAAAGGACATAGAAACTATCAATAAGACACAAGAGGAAATGAAGAATACAATTTCTGAATTGAAGAACACAGGAGAAGGAATCAAAAGCAGGCTTGATGAAGCAGAGGATTCAATGAATTAGTGAGCCGAAGGATATAGTAGAAAAAATTTCCAGAAAGATCATGAAAATGAAAAAAAAAAGACTCAAACAGCATGAAGAGGCATTGGGAGAAATGCAGGACAACCTGAAACATAATAATATCCATATGATAGGGATACAAGAAGGAGAAGAAGAAGAGCAAGGGATTGAGAACCTGTTTGAAAAAGTAATGATGGAAAACTTCCCTAAGTTGAGGAGAGAAAAGTCACACAAGTCTAGGAAGCACAGAGGGTCCCATTCAAGAGGAACCCAATGAGGCCTACTCCAAGACACATCATCATTAAAATGGCAAATATCAAAGACAAACAGAGAATCCTAAAGGAACCAAGGGAGAAAGAGGTAGTAATATATAAGGGAGCCCTGGTATGGCTAGCATCTGACTTCTCAACAGGAACACTACAAGCCAGAAGGGAATGGCAAGAAATATTCCAAGTCATGAAAAGCAAAGACCTGCAACCAAGACTGCTCTACCCAACAAAGCTCTCAATTAAAATGGAAGACAAAGTAAGGAGTTTTCCAGACCAAAGAAGGCTAAAAGAATACACCTCCACCAAGCCAACATTGCAAAATATGCTAAAGGGACTGCTTTGAGAAGATGAAGAAAAAGAGCCTATGAATACCCAGTTCCTTTCATAGTCACCAATATGTGATATTACCAATATTTTTAATACTCATTAATCTGATTGTGACAATGATGTTATTTTAATTGTTCCTTTATTATTTTTTGAAACTAAACCTGTTTTTGTTTATTTTGTTCCTATTTCTATTGTTTTTAATGTTTTAAATGACTTTTCATATTCTTTATCCATTTTTAGATTAAATGTTTGTAGAATTTTCCCTGTAAAAAACAGAACTATTAACCCTTTTTTAGATGTGTTGCAAATACTTTCCTATTCTATTATTTGCTCTTTAACTTTTTTATATGATATTACTGTATAGTCTTAAATGTTTAATGTAGGCATATTGTCAATACTTTATGGCTTCTGGGTTTGAATATTTTACTTCAGGATAAGAAACCCTGAAGTTTTGTATTTTCTCCTAAAACTCCTTAGAGTTTACATATTGATTTTTAATTCACCTGAATATTTTTTATAATGTGTGATATAGGGCTCTATATTTGTTTTATTTCCATTAATTGTGGTCCATGCACCTTATTTGTTGAATAAACCTTATTTTTTCCATTGATGTGAAATATCAATTTAATCATATATTACATTGTTAGACAAATATATACATTTGTTTGTAGAATGTTCATTTTATTTCATTTATCTACTCGATTATTTCTGTGCTGGTGTCATGTTGTTTTAATTCCTGAGACTGTATAATGGACTTAATGTTTTAAAAATTTCACAATGTATTTTGACATTGAAAATAAATAAAATGAAATCAGTCTGCATTTAAAAAAGAAAAACAGAAAGAAGGGACTCTTTCCTTTTGCGACAACATGGATGGAACTGGAGAGCATTATGTTAAGTGAAATAAACCAGTCAGTGAAAGACAGATGCCATATTATCTCACCTATAAGTGGAACCTAATCAACAAAATAAACTAACAAACAAAATAACTCATAGGCGTGGAAAGATGGAGCAGACTGAAAGTGACCTGTGGGCATGAGGAAGGAGGACAATGGTGGAAAGAAGGGATTAAACAGAGAACATGTGAGTGATTCATGGACATGGACAACAGAATGGAAATTGACTGTGGGATAGGGGGACGGGGTTGAATGGTGGAGGAGAGCAAATGGGGAAAAATTGTGACAACTTTAATAGAATACACATGCTTTAAAAATAAGAAACTTAAAAAAATAAATCAATGAAAAAAACACAAAAAAGAAAAATAATGCTACATTGTATATCCAGAAAACTCTTTTTGAAGAGCATCTTTTTCAGAAATTGTTTTTTGCTTATAGTTGCTTTTCAATATTTTCTTGAATGAGTGTATACCATGAGAGTGACCACCACAATGGGTCTGGAACTCACCTGGCACCATGCCTGGTTATTCAAATATTGTTGACTATATTCTTCATGTTGTGCTTTGCATTGTTGTGATTGTTTTTATAACTGGCAATTTAAAAAACAACTTCTTGATAAAAGTTTCAAAATGCACAAGTCTTTAAGTTTTTCTTAATTTTCATACATAAGTAATCATCTGTTTACTATTCTTCATTTAAAGAATTAGATGTTTGCCAATTAACTCACTTGCCTTTTTATATCAACGTTGTTGTTTTGTTTTGTTTTTGTTTTACTTTATTTTTGTTGACTTAAGAGAGAGTAATCAATTTGTTGTTCTGCTTGTTTATGCATTCCTTGGTTGCTTCTTGTATGTGTCTTGATGAGGGGATCTAACCAGCAATGTTGGTATATTTGGATGATGGTCCAGCCAGCTGACATACCCAGCCAGGGCCTATATCAATGTTGTTATTATGCACTAAACTGAATATTGTAAAGAAAGCCATATTATTTTATAGTGTGTAATTCATAAAGTTCTTATATAGCTGTTTGATAAAGGCAGTGTTTTATAAGGCAAGCTATGAGACTTCAAATGGAAACAAAATATTAAGTAACTAAGTAAATCATATAGTTTCAAACAGAATAAAGAAGATTTTAAAAAGGAAAAACAAAACAAAACAAAAAAATGTTTTGTCTCTACAGAAAAAAAAAATTGAAACCTGTATTACCTTTACATCTGGCACTCTAGAATGAGGCTTTTTCTTTCTTTCTTTTTTTTTTTTAATTGTTGTTCAAGTATACCATAAAAGTCCTAGAGGATAACAAAGGCAGGAAAATCTCAGATATTTCACACAGAATGAGGCTTTTTCTTTTGACATTAATTTCCTAAATTAGCTGAAACTTATAGGTCTTAAATAAAAATAGGATTATGCAACATTATTATAATGTGGTCATCTTGATATAACTGCAATGGTGATGTTTGAAATGTAAGAATGTGATTTTTTTCACAGCACATGTTAGCAGAGTCTGCCCATATATGCCAGTAGCACAGACAACAAGCCCCTAAAAAGATGACCATACTTCTATTGATTATTGCAAGAACCACTAATTATAGAGCTGTTCCTCTTCTGATCAGACAACTTAAAACTCATTTTCTCAGCACCCTCTTCACCCAGTAACTACAAAAATTGTCAGCTTTCTTCCCCATTGGCATTCTTCGTAGTCTGCTTAAAGCAAAGTGAAACTGTTCATTTTTCTTCTATTGAGCCAGGAATCTTCTTTCATTAGAACTAAATGCAGGATGGTCTGTCAGGTTTCAACACAACAGTCTGCTTCTGTTTTACTCTTCCATAATAAGTCTGTTTTATTTATGTTTAAGGACCAACTAATTTAAAATTAAAAAAAAATGATGCTCTTCATCTCATCTTTGAAACTGGGGTGTCATCCTTTATCAGGTAACCGGGGAGGAAGAGAAGAGGCAAAGTAGAATTTAGCACATAATATCTTAGAGTTTTCCAGAATTAATTAAAAATACTTATCAAAAGATTTAAGAAGCCTAAAAAATTCCTAGCAAGAGAAATTTTAAAATACTTAACACTAGACTCATTGTATCAAAGTACAGATCACTAAAGATAAGAGAATGTAGCAAACTAACAAAGAAAAACCATTCATTTGAAGAGGAACATTTGAATTGACATTTGCCTTCTCCACAGCTGTGATGGAAGCTAAAAGCCAGTGGAATGTTATTTTTAATATGCCAAAAGAAACTATTACATTACCCAGAACAATATACTCAATATACTGATTGGTAAGTCAATTAGGTTAAACAAATCAGGAAGAATATAGATGATTTGTATGATGTGATTAACATACTTGACTTATAATAGGCATATATAGAATAGTATACCCAAATAATAATGAATATAGTTTGTGAAGCAAATACAAAACATTAAAAATTTGAACATATTATGAGCTATTATGCAAGTGTCAATCTCAAAGGATTTTTGTCATGCAAAGCATGTTCTCTGATCTCAAAGCAATTGATCTAGAAATGAATAGCAAAAGACATCTAGAAAAACCTCTTATATCTCGAAATGTTTTAGAAAGAACAACTTCAAAATCCATAGGTAAAGGGATAAATCACACTGGAAATCAGAATGTATTTAGAATGAAATGAAAAAACATTATATTAAAAATCAAGAGAATAAACTCAAGTGCCATTTAGAGAGATTTTTTTTTTACATTAAATGCATATATGTTAAAATTAGATTAAAAATCTTAAAATCACACCAAATAAAGTAGAAGGAAGGAAATAAAAATATGAGCAATATTTAAAGAAAAGAAAAAAACTATTCAATAGGGAAGATCAACATGGTCAAAATTTGCTCTTCAAAAACTAATAAAATTGACAAAATATTATTTTTTCATTGATTATGGAGAAAATAGTTAAAGCAAAACAGAAAGTATCTAAAAAAAGCTGGGATATAATCACTTTTTGCAAATATTGAAAATTATGTATCAGAGAACATTTAGAATCAACAAAAGATCACAAGACCTATAAAGAAACAGGAAAATATGGCTCACAAGGAAGCAGCAGAATTTACATTATTCTCAAGCACATATGAAACATTCTCCAGGATAAAAAATATGTTAGTCCACAAAATATGCCTTTATAAATTTAAGATGATTAAAATCATACCAAGTATCTTTTCTGACCACAATGGAATGAACTGTAAGTTAATAGCAGAAGATTTGTATAACACGATTGTATAAACTGGAAAATCCACAAATATGATGGATATGAAACAATATACTTAAATAACCATGTGGTCAAAGAAGAAGTCACAAAAAAATATAAAAATACCTTGAGTCAAATGAAAATGAAAACAAAACACAAAAACATGGGATCCAGCAAAAAGTAGTACAAGAGGGAAGTTGTGGTTAAGACTTGCATTGAAAAAGAAAGTTCTCAAATCAACAACATAATTTTACACCTATGAATCAGAAAAAGAGTAACCTAATCCTAAAACTAGCAAAGGGAAGGAAATAATGATTAGAGCATAAATAAATGAAATAGATAACAAAAAAACATTATCTAAAATAAAAACTAAGCATTAATTTTTGGAAAGATAAACAATTGACAAACTTTCAGTTAGGTTAACCTAGAAAAAGAAGACTCAACTCAATTCAGAAGTAAAAGATTGAACATTAAAACTGATGCACCACAGCTTTAAACGATTATAATAGACTACTATGAACAATTATATGCCGATAAATTAGATAGCATAGAAGAAATGGATAAATTATTTGAAAATGTTACCCATTAAGTTACGAATATACATAAAAAAATAATCTACTTGAACAGAAGTATAATCAGTAAGGTGATTTAATTAGTAACTAGAAACCTCCCAACATAGAACAACTCAGGACCAGATGGTTTCATTGGAGAATTTTACCAGACATTAAAATAATAAACACCAATCCTCCCTCAACTCTTTCACAAAACTGAAGAGAAGGGAACATTTCCAAACTCATTTAATGAGGACAACATTACTCTGATATCAAAGCCAGATAAAGATACTTGAAGAAAAGCAAACTATAGTTGAACATCCCTAAAGAACATTGATGCAAAAATCCTCAACAACATACTAACAAATCACATTCAACAGCCCATTAAAAGAAGTATACATTATGGCCAGGTAGGATTTATTCCTGGAATGCATGGGTGGTTCAACTTATGAAAATCAATTAATGTAATATATGGCACATTAAAGGAAGAACAAAAAACACATAAATGCAAAAAAAATTTCACAAATTCAACACCTTATCCTCATCACAACTAGTCTTAGAAGGAAACTACCTCAAGATAATAATAATAATGGCTCTACATAATAAGCCCACAACTAACATCATAGTCAGTTGTTAAAACTGAAGCTTTTCTTCTGAGATCAAGAACAAAGCAAGGATTCCCATTCTTACCACTCCTGTTTAACATAATACTGGAAGACCTAGCTAGAGCATTAGGCGAGAAAAATAAAAAGAGGCCTCTGAATTGGAAAGTATGTACAAATACATTTGTTCATGGATTACATGATTTTATATGTAGAAAACTACAAAGTTTCTACAAGAAACCCTGTGAGAATTAAAAACATTCATTAGGTTGCAGGATAGAAAATTAACAACAAAAAAATTGGTTGTGTCTCTACACACTAACAGTGAATCATGCAAGATGGAAATTAGATCAATCTACTTTCTAGTAGAATCAAAAAGAATAAAATAGTGCCTATGAATAAACTTAACCAAGGAGGTGAAAGACATTACTTAAAACTATAAAATATTGATGGGGGAAATTATAGAAGATATAAAAAAATTGAGAGATATCTCATGTTCATGGTTTCAAACAGCTGATATTGTTAAAATGTTCATACTACCCATAGCAATCTGCAGATTAATTGTAATGCCTATTAAAATCCCAATAGCAGTTTTTGCAGATAAATGAAATCCTATTCTAAAATCCATATGGAATTTCAAGTGCCTTGGAATAGCTAAAACAATTTTGAAAAAGAAAAAAGTTGGAGGCCTAATAATTCCTAATTTTGAAAAAACATTACAAAGCTACAGTTATCACATCAATGTAATACTTTCATAAAGAAAGACATATAGACCAATGAAACAGAATAGAGAGCCCAGAATTAACCGTCCTGTATGTCATCAATGATCTTCCAAAATGGTGCTGCGACAACACAATAGGGAAAGGATAGTGTCTTCGACAAATGTTGGGAAAACTGGATATCCACATGGAAAAAAATTATCTCAGAATGACTTAAATACCTAAATATAAGCCTGAAAAATATAAATCTTATAGGAGAAAACATAGGGGAAAATCTTCATGACATTGAATATGGTTATGATTTCTTAGATATAGCACCAACAACACATGCACCAATAAAAAAAGTAGATAAATGGCACTTCATGATACTTAAGAACTACTGCACATTAATGTAGAAAATCAGCAGAGTGGGAAAGTAACCTACAGAACAGGATCAGCAGTCTATAAGTCTATCAATAGTAGAGTAGAAAAATCATGGTATATTCATATGCTATAATACCGTACAAGAAAGAAAATGGAAAATTACTGTTACCTACAATAAGAATAATTTTTCATTTATAATATTGAGCAAGCAAGAGACCAAAAATATATGTAATATTATTCCATTCATATAAATTTCAAGAACCAAAAAAAGACTATAGTTTTTAGAAATGAATGCACATGTGGTAAATTATAAAGAAAGCAAAACATGCTAAGCCTAAGAATGAGGGTTTTGGCTGCCTCTCCAAGGAAAGAGGGAGAGAAGATGTTGAGGGGGACTTCCTAAGGTGTGGCAATATTTTATTTCTTGACCTGGATAGTTAGAACATATCACTTGCTTTTTAATTATTTTTAAACTGTATGTATGTTTATTATCTCTTATTTGAATTACATAAATTGATTTTTTACTATAGAAAAAATGAAAGAAACTATTTTCTTTTTTAATTTCTTTTTTATTGTATTTTTTTCCATTACCATTAATCTCCCCTCTACCCTTTTCCGCCTTCATCCACCCTCTTCATCGTCACAATCACCACACTGTTTTCTGTGTCCATGAGTTCTTTTTTTATTTTTATTTTTCGCTTGATCCCTCCACCCCCAACCCCCAACCAGAGCTGCTAGGCTGCTATCTATGAATTTGTCTCTATTTTGTTTCTTAGCTGAATTTGTTCATTAGATTTCACTTATGAGTGAAATCATATGGTATTTGAAATAATATGGTACTTCCTTTCTCTGAGTGACTTATTTTGCTTAACATAATGTTCTCCAGGTCCGTGCATGCTGACACAAAGGGTAAATTTTTCTTTTTCTTTTCTTTTTTTATGGCTGAGTAGTATTCCATTGTGTAAATGTCCCATAGTGTGGCCTACTTCCAAATCTTGGCTATTGTAAATAATACCACAGTGAACATAAGAGTAAATATATTCTTTTGAATTAGTGTTTTGTGTTTCTTTGGATAAATTCCCAGAAGTCGAAATGCTGAGTCATAAGGCAGTTCCATTTGTAATTTTTTGAGGTAACTCCATACTGCTTTCTATAGTGGTTGCACCAACCTGAATCCCAACTAACAGTGCACAGGGGTTTCCCTTTCTCCACATACTTGCCAATGCTTGTTGTTTGTTGGTTTATTGATAATCACCATTGTGACAGGTGTGAGGTGATATCTCATTGTGGTCATGACATGCATTTCTCTGATGATTAGTGACATTGAGTATCCATTCATATGTTTATTGTCCACCTGTATGTTCTCTTTGGAGAAGTGTCTGTTCAGGTCCTTTGCCCATTTTTTAATTGGATTGTTCGTGTGTTTTTAGTGTTGAGTTTTATACATTCTTTATAAATTTTGGATATTAACCCCTTATCAGATGCATTGCTGAATATGTTATCTCATTCTGTGGGTTACCTTTTCATTTTGTTGATGGTTTCCTTTGCTGTGCAAAAAACTTTTTAGTTTGATGTAGTCCTGTTTATTTTTCTTTTGTTTTCCTTGTCTGAGGATATATATCATAAAAAAAATTGCTGAGAAATGTTCGAGATTTTATTACTTATGTTTTCTTCTAGGATTATGTTTTTATGGCTTCGAGTATAACATTTAAGTCTTTAATCCATTTTGAGTTTATTCTCAAGTGTGGCATAGGCAGGTGGTCTAGTTTCATTTTTTTTGCATGTATCTGTCCAATTTTCCAAAGCCATTTATTGAATAAACTATCTTTAGCCCATTGTATATTTTTGCCTCCTTGGCCAAATATTAATTGCCTATAAAGGTGTGGGTTTATTTCTGGGCTCTCTGTTCTGTTCCATTGATCTATATTTCTCTTTTTATACCAGTACAATGCTGTTTTATTACTATTGCCTTGCAGTATAGTTTAATATTAGGTAGCATGATTCTTCTAGCTTTGTTCTTTTTTCTCAAGATTGCTGTTGCTGTTTGGGGTCTTTTATGGTTCCATATAAATTTTTGGAATATTTATTCTAGTTCTGTGAAGTATGCCCTTGAAATCTTGAAAGGAATTGCATTGAATATGTAGGGTTTTTTGGGGGGTAGTATGGACAGTTAACGGTCCTAATTCTTCCTATCCATGAACATGGTATATGCTTCCACTTATTTGTATCTTCTTCAGTTTTTTTGTTCAGTGTGTTCTAATTTTCCAAGTACAATATTTTACATTCTTGGTTGAATTAACCCCTAGGTATTTTATTGTTTCTGAAGCAACTGTGAATGGCATTGTTTTCTTAGATTCCTTTTCTGATAGTTCATTAAAGAAAAATCTCTAATAAATAATCAAACATTACACTTAAAGGAACTTGAAAGAAAAATAAAGAACAAAGCCCAAAGTGAGTAGAATGAAGTTAATAATAAAGATCAAATAGGAAATAAATTAAATAGAGTATAAAAAACAATACAAAAGTTAATGAATCCAAGAACTGGTTCTTTGAAATGATAAACAAAATTGACAAACCTTTAAGCAGACTCATCAATAAAAAAAAGGACCCAATAAATAATATCAGAAAGATTATTTAAAGATTTCTGGATTTATATGAAAGAGGAGAAGGAACTGACACCAAAGAAATAAATACGAAGGACTGTAAGAAAATATTATAAACGGCTCTATGCCCAACAAATAGGACAAATTGGATGAAATAGATAAATTCCTAGAAACATACAATATTCCTAAAAGAAATCATGAAGAATCAGGGAATATGAATAGACATATTACACCTCGTGAAATTGAAGCAGTAATTAAAAAAATAACTCCCGACAAACAAAATCCCTGGACCTGATGGCTTCACAGGTGAATTTTACCAAACATTCTGAGAACTAACTCCTCTCCTTCTCAAACTATTTCAAAAAATTCAAGAGCAGGGAAGACTCTGAAGGGCATTTTAAGAGGTCAGAATTATCCTAATTCCAAAACCAGATAAACATACTACAAAGAAGGAAAATTACAGTACATTATCCATGATAAGCATAGATGTTAAAATCCTCAACACAATATTAGCAAACCAAATACAGCAATACATATAAAAGATCATACACCATGATTCAGTGGGATTTATTTCAGGGATACAAGTTTGGGACACTATCTGCAAATCAATAAATGTGTTATACCACATAAACAAAATGAAACATAAAAATTACATGATCATATCAATAGATGCAGAAAAAACATTTGATAAAATCTAGCACCTATTTATGGTAAAAACTCTGCAAAGTCGAAATGTAGGGAACATATCTCAATGTGATAAAGGCCGTATATAACAAACCCACAGGCAACATCATATCAATGGGCAAAAACTACAAAGGTTCCCCTTAAGATTGGGAACAAGACAGGGATGTTTGCTTTCACTATCATTATTCAACATAGTGCTGGAAGTCCTAACCACAGGAATCAGATAAGAAGAAATAAAAGGCATCTGAATTGGAAAGGAAGAAATAAAACTGTCATTATTTGCAGATTTCATGATACTATTTATAGAGAAACCTAAATATTCCATCACAAAAAAAAACTACTGGAATTGATAAATGAATTCACTAATGTAGCGGGTTAGAAAATTAATATCCAGAAATCAGTTACATTTTTGTACAAACCTACTTTCTTAATTACATTTTAGTTTTGGAGTCATTTGTTGTTTTTTCGTATTTTTGTCATTTTTCTATGCTGTTGATTTTTATTATTGTGTACTGAATTTGGTGGTTCATTCATATTTATACATGGATATTCAGTTTCAACAGTTTACATAGCCACTGTAAGTTTTCTCTGCAGTTGTGATGATTGATTTCCCCAAAAGGCTTCTTTTTGCATAGGACGCTTGATAACAAAGTTGATATAAGTGGATACTATATTCAGTATAAGTGGGTACTGTGTTCAGTACTCACATTAGTAACCTTGTCTCCTCCTTCCTTTCTGTCTCCTTTCTCTTCATCCTCCTCCCCAACCTCATTCTTCTCTTCCTTTCCTTTGTTATCTGGCTTTCATGACAGTACACTCTCTTGACTTTCTTTCTTCTCTTTCCATTATTTTCTTCCTTTTTTATTTATTTATTCTCTTATTGCCATTGGAGTATAGGTATTTCTCAATTTTTAACATCGACTCTCTGTTTTTGGTCCAAAATTCACAACTTCAGTTAAGACTTAAAAATATCTAGATTGCAAAAAATCGTTATTTCTAGCTCCAATTTCAGTTCTGAGCTCCAGGAAACCAGAAGGATAAATACTCTGAGACTATTTGGGGACTATTCAGTTATTTAAACATTTATTGAGAATATAGTAGATTTTAGGTACTGCATAAGGCATTATTTGGGAAGATGAAGATTTAAGCCAATAAGTTCAATCAAGCACTATAGGTTTTACATTATTGCTTCGTGCTGAAATGTTACAGTGGACACTACAAAGGAGGCAGGGGGTTACTTCTGGGCAGATAAGTCAGGAAGACTTCTGAAGTTATGCATAATCTGTCTTGAAAGTTGAGTTTTAAGAAGAAAAATAGAAAACAGTGGGAAAATGATCAAAGGAAATAGACCAGAAAAATATCAGGTCAGCAAACCTGAAGCAAACAACATACTTATCACACACAAAATATGTGAAAGTCTTTTGTATGAATAGCTGAGCAATAGATAATTGATTAATGCATCAATATCATATTAAAACCCTCTGATTGACAAATCTTGAAAAGTCTGATAAGCTAGACTTTCAGTTTGTCCCATCTGATAATACTCTCTTCCCTGCTTCAGGAAGCTTATCTGTATGGACTACATCAATGGGTCAGTTCCCTTGTCTTTCATATTTTTGTTGGATTTATCAGCATACCATGAAAGGAGATTGATATCAGGGAAATTATTGTCCTGGTTCCCTTCCTCTGGGATTGCCTCTGAGTCATCTCATCCCTTGAAAAAAAAGACCAAAAATCTCTCAAGACAACCTTCTTTCTCTATTTTTCCTCTTTCTGGTTTTCTTTTACTACTCTATTCCCTTACAGCTTTGGGATCTAGGGGTAATAACAATCCTGGGATACTGCATTATCCCTTTTGTTTATACTACACCATGCTCAATCTTTGTAAAGAATTCCCTATATTATTCTAATTTGTGTGTACCATCTGCTTTCTGTTGCATTGATTGAGACAGTAATTGGCATGAGAAGTGAATCTAGAAAAGACTCCTGAAATAAGATTCTGAAATTTAATTATGCATATATTTGAAAAATAGAGGAATAATTTATTTTCTGAGGAGAAATGATACCTGGGTAATCATTAGTATTTAATATCATCATCAGTATGCAAATTACCTTCAGGTACCTTGTATAAAGAACATAGATGGCAGCTAAAATTTTCAATTATAAGTCAGAGTACAACCATATTAATATAACACCATAATTATTAATCCAGATGATGAGATTTTATGTGTCTTGTGAGTTTGGATACATACATTTTTCATCTGGATGAAGGACAAGTGCAGATAATGCTGAGACTCAAGTGGGGTGGATTTTTTTTTGATATCTTATTTGCCCCTCCAGAAACGCTCTCCAATCTGCTCCAAGAGGCTGACCTGTATTAACTACATCAGTGGGCTCCCTTACCCTCCAGCTGTTGTCAGTTTGGACCAGTAAGGAATCTTGAGAAGGTAGAGAAGAGGAAGAGAATGGCATCCAAACATTCATATCTCTGGCTCACTCCTTGAAGGTTTGGCCTTTGTCTAAGCAATGTCCTTTGACCAAAGTTTATAGCTTCTCTCAAGCAGTTCTCATGTAAGACTTTTTAATCTCCCGAGTTCTGGTATGTGCTCCTTCTCCTCATTACTTAGTACCCAGGAACGGTCACTGCTCTGGGATGCCACACTATTCAGTGTTGTGTTGTTTCCCTGAACCTTGCCCACACCATTTAACATTAATTCCTTTATTAAACCTTTATTTAATTATAATACTTTGACTATTTCCATCTGTTTCTGGTATATTGAATAATTTTTCTGATAATAATATTTGTAGAGATGGGAAAATAAGAACTCTTATACAGCACTGGTAAAAGTCATATTGATGAGACAACTATTTCTGAGAAAAATTTGGTAACATCTATAAAGTTGGAACGCATATACTCTGTGACACACTAATAGAATTTCAAAGAGAAACCCTTAAGAATGTGCAGAGGGATTCATCTACACAGATGTTCCTTGCAATATGTTTGCTCTTGTGATAGTGTATAAAACATCCTCCTTTTCCTCAATGAATATTTAAAAAGAAATGATTGCATCATCATACAGAATATTATACAGCAGTTTAAATGAATCAAGTATACCTGCATATGTACCAACATGGACAAAGCTAAAAAAAAAAAAACTGTCAAAAAATTGCAGACAATTTTTCATGACATGTCTTAAAACCCACAAAACAATACTATTTCCTGTTAATGTATATATAAAAATATAGTAAAAATTGAAAAACATAGATGGTGTATTAATTATGTATTCCCATGTAGCAAATTGCATTAAAACTTAGATACCTAAAGCAATAAACATTTTTTATCTTAGAGTTTCTATTAGTCAGGAATCCAGGTGCAGCTCTAATTGAAGCCTTAGTTCAGGATGTTTCATGGGGTTATAGTCAAGCTGTTAGCAGGGGTTGCACTCACTTAAAGACTCTACTGAGGCTTCAAGAACCACCTCTATCTCACTCCTGTGGTTGTTGGTAAGCTCTAGTTACTCACAGGCTGTTAAAGATGAAGGGCTTCAGTTCCTTGCCATGCCACTGGGGTCTTTCCATAATGCTGCTTACCACATGCCAGCTGGCTTTTCCAGGGAAAATGACCCAAGACAGACTGAGTGCCCAAGATAGAAGCCACAGCCTTTTTGTAACCTATTTTTGGGTGTGACTTCCCATCACTTTTGATGTATTCTACCTGCTAAAAGGAAAACACTAAGTCCAGTTCATCATCAAAGGAAAAGAGTACACCAGGGAATAAATACCAAGAAGCAGGAACCACTGGGGGCCATTTTAGAGACTGCCTACCAGGAGTGAATATGACACACGCTAAAAACAGGGTAATGTTTATTTCAGAAGTGAAAGAGGGGTAAAAGGCAGGGTGTGGGGCATGTGTTTTAGCTATATTTAAAACTTTATATCTTTTAGAATGAGTATTTTCTTGTTTGACATAGATGTTTAGGGAGAGAAGCTATTCTAGGCAGAGTATTTTGTATTGTTGATACTATTACAGATGGCCCCCATTAACATCCCCTTATTGCCCTCCTCCACCTAGCCCTCTTCCCATCCCCAGTCTTCACCATATTGTTGTCTGTATGCATATATGCATATATATTCTTTGGCTAATACCTTCCAGTACCCGTCTCCCCACTCTGAGATCTGTCAGTCTGTTCCGTGCCTCTGATTTTATTTTGTTTGTCAGTTTATTTAGTTGATTACATTCCACATATGAGTGAGATCATATAGTATTGTTTTTCTCTGACTGGTTTATTTCACATTGCATAATAGTCTCTAGGTCCATCCATGCTGTTGCGAAGGGTAGGAGTTCCTTCTTCCTTTTTGCTGTGTAGTATTCAATTGCGTAACTACTACTTTTTTTATCCACTCATTCAATGATGGGCACTTAGGCTGTTTCTAGAGTTTGGCTATTGGAAATAGCACTGCTATGAACATAGGTGTGCATAAAATCTTTTGAATTGGTGTTTCAGGAATCTTAGGGTATATTCCCAGCAGTGGAATTACTGGCTCAAAAGGCAGTTCCATTTTTAATTTTTTGAGGAAGTTCCATACTGTTTTCCACAGTGGCTGCACTAGTCTGCATTCCCACCAACAGTGCATGAGGATTCCCCTTTTCTCCACATCCTCACTAGCACTCGTTATTTGTTGATTTATTGATGATAGCCATTCTGGCAGCTGTGAGATGATACCTCAGAGTAAGGGCAAGGAAGCATGAAACAGCCTTTTGAATATGGGGAAAGACAATTTGTTTTGTCTGAAGCCTATCTTCATATTTTTGCTTCCAATTAGTATGTAGTATAATGTCTTGATTAATAAACTCAACACAAATTTTGAATTTTGACTAAAATTAGAATTAAAATAATTCACTCTTTAAATAAGATTTTGATATTTGTGTAAGTTGCCATCAAGCATTTAGAGCTACACCATACTTACTTTGCTAGAGTTTTGAGAGACTTTGTTTAATTCCTCAAGAATGGTATTCACGAATTTCACCCATTATTTGTTGAAATATAGCCTATTTTTCTTCAAAGAACTACATTACTGTGCTGTGAATTAGTAACTTAAAAAAAATAGACATTTATTTGGTCAATTCACTTAAAACAATTTTAGTTTCTAGTCAGAAAGCACTCCCTGATGATTGGACCAGGGTTGTTATCCTTCAAGTTTCCTTATTTTCTCCCAATTTTAACTAATTAATGTATGTCTTATTTGCTTTGTGTGATTTTTTGAAAAACATTTGTGTGATTGAGTTAGCTGAAATGACCAGGTTTTACATGGAACACCATTTTTACTTGAAATATTGACAAAGAATGTTCAGTCACACTTGGGTATTTGGCAGATTTTTTAAATAAATAAATTGAGCTTGTCACTTCAAGGAAGAAAAAACAGAGTATTTCTTGCCAATGTTAAAATTATTCAGAGTGTAAGATAGACCAGTTGATTTGATTGTAACAGTGAAAATTTCTTTATGATTTAACTTTCTGTATCTCAATAAACCCTGAAATAAAACTTGTCAAACTTTAGTGTGGTGTCAAAGAAGAATATCTGCAGATATCTGAAAATGCTATTAAAATACTCCTCAGCATAATGTTTTCCAGGTCCATCCATACTGTTGAAAGGGGTAAATTTTCTTCTTTTTTCATGGCCAAGTAGTATTCCATTGTGTAAATGTCTCATAGTTGTTTTATCCACTTATCTATTGATGGGCACTTGGGCTGCTTCCATATCTTGGTGAGTGTAAATAAAGCTGCAATGAACATAGGAGTGCTTATGTTCTTCTGACTTAGAGTTTTGGGTTCCTTCAGACATATGTGAAAAGAAATAAGCCAGTCAGAGAAAGACAAATACCGTATGATTTCACTCATATGTGGAATCTATTGAACAAACTGAACTAACAAGGAAAATGAGGACAGGCTCATAGATGGAGGGCAAGGCGATGGCTATTGGAGGGGGAGGTTAAGGGATAGAGGGATTGAGCAAAAAGGAAAAAAGGACTCATGGACATGGACAAGAGTGGTGATTGCTGGGGGGAGGGAGGTATAAGGGGACTAAAAAGTAATGCAAAAAAATACCATAAAGATTAAATTTAAAAAATAAGAAACTATTTGTTGAGTCGTACAAATAAATAAAATAATAAAATACTGCTCAGTTTTCTACTACACATCAATGTGAGGCCATATTTTCTTCATATACTTCAACCAAACAATATGTGGTAACAGATTAAATATAGACAGATATGAAAATCTGTCTTTTATTAAGCCAGATATTAAAGAGACATGGAAAACTAAAAAAAAGACCATCAATATTTTGTTTTTCAAAGTATTTTCAAAACAATTTTTATATATATTAATGTAATCAGTTTATTAAAGTAATTATATAAATTTTAATTTTAATATGGTAAATATAATTAGATAAGCATAACATTTGCCTCAGCTTATATAAGCAAAACCTCTTTAAGGTCCTTAATAGTTTTAAAGAATCTTAAGGCTTACTGAAGACCAAGAAGTTTGATAACCACTGCTCTAAGAGAAATGCTTCAGAAAGTGAAACCCAAGGACTTCTGGGTTTTTTTTTTTTGAAGACCAGTAACATTTATGAAATGTCTGTTTTCTATATATTTTATAAATCAGGTCCCCTAATATTTGGTCCTGTGAATTTACTATCTCATGGTTTGTTCAAAACAAAAAGCAAAATTTACAACACAATTTTAAATAGTGCATTTTATTTATTTATTTATTTATTGACTTTATTGGGGCTACATTGGTTAATAAAATTATATAGGTTTTAGGTGTACAATTCTATAGTATATCATTTGTATATTGTAAATAAGCCAGTCAGAGAAAGACAAGTACCATATGATTTAACTCATATGTGGAATCTAATGAACAAATAAACTAACAAAATAAAAACAAACTTACAGATAGAGAACAGAGTGATAGCTGTCAGAGGGAAGGGAGAGTCTGGGTGAAAAGGGTGAAGGGTTTAAGCAAAACAAAACAAACAAACAAAAAACTCATAGTGCATTCAAATTATAATTTGATTTGGAAAAATTAGGTTTGAAGCCAACATTTCCCAGAACAAACTTGTTATAATGAGGCAAATGGGCCAAAAAATCTTTGGCTTCCAAACTTATTCCTAATGGTTCATGATGCAATTTTTCTTTTCAACTGCTCATTTAAAGAGAAATGGTCAAGCAATAATAAATGCTGCTATTTATTTTCTGCTATTCTATGGCAAGTACTAGGAACTTTGTATACATGAGCACAACAATTTTCTAATTTTCTCTTGAATTTCTTCTCTTCCCAAATGGCTGGCTTCAAAAACAGCTTTGCATTTTTATCTGTTATATATGATGGGCATTCCCCGCATATTTAATTTGAAGAAAATCCCTAAGGCTAAAAAGAAACATTTGCAAATCACTGCATTTTCTCACTTAGTGCTTATCACTTCCTCATGAAGTTAGTACTATGTTCATTTTACTGATGAGGAAATTGTTAGCAGTGACCCTGAGTCTCAAAAAGATGGACTTTTACCTCATTCTACCTCAGTTGGGTAGACTCTAAAGGCTGTGTTTGTAATATTATATCACTTTGCTAAACTGAGCAGTGTAGTTCAGTATAAACCTTGTAAGAGTTATCTTAGAGAAGATGATTAAAGGAAGATACTCATCTCAAGAGTAAGATGAAAAAATAAGAAATGAAAAGCTTCATGTTGATAACATTATCAAATTTACAAATCTTTTTGTGGATGTATCTAACTAAGGTAATTTTAATCCAATTTTCCTATTGGTCACCACACATTTGTTTCTCCAATGGAGACAAAGGAGATTAGGTCTCAGGCCCTACCTGCCCGAGAAAAAAACAACTGTAGTATGATTATTAAGAGTTTGGTAAATTACATTTATAAATGATAATTCAGTCTTGCCTCAACATTTCTTGAAGCCAAGAGTCTATATTTTGGGGTGTGGCCAGTAAGAGTCAGTTGAACTTGTCTGATGTGAGGAGTTTCTACTTGTTGGAAGGCCCATTTCAATTATTTTATTTCTGCTTTGTCTTTTAAAGAAATAGACCATAACTCTCATCTAGATCATCTCCTTAAATCAATAGTTTATCTTGAACCCATAGTATTTTTTGTTCCATAAAGATTCTGGACTCTTGCTCACAAAGGGAAGAGAACAAAGGAGTGTATGACTCCTGGAAAATCTACTCTCACTGCTTGGAAAACAGCACATTTATATTTAAGAAAGAGACACTGATCACAGTGTAAATTTGTATAGCACAGTGGAATGAGGATGAGCTTTGGAGCTTGAGAAACATGGATCAAAATATTTTTACCATTTATTAGTGATGTGACCTTGTGTCTACTTTAGCATTCTGTCTCAATTTTCTTATGTGTAAAATGAGTATAATCAGATTTACGGCTCTCATATATGCATGTGTATGTATGTATATTTATGTATATATGCATATATCCATATTATGAGATAGGTATGATTTTATATATTTTTATCTATATATTGTATATATAGTAGAAAATGCCTCTATGTACCTAAATCATGGTAACATGAATTGATTTATATAAAATTTCAAAAAAAAACCCGTATAGGTATCTAGTAAGTGCTCAGTAAATATTACTTTTTTATTGTTAGAACATAGATGGTATTAAATAAACATCTGGGATTTTGAGAGAGACTTTCTTACTGTAACATTGATAAATAGGATATGCTTCAGTGAAATCGGTAAGTTCATATAGCTTAAAACCAAATAACCAATACTGTCAAAAGGATGTCCCTGTTCCTTTATTTGAGTTTTAAAAATACACTTGTGGTGGCTAGCATTTTATTCAGTGATTTAGGGAAAGCTTCTTAATTTTTTGAAGAATGCAAAAAATAAGTTTAGACAAGATTTAAATATTTCCATTGTTTGAAATTTTTCTTTGTACATGAACATCTATTTTCTCAGGCGTTTTTATCCCCTAATCTCACTTTTTTTTTCTCTATAGGCCCTGTGTGTAATTAGAAAATGAATCAAATATTTTTGGGGGGGATTTTTTTTTTATTCTTCAAATATATTTGTCTCCATTTTCTGCCACCACTTTCCCCTGCCCCACCTACACTAAACTCCCTCCCTCAATCCTTCCCAACTTTGGCTTTGTCCATGGGTCCTTTAAACATGTTCCTTGATTTGTCCCTTCCCCTTCTTTTCCCCATTGCCTCCTACCCTTGTCCCCTCTGGTAACTGTTGGTTTGTTTTTTTTCTTTCAAAAAGAAAGAAAAGTGAAAAAAGAAAGAAAAAGTGAGAAAGAAAGAAAAGTTGCCTGTTATATTTCTCTTGCTTGTTTATTTTGTTGATTTGGTTCCACTTATAGGTGAGATCATATGGTATTTGTCTTTCACCTCCTGGCTTATTTTGCTTAGCACAATGCTCTCCAGTTCCATACATGCTGTCGCGAAGGGTAGTAGCTCCCTCCCTTCCCTTCCTTTTCCTTTCATCTTTCCTTCCTTCCTTTCTCTTTCTTTCTTTCTCTTTCCCTCCCTCCCTCCCTTTCTTTCTTTCTTGCTTGCTTGCTTGCTTGCTTGCTTGCTTGCTTTCTTGCTTGCTTTCTTGCTTTCTTTCTGCTGTGTACTATTCATTGTATAAATGTACCATCATTTATTGATCCACTCAGTTACTGATGGCCAATTAGGTCATTTCCAGCACTTGGCTGTTCTAAATTGTGCTTTTATGAACATTAGGGAGCACAGTTTCTTTTGAATTGGTGTTTTGGGATTCTTAGAGTGTAATCCCAGCAGAGGAACTGCTGGGTCAAAAACCAGTTCCATTTTTAGCTTTTTGAGGAAATTCCAAATTGTTTTCCACAGTGGCTGTACAAGTACGCATTCCCACCAACAATGTACTAGGGTTCCCTTTTCTCCACAGCCTTGCCCGCAGTTGTTTTTTGTTGATTTGTTTATGGTGGTCATTCTGATCAGTGTGGAGTGGTATCTCATTGTGGTTTTAATTTACATTTCTCTGATGGCTAGTGATGCTGAGAATCCTTTCCTATGTCTCTGGGTCCTGTGTGGGTCCTCCATGGAGAAATGTCTGTTCACAACCTTTGCCCACTTTTTAACTGGATTACTTGTCTTCCTGAAGTGGAGTTGTGTGAGATCTTCATATATTTTGGAGATCAAAACTTTTTCAGAGTTACTATTGGCAAATATATTTTCCCAGATGTTTGGTTCCCTTTTCATTAGGCTGATATTTTCTTAGCTGTGCAGAAGCTTCTTATTTTGATGAAATGTCATTTCTTTATTCTTTCCCTTATGTCCCTTGCTCTAGAGGACATATTGATGAAAATATTGCTACATGGAATATCTAAGAGTTTCCTGTTTATGTTCTCCTCCAGGACTTCTACGGTGTCACAACTTAAATATTTAAGTCTTTTACCCATTGAGTTTATTTTTGTGTATGATGTAAGTTGGTGCTCAAATTTTAGTTTTCTACATGTAGCTGTCCAGCTCTCCCAACACCATTTGTTGAAGAGGTTATTTTTACTCCATTTTATGCTTCTATCCCCTTTGCTGAATACTGATTAATATAGAGACATGGGTTTATTTATGGGCTCCCTATATTGCTCTGTTGATCTATGTGTCTGTTCTTATGCCAGTACCAGACTATTTTGATTACAGTGGCCTTGTAATATTGCTTGATGTCAGGTATTATATGCTCTCCTACTTTGTTCTTATTTCTCAGAATTGCTGCAACCATTAGGGGTGGTTTATGGTTCCATATACATCTTTGAAATGTTTCTTCTATATCTGTGAAGTACATCATTTGTATTTTTATAGGGATTGCATTGAATCTATAAACTCCTTTTGGTAGTATGCACATTTTGATGATGTTCATTCTTCCAATCCATGAACACAGTATATGTTTCCATTTATTTGTGTCTTCCTTAATTTCTTTCCTCAGTGTTGTATAGTTTTCTGCATACAGGCCTTTTACCTCCCTGGTTAAGTTTATTCCTAGGTACTTTATGTTTCCTGTTGCTATAGCAAATAGGATTTTCTTCCTGATTTCTGATTATGATATTTCATTGTTGTTATACAAAATTGCCTTCAATTTCTGAATAGACTTTATATCCCACTGTTTTGTCCAATTCACTTATTAGGTTGAATACTTTTCTGGTGGAGCCTATGGGATTTTCTATGTACACTATCATGTCATCTGCAAACAATGATAGTTTTACTTCCTCCTTTCCAATTTGGATGTCTTTATTTCTTTTTCTTGTCTGATCACTGTGGCTAGGACTTCCAATACTATGTTGAATAGAAGTGGTGAAAGCAGACAATCTTGTATTGTTCCCAATCTTAGTGGGAAAGCTTTTATTTTTTGCCCATTGAATATGATGTTGGTTGTAGGTTTTTCCTATATGGCCTTTATTATGGTGAAGTATCCCCACTTTTCTCCCAGTTTGCTGGATGTTTCCGTCATAAATGGATGCTGTACCTCATCAAATGGTTTTTCTGCATCTATTGATATGATCATGTGATTTTTGTCTTTTGTTTATGTAATATATTATGTTTATTGATTTATGAATATTGAACCATCCTTTCATCCCTGGGATGAATCCCACTTGATCATGAAGGATGATCATTTTAATATATTACTGAACTCAATATACCAATATTTTGTTGAGAATTCTAGCGTGTATGCTCATCAGCAATATTGGCCTGTAGTTTTTTTTCTTTGTAGTGTCTTTATCTGGTTTTGGGATTAGGCTGATGCTGGCCTCATAGAAAGAGTCTGGGAGTCTTCCCTCCTCTTGGATTTTTTGGAATAGTCTGAGAAGGACAAGGATTAGCTCTTCCTTAAATGTTTTTGTGAAATTCTCCTGTGACACTATCAGGTCCAGGGCTTTTATGTGTCTGGAGTTCTTTGATGACTGCTTCAATTTCCCCAGCTGTTATTGGTCTGTTCAGGCTTTCTTCTTCTTCTTCTTCATTCAGTGTTGGAAGGGTATATTTTTCTTGACGTTTGTCCATTTCATCAAGGTTTTCAAATTTCTTGGCATATAATTGTTCATACTAATTTCTTACAATCCTTTGTAGTTCTATGGTATCAGTTATTATTTCTCCTCTTCATTTCTGACATTATTTATTTTGGTCCTTTCTCTTTATGTCTTGGTGAGTCTGCTTAAAGGCTTGTTGATTTTTTTTTTTTTGTCTTTACAAAGAACCAGCTCCTGTATTTTTTGATCCTTTGAATTGTTCTTTTTGTCTCTATGTCATTCAGTTCTGCTCTGACTTTGATTATTTCCTTCCTTCTACTCACTTTGGGCTTTGTTTGTTGTTCTTAAAACTATAGTTTTAGATCATTTATTTGAAATGTTTCTATCTTTTTTAGGTAGGTATTGCTAAGAACTTCCCTCTCAGGACTGGACTTGCTGTCCCATAGGTTTTTGACTGTTGTGTGTTCATTTTCAATTTTTTCCAGAAGCTTTTTGATTTCTTCTTTGATCTCCTTATTGATGTGTTCATTGTTTCATAGCATGCTATTCAATCTCCATGAGTTTGAATGTTTTTGACATATTTCATTGAGGTTTGTTTCTAGTTTCAAGGCCTGTGGACTGAGAAAATGCTTGTTATGATTTCAATTTTCCTGAATTTGTTGAGGCTTCTTTTGTATCCTATCATGTGGTCTATCTTTGAAAATGTCCCATGTGCATTTGAAAAGAATGTGTATTTTGCTTCTTTGGGATGAAAGGTTCTATGTATGTCAGTTAAGTCCATTTGATCTAATATCCTTGTTGGTATTTTGTTTGGAAAAGCTATCCATTTTTGACAGTGGGGCACTAATATCCCTACTATCAGTGTGTTGCTGTCTATATCTTTCTTGATCTTCCAAGATTTTCCTTATATATTTGGGTGCTCCTATGTTGGGTGCATGTAGGTTTACAATGTTTATGTCTTCTTGATGGATTTTTCCTTTGAGTATTATGAAGTGTCCTTCTGGGTCTCTCTCTTTTTAAAAAAAAATTTTGAAGTCAATTTTTTTATTTTATTTTACTTTTTAATACATAAATCATGTTTATTCTATTACAGTAATTTTAATTTAACTGCTTTACCCCCCTCCACCTATCCCACCCTACCCCCTGCTCCCACAGTCAATTCCCACTCTGTTGTCCATGTCCATGGGTCATTCATACATGTTCTTTGTCTAGTCCCTTCCCCTTCTTACCACCATTGTCCTCTTTCCCCATCCTGTCAGATAACTTTCAGTCTAATCCATGTTTCCATGCCTGTGGTTTCTCTTGTTGGTAAGTTTATTTGGTTGACTAGAGTCGACTTATAGGTGAGATCATATGGTATTTGTCTCTCATCAACTGGCTTATTTCACTTAGCATAATATTCTCCAGTTCCATCCATGTTGTCACAAAAGGTAGGAGATCCATCTCTCTCTCTCTTTTTCTTCTTTCTTAAATGCATATTGATTTTATTTTTGAATGTCAAAGTTAATTATAAAATATTTTAAAAGTTAAAACCATTATAAAGTCTTAGCAATTAAATCAACATGACACCAGCACAGAAATAAACAAGTAGATTAATGAAATATAATGAGCATTCTAGAGACAAATGTATATATCTGTCTAACAATGTAATATGATTAAGCTGCTATTTTAAATCAATGGGTAAAATAAGACTTATCAAGGAAAGTGCATGGACCATTATTACTTGAAATAAAACAAATACAGAGCCCTATTTCACACATTATACAAGAAATATTCAGGTGAGTTAAAAATCAGTATGTAGAATCTAAGGAGTTTTAGGAGAAAATATAAACTAATCTTTTTCTTACCCTGAAGTAAAATATTCAAACCCAGAAGCTATATTGTAAAATATTGACAATATGACTATTTTAAACATTTAAGACTGAACAGTAATATACATATAAAAAAAGTTAAAGGATGAGTAATAGAATAGGAAAGTATTTGTAACACATCTAAAAAAGGGTTAATGTTTTTTTTGTTGTTTTTTATTTTTTTTTTTAGAGTCAAGAATATCAAATCTTTATTTTATTTAATGATACTGTGAAACTACTCCATAGGGCCCAGGAAGTAATGTTTGGGGTTTTTTTTTTAGGGAAAATATTCTACAAACTTTTAATCAAAAAATGGAAAAAGAATACGAAAAAGTCATTTAAAGCTTTTTAAAAAAATTGAAAGAAGCAAGAAACATACAAAAACATGTTTAGTTTCAACAAATAATAAAGGAAGAATTAAAATAACACATTGTCACAATCAGATTAATACATATTAAAAATATTGATAATATCAAGTATTGGCAACTGTGAAAGGAACAAGGTATTTATAGACTCTTTCTTAATCTTAAAGCAGTCCCTTTAGCATATTTTTCAGTGCTGGTTTGGTGGAGGTGTATTCTTTTAGCCTTCTTTTATCTGGGAAAGTCCTTATTTCGCCTTCCATTTTAATTGAGAACCTTGCTGGTTAGAGCAGTCTTGGTTGCAGGCCTTTGCTCTTCATGACTTGGAATATTTCTTGCCACTCCCTTCTGGCTTGTAGTGTTTCTGTTGAGAAGTCATCTGCTAGCCATGTTGGGGCCCACTTATATATTACTACTTCTTTCTCCTTGCTGACTTTAGGATTCTCTTTTTGTCTTTGATATTTGCCATTTTAATGATGATGTGTCTTGGAGTGGACCTCCTTGGGTTCCTCATGAATGGGACACTCTGTGCTTCCTGGACTTGTGTGACTTTTTCTCTCCTCCAGTTAGGGAAGTTTTCCATCATTACTTTTTCAAACAGGTTCTCTATCCCTTGCTCCTCTTCTTCTCCTTCTGGTGTCCCTATGATATGGATATTACTACATTTCAGGTTGTCCTGCATTTTCCTCAACACCCGTTCATTCTTTTTGCTTATTTTTCATTTTCTTGCTTTTCCTGGAAGGTTTTTTCTACCTTTTCCTCCAGCTTGCTGATTCAATCCTATGCTTCATCTCTCCTGCTTTTGATACCTTCTCCTATGTTCTTAAATTCAGAAATGTATTCTTCATTTCTTCTTTCCTCTTACTGATTGTTTCTATGTCCATTTCTCATGCTGATATATTTTGCAGTGTATTCCTTGTAATTTACCTGTAGTTATTGGTAATTCTCTCTGAGCTCGCTCAGCTCATTGAGCTTCCTTAGAACCATTGTTTTGAACTCAATATCTGATAGTTTTCTTGCCTCTATTTCATTCTTTCACTTTCTGGGGATTCTTCCTTTCTTTTTGATTGGGAATTGTTATTTGTCTTCCTATTATTTGTGAGACTCTTCTTTTTTGATCCTACTTCTTAAATTGATCTGTTTTGACTTCCTTCCTTTTTGGTGTTATCTTCTATGGTAGGAGTCCTGTGAGATTCAGTGGTGTGGCCTCCTTTGTCTCCTCAACTTGATGCTTTTTAGATGCCTTTACGCCATTTATTTTGAGTCTCTGGATGTAATTGGATTTTATTGTTGTTTGGTCTGTCTTTGGTGGGTCCTCCTCTCCACCTGGTTGACTGAGGGTCTTTCTGCCCACCATGTCTTGTGTGTTTTTGTGCAGCTGCTGCCAGAAGAAAACCACAAAGCCCAGGAAACTAACCCACATCTGCAAAAACAATTCCCTTCTGCAATCTCAGTATCAACATCACATGAACCACTATTAATAAGGCTGTGAAGACATTAAGACTATTATAAGAGAGGAGAGAAATAAACTATTATTATAAGATCAAATGACTCAATATGCACTAACTTGATGGACCCAAAATAAACATTAAAAAGCTATATAGTAATGAAAATATCGCAAATCATGGAGAAGACTGCAGTGGATTTTGTCTCTGTAGCCTCTAGTATTTTCTGCTTTTTTTTTTCTGTATCTGCCTTTGATGATGTCATATGTTGACCCTGTTGACTTAGTCAGTCTGTTCAAGGCTTCCCGGAATCCACTATCTGTGGCTGTCTTCTTCAGTTGTTAATCTAGTCACTCTGCACTCAGCAGTCAGGCTTAGGCACCAGAGGGCAGGGTAGAGTCTCTCCTCACAGTGGGTCTATTGTTTCCTCTCCTGTTGCTGCTGTTCAGGGGAGTGGTCTACCTGATCAAGATTGCTGCTGCCATATTGGGGAGGAATCAGTACCTGGATCTTGCCAGCTATTCCCTCAATTCTTTCCCCAAAACCCCCTCCCCAGTCTCTCCTCAGGTGTGTTTAGCCAACTCTGCCCCCTCCCCCTTTGCTGGAGCCCAGGGTATGTGGCAGTCAGGTTGTGCTAAACCTGACTCTTCTGTCTGTCTGAGGTTATAAGGATCCTCTCTCGCTATTCTTCAGTTGTTTGTTCCAAGTAATTTCTCCACTACTTAGTTATAATTCCAGATTGGTCCTGGGATGAGGTCAGTGTGACTTCCATTCATTCCTCCACCATCTTGCCTCTTTCCTTGAATCATTTCACATTGAAAATAGTTCTTTACATCTGTGCCAGCACCTGTTGGTTGATTTATTGATGGTAGCCATTTTGATATGTGTGAGATGATATTTCATTGTGGTTTTATTTTACATTTCTTTGATGATTAGAGACATTGAGCATCTTTTTGTATGCCTATTGACCATCTTTATATCCTCTTTGGAGAAGTGTCTATTCAAGTCTTTTGCCTATTTTTTAATTGGGTATTTTGTTTTTTTTGGTGTTTAGTTTTATAAGTTCTTTATAATTTTTGGATATGAACCCCTTACCAGATATACCAGCAAATATGTTCTCTCATTATGTGGGTTGTCCTTTTATTTTGTTGATGAATTCCTTTGCTGTTCACACGCTTTTTAGTTTGATGTAGTTATATTTGTTGATTTTTTTGTTTGTTTCCCTTGCCTGGAGAGATATATCCAATAAAACATTGCTAAAAGCAACGTCCAAGATTTTACTGCTTATGTTTTCTTCTAGGTTTTTTATGGTTTTGAGTCTAATATTTAAGTCTTTAATCCATTTTCAATTTATCCTTGTGTGTGGTATAAGATGGTATTCTAGTTTCATTTTTCTGCATGTATCTGTCCAATTTTCCCAATACATTTATTGACTAAACTATCTGTAGCCCATTCTATGTGCTTGCTTTGTCTGTCAAATGTTAATTGACTATAAAAGTGTGGGATTATTTCTGGGCTCTCTGTTCTCTTCCATTGATCTATGTGTCTGTTTTTATGCCAGCATTGTGCTCTTTTGAAAAGAAGTGCTGGTAAGGATGTGGAGGAAGGGGAACTCTTTTGTACTGTTGGAGAGAATGCAGACTGGTGCAACCACTGTGGAAAGCAGTATGAAGGTACCTCAACAAACTAAAAATAGAACTGCCTTTTGATCCAGTGATCCCACTTTTGGAAATATATCTGAAAGAATCTCAAACACCAGATCGGAAGAACATAAAACCCCTATGTTGATTGCATCATTATTTACAATCGCCAAAATATGGAAGTAGCCCAAGTGTCAATCAATAGATGAGTGCATAAAACAACTATGGGACATTTACACAATGGAACACTAGTTATCAGTAAAAAAGAGGAAAATTTTACTCTTTGGGACAGTGTGGACGGACCTGGAGAACATTATAAGTCAATAAGCAAGTCAGAGAAAGACAAATACCATATGATTTCACTCATTTGTGGAATCTAATGAACAAACTAAACTAACAAGGAAAACAGAGACAGACTCATAGTTAGAGAACAGGATGACAGCTAAGTAGGGGGGCAGGTTAGGGGATGGAGGGAACGAGCAAAAAGTAAAAATGATTCATGCACATGGACAATAGTGTGGTGATTGTTGGGGGAGGAGTTATGAGGGAACTCAATTGTAATGGTAAAAATACAATGGAAATTAAAAATTACCCTGGGTGTTGTGGCACAGTGAATTAAATACTGGAATGCAAAGCAAAGGGTTGCTGGTTCGATTCCCAGTCAGGGCACATGCCTGGGTTGTGGGTCAGGTCCCTAGTACGTGGCACGCAAGAGGCAACCACATGTTGATGTTTCTCTCCCTCTCTTTCTCTTTCTCTTCCCCTCTCTCTAAAAATAAATAAATAAAATGTATTCAAAAATTAAAAATAAAGAAAGAAAATAGTTCTTAAGTAGAAATGTTGTTGGTTTTGATGGTACATGAAAATATTTTTTAAAAAGGAAGTATCTCAAATCTGGTTGGTGCAAACTTCCATTCTTTACTTCCTTTTCAATGTTTCTGCAGTTTGACATTTTTTGTTAATTTTTCTTCCTGAAAGGCAGAAAAAGAAAATAATATGTAGAAATTGTTTTCATAGTGATATTACTTCTAACAAACATTTGGTTTTATGTAATTTAAGTTTGTTTTAGAAACACTTTACATTTTTCAATGATTTTAAAGAAAATTTTGCTACTTTGAATATGATTTAGGAAGATAAGCTGTAATCCCAGTTACCAGTTTACTAGAAAAATAGGAAAGAAAGAAAAAACATGTATGAATAGAAACAGCTATCTTATTGTAGAAAAGCTGAAACAAAGGCTTAAAAAAATCATTTGGCATGTTATACCTCTGGTATTAGGATACATAATGTTTGTTTGTTTGTTTTAAATTTTATTTATTTATTTATTTTTTAAAAATACATTTGTCTCTGCCTCCCCCCTACCACTTTCCCTTGCCCCCTCCCTCCTTCCCTCCCTCAGCTCTTCCCCTTTGGTTTTGTCCATGAGTCCTTGCTATAAAGATACATAATGTTTGAATTTATTTCTTCCTGCTTCTTTTGTGCACTTGAAATAATGCATTTGCATGTGAATAGAAGAAAGCAAAATTAAATTCCAAGGTCCATGAAAATAAATTACTGAAGGATGTTTAATAGGGCAAACACCACATGAACCACTTTCTCCATTTACTTTTAACCTCAACATTAACTAAAACCTTCTCTTCAGTGAAAATAGTGTTTGTTGTATGAAGCTCTAAGTTAGTATAAATATAATATGATATATAAAAGAAGAATGTTTTAACACTTGGTCCTATGGTTATCCCTCTTTACAATATTTACTCAAAAAATTATGAAGTAATGCAAGCCTTTCTTTAACAATGCTACTCTGTTCTGCAAGATGCTCAGTGCCCTCATGACATGGTAATAGTTTTCACTTTGAATCCTATTCACTCATGTCTGAAATCAATGACCTATTCTCTTTTCTCTCTCCTAACCATCATAGATAACATACTTTTCTTGTGTCCTCTTTAGGGCACAATCTCAAATAATTATATTGGCCAGGAAGCTGACATTAAGAAATAAAATGAGTCATGTGGGGACTGTAAAGAAAAGGAAAGCCTATTCCCCATCTTAAGAGGACAACAGATGATTGTCACATGGGAATATTGACCCATATTGATTGATTGATTGATCACTCTTCTAAGTTCCCATGAAAAGCCAGACATATGGATCTTTATACATATGAAATCTGTTTTTTCAATTCTGGCAACCAATTTTTTAACACTTTGTTCTGGTTTACATAGTATGAGTCACAGGAAGCTCATTTATGGGCTACATGTAACTTGAAAATCCATTGGTTTGCAGCCTCTGTTTTAGGGGTTTGCTTTGTGCCCTGTGTGATAATAGCTTAATAATGTAAATAAATTCCTATCATTGTAATTGTAATTCATGTATTTATTACGTCTTCCTCTCTCCATTCCATTATGTATCCACGAAATCTGTAGTATGCATGTATAACTTAATAGACTTTATTACTGTTATAGGGAATGGAAATGCAGTCTAATTGGTTCCTTTCCCCAAGGATCTAAGAGTTTCTATGAGAGTTAGAATGTAAACAATCATGGTACAACATGACAAGTATCATGAGACAGTATAATTGTAACGCAAGAGAGATACCTGTCTCAATTAATGCAATCTTTTAAATGAGTGAAATGATCATTTCTCTCTCTAGCAGCTCTTGGAGAGATGATAATGGCAGAATGTTCAGGAAACCTGAAATGTGGTGGGAGAGAGATTTGTGGGAAGAGGGGCTTTTCAGTTCATCCTAAATAGAGTACCTTTGTCATTTGAGAAAGATGATGCTTTCATTTTATCCTTTGACATCTATTGAGTATTATTGCTAAGGTGAAATGCTCAGAAGAGTCAATAGATTGTTCCCTTTTTATATTGCATTGACTAGGTGTCAGCAATTCCAATTGTATCAGATCATTTATTACTCTGAGAAAATCCCATGACAAATTCTGAGATTAATTTGTTGTTGGTGAGCAACTCAGGAGACATTTCTACTTCTTATAATAGATTCTCACAGTTCAGGCCAGGTTTGGTATTACTACTTTTTATGAAATATAAACATTTCAGATAAGGGAATCAAAGTGAAATCTAGACTTGGTTACAAATCAAAACTAAATCTCCATGCACTGTCAAAATCCTGGACTTTTTAAAAAAAAATTTCTTTTTTTATTGCAAGGGCAGTTCATGCAGAGAAAAGATAAGAGTGTCCAGTAAACAAGTATGTTTTGGGTAGCAAATGAAACAGCAAAATGAAAGCACTTGACTGATTAATAGAAGTGTTATTTATCTGCCTTGAGTTGATATATATTATGGAAAGTGAGATAATACTACAGATGCACTTAAGTAAGAGCAGACAACTTTCCTGAAATTGTCCATTTGGCAATGAGTTTATAGAACTTTAAGGAAAAATTAGTATTAGGTATTGAGCCATTTCCAAAGAAAACTCCAGAAGCCTCTAAAAGCAATATTAATTCGAAGTTGGAAATTGGATAACTATTTCCTTTACAAGCCAGCAGGAGCTATGAATATGCAGAAGATACAGCTTTTTGTAGTGTTATATGAATAAAAGCTCTTGCTGTTCACAAAGATCTCTGAAGAGCAGGTGACATTAAATTCAACTTTGAAGCTTAGAGCACCTCAAATGGAGATTTCTTTAAAAACTAAGTTAAAGGTATTTTATTTCCCTACTCTCACCTGCCAAATCAGCTAATTCACACTTACAGGAAAATTCACACTATCTCCTCTTGGGCTGATCCTCAGCAACAGTCTAAGGTATTTGAGGGCCTCCATGTTATGAACATAGGATCGGGAACATGAAATCTTGATTTGAATGTTGTCCTTGCAACATGTTAGTTGTGTGGCTTTGGACTAGTTGAACTTCCTTGTACCTCAGTTTGCTTATTTTACAAAATGAGAAAAAATCATCCTTACCTCATTAGATAGTTGTGAGGACTGAGATGCTGATGCCTTGAACATGGTAAATGTGAATTTAATATTAATTCCACCCCCTTTCTTCACAGATTTCACCTTCCTGGGGATTCAGTGCCTCCTGCATTTCAGGTCCAGGGAGGACAGGGAAGAAAACAGTTATGTGGATAAGGGCTCCAACTGATCATCCTCAAATTAGGCAAAAAGTGCCTTGTCTGCCATTCCAACAGATAAGCCCTGTTCCCTGACCTTTGGCATTTCCAGAAAGCTCTGAGTTAAGGAATTTTCTTTGTGTATAAAATTAAGGTACTAATTTCTACTATAACTTTAAGCAGGTTCCAAGCCAGAGAAGGGGGATTTTTCACCAGAAATTCCTTGTTGCTAATTTTTCTGTATACTTCAGCCCACAGATTTGCCTGCACGGGTGAAGGACTTTTTTCACTGAGGGCAATCTTTTATTTTTAAATTTTGTGCATTTATAGTTTAGGTCCCATTAGCTAGAGAGATTTATTTTTAAGTTCAGGCTCTACTGAGATAGGAATCTTCATGCAAAGAAAGCTCCTACTGAGTACAAAAGAAACTTTGCCTGATACAGAACTGTAAGACTTGGCCTACTACTGTTCATAGATTTTTTTTATTCAAGAGAATTTTGAAGATACTACGAGGATAGTATTCCTCCCCACACTGACCCCAATGGGTGTCTTAAACAACATACCTGTTGAGATTGCATTTGCTAGGGGACAAAACACTCATGTGGTTTAGTTCATTAGCTTAGACTTTCAAAAATATAAAAAGCCATTCTCTGAGGGAAGGAATGGTGTAGTGTACTTGAAAGTCCATTATTTTAACCCTACCAGGGATAAAGTATTGATATGATAAAAAGGAAAGGACTACAATTACCAAAATTTGAATTTAGAAATCATTACTATTATGGGAAGGAAATTATCATAATTTTCTCTGGGTTTGAGTGAACTGCATAAATAAATCTATTTCTGACTTCCTAGGAAATGTCATAAAATACAATTCAGTTAAAATTAACACAATTATTTATCAGTAAAACCCTGAGCATATGTTTACCCCTGAATCAGCTCTCACCAGTCGTATTATCTCTAGGATATACAGAAAATGCGGCCCCTACTCTAAAAATATTTATAGAATATTTTGGAAAACATAAATGAAACATATTACATGATATATTATTCTGAGTGCTTTACATTTCTAAAAATCTTCCTAAGACTGGTGATTTATTTTATTTTGTTTCTACCAAAGTTTCACATGATATGGATTCATTCACACTGGGGTTTAAATGACTGATAGTTGGATTTTTTTTTCCAGACATCATAGGAAATAGGAGAAACAACTTGATTAGCATCAGAAAGTAAAGGGACTTGGGGGAATGTATGTTAGAAGAGAAAATAATACAAAAAGGGCCAATAGTGGGATAATAAAGAAAATTTTACCTCAGTCTCTCTTTCCTGAAGTCCATGTGACTACATCCCTGGATAAGCACTGAATACAAGCCTTGAAATCCTAAGTCAAATCTTAATTTTGGCT
Organism: Pteronotus mesoamericanus; assembly: GCF_021234165.1. NCBI lineage: Eukaryota > Metazoa > Chordata > Mammalia > Chiroptera > Mormoopidae > Pteronotus > Pteronotus mesoamericanus. The sequence goes on from NW_026555150.1 coordinate 767,779, forward strand.
ATGAATTTTAAAATTACCCTTTTATCTAATATTACTATTTTCTATAATATGTTTTCAGGACAAAAATTGTGTCTTGTTCACTGTTGTATTCCCTGTGCCTAACATGCTAACATATACTAAGTGCCTGTGATATAAAATCTTTCCAAGAAGGTACTCTTCTCTCACTTTTTTATTAATCTTGTTCTTTCCCTTTGTGAGTTATTTTTTTGTCCAGCCCTCAAATTATAGTATTCAAAATTCCATCCACAGATACTTAGTTTCTCCTTCTATACATTCACTATGTTCATTTATTATTTAGTGATCACCTTTTGTTTTCTAATGACCAAGAAGTGTAAGCTACTAACTTAAATTACAGGTGTCACCCTTAGAATAATACAAACCCAGGTTCAAATTCATCTTTACCATTTGCTAGCTATGGGACTTATGGTCTAGTGATACTTAATTTCTTTGATCCTTAGCTTACCCCTCTGTTTAAAGGGTCAAATGATAATACCTACCTCTTAGTGTAATCATGAGAAGTAGGTGAAATATTATGTGCAAAGTAAATAGCACAGTGATGTGAACTTAATAAGTATTTAATAAATGTTAGCTGCTTTTACTTTTGTTTGTAAATCTTTGAGTTATTTTAATTCACATACTGTGCAGTTCACCTATTTAAGTATACAATTCAATGTTTCAATTTTTTTTGTAAATTCTCATGTTTGTACAACGATCACCACAATCTAATTTTACATTTTTATCCTCCCAGAAATAAGCCAGTAGCCATTGGTAGTGTTCATATTTTCCCACCCTAGCCCTATAGATTTGATTATTTTGGACATTTCATAGAAATGGAATCTTAAAACATAGAATAATATTTTCAAGGTTCATCCCTGTTATAGCATATATCAGCAATTCTTTTTATTGTTAAGTAATATTCCATTGTATCAATATAACACATGTTGTTTATTCATCTGTTGATGGACATCTGGTTGTTTCCACTTTGTAGCTATTATACATAATGCTGCTATAAACATTCATGAACAAATTTTTTGTGTGATCAAGTATGTTTTCATTTGTGTTGGGTATATACCTGGGAATAGATACACAAGGCTTGTCCTGGAAAAGTCCAGCAATTGTTAATATAATGAGAACAGTTTGTGCGACATCGATGTGGCCTGGCAGCCAAGGAGAGTGAACTGGAATGTGCATGTGTGAACAAAGACAACTACATTGTTCTAGTCAGTGGGGGCAGTAGATGCAATTGAGTGAGCATGTGTACTGTTTGGCCATTGCATTCAAAATGACTGAGCGAGTAATGCAATGAATATGCATCAAGTTTTGTGTTAAACTTGAACATTGCTCCGTGGAAACTATTGGGATGATGAAGAAGGCTGCAGTTATAGACAACTGTTGATTGGCAGCTTCATCACAGCAATGTGCCCACTCCTGCACTGTATCTTGTACAGAGATTTTTGGTAAAACATCAAATCACGCAGATGACTCTGCCCCCCTATAGCCTATATTTGGGTCCCTGTGACTTCTGGCTTTTCCCAAAACTAAAATCACCTTTGAAAGGGAAGAGATTTCAGACCATGGATGAGATTCAGCAAAATATGATGGGGCAGCTGATAGTGATTGGGAGAATTGTGTGAGGTCTCAAGGTGCCTACTTTGAAGGGGACTCAGGCATCATTGTCCTGTGTACCTGTGTACAATATTTCTTGTATCTTGTATCTTCTTCAATAAATGTCTCTATTTTTCAAATTACATTGCTAGGATACCTCCTTGGGCAGACCTCACATACCTACTGAGTCTTATGTATAAGACTTTGAGGAAATGCTAATCTATTGTTTAAGCCAGCTGCAACATTTGACATTCCCACCAGTTATTTATGAGGGTTCCAGTTGCCCCACATCATTGCTAACACTTGTTGTTGTCTGTTTTGATTTTAACCATCTCAGTGAATGTAAAATGGTATGTCATTGTGGTTTTGACTTATATTTACCAGAAAACTGATGATTTGGAGTATTTTCTCATGTGTATAATGGACAATAGTATATCTTCTATAGAGTAAAGTCAAATCAAGTCTTGTGACATAATAAGATTATATATTTCTCTCCGCCCCCACTTTCTGACATAGAACTCACAAAACCCTTATAATTTCTTGAGTGATAGGGGTGACTGAAGAGTGTTATACAGACCTCCTAAATCCCTTGGGATTTCCAGGAGAATAAGAGCGTCTTTTGTTCTAATCAAGCAACTCTTGGTTGGCTCTGAAATAACTTAAGGATGGAGGCTAGTCACCAGAAACACCAAGCCATGATTAGAAACTGAGAACTTTCAGTCCCATCTCCTTCTTGGAGGAAGGGGAAAAGATAGAAGCTGTACATTGAGTTAGTAATTGATGATGCCTATATGATGAATCTCCCATAAAAATCCCTGAACTATAGTTTTCAGAGCACATTCAGGTTGGGGGATACATCCATAATTCTAGACGATGAGGCACCATAACTCCATGATAAGAGAAACTCCTGTACTCAGGACCCTCCTTTACCTTGCCCTATGTACTTCTACATCAGCAAGTTCATCTGTATCTTTTATAATATCCTTTGTAATACAAACATAAATGTAACTAAATGTTTCTTTGAGTTTTGTGAGACATTCCAACAAATCATTGATCCCAAGGAGGGGGAGGTTGTAGGAATCTCCAATTTTGTTGCCAAGTTGGACAGAAGTGTGTGTATTCTCCAGACCCATTAGTTGTGATTGGCATTTGAAGTGAGGGCAGTCTTGTGAGACTGAGTCCTTTAAACTGTGGAGTCTGACGCTACCTACCTGGAGTAATGCTGAATTATGTTGTAAGACACCCAGTTGGTGTCTGGTGAGTTGGGAAGTCATTGGTGTGGAGGGGAAAAACCCCTTCCCAACAGAAGTGTTGTAAGTAGAGAAGAAGTTTTCCTTCAAATCTATTGTTCATAATTTAAATGGGGTTGTCTTTTTATTATTGAGTTAGGTGTTAATTGTATATTTTCAATACAATTCTCTTACCAGATATGATTTGGAAAAATTTTCTCCCATTTTGTGGGTTGTCTTTTTACTCTCTTGATTGTGTTTTTGAATCAGAAAAGTTTTTAATTTTTATGTAGTCCAATTTTTTTTGTTACTTGTGCTTTTGGTGCCATATCTAAGAAATCGTTGCTCAACCCAATATCATGGGTATTTTCTGCTTTATTTCCTTTTAAAGATTGTACAGTTTCAGTTCTTATATTTAGGTTTATGATCTATTTTGAGTTACTTTAGGGTGTGATATAAGGGTCCAATTTCATGCTTTGGCAAGTGGATATCCATTTGTCTCTTTGCCACTTATTAGAAATATTATTTTTTAAATGTTTTTGTTGTTGCTCAGTTACATTTGTCCCCCCTTTTCCCTTATTACTCTCCCCTGCCCTGCCCACTCCCCTCTCCCACATTCAATTTTTTCCTCCTGTTGTCCTTGTCCATGTTACTTGTCTTGACTCTTTCCTTTCTTTCCCCCATTTTCCCCCTTTTCCCTCCCCTGTGGTTACTGTCAGTTTGTTCTTTATTTCCATGTCTCTGGTTCCATTTTGCTTGCTGCTTTGTTTTGTTGATTAGGTTCCACTTATAGGTGAGATCATATGGTGTATGTCTTTCACTGCCTGGCTTATTTCACTTAGCATATTATTATTATTATTATTATTATTATTTCTGATTGAAATGTCTTAGCATTCTTGTTACAAAGCAATATGTCATAAATGCATTGGTTTATTTCTCTACTCTCATTTCCACATAATTGATCTATATGTCTATCTTTAGGACAGTACCACACTTTGATTGGTGTAGCTTTGTAAGTTTTAGATTAGGAAAATGAGTTTTCCAAGTTTGTTCTTTTTCAAAATAGTTTCCACTATCCTGGGCCTCTTTCATTTGTAAATGAAATTTTGGATAAGCTTTCCAATTTCTTAAATAAAAAAGACCAGATGATATTTCAATAGGGGTTATGTTGAATCTGTAGATCAATTTAGGTAGTATTGCTATGACAATATTAAGTCTTTTAATCCATGATTATGAATGTCTTCCTATTTGTTTAGGTCTTCTTTAATTTTTCTAAATGATGTTTTGTCAAGGAACATGTATAAGGGACCCATGGACAAAGCCAAAGTGGGAAAGGATTGAGGGAGCAGGGATGGGGGCAGGAGAAATTGGCAGTGGGAAAATAGAGACAAGAGTATTTGAACAATAAAATAAATAAATAAATGATGTTTTGAAGTTTTTGGTGTATAAATCTTGCATTTCTATTGGCAAAACTATATCTAAGTATTTTATTTTTATTCTAATATTGAAGTAGGTAACTTTTTAATATTATTTTTGTATCATGTCACATTACAGAACTCATTTATTCTAATAGTTTTTTTCAATTTCCTCCAGATTTTCTATATACAAAATTATGTCATCTGCAAACAGGGAACTTTATTTCTTCCTTTGCAGTCTATATACTTTTATTCTTTCTTTCTTTCTTTTTTTTTTTTTTTTTTGGCCTAGTTGCCCTATCTAGAGTTTGTAGTACCATGTTCAATAGAGTGGTTAGATCATATATCCTTGTCTTATCCCTGAAGTGAAAGACTTCAGTCTTAGATCATTAATTACAATGTTAACTGTGTATTTTCATAGAAAATCCTTTATCAGGATAAGGAACATCCTTCTATTCTTAATTTTTGAATATTTTTATCATTTAAGGTTTTCAGATCTTGTCAAATGCACTTAATGCATTTGTTGAGATGAATGTAAGTTAGCCCTTCAGTCTTGTAATATGGTATATTACATTGACTTTTTAATATTGAACTAATCTTGCAATCCTGGAATAAATCTCACTTATTTATGATGTATAATCCTTTTTATATGATGGTGGATTGGGTCTGTTAATATTTTATTGAGGATTTTTGTGTTAATATTCATAATCCTAATATTCATAAGGTTTTGTGCCAAATATTATAGGTCTATGTTTTCTTCCTAATATACTTGTCTGGCTTTGATGTAAGAGTGATACTGGCCTTATAGAATGAATTGGGAAAGTTCCCTTTTCTTTTTTTAAATTTTGGATGAGTTTCTGAAGGATTTGTATTAATTCTTCATTAAATGGTTGGTAGAATTGACCACTGAAACCCTCAGGTCCTGCATGTTTCTTTTTTTCTTAATTACTCATTTAATCTCTTTACTTTTTTTAGGTCTACTCAGGTTTTCTTTTTTTGGTGTCAGTTTCAGTAGTTTCTGTCTTTTGGGGATTTTGTGCATATTCAGGGTTATTTCTTTATTTTTTGGCAAATATTTACTTGTAATATTTCCTTATAATCCTTTCTAACTTTTGTAAGATAGCATTTTCCTTCTTTTTCAATCCAGCCAAAATTTTATCCATTTTGCTGATTTTTTTCAAAGAATCAACCTTTGGTTTCATTGATTTTTCTCTTTTGTTTTTCTATCCTCTATTTTCTCTCTCTCTTGTCTTTATTATTTCCTTTCTTCTGTTTGTTTTAAGTTTAATTTGCTCTTATTATTCTAGTTTCCTATGGTGAAAGTTTAGGTTATTGATTTGAACCATGTGTGCCATAGCTGGTTTAACAGAGACAACTGTATGCTCTTGTTACCAACTTTGCATTCAGTGATGTCACTTTCGCAGCTTGGAATCAGTCTAGGTTGGTGTATTTATGCCACATAAATTAGCGAATGATATGAAACTTTTTTGAGAGATCTGTTTTACAGGCACACCACTCACTATAGCAGACTTGCTCCAACCAATCTGTTATAATACTGAATTAATAAGACAGCATTAGGACTACCTTTCTAGGTTCCATTGCAATCTTCACATTTTTTTTAGTCAAAGATATTCATACTTACACTTTGTATGTCCTTACACATTTCTTCAGTTTCAAGCAAGTTGGTATCTTCAATTTCAGTGTCAGAATATTTACTTCACTTATTTGGACCTATGTTCTCATGTTCATTTTCTTTCATTGGTATCTGCAATGTTTGTGGTGATAAAATTTTAGCATGATAAACCTTTTGAAAATGGAGGTGAATGTTTGGAGAATCTTTGGATGAGGACATTGGCTGAGCTAGCTATAGCTGTAATTATTTTCCCTACCGTTTGTTTATTTGTTGCAGGTGCACATACACAGCAACCATCTTCTGGAAGGCATAAAGCAAATACTTAAGTCTGACATCTGGCTGTGAATTACAATCAGGTGCAAAATCTGCTTCTGTTCACATGCCTCACTCATACTGAAGTTGGCTAAAAGGAGTTTTATTTTAAAGTTGCTCTTGAGGCATGACCTTTGATGACAAGCCTCAGCCCAACATAGATTGATTATGGCTGAGTTGCAAAGTGCCCCTACAGCATTTAGAATGGAAATGCTGACCGTGTGTGCCTTTAGTAGAGCCAGGCTAGCAGGTGCAGGATTGTAGTTCACAAAAAGGTTGGCAAAGTATTTGATGCTGAAGGAATTGAGAATCTGTTCATTATTTAGAGATTCATGCAGGAAGAATTCACTTTCTATTTGGAACTTCTGTCAGAAAACCAGTGAATTTTTCTATGGTGATGTAATAGAAATTTGCAGCTCTATTCAAATCCTGGTTTTTCCATTTACTAACTGTGTGACTTTGGTCAAATTTAAGTTCTTTGAACCTCAGTTTTCTCAACTGCATAGTGGAAATAGTGCAATGCATAATGTACTGTATAATGGAAATCTGCCTTACCAGTTTGTTATAAGATTTAAATCAAGGTTATATGTATGTGTATACATATGCATCTAGCATCATATATGTCCCTTGCTCTTTAACTACTAGCTGTCACTTATGCTTGACATTTACCCAGAACATTATTTTAATTCACATTTTTTTTCTTTCTGTGGTTGAAATAAGTCATTTCTTTTAAGTGGTCAGAATAATTCAACAGCTGGCAAAAGTATCTGATACTTTGTCATAATGATTTCTATAATTATCACTGTTATATAGGAGTGAAATTATGCATTAGAGAATTTATATCATTTATTGTACACTTATTCTTCATTAGATACTTTTAAAATTATTTTACATGTATTACCTCCTTCAGTCTTTACCTTGCAAATGATAGGTGCTAATATTATCCCTATCTTAAAAGTGAGGAAAATAAGTTAGTTGTCCACAAAGCTGTGAAAGAAACCAGATGAAGTTGCTCATGCTAAGACTCATGTCATCAAACCAAAACTCAACTAAGTTTTATTGCTTGGATCTCCTGGAAAAGGAAGGCCCAGTCAACCAGTCAGTGCTTACTTACCTGCTTAGCATGCTACTAACATGGATCCAAGACTTCCCTTTGCTTCATTTAAAGAAATTAATGCTGCTTTAATCAATCAGCAAATTCCTAGTATAAGTTCTTTGTTCTTGGTCACTTTGATCTATAAAAATATCCCTGTAGACAACTCTTCAGAGCTCCTTCTTATCTGCTAGTTTGGACACTGCCCAGTTCATGAATCGATGAATAAAAAGCCAACTAGATCAGTAAATTGTCTGTGGAAAATTTTTTTTAACGTAGTCAAATTACATGGAGGAGGTGGAATTTTAACCAAGCAGTTTGTCCCCAGAGTTTGTACTTAAATATTTGCTGCTCAGTTTGTGGCCTATGGGCAATCGGTATTGACATCATTTGGAGCTTGTTAAAAATGTGTAATCTCTGGCCCCACCCTAGACCTACTGTTCAGAATATGCATTTTAGCAATGTCCTCTGTTCTCATATGTGCATTACATTTGAGAAGTACTTCTTTAAACCACTAATGGATAGTAATATGAAGCTAGTCCTTACCTAACACATCCATTTCTCATATAACCATTTAAATGAACAGTAGAATATAACACCAGAAATAACCCATACCTAAAAATGAAGAAACAAAACTTCCATATGACTAAAAACTAAAATAAAGGTATACTAGAAATAGTTCAGAGGAGACTGAATTAAAAACAGCTGCTAAGATCTGTCTGGCAGCTGTTTCTATTGAGTTTGAAAATGATTTACTAGAGTAAACCATATGACAATTTATAGGCTATCTGTTGAGGTCTCAGTGAAATTTTTTAAAAAACAGCACATGGATTCTCTCTTTAAAAAAAAAGGGAAAAGGCATGATGAAGTGAACTTACAAGCCAAATCCCTGTCCTCATATCCCGATGCCTGAATTAAGGAGAAAAATTGAATTGAAAAAGGATATAAACTGAGCCTGTTTGCAAGCTTCTTGCATCTAAAACTTGGTGTTGTGGCTCTTATAATACAGGTATGGCTCAAGAAATCCTTAGCAAAATAATACCTAGTCTTGTTTTAGGTTTTTTTTTATTGTTTGAAAGGAATGCATGGTCATGCTCAGATTAGCAGGAGAAATATTCTTTGTTCATTTGAGATTAGAGTGTCATATTAACATCAAGAAAAATATCTCACATTGGTAAGGTTTATATGCCTATTAGGAAAACTAGTGAAGAAGTCAGCTTGTGGTTCTCGTTGGTGGAGTGGCAGAACTGAGATGACAGCACCCGCTTTCACTCTTGGAGAGACTTAGGGTCTGTATGTGACTCCACCAGAGGCAATAATGTCTATGCAGCTGAGAGTCCCTGTTAGCACTTAGCAGATGCCTGAGAAACTCCAGTTTGCAGAAAAGCAGGAAGTTATTAAGGGGAAGAGAACTTTCTCTTCTTGTGAAGAAGGATGAAGTTTCTCAAGGGATGAGCAAGGGACTGTACTTGGAAACTTGAAAGAAGGGGCTGCATAGAAAGGAATGGTTTTTGAAAAAAGAAATAGCAAAGGGAAGTTGATGGAAATACAATGTTCACATAGGACATTTTCCAAGTTTGGAAGACCCTTCCATTCTGTGATATAGTTGAATGATCAGCCTAATAAATTTATAATTTCTGTTGTTCCCGCATTGTGTTACTATTTTGAGGTGCATGTGACCCTTAAGTAAAGAACTTGATATAAAACCATTATAGTCTTGTGTGAGTTTGATATGGGGAAGACTGGGAAAGGGGCAGTATCTTCCCCAGTCTTCCCCAAGATCTGGGTATCTTGCATGGATTTCAGTAGAGACAGTGATATAAACATATCACGCATCCCTGTGAATTACCATGTGGGGTATTGTGAAACAGTACCAAGTGGGGTAACTGTTTATAGGCAGTAGTGGTGATATCCACTTACCAGAAAAGCCCCTAAGTAGCTATATGACTGAATTCCCTCAGGAGTTTGATATACACAGGTTAACTAGAAATTAAAGATTTAAAAAAAAAAGAAAAAGATTAGAATAGACACTTCACCACATAAAATATATTAATGGCAAGTAAGCATATGAAAATATGAATTCAAAACATGTTAAAGTTCAATGAGGTACCAGTATACACCTATAAGAGTAAAAAAAGACAATTGGCGTAGCTAATATTTTCATTTATTACTTAGAAATTATTCTATATTAGTATATATAGAGCTTTCCACTTTCTTTTTTCTTTTTATTTCTTATTGTTGATACTATTACAGATGTCTTCCAGTTTTCCCCTTTTTGCCACCCTCCACCCAGCCCCCACCCAAGTTCCCCCTGGCCTTCACCACATTATTGTCTGTTATTTTAAAATTTGTTTATTTAAGTATAACATAAATACAGAAAAGTGCACTAGTCCCAAGTATACTACTTCATGACTTTTTATTAAGTGAATATTTCCATGTAACCACCACCCAGCTCAAGATATAAAACATAACGAGCACTATGGAAGCCTCTTTATACAACTTCCCCCGACCCCATCATTATCCTTCCAACAGATAACCACTATTATGTAAGCTTATGTTAATTTTGCCAATTTTTGAAGTTTAATATGAACTGAATTATACAACATGTATTATTTTGTGTCTGTCATCTTTTGCTCAAAATTATAATTGTAAGTTCATCCATGTTGTTGTATATTGCTATTTTTCATCCCTTTTCATTGCTATGTTTATAGTATTTCAATGTATAGCTGAACCACAATATACCTATTCATGATACTATTCCCAGTTTTGGCAATCTGAATAGTACTGCTGTGATTCCTCTCGTTCATGTCTCCAGAAGTATATATTTTTAGATTTAATCTTTATTATATTTTTCCATCACCATTTAATCCCCTTATTTCTCCCTCCCACTAGCAATCACCACATTGTTGTTCATGTCCATGAGTCCCTGTTCTTATTTGCTCAATCCCTCCATTCCCTAAATCCCTCCACCCACCCCTAGCTGTCATCCTGCTCTCTATCTATGAGTCTGTCCCCATTTTTCATGTTAGTTCAGTTTGCTCATTAGATTCCACATGTGAGTGAAATCATATGGCATTTGTCTTTCTCTGGCTGGTTTATTTCACTTAGCATAATGTTCTCCATGTCCATACATACTGTTGCAAAGGGTAAAATTTTCTTCTTTTTTATAGCTGAGTAGTATTCCATTCCAGTGTGAATGTCCCATAGTTGTTTTACCCACTCATCTACTGATGAACACTTGGGCTGCTGCCATATCTCGGTGACTATAAATAACACTGCAATATATGTTTTCATTTATGGACTGGAGTTGTTTTGTTGAAGGGAGAACACTTGATTAGCTTTATTAGATACTGCCAGTTTGCCTGGAGTTGATGTACCAATTTTCACTTCCACCATCAGCATATGAGAATTCTGGTTACTTTACCTCCTCACTAACACTTGCCATTAACAGCTCCTGCTGTGAAACAAACTACCACAAAACTCAGTAGCTTAAAACAATGTTTATTATTGCTTATACACCTGCTTTTGGGTTAGCTGATATATATTAAGTGCTCCTGAGCGGCTCTCCTGTAAACAATGGTTCTGACTGGTTTTGACTCTTTAACATGGTCTGTTTTATGCATGTTCATTCAGTGGCACAGACCAGAGGGTGAGTCAGCAGCAGTTGCACAGGAGAAGTTCTGCTCATAAAAATGGCAAAAATGCATGAGCGGTAACAGAAACACCCAAGGTCCTAAGGCTTAGTCTTGAAAATGTCACATATTTCCTTTTGATTTATTCTAGGGCCAAAGCAAGACATAAGGCGAAATCCAAAGTCAAGGGATAGAGGAATATACTCTCTAAAGTTTATGTGAGGAATTGCAAAGACCGTGGCAGAGAGTAAGTGCAGTGAAAGAACTGAAACCATTAATGCAATCTATCACATCAGTTTTTTTTTTCTCTTTTCCTTCTGTGGTCATTCTGGTTGGGGTATAGTGATATCCTACTGTGTTTGTATTTTATATTTCTCTGATGACAAATGAAGTTGAGAATTTTTAATGTTTTGTATCCATTTGTATATCTTTTGTAGAGGGCTTTTCCACAAGCTTTGCCCATTTAAGAACTTGAATTGTCTGCCTTTTTCCTACTAATATGTAACATTTTTTAAAAAAGATTTTTTTATTAATTTTTAGAGAGAAAGGAAGGGAGGGAGAGAAACTTTGATGTGCAAGAAAAACATCGATCAGTTGTCTTTTGCACTCCCCCAACCAGGGATTTGGTCCGCAACCGAGGCATGTGCTCTGACTGTGGCATTGAACCAGCGACCTTTCAGTCCACAGAGTGACGCCCAATCCACTGAGCCACACCAGTCAGGGAAGTATGTACGATTTCTAATAAAACTATATTTTGGATCAGAATACTTCATCAGATATATTTATTGGCAATATCTCTTCACATGCTGTAGTTTGCTTTCTCACTGCCTTAATGTCATTTTAGGATAAGCAAAAGTTCTTAAATTTTAGTCAACTTCTATCAACATTTTATTTTATGTATAGTGAGTTAATATCCTATTTAAGAAATCTTTGTTTATCTGAGGGAAATGATGGCATTTTCCTGTTTACTTCTGGATACTTTATTATTTTAATTTCCATATTTAGGTCTATGGTACAACTAAAATTGTTTTCACAAGTGCAAGTTTCATTTTTTCCATATAGATATCTAACTAGTGTAGAATCATTTATTGGAAAGAAAATAATTTTTCAACTGCATCGCAGCACTACATTTGTGGAAAATCATGAGACCATATGTGTGTGAGTATGTGTGGTTGGCAGAATTTTAAAATGGTTGTCCAAGATGCCACATATTAATCATGGGAATCTGTGAATACGATGGTGTAGCAGTCCAGTAATTATGTTGTATTATGTGGCACAGTGGACCATATAGTGGATAGGTAGGGAGGTTATCTGGGTGGGTCTGATTTAATGGAATGAGCCCTTAAATGCACTTTCTCTGACTGGTGGCAGAAGGGAAAGCCAGAAAGATAGATTTGAAATGTAAGGATTTAACATACTGTTGCTGGTTTAATGATAAAAGGGGCCCAGTGAGACAGAATGTAGACAGCCTTAAAATGAAAGTAACAGTTCTCAGCTGACAGACAGTAAGGAAATAAGGAATTCAGACCTACATGTCAAGGAGCTGCGGTTCTGCCTACAGTCTGAATGAGCTTGAAAACAAATTCTTTCCCCAAGCCTTCAGATAACATCCCAACTCAACTGATTTATTAATTTCAGCCTTGGGAGACCCTGAGCAATGAACCCAGTTTAGTCTATCTGGACTTCTGATCTACAGAGTCATGAGATACTAAATGGGTGTTGCTTTACGTTGCTAAGTTTGAGACAACTTGTTATACAGCTTTAGAAAACTAGTATAGTCTGCTTCTTGATTTTATATGTTGTTTTATATAAATATGTTTTCTTTTTACCACAGTGACACTACTATGGTGCCTTAAATATTATACCTTTATAGTAAGCTTTGATTTCTGATATATCCCTCTAATGTGTCATCTCTCCATGAGATTACCTTGATTCTTCCTGACCTTACATTTCCATTTAAGTTTTAGAGTCACTTTACCAATCCTCCTCTCCTGCCCCAAATACAATAAAGTCATGATTTTACTGACAATTACACTAAGGAAAATTGTCTTTAAATTTTGAGTATAAGAATATGATATATATGTCCCCATTAAATGAGGTCTTTTAAAAATATTTCTCAGTAATGATTTTTAGCAGTTTTATTGAAGTATAATTTACATACAATAAAATTTACACATTTTAACTTTACAATTTGATGTTCAATTTATACAGTTGTGCCATAATTACAGCAATACAAGCTTAGAACATAACCATCACTTCTAAAAGTTCCCTCATGCTTTTTTGTAGCAATCCCTGCTCCTGCCCCTAGACTGAGGCAATACCTGACATCATTTCTCTCTATATATAGTTTTGTCTTTTCTATAGATTTAATATAATGGAATCATACAGTATGTAGTATTTTGGTTTTGGCTTCTTTTACTTAGTAGTATATTTTTGATATGTTGGTACATATAAAAATAGTTTGCTCTTTTTAATTTAATCGCTGAGTAAGTATTTGATTGAATGCCATAGTACATATATTTTTTAATTTTTATTATATTTATGTATGTATTTAGAGATGGGGAAGAGAAAAAGAGAGGGAGAGAAACAATGTGTGGTTGCCTCTCACGTGCCGCCCCCCCCCCCTCCGCTGGGGACCTAGCCTGTAACCCAGGCATGTGCCCTGACTGGGAATTGAATCTGCGACCCCTTGGTTCAGGAGCCAGTGCTCAGTCCATGGAGCCACACCAGGGAGGGCTGCCATAGCATATTTATTCATTCACCTGGTTATTGACAAAAAGGTTGTTTCCATTTTGAGTTATGATGAGATGCACAAACTGTAACTATTCACGTGCAAGTGTCTTTTGTGGACAGGTTTTCATCTCTCTAGGATAGATACCAAGGAGGAGAATTACTGTGTTATATAAGCTTATGTTTATATAGTTTGAGACAACTTGTTATACAGCTTTATACAGATTTTCTTCTGTGCTTATTTTTATAGGATTTGTTAGTTTTAGACCTTACATTTATGTATTTGATACATTTTACGTTTTTTTGTAGGTAGTGTGAGGTAAGGTTTCAGGTTCCTTTTGTTTTTCTTTTTTATTTATAGTTCTTAAAAAAGGGATAGCCACTTGTTTTACTACTAATTCTTGAAAAGGCTGTCCTTTTTTATGCTATAAATATGTACAATCTTGTATATGTCAGTTAACTGTTAATAAAGATAATACGAGACATTCTCTTAGAGGGTTCATTATTATTAAAACATAATTTATTTTTATTTAAAATAATGACTATCAAAATACCAACACAGGTTTCTTAAGAACCAGAGAACTTGATTCTGAAATGTAGATGGAGGAACCAAGAAAGAAAAAAAGTAGGAAAAACCAGGGAAAAAAACAGACAAAAATGATTTTAATTTATCTACTGACTGGATTGAAATAATCTAGCCTAATACAAAATAATATTGATTATAAACTGTAATTAAAAAGTAAAATTTAAAAAAATCTTTGCCCTCAGGCAACTTGAAAGAGTGAGAAAACATCACCCAGAGACTCCTTGATTGTTCACACAAAGTGATCGACATCAATCAAAAATTAGCAGGTAAGTGAGAGAGGAGCCTTGGAGCCGTGGACAAACAGTGGATTCGACTCTCACACATCCCAACGGGTGAGAAGTGCAGTGGAGGCTCGAGAGGCTGGGCTGTGTGCCCACGGGCACTAGCACCAGACGGACATTGAAACAGCCAGTTAGCTCCCCCAAAGAACGGGGTCTGAATCATAAACAGGGACCCCTAAACTACAGCAGCTAAAACCAATAAAATACAGAAAAAACGCAACCCAGAAAAGCTTAGGGGCGCTCTCGGTCAAAGGCAGGTGGCTGGGGATGCAAAGAGACATTTAAAGGACCAACACAAATATTGCAGTGGCAGCCACCCTCCTTGATGTCTGGGTAGAGGCAGCAACAGGGTGGGCTCTTGCCTGGGAAAAGATTGGTGAGGAAAACTTTGTGAAGAGAACTGAGACGGCAGCCGGTGGAGCCCGGGTGATAACATACCTCGCACTGCAGCTACCATCTCGCTCAGGCATAAGGGAATCAATTAACTTGCCTTTTGTGCACTCCGCACACAGCTCGTGCACATGTGAGCTGGGGGGCTGAGTGCAGACTGGCTGGGAGATCCCTGAGGAGAGACTGGAGACGGAGGCGTTGGGGAAAGAACGGGAGGAGGAACCAGGGAGTCCCGACTCCTTCTCCTTTCTGTAGTCTCCATTGTGCGTGAGGAGGCCACACCCCCAAAGAGCCAAAAGCCGGAAAGCACACAGAAACCCCAAAACCACCTAGTGCAGGCGCGCACACTTGCGCCGAGTGACCCAGGAGGGTTGGGGAACATGTGTGTGGACCTGCAAGGGCTGGCGAGGGCGCCCACGGGCTGGCAAGGCCTCCAACAGATTGGCACCGATATCGCCTGTGAGGGAGTGCGCAGAGTGGCGAGGGCAGGCGTAAATTGACTGTGTGGCCCGCGATTGCGGAACGGCTCACAGAATTAGTAGATCCTGGGTGAAGGGGTCACAGAGCAGCCCAGAGTCCCTGGAGGAGAGACTGGAGACAGGATTAACCGGAAAGTTATGAGGCTGACTGCCTCCCATTTCCCTAGTCTCCATTTGGCGAGGGCAAGCAACGCACCCAAAGAGCCAAAAGCTGAGAAAGCACACGATAGAAGAGCCTAAACTGACCAGTGCTGGGGTGCCCACTGGCCAGGGGGGCAGACTAGTACGTGAGGTCGTGAATAAGCCGCCTGGTCAGGGGCAAGCACGCGCGAGCCCAGGCAGGCGGGGAATCCTGCCGTACCAGGGAGTGCGCTCAAGGAGCCAGCATGAGAGTACAGAACGATCCAAAGAAATAGTCCATCCGTGACCAAAGGGATCACAGAGCTACCCCAAGCAGGAGTGAGACACAGACAGTAGACTCCTGGATGGCTCAAACAAACAAACCAAGGTCCTATAGGGTCAACAACTGACATCATCAGAGGCAGGCCTAGAAAGAAGAGGACAAAAATACTTAACAGACTCTCACAAAAATGGGAAGAAAAAGAAGTTCCCCCCAAAGGAGTGGAAAAGGGGACTCCCCACAGAGAGAGCTAAATGAAATAGAGGCAAGGGAACTATCAGATATTGAATTCAAAACAATGGTTCTAAGGAAACTCAATGAGCTTGCCAGCTCAAAGATAACTATGAGAAACAGCAGAGAAACTATCAGGATCTTACAACAAACTGTATCAACCTGGAAAAGGACATAGAAACTATCAAGAAGACACAAGTGGATATGAAGAATACCATTTCTGAATAGAAGAACACAGTAGAAGGAATCTAAAGCACCTTGGATAAAGCCGAGGATCGAATCAGTGAGATGGAGGATAAGGTAGAAAAAAGCTCCCAGAAAGAACAATAAATGGAAAAAAGACTCAAAAAGAATAAAGAGGCATTGAGGGAAAGGCGGGACAACATGAAACGCAATAATATCTGTATAATAGGGTGCCAGAAGGAGAAGAAGAGGAACAAGAGGTAGAAAACGTCCTCGAAAAGTAATGATGGAAAATTTCCCTAATTTGAGGAGAGAAAGGCTCTCATGGATCCAGGAGGCACAGAGGACCCCACTCAAGAGGGACTCAAGGAGGTCCACTCCAAGACACATCATCATTAAAATGGCAACTATCAAAGACAAAGAGAGAATCCTCAAGGCAGCAAGGGAGAAGGAGAAAGTAACATACAAGGGGGCCCGATACGCCTAGGAGCTGATGTCTCAACAGAAAGACTACAAGCCAGAAGGGAATGGCAACAAATATTCCAAGCCATGAAAAGCAAGGGCCTACAGCCAAGGCTGCTCTACCCAGCTAGGCTCTCCATTAAAATAGAAGGAGAAATACGGAGTTTCCCAGACAAAAGAAGGCTAAAGGAATACATCTCTACCAAACCAGCACTCCAAGATATGCTAAGGGGACTGGTTTAAGCAGATGAAGGAAAAGAAAGAGACAGAGAGGAACACAAGTACAAAGAGAAAAGATGAGTAAGTTTCTATCAGTAATATATCTCAACGTGAGTGGATTAAATGCCCCAATCAAAAGACACAGGGTAGCTGAATGGATAATAAAACATGACCCACACATATGCTGCCTACAAGAGACCCACCTAAGAGCAAGAGACCTACACAGATTGAAAGTAAAGGGATGGAAAAAAATATTCCAAGCAAGTGGGCAAGAGAAAAAGGCCGGGGTTGCCATACTTGTATCAGACAAATTAGATTTCAAAACAAAGGCCATAAAGAGAGACCCAGAGGGGCACTTTATAATACTTAAAGGAAGACTCAATCAAGAAAACATAAACATTGTAAACTTATATGCTCCCAATATAGGACACCCCAAGTATATAAGGAAATTGTTGGATGACTTCAAAAAAGATATAGACAGCAACACACTGATAGTAGGGGATTTCAACACCCCACTGTCAAAAATGGACAGATCTTCCAAACAAAACATTAATAAACATATCGTGGCACTGAATGACACACTGAATCAAAGAGACTTAACTGACATGTATACACACTTACATCCCAAAGAAGAAAAATACACATTCTTTTCAAATGCTCATGGCAGTTTTTCAAAGAGAGACCACATGATAGGACACAAAGCAAGCCTCAGCAAATTCAGGAAAATTGAAATAATACCAAACTTTTTCTCGGACCACAAGGGATTGAAACTGGAAATCGACCTCAAAGAGAAACTTCAAACACTTGCAAACTCATGGAGACTGAACAGTAGACTATGAAACAATGAATGGGTCAATAATGAGATAAGAGAAGAAATCAAAAAATTTCTGGAAACAAATGAAAATGAACAGACCACAGTCTAAAACCTATGGGACACAGCAAAGGCGGTCCCGAGAGGGAAGTTCATAGCCATACAGGCTTACCTAAAAAACATAGAAACATTTCAAATAAAGGACCTGACGCTACCACTTCAAGAATTGGAGAAACAACAACAAATATATCCCAGAGCAAGTAGAAGGAAGGAAATAGTCAAGAATAGAGCAGAACTGAATGACATAGAGACGAAAAGAACAATTCAGCGGATCCACCAATCCAGAAACTGGTTCTTTGAAAAGATAAATAAAATTGACAAGCCTTTAAGCAGACCCATCAAGAAAAAAAGGGAGAGGACCCAAATTAATAATATCAGAAATGAAAGAGGAGAAATAACAACTGATATCACAGAAATACAAAGGATTGTCAGATACTCCTGTGAAGAAGTATATGCCAACAAATTTTGAAACCTTGATGAAAAGGACAAATTTTTCGAGAAGTATAATCTTCCAAAACTGAAGGAGGAGGAAACAGGAAGCTTGAACAGACCGATAACATCTGGGAATTTGAAGCAGTAATCAAGAAACTCCCTGTACACAAAAGCCTTGGGCTGGCCCATTTCACAAGAGAATTTAACAAAACTTTTAAGGAAGAGCTAACCCCTGTCCTTCTCAGACTGTTGCAAAAAACTGAAGAGGAGGAAAGACTCCCACACTCTTTCTATGATGCCAGCATCACCCTAATCCCAAAACCAGTTAAAGTCCCTACAAAGAAAGAAAACTACAGACCAATTTCGCTGATGAACATAGATGCTAAAATCCTCAACAAAATATTGGCAAACCGCATCCAGCAATACATTAAAAATATTATCCGCCATGATCAAGTGGGATTCATCCCAGGGATGCAGAGGTGGTTCAATATATGCAAGTCAACTAACGTAATACATCACATAAACAAAAGGAAAGAAAAAACCACATCATCATTGCGATAGACGCAGAAAAAGCATTTGATAAGGTACAGCACCCATTTAAGATCAAAGCACTCACAAAAATGGGAATAAATGGGGCATTCCTCAACATAATAAAGGTCATATATGCTGAACCTACAGCCAACATCATACTTAGTGGGCAAAAATTAAATCTTTTCCAGTAAGATAGCGAACATGACAAGGATGTCCACTTTCACCACTTTTATTCAACATAGTATAGAAGTCCTAGCCACAGCGGTCAGACAAGAAAAAGAAATAAAAGGCATCCAAATAGGAAAGGAGGAAGTAAAACAATCCTTGTTTGTAGATGACATGATAATGTACGTGTTAAACCGTGTAGATCACCAAAAAACTCCTCAACCTAATCAGTGAATTTGGTAAAACAGCAAGATACGAAGTCAACATTCAGAAATCAATGGCATTTTTGTACACCAGCAATGAAATAGAAGAAAAAGAAATCAGAAAAAAAATACCATTCAATATAGCAACGAGAAAAATAAAGTATATAGGAATAAATTTAACCATGGAGATAAAAGACCGTTATGCAGAAAACTGTACAACATTGAAGAAAGAAATTAAGGAAGATACAAATAAATGGAATCATATACCGTGCTCATGGATTGGGAGAATTAATATCATAAAAATGTCCATGCTACTGAAAGCAATTTATAGATTCGATGCAATCCCTATTAAAATACCAATTACGTTTCACGGAAATAGAATAGACATTTCAAAAATTGATATGGAACCAAAAACAACGCCAAATAGCTGCATTAATTTGAGAAGACAAAGAAGGTACGGGGGATCACAATACTGGGCATCAAACTATATTATAAAGCCACTATACTCAAAACAGTCTGGTAATGGAACAGGAACAGACCCATAGACCAGTGGAACAGAACAGAAAGCCCAGAAATAAGCCCAGGTCTTTATGGGCAACTAATATTTCACAACGGGGCAGAAGCATTAAATGGAGTAATAATAGCCTCTTCAACAAAGGCTGTTGGGAGAGCTGTACAGCTAGATTAAAAAAATTTAATATTGATCATCAGCTGAGACCACATACAAAAATAAACTCAAGATGGATAAAAGACTTAAATATAAGTCGCAACACTGTAAAAGTTTTGGAGGAGAACATTGGCAGGAAACTCTCAGATATCCCATACAGCAATTTTTTCACCAATATGTCTCCTATAGCAAGGGACATAAAGGAAAGAATAAACAAGTGGGACCTCATCAAAATAAGAAGCTTCTGCACAGCTAAAGAAAACATCAGCAAAATAAAAGGGAGCCAACTGTATGGAAAAATATATTTGCTAATGATACATCAGATAGAGGTTTAATCTCCGAAATATATAAAGAACTCACACGACTCCACTCCAAGAAGACAGATGATCCCATCAGAAAATAGGCCAAGGGCCTGGGCAGAAGCTTTTCCAAGGAAGAGATACAGAAGACCCAGAGACATTTCAATGGATGCTCGGCATCACTAGCCATCCAAGAAATGCAGATCAATACCACAGTGAGATACCACCTCAGACTGGTCAGAATGACTATCATAAACAGATCAACAAAGAACAGGTGCTGGCGATGCTCTGGAGAAAAAGGAACAGTAGTACATTGTTGGTGGGAATGCAGACTGGTGCAGCCACAGTGGAAAGCAGTGTGGAATTTCCTCAAAAAGCTGAAAGTGGAACTGCCTTTTGATCCAGTGATTTCCCTGCTGGGACTATACCCTAAGAATCCCAAAACGCCAATCTAAAAGAACCTATGTACCCCAATGTTCATAGTAGCACAATTTACGATAGCCAAGTGTTAGAAGCAACCTAAATGCCCATCAGTAGATGATTGGATCAAAAAGTGATGGTACATTTACACAATGGAATACTACGCACCAGAAAGACGAAAAGAACTACTAAACTTCATGACAGCATGGATGGAACTAGATAGCATTATGCTAAGCGAAATAAACCATTGGGCGAAAGACAAATACCATATGATCTCACCTATAAGTGAAATCTAACCAACAAAGCAAAGATGCAAGGAAAATAAGACCAGGAACACTGAAAGAAAAAAGAAACCAGCAGAGAGAAGAGGAAAGGAGGGAGGGGTCGGTGGGGGAAAAGGAAGGGAAAGGGGAAGTCAAGGAACTTATAGCAAGGACTCATGGACAAAGCCAAAGTGGGGAAGGATTGAAGGAGGGAGAGGGGAAGATGGGGGCAGTGGAAAGTGGTGAGGGGAAGGTGGAGACAAATGTATTTGAAAAAATAAATTAATTAAAAAAAAGTCCACGTAAAAACAAAAACAGAAACTATGAACAGTAAAAGAACAGCAAACTCAGAACTATTAACAACTGAACCTGAAAAATAAACAAAAACAAAAACAAACTAAGCAATCAACTAGAACGGGAACAGAATCCTATAAATGGAGATTAGACAGAAGGGTGAGGGGAAAGAATGGAGGAAAAGGTACAGGGAATAAACAGCATAAATAGTAGGTAGAAAATAGGCAGGGAGAAGTTAAGAATAGTATAGGAAGTGGATAAGCTAAAGAACTTATATGTAAGACCCATGGAGTTGAACCTAAGGGAGGGGGAATGCTGGTGGGAGGGGCAGTGCAGGGTAGAGGAGAATAAAGGGGAGAAAAAAATGGGATAACTCTAATAGCATAATCAATAAAATATATATTAAAATATTAAAAAGAAGAAAGAAAGAAAGAAAAATAAAATGTTAAAAAATTCACTTACAGGGATGTAAAACAGCAAAAGGATCATAATCAATAATAGTGTAAAAATCATGTATGGTGTCACATGGGTACTAGAGTTATGTAATTATCACTTTATAAGTTATATAAATGTTCAGTAATTATGTTGTATACCTGAAACTAATAAATATTGTCAACTGTAAAAAGTACAATAATTGAAATTCAGGGATTAATAGATATTTACTAGCAGATTAGACAATTGAAAAGAGACAATTGCTGCAGTAGTAAGTAGGACAGTGAGAAATAATTAGGATAAAGCATACAGAGCAAGTAAAAAAATAAAGTATAAGATACATATGTAACACAATGAAAAAATATGACATATATGTAGTTGAGTTTCAGAAGGGGAGAATAGAGAGGACAAAGATGATATCCAAACAGGTGATGGCCAATAATTTTCCAAAATTGATGGAGGATATTTAAGCACAGATTCAAAGTCTTTAGGGAAGCATGTTTCACATTTTTGCTCATTTGTAAATTGAGCTGCTTGGGTTTTCTTTATTTTTGAGTTTTGAGAGTTCTTTATTTTGGGAAAATATACTTGATTAGACAAATAATTTGCAAATATTTTTCTGTGTCTGTGGGTTTTCTTTGTCTCCCAGTGTGTTTTGCAGATCTAAAGTTTTTTAATTTGATAAATTCCAATGTATTGATTATTTTCTTTTATTGGTCTTGCTTTTTAAATTAATATTTAAGAACAATCAACAGTGACATAGAGTTTAGTGGTTTACTGTAGGGATGTTTAAGCATCATTTGTTGAAAATACTGTCTTATATTAATTTAATTGTTTTTATACATTTGTCAAAAATCCATTAAACATATGTGTATTTTCTTTAATTATGGACTTTCTCTTATGTTTTATTGATCTCTATTTCAACCATTTTGCCAAGCTAAACTGTCTTTAATACTGCAGCTTTATTTTAATTCTTCAAATAAAGTAATATAAGTGCTTTGTAATTTTTTCAAATTTTTTTTTTTGGTTAATCTACCTCCTTTGCCATTTCATGTAAATTTTTGAATAAGCTACAAAGTGACCTTGCACAGATTGCATTACATGTCTCCATCTAGAGAGAATGTGCACATTATATATATTTAGTCTTCATATTGAGTCTTAATATCATAGAAACATAATGTCTTTCCATTTCTTTAGATTTGATTTCTTTCATCAGTATTTTGTAGTTTCTTGCATATCATTCCTGTGCGTATTTATTTAGATTTATTCTTATTATTTCACTTTCTAGAGGCTATTGTAAATAGTACTTAATTTTTTGGTTACCAACTATTCATTGCTAGTATATAGAAATAAAATTGATTTTTGTACATTGACTTTGTTTCTTGCCACCTAGCTAAACTCACTTATTTTAGGAACATTTTTAGATTCTTTGTGAATTTTTATGTAGACAGTCATGTCATCTAAATATGAACAGGTTTAATACATTGAACTTAATGGAAAATAAAAATGACAAAACATTATTTTGTCATTTATTTCTAAATGAATACCATTGTGAATATGTAAGATAATTCAAGATAATCTCTCTATTTTAAGGACACTTGATTTGTAACTGTAATTCCCCATAATCATGTAACTTAATATACTAATAAGTTCCAGGGGTTAGGCCATGGACATCTTTGGGGACCACCTAGAAGTGAGTGCTCAATGGGAATGTCAGGAATGGTCTGATAGGTTTAAACATTAGCAGGGACACAAGCTAGATAAATCTATGAGTCAACTTTGGATCATAGGCCTGTTGCTAACCTCACCGTATCTTCCCTTCAGAGTCAAAAACCTGAATGAGGGACCCCCTACCTTAGGAGCCAAATGGAGAGAACGTCATATTGGAGGGTTTGTTTCTTCCAAGAAGTTGGATGCTTGTTTTCATTGTTCCTCCTGTCAAGTAAGCTCCCTTTCTCTAGAAGACCTCAGGAGGGGAAAAGGAGATAAGATGCTCATAGCGCCAGCAGTAAAATCAGTTTATAAAAGTGTCTGTTGGGTGCAGAGTTGTGTTGACAAAAGCTTTTCATATATGGCACACCTCTACTTAAGCCAACCCCTTCACAGGGAGCATTCATCAGTGGTAGGTTGTAGTTTCCTGCATACAAACACCCAGCACAAATTTTAGGAGATAAATATTTGCCCTTAACTCTCACACTAGTATAAACCAAGTCTAGGTACTGTACTTATTGAGATAAACATGAAACCTCAGATTTGTAACAAGACCAGGATAGCAAACAGAGCAAGATTTTCAACCAGGTTGTTGACAATCTGTGGCAGTGAGTTCAGGCTGGAAAACAGAAAAATGAAATGATCTATGTGGACATTGGTAAAAGGAGGTAGGATGGGAAAGTTGTCCGGTAGTATTCAGGAAGTAAGTGGTCTTCAACACATACTCGTATAAGAGAAATTTGTTGGAGGGGAGTGGGATGATTCATACCAACACGAAAGTTTACATTTGAGAGATTATAGATAAGGTATTCAAACTAGTAGTTGTTTGGTGAAGGATGAGGGACAGAATGAACTATGGATATGGGAGGTGGCTATGAGGAATGGCTTACAGGAAAGATTTTCACCTTGCCACACATACCACCAGTACTGAACATGGGAAGGTGAGAAAGTGTAGGTTATTTGAAAAGGCTATTTGGGGTGCCAAGGAAATCTCAAACCATAATAACACTGTCCATTCTTTTCCCCCACCAGCATCTTAACCCTTTAGAGACATGATGGAATGGTGATTTGTGAGGTATAAGCCTCCTATAGCAACCATTGCCAGGGATGTACTTCAGTGACCAAACAAAGCTGAAAGGGTGTGGTCCTCAGTGTCCTGGAGAGTGTTTGTACAGGAAGGACAGGACTCTTGGGGCAGAAACTTGGAGCTTGTTGCATGGCTAATGTACAGGAAATACAGGAGCCTAGTGTACTTAGGAGACAATGAACCACAAGCATGAAAGGGAGGAATAAGGGGAAGACTTTTTAAAAAAAAAATTCAGGTCCAACACTTGGCTCTTCTAAATTGTGCTGCTATGAACCTTGGGGTGCATAGGTTCTTTTGGATTGGCGTTTTGGTGTTCTTAGTGTATAGTACCATCAGGGGAATCACTGGATCAAAAGGCAGTTCCATTTTCAGCCTTTGGAGGAAATTCCACACTGCTTTCCACACTGGCTGCTCCAGTGTGCACTCCCACCAACAGTGGACTAGGGTTCTCTTTTCTCCACAGCCTCACCAGCACCTGTTGTTTGTGGATCTGTTTATGATGGCCGTTCTGACCGGTGTGAGGTGGTACCTCATGGTGGTTTTGATCTGCATTTCTCTGATGGTTAATGATGCTGAGCATCCTTTCAAATGCCTCTGGGCCCTCTGTATCTCCTCCTTGGAAAAGCGTCTGCCCAGGTCCTTTGCCCATTTTTTGATTGGATCATTTGTCTTCTTGGAGTGGAGTCGAGTGATTTCTTTACAATAGGCAAGTGTTGGAAGCAATCTAAATGCCCATCAGTAGATGATTGGATCAAAAAATATGGTACATATACACAATGGAATACTACGCACCAGAAAGAAAAAAAGAACTACTAAACTTCGCGACAGCGTGGATGGAACTGGAGAGCATTATGCTAGGCGAAATAAGCTGGGGGCGAAAGACAAATACCATATGATCTCACCTATAAGCGGAACCTGACCAACAATACAAAGATGCAAGGAAAATAAGACCAGCAACACTGAAAGGAAAAGAAATCAACAGAGACAAGAGGGAAGGAGGGAGGGGGGGCGGGGAAAAGGAAGGAAGGGGAAAGTCAAGGAACATATAGCAAGGACTCATGGACAAAACCAAAGGGGAAGAGCTGAGGGAGGGGAAGAGGGAGGGGGCAAGGAAAAGTGGTGGCGGGTAGGCAGAGACAAATGTATTTGAAAAAATAAATAAAATAAAATTAAAAAAAAAGAAAGAATTACTATATTTCTTGTAAAAAGAAAAATTCAGGTCCAGAGGTGGTGGCAAGTTCAGATGACTTTATTCAAGTTTTTCTTCTTCATTAACTACCTCCTCTCAAGATGCCTTCCTGTCCTTGCCTGACAGAAATTTTCTCTTCATCCAGACCCATTCTTATTATGCATGCTTCCCACTTACCCTCATTTTCTTTTGTAGCCTAGTGTCCTTCTTAAGTCATCCTCTTGTCCTTCCAGTTGTATAAGACAAGGAGAAGAGCCAAAAGATTTCTTCATACAAGTTCAGGCAATTTATCCCCTCATAGAACTGCAAATAGAACCAGAAACTTGGAAATGAAGAAAAAACTGACAGTGACCAGAAGGGAGGGTAAAGGGGCTAACAGGGGAAAGAAGGGGAAGGGGCAAGCAAAGGAACACGAATAGAGGACTCATGGGCACAGACAACAAGGAGAATTGACTCTAGAAGTGGGAGAGGGCAGGGTTAGAGTGAACAAGGGGTAAAAGTTGGGACAACTGTAAATGAACAACAATGAATTTAAAAAAAAAAAGAAAGCAGAACACAAGAAGCATAAAATGCTTTGACCATTACCACAAACCGAATAGTGGCCCAAGCCAAATGCAGCCAGGCTGAGGCCAAGGAATGTTGCAGAACTTCACCATTCCAAGATACAGTACTAACATGGAACACAGATTGTGATGATTAAAATAAACTAGGTGAGAGAAACCCCTACTCCCAGTAGATAGGCATGTATTTCCATTTTCTGGTGTTGGAAAGGGAGACAAGAAAGGAAGGGACAGGTATGAGAAAAGGGAGGGAGGTGAGGCCCTTTAGGATTAAGGGCTAGATGGACTGGTCCACAAGAAGTAAATTTTGGGATAAAGACTGGGTGAGGTCAGAACACCAAAGACAAATTTCTCTACATAATACTTTATCCCACATGCTTGTTTGTACTGAGTGGGAAGAGAAAGGGAACCTGGTATCGGGGTTTAAATTGCCAGAACACAGATGGGAAAATGGTGTTTTTAGCATGGAGTGGCAATGACACCTCAAAATAAGGCAGACAATACAGTCATCTCAAGACTTAACCTGTAGCAGTGTTGCCTGTGCTCCACTCTCTATGCTACAAACAACTATAAACACTACAAAGGACTGGAATCCTCACCTAACTTAAAGTTACCAACAGTACCTTCAAAAAATAAAATCATGGTGTTTGGAGATCACAATTCAACATTGATTAGGCCAATTTTTTGCTAAGAAACTTGTAGTGTAACAGTGGTCTACCAAGGTGAGTGTAGTAGGAGTTTTTATCTATTGCTGTCCCATTATGAGAATTCATGAAGTTACCTCACAAATACTTTGATCTATTGCCTCATTTCCTCTATACTGTCCAGTTTTAGTTAATTACGTTAATATTTTTAGAATGGCTGATGTTCACTAGTGTAGATTTACATATATGTGTCATTCAGTTACTCAACTTGATATGTTTAAAGGTATCTTTTGACTAAGAAATGGATAAGAAATTTAGAAAATTAATTTACTTATGTTTTAGCTTTTCATCTCCTTTATTATCTGACTTGTTATTTATAATATTTTTGTCATTATAGTTAAAAACATTTACATTCTCTTTCCTAATAATTCTCATATTCTTGTGCTAGAATTTTGTGATAGCTTTTGTAAAAATTGAGACATAATTGATGTATAACATTATATGAGTTTCAGGTGTACAACATAATGATTTGATATTTATATATATTGTGAAATGATCACCACAATAAGTCTAGTTAACTTCTATCATGCTATCTTAAAAATACTCAGTGACAAGTTTTATGCAGCAGTTTCTCTATTGTACAAGGGAGGATTAGAACTGTATGTGCTCAGTTGTTCCACAGTTGAAATTTTTATCTGTTCCATTATACTTAAATGATACTGTAACTGAGTATAGAATGCTTAGGTCAATTTCCCTCATAAACAGTGCTACACTGTCTTCTAACAGCTATTTTTGCAGTGAAGATTTCTGAGGCCAGACTGATATTTTCCCTTTATAAGCCTACACTTGAACTTTTTGCTACACTACACAGGCATTCTCTATTTAAGAAGTATAGTAATTGAGTTAAGCTATCTTTCAGAGTGAAAGAAGCTTTCAATCTTAAGGCTAAATCATATTTTATCCTGAATTAAATCTTTGCATTTCTTTTCTCATTTTGCAAATATTGGATACCATTTATCACTTTTCTTTTTTTTTAAGATTGTATTTATTTATTTTTAGAGAGGGGAAGGGAAGGAGAATGAGAGGGAGAGAAACATCAATGTGTGGTTGCCTCTCGCACACCCCCTACTGGGGACCTGCAACCCAGGCATGTGCCCTAGATTGGGAATCAAGCTGGCGACCCCTTGTTTCACAGGCCAGTACTCAATCCACTGAGCCATACCAGCCACGCCACCTTTATCATTTTTCATTTCCATTTCATTTTGCTTGCTTCACTCAATCCCTCCTCTTTATCTTTGGCTGTCTTTTCTGTAATATGTTTCCTTTTCCTTTTTTCTTCTTTAATATGGCATTTCTTTCTGTGATGGGTTCACTCTTCTCTATCATTTTTAACCTTTGTTTTCCAAAGTCATTTTCATATCTTTCTATTGCCTCATCTTTCTGCTGCATCTCTGGTTAGAACTCTTGTGTCAAAGTCAGTTGGGACTTCCAGTTTTAGCTCCAACATGTAGACTATAAAAAACAACATTCCAAAATTTACTATGAGAAAAAGTTACACAGTCTGAAAGTCTATGGCTTTTCTTGTACTAATTATAGAATTGAGGTTGCAGGACAAAAAACTCAAAATCTAGAGAGTGTTTCATCCAGAGAGTCACAGTCAAGCTTGTTTTATCTGGAACATAAGCCACTGAAGCCATAAACTAGTAAGATTACAAATATGATAATTTTGATGAATGATTTTGGGGTGAGGGTTAAAAAGTCCTTGAGGACTTCAGTCTTCTTGGAGTCCTCCCCCATACTTTCAAAGGCTTTACCTAAAGGAACCACACCACACTCTCATGTTGAATATCCAAGAAAGAACTCCTTGTGGCTCTGGAAAAGGGAGGGGGACAGTGATAATTGTGAAATATATCAAGGGCCTTCTGCATAATAAAATACTGCTCTCCAGGGTTAAAGACTTTATCAGGGCCTTATGCCAGGTGGATGAAGGAAATTTCTATGATTCCAGCTCCCTATAGTCTTCCTGTTTCACCAAAGGGTTAAAACATAGTCAACATGTTTCAAGGGTTCAAGAAAACACTTTAGAAATTCTGGGGCCAGGCAGTGTAGTAGGGAGCTGAGGAAAAGGCTGGACAAATGGAGGAACACTTTTGATAAAAATCTCACAGCCCTGAAATGGAGATTTAATGATAAGATTATAGTAGTTTTCCTGGCACTACACTTTAATACCATAACACCAGAGCACCAGTATGATAAAAGGGAATTAAACATGGAAGGACTGCCAGAAACAGATTCCATCTGACTGGAATATTTAAGGAAGCCTAAAGGCAACATGGGAAACAAAAAAGGACGTTGGAGAAATTTCAAGCCATTGGCACCTATACAAAGAGAAACATAAAGTACAACACAGTCCCTAGCCAGGTTAACATAACTATAATAATAAAAGCCTATTTATCTCATTTCGTAATACTGATACACTTCCTCTTTTCAACAGAAACTTTACAAGAGATGTTAAAGACATGAAAAAAACAATATGAATTGTATGATGACAAAAAATCCTCAGAACTAGATTCTGAAATGATGCAGTTACTGTAATTATTAGGCAGTTCAAAGTAAATAGGAATAATATGTTTAGGATCCAATAGACAAAGACAAAAAACAAGAATAGAAAGGCAATAAAAGCAGAGAGAGAAACTAAGAAAGAATCAAAAGAAAATGATAGAAATAAAAACACTGTAACAAAAATTAAGAATACCCTTAATGGGCTCATTAGTACACTGGACATGACCAAGGAAAGAGTCAGTAACTCTAAAAATGGGTGAATAGAAAAATCCCATGCTGAAGTGCAAAGAGACAAAGAACATATTAAAAAAATGAACACCCAATGACTGAGGAAAAATGTAAACCATTGTAACCTATGTATAACTGGAATACCAGGAGAAGGAACAATGGAGTAGAATAAATATTTGAAATAATACGTAAAAATTTTTTCCAAGTTTAATGTCAGACACTTAACTATACAGAACTAGTATACTCAGAAAAACCAGGCAAGATTAAAAATCTACACCTAGGTATATGTTTAAACTGCAGAGAAATCAAAAACAAAGAAAAAGTCTTTGAAGAAGACACAGAAAAACATCTTACCTATAGAAGAAAAAGTAGAAATATAGAAAATATCATCAGAGAGTATACAAGCAAGAAGAGAATAGGGAATGGAGTACAATATTTAAAATGTTGGCTTTCGGTGGTAGACACACAGTGCAATGTACAGATCTAGTACAATTGAAACCTGTATGATCCTATTAATCAGTGTCACGTCAGTAAATTCTATTAGAATTAAAAACTAAAATTAAGCTACCCTCAAAACAAAAAAAAAATAAAGCTGAAATTAAAAAGTTTACAATTGCATACTCAGAGAAACTATAATTAAAAACTTAAAAAAATAATTAAAGTATCAAACAAACAAAAACTGAAAGAATTAATCAGCAACAAACTTCTCCTATAAGAAATGTTGAAAGAGATGTATTCTTTTAGTCTTCTCTTGTCTGGGAAACTCCTTATTTCCCCTTCTATTTTAATTGAGAGCCTAGCTGGGTAGAGAAGCCTTGGCTGTAGGCCCTTGCTTTTCATGGCTTGGAATATTTGTTGCCATTCCCTTCTGGCTTGTAGTGTTTCTGTTGAGAAGTCAGCTCCAAGGTGTATCGGGGCCCCCTTGTAGTTACTTTCTCCTCCCTTGCTGCCTTGAGGATTCTCTCTTTGTCTTTGACATTTGCCAATTTAATGATGATGTGTCTTGGAGTGGACCTCTTTGAGTCCCTCTTGAGTGGGGTCCTCTGTGCCTCCTGGATCCATGAGAGCCTTTCTCTCCTCAAATTAGGGAAATTTTCCATCATTACTTTTTCGAGGAGGTTCTCTATCCCTTGCTCCTCTTCTTCTCTTTCTAGTATCCCTATTATACGGATATTATTGCGTTTCAGATTGTCCTGCATTTCCCTAAATGCCTCTTCATTCTTTTTGAGTCATTTTTCCATTTCTTGTTTTCTGGGATCTTTTTTCTACCTTATCCTCCATCTCACTGATTTGATCCTTGGCTTCATCCAGTCTGCTTTGGATTCCTTCTACGGTGTTCTTCAATTCAGAAATGGTATTCTTCATATCCTCTTGTGTCTTCTTGATAGTTTTTATGTCCTTTTCCAGGCTGATATAGTTTGCTGTAACATCCTGATAGTTTCTCTGCAGTTTCTCATAGTTATCTTTGAGCTGGCTGAGCTCATTGAGCTTCCTTAGAACCATTTTTTTTAATTGAGTATCTGATAGTTTCCTTGCCTCTATTTCATTTAGCTCTCTCTGTAGGGAGTCCCCTTTTCCACTCATTTGGGGGGAACTTCTTTTTCTTCCCATTTTTGTGAGAGTCTATTTTTTTGTCCTTTACTTTTCTTTCTGGGCCTGCCTCTGATGATGTCAGTTGTTGACCCTATAGGACCTTGGGTTGTTTGTTTGAGCCTTCCAGGAGTCTACTGTCTGTGTCTCACTCCTGCTTGGGGCAGCTCTGTGACCCCTTCGGTCAGGGCTGGGCTATTTTTTGGGATCTCTCTGCACTCTCACACCGGATCAAGACCACCATGAGGTACCACCCCACACCGGTCAGAATGGCCATCATAAACAGATCAACAAACAACAGGTACTGGCGAGGCTGTGGAGAAAAGGGAGCCCTAGTACACTGTTGGTGGGAATGCAGACTGGTGCAGCCACTGTGGAAAGCAGTGTGGAATTTCCTCACAAAGCTGAAAATGGAACTGCCTTTTGCTCCAATGATTCCCCTGCTGGGACTATACCCTAAGAACACCAAAACGCCAATACAAAAGAACCTATGCACCCCAGTGTTCATAGATAGCACAATTTACGATAGCCAAGTGTTGGAAGCAACCTAAATGCCCATCAGTAGATGATTGGATCAAAAAGTTATGGTACATATACACAGTGGAATACTATGCAGCAGAAAGAAGAAAAGAACTACTAAATTTCGCGACAGCATGGATGGAACTGGAGAGTATTATGCTAAGCAAAATAAGCCGGGGGCGGAAGACAAATAGCATATGATCTCACCTATAAGCGGAACCTAACCAACAATACAGAAATGCAAGGAAAATAAGACCAGCAACACTGAAAGGAAAAGAAATCAACAGAGACAAGAAGGAAGGAGGGAGGCGGGTCAGGGAAAAGGAAGGGAAGGGGAAAGTCAAGGACCATATAGCAAGGACTCATGGACAAAACCAAAGGGGAAGAGCTGAGGGAGGGAAGGAAGGAGGGGGCAAGGGAAAGTGGTGGGGGGTAGGCAGAGACAAAAGTATTTGAAAAAATAAAATAAAATTTAAAAAATTTTGAAAGAATTTCTTCATGAAGAAGGCAAATGACATTGTTTAGATATGTAGATTTGGATCTATATAAATAAGGAAGACCAGAGAAGGAATAAATGTATGTAAAATACAATCATACTTTTTATTTTTTAATCTTTAAATCATGTTTATTCTATAACAGTTGTCTCAATTTTTCCTCCTTTACCCCCCTCCACCCATTACATCCCCACCCCTTGCTCCCACAGTCAATTCCCAGTCTGTTGTCCATGTCCATGGGTCATTCATACGTGTTCTTTATCCAGTCCTTTCCCCTTCTTTCCACCATTGTCCTTTTTCCATATCCCGTCAGATCACTTTCAGTCTGCTCTATGTTTTCGTGCATGTGGTTTATTTTGTTCGTTAGTTTATTTTGTTGAATAGATTCCACTTATAGATGAGATTATATGGTATTGGTCTTTCACCAACTGGTTTATTTTCCTTAGCATAATATTCTCCAGTTTCATTCATGGTGTCGTGAAAAGTAGGAGTTCGATCTTTCTCCCCTTTCCTTCCCTTCCCTTCCCTTCCCTTCCCTTTCCCTCCCTTCCCTTCCCTTTCCCTCCCTTCCCCTCACTTCCTTAGCGTTCCCCTCCTCTCCCCCTTCCTTCCTTCCTTCCTTCCTTCCTTCCTTCCTTCCTTCCTTCCTTCCTTCCTTCCTTCCTTCCTGTCTTTCTTTCTTCCTCCCTCCCTCCCTTATCCCTAAATGCAGATTTATTTTATTTATATTTTTACATATCAAAGTCAATTATAAAATATTAAAAAATTTAAAACCATTATAAAGCCTCAGCAATTGAAACAACATGACACCAGCACAGAAATAATCAAGTAGATCAATGAAATATAATGAGTATTCTAGAAATAAACATGTATATCCATCTAACAATGTAATATATGATTAAATTGATATTTCAAATCAATAGGGAAAAGAAGGCTTATTCAACAAATAAGGTCCATGAATCACTATTGAAATAAAACAAATTTAGAGCCCTAGTCCACACATTATGCAAGAAATAGTCAAGTGAGCTAAAAATAAATATGTAGAATCTAAGGAGTTTTAGGAGAAAATACAAACTAATCTTTTTCTTACCCTGAAGAAAAATATTCAAACCTGAAAGCTATAAAGTAAAATATTGACAATATGACTATATTAAACATTTTCTACAACCCTTTAATTGATAAATAGATAAAGAATACCAAAAAGTCATTTAAAGTTTTTTTTAAAGTAATGGAAATAGTCAAAAGTATATAAAACAGGTTTCATTTCAAAAAATAATAAAGGAACAATTAAAATAACACATCACTGCCACAATAAGATTAATGCGTATTACATAATATTGGTAATGTCAAATATTAGCAACTGTTATAGGAGCTGGGTATTCATAGACTCTTTTTTTTTCATCTTAAAGCAGTCCCTTTAGCATATCTTGTAGTGCTGGTTTGATGGAGGTGCATTCTTTTAGCCTTCTTTTATATGGGAAACTCCTTATTTCGCCTTCCATTTTGATTGAGAGCCTTGCTGGGTAGAGCAGTCTTGGTTGTAGGCCTTTGCTTTTCATGACTTGCAATATTTCTTGCCACTCCCTTCTGGCTGGCAAAGTGTTTCTGTTGAGAAATCAGCTGCTAGACATATTGCAGCTCCATTGTATGTTACTACTTGTTTTTCCCTTGCTGCCTTTAGGATTCTCTGTTTGTCTTTGATATTTGCCATTTTAATGATGATATGTTTAAAGTGAACATCATTGGGTTCCTCTTGGATGGGACCCTTGATCCTTCCTGGACTTGTGTGACTATTTCTCTTCTTCAATTAGGGATGTTTTCCATCATGACTTTTTCAAACAGTTTCCCTATCATTTCCTCCTCTTCTCCTTGTGTCCCTGTTGTACGGATATTATTAAGTTTCAGGTTGTCCTGCATTTCCCTCAATGCCTCTTCATTAAATTTGAGTCTTTTTTCATTTTTTTTGTTCTTTCTCGGAGCTTCTTTCTGCCTTGTCCTCCAGTTTGCTGATTCGGTCCTCAGCTTCATTGATTCTGCTTCTGATTCCTTCTACTGTGTTTTTCAGTTCAGAAATTGTATTCATTTCCTCTTGTCTGTTATTGATAGTTTCTATGTCCTTTTTCATTCTGATATAGTTTGCAGTAAGTTCCTTGTAGTTTCCCTGTAGTTTTTTGTAATTCTCTCTGAGCTCACTGAGCTCATTGAGCTTCCTTAGTACCATTG
Organism: Pteronotus mesoamericanus; assembly: GCF_021234165.1. Taxonomy (NCBI): domain Eukaryota; kingdom Metazoa; phylum Chordata; class Mammalia; order Chiroptera; family Mormoopidae; genus Pteronotus; species Pteronotus mesoamericanus. The sequence continues at coordinate 802,042 of NW_026555150.1, forward strand.
TTTGGAACTCCATATCTGATAGTTTACTTGCCTCTAATTCATTTAGTTCTCTGTCTGGGGATTCCTCATTTCCCTTCAGCTGGGGAGTATTTCTTTGTCTTCCCATTATTTGTGAGATTCTTCTTTTGTACTTCTGCTTCTTAAGTTGATCTGTCTTGATATCCTGACTTTGTGGTGTGAAATTCTATGGTAGGAGACCGCTATTTTTACTTTCTGGATCTGCGTCTGATGATGTCAGATGTCGTATTTGTCTGACCTTAGGCAGTCTGTTTGAGACTTCTATTAATCTACTTTCTATGGCAGTCTCCTTCAGCTGTTAATCTAGTCATTCTGCACTCAGCAGGCCACCTTAGACAGCTCAGAGCAAGGCAGAGTCCCTCCTGGTGGTGGGGCAACTGGGTCCTCTGATGCTGCTGCTGCTCAGGGGAGTGGTCTCTGCCTGTGACACATGACTGCTGTTGTATGGGGGAGGAGTCAGCACCAGGGTCCCCATGGCTACACTCTCAGTTCCCTTTACAAAGCCTCCTTCCCCAGTCTCTCCTCAAGTGTCTCCAGACCTCTCTGCACCTCCTTTAACCAGCGATCTACTGTCTGTGTCTGCCACTCTGCACTTAGCAGGCAGCTTAGACAGCACAGGGTGGGGTGGAATCCTACCTGGGGGTGGGGCTATGGGGTCCTCTGACATTGCTGGTACTCAGGGGAGTGGTTTCTGCCTGAGCAAGATAGCTTTTGTCATCTGGAGGGTGAGTCAGCACTGGTATCCTGCTAGGTAGTCTCTCAGTTTTCTCCCAAAAGCCTCCTTCCCCAGTTTCTCCTCAGGCATCTATAGCCCACTCTGCCCCGGCCCTTGCCAGACACTAGGGTAAGTGGCTAAAATTATAAATTTATGCGTTGGCCCTTTAAACAGCTCTTTGAATCTCCAGCCACCTGTCTCTGGCAGAGAGCAACCCTGCTGCTTTTCTCAGCTGGCTGTTTTCTCTGTACTTTTTGGGCTCTGATGCTGTAGGCTAGAGATCCCCACTTTGTTTAGACCCCACTCTTCTCAGGGGGATCCAACTATCCCTTTCAATATCCTTCTGGTGCTGCTGCCAGTGGTGCCCTGCTTGCCTTCTTGAGTCTCTATCACGTTCCTTATCAGTTAGGTTGTACTGAAGCTGATTCTTCTGTCTTTGAGGTTATAAGGCTCCTCTCTTGCTGTTGTTCAGTTGTTTGTTCCAGGTGATTTCTCCAGAATTTAGTTGTAATTCCAGGTTGGTCCTGGGAGGTGGTTAGTGTGACTTCCACTCACTCCTCCGCTATCTTGATTCTCTTACTTTTTACTCCTAATCTAAAAGATAACTTTGCTTAATGCAATGATATTGTGTGTGTTTTGGATCATTATAACATGAAAAAGTGAAATGAATGACAGCAATAGCATGGTAGATAGAATGGAGAATTGGGAATATTCTTTTTGTAAGATATCTGCTCTACGCATGCAGTGGTAGGGTTTTATTTGAAAGTGGTCTTACATTTTAATATATATATATTAAAATGTAAGGCAACCACTAAAATAATTTTTGAGAAGGAAAAATAAACAAAAATTCATTTAATAGAAAATAGTTACAAACATAATAGATATTAATCTAACTATAATCCATAATCACCTTGTGAATGATTTAAATAGGCCAGTTGTAGATAGTCAGCATAGGAAATAAAAACCTCAGAAATTTGATATCAGTTCAAATGAACTGACTACCTGCAAGACAAACTACCAAAATTTACATAAGGAGAAATAATCCAAATAGTGTTGTATCTTTAAATTAAATTGAATCAATAATTTATAACCTTCTATAAGGAAAACACAAGAACAGATTGGATTCACTGATGAATTCTATTGAACACATAAGGAAGAAGCAATACCAAATTTTAACCATCTATTTCAGGAATAGGAATAGAATACCTCTAGAAATAATACTTCCTAATGTGCTCTATGAAACCAAGATTATAAAATACCAAAACCAATTATAGATATTACACAACTGGATAACTACAGAGCAATATTTTACATGAACATAGATGCATAATTTCTCAACAAAATATTAGCAAATTATTTTAAAATTTCTAAATCTACATCTCCAGATATATTTCAGCTACAGAAGGCTAGTTCAACTTTCAGAAATCAATCGATCTAATCTACCATATCAACAGGCTAAGGAAAAAAAGCCATTCCAATTGATATAAAAAAAGCATTTCATTCATTCATGATAAAATTTTAAGTAAGCTAGAAATAAGAGAATATTTTCGTCTTCATAAACAACAGCTTAGAAACATACAGGTAACATTATACTCAATGGTGAAATAAATTGAACTGGACACTTTCCTTTTAAAATTTGCAATTAGAAAAAAGTTATTTTTTAAAAAAAGTACAGATTGAAAGGAAGAAATAAAACAACCTTTATTTTCATATGACATTAATGTCTAAGTAGAACACCCCCCAAAATACAAAAAAAACCCTAAACAAGCAAAACATTCTGAAACTAATAAGCAAATATGACAAATTTTCAGGATACAGAATACACACACACACACACACACGCACGCACGCACGCACGTGCGCACACACACACCCAGAAATTAAGATTCGGAATTAGAATTAAAAAAATAACCTTTACAATGGCACCAAAACTAAATCATTTGGTATAAATCTAACAAACTGTACAGGATCTGTATTCAATAAAGTATAAAACACCAACCAAAGTGATGGGTAGGGCGGGGGGTCAGTGGGGGAAAAATTTGGACAACTGTAATAGAATAACAGTATGTTTTTTTTTAAGAAAAGATCTAAATAAACTAATGTTCATGAATTTGAAAAATCACTATTGTTATAATGTCAGTTCTTCCCAACTTTATAGCTTTAATGTAATCCAAGGAAGACTCCCTGTAAGCTGGTTTTTAGGTATTGAAAACTGGTGCTTTAAGTTATATGGAAAGAAAAAAGAATAGCCAACACAATACTAAAGAAAAACAACATTGGAAGAATAACACAACACAACTCAAAGTCTTTGTCTTTTCTTTTAATGTGAAATATAGGATCTTGTTTTGATTCATTTTTATTGTTACTTATCTTTAAATAGATAATTTGCTTTTTATAATTATTTGAAAGTAATTTGTCTGGAGAATGATCAAGGTTGAATTTCTGAGCAAGCAGAGGCTTCTGCTATTTCACAGTTAACTTCCATATTTTAAATTTCAGAGAGAGCCATGGCTGGTGTGGCTCAGTGAATTCAGCCCTGGCCTGTTAACCAAAGGGTCGCTGGTTCAATTCCTAGTCAGGGCACATGCCTGGGTTGTAGGGGGTGTGCAAGAGGCAACCAAACATTGACATTTCTCTCCCTCTCTTTCTCCCTCATTTCCCCTCTCTTAAAATAAAATCTTTAAAAAATTTTTGAGACAATTTTTAAGCCTTTATTTTCCATAGGTATTAGAAGCTTCTAAGGCTGTTCATAATTCATTGTGATTCAAAAATTGTATCCTGCCATTATGTCTTGCTTGTGTGTTTCTTTGATTAACCCTGCCTCTCATATTATTTCTTAGAGTTACATCACCTCTCAGAGTGATGCTATGTACTCAAATAAAGAGTGCTGACCTGTTCTCTCTCAAATTAATGTAATTACAATAATTATCCATTTAAGAATTTGGAGCCTTAAAATCATTTTAAAGTTCACCTGGAAGAAAGAAAACATACAGGAATGACTAAGAAAATTTTGAAATAATAGTGAGCAGATGCTTGACATGTAAGATACTGAAATATGTAATAAAAATTAATTAATCCAAATATTCTGATAGTGGCTTAAGAATGAACAGAGAGATTGGTGAAATAGTACACAAACTCCAGAAATGTAATTTATATTAATTTAATTTAGGGCAAAGGAGATATAAAATATAGTTAATTTCTTCCCAAGGAGTCACCCCATGTCTACTTTTGTCCCCACTGCAATATTTTCTTCACACTGCAGTATTAGAACACTCTAAAAAATTCAAATATCATCAAAATATTTTCTTGCTTAAAACTTTGGTCAAACATTCAAGGTCCACATCTTGGCTTCCAAATACCATCACTGAATAAAAGAAACCAAGTCTCCTTGGAGGAATGATGATTCTAGGGCTGAGGCAGAGAGTATACATAATGATCTTGGAGCATCTTTCACCAGAGAGTAAGGAAATGCTCAAAATACAGAAGTATGTGTACTTCTCAAAAGTACAGGAGCCAAACTTAAAGAGCTCTTGTGGTCCAAGCTGGAACAATTTGAGCAACAAAATAAACAGCATGGTATTGGATTATAGTTTAAAGTATAAATATGCACAAGCCTATAATGACATAAGTAAAATTGTCAATAAAATGAGTGAGAAAGAAGAGATAAATCTTCCTTATAGAAGAATTACAAATACTATATATAGATACTCTTCATTCCAGGCTGTGGAGCTAAACTCTCCTTGAGTGCGAGCTGAACTAAGTGACTCTTCCAATGAAAACAGTATATAAAGGGAAAAATGGTAACTTTACAGTGAAGAAATGTGGCTCACATTACCCTAGTTAAGTGACGAAGGTTAACATCACCAGTAATAAGTGATATGGATTGTATGCACCTCTTGATAGAAAGTGATATGATACAATACTTAACCTTGTAGTGTTATTTCCAAAAACTCAAGATGCCATCTAATCACAAGAGGGACATTTCCAAAACACATCTGACCACTATGCCTCAAAACTGTCAACTTTATGGAAAACAAGGAAAGACAATCAGAGGATGCTAAGGAGGATACATGGCAACTAAGTGCAATGGGATGCTGAGACAGAAAAGAACAGTAGTAGAAAAACTCATGAATCCCAAATAAAGCCTGGAGTTTCATTAATAGTAATATAACAATGTTGGCTTCTTAATTTTAAGAAATGTACCACAGTAATGTAAGATTATCATCTTACACAACAGGATGAAATTTATATGGGAAATCTTGTTTCTCTATATAACTTTTCTATCAATGCATGTATAATGAAAAACTAGATGCTTTCCCCCTAAGATCAGAAATAAGACAAGGGTGTCCTCTCTCACCAGTCCTATTCAACATCATACTTTTAGCCCTAGGCAATGTAGTAAGAACGAAAAGAAAATAATAGGTTCACAAATTGGGAAGAATGAAATAAATCTCTGTTAACAGATAGCATGATTGTTTATATAAGAAATTGCAATTGCTTCTCAGCCTTTTGGCTAAGATCAAGTGTAGAAATTGCAAAGAATCAACAAGAGCCCCCACCCCCCAAAAAAATCCTGGAACCAGTAATCAAGTATAAAAAAGACTGCAGGATGCAAAGGTCAATGTGCAAAAGTCAATTGTTTTCCTATATGTCAATGATGAACAATTGGAATTTGAAAGTATAAACATTTACATTAGCATGATAAAAAATGGGTATACATCTAAGAATATAATATACATAAAGAAACCTATAAAATTCTTTTAATGAAATCAAACTAGATCTAAATAAATGGGAAGAGATCTCATGTCCATGATAGGAAGACTCAATATTGTTAAGATGTTAATTTTTCCCCACTTTATCTATAGATTCAATGCAATCCCAATCTAAATTTCTCCAAGTTCTTTGATGGATATCTACAAACCTGTATTAATGTTTATATGGAAAATAAAAGACCTAGAATAGACAACCCAATACTAAAGATAGACAAATAGATCAATGGAACAGAATATAAAGCTCAAGAATACACCCACATTAGCTCTGGCCAGGTAGCTCAGTTGGTTGAAGCATTGTCCAGTATAAAACAAGGTCACGGGTTTGATTCTGGTCAGGGCATATACCTAGGTTGTGGGTTCTATCCCTGGTCAGGGTGTGTACAAGAGGCAATTTCTTCCTCCCTCCCTCCCTCTCTTCCTCCCTCCGTCCCCCCCTCCCTTCCGTCCTTCCCTCTTCTTCCTTTCTTTTCTCTCTCCCTCCTTCACTTCCTCTCTTTCTCCCCCCACCTTCCTTTCTTCCCAAAATCAATAAACATAGCCTTGTGTGAGGATTTAAAAAAAGAATACACCCACATTAAATAAATATAGTGAACAGATCCTTGACAAAAGAGCAAAGGCAATGCAGTGGGGGGGAAAATGGTCTTCCAACAAACACTGGAACAATTGGACATCCCTATGCTTATATATACATACCATGAAAATGATACAGCCACTTAGGAAGACAGTTTGGTCATTTCTTACAAGTCTAAAAATAGACTCAACATATGTTTTGGCAATTGTACTCTTAGTTATTTACCCTATGGAGTTGAAAACTTATGTTTATATAAAAACCTGTGCACAAATGTTTGCAACAGTTTCATTCAAAATTGCAAAAACTAGAAACAGCCAAGATTTCCTTCAATAGGTGAATGGATAAACAAACAGTGCTATACCATATAATGAAACATTATTCATTGATAAGAAGAAATGAAGTATTAAGCCAGAAAAAGACATAGATGAGTTTTAAATGTGTATTGCTAAGTGAATGAAGTAATTCTGAAAAGGTGATATATTGCATGATTCCAACTATATGATATTCTGGAAGAGGCAGAACTAGAGACAATAAAAAGGTCAATGGTTGCTAGATATTCAAGAATAGAGGGGAGTTTTGAATAGGTGAAATACACAGAGGAATTTTCAGGGTGGTAAACTATTCTGTATGATAACTGTAAAGGTGGGTGTTTCATATATGCATTTGTCAAAACCCATAGGACTGTGCAACAAAGAAAATGAAACTTAGTTTAAATGTAAATAAACTGTTCTTAATTGATAATGTATAATTAATATTTATTCCTTAATTATAACAAATGTATCACACTAATGCAAGATATTAATAATAGGGAAAATTGTGGGGGTAGGTGTATGGGAAATTTGTAGTATTTGCTCATTTATTTTGTAATAAATAAATTTAAAACTCAACAGTTATTTAAAGGGAAAAAATTCACAGGATTACCAAGGTTGCTTAACTTACAGTTCTTCTCTATGTGATAGAGAAAGAGGACTTTCTCACCTGACCATCACATCCACAAAATCATGACATTAACTTCAGGTGTTAACATCAAACTTTGAGGGAAAGTTATTTGAGGGAATAAGTAAGAGAAAATGTTTGAGGTTTCATATATCTTGGAGACCAGACTGTGTTTCCCTGGCTGGAACTGTAACACTAAAGTCTTGACAGAACAGAGCAGACCAGAGCAGAACTGTCTAGCCTGAGAGGAGCTCACCCCAAGGCCACTATACATCGTACTGTTCCATAGCCCTACTGTTTCATAATTGAGCTGTAACCCCATTGAGCTGTCCCACAGCTGTGCTATAACACAATTGAACTGTTTGCACTGAATAAGTTTCCTTCACTGTACCCCAAATTCGGGATTCCTATTGGTGTCGAATTGGTGCCAATGACCATTGGTTGACAATGTTCACTCCAAAACCTCTTGTCTCCATTTCACCTGTAATCCTGAATAATGTGAAAAAAATGGTTTTCATGTGATCCTGAAATTCAGAAAAAAAATGTTCAACTTTAAAGAAAAATGCAATCACGTCCACTTGACTCCACTTAATAAACCAGAAGGATATATGAGGCATATTTTTAGCATCTAAAGTTAAAGGAGTAGGATTTACATTTAAAATGGACCCTGCAACCTGAAGGTATTTTTATATTTCTTGTCATAAAATTTATCCCACCATTTGAATGTCTTCAGTGGCCTCTACAGAGCTCTTCTTGATATGAATTTTGTTTGAGTCCTTTTATTTCAGTTTGAAGTTAAAACATGTTAGAAATTCTTAGGTACATAATTTCTGGGTTATATGCCAGAACATGCATAAATGCAAGAAGATACATATTTAGCCTTACTTATTCAGTGACATGTATTTTGTATTTACTAGCACTATTTCCATGAGTTAGCTATATACATTTCAAGGAGCCTTTTATTCTCTATGCTTAGTCTTTTAAAAATAAGTTCATAAATGGGCATGATAGAAATGTCATGGATGCTATATAATACTATGGCCTAATTCCATGTCTTAAAATTGATTTCTGTAAGTAGTTTTGATACCCGCATCATGAAAGTAAAAAATTGAATTGGAAACTAGATTCAACCATCTAATGAATTGTAGACACTTTTAACATACTACTCCTGACCTTGACTATGATCACGTGGGCACCTTTCTGGTAGAGTAAAAAACTCTGTAATTCAGTCACCTTGTGATTTAATTCTGCTCTGACAAGCAGAAATTTCTATGGTATCAAATTCTACCAATGTTATTATGTTAGATGATATAATATCTAACTCTGGGGTGAATAATATAATATTCATCTCCTGGGACAGACCTGAGACAATTTTGAGCTAGTTAGCTAGTTACTTACCTTAGTTGGTGGAAATAGTATATTAATTGTTGGTGAAGCCAATGCTGAAGCCTTTCTTAAACATTTTTTGTTGTCATGTGAGGAAAAATACATTTGTTTCAGAGACTGCTGTACACTGACTGGAGTTTTAGAGTTCCTGGACCAGCTTCTTTTTATTTTTTAAGTTTTGAAGACAGTGAATAATATATATCTCTAAAATCCCATCTTTACTACTTCAGTGTTCAAAGCACATTTTTACCTTTAGTGGAAATATATACAGATATGATGCTTGTTGGAGAGTGATAAAACACCTGGAATCACATCCCTTTGTCAGTCACCAAAAGTCAACAGGAATCTTAAACTGTGATTAGCCAATTGCTAGATCAAGACTAGGGTTAAGTGAATGAGGTGTATAAGACACAAAATTTAAGAAGGCACTCATTCTCAGGGCTTTGCCTCCTTAAATTTTGTGCCCTTGGCACCTCACTGATGTCATACCAATCTTGATACTGCTCAGTAGCCACATATCTATAAAACTGATCATATGGATTTAGATTTAAAGCACAGTAAACTAAGAACCTGATTCATTTATGACCACTAAACTTTTCTGACATACTACATTAAATTACCATTTTATAAAATTTTAAAGCATTTTAGAAAGCAAAACAAACTATAAATTAAAATGCCTTGTTGGATCAATTCTGATAGTAGCCAAGCATGCATGTTTTCAAAAACTAATGGAATTGAGCCATGTTTGAGCATTAAAATATTTGAACCCAAAGGCAATTAAATTATACTCATAGTTTTTTGAGTCCGTAATTTCTTTTTGCTTGTTTCTCTGTTGTATACATGGCAATAAACAAGCAGCTTCACATAAGACTTTACCTGGAATCAGTAGATTTCTCTGCTATAAAATTCTTATCCTTCTGCACCCCAGTATCTAGGAGGTGTGTGTTGGGGAATGCCCTTAGATTTGGAAGTTTGAAAAATAAATCAAATGTGTATCTATATATATATATATATATATATATATATATATATATAAATAATGTGGAGATATATATATATATATAACATATACATATAATGTGTGTGTGTGTGTGTGTGTGTATATATATTTCTGACTATGTGAATGTATAATCTAGGGGAATAATTTTAGCCTTTGTAATTCTTGGTTTTATCATTGGAAAAGTGACTAATGTCTATACCTTAAGAGTATTGAGGTAATTAATGAAATGAATATAAAGCAACTAGCATGGTGTTTTATTCAATACATGGTAATTTCTCAAAGTGTTGTAACTATTATAATAAATGATGCTAATAATTTGTGAGGTGTGGTAGTAGGGGATGTCACTAAGAACAATACTCTGGAAACCAGAGTGTTTATTTTAAGAAAGCACTGTAGGGGGGAGTGGGACAGTGGAAGTTCATCAGTAGTATTTTTTTCACATGTATCCAAGTTCACTTTTGCATCATTTTCAAAAGCCCCTCTGCAAATGGAATCATTTTTTTCCTTTGAGATGTTTCAGCACTTAATTTTCAGGAGGAGGAGAACCTTTGGAAAAGGGATTATATTGCAAAAGCAGGTTACAGGGAGGGATATGTCTTTCATCTCTCAGGATGATATATTCTAGAGAGGTTTTTGTGGTAGAAAAGCACAAACAGAATCAAGATGGTGGAGGAGGGAGTAGAAATCACACTGACCTCCTCCAGGACCAACCTGGAATTACAACTAAATTCTGGAGAAATCACCTGGAACAAACAAATGAACAATAGTGAGAGAGGAGCCTTGTAACCCCGGAGACAGAAGAATCGGCTTTAGTGCAAGCTAACTGGTACAGAGTGCGGTACAGACCTGAGAAGGCGGGTGGGGCACCCACGGGCAGTAGCACAGAAGGATATTGAAAGAGCCAATTGGATCCCTCTGAGAAGAGTGAGGTCTAAACCAAAAGCAGGGATGTCTAGCCCAAAGCACCAGAGCCCAAAAAGTACACAGAAAACAGACAGCTGCGAAAAGCGGCAGGGTTGCGCTCTGCCAGAGACAGGCAGAAGGAGATGAAAAGAACTGTTTAAAGGGCCAACACATAAATTTTTATTTGCAGCCACTTACCCTGGTCTCTGTCAAAGGCGTGGGAGAGTGGGTTAGAGACACTTGAGGAGAGAACAGGGATGGAGGCTTTGGGGAGAGAACAGAGAGCGTAGCTAGCAGGATCCCAGTGCAGACTCCTCCCCCATATGTCAGTGTGAGAGGACCCAATAACCCTGCCCCCCCACCGTGGGACTCTGCCCTGCCCTGAGCTGTCTAAGGTGGCCTGCTGAGTACAGAGTAAATAGATTAACAGCTGCAGGAGACAGCCACAAACAGTAGATTAATGGAAGTCTCAAACAGACTGCCTAAGGTCAGACAAGTACGACATCTGACATCATCAGACGCAGATCCAGAAAGTAAAAACAGTGGTCTCCAACCATAGAAGTTCACACCACAAAGTCAGGAAATCAAGACAGATCAACTTAAGAATCAGAAGCAAAAGAAAAGAGTCTCACAAATAATGGGAAGACAAAGAAATATACCCCACCCGAAGGGAAAAGAGGAATCCCCAGAAAGAGAGCTAAATGAAAGAGGCAAGTCATCTATCAGATACTGAGTTCCAAACAATGGTTCTAAGGGAGCCCAGAAAGAATTACAAAAAACTACAGGGAAACTGTGAGGAACTTACTGAAAACTTTATCAGCATGAAAAAGGACATAGAAACTATCAATAAGAGACAAGAGGAAATGAAGAATACAATTTCTGAATTGAAGAACACAGGAGAAGGAATAAGAAGCAGAATCAATGAAGCTGAGGACTGAATGAGCAAGCTGGAGGACAAGGTAGAAAAAAGCTCCCAGAAAGAGCAAGAAAATGAAAAAAGACTCAAAAAGCATGAAGAGGCATTGAGGGAAATGCAGAACAACTTGAAACTTAATAATATCTGTATAATAGGGTTACCAGAAGGAGAAGAGAATGAGGAAGGGATAGAGAACCTGTTTCAAAAAGTCATGATGGGAAACTTCCCTAATTTGGAGAGTTAAAAAGTCACACAAATCCAGGAAGTACAAAGGGTCCCATTTAAGAGGAACCCAATGAGGCCCACTCCAAGACACATCATCATTAAAATGGCAAATAGCAAAGACAAACAGAATCCTAAAGGCAGCAAGGGAGAAAGAGGTAGTAACATATAAGGGAGCCCCAATATGGGCAGCAGCTGATTTCTCAACAGAAACACTGCCAGCCAGAAGGGAATGGCAAGAAATATTCTAAGTAATGCAAAGCAAAGGTCTGCAACCAAGACTGCTCTACTGAGCAAGGCTCTCAATTAAAATGGAAGGCGAAATAAGGGTTTACCAGAAAAAAAAGATGGGTAAAAGAATATACCTCCACCAAGCCAGCACTGCAAAATATACTAAAGGGACTGCTTTAAGATGTAGAAAAAGTTTCTATGACTACCCAGTTTTTTTCAGAATTGCCAATACTTGATATTACCAATTTTTTTAGAACTCATTAATCTGATTGTGACAATGTTATTTTAATTGTTCCTTTACTATTTGTTGAAACTAAACCTGTTTTAGTATATTTCTTACCTGTTTCTATTATTTAAAATAAAAGCTTTAAATGACAAAAAAGAAAGAAAAGCACGAACATTTGTATTCATTTTATCTGAAATAAATATGGTTTATTAACTTTGATTGCTATTAAACAGCAAATAGAATGTATTTCACAATGTCTCTTGTCAGGTTAAGAATGGTCATTATGGATTTGTGTTAAGCATTCTCCTTGTATATCATATAGTTTTGCTATAAAGACTTCTACATAGAATTTGGAGTTCAATGACTCCATTGATTCCATCCACTGACTAGTTTACTGCTCTAATTTTGGTTACCTCCATGGCTTTGTAGAAATTATCACCTTTTGTACCCTTCCTGATTGGAATGCAGAATGTCAACCATGGCAAATTGCAGTGGTTTATGTTATTGATTTTACTTAATGAAAAACTTGTTACTCTCTTTTCTTTTAATGGGCTATTTGCCAGAATTTTATAACTGTAGGCCTAAATTGCTTTATGAAGACTCTCCATACTTTGAGGGGATAGGGCAGCACTTAATGTTACAGTGAAAATAATTGAAGCAAATTTATCAACATTGCCGCAAGGACTGTGCTTACAAATTAAGCAAAGTTGTAAGTAATAGCATTGAGTAAACAGAGTCTATTGCATGAATAAAGAATTCCCTGACAAATGCTGTTCTATTAGGTGTGTGCTTTTGCTGTTTACAAGTATGTGATAAGCAATAAGTAGTACTTAATTAATTGCATCTCCATATCAATCTTGCTTACCACAATTAAGTGGAGATAGTGGAAAAAATTAGAATGTCACTTTCCTTAGATGAAACCTCTAGATCAGTGATAAATGTGGACCACAGTCATCAGTAGAGAGAAGGAAAGTTTGTTTTCCTAAGTGATAGTTCTGTCTAGTGCCAGCTCTAAGGACAATTTGTCAAGGCATCAAAGTGTCCCTTTGATACTCTCTAGCTACTCCTTCTTTTCACTTTTTCATATGACCCTGTGCCTATGACCTGCATCTCAGTTGCCAAAAATCTTCTCCTTTTTCATGGAATTCCCTTTGTTTCAGATAAATTCTTTAATCCATCCCCTCTACACTGTTCCTGTCCCAAACTTTCATCATGAAAACATTCTTCTCTAGTATTCTGTTGTCTCTCGGTAAACTAAGAGAGTTTGTTGTATACTTGTGAACTGATGAAACGTGGGCTATGATTTGAGATGGGGTAAAATCATTTCTCGCTCTGCTTCTAAGATATTACTCTGGATCAGCATTATTGATCCATCAGTATGTGTTATACCAGGGGTTGTTTATGAAATTATTAGAATATGAATTTATTGTTTAATAATTATTCTTTCTTTGGAAGAGTAATAAGAAACCTATCATGCATACCTAGAGCAGGTGACATTAGAGTACTAAGGAGATAGAAAATACTTATTTTTTTTAAGAGGGAAAAGGGGGTGAGGGAGAGAGAAAGACAGAGAGGGGGAGACAGAAGGAGAGAGGGAGAGATGTGAGAGACATTGATCAGTTGCCTCCCATACATGTCCCAACTGGGGATACTTAATTTAATATTATTTTTCTCAACCTCCACAATAAATACTACAAGGTTTTTTTCCGAGAGTCAATTATGGCCCAGGGATTTGTTACAGAGAAGGATTAAAAGAAGCTTGTTGGAGATTTGACTTGGGGTGGTGAACACATAATACAATATACAGATGATGTATTAATAGAATTGTACACCTGAAACCTATTTTTAAATTAGAAATTTATTAACCAATATCACCTCAATAAATTCAATAAAATGGAAAAATATGCTTAGAATTGCAAAAGGATGTGGGGTTTCTTTTGGGGGTACAAGGGAAAGTGGTAGGGGGTTGGCAGAGACAAATGTATTTGAAAAAATAAAATAAAATTTAAAAAAATTAAATGGTAGTGATGATTGTACAGCCATGTGAATATACTAAATACCATTGCTTTGTATACTTTAAATGGGTAAATTGTATGGTATGCACATTGAACTTTGAAAATCTGTTTTTAAAAGATATATTGTGTTTCAATAGCAGGGATATTAATGACAACTTTAAAAGGCTGTGGATGATAGTGTAAATTCTAATTCAGGTTTTGGAGTCAGATTGACCCAGGTTTGAATTTCTGAATCAGCACTTACTAGTTGCATGATCCTAGGAAGTTACTTAAATTTTCTGGGCCTTACTTATCACCCTGTAAAATGAAGTTATCTTCTCATGGCCATTTTGAAGATTGCATAGAAGTTATGCATCTAAAATGCCTAACAGGATATCTGGCATCATTATTGTTATATTGGTGTATTCTTTTTCAAATGTGCCTCTCATTATTATTTTTTAAATTTTATTGTTATTCTGTTAGAGTTGTCCCAATTTTCCGCCCTTTGCCCTCTCTTCCCATACCAGTCCCCATTCCCACAGTCAATTCCCACACTGTTGTCCATGCCTGTGAGTCATTCATATATGTTCTTTGACTAGTCCCTTCCCCTTCTTTCCACCATTATGCCCTCCCTTCTGGTCCTTGTCACTCTGTTCCATGTTTCCATGCCTCTGGTTCTATTTTGCTTATTAGCTGATTTTTGTTCATTAGGATCCTCTTATAGGTGAGATCATATGGTATTTGTCTTTCACTGCCTGGCTTATTTCTATTCTCATTGCACTGGTAGGAAAACAGCAAGTGAATTGTATAACCAGGCAAAATATACAAAACTTATTGTACTTTTTAGTTTATTTTCCATACATAAAATAATAATAGTAGCTACCTAGTGGAGGTTGTATAATGATTATTATAAATTTCACTAGTAATGGGACTTACACAGTGCTTGGCACATAGGTACTACTCAGTAAATATCAATTTCATTTTTTTAAGTCATCCCTAAATAATGCTTCATATTTAACACATAATATTGGTATCATCAAAGTTCCTAGATGGAAAAATAATGAAGCTAGTTTCTTAAAGGTATTTGAAATCAGATACATTTACTGTCATTTATTTGTTCATTCTGTTAATAAATGCAGGGAACAGTGGTGAATAAGAGAGACATAGCCACCTTTATGAAGAACTTAATATCTTGGGAGCATTTTCTATGGATGATAGTAATTGCTACTATATAGAAAACAGGATATTCTGAGAGGTTAGTGAAGACCTTAACCCAGAGAGAAGGATGAGAAGGTGTGGAAATGCTTCCCAGGGGGAAAAAAATGAAACCTATGTTCCAGAGAGAGGGAAAAGGATGTTGTGTTTGCCAATGCCATTGCTCAGTAAAGTGTCAGGGATTCTCAGCATTTGAGTGCAACCCTTATTTCTGACCATTTTATGGGAGTTTAATAGTCCAGCTGTGTTATAAGGATAAGTTGTAATTGACCAAATGTTTCCTAGGCCTGCCTTGACACAGACACATAAATTATTTGGAAAATAATTATAAAATTGCTCTTGGAGTTTAAGATGTGCAAAATGAATTCTGTCATTTGTACAGCTAGTGTGGGTCTAATCAGTATAATTCTCCCAAGAGCCCAATCAATATCTTCTCCATGTGATTCACAGTGAACTTCACAGAAACAAAGCTGAAAGGGGAAAAATGTTTTAAAGTTATTTTACCAGCTCTGGTCATAACAAGTAGGCCAGGGGAATTTAGATATTTCTATTTGTGGCATGACTCTGTCATGTCTGTCTTGTGAGATGAATGGGCAAGCCAGAGAACCACACCTTTTATCAAGATAATTTATTTAAGAACAACCTATAATTAAGTTTATGTAAATATGACAAAAACAGATGTGACTGAAGTGTAATCAGAACAATGGAATATGGCTTTGTGTGTAAAAACTTATAGGAGGCAACTCAGTTCTTTCTGGTGTCTTCTAGTTATCACAATATATGTTGGAATGGTCAAGTATATAACGTAGGCAAATACACTTTGAAAATTACCAACATACAAAGTGATGTTCCTTTGAGACTATGCCAGGATTATTAACAACAAAATATGCCAGATACTTGGGCAAAAAAAGGTTTAAAATATTTTTGCTATGGCCTATTTTTCAGAGTCCATATCTCTCTGGTATGGTTGACTACTTTTTTTTCATTTTTTTTTTTTTAGGCAAAGGGATGTCATAAACAGAACTAAACAACAACAAAAGCAAAAATCCACATGCTATTACTTTTACAGGGTAGTCATCATGGTACATTTTTCCTTACCATTTCTAAGCCCCAAATTATTACATGTCAGAGTAGAATCTGGCATGTGTGGCTTCAGGTGTAATACTTGATTATAAGTTCAATTTAAAATGGAGTTACAACTAAGGACAATTATGTACTGGTAATCAGAGCAATGTGATTTTAGAATCTAAATTTTTTAAACTACATTGAGATAGTAGTAATTTGGAATGTTAAAGAGAATCTATTTCTTTTACTAATACCTAGGAGTGTTAAATTGAGAATAATTCTTATTCCTTAAAATAAGAATTTTGTTTTGAAATCCAAGTAAAAAATGGGCAAAGTGCCTGAACAGACACTTCTCGAAGGAGGGCATACACAGGGCCAAGATACATAGGAAAGGATGCTCAGCATCACTAGCCATCAGAGAAATGCAAATTAAAACCACAATGATGTACCACTTCACACCAGTCAGAATGGCCATCATAAATAAATCAACAAACAACAAGTGCTGGCGAGGTTGTGGAGAAAATGGAACCCTAGTACACTGTTGGTGGGAATGCAGACTAGTGCAGCCACTGTGGAAAACAGTTTGGAATTTCCTCAGAAAACTAAAAATGGAACTACTTTTAGACGCAGAGATTCCACTCCTGGGATTATACCCTAAGAACCCCAAAACACCAATTCAAAAGAACCTATGCACCCCAATGTTCATAGCAGCACAATTTACAATAGCCAAGTGTTGGAAGCAACCTAAATTCCCATCAGTAGATGATTGGATCAAAAAATTATGGTACATTTAGGCAACGGAATACTACACAGCAGAAAGAAAAAAAGAACTACTAAATTTCGCAATAGCACAGATGGAAATGGAGAGCATTATGCTAAGTGAAATAAGCCAGGCAGTGAAAGACGAATACCATATGATCTCACCTATAAGTGGAACCTTACCAACAAAACAAACAAGCAAGGAAAATATAACCAACAATATTGAAAGAAAAAAGAAACCAACAGAATCAAGAGGGAAGGCGGGGGGTGTGGGAAAAGGGAAGGGAAGGGTCAAGTAAAAGAACATGTATAAAGGACCCATGGTCAAAACCAAAGTGGGAAAGGATTGAGGGAGGGAGGTGGGGAGGGGGGCAGGGGAAAGTGGTGGTGGGAAAATGGAGACAAATATTTTAACAATAAAAAATAAAAATAATTAAAAAAATATCTGATGTGCAAGGGTTTTAGGCAGCTAAGAATAGCCCATGTTTACTATGGCCTAGTGTAGTCCACCTTTCTGGGATGTTTCTGGAACCACTCTTTTTGTTTCAAGCAACAATAAATCCCTACTTTGTATAATGCAGGGTATCATCATTTTAAGTCCAAGATCTCTGAATGTTGGTCATTTTTTCCCAAGGTCAGTCCCATTTTTTAAAAAATCTGAAATCTTTGGACTAAAATGTACATTAAAAAAACACACCATCTAGCTACTACAGTTCTCATTTCTACAACTGGTTAAGAGGTTATTTATTACAGCTTCCCTTCCAACCTACCCTCTCCATGTTCTGTTTGTCTTAGCCTGGAAAATCAGTTGGTTCACATTTTTCACTATGTATCTTAGCCTGTTCAGGCTGCTATAAAAAATACCACAGACTAAATAGTTTATAAACAACAGAAATTTAGTTGTCACAGTTCTGGAGTCTGGGAGTCTGAGATTATGGTGTTAGCACAGTTGGAGGAGTACCCACTTTTGGGTCTCAAACATCTTGTATCCTTACATGGTAGAAGAGAAAAGGCATCTTGCTGAAACCTCTCCTTTTATAAGAACTGTAATCCCTTTATGTAGGGCTCCCCTCTCCTGATCTAATCAACTGCCAAAGTCTCCATCTCCTAATACTACAATTTTTGGGGAGATAGGATTCAACATACAGGCATACCTCTGAGACAATGTGGGATCCGACCACTTCAATAAAGAGAATATCACAATAAGATGAGTCACATTAATTTTGGGGGGTTTCCCAATGCTTATAAAAGTTATGTTTAGACTATACTATAGTCTATTAAGTTTCAATACCATTATGTCTAAAAAAATCTTAATTAAAAATATTTTATTGCTAAAAATGCTAACCTGAGCCTTCAGTGAATCATAGTCTCTTTTTGCTGGCGGAGAGTCTTGCCTTGATGTTGATATCTGATCAGGGTAATGATTACTGAAGGTTGGGTGGCTGCGGCAATTTTTAAATATAAGTCAACAATGAACTCTGCCACATCAATTGACTTTCTTTCATGAACAATTTTTCTGTTGCATGCAAAACTGTTTGATAACATTTTACCCATAGTATAACTTCTTTCAGAATTGGAGTCTATCTCAAAATTGCTGCAGCTATTCGGAGTTGTTTATGGTTCCATATAAATTTTTGAAATGTCTGTTCTATTTCTGTGAAATATGTCATTGGTATCTTAATAGGGATTGAGTTGAATCTATAAATTGCTTTGGGTAATATGGACATTTTGATGATATTAATTCTTCCAATCCATGAGCACGATAATTGCCAAGTGTTGGAAGCAACCTAAATGCTCATCAGTAGATGATTGGATCAAAAAGTTATGGTACATATACACAATGGAATACTACGCAGCAGAAAGAAAAAAAGAACTACTAAACTTCACGACAGCATGGATGGAACTGGAGAGCATTATGCTAAGCAAAATAAGCCAGGGGGCAAAAGACAAATACAATATGATCTCAACTATAAGTGGAACCTAACCAACAATACAAAGATGCAAGGAAAATAAGACCAGCAACACTGAAAGGAAAAGAAATCAACAGAGACAAGAGGGAAGGAGGGAGGCGGGCGCAGGGAAAAGGAAAGGAAGGTGAAAGTCAAGGACCATATAGCAAGGACTCATGGACAAAACCAAAGGGGAGGAGCTGAGGGAGGGACGGAGGGAGGGGGCAAGGGAAAGTGGTGGGGGGTAGGCAGAGACAAATGTATTTGAAAAAATAAAATAAAATTTAAAAAAATTGGAGTCTATCCTCTCATACCCTTCTGCTGCTTTATCAAAAATGTTTATATAATATTCTAAGTATTAGATAGTTATTTTAACAACTTTCACATCATCTTCACCAGGAGTAGATTTCATCTCAAGGAAAGACTCTTTACTCCTCATTGCTGCAAGTTTTATCATGAGATTGCAGCAATTTAGTCATATCTTTAAGCTCCACATATAATTCTAGTTCTCTTGCTATTTCCAGTATATCTATGGTCAACACCTTCACTGAAGTCTTGGACTTCTCTAAGTAATCCATTAGGGTTGAAATCAAGTTCTAAACACCTTTTAATGTTGATATTTTGACCTATTTTCATGAATCCCAAACATTCTTAGTGGCATCCTGAATGGTATATTTTTTCAGAAGTATTTCAATTTACTATGCCAAGTAAAGGAACCACTACCTATGGCAGATATAGCATTATGAAATCTATTTCTTAAATAATAAAATTTAAGAGTTGAAATTACTCTTTGACCCAAGGGCTACAGGAATGGATGTTTTGTTAGCAGACATGAAAACAACATTATTCTCATTGTAAATCTCCATCAGAGATCTTATGTATCCAGGTTCATTGTTAGTGAGCAGTAATATATTGAAAGGAATATATATATTTTTTTCTGAGCAGTAGGTCTGAAAAGTGGGCTTAAAATATTCAATAAACCATGTTGTAAACAGATATGATGTTATCCAGCTTTTGTTTTTCCATTTATAGACCACAGGGAGCATAATTTAGAACAATTGAGCAAATTATTAAGGGCCCTAGGGTTTTTCAAATTGTAAATAACCATTGGCTTGAACTTAAAGTCACCATCTGCATTAACCCCTATCAAGAGACTCAACCTGTCCTTTGAAGTTTTGAAGCCTTGCATTGGCTTCTCTCCAGCAACAAAAGTCCTAGATGGCATCTTTTTTTTTTTCAATATAAGGCTGTTCCATCTACATGGAAAATCTGTTATTTAGTGTAGGCACTTTAATTAATTATCTTAGCTAGATCTTCTAGATAATTTGGGACAAAGTAGATAATCAGTACTTGGTTTCATCTTGCACTTTTATGTTATGGAGATGGATCCTTTACTTAAACCTTATGAAACAACCTATTTTCATACATTTATTCTGTAGCTTCCTCACATTTTTCAGTCTTAATAGAATTGAAGAGTGTTAGGGTCTTTGTTGGATTAGGTTTTGGCTCAAGGGAATGTAGTGGCTAGATTAATCTTCTACGCCTATCACTTAAACTTCCTCCATATCAACAATGAGGCTGTTTCACTTTCTTACCATTTGTACATTCACTGGAGAAGCAATTTTAATTTATCTTACATTCATAACTTGGATAACTCTTTGGCTTGGCACAAGAGGCTTAGCGCTCGGTCTATCTCAGCTTTCAACATGACTTCATGACTAAACTGTAGCTTTTGATCTAAAGGGAGAGACATATGGCTCTTCCTTTCTTTTTTAAATTATTTTAATTAATTTATTTTTTTATCTTTTTAACATTTTTTAAAATAATTAATTTTTTCAAACACATTTGTCTCTGCCTACCCTCTGCCTAATTTATTTTTTTTTAAAGATTTGTCTTTGCCTTTTCCCTACCACTTTCCACTGCCCCCTCCCCCTCTCCTTCTCTCAATCCTTCCCCTTTGGTTTTGTTCATAAGTCCTTGCTATATGTTCCTTGACTTTCCCCTTCCCTTCCTTTTCCCCTGCCCACCCCTCCCACCTTCCCACTTGTCTCTGTTGCTTTCTTTTCCTTTCAGTGTTGCTGGTCTTATTTTCCTTGCATCTTTGTATTGTTGCTTAGGTTCCACTTATAGGTGAGATCATGTGATATTTGTCTTTCGCTCCCTGGCTTATTTCACTTAGCATAATGCTCTCAAGTTCCATCCATGCTAACGCGAAGTTAAGTAGTTCTTTTTCTCATTCTGCTGTGTGGTATTCCATTGTGTAAATGTACAATAATTTTTTGATCCAATCATCTACTGATGGGCATTTAGGTTGCTTCCAACACTTGGCTATTGCAAATTGTGCTGCTATGAACATTGGGGTGCATAGGATCTTTTCAACTGGTGTTTTGGGATTCTTAGGGTGTAGTCCCAGCAGGGGAATCACTGGATCAAAAGGCAGTTCCATTTTCAGCTTTTCGAGGAAATTCCACACTGCTTTCCACAATGGCTGCACCAGTCTGCATTCCCACGAACAGTGTACTAGTGTTCCCTTTTCTCCACAGCCTTGCCAGAACCTGTTGTTTGTTTATCTGTTTAAGATGGCCATTCTGACCCATGTGAGGTGGTATCTCATGGTGGTTTTGATCTGCATTTCTCTGATAGCTAGTGATGCTGAGCATCCTTTCCATTGTCTCTGGGACCTCTGTATCTCTCCCTTGGAAAAGCATCTGACCAGACCCTTTGCACATTTTTTGATTGGATCATTTGTCTTTTTGGAGTGGAGTTGAGTGAGTTCTTTATATATCTTAGAGATCAAACCTATATCTGATGCATCATTAGCAAATATCTTTTCCCATATGGTTGGCTCCCTTTTCATTGTGCTGATGTTTTCTTTAGCTGTGCAGAAGCTTCTTATTTTGATGAGGTCCCACTTGTTTATTCTTTCCTTTATGTCCCTTGCTGTAGGAGACATATTGGTGAAAAAATGGCTATGTGGGATATCCGAGAGTTTCCTGCCAATGTTCTCCTGTAGGACTTTTATGGTGTTGTGACTTACATTTAAGTCTTTTATCCATTTTGAGTTTATTTTTGTGTACGGTGTCAGCTGATGATTCAATTTCAATTTTTTGCATGTAGCCGTCCAGCTCTCCCAAAACCATGTGTTGAAGAGGCTATTATTATTCCATTTTATGCTTCTGCCCCCTTTGTGAAATATTAGTTGCCCATATAGAGCTGGACTTATTTCTGCGCTTTCTATTCTGTTCCACGGTCTATGGGTCTGTTCTTGTGCTAGTACCAGATTGTTTTGAGTACAGTGGCTTTGTAGTAGAGTTTGATGTCCGGTATTGTGATCCCTCCTACTTTGTTTTTCTTTCTCAAAATTGCTACAGCTATTCGGGGTCATTTATGGTTTCATATAAATTTTTGAAATGTCTGTTCTATGTCTGTGAAATACATCATTGGTATCTAATAGGGATTATGTTGAATCTATAAATTGCCTTGGGTAGTATGGACATTTTGACAATATTAATTCTTCTAATCCATGAGCATGGTATATGCTTCCAATATTTGTGTATTCTTTAATTACTTTAATCAATTTTGTATACTTTCTGCATACAGGTCTTTTACCTCCTTGGTTAACTTTATTCCTAGGTACTTTATTTTTCATGTTGCTATATCGAATGGTATTTTTTTTCTGATTTCTTCTTCTATTTCATTGCTGGTGTACAAAAATGCCATTGATTTCTGTATATTGACTTTATAACCGCTGTTTTGCCAAATTCACTGATTAGGTTGAGTAGTTTTTTCGTGGGATCTACAGGATTGTCTATGTACACTATCATGTAATCTACAAACAATGATAGTTTTACTTCTTCCTTTCCTATTTGGATGCCTTTTATTTCTTTTTCTTGTCTGACCGCTGTTTCTAGGACTTTCAATAAGATGTTGAAAAGAAGCGCTGAAAGTGAACATCCTTGTCGTGTTCCCGATCTTAGTGGGAAAGCTTTCAGTTTTTGCCCTTTGAGTATGATGTTGGCTGTAGGTTTTTCATTTATGGCCTTTATTACGTTGAGGAATGCCGCATTTATTCCCATTTTGCTGAGTGTTTTTGATCATAAATGGGTGCTGTACCTTATCGAATGCTTTTTCTGCTTCTATTGAGATGATCATGTGGTTTTTGTCTTTTATTTATGCGATGTATTACATTTATTGACTTGCGTATATTGAACCACCTCGGCATCCCTGGGTGAATCCCACTTGATCATGGTGGATAATCTTTTTAATGTATTCCTGGATGTGTTTTGTCAATATTTTGTTGAGGATTTCAGCATCTATGTTCATCAGCAAAATTAGCCTGTAGTTTTTTTCTTTGTAGGGTCTTTATCTGGTTTTGGGATTAAGGTGTTGCTCCCTCATAAATAGAGTCTGGGAGTCTTCCCTCCTCTTGGATTTTTTGGAATAGTCTGAGAAGGACAGGGGTTAGCTCTTCCTTATATGTTTTGTAAAATTCTCCTGTGAAACCATCCGGCCCAGGGCTTTTGTGTGCCGGTAGTTTCTTGATGACTGCTTCAGTTTCCCCAGCTGTTATCGGTCTGTTCAAGTTTTCTGTTTCTTTCTCCTTCAGTGTTGTAAGATTATACATTTCTAGAAATTTGTCCATTTCATCAAGTTTTTCAAATTTTTTGGCATATAATTGTGCATAGTAGTTTCTTACAATCCTTTGTATTTCTGTGATATCAGTTGTTATTTCTCCTCTTTCATTTCTGATATTATTTATTTGGGTCCTCTCCCTTTTTATCTGATGGGTCTGGTTGAAGACTTTTCGATTTTTTTCATCTTTTAAAAGAAGAAGCTCCTGGATTGGTTGATCCTTTGAATTGTTCTTCTCATCTCTATGTCATTCAGTTCTGCTCTAGTCTTGACTATTTCCTTTCTTCTATTTGCTCTGGGATGTATTTGTTGTTGATTCTCCAGTTCTTCAAGTTGTAGTGTTAGGTCTTTTATTCGAAATTTTCTGTCTTTTTTAAGTAAGCCTGTATTGCTATGAACTTTCCTCTGGAGGAGTGCCTTTGCTGTGTCCCATAGGTTTTGGACTTTTGTCTGTTCATTTTCATTTGTTTCCAGAAATTGTTTGATTTCTTCCCTTATCTCACTATTGACCCATTCATTGTTTAATAATATGCTGTTCCGTCTCCATGAGTTTGCAAGTTTTTGAAGTTTCCCTTTGAGGTTGATTTGCATTTTCAAGCCCTTGTGTTCCAAGAAAAAGTTTGGTATTATTTAATTTTCCTGAATTTGCCGAGGCTTGCTCTGTGTCCTATCATGTGGTCTATCTTTGAAAAACTTCCATGAGTATTTGAAATGAATGTGTATTTTGCTTCTTTGGGATGTAGGGTTCTGTAGATATCAGTTAAGTCCATTTAATTCAGTGCATCATTCAGCTCCACAATATCCTTGTTGATGTTTTGTTTGGAAGATCTGTCCATTTTTGACAATGGGGTGTTAAAATCCCCTACCATCAGTGTGTTGCTGTCTCTATCTTTTTTGACGTTCTCCAATATTTTCCTTATATATTTGGGTGCTCCTATGTTGAGTGCATATAAGTTTACAATGTTTATGTCTTCTTGATTGAGTCTTCCTTTAAGTATTATAAAGTGTCCCTCTGGGTCTCTGTTTATGGCCTTTGTTTTGAAATCTATTTTGTTCGATATAAGTACTGCAACCCCTGCTTTCTTTTCTTGCCCATTTCCCTAGAATATTTTTTTCCATCCCTTTACTTTCAATCTGTGTAGGTCTTTTGTTCTGAGGCAGGTCTCTTGTAGGCAGCATATGTGTGGGTCATGTTTTCTTATCCATTTTGCTATCCCGTGTCTTTTGATTGCGGCATTAAGTCCATTAACATTGAGAGTTATTACTGATAGAACCCTATTCATTTTTTGTCTTTGTAACTGTGTTTTTCTCTTTCTGACTCTTTTCCTTCATATTCTTAAACCAGTCCCTTTAGCATATCTTGTAGTGCTTTTTTGGTAGAGATGTATTCTTTTAGCCTTCTTTTGTTTGGGAAACTACTTATTTCCCCTTGTATTTAAATTGAGAACCTAGCTGGGTAGAGCAGCCTTGGTTGTAGGCCGTTGCTTTTCATGACCTGGAATATTTGTTGCCATTCCCTTTTGGATTGTAGTGTTTCTGTTGAGAAGTCAGCTCCTAGCCGTATCGGGGCCCCCTTGTATTTTACTTTCTCCTTCTCCTTTGCTGCCTTTAGGATTCTCTCTTTGTCTCTGACATTTGCCATTTTAATGATGATGTGACTTGAAGTGAGTGTCCTTAGGTCCCTCTTGAATGGGGCCCTCTGTGTTTCCTGGATCCATGAGCCCTTTTCTCTCCTCCAATTGGGGAAATTTTTCATCATTGCTTTTTCAAAGAGGTTCTCTATCCCTTGTTCTTATTCTTTTCCTTCTGGTATGCCTATTATGCAGATATTATTGCATTTCAGGTTGTCCTGCATTTCCCTAAATGCCTCTTCATTCTTTTTGAGTCTCTTTTCCATTTCTTGTTGTTTTTTGGAGCTTTTTTCTACCTTTTCCTCCATCTCGCTCATTTGATCCTCGGCTTTATCTAGCCTGCTTTTGATTCCTTCTACTATGTTCTTCAACTCAGAAATGGTATTCTTTGTATCCTCTTGTGTCTTCTTGATAGTTTCTATGTCCTTTTCCAGGTTGATATAGTTTGCTGTAAGATCCTGATAGTTTCTCTGCAGTTTCTCATAGTTCTCTTTGAGCTGGCTGAGCTCATTGAGCTTCCTTAGAGCCATTGTTTTGAATTCAATATCTGATAGTTCCCTTGCCTCTGTTTCATTTAGCTCTCTCTGTGGGGAGTCCCCTTTTCCACTCATTTGGGGGGAACTTCTTTTTCTTCCCATTTTTGTGAGAGTCCATTATTTTCTATCTATCTATCTATCTATCTATCTATCTATCTATCTATCTATCTATCTATTTATGCTCCTCCTTCAATTGATCCGTCTAGATTTCCTGACTTTGTTGATTAAACTTCTATGGTGGTAGGCAGGTCTTATATATTTATTTAATTTTTTATTTCTCTATCTATTTATTTATTTATTTTTCTTTACTTTTCTTTCTGGGCCTTCCTCTGATGATGTCAGTTGTTGACCCTATATAACCTTGGGTTGTTTGTTTTTGCCTGCGAGCAATCTATTGTCTGTGTCTGACTCCTGCTTTGAGCAACTCCTGTGACCCCTTCGGCCAGGGATCTACTATTTCTGCGGATCGCTCTGCACTCTCACGCCAGCTCCTTGAGCACACTCCGAGGCCTCGGCAGGGTACTCCTCTCACCTGGGTGAGTGTGCTTGCCCCTGCCCAGGGCCGGGGCTTATTCGCCCCACCTCACGCACTTGCCTGTTGGCCGCGCCTGCTGGACGGTTGCCCTGGCACTGGTCAGTGTAGGGTCTTCTGTTGTGTGCTTTGCCAGCTTTCGGCTCTATGGGGGTGTGACCTGCCTGTGCAAAATGGAGACTAGGGAGATGGGAAGAAGTCAGCTCTGGGACTCTCCGGTTAATCCTGTCTCCAGTCTCTCCTCCAGGGTGTCTGGGCAGCTCTGTGACCCCTTCGGCCCGGGATCCACTATTTCTGTGGATGGTAATTGCGAGCCCTCAGGATTCTATGCCTGCTTCTGCCTCTTTGGGGCACGGCCTGCCTGAGCAAATGGAGACTACGGAATGGGGAGGGACTCTGCTCTGGGGATCTCAGATAATCCTCCAGTTCTTTCCCCAACCCCTTCATCTCCAGTCTCTCCTCAAGTGTCCCTATGCAGCTGTGTGTCCTCTTTGGACAGGGATCCTCTATTTCTTCCATCCAGTCTGCACTCAGCCCCTAAGCCCACATGCCCACAAGCTGTGTGCGGAGCGCACAAAAGGCAGGTTAATTGATTCTCTTATGCCTGGACGAGGTGGTAGCTGCAGAGTGGGAGGTGAGTTATAACTGGGGCTCCGCTGGCCACCGTCTCTGTTCTCTTCATAAAGTTTTCCTTGCCAATCTCTCCTCAGGTACCAGCCCACTCTCCTGCCGCCTGTACCCAGAGATCAAGGAAGGCGGCTGCCAGTGCAAATTTTTGCATTGGCCCTTTAAATGTCTCTTTGCATCCCCAGCCACCCGTCTCTGGCAGAGAGCGCCCCTAAGCTTTTTGGGGTTGCGTTTTGTCTGTATTTTATTGGTTTTAGCTGCTGTACTTTAGAGGTCCCTGTTTATGATTCAGACCCTGTTCTTCTCAGGGGGATCCAACTGGCCGTTTCAATGTCCCTCTGGTGCTGGTGCCTGTGGGTGCCCAGCCCACCCTCTCGAGCCTCCACTGCACTTCTCACCCGTTGGGATGTGTGAGAGTTGAATCCACTGTCTGTCCGCAGCTCCAAGGCTCCTCTCCCTCTATCGTTCCATTGTTTTCCAGGTGATTTCTCCACTATTTAGTCGCAATTCCAGTTTGGTCTTGGGAGGATGTCAGCATGACTCCCATTCACTCCTATGCCATCTTCTAATCCGAGCTGACTGTTCCTTTCGTTTGAACACTTAAGGTCCACTGTAGGGTTATTAACTGGTTTAATTTCAATATCGCTGTGTCTCAGGGAATAAGGAGCTTTGAGGAGAGAGCAATGGTGGAGCAGTCAGAACATACAACCTTTATCAATTAAGTTTGCCATCTTAGATGGGCCTGGTTCATGGCACCCTAAAACAATTATATTAAGTACATCAGAGGTCATGTATCACAGATCAGCATAATATAATAATAAAAAAGTTTGAAATATTGTTAGAATTACCAAAATGTGACAGAGATATAAAACGAGCAAATGCTTTTGGAAAAATGGTGCTAATAGACTTGCTGAATACAGATTTGCCACAAAACTTTAATTTGTAAAAAATATAATATCTGAGGTGCCCAATAAATTGAAAAACAATAACATGAGGTATGCCTGTATACATTTTAGGGAGACACATTTAGACCATAGCAATAAGGGAGATAAAATTTTTATTCCTGAAATATTTGTCATTAGTGGTCATTTATATATGGAGTTTCTGTGACCTATTAACTGTGTTCCAAGCATACTTCTCCCTTGCAACACTTTGTGGCAGAAATAAAATTTATCCTTGATATTTAAACAATAAATATTTATTTAGTATTGTTTAACTTGCCAGACCCCATTCTAGGTGCTCGGAATATATCAGTAAAGAAGAAAAACAAGACAAAACAAACAAACAAAAAACTTCTAGTGTTATGAGACAAGCAGTACAGGCAAACCTCAAAGATAATACAGGTTTGGTTCAAGACCACCACAGCAAAGGGAGTACCACAGGAAAGTGAGCTGTTGTCTTTTTCCTAGTGGAGAGTCTTGCGTTCAGTTTATAAAAGGACACATCATCTGTGAAGTGCAGTAGAGTGAGGTATTCCTGTAAACAGAATAACTACATGGTAATGTGTATGGTGATAAAAATACTATGGACAAAACCAAGAAAATTAGAGGGATGATAAGTTAAATTGTGCTGGGGATAAAAGTAGGGACTTTTCAATTTCCAATAACATTTTCAGAAAAGACTAGGCTAAGGAAGATGATATTTTAGATGTCTCCAGATTTTATTAAAACACAAATAACAGTAATCTGAAATGCCTGACCATCAAGTTGAACAATTATTTACTGCCATGAAGTAGTATAGATGTTCATCTAAGGTCATTTCTTCAGCAGGGAAAGAATTAACAGAAAGATTTGACAAAAAGATTTGAAGCAGGTAATGTAACAAGCCAGGAAGATGTAATGCAACAGGCCAGGCAGAGATAATTGTAAGTGTGGCTATAGCAGAAACAGCACCATTTATTGGTTATTGCCTTTCAAGATACCCAGTTGCTTCCACACTAAGTTTCCCATTAGATCACTCCAAAATTTATTTTAGCCAACTACCTCTGTGAACGGGGTTCAAGGTACAAACAGTGACTTTCCAGAATTTTAACTTCGTGATCTTATTTCTTTTCATGAATAAAGCTTTTAAAAAGATTTTATTTTATTTTTTATTTCTACAGAGAAGGGGGAGGGAGAAAGAGAAGGAGAGAAACAGCAATGTGTGGTTGCTTCTCATGCACCCCGCTACTGGGGACCTGGACTGCAACCCAGGCATGTGACCTAGACTGGGAATTGATCCAGCAACTTTTTGGTTCGCAGGCTGGCACTCAATCCACTGAGCCACACCAGCCAGAGCAATGTAAAAATTTTTAACATATATTTATGTTATATAAAGTATTCACTAAGTTCATGGATGGTGTTGGATAGAAGTATGGTGTGAAAGGAAGAAAAATCCATACCCAGATTATTCCAGTGAGGACAAACTTTTGTCATCTTATTGATAGAAGGTATACAATATTCTCCATTTGCCAGTACAGGTCTCTCTGGTTACTCTGGGTAATAATACTGTGTTTGGTACTCAGAGTTGATTTCTACCATTGTCACTTTGGGAATAGGAGTATTCCAGTATTTTTTCCATCAATGTCAACAACAATGGCTTCCATCCTATATGCTCTTTATTAAAAATCACTTGCCACTCCTTCATCAAGAAATGGACTATGTCCCCTCCCCTTGATCCTGTATGAACTATTTTTGACTGACTTTACCAAAAGAATATGGCAGAATGAATATTATGTGAGTTCTAAGGCTAGTAAAAGAGGGCTTTTACTTGGGGTTCTCACTTTGGAACCCAATGATCATATTAGGAGGAAGCCAGTCATTCCATGGAGAGGCCCATGTGGATAGGAATTGAAGCCCCCAAACTTCATCCACAACTGAGTATCCAGACAACTGTCTGCAGCAATTGCCAGTCATGAATATAACAGTTGAAGTGGAGTTGCCAGTCCCCGTTTGAGCTGCCTGAGCTGATACTACTTGAAACAGAGAGGCAAATTCTATTTAAATTCATGCCCAAATTGAAAATTTTTTAGCTAAATGAACTTTTTATTTTAAGCCACTAGGTTTTGGTATGTGTTGTCATGCAGAAATAGATAACTTGCATAGGAACTGAAAAGAACAATAGTTAACTCCTCTTGGCAAGGTGAGACTATAGAGAATCATTCCTGCTACAATGACCACTTTATCTATGAACTCATTGAGAAAACATTGTAGAGACTAGGAAAAGAGACTTGTTAATTGTGTGACTTGTCCTATTGTCTGATGAATTATTGATAACTTTTTTCCCCCTGAAAGATGGGTCATTTGATAGTTATTCAAAAAGGACACAGGTATTTTCAAAGTCTTGGCCAATTATAAAATGTCAGTTTACTTCGTGAGACTTGTCACTAGTCTCCAACCACTGACAATATGGCTAAGTCCCAGATAATATGACCAAATCACTATCTGCTGCCGAATAATTTGTATAGCTCCATCTCTCAGATAATCTCTACTTACAAACACAGTGGGCAACCATATTGCTGCCATGAAATTTCAGATCATGGAAGAAAGTTCCTTTCCTCATTTCTTTTCAGGGCTACCATTGATTGGGACTGAATTATTGAGACAATACACTTTAGGAAGGTGCCAGCCTATTGTGCAGAATCACACTGAAGTGAGGTTTGATTGATTTCTTCTTAAGAAATTTCCTCATTGAATCCGTATGTGTAGGTAGAAGCGATGGCAGTATGTTGGAAGTAGGCACACTGGTACTTTAAACCACCTGCTATTGCTCATGCTACTTACATGTGTCTCCAAGAACACTCCCTCAATATCACTTCCACTTGATATAGGACTCATGCTTGGCTTATATATTTTGTGATGGCTGAAAGGTTCAGAAGGTTTTTCACTGTCAGGTATTCAGTCTCTACCAGGGGCAACCAATATGTCAAAATTGGCTTATGTAATGAAGAGCAGATATTTACTGGAGGAAGCCTAATTTTACTTTAAAATTATAGGAGTCTCTTCTCTGAGCCACTAATAAGATATTGACATGGATTTTGCACAGAATTTCATATAATCCAATACACTTCCAAAATTGGATTATTTGAAACATAGTAGCCAAGTGGCAAAGTTGCTTGTACATCAGTATAGATTGGAGTATTTGGAGATTCTTCCTTTTTATTGAATTTATTGGGCTGACATTGGTTAATAAAATTATGTAGGTTTCAGGTATATGATTCTATAATACATCATCTATATATTGTAATATCTGTTCACCACCCAAGTCAACTCTCCTTCCATCACTATTTATCCTCCTCTACCGCCCCCAACCACACTTTCCTTCTGGTAATCAACATATTGTTGTCTGTTTATGTGTTTTTTAAAATTATTTTATTGTTGTTCAGTTACAATTGTCCCCATTTTTTCCCATTGCTCTCCCTTACCCCCCCCCACATTCAATCCTTCCCCCAGTTGTCCTTGTCCATGGGTCCCCTATACATGTTCTTGACATGCCCCTTCCCTTTCTGTCCCCTATTATGCCCTGCGCCCTTTCCCTCTGGTCACTGTCAGTTTGTTCCTTATTTCCATGTCTCTGGTTCTCTTTTGCTCATTTGTTTTTTTTTTTTTTTTGGTTATGTTCCATTTATAGGTGAGATCACATGGTGTTTGTATTTCACTAACTTGCTTATTCACTTAGCATAATACTCTCCAGTTCCATCTATGTTATTGCAAAGAGTAGGAGTTCCTTCTTTCTTTCTGCTGCATAGTAATCCATTGTGTAAGTGT
Source organism: Pteronotus mesoamericanus (assembly GCF_021234165.1). NCBI lineage: Eukaryota > Metazoa > Chordata > Mammalia > Chiroptera > Mormoopidae > Pteronotus > Pteronotus mesoamericanus. Next base: position 833,623 of record NW_026555150.1, read on the forward strand.
ACCACAATTTTTTGATCCACGCATTTACTGATGGGCTGTTCCCAGCACTTGGCTATTGGAAATTGTGCTGCTGTGATCATCGGGGTGCATAGGTTTCTTCAAATTGGTGTTTCAGGGTTCTTAGGGTATAATCCCAGGAGCGGAATCACCAGGTCAAAGGCAGTTCCATTTTTATTTTTTTTTGAGGAAATTCTAAACTGTTTTACACAGTGGCTGTACCAGTCTGCATTCCCACCAACAGTGCACTAGGGTTCCCTTTTTTCCGCAACTTCGCCAGCAATGGTTGTTTGTTGATTTGTTTATGATGGCCCATTCTGACTAGTGAGAAGTGATACCTCATGTGTTTTTAATTTGCATCTAGAGAGAATGGCTAGTGACATTGAACATTTTTTTCATGTGTCTCTGGGCCCTCTGTATGTCCTACTTGGTGAAGTGTTTGTTCATGTCCTTTGCACATTTTTTAATTGGACTGTTTGTATTCCTGGTGTGGAGTCATGTGAGTTTTTTATATATTTTGGAGATCAAACCCTTGTCCAGGGTATCTTTGGCAAATATATCTTCTCATACGGTTGGTCCCCTTTCATTTTGCTGAAGTTTTCTTTAGCTGTGCGGAAGCTTTTTAGTTTGATGTAGTCCCAAGTGTTCTTTCCTTTATATCCCTCACCCTAGGGGATGTATTGGTGAAAATATTGCTGTATGAAATATCTGAAATTTTCCTGCCTATGTTCTCCCCTAAGACTTTTTTGGTGTTATGTTTTACAGTTAGGTCTTTTATCAATCTTGATTTTATTTTTGAGTATGGTGTAAGTTGGTGGTTGAGTTTCTTTTTTTTTTTTTTTTTGCATGTACGTGTCAAGATTTTCCAACACCATTTGTTGAAGAGGTTATTTTTACTCTATTTTATGCTCCTTCCCCATTTGCCAAATATTAATTGACCATAGAAACATGCATTTATTTCTGGGCTCTCTATTCTGTTCCATTGATCTCTGTGTCTGTTCTCATGCCAGTACCAGATTGTGTTGATTACAGTGGCCTTGTAATATAGTTTGATGTCAGGTATTGTGATCCTTCCTACTTTGTTCTTCCTTCTCAAAATTGCTTCAGCTATTTGGGCTCATTTATGGTTCCATATAAATTGTTGAAATGTTAGTTCTATATCTGTGAAAAATGTCATTGGTATTTTAATAGGGATCGCATTGAATCTATAGATTCTTTTGGGTAGTATGAGCATTTTAATGATGTTAATTCTCTTAGTCCATGAACATGGTATATGCTTCCACATATTTGAGCCTTCCTTAATTTCTTTCTCTAGTTCTGTGTAGTTTTCTGAGTACAGATCTTCCACCTCCTTGACTAAGTTTATTCCTAAGTATTTTATTTTTCTTGTTGCTATAGCAAATGACATATTTTGCCTGATTTCTGTTTCTGATATTTCATTGTTGGTGTGCAAAAATGCCTTCAATTTCTGAATATTGACTTTGTATCCTGCTTTTCCAAATTCACTTATTATGTTGAGTAGTTTTTTGGTAGTCTGCAGGGTTTTCTATCTGTACTATAATGTCATCTGCAAACAATAACTGCTTTAGGTCCTGCTTTCCAATTTGGATGCCTTTTATTTCTTTTTCTTGTCTGATTGCTGTGGCTAGAAATTCCAATACTATGTTTGTGACTTATTGATTATAGCCATTCTGACATGTGTGAGGTTATTTGTCATTGTGGTTTTAATTTGCATTTCTCTGTTGATTAGTGATTTTGAGCATCTTTTCGTATGCTTATTGAGCACACGTATGTCTTCTTTTGAGAAGTGTCTATTCAAGTATTTTACCCATTTTTTAATTGAATTGTTTATTTGTATTTTACTGGGTTGTATAAGTTTTTATAAATAAATTTGCATATCAACCCTTTATCATATATACCATTGGTGAATATGTACTCCCATTCGGTGGGTTTTCTTTTTATTTTTTAATTGAGTACCTTGTTGTACAAATATTTTTGGTTTGTAGTAGTCCTATTTATTTATTTTCTTTTGTTTCCTTTGCCTGAGGAGATATATCTGAAAAAATATCGTTATGAGAAATGTCCGAGATTTTACTGCCTATGTTTTCTTCTAGGATTTTTATGGTTTTGAATCTAACATTTAAGTCTTTAATCCATGTTGAGTTTATTCTTCTGTATGGTGTAAGAAGGTGGTCTAGTTTCATTTTTTTGCATGTTCTTGTCCAATGTTCTTCACAACATTTGTTGAACATACTGTCTTCACCTCATTGTTTGTTTTTGCTTCCTTTGTCAAATAATAGTTGACTGTAAAAATGTGGGTTTATTTCTGATTTCTCTATTCTGTTCTCTTGATCTGTATGTGTGTTTTTATAGCAGTACCATGCTGTTTTGATTATTATGGCCTAGTGTTATAGTTTGATAACAAGTAGTGTAATTCTTCCAACTTTGTTCTTTATTCTCGAGGTTTATTGGCTATTCAATTATTTTTTGGTTCCATATACATTTTTGGAATATTTGTTCTATTGATAGTTCTGTGAAATATGCAATTTGTATCCTGATAAGAATTGTTGTTGAAGCTATAGATTTCTTTGGATAGTATGGACATTTGAATGATATTAATTTTTCCTACCCATGGATACAGTATATGCTTCCACTTATTTGTATCCTTTTAAATTTCTTCCTTCAGTGTGCTAAAATATCGAGAGTATAGGTCTTTTACATCCTGGGTTAAATTTATCCTGGTTTCTAAAATGAATTTTAAATTGATTTTTCCCCTTTGTTTCCCTTTCTGATAGTTCATTTTGATATTTAAAAATACAACTGTTTTCTAGATTTTTATTTTGTATCCTACTACATAACTGAATTCATTTATAAGTTAAGTAGTTTTTTGGTAGAATCTTTAGGGTTCTCCATATACAGTATCATATCATGTACAAATAATGATTGTTTAGCTTCTTTCTTTTCCATTTGAATGCCTTTTACTTCTTTTTGTCTGATTGCTGTGGCTAGGCCTTCTGGTACTTTGTTGAATAAGAGAGGTGAAAGTGGACATCCCTCTCTTGTTCCCAAACTTAAGAGAAATGCTTTTACTTTTTGTCCATTGAGTACAATGTTGGATTTAGGTTTGTCATAAACGGCCTTTATTTTGTTGAGGTATGTTCACTTTATTCCCATTTTATTGAGAGATTTTATTATAAATGAGTACTGGACTTCGTCAAATGCTTTTGTTTTTTGTTGCATCAATCGATATGACTGTGTGATTTTTACCCTTCACTTTGTTCATGTGGTGTATCATGGTAATTAATTTGCAGATCTTTACCAACCTTGTATCCCCAGAATAAATCTCACTTGATCATGGTGTATGACCTTTTTAATGTTTTGCTGTATCCCATTTGCTAATATTTTGTTGAGTATTTTAGCATCTATGTTAATCAGGCATATTGACCTAATATTTTTTTTTATTTATACTGTCTGTATCTGGTTTTGGAATTAGGATAATGAGGATGATGTGGGCCTCATAAAATGAGCTTGAGATTGTTCCCTCCTTTTGAATTTTTAGAATAGTTTGAGAAGGATAACTGTTAGTTATTCTTTGAATATTCGGTAAAATTTATCTGTGAAATCATCCAGTACAAGACTTAAGTTTGTTAGCAGTTATTTTTATTACTTCTTCAATGCACCAATTATAATCAGTATGTTTGGATTGTCTGATTCTTCCTGATTCAGTTATGGAAAATTTTATGTTTCTAGGAACTTACCCATTATATCCACATTGTCAAATTTCTTGGCATATAGTTAGCCAACTACAATATTCATTCATAATATTTTCCTACAATGCTTTGCATTTCTCTGGTGTCAATTGTTCCTTCTCCTCTTTAATTTCTGAATTTATTTATTTAGGTCGTCTTTCTTTTTTATTGATATGTATGATTAAAAGTTTGTCAATATTGTTTATGTTTTCAAAGAGCCAGCTCTTCATTTCTTTGATCTTTTGTACTGCTTTTTAGATTGTTTCATTTATTTCTGCTCTAATCATTATTTTCTTTCTTCTCCTTTTGGCCTTTTTTTGTTGTTCTTTTTCTAGTTCCCTTAAGTATAAATTTAGTATTTATTTAAGTTTCTTCTTGTTTCTTGACATAGGACTGTAATGCTGTGAATTTCCATCTTATGACTGCTTTCTCTGTGTCCTATAGATTTAGGGTTGTTGTTTTCTCATTTTCATTTATTTCAAAGTATTTTTTCATTTTTTTCATTGATCTTGTTAACCCATTCATTGTTTAGTAAAATGTTATTTAGCCATTATGTCTTTGTGTGTTTTTCAGGTTTTTTTTCTTCTGATTGATTTCTAATTTTATAATATTATGGTCAGAGAAAATGCTTGATATGATTTTAATTTTCTTAAATTTGTTGAAAATTGTTTTGAGTACTTACATGTGTTCTGTCCTAGGAAAAATTCCATGTGCATAGTCTTTTCTTGGGGTGAAATGCTCATTTAAAGCTACCGATTTCTTGTCAATTTTCTCTCGGGAATATCTATCCATTGATGTTAAAATCCCCTACTATGTATTAATGTCAATATCTCCCTTTATTTCCATCAATATTTGCTTTTATATATATTTTATTGATTATGCTATTACAGTTGTTCCATTTTTTTCCCCTTTATTGCCCTCCATCCTGCACCGCCCCTCCCCCCAACACCCCCCCACCTAAGTTCATGTCCATGGGTCATACATATAAGTCCTTTGGCTTCACCATTTCCTACACTATTCTTAACCTTCCCCTGCCTATTTTGTATCTTCTATTTATGCTGCTTATTCCCTGTACATTTTCCCCATTCTCCCCCCTCCCCCTCCCTTCTGATCTCCATTTCTATGATTCTGTTCCTGTTCTAGTTGTTTGCTTAGTTTGTTTTTGTTTTTGTTTTTGTTTTAGTTTCAGTTGTTGATAGTTGTGAGTTTGTTGTTATTTTACTGTTCATAGTTTTTGATCTTCTTCTTTTTCTTAGATAAGTCCTTTAACATTGGATAGAGTGATCTCAGATGTAGGTCCTTGCTTTTCATGACTTTGAATACTTCTTTCCAGCCCCTTCTTGCATGCAAAGTTTCTTTTGAGAAATCAGCTGATAGTCTTATGGGAACTCACTAGTACGCAACTGTCTCCTTTTCTCTTGCTGCTTTTAAGATTATCTCCTTATCTTTAATCTTGGGTAATGTAATTATGATGTGCTTTGGTGTGTGCTTCTTGGGTCCAACTTCTTTGGGACTCTCTGAGCTTCCTGAATCTCCTGGAAATCCATTTCCTTAGCCAGATTGGGAAGTTCTCCTTCATTATTTTTTCAAGTAAGTTTTCAATGTCTTACTCTTCCTCTTCTCCTTCTGGCATTCCTATGATTAGAATGTTGGAACTTTTAAAGTTGTCCCAGTGATTCCTAAGCCTCTCCTCATTTCTTTGAATTCTTGTTTCTTCATTCTATTCTGGTTGAATGTTCCTTCTGCTCCCAATTGTTGATTTCAGTCCCAGTTTCCTCCCCTTTACTGTTGGTTCACTGTATATTTTTCTTTATTTCACTTGGGTAGCCTTTTCCCTCCATTTTGTGACCATACTCAACCAATTCAGTGAACAGCCCAATTATGAGTGTTTTGAACTGTGCATCTGATAGGTTGGCTATCTGTTCATCACTTAGTTTTATTTTTGGAGCTTTGATCTGTTCTTTCATTTGGGCCATATTTCTTTGTCTTAACATGCTTGTTACATTGGGAGGGGAAGAGCCATAGGTATTCACCAGGGTGGGGTAACCCAGGTCATTGAGATGTGACACTGTATGTGGATGAGGGGTCCGAGAGGGTCCAATTTTGCTTGTTTGGCTCTTAGCTGGCTTTCAGTCACTTTCCCTACTAACCACAAGCAAATTGGGCCCTTCTAGTGCTGATTTCTGGGTGGGTGGGTTTATGCACATTCTAGGACCTCGTGGGTCTCTCCAACAGACTCTCCTGTGAGGCTGGGAATTTCTCCTGCTGCTGTAACCTCCAGAGGTTTTTACAAGTAGAGGTTTCAAGGCTTTCTTTTCCCCACACTGGAACCCTGGATTGCGAGGTCTGTCTCAGTCCCTGCTGTTTCTCATGGTTTATCTGCATGCAAATTTGTGACCACCCGGTCCTCCAGCTGTGGCCTTGCTGCATCCTCTCCAACCCAGCTGCCTGTGTCCACCACTCCTAGTGTTCTGGATGAATGTTTCTTCTTTAACTCCTTGGTTGTCAGACTGCCATACAGTTTGATTTTCTGGCAGTTCTGGTTATTTTTTTTCTAAATTTGTCCTTTTTCTTGTGTGAGGAGGGAAAGTGTATCTACTTATGTCTCCATCTTGGCTGGAAGTCCAAGATTTGCTTTATATATTTATGTGCTCCTATCTTGGGTGCATACATATTTAAAAGAGTTTTATACTCTTATTGGATTGTTCCCTTTATCATTATGTGGAGTCCTTCTCTCTCTCTTACTGTAGCCTCTATTTTATAGTCTATATTTACTGTAAGTGTTGCTACCCCAACTTTTTTCCTTTCCATTTGCATGAATCTTTTTACATCTCTTTACTTTTAGTCGGTGTGTGTCTTCCATTCTGAGGTGGGTCTCTTATAAATAGCATATGTATGAGCCCTGTTTTCTTATCCATGTAGTTACTCTATGTCTTTTAATTGATACATTTCAGCTATTTACACTTAAAGTGATTATTGCTAGCTATGTATTTATTGCCATTTTATTCTTTATAACTCTGTTCCTCTGTTTGCTTGGTTTTTGTCTTCCTTCTTCTTAAATGATGCTCTTTAACATTTCTTTTAATAGTTTTGTGGTAATGAACTTTAGCTTTTTCTTGTCTGGCAAGCTATTTAATTCTTCTTCAATTTTAAATGATAGCCTTGCTGGGTAAATTAGTCTTCTTTGCAGATCCATGCTTTTCATCATTTTGAGTATTTCATGCCAGTCCTTTCTAGCCTAAAATATTTCTGTTGAAGAATCAGATATTAGTCATATGGGACCTTCCTTTTAGGTAACTAACGGTCTTTTTCTTGCTGCTTTTAAGATTATTTCTTTGTCTTTTAAGTTTGCCATTTTAATTATGATGTATCTTGGTGTGAGTCTCTTTAGGTTCATCTTATTTGGGACTCTCTGCACTTCTTGGACTTGTATATAATTTTCCTTCCCCAGGTTAGGAAATTTTCAGTCATTATTTCTTCAAATAGGATTCTGATCCTTTGCTCTCTTCTTCTGGTACCTCTATAATGTGGTTATTGTTTTACTTCATATTGTCCCAAAGGTCTCCTGAACTATACTTATGTTTTAAATTCTTTTTTTATAATCCTCACCTGGGGGTATCTTTTATTGATGAGGGGGAGAGAGAGAGAGAGAGAGAGAGAGAGAGAGAGAGAGAGAGAGAGAGAGAGATGTGTGAGAGAAACCTGTGACCTTTTGGTATGTGGGATTATGCTCCAACCAACTGAGCCACTAGGCCAGGGCAAATTATTTTTTCTTTTTGCTGATCTGATTGGCTGTTTTCTGCTACCTTGTCTTGAACATTGCTGATTCAATCCTCTGCTTCATCCAGCTTGCTGTTTTGTTCTTCTCCTGTAGTCTTAATTTTAGATATTATATTCTCCATTTCTGACTTACTCTCTTTGATGGTGTCTGTATTATTTTTCATGCTGTTGTAGTTCTCACTAAGATCCTAGATCATTCTTATAACCATTTTTTTAACTCTATAGCTGATAAATTGCTGTCTCCATTTCATTTAGCTCTTTTTGGAGATTCCTTCTTCTTTCATTCAGGGCTTGCTTCTTTGCCTCCCCACTTTTGGCTGCCTTTTTGTATTTGTTTCTATGTATTAGGTAGATCTGTTATGAATTTCAGTCTTGGTATGGTGGCCTTATGTAATAGGTGTCCTTGGAACCTAGTGGTAGAGTCTCCTTGATTGCCTGAGTTGGGAGCCCCAGAAATGTCCCTTTTGTGAGTTATTTGGGGCCTTTTTTTGTAAATGAGTCTTGATTACTATTAGCTTATTTGTGCATGGGGTCAACACTCTGACTGATTGTGAACATCAATACAAACAACAATGTGCAAGCTGCTGTGCATGTGCTGACCACACAAAACAGAATACATTTCATCAGGTTCTGGTGCCTGCTGAGATCTTCCTTTGGATACGCTGCTTGTGAAGCTAATTGGACCCTGCTCTGATGTTGCCTGAAGCTGGCCACTAGGTGTGTTGTTTTGGGGGCCTCTTAGGATGGACTCTGTTTCAGTTCAATGTCACTCACTACCTGTGACTGACCCTGGGCAACCTGTTTGGAGCTACAAAGGAATCCACAGTTTATGGCTGCCTCTGCTGGGCCTGGGTGTGCACTGGGAAGGACATACCTGAACACCAAGGCTGACTCTTACCAGCACTGGGCCTAGGGGCAGGTCTGCAAAAGTCCAAAAGCATGCTGAGACCTGTCTTCACTTGACTCCACCTGATGGCTGCCTGTTAGTCTGAGTCACTGAAAGAGCCTCTGGCAGTACTTGACTAGCATGAGGTAGGTTCTCAGTGAGTCAACAGGTAGGGATGAGACATGTTCACCAGAATAATACAGGTCCAAATTTGGTGCCAGTGCTGTGTGTGAGGCCACTCAGCAAATGCCCCAGGGTATACCTAGTCTAGCTGCCATCTGCTGGATGCTTGCACACCTTTGTTGTGGGATTGGGCCAGGGTGAGGCTAGCAGAGTTTATCATGGCCAAACAGACCAAGATTTGGCCATGTTAAGGAAGGGCTCTGCTCTGCTTGAGCATGTGAGGGGAAAAATGTCACCTATGCTAGAAGCACACAATTCAACCAGTCCCAGATTCTGCCTGGAGCCTGATATCAACTGGTCATGCCCACCTGGAGTCAGGAGGATGGGGCTAGTGGACCTCCTATTAGAGGGAGGTGCCAGTCAGGTTGGGGGTAGGTAGGGGTGGAACCAACCCCAGAGCTAAGGCACACAACTAAGACTGTCCTAGATTTTTCCCAGAATTCAGCAGGGCGAAGACACCAGGAGTTGGAAGAGTGGGGCCACTGGGTGCCCAGAGAGTGGGGCTACTGGATCTGCAGTATAGATATGACATTTTTTTAACCCTTGGTTATAAGACTTCTGTTCAACTAGTTTCTAGTTGGTTATTCAGGTTGATTGCTCTATATCTTAGTTGTGATTCCAAGTTGGTACTGGAAGGAGGTGAGTGTAATATCCACCTACTCTGCTGCCATCTTGGATCAATACTTAATTTTTAAAAAATCTCCAAAGTCTTATAAGTTATATAATATATAGTTTGGAGCAGAATACCCAGATGGTATTCATGTAAAGAGTCCCATAAATTATTTTACTTCTTTTTTAAAGTTTAGAGGAATAAGGTTCAGGGACTTGTATTTCTCTCTGGAAGGATTTATCATATTATTCTCCAGGCAACTGGACCCCCAGTAAACTATATCAACTTTTAGGCTTCCATATTTTCATGGGATTTATCCTACATTTATCCTGCATCTGACCAATGTAACTAAAATAACTATTGCTACTTCCCACTCCTCTGGTCTTGTTACAATGCTGTCACCGTAAGTATCAACAAATGTGGTATCCTGTGTCATGATGAAATGATCAATGTTCCTGTGGACTCAATTACAGCACAAATCTGGAGAGTTAATGATAAATATTTAGCGTTATAGCTACCAGATGAAAGTTAACTTTTTTTTTTGTTCTTTGTTTATTGGGATGGGGAAAAAGTATTTGCCAGTGCCATAGTTGTATCCCAGGTGCTGGAGGTTATATTCATTTGTTCCAGAAAATTGACCTAAGCTGCAGCTGCAGTTGGAGTCACCACCTGATTGAGCTTAAAATAATTCAAAATATATTTTTCTGCTCCAAGATGACTTTGTCTTATGCACAGGCCAAATAGATGATTAAAATTAGATAGGAAAGATGTCCATATTTCAAACATTTGATAGTGCTATTAATCACTTTGATTCCCCTAGTATTTTTTTAAATTTCGGTTGAAGTAGGGAGCCCAGGAGTTTTCCCATGACACGTTTCCCCCATGAGTCAGGGACCCAATGTGGGTATTCTGCTAACTTCTGAGTATGTCTGTATCTACTACATATCAATCCCTGGAGTAGTAGCTACTAAATGATTTGGAGACATCCTGAGGTTCAAATTATACCTATCAACTGAGCTTCTAAATTGCCTCTTTGACCGTAGGACTACAGTGCTCTTATGAGTTCTTGGATATTAATTTTATATTAGAGTTAGAATCCTGTAATACCTGAAAGATATGAGTAATTATTTTTCTCTGAGGCAAAATCTCATTGATAATGGCATAAGTCCATGTAATTTTATCACAAGGTCTTTTCTCAAGGATTCCCTGCCACCCTTTCATTCAAAGGTAGTGAGTTTGTTAACTGGCTTTGGGTTTGTGACGTCATTTAGGGGCAGCAACTCATTATTTTGATATTTCAAGTTAGAATCTTATAACAAGATTTAGGATTGTTTCCAGTTTTAGAAATAAGAAGTTCCCATCTATTTAATTCCTATGTAATCAATAATCAGTTTTCTTTTACCAAAGATTCTTGAGGCTGAATTCAATATTATTAAAAAGTTGGCTTCACTCATTTCATTTACACTGCCTATATTGCCTCCAGCTGTCAAGTGCTGCTATATGGCATCTGCCACCTTGAGAAACCAATATTCTCATTGAAATTAGAAACCCTGTTTAGTGGTAGCATCTTCTCTTTTCTTCTTCCACCTAGGGAGGGCACCCATCATAGCACTTGTCACAGATGCTGGTGCTACCTTCACCAGTGGATTTCTCAATGTTATGATGAAGAGAGTCTTCTGGACCTTCTTGTAGGACAAATTTAAAGGATGGGCTATTATGTTACACACGATAATTCGATCCCAATGATGTTGTTTCCATAAGAATGTTTATTTATTTATTTTTATTATAGTTAGGGATTTCTTGTATTTTACTTAGTATAGGCTGCAATTATAGTTCAGTCAATAAAGTTAAGTTAATCAGCCAAGCACACATACTCACAGCTTTTTAAATTAGTACCTGTAATACAGAATCTTTGGTAAATGTACCCATATCAGTAAATATCTTGAATAAAATTGATCTCTAATCCTCAGAATAAATTTCCAAATCCCTGTCCTAGGCATTTTTTGAGATAATTTAGAATCTTTAGATTATTTTGGTATGTAATTTTTTAACTCAAGATTTGACTAAATTTGTCCCCTTGGGCCTCCTGGTATCTAAATTCAGTTACAGTTTTAGGCTCTGAACAGTGGGGTCTATGAAAACTGGCATCCATGCACAAAGCCTCTGTCTCTGGAAAGGTTGTTACAGTGGCCTTCAAGCGAGGTCACTTGAAAGAAAGATTTCTTCTGCTGGCAAGGGAGTCTTGGTGGTACTAGGAAGTCAAATTTCAGTTTTCTTATATACTTATAAGATTATATAATTTCTTATATAATTTCAGTTCTCTTATATACTCTCTCAGTGGTTTTTTTGAGGTCTAGGGTTCTCTGAATCATCTGAATCCTTTCACTTGTTCTAGTATTGGTCATGAAAACTAATGCTAGACACTAAAACAAGAAATTATTCAGTGTCAGTGACTTAATAAAGTAAATGTTTTTTGTAACATCACAGTCATGGATAACTCCTCCAAGTAATGACACAAGAATCTGAGCTCATTTCATCATGGAGTTCTGTCATATGAAAACTTCTTTATATCTATTCACATGGACATGAGAGAGAGATTAAGCTAAGGATCTCAAAGGACATTTTAGTGATTAGTTCTGGAAATTGTATACACCAGTTGTATACATTCCACTGTCATGTGACTCCATGAAGCTACAAGGGTAGCTGGGCCCCTAAAGAGACAAAATGAGATTGAGGAATATGTAAGCCAGTCTCAGCCATAGTCCACTTTTATGGTCATCAAATATCCATTTCACTCTTCCTCCTACACCTAAAACACACTTACCCCTCATCAAAGGGTATAAACTATAGATCCAATCACTGTATGAAATTCAAAATCCAAGGCTTTTAAATTATAAACATTATTCTCTAGTAGGTACTGATATCACTTCTATGGTGACTCCTGAACTAAAATGCAGGTTATCTATCCATCCCTCCACACCCCATATTCATTTGTGAAGCAGCGATGTAACAACTTCAGTAAAGTCTACCATTAGGAAAGGGGAAGAATATGAGATACAAAGTAGTCAAGGCTTGTAAGAATTCTCAAATCTTACTGAAAAGAGGATCAAAAGTTTACATTGCATTTTTTAAGATTATTAATCCTAAAATGCTCTAAAAACTAACCCTAAAATTTTAGAGGATTAACAAAAATCAAAATGTTTCTTTTCTTTTTCCTTTTGTAGTCCAGATTTTTAGGGGAGGCTTTCTTTGGTGGCTCACTCCATGTAGTAATTAAGGGATTTGGGCTCTATTCATAGAGTGTTCCATGTTTGCTTCTTACTGTACAGACATGGGTGGGGTAGGGAGGAAGGGAGAAAGGGAAGGAAGGGAGGGAGAGAATTATACAGGGAGAGAGTGAGAAGGAAAAAATGAAAATATTAATGACTAAATTATTGAATGAATGACAGATTGCAGAAAAGGTTTTGGAGGTCAGGCCTAGAAATAAAAATAGATTATATCATTTCTCCCACAATCCATTGGCCAGAACTATCAAATAGCTTCACTTAGATGCAAGGGAGTTAAAATATCATCTGTGTATAGATGGCAAAGAAAAATGGTGTGGTAAAACAGCATTATCTCTGCCATGCTCACCATTCTAATTCTTGGGAGTTCCATTTGTTTCCTAGCAAAAACTCTAATTTTTTATTAAATGACTTTTTATTGTTATTCTAGTGCAGTTGCCCCAATTTTTCCTTCTTTGCCTACTTCCACTGATCCCAGCCCCATTCCCACAGTCAATTCCCACATGGTTGTCCATGTCCATGAATCATTCACACATGTTCTTTGTCTAGTCCCTTCCCCTTATTTCCACCATTATTCCCTTCCTCTTTCCTCTCTGGTAACTTTCAGTCTGTTCCATGTTTCCATGCCTATGGTTCTATTTTGTTTGTTAATTTATTTTGTGTTGTGGGAAGTGTGGGGCACTCCTGGATCTGAGGATTACTGTCCAGAGCCAGCTGAGGAGGGAGCGGGGCTCTGAATTCTGCAGAGCCCATCCTGGGGTAGTCACGGATGGGGGGAATAAACATGAGTCATCACAAACACTTCTCTGTTTGCCAGGAGAGAGGACACAGCTCTTCCCTCTAGTGGAGAAGGCCCCATGCCCCTGTGCTCAATGGATTTTATTGAGAACAATATGCACAGGGGTATATAGCAAAGCTCATCAATCAATGTCAAAAGGCTATGTTTACAGAAAACAGACAAAGATCATAGATAACAATGGAAGGAACACAAGAGATCTGCTTCAGGCCAGGGTCTATGAATAATGTAAATCTCCTTCCCAGGATGAGCCAGTTATCATAGCTTTTGAGGGAAGAACAAAGAATGCTTCAAGGAACTTACTTCTAGGCCTTCTTTCTCCCGGGGAACCACCGAATCCAGTTTAGGGCTACACCTACCTGCCTTTAGTGTTGTTTCAAGCCTGAGCCATGAGGGCAAGGCAGAACCACCAAGAGATAGGGAGATTTCTTTCAGATAGAATGATGACCCTAGCCATGTCCAAGCCAAGCCAAGGGGTGCAGGCCTTTGTGCCCTTTCTTCATGTCCCCCAAGTCTTGACATTATGCCCATTTCAACTGTGTCTGGCTTAGGTTGTTCCTCCTCTTGAGGAATCTTACCCATCATTGACTACCAACCATCACAGGTCCAAGCAGGGTGAAATGAGGGAGGCAGGGGCTGCACCCCTGCCAGGGGGACAGATTTTCTTTCCTCAGTGGCTTGTTTTCCCAAGACCTCTTTGATTAGCTCCAGCCTTGGGGTCCTCTTGCCTGTCAGTGAAGCTACAGTCCCTAAAACCAGGTAGGGCATTTCTCAACAATTTTGTTCATTAGATTCCTCTTATAGGTGAGATCATATGGTATTTATCTTTCGCTGACTAGCTAATTTCACTTACCATAATATTCTCCAGTCCCATCCCTGCTGTAACAAGTGGTAGGAGTTCTCTCTTTCTATTTCATAGTATTCCACTGTATAAATGTACCAGTTTTTTTTTTTTTTGATCTGCTCATTTATTGATGGTGCTTAGGCTGTTTCCAGCACCTGGCTAGTACATGAGAGACATAAAATGGTATTAAATTTAATTCACATTGTTCTAAGTGAGCCATGGGGTCAGACTGTGTATGTAATTATCCCAAGACTGGAGAAGATAAGTATACGAGGTCTGTTGAGAAGGTATCCAGTCATGTAATGTGAAAAATAGAGACATTTATGGAAGAAGATACAAGATACAAGAAACATTGTATATAGGACAGTGATGCCTCAGTCCCCTTCAAAAGAGGCACCTTGGGGCCTCCTTCAGTTCTCCCAATCACCATCAGTTGCCCCATTGTATTTTCCTAAATCTCATTGATTGTATGAAATCTCTTCCTTTTCAAAGGTCATTTTAGTTTTGGGAAAAGCCAAAAGTCACAAGATACCAACTATAGAGGGACTGAGTCACCTGAGTGATTTGATTTTTTTGCCAAAAAACTGCATGAGATGTGATGCATGATCAGGTGCATTGCCATAATGAAGCTGCCAGTCACCAGTTGCCCATAGCTGCAGCCTTCTGAATCATCTGAGCAGTTTCTACAGAGGAATGTTTGAGCTCAATGCAAAGTTTGACGCAGAATTTGTTGCTCTACTCATTTAGTCATTTTGAATGTGACAGCACACAGTACACATGCTCATTCAATGGTCTACTGCCCCCACAAACTAGTACAGTGAAGTAGTCATTGTTCATGCATGTACATTTCTGTCCACTTTCCTTGGCTGCCAGGTTACACTGATGTCATACAAACGATTTTTGTTATATTAACAATGGTCTGACTTTTTATTGACATACCTCATAGTTGGAATTCAAGAGCCTAAACATGAACTCTTGTTATTTCTCCTTTTTGGTAAGGATGGAAAATAATACATTTCCTACATCAGTGGTTGAATATAATGTGTTAGTGGCTACGCTAATCTGCTGTAGGAAAGAAACCACTTATGGCATAGAAACTGCAATAAGGGTTACTATTTGGTTGAATCTCTTATAGCCCATTGTCATCCTCCAGGATTTGTCTGGCTTTCATAGAGTCTTGATGGGTAAATTAAATTGCATTGTTTAGTTCTCTTAGGGTAGTGCTAATCTTTGCATTCTATGTGGCATTTGATATTGCTTTTCATTTACTCTCTTATTGGGATAGTTTCACAGGCTTCCATGCACCTTTCTCCTCATAACATA
This sequence comes from Pteronotus mesoamericanus, assembly GCF_021234165.1. Classification (NCBI taxonomy): domain Eukaryota; kingdom Metazoa; phylum Chordata; class Mammalia; order Chiroptera; family Mormoopidae; genus Pteronotus; species Pteronotus mesoamericanus. The sequence continues at coordinate 849,075 of NW_026555150.1, forward strand.
GCATTTACTTGAGAGGTTATCTTTAATGGATATAAGTACTGAGTCTGTACTATAAGAGGTTTGGGTACAAGAATTCATGTTATCCTGATCATGTGAAAACCCCAAAATAATATAGTAATGTAAAAAAATTGTTCAGAGTCAATGAACCCTGTGGGAACTGGGCAGGACTCACTACACAGCTGCTTCATAAAAAGGCCTCCACAAATCTTGGCATGTATGGAAAGAAGCTCCAGTGGAAGATGACTCTTCCTGAAGAAATTACAAAATTACAAAACATAGGAAGATGCCCATCATCATGTACCATAGTGTGCACAACAGTAGTCATCCAAATTTGCATGCAAGAAACTATAAATAATAATTTGAAAGGAATTAAAAAATGTATGAATAAAAATGTACCATATAAAATTCTGGAATATGCAAAGTTAAACTGTGATGATAGAAATCAAATTAACAGTTGTCTCTAGGAGTGTAACAGAGAGTCTTCTAATATGTAGAACAGTGAAATAAGGAGATGAAAATTATCAAAGAAAGAGAATAGAGAGAATGGGAAAAGGAAATACTGCAAGAAATAGTGAATGATAATTTTTCATTATGTACAAAGTGATATGTCATAAGATTGAAAATCACCAAATCTGTATACACATTATAGTGAAAATGTAGAACAAGAAGGATAAAGAAAAATACTAAGCACCATAAGAGATAAAAAGAAAGATTGCTCCTAATGGAATGGTAATCAGATAAAAAATAATTTCTCAGGAGCAATAATACATGGCATAAGATAAGAGAATTATATATTTAAAAAGCTGAAGGGAAATACTTATGAACCTTTAATTTTGTAAATAGCAAAATTATCATTTAAGATTCAATGCAAAATAAGATGTTTTCAGATATGCAAGGATTTAGCAATTTTACTGCTCATGGACCATCACATGAACGAATTATAGGGTTTTTTTTAAAAAGCAAGATTTTTTTCTTTTTTGCTCAATCCTTCTACCACTTCCTGCCTCTCCCCCCTGACAGCTGTCATCCTGCTCTCTATGTATAAGTCTGTCTCTATTTTACTTGTTAGTTAAGTTTGCTCATTAGATTTCATGTTTGTTAACCAGTGTCACCCTAATAAACTCAATAAAACAATAACATAAGAATAAATGAATAAATAAACCCAAGATTTGTAAGCAGCCCAAGTACCTATCAGTAGATGAACGGATAACACAATTATAGGACATTTACACAATAGAATATTACATGGTCATAAAAAAAGAAGGAAACCTTACCTTTTGTGATGGCATGGGTGGTCTTGGAGAGCATTATGTTAAGTGAAATAAGCCAGACAGAGGAAGACAAATACCACATAATTTAACTTATATGTGTAATCTAATGTACAAAATACACTAACAAACAAAATAGAAACAAACTCATAGATACAGAGAACAGACTAACAGCTGTCAGAGTGAAGGACAGTTGTGGGGCTGGATGAAAACGATCAATAGATTAAGCCAAAAAAACCTAACAGACAACAGTTTTGTGATTATCAGAGGGAAATTGGAGTGGGAGAAGGTGGAAGAGGATAAGTGGAGAATAAGGAAAGAGACTTGACTTTGGGTGGTGAATGTATAATGCAATATGCAGATGATCCATTACATAGTTGTACACTTGAAACCTACGTAACTTTATTAACTGATGCCACCCCAACAAATTCAATACGTTTTTTTTAAGAAATTGAGTAAGAAAGAAGAAATATCAGAAAGGCAAGTGTGAAAAATGATAACATTTGGTGGTAAAGTTAATATTGGGTGTAATAGAATAAGACCAGCAATAACAATAGTTTTGTTTATTTAAATATACACTATAGCTCAAAAATAGAAAATAAAAGAATATTAAATGTATATGTGTAAGTGCTTTTGGAAGGAATTTAAAATGTGCTAAAAATTGTTTCTTTTTACAACTTTATTGAGATATAATTTATATACCATAAAATTCATCAACTTGAAGTGTAAAATTCAATGCTTTTTATTGTATTCACAGTTGTGCAGTGATCACCACAAATAATTTTAGAGTATTTTTACCATCTAGAAAGAAATCCATAACATTCATAGTTACTTTCCATTCTCCTTTGACTCCCGAGCTCTAGAAAATGACTAATCAACTTTATATTTCTATCGATTTGCTTATTCTGAAATTTTATATGAAAGGAATGATAAAATAAATGGGCCACTACATCCGGCTTCTTTCACTTATCATAAATTATCCATGTTATAACATCTATTAGTATTTTATTCTTCTTTGTATATTTCATGATAAAGATATACCATATTTTGTTTATTCATTCTTCAGTAGACAGATATTTGGGTTGTTTATATGTCTTTTGCTGTTATGAATAATGCTGCTCTTAATGTTCATGTTTGAATTATTGTGTGTAGAAACGGTTTTATTTCTCGAGTATATCTAGGAATTAAGTGGCTAAGTTATATAATACTGTTTAATATTTTGAGGAACTATATAAAATTATTTTTCAATTTTATATCCCCATTTTTTTCCCACCAGCAAGTTCTGAAAATTTCAGTTCCACATCTTTAGCAACATATGTTATTGTCTGTCTTATTTATTCTAATTATTTCTGTTACTATAAAGTGGTACTGTACATCATTGTGGTTTTTATTTGAATTTCCCTAACAGCTAATGATGTTGAGGCTGCTTTCCTACTTCATAGTCATTTGTATATATTATTTATAGAAATGTTTATTTAAATCCTTTAACCTTTTTAAAATTTGGTTATCTGCCTTTTTAAATAATTAAGTTGTAACCGTTTTTATGTATTCTATATACAAATTTTTAGTCTTTATCAGATATATATTTTAAATGTTTTCTTCCATTATGTTGCCAGTTATTTTACTTTCTTCATAATATATTTTGATTCACAAAGGATTTTAATTTTCACAAAATCCAAATTATCTACATTTTCTTTTCTTGTATCTAAAAAGATTTTGCCTACCCTAAGGTCCTTCAGATTTTCACCTATTTTTTCATCTAAGAGCATTATAGTTTTGCTCTTATATGTAGATTTATGATACATGTTAAATTTTATGTATGGTTGAGTAAGGAATCTAACTTCATTCTTTTGCATATGGATGTCCAGTGTCAGCACATTTGTTAAAAAGACTATTATCTTTCCCCATTGAATTGTCTTGAGAGACTTATCAAAAATCAATTGATCATCAATATGAAATTTTATTTACGGACTCTCAGTTCTATTCCATTTATCTTTATATTTACCTTATGACAATGACATGCTGTTGATTATTATGTTCATGCCCAGACTTTGAAGTCAAGGTATGTCAGCCATCCAACTTGATCTTTTTTTAAAACATTTTTTATTTATTTATTTATTATTTATACATCATGTTTATTCTATTAAAGTTGTCTCAATTATTCCCCCTTTACTGTTCTCCACCCATCCCACCTGTACCCCCGACTCCCACAGTCAATTCCCACTCTGTTGTCCATGTCCATGGGTCATTCATACATGTTCTTTGTCTAGTCCCTTCACCTTCTTTCCACCATTGTCCTCTTTCCCCATCCCCTCTGGTCACTTTCAGTCTGTTTCATGTTTCTGTGCCTGTGGTTTATTTTGTTTGTTAGTTTATTTTGTTGAATAGAGTCCACTTAGAGGTGAGATCATATGGTATTTGTCTTTCATCAACTGGCTTGTTTCACTTAGTTTAATATCCTCAGGTTACATCCATGTTGTTACAAAAGGTAGGAGTTCCATCTCTCTCTCTCTCTTTCTTTCTTAAATGCAGATAGATTTTATATATTTTTAAATGTCAAAGTTAATTATAAAATATTTTAAAAAGTTAAAACCATTATAAAGTCTCAGCAATTAAATCAATGTGACATCAGCACAGAAATAATCAAGTAGATCAATGAAATATAATGAACATTCTAGAGACAAACGTATATATCTATTAATATAATATATGATTAACTTGATATTTCAAATCAATGGGTAAAATAAGGCTTATTCAACAGATAAGATGCATGGGCCACTATTACTTGAAATAAAACAAATATAGAGCCCTATTATACACATTATACAAGAAATACTCAGGTGAGTTAAAAATCAATATGTAGAATCTAAGGAGTTTTAGAAGAAAATAGAAGTAATATTTTTCATGATCTGAAGTAAAATATTCAAACCCAGAAGTTATCAATTTGGGAAATATGACTATATTAAATATTTAACTATATAGTAATATACATAAAAAATGTTAAAAGACAAGTAATAGAATAGGAAAGTATTTGCAACACATTTAAAACATGGTGAATAGGTTTATTTATTTTTTTTATTTTTATTTTTTTAGGGAAAAAAGTTCTACAAAACTTTAATCAATAAATGGATAAAGAAAACCAAAAAGTCATTTAAATATTTTTTTAAAATAATAGAAATAGGCAAGAAATATACTAAAACAGGTTTAATTTCAGCAAATACTAAAGGAACAATTAAAATAACATCATTATCACAATCAGATAAATGAGTATTAAAAATATTGGTAATATCAAGTACTGGCGACTGTGAAAGGAACTAGGTATTCATAGAAACTTTTTCTTCATCTTAAAGCAGTCCCTTTAGCATATTTTGCAGTGCTGGTTTGGTGGAGGTGTATTCTTTTAGCATTCTTTGGTCTGGGAAACTCCTATTTCACCTTCCATTTTAAACGAGAGCCTTGCTGGGTAGAGCAGTCTTGGTTGCAGACTTTTGCTTTTCATTACTGGGAATATTTTTTTGCCATTTCCTTCTGGCTTGGAGTGTTTCTGTTGAGAAGTCAGCTGCTAGCCTTATCAGGGCTCCCTTATATGTTACTGCCTTTCTCCCTTGCTGCCTTTAGGATTTTCTGTTTGTCTTTGATATTTGCCATTTTAATGATGATGTGGCTTGGAGTGGGCCTCATTGGCTTCCTCTTGAATGGGACCCTCTGTGCTTCCTGGACTTGCGTGACCTATTCTCTCCTCCAATTAGGGAAGTTTCCCATCATGACTTTTTGAAACAGGTTCTCTATTTCTTCCTCCTCCTCTTCTCCTGGCATCCCTATTATACGGATATTATTAACTTTCAAGTTGTCCTCCATTTCCCTCAATGCTTCTTCATGCTTTTTGAGTCTTTTTTCATTTTCTTGCTCTTTCTGGGAGCTTTTTTCTACCTTGCCCTCCAGCTCGCTGATTTGGTCCTCAGCTTCATCTCGCCTCCTTTTGATTCCTTCTCCTGTGTTCTTCAATTCAGAAATTGTATTCTTCATTTCCTCTTGTCTCTTATTGATAGTTACTATGTCCTTTTTCATTCTGATATAGTTTGCAGTTAGTTCCTCATAGTTTCCCTGTAGTTTTTGGTAATTCTCCCTGAGCTCACTGAGTTCATTAGCTTCCTTAGAACCGTTGTTTGGAACTCAATATCTGATAGTTGACTTGCCTCTATTTCATTCATTTTTCTTTCTGGGGATTGCTCTTTTCCCTTCAGGTGGGGCACATTTCTTTTGTCTTTCCATTATTTGTGAGACTCTTCTCTTTTGCTTCTGATTCTTAATTTGATCTGTCTTGATTTCCTGACTTTGTGGTGTGAACTTCTGTGTTTGGAGACCACTGTTTTTATTGTCTGGATCTGCCTCTGATGATGTCAGATGTTGACCCTGTCTGACCTTAGACAGTCTGTTCGATACTTCCATTAATCTACTGTTTGTGGCTGTCTCCTTCAGCTGTTAATCTAGTCACTCTGCACTCAGGAAGCCGCCTTAGACAGCTCAGGGTGGGGCGGAGTCCCTCCTGGGGGTGGGGTTATTGGGGCCACTCATGCTGTCTGTATGGGGGGAGGAGTCTGCAGTGGTATCCCGCCAGCTACTCTCTCCATCCTCTCCTGAAAGCCTCTGTCGCCAGTCTCTCCTCAAGTGTCACCAGACATCTCTGCACCTTTAGCCAGGGATCTACTGTCTGTGGCTGCCACTTTGCACTCAGCGGGCAGCTTAGACAGCACAGGGTGGTGTGGTATCCCACCTGCGGGCAGGTCTATTAGGTCCTTTGATGCTGGTGCCACTCAGAGGATGTGGTCTCTGCCTGAGCAAGATGGCTGCTGCCACATGGGGGATGAGTCAGCACCGAGATCCCGCCGGCTACTCTCCCAGTTCTCTCCCCAAAGCCTCCTTTCCCAGTCTCTCCTGAGGCGTCTCTAGCCCACTCTCCGCTGCCTTTGCTGGAGACCATGGTAGGTGGCTGCAAAGAAAAATTTATACGTTGGCCCTTTAAACAGTTCTTTGGGTCTCCAGCCGTCTGTCTCAGGGCAGAGAGTTACCCTATCACTTTTTGCAGCTGGCTGTTTTCTGTGTACTTTTTGGGCTCTGGTGCTGTTTGCTAGACATCTCTGCTTTCGGTTTTCGCTCTTCTCAGGGGAATCCAACTGGGTGTTTCAAAATCCTTCTGGTGCTTCCGTCCGTGGGCGCCTAGCCCACCTTCTTGAGTTTGTACTGCACTCCTTAGCAGTTAGATTACGCTAAAGCCGATTCTTCTGTCTCTGAGGTTACAAGGCTCCTCTCTTGCCAGTGTTCAGTTGTTTGTTCCAGGTGATTTCTCCCCAGTTTAGTTGTAATTCCAGACTGTTCCTGGGAGGAGGTCAGTGTGACTTCCACTCTTCTGCCATCTTGATTCTCTCCTCCAACTTTATTCTTTTTTTTTCAAGACTGCCTTCATTATTCTGAGTCCCTTGAAATTCTATATTATTTTAGTATAACCTCGTAAATTTCTGTAAAAAAATAAGGTTTTCAGTATTAATTTAGATGACCTCAAGTTGACGTATATGAGGGGATACCCCCCAAAACCCCTGGAATGTATTTATAAAAAATGTATATTTATTCTCATATGTTTACACTCAAGTCACCTTCCAAGTACTTTCCATTTGATGCAATACACCTATTGAGAGGTTCCATCTGCTGCTCAAAACAGTTTTTGAACTCATTGATTTTGGTGCCTTTTAGTGCTTCTGACGTTTTTTTGTTTCACCTCTTCCATATTAGCAATACATACTCCTTTAGGTACTTTTTTCATCAAAGAAAAAGAAAGTCACTCAGGGTGAGATCTCTAGATCAGGTGAGTCAGGTAGATAGGGTGGGGCACAAGAGTGATGCCATTTTTGGTCAAAAACTGCTGAACACTCAGTGTGGTGTGGGCAGGTGTGCTCATAAGTCACCCATCATGAAATGGGCAAACAAGTTGAAAGAGTTTTCAAAAAAATTCACTGAAGCTGAATGCACCCTCTCACAATAATGCCAGCTGGTACACTGATACAGATGGGTTCCTACAACACTCACCTATGTGTGGAAGCCTATACTACAAGGGACCTGCCCTCCAGAAGATAATTCTCTTTTGCTTTTTTTAAAAGATATTATTTATTTATTTTTAGAGAGAGGGGAAGGGAGGGATAAAGAGAGGGAGAGGAACATCAATGTGTGGTCCCACCAGGGACCTGGCCCACAGCCCAGGCATATGCCCTGACTGGTAATTGAACCAGTGACCTTTTAGTTCCCAGGCCAGCACTCAGTCCACTGAGCCATACCAGCCAGGGGTCTGGTTTGTTTATTCATTTATTTTTTTTCATCCCCCCCCTTATATTGTCTTCAATCCATGTGTATGGGAACCACTTTAATTTATTTAGGTTGTCTTTAATTTCCTTCAAAATGCTATTTAGTTCCCAATACAGAAGTCTTATACTTTGGTTAAATTTATTTATAATCATTTTTTTCTTATTGATGTCATTATAGATGGTGTTGTTTACTTAATTTTATTTTCTGATTGTTCATTGTTAGTGTGTATGAATACAATTGATTTTTTGCATAAGGATGTTATATCGCCACCCTCTTGAATTCATTTCTTAGCTGAAATAGGGCTTTAGTGGATTCTTTAGTGTTTTCCCTATATAAGATTGTCATCTGCAAATAAGGATTGTTTTAGTTCCTCCTCTCCAATTTGGATAATTTGCTTTCTCTTTCCTGCCTAATTTCCCTGTTTAGAACCTCCAATGAAAAGTAAAATAATAGAATAGAAGTAGTTAGGGCAGACATCCTTGTCTTATTTCTAATCTTAGAGGACAACATCAGTAAGTAAGATGTTAATTCTAAGTTTTTTCATAGATGCCCTTTTTCAGCTTAAGGAAATTTCTTATTACTACTTGACTGAGTCTTTTTCTTAATTATAAATGGCTGTTGGATTTTGTTAAATACTCTTTCTTCATTTATTTACATGTTCATATGGTTTTAGTCTTTTATTTATTAATTAGGTATATTACATAGATTAAGTTACAAATGTTAAACCAACCTTGCATTTCTTGGATAAATCCCACTTAGTCATAGTATATATTCCTTTTTTTATATGTGACTGGATTCAACTTGCTAATATATTGTCAAGTATAAAATGTGCTATTATATTTGTATTTCTTGGGAGAAGGACAGAGTTGCTGAATAATTAGAACTTTAGTTTAGGGTGTTTTAGTGACAACTTGAGGTAAGTTAGTTGAGAAGTTTCTGATAAAATTGCACTTAAAAGTTCCAGGCTTGCTTAGTGTCCTTTCACCACTTAGGTGATTGATATCCATGAGAGAAAGATGGGACTGCTCTTACCTAAGTCACCAAGTATTGTAGAGTCTTGTTAAAGCCAAGGCTTACTTTGGAATTCTTATGTTTTATTCTCTCTAAAAAAATTGCCCATGCAGCCTTTCTGGAAACATTATGTACCCATTACACCACACAATTTTGGATTTATTCCTCTTCCCCTTCTTCCCCATTATTCTCCTTTGTGGACTATTCTTCCTTGGCCATCCATTGAATTTTAGTACTGTTTAAATGTTCATCCTTGTCTCTCTGCTCAGATCATAAACATTATTTTTGGGAGATGTGACCCATTTTTGTTGCTTAAGTTATCAATATAATGTAGATTCCTAAATCTATATACAATTCCTTATCTCTCCCTAGAATATTATCATGTGTGCATGTGTGTGTATAGGACATACTCAGGTATCACATATTCAATATATTCTATACTGGACCCATTGTTTTATCTTAATGTCTAACCTCTTCCACCTCCTGGGTTTGCTAACACAACATTAAACTGTTTCAACATTTACCCAATTGTTCAAGTAAGTTTTCTAATCACATTTCTTGTTCACTCCCTCCATATTTAGAAAGGCCACTTTCTAAATATCTCTTAAATCTCTCCACTTCTCTCATTCCTTACATTATTTTCTTTAAGGCCACTCTCAAATGTTATCACAGTCTTATAGTAGTATTATGAATGGCTTTCTTAAGCAATTCAGTCTCCTCATATCATTCAGAAATTTCCTTCTTCAGTATAAATCAGATCATAGCACTTTCTTTTTCTCCTTTTTAAAACCATTCTCTGACTTGCAACTGCTCTTAGGATAAAACATAAACTTCCTTAATGGGACTTTTAGATCCCTGTAATATCTTGACTATCTTACCTTGTTATTTGTACTATCACCAGTTCATTCTATACACTATATCCTCCAGAAAACTTGTTGAATGAATTAATTACATTTTAGTTTTAATTTAAATAATCAATATCAAATAGGAAAATTATCAAACTGGTTATTAAGGATTTTTGGATAAATCACTTTTTCTTTTCAATATTAAAATAGGCATAAAACTACCTAAATCACTTACCTTACAGGCTTTATGTGAGACACACGTAATAAGACATTTATAATTTGAAAAATACAAGCACTCCACAAATGTTAGGCATTTTGCTACTCAATAGTATTAATATTGACTAATAATATAATAGTAATAATATTAGCAAAAGTTTTCTATACTAAAAAGTGATCCAGATTTGACTTTTCTAATTTTAGGCTGAGTTCTAGCTCTCCAGTTGTAACTATGTGGTCTTGGGGAATGACTCTTCCTTCTTTCCTTCTTCATCCACAGATTCAGTGCAAGTCCAATCTTTCTGAACTTGGTTTTTATCTTTAAAATGGAAATAAGAAAAGTTTCTTCCTTAAGTAATCTTAGCAACATTTTTGGGAAAATTTAAATGACGTATTCCATATTAAATTATTTTATAAACTATAAAATGTTATGGTATTTTAAATTAATTTAGCTTAATTTCATTATGACACTAATAAAACCAGTACAAAGATGTGTTTCATTATCCAGTTTTGGAGATGATGTATGCCATCCCTCTTTTCCATTTTTCTAACCTTTGATTAGGTGACCTTTAAGTCAAGATCATCATAATCACTATAATTAATTAATGAAATCTATTGAATACCTGCTGTGTTGCAGACTTTATGCCATGCACTGGGGATATCTACTAGATCCTTATGGGGTCCATAACAGTCAATTAATTTATAGATTTTTTTCAGACAAGATAGAGTATTATTTTCATGAATATGGATGCTTAATTAGGAAGGCTTAGGACAAAATCCAAATGAACACAGAATTATGATTTTATAAAATGTACCCACGACAAAATTTTATTATTTTTCATGTAAGTACATATCCTTCTATGAAAACACATCATAATTACCATACACAAATCAGAATGGCTAGGTTTCTGATTTTAGTGAAATGAGAAAGAGTTTCAGTGTTTGTTAATAGAAAACCTCCAACAAGTTTTATTCTTGATACTCTTATTTCAAATACATGACTTTGATTATCTCCCTCTGTTTGCTTCATACTTTTTTGATCAACTGATAACTATTGAGGATAACATGAAAGTATTGGGACATATTTAGTCTTGAGATAAAATTTTTAAATCAATAAATGTCCTTCAAGGCCACTTATACTTTTACTGAGGTGAAAAAAAATCCCTATTATTATTGATTTCGGAGAAATAAAGCCCCTTTTAGTTGGTCGATTTGCTAGAAACCCAGGAATTGTGACAGTCTGATGAACTTCCCAGTTTACCACTTTCTGTGATTAAGTAGAATCACAGAAAACATTTGTAGCTTATATAAAACAAATGTAAATTCCACCATTGTTCAGTATAAATCTTTTTTTCCCCTGCTGTGGTCACTGTCTCTAGAAATTGATTGCTCTTATATCTTATTTTTCTTTTCAAGAGCTTAGTTTTTCTTGTATTTCTATTGTCCTCAGAATAACAAGAGAAATACTTGACTTTCCAATGGGAGATATTTTAAAATAATATCTTCTTTCTATAAATCTTTTTAAATAAAATTAAATCCTCCTTTCATATTATTTTCATTATGATTTCTATGGACATTGTGGTTAACTTATGATTTGTAGGACTTTTGAATATTTATATTTAATTTGAACATATGTGAAAAAAGGCTCAGCTTAATATCATCTCTTCAGAAAAGTCTTCTCTGAAAACTTTACCTAATGAGCTCCTCCAACTATTATCTATCACAGCTAGCTTTGATGCTTTATAACAATTTTTACAAATTATAGTTTTATTTACAACTTTTGTTTGTTATTTTTCTCTCCCTTAGTAGAATATTACCTGCATAAACACAGAGACTGCTTTTTTATCCTGCCATCTTTTTTTGTTTTTAATCCTGCCATCTTGAGAACACCTAGATCAGTGGCTGCTACATAGTAAGCAGTTTGGTGAATGAATGAATGAATGAATGGAAGGAAAGAAGGAAGGAGGGAAGAGAATGATGGATAAATAAATGATCATAGGGTTTTAATTGACAATAAGTTCAGTAAGAGACAGTAGTGTGGTATGACTGACAAAGCACTAATAAGAGGGCTGTGATAAAGTAGAAGAATTAAATTTATCCTGACTAATTTCAAGGGGTACAATTAGGACCAATAGGTGAGCTACAAAGAAATAACTCAACAAAAATTACCTTTGAAATAATTTTTTTCTCGTAATCTATTATTCAACTTTACTAAGGTAAAATAGAAAAATAAAATTATATAATTTAAAGTACACAGTGTAGTGATTTGATACATGTATATATTGTTAAATAATTACCAAAATCAAGTGAATTAACACATCCATCACCTCACATAGTTACCGTGTGTATACTCTGTGTGAGTGTGTGTGTTCCAGTGTTGAGAATCCTTAAGATTTATTCTCTTAGTGAATTTCAATCATATAATACAGTGTTATTAACTGTAGTCACCATGCTATACATTAGATCCTCAGAATTTTTTCATTATAACTGGAATATTGTATCCTTTGACCAACATTCCCATTTCCTTATCCCCCACCCTCTGTCAACCACCATTCTACCCTCTGTTTCTGTGAGACTGACTGTGTTGTTATTGTTAGATCTTACATATAAATTATACATGCAGTATTTTTCTTTCCCTGTCTGGCTTTTTTCACTTCAACTAATGCCCTCCAGATTTATCCATGTTGTTGCAAATGGCAGGATTTTCTTTTTTTATGGCAGAGTAATATTCCTCTCTGTGTGTGCATGTATGTGTGTTTTCTTATCCATTCATCTGTTGACAGACATTTAGCTTGTTTCTGCATCTTGGCTTTTGTGAATAATAAATAATAATATAAGAATAAACTGTTTTGTGTACTATAAACTGTAAACATACTTTTGCCCACCCCTGTATAATACAGTATTGTTAACAACAGGTAAAGTTATATACAGAGTATCTCTAGAACTTAATCATCATACATAACTGAAACTTGATACCCATTGAACAGCAGCACCCTATTTCCCCCTCACCTGAGCCGCTGGCTACTACCAGTGTACTCTCAGCTTCTATGTACTTGACTATGTTATATATCTCATAGAAGTGGTATCACACAGTGTTTGTCCTCCTTTGACTGACTTATTTCCCTTAGCATATTTCACCATGTCCTCAAGGTTCAGCTGTTACATATAACACACATACATACACACATAAATACCATATTTTCTTTACCCACTTAAGTGTTGATGGACAGTAAGGTTCTTTCCACTCACAGCTATTATGCTAAGTGATGCAGTGAACATGGGAATGCAAATGTCTCTTTGAGATCCTGATTTCAATTTTTTTTTATCCCTAGCTCTTAAAACTCATAGGCAAATCCAAAAGGTGTCAATTTCTAGAACTCTTCAGTAAAATCTGTAGTCAAAATAAGATGTTGAATTATCAAAACTATTTTATTATTAATTGATACTAAATTACATCAAATTTGAATACTGAATGAATAAATGCATCTGTTGGACCATGTTGCAATGAAAACTGGAAAGCCTGAGTCTGTGACTTTCCTGAAGCCTTCTCAGAAGATTAATATAATTATAGCTGACATCTACTGAGTACTTATTATGTGCCAGGAACTGTGCTAAGTGCTTTACATTTATCATTTCATTTAGTCTTCACAGTTACTCTATCAAGTAGGTACTATTATTATCCTCATTTTATAGATCTCAGTTGAGGCTTACATAAATTTATGCACTTGCCCAATGTTACACAGAAAGTAAGAAACAAAGTTAGAATCTAAGCCATATTTTTATGACTTCAAAGCTGGATCTCTTTATCTTTTCAGTATATCGCCATACTTTGTATCGCCAAGCACTGTACTAAGTACTCTGTCTCGATCATCTCAGCCAGTGATTATAAAAAACTTATGAAGTAGGTGCTACTGTTAACCAGATTTTACAGCAGACAAAACTGAAGCTTAGAGAAATTAAATTGCTTGATGAAGTTCAAGAAATTAGTTAAGTCAAATTTTTCATTCAACTTTATCTGATTCCAAAATTCATGTTCCTTCCACACAACAAATCACTCACTTTTAGTTCTTGTAATATTGATGTTAGTAAAGTGAGCATTTGCTTTAATGCAACAATTTAAAAGGACTTGAAAAACCATCTCTTCTGCTAATTTATCATGCAGTCAAAAATGTTCCAGTATTAAGGGTTATCTCAATAAAACTTGTGTTTTTAACTTTTATATGATGATGGTAATATTTAGCAGGTCTATTTTAATTAAATTTTTTAGTAATATTGCCCGTGTTGTCGACTGTAGTAAACACTATGCTGTGCTACTCAGAAACTTCTCAAGAATGAAGGAATTATTTTCTTAGTTGCTAGGTGAGGGGAAAAGTGCCTTACCTGAGGAGCAGCTACAGAGATCATATAAAGTACTGATCATTAAATGGGGGATAAAATGTCTTGTGCCAGCACTGTAGATTGACTCTGAAAGCCCATCCCAGTGGGATTTGCTGACATTTTTCTGGCTCTGCATGGCAGCTCAACTTCTCCTTCTCTCTTACCCTGCTTCCTCCATTCCTTCCCTTCCCTTACTTAGATAATGATCCAAAGAGCATTGTGTTATATTCCTCCTGCATGCTAATCTCAGAGTTTGCTTGTCACAGAACCTGATTTGCAACTGAAAGCATAGGCTGGGGCAAGAGAAGACATGAGGGATAAGAAGGAAGACTGTAGCAAAAATCAGGAGCTGGATACACAGGGCACAACTAGTTAGTGAGTCACTAAAAGATTGATGTCCACATCAACAGGAAAATGAGCTGCATATTTACAACTCTGAGAGCTAACCACCCTGGCCCCCCAAAGCAGGATTTAAGGCCATACTTACATGTTGCTAATTCAATCAAATATTATATGTATATCTATATCTATATTCACACACATATATACATAGATATATACACATATACACATACCTACGTGTTTGAATACTATGTTAGAAAAGCAGGCTTTTGGTTGACAGATATGTTACTTTTCCACCAGGTGTTTTGTTTTGGCTTCATTTTGTAAACCTCTGAAAATGGAAGCTCTTCTGACTATGTAGCAGGGAAAATAATTAAGTTTTATTCTGTTGAGAGGCCATGTCAGCAGCATTCATTAAAAATGCAGGGTAAGGAAAAGGATATGAAAATTGCAATGTGCTAACAAATGGAAAACCTTCTACTGTCGACAAATTAGACTGCTCTAGTACTCTTCAAAACACTTCCTGATTATTTTTGCTTTTCTGCTTTAATTCTGAGAACAGTCGGAAATGAGGAAAGACAGGAAGCAAAAGGAGAAGCAAAAAACAGCATTTTCTGTTCTTTGGTAAACTGTCATACAGCTTTGTGGAATATCTTGTCATGATGTGTGCTTTACTGTCTCACTTTGTGTCAGCCCAGTGGACTGTGCTTACAATCTATTTGGCAACTTCAAGTGTACACACGTGAGAAAAATTGAACATAGATAATGATTTAATGCAGCATTTCTCAAAGTGCCTAAAGGAAATGTTAAGTCACAAACCAGGGAGCTTATTTAAAAAAAAATAACTTTACATATGAGATATTTTTGTATTGTTTTAAAACTTATGAAAAAATCTAATTTATTTTTAAATGTTTAAGTGTGTTTTTGTATAGAAATAATACTCTTATCTGCTCCCCAATCTTGAAGTATAAAATCAATACTCCAGGAAGATATAATATGTTTGCACTGTGGTTTTATTGTAGTTTTCCTAACAACTAGATTTATGGGGATGTGTATTTCATTTTGAAAAGCTTGGAGTTAATTTGTATTTCCTCAGATGACCTATTTGTGTTAGAGTACAAACCTTTTTCTTCTCAAAAACTGTGTATAGGTAATATTAAGAAACGTAACAAGGTGATAAAAATATTTTTTTCAAGTGGGATGATTTTTCATTCCTCTCTTATAGCACTATGTAAGTATTATTTTAAAGCACCGGAGGTACCTCTACTCAGAAGTATGTCAGCCATTTGTTTGGAATAACCAGGAAGTAACCACAAGATATGTCTCTTTCATTTAGTCCTAATTAGTAGATTATTTTTAACCTGTACTTTTGTTGGTGAAGTATGTGTTATATTACTTTTCTATTGCTGCTGTAACAAATTGCAACAAACGAATGGCTTAACACAATACAGATGTATTATTTTAAGAGTTCTGAAGGTCAGAAGTCTGAAATTGCTCTCACTGGGCTAAAAATAAGATGTCAGCAAGTCTGTTTCTTTTTGGAGGTTTTAGGGAAGCATCCGTTCTTGTTTTACCAGCTTCTGAAGGCTTCCCACATTCCTTAGCTCCATAATCCCTTTCTTTTCCAAAGCAAGCAATAAACGTTCAAGTCTTTCTTACATTGCATCATTCTGAAACTGACTCCTCTTCCTTCCTCTATTCCATGTAGGGACCTTGTCATTATATTGGGCCAATCCAGAGAATCCAGGATAATCTCTTTATTTTTAGGTTAGCAACTGATCGCTGACTTAATTTCACATAATGCTTTAAGTCTTTTTGGCCAAGTAATTTAATATATTCATAGTTTATGGGGATTTGGGTATGGGCATGTTTGGAAAGCCAATATTTTGCCTGTTACATACATTGAAACTGACCTATGTCTGAGGTTGGAGGAAAACTTCTTTTTCACCGTGCATGTAGCTATTTAAAAATGGGGTGAAAATCTCTACTCTAATTGGAAAATTTTTCTGTATTTGTAAGTGCGCTTGTGTTCTTGTCAAGCATTGATAGATAGGGAAATTGAAGAATTCCTTTTGTAAACTTTAAGCAAGTATATTTAGAAGAGGGGCATATGTTTGAGAATTTAGTGGATTTTTGTTGTATTGTTTTGCATTGATTTGATTTTTTAAGTGGGGAATGCCCTAGGTAAGAAGGAGGAAAGAGAAATCTCATTCAATATGCCCTCCTCCATGCCATACAGGTATTAGCATTTTTCTGTGTGCCATCATGTGAAGATAGTTGGGATTCACTGCGTAATCTACATCTGGTCCCACATGTGGTTCCATGTGCCACACACTGAAAAGCCACTGTTCTTTCTGTGAATGCTTGAGGTATTCTGTAAATTGTTCAAATATTGCCTCATCTGTTTTGCTAATGCTTCCTGATTTTTAAGTTTCATATTTCCATCTAATACAGTTTGTTTAATGAATAAATACCTTTTTATTATTATTTTATGGCTAATGTCCTGGATCACAATCTGAATAAATATCTCATAAGGAGAATACAAAACTATAATGAGTCTTGAGACTCTGATGCCTAGCACTTGTATGTTCAGTGACAATGCATCTGAATGAAAGCCTTGCTAATTATGATTCACTGCTCATTAGGCTAAAAATACCAATCTCACTGCTTGAGGAGCTTTCTTGATTAGTGCAATGTAGGGGATTGTTACAGCCCAATCATCCCATCCAATCTGATTCCCCTCATGGATGCTGCCATAATCAGTGTGGTAGCTGACAGTCAGATTTTAATATGTCATGCTATGCTATTGACTATGTGTTCATAAGGCATCTTTATCAGGTTTATAAGAAGCACTTAAATATGTACCAAATCATCCATTGTGCTAGGCATCTTTTGGGATGCAGCATTGAAAGAATGTGGGGGAATGGGAGCATAATTCAGTCTAAAATATTTAGCAGCTGGTTATGTGAGTGCTGTAAGACTATCACAAATTCAGTCTATATATGAACTTAATTAAATACATATTGGTATTTATAATCATTATTTAATTGATTACTTACCATAGGCTAGGCACTATGCTATGCATTTTACCTCTAATATTGTCTAACAATCATAAGAGATAGATGGTTTTATATGCACATTGAGTTAGAGAAATTGATACTCAGAGATTAGTAAATTGTTGAAGGCCACACAGCTAATAAGTGGCAGAACCATAATTTCAGTTGTGATCTGTATGAACTTGTCTTAATTTAGGTTCTTCTTAAAGAGCCTGTGACAAAGACCTAGGTTAATGTAGTTTATTTGAGATATAATCCCAGAAAGCAAAATGAGAAAGTAAGGAGACTAAGACAGGGATGAAGGTAAAAACCAAGAAGAGAGTTCATTTTTAAGTTACTACTATGGGTAACAGGGACTGAATTTTACTGGGACCTCTTGAGAAGTATACAAAAATACCTCATAGAATAATCTACTTGAAAAGATAGCTGGAGGGTTTATTCACTGACTTCTATCCTCCAATAGTTTAAGGTTGTCCCTGAGAGTGTTAATTCAAGGGTACTTCTGGGCTGCATCTCTTCGAGGACAAAGGGGTATGAGAGAAGACCTTGGGGTAGAAATCAGAAAGACTTCAATTCAAGCAGCCTTGAAGTGGAACAGCTGCCAGCAGGAAGTTGTCGGAACTCTTCTGTAACTGTCCACCACTACAGCCCCTAAAATCACAGATGGTCTAAGAGGCTGAGACATGGGGCACCAGAGGCACCTGTTACAGAATTATAATCTTGTGCTTGGTAACCATGATACTATTGTTGTCAAACTATTCCACAAGTAAAGATTTAATTCTACATGTTTTCTGATGCTTTCTCAACATACTATCTTTCTACATATATTATTTTACCTCCTATTATATTCCACATGCCTTGCAATACTCTGCAGATCTAGAGATTAAAAAAAAAGCAAAAATCTTGCTCTCAAGGAACTGTTCATTTCTGTGATTGTTTGACAAGCATGTGGACATGATGGTGTAACCACCATTTCAGGACAATGGAACAAAAATGATTACTCAGGTTTTGTGTGTGTGTATGTGTATATGTGTGTATGTGTCTGTGTGCATGTGTGTCTGTCTGTCATGTGTTCAAGTCTGTAATGCCTATTTTCTCCAAATTGCATATGTGAAACTGATTAGATTCAGTGTTAGAACTGTTGGAATGTATGTGAAGATATTAAGAATCAACTAAGCAGGCAGCTGCAAGCGGAAGTGGAGGATTGGGATTAGGAAAAACATGTCAGATTGTCAGCAGCTTGGTATTTTCTTGGCAGAACATGCAGCACACACTTGCCTTCACCTTCCACAACCATGAACTCATCTTCACACACCTATTACAGCCAAGCCTCTGATTAACCTGTTTTATAGCTTTAAGATCCAAATTTCCTGACAACAGATGTTCAAATCGTGGAGCATGTGTGTGTGTACACACATGCGTACATACATGCACGAGTGTCTACATTGTAAGGATGAAAGACAGGCCTCGGCCAGATGTGCTTGAAATATTCAAACTGTCATTCACAGTATATAGGGTGGGGCAAAAGTAGGCTTATAATTCTGAGTATGTGAAACACAGAATTTACTCTTCTATTATTATTTCTTAATTATTGTATTATTTTCTATATGAACAATTCTAAAACTACTTTTGCCCCATCCCACCTTATATTATTCAAGGTCCACTAAGAGTACAAATATTAGCAATGTGTTCTTGGCAACTTTTTGATATTTTAAAACCTCAACAAGATGCTTTTTTCTTATGCATAAACAGTGATTTAATAGGTTGTGTGATTTGAAGAATTTGTTGTGTGATTTTTAAAGGGGGGGAAATAACCTCTTTCAAAGTATTTTGTTTCACTAAAGTATTGTAGTATGTTAAATTCAACTTTAGCTATTTCTTCTTTTCCCACAAATTTTCTTTGAGATGATGACACTTAATTCTCTAAAATGACTTAATTTGTCAAAACAGTTAAGAGAGATAACATGGTAAGGTGAAAAGAGTAAGGGACTTAAGTTCAGACTATATGGGTTTTTGTACATTAACAATGCCATCTATTGTGTAATTCCTATGCAACTTATTTTCTCTGGGAAAAGTCAGTTTTTCTGTTTTTGAGAAACGTGTTGATCATGCCTACTAGTTAAACTTAATGAAAAAAGTAATAAAATGATGTATATTAAAGTACCTTGCAAAGTGTCTCTCTAGTCAATGCTCCATGAAAGCTAGTATTTTCTCTCTTTCTATGAAAAGAAAGTCTGAGAGCATTGTAATGGTTGCTGAAAGGGCTAAGAGTAACCAGCCCAGAAATAAGTGATTGCCACATTACTGAGGGCTGATCCTTTCTTTTAGCTATTGGTAATGGCTAGCATGACTAGAGGAAGAGTCGATTACAAAAGACAGACTCAAAAGTCTTTTGTCTATTTCTGCCTATTGCCTTTTCCTCTCTGAGCTCTGTGTCTTTGTTTCTTTATCATAAAAATGTGGGGCCTGTTATTTATCCTTATGTTTACAGAACACAGGAAGGATAAAATAACCAGCCAAGCCTTGGAAGTCCTGTACAAGCGAAGGAATTGGGTAATTACAGCACGGAGAACAGCCAGCAGCTCAGTATCAGGTTGTTGCACTCCCCCCGCACCCCCACCAACCTTTCCTCTGTAGGCTTGAGATGTTTGTTTATTTAAGAAAAGGTCAAGACATACAGCTTCCAAATTTAGGTCAGTCAACTCCAATTAACTCTCAATAACCAGACACCCCACTCCTCATTATGCTGAGCAGTCATCAGAATTCTCTGAGGCAAGGGCGTACTAATACATTTGACATGATTCTCTGCTTCAGTGTGGTCTTGCAATAGAAATATAAGGGCAGCAGAAAAGTTATGTATTAATTTTAGCCATTGGAGGTGAAAGGTTCTGCCTAAAGAAAAAGAAGCACCCACATTATTTAAAGGGGAGACTGGTAAAATATGATGGCCTGAACTATTGAATTTTTGTTTAGAATATATTTATATAGTGTAAGACATGCAGAGAGCCATAGAAATTTGGAAAGGAAATAGAGCTTCATTTCTAGGGAGAGGAGTATTTACTGATAAGGATCCAAGAGAGAAGTTATGTTTCCTGGCTGGGATTGGCTATTTAAATTCTTTTTTTATTTTGGATATGATAGAGTAGATAAAAGGATGGTGGATTGGAAATTAGGATTTGGGTAATCTGGGTCCTAATATCTGATATGCTTACAAAGAGCTATATAACCTTGAGCAAATATTTTCATATTTATATGCAAATTGAAAGGATTTATCTATGACATGACCTCTAAAGTTTTTTTTTTTACCTATAGCATTCTATGGTTTTCTTAGTCAAAGGAATTATGGGTCAAAATGAAATTCTATATATATTTGCAATATATGACTGATAATCCAAGTGCTAAAAAGAAAACTAGAGTTCATCTTTAATAAATATATCGCATTTCATTAATGTAAAAATATTCACAGACATTGTAATATTACACTATCTTTAAAATAAGACAATTAGAAATTTAAAAAGGGAAACACAGAAACCATCAGAAGAGAGACACATGTTTTAGAACTCTTGGATGTGTTAATACCACAGTTTAGGAAATTTGATTCTGAGAATCCTGGAAGACAAGGGAAAAAGTGAAATAAATTCTGTTATATTGATGTCATTAATGCATGAAGTAAATACAAAATTTGTATTTAGAAAGAGCTATCCTTAACCCTGAAATTAAAATTGTAAAAAGATTTTCCTGCCTGTGTACACACACAACACACACACACACACACACACACACACACACACACACACGAGTGCTAACATTACACAATGAACCATCTCTTCAAAAAATTTTTGTAAAATATATAGCCATGCTTTTTTTTAGTTGTTTATTTTTTTCTTTATTTTATTTCATTTTAATTTATTTTTTCAAATACATTTGTCTCTGCCTACCCCCCACCACTTTCCCTTGCCCCCTCCCTCCTTCCCTCCCTCAGCTCTTCCCCTTCGGTTTTGTCCATGATCCTTGCTATATGTTCCTTGACTTTCCCATTCCCTTCCTTGTCCCCACCCCTCCTCCTTCCCTATGTCTCTGTTGATTTCTTTTCCTTTCAGTGTTGCTGGTCTTATTTTCCTTGCATCATTGTATTGTTGGTTAGGTTCCATTAATAGGTGAGATCATATGGTATTTGTCTTTGGACCCCTGGCTTATTTCGCCTAGCATAATGCTCTCCAGTTCCATCCATGCTGTCACGAAGTTTAGTACTTCTTTTTTTCTTTCTGCTGCGTAGTATTCCATTGTGTATATGTACCATAATTTTTTTATCCAGTCATCTACTGAGGGGCATTTAGGTTGCTTCCAACACTTGGCTATTGTAAATTGTGCTGCTATGAACATTGGGGTGCATAGGTTCTTTTGTATTGGCGTTTTGGTGTTCTCAGGGTATAGTCCCAGCAGGGGAATCGCTGGATCAAAAGGCAGTTCCATTTTCAGCTTTCTGAGGAAATTCCACACTGCTTTCCATAGTGGCTGCACCAGTCTGCATTCCCACCAACAGTGGACTAGGGTTCCCTTTTCTCCACAGCCTGACCAGCACCTGTTGTTTGTGGATCTGTTTGTGATGGCCATTCTGACCGGTGTGAGGTGGTACCTCATGGTGGTTTTGATCTGCATTTCTCTGATGGCTAGTGATGCAGAGCATCCTTTCAAATGCCTCTGGGCCCTCTGTATCTCCTCCTTAGAAAAGCATCTGCCCAGATCCTTCGCCCATTTTTTGATTGGATCGTTTGTCTTCTTGGAGTAAAGTCGAGTGAGTTCTTTGTGTATCTTGGAGATCAAACCTCTATCTGATGTGTCATTAGCAAATATATTTTCCCAAATGGTTGGCTCGCTTTTCATTTTGCTGATGTTTTCTTTCGCCGTGCAGAAGCTTCTTATTTTGATGAGGTCCCACTTGTTTATTCTTTCTTTTATGTCCCTTGCTTTAGGAGACATATCAGTGAAAAAATTGCTGTGTGGGATATCTGAGAGTTTCCTGCCAATGTTCTCCTCTAGGACTTTGATGGTGTTGCGACTTCTATTTAAGTCTTTTATCCATCTTGAGTTTATTTTTGTGTATGGTGTCAGCTGATGATCCAATTTCAATTTTTTGCATGTAGCCGTCCAGCTCTCCCAACACCATTTGTTGAAGAGGCTATTAGTGCTCCATTTTATGCTTCTGCCCCCTTTTTCAAATATGAGATGCGCATAGAGATCTGGGCTTATTTCTGGGCTTTCTATTCTGTTCCACTGGTCTATGGGTCTGCTCTTTTGCCAGTACCAGATTGTTTTGAGTATAGTGGCTTTGTAGTAGAGTTTGATGTCCTGTATTGTGATCCCTCCTACTTTGTGTTTCTCAAAATTGCTGAGGCTATTCGGGGTCGTTTATGGTTCCATATAAATTTTTGAAATGTCTGTTCTATTTCTGTGAAGTATGTCATTCGTATCTTAATAAGGATTGCGTTCAATCTATAAATTGCTTTGGGTAGTATGGACATTTTGATGATATTAATTCTTCCAATCCATGAGCACGGTATATGCTTCCATTTATTTGTGTCTTCCTTAATTTCTTTCTTCAATGTTGTATAGTTTTCTGTGTACAGGACTTTTACATATTTCGTTAAATTCATGCCTAAGTACTTTATTTTTCTTCTTACTATATTGAATGGTATTTTTTTTTTCTGATTTCTTCTTTTTCTATTGCATTGCTGGTGTACCAAAATGCCTTTGTTTTCTGAATGTTGACTTTGTAACCTGCTGTTTTCCCAAATTCACTTATTAGGTTGAGGAGTTTTTTGGTAGAGTCTACAGGGTTCTCTATGTACACTATCATGTCATCTGCAAACAATGATAGCTTTACTTCCTCCTTTCGTATTTGGATGCCTTTTATCTCTTTCTCTTGTCTGACCACGGTGGCTAGGTCTTCCAATACGATGTTGAAAAGAAGCGGTGAGAGCGGACATCCTTGTCATGTTCCCGATCTTAGTGGGAAAGCTTTCAGTTTTTGCCCGTTGAGTATGATGTTGGCTGTAGGTTTTTCATATATGGCCTTTACTACGTTGATGAATGCCCTATTTATTCCCATTTTACTGAGTGTTTTAATTATAAATGGGTGCTGTAACTTATCGAATGCTTTTTCTGTGTCTATCGAGATGATCATGTGTTTTTTTCTTTTCTTTTATTTAGGTGATGTATCAAGTTTACTGATTTGCGTATATTGAACTATCCCTGCATGCCTCTGATGAATCCCACTTGATCCTGGTGGATTATCTTTTTAATGTATTGCTGGATGCAGTTTGCCAATATTTTGTTGAGGATTTTAGCATCTATGTTCATCAGCGAAATTGGCCTATAGTTTTCTTTCTTTTTAGGGTCTTAATCTGGTTTTGAGGTCAGGGTGATGCTGGCCTCATAGAAGGAGTCTGGGAGTCTTCCATCCTCTTGTATTTTTTTGGAATAGTCTGAGAAGGACAGGGGTTACCTCTTCCTTAAATTTTTAAAAAATTCTTCTGTGAAACCACACGGCCCAGGGGTTTTGTGTGCCGGTAGTTTCTTGATTACTGCTTCAATTTCCCCAGCTCTTATCGGTCTGCACGAGCTTTCTGTTTCTTCCTCGTTCAGTGTTGGAAGATTATAGTTTTCTAAAAATTTGTCCATTTCATCAAGATTTTCAAATTTCTTGGAATATAATTGTTCATAGTAGTTCCTGAAAATCCTTTGTATTTCTGTGGTATCAGTTGTTATTTTTCCTCTTTCATTTCTGATATCATTAATTTGGGTTCTCTCCCTTTTTTTTTTGATGTGTCTGCTTAAAGGCTTGTCAATTTTATTTATCTTTTCAGAGAACCAGCTTCTGGATAGGTTGATCCTCTGAATTGTTCTTTTATTCTCTATGTCATTCAGTTCTGCTCTATTCTTGACTATTTCCTTCCTTCTCCTTGCTCTGGGATATATTTGTTGTTGTTTCTCCAGTTCTTGAAGTTGTATTGTTAGGTTTTTTATTTGAAATGTTTCTATCTTTTTTAGGTAAGCCTGTATTGCTATGAACTTCCCTCTCAGGACCGCCTTTGCTGTGTCCCAGAGGTTTTGGACTGTGGTCTGTTCATGTTGATTTGTTTCCAGAAATTTTTTGATTTATTTTCTTATCTCATTAGTGACCTATTCATTGTTTAATAGTCTACTGTTCAGTCTCCATGAGTTTGCAAGTGCTTGAAATTTCTCTTTGAGGTTGACTTCCAGTTTCAAGGGCTTGTGGTCCAAGAAAAAGTTTTGTATTATTTCAGTTTTCCTGAAATTCCTGAGTTTTGCTTTGTGTCCTAACATGTGGTCTATCTTTGAAAAACTGCCATGAGCATTTGAAAAGAATGTGTATTTTTCTTCTTTGGGATGTAAGTTTCTATACATGTCAGTTAAGTCTCTTTGATTCAGTGTGTCATTTAGCGCCACGATATGTTTATTAATGTTTTGTTTGGAAGATCTGTCCATTTTTGACAGTGGGGTGTTGAAATCCCCTACTATCAGTGTGTTGCTGTCTATATCTTTTTTGAAGTCATCCAACACTTTCCTTATAAACTTGGGGGCTCCTATATTGGGAGCATATAAATTTACAATGTTTCTGTCTTCTTGATAGATTCTTCCTTTAAGTATTATAAAGTGCCCCTCTGGGTCTCTTTTTATGGGCTTTGTTTTGAAATCTACTTTGTCTGATACAAGTACGGCAACCCCGGCCTTTTTCTCTTGCCCATTTGCTTGGAATATTTTTTCCATCCCTTTACTTTCAAGCTGTGTAGGTCTTTTGCTCTGAGGTGGGTCTCTTGTAGGCAGCATATGTGTGGGTCATGTTTTCTTATCCATTCAGCTACCCTGTGTCTTTTGATTGGGGCATTTAGTCCATTCACATTGAGAGAGATTACAGATAGAAACTTACTCATCTCTTCTCTTTGTATCTGTGTTCCTCTCACTCTCATTCTTTTCCTTCATCTGCTTAAACTAGTCCCCTTAGCATATCTTGGAGTGCTCGTTTGGTAGAGATGTATTCTTTTAGCCTTCTCTTGTCTGGGAAACTCCTCATTTCCCCTTCTATTTTAATTGAGAGCCCAGCTGGGTAGAGCATCTTTGGCTGTACATCCTTGCTTTTCATGGCTTGGAATATTTGTTGCCATTCCCTTCTGGCTTGTAGTGTTTCTGTTGAGAAGTCCGCTCCTAGGCATATCAGGGCCCCCTTGTGTGTTACTTTCTCCTTCTCCCTTGCTTCCTTGAGGATTCTCTCTTTGACTTTGATATTTGCCATTTTAATGATGATGTGTCTTTGAGTGGACCTCTTTGAGTTCCTCTTGAGTGGGTCCTCTGTGCCTCCTGAATCCATGAGAACCTTTCTCTTCTCAAATTAGGGAAATTTTCCATCAATCCTTTTTCAAGGAGGTTCTCTGTCACTTGCTCCTCTTCTTCTCCTTCTGGTATCCCTATTATACGGATATTATTGCGTTTCTGGTTGTCCTGCATTTTCCTAAATGTGTCTTCATTCCTTTTGACTCATTTACCATTATTCGTTCTTTCTGGGAGCTTCTTTCTACCTTATCTTCCATCTCACTGATTCGATCCTCAGCTTCATCCAGTCTGCTTTGGATTCCTTCTACTGTATTCTTCAATTCAGAAATGGTGTTCTTCATATCCTCTTGTGTCTTGTTGATAGTTTCTATGTCCTTTTCCAGGTTGCTATATTTTGCTGTAAGATCCTGATAGTTTCTCTGCAGTTTCTCATAGTTATCTTTGAGCTGGCTGAGCTCATTGTGCTTCCTTGGAACCATTGGTTTGAATTCAGTATCTGATAGTTCCCTTGCCTCTATTTCATATAGCTCTCTCTGTGGGGAGTCCCCTTTTCCTCTCATTTGGGGGGAACTTCTTTTTCTTCCCATTTTTGGGAGAGTCTGTTAAGTATTTTTGTCCTTTTCTTTCTGGGCCTGCCTCTGATGATGTCAGTTGTTGACCCTATAGGACCTTGGGTTGTTTGTTTCAGCCTTCCAGGAGTCTACTGTCTGTGTATGCCTCCTGCTTGGGATAGGTCTGGGACCCCTTCAGTCAGGACTGGGCTATTTATTAGGATCTCTCTGCAGTCTCATGCTGGCTCCTTGAGCGCCCTCCTGGCGTGGCAGAATCCCCTGCTTGCCTGGGCTCGCCTGTGCTGCCCCAGGCCAGGGGGCTTATTCGTGACCTCGCGTACTCATCTGGCCCCCCTGACCAGCGAGCTCCCTGGCACTGGTCAGTTTAGGGTCTTCTATTGTGTGTTTTCCCCGCTTTTGGCTCTTTCGGTGCGTTGCTTGCCCTCGCCAAATGGTGACTACAGAAATGGGAGGAAGTCAGCTCCAGGACTCTCCGGTTAATCCTGTTTCCGGTCTCTCCTCCAGGGACTCTGGGCAGCTCTGTGACCCCTTCATCTGGGGATCTATTAATTTTGTGGTCCGCTCTGCAATCGCGGGCGGGAGGGTCAATTTACGCCTGCCCTTGCTGCTCTGTGCACTCCCTCACAGGCCGTATGGGTGCCAATCTGTGGGAGGCCTTGCCAGCAGGTCCAAGTGTTCGCCAGCTCGTGCGGGTCACACACACGCTGGCCAACGCTCGCTGGTCACTCGGCGCCAAGTGTGCGCGCCTGCACTGGGTGTTTTTTGGGTGTCTATGTGTGCTTTTCTGCTTTTGGCTCTTTGGGGGTGTGGCCTCTTCCTGCGCAATGGAGACTACAGCAAGGAGAAGGAGTTGGGACTCCCCGGTTCCTCCTCCCATTCTTTCCCCAACACCTCCGTTTCCAGCCTCTCCTCAGGGCCTTCCTGGCAGTTCTGTGACCCCTTCGGCCAAGGATCCACCACCTGTGCGGCCTGCGTTTCAATCCCAGGCAGTCCGGTTCATGCGCGCCCTGCTTCTGCCTCTTTGTGGTCGCGCCTTTCCAGCCCACAATGGAGACTACCGAAC
Organism: Pteronotus mesoamericanus; assembly: GCF_021234165.1. Lineage (NCBI taxonomy): Eukaryota > Metazoa > Chordata > Mammalia > Chiroptera > Mormoopidae > Pteronotus > Pteronotus mesoamericanus. The sequence goes on from NW_026555150.1 coordinate 876,531, forward strand.
GGGGAGGGAGTCTGGACTCCCCGGTTCCTCCTTCCGTTCTTTCCCCAACGCCTCCGTCTCCAGTCTCTCCTCTAGGCTCTCTCAGCCAGTCTGCACTCAGCCCCGCAGCTCACACGCGTACAAGCTGTGTGCAGAGTGCACAAAAGGCAGGTTAATTGATTCCCTTATGCCTGAGCGAGATGTTAGCTGCAGAGTGGGAGGTGCGTTATCACCCGGGCTCCACTGGCTGCTGTGTCAGTTCTCTTCACAAAGTGCTCCTCACCAGTCTTTTCCCAGGCACCAGCCCACCCTGCAGCTGCCTCTACCCAGAGATCAAGGAGGGTGCCTGCCACTGCAACTTTTGCGTTGGCCCTTTAAATGTCTCTTTGCATCCCCAGCCACCTGTCTCTGGCAGAGAGCGCCCCTAAGCTTTTCGGGGTTGCGTTTTGTCTATATTTTCCCGGTTTTAGCTGCTGTAGTTTAGAGGTCCCTGTTTATGATTCAGACACTGTTCTTCTTGAGGGGAGCTAACTGGCCGTTTCAATGTCCCTCTGGTGCCAGTGCCTGTGGGCACCCAGCCCACCCTCTCGATCCTCCACCGCAATTCTCACCCGTTGGGATGTGTGAGAGTCAAATCCACTGTCCGCGGCACCAAGTCTCCTCTCCCACTATCGCTCCACTGCTTTCCAGGTGATTACTCCATTATTTAGTCGCAATTCCAGTTTGGTCTTGGGAGGAGGTCAGCGTGACTCCCATTCACTCCTCTGCCATCTTCTCTAAATTAGTGTTTTAAGCTGATAAATTTGTGATAATTCATTACACATCGAAAGAAAACTATTATGGTACCCTGTTATTTTTATTGAAATTGAATAGATCATAAACAAACCTCAATGAATTTCCCAGAATGCAAGCATCATCAACCTGTTTCTGCAGCACAGAACAATAAAACTAGACGTAAACTTAAATCAGGGTAATGAACACACAATTGCTCAAAAATTTTAATAATAATATAGAAAACTCTCTCTTAAATAAAGTTGTTCAAGGAGAAAAAATTTACCCTACTTAATAATAATGGAGGAGAGAGATTGATGGACAGTAAGGATGTTATATGCTAAAATATTTGAGACAGGAGAAAGCTGTATTGAAAGGCAAGTTAAGATTCCTTAAATATTGTCATGAGAGAATCTAAAATGAATCAGCATTGTAACTCAAGAAAGTGGAAAGGCAATAAAATAGCAAATCTAAGCTGCAGAGAAGAAACATGGTAATAAAAATAAAAGTGAATGAATGCATTTTAAAATAGAGAAATAAACAATAGATATGAAGTTGTTAAGTAATTTAACAAGCAACACAAAAGATAAAGCAATCGTTTTGATAGTCAATAAATGAGCAAAGGCAAAAGAAAACAAATATACAACTTAATAATAAGAGTAAATAGAAGTTTTAAGATAGTATTTGTGTACCATTTTGTGTTTTATTTTATTTTATTTTTTTTAGATTTTATTTATTTATTTTAGGGAGAGGGGAAGGGAGTGAGAAAGAGGAGAGAAACATCAATGCAAAAGAGAAACATTGATCAGTTACCCCAGTGGGGCCTGAACACATAACCCAGGCATGTCCCCTGAACAGGAATTAAACCAGCAACATTTTGCTTTGTGGGATAATGCCCAGCCCATTGAGCCACACCAGTCAGGGCCCATTTTGCTAATTTTAAAACCTGGACAAAATGATTCTATGTGCAAACATTAATTTCCAAAATTGACTCAATAAAAGATAAAATACTAAAAAAAATATTATCCACAGGAGGAAATGATAAAGCCATTAAAATGTATTGAAACCAGAGAGTTTTACTGGAAATTTCTTTCACACATTTATTCAGAAAATACTTCTGTTGCTGTATCAGACATTAGAAAAAGAAATAGTTTGATTTATGGAGTCAGCATTAGCTTAATAACAAAGATTGACAGACTTATAAAAAGAAAAATAGTGACAATTTTCACTTCTGAATAAAGAAGTAAACATCTGAAATATCATATTAATAAATAGAATCCAAAAGTACAATAGAAGAAAAATATAAACCATGAACAAGTAGGTGTCATTTCAGGGATGCAAGACTGATCAGTATTAGGAAATCTGATGATTTTTGCAACTGTAATAACAGGTACAAAAGAAAAAATAAAGCATATGAACATGTTGACAGATGTCAAAATTTATAAAATTTAACATCTGTTGCTGATAAAAATATAACAAAATACAAATAGAAAGGCATTTAATTTAAGTAACAGGCAGCATCATATTTAATGGTCAAGCACTACAAACATTTTTCTTTTTTTAATACATTTTATTATTGTTGTTAAAGTACAATTGTCTCCACTTTCCCACCCCCACTTTCCCCCATTCCACCCACCCCAACCTCCCAACTTCAACCCTGCCCCCTGTTTGGTTTTGTCCATGGGTCCTTTATATGTGTTCCTTGATTTGGCCCTTCCCCTTCTTTTCTGTTATTCCCCTCCCGTCTCCCCTCTGTTTACTGTCATGTCTCTGGCTATATTTTTCTTGATTGTTTGTTTTGCTGATTAGGTTCCACTTATAGGTGAGATCATATGATATTTGTCTCTCACTGCTTGTCTTATTTCACTTAGCATAATGCTCTCTGGTTCCATCCATGCTGTTGCAAAGGGTAGGAGTACCTTCTTTCTTTCTGCTGCATAGTATTCCATTGTGTAAGTGTAGCACAATTTTTGTATCCACTCATTTACTCATAGACACTTAAGTTGCTTCTAGCACGTGGCTATTATAAATGTGCTATTCTGAATTTGTTCTTTTGAATAGATGTTTCAGGATTCTTAGACTATAATCCCAGCAGTGAAATTGCTAGGTCAAAAAGGAGTTCCATTTTTAGTTTTCTGAGGAAATTCCATACTGTTTTCCACAGTGGCTGAACCAGTCTGCATTCCCACCAACAGTGTACTAGGATTCCCTCTTCTTCACAACCTCACGAGCACTTTTTTGTTAATTTGTTAATGATGGTCATTCTGACCAATAAGAAATGGTATCTCATTGTGGTTTTAATGTGCATTTGTCTGATGGCTAGTCATGCTGAGCATCCTTTCATATGTCTCTGAGCCCTGTGTATGTCCTCCTTGGAGAAGTGTCTATTCAGGTACTTTGCCCATTTTTAATTGGATTTTTCATCTTACCAGAGTGCAGTCGTGAAAATTCTTTATATATTTTGGAGATCAAACCCCTGTCTGAGGTATCATTGGCAAATAAATTTTCCCATACAATTGGTTCCCTTTTTATTTTGCTGATGTTTTCTTTGGCTGTGCAGAAGTTTCTCGTTTTGATGAAGTCCCATGTATTTATTTTTTCCTTTATGCCCCTTGCTCTAGGGGACATATCGGTGAAAATATTGCTGCATGGGATATCTGAGAGTTTCCTGCCTATGTTCTCCTCTAGGACTTTTATGGTGTTGTGACTTATATTTAAGTCTTTGATCCATCTTGAGTTTATTTTTGTGTAGGGTGTAAGTTTGTGGTCAAATTTCATTGTTTTACATGTAGCTGTCCACATCTCCCAATGCCATATGTTGAAGAGGCTATTTCTATTCCATTTTACATTTCTGCCCCTTTTGTTGAATATTAATTGACCATGAAGACATGGGCTTATTTTGGGGCTCTCTGTTCTGTTTCATTGATCTATGTGTCTTTTCTTATGCAAGTACCAAACTGTTTTGATTACAGTGGCCTTTTAATATAGATTGATGTCAAGTACTGTGATCCCTCCTACTTTGTTCTTCTTTCTCAAAATTGCTGTGGCTATCTGGGGTCATTTGTGCAGCCATATAAATTTTTGAAATGTTTGTTATACATCTGTGAAATATGTCATTTTCATTTTAGTAGGGATTGCATTGAATCTATAAATTACTTTGGATAGTATGGACCTTTTGATGATGTTCATCCTTCCAACCCATGAAAATGGTATATGCTTCCATTTATTTGTGTCTTACCTAATTTCTTTCTTCATGTAGTGTAGTTTTCTGAGTACAGGTCTTTCACCTCCTTGGTTAAGTTTATTCCTAGGTACTTTCTTTTTCTTGTTGCTAAAGCAAATGGGATTTTTTTTTTACTGATTTTTGATTCTGATATTTCATTGTAGGTATACAAAAGTACTTTCAATTTCTGAATGTTGACATTGTATCCTGCTGTTTTGTCAAATTCAATTATTTGGTCAAGTAGTTTTTTGGTGGAGTCTATGTGGTTTTCTATGTATACTATCATGTCATCTGTAAACAATGACTGTTTGACTTCCTCCTTTCCAATTTGGATGCTTTTTATTTCTTTTCCTTGTCTGATTACTGTGGCTAGGACTTCCAATGCTCTATTGAATAGAAATGGTGAAAGCACACATCCTTGATTTGTTCCCAGTCTTAGTGGGAAAGCTTTTCATTTTTGCCCATTGAGTATGAGCTACTACCCTTTACAAAGGCATGGATTGAACTTGAGTGCATTATGCTAAGTGATATAAGCCCGATGGTGAAAGACAAATACCGTATGATCTCACCTATAAGTGGTACCTAACCAGCAAAGCAAGCTGGCAAGGAAAATATGACTAGCAACACTGAAAGGAAGAAGAAACCGACAGGGATGAGAGGGAGGCATGGAAGGAGGGGTAGTGTGGAGGGGGAGGGGAGTGGTCAGATCAAGGAACAGGTATGAATGACACATGGACGAATCCATGGTGGGGAAGGATTGAGGGGGGAAGTGGGGGTGGGTAAATTGAGACAAATGCATTTGAAAAATTAAATAAATTTTTAAAAATATAGTAATTTATAACCTGATTTTATTTGTTTCATAAATATCCAACCCATATTGGCTATGTAACAATATTTAATAAATTATGTTAGAGATACCATATCAAATATATAACACATGTAAAGGATGAGGGTAAATATACCATACAAGAATGTACTTACAGTAAGATACTCTTATCAATTTTCTTTACTAAAATTGATACCTGTATTAGTCAGCAAGCCTGGCAAAACAAATACCATACACTGGGTGGCATAAACAAGAGAGATTTATTTCTCATAATTGTGCAGCCTGGGAAGTCATTCAAGGTTCTAGCAAGGTAGATTTTATTCTAATAACTCTTATCTAGGCTTGCAGAAAGCCACCATCATGCACTGAGAGACAGACAGAGAGGGAGGGAGGTAGAGAAAGTAATCAAGCAAGCTCTCTGGTGTCTCTTAGTATAAGAACACTAATCCTATCACGTCAAGGCCCCAAACTCATGACTTCATTTTACCTTAATTACCTCCTTATAACTCTATATCCAAATATATTTTACATTAGGGAATATGGCTTCAACAAATGGACTTGATGGGGGAGGCAGGGCACAATTCACTCCATAGCAGTAGCTATTTTATGAAATTCTCGTATCTTCCAGATTACCACTTTATAAAATCAGTTCTTCCTTCTTTACCTAGATGTACAATCAGAAAATAATGGTAATTTTGACACTTTATTTTAAATACAATATTTATGCTTCAGAGGTTAAAAAACTACTGGTGATTTCTGAGGTCATTGTCTTGTCCCTGATTATAATAGAAATGGTTTTAGTAAGCTTCTGCATGGCTAAAGAAAACATCAGAAAAATGAAATGGGAACCAATAATATGAGATGATATATTTGCCAATGATACCTCAGTCAAGGGTTTGATCTCCAAAGTATATAAAGAACTCACACAACTCCACACAAAAAAGACAAACAATCCAATTAAAGAATGGGAAAAGGACATGAACAGACACTTGTCCAAGGAGGACATACAGAGGGCCCAGAGACATGTGAAAGGATGCTCAGCATCAATAGCCATCAGAGAGATGCAAATTAAAACCGCAATGAGAGAGCTTCTGTCCAAGATGGAGGCATAAGTAGGTACACATTGCCTCATAGCACAACCAAAAAAAAAGATAACAACAAATTTAAAAATAAAAAATAACCAGAACTACCAGAAAATTGAACTGTATAGCAGTCCTACACCCAAGGAGTTAAAGAAGAAACATTCATCCACACTGGTAGGAGGGGCAGAGATGGACAGCTGGAGCAGAGATGATGCACACCAAGGTATCTGGCAGACTGACTGGTCCCACATTTGCATGCAAATAAGCCAGGAGGAACAACTGGGGAGCCAGACAGACCCCACAACCCAGGATTCCCATGCAGGAAAAGAAAGCCTCAAAACCTCTGACTGTAAAAACTTCTGAGGGATATAGCACCGGGAGAAACTCCCAGCCTCACAGGAGAGTTCACTGGAGAGACCCACGGGGTCCTAGAATGTACACAAACGCACCCATCCAGAGAATCAGCACCAGAAGGGCCCAATTTGCTTGTGGGTAGCAGGGAAAGTGACTGAAAGCCAGCTAAGAGCTGGGCAAGTGGCACTGTTCCCTCCCAGACCCCTCCCCCACATATAGCATAACAACACAGCAACCTGGGTTGCCTCGCCATGGCTAATATCTAAGGCTTCATCCCTTCGAACATAACTGGCACACTAAGACAAAGAGATATGGCCCAAGTGAAAGATCCAATCAAAGCTCCAAAAATAGAACTAAGCAATGAACAGATAGCCAACCTATCAGATGCACAGTTCAAAACACTGGTAGAGTATGCTCACAAAATGGAGGAAAAAGTGAAGGCCATGCAAAGTGACAGAAAGAAAAATATACAGGGAACCAACAGCAAAAGGAAGGAAACCAGAACTCAAATCGATGATTTGAAGTAGAAGGAAGAAATAAACATTCAACCGGAGCAGCATGAAGAAACAAGAATTCAAAAAAAAATGAGGACAGGCTTAGGAACATCCTGGACAACTTTAAACATTCCAACATCTGAATCATAAGCATGCCAGAAGGAGAAGAGGAAGACCAAGACATTGAAAACTTATTTGAAAAAATAATGAAGAACTTCCCCAATATGGCGAAGGAAATACACTTTCAGGAAGTCCAGGAAGCTCAGAGAGTCCCAAAAATTTCGACCCAAGGAAGAACACACCAAGGCACAGCATAATTACATTACCCAAGATTAAAGATAAGGAGGGGATCTTAAAAGCAGAAAGAGTAAAGGAGATAGTTACCTACAAAGGAGTTGCCACAAGACTATCAGCTGATTTCTCCAAAGAAACCTTGCAGACAAAAAGGGGCTGGAAAGAAGCATTCAAACTCATGAAAGGCAAGGACCTACATCCAAAATTGTTCTTTCCACAAATCTATCATTTAGAATGGAAGGGCAGTTAAAATGCTTCCCAGATAAGGCAAAGTTAAAGGAGTTCATCATCACCAAGCCCTTATTATATGAAATGTTAAAGGGGCTTATCTAAGAAAAAGAATATCAAAAACTATAAACAATAAAATAACAACAAACTCACAACTATCAACAACTGGACCTAAAAAAATCTAAAACAAACTAAGCAAATAACTAGAACAGGAACAAAATCACAGAAATGGAGATCAGAGGGGTGTGGGAGGGGGAGAATGGGGTAAAAAGGTACAGAAAATAAGAAAGCATAAATGGTAGGTACAAAATAGACAGGGGGAGGTTAAGAATACTATAGAAAATGGAGAAGCCAAAGGACTTATATGTCTGACCCATGGACATGAACATTAAGAGGGGGAATGCTGGTGGGAGGAGGGGTAAAGGGTAGAGGGAAATAAAGGGCAGAAAAAATGGGACAACTGTAATTGCATTTCATATATATATATATATAAAATCACAATGAGATACCACTTCACCCCAGTCAGAATGGCCATCATATACAAATCAACAAACAACAAGTGCTGGTGAGGTTGTGGAGAAAAGAAAACCCTAGTACAGTGTTGGTGGAAATGCAGACTGGTGCAGCCACTGTGGAAAACACTTTGGAATTTCTTCAAAAATCTAAAAATGGAACTGCCTTTTGACCCTGCAATTCCACTGCTGAGATTATTCCCTAAGAATCCCAAAACTCCAATTCAAAGTAACCTATGCACCCCAATGTTCATAGCAGCACAATTTACAATAGCTGAGTTCTTGAAGCAACCTGAGTGCCCATCAGTAGATGAGTGGATCAAAAAACTGTGGTACATTTACACAACAGAATACTACACAGCAGAAAGAAAGAGCTACTACCATTCATGACAGCATGGATGGAACTGGAGAGCATTATGCTAAGCGAAATAAGCCAGGGGGCAAAAGACAAATACCATATGTTCTCACCTATAAGTGGAACCTAACCAACAATACAAAGATGCAAGGAAAATAAGACGAGCAACAGTGAAAGGAAAAGAAACCAACAGAGACAAGAGGGAAGGAGGGAGGGGTGCGGGGAAAAGGAAGGGAAGGGGAAAGTCAAGGAACATATAGCAAGGACTCATGGACAAAACCAAAGAGGAAGGATTGAGGGAGGGAGGGGGAGCGGGCAAGGGAAAGTGGTGGGGGGAAGATGGAGACAAATGTATTTAAGAAAATAAATACATTAATAAAAAATAAAAAAAATAAAAAATAGTAAGCAGAAAAAGTTCTTCCTCTGCTGCGTAAAGGCAGGAAATAAATTTTTCTTTTATTGGAGACAAATTCTTACCAAATCAGAGACCACACCAGAGGAACCTGCATATAAACCTTGTTAAACTAAAGCTGATCGTACATGAAGAAGAACAGGATTTCTTAGCCCTAGTCAGACTACCTCTAGCACAAAACTTTCTGTCTTGTCAATTCTTCATAAATTTATTGTTTCTTTGTCTAAAAGGTACAAAAGCTTATGGCTGTGGATACTTCTTCAAGTCTTAATTCTCTTGTGAAAGCTCCCATGCACATGTAAGACTTCAGTAAAACTTGTATGCTTTTCTCCTGTTAAGTAAATATAATAAGATATAGAACCAAAATTTTCCCAGAGCCTCTAGGCTTAATGTCTATTTTCAAATGTCAATTACTATGGGAATTACAGCACCCAGTGGAAGGGAGCAAGTTGGATTGTTATACTATATCCTTTCAAAAATCACCAGAAAAGTTAATTATTTGGTTTTGTTTCAGGTGGTTGATTGCATTTTTACTTTTTGGTTATTGGTTGAGTATTCTCTATATGTAGGGAGCCTTGGTTTGAATAAATATTGTACTGTAATTATTTGTTACCAATAAGTGTCCCTATATTTGTAGAAGCCTTGAAATGGAGCTGAAGAAATTGAAATATGAACCTTGTTTGTTAGTTGACATTATTTTTAGTTGCAGAGGGATGGTGTTATTTCTGTGTTTGGTTAATATCTTCATTAATGACTTTGAAAAGAATTTAAATGGCATGTTAATTAAATTTTAAGTGATAGTAAAGGAGAACATATTGTGAACATTATTGAGAATCCAAACAATAACCTTTCCGGAAGAGGTTAAGGATGTAAGTAGACAAGAAAGCCAGATTTAACCTATCAAGTAGAAACAGTCATGCGGTGAAAATGATCAAAAATAAGATATTTTAGTCTGAGGAGAGTACTGACTGGAAATCAGCCATGCTGTGAGCATTTGGCAGTCACCAGAATAGAATTAGGCTAAATAAAATTCTCAAGCAAGAAATGAAAAGATTCACACTGAATTTCTAACTTCTCTATAAAGAATACATTTTACTTTGAAGTATTGCCGAAGTATCAGTGCAGCCCATGGACAAAGGGCCACACACTTTAGAGACAGATATCATGATCAGAGAGAGTGCCATACCTATTACTGAAATGGTAAGAAATCTCTATAGCTTGGATGAAATTACTTATGTAAGGAAAGCATGATCAGTAGTACCACATCTTAGAGACTACTTTGGAAAATGGTATATGATAACATTAATCTGCATTTCAGTCAGTGTTTCTCAAGAACCACTTGCTTCAGAACCACCAGGAGTGATTTTTAAAATGCAGATTTCTGGAATCTATTCAAACCTACTGAAAAGGAGTCTCTGGATGCAGGTACATGGAATCTGTATTTAAAACAAGGCTGTTTTTCTTTCTTTTTATGTAGTAAATTTTGGAACCACTGTTTTATGTTATTAGGGCATTACAGTACAATGTGATGAATGGAAAGTAATGTACAAAATAAGAATTATGTTTCAATGTGGAAGGGTAGTTGTAATGTCTTAGAATATAAAGGCGCAGATTTTCAGGAGTTAGCCAAACCCACACATAGAAAGGAGAGGCATAGGTAGCATCATCAGAATTACTGTGAATCAGTATACTGTGAATCCCATTTTGTACCAGTATGATTCAGTTTCAGAAAAGGAAAGCTCGTTAATTTTTATCACCCTTCAAATTAAAAAAAAATTATGTTTTCTTTTGATCTATGTTCATCATAATGTATACATTTGATATTCCAGGTGCCTTGAGGCCAAGATATGGATGTCACAGTGAATAAGTATTATAGGGATTCAGAATGAGTAACTCCAAGTTGTGCCTCTGTGCTATGTAGATTGTTTTGAGGTAAAGGGAACCAAGACCCTGTGGACCCAAAAGAAAATCCTGTGCCCTCCCCTTTACCCACCTAGAAGAATGTGAAATATTGGAGATAACCTTTTTGATATATCTACAGGATAGGGCAAACTTCTAATTTCTGAACATCTGCCTTTCTTATTATTCTACAGTGACTTTCCTACCCTCCAAAGCCCCAAGGTCATCCTTAGCTCAGAATGTCATATATACCTCATTTTCCCTTTCCCTTTCTGTCTTTGAACTTCTTATGTATGTGGCATCTCTGACTCTCTCATGTAGGAAGAGTTCCCATACATATGCAAGTAATTAAATTTGATCATTTTCTCCTGCTAATTTGTCTCATGTCTATTGTATTTTTAGACCAGTTGAAAGAACCTTGAGGGTCAAGGAAAGTTTCTCCCCCACAGTATATACCTGTTATATTATAGTCACAATTTATTCATAAATAGTTTTCCTGTTATTTTGATTTTGGTGAATCATAGTTTTATAACCTACAGAGTTAAGGTTTATGCCCTGAACCAAGAAAGATTCCATTAAAGCATGTTGATCTCATGAAAGCCACCCTGCAACTATCATCTAACTTTGCCCTTGTCATGACTACTGCTGTCATACTGTCACATTATGTATTTTCTCTAGTAAAGAAAAAAATCAGTGTTTAAGTGAATAAGAAAATTCAGAGACAGCTTGATGAGCCATAGATTCCATTTAGAACATTTTCCATAACATGAATTTTTTTTTTGCACCTGCAACCAGATTGTAACCTTGAGAAGAATCTTATCACAAAATTAGAGGCCACAGTGGAAAATTTACTTCTGAGAATAGGTCATCAAAAAGAGCATGCTGAGTCCAGATGCAGAGGAAATTAGAACCTTTGTTTGTTCTCTCTTTGAGGACATTTGTGCCCTCTGTGAAAATTACACTGCCCCTCCTTATTCTCTTTGAGAGGGAGAGAAGCCCATTAACAAAACAAGTAAGGGAGATACTGGTACACAAAATCGGGAGGAGGAGTTAGAAAAATAATTGAGTTTGAAAACTGCTGAGTCATTTGGAAAGATTGTATAAGCTGAGTAAAGGGAAGGAGAGAGAAATGTGTTACCTGAGCTATGAAAGCAGATGGAACTCACTGAAATAGTGACTAACAGGTCATGGCTTCTCCCAGAGTTTTCCTTCTCTCAAAAATCATCTTTACTTACTGTACTGCCCTTCCTAGATTTTGCTTTCTTTCTTTCTTTTCTCTTTATGAATTTACTTACTGTCCCCAACACCCAGTCTCTCCTCAACCCCTTAACCTCTAACTTAAATGCATTTCACCTTAAATTTCTTCTTACTCTTTTACTAAATCTATACTCATAAAACTCATCAGTGCCTTATCAAACATTCATTTCCAGGTCTAAATCTCTTTCTCAATCTGATTCTGGTTTTATAAATACCTGCTGGACTTTCCCTCTAAATATAGCAGCAACAATCACAACAACCACCAAAAAACAAAAGCAAAAATATATATAGCAAAGACAATACCAATAACAATAAGACAAATTATTTATTGAGCACTGCCAGGCACTGTTCCAAGTGTTTTGCATGTATTAATTATTTGATTCTCTCAACAACTCTGTATTATCTTCATTATACAGATGAAATAACAAGCTTGAAGAGGATTTATAGCTTCCCCCAATTTCACATAAACTAGTAAGTTGTGGAACTAGGATTTGAACTCAAGTATTCTGACTTCTAAGTGCTTGGCCAGTTATTATACCTTAGTTTTTGTATTCTATACCACTTCAAATTCAGCATATCTAAAATTAAACTCCTAAATCCCTATTCCTAACCCTAAACTTTCCTCACTTCTTTAATGAAATCACCATTTTCCCAAATTCCAACAGAATCATCTTTAAGCATGGGTAACACAAAAGAGTTTTCAGGGTTCTGATTTAACAATGCATGAGAATGTTCATCAAAAATGCCACAAATATTAATGGTGAATATATTTACTTTTATCTAACAATATATACACTGATCTGTGAACATGTTTCATAGTTGTTAATATAGATTTATTTTAATATTTCCTTGCAAATAAACTTGAATTTGAAATACTTAGCAAGAGTATGCAATATCTGGCAAATATATATATATTTTGTGACTCTCTAGGGCTTCATCAGACATGTAAACACTTTAATAACTTGTATGAAGAGAAAGGTCCCAAAAGTCTTTCTTCATATTAAAAGTTATATAATTGAATAGCGCTTTAACGTAAAACATTGGTGAGGTGAATCAGATAGCAGGTTAAGTCTGGGGATGGAGGGGTTTTATAGCTTAGAAACTTCAAATGGTAAATAATGTTTTATTAATTTATTAATTTTTAAATTATTTTATTTTGGGAAACATTATTTTAATCACCCAGACATTTTTCTCTCTCATCAAGTTTGGTAACATATAGCATTTTGGCATAGAGCAGATAAACCATTTCTGTAGTTGATGACTTAAATTTTTGTGTAGATGTTTGCTGTCAGACTTATACAACCTTTGTATTTCAGCATTGCTTATAGAACAAGACATAAAATGGGGGAGCTAGAATGTTAAAAATTTGATTCTATTCTGCCCTTGAATACATCTGAACTCCAAAAGAGAGGTCACTTATCTACTACTATCAGTAGTTTTAAAGTTACCACAAATTCTGATAATAGTCCTATTCCCTTGAAAAGTGAATTTAAATCAGTGACTGAGAGCTCAGCATCAAGGTACCCTTGCCAAGGATGTCATTCTGACTTTGTACAATAACTGAGCCTTTTCTTGCTTTGTTTTAATGACCAGGTAGGTCCATGCTGACTTCTTAAACACCCATAACTGGGCCCCTATTTTATCCTGTGCTTGATATCTTGCCAAATATTCTAGTTTTTTTTTTTTTAACCATATGATCTCACCTATAAGTGGAACCTAACCAACAAAACAAAGATGTAAGGAAAATAAGACCAGCAACACTGAAAGAAAAAAGAAACCAACAGAGACAAGAGGGAAGGAGGGAGGGGTGGGCAGGAGAAAAGGAAGGGAACGGACAAATCAAGGAACACATAGCAAGGACTCATGGACAAAGTCAAAGTGGGGAAAGACTGAGGGGGGGGGGAGGGAGACAGGGGAAAGTGGTGGGGGGAAGGCAGAGACAAATGTATTTGAAAAAATAAATACATTAAATTTAAAAAAATTATTCATTTTTTCATTATTTAGAGAATGCTTTATTAGTTTCTCTAACCAAACCCATGTATATTAAGACCTTACAAATATAATACAGTGTGTTACCCCTGTACAAATGGAAAAAATTATGTTGAATGTTTCTAGACCAATATGACTGTTAATTTCTGTACAATGTCAACCCAAAATGATACAACTGGGATAGTTTTGCCAAAGTTGACAGCACAGATATAGATTCTAAAAATTCAAATTATATATATATGTGTGTATATATATTTATTTATATAAAAACACCAATATTATGCATCAATAGCAGCAACAGCTTTTCCAGGTTCTGCAGTCATCTGAACAAAATTATAGAGACATCTAGCACACTCCATTAAAAAAAAACTTAAAAAACAAATCCCCAGAAAACAACAAAGTTATGTTACTGTTGTGGTACCTGGCACCATTTTTTTTTATTGGCTTCATCATCATCTGGAAAGAAAATATTCTGGAATAATGTCATTAGAAACAGCTCTGATCAGGCATGGTCACGGCCATGCATCATAAGCAAGAACACCACAGTTTACACTCACAGAGGTATGATAAAGTACTGTCCTACAGCTAGAATAGTAGAAGGCACAATGACAAAGGCATTATTTGAGACTTGATTTTGTTTCCCCAGCAGAGCGCCGGGCCAGAAGGACAGAGCTACATGGCTCTGGCAAGATGTGAACTTTCTCCAACAGGATTTCCCTTCGTTAGACGCACTGTTCTAGGTACTGAAGCTCTTCATGAGTATCAGTGGTTTCTTCTTTCCTTCAAGTTGCTGGTCATATTTTCCTAGCCTGCTTGCTTGGCTGATTAGGTTCCATGTAGAGTTAAGATCATATGGTATTTGTCATTCAACACTTGGCTTATTTCACTTAGCATAATGCTCTCAGGTCCATCCATGCTGTAGTGAAATGTAGTAGCTCTTTCTTTCCAAAGCGAAGTATTCCATTGTGTACATGTAGCATAATTTTTTATCCACTCATTTACTGATGAGCACTTAGGTTGCTTCAAGCATTTGCCTATAGTAAATTGTGATGCTATAAACATTGTGGTGCATAGGTACTTTTGAATTGGTGTTTGGGGATTCTTAGAGTATAATAACAGCAGTGGAAACTCTGGGTAAAAAGGCACATCGATATTTAGCATTTTGAGGAAGTTCCACAGTTTTCCACAGTGGCTGCAGCAGTCTGCATTCCCACCAACAGTGTACTAGTGTTCCTATTTCTCTACAACCTTGCCAGCACCCGTTCTTTGTTGAACTGTTTATGATGGCCATTCTGACCTGTGTGAAGTGGTATCTCATTGTGATTTTAAATTGCGTGTCTCTGATGGCTAGTGATGTAGTGAATTCTTTCATATGTCTCTGGGCCCGGTGTATTCCCTCCTTGGAGAAGTGTCTGTTTAGGTCCTTTGCCCGTTTTTTTTAATTGGATGGTTTGTTTTCCTGGAGTTGAGTACTGTGAGTTCTTTATAAATTTTGGAGATCAAACCTCTATCTGAGGTAGCATTAGCAAATATGTTATCCCATACGGTGGGCTCCCTTTTCATTTTGGGGATGTTTACTTTAGCCATGCAGAAGCTTCTTATTTTGATGAGGCCCCACTTGTTTATTCTTTCCTTTATCTCCCTTGCTCTAGAGGACATATTGGTGAAAATATTGCTGCATGGGATATCGGAGAGTTTCCTGCCAATGTTCTCCTCTAGGACTTTTAAGGTGTTGCGACTTATATTTATGTCTTTTATCCATCTTGAGATTATTTTTGTGTATGGTCTCAGCTGATGATCAAATTTCAATTTTTTGCGTACAGCTGTCTAGCACTCCCAACAGCCTTTGTTGAAGAGGATATTATTATTCTATTTTATGCTTTGTCAAATATTAGATGCCCATATAGACCTGGGCTTATTTCAGGGCTTTCTATTCTGTTCCACTGGTCTATGGGGCTATTCTTGTGCCAGTACTAGACTGTTTTGAATATAGTGGCTTTGTCTATAGTTTGATGTCCGGTATTGTGATCCCTTCTGCTTTATTTGTCTTCCTCAAGATTGTGGCAGCTATTCGGGGTTGTTTATGGTTCCATAGACATTTTTGAAATGTCTGTTCTATTTCTGTGACATACGTCATTGGTATTTTACTAGGGATTGCATTAAATCTATAAATTGCTTTGGGTAGTATGGACATTTTGATGATATTAATTCGTCCAATCCATGATCACGGTATATGCTTCCATTTTTTGTGTCTTCCTTAATTTCTTTCTTCAACGTTGTATAGTTTTCTGTGTACAGGTATTTTACCTCCTTGGTTAAATTTATTCCTAGGTACTTTATTTTTCTGGTTGCTATATCAAGTGTTTTTTTTTTTTCTTCTGATTTCTTCTTCTTCTGTTTCATTGCTGGTGTACAAAAATGCCTTTGATTTCTGAATATTGACTTTGTATCCTGCTGTTTTGCCAAATTCACTTATTAGGTTGAGGAGTTTTTTGGTGGGATCTACAGGGTTTTCTATGTACACTATCATGTAATCTACAAACAATGATAGTTTTACTTCCACCTTTCCTATTTGGATGCATTTTATTTCTTTTTTTTTTTGTTTGTTTGACTGCTGTGGCTAGGACTTCCAATACTATAGTGAATAGAAGTGGTGAAAGCAGACACCCTTGTGGTTATCCCAAACTTTGTGGGAAAGCTTTTAGTTTTTGCCCATTGAGTATGATGTTGGCTGTAGGTTTTTCATATATGGCCTTTATTACGTTGAGGAATGCCCAATTTATTCCCATTTTGCTGAGTGTTTTAATCATAAATGGGTGCTGTACCTTATTGAATGCTTTTTCTGCAACTATTGAGATGATCATGTGGTTTCTCTCTTTCCTTTTGTTTATGGGATGTATTGTGTTGATTGATTTGCATATATTGAACCATCCCTGCATCCCTGGGATGAATCCCACTTGATCAGCGTGTAAAATCTTTTGACTGTATTGCTGGATGTGGTTTGCCAATATTTTGTTGAGGATTTTAGCATCTATGTTGATCAGCGAAATTGGCCTGTAGCTTTCTTTCTTTGTAGGGTCTTTATCTGGTTTTGGGATTAGGGTGATGCTGGCCTCATAGAAGGAGTCTGGGAGTCTTCCCTCCTCTTGAAGTTTTTGGAATAGTCTGAGAAGGACAGGGGTTACCTCTTCCTTAAATATTTTGTAAAATTCTCCTGTGATGGTCTGGCCCAGGGCTTTTGTGTGCCGGGAGTTTCTTGATGACTGCTTCAACTTCCCCAGCTGTTATCGGTCTGTTCAAGCTTTCTGCTTCTTCCTCGTTCAGTGTTGGAAGATTATACTTTTCTAGAAATTTGTCCAGTTCATCCAGGTTTTCAAATTTCTTGGCCTATAATTGTTCATAGTAGTTCCTGAAAATCCTTTGTATTTCTGTGGTATCAGTTGTTATTTTTCCTCTTTCATTTCTGATATCATTAATTTGGGTCTTCTCCTTTTTTTTCTTGATGAGTCTCCTTAAAGGCTTGCTGATTTTATTTATCTTTTCAAAGAACGAGCTTCTGGATTGGTGGATCCTTTGAATTGTTTTTCTCGTCTCTATATCATTCAGTTCTGTTCTAATCTTGACTATTTCCTTCCTTCTACTTCCTCTGGGATTTATTTTTTGTTGTTTCTCCAGTTCTTGAAGTTGTAGTGTTCGGTCTTTTATTTGAAATGTTTCTATCTTTTTTTAGGTAAACCTGTATGGTTATGAACTTCCCTCTCAGGACTGCCTTTGCTGTGTCCCATAGGTTTTGGACAGTTGTCTGTTCATCTTCATTTGTTTCCAGAAACTTTTTGATTTCTTCTCTTATCTCAGTATTGACCCATTCATTGTTTAATAGTCTATTGTTCAGTCTCAATGAGTTTGCAAGTTTTCCAGGTTTTTCTTTGAGGTTGATTTCCAGTTTCATGTCCTTGTGGTGCGAGAAAATGTTTGGTATTATTTCAATTTTCCTGAATTTGCTGAGGTTTGCTTTGTGTCCTATCATGTGGTCTATCTTTGAAACACTGCCATGAGCATTTGGAAAGAATGTGTATTTTTCTTCTTTGGGATATAAGGTTCTATATATGTCAGTTAAGTCTCTTTGATTCAGTGTGTCATTCAACTGCACAATATCCTTGTTGTTTTTTTTGGAATATCTGTCCGTTTTTGACAGAAGAGTGTTAAAATCCCCTACCTTCAATGTGTGGCTGTCTATATCTTTTTTGTAATTTTCCAAGATTTTCCTTATATATTTGGGTGCTTCTATGTTGGGTGCATGTAAGTTTACAATGTTTATGTCTTCTTGATGGATTCTTCCTTTAAGTATTATAAAGTGTCCCTCTGGGTCTCTTTTTATGGACTTTGTTTTGAAATCAATTTCTCTGAAATAAGTGTTGCTACCCCTGCTTTCTTTTCTTGCCCATTTGCTTGGAATATTTTTTTCTATCCCATTACTTTCAATCTGTGTACGTCTTTTGTTCTGAGGTGGGTCCTTGTAGGCAGCACATTGTGGGTCATGTTTTCTTATCCATTAAACTATACTGTGTCTTTTGATTGGGACATCTAGTCCATTTTCATTGAGAGTTATTATTGATCGAATCTTATCCATTTTTTCCCCTTGTATTTTTTTTCTCTTTCTCACTCTTTTCCTTCATATTCTTAAACCAGTCCCTTTAGCATATCTTGTAGTGCTGATTTGGTGGAAATGTATTCTTTTAACCTTCTTTTGTCTGGAAAACTCCTTATTTCCCCTTCTATTTTAATTGAGAGCCTTGCTGGGTAGAGCAGCCTTGGTTGTAGGTCTTTGCTTCTCATCACTTGGAATATTTCTGGCCATTCCTTTTTGGATTGTAGTGTTTCTGTTGAGAAGTCAGCTGCTAGCCCTATCAGGGCTCCCTTGTATGTTACTACTTGTTTCTCCCTTGCTGCCTTTTTGATTTTTTCTTTGTCTTTGATATTTGCCATTTTTATGATGATGTGTCTTGTAGTGGGTCTCATTGGTTTCCTCTTGAATGGGGCCCTCTGTGCTTCCTGGACCTGTGAGACCTTTTCTATCCTCTAATTGGGTAAATTTTCCATCATTACTTTTTTCAAACAGGTTCTCTGTCCCTTGCTCCACTGCTTCTCCTTCTGGTATCCCTCTTATGTGGATATTTTTGTGTTTCAGTTGTCCTGCATTTCCCTAAATGCCTCTTCATTCTTTTTGCGTCTTTTTCCATTTCTTGTTCTTTCTGGGTGTTTTTTTCTACCTTGCCCACCAGCTGGCTGATTCGATCCTCTGCATCATCTAACCTGCTTTAGATTCCTTCTACTGTGTTCTTCAATTCAGAAATGGTATTCTTCATATCCTCTTGTGTGTTCTTAATAGTTTCTATGTCCTTTTTTAGGTTGATATAGTTTGCCGTAAGTTCCTGATAGTTTCTCACAGTTATCTTTGATGTGGCTGAGCTCACTGAGCTTCCTTAGAGCCATTGTTTTGGATTCAATATCTGATAATTCACTTGCCTCTATTTCATTTAGTTCTCTCTGTGGGGAATCCTCGTTTCTCCTCATTTGGGTGGAGCTTCTTTTTCTTCCCATTTTTGTGAGAGTCTTTTTTTTTTTTTTTTTGCTTCAATTGATTCATCTAGATTTCCTGACTTTGTAGATTAAACTTCTATGGTAGTAGGAGGGTCTTTTTATTTATTTATTTTTTCTTTTCTTTTCTTTCTGGGTCTGCCTCTGATGATATCAGTTGTTGACTTTATCTGACCTTGGGTTATTTGTTTGAGCCTTCCAGAAATCTGTCTGTGTCTGTCTCCTCTAATTGTCTATCTGGTTACTCTGTCCTCATCTGTCAGGCTTAGGCACCGCAGTGCATAGCAGTGCCTCTTGATGGTGGACCTATCATGTCCTTATAGGCTGCTGTCACTCAGGGAAGTAATCCACCTTAGCAAGGTGGAGATTGTGGACTGTGGGAAGATTCAGCACCTGGACTCTCTGGTTACTCCTCCATTTCTTTCCCCAATGCCCCCATCTTCAGTCTCTCCTCAAGGGTCTCTAGGCAGCTCTGTTACCCCTTTGGCCAGGGATCCACTATATCTGTGGACCACGCCGCAATTGCGCCAATCGGCTTTCCCACCCGCTTCTGCCTCTTTGGGGGCATGGCCTGCCTGTGCAAAATGGAGACCAAGAAATGGGGAGGGAGTCAGGCTAATCCTCCAGTCATGGCCCCAACGCCTCAGTCTCCAGTCTGTCCTCAAGTGTCTCTAAACAGCTGTGTGTCCCCTTTGGCCAGGGGTCCTCTATTTCTTCCAGCCAGTCTGCACTTAGCCCTGAGCCCACACATACACAAGCTGTGTGTGGAGTACGTTGAAGGCAGGTTTATTGAACCACTTATGCCTGAACGAGATGGTAGCTGCAGAGTGGGAGGTGAGTTATGACTGGGGCCCTGCTGGCCAGTGTTTCAGTTCTCTTCACAAAGTTTTCCTCACCAGTCTTTCCTCAGGCACCGGCCCACTCTGTTGCCGCCTCTACCCAGAGATCAAGGAAGGCGGCTGCCACTGCAAATTTTTGTGTTGGCCCTTTAAATGTCTCTTTGTATCTCCAGCCACCTGTCTCTGGCAGAGGCGCCCCTAAGCTTTTTGGGGTTGCGTTTTGTCTGTGTGTTTTCCTGGTTTCAGCTGCTGTAGTCTAGGGGTCCCTGTTTATGATTCAGACCCTGTTCTTCTCACTGGGATCCAACTGGCCGTTTCAATGTCCCTATGGTGCTGGTTCCTGTGGGCACCCAGCCTACCCTCTCGAGCCTCCACCCCACTTCTCGCCTGTTTGGATGTGTGAAAGTTGTTTCCACTGTCTCTCCACAGCTCCAAGGCTCCTCTCCCTCTATCGCTCCATTGTTTTCCAGGTGATTTCTCTACTATTTAGTCACAATTCCAGTTTGGTCTCGGGAGGAGTTCAGCATGACTCCCATTCACTCCTCTGCCATCTTTCTCTTCTAGAAAAATTTTACTGATCCACAAATCTAATTGACACTTGAAAATGCATGCTCTTGTTATGGGTCAAAGATGACTTCAGAGATAAGTACAACAGAGTTCTCCAAATACAAGTGTCGGTTGGCTAATAAGAAGTAAGAAAAACTCAAGAAATAAAGATGAGCAGAGTTATTTTTCAATTGAACTGCTGGAAAAACAGCAAATACCTTCACTGTATAGATGCGGAAGCTGAGAGTCAAGGTCACAGCCAGCTGGCAATAGTTCGATCCTCTGTTTTTTTCTGATTGTGAGTTTATATGTACATCAATGTAATATAGTAGTGCTACAGCCAGCCATTGATCATCTTCCTATCAGAGAAGTCTTCTCCATTCACAAAGTCCTCCTTCACTTAGTCTTTAAAAGTTTTCTGTGGCGCAGAAGGGCTCCCCAGCTCCTACTCCCTGAATCCCCCTCCTCCTCCCTCCTCTTTCAATCTCTCTCTCTCCCCCTCAGTCTCTGCTGGGTGCTCATGGAACTGGCTGGGCAGACCAGAAAGAGAACAGGGCGAGAGGGATGGTGGCGGCGTCGATGACTCTCTTGAGGATTTTTGCATCTATATTCATCAGTGATATTGGCCTGTAGTTTTCTTTCTTTGTTTTGTCTTTATCTGGCTTTGAAATTCAGACAATACTGGCTTCATAAAAAGAGTTTGGGGGTGAAAGACAAATACTATATGAACTCTCCTGTAAGTGGAACCTAACCAACAAAACAAAGATGCAATGAAAATAAGTCCAGCAATGCTGAAAGAAAAAAAAAAAACCCAACAGAGACAAGAGAGAAGAAGGGAGGGGGGCAGGGGAAAATTGAGGGAAGGGGCAAGTCTAGGAACATATAGCAAGGACTCATGGACCAAGCCAAAGTGGGGAAGGATTGAAGGAGGGAGAGGGAGGATGGGGGCAGGGGAAAGTGGTGGGGGTAGGCAGAGACAAATGTATTTGAAAAATAAATAAATAAGTTTTAGAAGAGCATAGATAGAAAGTAAGCAGCAATTATATCTTTGGAAAAAAGAAAAAAACACTGTGTTATTGATATATTGACAGTAATCACATCAGTATGAGAAATGACTCATGGACATAGACAACAATGGGATTGCTGGGGGAAGGGAGTATAAGGGGACTAAATTGTAATGGAAAAAATACAATAAAGATTAAAATATTAATATATTAAAATAAAATAAATAGTTTGGGTGTATTCCCTTTTCTTGGAAATTTTGGAATAATTTGAGAAGAATCGGTGCTAGCTCTTCCCTAAATGTTTGGTAAAATCATGTTGTGAATTCATGCAGTCTTGGGCTTTTGTGTTCCAGGAGTTTTCTGATTTCTGCTTCGATTTCACTGTTATTGATCTATGCAGGCTTTTTGCTTCTTCTTGACTCAGTTTTGGAGGATTGTGTTTCTAGAAATTTGTCTATTTCACCCAGGTTTGCAAGTTTATTGGCATATAGTTGTAGTAATTTCTTATTGTCCTTTGTATTGTTCTGGTATCAGTTTTAATTTCTCCTCTTTTGTTTCTGATTTTATTTATTTGGGTTCTTACTTTTTCTTGATGAGTCTGGTTAAAGGCTTGTTGATTTTGTTTATCTTTTCAAAGAAACAGCTCCTGGATTTATTGATCATTTGAATTGTTCGTTTAGTCCCTATGGCATTTATTTCTGCTTTGTTCTTGATCAATTCCTTATTTCTACTCACTCAGGGCTTTGTGTGTTGTTGTTCCTCTAGTTCTCATAGATGTTGGATTAGGTTGTTCATTTGAAATTTTTTCTATCCTTTTTAAGTAAGACTATATTACTATGAGTTTCCCTCTCAGGGCTGCCTTTGCTCTGTCCCATAGATTTTGGGTTGTTGTGTGATCATTTTCCTTTGTTTCTAGAAATGTTTTTACTTCTCCTTGAACTTGTTGTTTACCAATTTGTCATTTAATGACATGTTATTCAGTCTCCATGGATTTGGTTGTTTTTTGAGTTTTTTCCTTGAGGTTGGTTTTTAGGTTCAAACCATTGTGATCTGAGACAGTGCTTCATATGATTTCAATTTTCTTGAATTTGTTGATGTTTCTTTTGCCTTCTATCATGTAGTCTATCTTTGAAAATGTTCCTTGTGCATTTGAAAAGAAAATTCACCAATGTTGATGTCTTTTTAAATGTACTCTGATATAACAGCTATTATAATACAATATAACAGAAGTGTTTCAAATGAAGTTAATGACAAGCAAGCCCTACTTGAGCCATATTACAGGAAAAGAACAAATGGGCTATTTGGCCAACCCAAAATTTTAAATAATCTTCTTTTCTTGAGTTTAGGTCCTTTGAGACATTTTTTCTAATTTCTTCCAGAGTGAATTTCTAAAATATAAATCTCATCATTTTCTTCCCTGATTAAAAACATTGGTTTCCCATTTAAAGAGATTAAAATCTTTTTAATGCAGCTTACATAGCCCTGCATGAGCTAGCCTTTTTTATTCTTATTTTTCAGATATTCTTGCCACTCCCACATTTTTACCTGAATTTTCATACATACCTCTTGCCACTTTCCCATATATCACCTAACCTTATCTAGCTCTATGGTCTTTGGAAAAGCATTTTCCTCTCTGTTCCACTGTTTCCTCAACTATAACATAATGAGTATGACTAGAATAGCCCTAATTGCTTGCCTGTCTAACCCTTACAAAATCTGTGATTTTGATCATTTGCTCATCAACCCTTTTACTGTGATCTATCTAGCTTTATGGATCCTTTGTATTATTCACAATAAGTGCTTTTGGACAGAAATTTTAGCTGTGTCCTTAGATGAAGAAAACATCTCATGATTTTCATTTTTTAAAAATTTGACTAGTAAAGAACTTCAAGAGAAGTTTAATGTCTTTCTTTTGTATACTAATTATTTAAATGCTCTTATATCAGAACTATGACCTCGCCAACTTTTTAGGCTTAAAAAAAACTAAGTTATTTGCAATGAGTCAAGAAACCCTGAAATTAAAGACTAGAATTCAATTTAAATTTCAGAATCCACAAAATTTGAATGGTGTTTTAATAAATAAATTTCGTTGATCATTTTCAATACCATCTTATGGTAAACTGTATTCATTTGTTCTTGTTTGTCCATAGTGACTCCTTACTTTTAGATAACATGAAAGTCTTGCAGCTTTGGTATAAGTGAATGCTTATTGGCTCTGAAGGGCTGGGATTTGTTTCTTGTCCTTTTCAGAGATGATGTTTTCCAAATCACTCCTGCAGAAGCATAAGGACCACAGTGGGTAGTTTTTTCTGTGCAGTGGGAAAAAAGTGTTAATAAACTTCATGTATGAAGGTTCCAGTGTATTTTGAATTTTAGCTTAGTCTCCTATTCTTTATGGTTTTCCTTCAAGGGTGCCTGCTTCATTCATGGAGAGTTTTTACCAGATGTGAAGACTGAGAAGGGACCCCAAAGCAAACTTTTCAGAAGTGGGACTGCTTGATTTTTGTTGAATGCAAGATAAATTGATCTTTATTACAGTGTAAAGCAAGGTTTTCTTTAACAGGATTAGAGACTATGGGGAAAGAGGATATAGAAGACAGAGATTGATCTCCTCCTGCCTCTTTCTGTTCTCCATTATTTGGATTTTTCCCCCCAGTAGCCTAGGTTTTGGAAGCAATCAGATTAAACTATGCATACTAATAGCTACTTTCTAGGTGAGACTCTGGGCAGTTATTTAACCTCTTTTAGCCTGTTTCCCCAAAGTCAAGTGGAGATTATAAAAATGCTTATCCTCTGGGATTGTATAAAGATCAAATGACATGATGCATCTTAAGAACTAGATACACTGTAAGCAACAACACAAGGTTATTATATTGTTTCTTATTATAGGTAAGAAACAATATTAGCAGCTGTTGTTATTATAATTAAATATTATTACTGTTGTTCCATTGATTGATAAAGAAAATTTTATTGTCTACCATATAGCAAATTTAATTTAAAATTACCCATGTGATCTTTTCTCCTTTTATTTGTTTTTAAATGAAATTTATTGGGGTGACATTGGTTAATATAATTATATAGTTTTCAGGTATAAACACAGACAAATTTGAGGAACAGAGAGAACAGAATGAAAAAAATGAAGAGAGACATGAAGAATATCAAGCAGTCCAATTTATATATAATTGATTACCAGAAGAGGGGAAAAGGGAGCAGAAAAATATTGGAAAAATAGTTGCTGAAAAATATAAAGACTATCAAATATCCATAATTATTTCTAGCATCCTCTTTTTTTTACTTTTTTATTGTTATTGTTTTTTTCAAATATATTTGTCTCTGCCTACCCCCCACCACTTTCCCTTGCCCCCTCCCTCCTTCCCTCCCTCAACTCTTCCCCTTTGGTTTTGTCCATGAGTCCTTGCTATATGTTCCTTGACTTTCCTCTTCCCTTACTTTTCCCCACCCCCCTCCCTCCTTCCCTCTTGTCTCTGTTGATTTCTTTTCCTTTCAGTGTTGCTGGTCTTATTTTCCTTGCATCTTTGTATTTTTTGTTAGGTTCCACGTATAGGTGAGATCATGTGGTATTTGTCTTTCGCCCCCTGGCATATTTCACTTAGCATAATGCTCTCCAGTTCCATCCATGCTGTCGCGAAGTTTAGTAGTTCTTTTTTTCTTTCTGCTGAGTAGTATTCCATTGTGTATATGTACCAAAATTTTTTGATCCAATCATCTACTGATGGGCATTTAGGTTTCTTCCAACACTTGGCTATTGCAAATTGTGCTGCTATGAACATTGGGATGCATAGGTTCTTTTGTATTGGCATTTTGGTGTTCTCAGGGTACAGTCCCAGCAGGGGAATCACTGGATCAAAAGGCAGTTCCATTTTCAACTTCTTGAGGAAATTCCACACTGCTTTCCACAGTGGCTACACCAGTCTGTATTCCCACCAACAGTGTACTAGGGTTCCCTTTTCTCCACAGCCTCGCCAGCACCTGTTGTTTGTTGATCTGTTTATGATGGCCATTCTGACTGGTGTGAGGTAGTACCTCATGGTGGTTTTGATCTGCATTTCTCTGATGGCTAGTGATAGCATCCTCTCTTTTTGAAAAAATTATTGAATTTATTGGGATGACGTTGATCAATAAAATTATATAGGTTTCATGTGTACCATTCTATGATGCATGTTAAGCATCCAAAGTAAAATCTTGTGTCACCATTTTTCCATCTGTCACCCACTTCTACTTTCTGCCACCCCCTTTCCCTCTGGTAATCACCATAGTGTTATCTCTGTCTAGAAGGTTTGTTTTTTATTAATCCCTTCACCTTTTTTTACCCAGTCCCCCAAAACCTCCTCCCCTCTGATAGCTGTTTGTCTGTTCTCTGTACATCTGAGCCCTGTTTCTATTGTGTTAGTTTATTTTGTTCTTTTGAATACTTGTTTAAGTGAAATAATCTGGTACTTATCTTTCTATGACTGGCTTATTTCATTTGGTATAACACCCTCCAGGTCCGTCCATACTGTCACAAAAGGTAAGATTTCCTTTTTTACCGCTGAGTTGTATTCCATCGTGTAAATATATCACAACTTTTTAATTCATTCATCTATTGATTTACTAGGCTGCTTCCAAATCTCAGCTATTGTAAGTAATGCTGCAATGAACACAGGGGTGCATATATTCTTTCAAATTAGTTTTTCTCATTTCTTCAGATATATTCTGAGAAGTGGAATTGCTGGGTCATGAGGCAGTTCTATTTTTAATTTGAGAAAATGCAATACTGTTTTCCACAGTGGGTGTACCAGTCTGCATTCCTACGAACAGAGCACAAGGGTTCCTTTTTCTCCACAAAATCTCCAGCACTTGTTTTTTGTTGTTTTATTGATGGTAGCCATTCTGACGAGTGTGAGGCAACTTCTCATTGTGGTTTGAACTTGCATGTCTCTGATGGCTGGTGATGTTGAGCAACTTTTCATATGTGTGTGGGACATCTGTATATCCTCTTTTGTGAAGTATCTATTCAAGTTCTTTGCCCATTTTTTATTTTTGTATTTTTTAAAGTTATAACTGGTAGTCCCTTGCCTCACTTCCTTTTTTGTCCTTTTTTCTCACACCAACTCTTAAATCTTTCCTGTTACCTGAGTAATTCTATTCTCTCCAAAAGTGCTCTCCTAGTTAGGAGAATAAAGGCTTATAGTCACCTAATCTGACCTTCTTATAAAACAGCTCAGCAAACAATACTTCAAGCATGACTCTTGTAGGGGTTTGCACTTATACCTTATGTTGCTTATCTGGCCCTGTCATTCCCATTACCACTAAATGTCATCTCCCCTCTCTCTTTCATAACCAGGTGTCTTACTAAAGAAGGACTTATGCTATTGAGAACAATAGGATTTCTCCAGTGATACAATTATTATCCTCAACAGGCTGAGAATTTAGGTTTAGTATATATATTCTAAGTAATTGCATTGTTTAATGGTGTCTTTAAGGTCTTTAATCTCACACCAGGAGAAGGCCTTTTAGATTTGGAGGAATGTGCTAACAGAAAGTTAGTTTATGGTGTTCTATGGTGACTTTTGACCATTTAAATCTTTGTGCACTGAAGCTTTACAGAGGTTTCTTGGACTTAAGATAGTATATCTCTCTATATCAGAGTAGTGTAGATTGAGCAGTATGACATGTTATAAAAAGCTAGACCTGGATTCACAAAGTGTGTTAACTTGCCTGAACCTCATAATTATCATCTATTAGATGGGAATAAAAAATTATAAGAATTTTTAAAGATTAAATGCAATATAAAACTAAAGTCCATGGTATATAATATACATAATGAATGTTTTTGTGGTTGTTTATGTGTGTGTTTAAAAAATTCTGAGTTAAAGAATATATTTGGAAACATGGTCTAAAGTAATATATTGTACAATCCATATCTGAATATACATGCCACTAGAAGTTACAAAATGTCAAGAGCTTAGATATGGCTGCTTTTAATAGCTATTAAAAAGTTAAATCAAGAAAAAGATGGCGGAGGAGTGACTGGGAGTCACGCTAACCTCCTTCTCCCCAGACCAAACTGGAATTGCGACTAAATAATGGAGTAATCACCTGGAAAACAATAGAACAATAGTGGGAGAGGAGTCTTGGAGCCGTGGACAGACAGTGGATTTGACTCTCACACATCCCAACGGGTGAGAATTGCGGTGGAGGCTCGAGAGGGTGGGCTGGGTGCCCACGGGCACTAGCACAAGAGGGACATTGAAACGGCCAGTTAGCGTCCCCTGAGAAGAACGGGGTCTGAATCATAAACAGGGACCCCTAAACTACAGCAGCTAAAACCAAGAAAATACAGACCAAACGCAACCCCGAAAAGCTTAGGGGCGCTCTCTGCCAGAGACAGGTGGCTCAGGATGCAAAGTAACATTTAAAGGGCCAATGCAAAAACTGCAGTGGCAGCCACCCTCCTTGATCTCTGGATAGAGGCGGCAGCAGAGTGGGCTGGTGCCTGGGAAAAGACTGGTGAGGAAAAATTTGTGAAGAGGACTGAGACGGCGGCCAGTGGAGCCCAGGTGATAATGTGCCTCCCACTCTGCAGCTACCATCTCGCTCAAGCATAAGGGAATCAGTGAACCTGCCTTTTGTGTGCTCTGCGCACAGCTTGTGCACATCTGAGCTGGGGGGCTAAGTGCAGACTGGCTGGGAGAGCCCTGAGGAAAGACTGGAGATGGAGGCGTTGGGGAAAGAATGGGAGGAGGAACCGGGGAGTCCCACCTCCCTCCCCATTCTGTAGTCTCCATTCTGGGCAGGCAAGACACGCCCCCAAAGAGGCAGAAGCGGGGCGCGCATGAACCAGACTGCCCGCATTTGAAACACAGTCCGCACAGGTGGTGGATGCTTGGCGGAAGGGGTCAAAGAACTGCCCAGAGACCCCTAAGGAGAGACTGGAAACGGAGGCATTGGGGAAAGAACGGGAGGAGGAACCGGGTAGTCCTGATTGCTTCTCCTTTCCCTAGTCTCCATTGTGTGGGAAAAGGACACACCCCCAAAGAGCCAAAAGCTGAAAAGCACACAACAGAGAGCCCAAGACCACTCAGTGCAGGCACGCACACATGCACCGAGTGGCGGGAGAGGGTTGGTGAGTGTGTGTGTGGACGCGCGTGGGCTGGTGAGGGCTCGCGTGGGCTGGTGAGGGCTCGCATGGGCTGGCAAGGCCTCCCAAAGGTTGGCACTGATGGCGCGTGTGAGGGAGTGTACAGATCAGCGAGGGCAGGTGTAAATCGACCCGCGTGGGCTGAGAGTGCCGAGCAGTCCGCAGAAATAGTGGACCCCTGGCCGAAGGGGTCACACAGCTGCCCAAAACAGGAGTCAGATACAGACAGTAGACTCCTGGAAGGCTCAAACAAATGACTCAAGGCCATATAGGGTCAACAACTGACATCATCAGAGGCAGGCCCAGAAAGAAAAGTAAGGGGAAAATAAATAAATAAAAAGACCTGCTTACTACCATAGAAGTTTAATCCACAAAGTCAGGAAATCTAGACAGCCCAATTGAAGCAGAAGCAAAATTAAATAAATAAATATGCAAATTACTTAACACACTCTCACAAAAATGGGAAGAAAAAGAAGTTCCCCCCAAATGAGAGGAAAAGTGGACTCCCCACAGAGAGAGCTAAATGAAATAGAGGCAAGGGAACTATCAGACATTGAATTCAAAACAATGGCTCTAAGGAAGCTCAATGAGCTCAGCCAGCTCAAAGATAACTATGAGAAACTGCAGAGAAACTATCAGGATCTTACAGCAAAATATAGCAACCTGGAAAAGGACATAGAAACTATCAAGAAGACACAGGAGGATATGAAGAATACCATTTCTGAATTGAAGAACACAGTAGAAGGAATCCAAAGCAGGCTGGATGAGCTGAGGATCGAATCATTGACATGGAGGATAAGGTAGAAAAAAGCTCCCAGAAATAACAAGAAATGGAAAAAAGACTCAAAAAGAATGAAGAGGCATTGAGGGAAATGTGGGACAACCTGAAACACAATAATATCCGTATAATTGGGATACCAGAAGGAGAAGAAGAGGAGCAAGGGAAAGAGAACCTCCTCGAAAAAGTAATCATGGAAAATTTCCCTAATTTGAGGAGAGAAAGGCTCTCATGGATCCAGGAGGCACAGAGGACCCCACTCAAGAGGGACTCAAGGAGGTCCACTCCAAGACACATCCTTAAAATGGCAACTATAAAAACAAAGAGAGAATCCTCAAGGCAGCAAGGGAGAAGGAGAAAGTAACATACAAGGGGGCCCCAATACGCCTAGGAGCTGACTTCTCAACAGAAACACTACAAGCCAGAAGGGAATGGCAACAAATATTCCAAGTCATGAAAAGCAAGGGCCTACTACCAAGGCTGCCCTACCCAGCAAGGCTCTCAATTAAAATAGAAGGGGAAATGAGGAGTTTCCCAGACAAGAGAGGCTAAAGGAATACATCTCTACCAAACCAGCACTGCAAGATATGCTCAAGGGACGGGTTTAAGAAGATGAAGGAAAAGAGTGAGAAAGACAAAGACACAGGTACAAAGAGAAATGATGAGTAAATTTCTATCAGTAATAACTCTCAATGTAAATGGAGTAAATGCCCCATCAAAAGACACAGGGAAGCTGAATGGATAAGAAAACATGACCCACACATATGCTGCCTACAAGAGACCCACCTCAGAGCAAGAGACCTACACAGATTGAAAGTAAAGGGAGTGAAAAAATTATTCCAAGCAAATGGGCAAGAGAAAAAGGCCAGGGTTGCCATGCTTGTATAAGACAAAGTAGATTTCAAACCAAAGGCCATAAAAAGAGACCCAGAGGGGCACTTTATAATACTTAAAGGAAGAATCTATCAAGAATACATAAACATTGTACACTTATATGCTCCCAATATAAAAGCCCACAAGTATATAAGGAAATTGTTGGACGACTTCAAAAAAGATATAGACAGCAACAAACTGATAATAGGGGATTTCAACACCCCACTGTCAAAAATGGACAGATCTTCCAAACAAAATATTAATAAACATATTTTGGCGCTGAATGACACACTGAATCAAAGAGACTTAACTGACATATACAGAACCTTACATCCCAAAGAAGAAAAATACACATTCTTTTCAAATGCTCATGGCAGTTTTTCAAAGATAAACCACATGATAGGACACAAAGCAACCCTCAGCAAATTCAGGAAAATTCAAATAATACCAAACATTTTCTCACACCACAAGGACATGAAACTGGAATTCAACCTCAAATTAAAACCTCAAAAACTTGCTATCTCATGGAGACTGAACAGTAGACTATTAAACAATGAATGGGTCAATACTGAGATAAGAGAAGAAATCAAAATGTTTCTGGAAACAAAGGAAAATGAACAGAGAACAGTCCAAAATCTATGAGACACAGCAAAGGTAGTCCTGAGAGGGAAGTTCATAGCAATACAGGCTTACTTAAAAAGATAGAAACATTTCAAATAAAATACCTAAAACCACAACTTCAAGAACTGGAGAAACAACAACAAATAAATCCCAGAGCAAGTAGAAAGAAAGAAATAGTCTAGATTAGACCACAACTGATGACATAGAGACAAAAAGAACAATTCAAAGGATCCACCAATCCAGAAGCTGGTTCCTTGAAAAGATAAATAAAATTGACAAGCCTTTAAGCAGACTCATCAAGAAACAAAGAGAGAGGACCCAAATAAATACTATCAGAAATGAAAGAGGAGAAATAACAACTGTTACAACAGAAATACAAAGGATTGTCAGAAACTGCTATGAACAATTATATGCCAAGAAATTTGAAAAGCTTGATGAAATGGAGAAATTTTTAGAAAAGTATAATCTTCCAACACTGAAGGAGGAAGAAACAGAAAGCTTGAACAGACCGATGACAACTGGGGAAATTGAAGCAGTAATCAAGAAACTCCCAGTACACAAAAACCCAAGTCCGGACGGTTTCACAGGAGAATTTTACAAAACATTTAAGGAAGAGCTAACCCCTGTCCTTCTCAGACTATTCCAAAAAATCCAAGGAGGCAAGACCCCCAGACTCTTTCTATGAGGTCAGCATCACCCTGATCCAAAAACCAGATAAAGACCCTACAAAGAAAGAAAACTACAGACCAATTTCGCTGATGGACATAGATGCTAAAATCTCAACAAAATATTGGAAAAAGGCATCCAGCAATACATTAAAAAGATTTTCCACCCTGATTAAGTGGGATTCATCCCAGGCAAGCAGGGATGGTTCAATATACGCAAATCAGTAAAGGTGATACATCACATAAATAAAAGAAAAGACAAAAACCACATGATCATCTCGATAGATGCAGAAAAAGCATTCGATAAGGCACAGCACCCCTTTATGATTAAAACACTCAGCAAAATGGGAATAAATGGGGCATTCCTCAGTGTAATAAAGGCCATATATGAAAAACCTACAGCCAATATCATACTCAACAGGCAAAAACTGAAAGCTTTCCCACTAAGATTGAGAACATGACAAGGATGTCCACTCTCAGCACTTCTTTTCAACATCCTATTGGAAGTCCTAGCTACAGTGGTCAGACAAGAGAAAGAGATAAAAGGCATCCAAATAGGAAAGGAGAAAATAAAGCTATCATTGTTTGCAGATGACATGATAGTGTACATAGAGAATCCTGTAGACTCTTCCAAAAATCTCCTCAACCTAATAAGTGAATTTGGCAAAGCAGCAGGATACAAAGTCAACATTCAGAAATCAAAGGTGTTTTTGTACACAAGCAATGCAATAGAAGAAGAAATCAGAAAAAAAAAATACCATTCGATATAGCAAGAAGAAAAATAAAGTACCTAGGCATAAATTTAACGAAACACATAAAAGACCTGTATGCAGAAAACTATACAACATTGAAAGAAGAAATTAAGGAAGACACAAATAAATGGAAGCATATACCGTGCTCATGGATTGGAACAATTAATATCATCAAAATGTCCATACTACCCAAAGCAATTTATAGATTCAATGCAATCCCTATTAAGATACCAATGATGTATTTCACAGAAATAGAACAGACATTTCAAAAATTTATATGGAACCATAAACAACCCTGAATAGCGTCAGCAATTTTGAGAAAGAAAAACAAAGTAGGAGGGATCACAATACAGGCCATCATACTCTACTACAAAGCCAGTCTACTCAAAACAGTCTGGTACTGGCACAAGAACAGACTCATAGACCAGTGGAACAGAATAGAAAGCCCAGAAATAAGTCCAGGTCTCTATGGGCATCTAATATTTGACAAAGGGGGCAGAAGCATAAAATGGAGCAATTATAGCCTCTTCAACAAATGGTGTTGGGAGAGCTGGACGGCTACATGCAAAAAATTGAAATTGGATCATCAGCTGACACCATACACAAAAATAAGCTCAAGATGGATAAAATACTTAAATAGAGGTCGCAACACCATCAAAGTTCTAGAGGAGAACATTGGCAGGAAACTCTCAGATATCCCATGCAGCAATTTTTTCACTGATATGTCTCCAAAAACAATGGACATAAAGGAAAGTATAAACAAGTGGGACCTCATCAAAATAAGAAGCTTCTTCATGGCAAAAGAAAACATCAGCACAATGAAAAGGGAGCCAACCATATGGGAAAATATATTCGCTAATGATACATCAGATATAGGTTTGATCTCTAAGATATATAAAGAACTCAGTTGACTCCACTACCAGAAGACAAACGATCCAATCAAAAAATGGGCAAAGGACCTGGGCAGATGCTTTTCCAAGGAGGCGATACAGAGGGCCCAGAGGCATTTGAAAAGATGCTCAGCATCACTAGCCATCAGAGAAATGCAGATCAAAATCACCATGAGGTACCACCTCACTCCAGTCAGAATGGCCATCATAAACAGATCCACAAACAACAGGTGCTGGCGAGGCTGTGGAGAAAAGGGAACCCTAGTCCACTGTTGGTGGGAATGCAGACTGGTGCAGCCACTGTGGAAAGCAGTGTGGAATTTTCTCAAAAATCTGAAAATGGAACTGCCTTTTGATCCAGCGATTTCCCTGCTGGGACTATACCCTAAGAACACCAAAACGCCAATTCTAAAGAACCTATGCACCCCAATGTTCATAGCAGCACAATTTACAATAGCCAAGTGTTGGAAGCAACCTAAATGCCCCTCAGTAGATGATTGGATCAAAAAGTTATGGTACATAAACACAATGGAATACTATGCAGCAGAAAGAAAAAAGAACTACTAAACTTCGCGACAGCATGGATGGAACTGGAGAGCATTATGCTAAGTGATATAAGCCAGGGGGCGAGAGACAAATACCATATGATCTCACCTATAAGCGGAACCTAATCAAGAATATAAAGATGCAAGGAAAGTAAGACCAGCAACACTGAAAGGAAAAGAAGTCAACAGAGACAAGAGGGAAGGAGGGAGGGGGGGCGGGGACAAGTAAGGGAAGAGGAAAGTCAAGGAACATATTGCAAGCACTCATGGACAAAACTAAAAGGGAAGAGTTGAGGGAGAGAGAGTGGGAGGAAGGGAAAGTGGTGGGGGGGAGGCAGAGACAAATGTATTTGAAAAAATAAATAAATTAATTAAAAATTTTAAATCAACTTACACATGTTAACAAATTCTGTCTTAAGTAATCTTATTGCATGGAATCTGCATTGGGACTGGGGTCACAGTATATCTCTGTTGCAGAAGTATATTTTGTCGGAGACTGTCTTGTCACAAGATCTTTTTAGTATTTCAACTTCCAAATCTTGCCTGTGATACCTATGTTGTCCCTATCAAATACTGATTTTTTCTTTGTAACAAGTAAAGTCATTCCCTTTACCAGAGAAAAATAAATTCCACACATTGAGGAAATGGAAAGGAAAGAAAATGGAGTCACACCAAAATAATAATTTATTTCTCATGAAAATGTAGGCCCTTTACAGTTTCCCAAACAAACAAGCATTTGCCAGGTGATGCTGGACAATTAAATGTTGCCCCCTCCCGTTTTTGTGGTAGATCTTCAATACAAAATAGCCTGACAAGATAACAAATGAACCTAATGTGATCTTTAAAAAAAAATTTCCTAAAAACTAGCTCAGACTCTTTTAAAATGAACAGCATGTTATGTATGGGATTAACTGAAGTTTAATCAGATTTTTTTTATAGTCACTCAAGAAAAGCAAAACAAAAAAGGAACTCCAACTTTTAAAGTCATTGGAATGACCTTACCCTCAATTCTGGAGCATATATTTTTCTGAAACTACATGGTTCCAATAATACTTTCTGCTCAAAACTGCAGAAATTACATTTTGTTTAGAATCAAGCTCTTCATTGCTCTTACTCTTCATATCCATCATTATCTTTTGCCATCAGATGTTTTTCCTCAGCGTTCTTGAGCCTATCAACCTGTCTTATTTTCTTGAGGGCTATGGACATCAGCGTATTCTAAAGAAAAAGGAAGAGAGCTGGATAATGAGTGTCCTTCCTGTCATACTGATTTTTTTTCACTTGATCTGGAACACTCATTCCTCCATTGCATTTCAACTTGTGAAGGGCCACTTATCATTCATATCTCAGTTTAAGCATCATTTTCTTAAGGAAACTTTTTATGACACCAGAATGGATGTGTTCCCTTAGTATAAACTATAATTGTTCCTTTTACTTTTCTTTCATAATAGTTATTGCATTGTCATTATATTAAATTGATTCATATGAAATTGCTATTTGTGTTAGTCAGAAATGGTCAGATGTTATGGTTCATATGGTACAAACTAAAATACTTGTTTGGGGGGTTACTGAATTAATTTCAATCTCCCTCACTATTACATAAGGTCTTTGAGGCCAGAATCCATTCTATTTCTTTACATCTATGTCCTTATTATCTAGCAAAATGTCTTCCATATAGAAGTTACTTCACAAACATTTGTTGAATGAATGAATTACCTGAATACCAAGGATAATATATAAACTCTTGAAACAAGTATTCCACACACTCTATAGTAAGACAATAATGCTATGTGTGGAGGCACGGGCATGCTTTATCATGTGTGGGGGGATTTTTACAAGTAACATGCCTTCTTCACAATAGATCCTCTTGTGTACCTTAAAGTTTAATGCTATCCCATCCTGCTATATTTCAGAATTATTGTTTTCTGGTTCTGTTATTGATGGATGTTTATCATGTTTCCCAGGAATTTTGCACCAAAATGAACAGACAAAAATATTGAACACAACTAATCTGGCTTCTGACTCCTACTTCCCTGGTCAACCTTATCTCCCACTATGTTTTCAGATGAAACTTTTACTAAAGGCAAACCACTCTGCTTACTGTTCCCCACATGCATTTTTTACTCCTTTCCATCAGCTTCCTCACTCATGCCCCTGTCTTCTAGCTGTTGCTACCTGACTCATCTTTCAAAGTGCAATTCATATCCCTACCTCTTCCTGAATCCTTTCATGACCATTCAAAGTAAATTTTCTCTGTTAAACTTCTAGAATATTCACTATGTGTCCCATACAATGATCATATTACTTCGTTACTACCTAGTTTAGCAGTAATTTGATCATGGGAGGTTCTGTTCTTTTCTCCATATATTGCCCACTCTTATACCTCACTATCAGTGATTTGGGTGAGTAAGGACATGGGGAGAAACATTCTTGCTTTGAAGAAAGTATAACAATAGTGGGGATCCAAGATGGAAGCAGAGTAGCTGGAAGCTCTATCAACTTGCTCCCAAACCTGGACTGGGCATGCACCTAAACCACAGAGCAATCAATTTGAAAATCCAGCTGAGAGTGAGAGCATATGTGAGTGAGTGTGTACACAGACCAGTGTTCAGGGCATGTATATAAGTGGACAAGAGCCTACCCGCCTGCAGGGCACTATGAAGTGGGCAGCCTGGGCTCTCCTAGCAGAGCAGCTGCTGCTGAAGCTACGCAACCTGGCACTTCTGGCAGCACAGATTTGGAGGTAGGAGCCATTTAAAAAAAAATATCTTCCTTGGGAAAAAGCCTCCAGAGTGCCTGCATCTTTGAACCCAGACATATCTCTGTGCCCTCTTCTCCTGCAGGGCTGCACACCCTGCTACCACCAGGAGCCAGGGCCCAGGGACATTGGTGCTTACTGGGAAAGGGGCTGTCACTTCCCTGACCCCAGATACCAGAAGAACTGCTAACAGGACAAAATCTGACTGAGGTGGCTGCGGAACAGCTTAGGAGCCACAAGCTCTGAAGGCAGAGAGAGATGACTGGGGCGGTGGGTTGCAGAAACAGCGTGGTGGGAGCAGGTCTGCCTGAGGCTGTGAATCATTGGAGGGAGGACGAGAGTACCCACCCCCTCCAGTGCCCTATGTTATAATATTGCTGTGGGACTCTTCCCGGCACCATCCAGGAGAGATCCAGAGAGAAACTTTATGTAAAACTGTAGGAAGCTCTGGCAGGCTGTGGACAACTCTGACCATGAGAGATTTTGTGCTTTGTCAGGAGGGGGAGTGCATGGATAATGGGACTCCCAGGGTTTGGTGCTGCAGTATGGGGGCACAGAAACTCTTTTAAAGGAGGAGCTGAGGGAAGACTCAAGACTTGGCAGGTATACTGTTCACCTGTGCATGTGTACATGTGTCTGGTGGCTCTTCCAACAAAGAACTCATAGGGATAAAATCACACTGAAGGGACTGTGGGACCTGATCCAGCATGGCTGGTGAGCTGGGGACTGTGCAGAGTGGAGAGTTTGGGTCCAAGTCTCCTGCAACAGAAGCCAGGCTGGGGACTGGACAGCCAAGAGCTGAATGCCTGAGATTCACTACAGCCAGGCAGGTGTGCCCAACACCCACCTTCAGGATTACAGGCTCTGCAGACCAGTGAGGCCAGGCTCAGGAGCCCCTTGTGGGATGCATATCCAAAGGGGAAAGAAGGAAAAGCTGCGAACGAGCCCTTTCTACCAGACATTACTAGCTACACTGTTCCTTGGGCCCTGATCCATTGAAACAAGCAAAGCAAAAAGATTAGAGATAGGAGAAACAAGGGCTGTTCAGGGCCCTGCCCAGCCTTGGTGCCTAAACAGAGCTGCTGTATTTACAAAGCAGGGAAGAGCTGCCCTTTTATACAAATTGGCCCCTCACAGGGAATGGACAGCTAATTTGTCAGAAACCATACATTGTTGGAAAGAATCTGGGATAAACCAAGACATGTGGTGAGGGGGTGGAGAAACATTCCCACCATCTTCCCTGAAAACTGAACAGTACTCCCCCAGGGGAGAGACAGTTTTCCCACCCTCCCAAATGCACCAGAGGCCCCCTCTGGAGACAGGTGGAGAAGGTACTCATAGTCCTCTTGGGTCATTAAATGAATCATTCTGGGGCCCTGGGCTGATGGAAAGCTGGAAGGGAAGAACAGTGGGTATCAGCCTAATCTGAAGGAGACAGCCACAGACTGTGGATGGCTTGTAGTCCTGAGCAGGCTGCCTAAGGCCAGAATAGAACAACATCTGATATTACCGGGGTGGATCCAGAAAGAGAGGGCAGTGGTAAACACAATATTCTACGGAGATGAATTCCACTCTGTTCTTCTTCATTACTTGTGTTATTTTCTCTCCTGCACAGCTTTTTAACATTTCTTTTCTTTCAAGTTTGTGCCTATTAGGTCACTAGCTTTTATGTTATAGTTTATTTCAAATCTCATATTTTGCTCCTCCCTTCCCTTATTCCATTTTACCTTCTTCCTTCCTCTTCATATTTTTGTTTGAAATTTTATTTTTCTCTAGCTATGACTTGTTTCTATTCCTCACTCTTAATATTTCTTCCCCCTCTAACCTCTCAAAACCATTTTTCTTGTCATTAGTTATCTCACATTCTTTTTCCTATTCTTAAAATAACCTTATCCTCTCTCCACCATTATCAATCTTTACTTGTTGATTGTTGATATGGTGGTGGTTGTTACAGTTCTTCAGCTTTATACCTAGATCTTCACTATTTTTATATTTCAAATCTCAAATTTCACCATTCCCATCTCCTGCTCTATTTTGCTTTCATCCTGCTCTTTTTTTTTATTTTAAATTTCACTTTATCCCTGTCATACCCTGGTTTTCATTTCTCACTCTTAGCATTTCGTCTCCCTCTATCCTCTCAAAATCAATTTTCTTTCCTCTAGATATCTCATAAGCTTTGTTTTTCCTTCTTATTACCATTCCATTGGTATTAATCTGCTCATTTGTTGTTCTTATTGCTGTGGTGGATATTTTTCTCCAATTTGGTTCCTATTTTTTACTTTTTTTGTTTTGATCTTTTTAAAACCTCATACTATACTCTTCCCTTTTCTTATTCCATTTTGCCTTCTTCCCCTTGTTTTGTAATTACAATATAA
Organism: Pteronotus mesoamericanus; assembly: GCF_021234165.1. NCBI lineage: Eukaryota > Metazoa > Chordata > Mammalia > Chiroptera > Mormoopidae > Pteronotus > Pteronotus mesoamericanus. Next base: position 915,591 of record NW_026555150.1, read on the forward strand.
ATTCTATTTTCTTTCTTTCTTCACCTTGTTTCTAATCCCTACTCTTATTACTTTTCCTCCCTCTATACTCTCAAAATCATTTTTCTTTCACTTAGTCATCTCATATTAATTTTTTCATTTCTTATAATAGTCTTAATCTCTTTACACCTTTATTTTTTCTTTATTTAATTTTTATTTTTTTAATTTTTTTTTGTTCAAATACGTTTGTCTCCACCCTCCCGCCACCACTTTCCCTGCCACCCCTCCTCCCCTCCCTCCCTCAGTCCTTCCCCATTTTGGCTTTGATCATGTGTCCTTGATATACATTCCTTGACCCTTCCCTTTCCCTGCCCACCCCTCCCTCCTACCCTCTTGTCTCTGTTGGTTTCTTTTTTCTATCAATGTTGCTGGTCATATTTTCGTTGCATCTATGTTATGTTGGTTAGGTTCCACTTATAGGTGAGATCCTATGATATTTGTATTTAGCCCCCGGCTTATTTTGCTGAGCGTAATGCTCTCGAGTTCCATCCATGCGGTCACAAAGTGCAGTAGTTCTTTTTCTCTTTCTGCTGCATAGTACTCTATTGTGTAAATATACCATAGTTTTTTAATCCAATCATCTACTGATGGGCATTTAGGTTGCTTTCAACACTTGACCATTGTCAATTGTGCTGCTATGAACATTGGGGTGCATAGGTTCTTTTGTATTGGCGTTTTGGGGTTCGTAGGGTATAGTCCCAGCAGGGGAATCACTGGATCAAAAGGCAGTTCCATTTTCAGCTTTTTCAGGAAATTCCACACTGCTTTCTACAGTGGCTGCACCAGTCTGCATTCCCATCAAGAGTGTACTAGGGTTCCTTTTTCTCCACAGCCTCGCCAGCACCTGTTGTTTGTTGATCTGTTTATGATGGCCATTCTGACTGGTGTGAAGTGGTATCCCATTGTGATTTTAATTTGCATTTCCCTGATGGCTAATGATGAAGAGAATTCTTTCATATGTCTCTGGGCCCCATGTATTCCCTCTTTGGAGAAGTGTCTGTTTTACACCTTTACACCTTTATTAATCTTTTCTCATTTGCTGTTGATAGTGTGGTTGTAGATGGGGTTATTTTTTTTTGTGTGTGTGTGTTCTCTTTCCTGGTTTGTTTTGTTTTGTTCTAACTGCACCTGTACAACAGCATACAAATGTGGTGGGCAGTGTAACTCTCAGACAGCCAGATGGAGGGAAGAACCCACCAAAGAAAAACCCAAGAACATCTAAAACCCAATTTCAACAAAAGAGCCCACAAAATGGCATAAAGGGCATCCTAAGAGCAGCCATCTCAGGATATCAAGGAAACTGGACCACCACAAAGTCTCACAGGTCTCCTACCACAGAAGGTCATACCACAAAGACAGGGAGTAAAAGCAGATCAATCTAATGTGCAGAAACACACAAGAAGAGTCACCTAAAATGGGGAAACAAAGAAATAACCTCCAATCAAAAGGAAAGGAGAAATCCCCAGAAAGAGTGCTAAATGAAACAGAGGAAAGTAATCTACCCGACATTTAGTTCAAAATAGTTGTTATAAGGATGCTCAAGGAGCTCAGAAAGGACTACAAGGAACTCTATGGAAACTATAAGGAACTTACTGGGAGCTATATCAGTATGAAAAAAAGACATAGAAACTATCAGTAAGAGCCAGGAGGAAATAAAGAATACTATATCTGAAATGAAGAATACACTAGAATGAACTAAAATCAGGCTAGATGAAGCAGAGGATCAAATCAGTGAGCAGGATGACAAGGTAGAAAAAACTCTTAGAGCAAGAAAGGAAAAAAGACTAAAAAATGATGAAGAGGGTTTAGAGACGCTTCAGAACAACATTAAACATGATAATATTCATACAATAGGGATACCAGAAGGAGAAGAAGAGGAGCAAGGGATAGAAAACTTGTTTGAAAAGTAATGACAGAAGACTTCTTTAACTTGATGAAGGAAACAGTCACATGCAGGAAGCGCAGAGGGCCCCAATCAAGATGAACCCATAGAGGCACACTCCAAGACACATCATAAGTAAAAAGGCAAAATTTAAATACAAAGAGAGAATCTTAAAGGCAGCAAGGAAGAAACAGCTAGTAACATACAAGTGAGCTCCAATAAATCTAGCAGCTGATTTTAAACACTACAAGTCTGAAGGGAATGGCAAGAAGTAGTCCAAGTAATGAAAACCAAAGGCCTGCAGCCAAGACTACTCTAAATAGCAATACTCTCATTTAAAATGAAAGGCAAAATAAAGGGTTTCCCAGACAAAAAAACGAAAACAAAAACAAAAACGGCTAAAAGAATGCATCATCACTAAACCAGTAATGCAAGAGATGCTACAGGTATTCCTTTAAGATGATGAAGAAAAGGAGAAAGAAAGAGAGAGAGAGGAAGGAACACAGAAAGGGAAAAATGGCAGTGAATAAGTACCTATCAATAATAACCTTAAATGTAAATAGATTAAATGCTCCAATCAAAATATATAGGGTAGCTGAATGGATAAGAAAACATAACCTGCATATAGACTGTCTACAAGACACCCACCTCAGAATAAAAGATCTACAGACTGAAAGTGAAGGGATGGAAAAAAATGTTCCAAGCAAACAGACATGAAAAAAAAAAAAAAGCTGTGATAGCTTTACTTATATCAGACAAAATTGACTTGAGAAAAGGTCCATAAAAAGAGACAAAGAAGGTCACTACATAATACTTAAGGGAGCAGTTCATCAAGAAGATATAACCCTCATAAACATATAGGCACCCACCATAGGCGCACCCAAATATATAAGAAAAATCTTTGAGGACTTCAAGAAAGATATTAACAGCAACATACTCATCATAGTAGATTTTAACACCCCACTGTCAACAATGGACAGATCTCCCAAGCAAAGAATCGACAAGAATATTGTGGCATTGAACAACACTCCAGATCAAGTGGACTTAACTGATATATACAGGATTTTTGCTCCAAAGAAGCTATATATATATACATTCTTTACAAATGTACATGGAACATTTTCAAAGATGGACCACATGGAAGGATGCAAAACAAAGAAAGAAGGAACTCCTACTTCTCATGACAGCATGGATAGAACTGTAGAATATTATGCTAAATGTTATAAGTCAGGCAGTAAAAGACAAATACCATATGATCTCACCTATAAGAGGAACCTAATGATGAAAACAAACAAATTAGCAAAATAGAACCAGAGACATGGAAACAAGGAACATACTGACAGAGACCAGAGGGGAGGTGGAAGGGGGATAAGGATAGGAAGAAGGGGAAGGGTCTAATCAATGAACAGGTATGAATGGCCCATGAACATGGTCAACTGTGTGGGGATTGACTGTAGGACCAGGGTTTGTGCTGGGCAGAGGAGGGGGAAGGGGAAAAAATTGGGTCAGCTGTAATCAAACAATGCTAAAATATTTAATACATATAAAATAAATAAAGCATACCAATAAATTTGTTTAAATAACTTAAAATACTTGTTATGTGACACAAAATATGTGTAGTTCATGAGATTATGATGTCTAGTAAAAAGAAGCATTCATTTTGAAAGTTGAAAAATACTTCAAAATGGAAGATAAGTCACTAGGCATTGTTAACCTTTAACAAAAAGACAGTGAGATATTTTTCCAGCAAAAGTGGGTCTATAACGGAACAAAGAATTGCATCTGGAAAATACAACCATTTGGGGAGCCACATGCAAATTGGCTAAAACAAAAGATAGGAAACAGTTTTATAGAGGGAACAGAAATTTGGGAGGGCCCTTACAAAGTGTTCTTCCTGTTGTATTTTGCCATTGGTGTTGTGTGTGTGAACTCTCCCTTCTGGCCTTCTTGCTCTATTTTAAATGATGCTTCTGTTCACTGTTTTTATAGCATTATATAACTATAAGGAGGTAAATAAGTGCTCTGACTTGAGGGCCAGAGGAGATGGTATACATAGCCTTTCTTGTCTTCTTATGCACAGAATGTCAGGACATTGCAACAACATACTCATATAGTGAAATCTTTTGGTGACATACATAGTCACTCTCAAAAACTCTCATCTCTTTTCTTTCTCTTCCTTTCAGAAGTTTGGACTATTAGACTTGGAAATGAGTAGTTTAAGACTGAGGTGACTTTTTCTTTGGCAGTAACTTAGAAGAAAGGTTTGGTTTTAAAGGCTGTCTTAGGCTTCAGAGCAAGGCAAATAAAGATGGAAGCTTTCTAGTTTTCCTCTAATTGATCATCCTAGGTTCTCTGTGGAGGGCAGTAGATAGGAGACAAGGCAGAAGTTCTGTCTATCCAAAGAGAATCATTTGGCTAGGGCAACATTTAGGCTTCTCTTTCTATTTATTTATTTATTTATTTATTTATTTTTTTCTCTCTCCTTCCTTCCTTCCTTCCTTCCTTCCTTCCTTCCTTCCTTCCTTCCTTCCTCCCTCCCTCCCTCCCTCCCTCCCTCCCTCTCTCTCTTTCTTTTTCTTTCTTTCTTTCTTTCTTTCTCTCCCTCTCTCTCTCTTTCTTTCTTTCTTTCTTTCTTTCTTTCTTTCTTTCTTTCTTTCTTTCTTTCTTTCTTTCTTTCTTTCCTTCCTTCCTTCCTTCCTTCCTTCCTTCCTTCCTTCCTTTTTTTCTTACTCTTTCTTTCTTTTCTTTTTTCTAAAAATTAATTTATTTACTTTTTAAATACATTTGTCTCTGCCTTCCCCCCACCTCTTTCCCTTGCCCCCTCCCACCTTCCCTCCCTCAGCTCTTCCCCTTTGGTTTTGTCCATGAGTCCTTGCTATATGTTCCTTGACTTTCCCCTTCCCTTCCCTTTCCCTGCCCCCCCTTCCCTCTTGTCTCTGTTGATTTCTTTTCCTTTCAGTGTTGCTGGTCATATTTTCCTTGCTTCTTTGCATTGTTGGTTAGGTTCCACTTATAGGTGAGATCATATGGTATTTGTCTTTCGCCCCCTGGCTTATTTCGCTTAGCATGATGCTCTCCAGTTCCATCCATGCTGTCGCAAAGTTTAGTACTTCTTTTTTCTTTCTGCTGCGTAGTATTCCATTGTGTATATGTACCATAATTTTTTGATCCAGTCATCTACTGATGGGCATTTAGGTTGCTTCCAAGACTTGGCTATTGTAAATTGTGCTGCTATGAACATTGGGGTGCATAGGTTCTTTTGTATTGGCGTTTTGGTGTTCTCAGGGTATAGTCCCAGCAGGGGAATCCCTGGATCAAAAGGCAGTTCCATTTTAGGCTTTCTGAGGAAATTCCACACTGCTTTCCATAGTGGCTGCACCAGTCTGCATTCCCACCAACAGTGGACTAGGGTTCCCTTTTCTCCACAGCCTCACCAGCACCTGTTGTTTATTGATCGGTTTATGATGGCCATTCTGACCGGTGTGAGGTGGTACCTCATGGTGGTTTTGATCTGCATTTCTCTGATAGCTAGTGATGCTGAGCATCCTTTCAAGTGCCTCTGGGCCCTCTGTATCTCCTCCTTAGAAAAGCATCTGCCCAGGTCCTTTGCCCATTTTTTTGATTGGATCGTTTGTCTTCTTGGAGTAAAGTCGAGTGAGTTCTTTGTATATCTTGGAGATCAAACCTCTATCTGATGTTTCATTAGCAAATATATGTTCCCAAACGGTTGGCTCCCTTTTCATTTTGCTGATGTTTTCTTTAGCCGTGCAGAAGCTTCTTATTTTGATGAGGTCCCACCTGTTTATTCTTTCCTTTACATCCCTTGCTTTAGGAGACATATCAGTGAAAAAATTGCTGCGTGGGATATCTGAGAATTTCCTGCCAATGTTCTCCTCTAGGACTTTGATGGTGTTGCGACTTATATTTAAGTCTTTTATCCATCTTGAGTTTATTTTTGTGTATGGTGTCAGCTGATGATCCATTTTCAATTTTTTGGATGTAGCCGTCCAGCTCTCCCAATACCATTTGTTGAAGAGGCTGTTATTGCTCCATTTTATGCTTCTGCCCCCTTTGTCGAATATTAGATGTCCATAGAGACCTGGGCTTATTTCTGGGCTTTCTATTCTGTTCCACTGGTCTATGGGTCTGCTCTTGTGCCAGTACCAAATTGTTTTGAGTATAGTGGCTTTGTAGTAGAGTTTGATGTCCGGTATTGTGATCCCTCCTACTTTGTGTTTCTTTCTCAAAATTGCTGCAGCTATTTGAGGTCGTTTATGGTTCCATATAAATTTTTGAAATGTCTGTTCTATTTCTGTGAAATACGTCATTGGTATCTTAATAGGGATTGCGTTGAATCTATAAATTGCTTTTGGTAGTATGGACATTTTGATGATATTAATTCTTCCAATCCATGAGCACGGTATATGCTTCCATTTATTTGTGTCTTCCTTAATTTCTTTTTTCAATGTTTTATAGTTTTCTGCATACAGGTCTTTTGTGTCTTTGGTTAAATTTATCCCTAGGTACTTTATCTTTTTTCGTGCTATATTGAATAGTATATTTTTCCTGATTTCTTCTTCTTCTATTGCATTGCTGGTGTACAAAAACGCCTTTGATTTCTGAACGTTGACTTTGTATCCTGCTGTTTTGCCAAATCCACTTATTAGATTGAGGAGTTTTTTGGTAGAGTCTACAGGGTTCTCTATGTACACTATCATGTCATCTGCAAGCAATGATAGTTTTAGTTCCTCCTTTCCTATTTGGATGCCTTTTATCTCTTTCTCTTGTCTGACCGCTGTGGCTAGGACTTCCAATACGATGTTGAAAAGAAGCGGTGAGAGCGGACATCCTTGTCGTGTTCCCGATCTTAGTGGGAAAGCTTTCAGTTTTTGCCCGTTGAGTATGATACTGGCTGTAGGTTTTTCATATATGGCCTTTATTATGTTGAGGAATGCCCCATTTATTCCCATTTTGCTGAGTGTTTCGATCATAAATGGGTGCTGTACCTTGTCAAATGCTTTTTCTGCATCTATCGAGATGATCATGTGGTTTTTGTCTTTTCTTTGATTTATGTGGTGTATCACGTTTACTGATTTGCGTATATTGAACCATCCCTGCATCCCTGGGATGAATCCCACTTGATCGTGATGGATAATCTTTTGAATGTATTGCTGGATGCGGTTTGCCAATATTTTGTTGAGGATTTTAGCATCCATGTTCATCAGCGAAATTGGCCTATAGTTTTCTTTCTTTGTAGGGTCTTTATCTGGTTTTGGGATCAGGGTGATGCTGGCCTCATAGAAGGAGTCTGGGAGTCTTCCATCCTCTTGGATTTTTTGGAATAGTCTGAGAAGGACAGGGGTTAGCTCTTCCTTAAATGTTTTTTAAAATTCTCCTGGGATACCCTCTGGCCCTGGGCTTTTGTGTGCTGGGAGTTTCTTGATTACTGCTTCAATTTCCCCAACTGTTATCGGTCTGTTCAAGCTTTCTGTTTCTTCCTCCTTCAGTGTTGGAAGATTATACTTTTCTAAAAATCTGTCCATTTCATCAAGATTTTCAAATTTCTTGGCATATAATAGTTCATAATAGTTTCTGATGATCATTTGTATTTCTGTGGTATCAGTTGTTATTTCTCCTCTTTCATTTCTGACATTATTTATTTGGGTCCTCTCCCTTTTTGTCTTGATGAGTCTGCTTAAAGGCTTGTCAACTTTATTAATCTTTTCAAAGAACCAGCTTCTGGATTGGTTGTTCCTCTGAATTGTTCTTTTTGTCTCTATATCATTCAATTCTGCTCTAAACTTGACTATTTCCTTCCTTCTCCTTGCTCTGGGATTTATTTGTTGTTGTTTCTCCAGTTCTTGAAGTTGTAGTGTTAGGTCTTTTATTTGAAATATTTCTATCTTTATAAGGTAAGCCTGTATTGCTATGAACTTCCCTCTCAGGACCGCCTTTGCTGTGTCCCATAGGTTTTGGACAGTTGTCTGTTCATTTTCATTTGTTTCCAGAAATTTTTTGATTTCTTCTCTTATCTCATTATTAACCCATTCATTGTTTAATAGTGTACTGTTCAGTCTCCATGAGTTTCCAAGTTTTTGAAGTTTCTCTTTGAGTTTGATTTCGAGTTTCAAGGCCTTGTGGTCTGAGAAAAAGTTTGGTATTATTTCAATTTTCCTGAATTTACTGAGGCTTGCTTTGTGTCCTATCATGTGGTCTATCTTTGAAAAACTACCATGAGCATTTGAAAGAATGTGTATTTTTCTTCTTTGGGATGTAAGGTTCTATATATGTCAGTTAAGTCTCTTTGATTCAGTGTGTCATTCAGCGCCACGATATGTTTATTAATGTTTTGTTTGGAAAATCTGTCCATTTTTGACAGTGGGGTGTTGAAATCCCCTACTATCGGTGTGTTGCTGTCTACATCTTTTTTGAAGTCATCCAACAATTTCCTTATAAACTTGGGGGCTCCTCTATTGGTAGCATATAAGTTTACAATGTTGATGTCTTCTTGATAGATTCTTCCTTTAAGTGTTATAAAGTGCCCCTCTGGGTCTCTCTTTATGGCCTTTGCTTTGAAATCTACTTTGTCTGATACAAGTATGGCAACGCCAGCCTTTTTCTCATGTCCATTTGCTTGGAATATTATTTTCCATCCCTTTACTTTCAATCTGTGTAGGTCTTTTGCTCTGAGGTGGGTCTCTTGTAGGCAGCATATGTGTGGGTCATGTTTTCTTATCCATTCAGCTACCCTGTGTCTTTTGATTGGGGCATTTAGTCCATTCACATTGAGAGATATTACTGATAGAAACTTACTCATCTTTTCTCTTTGTACTTGTGTTCCTCTCTGTCTCATTCTTTTCCTTCATCTGCTTAAACCAGTCCCCTTAGCATAACTTGGAGTGCTGGTTTGGTAGAGATGTATTCTTTTAGCTTTCTTTTATCTGGGAAACTCCGTATTTCTCCTTCTATTTTAATGGAGAGCCTAGCTGGGTAGAGCAGCCTTGGCTGTAGGCCCTTGCTTTTCATGGCTTGGAATATTTGTTGCCATTCCCTTCTGGCTTGTAGTGTTTCTGTTGAGAAGTCAGCTCCTAGGCGTATCGGGGCCCCCTTGTATGTTACTTTCTCCTTCTCCCTTGCTGCCTTGAGGATTCTCTCTTTGTCTTTGACATTTGCCATTTTAATGATGATGTGTCTTGGAGTGGACCTCCTTGGGTCCCTCTTGAGTGGGGTCCTCTGTGCCTCCTGGATCCATGAGAGCCTTTCTCTCCTCAAATTAGGGAAATTTTCCATCATTACTTTTTCGAGGAGGTTCTCTATTCCTTGCTCCTCTTCTTCTCCTTCTGGTATCACTATTATACGGATATTATTGCGTTTCAGGTTGTCCTGCATTTCCCTAAATGCTTCTTCATTCTTTTTGAGCCGTTTTCCCATTTCTTGTTCTTTCTGGGAACTTTTTTCTACTTTGTCCTCCATCTCCCTGATTCGATCCTCAGCTTCATCCAGCCTGCTTTGGATTCCTTCTACTGTGTTCTTCAATTCAGAAATGTTATTCTTCCTATCCTCTTGTGTCTTCTTGATAGTTTCTCTGTCCTTGTCCAGGCTGAAATAGTTTGCTGTAAGATCCTGATAGTTTCTCTGCAGTTTCTCATAGTTCTCTTTGAGCTGGCTGAGCTCATTGAGCTTCCTTAGAACCATTGTTTTGAATTCAATGTCTGATAGTTCCCTTGCCTCTATTTCATTGAGATCTCTCTGTGGGGAGTCCCCTTTTCCACTCATTTGGGGGGAACTTCTTTTTCTTCCCATTTTTGTGAGAGTCTGTTAAGTATTTTTGTCCTTTACTTTTCTTTCTGGGCTTGCCTCTGATGGTGTCAGTTGTTGACCCTATAGGGCCTTGGGTTGTTTGTTTGAGGCTTTCAGGAGTCTAATGCCTGTGTCTGACTCCTGCTTGGAGCATCTCTGTGACCCCTTCCGTCAGGGCTGGGCTATTTTTTGGGATCTCTCTGCGCTCTCATGAGGGCTCCTTGAGCGTGTTCCCAGCACGGCAGGGTCCCCCACCTGCCTGGGCTCGCATGTGCTTGCCCCAGACCAGGGGGCTTATTCGCGACCTCCCGTACTCATCTGGCCTCCCTGGCACGCGAGCTTCGCGACACTGGTCAGTTTAGGGTCTTCTATTGTGTCTATTTATTTTTATTTTTTTAAATACATTTGTCTCTGCCTCCCCCCCACCACTTTCCCTTTCCCCTTTCCTTCTTCCCTCCCTCAGCTCTTCCCCTTTGGTTTTGTCCATGAGTCCTTGCTATATGTTCCTGGACTTTCCCCTTCCCTTCCCTTTCCCTGCTCCCCCCCCCCTCCTTCCCTCTTGTCTCTGTTGATTTCTTTTCCTTTCAGTGTTGCTGGTCATATTTTCCTTGCATCTTTGTATTGTTGGTTAGGTTCCGCTTATAGGTGATGTGATTTTATCATAGACAATTAGAGAGTTGCACAATCAGTAATTGCTAACCACCAAGGTATCTTGTCTTTCCAAGTAAATTTCAGTTCCTTGAAAATAGTGGTCATAAGTTTTAATTTTATTATAGGAAACAAAGTGCATTATAAGTAGTAAGTACGCAGTGATCAACTTATCTCACCCTGGATCCTGGATTCTGGTTTGGATTCTGCTTTCTTCCTAATGCTAGAAGTTATCCCATGCTCCTGTTGTTGTAACGGAGTGAAATTTTCTCTTCTCTCCCCCCACCCTATTTTATTATAGCCTGCATTCTCCCATGGCCTTTAGGAGGCTCTCTCTCTCTCTCTTTTATTATTAACAGCAACATGCTCATCATAGATTTTAACACCCCACTGTCAACAATGGACAGGTCTCCCAAGCAAATAATTTTTATATAAAAAGTTTATATAAAAAATTTTTATATATATGACAGAGAGAGAGAGAGAGAGATCTATCTAGAGAATAAAGTTCTTTATATCTCTATCTATCTATCATCTATTTATCTATCTTTCTAATCTATCTACTAATTACTAGAGGCTTGAGTCAGATCAGCAGGGGTCCATGAGCCAAGAAACATAGAGATTTAGAGATTTTAAGCTCTTTTTTGGATCCCCATGAGGGTCTAGATGTCACTTACCTCTTGTCCTGCCTATTCTCTTTTACCTTGACATAAAAGAAGCCTAAATTCTGTGCTCTCTTAAGATGGATTTGTGGAAGGTTTATCCACCCTTCGCCCCCACCATCTTCTTGAGCTTCTGCATTCTGGATCAATAAACCTTCTATATTCCAAACTCTGAGGTTTTTAATATTGGTCATTTCTTGAAGTAACCGGCATACATACTTTGAATAAGTATCATTCTAACTCTAGAAGAGGAAATACAGTTAGTAAAGCCTGGTACTTCATTATCACTCATTGTGTTTAAGTTAATAATTTCTTCTTACAGAAATGACAGGATAGGAGGCAGGAAGGAAGAATTTAGGCAACATGGGAGAAGGCCAGAGACTGCAGAAGGATGTGTCAAGCAACACAGTATCAGTGATAGGGTAGCTGAAGGACTTTTAAAAGCAAAAGTCTATAATATTCAATGTTTAGTTGTTTATGTATGTTTAATATAAAATCCTGACATATTCTCAAGTCCTCAGTAAAGTCTTATATGCTTTGTGGAGATTGGAGCATTGATTCAGGAGATAGGGTGTCCAACCCACAACCCACAGGCTGTATGCAGCCCAGGATAGCTATGAATGTAGCCCAATACAAAATTGTAAATTTACTTAAAACCTTTTTTTTTTTCTGGCTCATAAGTTTTCATTAGTGTTTGTGTATTTAATGTGGGGCCCAAGACAATTCTTTTTCCAGTGTGGTCTAGAGGTGCCAAATGGTTGGACACCCCTGGGAATCCCAAGGAGTGACCACAGCAAATAGAATAGAGGCCAAATATACAAATATGAGTAATGCAGACAAAAACAGTCCTACTGTTTAGACTAAAGAGTGGTCATTTGATAACCCCCGGGGAGGAAGTAATCTTAGAAGGCTGAAAGTTGTTGGAAAGCTAACATCAAGGTTGCATAATACAATGTGATAAGTTCCGGAATAGAGATATGATCAATAGTTTTTTGGGGTCTAATGTGAATTGACATTTGTATATAAAGATTTCCCATAGCAACCCTTGATTAAACTTTGATTCTAAATGAGTTAGGAAAATTTAGACTCTGGGGGATACATTTCCCCCCTTACAATATACCATATTTTGCTGTGCATACCGTGCACCCACATTTTTGTTTACATTATACATGGGATTGTTATACCCATTATTATAACCTATGGTATGTAACCATTATAAACAGTATAATGTGCATCCTTATTTTTCCTTCAAAAATTTGGGCAAAAAAGTGTGCATTATGCATGGAAAAATTTGGGGTATATTATCTTTCTTAGAAAAATTTTGTCAATAAACTTCCTACAGAACTGAAAACATTTCTGAAAAATAACAAGATTCATCAATATAAGGTGTGCTTAGCATCTTTTTCTGCCTCTTTATAAAAGACAGCCTTTCTTCTCTGATGCGGTATTTTGTTGACACCCATATGAATCATGACTATTTTTATTTAAGCTTCAGAGGTAGTACACCTGTGTTCTAATGATATAATAAAAGTCCATTTTTAATTAAATTTGTTGAGGTAACATTGGTCAATAAAATTATATGTTTCAAATGCACAGAAATGTGATGCATGATCTGTTTGATGCCCACCACCCAAAGTAAAATCATCGTCTGTCACTATAAATTTGACCCCTTTACCCTTAACTAATCCACCATCCCCATCTCTCTGGTAGCCACCATACTTGTGTCTGTCTATGAGTTTTTGTTTGTTTGTTTTTCTTGTTTGTTCATTTGTTGCCTTCAGTTTTACATTCCATAAAGTGAAATCATAACAATGGGCAAAAGTTACTACTAATAATAAATGTAATAATTAAGAAATAATAATACAAGCCTTGGCTGGTGCGGCTCAGTGGATTGAGTGCCAGCCTGTGAACCAAAGGGTCACCAGTTCAATTCCCAGTCAAAGTACACACCTGGGTTGCATTTCAGGTCCCTAGTAGGTGGTGTGCAAGAGGCAACCACACATCGATGTTTCTCCCCCTCTCTTTCTCCCTTCCCCTCTAAAAATAAATAAATAAATAAATAAAATCTTTAAAAATTTTAAAAGGAAAATTATGTGCATTAATTCTTGCTCTATTTCCTTTTCACTGTAAAGAAACTCAACCTCTTGAGTTCATATGAAATCTTAGTTGTTTATAATATTTTTATAGTTGGAAGACAATATTCCAGACTGTGTTGATTGCACTTCTGGCAGGAATAGACTTGTCTGGTGGCCTGGAAAATGAAAACAGAATATCTACTATTGGAGATTAAAATATAGAAGCCAAGGATAGGTACCAGGAAATAAAACATTCTAAGTATTTTCCCTACCAGGAGAAGCAATTCAAAATCAGGTCTCAAATCAGAATGGAGCTATAGAAATTGAGAGATGACATGCAAAGTCAAATAATACAGGAAGTAACTGGAGTGGAAAAGTGAGGAGGTATAAAGCAATGAAAGGAAGATGAACTTGGAGTAATTTATGACATGAAGCCTAGAGAGATATGGAAATTCTTTATTTTGTTCTAAAGACAACTGGAATAATCATGCTGAGGATATTTTAAAGCAGGTTTTCTCAGCCTCAGTGCTATTGTCATTTTAGATCAGATAATATTTTTAGAATATATTGTATTGATTATACTATTTTACTTGTCCCAATTCTTCTCACTTTGCCCTCTCTACCTGGTACCCTCCATTACCTCTGGCACTCCCCCTGCCCCTACTTAGTTCATATCCATGGGTCAAACATGTAAGTTCTTTGGCCACTCCATTTCCTATACTGTTTTTAACATCCCCCTGTCTATTCTGTACCTACCAATTTGTACTTCTTAATCCCTGCACCTTTCCCCCCATACTCCCTCTTCCCCCTCCCAACTGATAACCCTCCGAATGGTCTCCATATTTATGATTCTGTTTTTGTTCTGCTTGATTTCTTAGTTTTTTAGATTTCATTGTTCATAGTTTTGAATTTGTTGCCATTTTAGTGTTCATAGTTCTATCTTATTCTTTTTAAAAACAAGTTCCTTTAACCTTTCATATAATAATGTCTTGCTGATGATAAAATCTTCTAGCGTCACTTTTTCTGGGAAGCTCTTTATCTGACTTTTGGTTTTAAATGATAGCTTTGCTGGAGAGAGTAATCTTGGCTGTAGGCCCTTGCTTTTCATCCCTTTGAATAGGTCTTACCAGTCCCTTTTATCCTGCAATGTTTCTTTAGAAAAATCTGCTGACAGTCTTATGGGAACTCCTTTGTAGGTAACTCTGCTTTTCTCTTGCTGCTTTTAAGGTTCTCTATCTTTAACCTTTGATGACAAAATTATGTGTCTTGGTGTGGTCCTCTGTGCATCTATCTTGTTTGGGACTCTCTGTGCTTCCTGGATGTGTATGTATATTTCCTTTATCAAATTAAGGAGGTTATGTTTCATTATTTTTTCAAATAAATGTTCAATTTCTTACTCTTTCTCTTCTCCTTCTGGCACCCCTATGATTCACATGTTCATATGTTTGAAGTTGTCCCACAGGTTCTGTAGCTTATCCTGTTTGTTTTTTTTTAATTCTTTTTCTTGCTGTTTTGATTTTTTTTCTTCCTTATGTTCCAAATCATTGATTTGATTCTCAGCTTCATCTAGTCCACTGTTGATTCCCTGTAATTTTTTCTTTATATCACTTACTGTAACCTTCATTCCTTCCTGGGTCTCTTTTATGCTGTTGAAGTACCCAATGAGTTCTTTGAGCATCCTAAATAACCAGTGTTTTGTACTCTGCATCTGATAGATTGCTTATCTTCATTTTGTTTAGTTCTTTTTCTGGAGTTGTGTTCTGTTCTTTCATCGAGGCCATATTTCTTGGTCTCCTCATTTTGGTAGCCTCCCTATGGTTTCCCTCCCCCCACCCATGTATTAGGTAGAGCTGCTTTGACTCACTGTCTTAGTAGCATGGCCTATTGTAGAAAAGTGCACTGGTATGTTCAGTGGGGTGGAGCCTTAGGTAATCGTCAAGATGGGGAAACCCATGTGAACCAGGTTGATGGAGTCTCCAATATGGTGTTGCCACTCTGTGGCCCTGTGTGGGGGAGGGCTCAGAAAGGGGACAATGGCCACTTCCTGGCCTCTGGAGTTTTGTCCAGGAGGAAGCTATCCCCTGGCACTTGCCCTGATGCCAGACATTTCATTTTCTCTCCATGTGCCACTGGTCTTCTTCCAGCTGCTGCCCTGCTGCTGAAGCCCAGAGGGAGTGTGTCTGCATAAGTCCTAAGTCCACTTCAGGCTTTTTAGAAGACGATGGACTGAAAATCCTAGAGTTTATTCTGGTTCCCCAGCCCCCACTGGTTTTTATAACCAGAAGTTATGGGGACTAATCTTCCTGGTGCTGGAACCCTGAGCTGTGTGGTGTGATGTGGAGCTGGGATCCCTCACCTCCCAAGGTATCCCTCCTGATTTTTATCTACCACACATTGGTGTAGGACCCCCATTTCATATCTTCCTGTGTCTGTATCTCTGTATGTCTCTACATCTCTTCCCCTCCTACTCTCTGGATGTATGTTATTTCTTCAATTCCTTGGTTTTCAGACTTCTATACAACTCAATTTTCTGTTGAATCTTTGTGATATCTGTTTTGTTGTTTAGTTATAATTTTTGCTGTGGTTGTGTGAGGAGGTGAGCCATGTTTATCTTTGCCTCCATCTTAACCAGAAGTTATTGACCAGGTACTTTTTTATTGTGGGGGAACAGCCCTGTACGCTGTAGGATGTTCAACAGCATCCCTCACCTCTACCCTCTATATGACAATAGCACAGACTTTGCTAAATGTCTGAGGAGAGAGGTAAAATCACCTATTGGAGACCACTGATTGAAGGGATTGACAGAAAGTCGTTAAGAGGGTTACAGTACATACTATAGTTAGGCTATCTTTCCCAGATGGATATAAACTCATAATACTGTCTTAATGTCATTCTCTCCACCTTGTATTTCCACAGTTATACCATCTTTTCTTTCCATCCCATAAAATTTAAGACTATTGCTGATGATAAATTCCATGTGCTTCTTAGGTTAGGATATGTATTAAGGGACTACTTTCAAATTAGGAATGCTGTCATCAGACACAAAATCCTTGGAACAATTTCTGGCTTTTAGGTATTCCTAGATGTCTAGAAAAAGCTCTAGATAGATACAAAGACAATTTCTATTCAAATGTATTTTAATGGGGTTTCTGTTTATTTGGTGCCCCACTTTAGGGGCCTAATTAATCTCTGTGCACGAGTGTGTGTTTCTGCACATGCATGTTGAGTTTCTTAGTTTTGTTATAATTTTTTAAAAGAGAATAAAAATGGAAAATAAAGACCGCTGACCCCAATGACACTACTATGCTAATGTTATTTGGTCTTGAATCTGCTTAATTCTTAGTGGTATATTTTCTTTAACTTTTCAACCTTTTTGTCCAAGAGAGCTGAACCTATTACATGAAATGGTTCCCTTATTTGTTTGTAACCTAGGTTTTTACAATTCAAGCAATGATTCCAAAATGTTCTCTTCCAATGATTTCTGCAATTACTTATTATAATAACTTCTCTTGGATAGCAGGGGATCATTTCTAGTGTTGCAAAATAACATTGCCCTTCTTAACTCAAAAATATTGTTACTGACATGAAGATTTATTGAGCTAAACTATTTATAATCTTTTGTTCTACTCGTACTCAACATTAGCTGAGCTACATACTAACATTCTAGTTTCAGAACAGGCTGGTTACTATTAGTCCCTTATCCTTTGTTGACAGAATAATCAAGACTTTTAAAAAACTCAATGCTATCACTTTTCACAATATTTTGTCCCTTACATGGAAGATTTTGAAGAACTATATTAAGTCCATTTTAGTCCTGAAACTTAAGAATTTGACTTCTGATTTAATTTGCATCCTTGAAATATCGTATTTAATAAAAGTTCCCAAGTCTGCAATTTTTCATAGATGATAGAAAATTTTGTAGGTAAGTTGAAATTTTCTCTAATATGCTAAAACCATTCCAAAACTGCAAAACTACCTTGTTATGCACAAATATAACAATGGTATGAAAATCCAATAAATGAAAATGTGCTTTTACAATCAATTTATTTCAACCAGTTGGCGTTTAGGACCAGTTTTATTTATGTATTGATTATAAAAATTGTATTCATTATAAACATTTAAATACAGAATTGCGCAGATATAAAAAGTGAGAGTCTCTTATTTATCACTACTCCTCTGTGCAATCCCATTCTCATGAACCTCTGCTGATGATAATTTGATGTATAACATAGAATATTGTTCTAAGTATACAGAAAAAAAAATGATCATGAGCTATTTTTTCATGATATACACACATCCACCCACCCATCCAACACACATAAATTTTTAAATGGCTGCTTTAGTATTTCATTATACGGGCATAACATAATTGTTTGACCATTGCTTAAATGATGGACATTTATTTTTACCATTTGTAATTTTTTTATTTTTTAAAAAATATTTAATTTATTTATTTTTAGACAGAGAGGAAGGGAGGGAGAAAAAGAGGAGAGAAACATCAATGTGTGGCTGCCTCTTGCATGCCCCGTACTGGGGACCTGGCCCCCAACCCAGGCATATGCCCTGACTGGGAATCAAATGAATCAAACTGCTGACCCTTTGGTTTATAAGCTGGTGCTCAGTCCTCTGAGCCACACCAGCCAGGGCTACAGTTTGTAATTTTAAAAGTTCAATATATGTCTATGTTCTCTAAAAAGAGTGTGGGATTCAGGAGGGTACAAGCTATATTTTCTTATTTGTTGGTTTATTAGAGGTTCAAATATCACTGCGTTTAGCAGCCACTATGGAAAGCAGTGTGGAATTTCCTCAGAAAGCTGAAAATGGAACTGCCTTTTGATCCAGGGATTCCCCTGCTGGGACTATTCCCTGAGAACACCAAAAGGCCAATACAAAAGAACCTATGCACCCCAATGTTCATAGCAGCACAATTTACAATAGCCAAGTGTTGGAAGCAACCTAAATGCCCATCAGTAGATGATTGGATCAAAAAATTATGGTACATATACACAATGGAATACTACGCAGCAGAAAGAAAAAAAGAACTACTAAACTTTGCGACAGCATGGATGGAACTGGAGAGCATCATGCTAAGTGACATAAGCCAGGGGGCGAAAGACAAATACCATATGATCTCACCTATAAGCGGAACCTAACCAACAATGCAAAGATGCAAGGAAAATATGACCAGCAACACTGAAAGGAAAAGAAATCAACAGAGACAAGAGGGAAGGGGGGTGCAGGGAAAGGGAAGGGAAGGGGAAAGTCAAGGAACATATAGCAAGGACTCATGGACAAAACCAAAGGGGAAGAGCTGAGGGAGGGAAGGAGGGAGGGGGCAAGGGAAAGTGGTGGGGGGGAGGCAGAGACAAATGTATTTAAAAAGTAAATAAAAAAAATAGATTTCTAGTTAAAGTCTAGTCTACTCACTTGCCTTGCATGTACATCACTGGGTTGGGTGGGAAAAGGGGAAACTTGATTAAGATGAAGGAGAAGAGATGATATCTGGTAGTTCGTTGAAGACTTCAAGCAAAAAAAAAAAAAGAGCAACAGTGGAATGTATAATGATTAAGAAAATTCAGCAAAAGCCATAAATCAGACCAAGAGAGTATTAGAAAAAGTTTAAATTTCCAGGATATGCAGAAATTTTAGAGTATATTATGCTCTAATGGCAACTGGCCTTTTAAGCCAAATTTTTTGCACCTAAGTGGAAGGTAATTGCAGTTGACATCTAGATGTTAATGAGAACTAAATGACATGCTTTAAAACTTGAATCTGGTCCATCTAAGATGAATATAAATGGAACCAAGGAACATAGGCCACAGTTTACATGAGAACATGGTCCATTTTTATTTTGTCTACCACTTTAACTTGCATATATTAAATTGCATGCTAAATACTTTTCTTAAGGAAGAAAAGAGAAAGGAATGAAGGAAGGGAGAGAGGAAAGGGTAAAGGAAGGGAGGGAGTGAGATATGGAGGGAAGAAGGGAAGCAAGGAAGAAAGAAAAGAAGGGAGGAAGGAAGGGAGGGAGGATAGGAAAGGAAGGAAGGAGGAAACATATGGGTAACATAATTTCAAGCAGCGTTTCAGTTTACCATAAGAAAATAAAGTTCCAAATAGAAAAACCTATTTAAAGGTTTGGGAAAAGTTATGCAGTTTCATGTACATCCTTAATTTATGAATGTATGACCATGTTACTTAAGAATGTATCAGTCAGTGGGCCTGCAAAAGATTAAACATTGACATGCATCCATTTATATTTGCACTAATAAATAATTATTGAACAGCCATTGCATATGTAGCATTCTCTGTTGTGGGGTACACATAGTCTTTGCCTTTAAGGAGTTTATAATAAGGGCTTAAACACACAAGAATATAATTTAAATGACTTAAGAGAACAAAAACAACAGCAGTGGCCAGAGTAGAGAAAACATGAGTTTTTAAGCAAACTAAAATTAAGTTGAAATATTGGTTAGCCATGTGACCTTGGCATGATACATACTACTCTAAATGTCACCTTTATCATCTATAAAATGAGGAAATTAATATTATCTACCTCATAGGGCTACAGTGAAGATATTAAGGCAAATACTTATCATAATGCCTGAAACACTGTAAACACCTCATAATGATGATATGATTATTAGTTATTGTTTACCAACAACAGAGAACACAAGTTATGTCTTTAAACAGTATTAGAGTAAGTGTCAAATGAGGGCTATAAATCAGGGGTCAGTAAAATTTTTGTAAAGGAACACATAGTAAATATTTTAGATATTGTAGACCATATATGATCTTTCACATATTCTTTTTTTACAGAATTTTTTAAAAGATTGTATTTACTTATTTTTAGAGAGGGGAAGGGAAAGTTAAATAGAGGGAAAGAAACGTCAATGTGTGGTTGCCTCTTGCATGTCCCCTACTGAGGACCTGTACTGCAACCCAGCCATGTGCCCTGACTGAGAATCAAACCAGCAACCCTTTAGTTCATAGGCTGGTGCTCAATCCACTGAGCCACACCAGTCAGGGGTGTGTCACACATTCTTTATTTTTTTTTACAACTCTTTAACAATATAAAAATTAATATCAATTCATAGACTTTACAAAAACCAGTCTGCTGCTAGATTCAGCCAGAGATGGTCATTTCCCAGTCTCTGCTATCAATGATAAAATACTGTAGGAACTAAAGATGGATACTAGCAGACATGTGTGAATTTCTTGTAAAAGATGGGGCTTGATTTGGTTCTTCGGAAATGAGTGTACCATAAATATAATTTGGAATGGTAATTTTTATCTTCTCAGATAAATTGATAAAAATGTCGCCCATTGTATCACTCTGAAAAATATATGAACTATCAATTGTAAATAACTGAAAACAGAATTTATAAATAGGCTTTTAAAGTTTTGGCGACTGAGTGAGCTTCCTGGATTTACAGATGGGGATGACATTCTTTAATCATCACCCTTTCTATGAGATATTCTTTAGTAACTTTAGTCTATATACTACCAATTTCTTTTTTACTTCATAATGATCCAAAAATTGAGAATTCTGCCTATTTGAAAGGGTGGCATGAATATAATAATAATTGCTTTGTGCCAGGTGATGTCCCAAATGACTCACATTCAGTAACTCATTTAATCCTTACAATAATGTTATGATGTACACATTGTTACCATCACCTCTATTTTACAGAGGAGAAACCTGAGGCTTAAAGAGTTTTGGAAATTTATCTCATGTCACAGATAGTGACTGGAAGAGATGAGATTAGAGCACATGTAGTTTAGTTCTGTAGCCTATATCCTTAGTATACCTCTTCTGGCAGTCTCCAATTAATCAATGGTCTTAAACAGGTGAAATTGAACCTCAATTTTATAGAATTAAAGTTGAGATAAACATATTTCTCAACATATGAATTTTTATCAATGCATTTTGAAAGATACACTGAAGTAAGACAATTTTTTTTGCCATTCACAAATTTCTATGGTGTTTCATCTACATATACAACAGAGTGATAAATACTATGTATATGTGTATGGTGGGGGAGAGATACCCTAACCTTGTAATGTAGGCCCTAATGTCATCATCATTTCACAGATGAAGAAACAAAGATTTGAAGAGGTGAAGCAACTTGTTCAAGGTCACATAGGTAGTCCAATGGCAGACCCAGGATTTGACCCCGAGTCTGTCTGATGCTAAGCCCAAGCTTTAAACATCTTACATACTACTAACAAATAATTTATACTCTACTTGGGAAAGTCAGGGATATACCTATGATATTATTACTAACAGTACACAGTGGAATTTATGAAATGAATTGAATAGACATTAATTCAGAAGGAGGAAAAGGCTCTTTGGGCTAGGGTGGACACAAAGGAGGTGATGGGAATGTTAATTTTTATAACAATGAAATACTACATGATTTAAGACAATGGCACATTGGAAAAAGTTGCCTGTGCTATAATTTATTGTTATGGAAATGAAATACATTAACAGTAAATGTTCAAAAAACAAAGAATTAAAGAGTAAAGGGGAATGGGAAGTGACATTTGAAATATACCTCCAAAAGATTAAATAATAAATGTTATTAAGAGCATTGAGCAGGAGAATTAAAGATGATACCACTTTGCTTTCCTTTCATACAAAAGCAAAAGTTTAGAATTAGCAATGGTATGTATTTTTAAAAGAAACACTTGTTCTGTGGATATTTAACAATATGCCTAAAATTTAACAGTTTCCATGTTATGAAAAGATGATTTTTATAAGAACATTTTGGTATCTTAAAAAAGTCTGCTTATTTTAAACAAATTTCTTATAATCATTTATATCTGCCCCATTATTCCAATGTGATTTTTAGACTCATAAATTGACATTAATTTATGGACATATGTGTCTAAAATATACCATTATCATCCATCTAGAAGTATATTACCTTGTTTTATTCATTTTTCTGGTATACTATTGAAAAAATGTTTGATTTATTATTTAAATTTATGATGTGGGTATTTCATTTATATTAGAAAGTCATTACAAATCTCTGAGTAGATTGATGAAACTGTTAATTTACATGTCAAGAGAGGGCCACAAATGTATCTGAAAGAGGTGTACTAATGGCATGGCACTAATGCAATTTCACAAATGACTTAACGGAGCACATAAAGCATATTTCCTCTACTAATACATAGAGCATGGAGGCATATCTTGCTTTATGGGATGTAAGAATATTTTTAATCAGTTAAAGTGTAAAGAGACTCTACAAGGTTATGCAGATTAAGATATAAAAAGCCCTTAAATGCATAATCCTCAATGAATGTTAGAGAAGGACTATTTCAATCAGGGATGTTTCCTTGGACTGACAACATTTGAGATTTTCTAAAGTTTCCAAGAGGATTTTAGAGAAGAAATTAGAATGTGAGTATTATTTATAAAAACCCAAATAGGGAAAATGCAGTTATTCAAGGCTTATGTTCATTAAAAAATACTTCAATCTCATAAAGACCACATGTGAAAAACCTACAGTTAACATAAAAATTAATATATAAAAACTAATAGCATTTCTCTTAAGATCAGGAACAAAACAAGGACGTCCACTTTTACCACTGTTATTCAAATAGTACTGGAAGTCTTAGCCACAGCAATCAGACAAGAATAAGTGAAAAGCATCCAAATTTGAAAGGAGAAAGTAAAACTGTCATTATTTGCAGATGACATGAGAATATACATAGAAATCCCTAAAGAATCAATTAAAAAAAAACACTAGATCTCATAAATGAATTCAACAAAGTAGCAGGATACAAAATGAACATTCACAATTCAGTGGCATTTTTTATGCTCATAATAAACTACCCCTCCCCCCATTTGTAGAGAATCAAGATGGCGGAGGAGTAAGTGGAAGTCACACTGACCTCCTACCAGGACAAATCTGGAATTACAACTAAATTGTGGAGAAATCACATGGAACAAACAACTGAACGATAGCAAGACAGGAGCCTTATAACCTCGGAGACAGAAGAATCAGATTTAGAGCAATCTAACTGATAAGGACTGTGGTAGAGACTCAAGAAGGTGGGCGTGGTACCCACAGGTGGTAGCACCAGAAGGATATTGAAAAGTCCAGTTGGATCCCCCTGAGAAGAGTGAGGGGTAAATCAAAAGTGGGGCTCTCCAGCTTACAGAACTAGAGCCCAAAAAGTACACAGAAAAAGCCAGCTGTGCAAAGCGGCAGGGTTGCTCTCTGCCAGAGACAGGTGGCTGGAGATGCAAAGAACTGTTCAAAGGGCCAACGCATAATTTTTATTTTGTAGCCACTTACCCTGGTCTATGGTAAAGACAGGGGCAGAGTGGGCTGAAGACGATGGAGGGGAGACTAGGGAAGGATGCTTTGGAGACAGAACAGACAGAGCAGCTGGCAGGATCCTGGTGCTTACTGATCCCCTGGATGACAGCAGACATCTTGTTCAGAGAGAGATCAATCTCCCTGAGTGGCAGCAGCATTAGGGGACCCAATAACCATGACCCAAGGAGGGACTCTGCCCTGCCCTGAGCTGTCTAAGCCAGCATGATGAGTGCAGAGTGACTAGATTAACAGCTGAAGGAGACATCCACAAACAGTAGATTACTGGAAGTCTTGAACAGACTGCCTAAGGTCGGACAGGGTCAACATCTGACATCATCACAGGCAGATCTAGAAAGAAAAAAACAGCAGTTTCCTACCATAGAAGTTCACACTGCAAAGTCAGGAAATCAAGACAGAACAACTTAAGAAGTAGAAGCAAAAAAGAAGAGTCTCACAAATAATGGGAAAACAAAGAAACACACCCCAATTGAAGGGAAAGGAGGAATCCCCAGAAAGAGAACAAAATGAAATAGCTGCAAGTACACTATCAGATATTGAGTTCCAAACAATGGTTCTAATGAAGCTCAATGAGCTCAGTGAGCTCAGAGAGAATTACCAAAAACTACAAGGAAACTATGAGGAACTTGCTGCAAACTCTATCAGCATGAAAAAAGACATAGAAACTATCAAGAAGAGACAAGAGGAAATGAAGAATAAAATTTCTGAGTTGAAGAACACAATAGAAGGAATCAAAAGGAGGCTGGATGAAGCTGAGGACTGAATCAGTGACCTGAAGTACAAGGTAGAATAAAGCTCCCAGAAAGAACGAGAAAATGAAAAAAGGCTCAAAAAGAATGAAGAGGCATCGAGGGAAATGAAGGATAACCTGAAGCATAATAATATCCATATAATTGGGATTTCAGAAGGAGAAGAGGATGAGGAAGGGATAGAGAACCTGTTTGAAACAGTAATAATGGAAAACTTCCCGAATGGGAGGAGAGAAAAAGTGACACAAGTCCAGGAAGCACAGAGGGTCCCATTCAAGAGGAACCCAAGGAGGCCCACTCCAAGACACATCATAACTAAAATGGCAAGTATCAAAGACAAACAGAGAATCCTAAAGGCAGCAAGGGAGAAAGAGAGAGTAATATACGAGGGATCCCTGATATGGCTAGAAGCTGACTTCTCTACAGAAGGAGGGAACAGAAACACTACAAACCAGAAGAGAGTAGCAAGAAATATTCCAAGGAATGAAAAGCAAAGGCCTGCAACCAGGACTGCTCAGCAAGGCTCTCAATTAATATGGAAAGCAAAATAAGAAGTTTCCCTGACAAAAGAAGGCTAAAAGAATATATTTCTACCAAACCAGTCCTGCAAAATGTGCTAAAGGGACTGCTTAACGATGAAGAAAAAGTGTATCAATACCCAGTTCCTTTCAGAGTTGCCAATTCTTGATATTACCAATATTTTTAAATATGTATTAATCTGAATGTGACAATGATGTGCTATTTTAATTGTTCATTTATTATTTGTTTAAACTAAACCTGTTCTAGTATATTTCTTATCTATTTCTATTATTTTAAAAAAAGCTCTAAATGACTTTTTTGTATTCTTTATCCATTTATTGTAAAGTTTTATAGAATTATTTTCCCTAAAAAATAAACAACAACAACTATTAACCCTTTTTTAGATGTGTGTCAAATACTTTCCCATTCTATTACCTGTCCTTTAACTTTTTTATATGTATATTACTATATAGTCTTAAATGTTTAATATAGTCATATTGTCAATATTTTACTATTTAGCTTTTGGGTTTGAATATTTTACTTCATGGTAAGAAAAATATTAGTTTGTATTTTGTCCTAAATCTCCTTAGATTATACATATTGATTTTTACCTCATGTGAATATTTCTTGTGTAATATGTGAAATAGGGCTGCATATTTATTTTATTTCAAATAATAGTGGTCCATGCACCTTACTTGTCGAATAAGTCTTATTTTACCCATTGATTTGAAGTATCAGTTTAATCATATATTACATTGTTGGGCAGATATATATGTTTATTTTCTGGAATTCTCATTATGTTTCATTGATCTACTTAATTATTTCTGTGCTGGTGTCATGTTTAATTGCTGAGACTTTATAGTGATTTTAAATTTTTTAATAGTTTATAATTGACCTTGATATTTAAAATAAATAAAATCAATCTGTACTTAAAAATGAAAGAGAAAGAAAAAGAAGATGAAACAAAGAAAGAAGAAAGAAAGAAAGAAGAAAGAAAGAAAGAAAGATGGAACTCCTACCTTTTCTGACAATATGGATGGAACTGGAGAATATTAAGCTAAGTGAAATAAGCCAGTTGATGAAAGATAAACACCATATGCTCTCACCTATAAGTGCACTCTATTAAACAAAATAAACTAAAGAACAAAATAAACCACAGGCATGGACACATGGAGCAGACTGAAAGCGATCAGAAGGGATGGGGAAGGAGGCCAATGGTGGAAAGAAGGGAAGGGAGTAGACAAAGAACTTGTTTGAATGACACATGGACATGGACGACAGAGTGGGAATTGACTGTGCGAGCGGAAGGTGAGGGTGGAATGCGTGGAGGGGGATAAAGGGGAAAAATATGGGTAAAGGGGGAAAATTGAGGTCGAGATGGCCACCTTCCACAGGGGCCAGTGAGGATGGACCTGGATCAGCACCCGCAGGGGCGGGCGAGTGCAGAGCAGTCCATATAAGTAGTGGATCTCTGGCGGAAGGGGTCACAGAGCTGCCCAGAGACCTTTGAGAACAGACTGGAGACAGAGGCATTGGGTTGTCCCGGTGCTGACACTTCCCCAGTCCACGATCTCCATCTTGCTCAGGCATACTACTCCCCTCAGTGACAGCAGCCTATAAGGGGACAATAGTCCTGCCATCAGGAAACACTGCACCGCCCTGTGGTGCCTAAGCCTCACAGATGAGGAGGGAGTGACCAGATTGACAATCACAAGAGACAGACACAACAGTGGATTCCCGGAAGGCTCAAACAAATGGCCCAAGGTCAGATAGGGTCAACAACTGACACCACTGGAAGAAGACCCAGAAAAAACGTAAAAAAAAAAACCAAACAAATAAATAAGAAGACCTGCCAATTATCAGAGAAGTTTAATCCATAGTCAGGAAATCAAGACAGATCAATTGAAGCAGAAGCCAAAAAAAAAAAAAAAAAGACTCTCACAAAAATGGGAAGGAAAAGAAGTTCCTCCCAAAAGAGGGGAAAGGAGGAATCCCCAAGGAGAGAGCTAAATGAAATAGAGGCAAGTGAACTATCAGATACTGCACTGAAAACAATGTCTCTAAGGAAGCTCAATAAGCTCAGCCAGGTGAAAGTTAACTATGAGAAACACCAGAGAAACTATCAGGAACTTTTGGCGAACTATATCAGCCTGGAAAAGGACATAGAAACTACCAAGAACACACAAGAGGATATGAAGAATACCATTTCTGAATTGAAAAACAGAGTAGAAGGAAGCAAAAGCAGGCTAGATGAAACAGAGGGCCGAATTGGTGAGATGGAGGACAAGGTAGAAAAAAGCTCCCAGAAAGAACAAGAAATGGAAAAAAGACTCAAAAAGAATGAAGAGGCATTGAGGGAAAGGCGGGACAACCTGAAATGCAATAATATCTGCATAATAGGGATACCAGAAGAATAAGAGGAGCAAGGGATAGAGAACCTCTTTGAAAAAGTAATGATGGAAAAATTCTCCAATTTGAGGGGAGAAAAGGTCTCACGGGTCCAGGAAGCAGAGAGGGCCTCATTCAAGAGGAACCCAATGAGGCCCACTCCAAGACACATCATCATTAAAATGGCAAATATCAAAGACAAACAGAAAATACTAAAGGCAGCAAGGGAGAAAAAGTTAATAACATACAAGGAGCCACGATACGGCTGGGAGCTGACTTCTTAACAGAAACACTACAAGCCAGATGAAATTGACAAGCAATATTCCAGGGAATGAAAAGCAAAGGCCTGCAACCAAGGCTGCTCTACCCAGCAAGGCTCTCAATTAAAATGGAAGGCAAAATAAGGAGTTTCCCAGGGAAAAGAAGGCTTAAAGAATACCTCTCCACCAAACCAGCACTACAAGATATGCTAAAGGGACTGGTTTAAGAATATGAAGGAAAAGAGTGAGAAAGAGAAAAACACAGTTACAAAGAGGAAAAATGAATAAGTTCCTATTTGTAATAACTCTGAATGTAAATGGACTAGATGCCTCAAACAAAAGACACAGATAGCTGAATGAATAAGAAAACATGACCCACACATGAGCTGCCTACAAGAGACCCACCTCAGAACAAAAGACCTACACAGATTGAAAGTAATGGGATGGAAAAAAAATATTCCAAGCAAATGGCCAAGATGAGACAGCAGGGGTAGCAATACTTATTTCAGAGAAAATAGATTTTGAAAAAAAGGCCATAATAGGAGACGCAGAGGGTCACTTTATAATACTTAAAGGAAGAATCCATCAAGAAGACATAAACATTGTAAACTTACATGCACCCAACATAGAAGCACCTAAATATATAAGGAAAATCTTGGACAGTTTCAAAAAACGTATATAGAGAGAAAAAAATGGCGGAGGAGTGAAAGGGAGTCACGCTGACCTCCTCCCAAAACCAAACTGGAATTGCAACTAAATAATGGAGTAATCACCTGGAAAGCAGTGGAGCGATAGTGGGAGAGGAGCCTTGGTGCCGCGGACAGCGGATTCAACTCTCACACATCCCAACGGGTGAGAATTGCGGTGGAGGCTCGAGAGGGTGGGCTGGGTGCGCACGGGCACTGGCACCAGAGGGACATTAAAACGGCCAGTTAGCGTCCCCCCGGGAAGAACGGGGTCTGAATCATAAACAGGAACCCCTAAACTACAGCAGCTAAAGCCGAGAAAATACAGACAAAACACAACCCCAAAAAGCTTAGGGGCACTCTCTGCCAGAGACAGGTGGCTGGGGATGCAAAAAGACATTTAAAGGGCAAACGCAAAAGTTGCAGCGGCAGCCACCCTCCTTGATCGCTGGGTACAGGCGGCAGCAGGGTGGGCTGGTGCCTGGGAAAAGACTGGTGAGGAAAACTTTGTGAGGAGAACTGACTCTGCGGCCGGTGGAGCCCGGGTGATGGCGCACTTCCCACTCTGCAGCTACCATCTCGCTCAGGCATAAGGGAATCAATTAACCTGCCTTTTGTGCGCTCCGCACACAGCTTGTGCGCATGTGACCTGCGGGGCTGAGTGCAGACTGTCTGGGAGAGCCTTGAGGAGAGACTGGAGACAGTGGCGTTGGGGAAAGAACAGGAGGAGGAACCGGGGAGTCCCGACTCCCTCCACGTTCCGTAGTCTCCATTGTGGGCTGGAAAGGCGCGACCCCAAAGAGGCAGAAGCGGGGTGTGCATGAACCAGACTGCCTGCGATTGAAACGCAGTCCGCACAGGGGTTGGATCCTCAGCCGAAGGGGTCACAGAACTGCCCAGAGGCCCCTGAGGGGAGACTAGAAACGGAGGCACTGGGGAAAGAACGGGAGGAGGAACCGGGGAGTCCTGACTCCTTCTCCTTGCCGAAGTCTCCATTGCGCGGGAAGAGGCCACACCCCCAAAGAGCCAAAAGCCGAAAAGCAAACATAGACACCCCCAAAACACCCAGAGCAGGCGCGCACACTTGCGCCGAGTGACTGGCGAGGGTTGGCTAGCGTCTGTGTGACCCACCCGGGCTGGCGAACGCTTGCACCTGCCGGCAAGGCCTCACACAGACTGGCACCTATACGGCCTGCGAGGGATTGCACAGAGGGGCAAGGGCAGGCACAAATTGACCTACCCGCCGCGATTGCGGAGCAGCCCACAAAATAAGTAGAGCTGCCCAGAGTCCCTGGAGGAGAGACCAGAAACAGGATTAACCGGAGAGTCCTAGAGCTGATTTCCTCCCATTTCCGTAGTCCCCATTTGGCGAGGGCAAGCAACGCACCCAAAGAGCCAAAAGCGGGGAAAACACACAATAGAAGACCCTAAACTGACCAGTGCCGCGAAGCTCGCGTGCCAGGGAGTTCAGATGAGCACGGGAGGTCGCGAATAAGCCCCCTGGTCTGGGGCAAACACATGCGAGCCCAGGCAGGTGGGGGACCCTGCCGCGCTGGGAACGCGCTCAAGGAGCTCTCGTGAGAGCGCAGAGAGATCCCAAAAAATAGCCCAGCCCTGACCGAAGGGGTCACAGAGCTGCTCCAAGCAGGAGTCAGACACAGGCATTAGACTCCTGAAAGGCTCAAACAAACAACCCAAGGCCCTATAGGGTCAACAACTGACATCATCAGAGGCAAGCCCAGAAAGAAAAGTAAAGGACAAAAATACTTAACAGACTCTCACAAAAATGGGAAGAAAAAGAAGTTCTCCCCAAATGAGTGGAAAAGGGGACTCCCCACAGAGAGAGCTCAATGAAATAGAGGCAAGGGAACTATCAGACATGGAATTTAAAACAATGGTTCTAAGGAAGCTCAATGAGCTCAGCCAGCTCAAAGAGAACTATGAGAAACTGCAGAGAAACTATCAGGATCTTACAGCAAACTATATCAGCCTGGAAAAGGACATAGAAACTATCAAGAAGACACAAGAGGATAGGAAGAATACCATTTCTGAATTGAAGAACACAGTAGAAGGAATCCAAAGCAGGCTGGATGAAGCTGAGGATCGAATCAGTGAGATGGAAGATAAGGTAGAAAAAAGCTCCCAGAAAGAGCAAGAAATGGGAAAACGGCTCAAAAAGAATGAAGAAGCATTTAGGGAAATGCAGGACAACCTGAAACGCAATAATATCCGTATAATAGTGATACCAGAAGGAGAAGAAGAGGAGCAAGGAATAGAGAACGTCCTCGAAAAAGTAATGATGGAAAATTTCCCTAATTTGAGGAGAGAAAGGCTCTCATGGATCCAGGAGGCACAGAGGACCCCACTCAAGAGGGACCCAAGGAGGTCCACTCCAAGACACATCATCATTAAAATGGCAAATGTCAAAGACAAAGAGAGAATCCTCAAGGCAGCAAGGGAGAAGGAGAAAGTAACATACAAGGGGGGCCCCGATACGCCTAGGAGCTGACTTCTCAACAGAAACACTCCAAGCCAGAAGGGAATGGCAACAAATATTCCAAGCCATGAAAAGCAAGGGCCTACAGCCAAGGCTGCTCTACACAGCTAGGCTCTCCATTAAAATAGAAGGAGAAATACGCAGTTTCCCAGACAAAAGAAAGCTAAAAGAATACATCTCTACCAAACCAGCACTCCAAGATATGCTTAGGGGACTGGTTTAAGCAGATGAAGGAAAAGAATGAGACAGAGAGGAACACAAGTACAAAGAGAAAAGATGAGTAAGTTTCTATCAGTAATATCTCTCAATGTGAATGGACTAAATGCCCCAATCAAAAGACACAGGGTAGCTGAATGGATAAGAAAACATGACCCACACATATGCTGCCTACAAGAGACCCACCTCAGAGCAAGAGACCTACACAGATTGAAAGTAAAGGGATGGAAAATAATATTCCAAGCAAATGGACATGAGAAAAAGGCTGGCGTTGCCATACTTGTATCAGACAAAGTCGATTTCAAAGCAAAGACCATAAAGAGAGACCCAGAGGGGCACTTTATCATACTTAAAGGAAGAATCTATCAAGAAGACATCAACATTGTAAACTTATATGCTCCCAATATAGGAGCCCCCAAGTTTATAAGGAAATTGTTGGATGACTTCAAAAAAGATATAGATAGCAACACACTGATAGTAGGGGATTTCAACACCCCACTGTCCAAAATGGACAGATCTTCCAAACAAAACATTAATAAACATATCGTGGCGCTGAATGAAACACTGAATCAAAGAGACTTAACTGACATATATAGAATCTTACATCCCAAAGAAGAAAAATACACATTCTTTTCAAATGCTCATGGCAGTTTTTCAAAGATAGACCACATGATAGGACGCAAAGCAAGCCTCAGTAAATTCAGGAAAATTGAAATAATACCAAACTTTTTCTCAGACCACAAGGCCTTGAAACTCGAAATCAACCTCAAAGAGAAACTTCACAAACTTGCAAACTCATGGACACTGAACAGTACACTTTTAAACAATGAATGGGTCAATAATGAGATAAGAGAAGAAATCAAAAAATTTCTGGAAACAAATGAAGATGAACAGACAACTGTCCAAAACCTATGGGACACAGCAAAGGCGGTCCTGAGAGGGAAGTTCATAGCAATACAGGCTTACCTTAAAAAGATAGAAACATTTCAAATAAAAGACCTAACACTACAACTTGAAGAACTGGAGAAACAACAACAAATAAATCCCAGAGCAAGTAGAAGGAAGGATATAGTCAAGATTAGAGCAGAACTGAATGACATAGAGACAAAAAGAACAATTCAGAGGATCAACCAATCCAGAAGCTGGTTCTTTGAAAAGATTCATAAAGTGGACAAACCTTTGAGCAGACTCATCAAGAAAAAAAGGGAGAGGACCCAAATTAATAATGTCAGAAATGAAAGAGGAGAAATAACAACAGATACCACAGAAATACAAATGATCATCAGAAACTATTATGAACATTTATATGCCAAGAAATTTGAAAATCTGGATGAAATGGACAAATTTTTAGAAAAGTATAATCTTCCAACACTGAAGGAGGAAGAAACAGAAAGCTTGAACAGACCGATAACAGTTGTGGAAATTGAAGCAGTAATCAAGAAACTCCCAGCACACAAAAGTCCAGGGCCAGACAGTTTCCCAGGAGAATTTTACAAAACATTTAAGGAAGAGCTAACCCCTGCCCTTCTCAGACTATTCCAAAAAATCCAAGAGAAGGGAAGACTGCCAGACTCCTTCTATGAGGCCAGCATCACCCTGATCCCAAAACCAGATAAAGACCCTACAAAGAAAGAAAACTACAGGCCAATTTCGCTGATGAACATGGATGCTAAAATCCTCAACAAAATATTGGCAAACCGCATCCAGCAATACATTCAAAAGATTATCCATCACGATCAAGTGGGATTCATCCCAGGGATGCAGGGATGGTTCAATATACGCAAATCAGTAAACGTGATACACCACATAAATCAAAGAAAAGACAAAAACCACATGATCATCTCGATAGATGCAGAAAAAGCATTTGACAAGGTACAGCACCCATTTATGATCAAAACACTCAGCAAAATGGGAATCAATGGGGCATTCCTCAACGTAATAAAGGCCATATATGAAAAACCTACAGCCAATATCATACTCAACGGGCAAAAACTGAAAGCTTTCCCACTAAGATCGGGAACACGACAAGGATGTCCGCTCTCACCGCTTCTTTTCAACATCGTATTGGAAGTCCTAGCCACAGCGGTCAGACAAGAGAAAGAGATAAAAGGCATCCAAATAGGAAAGGAGGAAGTAAAACTATCATTGTTTGCAGATGACATGATAGTGTACATAGAGAACCCTGTAGACTCTACCAAAAAACTCCTCAATCTAATAAGTGAATTTGGCAAAACAGCAGGATACAAAGTCAACGTTCAGAAATCAAAGGCGTTTTTGTACACCAGCAATGCAATAGAAGAAGAAGAAATCAGGAAAAATATACCATTCGATATAGCACGAAAAAAGATAAAGTACCTAGGGATAAATTTAACCAAAGACACAAAAGACCTGTATGCAGAAAACTATACAACATTGAAAAAAGAAATTAAGGAAGACACAAATAAATGGAAGCATATACCGTGCACATGGATTGGAAGAATTAATATCCTTAAAATGTCCATACTACCAAAAGCAATCTATAGATTCAACGCAATCCCTATTAAGATACCAATGACGTATTTCACAGAAATAGAACAGACATTTCAAAAATTTATATGAAACCATAAACGACCTCGAATAGCTGCAGCAATTTTGAGAAAGAAACACAAAGTAGGAGGGATCACAATACCGGACATCAAACTCTACTACAAAGCCACTATACTCAAAACAATCTGGTACTGGCACAAGAACAGACCCATAGACCAGTGGAACAGAATTGAAAGCCCAGAAATAAGCCCAGGTCTCTATGGATATCTAATATTTGACAAAGGGGGCAGAAGCATAAAATGGAGCAATAACAGCCTCTTCAACAAATGGTGTTGGGAGAGCTGGATGGCTACATGCAAAAAATTGAAATTGGATCATCAGCTGACACCATACACAAAAATAAACTCAAGATGGAGTAAAGACTTAAATATAAGTCGCAACACCATCAAAGTCCTAGAGGAGTTCATTGGCAGGAAACTCTCAGATATCCCACGCAGCAATTTTTTCACTGATATGTCTCCTAAAGCAAGGGACATAAAGGAAAGAATAAACAGGTGGGACCTCATCAAAATAAGAAGCTTCTGCACGGCTAAAGAAAACATCAGCAAAATGAAAAGGGAGCCAACCATTTGGGAAAATATATTTGCTAATGATACATCAGATAGAGGTTTGATCTCCAAGATATACAAAGAACTCACTCGACTTGACTCCAAGAAGACAAACGATCCAATCAAAAAATGGGCAAAGGACCTGGGCAGACGCTTTTCTAAGGAGGAGATACAGAGGGCCCAGAGGCATTTGAAAGGATGCTCTGCATCACTAGCCATTAGAGAAATGCAGATCAAAACCTCCATGAGGTACCACCTCACACCGGTCAGAATGGCCATCATAAACAGATCCACAAACAACAGGTGCTGGCGAGGCTGTGGAGAAAAGGGAACTCTAGTCCAATGTTGGTGGGAATGCAGACTGGTGCAGCCACTATGGAAAGCAGTGTGGAATTTCCTCAGAAAGCTGAAAATGGAACTGCCTTTTGATCCAGCGATTCCCCTGCTGGGACTATACCCTGAGAACACCAAAACGCCAATACAAAAGAACCTATGCACCCCAATGTTCATAGCAGCACAATTTACAATAGCCCAGTCTTGGAAGCAACCTAAATGCCCATCAGTAGATGATTGGATCAAAAAATTATGGTACATATACACAATGGAATACTACGCAGCAGAAAGAAAAAAAGAAGTACTAAACTTCGCAACAGCATGGATGGAACTGGAGAGCATCATGCTAAGCGAAATAAGCCAGGGGGCGAAAGACAAATACCATATGATCTCACCTATAAGCGGAACCTAACCAACAATGCAAAGAAGCAAGGCAAATATGACCAGCAACACTGAAAGGAAAAGAAATCAACAGAGACAAGAGGGAAGGGGGGGCAGGGAAAGGGAAGGGAAGGGGAAAGTCAAGGAACATATAGCAAGGACTCATGGACAAAACCAAAGGGGAAGAGCTGAGGGAGGGAAGGTGGGAGGGGGCAAGGGAAAGGGGGGGGGAAGGCAGAGACAAATGTATTTAAAAAGTAAATAAATTAATTAAAAAAAAAAACATATAGACAGCCACACACTGAAGGTAGGGGATTTTAACATCCCTCTGTCAAAAATGGACAGATCTTCCAAACAAAACATCAACAAGGATATTGTGGAGCTGAATAACACATTAAACAAAATGGACTTAACTGACATATATAGAACCTTTCATCCCAAAGAAGCAAAATACACATTCTTTCCAAATTCACATGGAACTTTTTCAAAGATAGACCACATGATAGGACACAAAGCAAGCCTCAGCAAATTCAGGAAAATTGAAATAATACCAAACATTTTCTCAGACCACAAGGACATGAAACTGGAAATCAACCTCAAAAGGAAACTTCAAAAACTTGCAAACTCATGGAGACGGAACAGCATATTATTAAACAATGAATGGCTCAATAGTGAGATAAGGGAAGAAATCAAACAATTTCTGGAAACAAATGAAAATGAACAGACAACAGTCCAAAACCTATGGGACACAGCAAAGGCACTCCTCCAGAGGAAAGTTCATAGCAATACAGGCTTACTTAAAAAAGACAGAAAATTTCGAACAAAAGACCTAACACTACAACTTGAAGAACTGGAGAATCAACAACAAATACATCCCAGAGCAAATAGAAGAAAGGAAATAGTCAAGACTAGAGCAGAACTGAATGACATAGAGATGAGAAGAACAATTCAAAGGATCAACCAATCCAGGAGCTTCTTCTTTTAAAAGATGAAAAAAATCGAAAAGCCTTCAACCAGACCCATCAGATAAAAAGGGAGAGGACCCAAATAAATAATATCAGAAATGAAAGAGGAGAAATAACAACTGATACCACAGAAATACAAAGGATTGTAAGAAACTGCTATGCACAATTATATGCCAAAAAATTTGAAAAACTTGATGAAATGGACAAATTTCTAGAAATGTATAATCTTCCAACACTGAAGGAGAAAGAAACAGAAAACTTGAACAGACCGATAATAGCTGGGGAAACTGAAGCAGTCATCAAGAAACTCCCGGCACACAAAAGCCCTGGGCCGGATGGTTTCACAGCAGAATTTTACAAAACATATAAGGAAGAGCTAACCCCTGTCCTTCTCAGACTATTCCAAAAAATCCAAGAGGAGGGAAGACTCCCAGATTCTTTTTATGAGGCCAGCATCAGCCTAATCCCAAAACCAGATAAATACATTACAAAGAAAGAAAACTACAGGCCAATTTCGCTAATGATCATAGATGCTAACATCCTCCACAAAATATTGGCAAACCGCATCCAGCAATACATTAAAAAGATTATCCACCCGATCAAGTGGGACTCATCCCAGGGATGCAGGCTGGTTCAATATACGCAAACCAATAAATGTAATATATCACATAAACAAGAAGAGAAAAACCACATGATCATCTCGATAGATGCAGAAAAAGCATTCAATAAGGTACAGCATCCAATTATTATCAGAGCATTCAGCAAAATGGGAATAAATGGGGCATTCCTTAATGTAATAAAATCCATGTATGAAAAACCTACAGCCAACATCATACTCAATCGGCAAAAACTAAAAGCTTTCCCCCTAAGATTGGGAATACCACAAAGATGTCCGCTTTCACCACTTCTATTCAATATAGTACTTAAAGAACTAGCTACAGCGGTCAAACAAGGAAAAGAAATAAAAGGCATGAAATAGGAAAGGAGGAAGTAATACTATCATTGTATACAAAACTCTGTATATCCCACCAAAAAAAGTACTCAATACATGAATTTGGCAAAAGAGCAGGATACAAAGTCAACATTCAGAAATCAAAGACAATTTTGTATCCCAACAATGAAATAGAAGAAGAAGAAATCAGAAAAAAATAGCATTCGATATAGCAACATGAAAAATAAAGTACCTAGGAATAAATGTAACCAAGGAGGTAAAAGACCTATATACAGAAAACTATACAACGTTGAGGAAAGAAATTAAGGAAGACAGAAATAAATGGAAACATATACCATGCTCATGGATTGGAAGAATTAATATCATCAAAATGTCCATACTACCCAAAGCAATTTATATATTCAATGCAATCCCTATTAAGATACCAATGACGTATTTCACAGAAATAGAACAGACATTTTAAAAGTTTATATGGAACCGTAAACAACCCCGAATAACTGCAGCATATTTGAGAAAGAAAATCAAAGTAGGAGGAATCACAATATGGGACATCAAACTCTACTACAAAGCCACTATAGTCAATACAATCTGGTACTTGTACAAGATCAAACCC
This sequence comes from Pteronotus mesoamericanus, assembly GCF_021234165.1. Classification (NCBI taxonomy): domain Eukaryota; kingdom Metazoa; phylum Chordata; class Mammalia; order Chiroptera; family Mormoopidae; genus Pteronotus; species Pteronotus mesoamericanus. The sequence continues at coordinate 952,718 of NW_026555150.1, forward strand.
ATAGACCAGTGGAATATAATAGAAAGCCCAGAAATAAGCTCAGGTCTATATAGGCAACTAATTTTTGACAAAGGAGGCAGAAGCGAAAGTGGAGTAAAAACAGCCTCTTCAACAAAGGCTGTTGGGAGAGCTGGACAACTACATGAAAAAATTGAAATTTGATCATCAGCTGACACCATAAACTCAAGATGGATAAAAGACTTAAATGTAAGTCGCAACACCATAAAAGTCCTAGAGGGGAACATTGGTAGGAAACTCTCAGATATCTCACATAGCAATTTTTTCACTGATGTGTTTCCTAACGCATAGGACATAAAGGAAAGTATAAACAAGTGGGACTTCATCAAAATAAGAAACTTCTGCACGGCTCAAGAAAACATCAGCACAATGAAAAGGGAGCCGACCGTATGGGAAAACATATTTACTAATGATACATCAGATAGAGGTTTGATCTCCAAAATATATAAAGAACTCACTCAGCTCCACTCCAAGAAGACAGATGATCCAATCAAAAAATGGGCAAAGGGTCTGGGCAGATGCTTTTCCAAGGAAGAGATACAGAAGGCCCAGAGACATTTCAAAGGATGCTCAGCATCACTAGCCATCAGAGAAATGCAGATCAATATCACAATGAGTTACCACCTCACACCGGTCAGAATTGCCAATATTTTCAACAAACAACAGGTGCTGGTGAGGCTTTGGAGAAAATGGAACGTTAGTGCACTGTTGGTGGGAATGCAGACCGGTGCAGCCACTGTGGAAAGCAGTGTGGAATTTCCTCAAAAAGCTGAAAATGGAACTGCCTTTTGATCCAGTGATTCCCCTGCTGGGACTATACCCTAAGAACACCAAAACGCCAATTCAAAAGAACCTATGCACCCCAATGTTCATAGCCGCACAATTGACAATAGCCAAGTGCTGGGAGCAACCTAAATGCCCCTCAGTAGATGTTTGGATCAAAAAATTATGGTACATTTACACAATGAAATACTATGCAGCAGAAAGAAAAAAAAGAATTACTAACACATTGCAACAGCAAGGATGGAACTAGAAAACATTATGCTAAGCGAAATAAGCCAGGGGGCGAAGGAGAAATACCGTATGATCTCACCTATAAGCAGAATCTAACCAACAAAACAAAGATACAAGGGAAATAAGACCAACAACACTGAAAGAAAAGAGATACCAGCAGAGACAAGAGGGAAGAAGGAAGGGGTGTGCAGGGAAAAGGAAGGGAAGGGGCAAGTCAAGGAACATATAGGAAGGACTCATGGACAAAGCCAAAGTGGGGAATGATTGAGGGATGGAGAGGAAGGAGGGAGGCAGGGGAAAGTGGTGGGGGCAAAGCGGGGACAAATGTATTTGAAAAAATAAATTTAAAAAAATAAAAAAAGTAAAAAAAACAGAAAAAAGGGGGAAATTGAGACAACTATAATAGAATATAATTTTAAAATTCTAAAAATAAATATATAAATAAAGAAATTAATAGAAACAATCCAATTTGCTATTACAAAAGATTAGTAAGGTACAAATAAATGGAAGCATATACCATGTTTATAGATTGGAATAATGAATGTTATTCAAATGTCCATAGTACCCAAAGCAATCTTTAGTTCCAATGCAATCCCTATTAAAATCCTAATGATATATTTCATAGATTCAGAACAAATATTCCAAAAATTTATTTAGATTCTAAAATGACCCCAAATAGCCTCAGCAAGCTTGAGAAAGAAGAGCTATGTTGGAGGGAGCACAATACCTGATATCAAAATATACTACAAGGCCACTGTAATCACACAACCTGGTACTGGCATAAGAACAAATATATAGATGAATGGAACAGAATAGAGAGCCCAGAAATAAACTCATGTTTCTATGGTCAGTTAATATTTGACAAGGGAGGCAAGAGCATAGAACAAAGTCTGTTCAATTAATAGTGTTGTGAAAATTGGATGAGTACATGCAAAAAAAAAAAAGAAAAGAAAAGAAAAGAAAGAAAGAAACTATACCACCAACTTACACCAAGTAGAGGGATAAACTGAAAATAAATAAAAGACTTAAATGTAACTCATGAAACCATAAAAATTGTAGAAGAAAACATAGGCAATAAAATCTCAGGTACCTCTTATGGCAATTTTTTGCCAATATGTCTTCCAGGACAAAGGAAATAAAGGAAAAATAAACAAATGGGACTACATCAAACTAAAAAGCTTCTGCACAGCAAAAGAAACCATCAACAAAGTGAAAAGGGAACCTACTATATTGTGGAACATATTTGCCATTGATAAATCCTGTAAGGGGTTAATTTCCAAAAAGTATAAAGAACTTATACAACTTAACACCAGGAAGACAAACAATCCAATTTTAAAAAATGCACTGCCGTGGCTGGTGTAGCTCAGTGAATTGAGCTCTGGCCTTTGCACTGAAAGGTCACAGGTTCAATTCTCAATCAGGGCATATTCCTGGGTTGTGGGCCAGGTCCCAGTTGGGAGCATGTGAGAGGCAAATGATTGATGTTTCTCTCCCTCTCTTTATCCCTCCCTTCTCCTATCTAAAAGTAAATAAATAAAATCTTTTTTTAAAAATGGGCAAAGAACCTGAATAGACTCTTCCTGAAAGGCACATGCAGATGGCCAATAGACATAGGAGAAAATACTCAACATTACTGATCATCAGAGAGATGCAAATTAAAATCAAAATGAGCTATCACCTCACACCTGTCAGATTGGCTATCATCAGTAAATCAACAAGGAACAAGTACTGACGAGGATGTGGGAAAAAGGAAACACTCATGCACTGTTTGTGGGAGCATAGACTGGTGCAACCATAGTTGAAGGCTTTTTGGAGTTTTCTCAAAAAATTAAAAATGAAACTACCTTTTGACCCAACAATCCTACTTCTGGGAATATAACCTAAGAATCCTGAAACACTAATCAGAAAGAATATATGCAACCCTATGTTCATAGCAATGTTATTAACAATAGCCAAGATCTGGAAATAGCCCAAGTGCCCACTAGTAAATGAGTGGATAGAAAAGCTGTGTTATAATTACACAATGGAATACTTCTCAGCTATGAAAAATGAAAGAACTTTGTTCTTTGTGCCAGTATGAATGGACCTAGAGGATATTATGCTAAGAGAAATAAGCCAGTCAGTGAATGATAAATACCATATGATCTCACTCACATGTGGAATCTAATGAACAGAATAAACATGAACAAAATAAAGCCAGAGGCATAATTACATGGAACATACAGATCTCAGAGGGGAAGGGACAAGGGGAGAGGAAGAAATTAGCCAAAGAACATATATGAATATATGCATAGCCCATGGACACAGACAATGTGGTGAAAGCGGGGTTGGGGTTTGGATGGACGGGAAAAGTGGGGATTTGGGGGACATCTGTAATAATGTCAACAATAAAAATAAAATAAAATGAAGTAAAATAAAACTCATGTCTAGCACCAATGACAGGAAAAAAAATAAAGGTAAGCTAAGAAATAATAAAAGGAAGATTAACTGAAATGGCAAATATTTGGGCAAAATATCATAGAATATTTCCTTCCACTCAAATTCTTTAATTTTTGGATGTTTCTTAAAACCAATTAACATTGTCTAAGGGATGTTTTCACTATATTTAAATGAATTATATATGATAACTATAACTTAAATGGGGAAAGATACTGAATGCTCTATGGTTGTAAGGCTTCTACATTGCACTTGAAGTGATAAGATATTAACTCTAAATAGACTATGAAAAGACAAATATGCATATCACAGTATTTTGAGAAACCACTAAAAATGATAAAATGTATACAGGCAAAAGGAAAATATATAAATTAAAATGGAATACTAAAAGCCATTTTGAATAGTCAAAAATAAAACAAGAATTGGAGAACAGATACACAAAAAAAAAGGACAAACAGAAAACAAAGAACAATATTATAGATCTATTCCAACAAAAATAATTACATTGAATATAAGTGGTACAAGAGCACAAATGAAAGCACAGTGACTGTCAGATTGAATTAAAAAAATACATTCTCTCTATAGACCCAAATATATGCTCTCAAGAAACTCACTTTATTTTTTTTTATTTACTTTTTAAGTACATTTGTCTCTGCCTCCCCCCCACCTCTTTCCCTTGCCCCCTCCCACCTTCCCTCTCTCAGCTCTTCCCCTTTGGTTTTGTCCATGAGTCTTTGCTATATGAAGAAACTCACTTTAAATAAGAAGACATGGATAGCTTAAAAATAAAAGGCTGGAAAAAGAAACACCAGGAAAACACTAAACAAAAAAGAGCTAAAGTAACCATACTGATGTGAAACAAAGCAGATACATATGAGGAAATTAACCACAGGTAACAAGGTCATAACATAATGATAAAAGGGTCATATCATTAAGAAGAAATAATAATTGTAAATGTTTATTCACCCAACAATAATGCTATTCAACACATGGTTCTGGTAAAATTGAACATTCATAACCAAGAAATAAACTTTGTTGCTTACAACTTATTAAAAAAATTTGCTCAAAAAAGATTATAGATTTAAGTGTAAAATGAGAAAGTATAAAACCTAAAGAAGAAAACAAAGGAGCAAAATATTTGTGTGCTTGAATCTGGCAGAATTCTTAACTATTATCCCCAAAGCACAACCAATTTAAAAAGAAAAATTGATAACTTGGACTTCATCAAATGTAAAAACTTTTGCTCTACAAAGAATTCTGTTAAAAGGATGAAAAGATGAGCTGCATTCTGAGTGAAAATAATTACAAATCATATATCTGACAAAGGATTATATCTACAATATATAAGGATCTCTCAAAGTAAAAAAAAAAAGAAAAAAGAAAGAAACAACCTAATTTTTTACATGGGTAAAACAATATAGAATTACATTTCACCAAAGCAGATATATGGATGTCAAATAAGCAAATAAATAAGTATTAAGTTTCATTAATCACTAAGGAAATAAAGACAAATTAAGATAATGATGAGATACCACCCCATTCCTATTAGACTGAGGAAGCCAAATGCTGGAAAGGATGCAGAGTGACTAGAACTCTCATGCATTGCAGACAGGAACAGAAAATAGTACAACCACTTTAGAAAACAATTAGGTAGTTTCTGGTAACATTAAACATACGAATATACTTCCCATCCGGCCCAGCAATCCTACTCCTAAGTAATTATGGCAAGAGAAATGAAATGCTATGTTCATACAAAAATCAGTATGAGAATTTTCATAACAACTATTTTATAATCACCAAAAATGATACAATCTAAATGTCCATCAACAGATGAATGTATAAGCAAAACTGTGGTAAATGAGACTGGATGAAAGAAGGTGAAAGGAATTAACCAAAGAACACATATGCATAGCCTATAGATACAGACAAGTGGAGTGATGGCCAGAAGGAAGGGGGATGGGGCCTGGGTGGAGGTGGGCAAAGTGTGGAAAAGTGGGCACATCTGTAATAGTGTCAACAATAAAAATAAAATTTAAAAAACCTGCATATGAGTGTTTATAGCAGCTTTATTCATAATTGTGAAAATGTAGAAGTAACCAAGGTGTCCTTCAATAGGTGAATGGATAAATGAACTGTGGCACATCTATATAATGCCATATTATTCAGTGAATAAAAAAACTGGGCTATGAAGCCACAAAAAGTCATGGAGGGACCTTAAATGCATATTGCTAAGTGAAAGAAACCAATTTAAAAATACTACATACTATTAGATTCTAATTGTATGACTTTTTGGAAAAAAGCAAAACTATAGAGTCAATAAAGGGGAAGGGTCATCAGGGAACATGTATAAAGAACACATAGACAAAGCCAGAGAGGGGTAGGACCGAGGGTGGGAAGTGGGAGTGAGCAGGGAAGGAGGGGAGTGGTGGGAAGAAAATGGAGAAAACTGTACTTGAACAACAATTGGGGGGAAGGTGGAGCCAAGTGTATTTGAAAAAATAAATTAATTAATAAAAAATATCATGATTGCCAGAGGATAGTGGGAATGGTTGAATAGGTAAAACACAGGAATTTTTTTAGGGCAGTGAAATTCTTCTGTATGATGCTGAATGGTGACTACATGATAGTATACTTTTATCAAAACTCAGAAAACTTGGCAGTAAAGAGTGACCCTTAATGTGTGCAAATTAAAAAGAAATCATTTTGGAGGTTGAGGGATTGAAGGATGAATCTCAAAACATAACAAACAAATTTTAATATATCACAAATGTATGAAACAACTGAACAGAGTGGGGGAATAAGGTACTATATTAACATAGTATAATTTTGGAAATGGATGATATATGTAAGATTAAAGACATAAGAAACTATATATAAGCATTACAATCTAGTTGATAAAATTATTTTCTGTGAGGTTATAGACTGACATTTCTTGAAACCACTATATATGTATACAGGAGTGAAACAAGTAAGTGGATAGTGGATGGTGAGAGCCAGTTTTCTCACTTTTGGCATGGAAGGTTATAGATAAGGGGAGGGGATAGAATGATACATGTGTTAAGAGATTAGAGTTGGTGATATTAGTATGAAGTCATGTTTGGCTCAATAGAGATACAAATGTGAGTATATGTATACTCTATATACAGTATATCTATACAGTATATACAGTAGATATATACAGTATGTCTATATATGTATACATATATAGAGATATACATATATAGTAGATATGAATATATGAGTTAGTTTACATACATGTACTTTTTTTTTGCTGTCAGTTGAGAAAACATAGAAGCAACAATAATACAGTACCAATGAGTATGCCTAGTACACAGATCTTAGTTTCTAATACCATTCTCCAATAAAAGGAAGAGAGACTTTTTGAGAAATAGATGATTCTAGGACTGTGGCAGGAAATATACAAAATGAGCTTGGGGCATCTTGTAATACTAGACAATAAGAAAATGCTCCCTTCCAAAATAGATTGTAAGAACCAAAACACAATTATGAGGTATGTAAAGCAAGAAGCCAACTGAAAGACTTTCCATTATTCAAAGCTAGAAAAATTTGAGCAAAAAAGTTATATTAAGATTATAGCTTAAAGTATAAAATAAATAACCATGAGTAAAACACATATAAATGATCAAAAAATAAAATGGAGAATAGACAAACTCCTATACAGGAACATCCCCAAAATTTATGTACTCTACTGAGTAATGTAATTTCATTCAATACTGTTTTACTATAATGTTGATGAGGAAACACAAAAACAATTTCCAGCTTAGGACATTGTGTGGAGTTTGAACATTCTTCCCATGTATATGGCTGTGTGTGATGCACCCTGGGATCAAACGGTGTATTCCTGCTTTGTTCCCTGAGCTGCATGGTTAGGTTCTAACCACCCTGGATCCTGAACAGGAATAAGCAGGTGGGAAAGTAATTATCTGACTTGTTTTTATTCATCTTTATTAAATGTGTGTATAGCTAACATTTATTTCAATGTTTAATATTAGAAAGAAGAAAATTCTACTTTTTGCAACAGCATGCATAGAGCTGGAAAACATTACGCTAAGTGAAATAAGTCAGTCAGAGAAAGACAATACCATATAGTTTCACTCATGTGTGGAATCTCATGAACAAACTGAACTAACAATGGAAACAGAGACAGACTCATAGGCAGAGAGCAGGATGACAGCTCTGGACAGGAGGTGGAGTGGGGTTAAAGGGAGGAGCAATAAAGGAAAAAGAAAAAGGACTCATGGGCATGGACAATAGTGTGGTGATTGTGGGGAGAAGGGGCTAGGTGGAGATGGAAGACGGTATAGGAGGATAAAAGGTAATGGGAAAGCATACAAAGGTGGAGTGGGAAAAAGGAAAGGAAGGGGAAAGTCAAGGAACATATAGCAAGGACTCATGGACAAAACCAAAGGGGAAGAGCTGAGGGAGGGAAGGAGGGAGGGGGCAAGGGAAAGTGGTGGGGGGGAGGCAGAGACAAATGTATTTGAAAAAATAAATTAAAATAAAATTAAAAAAAAAGAACCAAGGATACACCACCAAGATTTGGAGTTTCAAGTGCAAGCACAGGAAGGGTTGAAGTTTTTTATCATCTCTCTTCTGATCCTTCCTTAGTCGTATCCATCCTCAGCGTTGTTAAAGGTAGTGGATATTTAAAATATGATATTGACAAATAGTGTGTGCAAATTCCTTTCTTCTGCATGAAAATTTCTATCCTATGTACCAAAATAATTGTGTTATTTTCATGATTGTTGACTTAGGAAGTCAGCAGCTATGTAGGGTTGCCACCCCATCAACCATTACTATCACAGTCCCAAACTGCACTGACAGGCCCTGGGGCACCATAGAGAACTCACAGAAGCACCGTGAGACATTTTAAATTTTTCAAGAGAAACACTAACATTTGTTGGGTACTACATTAACTGCCATTACTAAGTTGTTTGGACCTGACTAATTAATAAAAGCAATAGAAAGGGGAAAAAAAGTCTTTAAAATAAAAAAAAAAAAATCGAAGGACTGGAACCTTCATTTTGTTGAACTATTTTAAAAAAGAAGCGTTTGGGTCTTATTTAGAAGTTTAGTGATGTTTTGGTGATTAGGAACATGCTGTGGGAACTTAACTCTTGTTAATATCAATTAGCCTATGGTAAAATTGGTCTTGCTATATGTCTTTTCATTTAAAGTTGCAGTTTCTGCCTTGGCTGGTATGGCTCAGTGGGTTGAGTGCTGGCCTGCAAACCAAAGGGTCACCAGTTCAATTGCTAGGGAGGGCACATGCCTGGGTTGCGGGCCAGGTCCCCAGTTGGGGGCATGCGAGAGACAGTCACACTTTGATGTTTCTCTCCCTCTTTTCTTCCTCCCTTCCCCTCTCTCTAAAAATAAATAAATAAAACCTTAAAAAAATAAAGTTGCAGTTTCTAAGAACCTATGATTGAAATTTATTGAGAACTTACTGTACTTATTAAGTTTAGGTTGAACATAGATACTTTCTTCCAAAGAGTACATTGTTGAAAAAAAGGGGAAATATAATAAGTTTATAATGTAGAGATCTGACAAATACTACCTCAAGCCATTTGACCAAGTTTAACATCAACAGTGATAAGTCATATTGATAGTATTTTCCCTTGATATGATGGTATGCAAATGGCAACTTTACTTCTACTATCTTCCTCCCCAAAAGATAATACATCAGACTAATTTTGAGAAAAACATCAGATAAATACCAATAGACAAACATTTGTCAAAATATTTGATCAGTAATTCCTTAAACTTTTCAAGGTCATTAGTAATGAGGAACATCTAAGAAATTTACACTTGAGAAGACCCTAAAGAGACATAAAAATTATATGTAATGTGGTGTACTGCATGAGATCCTGGAACAGAAAAGACATTGTGGAGAAACTGAGGAAATCATATTAAAGTATAAACTTTAGTTTACGATAATGTATTAATATTTGTTCTTTGTTATGACAATTATACCATACTAATGTAAGGTGTTAGTAATAGGGTGGTTTTTTGGGTATATGGGAACTTCACAATGATTCTATAACCTAAAAAAAGCTTTAAAGTAAAAGGTTTATTTAAAAAAAAATTTAAACCAAGATTACTCTGTATTTGTTTTCAGAGGCTTCCCTCCCAGGTCCTCTGACTATAAATAAGGAGTTTCTCCTGAAGTTTTTGTGTTTGGTGTTCACTACACAATTCTACATTTACCCCTCCTCTCAGGTCAGACATGGGACACAAAGGGGGAAAAATATGTGAAGCTTATTGTAATTTAAGTTGTGACTAAAGTTCCCAATCTGCCTCCTATTGTTTACTTTTCAGATCCCTTACCTAGAGGCTTTTGAATTTTGTTCAAAGATTGTGGTTGTATTCAGTGGGAGAGATGTGGTGTAGTTGGTTTACTTTTTCTAGGCCAGGACTGGAAAGCTCAACCTAAATTTCATTTGGTTGAAGGGAGGACTTCAGTATCTTTGGATAACTATTTTTTATTTTTTTGAGTAATTCATATTGTAGTCCATTTTTTTTTCATTTTCTAGGTGCTCATGCCACACTAAATGATTCCAATAGCTTCATTCAAAGCATTACCCTGCAACTCCATCAGTTTATGTGCTAACCTATCGTTTTTCTAACATTGATTGGATTTCTACATTCAAAGATAGATAGATGATACACACACACACACACACACACACACTATAAGTGAATATATATATATATATATCTATATGTTGCATCTACCTATCTATAATTATATCTGTCTAGCTGTACCTGAGAGATAATCATATCCTTATTCAAATACATAAGCAGAATTACATTATGCATTTTTTTACTAACATATATATAGGGTATTTTCCCATGTCCATGCATACAAAACAATCTCCTTTTTTCAAAGATTTTAGACTTTGCCAATGGCTGATGGGGAGTATGCAAACATAGTTACACTTGCATTTTACATACATTATTGTGGCTGCAGTATAGAGGGAGACAAGACTAGAGGCAGGGAAGCCAATAAAGAAGGTGGAGCGGGGGTCCTTCAGACAACAAAGATGAGGACTTGGAATAAAGCAGGTGGGATAGAAGTGTTAGGACACATTTGAAAAATGTTTGAGAAGTTATTTTAAAAAACCAGGAGTCTTGTATAGGATTTAAGGTAGAGCTCGCTTTTATGTTATAGAAATGTATTGACTGAACTCCTTTAGCTATTTTCAGTCCATCAGGCCATGGGTTCAATATAGAGTTTATTTCAGCATTTCAGTATGGATTAACATCAAATGTTCATGGCACAGGTATATTTAAATACCATTTATTTTATCTCTACTTTTATTCAGTTGATGTAGGGCTAGCTTTATGATTATGGGGGATTGAAAATTACTTAAGGAAATTGAACTAGCATTTATTAAACTATTATACCATGTGTCTAGCCCTCTACTAACCACTTTGTTTACTTGATCACAGTGTATTAGCCTGTTCAGGCTTCCATAACAAAATATCATAGGTTGAGTGGCTTAAACAATAGATATTTATTTTCTTATAGTTCCAGAGACTAGAAGTCCCAGATCAAGGTGCCAGCCAATTGGGCTTCTGATGCGAGCTCTCTTTCTGCGTTTTATACAGCTGCCTCCTCACTGTGTCCTCACATGGTCTTTTCTCTGTGTACACCTACCTAGAGAGGGAGCTATCTCCCCTTCTTCTTAAAAGGCTGCCGCTCCTATCAGATTAGGACCCCACCTTTATAACCTCATTTAACATAAAGACTCTATTTCCAAATATAGTCACATTGAATATCAGGGATTTAACTTACAAATTTTGAGGGGACACAGTTCAGTTCATAAAAATCATAGTTAATGCTCATGAAAACCCTACAAAATAGTATTATTCTTATTTATATATGATGAAATAAAATCTGAAAAATGTTAAGTAAACAACCCAGTGTCATTGGGCTAGTACATGATGTAACTGCTCTTTGAGCCCCCGTCTCTCAGGATCATTCCACTAAATCAGGCATTGGCAAAGTACAGTTCATGGGCTAAATCTGATTCATTACTTGTTTTGTTGAAACAACACAGCATGCTCATTTCATTACATATTGCTTAACTGCCTGTGGCTGATTTCATGCTATAATGGAAAGTTTAGTTGTGGTGGAGACCATATGCCCCACAAAGCCTAATTTTTTTTTTTGGCCCTTTGCATAGAAGGTTCACTGGCTTCTGAACTATACCACACTGCTAGCAAACAGCAAAATTTTTAGCATGTCCCCAAGATTTTATCAAGTTATTACTTTTTATTTAAGCTATCAGTGTATGCCACTTTTCCTATCTACATTTTTTTTCAGAGTTGATGGCTACCCAAGGCTATGGCATTCATGTAGATTAATTGGTTAATAGAAGATGATAAACCTCTGACTTTCATGCTCTGCTAAGAAACACAGATGAATGGGTAAGAGAAATTACTCTTGATGACAAAGACCCTGGTGCTAAGAAATTCGAGTGCGAGGAAGATAAGTTCTGGAGCACTTGATTAATTCCATGATGGAAAAATGTCTTTCACTAACACAGGTATGTAATGTCTTTGGTGTCTGTCTCTCTTGGTAGAGAGATAGCTCTTCTTGAAACCAAGTGTTTGTTTTGACAACTTTCACTTTAAAATGGCAGGAGTTAAATTGAAAATTGAACACAGACTTAGCAAATGTAACCCTCATGGAAGAATATCAGTATTAATTTCTATATAGATAGTGGCTTCTAAAAGACTTATTCTTCCAAAATCAAGCTTAAGTCAAAAACAATAAAGCCTCAGGGTAACATTGTTTACTATTATACAAACTGAGGTGTGTTTTGGGTCAAATCATGTCACAGGAATCATAACAACTCCACCAATTAGAAGCCAGTGATAACGTGGTTAGCCCTATTCTCTACATCATTTTTGTAAAAGATACTCATCATACTGAATATATGATGTCTCCCATTAGGATGAATGACAGGACAGAGAAGAGGACTGCAATGGAGAACTGAGAATAAATAGCTCAGTGAAATATTAAGGTATTTTAAAATAAATTTTATATATATGAATAACTACATGGTTTTGAGTAGCAATAAATTGTGTGATGATTTTCTCAATAGACTGGAAGACTATTTGATGTAGAATTATCAGGTGTCAGAGCTAGAAGAGCCATTAGAGATTATTTAGTCTAATCTTCTCACTTAATAGGTGAGGTAACTAAAACCGAGAAAGGGAAAAAGCTGTTACCAAAGTCTCACAGTGAAGTTTGTGGCAGACCTTGTCAAGAGATTCTAAGCCCCCCAAAATACATGATTTGGGCAGTGTACATACAGTGGTGTAAATAAATGTGAGAGACATTGACAAGCAAAGAAACGACCTCCATTAGCATTTCCCAAAGATTTTGTGCAACAAAATGGATGAAATAGAAATTTTTAACAAATATAAATCAGAGTTTAGCTTTCAAGTATATTATATCCATGACTGATCCATGAAACAAATTAAGATATAAAGACCTAAGAACTGATGTTCTAAATAGCAATATCTAGTAACATAATTTTCTTATTCAAGTATTGTCAATTCTAAACACATATATGGCTTCTAAGAAAAAAAGGGCATGAAGGTTGGCTTACTCCAGCTGTGATCCAGGAGAACAGCAGTAAAAGGCCAAAGGCACCCTGAAGTCCACCTCCACATGTCAGCTGCTCTGCTACCCTCTGAAGTTTCTGGCTTTCTTTGAAAGCAATTCTGTAGAAAAACTGTAGAGTGACCCCAGGCTGTCCTCAAACCACAGATGTTTTCACATGGCTCAAGCTTGATAAGATAACATTATTAAAGTCCTGTCAGGAGAAAGATAGCAGAGGAGTGAATGGGAGTCACGCTGACCTCCTCCTCCCAAGACCAAACTAGAATTGCGACTAAATAATGGAGTAATCACCTGGAAAACAATGGAACTATAGCGGGAGAGGAGCCTTGGAGCAGCAGACAGACAGTGGATTCGACTCTCACACATCCCAACGGGTGAGAAGTGCGGTGGAGGCTGGAGAGGGTGGGCTGCGTGCCCATGGGCACTAGCCCCAGAGGAACATTGAAACGGCCAGTTAGCTCCCCCCGAGAAGAACGGGATCTGAATCATAAACAGGGACCTCTAAACTACAGCAGCTAAAACCGGGAAAATACAGACAAAACGCAACCCCGAAAAGCTTAGGGGCACTCTCTGTGAGAGACAGGTGGCTGGGAATGCAAAGTAACATTTAAAGGGCCAATGCAAAAATTGCAGTGGCATCCACCCTCCTTGATCTCTGAGTAGAGGCGGCAGCAGGGTGGGCTGGTGCCTGGGAAAAGACTGGTGAGGAAAAATTTGTGAAGAGAACTGAGACGGCTGCAGGTAGAGCCCCGGTGATAACGCACCTCCCACTCTGCAGCTACCATCTCGCTCAGGCATAAGGGAATCAATTAACCTGCCTTTTGTGCTCTCCGCACACAGCTTGTGCATGTGAGCTGGGGGACTGAGTGCAGACTGGCTGGGAGAGCCTTGAGAAGAGACTGGACACAGAGGTGTTGGGGAAAGAATGGGAGGAGGAACTGGGGAGTCCCAATTCCCTCCCCGTTCTGTAGTCTCCATTCTGGGCAGGCAAGGCGCGCCCCCAAAGAGGCAAAAGCGGGGTGCGCATGAACCAGACTGCCTGCGATTGAAACGCAGTCTGCACAGGTGGTGGATCCTTGGCTGAAGGGGTCAAAGAACTGCCCAGAGACCCCTAAGGAGAGACTGGAAACGGAGGCATTGGGGAAAGAACGGGAGGAGGAACCAGGGAGTCCCGACTCCTTCTCCATTCCCTAGTCTCCATTGTGGGGGAAAGCACATACCCCCAAAGAGCCAAAAGCCGAAAAGCACATAATAGAGAACCCAAAACCACCTGGCACAGGCACGCACACTTGCACCAAATGGCCGGTGAGGGTTGACAATTGTGTGTTTGGACCCGCGCGGGCTAGCGAGGACTCACACGGGCTGGCAAGGCCTTCCACAGATTGGCACTGATGGGGCGTGGGAGGGAGTGCACAGATTAGCGTGGGCAGGTGTAAATTGACCCGTGCGGGCTGCGAGTGCAGAGCAGGCTGCAGAAATAGTGGATCCCGGGCTGAAGGGGTCACAGAGCTGCCCAGAGTCCCTGGAGGAGAGACCGGAGACAGGATTACCTGGAGAGACCTGGAGCTGACTTCCTCCCATTTCCGTAGTCTCCATTTGGCGAGGGCAAGCAATGCATCCAAAGAGCCAAAAGCAGGGAAAGCACACAATAGAAGGCCATAAACTGACCAGTGCTGGGGTGCCCGCCGGCCAGGGGGCCAGACGAGTACATGAGGTCACGAAGAAGCCCCCTGGGCTGGGGCAAGTACACGCGAGCCCAGGTTAGCGGGAGATCCTGCCGACCAGGGAGCGTGATCAAGGAGCCAGTGGGAGAGTGCAGAGCGATCCACAGAAATAGTGGACCCCTGGCCGAAGGGGTCACACAGCTGCCAAAAGCAGGAGTCAGACACAGACACTAGACTCCTGGCAGGCTCAAACAAATGACCCAAGGCCATATAGGGTCAACAACTGACATCATCAGAGGCAAGCCCAGAAAGAAAAGTAAAGGAAAAAAATAAATAAATAAAAGACCCGCCTACTACCATAGAGGTTTAATCCACAAAGTCAGGAAATCTAGATAGCCCAATTGAAGCAGAAGCATAAATAAATAAATAAATAAGCAAATTACTTAACAGACTCTCACAAAAATGGGAAGAAAAAGAAGTTCCCCCCAAATGAGTGGAAAAGGGGCCTCCCCACAGAGAGAGCTGAATGAAATAGAGGCAAGGGAACTATCAGATATTTAATTCAAAACAATGGTTCTAAGGAAGCTCAATGAGCTCAGCCAGCTCAAAGAGAACTATGAGAAACTGCAGAGAAACTATCAGGATCTTACAGCAAACTATATCAACCTGGAAAAGGACATAGAAACTATCAAGAAGACACAAGAGGATATGAGGAATAACATTTCTGAATTAAAGGACACAGTAGAAGGAATCCAAAGCAAGATGGATGAAGCCGAGGATCGAATCAGTGAGATGGAGGAAAAGGTAGAAAAAAGCTCCCAGAAAGAACAAGAATGCAGAAGCTGGTTCTTTAAAAGATAAATCAAATTGACAAGACTTTAAGCAGACTCATCAAAAAAAAAAAATAAAGAGGGAGGACCCAAATTAATAATATCAGAAATGAAAGAGGAGAAATAACAACTGATACCACAGTAATACAAAAGATTGTCAGGAACTATTTTGAACAATTACATGCCAAGAAATTTGAAAATCTTGATGAAATGGACAAATTTTTAGAAAAGTATAATCTTCCAACACTGAAGGAGGAAGAAACAGAAAGCTTGAACAGACCGATAACAGCTGCGGAAATTGCAGCAGTAATCAAGAAATTCCCGGCACACAAAAGCCTAGGGCCGTACGGATTCACAGGAGAATTTTACAAACATTTCAGGAAGAGATAACCCTGTCCTTCTCAGACTATTCCAAAAAATCCAAGAGGAGGGAAGACTCCCAGACTATTTTATGAGGCCAGCATCACCCTAATCCCAAAACCAGATGAAGACCCCACAAAGAAAGAAAACTGCAGGCCAATTTCACTGATGAACATAGATGCTAAAATCCTCTACAAAATATTGGCAAACCGCATCCAGCAATACATTGAAAAGATTATCCACCACGATCAAGTGGGATTCATTCCAGGCATGCAGGGATGGTTCAATATACACAAATCAGTAAACGTGATACATCACATAAATAAAACACAAGACAAAACCACATGATCATCTCGATAGACACAGAAAAAGCATTCGATAAGTTACAGCACCCATTTATGATCAAAACGCTAAGCAAAATGGGAAAAATGGGGCATTCTTCAACGTAATAAAGGCCATATATGAAAAACCTACAGCCAACATCATACTCAACGGGCAAAAACTAAAAGCTTTCCCTCTAAGATTGGGATCATGGCAAGGATGTCTGCTTTCACTGCTTCTTTTCAACATCTTATTGGAAGTCCTAGCCACAGTGGTCAGACAAGAGAAAGAGATAAAAGGCATCCAAATAGGAAAGGAGGAAGTAAAGCTATCCTTGTTTACAGATGACATGATAGTGTACATAGAAAACCCTGTAGATCCCATGAAAAATCTCCACAACCTAATAAGTGAATTTGGCAAAACAGCAGGATACAAAGTCAATATTCAGAAATAAAAGGCATTTTTGTACACCAGCAATGAAATAGAAGAAGAAGAAATCAGAAAAAAAATACCATTCGATATAGCAAGAAGAAAAATAAAGTACCTAGGAATAAATTTAACCAAAGATGTAAAAGACCTGTACGCAGAAAACTATACAACACTGAAGAAAAACATTAAGGAAGACACAAATAAATGGAAGCATATACCGTGCTCATGGATTAGAAGAATTAATATCCTCAAAATGTCCATACTACCCAAAGTGATTTATAGGTTCAATGCAATCCTTATTAATATACCAATGACATATTTCACAGAAATAGAACTGACATTTCAAAAATTTCTATGGAACCATAAACAACCCCGAATAGCCTCAGCAATTTTGAGAAAGAGAAATAAAGCAGAAGGGATCACAATACTGGACATCAAACTCTACTACAAAGCCACTATACTCAAAACAATCTGGTACTGGCACAAGAACAGACCCATAGATGAGTGGAACAGAATAGAAAGCCCAGAAATAAGCCCAGGTCTCTATGGGTATCTAATATTTGACAAAGGGAGCAGAAGCATAAAATGGAGCAATAATAGCCCCTTTGACAACTGGTGTTGGGAGAGCTGGATAGCTACATGCAAAAAATTGAAATTGGATCATCAGCTGACACCATACACAAAAATAAACTCAAGATGGATTAAAGACTTAAATAGAAGTCGCAACACCATAAAAGTCCTAGAGGAGAACATTGGCAGGGAACTCTCAGATATCCCACGCAGCAATTTTTTCACTGATATGTCTTTAAAGCAAGGGGCATAAAGGGATGAATAAACAAGTGGGACCTCATCAAAATAAGAAGCTTCTGCACGGCTTAAGAAAACATCAGCAAAATGAAAAGGGAGCCAGCTCTATGGGAAAATATATTTGCTAAGGATACCTCAGATAGAGGTTTGATCTCCAAGATATATAAAGAACTCACTCGACTCCACTCCATGAAAACAAACGATCCAATCCAAAAATGGGCGAAGACCTGGGCAGACGCTTTTCCAAGGAGGAGATACAGAGGGCCCAGAGGCATTTGAAAGGATCTCAGCATCACTAGCCATCAGAGAAATGCAGATCAAAACCACCATGAGGTACCACCTCACTCCGGTCAGAATGGCCATCATAAACAGATCCACAAACAACAGGTGCTGGTGAGGCTCTGGAGAAAAGGGAACCCTAGTACACTTTTGGTGGGAATGCAGACTGGTGCAGCCATTGTGGAAAGCAGTGTGGAATTTCCTCAAGAAGCTGAAAATGGAACTGCCTTTTGATCCAGTGATTCCCCTGCTGGGACTATACCTTAGGAATCCCAAAACGCCAATTCTAAAAAACCTATGCACCCCAATGTTCATAGCAGCACAATTTACAATAGCCAAGTGTTGAAAGTAACCTAAATGCCCATCAGTAGATGATTGGATCAGAAAACTATGGTACATTTACACAATGGAATAATACACAGCAGAAAGAAAGAGCTACTACCATTCATGACAGCATGGATGGAACTGGAGAGCATTATGCTAAGTGAAATAAGCCAGGGGATGAAAGACAAATACCATATGATCTCACCTATAAGTGAAACCTAACCAACAATACAAACATGCAAGGAAAATAGGACCAGGAACAGTCAAAGGAAAAGAAACCAACAGAGACAATAGGGAAGGAGTGATGGTGGGGCGGGGGAAAAGGAAGGGAAGGCCAAAGTCATGGAACATATAGCAAGGACTCATTGACAAAACCAAAGGGGAAGAGTTGAGGGATGGAGGGAGGGATGGAGGGAGGGTCCAAGGAAAGTGGGGGGGGGGGTAGCCAGAGACAAATGTATTTGAAAAAAAAATTACATTTAGTATACGTATGGCCATGGAATATTTGGAACATAGTTACACAAAGAAAGTATTTGTTACTTATCTAAGTTCAGATTCACTGGGCTACATGTATCTTTATGTGCTAAACCTGAAACTCCACATTGTCACCAATTGGGAAATTTTAGAAAAGCAGGATCTTAGGCTCTATCCAAAATCTGATCATTTCAAATCTAAAGCTCAAGAAGAAACTCAGGTATTTCATGTACACGTTAAAGTTTGTGAGTCATTAAAAAAAATAGTATTTTTTTCCCTTAAGTAAAATATTCAAACCCAAAAACTATAAAATATTGACAATGCGACTATATTAAACATGTAAGACCAAATAATAATATACATATAAAAAAAGTTAAAGGACAAGTAATGGAATAGGAGAGTATTTGCAACACATTTTAAAAAATGTTAATAGTTTTTTTTTGTTTTTTTTTTTTTTTTAGGGAGAAATTCTACAAACCTTTAATCAAAAAACTGGATAGAGAACACCAAAAAATCATTTAAAGCTTTTTTAAAATAATAGAAATAGGAAAGAAATATATAAAAACAGGTTTAATTTCAATAAAAAATAAAGGAACAATTAAAATAACACATCATTGTCACAGTCAGATTAATAAGTATTAAAAATATTGGTAATATCAAGTATTGGTGACTGTGAAGGAAGTGGGTAATCATAGACTCTTTTTCTTTACCTTAAAGCAGTCCCTTTAGCATATCTTGCAATGCAGATTTGGTGGAGGTGTATTCTTTTTGCCTTCTTTTATCTGGGAAGTTCTTTATTTTACCTTCCATTTTACTCAAGAGCCTTGCTGGATTGAGCAGTCTTGGTTGCAGGCCTTTACTTTTCATTGCCTGGAATATTTCTTGCCACTCCCTTCTGGCTTGTAGTGTTTCTGTTGAGAAGTCAGCTCCTACCTGTACCAGAGCTCCCTTACATATTACTACTTCTTTATCCCTTGCTTGCTTTAGGATTCCCTGTTTGTCTTTGATATTTGCCATTTTAATGATGATGTGTCTTGGAGTGGGCCTCATTGGGCACCTCTTTAATGGGACCCTCTGTGCTTCCTGGACTTTTGTCACTTTTTCTCTCCTTCAATTAGGGAGGTTTTCCGTCATGACTTTTTCAAACAGGTTCTCTATCCCTTCCTCATCCTCTTCTCCTTCTGGTATCCCTATTTTAAGGATATTATTACGTTTCAGGTTGTCCTGCATGTCCCTCAATGTCTCTTCATTCTTTTTGAGTCTTCTTTCATTTTCTTGCTCTTTCTGTGTGCTTTTTTCTACCTTTTCCTGAAGCTCGCTGATTTGATCCTCTGCTTCATCTAGCCTACTTTGGATTCCTTCTAGTGTGTTGGTCTATTCAGAAATTGTATTCTTCATTTCCTGATTCCTCTTATGGATAGTTTCTATGTCCTTTTTCATGCTGATAGAATTTGCAGTAAGTTTCTTGTAGTTTCTCTGTAGTTTTTGTAATTCTCTGAGCTCACTGAGCTTCTGTAGAAGCAGTGTTTTGTAGTCAATATCTGATAGTTTACTTGCCTCTATTTCGTTAAGTTCTCTTTCTGGGCATTCTTCCTTTCCTGTTGACAGAGATGTTTCTTTGTCTTCTCATTCTTTGTGAGACTCTTCTTCTTTGCTTCTGCTTCTTAAATTGATCTGTGTTGATTTTCTGACTTTGTGGTGTGATCTTCTATGTTAGGAGACTGCTGCTTTTTCTTTCTGTATCTGCCTGTGATGATGTCAGATGTTGACCCTGTCTGAAATTAGGTAGTCTGTTCAAGAATTCCAGGAATCTGCTGTCTGTGGTTGTCTCCTTCAGCTGTTAATGTATTCACTCTTCATTCAGCAGGCCAGCATATACAGCACAGGCTGTGGCGGAGTCCCTCCTGGTGGGGGTTATTGGGTCCTCTCACAGTGCTGCCACTCAGGGGAGTGGACTGCCTGAGCAAGATGGCTGCTGCCTTATGGCAGAGGAGTCAGCACTGCCATCCCGCCAGCTACTCTCTCAGTTCTCTCCCAAAAGCCTCCTACCCAAGTCTCTCCTTATGTATCCACAGCCCTCTCTGCCCCCACCTTTGCCGGAGACCAAGGTAAGTGGCTGCAAATAAAAATTTATGTGTTGGCACTTTAAATGGCTCTTTGCATCTCCAGCTGCCTATGTCTGTTAGAGAGCAACCCTGCTGCTTCTCACAGCTGGCTGTTATCTGTGTAATTTTTGGACTCTGGTGTTGCAGTCTGGAAATCCCCACTTACGGTTTAGAATCCACTCTTCTTAGTGGGGTCCAACTGGTTGTTTCAATATCCTTCTGGTGCTGTCGCCCATGGGCACCCTGCCTGCCTTCTCGAGTCTCTACTGCAGTCCTTTCCAGTTAGATTGTGCAAAAGCTGATTCTTCTCCCTCTCCGAGGTTTAAAGGCTTCTCTCTTGTTATTATTCAGTTGTTTGTTCCAGGTGGTTTCTCCACAATTTAGTTGTAATCCAGATTTGTCCTGGGATGAGATCAGTGTGACTTCCCCTTCAATCCTCAGCCATTTTGATTCTTCTTACCCTGCATTATTTTAATAGTAAAACATATATTTTCCCCAAGGTACCTCTTCATCCTGTCTCAGATTCTCACTTGTGGGGTTTTCTTCCTGCTTTCCTAGGTTATCCTACAATTCAAAATTAAGTCTTTAATTCTTGTGTGTGTGTGTGTGTGTCCAAGTCTTTTATTTCTTTAATTTAGTTTACCTTTCAAATATTTTATTTATTTATATTTAGAGAAAGGGACAGAGAAAGAGAGGGAGAGAAACATCAATTTGTGGTTCCCTCTTGAATGCCCCCAAACTGGAGACCTGGCCCACTATCCAGGCACGTGCCCTTACTGAGAATTGAACTGGCAACTCTTTGGTTCGCAGGCCACTACTCAATACACTGAGCCACACCAGCCAGAGCTATTTTATTTTTTAACTTTTTATTTTAATTTTTCAAGTTTAGTTGTCTCCATTTTCCCATGCCCAATCTCCCCTGCCCCAGGCACCCTCACCCCCACCCTCAATACTTCCCCATTTTGGCTTTGTCCATGTGTTCTTTACACATGTTCCTTGACTCGACCCTTCTTCTTCTTTTCCCTGTTACTCCCTTCTCTCCTCCCTTCTGGTCACTGTGGGTTTGTTTTTCCTTTCAATGTTGCTGGTTATATTATTCTTGCTTGTTTGTCTTTTTGATTAGGTTCCACTTATAGGTGAAACCATATGGTATTTGTCTTTCACTCCCTGGCTTATTTCACTTAGCATAATACTCGCTAGTTCTATCTGTGCTGTTGTGACAGGTAAGAGTTCCTTATTTCTTTGTGCTGCATAGTATTCCATTGTGTAAATGTAGAATAGATTTTTGACCCACTCATTTACTAATGGGCTCTTAGTTTGCTTCCATTACTTGGCTATTGTAAATTGTGCTGCTATGAGCATTGGGATGCATGAGTTCTTTTGAAATAGTATTTCAGGATTCTTAGGGTATAATCCTAGTAGTGGAATTGCTGGGTCAAAAGGCAGTTCCACTTTTAGTTTTTTGAGGAAATTCCATACTATATTCCATAGTGGCTTCACCAGTCTGCATTCCCTCCAACAGTGTACTAGGGTTCCATGTTCTCCACATCCTCACCAGCACTTGTTTGTACATTTGTTTATGATGGCCATTCTGGATGATGTGAAGTAGTATATCATTGTAGTTTTAATTTGCATTTCTCTGATGGCTAGTGATGCTGAGCACCCTTTCATATGTCTCTGGGCCCTTTGTCTATCCTTGGAGAACTGTCCTTTGCCCATTTTTTAATTTGTTTGTTTGTCTTCCTGGAGTTAAGTCCTGTGAGGTCTTTATATATTTTGCAGATCAAGCCCTTGTCTGAAGTATCATTGGCCTCAAATATATTTTCCCATATGGTTGGTTATCTTTTCATTTTGCTGATATTTTCTTTAGCCATGTAGAACCTTCTTATTTTGATGGTCACATTTGTTTATTATTTCCTTTATTTTCCTTGCTCTATGGGACATATTGGTAACAATATTGCTGCATGGAATATTGGAGAGTTTCCTGCTTATGTTCTCTTCTAGGGCTTTTATGGTGTCGCGACTTATATTTAAGTCTATTATCCATCTTGAGTTTTATTTTTATGTATGGTATAAGTTTTTGGTCAAAATTCATTGTTTTGCATGTTGCTGTACAGATCTCGAAACACCATTTGTTGAAGAGGCTATTTTTACTCCATTTTATGCTTCTGCCCCATTTGTTGAATACTGTTTGAACACTGAGACATGGGTTTGTTTCTGGACTCTCTATTCTGTTCCATTGGTCTATGTGTCTTTTCTTATGCTAGTATCAGACTGTTTTGATTACAGTGATGTTGTAATATAGTTTGATGTCAGGTATCATGATCCCTCCTACATAGTTCTTCTTTCTCAAAATTGCTTTGGTTATTAGGGGTTGGTTATTGTTCCATATAAATTTTTAAATGTTTTTTCTATATCTGTGAAAAATGTCATTTCTATTTTAATAAGGATGGTGTTGGATGTATTAATTGCTTTGGGGAGTATGGACATTTTGATGATGGTAATTCTTCCAATTCATGAACATGGTATATGCTTCCATTTATTTTTGTCTTCTTTAATTTCTTTCTTCAGTGTTGTGTAGTTTTCTGTGTACAGGTCTTTCACCTCCTTGGTTAGATTTATTTCTAGGTAATTTATCTTTCTTGTTGCTACAGCAGATGGGATTTTTTCCTGATTTCTGATTCTGATGTTTTATTGTTAGTGTACAAAAATGCCTTCAATTTCTGAATATTGACTCTGTATCCCATTGTTTTACCAAATTCACTTATTACTTTGAGTATTTTTTTGGTGGAGCCTATAGGGTTTTCTATGTACACTATCATGTCATCTGTAAACAATGACAATTTTACTTCCTTCTTTCCAATTCGGATGCCTTTTATTTTTGTTCCCTGTCTGATCGCTGTGGCTAGGAATTCCCGTGCAGTGTTGAATAAAAGTTGTGAAAGTGGACCACCTTGTCTTGTTCCCAACCTTAGTGGGAAAGCTTTTACTTTTTGCCCATTGTATGATGTTGGCTGTTGGTTTTCCATTTATCGCCTTTATTATGTTGAGGTATTCCACCTTTACTCCCACTTTGCTGAGTGTTTTTAAAATAAATGGGTGCTGTACCTTATTAAATGCTTTTTCTGCATCTATTGATATATGATCATGTGGTTTTTGTCTTTACTTTTGTGTGTGTGATGCAGCACGTTTATTGATTTGTGAATATTGAACCATCCTTGCATCCCTGGAATGAATCCCAACCCCTCAACCCCTCTTCACTCCTTTGAGTCTTTTTCTAACTCTTTCTGGGAGTTTTTTTCTACCTTGTCCTCCAGCTCGCTGATTCAGTCCTCGGATTGCTGATTCAGTCCTGTGCTTCATATAGCCTTCTTTTGATTCCTTCTACTGTGTTCTTTAATTCAGAAATTGTACTTTTTCATTTCCTCTTGCCTGTTGTTGATAGTTTCTATGTCCTTTTTTTATGCTGATACAGTTTGTAGTAAGTTCCGGGTAGTTTCCCTGCAGTTTTTTTGTAATTCTCTCTGAGTTCAGTGAGTTCATTTAGCTTCCTTATAACCATTGTTTTGAAATCAATATCTGATAATTGCTTGTATTTCATTTAGTTCTCTTTGTGGGGATTCCTCCTTTCCTTTCTATTGGGAATTGTTTCTTGTCTTCCTATTACTTGTTAATCTCTTCTTTTTTGCTTCTGCTTCTTAAATTGATGTGTTTTGACTTCCTGACTTTATGGTGTGAACTTTTATGTTAGGAGACCTGTTGATTCAGTGGTGCTGTCTCCTTGATTTCCTGAACTTGCTGCTTTTTTGGATGTCTTTTATGCCATTTATGTTGGCTCTCTGGGAGCCATTGGGTTTTGATTGTTGTTTGTTAGTTCTTTAGTGGGCCCTACCCTCCAGATGGTTTATGGAAGGTCCCTGTGCTCACCATGTCTTAAGTGTTTTTGTGCAACTGCTGCCAGAACAAAACCCCAAAGCCCAGGAAACAAACCCATATCTGCAAAAATAACTACCCCCTACTCTCCCCCTATCAACAGCTAATGATCCAGTATTAATAAGGTAGTCAGGTTATGCTAAAGCTGATTCTTCTGTCTCTCCAAGGTTATAAAGCTTCTCTCTCACTATTGTTCAGTTGTTTGTACTGGATGATTTCTCCACTATTAAGTTGTCATTCCAGATTTGTCCTGGGAGGAAGTCAGTGTGACTTCCATTCACTACTCCACCATCTTGTACCTTTCCAAGTCATGATTCGTGTTTTTTCACTCTCAGTTGAACTCTAGGGTTCTGAAATAGAAGCCTATAAAATGTTACAAAGAAAGATATTTTCTGATATATAAGTGACTATATCTGTGTTCTATTTTCCATGTCAGCAAGTGACTAAAATGTAATATGTACACCTTCCTGACAGATTATGTTCATTAAAAATCTATTTCATTATGCACATGATAGGGCTGAAATGACTGTGTTCAATGTAAAGAGTTGTTCTCTGCAGTAGTAATGTGGAGTAGGTTCATAATCACAATAACCTCAAAGTTTCCATGACTTCTGTGTTTCATAGAATTTGCTCTCTGTAAACCAGACCATGCAATCATTGGGAAATCTCTAGACTAATAGTGAGGAATAACCATGTTTCCTCTTCATAGTTATTGAACTAATAAGTGCATTTTAGTTTTTATTTTCCTTTAACCCCTCTATACTGTTTTATAATGTTGTCTATAGTCACCTTCTTAAAAAGATCTATTCATTTGGCTTCTATATTTCACCTTCCAGATTTTCTTCTTAATTTTCTACTAATTCATTCTCTTTCTTATTTGTGTTACCCTTCACACACTAGTGTTATCCAAATCTCATATTTAACTTTTTTTCTTTCTTAATCAACTTTTTTTCCCTTTTTAATCTATACATTTTCTGTAGGCAGTTTATTGGTTCCCATAGTTTTAACTGCACCTCCACTACCTGTAATTTGATGCTTTACAATCTATATCTCCAGTCCAGAATTCTCCAAGCTCCAAGTGTATATATCTAACCCTACTGGGTATTTCAACTTCAAGGCTCTTTAAAAATCCTTACCCAAGGATACATGAATTGAGTTTTGAGGGAGAGCGTGAGGGGGGGAGGGGAGAGAGAGAGAGAGAGAGAGAGAGAGAGAGGGAGAGAGAGAAATGTGAGAGAGCCATATTGATCAGTTGCTTCCTGTATGTGCCTTGACCTGGGATGGAACCTGCAACCTAGGTATATATCCTGACCAGGAATCAAACCTTCAACCTTTTGGTGTATGGGAAGATGCTCCAACCAACTTAGTAACCCAGCCATGACTCAACAAGGAGTTTTGTAGACCTCTTGAAATAAATATATTAAAAAAACACATATTTTATCTTTTCCCCAAATATACTTTTCTCCCAGCAAGCTCTAACTTAGTGTAAAGTATCAGTACCCATAGATAAAGCCATTAAGCAGTTATTTGATTTCTTCTTTTCCCTTATGCCTCCACTGGATTATAGATAGCTAAATTTTTTTGCATCTTTTCCCATCAAGAGGTGGAATCTATTTCCTAACACATTGAACCTGGACTGGTTTTATGGCTTTCTTTTCTGAAAGTGATATTCGATTTCTGAACCTTTCTCTTAGGGCCTTGCAAGCTTTATTTTCATTCTCTTCAAATCTGATATCCTCATGTGAGAAATCCCAAGCCAGCTTGCTGGATGTTGAAAACATATGGATAAGAGTCTAACTTAGCCATCTTAGGATGAAACCAATGACTTTAGCATGATATACAATACCCTTGCATGAGCTGGCCTCAGTAATGGTCTTGCTAAGCCATAGGAAGGTACACTTTTAGTGTGTCATATTTTCTTTATGTCTGTATCTTTGCACATATTTTTCTGTCTGTAATTCTCTTCTGGAATCCAAGAATTAGTTCAATCATTATACCTCCTTTGGTAAGCTTCCATTGAACCCCTGCATTCCTAATCTGAGTTAATGCACCATCTTTGTGATAACATAGCATCTCTTTTCCTTCTATCCTGGTAGTTATTAGTCTATATGGTCTACGTACCTACCTAACTTTCCAATAGACAATGTGCTCTTTACCTGTAAGGAATATGCCATATTTATTTCTATATTTTTGGTATTTAAATAACAAAGGGTAAAAATTTGATTAGAAGCATTTATCTAACCAATACAGAGACTGACAAAGGACGTCCAGAATTTCTAGTTACTGAGGCTGAAAATGAGTACATGTAAAGGATGTTTATAAATCAGTGTATCCAAATAGATATTGCAGTAGGGACTGGGGGAAAGATTTTTGTGATCTATTAAATAATTCCAGTGGTTGTGAATTTATAGTCCATATGTATCATTATATGTCTGCTAACAGAACTATTTAGGGAAGAAATTGTATACTGTGTTTCAGTTTGTGTTATATCAATTGGCTTTAGACACACATACATTTACATACAGCACACACACACACACACTCACACACTATTCTTGTCTTAGAGAGCTCTAGGTTCTAGAAAGTAAGGAGAAATTCATTTAATTTTGAATTGTTGATGAATTTTGATCTAATATGTTTAAGCACCCTGTACAAATAACGTTGGAACCAGTTATATTTTTCTTCTGGTTGGAATATTTATGTAGGGTAGAGACATAATACATCTGAGAGAAGCAGTTTGGGAGAACGTCTGATTAACTGAAGATCTGATTTTCATTTAAATACTTATTTATATAAAACAGGTGCATGTATATGTATAAGAGTGTGTCAACATATATAGAAAATAAACATTTTTCTGTTTATTTATATGCTTATATAGATCTCTCTATATAGACCTATGTTTTTTTTATACTTAAGCAACAGAAAAGTGCAGTAAAGTCACTTCATTTAATATACATCACCAGTGCACAGTGCATGCTTGAAAACTTTTAGGGAACTTATATATGTGATGTGCACTTGTTGAAATCTGCCACCTTGTAAACAGTCATGAGCATTCCAATTAACCCTAACAAATTGGAGGAATTTTTTTCTTGTGTGTCAGGATCAAGTGGAACGGCAAGAAAACTTCAGTTTCCACTCATTTGTGTGCTTGCTATTTGAGTGTTTCATTAAGTGTTTATTTTCCTTTTACAATCAGAAAAAAAAGCAATTTTGAAAAGAGAATTGGCAAGTTACTTCTGATGTGAGTAGAACTAATAAAGCATGGAACCCATTAGATAGTATAATATCATATAGATTATGACAACTTTACTAAGATTATTTTGAAAAGTAATAAATTTATTTTCCATTTAACTCTGTATTTTTTTTTTACTAAATGAACACCATGCACACATATTCAAATTCATGAAAATGGAGATTAAAGGGTGCAAAAATTTTAAAATTAAACTTATGAATAATCAGAATAAAAGTTGAGTCCCCTACTTGTTGCACACATACAAATTTCCTTCAAAATTTATAGAGGCAGCTATACATAATAAGAGGAAACTGAAAAATTGGAACCATAGCCATCTACTTTACTGTGTGAAGTCTTTACTTTCAGAGTATTTTGGCCTGTTTTTCATAGTTTTCATGTTGCTTGCTTCTCTTTTACTTGTAGACATATGGTCACCTTCACGTGTCACTTGCCAAAAGAAAAAAAAATGGTCTTCTGTTGCCTTTGCCAAAGTGTAACACTATCTTTACCTTTCAAAAGAAAAAGCATATTAATTTAATACAGTAATCTATATCATCCATTTAAACAGTGGGCATTGTAATATAAGTAAGAGCAGTTGCAGTCTAACTCATGAAACAATCAATCTACTGATAAGAATTTCTGGCCCAGTAGGAAGAGTGAACAGTGTTGTGAGACTGGATGGTGGTGGGTATGGAATAGGTTGGGGTGGGGAGAGTTATCGGCACACCCTTCATATCATACTCTTCTTGTAATTACTTATATCATTTAAGCTTGAGACTATCTTCCAATGATATCATCTATTACTTGTTTATCCATGAAAAATGGTATTTCCTGTTTATGCAAAAGGTTATGCTAATTTGGCTCATCAAAGTAATCAAGGATTCTTTGTGTATAAAGTATCACAATAGGAAAAAAGTACATTTTGATTAATGAGTGTAAATGAATCAGAAACATATGGACCTGAACTTCCTTTCATTTTAAGACACAGGTAGGATTCTAAATATTTCAACTAGAACATTCTAAATTTAGGGCTGGCATATCAAGATGAATGCATAGTCTTTATTCTGAAGTTCAAAAGTTTGAACTGAAGACTAGGTCAGTCCTCTGTAGTCAAGGATTCATTTGCTACATTAGCTAATTAACAGATGAAGTCCATTACACTCTGATTTTCCAGGGTATTTTTCCTTCCATCATTAATTTCGTACAGTTTTCTGCCTCACAATTTATTAAGTTCATCTACTCAGTGACAATTTTATAAGATACAATAATGATAAAAGAATGTTTGTTATTATTTTATGTTAAACTACTATTTACCTCTTACTTGGTATAGACTTGAAATAGCTAGGATATTTGTTGGATTATCTGCAGTTTTGATTTTCTGCACCAGTGCTCCCCATCATTAGTGCATTAAATCAATACCTTGAATAATCTGAAATTCTAGTCTTCCTCTTCTTATCACTTTGTTATCATATTGAGTCTTACAGTTTTGTATGAGAATGTGACCATTCCTAGAAGTTCTATAAATTATTTGTTCTCTGTGCATCTGTTGTCAAATGTGGCTCTAAGATTTGAGAATGTGCTTTTCTAGGGGAAAAAAAGGTATATTTTTCTTATGCTCAGTAAGAAACATTTGAGTTTTCCAGCCAAGCTTTCTCCTTGCCATGTGCCAAATTTTCACATTCTTTAAAGAATTTGTAACCTCAGCCCACAATGCAGACTGAAGAAATGTTGGTCATCTTATGTGACGGAACCCACAGATAGAGCATTTCCTAATGAGAATTTAGCTGGAGGGGAGTTGCCAGCTACTGAAGAGATTTTTAGTAGTCTTTCTCTGTCTTAGCCACTTGGGTGTGAGTATAAATCTCAGAGGAAAGAAAATGAAGCTTATCTGTTGGAACCTAGTTATATAAGAATTATTTTAAGGAAGATTCCTAGAGAGATAATCTGGCTTGTTAAGGTTTCTGGAAAATGCTGAGGTCATGGGGGCTGTACTTTAGGATACTATTAATATACTAGGAAAGTGTCAGCAAACAAATATTTTTGTTGAAAATTCTTATTCTAATAGGGTTATTGCATTTGCTTTCCAAAAATAGCTTTAAAGAGGATTATAGCCTTTTCTTACTTTGATTCCCCAAAAGCAAAAAACAATCCTTAATTAGGGTACAATTCATGATTTTAGATTAGACACCCCTTGATAACAGTTGGCTTGGATATAATCATAGGAAATTACTAAATAACTTTGATGCGGCATTACTACTGTGAAAAAAAAGCTTTTTTTTGCGTGTAACTGACATATACATCAGGTGTACAACATAATGATTTGATATTTCTTATATTGTGAAATTATCACCAAAATATATTAACATTTGTCATCATAGTTACCTCATTTTTTATTGTGATAAGAACATTTAAAATCTTTTATCTGAGCAAAAATGAAACATAAAACAATATTATTAACTGTAGTCACTATGCTGTACATTACATGTCCATGACTTATGTATTTTATAACTGGAAGTTTGTATCTTTTGACCCCTTTGGTCCATTTCACCCACCCCCAACACTGTCTCTGGCAACCACCAATCTGTTCTCTATGTCTATGAGCTCAAAAAATATCCACAAACTTTAATTGGTGATGCTCTAACGAAGAGGAAGGAAAAAATGACACACATTCAGAGAAATTCATTCTATATGGAGTTGTGTGTGTTTGTCGTATATATATGTTATTTATTTAAGGGTAGACTCTCCAGCATAGTTTTCTCTTTCTAAGTTGAAGCCTAAATAAATAACAAAAGTTAGATAAATGAACAAGGACTGGGAACATTGGAATGAGTTTGGGACAGATGGAACAGCATATGCTAAGACCAGAGATTAAAAAGAACATGACACTTTTAAGCAACTGAAAGGAATTCAATATAAGGAGCACACAGTCTGAGGGAAAATAGGTTTACAGTTGTGAGTATGCAAAACAGAGTTTATTATTATTATTTGTTAATTGGTGTATTTTTTTTCATGTCATCAACTGTAAACCTACTTTTGCCTCACTCTGTATAATCCCAGAAGCATTAATAAAAGATGTGAGGGTGGAAGGAGAGAAACAGATTATATCTTGTAAGCAATCTTGTGAGTTTGAGCCTTACCCTAAGGATAATGGAAAACCATTGAAGGTTGAGGCAGGAAAAGGACATGATCAGATTTGTGTTTTATAAAGCTTATGTGGGGAGATCCAAGATGGTAGAGGAGTAAGTGGAGGCTGCACAAACCTCCTCCCAGGACAAAACTGGAATTACAACTAAATTATAGAGAAATAATCCTGAATAGCCACCTGTACACTAGCTGGAGAGAAGCCTTATAAACAAAGACAGACAGAAGAAAGTACTTCACCACAATGTGACTGGTATGGAGTGTGGAAGAGGTGTGAGAGTGCTGGCTGGGCTCCCATAGGCAGGAGCTGAAGTTCCAGAGAGATATTTCAGTGGCTGTGGGGTTACTCCTGAGAAGTGTGAGGTATAAACTCCAAGCTGGACTCCCCAGCATATAGCACTAGAGCTGAGAAAGGAACCCAGAAAACATCTATCTGCAAAAATGTAGGAGGCTTATGTATGCCAGGAAGAGTAGACTGGAGATGCAGAGAGCCTCTTAAAGGGCACTTTAAGAGCCAATGCAAAAAAAAAAATTCCATTTGCAATCACTTACCCTGGTCTCTGGCAGAGGGAAGGCATAGTGGACTAGAAACATGTAAGGAGAATTTGGGGCTGGTGGCCCTGGTGAGAGAACTGAAGGAACAGCCACCAGGATGCCTGTGCTGAGCCACTCACCATACTGCATAAGTCATCTCTCTCAGGCAGAACACTCCCTTCCAAGTGCCATCAGCCTGAGGGGAAGTAATAGCACTGCCTGAAGAAATTACTCTGCCTCACTCTGTGGAGCTTAACCCAGGCTGTGGAGCACAGCTTGAGACTATACCAGTGATTAAGTTTAACAGCTAAGATAGATCTCTGGGAGCTGAGACTTTAGCTGCTCCACCCCTGGGCCTGGTGCTGGTACAAGCCATCCTTGGTGTGCACTCTGGTTCTTTCTGCACACACCCAGGTCCAGCAAGTGAGCCACAAGCTGTGGATCACTGATAGCTCCAAACAGGTTGCCCAGGGCCAGTCACAGTCAGAGTCTGACATTGGTCTGCATCAGAGTTTTTGCAAATCTACCTAATACCTAGAAATAAACACAAAGAAGCAGCCAAAATGAGAGGATGAAAAAAACAGGCCCCAAATGAAAGAACAAGAGAATCCTCCAGAAGAAGAACTAAATGAAATGAAGGAAAGCAACTTATCAGATAGAGAGTTTAGGGTAATGAATATAAGGATACTCAACAGCATGAAAAAAAAAACTCGCAGAAACCATAAAAATGGACCAGTCAGAAATAAAGAATGCAATATATGAAATCCATAAAACACTGAAAGGAGTAAACAGTAGGTTAGATGAAGCAGAGGATCCAATTAGCAATTTGGAAGACAAGGTAGAAAAAAACACCCAAGCTGAGGAGCAAAAGGAGAAAAAGAATGAGGAGACTTTAAGAAACCTTTGGGAAAACATGAAACATAACAACGTTCTTATCATGGGAATACCAGAAGGAGAAGAGATTCAACAAGGGATCAAGAACCTATTTGAAGAAATAATGACTGCAGTCTCCACTAGTCCAGTGAAAGAAAAAGACACACAAGTCCAGGAAGTACAGAGAATGCCAAATAAGATGGATCCAAAGAGGCCTACACCAAGACACCTGAAAATTAAAATGGCAAAGCTTAAAGACAAGGAGAGAATCCTAAAAGCCACAAGAGAGAAACAGGTAGTTATCTGATTTCTCAACAAAAATACTTCAGGTCATGAGGGACTGGCATGAAATATTTAAGATAATGAAAAGCAAGGACCTACAACTAAGGATACCTTACCCAGCAAAGCTATGATTCAAAATTGGAGAAATAAAGGGCTTCCCAGTCAAAGAAAAGCTAAAGGAGTTTGTTAATACCAAAGCAGTACTCAACAAATATTAAAGGGCTTGCTTTAAGAAGGAGGAGAAGAAGAAAAAGATAATTAAAACAGAGAAAATTGATTTAAAAATAAAATGGCTATAAATTTGTATCTATCAATAATCACCTTAAATGTAAATGGCTTAAATGGTACAACCAAAAGACATAGGGTAGCTAAATGGATTAGGAAACAAGGCCCATAAATACACTGTCTCCATGAGACACACTTCAGATGAAAAGATACACAGAGATTCAAGGTAAAAGGACAGGAAAAGGATATTTCAGCAAATGCAAAGGAAAAAAAAGCTTGGTTAGCAATACTTGTATCTGACAAAATAGACTTTAAAACCAAGGCTATAGTAAGTAGTAAGAAACTACATAATGACACTACATAATGATAAAGGGAACAATCCAACAAGAGGATAAACCCTAGTAAGCATTTATGCACCTAACACAGGTGCACATAGATTTATAAAGCAATACTTGATGGGCACTAAAGGGGAGATTGACAGAAATCAGTCATCGTAGGAGATTTTAAAACCCCATTTACTTTAATGGATAGATCTTCCAGACAGAAAATCAACAAGGAGACACACTAGAACAAATGGATTTAATTGGTATTTTCAGAGCATCTCATCTCAAAACAGCAGAATATACAAACTTCTCAGAGCACATGGGATTTTCCTAGGATCAACCATATATTAGGACACATAACAAGTCTCAATAAATTTAAGAAGATTGAAATCATATCAAGCATTTTTCTCACTACAATTCAATGAAACTAACAATCAATCACAAGTGGAACACTGAAAAATACACAGACATGGAAACTAAATAATATCTTATTGAACAGAATGGGTCAACAATGAGATCAAGATAAAAATCAAATGATAACTTGAAACAAATGAAAATAAGAACACAACAATCCAAAGCTGTGGGACCCAGGGGAAGCAATCCTAAGAGGGAAATTCATAGCATTACATGCCTATCAAAAAAACAAGGAAAAGCTCGAATAAATAATCTACCTTTATATTTAAAAATTTGAAAAAGAAAAAAAACTTAAAGTGAGTAGAAGGAAGGAAATAATAAACATCAGAGCAGAAAGAAGCAAAATAAAATCTAGAAAATGATACAAATGATCAATGATTCCAAGAGCTGGCTTTTTGAAAATATAAACAAGGTTGACAAACCTTTAACCAGACTCATCAAGAGAAAAAGAGAAAGGACCCAAATAAATAAAATAAGAAATGAAAGAGGAGAAATAAAAACTGACACCAAAGAAATACAAAGGATTGTAAGAAAATATTGTGAATAACTATATGCCAACAAATTGAACAAACTGGACTAAATGGATTACTCCCTAGAGACGTATAATATTCCAAACCTAAATCAAGAAGGATCAGAGAACCTGAATAGACACATAGTGAAACTGAAGCAGTAACAAAAAAAAAAAAAAAAAAAAAAAACCTCCAAAAAATATAAATCCTGACTGGACGGCTTCACAGGTGATTTTTACCAAATATTCTGGGAACAGCTAACCTTTCCTTCTCAAACTATTTCTAAAAATTAAAGAGGGGGAAACTTGCCAAGCTGGTTTTAGGAGGCCAGCATTATCCTAATTCCATAACCAGATATAGACACTACAATAAAGAAGATTACATGCCAATATTCATGATAAATCTAGATTCTAAAATCCTCAGAAAAAAATATTAGCAAACTGAACACAGCGATACATCAAAAAGGTAATACACCTTGACCAAGTGGCATTTGTTTGAGGAATGCAAGGTTGGTACAACATTCACAAGTCAAAAATGTGATTCACCACATAAACAAAATGAAGGATAAAAACTACATGATCATATCAATAGATGCGCAAAAAGCATTTGTAAAATCCAGCACCCATTTTATGATATAAAAAACTCAGCAAAGTAGGAATAAAGGGAACATACCTAAATATAATAAAGGCCATGCATGACAAACCCACTGCCAACATACCCAATGGGCAAAAACTATGAGTGTTCTCCTTAAGATTGGGAATAAGACAGGGATGTCTGCCCACCTCTCTTATTCAACATAGTACTTGAAAGCCATAGCCACAGCAACCAGAGAAGAAGAAATAAAAGACATATGAATCGGAAAGGAAGAAGTAAAACTGTCATTGTTTGCAGATGACATGATACTGTACATAGAAAACTCCCCCAAAATTATTATAACTGAATAATTAATTCAGCAAAGTGGCAGGATACAAAATTAATATACATAACTCAGCTGCATTTTTATATGGCAATAATGAACTAACATAAAGGAAAATTAAGTAAACAATCCTATTCACAATTGCTTCAAAAAGAATGAAATATCCAGGAATAAACCTTACCAAGGATGTAAAAAACCATACTCAGAAAATTGTAAGAAACTGAGGAAGGAAATTCAAGATGATACAAATAACCAGAAGCACATACCATGTTCATGGATTGGAAGAATTAACATCATTAAAATGTCCATGCTACCCAAAGAAGTCTATAGATTTAACACAATCATCATCCAATTTTCAATGTCGTATTTCACAGAATGTGAGCATATATTTCTAAATGTATATGGAACCAGAAAATGCCCCGAATAGCAACAGCAATCCTGGGAAAGAAGAACAAAATTGGAGGAATCATGCTACCTGACAGCAAACTATACTATAAGGCCATAGCTGTCAAAATACTATGATACAGGCATACAAATTGAAACATAGATCAATGGAACAGGATACAGAGCCTATATATAAACCCACACCTTTATAATCAATTAATATTTGACAGAGGGAGCAAGCACATACAGTGAGCTAAGGACAGTTTATTCAATAAAAAGTGTTGGGTAATTTGGACAAATACATGCAGAAAAATGAAGTTAGACCACCTTCTTATACCACACACAAGAATAAATTCAAAATTAATTAAAGATTGAAATATTAGACATGAAACCATAAAAATCATAGAAGAAAACATAGGCAGTAAAATCTTGGACATTTCTCATACCAATGTGTTAGCTGATATATCTCCCCAGTTGAGGGAAACAAAAGAAAAAGTAAACACATGAGACTACATCAAACTAAAAAGTTTTTTTCACGGAAAAAGAGACCATCAGCAAAATAAAATGACAACCCACAGAATGGGAGAATATATTATCCAATACATCTGATAAGGGGTTAATATCTAAAATATATAGAGTACTTATAAAACTCAACACCAAAAAAAAAAAAAAAAAAAAACCCATACCATCCAATTAAAAATGTGGCAAAGGACTTGAATAGGCACTTCTGCAAGGAGGACATACAGATGGCCAATAGACATGTGAAAAGATGCTCAATATCACTAATAATCAGAGAAATGCACATTAACACCACAGGGATATATCAACTCACACTTGTCTCGATGGATATCATCAATATAAATCAATGAACAACAAGTGGTGCCAAGGATATAGAGAAAAGGGAACCCTTTTGCACTATTGGTCGGAATGCAGACTATTGCAGCCATTGTGGACAGCAGTATGGAGATACCTCAAAAAACTAAAGATGGATGTGTCTTTTGACCCAGTGATCCCACTTCTGTAAATATATCTGAATAAACCCAAAACACTAATTCAAAAGAACATAAGCATGTTTGTGTTCATTGCAGCATTATTTACTATTGCTACAATATTGAAGCTGCCCAACTGTACATCAGTAGATAAGTGGATAAAACAACTATGGACATTCCCACAATGGAATGACTCAGCTGTTAAAAGAAAATCTTACCCTTTGTGACATCATGGATGGACCTGGAAAACATTATGCTAAGTGAAATAATCAAGTCAGAGAAATAGAAATAACACAGGATTTCAGTCACATGTGGAATCTAATGAAGAAACTAAGCTAAAAAGCAAAATACAGACAGGCTCATAAAGAGCAGGATGACAGGTATTGGGTGGCATTTTTGGAGTGGATGTAGTGAATTCAAGGGAAAAAGGACCCATGGACATGGACAGCAACAGTGTGGTGCTTGCAGGGGGCAAAGGGGTATAAGGTGGTTAAACGTTAATGGAAAAAATATAATAAAATCTCTTTAAAAATTAAGTTTATCTGATGGCAGTATAGACAATGAATTTGAAGGCTTAAAAATGGAGGTGGGGAGACTATTTTAGAGGATATTAGAATAATTAAGGTAAGACATTCATGATGAGTAACTAAAAGGAAAAAAATCAAGCAGAACATTAAGTTATTTAGTGGCTATTGGGGAGTGACAAATGAGTCAGTGGCAAAGGAACTTGAGATGTTTTTTAATATTAGTGAAAATGAGATGGTAATGATGGCTTATGATCTAATATGTACAGTGCTCTACAGTTTACAAATAACTCAAAACTAATATAAACCTTAATAGCTATTATATATATAATATATATATATATAAGATATATAAGATATATATGTGTGTGTGTGTGTGGGTGTGTGTGGAGATATATGTATATCTTCTATCTTCATATGTATATAAAAATTTGACCTGTCCGGAAGGTATCCAGCCATATACTATGAAAAATAGAGATATTGATTGAAGAAGATACAAGATATAAGAAACATTGTACATAGGAGAATGACACCTCAGTCCTCTTCAAAGTAGGCACCTTGGAACCTCACATAGTTCTCCCAATCACCATCAGCTACCTCAATGTATTTTTCTGAATCTCATTGGCAGTCTGAAATCTCTTCCTTTTCAAAGGTGATTTTAGTTTTGGAAAAAGCCATATTTCGCAGGTTGCCAAATCTAGGCTATAGGGGAACTGAGTCACATGGGTGATTTGATATTTTGAGAGAAAAAACTTTATGTGAGACATGATGCATGATTGGGTGCATTGTTGTGATGAAGTTGTCAATCACCATTTGCCCATAGCTGCAGCCTTCTCAACCATAGGAATAGTTTCTGCAGAGGAATGTTCAAGTTTAACACAAAATTTGATGCAGATTCATTGCTCTACTCATTCAGTCATTTTGAGTGTGACGGCCACACAGTACACATGCTTACTCAATGACATCTACCACCCCCACAGAATAGTACAGTGAAGTCATCATTGTTCATGCATAGGCATTCCAGTCCACTCTCCTTGGCTGCCTAGTTACATCAATGTTACACAAACCATTCTCTGTTGTACAAACTATTCTCATTATAGTAACAATGACTGAACTTTTTCTGGACAGACCTCATATATGTATGCATATATATGTATGTATTATGATCGTTTTTTTTCTTATGCAAATAAATGAATAGACATTTGTAGAAGTTCTATGATGTTCCATGTGATAATTGTCAAAAACTGTGAAAGGTCTGAGATTTCGTCTAACTTGCAAGGTAACAAATTATTGTGCCACAGATTCATGGAGGTTGGAAGAAAACACAGGATTCCTAGGTCAGAGACAAAGGACTTTATTACTCATGGGTCAGCTGGCAGCATGATCATATTTACATCTCTACCCATTGCCCTTCAATTAGTGTGGAAGTAAAATGGAATGGTTCAAGTGGCTGTTGCCCATGCACTAGCAGTGCTTCGCAGATGAGATAACCTAAGCTTAGGAAACCCCGATATTTTAAGCTCTCCACTGTTTTCTCTAGAGGAAGACATTATCTTTATTCCTGAACAGCAAACAAATATGCCCTCTGCCTTTGTGAAAGACACTATCTCTACCTTCTAAAGTTGTTTACAATACAAACATCCTTGAAAACATAGTCTGGAATTAAAGCTCTCAGTACTTCCTATCAGGAGATGTATAGAAACCTAAGAAACCCACAGAGAATTGTCTCCCAACAATTATTCTTGCCCTTGTATGCCGCATCCCATGCATGTTCTATATTCCTATACTTGCATAGGTTTTATGATTTTATGAGCACATTAACAACATTGAATTAAGTTAACCCTGTATTTGGAGACCAGTTTTCTGTGAGATATAGAGATTTTCATTCATTACAACTATACAATTAAGTTGATACAGAAATATTTTCATTTGTCTCCTGCTCTAACATTTAAGTGATTTCAATTATTCCTGTTGTCTGGATTTAGAGGAATGGGAGCTGAGAGAGCATAGATGAATGGTTATTTATTAGACTTAATAAATTGCTTTTTCATGGTGACTGGAACTGCAGAAGAACATCAATGCTGCCAGAGCCATTCAATGTGAAAGAAAATGACAGGATCCATGAGGAGCAAGAGAAATGTTTAACTATTGGAATCTCAACAATATAAAGCTACTTGGTATATACTCCAATTTGTTAGGACTCTGTGTCAATTACATACAGTGAGAAAACACCATTTCTTCTCTTTAGATCAAAGGAGAAGACTTACGGTATTTTATAAAAAGTTCCTACTCTTCACTACAGCATAGATGGAACTGGAGAGCATTATGCTAAGTGAATTAAGCCAGGTGGTGAAAGACAAATACCATATGATCTCACCTATAAGTGGAAAGATGGAACCTAATCAACAAAACAGACAAGCAAACAAAATAGAACCAGAGACAGGAAAATAAAGAACAGACTGAAGTGGCCCAAGGGGAGGAGAGAGGAGGATAATAGAGGAAAGAAGAAGAGGAGTTGTCAAGGAACATGTATAAAGGACCCAAGGACAAAGCCAAGGGGTGGTAGGATTGAGAGTGGGAGGTGTGGGTGGGTGGGGTGGGGGAAAGTGGTAGTGGGAAAATGGAGACAACTGTACTTGTATATGTATGTGTGTGTGTGTGTGCATGTGTGCGTGTGTGTGTGTGTGTGTGTATGTATGTATATATATATATATATATATATATATATATATATATATATATATATATATATATAACGTCCTGGAAACCTTAAAAAATGTACTTGAAAAACTCCAAATCTAAATTAAGTTTACAAAGCAGGAAGGGAAGAAACCATTAGTTACTGATCACT
Source organism: Pteronotus mesoamericanus (assembly GCF_021234165.1). NCBI lineage: Eukaryota > Metazoa > Chordata > Mammalia > Chiroptera > Mormoopidae > Pteronotus > Pteronotus mesoamericanus. The sequence goes on from NW_026555150.1 coordinate 992,567, forward strand.
GCCCATGCTTGTATGTAATAGTCACAGCAACCCAATAAGACTATTACTATCCCTGTCTTAAAGATGAATGATATGAATTTTTGGAAAACTAAGTCACTTGCTTAAAATTTTATAATTGTTGTGTCCAATCTTAGATTTGTGTTTAGGTATGACTCTCAATGCTTGTGTTCATTTTTTGCCACCATACTACTTATGTATAAACTCTAACAATTTCATAGGATACTTAGAATTACTAATTCCCAAGGGTACTTGGAGTCTCTTAATAAAAAATTATGGCATAGCCAAGTAAATATATTATTTGGGGAGACTAAAACATATAAACAAAAACAAGGAGAAAGGTCAGAAAGGAAAGTAGTGACTGTGATAGGTTGGAGATAGGAAAGAGCAAAATAAGTGGTGACTCTTAAAGAGTGGAAAGTCCCTTCTAGACACCACCAATGTGTACATATATTAGATTGCTGAGTATAAGAGGATATATAAATCATATCTGCCCAATTCTGCCTAGAAGAATGCGTTCAGAGTAGATATGGTTGGATTGTCAGGACTCCTCTGTTGGGTCAACTATCAGGAGACTGCTTCTTTACTCAGAAACAGTTCATTACAGTAGTTGAAAAAAAATCTTGTGATCTTATTGCCTGTACTTTCTGTAAGAAATTGGTCAATTAAGTTATTGAGTTCAGTAAAACTAATTAGATGGGTAATGTGGACAAATTAATAAATCAAAATGGTGGTTTAACAGGCTTTTTCCCCTTTTCAAGTACTTTAGTTGGCTTCCTGTAGACATACCTTTAGTCTTATGAGTTCGAAGTACGAAATAGTGCTTTTCTTATTCTTCTCTCAGGTCTTCATACAGGCTGCATTGGACTTTGAGAAAATATAATAACAAACAGTAATATATTTCTGTTTTCTGCTGTCATTTGGGGAGTTATACTGACACAGATAGTGTTGCCTCTGCTGCCTGGAGTTACACATGTGTATGACCCCACCTGAACTCTGAAAAGTTATCTCAGCACATTCCCAGGAAAGTGGAAATCACTGCAATGAAATGCATTACTGAGAATGGAGTCAAGGTCACAAATAATCTGAACTAAATAGTTAGAGAAGAGCTACATAGAGTCAATTAGAATGAAAAAACTTAGCAATATACACTGGAAAATGATTTGAGAGAAGGGTGGAAAATTGATTGTCTATGAATTTGAATAAATGTTTTCCATTTGTTCCCTTTAATAAGAATACTTGAAATGGAATTAACAGTGTTAAATTTAAAAATGAATGAAAAAAGTATTTTAAGCAACATAAAATCAACCTTTGAAACTCATAAATACAGTTTATATAAGGCAAAGAAGGATTAAAACTGAAAAGTACAATAAATTGACCAGGGGAAAATTGAGATTGACTTTAAAAATGTAGGTGTTGGTAGACAAGATGTAGGTGTTGGTAGATACACTTTGACTCCTCACAAAACCAAAAGAAGGGCAACAACAAATTTAAAAACAAAAAATAACCAGAACTGCCAGAAAAGCAAACTGTATGGAAATCCAACAACCAAGGAGCTAAAGAGGATACATTCATCCAGACCGGTAGGAGGGGTGGAGACAGGCAGCCAGGGCAGAGAGGACGCGCAGCAAGGAAGCAACTGGAGGACCGGGCAGTCCCATATTTGCGTGCGGATAAACCGGAGGAACAGCTGGGGAGGGAGACAGACCTCGCAATCCAGGATTCCAGTGTGAGAAAAGAAAGCCTCAAAACCTCTGGAGGTAAAAACCAGTGGGGGTTGTGGCGATAGGGGAAACTCCTAGCCTCACAGGAGGGTCCATTGGAGAGACCCAAAGGGTCCTAGAATGTACACAAACCCACCCACCAGGAATCAGCACCAGAAGGACCCAATTTGCTTTTGGGGAGCAGGGGAAGTGACTGAAAGCCCGCAGAGAGACAAGCAAGTGGCATTGCTCCCTCTTGGACCCCTCCCCTACACACAGCATCACAACTCAGAGATCTGGGTTGCCCCGCCCTGGAGAATACCTAAGGCTCCACCCCTTCCAATGCAACAGGTGCATGGAGACAAAGAAATGTGGCCCAAATGAAAGAACAGATCGAAGCTCCAAAAATGGAACTAAGTGATGAACAGAGAGCCAATCTATCAGATGCATAGTTCAAAACACTAGTAATCTGGATGTTCACTGAATTCGTTGAGTATGGTCCCAAAATGGAGGAAAAAGTGAAGGCTACGCAAAGTGAAATGAAGAAAAACATACAGGGAACCAACAGTAAAATGAAGGAAACCGGGACTCAAATCAACAACTTGGAGCAGAAGGAAGAGATAAACATTCAACCAGAACAGAATGAAAAAAAAAATGAGGAGAGCCTTAGGAACCTCTGGGACAACTTTAAACAGTCCAACATCTGAATCATATGGGGTGCCAGAAGGAGAAGAGGAAGAGCAAGAAATTGAAAACTTATTTGAAAAAATAATGGAGAACTTCCCCAATCTGGCCAAGGAAATAGACTTCCAGGAGATCCAGGAAGCTCAGAGTCCCATAGAAGTTGGACCCAAGGAAGCACACACCTAGGCACATCATAATTACATTACCCAAGATTAAAGATAAGGGGGATATCTTAAAAGCAGCAAGAGAAAAGGAGGCAGTTACCTACAAAGGAGTTCCCATAAAACTATCAGCTGATTTCTCAGAACAAAACCTTGAAGTCAAGAAGAGGCTGGCAAGAAGTTTTCAGTCATGAAAAGCAAGGACCTGCACCCAAGATTACTCTATCCAGCAAAGCTATCATTTAGAATGGAAGGGCAGAGAAAGTGCTTCCCGGATAAGGTCAAGTTAAAGGAGGTCATCACCGCCAAGCCATTATTATATGAAATGTTAAAGGGACTTATCTAATAAAAAGAAGATCAAAAACTTTGAACAGTAAAACAGAGGGGAGGGGGAGAGGCAATAATGGGGGAAAAGGTACAGGGAATAAGAAGCATAAATAGTAGGTACAAAATAGGCAGGGGAATGTTAAGAATAGTATAGGAAACGGAGAAGCCAAAGACCTTATATGTACAACCCATGGACATGTACTAAGCAGGGCGGGGGGGGGGAGATACTGGGGGGCGGGGTAGTGCAGGGTGGAGGGGGATAATGGGGAGAAAAACATAGGACAACTGTAATAGCATAATCAATAAAATATATACTTTAAAAATGTCCCATAAGTAGCCCTGGCTGTGTTGCTCAGTTGGTTGGAGTATTGTTCCATATATCAAAATGTTGGGGGTTCAATTCCTGGTCAGGGCACATACCTAGGCTATGGGTGCGATCCCCAGTTGAGGTGCATATAGAAGGCAACTGATCAATGAATGTTTCCTTCTCACATCTCTCTCTCTAAATCAATAACCATATCTTTGTGTGAGAATTTTTAAAAATTAAAACAATTTAAAATATTCCAAAAGTAACATATGATATCTGAAGAGTTAGTGATGTCCCTCATGCCTCTATGCAATTGGTCTTATTTATGGGATTAACTGTATTGCTAGTATTAAGGTCTTGACTTTCTTCCGTGAAAATTGCAACTTTAATTGATATTGAGGTTTCTGCAACATATTATTTTGGGCAGACTTGGGAAATGACAGGCAAATGGCACATTTATTTTTTTGATCAGAAATTATAGTCTATAGAGGCAAGAATTGGGGTTTGGGGAGTTATTATTCTTTCCCTCAACAGGAAAAATGTGAAAAATCAAAGAAATTGTTTTTTATTTCAAGAAAATGCCTGCTTGTCTTCTGAGCTAATTGTACCCAATGAATAAAGTTGAGACCTTCCTAGGCGGGCTTTTCAGACTTTTTCCTTTATTTCCCCCTCCTTTTCTCTCCCATCTACTTTCACCTGAAAAAGAATTATTAAACCACTGTTATGAGTCAGATATTTTTACTGAGCTAGTGATTTAATGTCAAATAAGAGCATGGCTCATGCCATCTTGGAGCTTATAGTATAATTTAGAATATAGAGAAGTAAATAAATTCAAATACAGTCTCATAAGTGCTACAGTTCAGAGTACCGTAGTCCCCACTTATCTGCAGTTTCACTTTATGCAATTTCAGTTACCTTCACTAAACAATGGTCTAAAAATATTAAATGAAAATTCCAGAAATAACTTATAGATTTTAAATTACACACCATTCTGAATAACACGATGGAATCTCTCACCATCCTGCTTCATCTTGTTGGGGATATAAAGCATCCCTATGTCCAGTTTTTCCATGCTGTATACACCCCTCCACCAATTAGTTACTTAATAACTGTCTCAGTTATTTGACAGAGTATCTCAGTGTCACAGTTCTTGTGTTCAAGTAACCCTATTTTACTTAATAATGGCCCCAAAGTAAAAGAGTAGTAATGCTGGCAATTAGGACATGCCAAAAAGATGCCACAAAGTGCTTCATTTAAATGAAAAGGTCTGTATGTATAGGAAAATACATAGTTTATATAAAGTTTGGTACTATGGTTTCAGGTATCTGCTGAGGGTCTTGGAACATATCCACTGTGGATAAGGAGGCACTACTGTAATATGTAAACAGAGAGGAAAAGTATCTATGTCACTTTGATTTTCATGGAAGGCTTCCTAGAAGGAGTTAACATATAGATGAGACATGAAAATTAAGTAGTAGTTATCCAAGAGATTAATGGAGGAATGAATGTGGTTTTGTAAGAGGAAACAGAATATAAAATAGTTTGGAGGTTAGAGCAAGCACAATATCTTCAGGAACTGCAAATTCAGTCTTGGAACAGAAATATTGAGGTGACAACTGTAATAGGTAAGACTTGGGAGGGAAGCAGAAGCCAAACATTAAGGACTTTAAAGCCTTGCATTAGACTCATTACTGGTTGCAATGAGAAACCATTGAATGGTTTTAAGTAGGAAAGTAGCACAGCCAGATATATGTTTAAAAATTTTACTCTTACCTGTGTGTGCATATAGCATGGCAGAATGGAGAAAAGGAGAGGCACATGATCAATTAGGAAGGTCTTGCAATAACCTATGTGAAAGATAAATGGAGACATGGACTAGTGTTATGGCAGTGAAGATGAATTCAGGAGTTTGGTATTATAGTTCACAAGACTTGTTGATGCATCAGCTATGGCAGAGAGTAAGAGATCAGACAGTGACTCAATAATTTATCCTCCTTTCTGTCTTATACAACATGGTAGGTGCTATTTTCTAAGAGCGGCAACACTGTAGGAGAAGGATTATGAACTGGGAATGATGATAATTTGGTTCCTCCAGTGAGACATCCCTTTGAAATTCCTTTGTACTAAGAGTTGCTCAGAAGTGATATGAAGCTCTTAATTATGATATAAAACTATTAATATTAAAAAAGAGTGTTGGAGTTTAGTCCCCTAAATTTAGTCCACTCTGAAAAGGATGCTGACAACTTCGAACCAGTGAGTCTACCTGAGAGCCATTAAATCTGATACTAGCCAGAATGCATAAAGGTATATGCATATTTACATTTGTACATGTATCTATATAATCCCCCACCCCAAACCCTTCTAGCCTCTTACTCCTTCCAAAAGCATCTGGCGCTGTGAATGAAAGTGGACTAGAATAGTTTCAGTTATGAGATTTTTCTCTTTAGAAAGAATGAACCAAAATCTGTGGAATAGTCAACTGCTCAGTATGAGTCCAGTTACATAGCACCTCTCTCTACCAACTTATAGGGAGAGAGTAGGATTAAAGAAGTACTTCCCTCCCTAAAAATTGTTTTAATGCTTAGATACCAAGGTGATAGTTTCCTTGGAAACACAGAGGTAGGGAGATTATATCAATCCATAATACAGACACCCTAAGTGTGCAATTATTGTGTTAGCTTATAGAAGAATACCTACTCTAAATTGTCTCTTGTAAAAATATAGGACAGGTCTTGATATTTGACATTGTTTTTTAATTTCACTTATGTTTGTAGTACACTTAATAGAGAGAAGATTTGGTTAAGTGTGAAATTATAGTTATCCAATTGAAGAAAAATTCGGCTGTTTTCACATTTCACATTTCTGAAAAAGCTGACAAATGTCAAAGAACTCCCCATTATCCTTAAATAAAAGAAAGTATAAACTATAAACTTTATATATGTATGTATTCTGAATAAATCTAAAGAGAATTATGATGATTAGAGAAAACAATTCCCAAAAGATTATGTGCTGTATGATTTCATTTATATAACATTCTTTAAATTGTTATACGAGGAGTAAAAGATTAGTGGTTACTTGGGATTTAGGAGGGATAGAGGTGTGAAGGTATGTTGGGAGGGATGGTGCTATACAAAAGGGCAACATAAAGGATCCTTGTAGTGATAGAAATGTCCTGTATTTTTCCTGTTGATAGTTGTTGTATTTGTTGTCATTTTCCCCTTAAAATTTTTGATCTTCTTCTTTTTCTTAGATAAGGCCTTTTAACATTTCATATACTAATGGCTTGGTGATGACAAACTCCTTTAACTTGACCTTATCCAGGAGCACTTTATCTGCCCTCCCATTCTAAATGATAGCTTTGCTGGATAAAGTAATCTTGGATATAGGCCCTTGCTTTTCATGACTTTGAAAACTTGTTGCCAGCCCCTTCTTGCCTCTAAAGTTTCTTTTGAGAAATCTGCTGATAGTTTTATGGGAACTCCTTTGTAGGTAACTGTCTCCTTTTCTCTTGCTGCTTCTAAGATTCTCTCCTTATCTTTAATCTTGGGTAATATAATTATGATGTGTCTGTTTTTTCCTCCTTGGATACAACTTATTGGGGACTCTCTGAACTTCCTGGACTTGCATGTCTAGCTCCTTTACAAGACTGAAGAAGTTTTTCTTCATTATTTTTTCAAATAAGTTTTCAATGTCTTGGTCTTCCTCTTCTCCATCTGGAACCCCTATGATTCAGATTTTGGAGTATTTAAAGTTGTCCCAGAAGTTTATAATCCTCTTCTCCTTTTTCTGAATTCTTATTTCTTCATTATGTTCTGGTTGAATGTTTATTTCTTCCTTCTGTTCCAAATAGTTGATTTGAGTCTAGGTTTCCTTCTCTTCACTTTTGGTTCCCTGTATATTTTTCTTTATTTCACATTGCATAGCCATCACTTCTTTCTCTATTTTTCAAACAAACTCAATAATTTCTGTGAGTATCTGGATTACCAATATTTTTACCTCTGCATCTGATAGGTTGGCTATCTCCTAGTTGTTTAGTTCTTTTTCAGGAGTTTTGATCTGCTTTTCCATTTGAGCCACATTTCTTTGTCTTCAGTGCACCTGTTACATTGTAAGGGGCAGAGCCTTTTGTATTTGGCGGGGGGGGGGTACTCACATTGCTCATTGCAGTGCTGTATGTGGGGGAGGGGTCAGAGAGGGAACAGTGCTGCTTGCTCAGCTCTCGCTTTCAGTCACTTTCCTCATTACCTGCAAGTGAATTGTGCCCTTCCAGGTGCTGCCCTGGTGGTGATTTCTGTGTGGTTGGCCTTGTGCACGTTCTATGATCCTGTTGACTCCTCCAGTGGGATATCCTGTGAGACTGGGAATTTCTACCACCACTGCAACCCCCATGGAATTATACACTCAGAGGTTTTGAGGCTTTATTTCCCTGTGCTGGAACCCTGAGTTGTGTGGTCTTTCTCATTCCCTCATGGTTTATCCACACATGAATGTGGAACCGGCTGGTCCACCAGCTGTCGCCTTGCTGAATGTCCTCGCAGGAGAACATATAATTACCTGGAATACCTTTCTTGGTCTTGCTTGTTAAAGAGAGGAATTTTTATTAAAGGAAAATGGAAAAAAATCTGTGAAATTCTGAATTAATTATAAAAATATGTATAAACCTATCTCACCACCTGATTTATTTGGAATTTTTTGGAACATGGATGTAATGCAAAGGAACCTGAAGAAATATTTAAGGAATAGAAGTCATTTAATAGAAGATAAACTACGAGGGAAAGTTGTTAATTAAATGTAATATTTTTACTAAAAGGCAGTAACAATTTTTAAGGAAAAATAACTAAAAAATTATATACACTTTGATTACTAATTTTAATCTCACAACTCCCAGTAAAAAAGGAGAAGGCCACATTATCATCCAATTTTACAGAGATGGGAATTGGAGCTCAAAGATTTGAAACAATTTGCCCCAAGTCACACAGTAAACCAGAGATAGCCATTGAACACATTTACTGTCATCACAGGTAATGCTATTTCCTCTGAAGCAATTGTCTTCTTTTTTCAAAAAAACATTTTAAATCATGTTTATTTTATTACAATTGTCTCAATTTTTCCCCCTTTACTAACCCTTCCACCCAACCTATCTCCACCCCCTTCTCCCACAGTCAATTCCCACTCTGTTGTCCATGTCCACAGGCCATTCATACATGTTCTTTGTCTAGTCCCTTCCCCTTCTTTCCACCATTCTTCTCTTTCCCCATATCCTCTGGGCACTTTCAGTCTGCCCCATGTTTCTGTGCCTGTGGTTTAGTTTGTTTGTTAGTATATTTTCTTGAATAGATTCCACTTATAGGTGTGATTATATGGTATTTGTCTTTCACCAACTGGCTTATTTCACTTAGCACAATATACTCCAGTTCCATCCATGTTGTCACAAAAGGTAGGAGTTCCATCTCTCTCTCTCTCCCTTTCTTTCTTTCCCTCTTTCTTAAGTGCAGATTGATTTTATTTTTTAAATGTCAAAGTAAATTATAAGATTAAAAATTTTAAAACCATTATAAAGTCTCAGCAATTCATACAACATGATACCAGCACAGAAATAATCAAGTAGATCAATGAAATATAATGAGCATTCTAGAGACAAATGTATATATCTGTCAGCAATGTGATATATTATTAAATTGATATTTGAAATCAATGGGTAAAATAAGGCTAATTCAACAAATGAGGTTCATGGACCACTATTACTTGAAATAAAACAAATATAGAGCCCTATTCCAGACATTATACAAGAAATAGTCAGTTGAGTTAAAAACCAATATGTAGAGTTTAAGGAGTTTTAGGAGAAAATACAAACTAATATTTCTCTTACCCTGAAGTAAAATATTCAAACCCAGAAGCTATAAAGTAAAATATTGACAACATGACTATATTAAACATTTAAGGCTATGTAGTAATATACATATAAAAAAAGTTAAAGGAGAAGTAATAGAATTGAAAAATATTTGAAACACATCTAAAAAAGGGTTAATAGTTTTTTTTTGTTTTTGTTTTCTTTTTATGGAAAAAAATTCTACAAACATTTAATTGATAATTGGATAAAGAATACCAAAAAGTCGTTTAAAGCTTTTTTTAAATGAATTTCCAGTAATATTTTCTTTTCTTTTTTTAAAATTAATTTATTTTTTCAAATACATTTGTCTCTGCCTCCCCCCCACCACTTTCCCTTGCCCCCTCCCTCCCTCCCTCAACTTTGGTTTTGTCCACCAAAGCTATATGTTCCTTGACTTGCCCCTTCCCTTCCTTTCCTGTTTTGCAAAAGGTAGAAGTTCCATCCATCTTTCTTTCTTTCTTTCTTTCTTTCTTTCTTTCTTTCTTTCTTTCTTTCTTTCTTTCTTTCTTTCTTTCTTTCTTTCTTTCTTTCTTCTTTCTTCCTTCCTTCCTTCCTTCCTTCCTTCCTTCCTTCCTTCCTTCCTTCCTTCCTTCCTTCCTTCCTTCCTTTCTTTATATGTTTTAATTTTATTTTAATTTATTTTATCAAATACATTTCTCTCTGCCTACTCCCCACCACTTTCCCTTGCCCCCTCCCTCCTTCCCTCCCTTAGCTCTTCCCCTTTGGTTTTGTCCTTGAGTCTTTGCTATATGTTCCTTCACTTTGCCATTCCCTTCCTTTTCCCCGCCCCCTCCTTCCCTCTTGTCTCTGTTAATTTCTTTTCCTTTCAGTGTTGCTGGTCTTATTTTCCTTGCATCTGTGTATTGTTGGTTAGGTTCCACTTATAGGTGAGATCATTGTTGTAAAGCTTTTAAAAGTAATAGAAATAGGCAAGAAATATACAAAAACAGGTTTAGTTTCAACAACTAATAAAGGAACAATGAACATAACACATCATTGTTACAATCAGATTAATAAGTATTAAAAATATTGGTAATATCAAGTATTGGCAACTCTGAAAGGAACTGGGTATTGATACACTCTTTTTCGTCATTTTAAAGCAGTCCCTTTAGCATATTTTGCAGTGCTGGCTTGGTGGAGGTGTATTCTTTTAGCCTTCTTTTGTCTGGGAAACTCCTTACTTCACTTTCCATTTTAATTGAGAGCCGTGCTGGGTAGAGCAGTCTTGGTTGCAGGCCTTTGCTTTTCATGACTTGGAATATTTCTTGCCATTCCCTTCAGGCTTGTAGTATTTCTGTTGAGAAGTCAGCTGCTAGCCATATCGGGGCTCCCTTATGTGTTGCTACCTGTTTCTCCCTTGCTGTCTTTAGTATTCTCTGTTTGTCTTTGATATTTGCCATTTTAATGATAATGTATCTTGGAGTGGGCCTCATTGGGTTCCTTTTGCATGGGACTGTCTGTGCTTCCTGGACTTGTGTCACTTTTTCTCTTCTCCCATTAGGGAAGTTTTCCATCATTACTTTTTCAAACAGGTTTTCTCTCCCTTCTGCATCCTCTTCTCCTTTTTGTATCCCTATTATACGGATATTATTACATTTCAGTTTGTCCTGCATTTCCCTAAATGCCTCTTCATTCTTTTTGAGTCTTTTTTCAATTTCTTGCTCTTTCTGGGAGCTTTTCTTCTACCTTGTCATCCAGCTCGCTGATTCAGTCCTCAGCTTCATCTAGGCTGCTATTGATTTCTGCTATTGTGTTTTTCAATTCAGAAATTGTGTTCATTTCCTCTTGTCTCTTATTGATAGTTTCTATGTCCTTTTCCATGCTGATGTAGTTTGCAGTAAGTTCCTCATAGTTTCTCTGTAGTTTTTTGTAATTTTCTCTGAGCTCACTGAGCTCATTGATCTTCCTCAGAACCGTTGTTTGTAACTCAATATATGATAGTTTACTTATCTCTATTTAGTTCACTTTTTGGGTATTTCTCCTTTCCCTTTGAGTGGGGGGTATTTCTTTGTCTTCCCCTTATATTTGAGACTCTTCTTTTTTGCTTCTGCTTCTTAAATTGATCTTTCTTGACTTCCTGACTTTGCAGTGTGGACTTCTATGGTAGGAGACCACTGTTTTTACTTTCTAGGTCTTCCTCTGATGATGTCAGATGTTGACCCTGTCTGATCTCAGGCAGTCTGTTCGAGACTCCCAGGAATCTACTGTCTGTGGCTCTCTCCTTAAGCTCTTAATCTAGTCACTCTGCACTCTACAGGCCACCTTATACAGCTCAGAGTGGGGTGGAGTCACTCCTGGGGGCGGGGGCTATTGGGTCCTCTAATGCTGCTGCCGCTCAGGGGTGTGGTCTCTGCCTTAGCAAAATGGCTTCTGCCCTATGCGGGATGAGTCAGTACCGAGATCCCACTGCCTATTGTCTCAGTCCTCTCCCCACAGCCTCCTTCCGCAGTCTATTTTCAGGTGTCTCTAGCCCACTCTGCCACCATCTTTGCTGGAGACCAGGGTAAATAGTTGCAAATAAAAATTTATGCGTTGGCCCTTTAAATGGCTCTATGTCTCTCCAGCTGCCTATCTCTGGCATAGAGCAACCCTGTCACTTCGCAGCTGGCTGTTTTCTGCGTACTTTTTGGGTTCTGGTGCTGTGGGCTAGAGATCCTCGCTTTTGATTTAGACATTCCTCTTCTCAAGGGGATCCAACTGGCTGTTTCAATATACTTCTGGTGCTGCTGCCCGTGGGCACTCCGCCTGTCTTCTCAAGTCTCTACTGCACTCTTTACCAGTTAGATTGCGCTAAAACCCATTCTTCTGTCTCCGAGGTTATGAGGCTCCTCTCTTGCTATTGTTTAGTTGTTTGTTCAAGGTGATTTCTCCCCAATTTAGTTGTAAATCCAGGTTAGTCCTGGGAGGTTGTCAGTGTGACTTCCACTCCCTCTTCCACTATCTTGATTCTCCCCAGTGACTGTCTTCTTGTGGATATAAATTATTATTTTACTTAATATCAATATTTGCATTTAAGTTTAGAAATAGAATTACATGAGAGTTATTGATTTTATAGAAGTTGCCGATTCAAAACGTTGATGCTGTTCCCTTAGTACTTGGTATATATGTATATTCTTTGACCTATCACTTTGAAGTGCTTAAGATGCATATGCATTGATCTACATGCATATTTGAGGCACTATGAGGACAAAGTAGCAGATAAAGTAAAAAAAAAATCTAGTGACATTCAGTGTATAAATGTGAGTATGCCATTGAGCTTGGTGGCCAAAAGCTTTTGATTGGCAAACAAGATTCTAAAGTCAAGTCTTTTAAATACATTGGCATGTGGTATTGTAGATACACTAGGCAATTGGAGATTGAAGTCTCTATTAGGGAAAGGTCATGTTCTATTTATTCCATAATTTTCAGTGACTAGCACATTGCTATGTAGAGTAGATGTTCAATGATATAGGTTAACTTAGTTGATGGAATAAAGCATCCTACATAGAGAGAACAACTTTTATAAAAGTTTTAGTTTAGCATGGAAAAGAGGGTTGCAATATCTTGCAGTACTGCACAATAATAGATGACTTTTGGTAATTTCTTTTCACTCTACATTTCATTAATGTTCTGGAACAATTGTATGTAGTTTCCATGGGTTCTTGTTCTAACACTAAAGAACATTTTATTTCTCACATTATTTCAGAGTGATGCCTGGATATATCAGATATAAATCTTTCTCTGGGAATAAGCTAAAAATCTCCATTTCCTCTGGGCTGTTTGTTTGTTTTTTGTTTTTTACTTTGTATTTTAATCATTTCCAATTCTATCTCAAATATTGTCCTTTCCTGATAGTTGTACATTTTGCTTTGTAAGATGAATTTTTAATAAACAATGAGCTGTAGACTCAAGCCAACATTTTAGATGGTTTGGGGCAAGCTTAGAGAAAACACAATAATGTCACAAAGATTTATATTCCAAATAACCTAGCCTCTCATAGCATGAAGCTAAGCAACTTGGATATTCCTTAATGATGTTACAAGTGATAGTCCTTGCAAATGCTAGTGCAGTAGGAACCCTGGAGCTGAAATCTTTTTGGCCTTCTGGCAATAGAACATGTAAGAGGAACCAAGATAGATTGTTATTTGTAGAGACAGATCCTTTGCTAGGAAAGAACAAAACTGGATCCTCCTCTTTCTCTATCACATCAAGTAAATGCAACCTACAACTTGAAATAATGATTCAAATATGCTGTTCTATATTAGCTTTAGTATACTTTTTTCTTCCTGGGACCATGAGAGCTGTTTATTATAGCCAGCTAATGAAACTGTCATGATGGTTTTAAGCACCTGTGTTGACTTCTATGTTTCTTGGTATAGATTACATTTTGCAGGTTAAAAAACAAATAAACATATTTCCCTAATATTGGGATCAGTTTTAATTTAATTAGGAAGCTATTAATGGAATAAGAAGAACTGCATATCAGGGATAGAGCAGAAAGTATCTCTCCCCATTAATTGTCTATTAGCAATAGCAGCTGAGAGGAGCAGGAGGGTTAAAGCTCACCTCTAAAATGAGTATAGGTGAAACATGAAATTGTTTTTCTGTTTGAAACTTATAATGACATATGTTGGGCTCATTTCTGTCTCATGGTATGAAATAATTTACACAGATAAAAAGGCTTACTTTTTCATAATAGCTTTAGCCAGCCATCTTATAAGTATATGCAATTGGCCTAAAGGGAGTTAGCATGAACATGTACTCATTGTGGTTTAGGATAAATCCAACGCTATGGTTGACTCACATTTCTTGTCTGTCTGATGTTCAGTCAAATATTTCTTCAATGTATGAAATAAAGTTTTCATCTTGAACTATATAAATTGACACTACTATAGTAGTCAATATACCTATGCATTAACTTTATCCTGACTAATAGTACAAGAGAGGTTTCTAACTGGAAATACTTGGGCTTAATGTGGCATGCACAAACACATACATTCATTTCTTGAACAAGAGGACATACACCTCCTATATGGCTTAAAATAAATGGAAGATCTGGAAATTTTACCTAAAAAAAAATCCAGATTTATACCTTTCTTTAAACCTGGAAAATCTTGCTACAGTGACCTCATGTTCATGCTGGCAATAGTAAGCTGGAGCTAAGAGTAAAAAGCATTTTCCATTATTCAGGTAGGGCATGAACTCCAAAGATTACCACAGGTTTCACGAATACCCACTCCATTTTACTTTTTATGTAACCAGACAGCCCCTGTAGGTAGCTGTGTGAGATGCTCACAAAGATTACTATGTTAGTAAAACTCAGTCTGCATTGGTCAAAGATGAAATTTAAAATAATTTAAAAAGACAGATAGTTTTTCTCTTCAAGTACACAATTCATCAGAGCATGTAATCAATCACTGAATCACAGTTTGAATGCGGTATTGCTCCTAGGAGCCTTAGAAAGCATCTAGCCAACTACCCTCATTTTATGAATGGAAAACCTGAGGTCCAAATAATCTAAGCAATTTGCTCAAGATCTTCATAGTTAGTTTCTAACACAACTAGTATTAGAAATATTAGTTCATGATTCTTTTTAAAGACTCTTCTACTTCAGATTAATAGGTATATTTTCAAACAGGACATAATTCAATCTGTACTGTATTTTAATGATCCAGCTCACATTCCATCTCTTCTCCAGTCTTCCATGACTAGCCCAACTTACCAGGGCTTCCTGTCCTATAAACTGTTTATAGAACAGTTTAATGTATAATTGTACCATTCATTTGAGTGCTTAATCATTTATCATTTATTTCTTGGTGCAGTTACTTTAGTATATGCTCCTTAACACAATGAAGTCATGAGTTCCTCAAGGGCAGGAACAGTATTGTATACTTCTTTTCTCTACAGTATCATCCAACACATGGATGAACACTTATTAAGTGCTTGATTAACAGTTGTTAGGTTGAAATGAAATGAATTGAATAACCACAGCTGCAACACAAATCAGGAAACCTTGTTTGCTTAAGTGTGCATAAAATAGCCAAACCACTCCCTCCATTAGAGTCTGTGCTTTAGATGGAATAACATGTTTTTGTTTTTTATCCACCAGCCACTGGCTAACCCTGGCCTCTGAGCTATTAAGAGATATTCCTTTGGAAATAATGATAAAAGAAGGCTCTTTGGCATGTAACTTTACAGTGGAGAAACCTAACAGATAATATCCTAACCTAATTGTCTTTGAATTTAGAATTCCACTTTACATTTTCTATACCATTTCACAGCCTTTAACACATTCTACCTTATATTGGAAATATTGGTGGCAATTGAGTTGGACCTTGTGGAATAAAAAGGGTAAAAGAGGCAGAGATTGATAGATGAAGATCCAAATAAAATATGACAATGCTGAATTCAGAAATTCCAGAGAGCCCAGGAAGAGCAAATTCTAAATTCTCAGCATTTCTGAGGGTATCAAATGAGTATATACATTACTTCATATTGGTAGTTTGACACTTCAGGAGTTTTATTATTTGCTATTATGAAACTATTGGGTTACTGTTTGTACTTTATTGAAGATTAGGGAAATTATAATCAAATATGGGAAAATACATGTCTTTGTTTTTGTATTTTGCTTGTTTTGCTATATGAAGGGCAGAAGCCCTGGCATTGTTTTGTTTGAAGACCAGTAGATATCATTTCTGGGGATCAAGTTAAAGAATCCTTTCCTTCTGGTCCTCTTATTCCCTCAAAATAACAAATTTCAGTTGGAGGCTTGGAATTTAATCAATTCACTTATCATTAATATTTTTTACAACCACATTTTTTCATGATAAATTAATCTTATTTATTATTTCTAATTGAACACTATAAAAGTTTCTTTCTTTTTTTTTAATACAGTCTCATGTAGGTGGGCTGCCTCTCTGCCCTTTTAGCTATAAGCTGGAACAGTGCCCTCCCCCAGCAACATAACCACAGAGAGATATGGAGTATTTTGTGGGATGCTTTTGAAATTTTTTTATTGTTCAAATACACTTGTCTCAATATTCCCACCACCACTTTCCCCTGCCCACCCATCCCCGCATCCGGCCATCAATCTGTCCCCAATTTGGCTTTGTCCATGGGACCTTTATACATATTCCTTGATTTAACCCTTCCACTTCTCTTCCCTGTTACCTGTGTCCCTCCTCCCCTCTCATTACTATCAGTTTCTTCTTTCTATCAATGTTGCTGGTTACATTTTCCTTATTTTTGTGTTTTGTTGATTAGATTCCACTTACAGGTGAGATCATATGGTATTTGACTTTGACCCCCAGCTTATTTTGCTTAGCATAATGCTCTTCAGTTTCATCCATGCTGTCATGAAAGATAGGAGCTCTTTCCTTCTTTCTGCTGCATAGTATTCCATTGTGTAAATGTACCATAGTTATTTGATCCTCTCATTTACTGATGGGCACTTAGGCTGTTTCCAGTTCTTGGCTATTATAAATGTTGTTGCTATGAACATTGGGGTGCATAGATTCTTTTGAATTGGTGTTTCAAGAATCTTAGGCTATAATCCTAGGAGAGGAATTACTGGGTCAAAAGCAGTTACATTTTTAGCTTCTTGAGAAAATTCCAAACTGTTTTCCACAGCGGCTGCACCAGTCTGCATTCCCACCAATACTGTACTAGGGTTCCCTTTTCTCCACAACCTCACCAGCACCCATTTCTTTTTTTGTAGATTTGCTTATGATGGCCATTCTGACTGGTATGAAGTGGTATTTCATTGTGGTTTTAATTTGCATTTCTCTGATGGCTACTGGTGATGAGCATCCCTTCATATGTCCCTGGACCCTTTGTCTGTCTTCCTTGGAGAAGTGTCTGTTCAGGTCCTTTGCCCATTTTTTAATTGGATTGTTTGTCATCCTGGAGTGGAGTCATGTGAGTTCTTTATATATTTTGGAGATCAAACTTGTGTCTGAGCTTTCATTGGCAAATATATTTTCCCATAGAGTTGGTTCCCTTTTCATTGTGCTGATGTTTTCTTTAGCTGTGCAGGACCTTATTTTTATGAAGTCTCATTTGTTTATTCCTTCCTTCATGTCCTTTGCTCTAGGGGACATATCGTTGAAAATATTGCTGTATGGAATATTTGAGACTTTCCCACCTATGTTCTCCTCCAAGACTTTTATGGTGTAGTTTCTTATATTTAAGTCTGTTATCCATCTCGAGAATATTTTTGTGTATGATGTAAGTTGGTGGTTGAATTTCATTTTTTTGCACGTAGCTGTCCAGCTCTCCCAACATCATTTGTTGAAGAGGCTATTTTTACTCAATTTTATGCTTCTGCCACCTTTGTTGAATATTAATTGACCATAGAGGCATGGGTTTATTTCTGGGCTTTCTATTCTGTTCCACTGACCTATGTGTCTGTTGTTGTGCCAGTACCAGACTGTTCTCATTACAGTGGCCTTGTGATATAACGATATCAGGTATTATGATCCTTCTTACTTTGTTTTTCTTTATCAAAATTACTGAGTCTATTCGGGGTCATTTATGGTTCCATATAAATTTTTGAAATGTTCATTCTATATCTGTGAAATAAGCCATTGATATTTTAGTAGAGATTTCAGTGAGTCTATAAATTGCTTTGGGTAGTATGGGCATTTTGATGATGTTAATTCTCTCCATCCATGAACACAGTATATGCTTTCATTTATTTGGTTCTTTCTTAATTTTTTTTCAGTGTTGTCTAGTTTTCTGAATACAGGTTTTTCACCCCCTTGGTTAAGTTTATTCGTAAGTACTTTATTTATTTATTTATTTATTGCTGCTATAGCAAATGTGATTTATTTCCTGATTTCTGATTCTGATATTTCATCGTGGGTGTGCAAAAATGCCTTTGATTTCTGAATATTGACTTTATATCCTGCTGTTTTGCCAAATTCACTTATTAGGTCGAGTAGTTTTTTAGTGGAGTCTATGGGGTTTTCTATATGCACTATCATGTCATCTGTAAACAATGATAATTCTACTTCCTCCTTTCCAATTTGGATGC
The DNA here is from genome assembly GCF_021234165.1 of Pteronotus mesoamericanus. Taxonomy (NCBI): domain Eukaryota; kingdom Metazoa; phylum Chordata; class Mammalia; order Chiroptera; family Mormoopidae; genus Pteronotus; species Pteronotus mesoamericanus. The sequence continues at coordinate 1,010,649 of NW_026555150.1, forward strand.
CTTTTATTTCTTTTTCTTGTCTGACCTGTGGCTTGTACTTCCAATGCTATGTTGAACAGAAGTGGTGAAAGCAGACAACCTTGTATTGTTCCCTTATTTAGTGGGAAATCTTTCAGTTTTTGTCCATTGAGTATGGTGTTGAAAGTAGATTTTTCATATGTGTTTTTTATTATGTTGAAGTATGCCACCTTTACTCCCACTTTGCTGTGTTTTTATCATAATAGATGCTATACCTTATAAAATGCTTTTCCACATCTATTGATATGATCATGTTATTTTTGTCTTTCTTTTTGTTTATTAGATGTATTATGTTTATTGATTTGTGAATATTGAAACATCATTACATCTCTGGGAGGATCCCCATTTGATCATGATGGATGATCTTTTTGATGTATTGCTGGATGCACTTTGCCAATATTTTTGAGGATTTTAGTCTCTGTGTTCATCAGCGATATTGGCCTGTAGTTTTTTTTGTTTTCTTTGTTTTGTTTTTATCTGTTTTCAGGGTTAGGATGACGGTGGCCTCATATAAAGAGTTTGAGAGTTTTCCATCTCCTTGGATTTTTTTGGAATAGTCTGAGAGGGACAGGGTTAGCTCTTCCTTAAATGTTTTGTAAAATTTTCCTCTGAAACTGTCCAGCCCAGGGCTTTTGTGTGCCTGGAGTTCCTTGATGACTGCTTCAATTTCACCAGCTGTTATCAGTCTGTTCAGGCTTTCTGCTTCTTCTTCACTCAGTGTTGGCAGGTTATATTTTTCTAGAAATTTGTCCATTTCAGTGAGGTTTTCAAATTTGTTGGCATATAATTGTTCATAGTAATTTTTCACAATCCTTTGTATTTCTGTGATATCAATTGTTATTTCTCCTCTTTCATTTCTGATATTATTTATTTGGGTCCTCTCCCGTTTTTTTTTTTCATGATGAGTTGGCTTAAAGACTTGTTGATTTTGTTTATCTTTTCAGAGAACCAGTTTCTGTATTTATTGATTCTTTGAATTGTTCTTTTTGTCTCTATATCATTAAGTTCTGTTCTGATCTTGATTATTTCCCTCCTTCTATGCATTCTGGGCTTTGTTTGTTGTTGTTTCTCTAGTTCTTGAAGCTGGAGGGTTAGATCATTTATTTGAAATGTTTCTATCTTTCTCAGATAGGCATGTATTGCTATGAACTTCCTTCTCAGGACAGCCTTGCTGTGTCCCATTGGTTTTGGACTCTTGTGCATTCATTTTCATTTGTTTCCAGAAACTTTTTGATGTCTTTAATCTCATTTTTGACCCATTCATTGTTTGATAGCCTGGTATTCAGTCTCCATGAGTTTGAATGCTTTTGAATTTTTTCCTTGAGGTTGCTTTCTAGTTTCAAACCATTGTGGTCTGAGAAAATGCTTTTTAAAATTTCAATTTTCTAGAATTTGTTAAGGCTTGTTTTGTGTCCTATCATGTGGTCTGTCTTTGAAAATATTCCATGTGCATTTGAAAAGAATGTGTATTTTGCTTCTTTGAGATGAAAGTTTCTATATATGTCAGTGAAGGACATTTGATCTAATGTGTTGTTCATTTCCACAATATCCTTGTTAATATTTTCTTCAGAAGATCTATCCATTCTTGACAGTGGAGTGTTAAAATCCCCTACTATCAGTGTGTTGCTGTCTAAATCTTTATTGAAGTCCTCCAAGATTTTCCTTATATATTTTGGTGCTCCAATGTTGGGTGCATATAGGTTTATACTATTTATTTCTTCTCAATGGATTCTTCCTATGGGTATTATGAAGTGTCCTTCTGGATCTCTTTTTATGGACTTTATGTTGAAATCTATTTTGTCTGGTATAAATATTGCTACCCCAGCTTTTTTCCCTGTCCATTTGCTTGAAATATTTTTCCCACCCCTTCACTTTCAGTCTGTGTAGGTCCTTTCTTCTGAGGGTGGTCTCTTATAGACAGTAAATGTGCGGGTCATATTTTCTATTCCATTCAGCCACCCTATGTGTTTTGATTGGGTCATTTAATCCATTTACTTTTAAAGTTATTATTGATAGGTACTTATTATTTTTTTTTCTCTTTGTATCTGTGTTCCTGTTTTTCTCACTATTTTTCTTCATCTTCTTAAAGCAGTCCCTTTAGCATACCTTGCAGTGCTGGTTTGGTGGAGATGTATTCTCTTAGCCATCTTTTGACTGGGAAACTCTATTTTGCCTTCCATTTTAATTGAGAGCTTTGCTGGGTAGAGTATTCCTGGTTGAAGGCCTTTGTTTCTCATAACTTTGAATATTTCTTGCCATTCTCTACTGGCTTGTAGTGTTTCAGTTGAGAATTCAGCTGCTGGCCATATCAGTGCCCCCTTGTATGTTACTACCTCTTTCTCCCTTGCTGCCTTTAGGATTCTCTGTTTGTCTTTGATATTTGCCATTTTAATGATGATGTGTCTTGGAGTTGGCCTCATTGGGTTCCTCTTGAATGGGACCATTCGTGCTTCCTGGACTTGTGTCACTTTTTCTCTCCTCCAATTAGGGAAGTTTTCCATCATTACTTTTTAAACTGGTTCTCTATCCCTTGCTTCTCTTCTTCTCCTTGTGGTATCCATAATATATGGATATCAATGCGTTTCATGTTGTCCTGCATTTCCCTAAACCCCTCTTCACTCTTTTTGAGTCTTTTTCGTTTCCTTGCTCTTTCTGAAATCTTTTTTTCTACCTTTTCCTCCAGCTCACTGATTTGATCCTCTGCTTCACCTAGCTAGCTTTTGATTCCTGTTATTGTGTTCTTCAATTCGGAAATTGTATTCTTCATTTCTTCTTGTGTCTTATTGATAGTTTCTATGTCCTTTTCCATGCTGATATAGTTTGCAGTAAGTTCCTCATAGTTTCCCTGTAGTTTTGGTAATTCTCTCTGAGCTCACTGAGCTCATTGAGGTTCCTTATAACTATTGTTGTTTTTTTTAATTGTTCAGGTATATTTGTCTCTGTTTTTCTGTCACCACTTTCACATGCCCTTATAACCATTGTTTTGAACTTAGTGTATGATAGCTTACTTGCCTCTATTTCATTTTGTTCTCTATCTGGGGTTACCTCTTTCCCTTCAACTGGAGATTTTTTTCTTGGTCAATCCAGTATTTGTGATAATCTTTATTTTTGCTTCTGATTCTTAAATTGATCTGTCTTCTCTTCCTGGCCTTGTGGTGTGAACTTCTGTGTTAGGAGACCTGTGACATTCAGTGGTGTAGTCTCCTTGATCTCCTGAACTTGCTGCTCTTTGGATGCCTTTTATGTTGTTTATGTTGGCTCTCTGGTAGTTATTGGGTTTTGATTGTTTTGGGGGCGTTCTTTGGTTGGCCCTACCCTCCAGCTGGTTGACTGAGGGTCACTCTGCCCATAATGTTTGCATGTTTTTGTTTAGGTGCTGCCAGAATAAAACTTCAAATCCCAGGAATCAAACCCACATGTGCAAAAATAACTTGCCCCTGCAATCCCACTATCAACAGCAAATGAATCAGCATTAATAAGGCTGTAAAGAGATTAAGACTACTATAAGAAAGGAGAGAAATAAGCTATTAGTATAAAATCTAATGACAATATGCACAAACTTGATGTACCTGAAATGGACATTAAAAAGCTATGTGGTAGAGAAAATATCACAAATCTTGGAGAAGACCACAGTGGATTTTGTCTTGGTAGCCTCTAGTATTTATTGCTGTTTTTTCTTTTTGGATCTGCATTGCACTCTGCCCCCGCCTTTGCCAGAGACCAGGTTAAGTGGCTGCAAACAATGTCTATGCATTGGCCCTTTAAACGGCTCTTTGTGTCTCTAGCTGCCTGTCTCTGGCAGAGAGCCACCCTGCCGCTTTTCACAGCTGGCTGTTATCTGTGTACTTTCTGGGCTCTGGTGTTGTAGGCTGGAGGTCCACGCTTATGGCTTAGGCTGCACTCTTCTCAGGGGGTTCCAATTGTAATTTTAAATATCCCTCTGGTGTTGCCACTTGTGGTCACCCCACCCACCTTCTCGAGTCTCCATCGAATTCCTTACCAGTCAGGTTGTGCTAAAGCTGATTCTTCTGTCTGTCTGAGGTTATAAGACTTCTCTTTCACCATTGTCCAGTTGTTTGTTCTGGGTGATTTCTCTACAGTTTAGTTGTAATTCCAGATTGGCCTGGGAGGAGGTCAGCATGACTTTCATTCACTCCTCTGCCATCTTGAAACTCCATGTACTTTTTATTAACTAAAACTTTAGATGGCATATAAGCTAATTAGAACCTGAATCAAATTTGTTAGAGAAACTTCATAAGATGATGAAAATTTTCTTTAGCTAGCTTGTGATTTCAATTTCCTATGGATATGCCAACTAAGCAGTTTTGATACTGAAAGCCCATTTCAAATGTAATATCATAAATAATTTTTTTTGTTTTTATTTATGATATTACATTTGAAATGGGCTTTCAGTATCAACACCAAAATGCCAATACAAAAGAACCTATGCACCCCAATGTTCATAGCAGCACAATTGACAATAGCCAAGTGTTGGAAGCAACCTAAATGCCCATCAGTAGATGATTGGATTAAAAAGTGATGGTACATATACACAATGGAATACTATGCAGCAGAAAGAAAAAAAGAACTACTAAACTTCGTGACAACATGGATGGAACTGGAGAGCATTATGCTAAGCGAAATAAGCCAGAGGGCGAAAGACAAATACCATATGATCTCACCTATAAGTGGAACCTAACCCACAATACAAAGATGAAAGGAAAATAAGACCAGCAACACTGAAAGGAAAAGAAATCAACAGAGACAAGAGGGAAGGAGGGGGGGGCACGGTAAGGGAAGGGAAGGGAAAAGTCAAGGAACATACAGCAAGGACTCATGGGCAAAACCAAAGGGGAAGAGCTGAGGGAGGGAAGGAGGGCGGGGGCAAGGGAAAGTGGTAGGGGGTAGGCAGAGACAAATGTATTTAATAAATAAATAAATAATAAGAATTTGAACCCAGGCAGTGTGGCTCCATAAACTGTTCTCCTAATCATCATATTGTGCTGCCTCTCATTAAATGTTAGTTGATATAATTGTCATTATTATTGATATTATGAACTTGCTATGCCACTGTTGATTGGGTGATATGAAAATGTGTATGATTTTAAAAAAAAATTTTATTGTTGTTCAACCATAGTTGTCACCATTCCTCCTCATTTTTCTCCCCTGCCCTGCCCACCCTCCCCACCCTGCCACTCCTACATTCAATCCTCCCCATTGTTCTTGTCCATGAGTCTTTTATACGTGTTCCTTGAGTTGACCCTTCCCCTTCTTTCCCCCATTATCCTCTTCCCCCCTCCTTTCTGGTTACAGTCGGCTTGTTCTTTATTTCAATGTCTCTGGTTCTATTTTACTCATTTGTTTTGTTAATTAGGTTCCACTTGTATGTGAGATCATATGGTATTTGTCTCTCAACCCCTGGCTTATTTCGCTTAGCATAATGTTCTCCAGTTCCACCCATGCTGTCTCGAAGGGTAGGAGCTCTTTCTTTCTTTCTGCTGCATAGTATTCCATTGTGAAAATGTACCATAATTTTTTGATCCAATCATTTATTGATGGGCACTTCGGCTGTTTCCACCACTTGGCTACTGTAAATTGTGCTGCTATGAACATTGGGGTGCATAGGTTCTTTTGAATTGGCGTTTTGGGGTTCTTAGGGTATAATCTCATCAGTGGAATCACTGGGCCAAAAGGCAGTTCCATTTTTAGTTTTCTGAGGAAATTCCATATTGTTTTCCACAGTGGCTGCCCCAGTCTGCATTCCCACCAGCAGTGCAGCATACACTGGAGTAAAGACAGTCTCTTCAAGAAATAGTGTTGGAAAAACTGTTGATTAGTGGTTGCTAGGATCTGCAGAGGGAAAGTGGGGAGGGAAAGACTATTTCTGTGTATAGCATTTCTTTGTGAGATAATGAAAATATTCTTAATGTAGATGATGGTTCTACAACCGTATAAATATATTCAAATCTACTAAAGTATATACTTTAAAATGGTAAGTTTTATAATATATAAATTATATTAATTTTAAAGACCTCAAGACAAAGTTTTGTTTGTCCATAGTCTAAGCAAATTTGGCCAAGTGAGGCTGCTTCAAATCTAAAGGCAACCAGGCTTCTCCTGAACATTAAAGGAGGCAATAGGAGGCTACGACCATTGCCAGGTTGAAGCCCATCCTTCAACAGTAAAGGCCATAGACCCTGAGTACTGTGCTGGTCAGTTCCAGGTTGTTGGATCCCTGAGAGTCATGATGTCACAAAGACCTCTAAGAATATTTCAGTTATCTTCGAGTACAGCACACAAGTCTGTAACAGGGTTGAGAGCCTCACTGAACAGTGCCTTGAACAGAAAAAAAATGTGGTGTAGCTGTTCCTGTGATAGCTGAATTCCTGAGAATGATGCCTGGTATTCTCTTATTCCAGATCATATCCACAATTATAAGTACAGAGGGCTATACTTTCAGGCACAGACTGAAAACTCTATTGTTGTTCTGGGGATCTGGCTAACCCCAACCCAAATACAAGTACTCAGAGGTAAGATGTTGATGAAATACTATGTTCACATATTGAATAAAATAAGAGCTAGGAGGGACTTTATTAAAAAATACTCGCTAACAAATAATTTACACACAATTTCTACATAGTATTATGTTCACACCATGTATAATCTTGTGACATTATCAATTATAATTGTGGATACACTGATGTAGAACTTATACATGTAATACTTAAAAGTTAATGTTCCCATCTACCTATAATGCAGCAAATGAATAGACAAACAAATCATAGTGTACCTGTAAACAGCAAGTACTGTATATGCTACAGCATGGATGAACCTCAAAAACATGATGCTAAATAAAAGAAGCCAGGCACATTTGTGTGAATGGACCAGAATAGCCAAATCCACAGAGAGTAAAAGTAAATTAATGGTTTCCAGGGGCTAAAGAGATGGGGGCAATGGGAAAGTGACTGCTTAATGAGTACAGAATATCTTTTGAGCTGCTAAAAATTTTCTGTAATTATAAAATGGTGATGATTGTGCAACTCTGTGAATATATTAAAAAACATTGAATTGTACATTTTAATATGATGAATATCATGGTATGTCAATTATGCCTTGATAAGAATATATTTAAAAATACTTCCAGAAATGGTGAAGGAATTGAAGAAAGAGACATGCCAGTTGCTTGGGACCAAGAGTTCAAGACAGAAGAAATATCCAGTTCAAAGGCCTTAAGGTCAGAGCATTGCTAGCATGTTTTAGGATCATCACATGTGAATGTAGTACAGTAGAAGAGCAAGGACAGCCATAGAAGACAATGTGATGGAAGTAATTAGAGTCCTTGAGGGTCCTTATAAGCCATTGTGTAAACTTTGACTTATACTCTAGTGAGATGGGAAGTCATTGGATGCTTGAGGAGCAGAAGAGAAACATTATCAGAATTGGGTTTTTTAAAGACTCATTTTGACTTTTGTATGGAGAAGAATATGAAAGAGCATAAGGTGAGAGTCACAGAGATGGGTCCCTGTGATATTACAATAATTCAGGCAAAATATAATAATATTTTTGAATAGTCTTAACAGTCAAGGGCGTAAGAAATATTTAAATCTCGGGACACATATTTACGTTTGAGAAAACAGCTTTTCTAATAAGCTGGATGTTGTCGACCATAAAACAAAAGTCAACTAGATATTCTATCATCATGGCAAGTCATGTGCACACACTAAATTAGACAAAGATGGAAGAAGTACTTTATAGAGGGGAAGGGGAAATTAAGTGGAGGGGCGGTTACAACTGTAGAGCTGAAACAGAGTTCTTTGTTACAACATAGAGTTCTTCCTGTAGTGTCTGGCAATGACAGAATGTGATAACTCTTCCCATAGGCCCTAGCTCCTCTCATAGTCCCTCCAGATTAAGGCCACTATCATAAATTTTATCAATTTGGAGCATATGAGAAAGAATGGAGTCATCTTTTATTGAAACAGGGAAAAGTACGATAGGGAAAAGCAGCTTAGGGATAGAAGTTTTGGACACATTACATTTAAGATGCCTGTTAGTTATTCAGTGGAAATTCTGAGTAGGCAGGTACATATATACAGCATACCTGTAAAGTATACAGGTTTGCATCTCTTCTGATTGGTCAATACCCAGACAATGCCAATATTTAAATAGTTTGATATATCCTCTGTACATCAGTCTTGAGTTCAAGGGTAAACTCTGTACCAGCAATATAATCTGGGAGATATAAAGCTATGGGTGTGGCTTCTCAATACGTTTATTCTATAATGTTAGGTACATGGAGTGTGAGAGTAAATATATGTTCTACTAGGGAGGCCTGCATATTAAGGATGGACAAAGCCCTACCTAATTATTTGAACTGATTGGTATAAAGGTTCATTTTTAAAATGATTTTTTTTCTTGCTTCCAAGAGGGAAAGTGGTCTCTCCCCCTCCTTTTATCACTATATTTCTGTGAGAAACCTATTGTCTGTGAATCCTTCTTCCCTTCCTTTGATATCTCTGGGGATCTTTTTAAAGTGTACCAAGTCTTTTGCCAGCTTTACAACTCAGGAATGTTTCCTAAGGACCTGGGAGTTGAGGAATATTGTGCCACCTCCCTGTCAAAGCAATATTGGGATTCCTTGCCCTGAGCCATATCCAAATGCTTGTTCCTGTGACAGAAGTTTTATTTTTCCTTCAGACAAATGCAATTAGTTAACACAAATGGCTACCTCAATGCCAGATGAGTTTGGGAAGAACTATGAAAAGAAGCATAACAAATCGTGTTGTAAAGTTCTCTTATGGGGAAACGAGTTATGGTTAACCTTGAGAACATGTATGTAATGGATTGTAACTGCTTGGTATATAGTGTGGAATTTCTTTATGTCTTTGTAGTCTCCTAGCAGACTGACTATGATTCACATTGTAATCTGGTTTAGTGCTTATTCAACAATAAAATGTTTTTCTCTCTTTTCTATATCTTGTGAAGAGGATTCTCTGTCTTGACAGGATGATTTTAATTAGTTTTAGAAGAAGAAAATCTCTTAAATTTTAAAGTTTCTGTGAGTGCCTTGTATTACTAACATTTAAAAAAATCATAGTAAACAGACCTCTTTATACAGCATATCATTTTATAGATTGAGTTTCTGGATATGAACTGGATATGCAACCCTAGTGGCAGTCCCCCTCCTCCAGACTTTAAAACTCCTCTATTTTCAGGTTGCTCACTTATCCACTGATTCTATACAGTAAACAATCTGTGGCTATAGGATAGGAGGCCTATTCACTTAACAAAAAGTTATTTGGAACTGTTATGTTAGGGGTTGAGAATATAATGATTAACAAATTGTTTTCATGGTGTTTACAGTCTAGGTAAATGTTACACACATAAACAGGCAATTAAAATTAAGTGGCGTGATTGATCAAAGAATTACAAAGTGCTCTGAGAAAATGAAGGATGGGTATTTAACACAGTCTTTGAAAGTCAGAGGAGGCTTCCTGGAGAAGGCTGTTTTAGCTGAGACCTGGAGAATAAATAAGGGTTAGCATTACAGAAATCTGGGTGAGATGTTAAAGGGTGTACAAACAAGGCAGAGGGGAGGGACTAGTGTGTGTTAAATTATGGATATAAAAGGAAACAAATATGTATGAAGTTTAAGCAGTTTGGTCTAATTAAAACATGAAATATAACTACATCAGGGTGGGGGTGGTTAGTTACAAGAGATGAGACTTACACTTACATGTCTGGTTAAAACATTTAAACTTAACAGGTAATGGGAAGCCTGAAGGCAAGACATGGGATGTCATGATCACAATTGTGCTCTATTTAGAAAGCTCAGTGATGCTGATATATGAAAATTAGTTTTGAATGGGAAAAATTTGGATGCAGGGGCACTTGTTAGGATGCAGTGGTCTAGGTACAGATGAAGGTGGCTCTCCCTGAGTAAGTCACATGGGTATAGAGAGGAATGGTGTACTCTAAGGGTATTTAGGAGGTACATGTCATGAAACACTTGTGTTGATTAGATGTAGCAGGTGATGCAGAGGGAGAAAGTATAGTCGCTATTGGCATATTCTTTGCAGAATGCCAGTGGTTTTTAAAATTTTTCTGTGTGAAAAAGGTGAAAGGATTAACCAAAATCCCACTGTTGAAAACCTTGCCTTAAAAAAATTGAACTCATTTTGGTATGTTTCTTGAGTTGTGCCTGTGTATATAAAATACAAATGATACCTGGCAGGGGGGTGGGCATCCCATTTTCCAGAGCAGCATAAGGTGAGATCTCATTTCAAATTCTCTTTCACCACAAGTAAATGCATCCTACTTAGTATTACATTTCTGACCAATTTACCATTTACCAACTCAAACCCAAACTGATTTAAATGCATCATTTTTGAGAGAGATGAATTTTATTGTTACTATCACAGATCCCATAAAGACAAACTAAAGAAGACTACATTACAAATAAATAATAAGAAATACAAATATTTACCCAAAGTAGCCATAGCTAACATTCTGCTGATTGTTATAAATGTAACAACTGAGGTAAGAGAATTTAGAAATTGGTAAGAATGTTAAAATAGTATGCTAAAGTGAAGCCTTAAAATTTTTACATTTTTATTTAATATATTTGACCATGTAGAGAAAAATCCATTGTATCCAGAATAGTAAGGAGTTGGAGTAAAATGTTTAATGACCTTCAAAATTATTCTCAATTAACCAGAATATTTAGACACTGTTATTATTCCCTGTCATTTCATACACAGTTTTAAGTACATCTTGCATAAAGTAGGCATTCAAGGCTATTTATTATACAAACATATAATGTATGTATATAAGTGATTATGGAAAATTAGTGATTATCAAAAACACATTTTGACTTAGACTTTTTTTAAATTTATTTTTTCCAATACATTGGTCTCTGCCTACCCCCCACCACTTTCCCTTGCCCCCTCCCTCCTTCCCTCCCTCAGCTCTTCCCCTTTGGTTTTGTCCATGAGTCCTTGCTATATGTTCCTTGACTTCCCCCTTCCCTTCCTTGTCCCCGCCCCCCCTCCCTCCTTCCCTCTTGTCTCTGTTGATTTCTTTTCCTTTCAGTGTTGCTGGTCTTATTTTCCTTGCATCTTTGTATTGTTGGTTAGGTTCCACTTATAGGTGAGATCATATGGTATTGGTCTTTCGCCCCCTGGCTTATTTCGCTTAGCATAATGCTCTCCAGTTTCATCCATGCTGTCGCGAAGTTTAGTAGTTCTTTTTTTCTTTCTGCTGCATAGTATTCCATTGTCTATATGTACCATAAGTTTTTGGTCCAATCATCTACTGATGGGCATTTAGGTTGCTTCCAACACTTGGCTATTATAAATTGTGCTGCTACGAACATTGGGGTGCATAGGTTCTTTTTAATTGGCATTTTTGGATTCTTAGGGTATAGTCCCAGCAGGGGAATCACTGGATCAAAAGGCAGTTCCATTTTCAGCTTTTGGAGGAAACGCCACACTGCTTTCCACAGTGGCTGCACCAGTCTGCATTCCCACCAACAGTGTACTAGGGTTCCCTTTTCTCCACAGCCTCACCAGCACCTGTTGTTTGTTGATCTGTTTATGGCCATAGCACCCTGAATGTGCCCGATCTCGTCTGATCTCGGAAGCTAAGCAGGGTTGGGCCTGGTTAGTACTTGCATGGGAGTCCTCTTCTTTCTTATTGATAGTTTCTATGTCCTTTTTCATGCAGTTTGCAGTAAGTTCCTCATAGTTTCCCTGTGGTTTTTTGTAGTTCTCTCTGAGCTCACTAAGCTCATTGATCTTCCTTAGAACCGTTGTTTGGAACTCAGTATCTGATAGTTGACTTGCCTCTATTTCATTTCGTTCTCTTTCTGGGGATTGCTCCTTTCCCTTTGAGTGGGGCATATTTCTGTTGTCTTCCCATTATTTGTGAGACTCTTCTCTTTTGCTTCTGCTTCTTAAATTAATCTGTCTTGATTTCCTGACTTTGTGGTTTGAACTTCTATGGTTGGAGACCACTGTTTTTACTTTCTGGATATGCCTCTGATGATGTCAGATGTTGACCCTGTCTGAACTTAGGCAGTTTGTTCGAGACTTCCAGTAGTCTACTGTTTGTGGCTGTCTCCTTGAGCTGTTAATTCATTCTCTCTGCACTCAGCAGGCCACCTTAGACAGCTCAGGGCAGGGCAGAGTCCCTCCTGGGGGCAGGGTTATTGGGTCCTCTCCTGCTTCTCTATGGAGGAGGAGTCAGCACTGGGATCCTACTGGCTACTCTCTGTTCTCTCCTCAAAGCCTCCATCCCCAGTCTCTCCTCAAGTGTCGCCAGACCTCTCTCTGCCCCCTTCAGTGAGGGATCTACTGTCTGTGGCTGCCGCTCTGAACATAGCAGGCAGCTTAGACAGCACAGAGCATTGTGGAATCCCACCTGGGGGCAGGGCTATTGGATCCTTTGATGCTGGTGCCACTTAGGGTTGTGGTCTCTGCCAGACTAAGATGGCTGCTGCTGCATAGGGGATGTGTCAGCACCAAGATACCCCCGCCACTCTCTCAGTTCTCTCCCCAAAGCCTTCCTTACTCTCTCCTCAGGCATCTCCAGCCCAATCTGCTCCCGCCTTTGCTGAAGACCAGGGTAAGTGGCTTCAAATAAAAATTTTGCATTGGCCCATTTAACAGTTCTTTACATTCCCAGCCACCTGTCTCTGGCAGAGAGGAACCCTGCCACTTTTCATAGCTGGCTGTTTTCTGTGTACTTTTTGGGCTCTGGTGCTGTGGGCTAGACATCCCCGCTTTTGGTTTAGACCTCACTCTTCTCAGGGGTTCCAACTGGCCATTTCAGTATTCTTCTCGTGCTGCCACCTGTGGGTGCCCCGCCTACCTTCTCAGGTCTGTACCTCACTCCTTACCAGTTAGATTTCACTAAAGCAGATTCTTCTGTCTCCGAGGTTACAAGGCTCCTCTCTCACTCTTGTTCAGTTGTTTGTTCCAGGTGATTTCTCCTCAGTTTAGTTGTAATTCCAGGTTGGTCCTAGGTGGAGGTCAGTGTGACTTCCACCCACTCCTCTGCCATCTTGATTCTACAAGTATTCTTTTTATAAGGAAAAGAGCAGTGGAAATGTACTGATAAGATGGCAACTAATGCTCATCATCTATTTTGGGGAAAAAATCTGGTGCAGAAGGGTTGGTGCCAAATTGGAAGGAATATACCCTATCTGTAGGGAAAAGCCACTGATCAATGAAATTGATAATTATTATCATTTGTCCAGTGCTTAATGTGTATTAAATTCTCTCTGTTTATCTTATTTAATCTTAATAACATCTTTGTGACCCATATATCGTTATCTTCATTTTGCATGTGAGGAAACTAAGATTCAGAGATGAAGTAACTTGCTCCGAGTCATTTTTCTCTGTGTGGGAATAGTTGAGTTAAGTTTTGCTCGGTTGCATGAGTTTTGAAAAGAAGTGTAGAATATAGATGTTTATGTGAAGGTTCTCCATATTTTAATGTGGACTTTGTGTTACTTCCTGGTCAAAGAAAACACACCTCTAGGTCTGATATAGTTCATAGGCCATTATATTTATACTATCATACATTCAGATGATAAAATTATGTTCACCAGAGTCTTTATAAGCTCTATCTAAAGGTGTGAGTAATGTAAATATTTCTGGTTCTTTGAAAGGGAAATATCTGGGGCAGGCAACACTTTTGATGCCATCAAATCATAGACAGGTAACTTACTATTTGTAGTTTCTGGGTAAATACTTAGGGGGGAAAACATTCTTTCAGGGGAAATGTCCCTGCAAATATGTCTCTGCTTCATATAACTACTACTCTCCAAATACCCTAGAATAGTAAGGCTTTCTACTCCATTATATTCAGTACAATAATATACCAATATATAATACTGTGTTTTTAAACAACTTGACAATTTACCTAGTTCACTTAATTTGCTGCATAACCATGTTATTATATGAACAAAAGAAAAAGAAGGTGGTTTTCATTTCATATTAGTTAATATTTTCCATTTATCCACTGATGTTGTAATTGCTGTAGCTAGTTTTGACACATGTTAAAGAATTTCAGGGCCACTGATATTGGGGATCATATTAGTCTCTGGTAGTTTCTTCCTTTATAATATATTATTTTCATTAGGTTTTCTGTAAGTGCATAGAATAGAGCCATAATGTATATCCCCAGTGGTGAATTTACATTGGGAATGATAAATGTATATAAGAGTAGAGGGTATACATGCAATAGTAAGCACGGAGCCATTATAATCCTTTGCAATGGTGCAAGGCATAAAAAATAAAAAGTCTGGTTTGGACAGATAGTCTGAAATTGTAGCAACCTCAATCATTTTAGAAAAATGGCAGGTCTAAATATATTCTTTGATGGTTCATGAAGTCCATTTTTCTACCCACTCTCCTATAACAAAGAGAACAGTAAATATAAAATGAAAAATACAGATCAAATTTTAACTTCAACTCCATTATATGATTCTTTATATTTTAAATGAGAAAATACTTCTATTTCACCCATGAAAAGGGCTACTGTGTTTGTTAAAAGCTGCATTTTATAATATTGTTGATGAATATTTCACAGTTATTCATGAAATTACCTAATTCTGGGGAAATTTGAGGATAGAGAAAAGCCCAATTAACTGAAAATAATGGGGAAGGATTATGGAAGAACCAAAAGATAAGGATAATTGGAATCCATATATAATCCTTCTCATTTAAATCCTTAGTTTCAATTTGTTCTCCCTTCAAATAATTTACCAGAATTGCTCACATACAAGACAACTTGTTTGAATTTAAACTCTATCTAATTTACACATGAATATCCCAGTAACAATGTTTTTAATAATTTTCTGAGTGCTTAATATATACAAGACTATATACCCATATTATCTCAAGTCTCACAACAATCTACAAACTAGATATTACCAACCAACCAAGAAACTTAGGTGCAGTCAGGTAAAGTGGCTGAAGTAGAGCTATACTTGAATTTAAACCATGTTTTCTGGCCCTAAAACCAATGTTATCTTATCTCATTGAGTGGTAGGGAAAGATACAAGGAGTCTTGATAATTTAGAAAGTGGATGCAGAGCCCTTGAAATGGATAGTTATCTTTTTAAATTAAATGTATTGGAGTGACATTGGTTCACAAACCATACAGGTTTGAAGTATACAACTTAATAAAATATCTGCACACTGCATTTTGGGCCCATAGCCCAAAGCAGTCTCTTTCTATCTCCATTTTATCCCTTTGCCCACCTCCACCAACTTCCACTCCTCTTTCTCTCTGGCTATCACCACATTGTTGTCTGTGTGAAACTATATATATAAAATTATATATATTATATATATATAATGTGTGTATATCTATATGATATATATGATATATATATATATATATCATATATATATATCTTAATCACTTCACCTTCATTCATCTAGCACTCCAAAGTCCCTCTTCTTTGACAGTTGTCATTCTGTTCCACGTTTCTGTTTCTACTTTGTTCATCAGTTTATTTTGTTCATTAGATTCAACAAATAAGTGAGGTCATATAGTATTTGTCTTTCTCTAACTGGCTTATTTCACTTAGCATAATAACCTCCAGGTCCATCCATGATGTCACAAATGGTATAATTTTATACTTTTATACATTTGAGTAGAGTTCCATTGTGTAAATGTACCATGGCTTTTTAAAAAAGATTTTATTTTATTATTCATTTTTAGAGAGAGGGGGAGGGAAAGAGAAAGAAAGGGAGAGAAACATAATGTATGGTTGCTTCTTGAGTGCCCCGCACTGGGGACTTGGCCCACAACCCAGGCATGTGCCCTGACTGGGAACCAAACCGGCAACCCTTTGGTTTACAGGCTGGCACTCAATCCATTGAGCCACACCAACCAGGGTGTGCAATGGCTTTTTTACCCACTCATCTAATGATGGGCATTTGGACTGTTTCCAGACACTAGCAATTGTCAATAACTCTGCTATGAACATAGGAGTGTATATATTCCTTCAAATTAGTATTTTGAGTTTCTTCAGATACATTCCCAGTAGAGTCACTAGGTGAAAAGGCAGTTTTATTTTTTTCTATTTATTTTTATTTTTATTGTTCAAGTACATTTGTCTCCATTTACCCGCCACCACTTTCCCCTGCTCCTCCCACCCCCACCTTGGCTCCTTCATACAGGTTCCTTGATTTGACCCTTCCCATTCCTTTCCCTGCTACCTCCCTCCCTCCTTCCCTCTCATTTCTGTTGGTTTTTTTTTTCAATATTGCTGGTTATATTTTCCCTGCTTGTTTGTTTTATTGATTAGATTCCACCTATAGGTAAGATCATATGGTATTCGTCTTTCACCCCCAGGCTTATTTCACTTAGCATAATGCTCTCCAATTCCACACATGCTGTCTCGAAGGGTAGGAACTCTTTCTTTCTTTCTCCTGCATAGTATTCCATTGTGTAAATGTACCATAGTTCTTTGATCCTCTCATTTACTGATGGGCTCTTAGGCTGTTTCCAGCACTTGGCTATTGTAAATTGTGCTACTGTGAACATTGGGGTGCATAGGTTCTTTTGAATTGGTGTTTTGGGATTCTTAGGGTGTAATCCCAGCAGTGGAATTGCTAGGTCAAAAGGCAGTTCCATTTTTAGCTTCTTGAGGAAATTCCACACTGTTTTCCACAGTGGCTGCATCAATCTGTATTTGCATTGACAGTGTACTAGGGTTTACATTTCTCCAAACCCTTGTCAACACTTGTTGTTTGTTGATTTATTGATGATAGACCTTCTGACCCACATAAGGTGATATCTCATTGTGGTTGTAAGTTGCATCTCTTTGATGATTAGTGATGTTGAGCTTTTTTTTTCATATGTCTATTGGCCTTCTGTATGTCCTCTTTGGAGAAATGTCTATTTAGGTCCTTTGCCCATATTTTAATTGGGTTGTTTGTCTTCTTGGTGTTGAGCTGCGTAAGTTCTTTATATATTTTGGGAATCAACCCCTTATTAGATGTCCCATTGACAAATATGTTTTCCTTTGCAGTGGGTTGCCTTTTAATTTTGTTGATAGTTTCTTTTGCTGTGCTAAGGGTTTTAGGGTTGTTGTAGGCTCATTTGATTTTTTTTTTTTTTTTTGCTTTCCTTGCCCGAGGAGATATATTGGCAAAAATGTTGCAGTGAGAGATGTCATTTTATTGCCTATATTTTCTTCTAGGATTATTATGGTTTTGCAACTTAAATATAAGTGTTTAATCCATTTTGAGTTCATTCTTGTGTATGGTGTAAATTTCATTTTTGTGGATGTATGAGGGGGACCCCCCAAAAAACTGGAATTATGTTCTGGAGGGTGGGCCCCTTGTAGTACAGGCTTCCCCTGCTAGGTGAGTGTTGTAGGAACTCATCTGTATCAGTGTACTAGCTGGCATTGTTGTGAGAGGCTGAATTAAACTTCAGTGAATTTTTTTGAAGACTCAACAAATTTGCCCATTTCATAATGGGTGATTTAGTGCACCTGCCCACACAACACTGAGTGTTCTGCAGTTTTTTGACCAAAAATAGCATGACCCCTGTGCCCCACACTCTCTTTCCCCCCAGTCTTTCCCCAAGTAACTCTCCCACCCCAACCCCAGATGAAAAAAATTCCTCAAAGGGAAATGTTTTGCTGATGTGTAAGAGGTGATGCAAGAGACAGCAAAAGCACTAAAGGCACCAAGTTTGATGAGTTCAAAAATTGTTTTGAGCAGTGGAAAAAATGTCTTGATATGTGTATTGGATCAAATGGAGAATACTTTGAAGGTGACTGATGTTTAAACACTTAAGAATAAATATACAATAATTTAATAAATAAATTCTGTTTTGGGGGTTCCCCCTTGTACTTGTCCAATTTTCCCAACACTATTTATTCAGAGACTGTTTTTTACATCATATGTTCTTCCCTTTTGTCAAATATTAATTGATCATAAAGGCATAGGTTTATGTCTGGGCTCTCTGTTCTGTTCCGTTGATCTATATGCCTGTTCTTATGGCAGTACCAGGCTGTTTTGATTACAATGGAGTTGTAGTATATTTTGACATCTTGTAGCATTATACTTCCAACTTTGTTTTCCCTAAGATTGCTTAGGCTATTTGGGGTCATTTTTGTTCCATATATATTTGGAATATTTATTCTAGATCTGTGACATATGTCATTGATATTTTAAGAGGAATTGCATCTGGTAGAATGCATATTATAATGATATTAATTTCTTCTATTCACAAACATGGTATATGAAGTCTGTCTGGAAATAGTCCAACCATTGTTAATATAATGAGAACAGTTTGCATGATGTGATGTAGCCTGGAAGCCAAGAAGAGTGCGCTGGAATGAACATGCATGAACAATGATGATTTCACTATACTAGACAGTAGATGCCATTGAGTGAGTACGTGTGCTGTGTTGCCATCATGCTCAAAATGTGTGAGTAGATCAACAAATATGCATGAAATTTTGCATTAAGCTTGAATATTCCTCTACAGAAACTATTTCCATGATTGAGAAGGCTACAGTTTTGGTAATTGGCAGCTTCATTATGGCAATGCGCCTGCTTATGCATCAAGTCTTGTGCAGAGTTATTTTTCCAAAACATCGAATCATCTGGTGACTTAGTACCCTTACAGCCTAGATTTGGTGCCCTGCAACTTCTGACTTTTCCCAAAACTAAAATCACCTTTTAAAGGGAAGAGATTTCAGACCATCAGTGAAATTCAGGAAACTGTGACAGGGCAGCTGATGGCAACTGGGAGACCTGTGTGAAGTCCCAAGGTGCCTACTGTGAAGGGGACTGAGGTGTCGTTGTCCTATGTAAAATGTTTCTTGTATCTTATACCTTCTTCAATAAGTGTCTCTATTTTCCCTATTACATGGATGGATACTATCTGGACAGACCTTGTATGCTTCAGCTTATTTATATTTTCCTCATTTTCATTCTTTGGTATCTTATAGTTTTCCAAGTCCAGATATTTTACTTCCTTGGTTATATTTATTCCTTAGGTACCTTATATTTTTGTTGTTGCAATAGCAAAATGGGATTGTTTTCCTAATTTCTCTATCTGATAGTTCATTATTAGTATATGACATTACCAATTTTGATTTCTGAATGTTTATTTTGTATCCATTTTACCCAATTCATCTAATAAGATCTATTAGTATTTTGGTGGTGTATTTATGGTTTTCAATATGCAATATCATGCCCTCTGCGAATAATGACTGTTTTTTTCTTCCTTTCCAATTTGGATGCCTCCCCTCTCCCTTTTTCTTTCCTGATTATTGTGGCTAATTCTTCCAACACTATGTTGAATAAGAGTGGTGAAAGTGCGCATCCCTTTCTAGTTCCTGTTCTTAAGGGGATTACTCTTATTTTTTGCCCATCGACTATGATATTCACTGTGGCTTTGTCATATATGGCCTTTATCTTTAATGTTATGCTTCCCCATTTACATATATATTTTCTTTTTATTACCTATTTGGAGGAATATTTCACAGTGGTATAATAGTTCATTCCATAGGATTTAAGGCTGTACAAAACATCAGACAAATAATTTAATTTTTGTAAATAAGCAATAAATACATTCATGCAAATAAGTTAAATGGTACATTGAAACATGTTTTAAGCAATGCTTTGCAAGGAAATAGACCTAAGTATCCTGCCAAATTATAAAATTTATTCAAAATTCACTTGAGGTCACCCAGATTGTATTTTATTAGTTAATCTATTTAGTGTATATTTAAAATTTATATGATATACTAGGCATTTTTTAGGCACTTTGGGTTCAAAAAGATCAGTCCCAGACCACAAGGAGATTGCAAGAGACATGAAAAAAATACAAGTAACTACAATAGAAGTTAGCATGAGGACCAGGCTTTCTCCTGTGACTTAAACAATGACATCCATTCCTCCACCTTCAATGCTGAGGCTGGCATTGCCTTCAATGACCATTTTGTCAAGCTCATTTCCTGGTATGACAATGAATTTGGCTACAGCAACAAGGTGGTGGACCTTATGGTCCACATGTCCTCCAAGGAGTAAGAGCCCCCTGGACAAAGAACCCCAGCAGCAGGAAGAGAGACCTGTAAACTATGAAGACAGTACTTGGCTTTCATGAATAGGCCAGGTGGTACAGGCTTCCCTAGTGCTAGCATTTGTTTCTCAACCATTCCTAGGGATTCATTAGAGAACATTTATTTTTTTTTTACAAAATTTAGCATTAAATGACACTAGATGTTAAAGTCTGTGAAAGCCCAATATAATTAGGTCAATTTATTTCAAAAAAGTATTTATTGGATATCTACTGTGTACTTAGTTCTGTACTAGATTATGTGTGGTTACTTTGGGCATGATTTTTTTACACTGTCCTTAGGAGATTTCTTGTGTTACAAACTGTTTCATCTTTATGTACAAAGTAAGATATGTCATAAACTATTTCACCTTTTTGTAAAAAGTAAGTGGCAGAAATAATAAGTACTCTAAGGATTCAGGGACATGGAATTTCAAGCCCCAGTTTGGCCATTTTTTTTTTTATCAATCTAACTGTGAACAAATCTATTGACTACTTGGCTCTTCACCTATAAAAATTGAGATCTAATAGTTCCTAGTATATATGTTTGTTATGAAGAGTAAATGATTTTTGAAAATTTGTTTATTTTTTCAAATACATTTGACACTGCCTACCCACTACAACTTTCCCATGACCCCCTCCCCCTCCCTCAATCCTTCCCCACTTTGGGTTTGTCCATTAGTCCTTGCTATATGTTCCTTGACTTGCCCCTTCCCTTCCTTTTTCATGCCCACCCCTCCCTCCTTCCCTCTTGTCTCTGATGGTTTCATTTCTTTATTTTTTTCGCTGTTGCTGATCTTATTTTCCTTGAATCTTTGTTTTGTTAGTTAGGTTCTGCGTATAGATGAGATCATATGGTATTTGTCTTTCGCCCCCTGGCTTATTTTGCTTAGCATAATGCTCTCCAGTTCCATCGATGCTGTCCCGAAGTTTAGTAGTTCTTTTCTTCTTTCTGCTGCTTAGTATTCCGTTGTATAAATGTACCATTACTTTTTGATCCAATCATTTACTGATGGGCATTTAGGTGGCTTCCAACACTTGGCTATTGTAAATTGTGCTGCTATGAACATTGGGGTGCAGAGGTCCTTTTGAATTGGCATTTTTGGATTCTTAGGGTATAGTCCCAGCAGGGGAATCACTGGATCAAAAGGCAGTTCCATTTTCAGCTTTTGGAGGAAATTCCACACTGCTTTCCACAATGACTGCACCAGTCTGCATTCCCACCAACAGTGTACTAGGGTTCCCTTTTCTGCACAGCCTCACCAGCACCTGTTGTTTGTTGATCTGTTCATGATGGCCATTCTGACCAGTATGAGGTGGGACCTCATGGTGGTTTTGATCTGCATTTCTCTGATGGCTAGAGATGCTGAGCATCCATTCAAATGCCTCTGGGCCCTCTGTATCTCCTCCTTGGAAAAGTGTCTGCCCAGGTCCGTTGCCCATTTATTGATTGGATCATCTGTCTTCTTGGAGTGCAGTCATGTGAATTCTTTATATATCTTGGAGATCAAACTTCTACCTGATGTATCAGTAGCAAATATATTTTCCCATATGATTGGCTCCCTTTTCATTTTGCTGATGTTTTCTTTCGCTGTGCAGAAGCTTCTTATTTTGATGAGGTCCCAATTGTTTATTCTCTTCTTTATGTCCCTTCCTTTAGGAGACAGATTGGTAAAAAAATTGTTGTGTGGCATATCTGAGAGTTTCCTGACAATGTTCTCCGCTATGACTTTTATAGTACTGTGATTAATATTTAAGTGTTTTATCCATCTTGAGTTTATTTTTGTGTATGGTGTCAGCTGATGATAAAACTTCAGTTTTTTACACGTAGCTGTCCATCTCTCCCAACACCATTATTTTTACAGGCTATTAGTGCTCCATTTTATGCTTCTACCCCCTTTGTCAAATATTAGATGCCCATATAGACCTGGGCATATTTCTGGGCTTAATATTCTGTGTCACTGGTCTATGGATCTGTCCTTGTGCCAGTACCACATTGTTTTGAGTATAGTGGCTTTGTAGTAGAGTTTGATGTCCGGTATTGTGATCCCTCCTACTTTGTTTTTCTTTCTCAAAATTGCTGCAGCTATTTGGGGTCATTTATGGATCCATAAAAA
This sequence comes from Pteronotus mesoamericanus, assembly GCF_021234165.1. Classification (NCBI taxonomy): domain Eukaryota; kingdom Metazoa; phylum Chordata; class Mammalia; order Chiroptera; family Mormoopidae; genus Pteronotus; species Pteronotus mesoamericanus. The sequence continues at coordinate 1,032,884 of NW_026555150.1, forward strand.
TTTTTGAAGTGTCTGTCTTATTCCTGTGAAATATGTCATTGGTATCTTAATAGGGATTGCATTGAATATATAAATTGCTTTGGGTAGTATGGACATTTTGATGATATTAATTCTTCCAATCCATGAGCACTGTATATGTTTCCATTTATTTGTGTCTTCCTTAATTTCTTTCTTCAAGTTGTATGGTTTTCTCCGTATACTCTTTTACGTCTTTGGTTAAATTTATTCCTAGGTACATTATTTTTCTTCTTGCTATATCGAATGGTATTTTTTTTCTGATTTCTTCTTCTTCTATTTCATTGCAGGTGTACAAAAACGCCTTTGATTTCTGAATGTTGACTTTGTATCCTGCTGTTTTTCCAAATTCACTTATTAGGTTGAGGAGTTTTTTGGTAGAGTCTACAGGGTTCTCTATGTACACTATCATGTCATCTGCAAACAATGATAGTTTTACTTCCTCCTTTTCTATTTGGATGCCTTTTATCACTTTCTCTTGTCTGACTGCTATGGCTAGGTCTTCCAATACGATGTTGAAAAGAAGCAGTGAGAGCGGACATCCTTGTCGTGTTCCCGATCTTAGTGGGAAAGCTTTCAGTTTTTGCCCATTGAGTATGATGTTGGCTGTAGGTTTTTCATCTATGGCCTTTATTACGTTGAGGAATGCCCCATTTTATTCCCATTTTGCTGAGTGTTTTGATCATAAATGGGTGCTGTACCTTATCGAATGCTTTTTCTGCATCTATCGAGATGATCATGTGTTTTTTGTCTTTACTTTTATTTATGTGATGTATCACATTTACTGATTTGCGTTATTCAACCATCCCTGCATCCCTGGCATGAATCCCACTTGATCGTGGTGGATAATCTTTTTAATGTATTGCTGGATGCGGTTTGCCAATATTTTGTTGAAGATTTTAGCATCAATGTTCATCAGCTAATTGGCCTGTAGTTTTCTTTCTTTGTAGGGTCTTTATCTGGTTTTTGGATCAGGGTGATGCTGACCTCATAGAAAGAGTCTGGGAGTCTTCCCTCCTCCTGGATCTTTGGAATAGTCTGAGAAGGACAGGGGTTAGCTCTTACTTAAGTGTTTTGTAAAATTCTCCTGTGAAACCATCCGGCCCAGGGCTTTTGTGTGCCAGGCGTTTCTTGATCACTGCTTCAATTTCCCCAGCTGTTATCGGTCTGTTCAATCTTTCTGTTTCTTCCTCCTTCAGTGTTGGAGGATTATACTTTTCTAAAAATTTGTCCATTTCATCAAGATTTTCAAATTTCTTGGCATATAATTGTTCATAGTAGTTTCTGACGATCCTTAGTATTTCTGTGGTATCAGTTGTTATTTCTCCTCTTTCATTTCTGATATTATTAATTTGGGTTCTCTCCCTTTGTTTTTTGATGAGTCTGCTTAAAGGCTTGTCAATTTTATTTATCTTTTCAAAGAACCAGCTTCTGGATTGGTTGATCCTCTGAATTGTTCTCTTCATCTCTATGTCATTCAGTTCTGCTCTAATCTTGACTATTTCCCTCCTTCTACTTCCTCTGGGGTTTATTGGTTGTTGTTTCTCCAGTTCTTGAAGTTGTAGTGTTAGGTCTTTTATTTGAAATGTCTCTATCTTTTTTAGGTAAACCTGTATTGCTATGAACTTCCCTCTCAGGACTGCCTTTGCTGTATCCCATAGGTTTTGGACTGTTTTGTGTTCATTTTCATTTGTTTCCAGAAATTTTTTGATGTCTTCTCTTATCTCAGTATTGACCCATTCATTGTTTAATAGTCTACTGTTCAGTCTCCATGAGTTTGCAAGTTTTGGAAGTTTCTCTTTGAGGTTGATTTCCAGTTTCAAGCCCTTGTGGTCCAAGAAAAGTTTGGTATTATTTCAATTTTCCTGAATTTGCTGAGGGTTGCTTTGTGTCCTATCATGTGGTCTGTCTTTGAAAAACTGCCATGAGCATTTGAAAAGAATGTGAATATTTCTTCTTTGGGATGTAAGTTTCTATATATGTCAGTTAAATCTCTTTGATTCAGTGTGTCATCAGCACCACAATATGTTTATTAATGTTTGGTTTGAAAGATCTGTCCATTTTTGACAGTGGGGTGTTGAAATCCCGTACTATCAGTGTGTTGCTGTCTATATCTTTTTTCAAATCATCCAACAATTTCCTTATAAACTTGGGGGCTCCTATATTGGGAGCATATAAGTTTACAATGTTTATTTCTTCTTGATAGATTCTTCCTTTAAGTAGTATAAAGTGCCCCTCTGCGTCTCTTTTCATGGCCTTTGTTTTGAAATCTACTGTGTCTGATACAAGTGTGGCAACTCCTGCCTTTTTCTCATGCCCATTTTCTTGGAATATTTTTTCCCTCCCTTTACTTTCAATCTGTGTAGCTCTCTTGGTCTGAGGTGGGTCTCTTGTAGGCAGCATATGTGTGGGTCATGTTTTCTTATCCATTCAGCTACCCTGTGTCTTTTCATCGGGGCATTTAGTCCATTCACGTTGATATATATTACTGATAGAAACTCATCTTTCGTCTTTGTATTTGTGTTCGTCTGTCTCTCATTGTTTTCCTTCATCTGCTTAAACCAGTCCCCTTAGCATATATTGGAGTGCTGAATGGTAGAGATGTATTCTTTTAGCCTTCTCTTCTCTGGAAAACTCCTTATTTCCCCTTCTTTTTTAATTGAGATCCTTGCTGGGTAGAGCAGCCTTGGTTGTAGGCCCTTGCTTTTCATGACTTGGAATATTTGTTACCATTCCCTTCTGGCTTGTAGTGTTTCTGTTGAGAAGTCAGCTCCTAGGTGTATCGGGGCCCCATAGTATGTTACTTTCTCCTTCTCCCTTGCTGCCTTGAGGATTCTGTCTTTGTCTTTGATAGTTGCCATTTTAATGATGATGTGTCTTGAAGTGGACCTCTTTGAGTCCCTCTTGAGTGGGGTCCTCCTGGATCCATGAGAGCCTTTCTCTCCTCAAATTAGGGAAATTTTCCATCATTACTTTTCGAGGATGTTCTCTACCCCTTGTTCCTCTTCTTCTCCTTCTGGTATCCCTATTATACGGATATTATGGCGTTTCAGGTTGTCCTGCATTTCCCTAAATGACTCTTCATTCTTTTTGAGTCTTTTTTCCATCTTTTGTTCTTTCTGGGATCTTTTTTCTACCTTATCCTCCATCTCACTGATTCGATCCTCAGCTCATCCAGCCTGCTTTGGATTCCTTCTACTGTGTTCTTCAATTCAGAAATGGTGTCTTCATATCCTCTTGTGTCTTCTTGATAGTTTCTATGTCCTTTTCCAGGCTGATATAGTTTGCTAGAAGATCCTGATAGTTTCTCTGCAGTTTCTCATAGTTATCTTTGATCTTGCTGAGCTCATTGAGCTTCCTTTGAACCATTGTTTTGAATTCAGTATCTGATAGTTCCCTTGCCTCAATTTCATTTAGCTCTCTCTGTGGGGAATCCCCTTTTCCACTCATTTGGGGGTATCTTATTTTTCTCCCCATTTTTGTGAGAGTCTTTTTTTTTTTTTTTTTTTGCTTCTGGTTCAATTGATCCATGTAGATTTCCTGACTTTATGGACTAAACTTCTATGGTAGTAGGCAGGTCTTTATATATATATTTTTTTCTACTTTTCTTTCTTGGTTCTGCCTCTGATGGTGTCAGTTGTTGATCCTGTCTGACCTTGGACCATTTGTTTGAGACTTCTAGGAATCTACTCTCTGTGTCTGTATCCTGTGATTGTCAGTCTGGTCACTCCCTCCTCATCCCTCCAGCTTAGGCACCACAGGGCGGAGCAGTGTCTCCTGATTGAGCGATTATTGTCCCTTATAGGGTACTGTCCCTGAGGGGAGTAGTCTGCCTGAACACAATGTAAATCATGAACTGGCGAAGAGTCAGCACTAGGACTCCCGAATGCCTCTGACTCTGGTCTGTCCTCGAGGGTCTCTGGGCAGCTCTGTGACCCCTTCGGCCAGTGATCCACTGTTTCTGCGGAGACTCTGTAGTCGCCAGCCCTTGCGGTTACTGTCCACATGTGGCCCCACCCATCTGTATGTGCTCTCCCTGGCCTGCCATGAGCCCTCGCTGGCCACTTTTATGGCCATCTGTTATGTGCTTTCCTGCTCTTGGCCCTTTGGTTGCGTGGCCTGCCCACCTGCCAACAATGGAGGCTATGGAAAGGGGAAGGAGTTGGGACTCCCCAGTTCCTCCTCTCATTCTTTCCCCAATGTCTCTGTTTCCAATATCTCCTTGAGGGTCTCTGGGCAGTTCTGTGACCCCTTCAATCAGGAATCCACTATTTCTGCAGACTGCATTGTAATCGTGGGTAGTCCGCCTCGCGTTCCCACTTCTGCCTCCAGGAGTAAATAATTAAACATTTGGAAAATTCTTAGTTCTAGGTCTGGATTTATTAGATGCCCCATAATTATAGGTACTATTTATTAGAGAAAGGAAGAGACCTGTTTTCAGGATTCTATGAAAATTTAAATGCCTGCCATTCCCACAACTCTCTTTTGAGGCAAAAGTTTTTTCTGTATGTGAGGTCTTGTGCTCTTTAAGTCTGCTTCTAACCTGAACTGGTAATACTGTCCTTATTTACAAATGTCCTTTTTTAAAATTGTTTTCATTTATCATAGGCAAATGACTTACTGTACAAAATGGATTTTCACTTATTGGAATAGAAGCAATATCCTTATTTCAAGACTCCTGGCCCATTGCTATTTTTTCTAGAATTGAGTGACACTACTGCTAACACAGAGTATACCTATAAATTCATTGATGCTTCAGACAACATTCACCTTAAATCCTTGCTCAAGTGTTCATAAATATTACCTGCTGCTTGTAATTTTGAAGTTTGACATTTTTTTTATTCTTCAGGGCATAAAATCCTCTTGCAGAACACCATTAGCCCTAATAGACCTTTCTTGGAATGTTAGAATGAGTATGAAGGCCTATGTACTTGCTTATGGGTTGCTCTAGGAGGATTACACAAGATTGCCAAGACCTTACATTTCAACCTTATTTTCCTCACTCTAAGATACCACAAAAGGTAAATACAATTCCTATGAGAGTTGGGCCTAATGATACTTGAAAATAACAGCACACTGAAGTAATGTTTCTCTTTTTCAGTAATTTTGATATTAATTATTATTTTTATGTATATTTATTTCTCTTTTTAATATATTTTATTTTATTTTAAATTTATAAATCGTGTTTATCCTATTACAGCTGTCTCAATTTTCCCCGCTTTTCCACCCTCCACTCATCCCACCCTCACCCCTTGCTCCCATGGTCAATTCCCACTCTGTTGTTCATGTCCAAAGGTCATTTATACATGTTCTTTGTCTAGTCCCTTCTTCTTTGGCCATTGTCCGCTTTCCCCATTCCCTCTGGACCCTTTCAGTCTACTTCATCTTTCTGTGCCTGTAGTTTATTTTGTTGAATAGAGTCCACTTATAGGTGAGATCATATGGTATTTGTCTTTCATCAACTGCCTTATTTCACTTGGCTTAATATTCTCCAGTTTGACACATGTTGTCACAAAGGATAGGAGTTCCATCTCTCTCTTTCTGAATAGTAGATTTATTTTATTTAATTTTTTAATGTCAAAGTTAATTATAAAATATTTAAAAAATTAAAACCGTTATAAAACCTCAGCAATTAAACCAACATGACACCAGCACAGAAATAATCAAGTAGATCAATGAAATATCATGAGCATTCTAGAGACAAATATATATATATCTGTCTAACAACATAATATAAGACTAAGTTGATATGTCAAATCAATGGGTAAAATAAAGCTTATTCAACAAATAAGGTGCATGGACCACTATGACTTGAAATAAAACAAATATAGAGCCCTATTTCATGCATTATACAAGAAATATTCAGGTGAGTTAAAAATCAATATGCAGAATCTAAGGAGTTTTAGAAGAAAAATGAACTAATATTTTTCATGACCTGAAGTAAAATATTCAAACACAGAAGTTAGAAAGTAAATATTGACAATATGACTATATTAAACATTTAAGACTATATAGCAATATACATATAAAAAAAAACTTAAAAGACAAGATATGAAATGGGAAGGTATTTGCAGCACCTCTAAAACATGGCTAATTTTTTTTAAGAGAAAAAAGTTCTCCAAATCTTTAATCAATAAGTGGATAAAGAATACCAAAAAGTCATTTAAAGCTTTGTAAAAATAATAGAGTTAGGCAAGCAATAATACACAAAAGGTTTAGTTTCAGCAAATAGTAAAGGAAAAATTAAAATAATATCATTGTAAAAATCAGATTAATGAGTATTAAAAATATTGGTAATATCAAGTATTGGCAACTCTGAAAGGAACTGGGTACTCATAGAAACTTTTTCTGCATCTTAAAGCAGTCCCTTTAGCATATTTTGCAGTGCTGGCTTGGTGGAGGTGTATTCTTTTAGAATTCTTTTGTTTGGGAAACTCCTTATTTCACTTTCCATTTTAATTGAGAGCCATGCTGGGTAGAGCAGTCTTGGTTGCAGGCCTTTGCTTTTCATGACTTGGAATATTTCTTGTCATTCCCTTCTGGCTTGCAGTGTTTCTGTTGAGAAGTCAGCTGCTAGCTGTATTGGGACTCCCATATGTTATTACCTGTTTCTCCCTTGCTTCCTTTAGGATTCTCTGTTTGCCTTTGATATTTTCCATTTTAATGATGATGTGTCTTGGAGTGGGCCTCATTGGGTTTCTCTTGAATGGGACCCTCTGTGCTTCCTGGACTTGTGTGACTTTTTCTCTCCTCCAATTACAAAGTTTTCCATCATGACTTTTTCAAACAGGTTCTCTGTCCCTTCCTCATCCTCTTCTCCTTCTTGTATCCCTATTATATGGATATTATTACGTTACAGGTTGTCCTTCATTTCCTTCAACAGCTCTTCATTCTTTTTGAGTTTTTTTTCAATTTCTTGCTCTTTTTGGGAGCTTTTTTCTACCTTGTCCTCCAGCTTGCTGATTGGATCCTCAGCTTCATCTAGTCTGCTTTTGATTCCTTCTACTGTGTTCTTCAATTCAGAAATTGTATTCTTCATTTCCTCTTGTCTCCTATTGATGGTTTCTATGTCCTTTTTCATGCTGAAATAGTTTGCAGTAAGTTCCTCATAGTTTCCCTGTGGTTTTTGGTAATTCTCTCTGAGCTCACTGAGCTCATTGAGCTTGCTTAGAACCATTGTTTGGAACTCAATATCTTATAGTTGACTTGCCTCTATTTCATTTAGTTTTCTTTGTGGGGATTCCTCCTTTCCATTCGAGTGGGGCATATTTCTTTGTCTTCCCATTATTTGTGAGAATCTCCTCTTTTGCTTCTGCTTCTTAAGTTTATCTGTCTTGATTTCCTGACTTTGTGGTTTGAACTTCTATGGTTGGAGACTGCTGTTTTTTCATTCTGGATCTGACTCTGATGATGTCAGATGTCGTCCCTGTCTGACCTTTGGCAGGCTCTTCAAGAGTTCCAGGAATCTGCTGTTTGTGGCTGTCTCCTTCAGCTGTTAATCTAGTCACTCTGCACTCAGCAGGATGCCTTAGACAGTTCAGGGCAGAGCAGAGTCCCTCCTAGGGGCAGGGTTATTGGGTGTTCTCTCGCTGCTGCCATATCAGGTAGGAGTCCCCACTGGAATCCTCCCAGCTAATCTCTCCTTTCTCTCTCCAAAGTCTCCATCCCCTGTCTCTCCTCAAGTGTGTCCAAACCTCTCTGCACCTCCTTTAGCCAAGGATCTACTGTCTGTGGCTGCCACTCTGCACTCAGCAGGTAACTTGGACAGCACAGGGCAGGGTGAAATCACATCTGGGGGTGGGGCTATTGGGTCCTTTGACACTTGTGCCACTCAGTGGGAGTGGTCTCTGCCTGAGCAAGATGGCTCCTGCCATGGGTATTATGAGTCAGCACCAGCCAGCCACTCTCTCAGTTCTCTCCCCAAAGCCCCCTTCCCCGGTCTCTCCTCAGGTGTCTCTAGACCACTCTGACTCTGCCTTTGCTGGAGACCAGGTTTAGTGGCTATAGATAAAAATTTATACGTTTGCTCTCTAAACAGTTCTTTGCATCTCCAGCTGCCAGTCTCTGGTGGAGAACAAGCACACAGCTTTTTGTAGCTGGCTGTTTTCTGTGTACTTTTTGGGCTCTGGTGCTATGGCCTAGAGATTCCTGCTTTTGGTTTAGACCTTGCTCTCCTCAGGGGGATCCAACTGGCTGTTTCAATATCCTTCTGGTGCTGCTGCCCCTGGGCACCCCGCCTGCCTTCTCAAGTCTGTACTGCACTTCTTACCAGTTAGATTGTGCTAAAGCTGATTCTTCTGTCTCTAGGGTTCCAAGGGTCACCCCTCTCTATTGTTCAGTTATTTGTCCAGGTGATTTTTCCCCAATTTAGTTGTAATTCCAGGTTGGTCCTGTGAGGAGATCAGTGTGACTTCCACTCACTCCTCTGCCATCTTGATTCTCCAATTTTGACATTAATTTAATGAAGATATGTTTTATTTGTGTAAAAACTCCCTCCACTATGATCTTATAAAGTTATTTGTGTATATTGTTATGGTGCTTTCTGAAGCTTCTGCTTACTTGTGTAACCTAAGAAATTGAAAGGATAAGTGTGGGACAGGAATAGTTTTTAAATTCAAAACTGATTATGGTTATTTGGCTATATAATTATTGCTTACAAGTAATTTTAAAATGGACCTCAGCCCAAGTTTATTACTCTTTTCTTTTTGTGTTGGATTAAAGGCTTTCTATAGCAAACATATGTTTCCAGATTGCCACAGCAACTTAAAAGTTCTAAATAAAGGTTAGACAAATAATGATATAGACAAACATACAATAGAGAAGTTAAAAAATCCTAATAGAAATTAAAATTTAAATGGATGACCCTTTGGCCAGAGAGGTCAAAGAAAGCAAATAGAAGACAATTACTATTAGGAATAAAAAGCTGGATCATAAATAAATATGTCAGCAGGATAATAAAAGTTTTGAGACCATTATGATCAGTTTTATGCATTTATGTATGTAAAGACATAAGCCAAATGAATAATTTCTGGAAAAATATAAATTACCTGACTCATTAAGAAGTAGACAGCTTTAGTCATTCTATAGGTATTAATGTATAGAATGTGAATCAGTAAACTACTGTGCAATATAACCTCCTCATTGAGAATGAAGAAAATACAGGTGTCCTGAGATCATAGAGTGAGAAGGCTAAAAGGATGAGATAATGCTCTGAATTTTAGATTTGAAAGCTTCATCAGTTTCCCTTATGACAAGGACAAGAGTATGAACTAATGGTAGGGATAACATAGATGAGGGCCCTGGAGATAGAGTTCAAGGATGGAAGAATTTTCCATGGTCAACCTCGGAATTGTTCAAGTCCATAAAATGATGGGAGGACTTGTGCTGAAAAGGAGAGATTATAAATCAGATGCCAAAATGTTTACAAATTTAGAGGAAACATGGTTCAGCCAGATAGCTTTTGTCTTGGAGGAGCAAATATTTTTACATGGAGGTGGAGGAGTAATGTTTTGAAAGTGACATTAGAAAATTAAAAATATATCATTTTTATTTCCAAATTCTGATGGTATATGGAAATTATGAGAAATTAGCAGCTTCAACCTTAGGATGTTGCTGGGGAAACAAGAGTCAGATAAGTTAAGACATAAATAGAATCAGTGAAGAATGGGAATCTTGAACATAAAATTTAATCAATAATTTATGATATTTGTAATTATAGTGGTAGTTTGCCCTGAAAAGAAGCTGTTTGTGGTCATATGTTGAAAAGAGCATTCAACCAGAAATTTAATTTCAGAGAAGAAAGTGAGTAAAACACTTGTTTCTTTCTTATATTCCAGCTATCATGGAATAGTTAGATGATAAGGAAGGCTGGAAAAATACGCTTTTATTCCACATCACTCCACTCCTCATTGTTCCTCCAGTTTAGAATGTTCTGACGTCAGTTCCTTTCTTTATTGATTAAGCATTCAGAAAATACCTTTGAGCTTATTTAAGAGTTGGGATTGAGCTCAAAGAAGGTGAAGTTAAGACCTTTGCATTGCTGATAACTGTACATGTTCTTGTCTAGTTTTAAAGCCTTGTTCTTCATCTCAAAATATATGAATTTCTGCCATTTACCTCCACTATGGTACTGAGGAAAATCTGTATGTGAACCAGGCTAAATAACTCAGTGGATTGTGTTTATTTGTTAGTTTCAGAGAAGCCAAAGTAGCATCATAATCCTGGGGCATGTGCACAAATATACATTGGATTTATTATTTTCCCTCTTAATAGTGATGAATGTTTTTAGTTCTAGCACCTTTAGAAATTAATCTGTTTCTCCCTCAAAGCTATAAATATCTGAACTAGGCACATACCTGTATTGAACTAACTTTTGAGAAGTGGATTATATTTGTATAAATTGATGGTAGAAGAGTAGAATAATCTTTAAATAGCTATTCCCCAAACTTGCTACTTTCTCCAAAAGAAACTGAATTAGTAAACTTATGCCAACTTTAAAAAATATATCTCTGGGAGAATGACATGCCAAAATCCCTTAACATTAATATAATGCCACCTGACATCAACATAATGATTTATTTCCTAGAGAATGAATTTGCCAATTCAGTAAAACTTAAAAAAAATTTCACATGTCAAGCTCACAAGGAAAGGATGTTATGAATGTCCTATATTATGTTGGAGCCTTACACTGTAGAGTCAAATAGCTGAATATCAACTTCATTATCAAGGGGATAGGAAAATTATATTATCTTTGTTGGTGCTTTCAGTTCCCTGTAGCAGTGCCAAAAAAAATCATAAGAGTGGAAATATGTTAAGTGCTGAATTTACATGACATTTTACTGATTTTTATGATAGTTTAGAGAAAATGGTTTGTCAAATGCAAATATCTATCTTCAGACCTCTTTTTAATGCCCAATAAAGACTTAAATATAAGTCGCAACACCATAAAAGTCCTAGAGGTGAACATTGGCAGGAAACTCTCAGGTATCCCACAGAGCAATTTTTTCACCAATATGTCTCCTACAGCAATGGACATAAAGGAAAGAATAAACAAGTGCGACGTCATCAAAATAAGAAGCTTCTGCATGGCTAAAGAAAACATTAGCAAAATGAAAAGGGAGCCAACCATATGGGAAATATATTTGCTAATGATACATCAGATGGAGGTTTGATCTCCAAGATATATAAAGAACTCACTTGACTCTACTCCAAGAAGACAAATGATCCAATCAAAAAATGGGCAAAGGACCTGGGCAGACGCTTTTCCAAGGAGGAGATACAGAGGGCCCAGAAGCATTTGAAAGGATCCTCAGCATCACTAGCCATCAGAGAAATGCAGATCAAAACCACCATGAGGTACCACCTCACACCGGTCAGAATGGCCATCATAAACAGATCAACAAACAACAGGTGCTGGCAAGGCTGTGGAGAAAAGGGAACCCTAGTACACTGTTGGTGGGAATGCAGACTGGTGCAGCCACTGTGGAAAGCAGTGTGGCGTTTCCTCCAAAAGCTGAAAATGGAACTTCCTTTTGATCCAGTGATTCCCCTGCTGGGACTATACCCTAAGAATCCAAAAATGCCAATTAAAAAGAACCTATGCACCCCAATGTTCGTAGCAGCACAATTTATAATAGCCAAGTGTTGGAAGCAACCTAAATGCCCCTCAGTAGATGATTGGATCAAAAAGTTATGTTACATTTACAGAATGGAATACTACGCAGCAGAAAGAAAAAAAGAACTACTAAACTTCACAACAGCATGGATGGAACTGGAGAGCATCATGCTAAGCAAAATAAGCCAGGGGGCCAAAGACAAATACCATATGATCTCACCTATAAGCGGAACCTAACCAACAATACAAAGATGCAAGGAAAATATGACCAGCAACACTGAAAGGAAAAGAAATCAACAGAGACAAGAGGGAAGGAGGGTGGGGCAGGGAAAGGGAAGGGAAGGGGAAAGTCAAGGAACATATAGCAAGGACTCATGGACAAAACCAAAGGGGAAGAGCTGAGGGAGGGAAGGAGGGAGGGGGCAAGGGAAAGTGGTGGGGGGTAGGCAGAGACAAATGTATTTGAAAATTAAATTAATTAATTTTAAAAAAGAATATTACAGTGTAGTCAACAATTTCATAAAACAGTACAATTAATTATGGAATAAATTGGAAAGGAGTGGAGAACTCAAAGACAAATAGATAAGTTTTTCCTTAGTAGACCCTGTTAGGGAACTAAATGCAAAAAAAAAACAAACCCAAATGATTGTACATTTTTTATTTATTTATATTGTTTATATTGTTAATATTCATATGGCAGAATGGATTTCACCTGTAGTATTGATATTAGAATTTAGGGGTAGTTATAATTATTTTCTTTTATATCATTCCAAGATTTTTTTTCTTTTGCGAAAATCCCTAGTTTTTATTATATTTTTTTCTTTTGGGGGCATTGGCATAAAAGTTTTATTTTTATATTTTTTTCATTGTTCAGTTAGAGTTGTCCCAATTTTTCTCTCCTTGTTCTCCGCAGCCCTGCAAAAGGTTTCCTTTTCTTTCTTTCTTTTTTTTTTTTTTTTGCATTCACCAGCCCAGTTCTCCCAACACCAATTGTTGAAGAGGCTATTTTTACTCCATTGTATGCTCATGCCCCTTTGTCAAATATTAATTGACCATAGAGACATGCATTTATTTCTGGGCTCTCTATTCTGTTTCATTGGTCTATGTGTCTGTTTTTATGCCAGTACAAGATTCTTTTTATTACAGTGGACTTGTAATATAGTTTGATATCAGATCCTGTGACCTTCCTACCTTGATCTCCTTTCTCAAAATTACTGAGGCTATTCAGGGTTGTTTATGGTTTCATATAAATTTTTGGAATATAGATAGCTTTGGGTAGTATGGATATTTTAATGATGTTTATTCTTCCAATCCATGAACACGACATGTACTTCCATTTATTTGTGTCTCCTTTGAGTTCTTTCTTTAGTGTTGTGGTTTTCTGAGTACAGGTCTTTTACCTCCTTGGTTAGGTTTATTCATAGGTACTCTATTTTATTTTTGTTGCTTCAGCAAATGGACTTCTCCCTAATTTATGTTTCTGGTATTTCATTGTTAGTGTATAAAAATACCTTCAATTTCTGAATATTGACTTTGTATCCTTCTGATTTACTTAATTCATTTATTACATAGAATAGTTTCTTGGTGGAATTTATAGGGTTTTCTATTCATACTATCATGTCATCTGCAAATAGTGACAGTTTTACTTCATCCTTTCCAATTTGCGTGCTTTTTATTTCTTTTTCTTGTCTGATTGCTGTGTCTAGAAATTACACTACTATGTTGAATAGAAGTGGTGGAAGTGGTCTCCCTTGTCTTGTTCCTGATCTTAGGAGGAAATCTCTTAATTTTTGCCCATCGGTCATGATGTTGGCTGTAAGTTTCTTGTATATGGCCTTTATTATATTAAGGTATGCTCCCTCTATTCTGACTTTGCTGAGTGTTTTTATAATAAATGGGTGTTGAACTTTTTGAAATGCTTTTTCAGCATCTATTGAAATTATCATGTGGTTTTTATCTTTTATTTTGTTTATGTGATATATTCCATTTACTGATTTGCAAATATTGTACCATTCTTGCATCCCTGGGATGAATACCACTTGATCATATATATGATCTTTTTAATATATTGCTTGATCTGGTTTGCTTATATTTAGTTGAGAACTTTAGCATCTATGTTCATCAGTGATATTGGCCTATAGTTTTCTTTCTTGTGTCTCTATCTGGTTTTGGATTTAGGATCATGTTGTCCTCATAAAAAGAGATTGGGAGTTTTACCTCTTGCTTGATTTTTCTGGAATATTTTAAGAACGATAGGGGTTAGCTCTTCCCTAAATGTTTGGTAAAATTCTCCTATGGAGCCATCCAGTCCAGGAATATTTTGTGCCAGGAGATTTTTTTATTACATTTTCAATTTCACTAACTGTTATCGGTCTGTTCAGGCTTTCTGCTGCTTCTTGACTCAGGTTTGGAAGACTATATGTTTTTAGAAATTTGACCATTTCACCCAAATTTTTAGGGTAGGCCTCTATTGCTATGAACGTCCCTCTCAGGACTGCCTTTGATGCATCCCATCGGTTTTGGACTGTTCTGTGTTCATTATCATTTTTGTCCAGAAACTTTTTATTTCAGTCTCTATGGATTTGATTTTTTTTCCAGTTTTATCTTTGAGGTTGTTTTCCAGTTTCAAGCCATGGTGATCCAAGAAAGTGCTTGATATTATTTCAACTTTCTTGAATTTGTTGAGGCTTGTTTTGTGTCCTATCATATGGTCTATCTTTGAAAATATTCCCTGTGCATTTGAAAAGAATGTGTATTATGCTTCTTTCGGATGAAAGTTTCTGTATATATCAGTCAAGTCCATTTGATCTAGAGTGTCTTGCAGTAATACAATACCCTTGTTGATTCTTTGTTTGGAAAATCTATCCATTGTGGACAGCGGGATGTTAAGATCCCTTACTATGAGTGTGTTGCTGTCTATATCTTTCTCGATATTTTCCAAGAGTTTCCATATATATATGCTCCTATGGTGGATGCATATATATTTACGATGTTTATTTCTTCTTGATGGATGCTACTCTTAAGTATTATAAAGTGTCCTCGTCTATCCTTTTTTAGGGCCTTTATTTAGAAATCTATTTTGTCTGATATAAGTGTTGCCACTTCAGCTTTTTTTTTTTTCTTATCCATTTGCTTGGAATGTTTTTTCCCAACCCTTCACTTTCAGTCTGTGTAGGTCTTTTGTTTTGAGGTGGGTCTCTTGTAGACATCATATATGTGGGTCATGTTTTCTTATCCATTCATCTATGCTATGTCTTTTGATTGCAGTATTTAATCCAGTCATATTAAAGGCTATTATTGATAGGTACTTATTCATTGCCATTTTTCCCTTGGTACCTGTGTTCTTCTCTCACTCTTTTATGCATCTTCTTAAAGCAGTTCCTTTAGCATGTCTTGCAGTGCTGGTTTGGTGGGACTGTAGTTTTTTAGCCTTCTTTTGTCCGGGAAACTCCTCATTTCACCCTTCATTTTAAAGGAGAGCCTTGCTGGATAGAATATTCTTGGCTGAAGGCCTTTGCTTTTCATTCCTTGGAATATTTCTTGCCATTCCCTTCTGGCTTGTATTGTTTCTGTTGAGAAATCAGCTACTAGCTTTATCGGAGTTCCCTTGTATGTTACTTTCTCTTCCTCTCTTGCTGTTTTTAAGATTCTCTCTTTCTTTTTAAAAGTTGGCATTTTAATTATGAAGTGCCTTCGAGTAGGGTCCTTTGGGTTCATCTTGATTGGGACCCTCTGTGCTTCCTGAACTTCCATTACTTTTTCCCTAACCAAGTTAAGGAAGTTTTCTGTCATTATTTTTTTCAAAGAGGTTTTCTATCCCTTGCTCCTTTTCTTCTTCTGATATTCCTAAGATGTGAATGGTGTTATATTCCATGCTGTCCTGAAGTTCCCTACCTATCCTTGTTCTTTTTGAGTCTTTTTTTCATTTTGTTGCTCTGTCTGGGTATTTCTTTCTACCTTGTCTTCTAGCTCACTGATTCAGTCCCTTGCTTCTTTCAGCATTCTTTTAATTCTTTCTAGTGTATTTTTCATTTCAGATATTGTATTCTTCATTTCCTAGTTCTTGTTCATAGTTTCTCTTTCCTTTCTCATGCTGCTGTAGTTCCTACTCAGTTCCTTGTAGCTGCCATTGAATTCCTTGAACATCCTTATTACCATTTTTTAAAAATTCTATGTCTGCTAGATAGCTTGCCTCAATTTCACTTAGCTCTTTTTTGGGAGTTTACTCCATTCTTTTTGATTACAGTGTTTGTTTGTTTTTTTTGTCTTCCCATTTTAGGTGAAACTTTGTTTGTATTTGAGTCTGAGGATGCTCTGTTTTTCCTCCCTGTCTCTCTGGGGTGGACTTCTGTGGGACTCAGTGATGCAGTCTCTTTGGTCTCCTGTTTTGTGTGTCCTAGGGTTGCCCTTTATTCAGTTTTTGTGGGCTCTCATATTGTATTTAGGCTTTTCTTGTTGGTGGAACATCCATTGGTGGGTTCTCCCCTCTAGCTGGCTGACTGGTTGTCACTATACTATTGTACACGTATTGATTAACAAAGCATTATCACAAGAAAACCAAGCCCACACCAGCAGAAACAAACAAACAAAGGAACCCCTACCATGTCAGCAATATCAACAGCAATTGAGCAGAAATTAGTAGAGTTGGAGGAAGATTCAGAATGTTATAAGATAGGAAAGAGCTAATATGAGATTACTAAAAGAAGGAAAATGATTTTGAGTGGGATGATGGAGGAGAAATAATTAGAGTAGTGAATAGAAATAAGGCAGAAAAAGGGAGATTATAAATTTTAAAATGTAAGTAAAACAGGGAAGGGCAATGGCAAATTGGAGTAAGAAAAGGGAAGAGTATACTATGAGGTTTGAAGTAAAATTAAAAAGGTATTGAACCAAGGGGGGACAAAATTTCAGTAAAACTGTAGCAGGGTCAATAACAACTATAGTTGAGTGAAGATTAATAATGGTGGAAAGGGAATAAAAATATTATACAAAAGAGAAAAGTGAATATGAGGTGTCTACAGAAAATAAAAATGATTTTGAGAGGGTGGGGGAGGAAAACTAATAAAAGTGAAGAATAGAATCCAGGCTAAGAAAGCTAAAAAATAAATAAAACAAAATTCCTAACTCTACTGATCAATGGTAGGAGAAGGCAAAATGGAGTAAGATATGAGAATAGTATCCTATGGGATTTAAACTATAAACAAATAGTAAACAAATAGGAATTCCATTGGAGAAGAACAGCAATAACCATGATATCCTCACCCAACTAGCCACAATTTATAAAGGTGGAAAGGAAATAAAACTACTGTAAGAAGAATGTGAGCTGACTTAAGGAAGGAAGAATTTTTTTGAGGATAGATGGTAGAGAAATAGTAAGAGTAAGAAATAGGAACATGGTGTAGTGTGTGCAAAATAGAGTTTACAACAACAATAAGAAAAATCAGGAATAAGGCAAAATGCAGTAAGACCAGGGAAGGGTGATATGTGGCATTTGAAATAACAATATTATGAGGAAAATATATAATCTAAATAAAAAGAATAAAAAATAAAGGACCGAGAGTAGTGAGTTAATAGGAATACAATTGAAGTAAAAGAAGAAATATTAAAAGGCTGTGAGAAAGGAAAAAAAAAGAAGAAAGAAAAAACACAAGTTATGAAGAAAAGCGAGGTAAAATTCATCTCAGCTGTTGGCATTCATCTTCTGACTACTTTCTGGATCTGTCTCTGGTTTTTTGTCAGGTCAAGAGTCCATGATGGGTGGTCTAATTTCTGGCAACACAGCCTGTATCTCCTTTGCCTGCCTTAGAGAGGGAGCTTCTGTTGTTATTGAGAGGGTGGGGTCTTTGTGTCTCACTTGGAAGGCACTGTTCAGTCTTTCTCAAAAATGGTAGGTATATTCGCCCTATCCCTATACCTCCCATCTTAT
Source organism: Pteronotus mesoamericanus (assembly GCF_021234165.1). Classification (NCBI taxonomy): domain Eukaryota; kingdom Metazoa; phylum Chordata; class Mammalia; order Chiroptera; family Mormoopidae; genus Pteronotus; species Pteronotus mesoamericanus. Next base: position 1,050,439 of record NW_026555150.1, read on the forward strand.
TCTGTCCTAGTTTATTTCCAATAATGTATAACTTCTGGTTAAATGGCTGCTCATTTCATGGAAGGGGTGACCATCTGTGTAAGGGTGTCAGCTCTCTCCTCCTTGGTGTAGACGGAAGCTCTGTGTGTGCAGTGAGGCTGGGCAGGGTCCTGAATCCCCCTTGCTACACACTTTCTGAAATTTCTGTTTTGATGGCCTCAGTGAAATAGAGCCCTGGGACCCAGTGTACTTTGTCTTCCTGTGAAGAGCTCATAATGGGCCCTTTTAGGCAATTGTCTTGCTGTCTTTCCCTTGTAGAAATGTCCCCTGCAGGGTTATGAAGCCTGCCCAGCTGGTTTTGAAGATCTTCCCCTGCTTCTGCAGGAGGTGGGGGCTGGGCAAACCTTTCCTTCCCAGAGGTTCTGCTGAGGAAAGGGTCCTAGTTTGGCCCCAATTAATCTCAGGTGTACAGCTCCCAGCTCTCTGCCCTTTCAGCTTACAGTGGTCTGTACTCTCCACTCTGTGCCACTGCACTGGGCTGGGGCTGAGAAACCACCTCACTTTGCACCCCTTTCATCAATCTTCCCTGCTGTACTGAGCGGGAGCAAGTCATGCCTGTAATCCTCCCTTCTAGTTGGCAGGACAACTATGTATGTGGGGTCCCTGCTCAGCATGCCTCAGCTCCCCTTTTAAATAGTCTCTCTGGGCACTTCCACTCCAGTGCCAATCCACTGTCCAGCTTTCCACACACTCCACCTCTCCAAAATGTCAGGAGTACATCTCAGTTATGGACAGCTGTGGCACTACTCCTTCTCCAGATCTAGGTGCAGACAGAATCTCTCTCACTATCTGGCACACTCCTGGTCAGTGTCCCGAACACTGTGCCACTAGCTCTGTGTGTGTGTGTGTGTGTGTGTGTGTGTGTGTATGTGTGTAGCCTGGTTCTCCATGGTGACTTTGTGTATCCAAGTGGCTCCAAGACCAGGTCTGGGGGTTCCCCACCCTGAAAATGGAAGGACCTGGTAAGCTGCTGTCTCTGACCAGGCTCTGCAAAGATTCAGGCACCATGGCTGCAGGTGCCACACCCAGGGATTTTCCCCATCCACCTATAAAACATCCATACTGCCCATTTTTGAAGCATCCTCTGTATTCTTTGGCTTCGAAACTTCATATCTGCTAAGATGCCATTGCCTGTTCACTTTGTTTTTTGGAAAATCAGCTAATTGAGTTAGGTGCAAGGGCAATGGACTTGGCTTTCACCTACTTGGCTGCCATCTTCTGAATCAAAAGTTTTATTTTTTATTGCTTATTCTATTTCAGTTGTCCCATTTTTCTCCTTTTGCCCCTCCCCACTGAGCTACCCCTCACACTCTCAGTCAATCCCCACTCTGTTGTCCATGTCCATGGGTCATTCATACATATTCTTTGACTAATTCCTTATCTTTCCTTCCACCATTCATTCCTCTCCCCTCTCCTCTTACAGCTGTCAGTCTGTTCCATGTTTCCATGTCTCTGGTTCTACTTTGCTTATTAGTTCATTTTGTTCATTAAATTCCAGTTATGAGTGATATCATATTGTGTTTGTCTTTCACTGACTCACCTATTTCACTTAGCATATGAGCCCCTCTTGGCATAAAATAACACACAGATACTCATTAAAGGAAATGCTTTCAAAGGCTTTGAAAGGCTATTTCTTTCCCTTTCCAGGTTTACATGAGTTTTTTTCAGGAGACACTCTTTTTGAGAATAAAAGCAGTGGCCCAAGAACATTGACTCAGCTTTCTAAAATAGCAATATTATAATTCATGTACTTATTACCTTACCAAGTTGTGATCCACAACAGACCAGTCATAATTGGGATTATGTAATTAGTTATTGCAGCCCTAACCTCATGTTTCTAGGGTCCTAGTGGTCTAAGAAGCATTTATGGCACCAGTGAGTAGTGTTTATGGCTCACTTATGGAGTTGTATGATCTCTGTTGAGTTAGAGTTGCTGGAGTATTCTTTTTCTCTTGTGATAACAATCGCATAACATAAAAATTATACTCTTACCCATTTTTACACATTCAGTTAAGTAGTATCAAATTTATTTACATTGTTGTGAAACATCTTCAGAACTTTTTGATCTTTCCATTTGAAATGCTATATGCATTTAACAACACCTCTTTTTTTACCTATTTCACCAGCGTCTGGTAATTGCCATTCTGCTTTTAGTTTATATGAATTTGGTTAGTTTGGATGCCTATATCAGTGAATTCAAACTGTAATTGTCTTTTTGTGACTGGCTTATTTCACTTAATATAATGTCCTGATGGTTCACTCCTGTAAGATGTGACAGGATTTTCTTCCTTTTTAAGAATAAACAACTTTCCATTCTATATATACAAGGTCTGTCCATAAGGTATCCAACCATGTAATATGAAAAATAGAGACATTTATTGAAAAAGATACAGGATATAAGAAATATACATTGGACAATGATGACTCAGTCCTCTTCAAAGAAGACATCTGGGGACCTCACAAAGTTCTCCCAATCACCATTAGCTCCCCATTGTATTTTTCTGAATCTCATCAACAGTCTGAAATCTCTTCCCTTTCAAATGTGATTTTGGTTTTGGGAAAAGTAAGAAGTCACAGGGTGCCAAATCTGGGCTATAGTGGGGCTGAGCCACCTGGATGATTTGATGTTTCACCAAAAAACTCTGCATGAGCCATGATGCTTGAGCAGGCACATTGTTGAGATGAAGCTGCCAATCACCAGTTGCCCATAGCTGTGGACTTCTCAACCATGGGAATAGTTCCCATGGAGGAATATTCATGTTTAATGCAAGATTTAATGCAGATTCATTGTTCTACTTGCTCAGTGATTTTGAATGTGACAGCCACACAGTACACATGCTCACTCAACAGCATCTACCATCCCTATTGACTAGTACAGTGAAGTTGTCATTGTTCACACATGCTCATTCCAGTCCTCTCTCCTTGACTGCTGGGCTATATTAATGTTGCAACAAGTGGCTCTTGTCATATTGACAATATCTGGACTTTTTCCAGACAGACATCATCATATATCATATTTTGCTTATTCATCAGTTAATGAATATTTTGTTTGCTTCTATTTATTGAGTATTAAAAACATTGCTGTTTTGAACGTGGGTGTACAAATCTCTCTTAGAGACCCTGCTTTAAATTCTGTTGGATATATACCCAAAATTGATAATCCTGTTCTCTTTGGGTTACAATTTACATGAAATATCTTTTTTTTATCTTTTTGCTTTCACCCTGTGTGTGTCCTTAGAGGTAAATAAATGTTGTGTAGACAGCATATAGTTGGTTCCTAGGTTTATTCTTTTTTTAAAAAAATTATTTAGATAATGTATGTATTTAAATGGGGAATTTAATGCATCTTCATTTAAAGTAATTACAAAAAGAAATGGACTTACTTTTACCACTTTGGTAATTGTTTTCTTTATGTCTTATAGCTTTTCTGTCATCTTTTATTGCCTTCCTTTATATTTCATTGATTTTATGGTGTGATATTCTATGATTCACTTTTCAACTTATTTTGTTTATATGCTATAGATATTTTATTAGTGGCTCCTACTGCAATTACCTAAGACATCTTAAAAATACAACATTCTATTGTAAACTGATAACAACTTAACTTTCATCATATACAAAACCTCTAATATTTAAAGCTCAACTTCTTCCATTTTATATTATTGATTTCACAAATTACATCTTTATATATCATACTCTTTAACATAGATTTGTAAGAATTTTTAATGTTTTGTCATTCAAATCTATGGACAAAAATTGCTATAGTACAGGGTACTTTATTTGTCTATGTATTGAATATTACCAGATAATCTTTTATTTCTATATAGCTTGGTGTTTCTGTCTACCATCCTTATGTTTCAACTTAGATTTCCTGTAGTACTGCTTGCAAAGCAAGTCTGGTGGTATTGAACTCTGTAAGCTGTAGTTTATCTCACAAACTCTTATTTTTTCCTTCACCTTTGGAGGTCACTTTTGCCAAATAGATACAGTATTCTTTTTCTAAATTAATTTTGTTGGAGTTACATTGATCAATAAAATTATATAAGTTTAAGGTTTACAATTCTATAATACATTAACTGTAGATTGCATTGTGTGTTCACCACCCCAAGGTGCATCTCTTTTCATCACCACTTATACCCTATTTACCCTCTACTGCCTTCCCCCACTCACATTTACCTCTGGTAATGACCATATTCTTGTATCTTTATGAGGGTTTGTTTGTTTCGTTTTGTTTTGTTTTTGCTTAATACCTTCACCTTTTTCACCCATCCTCCTGCACTCTCTACTCTGGCAGGTATGTTTCTGTTTCCATTTTCTTTGCTAGTTTCTTTTGTTCATTAGACTCCACATATAAATGAGAGCATATGGTATTTGTTTTTCTCTGACTGGCTTATTTAATTTAGCATAATATTCTCCAGGTCCATACATGCTGTTGCAAGGGTAAATTTCCTTCTTTTTTATGGCTGAGTAGTATTCTATTGTCTAAATGCAGGGTTTTTTTTTTAATCCACTCATCTACTGATGGGCACTTGGCCTGCTTCCACATATTGGCTATTGTAAATAACACTGCAATGAATGTAGCAGGGCATATATTTTTTCAAATTAGTGTTTCATATTTCTTTGGATAAATTCCCAGAAGTGGAATCACTGGGTCATAAAGCAGTTTCATTTTTAATTTTTTGAGGTAACTCCATACTTCTTTATATAGTCCCTGTATTGATCTGCATTCCCACCAACAGTGCACAAGGTCTCCCCTTTCTCCACATACTTGCCAACACTTGTTTATCAATGATAGTAATTCTGACAGGCATGAGGTGATAATCTCGTTGTGGTTTTAATTTACATTTCTTTGATGATTAGTGACATTAAGCATCTTCTCATCTGTCTGTTAGCCATTTGTATGTCCTTTTTGGAGAAGTGTCTCTTTAGGTCTTTTGCTCTTTTTTTAACTGGATTTTTTCTGGAGTTTTATAAATTCTTTATAAATTTTGGATATTTACTGCTTATTGAATGTATCATTGGTGAATATGTTCTCCCATTCAGTGGGTTGTCTTTTTATTTTGTTCATGATTTCCTTTGCTGTGTAAACAATTTTTAGTTTGCATTAGTCCCATTTGTTTATTTTTTTCTTTTGTTTTCCTTGCCTGAGTGGATATATCAGTAAAAACATTGCTATAAGAAATGTCCAGATTTTACTGTCTATGTTTTCTTCTAAGATTTTAATGGTTTCAAGTCTATCATTTAAGTCCTTAATCTATTTTATGTTTATTCTTGTGTATGTTGTCAGAAGGTGGTCTAGTTTCATTTTTTTTGCAGTCATCTTTCCAATTTTCCCAATGCTATTTATTGAGTGGACTATCTTTACCCCAGTGTATGTCTTGCATCCTTTGTCAAATATTAATTGACCATAAAAGAGTGGGTTTGTTTCTGGACACTCTATATAGAGAACTTTAAAGATTCCAAAAAACTACTATAACTGAAAAATGAATTCAGTAAAGTAGCAGGATACAAACTAGAATCTCAGAAATCAGTTGCATTTCAAACAGCAATAATGAACTATCATAAAGGAAAATAAGAAAACAATCCTGTTTATAATTATATAAAAAATACCTTGGAATAAATTTAACCAGGGATGTAAAAGACCTGTAGCCTGAAAATTATAATGCACTGAAGAAAAAAGTTGAAGAAGATAAACATATATAGAAGTATTTATCGTGCTTATGGACAGGAAGAATTAACATCATTAAAATGTCCATACTACTCAAAGAAGTCTATAGATTCAACACGATTTCTATTAAGATACAAATAGCGTATTTCACAGAATTAGAACAAATATTCCAAAAATTTATATAGAACCACAAAAAGCTTCCAGTAGCCAGAACAATTGTGAGAAAGAACAACAAAGTAGGAGGAATCACGCTATCTGACATCAAACAATACTACAATGCTGTAGTGATTAAAACAGCATGATACTGGCATAAAAGCAAACATATGGAGTCATAGATACAGTGTTGTTTTTTGTTGTTGTTGGCAGTTCCATTTTCTATCAAAACTTTTAATATATTTTCCCACTGCCTCTGGCCTCGACTATTTCTACTGAAAAACCTAGTTTTCTTAATGGTAGTTCCTTTTTATGTGACAAGTTACCTTTCTTCTTCTTATTTGAAGATTTTCTGATTGTCTTTGTCTTTAGTCAGTTTTATTGTGTGTCTGATCATGTTTTCTTTTTTTTGGATTTGTCCTAGTCAGACTTCTCTAAGCTTCCTGAATCTATACCTATCTTTCCTCAGATTTGGAAAGTTTCAGTCATTATTACTTCAAATAAACTCTCTGCTCTTTTCTCTCTTTCTTCTACTGAGATTTCCATAGTTCATATATTGCCCTTGATGATAGCATGCCATTGTGCCATAAGTTTTCTTTTGTCTCTTTTTTCTCCTCCTCCTCCTTCTTCTTTCTTCTTCTTCCTTCTCCTCTCCCTCCCCCTCCACCCCTTCTGCCCCCCTCCTCCTCCTCTGTCCCCCTCCTCCCCCTCCCTCCCTGTCCTCCCTCCCCCTCCTCCTTCCCCCTCCTCCTTCCCCCTCCTCTCCCTCCCTCCCCCTCCTCCTCCTCCCCTTCCTCCTCTTCTCCTCTTCCTCCTCCTTCTTCTTCTTCCTTCTTCTTTTCTTCTTGTCCTCTCTTTCCTGTCTTCAGATCCATTGATTTTTTTTTTTGGTCTGAACATGTCTGCTGTTTTATCTGGTAAAACAAGGTTAATACTAACTACCTCGTATGGTGGTCACGATGATTAAATTAGTTAATACACATAAAGCAGTTATAAAAGTTTCAGTCACATCATAAGTATCCACTTATTATTATTAATTGTGATCTTTTTCAAAGGAAGAATGCTTTCATCCTGAGGTCTCTGGTGTACTGGCATTATGGAATACCTTGCTATGGCTAGCTCTCTTTTCTTTTGTATTTCTTATTTAAGGACCTCTTCTATTATTGGGTCACTATGTTCAGATGACCTGATTTCTTTTTCCAGTTATATCACCTACCAATTCATGCTGAAAGTACAAAACTTGTGCCATGAGCTTGATGAATGATAAGTAATGGTTTGACCACAAAGAAATGATATCTTCCCCTTACAACTTTGCCCCCTTTACATTTTATTGAGGTAGAATAGTATACAAGAATGACCCTGAACTAAGGGCCTAATTCCATTCCTTAGTAGTTGTGTTACTCTGAGTAAACAACTTTTTTGAGTCTCAGCCACCTCATTGATAAAATGACATTAAACAATCCCTGGTTACTAATGAGATTTTGTTAGCTAGGCAGCAAGTTTGTGTAGAATGATATTATTATATTGCATGCAAAGATGACTTTTGTGAGTGCTTAAGTTTATGCTAAATGCAGAGCTAATCCACCATTATCTCTACCACCATCATGTCTGGTCCCTTCTCTTACTTCATGTCATTTCCCCTGAAAACATTTCCCCTGAAAACATTTCTCTGAACATTCAATCTAAACTAGCCCATTCTCATCATGCTTTATGGTATAATCCTGCAATGAGCATTTTGCATTATTTATCACAATCTAAAATGATGATTTTTCCTTATTGATTCATCTGTTAAATGTCTGTATCTTTTAGGATGATACTTTTTCTTCTGTGGCCACCATGTAGTAGACAGTGTGGTAGGATTCTGAGTGTATTGGGGGAATAAGATTTACCTTTCTAATTCCCAATTTCAGAGTGGTTTCAGGGTATGTCAATGGCTATACACTGTGGCTACAGAGGTGCACCTATGATACTTCTTCTAGTTTCTATTTTTTTAAATCACTTTCTCTACTAGAACTCTTTCCCCCTCTTCATTTTTCTTCAAATACTAAAGTAACCTCCAAGTAGGAGAAGCCTAAAGTGATGGTCCTTAGTGTAAAGAATTGGAAAAATTCTTTTCTGTTTTTTTCTGCTTTCCTACCTCAAGTCCTATGTGATGTGAATACTGGAGAATGAGGATATTCTCCTTGTGACCTTATAATTCTTTAGAAATAATGTGAGGGTTATGACCAGTTAACCTATCTGTAATAGAAAAATTAAGCAGTGCATCTTTTTGAGGTTGGTAAATGGGATTTATAGGAGTCTAGACAAAAAGGTTAACAGTTTAAAGGTGCATGTGTTCAGAGTAGGAACACAGACAAGTGAAGTTAATTCCTTTGGAGAAAGTAATTCAGTTTATTTGCCTTGAGACTTTCTGTGCCTGAGGTCAGTGAACTGATGAATTTCATATGCTCTGAAATTCAGTGCTCTCTCAGTGCTCTGTCAAATTCCTAAAAGATATTCACTAGAGTAACTTCCATTTGTGTTCTTCAAATGTACGGCTTGAATCAGAAGAAATTTCCCCATGTCTTTTAGATATATCTCTCTTGTTAAAATCCAGCAAACAGGGAGAGAGATCATTTATATTTGCAGAAATTATATAGAAAGTAGGTGTGTAAACTGATGTACAGTTGTGGATCTCAACTTGGCCCTAATGACTCAGCACCTACACACGCACTGCAGCAATTTTCAGCCTTCCAATTTCATCAATAACCCTTGCTATGTATCAAGGAGCTAAATAATGCTATTCAACCAGTTTTGAGTTACTGCTGCTGCTGTTGCTTTCCAACTTTTGGTGTTTGTGGGTGTCCAGATGCCCCATGCTATTCCTCTAGGAGTTCAGTCATTAAAGCAAGACTATTCTTTCTCTAGGAGTTTGCAGTCTTCATAAATTAAACAAACCCAATTTGCTGCAGATCTTTCTCTAAGCTAATAGTTCCTTCATGCTCCCTGTGTAAAATATTGCTTCAGCACATTCTTGCTTAAGCAGCTCCTTTAGAGTCCCCAAAGGTCTCTTATACAAATTCTGTTGATGCTAAATGATTTGAATAGCTTTTTTTCTTTTGACTTTTGTAGAGATCATAAATGTAGAGAATGTTAGCTAAAGTATTAATTTTCCCTGAATCTGCTAGTTTCATCTTGAAATGAGACTAGTTTGCTAGGGAAATCAGTTTCAGATGCTTTTCTAATGATGTGATCTCTGGTTATCTGGTATAATTGAAAGAAAGAATTTTCTTATTTCTGCCTGCTTCAGCTCATTGTATTACACTGTGTCTGAATTGTTTGAAAGAACAGGGGAAAGGACAATGATTGTAGGAAAGATATGGCATGCATCTGAATGGATTATAATATATAAACCTAGGAGGGTAAATTTTGCTAAATCTATACATTAATTAATTAGAACCAAGACATGAGGAATAAAAAAATAACTGAAATGGACTTTGAGAATACTAGCTATATGGAGAGAAGATAACCAGGAAAATGAGAAAACTTATACCAGGGAATTCTAGAGCACCTTATCCTTACCTATCAGAAATACTGTTGAAGAACATTAACTTAAAAATTTGATTAAATAACTTTCTAATAATTAGAAAAATAGGCTTTGAAGTCAGGTTGACTTGGGTGTGAGAACTTGTTTTGCTATATTACCTTCTTGACCTTGGTTTTGTCTCTGCACTTTATCTGTGGAATGGGCATATTAATAGTAGTACTGTATTGCAGAGTTGTTGTAAGTGGTAAATTTAATAATGCCTGTATAGTATTTGGCACAGTGTGTCACACATATTAATTATTATTAAAAGATATCTGTTATTGTTACTATCATCAAAAGCAGGCCAGACATAAGGAATTAACATTATGTGGTTTTTTTTCACTGATGAAGTAGTAAAAAGTGGTCCCATAACTTAAATAACTGTGCAATCCTGTGAAAATTAGTAAAAAAATCTCTGCATCTCAGTTCCTTCAAGTGTCACGGGGCATAAACATAGCACCCACCACATAAAGTATGTATCACCTGAGATAATGTTGTAAAACCTTAGCTAAGGACCTGGTTCCATTGTTAATGCTGAATAAATGCTAGTGATTATTTTTCTTATTCATTTGACCCCAGAAATCACTAGCCTATAATTTCAAAATAAAGACTTAATTTATTCCATCCTCAAATATTTATCAAGTACTTACTATGTGCCAGACACTGTCCTTAGAACTAGAGATATATCAACAAATAAAGCATAAAAGCATCGAAACTTTTTATGATTTTATTCTTTTGAAGGCTGCTAAGCACAATAAATAAGTACCTTATGTAGTATGTTCAAAAGAGATTAGGAGTATGGAAAAGTGAGTAGGGTGTAAGGAATTAGGAGTGCTGAAGTGGAGAGGGGTAAGAAATTAAAAGATTAACTGGGCAATCAAGGTAGGTCTGTCTAGAAAAATGTAATCTGAGCAAAAATGTAAGAGAGATGAAGAAAAGAGCCATGTGGCTATCTAAAAAAATGTTTCTGACAGGGGGATAGCCAGGAAAACCCTGAGATAATGATATATCTGGTATTTTGAACATATAGTGAAGTTTTCAGTGTGCCAGAAGTGGAATGAACAAGGAAAGGTGATGCAGGGGACGATGTCAGAGAGGTTCAGGAACCCAGATTATGTAGGTCGTTGTACATAAATTTATGACATTTGTATTTTACTCAATTTCAGAAGCTATTGGAAGGATTTGAGCAAAGAAGTGATGCCAGTTTAATAATCTTTGCAATGGATCACTATGGCTGTTGTATATAGAGTAGACCATGGTGGAGGGTGTGATAAAGGTGGTAGTAAGGTAAACGTGGAGCTTTTACCTAATCCGAAAGAATTGTACTAGAGTGACATAGGTGGAAGTGGGGAGACCTGGTCAGATTCTATGTAGTTTGAAAGTAGAGCTTGTAGGGTTTGTGAAATAATATCAAGGTTTTTGACTTGAATGAAGTTGACATTAACAATGTGGTGAATAGATTCTAAGATGACCTCATGTGCTTTGAATCTACTGGTATTCACACCTTTCTGTGATCATACTCTTTTAAGTGTGGACTGGACCAGGAACTTTCTTCTAATCAATATCATATGACAAAAGTGAGGCCAAGTCACTTCCATGATTACATTATATATAATGGTCACTTCCATATTTGCTAGAAAGATGCTCTACCTTTCTGGGTTTGAGGAAGGAAGCAGATTTATTAGAGAGATCCACATGTCAGGGAACTGAAGATGGATTCATGTGGATATCCCCACACCAAAAAAAAAAAAAAATACTGCAAACGAACATGTGAGCTTGGAAGTGAATCCTTATCTAATGAGGCTCTTCTACATGTGACCCAAAACATGGCTGATACTTTAAGTACAGCTTTGTGAAAGACTCTGAAAGCTGAAGAGGCAGTTAAACCATGTTCTGACCCAAATAACTGAAATAATGAATGGTGTTGTTAAACCATTAAAGTATGTTGTACATTTTCATACATCAATATGTAACTAACACACTGAGAAAAGAAATACTGTTGTAGAAGCACATTTGTAGAAGTGAATATCAGGAACTGCATATTGAATATGTTGGGTTAGAGATGTCTTTCAAACATTCAGGTGGAGATGTTGGATATGTAAGTCTGGATTTCAGGGGAGAAATCTGAAAAGGGAATATAAATTTGGGAATCAGCAAGAAATATATGGGATTTGAATACATGAAAATAGATGTTATCACCTAGCAATTGAATGTAGGGGGAAAAGCAGTCTAGGGAATGAGCTGTAGGACACTCCAAAGTTAATAGCATGGAGAGAAAAGGAAGAACTAAAAAAAGTAAATGAACTAGGAGGGAAACCAAAATGGTACAGTATCCTGGAAACCATTTTTAAAGTGTTTCCTGGAGAAATATACTATATAAAATGCTGCTATATCAAAAAATCTGATTGCTGGGTATTGACTGTCAGAATGAACATTATGCCAATCATTGAAATATTTTTTTTTTAGGAGTGAATTCAAGACAAAATGAGTAAAGGGAAATTGCTGATAGTATAAGAAACTCTTTTTATGGGTATTGCTATTTAGGGGAAGCAGAGAAATGGGGCAGTAGCTGGTGAAATGTACTGGGGTCCAGAAAAGGTTTATTTTTTTATCCCTATGTAGAAAAAATGGGAATGATTCAGCAAGGAGAGGTAATGTGTGTATAGTACAGAGGGGATAATTGTGAAATAGTATATTTGAGTAGGTGAGATGGGAAGGGATCTAGTGCATAAGGGAATTGATTGACCTTAGTTAAGAATATGTACAAATCATTCATTATAGTAGAAGAGAAAAATTATCTGGTTTCAGATTCAGATAATCTGGTAGGTGTGGTATTTTAGAAAGTTCTCTTCTGATTGTTTTACTGTGTTCATTGAAGTAGAAAATAAAATATGCAGCTGAGAATGAAGATATGGAAGAAAGTGCTAAAGCTTTGAAGAAAAAAGGGAAATTGTGAAATAATTATTTAAGAAGATGAGAGAATATATGGACTCAAAAACTAAGATATAACTTCAAGGCAGCACTATCAAACTTGAGGTATGCAGCCATGTATTTGTGGGTGTGTGTTTTTCTCCAGACATGTTAAACTCTATGGGTACAGGTATAGAATATATGAGGAATTTGGACTTAAATAATATAAACACACAGGCACCACTGGCCCACAATAAGAGAACATTTTATCTATTATTTCTTTCCCTGAATGTTCTCAAGGACTTTCTAGGTTTACTTATTCTAGTCTGTCAATTGGTTTTCTCAGCATTATCTACCTTCCAGAATCCTTTAAGGCCAATGTCCACAAACACTGGTATCTCTACATCCTATGCTGCTAATCATAATTGTCTTGCTTCTGGCTGCAGAGCATGAGAGTTGTCTATACAATTCGAAATTGCTGCAGAATAAAAAGTCTCTGCTTACCATTAGATAGAAATGTCATCACTTCAACATCTAAAGCATCCAAATTTCCATTCACAGTTACTTATATCTGATGTTTAACCCACACCTTTGTGGCTCTTTCAATTCTGAGGGAGAAAACTCTTCTTTCACTGTCATGTTTAGTCTGAGATAGCTCATTGGCAAAATTGTTCACTCTCTGTTAGAGTAGATTGTGATTATTTTTTTCAAAGAATATCCATCCATTTATAAGACAATATCGATGCCAACATAGCAGGGTCAGCAGTGAGTCTACCAATAGTTATGCACAATATCCAGAACCAGGCCTCCCTTCCAATGGTTTAAACACTTATATTGGATTTAGGTCGCCAGTTAAGGCTTCTTCACTTTTAGGTTCCAGTTTCCTGCATGTTTCCTTGGCTGGGGTCCCTTCAGTCTATCAGACATGGCTTACTAATTTTGAAATTATCTTGAAAGTGATTGAGAATATTCTAATCCTCCTCTTATGAGCCTCTTAAATCCTATGGAAATTAATGAATAAAAATAGATATTTGTCATAGGAGTTTTTACTTCACCTACTAAGAGCATTACAGCTCAAGGTCCTTGATAACCTTAAAGTGTCCAACTATGTCCTAGTCCCTACAAGTATTAGATTAAAACTTGTTTCTGTATAACTAAAAGAGACCTCTTATACATTTCTCCTCAAATTAAAGGGACTGCCTACGTAATGGCAAATTCCATTTCTCTACCACAAAGCTCAGACTTCCTTTAGTCACTTAAAATATAAGTTTTCCAGATTCTAAAGTAGTACAATCCAAATTTAACCAATAACCACTTCACATCATTATTAAGAAATGATAATAAGCCCTTATATTTGTATAGAACAGTGAGTTAGAAGTTGGCAAAATATATAAAAATGCATGGAGATTACTTGACTTCATATCTACTGGATCAGAATATCTGGTTATGAGGAGAATCAAGATGGTGGAGGCATGAGTGGAAGTCACACTAACCTCCTCCCAGGACCAATCTGGAATTAAACTAAATTGTGGAGAAATAACCTGGAACAAACAACTGAATAATAGTGACAGAGGAGCCTTACAACCTCAGATAGACAGAAGAATCAGCTTCAGCACAACCTAACTACTAAGGACTGTGGTAGAGACTCAAGAAAGAGGGTGGGGTGCCCATGAGTGGCAGCACCAGATGAATATTGAAATGGCCAGTTGTATCCCCCTGAGCAGAGAGGGGTCTAAACCATAAGTGGGGATCTCCAGCCTACAGCACCAGAGCCCAAAAAGTACACAGATAACAGCCAGCTACAAAAAGCTGAAAGGTTGTTCTTCACCAGAGACTGGCAGCTGGAGACACAAAGAGCCATTTAAAAGGCCAACACATAAATTGTTATTTGCAGCCTCTTTCACTGGGCTTTGGCAAAGGCAGGGGCAGAGCAGGCTAGAGATGCCTGAAGAGAGACTGGGGAAGGAGGCTTTCAGGAGAGAACTGAAGAGGAGCTGGAAGGTCGCGGTGCTGACTCCTCCCCCATATGACAGTAGAATTCTGGCTCAGGCAGACCACTTTCCTGAGCAGCAGCAGCATGAGAGGACCTCGTAAACCTACTCCAAGGAGGGACTCAGCCTCACCCTTTGGTATCTTTGAGCTTGCCTGAGGAGTGCAGAGTGACTAGATTAACAGCGGAAGGAGACAGCCATGGACAGTAAATTCCTGAAAGTCATGAACAGATACCTAAGGTCAGAGAGGGACAACATCTGATATCATCAGAGGCAGATCCAGAAAGAAAAAAAACAGTTGTCTCCTACCATAGAAGTTCATACTACAAAGTCAGGAAATAAAGACATCAATTTAAGAAACAGAAGCAAAAAAGATGAGTCTCACAAATAAGGGGAAAGCAAAGAAACACCCCCTAGTCAAAAGGAAAGGAGGAATCCCCAGAAAGAGAACTAATTGAAAGAGAGTCAAGTAAACTATCAGATATTGAGTTCAAAACACTGGTTCTAAGCAAGCCCAATAAGCTCAGTGACTTAAGAGAGAATTACTAAAAACTACAGCAAAACTATGAGGAACTTACTGTAAAATGTATCTGCATGAAACGGACATAGAAACTCTCAATAAGAGGCAAGAGGAAATGAAGACTATAATCTCTGAATTGAAGAACACAGTAGCAGGAATTAAAAGCAGGCTTGAAGAAACAAAGGATCAAATTAGTGGCCTGGAGGATAAGGTAGAAAAAAAAGGTCCCAGAAAGAGAAAAAAAAAATGAAAAAAAAAACCCTCAAAAAAAATGAAGAGGTGTTTAGGGGAATGCAGGACAACCTGAAACATAATAATATCCATATAATAGGATACCAGAAGAATAAGAAAAGGAGCAATGAATAGAGAACCTATTTGAAAAAGTAATGATGGAAAACTTCCCTATTGGAGGAGAGAAGAACTCATGCAAGTCCAAGAAGCACAGAAGGTCCCATATAAGAGGAACCCCATGAGGCCCACTCCAACACACATCATCATTAAAATGGCAAACATCAAAGACAAACAGAGAATCCTAAAGCAAGCAACGGAGAAACAGGTAGTAACATATAAGGGAGGCCAAATATGGCTAGTGGCTGACTTAACAGAAACACTCCAAGCCAGAAGGGAATAGCAAGAAATATTCCAAGTATTGAAAAGCAAAGGCCTGCAACCAAGACTGCTCTACCCAGCAAGCGTCTAAATTTAAATGGAAGGCATAATAAGGAGATTCCCTGATAAAAGAAGGCTAAAAGAATACACCTCGACCAAACCAGCATTGCAAAATATGCCAAAGGGACTGCTCTTAGAAGATGAAGAAAATGAATCTATGAATACCCAGTTCCTTTCATAGTCACCAATACTTAGTATTACCAATATTTTTAATACTTTTTAATCTGATTGTGACAATGATGTTATTTTAATTGGTACTTTATTGTTTGTTGAAACTAAACCTGTCTTTGTCTATTTGTTCCCTATTTCTATTTTTTTAAAGCTTTAAATGATTTTTTAGTATTTTTAAATCATTTTTTGATTAAATGTTTGTAGAATTTTTGCCCTAAAAAACCTGCTTTTTTAGATGTGTTGCAAATACTTGCCTATTCTGTTACTTGTTCTTTAATTTTTTAATATGTACATTACTATATAGTCTTAAAAGTTTAATATAGTCATATTGTCACTATTTTACTTTATAGCTCCTGGGTTTGAATATGTTACTTCAGGATAAGAAACACATTATTTTGTATTTTCTCCAAAAACTGCTAAGATTTTACATATTGATTTTTAACTCACCTGAATACTTCTTGTATAATGAGTGAAATAGGGCTTTATATTTGTTGTATTTCAAGTAATTGTGGTCCATGCACCTTATTTGTGCCTTCTTTTCCCTGTTGACTTGAAATATTAATTTAATCATATATTACATTTTTAGACAGATATATATATATACACACATTTGTTTCTAGAATGTTCATTATATTTTATTGATCTATTTGATTATTTCTGTGCTGGTGCCATGTTGTTTTAATTGCTGAGACTTTATCATGGTTTTAAAATTTTTAATATTTTATAACAGATCTTGATATTTAGAATAAATAAATAAACAAACAAACAAATAAAATCTGCATTTAAAAGAAAGAAGAAACTCCTACCTTTTGCAACACCATGGATGAAACCAGGGAATATTATGCTAAGTGAAATAAACCAGTCGTTGAAAGACAAATACCATATAATCTCACCTGGAAGTGTAATCTATTCAACAAAATAAACTAGCGAACGAAATAAACCATAGGAAAAGAAACATGGAGCAGGCCGAAAGTGACCAGAGTGGATGGGGAAAGAGGACAATGGTGGAAAGAAGGAGAAGGGACTAGAAAAAGATCATTTGTGAATGACACATAGACATGGACAATGGAGTGGGAATTGAGTGTGGGGGAGTCGGGTGGGATGGGTGGAGGACAGCAAAGGGGGAAAAATTGAGACAACTGTAATAGAATAAACGTGATTTAAAATTTAAAAAATAATATGTGCGTATGAGTGCAAGAAAAATAATTTTATCCAGATTCCAGATTATTCCAATGTGCACCGAATTCTGGGACTCCCATTGTTTTACTTTTCTTTCAAAAAGATTTTATTTATTTATTCATTTATTTTTAGAGAGAGGGAAAGGGAGGGAGAAAAAGAGGGAGAGAAACATGAATGTGTGGTTCACTCTCACATGCCTCATACTGGGTACGTGCCTTGCAACCCAGAAATGTGCCCTGATTGGAAATGAACTGGTGGCCCTTTGGTTCACAGGCCAGCACTCAACCCATTGAACCACACCAACCAGGGCCATTTTTATACTTTTTAAAGTAAGTTCACATATTTTCATTCTCTCTCCCTTTGTCCCTCTCTTTGTTTTTGTTTATTTTTTGTTTGCACTTTAAGTCATCATGTTTTAGAGGCTTGGCCTTTCTAAAACCACACAAAGGCTGAAAGAACATTTTAAATAATGACTTTATTGACATATAATTCACATACAATAAATGTCACTTTTTAAATATTTTTATTGATTTTATTTTTATTTTTTATTGTTCAAACACATTTGTATCCATTTTCCTGTCACCACTTTCCCCTGCCCCTCCCACCCTCAATTCCTCCCCCCTTAGCCTTTGTCCATGGGTCCTTTATACCTGTTCATTGCTTTGACGAATCACCATCTTTTCCCCATTATCCACTTCCCTCCTTCCCTCTTGTTCCTGTTGGTTTGTTTTTTTCTTTCAATGTTGCTGGTTATATTTTTCTTGATTGTTTGTTTTGTTGATTAGATTCCACTTATAGGTGAGATCATATGGTATTTGTCTTTCACCCCCTTGCTTATTTCATTTAGCATAGTGCTCTCCAGTTCCACACATGCTGTCGCGAAGGGTAGTAGCTCTTTCTTTCTGTTGCACAGTATTCCATTGTGAAAATGTCATGAAATCAGTCTGGTACCGGCATAAGAACAGAAACATAAATCAGTGGAATTGAATAAACAGCTCAGGAACAAATCGATGTCTCTATGGTCAATTAAAATTTCACTTTTTATTATTTTGTTTTTATTTATTTTGTTTTATAAATAATATTTATTTTAAATTCATGTTTATTCTCTTACAGTTGTCTCAATTTCTATCCACCCCCCACTCTCACAGTCAATTCCCACAGTTTTCCATGTGCATGGATCATTCATACATGTTCTTTGTCTAGTCCCTTCCCCTTCTTTCCACTATTTTCCTCCTTCCCCATCCACTCTGGTCACTATCAGCCTGCTCCATGTTTCCATGCCTGTGGTTTATTTTGTTCCCTAGTTCATTTTGTTGAATAGAGTCCACTTAAGATCATATTATACGGTGTTTGTCTTTCACCAACTGGTTTATTTCACTTCGCATAATATTCTCCAGTTCCATCCTTGTTGTCGCAAAACGTAGGAGTCCCTTCTTTCTTTTTTAAATGCAGATTAATTTTATTTATTTATTGTAAATATCAAAATCCACTATAAAATATTACAAAATTAAATCCATTATACAGCCTCAAAAATTAAAACAACATGACACCAGCATAGAAATAATCAAGTAGACCAATGAAATAAAGTGAGCGTTCTAGAAACAAAATTATATATATCTAACAATGTAATACGTGATTAAATTGATATTTCAAATCAAGAGGGGAAAAGAAGGCTTATTCAACAAATAAGGTGCATGGACCACTATTACTTGAAATACAACAAATATAGAGCCCTTTTTCATATATTATACAAGAAATATTCAGATGAGTTAAAAATCAATATGTAAAATCTAAGGAATTTTCAGAGAAAATACAAAATAATATTTTTCTTATCCTGAAATAATATATTCAAACACAGAAACTATAAAGTAAAACATTGACAATATGACTATATTAAACATTTAAGAGTATAGAGTAATATACATATAAAAAAGTTAAAGGACCAGTAAAAGAATAGGAAAGTATTTGTAATGTTTAAAAAAGTGTTAATAGTTTTTTGGGGTTTTTTTTTAGGGCAAAAATTCTATAAACTTTTAATCAAGAAATGGATAAAGGCTATCAAAAATCATTTCAAACTTTTTAAAAATAGTAGAAATAGGCAAGATATATACAAAGCATGTTTAGTTTCAACAAATAATATAGTAACAATTAAAATAACACATCATTGTCACAGTCAGATTAAAAGGTATTAAAAATATTGGTAAATCAAATACTGGTGACTGTGAAAGGAACTGGGTATCTGTAAACTCGTTTTCTTCATCTTCCTAAAGCAGTCCCTTTAGTATATGTTGGAATGCTCATTAGGTGAAGGTGTATTCTTTTAGCCTTGTTTTGTTTGGGAAACTCCCTATACTGCCTTCCATTTTAAGTGAGAGCCTTGCTGGGTAGAGCAGTGTTGGTTGCAGGCCTCTGCTTTTCATTCCTTGGAATATTTCTTGCCATTGTCTTCTGGCTTGCAGTGTTTCTGTTGAGAAGTCAGCTGCTAGCCATATTGGGGCTCCCTTATATGTTACTACCTCTTTCTCCCTTGCTGCCTTTAGGATTCTCTGTATGTCTTTGCTATTTGCCATTTTAATGATGATGTGTCTTGGAGTGGGCCTCATTGGGTTTCTCTTGAATGGGACCCTCTATGATTCCTGGACTTGTGTCACTTTTTTTCTCTCTCCAAATTAGGGAAGTTTTTTGTCATGACTTTTTCAAACAGGTTCTCTATCACTTTATCATCCTCTTCTCCTTCTGGTATCCCTATTATACGGATATTATTATGTTTCAGGTTGTCCTGCATTTCCCTCAACATCCCTTCATTCTTTTTGAGTCTTTTTTCCATTTCTTGTTCTTTCTGGGAGCTTTTTTCAACCTTGTCCTCCAGCTCACTGATTCGGTCTTCACCTTCATCTAGTCTACTTTTGATTCCTTATACTGTGTTCTTCAATTCAGAAATTGTATTCTTCATTTCCTTTTCCCTTTTATTCATAGTTTCTATGTCCTTTTCATGCAGATATAGTTTGCAGTACGTTCCTCATAGTTTCCCTGTATTTTATGGTAATTCTCTCTGAGCTCACTGAGCTCATTGAGCTTCCTTAGAACTGTTGTTTGGAACTCAATATCTGATAATTTACTTCCCTGTATTTCATTTAGTACTCTTTGTGAGGATTCTTCCTTTCCCTTTGAGTGGGGCATATTTCTTTGTCTTCCCATTATTTTTGAGACTCTTTTGCTTTTGATCTGTCTTGATTTCCTGACTTTGTGGTGTGAACTTCAGTGGTAGGAGACTGCTGTTTTTACTTCCTGAATCTGCCTCCTATGTCAGATGTTGACCCTGTCTGACCTTGGGCAGTCTGTTCAAAACTTCCTGTAATCTACTGTCTGTGGCTGTCTCCTTCAGCTGTTAATGTATTCACTCTGCACTCAGCAATTCATCTTAGACATCTCATGGTGAGGCGGAGTCCCTCCTGGTGGCAGGGTTATTGAGTCTTCTCACACTGCTGTGGAATGGGGGTGAAGTCTGCACTGGGAACCTGCTGGCTACTTTCTCCTTTCTCTCCCCAAAGCCCCTGCCCCCAGTCTGTCCTCAAGTATCACTAGACCTCTCTGTGCCCCCTTTATCCAGGGATCTATTGTCTGTGGCTGCCACTCTGCACTCCACAGGCAGCTTAGACAGCACAGGGTGTTGTGGCTATTGGGTCCTTTGATGTAGGTGTCGCTCAGGGGCAATGGTCTCTGCCAGACCAAGATGGCTGCTGCTGCATGGGGCATGAGTCAGCACCAAGATCCCACCAGCTACTCTCTTAGTTCTCTCTTCAAAGCCTGCTTCCCTAGTCTCTTCCCAGGCATTTCTAGCGCACTGTGCTCCCGCTTTTGCTGAAGACCAGGGTAAGTGGCTGCAAATACAAATTTATGTGTTGACCCTTTGAACAGTTCCTTGCATCTCCAGCCACCTGTCTCTGGAAGAGAGCAGCCCTGCCGCTTTCCGCAGTTAGCTGTTTTCTATGTACTTTTTGGGCTCTGGTGCTGTTGGCTAGAGATTCCTGCTTTTGGTTTAGACCACACTCTTCTCAGGGGGATGCAACTGGCCATTTCAATATCTCTCTGGTGCTGCTGCCCGTGGGCGCCCCGCCTTCCTTCTCAGGTCTGTACCACACTTTTTACCAGTTAGATTGTGCTAAAGCCAATTCTTCTGTCTCCAAGGTTACAAGACTCTTCTCTTACTATTACTCAGTTGTTTGTTCCACATGATTTCTCCACCATGTAGTTGTAATTTCAGGTTGGTCCTGGGAGGAGATCTGTGTGACTTCCACTCACTCCTCTTCCCTCTTGATTCCCCCCTTTATTCTATTTTTGAAAGAGTTTTCGAAAGATTTCAATTGTTCTTTGAATGTATTTCTAATTTTTAAAAAATGTTATTGAATTTGTTGGGGTGACATAGGTTACCACTTACAGGTCCACTCAATTCATGTTTTCTACTTCTGCTTGTTTATTACTTTTTTTAAAATATAAGACTTTAATTTTTAGAAAATTTTAATGTTCACAGGAAAATTGAGGAGAACGCACATAGATTTCACCACATATTCCTTGCCCCCACACATGTATAGTCTCCTCACCAGATCAATATTTCCCACCACAGTGGTACATTTGTTACAACTGGTGAACCTACTTTGGCACTCATAATCACCGAAAGACAGCAGTTAGTATTATGGTTCACTCTTGGTGTTGTGCATCGTATGGGTTTGTACAATATGTAATGACATGTTTCCATTATTATGGTATCTTAGAGAGTACTTTCACTTTTCTTAAAACCCTCTGTGCTTTGTCTATTCATTCATTCACATCACAATCCCAGCCCTGGTGTATACTGATCCTTTTACTAAATTCACAGTCTTGCCTTTTCAGAACATCATATAATTTGAATCATAATGTGTTAGCCATACCATGTTATCTTACTTCCCTTAGTAATATGCATTTAAAGTATCTCCGTGTCTTTCCATGGACTGATGGTTGATTTTTGTGGAGGGTGTAAGGTTTGTGTGTAGACTTAGCATTTTGCTTGTGGGAAATGTATATATGTTGTATGTAGTAGTGCCAGCACTAGTTCTTGAAAAGTCCATTTTTTCTTCATTGCATTATCATTGGTCCGGTGTCAAAGATTAGTAACTATATTTATGTGGGTCTATTTCTGGGCTGTGAATTGTGTTTCATTGAACTATTTGTCTATTATTTCACAAATAGCACACTCTCTTCATTGCTGCAGCATTATATTCTTGAATTTGGGAAACATCTGCTTTCCAGTTGTGTTCTTAAATATTTTTTTGGCTATTCTGGGTTATTGGCTTCTGCGTACAAATTTTACAAACAAGTTTTTGGTATCCACAAAATAATTTGATGGGGTATTAAATAGAACTGTATCAAATTCATAGATCAATATTTGAATAGCTTATATCTTCAAAATATTGATTTTTTTCTCTCCATGAACATGGAATTTCTCTCTATTTATTTAGTAATATGATTTTGTTCATCAGAATTGTGTAGTTCTCATATAGATCTTATACATGTTTGCCAAATGTATTTAATTTTGCAGGACCTAATGTAAATAGTATTGTGTTTTTTATTTTAAATTCCATGTATTCAGTCCTAGTATATAAGAAACTGATTGATTTTGGTTGATGAAAATCCCCCATAGACTCCTCCAAAAAACCTATTCAACCTAATAAGTGACTGTGGCAAAACAGGAGGATACAAAGTCAATATTCAGAAATCAAAGGTGTTTTTGTATACCAAAAGTGAAATATCAGAATCAAAAATCAGGAAAAAATTCCCCTTTGCTATAGCAAGAAGAAAAATAAAGTACCTAGAAATAAACTTAACCAAGGAGGTAAGAGACCTACGCAAACAACCAGACGACAACACTGATAAAAGAAATTAAGGAAGGCACAAATAAATGGAAACATATACCATGTTCATGGACTGGAAGAAATAACATCATCAAAATGTCCATACTACCCAAAGCAATTTATAGATTCAACACAATCCCTATTAAAATACCAATGGCATATTTCACAGACAGAACAGACATTTAAAAAATGTATGTGGAACCATAAATGACCCCAAATTGGCGCAGCAATTTTCCAAAAGAAAAACAAAGTTGGAGGGATCTCAATACCTGACGTCAATATCTCTTACAAGGCCACTGTAATCAAAACAGTCTGGTACTAGCATAAGAACAGACACATAGGTCAATGGTAAAGACTAGAGAGCCCAGAAATAAACACATGTCTCTATGGTCAATTAATATTCGACAAAGGGGGCAGAAGCATAAAGTGGAGTAAAAATAGTCTCTTCAACAGATGGTGTTGGGAGTACTGGACAGCTACATGCAAAAACTTGAAATTTGACTACCAAGTTACACCACATACCAAAATAAACTTAAGATGGATAAGCGATGCAAATGTAAGTCGCGACACCATAAAAGTCCTAGAGGAGAACATAGGCAGGAAACTCTCAGATATTCCATGCAGCAATATTTTCACTGATATGTCTCCCAGAGCAAGGGATATAAAGGAAAAAATAAACAAATGGGACTTCATCAAAATAAGAAGCTTCTTCATGGCTAAAGAAAACATCAGCAAAATGAAAAGGGAGCCAACTCTATGCGAAAATATATTTGCCAACGGGAGCTTGGACATGGATTTGATCTCCAAAATATATAAAGAACTCACATGACTCCACTCTAAGAAGACAAACAACCCAATTAAAAAATTGGCAAAGGATTTGAACAGACACTTCTCCGTACACATGACCAAGAGATATACGAAAGGATGCTCAGCATCACTAGCCATCAGAGAAATGCAAATTAAAACCATAATGAGATACCATTTCACGCTGGTCAGAATGGCCATCATAAATAAATCAAGAAGGAACGGGTGCTGGCGAGGCTGTGGAGAAAAGGGAACCCTAGTACACTGTTGGTGGGAATGCAGACTGGTGCAGGCACTGTGGAAAACAGTTTTGAATTTCCTCAAAAATCTAAATATGGAACTGCCTTTTAACCCAGTTATTCTACCACTGGGACTGTACCCTATGAATTCCAAAACACCAATTCAAAAGAACCTATGCACCCCAGTCTTCATAGCAGCACAATTTACAGTAGCCAGGTGCTGAAAGCTACCTAAGTGTCGATCAGTAAATGAGTGGATCGAAAAAGTATGGTACATTTATACAATGGAATACTACGCAGCACAAAGAAAGGAAGAGCTACTACCGTTTGCAACAGCATGGATGGAACTGGAGATTATTATGCTAAGTGAAATAAACCAGGCAGTGAATGAGAAATACTATATGATTTCACCTATATGTGGAACCTGATCAGAAAAGCAAGCAGGTAAGGAAAATATGACCAGCAACATTGAAACAAAGAAGAAACTGAGGGAAACGGGGATGAGAGGAAGGGAGGAAGTGTGGGGGTAAGTGGCAAGGGGAAGTGGAAGGGTCTGATCAAGGAATGAGTGTGAAGAAGACATGGACGAATCCAAGGGGGGAAGAATTGAGGGAGGGGATATGGGGGTGAGTGGGGCAGGGGAAAGTGGTGGCATGTAAATGGAGACAAATGTATGTGAAAAATTAAAATAAATTAATGAAATAAAAAACAATTAATGAAAGTTAAAAAAAATAAATTGCTGAGTGTGGCACATCTCCCTGGCTCTGGAAATAAAATAAATTATATTGTTTTAGCATCAGGCTTTGTATAAAGTCTGTGTTAGTCAGGATTTTCAAGAGAAACAAAACCATTGAGGTGTATATATGAGGTCTGTCTGGAAAGAGTCCTACTATTGTTAATATAATGAGAATTGTTTGCATGACATCATGTAACGTGGCAGCCAAGGAGAGTGGACTGGAATGTGCATGTGTGAACAATGAAAACTTCACTGTAGTAGTCAGTGGGGGTGGTAGATAATGTTGAATGAGCATGTGTACTGTGTGGCCATCACATTCAAAATGACTGAGTGAGAAATGAAACGAATCTGCTTCAAATTTTGTGTTAAGCTTGAACATTCGTCTGTGGAAACAATTCCTTTGATTCCGAAGGTCTCAGCTATCAGCCATTGGTGATTGGCAGGTTCACCACAACAATGCACCTTCTCATGCATCACATCTAGTGCTTTTTGGTGGAACATCTAATCACCCAGGTGACTGAGCCTCCCTGTAACCCAGATTTGGTGCCCTGAGACTTCTGGCCTTTCGCAAAACAAAAATCACCTTTGGAAGGAAAGAGATTTCAGACTGTCAATGAGATTCAGGAAAATACATCAGGGCAGCTAGTGGTGATTGGGAAAACTGTGTGAGGTTCCAAGATGACTACTTTGAAGGGGACTCAGGCATCATTGTCCTCTGTACAATGTTTCCTGTATCTTGTATCTTGTTCAATAAGTGTCTTTATTTTTCATATTACATGGCTGGATACCTTCTGGATAGACTAAATATGTGTGTATATGTTATGCAATATATATATTTTATATGTGGTCTGTCTCGCAGAAGTAATGTTGCTTTAGTGTAGTTAGTTGGGTAATAATATGTGTGTGTAATTTATAGTTTTAATTTGAACATTTCACCTAAAAAGGCTTATGGTGTGCTTGAGTGTGATATGTTACAGAATTACATGCTTATGATTTTTTAATAAAATATTTTGTAATAAACAAATGGTGTTGTTTGTTCCAGACCATGTATATTATGTATATATAATATATTATGTAAATATAACATTATACATTATATATGCATATATTTTACATATATACTTATATACCTATAAGATATAGAATGTAAAATAAATAATACATAATGCATATATAATATAAATTATATATCAAATATCATAAATACATAATATATAACATATACCATATATTCATAATATAACATATATGCATAACATATAATACATAACATATAATTTTATATTTTATTGATATTATTTATTTATATTTATTATGTATTTTTGGAGATTCAGGTAAGCCAGTAGTATAGTTCCAGTCTAAACCTCAAGGCCTGAGAATGAGGACAGCAAATATCCTGAGGACAAGGGGAACCAACGAGTGCATGTCTCAGTCCAAAGCAAGGAGAAAACCAATGACCCAACTCATACATTTAGACAGAGAGATGAAATTTCTCCTTTCTCTACCTTTTTTTTTCCTATTTAGACCCTTGAGGACTTGCATGATGACCACCTATAATGGGAGGGCAATCTGCTTTACTTAAATTACTATCTCAAATGTTAATCTTATTCAGAAACACCCTCATGGACCCACCCAGAAGTAATTCTTAACTAAATCTCTGAGCACCATGTAGTTCTGCCAAACTTACACATAAAATTAACCATCACACCCAGCTGCTTCTTTTCTTGGCTCTCAGTCTGTCTTTTGGTAGCCTGCGCATTATTCCTTGCCTCAGGTAGTTGTCCTTTTTTAAAATCTAGAGTTTTGAAATACTCATATTGACCATTTTGTCAGCTTATTATTGCTTCAGTGGAGGGACAGACCTTTGGAACTCCTTAATCTACCATCTTTGGTGATGTCACTCCCTATAGGGACATTTTAATACCAAAAATGTTGAAGAGAATATTATAAATTGCATATTTTTAAACCTCTTGATGTCCATTGAATCACCAACGTTTCAATTTGATTAATTCCAATTTATTTATTTATTTTTCTTTTGTCCCTTATCCTTTTGCTGTCATATTTAAGATTTAATTTCCATGTGAATTTTAGGATCATCCTGTCTTTATCTGAAAAAATGCAGTTTGCATTTTGATAGAAACTGTAATGTACCTATGGGTTAATTTTGAGTAGTATTGTCATCTTAACAATATTAAATCTCTATGAACATGGGTAGGCTTTCCATGTATTTCACTCTTCTTTAATTTCTGTCAGCATTTTTATAGTTTTCAGAGTTTATTCTTAGGTATTTTATTCTTTTTAAAGCTATTATAAATTGAGTTGTTTTCTCAATTTCGTTTTTGGATTGTTCATCATTAGCATGTGGAAATAAAATCAATTAGCTTATATTTATTTTGTATCTTACAAACTGGTTGTACTCATTTATTAGTTCTACTCCTTTTTTTTTGTGAATTCCTTAAGATTTACTACATACATGATCATGTTTTCTGCAGACCAAAAGAGTTTCACTTATTTCCAAATATACTTCCAAATTGAATAAGCTTTTATATTTCATTTATTTACACAGTCGTTCTGGCTCGAAACTCCAGGACAGTGTTAAATAGGATTAGTTAGAGTGGACATTTTTGTCTTGTTCTTGACCTTAAGGGTTACAACACTCATTCTTTTACCATGAAGCATAATGTTAGCTGTGTGTTTTTCATCAGTCCCAGTAAATTTTCTTCTATTTCTAGTTCCTTGTTATTATAAATTAATGTTGGGTTATGTCAATTTTTTCTATGTTATTGGTATAATATGTGATTTTTGTTCTTTATTTTAGGAATATATATTACTTGATCTTTTGATATTATGGACCACCCATTGATGATTATTTATTTACTTTTATTTGTCTTGGGAACAGATGAAACGAATAGTTTTCAACTTCTGGCCCTAAGCAAGATATGCCAAAGCCCCTCTGTACTTTACAGATCTGCAGCGAAGGAGAATGATACCATTTTAGTTTGGGATGCTTGTTTTTATTCTTTTTTGGTACAAATATTTTATGGAGAAGCATTTTCCCTTTGAATCCCAGTTAACACATAGACAGGTTGTAATATAATTTCACCTTAGGTCAACAGTATCTACCCATATAAATGAATAAATATATTAGAGTATCTAGTTCCTTTTTCGGAATATTCACTCTGTGGTCTCTCTAGTGGTCCTGCTGTTGACTGTAGGTAAAATCAATTTTGTCTATACCTCAATTGCTAATTAAATAGTGTCAATTCTGGGCTTGTGAGTATGTTATCACTGAACAGTTGTGCAGTGCTGATATTATCTGAATATTGTTTGAGTATTTTGTTGGATAGGGAATAAAGCTGTAGGTTTTAAAAATAGTATCTATATTTTAATGACCAGACATTTGCACCACATTATAATCAAAATTGATCAAATATTCTGGCATAGAAAAAGGGAGCCATTCCTACAGATATATTTTAAATCATTTAAGTGAATAATAATTTCATCCAGCATGTTCATTGTTCAACTATTTGGGGATACCCAGCCTGACAGGCCCATTTCAATGAAGTGCTACTTCAAATAAAATATCCTACAAGCTTATAAACCAGGGTGATTTACATTCATGGTAAGGTTTTTCTTTTAAGTTTTTCTAGGTCAAGACGATCTCTTCTATGCCCCAGGATTCCGAACTCTTCAAATGCAACAGGATTTCTGTTTAAGCACTGGAATAGATTCAAATTTTCTTTTTTAAGGAAATATTTGGCTCTGTCTGAAGGCAATCCTGCAGGCAGTTCTATGTATAGGTGGGCTATCTCTGCCTCAGCAAGAATACATGTTAAGCCTCTGTATTGTCATATAATATCATGTCAGCTTAATCTTTAGCTTATCAGATATCCAAAGTATATGACTTTCACTTTAATTAATATCCTGAGATATCAGGATTCTAGAAACACTTCTGAGAGCTCAATCTTGAATTGACTGCTATCCTGTTCCTGACAGATGTGCAATTGAGACAACTGACATTTGAGATCAAATTACTGTGCTACATTAACTATCAATTATTCTAGATTCTTGTAGTTCTACTCATATGCCAGGTTAGATCACAGAATGCAATAGAACATGCTGTATTAGCTGAGTTCCCAGTAGAAATACTTTCACATGGGTTACAATATAATGGATTGACCTTGGTTTTTATGAGTTTAATAAAAAAAAAAACAGCTGTTTGAAAAACCATTTTATTTTCTGGAAAAAAATCTGGAAGATATTGTCAACCATATTAATCAATATAAATGATAGAGGATAATATAAATGATCAATCCTAGCCCTTTGATAACTCCTCAGATTGCCTTCTGAGAACATATAAACCAAGACAGGTTCATTTTGATGCACTGGCTGGTGTGGTTCAATGGATTGTGTGATGGCCTGTGAACTGCAGTGTAACCAGCTGGATTCCCAATCAGGGCACACGACTGGGTTGCGGGCCAGGTCCCCAGTAGAGGGCACATGAGAGGCAACCACACATCAATGTTTCTCTCCCTCTCTTCCTCCCTCCCTTCCCCTCTCTCTAAAAATAAATAAATAAAATTGTTAAAAAAAGGTTCATTTTGAGAAAGGAAAATGTAACAGAGAGGTATATTGCATCAGAAAACTCAGAACGGGCAGGACTGGACGGCTACATGCAAAAAATTGAAATTGGGTCATCAGCTGACACCATACACAAAAATAAACTCAAGATGGATAAAAGACTTAAATATAAGTCGCAAGACCATAAAAGTCCTAGAACAGACCATTGGCAGGAAACTCTCAGATATCCCATGCAGCAATTTTTTCCCTGATATGTCTCCTAAAGCAAGGGACATAAAGGAAAGAATAAACAAGTGGGACCTCATCAAAATAAGAAGCTTCTGCACGGCTAAAGAAAACATCAGCAAAATGAAAAGGGAGCCAACCGTATGGGAAAATATATTCGCTAATGATACATGAGATAGAGGTTTCATCTCCAAGATATATGAAGAACTCACTCGACTCCACTCCAAGAATACAAACGATCCAATCAAAAAATGGGCAAAGGACCTGGGCAGACGCTTTTCCAAGGAGGAGATACAGACGGCCCAGAGGCATTTGAAAGGATGCTCAGCATCACTAGCCATCAGAGAAATGCAGATCAAAACCACCATGAGGTACCTCATGGTCACCGGACACACCAGTCACCTCACACCGGTCATCTCACCTCACACCGGTCAGAATGGCCATCATAAACAGATTAACAAGCAACAGGTGCTGGCGAGGTTGTGGAGAAAAGGAAACCCTAGCACACTGTTGGTGGGAATGCAGACTGGTGCAGCCACTGTGGAAAGCAGTGTGGAATTTCCTCAAAAAGCTGAGAATGGAACTGCCTTTTGATCCAGTGATTCCCCTGCTGGGACTATACCCTAAGAATCCCAAAACGCCAATACAAAAGAACCTATGCACCCCCATGTTCATAGCAGCACAATTTACAATAGCCAAGTGTTGGAAGCAACCTAAGTGCCCCTCAGTAGATGATTGGACCAAAAAATCATGGTACATATACACAATGGAATACTACGCAGCAGAAAGAAAAAAAAGAACTACTAAAGTTCGCGATAGCATGGATGGAACTGGAGAGCATTATGCTAAGCTAAATAAGCCAGGGGGCGAAAAACACATACCATATGATCTCACCTATAAGTGGAACCTAACCAACAATGCAAAGATGCAAGGAATATAAGACCAGCAACACTGAAAGGAAAAGAAATCAACAGAGACAAGAGGGAAGGAGGGAGGGGGACCGGGAAAAGGAAGGGAAGGGGAAAGTCAAGGACCATATAGCAAGGACTTGTGGACAAAACCAAAGGGGAAGAGCTGAGGGAGGGAAGGAGGGAGGGGGCAAGGGAAAGTGGTGGGGGGTAGGCAGAGACCAATGCATTTGAAAAAATAAATTTAAATAAATTTAAAAAAAAAGAAAAATCAGAACGGGCAAAGCTGGTGCTTCTCTTGTTAGGTTGGATGAGGATTCAACACTAGTTTTGCAGAATACTAAAAAGCTTTGGAAAGGTATGAAAATTTACCTTATTGATAAGAGGTAGTAACCTGGTTTCTTCATGTAGTATTGCAGTATGAGTTTGATAAGCAATTTGGTAGGTATAATTAATACTCCTTGAATAACTTTGCTAGAGGCAAATGTGTCATAAAGGGCTACTAGTCCAGGGGATTCCATTCACATTATTGCCTATGCAAATGGTGCCTTATTAGTTGTGAAGTATACAATTAGCTGTATGTCACAACCCTGCCTTTGTCTTCACTGAAGTTATGATATTTTGAAAAGCATAATTAAACATTATCAATAATATTTATTAAATATGTGTGAACATATTCCTATCATATGTATATATGTGTATTTGCATGTGTATATGCATGTGTTCATGCTTGTACTTTGTTCTGATTGGAGTTTAAATTCAAGTTGGAAATCTGTCTAGTTTGTGCTGAATAACTGTTTTTTTTTTCCCTTTGTGCTTCTACTTTCTCAATTCTAGAAAAGGTCACCCAAATATTTCTACTTGACAAATGTGGGCTAAAACAGTATGTTTTTATAGATGCCCTTTATTAAGTTGAGGAAATTTCCTTCTATTCCTCGTGAGCTGAAAGTTTTTATTTTGATTATGAATTGGTGTTAAAGTATGCCAAATGTTTTTTTTCCTGCATATATTGGATAGATAATATGGTTTTAATTTTAGTCTGTTATAATGGTGACTTTCATCAATTGATTTTAAAATGCTAAGTCCACTTTGTATTATTAGTATAAATTTTACTTAGTCATGGTATATATATTTTAATATATTACTGATATTTATTTGTACTCTTTTACCAAGGAATTTTGATTCTATATTAATGAGTGATGTCCAATTCTAATTGTCATTCTTTTTCAGGTTGTGGAAATAGTATTATGCTCATCTTATAAAATGAAGTGGGAAGTATTCTTTCCTACTATAAGTTTTAAAAGAATTTGTATAGAATTTGTGTTATTTCTTCATTAAATAAGAAAACCATGTGGGCCTAAAGGCTTTTTTGTGGCCAGGCTTTTGATTTTTGATTCATTTTCCTTAACAGATAGAAGGTTATTTACATTTTCTATTTTCCTTGTTTGAGTTTTGATAGTTTGTGTTTTCCAAGGTCTTAGATAATTTCTCCATGTTGTCATATTAGTGTAACATTGTTCATAATATTCTCTTTCTATGTTTTTAGTGTCTGTGGGAACTGTAGTGTTGTCCCCTCAGTCATTTTTAACATTACCAATTCTAATTTTGTAAAAGAAAAATTTTGGGGGTTTTTATTTTCTCTGTAATTTATCCAATTTCTATTTTATTAATTTTAGTTCTTTTCTACTTAGTTTGGGTTTATTTTATCTTTTTATAACTTCTTAAAATGAAAGTAGAAGTCATTAATTTTTAACATTTCTTTTTTCAATAAATTATATCAAGCTATATGTGTACCTCTAAGCACAGTGTTAGCTGTATCCCACAAATTTTGATATACTGTGTATACATATAGTTTAGTTCAAAGTAGTTCCTAATTTTTCTTGTTATTTTTTCTTTGAATCATTGTTAATTTATAAGTATGTTGAAAAATGTCCAAGGATGTCTATATACTATAAATATCTAATTATTATTGATTTCCAATATAATTCCATATTTTGTATGATTTCACTCCTTTGAAATTTATGGAAATTTAGTCCATAGCTCCACATTTAGTCTATCTTGGTGAATGTTTGTGAATGTTTAATTACCAAGACATTTGAATACAATATGTTTTCTGCAGTTGTTCAGCATAGAAATCTATGAATAACCTTTACGTGAAGATGATTTCTGTTATTTTTCAAACCTATATTTTGACTGATTTCTTATCTATCCTCTCTATTTCTGAGAGAGGTATTAAAATATTTGATAATAATTGTATATTTATGTATCTCTTAAATTCGTCAACTTTTATTTTGGTATTCTGAAGCTCTTTCTAGGTACCCACACATTTTGGATTATTATGTCTTCATGGTGAATTAACCCTTTTATTATTATAAAATGACTCTCTGGAATTAGCCTTTTCTATATAGTCTATATTTTCTCATCTTAATATTAGTATTGCCATGGTACGTAATTTTATCCTTTTAACTTCAAACTATATTCCTATATTTAAAGTACAGTTATTATTAAACACATAATTGTGTTTTGCTTTATTCTCCTATCTGATAATTTCCATTTTTCAATTATACTTATTTGGACCATTTATATTTAAGCTAATTTTGCTGTGGAAAGACTGTCATCTAACTATTTGTTTTGTAGTATGCAATATTTTCTTTTTATTTCTCTTTATTCCCTTTTCTCTTTTGTGCTAACTTTGTATATTTTAGTTTTTGTGTTTATTACCTGAACTGACCTTTTGTATTATTTTTAGTGGTTTCTGTAAAAATTATAGAATGTGAGAGAGAAAAAGATGGCGGAGGAGTGAAAGGGAGTCACGCTGACCTTCTCCCAAAACGAAACTGGAATTGCAACTAAATAATGGAGTAATCACCTGGAAAGCAGTGGAGCGATAGTGGGAGAGGAGCCTTGGTGCCACGGACAGTGGATTCGACTCTCACACATCCCAACGGGTGAGAATTGCGGTGGAGGCTCGAGAGGGTGGGCTGGGTGCGCACGGGCACTGGCACCAGAGGGACATTGAAACGGCCAGTTAGCGTCCCCCCGAGAAGAACGGGGTCTGAATCATAAACAGGAACCCCTAAACTACAGCAGCTAAAGCCGAGAAAATACAGAAAAAAAGCAACCCCAAAAAGTTTAGGGGCGCTCTCTGCCAGAGAGAGGTGGCTGGGGATGCAAAAAGACATTTAAAGGGCAAACGCAAAAGTTGCAGCGGCAGCCACCCTCCTTGATCTCTGGGTACAGGCGGCAGCAGGGTGGGCTGGTGCCTGGGAAAAGACTGGTGAGGAAAACTTTGTGAAGAGAACTGACACTGCGGCCGGTGGATCCCGGTTGATAACGCACTTCCCACTCTGCAGCTACCATCTCGCTCAGGCATAAGGGAATCAGTTAATTGTGCGCTCCGCACACAGCTTGTACGCCTGTGAGCTACGGGGCTGAGTGCATACTGGCTGGGAGAGCCTTGAGGAGAGACTGGAGACGGAGGCATTGGGGAAAGAATGGGAGGAGGAACCGGGGAGTCCCGACTCCCTCCCTGTTCGGTAGTCTCCATTGTGGGCTGGAAAGGCCCGACCCCAAAGAGGCAGAAGCGGGGCGTGCATGAACCAGACTGCCTGCGATTGAAACGCAGTCCGCACAGGGGTTGGATCCTTGGCCGAAGGGGTCACAGAACTGCCCAGAGGCCCCTGAGGGGAGACTAGAAACGGAGGCATTGGGGAAAGAACGGGAGGAGGAACCGGGGAGTCCTGACTCCTTCTCCTTGCCGAAGTCTCCATTGTGCGGGAAGAGGCCACACCCCCAAAGAGACAAAGGCCGAAAAGCAAACATAGACACCCCCAAAACACCCAGAGCAGGCGCGCACACTTGCGCTGAGTGACCGGCGAGGGTTGGCGAGCGTGAGTGTGACCCACGGGGGCTGGCGAACACTTGCACCTGCCTGCAAGGCCTCACACAGACTGGCACCCATACGGCCTGCGAGGGATTGCACAGAGGGGCAAGGGCAGGCATAAATTGATCTACCCGCCGCAATTGCGGAGCGGCCCACAAAATAAGTAGAGCTGCCCAGAGTCCCTGGAGGAGAGACCAGAAACAGGATTAACCGGAGAGTCTTAGAGCTGATTTCCTCCCATTTCCGTAGTGCCCATTTGGCGAGGGCAAGCAAGGCACCCAAAGAGCCAAAAGCGGGGAAAACACACAATAGAAGACCCTAAACTGACCAGTGCCGCGAAGCTCGTGTGCCAGGGAGGCCAGATGAGCACGGGAGGTTGCGAATAAGCCCCCTGGTCTGGGGCAAACACATGCGAGCCCAGGCAGGTGGGGGACCCTGCCACGCTGGGAAAGCGCTCAAGGAGCTCTCGGGAGAGCGCAGAGAGATCCCAAAAAATAGCCCAGCCCTGACCGAAGGGGTCACAGAGCTGCTCCAAGCAGGAGTCAGACACAGGCATTAGACTCCTGAAAGGCTCAAACAAACAACCCAAGGCCCTATAGGGTCAACAACTGACATCATCAGAGGCAAGCCCAGAAAGAAAAGGACAAAAATACTTAACAGACTCTCACAAAAATGGGAAGAAAAAGAAGTTCCCCTCAAATGAATGGAAAAGGGGACTCCCCACAGAGAGAGCTCAATGAAATAGAGGCAAGGGAACTTTCAGATATGGAATTTAAAACAATGGTTCAAAGGAAGCTCAATGAGCTCAGCAAGATCAAAGATAACTATGAGAAACTGCAGAGAAACTATCAGGATCTTACAGCAAACTATATCAGCCTGGACAAGGACAGAGAAACTATCAAGAAGACACAAGAGGATAGGAAGAATACCATTTCTGAATTGAAGAACACAGTAGAAGGAATCCAAAGCAGGCTGGATGAAGCTGAGGATCGAATCAGTGAGATGGAAGACAAGGTAGAAAAAAAGCTCCCAGAAAGAACAAGAAATGGGAAAACGGCTCAAAAAGAATGAAGAAGCATTTAGGGAATTGCAGGACAACCTGAAACGCAATAATATCCGTATAATAGGGATACCAGAAGGAGAGGAAGAGGAGCAAGGAATAGAGAACCTCCTCGAAAAAGTAATGATGGAAAATTTCCCTAACTTGAGGAGAGAAAGGCTCTCATGGATCCAGGAAGCACAGAGGACCCCACTCAAGAGAGACTCAAAGAGGTCCACTCCAAGACACATCATCATTAAAATGGCAACTGTCAAAGACAAAGAGAGAATCCTCAAAGCAGCAAGGGAGAAGGAAAAGTAACATACAAGGGGGCCCCGATACGCCTAGGAGCTGACTTCTCAACAGAAACACTCCAAGCCAGAAGGGAATGGCAACAAATATTCCAAGCCATGAAAAGCAAGGGCCTACAGCCAAGGCTGCTCTACCCAGCTAGGCTCTCCATTAAAATAGAAGGAGAAATACGGAGTTTCCCAGACAAAAGAAAGCTAAAAGAATACATCTCTACCAAACCAGCACTCCAACATATGCTAAGGGGACTAGTTTAAGCAGATGAAGGAAAAGAATGAGACAGAGAGGAACACACGTACAAAGAGAAAAGATGAGTATGTTTCTATCAGTAATATCTCTCAATGTGAATGGACTAAATGTCCCAATCAAAAGACACAGGGTAGCTGAATGGATAAGAAAACATGACCCACACATGAGCTGCCTACAAGAGACCCACCTCAGAGCAAAAGACCTACACAGATTGAAAGTAAAGGGATGGAAAATAATATTCCAAGTAAAGGGGCATGAGAAAAAGGCTGGTGTTGCCATACTTGTATCAGACAAAGTAGATTTCAAAGCAAAGGCCATAAAGAGAGACCCAGAGGGGCACTTTATAACACTTAAAGGAAGAATCTATCAAGAAGACATCAACATTGTAAACTTATATGCTACCAATAGAGGAGCCCCCAAGTTTATAAGGAAATTGTTGGATGACTTCAAAAAAGATATAGATAGCAACACACTGATAGTAGGGGATTTCAACACCCCACTGTCAAAAATGGACAGATCTTCCAAACAAAACATTAATAAACATATCGTGGTGCTGAATGACACACTGACCCAAAGAGACTTAACTGACATATATAGAACCTTACATCCCAAAGAAGAAAAATACACATTCTTTTCAAATGCTCATGGCAGTTTTCAAAGATAGACCACATGATAGGACACAAAGCAAGTCAGTAAATTCAGGAAAATTGAAATAATACCAAACTTTTTCTCAGACCACAAGGCCTTGAAACTCGAAATCAAACTCAAAGAGAAACTTCAAAAACTTGCAAAGTCATGGAGATTGAACAGTACACTATTAAACAATGAATGGGTTAATAATGAGATAAGAGAAGATATCAAAAAATTTCTGAAAACAAATGAAAATGAACAGACAACTGTCCAAAACCTATGGGACACAGCAAAGGCGGTCCTGAGAGGGAAGTTCATAGCAATACAGGCTTACCTTAAAAAGATAGAAACATTTCAAATAAAAGACCTAACACTACAACTTGAAGAACTGGAGAAACAACAACAAATAAATCCCAGAGCAAGTAGAAGGAAGGAAATAGTCAAGATTAGAGCAGAACTGAATGACATAGAGACAAAAAGAACAATTCAGAGGATCAACCAATCCAGAAGCTGGTTCTTTGAAAAGATTCATAAAGTGGACAAACCTTTAAGCAGACTCATCAAGAAAAAAAGGGAGAGGACCCAAATTAATAATATCAGAAATGAAAGAGGAAAATAACAACTGATACCACAGAAATACAAACGATTGTCAGAAACTAGTATCAAAAATTATATGCCAAGAAATTTGAAAATCTGGATGGAATGGACAAATTTTTAGAAAAGTATAATCTTCCAACACTGAAGGAGGAAGAAACAGAAAGCTTGAACAGACCAATAACAGTTGGGGAAATTGAAGCACTAATCAAGAAACTCCCAGCACACAAAAGCCCAGGGCCAGACGGTTTCACAGGAGAATTTTACAAAACATTTAAGGAGGAGCTAACCCCTGTCCTTCTCAGACTATTCCAAAAAATCCAAGAGGAAGGAAGACTGCCAGACTCCTTCTATGAGGCCAGCATAACCCTGATCCCAAAACCAGATAAAGACCCTACAAAGAAAGAAAACTACAGGCCTATTTCGCTGATGAACATAGATGCTAAAATCCTCCACAAAATATTGGCAAACCGCATCGAGCAATACATTAAAAAGATTATCCATCACGATCAAGTGGGATTCATCCCAGGGATGTGGGGATGGTTCAATATATGCAAATCAGTAAACGTGATACACCACATAAATCAAAGAAAAGACAAAAACCACATGATCATCTCGATAGATGCAGAAAAAGCATTTGACAAGGTACAGCACCCATTTATGATCAAAACACTCAGCAAAATGGGAATAAATGGGGCATTCCTCAACGTAATAAAGGCCATATATGAAAAACCTACAGCCAGTATCATACTCAACGGGCAAAAACTGAAAGCTTTCCCACTAAGATCGGGAACACGACAAGGATGTCCGCTCTCACCGCTTCTTTTCAACATCGTATTGGAAATCCTAGCCACAGCGGTCAGACAAGAGAAAGAGATAAAAGGCATCCAAATAGGAAAGGAGGAAGTAAAACTATCATTGTTTGCAGATGACATGATAGTGTACATAGAGAACCCTGTAGACTCTACCAAAAAACTCCTCAACCTAATAAGTGAATTTGGCAAAACAGCAGGATACAAAGTCAACATTCAGAAATCAAAGGCGTTTTTGTACACCAGCAATGCAATAGAAGAAGAAGAAATCAGGAAAGATATACCATTCGATATAGCACGAAAAAAGATAAAGTACCTAGGGATAAATTTAACCAAAGACACAAAAGACCTGTATGCAGAAAACTATACAACATTGAAAAAAGAAATTAAGGGAGACACAAATAAATGGAAGCATATACCGTGCACATGGATTGGAAGAATTAATATCCATAAAATGTCCATACTACCAAAAGCAATTTATAGATTCAACGCAATCCCTATTAAGATACCAAGGACGTATTTCACAGAAATAGAACAGACATTTCAAAAATTTATATGGAACCATAAACGACCTCGAATAGCCGCAGCAATTTTGAGAAAGAAACACAAAGTAGGAGGGATCACAATACCGGACATCAAACTCTACTACAAAGCCACTATACTCAAAACAATCTGGTACTGGCACAAGAACAGACCCATAGACCAGTGGAACAGAATAGAAAGCCCAGAAATAAGCCCAGGTCTCTATGGACATCTAATATTCGACAAAGGGGGCAGAAGCATAAAATGGGGCAATAACAGCCTCTTCAACAAATGGTGTTGGGAGAGCTGGATGGCTACATGCAAAAAATTGAAATTGAATCATCAGCTGACACCATGCACAAAAATAAACTCAAGATGGATAAAAGACTTAAATATAAGTTGCAACACCATCAAAGTCCTAGAGGAGAACATTGGCAGGAAACTCAGATATCCCACGCAGCAATTTTTTCACTGATATGTCTCTTAAAACAAGGGACATAAAGGAAAAATAAACAAGTGGGACCTCACCAAAATAAGAAGCTTATGCACGGCTAAAGAAAACATCGGCAAAATGAAAAGGGAGCCAACCATTTGGGAAAATATATTTGCTAATGATACATCAGATAGAGGTTTGATCTCCTAGATATACAAAGAACTCACTCGACTTTACTCCAAGAAGACAAACGATCCAATCAAAAAATGGGCAAAGGACCTGGGCAGACGCTTTTCCAAGGAGGAGATACAGAGGGCCCAGAGGCATTTGAAAGGATGCTCAGCATCACTAGCCATCAGAGAAATGCAGATCAAAACCACCATGTGGTACCACCTCACACCGGTCAGAATGGCCATCATAAACAGATCCACAAACAACAGGTGCTGGCGAGGCTGTGGAGAAAAGGGAACTCTAGTCCACTGTTGGTGGGAATGCAGACTGGTGCAGCCACTATGGAAAGCAGTGTGGAATTTCCTCACAAAGCTGAAAATGGAACTGCCTTTTGATCCAGCGATTCCCCTGCTGGGACTATACCCTGAGAACACCAAAACGCCAATACAAAAGAACCTATGCACCCCCATGTTCATAGCAGCACAATTTACAATAGCCAAGTGTTGGAAGCAACCTAAATGCCCATCAGTAGATGATTGGATCAAAAAGTGATGGTACATATACACAATGGAATACTACGCAGCAGAAAGAAAAAAAGAACTACTAAACTTTGCAACAGCATGGATCGAACTGGAGAGCATCATGCTAAGCGAAATAAGCCAGGGGGCGAAGGACAAATACCATATGATCTCACCTATAAGTGGAACCTAACCAACAATGCAAAGAAGCAAGGAAAATATGACCAGCAACACTGAAAGGAAAAGAAATCAACAGAGACAAGAGGGAAGGGGGGGCAGGGAAAAGGAAGGGAAGGGGAAAGTCAAGGACCATATAGCAAGGACTCATGGACAAAACCAAAGGGGAAGAGCTGAGGGAGGAAAGGTGGGAGGGGGCAAGGGAAAGAGGTGGGGGGAAGGCAGAGACAAATGTATTTAAAAAGTAAATAAATTAATTTAAAAAATATATAAAAATTATAGAATATATTCTTAACTAACTGAAGTCTAATTTCATATAATATCCCACTAGTTTTCATACAGTATCAAAATATTAAATAAGTATAATGTCATATACTCCCCCCAAAATGTGTACTTTAGTATAATATATTTTACTTACGCATATGTTATAAACTTAACAATAATATGATATTTTGACTATGTAATGTTTTATTTTTTATTTATTTTTATTTTTTTATTTAGCAAATTACATTTTTATTATGTCACATTTCTTTTTCTTTTTTTTAAATTTTATTTTAAAATCATATTTATTCTATTACACTTCTCTAAATATTTCCCCCTTTGCCCTCCTCCACCCATCCCACCCTGCCCCCGTCTCCTATACTCAGTTCTTACTCTGTTGTCCATGTCCATGGGTCTTAGTTTACATGTTCTTAGTTTAGTCTCTTCTCCATTCCACCATTGTCCTCCTTCCCCATCCCCTCTGGTCACTTTCAGTCTGCTCCATGTTTCCTTGCCTCTGGTTAATTTTGTTCAATAGTTTATTTTATTTTGTTCATTAGTTTATAGCTAAGATTGTATGGTATTTGTCTTTCACCGACTGGCTTATTTCACTTAGTAGAATATTCTCCAATTCCATCCATATTGCTGCAAAAGGTAGGAGTTCCTTCTTTCTTTTATTTTTTAAATGCAGATTTTATTTATTTATTTATTTTAAATGTCAAGATCCATGAAAAAAATGTTTAAAAATTTAAATCCATTTTAAAGTCTCAGCAATTAAAACAACATGACACCAGCACAGAAATAATCAAGTAGATAAATGAAATAAAGTGAGCATTCTAGAAACAAATGTATACATCTTTCTAACAATGGAATATGTGGTTAAGTTGATATTTCAAACCATTGGGGAAAACAAGGTTTATTCAACAAATACGGTGCATGGACCACTGTTACTTGAAATACAACAAATATAGAGCCTTATTTCCATATAAAATAAATATTCAGATGAGTTAAAAATTAATATGTAGAACCTAAGTAGTTTTAGGAGAAAGTACAAAGTAATATTTTTCTTACCCTGAAGTAATATATTCAAATCCAGAAGCAATAAAGTAAAATATTGACAATATGATTATATTAAACATTTAAGAGTATACAGTAATGCATATAAAAAAGTTAAAGGACAATTAATAGAATAAGAAAGTGTTTGCAACACATGTAAAAAAGGGTTAATAGTTTTTTCTGTTTTTTTAGAACAAAAATTCTACAAACATTTAATCAAAAAATGAAAAAAGGATATTTAAAAGTCATTTAAAGCTTTTTAAAAGTAATAGAAATAGGCAAGAAATATACAAAAACAGGTTTAATTTCAACAAATAATAAAGTAACAAAATAACACATCATTGTCAGTGTCAGGTTTATAAGTATTAAAAATATTGGTAATATCAAGTATTGGTGACTGTAAAAGGAAGTGGGTATTCATAGACTATTTTTTTCATCTTAAAGCAGTCCCTTTACATATCTTGTAATGTTGGTTTGGTGGCGGTGTATTCCTTTAGACTTCTTCTGTCTGGGAAACTCCTTATTTCACCTTCCATTTTAATTGAGAGCCTTGCTGGGTAGAGCAATCTTGGTTGCAGGCCTTTGCTTTTCATGACTTAGAATATTTCTTGCCATTCCTTTCTGGCTTGTAGTGTTTCTGTTGAGAAGTCAGCTGCTAGCTATATTGGGACTCCCTCATATATTACTATCTCTTTCTCCCTTGCTTCCTTTAGGATTCTCTGTTTGCCTTTGATATTTGCCATTTTAATGATGATGTGTCTTGGAGTGGGCCTCATTGGGTTCCTCTTGAATGGGACCTTCTGTGATTCCTGGACCTGTGTGACTTTTTCTCTCCTCAAACTGGGAATGTTTTACGTCATTACTTTTTCAAACACGTTCTCTATCTCTTCTTCCCCTTCTTGAATCCCTGTTATACAGATATTACTACGTTTCAGGTTGTCCTGCATTTCCCTAAATGCCTCTTTATTCTTTTTGAGTCTTTTTTTATTTTCTTGCTCTTTCTGGGAGCTTTTTTCTATTTTTTCCTCCCGCTCACTGAATTGATCCTCAGCTTCACCTAGCCTGCTTTGTATTCCTTCTACTTTGTTCTTCGATTCAGAAATTGTGTTCTTCTTTTCCCCTTGTTTCTTATTGATAGTTTCTCTGTTGTTTTTCATGCTGATATAGTTTGAAGTTAAGTCCTTTGTAGTTTCCCTGTAGTTTTTTGTAATTCTCTCTCAGCTCACTGAGCTCATTGAGCTTCCTTAGAACCATTGCTTTGACCTCAATATTTGGTAGCTTCCCTACCTCTATTTCATTTAATTCTCTTTCTGGGGATCCCTCCTTTACCTTTGACTGGGGGGTATTTATTTGTCTTCCCATTATTTATGATATTCTTTATTGCTTCTGTTTCTTTAATTGATATGTCTTGGTTTCCTGACTTTGTGGTATGAACTTCTATGGTAGGAGACAGCTGTTTTTTCTTTCTGGATCTGCCTGTAATGATGTCAGAGGTTAACCCTGTCTGACGTTAGGCAGTCTGTTCTAGACTTTCAGGAATCTACTTTCTGCAGCTGTTTCCTTCAGCTGTTAATCTGGTCACTCTGCACTCTGCAGGCTGGCTCAGAGACACCACAGGGCAGGGAAGAATCCCTCCTGGGGCATGATTATTGGGTCCTCTCATGCTTCTGCTGCTCAGGGGAGTGGTCTGTCTGAGCCAGACAACTGCTGCCCTATTGAGGAGGAGTCAGTACCAGGATCCCACCGGGTACTTTCTTAGTTTTGTCCTCAAAGCCTCCTTCCCCAGTCTCTCCTCCGGTGTCTCTAGCCTACTCTGCACCTGCATTTGCCAGAGACCAGTGTAAGTGGCTGAAAGTAAAAATTTATGTGTTAGCCCTTTAAATGGCTCTTTGTATCTGTCCCTTGCAGAGAGCAACTCTGGCACTTTTCAAAGCTCACTGTTATCTGTGTACTTTTTAGTCTCTGGTGCTATAGGCCGGAGATCCCTGCTTATGGTTTAGATCCTGCCCTTTTCTAGGGGATCCAACTGGCTCTTTCAATATCCTTCTGGTGCTTCTGCCCATGGGTGCCCCCGCCTCCCTTCTTGAGTCTGTACTGCTCCTTACCAGTTAGGTAGTGCTAAAGTTGATTCTTCTTTCTGATGTTATAAGACTCCTCCTTCGCAATTATTCAGTTGTTTGTTCCAGGTGATTTCTCCACAATTTAGTTGTAATTCCAGGTTGGTCCTGGAAGGAGGTCAGTGTGATGTCCACTCACTCCTCCACCATCTTGATTCCTCTAATGTATTATTTTTATTTAATATGTTTTTATAGTACCCACATACTTATACTTTCTGGTGCTCTTCATTTTTTTACCCTGACAATCTGGACTTCCATCTGGTATTAAACATTCTTGCCCGAAGAGTTATTTTTAAAAATCATTTGTTGTAGCATAGGCCTACTGGAGACAAATTCTGTGGCTATGGTATGTCTGGAAATGTCTTCATTTAGTTTATTTTTTTTTGAAACTTAGAATGCTTTATTATTTTAAAATGACATTAGACAAATGTGATCTAGAGCAGCAATTTTCAACTGGTGTCCCAGAAGAATTCTTCCCCCCCCCCAAGCATTTATTTATTTATTTATTTATTTATTTATTTATTTATTTATTAAATACATTTGTCTCTGCCTCCCCCCCCCAACCACTTTCCCTTCTCCCTCCCTCCTTCCCTCCCACAGCTCTTCCCCTTTGGTTTTGTCCATGAGTCCTTGCTATATGTTCCTTGACTTTCCCCTTCCCTTCCCTTTCCCTGCCCCACCCTCCTTCCCTCTTGTCTCTGTTGATTTCTTTTCCTTTCAGTGTTGCTGGTCATATTTGCCTTGCATCTTTGTATTGTTGGTTAG
This sequence comes from Pteronotus mesoamericanus, assembly GCF_021234165.1. Taxonomy (NCBI): domain Eukaryota; kingdom Metazoa; phylum Chordata; class Mammalia; order Chiroptera; family Mormoopidae; genus Pteronotus; species Pteronotus mesoamericanus. Next base: position 1,094,221 of record NW_026555150.1, read on the forward strand.
GTTCTGCTTATAGGTGAGATCATATGGTATTTGTCTTTGGCCCCCTGGCTTATTTTGCTTAGCATGATGCTCTCCAGTTCCATCCATGCTGTTGCAAAGTTTAGTAGTTCTTTTTTTCTTTCTGCTGCGTAGTATTCCATTGTGTATATGTACCATCACTTTTTGATCCAATCATCTACTGATGGGCATTTAGGTTGCTTCCAACACTTGGCTATTGTAAATTGTGCTGCTATGAACATGGGGGTGCATAGGTTCTTTTGTATTGACGTTTTGGTGTTCTTAGGGTATAGTCCCAGTAGGGGAATCACTGGATCAAAAGGCAGTTCCATTCTCAGCTTTGTGAGGAAATTCCACACTGCTTTCCATAGTGGTTGCACCAGTCTGCATTCCCACCAGCAGTGTACTAGGGTTCCCTTTTCTCCACAGCCTCGCCAGCACCTGTTGTTTGTGGATCTGTTTATGATGGCCATTCTGACCGGTGTGAGGTGGTACCTCATGGTGGTTTTGATCTGCATTTCTCTGATGGCTAGTGATGCTGAGCATCCTTTCAAATGCCTCTGGGCCCTCTGTATCTCCTCCTTGGAAAAGCATCTGCCCAGGTCCTTTGCACATTTAGTTTATTTTTTAAACACATTGTGTAATGTATAGAATTCTAATGACAATTTTTTCAGCGCTTTAAACATGTAGTTTTATTGTCATATAACCTTCTTGATAAGAAGTCATCTGTAATTCTTATTACTCCCATATATGTAGTATTTAGTTTTTCTCTAGATAAACCTAGCTGGAGTTTTTTGTATGCATCCTATTTGGTGGTGCCTAGTTTTTTGGTTTGTAGGCTGCTGGGTTTGATATATTTATTTTCAACCATTTTCTCCATCCCTGCACCAGTATGGTTTTTTAATCTTCGCATAAATAGTTGTCTGTTTTCACTCTTCTTGAATCTTGGTTGTCTTTGTGAGTTTTTGATGAATAGAACACCATGGAAATGATGCTATGCTACTTCTTGGACTTACCACTGAGGGCCTGTAGACTTCATTTTTTTGCTCTCTTGGAAACAAGGTTTTATTTTTTAAGAAAGTCTATGCTATCTTTCTATTATGAATGCCGTATAGAGAAGCACTGGGTGATGAGACACCCTGTTGTAAGAAAGTACAATGTAGGAGACTGAAGTGATCCAGTTTAATGCAGTCTCATGAGTGACTTCATCTGATAGCATGAGGAGAGTCACCCAATACACTTGCAGGAAATGATAAATCATTGTTTTATATTGCTGGGTTTTGTAGTGTTCGTTAAAGGATAATAGATAACTTTAATAGAATTGCTATCTAGATGTCATGTGTTTCTGTAACAAAAATGTAAAATAGATGTCTTTGAGACTGGGTAACTAAAAAAGTGCTGAGCACATTGTTATTTGTTAAAGGCTAATACAGTAGTGAGGAAACTGCTATCAGGGCCTGGTAAAGGGGATTCTGTTTTATATATCAGATTAACATTGACAAGATTCTCACCTGTGATAACTTCAAAGAGAGAAACATACCTAACAAACACAACTGAATAAGGTGATAACTAGGAAATCAAATTTTCAACAATTCAAAGGTATCAATTGACTTTTTTAAACTGTCTGTGCTAAAATATGAGAAGACAGAGATGAACTAAAGTTCAGTTTTCAAGAATAATGTAGAGTAAATATTTCCAATATAAGACTTACTAGTTTGAAAAATAAAACATTTATTTTCTAACTTGCAACTTTTCCAGCTGGAAAATGGTTCTCAAAGTAAGGAATGTCATCATGGAATTGAATAAAATCTGAGCATCTCTCAAGGTCAAGATCAAATCAAAAGTGCAGATGCGAAAGGTCTTGGAGGATAAGATAATATTAAAAGAGACTTCACCCAGCTAAGCTCCTAAGTGAATGAAGCTATATGAGTGACTCAAACTGGCACAACATGTGGTGGAAGAACCACCCAATCAATCCATATAATTTTAAATATTAGTGTATTTTTTTCCTATTTTTAATTGCTAAGTCTTTGGAAGAAAATCTGACATCTGGGTTATGTGATGGTTAGTTTCTACCTAAAATTGGGTACATTTCCTTTTTAAAATATCTAAATAGTTAAGTATGATTTATTTCACAATGTTAATAGAGGTTTCAAAGGTGGAGTGGCAGTGTTATGTGAGAGGGGAACATTTTTCAGGTTTACTGTATAAATAGGCATATTTTGGGACTATCATTTAACAAGCATTTCTACTTTGGTAAGAGATACAATTTTAAGTGCTTTTAATACAGTAAAACACTATATACAAAATGGTATTCCTTCATAGACTGGAGTGCAGGGCTTAATCTTCTGCTTTTCCATGTTGAAGTAGGCCACAAACTACCATCTGGTTATTTCTCATGAAACTCACGGATGTTATCTATCAATTCACCTACAACTGACCTACCCATTATCTCTTAATTATATTAATTGCCAACAATTCAAAACTTTGGTGATTTATTCTACAATTTTTATTTTTTGTTCAAATACATTTGTCTCCAAATTCCCCCGCTCCTTTCCCCCACCTCCTTCCCTCAATCCTTCCCCACTTTGGATTTGTCCACAGGTCCTTTATACACATTCCTTGACTAGACTCTTACCTTCCCTTTCACTGGCCCCCCTCCCTCCTTCCCTCTTGACTCTGTTGGTTTCTTTTTTCTATCAATGTTGCTGGTTGTATTTTCCTTGCTTATCCATTTTGTTAATTAGGTTCCACTTATAGGTGAGATAATATGGTATTTCCCTCCCCCCACCGGCTTATTTTACTTAGCATAATGCTCTCTACTTCCACCCATGCTGTTTCAGAGGGTAGTAGCTCTTTTTTCATTCTGCTGCATAGCATTCCATTGTGTAAATGTACCATAGTTTTCTGATCGACTCATCTACTGATGGGTATTTAGGTTGCTTCCAGCACTTAGCTATTGTAAATTGTGCGTTTATCAACATTAGGGTGCATAGGTTCTTTTGAATTGGCATTTTGGGATTCTTAGGGTATAGTCCCAGCAGTGGGACCACTGGGTCAAAAGGCAGTTCCAATTTTAGCTTTTTGAGGAAATTCAAAACTGCTTTACGCAGTGGGTGCACCAGTCTGCATTCCCACCAACAGTGCACCAGGGTTCCCTTTCATCCACAGACTCTCCAGTACCCGTTATTTGTTGATCTGTTTATGATGGCCATTCTGACAGGTGTGAAGTGGTATCTCATTGTGGTTTTAATTTGCATTTCTCTGATGGCTACTGATGCTCAGCATCCTTTAATATGTCTCTGGGCCCTCTGTATCTCCTCCTTAGACAAGTGTCTGTCAAGGACCTTTGCCCATTTTTTAATTGGATTGTTAGTCTTCTTGGAGTGTAGTTGTGTGAGTTCCTTATATATTTTGGAGATCACACCTCTGTCTGATGTATCATTGGCAAATATATTTTCCCTGACGGTTGGTTCCCCTTTCATTTTATTGTTTTCTTTAGCCATGCAGAAGCTTCTTATTTTGATGACGTCCCACTTGTTTATTCTTTCCTTTATGTCCCCTTCTTTAGGGGACGTATTGGCGAAAATATTGTTTCATGCCATATCTGAGAGTTTCCTGCCAATGTTCTCCTCTAGGACTTTTATGGTGTTGTGACTTCTATTTAAGTCTTTTATCTATTTTGAGTTTATTGTTGTGTATGGTGTCAGTTGGCGATCAAATTTCAATTTTTTGCATGTAGCTGTCCAGCTCTCACAACACTGTTTGTTGAAGAGGATATTTTTACTCCACTTTATGCTTCTGTCCCCTTTGTCAAATATTAGTTGTGCATATAGACATGGGTATATTTCTGGGCTTTCTTTTCTGTGCCACTGATCTATGTGTCTGTACTTGTGCCAGTACCAGACTGTTCTCATTGCAATGGCCTTGTAATATAGTTTGATGTCTTGTATTGTGATCTCTCCAACTTTGTTTTTCTTTACCAAAACTGCTGTGGTTATTTGGAGTCATGTATGGTTTCATATAAATTTTTGAAATGTCTCTTCTATGTGAATTAAATCATTGGTATTTTAATAGGGATGGTGTTGAATCTACTAATTTCTTTGGGTAGTATTGCAAATATACTTTACAAACTGTTAACCCTAATATTTCCACAAACAACCTGGTACCACACATGGTTATTACAATATTTATTGACTATATTTCCTATATTTTACTTTAAATCCCCATGACTCTTTTGCAACTAACAATCTGTCTTCTCAATTTCTTCAATTTTTCACCTTGTCCTCCAACTCCCATCCCTTTTGGAAACTATCAGTCTGTTTTCTGTATCTGTCTGTTTCTGTGTTGTTTATTATTATTGTTCTTTAGATTCCACATATAAGTGAAATCATATGGTGTTTGTCTTTCTATGATTGACATTTTACTTAGCATAATCTCTTCTAGGTACATCTATGCTGTTGCAAATGGTAAGATTGCATTCCTTTTTAAAATTTTTTCCTGTTTTTCAAGATTGTTGTGGCTATTTGGGTGTTATATGGACCCATATAAATTTTTGGATTACATGTTCTAGTTCAGTGAAGTACACCATTGTTATCTTGATACAAAATGCATTAAAACTATGGACTGCTTTGGATAGTATGAAAATTTTAATGACATTAATTCTTCCTATCCATTAGAATGGTATATGCTTTCATATATTTGTATCTTCAGTTTCTTCAGTTCATTTTCTGAGTATAGTTTTTTTTTTTTAACCTCTTTGGTTACATTTATTTCTGGGTATGTTTTTATTCGATTGTAAATGGGATTGGCTTCGTAGTTTCCATTTCTGATAGTTCATTATTGGTGTATAAAATGCAATAGATTTCTCAATATTAATTTTGTACCATGCCACATTACTGAATTTATTTATCAGTTTTAGTAGGTTTTTTTGGTGGAATCTTTAGGGTTTGCTCTATATAGTATCATTTATCTGCAAATAACAACAGTTTTACTTTTTCCTTTTCAATTTAGATGACTTTCATTTCTTCTTTTTGTATGATTGCCATGGCTATGACTTCCAGTACTATGGTGAATAAGATTCATGAAAGCGGACATCGCTGTCTTGTTCCCGATCTTAGTGGGAAAGCTTTTAGTTTTTGCCCATTGAATATGATGTTGGCAGTGGGTTTGTCATGTATGACCTTTATTATGTTGAGGTATGATCCTCCTTTTCCCATTTTGGAGAGAGTTTTATCATAAATGGGTGCAGAATATTTACAAATGACTTTTCTGTATCGATATAATCACATGATTTTTACCCTTCATTTAGTTTAATAAATGTTATATCATGTTATTTGTTTGGCAGATATTGTACCAATGTTGCATCCCCAGAATAAATCACATTTGGTCATGGTATATGAACTTTCTAATGTATTATGGGATCCAGTTTGCTAATTTTTTTGAGGATTTTTGGATCTATGTTCATCAGGGATATGGATCTATATTTTTCTTTCTTTGTAGTGTCTTTATCTGTTTTTGAATTAGAACAATATTAACCATGTAAAATAAACATGGGAATCTTTCCTTCTTTTAGTCTTTCCAGAATCATTTGAGAAGGACAGGTTTTAATTCTTCTTTGAATGTTTGATAAAATTCTCCTGTGAATCCATCTGGTCCAGGACTTTTGTTTGTTGGGAGTTTGTATATGTGCTTTAATTTCATTAATTGTCATCAGTATACTCAGATATTCTGTCTTTTCTTGATTCAGTTTTGGAAAATTGTATGTTTCTAGCAATTTAGCCATTTCTTCCAGATTGTTTAATGTGTTGGCATTTAGTTTGTAATATTTTCTTACAATGCTTTGTGCTTCTATATATCAGTTGTTATGTCTCCTGTTACATTTCTGATTTTGTTTATTTGTTTATTCTTTTTTTCTTGATGAATCTGGTTAAAGATAATCAGTCTTACTGGAAAGAAACAGTTCTTGGTTTCATTGATCTTTTGTATTGTTATTTTTAGATTTTATTTCATTTATTTCTGCTCAGATCTTTATAATTTCCTTCCTTCTACTCACTTTGAGTTTTGTTTGTTGTTCTTTTTTTTAGTTCCATTCAATGCAATGTTTGATTATTTTATTGTTATTCTATTGTAGTTGTCCCAATTTTTCCCCTTTTGCCCTCATCTGCCCATCCCACCTCTCACTTCCACAGTCAGTTCACTTACTATTGTCAATGTCTGTGGGTCATTCATATGTGTTCTTTGTCCAGTCTCTTCTTTCCACCATCATCCCCCTCCACCTGCCACTCTGGTCACTTTCAGTCTGTTCCATGTTTCCATGACTATTATTCTATTTTGTCTGTTAGTTTATTTTGTTCATTAGGTTCCTTATATAGGATTTTTCTTGTTTCTTGAGTTAGGCCTGTAATGCTATGAATTTCTCTCTTAGGACTCCTTTCACTGTGTTCCATAAATTTTGGGTTATTGTGTTCTTATTTTAATTTATCAGGTTACTTTTAATTTCTTCATTGATTCCATTGTTAACTCATTTATTATTTAGTAACATGTTATTTAGCCTCCATGTGTTCTTGTGATTTTCAGTTTTTTTCTTGTAATTAATTTCTTGTTTCATACCATTGTGGGAAGAGAAGATGCTTGATATGACATCAATCCTCTTAAATTTGTTAAGACTTGTTTTGTGTTTGAACATGTGGTCTATCCTAGAAAATGTTTTATGTGCACTTGAGAAGATTGTATAATCTGCTGTTTTGGGTCAAAATCTCTGAAAATGTAAATTAAATCCATCTGGTGTATTGTGTCACTAAGGCTGCTGTTTCCTTATTGATTTTCTTTCTGGATGATCTATCAATTGATATCAATGGGGTGTTAAAATCCCCTACTGTGGTTGTATTACTGCCAATCTCTCCCTTTATGTCTATCAAGATTTGTTTTATATATTTAGGTACTACTATGTTGGGTTTTAAATGTTTACAAGGGTTAAATCTTCTTGTGGTATTTATCCCTTTATCATTATGTAATATCCTTCTTTGTTTCTTATTTATAGCTTTTGTTTAAAAGTGTATTTTGTTTGATATATGTATTGCTACCCCTGTTTTTTTTTAAATTTCCATTTGCATGAAATACCTTTTTCATTCCTTACTTTCAGTCTGTGTGTGTCTTTAGTTTAAGGTAGGCTCTTGTAGACAGCATACATATGTGTCTTATCCATTCAGCTACCCTATGTCTTTTGATTGGAACATTTAAGCCATTTACATTTAAAGTGATTTTTAATAGGTACATATTTATTACCATCTTATTCTTTTAACAATGGTCTCTGTTTTCTTCCTTCTTCCTCTCTCCAACCTCTTCCTCCTTTCCTTCTCCTCCCACTTCCCTTCCTCCCCTCATTATCCTCCTCCTCCTCTTCCCCCATCACCATCCCCATCACACTTCTCCTGCCCCCTTCCCCTCCCCCTCCTTCTCCTTCTTCTTCCAGGCCCTTCAATATTTCTTTTAATACTGATTTGCTGGTAATGAACTCTTTTAGTTTTTACTTGTCTTTATTTCCCCCTTCAATTTTAAATGATAGCCTTGCTGGGTAAATTAGTCTTGGTTATAGACCCTTGCTTTTAATCACTTTGAGTATTCCATGATAATCACATCTGACCTAAAATGTTTATATTGAAAAATAAGCTGACAGCCTTATGGGAGCTTACTGGTAGTTAACTGTCTTTCTCTTGCTGCTTTTAAGATTTTCTCTTTGTCTTTAACTTTTGCCATTTTAATTAAGATGTTTCTTGGTGTGGTTCTTTTTGTTGGAACTCTCTGTGTTTCTTAGGCTTCTGTGTATTTTTACTTCATCAAGTTAGGTAAGTTTAGTCATTATTTCTTTAAATAGATTCTCAATCCCTTGTTCTCTCTGTTCTCCTTTTGGTACCCCTATGATGTGAATGTTTTTATGCATCCTCTTATCCCAGAAGACCCTTAAACTATCCTTATTTTTTAATTCATTTTTCTTTTTGCTGCTCTGATTGGGTGTTTTTGCTACCTTGTCTTCAAATCACCGATTTGATCCTGTACTTCATCTAACCTACTGTTGATTCCTTCTAATATATTCTTCATTTCAGTTATTATAGTCTTCTTACTAGTTTTCTAAAAAGATTTCTATGTTATCTTTTTATGCTTAACATCTCTTTGTATAAGTTTCCACTGAGTTCATACATTCTTCCTCTAAATTCCTTGAGCATCCTTATATACATTATTTTGAACTCTATATCTGGTAGATTGCTGCCTCCATTTCATTTCATTCTTTTTCTGGGGATTTCTCTTGGAGATTCCGGGTTTTGTAGGTTGGGGCTGCTTCAAGTCAGGAGGTGGGGCAGCACTGGTTAGCTTACAAGAAGGGGCAAAATGGCCCCTTCCCCCAAACCACTCAATTCTCTTTCTGATACCCCTTAAGTCTGCCCAGACCTGTATATACCCTGTCTGTTGGGAAATGCCCTGTCTAGTTTCAGGAACTGTAACCCCGCCGACAGGCTGGAGGGCCCCGAGGCTGGAAATAATCAGAAGGCCTTGGAGAAACAGGCTCCTGAGGAGACATAACCTGTTGCCCCTGGCAGGAGTGTAGCTCCTGCCTCTCTGCTTTGCCATGGAGGATTGGTTAATCAAGGATGGGTAAGTTACCTCTAGCGGAGGTATACAACCTAAGACATATTCCAATTGATTATTGGCAGCAGGCAAGAAATTGGGGGACACAGAGAAAGGGCAAAAAGGCCCGCACCCCACGACTCGGCTTGGACATGGCTAGAGTCCTCATTCTATCCGAAGGCAGTCTCCTTGTCTCTTGGTGGTTCCCTCCCCTCCACCTGGCTCAGGCTTGAAACAACACAGAAATCAGCCCTAACCCAGATCTGGAAGTTCCCAGGGAAATCAGGCCTAAAAGTAAATTCTTTAAAGTGTGCTTTGCTTTTCCCTCAAAAGCCATAGCCGTCTCATGCTGGGAAGGAAATTTACATTATTCACAGAACCTAATCCTATACCCTTGGACACTCTTGTGTTTACTATGCTCTCATGTTTAGTCATCTCTCTTGTTTACTAGTCTCTTCTCGGACCCATGTAAATCAGTGTGTTCCTGCCATTTGTTTTCTTCAAAACATCACCTATTCTCTGTGAACATTAACATATGGATGTAATGAGATAAACTGTGCATTCCTGTTAACATAGCCCCACTGATAACCCTTTCAATAAGCCTTTGGACAAAGGGACTCAGGGTCTTCCTCACTAGAGGGATGTGCCATGTCCTCTCTCCAAGCAGAGAAGTGTTTGCAATGACTCGTGTTTATTCCCTCCATCCATGACAACCCCAGGATGGGCTCTGCGGAATTCAGAGCCCTGCTCCCATCTTACCTGGCCCCAGACGGTTTCCCTCAGATTCAGGGAGTGCTGTGCTCCCCATGGCATGCTCTGTCCCCCGATGCAGCGGTTGCTGCCAGGACTAGGATGAGTGGCAACCCCAGTGGCGCTCCCCTGCAGTGGCACACCCCATCTAGCTGCCGCACAGTGCAACACCTGTCTAAACAGCTGACTCCTCTGTAGGGCATGATCTCAGCAGGGTGGGGCTGTAGGGAATCAGGGAGTCAGTAGGGAGGGTCTATTGCATTTCCCCAGTCTGATGCCTTATGGAAGGGAGCGCTCCACCCAAGAAAGATGACATCTGTTGTGTGGGAGACGGATTCAGTACAGGGAACCTGGATGTTGTCTCTTCACCTTTTTCCCTGGAGCCATACCACACAGTCTTGCCTCACATGACTCTCATTCACATCATTCTTCCTCCTCCAGAGCCAACGGTGAGTGGCTGTGAACCTTATTTTGCACACTGGACCTTAAGTGGGGCCTGTCTCTCTAGCAGACTCCCATCTTCCTGGCAGACAGAGTACCTGCTGATATTCATAGCCAGCTCTTTATAGCTCTGGTGCTCTTGACTGTGTAGCCTGGCTAATTGTTGAAGCCCCACGCTTTTCAGGGAGACTCTCTGCAGCTGAAATATACCTCCAGAACCTCAGCCACAACCGATGGGAGAGGGGTCAACCCTTTTCGAGTTTCCACCCTTCCCCCAAGTCTCAGTGTGGCTTCTTTGTAAAACCTTGGTTATAAGACTTCTGTTCAGCCCGTCTTTAGTTGGTTACTCAGGTTGTTCTATATTTTAGTTGTAATTCCAGTTTCGTACTAGGGAAGAGTGAATATAACTCTCACCTACCCTGTTACCATTTTAGATGCTCTCTTGCATGTATTCTTGAATCAGTTTTCATAGGTTTTATTTTTTAGAAATTTTATTATTTCACATAAGTTATGTAATTTGTTGAAATATAGTTGTTCATATTATCCCTTTATAATTCTTTTTACTTCTGTAAGATCTGTTCTGGTGTGTCCTCTTTCATTCCTGACTTTAGTAATTTGACTCTTTATATTTCTGGGTTCATCTTGACAAACTTGATTGTTAATGTTGATCTTTTCAAAGAACCAACTTTAAAATGTTTTCTACATTGTTTTTCTATTCTTTATTTTTATTCCAGTCTTCTAAAATTGTTTTTGTTACTCTGATTTTATTTTTGTGACATTAGCTAATAAAATTGTATGAGTTTCAGGAGTACAATTCTATAATATACCATATGTATATTATATAGTGTGTTCACCAACCCAAGTCAAGTCTCCTTCCATCAACATTTATTCCCCTTTTACCATCTTCTATATCCCCCCACTCCCCTTTTCTTTCTGGTAATCATTTTGTTTGTTGTCCATGTTTATGAGTTTCTTTTTCATCTTTTTTATGTAGCCCCCCAACCCCTTTCCTTTATGACAGCTGTAAGTCTGTTTTCTCTCTGAGTCTGTTTTTATTTTTTGTGTTAGCTTGCTCATTAGGTTTCGCATACAAGTGAAATCATATGGTATTTGTCTCTGACTGGCTTATTTTTCTTAGGAAAATACTCTTTGGTTCCATCTAGGCTATCATAAAAAGTAGGATTTCCTTCTTTTTTATGGCAGAACAGTATGCCATTGTGTAAATGTACTATGGCCTTTTTACCCATTTATCTACTGGTGGGCACTTAGGCTGCATCCAAATCTTGGCTACTGTAAATAATGCTGCAATGAACATAGGGGTACATATATTCTTTCAAATTAGTGTTTTGGGTTTCTTAGGATATATTCCCAAAAATAGAGTTGCTGGACACATTTATTGTACTATTCGTTAAGCTTTATTGAAATATAATTGATATACAAAATATTGAATACATTTAATGTATACATCTTGATGAGTTTGATCATATGCCTATACCAGTGATACCATCACTATAATCAAGGCACTAAACATACCCATAATATCCAGAAATTTCTGTGTTACTATGTGTATGTAGTAAGAATGCTTAACATGAGATTTATCTTCTTACTATGTGTTAAAAGGCTCAGTAATTTATCACCAATTGTAGCTACAATGTTGTTCAGCAGATCTCTGGAAGTTAGTTATGTTGCATAACTGAAACTTTATACCTGTTGAGCAAGATTCCCCATTTCTTCTTCTTAATAGGCACTGAAAACCAATATCCTACATTTTCATAATGTCTATTAAGTTTTATTGTATTTTGAATATTGTGAATATTTTTGTGTGTTTACTTATGTATGTCTTTCTATAAACAGTGATGAATATTGTTCTCACAGTGAAGATAATTGTATGTTAGTTATATCCTTTTGAGTCTTTTACAAAAGCTTTCCTAGTGTTGCTCTAGAGTAGCATCAATATTTCCTACTACCAATTTAGTTCTGTCCCTGTTTTGTGATCTTCCTTGTGATCATACTGAATACCTTGGAAGTTCAATGAGGTCTTTCTCCTCTGATTAATGAGAAATCAAACATCTCTTAGTTTTCTTTGAACAATGATAGTTCTTCTGCTTAACTCCCCAATAGTTATTCTTGACATGATATTTTCTCTTTGCCTGACTTTATAACATTTCATCCTATGGTCATGCAGCTTAATATTTTCTAAAGATGCAAGGCGATCCTTATGCAGATTTCTAGAGTTCTACTCATGGTTTTTACCTTTATTGGTACTTTTTTCAAATTTTTTTATGTCTTGGCCTCCATGAATTCTGATCTTATTCTCTTCATATTAGGGAAGACTTTATGGATCTGGACTTTGTTGCAGATACACAATTTCAGTTCACATTTAGAATAAGAAATATATTCTCTTGTGACTTCTGAAATCATAATGAAAACTCTCCCATTTAGTATTTATATATCTTTTAGGTTACATATTTTCCCTCAACCTCTTTTACCTCTCATGCAAATTCTGAAAAGAAATGTGCACCTAAGACTTTATGCTTTTATAAGAAAAGATACTTTGAAATGTGCTTTTTCTATAGGTAATTCACCTCACCCAAGAGGCAGCATTTTAGAGAAAGACACAAAAATTAGCAACTTGTAGAATTAAAAATAATTCTCACCCAAAATAAAATATTGCCATTTTTTTGTTGTTGTTCAAATGCATTTGTCTCCATTTACCATCACCACATTCCCCTGCCTCACCCACCCCCAACTCCCACCCGAAATCCTTCCCCACTTTGGCTTTGTAAATGGGTCCTTTATACCTTACCCTGGATTTGACTCTTTGCCTTCTTTTCCCTGTTACTCACTCCCTCCTTCGCTTTTATTACTGTTGGCTTTATTTTTCTTTCAATATTGCTGGTTATATATTTTTTTTGCTTGTTTGTTTTCTTGATTAGGTTCCAATTACAGGTGAGATCATATGGTATTTGTCCTCCATCTCCTGGCTTATTTCACTTAGCATAATTCTCTCCATTTCCATCCATACTGTCGTGAAGTGTAGTAGCGCTTTCTTTCTTTCTGCTGCGTAGTATTCCATTGAGTAAATGTACCATGGTTTTTTGATCCACTCACTTACTGATGTGCATTTAGGTGGCATCCAGCACTTGACTATTGTAAAGTGTGCTGCTATGAACATTGGGATGCATAGGTTCTTTTGAATTGGTGTCTTGGGATTCTTAGGGTATAATCCAAGTAGTGGAATTGCTGGTTCAAAATGCAGTTCCATTTTTAGCTTATTTTAAATTTTTTTATTTTTAAATCATGTCTATTAGTTGTCTCAACTTTTACCCCCTTGCCCTCCTCCACCCATCCCACCTTGTACCCTTCTCACACAGTAATCAATTCTTACTCTGTTGTCCCTGTCCATAGGTCATTGATACATATTCTGTGTTTAGTCCCTTCTCATTCTTTCCACCATTGCCCTCCTTCCCCATCCCCTTGGTCACTTTCACTCTGCTCCATGCTTCCATGCCTGTGGTTTCTTTTTTTGTTAGTTTATTTTGATGAATACATTCCACTTGTAGATGAGATCATATGGTATTTGTCTTTCACCAACTGGTTTATTTCAATTAGTACAATATTCTACAGTTCTATCGATGGTGTTGCAAAAAGTAGGAGTTACTTCTTATTTTTTTAAATGCAGATTAATAATATTTATTTATTTTTAAATTTCAAAATTTGTTATAAAATATTAAAAAATTTGAATCCATTATAAAGTTTCAGCAATTAAAACAACATGACACTAGCACAGAGATAATCAAGTACATCAATGAAATAAAATGAGCATTCTAGAAACAAATGTAGATATCTAACAATGTAATATATGATTAAATTGATATTTCAAATCAATGGGGAAAAGAAGGCTTATTCAATAAATAAGGTGCACGGATCACTATTACTTGAAATAAAACAAATATAGAGCCTTATTTCACACATTATACAAGAAATATTCAGGTGAGTTAAGAATCAATATGTAAAATCTTAGGAGTTTTAGGAGAAAATACAAATAACATTCTTCTTCCCCTGAACTAACATATTCAAACCCAGAAGCTATAAAGTAAAATATTGACAGTATGACTATATTAAATATTTAAGATTATATAGCAATATACATATAAAAAGTTAAAGGAAAAGTAATAGAATAGGAAAGTATTTGCAACATATCTAAAAAATTAATACTTTTTTTTTTTAGGGAACAAATTCTTCAATCCTTTAATCAAGAAATGGAGAAAAGATACCAAAAAATCATTTAAAGCTTTTTTTTTAAATAATAGAAATAGGGAAGGAATATATAAAAACAGGTTTAATTTCAACAAATAATAAAGTAACAATTAAAATAACACATCATTGTCACAATTAGATTAAGTATTAAAAATGTTGGTAATATTAAGTATTGGTGACTGCTAAAGGAAATGAGTATTAGGAGGCTCTTTTTCTTCATCTTCTTAGAACAGACCCTTTAGCACGTTTTGCAGTGCTGGCCTGGTGGAGGTGTATTCTTTCAGCCTTCTTTTGTCTGGGAAACTCCTTATTTGACCTACAATTTTAATTGAGAGCTTTGCTGGGTAGAGCAGTCTTAGTTTCAGGACATTGCTTTTCATTACTTGGAATATTTCTTGCGATTCCCTTCTGGCTTGTAGTGCTTCTGTTGAGTGCAGCTGCTGCTAGCTGTACCAGGGCTCCCTCATATGTTACTACCTCTTTCTCCCTTGCTGCCTTTAGGATTCTCTGTTTGTGTTTGATATTTGCCATTTTAATGATGATGTGTCTTGGAGTGGTCCTCATTGGGTTCCTCTTGAATGGGACCCTCTATGATTCCTGGACTTGTGTCACTTTTTCTCTCTCCAAATTAGGGAAGTTTTTCATCATCACTTTTTCAAACAGGTTCTCTATCCCTTCCTCATCCTCTTCTCCTTCTCATATCCCTATTATACAGATATTATTATGTTTCAGGTTGTCCTGCATTTCCCTAAATGCCTCTTCATTCTTTTTGAGTCTTTCTTCATTTTCTTGCTCTTTATGGGAGCTTTTTTCTACCTTTTCTTCCAGCTCACTGATTTGATCCTTGGCTTCCTCCAGCCTGCTTTTGATTCCTCCTACTGTGTTCTTCAATTCAGAAATTGTATCCTTCATTTCCCCTTGCCTCTTATTGATACTTTCTATGTTCTTTTTCATGCAGATATAGTTTGCAGTTAGTTCCTCGTAATTTCTCTGTAGTTTTTGGTAATTCTCTCTGAGCTCACTCAGCTCGTTGAGCTTTCTTAGAACCATTCTTTTGAACTCAATATCTGTAGTTAACCTGACTCTATTTCATTTAGTTCTCTTTCTTTGGATTCCTCCTTTCCTGTTGATTAGGGGCTGTTTCTTTGTTTTATAATTATTTGTGAGACTCTTCTCTTTTGCTTCTGCTTCTTAAATTGATGTCTTGATTTCCTGACTTTGTGGTATGAACTTCTATGGTAGGAGACCGCTGTTTCTTCATTCTGGAGATGCCTCTGATGATGTCAGCTGTTGACCCCATCTGACCTTAGGCAGTCTGTTCAAGACTTCCAGGAATCTACTGTCTGTAGTTTTCCCCTTCAGCAGGTAATCTAGACATTATGCACTCAGCAGGGTTGCTCAGAGTCACCACGGGACAGGAGAGTTCATCATGGGGGTTGAGTTATTGGGTCCTCTCTCACTGATGCCATTCAGGGGAGTTGTCTGCCTGAGCCAGATGGCTGCTGCCATATGGAAGAGGAGTCAGCACCAGTATCCTGCCAGCTACTCTCTTCATTATCTCCCCAAAGCCTTATTCCCCATTCTCACCTCTGGCATCTCTAGCCCACTCTGCCCCCACCTTTGCTAGAGACCATGGTTAGTGGCTGCAAATAAAAATGTATGCATTGGTGCTTTAAATGGCTTTTTGCATCTCCAGCCACCTATCTCAGGCAGAGAGCAATCCTGTCACTTTTCGCAGCTGGCTGTTATCTTTGTCTTTTTGGGGTTCTGTTGCTGAGTAGGCTAGAGATTCCTCCTTATGGTCTAGACCCCTCTCAGGAGAATCCAACTGGCTGTTTCAATATCCTACTGGTGCTGCTCCCCAGGGGACCCCCGCCCACCTATTTGAGTCTCTATCATACTCCTTACCAGTTAGGTTGTGCTAACACTAATTCTACTGTCTGTCCGAGGTTATAAGGCTCCTCTGTTGCTATTGTTCACTTGTTTGTTTCAGGTGATTTCTCCACAATTTGATTGTATTTCCAGATTGGTCCTTGGAGGACGTGAGTGTGACTTCCACTCACTCTTCCACCTTCTTGATTTCTGTCATGACTTTTTTCCCTTTGTTAAATATTAATTAAGCATAGAGACATAGGTTTATTTCTGGGCTCTGTTCTGTTCCATTGATCTATGTGTCTCTTCTTATGTCAGTACCAGACTGTTTTGATTACAATGGCCTTGTAATATAGATAAATGTGAGGTATTGTGATCCCTTCTACTTTCTTCTTTCTCAAAATTGCGCTGGTATTTGGGGTCATATATGTTACCATATATTTTTTTTTTAATGTTTGTTCAATATCTGTGAAATATGTCATGGTTATTTTAATAGGGATTGACTTTACTCTATAAATTGCTGTGGATACCATGGACATTTTGACAATGTTAATCCTTCCAATCCTTGAACATGGTATATGCTTCAATTTTTGCCTTTATTATTTTGAGGTATGCCCCCTTTATTCCCATTTGCTGAGAGTTTTATCATAAATGGGTGCTGTACCTTATCACATGCTTTTTCCACATCTGTTGAGAGGATCATGTGGGTTTTTCTTTCCTTTTGTTTATGTGATGTGTTACATTTATTGATTTGCATATATTGAACCATCCTTGCATCCCTGGGATGTATCCCACTTGATCATGATGGATGATCTTTTTAATGTATTGCCGAATGTGTTTTGCCAATATTTTGTTAAGGAATTTAGCGTCTATGTTCATAAACAATATTGGCTTGTAGTTATTTTCTTTGTAGTGTCTTTTTCTGGTTTTGGGATTACGATGATGCTCCCTAATAAAAAGAGTTTGGGAGTCTTCCCTCTTCTTATATTTTTTGAAATACTCTGAGAAGGACAGGGGTTTACTCTTCCTTAAATGTTTGTAAAATTCTCCTGTGAAACTGTCCCGTCTAGGGCTTTAGTGTGCCAGGAGTTTTTTTATTACTTCTTCAATTTCCCCAGTTCTTATCAGTCTGTTTAGGTTTTCTGCTTCTTTTTCATTATGTGTGCAATGTTATAGTTTTCTAGAAATTTCTCTATTTCACCCAGGTTTTCAAATTTCTTGGCATATATTTGTTCACAGTAATTTCTTTCAATCTTTCGTATCACTGTGGTATTAGTTATAATATCTCCTCTTTCACTTCTGATATTAATTTGGGTCCCCTCCCTTTTTTTCATGATGAGTCTGATTAAAGGCTTGTCAATTTTGTTTATCTTTTCAAAGAACCAGCTCCTGGATTGGTTGATCCTTGTAATTTTTCTTTTAGTCTCTATGTCATTCACTTCTGCTCTGGTCTTGATTATTTTCTTCATTGTATTCATTCTGGGATTTGTTTGTTGTTGTTTTTCAGTATCTTGAAGCTGGAGGGTTAAGTCATTTATTTGAAATGGTTCTATCTTTTTTAGGTAGGTCTGTATTGCTATGAACTTCCCTCTCAGGACTTCATTCACTGTGTCCCATAGGATTTGGACTGTCATGTGTTCATTTGTTTCCAGAAACTATTTTTTTAATTTTTTTAATTCAATTATTTATTTATTTATATGTAGATACTTGTTTTTTTCCTATTATAAAGGAATTTTAGCATTTCTTTTTGAACATGTGGTACAAGAAAAGTTTTTCTTGTACTATATTTGTACAATTTTTTTGTAACAAATAATTACAAAGCACAAGAACAGGTACAAGGTATTTCAAGTACTACCCATAAATAATACACATCCTGACTACTTCTTTGATCTCATTATTGACCCATTCATTTTTTTATAGCCTGCTATTCAGTCTCCATGAGTTTGAATGTTTTTCTTTTTTTTTCCCTTGAGGTTGGTTTCTTGTTTCAAGCCCTTGTGGTCTGAAAAAAAGTCTTGTTATGACTTCAGTTTTCTTCAATTTGTGGAGGCTTGTTTTTTGTCCTATCATGTGGTCTATCTTTGAAAATGTTCCTTGTGCATTTGGATAGAATGTGTCTTTTGCTTCTTTGGGATGAAAGTTTCTATATATGTCAGAAAAGTCCATTTGATCTAATGTGTCATTCATTTCCACAATTTCCTTCTTGATATTTTGTTTGGAAGATCTAACCTTTTTTTCACAATGGGGTGTTAAAATCCCCTACTACCAGTGTGTTGCCGTCTAAATCTTTATTGTCATCCTCCAAGGTTTTCTTTATATATTGGAGTGCTTCTATGTTGGGTGCATATAGGTTTATGTCTTCTTGATGGATTCTTCCTTTGAGTATTAAAAAGTGTCCTTCTGGGCCTCTTTCTATGGCCTTTTTTTAGAAATCTATTTTATCTGATATAAGTATTGCTACCCCTGATTTTTTTTTTTCCTGTCCATTTGCTTAGACTATTTTCTCCATCCCTTACTTTCAGTCTGTGTAGGTCCTTTGTTCTGAGGGAGGTCTCCTGAGGCCTCATATGTGTTGGTCATTTTTTTTTATCTATTCAGATACCTTATCTTTTGATTAGAGTATTTAATCCATTTACAGTTAAAGTTATTTTTTATGGGTACTTATTAATTTTTTCCATTTGTACCTGTGTTCCTCTCTTTCTCACTCTTTTTCTTCATCTTCTTAAAGCAGCGCTTTAGCATTTTTTACAGTTCTGGTTTGGTGGAGGTGTATTCTTTTAGCTTTTTGTCTGGGAAAACCTTTATTATGCTTTCCATTTTAATTAAGAGCTTTGCTGTGTAGAGCAGTCTTGGTTGCATGCCTCTGCTTTTCATTACTTGAAATAATTCTTGCCATTCCCTCTGGCTTGTAGTGTTTCTGTTGAGAAGTCAGCTCCTTGCCATATCAGAGCTCCCATAGAATATAATATTGCTAGAAAACATACGTTACTACCTGTTTCTCCCTTGCTGGCTTTACGATTCTTTCTTCCTGTTTGATATTTCCCATTTTAAGTATGATAGTTCTTGGAGTGGGCCTCATTGGTTTCTTCTTTAGCGGCACCCTCTCTGCTTGCTGGACTTGTGTGGCTTTTCTCTTTCAAATTAAGTTTTCCATCATTAGTTTTTCAGATGAGATCGGGCACGTTCAGGGTGGTATGGCCATAGATGATCATTAGTTTTTCAAACAGGTACTTTATCCCTTCCTCCTCTTCTCCCTCTGGTATTCCTATTACACAGATATTATAATTCAGGTTGTCCTGTATTTCCCTAAATGCCTCTTCATTCTTTTTTAGTCTTTTTTCATTTTCTTGCTCTTTTTAGGAGCTTTTTTCTACCTTGTCTTCTATCTTGCTGTTTCGAACCTCTGCTTCATCTAGCCTGTTTTCGATTCCTTCTGCTGGGTTTTTCAATTCAGAAATTGTATTATTAAGTTCTTTTTGCCTCTTATTGATAATTTCAGTGTCCTTTTTCATGCTGGTATAATTTGCAGTAAGTTCCTCCTAGTTTCCTTGTTGTTTTTTGTAATTCTCTCTGTGCTCATTGAGCTCATTGACCTTCCTCAGAACCATTGTTTTGAACTTAGTATCTGATAGTTCACTTTCTTCTGTATCATTTAGTTCTCCTTTTGGGGATTCCTCCTTTCTTTTCAATTGGGGGCTATTTCTTTGTCTTCCCATTATTTGTGAGACTCATATTTTTACTTCTGCTTCTTAAATTCATCTGGTTTGACTTTTTGACTTTGTTGTGTGAACTTCTGTGGTAGGAGACTGCTGTTTTCTCTTTCTGGATTTGCCTCTGACAATGTCGGATGTTGACCCTGTCTCACTTTAGGCAGTGTGATTGAGACTTCCAGGAATCTGCTTTCCATGGCTGTCTCCTTCACATGTTAATCTAGTCACTCTGCAGTCAGCAGTTAAGTTTTGGTACCACAGCATGGGAAGAATGCTTCTTGGTGCAGGATTATTTGGTCCTCTCAAACTCCTGCCACTCAGGGAAGTTGTCTGCCTGAGCAAGATAGCTGCTGCCATATGTGGGAGGAGTCCAGACCAGGATCCTATTGGCTACTCTCTCCATTTCTTCTGTAAAGCCTCTGTCTCTGGTCTCTTTTCAAGTGTTTCTTGACCAGTCTGTGCCCTCTTTAACCAGGGATCTACTATCTGTGATTTCTACTCTGTACTAAGCTGTGAGGCTTGGAGCCACCCAGCCAGTGCAGAGCCTCCTGGTGTTGGGGCTATTGTGTCCCTCATGTTGCTACCGCTCAGGTGAGTGGTCTGCCTGAGCAAGATGGCTACTGCCTTATGGGGGAGGAGTCAGCACCAGCATCCTGCCGGCTACTCTTTCAGCTCCCTCCCCAAAGCCTCCTTCCCCTCTCTGTCCTCAGGGGTCTCTCGCCCACTCTGCCTCTGCCTTTTCCTGATCTCAGGGTAAGTGGCTGCAAGTGAAAAATTATGCGTTGGCCCTATAAACTGCTCTCTGTGTCTCTAGCCGCCTGTCTCTGACAGAGAGCAACACTGCCGCTTTTTGCAGCTGGCTGCTTTCTGTGTTCTTTTTGGGCTCTGGTGCTGTAGGCTGGAGATCCCACTTATTGTTTTGACCCAACTCTTTTCAGGGGAATCCAACTGGCTCTTTAAATATCCCTCTGCTCCTGTTGCCCATGGGCACCCCGTCTGCCTTCTTCAGTCTCTATCACACTCCTTACCAGTTAGGCTGTGTCAAAGCTCATTTCTCTGTTTGAGCTTACAAGGCTCCTCTGTTGCTATTGTTCAGTTTTTTGTTCTGGGTGATTTCTCCACAATTTAGTTGTAATTCGAGATTTTTCCTGGGAGGATGTCAGTGTTACTTCCATTTACTCCTCTGCCATCTTGCCCCCCAAAATATTTCCATTTAAATTGAGGTAATAAGTGGTAAGTTTTTAGTGCCTGGAAAAAATATTCGAAGTTTGGTATTTATCATTGTTTTCCTTTAATTTCTGAACTGACAAGTGATAATTGCTCAAGCAATTAAAATAATTAGGAAAATGTGGGGGCACAAAAGAAGTCTCTTAGAAGTGCAAATTAAATGCATAAGGAGGGATTCATGTATGTTTTTGCACCTTATCCTTGAGTAGACTGATTACCAGGTGCTTTTTAGTAGTTTGATGATTGATAAAATGCATGGCATATGAGTTCTCTCTGGGAACAAGGCTCATTGGAAGCACACTTACCTCAGAATGAGGTCTAGTTTTAAAGGAGGCCACTGGTGATCTTGGGATTTGTATTTTATAAGGGTTTTGGTAATAAAAGATGGTTTGTAGAAGCCGCGTTTGTTCATTATCTTGTGAAATTTTAATGTGTTTTTTTTTGTGAGTGATATATTATCTTGTGCTATGAGAAAAATCTTTGGATGGTCTTACCATTTTAGAATGCTTATTCACTATTTGAGCTGAAGGGGGCAGTCTGAGGGAGGCTGTGGAAAGAATTGGTAGACTGACAGTCGCTTTGTGAGAGAAATGACAGTTTCTGTGAAGAATAATATAATATTGCTAGGTAAAATAGGCCAACCTTAATTTAGAGAGAATACACCTTAAAATCAATCAAAAGGGGAATTAACTGTGAGAACCACTTATGTGTTTGTGTGCACATTAAACACTTAAGGTACTCTAGATTCTGATGGGATAGTGACAGCTGGGATTGATGTCAGAGATTGATTATACTAATTTCTAAGGAGAGAGTACCTCGCAAGTAAATAGATGGGTTTTTCTTACAATTTTGAAAATTTGTTCTATTAGGCATGACTTCACTCAGTTTAGGTATATGTTCTATTAAGTTATTCATTCAGAATATTGCAGTACATTACTGACAGTTGTATGAACCAATACCAAATTATTTATCTTAGCTAACACTCTTTTGATTTAACTAATTTCAAGGTATATTTATTGTAAATTAGAATTGGCCTTCATTACATAGAAATTTCTTTTTCCTCACAGAAATTCATTTATCATATTAAACCCCTGTCATTCAGGACATAGAATACTTTTGCACACTGTGCCTATTTATCTACAGTTTGTGTACAGGGGAACTTTAATGAGTTTAGCTAATCATAAAATTTAGACTATTATGAGATTTGAGAGGGGAGTATTCAGTGAATTTGGACAAGAGAGGGTTTTATTAAAAATGATATGAGTTGGGTGGAAGATGTCAGTCAATAGGTGGGAGCTAAGTCCACTTGATCCTGCACCCAACTCGGACACTTAGCTGACCTTCCAAAAAGTAAAGTGAACAGTCAATGGAATCTTTGCTGATATGAAGTTTGGAAGCCAAAGAGTACAGAAGATTCTTCAGAACAGGTGGTAAGGAAGTTTTATAGGTGGATGAGGAAAATTCCTGGGCATGATACCAGCATTATGGTGCCAGCAGCCATGGCACCTACATCCACAGTGCCTGCATCTGTGGAGAACCTTGTCAGAGATGGCAGCTTAGTGGCTCCCTCCCCTCCCAGTGCAAGGAATCCTCAGACCTGAGCTGGGAGCCACTTGGGTACACACAGTTGTTGTGGAGAACCAGGCTACATATACCACAGCTAGCGCATGCTGATAACTGTAGCAGCAAATGCCAACTGAGAGAGTGCCAGAGAGTGACAGAGATACTATGTGAACCAGGATCTGGGGGAGGAAGAGGGCCACAGCTTGCCATGACTGTGATAGACTCTTCACTTTTTTGAGAAGTGGCATGTACAGAGCCAGAGAGTGACTCAGTGCTGCAGTGGGAATGCCCAGAGAGATTTTTTAAAAGGGAGCTGAGGCATGCTGGGCAGGGACTCCACACATGTTGATGCCCTGCCAAAGAGGAAAAAGGATTTAAGGTATGATTTGTTCCCACTCGGTGGGCAAATTGGTCAAAACAGTGCAAAGCGAGGTGATTTTTCGGCTCCAGCCCAGTGCAGTTGTGCAGAGTGGAGGATGCGGGCCACAGTATGTGATGAGGTCAGTGGACTGGGAACTGAGTTACTAGGATTATTTAAAACCAGACTGAGCCCCTGTACTGGTGGAACCTCTGGGAATGGAAAGTTGATCCCAGCCCCCACCTCCTGCAGGAGGAGGAGTGAGGGAGATATGCAAAACAGGCTGGACAGGCATTATGACACTGTAGGGGGTATTTCCGCTAGAGAAAGACAGCAAGATTAATGCCTAAAAGGCCCATTTTTTAACTCTTCACAGGAAGACAAAATATACTGAGTCCTAGGGCACTGTTTCAGTGAGGCCAACAAAACTGGGAGATCAGAATGAGCTGCTGCAAGGGGCATTCAGGGCCCTGCCCAGGCTCGTCTCACATGCAGGGCTGCCATCTACACCAAGCAGGAGAGAGCTGACACTCTTGCACAGATTGCTCCCTGCCCCATGAAACAGACAGCTATTTAATCAGAAACTATACATTAGAGATGAGCTAGGACAAACTAAAAAGGGAGGTGTAGAGGCAGGGGGAACACACCCATAATTTTCCCAGAGGACTGAAGAGTACCTCCCAGGAGAGACACAAAGACCCCACTCTTTCAGTCCCAATAGAAGCTCCCTCTAGAGGCAGGAAAAAGAGATACAGTTGCTGTTGACAGAAGTTGCACAGCCCACCCCAGGAGCTTGAGCTGATAAAAGGGAAAGTGGTGGGGGGGGAGGCAAAGACAAATGTATTTGAAAAAATAAATTAAAATAAAATTAAAAAAAAGAATATATGCATAGGTGCATAAAGAAGAGTAATTAATATTTACGAGCTTATTGGTTTAATTATTATTACAGTGTCTTCAGATGAGAGTGAAGGAAATAGAGAACAGATATTAAATATATTGTTTGAAAATTTATGTATAAAACCTCAATATACATATTCATTACAAAACCAACTACTAATTTAAGGTTTGCTTTCCTTCTGTTACAGATCTGCTAAGTGGTTGTGTAACTCCTAGGGATTGTTTACACAGAAAGTTGTTATAATTGAAATAA
Organism: Pteronotus mesoamericanus; assembly: GCF_021234165.1. NCBI lineage: Eukaryota > Metazoa > Chordata > Mammalia > Chiroptera > Mormoopidae > Pteronotus > Pteronotus mesoamericanus. The sequence continues at coordinate 1,118,174 of NW_026555150.1, forward strand.
CAGATTTATAAGTAGAGTGGATTAACCTTCATTAATATGCAATATTTTCTAGTAAAAAAAAAGACCAGATACAGGTATAGAAAGTAGTAAGAAGGTGAACGCCAATAGCTAAGATGAATTTCACCTTGCTCTTCCACAGAACTTGTGTGTTTTTTCTTTCTTCTGTTTTCCTTTCATATAGCCTTTAAATATTTCTTCTTTTGCTTCAATTGTATTCCAACTAACTCACTACTCTTGGCCTTTTATTTTTTTATTCTTCTTATTCAGATTATATATTTTCTTCATATTGTTACTTCAAATCACACATAGAACTCTTCCTTGGTCTTACTCTATTTTGCCTTCTTTCTGACCTTTCTTACTATTGTTGTAAACTTTATTTTCTGTCATGCAACACCATGTTCCTATTCCTTACTCATTATTTCTCCACCATCTAACCTTGCAAAAGCATTCTTCCTTCCTTAAGTCAGCTCACATTCTTCTTCCACATCTTGTAGTAGTATTATTTTATATCCACCTTTATAAATTGTGGCTAGTTAGGTAAGGATATCATGGTATTGCTCTCCTTCTTCAATGGTGTTCCTATTTGTTCACTATTTGTTAGTACTTCAAATCCCATAGGATATTATCCCTCTGTCTTACTCCATTTTTCCTTCCCCTGCCCTTTATCAGTTGAGATGGGAATTTTATTTTATTTTATTTTCCCTTCTTTCGCCTGGGTTATATTCTGTACTCATATTAGTTTTCCTCTCCCACCCTCTCAAAATCAATTTTCTTTACTATAGACACCTCCTGTTCACTTATCTATTTTGTATAATATTTTTATTCCCTTTCCACTATTATTAATCTTCACTCAGCTGTAGTTGTTATTGACCCCACTGTGGTTTTACTGAAATTTTGTCCCCCTTGGTTCAATACCTTTTTAATTTTACTTCAAACCTCATAGTCTATTCTTCCCTTTTCTTACTCCAATTTGCCATCACCCTTTCCTGTTATACTTATGTTTTACATTTTTTTCTCTTCCTTTTTTGCCTCATTCTTATTCCCTACCCTTATTAATTCTTCCCCCTCTTCCACTCAAAATCATTTTCCCTCTTTTACTCATCTCATATTCCATTTTCCCTATCTTATGATATTATTAATCCTTCCCTAACTTTATTAATCTTTGCTCAATTGATGTTGATATTGCTGATGTGGTAGGGATTTTTTTGTTTTTCTGGCATATGTTCACTTTCTGGTAATATTGTTTTGTTAACCAACACAAGTACAATAGCATACAAAATGTGGTGCGAGTTATGACTACTAGTCAGCCAGCTGGAGAGGAGAACCCTCCAATGAATAAACCTCCAACAAGCAAAGCCCAAGTACAGCAAGAGAGCCCACACAAACAGAACAAAGGGCTACACTTGAGCATCCAGATCAGGAAATCAAAGAGGTTGCACCACTGATTCCCCTTTCCCACAGAGTGCCTAACAGAGAAGTCCACCCCATGAAGACAGGCAGGCAAAGCAGAGTGTACTAAGGTGCAGAAACAAACAAAGGCCATCTAAAATGGGGAGACAAAGAAAGAACCACCAATTTAACAGAATGGATCAATCCCCAGAAAAAGAGCTAAATGAAATTGATGCAAGCAATCTGTCACACATATAACTCAAAATAATGGTTATAAGGAAGCTCAAGGAAATCAGTGACAATGACAAGGAACTGAGTGGGAACTACAGCAGCATTAAAAAAGAAAGAGAAACTATGAACAAGAACCTGGAAGAAATGAAGAATACAATATCTGAAATGAAAAATATACTAGAAGGAATTAAAAGCAGGCTGGATGAAGTAGAGGATAGAATAGTTGAGCTGGAAGACAAGGATAAAGAAATACCAAGACAGAGAAAAAAACACACACAAAAAAAGACTCAAAAAGAATGAGGATAGTTTAATGGAACAACATTCACATATTAGGAAGATCAGAAGGAGAAGAAAATGACCATGGGATAGAAAACATGTATGGCAAAAATAATGACATAAATCTTCCATAACGTGGTGAGAAAAAAGTCACGCAAGTTTAGGAAGCACAGAAGGTCCCAATCAAGATGAACCCACAGAGGCCCACCCCAAGACATATCATAATTAAAATGCCAACTGTTAAATAAACAGAGAGAACCTTAAAGGCAGAAAGGGAGAAACAGCAAGAACCATACAAGGGAGTTCGAATACGTACTTGAGCATATAAGTAGATTGCTCAACAGCAAGAAGGGATTGGCATGAAACATGCCAGGTAATGAAACACAATGTCTTGGCCTACAGCCAAGATGACTCTACCCAGCAAGGCTCTCATTTAAAATAGGTGATGATGAAAGAAAAGATAAAAAAAGATACATCTACTACCATAGAAGTTCACACCACAAAGTAAGGAAATCAAGACAGATCCATTTAAGAAGCACAAGCAAAAGAGAAGAGCCTCACAAATAATGGAAAGACAAAGAAATGCCCCCCACTCAAAGGGGAAGGAGGAATCCCCACAGAGAGAGTTAAATGAAATAGAGGCAAGTAAACTATCAGATATAGAGTTCCAAACAATGGTTCTAAGGAAGCTCAATGAGCTCAGTGAGCTCAGAGGGAATTACCAAAAAATACAAGGAAACTATGAGGAACTTACTGCAAACTATATCACCATGAAAACAGACATAGAAACCTTAAAGAAGAGACAAAAGGAAATGAAGAATGCAATTTCTGAATTGAAGAACACAGTAGAAGGAACCAAAAGCAGGCTAGAGGAAGCCAAGGATCAAAGCAGAAGCTGGAGATCGCATCAATGAGCTGGAGGACAAGGTAGAAAAAAGCTCCCAGAAAGAGCAAGAAAATGAAAAAAGACACAAAAAGAATGAAGAGGCATTAAGAGACATGCAGGACAACTTGAAACGTAATGTCTGTATAATAGGGATACCAGAAGGAGAAGAGGATGAGGAAGGGATAGAGAACCTGTTGGAAAAAGTAATGATGGAAAACTTCCCTAATTGGAGGACAAAAAAAGGAAATCAGTGACAATGACATGGAACTGAGTGGGAACTACAGCAGCATGAAAAAAGTCCAGGAAGTCACACAAGTCCAGGAAGCACAGAGGGTTCCTTTCAGGAGGAACCAAAAGAGGCCCACTCCAAGACATATCATCATTAAAATGGCAAATATCAAAGACAAACAGAGAATCCTAAAGCAAGCAAGATAGAAAGAGGAAATAATATATAAGGGAGTTCCAATATGGCTAGCAGCTGACTTCTCAACAGAAGCACTGCAAGCCAGAAGGGAATGGCAAGAAATATTCCAAGTCATGAAAAGCTGAGGCCTGCAACCGAGACTGCTCTACCCAGCAAGGCTCTCAATTAAAATGGAAAGTGAAGTAAGGAGTTTCCCAGACAAAAGAAGGCTAAAAGAATACACCTCCACCAAGCCAGCACTGGAAAATATGCTAAAGGGACTGCTTTAAGATGCAGAAAATGTTTCTATGAATACTCAGTTCCTTTCAGGGTTGCCAATACTTGATATTATCAATATGTTTAACACTCATTAATCTGATAGTGACAATGATGTTATTTTGATTGTTCCTTTACTATTTGTTGAAACTAAGCCTGTTTTAGTATATTTCTTGCCTATTTCTATTATTTTTTTAAAAAAGCTTTAAATGACCTTTTGGTATTCTTTATACATTTATTGATTAAAGGTTTGTAGAACTTTTTTTAAAAAAACCCACCTATTAACCATGTTTTAAATGTGTTGCAAATACTTTTCTATTACTTGTCCTTTAACTTTTTTTATATGTATACTACTATATAGTTAAATATTTAACATAGTCATATTTTCAATATTTATAAATTTGGGTTTGAATATTTTACTTCAGGTCATGAAAAATATTAGTTTGTATTTTCTTGGAAAACTCCTTGGATTCTACATATTGATTTCTAACTCACCTGAATTTTTCTTGTATAATGTGTGAAATAGGGCTCTATATTTGTTGTCTTTCAAGCAATAGTGGTCCATGCACCTTGTTTGTTGAATAAGCCTTATTTTCCCCATTGGCTTGAAATACCAACTTAATCATATATTGTTAGACAGATATATATATATTTGTCTCTAGAATGTTCATTGTATTTCATTGATCTACTTGATTATTTCTGTGCTGGTGTCATGTTGGTTTAATTGCTGAGAATTTATAAGGGTTATAAATTTTTAATGTAATTAAAGTTGACATATAAAAATAAAATCAATCTGCATTTAAGAAAAAAAGAGAGAGAGAGGTGGAACTCCTACCTTTTGTGACAACATGGATGAAACTGGAGAATATTAAGCTAAGTGAAATAAGCCAGTTGATGAAAGACAATTACCATATGATGTGACCTATAATTGGACTCTATTCAACAAAATAATGAACAAAATAAACCACAGGCACAGAAACATGGAATGGACTGAAAGGGACCAGAGGGGAGGAGGAAAGAGGACAATTTTGGAAAGAAGGGGAAGGGACTAGACAAGGAATGTATCTGAATGACCCATGGACATGGACAACAGAGTGGCAATTGAGTGTGGAAGTGGGGGAGGGGGTGGGATGGGTGGAGGGGGTAAAAAGGGAAAATTGAGACAACTGTAATAGAATAAACATGATTTATAAATTAAAAAATACATAAATAAATAAAGTAAAAGATAAAATAAAAAGAAAAAAATGGCTATATCTTCCAAACAAAACATAAACAAGGATATTGTGGAACTGAATGAATGATGCATTACATCAAATGGACTTTTCTGACATATATAGAATCTTCCATCCCAAAAAAACAAAATAGATATTCTTTTCAATTGCACACGAAATATTTTAAAAGATAGACCACTTGATATGACACAAAACAAGCCTCAACAAACTCAAGAAAATTGAAATAAAACAAGCATTTTCTTGGACCACAAGGACTTGAAACTGGAAACCAACCTCAAGGAAAAAACTCAAAAACTTTCAAACTCATGGAGACTGAATAGCATACTATTAAACAATGAATGTGCCAATAATGAGATAAGAGAAAATAAAAAAGTTCCTGGAAACAAATAAAAATGAACATACAATAGTCCAAAACCTAGAGGTACACAGCAAAGGCAGTCCTGAACAGGAAGTTCATAGCAACACAGGCATACCAAAAAAGGATAGAAATATTTAAAAAAATGACTGAACACTACAACTTCAAGAACTGGAGAATCAACAACAAAAAATACCAGAGCATGTAGACAGAAGGAATTAATCAAGATGAGAGCAGAATTGAATGACATAGAGACTAAAAGAACAATTGAAAGGATCAACCAGTCCAGGACCTGGTTCTTTGAAGATATACAAAATCGACAAGCCCTTAAGCAGACTCATCAAGAAAAAAAGAGAGGACACAAATATATAATATCAGAAATGAAAGAGCAGAAATAACAGCTGATACTATAGAAATACAAAGGATTGTCAGAAACCACTATGAACAATTATATACCAAAAAATTTGAAAACCTCAATGAAATGGACAAATTTCTAGAAAAGAATAACCTTCCAACAATGAATGAAGAAGAAGCAGAAAGCCTGGACAGACCAATAACTGCTGGAGAAATTGAAACAGTAATCAAAAAAATCCTGGCACACAAAAGCCCTGTCTCGGACGGTTTCAGAGGAGAATTTTATGAAACATTTAAGGAAGAGCTAACCCCTGTCCTTCTCAGACTATTCCAAAAAATCCAAGAAAAGTGAAGACTCCCAAACACTTATTATGAGGCCAGCATCATCCTAATACCAAAACTAGATAAAAACACAACAAAGAAAGAAAACAATAGGCCAATATCGCTGATGAACTTAGACACTAAAATACTCAACAAAATATTGGCAAACTGCATCCAGCAATACATTGAAAAGATCATTCCTGTATATCACATAGGATTCATCCCAGGGATGCAAGGATGGTACAATATATGCAAATCAATAAATGTAATACATCACATAAACAAAAGGAAAGAAAATATACACATGATAATCTCAATAAATGTGGAACAAGCCTTTGATAAGGTACAGCACCCATTTATGATAAAAACACTCAGCAAAATGGGAACAAAGGGGGAATACCTAAATTTAATAAAGGCCATATAAAAAAAACCTACAGCCAACATCATACTCAATGGGCAAAACTAAAAGCTTTCCCACTAAGATTGGGAACAAGACAAGGATGTCTGCTTTCACCACTTCTATTCAACATAGTATTGGAAGTCCTAACTACAGTAATCAGACAAGGAAAAAAATGAAATCCATCCAAATTGTAAAGGAGGAATTGAAACCATCATTGTTTGCAGATGACATGATAGTGTACATAGAAAACCCTATAGACTCCACCAAAAAACTGCTCAACCTAATAGGTGAATTTGGCAAAACAGCAGGATACATAATCAATATTCAGAATTGAAAGAATTTTAGTACACCACCAATGAAATATCAGAAGCAGATAGGAAAGAAATGCCATTATCTATAGCAACAGGAAAAATAAAGTACCTTAGTTGTGATGGGAAGCTGGAGACCAATGTATTTGAACAATAAATCAAAAAAGAAAAAAAAGGAAAATAAAGTACCTAACAATAAATTTAACCATCAAGGTAGAATACCTATATGCAGAAAAGTATACAACATGAAGAAAGAAATTAAGGAAGACACAAATAATTGGAAGCATATACTGTGTTCATGGATTGGAAGAATTAATCTCATCAAAATGTTCATACCACTCAAAGCAGTTTATAGATTCAATATGATCCCTATTATAATACCAATGATGTATTTCACAGACATAGAACAGATTTTTCAGAAATTTATATGGACCCATAAACGACCCCGAATAACCACAGCAATTTTGACACACACACACACACACACACACACACACACACATACACACACACACAAGAAGGAAGGGTCACTATACTGGACACAAAACTATATTACAAGGCCACTGTAATCAAAACACTCTGGTACTGGCACAAGAACAGACACATAGATGAGTGAAACAGAACAGAAAACCTAGAAGTAAACCCATGTCTCTTCGGTCAATTAATATTTGACAAAGGGGTCAAGAGTATAAATTGGAGTAAAATAGCCTCTTCAACAAATGGTATTGGGAGAGCTGGACAGCTACATGCAAAAAAATTGAAATTTGATAATCAACTGACACTATACACAAAAGTAAACTCAAGATGGATAAAGGACTTAAATATAAGTCACAACACCATAAAAGTCCTAGAGGAGAACATTGGCAGGAAACTCTCAGATATCCCATGCAGCAATGTATTCACCTATATGTCCCCTAGAGCAAGGGACATAAAGGAAAGAATAAACAAGTGAGATCTTATCAAAATAAGAAGCTTCTGCATGGTTAAAGAAACCATCAGAAAAATGAAAAAGGAAGCAATAACATGGGAAAATATATTTGCCAAGATTATATCAGATAGTTGTTTGATCTCCAAAATCTATAAAGAACTCACACGACTCCACTCCAAGAGGACAAACAATCCTATTAAGAAATGGGCAAAGGACCTGGACAGACACTTCAACAAGGAAGAAAGACAGAGGGCCCAGAGACATGTGAAAAGATGCTCATCATCACTAGCCATCAGAGAAATTCTAATTAAAACCACAATGTGATACCACTTCACACCGGTTAGTATGGTTGTCATAAACAGATCAACAAACAGTGGGGGCTGGTGAGGCTGGGGATAAAAGGGAACCCTAGTACACTGCTGGTGGGAATGCAGACTGTTGTAGCCTCTATGAAAAACAGTGTGGAATTTCCTGAAAAAGCTAAAAATGGAACTGTCTTTTGACCGAGGAATTCCACTGCTGGGATTATACCCTAAGAATCCCCAAACTCCTGTTCAAAAGAACCTATGCACCCCAATGTTCATAGAAGCACAATTGACAATAGGCAAGTTTTGGAAGCAACCTATGCCCATCAGTAAATGAGTGGATGACAAAACTATGGTACCTTTAAACAATGGAATACTATGCAGCAGAAAGAAAGAAAGAGCTACTACCCTTTGTGACAGCATGGATACAACTGGAGAGCATTATGCTAAGTGAAATAAGCCAGGGGTTGAAAGACAAATACCATGTGATCTCACCTATATGTAGAACCTAACCAACAAAACAAATAGAAGGAATATAACCAGCAACACTGAAATAGAAAAGAAACTAACAGAATCAAGAGGAAGGAATGGGGGGCAGAGAAAAAGAAGGGGAGTGTCGAGTGAAGGAACATGTGTAAAGGACCCAAAGACAAAGCCAAAATGAAAAAGGATTGATGGAGGGATGTGGAGAATAGGGGCAGAGGAAAGTGGTGTTGGGAAAAATTGGACAAATGTATTTGAACAATTAAAAAAGTAAAATTAAATTAAATTAAAAATTATTTAAAATAATAAAATAGGTGGTGAAATAAAGTCCTTCAGAGGCTAACAAATGCTAGAAGAGTATATTTCTACCGCCCCCTACTGTGAGATGCTAAAGGTATTGCTATGAAATGAAGAAAGAGAAATAAACAGAAGGAGGGGGGAAAGAGAGAGAAACACAAGTATGGGAAAAAATGGCAATGAATAAGTAATTATCAACAATAACTTTGAATGTAAATGGATTAAATGCTCCAATCAAAAGACATAGGGTAGCTGAATGAAGAAGAAAATATGACCCACCTCAGAACAAAGGACCTACACAGACTGAAAGTGAAGGATGGATAAAATATTCCAGCCACATGGACATACACAAAAAAGCCTAGGTAGCAATACTTATATAAGACAAAATAGATTTCAAAACAAAAGCCATAAAAAGAGACAGAGAAGTATACTTCATAATAATTAAGTGAAGTATCCATAAAAAAGATATAACCCTAATAAATATATATGCATACAAGATAGGGGCACCTAAATTTATAAGGAAAGCCTTGGAGGACTTCAAGAAAGATATAGACAGCAACACACTGATAGTATGGGATTTTAAAACTGCACTGTCAAGAATGGATAGATCTTCTAAACAAAACATCAACAAGGATATTGTGGAACTGAGAGACACACTAGGTCAAATGGACTTGACTGATATATACAGAATCTGTCACCAGAAAGAAGCAAAATAGATATTCTTTTCAAGTGCACATGGATTATTTTCAAAGATATACCACATGGTAGGATGCAAAACAACCTCAACAAATTCAAGAAAATTGAAGTCATATAAAGCGTGTGGTCAGATTACAATGGATTAAAACTAGAAACCAATCTCAAGGGAAAAAATATAAAACTTTGAAATTCGTGGTGACTGAATAGCATGGTATTAAACAATGAATGGGTTAATAATGAGATCAAAGAAGAAATACAACCTCTAGAAACAATGAAAGTGAACACACAACAGTCCAAAACCTAGGGGACACAGTGAAGGCAGTCCTGAGATGGATGTTCATAGCAACACAGGCCTAACTAGGGATAGAATAATCTCAAATAAACAACCTAACCCTACATCTACAAGAACCAGAGGAACAAAAACAAACAAGCTCAGATCGAGTAGAAAGAAGGAAATAATCAAGATCAGAGCAGAATTAAATGATACAGAGACTAAAAGAACAATTAAAAGATCAATAAATCCAGGAGCCGGTTCTTTGAAAATATAAATCTAACTGACAAGACTTAAACCAGACTCAGCAAGATAAAAAGAGAAATGACCTAAATGAATGGAATGAGAGACAAAAAAGGAGACATTACAGCTGATACCAAAGACACAAAGGATTGTCAGAAATTACTATGAAAAAAATATGCTAAGAAATTTGACAACCTAAATTTCAAATTTAGGATGAAATTCTAAAAACATATAATGTTTCAAAAATGAGTCAAGAAGAAGAAAGCCTCAGTAGACCAAGAACAGGTAGTGAAATTGAAGCGGTAATCAAAAAACTGCAAACAAATGCCCTGAACTGGATAGCTTCACAGGTGAATTTTACCAAATATTTAGGAAAGAGGTAAATCCCACCCTGCTCAAACTATTCCAACAAATTCAAGAAGAAGGAAGACTCCAAAACTCTTTTTATGTGGCCAGCATCATCTTAATCCCAAAACCAGATAAAGATACAACAAAGAAAACAACAGGCCAATATCATTGATGAACATAGACACTAAAATCCTCAACAAAATATTGGCAAACCACATCTAGCAATACATTAAAAAGATCTTCCACCATGATCAAGTGGGATTCATCCCAAGGATGCAAGGATGGCTCAATATTTGCAAATCAATAAATGTCATACATTACATAAACAAAAGACAAAACCACGTGATCTATCAGCAGATGCAGAAAAAGCATTTGATAAGGTACAGCATCTATTTATAATAAAAAAACACTCAGCAAAGTGGCAATAAAGGGGGCATACCTCAACATTAAAAAGGCCATATATGAAAAACCTACAGCCAACATCATACTCAACAGGCAAAAATTGAAAGCTTTCCCACTAAGATAGGGAACAAGACAAGATTTTCTGCTTTCACCAGTCCTATTCAACATAGTATTGGAAGTTCTAGACACTGTGATCAGATAAGAAACAGAAATAAAAGTCATTTAAATTGGAAAGGAGAAAGTAAAACTATCATTGTTTGCAGATGACATGATAGTGTACTTATAAAACCCTATAGACTCCATCAAAAAACTACCCTAATAAGTGAATTTGACAAAGCAGCAGGATACAAAGTCAATATTCAGAAATCGAAGGCATTTTTGGACACCAACAATGAAGTTTCAGAATCAGAAATCATGAAAAAAATCCCCTTTGCTATAGCAACAAGAAAAATAAAGTACCTAGGAATAAACCTAATCAAAGAGGAAAAGGACCTGTACTCAGAAAACTACCCAACACTAAAGAAAGAAATTAAGGAAGACACAAATAAATGGAAGCAATAGTTTCTTTTCTATCAATTGTCACAAAAAGATATTTACAAATTGGTTAATTTACTAGCTGTACTTTTTATCATATACTGTCACCGCAGGAGATCTGAAAAGCTCAAGATGTTGCAAAATGGTGTGCATTTTTTTTTTATTTAGCTGTGTATATAGTGTGTATGAAGGACAAATATACTAGTTATAACATCTAGTCTTTCTGGATGTTACCGAGGTTGCCAGTGTAGGACAGGGGTAGTTAGTAAACAAACATACTGTGTACAGTTTGTGTTAAATTCCTAAGAAAGTCTTCTGAAAGCTTGTGGAAGTGAAATTGTTAATATACCCTCTAAGCATTACAGATACTTATTATACTTGTTCATGGGGTTGATTGAAATGAGAAGGGGAAGATTTCTAGGCCATAATGTTCCTTCCTATTTAGAAAACATTCATTTTGTAGCTTCTGTGTGCAGCTTATGCAATGCTACTATGTGTATAATGAACAATCTTAGACCCTAATTTGAAACATCTGGTCTTTCTAGACGTTTGTAAGTGAATAACCTATGTTAAAAGATTAAAGTAACATACTTTAAGTGTTTTTTTTTCCTGTTAATTCATAGGAATGACTATTTTGGGAATGGAATAGTTAAACTTGGATGTCTTGGAGAGTATGCTGACTGTTTATCGGGGGAGGGAAGAAAGTTTGGAGAGAAGGGTTCTGTGCCCCTGAATCTTTAGACAAATTCTGATCATCTAACCATTGTTACATATGTACATTTTAGTTAATATTCCTATGTATTCAAGGATAAACAAGTCTTAATCCCCAAAGTATATTAAAAGTAGAGGTAGTAAAATAATCCCTTTATAAATGCCCTTTTGTTAGTTTTTAGGAAAGACTTTCCTGTATTTAGTCATTGAAATTGTGGAGGGGAAAAAGGAAGAGTGAAGATAAGTGCTCTTTGCTAGTATCTCTATAACTAGAAGAAAGTTTTAGGTTATAACTGTAGATCTATATGTGCATTTTTGTCAGCTACCTGTATTTATTACAGTTCGGTTTCAAGAGCAACATGTTGATTTAAATCACCCTTTGAACCTAATCAAAGGCTTTCTCTATGAAAGAACTTGATTTAGTTCGGCTTCTTGGGGTTAACTCTGAAGGCATTTTAAAATTTAAACCTGCTTATGTGTTTTATACATATATTTTATTTTTTAAAACCCTTGATATTACTAAACAAAGCACAACATGCAAGCTAAGTGAGTAGATGATAAACATGTATTTGAGGTGTAAATTGAAGATAATTAACTTTCTTTTTTTGTTTGGAGAAGTCATTACCTTTATTTTATAATTTATTTAATTATAAGTTTATGTAAATTAATTTTTTATTTTTTTTACTTTTTAAAAATTTACTTGGGTGGTATTGGTTAATAAAATTTAGAGAGATGAAACACGTAATTAAAATCAGAAGTGAAAGAAGTAACAACTGACACAAAAGAAATACAAAGGATTGCAAGAAAATATTACAAGAAACTATATGCCAACAAATTGGAAAATGTGGACAAAATAGATAAATTCCCAGAAATATGTAGTCTTCCCAAACTAAATCAGGGAGAATCAGAGAATCTGGATGGACAGATTACAAGTAGCAAAAAATTGAAGTGATAACCAAAAAAAAAAACTCCCAACAAACAAAAGTCCTGGACCAGATGGCTACACAGGTGAATTTTATGATACACTCATGGGCAATAGAATCATGATTAGGGTGGGGGTTGTAGGTGGGAGAGGGTATAGGGGTGATAAATAGTGATAAAAAATAAAAATAAAAATGAAAAAGAACTAAAATTAAAAAACAAAGAACTATCACCTATCCTTCTCAAACTATTCCAAAAAATTTCAAGAGGAGGGAAGACGTAAAAATATTTTCTAAGTCAAGGAACATATAGCACGACTCATAGATAAAACCAAAGGGGAAGGATTGAGGGAAGGAGAGGGGAGAGGGGGCAAGGGAAAGTGGTAGGGGGAAGACAGAGACAAATGTATTTGAAAAAAATAATTAAAAAATTTTTCTAATTCTTCTTTCCCATTTGATCCTTATTCCAAGCAGAATCTCTGCTAGGGATAGTAATCCATTTTTATGCCTTTCAAACAGTTCTAGTAAGGAAGTCTTCAAGTTTTTCATAAGACTTTAAATAACTCATGATGGCATCCTGGAATATAACTGGGCTGGGACTTCTTTTCAAACTATTATTTGAACAGAAACCCTTTCAAACAAGGAACTTTTACAGAATCTCTTATGAAGTTGTTGGTCAGTGTCTTCAGTGAAAAAATAATCCATTCATAACTTGTCCTTTCAACATGAACCATTTAGACTTGTATAAATGATTGTGCAAAGACTGTCTAATATGAAGTTTTAAAAAGTCGCATAGTATATTTGTTCTTTTAAGTGACAGTAGGCACTGCCATAGAATCTGGGATACAGGAATACTACATGAAGGTTGCTTTTTGGTTTCTACTGAAGCTGTTAGCAACTGGATTTTGCAGAAAGACGGTGAGTGAAAATTGGATCTCAGCTGGAGATGGTTTATAACCAGGTGTTAGGTGTATTAACACTGAAAGGGTAGAAAGTTCCAATTGAGTTGTGTACACATTTAAAATAACATTCACTCTTAGATTAATGTAGACATAACTAGGGATCTATTTTAAGTATACATACATATGGATAATTTTATATATAATTTTTCTCATTCAATTGCCTCATATACTCAATATGTTCATATATTTGTGTGTATGTGTATATAAACATAAAATCTTTTCTATATAAAAAATTTATATATAAAATTTTTTCAGAATGCAATGCAGTATTTTTGATGCAGCAATATTATAAGACTATAAAATCATTTGAGGGGGGTATTGATTATGTTGTTTACTTGATATGAAATTATCACTTTTTTTCTTTTTATTAACTTTTAATTTATTTTTTCAAATACATTTGTCTCTGCCTACCACCCACCACTTTAACTTGTCCCCTCCCTCCTTCCCTCCCTCAGCTATTCCCCTTTGGTTTTGTCCATGAGTCCTTCCTATATGTTCCTTGACTTTCCCCTTACATTCCTTGTCCACGCCGCCCCTCCGTCCTTCCCTCTTGTCTCTGTTGATGTCTTTTCCTTTCAGTGTTGCTGGTCTTATTTTCCTTGCTTCTTTATATTGTTGGTTAGGTTCCGCTTATAGGTGAGATCATATTGTATTTGTCTTTCGCCGCCTGGCTTATTTCGCTTAGCATAATGCTCTCCAGTTCCATCCATGCTGTCGCGAACTTTAGTAGTTCTTTTTTTTCTTTCTGCTGCGTAGTATTCCATTGTGTATATGTACCATGACTTTTTGGTCCAATCAGCTACTGATGGGCATTTAGGTTGCTTCCAACACTTGGCTGCTGTAAAATCTGCTGCTATGAACATTGGGGGGCATAGGTTCTTTTGTATTGGTGTTTTGGGATTCTTAGGGTATAGTTCCAGCAGGGGAATCACTGGATGAAAAGGCAGTTCCATTTTCACCTTTTTGAGGAAATTCCATACTGCTTTCCACAGTGACTGCACCAGTCTGCATTCCCACCAACAGTGTACTAGGGTTCCCTTTTCTCCACAGCCTCACCAGCACCTGCTGTTTGTTGATCTGTTTATGATAGCCATTCTGACAGGTGTGAGATGTTACCTCATTGTGGTTTTAATCTGCATTTCTTTGATGGCTAGTGATGCCAAACATCCTTTCAAATGTCTCTGGGCTCTCTTTATCTCTTCCTTGGAAAGGCGTCTGCTCAGGCCCTTTGCCCATTTTCTGATTGGATCATTTGTCTTCTTGGAGTGGAGTCAAGTGAGTTCTTTATATATTTTGGACATCAAACCTCTATCTAATATATCATTAGCAAATATATTTTCCCATAGAGTTGGCTCCCTTTTCATTTTGCTGATGTTTTCTTTAGCCATGCAGAAGCTTCTTATTTTGATGAGGTCCCACTTGCTTATCCTTTCCTTTATGTCCCTTGCTTTAGGAGACATATTGGTGAGAAAATTGCTATCTGGTATATCTGAGAGTTTCCTGCCAATGTTCTCCTTTAGGACTTTTATGGTGTTGTGACTTATATTAAGTCTTTTATCCATCTGGAGTTTATTTTTGTGTATGGTGTCAACTGATGATCCAATTTCAATGTTTGCATGTAGCTGTCCAGTTCTCCCAATGCCATTTGTTGAAGAGGCTATTATTGCTCCACTTTATGTTTCTGCACCCTTTGTCAAATATTAGATGCCCGTAGAGACCTGGGCTTATTTATGGGCTTTCTATTCTATTCCACTGGTCTATGGGTCTTTTCTTGTGCCAGTACCACATTGTTTTGAGTATAGTGGCTTTGTAGTAGAGTTTGATATGCGGTATTGTAATCTTTCCAACTTTGTTTTTCTTTCTCAAAATTGCTGAGGCTATTCAGGTTCGTTTATGGTTCCATAAAAATTTTTGAAATGTCTATCTATTTCCATGAAATATGTCATTGGTATCTTAATAAGTATTGCATTGAATCTATAAATTGCTTTGGGTAGTATGGACATTTTGATGATATTAATTCTTCCAATCCATGAGCACGGTATATGCTTCCATTTATTTGTGTCTTCCTTCATTTCTTTCTTCAATGTTGTATAGTTTTCTGTGTACAGGTCTTTTACCTCTTTGGTTAAATTTATGCCTAGGTACTTTATTTTTCTTGTTGCTATATCAAATGGTATTTTTTTCTGATTTCCTCTTCTTTTATTTCATTGCTGGGGTACAAAAATGCCTTTGATTTCTGAATGTTGACTTTGTATCCTGCTGTTTTGCCAAATTCACTTATTAGGTTGAGGAGTTTTCTGGTAGAGTCTACAGGGTTCTCTCTGTACACTATCATGTCATTTGCAAACAATGATAGCTTTTCTTCCTCCTTTCCTATATGGATGCCTTTTATCTCTTTCTCCTGTCTGACAGCTGTGGCTAAGACTTCCAATACAATGTTGAAAAGAAGCGGAGAGAGCGGACATCCTTGTCGTGTTCCCGATCTTAGTGGGAAAGCTTTCAGTTTTTGCCCATTGAGTATGATATTGGGTGTAGGTTTTTCATATATGGCCTTTATTACGTTGAGGAATGCCCCATTTATTCCCATTTTGCTGAGTGTTTTGATCATAAATGGGTGCTGTACCTTGTCAAATGCTTTTTCTGCATCTATCGAGATGATCATGTGGTTTTTGTCTTTTCTTTTATTTATGTGATGTATCACGTTTACTGATTTGCGTATATTGAACCATCCCTGCATGCCTGGGATGAATCCCACTTGATCGTGGTGGATAATCTTTTTAATGTATTGCTGGATGCAGTTCGCCAATATTTTGTTGAGGATTTTAGCATCTATGTTCATCAGCGAAATTGGCCTGTAGTTTTCTTTCTTTGTAGGGTCTTTATCTGGTGTTGGGACCAGGGTGATGCTGGCCTCATAGAAAGAGTCTGGGAGCCTTTCCTCCTCTTGGATTTTTTGGAATAGTCTGAGAAGGACAGGGGTTAGCTCTTCCTTAAACATTTTGTAAAATGCTGTGAAACCTTTCGGCCCAGGGCTTTTGTGTACCAGAATTTTCTTGATTACTCCTTCAATTTCCCCAGCTGTTATCGGTCTGTTCAAGCTTTGTGATTCTTCCTCCTTCAGTGTTGGAAGAATATACTTTTCTAAAAATTTGTCCATTTCATCAAGATTTTCAAATTTCTAGGCACATAACTGTTGATAGTAGTTTCTGATAATACTTTGTATTTCTGTGGTATCAATTGTTATTTCTCCTTTTTCATTTCTGATATTATTAATTTGGGTCCTCTCCCTTTTTTTCCTGATGAGTCTGCTTAAAGGCTTGTCAATTTTATTTATCTTTTCAAAGAACCAGCTTCTGGATTGGTTGATCCTCTGAATTGTTCTCTTCATCTCCATGTCATTCAGTTCTGCTCTAATCTTGACTATTTCTTTCCTTCTATTTGCTCTGGGATTTATTTGTTGTTGTTTCTCCAGTTCTTGAAGTTGTAGTGTTAGGTCTTTTACTTGAAATGTTTCTATAATTTTTAGGTAGGCCTGTATTGCTGTGAACTTCCCTCTCAGGGCTGCGTTTGCTCTGGTCCATAGGTTTTGGACTGTGTTATGTTCATTTTCGTTTGTTTCCAGAATTTTTTTGGTTTCTTCTCTTATCTAATGTTTGACACATTCATTGTTTAATAGTCTACTCTTCACTCTCCATAAGTTTGCAAGTTTTTGAAGCTTCTCTTTGAGGTTGATTTCCAGTTTCAAGCCTTTCTGGTCCGAGAAAAAGTTTGGTATTATTTCAATTTTTCTGAATTTGCTGAGGTTTGCTTTGTGTCCTATCATGTGGTCTATCTTTGAAAATCTACCATGAGCATTTGAAAAGAATTTGTATTTTCCTTCTTTGGGATGCAAGGTTCTGTATATATCAGTTATGTCTTTTTGATTCAGTGCATCATTCAGCTCTACAATATCCTTATTGATATTTTGTTTGGAAGATCTGTCCATTTTTGAGAGTGAGGTGTTGAAATCCCCTATTATCAATGTGTTACTGCCTATGTCTTTTTTGAAATCATCCAAGATTTTCCTGATAAACTTGGGAGCCCCACTGTTGGGTGCATATAAGTTTATAATGTTTATGTCTTCTTGATAGATTCTTCCTTTAAGTAGTATAGAGTGCCCCTCTTGGTCTCTTTTTATGCCCTTTGTTTTGAAATCTATTTTGTCTGATATAAATATTGCAACTCCTCTTTTCTTCTCTTGCCCATTTGCTTGGAATATTTTTTTCTATCCCTTTACTTTCAATCTGTGTAGGTCTTTTCCTCTGAGGTGGGTCTCTTGTAGGCAGCATGTGTGTGGGTCATGTTTTCTTATCCATTCAGCTTCCCTGTGTCTTTTGATTGGGGCATTTAGTCCATTTACATTGAGAGTTATTACTGATAGAAAACTATTCATTTTTTTCTATTTGTACCTTTGTTTTTCTCTTTCTCACTCTTTTCCCTCATCTTCTTAAAGCAGTTCTTTTAGTATATCTTGGATTCTTGGTTTGGTAGAGATCAACTCTTTTAGCCTTCTTTTGTCTGGGAAACTCCATATTTCCCCTTCTATTTTAATTGAGAGCCTTGCTGGGTAGAGCAGCCTTGGTGTAGGCCCTTGCTTTTCATTACTTGGAATATTTGTTGCCTTTCCCTTCTGGCTCATAGTGTTTTGTTGAGAAGTCAGCTCCTAGGCATATCGGGGCCCCCTTGTATGTTACTATCTCCTTCTCCCTTGCTGCCTTGAAGATTCTCTCTTTGTGTTTGATAGTTGCCATTTTAATGATGATGTGTCTTGGAGCGGTCGTCGTTGGGTCCCTCTTGAGTGGGCCCTCTGTGCCTCCTGGATCCATGAGACCTATTCTCTTCTCAAATTCGGGAAATTTTCCATCATTACTTTTTCAAAGAGGTTCTCTATTCCTTACTCCTCTTCTTCTTCCTCTGGTATCCCTATTATGTGGATATTATTGCATTTCAGGTTGTCCTGCATTTCCCTAAATGCCTCTTCATCCTTTTTGAGTAGTTTTTCCATTTCTTGTTCTTTCTGGGAGCTTCTTTCTACCTTATCCTCCATCTCACTGATTCGATCCTCGGCTTCATCCAGCCTGCTTTGGATTCCTTCTACTGTGTTCTTCAATTCAGAAATGGTATTCTTCATATCCTCTTGTGTCTTCTTGATAGTTTCTATGTCCTTTTCCAGGCTGATATAGTTTGCTGTAAGATCCTGATAGTTTCTCTGCAGTTTCTCATAGTTATCTTTGAGCTGGCTGAGCTCATTCAGCTTCCTTAGAACCATTGTTTTGAATTCTATATCTAATAGTTCCCTTGCCTCTATTGCATTTAGTTCTCTCTGTTGGGATTCCCCTTTTCCACTCATTTGGGGGGAACTTTTTTTCTTCCCATTTTTGTGAGAGTCTATTAAGTAATTTATTTATTTATTTATTTTTGCTTCTGCTTCAATTGATCCATCTAGATTTCCTGACTTTGTGGATTAAACTTCTATGGTAGTAGGTGGGTCTTTTTAATCATTTATTTAATTTTTATTTTTTCCTTTACTTTTCTTTCTGGGCCTCCCTCTGATGATGTCAGTTGTTGACCCTGTCTGACCTTGGGTCGTTTGTTTGAACCTTACTGTAGTCTACTGTCTGTGTCTGAGTCCTGCTTTGTGCAGCTCTGTGACCCTTTTGGCCAGTGAGCCACTATTTCTGTGGATTGTTCTGCACTCTCACACCAGCTCTTTGAATGTGCTCCTTGGCCTTGCAGGATCCCCCACCTGCCTGGGTTTGAGCATGCTTGCCCCAGCCCAGGGGGCTTGTTTGTGACCTCGTGTATTTGTCTGGCCCTCCAGGGTAGTAGGCACTCCAGAACTGGTCCGTTTAAGGTCTTCTAGTGTGTGCTTTCCCTGCTTTTGGCTCTTTGAGTGCGTTGTGTGCCCTCGCCAAATGGAGACTACGTAAATAGGAGGAAGTCAGCTCCAGGACTCTCCGATTAATCCTGTCTGTGGTCTCTCCTCCAGGGACTCTGGGCAGCTCTGTGACCCCTTCGGGTCGGGATCCACTATTTCTGTGGACCACTCTGTACTCGGGGACCCGCGTGGGTCGGTTTACGCCTGCCCCCGCTGATCTGCCCACTCCCTCGCAGGTCCAGTCAGCGCCAATCTGCAGGAGTCCTAGCCAGCCCGTGCGTGTCCACACACATGCTGGCCAACCCTCGCCCAGCACTCTACGTGAGTGTGCGCGCCTGTACTGTTACTACCTTCTTTTGAACACTCATCTATTTTGGGTTCTTCTCTTAGTTCTCTGTTTTTTTTTTCCTTTAATGTTCTTCATAGACAACTATTATTTATATATTTCATAAAATTTTTGTTCCCTAGACTTCTACCCTTAATGCTCATGAAATCTATCCTTTGTACCCTCATCTATCTATTGTAGTGAATTTCATTCTTTCCCTTATTTAATGACTCATATGAATAAATATAACCCTTATTTTTAATTTTGGACATACATTTTAGACATATTTCTATTTATATCTCTTTTAGGGATAAATTTGTGGAGATTAAATTCAATCTGTATAAGGAAACATACATCATTACTTCTCCAAACCTGTTGTTAATCTCATACACCATTTCAGTGATTTCACCAATTGCCTAGTCACCACACATTGAAAATGTAGTCATATTTAATTCCATTTTCCATCTTTTCTTCCTTCCACAGAAATTTGAATAATTCACAAGGTCTAGCCTATTTTTCCTTGCAATATTTTTATCCATTTTTGTTTTATATTTTATTATATCATTCTATTTTTTTCCCATCCATTCACTTCCCACCTATGTCTAAAACTTTTTTTTAAAGTTAATGTCTTAAAACTTCCATCAAGAACCTAATTTAAACCTATATCCCTGGTAGAAGATTGTTTTCTCTGTGTTCTTCTGTTACTTGGTTGTGCCCTTGCTAAGTAACTCCAATACAAGCTCATCTACATATGTTTTTTTTTTTTTCCTTCAAGACCTTAGGTTCTAAGATGTAGGGGCCATATCATATATATTTGTTTCCCACTGGGCCTAATAGAGGGCTGGTGTGGAATAAGAACTATATAAATATTTTCCTGAAGAAATTAAACTCAGAAAATTCTAATTAGAGGAATCAAGATGGTGGAGGAGTGAGTGGATGTCACACTGACCTACTCCAAGGAACAATCTGGAATTACAACTAAATTGTGGAGAAATCACCTGGAACAAACAATGGAAAAATAAAGAGAGGAGCTTTGTAACCTCAGAGACAGAAGTATCGGCTTTAGCACAGCCTAACTCGTAAGGAATGTGGTACAGATCTGAGAGGGCGGGCGGGGGTGCCCACGGAAGGCAGCACCAGAAGGATATTGAAACAGCCAGTTGGATCCCCCTAAGAAGAGCAGGGTTTAAACCAAAAGTGGGGATCTCTAGTTCACAGTATCAGAACCCAAAAAGGACAAAGAAAATAGCCAGCTGCAAAAAGAAGAAGGGTTGTTCTCTGCCAGAGAAAGGCGGCTGGAGATGTAAAAAAACTGTTTAAAGGGGCAACACATAAATTATTTGCAGCCACTTACCCTGGTCTCTGGCAAAGGTCAGGGCAGATGGGCTAGAGACACCTGAGGAGAGACTTGGGAAGGGGGCTTTGGGGAGAGAACTGAGAGAGTGTCTGGTGGGATCTTGGTGCTGACTCATTGTCCATGCAGCAGCAGCAATCTTGCTTAGGCACAGACCACTTCCCCTGAGCTGTACCAGTGTCAGAGGACCCAATAGCCCTACCCTCAGGTGGGATTCCACCACATTCTGTGCTGTCTAAGCTGCCTGCTGAGTGCAGAGTTGCAGCCATACACGGTAGATACCTGGCTAAAGCAGGCACAGAGAGCTCTGGAGACACTTGAGGAGAGACTGGGGATGGAGGCTTTAGGGAGAGAATGGAGAGAGTAGCTGGTGGGATACCACTGTGGACTCCTCCCCCATACTGCAACAGCTAGACAGGACCCAATAACGCTGCCCACAGGAGGGACTCTGCCCTGCCCTGAGCTGTCTGAGGTAGCCTGCTGAGTGCAGAGTGACTAGATTAACAGCTGTAGGAGACAGCCACAAAGAGTAGATTCCTGGAAGTCTCGAATAGACTGCCTAAGGTCAGACAGGGTCAACATCTGACATCATCAGTGGCAGATCCAGAAAGTAAAACAGTGGTCTCCCACTATAGAAGTTCACACCACAAAGTCAAGAAATCAAGACAGATCAACTGAAGAGGGAGAAGCAAAAGAGAAAAGTCTCACAAATAATGGAAAGACAAAGAAATAAGCCCCACTCAAAGGGAAAGGAGGAATCCTCCAAAGGAAAACTAAATGATATAGAGGAAAATGAACTATCAGATATTGAGTTCAAAACAATGGTTCTAAGGAAGAACAATGAACTCAGTGAGCTCAAAGAGAATTACCAAAAACTACAGGGAAACTATGAGGAAGTTCCTGCAAACTATATCAGCATGAAAAAGGACATAGAAACTATAAATAAGAGGCAAGATAAAATGAGGAATACAATTTCTGAATTGAAGAACACAGTAGAAGGAATCAAAAGCAGGCTAGATGAAGCTGAGGACCAAGTCAGCGAGCTGGAGGACAAGGTAGAAAAAAGCTCCCAGAAAGAGCAAGAAAATGAAAAATGACTCACAAATAATGAAGAAGCATTGAGGGAAATGCAGGACAACCTGAAATTTAATAATATCCATATAATAGGGCTACCAGAAGGAGAAGAGAATGAGGAAGGGATAATGAATCTGTTTGAAAAAGTAATGATGGAAAACTTCCCTAATTGGAGGAGAGAAAAAGTCACATAAGTCCCGGAAGCACAGAAGGTCCCATTCAAGAGGAACCCAAAGAGGCCCACTCCAAGAAGCATCATTATTAAAATGGCAAATATCAAAGACAAACAGAAAATCCTATAGGCAGCAAGGGAGAAAGAGATTGTAACATATAAGTGAGCCCCGATACAGCCAGCAGCTGATTTCTCAACAGAAACCCAGCAAGCCAGAAGGGAATGGCAAGAAATATTCCTAGAAATGAAAAGCAAAGGTCTGCAACCAAAACTGCTCTACCCAGCAATGCTCTCAATTAAAGTGGAAGGCAAAATAAGGAGTTTCCGAGACAAAAGAAGTCTAAAAAAATTCACCTCTGCCAAACCAGCACTGCAAAATATGCTAAGGGGACTGCTTTAAGATGCAGAAAAAGCGTCTATGCATCCCCAGTTCCTTTCAGAGTTGCCAATACTTGATATTACCAATATTTTTACACTCATTAATCTGATTCTGACAATGATTTTATTTTAATTGTTCCTTTACTATTTGTTGAAACTAAACCTGTTATTGTATATTTCTTGCCTATTATTTTTAAAAAGCTTTAAATGACTTTTTGGTATTATTTATCCATTTACTGATTAAAGGTTTGTAGAAGTTTTTTTCCTAAAAAAGAAAACAAAAACAAAACAATGTATTAACCATGTTTTAGACGTGTTGCAAATACTTTCCTATTCTAAACCTTGTCCTTTAACTTTTTTATATGTATATTACTATGTAGTTTTAAATATTTAATATAGTCATATTGTCAATATTTACTTTATAGCTTTTTGGGTTGAATATTTTACTTCAGCGTAAGAAAAATATTAGTTTTATTTTCTTCTAAAAGTCCTTAGATTCTACATATTGATTTTTAACTCACCTGAATATTTCTTGTATAATGTTTGGAATAGGTCTCTATATTTGTTGTCTTTCAAGAAATAGTGGTCCATGCACCTTATTTGTTGAATAAGCCTTATTTTCCCCATTTACTTGAAATATCAACCCTAATCATATGTTACATTGTTATATAGATATATATGTTTGTCTCCAGAATGCTCATTATATTTCATTGATCTACTTGATTATTTCTGTGCTGGTGTCATGTTCATTTAATTGCTGAGAGTATAATGGTTTAAAATTTTTTAATATTTTACAATTAACTCTGACATTTAAAAAATAAATAAAATCAATATCCATGAAAGAAAGAAAAGAAGAAGGAAGGAAGGAAGGAAGGAAGGAAGGAAGGAAGGAAGGAAGGAAGGAAGGAAGAAAGAAAGAAAGAAAGAAAGAAAGAAAGAAAGAAAGAAAGAAAGAAAGAAAGAAAGAAAGGAAAGAAAGATGGAACTCCTGCCTTTTGCAACAACATGGATGGGACTGGAGAATATTAAGCTAGGTGAAATAACCCAGTTGATGAAAGACAAATATCATATTATCTCACCTATAAGTGGACTCTATTAGAAAAATAAACTGATGAACAAAATAAACCACAGGCACAGAATCATGGAGCAGACTGAAAAGGATCAGAGGGGATGGGGAAAGAAGACAATTATGGAAAGAAGGAGAAGGGACTAGACAAAGAACATGTATGAATGACCCATGGAAATGGATAGCAGAGTGGGAACTGACTGTGCGGGTGGGGGTGGGATGGGTGGAGGGGGGTAAAGTGGTAAAAATTAAGACAACTGTAATATAATAAACATGGTTTATAAATTAAAAATATATAAAATAACTACTATAAATACTATATCCCTTTTCTACTTAAAATAATTCACCACTTCCAAACACTCTTCAGGATAAATTCCTATCTGTTTCATGATTATAAAGCCCTTCATGACCTCTCCTGCTTTTTCTATTGCAATTCATTCATGGAACTTTGAGTTTTAGCACCATATTTCATGTTCTCATGTTTGTTCCCCCCCCACATCCATTTATGCACCCATTGTAACCACCACTCAGATGAAAAAGAGAGAATTACCTAGTTCTCCTACAGTAACCACATAATCTCTTCATAATCCCTCAAGCTATTTTCTTCTTCCCAAATCTAACCACTATTATCATAGATTATTTTTACTATTTTTAAAACCTTTATATAATTGAAATATATATATAACTTCATATTTTGCCTGTTTTTCTCAGCATTATGTTTGTGAGATTTATCCATGTTTTTGGTATTCTCATCGCTATTTAGTATTCCATTGTGTAAATTTGCAATCATTTTAAAATTTATTATACTCTTTATGGGCATTTCAGTAGTTTCTAGTTTGATATTATTAAAAATTAAGCTGTAATGAGCAGTTACTTGTACTGTATTTGTACTAATTTTTGTTGGGTAAATACCTAAGAGTGAATCCTATTTGTCTTTACCACTCAATCCAATTTAGACATCATCTCTTCTAACAAGACTTCTCCACTCCCCAACCATAAATTGGGTTAGTTGGTCTTCTTCTCTGAGACCATAAAGGCCTGTGCTTTCTCTTTAAGAAGGCACTTAAAAACCTGCAATGCAATCTGTTTACAAGCATGTTTGCTCAAGAGATTGCACACTTTTCAGTGGCAGGACCCTTTGCTATTAATCTTTGTATTTCTAGAATATAGCAGAATTCCTGGCAAATGGACAATCAATAATATGTTTAGTGATATTTGAAAAATGTAATAATATATCTAAAATACCTATTGATGGACTGATGAATACTGAAGAGTCCTGGAATTATCTAACTAGTGATTAAAATAGTAAAATTTATGAGTACCCAGTATGTAACCAGTAGGCCCAAAGTTAGGTGATGTTGAAGATGCCATATAATAAAAAATAAAAGGACTCCTGCATCAAGCAGCACACAATTTTGACCAATAGAATAAATTGACATTTATAAAATCACCAGAAATCAATGAATTGAAAACTGTATGGTAAAATGACTCAGTACAATTAGATTTCAGAGAAGAGAGAGATTGTGGAAATTGAAATATTCTGGAGGATGAGCTAGGATGAGTGTTAAAGGAGATATATTTTAGGAAGGAATAGTGGAGAATGAAGAATAAGACAATGATCTCAGATATAGTAAAATTAGCTTTTGTACTCCAATTTCTAGGATGTGTTTGAAAATTGGCGTTTATTCTATATAAAATGGGAATCTAACAGAAATGTTTCATGAGGGCAGATGATAAATGTGGAAGATGATGAGGGTTTGAATTATGTCAGTGATGATTAAAGAATTGGAGAGAGAAAAATGTGTGGAAGTCATTGAGAGGTAGAATAAATAGAACAAAGTGGTACCAGGATACAGTGGTGAGGGATATTTTTAAATGAAGCTAAAAGGGTACTGTTGAAACATTTTTGATAGAGTTATGGTGTTTAGCCAATCTGTGATCCTAAATATTTTAGTGGAACATGCAATATATAATTATTTTTAATACTGGTATCCTTCTTATGTATATGGAAACATCTTTTAGGTATAGATATAATTTTTTGAAGATTTTATTTATTTACTTTTATTTTTTTAATTTTTTAATTTTTTTTCATTTTTTATTATAATATTTTTTAATTTATTTTTTCAAATGCATTTGTCTCTGCCTACTATTTATTTACTTTTAGAGTGAGGGAAGGGAGTGAGAGAGGGAGAGAAAAATGTGAGAGATACATCAATAGGTTGGCTCTCACTTGCCCACAACTGGGGAACTGGGCCACAACCCAGGCATGTGCCCTGACTGGGAATCGAATTAGTGACCTTTTGATTCACAGGCCAGCACTCAAACCACTGAGCCACAGCAGCCAGGGAGATACAGATATGGTCCGACAACATAATTCTTACTTTAAAATATAGCTATGCTCTATTAAAAGAAAAAAAAACTTACATTGAAGTCTCATCAAAGGCTTTATGATTTATTTATGTATCTGGGACATAGTGTGCAATCTTGGAATGAAGGAGCAACAGACAGCTTTTATTAACATTGAGAAAAGTCTCTATAACCAGGTGTTCTTAGGTTTTAACTATGATAATCTAAGATGGATCTAAGGCTACTGCCTTAGTACTACTTTCTCACCCTAGACTCACATGAGAATAACAGGGGCTAGGGTGTGTTTGAAAATTCTATTGCTTAGTGACCACTTTTAGAGAGTCTCACATGGGGCCTGGACAAAAGAGCAAAACTAGGTCTTGGGTTTGGCTATGATCTTTTAGATATAATACCAAAAGCAGGATCCATGAAAGAAAGAAATGTTAAGTTGGACTTCAGTAAAAATAAAAAATAAAAAAAAAACCCTCTGCTCCTTGAAAGACACTATTAAGGTAATGAAAAGACAAGCCACAGGCTGGGAAAAAATCATTGCAAAACAAATATATGATAAAATACTGATATCTAAAATATACAAAGAACTCATAAAATTTAACAAAAAGAAAACCAATTAAAATGTGTACCAACCACCTAGAGAGACCTCATCAAAAAAGATAGGCTGATGGCAAAGAATCATTTGAAAAGATGTTCAACATCACATGCCATTAAGTAATTGCAAATTGAAACAACTAGATACTACTATACATTTATTTGAATAGCTAAAATTCAAAACACTGGCAACAAATGACAATATGGAGCAACAGTGAGTCTCATTCATTGCTGGTTGGAAGGCAAAATGATACAGCCAATTTTAGAGATAGTTTGGGTGATTTCTTATAAAATTTAACATACTATTACTACATAATCAAGTATATGTGATTCTTGATATATACCTAAAAAAGCTGAAAGCTTATATGTACGCAAAATTCTGCACATAAGTTTTTATAGCATTTTATCATAATTGCCCAAATAAAGAAGCAATAAAGATGTCCTTTAAATAGGTGAATGGTTAAGGAAACTGTGGTATGTCCAGACAATGCAATATTATTTAGAGATAAAAAGAAGCCCAGGTCTATATGGGAAACTAATATTTGACAAAGGGGGCAGTAGCATAAAATGGAGCAATAATAGCCTTTTCAACAAACGGTGTTGTGAGAGCTGGACAGCTACATGCAAAAAATTGAAATTTGATCATCAGCTGAAACCATACACAAAAATAAAGTCACGATGTGATAAACACTTAAATAAAACTTGTGACACCATAAAACTCCTAGAGGAGAACATAGGCATGAAACTCTCAGATATCCTACGCTACAATATTTTCACCGATATGTCCCCCAAAGCAAGGGACATAAAGGAAAGAATAAACAAGTGGTACCTCATCAAAATAAGGAGTTTCTGCATGGCTAAAGAAAATATCAGCAAAATGAAAAGGGAGCCAAACATATGGGAAAATATATTTGCCAATGATACATCAGATAGAGGTTTGTTCTCCAAAATATATAAAGAACTCACATGACTCCACTCCAAAAAGACAAACAACCCTATTAAAAAATGTGCAAAGGTCCTGGACATACACTTGTCCAAGGAAGAGATACAGAGGGCCTAGAGACATATGAAAGAATGCTCAGCATTATTAGCCATCAGAGAAATGCAAATTAAAACCACAATGGGATAACTCTTCACACCAGTCAGAATGGCCACCATAAACAGAACAACAAACAACAAGTGCTGGCGAGGCTGTGGAAAAAAACAAAACAAAACCCTAGTACACTGTTGGTGAGAATGACGTCTGGTGCAGGCACTGTGGAAAACAGTTTGGAATTTCCTCAAAAATCTAAAAGTGGCACCGCTTATTGACCCAGTGATTCCACTGCTGGGATTATACCCTATGAATCCCAAAATGCCAATTCAGAAGATCTTATGCACCCCAATATACATAGCAGCACAATTTACAATAGCCAAGTGTTGGAAGCAGCCTAAATGCCCATCAATACATGAGTCAAACAAAAAACTATGGTACATTTACACAATTGAATACTATGCAGCAGAAAGAAAGAAAGAGCTGCAACCCTTTGGGACAGCCTGGATGGAATGAGAGAGCATTATGCTAAGTGAAATAAGCCATGGGGCAAAAGACAAATACCATATGATCTCACCTGTAAGTGGACTGTATTCAAGAAAACAAACAAGTAAGGAAAATATAATCAGCAACATTGAAAGAAAAAAAAAAACAACAGAGTCAAGAAGGAAGGATGTAGCAAGGGCAGGGAAAGGGAAAGGGAAAGGAAGGGTCAACTCAAGGAACATGTATAAAAGACTCATGGACAAAGCCAAAGTGGGGAAAGATTGAGGGAGGGAGGAAGGTTGCGGAGGGGGACAGGGGAAAGTGGTGGCAGGAAGGTGGAGACAAATGTATTTGAACAAAAAATAAAAATTAAAAATACATTAAGAAAAAAAACCATGCTACATTTACACAATGGACTACTAAGCAGCAGAAGGAAAGAAAGAGCTACTACACTTTTTGACAGCATGGATGGAACTGGAGAGCATTATGCTAAGTGAAATAAGTCTGTGTAAAAGACAAATATTATATGATTTCACCTATAAGTGGAATCTAATCAACAAAACATACAAGTAAGAAAAATATAACCAAGAACATTGAAAGAAAAAAAATCCAACAGTAAGAAGAGGAACCTAGGGTAATGGGGAAAAGAAGGGGAAGGTCATATCAAGGAACATGTATAAAGGACCCATGGACAAAGCCAAAGTTGGGAAGGATTCAGGGTGGGTGGGGTCAGGGGATAGTTGTGTGGGAGAATGGAGACAATGTATTTGAATAATAAAAAAGATTTTATAATTATATGTTACATTTCTTTAATACTTATAGAGCTATTCCAAGGATCTATTTCATCTTGGTTGAGTTTGTGCCGTTTTTGAGCAGGTTGCCCATTTTATTTATTTGTCAAATTTGTGAATGTAACATTAGTGATATTTTTCCTTATTATGCTTTTGATAACCACAAATTCTTTCATGATATTCCCCATCATTTAGAGTGGTGACTTGTGTCTTTTCTCTTTTTATTTTTGTCTATCTTGCTAGAAATTTATCATATTAAAATATACAAACATAATCACAATGAGAACCAAATATGGTTCAAGAAACAGAGGAGTATAAGGATAGCCTATCATATTTATTCCTATTTCATTAATTTCTGTTTTCTCCTTTGCTTTTCTGAAATTCCAAGTCCTCTCCTGTTTTCATATCCTTTCTTTTTGAAGAACTTTCTTTAGTCATTTTAAGGGCTCTAAGTGCTTTTTCAGTTTCACTCTTGTTTTCTTTCTCCTGGGTCTCCATTGATACCAATGTTGGATCTTTTGTTATTGTCTCCCTGATCTTTGAGGTCTTGTTCCTTTTTTCTGAATCTATAATTATAATAATTATTATTATTATTTTGCTTTAAAATTACATGAATTTTGTTGACCTTTCCTGATTCTTTCCTCTGTCTTCTTCATTCCTGTATTGAGACCATCTAGTAAGTTTTTTTTTATGTCTCCTCTAGAGCTATAATTTCCATTTAGTTCTTTTCTATCCTTCTATTTATTTTCTGGTAGCTTATATTTTAAAATTTGTTTCCAGATCATTTATAATTGCCAGATGAAACATTTTATGATGCCTCAATCCCTGCTGGTCATGCCCATGTTGACAGCAGAAGGGGCCTCCTAGGTCTCTTGGTGCCATGAGGGGCTTTAGTAACACTGAGTTTGTAGCAGAGAGCATTTCTTCCAGCCTGCTCTCTGGGTTTCCTGGTGACAGTGAGGTCCTTGGCCAAACTTTGCCAGTTCTGCTGGGGGAATGAAAGCACCAACCTGGGCCACCTTCTGTCATTGCTTGGGGAGTTAACAAATTATTTCTGCCCTGGCTGGTGTGGCACAGTGGATTGAGCACTGGTCTGTGAACCAATGGGCTGCTGGTTTGATTCCCAGTCAAGGTATATGACTGGGTTGCAGGCCAAGTCCCCAGTTAGGGGCACCGAAGAGGCAACCACACATTGATATTTTTCTCCCTCTCTTTCTCCCTCCCTTCCCCTCTCTCTAAAAATAAATAAATAAAATATTTTAAAAATACATAAGTATTTCTGAGTAACCCTCTATCACTAGATTTTGGATCATGATATATGAGACCATTTGCTACTGTGCAAAGATTATAATGGAAAAGTTTGTGATGAGATATAATTCATTCCCATTTATTTATCAATTCATTTTATAAAACTTAGTGAGCACCTAAGTGTACAAAAGACATTGAAGGTCATATTCAAGTGAGCAATTCTAATGTTTTAAGCTAAATTTTTCCTATAAGAGAAATCCTGTTAATGGATAACACTGTATGCTGGTCCTTCCTTTTCTCAAATATTCTGAGGAAACTTTTGTATTGGGAGAGAGGGTCCAACCATAATAAGAGCATTGAATTTGACCTATGCATTCTGAAATACATTTTTATGATATTATAGTGCTAGAAATTAATATTTTACTGAGCCATGAACTAGAATTTGTCTTTGTTGGCTGTTTTGTTATTTTTTTTGGATTTTTTGTTCATTTGAATTTAGTGGGGAAGATGATATATAAATAATACTAAAAGAGTTATCAAGAGAAACATTAATATAGTTATATAATTCTAACAGCAGCTGTTTTCATCCTTGAGTATTTCTTTCTCATCCTTATCCGCTTGCACACATGTTTCACAAAACAGCGATTTGTCATATGTATTGTTCTATGTTTTTACTTTGCATTTAAGGGGATATAACACTTAACCATGTTTTTAAATAAAATAAACACTTTTGATAGCTGTACAACTATATAGAATTCATGCAAACATTTTGTCTATAAAAAGCCAAACAATGGATTTAACATTTTTCTTCTTCTTGATCTGATTTTGTTTCAGATTTCACAAGTCATTTTGCTGGGATATGCCTTATTTGGATTGGTATATTACAATTTTGTATATGTAGGCCCTTCACTAAATTCAAACGAGCTTAGAGCTGAGTCTACATAGATAAATTCTTCCATCACCTAAAATAATGTTTAGAGAAAATGTTCACAATAGAGAGTCACTCTTAGAGCAATTTGGAGGTGAGATTTGCAGGTAATTTGCACAGGCACATTTTTACTTACTTTCTACTACGGGATGATTCTCATAGTTTGAGATATTTTCCACTATATTTTTTGTATTTTGTCATGTAACATTTCCTGTAACCATGTTATCGTTGTATAAATTAGATACTTATCACATTAATTGAATTGCATTGGAAACAGGTTCTAAATCCAAGAGCAATAAATCACACATTTCCTGGCTGTTACAATCATGGGAAACAGAAATAATGTTAGTTACTATTGGTAGTGAAAACTGGTCTCTATACTTTTCCCCTTGTTGTTTTTTTATAAAAGAATTAATATTATGAATCCTCAAGCTGATGCAGTTAAAATATTAACTTGGTGACTTGTCTCATTTTAATTGAATATTTTTATTTAGGTGGAATTAATTAAGAAATAACTTAGTTTCTTTCTATCCTTGTCAATTGCAAGCTCCTCAACATCTGCTTGAGGTTTGTGTTGTTTTCTTCCCTTCACATTTTTTTTCCTTTAATACCATAATAGGAGCCAACTTTGTGAAGTCTTGCCTCCTTTTCTGTAAATGAAAATGAAAATTACTGTTTGTTATGGAAAGTGACTTGGATTTTAATGAAAAAATCCATTTGCTTCTCTTATATATTCCATTCCAGGGAGATTAATTAGAACTCTGATCTAAAATGTCATAGTACCATCTCCTGAGGAACAACGCTCTGTGCTGAGAGAGCCTTGCAGTAGGCAGAAGAGAACTTATAACCCAGCACTTGGAGCTTCTTATTTATTTCACCTGGGAAGTAACATAATACATTTTAAAATGGATCTATTATCATCAGTTAATCAACAAACAACAAGTGCTTGCAAGTATGTGGATAAAGGGAAACACTCATGCACCATTGGTGGGAAGGCAGATTGGTGCAGTCACTGTGGAAAGCAGTATGGAGATACCTCAAAATATTAAAAATGGATCAGCCTTTTGACCCAGCGATCCCACCTCTGGGACTATATCTGAAGGAACCCAAAACACTAATTCGAAAGAACTTGAGCACCCCATGTTCATTGCAGCATTATTTACAATCGCCAAGATATGGAAGCAGCCCAAGTGTCCATCAGTAGATGAGTGGATAAAACAACTATCGGACATTTACACAATGGAATACTACTTGACCATAAAAGAGAAGAAAATTTTACCCTTTGTGACAGTAGGGATGGACCTGGAGATCTTTATGCTAAGTGAAATAAGCCAGCCAGAGAAAAACAAATCCTGTCGGATTTCACTCATATGTGGAATCTAATGAAAAAACTGAACTAACAAGGAAAATGGGGACAGACTTATAGATGGAGAGCAGGGTGACAGCTGGGGGGAGATTGGGGGTGGAAGGATTGAGGAAAAAGGAGAAAGGATTCATGAACACAGACAACAGTGTGGTGATTGCTGGGAGAAGGTGGATATAAGGGGGCTGAATGGTAATGTAAAAATACAATAAAGATTACAAAATAAATAAATAAATAAAATAGATCTGAACAAATGCTAACAGAGAGACATTTGGTGCAATTTACTCAACCAAAACTTATTACGTGTATATGTTGTGTCATTGCCATTTGGTCTTCCACACCAAGACAGCCAACGTTAATTTTGTGTTCATACCGCATGGAGAAAGTTCTTTTTAATTCCCAGCTAAAATATTAATTTTCTTTGTTTATCTAGGAACCTGATTGGCATTAAATTTTTGACTAGGTGGGAAATGCTCTCTGTTAAATTTAATTGAAAGATTTTCTCATTTTCAAAAAAATATGAAATTCATTGGTGACTTTGACTTAGTTCTCTTAGCTTCATCAATGAAAAACAACCTGCTTTATCAGCTATCTATATTTAAAACAAAAATGAAAGGAAATAAACAAGAATAGAGAAATTATGAGACAGAAAAGTAGAGGAAAAAAAGTAAAGGAAGTAGAGAATAGTGACCAGGATTTATATTTGTTTATTGTGACATCTATAATTTTTTTCTACCAAATAAGATGAACTACCAGCACATTATTAGTATCAAGTCTGTGATAAATGCAAAGTTTTTATTTGTCTCAGAAATGAAGACTAATGCAACAGACGTATTTTATTTGTGTTTATTAGGTGCCCCTGTGCACTCAAGTAGTTTCATGTGGCATAGTAGAAATTAAATTAAAGAAAACATTCCTTGCCCTTAGGGACACACTAATCTCATCATCCTTCTCCTTATTCTAAGTTGTTTCTGTATGATGTTAAAAGATTAGAATGTATATTTTGCCAACAGGATAACAGATTTCTAAGCCAATTATTGAACTAAACCATACCATGAATTAAATACCAAAAATGTCATACACATTTGCTGCATTCTGATTAATCAATCTATCATGTTATCTATGTTTATCATATGTCTATATATCTATCTTTGTAACAATGAAGCACAGCAAAGTTTTCAAAAGTTCACAGTGAAATGAATTTTTAAATGGAAGTAATATTCTTTGTATAATTTTAGAACTAGAATAAAACTGCAACTTTTATATGTGTTATTTTACTTTAAATAAAATCAGATATAAATTGATAATAATTTGATTTAATAATTCTTAGATTTATCCAATTTATAACTTCCTACTTTGAGCTTACAAATCACTTCATTTAAAAAAAAAATATTGTATTTTTTCCATTACCATTTAGTCCCCTTTTAACCCCTCCCCCCAGCAATCACCACATAGTTGTCCATGTGTCCTTTTTACATTTTTAAAGTATCTGATTTTTTAATTTCTTCTTTTTAAAGATTTTATTTATTTTTAGAGAGAGGGAAGGGGAGGGAAAAAGAGGGAGGAAAACATCAATGTGTGGTTGCCTCTCACGCGCCGCTTACTAGGGACCTGGCCCACAACTCAGGCATGTGCCCTGCCTCAGAATCTAATCAGTGATCCTTTGGTTCGGAAGCTGGCACTCAGTCCTCTAAGCCATACCAGCTAGGGCCCATTTTACTTTTTAGTCACTCCCTTAACCCACTATCCTCCCCCCTCAGCTGTCACCCTGCTCTCCGTCTATGAGTCTGTCCCCATTATCCTTATTAGCTCACTTTGTTCATTAGATTTCATATATGAGTGAAATCACACAGTATTTGTCTTTCTCTGACTGTTCTATTTCACTTAGCATGATGTTCTCCAGCTCCCTCCATTCCATTGCAAAGGGTGAAATTTTCTTCTCTTTTACAGTCAAGTAGTATTCCGTTGAGTAAATGTCCCATAGTTATTTTATCCACTCATCTACTAATGGACACTTGGGCTGCTTCCATCTGTTGGTGATTGTAAATAATGCTGCAATGAACATAGGGTATTCAAGTTCTTTCAAATTAGTGTTTTGGGTTCCTTCAGATATAGTCCCAGAAGTGGGATCGCTGGGTCAAAAGGCAGATCCATTTTTAATTTTTTGAGGTATCTCCATACTGCTTTCCACAGTGACTGCACCAAGCTGCCTTCCTATCAACAATGCAAAAGCGCTCCCCTTTCTCCACATCCTCGCCAGCACTTGTTTGTTAATTTATTGTTGATAGGCGTTCTAACACGTCTGAAGTAATAGCTTATTGTGGTTTTAATTTTCATTTCTCTGATGATAAGAGATGTTGAGCATCTTTTCAAATATCTATTGGCCATCTGTATGTCCTCTTTGGAGAAGTGTCTAGTCAGGTCTTTTGCCCATTTGTTATTTGTTTGTGTGTGTGTGTGTGTGTGTGTGTGTGTGTGTGTTGAGTTTTATAAGTAGTTTATAAATTTTAGATATTAACCCCTCATCAGAGTATTGGTGAATATTTTGTCCCATTCTGTGGATAGTCTTTACATTTTGTTGAAGTTTTTCTTAGATGGGTAAAAACTTTTTTGTTTGATGTCTCATTTTTGTATTTTTTTTTCTTGTTTCCCTTGCCTGGGGAGATATATCTGATAAAAAATTACTACGAGCAATGTCTGAGATTTTGCTGCTAATGTTTTTTTGTAGAATTTTTATGGTTTTGGGCTTGACACATAAGTCTTTAATTCATTTTGAGAATTTATTGTTGTGTGCGGTGTAAAAAGGTGGTCTAGTTCCATTTTTCTGCATGCATTTGTCCAATTTTCCTAACACAATTTATTGACTAAACTATCTTTAGCCTGTTGTATGTAGTTGCTTCCTTAGTCAAATACTAATTGGCTATACATGAGTGGGTTTATTTCTGGGCTCTCTATTCTGTTACATTGATCTGTGTGTCTCTTCTTATGCCAGTACCAGACTATTTTGATTACAGTGGCCTTGCAATGTACGTTGATGTCAGGTATTGTGATCCCTCCTACTTTGTTCTTCTTTCTCAAAATTGCTGCAGGTATTTGGTGTCCTTTATGGTTCCACATAAAATTTTAAAATATTTGTTTAATGTCTGTGAAATATGTCATTGGTATTTTAATAGGAATTACGTTGAATCTATAAATTGCTTTGGGTGGTATGGACATTTTGATGATGTTAATTCTTCCAATCCATGAACACAGTATATGCTTCCATTCATTTGTGTCTTCCTTGATTTATTTCTTCAGTGTTGAATAGTTTTCTGCATACAGGTCTTTT
Organism: Pteronotus mesoamericanus; assembly: GCF_021234165.1. Classification (NCBI taxonomy): domain Eukaryota; kingdom Metazoa; phylum Chordata; class Mammalia; order Chiroptera; family Mormoopidae; genus Pteronotus; species Pteronotus mesoamericanus. Next base: position 1,154,120 of record NW_026555150.1, read on the forward strand.
ACCTCCTTGGTTAAATTTATTCCTAGGTACTTAATTTTTCTTGTTACTCTAGCAAATGGGATCCCCCCCCCCCGATTTCTGCTTATGCTATTTCATTGTTGGTGTACAAAAATGCCTTTGATTTCTGAATATTGACTTTGTATCCTGCTGTTTTGCCAGATTCACTTATTAGGTCGAGTAAATTTTGGTGGAGTCTATGGGGTTTTCTATGTACGCTATCATGTCATCTGGAAACAGTGATAGTTTTACTTCCTCCTTTCCAATTTGGATGCCTTTTATTTCTCTTTCTTGTCCGACCACTGTGGCTAGGACTTCCAATATTATGTTGAATAGAAGTGATGAAAGCAGACATCCTTGTCTTGTTCCTGATATTAATAGGAAAAGTTTTAGTTTTTGCCTGGTGAGTATAATGTTGGCTGTAGGTTTTTCATATATGGTCTTTATTATGTTGAGGTATGCCCCCTTTATTCGCACTTTGCTGGGTTTTCTTTATCATAAATGTGTGCTGTACATTATCAAAAGCTTTGTCCACACCTATTGATATGATCATGTGGGTTTTTGTCTTTCCTTTTGTTTATGTGATATAATGTGTTTTTCATTTGTGATTATTGAGCCAACCTTGCATCCCTGGATGCATCCAACTTGATCATAGTGGATGACCTTTTCAAGGTATTGCTGGATATCGTTTGCCAATATTATGGTGAGGATTTTAACATCTATGTTCATCATCGTTATTGGCCTCTAGTTCTCTTTCTTGGTTGTGTCTTTATCTGGTTTTGGGATTACAATGATTTTGGCCTTATAAAAACAGTTTGGGAGTCTTCCCTCTTCTTGTATTTTATAGAGTAGTCGGAGAAGGATAGCATTTAGGTCTTCCTTAAATGTTTTGTAAAATTCTCCTGTGAAACTGTCGTGTCCAGGGCTTTTTTGTGCGGTGAGTTTTTTGATTACAATTTCATCAGCTGTTATTGGTCTGTTCAGGCTTTCATCTTCTTTTTCCTTCAGTGCTGGAAGGTTATATTTTTTCTAGAAATTTGTCCATTTCATTGAGATTTTCAAAATTCTTGGCATATAATTGTTCATAGTAATTTCTTACAATCCTTTGTATTTCTGTGGTATCAGCTGTGATTTTTCCTCTTTCATTTCTGATATAATTTATTTGGGTCCTTTCCCTTTTTTTCTTAATGAGTCTGCTTAAAGGCTTATCAATTTTGTGTATCTTTCCAAGAACTAGGTTGTGGATAGGTTTATCCTTTGAATTGTTCTTTTAGTCTCTATGTCATTCAATTCTGCTCTGACCTCAATTATTTCCTTTCTTCTACTCACTCTAGAATTTGTTTGTTGTTGTTTCTCCAGTTCTTGACATTGTATGGTTAGGTCATTTATTTAAATGTTTCTATCTTTTTTACTTAGGCCTGTATTCCTATAAAATTTCCTCTCAAGTCTGCTTTCTCTGTGTCCCATAGTTTGGATTATTGTGTAGTCATTTTCATTTGTTTCCAGAAACTTTTTGATTTCATCTCTGATCTCATTATTGACCCTTTCATTGTTTAATAGCGTGCTATTCAGTCTCCATGAGTTTGAATGTTTTTGAGTTTTTTCCTTGAGGTTGGTTCCTAGTTTCAAGCCCTTGTGGTCTGAGAAAAGGCTTGTTATGATTTTGATTTTCCTGAATTTGTTGAGGCTCGTTTTGCATCCCATCATGTGGTCAGTCTTTGAAAATGTCCCTTGTGCATTTAAAAAGACTATGTATTTTCCTAGTTTGGCAGAAGTGTTCTATATATGTCAGTAAAGTTCATTTGATCTAATGCATCGTTCAGTTCCTTAATATTCTTGTTAATATTTAGTTTGGAAGATCTCTCCATTTTTGACAGTGGGGTGTTAAAATCCCCTACTATCAGTGTGTTACTGTCTACATCTTTCTTGAAGTCCTCCAAGATGTTCCTTAGGTATCTGGGTGCTCCCATGTTGTGTGCATATATGTTTACAATGTTTATTTCTTCTTTATGGATTCTTCCTTTGAGTAATATAAAGTGTCTTTCTAGGTCTCTTCTTATGGCCATTTTTTTGAAATCTATTTTCTCAGATATAAGTATTGCTACCCCTGCTTTGTTTTCCTGTCTATTTGCTTGTAATACTTTTTTCCAGTTCTTTACTTTCAACCTGTGTACGTCTTTTGTTCTGGGGTGGGTATCTTGTAGGCAACATATGTGCAGGTCATGCTTTATTATCTGTTCAGCTATCCTGTGTCTTTTGATTAGAGCATTAATCCATTTACATTTAAAGTTATTATTGATAGGTACTTATTCTTTTTTTCCCCCTTTGTGTCTGTGTTCCTCTCTTTCTTACTCTTTTTCTTCATCTTCTTAAACCAGTCCCTTTAGTATCTCTTGCAGTGCTGGTTTGGTGGAGGTGTATTCTTTTATCCTTCTTTTGTCTGGTAAACTCCTTATTTCCCCCTCTGGTTTAATTGAGAGTCTTGCTGGGTAGAGTGATTTTGGTCGTTGGCCCTTGCTTTTCATGAGTTAGGATATTCCTTGCCCTTCCCTTCTGGCTTGCAGTGTTTCAGTTGAGAACTCAGCTGCTAGCCGTATTGGGGCTCCCTTGTATGTTACTACCTGTATCTTTCTAGCTGCCTTTAGGACTCTCTCTTTGTCTTTGATACTTTTTGTTTTAATGATGATTAGTCTTGGAGTGGGCCTCATAGGGTTCCTCCTCAATGGAACACTCTGTGGTTGCTGGACTTGTGTGACTTTTTCTCTGCTCAAATTAGGGAAGTTTTCCATCATGACTTCTAACAAGTTCTCTTTTCCTTCCTCCTCTTCTCCTTCTGTTATCCCTATTGTATGGATATTATTATGTTTCAAGTTGCCCTGCATTTCCCTAAACATCTCTTCATTCTTTTCGAGTCTTTGTTCATTTTCTTGCTCTTTCTGGGAGGTTTTTTTACTTTGTCATCCAGCTCTTTGATTTGATCCTCTGCTTCATTGAGCCTGCTTCTGAGAAATTCAACTGTGCTCTTCAATTCAGAAATTATATTCTTTATTTCCTCTTGCCTCTTATTGATAGTTTCTATGTCCTTTTTCATGCTGATATAGTTTGCAGGAATTTCCTCGTAGTTTCCCTGTAGTTTTTGGTAATTCTCTGAGCTCACTGAGCTCATTGAGTTTCCATAGAACTGTTGTTTGTAACTCAATATTTGATAGTTTACTTGCCTCAATTTCATTTAGTTCTCTTTCTGGGGATTCCTCCTTTCTCTATGAGTAATGGGTATTTCTTTGTCTTCCCATTATTTGTAAGACTCTTCTCTTTTCCTTCTGCCTCTTAAGTTGATCTGTCTTGATTTTCTGACTTTGTGGTATGAACTTCTACAGTTGAAGACTGCTGTTTTTACTTTCTGGATCTTCCTCTGATGATTTCAGATGTCGCTCCTGTCTGACCTTAGGCAGTCTATTCAAGACTTCCAGGAATCTAATGTTTATGGCTGTCTCCTACAGCTGTTTTCTATTCACTCTTCTCTCAGCAGCCTGCCTTAGACAGCTCAGGGTGGGGTGGAGTCCCTCCTGCGGGTGGGGTTATTGTGTTCTCTCTAGATGCTGCCATATGGGGGAGGAGTCCACAGTGGTATCCCACCATCTTCTCTCTCTATTCTCTCCCCAAAGCCTCTGTCCCCATTATCTCCTCAAATGTCACCAGACCCTTTAGCCAGGGATCTACTGTCTGTGGCTTCCACTCTGCACTCAGCAGGCAGCTTAGACAGCACAGGGCTTGGTGGAATCCCACCTGTGCGTGGGGCTATTGAGTCCTTTGATGCTGGTGCCGCTGAGGAGAGTGGTCTCTGCCTGAGCAAGATGGATGCTGCCACATGGGGGATGAGTCAGTACCGAGATCCCGCCAGCTACTCTCTCAGTTCTCTCCCCAAAGCCCCTTTCCACAGTCTCTCATCAGGTGTATCTAGCCCACTCTGCCCCAACCATTGCCAGAGACCAGGATAAGTCGCTGCAATTAAAAATTTATGCATTGGCCCTTTAAAAATTCTTTGCATCTCTAGCTGCCTGTCTCTGACAGAGAGCAACCCTGCTGATTTTCATAGCTGGCTGTTTTCTGTGTACTTTTTCGGTTCTGGTGCTGTGGGCTAGAGATGCCAGCTTTTGGTTTAGACCCTGCTCTTCTCAGGGGGATCCAACTTGCGGTTCCAGTATCCTTCTGGTGCTGCTGTCCATGGGCGCCCTGCCCGCCTTCTCAAGTATTTACCGCAGTGCTTACCAGTTAGATTGCACTAAAGTTGATTCTTCTCTCTCCGAGGTTTCAAGGCTCCTCTCTCAGTATTGTTCAGTTGTTTGTTCCAGGTGCTTTCTCCGCAATTAGTTGTAATTCCAGGTTGGTCCTGGGATGAAATCAGTGTTACTTCCACTCACTTCTCTGCCATATTGATTCCCCCTCTTTTGTCCTTTTGATCTCTGTTATTCTGATGTGCACTAGTGGTTTTGGTTTCAATTATAACTGATGTCACATACTTTTTATGAAATTATGTTTTAAATTTTAACTTTTTAAATTCCCACTTTAAAGTTGTTTTATTTTCTAATTTTTTATTTTTTACATTTTATTTAATCTTGTATTTTTTTCCATTACCTTTTAGTGCTATTATACCCCCCTTCCCCCAAGAGCCAGTCAGAGAAAGGCAAATACCATATTATTTCATTCATTTGTGAAATATAATGAACAAAGTGAACAAGGAAATTAAGGCAGACTCATAGATGGATAGCAGGGTGACAGCCACTGTGGGGGAGGTTAGGAGATGGAGGGATTGAGCAAAAGAGATAAAAGGACTCCTGGACATGTATCTTTTCACGTTTCCTAAAAATATAAAGAATAGTTTGTTAAGTTTAGCAAACAAGATGAGAACTAAGGTAAAGCTCTTTAGGTGTAGGAAATGGCATGTGCAAGAATATGGACATTTGAAAGTGAGTCTATTTATGAAATGCTGGAATAGTTTTCCTAACAGGGTTTCTGTAAGATGAGGCTTGGAAAGCAAACAGGGGTCAGTTCTCTGCATAGAATTTAGTTTCTCTTTTATTTAAATTTAAACCCATTGATGAGAGACCTTCCTAACTCCAGTATACTGATTCCAATGGTTCCCATTGGTTATGAATTGATAAAAATTAATGACCAGTAGTCTTTCAGTTGATTTTTATATTTGGCTCTTATAAATTGTCATTGCAATTGGACATGGAAAATAACTTTAAAGAACACAGTCTGTTACTAGTTACCTTATTACTATAGAATTTGGGTCTAGAGTAGAACTAAAAAAATAGTACATAGTGAATGTGGTCTTTGAACTTCATCCCAATAAGGACAATATACATTTAAAATTTCCTTATTAAGAAAAAGTAGTTATTTCTTTTACTATTCTGGGATGTTAAAACACCTATCAAAATACTCTTGGCCACATGTCTGCTTCATTTTTCTCCTGAAAAATAATTAAGGTAAGGACTGACATGGATGAAAATCTTAAGAAGCATGATACTATTTTGTTTTTGTTAATTGTCACAAGTTTCTTCTAAAGTACTAATAAAAGTATAGAATACAATACATTATTTACAAATAAAATGGCAGTTGTCATTCTTGTTAAAAAAAGTACAATGACTCTAAGACTCATTGTAGATTTCCAGTCTGAGCTCTGAGTCTGTTGTTTCTCATTAAGTTTTTAGACTCTCCACAAAAACTTTTCTTTAAAGAACAAATATCTTCAGCAAAATAATGACAAACACTTAGCTGATCTCTGTTAATTGATGTCACATATTTTTGAATATGTTTAACATGTTTATTCTCCATTTGTATTTCTTTTGTAAATAGCCATGTTTGCTAAAATAATGATTTTTATATTTGTCTTAATGATTAGGCTTCTTGTGTGACATATACATTGCAAGGTTTTCTCATTTGTTAGCTATATTTTGTGTGTGTGTGTGTGTATGTATATACTATTTCATTGTTGTTGTTTTACCTACAAATTTTTAATAATTCTATTTAATCTAATTTATCAATTATTACCATTTTATTTTTTATTTTAAGATATTTTTCATATTCAGAAATGAATCACAAATCAAGTCTATAAAAATGATAGCATAAAATTTGACTAGTGATTTTATGATTTGCCTTATATTTAAAGCTTCAAGCCACTTACGGTTTGTTTTGATTGTTATAATAGAAGCAATTTTTGGTTTTTGTTTGTTGATACATGACTCATTTCCCCCCTCAATTTCATTTATTGAACACATTTATTATTTGAGATGCCACATTTAGCACGTATAAAATCCTATATATATTTAGGTTTGTTTAAAGACTTTATTCTGGCCCTGACCAGGTTGCTCAGTTGGTTGAAGCATCATCCCATACCCTGAAAGATTGCAGATTTGATCCCGAGTTCAGGGAACATACCTAGGATGTGGGTTGGATCCTTGGCTGGAGTGCATTCAGGAGGCAAGTGATCAATGTTTCTTACATCGATGTTTTCTCTCTCTAAAATTGGGTGAAAATATTTAAAAAATTAAAAGTAAAAACATTGTTCTGTTCTACTATATTCTCTCTGTCCTCAACCCAATAAAATTTTTCTTTTCAAATAAGCTTCCTTGTTTCTAAAATATTTATAATTTCTATTTTGTTTTATTGTCTGAATGATGATTTTGGTGGAAGTACTAGAAATATTAATACTAATAATTACAGCAGAGAATGTTATATTGCTCATGATTTTAATGATTAGTGGAGTGAGAAAAGGGGCTATTATTAGACAACTGCACTTAATCTGCCATCTCACTAGTGCATTGTTCCAAAAATTTCAACTATTTGTTATGCTTTTCTTTCCAAATGTTCTATCATGAAAAGGATTTCCTGGACCAATTCTTTGATTTGCTTTTAGCACTCAGTATCATATCATATACTTAAGAGCATGTTTCTTTGCAGCTACACATATTATCATTCTGACATGTGGATATTTTTCCTAGAGAAAATGAAAACTTATATTTACATAAAACCCTGTACATTATTATTATATTTTAATTCTTCTGAATTATACATTTTTATCACTGTTAGCAAAATAATATTTTAAAATGTTAAGAAATTGTAATTTATTCCCACTGAAGGGAAATGAAGAGATGTTTGTCATCCAAACACAACAGTGGCACACAATGTCTTAAAAATTATGGAAACAGAGGGAGAGAATATGGCGGAGAAGTGAGTGGAAGTCACACTGACATCCTCCCAAGACCAAACTGGAATTGCAACTAAATTGTGGAGAAATCACTTGGAAAACAATGGAACTATAGCAAGAGAAGAGCTTTGGAGCCTCAGACAGACAGTGGAATTGGCTTTTGCACATCCTAACAGGTGAGAAGTGCAGTGGAGGCTCGAGAGGGTGGGCAGGGTGCACACAGGCTCCAGCACCAGAGGGATATTGAAATGGCCATGTTGGATCCCACTAAGAAGAACAGGGTCTAAATCATGAGCGGGAACCTCTAGACTACAATGTCAGAACCCAAAAAAGCACACAGAAAAAAGACAACTGCAAAAAGTTCAGTGGTGCTCTCTGCCAGAGACAGGCAGCTGGAGATGCAAAGAGACATTTAAAGGGTCAATGAAAAAATTTGCAGTGGCAACCATCTACTATGGTCTCTGGGCAGAGGCGGGAGCAGAGTGGGCTGGAGCCTGAGGAAAGATTGGTGAGGAAAGCTTTGGGGAGAGAACTGAGATGGTGGCCAACAGGGCCCGGTGATGACTCACCTCCCACTTTGCAGCTTCCATCTCACTCAGGCATAAAGGAAACAGTAGCCATACCCTCAGGACACTCCACCCAGGACTTGGTGCAGGCCTGGGTGCTGAGTGCAGAGCAGCCAGCATTTAGTAGATCCTTGGCTATAGGGGACACAGAGCTACCTAGAGACACTTGAGGAGACACTGGAGTCAGAGGCATTGGGGAGACAACTGGGGGAATAGCTGGAGATTCCCAGTGCTGACTCTTTCCCCATTCTGCGGTCTCCATCTTGCTTAGGCAGCCCACTTCCCTGAGTGGCAGCAGCATGAAAGGACACAATACCCCTGACCTAAGGAGTCACAGCCCTGCCCTGCAATGCCTAAAACTGACGGCTGAGGAGAGAGTGACTAGATAAATAATTGCAGGACACAGGCACAGACAGTAGATTCCTAGAAATCTCAAACAGACTGCCGAAGGTAAGACAGGGTCAACAATTTACATCATCAGGGGCAGACCCAGAATGAAAAGGAAAAAAAAGAAGACCCACCTACTACCATAGAAGTCCACACAACAAAGTCAAGATATCAAGGCATGTCAATTTAAGAAGAAGCAGCAAAGAAAAGAAGAGTCTCACAAATAATGAGAAGGAAAAGAAACACTCCCCAAATGAGGGGAAAGGAGGAACCCCTGCACAGAGAATTAGGGAAATAGATGCAAGTAAACTATCAGATATTGAATTCAAAACAATGTCTCTAAGGAAGCTCAATGAGCTCAGCGAGCTCAAAGAGAACTATGAGAAACTACAGGAAAACTATCAGGAACTTACTGAAAACTATATCAACATGAAATATGACATAGAAACTGTCATTAAGAGACAAGAAAAAGTGAAGAATACAATTTCTGAATTGAAGAACACAGTAAAAGGAATCAAAAGCAGACAACATAAAGCAGAAGATCAAAACAGCAAGCTGGAGGACAAGGAAGAAAAAAAACCCCAGAAAGAGGAAGAAATGGAAAAAAGACTCAAAAAAGAATGAAGAGGTATTTAGGGAAATGCAGGACAAAGTGTAATGCAATAATATCCACATAATAGGGATACCACAAGGAGAAGAAGAGGAGCAAGGGATAGATAACCTGTTTTAAAAAATAATGATGGAAAAATTCCCTAATTGGAAGAGAAAGAAAGCCTAACAAGTCCAGAAAGCTCAGAGGACCCCATTCAAGAGCAACCCAATGAGGCCCACTCCAAGACACATAATCATTAAAATGGCAAATATCAAAGACAAAAGAGAATCCTAAAGGGAGCAAGGGAGAAACCAGTAGTAACATATAAGGGAGCCCCAATAAAGCTAGAAGCTGACTTCTCAACAGAAACACTGAAAGCCAGAAGGGAGTGGCAAGAAATATTCCAAGTAATGAAAAGAAAAAGCCTACAATCAAGACTGCTCTAACCAGAAAGGCTATCAATTAAAATGAAAGGTGAAATAAGGAGGTTCCCAGGGAAAGAAGGCTAAAAGAATACATCTCCACCATATCAGCACTACAAGATATGTTAAAGGGACTGGTTTAAGAAGATGAAGAAAAAGAGATGGAAAGAGAAGAAAGCAGATAAAAAGGAAAAATTAACTTAGTAACTATCCATAATAATTTTAAATGTAAATAGACTAAACTCCCCAATCATAGACACAGGATGGCTGAAAAGATAACAAATCATGTCCCACAAATATGCTGCCTACAACAGACCCAGCTCAGAAGAAAGGACCTAAACAGACTGAAAGTAAAGGGATGGAAAAAAGTATTCCAAGGAAATAGACAGGAAAAAAAAGCAGGAGTAGCAATAATTATATCAGACAAAATAGATTTCAAAACAAAGGCCATAAGAAGAGACCCAGAGGTACAATTTATAACACTCAAAGGAAGAATCCATCCTGAAGATATAAACATTGTAAACATATATGATCCCAAAATAGGAACACCCAAATATATAAGGAAAGTCTGGAGGACTTTAAGATACATATAGACAGCAACACACTGATAGTAGAGGATTTTAACACCCCACTGTCAAAAATGCACAGATATTCCAAACAAAACATAAACAACGGTATTGTGGAGCTGAATAACAAATTAGATAAAATTGACTGAACTGACATATGTAGAACCTTCCATCCCAAAGAAGCAAAATACACATTCTTTTCAAATGCACAAGGAACATTTTCTAAGATAGACCACATAGTAGGACACCAAACAAACCTCAACAAATTCAGGAAAATTGACATAATAACAAGCAGTTTCTCGGACCACAAGGGCTTTAATCTGGATACCAACCTTAGGGAAAAACCTCAAAAACACTCAAGCTCATGGAGACTGAATAGCACACTAATAAACAATGAATGGTTCAATAATAAGATAAGAGAAGAAATAAAAAAGTTTCTGGGAACAAATGAAAAATGAACACACTACACTAAAAACCTATGGGACACAGCAATGGCAGCCCTGAGAGGGAAGTTCATAGCAACACAGACTTACCTAAAAAATATATAAACATTTCAAATAAATGACCTAACTCTACAACATCAAGAACTTGAGAAACAAAAACAAATAAATACCAGAGCAAGTAGAAGGAAGGAAATAATCAAGATCAGAGCATAATTGAATAACATAGAGACTAAAAGAGCAATTCAAAGGATAAACCAAACCAGGACGTGGTTCTTGAAAAAGATATACAATTTCGACAAGCCTTTATGCAAACTCATCAAGAAAAAAATGTAGAGGATCCAAATAAATAATACAGGAAATGAAAGAGGAGAAATAACAACTTATACCACAGAAATGCAAAGGATTGTAAGAAAATTCTATGAACAATTATATGCCAAGAAATTTGAAAACCTCGATGAAATGGACAAATTTCTAGAAGAGTATAACCTTCCAACACTGAATGAAGAAGAAGCAAAAAGCCTGGACAGACCAATAACAGCTGGGGAAATGGAAGCATTTATCAAAAAACTGCTGGCATACAAAAGCCCTGGCCCAGACAGTTTCACAGGATAATTTTACAAAACATTTAAGGAAGAGCTCACCCCTGTTCTTCTCAGATGATTCCAACAAATCCTAGATGAGGAAAGACTTCCAAACTCTGTTTGTGAGGCCAGCATCACCCTAATCCCAAAACCAGATAAAGAAACAACAAAGAAAGAAAACTTCACTGATGAACATAGAAGCTAAAACCCTCAAAAAAATATCACTGTCCAATATCACTGATGAACATAGAAACTAAAACCCTCAAAAAAATATTGGCAAACAGCTTCCAGCAATACATTAAAAAGATGATCCATCATGATCAAGTGGGATTCATCCCATGGATGCAACTATGGTACAATATATGCAAATTAATAAATGTAACACATCACATAAAGAAAAGGAAAGACAAAAACTACATGATCTTATCAATAGATGTGGAAGAAGCATTTGATAAGGTACATCACCCACTTATGATAAAAACACTCAGCAAAATGGGAATAAAGGGGGAATACCTCAACATAATATAGGCTATATATGAAATACCTAAAGCCAACATCATACTCACCAGGAAAAACCTAAAAGTTTTCTCAGTAAAATCAGAAACAAGACAAGGATGTCTTCTTTCACCATTTATATTCAACATAGTATTGGAAGTCCTAGACACAGTGGTCAGACAAAAAAAGAAATAAAAGATATCCAAATCATAAGGCGGAAGTAAAATATATTTATTTGCAGATAACATGATAGTGTACGCAGAAAACCCTATACACTCCACCAAAAAACTACTGACCTAATAAGTGCTTTTGGCAAAACAGCAGGATAAAGAGTGAATATTTAGAAATTGAAGGCATTTTTGTATACCAACAATGAAATAACAGTAGCAGAAATCAGGAACAATAACATTTGCTATAGCAACAATAAAAATAAAGTACCTAGGAATAAATTTAACCAAGGAGGTAAAAGACCTGTATGCAGAAAACTATACAACATGGGAGAAAAAAATTAAGGACGACACAATAAATGGAAGCATATACCGTGCTCATGGATTGAAAGAATTAACATCATCAAAATGTCCATACTGAGGAGAGAAGATGGCCGAGGAGTGAATGGGAGTCACGCTGACCTCCTCCCAAGACCAAACTGGAACTGCAACAAAATAGTGGAGTAATCACCTGGAAAGCAGTGGAGCGATAGTGGGAGAGGAGCCTTGGTGCCACGGACAGTGGATTCTACTCTCACAAATCCCAATGGGTGAGAAGTGCAGTGGAAGCTTGAGAGGGTGGGCTGGGTGCCCACAGGCACTGGCACCAGAGGGACATTGAAACGGCCAGTTAGCTTCCCCCAAGAAGAACGGGGTCTGAATCATAAACAGGAACCCCCAAACTACAGCAGCTAAAACCAAAAAAATACAGATGAAACGCAACCCCGAAAAGCTTAGGGGTGCTCTCTGCCAGAGACAGGTGGCTGGGGATGCAAAAAGACATTTAAAGGGCCAACACAAAAGTTGCAGTGGCATCTACCCTCCTTGATCTCTGGGTAGAGGTGGCAGCAGGGTGGGCTGGTGCCTGGGAAAATACTGGTGAGGAAAACTTTGTGAAGAGGACTGACACGGCGGCCAGTGGAGCCCTGGTGATAACGCAACTCCCACTCTGCAGCTACCATCTCGCTCAGGCATAAGGGAATCAATTAACCTGCCTTTTGTGCTCTCCGCACACAGCTTGTAAGCATGTGAGCTGCGGGGCTGCATGCAGACTGGCTGAGAGAGCCTTGAGGAGAGACTGGAGATGGAGGCATTGGGGAAAGAATGGGAGGAGGAACCGGGGAATCCCACGTCCCTCCCCATTCTGTAGTCTCCATTCTGGGCAGGCAAGGCGCGCCCCCAAAGAGGCAGAAGCGGGGCGCGCATGAACTAGACTGCCCGTATTTGAAATGCAGTCCGCACAGGTGGTGGATCCTTGGCCAAAGGGGTCACATAACTTCCTGGAGGCCCTTGAGAAGAGTCTGGAAACGGAGGTGTTGGGGAAATAACAGGAGGAGGAACCGGGGTGTCTGGACTCCTTCTTCTTTCCTTAGTCTCCACTGCGCAGGAAGAGGCCACGCCCTCAAACAGCCAAAAGCCGAAAAGCACACATAGACACCCCAAAAACACCCAGTGCAGGTGTGCACACTTGCGCGGAGTGACTGGTGAGGGTTGGCCAGTGTGTATGTGAACCACGCGGGCTGGCGAACGCTTGCACCCGCCCGCAAGGCCTCCCAAAGATTGGCACTGATACTGCCTGCGAGGGAGTGCACAGAGCAGCAAGGCAGGAGGAAATTGACCTGCTGGCTGCGATTGCGGAGCGGCCCACAAAATTAGTAGAGCTGCCCAGAATCCCTGGAGGAAATATCAGAGACAGGATTAACCGAAGACTCCTGGAGCTGACTTCCTCCAATTGTCGTAGTCCCCATTTGGAAAGGGCAAGCAATGCACCCAAAGAGCCAAAAGTGGGGAAAACACACAATAGAAGACCCTAAACTGACCAGTGCCACGGAGCTCACTGGCAAGGTGGCCAGATGAGTATGCGAGGTCGCGAATAAACCCCCTGGCCTGAGGAGAGCACATGCAAACCCAGGCAGGCAGGGGATCCAGCCGCGATGGGAGCACGCTCAAGGAGCCTGTGTGAGAGTGCAGAGAGATCCCAAAAAATAGCGCTTCCCTGACTGAAAGGGTCACAGAGCTGCTCCAAGCAGGAGTCACACACAGACATTAGACTTCTGGAAGGCTCAAACAAACAAGCCAAGGTTCTATAGGGTCAACAACTGACATCATCAGAGGCAGGCCCAGAAAGAAAAGTAAAGGACAAAAATACTTAAGAGACTCTCACAAAAATGGGAAGAAAAAGAAGTTCCCCCCAAATGAGTGGAAAAGGGGACTCCCCACAGAGAGAGCTAAATGAAATAGAGGCAAGGGAACTATCAGATATTGAATTCAAAACAATGGCTCTAAGGAAGCTCAATGAGATCAGCCTGCTCAAAGATAACTATGAGAAACTGCAGAGAAACTATCAAGATCTTACAGCAAACTATATCAGCCTGGAAAAGGACATAGAAACTATCAAGAAGACACAAGAGGATATGAAGAATACCATTTCTGAATTGAAGAACACAGTAGAAGGAATCCAAAGGAGGCTGGATGAAGCCGAGGATCGAATCAGTGAGATGGAAGATAAGGTAGAAAGAAGCTCCCAGAAAGAACAAAATATGGAAAAACGGCTCAAAAAGAATGAAGAGGCATTTAGAGAAATGCGGGACAAACTGAAACTCAATAATATCCGTATATTAGGAATACCAGAATGAGAAGAAGAGGAGCAAGGGATAGAGAACCTCCTTGAAAAAGTAATGATGGAAGATTTCCCTATTGTGAGGTGATAAAGGCTCTCATGGATCCAGGAGGCACAGAGGACCCCACTCAAGAGAGTCTCAAAGAGGTCCAGTCCAAGACACATCATCACTAAAATGGCAAATGTCAAAGACAAAGAGAGAATCCTCAAGGCAGTAAGGGAGAAGGAGAAAGTAACATCCAAGGGGGCCCCGATACGCCTAGGAGCTGACTTCTCAACAGAAACACTACAAGCCAGAAGGGAATGGCAACAAATATTCCAAGTCATGAAAAGCACGGGCCTAGAGCCAAGGCTGCTCTTCCCAGCTAGGCTCTCCATTAAAATAGAAGGGAAAATACGGAGTTTCCCAGACAACAGAAGACTAAAACAATACATCTGTACCAAACCAGCACTCCAAGATATGCTAAGGGGACTGGTTTAAGCAGATGAAGGAAAAGAAAGAGAGAGAGGAACACAGGTACAAAGGGAAAAGATGAGTAAGTTTCTATCAGTAATATCTCTCAATGTGAATGGACTAAATGCCCCAATCAAAAGACACAGGGTAGCTGAACGGATAAGAAAACATGACCCACACATATGCTGCCTACAAGATACCCACCTCAGAGCAAGAGACCTACACAGATTGAAAGTAAAGGGATGGAAAAAAGTATTCCAAGCAAATGGGCAAGAGAAAAAGGCCGCGGTTGCCATACTGTATCAGACAAAGTAGATTTCAAAACAAAGGCCATAAAGAGAGACCCAGAGTGGCACTTTATCGTACTTAAAGGAAGATTCTATCAAGAAGACATCAACATTGTAAACTTATATGCTCCCAATATAGGAGCCCCCAAGTTTATAAGGAAATTGTTGGATGACTTCAAAAAAGATATAGAGAGCAACACACTGATAGTAGGGGATTTCAACACCCCACTGTCAAAAATGGACAGATCTTCCAAACAAAACATTAATAAACGTATCGTGGCGCTGAATGACACACTGAACCAAAGAGACTTAACTGACATATATAGAACCTTACATCCCAAAGAAGAAAAATACACATTCTTTCAAATGCTCATGGTAGTTTTTCAAAGATAGACCACATGTTAAGATATAAAGCAAACCTCAGCAAATTCAGGAAAATTGAAATAATACCAAACTTTTTCTCGTACCACAAGGGCTTGAAACTGGAAATCGACCTCAAAGAGAAACTTCAAACACTTGCAAACTCATGGAGACTGAACAGTACACTATTAAACAATGAATGGGTCAATAATGAGATAAGAGAAGAAATCAAAAAATTTCTGGAAACAAATGAAAATGAACAGAAAACAGTCCAAAACCTATGGGACACAGCAAAGGCAGTCCTGAGAGGGAAGTTCATAGCAATACAGGCTTACCTAAAAAAGATACAGACATTTCAAATAAAAGACCTAACACTACAACTTCAAGAACTGGAGAAACAACAACAAATAAATCCCAGAGCAAGTAGAAGGAAGGAAATAGTCAAGATTAGAGCAGAACTGAAGGACGTAGAGACAAAAGGAACAATTCAGAGGATCAACCAATCCAGAAGCTGGTTCTTTGAAAAGATTCATAAAGTGGACAAACCTTTAAGCAGACTCATCAAGAAAAAAAGGGAGAGGACCCAAATTAATAATATCAGAAATGAAAGAGGAGAAATAACAACTGATACCACAGAAATACAAACGATTGTCAGAAACTACTATCAAAAATTATATGCCAAGAAATTTGAAAATCTTGATGAAATGGACAAATTTTTACAAAAGTATATTCTTCCAACACTGAAGGAGGAAGAAACAGAAAGCGTGAACAGACCAATAACAGCTGGGGAAATTGAAGCAGTAATCAAGAAACTCCCGGAAGAGAAAAGCCCAGGGCCAGACGGTTTCTCAGGAGAATTTTACAAAACATTTAAGGTAGAGCTAAACCCTGTCCTTTTCAGACTATAACAAAAAATCTAAGAGGAGGGAAGACTCGCAGACCCTTTCCATGAGTCCAGCATCGCCCTGATCCCAAAACCAGACAAAGAACCTACAAAGAAAGAAAACTCCAGGCCAATTTCGTTGATGAACATAGAGGCTATAATCCTCTACAAATATTGGCAAAACTCATCCAGCAATCCATTAGAAAGATTATCCACCACGATCAAGTGGGATTCATTCCAGGCATGCAGGGATGGTTCAATATACGCAAATCAGTAAACGTGATACGTCACATAAATAAAAGACAAAAACCACATGATCATCTCGATAGATGCAGAAAAAGCATTTGATAAGGTACAGCACCCATTTATGATCAAAACACTCAGCAAAATGGGAATAAATGGGGCATTCCTCAACGTAATAAAGGCCATATATGAAAAACCTACAGCCAATATTATACTCAGCAAGCAAAAACTGAAAGCTTTCCAACTAAGATCGGGAACACGACAAGGATGTCTGCTTTCACCGCTTCTTTTCAACATCATATTGGAAGTCCTAGCCACAGTGTTCAGACAAGAGAAAGAGATAAAAGGCATCCAAATAGGAAAGGAGGAAGTAAAGCTATCATTGTTTGCAGATGACATGACAGTGTACATAGAGAACCCTGTAGACTCTACCAAAAAACTCCTCAACGTAATAAGTGAATTTGGCAAAACAGCAGGATACAAAGTGAACATTTAGAAATCAAAGGCGTTTTTGTACACCATCAATGCAATAGAAGAAGAAAAAATCAGAAAAAAAAATACCATTCGATATTGCAAGAAGAAAAATAAAGT
This sequence comes from Pteronotus mesoamericanus, assembly GCF_021234165.1. Classification (NCBI taxonomy): domain Eukaryota; kingdom Metazoa; phylum Chordata; class Mammalia; order Chiroptera; family Mormoopidae; genus Pteronotus; species Pteronotus mesoamericanus. Next base: position 1,171,023 of record NW_026555150.1, read on the forward strand.
ACCTCGTCATATATTTAACCAAACACGTAAAAGACCTGTACGCAGGAAACTATACAACATTGAAGAAAGAAATGGAGGAAGACACAACTAAATGGAAGCATATACCGTGCTCATGGATTGGAAGAATTAATATCATCAAAATGTCCATACTACCCAAAGCAATTTATAGATTCAATGCAATCCCTATTAAGATTCCAATGATGTATTTTACATAAATAGAACAGACATTTCAAAAACTTATATGGAACCATAAACGACCCCGAATAGCCTCAGTAATTTTGAGAAAGAAACACAAAGTAGGAGGGATTACAATACCGGACATCAAACTCTACTACAAAGCCACTATATTCAAAACAATCTGGTACTGGCACAAGAACAGACCCATAGACCAGTGGAACAGAATAGAAAGCCCAGAAATATGCCCAGGTCTTTATGGGCATCTAATATTTGACAACGGGGGCAGAAGCATAAAGTGGAGTAATAATAGCCTTTTCAACAAGTTATGTTGGGAGAGCTGGATGGCTACATGCAAAAAATTGAAATTGGATCATCAGCTGACACCATGCACAAAAGTAAATTCAAGATGGATAAAACACTTAAATAAAAGTCGCAACAGCATAGAAGTCCTAGAGGAGAACATTGGCAGGAAACTCTCAGATATTCCATGCAGCAATTTTTTCACTGATATGTCTCCTAAAGCAAGGGACATAAAGGAAATAATAAACAAGTGGGACCTCATCAAAATAAGAAGCTTCTGCACGGTTAAAGAAAACATCAGCAAAATGAAAAGGGAGCCAACCATATGGGAAAATATATTCGCTAATGATACTTTAGATCAGATAGAACTGTGATCGCCAAGATATATATAGAACTCACTTGACTCCACTTCAAGAAGACAAACCATCCAATCAAAAAATGGGCAAAGGACCTGGGCAGAAGCTTTTCCAAGGATGAGATACAGAGGGCCCAGAGGTATCTGATAGGATGCTCAGCATCACTAGCCATCAGAGAAATGCAGATCAAAAGCACCACGAGTTACCACCTCACACCGGTCAGAATGGCCATCATAAACAAATTAACAAACAGCAGGTCCTGGCGAGGCTGTGGAGAAAAGGGAACCCTAGTCCACTGTTGGTGGGAATGCAGACTGGTGAAGCCATTTGGAAAGCAGTGTGGAATTTCCTCAAAAAGCTGAAAATGGAACTGCCTTTTAATCCAGTGATTCCCCTGCTGGGACTATACCCTAAGAATCCCAAAACGCCAATTGAAAAGAACCTATGCACCCCAATGTTCATATCCGCACAATTGACAATAGCCAAGTGTTGGAAGCAACCTAAATGCCCATCAGTAGATGATTGCATCAAAAAGCAATGGTACATATACACAATGGAATACTACCCATTAGAAAGAAAGAAAGAACTACTAAACTTCGCGTCAGCATGGATGTAACTGGACAGCATTATGCTAAGCGAAATAAGCCAGGGGTCCAAAGACAAATACCATATGATCTCACGTATAAGTGGAACCTAACCAACAATACAAAGATGCAAGGAAAATAAGACCAGCAACTCTGAAAGGAAAAGAAATCAACAGAGAGAAGAGGGAAGGAGGGAGTTGGGGCAGGGACAAGGAAAGGAAGGGGAAAGTCAAGGAACATATAGCAAGGACTCATGGACAAAACCAAAGGGGAAGAGCTGAGAGAGGGAAGGAGGGAGGGGGCAAGGGAAAGTGGTGGGGGGGGGGAGGCAGAGACAAATGTATTTGAAAAAATAAATTAAAATAAAATTTAAAGAAAATGTCCATACTACCTAAAGTAATTTATATATTCAACACAATCTATATTAAAATACCAATGATGTATTTCACAGAGATAGAACAGACATTTCAAAAATTTATGTGGAACCATAAATTACACCAAATAGCAGTAGCAATTTAGAGGAAGAAACGAAAGCAGGAGGGATCATGATACTAGACATTAAACTATATTACAAGGCCACTGTAATCAAAACAGTCTGGTACTGGCACAACAGCAGACACATAGATGAGTGGAACAGAGTAGAAAGCCCAGAAATAAACCCATGTCTCTATGGTCAATTAATATTCAACAAAGTGGGCAGAAGCTTAAATTGGAGTAAAAATAGCCTCTTCAACAAATGGTGTTGGAAGAGCTGGACAGCTACATGTAAAACATTGAAATTGGATCACCAACTGACACTATACACAAATATAAACTTAAGATGGATAAAAGACTTGAATATAATTCACAACACCATCAAAGTCCTAGAGGAGAACACAGGCATGAAACTCTCAGATATCCCACGCAGCAATATTTTCACTGACATGTCCCCCAAAGCAAGGGACATAAAGGAAAGAATAAACTAGTGGGACCTCATCAAAATAAGAAGTTTCTGCATGGCTAAAGAAAACAACAGCAAAATTAAAAGGGAGCCAACCAGATGAGAAAATATATTTGCCAATGATATGTCAGATAGTGGTTTGAAATCCAAAAATATAAATAACTCACATGACTCCACTCCAAGAAGAGAAACAATCCTATTAAAAAATGGGCAAAGGACCTAGGCAGACCCTTTTTCAAGGAAGAGAGACAGAGGTACCAGAGACATTTGAAAGGATGCTCAGCATCACTAGCCATCAGAGAAATGCAAATTAAAACCACAATGAGTTACCACACTCACAGGTCAGAATGGCCATCATAAACAGATCTACAAACAACAGGTGCTGGCGAGGCTGTGAAGAAAAGGGAACCTTAGTACACTGTTGGTCGGAATGCCTTCTGGTGCAGGCAGTGTAGAAAACAGTGTGGAATTTCGTCAAAAATCTAAAAATGGAACTGCCTTTTGGCTAAGCAATTCCAGTGCTGGGATTATATGCTAGAATACCAAAACGCCAATTCAAAAGAACGTATGCACCCCAATTTTCATAGTACCATAATTTGCAATAGCCAAGTGTTGGAAGCAACCTAAATGCCCATCAGTAAATGAGTGCATCAAAAGATGGTCTATTTACATAATGGAGTACTACGCAGCAGAAAGAAAGAAAGAGCTACTACCTTTTGTGACAGCATGGATGGAACTGGAAAGTATTATGCTAAGTGAAATAATCCAGGTCGCAAGAGACAAATACCAGCTTATCTCACCTATAAGTGGAACCTCACCAACAAAACAAACAAGCAAGGAAAATATAACTGGCAACATTGAAAGGAACAAGAATCCAACAGAGTAAAGAGGGAAGGATGGGGGGCCGGAAAGGAAAGGGAAGAGTCAAGGGAAGGAACATGTATAAAGGACCCTTGGACACAACCAACATGGGGAAGTATTGAGGGAGGATGGTGGGGGAGGGGGACAGGGGAAAGGAGAGGCAGGAGGGTAGGGACAAATGTATTTGAACAATTTATAAAATTATGGAGACAGCTTAGTGAATCTTCCCTGGGTCAGTCTACGTTTTCTCATTTATATCCCATAAAAAGATCAACATTTCCTCCTTAACTTTTATTCATTCTGTCTCCTGGATCCCTCATTTTTGTTTACTCTTTCTTCATCCCCATTATCTTTATCCAAACACTTGGTCTGGGTTATAGCTATAGCCTTACACATAGTTTTTTTTTCTCCTAAGTAAACACTCCTCTCTCTTATCCACTAATATTTGACAAAGGAGTGAAGGTATATGAATTCACAATTTACAAACTGGCATAGGGAAATGTAATATGCCAATCAACTGGGCAATAATTATTAGAGACATTATTGCCAGCCCACAAACACCTAAACTTCAGATAATTGCAAATTAAATATGACAGTACCACTTTTACCCTTAAAATGGAAAATAATGAATATAAAAGAGTGCTATTTAGTTTTAACAAGTTCTGAGGAAATGGGCAGTATCAACTAGGCTGCTGTGAGTGTGGATTGCTGTAATCTTTTGGCAAGACAATCTTTTTTTTATCTTAATGTTAATCATTTTTTATTAGAAATCTATCCTACCCAAATAAAATATATGTAAGATGCATATTGCACCATCATTCTATTTCAAATTAATATTTTAGTTAAATATTTCTGTTTTATAAGGCAATGGATGACAATTATGGTTTATTTATTTATTTTATTTATTAACTTTATTAGGAAATAGTTTTTTATTGTTCAAATACATTTTCTCCATTTTCCCACCACCACTTTCCCCTCACCCACCCACCCCTACCTCCCAGCCTCAGTCCTTCCCCACATTGGCTTTGTCCATGGGTCCTTTATACATGTTCCTTGGTTTGACCCTTCCTCTTCCTTTCCCCCTTACCCTCATCCCTGGTTCCCTTTCATTATTGTTGGTTTATTTTTTTCTTTCAATGTTGCTGCTTATATTTTCCTTGCTTGTTTTTTTAAATTAATTAATTTATTTTTCCAAATACATTTGTCTCCGTCTTTCCTCCACCACTTTCCCCTGCCCCCTTCCCCACTCTCCCTCTCTCGATCCTTCCCCACTTTGGCTTTGTCCATGAGTCCTTGCTATATGTTCCTTGACTTGCCCCTTTCCTTCCTTTTCCCTCGCCCACCCCTCCCTCCTTCCCTATTGTCTCTGTTGGTTTCCTTTTCTTTCAGTGTTGCTGGTCTTATTTTTTGTTGATTAGGTTCCACTTATAGGTGAAATCATATGGTGTTTAACTTTCACCACCTGGCTTATTTCACTTAGCATAATGTTCTCCAGTTCTGTCCATGCTTTCGCAAAGGTAGTAGCTCTTTCTGCTGTGTAGTAGTCCATTGTGAAAATGTACCATAGTTTTTTGATCTACTCATTTACTGATGGGCACTTGGGTTGCTTCCAGTAGTTGGCTATTGTAAATTGTGCTGCTGTGAAATTGGGGTGCATAGGTTCTTTTGAATTGGCGTTTTGGGCGTTTAGGGTATAATCCCAGCAGTGGAATTCCTTGGTCAAAAGGCAGTTCCATTTTTAGCTTTTTGAGGAAATTCCAAACTGTTTTTCACAGTGGCTGCACAAGTCTGCATTCCCCCCAATAGTGGACTAGGGTTCCCTTTTCTCTACAACCTCGCCAGCAATTGTCATTTGTTGATATTTTTATGATGGCCATTCTGACCAGTGTGAAGTGGTATCTCATTGTGGTTTTAATTTGCGTGTCTCTGATGGTTGTGATATTGAGTATCCTTTAATATGTCTCTGGGCCCTGTTTATGTCCTTGGAGAAGTGTCTGTTTAGGACCTTTGCCCATTTTTTAATTGGATTGTTTGTCTTCCTCTACTTTGTCTTCCCCCAATTTTTTAAAGAGAAAATTTTATATCTATGTCTATTGGCCCAGAAAGATGTACATAATATACTGTTTTGTGGTAAAAAAAAAAAAAAACATGTTGAAGAACAATGAATATAAGATGATCACTTATATAGATAAATAATAGAGAACCTAAAAGTTTGTATTTTTAGTGTATGTTTGTGATATTATAGAGAAAGGGACAAGAGTGGGGATGGTTACCACTAGAGGGGAGGCTGTTTGGTTTTTTAAACAAATCAACTAAAATGTCAATATCTTTTAATGAGATTCAAAATGTGATTATTTGTGTGATTATAGAAAATGACACAGTAGTTGGGTGAATACACACCAAACTAGTTACCACTGGATAGGACTGAATGCTTCCTCTAGTGTGTTATACTAGAAAGCCAGTGTAGGATAGCTGTTAAGAACTTAGGGCCTATAATATAATTATGTGAGTTTGAATCTTAGCTCCAATATTTATAATATGTATTGTCTTTGACAAGTTTAATAAATCAGTGCTTTAGTTCCCTCATTAACAAAATAGGGTAATAATAATACCTGATGAATAAATTGATGAGAATTACATGAACTAATATATATTTAATGCTTAAAAATTCCCTGTTACAAATCAACTATTCAATAAACGTTAGCTGTTATTCTAGAATGATAGGATTTATATGGATATCTCACTTACTGGGGCACGGTATTTTAAAAGTATATATAAGTAGACCCTAATCAACAAAACATACAAGTCAGCAAAATAGAATCAGAGACATGAAAATAAAGAACAAACTGACAGTGACCAGAGGGGAGGAGGGAGGGAGATAATTGGGGAAAGAAGGGGAAAGGGCAAGTCAAGGAACATGTATAAAGGACCCATAGACAAAGACAATGTGGGGGATTGAATGTGGGGAGTAGGGCAGGAGAGAGTAATGAGGGAAAAATGGGGACAACTGTAATTGAACAACAATAAAAAAATTTAAAAAGAAGTGTATATGCAGGTAAGTCTAGTGTGTGTGTGTATAAAATCAGTGATTTACACTGAGAATAGGATTATGGCAGTTAATTTTTTTATTTTTAATAATTTATAAAGTATATATTACTTATTCAGATGAAAAGCAAAAACGTATTACAAGTAATATATGTGATATTGGGGCAAATAAGATAAATCACCTGCAGCTTACCATGCAAACACATCTAAGGCCAAGTCCTAGATTTCAGCCAAATTTATTTCCATATTTCTTCAGCTCTAATTAGGATGACCACATAATTATCTAATTCAGGGTACTTTTGAGAGAAAAATAGGGCACTTTACAATTAAACCTAGAACTGGTCTTAAACGGGACTGCCTGGAGAACTAGGATACATGGTCATGCTAGCCCCAGTAGAATTTCCTTGGACATACCTATACTCACCCCACTGTAGGCCAGCATACCTCTGCTTCCTTCGGATTCATAATTGTCATTAAGGACACTCTCATTCATGCTACCACCATTTTTCATTTGGATTAATACTAGCTTTACAAGAGACCTCCCTTCTTTCCTTTATTTTACTCACTCATCACAGCTGTCAGAGTAATCATTTTAAAATGTAGGTTAAACAATGCCACTCTTTTGCTCAGTTCCTCCAATGACTTTCTGTGTCACAGAGTAAAATTCAGAGTACTTTCAGTTGTCTTTATAAGACCCTACCCTATCTGGCTGTCCCCTACCTTCAAATAAAGATCTGATTGATTCTCTAACCTTATCTCCTACTATTCCTCCTATCATTGGTTTGCCTCCAGCAATATTGACCCCTTTCCTGTTCTTCAAACATGTCAGAAATTCCTCCACCTGAGTGACTTTCCATTTCTGTGCCCTCTCCTTGGTGTGCTCTTTCTGCCAATATCTATGGGGTTTGCTCCCTCATATTTTTCATTTTTTTCCCTCAAAGTCTCATTTCTCATGAAGCCTACTCATACACTTTATTTAAAATTGTAAATCATTGCCCCTCTGATACTCCTCATTCCTTTTCTCAATTTATTTATTTTCTTTTGAAATTCATTAGAATGTAAGCCTCTATGAAGTTAATAATTTTCTCATATCCCCTATTGTACCCATAGTTGCTACAACAGTACTGACCACATAGCAAGTGCTTAATACATATTTGTTGATTTACAATCAAGACAAACTTCACTTGCTTCTGTAACATTTTCAAGTACAGACTTGTTTATACTATTTCTTTGTAGGATCTAAACCACATTCTTTTGGGGGCCATGCTTAATGCCATGACTTCTATGAGCATATTGCCTATCAGTTCTGAAAATGCTCATGAGTCTACTAATGACCACAAGCTATATGCTATACCAGTTTGTAAGTAAATGACAAGTTTTGGAAACATGTCCCTTCATATATTTTTAAGCAGATGGCATAGGAAATGAGAGTATGTTATCTGTGCTGGTGCAGATCTTTATTATATAGCCACTAATTCCTCAGAGGAGTAATAAAGAATGACATCAAAAGAAGAAAGGTCTCCAGACTCATTTTTGTGTGATACTTTGCCAAGAGCAACATTATCAGGGCAGTACATGCAGCACATTGAGTTGGGGGGCCCTGGAAGTCTGTGAATTTGGTGCCACCACAGACTTAACTGCTTAATTATGTTGTCTTTCCAATTTTACATTCTTAATTACACATTTGTAAAACTCCCCCTTATTTTGAGCGTAAATATAACTGCCACAAAAATATAATTGTCCATGTTTGTCAAATATCTAATTTTTTTAGTTGCTGGTTCCTAATTACATATGAAATATAAATGAGTTGTAGGCCATATATTCTGTGTTAACTACTGCAAGGAAAACTTTTCATAGGTCCAATCAACACTGAAATTGCAGGAAGTAACTAGCTTGGTGTCGAACATTCTTTATGTAGACTGCTTCTCCATCTAGACATCCAGTAATATACAATTAGTGATTATTTACATATACATCCATAAAATGTCATAAAACAACATATCCCATGGCAATTGCGTTTGGAAAGTTTTCATGCTATGAACAAGTATTTTACCCTAACTTGCTCTAGTGCCACTAACTTATCTATTTACAGACTAAACTTCATGAAGTCAGGACCCTTGTTCACTATTTTATACCTAGGTATATGTTTCCTGAGGTTATCATGACAAATTACCATAAATTTAATGTTTTAAAACAAATTTGTTTTCTAACCGTTCTGGAGGCCCAAAATCTGAAAAGGTGCCTGCACTGCTGCACTCTCTCATGAGGCTCTGGAAGAGGCTTCCTTGACCCTTCCTATTTCTGGTTGCTGGCCAGAATTCTTTGGCATTCCAATCTCTGCTCCTCTCTTCACATGGTCTTTTTCTCTGTGTTCTTTTCTGTGTCAAAACCTCCTCAACCTTTCTCTTTTAAGCATATGTGTCATTATGAACATACATGCTGTTACAAACATACATGCCTTATTCAAGATAAGCATCTCTCAAGAAGGACTGAGGGAGGGAGATGAGGGAGGGGGACAGGGGAAAGTGGTGGTGGGAAGGTAGAGACAAATGTATTTGAACAAAATAATTTTAAAAATAATGATATTAAAACTAAAAAAAAAAAGATGCTGAACTTGATCACATCTTTTGCCATGTAAGGTAATGTGCTCTATTTTTCATATAAGGTAGTATTTACAAGTTATAGGTATTAGGAAGTGAATATGTCCTTGGGACAGGATTGTTTTTCCAGCTCACCACACTGACAGTGCCTAACACATAATAGAAATTTGATAAATTTAGTGGCTTATATGCCTTGAGCAAGTGTGTCTCTCTCACCTACCTGCCCCTCCCCCCACTTAGCTCTCCCTTTCTATTAGATTTTCTCATATTTAGTCTGAGAGGGTTGAATTATATAATCATTTTGACATAAAATGACATAAAACAATGATAAAAAATCACATGGAATACTGATTAAGCCAGGTATAGGCTTGAGTTTCATATAGTTCATTCCACACTTCCATTATTCAGTGAAATAAAGAAAAGGACATGCACATGTCTTTGTGTTTCTGAGTTGGCTTATTATAGCATATCAGCCATTTTAAGGCAATAGAATGAGGTTTGATAGAAATGTTCTCACTTCAACTACATATGTGAAATCTCTGTAAATGCCTGATACTTGCAATATGTTTGTAATCAGTCTTGACCCCCATATTTGAACCATGAAGAACTATATCAGAATTATTTTTTCCCGGAATATTATGAAACAAAACACTGTAGGATACATAGACTGCCATCCAAAGAAAACACGTTTTGATAGCTAAAATTTTAATCAAGTGTAAACAGTTTGCAATAGCTATTATTTTAAGATACATTGGAATTATTAATATTTTAAAATAAAACTTTTATTATGCTTAGAGATATATCAGCCATTAAAGACAACTAACATGGTTTCATTCATATGTGGAAATTAATGAACTAACAAGCAAAATAGAGACAAACTCAAAGATAGCTGTTTGGGATGGGATTGAGAAAATAAAAATATAAACTAAAACTTTAACATCACCTTTTTAAATATATTTAATGAAATGTAAATGCCAAAGAAATTTGATATCTGCTATTATATATTTTTAAAATATGCAAATTTTACAAAGTTTCTTTACACATAGGCAATTTCCCCTTGAATTCATGTTTTCATTCAACTAGTCAAGTTTGTTATCCTAATTTAATATACATTTGAATGAAAATATTTTCTTCATTTTCAATAAATGGTGCTAGAACAACTAGGTGCCCACATAAAAAAAAAGAATCTAAACACAGACCTGACACGCTTCACCAAAATTAACTTAAAATGGATCACAGATCTAAATGTAAAGCACAGTACCATAAAACTCCAAGATGATAACATTGGAGAAAACCTTGATGACTTTGGATATGGTGATGATTTTTTTGGTACAACACCAAAGACAGAATTCATGAAAGACATAATTGATAAGCTAATTTCCGTGAAATTAAAAACTTCTACTCTGAGAAAGACAATGTTAAGATAATGAGAATATAAGCCACAGACTTGGATATATACAGGGGTTAATGAAAGTCGGTTTATAGTTGTGAGTATATGAAGCACAGTTTATTCTTGTATTATTATTTATTAATTTGTATTATTTCCCATCCTGTAAAACTATTTTTGCCCACCCTTGTATTTGCAAAAGACACATGATAAGGGACTGGTGTACAAAATACACAAAGAACTCATAACTCACCCACTGAATTGTACACTAGAAAAGGGTGACTTTTGTGGTAGGTCAATTATATCTCGTAAAAGCTCTTATAAAAGAAAAAGAAAAGAACTCATAACTCAACAACAAAAAAGAAATGGGCAAAATTCCTGGCTGGTGTGGCTCAGTTGGTTGGGCATAGTCCCACAAACTTAAAGATCATGGATTCAATTCCTGGTGAGTGCACATGCCTTGGTTGCAGATTTGGTCCTTGGTCAGGGTGCACACAAAAAGCAAACATTCAATGTTTCTCTCTCACATTGATGTTTCACTCCTACTCTTTCTTCCTCACTTTCCCTCTCTCTAAACTCTCTTTCCTTCTCTAAAAGCAATGAAAAAATACTCTTCGGTGAAGATTAAAAGAATTTCATGGGACAAAGATGTTAAAAAACATCACAACATAAGAGATGTACAGATAACAAATAAAGCATATGAAAATATGCTTCACATCATATGTCATCAAGCAAATGCAATTTAAAACAACAATAAGATACCACTATAAACTTATAAGAATGGAAAAAATCCAGAAGATTGACAACACTAAATGCTGGTGAAGATGTGGAGCAACAGGAAGTCTCATTCATTGCTGGTGGGAATGAAAAATGATACAGCCATTTTGGGAAACAGCTTGCAATTTTCTTACAAAATTCAACATAATTTTACCATGTGATCCAGCAATCTCATTCCTTGCTTTATACTCAACTAAACTGGAAAATCCATATTCACATACAGTCCTGCACTTGAATACTCATAGCTTTTTTCATAATTGCTCAAATTTAGAAGAACCATTATCTTCCAGTAGGTAAATAGACAAATAAACTTGGTACACCCAGACAATGGAATATTATTCAGCACAAAGAGGAAATAAGCTATCATGCCAGGACAATACATGGAGAAATCTTAAGTGCATACTAATAATTAAAAGCCAATCTGAGAAGACAACATACTGTATGATTCTAACTATAAGACTTTCTGGAAAATACAAAAATAATGGAGACAATAAAAAGATCAGTGCTTGCCAGGGGTTGGAGGAAATAGGGGATGGAGAGGGATGAATTGGTGGAGCACAATGGATTTTTAGGGCAATAAAAATGTATGGTACTTCCCCGACCAGCGTTGCTCAGTTGGTTGGTCATCAACCCACAAAATAAAAGGTTTCCAGTTTAATTCGCAGTCAGGGCACATGCTTGGGCTGCCAGTTCTTTCCCAAATCAGGGCATATATGAGAGGCATCTGATTGATGTTTTTTTCTCACACTGATGTTTCTTCACTCTCCACCTCCCTTACATTCTCTCTAAAAATAAATAAAATTTTTAAAAAATGTATGATACCTTAAGTATAGAAATACATAATATGCATTTCTCTATACCCATAAAATATACAACACCAAGAGTGAACCATAATCTAAACCAGTGATTTTCAATTGGTGTGCTGAAAGAATTAAAACATGCAATACCTGACTAGTTAACCAGAGGAACTGGCTTCTTTTTCCTTATATTGTCAAATAAAAATGACATCACCCAATAAAATAATAGCTGTCCAATATGAATAAATCAAAATTATACCTATTTTCTGTCAGATTGGCAAAAAATATATATTTTGGTGTGCTGCCAAATTTTGGTAATTAGTTTATATGTGCCATGAAATGAAAAAGGTTGGAAATCACTGATCTAAACTGTGACTTTGGATGATTATGATGTGTCAATGTAAGTTTGTCAATTTTATTTTTTTCTGCTTCAATCTTTATTGTATTTTTCCACTGCCATTTAGTCCCCTTATACTCCCCTTCCTGCAGCAATCACCACATGTTTTCCATGTTCATGAGTTCTTTTTCCTTTTTGCTCAGTCCCTCTACCCCATAACCTTCCCCAGCAGCTGTCATCTACTTTCCATCTATGGGGCTTTCTCTGTTTTGCATGTTAGCTCAGTTTGTTCATTAGATTCCACATATGAGTGAAATCATATAGTATTTGCTTTTTCCTGGATGGCTTATTTCACTTAGCATAATGTTCTCCAGGTCCATCCATACTGCTACAAAGAGTAAAATTTTCTTTTTTACAGCTGAGTAGTATTCCATTGTGTAAATATTCCATAGATGTTATATTAACTCATCTATTGATGGACACTTGGGCTGCTTCCATGTCTTGGCTTTTGCAAATAATGTTGCAATGAACATAGGGGTGCTTATGATCTTTTGAATTAGTGTTTTGGGTTCCTTTGGATTTATTCCCCAAAGTGGGGTCACTGGGTCAAAAGGCAGATACATTTTTAATTGTTTGATGTATCTCTATACAGCTTTCTACAGTGGCTGCGGAAGTCTGCATTCCCACAAACAGTGCAAAAGGGTTCCCCTTTCTCCACATCCTTGTCAGCATTGTTGTTTGTTGATTTATTGATGATGGCCATTCTGACAGGTAGGAGATGGTATCTCATTATGGTTTTAATTTGCATTTCTCTGATGGTTAGTGATCCTGAGCATCTATTCATAAGTTTATGAGCCATTTGTATCTTCTCTTTTGAGAAGTATCTGTTGAAGAACTTTGCCCATGTTTTAATTGTTTTTTTTTTTTTTGGTGTTGAGTTTTGTTAAGCATGTTATAAATTTTAGATATTAACCAATTATCAGATATACGAGCAAATATGCTGTTCGATTCTGTTGGTTATCTTTTTACTTTGTGGATGATTTCCTTTGCTGTGCAAAACCTTTTTAGTTTGATGTAGTCCTATTTGTTTATTTTTTCTTTTGTTTCCCTTACCAGGGAGATATATTCGATAAAAAATTGATACGAGCAATGTCCAAGATTTGCTGCCTATGTTTTCTTCAACAACTTTTATGGATTGGGTTAAACATTTAAGTCTTTGATCCATTTTGAACATCCTCTTGTGTGTGGTGTATGAAGGTAGTCTAGTTTCATTTTTTCTGCATGTGTCCATTTTTTCCAACAACATTTATTGAATAAACTATATTTAGCCCATTGTATGTGCTTGTTTCCTCTGTCAAATATTGATTGACTATAAAGGTGTGGGTTTATTTCTGGGCTCTCTATTCTGTTCCATTGATCTATGTGTCTGTTTTTATGACAGTACCAGTCTGTTTTGATGACTATGGCCTTATAGTACAGTTTGATATTAGGTAGTTTGATCCTTCTAGATTAGTTCTTTCTCAGGATAGCTCTTGCTATGTGGGACCATTTGTGGTTCCATATAAATTTTTAAAATATTTGTTCCAATTCTGGAAATATGTCTTTGGAATCCTGATAGGAATTATGCTGAATCTACATATTGCTTCAGTTAGTATAGATATTGTAATGAAGTTCATTCATCCTGTCCATGAACATGGTATGTGCTTCCACTATTTATACAATTTCTTTCTTCAGTGTCTTATAATTTTCCATGTACAGGTTTTTTACATCCTTTTTTTGGAGTTTTAATTTTTTAATTTTTTAATTTTTATTTTATAATTTATTTATTTTTTCAAATACATTGGTCTCTGCCTACCCCCCACCACTTTCCCTTGCCCCTCCCTCATTCCCTCCCTCAGCTCTTCCCCTTTGGTTTTGTCCATTAGTCCTTACTATATATTCCTTCACTTTCCCCTTCCTTTCCTTTCCCCCCCTTCCCTATTGTCTCTGTTGAATTCTTTTCCTTTTAGTGTTTCTGGTCTTATTTGCCTTGCATCTTTGTACTGTTGGTTAGGTTCCACTTACAGGTGAGATCATATGGTATTTGTGTTTCGCTACCCTGGCTTATTTCGCTTAGCATAATTCTCTCAAGTTCCATCCATGCTGTCGCAAAATTTAGTAGTTCTTTTTTACTTTCTACTGGGTAGTATTCCATTGTGTATACATACCATAATTTTTTGGTCCAATCATCTGCTGATGGGCATTTAGGTTGCTTCCAACATTTGGCTATTGTCAATTATGCTGCTATGAACATTGCGGTGCATAGGTTCTTTTCAATTGGTGTTTTGGGATTCTTAGGGTATAGTCCCAGCAGGGGAATCACTGGATCAAAGGCAGTTCCATTTTCAGCTTTTTGAGAAAATTCCACAATGCTTTCCACAATGGCTTCACCAGTCTGCATTCCCACCAACAGTGTACTAGGGTTCCCTTTTCTCCACAGCCTCACCAGCACCTGTTGTTTGTTGATCGGTTTATGATGGCCATTCTGACCGGTGTGAAGTGGTACCTCATGGTGCTTTTGATCTGCATTTCTCTGATGGCTAGTGATGCTGAGCATCCTATCAGATACCTCTGGGCCCTCTGTATCTCCTCCTTGGAAAAGCATTTGCCCAGGTCCTTTGCCCATTTTTTGATTGGATCATTTGTCTTTTTGGAGTGGAGTTGAGTGAGTTCTTTATATATCTTGGAGATCAGGACTCTATCTGATGTATCATTAACAAATATATTTTCCCATACGGTTGACCCTTTTCCATTTTGCTGATGTTTTCTTTTGCCGTGCAGAAGCTTCTTATTTTGATGAGGTCACACTTGTTTATTCTTTCCTTTATGTCCCTTACTTTAGGAGACATATCAGTGAAAAAATTGCTGCATGGGATATCTGAGAGTTTCCTGCCAATGTTCTCCTCTAGGACTTTTATGCTGTTGCAACTTCTATTTAAGTCTTTTATCCATCTTGACTTTATTTTTGTGTATGATGTCAGCTGATGATCCAATTTCAATTTTTTGCATGTAGCCGTCCAGCTCTCCCAACACCATTTGTTGAAGAGGCTATCATTACTCCACTTTATGCTTCTGCCACCTTTGTCAAATATTAGATGCCCATATACACCTGGGCTTATTTCTGGGCTTTCTATTCTGTTCCACTGGTCTATGGGTCTGTTCTTGTGCCAGTACCTGATTGTTTTGAGTATGGTGGCTTTGTAGTAGAGTTTGATGTCCGGTATTGTGATCCCTCCTACTTTGTGTTTCTTTCTCAAAATTGCTGCGGCTATTCGGGGTTGTTTATGGTTCCATATAAACTTTTGAAATGTCTGTTCTATTTCTGTTAAATACGTCATTGGAATCTTAATAAGGATTGCATTAAATCTATAAATTGCTTTGGGTAGTATGGACATTTTGAGGATATTAATTCTTCCAATCCATGAGCACGGTATATGCTTCCATTTATTTGTGTCTTCCTTAATTTCTTTTTTCAATGTTGTATAGTTGTCTGCATACAGGTCTTTTGTGTCTTTGGTTAAATTTATGCCTAGGTACTTTATCTTTTTTCTTGCTATATCGAATGGTATTTTTTTTTCTGATTTCTTCTTCTTCTATTGCACTGCTGGTGTACAAAAACACCTTTGATTTCTGAATGTTGACTTTGTATCCTGCTGCTTTGCCAAATTCACTTATTAGGTTGAGGAGTTTTTTGGTAGAGTCTACGGGGTTCTCTATGTACACTATCATGTCATCTGCAAACAATGATAGTTTTACTTCCTCCTTTCCTATTTGGATGCCTTTTATCTCTTTCTCTTGTCTGACCGCTGTGGCTAGGACTTCCAATACGATGTTGAAAAGAAGCGGTGAGAGCGGACATCCTTGTCGTGTTCCCGATCTTAGTGGGAAAGCTTTCAGTTTTTGCCCGTTGAGCATGATATTAGCTGTAGGTTTTTCATATATGGCCTTTATTACGTTGAGGAATGCCCCATTTACTCCATTTTGCTGAGTGTTTTGATCATAAACGGGTGCTGTACCTTATCAAATGCTTTTTCTGCATCTATTGAGATGATCATGTGGTTTTGTCTTTTCTCTTATTTATGTGATGTATCACATTTACTGATTTGTGTATATTGTGACATCCCTGCATGCCTGGAATGAATCCCACTTGATCGTGGTGCATAATCTTTTTAATGTATTGCTGGATGGGGTTTACCAATATTTTGTTGAGGATTTTAGCATCTATGTTGATCAGCAAAATTGGCCTGTAGTTTTCTTTCTTTGTAGGGTCTTTGTCTGGTTTTGGGATCAGGTTTATGCTGGCCTCATAGAAAGAGTCTGGGAGTCTTCCCTCCTCTTGGATATTTTGGAATAGTCTGAGAAGGACAGGGGTTAGCTCTTCCTTAAACATTTCGTAAAATTCTCCTGGGAAACCGTCTGGCCCTGGGCTTTTGTGTGCTGGGAATTTCTTGATTACTGCTTCAATTTCCTCAGCTGGTATCGGTCTGTTCAAGATTTCTGTTTCTTCCTCCTTCAGTGTTGGAAGATTATACTTTTCTAAAAATTTGGCCATTTCATGAAGATTTTCAAATTTCTTGGCATATAATTTTTGATAGTACTTTCTGACAATCGTTTGTATTTCTATGGTATCAGTTGTTATTTCTCCTCTTTCATTTCTGATATTAATAATTTGGGTCCTCTCTCTTTTTTTCCTGATAAGTCTGCTTAAAGGCTTGTCAATTTTATTTATCTTTTCAAAGAACCAACTTCTGGATTGGTTTATCCTCTGAATTGTTCCTTTTGTCTCTACGTCCTTCAGTTCTGCTCTAATCTTGACTATTTCCTTCCTTCTACTTGCTCTGGGATTTATTTGTTGTTGTTTCTCCAGTTCTTGAAGTTCTAGTGTTAGGTCTTTTATTTGAAATGTCTGTATCTTTTTTAGGTAAGCCTGTATTGCTATGAACTTCCCTTTCAGGACTGCCTTTGCTGTGTCCCATAGGTTTTGGACTGTTGTCTGTTCATTTTCATTTCTTTCCAAAAATTTTTTTGATTTCTTCTCTTATCTTATTATTGACCCATTCATTGTTTAATGGTACACTGTTCAGTCTCCATGAGTTTGCAAGTGTTTGAAGTTTCTCTTTGAGGTCGATTTCCAGTTTCAAGCCCTTGTGGTACGAGAAAAAGTTTGGTATTATTTCAATTTTCCTGAATTTGCTGAGGTTTGCTTTATATCTTAACATGTGGTCTATCTTTGAAAAACTACCATGAGCATTTGAAAGAATGTGTATTTTTCTTCTTTGGGATGTAAGGTTCTATATATGTCAGTTAAGTCTCTTTGGTTCAGTGTGTCATTCAGCGCCACGATATGTTTATTAATGTTTTGTTTGGAAGATCTGTCCATTTTTGACAGTGGGGTGTTGAAATCCCCTACTATCAGTGTGTTGCTCTCTATATCTTTTTTGAAGTCATCCAACAATTTCCTTATAAAGTTGGGGGCTCCTATATTGGGAGCATATAAGTTTACAATGTTGATGTCTTCTCGATAGATTCTTCCTTTACGTATGATAAAGTGCCTCTCTGGGTCTCTTTTTATGGCCTTTGTTTTGAAATCTACTTTGTCTGATACAAGTATGGCAACGCCAGCCTTTTTCTCATGTCCATTTGCTTGGAATATTATTTTCCATCCCTTTACTTTCAATCTGTGTAGGTCTCTTGCTCTTAGGTGGGTCTCTTGTAGGCAGCATATGTATGGGTCATGTTTTCTTATCCATTCAGCTTCCCTGTGTCTTTTGATTGGGGCATTTAGTCCATTCACATTGAGAGATATTACTGATAGAAACTTAGTCATCTTTTCT
The DNA here is from genome assembly GCF_021234165.1 of Pteronotus mesoamericanus. NCBI lineage: Eukaryota > Metazoa > Chordata > Mammalia > Chiroptera > Mormoopidae > Pteronotus > Pteronotus mesoamericanus. The sequence goes on from NW_026555150.1 coordinate 1,189,057, forward strand.
CTTTGTACTTGTGTTCCTCTCTGTCTCATTCTTTTCCTTCATCTGCTTAAATCAGTCCCCTTAGCATATGTTGGAGTGCTGGTTTGGTAGAGATGTATTCTTTTAGCCTTCTTTTGTCTGGGAAACTCCGTATTTCTCCTTCTATTTTAATGGAGAGCCTAGCTGGGTAGAGCAGCCTTGGCTTTAGGCCCTTGCTTTTCATGGCTTGGAATATTTGTTGCCATTCCCTTCTGGCTTGTAGTGTTTCTGTTGAGAAGTCAGCTCCTAGGCGTATCGGGGCCCCCTTGGATGTTACTTTCTCCTTCTCCCTTGCTGCCTTGAGGATTCTCTCTTTGTCTTTGACATTTGCCATTTTAATGATGATGTGTCTTGGACTGGACCTCTTTGAGTCCCTCTTGAGTGGGGTCCTCTGTGACTCCTGGATCCATGAGATCCTTTCTCTCCTCACATTAGGGAAATTTTCCATCATTACTTTTTAGGAGGTTCTCCATCCCTTGCTCCTCTTCTTCTCCTTCTGGTATCCCTATTATATGGATATTATTGCATTTCAGGTTGTCCTGTATTTCCCTAAATGCCTCTTCATTCTTTTTGAGTCTTTTTTCCATATTTTGTTCTTTCTGGGAGCTTCATTCTACCTTGTCCTCCATCTCACTGATTCGATCCTCCGCTTCATCCAGCCTGCTTTGGATTCCTTCTACTGCGTTCTTCAATTCAGAAATGGTATTCTTCGTATCCTCTTGTGTCTTCTTGATAGTTTCTATGTCCTTTTCCAGGCTGATATAGTTTGCTGTAAGATCCTGATAGTTTCTCTGCAGTTTCTCATAGTTTTTTTTGAGCTCGCTGAGCTCATTGAGCTTCCTTAAAACCATTGTTTTGAATTCCATATCTGATAGTTCCCTAGCCTCTATTTCATTGAGCTCTCTCTGTGGGGAGTCCCCTTTTCCACTCATTTGAGGGGAACTTCTTTTTCTTCCCATTTTTGGGAGAGTCTGTTAAGTATTTTTGTCCTTTACTTTTCCTTCTGGGCTGGCCTCTGATGATGTCAGTTGTTGACTCTATAGGGTCTTGGCTTGTTTTTTTGAGCCTTTCAGGAGTCTAATGCCTGTGTGTGACTCCTGCTTGGAGCAGCTCTGTGACCCCTTCGGTCAGGGCTGGGCTATTTTTTGGGATCTCTCTGCGCTCTCATGTGGGCTCCTTGAGCGCATTCCCAGCACAGCAGGGTCCCCCATCTGCCTGGGCTCGCATGTGCTTTCCCCAGACCAGGGGGCTTATGCGCGACCTCGCGTAGTCCTCTGGCCTCCCTGGCACACGAGCTTCGTGGCACTGGTCAGTTTAGGGTCTTCTATTGTGTATTTTCCCCGCTTTTGGCTCTTTGGGTGCGTTGCTTGCCCTCGCCAATGGGGACTACAGAAATGGGAGGAAATCAGCTCTAGGACTCTCCAGTTAATCCTGTTTCTGGTCTCTCCTCCAGGGTTCTGGGCAGCTCTACTAATTTTGTGGTCTGCTCCGCAATCGCGGTGGGCAGGTCAATTTACGCCTGCCCTTACCACTCTGTGCTCTCCCTCGGAGACCGTATTGGTGCCAGTCTGTGTGAGGCCTTGCCAGCAGGTGCAAGCATTCGCCACCCTGCGTGGGTCACACACATGCTCGCCAACCCTCGCAGGTCACTCGGTGCACGTGTCCGTGCCTGCTCTGGGTTTTTTGGGGGTGTCTATGTTTCCTTTTCAGCTTTTGGCTCTTTGGGGGTGTGGCCTCTTCCCACGCAATGGAGACTACGGCAAGGAGAAGGAGTCGGGACTCCCCCGTTCCTCCTCCTGTTCTTTCCACAATGCCTCCGTTTCTAGTCTCCCCTCAGGGGCCTCTGGGCAGTTCTGTGACCCCTTCGGCCAAGGATCAAACCCCTGTGCGGACTGTGTTTCAATCGCAGGCAGTCTGGTTCATGCGCGCCCCGCTTCTGCCTCTTTAGGGTCACGCCTTTCCAGCCCACAATGGAGACTACACAACGGGGAGGGAGTCGGGACTCACCGGTTCCTCCTCCCATTCTTTCTCCAGTCTCTCCTCAAGGCTCTCCCAGCCAGTCTGTACTCAGCCCTGAAGCTCACATGCGTACAAGCTGTGTGCAGAGTGCACAAAAGGCAGGTTAATTGATTCCCTTATGCCTGAGCGAGATGGTAGCTGCAGAGTGGGAGGTGCGTTATCACCCGGGCTCCACCGGCCGCCCTGTCAGTTCTCTTCACAAAGTTTTCCTCACCAGTCTTTTCCCAGGCTCCAGCCCACCGTGCTGCTGCCTCTACCCAGCGATCAAGGAGGGTGGCTGTTGCTGCAAGTTTTGCGTGTGCCCTTTAAATGTCTTTTTGCATCCCCAGCCACCTGTCTCTGGCAGAGAGCGCCCCTAAGCTTTTTGGGGTTGCGTTTTGTCTGTATTTTCTTGTCTTTATCTGCTGTAGTTTAGGGATTCCTGTTTATGATTCAGACCCCGTTCTTCTCAGGGGGAGCTAACTGGCTGTTTCAATGTCCCTCTGGTGCCAGTGCCTGTGGGCACCCAGCCCACCCTCTTGAGCCTCCACCGCACTTCTCACCCGTTGGGATGTGTGAGAGTAGAATCCACTGTCCGAGGCACCAAGGCTCCTCTCCCACTATCGCTCCACTGCTTTCCAGGTGATTACTCCATTATTTAGTTGCAATTCCAGTTTGGTTTTGGGAGGAGGTCAGCGTGACTCCCTTTCACTCCTCCGCCATCTTTCCGTCGATTTTTCTCTATATCCTTTTCCAGGCTGATATAGTTTGCTGTGAGATCCTGATAGTTTCTCTGCAGTTTCTCGTAGTTATCTTTGAGCTGGCTGAGCTCATTGAGCTTCCTTAGAGCCATTGTTTTGAATTCAATATCTGATATTTCCCTTGCCTGTATTTCTTTTAGCTCTCTCTGTGGGGATCCCTCCTTTCCTCTCATTTGGGGGGAACTTCTTTTTCTTCCCATTTTTGTGAGAGTCTTTTTCTGTTTTTGGTTCTGCTTGAATTGATCCATCTAGATTTCCTGATTTGTGGATTAAACTTCTATTGTAGTAGGTGGGTCTTTTTATCTATCTATTTATCTATCTATCTATTGGTCTATCTATCTATCATCTATCTATCTATCTATTTATTTATTTACTTTTCCTTCTGGGTCTGCCTCTGCTGATGTCAGTTGTTGACTCTATCTGACCTTGGGCTGTTTGTTTGAGCCTTCCAGGAATCTCCTGTCTGTTTCTGTTTCCTGTGATTGTTAATCAGGTCACTCTGTCCTCATCTGTCAGGCTTAGGCACCACAGTATAGAGCAGTGCCACCTGATAGTGGGACTGTCATGCCCTTAGAGACTGCTGTCTCTCAGCAGAGTAGTCCACATGAGTGACATGGGGGTCATGGACAGGGGAAGATTCAGCACCAGGACTCCCCAATGCCTCTGTCCTGTCTCTCCTCTAGAGTCTCTGGGCAGCTCTGTGACCCCTTCAGCCAGGGATCCACCATTTCTGTGGGCCACTCTGCACACGCTGGCACTTCTGGGCTGGCCCTTGCCCTGGTCTGCATGCAGGTATCTGCGGGGCCTGCCCAGGCTCTGTCCCGGGTACCTGCACTGGCCAGCCACTTGGGAGCGTGCCCTGGAACTGGGCTGTTTAGAGCCATCTATTCTATGCTGTCCCATTTTTAGCTCTTTGGGGGCGTGGCCTTCTCATGCAAAATGGAGACTAGGAAAGGGGAAGGAGTCAGCTCCGGGACTCTCTGGCCACTCCTCCAGTTCTTTCCCTAACGCCTCTGTCTCCAGTCTCTCCTCCAGGGTCTCTGGGCAGCTCTGGGACCGCTTCCACCAGGGATCTGCTATTTCTGCCCACCGTGGTGTAATTGCAGGCCAATGGACACGTGTGCCTGCTTCTGTCTCCTTGGGGGCATGGCCTGCCAGCACAGAATGGAGACTACGGCATGGAGAGGGAGTCAGCTCCAGGAATCCTGGCTAATCCTCCAGTTCTTTCCCCAGCACCTCCATCTCCAGTCTGTCCTCAAGGGTCTCTATGCATCTATGTACCCTCTTTGGCCAGGGATCCTCTGTTTCTTCCAGCCAGTCTCCACTCAGCCCCAATTCCACACGCACACCAGCTGTGTGTGGAGTGCGCCAAAGGCAGGTTTATTGATTCCCTTATGCCTGAGCGAGATGGTAGCTGCAGAATGGGAGGTCAGTTATCACTGCGGCTCCACTGGCCACCGTCTCTCTTTTCTTCACAAAGTTTTCCTCACCAATCATTTTTCAGGCACCAGCCCACTCAGCTGCCACCTCTACCCAGAGATCAAGGAAGGCAGCTGCCACTGCAAATTTTTACATTGGTCCTTTAAATGTCTCTTTGCATCTCCAGCCACCTGTCTCTGGCAGAGAGCGCCCCTAAGCTTTTTGGGGTCGCATTTTGTCTGTGTGTTTTCCTGGTTTCAGCTGCTGTAGTCTAGGGGTCCCTGCTTATGGTTCAGACCCTGTTCTTCTCAAGGAGAGCCAACTGGCTGTTTCAATGTCCCTCTGGTGCTGGTGCCCATGGGCGCCCAGCCCACCCTCTCGAGCCTCCACTGCACTTCTCACCTGTTGGGATGTGTGAAAGTTGATTTCACTGTCTGTCTTCAGCTCCAAGGCTCCTCTCCCTCCATTGTTCCATTATTTTCCAGATGATTTCTCCACTATTTAGTCACAATTCCAGTTTGGTATTGGGAGGTGGTCAGCCCAACTCCCATTCACTCCTCTGCCATCTTTTCTATCTCTCTAAGGTGATTATTGATAGATACGTATGTAGTGTCGCGTGTTGTTTTTTTTTTTTTTTTTGTTAGACTGTTTTCCTCTTTTTTTTTTCTTTCTTTCTATTTTTCTTCTTCTTCTTAAAGCAAGCTCTTTAACATTTATTATGGTGCTGGACTGGTGTTAACCAACTCCTTTATCTTTTTCCTGTCTGGGTAGCCCCTTATTTCGCCGTCAATTTTAAATGATACCTTTGCTGGTAAAGTAGCCTTGGTTGTAGGTCCTGCTTTTCATCACCTGGAATATTTCAAGCCACTCCCCTCTGGCCTGAAATGTTTCTGTTGAGTAATTAGAGGACAGTCTAAGTGGTGTTCTCTTTTATGTAACTACCTGCTTTTCTCTGGCAGCTTTTAGCATTCTTTCCTTTCTTTAATCCTTTTCATTTTAATTATGATGCGTTGGTGTAGGCCTCTTTGTGTTCAAGTTGTTTGGGACTTTCTGAGCTTCCTGGACTCATGTCTTTTTCCTTCATCAAATTAGGGAACTTTTCAGTTATTATTTCTTCAAATTAGTTCTCATACCCTTGCTCACTCCTTCTGGTATTCCCATGATGTGGATGTTGTTACACGTCATGTGATCCAAAATGTTTCTTAAGCTCTCCTTATTATTTTAAATTCTTCCTTTAATTTTGCTATTCTGCCTGAGTGTTTTTTTTCTACCTTTTCTTCCATATCACTGATGTGATCTTGTGCTTCATCTAACCTACTCTTTATTCCTTCCAGCATATTATTTATTTCAGATATTGCATTCTTCATTTCTGACTGATCCTTTTTTATGGTTTCTATGTATTTTTTTTCAAGCTGCTGAGTATCCTTATAATCATTACTCAGAACTCTCTATCTGATAAATTGCTTGCCTCCATTTCATCTAGTTCTTCGTTTGGAGAATTCTCTTGTTATTTCATTTAGAGTCTCTTTCTTTGTATTGACAAATTGTATTTCTTTGTGTTGTATTTTCTGCCTTAGTTTTTAAACTAATCAGATGTTAAATGTATTAGTTGTTAAAGTAATCAAGCTGTAACCAGCAGCGAGACTTATGTAGCACACATGGGGGCAGAGTAATTCCTGTGGGTGGATTTATTGCTTCCTCTCAAGCTAATGTCACTTGGAGAGGAGTGCTCTGCCTGAGAAATATGGCTCCTGCAGTATGGGGAATGACACACCATAGGGATCCCGATGGCTGTTCCTTCAGTCCTCTCCCCAGAACCACCAATGGCAGACTCTCCACAAGCATCTCTAGTCCATTCTGCACCCCCTCTGCCAGAGCTCACTGTAAGTGGCTGCAAATGAAATTTTGTGCATTGGCACTTTAAGAGGCTCTTGGAGTCTCCAACCATCTCTTCTTGGGAGACAGAAGCCCTGGTGATTTTCACAGCTGGATGTTATCTGGGTTCCTTACCAGCTCTGGTACTATAGGCTGAGGAGCTAAGCTTGTGGTTTTGACCCCACACTTCTCAGAGGAAACCCCTTGGCCAGTGAAAGATCCCTTCTTAACTTCAGCTGCTGTTTGTGGGAGCCCAGCTAGCCCTCTTGTGCCTCCTCCACATCCCCTACCAAGCATGTTGTGGTGAAGTCTTTTCTTCCATCTGTCCTTGGTTATAAGTTTCTCTTCAGCTAGTGTTCAGTTATTTATTCTGGAAGCTTTCTCTACAATTTAGTTGTAATTCCAGATATATATATATATACACACACACACACAAACACACACATATGTAACTGTTGGGAAACGCCTGGCCTGATTTCAGGAGCTGTAACCCTGCCAACAGGCTGGAGGGCCCCAAGGCTGGAATTAATCAAGAGGCCTTGGAGAAAACAGGCTCCTGTGGTGACTTGACCTGTTCCCCCAGGCAGGGGCTCTGCTTTGTATTGTCATGGTCCTTGCCAGGGACAGGTAAGCCCCCTTGGCGGAGGGACAAACTAAGAGGCATTGGCCAATATGGGAGCAGATAAGAAATTGGGGGACATAGGGAAGGGGCAAAAAGGCCCCCACACCTCTTGGCTTGGCTTGAACATGGCTGGAGTCCTCATTGCAGCCCAGAAGCAGTCTCCTTATCTCTTGGTGGTTCTTTCCCCATGCCTGGCTCAGGCTTGAAGCAGTGCAGGAGTCAACTCTAAATCAGGTCTGGTGGTTGCCAGGGAAATCAGGCCTAAAAGTCATTTCTTTAAAGTGTGCTTTGTTCTTTATTCAAATCTCTGGCCAACTCATGCAACAAAGGACTTTCACATTATTTACACCTCTTACCCTTTATCATTAAGGTGCTTGCACTTATCTTCATTCTCTCTTGTTTATACTGGTCTCCTCTTGGACCCATGTAAATCAGTGAATTCCTGTTACTGGTTTTCTTAAAACTATCTATTCTCTGTTAAAGTTAATATGCTAATGTAATGAGTGTACATATGCATTCCTGTTACCTAGCCCACTGATAAGTTTTTCAATAAAAACCTTGGAACAGAGGGTGATAGGGCCTTCCCCACTAGAGGAATGTACCACAGCCTTCTCCAGCAAGAGGGAAGTGCCCCTGACTGCTCTCCTGGCAAACAGAGAAGTGTTTGCGATGTTTTGTATTTATTCCCCCTCATCTGTGACAACACCGGGACGGGCTCTGTGGGATTCAGAGCACTGCTCCCACCTCAGCAGGCCCCAGCCGGTTTCCCTCAGGTTCAGGGAGTGCTGTGCTCTCTGTAGTGCTCCCCTGTAGTGGCACACCCGTATAGCTGCTATGCAGAGCGACAGGTAAACTTATTATTATACTCTGCAAAAAATATGTATCTAAATAATATTTAAACAAATTCCTATGAGTATAAAATGCTGTTTAATTTTAAAGTTATCATTATAGTTATTATTATACAATTGTAGAAACAACATAAATGTATTAAAAACTTGGTAAATATTAAGCATACAAAGTAAAAATGCATCTATTATGCCCTGGCGGCTATGGCTCTGTGAATTGAGAGCCGGCCTGTGAACCAAAGGGTCACTGGTTCAATTCCCAGTCAGGGCACATGCCTGGGTTGTAGACCAAGTACCCAGTGGGGGCTGTGCTAAAGGAAAGCACACATTGATGTTTCTCTCCCTCTCTTTCTCTCTCCCTTCTCCTCTCTAAAAATAAATAAATAAAATCTTAACAACAATGTATTAATGAAGTTGTTGGGATTTTTCTTTTAATCAGCTCATGCATCCATGTAGTTATAATATTTAAGGACAGAAAGAAGATTTGATGGAAATTTTAAGAAATAACAAGAGAGGGTATTGGGCCATTAGTAATTGTGGAACTTACAAAAATTTTAATGTGATTGTTGATGTTAATTTACAGAGAATCTATGATAACAGTTTCTTTTAAAAATGTTGGGGTGACATTGGTTAATAAAATCATATAGGTTTCAGATGTACAAATCTATTGTGCATCATTTGTATATCGTATTGTGTGTTCACCACTGCAAGTCTCCTTCCATCACCATTTTCCCCCCATACCCTCTTCTCCCTCTCCCACCCCCTTTCCTTCTGGTAATCACCACATTGTTGTGTGTGTCTTTGAGTTTTTTGTTTTGTTTTTTGCTTAAACCCTTCGCCTTTTTCCACAATAAAATTTTCTTTTTCATAGCTTAATAATATTCTGTGCATGGAGGGGTAGAGTGTCATACATTCTTTATCCATCCATCCATTGATGGACACATGTTTTTTCTACATCTTGGCACATGTCAATAATGCTGCAATGAATGTGGAAGTGCAGATATTTCATCTAGACCTTATTTTCATTCCTTTGGACATATCCTCAAGCAAGAGACTGCTACATCATATGGTAGTTCTTGTTTAGTTTTTGAAAAATCTCCATACTGTTTTCCATAGTGGCTGAACCAATTTACATTCTCACCAGCAGTGCACAAGAATTTTATTTTCTCCACATCCTCACCAACACTTGTTATTATTTGTCTTTTATATAATAGTCATTGTGGTTTTTATTTGTACTTCCCTGATTATTAGTAATGTTGAACACCTTCTCCTGTACCTGTCTCTATGTCTACCTTGGGAAAATTTCTAATTTTCTCTTCCCATTTTTAAATGAATTGTTGTTTATTTTCTTTTTGCTAGTGAATTTTAAAAATGTTTTACATATTAATGCCTATCAGGTATATGATTTGCAATTATTTTCTTATATTTTCTAGGTTGCCTTTTCATTTTGTAGATGATTTTGTAGCTGTGTACAAATATTTAGTTTGATGTAGTCACAAATAATATAATTTAAAGTAAAAATATTATATTTAGAATTCAATGTTAGTGAAGAAAACCATACTGGCTTTCTGGTCTTTTATGAAGTATAATTATTTACTTAATATTTGATTATAGCCTCTGACATTGAAAAAGGGTAAGGAACTAGAACTTGAATATTTGTCCATTAATTGCTTTCTACAATGATTTTATTAGCATTTTTGTGCTATTTACTCCCTTTAATTAATTTTTTCTTTTCTTTTTTTATTGTCATTCAATTGCAGTTGTTCCACTTTTTCCCCCATTGTTCTCCCCTATCCCATCCACCCCCGGCTCCCACGGTAAATCCCCACCCCATTGTCCATGCACATGGCTCTTTTACACATGTTCCTTGACTTGCCTCTTCCCCTTCTTTACCTCATTATTTCCCTTCCCCCTCTCTTCTGGTCAATATCAGTTTGTTCTTTATTACCAAGTTTCTGGTTCTATTTTGCTCATTTTTTTTTCATTAGGTTCCACTCATAAGAAGATAAGGTTTCACTCTTAAAGACTGCTTAGGACAGTTGGGGTCAATAGCAGATATCATCAGAAGAAGATTCAGAAATAAGAAAAAAATAGTGGTCTCATACAATAGAAGTTCACACCATAAAGTCAGGGACCTACCATAGAAATTCACATCACAAGGAGAGATCAATTTAAGAAACAGAAGCAAAAAAAAAAAAAAAGAGGCATCTCACAGATAATGGGAAGACAAAGAAACAACCCCCAATCAAAGAGAAAGAAGGAATTCCCAGAAAGACAACTAAATGACATAGAGGCAAGTAAACTATCAGATATTGAGTTCAAAACAATGGTTCTAAGGAAGTTCAATGAGCTCAGTGAGCTCAGAGAGAATTACAAAAAACTACAGGGAAACTAGGAGGAGCTCACTGAAAACTATATAACTTTGAAAAAGGACATAGAAACTATCAATAAGAGGCAAGAGGAAATAAAGAATACAATTTCTGAAATGAAGAACACAGTTGAAGGAATCAAAAGCAGGTTAGATGAAGCAGAGGATTGAATCAGCGAGCTGGAGGATAAGGTAGAAAAAAGGTCCCAGAAAGAGCAAGAAAATGAAAAAAGACTCAAAAACAGTGAAGAGGCATTCAGGGAAATTCAGGACAACCTGAAATGTTATAATATCTATATAATATGGAAACTGGAAGGAGAAGAGGAAGAGGAAGGGATAGAGAACCTGTTTGAAAAAGTAATGATGGAAAACTCTATTTTGAGCAGAGAAAAAGTCACACAAGCTCAGGAAGGACAGAGGGTCCCATTCAAGAGGAACCCCATGAGGCCTACTCCAAGACACATCATCACTAAAATGGTAAATATGAGAGACAAAGAGATAATCCTAAAGGCAGTAAGGGAGAAATAGGAAATAATATATGAAGGGGCCCCAATACAGGTAGCAGTTGAATTCTGAACAGAAACATTGCAAGAAAAGAATGGCAAGATATATTCCAAGCCATGAAAAGCAAAGGCCTGCAACCAAGACTGCTCTACCCAGCAAGACTCTCAGTTGAAATGAAAGGAAAAATAAGGAGTTTCCCTGAAATAGAAGGCTAAAAGAATACACCTCCACCACACCAGCATCACAAGTTATGCTAAAGGGACTACTTTAGAAGATGAAGAAAAAAGTCTATGAGTACCCAGTTTCTTTCACAGTCACCAATACTTGATATTATCAAATTTTATAATACTTAATCTTATTGTGGCAATGACGTGTTTTATATTAATTGTTCCTTTATTATTTGTTGAAACTAAACTTGTTTTAGTATATTTCTCACCTATTTCTATTATTTTTAAAAAGCTCTAAATAATTTTTTGGTATTCTTTATCCATGTTTTGATTAAATGTTTGTAGAATTATTCCCTAAAAAAAGAAAAAGACCAAAGAACTATTAACCCTTTTTTAGATGTGTTGCAAATACATTCCTATTCTATTACTTGTCCTTTAACTTTTTTAATATGCATATTATATATGTCTTAAATGTTAATATAGTCATTTTGTCAATATTTACTTTATAGCTTCTTGGTTTGAATATGTTACTTCAGGGTCAGAAAAATATTATTTTGTATTCTCTCCTAAAACTCCTTAGATTCTACATATTGATTTTTAACTCACCTGAATATTTCTTGTATAATGTGTGAAATAGGGCTCTATATTTGTTTTATTTCAAGTAATAGTGGTCCATGCACCTTATTTGTTGAATAAGCCTTCTTTTCCCCATTGATTGGAAATATCAATTTATTCATATATCACATTGTTAGATATATATGTTTGTTTCTAGAATGCTCATTTTATTTCATTAATCTACCTTACTATTTCTGTGCTAGTGTCATGTTGTTTTAATTGCTGAGACTTTATAATGGATTTAAACTTTTTAATATTTTATAATGGGTCTTGACATATAAAAATATATAAATAAAATCAATGTGCACTTAAAAAGAAAGAAAGAAGGAACTCCTACATTTTGCAACATCATGGATGGAACTGGAGAACATTATGGTAAGTGAAATAAACCAGTTGTTGAAAGACAAATACTATATGATCTCTCCTATAAGTGTAATCTATTCAACAAAATAAACTCACAAACTAAATAAACCACAGGCAAGGAAACATGAAGCAGACTGAAAGTGACCAGAGTGTATGGGGAAGGAGAACAATGGTGCAGTGAAGGAGAAGGGACTAAACAATGAGCATGTATGAATGACCCATGGCCAACAGAGTGGGAATTGACTGTGGGAGTGAGGGTTGGTGTGGGATGCATGGAGGAGGATAAAAGGGGAAAAATGAGACAACTCTAATAGTATAAACATGATTAAAAAAAAAACTCACACTATCCCATACCAGGAAGACAAATAACCCAATTAAAAATGGGCAAAAGACCTCAACAGACACTTCTCCAAGGAGGACATACAGAGGGCCTATAGACATAGGAAAGGATGCTCAGTATCACAAGCCATCAAAGAGTAACAAATTAATAATCTCCTTCCTTTCAAATGGTCACACTAAAAGACTTAAATTTCTCCAAAGGACTTTCTTCTACTTTTTCCAATGTACATGAAATCATGGCCCTGGTTTATTTATAAATGAATAGAGTTCTGGCCAGTGTGGCTCAGGTGATTGAGTGCTGGCCTGCAAAGCAAAGGGTCACCAGTTCGATTCCCAGTCAAGGCGCATGCCTGGTTTGCAGGCCACATCCCCAGTAGGGGGTATGTGAGAGGGAACCACACATTTATGTTTCTCTCCCTCTCTTTATCCCTCCATTCCCCTCTCCCTAAAAAATAAATAAATACAATTTTTAGGAAAAAAGCATAGAATTGTCATAGGATAAATTAAATATCAGATCAATATTTTTGTGATTCTTCACCGCACTATAATAGCCATTTGTTGAAGAAATGATAATAGCATGTATATATGATATAGATATAGATAGATAGATAGATAGATAGATAGATAGACATAGATATAGATATATAACATAGACATAGACAACATTATGGTGATAACCAGTGGGAAAGGGGTTTGGGGAGAATTGAATAGGACAAAAGAGGGATAATGGAGACAAAAAGAGACTTTAGTTTTGGTGATGGGCACACGAAGCAGTTTGCAGATGATGTTTGGTGGAGTTGTATAATTGAAACCAAACCTGTATGATATTTTTAACAAATGTCCCCCTGGTAAACTCAATAAAAATAGAAAAAAAATAGACCTGGCCAGTGTGACTCAGTTGGTTTGAGCATTGTCCCATACACTGCAAGGTCATCAGTTTGATTCTTGATCAGGACACATACTTACGTTGTAGCTTCCAGTTTGAATCTTATTCAGGGAACATACTTACATTTAGGTTCCATCCACAGTTGGAGTATATAGGAAGCAACCAATTGATGTTTCTCTTTCATATCAAACTTGCACTCTCTCTCCACCTCCTCCTTCTCCTTCTAAAAAGCAGCAGAAAGAAAAAAAGAACTACTAAACTTTGAGACAGCATGGATGAAACTGGAGAGCATTATGCTAAGCGAAATAAGCCAGAGGACGAAAGACAAATGCCATATGATCTGACCTATAAGCGGAACCTAACCAACAATACAAAGATGCAAGGAAAATATGACCAGCAACACTGAAAGGAAAAGAAATCAACAGAGACAAGAGGGAAGGAGGGAGGGGGGTGGGGAAAAGGAAGGGAAGGGGAAAGTCAAGGAACATATAGCAAGGACTCATGGACAAAACCAAAGGGGAAGAGCTGAGGGAGGGAAGGAGGGAGGGGGCAAGGGAAATTGGCAAGGGGGGGAGGCAGAGACAAATGTATTTGAAAAAAATAAAAGAGAGCTGGAGAAGTGAAAAAATTAACTTAAAAAATAAATAAATAAAATGTGTGACAAAAAATAAAATTTATTTTAATAATTACTACTAAAAAAATAAAAAAATAAAAATCAATGAATATGTCCCCGGATGAGAGTTAAAAATAAATAAATAGTAAATAAATAATTTAAAAAAGAGTCCAAGACTGCAAAATTGCTTCACATTCTTGTCATTTTCCTTCACCTTCATCTAACATTAAAGCTTAGAGTACAATGATATCTGCAAATATTGTGGCAAATATTTTTGATTTGTTTATGTTTGTTGATAAAATGGAAATAGTTTTATTTTTACTTATTGTAAATATCATATGTGTATATGTTTGTTGTAAAACTACCTAATAAATATGAACATTGGTAGGGAATAAATTAATATTTTTGCTGTTGGAAATGGAGTCTTCTCACAGAGTCATGAGAAAAGCATATCTGGGTACCCACCTGTTGGAGGATGGGGTCTAGTGATAAAATTTATTGGGATGGAAATAGAAGCCTGATTCCAGGTTCCTGGTGTCTCTTCTCCACCCATCCCACTGTGAAAGAGGTCCAGCCTTGTCTTCATCAATCCCAGAAGAAAAGCCAGTGTCCAAAGATTCTGTGCCATGCCAAGGCTTAGTCCTCTTCAGCCTCTGTATCCACTCAACTAGCTTAGCTTCTATTCCCAGCTGTGCTCCAGATGTGCTCCAGTTGATGCTGCATTATTGTATCTATGCTCACTCTTGGAGCCTGCATTTGGAGTTTGAAGCTGCTTTACCCCAGGTTGCTGCATGGCTGCTATGGAGAGAGAGATCACCTTTGTTAAGCTGATTATACTATCTTGGCTTTGGAAAGACTAGGCATTTTTCAAACTGACCAATCAACTTCTAAATTATTCTTTGGGGTAATGTTGGGTCTGTCCCCTAACTAATTCACTTCCTAGATCTTCTGGAGTTCTGTGTCTCATCGACTCCAATCTTTTCCCCAAACTAGACAGATAGGCCTCTATGGTTGCCATCTTAGCTTTTACTGCACATGTGCTTATACCTGTCCTTTATTGTTCTATTCCTATCCTCTATAATCTGTGAAAATGGGCCAGTTGTACACTGGGTAGATTAGAAAACTCATTCTTTCTTCCCACACAAGAGAAGGAGGCGTTTTAATCCCCTCTGTGGGGAAATGCTGTGAACCATTAAGGTACCTATGAATTCTGCAAATTCCTAGCAGGCAAGCCCACCATCTGATTGGTCTTTCTAGTCCATCAGGCTCCGCAATGTCCAGTTCGCTTTGTTCCCCTTTCTTCCACAAACGTCCAGCTACCTATCACATATAAAGATCATCTATACTTCCACTTACCAAAGATAATTGGTAAACTATTTTGATTTATATTCGTCAATACAATTTTACTTTTTTCTCTGGTTATTTTAAATCATTCACTTAAAAGATTGCAGAGGAGTGAATGGGAGTCACGCTGACCTCCTCCCAAGACCAAACTGGAATTGTGACTAAATAGTGAAGAAATCACCCAGAAAACAATGGAACGATAGAGGGAGAGGAGCCTTGGAGCTGCGGACAGACAATGGAATCAACTCACACATCCGGTGAGAAGAGCGGTGAAGGCTTGAGAGCAGGGGCGGGGCGCCCACAGGAGCCAGGACCAGAGGGACATTGAAACAGCCAGTTGGATCTCCCTGAGAAGAACAGGGTCTGAATCATAAAGAGGGATCCCTAGACTACAGCAGCTGATAGCAGGAAAAACGCACAGACAAAACGCAACCCCAAAAAGCTTAAGGGTACTCTCTGACAGAGACAGGTGGCTGGAGATACAAAGAGGCATTTAAAGGACCAATGCAAAAATTTGCAGTGGCAGCTGCCTTCCTTGATCTCTGGATAGAGGTGGCAGGAGGGTGGGCTGGTGCCTGAGGAAAGATTGATAAGGAAAACTTTGTGAAGAGAACTGAGACAGTGGCCAGCGGAGTCCAGGTGATGACTCACCTCCCATTCTGCAACTACCATCTTGCTCAGGCAGAAGTGATTCAATTCACCTGCTTTTTGCAAGCTCTGCACACAGCTTGTACACATGTGGAGTGCAGACTGGCTGGAAGAAGTAGAGGATCCCTTGTCAAAGGGGATACATGGATGCATAGAGACCCTTGAGGAGAAACTGGAGACAGGGGTTGGGGAAAGACCTGGAGGATTATCTGAGATCCCTGAAGCAGACTCCCTCCCCATTCCATAGTCCCCATTTTGCACAGGAAGTCCACACCCCCCAAAAAGGCAGAAGCAGATATGCAAGCTGGAAGGTGCGCACTTACAATGCGATCAGCAGAAATAGAGGATCCCTGGCAGAAGGGGTCATGGAGCTGCCCAGAGACCTTGGGGAGAGACTGGAGACAGGATTAACGGGAGAGCCCCAGGGCTGACTTCTTCCCATTTCCGTAGTCTCCATTTTGCGCAGGCAGATAATGCCCCAAAGAAGCAGCAGCAGGAAAGGAAATCATAACCCTGCCCACAGGAGAGTCCTGCCCGGACAAGAGTTGCATGCTAGCCTTGGTTCTGAGTGCAGAGCTGCCTGCACAGATAGTAGACTCCTGACTAAAGGGGACACAAATATGCCTAGAGACTCTTGAGAGACTGGAGGAGGAGGCATTGGAGAGAGAACTAAGGGAGTAGCAGGGGGGAGGGGATCCCCATGATGACTCCTTCCCCAGTCCACATTCTCCATCTTGCTCAGGCAGACCACTCCCCTGAGTGATAGCAGCCTATAAGGACAAGAGAGTCCTGTCATCAGAAGGTACTACCCCACCCTGTGGTGCCTAAGCCTGACAAATGAAGACAGAGCGACCAGATTGACAATCACAGGAGACAGACACAGACAGTAGATTCCTGGAAGGCTCAAACAAATGGCTTAAGGCCAGACGAGATCAACAATTGACATAATCAGAAGCAGACCCGGAAAGAAAAGAAAACAAAAAATAAATAATTAAAAAGACATGCCTACTACCATAGAAGTTTAATCTACAAAGTCAGAAAATCTAGACGGATTAAATGAAACAGAAGCAAAATAATAATAATAATAATAGACTCTCACAAAAATGGGAAGAAAAAGAAGTTCCCCCAAAATGAGGGGAAAAGAGGAATCCTGACAGAGAGAGCTAAATGAAATAGAGGCAAGGGAACTGTCGGATATTGAATTCAAAACAATGGCTCTAAGGAAGCTCAATGAGCTCAGCTAGCTCAAACATAACTATGAGAAACCGCAGAGAAACTATCAGGATCTTACAACAAACTATATCAACCTGGAAAAGGACATAGAAGCTATCAAGAAGACACAAGAGGATATGAAGAATACCATTTCTGAATTGAAAACACAGAGGGAAGACTCCTAGACTCTTTCGATAAGGCCAGCATCACACTAAGCTCAAAACCAGATAAAGACCCTAAAAAGAAAGAAAACTACAGGCCAATATCGCTGATGAACATAGACGCTAAAATCCTCAACAAAACATTGGTAAACCACATCCAGCTATACATTCAAAAGATTATCCACCATGATCAAGTGGGATTCATCCCAGGGATGCAGGGATGGTCCAATATACGCAAATCAATGAAGGTAATACATCACATTAACAAAAGGAAAGAAAAAAACATGATCAACTTGATAGACGCAGAAAAAGCATTTGATAAGGTACAGCACCCATTTATGATCAAAACACTCAGCAAAATGGGAATAAATGGGGCATTCCTCAATGTAATAAAGGTCACATATGAAAAACATACAGCCAACATCATACTCAATGGGCAAAAACTAAAAGCTTTCCCACTAAGATCAGGACCATGACAAGGATGTCCACTTTCACCACTTCTTTTCAACATGGTATTGGATGTCCTAAGCACAACGGACAGATAAGAAAAAGAAATAAAAGGCATCCAAATAGGAAAGGAGGAAGTAAAACTATCACTGTTTGCAAATGACATGATAGTGTACATAGCAAAGCCAGTAGACTCCACCAAAAAACTACTAAACCTAATCAGTAATTTGGAAAACAGCAGATACAAAGTCAGTATTCAGAAATCAAAGGCATTTTTGTACACCAACAATGAAATAGAAGCAGAAATCAGGAAAAAAATACCTTTGGATATAGGATCAAGAAAAATAATGTATCTAGGAATAAATTTAACCAAGGAGGTAAAAGATCTGTATACAGAAACTATACAACACTGAAGAAAGAAATTAAGGAAGACACAAATAAATGGAAGCATATACCATGCTCATGGATTGGAAGAATTAATATCATCAAAATATCCATACTACCCAAAGGAATTTATAGATTCAAAGAAATCCCTATTAAAATACCAAAGAAGTCTTTCACAGAAATAGAACAGACATTTCAAAAATTTATATGGAAGCATAAACGACCCCGAATAACCACAGCAATTTTGAGAAAGAAAAACAAAGTAGGAGGGATCACATTACTGCACATCAAACTATATTACAAAGCCACTCTATTCAAAATAATCTGGTACTGGCACAAAAAGAGACCCATAGACCAGTGGAAAAGAATAGAAATCCAAGTAATAAGCCCATGTCTATTTGGGCAACTAATATTTGACAAAGGGTGCAGAAACATAAAGTGGAGTAATAATAGCCTCTTCAACAAATGCTGTATGTGGGAGCTGGACAGCTACATGCAAAAAATTGAAATTGGATCATCAGCTGACACCATACACCAAAATAAAGTCAAGATGGATAAAAGACTTAAATATAAGTCGCAATACCATAAAATTCCTAGAGGAGAACATTGGCAGGAAACTCTCAGATATCCCATGCAGAAATTTTTTTTTACCGATCTGTCTCCTAAAGCAAAGGACATAAAGGAAAGAATAAATAAGTGGGACCTCATCAAAATAAGAAGCTCCTGCATGGCTAAAGTAAACATCAGCAGAATGAAAAGGGAGCCAAACATATGGGAAAATATATTTGCTAATGATACATCCGATAGAGGTTTGATCTCCAAAATATAAAAAGAACTCACTCAACTGCCCTCCAAAGAGACAAACGATGCAATCAAAAAATGGGCAAAGGACTTGGGCAGATGCTTTTCCAAGGAAGAGATACAGAGGGCCCAGAGACATTTGAAAGGATGCTCGGCATCACTAGCCATCAGAGAAATGCAGACAAAAATCACAATGAGATACCACCTCACACCGGTCAGAATGGCCAACATAAACAGATCAACAAACAACAGGTGCTGGCGAGGCTGTGGAGAAAAGGGAACACTAGTACACTGTTGGTGGGAATGCAGACTGGTGCAGCCACTGTGGAAAGCAGTGTGGCGTTTCCTCCAAAAGCTGAAAATGGAACTGCCTTTTGATCCAGTGGTTCTCCTGCTTGGACTATACCCTGGGAATCCCAAAATGCCAATTCAAAAGAACTTATGCACCCCAATGTTCGTAGCAGCACAACTGACAATAGCCAAGTGTTAGAAGCAACCTATATGCCCATCAGTAAATGATTGAATAAAAAAATTATGTTACATTTACACAATGGAATAATATGCAGCAGAAAGAAAAAAAGAACTACTACACTTTGTGACAGCATGGATGGAAGTAGAGAGCATTATGCTAAGCAAAATAAGCCAGAGGGTGAAAAACAAATACCATATGATCTCACCTATAAGCAGAACCTAACCGACAATACAGAGATGTAAGGAAAATAAGACCAGCAACACTGAAAGAAAAAGAAACCAACAGAGAGAAGAGGTAAGGAGGGAGGGCTGGGTGGGGTAAAAGGAAGGGAAGGGGCCTGTCAAGGAACATATAGCAAGGACTCATGGACAAAGCCAAAATGGGGAAGGATTGAGGGAGGGAAGGGGGAGGTGGGCAAGGGAAAGTGGTGGGGGGAAGGCAGAGACAAATGTTTTTGAAAAAATAAATTAATTAATTTAATAAAAATCATTCAATAAGTATCCATTAATGATCTATTAAAATGGAAGTTGATGGATGTCATCCATTTTTTATTATTTAGATTTCTGGTAGGTGTATTTTAGTTGATAATATTGCTTAATCCCCATTATACCATCAGTATAAATCTATTGTAAACTGTTATTTTCTTTTATAATATTTTCCTCTTTTTCTCCCCGTACGAATGCCCATTATTCTCCCTCCATCACTGATACCCGATTTAGTATATTTAAATTATAGTAGTCCTCCTTTATCTAGTTTCACTTTCTGTGGTTTCAGTTAACCATCGGTGACCAGAGTTCAAAGATATATTTTAAATTCCAGAAATAAAAGATTAATCATTTTAAATTGTGTGAAGTTCTGAATCATGGGATGAAATCTCAGAGCATCCTGCTCCATCCCATCTAGAATGTGAATAATGACTTTGTGCAGCCTATCCACAGTGTATATACCTTCTTTCCCATTAGTCCCTTGGTAGTTGTCTTGATTATCAGACCAAATGTCTCAGTATCACAATGCTTGTGTTAAGTAATCTTTATTAAACTTAATAATATATCCAAAGCAGAAGAATAGTGATGCTGGAAATTTGGATATGCCAAATTTAAAGATAATCCTTAAACCTTTAAATAAAATCCTTTATTAAAGATAATCCTTAAAGTGCTTCTTTTATTTAAAAAGTTGAAAGTGCTTCACTTAATAAGGAGGAAAAATTATATGCTGAGGTTTCTAAGACCTAAAGTAAAAATGAATCTTCTATCCATGAAATTGTGAAAATATAAAAAGAAATTTACGCTAGTTTTGCTATTGCACCTCAAACCACAGAGATTATGGCCACAATACATGGTAAGTACTTAAGATAGAAAAGACATTAAATTTTTGGTGGAATACATGAAGAGAGAGAGAGAGACCACATCCACACAACTTCTATCACAGTATTTTGTTATAATTGTCCTATTTTATTATTAGGTGTTAATCTTTTACTGTGCCTAACTTATAAATTAAAATTTACCATAGATATGTATATATAAAAAACATGGTATATAGAGGGTTTAGTACTATCCCTCTAGTTTCATGTATTCAGTGGGGGACTTGGAATATATCCCCCATGGATAAAAGAAGTCAACTCTAAGTGCTTCAAATATACTTCTGTATAATTATTTGGGTGTATGTGTATCTTCAAAATTATACAGTGTTGTTTTGTATTTTAATTTATGAAAATACTATTATGTTTAGACATATAAATTTATACTTTTAATTGCTGCACAACATTTCATTGCATTCTTGTTATGCTTTGCATATCCATTTCCCTGGTGATGGACACAAATTCCTTCCAAGATATTGCTCCCAGACAACATTGTGATGTGATGAAAATCCCTGACATGTTGCCCTATAGATCTTTATGTGAAGTTTTTTGGCATTTCTGGCTCCTAAGACATACATGTAGGTAATGTCACTAAATAATTTCAGAATGCCTTCATTAGTGCAGATGAGTATGGAAATACACGAGAGTTTCTACATCACTATCAGCTTTTAATATTATCTGATTTTCTAAATTTGTCATTCTGATGGATGTAGAGTGGTACCATGCAGCTATTTTAATGTGCATTTCTTTGATTACCAAAAAGGTTAAGCATTTTAAAATATGTTAGCCTTTTGTTTTCTCATTGTGAAAATTATCTATTCACACCCCTTGACCATTTTTTTATAGGATTTTCTCATTGTTTTTGTTTTGTTTTGTTTTGTTTTCTGGGAGTTCCTTGTGTATTATAGCTATAAATCCACTTTGGCTTTTAGATGTTTCATGTTTTGTTCCAGTCTGTAACCTATCTGTTAACTTTTGTATAGTGTTAACTTTGCTGTCTTTGAACTGAAGTACTTATTGGGGGAGAGGGAAGTCACATTCCTCATTTTCATTATCATTGTTCATGCTTGTTTAAGAAGCCTTTCTCTAGTGTCAAAACTATAGAGATATACTCATGTAATTTTTTTCTTATTAGCTTTATAGATTATTAGCTTTTTCTCATGTAGTTATTTCATCCATTAAGAGATTTTTTTTTCCCTCATGATGTAAAGATAAATCTTTGTTCTTCTCCCTGGAGAAACAATATCTACTAAACCATTTACTAAATAATTTGGGTTTTTTCACTGGTGTTTTTTGCTACCTCTGCTCTGTTGGGCTGTTTGTAAAAAATTAAAACAGTGTTTCTATTTCATTGGCTTTGTAATAATTTCTTAACATCAGTCAGGGCAAACATTCCAACCCCCTTTTAGGTATTCGTATAAGTTTTCTTACTTGTTGACTTTTCTCATTTCACATAAAATTTAGATCAGATTAGCACTTTTCTAATAAAATGTTAGAATTTTGTTACAATTGCATTAAGTTCACATACTATTAATATGGTAAGAAATAACAATTTTGTTTTGCTACGTCATCGCTGTTAAGATGATGGTAGTTCTCTTATAATTTCAAGATTTTCCTCGAAGTAAATTTATAAAAATCATTAATATTTTTAAAAAATTCCATTGGTAAATGAATGGATCAAAAAACTGTCATACAGTTACACAGTGGAATACTATGCAGCAGAAGGAAAGAAAGAACTCCTACCCCTCCTGATAGCATGGATGTAATAGGAGAGTATTATGCGAAGTGAAGTAAGTCAAGGGGTGAAAGACAAATACCATATGATCTCACCTATAAGTGGGACCTAATCAACAAAACAGACAAATGAGCAAAATAGAACCAAAGACATGGAAATAAAGAACAAACTGACAGTGACCAGAGGGAAGGGGGCAGGGAATAACTGGGGAAAGAAGGAAAAGAGCCAAGTTAAGGAACATGAATAGATGACTCATGGGTATGGGCAATGGGAGGGTTGACTGCGAGAGCTGGGGAACAGAACAGGGGAGAACAATGGGGGAAAAGGTGGGATGGCTATAACTGAACAAAATTTTTTAAAAAAAGTAATAAAAAATAAATATGTGAAACTAAAATAAGATTTAAAAAATATTCTCTCTGCTGAGGCAGGAATAGATTGGGAGAGGGGCAAGAATGGAAGTTGAAAACCTCCAAAGAGCTTGTAGAAATAGTCCTGGAAAGCAAGGGTTGTTAGTGCCTTGGACTAATGTATTGGCAGTGTATATGGAAATAAAAAGACAGATTCAGCAGATATTTGTAAGTTTTTAAGAATCATATGGGTGAAGGAATTGTGATAATCAAAACTGCACTTACGATTTTGCGCTTAGACATTGTGGTAAATGTTTAGTGTCATTGCTGAGTAGGGGACAGCTTTGCATAGGCTAGGGTTAATAGAATAAGAAAATGGAAGTCTCACTTGGATTGTATATTTTTAAGTTAGGATGAGGAATCTGTGTTCATCGTACCTAAGCAAATGGAACCCATGTGAAATGGATTCATAAGCCCTGGGAAAGTCTAAATCAAAGTTATAAATATTGTATTGTGTTACTACTGTAATTAATTTTTAGGCAGTGTTGCCCATATTTTATCTCTGGTTTCTACATCTAAACGACTGATATAGTGGGAATCTTATGGGCATTGAATTAAGAATTTTTAAGTTTGAACCCCAGATAAGTCATTTTCTACCTTCTTGAAGTCAAGAAATTTACTTAACATTTCTGAGTTTCTATTTTTTGAGCTATAAAACCAGTTTAGTAGTATTTATTTCATAGAAATCTTTTGAAAAATAAATTAGAAGTCAGTCACAGCATGTTTGGCACTGAACATGTTTCTAATCAATCCTCTCTCATCTCTTAATTTCCATAGATGAGATATCTAACTAATAACATAGTAGACCTATTGTAACTTATAATTTATAAGCCAATAGCACTAATTCTTTATATCTTTCTAACTGTACACTGGTGGACATCATATTGTAAAATTGATATGCTTATTAAATATACATTTTTCCAAAGTCAAGTAATTTTCAAATATATTAGAGATGATAATTTAATGGAATTGTATTATAAATCATATTTTAAACTGAAAATCCACTGTCTCATTCATATATTCTTTTACCCTTATTTTCATGCAGTTGTGATTTTAGGAACATTTTTTTAAATTAGTAAATCTGTTTATTAAAAAAGTTAAACATAAGCAGCATAAAAACATATATTGAAACACACCACTATTTACAAAAAAATTGAAAAGAAAATGCTAAGATACAAAGGATGAATAACCCACTGTTACAGAATTTAATTTGGGACTTTTGGAGAGAAGAAGAAAGTATTTACTAATTTCAAATACTTAAGGTGACAGATTTCATCTTGCAACAGGAGTGTTTTAAGTCATTCATCCCATGCTGTGCTGTCAGCTGAGATGACTAGAAATGCACATTGCTCCCTCCATGACAAGCTTAAAAATAAATGACCATTACTTGGAGAAATAATTTTTATCATATTGTGTGTGAAGTCTTACCATTTTTGTTTTACTCTTAATGTGAAGATTTACTATTTTTAAAAGCTTATAGGCTGGATAATGTAAAGTGTAAGAGTATTTATTTAGTGGAATATTTTTTATTTTATAAGTATGATAAATTCTAGGAAGTTTAGAAAAAGGGAAAGTAGAAATATTCATAATGGAACAAGAAACACCAGAAGTAAATATGTTAGTATTTTACATGCTTTAAATTTTCCTGTGAGTTCTTTTTATAATTAAGATATCCTTTTATATGATTTTCTGCTTACTAAAATTTATTTTTCTAAGTTATGAAATTGAATTTATCTACAACAATTTAGGAAGCAAAAACAAAAAAGAAGATTCTCACAAATAATGGGAAGAAAAAAAATACCCCCAAATCAAACAGAAAGGAGGAATCCCCAGAAAGAGAACTAAATGAAATAGAGGCAAGTCAACTATCATATTGAGTTCATAACAATGGTTCTACAGGAGCTCGGTGAGCTCAGTGAGCTTAAAGTGAATTACCAAAACTGAAAGGGAAACTGAGGAACTTATTGCAGACTATATCAGCATGAAAAAGACATAGAAACTATCAATAACAGGCAAGAGGAAATAAAGAATACAATTTCTGAATTGAAAGACACAGTGAAAGGAATCAAAAGCAGCCTCAGTGAAGTAGAGGATCAAATCAGTGAGTTAGAGGACAAGGTAGAAAAAAGCTCCCAGAAAGAGCAAGAAAATGAAAAAAGACTAAAAAAAAAAAAATGAAGAGGTGCTCAGAGAAATGCAAGACAACCTGAAATGTAATAACATCCATATAATAGGGACACCAGGAGAAAATGAACAAGAGATAGAGAACCTGTGTGAAAAAGTAAGGATGGAAAACTTCCCTAATGGGAGGAGATAAAAAATTGCACAAGTCCAGGAAGCACAGGGAGTCCCATTTAAGAGGAACCCTATGAAACCTACTCCAATACACATCATAATTAAAATGGCAAATATCTAAGACAAACACAGAATCCTAAAAGCAGCAAGGGAGAAACAGGTAGTAACATACAAGGGCGCCCCAATAGGTCTACTAGCTGACTTCTGAACAGAAACATTCCAAGCCAGAAGGGAATGGCAAGAAATATTCCAAGTCATGAAAAGCAAAGGCCCGCAGCCCAGAGTACACTAACCAGCAAGGCTCTCAATAAAAATGTAAGGCAAAGTAATGCGTTTCCAAGACAAAAGAAGGCTAAAAGAATGCACCTCCCCTAAACCAGCACTATAAGGTATGCTAAAGTGACTGCTTTAAGAACATGGGGGGGGGGAAAGATGGCAGAGGAGTGAAAGGGAGTCACGCTGACCTCCTCCCAAAACCAAACTGGAATTGCAACTAAATAATGGAGTAATCACCTGGAAAGCAGTGGAGCGATAGTGGGAGAGGAGCCTTGGTGCCGCGGACAGTGGATTCGACTCTCACACATCCCAACGGGTGAGAATTGCGGTGGAGGCTCGAGAGGGTGGTCTGGGTGCGCACGGGCACTGGCACCAGAGGGACATTGAAACGGCCAGTTAGCGTCCCCCGAGAAGAACGGGGTCTGAATCATAAACAGGAACCCCTAAACTACAGCAGCTAAAGCCGAGAAAATACAGACAAAACGCAACCCCAAAAAGCTTAGGGGCGCTCTCTGCCAGAGACAGGTGGCTGGGGATGCAAAAAGACATTTAAAGGGCAAACGCAAAAGTTGCAGCGGCAGCCACCCTCCTTGATCGCTGGGTACAGGCGGCAGCAGGGTGGGCTGGTGCCTGGGAAAAGACTGGTGAGGAAAACTTTGTGAAGAGAACTGAGACTGCGGCAGGTGGAGCCCGGGTGATAACGCACTTCCCACTCTGCAGCTCCCATCTTGCTCAGGCATAAGGGAATCAATTAACCTGCCTTTTGTGCGCTCCGCACACAGCTTGTACGCCTGTGAGCTGCGAGGCTGAGTGCAGACTGGCTGGGAGAGCCTTGAGGAGAGACTGGAGACGGAGGCATTGGGGAAAGAACGGGAGGAGGAACCGGGAAGTCCCGACTCCCTCCCTGTTCAGTAGTCTCCATTGTGGGCTGGAAAGGCGCGACCCCAAAGAGGCAGAAGCGGGGCGCGCATGAACCAGACTGCCTGCAATTGAAACGCAGTCCGCACAGGGGTTGGATCCTCGGCCGAAGGGGTCACAGAACTGCCCAGAGGCCCCTGAGGGGAGACTAGAAACGGAGGCACTGGGGAAAGAACGGGAGGAGGAACCGGGGAGTCCTGACTCCTTCTCCTTGCCGAAGTCTCCATTGCGCGGGAAGAGGCCACACCCCCAAAGAGCCAAAAGCCGAAAAGCAAACATAGAAACCCCCAAAACACCCAGAGCAGGAGCGCACACTTGCGCCGAGTGACTGGCGAGGGTTGGCGAGCGAGTGTGTGACCCACGCGGGCTGGCGAACGCTTGCACCTGCCGGCAAGGCCTCACACAGACTGGCACCCATACGGCCTGCGAGGGATTGCACAGAGGGGCAAGGGCAGGCGTAAATTGACCTACCCGCCGCGATTGCGGAGCAGCCCACAAAATAAGTAGAGCTGCCCAGAGTCCCTGGAGGAGAGACCAGAAACAGGATTAACCGGAGAGTCCTAGAGCTGATTTCCTCCCATTTCCGTAGTCCCCATTTGGCGAGGGCAAGCAACGCACCCACAGAGCCAAAAGCGGGGAAAACACACAATAGAAGACCCTAAACGGACCAGTGCCGCGAAGCTCGGGTGCCAGGGAGGCCAGATGAGCACAGGAGGTCGCGAATAAGCCCCCTGGTCTGGGGCAAACACATGCGAGCCCAGGCAGGTGGGGGACCCTGCCGCGCTGGGAACTCGCTCAAGGAGCTCTCGTGAGAGCGCAGAGAGATCCCAAAAAATAGCCCAGCCCTGACCGAAGGGGTCACAGAGCTGCTCCAAGCAGGAGTCAGACACAGGCATTAGACTCCTGAAAGGCTCAAACAAACAACCCAAGGCCCTATAGGGTCAACAACTGACATCATCAGAGGCAAGCCCAGAAAGAAAAGTAAAGCACAAAAATACTTAACAGACTCTCACAAAAATGGGAAGAAAAAGAAGTTCCCCCCAAATGAGTGGAAAAGGGGACTCCCCACAGAGAGAGCTAAATGAAATAGAGGCAAGGGAACTCTCAGATATGGAATTTAAAACAATGGTTCTAAGGAAGCTCAATGAGCTCAGCCAGCTCAAAGAGAACTATGAGAAACTGCAGAGAAACTATCAGGATCTTACAGCAAACTATATCAGCCTGGAAAAGGACATAGAAACTATCAAGAAGACACAAGAGGATATGAAGAATACCATTTCTGAATTGAAGAACACAGTAGAAGGAATCCAAAGCAGGCTGGATGAAGCTGAGGATCGAATCAGTGAGATGGAGGACAAGGTAGAAAAAAGCTCCCAGAAAGAACAAGAAATGGAAAAACGGCTCAAAAAGAATGAAGAAGCATTTAGGGAAATGCAGGACAACCTGAAACGCAATAATATCCGTATAATAGGGATACCAGAAGGAGAAGAAGAGGAGCAAGGAATAGAGAACCTCCTCGAAAAAGTAATGATGGAAAATTTCCCTAATTTGAGGAGAGAAAGGCTCTCGTGGATCCAGGAGGCACAGAGGACCCCACTCAAGAGGGACCCAAGGAGGTCCACTCCAAGACACATCATCATTAAAATGGCAAATGTCAAAGACAAAGAGAGAATCCTCAAGGCAGCAAGGGAGAAGGAGAAAGTAACATACAAGGGGGCCCCGATACGCCTAGGAGCTGACTTCTCAACAGAAACACTCCAAGCCAGAAGGGAATGGCAACAAATATTCCAAGCCATGAAAAGCAAGGGCCTACAGCCAAGGCTGCTCTACCCAGCTAGGCTCTCCATTAAAATAGAAGGAGAAATACGGAGTTTCCCAGACAAAAGAAAGCTAAAAGAATACATCTCTACCAAACCAGCACTCCAAGATAAGCTAAGGGGACTGGTTTAAGCAGATGAAGGAAAAGAATGAGATAGAGAGGAACACAAGTACAAAGAGAAAAGATGAGTATGTTTCTATCAGTAATATCTCTCAATGTGAATGGACTAAATGCCCCAATCAAAAGACACAGGGTAGCTGAATGGATAAGAAAACATGACCCACACATATGCTGCCTACCAGAGACCCACGTCAGAGCAAAAGACCTACACAGATTGAAAGTAAAGGGATGGAAAATAATATTCCAAGCAAATGGACATGAGAAAAAGGCTGGCGTTGCCATACTTGTATCAGACAAAGTAGATTTCAAAGCAAAGGCCATAAAGAGAGACCCAGAGGGGCACTTTATCATACTTAAAGGAAGAATCTCTCAAGAAGACATCAACATTGTAAACTTATATGCTCCCAATATAGGAGCCCCCAAGTTTATAAGGAAATTGTTGGATGACTTCAAAAAAGATATAGAGAGCAACACACTGATAGTAGGGGATTTCAACACCCCACTGTCAAAAATGGACAGATCTTCCAAACAAAACATTAATAAACGTATCGTGGCGCTGAATGACACACTGAACCAAAGAGACTTAACTGACATATATAGAACCTTACATCCCAAAGAAGAAAAATACACATTCTTTCAAATGCTCATGGTAGTTTTTCAAAGATAGACCACATGTTAAGATATAAAGCAAACCTCAGCAAATTCAGGAAAATTGAAATAATACCAAACTTTTTCTCGTACCACAAGGGCTTGAAACTGGAAATCGACCTCAAAGAGAAACTTCAAACACTTGCAAACTCATGGAGACTGAACAGTACACTATTAAACAATGAATGGGTCAATAATGAGATAAGAGAAGAAATCAAAAAATTTCTGGAAACAAATGAAAATGAGCAGACAACTGTCCAAAACCTATGGGACACAGCAAAGGCGGTCCTGAGAGGGAAGTTCATAGCAATACAGGCTTACCTTAAAAAGATAGAAACATTTCAAATAAAAGACCTAACACTACAACTTGAAGAACTGGAGAAACAACAACAAATAAATCCCAGAGCAAGTAGAAGGAAGGAAATAGTCAAGATTAGAGCAGAACTGAATGACATAGAGACAAAAAGAACAATTCAGAGGATCAACCAATCCAGAAGCTGGTTCTTTGAAAAGATTCATAAAGTGGACAAACCTTTAAGCAGACTCATCAAGAAAAAAAGGGAGAGGACCCAAATTAATAATATCAGAAATGAAAGAGGAGAAATAACAACTGATACCACAGAAATACAAATGATTATCAGAAACTATTATGAACAATTATATGCCAAGAAATTTGAAATTCTTGATGAAATGGACAAATTTTTAGAAAAGTATAATCTTCCAGCACTGAAGGAGGAAGAAACAGAAAGCTTGAACAGACCAATAACAGTGGGGGAAATTGAAGCAGTCATCAAGAAACTACTGGCACACAAAAGCCCAGGGCCAGACGGTTTCCCAGGAGAATTTTACAAAACATTTAAGGAAGAGCTAACCCCTGTCCTCCTCAGACTATTCCAAAAAATCCAAGAGGAGGGAAGACTCCCAGACTCCTTCTCTGAGGCCAGCATCACCCTGATCCCAAAACCAGATAAAGACCCTACAAAGAAAGAAAACTACAGGCCAATTTCGCTGATGAACGTGGATGCTAAAATCCTCAACAAAATATTGGCAAACCGCATCCAGCAATACATTCAAAAGATTATCCATCACGATCAAGTGGGATTCATCCCAGGGATGCAGGGATGGTTCAATATACGCAAATCAGTAAATGTGATACACCACATAAATCAAAGAAAAGACAAAAACCACATGATCATCTCGATAGATGCAGAAAAAGCATTTGACAAGGTACAGCACCCATTTATGATCAAAACACTCAGCAAAATGGGAATCAATGGGGCATTCCTCAACATAATAAAGGCCATATATGAAAAACCTACAGCCAATATCATACTCAACGGGCAAAAACTGAAAGCTTTCCCACTAAGATCGGGAACACGACAAGGATGTCCGCTCTCACCGCTTCTTTTCAACATCGTATTGGAAGTCCTAGCCACAGCGGTCAGACAAGAGAAAGAGATAAAAGGCATCCAAATAGGAAAGGAGGAAGTAAAACTATCATTGTTTGCAGATGACATGATAGTGTACATAGAGAACCCTGTAGACTCTACCAAAAAACTCCTCAACCTAATAAGTGAATTTGGCAAAACAGCAGGATATAAAGTCAACATTCAGAAATCAAAGGCGTTTCTGTACACCAGCAATGCAATAGAAGAAGAAGAAATCAGGAAGAATATACCATTCGATATAGCACGAAAAAAGATAAAGTACCTAGGGATAAATTTAACCAAAGACACAAAAGACCTGTATGCAGAAAACTATGCAACATTGAAAAAAGAAATTAAGGAAGACACAAATAAATGGAAGCATATACCGTGCACATGGATTGGAAGAATTAATATCCTTAAAATGTCCATACTACCAAAAGCAATTTATAGATTCAACGCAATCCCTATTAAGATACCAATGACGTATTTCACAGAAATAGAACAGACATTTCAAAAATTTATAGGGAACCATAAACGACCTCGAATAGCCTCAGCAATTTTGAGAAAGAAACAGAAAGTAGGAGGGATCACAATACCGGACATCAAACTCTACTACAAAGCCACTATACTCAAAACAATCTGGTACTGGCACAAGAACAGACCCATAGACCAGTGGAACAGAATAGAAAGCCCAGAAATAAGCCCAGGTCTCTATGGACATCTAATATTCGACAAAGGGGGCAGAAGCATAAAATGGGGCAATAACAGCCTCTTCAACAAATGGTGTTTGGAGAGCTGGATGGCTACATGCAAAAAACTGAAATTGGATCATCAGCTGACACCATACACAAAAATAAACTCAAGATGGAGTAAAGACTTAAATATAAGTCGCAACACCATCAAAGTCCTAGAGGAGAACATTGGCAGGAAACTCTCAGATATCCCACGCAGCAATCTTTTCACTGATATGTCTCCTAAAGCAAGGGACATAAAGGAAAGAATAAACAAGTGGGACCTCATCAAAATAAGAAGCTTCTGCATGGCTAAAGAAAACATCAGCAAAATGAAAAGGGAGCCAACCATTTGGGAAAATATATTTGCTAATGATACATCAGATAGAGGTTTGATCTCCAAGATATACAAAGAACTCACTCGACTTTACTCCAAGAAGACAAACGATCCAATCAAAAAATGGGCAAAGGACCTGGGTAGATGCTTTTCTAAGGAGGAGATACAGAGGGCCCAGAGGCATTTGAAAGGATGCTCAGCATCACTAGCCATCAGAGAAATGCAGATCAAAACCACCCTGAGGTATCACCTCACACCGGTCAGAATGGCCATCATAAACAGATCCACAAACAACAGGTGCTGGCGAGGCTGTGGAGAAAAGGGAACTCTAGTCCACTGTTGGTGGGAATGCAGACTGGTGCAGCCACTATGGAAAGCAGTGTGGAATTTCCTCAGAAAGCTGAAAATGGAACTGCCTTTTGATCCAGCGATTCCCCTGCTGGGACTATACCCTGAGAACACCAAAACGCCAATACAAAAGAACCTATGCACCCCAATGTTCATAGCAGCACAATTTACAATAGCCAAGTGTTGGAAGCAACCTAAATGCCCATCAGTAGATGACTGGGTCAAAAAATTATGGTACATATACACAATGGAATACTACGCAGCAGAAAGAAAAAAAGAAGTACTAAACTTTGCGACAGCATGGATGGAACTGGAGAGCATCATGCTAAGGGAAATAAGCCAGGGGGCGAAGGACAAATACCATATGATCTCACCTATAAGCAGAACCTAACCAACAATGCAAAGAAGCAAGGAAAATATGACCAGCAACACTGAAAGGAAAAGAAATCAAGAGAGACAAGAGGGAAGGGGGGGGCAGGGAAAGGGAAGGGAAGGGGAAAGTCAAGGAACATATAGCAAGGACTCATGGACAAAACCAAAGGGGAAGAGCTGAGGGAGGGAAGGTGGGAGGGGGCAAGGGAAAGAGGTGGGGGGGAAGGCAGAGACAAATGTATTTAAAAAAAGTAAATAAATTAATTTAAAAAATAAAAAAAAAGAACATGGAGAAAAAGAGTAAGAAAGAGAGAATTACAGGTACAGAGGGAAAAAATATATAAACACTTATCCATAATAATTTTAAATATAAATAGTTTAAACGCACCAATCAAAAGACATAGGATAGCTGAATGGATAAAAAACCATGACCCACACATATGCTGCTTACAAGAGACCCAACTCAGAAGAAAGGACCTACACAGACCAAAAGTAAAGGGAAGAAAAAATGTACTCCAAGCAAATGGATAGGGGAAAAAAAGCAGGGGTAGCAATACTTATATCAGACAAAATAGATTTCAAAACAAAGGCCATAAGAAGAGACCAAGGGGCACACTTTATAACACTCAAAGGAAGAATCCTTCCTGAAGACAAATATTGTAAACATATATGCACAAAACATAGGAGCACCCAAATATATAAGGAAGACCTGGAGGACTTTAAGAAATATGTAGACAGCAACACACTGATAGTAGGGGAT
Source organism: Pteronotus mesoamericanus (assembly GCF_021234165.1). NCBI lineage: Eukaryota > Metazoa > Chordata > Mammalia > Chiroptera > Mormoopidae > Pteronotus > Pteronotus mesoamericanus. The sequence goes on from NW_026555150.1 coordinate 1,221,469, forward strand.
TTTAACACCCCACTGTCAAAATTGGCTAGATATTCCAAACAAAACATAAACAAGGATATTGTGGAACTGAATAATGCATTAGATAAAATTGACTGCTGAACTGACATATATAGAAACTTTCATCCAAAAAAAAAAAGCAAAATACACATTATTTTCAAATACACAAGGAACATTTTCAAAGATAGATGACATGATAGAACACAAAACAAGCCTCAACAAATTCAGGAAAATTGACGTAATAGCAAGCAGTTTCTCAGACCACAAGGGCTTGAATCTAGAGATCAATCTCAAGGAAAAAATGCAAAAAAATTCAGATTGATGGAGGCTGAATAGTATACTATTGAACAATGAATGGATAAATAAGAGACTAAAGAAGAAATCAAACAGTTTCTGGAAAAAAAGTGAAAATGAACACCCAACAGTCCAAAACCTACAGGACATAGTGAAGATAGTAGTGAGGTGGAAGTTAACAACAACATGTCTAACTTAAAAAGATACACAGATTTCAAATAAGTGAAATAACCCTACAGCTTCAAGAGCTGGAGAATCAACTACAAACAAAGCCCAGGGCAAGTAGGAGGAAGGACATAATCAAGATCAGAGAATAATTCAATGACATAGAGACTAAAATAACAATTCTAAGGATCAACCAATCCAGGAGGTGGTTCTCTGAAAAAAATTGACAAGCCTTTAAGCAGACTCATTACAAAAAAGGAAGAGGGCCCAGATAAATAATATCATAAATGAAAGTGTAGAAATAACAACTGATACCATAGAAACACAAAAGATTGTAAGAAATTACTATGAAAAATTGTATGCCAAGAACTTCGAAAACCTCAATGAAAAGGACAAATATAATCATCCAGCACTGAACGAAGAAATAGAAAGCCCGAACAGACTGATAACAGTTGGTCAACTTGAAGCAGTAATCAAAAGATTCCCAGCAAAAAAAAAAAAAAAAAAAAAAACCCAAAAAACAAACAAACACACATACACACACACACACACACACACACAAAACAAAAAAAACCTCATGGGACAGTTTCACAAGAGAATTTTACAAATCATTCAAGGAAGAGCTAACCCCTGCCTTTCTCAGATTATTCCAAAAAATCCAAAAGGGAAGACTCCCAAACTCTTTTTATGAAGTCAGCATCATCCTAATCTCAAAACCAGATATAGATACTACAAAGAAAGAACAATATAGGCCAATATTGCTGATGAACATAGATGCTAAAATCCTCAACAAAATATTGGCAAATCCCATCCAGCAATACATTAAAAAGATCATCCACCATGATCAACTGGGATTCGCCTGTGATGCAAGGTGGCTCAATATTCACAAAACCTCATACATCACATAAACAAAAGGAACAACAAAAATCACATGGTCATATCAATAGATAGAGAAGAAGCATTTGATAAGGTACACCACCCATTTATGATGAAAACACACAGCAAAGTGGGAATAAAGGGGGCATTCCTCAATGTAATAAAGGCCATATATGAAAAACCTACAGCCAACATCATACTTAATGGGAAAAGCTAAAAACCTTCCCATTAAAATCAGGAACAAGACAAGGATGTCTGCTTTCAGCAGCTCCATACAACTTAGTATTGGAAGTCCTGGACACAGCCCTCATACAAGAAAAATAAATAAAAGGCATCCAGACTGGAAAGGGGGAAGAAATACTATAATTGTTTGCAGATGACATGATAGTGTACATGGAAAACCCCATAGACTGCACCAAAAAACTAATTGACCAAATAAGTGAATTTGGCCAAACAGCAGCATACAAAGTCAATATTGAGAAATTGAAGACATTTTTGTATACCAAAAATTAAATATCAGAAATCAGGAAAAAATCCCATTTGCTATAGCATTAAGAAAAATAAAATATCTAGGAATAAACTTAACAAAGAAGGTAAAAGACCTTTACGCAGAAAACTATACAACACTGAAAAAAGAAATTAAGGAAGACACAAATAAATGAAAGCATATACCATGTTCATCGATTGGAAGAATTAACATCTTCAAAATGTCCATACTACCCAAACCAATTTATACATTCAACACAATCCCTATTAAAATACCAATGGTGTATTTCACAGACATAGAACAAATAATTACAAAATTTATATGGAACCATAAACAACCCCCAATATCCTCAGCAATTTGAAAAAGAGGAATAAAATAAGAGGGGTCACAATACCTGACATCAAACTGTATTACAAGACCACTGTAATCATGACATTTTGGTACTGGCATGAAAACAGACACATAGATCAATGGAACACAATGGAGAGCCCAGAAATGAACCCATGCGTCTGTGGTCAATTAATATTTGACAAAGGGTACAGGAGCATAAAATGGAGTAAAAATAGCCTCTTCAACAAATGGTGTTGGGAGTTCTGTACAGCTGCATGCAAAAAAATGAAACTAGACCACCAACTTACAACATACTCAAAAATAAACTCAAGATGGATAAAAGACTTGAATATAAGTCACGACACCATAAAAGTCCTAGAGGAGAACATAGGCAGGAATCTCAGATATACCGTGCAGCAATATTTTCACTGATATGTCTCATTGAGCAAGGGACATAAAGGAAAGAATAAACAAGTGGGACCTCATCAAAATAAGAAGCTAAAGAAAACATCAGCAAAATGAATAGGGAACCAACTGTATAGGAAAATATATTTGCCAATGATACATTGATACCTTGAAACACATGCAAATGAGAACACAATAATCCAATAAGTATGGTACACAGTGAAAGCAGTCCTAGATGAGAAATTCATAGCATTACAGGCTTACCTCAAGAAACAAGGAAAATCTCAAATAAAAAATCTAATTTTATACTTAAAGGAATTACAAAAACAATAAAAACAAATCACAAAATGAGTAGATGTAAAGAAATAATAAAGAGCAGGACAGAAATAAAAGAAATAGCTTCTAAAAAAGAAAACATCCATGGCAGTGTGGCTCAGTTGATTGGAGTGTCATCTTTTTAAAATATATTTTATTTGTTTATCCTTATAGAAAGGGAGGGAGAAATGGAGAGAAACATCAATATGTGGTTGCCTCTCATCAACCCCAGAAAGGGGACTTGGCTCACAACCCAGGCATTTGTCCCACCTGGGAACTGAACCAGAGACCCTTTGGTTCATAGGGCACCACTCAATCCCCTGAGCCATACCAGCAAGAGCTAGAGTATTATCTTGTATGTCAAAAAGTTCGTGGGTTTGTTTCCCAGTCAGGGACCATGTCTAGGTGAAGATTAAAATATATTTTAAAAAATCAATAAAAAGAAGACTTAGTAGTTTTAAAGATAAATAAGATTGGCAAAATTTTATCACACTCATCAAGAAAAGAAAAGAGAACCCAAATAAATAAAGTCTGAAATGAAAGAGAAGGAACTGACAACTAAGAAATACATAAGATTGTAGGAAAATATTGTGAATAACTACATGCCAAGACATTGGACAACTAGGTTAAAATGGACCAATTCCTAGAAATGTACAATCCTCCCAAACTGAATCAGGAAGAATATGAGAGTCTGTGCAGAATACAAGTAGTAAAATTGAAGCAGTAATTAACAAAACAAAACAAAACAAAACACCTCCCAAAAAACAAAAGTCATGGACTGGATGGCTTCAGAAGTGAGTTTTACTAAACAAAGGAGAATTAAGACATATTCTTCTCTAACTATTCCAAAAAATTCAAGAGGAAGGAAGACTCAAAAATTAATTTAAAGCGAGCATTATCCTATTTCTGAAATCAGATGAAGACAATAAAAGAAAGAAAGTTATAGTCCAAGATATCTGATGAACATGAAAACTAAAATTCTCAACAAAATATTATCAAATTGGATTAAGGAATATATTTTCAGGACCATATACCATGATCAATTGGGATTGACACCAGGGATGCAAGGTGGGCACAATATCTACAAATCTATAAGCAGGAGAGACCACAAAAAAAGAAGGATAACAAATAACATGATCATATAAATACATGCAGAAAAAGAATTTGATAAACTCAAGCACCAATTTATAATAGAGAACTCTCAGCAAAGCGGAAATAGAGGGAACATACCTCAATGTAATAAAGGCCATAAATTCCAAACCCACAACTAACATCATACTGAATGGGAAAAAAAACTGCAAGGACTTTTTTAAGGTTGGTAAAAAGTCTGGCATATGAACTTTAACTACTATTATTCAACAAAGTTTTGGTAGTTTGAACATACATCAATGAGACAAGAAGAAGAAATAAAAGACATTCAAATTGGAAAGGAACAAATAAAACTGTCCTTATTTGCAGAAGATATGATATTGTAAGAATTCTAAAGATTCCACCAAAAATCTTCTAGAAATCATAAATAAATTAAGTAAATTAGAATGATATGAAATAAATATCCAGAAATCAGTTTCACTTTTATACCCCAATAATGAAGTATCAGAAAGGGAAACTAAGAAAACAATCCTATTTACAATTCTTTAAAATAAACCTAGGAATACCTTTAACCTATGATGTAAAATACCTTCACACAGAAAATTATACGTCACTGAAGAAAGCAACTGAAGAAGATACAAATAAGTGGTGGCACGTACTGTGTTAATAGATAGGATGAACTATCATTAAAATGTCCATACAACTCAAAGCAATGTATAAATTGAATGCTATTCCTATCAAGATACCAATGGTGTATTTCACAGAATTAAAATAATTATTCCAAAAAATTAAATGAGTATCAAACTAAATTGAAAGGCAACTGTAATCAAAACAGTCTGATACTGGCATAAGAATAAATATATGGAGGGAAGATTGCAGAGGAGTGAATGGGAGTCGTGCTGAACTCCTCCCAAGACCAAACTAGAATTGTGACTAAATAGTGGAGAAATCACCTGGAAAACAATGGAACAATAGAGGGAGAGGAACCTTGGAGCTGCGGACAGACAGTGGAATCAACTTTCACACATCCAAACGGGTGAAAATTGCAGCAGAAGCTCAAGAGGGTGGGCTGGGCACCCATGACCACTAGCACCAGAGGGACATTGAAATGGCCAGTTGTAACCCCCTGAGAATAACAGGGTCTGAATCATAAGCAGGGACCCCTGGACTATAGCACCTGAAACCAGAAAAACACACAGACAAAACGCAACCCCAAAAAGCTTAGGGGCACTCTCTGCCAGAGAAAGGTGGCTGGAGATGCAAAGAGACATTTAAAGGACCAATGCAAAAATTTGCAGTGGCAGCCGCCTTCCTTGATCTCTGGGTAGAGGCAGCAGCAGAGTGAGCTGGTGCCTGAGGAAAGATTGGTGAGGAGAACTTTGTGAAGAGAACTGAGACAGTGGCCAGAGGAGCCCTGGTGATAACTCACCTCCCACTCTGCAGCTACCATCTCGCTCAGGCATAAGGTAATCAATTAATCTGCCTTTTGAGCACTCCACACACAGCTTGTTGGGGGTGTGGGCCTAGGGGCTGAGTGCAGACTGGCTGGAAGAAATAGAGGATCCCTGGCCAAAGGGGATAAAGAGCTACCTAGAGACATTTAAGGAGAGACAGGAGATAGAGGTGTTGGGGAATGTACTGGAGGAGTAGCCTGAAAATCACAGAGCTAACTCCTTTCCCAGTCCTTAGTCTCCATTTTGTGCAGGCAGGCCAAGCCCCCAAAGAGGCAGAAGTGGGAAAGCACACAACAGACTCTCTTAAACTGCCAAGTGCCGGCACGCGTGAGAGTGGGCCAGCACACGAGTACAATGCAGTCTGTAGAAATAGGGGATCCCTGACCAAAGGGGTCACAGAGCTGCCCAGAGACCCTTGAGGAGACAATGGAGACAGAGGCATTGGGAAAAGAACTGGAGGAGTGACTGGGAAGTCCCAGAGCTGGCTCCTTCCTCTTTCTGTAGTCTCCATTTTGTGCAAGCAGGCCACACCCCAAAGAGGCAATGGTGGGAAAGGAAATCATAGCCCTATTATCAAGACTGTTTGGCCCAGACAGGAACTGTGTGCTGTCCTTGGTGCTGAGTGCAGAGCTGCCTGCAGAAATGGTACACCTCCGGCTAAAGGAGACACAGAGATGCCTAGAGACACTTGAGGAGAGACTGGAGGCAGAGGTGTTGGGGAGAGAACTAAGAGAGTAGCCAGTGGGGATCTCGGTTCTGACTCCTTCCCCAGTCCACATTCTCCATCTTGCTCAGAAGGACAACTCCCCTTAGTGACAGCAGCCTATAGGGACAAGATAGTCCCATCATCTGGAGGCACTTCCCCGCCATGTGGTGCCTAAGCCTGACAGATGAGGACAGAGTGACCAGATTGACAACTGAGACACAGATAGTAGATTCCTGGAAGGCTCAAACAAATGGCCCAAGGCCAGACAGTGACAATAACTGATGCCATCAGAGGTAGACCAAGAAAGAAAAGAAAAAGTAAATAAATAAAAAGACCCAACTACTACCATAGAAGTTTAATCCACAAGTGAGGAAATCTAGATGGATCCATTGCAGAAAAAAAAGGACGCTCACAAATAATGGTAAGAAAAAGAAGTTTCCCCCAAATGAGGGGAAAGGAGGAATCCCCACAGAGAGAGCTAAATCAAATAAAGGAAAGTGAACTATCAGATATTAAATTCAAAAAACTGGCTCTAAGGAAGATCAATGAGCTCAGCCAGCTCAAAGATAACTATGAGAAACTACAGAGAAACTATCAGGATCTTATGACAAACTATATAACCTGTAAAAGTACATAAAAACTATTGAGAAGACACAAGAGGATATGAAGAATACCATTTCTGAATTGAAGAACACAGTAGAAGGAATCAGAAGCAGACTATATGAAGCACAAGATTGAATCAGTGAGATGGAGGACAAGGTAGAAAAACGCTCCCAGAAAGAACAAGAAATGGAAAAAAGACAAAAAAAAAAATGAAGAGGCATTTAGGGAAATGCAGGACAACCTGAAAGGCAACAGTATACACATAATAGGGATACCAGAAGGAGAAGAAGAGGAGCAAGGAATAGAGAACCTCTATGAAAAAGTAATGATGGAAAATTTCCCCAATTTGAGGAGAGAAAAGGTCTCATGGATCCAGGAAGGAGGAAGTAGCATACAAAGGAGCCCCAATACAGCTAGGAGCTGACTTCTCAACAAAAATACTACAAGCCAGAAGGAAATGGCAAGGTATTTCCAGGTAATAAAAAGTAAGGACCTACAACGAAGGCTGGTCTACCCAGCAAGGCTCTCATTAAAATAAAAAGGGAAAATGTAGTTTTTTGCACAAAAGAAGGCTAAAAGAATATGTCTCTGCAAAATCAGCACTAAAAGATATGCTATGGGACTAGTTTAAGAAGATGAAGAAAAAGAGTGAGAAAGAGAAATACACAGGTACAAAGAGAAAAAATGAATAAGTTTCTATCAATAATACCTCTCAATGAAAATGGACTAAATGCTCCAATCAAAAGACATAGGATAGCTGAATGGATAAGAAAACATGACCCACACATATGCTGCCTACAAGAGACCCACCTCAGAACAATGGACCTACATATATTGATAGTAAAGGGAAGGGAAACAAATATTCCAAGCAAATGGGCACAAAAAGAAAGCAGGGGTTGCAATACTTATATCTGACAAAATAGATTTCAAAACAAAGGCCATAAAAAGAGACCCAGAGGGACGCTTTATAATACTTAAAAGAAGGATCTATCAAGAAGACATAAACATTGTAAACTTGTATTCACCAAGATACGAGAACCTAAATATATAAGGAAAATCTTGGACGACTTCAAAAAAGATATAGGCAGCAACACACTGATAGTAGGGGATTTTAACACCCCACTGTCAAAAATGGACAAATCTTGAAACAAAACATTAACAAGGATATTGTGGACCTGAATGATGAACTGAATCAAATAGACTTAACTGACATATATAGAACCTTACATACATCCCAAAGAAGCAAAATACACATTCCTTTCAAATGCTCATGGAAGTTTTTTAAAGATAGACCACATGATAGGACACAAACCAAGCCTCAGCAAGTTCAGGAAAATTGAAATAATACCAAACTTTTTCTCATACCACAAGGGCTTGAAACTGGAAATCAACCTCAAAGAGAAACTTTAAAAAGCTGCAAACTCATGGAGAATGAACAGTACACTATTAAACAATAAATGGGTCAAGAATAAGACAAGAGAAGAAATCAAAAAAATTGTGGAAACAAATGAAAATGAACATACCACAGTCCAAAACCTATGATACACAGCAGAGGCAGTCCTGAGAGGGAAGTTCATAACAATACAGGCTTACCTAAAAACGATAGAAACATTTCAAATAAAAGGTTTAACACTAGAACTTCAAGAACTGGAGAAACAACAACAAATAAATCCCAGAGCAAGTAGAAGGAAGGAAATAGTCAAGATTACAACAGAATTGAATGACATAGAGATGAAAATAATAATTCAAAGGATCAACCAATCTAGGAGGTGGTTCTGTGAAAAGATAAATAAAATCAACAAACATTTAACCAGACTCATCAAGAAAAAAAGGGAGAGGTCCCAAACAAATAATATCAGAAATGAAAGAGAAGAAATAACTGATATCACAGAAATACAAAGGATTGTAAGAAACTACTATGCAAAATTATATGCCAAGAAATTTGAAAACCTTGATGAAGTGGCCAAATTTCTAGAAAAGTATAATCTTCCAACACTGAAGGAGGAAGAAACAGAAAGCTTGAACAGACTAAGAGCTGGGAAAATTGAAGCAGTAATCAAGAAACCCCTGGCACACAAAAGCCCTTGACCGGACAGTTTCACAGGAGAATTTTACAAAACTTTTAAGGATAAGTTAACCTCTGTCCTTCTCAGACTATTCCAAAAGATCCAGGAGGAGGGAAGACTCCCAAATTCTTTTTATGAAGCCAGATCAAGCTAATCCCAAAACTATATAAGGACACTACAAAGAAAGAAAAGTACAGGGCAAATTTCGCTGATGAACATAGATGCTAAAATTCTCAAGAAAATATTGGCCAACCACATCCAGCAATACATTAAAAAGATTATCCACCATGATCAAGTGGGATTCATCCCAGGGATGCAGGGATGGTCCAATATACGCAAATCAATGAAGGTAATACATCACATTAACAAAAGGAAAGAAAAAAACATGATCAACTTGATAGACGCAGAAAAAACATTTGATAAGGTACAGCACCCATTTATGATCAAAACACTCAGCAAAATGGGAATAAATGGGGCATTCCTCAACGTAATAAAGGCCATATATGAAAAACATACAGCTAATATCATACTCAATGGGCAAAAACTGAAAGCTTTCCCACTAAGATCGGGAACACGACAAGGATGTGCGCTTTCACCACTTGTTTTCAACATGGTATTCGAGGTCCTAGCCACAGTGGTCATACAAAAAAAAAAAAAAGAAATAAAAAGCATCCAAATGGGAAAAGGGCAAGGAAAACTATCATTGTTTGCAGATGACATGATAGTGTAGATAGAAAACACTGTAGACTCCACCAAAAAACTACTCAACCTAATAAGTGAATTTTGCAAAACAGGAGGATACCAAGTCAATATTCAGAAATCAAAGGCATGTATGTACACCAGCAATGAAATAGAAGAAGAAGAAATCAGAAAAAAAAAACACCATTTGATATAGCAACAAGAAAAATAAAGTACCTAGGAATAAATTTAACCAAGGAGGTAAAAGACCTGTACACAGAAAACTATACAACATTGAAGAAAGAAATTAAGGAAGACACAACTAAATGGAAGCATATACCGTGCTCATGGATTGGAAGAATTAATATCAAAATGTCCATACTACCCAAATCAATTTATAGATTCAACACAATCTCTATTAAGATACCAATGACATTTCACAGAAATAGAACAGACATTTCAAAAATTTATATGGAACCATAAATGACCGTGAATAGCCATAGCAATTTTAAGAAAGAAAAACATAGTAGGAGGGATCACAATACTGGACATCAAACTATAGTACAAAGCCACTCTACTCAAAACAATGTGGTACTGGCACAAGAACAGACCCATAGACCAGTGGAACAGAATAGAAAGCTCAGGAATAAGCCCAGATCTATATGGGCATCTAATATTTGACAAAGGGGGCAGAAGCATAAAGTGGAGTAATAATAGCCTCTTCAACAAATGGTGTTCGGAGAGCTGGATAGCTATATGCAAAAAATTGAAATTGGATCATCAGCTGACACCATACAGAAAAATAAACTCAAGATGGATAAAAGACTTAAATATAAGTCGCGACACCATCAATGTCCTAGAGGAGAACATTGGCAGGAAACTCTCAGATATCCCACGCAGCAATTTTTTTCAACAATATGTCTACTTAAGCAAGGGACATAAAAGAAAGAATAAACAAGTGGAACCTCATCAAAATAAGAAGCTTCTGCATGGCAAAAGAAGACATCAAAAGGAAAAGGGAGCCAACCGTATGGGAAAATATATTTGCCAATGATACATCACATAGAAGTTGGATCTCCAAAATATATAAAGAAATCACTCGACTCCACTCCAAGAAGACAAACAATCCAATCAAAAAGCATTCAAAGAACCTGAGCAGATGCTTTTCCTAGGAAGAGACACAGAGGGCCCAGAAACATGTGAAACGATGTTCAGCATCACTAGCCATCAGAGAAATGCAGATTAAAACCACAATGAGATACCACCTCACACTGGTCAGAATGGCCATCATAAACAGATCAACAAACAACAGGTGCTGGCAAGGCTGTGGAGAAAATGGAAACCTAGTACATTATTGGTGGGAATGCAGACTGGTACAGGCATTGTGTAAAACAGTTTAGAATTTCCTCAAAAATCTCACAATGGAACTGCCTTTTGATCCAGTGATTCCCCTGCAGAGACTATACCCTAAGAATCTCAAAATGCTCATTCAAAAGAACCTATGCACCCCAATATTCATAGCAGCACAATTGTCAATAGCCAAGTGTTGTAAACAATCTAAATGCCCATCAGTAGATAATTGGATCAAAATATTGGTATATTTTCACAATGGAGTACTATTGAGCAGAGAGGAGGTGCTATATCCTTTGCAACAGCATGGATGGAACTGGAGAGCATTATGTTAAATGAACTAAGCCAGGGGGCAAAGGACTAATTCCATATGATCTTACCTATAAGTGGAACCTAGCCAACAAAACAAAGATGCAAGGAAAATAAGACCAGCAAAACTGAAAGAAAAAAGAAACCAACAGAGACAAGAGGGAAGGAGGCAGCGATGGTCAGGGAACAGTAAGGGAAGGGGCATGTCAAGGAATATATAGCAAGGACTCATGGACAAAGACAAAGTGGGGAAGGAATGAGGGAAGGAAAGGGGGGATGGGGGCATGGGAAAGAGGTGGGGGGAAGACGGAGACATATGTATTTGAAAATAAAATAAATAGATAAATTAAACAAACAAACAAAAAGAACAAATGTAGATCCATGGAATAGAATAGAGAGCCCAAAAACAAACCCATGACTGTGGTCAATTAATATTTGACAAAGAGTGCAGAAGCAAAAAATGGAGTAAAAACTAGCCTCTTCAACAAATGGTGTTGGGAGTTTTGGACAGCTGCATTCAAAAAAATGAAACTAGACCACCAATGTACACTATACTCAAAAATAAAATCAAGATGGATAAAGAACTTATATATAAGTCACAACATCATAAAAGCCCTAGACAAGAACCCAGGCAGGAAAATCTCAGATATCCCACACAACAGTATTTTCACTGATATGTCCCCTAGGGCAAGGGGCATAAAGTAAAGAATGAACAAATTGGACTTCATCAAATGAAAAAGCTTTTGTGCAACTAAAGAAAACATCAGCAAAATGAAAAGGGAAACAACAATATAGGAAAATATATTTGTCAATGATATCTCAGGCAGGGGTTTGATCTCCAAAATACATAACGACCTCCCATGTCTCCACATCAGGAAGACAAACAATCCAATTGTGCAAAGGACCTAAACAGACACTTCTGTAAGGAGGACATACTGAGGGCCCATAGACATATGAAAGAGTGCTCAGTATCACTAGCCATCAGAGAGTTGCAAATTAAAACCACTATGAGATACCACTTCACACAGGTCAGTATGACCATCATAAACAAATCAACAAACAACAAGTGTTGGCGAAGCTGTGGAGAAAAGGGAACCCTAGTACACTGTTGGTGGGAAAGCAGACTGGTGCAGCCACTGTGGAAAGCAGTACGGAATTTCCTCAAAAATATAAAATGTAACTGCCTGTTGACCTGGCAATTCCACTGCTGGGATTATACCCTAAGAATCCTGGAACATCCATTCAAAAGAACCTATGCACCCCAGTGTTCATAGCAGCACTGTTTACAATAGCTAAGTGCTGGAAGCAACCTAGGTGCCTACCAGTAAATGAGTAGATCAAAAAAGTATGGTATATTTACACAATGGAATAGCATGCAGAAAGAAAGAGGAGGCTCCTACCCTCTGAAACAACATGGATGGTGCTGGAGAGCATTATGCTAAGTGAGGGAAGCCAGGTGGTGAAAGAAAAATACCATATGATCTTTCTCTTAAGTGCAACCTAATCAACAAAACAAACAAGCAAGCAAAATATAACCAGAGACATTGAAATAAAGAACAAAGTGACAGTAACTAGAGTGCAGGTGGAAGAGGAATAATGGAAGAAAGGGGAAGGGTCATCAAAGAACATGTATAAAGGACCAATGGACAAAGCCAAAGGGAGTGTAGGATTGAGGGTCGAAGGTGGGAGTGTATGAGGTCGGAGAGAGTGGTGGCATACAATGAGGATAACTGTTGTTGAACAACAATAAAAAACTTAAATGGAATAACTAAAGACCCTGAATAGCCACAGCAATTCTTAGAAACAAAAGAACCAAATTGGAAGAATCACACTACCTGCTATCACTCTATACTGTAAGGCCATTTTATTCAAAACAGCATGGTACTGGCATTAAAAATGATCATTTAGGTCAATGGAACAGAATAGAGTCAACAGATGAAGAATATATGTATGAAAAGATTTTCGATGTCACTAATAATCAGAGAAATGCAAATTAATGCCAATGTTACCTCACACCTGTCAGAATGGCTATCATCAATAAATCAACAACCAACAAGTGTTCTCTAGGATTTGGAAAAAAGGGATCTCTTGTATATTATTGGTGGGAATCCATATTGGTAATGCCACTGTGGAAAGCAGTATGGAGTTTCTCCCAAAAATGAAAACTGGAATAGCCTTGTAATCCAATGATTTCACCTGTGGGAATTGATCTAAATACCTAAACATAATAAAGGCCATATATGACAAATCCACTGGCAGCATCATACTCAATGGGCAAAACCTGTAAATATTCCTCTTGAGATTGGAAACAAGACAGGGATGTCTGCTTCCACCTCTCTTATTCAATGTAATACTGGAAGTCCTAGCCACAGAAATCAGACAAGAAGATATAAACAGCATCTATATTGGAAGGAAAGAAGTAAAACTGTCTTTATTTGCAGTGGCATGATAATGTACATAAAGAACTCCAAAGTTTCCACCAAGAAACTAGTAGAACTGATAAATGAATTCAGTAGTGGGATTCAAACTGATATTTAGAAATCAGTTGCATTTTTATATGCCAATAATAAAATAACAGAAAGGGAAACCACAAAAATAATCCCATTCACAATTGCTTCAGTAGAATAAAATACCTAGTAATAAATCCAAACAAGGATGTAAAAGTCCTGTACTTGGAAAATTATAATATACTGATAAAAGAAATTAAAGATCCAAATAAGTGGAAACTGTGTTCATGGAGAGGAAGAATTAACATCATTAAAAACTCTGTGCTACCCAAAGCAATCTACAGATTTAATTCTTATCAAGACTCCAATGATGCATTTCATAGAACAAGCATTTTGAAAATTTATATGGAACCACAAAAGGCCTCACATAGCAACAGTGATCCTGAGAAGGAAGAACAAAGTTGGAGGAATCTCACTACCTAATATCAAAATGTACTTCAAGGCCATATTAATCAAACAGAATGGTACAGGCATAAAAAACAGACATATAGATCAATGGAACAGAATAGAGAACCCAGATGAACCCACACGTTTATAGTCAATTATAGTCAATATTCAACAAAGGTACCAAATGCATACAATGGGCTAAAGATAGTTTATTGAATAAAAGGTGTTGGAAAAATTGGACAGATATGTGCAGAAAAATAAAACTAGATTACCTTCTTACACTGCATAATATGATAAATTCAAAATGATTAAAGACTTAATTGTTAGATCTGAAACCATAAAAATACTAGAAGAAAGTATAGGCCATAAAATCTCAAACATTGTTCATACTAATATTTTATCTGATGTATCTACGCAGGCAAGGGAAACAAAAGAAAAAATAAACTGTGTACGACATCAAACTAAAAAGTTTTTACACAGCAGAAGGAAAGAAAAAACAAGTAAAAAGACAACTCATGGAAATGGAGAACATATTCACCTATACATCTACTAAGGGGTTAATATCCAAAATTTGTAAAGCACTTACCAAACTCAACACCAAAAAACCAAACAACCCAATTTAAAAAAAGGGCAAAGGACCTGAATGGACACTTCTCCAAAAAGGACATACAGATGGCCAACAGACATATGAAAAGATGCTCATAGTCACTAATATCAGAGAAATGTAAATTAAAAGAACAATGAGATACCATCTCACATCTGTTAGAATGGCTATCATCAATAAATCAACAAACAACAAATGCTGATGAAGAGGTGGGAATGCAGATTGGTGCAGCCACTGTGAAAAGCAGTATGGAGCTATCTCCAAAAGTTAAAAATGGATCTGCCTTTTGACTCAGTGTTTGACTTCTGTGAATATATCCAAAGAAACTCAAAACACTAATTTGAATGGACATAAGCATCCCTATGTTTATTGCAGCATTATTTACAATTGCCCAGGTATGAAAGCAGCCTGAGTGTCCATCAGTAGATAAGTGCATAAGACAATTATGGGACATTTACACAGTGGAATACTACTCGGCCATAAAAAAAAAATTACACTTTGTGACAGTATGGATGGGCCTGTAGAACATTATGCTAAGTGAAATAAACCAGTCAGAGAAAGAAAAATACCAATGCCAATTGGTATTTGCCACTCTCAAGAGGTATGATTTCGCTTATAGGTGGGATCTAATGAACTAACAAGCTAAACAGAGACAGACTTATGGAGAATAGGATGAAAGCTATGGGAGGTGAGGTTAGAGGGTGGAGGGATCGAGCAAAAAGGAAAAAGGACTCATGGACATGGACAACAATGTGGTGATTGCAGGGAAACATGGGTGTAAGGGTGCTAAATGGTATTGGGAAAAAAACAATAAAATTTTTAAAAAAGAAACCTTAAACACTAATGAAAGAATATATGAACCATTAAACTCATTACAGTGTTATTTATAATAAGCAAGATTTGATAGTGCCCATCATTAAATGAGTAGATAAAAGTTGTGTTACATTTACACAACAGAATATGGTTTGATTGTAAAAAAGATGAAATCTTTTTTTCTTTTTTTGCCAAAGCATGGGTGGACCTGGAGAACATTATGCTAAGTGAAATAAGCTAGTCAGAAGAAGACAAGTACCACATGATTTCACTTATATGTGTACTCTAATGAACAAAATAAACTAACAAAATACAAAGAGATTCATATAAAGAACAAACTGCCAGTTCAAGCAGAGAATGTTTGTGGGGCTGGGTTTAAAATGTGAAGGAATTAATAAAAGAAAATACTCAAAGACACAACAGCATGGTGATTACCAGAGGGAAAGAAGAATGAGAGGTAGAAGAGGATAAAGGAGGATAAATGTTGATGGAAGGAGACTTTACTTGTGGTGTTGAACACATAATATACAGGTGATGTATTATAGACTTGTACATCTGAAACCTATATAATTTTATTAATCAATGTCACCCTAATAAATTCAAATAAATTTATAAATAAATAAATAATAATAATAATAAATAAACAAATAAATAAATAAAAGGAAGTGTCTGAAGAGCCATCTGTAGTAAGGATCTTAGCCTGCATTCATCTATTTTGGTGTCCTTAATCCCCAAAAACTCATATTTAAAAACCTAAGAAGTTTATGCCTAAACACATGGTTTTCCCAGATGTACTATATAGCAGGGACTTAAGAGGTAACCACCTATTTGGAAGGTAAACTAAATAACTCCTCTTACTGTTGCATTTATGTCAGATTTACATGGTTTTTACTTAGTCTGTATACTAATTTGAGATAGCTTGAGGATGCACTGATAAAGGTTTAGGAATGTTTTAACCACCTATTCCCTACCACTCCTTAGTCCTACCACTGTTCAAAATCATCACAAGTTTAACCACCATAAAACACATGTTTAACTCTCTTGTTAAACTAATAAAAATCTATGGAACATGGAGACAAACTTCTGTTTAGTTCAGACAATTATGCTATTTAAGTAGATCCTTTATTAGATGGAGTTCCAATATGCCAACAATGCCAGGTACCTTGAAGGAGATGATAGGAAAGGGAGAGGATCTCTGCCAGGGGTGGTTAGGGAAACACAAAGAACACTGCAACATGAATTTTTAGATTTTGGTAGAAGACACACAATTTACAATTTTTACTTTGGTATAGTGGTATATATTCCATATTGAGTTCAAATAAAGCAATACAGGATCTTGTTAAGGTAAGATGTAGAATGTTTAAATGAATCCTTTAGAATATACATTTTGGAGTATGCTCAATATTTTTTTCTCAGCTCGCATTAGTTCATAAAATTAACACATATCTTCCTTTGAACAAGTATGTGCAAAGAGAAGAGAGAGAATAAGTAAATTTGGACTAGGAAAAATGCCAAATTCCCTTTGATGTCTCTCAAAACCTGCATTTTCCAAAGGGAGTAAGAACACCCCTCCTAGTCAATAGCATAAATATTCTCTAGCTCAAAAAGTTTTCTTGGAGATGGGTACCCCATGAGTCTTATTGCTGTTATTCATTAATGAAACCTGAAAGGAAAGACTAAGGCCCATGAAGTAGAGAGGGATCCAGACAGACTTGCAAAGAGCAGTAGGTAACAAAGTAGGGAGGAATAATTGACATGTCGAAAAGACTAACAGTTTGCTCAATCAATGTTTTTCTTTCCCTCTCATTGCTAACTACTGCCTCACTCCCTGTCTAACAGTACTGAAAGTTCAGTAAGATGAATTCAGGTCATGTCTTGTCTAAGAGTCTGACTTATTATAATTTCTATTCATATATTTGCTTCTCTTTGAATTTGCAGTTCACCCTAATATCCATTCTCACTTTCTGTATGAAAGGTACCTCCTTTCCACTTGTTGTTTCCTGGGATTTAGAGGTGAGATTTAATTGGGTTGGCCAAAAAGTCCTTATTTATTTTTCTGTAAATACACATTTTTCATCTTCACCAATAACTATATTGATTTGGGTATTTTGAATATGTTGGCTATCTCCTGTGTGGTATAACATTGATTGTTCTCAATTAATGTCTCAGTTTGATCACTATCAAATTCAACTGTTGTACCTGACCATGGAACATTGTCCAGCGAGAAATCTCCAGCCCAAATCTACACAAACCACTTTTGACATGTTCGATCAGTCACATCATCATCTCCATACACTGCACAAATCTTTATTTTTTTCTTTTCAGTTGCGTTTTTCCTTTCTTGAAATAATAAACATAATATACTGGAAATGTTATTTTCTTCCATCTTCAGTATTAAAATGGCTACACAAAAATTTGCTAATTTTGATTTTTTAAATGCATGTTGATATGACAGTTGCTACAATACAATCTAACAAAAGTGTTTCAAATGAAGTAAAAAATAGCTAAGCGCTACTAGAGCCATCTTATGGAAAAAGCCCAATGAACTTTTGGCCAATCAATATAAACAAAATGCCCAGCCTTTCCCTCCCATAGAATTTTAGATAAGGAATGATATAAACTGGAGAATAAAATTTAATATTCAGATGGGTTATCTGAGTTGAGCAATTTCTGATGTCAGTTGCAATTGCTTGAAATTCTCTCAGACAAGAGATCTCTGCATGATTGATGTAAAATTTGTGAGCACTTTCAGCACAAATTTACTCAAAATTAGTTTATCAAACTTATATTTGCTAAAAGCTGACTGAGTCTTAAGTATATTCCCAGCCTATCTGCTTTAAGTTTTTAAAATTTTTCTCCACAACTCTAGTATTGTACAAAAACTTTGCAATTAAAATAGGGAACGAAGGTGAAAATCACACATATAGTCAGTGGGTGAAAACTGAAAATGTTCTCATAAATCACTGTAGCAGGATTGAAACAAATAGATGGCATTTCTGCCTTGTTTCCTCAGGGTTTTTCTTTTTTTTTTTTTTTTTTTTTTTTTTTGTGCTGCAGGGTATCTCAGCTGTCCTCTGAGTGGCTCTCCTCTAACATTCTTCACCATCACCAGAAAGCTATGCACCATTGCTCAGCACAATGTTTGCCTCTCTTCTTTGAGTGCTACTTCTTCCTAGCAGTTGAGAAGGTACCTTGCTATTGTCAGCTCTTTCCTTGAAAATTGTCAAGTGGAAGTGAGCTGCCTATTAAAAAAATAATAAAATAATAATGATGTCATTCTGTATTATTGCAAGAGTCCCTAGTCAGGATTTGGGAGATGGAAGGTGGCTGACCATTATTTGAATACAAATAGCTGTACCAAAGAAGTGAAGGTAAAGAACCAACAGAACCCTTCCTCAGTAGAGGCTAGATCAGAAACTTCCACTCTGGTGACAGCTGCAGCATGAAAGGTTTTTCTTGACTCTTATAACAATTCCTCCTCTTTTGCGCTCTAGAACTGGGGAATTTCTGGGTTTCCTTGATATCATGTAGTCTAGTGATTTTCAAATAGTTTTTATCTGATGTATGGTGAGCAATGCAGTTTATATTACAATAGTACACACATATACAAACATATATGTAACAAAAATTTCAAAAACACCTATTAAATGAGAGGCTTTCTGATATTTTTTATTCTATCCTATTATATAAAAAACCTTCTTGTGACCCACACATTTAATTTCAAAACCTACTAATGAGTTGCTATCTACAAATGAAAAACATTGATCTGGTCTGATAAAAGTTTGAATCATAAATTCTTTATTTTGTGTATATTGTCATTGACATATTTTCTCAATTAAAATTATGATTTTTCAATCTGTATGAAGACAATTATACCCTATATTGATGTTGTTTATTTTTTAAAGATTTTATTTATTTATTTTAAGAGAGGGGAAGGGAGGGAGAAAGAGAGGGAGAGAAACATCATTGTATGGTTGCCTCTCATGAGTCCCACACTGGGGACTTGGCCCACAACCCAAGCATGTGCCCTAGACTGGGAATCAAACCAGTGACCTTTTGGTTTGCAGGCCAGTGCTCAATCCACTGAGCCACACCAGCCAATGTTGATGTTGTTTAAAACAATGAATGTAATCTGCTGTTTCCTATATTTCCTACATACATGAAAGGGAGTATGATAAAGTGAAAAGAACACTGGTTTAGGAGTGTCAATCCTGGATTTGACACTATTTAGCCTCAAGATCTTTAGTAATCCATGCCCTATCTTAGGTCTCAATTTCCTTAACTTTAAAATGAAGACACTCTTATACATGATTTATAAGGTTATAAGGTCTATGAGGTACAATCTGTAATTTTTATGTCATTTATTTCAGGGAATTGCTATTGTGATCATGAGAAGTAATATGCATGATAAGTCTATGAAAGATTTTATGACTCTCATTTTTTTATATCAAGTAGTGAATTGTATACCTATATTGTGTTTCAGTACTGTGTTAGATAGGTAAGAGACAAAGAAAATGTAGTGAGGTAATATGCTGGCAAATCTAAGAGTGTCTGAGCTGATAGAAATCTGCTTTTATAAATCCAAGCTGGAAGGAATTCTGAATTTAAATTGTATTCTAACACACTAGTTGACTATCTCAGTTAAAAAAAAAAAAAACAGAGATAGAATCACATAATTGTGATGTCAGATGTAGGAAAGAACCCAGAGATCATTTAATTCAAAGTGCAGAGTATTACTATCCAAAGTATGTCCAGACTTGGCAAAGAAGGGCAAAGTAAAACATCATCATTGAATGAAATAGTCAACATAACAGATGAGTTCAGAAATTTCCTCTAAGTGAAGAGGGCTTTGTTTTTAAACACTTCATATGAACCCAGTTTCAATTAATTCATTGACAACTTAATTTGAGAGCTGGGAATGAAAAGTCTTTGTGGATTTTTGAATGGTTGGGAGGATACTTTAAAATGGTACATTCTTTATTTCCATTGCCCTGTGGTTAATTCGTGATTAACTTTAATACTAGATTTAAAAGTGTTATCTCTTTTGTTGCTCAGAGGGCCCATAGCTCTCATAAGCCAAGCTCAAGGTGATTGTGACATGTACTAAAGTTTGTGAACCACTGCTCTAGATTTTAATCTACCAGCCTTTGGGATTTAGAAGATGATATATGGAGGAGTCAGGCTTAAAACAAGTCAATTCCTATCTGTTTACCCCAAGTTATCAATATATAGGGGTTTTTTGATTGTAACTGTGTAGATGCTTCCAGAGGCAGCTGCCATTTGTCCAATTTATCTTCTCGTAGCAACATGAACAACATTCTGCTCCAGAATTCAGCCATCTCAGCTTATCACGCCCAGACACATCAACTCAAAACCATATTAACTCTTCCCAGAAGTTTTTAAACAGATTTTTTAATTTTATTTTTTTAATTAAAAAAAATATTATTCAAGTGCAGTTGTCTCCATTTTCTCAGACACCACTTTCCCCTGACACACCCATCCCAACATCCCACTCTCAGTGCTTCCCCAATTTGGCTTTGTTCATGGTTCCTTTATACATTTTCCTTGACAACCCTTCCCATTCTTTCCACCTGTTATGCCCCTCCATCCTCCCCTCTGGTTACTCTCAGATTGTTTTTCCTTTCAATGTTGCTGGTTATATTTTTCTTGCTTTTTTGTTTTGTTGATTAAGTTCTACTTATAGGTGAGATCACATGGTATTTGTCTTTCACTGACTGGCTTATTTCACTTAGCATAATGCTCTCCAGTTCCATCCATGCTGTCATGAAGGGTAGTAGCTCTGTCTTTCTTTCTACTGTTAGTATTCCATTGTGTAAATGTACCATTTTTTTTTGATCCACTTATTTATTGATGATCATTTAGGTTGCTTCCAATAATTGGCTATTGTAAATTAAGATGCTATGAACATTGAGGTGCATATGTTCTTTTGAACTGGCATTTCAGAGTTCTTAGGGTATAATCCCAGCAGTGGAATTGCTTGATTAAAAGGCAGTTCCATTTTTTTTGAGGTAATTATAAACTATCTTCCACAGTGGCTGCACTAGTCTGCATTCCAACCAACAGTGTACTAGGGGTCCCTTTGCTCCACAACCTTGCAACCACTTGTTGTTTGTTGATTTGTTATTGATTGCCATTCTTTTTTTTCCAATTTAAAATCGCAGTTTATTTTTAATGTAGCTGGAAATATCCAATAACTATATATTTTTAAGCAGAAAAAAGTCCTTTACTTTTCCTTCTTACAGCATTATTAGCACAAGAAAAAAAACATTTCTGTTTATAAATGATATTTTCTATGAAAATGAATGCATTTTTTTATTTGTAGAACTTAAAAGTCTAAAAGCACAGAACACATTTTCAGAAGACCAATTTTACTTTTACCCATTTATGGTAGTATTTGGAATGTTAAAACGTACTTAGGTAATGTATAGTTAAGTAAACCAAATCAAATAAGGAATTCAAAAGCAACTGGTCTTGAGTTATTCACAGTGTACTCTAGAAATTTTGAGAAAGGAGAACACACATTAACAAAAAGACACTGGCAAGCTCAAATGCTAGTTTATATGCTGAGAATTTTTAAAGGTTTAAAAAGCATGCTTGATTAGCATACAGCTTTTTCTCACTTAAATAATAGATGCATTTCTATCTGCTTGTGTACAGCAAAAGGTTAGAATCTCAATCAACTTATGACTTCAGATATGTGCTATTTCAAAAATGTTTTCCATGAAATTTACTTCACTGCTCTTAGCACTGATTCTTCAAATAAACAAAGTACATGGGGTCTCATCCCTTAAAACTGCTTTTAGGTAGAAACCTAGAAATTCATGGTACAGTGCTGGTACTTAGTCTTATTTAATATAAGAATTGAATATATAACAGAAAATTTATCATCGTCTTTATCCTGAAGATGGAAGGAGGGATGGAAATATGGTTGAAGTATTTAAGAGCTGAATTGGAGGACGAGTCTTTCATAATACCAATAACACTGCAATGAAGAACTACCATGGATCTCATCAATTTCATAATTCATGCTCCATCAAAAACTTAGGTTCCCCTCTATGTATCTCAATTAATTCAAACCTCATACTCTCTCCAAATACAAACTCAATTGGTATTTCCAAAGTAGAAGATCAAACATCAAAGGAAATCACTCCTTTCAACATCTTTTGATATGGTAAAATTTCCCCAAGTAGAAATCTAATATTTAAGTATGAAATCTCTTAGCCAAGTGGAAAAATGCAGCTGTTATGGGTATTACCCTACCTAGACATTATACATATTACATATTAAATTAAACCCAGCATTAAATATGCTTGCACAATTATGCTGTGAATGATAGCAGTGATGATGCCAGTTCAAAAGGACTCTTTTTAGCCCAAAGAGAAAGGAGGGAGGAAATGTAAAAAAAAAAAAAAAAAAAAAAAAAGGAAAAAGCTTACAAAGAGTTGGGAATTTTCTGACCAGAAGAGAGAATTTTAAACAAAGAAGTATAAAAAGGAAAGTATTTTCTTATTGCCCCTTTGTGGAAATAACATGAAACATTTATTATTTATTTTCTCTATCAGACAAGAACATGGATAAGTAATCCAACTCTACTGCAACATTATAAAAATAATCCCTTCACCACAGTGTAAGATTTAAATGCATCTGCACAAGAGTACATGTTATTTAAAATGTAGTAAGATTGCTGCTGCCCTACCAAGTACTTCCAGTCCCTACCCAAGTCCTACTGCAATACTGGTGGTCTCAGTAGTTTTATTGAGATAAATACATTTTTTTAAAAATAAAGCATTTAAAAAGAGAAATCAAAATGCCTCAGTAACCATATATTCAACTCAAACCATCTATTCAAATGTTATATTTGCTTCCCACTAATAAATCTTTATTTCACTCAAACTGAGCAACAAATTTCCCATACTGAAGTATCTATTGCCCAATTCATTAAAAGGAAAACACCAAAATGATTTGTAAAGAAAAATGTAGGGTTTAACATACCATTTTAATGTGATTTTAAATATTTTAAATATTTTTTTTAGATTTAAAAGTGTTTAAACTTTGTAATTCTTAGTAGGAAAACATTATCTGAAAGAACACTATAATAGCAAACAACTGCCAAATGTTATGGCTGCATTTGGGGCAGAGGTTAGGGATTCTCTTCAATGCACCCCAGCTTTCTTCATGAGAATGTCAGTGGTACACTGGTTTGTACTATTGCGACATCCATTGGGTGATCCAAGTCGCTTTTCCTCCAGCAAGGAAGTGCTTTATCTGTCAGAAGGGCATTACACTTAACCTCCAAATTTGGCAGACAACTTACTGATTAGATTCATAACCTTTGGATTGCTCTGATATTTTGACATATTTGCTGGGTTCTGAGCCGCATCCTGGAAGGCCACCATAACTTCTGGATCCTGCGTGGCTGCAAGAACCTCTGGATCACTGAGAATTTAATTGAGCCCAGGCATTTCTGCCATTCCAGGCATTCCCCCAGGAAAACCACCTGGAAAAGAGCCATACTGAGCTCCTGATTGTCATCTGGCTTCTTCCTCCCTCTGGGCTCTCTCATGTCCTTCTTGAACCTTCTTAAGTCTTTCCATTCTTTCTTTGATCTCTTGCTCTTCACGTTTCCACCCATACTTTATCCAATGTTCTGCAATTTTCTAGGCCCTTCATTGAACTTTCAGAATCGCACTAGCATCTTCATCATAATCCAATTTACATGCAAGGGCAATATCATGGGCTGTTTCTGCCCAGTGGTCCAGAAGTCTGTGTGCTTTTACTTGCCTTAATGGCCATTCTGACCAGTGTGAAGCGGTATCTCATAGTGGTTTTAATTTGCATTTCTCTGATGGTTAGTGATGTTGAACACCTTTTCAAATGTCTCTGGGCTCTGTTATGTCCTCTTTGGAGAAGTGTCT
Source organism: Pteronotus mesoamericanus (assembly GCF_021234165.1). Taxonomy (NCBI): domain Eukaryota; kingdom Metazoa; phylum Chordata; class Mammalia; order Chiroptera; family Mormoopidae; genus Pteronotus; species Pteronotus mesoamericanus. Next base: position 1,245,840 of record NW_026555150.1, read on the forward strand.
GTTCAGGTCCTATGCCCATTTTTAAATTGGATTGTTAATCTTCCTGGAGTGGAGTCATATGGGTCCTTAATATATTCTGGAGATCAAACCCTTGTCGAGGTATCATTGGCAAATATATTTTCCCACATGGTTGATTCCCTTTCATTTTGCTGATATTTTCTTTAGCTGTGCAGAAACTTCTTATTTTGATGAAGCCCATTTGTTTATTATTTCCTTTACGTCCCTTGCTCTAGGGGACATATCAGTGAAAATACTGCTGAATGGAATATCTGAGATTTTCTTGCCTCTGTTCTCCTCTAGGACATTTTTGGTGTTGCAAATTATATTTAAGTATTTTATCCATAGTGACTTTATTTTTGTTTAAGTTGGTGGTTAATTTTTTTTTTTTTGCATTCAGCTGTCCATATCTCAAAACACCATGTGTTGAAGACACAGTTTTTACTTGGTTTTATGATTCTTCCCCCTTTATCAAATATTAATTGACCACAGAGACATGGGTTTATTTCTGGGCTCTCTATTCTGTTCCATTGATCTACATGTCTGTTCTTATGTCAGTACCAGACTGTATTGATTACAGCGGCCTTGTAATATACTTTGATGTCAGGTATTGTGATCCCTCCTACTTTGTTTTTCTTTCTCAAAATTGCTGCAGCTATTTAGGGTCGTTTATGGTTCCATATAAATTTTTGAAGTGTTTGTTCTATGTCTGTGAAATGTGTCATTGGTATTTTAACAGGGACTGCATTGAATCTATAAATTGCTTTGGGTAGTATGGACATTTTGATGATGTTAATTGTTCCAATCCATAAGCACGGTATATGCTTCCATTTATTTGTGTCTTCCTCAATTTCTTTATTCAACGTTGTGTAGTTTTCTGAGTACAGGTCTTTTACCTCCTTGTTAATTTATTCCTAGGTATTTCATTTTTCTTGTTCCAATGGCAAATGAGATTTTTTCCTGATTTCTGATTCTGATATTTCATTGTTGGTGTATAAAAATGCCTTCGACTTCTGAATATTGACTTTGTATCCTCCTCTTTTGCTAAACTCACTTATTAGGTCGAGTAGTTTTTTGGTGGAGTCTATAGCATTTTCTTTATATGCTATCATGTCATCTGCAAAAAATGACAGGTTACTTCTCCCTTTTCAACTAGGATGCCTTTTATTTCTATTTTCTTGTCTGATCACTGTGGCTAGGAGTTTCATTACTATATTGAATCAAGTGGTGAAAGGGGACATCCTAGTCATGTTTGCTATCTTAGTGGGAAAGCTTTCAGTTTTTACTCATTGAGTATGATGTTGGCTGGAGCTTTTTCATGTATGGCCTGTATTATTTTGAGGTATGCCCCCTTTATCCCCATTTTGCTGAGTGTTTTTATCATAAATGGGTGCTGTGCTTTAAATGCTTTTTTTTTTTGCCTCTATTGATATGATCACGTGATTTTTGTATTTCCTTTTGTTTATGTGATGTATTACATTCACTGATTTGTGAATATTGTACAATCCTTGCACCCTTAGAATGAATCCCACTTGAACATGGTGTATGATCTATTTAATGTATTGCTGGATGCAGTTTGACAATACTTTTTTGAGGATTTTAGTGCCTTTGTTCATCAGTGATATTGGCCTGTAGTTTTCTTTGTTTGTTGTGTCCTTATTTGGTTTTGGGATTAGGATGATGCTGGCCTCATGAAAAGAGTTTAGGAACCTTCCCTCTAGGATTATTATGAATAGTGTGAGAAGGACAGCATTTAGCTCTTCCTTAAATGTTTTGTAAAATTCTCCTGTGAAACCATCGGGTCTGGGGCTTTTGTCTGCTGGAACTTTTTTGATTACTGCTTCAATTTCACCAGCTGTTATCGGTCTGTTCAAGCTTTCTGCTTTTTCTTCATTCAGTGTTGGAAGGATATATTTTCCTAGAAACTTGTCTATTTCATTGAGGTTTTCAAATTTCTTGGCATATAATTGTTCATAGTACTTTCTTACAATCCTTTGTATTTCTGTGGTATCAGTTTCTCTTTTTTCATTTCTGATTACTATTTATTTGGGCCCTCTCCCTTTTTTTCTTTGTGAGTCTGATTAAAAGCTTTTTGATTTTGTTTGTCTTTTCAATGAATCAGCTCCTGGATTGTTTGATCCTTGCAATTGTTTTTTTTAGTTTCTATATCACTCAGTTCTGCTCTGATCTTGATTATTTCCTTCCTTCTACTAGCTCTAGGCTTTGTTTGTCATTGTTTCTCCTGTTCTTGAAGCTTTATGGTTAGGTCGTTTACTTCAAATGTTTCTGTCTTTTTTAGGTAAGCCTATATTGCTATGAACTTCCCTCTCAGGACTGTCTTTGCTATGCCCCATAGGTTTTGGACAGTTTTGTTTTCCTTTTCTTTTGTTTCCAGAAACTTTTTGATTTCTTCTTTGATCTTCTTATTGACACATTCATTGTTTCATAGCATGCTATGTTGTCTCCATGAATTTGAATATTTTTGAGTGTTTTCTTTGAGGTCGGTTTCTAGTATCAGGCTCCTGTGGCCTGAGAAAATGGTGCTTATTATTTCAATTTTCTTGAATTTGTTGAGACTTGTTTTGTGTCTTATCATGTGGTCTATCTTTGAAAATGTTCCATGTGCATTTGAAAAGAATGCATATTTTGCTTCTTTGGAATAAAAGTTTCCATAAATGTCAGTGATGGGCATTTGATATAACGTGTCATTCAGTTTCACAATATCTGTTTATATTTTGTTTGGAAGACCTATCTATTTTGACAATGTAGTGTTAACGTCCCCTACTACCAATGCGTTGCTGTCTATATCTTTCTTGAAGTACGCCCAAATTTTCCTTACATATTTAGGTGTGCGTATGTTGGCTGCATATACATTTAAAATGTTTATGTCCTCTTGATTGATTCTTCTTTTGGGTATTATGAAGTGTCCTTCTGGGTCTTTTTTTATGGCCTTTGTTTTGAAATCTATGTTGTCTGATATAAGTATTGCTACTAGAGGTGTTTTTTTTTTTTTTCCTGTCCATTTTTTTTCCATCCCTTTAATTTCAGTCTGTGCAGGTCTTTTGTTTTGATGTGTGTCTCCTATAGGCAGTGATGTGCAGATTATGTTTTCTTATCCATTCTGCTACCCTATGTCTTTTTATTGGAGCATTAATCCATTAATATTTAACTTTACAATTGATAGGTACTTGTTCATTTTTCCTATTTTAAAAATGTTATTTATTTATTTTTAGAGAGCGGAAGTGAGGGATAAAGAGGGAGAGAAACATCAATTTGTGGTGGCACCACATACACCTCCTGCTGGGGACCTGGCCTGCAACCCAGGCATGTACTGGACACTGGGTATAGAACTGGTAACCCTTTGTTCACAGGCCAGTGCGCAATCCACTGAGCCACACTGGCTATGGCTCGTTTTTTCTCTTTGTACTGTGTTCCTCTCTCTCTCTCTCATTCTTTTTCTTCATATTCTAAAAGCAGTCCCTTTACCATATCTTGCAATAGCGGTTTGGTGGAGGTGTATTCTTCAGCCTTCTTTCGTCAGGGAAACTCCTTATTTTTCCTTCCATTTCAATTGAGAGTCTTGCTGGGTAGTTCAGTCTTGGTTACAGGCCTTTGCTTGTCATTCCTTGGAATATTTCTTACCATTCCCTACTGGCTTTGTCGTGTTTCTATCTTGAAGTCAGTTGCTAGCCTTACCGGGGCTCCCTTGTATTTTACTATCTCTTTCTTTTTTTATGCTTTTATGATTCTCTCTTTGTCTTTGATATTTGCGATTTTAATTATGATGTGTATGGGAATGGGCCTCTTCTGTGTTCCTCTTAAATGGGACCATCTATGCTTCTTGGACTTGTGGGACTTTTCCTCTCCTCCAATTAGGGAAGTTTTTCATCATTATTTTTTCAAACAGGTTCTCTATTCCTTGATTCTCTTCTTGTTTTGGTATCCTTATTATATGGATATCATTACATTTCATGTTGTCCTGCATTTCCCTAACCCCTCGTATTTCTTTTTGAGTCTTTTTTTCATTTTCTTGCTTTTCCTGGGACCTTTTTTCTACCTTGTCCTCCAGCTCATTGATTCATTCCTCTGCTTCATCTAGACTGCTTTTGATTCCTTCTACTGGGTTCTTCAATTAAGAAATTGTGTTCCTCATTTCCTGTTGCCTCCTATTGATAGTTTCTATGTCCTTTTTCATGTTTATGTAGTTTGCAGTAAGTTTTTCATAGTTTCCTTTTTGTTTTTGGTAATTCTCCTTGAGCTCACTAGGCTCATTGAGCTTCCTTAGAATGATTATTTTTGAACTCAGTATCTGATAGTTTACTTGTCTCCAGATCATTTAGTACTCCTTCTGGGGATTCCTCCTTTCCTTCGATTGGGGGGTGTTTCTTTGTCTTCCCATTATTTGTGAGACTCTTCTTTTCAGCTTCTGCTTCTTAAATTGATCTATCTTGATTTCCTGACTTTGTGCTGTGAACTTCTATGGTACAAGACCTGTCAAATTCAGTGGTGCAGTCTCCTTGATCTCTTGAATTTGACACTTTTTGGATGCCTTTTAAGTGATTTATGTTGGCTCTGGAAGTAACTGGGTTTTTATTGTTCTTTCGTCATTCTTTGGTGGGTCCTTCCCTCCAGCTTGTTGACTGAGGGTCACTCTGCATACCACATCCTGTGTGTTTGTGTAGGTGCTGCCAGAACAAAACCCCAAAGCCCAGGAAACAAACCCACACCTGCAAAAACAATGCCCCCTGCAGTCCCACTATCAACAGCAAATGAACCAGTATTAATAAGGGTGTAAAGAGATGAGGACTGTTATAAGAAAGAAGATAAATAATCTATTAGTATAAAATCTAATGACTTCACATTCACAAACTTGATGGACCTGAAATGAATGTTATAAAGCTATGTAGTAAAGGAAATGTCACAAATCATGGAGAAGACCACAGTAAATTTTGTCTCAGTAGCCTCTAGTATTTATCGCTGTTTTTTCTTTCTGGTTCTCCCTCTGGTGATGTCAGATGTGTCATCATCTGACCTTAGACAGTCTGTTGGAGAATTCCTGGGATCTATTGTCTGTGGCAGTCTCCTTTAGTTGTTAATATAGTCACTCCACATTCAGCAGTCAGGCTTATGCATGACAGGGTCGGGCACAATTCCTTCTGGGGTCAGGGGTATTGTTTCCTCTCATGACGCTGCTGCTGGGAGGGGAGTGATCTGCCTGACCATGACGGCTGTTGCTGTATGAGGGATGACTCGGCACCAGTATCCCAGCAGCAGCTTTCTCAGTTCTCTCCCCTAAGTCTCCATCTCCAATCTCTCAAGTGTCTCTAGTCCACTCTGTCCCTCACTCTTTGCCAAGAAACTGTGACTTCCACTCTGTACTCAGTAGTCAGGCTTAAGCATCACAGAGCAAGGCTTACTCTCTCCTTAGGGCACGGCTGTTGTTTCCTCTCACACAGCTGCTGCTCAGGGGTGTGGTATGCCTGAGCAAGATGGCTGCTGCCATATGGGGGATGACTCAGCACCGGGATCCCATTGGCTACTCCCTCAGTTCTTCCCCCATAGCCTCCATCCCCAGTCTCTCCTCAGGCATCTCTAGTCCACTCTGCCCCTGCATTTGCCAGAGCCCAGGGTAAGTGGCTGCAAGTAAAAATTTATGTGTTTGTTCTTTAAATGACTCTGCACTTACAGCTTCCTGTCTTTTGCAGGGAGCAACCCTGCCTCTTTTTGTAGCTGGCTTTATCTGTGTACTTTTTGGGCTCTGGTGCTGTAGGCTGGGCATCCCTGCTTATGGTTTAGATCCCACTTGTGTTGCAGCCTTCCTAGGTTGGACAGGCCCATTTTAGACTCAGGTAGACTGAAGAATATGTGTGGAGCCATGGAGATGCTTGACATGCCTTTATTCAGGGGAGTCATACAGGCTACAAGCCAGTGTTCAGGGAGTCACACAGGCCAAAAGCCCATGTCTATGCCAGTGCCCTGACTTCCTTTTTCACTCCCTCTCCTCTCTCTCTCCCTGTGATAAGCCACTATCTACTTATGTACTAGCAAACAAAGCTGGCTTCAGGCCAAAAAGTGAGGTAAGCTAGCATGAGCTGCACATGTAAACCTACTCAAAGCTAAGGGACAGTTTATCACACCCAGACTCAAGGCCATGTGACCCAGGCTTAAGGCTGTGAGAACACTGCTTTATAAGACTTTCAAGCTTGTGAGAAGATGCTCCCCTTAGTTACTCAAGCACTTGGATGAGGAAGCCAGACTGCCTCCACTTATTTTACACCACTCTTCTCAGGGGGATCCTACTGGCCCCTTAAATATCCCTGTGGTGCCACTATCTGTGGGTGCCCAGGCACCCTTCTTGGGTATCCACCACACTTCTTACCAGTCAGATTGTGCTAAGGCTGATTCTTTTGTCTGTCTGATGTTATAATACTTGTCTTTTGCTATTGTTCAGTTGCTTGTTCTGGGTGACTTATCCACAATTTAGTTGTGATTCTAGATTGGTCCTTGGAGGAGGTCAGTGTGACTTCAATTCACTCCTTTGCCATCTTTCCCCAGTCGACCAATTTGTACTTCTTAATCCTTTCCTCTTTTTCACCCAGTTCCCCATCCCCCTTTCCCTCTAGCAACCAGCAGCCTGTTCTCTGTGTCTATGAGTCTGTTTCTGTTTTGTTTATTTATATTTTTATTTAGATTCCCCATATAAGTGAAGTCATATATTATTTGTCTTTCTCTGACTGACTTATTTCACTTAATGTAGTACCTTCTATGCCTATCAATGCTGTTTCAAATGGTACAACTTTTTTTTTTTTATGTGCCTTGATGTCCTGAAGTGCCTGAGCATGGCAGAATGGGGTCGCCAGGCGTTTTGTCAGTGGAGCTACTGGATCTCCTTTGAAGGGTGATACCAGTCAGGATCACAAGAAGTTTTGGGGAAAGGCCTTGGCCCCAGAGCCACTCAACTTAGTCTTAGTCAACTGACTAAGTCTTCCAAGACCCTGAGTCTTCCCAGACCTCCACTTCCTGGGCCCAGGCAGCTGACTCCTCTATAAAACATGAACTCTGCAGGATGGGGTGACAGGGAGTCTGAAGGATGGAGTTATTTCATTCTCCCAGGCTGATGCTTTATGGAGGGGAGTGCTCCACCCAAGAAAATGAAAGCTATAGTATGGGAGAAGGGCTCAGTACAGGTACTCTGGTGGCTGTCCCCTCAGCTCTCTCCATTAAAATAACAATCCCAGTATTTTTTTCACAGGACTCTAGTCCACTCCACCTTCCCTTTACCAGATTCCAATGGTCAGTATCTACAAACTTGATTTTGTGCACTGGACCTTTAAGAGAGAACCTGCGTTTCTAGCAGAATCCTGTCTTTCCCTGGCAGACGGGACCTCCGCTGATTTTCACAACCAGATATTACATTGGTGTCTTTTCCCACCTCTGATTCTCTGGACTGGTGAGCCTGGAATGGGTTTGAGACCTCACACTCCCCAGTGGGAACTTCTGCTGCTGAAGTATCACTCCAGAATCTCAGCAGCAACTAGTGGGAGTGGGGCTAGCCTTTTTCTGATTTCTGCCTTTACTACTAGGCTCAGTGTGGCTTCTTCTATGAATCCCTGGCTATAAGACTTTTGTTCAGCTAGTCTTCAGTTGGTTATTCAGAGTGATTGTCCTATATTTTAGCTGTAATTCCTGTTTGGTCCTGGGAGTGGTGAGTGTAACTTCCACCGACTCTACTACCATTTTGGACTTTCTATTGCACTGATTTTTATTGCCAATTATTATATATATTTCCCATATATCTTTGAACTCTTCCATTTGTCCAAATTTCTATTACAGTGCCTATGGCCATTGCCTTAAATTTTATAGTAAGCCATGATTAAAGGAAGTATCATGAATTTATTAAAAACATTGACTCCAGAACTAGAGTACCTCTTTTCAAATGCTGCCCCGGCCTATTATTTGCCCTTGAAAAATCATGTAATTTATTTATATCACTGATTCCTCATCTGAACTATTAAAATGAGGATGAAATTAGTTAAATTATGTAAAGTATTTAGAATAGTGTCAAACACATAGCAAGTACCCAATAAATGTTAGCTGCTATTAAGAAGTTCTTATAAACAAATCCCTCCACAATGTACTTCTGAATATTGTTTTGTTTTCTTTGCTTCTACATTTACATTTAGAATTTTGAACCAGTTTTATAAGTTCCCAGAAAAATGATTGGGGTTTTGGTTAAAATTGCATTGAATTTCTATATATATATTTAAGAAGAGATACCTATAAACCTATCAAACAATTCTGCCTATTAACATGATTTATTTTTTCATTTACAAAATGTATTTTAAATCAGTGAAAAATAATATACATTATTACATAAATGTCTTGCTCATTTTGTAGATTTATATCTTAATATTGTGTAGTTTCTGTTGATAAATTGGATATGGTATATTTTGGTAGTATGATACAGATAACCTTTATGATAATTAGGGATAACTTTTATTTATATATCCTTATATTTGTAATTATGTTTGACTGTTTATCTAAAAAATCTTACTTTATATAATGAGAATAGCATATGTTTTATTGTCTTTTAATTTTAGATATAGTAAATGACTTTAAATACATTTTATATATTTAATTAATTAATTTTTTAATTTTTAACTTTTATTCAAATAATTTGCCTCCACTTCCCATCACCACTTTCCCCTACCCTCCTCGCCCACCTCCCTCCCTCAATCCTTCCCCACTTTGGATTTGTCCATGAGTCCTTGATATATGTTCCTTGACTTAACCCTTCTATTCCCTTCCCCCACTCACCCCTCCCTCTTTCCCTTTGACACTGTTGGTTTTGTTTTTTGGTTTTTTTTGGTAACAAAGTGAATTTCTTTTGGTTATCTTCATTACAAATAACTGTTGGCTTTACACGTAAGAATTATGTTGATTTATTCATATATGATCACTGGAAGTTAGGTCTTTTGTCTGTAGATAAGAATTAGATAAAGGTTTTTTCCATCTTTTAATTTATAGCGTTTTGGATTCCAATGTAAACAGCACCAGTGACTTTTCACAAAACATAGCTTTGCTACTTTTCTCTTCATTTTCGATAATCCTAATTCTGTTCTGCAGTATTGTATCATTTCTTCCTACCTTACATGTTGCTGGTCATATTTTCCTTGCTTATTTGTTTTGTTGGTTAGGTGCCACTTATAGGTGAGATCATATGTTATTTCTCTTCCTAGCCCCTCTTGGTTTATTTCGCTTACCATAATGCTCTCTAGTTCCACCCACGCTGTCACAAAGTGTAGTAGTTCTTTTTTTCCTTTCTGCTGCATATGATTCCATTGTGTAAATGTACCATAGTTTTTTGATCCTGTCATCTACTGATGGGCACTTAGGTTGCTTCCAACACTTGGCTACTGTAAATTGTGCTGCTATAAACATTGGGGTGCATAGGTTCTTTTAAATTGGCATTTGGGATTCGAGGGTATAGTCCTAGCAGGGGAATCACTGGGTTAAAACGCAGTTCGACTCTTAGATTTTGAGGAAATTCCAAACTGTTTTCCATAGTGGCTGCATCAGTCTACATTCCCACCAACAGTGTACTAGGGTTCCCTTTTCACCACAGCCTCATCAGCACCTGTTGTTTGTAAATCTGTTTATGATGGCCATTCTGACCGGTGTGAAGTGGTTTATCATTGTGGTTTTAATTTCAATTTCTCTGATGGCTGGTGATGCTGAGCATCCTTTCACATGTTTCTGGGCCCTCTGTGTCTCTTCCTAGGAAAAGCGTCTGCTCAGGTCCTTTGCCCATTTTATGATTGGATCATTTGTCTTCTGGGAGTAGAGTCAAGTGAGTTCTATATATATTTTGTAGATCAAACCTCTATCTGATGTATCATTAGCAAATATATTTTCCCATATGGTTGGCTCCATTTTCCTTTTGATGATGTTTTCTTTAGCCGTGCAAAGGCTTCTTATTTTGATGAGGTCCCACTTGTTTATTCTTTCCTTTATGCCCCTTGCTTTAGGAGACATATTGGTGAAAAAATTAGTGCGTGGGATATCTGAGAGTTTCCTGCCAATGTTCTCCTCTAGGATTTTTATGGTGTTGTGACTTATATTTAAGTCTTTTGTCCATCAGGAGTTTATTTTTGTATATGGTGTCAGCTGATGATCTAATTTCAATTTTTTGCATGTAGCTGTCCAGTTCTCCCAACAGCATTTGTTGAAGAGACTATTTTTACTCCACTTTATGCTTCTTCCCCCTTTGTCTGATATTAATTGAACATAGAGATATGACTTTATTCCTGGGTTTTCTATTCTGTTCCACTGATCTATGTGTCTGTTCTTCTGACAGTACCAGATTGTTTAGATTACAGTGGCCTTGTAATATAGTTTGATGTCCAGTATTGTGATCCAACCTACTTTGTAGTTCTTTCTCAAAATTGCTCTGGCTATTTGGGGTCATTTATGGTTTTGTATAAATTTTTGAAGTGTCTGTTCTATTTCTGTGAAATATGTCATTGGTATTTTAATGGGGATTGAGTTGAATCTATAAATTACTTTGGGTAGTATGGAATTTTGATGCTGTTAATTCTTCCAATCCATAAACATAGTATATGCTTCCATTTACTTGTGTTTTCCTTGATTTTTTTCCTCAGTGATGTATAGTTTTCTGTGTATAGGTATTTTACCTCCTTGGTTAAATTTATTTCTAGGTACTTTATATATCTTGTTGCTATAGCAAATGATATATTTTTTTCTGATTTCTTCTTCTTATATTTCATTGCTGGTGTACAAAAATGCATAAGATTTCTGAATATTTACTTTGTATCTGTTCTTTTGCCAAATTCACTTATTAGATTGAGTAGTTTTTTGGTGGAGTCTACAGGGTTTTCTATGTACACTATCATATCATCTGCAAACAACGATAGTTTTAATTCCTCCTTTCCAATTTGGATGACTTTTATTTCTTGTTCTTGTCTGACCACTGTTGCTAGGACTTCCAATACTATGTTGAATAGAAGTGGTGAAAGCAGACATCCTTGTCTTGTTCTCAATCTTAGTGGGAAAGCTTTTAGATTTTGCCTGTTGGCCATGATGTTTCATGTAAGTTTTTCATATATAGCTTGTATTACAGTGAGGAATGCCTCCTTTATTCCCATTTTGCTGAGTGTGTTGACCATAAATGGGTGCTCTACCATATAGATTGCTTTTTCCACATCTATCAAGATCATGTAGTTTTTGTCTTTCCTTTTGTTTATATGATGTATTACATTTATTGATTTGTGTACATTGAAACATCCTTGCATCCCTGGGATGAATACCACTTGATCATGATGGATGATCTTATTAATGTATTGATGGAAGCTTTGGCTAATATTTTTTTGAGGATTTTAGCATCTATGTTCATCAGCATTATTGCCCTGTAGTTTTCTTTTTTGTAGCGTCTTTATCTCGTTTTGGGACTGGGGTGATGCTGGCCTCATAAAAAGAGTCTGGGAGTCTTCCCTCCTCTTGGATTTTTTCAAATAGTCTGAGAAAGGCAGGGGTTAGTTCTTCAATAATTTTTTGGAAAATTCTCCTATGAAACCATCCAGCCCAGGGCTTTTGTTTGCTGGGAGTTTCTTGATTATTTCTTCAATTTCCCCAGCTGTTATCAGTCCGTTCAGGCTTTCTGCTTCTTCTTCGTTCAGTGTTGGAAGATTATACTTTTCTAGAAATTTGTCCAACAAGGTTTTCAAATTTCTTGGAATATAATTATTCGTAGTAGTTTCCTACAATCCTTTTCCTTTTCATTTCTGTGGTATCAGTTGTGATTTCTCCTCTTTCACTTCAGATATTACATATTTAAGTCCTCCCCATTTTTTTTTCTTGATGAGTCTGCTTAAAAGCTTGTCGATTTTATTTATCTTTTCAAAGAACCAGCTTCTGGATTGGTTGATCCTTTGAATTGTTCTTTTCATCTCTATGTCATTCAGTTCTGATCTAATCTTGATTATTTCCTTCCTTCTACTTGCTTTGGGATTTATTTGTTATTGTTTCTCGAGTTCTTGAAGTTGTAGTGTTAGGTCTTTAATTTAAATGTTTCTACCTTTTTTAGGTAGGCCTGTACTGCTATGAACTTCCCTCTCAAGACTGCCTTTGCTGTGTCCCATAGGTTTTGGACTGTTGTCTGTTCATTTTCATTTGTTTTCAGAAACTTTTTGATGTCTTCTCTAATCTTATTATTGACTCATTCATTTGTTTAATAATGTACTGTTCAGTCTCTATGTGTTTGCACATTTTTGAAGTTTCTCTTTGAGGTTGATTTCAAGTTTCAAACACTTGTGGTCTGAGAAAATGCTTGGTATGATTTCAATTTTCTTGAATTTTCTGAGGCTAGCTTTGTGGCTTATCATGTGGTCTATCTTTGAAAAAGTTCCATGCATATTTGAAAATAATGAGTATGTTGCTTCTTTGAAATGTAAGGTTCTATATATATCAGTTAAGTCCATTTGATTTAATACATCGTTCAGCTCCACAATATCCTTATTGATGTTTTGTTTGGAAGATCTGTCCATTTTGTCAGTGGGGTGTTGAAATCTCCTACTATAAGTGTGTTGCTGTCTATATCTTTTTTAAAGTTTTCCAAGTTTTTCTCATATACTTGGATGCTCCTATATTGGGAGCATATAAGTTTACAATGTTGATGTCTTCTTGATAGATTCTTTATTTAAGTATTATAAAGTGTCACTCTGGGTTTCTTTTTATGACCTTTGTTTTGAAATCTATTTTGTCTGATATAAGTATTGCTACCCCTGATTTCTTCTCTTGCTCATTTGCTTGGAATATTTTTTTCCATCCCTTTACTTTCAATCTGCGTAGGTCTGTTGTTCTGAGGTTGGTTTCCTGTACGCAGCATATGTGTAGGTCATGTTTCCTTATCCATTCAGCTATCCTGTGTCTTTTGATTGGGGCATTTAGTCCATTTACATTGAGAGTTAGTATTGATAGGTACTTATTCATTTTTTCTCTTTGTACATGTGTATTTCTCTTTCTCACTCTTTTCCTTCATCTTCTTAAACCAGTCCCTTTAGTATATCTTGGAGTGCTGGTTTGGTAGAGATGTATTCTTTTAGCCTTCTTTTGTCTGAGAAACTCCTTATTTCACCTTCTATTTTAATTGAGACCCTCATGGGTAGAGCAGCCTTGGTTGTAGGCCCTGACTTTTCATTACTTGGAATATATGTTGCCATTCCCTTCTGGCTTTTATCATTTCTGTTGAGAAATCAGCTGCTAGTTATATCGGGGCTCCCTTGTATGTTATTATGTGTTTCTTCCTTTCTGCCTTTAGGATTCTTTCTCTGTGTTTGATATTTGCCATTTTAATGATGTTGTGTCTTGTAGTGGGTCTCTTTAGGTTCCTCTTGAATGGGGCTCTCTGTGCTTCCTAGACTTGTAAGACTTTTCTCCAATTAAGGAAGTTTCCCATCATTTGTTTTTCAAAGAGTTTCTCTCTCCCTTGCTCCTCTTTTGCTCCTTTTGGTATGTCTAATTATGTGGATATTATTGGGTTTTATTTTGTCCTGCATTTCTCTACATGCCTCTTCATTATTTATGTTTTTTTTTTCCATTTCTTGCTCTTACTTGGAACTTATTTCTACCTTGTCTTCCAGCTGGCTCATTCCATCCTCTGCTTCATCTAGTCTGCTTTTGATTCCTTTTACTGTATTCTTCAATTCAGAAATTGTATTCTTCATTCCTTCTCATGTCTTATTGATAATTTCTATGTCCTTTTCCAGGTTGATATAGTTTGCAGTAAGTTCATGGTAGTTTCCCTGTAGTTTCTCATAGTTCTCTTTGAGCTGGCTGAGCTCATTGAGCTTCCTTAGAGCCATTGTTTTGAATTCAATATCTGATAGTTTACTTTTCTCTATTTCATTTAGTTCTCTCTGTTTGGTTTCTTCCTTTCCCTTCATTTGGGGGGTGTTTCTTTTCCCTCCCTTTTTTCTTTTCTTTTTTTTTTTTTTGAGAGTATTCTTCTTCTTCTTCTTCCTTTTTTCTTTTTGCCTCAGGATCAGTTGATCAGTCTTGATTTCCTGACTTTGCGGATTAAACCCCTATGGTAATATGAGGGTTTATTTATTTATTTATTTATTTATTTATTTATTTATTTATTCTTTCCTTTCTGGGTCTGCTTCTGATGATGTCAGTTTACCCCATCTGACTTTATACCCTTTGTTTGAACCTTCCAGGAATCAACTGTCTGTGTCTGTCTCCTGCAAGTGTTAATACAGTCACTTTGCCCTTAGCTGTCAGGCTTAGGCATCACGTGGTTGGGTAGTGTCTCCTGTGGGTGGGGCTATCATGTCCTTACAGGATGCTGCCACTCAGGGGACTGGTCTGCTTGAGCAAGATGAAGACTGTGGAATAGGTAAGGTGTCAGCACCAGGATCCCCTCTGTCTATTCCCTTATTTCTCTCCCCAACACCTCCGACTCCAACCTGTCCTCAAGAATCTCAATGCAGCTCTGTGTCCTCTCGAGCCTTCAAGGGTCTACTATCTCTGCAGGCAGCTCTGCACTCAGCAGTCAGGCCTGCATGCACCTCCTGTCTGGGCTGGACTATACTGAGGGCAAGGCTATTGTTTCCTTTCCTCCTGCTGCCTCTCTGGGGTGTGGCCTGCCTTAGCAAGATGGAGACTGCAGTATGGGGAAGAAATCAGCTCTGGAAGCCCCGGCTACTCCATAAGTTCTCTTCCCAATGCCTCCATCTCCAGTCTCTCTCCTCAAGCACTTCTCTAGGCAGCTCCATGTCCCCTTTGGCTGGGGATCTATTATCTCTGTCAGCTTCACTGCAGTTAGCACCCAGGCCTGTGCACGCAAGTCCTGGGTGGCTTGTGCTGTAGTCAGGGTTACTAATTCCTTTATGCCTGAGTGAGATGGTAGCTGCAGAGTGGGAGATGAGTTATCACCGGGGCCCCACTGACCACTGTCTGAGTTCTCTTCATAAAGTTTTCCTCACCAGTTTGTCCTCAGGCTCCAGCCCACTCTGCTCCCACCTCTGCTCAGAGATCAATGAAGGCAGCTGCCACTGCAAATTTTTGCATTGGCCCTTTAAACATCTCTTTGTCTCTCCAGCCACCTGTCTCTGGCAGAGAGCCCCCCTAAGCTTTTCGGGGTTGCGTTTTGTCTATATTTTTCTGGTTTTAGCTGCTGTAGTTTAGAGGTCCCTGCTTATGATTCCGACCCTGTTCTTCTTAGAGGGATCCAACTGGCCGTTTCAATATCCCTCTGGTGCTGGTGCCTGTGGGTGCCCAGCCCACCCTCTTGAGTCTCCACTGCACTTCTTACCCATTAGGATGTATGAAAGTCGATTCCACTGTCTGTCCACAGCTCCAAGGCTCCTCTCTATCATTCCATTGTTTTCTAGGTGATTTCTCCACAATTTAGTTGCAATTCCAGTTTGATCCTAGGAGGATTTCAGTGTGACTTGCACTCAGTGCTCCACCATATTCCAACCTCACATTTTATATTTTTATAATAACATTTTTTTATTGTTCAATTACAGTTGTCCTTATTTACTCTCCATTACTCTTTCCCTTCCCTACCCACTCCCACCTCCCACATTCTATCCTTCCCCTTACTAGTTTTGTCTTTGGGTCCTTTATATGAGTTTCTTGATGACTCTTCCTCCTTGTTTCCCCATTATCCCCCTCTCCCCACCCATCTGGTTACTCTCAGTTTGTTCTTTACTTCCATGTCTCTGGTTCTATTTTGCTCAATTGTTTGTTTTGTTGATTATGTTCTATTTATAGGTGACTTCATATGGTATTTTCCTTTCACTGCCTGGCTTATTTCACTTACCATACATTTTGTATTTTGTAATGTAAATTATTATCATTTCCAATATAAACTCCAATTACTTATGATGTACCATTATTTCTAATATATTGATGAGTTATATTTTCTAATATATTTTTAGGATTTTTAAACTATATTTATAAATGACATTTTACAATAAATTACCTTTATTTTACCATACATGGTTTCATTTGATGTTAAGATTACATTATATAATACTGGCATAGTAAAATGACATAAGGGTTTCATTTCTTAGTTTCTTTATAAGACTCAGGTTATCATTTCTTAGAATTATTGCTATACCTTTCTAGGTAAGCAATACAAATCTGGTTTTATTTCTGCTGTGATATAGATTAATAACTACTGACAAACATTTTTATTTTTTTATTTATACTACTTTATTGAAGTATTATTGACATACATAAAATCATACTTTTTAATGTATACAACCTGATGAGTTTGTAGATATGTATACACCAATGAACAATCATAATCCATGCTATAAAAATATCCATCAGCTCCAAAAGTTTCTTCCTACCTTGTTTATTTTTTGTGATTAGAAAATTTAATCTAAGATCTACCCTTTTAACAAGTTTTAAGTATACAATACAATATTTTTAACTATAGGCACTATGCTGTATAATAGATCTCTAGGGTATTTCATTTGCTTACATGAAACTTTTTGCCTGTTGACTGAAACTTCCCTTTTCTCTCACCCCAATCCCTGGTTACCAGCATTTATACGTCTCTTCCATTAGTAAAACTATTTTAGCATCCTCATATAAATAGGAACATGTAGTATTTGTTCTCTGTCACTTTATTTCATTTAGCAAAATTACTTTCAGATTATCCATGTTATCACAAATGACAGAATTCCCTTCTTCTTTAAGGCTCAGTAATATTCCACTGTGTGTAAATAACATATTTTTCTTAATTCAACTGTCAATGGCTATTTAGTTAGGTTCCTATTCATGACTATTGTGAATGAAGGTGCAGTGAACATGGGAATGTAAATATCCCTTCAAGTTCCTGACTTCAATTCATTTAGATACATACCCAGAAGCAAGATTTCTGAATCATATGGTAGTTCTATTTTTAAATTTTGAGGGAACTTCATATTGTTTTTCAGAGTGGCTGTACCAATTTACACTCATACTATCAGTGTACAAGTGTTTTTCTTCACGTCCTCACTAACCCTTGATATCTATTGTTATTTTGATTATAGCCATCATAATATGTGTAAGGTAATATAGTTTTCTTTTGAATTTCTTTTATTAGGAATGTTGAGCACTTTTTCATATACCTGTTGGCCATTTGTATGCCTTCTTATGAGAAATATATATTCAGGTTGTTTGTGCAGTTTTATATTAGGCTTTTTGTTCTTTTGCTATAGAGTTGTATGAGTTTTTTTTTTTTAAATATATTTTGAACATTAACCCTTTATCACTGATATGATTTACAAATATTTTATTCCATTCCATAGATTACCTTTTAACTATGTTAATTGTTTCCCTTGTTGTGCAGAGGTGTTTTAATTGATATAATCCCATTTGTCCATATTTTCTTGTGTTGCCTCTGTTTTTGGTGTCATATCCAAATTATCATTGCCAAGGTCAATGTCATGAAGCATTTTCTCTATATTTTTTCTAAGAGTTTTACAGTTAAAAATATATTTAAGTCTTTAGTGGAAACTGATTTTTATGTTTGGTGTAAGGTAAAAGTCCAGCTTTATTCCTTTATCTGTAGACATCGAGCTTTCCCACCACCATTTGTGGGAGACCATCCTTTCCCTATTGTGTGTACTTTACATCCTGATCAAAGATCAGTTGAATGTATATGTGTAGGTTTTTTCCTGAGCTTTCTATTCTGTTTTGTACATCTATGTGTCTGTTTTTATGTCATTTCTGCAGTTTTTATTACTGTGACTTATAAAATATTGTTAAATCAGGAATTGTGATGCCTCTCACTTATTTGCCTCAGGTTCTGGCGAGGTTGCGGAGAAAAGGGAACGCTAGTACACTGTTGGTGAGAATGCAGGCTGATGTAGTAACTTTGGGAAACAGTATGGAAATTCCTCAAAAAAATAAAAATGAAACTGCCTTTTGACCTGACAATTCCACTGCTGGGATTTTACCCTAAATATCCTGAAACATCAATTAAAAAGAACCTATGCACCCCAATGTCCATAGTAGCACAATTGACAATAGCCAAGTGTTGGAAGCAACCTAAGTGCCCATCAGTAAATGAGTGAATCAAAAAACTGTAGTACATTTACACAATGGAACACTATGCAATGGAAACAAAGAAAGAACTACTACCCTGTGTGACAGCATGGATGGAACCAGAAAATATTATGCTAAGTGAAATAAGCCAGGGGATGAAAGACAAATACTATATGATCTCACATATAAGTGGAACCTATAAGTTCAACAAAACAAACAAGCAAGCAAAATAGAACCAGAGACACTGAAATAAAGAACAAACTGGCAGTAACCAGATGGGAGAGGGGAGGTCAATATTGGGGAAGAGAAGTTTCATCAAAGAACATGTATATAGGACCCATGGACAAAAGCAAAGGAGGGTAGGATTAACTGTGGGAGGGGAGGATGGGTGGGGTGAAGAAAACTGGTGGCTGGAAAGTGGAGATAACTATGGTAGAACAACAATAAAGGAAATGTGTAAAAAATGATTTGCTGAATTTTGAGTTGTGATTCTGAATTCTCCTGTTCACATGAGGCTATTTACAATTAAATTTAAATAAAAGCCACAATTAATTGCTGCTACTTAAAATTATGTTAAATAAAATTTAAAATTCAGTTAATCAGTTTCACTAGCCATGTTGTCAGTGCTCTAAAGGTGCATTTGACTAGTAGCTACTATACTGAATAGAACAATAGTTCTCCTTATGGCAAGAAAGTTTATTGGGCAGAGATTGGCTAGAATTTATCAATTGTGAAATGTTACTTATATGCTTAAAAATAATGTGCCTTCACAAAATTTGGCATGTTAACTTTATATTTTATTCTTTAAATCATTTGTATTGAACATGAGAAAAGAGTATTCAAATCTGCCACAATTATTGTATACTTTCCAATTTCTTCCTAAAATTTCTTTAATTTTCAGATTAAATGTTTTTAGTGTCTTATTAGATAATTACAGTTTATAGTATTTACATACACCTGATGAAGCATTTATCTTTTATTATGCATTGATTGCATTAATAATATGTTTCTTCAGAAAACTAATTTGTTGATACTAACATAGCTGCCATTTGCTTTCTTTTGGTTAGTACTACCCTGATTATTTTTATTTGATCACTTTACCTTCAACCGATCTAAATACCTATATTTTAGTGGCTTACTCTTAAAATCACCCAGAGGTCTTAATTTAATTATGTGTTTATCAATTTATTTTTTTAACAAGAAATATTCAAATCTTATGTTCTCAAACATTCTTCCCTTAAATTATGTTACATTAAAAGAGATGTGTGTGTTATATTTGTTAATGAACAAAATTTAAAGCTGAGAATTATTTTCTTTCATTTCGACAACAGTATATCTTTGATTACTTGATATGTTGCTGTAAAGAAGACTGCTTTCCATTTTATTATTTCTTGAATAACAAATATCTTTAATTATTTTTACCTTTAAAAATAGTTTTTTTGTTTTTTATATATATTTTTTGAAATTTATTTTTTCAAATACATTTGTCTCTGCCTACCCCTCACCACTTTCCCTTGCCCCCTCCTTTGTTCCCTCCCACAGCTCTTCCATTTTGGCTTTGTCCATGAGTCCTAGCTATATGTTCCTTGACTTTCCCCTTCCCTTCCTTTACCCACCCCCACTCCCTCCTTCCCTCTTGACTCTGTATATTTCTTTTCCTTTCAGTGTTGCTGGTCTTATTTTCCTTGCATCTTTGTATTGTTGGTTAGGTTCCACTTATACTTGAGATCATATGGTATTTGTCTTTCACCCACTGGCTTATTTCACTTAGCATAATGCTCTCCAGTTCCATCCATGCTGTCACAAAGTTTAGTAGTTCTTCTTTTCTTCCTGCTGTGTAGTATTCCATTGTGTATATGTACCATTACTTTTTGATCCAATCATCTACTGATGGGCATTTAGGTTGCTTCCAACACTTGGCTATTGTAAATGGTGCTGCTATGAATATTGGGGTGCATAGGTTCTTTTCTATTGGTGTTTTGGTATTCTTAGGGTATAGTCCCAGCAGGGGAATCACTGGATCAAAAGGCAGTTCCATTTTCAGTTTTTTGAGGAAACTCCACACTGCTTTCCACAGTGGCTGAACCAGTCTGCATTTCCACCGACAGTGTACTAGGGTTCCCTTTTCTCCACAGCCTCGCCAGCACCTGTTGTTTTTGATCTGTTTATGATGGGCATTCTGACCGGTGTGAGGTGGTACCTCATGGTGGTTTTGATCTGCATTTCTCTGATGGCTAGAGATGCTGAACATCCTTTCAAATGCTTCTGGGCCCTCTGTATCTCCTCCTTGGAAAAGCAACTGCCCAGATCCTTCGTCCATTTTTTGATTCGATCATTTGTCTTCTCGGAGTGGAATTGAGTGAGTTCTTTATATATCCTGGAGATCAAAACTCTATCTGATGTATCATTAGCGAACATATATTCCCATAAGTTTGGCTCCCTTTTGATTTTGCTGATGTTTTCCTTAGCCATGCAGAACCTTCTTATTTTGATGAGGTCCCACTTGTTTATTCTTTCCCTTATGTCCCTTGCTTTAGGAGACATATCACTGAAAAAATTGCTGCATGGGATATCTGAAAGTTTCCTGCCAATGTTCTCCTCTAGGACTTTTATGGTGTTATGACTTATATTTAAGTCTTTTATCCATCTTGAGTTTATTTTTGAGTATGATGTCAGCTGATGATCCAATTTCAATTTTTTGCATGTAGCCGTCCAACTCTCCCAATACCATTTGTTAAAGACGCTATAATTGCTCCATTTTATGCTTCTGCCCCCTTTGTCAAATATCAGAAGCCCATATAGACCTGGGTTTATTTCTGGGCTTTCTATTCTGCTCCAATGGTCTATGGGTCTGTTCTTGTGCCAGTACCATATTGTTTTGAGTATAGTGGCTTTGTAGTATAGTTTGATGTCCGGTATTGTGATCACTCCTACTTTGTTTTTTGTTCTCAAAATTGCTGCAGCTATTTGGGGTCGTTTTGGTTACAGATAAATTTCTGAAATGTCTGTTCCATTTCTGTGAAATATGTCATTGGTATCTTAATAGGGATTATGTTGAATCTATAAATCATTTTGGGTAGTATGGACATTTTAATGATATTAATTGTTCCAATCCATAAGCACGGTATATGCTTCCATTTATTTGTGTCTTCCTTAATTTCTTTCTTCAATGTTGTATAGAGTTCTGCGTACAGGTCTTTTATGTCTTTGGTTAAATTTATGTCTAGGTACTTTATTTTTCTTCTTGCTATATCGAATGGTATTTTTTTTCTGATTTCTTCTTCTTCTATTGCATTGCTATTGTACAAAAATGCCTTTGAATTCTGAATGTTGACTTTGTATCCTGCTGTTTTGCCAAATTCACTTATTAGGTTGAGGAGTTTTTGTTTTTTTTTTTTTTTTAGAGTATACAGGGTTTTCTATGTACACTATCATGTCATCTGCTAATAATGATAGCTTTACATCCTCCTTTCCTATTTGGATGCCTTTTATTTCTTTTTCTTGTCTGACCTCTGTGGCCAGGACTTCAAATATGATGTTGAAAAGAAGTGGCGAAAGCGGACTTCCTTGTCATGTTCCCGATCCTAGTGGGAAAGCTTTTATTTTTTTGCCCGTTGAGTATGATATTGGCTGTAGGTTTTTCATATATGGCTTTTATTGCGTTGAGGAATACCCCATTTATTCCCATTTTGCTGAGTGTTTTGATCATAAATGGGTGAGGTAACTATCGAATGCGTTTTCTGCGTCTATCGAGATGATCATGTGGGTTTCGTCTTTTATTTATGTGATGTATCACGTTTATTGATTTGTGTATATTGAACCATCCCTGCATGCCTGGGATGAATTCCACTTGATTGTGGTGGATAATCTTTTTAATGTATTGCTGGATGCAGTTTGCCAATATTTTGTAGAGGATTTTAGCATCTATGTTCATCAGCGAAATTGGCCTGGAGTTTTCTTTCTTTGTAGGGTCTTTATCTGGTTTTGGGTACAGGGTGATGCTGGCCTCATAGAAAGTGTCTGGGAGTCTTCCACCCTCTTGGATTGTTTGGAATAGTCTGAGGAGGACAGGGGTTAGCTCTTCCTTAAATGTTTTGTAAAATTCTCCTGTGAAACCGTCTGGCCCTGGGTTTTTGTGTGCTGGGAGTTTCTTGATTAATGCTTCAGTTTCCCCAGCTGTTACCAGTTTGTTGAAACTTTTTGTTTCTTCCTCCTTCAGTGTTGGGAGATTATACTTTTCTAAAAATTTGTCCATTTCATCCAGGTTTTCAAATTTCTTGGAATATAATTGTTCATAGTAGTTTCTGAAAATCCTTTTGTATTTCTGTGGTATCAGTTGTTATTTCTCCCCTTTCGTTTCTGATATTATTAATTTGGGTCCTCTCTCATTTTTTCCTGATGAGTCTGCTTAAGGCTTGTCAATTTTCTTTATCTTTTCAAAGAACCAGCTTCTGGATTGATTAATCCTTTCAATTGTTCTTTTTGTCCCTATGTCATTCATTTCTGCTCTAATCTTGAATATTTCATTTCTTCTACTTGCTGTGGGATTTATTTGTTGTTGTTTCTCCAATTCTTGAAGTTGTAGTGTTCGGTCTTTTATTTGAAATGTTTCTATCTTTTTAAGATAAGCCTGTATTGCTATGAACTTCTCTCTCAGGACTGCCTTTGCTGTGTCCCATAGGTTTTGGACTGTGTTCTGTTCATTTTTATTTGTTTCCAGAAATTTTTTGATTTCTTCTCTTATCTCATTATTGACCCATTCATTGTTTAATAGTCGACAGTTCAGTCTCCATGAGTTGGCAAGATTTTGAAGTTTCTCTTTGAGGTGATTTCCAGTTTCAAGCCCTTGTGTTCTGAAGAGTTTGTATAATGTCAATTTTCCTGAATTTGCTCAGGTATGCTTTGTGCCCTATCATATCGTCTATCTTTGAAAAACTTCCAGGAGCATTTGAAAAAAATGTTTATTTTTCTTTTTTGGGATGTAAGGTTCTATAAATGTCAGTAAGTCTATTTGATTTAGTGGGTAATTCAGCTCCACAATATCTTTACTGATGTTTTGTTTGGGAGATCTGTCCATTTTTGGCAGTGGGGTGTTGAAATACCCTACTATCAGTGTGTTGCTGTCTATATCTCTTTTGAAGTCATCCAACAATTTCTTTATATACATGGGGGCTCCTATACTGGGAGCATATAAGTTTACAATGTTTATGTCTTCTTAATAGATTCTTCATTTAAGTAAGATAAAGTGTCCCTCTGGGTCTCTCTTTATGTCCTTTGTTTTGAAATCTACTTTGTCTGATACAAGTATGGCAACCTTGGCCTTTATCTCTTGCCCATTTGCTTGGGATATTTTTTTCTATCCCTTTACTTTCAATCTGTGTAGGTCTGTTGTTCTGAGGTGGGTCTCCTGTAGGCAGCATGTGTGTGGGTCATGTTTACTTATCCATTCAGCTATCTTGTGTCTTTTGATTGGGGCATTTAGTTCATTTACATTGAGAGTTAGTATTGATAGGTACTTATTCATTTTTTCTCTTTGTACCTGTGTTTTTCTCTTTCTCACTCTTTTCCTTCATCTTCTTAAACCAGTCCCTTTAACATATCTTGGAGTTCTGGTTTGGTAGAGATGTATTCTTTTAGCCTTCTTTTGTCAGGGAAATTCCTTATTTTCCCTTCTACTTATCTGAGAGCCTTGCTGGGTAGAGCAGCCTTGGCTGTAGGCCCTTGCTTTTCATGACTTGGAATATTTGTTGTCATTCCCTTCTGGCATGTAGTGTTTCTGTTGAGAAGTCAGCTGCTAGCCATATCAGGGCCCCCTTGTATGTTACTTTCTCCTTCTCCCTTGCTGCCTTGAGGATTCTCTCTTTGTCTTTGATAGTTGCCATTTTAATGATGATTTGTCTTGGAGTGGACCTCATTGGGTCCCTCTTGAGTGGTGTCCTGTGTGCCTCCTGGATCCATGAGACTCTTTTTCTCCTCAAATTGGGGAAATTTTCCATCATTACTTTTTCGAGGAGGTCTGTGACCCTTGTTCCTCTTCTTCTCCTTCTGGTATACCTATCATACGGATACTGTTGTCTTTCAAGTTGTTCTGCATTTCCCTAAATGCCTCTTCATTCCTTTTGAGTCTTTTTTTCCATTTCTTGTTCTTTCTGCAAGCTTTTTTCTACCTTATCCTCCATCTGACTGATTTGATCCTCGGCTTCATCCAGTCTGCTTTGGATTCCTTCTACTGTGTTCTTCAATTCAGAAATGGTATTCTTCATATCCTCTTGTGTCTTCTTGATAGTTTCTATGTCCTTTTCCAGGCTGATATAATTTGCTATAAGATCCTGATAGTTTCTCTACAGTTTCTCATAGTTCTCTTTGAGCTGGCTGAGCTCATTGATCTTCCTTAGTACCAGTGTTTGAAAGTCAATGTCTGATCATTCCCTTGCCTCTATTTCATTTAGCTCTCTTTGTAGGGAGTGCCCTTTTCCACTCATTTGGGGGCAACTTCTTTTTCTTCCCATTTTTGTGAGAGTCTGTTAAGTACTTTATTTATTTATTTATTTATTTTTCTTATGCTTCAGCTGGGCCGTCTAGACTTCCTGACTTTGTTGATTAAACTTGTATGGTAGTAGGTGTGTCTTTTATTTATTTGTTTGTTTGTTTGTTTATTTTTTCCTTTACTTTTCTTTCTGGGCCTGCCTGTGATGATATCAGTTGTTGACCCTATATGACCTTGGGTCATTTTTTGAGACTTCCAGGAGTCTACTGTCTGTGTCTGACTCCTGTTTGGGGCAGCTCTGTGACCCCTTCGACCAGGGATCGACTATTTCTGTGGATCGCTCTTCACTTTCACACTGGCTCCTTGAGCACACTCTCTGGCCCGGCAGGAACCCCCACCTGCCTCGCCTTGTGTGTGCTTGCCCCAGCCCAGGTTGCTTATTTGCGAACTTGCATACTCATCTGGCCCTCCAGGCTGGCAGGCACCCCAGCACTGGTCATTTTAGGGTCTTCTACTTTGTGCCTTCCCTGCTTTTAGCTCTTTGAATGCATTGCCTGCCCTCGCCAAATGTAGACTACGGAAATGGGAGGAAGTCAGCTCCAGGACTCTCTGGTTAATCCTGTCTCCAGTCTCTCCTCCTGGATTCTGGGCCGCTCTGTGACCTCTTTGGCCCAGGATCCACTATTTTTGAGGTCCGCTCTGCACTCGCGGCCCACGCGGGTAGATTTATACGCCCCCTTGCCGATTTGTGCACTCCATCGTGCCAACCTGTGGGAGGCCTTGCTAGCCCATGTGAGCCCTCGCCAGCCCGCGAGGGTCCACACACACATTCGCACAACCTCTCTGGACCTTGGTGCAAATGTACACGCCTGCACTGGGTGGTTCTGGGCTTTCTATTGTGTACTTTTCGGCTTTTGGCTCTTCGGGGGTGTGTCCTTTTCCCGCCCAATGGAGATTAGGGAAAGGAAGAGGAGTCTGGACTCCCCATTTCCTCCTCCCATTCTTTCCCCAATGCCTACATTTACAGTCTCTCCTCAGGGGTCTCTGGGCAGTTCTGTACCCCTTTGGCCAAGGATCCGCTATTTGTGCGGATGGCGTTGCAATTGTGGGCAGTGTGGTTCCTGCACGCCCCACTTCTCCCTCTTTGGGGGCGTGCCCTGCCTGCCCAAAATGGAGGGTATGGAATGGGGAGGGACTCAGGACTCTCCAGTTCCTCCTCCTGTTCTTTCCCAAACGCCTCCATCTCCAGTCTCTTCTCAAGGCTCTCAATGCAGCTGCGTGACCCCTTTGGCCAGGGATCCTTTATTTCTTCCAGCTTGTCTGCACTTAGCCCCCCAGCTCACACATGCACAAGCTGTGTGCAGAGTGCACAAAAAGCAGGTTCATTGATTCCCTTATGCCTGTGCAAGATGGTAGCTGCAGAGTGAGAGGTGAGTTATCACCCGGGCTCCACCAGCCGCCGTGTCAGTTCTCTTCACAAAGTTTTCCTCACCAGTCTTTTCCCAGGCACCAGCCCACTCTGCTGCCACCTCTATGCAGAGATCAAGGAGGGTGGCTGCCACTGCAATTTTTGCATTGGCCCTTTAAGTGTCTCTTTTCATCCCCAGCCGCCTGTCTCTGGCAGAGAATGCCCTAAGCTTTTTGGGGTTGCGTTTTGTCTGTATTTTCCTGGTTTTAGCTGCTGTAGTTTAGAAGTCCCTGTTTATGATTTAGACCCCGTTCTTCTCAGGGGGAGCTAACTGACCGTTTCAATGTCCCTCTGGTGCTGGTGCCCATGGGCACCCAGGCCACCCTCTCAAGCCTCCTCCACACTTCTCACCCATTGGGATATGTGAGACTTGAATCCACTGTCTGTCCACGGCTCCAAGGCTCCTCTCCCACTATCGTTCCATTGTTTTCCAGGTGATTGCCCCACTATGTAGTCGCAATTCCAGTTTGGTCTTGGGAGAAGGAGGTCAGCGTGACACCCATTCACTCCTCTGCCATCTTCCTTCCCCTCAGAGGCTTCTTTCTGTACTTTTTTCTTTGATATCTTTTTTATTTTTGCTTATCTGATTGGGAGTTTTTTGCTTCCTTGTATTTCAAATTGCTTATTTGGTTCTCTGTTTCTTCTACTCTATTTTTGATACCGTGTAAATTCTTCATTTGAGTAAGTGCATCAATCATTTCTGACTGGTACTTTTTTATGCTGTTGAGATTCTCACTAAGTTCATTGAGCATCCTTATAAGTAGTGTTTTGAACTCTGCATCTAAAAGATTGCTCATCTCCATTTTGTTTAGTTATTTTTCTTGAGTTTTGTTCTGTTCTTCATGTTCCTCTGTCTCCTCATTGTGGAACCTTCCTGTGTTTGTATCTTTGCATTAGGCAGAACTTGTATGTCTCCCAGTCTTGGTAGAGTGGCCTTATGTAGTAGGTGTTCCGTAGGGTATAGACACATAGCCTCCCCTGTCACCAAGCTGGGTACTTGGGTGTGCCCTCCCCATGTGGGCTGTGCACACTCTTCTTTTGTAGTTGAGTCTTGATTGTTGTTGGCATGTCAATGGGAGAAATTTTCCCAGGCTGATCAGCTGCAAGGACAGGCTTTGACTACTGAACTCCAGGAATAACCAGGGTGGGGCAAAGAGTGTGAGCCAGGGTGATGGAGACTCAGATATTGTGCTTGCCTGCTGGCTCTATGGGGGGAGGGTTCATCAAAAATACAATGGTCTCTTTCACCACTTCCATATGGGATAAGCTTGCTTCTCAGATGTGGCTCTGATGCCAAACAATTCAGTTCATCCCATATGTCTCTGTTGTATTTTAATCTGGTTTTCCCCATGATGTATATTTGATACCTGGCAACGTCTTCATTACCATTCTTTAGTGATTTTTAAAAAATAGAATTAAATTTATGCACTTGTCAGTTTGGGTAGGTTTGATATTAAATACACACCTTTCTAGCTATGTGAACTTCACTAAATCATTACTTTAGAAGAGGAAATATAAACTTTAAAATTAACAAGCTTTTGCCATTTCTGGTGTGGTTCAGTGGATTGAACACTAGTCTGCAGACTGAAAGGTTACCAGTTCAACTCGCAGTCAGTGCACATGCCTGGGTTGCAGGCTAAGTCCCCACTTGGGGTTTACAAGAGACAACCTGGATGTTTCTCTCACACACCAATGTTTCTCTCCTTCTCCTTCTCCCTTCATTCCGCTCTCTCTAAAAATAAATAAAATCTTTAAACAATTAATAATCCTTGTACTTGAATATATTAACAGTTTACATATTTCATGTTTTTCAATAAAGTTGTATTGTTTTCTTTAGATAGATCATGCATATAGCTTGTTAATCAGGGTTCAACTTAGTATAACTCATAAGCTAGATCTAACCTCCTGTTTATTTTTAAATATATTTTATTGATTATGCTATTACAGTTGCCCCAATTTTCTCCCTTTGTCACCCTCTGCCCAGTACCCTGATTCCTATCAGTCTAGCTATCCCTCTATTAGTTCATGTCCATGGGTCATGCAAATAAGTTCTTGGACTTCTCCATTTCCTGTACCATTCTTAACATTTCCCTAACTGTTTTGTACCTACCAATTATGCTTCTAAATCCCTTCATCTTTCCCCCAATTCCCCTCTTTCCCCCTAGCAGCTGATAACCTTCCAAATGATCTCTACATCTATGATTCTGTTCCTGTTCTGCTTGTTTGGTTAGGGTTTTTTTTGTTTGTTTGTTTGTTTTTTAAGATTCAGTTGTTGACAATTGTGAATTTGTTTCCATTTTAATGTTCATAGTTTTGGTCTTCTTTTTCTTAAGTAAGTCCCTTTAACATTTCATATAAAGTCACATAGTGATGATGAACTCCTTTAGCTTTACCTTGTCCGAGAAGCACTTTTTCTGCCCTTCCATTCTAAATGACAGCTTTGCTGGATAAAGTAATCTAAGTTGTAGGTCCCTGGTTGTTTTCATCGCTTTGAATACTTCTTGCCAGTTCTTTCTAGCCTACAAAGATTTTTTAAATTAATTAATTTATTTTTTCAAATACATTTGTCTATACCTATCCCCCACCACTTTCCCTGGCCCCCTCCCTCCCTCCCTCCCTCAACTCTTCCCCTTTAGTTTTGTCCATGAGTCCTTGCTATATGTTCCTTGACTTTCCCCTTCCCTTCCTTTTCCCCCGCCCCCTCCTCCTTCCCTCTTGTCTCTGTTGGTTTCTTTTCCTTTCAGTGTTGCTGGTCTTATTTTCCTTGCATCTTTGTATTGTTGGTTAGGTTCCACTTATAGGTGAGATCATATGGTATTTGTCTTTCACCGTCTGGCTTATTTCGCTTAGCATAATGCTCTCCAGTTCCATCCATGCTGTTGCGAAGTTTAGTCGTTCTTTTTTTCTTTCTGCTGCATAGTATTCCATTGTGTATATGTACCATTACTTTTTGATCCAATCATCTACTGATGGGCACTTATGTTGATTCCAACACTTGGCTATTGTAAATTGGGCTGCTATGAACATTGGGGTGCATAGGTTCTTTCCTATTGGTGTTTTGGTATTCTTAGGGTATAGTCCCAGCAGGGGAATCACTGGATCAAAAGGCAGTTCCATTTTCAGCTTTTGGAGGAAACGCCACACTGCTTTCCACAGTGGCTGCACCAGTCTGCATTTCCACCAAGAGTGTACTAGTGTTCCCTTTTCTCCACAGCCTCGCCAGCACCTGTTGTTTGTGGATCTGTTTATGATGGCCATTTTGACTGGCGTGAGGTAGTACCTCATGATGGTTTGGATCTGCGTTTCTCTGATTAGCCTACAAAGATTCTATTGAAAAATCACCTGACAGTCTCCTGAGAACTCCTTTGTAGATAACTATCTGCTTTTCCCTTGCTGCTTTTAAGATTATCTCTTTATCTTTAACCTTTCTCATTTTAATTATGATGTGTCTTGGTGTGGTCCTCATTGTATCCAACTTATTTGGGATGCTCTGTTCTTCCTGGACTTATACGTCTATTTGCTTCACCAAATTAGGGAAGTTTTATTTCATTATTTTTTCACACAAGTGCTCAATTTCTTGCTTTTGTTCTTCTTGTTCTGGCATCTCTATGATTCAGATGTTGGTACATTTGGAGATATCCCAGAGGCACCTTATACTGTCTTTGAGGTTTATTATTATTATTATTATTATTATTATTATTATTATTATTATTTTCTCTTCTTGTTGCTCTGGTTGAGTGTTTTTTTCCTGATTCAAATTGTTGATTTGAATCCTGGCTTGATCCCCTCCAATGTTGGTTCACTGTAGATTTTTCTTTATTTAACTTAGTATAACCTTCATTTCTTTCTAGGTTTTTTATTTTGTTGCCATACACAATGAGTTCTTTGAGTATCCTGATCACCAGTGTTTTGAACTCTGCATCTGATTGTTTGGTTATCTATTTTGCTTAGTTCTTTTTCTGGTGTTTTGTTCTGTTCTTTCATTTAAGCCATATTTATTTATCTGCTCAATTTGGCAGCCTCTCTACATATGATTCCGTATATTAGGTAGAGCTGCTTTTACTCCATCTTAGTAGTGTGGTCTATTGTAGAAAAGTCACCTATGAATTGTATGGGGCAGAGCCTTAGGTAAGTTCCAGGGTGGGGCTATAGCCTTCATTGCTTTGTGGCTCTGTGTTGAGGGAGAGCTGAGAGAGGGGACACTGCCACTGCCTTTCTTCTGTGGGTTTGCCCAGCACTCACCCTGTGAGGCTGGCACCCCTCCTGCTCTTGCCCTGGTGCTGAATCATAAAAGGGGTGGATCTGTTTACATTTTAAGTCTTTGTAGGTATTTTAAGCAGAGTCTCCTGAAAAGCCAGTGATTTCTTCCACCACCCCCACCCCAAATGTTTTTTACAGTTATGGGAACTTATCTTCCTGGCACTGGAACCTTGGGCTGTGCTGCCAGGGGGTTGGAATGCTTGCTCCCAACGTATTCCTTTTGATTTTTATCTACCACTCATGAATGTGGAGCTGCTCATTTTGCCACTGCCACCTCTCTGTGCCATACCACATGCCTTGCTGCTTGTCTCCACATCTCCACGCCTTCTACCTGTCTGGGTGAATGTTTCTTTAAATCCTTGGTTGTTGAAGTTCCATATAGCTTGATATTCTGACATTTATGGGTGCTATTTGTTCTGAGGTTCTAGTTGTAATTCCTTCTGTGGTGGCACAAGGAGGTGAAGCATGTTTATCTATGCCTCCATCTTTACTGGAAGTCTCCTGCCTATTTTTATTAATATATGTATTTAGCAAGTTAAATGTAGAAAAGTGTTAATTACTTGAGAGATTAATATATTGAGAGAATAATGTAAGTGTTTGTTCAAAATCTAAATAGAATATTGTTTTCAATGCTGAAAAGGCAGGAAAGCAGACACCTAAAATTTCAAAAACCATTTTTTTCATTTTATTTCCATTAAAAAGTTTTCATCCGATGGACAGTGATAGTTTATATTTATGTTTGATATGTACTATTTCAGTGTGGTAAAATACACATAACATAAAATTTACAATTTTAACCATTTTAAATCTTATCTTTCTTGGTCAGTCCACAGAGAGGAATGCCATTTTTGTTGGTCTTCTCAAATAGCCAAATTTTATTTTTGCTTTTTCTCTACTAATTTTTTATTTTATGTTTCATTTTTATCCACTCTGGTCATTATTTCCTTTCTCCTAGTAGATTTGTTTTAGTTTGCTTTTCTTTTTCTAGTTTAAGGTATTTCTTTTTCTAGTTTAAAGTATAAAGTTATTTATTTGAGAATTTTTAATGTAGCCATTTGCAGTTATAAATTCTGCTCTGCACATTGCTTTTCCTGCATCCCATCTGTTTTCATTTTCATACATCAAAATACTTTTCTTAACTTCCTTGATTATTTCTTCTTTGCTCTATGAATTGTTTGAGAATGTGCTGTTTATTTCCACACATTTATGAAATTCCCAGTTTTCCTTTTGTTGTTGATTTCTTGTTTCATTTCAGTGTTGCAAAAAATATTTCATGTGATTTCAGTCTTGGTAAATATACTGAGGCTCAGTTTGTGCCCTAACATATGGTGAATCGTGAAAAACTTTCCATGAGTACTTGAATAGATTGTGCTTTCTTCTGTTGTTGGGTGAAATGTGTTGTCTTTTAGGTTCAGTTGACCTGTAGTGTTGTCAAGTCATCTATTTCCTCACTGATCTTTTTTAAGTTGTTTCATTCATTACTGAAAGTGAGTTATTGAAGTCTCCAACTGTTATTATAGAACTGTCAATTTCTCTCCTCAATTCTGACAATCTTCGCTTCATATATTGCAAGGGTCTGTGTTAGGTGTGTTGTAGTTAATGAAGTTATATCTTTTAAAGGGTCAACCATTTTTATCAATATATAATGTCCTCCTTTGTCCATTGTAATGGTTTAATATAGCTGCATCAGCTGTCTTTTGGTTATAATTTTTATATCATATGTTTGTCCATCCTCTGCTTTCAAACATTTTTTTTTCCTTTGGGTCTAAAATGAGCTTCTTGTAAACAGCATGTAGATGGACCACGTTGTTTTCATTTTGTTTTGTTTTTTTTTTCTTAAATCTGTTCTGCCAATGCCATTTGATTGGATTAACTGAATTTAGTTAAGTACTGGTAAGATAAGACATATTTTTCCCTATTTATTTATTTATTTATTTGCAGTTTAAATTTTTTTTTTAAATTTTTCAGTTACAGTTGTCATGCTTTTTGTGGCATTTTGCTTTTGTTTTTTTTTTCTGTATTATATCTATTTCTTTTCCAGTTTTTCATTACAGCCAGTTTTTGTGCATTTAATCGAACCACCCAAGTAAACTTCAAAATGTCAAAACATACCAACTTAATTTTTCTTCCTTTTTTATTAAATGTATTGAGGTGACACTGGTTAACATGGACCTGGAGAACATTATGGTAAGTGAAATAAGCCAGGCAGAAAAAGACAAGTACCATATGATTTCACTCATATGTGGAATACAATGAACAAAATGATCTATCAAGCAAAATAGAGATAGATTTACAGATAGAGAGCAGACTTAAAACAGTCAAAGGGGGTGGGGTGGTGTGCTGGGTAGGGAGGTGGCGGGATTGAGCAAAAAAGAAAAATAAAGCAACTTGATTTTGAGAACCAAGTTTTACTTTTCTTCAAACCCATGAACTCATACCAGGAACATTATCTGATTCTTTAAGATAGAGCAGTATGGGGATGGGGTGTGGCAAGGTAAGTTAAAACATTATAAAGCTCTCCTACTATTTCAGTTAACTTTTTCTTGATTAGGCATTTATTTTTTTGCTACAAACATTTTCCTATTTTCCAGAGTTTCAGTAAAGGTGATTCAGACAGTTTTGGCAGATTTTCAATATTTCTATGAAGTGATGGATCTTTGAAATTCGTTCAATGACATTTCCACTCCTGGTCCCTGCCAACTCCTTTTGTAAATAAAGTTTTATGGGAACACTGCTCACTCATTTTGTTGCTATATTATATATGGCTACTTTTGCTGTACAATGGCAGGGTTGAGTAGTTGCAACATCAAATATATGGCCCCTAAAACTAAAATATTGTTATATTTTCCCAATGAGTTACAGTACCAGTTAAATCTTAATCAAATAAAGATTCATCTTCCTTAACTGTTGATTATTTTTGGTACTCAATAGTTTTGTTCTAGCAACAGTTCTTCACTCTTTAAATTTTTAGGTAACAATCAAGGTCATTTCTTTTCTGTTGTTTTCTGTATTTTTTTTGCCATACTTGTTTGTCTGCTATATATGGATATGAAAATCATTTTATCCAGTCTTCTCCAAATCCCCACATTCTTTTTGGAAATTTGAATGGTATATAATATTTATTTTTTCAATATTGTATTTTTCGTCTAAGAAAATAATATGTCGAGAATCAAGATGACGGAGGAGTGAGTGGAAGTCACACTGAACTCCACCCAGGACCAACCTGGAATTACAACTAAATTATGGAGAAATCACCTGAAACAAACAATAGAAAAAATAGCAAGAGAGGAGCCTTGTAACCTCGGAGACAGAAGCATTGGCTTTCACGCAATCTAACTGGTAAGGAGTGTGGTACAGACCTGAGAAGGCAGGCGGGGCGCCCACGGGAGGCAGCACAGAAGGATATTGAAACAGCCAGTTGGATCCCCCTGAGAAGAAAGGAGTCTAAACCAAAAGTGGGGATCTCTAGTCCACAACACCAGCACCCAAAAGATACACAGAAAACAGCCAGCTATGAAAATCAGCAGGGTTGCGTTTTGCCAGAGACAGGCAGCTGGAGATGCAAAGAACTGTTTAAAGGGCCAATGCACAAATTTTTATCTGAAGCCACTTACCCTGGTCTCTGGCAAAGTTGGGGGCAGAGTGGGCTAGAGATGCCTGAGGAGAGACTGGGGAAGGAGACTTTGGAGAGAGAACTGAGAGAGTAGCCAGCAGGGTCTCGGTGCTCCTCATGCCCCATGTGGCAGCAGCCATCTTGCTCAGGGAGAGACCACTCCCCTTGAGCAACACCAGAGTCAAACAACCCAAAAGCCCTACCCCACGTAGGATTCCATCCCACCCTGTGCTGTCTAAGTTGCCTGCTGAGTGCAGAGTGGCAGCCACAAACAGTAGATCACTGGCTAAAGAGGGCATAGAAATGACTAGTGACACTTGATGAGAGACTGGGGATGTAAACTTTGGGGAGAGAATAGAGAAAGTAGCCGCCAGGATCCCAGTGCAGACTCCTCCTCCTTATGAGAGCAGGGTAAGTGGACCCAATAACTCTGCCCCCAGGAGGGATCCGCTCTCCACTGAGTTCTCTAAGACTACCTGCTGAGTGCAGAGTGACTAGATTAACAGCTGAAGGAGACAGCCACAAACAGTAGATTCCTGGAAGTCTGGAACAGACTGTCTAATGTAAGACAGAGACAACATCTGACATCATCAGAGGCAGATCCAGAAAGTAAAAACAGGGGTCTCCAACCATAGTAGTTCACACCGCAAAGTGAGGAAATCATGACAGATCAACTTAAGAATCAGAAGCAAAAGAGAAGAGTCTTACAAATAACAGGAAGACAAAGAAATATGCCCCACTTGAAGGGAAAGGAGCAATCCCCACAAAAAGAACTAAATGAAATAGAGGCAAGTAAACTATCAGATATTGAGTTCCAAACAACAGTTCTAAGGAAGCTCAATGAGCTCAGTGAGCTCAGAGAGAATGACAAAAAACTACAGGGAAACTACGAAGAACTTACTGCAAACTCTATCAACATGAAAAAGGACATAAAAACTATCAATAAGAGACAAGAGGAAATGAAGAATACAATTTCTGAATTGAAGAACACAGTAGAAGTTATAAAAAGCAGGCTAGGTGAAGCTGAGGACTGAATCAGCAAGCTGGAGGACAAGGTAGAAAAAAGCTCCCAGAAAGAGCAAGAAAATGAAAAAAGACTCTAAAAGAATGAAGAGGCATTGAGGGAAATGCAGGACAACCTGAAATGTAATAATATCCATATAATAGGGATACCAGAAGGAGAAGAGGATGAGGAAGGGACAGAGAACCTGTTTGAAAAAGTAATGATGGAAAACTTCCCCAATTGGAGGAGAGAAAAAGTCACACACGCCCAGGAAACACATAGGGTCCCATTCAAGAGGATCCCAATGAGGCCCACTCCAAGACACATCATCATTAAAATGGCAAATATCAAAGACAAACAGAGAATGCTAAAGGAAGCAAGGAAGAAAGAGGTAGTAACATAGAAGGGAGCCCCAATACGGCTAGCAGCTGACTTCTCAACAGAAATCCTGCAAGCCAGAAGGGACTGGCAAGAAATATTCCAAGTCATGAAAAGCAAAGGTCTGTAACCAAGACTGCTCTACCAGCAAGGTTCTCCATTAAAATGGAAGGTGAAATAAGGAGTTTCCCAGACAATAGAAGGCTAAAAGAATACACCTTCACCAAATCAGCACTGCAAAGTTTGCTGAAGGGTCTGCTTTAAGATGAAGCAAAAGTTTCTATGATTACCCAGTTCCTTTCAGAGTTGCCAGTACTTGATATTAACAATATTTATAATACTCATTAATCTGATTGTGACAATGATGTTATTTTAATTGTTCCTTTATTATTTGTTGAAACTAAACCTGTTTTAGTATATTTCTTGCCTATTTCTATTTTTTTTAAAGCTTTAAATGACTTTTTGGTAGTCTTTATCCATTTATTGATTATAGGTTTGTAGAACTTTTTTTTTTCCTTAAAAAAACACAAAACCTATTAACCATGTTTTAGATGTGTTGCAAATACTTTTCTATTCTATTCCTTGTCCTTTAACTTTTATTATATGTATATTACTATATAGTTAAATGTTTAATATACTGATATTGTCAATATTTACTTTATAACTTCTGGGTTTGAATATTTTACTTCAGGTCATGAAAAATATTAGTTCTACTTTCTTTTGAAACTCCTTAGTTTCTACATATTGATTTTTAACTCACCTGAACATTTTTTGTATAATGTGTAAAATAGGGCTCTATATCTGTTTTATTTCAAGTCATAGTGGTCCATGCACCTTATTTGTTGAATAAGCCTTATTTTCCCCATTGATTTGAAATATCAGATATGTATGTTTGTCTCTAGAATGCTCATTATATTTCATTGATCTACTTGATTATTTCTGTGCTAGTGTCATGTTGTTTTAATTACTGAGACTGTATAAAGGTTTTAAATTTCTTAAATATTTTATAATTAACTTTGACATATATAAAAATAAATAACATAAATCTGTATTTAAGAAACAAAGAGAGAGAGAGATGGAACTCTTACCTTTTGTGACAACGTGGATGGAACTGGAGAATATTAAACTAAGTGAAATAAGCCAGTTGATGAAAGACAAATACAATATGATCTCGCATACAAGTGGATTCTATTCAACAATATAAAGTAACAAACATAATAAACCACAGGCACAGAACCATGGAGCAGACTGAAAGTGACCAGAGAGGATGGGGAAAGAGGACAATTGTGGAAAGAATGGGAAGGGACTAGACAAAGAACATGTATAAATGACCCATGGACATGGACAACAGAGTGGGAATTGACTGTGGGGGTGGGGGTGGAATGGGTGGAGGGGGATAAAACGGTAAAAATTGAGACAAGTATAGTAGAATAAACATCATTTATATATTAAAAAAATGGGCCAAGATTAAAACGAAAATAATATGTTAATTTGTGTAACTTATTTTCATTTCTCCCTGTAAATTCTTCTTATATTTAAATTAAACTGATATATTTATTATTATTAATCCTCAGAATTTTATATTTCATTGTTATTTTTGTATATATTAATTCATCACATGTTAAATAACTGTTGTTGTATATTGGTATAATATTTAGTCCCAGACTTTTATAGGAATACTTTTAGTACTCTGATAGATGAAATAAATTTACTTCTGGCAAGTGTTATATACTGTTTATGTTAACCTGGAGTACTGGATTTATTAAGGTTTTTAGGTCTATTGTAGCTCAGGTGTAAAGAGGACTTTCATAGTTGAATTCATTAATGTCATGAATGTGAAATAGGGAATGTCTGCACATGTCCTTATTTTACATACCTGCTCTTATATTTCATCATTAGAATTGACAAATATGCCCTGGATGGTGTGGCTCAGTGGAGTGAGTGCCGGTCTGTGAACCAAGGGTCGCTGGTTTGATTCCTGGTCAGAGCACATGCCTGGGTTGTGGGCCAGATCCTCATTTGGGGGCCTCTGAGAGGCAACCAATTGATGTGTCTCCTGCACACTGGTATTTCTCTCCTTGTCTTTCTCCTTTCCTTTTCCTCTCTTTAAAAGTAAATAAATGAAGACTTTAAGAAAAAGAGTGACAAATATTTACTAATATCACTTATACATTCTTAACAAGTTAAAGATGTTTCCTCCAATTTCATTTAACTGAAAGTATGTTTTGTCAAAAACTGATGTTGAAGTTGATCCAATATGTGCCCTTTATCAGCTGTGGTTCTTTATTAGAATATAACAATATAAATACTAGGTTAAAGAATCCCTAATTATAAATCATCTGTCATTTCCTGTGATAGAATCAGTTCAGTCATGATATATGGTTTTTATTAATATATGATTTGACTTGACTTGTTAGGCATTTTTGATTTTTGTGTTATATTTATGAGTGAAAAGTATTAGTGTTTTCATTCTTTTTGTGAAAACATATCAGAAATAACAGCTTGATAAAAATAATTCCAAGCATTCTTTCTTTCTGTCCTATACTTTGAAACATTTTAAACAAAATAAGAGTGTCTCTTACTTGAAGTTTGAAGGAATCTGTATAATAACACCATTGGAATCTCTTGTCACTCTTGGGGGTCATTCTTTGAAAACCTTTCAATTTACTTTGTGATTATTGATATATTTTTATAAATTTTCTTTTGTTAACTCAGTTATATATATTTCCTGATACAATAATGCATTATATAAGTTTTTATTTTTTTTGAATGGAGTTGATAATTTTTACTTTTCTCTTCTAATTTTATGAATTAACATTTATTTGATCAGGGTAACCCATGCATAATATTTTAAGTCACATTGTAATAAAAGATTTTAGTGAACTACAACAGTATTCTGAGAAAAATGTCCCCATTTTTCAGCTTTTTCCCAGATAGAATAACTTGAAACTATTTAATGTATTTCCTTTACTACTACCTCCATATTTCAAAGGAATATGCTCATGGCATTATATTTTTAGTGATTTTCTAAAACATATATTTATTTCCAGGAATGGCATAGGAACACTTAACTTTATAATACAATTCAAATGTTTTCTTCCATTTTCCAAATTTAGTTATAATTTTAATAAAAATTCAGTGTTTATATTATTGCCAATGTTAATATTATTAACTGCTAAACCAACCAGTTTATTATGAAAGGTCATTTTTTTAACAAATAGCCATGAAAAATTTATTATTGGATTAATATTCAGATTCCACAAAAACATGTTTCCTATAAGCCAGTTTACTCAAATATTCAGCATCTCATTTAAACGTTAAGTCTAAATATTGTATGAGGTAGATGCTATCTCAATTTTACAACTGAAGAAACTAAATTTTTTTTAATTAATTTATTTACTTTTTAAATACATTTGTCTCTGCCTTCCCCCTACCTCTTTCCCTTGCCCCCTCCCACCTTCCCTCCTTCAGCTCTTCCCCTTTGGTTTTGTCCATGAGTCCTTGCTATATGTTCCTTGACTTTCCCCTTCCCTTCCCTTTCCCTGCCCCCCCCCTTCCCTCTTGTCTCTGTTGATTTCTTTTCCTTTCAGTGTTGCTGGTCATATTTTCCTTGCTTCTTTGCATTGTTGGTTAGGTTCCACTTATAGGTGAGATCATATGGTATTTGTCTTTCGCTCCCTGGCTTATTTCTCTTAGCATGATGCTCTCCAGTTCCATCCATGCTGTCGCAAAGTTTAGTATGAAGAAACTAAATTTTAATAAAGGTTGGTAAAACAACACCATATTATCTAGATTGCAGATATGAAGCATCAACTATACATATTCTGATTCTTCTTTTTATTTTTATTTTATTATTATTTTTTTTAGGTTAGAAAGTGGAAACTGAAAATTTTTATTCCCTATGATTGTCATATGAAGGTAAAGCAAATATTTCTTTCTTTCTTTCTTTCTTTCTTTTTTTAATTTTATTTTAATTTATTTTTTCAAATACATTTGTCTCTGCCTAACCCCCACCACTTTCCCTTGCCCCCTCCTTCCCTCCCTCAGCTCTTCCCCTTTGGTTTTGTCCATGAGTCCTTGCTATGAGATCTATATGATCTCATGTGTAAGTGGAATCTAATCAACAAAACAAACAAGCAAGGAAAATATAACCATCAACATTGAATGATGAAAGAAACCAACAGAATCAAGAATGAAGGAGGGAGGGGGTGGCAGGGAAAGGAAAGGAGGGAACATGTAGAAATGACTTTGGACAGAGCCAAAGTGGGAAAGGATTGGTGGGGTAGGGTGAAGTGGTGGGAAAATGGAAACAAATAAATTAAAATTAAAATAAATTAATATTTTATTTTAATATTTTATTGTTCAAATACATTTGTCTCCATTTTCCTGCCACCACTTCACCCTGCCACACCAATCCTTTCCCACTTTGGCTCTGTCCAAAGTCATTTCTACATGTTCCCTCCTTTCCTTTCCCTGCCACCCCCTCCCTCCTTCCTTCTTGATTCTGTTGTTTTCTTTCATAATTCAATGTTGATAGTTATATTTTCCTTGCTTGTTTGTTTTGTTGATTAGCCCACTTACACATGAGATCCCACTTACACATGAGATCATATAGTATTTGTCTTTCTCCTTCTGGCTTATTTCACTTAGCATAGTGCTCTCTAGTTCCATCCATGCTGTCTCAAAGGATAGTAGCTCCTTCTTTCTTTCTTTCTGCTGCACAGTGTTCCATTGTATAAATGTATGACAGTATTTTTAACCACTCATTTACTGATGGGCACTTTTTGCTTCCAGCATTTGGCTATTGTAAATTGTGCTGCCAGGAACACTGGGATGCATATGTTCTTTTGAACTGGTGTTTCAGGATTCTTAGCATATTACCCCAGAAGTGGAACCACTGGGTCAAAAGGCAGTTCCATTTTCAGCTTTGTGAGGAAATTCCACACTGCTTTCCACAGTGGCTGCACCAGTCTGCATTCCCACCAACAGTGTAATATGGTTCCCTTTTCTCCACAGCCTTGCCAGAACCTGTTGTTTGTGGATCTGTTTATGATGGCCATTCGGTGTGAAATGGTATCTCATTTTGGATTTAATTTGCATTTCTCTGATGGCTAGTGATGCTGAGCTTCTTTTCATATGTCTCTGTGCCCTCTTCCTTGGAGAAGTGTCTGTTCAGATCCTTTGCCCTTTTTTAAATTAGATTGTTTGTCTTCCTGGAATGAAGTTGTGTGAGTTCTTTATATATTTTTGAGATCAAACCCCTATCGATGTATCATTGGCAAATATATTTTCCCATATGGAAGGTTAAATTTTCATTTTGCCAATGTTTTCATTAGCCATGCAGAAGCTTCTTATTTTGATGAGGACCCACTTGTTTATTGGTTCCTTTATGTCCCTTGCTTTAGAGAACATATCAGTGAAAATGTTGCTGCATTGAGTATCTGAGAGTTTCCTGCATATATTCTCCTCTAGGACTTTTATGGTGTCACGACTTATATTTAAGTCTTT
Organism: Pteronotus mesoamericanus; assembly: GCF_021234165.1. Classification (NCBI taxonomy): domain Eukaryota; kingdom Metazoa; phylum Chordata; class Mammalia; order Chiroptera; family Mormoopidae; genus Pteronotus; species Pteronotus mesoamericanus. The sequence continues at coordinate 1,286,620 of NW_026555150.1, forward strand.
TATTCATCTTCAGATTATTTTTATGTGCGGTCTCAGTTGATGGTCAAATTTCAATTTTGTGCATGTAGCTGTCCAGCTCTCCCATCACCATTTCTTGAAGAGGCTATTTTTATTCCAATTTATACTTCTCCCCCTCTGTCAAATATTAATTGACCATGGAGACATGGGTTTACTTCTGGGCTTACCATTCTGTTCCACTGATCTACATGCCTCTTCCCATGCCAGTACCAGATTGTTTTCATTACAGTGGACTGGTAATACAGTTTTATGTCTGGTATTATCATCCCTCCTGCTTTTTTTTTCTTTCTACAAATTGCTGCAGCTATTTGGGGTTGTTTATGGTTCCATATAAATTTTTGAAATGTCTGTTCTATGTGAAATATGTCACTGGTATTTTTATAGGGATTGCATTGAATCTATAAATTGCTTTGGGTAGTATGGACATTTTAATGATATTAATTCTTCCAATCCATGAATATGGTATATGTTTCCATTTATTTGTGTCTTCCCTAATTTCTTTCTTCAGTGTTGTATAGTTTTCTACATACAGTTCTTTTACCTCCTTGGATAAATTTACTCCGATGTACTTATTTTTCTTCTTCCTATAGCAAATGGGATTTTTTTCCTGATTTCTGCTTCTTATATTTCATTGTTGGTATATAAAAATACCTTCCATTTCTGAATATTGTCTTTGTATCCTTCTGTTTGCCAAATTCACTTATTAGTTTGAGTACTTTTTTGGTGGAGTATATGGGGTTTTCTATGTAAACTATCATATCATCTGCAAAAAAAATGATAGTTTTACTTCCTCCTTTCCAATTTGGATGCTTTTTATTTCTTGTCCTGTCTGATCGCTGTGGCTAGGATTTCCAATATTATGTTGAATAGATGTGGTTAAAGTAGACATCCTTGTCATGTTCCCGATCTTAGTGGGAAAGTTTTTAGTTTTTGCACATTGAGGATGATGTTGACTGTAGGTTTTTCATATATGGCTTTATTATGTTGTGGTATTCCCCCTTTATTCCCATTTTGCTGAGTGTTTTTATCATAAATGGGTACTGTACCTTACCAAATGCTTTTTCTGCATCTGTTGAGATGATCCTGTGGTTTTTGTTTTTCCTCTTGTCTATGTGATGTATTACATTTATTGACCTGTGGATATTGAACTATCCTTGCAAACCCTGGATGAATCCCACTTGATCATGATGAATGACACTTTTAATGTATTGCTAGATGCAGATTGCCAATATTTTTTGAGGATTTTAGCGTCTATGTTCATCAGCAAAATTGGCCTGTAGTTTTTTCTTTGTTGTGTCTTTACCTGGTTTTGGGATTATAGGGTGATCCTGGCTGATAAAAGAGTTTGGGAGTCTACCCTCCTTTTAGATTTTTTAGAACAGTCTGAGACAGACAGGGATTAGCTCTTTCTAAAATTTTTTGTACAATTCTCCTGTGAAACCATCCAGGCCTGGGTTTTTGTGTGTCAGGAGGTTTTTGATTACTGCTTTAATTTCACTAGCTGTTATTGGTCTGTTCAGGCTTTCTGCTTCTTCTTCATTCATTGCTGGAAGGTTATATTTCTCTAGAAATTTGTCCATTTCATCAAGGTTTTCAAATTTCTTGGCATATAGTTGCTCATAGTAATTTCGTACAATTCTTTGTATTTCTGTGGTACCAGTTGTTATTTCTACTCTTTAATTTCTGATATTATTTATTTGGGTCCTCTCCCTTTTTTTCTTGATGAGCTGCTTCAATGCTTGTTGATTTTGTTAATCTTTTCAACGAACGAGCTTCTGGATTGGTTGAACCTTTGAATTGTTCTTTTAGTCTCTATGTCATTCAATTCTGCTCTGATCTTGATTAATTCCTTCCATCTACTTGCTCTGGGATTTTGTTGTTGTTGTTTTCTCCAGTTCTTGAAGTTGTAGGGTTAGGTCATGCATTTGAAATGTTTCTATGTTTTTTAAGTAGGCCTCTATTGCTGTGAAGTTCCTTCTCAGGACAGCCTTTGCTGTGTCCCATAGGTTTGGGCTGTTGTGTTTTCCTTTTAATTTTTTTCCAGAAAATTTTTGATCTCTTCTCTTATCTCATTATTGACCCATTCATTGTTTAATAGTGTGCTATTCAGTCTCCATCACTTTAAATGATTTTAAGTTTTTCCTGGACATTGGTTTTCAGTTTCAAACCATTGTTGTCCAAGAAAATGCTTGTTATTATTTCAATTTTCCTTAATTTGTTGAGGCTTGTTTTGTGTCGTATAATGTGGTCTATTTTTGAAAATATGCCTTGTTCATTTGAAAAGAAAATGTATTTTTCATCTTTGGGATGAAAAGTTCTCTATGTGTCAGTTAGTGCATTGGATCGAATGCATGGTTCAGTTTCACAATATTCGATGTTTTGTTTGGAATATTTATCCACTGTTGACAGTGGGATGTTACAATCTCCTACTATGAGTGTGTTGCTGTCTATATCTTTCTTGAAGTCCTCCAAGATTTTGCTTTTACAATGGGATGCTCCTATGTTGGGTACACATATTTTTACAATGTTTATGTCTTCTTGATGAATTCTTCCTTTGAATATTATAAAGTGTCATTCTGGGTCTCTTTTTTACGGCTTTTGTATTCAACTCTATTTTGTCTGATATAATATTGCCTCCCCTACTTTTTTTCCCTGTCTATTTGCTTGGAATATTTTTTTGATCCCTTTACTTTGAGTCTGTTTAGGTCTTTTGTTCTGAGGTGGTTGTCTTGTAGGCAGCACATGTGTGGTTCATGTTTTCTTATCCATTCGGCTATCCTGGGTCTTTTAATTGGCGCATTTAGTCCACTTACATTTAATGTTATTGTTGATAGGCACATATTCATTTTTTGCCTTTGTACCTGAGTTCTTCTCTTTCTCACTTTTTCTTCATTTTTTTAAACCAATCCCATTAGCATATCTCATAGTGCTCCTTTGGTGGAGATGTATCCTGTTAGCCTTCTTTTGTCTGGGAAACTCTTTATTTCACCTTCCATTTTAATGGAGAGCCTTGCTGTCTAGAGCAGTTTTGGTTGTAGGCCTTTCCTTTTCATTGCTTGGAATATTTCTTGCCATCCCTTTTGGCTTGTAGTGTTTCTTTCTTTCTTCTGTTGAGAAGTCAGCTGCTATCTGTATCAGGGATCTCTTGTATGTTACTACCTATTTCTCCCTTGCTACCTTTAGGATTCTGTTTGTCTTTGATATTTACCATTTTAATGACGATGTATCTTGGAGTGGGGCTCATTGAGTTCCTTTTGAATGGGATCCTCTGTGCTTCCTGGACTTGCATGACTTTTTCTCTCCCCAAATTAGGGAAGTTTTCCATCATAACTTTTTCAGTCAGTTTCTTTATCCCTTGCTCCTTTTCTCTTTCTCCTTTCCTTTTTCTGGTATCCCTGTTAATCGGATATTATTATATTTTAGATTGCCCTGCATTTACGTGAACACCTCTTTATTCTTTTTGAGTATTTTTTTCAATTTCTTGCTCTTTCTGGGAGCTTTTTCTACCTTATACTCCAGTTCGCTGATTCGATCCTCTGCTTCATCTAGTCTGCCTTTCATTCCTTCTACTGTGTTCTTCTATTCAGAAATTGTATTCTTCTTTTCCTCTTCTATGTTATTGATAGTTCCTATATCCTTTTTCATGTTTCTATAGTTTGCAGTAAGTTCCTCATAGCTTCCCTGTAGTTTTTCATAAATCTCTTTGAGCTCACTGAGCTCATTGGGTTTCCTTATAACCAATATTTTTAGTTCAATATCTGATAGTTTCCTTGCCTATATTTTCTTTAGTTCTCTTTCTGGGGATTCCTCCTTTCCCCTCGATTGGGGGGTATTTCTTTTTATTCCCGTTATTTGTGAGATTCTTCTTCTTTTGCTTCTTAAATTGATCTGCCTTGATTTCCTGACTTTGTGTTGTGAACTTCTATGGTAGTAGATGGCTTTTTTTCCTTTTCTTTCTTTGTCTGCCTCTATGTCAGATCGTTACCCTGTCTTACCTTAGGCAGTCTGTTCAATACTTCCAGGAATCTACTGTCTGTGTCTGTCTCTTGCATTTGTTAATCTAGTCTCTCTGCCATCAGCAGTTAGGCTTAGGCTCCACAGGGTGGGGCAGAACCTCCTGAGTGTGGGGTTATTGTGTCCTTTCCAGCTTCTGCCACTCAGGGGAGTGGTCTTCCTGAGCTAAATGGATGCTGAGGAGTGGAGAGGAGTCAGCACCAGTATCCCACGAGCTAGTCCGTAAGTTCTCTCCCCAGTGCTTTTTGTCTCTAGTCTCTCCTCAAGCATCTCTAGACCACACTGCCTCCCTTTTAGCCAGGGATCTTCTCTCTGTAACTGCCACTCAGTTCTCATCACCTAGGCCTCTTTGCTACACCTGGCTGGGACAGAGAGTCCTGAGGGCAGGGCTATTGTGACCTTTCAGGCTGCTGCCACTCTGAGGAGTGCCTGCTAAGCAAGTTGAAAACTGCAGAATGGGGGAGGAGTCAGTACCTGGTCCCACCCACCCCTGTCTACTCCCTCAATTCTCTCCCCAATGTGTCAGTCTCCTGTCTCTACCCTAGAATCTCTAGACAGCTCTGTGTCCCCTGTAACCAGGGATCTATTTGTGACTGCTTGTCAGTACTCAGCACCGAGGCCTGTGTGCAACTCCTGTCCAGGGCTGAGCGGAAAGGTCATTTTTTATGCTTTTTAATTTTCATACAGTTAATTAACTTATTTTCTCTTTAGCTAATTCTTACTAATTTTTCAAATACATATGTGAAATGCCCACTAATATTATTTTCTAAGCAACTAAATACATTGTTTAATCTTGCATTTCTATGCTTTCCTTGAAGACCATTGTCCTATTTATCCCTCCATTATTTTCCATTTCACAATGATTGCTTCTTTGTTGGATATAGTGAAGTTTTGCTACTCTAGGAGTACTTTGATTTATCGCCTTTGTTGTACTCCAAGTTTTCTTAATCTCATGCGTATCCTGTGTACTCAACCATTTTGTTAGAGCAAATTTACCAGTAGCAATTTGTGAAAAGACAGGCAGAGTTTAAAGTTTTGAGCTATTGTATGTTTAAAAATCATGTATTATTCAAAAACTTGATTTAGAGAAATAATATTATCTCAGAATTTTAAAGATATTGTTTCATTTTCTTGTATCACCTAGTGTTAAAACTTGAAAACTTTGATGCAATTCTGTTTCCTATTCCTTTTAGAATAATTTCTTTTAATTCCAGAGTTCTAAATTACATCACATTGTACTTGGGAGTAGTCTTACCACAAGTTATTTACTTGTTACTTTGTTGGTCCTTCCTTTCAGGAGACTCATATCCTTAAGTCTGTGCAATTTTTTTTCATATTTTTCTCCTACTTTCTTAGTTTTTAATTTTATGTTATTTACTAAGAGACTATTGCAGTTCTTGCATTCATCCTTTAATTATAAATATTTTAAGCAATATATTTTATTTTATTTTTTATTGTTCAATTACAGCAGCCCCCATTTCCCCTCCATTATTCTCCCCCACACTACCCACCCCCACCTCCCACGGTCAATCCTATCCCAATATGTTTTTGTCCATGGATCTTTTATACAAGTTCTTTGCTGACCTTTGCCCTTCTGTCCCCCATTATACCCCTCCCCCTTCCCTCTGGTTACTGTCAGTTTGTTCTTTATTTCCATATCTCTAGTTCTATTTTCCTCACTTGATTATTTTATTGACTAGGTTCCACTTATAGGTGAGATCATATGGTATTTATCTATTGCAGCCTGGCTTATTTCATTTAGCATAATGCTCTCCAGTTCTATCCACATGGTTGACAAGGTAAGAGTTCCTTTCTTTTTGCTGTGTAGTATTCCATTGTGTAAATATACCACACTTTTTTTGATCCATTCATTTACTGATGGACACTTAGGGTGTTTCCCACCCTTGGCTATTCTAAATTGCACTGCTATGAGCACTGGGATGCATGGGTTCTTTTGAATTAGTGTTTCAGGATTTTTAGGGTATACTCCCAGCAATGGAATTCTTGAGTCAAAAGGCAGTTCCACTTTTAGGTTTTTGAGGAAACTCCATACTGTTTTCCACAGTGGCTGCACCAGTCTGCATTCCCACCAATAGTGTAAGAGGATTTCCTTTTCTCTACAACCTCACAGGCACTTGTGGTTTGTTGATTTCTTTATGATGGCCTTTTTGACTGGTGTGAAGCAGTATCTCACTTCCTATGGTTTTAATTTGCATTTCTCTGATGTCTAGTGATGATGAGCATCCTTTTATAAGTCTCTGGGCCCTCTGTATGTCCTTCGTGAAGAAGTGTCTGTTCAGGTCCTTCGCCCAATTTTTTTTTTCTCATCACTGTTCCATTTTTTTAATTTAATTAATTTGTTCTTTTTAAATACATTAGTCTCTGCCTTCCACACACCACTTTCCCCGGCCCACTCCCCCTCCCTCCCTCAATCCTTCCCCACTTTGGCTTGGTCCATGAGTCCTTGCTATTTGTTCCTTGACTTGTCCCATTCCTTTTCTGCGACCCACCCCACCCTCTTTCCCTCTTGTGTCTTTTGATTTCTTTTTTCTTTCAGTGTTGCTGGTCTTATTTTCCTTGCATCTTTGTTTTGTTGGATAGGTTCCGCTTATACATGAGATCATATGGTATTTGTCCTTTGCCCACCGGCTTATTTCACTTAGCATAATACTCTCTACTTCCATCCATGCTGTCATGAAGTATAGTAGTTCTTTTTTTTCTTTCAGTTGCATAATATTCCATTGTGTGAATGTACCACGGTTTTGTGATCCAATCACCTAACGATGGACATTTAGGTTGCTTCTAACACTTGGCAATTGTCAATTGTGCTGCTATGAACATTGGGGTGCATAGGTTCTCTTGAATTGGAATTTTGGGATTTGTAGGGTATAGTCCCAGCAGGGGAATCACTGGATCAAAAGGGAGTTCCATTTTCAGCTTTTTGAGGAAATTCCACACTGTTTTCCACAATGGCTGCACCAGCCTACATTCCAAGCAACAATGTACTAGTGTTCCCTTTTCTCCACAGCCTAGCCAGCACCCGTTGTTTGTTGATCTGTTTATGATGGCCATTCTGACCAGTATGAGCTGATATCTCATTGTGGTTTTGATCTACATTTCTCTGATGCCTAGTGATGCCGAGTATCCATTCAAATGTCTCTGGGCCCTCTATGTCTCTTCCTTGGAAAAGGATCTGCTCAGGTCCTTTGCCCATTTTTTGATTGGATCATTTGTCTTCTTGGAGTGGAGTCATGTGAGTTCTTTATATAGTTTGGAGATCAAACCTCTATCTCATGTATCATTAGCGAGTATATATTCCCATATGGTTGGCTCCCTTTTCCTTTTGATGATGTTTTCTTTAGTCATGCAGAAGCTTCTTATTTTGATGAAGTCCCACTTATTTATTCGTTCCTTTATGTCCATTGCTTTAGGAGACATATCATTGAGAAAATTGCAGCGTGGGGTACCTGAGAGTTTCCTGCCAATGTTCTCCTCTAGGACTTCTATGGTGTTGCGACTTATATTTAAGTCTTTTATCCATCTTGAGTTTATTTTTGTGTATTATGTCAGCTGATGATCCAATTTCAATTTTTTGGAAGTGGCTGTCCAGCTCTCCCAACAGCATTTTTGAAGAAGCTATTATTATTCCACTTTATGCTTCTTCACCCTTTGTCAAGTATTAGATGCCCATAGAGACCTGGGCTTATTTCTGGGCTTTCTATTCTGTTCCACTGGTCTATGGGTCTGTTCTTGTGCGAGTACAAGGTTGTTTTGAGTATAGTAGCTTTGTAATATAGTTTGATGTCTGGTATTGTGATCCCACCTACTTTGTTTGTCTTTCTCAAAATTGCTGCGGTTATTCAGGGTAATATATGGTTCCATATAAATTTTTGAAATGTCTGTTCTATTTCTGTGAAAGACGTCATTGGTATTTTAACAGGGATTGTGTTGAATCTATAAACTGCTTTGGGTAATATGGACATTTTAATGATGTTAATTCTTCCAATCCATGAGCACGGTATATGCTTCCATTTATTTGTGTCTTCCTTAATTTGATTCTTCAATGTTGTATACTTTTCTGCATTCAGTTCTTTTAACTCCTTGGTTAAATTTATTTCTAGGTACTTTATTTTTCTTCTTGCTATGGTGAATGGTATTTTTTTTCCTGATTTCTTCTTCTTCTATTTCATTGCTGACATACAAAAATGCCTTTGATTTTTGAATATTGACTTTGTATCCAACTGTTTTGCCAAATTGACTTATTAGGTTGAGTAGTTTTTTTTGATAGAGTCTACAGTGTTTTCTATGTACACTATCATGTCATCTGCAAACAGTGATAGTTTTAATTTTTCATTTCCTATTTGGATGCATTTTATTTCTTTTTCTTGTGTGACTGCTGTAGTGAGGATTTCCAATACTATATTGAATAGAAGTGGTGAAAGTGGAAAGACTTCTGGTGTTCCCAGTATTAGTGGGAATTCTTTAGATTTGCCCATTGAGCATCATGTTGGCTGTAGGGTTTTTATATATGGCCTTTATTCCATTGAAGAATGCTCCATTTAATCCCATTTTTCTGAGTGTTTATATCATAAATGTGTGTTCTACCATATTGAATGCTTTTTCTGCATCAAGATGATCCTATGGTTTTTGTCTTTCCTTTTGTTTATGTGATGTATTATGTTTATTTGTTTTGTATATTGAACTGTCCCTGTATCCCTGGGATGAATCCCACTTGGTCATGGTGGATAATCTTTTTAATGTATTGCTGGATGCAGTCTGCCAATATTTTTTTGAGGATTTTAACATCTATATTAATCAGCGAAATTGGCCTTTAGTTTTCTTTCTTTGTAGTGTCTTTATCTGGTTTTGAGATTAGGGTGATGCTAGCCTCATAAAAAAAATCTGGGAGTCTTCCCTCCTCTTGGATTTTTTGGAATAGTCTAAAAAATACAGGGGTAAGTTCTTCCTTAAATGTTTTGTAAAGTTCTCCTGTGAAACTGTTCAGCCCTGGGCTTCTGTGTGCCAGGAGTTTCTTGATTACTGCTTCAATCTCCCCAGCTGTTATCAGTCTCTTCAAGCTTTCTGCCTCTTCCTCCTTCAGTGTTGGGAGATTATACTTTTCTAAAAATTTGTCCAGTTCATCGAGGGTCAAATTTCTTGGCATATAGTTTTTCATAGTTATTTCTTAGAATCCTTTGTTTTTCTGTGGTATCAGTTGTGATTTGTCCTCTTTCATTTCTGATATTATTTATTTGGGTCCTCTCCTTTTTTTTCTTGATGAGTCTGCTTAAAAACTTGTCAATTTTATTTATTTTTTCAAAGAACCAGCTCCTGGATCAGTTGATTCTTTGAATTGTTCTTTTACTCTCTATGTCATTCAGTTTTGCTCTTATATTGAATATTTCCTTCCTTCTACTTTCTCTGGGACTCATTTGTTGTTATTTCTCCAGTTCTTGAAGTTGTAGTGTTATGTCTTTTATCTGAAATGTTTCTACCTTTTCTAGGTAGGCCTGTATTGATACGAACTTCCCTGTCAGGACTCCCTTTGCTGTGTCCCTTAGGTTTTGGACTGTTGTCTCTTCATTTTCATTTGTTTCCAGAAACTTTTTGATTTATTCTGTTATCTCTTTATTGTCCCATTAATTGTTTAATAGTCTACTGTTCAGTTTCCATGAGTTTGCAAGTTTTTCAGGTTTCTCTTTGACGTTGATTTCTAGTTTCAAACTCTTGTGGTCGAAGAAAATGCTTGGTATTATTTCAATTTTCCTTAATTTGCTGAGGCTTGCTTTGTGTCCTCTCATCTGGTCTATCTTTGAAAAAGTTCCATGCATATTTGTAAATCATGTGTATTTTGCTTCTTTGGGATGTAAGAGTCTATATTTGTCAGTTAAGTTCATTTGATTTAATACATCATTCAGCTCCACAATATCCTTATTGATGTTTTGTTTGGAAGATCTGTCCATTTTTGACAGTGGGGTGTTAAAATCCCCTACTATGATTTTGTTGATGTATATCTTTCTTGAAGTCCTCCAAGATTTTCCTTGTATATTTAGGTGTTCCTATGTTTGGTGCATATAAGTTTACAATATTGATGTCTTCTTGATGGATTCTTCCTTTGAATATTATCAATGTTCCTCTGGGTCTCTTTTTATGGCCTTTGTTTTGAAATCTATTTTGTCTGATATAAATATTGCTAGTCCTGCTTTATTTTCTTGCCCATTTCCTTGGAATATTTTTTTTCCATATCTTTACTTTCAATCTGTGTAGGTCTTTTCCTCTGAGGTGGGTCTCTTGTAGGCAGCATATGTGTGAGTCATGTTTTCTTATCCATTCAACTATCCTGTGTCTTTTTATTGGGGCATTTAGTCCATTTACATGGAAATTTATTGTTCATAGAAACATTCATTTTTTTTCTTTGTACCTGTGTTTTTCTCTTTCTCACTGCTTTCCTTTATCTTCTTAAACCATTCCCTTCAGCATATCTTGTAGTGCTGGATTCATGGATATATATTATTTTAGCCTCTTTTGTCTGGGAAACTCCTTATTTCTCCTTCTATTTTAATTGGGAGCCTGATGGGTAGAGAAATCTTGGTTGTAGGCCTTTGGTTTTCATTATTTGGAATAGTTCTTGACATTCCCTTCTGGTTTGTAGCGTTTTTGTTGAGATGTCAGCTGCTAGCTTTATTAGGGTTCCCTTCTATGTTACTACCTGTTTCTCCCTCTCTGCCTTTAGGATTCTTTCTTTGTCTTTGATATTTTTCATTTTAACGATGATGTGTCTTGGCGTGGGTATCATTACGTTCCTCCTGAATGGGGTTCTCTGTTTCCTAGACATGTGAGACCTTTTCTTTTCTCAAATTGGGGAAATTTTCCATCATTACTTTTTCATAGAGGTTCTCTATCCCTTGCTCCTCTACTTCTCCCTCTGGTATTCCTATTATGCGGATATTATTTCGTTTCACCTTGTCCTGCATTTCCCTAAATGCCTTTTCATTCTTTTGGAGTCTTTTTTTCAATTTCTTGCTCTTTCTCGGAGATTTTTTTTCTCCCTTGTCCTCCAGCTATCTGATTGAATCCTCAGCTTCATGTAGCCTACTTTTGATTCCTTCTTCTGTGTTCTTCAATTCAGAAATGGTATTCTTCATATCCTCTGTGTCTTCTTGATAGTTTCTATGTCCTTTTCCAGGTTGATATAGTTTGTTGTAAGATCCTGATAGTTTCTTTGCAGTTTCTCAAAGTTATCTTTGAGCTGGCTGAGCTCATTTAGCTTCCTTAGAACCATTGTTTTGAATTCAATATCTGATAGTTTCCTTTTCTCTATTTCATTTAGTTCTCTCTGTGTGGATTCCTCCTTTTCCCTCATTTGGGGGGAACTTTTTTTCTTCCCATTTTTTTTGAGTGTCTTTTTTCTTTCTTTCTTTTTTTTGCTTGTGCTTCAATTGATCCCTCTAGATTCCCTGACTTTGTGGATTAGACTTCTATGGTAGTAGTAGGGTATTTTTATTTATTCATTTATTATTTTCTTTTCTTTGTGGTCTGCCTCTGATAATGTCAGTTGGTGACCCTATCTGACCTTGGGTCATTTGTTTGAGCCTTCCAGAAATCTATTGTCTGTGTCTGTCTCCTCTAATTGTCAATCTTGTCACTCTGTCCTCATCTGTCAGGCTTAGGCACTACAGGGCAGAGCAGTGCCTCCTGATGGCTGGACTATTGTGCCTTTATAGGCTGCTGTTACTCAGTGGAGTAGTCCTCCTTAGCAAGATGGAAATCGTGGACTGGGGAAGAGTTAGCACCCCGCACTCCCCCATGCCTCTGTCTGCTGTCTTTCCTCGAGCATCTCCGGGCAGCTCTGTGACCCCTTCGTCCAGGGATCCACTATTTCTTTAGACCATTCTGCACTCACAGTCCAGCCCACTCGTGCACTTGCCTGCCTGTCCATGTGCTGGCCCGTTCACGCACTCGCTGGCCACTCACGAGCGAACCACTGTACTGGGCTATTTAGGACCTTCTATTGTGTGCTTTCCCACTTTTGGCTCTTTGGGGGCGTGGCCTGTCCGCACACAATAGGGACTATGGAAAGGGGAAGGATCAGCTCAGGGACTCTCCGGTTTCTCATCCAGTTCTTTCCCCAACACCCCGGTCTCCAGTCTCTCCTTGAGGGTCTCTGGGCAGCTCTGTGACCCCTTTGGCAAGGGATCCTCTATTTATTCCAGCTGGTCTGCACTCAGCCCCCAGCCCCCATGTGCACAAGCTGTGCAGCACACAAAAGTCAGGTTAATTGATTCCCTTATGCCTGAACAAGATGGTAGCTGCAGAGTGGGAGGTGAGTTATCACCAGGGCTCCTCTAGCCACTGTCTCAGTTCTCTTCACAAAGTTTTGCTCACCAATCTTTCCTCAGGCACCGGCCTGCTCTGCTGCCACCTCTTAATATAAAATTTTATATTTTAATAATTTATTTAAATTTACTCACCTAGTATTCAAGTACGTTACCCCCTTAATATAGCATTGACTACATCTCACAGGTACTGTTTTCATCATTATTTCCTTTTAAACCTCAAGTTGATTTATAGAGTCAAATTAATGGCACTCAGAATCCCAGCAGGATCTTTGCTTATAAATTAAAAATTGATTCTACAATTCATATGGAAAGGTGAAGGTACCAGAATAGCTAAAAAAGTTCTGAATACCCAATTCTATGACTTCTTATAAAGCTCAAATAATCAAAGCTGTGGAATTGACAAAGAGATATACACATAAGTTAATGGAACAGAATAGAGAGTTCAAATATAAACCATACAGATATGGCTATTTGATTTTTGACAGAAGTATAAATGTTATTAAACAGAGTAAGGATAACCTTTTCAAGAAAATGTGTTTAGACAATTGGAAATTCAAAAAATTAATTTTGTTTTCTTGAATATATGATGTTTTGTCCATACTCATATTCAAAGATTTACTAGTTTGTGTCAATGCCCATGTCTATTTTTATTAATTTATCCCAAACAAAGTTAATATTTTTCTTTCTATTCTTAGGCATTGTTTTAGGTCCAGAGAATTTTATTCCCAACTTTTGGTGATTCCACTTAAATGTTGTTTTTCCCTCTTTGAAACCCCTATACTTCAGAGTTTTGATCTCCATTTTCTGTGTTCATTTAATTGTTCATGCTTCATTTTGCTTTACCCTGATTTATAATTTTTCAGAATGCATGGTAAAAGAAACAGTATTGCATATTCAGGTATTTTTGTTTGTTTTTTGTTTTATTTTTTTATTATTGATACTACATTTTGTATTTCTTTGTACTGTTTTCTAGATTATCTATATTTTTTAAATCAGTTTTCAACTTAACTTTTTTTATTTTTTTTTGATGCCATGTGCTATTACCTAACAGAACATCTAAAGCTATATTGAAGAAGCCAAGCATTGGAGATTTTCAACTTTTCTATATGTCCCTTGTAAATATAGCCTCCCCTCCATTTTGTTTCTTTAAACTGTCCACTGTCCACTGGGAGAAAATTGTCAGAAGGTTTCAATAAAAAATAACAATGTATACTACACTTACCAGGGTACTCACTTCATAAATTATATAAATGTCTAATGAGTATGTTGTATATCTGAAACTAATATAACATTGTATGTTTTGTTTCCTGGGTACCTCTCAGAAAGTAGCTTGTATCATCCTTTGGCACTCCAGCTTTTGGGGCTGCCATCATGGGGACACCTCTAGATCCCCTGGATGTGGTGACCAGAAGGACCTATGCTCCTCATGGGTTCAACAGGTCTGTAACCAACAGACAATGAGTTCTTAAATGACTACCACCCACACACCACAGCAAGAGACAACAGTCTGAGGAAATAGGTCTTTCTGTGAAAGCGGCCTCTTAGTTTATCTTTGCAGCTGTGGCCTGAGGGGAAAGCTTCTAATTAAACACACAGCTAAGAGCTGAAATTAATCCTCTCCAGAGACCACTTGCCCAAACTTAAAAAATCTAAGATTTAGCTGTAGAGCTACATACCCTGGCCCCACAAAAGACCTGTATATGTGTTATTCTTTCCAAAAAAATATATTATTTGAATATATTTCAAGGTTTCTGGATCCTCTAGCAAACAGGTGATTTAGAGGCTCAAAGAATAATACATTCACTTTCTTAACTAAGTTTGTAATGAATTGAGTGATAGACACAGGAGTTAGGAAAATGTACCTCAACATTTTTACCTTTTTATTTATATATCTGGAGAACACTGTTTTGTATTTAAGGCCCAACATTTCTTTTAAGTTCCTTGTGTATTAGGTCCTGGACAGGTAGCTCAGTTGCTAAGAGTGTCATCCTGATACCTCAAGGTTGTAGGTTCCATCCATGGGCATGGCACAAGAATCAACCAATGAATGCATAAATAAATGAAACAGCAAATCAATGTTTCCTTCTCTCTCTCTCTCTCTCTCTCTCTCTCTCTCTCTCACACACACACACACACACACACACACACAAATCAATAAATACAAAAAATTAAAGTTCCCTGTGCACTTATCCTCCAGGTCTCAACCATGGGATAATCACATGAAGGTTTAGATCTACAGAACTGTGTTACTATCTCAGGTGTGGAGAAAAGTAAGATTAAAAAAATGGAGTGAACTCCCAATGCTAATTAGATCCACACAATTGAAAAACATAACCATTGACTGTTATTCTTCAACTATGTACCTCATTCTTCAGTGTAGCAAATAAAGGATAAGGCAATATTGCAAATAGTATTAATTTAAGGAAATCTCCACATGGAAAGAGGAAGAGTGGGAGACATGCAATCAAGTAATATTTGACATTGTTAATTTTTAAAAATTGTCTATGTAATAAGCAAAAATGATATCCCATTCATAAGAATTGTCTTTCTTTGATTATTAGAGATGTGGCATCATCTTTAATAGTTTTTTTCATCTATTAATTAGCTACATTTTGGACCATGTAATAGAGAGCAAATGTCACACATCTCCCTAAATATCCTGTGACATTTTTGTTAAATGGAATTTTACATAGACTGGGTGGGCCACGAGGCTGACCAAAATGAAACTGTGTTCCTTCAATTCAAATAACTTGCTAAATGCAGCATGTTTTACTTATGTACAGTTCAGGAGACTTAATCCATTTTTACAAATCCAGATTAAAGACAGGAGATCCATAATTTTCTATTATGGCTGTAACGTATCCACTACTGGTTATTGTCTGACAGGACATATTATAATATGTCTTGGTTATTATCCTTGTTGTTAACCACCCAAAGATGGTATATATCTGAACATCATAGTTCCTCTTTATAACTTCATAAATAGAATAACCATAACAAAGTTCCCATACCTTTTAGAAGGCATATACATTTTGCAGATATTACTAAGAGTTCACAATTGGGTGAAAACATCTAAGTTTATTCTCTGCATCCATTTTTTGATTTACTATGTGTCATTCCTGTCTCCACTGAAAATTTGAGTTTGCTCTTATGCAAATGTATAGAAGTAGCAGGATATCATTATGACATGGTGATAAAAAAGGGTTAGGAGCTGGAAACTGTGGGTTTAAGTCCCAAGCACTTAACATTTCTATGAGACAACTCTATGGTCCAAATTCTGTTTAATTTGAACAGCTGAAGAGACAAAAATTAACTCTGCCATTTTCAACTTGTTTAAATAGGTGAAAGTCACTTTTAGCTTTAATTTCCTCACTGAAGACTCACTGAGATTACAAAACAAGATAAAATTAAGGAAATAACTTTGTACAGTTTAAGCACAGCATACATGTAAGAAATTGCTATTATTTTGCAGTTACATCCTCTCATCTCTTGGATAACTTAGATATGTTTCCCTTGACAAATAAGGACCATATGTAATTCATATCACTTATTAATGTGTGTAGGCTAAACAGAGATTATCTCTATGTACATTTTCAAATTTCCACATGTGGAGACATATCGAGCTCCTAGGTGGTGCATTTGGTAAACTGGAAAATGCCTTGTTAAGGAGTAAGTCTAATTATCAAGTTTCAGATACTGCCTATAGGGCTATTTTTAGTTTTAGTAAGGAATACCTCAGTGGGGAATAAAGTTCACTTTTTTCTTTGATAAAACAGACTTTTTGAGATTAAATATGCATACTGTTTGGAGATTGGTCAAACTTGAGACAAAATGCTCCTTCTATTAGATTTCATAAAATAATATCAGCTAGGATTTCAGGGGTTTTATATGACTAAATAAGTGGGGGTGTTGGAGACAAATTTTAGTTTTCATAGTCTCTGAGTAGAGAAAAAAAATTACTGACAGCAGAGTAGCAATAAGTGAAAACCTGATTGCCAAATTCTAATGAACCCACCTGGCCCTGTACCATACATCATTATATTATAGTTCCAAGTATATACCCCAGTGATTGGTCATTACTTAACTTACTAAGTGATCATCTTGATCAATCTCACACCCATATGATACTATACATAGTTATTAGAATATTACTGACTATATTTCCCATTCTGTACTTTATATTTCCATGAACATTCTGTAACAACCAATTTGTACTTCTTAATTACTTCACCTTTTTTACCCATCCTCCCAACCCTGCTCTCATCTAGCAACCATTAAAACGTTCTCTGTATCTATGAATCTATTTCTATTCTGCTTGTTAGTTTTTTTTATTCAGTTGTTGATAAATATGTATTTATTGCCATTTTATTGTTCATAATTTTGATCTTTCTTCTTCTTAAAGAAGATTCTTTAACATTTCATATAATAGTGGTTTGGTGGTGATGAACTCCTTTAGCTTTTTCTTATCTGGGAAGCTCTTTATCTCTTTGATTATAAGTGATAGCTTTGCTGGTTCGAGTAATTTTGATTGAAGATACTTGCTTTTTGTCACTTGGATTATTTTGGAACAATCCCTTCTAGTCTGCAAAGTTTCTTTTGAGAAATCAGCTGACAGTATTATGGGAGCTCTCTTGTAGGTAACTGATTTTCTCCTGCTGTCTTAAAATTCTCTTTTTGGCTTTAATATTTTGCATTTTAATTATGATCTGTCTTGTTGTGGTCCTCTTTGTGTTCACCTTTTTTTGGTATTCTCTGCACTTCCTGGATTTGTATGTCTATTTCCTTCACCAATTTAGGGAAGTTCTCTGTTATTACTTTTTTTCAAATAGGTTTTCAACTTCTTGCTCTCTCTCTTCTCCTTCTGGTACCCCATTATGTGAATGTTGGTATGCTTGATGTTGTCCCAGAGGCTCCATACACTATTCTCACTTCTTTGATATATTTTTTTTTCCTTTTTGCTGATCTGATTGGGAGTTTTTTCCTTTCTTATATTTTAAATTGCTGATTTGATTCTCTGCTTCATCTATGCTGCTGTTGATTCCATGTAAATTCTTCTTCATTTAAATTTGTATATCCATCATTTCTGACTGGTCCTTTTTTATGCTGTTGAAGTTCTCACCAAGTTCATTGAGCATCCTTATAAGCTGTGTTCTGAACTCTGTGTCTAGTAAATTGCTCATCTCTATTTTGTTTAGTTCTTTTTCTGGAGTTTTGTTCTTTTATTTTTTCATTTGTACCATATTTCATTATCTCCTCTTTTAGACAGCCTCTCTGTGTTTGTTTCTATATATTAGCTAGAGCTGCTACATCTGCTAGGTTTGGTAGAGTGACCCAATGTAGCAGGTGTTCTGTAGGGTTCAGTGGCACAGCCTCCTTTATCATGTAAGCTGGTCCTTGAGGTGTGTCCCTCATGTGGGCTGTGTACACCCTCCTCTTGAAGTTAAGCCTTGATTGCTGTTGGCACATCAGTGGGAGGGATTTACCCTCAGGCAGATCAGCTGCAGGAACTGGCTGCAAACCTTATGGAGGATCAGATGTCCAGGGGCCCACCCCACAGAGCAGGACTTAATTCAGCTGGGCTCTGGTGCCTGCTGATTCCACCACTTGAGTGTATTACTTGTGGAGACAGTTAGGTGGTGGTGTGTCAACATGGTATAAATCTGTTCACTGGGTGTGCTAACTCTGGGGCCTTTTAAGAGGTGCAGGCCAAGGTCAGCCCCCACCTGCATTTTACCAGGACCACCTGGCATCAACTACAAGGAGAACTGCTATTAGATGGCTACTACTTGTGCTGGGCCTGGAGGTGCCTAAGAGAGGTCAAGCTGCAAACTGTGGTCAAGTGCTGCTAGTGCCAGGCCTGGGGCCATTTAGAAATAGGTATGGGGAATGTTGAGTCCAGATGCCACTTGTTTGAGAAATTTTAGAAAAATCTGAAATATGAGCTAAGAAAAGACATTCATATGGAAAAGCCCCTGGAAACAGCTTGGGTGGGTCCCAAATTTGGGTGGTTTGGGACCTCAGGAAATCAATAATGTGGGGGCAAACAGTGTGAGCAAAATTGAGGTAGTATCCGATAAGCTCTGGCCTGCTGGATCTGTTGGGAGAGGGCTTGTCAAAAACAAACAAACAATGGTCTCGCAAGTGTTTCTGTCTGGAAAAAAGCTGCCTCCCATAAAACCATTACCTTGGTGTTGAACAATTCAATTCCTCCCCATATGTCTCTGATACCTTTCAAGCTGCTTTCCCAGTGTTGGAACTCAGAGGACCTGAGTCCAAGTAAGTCCATGAGTGGGCATTTTAAGAGGAAATTTCTGGGGCCCTCGAAGCTTCTGTCTCCCTCAGCCTCGATTCCTGCTGGTTTTTACAGCTACAAGTTATGGAGACTTCTATCCCTGCCATTGGAAACTTGGGCTGGGAGGTCTGGTGTGGGGCTGGGACCCCTTGCCACACAGGGAGAAACCTCTGCAGCAATATATCTATCCCTTTCAATCTTTATCCACCACCCTGGGGTGTGGGGCCAGCCTTTTGTGAGTCTCTTATCAGTCTTGACTTCTTCTTTAATTTTGTAGTTGTAGGACTTCTATTAATCCAGGTTTCAGGTGCTTCTCAATGATAGTTGCTCTGTAGTTCAGTTGTAATTTTAATGTGTTTGTGGGAAGAGGTGAGTACCACATTTACCTACACTGCCGTCTTGAGTGGAAATCCCTGCAGATACTCTTCAAATCTATTATATTGATTGTGTTTTTAAAATTATACAGGCAATTGATACAAATCTGCTTTATTAAAGTAAAATTTACATGTAACAGCCTTCACTCATTTAAGCCTACAATTTGATGAACATTTATGAATATATTCAAACCTGAATTGACCACCACAATCAAAATATGATGTATTTCTCTTACCAGAAAAATTGCCCTTGTGATGTCAGTCAGTCCACTCCTCCCATCCCCAGCCTTTTGCAATCACTGACCTGTCAATGTAGTGTTTTGTTAGAATTTTACATAAATGAAACTATATAATATGTAGACTTCTGTGTCTAATGTCTTTGATTCAGTGTAATACTTTTGAGATACATTTATCTTAATTGTATCACTAGTAAAGTTTTTTTAAGTTGGAATAGGTTTCCACTGAGTTGATATGAAACACTATGTTTATATATTCACCAGCTGATGGACATTTAGGTTGTTCAGGTATTTGGTTATTAATAATAAAGCTGTCATTGCTCAGCCAGCATGACTCAGTTGGCTGCAACATCATACTGTACACCAAGAGGTTTTGGGTTCTAT
This sequence comes from Pteronotus mesoamericanus, assembly GCF_021234165.1. Classification (NCBI taxonomy): domain Eukaryota; kingdom Metazoa; phylum Chordata; class Mammalia; order Chiroptera; family Mormoopidae; genus Pteronotus; species Pteronotus mesoamericanus. The sequence goes on from NW_026555150.1 coordinate 1,306,277, forward strand.
TACTGATCAGGGCACATGCTAGATGGAGGCAGCCAATTGATATTTCTCTTGCATTGATGTTTCTCTTTCTCTTTCTATATAATGCTGCCATGAATAATCATATACAAGTTTTCATATGGATATATTTTATTTCCCTTGTGTAAATAAATGTCTATTAGCAGGATTGCTGGTCTTATGGTAATTTTTTATTTTAACTTTGTAAGAAACTGTTTAACAAAACAGTTTAACAAAAGAGCTGTGCCCCTTTTATTTCTATCATTAACATATGGGTTATTATTGCTACACATCCTCACATAAACCAAGTTTAGTCAGTTTTCTTATGATTAGCCTTTTAAAAATATGTACTGGTATCATATTAAATGTTTAAATTATAATTCACTAATGTACCATGTATAATTTTATTTCTCATTAGTATATTTACTTTGGTTAAGTTTCTGTTAAAATTTCTTGTCTTCTTTCTTTCTTTCTTTCTTTCTTTCTTTCTTTCTTTATTTTTAAATACATTTGCCTCTGCCTCCCCCCCCTTGTCCACTTTTTTAAAGAGGCATTTTGTAATACTATTGAGTTGTAAATTTTTAAATGTATTCTGTATATAAACCATTGATAGTGAAATAAGCCAGGCAGTGAAAGACAAATACCATATGATCTCACCTACAAGTGGAACCTAATAAACAAAACAAACATGTGAGCAAAATAGAACCAAATACATGGAAATAAAGAACAAACTGATAGTAATCAGAGGGAAGTGAGAGGAGGACAACAGAGGAAAGAAGGGGAAGGGTTGTCAAGGAACATATATAAAGGACCCATGGACAAAGGCAACAGGGAAGGGGAAGATTGAATGTGGGAGATGGGAGTGGGTGGGGCAGGGGAGGATAATGGGGGGGAAATGGGGACAACTGTAATTAAATGACAATTAAAAAAACCTTGATCTGCTTTACTTTATGATTTATTTTTAATTTTAGTTTTCAATTACAGTTGACATTAAGTCTTATTTTATAATACTTTTAGATGTACAGCATAGTGGTTACATAATTACATAATATAAAAGTGATCCTCCCAATAATTCAGGTATCTAACTGATATCATACATAGTTATTACAATATTATTGAATATATTCCCTAACTGAACTTTACAACTCCATTGTTATTTTTCCTGTTTATGGAATTTATTGGGATGACACTGGTTAACAAAATTATACAGGTTTCAGGTACACAATTCTACAACACATTATCTGTACACTACAAAGTTGCCCTTCATAATCACTTCACTTCGCAACCCTCCTCCCATCTGGCAACCATTTTGCTTTCTGCACCTTTGATTCTGTTTCTGTTTTGTTTGCTCATTAATTTTGTTCTTTAGATTTCACATATAAGTGAAATCATATAGTATGTTTTCTCTCTCTGACTTATTTTCATTTTATTTTTATTTTTTTAATTAATTAATTTATTTTTTCAAATACATTTGTCTCTGCCTACCCCCCACCACCTTCCCTTGCCCCCTCCCTCCCTCCCTCAACTCTACTCTGACTTATTTTCCTTAGCATAATACCCTCTGGGCCCATCCACGTTGTTGCAAATGGTAAGATTTTATTACTTTTTGTGGCCAAGTAATAATCCATTGTATGTATGTACCACCACAGCTTTTATCCACTTGTTTATTGGTGGGTACATAGGTTGCTTCCATATATTAGCTATTTAAATAATGTTGCAATGAACATAGGGGTACATCTGTCTTTTGGAATTAATGTTTTGGGTTCCTTGAGATATATATCCAGAAGTTGAATTGCTGAGTCATAAGGCAATTCCATTTTTAATTATTTGTGGAACCCCCATACTATCTTCCATAGTGGCTATACAAATTTGCAATTCCAACCAACAGTGCACGAGGACTCCCATTTCTACACATCTCATCAACAAATGGATTTATTTTTTGTGTATTTATTGATGATAGCCATTCTGACAGGTGTGAGGTGTTATCTCATGGTTTTAATTTGTATTTGTCTGATGATTAGTGACATTGAGCTTCTTCATGTGTCTATTGACCATCTGTATATCCTCTTTGGAAAAGTGTCTTCAGGCCCTATGCTCATTTTCAATTGGATTGTTTGTTTTGACTTTGAGTTGTATGAGTTCTTTATAAACTTTGAATATTAATACACTGTTGAGGGTATCACTGGTGAATATCTTCTTTTATTTATGTTATTTTATTTCAATATTTTATTTATTTTTAGAGAAGTGAAGGAAGGGAGAAATAGAGGGAGAGAAATGTCAATGTGTGGTTGAATCTCGCATGCCTCCTACTGGGGACCTAGCTTGCAACCCAGGCATGTGCCCTGCACTGGGAATCAAACCGGCATCCCTTTGGTTCACAGGCTGGTGCTCAATCCACTGAGCCATACCAGCTAGGGCTATCTTCCCTCTTTTAGTAGGTTATCTTTTCATTTTGTTGATGGTTTATTTTGACATGTGAAAACATATTACTTTGATGTAGCCCCATTTATTTATACTTTCTTTTGTTTTACTTGCTCAAGGAGATGTATCAGAAAAATATTACTAATGAAATGTCTGAGATTTTACTGCCTATGATTTCTTCTAGGAGTTTTATGGTTTTGAGTCTTACATTTGTCTTCAATCCATTTTGAGTTTATTCTTGCATATGGAAGGTGATCTAATGCCATTATTGTATGTATCTATATAATTTCCTCAACACCATTTATTGAATAGACTGTCTTTACCCCATTGTATATTCTTGCCTACTTTGTCATACACTAATTGTCAATATAAGCATGGTTGATTTCTGGACTCTCTATTCTGCTTAATGACCAATATGTATGTTTTTATGACAGTACAATGTCATTTTGATTAATGTTGCACTGCATGGTGACTATAGGGGGCCCATTGCTGCAGGGGAGCACCACAGAGAGTGCAGCGCTCCCTGAAACCTGAGGGAAGCTGGCTGGGGCCAGCTGAGATGGGAGCAGGGCTCTGAAACCCGCAGAGCCCATCCCGGGGTTGTCACGGATGAGGGGGACAAACGCAAAACATCACAAACACTTCTCTATTTGCTGGGAGAGCAGACAGGGGAACTTCCCTCTTACCAGAGAAGGACGTGGCACATCCCTCTAGTGGGGAAGGCCCTGTTGCCCTTTGTTCCAAGGCTTTTATTGAAAATATTATCAGTGGGGTATGTAACAGGAAAGCGTACTTACACTTGTTACATTAGCAAGCTAAGTTTCACAGAGAATAGATACCTTTAGGAAAACAAGTTACAGGAATTCACTGATTTACATGGGTCTGAGAGTAGACTAGAATCAACAATAGAGACTATAGATAAGGGGGAAGTAGACTTAAAGACACCTTAAAGATATAGGGTAAAAGGTGTAAATAAAACAAATGTCTTGACAAGGTAAGGGGTGTAAATAATGTGAATATCCTCTGCAGCATGAACTGACCAGAGATTTGAAGGAGGAACAGAGCACACTCTAAATAATTTGCTTTTAGGCCTGATTACCCTGAGACCCGCCAGATTTAATTTAGGGCTGTTTTCCCTGCATTGTTTCAAGCTTGAGCCAGGCCGGGGGAGGGAACCACCAAAGATAAGGAGACTGTTTCTTGGCTGCAATGACTCTGGCCATGCCCAAGCCAAGTCAAGAGGTGCAGGGGCCTTTTTGTCCTTTCTCTGTGTCCCTCAATTTCTTATCTGCTGCCAAAATCAGCCAATACCTGTCTTAGGTCTTATGCCTCAGCACAAGGTAACTTACCCGTCATTAGGTATTTGACAATCCATGGCAAAGCAGAGATTTGCTTTGCCCCATGATGGGGACAGGCCAAGTATCCTCAGGAGCTGGATTTCCCAAGGCCTCCTGGATATTTCCAGCCTTGGGTCCCTCCAGCCTGTTGGTAGGGTTACAGCTCCTGAAACCAGTCCAGGCATTTTCCAACAGATTAATATAGTTTTGTTTTATAACTTGAATTGGGTAGTGTGATACCTCCAACTCTGCTCTTTATCAAGATTGCTGTGGCACTTGTGGTTCTTTTGTGGTTCCATACAAATATTGGTTATTTGTTCTAGTTCTGTGAAAAAATACCATTTTGATGATAATAGCATTGAATCTTTAGATTGCTTTGGGTAGTATAGACATTTTTAAAAAGTTAAGTCTTTCTATTCCTAAGTATTGTATATGCTACCATTTATTTGTATCTTCTTCAAATTCTTCAATTTAATTTTAATTTTCACTATATAGTTCTGTTACCTCAGTGGTTAGATTTATTCCTAGGTATTTTATTTTTTGATACAATTGTAAATCTGATTGTCTTCTTAGTTTTTCTTCTTGATATATCATTATTGGTATATAAAAATGAAACCAATTAGTGAATATTTATTTTGTTTCTACTACTTTACTGAATTTATTTATCAGTTCCAGTAGTTTTTTTTAATGAAATATTTAGAGTTCTTTCTAATAATATTATGTCACCTGTAAATAATGACAGTTATATTACCTTTCCAAATTGGATTCCTTTAATTTCTTCTTTTTGCCTGATTGCTGTAGCTAAGAATTCCAGTAATATCTTGAATATGAGTGACAAAAGTAGACATCCCTATGTTATTCTTGAACTTAAAATTTTTTTTTTAGCTTTTACCTATTGAGTATGATGTTAGCTTGGGTTTATCATATATGGCCTTTATTACATTGAAGAATGTTCACACTTTGCTGAGACTTTTTATCAAAAATGGGTGCTGGATTTTGTCAAATGCTATTCTGCATCTACTGGTATGATCGTATGATTATTATCCTTCATTTTGTTTATGTGGTATATTATATATTAATTCATTTCTGGATATTGTACCAATCTTGCATCCCAGAAGCAAATCCCTATGACAAGAGTGTATGATCTTTTTAATGCATTGCTGAGTTCAGTTTGCTAATTTTTGTTGAGGATTTTTGAGTCTGTATTCATCAGAGACATCAGCCTACAATTTTCTTGTTTTTGTAATATCTGTCAGCTATGGAATCAGGATAATGCTGACTTCATAAAATGAATTTGGGAGCCTTCCCACCTCTTGAAGTCTTTTGAATACTTTGAGAACAGAGGTTAATTCTTTATTGAATAGTCAATAAAATTCACCTGTGAAGCTATCTAGTACAGGAATTTTGTTTCATGGGAGTGTTATGATTAGTGATTTGATTTCATTGATAAGTATTGATCTGTTTAGATTTTTTTTATTCAGGCTTGGAAGATTGTATGTTTTTAGCATGTTATCCATTTCTTCCTGATTGTTCCATTTGTTGACATATGAGGTCATTCTGGAAAAAGTCAAGACATTATTAATTGAACTAGAATGGTTTCCATGGCATGACGTAACTTGGCAACCAAGGAGAGTGGACTGGAATGCATATGCGTGAATAATGATAACTTCACTGTAATAGTCACTGGGGACAGGAGATGCTGTTGAGTGAGCATGTGCACTGGTGGCCATCAAATCCAAAATAGCTGAGCAAAGAGAGCAATAAATCTGCAACAAATTTTTCATTAAGCTTAAACATTTCTCTACAGAAACTATTTGGATGATATGGAAGGTCACAGGCTATGGGAAACTACTGATTGACAACTTTATCATGACAACATGCATCATGCTCATGCATCATCTCGTGCAGAGTATTTTGGTGAAACATCAAACCACCGAGGTGGTGCTTCAACCACCCCTTCCCCAACAGCCCAGATTTGGTGCCCTGTGACCTCTGCCTTTTTGCAGAATTAAAATCATCTTTGAAAGGAAAGAGACATCAGAACATTGATGAGATTCAGGAAAATACAACAAGGCAGCTGATGGCAATTGGGAGAACTGTGTTCAGTCCTGAGTTGGCTACTTTGGAGGGGACTGAGGAGTCATTGCCCTATGTACAAAGTTTCTTGTACCTTGTATCTTAAATAAATGCCTCTATTTTTCATAGTACATGGCTGGATACTATCTGGACTAACCTCGTGTATTTGTTCATAGTATTTCTTTATACTCCTTTGTATTTCTGCAGTGTCAGTTATAACTTCTCTTTCATTTTTTATTTTATTTACTTGGATTTTCTATTTTCTTAATCCGGTTACAGATTTGTTAATTTTATTTATTTTTTCAAAGAATTGCTTCTTGGTTTCAATGACCATTTGTATTTTTTTAGACTTTATATCCTTTATTTTCATTCTGATAATTATTTTTTTCTTGTTCAAATTCATTTGTCTCCATTTTCTGGCCACCACTTTCCCCTACCCCACCCACCTCACCTCCCACCCTTAATCCTTCCCCACTTTGCTTTGTCCATGGGTCCTTTATACATGTTACTTGATTTGACCCTTCCCCCTCTTTTCCCTGTTACCCAACTACTTCATTTCCTCTTGTTACTGTTGGTTTGTTTTTTCTTTCAATGTTGTGGGTTATATATTTCTTGCTTGTTTGATTTGTTGATTAAGTTCCACTTATGGGTCAGATCTTATGGTATTTGTCATTCACCACCTGGCTTATTTCACTAAGCACAATGATTTCCAGTTCCATCCATGCTGTCGCAAGGACAGTAGCTCTTTCTTTCTGCTGCGTAACATTCCATTGAGTAAATGTACCATGGTTTTTTGATCCTCTCATTTAATGATGGGCACTTCAGTGGCTTCCAGCACTTGGCTATTGTAAATTGTGCTGCTATGAACATTGGGGTACATTGGTTCTTTTGAATAGGTGTTTTGGGGATCTAAGGGTATAATCCCAGCTGTGGAATCACTAGGTCAAAAGGCAGTACCATTTTTGGCTTTTTGAGGAAATTCCATACTGTTTCCCACAGTGGCTGCAACAGTCTGCATTCTGACCAACAGTACATTAAGGTTCCCTGTTCTCCACAGCTTTGCCAGCACTTCTTGTTGCTGTTTTTTTTTTTTTTTCATGATGGCCATTGTGACCAGTGTGAAGTGGTATCTCATTGTGGTTTTAATTTGCATTTCTCTATTGGCTAGTGATGCTGAGCATCTTTCCATATGATTCTGGGCCCTTTGCATGTCCTCCTGGAGAAGTGTCTGCTCAGGTCCTTTCCCCATTTTTAATTGGGTTGTTTGTGTTCCTGGAGGAGAGTTCTGTGAATTCTTCATCTATTTTGGAGATCAAACCTATGTGTGAGGTATCATTTGCAAATATATTGTCACATACATTTGATTCCCTTTTCATTTTGCTGATGTTTTCTTTAGTTGTGCAGAAGCTTCTTATTTCCATGATATCCCACTTATTTATTCTTTCCTTTGTGTCCCTTGCTTGAGGAGACATATCAGTGAAAATATTGCTGAGTGGGATATCTGAGAGTTTCCTGCCAATGTTCTCCTCTAGGACTTTGATGGTGTTGTGACTTATATTTATGTCTTTTATCCATCTTGAGTTTATTTTTGTGTATGGTATCAGCTGATGATCCAATTTCAATTTTTTGCATGTAGCTCTCCAGCTCTCCCAACAGCATTTGTTGAAGAGGCTATTTTTACTCCACTTTATAGTTCTGCCCCCTTTGTCAAATATTAGTTGCCCATATAGACCTGCACTTATTTCTGGGCTTTCTTTTTTGTTCCATTGGTCTATGGGTCTGTTCTTGTGCCAGTACCAAATTGTTTTGAGTAGAATGGCTTTCTTAATTTAGTTTGATGTCTGGTATTGTGATCCCTCCTACTTTATTTTTCTTTCTCAAAATTGCTGGGGGTATTTGGGGTTGCTTATGGTTCCATAAGTTTTTGAAATGTCTGTTCTATTTCTGTGAAATATATTATTGATATTTTAATAGGGATTGCATTGAATCTATGAATTGCTTTGGGTAGTATGGACATTTTGATGATGTTAATTCTTCCACTCCATGAACACGGTATATGCTTCCATTTATTTGTGTCTTCCTAAATTTCTTTCCTCAATGTTGTATAGTTTTCTGTGTATAGGACTTTTGCCTCCCTGGTTAAATATATTCTTAGGTAATTTATTTTTCTTGTTGCTATATCAAATGGTATTATTTTTTCTGAATTCTTCTTCTATTTCATTGCTGGTGTACAAAAATGCCTTTGATTTCTGAATATTGACTTTGTAGCCCTCTGTTTTGCCAAATTCACTTATTAGGTTGAGGAGTTTTTTGGTGGAGACTACAGGGTTTTCTATGTAGACTATCATGTCATCTAAAAACAATGATAGGAAGGAAAGGATTTACTTCCTTCTTTCGTATTTGAATGCCTTTTCTTTCTTTTTGTTCTCTTGCTGCTGTTGCTAGGACTTTCAATACGATGTTGAATAGAAGTGGTGAAAGTGGACATCCTTCTCATGTTCCCAATCTTAGTGGGAAAGCTTTTAGTTTTTCCCCATTGAGTATGATATTGGCTGTAGGTTTTTCATATATTTCTTTATTACATCGAGGAATGCCCCATTTATTCCTATTTTGCTGAGATTGTGGATCATAAATGGGTGTTGTACCTTATCGAATGCTTTTTCTGCTTCCATCGAGATGATCATGTGTTTTTGTCTTTCCTCTTGTTTATGTGATATAATACGTTTCTTGGTTTTCATATATTGAACTATCCCTGCATCCATGGGATGAATTCCACTTCATCTTGGTGGATAATCTTTTCAATGTGTTGCTGGATGCAGTTTGCCAATATTTTGTTGAGGATTTTAGCACCTATGTTCATCAGCAAAATTGGCCTGTAGTTTTCTTTCTTTATAGGTTCTTTATCTGGTTTTGGGATTAGGGTGATGCTGGCCCATAAAAAGAGTCTGGGGGTTTTCCCTCATCTTGGAATTGTTGAACTAGTCTGAGAAAGACAGGGGTTAGCTCTTCCTTACATGTTTTGTAAAATTCTCCTGTGATACCCTCCAGCCCAGGGTTTTTGTGTGATGGGAGTTTCTTCATTACTGCTTCAATTTCTCCAGCTGTTATCAGTCCATTCAGGCTTTCTGCTTCTTCTTCCCTCAGTGTTGGAAGGTTATAATTTTCCAGAAATGTGTCCATTTCATCAAGATTTTCAAATTGCTTGGCATATAATTGTTCATAGCAGTTTCTTTCAATCTTTTGTATTTCTGTGGTATTAGTTGTTCTTTCTTCTCTTTCATTTCTGATATTATTTCTTTGAGTCCTCTCCCTTTGTTTCTTGATGAGTCTGCGTAAAGGCTTGTGAAATTTATATATCTTTTCAAAGAACCAGCTCCTGGATTGGTTGATCCTTTGAATTGTAATTTTTGTCTCTATGTCATTCAATTCTGCTCTGATCTTGATTATTTCCTTCCTTTTACTTGCTCTGGGATTTATTTCTTGTTGTGTACCCAGTTCTTGAAGTTGTAGTGTTAGGTCTTTTATTTGAAATACTTCTATTTTTTTTTAAGTAGGCCGGTATTGTTTTGAACTTTCCTCTCAGACTGCCCTTACTGTGTCCCATAGGTTTTGGACTGTTGTATGTTCATTTTCATTCATTTCCAGAAACTTGTTAATTTCTTCTCTTACCTGATTATTGACCCATTCATTGAAGAATAGTGTACTGTTCAGTCTCCTTGATTTTGCAAGTTTTAGAGGTTTCTCTTTGAGGTTAATTTCCAGTTTCAAGCCCTTGTGGTCTGAGAAAATGTTTGGTAGTATTTCAATTTTCCTGAACCTGCTGAGGCTTGCTTTGTGTCATATCATAAGGTCTCTCTTTGAAAAAGTTCCATGAGCATTTGAAAAGAATGTGTATTTTGCTTCTTTGGTATGTAAGGTTCTATATATGTCAGTTAAGTCCATTTGATTTAATGAATCATTCAGCACCACAATGTCCTTGTTGATGTTTTGTTTGTAAGATCTGTACATTTTTCACAGTGGGGTATTAAAATTCCCGACTATCAGTGAGTTGCTATGTATATCTTTTTAGAATTTGTCCAAGATTTTCCTTATATATTTGGGTACTCCTATGTTGTGTGCATATAACTTTAAAATGTTTATGTCTTCTTGATGGATTCTTCCTTTAAGTATTATAAAGTGCCCCTCTGGGTCTCTTTTTATGGCCTTTGTTTTGAAATCTATTTTGTCTGATATAAGTATTGCTACCCCTGCTTCCTTTTTTGCCCGTTTTCTTGGAATATTTTTTCCATTCCTTTACTTCCCATCTGTTTAGGTCTTTTTTTCTGACTAGGTATCTTGTAGGCAGCATATGTGTGAGTCATGTTTTCTAATCCATTCAGCTATCCTGTGTCTTTTGATTGTGTCATGTAGTCCATTTACATTGAGAGGTATTATTGATAGAATCTTATTCATTTTTTCCCTTTGTACCTGTGCTTTTCTTTTTCTCACTCTTTTACTTCACCTTCTTAAACCAGTCTCTTTAGAATATCTTGTGGTGCTGGTTTGGTAGAGATGTATTCTTTTAGCCTTCTTTTGTCTGGGAAACTCCTTATTTCACCTTCCACTTTAATTTTGAGCCTTGCTGGGTATAGCAGTCTTGGTTGCAGAACTTTGCTTTTCATGACTTGGAATATTTGTTTCCAGTCCCTTCTGGCTTGCAATGTTTCTATTGAGAAGTCAGAGGATAGCCATATTGGAGTTCCCTTATAGGTTACTACCTCTTTCTTCTTTGCTTGCTTTAAGATTCTCTGTCTTTGATATTTTTCATTTTAATGATGATGTGTCTTGGAGTGGACCTCGTTGGGTTCCTCTTGAATGGGACCCTCTGTGCTTCCTGAACTTGTGTGACTTTTTCTGTTCTCCTATTAGGGAAGTTTTCCATCATTACCTTTTCATTCAGGTTGTCTATCTCTTCTTCCTCCTCTTCTCCTTCTGGTATCCCTATTATACAGATATTATTACATTTCAGGTTGTCTTGTATTTCCCTAAATGCCTTTTCCTTTTCCTTTTTAAATCTTTTTTCATTTTCTTGTGCTTTCTCAGAGCTTTTTTGTACATTGTCCTCCTGCTCGCTGATTCGGTCCTCAGCTTCATCTAGCCTGCTTTTGATTCCTTCTACTGTGTTCTTCAATTCAGAAATTGTATTCATTTCCTCTTGTATCTCATTGATAGTTTCTATGTCCTTTTTCATTGTGATAGAGTTTGTGGTACGTTCCTCATAGTTTCCCTGTAGTTTTTCATAATTCTCTGTGAGCTCACTGAGCTCATTAAGCTTCCTGAGAACTGTTGTTTGGAACTCAATATCTGATAATTTACTTGCCTCTATTTCATTTAATTCTCTTTCTGGGGATTCCAGCTTTCCCTCTGAGTGAGTTGTATTTCTTTGTCTTGCCATTATTTGTGAGACTCTTCTCTTTTGCTTCTGATACTTAAGTTGATCTGTCTTGATTTCCAGCCTTTGTAGTGTGAACTTCTGTGGTTGTAGACTGCTGTCTTTACTTTCCGGATATGCCTCTGATGATGTCAGATGTTGTCCCTGTCTGATTTTAGCCAGTCTTTTTGAGACTTCCACTAATCTACTGTTTCTGTCATTCGCCTTCAGCTGTCAATATAGTAACTCTGCACTCTGCAGGGAGCCTTTGACAGCTCAGGGTGGGGCAGAGTCCCTCCTGTGGGTGGGCTTTTTGGGTCTTTTCACACTGCTGCCATATGGGGGAGGAGTCCGCACTGTGATCCTGCTGGCTACTCTCTCTTTTCTTTCCCCAAAGCCTCTGTCGCCACTCTCTCCTCAAGTATCACCAGACCTCTCTGCGCCCTCTTTAGCCAGGGATCTACTGTCTGTGGCTGCCACTCTATACTCAGTAGGTAACTTAGACAGCACAGGGCGTGGTGGATTCTCACCTGTGGTTGGGGCTATTTGGTCCTCTGACATTTTTGCGGCTCAGGGGGAGTGGTCTCTGCCTGACCAAGATGGCTGCTGCCACATTGGGTATGGGTCAGCACTGAGATCTTGCCAGCTATTCTTTAAGTTTTCTCCCCAAAGCCTCCTTCCTCAGTCTCTCCTCAAATGTCTCTAGCCCACTCTGCCACCGCTTTTGCTGGATACCAGGATAAGTGGCTGGAAATATAAATTTTGCATTGGTTTTGTAGAATGTATTTTGCATCTCCAGCTGCCTGTCTCTGGCAGAGAACTACCCTGCGACTTTTCACAGCTGGCTGTTTTCTGTGTACTTTCTGGGCTCTGGTGCTGTGCAGTAGAGATCCCCACTATTGGTTTAGTCCTCACTCTTCTCAGGGGGATCAAACAGGCTGTTTCAGTATCCTTCTGGTGCTGTCATCCGTGACACCCCACCTGTCTTCTCAGATCTGTACCACAGTCCTTACCAGTTAGCTTGTGCTAAAGCTGATTCTTCTGTCTCCGATGTAACAAGGCTCCTCTCTCATTATTGTTCAGTTGTTTGTTGCAGATAATTTCTCCACAATTTAGTTGTAATTCCAGCTTGGTCCTGGGAGGGAGTCAGTATGACTTCCACTCATTTCTCTGCCATCTCGATCTCCTCCCTTGTCTCTTTTTATGGCCTTTGTATTCAAATCTATTCTGTCTGATATAAGTATTGCTAGCCCTGCTTTTATATCCTGTCCATTTGCTTGGAATATTTTCTTCCATCCCTTTCCTTTCATTCTGTGTAGGTCTGTTGTTTTGAGGTGGGTCTCTTGTAGGGAGCATATGCACTGTTCATGTATTCTTTCCCATTCAGCTTCCCTATGTCTTTTGATTGGAGCATGTAACCATTTGCATTTACAGTTATTATTGATCAGTACTTATTCATTTTTTCCCTTTGTATCTGTGTTCCCCTCTCTCTTACTTTTTTTTCTTCATCTTCTTATCATAGCTTGTCCCTTTATCATATCTTGCAATTCTGGTTTGGTGGAGGTATATTCTTTTACCTTCTTTTTTCTAGGAAATTCCTTATTTCACCTTCCATTTAATTGAGAGATTTTCTGGGTAGAGCAGTCTTGGTTTCAGACATTAGATTTTCATATCTTGGAATATTTCTTTCCCTTCCCTACTGGCTTGTAGTGTTTCTATTGAGAAGTCAGCTGCTAGCCATATCGGGGATCCCTTGTAGGTTATTCTTTCTCTCTTACTGTCTTTAGGGTTTTCTGATTGTCTTTGAGTTTTTACTTTTTAATGGTGATGTGTCTTGGAGTGGACCTCGTTGGATTCCTCTTGAATTGCGATCCTCTGTGCTTCCTGGATTTGTGTGACTTTTTCTCTCCCCCAGTTAGAGAAGTTTTTCATCATTACTTTTTCACACAAGTTCTGTATGTGTTGGTCCTCTTCTTCTCCTTTTGGTATCCCTATTATATGGATATTATTATGTTTTAAGTTGTCCTGCATTTCCTTAAACCCTTCTTCATTCTTTGTGAGTCTTTTTTTCATGTTCTTGATTTTTCTCAGAGCTTTTTCTACCTTACCCTGCAGATCACTGATTTGTTCCTCTGCTTCATCTAATCTAGTTTTGATTCCTTCTATTGTGTTTTTTAATTCAGAAAGTTTATTCTTATTTTCCTTTTTTTCTTTTATTGATAGTTTCTGTGTCTTTTTTCATGCTGATATAGCTTGCAGTAAGTTCCTAGTAGTCTCTCATTAGTTTTTTTTTAATGCTCTCTGAACTCATTGAGCTTCATTAGAACCATTGTTTTGAACTCAATATCTGATACTTTACTTGCCTTTATTTCATTTAGTTCTCTTTCTCAAGATTTCTCCTTTCCCTTCAGTTTGGGAGGGTGTTTTTTTCTTCCCTGTATTTGTGAGACTCCTTTTTTTTCTTCTGCTTCTTAAACTGATCTCTTTTGACTTCCTGAGTTTCTGATGTGAACTTCTATGGTAGGAGACCACTGTTTTGTTTTGTTTTTTTCCTGGATCTGCCTCTGATGATGTCATCTCTTGACCGCATCTGACCTTAGGCATTCTGTTCGAGACTTCCAGTAATCTTGTCTGTTCCTGTCTCCTTCAGTTGTTAATCTAGTCACTCTATACTCAGCAATCAGGCTTAGGCAGCATAGGGCTAGGCAGAGTCCCTTCTGTGTGCAAGGTTATTATGTCCTCTCATGCTGCTTATACTTAGGGGATTGTTCTGCCTGAGCAAGATGCCTGCTGCTGTATGAGGGAGAGTCACCAGAATCTTGCCGGCTGCTGTTCCAGTTCTCTCCCCAATGCCTCAATCTCCAGACTCTCCTTAAGTGTCTCTATACCACTATGCATCCTCTTTAGCCAAGGATCTCCTATATGCGACTGCAACTCTATTCAATATTCAGTCTTAAGCACCACTGAGCCAGGGCAGAGTCCCTCCTCTGGTCATTATTATTTTCTTCCTTCTACTTACTTTGGGCTTTGTTTTTTATTCTCATTCTAGTTTATGAGGGAGGACCCAAAAACCCAATATTTATTTATTTATTTATTAAAAATTGTGTATTTATTTATTTATTTATTTATCTAAAATTGTATATGTTTAAATTTCAATCGCTTTCCATGTACTCTCCATTTGATGCAATACACCTATGAAGACATTTTTTCCACTCCTAAACACAGTTTTTTAATTTCTTGATTCATGCATTTTAGTGCTTTTTCGTTTTTTGTTTCACCTTTTCCACATCTATAAATCATTTTCCTTTTAGGATTATTTTCATGCAGGGAAACAAACAAACAAAATAGTTGCTCAAGCCGAGATCAGGTAAATAGAGAGGGTGGCACATGGTGGTCATGCCATTTTTGGTTAAAAACTGCTGAACACTCAGTGTGGGTAAGTGTCCTCATAAACCTACCATTCTGAAATTGGCAATCACATTGAAAGTGTCTTTCAAAAAATTCAGTGAAACTGAACACAGCCTCTTACAACACCTCCAGCTTGTACACTGATATGGATGAGTTTCTAAAACACTCACCCAGTGGGGGAAATCTATAGTATAAGGGGTCTACCCTTCAGAAGCTATTGCCAGTTTTTTTGGATCTCCCTCATATGTAGGTATAAAGTTAGATTACATATGGTTCTTGTATTCTTTTCCATTTGGCTACCATATATCTTTTGATTGGAGCATATAAGCCATTTACATTTAACGTGATTATTGACAGGTACATACCTAACTGTCATTTTATTTTATATATATAAATATATAAGTATAAAAAATATATATTTATATATATAAGTATATAAAAAATATATATATATATATATATATATATATATATATATACACTTTTTTTTTTTTTTTTTTTGCTTAAAGTAGTCCCTTTAATATTTCTTTAATACTTGTTTGGTGGTGACGAACTCCTTGATCTTTTTCTTGTCTGGATAACACTTTATCTCTCCTTCAATTTAAATGACAGCCTTTCTGTGCTGAGTAGTCTTGATAATAGGTTCTTTTTTTTTATAATTTTAAATATGTCATGCTAATTCCCTCTAGCCTAAAAAGTTTCTTATGATAAATCAGTTGACAGTGTAATGGGAAATTTCTTGTACATACCTGACTGTCTTTCTCTTGCTATTTTAAGATTCTCTCTTTATATTTAACTTTCACCATTTTACTTATGATATATCTTGTTGTGAGTCTCTTTGGTTCATTTTGTTTGGGATTCGCTGTGCTCCTTGGACCTGCGTGTCTTTCTTCTTCACCAGATTAGGGAAATTTTCAGTCATCATTTTAATTGAATTTGTTGGGGTTATTTGTTCACAATATCATACAGGTTTCATGTTTACAACCCAACAAAAGATCATCTGCACACAGAATATTTGTGCAGCTCTTGCCCCTTGCAAAGTCTATCTCCATCCTCATTCCCCTCTTTCCTTTTTCATCTACCCTCCACAATCCTTTCCGTCTAGCTAACAACACCCTGTTTGTGTCTTTGTGAATATATATATTTTAGCTTAAACGCTTCTTTCATCTAACCCCTCTTCCCTCTGAGAATTGTCAGTCTGTTCCATGTATTCACACCTCTTTTTCCATATTTTACTCATCAGTTTATTTTGTTCATTAGATTCCACATGTGTCAAATATGTTCTCAAAACTTTGTTCTTTTTCTTCTTATCTGACACATCTATGATGCAGATGTTTTTATGCTTGATGTTAATCTAAATGTCCCTCAATCTATACACATTTTTTAATTCCTTATTCTTTTTGGTGCTCTATTTTGTTGTTTTTTGTCACCTTTTCTTCCAAGTTGTTTATCCTCTGCATCATCTAATCTTATATTGATTTCTTCTAGTGTGTTCAGCATTTCAGCTATTGTATTCTTTATTTCTGACTGGTTCTTTTAAAATTTAAATTATATTTTATTGTCTATACTATTACTATTGTCCCAATTTTCCCCCTTTTCTCCCTCAACCCAGTCCTCCTTCCTTCAGGCAATCCCAACACAGTTGTCCATGTTCATGGGTCCTGCATATATGGTCTTTGGCTACTATATTCCTCATACTGCACTTTGGTCCCCATGACTATTCTGTAACAACCAATTTGTACTTTTTGCTTGTTCATTTATTTAGTTCTTTTTTTAGATTCAATTACTTTTTAAAATATTTTATTTATTCACTTCTTAAAGTGAGGGGAAGGGAGGGAGGAAGACAGGGAGATAAAGATCAATGTGCAAGTGATACATCAATGGATGCCTCTCACTTGACCCTAACTGGGGAACCTGGCCTGCAACCCAAGCATACACCCTGACTGGGAATCGAACCAATGACCTTTTCATTTGGAAGCTTGCACTCCATCCACTGAGCCACACCAGCCAGGGATCAATTATTGATAGATATGTATTTATTAACATTTTATCATTCATATTTTTGACCTTTTTAATGAAGGCCCTTTAACATAATAATAGTCTGTTGATGATGAACTCCTTTAACTTTTTCTTGTCTGGGAAGTTCTTTATCTCTACTTTGATTCTAAATGATAGCTTTGCTGGGTAGTGTAATCTTGGCTGTAGGTCCTTTGTTTTCATAACTTTGAATATTTCTTGCCAATCCCTCCTAGCTTACAAAGCTTCTCTTGAGAAATCAACTGACGACAGTCTTGTAGGAACTCCATTGTAGGTAACTAACTGTTTTTCTATTGCTGCTTTTAAGATTCACTGTTTGTCTTTAATCTTTGACATTTTAATTATGATGTGTCTTGGTGTGGGCCTTTTTGGGTTCATCTTGTTTGGGACTCCGTGCATCCTGGACTTGAATGTATACTTCCTTCACCAAATTAGGGATGTTTTCTGTTATTTTTTTAAACAGGTTTCCAATTCCCTGCTCTCTCCTCATTCCAGCAACCCCATGATGAGAATGTTGGTATATTTGAAATTGTCCCAGAGACTCCTCACACTATCCTCATTTTTTGGGGGATTCTATGTTCTCCTTGCTCTGATTTGGTGTTTTTTTCTGCTTTATAGTCTAAATCACTGATTTGATTCTTGGCTCCATCCTCTCTACTTTTGATTTCCTGTAAACTGTTCTTCATTTCAGTTAATGTATCCTTCCTTTGTGACTCATTCTTTCTTATGGTTTCCATGCCCTTTTGTATGCTATTAAAGTTCTCACTAAGTTCATTGAGCATCCTTATAACCAGTGTTTTGCACTCTGCATCTAGCATACTGTCTCCATTTTGTTTAGTCCTCCCTCTGTAATATTGCTCCATTCCTTCATTTGGGCCATGCTTGTTTGTTTCCTCATTTTAGCAGCCTCCTTGTGTTTGTTTCTATGTATTAGGTAGAGCTGTTATGACTCCCTGTCTTGACAAAGTGGCCTAATATAGTAAGTGTTCCATAGGGTCCAGTGGCACAGCCTTCCCTATCACCCAAGCTGGGCACTCAAGGTGCACCCACCATATGGGCTTCAAACAACCTCTTGTTGCAACTGACCCTTGATTGCTCTTGGAAGGTCAATGGAAGAGATTTATCCAAGCCAATAAACTACAAGGACAGGGAGTGTCCCAGGCTCTTTCCTGTGGCTTTTTCATGCAAATTTTTTATCTTGGTACATGCTTCAGATTTTCCTAAAATCTCTCAAACAGAAGAATGTGGCATCAGTGTGACCCATGCGTATTGCTCAATGTCCCCAGGCTCAGCACTAGCAAGCACCAAGTCAGTTGGCCTTGTTTCACAGCTTACACTCACTTTGGTGCCGCCAAGCCCAGGACAGGTAACATCAAAGTGAAAAGTACTTTGTAGCTTATTTGGGTGGCCATGCATAGAACACAGTTGGTGGTTAACCTTGGCATTCACCTCCTGGGAGGCCGCCTATTCTAACTTGTTCTTTTTTGTGGTTTCTATGTTTTGTCTTATGCATACTATTTTTTTAAATTTTATTTATTTTTTCAAATATATTTGTCTTTGCCTTCCCCCCCGCCCCACTTTTCCTTGCCCATTCCCCTGTTCCTCCTGCAATTCTTCCCCTTTGGTTTTGTCCATGAGACCTTGCTATATGTTCCTTGACTTGTGCCTTCAATTCCTTTTCCCCGTCCATTCCTCCCCATTTCCCTCTTATCTCTGTTGGTTTCTTCTCCTTTCAGTGTTACTGGTCATATTTTCCTTGCATCTTTGTATTGCTGGTTAGGTTCCGCTTATAGGTGAGATCATATGGTATTTGTCTTTCGCCCCCTGGCTTATTTCACTTAGCATAATGCTCTCCAGTTCCATCCATGCTGTTGCGAAGTTTAGTAGTTCTTTTTTTCATTCTTCTGCGTAGGATTCCATTGTGTAAATGTACCATAATTTTTGATCCAATCATCTACTGATGGGCATTTAGGTTGCTTCCCACACATGGCTATTGTGAATTGCACTGCTATGAACATGGAGGTGCATAGGTTCCTCGGAAATGGTGTTCTGGGATTCTTAGGGTATAATCCCAGTGGGGGAATCACTGGATCAAAAGGCAGTTCCATTTTCAGCTTTTTGAGGAAATTCCACACTGCTTTCCACAATGGCTGCACAGTCTGCATACCCACCAAGAGTGTACTAGTGTTCCCTATTCTCCACAGTCTTGCCAGCATCTGTTGTTTGTTCATCTGTTTATGATGGCCATTCTGACTGGTGTGAGGTGGTACCTCATGGTGGTTTTGATCTGCATTTCTCTGATTTCTAGTGATGCTGAGCATCCTTTCAAATGTCTTTGGACCCTCTGTATCTCTTCCTAGGAAAAATGTCTGCCCAGGTCCTTTGCCCATTTTATGATTAGATCTTCTTGGAGTGGAGTCTAGAGAGTTCTATATATATATATATCTTGGAGATCAAACCTCTATCTGATGTATCATTAGCAAATATATGTTCCCATACAGTTGGCTCCCTTTGGCTTTTGATGATGTTTTCTTTAGCCATGCAGAAGCTTCTTATTTTGATGAGGTCCCACTTGTTTATTCTTTCTTTTTGTCCCTTGCTTTAGGAGACATATCGGTGAAAAAATTGCTGCGTGGGATATCTGAGAGTTTCCTGCCAATGTTCTCCTCTAGGACTTTGATGGTGTTGTGACTTATATTTAAGTCTTTCATCCATCTGGAGTTTATTTTTGTGTATGCTGTCAGCAGATGATCCAATTTTAATTTTTTGCATGTAGCCATCCAGCTCTCCCAACACCATTTGTTGAAGAGGCTATTATTGTTCCATTTTATGCTTCTGCCCCCTTTGTCAAATATTAGATGCCCCTAGAGACCTGCACTTATTTCTGGGCTTTCTATTCTGTTCCACTGGTCTGTGGGTCTGTTCTTGTGCCAGTACCAGATTGTTTTGAGTAGAGTGGCTTTGTAGTATAGTTTCATGTCCAGTACTGTGATCCCTCCTACTTTATTTGTCTTTCGCAAAATTGCTGTGGTTATGCGGGGTTGTTTATGGTTCCATATAAGTTTTTGAAATGTCTTTTCTATGTCTGTGAAATATGTCATTGGTATTTTAATAGAGGTTGTATTGAATCTATAAATTGCTTTGGGTAGTATGGACATTTTGATGATATGAATTCTTCCTTTCCATGGGCATGGTATATGCTTCCTTTTATTTGTGTCTTCCTTAATTTCTTTCTTCAATGTTGTATAGTTTTCTGCGTACAGGTCTTTTACCTCCTTGGTTAAATTTATTCCTAGGGACTTTATTTTTCTTGTTGCCATATCGAATGGTATTTTTCTTTTGATTTCTTGATCTTCTATTTCATTGCTGGTGTACAGAAATGCCTTTGATTTCTGAATGCTGACTTTGTATCCTGCTGTTTTGCCAGATTCACTTATTAGGTTGAGGAGTTTCTTGGTCGAGCCTACAGTGTTTTCTATGTACACTATCCTGTCATCTGCAAACAATGATATCTTTACTTCCTCCTTTCCTATTTGTATACCTTTTATTTCTTTTTCTTGTCTGACCACTGTGTCTAGGACTTCCAATACGATATTGAAAAGAAGTGGTGAAAGTGGACATCCTTTTCGTGTTCCCCATCTTAGTGGTAAAGCTTAGAGCTTTTGCCCATTGAGTATGATGTTGGCTGTATGTTTTTTTTATATACGGCCTTTATTACATTGAGGAATGCCCCATTTATTCCCATTTCGCTGAGTGTTTTGATCATAAATGGGTGCTGTACCTTATCGAATGCTTTTTCTGCATCTATCAAAATGATCTTGTGGTTTTTGTATTTTCTTTATTTATTTGATGTATTACATGTATTACCTGCATATATTAAACCATCCCTGCATCCCTGGGATGAATCACATTTGATCATGGTGGATAATCTTTTCAATGAATTGCTGGATGCGGTTTGCCAATATTTTGTTGAGAATTTTAGCGTCTATGTTCATCAGCGAAATTGGCCTGTAGTTTTCTTTCTTTGTAGGGTCTTTGTCTGGTTTTGGGATCAGGGTGATGCTGCCCTCATAAAAAGAGTCTAGGAGTTCCCTCTCCTCTTGGATTTTTTGGAATAGTTGAGAAGGACAGGGGTTAGCTCTTCCTTACATGTTTTGTAAAATTCTCCAGTGAAACCATCAGGCCCAAAGCTTTTGTGTGTCCAGAGTTTCAGGATGACTGCTTCAATTTACCCAGCTGTTATTGGTCTCTCCAAGCTTTCTGTTTCTTCCTCCTTCTGTGTTGGAATGTTATGCTTTTCTAGAAATTGATCCCTTTCATCAAGGTTTTCAAGTTTCTTAGCATATAATTTTTGATAGTAGTTTCTTACAATCCTTTGTATTTCTGTGGTATCCGTTGTTAATTATCCTCTTTCATTTCTAATATTATTAACTTGGGCCCTCTCTCTTTTTTTCTTGATCAGTCTGCTTAAAGGCTTGTCGATTTTATTTATCTTTTCAAAGAACCAGCTTCTGGATTGGTTGATCCTCTGAATTGTTCTCTTCGTCTCTATGTCATTCAGTTCTGCTCTAATCTTTGCTATTTCCTTCTTTCTACTTCCTGTGGATTTATTTGTTGTTTCTCCAGTTCTTGATGTTGTAGTGTTAGGTCTTTTATTTGAAATGTTTCTATCTTTTTTAGGTAAGCCTGTATTGCTATGATCTTCCTTCTCAGGACCGCCTTTGCTGTGTCCCATAGATTTTGGACTGTTGTCTGTTCATTTTCATTTGTTTCCAGAAATTTTTGATTCCTTCTCTTATCTCATTATTGACCCATTCATTGTTTAATAGTCTACCATTCAGTCTCCATGAGTTTGCAAGTTTTTGAAGTTTCTCTTTGAGGTTGATTTCCAGTTTCAAGCCCTTGTGTTCTGAAGAGTTTGGTATGATGTCAATTTTCCTGAATTTGCTGAGGCATGCTTTGTGTTCTATCATGTGGTCTGTCTTTGAAAAACTTCCATGAGCATTTGAAAAGAATGTGTATTTTGCCTCTTTGGGATATAAGGTTCTAAATATGTCAGTTAAGTCTATTTGATTCAGTGCATCATTCAGCTCTACATTATCGTTGTTAATGTTGTGTTTGAAATATCTGTCCATTTTTCACAATGGGGTGTTGAAATCCTCTACTATCAGTGTGTTGCTGTCTGTATCTTTTTTGAAGTTGTCCAAGATTTTCCTCATATACATGGCTGCTCCTTTGTTGGGTGCATACATGTTTACAATCTTTATGTCTTCTTGATAGAGTCTTCTTTTAAGTATTATAAACTGCCCTTCTGGGTCTTTCTTATGGCCTTTGTTTTGAAATCTATTTTGTGTGATACAAGTAATGCAACCCCTGCTTTCTTCTCTTGCCCATTTGCTTGGAATATTTTTTCTGTCTTTTTACTTTTAATTGGTGTAGGTCTTTTGCTCTGAGGTGGGTCTCTTGTAGGCAGCATATGTGTGAGTCATGTTTTCTTATCCTTTCAGCTATCCTGTGTCTTTTGATTGGGTCATTTAGTCCATTTACATTGAGAGTTAATACAGATAGAAACCCATTCCTTTTTTCTCTCTGTACCTGTTTTTTTCTCTTTCTCACTCTTTTCCTTCATCTTCTTAAACCAGTCCCCTTAGCATATCTTGGAGTGCTAGTTTGGTATAGATGTATTCTTTTAGCATTCTTTTGTCTGGGAATCTCTGTATTTCCTCTTCTATTTTAATTGAGAGCCTTGCTGGGTAGAGCAGCCTTTGTTGTAGGCCCTTGGTTTTCATGACTTGGAATATTTGTTGCCATTCCCTTCTGTCTTGTAGTGTTTCTGCTGAGAAGTCAGCTCCTAGCCATATTAAGGCCCTCTTGTATGTTACTTTCTCCTTCTCCATTGCTTCCTTGAGGATTCTCTCTTTGTCTCTGATAGTTGTCATTTTAATGATGTGTCTTGGAGTAGACCTCCTTTGGTCCCTCTTGAGTGGGGCCTTCTGTGCCTCCTGGATCCATGAGACCTTTTCTCTCCTCAAATTGGGGAAATGTTCCATAATTAGTTTTTCAAAACGGTTCTCTGTCCCTTGCTCCTCTTCTTCTTCTTCTCATATCCCTATTATGTGGATATTATTGCGTTTCAGGTTGTCCTGAATTTCCCTAAATAACTCTTCATCCTTTTTGAGTCTTTTTTCCATTTCTTGTTCTTTCTGGTAGCTTCTTTCTACCTTATTCTCCAGCTCGCTGAGTCGATTCTCTGATTCACTCAGCCTGCTGTTGATTCCTTCTACTGTGTTCTTCAATTCATAAATTGTATTCTTCATATCCTCTTTTGTCTTCTTGATATTTTCTATGTCCTTTTTCAGGTTGATATAGTTTGCTGTAAGATCCTGATAGTTTCTCTGCAGTTTTTCATAGTTATCTTTGCACTGGCTGAGCTCATTGAGCTTCCTTAGAGCCATTGTTTTGAATTTAATATCTGATAGTTCCCTTGCCACTATTTCATTTAGCTCTCTGTGTGCGGATTCTCCTTTTCCACTCATTTGGGGGAACCTCTTTTTCTTTCCATTTTTGCAGAGTCTATTAAATAATTAATTAATTAGTTAATTAATTTTTGCTTCCACTTAAATTGATCCATCTGGATATCCTGATTTTGTGGACTAAACTTTCAAGGTAGTAGGCAGGTCTTTTTATCTATTTCCTTGTTTGTTTGTTTTTTAATTTATTTGTTTTTCTTTACTTTTCTTTCTGGGCCTTGCCTCTGATGATATCAATTTTTGACCCTATATGACTTTGGGTCATTTGTTTGAGCTTTGCAGGAGTCTACTTTTTGTGTCTGACTCCTGCTTTGGGCAGCTCTGTGACTCCTTCAGCCAGGAATCCACTATTTCGTTGGATCGCTCTGCACTCTCACGCTGCCTCCTTGAGTGCGCTCCCTTGCCTGGCAGGATCTCCAGTGCGCTTGGGCATGTGCTCGCTTGCCCCAGCCCAGGGGCACTTATTCTCCCAACCTTGCGCACTCATCTCGAGCGGCGCCTGATTGGCGCCCCAGAACTTGTGAGTTTAGGGTCTTCTGTTGTGTGCTTTCCCTGCTTTTGGCTCTTTGGGGGCTTTGCCTGCCCATGTAAATGGAGACTACAGAAATGGGAGGATGTCAGCTCCAGGACTGTCCGTATAATCCTGTCTCCAGTCTCTCCTGCAGGGTCTCTGGGCAGCGCTGTGACCCCTTCGGCAGGGATGCAGTATTTCTGAGGACCACTCTGCACTCCCGGGCCTGAGCGGGTGCCGGTTTATGCCTGTTCTCGCCGATCTGTGCACTCCCTAGCAGGTCATGTTGGTGCCAACCTGCAGGAGCCCTTGCCAGCTCACGTGGTTGCATGTCCGCACACGTGCTCACCAACCCTCGCGGGTCATTCGGCTCGTGTGTGGACCCGCCTGCACTGGGTGGTTTTGGGCTGTCTCTTGTGTTCTTTTCAGCTTTTGTCTCTTTGGGGGTATGTCATTCACTTGCACAATGGAGACTACAGAAAGGAGAAATTGGGATTCCTTGGTTCCTCCTCACATCTTTCTCCAATGCCTCCATTGCCAGTCTATCCTCAGGGTTCTCTGGGCAGTTCTGTGACCCCTTTGGCCAGGGATCCACCATTTCTGGGGATGGCATTGTATTCGCAGGCCACCTGTCTCCTGCGTGCCCCGCTTCTGCTTCTTTCAGTGTGCGCCCTGCCTATTCAAAATGGAGCCTGCAGAATGGGAAGGGGGTCAGGACTCCCTGGTTCCTCCTCCCATTCTTTCCCCAACACCTCTGTCTCCAGTCTCCTCTCAAGGGTCTCTATGCAGCTGTGTGACCCCTTTGGCCAGGGATCCTCTATTTCTTCCAGCTTGCCTGCAATTAACCCCCCAGCTCACATTTGCACAAGCTGTGTGCGGAGCGCACAAAAGGCAGGTTAATTGATTCCCTTATGCCTGAGTGAGATGGTAGCTGCAGAGTGGGAGGTGAGTTATCACCCGGGCTCTGCCGGCCACCGTGTCAGTTCTCTTCACAAAGTTTTCCTCATCAATCTTTCCTCAGGCACCAGCCCACTTTGCTGCCGCCTCTACCCAGAGATCAAGGAGGGTGGCTGCCACTGGAAATTTTTGTGTTGGTCCTTTAAATGTCTCTTTGCTTCTCCAGCTGCCTGTCTCTGGCAGAGAGCGCCCCTAAGCTTTTTCCAGTTGCATTTTGTCTTTGTGTTTTCCTGGCTTTAGCTGCTATAGTCCAGGGGTCCCTGTTTATGGTTCAGACCCTGTTCTTCTCAGGGGGATCCAACTGGCCGTTTCAATGTCCCTCTGGAGCTGGTGCCTGTTGACGCTCATCCCACCCTTTTGAGCCTCCACCATACTTCTCACCCTTTGGGAGGTGTGAGAGTTGAATCCACTATCTGTCTTCGGCTCTAAGGCTCCTCTCCCTCTATCATTCCATTGTTTTCCACGTGATTTCTCCATTATTTAGTCGCAATTCCAGTTTGGTCTTGGGAGGAGGTCAGCGTGACTCCCATTCACTCCTCCGCCATCTTCGAATCTCCCTATTTCTTTTTTGAAGTTTGCTCTGAAGTTCATGTCTATGTCCAGTAAGTTCCTTAATGATTGTTATTTAACCTTTGTTTTGGTAGATTGTTCACCTCCATATCATTTAGTTCTTTTTCTGGATATTTATCTTTTCATTTGGGGCAAGTTGTTTATTTTTTTTTTTTTTTGTCTCCCAATTTTGGCTGCCACTTGGTGTTTGTTTCTATGTGTTACGTAGATCTGCTATGTCCCTCAGTCTTGGTAGGTGGTCTTATGTTTTAGATGTCCTGTTAGGCCCAGTGACAGTCTCCCTTATTACCCTAAACCACGTATTCCAGTTCTGTCACTTGTAGGGGTTATTTGTGCCCTCCTGTTGTAGTTTAACATTGATTGCTGTTTGTACATCCATGGGTAGAGTAGACCCTCAGCTCTCTGTGTGGATTCTCCATGACCACAGTGTACCAGTTGCTGTGACGTCTGAATGCATGAAGCAAAATACACTCCTACTATGTCTGGTGCTTGCTGAGTTCTCCCTTTTGGCGTTCCAGTTGTGGAGATAATCCGGTGGTATTGTGTTGATTTCTGAAGCCAGCCACTGGATATCTTGCCTTAGGGACTTTTGGGAGGAACTCTGATGCAAGTCAGTGTTAGGCACTGCCTTTACTGGTCCTTGGCTGTCTGTTTGGAACTACAAACTGATCCATAGTTAGTGGGTATCTCTGCTAGGTCTGGGTGCACATGGGAGGGGCCAAGCTGCAAACCAAGGCTGGCTCCCATAAATCCTAGCATTGGGGTGTGTCAGCAAATGGCCCAAAGCTCCTCAAGAGCTGTTGGTACATGCTGGCTGCCACCTATGATCACCTACCAAAAGAGCCTTGCATCGCACCTGAATTATATGAGATAGATTCTCTGGGGCCACCAAGTAGGGGCCAGTTGTATTCACCAGGTTAGTATAGTTTCCAGTTCAGCACCAGGGCTGGGTATGAGGTCACTCAGGAAAAGTCTCTGTGTACACCATGGCCCACCACCACATGTTTGTGGTCTTTTTGGTGGGGTGAGGTCTCAGGGAGATAATAGTATGTAGCTAGTAGAGTTCACCAGGTTGGAGCAGATTAATATTTGGCCATGTTAAGGGAAGGTTTAACAAAGGAAATATGGTGCCTGTAAGCCCTCACCCTGAATCTACAAAACTCAGTTTCTCTCTTTGTGTGTCTGGCACCCCCGAGCTTGACTGAAATTCCTCAAGAGATTTTCAATAAAGAATGTAATGCAGGCCAAAACTGGCTACCACTGAAAGGAGCCCTAAGCATACAGCAGTTTTCCATAGCAAAGCCCCAGGATGTTGTCAGGGCAAAGATAGTGTACCTCCCCTGGCTAATGCCCTGTGAGAGGAGTGATTAATCCT
Organism: Pteronotus mesoamericanus; assembly: GCF_021234165.1. Lineage (NCBI taxonomy): Eukaryota > Metazoa > Chordata > Mammalia > Chiroptera > Mormoopidae > Pteronotus > Pteronotus mesoamericanus. The sequence continues at coordinate 1,332,903 of NW_026555150.1, forward strand.
GGAATAATGGTGCCTGTGGTTCATGTGGTAGGAGGACTCAACACAGGGACATTTGAGGCTGTCCTTCTAGTCTTCATCCTGAAGCCACACAACCCAGTCTTGTCCTGTTTGACCCTGGCACTTCCCGAGCAGCTGTCCCTTCACCGGCACCCAGGGTGAGTGCCTATGAGGAAGAGTTGGTGCTGGTCTTGTAAAGGGAGACCATGGTAATATAAGATGTTAACATTAGGATAATCTAGGTGAAGAATATAAGGGGCATATTGGTGCTATTTTTGCAAGTCTGAAGTTTCTTGAAATGAAAAAAAAATTAAATTATATTAAAGGAATAAATAAAATGGCCAACACTTAGTTAAGTTATGAGGACATAAAGTTACGTAATCTTTGAATGGGACATGGCATGTCAATATTTGACTATAAGAAAGGTTGCCAGGTCTTATGGGCTGAGGGTGAGAAAACTGCATGTGATTGTAGAGCACAGAAGGGCCAAAACAGTACATAAATATATAAAATAAATTTTTATAGCTCAATTCCAAGTTTACCAAGTACTAATTCTACTTAAGTGATAACAGATAGTTGACTGGAAGCACGATTCTGTGCCAGCAGGTTTGATGTATTCTGCAAAGAAAAATGCATTTTCTTAAGCCTTTCTGGAAAGTTAAGTGTTTTAACTAAAAGGAATAACCTTACCATTATGGAATTTAGTCATTGTCACAGTTCATCTTATCCAAAATTTGGAGGCAGAGAAGTCCTTGGAACTATTCTTAATTTGTTCTACAGTTGGTGGCTGCCTCTTCTGCTTCATATATATCAGGGAGTCTGAATTAAACTTCCTCTTCTGACTGCTATCCTATTAAATATTGGGCATCATTCATGCTTTAATCTTTTTTATCTCTAGCATTGTCTTTATATTTTTTTGTCTGGTGAAAGAGGTATTCTTGTTTAGGTAACTTATTAGATGCCTTATAAATGCACCTGTTGTGAGGTAAGCTAGCTACAATGTGATACACGACATTACCATGAGATTTAGCAGTAAGACTGTGGAACCACTTACTCACAATTGCTTCTGCTGGAATTTTGTGGTTAGTAATACCTGCAGGGCACAGTGTTAACTCTACATCTTTATTTCTTAAATATAATATAAAACATCTTGGACTATTGAAATGCAGAAGGAGAGAAATAGAACAAAAGTATGAGGACAAGAAATAAATGGAAGAAATGTCCTTTACAATGCAAAAGAAATACCTTCCTACTATTTTTTTCAGAATGGAAACATTCTCAAGTATAAGCCTGATTTCAACTAAGAGACCTCTCTGTTTTGAGATATACCCATATTTTACTGTGTATAATATACACCCACATTTTTTAGTGCATTATACTTGAGATTGTTGTACCCCCATGATATGTAATCATTATACCCATGTATAATGTGCATCCTTATTTTTCCCTCAAAAATTTGGGCAAAAAAGTGTGCATCATACATGACAAAATATGGTATATACCCCTGACTCTTCACACTCCTTCTGAATTCTACAGGGAATTTATTTTTTTCTAACAACTAGTTAAAAGTCACATTTATTTGACAACTCCACCACCAGTGGAAAAAGTCCAAAAATAGCATTCATGTGGCTCCCTGAAAGGCAATATACACTCTGTGGAAAACTGTAGAAAATAGTAGAAAATATGTTTCATTGATTATAAGTAATAGGTAACCAAAAGTTGTTATATTTTAAATTATTAGAAAATGGATCAGATTGAACATGGGCAACTCACACCTATGTGCACTCAGACTCATGTGCACTCAGATCTAGCAGAGATACCCACTAACTATGGATCAGTTTGTAGTTACAAATGGGTAGCCAAGGACCAGTAAAGGCAGTGCCTGACACTGACTCGCATCAGAGTTCCTCTTGTTGCCCTAGAATTCCCCTTTCCCTTTGTTTCTTAATCACACATAAATGCACCCATGCCCACAATTTTATTTTAGTTTTTTAATATTTTATTTATTTTTAGAGAGGGGAAAGGAGGGAGAAAGACAGGGAGAGAAATGTCAATGCATGGTTGCCTCTCATATGCCCCTACCGGGGCCCTGGCCCACAACCAAGACATGTGCCCTGACTGGGAATCAAACTGGTGACCTTTTGGTTTGCAGGCTGGCACTTAATCCACTGAGCCACACCAGCCAAGGCTATTTTACTTTTTGACTTAAAAAGTATTTTATTATATAAGTTTCAAGTGTACAGCATTATAATTCAACATATGTATAAACTACAATGTGATAACCATAACAAATCTAGTTACCATCCATCATGATTCAGTTGACCCCTTTCACCAATTTCACCTACCCTCCAGCCCCCTTCCCCTTTGGCAAGCAGTAATCAGTTCTTTATATCTATGAGTTTGTTTTCATTTTTTTTGTTTTTCTTCTATTAGATTTTACATATGAGTGGAATCATGTGATATTTTCACTGTTCTTTGAATTTTTTCATGTAGCAGGATACTTACAGGGTTCATCCATGTTGTTGTGAATGGCAATACTTCATTATTTTTTGAGGCTGAGATATATATATATATATATATATAGTCTTTTTATCTATGCATCCATTGATAGACACTTAAGTTACTTCTATATCTTGACTATTTTGAATAATTCTATGATGAACAAATGGGTGCATATAATAGATACCCAAAAGTGGGAAACCTGGGTCATATGGTACACAAATGTAGTTTGTTATTCTCATACCTAATTATTAATTTGCTAAAATTCTCATCCCAATAATGTAAAAGTATTAAAAATTAACAATATGATTTGATTAATGTATAAAATGACATTTTCTCTTTATAAACAGATATAATTTTTTCAGAAAGTTCAATAAATGCTTATTATTAAAATATGCATGCAAATATAAATAGATGAGAACATTATTTGATAAAGATTATCTACCAAAAGCCTAAGGCAAATGTCAAATTTAATGGGGGAAAATCCATACACTTTTCCTTTAAGATCGGGTACAAGGCAAAATGATTGATATTGCCATCGCTGATTAACATAGTCATGTAATCCTTCCACAAATATTACAATGTGGAAAATAAGTAAGAAGTATATGGATTGGAAGAAAAGAAAAATAACTTTGATTTTTATATAGATAATCTGATTATTTATATATAAGGACCACTATAGAATAAACATGTAAATTATTGGAACTAATAAAAGTGTTGACAGAAATATCATGAGTACCTACATACCCGGAATAGCTGACTAAGGTACTGTTTTTCTTATGAATGAAATGTACTTTTTATGTTATTTTTTTGCTAGTATTATCAATGTTTTATAAGAAGACAATTAAGATCATGAGGCAGAAGAGATATATGAAGAATGATTGATGATAATTTTCAAAACTGTCAAAGGGTTTCAATCCATAAACATAAAAAGAATTAGATATACCAAGAAGGATGAATACAAATAAATTTAAAACAAGGCACATGACTGCTTAAAGTGAAAGACAAAGAGAAGATGTTTAAAAAAAGTTGAAGAAAAATGGTCATGATATCATTAATAACAACAATATGACTGACAGCTTTCCTCTCAGCACAATAAAAAAAGGAGTAAGAAATAAGGGAATAATATCTTTAATTTAAAAATAAAATAAATGCAAATTTAAAAGTATAATATATCAAATTTATCCTTTATGTCTTAAGATTATTTAAATACATTTTTAAAACTAAAATGTGAGAATTTATCATTAGTGGACATGCACTAAATTTAAAAAGTAGTATTTAGGCTGTTGGAAAATTATTTCAGATTTCAGCTTGGAGATGCAAGATGGAAAAGGTAAATCTACATGAATGTTTTCAATACAAAACTACAGGCATCATCATCTTCATCATCATCATTAATAATTGTTTCCCTAAACATATATAAATATAAAACATACAAAACTAAAAAAGGGGTAAATGAATTTTAGGTAGCCTAAAGTCTTTATATCATTTGAGATTTGATAAAACTAATCATTATTATAGATTTTTAATCAAAGATTCAAATTGTAGTTTTAAGGTTAAACATTGAAATATGAGTGAAAGAATGTGCAACTAAAAGTTAACAGAGGGGTAAACAGTATAATAAAACACAATAAAAAACCAGGAAAATAAGGTATATAAGAGTGGTGGGACAGAGAGCAAGCACATTGTATAATGGTAGATTTTAGATCAAATATATTAGTTATTCCAATAAATTTAAATGAGCTTAATTTCATAGTTAAAGGCAAAGTAAGTCAATTAAGTTAAAAAAAAAAAAAACTAGAGCTAGTCTTTGAAGAAAAGTATATAGGAGGGATTGAAGATGGCTGCAGAGTAACTGGAAGTTCTGTATCCTTGCTCCCAGACCCGAACAAGTCTTGCAGCTAAATCACAGGGCATCCAACTCGAAAATCCGGCTGAGTGTCAGTGAGAGCAGGTCTGAGTGAATGTGAACATGTGTAAGTGGATGGGGTGTGGGCATGAGTGGGCAAAAGCCTGCCTGCCTGCCTGCAAGGAACTTGGGAGTAGGTACTCCAAGCTCTCCTAGCAGAGTACCTGCCACCTCCACTGTCCATCCCAGCACTTCTGGTTGTGCAGATTTAGGGTGGGTGCCATTTTGAGGAATTTAAAATATCTTCCTTTGTAAGAAACCTCCAGACTGCCCACACCTTGGCACCCAGACATGTCTCTATGCCCTCCACCCTGGGCAGGGCCGTGCTCCCCACTGCCACCATGGGCCAGAATCCAGAGACTGTTATACATACTGAGGAAGGGGCTTTTGTCTCTGTGACCCTGGGCACCACAGTAACTGCAAACAGGACAGAATCTGACAGGCTGCAAATCAACTCTGGAGCAGGGAACTCAGGGGTGCAAAGATAACACTGGGGCAATGCTGGCTGCAGTAACACTGTTGGGGGAGCAGGCCCACCTGAGGCTGAGAATCACTGGTTGGAGTGGTGAGAGCATTCTTCCACCACCCTGTGCTATAGTGTCATTGCAGGACTCTTCCCAGTGTCATCTGGGAGAGATCCAAAGAGGAACTTTATCTAAAACTGTTGGAGGCTCTGGTAGGCTATGGCTAGCCCTGACCCGGTGAGACTTTGCTTTTTGGGAAGAGGGAGCTCATGGAGAATAGACCCCCCCAGGGCTCATTGCTGCATGGTGGGAGCCCCAGAGAAACTCTTTTAAAAGAGGAGCTGAGGCAAGACTTGAGAATCATCAAGGACCCTATGCTCACTTGTGTTTATGCATGCACACAGTAGCTCTGCCAACAAAGAACTCAAGAGAGAGAGAGTCATGATGAAGGGACCATAGGATGTGACCCAGCATGGATGGCAAGAAGGGGTGGTGCAGAGTGCAGAATTTAGGCCTGAGTCTCCCATGAGAGAGTAGCAGGCTGGGGACTGGACAGCCAGGAGCTGAATGCCTGAAAGTCTCTGTAGACAGGCAGGTCCCCTCATAGATCCGTGTGCTCAACACTACTGTGTTGCAGGATTACAGGCTCTGAAGATCAGTGAGGCCAGGCTCAGGAGTCCCATGCTGGGTGCATTCCCACAGAGGAAAGAAGACAAAGCTTTGAAAGGTCCCTTTCTACTAGACACTACAAGCTACACTGTTCCTTGGGCCCTGATCCACTGAAACCAGCAGAGCAGAGAGAATAGAGACAAGAGCAACAAGTGGTGTTTGGGGCCCTTCCCAGACTGTGTACCCAGACAGACACTGTCTTCACAAAGCAGGAAAACGCTGCCCTTTTTACACAGATTGGTCCCTTACAGGAAATGGGCAGATAATTCAACAGAAACCATACAATATGGAAAGAATCTGGGGTAGACTAAGACATGTGGTGAAGGGGCAGGAAAACACTTCTCCCATCTTCCCTGAATACTGAGCAGTGCCCTCAATGGGTGACCAGGGATTCCACCCTCTCAATTACACCAGAGGCCCCTGCTGGAGGCAGGTGGAAAAGGGACTGGCGGTACTCTCTGGTCATTAAATGAACCACTCCTGGGCCCTGTGCTGATGGAAAGCTGGCAGGGCAGTACAGTGGGGACCAGCCAAGTCTGAAGGAGACAGACACAGACTGTGGGTCACCCATGGTCATCTCCAACAGGCTGCCTAGGCCCAGACTAGGACATGATCTGATATTACCAGGGGTGAATTCATAAGAGAAGACAGTAGTAAACACTGTATTCTACAGAGACTAATTCCAGCATGGTCGTCTTCATTATTTGCATTCTTTTTCTCTCTTGCATAGCTTGTAAACAATCATTTCTTTTCCTTCAAGTTTGTGCCATTATTTCACTAAAATTTTTATTGTCGTTCATTTCAGATCTCATATTTTGCTCCTCTTTTCTTACTCCATTTCACCTTCTTCCTTGCTCTTCTTATTTTTGTTTTTTTCTTTTGCTACAGCTTGTTTTTACTCTGCCCTCTTACTATTTCTCCCCCCACTGCCTCTCAAAACCATTTTCCTTGCCATTAGTCATCTCACATTCTTTTTCCCATTCTTAAAATACTCTTATTCTAACTCCACATTTATCAACTTGTTTGTTGGTTGTTGGTATAGTGGTTGTTGTTACATTTATTCATTTTTATTCCTGGATCTTTACTATTTTTGTATTTCTAACCTCAAATTTCACTGATCCCCTCTCCTACACCATTTTGCCTGCCTCCTGCCCTTTCTTTTTTTTCACTTTAAATTTTACTTTGTTTCTCTCTTAGCCTGGTTTTCATTCCTTACTCTTAGTATTTCTTCTCCCTCTATCCTATCAAAATCAATTCTTTCCTCTAGATATCTCATAAGCTTTTTTCTCTCTTTTTCCCTTCTTATTCCCATTCCACTGGTATTAATCTCTGCTCATTTGTTGTTGATATTGCTGTGGTGGATCTTTTTCTTCTATTTGGTTCCTATTTTTTCACTATTGTTTTTTAATTATTTTTAAACATCATACTATACTCTTCCTTTTTCTTACTCCATTTTGCCTTCCTCCCCTTTTGTAAAATACAATGCAAATTCTATTTTATTTCTTTTTTCACCTTGTATCCATTCCCTATCCTTACTATTTTTCCTCTCTCTAACCTCTCAAAATCATTTTTCTTTCTATTAGTCATCTTATATTCATTTTTCCTTTCTTAAAATAGCCTTTGTCTCTTTACACCTTTATTAGTATTTGCTCATTTGCTGTTGATAGTGTGGTTATTGGTGGGTATTATTACTGTGGGTGTCAATTTTGTTTCCTGGGTTGTTTTGTTTTGTTCTGGCAGCAACTGTACAAAAACATACAAGACTTGGTTCATGGTGTGACTCTCAGGCAACCAGCTGGGAAGAATCCAAAAAAACATAATGACCTGCAAAAAGCAAAACACAATTATAAAAAGAGAGCCCACATAAAAGGCATTAAGGGCATCCCAAGAGCATCCAGTTCAGGAGATCAAGGGGACTGTACCACTGATTGCCTTGGTCTCCTACCACAGAAGGTCACACCACAAAGACAGAGAGTCAAAGCAGAACAACCTAGTATGTAGGAACAACGAAACAAGAAGAGTCAACTAAAATGGGGAGGCAAGAAACAAGCCCCAATCTAAAGGAAAACAGGAATGCCCAGACGGAGTGCTAAATGAAATTGAGGCAAGCAATCTATCAGATATTGATTTCAAAATAATGGTTATAAGGAAGATCAAGGAGCTCAGTGAGAAGTATAAGGAATTCATTGGAAGCTACAATGAACTGACTGGGAACTACATCATCATGAAAAAGGACATAGAAATTATCAATAAGAGCCAGTAGGAATGAAGAATGCAATATCTTAAATGAAGAATACACTAGAAGAAAGTAAAAGCAGGCTAGATTAAGCATATGTTTGAATCAATGAGCTGGAGGGCAAAGTAGAAAAAAACTCCCAAACAAAGCAAGAAAATGAAAAGACACAAAAAGAAGGAGTTCTAGGAGAGCTGAAGGACAACATGAAATGTAACAATATTAGTATTATAGGGATCCTAGAAAGAGAAAAAGAGCAGCAAGGGATAGAAAACTTGTTTGAAAAAGTAATAACAGAAAATTTCCCTAACTTGATGAGGTAAAAAGTCATGCAATATAGGAAGTGCAGAGGGTTTCAATCAAGATGAACTCCAAGAGGCCCACTCCAAGACACATCATAATTAAAATGGCAAAGTTTAAGACAAAGAGAGAATCTTAAAGGCAGCAAGGGAGAAACAACTAGTAAGTTGCAAGGAAGCTCTGATCAGGCTATCAGCAGATTTCTCAACAGAAACATAAAAAGGCAGAAGGGAATGGCAAGAAATACTCCAAATAATGAAAAGCAAAAGCCTATAAGCAAGACTACTCGACCCAGTAAGGCTCTCAATTAAAATGGAAGGCAAAATAAGGCGTTTCCCAGACAAAGAAGAGGCTAAAAGTATACATCACCATCGAACCAAAACTACAAGATATGCTAAAGGTACTGCTTTAAGAAGAATAAAGAGAGGGAGAAAGAGAGAAGGAGAGGAGCACAGGTACAAAGGGAAAAAAAGAAAATTAATAAGTACTTATCACCAATAACCTTAAATGTAAATGAAATAAATGCTCTAATCAAAAGACATTCGTAGCTGAATGGATAAGAAAACGTGACCCACCTATATGTTGCCTATGAGAAACATACCTCATAACTGTAGACAGACTGAAAGTGAAGGGATATAAAAGACAGTCCAAGGAAACAGACATGGAAAAAAGAAGCTGAGGTAGTAACACTTATATTAGACAAAGTAGACTTCCAAACAAAGGCCATAAAAAGAGAGAAAGAAGATCACTACATAATATTTATGGGAATCAAGAAGGTAGAACCCGTGTAAGCATATATGCTCCCAACATAGGAGAACATAAACATATACAAAATACCTTGAAGTACTTCAATAAAGATATTGACAACAACTCATTCAATGTGATTTAACATCACATTGTCAACAATGTATAGATCTTCTAAGCAAAGAATCAAAAAGGATATTTTGGCATTAAACAGCACTGTACATTAAATGGACTTAATTTATATATACAGAACATTTAACCCCAGAGAAGCAAAGTATACATTATTTTCAAATTTACATGGAACATTTTCAAGGATAGATGACATGGTAGGACACAAAACAAGCCTCGACAAATTCAAGAAAATTAGAATCATACCAAGCATCTTCTTGGATCACAATTGCTTGAAACTAGAAACCAACCTCAAGGAAAAATTCAAACACACTAAAAATGGAGAAAGAATAACATTATTAAATAATAAATGGGTTAATGATGAGATCAAGGAAGAAATAAAAAACTCTCAGGAAACAAATGAAAATGAGCACACAGCAGCCTGAAACCTATGGAACAGAGCAAAGGCCGTCCTGAAAGGGCAATGATAGCAGTACAGGCCTACCTAAAAAAGACAGAAAAATCTCAAATAAACAACCTAGCCCTACATTGACAAGAACTAGAGGAACAAAATCAAACCCAACCCAGAGTGAGCAGAAGGAAGAAAAAACTCAATATCAGAGTAGAATTAAATGATACATAGTCTAAAAAAATGATTCAAAGGATCAGTGAATCCAGGAGCAGACTCTTTGAAAAAATAAACAAAACTGACAAGGTGTTAAGCAGACTCATCAAGAAAAAAGGAGGACACAAATAATAAAATCAGAAGTGAAAGAGCAGAAGTTACAACTGATACTACAAAAGTAAAAAAGGTCTTGTAAGACATTACTAGAAACAACTATATTCCAAGAAAATAGCCAACATGGGAGAAATGGACAAATGTCTAGAAAAATACTGAAGAGCCAATATTGAATCAAGAAGAAGCAGAAAGCCTAAATTGACTAAGAACAGCTGGTGAAATTGAAGCACTAATCCAAAAACTCCCCAAAGACAAAAGTGCAGGACTCGATGGCTCCACAGGTGTATTTTACCAAGCAATTAAAGATGAATTAACTCCCATCCATCACAAATTGTTCCAAAAAATCTAAGAGGGAAGACTACCAAACTCTTTTTATGTGGAGAGTTACTTTCTAATTCCAAAACTAGATAAAGACACAACAAAGAAAGAAAAATATAGGTCAATATCTCTGATGAACTTAGATGCTAAAGTCCTGAACAAAATATTGGCAATCCAGGTACAGAAATTCATTAAAAACATCATATATAAGGGAAAGAGGTGGGGGGAAGGCAGAGACAAATGTATTTAAAAAGTAAATAAATTAATTAAAAAAATATCAAAAAAAATAAAAAAAAAGAAAAAAAAATAATTAATTAAAAAAAACCCATCATATATGATGATCAAATAGGATTCATCCCAGGGATCAAGGATGGTTCAATATTTACAAATCAATAAATGTAATATACCACAAAAACAAAATAAAAAACAAAAATCACATGATCATATCAAGAGATGCATGAAAAGCATATGATAAAATCCAGCACCCATTTATGATAAAAACACTCATCAAAGTGGGAATAGAGGGAGCATACATCAACATAATAAATGTCATATTTGAGAAACCTGCGGCCAACATCATAATCAACAAGCAAAAACTTAAAGTTTTCCCCATAAGATCAGAAACAAGAAAAAGGTGTTTGCTTTCAGTATTTTTATTCACTATAGAGTTGGGTGTTCTAGCCAGAGTGATCAGACAAAAAAAAAGAAATAAAATGCATCTTAATTGCAAAAGAGGAAGTAAAACTGTCATTGGTTGCAAAGGACATGATAGTGTACATAGAAAACTGTATAGACTCCACAAACAAACTACTCGACTTAATAAATGAATTTGGCAAAACAGCAGGATACAAAGTAAATATTCAGAAATTGAAGGCATTTTTGTGCACCAACAATAAAATATCACAAACAAAAAACAGGAAAAAAAACCCATTTACTCTCTCAACAAGAAGAATAAAGTACCTAGGGATAAACCTAACCAAGGAGGTAAAAGATCTATACTCAGAAAACTACACAACACTGAAGAAAGAGATTCAGGAAGACACAATAAATGGAAGTATATACCATGTTCATGGATTGGAAAAATTAACATCATCAAAATGTCTATATTACCCAAAGCAATTTTGAGAAAGAAGGACAAAGTAGGAGGGATCACAATACCTGACATCAAAGTATATTACAAGGCCACTGTAATCAAAACAGTCTGGTAGTGGCATAAGAACAAATACATAGATCAATAGAACAGAATAGAGATCCCAGAAATAAACCCATGACTCTCTGGTCAATTAATATTTGACAGAGGGGGCAGAAGCACACAATGGAGTAAAATAGCCTCTTCAATAATTGGTGTTGGGAGATCAAGACAGGTACATTCAAATAAATGAAACTAGGTCACCAACTTATACCACACACTAGAATAAACTCAAGATAGATAAAAGATTTAAATATAAGTTGTGACAACATAGAAGTTGTAGAGGAAAATGAAGACAGTAAAATTTCAGATATCCCATGGAACAATATTTTTGCCTATATATCTCCTAGGGTAGGGGAGATAAAGAAAAAAGTAAACAAATGGGACTACATCAAATTAAAAAGCTTCTGCACAGCTAGAGAAGCCATCATCAAAATGAAAAGTGAGCCCTGGCTGTTGTGGCTTAGTGGATTGAGCAATGGCCTGTGAACCAAAGTGTTGCAAGTTTGATTCCCAGTGCAGGGCACATGCCGGGGTTGCAGGCCAGGTCCCCAGTATGGGGTGCCTGAGATACAACCACACATTGATGTTTCTCTCCCTCTCTTTCTCCCCCCTTACTCTCTCTCTCTATAAATAAATAAATAAATAAGTAAATAAATAAATAAACTCTTAAAAAATGAAAAGTGCCCCAAATATGGGAAAGCATATTTGCCATAGTACCTCAGACAAGAGTTTGAACTCCAAAATATATAAAGAACTCACATGACTCCACAACAGGAAGACAAACAGTGCAATTAAAATATGGGTAAAAGTCCTGAATAGACACTTCTCCAATGGGTACATACAGAGGGCCCTTAGACATATGAAAGGATGCCCAACATCACTAGCTATCAGAAACATGCAAATTAAAGCCACAGTGAGATATTACCTCACACCTGTCAGAATGGCTATCTTTAATAAATCAACAAACAATAAGTGTTGGTGAGGATGTGGAGAAAAGGGAACCCTAATGCACTGTTGGTGGGAATGCAGACTGGTGCAGCCACTGTGGAAAACAGTATGGAATTTCCTTAAAAAACTAAAAATGGAGCTTCCTTTTGACCCAGGAATTACACTGCTGGGGTTATACCCTAAGAATACTGAAACAACAATTTAAAAGGACCTATGCACCCCTATATTCATAGCAGTGTTATTTACAATAGCCAAGTAGTGGAAACAGCCTGAATGCCCATCGGTAAATGAGTGGATCAAAAAACTGTGGTGCACTTACACAGTGGAATACTGCACAGCAGAAAGAAAGAAGGAACTCCTACCTTTTGTGACTGCATAGATGGAGCTGGAGAACATTATGCTAAGTAAAACAAATCAGTCGGTGAAAGAGGAATACCATATGATCTCACCTTTGAGAGGAACCTAATGAACAAAACAAACAAACGAGCAAAATAGAATCAGAGCCATGGAGACAAGGAACTGACTGACAGCAGCCAGAAGGGACAGGGGAGTGACTAGTCACTGAACATGTATAAATGACCCTTGGACATGGACAATGAAAGGGGATTGACTGTGGGAGAGTGAGCAAGCTAAGTGAAAGAGAGCAAAGTGGTTGAAATTGGGACAACTGTAATAGAACCACAAAATATTTAATTAAAAATAAATAAAATGGCATAAGCAGGCAAAAGGTAAAATATGAAAAAGATTAGTATAGAGACAACAACAAAAAGAAAACTGCTTTAGATACAATCATGTAACAAGGGTAGAATATAAAAATAAAAGCGTCATTAGAGATCAAGAGAGTTATTTCATAAGGGTAGAGTCTTAGAATACCAGGAATATATACAGGTGCTAACTTTATATACACCTAATAAAATGATCTCAAAATATACAAAGCAAAACATAACAGAACTAAATAAATTAGATTAATTTATATTCCCAAAGGAAGATTTTAACACGCATTTTATATTAAATTTGGGAGACAATGACCAAAAAAAAAGGTAATTTAAGATTCAAAAATACAATTAAGGAATTTGACTTCATGAAAATAGAAGGAAGGAAATAATTAAATTAAAGAGAGACATAACAAAATATAAAACAAATATATAAAAGAGAATAAATAAAACCAAACATTAGGTCATTTACTGTTGGGAAACGCCTTGTCTGGTTGAGCCCCACTGACAAGAGCCAGGGCCTCAAGGCTGGAATTAATCAGAGAGGCTTTGGGAAAACAGGCTGCTGATGAGTCAAAACCTGTTCCCCTGTCTCCCTCACATCACCCTGCTTGGCTCTGTGATGGCTGGTAGTCAATGACAGGTAAGATCCCCCGATAGAAGGGAAACCTAAGCCAGACACAGCTAAAATGGGCATCAGGACAAAAACTTGGGGGACACGGAGAAAGGGCAAAAGGGCTTGCACCCCTTGGCTTGGCTTCAATATGGCCGGGGTCCTCATTCTATCTGAAAGAAGTCTCTTTGTCTTGGCGGCTCCCTCCCTCCACCTGGCTCAGGCTCAAAACAATACTGGAGACAGTCCTAAATTGGATCTGGTGGTTCCCAGGGAAAATCAGGCCTAGAAGTAAATTATTTGTAGCATGCTTTGTTTCTCCCTCAAAAGCTATGATAGCCAGCTCAGGCTCAGAAAGAAATTTATATTATTCACAAACCCTAACCCAAAACCCTTTGTCATTCTCATGTTTATACTCTCGTGTTTACTAGTCTCTTCTCGGACCCATGTAAATTGCTGTGTTCCTGCCATTTGTTTTCTTCAAAACATCATCTATTCTCTATAAATATTAACATACTGATGTGACAAGATCACCTGCACATTCCTATTTCCTAGCCCCATTGATAACTTTTTTCAATAAAAGCCTTTGGAAAAAGGGGCTTCGGGGGCTTCTCCACAAGAAGGAAGTGCCCTTTCCCCTCTCCTGGCAAACAGAGAAGTGTTTGTGAGGACTCATGCTTATTTCCCCAATTCGTGACAACCTCAGGATGGGCTCTGTGGGACTCAGAGTCCCGCTCCCATCTCAGATGGCCCCGGACAGTGACCCTCAAATCCAGGAGCCTCGTGCTCCCTGTGACAATTTACAATATGTTTGATTAATTTTTCATTCTATCAAGACCAATTTAGAAAAGGAAGACAAGACACAACCAGTATCTAGAATGGAAAGGGACATTGCTTCAAATCCTACAGATTATTATAAATAAATTAACAAAGTAGTTTGAACAGTTTTATAAAAATACAATTTTAACTATATGAAAGGAACATGTTTTTTTAAAAAATATGTGAAAAAATGCAACAAAATGACATGTAAAATCTGAATAATTCTATATCTATTAATAAGTTTGATATAAAAATTAATTTGAATCCCTAAAGAAAACCTCTCACAATTATGCCTGTTTCTGTATAGGATGAAATGACTTGTGTCCCTCTGAGAATTAGTGAAAATGCCAGGTAATTTTTTTGTTTTCAAAATATGCTTAAAAGCACCACAGAGCAGGGGATAAGATGCTATACAAGTTTGAAAGATGTAAAGGTAATATGAAGATCTGCAGTCCCACAAACATTTTCCTCCTAGGAGCATTTGTGAATTCCAAATTAGGGAAGAAGATAAGAAATAGAAAGCCAAGAAGAGATTGTAATACATAGAAGCAGTGAGAGTTTGAAGTCCTCTGCAAAATTGGATCTATTTTGAATCTGTGCTGGGTAGTAGGAGTCAAGTACATGGTAACAAAAGGAAACTAGACTTTGGGTAGTGAACACACAATAAAGTATACAAATATAGAATTATGATGTTGTGCACTTGAAATTTATGTAAAATTATTAATCAATTAGTATATAGATGTATAATTATTATGTACACTTGAAATTTCTATAATAATATTAACCAATATTACCCAAATAAATTTCATTTAAATATATGGGAAAAACAGAAGTTATAAATTCTTACAGTGCTAAAGATGAAAAAATTAAAGGTTATAGCCCATCAGCAGATAGGACTCCAAAGAAAAACACACCATGCTGATATTTGGAACTTCTGGCAAACTACAACATAAGTGAAGAACATAGCAGTTGTAAAAGGAATCTTACCAAACTGGCAACCCATCCATGAATCCTATCAGTCTTGTTTACACTAAGTGAATCACTGCCTACCAGAGGAGAGTATCAATACTATTTAGCATATAAAAATCACTTGGAGCCTCTAGAGTTTTTCTTTTAATACATAATTTCTGGTATCCAGTAAAATATTACTTGGCATGACTATAAAATACAGGCCCTGACTACTGTAACTCAGTTGGTTGGGAGTTGTCCCACAAAGTAAAATCCAGTCAAGGCACATGCCTGGGATTTGGGTTTAGTTCCCAATTGGGGCACTTAAAATAGGCAACTGATTGTAATTTCTCTCTCACATTGATGTTTCTCTCCCACTCTTTCTTTCTACCTGCCTTCCCATATCTCTAAAAATAAATAAAATCTTTAAAATTAAAAAAATGAGGTTAAAAAAACAGGCAGAAAACAAAAAGGAAATAGAGGACTTGAATAACACTATACACAAACCAATGGAAACCTATAGGACAATCCATCAAACAAGACTACAATATACATTCTTCCTGATTTCACATAGAACATTCTCCAAGATAAGCCATATTGTATTCTGAATAGATTTAAATAGATTGAAATTATATAAGGTATAAACTACTATTATAAGTGAAGTGAGAAATTAATAACTAGTAATATATAACATTTACAAATAGTGGAAATTAAATAACATATTCTTTTTATTTTTAAATCATGTTAGTTATATTACAGTTGTCTCAATTTTTCACACTTTGCCCTCCTCCACTCATTCCACACAGACCCCTCTCCAACAGTTAATTCCCACTCTGTTGTCCATGTCCATGGGTCATTCATACATGTTCTTTGTTTAGTACCTTCTTCTTTCCACCATTGTCCTCCTTCCCCATCCCCTCTGGTCACTTTCATTCTGTTACATGTCTCCTTACCTGTGGTTTATTTTCTTTGTTATTGATTTATTTCAACAGATTCCACTTATACGTGAGATTGTATGGTATTTGTCTTTCACACACTGACTTATTTAAGTTAACATAATATTCTCCAGGTCCATCCCTGATGTCGCAAAAGGTAGGAGCTCCTCTTTTCTTTCTTTCTTTCTTTCTTTCTTTCTTTCTTTCTTTCTTTCTTTCTTTCTTTCTTTCTTTCTTTCTTTCTTTCTTTCTTTCTTTCTTTCTTCTTTCATTCATACATTCTTTCTTTCTTTTTTATTTTATTTTATTTTTGTATTATTTTTTCAAATACATTTTTCTCTGCCTACACCCCACCACTTTCCCTTACCCCCTCCCTCCTTCCCTCCCTCAGCTCTTCCCCCTTTGCTTTTGTACATGAGTCCTTGTTATATGTTCCTTGACTTTGCCCTTCCCTTCCTTTTTCCCCGCACACCCTCCCTCCTTCCCTCTTCTCTCTGTTGGTTTCTTTTTCTTTCACTGTTGCTGGTCTTATTTTCCTTGCATCTTTGTATTGTTGGTTAGCTTCCACTCATAGGTGAGATCATATGGTATTTGGTTTTCGCCCCATGGCTTATTTCGCCTAGCATAATGCTTTCCAGTTCCATCCATGCTGTCGCGAAGTTTAGTAGTTCTTTTTTTCATTCTGCTGCATAGTATTCAATTGTGCATATGTACCATAATTTTTTGATCCAATCATCAACTGATGGGCATTTAGGTTGCTTCCAAAACTTGACTATTGTAAATTGTGCTACTATGAACATTGGGGAGCATAGGTTCTTTTCAATTGGCGTTTTGGTGTTCTTAGGGTATAGTCCCAGCAGGGGAATCACTGGATCAAAAGACAGTTCCATTTTCAGCTTTTCGAGGAAATTCCACACTGCTTTCCACAGTGGCTGCACCAGTCTGGATTCCCACCAACAGTGTACTAGGGTTCCCTTTTCTCCACAGCCTCGCCAGCACCTGTTGTTTGTGGATCTGTTTACGATGGCCATTTTGACCAGTGTGAGGTGGTACCTCATGGTGGCTTTGATCTGCATTTCTCTGATTTCTAGTGATGCTGAGAATCCTTTGAAATATCTCTGGGCCCTCTGTATCTCCTCCTTGGAAAAGCATCTGCCTAGTTCCTGTGCCCATTTTTTCATTGGATCATTTGTCGTCTTGGAGTGGAGTCGCGTGAGTTCTTTATATATTTTGGAGATCAAACCACTATCGGATGTGTCATTGGGAAATATATTTTCCCATACAGTTGGTGCCCTTTTCATTTTCCTGATATTTTCATTAGCTGTGCAGAAGCTTCTTATTTTGATGAGGTCCCACTTGTTTATTCTTTCCTTTATGTCCCTTGCTTTAGGAGACATATCGGTGAAAAAATTGCTGCGTGGGATATCTGAGAGTTTCCTGCCAATGTTCTCCTCTAGGACTTTTATAGTTTTGAGACATATATTTAAATCTTTTATCCATCTTGAGTTAAATTTTGTGTATGGTGTCAGCTGATCATCCAATTTCATTTTTTTACATGTAGCCGTCCAGCTCTCCCAAGACCATTTGTTGAAGAGGCTATTTTTGCTCCATTTTTTGCTTCTGCCCCCTTTGTCAAATATTACATGCCCATATAGACCTAGGCTTATTTCTGGGCTTTCTATTCTGTTCCTTTGGTCTATGGGTCTGTTCTTGTACCAGTACCAGATTGTTTTGAGTACAGTGGCTTTGTAGTATAGGTTGATGTCCCGTATTGTGAACCCTCATACTTTGTGTTTCTTTCTCAAAATTGCTGCAGCTATTCGGGGTTGTTTATGGTTCCATATAAATTTTTGAAATGTCTGTTCTATTTCTGTGAAATATGTCACTGGTATCTTAATAAGGATTGTGTTGAATCTATAAATTGCTTTGGGTAGTATGGACATTTTGATGATATTAATTCTTCCAATCCATGAGTACGGTATATGCTTCGATTTATTTGTGTCTTCCTTAATTTGTCTTCCTTAATTTCTTTCTTCAATGTTGTATAGTTTTCTGCATACAGGTCTTTTACATCTTTGGTTAAATTTATGCCTAGGTACTTTATTTTTCTTCTTGCTATATTGAATGGTATTTTTTTTTCTGATTTCTTCTTCTTCTATTTCATTGCTGGTGTACAAAAATGACTTTGATTTCTGAATATTGACTTTGTATCCTGCTGTTTTGCCAAATTCACTTATTAGGTTGAGGAGTTTTTTGTTAGAGTCTACAGGATTCTCTATGTACACTATCATGTCATCTGCAAACATTGATAGCTGTACTTCCTCCTTTCCTATTTAGATGCCTTTTATTTCTTTTTCATGTCAGACCACTGTGGCTAGGACTTCCAATACGATGTTGAAAAGAAGTGGTGAAAGCGGACATCTTTGTCATGGTCCCAATATTAGTGGGAAAGCTTTCAGTTTTTGCCCGTTGAGTATGATGTAGGCTGTAAGTTTTTCATACATGGCCTTTATTATGTTGAGGAATGCCCCATTTATTCCCATTTTGCTGAGTGTTTTGATCAGAAATGGGTCCTATACCTCACCGAATGCTTTTTCTGCATCAATGGAGATGATCATGTGGTTTTTGTCTTTTATTTATGTGATATATCACATTTATTGACTTGGTATATTGAACCATCCCTGCATCCCTGGGATGAATCCCACTTGATCGTGGTGGATAATCTTTTTAATTTATTGCTGGATGCGTTTTGCCAATATTTTTTGGGGGATTTTAGCATCGATGTTCATAAGCAAAATTGGCCTGTAGTTTTCTTTCTTCGTAGGGTCTTTATCTGGTTTTGGAATCAGGGTGATGCTGGCCTCATAGAAAGAGTCTGGGAGTCTTCCCTCCTCTTGGATTTTTTGGAATAGTCTGAGAAGGACAGGGGTTAGCTCTTCCTTACATGTTTTGTAAAATTCTCCTGTGAAACCGTCCGGCCCTGAGCTTTTGTGTGCTGCTAGTTTCTTGATGACTGCTTCAATTTCCCCAGCTGTTATCGGTCTGTTCAAGCTTTCTGTTTCTTCCTCCTTCAGTGTTGCAAGATTATACTTTACTTAAAATTGTCCATTTCATCAAGTTTTTCAAACTTCTTGGCATATATTTGTTCATAGTAGTTCCTGACGATCCTTTGTATTTCTGAGGTATCAGTTGTTATTTCTCTTCTTTTGTTTTTGATATTATTAATTTGGGTCCTCTCCCTTTTCTTCTTGATGAGTCTGCTTAAAGGCTTGTCAATTTTATTAATCTTTTCAAAGAACCAGCTTCTGGATTGGTGATCCTTTGATTTGTTCTTTTTGTCCCTATGTCATTCAGTTCTGCTCTAATCTTGACTATTTCCTTCCTTCTACTTGCTCTGGGATTTATTTGTTGTTGTTTCTCCAATTCTTGAAGTTTTAGTGTTAGGTCTTTTACTTGAAACGTTTCTGTGTTTTTTAGGTAAGCCTGTATTGCTATGAACTTCCCTCTCAGGGCTGCCTTTGCTGTGTCCTATAGGTTTTGGACTGTTGTCTGTTCATTTTCATTTGTTTCCAGAATTTTTTTTTATTTCTTCTCTTATCTCTTTGTTGACCCATTCATTGTTTAATATTCGACAGTTCAGTCTCCATGAGTTGGCAAGTTTTTGAAGTTTCTCTTTGAGGTTGATTTCCAGCTTCAAGCCCTTGTGGTCTGAGAAAGAGTTTGGTATTATTTCAATTTTCCTGAATTTGCTGAGGTTTGCTTTGTGTCCTATCATGTGGTCTGTCTTTGAAAAACTGCCGTGAGCATTTGGAAAGAATGTGTATTTTTCTTCTTTGGGATGTAAGGTTCTATATATGTCAGTTAAGTCTCTTTGATTCATCATGTCAGTCAGCGCCACAATATGTTTATTAATGTTTTGTTTGGAAGATTTGTCCATATTTGATAGTGGGGTGTTAACATCTCCTACTATCAGTGTGTTACTGTCTATATCTTTTTTGAAGTCATCCAAATATTTCCTTATATACTTGGGGGTTCCTATATTGGGAGCATTTACAATGTTCATGTCTTCTTGATAGATTCTTCCTTAGGTATTATAAAGTGCCCCTCTGGGTTTCTTTATATGGCCTTTGTTTTGAAATCTACTTTGTCAGATACACGTATGGCAACCTTGGCCTTTTTCTCTTGCCCATTTGCTTGGAATATTTTTTTCCATCCCTTTACTTTCAATCCGTGTATCTGTTTTCCTCTGAGGTGGGTCTCTTGTAGGCAGTATATGTGTGGGTCATGTTTTCTTATCCATTCTGCT
The DNA here is from genome assembly GCF_021234165.1 of Pteronotus mesoamericanus. Classification (NCBI taxonomy): domain Eukaryota; kingdom Metazoa; phylum Chordata; class Mammalia; order Chiroptera; family Mormoopidae; genus Pteronotus; species Pteronotus mesoamericanus. Next base: position 1,353,357 of record NW_026555150.1, read on the forward strand.
ACTCTGTGTCTTTTGATTGGGGCATTTAGTCCATTCACATTAAGTGTTATTACTGATAGAAACTTACCCATCTTTTCGCTCTGTACCTGTGTTCCTCTCTCTCTCATTCTTTTCCTTCATCTCCTAAACCAGTCCCCTAGCATATTTTGGAGTGCTGGTTTGGTAGAAATGTATTCTTTTAGCCTTCTTTTGTCTAGGAAACTCCTTATTTCCCCTTCTATATTAACTGAGAGCCTTGCTGGGTAGAACAGCCTTGGCTGTAAGCCCTTGCTTTTCATGGCTTGGAATATTTGTTGCCATTCCCTTCTGGCTTGTAGTGTTTCTGTTGTGAAATCAGCTCCTAGGCATATCCGTGCCCCCTTGTATGTTACTTTCTCCTTCTCCCTTGCTGTCATGAGGATTCTCTCTTTGTCTTTGATAGTTGCCATTTTAATGATGATGTGTCTTGGAGTGGACCTCCTTAAGTCCCTCTTGAGTGGGGTCCTCTGTGCCTCCTGGATCCATGAGAGCCTTTCTCTCCTCAAACTGGAGAAATTTTCCATCATTACTTTTTTGAGGAGGTTCTCTATCCCTTGCTCCTCTTCTTCTCCTTCTGGTATCCCTATTATACAGATATTATTACGTTTAAGGTTGTCCTGTATTTCCCTCAATGCCTCTTCATTCTTTTTGAGTCTTTTCTCCATTTCTTGTTCTTTCTGGGAGCTTTTTCCTACCTTATCCTCCATCTCACTGATTCTATCCTCAGGTTCATCCAGTCTGCTTTGGATTCTTTCTACTGTGTTCTTCAATTCAGAGATGGTATTCTTCATATCCTCTTGTGTCTTCTTGATAGTTTCTATGTCCTTTTCTAGGTTGATATAGTTTGTTGTAAGATCCTGATAGTTTCTCTGCAGTTTCTCATAGTCATCTTTGAGCTGGCTGAGCTCATTGAGCTTCCTTAGAACCATTGTTTTGAATTCAATATCTGATAGTTCCCTTGCCTCTATTTCATTTAGCTCTCTCTGTGGGTAGTCCCCTTTTTCACTCATTTGGGGGAAATTCTTTTTCTTCCCATTTTTGTGAGTCTGTTAAGTAATTCAGTTATTTATTTATTTATTTTTGCTTCTGCCTCAATTGGGCCTTCTAGATTTCCGGACTTTTGGACCCTATATGGCCTTGCGTCTTTTTTTTTATTCTTCCATGAGTCCACTGTCTGTGTCTGACTCCTGCTTTGGGCAGCTGTGTGACCCCTTCGGCCAGTGATCCACTATTTCTGTGGATTGCTCTGCACTATGATGCTGGCTCCTTGATCACGCTCCCTGGCCTAGCAGGATCCTCTTCCCTCCTGAGCTAGCGTGTGCTTGCCCCATCCCAGGGGGCTTCTTCGGGATCTTGCTTACTAGTCTGGCCCCCCAAGACGGCGGCACCCCATTTAGGGTCTTCTATTGTTTGCTTTATCTGCTTTTGGCTCTTTGGATGCGTTGCCTGACCTCCCCAAATGGAGACTATGGAAATGGGAGGAAGTCAGCTCCAAGACTCTCCAGTTAATCCTGTTTCCAGTCTCTCCTCCAGGGACTCTGGGCAGTTCTGTGACCCCTTCTGCCGGGGATCCACTATTTCTGCGGACTGCTCTGCAGTCACAGGTCCATGCCGGCTGATTTACACCTGCCCTCGCCGATCTGCGCACTCCTTCGCAGGCCCCATCGGTGCCAACCTCCTCATCAGTTTTCATTAGTCTTTGTGTATTTAATATGTGGCTCAGAGATGACACAATGTTGGACACCACTCATCTTACACTGAGCCACAGGGAGAGTCCATGGTGAGTGCTTGTGTGCTATCCTAAGCTAAAATCTTTGTTGTTGATAGCTCCCTATCTGTGGTCCTTTCCTGTCAGCACTCAGATTCAGGCAAGATAAAAGTCAGTCTTTCTAGCAACCCCCAGAAAAATCAAAACATACATTACATTGTGTTTTTTTTTTTCCCCCTCTAAAAGAAAGTTGGAGCTGAGGGTTTCCTCCTGGTTATACTTATGTGTGGCTGCCAGCAGGGTGATCGGATTATTATGGCAAGATGTTTTGTTGGGTTTGGTATGGGCTTCAATCTGATTGGTTTTGTGGTAACTAGGGATGCGGGAGCCTATCAACTGGTTTCTGGATTTCTCACACAGAAAAATTGATCCTTGTATCATTGTTGATTGGGTGTGCCCTTTTGGGGAAAGAGGGTCCAGGATTTCCGATTCTTTACTCCTGTTGATATCATGCCTCAATATAGAATGTTTAAAAATCATTATTTATTTGAGTACTTTTTCTTTGCATATGATTCTCAGATGTAAAAAGAAGGGTATATTATCATTTATAAAGATTCTGATTACTTGTGTTCTGATTAATTGAGGTACATTTCTCAGCCATAATGTCCTGGAATAAAGTTGCTATTACAATCACATATTAAATAGTTGACCAAATATATATTTTCAGTATAGCACTTCAGCCTTCTTTCTCACACATTGCCATAGAAATGTAAATCAGCACTGTTCTATAAGGTGAATTGTAATTATGTATCAAGACTTTACAATATTTGTATTCTTTAAACTAGTAATTCAACTGAGAAATTGAAGCACACTTCTCACTATTTCCTAAGAATAGATATTTATGTTGATTCCATTGTGTAAATGTACCATAGTTCTTTGGTCCACTCATTTATTGATGGGCAGTTAGGTTGCTTCCAGCACTTGGCTCTTGTAAATAGTGCTGCTATGAACATTGGGGTAAATATGTTCTTTCGAATTGGTGTTTCAGGATTCTTAGGGTATAATCCCAGCAGTGGAATTGCTGGGTCAAAAGGCAATTCCATTTTTTGTTCTTTGAGGAAATTCCATTCTGGGAGACAACTAGACTTGAATAACAATAAAAAATAAATTAAATAAATTTAAAAAAGATTTATGTTGAATACTGTTCTTTGCACTTTTTTTCAATAAAACTAAAACTTTGGAAACACCCCAAGTGCCCAACAGTAAATGTATAATTCAACAAAGCATGATACATACCCACATGGAATACAGTGTGGTCATTAAAATAAATACTTAAAAATATTATATTTGCATCATCATATATTTGATCCCATTTAGTCTTTACTACCCCCAATCCCCTTTCCTCTGATAACCACCATACCGTTGTCGGTGTCTCTGAGATTCTGCTTGTTTGTTTGCCTTGTTTGTTCATTTATTGCTTTCAGTTTTATCCCAGATTGAGTAAAGTCATATGGTTCTTAAATTTTTCTGCCTGACTGTAAATTTTGTGTTGTTTAGCATGATATTCTCAAGATCAATCTATGCTGCTGCAAATAGCAGTATTTCATCTTTTCTTATGGCTGAGTGGTATTCCATTATATATATATACACACACACACACCACATCTTCTTTATCCAATGATTTATCAAAAAAAACTTTGGTTATTTTTATGTCTTTGCCACTGTGGATAATGCAGAAGTGAACATAAGGGCATACAATACAATATACAGATGCTATATCATAGAATTATAGAATTGAAACCTTTATAGATTTATTAACCAATGCCACCCCAACAAGTTTAATTAAAAATATAATACTTGATAAATTGCTTGTGATCAATGTAATGTTAAGTAGAGAAAAAACAAGTTATATAATGAAGTATGTAGGTGTCAAATTACAGGATACCTGAGAATCATTTTTAAATACTTCAGCGAAAGAAAAACATAAGGTGCTAAAAAATTGAAATGTATTCTTAATAACAGTAGAATCTCAGTCCTATATTGTGATTTATTGTAATTGTCTCTAGGAGTATTTACAGAAATTCATAATAACTTTAAAAACAACCAGCAGATCACTAGGTGGAATAGTGGGAATTTTAAGGACAGTGAATCTGTTTTGTATGATGCTGTAGTGGTGGATACATGCCGTTATACATTTGTAAAAACCTATAAAATATGCAAGACAAAGAATGAACCTGAAAGGCAAACTATGAACCTTAGTTAAGAGTAGTGTATCACAATGAGATACCACTTCACACTGGTCAGAATGGCCATCATAAATAAATCAGCAAAAAACGGGTGCTGACAAGGTTGTGGAGAAAAGAGAACCCTAGTACACTGTTGGTGGGAATGCAGACTGGTGCAGCCACTGTGGAAAGCAGTGTGGAATTTCCTCAAAAAGCTGAAAATGGAACTGCCTTTTGACCCAGTGATCCCCCTGCTGAGACTATACCCTAAGAATCCCAAAACGCCCATTCAAAAGAACCTATGCACCCCAATGTTCATAGCAGCACAATTTATAATAGCCAAGTGCTGGAAGCAACCTCAGTGCCCATCAGTAAATGAGTGGATCAAAGAACTATGGTACATTTACACAGTGGAATACTATACAGCAGAAAGAAAGAAAGAGCTACTACCCTTCATGACAGCATGGATGGAACTGGGGAGCATTATGCTAAGAGAAATAATCCAGAGGGTGAAAGACAAATACCATATGATCTCACCCATAAGTGGAACCTAATCAGCAAAGCAAGCAGGAAATAAAAATATGACTAGGAAAACTGAGAGAGAGAAGAAACTGATGGGGATGGGAGTGAGGGAGGAAGGGGAGTAGTAGGGAGGGGAAGGGGAAGGCTCAGGTCAAGAAACAGGTGTGAAGGACACATGGATAAAGTTAAGGTGGGGAAGGATTGAGGGGGGGAAGTGGGGTGGATGGGGCAGGGGAAAGTGGTGGTGGGTAAATGGAGACAAATGTATGTGAAAAATGAAAAAAAGAAAATTTTTAAAAAATAGAAAAAGAACAGTGTATCAATATTGGTTCATCAACTGTAACAAATATACCACAAAAGTGAAAAGTATTAGTAACATGAGAAAATGTCTGGGGAGGCTGAGGGGACCCATGGGAAATCTGTACTTTTTATTTACTTTTTCTGTAAACCTGAAACTGCTGTAAAAATGGTTTATTCATTTAAATGAACATGGTACCATGCATAAACAGTATATTATCAATTTTTATATACTGAGTATTTACATTGAATTAGGCTCAAAATGATACAGTAAAATGTAAAGACATCTTTGAGTCATGGAATTATGAGTTATTTTCTGTTCCTATTTTTAATTTTCTGTACTTTCAAATTATTATTAAATATTAAACAAAATTCATCCATGCATATTATAGCCAACACTACCACCCTGAAAAATCTATTATTGTATTATTTGATTATAATTCCCTTCAAAATATTCTTTATGTATAACATATATATTTGTGTATATATATAAGTATGTGTGTTCATACACAAGCATACAAAACACATAACAGAGTGAGATTTGTGTGACACAATCTGGGTGCAAATGTTCAAGTAACTTTGGAGTTAGTGGGAAAACAAAAAACCTATAAATCCATCTAATGGAATAGCAGGCACTGCTTTAACTCAATTTATTATCTTTCCACAAGAGCAAGCAAACTAAGAAATACAACTGTGTGAATGTCAATGTTTTTTTTTTTTTTTTGAAAAGGAAATTCAGAACCTTCCGTATTGTTCATTGTAGGTATTTATATATGCTAATTAATTTTTCCAAAGTCATTGAGTAGTATAAGAGTATGTTAAAAATAAATCTGCAGAATTAAATATTTTCACTTAAATATATCAAAGCTGAAACAATGGTGTTTCACTGATGCTATATTCTTCAATAATCTTGTTTCCTCATGATAATTTAAAGATAATCTTTCTATCTTCTTATCCTCTTTTGTCCCTCATTTCATTTAGTTGTCGTCTTTAGCATTGTGACATGATATACTATATTGATCAGTTTTTAAAAGTTGAACTAGACTTTTTTTTTCCAACTGTATCAGTAATTTTATTAACGTGAATGAACTAAAAATTCCAAGAAACAGGCAGAGATTGTCAAACTAGATTTCTAAAAGAACCCTGTTAAATGATGCTATGAGAGGCATACTCTTAATCCTAAGGCACAAACAGGAGGGATATGTTCCAAGAACACTTTGGATGTCTGAAATTGTAAATAGTACTGCACACTATATATACCATGTTTTGTCCTATACATACATACATACACTACTGTATGTGTTAAAGCATACAAGATATACCATGCAAATTATAACCATAGGAGCTGAAATGACTGTAATTAAGATCACACAAAATATACTTTAAATCAAGAAATACTACAAAAGACAGAAAGAGAAATTTCACAATGAAAAAAGGGTTGATTCCTCAAAAAAATACAATAATTGTAAATTTATATGAAGAATCCTACCAACGGAGCCTTAAAATACATGAAGCAACAAGTAACAGAATCAAAAGAAAAAACGGAAAATTAAAAATAGTTGGAAACTTCAATACTTCATTCTCGAAAATTGATAGAGCAACTAGGCAAAAATTAGCAAGGATATAGGAAATTTGAATAAAACTATCTAGACTTTTAAAACCTTAAATAAGGTTTTTATGTTTTTTAATTAGATGTAAGTGTTATTACACTATATACTCTTTTGTATCTGATTTCATCTGTACACTATTATATGAGACTCATCCACATTATTACATGTAATGGTTGCAAATATTTTTCCCAGCTCTTAAAAGGTGTGGCTTTTCATTTTTTATGGATATTTGTTCTATTATTTTAAAAATGTGATATTCAGTTTATCAGCTATCTTCTTTATGGTCTGTGCTTTCCTAACACCAAGATATTGAAGATATTGTTATGATTATCTTTTAGAAGACAAATTTATCTTTTAGGAGCCTTAATGTTTTGCTTCTTTGTTTATATCTATAACCCATTCAAAATTTAATCTTAAATGTGATGTGAAGTCTAAGACAAGATTATTAATATTTTAAAAATAAAGATATCCAAGTAACACAACACTGTTCATTTTCCTTTTTCTACTGCTCTCCATTGCTACTTCTTTGCAGAAATAAACTGTGAAATTCAGCAATATCCCTTCCTTTTCTAGTTTCCTGTTTTTATTATTATCATCTGGGGATGTTTGATTTTATTACATATTTGCTGCATCCAATGAAAGGTTCATATGGCTTTCTCTTGTGTTCCATTAATGTGAGAAATTACATTATTAAATGGATTGAAGTTTTTATGTGGAAAAATAAATATAACATAATACTTAACATTTTAACCATTTAAAATGTAAAATTCAATAGCATTATGCACATACATATTGTTGTGCAAGCATAAGCATTATCAATCTCTATAATTTTTTGGTTTTGATTTTATTTTTTATTATTATTTTGTTACAGTTGTCGCAGTTTTTCCCCCTTACCCTCTTCTGCCCAGTCCAACACCCACTTCCACAACTAACACCCACACTGTTGGCCATGTCCATGGGTCATTCATACATGTTCTTTGACTAGCCCCTTCCCCTTCTTTCCACCATTATCCCCTTTCCCCTCCCCTATGGTTGCTGTCAGTCTGTTGCATGTGTCTGTGTCTCTGGTTCTATTTTTCTCATTAGTTTATTTTGTTCATTAGGTTCCTCTTATAATTGAGATTATATGGTATTTGTCTTTCAACGACTGGGTTATTTCTTTTAGCATAATACTATCCAGTGCTATCCATCCTGTCACGAAATGTAGGAGTTCCTTCTTTCTTTCTGCTGTGTAGTATTCCATTATGTAAATGTATCAGTTTTTTGATCCACTCATTTACAGATGGACACAGGTTGTTTCTGCACTTGGCTGTTGTAAATAGCACCCCTATGAACATAGGTGTGCATACGTTATTTAGAATTGGTGACTCAGGATTCTCTGGGTATATAACCAGTTGTGGAATTGCTACGTCAAAAAGCAGTTCTATTTTAAATTTTTTGAGGAAATTCCATAGTGTTTTCCACAGTGACTGCACCAGCCTGCATTCCTCCCAACAGTGCACTAGGGTTCCCTTTTTTCCACATCCTCACCAGCTCTTGTTGTTTTTTGATTTATTAATTTTAGCCAATCAGACAGGTGTGAGGTAATATCTTACTGTGGTTTTAATTTGAATCTCTCTGATGGCTAGTATTGTTGAGCATCTTTTCATATGTCTATGGGCCCTCTGAAAGTCCTCCTTGTAAAAGTGTCTATTCAGGTCCTTGGCCCATTTTTTAAATTGGATTCTTTGTCTTCTTGGTGTTGAGTTGACTGAGTTCTGTATATATTTCAGAGATTTAACCCTTATCTGAAGTATTATTGGTAAATATGCTCTCCCATACAGTCAGTTCCCTTTTTATTTTGATGATGGTTTCTTTAGCTGTGCAGAATCTTTTTATTTTGATGTAGTCTCATTTGTTTCATTTTCCTTTATTTCCCTTGCCCTGGGAGATATATCAGCAAAAATATTGCTACATGGGATATCTGAAAATTTACTGCCTATGTTTTCTGCTAGGATGTTTATGGCATCACAGCTTATATTTAAGCCCTTTATCCATCTGGAGTTTATTCTGGTGTATGGTGTAAGTTGTTAGTCTACAATCATTTTTTTTTTTTTTTGCACATACCACTCCACTTCTCCAACACCATTTATTGAAGAGGCTATTTTTGCTCCTTTGTATATTTTTAATCACCTTGGATTGGATTGATTTTTGAGCAATAAGTACACTTCCTTTTAAAATTTTTAAGTGCTACTCTAAAGATTACAAAATATATGCTTAGCTTAGTAAACCTAAAATAAATTAATATATTTTCACTTCCTTGAAAATTAAATACTTTAATAAGTTTACTCCATTTGACACCTTCTTGCATTTTTTGCCATTTTGTCATATTTTAATTCTATGTAATCTTCAAATATTTTATATCCCACAGGCTATCATTATTTTTAATGTATCCAATATGAATTTAAATTTTAACTCCACATTTATTCTTTCTCTTGTTCATTCTTTCCTGCAGTTTCCTGTTTCAGTCAGTGATAAGTTTTATTCTGGGTAAACTTCTCCCTTTAATTCTGGTCTGCTGATAATGAAATTTTTCAAATTTTTTCTAAGAAAGCTGTTTATACTTCATTATATATACTACCTTTTTAAGTGTTTTTTACATATAATAAAATGCAAAAAAATCAATGTAAGAGGTTATGTGTTTTAACAAATATGTACACCTGTGTAACCACTACTCGATTAAGATTTAGAACATTTTCATCACTCAAGAAAGTTACCTCATGTCCCTTTGCAGCAACCTCTCTATCCCCCAAGTAACAACCATTCTGATATGTATCATTGCTCCTTAATTTTGTCTATTATAGAAATTCATATGCACAGGACCATATGGTAAGTATTCTTTTCTGTCTGGCTTCCTCTAACACAAAATGTTTTCATGCATTTACATGTTCAAATAGTTTTAATTTTCATTTCTGAGTAGTCTTCTATTCTTTGGCTATATTACAATATAGACATTCTCTTTCTGATGGATATTTGTATTTCTCCCAATTTATTTTCAAATAGAGAAACTATGAAATTCTTATATGAATCTTTTATTACTTTATTTATTGATTTATATTATTTTTCAAAAAGAATTGTCTCCATTTTCTGCCTATTATACTCCCCGACTCTACCAACCCCACTGCCCACATTGAATCCTCCCCCACCTACATTGTCTTTGTCCATGGGTCTTTTATATACATTCCTGGAAAATGCTTCCCCTTTTTTCCTTGTTATCCTCTTCCCTCTCCCCTCTGGTTACTGTCTATTTGTGTCTCTCATAAAAAGACATTGGGAGTCTTCCCTCTTCCTGGATTTCTTGGAATAGTCTGAGAAGGGCAGGGGTTAGCTCTTCCTTAATGTTTTGTAAAATTCTCTGGTGAAACTGTCCAGTCCAGGGCTTCTGTGTGCCTTGAGTTTTTTCATTACTGCTTCAATTTCACCAGCTGTTTTTGTTCTGTTCAGGCTTTCTGCTTCTGCTTCATTCAGTTTTGGAAGATTATATGTTTCTAGAAATTTGTCCATTTCACCCAGGTTTTCAAATTTCTTTGCATATAGTTACTCATAGTAATTTCTTACAATCCTTTGTATTTCTGCGGTATCAAGTTGTTATTTCTCCTTTCATTTTTTATTTTATTTACTTGGGTCCTCTCCCTTTTTTTCTTGATGAGTCTGGTTAAAAGCTTGTAGATTTTGTTTATCTTTACAAAGAACAAGCTCCTGGGTTTTTTGATCCATTGAATTGTTCCTTTAGTCTCCATGTCATTCAATTCTGCTCTGATTTTGATTATTTCCTTCCTTCTTCTCTCTCTGGGCTTTGTTTGTTGTTGTTAACCCAGTCCTTGTAGAAGAAGAGTTAGGTTATTTAAAATGTTTCTGTCTTTTTCAGGTAGGCCTCTATTGCTATGAAGTTCCAACTCAGGACTGCCTTCGCTGTGCCCCATGGGTTTTGGACTTTGTGTGTTCATTTTCATTTGCTCCCAGAAAGTTTTTGATTTCTTCCTTTATCTCATTATTGACGCATTCATTGCTTAATAGCCTGCTATTAAGTCTCAATGAAATTGAATGTTTTTTCAGTTTTTTCCTTCAGTTTGGTTTCTCATTTCAAGCCCCTGTGGTCCAAGAAAATGCTTGTTATGATTTCAATGTTTTTGAATTTTTTGAGGCTTATTTTGTGTCATAACATGTGGTCTATCTTTGACACTTTTCCATGTTCATTTGAAGAGAATGTGTTTTTTGCTTCTTTGGGATGAAAGGTTTTATATATGTCAATTAAGTTCATTTGCTCTAATGCGTTGTTCAGTTCCACAATATCCTTGTTGATGTTTGGGTTAAGAAGATCTATCCATTGTTGACAGTGGGGTGTTAAAATCCCCTACAGTCAGAAAAGAATCAAGATGGCGGAGGAGTGAGTGAAAGTCACACTGACCTCCTCCCAGGAACAACCTGGAATTACAACTAAATTGTGGAGAAATCATCTGGAACAAACAACTGAACAATAGCGAGAGAGAAGCCTTGTACCTTGGAGACAGAAGGATCGGTTTTAGTGTAATCTAACTGGTAAGGAGTGCAGTATAGACCTGAGAAGGCAGGCGGGGTGCCCACAGGTAGCAGCACCAGAAGGATAATTAAATGGCCAGTTAGATCCCCCTGAGAAGAGTCGGGTATAAACCAAAAGTGCGGATCTCTAGCCTACAGCACCAGGGTCCAAAAGGTACACAAAAAACAGTAAGCTGCGAAAAGTGTCAGGGTTGCTCTCTGCCAGAGACAGGTGGCTGGAGATGCAAAGAACTGTTTAAAGGGCCAACACATAAATTTTTATGTGCAGCTACTTACCCTGGTCTCCGGCAAAGGCGGGGGAAGAGTGGGCTAGACATCTGAGGAGAGACTGGGGAAGGAGGCTCTGGGGAGAGAACTGAGAGAATATCCAGTGGGATTTCAGTGCTAACTCATCTCCCATGGTGGCAGCCGCCATCTTGATCAGGCAGAGACCACTCCCACTGAGCGGCACCAGTCTCAAAGAACCCAATAACCCACCCCCAGGTGGGATTCCACCCTGCCTTGTGCTGTCTAAGCTGCCTGCTGAGTGAAGAGTGGCAGCCACAGACAGCAGATCACTGGCTAAAGGGGGTGCAGAGAGCTCTGGCGACACTTGAGGAGAGACTAGGAATGGAGGCTTTGGGGAGGGAATGGAGAGAGTAGCCAGAGGGGTCCCAGTGCAGCCTCCTCCCCTATATGACAACAACATAAGTGGACCCAATAACTTCATCCCCAGAAGAGACTCTGCCCTGCCCTGAGCTGTCTAAGGTGTCCTGCTGAGTGCAAAGTGAATAGATTAACAACTGTAGGAGACAGCCACAAACAGTAGATTCTTGGAAGTCTCGAACAGACTGCCTAAGGTCAGACAGGGTCAACATCTGACATCATCAGAGGCAGATCCAGAAAGTAAAAACAGCAGTCTCCAACCATAGAAGTTCACTCCACAAAGTCAGGATATCAAGACAAATCAACTTAAGAATCAGAAGCGAAAGAGAAGAGTCTCATAAATAATGGGAAGACAAAGAAATATGCCTCACTCAAAGAGAAATGAGCAATCCCCAGAAAGAGAACTAAATGAAATGGAGGCAAGTAAACTATCAGATATTGAGTTCCAAACAATGCTTCTAAGGTGGCTCAATGAGCTCAGTGAATGCTGAGAAAATTACCAAAAACCACAGGGAAACTATGAGGAACTAACTGCAAAGTCTATCAGCATGAAAAAGGACATAGAATCTATGAACAGGATGCAAGAGGAAATGAAGAATACAATTTCTGAATTGAAGAACACAGTAGAAGGAATCCAAAGCAGGCTGGATGAAGCCGAGGATCAAATCATTGAGATGGAGGATAAGGTAGAAAAAAGCTCCCAGAAAGAGCAAGAAAATGAAAAAACACTCAAAAAGAATGAAGAGGCTTTTAGGGAAATGCAGGACAACCTAAAACATAATAATATCCATATAACAGGGATACCTGAAGGAGAAGAGGATGAGGAAGAGATAGAGAACCTGTTTGAAAAAGTAATGATGGAAAACTTCCCTAATTGGAGAGGAGAAAAAGTCACACAAGTTCAGGAAGCACAGAGGGTCCGACTCAAGAGGAACCCAATGAGGCCCACTCCAAGACACATCATAATTAAGATGCCACATATCAAAGACAGAGAATCCTAAAGCAAGCAAGAGAGAAAGAGGTAATAACATATAAGGGAGCCCCAATACAGCTAGCAGGTGACTTCTCAACAGAAATCCTGCAAGCCAGAAGGGACTGGCAAGAAATATTCCAAGGAATGAAAAGCAAAGTTCTGCAATCAAGACTGCTCTACCCAGTAAGGCTCTCAATTAAAGTGGGAGGTGAAATAAGGAGTTTCCCAGTTAAATGAAGGCTAAAAGACTACACCTCCTCCAAATCAACATTGCAAAATATGCTAAAGGGACTGCTTTAAGTTGAAAAATTTTCTATGAATACCCAGTTCCTTTCAGAGTTGCCAATACTTGATATTACCAATATCTTTAATATTCAATAATCTGATTGTGACAATGATGTCATTTTAATTGTTCTTTTACTATATGTTGAAACTAAATCTGTCTTAGTATATTTCTTGCTTATTACTATTATTTAAAAAAAAACAGCTTTAAATGCCTTTTTGGTATTCTTTATCGTTTTCTGTTTTATTCCTTGTCCTTTAACTTTTTTTATATGTATATTACTGTATAGGTAAAATTGACTTTATAACTTCTGGGTTTGAATATTTTATTTCAGGTCATGAAAATGATTAGTTCTATTTTCTTCTAAAACTCGTTAGATTCTGTATATTGGTTTTTAACTTACCTGAATATTTGTTGTATAATGTGTGAAATAGGGCTCTATATCTGTTTTATTTCAAGTAATAGTGGTCCATGCACCTTATTTGTTGAATAAGCCTTATTTTACCCATTGATTTGAAATATCAACTTAATCATATATTATATTGTTAGATATATACATTTGTCTCTAGAATGCTCATTGTATTTCATTCATCTACTGGATTAGTTCTGTGCTGATGTCATGTTGATTTAATTGCTGAGACTTTATAATGGTTTTAGTTTTTATAATATTTTATAATTAACTTTGACATCTAAAAATATAAATAAAATCAATCTGCATTTAATAGAGAAAGAGAGAGAAAGATGGAACTCCTACCTTTTGCAACAACATAGATAGAACTGGAGAATATTAAGCTTAGTGAAATAAGCCAGTTGATGAAAGACAAACACCATATGATCTCACCTATAAGTGGACTCTATTCAACAAAATAAACTAATGAACAAAATAAACCACAGGCAAGGAAACATGAAGCAGACTGAAAGTGACTGGAGGGGATGGAGAAAGAGGACAATGGTGGAAAGAAGGGGAAGGGACTAAACAAAGAACATGTATGAATGACCCACGGACATGGACTACAGAGTGGGAATTGACTGTGGGAGTCAGGGGTGGGGGTGTAATGTGTGGAGGGGGTAAAGGGGGAAACATTGTGATAACTGTAATAGAATAAACATGATTTATAAACAAAAAGGAAAATAATCCCCTACTATCAGTGTGTTGCTGTCTATATGTTTCTCAAAGTCCTCCAAGATTTTTCTCATCTATTTGTTTGTTCTTATGTTGGGTACATATATGTTCATAATACTTATATCTTCTTGATGGATTCTTCCCTTGAGTATTATGAAGTGTCTTTCTGGGTCTCTTTTTATGGCCTTTGTTTTGAAGTCTATTTTGTCTGATATAGGTATTGCTACCCTGGCTTTTTTTTTTTTCCTGTCTGTTTGCTTGGAATAATTTTTTCAACATTTCACTTTCAGTCTGTGTAGACCATTTGTTCTGAGGGTGGTCTCTTGTAAGCAGTATATGTGTAGGTGATATTTTCTTATCCATTCAGCTATGCTACATCTTTTGATTGGAGCATTTATCCATTTACATTTAAATTATTATTGATAGGTACTTTTCATTGCCATTTTATGCACTTTGTTCCTCTGTTCCTCTCTCTCTTGTTCTTCTTCTTCCTCTTCTTAAATCAGTCCATCTAGCATATCCTGTAATGCTCTAGTACCAGACTGTTTTGAATACAGTGGCCTTTTAATATAGTTTGATATCATGTATTGTGATCCCTCCTGCTTTGTTCTTCTTTCTCAAAATTGCTGAGGCTATTTGGGGTTATTCCTCATTCCATATAAATTTCTGAAATGTTTGTTCTACATCTGAGAAATATGTCATTGGTATTTTAATATGAATTCTTTGAATTTATAAATTGCTTTGGGTAGTATGTACATTTTGATGATGTTAATTGTTCAAATCCATGAGCATGGTATATGCTTCCATTTATTTGTGTTTTCCTTAATTTCTTTCTTCACTTTTGTGTGGTTTTGTGAGTACAGGTCTTTTACCTCCTTGGTTAGGTTTACTCCTATGCACTTTAGTTTTCTTATAGCTATAACAAATGGGACTTCTTTTCCTGATGTCCATTTCTGATATTTCATTGGTGGTATACAAAAGTGCCTTTGATTTCTGGGTATTGACATTGTGTCCCACTGTTTTTTCAAATTCATTTTTTAGGTTGAGTAGTTTTTTAGTGGTGTCTATAGGGTTTTCTATACACTATCATGTCATCTGCAAACAATGACAGTTTTACTTTCTTGTTTCCAATTTAGGTGCCTTATATTTCTTTTTCTCTTCTGATATTTGTGGCTCGAACTTCCAATACTATGTTGAATAGAAGTGGTGAAAGTGGAAAACCTTGTTTTGTTCCCAATCTTAGTGGGAAAGCTTTAGTTTTTGCCCATGGAGCATGATGTTGGCTGTAGGTTTTTCATATATGGCCTTTGTTATGTTGAGGTATGCTCCCTTTACTCCTGTTTTGCAGAGTGTGTCTATTAGAAATTGATGTTGGATTTTATCAAATGCTTTTTCTGCATCTATTTATATGATCATATGATTTCTGTCTTTCATTTTGTTTATGTCATGTATTATGTTTATTGGTTTGTGAACATTGAACCATCCCTGCATCCCTGGGATGAATTCCTCTTGATCATGGTGGATGATCTTTTTAATTTATTGCTGGTGTGGTTTGACAATATTTTTTTTTTATGATTTTATCATCTATGTTCATCAGTGATATTTGCCTGTAGTTGTGTTTCTTTGCTGTGTCCTTATCTGGTTTCAGATTAGGATGATGCTGACCTCATAAAAAGTGTTTAGGAGTCTTCCCTCTTGGATTTTATGGAATAGTCTGAGAAGGACAGGAGTTAGCTTTTCATTAAATTTTTTGTAAAATTCTCTTGTGAATAGATCCAGTCTAGGTCTTTTGTGTGCCAGTAGTTTTTCTTTTATTACTCCTTCAATTTCATCAGCTGTTATCAGTGTGTTCAGGATTTCTGCTTCTTTGTTGAGTTTTGGAATATTACATGTTTCTAGAAACTTGTCCATTTCATCTAGGTTCATAAATTTCATGGCATATAATTGTTCATAGTTTCTTACAATCCTTTGTATTTCTGTAATAATAGTTGTAATCTCTCCTTTTTTCATTTTTCATTTTATTTATTTGGATCCTCTCATAACTCTTATATAAATCTTTCTGTAGTGATAGGTTTTTATTTTTCTTGGGGAAATAATTAAAACTGGATTTACTCGTTAGTAGGAAAGGTACGTGTTTAACTTGTATTAAAAATTGCAAAATCTTTTGTCCAAAGTTACTTATACCATTTTACACTAAACACCTGAAGTGCACAAGACCTCCAGCTATTCTACATTTTCCCCACAATAGAAATTTCCATTCTTTTAAATTTCTGCTATTTTAAGGAGTGCAAAGTGTTAGTTTCTGTGGTTTAATTTTCAATTCTCTAATGCCTAACAGTACTGAGTACATTTTTGTGATTAATTGGTCCATTATTATGTCTTCTGTTAAATTTTTAATAAGGATAATGCCTACTTTAAAATTAAAGATGTGTTTTTAATTGTTGAGTTGTATGCATTTTTTATTATGAACACAGCTTCTTTGTCAAATTTATGTATTATAAATTTTATCTTCAATTCTATGGCCTGTACTTTTATTTTCATAATAATGCCTTCCAAAGAGTAGAAGATTTTAGAATAAGTCAGAGAAAAAGATGGCAGAGGAGTGAATGGGAGTCATGCTGTCCTCCCCCCAAGACCAAACTGGAATTGCGACTCAATAGTGGAGAAATCACCTGGAAACCAATGGGACTATAGAGAGAGAGGAGCCTTGGAGCTGCGGATAGACAGTGGATTCAACTCTCACACATCCCAACAGGTGAGAAGTGTGGTTGAGGCTCGAGAGGGGGTGCTGGGCACCCATGGGCACCAGCACCAGAGGGACATTGAAATGGCCAGTTAGATCGTCCTGAGAAGAATAGAATCTTAACCATAAACAGGGACCCACTAGACTATAGCAGCTGAGATTAGGGAAACGCACAGACAAAACACAACCCTGAAAAGCTTAGGGGTGCTCTCTGCCTGAGACAGGTGGCTGGAGACCCAAAGAGACATTTAAAGGGCCAATGCAAAAATTTGCAGTGGCAGCCGCCTTCTTTGATACCTGGGTAGAGGTGGCAGGAGAGTGGGCTGATGCCTGGGAAAAGATAGGTGAGGAAAACTTTGTGAAGAGAACAGAGACAGTGGCCAGTGGAGCCCTGGTCCTAACTCAACTCCCACTCTGCAGCTACCACCTTGCGCAGATGTAAGAGAATCAATTAATCTGCCTTTTGCGCACTCTGCACACAGCTTGTGTGTGTTTGGGCTGGGGGCTGAATGCTGACTGGCTGGAAGAAGTAGAGGATCCCTGGCCACAGGGGATATACCGCTACCTGGAAACCCTTGAGGAGAGACTGGAGATGGAGGAGTTGGGGAAAAAAAACTGGAGGATTATCTGAGATCCCCAGGACAGAGTCCCTCCCCATTCTGTAGTCCCTATTTGCGCAGGCAGGCCACACCCCCAAAGAGGCAGAAGCAGCGTGGAAGCCAAAAAGCTTGCAATTATATTCCACAGAAATAGCGGATCCCTAGATGAATGGGTAACAGAGTAGCCTAGAGACCCTTCGGGAGAGATTGGAGACAGGATTAACCCAAGAGACCCGGAGCTGACTTCTTCCCATTTCCATAGTCTCCATTTTCCATAGGCAAGCCATGCCCACAAAGAGCCAAAAGTAGGGGAAGCACACAATAGAAGACCCTAAACTGACCAGAGCCAGGGCAGGCGCCCTGCGCCAGGTGAACATGAAGTCTGGCGAGTTTGCTGGTCCCGGGGCAGGACTAGCGTGCTCAAAGAACCCACGTCAGAGTGCAGAGTGATCCACAAAAATAGTGGATCCCTGACCAAAGAGGTCAGAGAGCTGCCCAAAGCAGGAGTCAGACACAGACAGTAGACTCCTGGAAGACTCAAACAAACGACCCAAGTTCATATAGGGTCAACAACTGTCATCAACAGAGGCAGGCCCAGAAAGAAAAGTAAAGAAAACATAAATGAATAAATAAAAGACCTGCCTATGACTACAGAAGTTTAAACCACAAAATCAGGAAATCTAAATGGATCAATTGAAGCAGAAGCAAAAATAAATAAATATATTACTTAATACTCTCTTACAAAAATGGGACGAAAAAGAAGTTCCCCGCAAATGCATGGAAAAGAGGAATCTCCACAGAGAGAGCTCAATGATATAGAGGTAAGGGAACTATCAGATATTGAATTCAAAACATTGGCTCTAAGGAAGCTCAATGAGCTCAGCCAGCTCAAAGATAACTATGAGAAACTGTAGAGAAACTATCAGGATCTTACAGCAAATTATATCATCGTGGAAAAGGACATAGAAACTACCAAGAAGACACAAGAGGATATGAAAAATACCATTTCTGAATTGAAGAACACAATAGAAGATATCCAAAGCAGGCTGGATGAAGCCGAGGATTGAATCAGTGAGCTGGAGGATAAGGTAGAAAAAAACTCCCAGAAAGAATAAGAAATGAAAAAAAAAAAAAGACTCAAAAAGAATGAAGAGGCATTTAGGGAAATGTAGGACAATCTGAAACACAATAATATCCGCATAATAAGGTTACCAGGAGGAGAAGAAGAAGAGCAAGTGATAGAGAACCTGTTTCAAAAAGAAATGATGGAAAATTTCCCCAATTTGAGGAGAAAAAAGATCTCTTGGATGCAGGAGGCACAGAGGGCCCCACTCAAGAGGGACCCAAGGAGGTCTACTCCAAGACACATCGTCATTAAAATGTCAACTATCAAAGACAAAAGGAGAATCCTCAAGGCAGCAAGGGAGAAGGAGAAACTAATGTACAAGGGGGCTGCAATACGGCTAGGAGCTCACTTCTCAACAGAAACACTACAAGCCAGAAGGGAATGGCAACAAATATTCCAAGTCATGAAAAACAAGGGCCTACAGCCAAGGCTGCTCTACCCAGCAAGGCTTTCAATTAAAATGGAAGGGGAAATACGGAGTTTCCCAGACAAGAGAAGGCTAAAAGAATACATCTCTACCAAACCAGCACTCCAAGATATGCTAAGGGGACTGGTTTAAGAAGATGAAGGAAAACAATGAGAGAGAGAGGAACATAGGTACAAAGAGAATAAATGAATAGGTTTCTATACGTAATAACACTCAATGTAAATGAACTAAATGTCCCAATCAAAAGACACAGGATAGCTGAATGGATAAGAAAACATGACCCACAGATATGCTGACTACAAGAGACCCACCTCAGAGCAAGAGACCTACACAGATTGAAAGTAAAGGGATGGAAAAACATATTCACAGCAAATGGGCAAGAGACGAAGCAGGGGTTGCAATTCTTATACCAAACAAAATATATTTCAAAACAAAAGCCCTAAAATGAGACCCAAGGGGACGGTTAATAATACTTAAAGGAAGAATCTGTCAAGAAGACATAAGCATTGTAAACTTATATGCACCCAACAGAGGGCCTCCCAAGTTTATAGGAAAAACTTCAACAACTTCAAAATAGATATAGACAGCAACACACTGGTAGTAGGGTATTTTAAAACCCAACTGTCAAAAATGGACAGATATTCCAAACAAAACATCAACAAGGATATTGTGGAGCTGAATGACATACTGAATCAAATGGACTTAACTGAAATATATAGAACCTTACATCCCAAAGAAGAAAAATACACATACTTTTGAAATATACATTGAAGATTTTCAAATATAGACCATATGATAGGACACAAAGCAAGCCTCAGCAAATTCAGGAAAATTGATATCATACCAAACTTCTTCTCAGACGACAAGGGCTTGAAACTGGAAATCAACCTCAAAGAGAAACCTCAAAAATGTGCAAACTCATGGAGACTGAACAGTAGACTATTAAACAATGAATGAGTCAATAAAGAGATAAGAGAAGAAATCAAAACATTTCTGGAAACAAATGAAAATGCACAGACAACAGTCCAAAATCTATGGGACAAAGCAAAGGCAGTCCTGAGAGGGAAGTTCAGAGCAATACAGGCTTACCTAAAAGAGATAGAAATATTTAAAATACAAAACCTAACACTACAACTTCAAGAACTGGAGAAACAACAACCAATAAATGCCAGAGCAAGTAGAAGGAAGGAAATAATAAAGATTAGAGCACAACTGAATGACATAGAGATGAAAAGAACAATTTAAAGGAACAACCAATCCAGAAGCTGGTTCTTTGAAAAGATAAATGAAAGCAACAAACCTTTAAGCAGACTCATCAAGAAAAAAAGAGAGAAGACCCAAATTAATAATATCAGAAACAAAAGAGGAGAAATAACAACCGATACCACAGAAATACAAAGGATTGTCAGAAACTACTATGAACAATTATATACCAAGAAATTGGAAAACCTTGATGAAATGGACAAATCTCTTGAAAAGTATAATATTCCAGCACTGAAGGAGGAAGACACAGAAAGCTTGAACAGACCGATAATACCTGAGTAAATTGAAGCAGTAATCAAAAAACTCCCGGCACACAAAAGCCCAGGGCTGGACGGTTTCACAGGAGAATTTTACAAAATATTTAAGGAAGAGCTAAGCCCTGTCCTTCTCAGACTATTCCAAAAAATCCAAGAGAAGGGAAGACTCTCAGACTCTGTTTATGAGGCTAGCATCACCCTAATCCCAAAACCAGATAAAGACCCTACAGAGAAAGAAAACTACAGGCCAATTTCGGTGATGAACATAGATGCTAAAATCCTCAACAAAATATTGGCAAAACGCATCCAGCAATACATTAAAAAGATTATCCTCCATGATCAAGTGGGATTCATCCCACGGATGCAGGGATGGTTCAATTACCAAGTCAATAAATGTAATACATCACATAAATAAAAGAAAAGACAAAAAGAACATGATCATATCGATAGATGCAGAAAAAGCATTCGATAAGGTACAGCACCCATTTGTGATCAAAACACTCAGCAAAATGGGAATAAATGGGGCATTCCTCAGCGTAATAAAGGCCATATATGAAAAACTACAGCCAACATCATACTCAACGGCCAAAAACTGAAAGCTTTCCCACTAAGATCGGGAACACGACAAGGATGTCCACTCTCACCGCTTCTTTTCAACATCATATTGGAAGTCCTAGCCACAGCAGTCAGACAAGAGAAAGAGATAAAAGGCATCCAAATAGGAATGAAGGAAGTAAAGATATCATTGTTTGCAGATGACATGATAGTGTACATAGAGAACCCTATAGACTCTACCAAAAATCTCCTTAACCTAATAAGTGAATTTGGCAAAACAGCAGGATACAAAGTCAACATTCAGAAATCAAAGGCATTTTTGTACACCAGCAATGAAATAGAAGAAGAAGAAATCAGAAAAAAAAATACCATTCGATATAGCAAGAAGAAAACTAAAGTACCTAGGAATAAATTTAACCCAAGAGGTAAAAGTCCTGTACACAGAAAACTATACAACATTGAAGAAAGAAATTAAGGAAGACACAAATAAATGGAATTATATACCATGCTCATGGATTGGAAGAATTAATGTCATCAAAATGTCCATACTACCCAAAGGAATTTATAGATTCAATGCGATCCCTATTAAGATATCAATGACATATTTCACAGAATTATAACAGACATTTCAAAAATTTATATGGAACCATAAATGACCCCAAATAGCCTCATCACTTTTGAGAAAGAAACACAAAGTAGGAGGGATCACAATACTGGACATCAAACTCTACTACAAAGCCACTATACTCAAAACAATCTGGTACTGGCACAAGAACAAACCCATAGACCAGTGGAACAGAATTGAAAGCCCAGAAATAAGGCCAGGTCTCTATGGGCATCTCATATTTGAAAAAGGGGGCAGAAGCATAAAATGGAGCAATAATAGCCTCTTCAACAAATGGTGTTGGGAGAGCTGGATGGCTACATGCAAAAACTTCAAATTGGATTATCAGCTGACACCATAAACAAAAATAAACTCAAGATGGATAAAAGACTTAAATATAAGTCGCAACACCATCAAAGTCCTAGAGGAGAACATTGGCAGGAAACTCTCAGATATCCCACGCAGCAATTTTTTCACCGATATGGCTCCTAAAGCAAGGGATATAAAGGAAAGAATAAACAAGTAGGAAGTCATCCAAATAAGAAGGTTCTACATAGCTAAAGTAAACATCAGCAAAATGAAAACGGAGCCAACCATATGGGAAAATATATTCGCTAATGATACATCAGATAGAGGTTTGATATCCAAGATATATAAAGAACTCACTTGACTCCACTCCAAGAAGATAAATGATCCAATCAAAAAATGGGCAAAGGACCTGGGCAGATGCTTTTCCCAGGGGGAAATACAGAGGGCCCATAGACATTTGACAGGTTGCTCAGCATCACTAGCCATCAGAGAAATGCAGATCAAAACCACCATGAGGTACCACCTCACACCGGTCAGAATGGCCATCATAAACAGATCAACAAACAACAGGTGCTGACGAGGCTGTGGAGAAAAGTGAACCCTAGTGCACTGTTGGTGGGGATACAGACTGGTGCATCAACTGTGGAAAGCAGTGTGGAATTTCCTCTAAAAGCTGAAAATGGAACTGCCTTTTGACCCAGTGTCTCCCCTGCTGGGACTATACCCTAAGAATCCCAAACCGCCAATACAAAAAAACCTATGCACTCCAATGTTCATAGCAGCACAATTTACAATAGCCAGGTGTTGGAAGCAACCTAAGTGCCCATCAGTAGATGATTGGATCAAAAAGTAATGGTACATATACACAATGGAATACTACGCAGCAGAAAGAAAAGAAGAATTACTAAACTTCGCGACAGCATGGATGGAACTGGAGAGCATTATGCTATGTGAAATAAGCCAGGGGGCGAAAGACAAATACCATATGATCTCACCTATATGTGGAGCCTAACCCACAATACAAAGATGAAAGGAATATAAGTCCAGCAACACTGAAAGGAAAAGAAGCCAACAGAGAGAAGAAGGAATGAGGAGGGGAGCGGGGGAAAAGGAAGGGAAGGGGCAAGTCAATGAACTTATAGCAAGTTCTCATGGACAAAACCAAAGGGGAAGAGTTGAGGGAAGGGGCAAGGGTAAGTGGTGGGGTGTAGGCAAAGACAAATGTATTGGACAAAATAAATTAATTAATTAAAAAAGTAACCTGCTGTAAATATAATGTTATGCAAAATGGCAAGACACAGAAATAAATACAGCGTGTGATGCAAAGTATATTTATACACACACAGAAAGACACAAAGAAAGGCCCTATAATGTGAATGCTATTTATATCTGTTCTTCAAGTCCTTTTTATTTTCCATTGCATAGTTTTCATATTTTCCAAATATTTCATAATGAGATATTACTTATAATAAGAAAAGTATTACAGAAGTATTTGGCTACAACACTATGATTTCACCTCAATATGGCTCTGTTGCAAAATAGAAAGAAATCTTTAGTTTCTTTTAATGTAACCATGACTTACAGAGAACACCGGAAATATATGTATATGAAAATGGCATTAGTATTAATAATCACTTTCTGAAGAGACTAGCCTGCCAGGCATTAACACTTTCTGGTGGCATTTATCGATGGCATTTGAGTAAAACTTTCCAACAGAGTCAAAGGTAAAATTCTAATTTTTCATGACTCATTTTGAGAATAACATGCCCTTAAAAAGGCAGCAGAAAATACTCGTTGTTCCATTTGTTTTCCCAGAAATAAAAAAATAAACCAACCAACCTGATTTTAAAAGTACAAACTTGTCTATCTTTAAAATATAGCTTAAGGAAACCTCAGTTGGCATATAAAAACCCAAAATGTAAACTCTATTATTATATTAAAGAGTGCATTTGACTGCTAATGAGGTTATTTACATATGCACATAATGAATAAGCAGCACAGCACCTGTCCTCCAGAAACATCATGCTAGTTGGGGACATTAAACAAAGGCAGGTTTGAAAATACATAAGGATGCTTTGGAACGATACGTGGTCAGTAACAAATTCGCCTTATAAATAGGAACATGAAGGATACACAGCGCAAGATAGGGACGCTGCTCTGTAGCCCATCTCCTGCAAACCAGGTAGTTAGGTTAGAGCACACTTGGAGTGAGACATGCTCCTCAGGACACAGCAGTGCATTTCCTTCTCCTCCAAGAATGGTCTTAACTGATTCAGCTGTCTTAATACATTGGTTTCCTAGTCACAAGCATTCTTAAATATTCCTCCCTGTCTGCTTCCCTCTGCTTCTATTTCCCCACTTGCTGTAACTTGGTTTGGACCTTGGTTTTAATTCTGCCTATAATCTCAGTTTGGTAGGTGTTAAGGGACTGAATGTTTGTGTCTTCCCGAAATTCCTATGTTGAAGCGATAACCACCAATATGATGGTGTTTGGACATGGGGCCTTTGGTAGGTAGGTGGGGTTAGGTCATGAATGCGTAGTCCTTAGGGAGGAAAAAAAAAATTTGCTTTAATAATTATATATTTTTTCTTTTCTAGAAATTATTTTCTACCCCAAAGTCATGAAGGTATTCTACTTTGTTTTCTTCTAGAAGTTTTGGAGTTTTTGTTTTTACATTGATTCCTGTGATCCATCTCAATTTGATTTTTTTCTATGTTATGAAGTAAGCATTGAGTTCTTTATTAAAACAATTTAAAAAACATGCAGCTCTTCTACCAATATTTGTTGAAAAAAAACTAACCTTTCCTCATTGCATTTTTTTTGGCATCATTCTCCTTTATGTTTAATGTTACCTGCTAGCTCTATTATTGCTTTTTCTAATCATGGCATTTTATCCCTGATTATTCTTGTTTTTAGGAGTTTTACTATGATCTCCTTTGATGTGATTTTGCCTGTACTTATCTTATTTTAGGTGTTTCCTAAATTGGTGGCTTTTATTTTTTCCTTTTTTTGAGGAAGAGTCTTAGACATCATTTATTTGAATATTGCTTCTGTTCTTTCTTCTCTCATCTCTCTTTTTTGTTTGCCAATTATATATAGGTTGGAAATATTTCTCTTATACTGTTTTCTACATTTTTCATTCTTTTTGTCCCCTTTGTCCCTCAGCGAGGATATATTTTTTAAATTTATCTATCAGTTTAATGCTTCAGCGTTGCTTTAGCTTTGTTTAATCTATTTTACACATCTATAGAGGTTTTTATTTCAGATGTTTTTTCTTAAATCCTGGAATTGTATTTTGTATTAATTTAAATTTTATGTTTAAGTTCTTTATATTTCCTTATTCTCCTACATATGTTATATCGGATATTTAATTGATATTGTACTATAAAAAATCCAAAATACAGAAAATTCACAAGAATATAACATTGAATGTTTTTATATCCTTCATATATATTTGTCAGTTGTTCATGCTTTGCTACATTTCTTTTGGTGCACTGTGTGCTTCTGAGTATGTTCGTGTTGATTATTATTTATTATTTTGCTAACCCTCTTGAGAGTGAGTTGCAAATATAATCTTCTCATCCTGTAGTAGGTGGAATAGTGGCTCCATAAACTGTATGTTAGCCTAGAACCTCAAAATTATTACCTATTTGCAATAAAGTTCTTTGCAGATACAATTAAGGTGAAGATCTTGGAATGAAATTATCCTTGAATAGAATCGTCCCTAAATTAAATGAAGAATGTGCTTATAAGAGAGAAAAAGAGAAAACACCAGAGAAACTGGGAAAAAGGTCATGTGAAGATGTAGGAGTTATGTTGTAACCAACTAAAGAAAACCAGGAGCAGCCAGAAGATGGAAGAAGCAAGAAAGTATTCTCCCCCAGAGCCTTTGGAAGGAGCATGGCCCTGCTGGAAACTTGATTTCAGGCTTCATGTTTCATAGAACCTTTAGAGAATAAATTTCTGTTGTTTTAAGCTACCAAATTTTACTAATTTGTTGTGGCAGCTCCAGCAAACTAACACAACCTCTAAATATTTCACCATGTGTATCACAAGAACAAGAATATTCTTTACATATATAGTACAATGATCAAATCAGAGCATTTAGCATTGTTATAAAGTTATTATAAAATATACAGTCCATATCTGTTTTCTCCATTTGCCTGAATAATATGACTAATTGAATTTATTTTTCTTCAATCCAAGATCTAAACCAGAATCACATCACACTTACATCATCCATTATTACTATAAGTTCCTTGACCATTCTAATAATCATTAGATTAAACTCTACATCTTTTATTGAGTTTCTTCTATTTCATCTATTTCTTTTCATTATTTTTTATGGGTATTTTTGTTGTTCTTTTGTTTGGGACATTTTCATTGTCTTGCCATGTGCTCTCTCTATATTAAGGAGATGTGTTATGTCTCCCAAACTTGTTTGATGGTTTTATTATGACGGTGTCTTGTTTGGCTCAGTGGCACAATCTTCCAGATCATCTGAAATCTGTGCTGCACTAGTGTTTCTTGTGGGTATGTACCCTCCGCATTATAGTTAAGTCTTGAATGTTATTGGGTGGAGTTAACCATTCAGACTGGGAGATGGTAAGAGTAAACCTTGACCACCATGTGTGAGATGCTATGCAGGGGCTCCCTTTTGAGGCAATATTGTTCCCACCAAGGTCTGGTGCCTGCAGGAATCCTTCTTTCAACTACTCTGCCACACACCGAGGTTGCCTGGTTTTCCTCCTGAGCCTTTTGATGAGAGACTAGATGATCCCAGGCTATTTGATACTGGGTTAGTGGGTCCAACACTTGGGGGACACACAGTCAACCGGGCACTTAATGAAAGGAAAGTAGCCCCTACTTTAAATGCAGTCCCATCACTCTGTCAGAGTCTGCCACTCTAGTTTCTTCAGGGGTCTAGATGCAGATTCAAGTGGGGTACAGCCAACTGTCCCCTTTTCAGGAGTGAGATCAGCAGCCCTGAACATAAGGGCATAAATGAAAAGAGTCTCCCATTGTGGCTGATGACTGCCCAGTTGGCAGTGGGAGGCTAAGCTCTTCATTGTGTTCCCAGATTTCAGGAGGAGGCTAAGCTTTCTGTATCATTCCCAACAATAACCTTGGAGTGTCATACACCTTGAAAGTTTCCTAACTGAGCTGATCTATCTTCCTCCCATGGAATTGCACCCAGTGGGGGTATCCAGGGCTTGGAAGTGCTTATTTAAACAGTGTGGCACAACTGCGAGAACTGCAGATTGGGCAAAAACTTCCCAGCTCTGCGCAGTTCCTCTGCAGCTTTGAATTCAGCAGCAGGAGTGGTCCAAATATGGAGAGCTGAAAGCCCCTTGTGTGCTTGAGAAGGGGAGACCAGTCCTCTTTTCCAAGTCACTCAGTAAAGTCAGTATCTGGGTCTCTACCCAAAGCCTCCTCAGAAACAGAAGGCCCATGAAAGTGACTCCTGACTATAGCCAGCCGACCTTCTGCAGGGTCAAAGTGTGGCAGCATAGCTTTTGCAGCAATCTGATCTCATATCATGAACTCACCAGGTTGGCACTGCCACAATAGGATTGCTAATGGTATGGTGGATCCCCACTGATTTCCATCATCAGATGCCACACTGTCTCCTCTTCCCTTTCTATTGCTGTGGGTTGGGGATTCTTGTATGGGGTTAACAACTGTTCCTCCTGGGGTAGGGAGCTTTGTAGCTGCGATGTCTGTCTGGACTCTCAGCTGCCATTTCAGCTCTGTGCAGGGGCTTTCCCCATCTGCTTTTCAACCTCTCTTACTGGTCTCTATGTAGAATCCAAGCCTCACAGTTAAGTTGCTGTCCGGGTTTTTGCACAAAGCTTCCCCATAAAAATAGAAGGCCCCACAAAGTCACTGATGGCTATAGCCTGAAGGCCCCTCCATAGGACCAGGCTGGCAGTGTGTGCTTTCCAGCAATTGCCCTTTGTCTGTATTTATTTAAATTTTCCAATAAGTGGATTCATGAATTTATTTTGGTTATGATATAATACATTACTTACATTTTATTTTTGTTTTTATTGTACCTGATTTAGCCAGTATAACTAAAAACTAATTCTAATGTACTATTAAAGATCACATTGTTTTGATTGTCTTTTTTCATTACATATTTTTGTCCTTTCCTGTACTTGGAAAAATTATAAGTCACTGAAGAAATAAATTGGAGAAGACACAAATAAATAAAAGCATGTACCGTGCTCATAGATAGGAAGAAGAAACATTGTGAAAATGTCCAAACTACATGAGACAATCTATAGATTCAATGCAATCCCTATAAAGACACCAATAATATATTTCACAGAACTAGAACAAAAAATTCAAAAATTGATATGGAACCACAAAATACCCCAAATAACCACCATAATCTTGATAAAAAAATAAGTTAGAATAATCATGCTCCCTGATATCCAACTATGCCACAAGGCCATAGTAGTCAACAGTCTGGTGCTGGCGTAAGAACAGACACATAGATCAATGGAAGAGAATAGAGAGCCCAGAAATAAACCCACAACTTTATGGTCAATTAATATTTGACAAAGGAGGCAAGAATATACAATGGGGCAAAGACAGTCAATTCAAAAGATGTTGTTGGGAAAATTGGATAGATACATGAAAAAAATGAAACTAGACCACCTTCTTACACCATAAAAAACAAACAAAAAACCCCTCAAAATGAATTAAAGACTTAAATATAAAACTCAAAAGTATAAAACTTATAGAAGAAAACATAGGTAGTAAAATCTCAAACATTTTCTAATATATATCCTTTGTCAAGAAAAACAAAATAAAACGTAAACAAATGAGACTACATCAAGCTAAAAATGGAAAGACAACCCACTGAATGGAAGAATATATTCATCAATGATACATCTGATAAGGGCTTAAAATCCAAAACATATAAAGAAATAATATAACTCTAAACCATAAAACAAACAATCCAATTAAAAAATAGTCAAAGGACCTGAATAGACACTTCTCCAAGGAGGACATGCAGATGGCCCACAGGCATATGAAAAGATGCTCAGCATCACTAGTCATCAGAGTGATGCAAATGAAAACCACAATGAGATATCACTATACACTTTTCAGAATGACTACTATTGATAAATCAACAAACAACAAGTGCTGGTGAGGATGTGGAAAAAGGGAACCCTAGTGCATTGTTGGTAGGAATGCAGACTTGTGTAGCCACTGTGGAGAACAGTATGGAGTTTTCTCAAAAAAATTAATATGAAACTGCCTTATGAACCAGTGATTCCACTTCTGGGTATATATCTGAAGAAACCCAAAACACTCCTATGCAAGAATATAAGCTCCCCTATGTTCATTGCAGCTTTATTTACAATAACCAAGCTATGGAGGGAAGCCAAGTACCACTGAGTAGACTAGGGGATATAAAAATGACGGTACATACATACAATGAAATATTAGTCAGCCATAAAAATAATTAAATCTAACCATTTGTGATAGTATGGATGGACCTAGAGGGTACTATGCTAAATGAAGTCAGTCAGTCAGAGAAAGACAAATACCATATTATTTCATTTATACAGGGAATTTAAACAACAATATAAACAAACAAACCAGAAACAGATTCATAGATACAGAAAACAGACTGATGATTGTTAGAGGGGTGGTGAATTGGGGAACTGGGTGAAAAAGATGAAGAGATTGAGTACAGATTGGTAGTTACAAAACAGTCATGGGAATATATATATAAGAAATATAGCCAATAATATTGTGATAACAATGTATGGTGCTAATTGTGTACTGGAAATATCAGGGGAACAGTTTGTGAAGTATATGATTGTCTAACCACTATGCTGTACAGCAGAAACTAATACAAAATAACATTAAATGTAAACTGTAGTTGAAAAGTTAAAAAAAAAATGTTTCTAGCCCTGACCAGGTGGCCCAGTTGATTGGAGCATCATCCTGTACACCAGAAATGTTGTGGGTTCAATTTCCAGTCAGGGAACATACCTAGGTTGTGGATTTGATCCCTGTTCAGGATATTTATGGGAAGCAACTGACAGATGTTTCTCTTTTACCTCGGTCTTTCTCTCTCTCTCTCTCTCAAATCAATAATAAAAAAAATCCTTGGCTGAGAATATATACATAAAATTTATGTCTTTTTTCCTTTCACAACCAGAGCCCTGCCCTTTTCCCAAGGAACATATTTTCTTCTATGGACCATCAGTAAGAGTAGATACAGAATTACTTCTGCCATAACACTACCAAAGGAAACCCTACGAAGTGAAGTTATTCCATTGCAGTTTTTCCATCTTTAGCTTGATGGTATTAGTCTTGAAATGTACTGTGTTTTTCCCTTGTATCTTCATTTTATCCATTCGCTAAACCATTATGTTAATTATTTTTATGTTTTGTTTGATTTGAGGATTTTCCTAAATATTTGTTGATTTAATTGAATTTTTTATTATATAATCCTTAATACACCTCCAAATTTCAAATTTATACAAAATAGCATATTCAGAAAATTGTCACTCAATCTTTCCCACCCCTCCATCCTATTCTCACTTTTTGTCTGTAAATAACTAATTTCACTGGATTTTGTTTATCCTTTTCTAAAATTTTTATTTATTTTATTGTTTATGCTGTTACAGCTGTTCTCACTTTTTCTCTCTTTCCCTACCTCCACCCAGCCCCACCCTCTCCCCTTCCTAAGGTAATCCCCATATTATTGTCTGTGTTCATGGGTTGTGCATAAATGTTCTTTGGTTAATTCCTTCACCATCTTTCATCTCATCTCAACCTCCTTTATGGAAGCTGTCAGTCCTCCTGTATCTAAGCTTCTGTTACTATTTTGTTTGTTAGTTTACAAGTATATAGTAATCCATTGTGTATATATAGCATAGTTCCTTCTGCCAATTCCTTATGTATGAGCTTTTATATTGTTAAAACAATAATATATTATTATCCATGGCTGGCAAAAGTAGGTTTACAGTTGTTTGTATGGAAAATAATTAAATAATAAATAAATGATAATAGAAGAATAAACTCTGTTTCATATACTCACAGCTGTAAACCTACTTTTTGCCCACCTCTGTAAAAGATATACCATTCCATAAAAGCATACATATACATTTTCTTGCTGTTGATGACGTACCTTGGGGCTAAATTCCTAAAAGTGATATCATTTGATCAAAAGGTAAATGCATATGAAGTTTTGTTCAATATTGCTAAATTCTTTTCCATAGAAGTTATACCATTTGGCATTCCCACCAGCAATGTATAAGAATTTCTATTTCACTGTAGCCTCCCTAACAGCTTGTGTTGTCAAGATTTGGGAAATTTAACAAACTTAAAGGTAAAACTTTGTTTAAATTTAAATCTATCTTTTTTCAGTAGAGTTTAACATTTTAAAATATTTAAGGCCATTTTATAATATTTTTGTATTTTATGTGTTAATCACTTTCACCTACTTTCTATCAATTTTGGCTTTTCTGTTTTATGTATTCTTCCTTTCATATATGATTTTGCTTGATTATGTGTTACAAATATATTATCTCAATTTGTTACTTTTAACATTGCATATAGGTTTTTTTTGTCTTTTGTTCTTTGTTTTTGTTTTTGTTTTTGCTATGGAAAGGTTTTATAATAATTTTTTGGAGTCAGTGTATCAATATTTTCTTTTATTGTGTTGCCAATTTGAGTCACTGTTATAAAACATTGTTTTTCATACCTAGATTAGAACTGTCCCCATATTTCCTTCCAGTGCTTGTTTGGTTTTATATTTGTTTCTTTAAATCTATAAACTTTAAAAAATATAGTATATAATATCCTTTAATTTTGTCATTAACTCTTGCCCTTTTTATTGTATTTTTTTCATTACAATTTATCTCCACTATTCCCTCTTCTACCTCCACCCATACACTCCCCCTTTTTTTGCATTTAGAACTCCGATTCATTTGGGTTTTATTCCTGTGTACAGAGTGAATTATAGATACAGTATTATCGTTATCTAAATCACTATTCATTTGTCCCAACATATTCATATTTGTTCTAAGAATTTGAGCTGCTATTTTTATTGTGTAGTAACTTTTGCTCTGCTTCTGTCTAATGGATTTTTCTATTGAATTCCACTGATCTGTTACCCTTTAAACAGTATAACATGGTTTTAATTATAGAAGATTTATAGGATGCTCTAAAACCTGATAGGGTGAAATACACCCACCCTTGTTATTATTTTTCTGGGTTGCCTTAAGTGTTTGTGTATTATTTTATAGATGAAATACAGAACTGCCTTACCTAGTTACCAAAAAGAGATTCCTGCTATTCTTATAGAGATTGCATTAAATGTATACCTTAACTGATGGATATGAATAATATAAAATCTTTATGATATTTGCACATCATCAAGAACAAGTGATGTCTTCTCTTTTTTGCGTATCTTCTTTTTCCTCTCCAATAAATATTTATAGTTTTCCTTATTTATGTTTATATATTTCTTAAGTCTTGCCTAAGTGTCATACAGACTACCATTAATATAAAGGCTATTTCTTACAGGTCAATTATCTGGATCCCCTGTGGATATAGTTTATTCTTTCCTTTATATCACTTTCAATAGGAAATATATCAGTGAAGAATTTGCTGCATAGGATATCTGACATTTTATTGCCAATGTTCTCATTAGGACTTTTCTGGTGTCATGACTTATATTTCTGTGTTTTATCTATCTTGAAGTTTATTTTTGTGTATGATGTAAGTTGGTGGTCGAGTTTCATGTTTTGGCATGTACCTGTCCAGATTTCCCAATACCATTTGTTGAAGAGGCTATTTTTACTCCATTTTATGCTCCTGCTCCTTTCATCAAATAATTAACCACAGAGACAAAGGTTTATTTCTGGGCTCTCTATACTGTCCCATTGATCTGTGTGCTTGTTCTTATGCCCCCACAGGTCTGTTTTGATTACCATAGCCTTGTAATGTATTTTGATAGCAGATATTGTCATCCCTCCTACTTTGTTCTTCTCTCTCAAAAGTGTTGAGGTTATATGGGGTCATTTATGGTTCCATATAATTTCTTGAAATATTTGTTCTATATCTGCAAATATGTAATTGGTATTTTATTTTTTTTACTGTTTTCCATTTTTTTAAAATATATTTATTTAAAATTTTTTTTCAAATACACTTGTCTTCATTTACCCACTGCCACTTTCTCCTGTCCCACCCACCCCACCTCCCCCCCCAATACTTCCCCACCTTGTCTTCCTCCATGTGTCCTTAACACATGTTCTTTGATCTGACCATTCCCCTTCCCCGCCTCGCTACCCACCTCCCTCCCTCCCATTCCCATCAGTTTTTTCTTTCTTTCAATGTTGCTGGACATATTTTCCTTCCCTGCTTGCTTTGCTGATGAGGTTCCACTTATATGTGAGATGATATAGTATTTGTCTTCCACCGCCTGGCATACTTCACTTAGCATAATGCTCTCCAGTTCCATCCATGCTGTAATGAAGGGTGGTAGCTCCTTCTTTCTTTCTACTGCATAGTATCCCATTGTGTAAACCATAGTTTTTGATCCACACATTTACTGATGGACACTTAGGTTGCTTCAAGCACTTGGCTATTGTGAATTGTGCTTCTATGAACATTGGGATGCATAGGTTCTTTTGAATTGTTGTTTTGGGAATCTTAGTGTATAGTCCCAGCAGTGGGATCAGTGGGTCAAAAGGGCGTTCCATTTTTAGCTTTTTGAGGGAATTCCAAACTGTTTTCCACAGTAGCTGCACCAGTTTGCATTCCCACCAACAGTGAACTAGGGTTCCCTTTTCTTCAAAACCTAGCGAGCACCCACTGTTTGTTGATTTATTTATGATGGTCATTATGACTGGTGTGAAGTGGGATTTCATTGTGGTTTTAATTTGCATTTCTCTGAAAGCTAGTGGTGATGAGCATCCTTTCACATGTCTCTGGGCCCTGTCTATGTTCTCATTGCAGAAATGTCTGTTCAGGTCATTTGCCCATTTTTTTTAATTTGATTTTTTGTCTACCTGGAGTGGAGATGTAGGAGTTCTTTATATATTTTGGAGATCAAACCCCTGTCTGAGGTATCACTGGAAAATATATTTTCCAATATGGTTGGTTCCCTTTTAATTTTGCTGACATTTTCTTTAGCCGTGCAGAAGCTTCTAATTTTGATGAAGTCCCATCTGTTTATATTTTCCTTTATGTCCCTTGCTCTAGGAGACATATTGGTGAAAAAAATTGCTGCATGGGATATCTGAGAGTTTCCTGCTTATGTTCTCCTCTAGGACTTTTATGATGTTGTGACTTATATTTAAGTCTTTTATCCATCTTGAGATTATTTTTGTGTATGGTATAAGGTGGTGGTTGAATTTAATTTTTTTGCATGTAGCTGTCCAGATCTCCCAACACCATTTGTTGAAGATATTTCTTTCACTTCATTTTTGCTTCTGCACCCTTTTTTGAATATTAATTGACCATAGAGACATGGGTTTATTTCTAGGTCTTCTATTCTGATCCATTGATCTATGTGTCTGTTCTTGTGCCAGTACCAGACTGTTTTGATTACAGTGGCCTTGTAAGATTGTTTGATGTAAGGTATTGTGATCCATCCTACTTTGTTTGTCTTTCTCAAAATTACTGTTGCTATTTGGGACCATTTATGATTCCATATAAATTTTTGAAATGTTTATTCTATGTCTGTGAAATATACCATTCGTATTTCAATATGGATTGCATTGAATCTTTAAATTTCTTTGGGTATTATGGACATTGTCATGATCTTAATTCTTCTAGTCCATGAACAGTATATGCTTCCATTTGTTTGTCTTCCTTAATTTCTTTCTTCAGTGTTGTATAGTTTTCTGTGTACAGGTTTTTTACCTCATTGGTTAATTTATTCCTAAGTAATTAATTTTTCTTCCTATGGCAAATGAGATTTTTTCCAGGTATCTGATTCTGATATTTCACTGTTGATTTAAATGCCTTCGATTTCTTAATATTGACTTTGTATCCTGCTGTTTTGCCAAATTCACTTATTAGATCGAGTAGTTTTTTTTTTGTAGACTGTAAGGGGTTTTACATGTACTCTAACATGTCATCTGCAAATAATGATAGTTTTACTTCCCCCTTCCAATTTGAATGTCTTTTATTTCTTTTTCTTGTCTGATCACTGTGGCTAGGACTTTGAATACTATGTTGAATAAAAGTGGTGTAAGCGGACATCATGGTCTTGTTCCAGATCTTAGTGGGGAAGCTTTTAGTTGTTGCCCATTGAGTATGAGGCTGGCTGTAGGTTTATTATATATGGCATTTATTATGTTGAGGTATGCCCCCCTTTATCCTACTCTGCTGTGTGTTTCTATCATAAATGGGTGCTATACCTTATCAAGTGCTTTTTTTACATCTTTTGATATGATCTTATGGTTTTTGTCTTTACTTTTGTTTATGTGATGTATTAGTTTATTGATTTGCAAATATTGACCCATCCTTGCATCCCTGGGATGAATCTCACTTGATCATGGTGGATGATGCTTTTATTGTATTGGTGGATGTGGTTTGCCAATATATTGTTGAGGATTTTAGCACCTTTGTTCATCAGTGATATTGGCCTGTAGTTCTCTTTCCTCATTGTGTCTTTATCTGGTTTGGGGATTACCTTGATGCTGATCTCATACAATTAGTTTGGGAGTCTTCCTTCTTCTGGCTTTTTTTGAATAGTCTGAGAAGGACAGGGGTCAGCTCTTCCTTAAATGTTCTGAAAAATTTTCTCTGAAACCATTGGGTCCAGGGCTTTTGTGCTCTGGGAGTTTGTTGATTACTGCTTCAATTTCACTTGTTGTTATCTGTCTGTTCAGGCTTTCTCGTTCTTCTTCATTCAGTTTTGGAAGGTTATGTTTTTCTAGAAATTTGTCAATTTCATAGAGTTTTTCAAATTTCTTGGTATATAATTGTTCATAGTAACTTCTTACAATCCTTTGTATTTCTGTGGTATCAGTTGTTATTTCTTCTCTTTCATTTCTGATATTATTTATTTGGATCCTCTCTGTTTTTCTAGATGAGTCTGCTTAAAGATTTGTTGATTTTATTTATCTTTTCAAATAACCAGCTCCTGGATTGGTTGATCTCCTGAATTTTTTTTATTTAGTCCCTATGTCATTCAATTCTGCTCTGATCTTGATTATTTCCTTTCTTCTACTTGCTCTGGGATTTGTTTGTTGTTGTTTCTTCAGTTCTTGAAGCTGGAGATTTAGGTCATTTATTTGAAATGTTTCTATCCATTTAACGTAGGCCTGCATTCCTATGAACTTCCCTCTCAGGAGTACATCTTCTCAATCCTGTTTTAATTAGGTGCAAACAAAACATAAAAATAAAAAAAAATCTTATTTCTGAAATGTGTAAAAATTACATCACAAAAAAGTAGAATTCCCCAAGGGTTGGGGGAAACAGAGATGGAACCAGAAAGAAGTTAGAGGTAGATCACCAACTGCTGAGGGAATATTCCTTCTCCACAAATTTCCTTTCCTCCTCAGAACTTGTATTTTTTCTTTCTTCTGTTTTTTTTCCTTTCACATAGCCTTTTCATATTTTTACAGTTTTTTTAATTTTTTTAATTTTTAAGTCATGTATATTCTATTACAGTTGTCTCAATTTCCCTCCCACTTCCCCCCTCCACTAATCCCACCCCCATCCCCGGCTCTCACAGTCGATTCCCACTCTGTTGTCTATGTCCATGAGTCATTCATACTTGTTCTTTGTCTATTCCCTTCCTTTTCTTTCCACCATTGTCTTTTATCCCCAACACTTCTGTTCACTTTCAGTCTGCTCCATGTTTCCATGCATGTGGTTTATTTTGTTAGTTTGTATTGTTGAATAGACTCCACTTATAGGTGAGATCATATGATACCTGTCTTTCACCAACTGGCTTACTTCACTTAGGATAACATTCTCCATTTCCATCCATGTTGTTGCAAAAGGTAGGATTCTTTCTTAGTTTCTTTCTTTCTGAATGAATGAAGATTAGTTTTATTTCTTTAAATGTAAAAGTCAATTAAAAATATGAAGACATTTAAAATCATTATAAAGTCTCAGCAATTAAAATAACATGATACCAGCACAGAAATAATCAAGTAAATTAATGAAATATAATGTGCATTCTAGAAACAAACATATATATCAGTTTAACAATGTAATATATGATTAAATGATATTTCAAATTAATGGGGAAAATAAGGCTTATTCAGCAGATAAGGTGCATGGACCACTATTACTTGAAATAAAACAAATATAGAACCCTATTTCACACATTATACAAAAAATATTCAGATTAGTTAAAAATCAATAAGTAAAATATAAAGAGTTTTAGGAGAAAATACAAACTAATAATTTTCTTACCCTGAAGTAAACTATTCAAACCCAGAATCTATAAAGTAAAATATTGACAATATGACTATATTAAACATTTAAGACTATACAGTAATATTCATATAAAAAAGTTAAAGGACAAGTAATAAATGGGAAAGTATTTGACACAAAACTGAAGGAGGGTTAATAGTTGTTTGTTTTTCTTTTTTTATAGAAAAAATTCTACAAACCTTTAATCAATAAATAGGTAAACAATACCAAAAAGTAATTTAAAGCTTTTTAAAAGTAATAGAAATAAGAGGAAATATACAAAAGCAGGTTTAGTTTCTACAAATAATAAAGCAAAAATTAAAATAAATCATTTTCACAATCAGATCAATAAGTATTAAAAATATTGGTAATATGAAGTATTGTCAACTGTGAAAGGAACTGGGTATTCACATACTCTTTTCTGCATCTTAAAGCAGACCCTCTAGAATATTTTGCAGTGCTAGTTTGGCGGAGGTTTATTCTTTTAGCCTTCTTTTGTCTGGGAAACTCCTTATTTCACCTTCCATTTTAACTGAGTTCCTTGCTGGGTAGAGTCGTCTTGGTTGCAGTCCTTTGTGTCTCATGACTTGGAATATTTCTTGCTATTCCCTTCTACTTGCAGCGTTTGTGTTGAGAAGTCAACTGCTAGCCATATTGGGGCTCCCATATATGTTACTACCTCTTTGTCCCTTGCTTGCTTTAGGATTCTGTTTGTCTTTGATATTTTCCACTTTAATGATGATGTGTCTTGGAGTGGGCCTCATTGGGTTCCTCTTGAGTGGGACCCTCTGTGTTTCCTGGACTTGTGTGACTTTTTCTCTCCTCTAATTAGGGAAGTTTTCCATCATTACTTTTTCAAACAGGTTCTCTATCCCTTCATCCTCCTCTTCTCCTTCTGGTATCCCTATTATATGGATATTATTCTGTTTCAGGGTGTGCTGCATTTCTCTAAATGCCTCTTCATTCTTTTTGAGTCTTTTCATTTTCTTGCTCTTTCTCAGAACCTTTTTCTACCTTGTCCTCCAGCTTGCTGATTCAATTCTCAGCTTCATCTAGGCTGCATTTGATTCCTTCTACTGAGTTCTTCAATTCAGAAACTGTGTTCTTCATTACCTCTTGTCTCTTATTGATAGTTTCTATGTTCTTTTTCATGCTGATATATTTTGCAGTATGTTTGTAGTAGTCTCCCTTTAGTTTTTTGTAATTCTCTCTGAGCTCACTGAGTTAATGGAGCTTCCTTAGAACCATTGTTTGGAACCCAATATCTGATAGTTGACTTGGATCTATTTCATTTATTTCTCTTTCTGGGGATTCCTCCTTTCCCTTCAACTGGTGGGTGTTTCTTTTTCTTCCCCTTATTTGTGAAACTCTTCGTTTTTGCTTCTACTTCTTAAATTTATATGTCTTGTTTTCCTGACTTCGTTGTGTGAATATCTATGGATGGATACCACAGTTTTTACTTTCTGGATCTGCCTCTGATGTCAGATATTTACCTTGTCTAGACTACAGCAGTCTGTTTGAGACTTTCATTAATCTACTGTCTGCACCTGTCTCTTTCAGCTGTTAATCTAGTGTGCACTCAGCAGGCCAGCTTAGGTAGCTCAGGGCTTGGCGGAGTCCCTCCTGCAGGAGAGGTTATTGGGTCCTCTCATGCTGATGCCACTCAGGGTAATGGTCTCTGCCTGAGCAAGATAGCTGCAGTTAGATCGTGCTAAAGCTGATTCTTCTATTCCCGAGGGTATAAGGCTCCTCTCTCACCATTGTTCAGTTGTTTGTTCCAGGTGATTTCTTGTCAGTTTAGTTGTAATTTCAGATTTTCTCTGGGAGAAGGTCAATGTGACTTCTACTCACTCCTCTTCCATCTTGATTCTCCTTTTTAATATTTTAATATTTCTTCTGTTTCAATTGTATTCCAATTAACTCACTACTCTTGGCCTTTTATTTGTTACTCTTTTTATTCATATTATATATATATATATATTTTCATATTACTGTTAGTTCAAATTCTACATAGTACCACTCACCACTCTTCCCCGGTCTTACTGCATTTTGCCTTATTTCTGACCTTCATTTTTTTAAAAGATTTTCTTTATTTACGTCTATAGGGGGAAGGGAGGGAGAAAGATAGGGAGAGAAACATCAATGTGTGGTTTCCTATCATGCATCCCCTGCTGGGGGGCCTGGCCCACAACCTAGGCATATGCCCTGGCTGGGAATCGAACCAATGTCCCTTTGGTTTGCAGGCCAGCCCTTAATCCACTGAGCCATGCCAGCCAGGGCTCTTCTTGACCTTTCTTGTTGTAAACTTTATTTTTTCTGATGTTATGCCATTTTCCTATTCCTTTCTCTTAGTAACTCTCCTCCATCTATCCTTGCAAAAGCATTCTTCCTTCCCTAAAACAGCTCACATTCTTTCCCCCCACTTATAATAGTCTTATTTCCTTTCCTCATTTATAAATTGAGGCTAGTTTGGGAGGATATCATGATTATTGCTGTTTTTCTCTAACAGTATTTCTATTTGTTCACTATTTGTTAGCACTTAAAACCCATAGGATACTCTCCCCTTGTCTTGCTCCATTTTGCCATACCTCTGCCCTTGATAAATTGAGTTAGGAATTTTATTTTATTTTATTTTTTTATTTTATTTTTCCTCTCCTTAGCCTGGGTTCTATTACTTACTTTTATTAGTTTTCCTCCCCCATCATCTCAAATATTTTTTTCTTTATTGTAGATACTTTATATTTACTTTTCTATTTTGTATAATATTCTTATTCCATTTCCACCTTTATTAATCTTCACTTGGTTGTCATTGTTATTGACCCTGCTGTAGTAGTTCTGCAATTTTTCCCCATTGGTTCAGTAAGTTTTTAATTTTACTTCAAACCTCATAGTATACTCTTCCGTTTTCTTAATCCACTTTTGCAATTTCCCTTCCCTGTTTTAATTATGTTTTAAATTTTATTATCTCCCCTCTTCACGCCATTTCTATTTTCTACTCCTTTTACTTTCCCTCCCTCTTCCCACTCAAAGTAATTTTCCCTATTTTAGTCATCTCATTTTCCCATTTTCTTATCTTATAATATTCTTAATCTCTCTCCATCTTCATTAAACTTTGCTCAATTGCTGTTGATATTGCCAGCATAGTCAGGGTTTTTGTTTGTTTGTTTGTTTGTTTGTTTTTTGTTGTTTTGCTGGCATGGGTTTGGTTTTCTGGTAATATTGCTTTGTTAAACAACCACTGTATAACAGCATAAAAGACACAGTGGAAATTGTGAGTACTAGCCATCCATCAGCAGGTGAGAATCCACCAATGAATTAGCCACCAACAAGCAAAGCCCCAAGTACAACAAGAGAGCCCACATAAACTGAATAAAGGGTAACCTTAGAGCATCCAGAACATGAGATCTAAGGGACCCCACCACTGAGTCATATAGAGCTCCTACCACAGAAGTCCACCCTATGAAAACAGGCAGTAAAAGCAGAGAAACCTGAGATGTAGGGACAAACAAAAAGAGTAACCTAAAATAGGGAGACAGAAAGAACCCCCAATTAAAAGGAATGGAGGAATCTACAGAAATATAGCTAAATGAAAGCAAGGCAATCTATCAGACACAGAATTTAAAAAATGGCTATAAGGATTCTGAAATAACTCAGTGACAACTATAAGGAACTAAGAGGGAACTACAGCTACCTAAAAAGGAAACATAAACTATGAACAAGTACCAGGAAAAAAATGAATAATATAATATTTTAAATGAAAAATACACTAGAAGGAATAAAGCAACCTGGATGAAGCAGAGGACTGAATCAGCAAACAGGAAGACAAAGTACAAAGAAATACACAGGTAGATCAACCAAATGAGAAAGACTACAAGCTAATGAAGATAGTTTAAGGGAACTTCAGGGCAACATGAAATATAACAACTTTTGCATGATAATAATATCACAAGGAGGAGAAGAGGAGCAAGAGATAGAAAACCTGTTTAAAAAAATGACAATAAACTACCTTAAATTGGTGAGGGGAAAAGTCATACAAGTTCAGAAAGCTTAGAGGATCCCAATCAAAATGACCCAAAGAGGTCTACTCCAAGACACATCATAATTAAAGTGCCAAATGTTTAACCATTTGGAGGATTATTAGTGGGTAAGGGGAAGGGGGGAAATGGGGGAAAAGTTACATGAATTAGGAAGTATAATGGGAAGGTAAAAAATAGACAGGGGGATGTTAAGAATAGTATAGGAAATGGAGAAACCAAAGAATTTATATGCATGACCCATGAATATGAACTAAGGGGGAGTTTGATGAAAGGAAGAGGGTACTGGACAGAGTGGGGCAAAGGTAGAAAACTTGGGACAACTGTAATAGCATAATCAATAAAAATACTTTAAAAATAACCATAAAATGCAAATATTAAAAACAAAGAGAGAATATTAAAGGCAACAAGGGAGAAAGAGAAGGTATCATGCACAAGAGCTCTGATAAGGCTATCAGCATGTTTCCAAACAAAAAAACTACAAGCCAGAAGGGACTGGCATGAAATATTCCAGAAAATGAAAAACAAGTACCTACAACCAAGAATACTCTATCCAGCAAGGCTGTCATCTAAAATAGGTAGTGAAAAAAAGAGCTTCTGGGACAAAAGAAAACTAAAAGAGTACATCTCCACCAAGCCACCACTGCAATTTTGAAGAAAGCTGGTGAAAGGAATAGACTTTTCAGGAAGTCCAGGAAGCTCAGAAAGTCCCAAAGAAATTGGATGCAAGGATGAACACACCATGACACATAATAATTACATAACCCAAGATTAAAGATAAGGGGAGAATCTTAAAAGCAACAAGAGAAAAGGAGAGATTTGCCTACAATGAGTTCCCATAAAACTATCAGCTGATTTCTCCAAAGAAATCTTACAGGGAAGAAGGGGCTGGAAAGAAGTATTAAATGTCATGAAAGGCAGGGACCTACATCCAAGATTACTCTATCCAGCAAAGCTATCATTTAGAATAGAAGGGTAGATAAAGTGCTTCCCAGATAAGGTAAAGTTAAAGGAGTTCATCATCACCACTCTCTTATTATATGAAATGTTAAAGGAACTTATCTAAGAAAAAGAAGAAGATCAAAACTATGAACAATAAAATTACAAAAATCTCACAAGTATCAACAACTGAATCTAAAAAAAGAAGGACAAAAGCAAAATGAAGCAAACAACTGGAACAGGAACAGAATCACAGAAATGGAGATCACATGGAGGGTTATCAACAGGGAAGGGGTGGGAGGAGAATGGGGGAAAAGATACAGGGAACAAGAAGCGTAATTGGAAGGTATAAAATAGACAGGAGGAGGTTAAGAATAGCATAGGAAATGGAGAAGCCAAAGAGCTTATATATACGACCCATGGACAGAGGGTGCTGATGAAAGGGAGGTACTGTGTGGAGGAAGATAAAAGGGACAACTGTAATAGCATATTCAATAAAAATATACTTAAAAATAAAATAAAAAGAATCAAAACCCTCCAGCCGTTGAGGGCCAATCTTTGTGTGTAGTTGGTCCACGCCCACATTCTGTGGAGTGTACTATCACTTAATAAATCCTCTCTCTCTCTCTCTCTCTCTCTCTCTCTCTCTCTCTCCTATAAACTCTCTGTTCAGTTCAATTCTTTGTTCATTATCACCAAGAACCTGGTTACCTGTGTGCACCTGTGACAAGGGGGGAAGCAGTAAGTATCAGGCAAATGAGAGAAAATGATCAGAGGAGTCTGAGCAAAAGGTGTCTCACTATTGCCAGCTGACTCTCAGGATAAGCTAATAAGGGCTTTTCATTTCTTGCTCAGGTATGAGGGCAAGCACAGTTTTAGGGACCTTTGGGAAAGAGAAAAACCTAAGACAAAGCAGAGGGTAATAAGTGGGCAATTGTGGACACATTAAGAAGACAGCACGACATAAGGATATGTACTTTGTTACTAGAAGCATTTCAGTGGATAATAAATAGCTTCTTGTTAGATATGCTATAGCAAGAATTTTTTTTATTATTATGGTGGGAATTTGGACAAGGTGACCTTCAAAAATGTGTTCTAACAAAGAAAAATTCTTTGTATTATTCAGTGAAGGTTAGTATTTTTACAAAGAGAAAGAGTTCCCCTTAGTTTACATTCCTGGACAATATGGTTTGCTACATCATCTAGTCATTTTATATAGTATCTTTCAATGAAAGTTAGTAAAATCCTTTAAAAGCCAGCTTTGCAATCATCATTGTGTAGGCTGTATAAATGAATTATTCAGGAATAAGTATTTCTAAAATAATAATATGTATTATTTAAGATTGAACAGAACTGCTGTGTACAGGATGTGCATTGCTTCCCTAGCAA
The DNA here is from genome assembly GCF_021234165.1 of Pteronotus mesoamericanus. Classification (NCBI taxonomy): domain Eukaryota; kingdom Metazoa; phylum Chordata; class Mammalia; order Chiroptera; family Mormoopidae; genus Pteronotus; species Pteronotus mesoamericanus. The sequence continues at coordinate 1,396,996 of NW_026555150.1, forward strand.
TGCAATGGTAGTATGGAAAGGATGTGCAGTATTAACATTTAGATAGGTATCATGGGAAAAGCAAAGCTTAAATTTTACCTAGTGAGGAAAAAAGAGGAAATGTTTTGGTTAAATCTTATCACATTCACCACTATTTCATCACTTGAAAGTCAGCTTGGGAAGTGATGTCGCCTTTTAGGTTCTCATGAAAAGTCTTCCTGATTTGTAAAGGAGGCAAATTTATTTATGTAAATTGACTATTTTGCACTACTTCTGCTTCTCTTAGTGTTGATTTGTCCCACCTCTGATAAAACAGATCTAATTTTATTTCCATTAAAATGTAATGAAAGCACATTTATGAATTTAATAATTTATTGCCTAAGTTTGATAGAAGCATTAAAATTGTTAGCTATGAAATGTTTTTAATACATATTGCTTTTTAAATTAAAATAGACTAAGAAACACTTACCTGGCCATGGATTGTTTCTATAGATTATGAAAAAATTTGACTTGGTAAAAGAAACAGTAATTTGCCCAAGGGTTTGTTTAATTGTAACCTCATGCTTATCTCAAACTGTCAAGTTATTTTTAAACTTAAGCTTTTTATATAATTTAAATATTGTTGTACTTTGTTTTGTATAACTTATTCATCTTCTTCAAAGGAACATGAGGCAAATATAAATGTAGGCTTTATGTCAAAGCATGAAAAGAAAACTGACATTATGAATTGTTCTAATTTTTCTTTCAGAAGGTTGTCTTAAAATTTTATTTTCACTCATGCTTTCTACACTTTTAGATAAACTACCTATGTAAATATCATTATTTCTGATAACTAAGTTTGACTTGATCTACAGTCTTTTCGATAGGGTAGCATTTAGCTGAAGTTCTGCATAATCTGCATAGTCAACAATCATTTACTCTTTAACAAAATATGTAAATATGTGTGGAAAATTTTTAAAAAGGCTGTTAGAGCCCTGGTTGGTGTGGCTCAGTGGATTGAGTTCTGGCCTATGAATCAAAGGGTTGTCAGTTAGATTCCCAGTCAGGGAACATGCCTGAGTTGAGGGCCAGGTCACCAGCAGGTGACATGCAAGAGGCAACCACGCATTGATGTTCCTCTCATCTCTTTCTTCCCCTCTCTCTGAAAACAAAGAAATAAAATCTTTAAAAATAAATAAATAAGGCTTTTAAAGATTATGTTAGCACTTTTAAAGATTATGTTATGTTTGCCAACCACTGTTAGCAAAGCTGATTCTAATTGCCTGCTTAATTAAAGTTTCTGACTTCCTCCTCCCAAAAGGGAGGAAAAAGAGTTTACCTTTTTTATCACTTAAAAATGAATTGTTTGATTGGTGAGATAAGACAACTTTCTTGACATCATGAAACATGTATGTTAGGGAAGAATACTGAGAAAAACTATATACAAAGGAAAAAGAGTAAGTTGCATAGATTCAGGGTGCTGACACAATATGACTACAACTCAAGTGTTTCTAATATATAATTGCTTAAAATTAATAAACACTGAATTAACAAACTCTTGATTTCCTTGACAGAGTATTGCACAGCTTTCATTCAGTTTCAGCCCATACTTTTTACAATAGCAAATAAAAATGTCTGGATTAGAATGGAACATATCACCTGATACCAAACAATTCTAGCTGAATTAATATGACTAGATCTTCTAGTTTAATCTAAATATTTTAGATCTATTAATCAGTATTTATAGCTCCCCTTTTTATTATTAAGTATAGTTCTTTAAAAATTTAAACTATTTTACCATTGTAATCCAAATTTATCATGCTTTTAAATTCATAACCAGTGTATATCCTGATGCATATTAAAATTCATGGCAAATTAAGAAAGGGAATCATTAGTTTGATAAATGTATCACAATTACAAACCCAAAATAAAAATCTTAAACTTAAAACCAACATATTAATAATTCATCCAAAAACAGGAAAAACAATAAAAAAACTCTGATGCCTCTAGTTTTGTTCTTTCTCTAGATTGCTTTAGGCTTTTGGGATTTTTTCTGGTTCCATTTGAAGATAATACTGTATATATTTATGGAAAGAATGCAATAGGGATTTTGATAAGAATTGCTTTGAATATGTATATCTCTTTGGATAGTATAGGTATTTTAACAATATTAGCTCTTCCAATCCATGACCATGGTATGTCTTTCCATTTATCTGTGTCTTTCCTTAATTTCCTTCATCAATTTTCTGTAATTTTCAGTGTGCAATTTTTTCACATCTTTGATTAAGTTTATCACTAACCATTTGATTCTTTTTTTGTTGCTATTGTAAATGGAATTGTGTCTTAATTTTCTTTTTTGGAAGCCATTGTTTGAGTAATAAACACCACTGGTGGTTGTATGTTTATTTTGTATTCTACAACTTTACTGAATTTATTAGTTATAATAGTTTATTGTTGAGTCTTTAGGTTTTTCTACATATAAGATCAAGTTGTCTACACACACAGATAATTTTACTTCTTAATTTTTGATTCAGATACCTTTTTTTTTGTCTAGAATATGGCTAGAAATTCTAGTACTATGTTGAATAAAAGTGGTGAGAGTGGACATCTTTACCTTGTACCAAATCTTAGACAAAAAATTTCAGGTTTCACTGGTGATTATGATTTACCTCTGTGATTTTTCATATATGACCTTCATTGTATTGAGGTAAATTCCTTCTATACTTATTTTGTTTACAGGTTTTTACCATAAGTGGGCATCTAATTTCATCAAATTTTTTTTGCATCTATTGTAATGATTATATAATTTTTACCCTTTATTTTGTTAATGTGGTGTATGATACTTACTGATTTATTATGTTGAGTGATATATCCCAGGAATAAATCCCACTTTTTCATAATGTATAATCCTTTCATGTGGAATTGAATGTGATTTAATAATATTTTTAAAGACTTTATTTATTTTTACAGAGCAGGGAAAGGAGGAAGAGAGAGAGAGCAAGAGAGAGAACATAGATCTGTTGCCTCTTGCATGCCCCCAACTGGGAGTGTGTCCTACAAGCCAGGCATGTGTCTTGTAGGGAATCAGACCAGAGACCTTTTGGTTTACAGGATGATGCCCAATCCATTGAGGCACACCAACCAAGGCTAATAATAATTTATTGAGGATATTTGCATCAGTGTTCACCTGAGATATCAGCCTGTGTTTTTCCCCCCTCACCCAAGGACATTTTTTTCTTTGCTTTTCATGGAGAGGAAGGAAGAAATGAAGGGAGAGAGAAATAAACACTGGTGTGAGAGACAAACTTCATTGCTTGCCTCCTGTATGCACCTGGACCAGGGATCTTAAGAGCCCAGATCAGGACTGAACCTGCCACTTAGGCATGTTATCTGACTGGGAATTCAACCTGCAGTCTTTCAGTAATGGGACAATGCTGCAAGAAACTGAGCCAAACTGTCAAGGGCTGACATGTAGTGTTTGATTGTTTTTCCTTTTTTTTTTCTGGTAGAGCATTTGTCTGGCTTTGGTATCAGCATGACACTGGTCACCTTAAATGAGTTTAAATGTGCTCTTTCTTTTTTTAAGAGTTTAAGGATATTTGGTAGAATTCATCCAGCCATAAAGGCTTCCAGTCTGGTGCTTTTCTTTGTTAGGAGGTTTTGATTACTGATTCAATCTTCTTATTTGTTATTGGTCTGTTCAGGCTATCTATTGCTACCTGATTTAGCTTTGGTAAGTTGTATGTTTGTAAGATTGTATTCATTTTGTTCTAGGCATACCATTGTTTATAATAGTCTTTTATGATAATTTTTATATCTAAGACATCTGTTGGCATGTCTCCTCTCTCATTTTTGTTATGTTGCTTGAATTTTCTCCTTTTATTGTGCACAGGGGAAGTCATGACAGAGAGGATTCCTTTTGACACAGAGTTGAACTGTCATGGGAGATGAGATGATTTGGCTAATGTCTTCCTACCCTTTATATGCTGTAAATAAATGTCTGGGTATGATATTTTTGTATTACCATCTGTAGAAGTTGTTCCACTATATCCTGGCTTTCAATTTAGCCAGTTAAATTTTGAGTTCACATTAATATCTCAAATTTCCAAAGTTTAAGGTATATGATAGTATTTTCCTATCCATATATTTACCACCTTTTCCCAACAGTGGAAAAACTGGCTCTAATTATTTACACATGTTCTTAAGCAAGAATACACAGGTACATCCAGATCTGTGAAGCCATCAAAACTGCAAAAAGAAAATATATTTGCTTAGAATTCAATATTTCTTTATACCCATTTGATTGGTAAAATTAACATACAATGAAGTGCTAAAATTCATAAAGAAGTACATTTCTTGGGTCCAGAGAAATTTTAAAGGATGCTCAGCATTACTAGCCATCAGAGAAATGCAGATCAAAACCACCATGAGGTACCACCTCACCCCGGTCAGAATGGCCATCATAAACAGATCAACAAACAACAGGTGCTGACGAGAATGTGGAGAAAAGGGAACCCTGGTTCACTGTTGGTGGGAATGCAGACTGGTGCATCCACTGTGGAAAGCAGTGCGGAATTTCCTCAAAAAGTTGAAAATGGAACTGCCTTTTGATCCAGTGATTCCCCTGCTGGGATTATACCCTAAGAATCCCAAAATTCCACTTCAAAAGAACCTATGCACCCCAATGTTCATAGCAGCACAATTTACATTAGCCAAATGTTGGAAGCAACCTCAATGCCCATCAGTAGATGACTGGATCAAAAAACTATGGTACATTTACACAATGGAATACTACACAGCAAAAAGAAGAAAAGAACTACTAAACTTCGCGACAGCATGGATGGAACTGGAGAGCATTATGCTAAGCGAAATAAGCCAGGGGACAAAAGACAAATACCATATGATCTCACCTATAAGTGGATCCTAACTGACAGTACAAAGATGCAAGGAAAAATAAGACCAGCAACACTGAAAGGAAAAAAAAAACAAACAACAGAGACAAGAGGGAAGGAGGGAGAGGAGGCAGGGGAAAAGGAAGGGAAGGCTAAAGTCAAGGAACATATAGCAAGGACTCCTGGACAAAACCAAAGGGGAAGAGTTGAGAGAGGGAGAGAGGGAAGGAGGGAGGGGGCAAGGGAAAGTGGTGGGGGGCAGGCAGAGACAAATATATTTGAAAAAAATAAACAAAACAAAACAAATGTAAAAAAAAGATTTTATTTGCTTATTTTTAGAGAAAACGGAAGGGAGGCAGAAAGAGAGGGAGAGAAACATCATTGTGTGGTTGCCCCTCAAACACCCTTCCCCGCCACTGGAGACCTGGCTTGCAACCTACGCATGTGCCATGACTGGGAATCTAACCAGTGACCCTTTGGTTCACAGGTCAGCGATCAGTCCACTGAGCCACACCAGCCAGGGAAAGAAGTACATTTTGATGAGATTGATATATACTCCAGAAAATTTCATCATATCCGTTACCAATAAATATCCTCCAGAGGAAATCACTTTTTTTTACTATGGATTAATTCTGCCTAATTATAACTTTATACAAAATGAATTATATCTTTCAGATTTAACTTATTTATAGTTATTTTGAATAAAGTTGCCATGAATATTCTTCTACAGTGTTTTTAAGGAGATATTTTTACATATCTCTGAAATTTTCTTCCTGTATAAAAAATATAACGCTGATAGAATTAGGATGGGAATTTTTTTGAAACAATGTGCTCTATTATCAGACTCTATTTTGATCCACTGATCTATTTATCTATTTATGTGTCACTACCACACTGACTTGATCGGTGTAGTTGGAGGTAAGCTAAAACACAAAAGTTTAATTCCCCAAAATGTGTATTTATTTTTCTTTTTTAATTAATTAATTTATTTTTTCAATACATTTGTCTCTGCACACCCCCCCAACACTTTCCCTTGCCACCTCCCTCAACTCTTCCCCTTTGGTTTTGTCCAGGAGTCCTTGCTATATGTTCCTTGACTTCCCCCTTCTGTTCCTTTTCCCCTGGCGCCCTCCCTACTTCCCTCTTGTCTCTGTTGGTTTTTTTCCTTTCAGTGTTGCTGGCCTTATTTTCCTTGCATCTTTGTACTGTCAGTTAGGTTACACTTATAGGTGAAATCATATGGTATTTGTCTTTCGCCCCCTGGCTTATTTCACTTAGCATAATGCTCTCCAGTTCCATCCATGCTGTCATGAAGTTTCAGCTCTTTTCTTCTTTCTGCTGCGTAGTATTCCATTGTGTAAATGTACCATGGTTTTTGATCCAGTCATCTACTGATGGGCATTTAGGTTGCTTCCAACACTTGGCTATTGTAAATTGTGCTGCTATGAACATTGGGGTGCATAGGTTCTTTTGAAGTGGAATTTTGGGATTCTTAGGGTATAGTCCCAGCAGGAGAATCACTGGATCGAAAGGCAGTTCCATTTTCAGATTTTGGAGGAAATTCCACACTGCTTTCCACAGTGGCTGCACCAGTCTACATTCCCTCCAAGAGTGTACTAGTGTTCCCTTTTCTCCACAGTCTTGCCAGCACCTGTTGTTTGTTGATCTGTTTATGATGGCTGTTCTGACCGGTGTGAGGTGGTGGTATCTCATGGTGGTTTTGATCTGCATTTCTCTGATGGCTAGTGATACTGAGCATACTTTCAAATGTCTCTGGGCTCTCTGTATTTCCTCTATAGAAAAGTATCTGCCCAGGTCCATTGTCCATTTATTTATTTATGCATTTATGTATTTATTCATTTATTACATTAATTAGTTTTTCTTTCAAATATATTTATTATTGGATTGTTTGTCTTCTTGGAGTAGAGTCAAGTGAGTTCTTTATATATCTTGGAGATCAAACCTCTATCTGATGTATCATTAGTGAATATATTTTCCCATATGGTTGGCTCCTTTTTCATTTTGCTGATGTTTTATTTTGCCATGCAGAAGCTTCTTATTTTGATGAGGTCCCACTTGTTTATTCTTTCTTTTATATCCCTTGCTTTAGGAGACATATCAGTGAAAAAATTGCTCCGTGGTATATCTGAAAGTTTCCCGCCAATGTTCTCCTCTAGGACTTTGATGGTGTTGTGACTACTATTTAAGTCTTTTATCCATCTTGAGTTTATTTTTGTGTATAGTGTCAGCTGATGATCCAACTTCAAGTTTTTGCATGTAGCCATCCAACTCTCCCAACACCATTTGTTGAAGAGGCTATTATCGCTCCATGTTATGCTTCTGCCCCCTTTGTCAAACATTAGATGTCCATAGAGACCTGGGCTTATTTCTGGGCTTTCTATTCTGTTCCACTGGTCTATGGGTCTGTTCTTGTGACTCTACCAGATTGTTTTGAGTATAGTGGCTTTGTAGTAGAGTTTGATGTGCTGTATTGTGATCCCTCCTACTTTGTGTTTCTTTCTCAAAATTGCTGTGGCTATTCGGGGTCAATTATGGTTCCATATAAATTTTTGAAATGTCTGTTCTATTTCTGTGAAATATGTCATTGGTATCTTAATAGAGATTGCGTTGAATCTATAAATTGCTTTGGATAGTATGGACATTTTGACAATATTAATTCTTCCAATCCATGAGCAAGGTATATGCTTCCATTTATTTGTGTCTTCCTTAATTTCTTTTTTCAATGTTGTATAGTTTTCTGCATACAGGTCTTTTTCGTCTTTGGTTAAATTTATGCCTAGGTACTTTATTTCTCTTCTTGCTATATCAAATGGTATTTTTTTTCTGATTTCTTCTTTTATTGCATTGCTGGTGTACCAAAATGCCTTTGATTTCTGAATGTTTACTTTGTATCCTGCTGTTTTGCCAAATTCACTTATTAGCTTAAGGAGATTTTTGGTAGAGTCTGCACGCTTCTCTATGTACACTATCACGTCATCTGCAAACAATGATTGCTTTACTTCCTCCTTTCCTATTGGAATGCCTTTTATCTCTTTTTCTTGTCTGACCACTGTGGCTAGGACTTCCATTACAATGTTGAAAAGAAATGGTGAGAGCGTACACCCTTGTCGTGTTCCCGATCTTAGTGGGAAAGCTTTCAGTTATTGCCCATTGTGTATGATATTGGCTGTAGGTTTTTCATATATGGTCTTTATTACGCTGAGGAATGCCCCATTTAATCCCATTTTGCTGAGTGTTTTGATGATAAATGGGTGCTGTACCTTATCGAATGCTCTTTCTGCATCTATCGAGATGATCATGTGGTTTTTGTCTTTTCTTTTATTTATGTGATGTATCATGTTTACTGATTTGCGTATTTTGAACCATCCCTGCATCCCAGGGATGAATCCCACTTGATCGTGGTGGATAATCTTTTTAATGTATTGCTGAATGTGGTTTGCCAATATTTTATTGTGGATTTTGGCATCTATGTTCATCAGCGAAATTGGCCTGTAGTTTTCTTTCTTTGTAGGGTCTTTATCTGGTTTTGGGATCAGGGTGATGCTGGCCTCATAGAAGGAGTCTGGCAGTCTTCCCTCCTCTTGGATTTTTTGGAATAGTCTGAGAAGGACAGGGATTATCTCTTCCTTAAATGTTTTGTAAAATTCTCCTGTGAAACCGTCTGGCCCTGGGCTTTTCTGGGCTGGGAGTTTCTTGATTACTGCTGCAATTTCCCCAGCTGTTATAGGTCTGTTCAAGCTTTATATTTCTTCCTCCTTCAGTGTTGGAAGAGTATACTTTTCTAAAAATGTGTCCATTTCATCAAGATTTTCAAATTTCTTGGCATATAATTTTTCATAGTAGTTTCTGATAATCATTTGTATTTCTGTGTTATCAGTTGTTATTTCCCCTCTTTCATTTCTGATATTATTAATGTGGGTCCTCTCCCTTTTTTTCTTGATGAGTCTGCTTAAAGGCTTGTCAATTTCATTTATCTTTTCAAAGAACCAGCTTCTCGATTGGTTGATCCTTTTAGTTGTTCTTTTCATCCCTATTTCATTCAGTTCTGCTCTAATCTTGACTATTTCCTTCCTTCTACTTGCTGTAGGATTTATTTGTTGTTGTTTCTGCAGTTCTTGAAGTTGTAGTGTTAGGTCTTTTATTTGAAATGTTTCTATCTATTTTAGGTAAGCCTGTATTGCTATGAACTTCCCTCTCAGGACCGCCTTTGCTTTGTCCCATAGGTTTTGGACTGTTCTCTGTTCATTTTCATTTGTTTCCAGAAATTTTTTGATATCTTCTCTTATCTCATTATTGACCCATTCATTGTTTAATAGTGTACTGTTCAGTCTCCATGAGTTTGCAAGTTTTTGAAGTTTCTCTTTGAGGTTGATTTCGAGTTTCAAGGCCTTATGGTCCGAGAAAAGTTTGGCATTATTTCAATTTTCCTGAATTTACTGAGGCTTGCTTTGTGTCCTATCATGTGGTCTATCTTTGAAACACTGCCATGAGCATTTGAAAAGAATGTGTATTTTTCTTCTTTGGGATGTAAGTTTCTATATATGTCAGTTAAGTCTCTTTGATTCAGTGTGTCATTCAGCGCCACAATATGTTTATTAATGTTTTGTTTGGAAGATCTTTCCATTTTTGACAGTGGGGTGTTGAAATCTCCTACTATCAGTGTGTTGCTGTCTATATCTTTTTTGAAATTATCCAACCATTTCCTTATAAACTTGGGGGCTTCTATATTGGGAGCATATAAGTTTACAATGTTGATGTCTTGGTAGATTCTTCCTTTAAGTATTATAAAGTGCCACTCTGGGTCTCTATTTATGGCCTTTGTTTTGAAATCTCCTTTGTCTGATACAAGTATGGCAACCCCAGCCTTTTTCTCATGCCCATTTGCTTGGAATATTTTTTTCCATCCCTTTACTTTCAATCTGTGTAGGTCTCTTGCTCTGCGGTGGGTCTCTTGTAGGCAGCATATGTGTGGGTCATGTTTTCTTATCCATTCAGCTACCCTGTGTCTTTTGATTCGGGCATTTAGTCCATTCACATTGAGAGATATTACTGATAGAAACTTACTCATCTTTTCTCTTTGTACTTGTGTTCCTCTCTCTCTCATTCTTTTCCTTCATCTGCTTAAACCAGTCCCCTTAACATATCTTGGAGTGCTCGTTTGGTATAGATGTATTCTTTTAGTCTTCTGTTGTCTGGGAAACTCCGTATTTCCCCTTCTATTTTAATGGAGAGCCTAGCTGGGTAGAGAAGCCTTGGCTGTAGGCCCTTGCTTTTCATGGCTTGGAATATTTGTTGCCATTCCCTTCTGGCTTGTAGTGTTTCTGTTGAGAAGTCAGCTCCTAGGTGTATCGGGGCCCCCTTGTATGTTACTTTCTCCTTCTCCCTTGCTGCCTTGAGGATTCTCTCTTTGTCTTTGACATTTGCTATTTTAATGATGATGTGTCTTGGAGTGGACCTCCTTGAGTCCCTCTTGAGTGGGGTCCTCTGTGCCTCCTGGATCCGTGAGAGCCTTTCTCTCCTCAAATTAGAGAAATTTTCCATCATTACTTTTTCGAGGATGTTCTCTACCCCTTGTTCCTCTTCTTCTCCTTCTGGCGCCCCTATTATACGGATATTATTGCGTTTCAGGTTGTCCTGCATTTCCCTAAATATCTCTTCATTCTTTTTCAGCCATTTTCGTATTTCTTATTCTTTCTGGGAGCTTCTTTCTACCTTGTCTTGCATCTCACTGATTCTATCCTCGGCTTCATCCAACCTGCTTTGGATTCCTTCTACTTCGTTCTTCAATTGATAAATGGTATTTTTCATATCCTCTTGTGTCTTCTTGATAGTTTCTATGTCCTTTTCCAGGCTGATATAGTTTGCTGTAAGATCCTGATAGTTTCTCTGCAGTTTCTCATAGTTATCTTTGAGCTGGCTGAGTTCATTGAGCTTCCTTAGAACCATTGTTTTGAATTCCATATCTGATAGTTCCCTTGCGTCTATTTCAATTAGCTCTCTCTATGGGGAGTCCCCTTTTCCACTCATTTGGGGGGAACTTCTTTTTCTTCCCATTTTTGTGAGAGTCTGTTAAGTAATTTATTTATTTATTTATTTATTTTTGCTTCTCCTTCATTTGGGCTGTCTAGATTTCCTGACTTTTTGGATTAAACTTCTATGGTAGTAGGCAGGTCTTTTTATTGATTGATTGATTGATTGACTGATTGATTTTTTCCCATTACTTTTCTTTCTGAGCCTGCCTCTGATGATGTCAGTTGTTGATCATATATGACTTAGGGTTGTTTGTTTTAGCCTTCCAGGAGTCTACTCTCTTCGTCTGACTCCTGCATTTGTCAGCTCTGTGACCCCTTCGGCCAAGGATCCACTATTTCTGTGGGTTGCTCTGCACTCTGACGCCGTCTCCTTGATCGCTCTACCCGGCCTTGCAGGATACCCCACCCGCCTGGGCTAGCATGTGCTTGCCCCATCCCAGGGAGCTTCTTCGTGGCCTTGTGTACTCTTCTGGCCCCCCAGGCCTGCGGGCACCCTGGCACTGGTCATTTTAGGGTCTTCTGTTGTGTCCTTCCCCCACTTTTGGCTCTTTGGATACGTTGCCTGCCCTTGCCAAATGGAGACTACAGAAATGGGAAGAAGTCAGCTCCAGGACTTTCTGGTTAATCCTTTCTCCAGTCTCTCCTCCGGGGACTCTGGGCAGCTCTGTTACTCCTTCGGCCTGGGATCCACTATTTCTGTGGCCTGCTTTGTACTTGTGGCTGGCGCGGGTCAATTACATCTGCCCTCGCTGATCTGCGCACTCCCTCACAGTCCATATCAGTGCCAACCTGTGGGAAGCCTTGCCAGCATGCAGGAGCCTTCGCCAGACTGCACGGGTCCACGTACACACTCACCAACCCTCGTCGGCCACTCGGTGCAAGTGTGCGTGCCTGCCCTGAGTGGTTTTGGACTGTCTATTGTGTGCTTTTTCACTTTTGGCTCTTTGGGGGTGTGGCTTCTTCCCGCAAAATGGAGACTAGGGAAAGGAGAAGGAGTTGGGACTAACTCGTTCCTCCTCTCCTTCTTTCCCCAACACCTGTGTGTCCCATCCCTCCCCAGGGGTCTCTGTGCAGTTCTGTGACCCCTTTGGCCAAGCATCCACCACCTGTGTGGATGGCATTGCAAGTACAGGCAGTCTGGTTTGTGTGCGCCCCGCTTCTCCCTCTTTGGGGGCGCGCCCTGCCTGCCTATAATGGAGACTACAGAACGGGCAGGGAGTTAGGACTCCCTGGTTCCTCCTCCCATTCTTTCCCCAAAGCCTCCATTTCCAGTCTCTCCTCAGGGGTCTCTGGGAAGTTCTGTGACCCCTTGTCCAAGGATCCACCACCTGTGCGGTTCGCATTGCAACTGTGGGCAGTCTGGTTCGTGCGCACCCAGCTACTGCCTCTTTGGGGGCATGCCTTGCCTGCCCAAAATGGAGACTTAGGAACGGGGAGGGAGTTGGACTCCTCGTTTCCTCCTCCCATTCTTTCCCTAACGCCTCCATCTCCAATCTCTCCTCAAGGCTTTCCCAGCCTGTCTGCACTGAGCCCCCCAGATCACAGGCGCACAAGCTGTGTGTGGAGCGCACAATAGGCAGGTTAATGAATTCCCTTATGCCTGAGTGAGGTGGTAGCTGCAGAGTGAGAGGTGCATTATCACCGGGGCTCCACTGGCTGCCGTCTCAGTTCTCTTCACAAAGTTTTCCTCACCAATCTTTTCCCAGACACCAGCTCACCCTGCTGCCCCCTCTACCCAGAGATCAAGGAGGGTGGCCGCCACTGCAATTTTTGCGTTGACCCTTTAAATGTCTCTTTGCATCCCCAGCCACCTGTCTCTGGCAGAGAGCGCCCCTAAGCTTTTCGGGGTTGCGTTTTGTCTGTATTTTCCTGGTTTTAGCTGCTGTAGTTTAGAGGTCCCTGTTCATGATTCAGACCCTGTTCTTCTCATGGGGAGCTAACTGGCTGTTTCAATGTCCCTCTTGTGCTAGTGCCTGTGGGTGCTCAGCCCACCCTCTCAAGCCTCCACCACAGTTCTCACCTGTTGGGATGTGTGAGAGTTGAATCCACTGTCTGTTGGCGGCTCCAAGGCTCCTCCCCCACTATCGTTTCATTGTTTTCCAGGTGATTACTCCATTATTTAATCACAATTCCAGTTTGTTCTTGGAAGGAGGAGGTCAGCGTGACTCCCATTCACTCCTCCGCCAGGTTTCCCTTCCTGTCTGTATTTATTTTTCAACGTTGTTTTGGCACTTTTGTTTTGTATTTCTACATATAATTAAATGTTTTAAATATATTCTCATATTGTCTCTTCAATATTTTATATTATTCAAAATAGAGTATTAATTTTAATTTCATTTTGTTTGTTAGTATGCATATGTAATATTTATGTTTTTATGTTAACTTTATACTTTGGAATCTTGCTATATTAACTTATAGCAGTTGGTTTTGCAGTTTAGGAGGTTATTACAGAGGAGCCATGTTTTCTACTGTTAAGAGATCAGTTTTCTTTTATCCTTATTTATATTTAGACCTTTTATTTCTATTGTCTAATTGCCAGTATTAAGCTATACTGTACAGTCCTCAATAGCAGTGGTTGAAGCAGGGACATAATAGACCTTTCTGGATCTTAGAGGGAATACATTTAATATTTTATTATTATATTAGAAGTATGTTTTACATGGATACTTTTTTCAAATTAAATAATGTTTTATATATTCCTGGTTTGCTGAGAGCTTTTATTATGGATGACTGTTTAATTTCATCAAACAGTTTATTGCATATATTGAAATAATTATATGTTTTTATTCTTCATTGTATTATTGTGGTAAATTACATGGATATACTTTAAATTCTGAAACTAATCTTGAATTTCTGAAATAAACTCTACATACTAATGCTATATAATCTTTTTAATATATTGCTAAATCCAATTTAGAAATGCTTTGTTAAGTATTTTTTGTCTTAATTCATAAGATACTGGTCTGTAGTTTTCTGTTCTTGTAATGTATTTATTTATTCAGCAAAATTTTGTCAAACTCATGAAATTAGTTGGGAAGTGTCCCCTCCCCTATTTTCTGAAAAAGTTTTGTACAGTTGGAATTATTTCTTTTTTTATTTCTTATATAGATGTTAGACACAATTCACATAAAATCATCAGCTTCTGATGCTGGGAGATATTAATTTTTAAAGAGGTAAAGGGTCATTCAGTTTTCTAGTTCTATTTGGGTCAGCTTGGTAATTCTAAGGAATTTTGTCAACTCATCTAAATGTTTTAATTTATTGGCATATAATTGTTAATAATAATTTTAAATTTTAAAGCAAAAGTAATTTTCAATAATACTCCCTCTCTTTATTTTTCTGATACTAGAAATTTGTGTCTTCATTATGATATTCTTATCTGTCTATCCAAAAGTGCATAAATTTACCCTTACCAGGGTGATCAGTTGGTTGGGCATTGTTCTGCAAAGCAAAATGTTGCCATTTCAATTACAGGTCAGGTAACATGTCTGGGTTGCAGACCTGGTCCCCTCTTGGGGCGCATGTGAGAGGCAACCAATCGATGTTTCTCCCACGTCAACGTTCCTCTCTATCTCTTACTTCATCCTTTCCCTTCCCTCTAAAAATAAGTAACTAAAATCTAAAAGTACATAAATTTTATTATATAGGGTCCAGCAGAAGTAATACTTGCTTCACTATGGTTGGTAAGGTACTTGAATGTTTTGCATAAGATGGACAGCAATTTGAACATTTCATCTAAAATGTCATACAGTGTGCTTGAGTGTGATATTGTTATGTTACAGAATTACATGCTTATAATTTGGTAATAAAAGAGGTTTTAATAAAAAAGGGGGCATTTCTTGTGCTGGACCCAGTATTTAAAAAAAAAATCTTTGCTTTAAATGATGTTTTCCTTGTGTTAATTTTAAGAAAATTTATGGCATAAGAAAATGATGTGATATAATATAAAACAATTAAAATTTTGTTTATATAGATATACAATCTTTTACATTCAATGTTTGTATTAGTTGCAGGTATACAGCATAGTGCTTAGAATTCTGTCATATCCATTGTTCATTTTCTATGTTATTGATTTCTGCTCTTTTTAAAAATATTATTTTTTTTATTGATTTTGAATTACAATTTTTCCCTTTTCTCCCCATTACTCCCCCCTGTGCTACCCACCCCCCATCTCCCACATTCAATCCTTCCCACCCCACCCCATTGTCTTTGTTCATGGGTCTTTTGTACATGATTCTTGACTTGATCCTTCCCTTCCTCTCCTTAGTTATTCCCCCTTCCCCTTCTGATCACTATCAGTTTGTTCTTTATTTCTTTATCTCTAGTTCGATTTGGATCATTTGTTTGTTTTGTTGATTGGGTTCTACTTATAGGTGAGATTATATCATATTTGTGTTTCACTGCCTGGCTTAGTTCACTTAGCTTAATGGTCTCTAGTTCCATTCACGCTGTCGCAAAGGGTAGGAGTTCCTTCTTCCTTTCTGAATTCTTAAGAAATAAAACCAGTAGTGGAATTTCCAAGTCAAAAGGCAGTTCCATTTTTAGCTTTTTGATGAAACTCCAAGCTGTTTTCCACAGTGCCTGCACCAGTCTGCATTCCCACCAACAGGGTACTAGGGTTCCCTTTTCTCCACAACCTCTACAGCACTTGTTTGTTGATTTGTCTATGATGGTCATTCTGACCAGTGTGATGTGGTACCTCATTATTGTTTTAATTTGCATCTCTCTGATGGCTAGTGATGCTGAATATCCTTACATATGTCTCTGGGCCCTCTGTATATTCTCCTTGAAGAAGTGTCTGTTCTTATCTTTTTTATGTGCTTATTTTTGGATTTAATTTATTCTTGTAGTTTTATAAGGAAGAAGTTTAGGTCATTGATTTAAGGTGATTTTTTTTTCTATTCTAATAACTTAAAGCATATCTGTCCATCTGAACATGCTGTTCAGAATTGCTGTAAGCTTCACTTGTGGGTTATTTAGCTGTATTTTGTTTAATTCTCAAATAATTGTGAAATTTCTAGATTTTTTTTTGATGAGGCAGTGTTTTCCAATATAATTTTCTTGAGTCAGAAAGTATAACCTGCAAAATATAAAATTTGAAATAGGTCCAGTGTGTGGTCTATGATGGTGAATATTTTAGATTCACTTGAAAAGAATTTCTATTACACAATTTTGGGGTTTTTGTTTAATAAATGAAAGCTACATCAGTATGTAATTTTTACGAAGCCAGAAGTAAGCCTATGATTTTATGGTCAATTAATATTTGACAAAGAAGTCAAGAACATACAATAAGGTAAAGACAGTCTATTCAAAAAATGGTATCGGGAAAATTGGACAGATGGGTGCAAAATGTGAAACCAGACCAACTTCTCACACTGTACAAAAGAATAAACTCAAAATGGATGAAAGACTTAAATGATAGGCTTGAAACCATAAAAAGATCTTAAAAGAAAACATAGGAGGGAAAATCTCAGACATTTCTTGTAGCATTATTTTTCTGATATATCACCTCAGGCAAGGCAAATGAACAAACAAAAAAAATAAACAAATGGGACTATATCAACCTGAAAAGTTTCTGTGCAACGAAGGAAACCATCAACAAAATGAAAAGACAACACAATGAAAGGGGGAACATATTCCCCAATGATACATTTGATAAGGGGTTAATATCTAAAATTTATAAAGATCTCATAGGACTCAACCCAATTAAAAATGAGTAAAGGACCTGAAGAGATACTTCTCCAAAGAGGACATACAGATTGTCAATAGACAGATGAAATGGTGTTCAACATCACTATTCATCATAAAAATGAAAGAAAAATCCCACAGTGACATATCACCTTACACCCATCAGAATGGCTATTGTTAATAAAACATACAACAACTGCTGGTGAGGATGTGGAGAAGGGGAAAAACTTTTGCACTGTTGGTGGGCAGTTTGGGAAAGACACTGTAGAAACATTATGTAGTTACCTCAAAAAATAAAAATGGAACTACCGTATGACTGAGCAATTCCATTTCTTGGAATATATTTGGAGAAACCTGAAACACTAATTTGGAAGAATACATGTACCCCCATGTTGACTGTATTTTTTTTTACAATATCCAAGATTTGAAACAGTCCAAGTGCCCATAAGTAGATGAGTGGATAAAAAAAATCATGGTACATTTACACAATGGAATACTACTCAGGTGTAAAAAAAGAAGGAAATATTACCTTTTACAACAGCATGGATGGACCTGGAGAGTATTATGCTAAGTAAAATAGCCAGTAAGAAAAAGACAAATACTATATGATTTCATTCATATGTGGGATATAATGAACAAAATAAACTGAAGACCCAACAGAATCTGACTCATAGATTGAGAACAGACTGACAGTTGCAAAAAGGTAGGGTGGTTGTGGGGCTGGGTGAAAAATTTGAATGGGCCCTGGCTGGTGTGTCTCAGTAGATTGCATGCTGGCCTGTGAACCAAAGGGTCACTGGTCTGATTCCCAGACAGGGCACATGCCTGGGTTGCAGGCCAGGTCCCCAGTAGGGGGTGCTCAAGAGGCAACCACATATTCATGTTTCTCTCCCTCTTTCTCCCTCCTTTCCCCTCTCTCTAAAAATAAATAAATAAAGTATTTTTAAAAAAGAAGAAGGGATTAAGCAGGAAAAAAAAATCATAGACAACGACAACAGAATGGTGATTACCAAAGAGGAAAAGGAGTCATGGAAGGTAGACGAGGTTAGAGTGGTGATAAATGGTAATGAAAGGAGACTTGATTTAAGGTGATAAACACACAATACAATATATAGATGATGTACTATAGAACTGCATACCTGAAACCTATGTAATTTTATTAAGCAATGTCACCCCAATAAATGGAATTAAAATATATAGTTTTGCTATAAATGACTAGGAGAGGGGTGCTATAAGTTTGATATATGATGATGGATTTTACTTATTTTTGCTTTATTTTTGTCATTTTCTCTTTATGTGTTATTAGGAATGTTGAAAGTTTTGGTTATATTTTATTTCCGAATGAGTTAAGTTTTTCTGCGATGAAACATCTCTTACCTAAGGAATTGGTCTTGTTTTGATGTCTTCTTTAGCTGATACTAGTGTAAGTTTCTTAGCTTTGATTTTCATATCCATTAGATTTCAATTGTTTTAATATTTAAAGTAGGTTTCTTTTTTATTTATTTAAAAAATATATTTTATTGATTATGCTATTACAGTTGTCCCGTTTTTTCTTCCCCTTTATTCCCCTCTGCCCTGCACCCCCCAAGTAACTAGCATTCCCCACTAATTTGTTCATGTCCATGGGTAGTGCATATAAGTTCTTTGGCTTCTCCATTTCCTACACTATTCTTAACTACCTCTGTCTATTTTTTACCTACTATTTATGCTTCTTATTCCCTGTACCTTTTACCCATTCTCCTTCCTCCCCCTCCCCTCTGATCTCCATTTCTGTGATTCTGTTCCTGTTCTAGTTGTTTGCTTAGTTTGTTTTTGTTTTTGGTTTTTTTTCATGTTCAGTTGTTGATAGTTGTGAATTTGTTGTCATTTTACTGTTCATAGTTTCTGATCTTCTTCTTAGGTAAGTTCCTTGAACATGTCATATAATAAGGACTTGGTGAGAATGAATTCAGTTAACATTTTTTTGGGTGGTATATCTTTATTTATTTATTTTAGATTGTCCTTTATTTATTTATTTAGTTCAAATACATTTGTCTCTACATTCCCATCACCACTTTCACCTGCCCCCCTCCCCCTCCTCCCTCCCTCAATCCTTCCCCACTTTGGCTTTGTCCGTGTGTCCTTGATATATGTTCCTTTTTAACTTAACCTTATCTGGGAAGAACTTGATCTGCCCTTCCATTCTAAATGATAGCTTTGCTGGATAGAGTAATCTTTGATGTAGGTCCTTGCCTTTCATGACTTTGAAGACTTCTTTCCAGCCCCTTCTTGCCTGCAAGGCTTCTTTTGAGCAATCAGCTGATAGTCTATGGGAACTCCTTTGTAGGTAACTGTCTCCTTTTCTTTTGCTGCTTTTAAGATTTTCTCCTTATCTTTAATCTCGGGTAATGTAATAATGATGTGCCTTGGTATGTGTTTTCTCTGGCCCAACTTCTTTGGGACTCTCTGAGCTTCCTAGATCTCCTGGAAGTCTATTTCCTTTGCCAGATTGTGGAAGTACGCCTTCATTATTTTTTCAAATAAGTTTTCAATTTCTTGCTCTTTTTATTCTCCTTCTGGCACCCCTGTGATTCAGATGTTGGAACATTTAAAGTTGTCCTAAGGGTTCCTAAGCCTCTCTTCTTTTTTTTTTTTTTAATTCTTGTTTCTTCATTCTGTCCTGGTTGAAAGTTTATTTCTTCCTTCTGCTCCAAATCGTGGATGTGAGTCCTGGTTTCCTTCCCTTTACTGTTGGTTCCCTGTATATTTTTCTTTATTTCACTTTGAATAGTCTTCACTTTTTCCTCCATTTTGCGATCACACTCAACCATTTCTGTGAGCATCCTGATTACCAGTATTTTGAACTCTGCATCTGATAGGTTGGCTCTCTTTTCGTGGCTTAGTTCTATTTTGGGAGCTTTGATTGGTTTTTTTATTTGGGCCATATTTCTCTGTCTGGAAGTACCTGTTATATTGGAAGGGGAAGAACCTTAGGTATTCATGGGAGGTGGGTTATACCCAGGTCACTGTGTTGTGATGCTGTATGTAGGGGAGGGGTCAGAGAAGGAACAATGCTGCTTGCTTGGCTCGTGGCTGTCTGGCTTTCAGTCAGTTCCCCTGCTCCCCACAAGCCAGTTGGGCCATTCTGGTGTTGGTTCTCACGTGGGTAGGTTTGTGTATGTTCTGGGACCCTATGGGTCTCTCCAACAACCTCTTCTGTGAGGTTGGGAGTTTCTCCCACTGTCGTATCCCTCACAAACTTTCACAGCCAGAGGTTTTGAGGCTTTATTGCACTTGAACTCTGGGTTATGTGGTCTGTCTCGCTCCCTAGCTGTTCCACCTGGTTTATCCACAAGCAAATGTGGGACCGCCAAGTCCACCAACTGTTACCTTGTCGCATGTCCTCTCTGCCCTGGTTACCCACCTCTGCCCCTTCTGCCGGTCTGGATGAAGGTTTCTTTTTTAACTCCTTGGTTGTCAGACTTCCATAGAGTTCAATTTTCTGGCAGTTCTGGTTATTTTTTGTTTTTAAATTTGCTGTTTTCTTTGTTTTGGTTGTGCGAGGAGACAAAGTGTGTCTACCTATGCGTCCATCTTGGCCAGAAGTCTCTAAAGTAAATTTTGTAGGCAGCATATATTTAGTCATTCTTTGTTATCCAGCCTGACAATATCTGCTTATAAGTGGAATTTTTAAACTATTAACATTTAAATTATTTATGTATGTAGTTGGATTAAGTTTATTGTTTTGATATATTTTTGTGTTTGTCCTATATAACATCTGTTCTTGTCTTTCTTTATAATTTTTACTTTTGATTAAAAAATACTTTTAGTATCTCATTTTAATTTTTCTAGTGGCCACTTAAGCACACATTTTTGCCTTAGTTTTAAATGTTCTCCTTAAAAAAGTAAAATATATATTTTAACTTATAGGATACATAAAGTTAATATTGTTTCACTTAATGATAAAATATAAAAATCTTATAATAGTATAATTATATTTCATCCCCTGCTATTTGTGTATTTATTGTCACCTATATTTTATTTACTTATGTTTTAAACTATATAATAAGAGTTTGACAATTTTCATACCATACAGTTGATTGTGAATTATTATTTCTGCATGGGATATAGAAAGTTGCAAGGGAATTTTGTCCCCATTTTCATAATGAAAAAAAAAAAAACAAATAATCTGCAAAATCAAAACTGTTTCTGAAAACCCCAGATAGCTTAGCTCACAAGACAAATGAGATATCTCATTTCCAAAAATGACAATCGCCTCTGAGGAGATAAAAGAAACATGAACTATTTCACGGGAGGCAGAAGAAGCTGCAAAAGAAGTGCTTTAGTATAGCACAGCTAAATGTTAACAAATTCCAATTAGATGATTGTGGGAAAACATATTAGTTTAGAATTACTTGAAACCCCCAACATAAGAGGAATGAGATTTCACTTTACAGTAATTTATATGGGCCTCCACTGATTATTCACAAGAAAATTCTGTGGCAGGGCAGAAGACAAGATGAGTAACTTTTAGTTCGAGGGTCCAGGCTCCATTGACAGACCATGATACAATACCATAAAATTCCTACAATCATTTTGTGGGAACAAATTGCCTTAAGCCACTGGGGGAGGAAAGGCAAGCTGTCTTACCCCCAGTACTTAGGTAAAGATCCAGTTCATCTGAGTGAGAGGTAGATTCACAACCTTTGTGACCCAGGATTCAGGAAAAACCCCACCTTTTGGAGGGATGGTTTCCATCTGCCTCTTGGGAAACTGCAGGAAACCTTCTATCCAGCCTTCACAATGCAGGCAACTATATCTGCTTCTGGATAAGGAATAATAACAAACGCTATCAGCAAATGGAAAGGAGCTTAAAGACCTTCCCCAGATGCAAGGAAGTGTTGGCTGACACCAAGGTAAGAGGGGTAAGAATGATATGACCTCATTCACAAGGACCGAATGTATAGGTGCTACCTAATGAGACTTGACAAAAATAAAATTCTGCAGATTTTCCATGAGACATATAGAACAAATATTTAAAAACTGTATATGGAACCACATGCGACTCCAAATAGCCACAGCAATTTTGAGAAAGAAGAACAAAGTAGGAGGGATCATAATACCTAAAATCAAAGTATATTACAAGACCACTGCAATCAAACAGTCAGGTACTGGCATAAGGAAAGACACATACATCAATGGAATGGAACAGAGAGCCCATAAATAAATCCAAGTCTCTAGGTCAACTAATATTTGACAAAGGAGGCAGGAGTATAAAATGTAGTAAAAATATCTCCTTCAATAAATGGTGCTGGGATATCTAGACAGGTACATGCAAAAAAAAAAATGAAACTAGACCAGTAATTTACATCATATACCAAAATAAACTCAAGATGGATATAAGACTAAAATATAAACTATGACACCATAAAAGTCCTAGAGGAGAACATAGGTAGAAAACTCTTAGATATCCCATGCAGCAATATTTTCACTGATATGTCCCTTAGGGCAAGGGATATAAAAGAAAGAATAAACAAATGGGGCTACATCAAATTAAAAAGCTTATGCACGGCTAAAGAAAACATCAGAAAAATAAAAAGGGAACCAACTGCATAGGAACATATACCCACCAATGATACCTCAGACAAGAGCTTGATTTCCAAAATATGTAAAGAACCCTCTGACTCAACACCAGGAATACAAACAATCCAGCTAAAAAATGGGCAAAGGACCTGAACAGACACTTCTCCAAGGAAGACATAGAGAGGTCCCAGAGACATTTGAAAGGATGCTCAGCATCACTAGCCATTAGACAGCTGCAAATTAAAATCACAATGAGATACCACCTCACATTGGTCAGAATGGCTATCATCAACAAATCAAGAAAAAAGTTCTGGTGAGATTTTGGAGAAAAGGGGATCCTAGCTCACTGATGGTGGGAATGCAGACTGGTGCAGCACTGCGGAAAACTATGAAATTTCCTCAAAAATCTAAAAATGCAGCTGCCTTTTTATCCCATGATTCCACTGCTGGGAGTATACCCTAAGAATACTGAAACATCAATTCAAAAGAATCAATGCAACCATATGTTCATAGCAGCATTATTTATAATATCCAAGTGCTGGAAACAGCTTAAGTGTCCATTAGTAAATGAGTGGATCAAAAAACTGGGGTTCTTTGACACAATAGAATAGTATGCAGCAGGAAGAAAGAAGGAATTTCTATCTTTCTCGACAGAATAGATGGAACCAGAGAGCATTATGCTAAGCAAAATAAGCCAGGCAGTGAAAGACAAATACCATATGATCTCACCTATAATTGAAACCTAATCAACAAAGCAAATAAATGAGCAAAAAAGAACCACAGACATGGAAATAAAGAAGAAAATGACAGTGATGAGAGGGAGTGGAAGGGAGTAAAGGGGGAAAGAAAGGGAAAGGTCAAGTCAAGGAACATGTACAAAGGACCCATGGACAAGGACAATGGGCTAGGGATTGTCTTTGGGAGCAGGAGCTGGATGTGGCATGGAAGAGCACTGTGGTGGTGGGGGTGTGTGGAAATTGGGACAGCTATAACTGAACAATAATAAAAAAAATGTTACTCCAAGTAGGGCACCATGACACATCTATTAAACAGAAAGTTTCAGGATATTAGGCCTGGTTTTAATACAGTCATAAACCATCTTAGATATTCTCTTGATCATAACATTTTGATTCCTGATCCCATTGCTTCATTCCTTCCTTTTCTCTCTCCCTCTCTCCCTCTCTCCCTCCCTCCCTCCCTCCTTCCCTTCCTTCCTGTCTTGGTTCTTTCATTTCTTCCTAATCATGGCTTTGTATCTCTGTTGTAAGAATTTAAGTTGTTCCTGGGTTTTGAAACACTTGTGTACATGGTGCTGATCCTCTGGTCAAATTACACAATCTTTCTGAGCATAGAACTGACCTTGACCTTTTATACAATTTTGTACTATTGCTAGAATCCAATGGCACTAGTATTACATCACCTATAAAATTAACCATTCTTAAATGACTGAAAATATATTCTAGTGCAACTTTCAATCAACGAAAAGGTTAAATAAAGCTTGTTATATATTTTAAGAACTGGTATGTGATCATGCCAAAATACTAATTGCTCATAGCAGGAAATGTATAAGGTCGATTTATATATTGTTGGTTAAAAAATAAAATTCTTTGGTTTTAAAAATAAACACTTCCCATCTGTTGTATGAATTTTTCTGCAACTCCCAGGAAAAGACAAATCTCTCCCCTTTTTATACTGTTCACATTCCAGTGCTAAATGTTAAATAACAGGAGAAACTTATCCTTAAGCTAGGTTTGAATCAGATGTAACCCATCATCCACTGACTATATAAAGCTTGTTGATCTACTACTTTTAATTTCCCATTTAATTAGACATTAAAATAGAAAAAAATAATATTGTATACAAGTACAGCTATGTACTTTAGAACCTAGTATAGGTTTTCAAACTCGATTTCAAAACTCATACCAAATAATTTTTATATAATACATATGCTTAAAAATAACTTTAATTATTCTCTTTCATTCTACAGTCACTCCTGTCACTAGTATTCTGTTTCAGAGATTGCCAAAATTTACCCGTTGGCACAAGCTTTATTTTTAGGTGTGTTCTTTCTCAACTAAAAATCACTGATGTGTAGAAATTTTCCATTTATTCACTGATTAGAAAATAATAACACATGGTACTTTAGCAGCATGTCAAAGGAGCGTACATGCTGTCATTTTCTAAGCTGTAATTGCAGGCAGTGCTTTCATGTAAGGCAATTTTCTTTTAAAAATGAGAGAGCATATGGCCTGAAAAGAGAGAGAGAGAGCTAGAAAATATTATTTCTATCATTTATTCTGGAATCTCTTCAACATCTTATCTATATCACTTAAAATAAGTAAGATATTGATCACAAAGCTGCCATAGGTCAATATGTTGAAGTCTACATGCTCACCTCAAAATGTATTGGAAAATAAAAAAATATAAAGTGTTTATGGTATCATGCAGTTGTAAAAACAAATGGATAGAATCTTTTTGGTAAGTGGAGCTTGAATATTTGTTCCAATGCCTGAGTTATATATAGCTGTTCCTATTACGAAATCTTCCCCCAAAATTTGATTTGGGATAACATTGTCTAAAGTTCTGTGGGATTATAGAGATGATCAAGATTAACCATAAAGTATACATAGCCATCAATTCCTATGGTACAAAGTGGGTCTAGTACAGTTTGGGTAATTCCAGGTAACCAATTATGTTATAGTCATGAGAGTTTAAACTGAAGAGGAAATACTATGAGAAGTGAATTTTACCCCATGTAAGTGAAAGTTTTATTAAAACATGTTCTGTTTTAATAACCAGGGAATTATTGACATTGTTTTTCTTTCTCTCTCAATACATTTTGGAGTTACCTATCACATAGATGTGTCTTAAAGAAAGATGTGCAGATTGGGGAAAGAAAATAATTTTCTGTGAAGATACTTTCTAGAACAGTTTGTTAGTGTTATATTACTCTCTAACAAAGCTGGAACAGCATATCTCCTTTTAAACTAGGTTCAAAGTAAAACATAGTCATTTGGCTCAAGTAATGAAATTATAAATATCGCTCTATTGTATGAAATTTATCAGACTTCCTGGCTGATTTAATTTTTTTCCTATTACTTGATAAAGTATATTAGTGATATTACCCAAAAACAAACTAGAAGACACGGGCCAAGTTACCCAAGGCATTGTTTACATGATAGTGGGAAAATGTTTTGCAATTGAAATATTTATGGAATTTGTAGCTTGTTGATGAATAGGAAGCTCAAAATACTTTCACTGAAGATGCAGGGTTCCAAACACAAAAGCACAAAAACGGAAGGGTAGGCAATACACTTGGAAAAAGAGTTTGATCTGCTGTTTAGAGAATGCTACCACAATGAGTTTACCCACAGCCTTTGATCAAATTTTGCTATAATCTAAAGTCAATGAATTAGGTGGGATTATGATGACAAATCTCAGACACTTTTTTAACTAAAAGCATATCTTCTTGAAAAAAGTGAAGGGATTAAGCAAAGAAAAAAATAATAAACATTAACAACAGAATGGTGATAAACAGAGAGAAGGGGGCTGAGGGGAGGCAAAGGGGGGATAAGTGATGATGGAAGGAGACTTGACTGTGGTAGAAACACAATGCAATACAGAGATGATATATTATAGATTGTATACCTGAAACCTGTATCTCTCCATCTCTGCTGGGACTGTTCTACTTGTGATTTGCTCCTACACAACTTGTTTTCCAACCACAAATTAACCCATTTATCAAATGATGTCTTGCTCTTTCACTTACCTTCCTTTTTACATTATAGATGATGGCAAAAATGTTTGAATTCTTTTATTTGAATTGTGGTCTGTATATAAACAGCTTCTTATTTTGAAAAGAGGAATTTTCTTCATTGTTAATAAAACAAATGCTATAGTTCTTACAACTAATGACTATTTAGAAAGCATTGAAAACATTTGACTTTGCTAGATCTTATATATCTTCAAAGGTCTCTCCTAACATGCCAAAGAAATTAACATTAAATTGACAAAAGTGCTTTCATTTTCAGCTTGTATGACATAACCTTTAAATAGAATAGTGTTCATTCTAGAAATTAATAAATACTTATTTCAGTTATTTACAGTATGCATTGAATGTTTTACATTTGTCAAGCAATCCTTTCACATTGATCATTTCCTAATTCTCAAAAAAGTCATTTATTTTTTAAAGAGGTAACTAAGACATACAGAGGTTCTATAACCTAATTATAGTCACAAGTCCAATAAAAGACATAGCAATTTCGCAAACCTACTATCAGAACTTTTAAGTCTGAATTATTGCCATTAGTGTCTTCATTTAAAAATGTATTCTAACCAAATTACAGTACTTCAAATATACCATTAGTTATGAAGAAATAAACTACAGAAACCTCTAAACCAGGGTTTCTGAACCTAATCACTTTTGATATTTTTGGATAGATAATTTTTGGAGGGTGGGAATCATTAAGAAGGACTATACTACAAGTATTCATTATAAGATGTTTAGCAGTATCCTTGGTTCTAACTCTTATATGCCAGTGGCAAACCCCACCCAATTCTAGTTGTGACAACCAAAAAAATCTCCAGGCAGTGTTAAGTGTCCTTCTGGGGACTGCTGCTCTGAAGAAAACAACACCATGTTTCCTCTTTTAAGGATTAAATTTATAATCTAGTTTTATAGTTTTCAATAGCCTGTTAGAATCAGGAGTACATTAAAATAAATAAATGTATATTCTTTGATGTTATTCCCACAGATACAATGAGAAGGTCCATCATCTTCTATTGTTGTAATATACTGGGTAAAGTTTTAAGCTAAACTAGTCTTGTGTAATTATAAGAATGTTTAAAACCTAAGATTAGTTTAATTACATTGCCTTGTTATTATGACAAAATCTAAACTCCTTTTGAGAAAAAGTAATACAGCCATATTTGTGTAAGTTTTAAAGTGTAATCTTGGGCAACATTTATGGCATTGCTGAAGGTTTCTTCAAAGATGGGATCTGAAAGAGAAGTCTGTGAAAATGGCTTTAGAGCATTCTTGAAATTCCTGATATAATCTAAATGGTAATGTTAAAACTGTGCTATATTTTGTTTGTTATTCTAAAGACCCCCTAGTCTTGATTTAACCTTAAAAGCTGTAAAAATTTTATCTATATATTATAATATTATGGGATTCCATGATGTAATAATCTACATATATAGATACATAAGTGAATGAGCATTGTAACTGGAATAATTTCTTATCCTTCAAAATGTGTGTATTTTCTTTAGGCATTGTCAACTTTTAATGTTATTCCAAATCTTTAGGGTAGATTAGCTATTTTTGTCACTCACCATTCCTTCCATCTTCACTTTGAAAGTCTCAACACTCACCAGATATCTCTCTGTCCCAAGAAGGACAGTCTGTTTATAAGTCTCCCAAATGCCTTCATGAAAACCAAAAAAAAGTTTAGAAATAAAACAAATTGATGGACTAATAACCTAAGTCACAATTAATGTCTAGTAAATTATAATACATAGTGGTTGGCTCAAAAACCACATGATCCATTTTTAGTGACATAAGTGCCATCCTAGTTTTATGGAACCCAAGGCTGCTTTGTTTGCTTGGCTACCATATACATTGAGAAAAAAGGTAATATATTGTGGTGCTAAAATAAGATGCCAACAGTAAAATGTTTCTGATTATTTTGTCTAAAAAAGCTTTATTCCCTACTAATTTCTGTAGAAATGCATGCCTTTGTTGCTACTTCTGCATGAAGATTTGTTTATATTTTATAGTTAGCAAAATTGCGACCAAAAGAAAATTTCTGGAAATATGAAATTTTCCAGAAATTTTCTCAACCTATCTTTTAAAATGAACTATGTCCAAGAGGTGGCTGGACATTACTGATGAGTTTCCCTTACAAACTGATTCCCCATTCCCTTCGACTGAAATTTAAAATTAAATGCTACAAAAGAATGCAGCTATATCCTTCCTTATTCACCATTCTCAGAAAGGCTCCATTTTATTTTGCTAGCAATGCTAATTGCTCCTTATTACTATGCCATTATGCTCCATTTCCAAAATAAATAATATTTATGAAACATTGGAACAATAAATAAACTGTGTGTTTATTGTGTTTATTCAATAATGAGGCTTTCTTTCCAAATTACATGGCTCAGCTCTGACTGCTGTTCAAGCAGAACCATCATGCTTTCCAGACAACCCTGCCAAGTTATTTGTCTTTTGCATACACATTTTTTGTTTTGATACTTGGAGAATAGCAATTAGGCAATTCCAGGTGGTGTGGTTACCAGAAGATAATCACATTTCAGAGCCATTAGATGCTACACACACACTGAGGCTTTTAATTCTCAGGGGTATGATTATCTCATTCCTGCTCTTCTTCATGCCATGTCACTATCCCCTTTCTTTTTCACACTACTAAAGTTAGAGATTCTTCAGTTCCCCCCAATTATGTCACTTCAACCACACAATCATACTAAGAACACTGTCAGAGAACAACAATAACCACAAAAAACAACACAGCACTTTATTCAGCCAACAATCTGGGTTTTCTCCCCAACGTTTAATTTCAGTGTGTGTTATATTTTCCAGTAATTCATTGTTTTTGGAATACTAGCAAGGGCATTTGTAGACATCCAGAATTTAGAGGGATGAGTATTTTGGCAGGCTTTGGCCATATCTTATTTTTTTCCCTATTCCCAATTCATCCTATTCCAACCCTCCCCTAACTTTTAACACAGAACATGAGCTCAGTGTGTACACAGTAATTCCTTCATCTTGCAAGTGTTTCCAACCAGTTAATGTAATATAGAAATGCTTAAAATAGTAATTATAAGCCCGAATGTCAACCTTCAGAAATATTTTCAAATTAATTCCCATTTTTAATGAATATGTTTCCTAAACTGTAATCCATAATGCCATATTGTGCCATAAAATGTTAATAGACAGACTGTAAAAAGTAAAACTCTATGGTTACTCACATTTTAAAATGTCTGGGTTAAATAAATTTCATTAATTTGTTAAATTTCTGAGAAGCCCTATACTCCTGCACATTGCAAGTTTCACAGGGATTTTTTTTCCAGGAAAGGTTGCATAAATTTATTTGACTACAGATCTTTTTTTAAAAATATATGTGGTGCATTATAGGACTAAGCCTCCAAAAATCTTTTTAAACCAATCAAATTCAGTATCTGAACTAAGATAAAAAAGCTTAGTTTAGAGTTTTATAGCATGCGATCCATATATAGGTTTCAGGGGGTCAATGTCCATATCTATATTTTTCTGGAAAGAAACTTGAAATATTGGTTATTTGTTGTGTTTGTACTCCTATAGAGTGTATAAAACAGATAAGTTGGTAATAAATTAATTTCAGATAGATGACAAAAATCTGGGAAAGTCTAATTGGAGGAGATGGCATTTATGTTTGGCTCTGAGGATTTCAAAAGTCAGAGATGAGGCTTAGGTAGATGAGGCAGGTGGTAGCTGAACCCACTTGCTCATGCACCCAACTGTGGTACCTTTCCAATCTTCTGAAGAACAGTGAATAGCCTATGGAATCCCAGTTTATATTAAGTTTGGAAGCCAAAGAGGGCAGAGGATATTTTTTTTTTTTTACTTTATCAAAAATTTATTAATGTAAAATGCTGCACATCTGGTTCCTAATTATTTTTCATCCTGAATTTGACAATTACCAAAGATTAATTTTAAGTAGTTTGATGAAATATGATTTGTACATAATCTTTGATTTAGAAAAAAGTAACAGAGAGGAGTAGAGAAATGTAACATAAATCTGAACTTGATTAAAGTATATCTCAGCTCTATATTATTGTCAGAAATATTCAAAGGTCAGCAAGTTGTTTCTTTGTGCAGAGACAAATATAATGGGCATATTTAGTGCTTTGTCAATATTAGCCTATTCAATAAGGACCCTTAACAGAGCAAAAGTTATTCAATTTAATGCTTTGGTACAACTACCTCAAGTTACTGAAAAATTGTATCTAAGTCAATGGCTGTTTATCATCTTTTTTTTTTTTACATTTTTAATTGGGTTGTTTATTTTCTTTTTTTTATTTTTTTAAATTAATTTATTTACTTTTTAAATACATTTGTCTCTGCCTTCCCCCCACCTCTTTCCCTTGCCCCCTCCCACCTTCTCTCCCTCAGCTCTTCCACTTTGGTTTTGTCCATGAGTCCTTGCTATATGTTCCTTGACTTTCCCCTTCCCTTCCCTTTCCCTGCCCCCCCTTCCCTCTTGTTTTAAAAGAGATGGATAAGGTGGGAGTTGTGAATACTAGTAAATCTGCTAGAGGAAAAACCCAACAAAAAAGGAGCCACCAAGAGGTAAAACACAAGTACAACAAGAAAGGCCACACAAATGAAAGAAAGGGCAACCCTAGAGCATCCAAAACAAGGAGATCAAAGAGACCATACCACTGAGTCCCACAAAACTCCTACTGTAGAATTTCACCCTGCAAAGACAGCTAGCAAAGCAGAGCATCAGTAATCGCAGATACAAACAAAAACAGTAAACTAAAGTAGAAAAAAACTTGCAATTGAAAGGAATGGAAGACTCCCCACTAAAAGAGCTAACTAAAATGGAGGCAGCAACCTATCAGATACAGAATTCTAAAGAACTATTTTAAGGATGCTCAAGGAACTCACAGACAAGTACATGGAACTGAGTGATAACTACAACAGTATGAAAAATGAAATAAAAACTCTGAACAAGGAACAGGAAGAGAACTCAGGCCCAGCCCAAGCAGTGAGCTATCTTCCTTTGTCTCATAACCATGTCTGCCAACAAGAATGCTAATTCACCAGTTACCCACCTTAACGGATTTAAGAACAAGGGGAAAGACAGTACAGAAATGAGACATCACCAGATAGAAGTTAATGTGGAGCTGAGAAAAGCTAAGAAGGATGAACAGATGCTGAAAAGGAGAAATGTAAGCTCATTTCCTGATAATGCTACTTCTCCCCTTCAGGAACACAGCAACAACCAGGGCACTATAAATTGGTCTCTTGAGGACATTGCCAAAGGCATAAATAGCAATGATTTGGAAAGCAAGTTCCAAGCTACCCAGGGTGAAAGAAAACTGCTTTCTAGGGAAAAACAACTACCCATAAACAACATAATCTGGGCTGGTTTGTTTCCAAAATTTGTGTCCTTCCTTGGCAGAACTGATTGTAGTACCATTCAGTTTGAGTCTGCCTGGGCCCTCACTAACATTGCTTCCAGGACATCAGAACAGAGCAAGGCTGTAGTAGATGGAGGTGCTATCCAAACATTCATTTCTTTGTTGGCATCTCCCGATGCTCACATCAGTGAACAAGCTGTATAGGCTCTAGGAAACATCACAGGTGATGGTTCGGTTTTCTGAGACTTGGTTATCAAGTACGGTGCAGTTGATCCACTGTTAGCTCTTCCTGCAGTTCCTAATATGTCATATTTAGCATGTGGTTACTAACATAATCTTACCTGGATACTTTCTAACCTTCATCACAACAAGAATCCTGCACCCCCATTAGATGCTGTTGAGCAGATTCTTCCTACTTTAGTTCATCTCCTGCATCATGATGACCCAGAAGTATTAGCAGGTAGCTGCTGGGCCATCTCCTATCTCACTGGTGGTCCAAATGAATGGATTGAAAAGGTTGTGAAAACAGGAGTTGTGCCCCAAGTTTTGAAGCTCCTAGGAGCTACTGAATTGCTAATTGTGACTCCTGTGCTAAGAGCCATAGGAAATATTGTCACTGGGACAGATGAGCAGACTCAGGTTGTAATAGATGTGGAAATCCTTGCCATCTTTCCCCAGCCTGTTAATGAACTCTATTACTAATATACAGAAGGAAGCTACACGGACAATATCAAACATCATAGCTGGCCTACAGGACCAGATACAGCAAGTTGTGAATCATGGATTAGTCCCATTCCTCATTGTTGTTCTGTCTAAGGCAGATTTTAAGACACAAAAGGAAACTGTATGGGCTGTGACCAACTATACAAGTGGTGGAACAGTTGAACAGATTGTACACCTTGTTCATTGTGGCATAATAGAACCATTGGTGAAGGATACAAAAATTATTCTGGTTAGTCTGGACATCATTTCAAATATCTTCCAGGCTGCTGAGAAACTATATGAAACTGAGAAAATTAGTTAATGATCAAAGAATGTGGAGGTTTGGACAAAATTGAAGCTCTACAAAACCATGAAAATGAATCTGTATACAAAGCTTCATTGAACTTGATTGAGAAGTATTTCTCTGTAGAGGAAGGGGAAGATCAAAATGTTGTGCCAGAAACTACCTCTGATGGCTATATGTTCCAAGTTCAGGATGGCATTCCTGGGACCTTTAACTTTTAGATTGTACACCGGAGGCACAAAATATTGTTTGTTGTGTACTATGTTTGGTATAAGTTTGTCTTAACCATTTCTTTACTAAAAACTCTTTTAAATATGGTTTGTTACTGTAGCACTTTTTACAACAAAACTATACTTGAACAGTTCCAAACTGTACATACTGTATGAAACTTCTCCTCTCAATGGGTTTCTTATTTCTGTGTGAAATTTCCTATCTTACATGTTCCTGTAAATAAAAATTAAGTTTCTCCATTTATGTTACTTCACCAAAAAAGAAAGGAAGAAATAAAGAATAGAGTTTCTGAAATAAAAAACACACTAGAAGGAATTACAGGTAGGTGGATGAAACACAGGAACAAATCAGTGACCTGGAAGACAATGTAGAAAAAATACCCAGGTAGAGCTCCTGTATGAAAAAAGACTCAAAAAATAAGAAAACTTGAGGAAACTTCAGGGCACCATGAAATACAACAATATTTGAATCATAAGAATAACAAAAGGAAAAGAAATGGAGCAAGGGATAGAAACCCTGTTTGAAAAAATAATGAAAGAAAAATTCCCGAACATGGAGAGGGTAAAAAGCAGGCAAATACAAGAAGCACAGAGGGTTCCAATCAACATAAAACCAAAGAGGCCAAATTTAAGAACTATAGTAAATAAATTGCCAAGTTTTAAAGACAAAGAGAGAATCATAAAAGCAGAAAGTGAGAAAAAAAAGTAACACACATGGGAGCTCAAATAGGGCTAACAGCTGATTTCTCAACAAAAACACTACAGGCTAGAAGGGAATGACAAGAAACATTCCAAGTAATAAAAATCAAAGGCCTGCAATCAAGACTACTCTACTCAGTGAGACTCTCAATTAAAATAGAAGACAAAGAAAGGAATTTCCCAGACAACAGAAAGGTAAAAGAATTCCTCTCCACCAAACGAGCACTACAAGATATGCTAAAGGACTGCTTTAAGAAGATGAAGAAAAAGAGTGAGAGAGAAACATGGATACAAGATGAAAAAAATGAATAAGTACCTAACAATAATAACATTAAATGTAACTGGACTAAATGCACCAGTCAAAAGAACCAGGATAGCTGAGTGGATAAGAAAACATGATCCACACATATGCTGCCTACAGGAGACCCACCTTAGAAAAAAGGACCTACAAAGACTGAAAGTAAAGGGATGGAAAAAAAATATTCCAAGCAAATGAACAGGAAAAAAAAGCAAGAGTAGTAATACTTACATCAGACAAAATAGATTTCAAAACAAAGGCCATGAAAAGAGACCCAGAAGAACACTTTATAATACTCAAGTGAGAAATCCATCAAGAAGACATAAGCATTATAAACATATATGCACCCAACATAGGAGCACCCAAATATATAAGGAAAATCTTGGAGGACTTCAAAAATGATATCACACTGATAGTAGGGGATTT
Source organism: Pteronotus mesoamericanus (assembly GCF_021234165.1). Classification (NCBI taxonomy): domain Eukaryota; kingdom Metazoa; phylum Chordata; class Mammalia; order Chiroptera; family Mormoopidae; genus Pteronotus; species Pteronotus mesoamericanus. Next base: position 1,430,952 of record NW_026555150.1, read on the forward strand.
TAACACTCCACTGTCAAAAATGGATAGATCTTCCAATCAAAACATCAACAAGGATATTGTGGAACTGAATGATGCATTAGATCAATTGGACTTAACTGACATGTATAGAACCTTTCATCCCAAAGAAGAAAAACACACATTGTTTTCAAAAGTACATAGAACATTTTCAAAGATAAACCACATATTAGGACAAAAAACAAGCCTCAAAAAATTCAGGAAAATCAAAATCATAACAAGTATTTCCTCAGACCACAAGGGCTTGAAACTAGAAACCAACCTCAAGGAAAAAATTCAAAAACATTCAAACTGATGGAGACTGAATAGCACGCTATAAAACAATGAATGGGTCAATAACAAGATCAAAGAAGAAATAAAAAAGTTTCTGGAATCAAATGAAAATGAACACACAACAGTCCAAAACCTATGGGACACAGCAAAGGCAGTCCAGACAGGGAAGATCATAGCAGTACAGACTTACCTAAAAAAGTTATAAACATTTCAAATAAAGGACCTCACAGTCTAGATTCACAAACAGGAGAAACAACAGACAAATTCCAGAGCGAGTAGGATAAATGAAATAATCAGTATCAGAGCAGAATGGAATGACCTAGAAACTAAAACAACAATTGAAATGTTCAACCAATCCAGGAGGTGGTTCTTCAAAAAGATAAACAAAATCGACAAACCTTTAGCAGATTCATCAAGAAAAAAAAGAGAAGTACCAAAATAAATAACATAGAAATGAAAAAGGAGAAATAACAACTGATACCACAGAAATAAAAAGGATTACAAGAAATAAATATGAACAATTATACGCTAAGAAATTTGAAAACCTTGATGAAAAGGACAAATATCTAGAAATATATAACCTTCCAAAAGTGAATGAAGAAGCAGAAAGCATAAACAGACTGATAACAGCTGGTGAAATTGAAGCAGTAATAAAAAAAAGAAAAGGAAAAAAAAAACACCTCATGGCACACAAAAGGCCTGGACCAGACAGTTTCACAAGAGAATTTTACAAAATATTTAAGAAAGAGTTGACCCCCGACCTTCTCACTATTCTAAAAAAAATCCAAGAAGAGGGATACTCCAAAACTCTTTTTATGAAGCCAGCATCATCTTAATTGCAAAACCAGAGAAAGACACAACCGAGAAAGAAGACTACAGTCTAATATCGCTGATGAATATAGACACTAAAATCCTTAACAAAATATTGGCAAACCACATCCAGCAGTACATTAAAAAGATCATCCACCATGATCAACTGGGATTCATCACAGAGATGCAAGAATGGTTAAATATTCACAAATGAATAAACATAATACATCACATAAACAAAAGGAAAGACAAAAATCACATGATCATATCAATATGTATGGAAAAAGCATCTGATAAGTTCCAGCACCCATTTATGATAAAAACACTTAGGAGAGTGGGAATAAAGGAGACATACGTCAACATAATAAAGGACATATATTAAAAACCTACAGCCAACCTCATACTCAATGGGCAAAAACTAAAATCTTTCCCCTAAGATGAGGAAAAAGACAAGGATGTCCACTTTCACCACTTTTATTCAACATAATATTGTAAGTCCTAGTCTCAGTGATAAGAAAAGAAAAAGAAATAAAAGGCATCCAAATTGAAAAGGAGGAAGTAAAATGATAATTTTTAGCAGATGACATGGTAGTATACATAGAACCCCACAGACTCCAATAAAAATCTATTTGTAATAAGAACTGAATTTGGCAAAACATCAGGACAGAAAGTAAATATTCAGAAATCAGAGGCAATTTTGTACACCGAAAATGAAATATGAGAAGCAGAAATCAGGAAAAAAATCCCCTTTGGTATAACAACAAGAAAAATAAAGTACCTAGGATAAACAACCAAGGAGATAAACGACCTGTACGCAGAAATCTATACAACACTGAAGACGAAATTAAGGAAGCCACAAATAATTGGAAGCATATAGTGTGTTCATGGATTGGAAGAATTAACATCAAAATATCCATACTAACCAAAGCAATTTATAGATTCAACACAATACCTATTAAAATACCAATGATATATTTCTCATACATAGAACAAACACTTCAAAAATTCATATGAAACCATGAACAATCCTGAATAGCCTCAGCATTCTTGAGAAAGAAGAGCAAAGCAGGAGGAATCACAATATCTGACATCAAACTATGTTACAAGGCCAGCATAATCAAAACAGATTGGTACTCACATAAGAACAGACACATAGATCAGTGGAATGGAATAGAGAGCCCAGAAATAAACCCAAGCCTCTATGGTCAATTAATATTCAGCAAAGGGTGCAGAAACATAAAATAAAGTAAAAATAGTCTCTTCAACAAATGCTGTTGTTGAGAGCTGGACAGCTACATGCAAAGAATTGAAATTCGACCAACAACTTACACTATACACACACAGAAAAAAATCAAAATGGATAAAAGTCTTAAATATATGTTGTGACACCATAAAAGTGCTAGAGGAGAACATAGGCAGGAAACTCTCAGATATCCCAAGCAGCAATATTTGTACCAATATGTCCCCTAGAACAAGTGATGTAAAGGAAAGAATAAACAATTGGGACTTCACCGAAATAAGAGGTTTCTGCACAATAAAGAAAATATCAGCAAAATGAAAAGGGAGCCAACCATATGGGAAAATACATTTGCCAATGATATCTCAGACAGGTGTTTGATCTCCAATTTATAAAGAATTAACACATATCCATGCCAGGAACACAAATGATCAAATTAAGAATGGGCAAATGTCCTGAACAGACACTTCTCCAAGGAGGACATACACCGGGCCCAGACATATGAAAGGATGCTCAGCATCACTAGCCATCAGAGAAATGTAAATTAAAACGACAATGAGATATCACTTCACACCAGTTAGAATGGCCATCAGAAATAAATCAACAAGAAAAGGGTGCTGGTGAGGCTGTGGAGAAAATGTAACCCTTTTACACTGTTGGTGGGAATGCAGACCGGTACAACCACTGAGGAAAACAGTGTGGAATTTTCTCAAAATGTTAAAAATGAAACTGCCTTTGACCCAGCAACTCCACTGCTGGGATTATACGCTACTGATAAAAAAATGCCAATTGAAAAGGACCTATATTCATAGCATTACAATTTAAAATAGCCAAGTGCTGGAAGCAACCTAAGTGCCCATCAGTAAATGAGTGGATGAAAAACTATGGTACATTACACAATGAAATACTACACAGAAGAAAGAAATATGGAGCTGCTATCTTTCATGACAGCATGGATGGAACTGGAGAGGATTATGCTAAGTGAAATAAGCCAGGCGGTGAAAGACAAATACCATATGATCTCACCTATAAGTGGAACCTAGCCAGAAAAGGAAGCAGGCAAGTAAAATATGACCAGCAACATTGAAAGAAAGTAGAAACCGACAGGAACGGGAGGGAGAGAGGGAGGGGTAAGGGAAGGGTCAGATCAATGAACAGGTATGAAGGACACATAGTCGAAGCCAAGATGGGGAAGGATTGAGGGGCAGAATTAGTGTTGGGTAGGCCATGGGAGAGTGGTGGCAGGTAAATGGAGACAAAGGTATTGGAACAATTAAAAAAAAAAAAAACAATTCCCGTGATCAGAGGGTTTTAAATGATATATATAGCACATTTCATTCCAAAGAAGCATAATACACATTCTTTTCAAATGCACATGGAACATTTCAAAGATAGAACACATGATAGGATACAAAACAAACCTCAACAAATTCAAGAAAACTGATTATAACAAGCATTTTCTCAGACCACTGGGGCCTGATACTAAAAACCTACGTCAAGAAAAATACTCAAAAACAGAGCAGAAACAAGATGGTGGAGGAGTGAGTGGAAGTCACACTGACCTCCTCCCAGGAACAACCTGGAATTATAACTAAACTGTGGATAAATCACCTGGAACAAACCAATGAACAACAGCAAGAGAGGAGCCTTGTAACTTTGGAGACAAAAGAATCGGCTTTAGCGCAATCTAACTGATAAGGAGTTTGGTAGAGACTTGAGAAGACAGGCAGGGCACCCACAAGTGGCAGCACTGGAAGGATATTGAAATGGCCAGTTGGATCCCCCTGAGAAAAGCAGGGTCTAAACCAAACAGGGGATCTCTAGCCCAGAGCACCAGAGACCAAAAAGTACACAGAAAACAGCCATCTGTGAAACATGGAGGGCTGCTTTCTGCAAGAGACAGGCAACAGGAGATGCAAAAAAACTGTTTAAAGGGCAAACATATAAATTTATTTTGCAACCACTTACCCAGGTCTCTGGTAAAGGCATGGCAGAGTGGGCTGGAGGTGCTGGGGAGACATTGGGGAGGGAGGTTTTAGGGAGAGAACTCAGAGAGTAGCCGGCGGGATCTCGGTGCTGACTCAATCCCCATGCAGCAGAAGCCATCTTGCTCAGGCAGAGAGCACTCCCCCTGAGCAGCAGAAGAATCAAAGCACTCAATAGCCCCACTCTCAGGTGGGATTCCACTCCTGCCTTCTGGTGCCTAAGGTGCGTGCTGAGTGCAAAGTGGCAGCCACAGAAAATAGATCCCTGGCTAAAGGGAGCGCAGAGATATCTGGTGACACTTTAAGTGAGACTGGGGATGGAGGCATTGGGGAAAGAACTGAGAGAGTAGTCGGCTGGATCCCAGTGCAGAATCCTCCCCCATAGACAGCAGCATGAGAGGACCCAATAACCCTGCCCCCAGGAGGGACACTGCCCCACCCTGAGCTGTCTAAGCACCCTGGTGAGTGCAGAGTGAATACGTTAATAGCTGAAGATGACAGCCACAAACAGTAGATTACTGGAAGTCTTGAACAAGCTGCCAAAGGTCAGACAAGGACAACATCTGACATCATCAGAGGCAGATCCAGAAAGTAAAAACAGGGGTCTCCAACCATAAAAGTTCAGGCACAAAGTCAGGAGATCAAGACAGATAAACTTAAGAATCAGAAGCAAAAATGAAGAATCTCACAAATAATGGGAAGACAAAGAAATATGCCCTACTCAAAGGGAAATCAGGAATCCCCAGAAAGAGAACTAAATGAAATAGGGGCAGGAAAACTTTCAAATATTGAGTTCCAAGCAATGGTTCTAAAGAAGTTCAATGAGCTCAGTGAAAATTACAAAAAGCTAGAGGGAAATTCTGAGGAACTTACTACAAACTCTATCAGCATGAAAAAGGACATAGAAACTATCAATAAGAGGCAAGAGGAAATGAAGAATACAATTTCTGAATTGAAGAACACAGTACAAGGAATCAAAAGCAGGCTAGACAAAGCTGAGGACCGAATCAGCAAGCTGGAGGGCAAGGTAGAAAGAAGCTCCCAGAAAGAGTAAGAAAATGAAAAAGACTCAAAAAGAATGAAGAGGCATTGAGGGAAATGCAGGACAAGCTAAAACATAATAATATCCCTATAATAGAAAACCCGGAAGGAGAAGAGGATGAAGAAGGGATAGAGAGCCCGTTTGAAAAACTAATGATGGAAAACTTCCCCAGCTGGAGGAGAGAAAAAGTCATGCAAGTCCAGGAAGCACAGAGGGTCCAATTGAAGAGGAACCCAATGAGGCCTACTCCAAACACATCATCATTAAAATGGCAATCATCAAAGACAAACAGAGAATCCTAAAGCAAGCAAGGGAGAAACAGGTAGTAACATATAAAGGAGCACCAATACAGCTAGCATCTGACTCTAAACAGAAATGCTGAAAGCCGGAAGGGAGTGGCAAGAAATATTCCAAGTAATGAAAAGCAAAGGCCTGCAACCAAGACTGCTCTACACATTAAGACTCTCGATTAAAATGGAAGGTTAGATAAGGAGTTTCCCAGACAAAGAAGGATAAAAGAACACATTTCCAACAAGCTTGCACTGTAAAATATGGTACAGTGAGTGCTTTAAAAAATAAAGAAAAAGAGTCTATGAATATCCAGTTCCTTTCACAGTTGTCAATAATTGATTTTACCAATATTTTTTAATACTTATTAAACTGAATGTGACAATGATATGTTAAATTGTTACTTAATTATTTGTTTAAACTAAACCTGTTTTTAGTATATTTCTTGCCAATTTCTATTATTTTTTAAAAAAACTTTAGATGACTTTTTTTGCATTCTTTACCCATTTATTGATTAAAGGTTTGTAGAACTCCCCCCCCCCAAAAAAAAACTATTCATCATGTTTTAGAGGTGTTGCAAATACTTTTCTATTCTATTCCTTGTCCTTTAACTTTTTAAATATGTATATTACCCTATAGTTAAAATTTACTTTATAACTTCTGAGATTGAAGATTTTACTTCAGGTCATGAAAAATGTTAGTTCTACTTTCCTGTAAAACTCCTTAGATTCTACATATTGATTTTTAACTCACCTCAATATTTCTTGTATAATGTGTGAAATAGGGCTCTATATTGTTTTATTTCAAGTAATAGTGGTCCATGCACCTTATTTGTTGACTAAGCCTTATTTTCCCCATTGATTTGAAATATCAACTTAATCATATATTATATTGTTAGATATATACTTTTGTCTCCGCAATGCTCATTGATCTACTTGATTATTTCTGTGCAGATGTCATGTTGGTTTAATTGCTGAGACTTTATAATGGTTTTAAAATTTTTAAATATTTTATAATTTACTTTGACTTCTAAAAATATAAATAAAATCAATCTGCATTTAAGAAAGAAAGACAGAGAAAGATGGAACTGGTACCTTTTGTGACATGGATGGAACTGGAGAATATTAAGCTAAGTGAAATAAGCCAGTTGATGAAAGACAAATACCATATGATCTCACCTATAGGTGGACTCTATTCAACAAAATAAATGAATGAACAAAATAAACCACAGTCAGGGAAACAGGAGTAGACTGAAAGTGACCCGAAGGGATGGGGAAAGAGGGCAATGGTGGAAGGAAGGGGTAGGGACTAGACAAAGAACATGTATGAACGACGCATGGACATGGACAACAGAGTGGGAATTGACTGTGGGAGTGAGGTTGTGGATGTAGGATGGGTGAAGGGGGGTAAAGGGGTTAAAATAGAGAAAACTTTCATAGAATAAACAGGATTTATAAATTTGAAAAAAGGATTTTGTTTATTAGCAAATGTAAACATACTGTTTGCAGAATAATGTGTTCTAGTTCTTTTAAAAATAACTTTATGCACTGCAAGTTACAATAAAAACTTACCTAAAAAATAAAGCAAATGTGAGCATATACCATGTTCATGGATTAAAAGAATCAACACCATCGAAATGTCCATACTACCCAAAGCAATTTATAGATTCAATGCAATCCTTAGTAAAATACCAGGACATGTTTCACTGATGTAGAAAAAACATTTCAAATATTTTTATGGGACCATAAATCACCCTGAAAAGCTACAGAAATTCTGAGAAAGAAGAATAAAGTAGGAGGGATCACAATACCTGATATCAAGTTATATTGCCAGGCTACTGTAATTAAAACATTATGGCACGGGCATAAGAACAGACACATGGACCAATGGAACAGAATAGAGAGCACAGAAATAAACCCAAGTCTCTATGGTCAATTAATAGTCAAAAAAGAGAACAGAAGCATAAAATGGAGTAAAAATAGCCTCTTCAAAAAATGATATTGGGAAATCTTGAGACCTATATGCAAAAAGAAAAAGAAAAGAAAAAATTTGACCACCAACTTACACTGTACAAAAATATAAATTTGGCGGACTTCAAGATGGCATAGGAGTGAAAGACAGTCACACTGACTTCCTTCCAGGAACAATGGTAAGCTACAAAGAAATTGTGGATAAATCATCTGGAACAAACTAGTGAACAATAGTGAGAGGGAGACTTAAAACGTCAGACAGTCAGAAGAATCAGCTTTATGACAACTTGACTGGTATGGAGTCAGTGGAGACTGGAGAAGCATATTGGGTGGCCACAGGTGGCAGCACTGGAAGGATATTTCAACAGCAAGTTGGATCCCCCAAACAAGAGTGAGGTCTGAGTCATAGGCAGTGATCTCCAACCTACAGCACCAGAGACCAAAAGTACAAAGAAAACAGCCAGCTGAAAAAGTGGCAGGGATGCTCTGTGCCAGCGATAGGTGGCTAGACATTCAGAGAGCCATTTAAAAGCCAACTAATAAATTTTATTTGCAATCACTTACTCTGGTCTCCGGGAAAGATGGGAGAAGAATGGGCAAGACATGTCTGAGGAGAGACTGGGGCAGGAGGTTTTGGGAAGAGAACTGAGAGAGTAGCTGGTAGGATCCCTGGGCTGACTCATCCCCCATAAAGAAGCAGCCATCTTGCTCAGGAAGACTATTCCCCGGAGTGGCATCTGATGAGAGGACATAATAGTCCCACCCCCAAGAGGCTGTGCACTGGCCTGGTGGTGATTAAGCCTGGGTACTGAGTACAGAGTAGCAGTCACTGATCGTAGATCCCTGGCTAAAAGTGGCACAACTGGTCTAGAGACACATGAGGAGAGAATGGGGACGTAGGATTTGGGGACAGTACAGAGAGAGTAGGTAGCAAGATCTTGGTTCTGAACACTCGCCAATACAGCAGCAGCAATCTGGCTCAGGCATACCACCCACCTGAGCTGCAGCAGCATGAGAGAACCAAATAACCCCATCCCCAGGAGAGACTCTGCCTGGCCCTGTGGTGTCACTAAGCCTGCCTGCTGAGCGTAGAGTGGCAAGATTAACAGGTGAAGGATACAGCAACAGACAGTAGATTCCTGGAAGTCTCTAACTGACTGCTTAAGGTCAGACAGGGTCAAAATCAGACATCATCAGGGGCTGACCCAGAACAGAAAAAAATAGCAGTCTCCTACCATAGAAGGTCACACCACAAAGTCAGGAATAGAAGACATACCAATTTAAGAAGCATAAGCAAAAACGACGAGTCTCACAAATAACGGGAAAACAAAGAAACAATCTCCTGTTCAAGGGAAAGGAGGAATCTCCAGAAAAAGAACTAAATGAAATAGAGGCAAGTAAACTATTCGATATTGAGTTCCAAGCAATGGTTATAAGGAAGCTCAATTAGCTCAATGAGGTCACAGGCAACTACAAACAAAAAACGACAGGGAATCTATGAGGAACTTGCTGCTAACAATATCATAATTAAAAAGGACATAGAAACTGACTATAAGAGACAAGAAGAAATGAAGAATACATTTTCTGATTTGAAGAACACAGGAGAAGGAATCAAAAGCAGGCTAGAAGAAGCTGAGGACCAAATCAGCAAGCTGGAGGGCAAGGTAAAAAGAAGCTCCCATAAAGAGCAAGAAATTGAAAAAAAAAAAAAAAAAACCTCTAAGATAATGAAGAGACATTTAGGGAAATGCAGGACAACATGAGACGTAATAATATCCATATAATAGGGATACCAGAAGGAGAAGAAGAGGAAGGAATAGAGAATGTGCTTGAAAAAATAATGATGGAAAACTTCCCTAATTGAAGGAGAGAAAAAGATACACAAGTCTAGGAAGCACAGAGGGTCCCATTTAAGAGGAACCCAATTAGGCCCACTCCAAGGCACATCATCATTAAAACGGCAAATATCAAAGACAAACAGAGAATCCTAAAGAAAGCAAGGGAGAAAGAGGTAGTAACATACAAGGGAAACCCTGATATGGCTAGCAGCTGACTTCTCAAAAGAAACAATACAATCCAGAAGGGAATGGCAAGAAATATTCCAAGGAAAGAAAAGGAAAAGCCTATAACCAAGACTGCTCTACCCAGCAAGTCTCTCAATTTAAATGGAAGGTGAAACAAGGAGTTTACCAGACAAAAGAAGGCTAAAAGGATACACCTCCACCAAACCAGCATTGCAAAATATGCTGAAGGGACTGTTTTAAGAAGATGATGAAAAAGAGTCTATGAATACCCAGTTCCTTTGACAGTCACCAATACTTGATATTACCTATATTTTTAATACTTATTAATCTTATTGTGACAATGATGTATTTTAATTGTTACTTGATTATTTGTTGAAACTAAACTAGTTTTTGTATATTTCTTGACTATTTCTATTATTTAAAAAAAGTTTATTGATCTGTTTATGAAGACCTTTCTGACCGGTGTGAGGTGGTACCTCGTGGTGGTTTTGATCTGCATTTCTCTGATTTCTAGTGATGCTGAGCATCCTTTCAAATGTCTCTGCACCCTCTGTATCTCTTCCTTGGAAAAGCATCTGCCCAGGTCCTTTGCCCATTTTTTGATTGGATCGTTTGTCATCATGGAGTGGAGTCGAGCGAATTCTTTATATATCTTGGAGATCAAATGTCTATCTGATGTATCATTAGTGAATATATTTTCCCATACAGTTGGCTCCATTTTCATTTTGCTGATGTTTTCTTTCGCTGTGCAGAAGCTTCTTATTTTGATGAGGCCCCACTTGTTTATTCTTTTCTTTATGTCCCTTGCTTTAGGAGATACATCAGTGAAAAAATTGCTGCGTGGGATATCTGAGAGTTTCCTGCCAATGTTCTCCACTAGGACTTTTATGGTGTTGCGACTTATATTTAGGTCTTTTATCCATCTTGAGTTTACTTTTGTGTATGGTGTCAGCTGATGATCCAATTTCAATTTTTTGCATGTAGCTGTCCAGCTCTCCCAACACCATTTGTTGAAGAGGCTGTTATTGCTCCATTTTATGCTTCTGCCCCCTTTGTCAAATATGCTAAGCGAGATAAGCCAGGGAGCGAAAGACAAATACCATATGATCTCACCTATAAGTGGAATCTAACCAACAATACAAAGATGCAAGGAAAATAAGACCAGCAATACTGAAAGGAAAATAAACCAACAGAGACAAGAGGGAAGGGGTGGGGGCGGGGAAAAGGAAGGGAAGGGGAAAATCAAGGAACATATAGCAAGGACTCATGGACAAAACCAAAGGAGAAGAGCTGAGGGAGGGGGCAAGGGAAGGTGGGGGGGTAGGCAGAAACAAATGTATTTGAAAAAATTAATTAATTTATTAAATATTTAAAAAGTTTAAATATTTTTTGGTATTATTTACCCATTTTTAATTAAATGTTTGTAGAATTTTTACCTCAAAAAAATAAAAGTATTAACCCCTTTTTAGATGTATTGTAAATACTTTCCTCTTCTATTACTTGTCCTTTAACCTTTTAAAATATGTACATTACTGCGTAGTCTTAAATGTTTAATTTAGTCATATTGTCAAAATTTTACTCTAAAGCTTCTAGGTTTGAATGTTACTTCAGGATAAGAAAAACATTATTTTGTGTTTTCTCCTAAAACTCCTTAGATTTTATGTAGTAATTTTTAACTCACCTGAATATTTTTTTTGTATAATGTGTGAAACAGGGCTATTTGTTTTATTTCAAGTAATAGTTGTTCATGCACCTTATTTGTTGAATAAGCCTTATTTTCCCCATTGATTTGAAATATCAGTTTAATCATATCTGAGACTGTAAAAGAGATATATATGTTTGTTTCTAGAATGCTCATTTTATTGTATTGATCTACTTGATTATTTCTGTGGTGGTGTCATGTTGTTTTGATTGCTGAGACTTTATAATAGATTTAAATTTTTTAATATCTTATAATGGATTTTGACATTTAAAAATAAATAATATCAATCTGCATTTTTAAAAATAAATAAAGAAGGAAAGAACTCCTACCTTTTTGACAAAATGTATTGAACTGGAGAATAGTATGCTAAGTGAAATAAGGCAGTTGTTGAAAGATCTCAACTATAAGTGGAATGTGTTCAACAAAATAAACTAACAAACAAAATAAACCACAGGCATGGAAACATGGAGCAGACTCAAAGTCACGAGAGGGGATGGGGAAGGAGGACAATGGTGGAAAGAAAGGGAAGGGACTATACAAAGAACATGTATGAATGACCCATGGACATGGACAACAGAGTGGGAATTGACTGTGGGAGAGTGGGGTGGGGTTAGATGGGAGGAGGAGAACAAAAGGGAATAAACTGTGATAACACTAACAGAATAAACATGATGTAAAAATAAAAATAAATAAATAAAATATATAATTCACATTTAAAATTTCAGAAATGAGAAAGAACATTCCTACAAAAATAGATGACCTAAACAAATACATAGGAACAGTAAAATGCTTGGTAAATTTGAAGTATGATGAGAGACCCCATTATGTTTGAGGTTAGGATGCTGAGTGGCATAATGAAATATAATGTTGAAAAAGTAGGTTGTAGTTAAATTAAGAAAAATTTGAACCCAGCAAGTATTTTGGATTGTGATTATTCTATTTACCCATTTATAACCATTCCATGGTCCACCATTTTCTGTATAACTTCCCATTTTATGAAGTAATCTGGTAGTTATGTGATACTTTGGGGGAAAAGAAAATGATAAAATCATCAATTCAATAAACTCAGAAGTTTAGGTTTTGACATGGTAAGGGCCCTAAATTTTGTTGTGGCTGTGAGACCAGAAATGAATGATTTAGCTTTAGTTCTAGTAATAATTGCCATTTAAGGGTCCATATACCATTCATTTTCCGTATCTTACCACTCACACTCTCTATCCTTGTGCTGTGCAATATGGTAACGAGTAACCACATGTGACAATTTACACTTAAATTAGTTAAAAATAAGAAAAATCAGAAATTCTGTTCCTTAATGGCACTAGTCATATTTCAGGTGCTCAAATGTGTACACATGGCAAGTGGCTACCGTATTGGACAGTGCAGATAGTGACTATTTCTATATTTGAAGACAGTTCTATTGGAAAATACTGATATAGGCTATAAAACATACACAGACATGTAGCAGCCTGAAAGGAATGACTATGAATAACATTATTTCTTCCAGGACTGGCCTTTGTTGAATTCTGAAGCAGGAACATCTGATATTTAGTATCTCCAGCTTACACTTTCTACCAAGTTGCTTGCTTTCTTACTCATGTTCTCATGCTACATTTCTCTGCTCTGTATTACTACAGCATTCTGTACTTATCTCTACTGGGGCACTTTTGACACAATGGAAACACTGATTTTCTTGTCTTTCTCCTCTGTATACTGTATCCCCAGCATCTAGCACAATGGGTAACACACAAGCATGCGCGTGCACACACACACACACACACACACACACAAACCTTACAGAGAAGTAGCTCAATAAATTTTTTTTAATGAATGAATGAGGTATCAAAACAGTACCCACCTAGGTCACTACCAGGGTCATGACATGAGATTTTTTTTTAATAAGGTAGTCTGTTAATTCTGTTTCTCAAATAACAACATATTTCCCAAACAACTTAAGTTTGTTTGCTTAAGTGCATTTAGAATTAGGTTTCAGTGGAGTGTCATATGAAGGAGATTATAGTCATAACCATGCTAGAGATGAAGCTTTCCTATAAGTCTGACAGACAAGTACACAAGTGGAGAAGTGCAACAGATTTAGCATCTGGGTGTGGAGAAGGCATAATCCAGTACATTGTGGCTAAGCCTCCATATTGATTTCCATTCATTGATTTACAAGGATTATCATTTTTTATTCTCCTAATAATGAAATAATAGATGTACAGATACCAACTGAGTTGGGAAATACAGCGATCACAAGCTTGGTCTCAGTGACTTCTTTTGCCTTTCCATAAAGTGAAACAGGCTGACAAATGGAGAGGTTGGGACACCTGGGATTGTAGATTAAACATTAACTGCTTTTGATAATTAAAGCTGGCCTTCTTGGTACTGGGAGATAACAAATATGGCCTGCTTAGTTCTTCCATGTTTGCCTAAAATATTAAAAGCTTTTAACTTTTTTCCCCTGTAATCTTATGGGCTATCAATACTTTCTCTGACAAATGAGACTGTGTCTCTAGGTAAAGCCTAAGTGTGGCTTTAAAATCTGATAGAACAATGGTTCACCACCTTACCAGTCTGTTTCCTGAAATGGTTCTTAATTTTACATCACCAATTCTTGCATTTCCATTCCCCTTGCGAGAGCTCAATTCTCACTGTTGTCAGCACAAGCAGTTGCTCAGTGTGGTGCAACAAGCCTGATGGATGGCTTTAATTTGCTAGTCCCAGACTGCCTTTATAATTGCTCAGGTCCTGGAGATAGCTGGCCACCCAAGGCAGCAATCACTACCTCTATGTTTCAACACCTGCCTCAACAGCCTCAGGGCATGGGAATTGGTGCCAAGGAGAAGATATAGAAAAAGATATTTTTCATGATTTCTGCAGTGCTAGGGACTGGTAGAGCAGGACAAAAGGTCTTGATGTTATATCACAACTGACCACAGTCTCCCATTTGCTGCATGTCAAGCTCAGGATGAAATACGTCCTGATCCCTTGACATAAGAATGACATCACACATAAAACATAGACAACTGTTCTCCAAATTTGTTTAGGACAAAATTTAATTTGTTTATACATGTCATTCATTCATTCACTCATTCATTTTTTATAATACATAAGGATAAGTTTACTGGAAATGGCCTGGTTTCAGAATGTGTTTATAGTTGTTCTCAAGTTACTTTACAAATAAGCAAAGTAACAGTTACAAAAGTTCAGAGATTCACAAGGCTTTGTTTCTATTAAAACCTAATCTGGAGAGGAATCAAGATGGCAGAATAGTGAGTAGAAGTCACACTGACCTCTTTCCAGGACCAACCTGGACTTATAAGTAAATTGTGGAGAAATCACCTGGAACAAACAACTGAACAATAGTGAGAAAGGAGCCTTGTAACCTCAGAGACAGAAGAATCGGCTTTAGCGCAATCTAACTGTTAGGGAGTGTGGTATACACCTGAGCAGGTGGGCAGGGCACCCACGGGCAGCAGCACCAGAAGGATATTGAAATGGCCCATTGGATACCCCTGAGAAGAGCAGGGTCTAAACCAAAAGTGGGGATCTCTAGCCCACAGCACCAGGGACCAAATGTACACAGAAAACAGCTAGCTGCAAGCAGCAGCAGGGTTGCTCTCTGCCAGAGACAGGTGGCTCCAGATGCAAAGAACTGTTTAAAGGGCCAACGCATACATTTTTATTTGCAGCCACTTAGCCTGGTCTCCGGCAAAGGCAGGGGCAGAGTGGGCTAGAGACGCCTGAGGAGAGACTCGGGAAGGAGGCTTTCAGGTGAGAACTGAGGGAGTTGCCCAAGGATCTTGGTGCTGACTCATCCCCCATGCGGCAGCAGCCATCTTGTTCAGGCAGAGACCACCACCCTTGAGCAGCTCCAGCATCAAACGACCCAATAGCCCCATCCCCAGGTGGGATTCTGTCCTGCCCTGTGCTGTCTAAGCTGCCGGCAGAGTGCAGAGTGGCAGCCACAGACAGTAGATCCCTGGCTAAAGGGGCCACAGAGAGGTCTGATGACACTTGAGGAGAGCCTGGGGATATAGGCTTTGGGGAGAGAATGGAGAGAGTAGCTGGAGGGATCCCAGTGTGGACTCCTCCCCCATATGGCAACAGCATGAGCTGGCCAAATAACCTTGCCCCCCAGATTGCCATGTCTCCTCATGTTGTCCAGGCCTTTAAGTAACTTCATTGTCACAGTCTAAAAAGGATTAAATATTCTAATTCTTATAAGCATTCTAAACCAAGGTGCACTTGGTAAGTTTACCTTTGCTGGAATGCAAGTCAGTGCAAAATGACTCACTTGATTTGTTTCTCTCAAGACTGTGTTTTTCCTCATTACCAGCCCAGACTATATGAAGAGACTATTGAGATGCTGAGTCCACAGTGTCTTGAAGAGGCCACTGGTATTTGCATAAATATCTTCTTCTACCAACAATCTTAGTACATCACTTGAAAAGAGGAGGTCCAAGATTATGGTTTGTGGACTTCCAACACAATCATTTCTTATTGTTTTATGCAGAAGTATAGGCTATTGGAACACCATGTTGTGTTTCTATTTTGTGTTTAAAATATGTATCTTTCTATTTCTTTTTCATGTATTATGGCACTGGCTAAGACTTCTGGTATAATTCCGATTTGGGTAGAAAGAGCAGACATTACATGCTTTACAATATTAGAAGAAAGGCAATTAGTCTTTCACCATAAAATATGATATAAGATATTTCATTACAGATGAACTTTATCAAAGTGAACTTCTCTGTTTCTAACATGCTGAGAATTTTTATCATGAATGCATGTTGAATTTTGTTGAATGTTTTTTTCTGTTCTCATTAAGACAATTGCAAGTATTTCTTCGTTAGCCTATTGATGTGGTGAATTACATTAATTGATTTCTGAGTATCAAATGAGCTTGGCATTTGTAGGGAAGCCCCCTACTGATCATAATTTATTACTGAACTTACATACTGTTGGATTATAGATACTAAAATATTCTTAAGAATATTTGCATTGTGCTCGCTTTGGCAGCACACATACTAAAATTGGAACGATACAGAGAAGATTAGCATGGCCCCTGCGCACGGATGACACAAAAATTAGTGAAGTGTTCCATACTTTTGAATACATCTCTGCCAAACAAGCACTCCAAGATATGCTAAGCGGACTGCTTTAAGAAGATGAAGGAAAAGAATGAGAGAGAGAGGAACACAGGTACAAAGAGAAAAGATGAGTAAGTTTCTATCAGTAATATCTTTCAATGTGAATGGACTAAAGGCCCCAATCAAAAGACACAGAGTAGCAGAATGGATAAGAAAACACGACTCACACATATGCTGCCTGCAAGAGACCCACCGCAGAGCAAAAGACCTACAAACAATGAAAGTAAAGGGATGGAAAAAAATATTCAAAGCAAATGGGCAAGAGAAAATGGCCAGGGTTGCCATACTTGTATCACACAAAGGAGATTTCAAAACAAAGGCCATAAAAAGAGACCCAGAGGGGCACTTTGTAATACTTAAATGAAGAATCCATCAAGAATACATGAACATTGTAAACATATAAGCTCCCAATATAGGAGCCCCGAAGTTTATAAGAAAATTGTAAGATGACTTCAAATAAGAAATAGACAGCAACACACTGATAGTAGGAGATTTCAACACCCCACTGTCAAAAATGGACAGATCTACCAAACAAAACATTAATAAACATATTGTGGCGCTGAATGACACACTGAATCAAAGAGACTTAACTGACATATATAGAACCTTACATCCCAAAGAAGAAAAATGCACATTCTTTTCAAATGCTCATGGCAGTTTTTCAAAGATAGACCACATGATAGGACACAAAGCAAGACTCAGCAAGTTCAGGAAAATTGAAATAATACCAAATTTTTCTTGGACCACAAGCGCTTGAAACTGGAAATCAACCTCAAAGAGAAACTTCAAAAACTTGCAAACTCATGGGGACTGAACAGTACACTACTAAACAATGAATGGGTCAATAATGAGATAAGAGAAGAAATCAAAAAATTTCTGGAAACAAATCAACATGAACAGACAAGAGTCCAAAACCTCTGGGACACAGCAAAGGCAGTCCTGAGAGGGAAGTTCATAGCAATACAGGCTCACCTAAAAAATATAGAAACATTTCAAATAAAAACCCTAACATTACAACTTCAAGAACTGGAGAAACAACAAATAAATGCCAGAGCAAGTAGAAGGAAGGAAATAGTCAAGATTAGAGCAGAACTGCATTACATGGAGACAAAGAGAACAATTCAGAGGATCAACCAATCCAGAAGCTGGTTCTTTGAAAAGATAAATAAAATTGACAAGCCTTTAAGCAGACTCATCAAGAAAAAATAAGAGAGGACCCAAATTAATAATATTAGAAATGAAGCATGAGAAATAACAACTACTACCACAGAAATACAAAGGATTGTCAGAAACTACTATGAACAATTATATGCCAAGAAATTACAAAATCTTGATGAAATGGACACATTGTTGGATAAGTAAAATCTTCCAACACTGAAGGAGGAAGAAACGGAAAGCGTGAACAGACCAATAACAGCTGGGGAAATTGAAGCAGATATCAAGAAACTCCCGGAACACAAAAGCCCAGGGTGGGACGGTTTCACAGGAGAATTTTACAAAACATTTAAGGAAGAGCTAACCCCTGTCCTTCTCAGACCATTCCAAAAAGTCCAGGAGGAGGGAAGACTCCCAGACTCTTTCTATGAGGCCAGCATCACCCTGATCCCAAAACCAGATAAAGACCTTACAAAGAAAGAACTCTACAGGCCAATTTCGCTGATGAACATAGATGCTAAAATCTTCAACAAAATACTCGCAAACCGCAACCAGCAATACATTCAAAAGATTATCCACCACGATCAAGTGGAATTCATCCCATGCATGCAGGGATGGTTCAATATACACAAATCAGTAAATGTGGTACAAAACATAAATAAAAGAAAAGAAAAAAAGCAGATGATCATCTAGATAGACACAGAAAAAGCATTCGATAAGGTAAGGCACCCATTTATGATCAAAACACTTAGCAAAATGGGAATAAATGGGGCATTCCTCAACGTAATAAAGGCCCTATATGAAAAACCTACAGCCAATATCATACTCAGCGGACAAAATCTGTACGCTTTCCCACTAAGATCGGGAACACGACAAGGATGTCCGCTCTCACCACTTCTTTTCAACATCGTATTGGAAGTCCTAGCCACAGAGGTCAGACAAGAGAAAGAGATAAAAGGCATCTAAATAGGAAAGGAGGAAGTAAATTTATCATTGTTTGCAGATTACATGATAGTGTATATAGAGAACGCTGTAGACTCTACAAAAATACTCCTCAACCTAATAAGTGAATATGGCAAAACAGCAGGATACAAAGTCAATATTCAGAAATTACAGGCATTTTTGTACACCAGCAATGAAATAGAAGAAGAAATCAGAAAAAATAAAATACCATTCGATATAACAAGAAGAAAAATAAAGTACCTGGGCATAAATTTAACCAAAGAGGTAAAACTCCTGTAAGAAGAAAACTAAACAACATTGAAGAATGAAATTAAGGAAGACACAAATAAATGGAAGCATATACTGTGATCATGGATTGGAAGAGTTAATATGAAAATGTCCATACTACCCCAAGCAATTATAGATTCAATGCAATCCTTATTAAGATACCAATGACATATTTCACAGAAATAGAACAGACATTTCAAAAATTTATATGGAACCATAAACGACCCCGAATAGCTGCAGCAATTTTGAGAGAGAAAAACAAAGTAGGAGGGATCACAATACCGCACATCAAACTCTACTACAAAACCACTATACTCAAAACAGTCTCTTCTGGCACAAGAACAGATGCATAGACCAGTGGAACAGAATAGAAAGCCCAGAAATAAGCCCAGGTCTCTATGGGCATCTAATATTTGACAAAGGGGGCAGAAGCATAACATGGAGCGTTAATAGCCTCTTCAACAAATGGTGTTGGGAGAGCTAGACGGCTACATGCAAAAAATTGAAATTGGATCATCAACTGACACCATACACAAAAGTAAACTCAAGATGGATAAAAGACTTAAATATAAGTTGCAACACCATAAAAGTCCTAGAGGAGAACATTGGCAGGAAACTCTCAGATATCCCATGCAGCAATTTTTTCACTGATATGTCTCCTAAAGCAAGGGGCATAAAGAAAGAATAAACAAGTGGGACTTCATCAAAATAAGAAGCTTCTTCATGGCTAAAGAAAACATCAGGAAAATGAAAAGGGACCCAACCATATGGGAAAATATATTTGCTAATAATACATCCGATAGAGGTTTGATCTCCAGGACATATAAAGATCTCACTCAACTACAAAAAGACAAATGATCCAATCAAAAAATGGGCAAAGGACCTGGGCAGACGCTTTTCAAAGGAGGAGATAAAGAGGGCCCAGAGGCATTTGAAAGGATGCTCAGCATCACTAGCCATCAGAGAAATGCAGATCAAAAGCACCATGAGGTACCACCTCACACCGGTCAGAATGGCCATCATAAACAGATCCACAAACAACAGGTGCTGGCGAGGCTGTGGAGAAAAGGGAACACTAGTACACTGTTGGTGGGAATGCAGACTGGTTCAGCCACTGTGGAAAGCCATGTGGAATTTCCTCAAAGATGAAAATGGAACTGCCTTATGATCCAGTGATTTCCCTGCTGGTACTATACCCTAAGAATCCCAAAACAACAATACAAAAGAACCTATGCACCCCAATGTTCATAGGGGCACAATTTACAATAGCCAAGTGTTGGAAGCAACCTAAATGCCCATCAGTAGATGATTAGATTAAAAAGTAATGGTACATATACACAATGGAATACTACGCAGCAGAAAGAAAGAAAGAACTACTAAAATTCGCGACAGCATGGATGGAACTGGAGAGCATTATGCTAAGTAAAATAAGCCAGGGGGTGAAAGACAAATACCGTATGACCTCACCTATAGTGAAACCTAACTGACAATACAAAGATGCAAGGAAAATAAGACCAGCAACACTAAAAGGAAAAGAAATCAACAAAGACAAGAAGGAAGGAGGGAGGGGGATGGGGAAAAGGAAGGGAAGGGGAAAGTCAAGGAACATATAGCAAGGACTCATGGACAAAACCAAAGGGGAAGAGCTGAGGGAGGGAAGGAGAGGGCAAGGGAAAGTGGTGGGGGTTAGGCAGAGACAAATGTATTTGAAAAAAAGATTAAAAACTAAAGAAAAAGAATATTTGCATTAATGTTCATAAGAGAATAATAATCTGTAGTATGGTGTATTTTCTTGTAATGAATTTGATTGTTAATGTTGGCTTCATAGAAGTTTAGAAGCATAATATCTGCTTCAAATTTCATGAGGAGTGTATTTTAGAATTGGTATTTTCTTTCTTTTATCATTTATTTATTCGTTTATTTAGCTTAATTTGTTTTTTATTTTATTGTTTTATTTTTATTTTATTTAATTTATTTTTATTATTATTTTAATAGTTCCAATACATTTTTCTCCACATTCCCGCCGCCACTTTCCCCTCTACTGCTCCCCCACCTCCCTCCACCAATCCTTTCCCACTTTGGCTTTGTTCATGGGTCCTTTATACATGTTCCTTGACTTGACCCTTCCGTTCCTTTTCCACACCCCCTCTCCACCCTTCCCTCTATTTCTGTTGGTTTCTCTTTTCCTCCTTTTTCTTTTCTTTCTTTTTTCTTTTGCAGCATACTTTATAATATGTTTTATTTATTTATTTTTTTTACTATAACTGGGTCCTGGGTACCGAAAGGTTTATTATACTATTGTGTATATTTCAAATTTTTTTGGTTCAAATACATTTGTCTCCGCTTTCCCACCACCACTTTCCCCTGCCCCTCTACCCCATCTCCCTCCCTCAGTCCTTCCCAACTTTGGATTTGTCCATGAGTCCTTGATATATGTTCCTTGACTTGACCCTTCCTTTCCCTTTCCCTGCCCATACTTCTCTCCAACCTTCTTGACTCTGTTGAGTTCTTTTTCCTTTCAATATTGATGGTCATATTTTCCTTGCATCTTTGTTTTTTTGGTTAGCTTCCGATTATAGGTGAGATAATATGGTATTTGTCTTTTGCCCTCAGGCTTACTTCGCTTAGCATAATGCTCTCTAGTACCATCCATGCTGTCATAAAGTGTAGTTCATTTTTTCTTCCTCCTGTGTAGTATTCCATTGTGTAAATGTGCCACAGTTTTGTGATCCAATCATCTAATGATGGACATTTAGGTTGCGTCCAGCACTTGGATATTGTAAAATGTGCTTCTATGAACATCGGGGTGCATAGGTTCTTTTTAATTGGCTTGTTTGGGCTCTTAGGGTATAGTCCCAGCTGGGAAATCACTGGATCAAAAGACAGTTCCATTTTTAGATTTTTAAGGAAATTCCACAGTGTTTTCCACAATGGCTGCACAGTCTGCATTCCCACGAACAGTGTACTAGTGTTCCCTTTTCTTCAAAGCCTTGCCAGCACCTGTTGTTTGTTGATCTATTTATGATGGCCATTATGACCAGTGTGATGTGGTACCTCATTGTAATTTTAATTTTCATTTCTCTGATGGCTAGTGATGCTGACCATACTTCCAAATGTCTCTGGACCTTCTGTATTTCTTCCTTGGAAAAGTGTCTGCCCAGATCCTTTGCCCATTATTTAATTGAATCATTTGTCTTCTTGGAATGAAGCCATGTGAGTTCTCTATGTATTTTTGAGATCAAACCTCTATCTGATGTATCATTAGCAAATATATTTTCCCATACGGTTGATGCCCTTTTAATTTTGCTGATGCTTTGTTTGGCCATGCAGAAGCTTCTTATTTTGCTGAGAAACCACTTGTTTATTCTTTCCTTTATGTCCCTTGCTGTAGGTGACATGTTGGTGAAAATATGGCTGCGTGGCTTATCTGAGACTTTTCTGCCTATGTTCTCCTCTAGGACTTTTATGGTGTTGCAACTTATATTTAAGTCTTTTATCCAACTTGAGATTATTTTTGTGTATGGTGTAATTTGGTGGTCAAATTTCTTTTGTTTTCTTCTTTTCTTTTATTTTCATTTTTTATTTTTAATTTTTTTCATCTAGCTGTCCAGCTCTCCCAACACCATTTGATGAAGTGGCTATTTTTTCTCCAATTTATACTTTTTCCACCTTCATCAAATGTTAATTGACCATATAGACCTGGGCTAATTTCTGGGCTTCCTATTCTCTTCCACTCGTCTATGGGTCTATTCTTGTGCCAGTACCAGATTGTTTTGAGTATGGTGGCTGTGTAGTACAGTTTGATGTCTGGTATTGTGATCCCTCCTACTTTGTTTTTCTCTCTCAAAATTGCTGAGGCTATTCGGGGTGGTTTATGGTTCCATATAAATTCTTGAAATGTCTGTTCTATTTCCGTGAAATATGTCATTGGTATCTTAATAGGGATTGCATTGAATCTATATATTGTTTTGGGTAGTATGGACATTTTGATGATATTAATTCTCCCAGTCCATGAGCACGGTATATGCTTCGATTTATTTGTGTCTTCCTTAATTTCTTTCATCAATATTTTATAGTATTCTGCATACATGTCTTTTACCTCCTTTGTAAAGTTTATTCCTAGGTACTTTATTTTTCATGTTGCTATAGCAAATGGTATTTTTTTAAATTTCTTCTTCTTCTATTCATTGCTGGTATACAAAAATGCCTTTGATTTCTGAATATTGACTTTGTATCCTGGTGTTTTGCCAATTTCATTTATTAGTTTAGTTTTTTGGTGCGGTCTACAGGGTTTTCTATGTACACTATCATGTCATCTGCAAAGAATGATAGTTTTACATCTGCCTCTCCAATTTGGAAGCCTTTTATTTCTTTTTCTTTTTTATTTATTGTGGCTAGAACTTCCAATACTATGTTGAACAGAAGCGGTGAAAACAGACATCCTTGTCTTGTTCCTGATCTTAGTGGGAAAGCTTTAACTTTTCGCCCTTTGAGTGTGATGTTGGCTGTAGGTTTTTCACATATGGCCTTTATTACATTGAGGTATGCTCCCTTTATTCCCATTTTGCTAAGTGATTTGATCATAAATGGGTGCTGTACCTTATTGAATGCTTTTCCCGCATATATGGAGATGATCATATGGTTTTTGACTTTCCTTTTTTTTATGTGTTGCATCACGTTGATTGATTTACATATATATTGAACCATCCTTACATCCCTGGGATGAATCCCATTTGATCATAGTGGATAATCTTTTTAATGTATTGCTGGATGTGGTTTTCCAAGATTTTGTTGAGGATTTTACCATCTATGTTCATCAGCAAATTTAGCCTGTAGTTTTCTTTCTTCGTAGGGTCTTTATCTGGTTTTGGAATTAGGGTGTTGCTGGTCATATAAAAAGTATCTGGGAGTTTTCCCTCCTCTTGGATTTTTTGGAAGAATCTGAGAAGCTCTTCCTTACACGTTTTGTAAAGTTCTCCAATGAAACCATCCGGCCCTAGGATTTGTGTGTCGGGAGTTTCTTGATGACTGCTTCCATTTCCCCAGCTGTTATCGGTCTGTTCAGGCTTTCTGATTCTTCCTCCTTCAGTGTTGGAAGATTATACTTTTCTTGAAATTTGTCCATTTCATCAAGGTTTTCAAATTTGTTGGCATATAATTGTTCATCATATCCTTTGGAAATCCTTTGTATATCCATGGTCAGTTGTTACTTCTCTTCTTTTGTTTCTGATATATGTATTTAGGCCCTTCCTTTTTTTTTCTTTTTTTTTTGTCGATGAGTCTGCTTAAAGTCTATTTAATATTATTTATCTTTTAAAGAACCAGCTCCTGGATTGGTTGATCCTTTGAGTTGTTCTTTTTGTCTCTATGTCATTCAATTCTGCTGTGATCTTGATTATTCTCTTCCTTCTACTTGCTCTGGGATTTATTGGTTGTTGTTTCTCCAGTTCTTGAAGTTGTAGTGTTAGGTCTTTTATTTGAAATGTGTCTACTTTTTTAAAATAGGCCTGTATTGTTTTGAACTTCCCTCTCAGACTGACTTTAATGCGTCCCATAGGTTTTGTATTGTTTTATGTTCATTATAGTTTGTTTTCAAAACCTTATTGACTTCTTCTCTAATCTCAGTAATGACTAATTCATTCTTTAATAGTGTCCTGTTCAGTCTCCATGCGTATCCAAGTTGTAAGGTTTCTCCTTGAGGTTGATTTCCAGTTTCAAGCCTTTGTGGTCTGAGAAAAATGTTGGTTTGTATTTCAATTTTCCTGAATTTGTTGAGGCTTGCATTGTGTCCTATCATGTGGTCTATCTTTGAAAACTTTCCATGCACATTTGAAAAGAATGTGTTTTTTGCTTCTTTGGGATGAGAGGGTTTATATATATCAGTTAAGTTCATTTGATTTAATGCATCATTCAACTCCACAATCTCCTTGTTGATGTTTTGTTTGGAAGATTTGTCCATTTCTGACAGTGGGGTGTTTAAATCCCCTACTATCAGTGTGTTGCTGTCTATATCTTTTTCGACGTCGTCCAAGATTTTCCTTATATACTTGTGTGCTCCTATATTGGGTGCATATATGTTTACAATGTTTATGTATTCTTGATGGATTCTTCCCTTGAGTATTATAAAGTGTCCATCTAGGTCTCATTTTATGGCTTTTGTTTTGAAATCTATTTTTCTGAAATATGTATTGCTACCCTTGCTTTCTTTTCTTGCCCATTTTCTTGAAATACTTTTTCCATTCTTTTACTTTCTTTTACTTTTTTTGTGTTTTGTTCTGATGTGGGACTCTTGTAGGCAGCATATGTGTGGGTCATGTTTTTGTATCCATTAAGCTATCCTGTGTTTTTTGATTGGGGTATTTAGTGCATTTACATGGAAAGTTATTATGGATAGAAACATTTATTTTTTTTCTATTTATACCTGTGTTTTACTCTTTCTCATCTTTTTTCTTCATCTTCTAAAACCAGTATCTTCAGCATATCTTGTAGTGCTGGTTTAGTGAAGATGTATTGTTTTAGTCTCTTTTGTCTGGGAAACTACTTATTTCACATTATATTTTATATTACTTTATTTTATTTTATTTATTTTTTCAAATACATTTATCTCTGCATTGGCCCCACAACCTTCCCCAGTTCACATATTTTTTTTCTGGGTCTCAATAATTTTTATTGGATTTCATTTATTTAATATTTACTTATTTATTTTTATATTTTTTTAAATATATTTTTTACAATACATTTGTCTCTGTCTACCCCCCATGACTTTCATTTGTCCCCTCCCTCCTTCCTTCCTTCAGCTCTTCAACTTTGGTTATGTCCATGAGTCCTTGCTATATGGTCCTTGATTTTCCTCTTCCCTTCCTTTTTCCCGCCCCCTCTTCCTTCTTTTCTCTGTTGATTTCTTTTCCTTTCAGTGTTGCTAGTCTTATTTTCCTTGCATCTTTGTATTGTAGGTTAGGTTCCACTTATAGGAGACATCATATAGTACTTGTTTTTCACCCCTTGGCTTATTTCGCTTAGCATAATGCTCTCCAGCTCCATCCATGCTGTCGCGAAGTTTAGTAGTTCGTTTTTTCTTTCTGCTGCGTAGTATTCCATTGTGTATACATACCATCATTTTTGATCCAATCATCAACTGATGGGCAATTAGGTTGCTTCCAACACTTGGCTATTGTAAATTGTGCTACTATGAACATTGGGGTGCATAGGTTCTTTTGTATTGGCGTTTTGGAATTCTTAGGGACAGTCCCAGGGGGGAATCACTGGATCAAAAGGCACTTCTATTTTCAGTTTTTTGAGGAAATTCCACACTGCTTTCCACAGTGGCTGCACCAGTCTGCATTCCCACCAACAGTGAACTAGGGTTCCCTATTCTCCACAGCCTCGCCAGCACCTGTTGTTTGTTGATCTGTTTATGATGGCCATTCTGACCGGTGGGAGGTGGTACCTCATGGTGGTTTTAATCTGCATTTCTCTGATGGCTAGTGATGCTGAGCATCCTTTCAAATGCCTCTGGGCCCTCTGTATCTCTTGGAAAAGTGTCTGCCCAGATCCTTTGCCCATTTTTTTGATTGGATCATTTGTCTTTTTGGATTTGAGTGATTTCTTTATATATCTTGGAGATCAAACCTCTGATGTATCATTAGCAAATACATTTTTCCATATGGTTGGCTCCTTTTTCATTTTGCTGATGTTTTCTTTAGCCATGCAGAAGCTTCTTATTTTAATGAGGTCCCACTTGTTTATTCTTTCCTTTATGTCCCTTGGTTTAGGGGACATATCAGTGAAAAAATTGCTGTGTGGGATATCTGAGAGTATCCTGCCAATATTCTCTTCTAGGACTTTTATCGTGTTGCAACTTATATTTGTCTTTCATCCATCTTGAGTCTATTTTTGTGTATGGTGTCAGCTGATGATACAATTTCAATTTTTTGCATGTAGCCACCCATTTCTCCCAAAACCATTTGTTAAAGAGGGTATTATTGCTCCATTTTATGCTTCTGCCCCCTTTGTCAAATATTAGATGCCCATAGAGACCTGGTCTTGTTTCTGGGTTTTCTATTCTTTTCCACTGGTCTATGGATCTGGTCTTGGGCTAGTACCAGAATGTTTTGAGTATAGTGTCTTTGTAGTATATTTTGATGTCCGTTATTGTGATCCCTCCTACTTTGTTTTTCTCTCTCAAAATTGTTGCAGCTATTCGGGGTCGTTTATGGTTCCATATAAATTTTTGAAATGTCTGTTCTATTTCTGTGAAATATGTTATTGGTATCTTAATAAGGATTGCGTTGAATCTATAAATAGCTTTGGGTAGTATGGACATTTTGATGATATTAATTCTCCCAGTTCATGATCACGGTATATGCTTCCATTTATTTGTGTCTTCCTTAATTTCTTTCTTCAATGTTGTATAGTTTTCTGCATACAGGTCTTTTACCTCTTTGGTTAAATTCATTCCTGGGTACTTTACATTTCTTCTCGCTATAATGAATGGTACTTCTTCTCTGATTTCTTCTTCTTCCATTGCATTGCTGGTGTACAAAAATGCCTTTGATTTCTGAATGTTGACCTTATATCCTGCTGTTTTGCCAAATTCATTTATTAGGTTGAGGAGTTTTTTGGTAGAGTCTACAGCGTTCTCTATGTACACTATGATGTCATCTGCAAGCAATGATAACTTTACTTCCTCCTTTCCTATCTGGATGCCTATTATCTCTTCTCTTGTCTGAGCACTGTTGCTAGGACTTCCAATATGATGTTGAAAAGAAGCAGTGAGTGCGGACATCCTTGTCGTGTTCCCAATCTTAGTAGGAAAGCTTTCAGTTTTTGCCTGCTGAGTATGATATTGGCTGTAGGTTTTTCATTTACGGTCTTTATTACATAGAGGAATGCCCTATTTATTCCCATTTTGCTGAGTGTTTTGATCATAAATGTGTGCTGTACAATATTGAATGCTTTTTCTGCATCTATCGAGATGATCATGTGGTTTTTGTCTTTTCTTTTATTTATTTTATGTACCACATTTACTGATTTGCATATATTGAACCATCCCTGCACCCCTGGGATGAATCCCACTTGATTGTGGTGGATAATCTTTTTAATGTATTGCTCATGCGGTTTGCCAATATTTTATTGAGGATTTTAGCATCTATGTTCATCAGCAAAATTGGCCTGTAGTTTTCTTTCTTTGTAGAGTCTTCATTTGGTTTTGGGATCAGGGTGATGTTGGCCTCATAGAAAGAGTCTGGGAGTCTTCCCTCCTCTTGGATTTTTTGGAATAGTCTGAGAAAGACAGGGGTTAGCTCTTCCTTAAATGTTTTGTTAAATTCTCCTGTGAAACCATCCTGCCCTGGGCTTTTGTGTGCCAGGAGTTTCTTGATGACTGCTTCAATTTCCCCAGCTGTTATTGGTCTGTTCACGCTTTCCGTTTCTTCCTCCTTCACTGATGGAAAATTATACTTATCTAAAAATGTGTCCATTTTATCAAGATTTTGTAATTTCTTGGCATATAATTGTTCATAGTAGTTTCTGATGATCCTTTGTATTTCTGTGGTATCAGTTGTTATTTCTCCTCTTTCTTTTCTGATATTATTAATTTGGGTCCTCTCCCATTTTTTCTTGATGAGTCCGCTTAAAGGCTTGTCAATTTTATTTATCTTTTCAAAGAACCAGCTTCTGGATTGGTTGATCCTCTGAATTGTTCTCTTTGTCTCCATGTAATGCAGTTCTGCTCTAATCTTGACTACTTCCTTCCTTCTACTTGCTCTGGCATTTATTTGTTGTTTCTCCAGTTCTTGAAGTTGTACTGTTAGGTCTTTTATTTGAAATGTTTCTATCTTTTTTAGGTGAGCCTGTATTGCTATGAACTTCCCTCTCAGGACTGCCTATGCTGTGTCCCAGAGGTTTTGGACTCTTGTCTGTTCATGTTGATTTGTTTCCAGAAATTTTTTGATTTCTTCTCTTATCTCCTTATTCACCCATTCATTGTTTAATAGTCTACTGTTCAGTCCCCATGAGTTTGCAAGTTTTTGAAGTTTCTCTTTGAGGTTGATTTCCAGTTTAAAGCGCTTGTGGTCCGAGAAAAATTTGGTATTATTTCAATTTTCCTGAACTTGCTGAGTCTTGCTTTGTGTCCTATCATGTGGTCTATCTTTGAAAAACTGCCATGAGCATTTTAAAAGAATGTGCATTTTTCTTCTTTGGGATCTAAGGTTCTATATATGTCAGTAAAGTCTCCTTGATTCAGTGTGTCATTCAGTGCCACAATATGTTTATTAATGTTTTGTTTGGTAGATCTTTCCATTTTTGACAGTGGGGTGTTGAAATCCTGTATTATCAGTGTGTTGCTGTCTATTTCCTTTTTGAAATCTTCCAACAATTTCCTTAAAAACTTGGGGGCTCCTCTATTGGGAGCATATAAGTTTACCATGTTTATGTCTTCTTGATAGATTCTTCCTTTAAGTATTATAAAGTGCCCCTCTGGGTCTCTTTTTATGGCCTGTGTTTTGAAATCTCCTTTGTCTGATACAAGTATGGCAACCCCGGCCTTTTTCTCTTGCCCATTTCCTTGGAATATTTTTTTCCACCCCTTTACTTTCAATCTGTGTAGGTTTCTTGCTCTGAGGTGGGTCTCTTGTAGGCAGCATATGTGTGGGTCATGTTTTCTGATCCATTCAGCTACCCTGTGTCTTTTGATTCGGGCATTTAGTCCATTCACATTGAGAGATATTGCTGATGGAGACTTACTCATGATTTCTCTTTTTACATGTGTTCCTTTCTCTCTCATTTTTTTCCTTCATCTTCTTAAACCAGTACCCTTAGCATATCTTGGAGTGCTGAAATGGTAGAGATGTATTCTTTTAGCCTTCTCTTATCTGTGAAACTCTGTATTCCACCTTCTATTTTAATTGAGAGCCTTGCTGGGTAGAGCAGACTTGGCTGTAGGCCCTTGCTTTTCCTGACTAGGAATATTTGCTGCCATTCCCTTCTAGCTAATAGTGTTTCTGTTGAGAAGTCAAGTCCTAGGCATATCTGAGTCCTCTTGTATGTTACTTCCTCTCCCTTGCTGCCTTGAGGGTTCTCTCTTTGTCTTTGGTAGTTGCCATTTTAATGATGATGTGTCTTGGAGTGAAACTCTTTGAGTCCCTCTTGAGTGGGGTCCTCTGTGCCTCCTGGAATCACGAAAGCCTTTCTCTCCTCAAATTAGGGAAAGTTTCCATCATTACTTTTTGGAGGAGGTTCTCTATACCTTGCTACTCTTCTTCTCCTTCTGGTATCCCTATTATATGGATATTATTGCATTTCAGGTTGTCATGCATTTCCCTAAATGTCTCTTCATTCTTTTTGAGTCATTTTTCCATTTCTTGTTCTTTCTGGGAGCTTTTTTCGACCTCATCCTCCATGTCGCTGATTCGATCCTCGGCTTCATCCAGCCTGCTTTGGATTCCTTCTTCTGTATTCTTCAATTCAGAAATGGTATTCTTCACATCCTCTTATGTCTTCTTGATAGTTTCTATATCCTTTTCCAGGTTGATATTGTTTGCTGTAAGATCCTGATAGTTTCTCTGCAGTTTCTCATAGTTATCTTTGAGCTGACTGAGCTCATTGAGCTTCCTTAGAAACATTGTTTTGAATTCAATATGTGATATTTCCCTTGCCTCTATTTCATTTAGCTCTCTCTACGGGGAGTCCCTTTTTCCCCTCATTTGGGGGGAACTTCTTTTTCTTCCAGTTTTGTGAGTGTCTGTTAAGTAATTTACTTATTTTTTTAGTTTTCTTCTGCTTCAATTGGGCTGTTTAGATTTCCTGACTTTGTGGATTAAACTTCTATGGTTGTAGGTGGGACTTATTATTTATCTATCTATCTATCTATCTATCTATCTATCTATCTATTTATTTATTTATTTATTTATTTATTTATTTATTTATTTTTCCCTTTACTTTTCTTCTGGGCCTACCTCTGATGATATCAGTTATTGACCCTATATGATCTTTGGTTGTTTGTTTTAAGTCTTCCAGGAGTCTACTGTCTGTCTCTGACTCCTGCTTGGGGCAGCTCTCTGACCGCTTAGGTCCAGGCTGGATTTTTTTTTCGATCGCTCTGCACTCTCGCACCAGCTCCTTGATTGTGCTCACCGACCTCGCAGTATACCCCTCCTGCCTAGGCTCTTGCATGCTTGCCCCAGCCCTGGGGGCTTATTCGCGACCTCGTGTACTTGTATGACCCCCCCTGGCCGGGGAGCTCCCCGACACTGGTCAGTTTATGGTCTTCTATTGTGTGTTTTCCCCGCTTTTGGCTCTTTGGGTATGTTGCTTGCCCTCGCCAAATGGGGACTATGGAAATGGGAGGAAGTTAGCTCCAGGACTCTCCAGTTAATCTGGTCTCCAGTCTCCTCCAGGGACTCTGAGGAGCTCTGTGACACCTTCGGCCCAGGATCTTCTAATTTTATGAGCCGCTCTGCAATCGTGACTCCCATTCATTCCTCTGCCATCTTCCTCTCTCTCACCTTCTATTTTAATTGAGAGTTTTGCTGGGTAGAGCAGCCTTGGTTTTAGGCCTTTCTTTTTCATTATATGTAATATTTCTTGTCATTCCCTTCTGGCTTGTAGTATTTCTGTTGAGAAGTCAGCTGCTAGTCATAGTGGGGCTCCCTTACTTCCACATTCTCCCTTGCTTCCTTTAAGATTCTATCTTTGTCTTTCATATTTGTCATTTTAATGATGATGTGTTTGGAGTGGGCCTCATTGGGTTCCTCTTGAATGGGACCCTCTGTGATTCCTGGACTTGTGTGACTCTTTCTCTCCTCAAATGAGAGAAGTTTTCCATCATTTCTTTTTCAAACAGGTTCTCTATCCCTTCCTCCTCTTCTTGTCATTCTGGCATCCCTATTATATGTATATTATTACATTTCAGGTTGTCCTGCATTTCCCTCAATACCTCCTCATTTTTAATTTTTTTTAGTCTTTTTTCATTTTTTTTTTCCTTTTCCTAGGAGCTTTTTTCTTTCTTATATTCCAGCTCACTGATTTGATGGTCGGCTTCATCTAGCCTGTTTTTAATTCCTTCTACTGTGTTATTCAAATATGAAAGGGTATTATTCATTTCCTCTTGTCTCTTATTGATAGTTTCTATGTTCTTTTTCATGCTGATATACTTTGCAGTAATATCCTTGTAGTTTCACTGTAGTTTTTTGTAATTGTCTCTGTGCTCATTGAGCTCATTTAGCTTCCAGAGAACCATTGTTTGGAACACAATATCTGATAGTTTACTTGCCCTTATCTTTTTCTCTTTCTGGAGATTCCTCCATTCCCTTCAATAGGGGTGTGTTTCTTTTTTCCCTCATTTTTTTGGGACTCTCTTTTTAGTTTCTGCTTCTTCAGTTGATCTGCCTTGATTTCTTAACTTTGTGGTGTGAAATTATATGGTGGGATACTGCTTTTTGTTTTCTTTCTCTCTGAACCTGACTTTGATGATGTCAGATGTTGACCATGTCTGACCTTAAGCAGTCTGTCTGAGACATTCAGAAATCTACTGTCTGCTTCAATTTTTTTCTAGTCACTCTACCGTTAGCAGCATGACTTAGAGGCACCACAGGTCAGGGCAGAATCACTTCTGGAGTAAGGGTTATTGTTTTGTTAAGCTGGTGCCATTCAGGGAAGTGATCTTCATGAGCAACATGGCTGTGGCCATCACAAGGATGACTCAGCACCAGGATTCCACTAGCTACTGTCTCAGTTCCCTCCCCAATGCCTCCTTCCTCAGTCTCTTCTCAGACGTCTCCAACCCTCTCTGACCCCATTTTGGCTGGAGTCCAGGGTAAGTGGCTACAAACAAAAATTTTTGTGTTGGCCTTTTAGAAGGCTTTTTACAAGTCCAGCTGCCCAACTGCTGGTTGTTTTCTGAGCATTTTTTGGGCTCTAGTGCTGTAGGCTGGCGATACTTGCTTATGGTTTTGACCCTGGTCTTCTCAGGGGGGACCCACCTGACCATTTCACTATCCTTCTGGTGCTGCCATCCTTGAGCAAACCTCCTTCCTTCTCAAGTTTCTACCACACTTCTTACCAGTTAGATGGTGCTAAGGCTGAATATTCTGAGTGTCCGATATGAAAAGGTTCCTCTCTCGCTATGGTTCAGTTGTGATTTCCATGTGATTTCTCAACAATTTACTTGTAATTCCAGGATAGTTCTTGGAGGTGGGCCCTGTGACTTCCACTCACTTCTCTGACATCTTTTTTTTTCAATCTGAATAGCATGCTTTTAAACAAGGAATCCGTCAATTATGCGGGGAAAGAAGAAATTAAAAAGTTTCTGGAAACAAATGAAAATGAACACACAACAGTCCAAATCTTATGGGACACAACTAAGGCAGTCCTGAGAGGGAAGTTCATAGCAACACAGGCATACTTAAATAAAGGTAGAAACATTTCAAATAAATGACATAACCTTACAGCTTCAAGAACTGGAGAAACAACAACCAACAAAGCCCAGAGCAAGTAGAAGAAATGAAATAATCAAGATAAGATCAGAATTTAATGACATAGAGACTAAAAGAACAATTCAAAGAATCAACCAATTCAGGAGCTGATTCTTTGAAAAGATAAACACAATCGACACGCCTTAAAGAAGACTCATCACAAAATAAAGGGAGATAACACAAATATATAATATCAGAAATGAAAGAGGAGAAATAACAACTGATACCATTGAAAAACAAAGGATTATAAGCAATTACTATGAACAATTATATGTCAGGAGATTTGAAAACCTTTATAAAATGGGCAAATTTCTAGAAAAATATAACCTTCCAACACTGAATGAAGAAGCAGAAAGCCTGAACAGACAGATAACAGGTGTTGAAATTGAAACAGTAATAAAAAAATTCCTAATACACAAAAGCCCTGGATGGGACTGTTTCACAGGAGAATTTTACAAAACATTTAAGAGCTAACTCTTGTCCTTCTCAGACTATTCCAAAAAATCCAAGAAGAAGGATTCTCCCAAACTTTTTTTATGAGGCCAGAATCATCCTAATCCTAAAACCAGGTAAAGACACAACCAGGAAATAAGCTTGCAGGCCAATATCATTGATGAACATAGACGCCAAAAACCTCAACAAAATATTGGCAAACCACATCCAGCAATACTGTAGAAAAATCATCTACCTTGATTCAGTGGGATTCATCTCAAGGATGCAAAGATGGTCTAATATTCACAAATGAATAAACATAAAACATCATATAAACAAAAGGAAAGACAAAAACCGCATGCTCATATCAATAGGTGTAGAAAAGTATTTGATAAGGTACAGCACCTAATTATGGTAAAACTCTCAACAAAGTGGAATAAAGGGTGAATACTTCAACATAATATAGGCCATATGTGGAAAAACTGCAGCCAACATCATACTTCATGGGCAAAAACTATGAAGTTTCTCACTATGATTAGGGACAAGACAAGGATGTTTGATTTTATCACTTCCATTCATCATAGTATTGGAAGTCTGATCCACAATGAATAGACAAGAAAAAGAAATAAAAGTAATCTAAATTGGGAAGGAGGAAGTAGAACTGTCACTGTTTATAGTTGGCATGACAGTGCATATAGAAAACCCCATAGACTCCACCAAAAAGTACTCAAGCTAACAAGTGAATATGGTAAAACTGCGGGATCTGGCAAAACAGTGAGATACAGAGTCGATATTCAGAAATCAAAGGGGCAAAGGAAGAAAAATTGAGACAAGTGTAATAAAATAAACATGATTTAAAAATAAAAAAAATAATTAAAAATGCCATGCTATTCAGAATCCATGAATTTGAATGTCTTTGGGTTTTTTTCCTTGAGGTTGTTTTCTAGTTTCAAGTCCTTGTAGTCCAAGAAACGTGCATTATGATTTCAATTTTCTTGAATTTACTAAGACTTGTTTTGTGTCCTATTATGTGGTCTATTTTTGAAAATGTTCCATGTGTGTTTGAGAGGAATGTGTATTTTGCTTCTTTTGGGTGATATGTCCTATATATGTCATTTAAATCCATTTGATCTAAAGCATTGTTCAGTTCCATAATATCCTTGTTGATGTTTGGTTTGGAAGATCTATCCATTGTTTACCGTAGGGTGTTAAAATCCTCTATTTTCAGTGTGTTGTTGTCTCTATCATTCTTGAAGTCCTCCAAGATTTTCCTTATGTATTTGTATGATCCTATGTTGGGTGCTTATAGGTTGACAATGAATATATCTTCTTGATGGAATATTCCTTGGAGTATTATGAAGAGTCCTTCTGAATCTATATATGGACTTTGTTTTGAAATGTACTTTGTCTGATATAAGTATTGTTACCCTTTTTTTTTCTTTTTTTGCTGTAAATTTTCTTGGAATATTTTTTTCATTCCTTTACTTTCATTCGGTGTAGGGCCTTTTTTCTGAGGTGGGTTGCCTGTAGGCAGCATATATGTGGGCCACGTTCCCTTATCCTTCAGGTACCCTACGTCTTTTGATTGGAGCATGAATCCATTTATATTTAAAGTTATTATTGAGAGGTACTGAGTCATTTTTTTCCCTTTTTCCCTGTTTTCCTTTCTTTCTCAATCTTTTTCTTGCTCTTAAAGCAGTCCCTTTAGTATAACTTGCAATTCTGGTTAGGTTGAGGTGTATACTCTTAGCCATCTTTTGCCTGGGAAACTCCTTATTTTGCCTTTCATTTTAATTGAGAACCTTGCTGGGTAGAGCAGTCTTGGTTGCAGCCCTTTGCTTTTCATTCCTTGGCCATTCCTTTCTGGCTTGTAGTGTTTCCTTTGGGAACTCAGTTGCTAACCCTAATGTATTCCCCTTGTATGTCACTACCTGTTTCTCCCTTGCTGCATTTAGGTTTCTCTCTTTGTCTTTGATGTTTGCCATTTTAATGATGATGTATCTTTGAGTTAGCTCATTGTGGTCCTCTTGAGTGGGACCCTCTGTGCTTCCTGGACTTGTATGACTTTTTCTGTCATCAAATTAGTGAAGACTTCCATCATCGTTTTTCAAAAACGTTCTCTATCCCTTGTTCCCCTTCTCCTTCTGGTATCTCTATTATATGGATGTTATTACATGTCAAGTTGTTCTGCATTTACCTCAATGACTCTCCATTCTTTTTCAGTTTTTTTTCATTTCCTTGCTTTTTCTGGGATCTGTTTTCTACCTTGTCCTCGAACTCACTGATTCGATCTCCTGCTTCATCGAGTCTACTTTTGTTTCCTTCTACTGTTTTATTCAATTCTGAAATTGTATTCTTCATTTCTTCTTATTTCTTTTTTCTTTATATTTTTTTTTATTTTAAAAACATGTTTATTCTATTACAGTTGCCTTAGTTTTGCCCCCTTTCCCTCCATCACCCATCTCACCTCACCCCCTTCACCCACAGTCAATTTCCACTCTATTGTCTGTGCCCATGAGTCATTCATACATGTTCTTTGTATAGTCTTGTCTCTTCTTTCCACCGTTGTCCTCCTTTCCCATTCCCTCTGGTTAATTTCAGTCAGCTCCGTGTTTCCATGGCTGTTGTTTATTTTCTTAGTTTATTATAGTTAATTTAGTTTCTTAGTTTTTTTTTTTTTGTTGTTGTTGAATAGATTTCACTTATTAGGTGAGATCATATGGTATTTGTCTTTCACTGACTGGCTTATATGCTGTAGTATAATATTCTCCTTTTCCATTCATGTTCTCTCCAAAGGGAGGTGTTTATTTCTCTTTTTTAAAATACAGATTGAATTTATTTACTTATTTTTCTTAAATATCAAAATCCAATATAATAGATTATAATTTTCAATCCATTATAAATTCTCAGCAAATAAAACAACATGACACCAGCACATAAATAATCAAGTAGATCAATGAAATATAATGAGCATTCTAGAAAAAAATGTATATATCTGCCTAACAATGTAACATATGATTAAATTGATATTTCAAATCAATGAGAAAATAAGGCTTAGTCAACAAATAAGGTGCATGGACCACTATTACTTGAAATAAAAATAATATAGAGCCCTATTTCACACATTATACAAAAAATATTCAGGTGAGTTAAAAATCAATATGTAGAATCTAAGGAGATTTAGTAGAAAATGCAAATATTTTTATTACCATGTAGTAAAGTACTCAAAGTCGGAAGCTATTAAGTAAAATATTGACAATATGACTATATTAAACATTTAAGACTATATAGTAATATACATATTAAAAACATTAAATTACAAGTAATAGAATATGAAAGCATTTGCCGCACATCTAAAAAAGGGTTGATAGTTTTTTTGTTTTGTTTTGTTTTTGGTGGGACAAAATTATACAACCATTTAATCAAAATTGATAAAGAATACAAAAAGTCATTTAAAGCTTTTGAAAAATAATAGAAATAGACAAGAAACAGACAAAAACAGGTTTAGTTTCAACAAGTAATCAAGTGACAATGAAAATGACATCATTGTCCCAACCAGATTAATAAGTAATAAGAATATTGGTAATATAAAGTATTGGTGACTGTGAAAGTAACTGCTTATTCATAGACTCTTTTTCTTCATCTTCTTTAAGCAGTCCCTTTAGCATATCTAGCAATGCTGGTTTTGTGGAGGTATATTATATTAGCCCTTATTTTTCCTGGGAAACTCCTTATTTTGCCTTCCATTTTAAATGAGAGCCTTGCTGGGTAGAACAGTCTTGGTTGAATATATTTGCTTTTTATTTCCTGGAATATTTCTTGCCATTCCCTTCTGGCTTGTACTATTTCTTTTGAGAAGTCATCCTTTAGCTTCCAGAAGGATATTAAAATAGCCACTCAGATCTCCCTGAGAAGAGTGAGGTCTAAACCAAAAGTGGGTATCTCCCGTCTATAGCACCAGAGCTCAAAGAGAACATAGCAAACAGCCAGCTGTGAAAAGTAGAAGGGTTGCTCTTTTCCAGAGACAGGGGCTGGAGAACCAAAGAGCTGTTTAAAGGGACAATGCAGAAACTTTTATTTGCAGCTGCTTATCCTGTATCCAGCAAAGTCAGGGGCAGAGTGGGCTAGAGATGTCTGAGGAGAGACTGTGGAAGAAGATTTTGGGGAGAGAACTGAGAGTAGCTGGTGGGATCTCAGTGATGACTCATCCCCCCTGTTGGAGGAGGCATCTTTCTCAGGCAGAGACACTCCTCTTGAGTGTCAGCAGTGTCAGAGGACCCAATAGCCTTGATCCCAGGTAGGATTGTGCCCCACCCTGTGCTATATAAGTGGTCTGCTGAGTGCAGACTGGCAGTCACAGAGAGTAAAACCCCGGCTAAAGGGGCGCAGAGTGTTCTGGAGACACTTGAGGAGAGACTGGGGATGAAGGTATTGGGGAGAGAATGGAGATAGTGTCTGGTGGGGTCGCAGTACTGATTCTTCTCCCATATAGCAACAGCCATCTTGCTCAGAGCAACCATGCCTCTGAGTGGCAACCCCATGAAAGGACCCAATAACCCTGCTCCCAGTAGAGACTCCTCCCAATGGAGCACTGTCTAAGCTGGCCTGCTGTGTGCAGAGTAACTGCTGAAGGAGACATCCACAGACAGTAGATTCCCGGAATTCTCGAAGAGACTGCCTAAGGTCAGACAGGGACAATATCTGACATCATCAGAGGCAGATCCAGAAAGTAAAAACAGTGGTCTCCTACAATAGAAGTTCACACCACAAAGTCAGGGAATCAAGACAGATAAATTGAAGGTGCAGAAGCAAAAAAGAAGGGTCTAACAAATAATGAGAAGACAAAGAAACACCTGCCACTCAAAGGGAAAGGTGGAATCCCCAGAAAGAGAACTAAATGAAATAGAGGCAAGTAAACTATCAGATATTGAGTTCAAAACAATGGTTCTAAGGAAGCTCAATGAGCTCAGTGAGCTCAGAGAGAATTACCAAAAACTACAAGGAACAGACAACAAACTATATCAGCATGTAAAAGGACATAGAAACTATCAATAAAAGACAAGAGGAAATGAAGCATACCATTTCAGAACCAAAGAATACAATAGAAGGAATTAAAAACAGGCTAGATGAAGCAGAGGATCAAATCAGTGAGCTGGAGTATAAGGTAGAAAAAAGCTCCCTTATTTGAGGAAGCAAGAAAATGAAAAAAAAAAAAAGAATAAAAAAGAATGAAGAGGCGTTTAGAGAAATGCAGGACAACTAAAAAGTAGTAACATTCATATAATAGGGTTACCAGAAGGAGAAGAGAAGGGAGAAGGGATAGAGAATCTGTTTGAGAAAGTAATGATGAAAAACTTCCCTAATTGGAGGAGATAAAAAGTCACACAAGTCCAGGAAGCACAGAGGATCCCATTCAAAAGGAACCCAATGAGGCCTACTCCAAGACACACCATTATTAAAATGGCAAATATCAAAGACAAACAGAATCCTAAAAGCAACAAGGGAGAAAAAGGTAGTAATATATAAGGGATCCCCAATAAGGCAAACAGCTGACTTCTCAACAGATTCAGTAGAAGCCAGAAGGGAATGGCAAAAAACATTCCAATGAAAAGCAAAAGGCTGCAACCAAGACTGCTCTACCCAGCAAGGCTCTCA
Organism: Pteronotus mesoamericanus; assembly: GCF_021234165.1. Taxonomy (NCBI): domain Eukaryota; kingdom Metazoa; phylum Chordata; class Mammalia; order Chiroptera; family Mormoopidae; genus Pteronotus; species Pteronotus mesoamericanus. The sequence goes on from NW_026555150.1 coordinate 1,470,394, forward strand.
ATTAAAATGGAAGGTGAAATTAGGAATTTCCCAGACCAAAGAAGGCTAAAATAATGCACCTCCTTTAAACCAGCACTGCAAAATATGCTAAAGGCACTTCTTTAAATGAAGAAAAAGAGCCTGTCAATAACCACTTCCTTTAACAGTTGTCAACACTTGGTGTTACCCATATTTTTAATACATATTAATCTGATTGTGACAATGTGTTATTGTAATTGTTTGTTTATTATTTGTTGAAATTAAACCTGTTTTTGTATATTTCTTGCATATTTCTATTATTTTAAAAAAGTTTTAAATGATTTTTTGTATTTTTTATCCATTTATTGATTATAAGTTTGTAGAATTTTTTCCTTAAAAAATAAAGCTATTAACACATTTTGAGATGTATGGCAAATATTTTCCCATTCTATTACTTGTTCTTTAGTTTTTAAATATGTTTATTACTATATAGTCTTAAATGTTTAATATAGTCATATTGTCAATATTTTCTTCCCTGGGTTTATTGAGCCCTGGGTTTGAATATTTTACTTCAGGGTAAGAAAAATATTAGTTTGTGTTTTCTCTTAAAACTCAAGACAAATGCCATATGATCTCATCTATAATGGAATCTATTCAACAACAAAAAAAAAAACTAACGAACAAAATAAACCACAGTCATGGAAACATGGAGCAGACTGTAAGTGACCAGAGGGGATGGGGAAAGAGGACAATGGTGGAAAGAAGAAGAAGGGACTAGACAAAGAAATTGTTTGAATGACTCATTGTCATGTACAACAGAGTGAGAGTTGACTGTGGGATTGGGGGTGGGGGATGGGTGGGATGTGTGGAGGGGGTAAAGGGGGAAAATTTGAGTTAACTGCTATAGAATAAACATAATTCAAAAATTAAAAGAAAACTAAGTGACAATACACTGGCAAATAAAAAGTTAATATTACATGGCAACAGTCTAATGGGTGTAATTAATTTTTCTTTTTTAAAAAATAGTATATAGTTTATTTAATGTTTTCTTTTTTTCTTTTTTTTAATTTATTTTTTCAAATACATTTGTCTCTGCCTACCCCCCACCACTTTCCCATGCCCCCTCCCTCCTTCCCTCCCTCAGCTCTTCCCCTTTGGTTTTGTCCATGAGTCCTTGCTATATGTTCCTTGACTTTCCCCCTTCCCTTCCTTTTCCCCCACCCCCCTTCCTCCTTACCTTTTGTCTCTGTTGATTTATTTTCCTTTCAGTGTTGCTGGTCTTCTTTTCCTTGCATCTTTGTATTGTTGGTTAGATTCCACTTACAGGAGAGATCATATGGTTTTGTCTTTCGCCCCCTGGCTTATTTCGCTTAGCGTAATGCTCTCCAGTTCCAGCCATGCTCTTGTGAAGTTTAGTAGTTCTTTTTTTCTTTTTGCTGTGGAGTATTCCATTGTGTAAATGTACCATAGTTTTTTGATCCAATCATCTACTGATGGGCATTTATGTTGTTTCCAACACTTGGCTATTGTAAACTGTGCTACTATGAACATTGGGGTGCATAGGTTCTTTTGTATTGTTGTTTTGGGATTCTTAGGGTATAGTCCCAACAGGGGAATCACTGGATCAAACGGCAGTTCCATTTTCAGCTTTTTGAAGAAATTCCACACTGCTTTCCATAGTGGCTGAACCAGTCTGCATTCCCACCAACAGTGTACTAGGGTTCCCTTTTCTCCACAGCCTCACCAGCACATATTGTTTGTTGATCTGTTTATGATGGCCATTCTGACCGGTGTGAGGTGGTACCTCATGGTGGTTTTGATCTGCATTTCTCTGATGGCTAGTGATTCTGAGCATCCTTTCAAATGCCTCTGGGCCCTCTGTATCTCCTCCTTAGAAAAGCATCTGCCCAGGTCCTTTGCCCATTTTTTGATTGGACCGTTTGTCTTCCTGGAGTGGAGTCAAGTGAGTTCTTTATATATCTTGGAGATCAAACCTCTATCTGATGTATCATTGACGAATATCTTTTCCCATATGGTTGGCTCCCTTTTCATTTTGCTGATGTTTTCTTTAGCCGTGCAGAAGCTTCTTATTTTGATGAGGTCCCACTTGTTTATTAATGGGTGTAATTATTTTTCTTATTCTACTTTGTAATTTCCAAACTTTAAAAAAAAATATTCATTCCTTTTTTTAAAAAAAAAATTTCAAATACATTTGTCACCCTTTACTTGCCACCACTTTCCCCTGCCCCAGCCACCTCCACCTCCCCTTCTCAATCCTTCTCCACATTTGGTTCTTCCATGTGTCTCTCAAACATTTTCCATCTTCTCACCCTTCCTCTTCCCCTCCCAGGTACCTTCCTCCTTCCCTCCCTCCCTCCCTCTCAATCCTGTCAGCTGCTTCTTTCTTTCAATGTTGCTGGTCATATTTTCCTCGTCTGCGTGCTTGCAGAGTAGGTGCTACTTATGTTTGCGATCATGTGTTTTTTTGTTTTTCATCACCTGGCTTATTTCACTTAGCATAATGCTCTCCAGTTTCATCCTTGCTGTCGCAAAGGGTAGTACCTCTTTTTTTCTTTCTGCTACATAGTATTCCATCGTGTAAATATACGATCATTTTTTGATCCACTCTTTTACTGATGGGCACTTAGCTTGCTTGCAGCACTTGTCTATTGCAAATTGTGCTGCTATGAACATTGGGATGTATAGGGTTTTTTGAATTGCTGTTTTCGTGTTCTTAGGGTGTAATCCCAGCAGTGGAATCACTGAGTCAAAAGGCAGTTCCATTTTTAACTTTTTGAGGAAATTCCAAACTGTATTCCAGAGTAGCTGTATCAGTCTGCGTTCCCACCAACAGTGTACTAGGGTTCCCTTTTCTCCATAGCCTTGCCAGCACCTGTTTTTTTGTTGATCTCTTTATGATGGCCATTCTGACCAGTGTGAAGTGGTATCTCATTGTGATTTTTATTTGCATTTCTCTGCTGACTAGAGATGTTGAGCATCCTTTCATATGTCTCTGGGTTCTCTATCTCTTATTTGGAGAAGTGTCTGTCCAAGACCTTTGCCCATTTTTTAATAGGATTGTTTGTCTCCTTTGAGTGGAGTCCTCTGAGTTTTATATATATGTTGGAAATCAAACCCCTATCTCATGTATCACTGGCAAATATATTTTCCATTATGTTGGGTTCACTTTTCACTTCGCTTACATTTTCTTTAGCCATGCAGAAGCTTCTTATTTTGATGATGTACCACTTCTTTATGTTTTCATTTATGTCCCTTGCTGTAGGGCACATATCAGTAAAAATATTGCTTCATGGGGTATCTGTGATTTTCCTGCCTATATTCTCCTCTAAGACTTTTATGGTGTCATGACTTATGTTTATGTCTTTTATCTATCTTGAGTTTATTTTTGCATTGGTGTAAGTTGATATTCGAGTTTCAATTTATTGCATTTAACTGTTCAGTGCTCCCAACAGCATTTGTTGAAGTGGCTATTTTTACTCAATTTTATGCTTCTGCACACTTTGTCAAATATTATTTGACCATAGAGTCATGTGTTTATTTCTCGGCTCTATATTTTGTTCCATTGATCTATGTGTTTGTTCTGATGCCGGTAGCAGACTGTTTTGATTACAGTGGCCTTGTAATATAGTTTGATGTTGGATATTGTGATCCCTCCTGCTTTTCTTTTTTCTCTCAAAATTACTGCAGCTATATGGGATCATTTATGGTTTCATATAATTTTTTTAAACATTTGGTCTATGTCTGTGAAATACGTCATTGCTATTTTAATAAGGATTGCATTGAATGTATAAATTGCTCTGTGTAGTATGCATATTTTGATAATATTAATTCTTCCAATCCATGAAGACAGTATATGCTTCCCTTTATTTCATTCTTCCTTAATTTTTTACTTCAGTGTTGTGTAGTTTTCTCACTAAGGTCTATTACCTCCTTCATTAAGTTTATTCTTAAGTACTTTATTTTTTCTTGTTGCTATAGCAAAAATAATTTTTTTCCTTAATTTCAGATTCTGATGTTTCATAGTGGGTGTAGAGAAATGCCTTTGATTTCTGAATATTGACTTTGTATCCTGATGTTTTTCCAAATTCACTTATTAGGTTGAGTAGTTTTCTATTGTAGCTATGGGTTTTGCTATATACACTATCATTTCATCTGCGAACAATATTTTTACTTCCCCCTTTCCAATATGGATGCATTTTATTTCTTTTCTTGTCTATTCATTGTGGCTAGAACTTCCAACACTATGTTGAATAGAGGTGCTGAAAGCAGACATCCTTGTCTTGTTCCCAATTTTACTGGGAAAGCTTTTAGTTTTTGCCCATTAAGTATGAGGTTGGCTGTAGGTTTTTCATGTATGGCCTTTATTATGTTGAAGTACGCTCCCTTTATTCCCACTTCCTTAGTGTTTTTATCATAAATGGGTGCTGTACATTACCAAATGCTTTTTCTGCCTCTACTGAGATTATCATGTGGTTTTTGTCATTCTTTGTGTTTATGTGATGTATTATGTTTATTGATTTGCAAATACGGAACTATCTTTGCATCCTTGGGATGAATCCTATTTTATTATGGTGGATGATCTTTAATGTATTGTTGGATGTGGTTTGCCAATATTTTGTTGAGGATATTAACATCTGTGTTTATCAGCGATATTGGCCTGTAGTTTTTTTTTTTTTTTTTTTCATTGTTTTGTCTTTATCTGGTTTGCGCTTAGGATGATGGTGGCCTCTTAAAAAGATTTTTGAATCTCCTCTCTTCTTGGGGTTTTGGAATAGTCTGAGACAGACAGGGATTAGCTCTCCCTTAAATGTTTTGTAAAATTCTCTTGGGAAACCATCTGGTCCAGGGCTTTTGTGTGCCGGAAGCTTTTTGATTACTGCTTCAATTTCACCAACTGTTAACGGTCTGTTCAGGCTTTCTGCTTCTTCTTCCTTCAGTGTTGTGGGTTTATATTTTTCTAGAAATTTGTAATTTCATCAACATTTTTAAATTTCCTGGCATATAATTGTTGTTAATAATTGCTTACAATCCTTTTTATTTCTGTTGTATTACTTGTTATTTCTCCTCTTTAAGTCCTGATATTATATATTTGAGTCTTCTCCCTTTTTTTCTTGGTAAGTCTACTTAAAGGCTTGTCCATTTTACTTGTCTTGTCTGAGAACCAGGACCTGGATTTGTTGATCCTTTGTTTTATTTTAATTAATTAATTAATTTTTCCAAATACATTTGTCTCTGCCTTCCCCCCACCAGTTTCCCCTGTCCTCTCTCCCCTCTCTCTCCCTCCCTCAACTCTTCCCCTTTGGTTTTGTCCATGAGTCCTTGCTATATGTTCCTTGACTTGCCCCTTCCCTTCCTTTTCCCCCGCCCACCCTTCCCTCCTTCCCTCTTGTCTCTGTTGGTTTCTTTTCCTTTCAGTGTTGTTGGTCTTATTTTCCCTGCATCTTTGTTTTGTTGGTTAGGTTCCACTTATAGGTGAGAGCATATGGTATTTGTCTTTCTCCCCCTGGATTATTTCACTTAGCATAATGCTCTCTAGTTCCATCCTTTGAATCAGTCTTTCAGTCTCTATGTCATTCAGTTCTGCTGTGATCTTGGTTATTTCCTTTCTTCTATTTGCTCCGGGCTTTATATGTTGTTGTTTCTCCAGTATTTTAAGTTGTAGTGTTATGTCATTTATTTGAAATGTTTCTATCTTTTTTTAAGTAGGCCTGTGTTGTTATGAACTTCTCTGTCTGGACTGCCTTCCCTGTGTTCCATAGGTTTTAGACTGTTGTGTATTCATGTTCATTTGTTTCCAGAAACTTTTTGATTTCTTATTTGATCTCATTATTGACCCATTCATTATTTAAGTATGCGAGTCAGTATCCATATGTTTGAATGTTTGAGTTTTTTCTTTGAGGTTGGTTTGTATTTTCAAGCCCTTGTGGTCTAAGAATTTGCTTGTTATGATTTCAATTTTCTTGAATTTGTTGAGGCTTGTTGTGTATCCTATCACGTGGTTTATCTTTGAAAATTATCTCTGTTCATTTGAAAAGAATGTGTATTTTGCAACTTTGGGATGAAAGTTTGTATATATGTCATTTAAGCTCATTTTATCTAATGTGTCATTCAGTTCCACAATATCCTTGTGCATGTTTTATTTTGAAGAGCTATCCATTGTTTACAGTGGAGTTTTAAAGTCCCCTACTATCACTGTGTTACTGTCTATATATTTCTTTAAGACCTCCAAGATTTTCCTTATGTATTTGAGTGCTCCTATGTTTTGAGCACATAACTTTACAACATATATGCCTTCTTGATGGATTCTTCCTTTGAGTATTATAAAGTGTCCTTCTGGGTCTCTTTTTATGGCCTTTGTTTTGAAATCCATTTTGTCTGATATAAGTATTACTACCCCTGCTTTTTCCTCCCTGCCCATTTGCTGTAATTTCCAAACTTTTATCAATGAACGGTACTTTAAAGTGCTCATTTCCCTGATTTATATTTAAAAAGTAGCTATGACTCAAAATCAATTATATCTGTTTTTAACAATAGTGGCCAAAATATACAAGGTACTCATCCCCTTAGCTAAACTGATTGATTTAAGGAATACATAGTCAAGCAGGCCCAATCAGATTCTTTATTTGGTATTGATATATGGCCGATAGCCCTTCATTCTATTTAGGACTAAATTTCTATTCCTTATTAACATTTCTGCACATGTTTTCACTGATCATCAAGAAAACTTGGAAAAATTTGGGTTAATTCAGCATGATCTTTTTTTTCAATTTTAGAAATAACTTCAAAAATCTTCATATGTTGACGATTATTTTAGGCTTACATTTTTCTAAAAATACAGGTATATGCTTATATAGTAACTTTTCTCTTGCAATGCAAATTGCATAAATTACTTCTTTTTAGATTTAGATATTTTAAACATGCACAAATATAGAGACAAATAAAACATTCCTCCCTATACCTAATATCTACATTATAGGGTTATCAAGTTTTGGTACTCATGTCTTATCTACAACCTTCCTACCTCTTCTAGACAAATATTTTAAGGAAAATTGTAAACATCTTGTAATTTAACTTCAATATACTTTAGTATACATTTTCAAAACCATATTTTGTTTTGTTTTGTTTTTTTATAAAAACACAGTGTTGCCACACACATGAATATTGACTAAATTTTCTTATTTTATACCCAAGGTACTGATATAAAACAAATTTCACCTTCATAATGTAATAAACACACTGTAATAGAATGGCTATTTATGGAGGTAAAGGTATGACCAAAGTTAGGAAAACAGCAAGGGATAGGGCAGTACGCTGGGGACCCATTACCAATACTAGGCCTAAATGACCAAGAAGAGAGAAGCAATGGTCAGAATCTTGAGACTGTAGCTTAATTGAGTTTTCCATGATGACCGAACATCTTTTATGTAAGCCACAGAAATCAAACTCCAAGGACAAGAATGAGTGAAGATTGGATTAAGAAAGGTAATATATCAGCATAGTGGTATTCAGTTTATAATACTCAAATATACATGATTGTCTAAAATAACACCTATATGAATTTGTTTTGCTGAATTAAAATCCAACACATTGTGTTTGATTAAATATATTTTACATTTTTAAATCAAGAACATTTCTTTTATGTTTTTCTTTATCCTAGTTACTTGAAGAATTAAGTTCAGTTTTCTTGTAATACTGTATATCTCATAATCTAGATGGTATTTTCCCCACGTATTTTTTAACTTGTGCTTCTGCCCTTTTATTTTCTATAAATAAGAAATCATCTCTTAAGGACTTATTAGCTCTAGATTCTATTTGATTTTGGTAAGAATATGTAACAGGTTGTAGTTTACAATTTGTATTGCATCATGTCAAGAGGCACATAATGCCTTGTTTTCTTACACTTATTGATATACAGCATTCAGTGGGTTTGGGTGATAAGGATATTGGTGTAATTTCTCTATTATAGAATTTCCCCCAAATTTTTCATTTAATCATTTCAGTCATTGATGATTATTGCTTGAATAAATTAATTCATTGGGAATTGCAACTATATTAATTTTTCTAATTCTATCATTTCTTCTATGTATTAGCAAGAAGTCTACCTAAAACTTTACTCATAAATGAGGGTTATTTGGTTAACCTGAAAGATAGTTCATACTGTTATGTCAGGAATAATTCTTAATTTTTCTTTAACTGTTTATCTTAAAAGTAATGTTTAAGGTCCCTACATAAAATTATAACTGATTTCTCTTTTTTGAATATCATTAGGGCTGTGGTTTTATAATGTATGCAATAGAATTTTTTTACTCTTAATGAGTTTTAGTATATTCAGTGAGTTTAGCCGAATTGGATATTATAGATGGTACATGATAATGCCTATATTGTATCATACAGACAAACCATACAACCAGGTTTGTATAGGAAAAATTCCAGTTTATTCCTACTTTCCTACTATAGTTATCAATAGCACTTTTTTTTCTTGAATATATCATTATTTGAACTATATGGTCATTGTATATAATGGTGAACATTAATTTAATTCTATATTTTAAATTATCCAATAGAATGCCAGAAATAGTTCACATAAATTAGACAAACTCTAAAAGATACAGTTGAAGAGGTAGAGGTAGAAAGACCCTAAACTGTTTTTCCAGGTAGGTGCTCTGGGATCCTTTCACCCTCTGGACTCTCAAACAATTTCAGGGCTGCTTGGATATTCATCTGTCAGATACAGAAAAGATTTGTTGACACTGTCTCTATGATACTTGCTATTAGATGTACTGCATTTTTCAAAAGCCCAGCTACTTATTAAATTTAGTTCATTTTGTTCTTGTTCTACTGCTAGTGTAATGATCACTCTGTGCATATGGAAAGTCAAATTAATTGCCTCAGTGCATAACAAGGGCAAAGATAGCCATAGTGTTCTTTTCTTTAAATAATAGGCCATTTTAATATCTTATCTCCAGAAAGGAAAAAAGTTCAGAACTGGTAAACAGCAGCTTACATAATGTTTAAATTGTTAAGGAGTATCTTACTAAGATGCTGGCTTCTGAGAACAGATTTTTTTAAAAAGTGTTGTTTAGAATTTTTGAAATTCTTTAGAGATCTTGAGTTACTTTTGGAAAGATTTTTAATATATGACAATGCTAATAGAAGCAAGTTGAGGTTGATTTAGGGCCTACACAAGATAACAGCTCAGTTTTCTTTAATTTTGTACACCTTCTATAAAATATTTTCAGGTGACCCTCTAACTCTAACATCTACTCCCTAAACTAAACACAATGGATGGACTACTTTCCAGTATCATGAAAAAGAAATAGCATAATGAAATGAGCCAAGATCTTGAGAGGTACTAAAACCATACTATTTTTAGAAGAAAGTTAATGGAAGTAGAAATACATATTAATTAGATAATTAATGCATTTAACAAATATATATTGATAATTCATTATTCAGTAAATACTGATTGTGGCATTGTGAATTCAGCAGTAATTATGAGAGTATACTTGAAAATTCCATTGTAATAGGAGAAGACAGAAAACAAATAAGAATGAATGAATAAAGAAGATGGTGAGACTTCTGGTATTGACTAAGGTTAAGTCACTGCAATCTATTTCCCAATTGATTACAACTAAAACTACTAGACAGAATATAAAAATCAACTGCCAGTCTTGGCTGGTGTGGCTCAGTGGATTGAGTGCCAGCCTGCAAACTCAAGGGACACCAGTTTGATTCCTAGTTGGGGCACAAGCCTGGGTTGTGGGCTGGGTACCCAGTGATGAGGTGTGTGAGGGGCAGCCACACATTGATATTTCTCTCCCTCTCTTTCTCCTTCTCTTCCCCTTGCTGTAAAAGTAAATAAATAAAATCTTTAAAAAAATCAACTGCCTAAAGATACTAAAAAATAAACAATGGAAGGAAAGTTTGTTTTTTCTACCACTAAAAAAATATTTTCTTGTTTATTGACTGGCTTTCACTGAAAGGTGAACCAATTCCCAGAACTTCACTTCAAGTACAGAGAGCAAAACCTCTGAGAAAAAAATCATCTCTTTCTAGCCAGAGGACTAGGAAAATGGGATTCTGTAAGTTGGAGAATGTGTGAAGAATCCCTGAGTTGTTTTTCTTTCCATTTTTCCTTTTTCTCTCCTTTGGTCTTGCTCTGAGGCTAGTTCCAAACAAGAAGTTGCATAGCTACTGTGGCAGTAGAAGAGGCAATATGCACACCTAAATTCCTGAGAGAAAAAACAGTCTCTGACTAGAGGAACATGGAAAAATATACCCAATGACCTAAAGAGGTGGGAAGAGGTATAGATAGAAGCTAAAGCTAAAGTAGTGGTCTTCAAATATTGTATATGAACCAATTAAGTCCCAGGATCATCTCCAAAGTATGCATACATAGAATAGAAACAAACAGACAAACAGAAAAACATAACACAGGCTTTAGATTCAAGTTGCAGAACTTCTGTTCAAGATGGAGGCATAGGTAATTGCAGCTCACGTCCTTGCAAAAACACAGAAAAATTACAGCTAAACTACAAAACAAATATCACTCAGAATCATCAGAAAACTGAGCTGTATGGAAGTCTAACAACTAAGTTAAAGAAACCACATTCACCTGGATGGATAGGGGGGCTGGAGGGGTGGAGATTTGGAATGGACTTGTCTCAAACCCACATGTGGTGGATATAAAACAGAGGGATATCTCAGGAGTGAGAGATCCCAGCCCCAAACTAGACCACCCAGCTCAGTGTTCAGTGCCAGGAAGATAAGTCCCCATTACACCTGGCTGTAAAAACCAGTGAAAGTTCGGTCAGCAGAAAAAACTGTGGTATTCTCAGGCATCTCTTCTTGGATGCCTCCACACAGCAACATACTCAGTTTCACTGCTTCTAGGATCCAGCCCTGAGGAAGCACCTTGAATTTCACCAGTGGAATATGGGGAGGAATTGAAGTGTCTGTCATCAGGGTGAGAGCTGGGAGATAGCTTCCTCTCAGACAGAACTGCAGACATTGGCCATTGTTCCTTTTCTGAGCCCTCCCCGACGCAGACCCACAGTGCAGTGGAACCATCTCTGGTCTCCATCAAGCTGGCTCACATGGTTAACCCTGCACTGATGATTACCTGAGGCTCCATCTTATCCAACTTATGGACCCATACAAGATGGTAACAGTGGCTTTTCCATATGAATGGCTGGGCTAGGCACAGGCTTCGGACCTTCTTAAATCCACTCAAACAAGCAACAGCTGAATCCAACCACCGTACCTCTCTCCGAGTAACCGCAAGACTGGCCCTAGTAATAGTCATCTGCAGATCACTTTATAGCTTACACCAAGAGGCCCCAGACAGAACACAGGTGGTGGATCACCTTGGCCTGCACCACCCAAAAACCCTAGAGCCTACGCACCCAACAGACAGTTACAAATCACATTGCACCACCATCTGACCACCTCCACAAACTAAGAAGGGAGGTGGTTGCTGACCAGTGCTCACAGCCAGTCCTAATAGCTGTCTGGCCTGGGTAAATCCCATCCATTGATCTGCTGACAACAATCAAGATTCAACTATAAGAAGAGGGACTACTCAATCCACATGGATAGCCAGCTTGGGGGATAGGGGAATTTGTACCACTGGATCCTACAGGACACCTACTACATTAGGCCACACTACCAAGACACGGAGTCAAAGTGTCTCCACCTAATACATAGAAATAAACACGGGGAGGCTGCCAAAATGAGGAGACAAAGAAATATGGCACAAATGAAGGAACAGAACAAAACTCCAGGAAAATAACTAAATGAAATGGAGATAAGAAATCGATCACATGCAGAGTTGAAAACACTGGTTATAAGGATGCTCAAGGATCTCATTGGGTACCTCAACAAAATAAAAATGGTCCAATCAGAAATGAAGGAGACACTAATTGAAATAAAAAGAAAAGAAACAATAATTTACAGCAGATCAACACTGGAATGGATGAAGCCAAAGATCAAATCAATGATTTGGAAACATAAGAAAGCAAAAGGCACCTAATCAGTACAGCAAGTAAAAACAATAAAACAAAATCAAGGATAGCTTAAACAGCCTCTGGAACAACTTTAAACATTCTAACATTTGCAATATAGGAGTGCCTGAAAAAGAGAAATAGCAAGAAATTGGAAACCTGTTTGAAAAAAATAAAAGAAAACTTCCCTAATTTGATGAAGGAAACTGACATATAAGTCCGGGAAAAACAGAGTCCCAAACAAGATGGACACAAAAAGGACCACAACAAGACATATCATAATCATCATGCCAAAGGTAAAAGATAAAGAGAGAATTTTAAAAGCAGCAAGGAAAAAGCAGATAATTATCTACAAAGGAGTCCCCATAAGACTGTCAGCTGATTTCTCAAAAGAAACTTTGCAGACTAGAGGAACTGGCAAGAAGTATTCAAAGTGATGAAAAGCAAGGGCCTACAACCTAGATTACTCTATCCAGCAAAGCTATCATTTAGAATCAAGGGACAGACAAAGTGCTTCTCAGAAAACATAAAACTAAAGGAGTTCACCATCACCAAACCATTATTACATGAAATGTTAAACGGACATATTTAAGATGGGAAGATCAAAGCTATGGACATCAAAATGGTAATAAATAATATTATCAACAATTGCATCTAAAAACAAACTAAGCAGCTAGGCAGAAGAGAAACAGATTCACAGATATGGAGAACATTGGGATGGTGGGCAGTGGGTAGGGGAGTCTGGGGGAATGTGGGAAAAGGTGAAGGGATTAAGAAGTACAAATTGGTAGTTACAGAATAGGCAAGGGGCAAAGAATTTATATGCATGACCCATGGACATTAACAGAGGAGGGAGGATCACTAGAAGGAGTAGGGGGAGCTGGGTGGAGGGGAATAGGGTGAAAATTGGGACAACTGTAATAGCATAATCAGTAAAATGAAAATTTAAAAAAATAGAATGAAACTGCAAGAGGGAAAAAGGGCTCAAATATATGGTGATGGAAAGACGCTAAGCTTTGGATGACGAACACACGATGGAATATACACATGGTGTATTATAATATTGTACAATTGAAACTTATATAATCTTATTAAGCAATGTCACCCCAGTAACTTTAATATAATCAATCAATCCATTAATTGTAAAAGGAATGGAACTGCAGTACCCAATGCCACCTTAGTCCAAGACTGACCACTGAGGGCTTTATGTGCAGGGTAGAGCTGAAGACTTGAGGAAAAGCTTTGAAAAATGAACAGGCATTGAAACTATTGCCTAAATAAGGTGAGAAATAACCTGTAGTGTGAACAACCAGGTCGATTGCCTGCTAAAACAAAACCAAAACCAAAATTAATATTCTCTTGAGAATTTTAAAAGGACACAGGATCTTATCACATATTATTCAAAACCCAAGACATAGTTTGAAATATTTTGTCATATGAAGAGTCAAAAAATGTGTCCATTTCTCAAGGGAAAAGAAAGTCAATAGATGATAACCCTCAAATTACCTAGATGATAGAATTATAAAATAAAACCTTGAAAGTAGCTATTACAACCATGCTCAGTGAGGAAAAGGAGAATACTCTAAAAACATGGAAAAAGAGTAATTCTCAGCAGAAAATTATAAAGTATGAAAAAATGGAAATTTCACAGTTGAAAACCAGTCTGCTATTCATTAGGATAAAAATGAGTTTCTTGGCAGTATCCTTAAAAAAATTATTTTCTGGTAAATTCCGTCGTCAATATTTTCAGTGTTTGTAGAACATTCTAGTAATTTATTCAGCAACATAGTAGAGAGAATTGTCCTGGATTAGGCTTCAGATTTAGACAAATTAACTTGCAGTTTCCTGTTAAGCATTGGACTAGAGGTGTCAAGTGTGAAGTTTCATGTAAATGTATGATGTTCAGATGTAAAGATATAAAAGGACATGTCCTTGGTATATAGTTGTATTTAGAGTCATTGGATTTCATTAAATCATATATGATGAAAACATAGTCATTAATGAGCAGGCATTCCAGCAATTAGTGTATGGCACTCAGTTAGTGGAGACAGGGCAAGGAATCTGTGGAGGAGAATACAAAGAACTAGGAAGAAAGCCAAGAAAGCATGGTGTCATGGAGAACAAATGATTGAATTTTGAGAACAAGATAATTATCAACCATTTAATGCTGCAGAGAGGTTTAGGAGATGAGGATAGAGAGATAAGATAGAGAGGTATTCACTGGATCTAATAAAGTGAAAGCCATTGATATTGACAAAAGTAGATTCAGTGGAATGGTGGGAAGAAAATCTCAGTGGAAGTGGGTTGGTGAAAGACTGTGAGTTGAGTGATATTAGTTACTATTTAAGAAAATGGTGCATATTAACCTCATTTTGAGAAAACTTTCTGAGAAGTAGAGAAATGAGGAAGTTTCTTAAGGAGATCTTTTAGTCAAAGTAGGGATCACAGGATGCTGGAACTGGATGAACACAAGTGTAACCCAGTGAGGTCAAGATAAAGAAAACTACTGGCTCAAAATTAGGGTGTGGTAGTTGACTTTCTTATTGACTATTGATTTCCTTCATAATTATTTTTAAACAAAATTTAAAAATACAATATATTTACTTCTTTATTTTTTTGCACACTCAAACTCAAAAGATTTAAACTATACTACAGATAGTCATATCACTGTAAAGAAAAAAACAGACTTCTATGGGCTTCTGAGCTCACAATTGGAGTGCAGTGTACTATTCAATAGTTGTACTATTAACAACTATGTGATAGGCACTGTTGAAAATCCTAAATAATACTATAACAAAATAAACTATAGTTCTATATGGGATGAGTAAGATATACATAAATAATTCTACCACAAAAGATAAGTTAATCCCATGACTTGCTTTTTCTTCTTTTACAGCTTTTACTTCTTTTTCTTTTCCTGCTGAGATGAATTCCACCTTATTTTTTTTTTTTTTTGGTATTTGTTAATTAAATTTTTTAAAAAATTATTTTTTATTTTTTTCACATTGTATTTCTAAATGTATTTTTTTAATTTATTTTTTTTGTCCAAATACATTTGTCTCCGCCTTCCCACCACCACTTTCTCCTGTCCCCCTCCCACATCTTCTTCCCTCAGTCCTTCCCCACTTTGGCTTTATCCGTGAGTCCTTAATATATGTTCCTTGACATGACCCTTCCCTTACCTTTCCCCACCCACTCCTCCCTCCTTCCATCTTGACTCTGTTGGTTTCTTTTATTCTTTAAATGTTGTACAGTTTTTATTTCATTATGCTTTCTATCACAGTGAGTTGACTGTCTCTTCCCAAAAATTGTGAGCCCCTGGAGAACAGGAGCTGTCTTACCATCTCTGTTCCTTTTCTTGTACTCACCCTCAATACCCAGTATATATTTGTACATACTAGAAACTCACTACATTCTTATCAACTTGAGTTTAATTGGTAAGTTAACATTATAATTAACATGCAACAAAACTTTGTTGATGGTCAGATTAATGCAATGTTCTTTGACAAAAACTTTTCATTATGACTGTACAATTTACCATTAAATTTCCTAGTACACTAATAAGTAATACATTTTTTTTTAGCTAGCAGCAGTCTGTAATTAAAATCAAACACTTTGACTCCAGTGAGAGATAAGACATAATACAGTTTAAGAATACATGGTGTATTGTGGAGTGAAACATTTTGTTATAGATATACAGTGTGATATACAGATTTATTATTATAGAAATGTACACTTGAAACCTATATGATCTAGTAACGAAATTCACACCAATAAAAAATTTAAAAAATCTGCATTATAGAATTGTCCCATTTATAGATTTTTTCTAGAGAGATGGAGAAGGAGGGAGAAAGAGAGGGAGATAAACATTAATGTACAGAGAAACATCAACCGGTTGCCTCTTGCACACCCTCAGCTGGAGACCTGGCCCACAACCCAGGCATATTCTTTGATTGGCAATTGAATTGGAAACTTTTCAGTTCCAAGGCTGGCACTCAACCCACTGAACTGCATCAGCCAGAGCTATAGAATTTTTGTGTACACACATGGGCATAGACCGAGAGGTAAAATTTTGAAGTTTTTCCAAAATATTAATCACAGATATCACTGGGTTGAAATTCAGGGGATTTTTATCCTTTTTAATATTTTGATTGTTTAACTTTTGTTAATAGAAGCATGTATAAATTTTTACAGTTAGAAAAACAATAAATGTATTTTCTTTTTTGAAAAAGAAAGAATTTCCACCATTTAGACAACCACCACAACCAGCAGACAATTTCAAAAGTCCCTGAGTAGATTTACATACCAACTCCATCTTGTGACAAAAGTGGATGATGTGTTCACAGTTCTCAATAACTGTAGTAAGTTATCCAATAAAGAATCACAGTTAGAGCCCTGGCCAAATGGCTAAATTGGTTGGAGTATTGTTCCATAAACCAAAAAGTGGTGGGTTCCATACCCAGTCAGAACAAATACCTAGGTTGTGAGTTCATTCCCAAGCCACACAGATCAATGTTTCTCACATCAATATTTCCATCTCACATCAATGTTTCCCCCACTTTATCTCTCCCCTTATCTAAAAATCAATAAACATATCCTCAAGTGAGGATGTTCTTTAAAAAAGAGTACCATTTAAATAATAATGCTATGCCAGATCTGTCCAGAAAAAGTCCAGCCATTCTAAAAATAACAAGAACAATTTATACAACATTGAAGTAACCTAGAAGCCAAGGAGAGTGGACTAGAATGCACATGTAAGAAGAACAATGACTTCACTGTATCATCAGTGGAGATGGTACACGCTGTTGAGTGAGCATGTGCACAGTGTGGCTTTTGAATTCAAAATGATTCTGCATCAAAAGAATCTGCTTGAAAATCAAGATGGCAGAGGAGTGAGTGTAAGTCACACTGACCTCCTACCAGGAAAAACCTGGACTTACAACTAAATTGTGTAGAAATCACCTGGAACAAACAACTGAACAATAGTGAGAGAGGAGCCTTATAACCTCAGTGAAAGAAGAATCAGCTTTACCACAATCTAACAGGTAAGGAGTGTGGTAGACTCAAGAAGGCCGTTGGAGCATCAATAGGAGGCAGCAACAGAGGGATATTGAAAGGGCCAGTTGTATCCCCCTGAGAAGAGTGGGGTCTAAACCATAAGTAGGGATCTCCAGCCTACAGCACCAGAGCCCAAAAAGTACACGGAATACAGTCAGCTGAGAAAAGCAGCAGGGTTGCTCTCTGTCAGAGAGGGGCGGCTAGAGGCACAAAGAGATGTTTAAATGGCCGACACAAAATTTTTATTTGTAGCCATTTACCCTGATATCTGGCCAAGGCAGTGACAGAGTGGGCTAGAGACACCTGAGGGGAGACTGGGGAAGGAGGCTTTAGGGAGGGAACTGAAAAAGTAGCCAGTGGGATCTCGGTGCTGACTCATCCCCCATACGGCAGCAGCAATCATGCTCAGGCAGAGACCACTTCCCTGAGCAGCATCAGTGTGAGAGGACTCAATAATCCCACCCCCAGGAGGGACTCTGCCCTGGCCTGACCTGTCTAAATTGGCCTGATGAGTGCAGAGTGACTAGATTAACAGCTGAAGGAGACAGCCAAAAATGGTAAATTCCTGGAAGCCTCAAGCAGACTGCCTAAGGTCAGACAGGGACAACATCTGACATCATGAGAGGCAGATCCAGAAAGTAAAAACAACAGTCTCCTACCATAGAAGTTCACACCAAAAAGTCAGGAAATCAAGACAGATGAACTTAAGAAGCAGAAGCAAAAAAGAAGAGTCACAGAAATAATGGCATGACAAAGAAATACCCACCACTCAAAGGGAAAAGAGGAATCCCCACAAAGAGAACTAAATGAAACAGAAGCAAGTAAACTATCAGATATTGAGTTCAAAACAACAGTTCTAAGGAAGCGCAATGAGCTCAATGAGCTCAGAGAGAATTACAAAAAACCTACAGGAGAACTACAAGGAACTTACTGCAAACTCTATTAGCATGAAAAAGGACATGGAAACAATCAACAAGAGACAAGAGGAAATGAAGATTACAATTTCTGAATTGAACAACACAGTAGAAGGAATCGAAAGAAGGCTTGATGAAGCAGAGAATTGAATCAGCGGGCTGGAGGACACGGTAGGAAAAAACCTCCCAGAAAGAGTGTAAAAATGAAAAAAAGACTAAAAAAGAATGAAGAGACATTGAGGGGATTGCAGGACAACCTGAAATATAATAATATCCGTATAATAGGGATACCAGAAGGAGAAGAGAATGACGAAGGGATAGAGAAACTCTTTGAAAAAGTCATGATGGAAAACTTCCCTAATGGGAGAAGAGAAAAAGGCACACAAGTCTAGGAAGCACAGAGGGTCCCATTCAAGAGGAACCAAATGAGGCCTGCTCCAAGACACATCATCTTTAAAATGGCAAATATCAAAGACAAAGAGAATCCTAAAGGCAGCAATGAAGAAAGACGTTGTGAGATATAAGGGAACCCTGATATGGCTAGCAACTGACTTCTCAGCAGAAACACTGCAAGGCAGAATGGACTGGCAAGAAATATTCCAAGTCATGGAAAACAAAGACCTGCACCAAGACTGCTCTACCCAGCAAGGCTCTCAATGAAAATGGAAGGTGAAATAAGGAGTTTCCCAGACAAAAGGAGGCTAAAAGAATACACCTTCACCAAACCAGCACTGCAAAATATGCTAAAGAGATTGCTTTAAGATGAAGAAAAAGAGTCTATGCATACCCAGTTGCTTTCACAGTCCCCAATATTTGATATTACCAATATTTATAATACTTATTAATGTGATTGTGACAATAATGTGTTATTTAAATATTAGTTTATTATTTGTTGAAACCAAAATTGTTGTGTATTTCTTGCCTATTTCTATTATTTTTAAAAAGCTTTAAATGACTTTTTGGTATTCTTTATCCATTTATCAATTAAAGGTTTGTAGAAATATTTTCCCTAAAAAAATGAACAACAACAACTATTAACCATTTTTAGATGTGTGGCAAATACATTCCCATTTTAATTGCTTGTCCATTAACTTTATATATATATATATATATATATATATATATATATATATATATATATATATATATATATAATTGTATAGTCTTAAATGTTTAATATAGCCATATTGTCAATATTTTACTTTATAGCTTCTTGGTTTGAATACTTTACTTCATGATAAGAAAAATATTAGTTTGAATTTTCTCCTAAAAATCCTTAGATTCTACATTTTCATTTTTAACTCACCTGAATATTTCTTGTATAATGTATGAAATAGGGCTCTATATTTCTTTTATTTCAAGTAACAGTGGTCCATGCACCTTATTTGTTGAATAAGCCTTATTTTCACGATTGTTTTGAAATATCAATTTAATCATATATTAATATATATTACATAGTTAGACAGATATATACCTTTGTTTCTGTAAGGCTCATTATATTTCATTGATCTACTTGATTATTTCTGTGCTTTTACCATGTTAGCTTAATTTCTGAGACTGACATTTAAAACAATAAAATCAATTTGCATTTAAGAAAGAAAGAAAGAAAAACACCCAGTGCAGGTGCGCACACTTGCGTCGAGTGACCGGCGAGGGTTGGCAAGTGTGTGTGTGACCCACCCGGGCTGGTGAATGCTTGCACTGGCGGGCAAGACCTCCCACAGGTTGGCACCGATACGGCCTGCGAGGGAGTGCACAGAGCGGCCAGGGCAGGCGTAAATTGACCCGCCCGCCCAAGATTGCAGAGCGGCCCACAAAATTAGTAGAGCTGCCCAGAGTCCCTGGAGGAGAGACCAGAGACAGGATTAACTGGAAAGTCCTGGAGCTGACTTCCTCTAATTTCTGTAGTCCCCATTTTGTGAGGGCAAGCAATGCACCCAAAGAGCCAAAAGCGGGGAAAACACACAATAGAAGACCATAAATTGACCAGTGCCAGGGAGCTTGATGGCCAGGGAGGACAGATGAGTATGCGAGATTGCGAATAAGCCCCCTGGTCTGGGGAAAGCCCATGCAAGTCGAGGCAGGCGGGCGATCCTGCCACACCGGGAGCGCGCTCAAGGAACCGGGTTGAGAATGCAGAGTGATCCCAAAAAATAGCCCAGCCCTGACCAAAGGGGTCACAGAGCTATCCCAAGCAGGAGTCAGACACAGACAGTAGACCCCTGGAAGGCTAAAAAAAACAACCCAAGGTCATAAAGGGTCAACACCTGACATCATCAGAGGCAGGCCCAGAAAGAAAAGTAAAGGACAAAAATACTTAACAGACTCTCACAAAAATGGGAAGAAAAAGAAGTTCCCCCCAAATGAGTGGAAAGGGGGACTCCCCACAGAGAGAGCTAAATGAAATAGAGGCAAGGAAACTATCAGATACTGAATTCAAAACAATGGTTCTAAGGAAGGTCGATGAGCTCAGGCAGCTCAAAAGAAACTATGAGAAACTGCATAGAAACTATCAGGATCTTACAGAAAACTATATCAGCCTGGAAAAGGACATAGAAACTATCAAGAAGACACAAGAGGATATGAAGAATACCATTTCTGAATTGAAGAACACAGTAGAAGGAATCCAAAGCAGACTGGATGAAGCCGAGGATCGAATCAGTGATATGGAGGATAAGGTAGAAAGAAGCTCCCAGAAAGAACAAGAAATGGAATAAAGACTCAAAAAGAATGAAGAGGCATTTTGGGAAATGCAGGACACCTGAAACGCAATAATATCGACATAATAGGCATATCAGAAAGAAAAGAGAGGATCAAGGGATAGAGAACCTCCTCGAAAAATAATGATGGAAAATTTCCCTAATTTGAGGAGAGAAAGGCTCTCGTGGATCCAGGAGGCACAGAGGAGGCCACTAAAGAAGGACTCAAAGGAGTCGACTCCAAGACACATCATCATTAAAATGGCAAATGCCAAAGAAAAAGAGAGAATCCTCAAGGCAGCAAGGGAGAAGGAGAAAGTAACATACAAGGGGGCTGAAATATGGCTAGGAGCTGACTTCTCAAGAGAAACACTATAAGCCAGAAGGAAATGGCAACAAATATTGCAAGTCATGAAAAGCAAGGGCCTACAGCCAAGGCTGCTCTACTCAGCAAGGATCTTAATTAAAATAGAAGGGGAAATACAGAGTTTCCCAGAAAAGAGAAGGCTAAAAGACTATATCTCTAACAAACCAGCAATCCAAGATATGCTAATAGGACTGGTTTAAGCAGATGAAGGAAAAGAATGAGAGAGAGAGGAACACAGGTACAAAGAAAAAAGATGAGTAAGTTTCTATTAGTAATATCTCTCAATGTGAATGGACTAAATGCCCCAATCAAAAGACACATGGTAGCTGAATGGATAAGAAAACAGAGCCCACACATATGCTGCCTACAGGAAACACAACTCAGAGCAAGAGACATACACAGATTGAAAGTAAAGGGATAGAAAAAAAAAAATATTCCAAGCAAATGGGCATGAGAAAAAGACCAGGGTTGCCATACTTGTATCGGACAAGGTAGATTTCAAAACAAAGGCCATAAAAAGAGACCCAGAGGGGCACTTTATAATACCTAAAGGAAGAATCTATTAAGAAGACATCAACATTGTAAAGTTATATGCTCCCAATATAGGAGCCCCCAAGTTTATAACGAAATTGTTGGATAACTTCCAAAAAGATATAGAAAGCAACAGACTGATAGTAGGGGATTTCAACAACCCACAGTCAAAAATGGACAGATCTTCCAAAAAAAACATTAATAAACATATTGTGGCGCTGAATGACACACTGAATCAAAGAGACTTAACTGACATATATAGAAACTTAGATCCCAAAGAAGAAAAATACACATTATTTTCAAAGGCTCAGGGCAGTTTTTCAAAGAGAGAACACATGATAGGACACAAAGCAAACATCAGCAAATTCAGGAAAATTGAAGTAATACCAAACTTTTTCTCAGACCATAAGGACTTGAAACTGGAAATCAACCTCAAAGAGAAACTTCAAAAACTAGCAAACTCATGGTCACTCAACAGGAGACTATTAAAGAATGAATGGGTCAATAATGAGATAAGAGAAGAAATAAAAAAATTTCTGGAAACAAATGAAAATGAACAGACAACAGTTCAAAACCTATGGGACACAGCATAGGCAGTCCTGAGAGGGAAGTTCATAGCAATACAGGCCTACCTAAAAAAGATAGAAACATTTCAAATAAAAGACCTAACACTACAACTTCAAGAACTGGAGAAACAACAACAAATAAATCCCAGAGTAATTAGAAGGAAGGAAATAGTCAAGATTAGAGCAGAACTGAATGACATAGAGATGAAAAGAACAATTCAGAGGATCAACCAGTACAGAAATGGTTCTTTGAAAAGATAAATAAAATTGACAAGCCTTTAAGCAGACTCATGAAGAAAAAAAGGGAGAGGACCCAAATTAATAATATCAGAAATGAAAGAGGAGAAATAACAACTGATACCACATAAATACACGTAAATTATATGCCAAGACATTTGAAAATCTTGATGAAATGGACAAATTTTAAGAAAAATATAATCTTTCAACACTGAAGGAGGGAGCACCAGAAAGTTTGAACAGACCGATAACAGTTGGGGAAATTGAAGCAGTAATCAAGAAACTCCCAGCACACAAAAGCCCAGGACTGGACGGTTTCACAGGAGAATTTTACAAAACATTTAAGGAAGAGCTAACCCCTTCCTTCTCAGACTATTACAAAAAATCCAAGAGGAGGGAAGACTCCCAGACTCTTTCTATGAGGCCAGCATCACCCTGATCCCAAAACCAGATAAAGACCCTACAAAGAAAGAAAACTACAGGCCAATTTCACTGATGAACATAGATGCTAAAATCCTCAATAAAATATTGGCAAACCGCATCTAGCAATACATTCCAAAGATTATCCACCACGATCAAGTGGGATTCATCCCAGAGATGCAGGGATGGGTCAATATATGCAAATCAATAAACGCGATACATCACATAAATAAAAGAAAAGACAAAAACCACATGATCATCTCGATAGATGCAGAAAAAGCATTCGATAAGGTACAGCACACATTTATGATCAAAACACTTAGCAAAATGGGAATAAATAGGGCATTCCTCTATGTAATAAAGGCTGTATATGAAAAACCTACAGCCAATATCATACTCAGCAGGCAAAAACTGCAAGCTTTCCCACTAAGACCGGGAGTACGACAAGGATGTCCGCTCTCGCCGCTTCTTTTCAACATCATATTGGAAGCCTTAGCAACAATGGTCTGAAAAGAGAAAGAAATAATAGGCATCCAAATAGGAAAGGAGGAAGTAAAGCTATCATTGTTTGCAGATGACATGATAGTGTACATAGAGAACCCTGCAGACTCTACCAAAAAACTCCTCAACCTAATAAGTGAATTTGGCAAAACAGCAGGATACAAAGTCAACGTTCAGAAATCAAAGGCATTTTTGTACACCAACAATGCAATAGAAGAAGAAGAAATCAGAAAAAAATATCATTCTATATAGCAAGAAGAGAAATAATGTACCTAGGCATAAATTTAACCAAAGACACAAAAAACCTGTACGCAGAAATCTATACAACATTGAAAAAAAAAGAAATTAAGGAAGACACAAATAAATGGAAGCATATACCATGCTCATGGATTGCAAGAAATAATATCATCAAAATGTCCATACTACCCAAAGCAATTTATAGGTTCAACGCAATCCCTATTAAGATACCAATGACATATTTCACAGAAATAGAACAGATTTCACAAATTTATATGGAACCATAAATGACCCCGAATAGCCTCAGCAATTTTAAGAAAGAAACACAAAGTAGGAGGGATCATAATACTGGACATCAAACTCTACTACAAAGCCACTGTACTCAAAACAATCTAGTACTGGCACAAGAACAGACCCATAGACCAGTGGAACAGAATAGAAAGCCCAGAAATAAGCCCAGGTCTCTATGGGCATCTAATATTTGACAAAGGGGGCAGAAGCATAAAATGGAGCAATAATAACCCCTTCAACAAATGGTGTTGGGAGATCTGGACGGCTACATGCAAAAACTTGAAATTGGATCATCAGCTGACACCATACACAAAAATAAACTCAAGATGGATAAAAGACTTAAATATAAGTCGCAACACCATCAAAGTCCTAGAGGAGAACATTGGCAGGAAACTCTCAGATATCCCATGCAGAAATTTTTTTTTACCGATCTGTCTCCTAAAGCAAAGGACATAAAGGAAAAAATAATCAAGTGTTACCTCATCCAAACAAGAAGCTTCTGCACAGCAAAAGAAAATATCAGCAAAATGAAAAGGGAGCCAACCATATGGGAAAGTGTATTCACTAATGATATATCAGATAGAAGTTTGATCTCCAAGATATATAAAGAACTCACTCGACTCCACTCCAAGAAGACCAACGATCCAATCAAAACATGGGCAAAGGACCTGGGCAGATGCTTTTTCCATGGAGGAGATACAGAGGGCCCAGAGACATTTGAAAGGATGCTCAGTATCACTAGCCATCAGAGAAATGCGGATCAAAAGCACCATGAGGTACCACCTCACACCGGTCAGAATGGCCATCATAAACAGATAAACAAACAACAGGTGCTGGTGAGGCTGTGGAGAAAAGGGAACACTCGTACACTGTTGGTGGGAATGCAGACTGGTGCAGCCACTGTGGAAAGTAGTGTGGAATGTCCTCAAAAAGCTGAAAATGGAACTGCCTTTTGATCCAGTGATTCCCCTCCTGGGACTATACCGTAAGAATACCAAAACACCAAATCAAAAGAACCTATGTACCCCAATATTAATAGCAGCGCAACTGACAATAGCCAAGTGTTGGAAGCAACCTAAATGCCCATCAGTAGATGATTGGATCAAAAAGTAATTGTACATATACGCAATTGAGTACTACGCAGCAGAAAGAAAAAAAGAACTACTAAACTTCGCGACAACGTGGATGGAACTGGAGAACATTATGCTAAGCGAAATAAGCCAGGGGGTGAAAGACAAATACTGTATGATCTCACCTATAAGTGGAAGCTAACCAACAATACAAAGATGCAAGGAAAAGAAGACCAGCAACACTGAAAGGAAAAGAAACCAACAGAGACAAGAGGGAAGGAGGGAGGGGGGGCTGGGAAAAGGAAGGGAAGGGGAAATTCAAGGACCATATAGCAAGGACTCATGGACAAAACCAAAGGGGAAGAGCTGAGGGAGGGAAAGAGGGAGGGGGCAAGGGAAAGTGGTGGGGGGTAGGCACAGAGAAATGTATTTTATAAAATAAATTAAAATAAAATTAAAACATATAAAGGAAGGAAGGAAGGAAGGAACGAAGAAAGAATGAAAGAAAGAAAGAAAGAAAGAAAGAAAGAAAGAAAGAAAGAAAGAAAGAAAGAAAGAAAGAAAGAAAGAAAGAAAGATGGATGGATGGAACTCCTACCTTTTGCAAAACATCGATCGAACTGGAGAACATGATGCTAAGTGAAATAATCCAGTTGATGAAAGAGAAATACCAAATGATGCCTCCTGTAAGTGGAATATATTCAACAAAAGAAACTACCTAACAAATTAAACTACAGGCATGGAACTATTGACCAGACTGAAAGTGACCAGAGAGGGTGGGCAAAGAGGACAAAAGTGGAACGATGGGGAAGGGACTTGACAAAGAGCATGTATGAATGACCCATGGACAACAGAGTTGGAATTGACTGTGGAAGCGGGGGGTTGGGGTGGGATGGGTGGAGGGGGGCTAAGGGGGAAAAATTAAGACAACTTTAATAGAATAAAACATGATTTAAAAATAAAAAATAGATCTTTTATCCACAAGAAAATTCTGCATCAAATTCTGCATTAATTTTGAACATTTCCCTGTGGAAACTATTCAGAAGATTCAGAAAGCCACAGATATTGGCAATGGTTGATTGGCAGCTTCATCATGACAATGCGCACTCATGCTTCATATCTTGTGCAGAGATTTTTTCAAATCATCCAGATGGCTCTGCTACCCTACAGCTCAAAATTGGTGTCCTGTGACTTCTGTCTTTTGCAAAATTAGAATCACGTTTGAAAGGGAATATGTTTGAAATCATCAATGAAATTCAGGAAAATACGATGGGACAGCTGATAATGATTGGGAGAACTTTGTTAGGTCCAAAGATGCCTCCTTTGAAAGGGACTGAGGCATCATTTAACTATGTACAATGTTTCTTGTATCCTGTATCTTCTTCAGTAAATGTCTCTATTTTTCATATTACATGGCTGGATAACTTCTGAACAGACCTTTTATTATAATCTTAAAAATCTGTTAAGAGGGTAGGTCTTGTGTTAAGTGTTCTTACACTACAAAACACGGAAAGTTTTGTTTTCTTTTGTTTTCTTCTATTTTAAAAAAGAATGTCAGTCACTAAGCACATTGGCTGGAAAAGAAAGTATTGCTTTTGCTTCTCTGAATGGTTTTTCTAAAATTTCACCTGTTTCCAATTAGTCATCTTACATTTCTCACAAATCTGTTTCAGAAAACACAGAGATTCATGTCACTCATCACTTACTATCAAATTGATAAAAAATACTGGCATTTTATAAATAAAAACAATCAGTGAATGTACTGATGTTTTTTTTCCTTCTCTTTTTGATCAATTGAAACCAGAGATCATTCCATCTCTGAGTTTAACAAATTTTTTGGTTCAGGAAGTAATTGGAAAGTTAGAACCACATTCTGCCTTAAAGAATGATACAGAACTTAGTAAAAACTTCTTTATTCTGAGGTATACATTACAAAAATTATGAGTAAAAATACAGTTAAATTAAATTATATAAATGAAATAAATATTTAACCACTGTTGAAATAAATTTGTAAAATAGCAAAATTAAATTTATTTGAAAATATGAGTGAAATCTTCCCCATGACTTTTAAGTATTCTGAGACAAAACATGAAGATTTCCTAATCCTCTTATATGAGATTTTTCTGTGAAACAGCAAGCTTTTAATGGTGCTCTCAGATAAGTGAATTTAATATGCTAAAAGGTGGGCGGGAGAATGGATTTGGACTCATACGAATTGTGTTTTAAGATGGAATCTGATGAGGAACTATTTACATAAGTGCTTCCTGGAGATTATTTGAGTTATTAGTTGAAGAGGCATGTGAATTAAAAGATGAACTCCAAGTGCAGGAGAGCTAGAAGCTAGTTTGCAGGAGACTAACAGAAGGATTGGGACTGGAGTCAAATGTAGTTTCCAGATGAGACTATTGACTATGAATGAAGCTGCTGTTTTTATGAAGCAAAACCAGGTTGAAGATTTTGTATGTTTTTCAGGGAGGAGTGGATTAGTGAATAGAGATGTAAAGATTTCCACTTTCCATTTAACAACTTTCATAATTAAATGTTTAAATTGAGCTGTGTTTGATATCCTTTATAGTTTTTCCGTGACTTTGTAGTTTGTTAAGGTTAAGAAGAGCTTTAAGTCCATTTTAATTTTTTTAAAAAGGAATCCTCTTTGCCCTCCTTGTAGTAAAAACCATTTCCCATGTTCTGTCACCCAGAAGTACTTCTTTCTTCAAATAATTATCTGTTCAGAAATGAAACTATGGTAAATAAAAGCAGCATAATAAGGAATCAATATAAAATATTTTATCAAAATAGTTAGGTAATAATTGGTTGTAACTTACATTGATAATAACACAATTTTGTAATATTGGCCTTGCAAAGATTATAAAATTAAAATTATCCAGAGATAAATTAATAGGACATTTTAGCCAAATTTGAGATGATTTTAAACTTTGAAGAGAGCAGGAAAATTATAATAAAAAAGCTTATAGTAGATGATTCCTGAACTTTACTGAGCTCTTGCCCAGGCTTAGTTGTACTTTTGCAAGTGTAGCCTAAGTAGAGATAGTAATATTTAGTATTTTGATAAATCAGAACTATGGCATTTTATATAAAAAAGCATTTAATTCTGAACTTACAAATTACTTGTATTCCAAAAATTTATGTTTAATATTGTACCATAGTTAGTTCCTATGGCAAAAATGAGTTTTGGCTTTGGGTTCCCATGTACAACTGCTTGGTGCTTAGGTTTCTAAGCTTTAATCAATAATATACTTGACTAACTATCTATAGCAATATTTCAACAATACTTAACTGTCAGTATAATTTATTTCTATGCATAAAGGCAATCTGAATTACAATCTATGATATCATAAATACTTGTGGTCAACTCTTAGATAAAAAAATAGTTCAACCATACTAGTGTCATGGCTTCTGTAAGATAGTGTTGGGAAAAAAAAGTACATGTAGACTTGAGTGAAATTTTGAAGGGTCATGAAGCTGAGACCAAGAGATTTGCTCATAAATTCTTCTTCTAAACAATCCAAATTGTATAAATGTATGCCAAAGTTGTTCTTCAGGTTTTTGTAAGCAACAGGGAACAACTGTACATATCTCCTAAATATATTGGATAAGTGAGGGACTGCATGGAGAGCACAGAAACATCTAGTTTAGAATAACGGTAGAGAGTATGACATAGATACAGAATGAAAACACTTGACCATAAACTTCAGACCAGGATTTTCTGTTTCTTTTTCTCTACCAAAACCCAGCATACAGTATAGTGTTTAACGAATAATCTGTAAAAATGAACTTGAGGACTGATTAGATTTGAGACTTGTCAAATGAAGAAGTGGAGAAGAGAGGATCAAAGGGAGATTCACAAGTTCTGAGACAGAATGACTTTAATTAAGTTGATAGTTTGGGTCTAAATTCTAATGATGCCTGCTACTCAGGAATATAAAATGATCTAACTGTGGTTGTTGGATGAGAGTAACACATCTAATCCCCATGAAAAAGTCAGATGATCATATTGAGATGTCATCTGGGGACCCTGGCAGTCTCCACAACTCATGATATTCTGAGAGGGGAAGAGGGTGGCCAAGTAGGTGGAAGCTGAATCCACTTGCTCTAGCCCCCAACTCAGATTCTCAGCTGATCTTCCAGCAAATAACCTGAACAATCAGTGGAATATTAGCTGATATGAAGTTTGAGCCAAGGAGTACAGAAGACACTTCACAGTGTGTGCGTGCAAGACATGGAGAGGATTGTGACTTCCAGTCAGCCAGCTGGAGGGGATTATCCACCAATGAATAAAACATCAATATCAAAACCAAAGTACAACAAGAGAGCCCACATAAACTGAATAAAGGGCATCCTTATAGCATCTATCAGGAGACCAAAGACACTGCACCACCGAGTCTCACAGAACTCCGACCACAGAAGGCCAACCTATGAAGACAGGCAGTCAAAACATAGCATCATGAGATGCAGAAACAAACAAAAAAGAGTAAATTAAAATGGGTAGAAAAAGAAATAACTCCCAATGGAAAAGTAATGAGGAATCCCCAGAAGAAGAGCTAAGTGAAATTGAGACAAGCAACCTATCAGACAGAGAATTAAAAATAATGGTTATAAGGATGTTCAAGGAACTCAGTGAGAACTACAAGGAACATTTTGAGAACAAGGAATTTAGTTGGAACTACAGCAGCCTGAAAATGGGCATAGAAACTATGAATAAGAACCAGGATGAAATGAAAAATATGCCAGAACGAATTAAAAGCAGGCTAGATGAAGCAGAGTACTGAATTAGTAAGCTGGAAGACAAGGTAGAAAAAAATACCCAGTCATACCTACAAAAAAAAAAAAAAAAGACTAAAAAAGAACAAAGATAGTTTGAGGGAGCTTCAAGACAACATGAAATGTAACAACATTCACATCATAGGATTATCAGAAGGAAAAGAAAAGAGAACAGGATAGAAAACCTGCTTGAAAAAATAATAACAGAAAACTTCCTTAACTCAGTGAGGGAAAACGTTATGCAATTCAGAAAGCACAGAGTGTCCAGTGGACCTGAACCTAAAGGGGTCCACTCCAAGAAACATAATTAAAATGGCAAAAATTTAAAGACAAAGAGAGAATCTTAAAGGCAGCAAGGGAGAAACATCAAGTAACACATAAGGGAGCTCTGATAAGGCTATCAGCTGATTTCTCCACAGAAATACTACAAGCCAGAAGTGATTGACATGAAATAATCTAAGTAATGAAAAGCAAAGACCTGTGACCAAGACTACTCTATACAGCAAGGTTTTCATTTAAAATAGAAGGTGAGATAAAGAGCTTTCCAGAGAAAAGAAGGCTAAAAGAGTACATCTACACCAAGTCAGCACTGCAAGAGATGCTAAAGAGAGTGTTGTAAGGAGAAGAAATGAGAGAGAGAGAGAGATTTAGAGAGAAACAGGTATGGAATAAATGGCAAAACAAAGGCCATAAAGGGAGACAAGGAGAGTCACAATATAATAGTTAAGAAAGTAGTCCATCAAGAGGATATAACCCTTGCAAACATATGCATCCAAAACAGAACCACTAAATATATAAGGAAAATCTTGGAGGCCTTTGAGAAAACTATTGACAGCAACACAGTTATCTTAGGGGATTTTACCTCCCCAATGTCAACGATCTTCCAAACAATCAACAAGGATATTATGGCCTTGAATGACACTCTAGATCAAATAGACTTAATTGATATATACAGAAACTTTCACCACAAAGAAGCAAAACACACATTCTTTTCAAAGGCACATGGGGTATTTTAAAAGATAGACCACATGGTAGGACAGAAAACAAACCCCAACAAAGTCAGAAAATTAAAATCATATCAAGCATGTGCTTAGATCACTATGGCTTCAAACTAGAAAACAAACTCAAGGATAAAATTCAAAAACATTAAAATACATGGAGACTGAATAATATGCTATTAAACAATGAGATCAAGGAGAAATCAGGAAGCACCTGAAATAAATAAAATAAACACACAATAACCCAAAACCTATGAGACAAGAGAAGGTAGTCCTGAGAGGGAAATTCATAGAAATACAGGCCTACTAAAGAAGACAGAAAAATGTCAATAAACAACCAAACACTACATCTGCAAAAACTGGAGGAACAACAACAAACAAAGCCCTGAGTGAGTATAAGGAAGGAAGTAACTAAGATCAGAGCAAAATTAAATGACATAGAGGCTAAAAGAACAATTCAAAGGATCAACCAACCCAGCATCTGGTTCTTTGAAGAGAACTGATAGCTTTTATCCAGATTCATCAAGAAAAAAATTAGAGAGTACCCAAATAAATAAAATCAGAAATGAAAGATGGGAAGTTGCACCCATACCACAGAAATAAAAAAGGATTTTAATAAATTACTATGAACAACTATATGCAAAGAAACTGGGCAAAAAGGACAAATTTATAGAAACATAACATCTTCTAAAACTGAATCAAAAAGGAGAAAGCCTGAATAGATTGACAACAATTAGTATAATGGAAGTAGCAATCAAAAAACTCCCACCACACAAAAGCCCAGGACTGGACAGTTTTGCAGAAGAATTTTACAAAACATTTAAAGAACTAACTCCTATCCTTCTAAATCTATTCCAAAAAATTACAGAAGACGGAAGACTCCAGAACTATCTTTATGAGGCCCGTGTCATTCTAATTCGAAAACCAGGTAAAGCCACATTAAAGAAAGAAAACTATTGGCCAATATCTCTGATGAACATAGATATTAAAATCCTTAACAAAATATTGGCAATCCATATTCAGCAATACATTAAAAAGATCATACTTCTTGATCAAGTGGGATTCATCCAGGGATGGAAGAATGGTACAATATTTGCAAATCAGACATAATACATTTCATAAATAAAATGAAGCTCAAAACTCACATGATCACATCAATAGATGTAGAAAAAGCCATTGATAAAACCCAGCACCATTTATGATAAAACACTAAGGAAAGTGGGAATAGAAGGACCATACCTCAACATAATAAAACCATTTATGAGAAACCTACAGGCAACATCATACCCAATGGGCAAACACTGGAAGCTTTTCCCTTAAGGTCAGGAACAAGATAAAGGTGATTTCTTTCAGCATTCTTATTCAACATAGTACTAGAAATTCTTGCAACAGTGATCAAACAAGAAAATTAAACAAAAGTCACCAAAATTGGAAAGGAAGAAGTAAAACTGTCATTATTCACAAACATGGTAGTGTACATACGAAACATATAGCCTCCACAAAAAACAAAACAAAACAAAAAAAAAAACAAAACAAAAACTACTTGACCTAATAAGTGAATTTGGCAAAATAACAGGATACAAATTCAATATTTAGAAATGAATAGCATTCTTGTATACTAACAATGAAATACAAGAAAGGGAAACTATAGAAAACATCTCATTTACTAGAGCAACAAGAAAAATAAAGTACCTAAGAATAAATTTAACCAAAGAGGTAAAAGACCTGTACTTGGAAAACTATAGAACATTGAAAAAATAAATTAAGGAGGATACAAATAAATGAAAGCATATACCATGTTCATGGATTTGAAGAATTAACATCATTAAAAAGTCCATATTACCCAAAGCAATCTATACATTCAACACCATTCCTATTAAAATAGTAATCGCATATTTCACAGATCAAAAACAAATACATCCCAAATTTATATGGAACCAAAAAAGACCCTGAATACCCTCAGCAATCTTGAGAAAGAACAACAAAGTAGGAAGGATCACAATATCAGATATCAAACTATACTACCAGGTCACTGTAATCAAAACAATCAGGTACTGTGATAGGAACAGACATGCAGAAGAATGGAACAGAATAAAGAGACCAGAAATAGACCCATGTGTTTATAGTCAATTAATGTTTGACAATGGAGGCATGAGCATACAATGGAGTAAAAACAGCCTCTTCAACAATTGGTGTTGTGAGAACTGGACATGCAAAAAAAATGAAACCAGACAACCAAAATACACAATATACCAGAATAAACTCAAAAAGGATAAAAGACCTAAATATAAGTTATGACACAATAAAAAGTCCTAGAGGAAAACAGGCAGTAAGATATCAGATATCCCACATAGCAATACTTTTGCTTATGTATCTCCCAAGGCAAGGAAAATAAAGGAAAAAAAATTAACAAATGGGACTACATCAAATTAAAAACTTCTGCACAGCTAAAGGAACCATCAACAAAAAAGAAAGGGAACCGATATTAAGGGAGAACATATTTGCCAATGATATATTGGATAATGCTTTGACCTCCAAAATATATAAAGAATTAATATGACTAGACACCAGGAAGACAAACAGGCCAATTAAAAAAATGTGCAAAGGGCCTGAATAGACATTTCTCTTAGTAGGACATACAAATGGCCCATAGGTATATGAAAAGATGTTCAACATAACTAGGCATCAGAGAGATGCATATTAAAACCACAATGAGATATCACTTCACACTGCTCACAGCAGCCATCATTAATAAATCAACAAACAAATGCTGGTGAGGATGCAGATAAAAGGGATCCCTTATTCATTGATGGTGGGAATGCAGACTCGTGCAGCCACTATAGAAAATTGAATGAAATTTCCTAAAAAAACTTAAAAATGGAACTGTCTTTTGACCCAGCTATTTTGCTGCTGGGAATATACCCTAATAATTCTGAGTTACTACTTCAAAAAACTTATGCACCCCTATGTCAATGGCGGTGCTATATAAAATAGCCAAGTGCTGGAAACAACCTATGTGCTCATCTGTAGATGAGTGGATAAAGAAAACATCGGTACGTTTACACAATGGAATATTATGCAGCACAAAGAAAGAAGGAACTCCTACCTTTTGTGGTAGCATGGATGGAACTGGGGAGTAGTATGTTAACTGATATTAGCTGGTCAGTGAAAGACAAATACCATATGATCTCACGTATAAGAGAAATCTAATGACAAAATAAAATAACAAACAAAATAGAACCATAGTCATGGAAACATGGAGCAGACTGACAGTGACCAGAGGAGTGGGGGAGGGAACAATGGTGGAAAGATGGGAAGGGACTAGTCAACATATCTAAATGACCTAAGGACAATGGTGTAGGACTTGACTGTGGGAGTGGGAGGTAGGATGGGCAGAGGAGGGCAAACGGTGAAAATTTGGGACAACTTTAATAAAATAACAATAAAAAATCTTTTAAAATATCATAATGGACCCTACAGAGTTCCAGCCAAGATGGGGAAATAGGTAGATATATGCTGCCTCCTTGCACAACCTAAAGAAGAACAACAATACTTTTTTTTTTTACTGTTCAAATACATTTTTCTCCATTTTCCGCTCACCACTTTACCCTACCCCATCCACTCCATCTCCCACCCTCAATTCTTCCCCACTTGGGCTTTGTCCATGGGTACTTTATACATGGTCCTTGATGCGATCCTTCCCTTCTTTTTGCCATTACACTTTCCCTCCTTCCCCTTCATTACTGTTAGTTTCTTTTTTCTTTCAATGTTGCTGGTTGTATTTTCCTTGCTTGTTTGTTTTGTTGATTACATTCCACTTATACATGAGGTCATATGTTATTGTATTTAAATCCTTGGCTTATTTCATTTAGCATAATACTGTCCAGTTCCATCCATTGTCTTAAAGGATAATTGCTCCTTCTTTCTGCTGTGTAGTATTCCATTGTGTAATGTACCATTGTTTTTTGCTCCACTCATTATTTTGGGCACTTAGGTTACTTCCAGCACTTGGTTATTGTAAATTGTGCTACTACGAACATGGGGGTGCATAGGTTCTTTTGCATTGGTGTTTTGGGATTCTTAGTGTATAATACCAGCAGTGGAATCACTAGGTCAAAAGGCAGTTCCATTTTCAGCTTTCTGAGGAAATTCCAAACTGTTTTCTACACTGGCTGCAGCAGTCTGCATTGACACCAACAGTGTATTAGGGCTGAACTTTCTCCACAGCCTTGCCAGCACTTGTTTGTAGATTTCTTTATGATGGCCAGTCTGATTAATATGAGATGACATCTCATTGTGGTTTTAGTTTGCATTTCTCTGATGGCAAGTGATGATGAGCATCCTTTCATATGTCTCTGAGCCCTGTGTATGTCCTCCTTAAAGAAGTGTCTGCTCAAGTCCTTTGCCCATTTTTTAATTGGATTGTTCATCTTCCTGGAGTGGATTTGTGTGAGTTATTTATATATTTAGGAGATCAAACACCTGTCCGAGGTACCATAGGCATATATATTTTCCCATACAGTTGGCTCTTTTTTTCATTTTGCTGTTGTTTTCTTTAGTCATGCAGAAGCTTCTTACTATGATGAAGTCCCATTTGTTTATTCTTTCCTTTATGTCCTTTGCTCTAGGGGACATATTGGTGAAAATATTGCTGTGTGGTATATCTGAGTTTCCTACATATGTTATCCTCTAGGAATATTAAGGTGTTGCAACTTAAATTTAAGACATGCATCCATCCTGAGTTTATTTTTATGTATGGTGTAAGTTGGTGGTCGAATTTCAATTTTTTCCATGTAGCTGTCAAGTTCTCCCAACACCATTTGTTGAAGAGGATATTTTTACCCTATTTTATGTTCCTGCCCCCTTTTCAAATATTAATTGATCATAGAGACATGAGTTTATTTCTGGATTCTCTATTTTAATTCGTTGACCTATGTGTCTGTTCTTTTGCCAGTACCAGACTGTTTTGATTATAGTGGCTTTATAATATTGTTTGATGTCAGGTATTGTGATCCCACCTACTCTCTTCTTCTTTCTCAAAATTAACGCAGCTATTCAGGGTCATTTGTGGTTCCATATAAATTTCTTAAATGTTTCTTGTATATCTGTGAAACATGCCATTGGTATTTTAATAAAGATTGTGTTGAAATTATAAATTGCTTGGGGTTCTATGGACATTTTCTTCATTTTTTTTTATTGTTCAAATACATTTGTCTCCAATTTCCTGCCACCACATTCCCTGGCCTCCCTTCTCTACTTCCCTCCCTCAATTCTTTCCCACTTTGGCTTTGTCCATGGGCCCTTTATACATGTTCCTTGACTTGACCCTTCCCTTTCCTTTCCCTGCCCCTGTACCTCTTTCCCTCTCTATTCTGTTGGTTTCTTTTTTATTTCAATGTTGCTGATTATATTTTCCTTGCTTGTTTGTTTTGTTGCTTAGGTTCCGCTTATAGGTGAGATCATATGCTATTTGTCTTTCCCCCCCTGGCTTATTTCATCAGCAGAACGCTATCCAGTTCCATCCATGCTGTCACAAAGGGTGGTAGCTCTTTCTTTCTGCTGCGTAGTATTCCATTGTGTAATATATTATAGATTTTTTTTTTTTTTGGTCTACTCATTTACTGATCGGTACTTAGGTTGCTTTCAGCACTTGGCTATTGTAAATTGTGTTGCTATGAACATTGGGGTGCTTAAATTCTTTTGCATTGGTGTTTTGAGATTCATAGGATATAATCCCAGCAGTAGAATGGCTGGGTCAAAAGGTAGTTCCATTTTTAGCTTTTTGAGGAAATTCTACACTGTTTTTGACTGTGGCCACACCAGTCTGCATTCCCACCAACAGTGTACTAGGGTTCCCTTTCTCCACAGCCTCGCCAGTACCTGTTATTTGTTGATTTGTTTATGATGGCCATTCTGACTGGTGTGAAGTGGTGTTTCATTGTGGTTTTAATTTGCATTTCTCTGATGGCTAGAGATGCAGAGCATCCTTTTATATGTCTCTGGGCCATCTGTATCTCTTCCTTGGAGAAGTGTCTGTTAGGTCCTTTGCCCATTTTCTAATTGGATTGTTTGTCTTCTGTGAGTGGAGTCATGTGAGTTCTTTATGTATTTTGGAGATTAAATCTCTATCTGATATATCATTGGTATATATATTTTCCCATATCGTTGGCTCCCTTTTCATTTTGCTGGTGTTTTCTTTATCCATGCAGAAGCTTCATACTTTGATGATGTCCCACTTGTTTGTTCTTTCTTTTATGTCCCTTGCTCTCGGTGACATGTCGGTGAAAATACTGTTCCATGGGGTATCTGAGAATTTCCTGCCTATATTCTCCTCTAGGACTTTTATGGTGTCTTGCCTTATATTTAAGCCTTTTATCCATCTTGAGTTTATTTTTATGTGTGGTGTCAGTAGGTGGTTGAATTTCAATTCTTTGCATGTAGCTTTCCAGCTCTCCCAACAGCATTTGTTTAAGAGGCTATTTTTACTACAATTTATGCTTCTTCCCTCTTGGTCAAATATTAATTTATCATAGTTACATGGGTTTATTTCTGGGCTCTCTATTCTGTTCCATTGATCTATATGTCAGTTCTTGTGCCAGTACCAGACTGTTGTGATTGCAGTGGCTTTGTAATATAAATTGATGTCAGGTACTATGATTCCTCCTACTATGTTTATATTTCTCAAAATTGCTGCAGCTATTCGGGGTCATTTATGGTTCCATACACATTTTTTAAATGTTTGTTGTATGTCTGTGAAATACTTAATTGGTATTTTAATAAGGTTTGCATTGAATCAATAAATTGCTTTGGGTAGTATGGACATTTTGATGATGTTAATTCTTTCAATCTGTGAACATGGTATATACTTCCATTTATTTCTGTCTTCCTTAATTACCTTCTTCAGTGTTGTGTAGTTCTCTCAGTGCAGGTCTTTTACCTCTGTTAAGTTTATTCCTAGGTACTTTATTTTTCTTGTTGCTATATCTGATGAGATTTTTCTTCCTGATTTCTGTTTCTGATATTTCATTGTTATACAAAAATGCCTTCAATTTTGTATATTGACTTTGTGTCCTACTGTTTTGCCAAAGTCACTTATTAGATTGAGTAGTTTTTTGGTGAAGTCTATGGGTTTTACCATGTACATTGTCATGTCATCTGCAAACAAGATAGTTTTTCTTCCTCCTTTCCAATTTTGATGTCTTTTATTTAGCTTTCTTTCTGATCACTGTGGCTAGCACTTCCAATACTATGTTGAGTAGAAGTGGTAAAAGCACATACCATGGTCTTGTTTCCAATCTTTGTGAGAAATCCATTCGTTTTTGCCCATTGATAATGATGTTGGCTATAGAGTTCTAATTTATGGCCTTTATTATGTCAAGGTATGTCCCTTGTATTCCCACTTTGCTGAGTGTTTTCATCATAAATGGGTGCTGTATGTTATCAAAGTGTTTTCTGCATCTATTGATAAGATCACGTGTTTTTTTTCTTTCCTTTTGTTTATGTGATGTTTTATGTTTATTGATTTCTCAATATTGGACCATCTTTGCATCCCTGGGATGAACTCCAGTTAATCATGGTGGGTGGTCTTTCTAATGCATTGCTTGATACGTTTTGCCAATATTTTCCTGATGATTTTAGCAGCTATGTTCATCAGCGATACTGGTCTGTAGTTTTCCTTCTTTCTTGTGTCTTTATCTGGTTTTGGTGTTAGGATGATGCTAGCCTCAAAAAGAGGATTTGGGAGTCTTCCATCTTCTTGGATTTTTTTTTTTTTTGAATAGCCTGAGAAGGACAGGGGTTAGGACTTCATTAAATGTTTGGCAAAATTCTCCTGTGAAACCAACTGGTCCAAGGCTTTTGTGTGCTGGGAGTTTTTTGATTAGTGCTTCAATTTTACCAGCTGTTATCTGTCTGTTCAGGTTTTCTCCTTCCTCTTCATTCAGTGTTGAAAAGTTATTTTTCTTCTAGAAATTTGTCCATTTCATCAAGGTTGGTAAATTTCTTGGCATGTAGTGGTTCACAGTAATTTCTTACAATGCTTTGTATTTCTTTTGTATCTTTTGTGATTTCTCCATTTCATTTCTGATATTATTTATTTGGGTCTGCTTTTTTTTATGTTGATGGTTCTACTTTAGGGATTGTCAAATTTTTCTTTGTAATTGCAGATGAAATTTTAATTGAAATGTTTTGGGACTGACACTTGCTCTTTTTTTATTGTTCAGTACAGTTGTCTCCATTTCCCCCCATCACTCCATCCTGCCCCACCCATCTCCACCTCCTAACCTCCATTCTACACCCATTTACCTTTGTATATGTGTCCTTTTTTAAAATTTATTGATTTCTCTTTTTTTTAATTTTCAAATACATTTGTCTCCATTTACCTGCCACCACTTTCCCCTCACCCACCCATCCCCAACACCTCCCATCAATCCCTTCCCACATTATCTTCGTCCATGTGTCCTTTACACCCTTCCCCTTCCCCTCCCAGCTGCACCCTTCCCTCCCTCCCACTCATCCCTGTCTGTTTCTTATTTCTTTAAATGTTGCTGGTCATATTTTCCTTGCCTGTTTGCTTTGTTGATTAGGTTCCACTTATGGGTGATATCATATGGTACTTGTCTTTCACTGCCTGGCTTATTTCACTTAGCATAATGCTCTCCAATTCCATCCAATCTGTTGTGAAGGTAAGTAGCTCCTTTCTTTCTGTTGCACAGTATTCCATTGTAGAAATGTACCATTGTTTTTTGATCCACTCATTTATGGATGGGCACTTAGGTTGCTTTAAGCACTTGGCTATTGTAAATTGTGTTGTTATGAACATTTGGGTGCATAGGTTCTTTTGAATTGGTGTTTGGGGATTCTTAGGGTATAATTCTAGCAGTGAAATTGCTGGGTCAAAAGGAGTTCCATTTTGAGCTTTGTGAGGAAATTCCACACTATTTTTGACTGTGGCTGCATCAGTCTGCATTCCCACCAACAGTGTACTAGGGTTCCCTTTTCTCCACAACCTTGTCAGCACCCGTTGTTTGTTGATTTATTTATGATGGCCATTCTGACCAGTGTGAAGTGGTATCTCATTGTGGTTTTAATTTGCATTTCTTTGATAGCTGAAGATGATGAGCATCCTTTCATATGTCTGTTGGCCCTGTGTCTGTCCTCCTTGGAGAAGTGTCTGTTTAGGTCCTTTGCCCATTTTTTAATTGGATTGTTTGTCTTTGTCGGGAGGAGTTGTGTAAGCTCTTTATGTGTTTTGGAGATTAAACCATTGTCTGAGGTATCCTCGGCAAATATATTTTCCCATGAATATTTATTTTTGGACACACCCACAATGTGTCTTCAGTGGTCCATGATCTTTGTGTGCCAGCCTTGAACAAGAAGACCCCAGAAGTGGTGCAGCCCTCTGTGTGTCTGCATTTTCTTCAGTTGCTTCAGGTCCTCATGGAGCTTGCAGTCCAGACCCTTTAGCAGAACCTGGCTGTATTTTGCATCCTTCATGTCCTTTTGTCTGTTCAAGAATCAGTGTGGGATTCCGTACTGGTGTGCATTCTGAATAATGGTGATCACACATTCCACCTCATCCTTTGTGAGCTCTCCTCTCTTTTTTGTGAGGTTTATGACTGCTTTCCTCAACATGAGTGGACATATCTTCATCCCACACCCTTAATTGCAGTGATGGCAAAGGCTAATTTGTATTGTCCATTGATACTGGTGTCAAGTATTTACAAAATGTGCTGAAATTTTTCAGGTAACACTAGAGACATGGCAGCAGCCCCAGGGAACATGTGTAGGCCTCCTGTGGAGGAATCCAGTGGGCATATGTTTTTATTTTTTAAAAAATCCTTACCAGAGGATATATTAGCTTGCAACCTAGGTATGTGACCTGGACAGGAATTGAACCCACATCCTTTTGGTGTATAGGACTACACTCCAACTAACTGAACCACGCAGCCAGGGCTGATTGTTCTATTTTGATAGATTGACTGATAAATTATTCATATGATTGAAATTAGTATATATTTTCTTAGTATAAATGAAATCAGTCTGATGTTAAAAATTTTAAATGACAGCAGTAGATTTGGCATTAGGTAAAAAGCATGGCTTGTGCTTAATTGGAAATAGAAATTAAAAAAAGACAAAAACTGCTGTATCACTGTTTATTGTTTTATTTTTTCTTGTTCTCACCAGTACCAGATCTTAAAAACAACAACAGCAACAACTATTTATATAGCAGCTGTGCAGCTACTCAATATTGATTTGAAATGTTAAACATATAGGCTATGAGAGATTATAGTGAAATTTTTCTTGTTTCCAGAAAGTTATCCCAAACTCCATTCAGGATGGTAAAAAATTTCATATGTGTTTGACTTCTATATTCCCAAAGATACTTTCATAAAAGCCTTTTATGGCATTATTATTCTCTTTTTGTCTTAATTTTGTACAACTAGAAGATCTTTATTCAGAAGTCTAGCATATTTTGTTATTTCAGAAGATAAGAAAAATAAATCTAAAAATTATAAAAGAAGGAATGAGTGAAAAAGGGAAAAAGGGATGAAGATCAAAAGTATTTGAGTTGAAAAGAAGATAATGCTAGAGTCACAAAGTAAGAGAAGTAGTAGGGCTAATTGAATTCAAATATTTTAGTTGACAGATGCAGAGGATGATACTTAGAGGGGGCAAATAACTTAGGAAGGCTCAAGTATCTAATTTAGAAAAGATGTAGCACACAGATGCAGGTCTGATTGATTCTCAGGCATTTACTTAACTTTCTTCACTGTTTTACCAAGGATTTTCTGGGTATTCAATACATGTTGCTATTTCAGTAACATTTGAGCTTTTATACAGGGCACCACTCTGCATTTAAGAGCAATATTTGCAGGAATTATAACACCAGCAAACAAAAAACGCATTGCAGTAACAGAGCCCAGAAGGAGTACTTTCTCCACCAAAGTTCGTTGGCAGGCTGCAGAATTACCTAGTGGGAATGAATCATCAATTGACATTGGTGAAAAAAGTAATTGCCACAGATAGATTTTCTTTTCTCTTTTCTTTTTTCCCCATTTAATAGATTCACTCATTATCTTGTCATACCCATAATGGGCCAGTGACAGGAATATCTGCTTTATTAATGATTTTTTTCACACCTGAACTGTTGAGATCATCACAAGTAAATTACTGTTATTCCCAGAAAAGATTTAGAAAAAAAAATAGAAAGCAAAGATTTCAAATGAATGCCTGAATTACATGGAGGTTTTTTGTTTTCCTTTTAATCTCAAACAACATTGTTATTATTATTACAATATATGGCACTGACAGTGTATTTAAAATTGTCAGGGGCAGGAGAAAAATATCTAGTATGCATTCTAAGGCAACAATAGTAAAAATATCTCTAATTTCAATTTTTCTGTAAGATGTGTCATTGGTCTTTTAAAAATTTGTTTACTTAAAATTGTTAATAAATTTACTTTATTAACTTTACTTTATTAATAGTTATTAGCTATAAATTGCAGTTTTATTTTACACATAGTCTAGCATTATTTGCCAAATCAAAGAAGCTGGACATTTTATAGATAAGGGTGCATTTTTCTTTGGGTTTTAATAGCCATTGAAACTCCAGCCCCAGAAGTTTCTATGGGGATGATGCTTATTTGTAAACCCAAAACTTGCAGCATCAGTTCTCACATTCTAGAATAACTAAAGCTCATATTAAGC
This sequence comes from Pteronotus mesoamericanus, assembly GCF_021234165.1. Classification (NCBI taxonomy): domain Eukaryota; kingdom Metazoa; phylum Chordata; class Mammalia; order Chiroptera; family Mormoopidae; genus Pteronotus; species Pteronotus mesoamericanus. Next base: position 1,512,755 of record NW_026555150.1, read on the forward strand.
AGAGTATCTGAGAATTAGTTTTTTTAATACCTTCTATCAACTATCTGAAAATTTTCAAGGTAATTCCAGTAGGATATATTGTAAGAGCTAATAGCCTATTACTTAAGCAAGATGTCTGATAAGCCTTGCTGTTTAAGAAAAAAGAAGAGAATATAGATAACTAGCTTACTACCAGGTTCATTCATACCGTCACAAAAGATAAGATTTCCTTCTTTTTATGCCTGAGTAATGCTCCATTCTGTAAATGTAACACAGCTCTTTTATCCACTCATATACCAATGGGCACTGGGCTGCTTCCAAATCGTGTGTCTTGTAAATAACACTGCTATGAGCATAGTGGTGCTTATATTCTACCAAACTAGCATTTCAGGTTTCTTCGGATATATTCTCAGAAGTGGAATCACTGGGCCATGAGGCCGTTCTATTTTTATTTTTTTGAGGAAACTCCATACTTCCTTACACAGTGGCTGCACCAATCTGTATTCCCTCCAAAAGTGAACAAAGGTAAAAAAAAAAAAGGTGAAAGGATTAAACAAAGGAAAAATACTTCATAGACACAGACAAAAATATGGTGATTACTAGAGAGAAAGGGGGGTGGGGGAGGTAGAAGAGTGTATCGGGGGTTAAATGGTAATTGAAGGAGGCTTGACTTGGGTGGTGAACACATAATACAATATACAGGTTCTGTGTTACAGGATTGTATACCTGAAACCTATATAATTAAATTATTCAATGTCACTCCAATAAATTCAATTAAAAATTCTGAAAAAGAATATAGATAACCAAAGGCAGGGCAAACAGTATTGATAAACATGATTGAATTTTTTATGTATAAATTCAATTTATATGCAAAACCTCCATCTCACATGAATTTATAAAACAGCAAATATATTGAAAATTATTTTGTTAATGAAATTGAGTCTACACTTAAATAATATGTAATTTCAAGATGAATAAGTAAGTATTAGGCACTATGAGTTAGTTCAAGGCTCTCAAGAAATGGCACTGGCCTTGGCTGATGTGGCTCAGTAGATTGAGGGCTAGCCTGCAAACCAAAGTGTTGGTGATTGGATTCCCAATCAGGGCACATGCCTGGGTTGCTGACCATGTCCCCAGTAAGGGGGCACATGAGAGGCAACCACAAATTGATGTTTCTCCCCCTCTCTCTCTAAAAATAAATAAAATCTTTAAAAAAAGAAATGACATTGGCTGAAAATCCACATAGCCCATTTTGTTATATTCCTAACCTTTAGATTTCTGTTATTGATAAAGGCTATGAATTAACATATTTTATCTTTCAGAACAGCTGTGTATAAAAAAAGGAATCTGGGATGAAGGAACTATAACTTAGACTTAATACCGTAAAAAAGACTTTGATTTTATACTTTAAGTCACATGTAAAAATCTATGTATTGTTCAATAGCCATGCCCTGGCTTAAATGACTGGATGGAGTATGCCCAAATTCAAAGAAGAATTCACTGTTACTCAAATGCCAATTCACCTCAGCTTTAATCACAGAAAAATAAACAAACCAGTTAATACATTAGAAAAATTACATTGGATTGTGAAATTTGTAGAATTTACTTTAAAAAGCAGGTGAACTGGTTTTCATTTGGCCCTGGGTTTCTACTCTGCTTAGTTTGAGCCTGAAGTTAATTGTTAATCCCTTTCCTATCAGCTGTCTTTTATAATGTGTTGGACACTTTAGTTCATTTTGAATAGGTCTAAATTATATTCCATAGTTGTACTAATTCCTTCTGGTAATTTGTAGATAGAGGCAGTGATTTACAAAGATTCTGGTGTCTGTAGGTAGGTCATGAACAAGAAGTTCAATACATAATGAAAAGCATAGAGATACAAATAACAGACAGGTTCTTATATGGGAGAAAACACTCATAAACAACTTGGAGGATCAGCACTTTTTAATGGGTTCTCTTTCACTGGCTTCACGGAGAGAGAGTATTTCAGTCAGATATCACCAGCATTAAAATCATTACCCAGTATATGTACAGATGGTCAGCCGATAATTGTTTACAGGGACAGATGGCAGTTCCTTGTACCCTCTTTCTAGTTTCTGTGTTTTTAAAGCTCAGCAGTTGCAATGTGAAGCCTTCATAGGACCATAAAATACAAACCACTTTAAATAACTCTAAGCCAGTATTGTGACTGATGTGCTTAAAAGAAACAGTCACAGTTTGAAACTCAATCTGCAGAGAGATGCTAGTTACGGCACTGCAGGTTATAATTTATAGGAATAGCAGGCTAATTTGGGCTAGGTCTATACACAGACACACAAACTGGCACCAATAAAATAAAGAATTGAATATAGTCAAGTATTTTTACTGAAAATTAGACAAAGGCAAAATTTTAGTAAATACTTAATAATCAAATACCATCATGTGTTGAGCACTTCACTAATGTTCATAAAAGCTACAAAAGTGCAAGGCCTTGTCTTCACCTAAGTTACCTGATAATCTAAATGGAGAATGAAATGATTCCCAGAGAGAGAACATTTAAATACAAGACAGAGGATGCTAACTGTAAGTAAGTAACCCAGGCAATAGAGCTAGAGAAGATCAAATAGAGTGATTACTCTGGACATGAGAACTTACTAAGAATGGGTAGGCATACGCTGGGCAAGGATAGGATAGGATAAGTGACTGTTTTGCAGGTTGATAGAATAGTATAAGCAAAGACACAGGCAGAACAACATATACTTAGCTTAAAATCATGGTTGCTTCTTTCTTTCCATTTTTTATTGCTGTTCAAGTTCAATTGTCTCCATTTGCACCTCCACCACTCTCCCCCCACACCACCACACCTCCTACACTCAATCCTACCTCCCTTTTGGCTTTTCCCATGGGTCTTTTATACATGTCCCTTGATGACCCTTTCCCCTGTTATGCCCCTCTCCTCTCCCTCTGATTACTGTAAATTTGTTTTTTATTTAAATGTCTCTGGTTATATTTTGCTTGCTTGTTTGTTTTGTTGATAAGGATCCACTTAGGTGATAGTATATGGTATTTGTCTTTCACCACCTGGCTTATTTCACTAGCATAATGCTCTCCAATTCCATCCATGCTGTCGTGAAGGAAAGTAGCTCCTTCTTTCTTTGTGTTGTGGAGTATTCCATTGTGTAAATGTACCAGTTTTTTGATCCACTCATTTACTGATGGGCACTTAGGTTGCTTCCAGCAATTGGCCACTGTTAATTGTGCTTCTATGAACATTGGGGCGCATAGGTTCTTTTCAACTGTTGTTTGAGGATTCTTAGGGTATAATACCAGCAGTGGAATTACCAGGTCAATGAACTTGATCACCAACTTACCCTTATGCAAAAATAAACTCAAGGTTGATAAAAGACTTATAAATATAAGTCACAACACCATAAAAGTCCTAGAGGAGAACTTGGGCAGGAAACAATCAGATATCCATGCAGCAATATTTTCCCCAATATGTCCCCTAGAACAAGGGATATAAAGGAAAGAATAAACAAATGGGACTTCATCAAAATAAAAAGCTTCTTCACAGCTAAAGAAAACATTAGCAAAATGAAAAGGGAACCAACCAAATGGGGAAATATATTTGCCAGGGATACCTCAGACAGGGGTTTGATCTCCAAAATAGAGAAATAACTCATAGGAATCTACTCCAGGAGGGCAAAAAATCCAATTAAAAAATGTGCAAAGGACCAGATCAGACAATTCTTCAATGAGGACATACACAGGGCCCAGAAACATAAGAAAGGATGCTCAGCATGACTAGCCATCAAAGAGATGCAAATTAAAACCACAATGAGATACTACTTCACACCGGTCAAAATGGCCATCATAAACAAATCAACAAACAACAAGTGCTGGCCAGGTTGTGGAGAAAAAGTGACCCTAGTACACTGTTGGTGGGAATGCAGACTGGCGTAGCCACTGTGGAAAACAGTATGGAATTTCCTCAAATAACTAAAAGTGAAAATTTTGTCTTCTTCTTTATTGAACAATATTTTTTCTCTCCTAGCTCAGTCTCCTTTTATAATGTGGCAAGGCTAAGCAATATGCTTCTTTGATCAATGTAAAATAATACTTTTAAAGAATTATAGCTGAGTCTTAATGTGTGAGAACTTGAATTCTGGGCTACAGATTTCAGACATTGTTCTTTAAACAACTGGGAGTGTGACTGAAGCTTTTTGAGAAAATATGATGTGTGCAAATATTATTTTCAAGAAGAGTTTTTTTGGTAGTGTTTGTGAAGAAGATTAGAAAGGGACAGAATTAATAGAACCCACTTAGGAAATTATCACTATTCTTAAGTCGAAAGATGATAAATCTCTAAAATGGGGTAGAAATCATGGGCAAGAAAGAAAGATGATAGCCACTGTGAAGAAATATTCAACATAATATGATGATAGGATTCATGTGAGCAGCCAAAATTAAGGGCAAGATTCAGATAAAATGTTTATGACACAAATGATTAGAAAAAATGATTTTTATTTGCAGTAATTGAAATAAGGAGGAAAGGTGGGAATCACACATTTTATTTTATTGTTGATATGCTATTGAGACATCAAGGTAATCTGCAAATGTCAGGTGGAGGTGATTTGTAGAAAAGACAGGTATAGAGGTAAAGATTACAGATTTAGTTGCTCAGAGTAATGGTTGAAATGGTAAAAATGAATGAAATCAAAGCATAGTTTAACATTTATCTCTGTGCATGAATATGTGCGTGTGTGTGAATTTTGTGGTATCTGCAGCTGCAGGCTTATATTTGTGTGTTCTTAGTGAATATAGAATTTTATGCTTTTTAAAATTTTATTATCCTATTGGAAATAATTGCATAAAGTCTACAGGAAAAACATTCACTTAACTGCATGTGACATTCATAAGAAGCTGCCAAAAGCAAACAAACAACAAATCACAGCAAATAAAAATATATGTGTATGCTTGCATCAGCAGAAAAATGCAGTTTTGGTTCAATTGAAAATTTCTTCTATATTTCAAATGAAACAAATGCAGTAGTAATAATGTTATATCCAGGACTTTCTTTTCCCTAAATAGTTCTTATCAGAGGATAAAATAAGAAATTTTACAGTGATTTTGCTTTGACTCTTACTTGTTTTCATCACAGTTTAATTCAATTTCAAATCCCAGAATCCTTGACAGATATCAAACTCAGGGTATATAAACCTATCCCTTCAAAAAAATGCACAGAAAGATTTAATATGTTTTAAGCTTTGGGACTGAACACATAGGAGGAAAAATAGCATTATAACACCATGGACTTCTTGATATGGAGGTTGATACTGTTCTGTGTTCACTGGGCCCTAACACAGAATGATATGCAGTTCTTGAACTGGAGAAGGGAGGAAGAGATAGAATTGACTGTGTGATATTTTATTTAATTTTAATCATTATTTAGTGTTTTAAGTGCACTAGGTATCATGTATTCCAAACTCTATATTGTTTAGGCTCTAAGCAAACAGATACAAACTATTTTTGATTATTCAATATGATAGAGAATTACAGCTCTACAAGTTAACCCACTCTATTTTCAGAAAAATGAGCAAGATAAACTTCTTGACTATAGTGAGCTAAAATTAGTACTACAATATGAGTTATTTGTGATGGTTTAAATTTACATAGAAAAAATATTAGGCAGTTTTCTGCTTTTCCAGTTGTCATTTTAATTTGAGTTGTCACTTATCTGTGCCACTTTCCAAACAATGCTCACTGCTGTAACAGACTTATCTAATAGTCAATTAATAGGGATGGTGGGGAGGTGCATGGAGAATAGACTGTGAACTGTTTGAATGCAGGGATTATAAATTACTCCTGATTGTATCCACCATAGATAGAAGATAATAGAGTGCCAGGCAAATAACAAAGTGCTTAACAAATATTTAATGAAAGGAGGAAGAAAGGAAGAAAGGAAAGGAGGAAAAGTAAAAGAAATATACAGGAGAGTGATTCATATTAATTGACTGGAGTGCAGTGTGTCTTGGTTAACATACTCTACATATTTACATATATATGTACATATATAGGCATACGTTTCTGTAAATATAAATTTACTGGGATTACTCATACAGGGTTTTTAGTCTAAACTTATTTTGATCATGTATGCAGCAATGTATTTTTCTTTGAATGATATGACTTTGTGTTAAAACACTCTTGAAATGCCTCAAACTCACTGAATCTTACTGTCATTATTCCACCTAAACACATCTAATCCTAAATCTAATCACTGGAAGTAGTTGTGTGAAACCTTACCAATCCATCATGGTGCTATGAATCTCCAGGGTTTACCTTGATGTTAAAAAAGAAACATACAAACACAAAAACATTGAAGCTCTCTGTCACAACATACCTACATTATTTAGAAAAGGTAGCATGAAGATTTAATCAGAAGTGAAAGCTACACTAAACTCCTCCCAGGAAAATCTGGATTACAACTAAATTGTAGAGAAGTCATCCAGAATAACCAACTGAACACTAGCTGGAGGGAAACCGTGTAACCATGGTCAGACAGAACAAACCACTTCACCACAATGTGACTGGTAGGGAGTGCAGAGGAGGCACAAGAAAGATGGCTTGGCTCTCACACATGGCAGCCAAAGATAGGGAAGGATATTTCAGCTGTGAGAGGGTTCCCCTGAGAAGTGTGGAGTCTAAACCCCAAGCTTGGCCTCCCAGTGTACAACACCAGAGCCAGAAAAGAACCCATATATATCATCCAGCTCTGAAAAGCAGCAGGGTTTCTGTCTGCTAGGAAGAGATAGCTGGAGACACAGAAAGCCTCTTAAAGGGCCAATGTGCACACTTTCTTTTGCAGCCACTCACCCTGGGTTCCAGCAGCGGGAGGGCAGAGTGGACTGGGGATGCTTGAGGACAGACTGGGGTTGCTGGCTTTGGGAAGAGAACTGAAGGAACACCCATGAAGTCCTCTGAGCTGAATCAATCCCCATACTGCAGAAGCCATCTTTCTCAGTCAGAGAAATCTTCTCTAAGTGACATCAGACTGAGGGGAAGGAAGGCACCCTATCTCAGGAATTATTTTGCCCCACCCTGTGGAGCTTGAGTCTGGATGCTGATTATAGCTTGAGAGTTTAACAACTGAACCACTGTTATGATTGATTAGTTTAACTACTAAGGCAGAAGATACAAAGAAGCAGCCAAAATAGGAAGACAAAGAAACAGACTCCCAATAAAAGGACAAAATAATTCTCCAGAACTAGATGAAATGGGGGCAAGCAATTTATCAGACAGAGAGTTTAACATACTGATTTTAAGGGTACTCAAAAGCATGAAAAAAGACAGAAACCATAAAAAAGGACGAGTCAGAGATAAAGAATGCAATATATAAAATAAATAACACATTGGAAGGAATAAACAGTATGGTAGATTAACCACAGGATCGCATCAGTGCTTGGAAGGCAAAGCAGGAAAAAAAAAAAAAAACACTCAGGCAGAGCAGCAAAAAGATAAAGGAATTTTAAAAAATGAGGAGAGCTTAAGAAACATTTTGGACAACATGAATCAGAACAATATCTACATCGTGGGATTACCAGAAGGAGAAGACAGCAAACAAGGGATTGAGAATGTATTTGAAGAAATGATGACTGAAAACTTCCCTAATCTGGTGAAGGAAAAAAACACACAAGCCTGGGAAGCTCAAAGAGTCCCAAACAAGTTAGACCCAAAGAGGTCTACACTGAAACATATCATAATTAAAATGACAAGGGTTAAAGACAAGGACAGAATGCAAAAAGTCACAAAAGAAAAGCAGGTAGTTACATAGGATGGAGCACCAATTAGACTGGCATCTGATTACTCAACAGAAACATTTTAGGCCAGAAGGGAGAGTGGTAAAATATTGAATGTGATGAAAAGCAAGGACCTACAACCAAGACAACTTTACCTAGCAGGCTATCAATTAAAATCAAAAGAGAAATAAGGAGCTTCCCAGACAAGAAAAAGCTAAAGGACTTTGTTAACACCAAACCAGCTCTGCAATGAATGTTAAAGAGCTGGCTTGAAGAAGAAGAGGAAGAAGAAGAAGAAGAAGAAGAAGAAGAAGAAGAAGAAGAAGAAGAAGAAGAAGAAGAAGAAGAAGAAGAAGAAGAAGAAGAAGGAAGAAAGAAGGAAGAAGGAAGAAGGAAGAAGGAGGAGGAGGAGGAGGAGGAAGAGGAGGAGGAGGAGAAGGAGAAGGAGAAGAAGGGGGAGGGGGAGGAGGAGCAGAAGAAGGAGAAGGAGAAAGAGAAGAAGAGGAAGAAGGAGGAGGGGGAGGAGGAGGAGGAGAAGGAGAAGAAGAGGAGAGGGAAAAAAAAACAGAGGAAAACAGTCTAACAATAAAATGGCACTACATATCTATCAATAATCACCTTAAATGTAAATGGCTTAAATGCTGTTAACAAAAGACACCGGGTAGCTGAATGGATAAGAAAACAAGACCCATATATGTGCTGCTTCTAGGAGACCCATTTCAGATTGAAAGATACACACAGACTAAAAGTAAAGGGATGGAAAAAGATATTTCATGTAAATGGAAAAGAAATAAAAAGCTGGGGTAGCAGTTACTTATATCCAACAAAATAGATTTTAAAACCAAAGCTATAAGAGACAAAAAAAGGATACTACAAAATGATAAAGGAACCAATCTAACAAGATGATATAACCCTAGTAAACATTTATGCGCCCAAAATAGGAGCACCTAAATATGTTAAGCAAATCTTGATGGACATAAAGGGAGAGATAGACAGAAATACAGTTATAGTCAAGAATTTTAACACACTGTTGATTTCAATGGATAGAACTTCCAGGGAGAAAATCATCAAGGAGACAGCAGCTTTAAATGACACACTAGATCAAATGTGTTTAATTGATATCTTCAGAGCATTTTACCCCAAAGCAATAGAATATACACTTTTCAAGTGTACATGGAATGTTTTCTAGGATAGATCACATGGTAGGACACAAAACAAGTCTCAATAAACTTAAGAAGATTGAAATCAGTGAAAACACTGCTGTCTTGGATATCTGAGAGTTCCCCGCCTATGTTCTCCTCTAGGACTTTTATGGTGTCATGACTTATATTTAAATCTTTTATCCATCTTGAGGTTATTTTTGTGTATGGTGTCAGTTGGTGGCTGAATTTTAATTTTTTCCAAATAGCTGTCCAGATTTCCCAACATCATTTGCTGAAGAGGCTCTTTTTGCTCCATTTTTTGTTTCTTCCCCCCTTATTGAATATTAATTGACCATATAGACATCTGTTTATTTTTGGGCTCTCTATTCTGTTCCATTGATGTATGTGTTTGTTTTTATGCCAGTACTAGACTGTTTTGATTACAGTGGCTTTGTAATATTGTTTGATGTTAGGTATTGTGATCCTTCCTACTTTGCTCTTCTTTCTCAAAATTGCTGTGGCTATTCAGGATCATTTACAGTCTCATATAAATTTTTGAACTGTTTCTTCTATGCCTGTGAAATAAATCATTGGTGTTTTTAATAGGGATTGTGTTGAATCTATAAATAGCTTTGGGTAGTATGGACACTTAGATAATGTTAATTCTTCCAATCCATGAACATGGCACAGGAAAGTGGTGGTGGGTAAATGGAGACAAATGTATTTGAACAATAAAAAATTAAAATATTAAAAAAATAAAATATTTTTAAATAAAAAATGAATTTAACTATGTTACATTACAAAAAAAGGTTGAAATCATATTAAACATCTTCTCTAACCACAATACTATGAAATCAGAAATCAATCACAGGAAGAACACTGAAAAACACACAAAGACATTAAAACTAAATAACATGTTATTCAACAATGAATAAGTCAATGACAAGATCGAGGAAGAAATCAAAAGATACCTTGAGACAAATGAAAATGAAGACACAACAATCTAATACCTGTGGGACACTGGGAAAGCAATTGTAAAAGGGTAATTCATAGCATTACAGACCTAGCTAAAAAAAACAAAACAAACAAACAAACAAAAAACCTCAAATAAATAATCTAACTTCATACTTAAAGGAACATGAAAAGAACACAAAGCCCAAAGTAAGAAGAAGGAAGGAAATAATGAATATCAGAGAAAAAAATAAATGAACTAGAGTCTAAAATAACAATACAAATGATGAATGAATTGAATAGATGATTCTTTGAAAAGATAAACAAGATTGACAAACCTTGAAGCAGACTCCTCAAGAAAAAAAGAAAAAGAAAAAGAAAGGACCCAAATAAATAAAATCAGAAATGAAAGAGGACATATAACACCTGACACCAAAGAAACCCAAAAGGTTGAAAGAAGAGGGGATTCAAGATGGTGGAGGAATGAGTGGAAGTCACACGGAACTCCTCCCAGGACCAATCTGGAATTACAATTAAATTGTGGGAAAATATCCGGGAAAACAACTGAACAATAGCGACAGAGTAGACCTAAATTCTCAGACAGAGGAATCGGTGTTAGCACAATCTAACTGGTAAAGAGTGCGGTAGAGGCTCGAGAAGGTGGGCTAGGGGCCCAAGGGTGGCAGTGCCAGAGGGCAACAGCCAGTTTGACGCCCATGAGAATAGCACGGTCTAAACCATAGGCGGGGATCTCCAGCCTACAGCACCAGAGCCCAAAAAGCAGAGATAACAGCCAGCTGTGAAAAGTGGCAAGGTGCTCTCTGCCAGGGAGAGGTGGCTGGAGATGCAAGGAGTCATTCAAAGGGCCAGCGCAAAAATTTGTAGTGGCAGCCACTTAACTTGGGCTCTGGCAGAAGTAGGAGCAGAGGGGGCTTGAACCGCCTGAGGAGACTAGGGAAGGAAGCTTTGGAGAGAGGACTGAGAAAGTGGCCGGTGGGGTCCTGGTGTTGACTCACGCCCCATTCCGCAGCTGCCATCTTGCTCAGGCAGACCATTCCCCTGAGCTGCAGAAGCATGAAAGGACACATGAGCCCTGCCCCCAGGAGGCTCTGCTCAGGCCCAGTGTAGCACAGGCCTATGTACTGAGTACAGAGTGGCAGTCACAGATAGTAGATCTGTGGCTAAAGGGGATGTGGAGTGGTCTGGAATCACTTGAGGAGAGTCTGAATATGGAGGCCTTGGGCAGAGAACTGAGGGAGTAGCCAAGGAGATCCTGGTACTGAATCTTCCCCGACATGGCAACAGCCATCTTGCCCAAGTGGGACATTCCTCTGAGTGGCAGCGGAGTGAAAGGACACAACAAGCACCACCCCAGGAGGCTCTGCCTTGGCCAGGCATTGCACAGACCTGGGTACTGAGTACAGAGCAGCAGTCACAGATACTGGATGTCTGGCTAAAGGGCACACAGAGTGGTCTGGAGTCACTTGAGGAGAGTCTAGAAATGGAGGCATTGTGTAGAGAACTGAGGGAGTAGCAGCAGGGATTCAGGTGCTGATTCTTCCCCCATATGGCAACAGTCATCTTGCTCAGGCAGACCACTCATCTGAGTGTCAGCAGCATGAAAAGACACAATACCCACCACCCCAGGATGTTCAGCCCAGGCCCGATTATGCGCAGGCCTGGGGACTGAGGACAAACAGCAGTTACAGATAGTAGATCCCCGGCTGAAGAGGACACGGAGTGGTCTAGAGATGCTTGAGGAAAGTCTGGAGAATGAGGTTTTGGAGAGAAAATTGAGGGAGTAGCCAGTGAGATCCTGGTGCCAACTCCTCCCTCATACAGCAGCAGCCCTATTCTTCAGGCAGACCACTCCCCTGAGTGGCAGAAGCATGAAAGGACACAAGAGCCCAGCACACAGGAGGGAGTCTGGATGCCCAGACTGCTGAGGGCAGATTGACAAGACTACCAAATGGAGGAGACAGACACAGACCGTAGATTACTGGAAGTCTCATAAAGACAGCGTCAGGTTAGATGGGGTCAATAGCTGACATTCTCAGAGGCAGATCCAGAAAGAAAGAAAGAAAAAAGAAGCAGTCGTCTACCATAGAAGTTCACACCACAAAGTCAAGAAGTTAAGATATATCAATTTAAGAAGCAGAAGCAAAAAAGGAGTCCCACAAAAAAAAAGAAAGAAAAAGAAATATCCCCCAAATGAAGAGAAAGGAGGATCCCCACAAAGAGAACTAAATGAAAGAGAGGCAAATCAACTATCAGATATTGCGTTCAAAACAACAGTTCTACGGAAGCTCAATGAGCTCATTGAGCTAAAAGAGATTTACCAAAAACTACAGGGAAACTATGAGGAACTTACTGCAAACTCTATCAGCATGAAAAAAGACATAGAAACTATCAATAAGAGACAAGAGAAATGAAGAATACAATTTCTGAATTGAAGAACACAGTAGAAGGAATTAAAAAGCAGACTCATTGAAGCAGAGGATCAAATCAGTGAGCTGGAAGACAGTGTAGAAAAAAGCTCCCAGAAAGAGCAAGAAAATGAAAAAAAGACTGAAAAAGAATAAAAAGACGTTGAGGGAAATATAGAACAACCTAAAACATAATAACATCTGTATAATAGGGTAGAAGAAGAAGAGAGGAAAGGGATAGAGAACCTGTTTGAAAAAGTAATAATGAAAAATTTCCCTAATTTGAGGAGAGAAAAAGACACACAAGTCCAGGAAGTACAGAGAGTCCCATTCTAAATGAACCCAATAGGCGCACTATAAGATACATCATCATTAAAATGGCAAATATTAAAGAAAAACAGAGAATCCTAAAGGCAGCAAGGGAGAAACAGATAGTAACATACAAGGGAGTCCTGGTATGGCTAGCAGCTGACTTCACAATAGAAACACCATAAGCCAGAAGGGAATGACAAGAAATAATCCAAGTCATGAAGAGCAAGGGCCTGCAGCCAAGACTACTCTACTTGGCAAGGTTGTCAATTAAAATGGAAGGTAAAGTAAGGAGTTTCCCAGACAAAAGAAAGCTCAAAGAATCCACCTCCACCAAACCAGTACTACAAGATATGCTAAAGAGACTGCAATAAGAAGATAAAGAAAAAGAGTGAGAAACAGAGAAACACAGACTCAATATGAAAAAATGAATAAGTACCTATCGATAATAACTTTAAATGAAAATTGACTAAATGTCCCAATCAAAACACATATGATAGCTGAATGGATAAGAAAACATGACCCACACATATGCTTCCTATAAGAGACCCACCTCAGAACAAAAGACATACACAGACTGAAAGTAAGGGGATGGAAAAAAATATTCCAAGCAAATGGACAGGGAAATAAAGAAGGTTTACCAATACTTATATGAGACAAAATATATTTCAAAACAAAGGCCATAAAAAGAGCCCCAGAAGAGCACTTTATAATACTCAAAGGAAGATTCTATCAAGATGATATAAACATTGAAACATATATGCACCCAACATAGGAGAACCCAGATATATAAGGAAATTCTTGGATGACATCAAGAAAGATATAGACAGTAACACACTGATAGTAGAGCATTTTAACACGCTACTGTCAAAAATGGATAGATCTTCCAAAGACAACCTCAACAAGTATATCGTGGAACTGAACGAGGCATTAAATCAAATGGATATAACTGACATATATAGAATCTTTCATCCAAAAGAAGCAAATTACACATTCTTTTCAAATGTACTCAGGATATTTTCAAAGATAGACCACATGATATGACACAAAACAAGCCACAAAAAATTCATGAAAATCAAAATTATAACAAGCATTTTCTCAGACCGCAAGGGATTGAAAGTGGAAACCAATCTTAAGGAAAAAACTCAAAAACATTCAAACTCATGGACACTGAACAGCACATTATTTAGCAGTGAATGGGTCAAGAATGAGATCAAACATCAAAATGTTTCCAGAAAGAAAAGAAAATGAACACACAACAGTTCAAAACTTATGGAACATAGCAAAGGCAGTCCTTAGAGGGAAGTTCATAACAATACAGGCCTACCTTAAAAGAGAAAAAATTCAAATCCATGACCTAACCCTCCAGTTTCCTAAACTGGAAAAACAACAACGAAGCCCAGAAGTGAGTAGACAGAAGAAAATAATCAAGATAAGAGCGGAACTGAATGACACAGAGACTGAAAGAATAATTCAAAGGATCAACCAAACCAGAAGCTGGTTCTTTGAAAAGATAAAAAAAAAAAACACAACAACAACAAACCTTTAAGCAGACTTATTAAGAAAAACAGGGAGAGAACCCCCCAAAAATAGTATCAGAAATGAAAGAGGAGAAATAACAACTGATACCATAAAAATATCAAGAAATTACTATGAAAAATTATATGCCAAGAAATTTGAAAACCTTGATGAAATTGTAAAATTTCTAGAAAAATATAACCTTCCAAAACTGAATTAAGAGGAAACAGAAAGCCTGAACAAACCGATAAAAGCTGGTGAAATTGAAACAGTAATCAAATAAAATACCAGCACATAAAAGTCCTGGACTGGATGGTTTCCCAGAAGAATTCTACAAAACATTTAAGGAATAACTGACCCTTGTTCTTCTCAGACAATTCTAAAAGACTCAAGTAAAGGGAAGACTCTCAAACTCTTTTTATGGTCAGCATCATCCTAACCCCAAAACTAGATAAAGACACAACCAAGAAAGAAAACTACAGGCCAATATCACTAATGAACATAGATGCTAAAATCCTCAACAAAATTTTTCCAAACTGCATCCAGGAATATATTATAAATATTGTCTACCATGATCTAGTGGGATTCATCCCAGAGATGCACAGGCAATTAAATATTCACAAGTCAATATAATGTAATACATCACATAAACAAAAGTAAAGACAAAAATCACATGTTCATATCAATAGATGAAGAAAAAGCATTTGATAAGGTACAGCACTCATTTATGATAAAAACACTCAGAAGAGTGGGAATAAAGGGGGAATACCTCAAAATAATAAAGGCCATATATGAAAAACCTACAGCCAACCTCATATTCAATGGGCAAAAACTAAAATCTTTCCCACTAAGATCAGGAAAAGACAAGGATATGCGTTTTCACCACTTCAATTCTACATAGTGTTGGAAGTTCTAGGCATAGTAATCAGACAAGAAAAAGAAATAAAAGGCATTCAAATTTGAAAGGAGGAAGTAAAACTGTCATTGTTTGCAGATGACATGATAGTGTACATAAAAACCACATAGACTACACCCAAAAACTACTTGATCTAATAAGTGAATTTGGAAAAACAGCAGGATACAAAGTCAATAATCAGAAACTGAAGGAATTCTTGTATACTAAAAATGAAATCAGAAATCAGAAAAAAAAACCTTTTTCTGTAGCAACAAGAAAAATAAAGTGCCTAGGAATAAACTTAACCAAGGAGGTAAAAGACCTGCACTCAGAACTACACAACACTGAAGAAAGAAATTAAGAAAGATAAATAAATGGAAGCATATACCATGTTCATGGATTAGAAGAAATAACATCATCAAAATATCTAAAATACCCAAAGCTCTTTATAGATTCAATACAATCCCTATTAAAATATCAATAACGTATTTCTCAGACATAGAACAAACAGTTCAAAAATTTAAATGGAACCATAAATGACCCCGAATAGCCGCAGCAATTTTGAGATAGAAAAACAAAGTTGGAGAGATAAACAACATCTGACATCAAACTATATTAAAAGGCTGTTATTATCAAAACAGTGTGGTACTGGCATAAGAACAGACACATAGGTCAATGGAACAGAATAGAGAACCCAGAAATAAACCTATGTCTCTACCATCAATTAATATTCGACAAAGAGTGCAGAAGCATAAAATGAAGTAACAATAGCCTCTTCAAGAAATGGTGTTGGGAGAGCTGGACAGCTACATGCAAAAAATTGAAATTAACCACCAACTTACACCATACACAAAAATTAACTCAAGATGGATAAAAGACTTAAACCTAAGTCATGACACCATAAAAGTCCTAGAAGAGAACATAGGGAGTATACTCTCAGATATCCTGCACAGCAATATTTTCACCAATATGACCCCTAGGGCAAGGGACATAAAGGAAAGAATAAACAATTGGGACTTCATCAAAAGAAAAAATTTCTGCACAGCTGAAGAAAACATCAGCAAAATGAAAAGGGTACCAACTGTATAGGAAAATATCTTTGCTAGTGATACCTCAGACAGAGGTTTGATCTCCAGAATATATAAAGAATTCACACATCTCTACTCCAGGAAGACAATCAATGCAATTAAAAAATGGGGAAAAGGCCCGAACAGACATTTCTCCAAGGAGGACTTACACAGGGCCCAGAGACATATGGAAGGATGCTTATCATCACTTGCCATCAAAGAAATGCAAATTAAAACCACAATGAGATACCACTTCACACTGGTCAGAGTGGTCATCATAAATAAATCAACAAATGCATGCTGATGACGTTGTGAAGATAAAGAAACCCTAGTACACTGTAGGTGGGAATGCAGACTGGAGCAGCCACTGTGGAAAACAGTGTGGAATTTCCTCAAAAAGCTCAAAATAGAACTGCCTTTTGACCCAGTGATTCTGCTGTGGGTATCATACGTTCAGAATCCCAAAATACCAATTCAAAAGAACTTATGCACCCCAATGTTCATAGCAGTCCAATTTACAATAGCTAAGTTCTGGAAGCCACCTAAGTGCCCATCAGTAAATGAATGGATCAAAAAACAATGGTACATTTACACATTGGAATACTACGCAGTAGAAAGGAAGAGTTACTACCCTTTGCGACAGCGTAGATTGAACTGGAGAGCATTATGTTAAATGAAATAAGCCAGTCCATGAAATACAAATACCATGTGATGTCACCTATATGTCCAACCTAGCCAGCAAAGCAACCAGACAAGGAAAATATGACTAGCAATATTGAAATAAAGAAGAAACCAACAAGGACAGGAGGGAGGGAGGGGAGTAACAGGGAGGAGAATGAGAAGGGTGATATCAAGGAACAGGTGTGGATACATGGACAAAGCCAAGGTGGGGAAAGATTGATGGGGGGAGTTAGGGGTGGGTGAGGCAGGGGAAAGTGGTGTCAGGGAAATGCAGACAAATATATTGGAACAATAAAAAACTTTTAAAAAATCATAAAAGAATGATTGTGAAAATCTAAGTACCAACAAACTGGAAAACCAAGATGAAATGTATAAATTCATAGAAACATACAATCTTCCAATACTAAATCAGGAAGATTCGGAGACTCTGAATAAACAGATTATACCTACTGAAATTGAAGCAGTAATCAAAAAAATGTCCCAACAACAAATGCCGTGGACTGGATGCTTCAAGACAGGTGAATTTTACCAAACATTGTGATAAGACTAACACCTCTGCTTCTTAAACTACTTCATAAAATTCAAAACAAGAGAAAGATCGCAAACTCATTTTATGAGGCTTGCATTATCCTAATTCCAAAATCAGATAAAGACACTAAAAAGAAAGACAATTATAGGCCAAAATCTTGGATAAACATAGATGGTATGTTCCTCAACAAAATATTAACAAACCAAATATAGCAATGCATCAGAAAGATCATACACCATTATCAACTGGGATTTATTCTTTGAATGCAAAGTTGGTACAGCATTTGCAACTCAAAAACTGTGATATGCCACATAAACAAAATGAAGGTTAAAAACTACACGATCTTATCAATAGATACAGAAAAGGCATTTGATAAAATACAACACCCATTTATGATAAAAAACTCTTAGTAAAGTGGGAATAGAGGGAATATATCTAAACATAATAAAGACCATATATGACAAATCCACTGCCAGCATCATACTTCATGGCCAAAAACTACAGGAGTTTCCTTAAGATCGGGAACAAGGCAGGGATGTCCATTTTTACCTATCTTGTTCAACTTAGTACTGGAATTCCTAGCCACAACAATCAGACAATAAGAAGAAATTAAAGGCATCTGAATTGGAAAGGAAGTAATAAAACTGTCTTTAGTTGCAGATGACATAATTCTGTACATAGAAAACCCCCAAGATCCCACCATGAAACTATTAGAACTGATTGATGAATTCAGCAAAATAGCAGGATAAAAAATTAATATCTAAAAATCAGTTGCATTTTTATACGCTAATAACGAACTAACAGAAAAGGAAATCAAGAAGAGGGGGAGAGGATGGGGATAATGGGGGAGAGAAGAAGAAGGAGCAAGCCAAGGTAAATGAATAGAGGACTCATAGGGTCAGACATTGAAGAAGGATTGACTGTGGAAGTGGGGAGAGGGGAAGGGGAGAGCAATGGGGAAAAAGGCAGGAAAACAATAACTTAACAACAATAAAAAATAAAAATAATAATAAAAAACCCTGAGTTTTAAATTAACTGTTAAAAGCATTTTTCATTAAAAAAGGAAATAAAACAAGCTTATTCACAGTTGTTTCAAAAATAATAAAATAAGTAGAGATAAACCTAACCAAACATGTAAAAGACCAGGATGGACCTGGAAAATTTTAAGACACTGAAGAGAGAAATTGAAGAAGATGCAACTAAGTGGAAGCACATACTATATTCATGGATAGGAAGTATTAACATCACTAAAATATCCATACTACCCAAAGCCATCTATAGATTCAATATAATTCTGATCAAGATTCCAATGCTATATTTCACATAACTAGGAAAAATATTTCAAAAATTTATATGAACCACAAAAGGCCCCTATAGCAATAGTGATCCTGATAAAGAAGAACAAAGATGAAGGAATCATGCTACCTAATATCAAACTTTACTATAATGCCATATAATCAAAATAGGGTGGTACTAGCAGAAGAACAGACATATAGATCAATGGAACAAAATAGAGAACTCAAGAATAAACCCCCACCTTTATAGTCAATTACTATTCAACAGAACAAGCAAGCACATACAATGCACTAAAGAGTTTAATTGATACATTTTGTTGGGAAAAGTGTACAGATACATATAGAAAAATTAAACCAGATCACCTACTTATACCACACACAAAAATAAATTCAAAATGGATCAAAGACTTAAATGTTACCCCAAATCATAAAAATATTAGAAGAAAACATAGGCAGCAAAATCTCCGACATTTCTTGTAGCATTTTTTTTATTGGGTATGTCTCCCCAGGCAAGACAAACAAAAGAACAAACAAATGGAACTACATCTAACTAAAAAGTTTTTGCACAGCAAAGGAAATAATCAAAAAAAAAATAAAAAGACAACACACAGAATGGTAGAACATATTCACTGATACATCTGATAAGAGGTTAATTATCCAAAATTTACAGAGTACTTACAAATCTCAACACCAAAAAAACAAACATCTCAATTAAAAAATGGGCAAAGGGCAGATATTAAAACATTTCTTATAACCATGGCCACTCAGGACTTTATCATTTAGTGTTGTCATAAATAAAATCTTTTCAATTAAAAAAAATGGGCAAAGGAACAGAATAGACACTTTTCCAAGGAGGACATACAAATGGCCAATAGACATATGAAAATATGCTCAACTTCACTAACCATCAGATAAATGCAAATTAAAACCACAATGTGATACCATCTCACAACTGTCAGAATGGCAATCATCCATAAATCAACAAACAACAAGTACTGGTAAGTATGTGGAGAAGGAAGAACTGTGTTGCACTGCTGGTGGGAATGCAGACTGGTGCAGCCACTGTGGAAAGCGGTATGGAGATACCTCATAAAATTAAAAATGTATCTGTCTTTTGACCCAGCAATCCCACTTCTGGGAATATATCCGAAGGAACCCAAAACGTTAATTAGAAATAACATAAGCTCCCCTATGTTCATTACAGTGTTATTTACTATCACCAAGATAAGGAAACAGCACAAGTGGCCATCAGTAAGTGAGTAGATGAAACAAATATGGGATATTTACACAATGGGATATTACTCATCTGCAAAAAAGAAATTTTACCATTTGAGACAGTATTGGATGGACCTGGAGAGCATTATGCTAAGTGAAATAAGCCAGTCAGAGAAAGACAAATACCGTATGATTTCACTCGTGGAATCTAATGAACAAACTGAACTAATGAGGGAAATGGGGAGAGACTCATAGATGGAGAGCAGGATGATAGCAATTGGGGGCAGAGGAGATTAGTATAGCAGGGATTGAGCAAAAAGGAGAAAGACCTCATGGACATGGACAACAGTGTGGTGATTCCTGGGAAGAGGGAGTATAGGGGACTAAAAGTAATGTAAAAAATGTAATAAAGATTAAAATGATTTAATCAATCACTAATGAGGAAACAAAATTTTGGTCCATAATAAATAAATAATAAAATAAGGACTCTTATTTTCAGTCTCTTAAAAATAATCTGAAGAAATATGGGGTACTTTCTTTGGTTGGTGAAACTTTGACATATATTTGCACAGATGGAGAAGACTATGATAAGGAAGGGTAACAAAGCTAACCCCTATATAATTAACATGGCAGCCTTGATTTTTATTTTGATATAAGGTTTAACTGTTAGGTATAAATCCCAAGATAGAGAAAATGCTTATTTGATTTATATCTTGATACCACTTGACATCCTGTCAAAGAGAAAAAGTAACTTTAAATCTGGTGGAGAACCAGATTAGCAGTTCAAAGAAGGTGTTAAAAGTCCCTATTTGTTATGTGTCAGGTAGCATAGTAGGAAGAGGTATCTTCAGGACATTGTGTTAGTGAGAAAAATTAGCCATGTAGCCAGAAACTTTTAGGAAGTTTTAATATTTAGTATATAGGGAATAGGGCAGGCAGCCTCTTTTATAGCAGATGCTTTAGGGATACAGAAAATAAGGATATTAGTATATTGGGAAGGGTAATAGGGAGAGGAATAGTGGTGGTGGAATAGAAGGGAGCTGGATGTGCAGGTAAAGAAATTACAAAAATAAAAAAAAAGCTTAATTGAAGCAGGAATGTTGTTTTCTTTTCTTTCCTTTAAAAAATATTTTTATTGTTCAAATACATTTGTTTCCATTTTCCTGCCACCACTTTCCCCTGCCCCACACACCTCTTCCTCATACCCTGCATCTTTCCCCACTTTGGCTTTGTCCATGGGTCCTCTATACATGTTCCTTGATTTGATCCTTCCCGTTCTTTTCCCCATTACCCCTTCCCTCCTTCCCTCTTGTTACTGTTGGTTTGTTTTTTTTATTTTTCTTTCAATGTTGCTTGTTATATTTTTCTTGCTTGTTTGTTTTGTTGATTAGGTTCTACTTATAGGTGAGGTCATATGGTATTTGTCTTTCATTCCCTGGCTTATTTTGCTTAGCATAATACTCTCCAGTGAGGTAGGAACGTTAAGGAAAACCATGCAATGTAGTATTCAATTATATCCAGCACAACACAACCTTGTACCAAATACACAAATACTCCTTTCTATACATATATTCATACATTAGCCCCATCCCTTCTCATGTATACACATGTGCACCTTTACTCCTATAAATTCACCTATATTATAAAGTCTGCATTTTACCTGCATGTGCAAGTATATATGACAAATATCCTTGAAATATCTTCTCAGAAGAAAATATTAAAAAAGGTTATTTCAGTCTTCAAGTAGTGGGATTCCTTTCCCTTTTTTTGTAGCACAATAATAATGCTTATTGTATACCAGGCACACTTTCATATATGAACTCATTTCACCCTCACATTAATTCTATGAAGTAGATAGTATTATTAAGATTTTCCACTTAAGAGATGAACAAACATTATTCTATCTCCATGTTTGTCTTTGAGGCGCTTTTCTTATATCCTTATACCTCAGTTACTGTGACAGCACCACTTGTTTAGGATGCCCTTTGGGGTCTTCCTTGGGAAAGAGGCCTACCAGTCAATACAGATGGGGTAAATCTAGTCATTAGCTAACCTTGTGTCTTATTGCCATTCACAAGTATGATTCGTCATCAGATCAAGTATTCTCAAAAGTCAAGTTCACTTTCTCCTTTAATGATATAGAACCTGCCTATTTATATTTCCTTTTTCTCCTTTCAAGTATCTAGAATATATGAAAAATGCCCTCTCTACTATTTTCTGGTGCCGTTAATGTAGTATACATCTTTGAACATTGAAGCACCTAAGTTAAGGAATATTTCACCATAGGTTAACCTATTCTTATAACTGACACATCTTCAACTGTCATCTTAGCAAGTAGTGCTTTTTTAGAGAAGTCTCATGGGATTCAAGAAGATATTAAACTCTACTAACATCAATGTTCATAGTAACATAGAAGTTTACCTTTCAGATTTGGAACTAAGATAAACCATTCAAACTGTATCTCAGCTGAAAGAGTGCAGGGCAACAGAGATGACTACATGAGCCCAAATTTGGGGAAAGGCTAACTCTGCTGTCTTTCTCATTACATGTAAGAAATGGCAGACCTTCAAGAATCATATGAATATCCTTAGATATCACATAGTCCAATGGTTTCAGTTTCCTTATTCTTGTAATAAGAAAAAAAATGACCATATCTTATTTATCTTTGTTACTTGCACACATAGTGTTCAATATATTCTTGTGGGTCTGTTTTATATTGAGAATTGTGAGTGACCTGCTCAAGAATACATAGCTAGCAAAGGAGAACACTGGATTAGAATCCTCATTTTATGCCTGAGACCTATGTTTCTAGCAGCTTACAACAGGAGGGGGCCTATTATAAAAGTCAAATTTTAAACCCCTACTACATTACACTATGCAGAAAAATCCTGCTCAACCCTGTATGGCTATTTAAGTGGATATCAGTCCTGCCCTCTGAAAACTGTGGTGGTAAAAGAACCTGGGGCATTTACATCTAGCCACTGTTCTTAACCATTGTCTGTTTTGAAAATAGAAAGGCCTCATGACTCTCCAATCCAGAGCTATGAGACTTAATCTCTCTTATTCAGAAATAAGATGTTTAAACAATGTGTAAACATAAGCAAATTCATTCAGAAAAAAAGGTCCTTATATTCCCATTCTCTAGGAGTTCAGGCTGGGAAAATACAGCTCTTTATTTTAGCCATAATTAATGACTTTGAGAGTAATACCTATTTCACCTGAGGAACCATGGGGAAAGAATAGAAAGTAGGCCAAGTTATTACAAGGCATCATTCCCAGCATATTGCAAGTAGCAAGTGACACTTAAGGGAATAGCCACACAGCCTCTGTCAAACAGTGTGCTCTCTTGGGTTAATATTATTGGAATTATTAACTTCCAAATTGCTTCTAGAAGGAGCTTCTTTACACATGACAAGGCCACTGTGGTTAAGTGGAAAGAGAATCCAATCAATTACCAAGCAGCACACATGATTAAGGAGTGGAGCAGGTAAAGAAAAGATTTGAGGTATTCTGAATATGTGGTCAGCACAGAAATAAATTAAGCATTATAAAATGATAACCAAAAGCCTATATATATGAGTATTTGCCTGCCTTAACACTTGTCAACTGCAGTCATGAGAATTTTCCACCAAAAGCAGGCTCAGCGGTGCCCAGTACTTGAGCCAGTTCTGACAAAAGAGCACCCAGAAAGTCACCAATATTAGCAACAGCCATAGGAGACAGGCATTGTCAAAAATTCTTGAAAAGATAAAATTTGTCAAGCCTCACAAGAACATTATGAGGTAGAGACTATTACTAATTTTACAAAGGAGTAAACTGAAACACAAATATGCTAAATAATGTGCCTAATTGCCTTGGTTAAGACAACTATATCTGTTATAGGCATAATAAGCCTCCCCAAAACTCAAGGCTTAACAGAAGTGTATTTATTTTCCCTCCTTTATATTGAATTTATTGGGGTGATATTGGTTAACAAAATTATATAGGTAACAGGTGCATACTTATATAACAAATAATTTGTACACTGTATTTTGTATATAGCACACCAAGTCAAGTCTTTGTTCATAACCATTTATCTCCTCAATACCCCCCTCCATGTCCTTCCACATCCGTTCCCTTGTTAGTCAGCACATTGTTCTCTATGTATGTCAGTTTTCTTTTCCTTTTTTTCCCTTAATCCTTCATCATTTTCACCCAGCCCCACAAGCCCCCTTCCCTCAGATAGCTGCCAGTCTGTTCTCCATTTATGTTTGCTTCCATTTTCTTTCTTTCTTTGTTTTGTTCATTACATTCCAAATATAAGTGAAATCATATGTTACTCATCTTTCTCTCATTGGCTTATTTCACTTAGCATAAAGTTCTCCAGGTCCATCCATGCTGCAACAAAGGGTAAAATTTTCTTCTTTTTTATGGCTGAGTAGTATTCCATTCTGTAAATGCCCCACAGTTTTTTTATCCATTACCTACCAAGGGGCACTTGTGCTGCTTCCATAAATGGGTTATTGTAAATAATGCTACAATGAAAATACGGGGGGCATATATTCTTTTTTATGTTTAAAAATTATTTATTTCTTTTTTAAAATTTTTCAAATATATTTGTCTCCATTTACACACCACCACTTTCCCCTGCACCACCCATCTCCACTATGCTCCTCCCCAACCTGGCTTAGTCCATGTGTCCTTCACACCTGTCCCTTGATCTGACCCTTCCTCTTCCCCTACCTGCTACCTCCATCCCTCCCATCTCTGTCCATTTCTTCTTTCTTTCAATGTTGCTGGTCATATTTCCCTTGCCTGCTTGCTGAGCTGATAAGGTTCCACTTATAGGAGAGATCGTATGATATTTGTCTTTCACTGCCTGGATTATTTCACTTCGCATAATGCTCTCCAGTTCCATCCATACTGTCATGAAGGTTAGTAGCTCTTTCTTTCTTTCTGCTATGTAGTATTCCATTGTGTAAATATACCATAGTTCGTTGATCTACTCATTTCCTGATGGATACTTAGGTTGCTTCCAGCACTTGGCTATTGTAACTTGTGCTACTATGAACACTGGGGTGCATAGGTTCTTTTGAATTGGTGTTTTGGGATTCTTAGGGTGTAATCCCAGCAGTGGAATCACTGGGTCAAAAGGCAGTTCCATTTTTGGCTTTTTGAGGAAATATCACAATGTTTTCCACAGTGACTGCATCAGTCTACATTCCCACCAACAGTGTACTAGGGTGCCCTTTTCTGCACAACGTCGCCAGCACCTGTTACTGTTTTTTTTTTTTTAATTGATTTATGATGGCAGTTCTCACCGGTGTAAAGTGGTATCTCATTGTGGTTTTAATTTGCACTTCTCTGATGGCTACCAATGATGAGCATCCTTTCATAAGACTCTAGGCTCTCTGTATGTCCTCCTTGGAGAAGTGTCTTTTCAGGTCCTTTGCCCATTTTTTAATTCGATTGTTTGTCCTCCTGGAGTGGAGTTGTGTAAGTTCTTTGTATATTTTGGAGATCAAACCCCTGTCTGAGTTATCATTGGCAAATATGTATTTCCCATAGTGTTGATTCCTTTTTTTGCTGATGTTTTCTTTAGCCATGCAGAAGCTTCTTTATGATGAAGTCACATTTGTCTATTTTTTCCTTTGTGCCCCTTGCTCTAGAGGATATATTGATGAAAATATTGCTGCATGGGGTATCTGAGAGTTACCTGCCTATGTTCTTTTCAAGGACTTTTATGGTGTCTTGCCTTATATTTAAGTCTTTTATCCATCTTGAGTTCATTTTTGTGTATAGTATAAGTTGATAGCTGAATTTCAATTCTTTGCATGTAGCTGTCCAGCTTTCACAACATCATTTGTTGAAGAGAGTATTTTTACTCCATTTTCTGCTTCTGCCTCCTTTTTCAAATACTAATTGAACATAGAGACATGGGTCTTCTGGGTTCTCTATTCTGTTCCATTGATCTATGTGTCTGTTCTTATGCGAGTACCAGAGTGTTTTGATTACAGTGGCCTTATAATGGGGTTTGATGTCAGGTATTGTGACCCCTCCTACTTTGTTTTTCTGTCTCAAAATTGCTGTGGCTATTTGGGGTCATTTATAATTCCATGCAAATTTTCAAAGTGTTTATTCTATGCCTGTGAAATACATCATTGGTATTTTAATAGGGATTGCATTGAATCTATAAATGTTTTGGGTAGTATGGACATTTTGATGATGTTAATTCTTCCAGTCTATGGACACAGTATATGCTTCCATTTATTTCTGTCTTCCTTAAATTCTTTATTCAGTGTTGTATAGTTTTCTGCATACAGGTCTTTTACATCCTTGGTTGAGTTTAATCCTAGGTATTTTATTTTTCTTTTACTATAGCAATGGAGATTCTTTTCTTGATTTCTGATTCTGATATTTCGTTATTGGTATACAAAAATGCCTTCAATTTCTGAATATTGACTTTGTATACATCTGTTTTTCCAAATTCACTTATTAGGTCGAATAATTTTTTGGAGGAATCTATGGGGTTTTCTATGTACACTACCATGTTCTCTGCAAACAATGATAGTTTTACTCCCACTTTTACAATCTGGGTGCCTTTTATTTCTTTTCCTGTCTGGTCACTATGGCTAGGACTTCCAATACTATATTGAATAGAAGGGGTGAAAGAGGACATCCTTGTCGTGTTCCCAATCTTAGTGGGAAAGCATTTAGATTTTGCCCATTGACTGTGATGTTGGCTGTATGTTTTTCATATATGGTCTTTATTATGTTGAGATATGCCTCCTTTATTCCCAATTTGCTGGGTGTGTTTATCATAAGTGGTTGCTGTAAATCATCAAATGATTTTTCCATATCTATTGATTAGATCATGTGTTATTTGAATTTACATTTGTTTATGTGATGTTTTATTTATTTATTATGTATTATGTATTATATGTATTATTTATTGATTTGTGAATATTGAATCACCTTTGAATCTCTGGGATGAAACCCACTGGATCATGGTGGATAATCTCTTTAATGTATTGCTGGATGCAGTTTGACAATATTTTATTGAGGATTTTAGTATCTATGTTTATCAGTGATATTGGCCTGGAGTTTTCTTTCTTGGTTGTGCCTTTATCTGGTATTGGGATTAGGATGATGCTGGCATCATAAAAAGAGTGAGGGAGTATTCCCTCGTCTAGGAATTTTTGGAATAGTCTGAGAAGGACAGGAGTCAGCTATTTCTTAAATGTTTTGTAAAATTCTCTTGGGAAACTGTCTGGCCCAGGGATTTGTGTGCTGGGAGTTTTTAGATTACTGCTTCAATTTCACCAGCTGTTATTGGTCTGTTCAGTCTTTCTGCTTCTTCATTCAGTGTTGGAAGGATATGATTTTCTAGAAATTTAACAGTTTCATCAAGATTTTTTAAATTTCTTGACATATAATTGCTCATAGTAATTTCTGACAATCCTTTGTATTTCTTTGGTACAGTTTTCATTTCTCCTCTTTCATTTCTAACATTATTTATTTGGGTCCTCTCCCTGTTTTTCTTGATGAGTCTACTTAAAGATTTGTTGATTTTGTTTATTTTTTCAAAGCACCAGTTCCTGGATTGGTTGAGCCTTTGAATTGTTTTTTTAGTCTCTATGTCATTCAGTTCTGCTCTGATCTTGATTATTTCCTATCTTCTACTCGCTCTGGGCTTTGTTTGATTTTGTTTATCCAATTCGTGAAGCTGGAGGTTTAGGTCATGCATTTAAAATGTTTCAATTTTTTTTTAAGGTAGGCCAGTATTGCTATGAACTTCCCTCAGTACTGCATTTGCTATGTCCCACAGGTTTTGGACTGTTGTGTGCTCATTTTCTTTTGTTTTCAGAAACGTTTTTATTTCTTCTCTTATGTCATTATTGACCCATCCATTGTTTAACAGTGTGCTATTCAATCTCCATGAGTTTTAATGTTTTTGAGTTTTTTCCTCAAGGTTGCTTTCCATTTTCAAGACCTTGTGGTCTGAGAAAATCCTTGTTAAGATTTTGATTTTCTTGAATTTGTTGAGGCTTGTTTTGTGTCTTATCATGTGGTCTATCGTTGAAAATATTCTGTGTGCATTTTAAAAGAATGTGTATTTTGCTCCTTTGAGATGAAAAGCTCTATATATGTCAGTTAAGTCCATTTGACCTAGTGTGCCATTAAGTTACACAATATCCTTGTTGATGTGTTGTTTGGAAAATTTATACTTTTTTGATAGTGGGGTGTTAAAATCCCCTACTATCAGTGTGTTACTGTCTACATGTATTTTGAAGTCCTCCCAGATTTTCCACATATATTGGGGTGCTCCTATGTTGTCTGCATAAATATTTACAATGTTTATGTCTTCTTGATGGACTCTTCCTATAAGTATTAAAAAGTGTCCTTCTGGGCCTCTTTTTTTGACTTTGTTTAGAAATCTATTTTGTCTGATGTAAGTATTGCTACCCCTGCTTTTTCTTCCCGTCCATTTGCTTGGAATAGTTTTTTCCATCCCTTTACTTTCAGTCTGTGTAGGTCCTTTGTTCTGAAGTGGGTGTCTTGTAGACAGCATATATATGGGTCATGTTTTCTTATCCATACAGCTATCCTGTGTCTTTTGATGTAGGCATTTAATCCATTTACATTTAAAGTTATATTGATAGATACGTATTCATTTTTCCCTTTGTACCTGTGATTCTCTCTTTCTCACTCATTTTCTTCATCTTCTTAAAGCAATCCCTTTAGCATACCTTGTAGTCTTGTTTGGTGTGGGTGGATTCTTTTAGTATTCTTTTGTCTGGTAAACTCCTTATTTCACCTTCCATTTTAATAGAGAGCCTTGCTGAGTAGATTAGTCTTGACTGCAGGCCCTTTTCATTTCTTGGAATATTCCTTGCCATTCCCCTCTGGCTTGTACTATTTCTGTTGAGAAGTCAGCTGCTAGCTCTATTGGGGTTCCCTTTTTTGTTTCTACCTCTTTCTCCATTGTTGCCTTTAGGATTCTGTTTTTCTTTGATATTTGTCATTTTAATGATGATGCGTCTTGGAGTGGGCCTCATTGGGTTCCTCTTGAATGGGACCTTCTGTGCTTCCTGGACGTGTGTGACTTTTTCTCTCCTCAAAATTTCTCTCCACTATTACTTGAAATACAACAAACATAGAGCCTTATTTCAGACATTATACAAGAAATATTCAGGTGACTTAAAAATCAGGGCTAAAGACAAATACCATATGATCTCACCTATAAGTGGAACCTAACCAACAATACAAAGATGCAAGGAAAATAAGACCAGCAACACTGAAAGGAAAAGAAATCAACAGAGACAAGAGAGAAGGAGGGAGGGGGGGCAGGGAAAGGGAAGGGAAGGGGAAAGTCAAGGAACATATAGCAAGGACTCATGGACAAAACCAAAGGGGAAGAGCTGAGGGAGGGAAGGAGAGAGGGGGCAAGGGAAAGTGGTGGGGGGGTAGGCAGAGACAAATGTATTTGAAAAAATAAATTAAAGTAAAATTTAAAAAATCAATATGTAGAATCTGAGGAGTTTAAATATTGACAATATGTCAATATTTTCTTTATAACTTCGGAGTTTGAATTTTTTACTTCAGGGTAAGAAAAATATTAGTTTGTATTTTCTCCTAAAACTCCTTAGATTCTACATATTGATTTTTAAGTCACCTGAATATTTCTTGTATAATGTCTGAAATAGGGCTCTATATTTGTTGTATTTCAAGTAATAGTGGTCCATGCACCTTATTTGTTAAATAAGCCTTCTTTTCCCCATTGATTTGAAATATCAACTTAATCATATATTATATTGTTAGATATATATGACTATATTAAACATTTAAGGCTAAATAGTAATATACATATACACAATGTTAGAGGACAAGTAATAGAATGGGAAACTATTTGCCACACACCTCAAAAAGGGTTAATAGTTTTTTTTGTTTGTTTGTTTATTTTTAGGGAAAAATATTCTACAAACTTTTAATCAATAAATGGATAAAAAAATACCGAAAAGTAATTTAAAGCTTTTTTTTATAAATAATAGAAGTAGGCAAGAAATATACAAAAATAGGTTTAATATCAACACATAAGGAACAATTAAAATAACACATCGTTGTCACAATCAGATAAATAAGTACTAAAAATATTGGTAATATCAAGTATTGGTGACTGTGAAAGGAACTGGGTATTGATACACACATTTTCTTTATCTTAAAGCATTCCCGTTAACATATTTTGTAGTGCTGGTTTGGTGGAGGTGTATTCTTTTAGCCTTCTTTTGTTTGGGATACTCCTTATTTTGCCTTCCATTTTAACAGAGAGCCTTGTTGGATAAAGAAGTCTTGGTTGCAGGCCTTTGCTTTTCATGACTTGGAATATTTCTTGCCATTTCCTTCTGGCTTGTACTATTTCTGTTGAGAAGTCAGCTGCTAGCTGTATCGGGGTTCCCTTTTATGTTACTACCTCTTTCTCCATTGTTGCCTTTAGGATTCTGTTTTTCTTTGCTATTTGTCATTTTAATGATGATGTGTCTTGGAGTGGGCCTCATTGGGTTCCTCTTGAATGGGACCTTCTGTGCTTCCTGGACATGTGTGACTTTTTCTCTCCTCACATCAGGGAAGTTTTCCATCATTATTTTTTCAAACAGATTCTCTATCCCTTGTTCCTCTTCTCCTTCTGTTATCCTTATTATGTGGATATTATTATGTTTCAGATTGACCTGCATTTCCCTCAACAGCTCTTCATTCTTTTTGAGTCTTTTTTCATTTTCTTTTTCTTTCTGGGAAATTTTTTCTACCTTATCCTCCAGCTCACTGATTTGATCCTCTGCTTCAATGAGGCTGCTTTTGATACCTCCTACTGCGTTCTTCAATTCAGAAATTATATTCTTCATTTCCTCTTTGTTCTTATTGATATGTCTTTTTTCATGATGATGTAGTTTGCAATAAATTCCTCATCGTTTCCCTGTAGTTTTTGGTAATTCTCTTTGAGCTCACTTAGCTTCCTTAGACCATTGTTTTGAAGTCAATATCTGATCGCTTACTTGCCCTTATGTTATTTAGTTCTTTTTGTGTGGATTCTTCCTTTCCCTTCAACTGGGGGGGGGTGTTTCTTTGTCTTCTCATTATCTGTGAGACTCTTCTTTTTTCTTTCTGCTTCTTAAATTGATTTGTCTTAACTTATTGACTTTGTGGTTTCAACTTCTATGGTAGGAGACTGCTTTTTTTTTCCCCCTTACTTTCTGGATCTGCCTCGGATAATGTCAGCTATTGACCTCATCTGACCTTAGGCAGTTTTAAGAAACTTCCAGGAATCTACTGTCTGTATCTGTCTCCTACAGTTGTTAATGTAGTCACTTTGCCTTCAGCAGTCAGGGCAGGGCATAGTTCCTTCTGTGGGTTGGATATTTTGTCCTTTCATGCTTCTGCCACTCAGGGGAGTGGTCTGCCTGAGCAAGATGGCTGCTGCCATATGGGGGAAGAGTCAGCACCAAGATAATCTGGCTGCTCAGTTATCTCCCCAAGGTCTCCATTGCCAGACTGTCTTCAAGCGTCTCTAGACTACTCTGTGTCCCCTTTAGCCCAGGATCTACTATCTCTAACTGCCGCTCTGTTCTCAGCACCCAGGCCTGTGCAACGCCTGACTGGGGCCGAGCTTCCTGGGACATATGTTCTTTTGAATTAGTGTTTTGTGTTTACATGGGTAAATTCCCAGAAGTGGAATTGCTAAGTGATAAGACATTTCTAATTTTAATTTTTTGGTAACTCTATACTGCTTTCCACAGTGTCTGCACCAGTCTGCATTTATGCCAACACTGCACTAGGGTTCCCTTTTTCTCCACATCTTTGCCAATTTGTTTGTTGATTTACTAATGATCACCATTCTGACAGATGTGGAGTGATATCTTACTGAGGATTTAATTTGCATTTCTCTGATGATTAATGAGGTTGAGCATCTTTTTAAATGCCTATTAGCTATCTGTATGTCCTCCTTAGAGAATTATAAATTTGGTGCTTTGCTTATTTTTTAAATAGGATTGAGTTTTGGTGTTGAGTTTTATGAGTTATTTATAAATTTTGGATATTAAAACTTTACCAGATGTATTAACATATATGTTGTACCATTCAACATGTTGTCTTTTAATATTGTTGATAGTTTACTGTTCAAAAGCTTTATTTTATTTTCATTTAGTTCCATTTGTTTATTTTTTCTTTTGTTTCCCTTGCCTGAGAAAAAATATTGGTGTAAAGATTGCTATGAGAGATGTCTTAGATTTTACTGCCTATATTTTCTTCTAGGATTTTTATGGTTTTAAGTTTAATATTAAATCTGTAATCCATTTTTAGGGTTTGTGTGTGTGTGTGTGTGTGTGTAAGGTATAAGAATGTGACCTAGTTTCATTATTTTGCATGTATATATCCAAAGTTTCCAACACCATTTATTAAATAGACTGTCCTTACCCAATTGTATATTTTTGCCTGTTTTGTCAAATGTTAATTGGCTGTAAAGATGTGAGTTCATTTCTGTTCCATGTATCTATATGTCTGTTTTTATTCTGTACCATGATGCTTTGATTACTATGGCTTTGTAGTATAATTTAATATCAGTTAGCAGATTCCTCCAAGTCTGTTCTTTTTCAAGATCACTGTGGCTGTGCTGGTTTTTTTGTGCTTTCACATAAATGTTTGTAATATTTATTAATGTTCTGTGAAAAACGATATTGGTATCTTGATAAGAATTGCATTGAATCTATAAATTGCCTTGGGTGATATGGAGATTTTAATAATGTTAATTCTTCTTATCATGAACATAATATATGCTTCCATTTATTTGTATCTTCTTCAATTTCTTCAGTGTCTTATAATATTCAGAGTACAGGTCTTTTACCACCGTTGTTAAATTTATTCCTAGGTATTTTATTCCTTTTGAAAATAACTGTAAATGGAATTGTTTCCTTAGATTGTCTTCCTAATATTCTATTGCTGGCATATGAAAATGCAACTGATTACAGGATATTTATTTTTATTGTGGTACTTTACTTAATTCATTGATTAGTTCTAGTAGTTTCTTGGTGGAGTCTTTGTGCTGCTTTATGTACAGTATCATGTCATCTATAAACAAATGACCATTTTACTTCTTCCCAATGTGGATGCCTGTTATTTCTTCTTTTTTTCTATATTTTATTTTATTTAAGGTTTTTATTTTATTTTTATTTTTTTTAAATTTTAAATCATGTTTATTCTATTACAGTTGTCTCAATTTCCTCGCTTTGCCCCTTTCCACCCATCCCACACCTACCCTTCACTCCCACAATCAATTCCCACTCTGTTGTCCATGTCCATGGGTCATTCATACATGTTCCTTGTCTAGTCCCTTTGAAAAAGTAACTTTAGAAAACTTTCCTATTTTGAGGAGAGAAAAAGTCACACACGTCCAGGAAGCACAGAAGGTCCCATTCAAGAGGAACCCAATGAGGCCCACTCCAAGACACATCATCATTAAAATGACAAATAGCAAAGAAAAACAGAATCCTAAAGGCAACAATGGAGAAAGAGGTAGAAACAAAAAAGGGAACCCCAATAGAGCTAGCAGCTGACTTCTCAACAGAAATAGTACAAGCCAGAGGGGAATGGCAAGGAATATTCCAAGTCATGAAAAGCAAAGGCCTGCAACCAAGACTTCTTTATCCAACAAGGCTCTCTGTTAAAATGGAAGGCAAAATAAGGAGTATCCCAAACAAAAGAAGGCTAAAAGAATACACCTCCACCAAACCAGCACTACAAAATATGTTAACGGGAATGCTTTAAGATAAAGAAAATGTGTGTATCAATACCCAGTTCCTTTCACAGTCACCAATACTTGATATTACCAATATTTTTAGTACTTATTTATCTGATTGTGACAACGATGTGTTATTTTAATTGTTCCTTATGTGTTGATATTAAACCTATTTTTGTATATTTCTTGCCTACTTCTATTATTTATAAAAAAAAAGCTTTAAATTACTTTTCGGTATTTTTTTATCCATTTATTGATTAAAAGTTTGTAGAATATTTTTCCCTAAAAATAAACAAACAAAAAAAAAAAACTATTAACCCTTTTTGAGGTGTGTGGCAAATAGTTTCCCATTCTATTACTTGTCCTTTAACATTGTGTATATGTATATTACTATTTAGCCTTAAATGTTTAATATAGTCATATATATCTAACAATATAATATATGATTAAGTTGATATTTCAAATCAATGGGGAAAAGAAGGCTTATTTAACAAATAAGGTGCATGGACCACTATTACTTGAAATACAACAAATATAGAGCCCTATTTCAGACATTATACAAGAAATATTCAGGTGACTTAAAAATCAATATGTAGAATCTAAGGAGTTTTAGGAGAAAATACAAACTAATATTTTTCTTACCCTGAAGTAAAAAATTCAAACTCCGAAGTTATAAAGAAAATATTGACATATTGTCAATATTTAAACTCCTCAGATTCTACATATTGATTTTTTAAATTTTACTTTAATTTATTTTTTCAAATACATTTGTCTCTGCCTACCCCCCACCACTTTCCCTTGCCCCCTCTCTCCTTCCCTCCCTCAGCTCTTCCCCTTTGGTTTTGTCCATGATGTTCCTTGACTTTCCCCTTCCCTTCCCTTTCCCTGCCCCCCCTCCCTCCTTCTCTCTTGTCTCTGTTGATTTCTTTTCCTTTCAGTGTTGCTGGTCTTATTTTCCTTGCATCTTTGTATTGTTGGTTAGGTTCCACTTATAGGTGAGATCATATGGTATTTGTCTTTAGCCCTGATTTTTAAGTCACCTGAATATTTCTTGTATAATGTCTGAAATAAGGCTCTATGTTTGTTGTATTTCAAGTAATAGTGGCCCATGTACCTTATTTGTTGAATAAGCCTTCTTTCCCCCATTGATTTGAAATATCAATTAATCATATATTATATTGTTAGATATATATGTTTGTCTCTAGAATGCTCATTATATTTCATTGATCTACTTGATTATTTCTGTGCTGGAGTCATGTTGTTTTAATTGTTGAGACTTTATAATGGTTTTAAATTTTTAAATATATTATAATTGACTTTGGCATTTAAAAAATAAATAAAATCAGTTTGGATTTAATAAAGAAACAAAGAAAGAAAGAAAGAAAGAAAGAAAGAAAGAAAGAAAGAAAGAAAGAAAGAAAGAAAGAAAGAAAGAAAGAAGAAAGGAAAGAAGGAAAGAAAGAAAGAAAGAAAGAAAGAAAGAAAGAAAGAAAGAAAGAAAGAAAGAAAGAGAAAGAGAGAAAGAGAGAAAGAAAGAAAGAGGAACTCCTACCTTTTGTGACAACATGGATTGAACTGGAGAATATTTTGCTAGGTGAAATAAACCAATTTGTAAAAAACAAATATCATATGATCTCTGCTGTAAGTGGAATCTATTTAACAAAATAAACTAATGAACAAATTAAAGCACAGGTATGGAAACATGGAGCAGACTGAAAGTGACCCGAAGGGGATGGGAATAGAGGACAATGGTATTTCTGCTTCTTGTATGAATTTCAGTACTATGTTGAATAAGTGTTTTTAAAGCAGACATACTTTTCTTGTTCCCAATCTTAATGGACACGTTTGTACTTTTTGTTCATTGACTATGATGTTGTCTGTGGGTTTGTTAAATATGGTTTTTATTACATTGAGGAATGTTTCCTGTATTCCCATTTTAGTGAGAATTTTGAAATTATAAAATGGTGCTGAAGTTTATTAAATGTTTTCTCTGAATCTATTGATGATTATATGGTTTTTATTCTGCGTTTTGTTTATGTGGTATATCATGTTTATTGATTTCCATATATTGTACCAATCTTGCATCTTCTGAATCAATCTGAGTTGACCATAGTGTATGAAGTTTTAAAAGTATTGCTGTATCTGGTTTGCTAATATTTGTTGAGAATTATAGCATCTATGTTCATTAGGGATATTGTTCTGTAATTGTCTTTCTTTGTAGTGTCTTTATCTGATTTTTAATTGAGGTAATGATTGCCTTGTAAAATGAGATTGGGAATCTTCCTTTCTCTTGAAATTTTTGGAACAGTTTAAGAAGTACAAATGTTCTTTAAATGTTTGTTAAAATTCACTTGTGAAATCATCCTGTCCATACACTTGTGTGTTGGGAGATTTTTGATTACTGCTTCAATTTCACTAGCTGTAATCTGTCTATTTAGATTATCTGATTCTTCCTGATTCAGTTTGGAAGATTGTATTATTCTAGGAATTTATCTATTTCATCCAGATTGTGCAAATTGTTGGTATGTGTTTGTTCATAATATATTATTACAATCTTGTGCATTTCTTTGGTGTCAGTTTTTTCTTCTCTTTCCTTTCTGATTTTATTATTTTGGCCCTCTTATTTTCTTGATGAATGTAGTTAAAGTTTTTTTCAGTCTTGATCTTACTCTTCTTCTCCTTGTTCTTTTAATTGTTCTTGTTTTTGTTGTTATTCTTCTCTTTTACCCTCCTTCCCCTCCTTCTCCTCCACCTCCTCCTCCTCCTCCTCTTTCTCCTCCTTCTTCTTCTTCCTCTTCTTCTTCTTCTTCTTCTTCTTCTTCTTCTTCTTCTTCTTCTTCTTCTTCTTCTTCTTCTTCAAGCAGGCTCTTTAACATTTTTTGTAATACTTATTTGTTGGTATCAAACTCCTTTAGCTTTTTCTTGTGTGGGAAGCTATTTATTTCTCCTCCAATTTTAAATGATTACCTTGTTGGGTAAAGTAGACTTGGCAATGGGCCTTTGCTTTGCATCACTTTGATTGTTTCTAGTTAATACTTTCTGGCTTGATATGCTTCTGTTGAAAAATCAGCTCACATTCTTTTTAAAAAAAAATATTGTTTGATTACAATTGTCTTCATTTCCCCCCCATTACTCTCCCCTGCCCTACCTATTCCCATCTTCCACTTTCAATCCTCCCCCCATTGCCTATGTCCATGAGTCCTTTATACATGTTCCTTGACTTGACCTTCCCCTTCTTTCCTCCTTATCCCCCTCCCCCCTCCCTTCTGGTCATTGACAATTTGTTCTTTATTTCCATGTCTCTAGTTCTTTCTTGATTAATTGCTTGTTTTGTTGATTAGGTTCCACTTATACGTGAGATCATATGATATTTGTTTTTCACTGCCTGTCTCATTTCACTTAGCATAATAGTCTCCAGTTCCATCCATGCTGTTGTGAAAGGTAGGAGATCTTTATTTCTTTGTGCTGTGTAATATTCCATTGTATAAATGTACATTTTTTTATATGCTCATTTACTGATGGGCACTTAGGATGTTTCCAGCACATGGCTATTATAGATAACACTATCTAGAAACATGAAATGATGCTCAGCATCACTAGCCATCAGAGAGATGCAAATTAAAACCACAGTGAAATACCACTTCATATTAGTGAGAATGGCCATCATAAACAAATCAACACACAACAAGTGCTGGCAATATTGTGGAGAAAAGGGAACCCTACTACACTGCTGGTGGGAATGTAGACTGTTGCAGCTATTGGGGAAAACAGTATGGAATTTTCTTTAAAAATTAAAAATAGAACTGCCTTTTGACCCGCAATTCCAGTGCTGGGATTATACACTAAAAATCCCAAAATGCCAATTCAAAAGAACCTATGCAGTCCAATGTTCATAGCAACACTATTTCCTATAGCCAGGTATTGGAAGCAACCTAAGTGCCCATCAGTAAATGAGTGGATCAAAAACTATGGTACATTTACACAATAGAATATTACACAGCAGAAAGAAAGAAAGAGCTACTACTCTGTGCGACAGCATGGATGGAACTAGAGAACAATATGCTAAGTGAAATGAGCGAAAGACAATATGATCTCACCTATAAGTGGAACCTAACCAACAAAACAAAGAAGCAGGAAACTATGACCAACAATATTGAAAGAAAAAAGAAACCAAAAGAATCAAGGTGGGGGCGGGGAAATGGAAGGGAAGGGTCAAGTCAAGTAACATGTATGAAGGACCCATGAACAAAGTCAAAGCGGGAAAGGATTGAGGAAGGAAGGTCGGGGACGGGGACAACGGAAATTGGTAGCGAGAATGTGGAGACAAATGTATTTGAACAATAATAAATAAATAAATAAATAAATAAATAAAATTAAAAAAATAAAATAAAAAGATAAAATTTATTCATCTTGAAAAAAAAGCTCTGTGTGGGAAGCAAATAAAATTACTTATTTGAAGAAAAAAAAAAAAAGAACCTATGCATCCCGATGTTCATACCAGTGTTGTTTTCAGTTCACATTCTT
Source organism: Pteronotus mesoamericanus (assembly GCF_021234165.1). Classification (NCBI taxonomy): domain Eukaryota; kingdom Metazoa; phylum Chordata; class Mammalia; order Chiroptera; family Mormoopidae; genus Pteronotus; species Pteronotus mesoamericanus. Next base: position 1,550,826 of record NW_026555150.1, read on the forward strand.
ATGGGAGCTCCTTTGTAGGCACCTGTCTTTCTCTTGCTGCTTTTTAAATTCCCTCTTTGTCTTTAACCTTTGCCATTTTAATTATGATGTGTCTTGGTATGGGTCTCTTTGAATCCACCTGGTTTGGAACTTTCTGAGTTTCCTGGACTTGGATGCCTTTTTTCTTCCCTGGTTAGGGAAGTTTTCAGTCATTGTTTCTTCAAATAGATTCTTTTTTTTTTTTTTTTTTTTTTGTCTGTTCTGTTGTGGTTTTATTTTTTTTATTTTTTTAAATTAATTTATTTACTTTTTAAATACATTTGTCTCTGCCTTCCCCCCACCTCTTTCCCTTGCCCCCTCCCACCTTCCCTCCCTCAGCTCTTCCCCTTTGGTTTTGTCCATGAGTCCTTGCTATATGTTCCTTGACTTTCCCCTTCCCTCTTGTCTCTGTTGATTTCTTTTCCTTTCAGTGTTGCTGGTCATATTTTCCTTGCTTCTTTGCATTGTTGGTTAGGTTCCGCTTATAGGTGAGATCATATGGTATTTGTCTTTCGCCCCCTGGCTTATTTCGCTTAGCATGATGCTCTCCAGTTCCATCCATGCTGTCGCAAAGTTTAGTACTTCTTTTTTCTTTCTGCTGCGTAGCATTCCATTGTGTATATGTACCATAATTTTTTGATCCAGTCATCTACTGATGGGCATTTAGGTTGCTTCCAACACTTGGCTATTGTCAATTGTGCTGCTATGAACATTGGGGTGCATAGGTTCTTTTGTATTGGCGTTTTGGTGTTCTCAGGGTATAGTCCCAGCAGGGGAATCGCTGGATCAAAAGGCAGTTCCATTTTCAGCTTTCTGAGGAAATTCCACACTGCTTTCCATAGTGGCTGCACTGCATTCCCACCAACAGTGGACTAGAGTTCCCTTTTCTCCACAGCCTCGCCAGCACCTGTTGTTTGTGGATCTGTTTCTGATGGCCATTCTGACCGGTGTGAGGTGATACCTCATGGTGGTTTTGATCTGCATTTCTCTGATGGCTAGTGATGCAGAGCATCCTTTCAAATGCCTCTGGGCCCTCTGTATCTCCTCCTTAGAAAAGCATCTGCCCAGGTCCTTTGCCCATTTTTTGATTGGATCGTTTGTCTTCTTGGAGTAAAGTCGAGTGAGTTCTTTGTATATCTTGGAGATCAAACCTCTATCTGATGTTTCATTAGCGAATATATTTTCCAAAATGGTTGGATCCCTTTTCATTTTGCTGATGTTTTCTTTAGCCGTGCAGAAGTTTCTTATTTTGATGAGGTCCCACTTGTTTATTCTTTCCTTTATGTCCCTTGCTTTAGGAGACATATCAGTGAAAAAATTGCTGCTTGGGATATCTGAGAGTTTCCTGCCAATGTTCTCCTCTAGGACTTTGATGGTGTTGCGACTTATATTTAAGTCTTTTATCCATCTTGAGTTTATTTTTGTGTATGGTGTCAGCTGATGATCCAATTTCAATTTTTTGCATGTAGCCATCCAGCTCTCCCAACACCATTTGTTGAAGAGGCTGTTATTGCCCCATTTTATGCTTCTGCCCCCTTTGTCGAATATTAGATGTCCATAGAGACCTGGGCTTATTTCTGGGCTTTCTATTCTGTTCCACTGGTCTATGGGTCTGTTCTTGTGCCAGTACCAGATTGTTTTGAGTATAGTGGCTTTGTAGTAGAGTTTGATGTCCGGTATTGTGATCCCTCCTACTTTGTGTTTCTTTCTCAAAATTGCTGCGGCTATTTGAGGTCGTTTATGGTTCCATATAAATTTTTGAAATGTCTGTTCTATTTCTGTGATACGTCATTGGTATCTTAATAGGGATTGCGTTGAATCTATAAATTGCTTTTGGTAGTATGGACATTTTAAGGATATTAATTCTTCCAATCCATGTGCAAGGTATATGCTTCCATTTATTTGTGTCTTCCTTAATTTCTTTTTTCAATGTTGCATAGTTTTCTGCATACAGGTCTTTTGTGTCTTTGGTTAAATTTATCCCTAGGTACTTTATCTTTTTTCGTGCTATATCGAATGGTATATTTTTCCTGATTTCTTCTTCTTCTATTGCATTGCTGGTGTACAAAAACGCCTTTGATTTCTGAATGTTGACTTTGTATCCTGCTGTTTTGCCAAATTCACTTATTAGGTTGAGGAGTTTTTTGGTAGAGTCTACAGGGTTCTCTATGTACACTATCATGTCATCTGCAAACAATGATAGTTTTACTTCCTCCTTTCCTATTTGGATGCCTTTTATCTCTTTCTCTTGTCTGACCGCTGTGGCTAGGATTTCCAATACGATGTTGAAAATAAGCGGTGAGAGCGGACATCCTTGTCGTGTTCCCGATCTTAGTGGGAAACCTTTCAGTTTTTGCCCGTTGAGTATGATATTGGCTGTAGGTTTTTCATATATGGCCTTTATTACGTTGAGGAATGCCCCATTTATTCCCATTTTACTGAGTGTTTTGATCATAAATGGGTGCTGTACCTTGTCAAATGCTTTTTCTGCATCTATCGATATGATCATGTGGTTTTTGTCTTTTCTTTGATTTATGTGGTGTATCACGTTTACTGATTTGCGTATATTGAACCATCCCTGATTCCCTGGGATGAATCCCACTTGATCGTGATGGATAATCTTTTGAATGTATTGCTGGATGCGGTTTGCCAATATTTTGTTGAGGATTTTAGCATCCATGTTCATCAGCGAAATTGGCCTGTAGTTTTCTTTCTTTGTAGGGTCTTTATCTTGTTTTGGGATCAGGGTGATGCTGGCCTCATAGAAGGAGTCTGGCAGTCTTCCCTCCTCTTGGATTTTTTGGAATAGTCTGAGAAGGACAGGGGTTAACTCTTCCTTAAATGTTTTGTAAAATTCTCCTGGGTAACCGTCCAGCCCTGGGCTTTTGTGTGCTGGGAGTTTCTTGATGACTGCTTCAATTTCCCCAACTGTTATCGGTCTGTTCAAGCTTTCTGTTTCTTCTTCCTTCAGTGTTGGAAGATTATACTTTTCTAAAAATGTGTCCATTTCATCAAGATTTTCAAATTTCTTGGCATATAATTGTTCATAATAGTTTCTGATAATCCTTTGTATTTCTGTGGTATCAGTTGTTATTTCTCCTCTTTCATTTCTGATATTATTAATTTGGGTCCTCTCCCTTTTTTTCTTGATGAGTCTGCTTAAAGGTTTGTCCACTTTATGAATCTTTTGAAAGAACCAGCTTCTGGATTGGTTGATCCTCTGAATTGTTCTTTTTGTCTCTATGTCATTCAGTTCTGCTCTAATCTTGACTATTTCCTTCCTTCTACTTGCTCTGGGATTTATTTGTTGTTGTTTCTCCAGTTCTTGAAGTTGTAGTGTTAGGTCTTTTGTTTGAAATGTTTCTATCTTTTTAAGGTAAGCCTGTATTGATATGAACTTCCCTCTCAGGAACGCCTTTGCTGTGTCCCATAGGTTTTGGACAGTTGTCTGTTTATTTTCATTTGTTTCCAGAAATTTTTTGATTTCTTCACTTATCTCATTATTGACCCATTCATTGTTTAATAGTGTACTGTTCAGTCTCCATGAGTTTCCAAGTTTTTGAAGTTTCTCTTTGAGTTTAATTTCGAGTTTCAAGGCCTTGTGGTCTGAGAAAAAGTTTGGTATTATTTCAATTTTCCTGAATTTACTGAGGCTTGCTTTGTGTCCTATCATGTGGTCTATCTTTGAAAAACTGCCATGAGCATTTGAAAAGAATGTGTATTTTTCTTCTTTGGGATGTAAGATTCTATATATGTCAGTTAAGTCTCTTTGATTCAGTGTGTCATTCAGCGCCACGATATGTTTATTAATGTTTTGTTTGGAAGATCTGTCTATTTTTGACAGTGGGGTGTGAAATCCCCTACTATCAGTGTGTTGCTATCTATGTCTTTTTTGATGTCATCCAACAATTTCCATATAAACTTGGGGGCTCCTATATTGGGAGCATATAAGTTTACAATGTTGATGTCTTCTTGATAGATTCTTCCTTTAAGTATGATAAAGTGCCCCTCTGGGTCTCTCTTTATGGCCTTTGCTTTGAAATCTACTTTGTCTGATACAAGTATGGCAACGCCAGCGTTTTTCTCATGTCCATTTGCTTGGAATATTATTTTCCATCCCTTTACTTTCAATCTGTGTAGGTCTTTTGCTCTGAGGTGGGTCTCTTGTAGGCAGCATATGTGTGGGTCATGTTTTCTTATCCATTCAGCTACCCTGTGTCTTTTGATTGGGGCATTTAATCCATTCACATTGAGAGATATTACTGATAGAAACTTACTCATCTTTTCTCTTTGTACTTGTGTTCCTCTCTGTCTCATTCTTTTCCTTCATCTCCTAAACCAGTCCCCTTAGCATATCTTGGAGTGCTGGTTTGGTAGAGATGTATTCTTTTAGCTTTCTTTTGTCTGGGAAACTCCGTATTTCTCCTTCTATTTTAATGGAGAGCTTAGCTGGGTAGAGCAGCCTTGGCTGTAGGCCCTTGCTTTTCATGGCTTGGAATATTTGTTGCCATTCCCTTCTGGCTTGTAGTGTTCTGTTGAGAAGTCAGCTCCTAGGCGTATCGGGGCCCCCTTGAATGTTACTTTCTCCTTCTCCCTTGCTGCCTTGAGGATTCTCTCTTTGTCTTTGACATTTGCCATTTTAAGGATGATGTGTCTGGAGTGGACCTCCTTGGGTCCCTCTTGAGTGGGGTCCTCTGTGCCTCCTGGATCCACGAAAGCCTTTCTCTCCTCAAATTAGGGAAATTTTCCATCATTACTTTTTCGAGGAGGTTCTCTATTCCTTGCTCCTCTTCTTCTCCTTCTGGTATCCCTATTATACGGATATTATTGCGTTTCAGGTTGTCCTGCATTTCCCTAAATGCTTCTTCATTCTTTTTGAGCCGTTTTTCCATTTCTTGTTCTTTCTGGGAGCTTTTTTCTACCTTCTCCTCCATCTCACTGATTCGATCCTCAGCTTCATCCAGCCTGCTTTGGATTCCTTCTACTGTGTTCTTCAATTCAGAAATGGTATTCTTCATATCCTCTTGTGTCTTCTTGATAGTTTCTATGTCCTTTTCCAGGCTGATATAGTTTGCTGTAAGATCCTGATAGTTTCTCTGCAGTTTCTCATAGTTATCTTTGAGCTGGCTGAGCTCATTGAGCTTCCTTAGAACCATTGTTTTAAATTCCATATCTGATAGTTCCCTTGCCTCTATTTCATTGAGCTCTCTCTGTGGGGAGTCCCCTTTTCCACTCATTTGGGGGGAACTTCTTTTTCTTCCCATTTTTGTGAGAGTCTGTTAAGTATTTTTGTCCTTTACTTTTCTTTCTGGGCTTGCCTCTGATGGTGTCAGTTGTTGACCCTATAGGGCCTTGGGTTGTTTGTTTGAGCCTTTCAGGAGTCTAATGCCTGTGTCTGACTCCTGTTTGGGGCAGCTCTGTGACCCCTTCGGTCAGGGCTGGGCTATTTTTTGGGATCTCTCTGCGCTCTCACGAGAGCTCCTTGAGCGCGTTCCCAGCGCGGCAGGGTCCCCCACCTTCCTCGGCTCGCATGTGTTTGCCCCAGACCCGGGGGCTTATTCGCGACCTCCCGTGCTCATCTGGCCTCCCTGGCACGCGAGCTTCGTGGCACTGGTCAGTTTAGGGTCTTCTATTGTGTGTTTTCCCTGCTTTTGGCTTTTTGGGTGCGTTGCTTGCCCTCGCCAAATGGGGACTACAGAAATGGGAGGAAATCAGCTCTAGGACTCTCCGGTTAATCCTGTTTCTGGTCTCTCCTCCAGGGACTCTGGGCAGCTCTACTTTTTTGTGGGCTGCTCCGCAATCGCGGCGGGTAGGTCAATTTACACCTGCCCTTGCCCCTCTGTGCAATCCCTCGCAGGCCATATGGGTGCCAGTCTGTGTGAGGCCTTGCCGGCAGGTGCAAGCGTTCGCCAGCCCGCGTGGGTCACACACTCGCTCGCCAACCCTCGCCAGTCACTCGGCGCAAGTATGCGCGCCTGCTCTGGGTGTTTTGGGGGTTTCTTTGTGTGCTTTTCGGCTTTTGGCTCTTTGGGGGTGTGGCCTCTTTCCGCGCAATGGAGACTTCGGCAAGGAGAAGGAGTCAGGACTCCCCGGTTCCTCCTCCCGTTCTTTCCCCAGTGCCTCCGTTTCTAGTCTCCCCTTAGGGGCCTCTGGGCAGTTCTGTGACCCCTTCGGCCGAGGATCCAACCCCTGTGCGGACTGCGTTTCAATCGCAGGCAGTCTGGTTCATGCGCGCCCCGCTTCTGCCTCTTTGGGGTCTTGCCTTTCCAGCCCACAATGGAGACTACAGAACAGGGAGGGAGTCGGGACTCCCCGGTTCCTCCTCCCTTTCTTTCCCCAATGCCTCCGTCTCCAGTCTCTCCTCAAGGCTCTCCCAGCCAGTCTGCACTCAGCCCCGTAGCTCACACGCGTACAAGCTGTGTGCGGAGCGCACAAAAGGCAGGTTAATTGATTCCCTTATGCCTGAGCAAGATGGGAGCTGCAGAGTGGGAAGTGCATTATCACCCGGGCTCCACCTGCCGCAGTCTCAGTTCTCTTCACAAAGTTTTCCTCACCAGTCTTTTCCCAGGCACCAGCCCACCCTGCTGCCACCTGTACCCAGCGATCAAGGAGGGTGGATGCCGCTGCAACTTTTGCGTTTGCCCTTTAAATGTCTTTTTGCATCCCCAGCCACCTGTCTCTGGCAGAGAGCGCCCCTAAGCTTTTTGGGGTTGCGTTTTGTCTGTATTTTCTCGGCTTTAGCTGCTGTAGTTCAGGGGTTCCTGTTTATGATTCAGACCCCGTTCTTCTCGGGGGGACGCTAACTGGCTGTTTCAATGTCCCTCTGGTGCCAGTGCCCGTGCGCACCCAGCCCACCCTCTCGAGCTTCCACCGCAATTCTCACCCGTTGGGATGTGTGGGAGTCAAATCCACTATCCGCGGCACCAAGGCTCCTCTCCCACTATCGCTCCACTGCTTTCCAGGTGATTACTCCATTATTTAGTTGCAATTCCAGTTTGGTTTTGGGAGGAGGTCAGCGTGACTCCCTTTCACTCCTCTGCCCCTTTTTCCAGAAACTCAAATAGATTCTTGATCTCTTGTTCTTTTTCTTCCTTCTGGCACTCTTATGATGCAGATGTTGGCATGTATGCTTCATGTTGTTTCAAAGGTGTTTTAAACTAGCCTCATTTTTTAATTTTTATTTATTTATTTATTTTTGCTGCACTGTTTTTTTTTTTCTGCCTTGTCTTTCAAATCACTGATTTGATCCTCTGCTTCATCCCACCTACTGTTTATTTTTTCCATGTATTTTTCTTTTCAGATACTGCATCTTCACTTTTAATTGGTTGTTTTATATGGTTTCTATATATTTTTCTGCTTTTTAGAATTTTTATAACCATTATTTTGATCTCTATATCTGATATATTTCTTGCCTCCATTTTATGTATTTTTTTTTCCTGGAGATTTCTCACATTCTTCAATTTTGGGCTTGTTTTTATTTTTCTCTATATTTTGGCTGTCTCTTTTTGTTTGTTTTTATGTATTAGATTGATCTTCTATGACTCCCAGTATCTCTGTAGTTGCCTGATGCAGTAGGTGTCCTGTGGGGTCATTTGTGCAATCTGCTTGATTACATAAGCTATGTGCTCCAGGAATGTGTCTTGTGTGTGTTATGTGGGCCCATCTGTTGTAATTGAGTCTTGATTTCTATTGTCCCATTTGTGCTTGGTATTCACCCTCAGGCTGGCTGAGTATGAGACTCAACCTCAACCACGACATGTGAGTTGCTGTTCAGATAATGACCACACTAGGTCGGATTCACCTCAGCAGGTTTTGGTGCCTGCTGTGATCTTCATTTTGATATGCTTCTTTTGAAGTTTATCAGATCCTTCTCTGAAATTGTCTGAAGTTAGCCAATGAGTGTATTTGTTCTGAGGCTTCTTGGTAAGGACTCTGATGTAGATATATGTCAGACACTTCCTATGACTGGCCCTTGACAACCTTTTTGGAGCTACCAGCAATCCACAGTTTATGGCTACCTGTGCTGGGGATGGGGGGCTGTGTGCATGCGCATCTGTGTGAAGGAGCAAACTGCACACCAAGGCTGGCTTATACCAGTACCGGGCCTGGAGGCAGCTTCACAAATACCCAAGACACCACAACGAGGTATGCCTTATCCTGCTTTCTACTCCCAGCTGCCTCTTTGGGTCGATCACTGAAACAGCCTATTACTGTACTCCTCAGCAGCTCATGAACTTTACAGGGTTGGGTGAGATGGAGTCTAGAGAATGGAGCTATTAAATTCCTTCAGGTTGATACCATTTGAGGGGACTGCTCCATCCAAGACAGATTGGTGAATGACTCAGCTATCAGGGACTTTGGTGGCTGTTCCTTAAGTTATCTCCCTGGAGCCACAAATCCCAGACTCTGCTCACACAGCTTGCCCTTCCTCTCTACTCTGCCCTGCTTTTACTGGAACCTAGAGTGAGTGGCTGTGAATGAAATTTTGTGTGTTGTCCCTTTAAGAGTACATCTGTGTCTCTAGCAGACTCTGCCTCTTCATGGAGCACATAAATTCCACTGCTTTTCGCAGTCACATGTTATATGAGCTCCTTTTTCCCACTCTGGTTCTCTGGGATTGGGAGCCAGATTTGGGATTTAGAAACCACTCTTCTCAGGGGTAACTTCTCACAACTAAGACATTTTTCTGGTATCACAGCGACAGCACATAAGAACAGGGCCAGCCTTTTTCATGCCTCCACCCTTCTTCCTAGTCTTGATGTGGCTTCTTCTTTAAATATTTGGTTTTAAGGCTTGTCTTAGCTAGTCTTTACTTGATTATTCAGGATGATTGTTCTATAACTTAGTTGTAATTCCATTTTGGTCCTGGGAGGAAGTGGACGTGGTTTCCACCTACTCTGCTGCCAACTTGGATTTCTGATTTCCAGAAGTGTATTTCTTGAACACAAAATTTTGCAGACCTTATAAATAGCAAATTACCTTACTCAAAGTCAATTGCTTCATAGTTGAATTAATTTTACAATGCACTATCATTATTGAAAAACAAATACTTTAACCCATACATATTAGAGCAAAGACATGTTAAATCCCTGAACAAAGAATGAATATATCACTTTTATGACTGTGATAATGATAAGATAACAAATGTATTTAAATTGGTATTAAAAATATGTAGTTTGAAAATATTAGATTTGGGACCAAATAAAAATAATAAAGGGAAAGAAAGATGGCGGAGGAGTGAATGGGAGTCATGTTGACCTCCTCCCAAGACCAAACTGGAATTGTGACTAAATAGTGGAGTATTCACCTGTAAAACAATGTAAAGCTAGAGGGAGAGGAACCTTGGAGCTGCGGATAGACAGTGGAATCAACATTCACATATCTGAATGGGTGAGAAGCGCAGTGGAGGCTCGAGAGGGTGGGCTGGGTGCCCACGGGCACCAGCACCAGAGGGACATTGAAATGGCCATTTGGATCTCCCTGAGAAGAACAGGGTCTGAATCATAAACAGGAACCCCTAGACTACAGCAGCTGAAACCAGGAAAACACACAGACAAAATGCAACACTGAAAAGCTTAGCAAAGCTCTCTGCCAGAGACAGGCAGCTGGAGAAGCAAAGAGACATTTTAAAGGCCAACACAAAAATTTGCAGTGGCAGCTGCCTTCATTGATTGCTGGCTAGAAGCGGCAGCAGAGTGGGCTGGTGCCTGAGGAAAGATTGGTGAGAAAAACTTTGTGAAGAGAACTGAGATGGTAGCCAGAGGAGCCAGGTGATAACTCATCTCCTGGTCTGCAGCTATCATCTCACTCAGGCATAAGTGGGTAAATAAACCTGCCTTGTGCATGCTTCACACACAGCTTGAACGCATGTGGGCTAGGGGTTGAGTGCAGACTGGCTGGAAGACATAGAGGGTCCCTGGCCAAAGGGGATACACAGCTGTCTAGAGACTCGCAAGGAGAGACTGGAGATGGGGGCGTTGGGGAAAGAACTGGATGAGTAACCATAGAGTCCCGGAGATTAATCCTCCTCCAGTCTATGTTCTCCATCTTGCTCAGGTGGATTACTTCCCTGAGTGACAGCAGCCTATAAAGACATGATAGGCCCACCATCAGGAGGCACTGCTCCGCCCTGTGTTGCCTAAGCCAGAGAGATGAGGACAGAGTGACCAGATTGACAATTACAGGAGACAGACATAGAGAGTAGATTCCTGGAAGGCTCAAACAAATGACCCAAGGTCAGATAGGGTAACCAACTGACATCATCAGAGGCAGACCCAGAGAGGAAAAAAATAAAAAAAAAATAAAAAAAGACTCTCCTACTACCATAGAAGTTTAATCCACAAAGTCAGGAAATCTAGGTGGCTCAAATGAAGCAGAAGCCAAAAAAAAAAAAAAAACCCAAAAAACAAACAAAAAAACCCAAAATCCAACAGACAAAAACAAAAAAAAAATGCAAAAAGATTCTCACAAAAACAGGAAGAAAAAGAAGTCACCCCCAAATGAGAGGAAAGGGAGAATACCTACAGAGAGAACTAAATGAAATAGAAGCAAGTGAACTATCAGTTATTGAATTCAATACAGTGGCTATAAGAAAGCTCGATGAGCTCAGGAAGCTCAAAGGTAACTATGAGAAACTGCATGGAACTTATCAGGAACTTATGACAAATTATATTAACCTGGAAAAGGACATAGAAACTATCAAGAAGACACAAGAGGATAGGAAGAATACCATTTCTGAAATGAAGAAGAGAGTAGAAGGAATCAAAAGCAGCCTAGATGAAGCAGAGGATCAAATCAGCGAGCTAGAGGACAAGGTAGAAAAAAGTTCCCAGAAAGAACAAAAATTGGAAAAAGGACTCCAAAAGAATGAAGAAGCATTTAGGGAAATGCAGGACAACCTGAAACGCAATAATATCCACATAATAGGGATACCAGAAGGAGAAGAAGAAAGCAAAGGATAGAGAATGTCTTCAAAAAAGTAATGATGGAAAATTTCCCCAATTTGAGGAGAGAAAAAGTCTCATGGGTCCAGGAAGCACAGAGGGCCCCATTCAAGAGGAACCCAATGAGGCCCACTCCAAGACACATCATCATTAAAATGGCAAATATTAAACACAAAGAAAGAATCCTAAAGGCAACCAGGGAGAGACAGGTAGTAACATACAAAGGAGCCCCGATACGGCTAGCAGCTGACTTCTCAACAGAAACACTACAAGCCAGAAGGGAATGGCAACAAATATTCCAAGTCATGAAAAGTAAAGGCCTACAATGAAGGCTGTTCTACCCAGAGAATCTCTGAATTAAATTGCAAAGTGAAATAAGGAGTTTCCCAGACCAAAAAAAAAAAAAAAAAAAAAAAAAAAAAGGCTAAAAGAATATGCCTCCACCAAACCAGGAAAGTGGTGGGGGGTAGGCAGAGACAAATGTACTTGAACAAATAAATTAATTAATTGAAAAAAGAAAAGAAATAAGAAACCAATGTGGATGGGAGGGAGAAAGGGAGGGGGGTAGCATGGAGGGGAAGGGGAAGAGTCAGATCAAGAACCAGGTGTGAAAGACGCATAGACAAAGCCAAGGTGGAGAGGTATTTATGAGAGGAGGTGGGGGTGGGTTGGGCAGGGGGCAGTGGTGTTGAGTAAATGGAGACAAGTATAATACAATAAAAAAATAAAAAGGGAAAACGAAAAAAGATAAATAAAATCTACAAGGATTCAAGCAGACCCATCAAGGAAAAAAGGGAGAGGACCCAAAATAAATAATATCAGAAATGAAAGAGGAGAAATAACAGGTGATACCACAAAAATACAAAAGATTGTAAGAAACTACTATGAAAAATTATATGTCATGAAATTTGAAAACCTTGATGAAATGGACAAATTCCTAGAAAAGTATAATCTTCCAACACTGAAAGCAGAAGAAGCAGAAAGCTTGAACGGACCCATAACAGCTGGGAAAATTGAAGCAGTAATCAAGAAACTCCAGGCATACAAAAGCCCTGGGCCAGACGGTTTCCCAGGAGAATTTTACAAAACATATGAGGAAGAGCTAACCCCTGTCCTTCTCAGAATATTCCAAAAGATCCAAGAGGAGGGAAGACTCCCAGACTCTTTTAATGAGGCCAACATCACCCTAATCCCAAAACCAGATAAAGACCCTACAAAGAAACAAAACTACAGTCCAATTTCGATGAAGAACATAGATGCTAAAATCCTCACAAAATATTGGCAAACCTCATCCAGCAATACATTAAAAAGATTATCCACCATGATCAAGTGAGAATCATCCCAGGGATTCAGGTATGGTTCAATATACGAAAATCAATAAACATAATGAATCACATATGAAAAGGAAAGACAAAAACAATATGATCATATTGATAGATGCAGAAGAAGCATTCAGTAAAGTACAGCACCCATTTATGATCAAAATAATCAGCAAAATGGGAATAAATGGGGCATTCCTCAAAGTAATTCCGCCAACATCCCACTCAATGGGCAAAAACTAAAAGCTTTCCCATTAAGATTGGGAACATGACAAGGTTGTCTGCTTTTACCACTTCTATTCAACATAGTATTGGAAGGCCTAGCCACAGCGTTCAGACAAGAAAGACAAAAAAAAAAAAAAGGCATCCAAATAGGAAATGATAAAGTAAAACTATCTTTGTTTGCAGGGGACATGATAGTGTATATAGCAAACCCTGTAGACTGTACCAGAAAACCACTCAACCTAATTAGTGAATTTGGCAGAACAGTGGGATACAAAGTCAATATTCAGAACTCAAAGGTACTTTGGTACACCAGCAATGAATTAGAAGACGAAGAAAGAAAAAAAAATACCATTCTATATAGCAACAAGAAAAATAAAGTACCTAGGAATAAATTTAAGCAAGGAGGTAAAAGACCTGTATGCAGAAAACTATTCAAAATTGAAGAAAGATATTAAAGAAGATACAAATAAATGAAAACATATACCATGCTCATGTATTGGAAAAATTAATATCATCAAAATGTCCATACTACTCAAAGCAATTTATAGATTCATCACAATCCTTATTAAGATACCAATGACTTATTTCACAGAAATAGAACAGAAATTTCAAAAATTTATATGGAACCATAAACGACCCCGAATAGCCGCAGCAATTTTGAGAAAGAAAGACAAAGTAGGAGGGATCGCAATACCGGACATCAAACTGTACTCAAAAGCCACTATACTCAAAACAATCTGGTACTGGCACATGAACAGACCCATAGACCAGTGAAACAGAATAGAAAGCCCAGAAATGAGCCCAGGTCTCTATGGGCATCTAATATTTGACAAAGGGGGCAGAAGCATAAAATGGAGCAATAATAGCCTCTTCAACAAATGGAGTTGGGGGAGATGGACGGCTACATGCAAAAAATTGAAATTTGATCATCATCTGACACCATACACACAAATAAACTCAAGATGGATGAAAGACTTAAATATAAGTCGCAACACCATAAAAGTCCTAGAGGAAAACATTGGCAGGAAACTCTCAGATATCCCACGCAGCAATTTTTTCACCGATATGTCTCCTAAAGCAAGGGACATAAAGGAAAGAATAAACAAGTAGGACCTCATCAAAAAAGGAAGCTTCTGCACAGCTAAAGAACACATCAGCAAAATTAAAATGGAGCCAAATGTATGGGAAGATATATTTGCTAATGATACTTCAGATAGAGGTTTGATCTCCAAGATATATAAATAACTCACTCAACTCTACTCCAAGTAGACAAATGATCCAATCAAAAAATGGGTAAAGCACCTGGGCAGAGACTTTTCCAAGGAAGAGGTACAGAGAGCCCAGAGGCATTTGAAAGGATGCTGGGCATCACAAACCATGAGAGAAATGGAGATCAAAACAATAATGTGATTCCACATCACACCAGTCAAAATGCCCATCATAAACAGATCAACAAACAACAGGTGCTGTCGACGCGGTGGTGAAAAGGGAACCCTAGTACACCCTGGTGGGAATGCAGACTGGTGCAGTCGTTGTGGAAAGCGGTGTGGAATTGCCTCAAAAAGCTTAGAATGAAACTGCCGTTTGATCCAGTGATTGCCTTGCTGGAACTATACCCTAAGAATCCCAAAACACCAGTTCAAAAGAACCTATGCACCCCAATGTTCATAGCATTACAATTGGCAATAGCCAAGTGTTGGAAGCAACCTAAATGCCCATAAGTATATGATTGGATCAAAAAATTATGGTACATTTACACAATGGAATACCACACAGTAGAAAGAAAAAAAGAACTACTAAACTTCGCGAGAGCATGGATGGAACTAGAGAGCATTATGCTAAATGAAATAAACCGGGGGGGGGGAAGACAAATACCATATGATCTCACCTATAAGTATAACCTAACCAACAATACAAAGATGGAATGAGAATAACACCAGCAACACTGAAAGAATATAGAAACCAACAGTGAAAAGAGGGATGGAGGGAGGGGTGGGTGGGGGGAAAGGAAGGGAAGGGGCATGTCAAGGAACATATAGCAAGGACTCATGGACAAACCCAAAGTGGGGAAGGATTGAGGAAGGGAGAGGGAAGAAGGGGCATGGGAAAGTAGTGGGGGGAAGACAGAGACAAATGTATTTGAAAAAGAAATTAATTAATTAAAAAATAATAATAATAGAACTTAAGACATGCCAGGCATATCTAAATACTCTATATCTACCTTTCACTTAATTCTTACAATCTCCCACTTAAGATCATACTATTGAAAATGCCACTATTAAATTTCTGTGAATGAATTCATTTTGTATATTTTTATGTTTTATTATAAAATAAAACATATATTATGAAAACACACTGAATTAATATATGACATAATACATAACTATAAGACAAACTTAGGTAAAACCAGTTCAGGTCAAGAAACAAAATTGTACCAGCCACCCTAGACGTCTTTTCATTTTCACTGGCTAGTCAAAAACTTCTCTCTTTCTCCTCTATAATAACTTCTATCTTGGTTTTATAGTAATCATTTCCTTATATTTATTTACACTTGTTTCTATTTTTATGAAATTTGTTATGTTTTAAAAATTTCTTTTAATCTGCCTTTAGATTATTCTCCTTCTAACCCATTGTTTTTATTAAGGTTTACCTGATGGAGAAAGCAAAGAATATGTTGCATAAGCATGGTATAATGCATTTTCTTCTGTCCTTAATATTTTCTTGGAATTGGTATCTGGACCTGAACCCTACATCAAACTGAAGTTTGTTATCTTTAGTAAAACTATAGGCACTTTTTTTTAATCATGAGGCACACAGGTACTTGGTTCAGTATCTCTTTTTGTCATGCTACCAGCTGTTAATATGCAATGCCTAGATGAAGTGATTAATTAAGGATTGAAAAGGGTACAAACATTAATTCTATAATAGAATTATTTAGTAGATATTTCCTTATAAACAGATGCATCCTCTTATTTACCAAATGATTAGTAAAAGGTAAAATTCACATAGAACTTACAGGATAAATACTTCATTTTTCATTCTATTTGCTTGTTTCAGTAAGAAAAGAACTTCCAAAGTGAATGAATCATTATTTGTTTAATATTATTATGAACTTATGAATTTAACATATTTAATAGACTTTAAGGCATTGCCATATTTTTATACTTTTGATTTATTTATGTATATCACATAAGATTTAGAATTTTAAACATTTTAAGTGTACGATAAAATTCAATGGCATTACATTCACAATATTGTGTGACAATCATTACTATCCACATTCTAGTTTTATGTGCTTTGTTATCATGGCAGATTTTTGAATTGTGTCAAAAGACTTATTGTCAGCAATTGAGGAAATTGTTTTTTCTTTGTTCTACAATGTGTTGTATTATGTTGATTTTCTTTTTTAAGTATTTATTTATTTATATTGTTTAAGCTGTTACAGTTCCCATATTTCTCCCCACCTCACCCTCTCCCCACCCCAAGCCAATCCCCACATTGTTGTCCATGTCCATAGGCTGTGCATGAATGTTCTTTGGTTTATCACTTCAGTATCATTCATGTGATTCATGTTCCTCCTTTCCAGCAGCTGTGAATCTGTTCTGTGTAACTAAATTTCTTCTTTTTTACATCCTTTAAAAAAAATCTTATTGTTTATTCTATTACACTTGTTCTACTTTTCCCCCATTTCTCCCATCCATCCAGCCTACCCCCACTTCCATAATAAGTCCCTTCACTTTTGTCCATGTTCATGGGTCCTTCATATTGATTTTCTAATGTTGAATCATTCTTGTATGAGTATGAGAAATCCCATTGGTAATGGCATGTAACCTTTTAAATGTGCTGTTAAAATCAGTTTGCTAGAATTTTGTTGAGGATTTTTGCACCTATATTCATTAGGAACATTAGTCTGTAACTTTGTTGTCATTTTTTTCCCCCTGGCCTTGGCATCATAAAATGAATCAGCAAGCATCCTGTTCTTTTTTTAATGTTTTGGAAGAGTTTGAGGAGAATTGGGTTATTTCTGCTTTAACAATTTGGTGGATATTGTGACAATATGCAGTCCAGTTCTTTATTTTGTTAGGAGATTTTTAATTAATGATTTAATTAAAAATAAAAGAACTGTTTAACAGTTCTTTCTGTTGTTAAAGAACTCAAGTTTTTCTGTTTTATCCAGAATCAGTTTAGGTAATTTTTTTTGTGTTTTTAGGAATTTGTCCACTTCATCCCCTATATCTGGTTTTGATGTACAAGGTTCAGAGCATTCTTTTACAGTTGTTTTTATTTTGTATGGTTGGAAATAATGTCCCTTCTACTTTCATTTCTAATTTTGATTACATGTGTCATCTCTCTCTCTTTTCCTTTGTCAATGTCAATTTCATTGATCTTTCTAAGGACCAAAATTTGTTTGTCCAGCTCTCTTTTATTTTATTACTTTTTTAAAATACATTTGTCTCTGCCTCTCCCCCACAACTTTCCCTTGCCCCCTCCCTCTTTCCCTCCCTCATCTCTTCCCCTTTGATTTTCTCCATGAGTCCTTCCTTTATATTTCTTGACTTTCCCCTTCCCTTCCCTTTCCCTGCCCCCCCTCCCTCCTTCCCTCTTGTCTCTGTTGATTTATTTTCCTTTCAGTGTTGTTGATCATATTTTCCTTGCATCTTTGTATTGTTGGTTAGGTTCCGCTTATAGGTGAGATCATATGGTATTTGTCTTTCGCCCCCTGGCTTATTTCCCTTACCATAATGCTCTCCAGTTCCATGCATGCTGTCGCGGGGTTCAGTAGTTCTTTTTTTCTTTCTGCTGCGTAGTATTCCACTGTATATATGTGCCATAATTTTTTGATCCAATCATCTACTGATGGTCATTTAGGTTGTTTCCAACACATGGCTATTGTAAATTGTGCTGCTATGCACATTGGGGTGCATAGGTTCTTCCGTATTGGCTTGTTGGTGTTCTTAGGGCATAGTCCCAACAGGGGAATCACTGGATCAAAAGGCAGTTCCATTTTCAGCTTTTTGAGGAAATTCCACACTGCTTTCCACAGTGGCTGCACCTGTTTGCATTCCCACCAACAGTGTACTAGGGTTCCCTTTTCTCCACAGCCTCGCCAGCACCTGCTGTTTGTTGATCTGTTTATGATGGCCATTCTGACTGGTGTGAGGTGACACCTCATGGTGGTTTTGATATGCATTTCTCTGATGGCTAGTGATGCTGAGCATCCTTTGAAATATCTCTGGGCCCTCTGTATCTCCTCCTTGGAAAAGCGTCTGCCCAGGTCCTTTGCCCATTTTTTGATTGGATCGTTTGTCTTCTTGGAGTGGAGTCGAGTGAGTTCTTTATATATCTTGGGGATCAAACCTCTATCTGATTTATCATTAGCAAATATATTTTCCCATAGGGTTGGCTCCCTTTTCATTTTCCTGATGTTTTCTGTTGCCATGCAGAAGCTTCTTCTTTTGATGACGTCCCACTTGTTTATCTTTTCCTTTATGTCCCTTGCTTTAGGAGATATATCAGTGAAAAAATTGCTGCGTGGGATATCTGAGAGTTTCCTGCCAATGTTCTCCTCTAGGACTTTTATGGTGTTGCGACTTATATTTAAGTCTTTTATCCATCTTGAGTTTATTTTTGTGTATGGTGTCAGCTGATGATCCAATTTCAATTTTTTCAATGTAGCCGTCCAGCTCTCCCAACACCATTTGTTGAAAAGCCTATCATTGCTCCATTTTATGCTTCTGCCCCCTTTGTCAAATATTAGATGCCCATATAGATCTGGGCTTATTTCTGGGCTTTCTATTCTGTTCCACTGGTCTATGGGTCTGTTCTTGTGCCAGTACCAGATTGTTTTAGTATAGTGGCTTTGTAGTAGAGTTTAATGTCTGGTATTGCGATCCCTCCTACTTTGTGTTTCTTTCTCAAAATTGCTACGGCTAATCAGGGTCGTTTATAGTTCCATATAAATTTTTGAAATTTCTGTTCTATTTATGTGAAATAAGTCATTCGTATCTTACTAGGGATTGCATTGAATCTACAAATTGCTTTGGGTAGTATGGACATTTCGATGATATTAACTGTTCCAATCCATGAGAATGGTATATGCTTCCATTTATTTGTGTCTTCCTTAATTTCTTTTTTCAATGTTGTATAGATTTCTGCATACAGGTCTTTTATGTCTTTGGTTAAATTTATGACTGGGTACTTTATTTTTCACCTTGCTATATAAAATGGTATTTTTTCTCTGATTTCTTCTTCTATTGCATTACTGGTGTACAAAAATGCCTTTGATTTCTGAATGTTGACTTTGTATCCTGCTGCTTTGCCAAATTCACTTATTAGGTTGAGGAGTTTTTTGGTAGAGTCTACAGGGTTCTCTATGTACACTATCAAGTCATCTGCAAACAATAATAGCTTTACTTCCTCCTTTCCTATTTGGATGCCTTTTATCTCTTTTTCTTGTCTGACCGCTGAGGCTAGAACTTCCAATACGATGTTGAAAATAAGCGGTGAGAACGGACATCCTTGTCATGTTCCTGATATTAGTGGGAAAGCTTGCAGTTTGGACCCGTTGAGTATGATATTGGCTGTAGGTTTTTTATATATGGCCTTTATTACGTTGAGGAATGCCCCATTTATTCCCATTTTGCTGAGTGTTTTGATCATAAATGGGGGCTGTACCTTATCGAATGCTTTTTCTGCACCTATCGAGATGATCATATGTTTTTTGTCTTTTCTTTTATTTATGTGATGTATCACATTTACTGTTTCGCGTATATTGAACCATCCCTGCATCCCTGGGATGAATCCCACTTGATCGTGGTGGATAATCTTTTTAATGTATTGCTGGATGAGGTTTGCCAATATGTTGTTGAGGATTTTAGCATCTATGTTCATCAGCGAAATTGTCCTGTAGTTTTCTTTCTTTGTAGGGTCTTTATCTGGTTTTGGGATCAGGGTGATGCTGGCCTCATAGAAAGCGTCTGGGAGTCTTCCCTCCTCTTTGGTTTTTTGAAATAGTCTGAGAAGGACATGGGTTAGCTCTTCCTTAAATGTTTTGTAAAATTCTCATGTGAAACCATCCGGCCCTGGGCTTTTGTGTGCTGGGAGTTTCTTGATTACTGCTTCAGTTTCCCAGCTGTTATCGGTCTGTTCAAGGTTTATGTTTCTTCCTCCTTCAGTGTTGCAAGATTATACTTTACTTAAAATTTGTCCCTTTCATCAAGGTTTTCAAACTTCTTGGCATATAATTGTTCATAGTAGTTTCTGATAATCATTTGTATTTCTGTGGTATCAGTTGTTATTTCTCCTCTTTCATTTCTGATATTATTAATTTGGGTCCTCTCCTTTTTTTCTTGATGAGTCTGCTTAAAGGCTTGTCAATTTTATTTATCTTTTCAAAGAAACAGCTTCTGGATTGGTTGTTCCTCTGAATTGTTCTTTTTGTCTCTATGTCATTCAGTTCTGCTCTCATCTTGACTATTTCCTTCCTTTTACTTGCTCTGGGATTTATTTGTTGTTGTTTCTCCAGTTCTTGAAGTTGTAGTGTTAGGTCTTTTATTTGAAATGTTTCTATCTTTTTAAGGTAAGCCTGTATTGCTATGAACTTCCCCCTCAGGATCGCTTTTGCTGTGTCCCATAGGTTTTGGACTCTTCTCTGTTCATTTTCATTTGTTTCCAGAAATTTTTTGATTTCTTTTCTTATCTCATTATTGACCCATTCATTCTTTAATAGTGTACTGTTCAGTCTCCATAAGTTTGCAAGTTTTTGAAGTTTCTCTTTAGGGTTGATTTCCAGTTTCAAGGCCTTGTGGTCTGAGAAAAAGTTTGGTATTATTTCAATTTTCCGGAATTTGCTGAGGTTTGCTTTATGTCCTATCATGTGGTCTATCTTTGAAAAACTGCCATGAGCATTTGAAATTAATGTGTATATTTTTTCTTTGGGAGGTAAGGTTTTATATATGTCAGTTAAGTCCCTTTGATTCAGTGTGTCATTCAGCGCCACAATATGTTTATTAATGTTTTGTTTGGAAGATCAGTCCATTTTTGACAGTGGGGTGTTGAAATCCCCGACTATCAGTGTGGTACTCTCTATATCTTTTTTGACGTCATCCAACAATTTCCTTATAAACTTGGGGGCTCCTATATTGAGAGCATATAAATTGACAATATTGATGTCTTCTTGATAGATTCTTCCTTTAAGTATTATAAAGTGCCCTCTGGCTCTCTCTTTATGGCCTTTGTTTTGAAATCTACTTTGTCTGATACAAGTATGGCAACCCCGGCCTTTTTCTCTTGCCCATTTGCTTGGAATATTTTTTTGCATCCCTTTACTTTAAATCTGTGTAGGTCTCTTGCTCTGAGGTGGCTCTCTTGTAGGCCGCATATGTGTGGGTCATGTTTTCTTATCCATTCAGCTACCCTGTGTCTTTTGATTGGAGCATTTAATCCATTCACATCGAGAGATATTACTGATAGAAACTTACTCATCTTTTCTCTTTGTACCTGTGTTCTTCTCTCTCTCATTATTTTCCTTCATCTGCTTAAACCAGTCCCCTTAGCATATCTTGGAGTGCTCTTTTGGTCGCGATGTATTCTTTTAGTCTTATGTTGTCTGGGAAACTCCGTATTTTCCCTTCTATTTTAAGGGAGAGCCTAGCTGGGTAGAGCAGCCTTGGCTGTATGCCCTTGCTTTTCATGGCTTGGAATATTTGTTGCCATTCCCTTCTGGCTTGTAGTGTTTCTGTTGAGAAGTCAGCTCCTAGGCGTATCACGGCCCCCTTGTATGTTACTTTCTCCTTGTCCCTTGCTGCCTTGAGGATTCTCTCTTCGTCTTTGACGTTTGCCATTTTAATGATGATGTGTCTTGGAGTGGACCTCTTTGTGTCCCTCTTGAGTGGGGTCCTCTGTGCGTCCTGGAACCCTGAGAGCCTTTCTGTCCTCAAATTTGGGAAGTTTTCCATCATTACTTTTCCGAGGAGGTTCTCTATCCCTTCCCCCTTTCTTTTCCTTCTGGTATCCCTATTATAAGAATATTATTCTGTTTCAGGTAGTCCTGCATATCCCTAAATGCCTCTTCATTCTTTTTGAGTCTTTATTCCATTTCTTGTTCTTTCTGGGAGCTTCTTTCTACCTTATCCTCCATCTCACTGATTCGATCCTCGGCTTCATCCAGCCTTGTTGGATTCCTTCTACTGTGTTCTTCAATTCAGAAATGGTATTCTTCATATCCTCTTGTGTCTTCTTGATAGTTTCTATGTCCTTTTCCAGGTTGCTATAGTTTGCTGTAAGATCCTGATAGTTTCTCTGCAGTTTTTCATAGTTATCTTTGAGCTGGCTGATCTCATTGAGCTTCCTTAGAACCATTGTTTTGAATTCAGTATCTGATAGTTCCCTTGCCTCTATTTCAAATAGCTCTCTGTGTCGGGAGTCCCCTTTCCACTCATTTGGTGGGAACTTCTTTTTCTTTCCATTTGTGAGAGTCTGTTAAGTATTTTTGTCCTTTACTCTTCTGTCTGGGCCTGCCTCTGATGATGTTAGTTGTTGGCCTTATAGGACCTTGGGTTGTTTGTTTGAGCCTTCCAGGATTCTAATGTCTGTGTCTGACTCCTGCTTGGTGCAGCTCTGTGACGCCTTTGTTCAAGGCTGGGCTATTTTTTGGGATCTCTCTTCACTCTCAGGCCGGCTCCTTGAGCGCGTATGTTCCCCTGGGCTCGCATGTGCTTGCCCCAGACCAGGGTGCTTATTTGCAAATTCACGTATGCATCTGGCCCCCCTGGCTGGCGAGCTCCACGGCACTGCTCAGTTTAGGGTCTTCTATTGTGTATTTTTTCCACTTTTGGCTCTTTGGGTGCGTTGCTTGCCCTCGCCAAATGGGGACTACGGAAATGGGAAGAAGGCAGCTCCAGGACTCTTCGGTGAATCCTGTGTCTGGTCTCTCCTCCAGGGACGCTGGGCAGCTCTACTAATTTCGTTGGCCGCTCTGCAATCACAGGCGGGCGTGTGAATTTACGCCTGCCCTTGCTGCTCTGTGCACTCCCTCGCAGGCCGTATTGGTGCCAATCTGTCGGAGGCCTTGCCGGCCGGTGCAGGCGTTCACCAGCCCATGTGTGTCACACACACGCTGGCCAACCCTCGCCGGTCACTCGGCGCAAGTGTACGCGCCTGCACTGGGTGTTTTTGGTGTGTCTATGTGTGCTTTTCGGCTTTTGGCTCTTTGAGGGGTTTGGCCTCTTCCCACGCAATGGAGACTAGGGCAAGGAGAAGGTGTCGGGACTCCCCGGTTCCTCCTCCCGTTCTTTCCCCAACGCCTCCATTTCTAGTCTCTCCTCAAGGGTCCCTGGGCAGTTCTGTGACCCCTTTGGCTAAGGATCCACCACTGGTGCAGACTGCGTTTCAATCGCAGGCAGTCTGGTTCCTGCGTGCCCCTCTTCTGCCTCTTTGGGGGCGCGCCTTTCCAGCTCACAATGGAGACTACAGAACGGGGAGGGAGTCGGGACTCCCTGGTTCCTCCTTCCATTCTTTCCCCAATGCCTCTGTCTCCAGTCTCTCCTCAAGGCTCTCCCAGCCAGTCTGCACTCAGCCACACAGCTCACATGCTTACAATCTGTGTGCGGAGTGCACAAAAAGCAGGTTAATTGATTCCCTTATGACTGAGCGAGATGGTAGCTGCAGAGTGGGAGGAGTGCCATCACCGGGGCTCCACTGGCTGCTTTGTCAGTTCTCTTCACAAAGATTTCCTCACCAGTCTTTTCCCAGGCACCAGCCCACCCCACTGCCTCCTCTACCCAGAGATCAAGGAGGGTGGCTGCCACTGCAACTTTTGTGTTTGGCCTTTAAATATCTCTTTGCATCCCCCGCCACCTGTCTTTGGCAGAGAGCGCCCTTAAGCTTTTTGGGGTTGCGTTTTGTCTGTATTTTCTTGGCTTTAGCTGCTGTAGTTTAGGGGTCCCTGTTTATGATTCAGACCCCATTCTTCTCGGGGGAAGCTAACTGGCCGTTTCAATGTCCCTCTGGTGCCAGTGCCCATGGGCACCCAGCCCACCCTCTCGAGCCTCCACTGTACTTCTCACCCGTTGGGATGTGTGAGAGTAGAATCCGCTGTCCACGGCATCAAGGCTCCTCTCCCACTATCGCTCCACTACTTTCCAGATGATTACTCCATAATTTATTTGCAATTCCAGTTTGGTTTTGGGCGGAGGTCAGTGTTACTCCCATTCTCTCCTCCGCCATCTTCAATCTGGACCAAGTTTTTTGTTTTTTTTTAAATGTCTATATCTATTTTATTTATTTTTGCTCTAATCTTTATTATTCCCTTCATTCTTTCAGCTTTAGTTTTAAATTACTTTACTTTTTTTAGTTCCCTAAGGTATACAGTTAGTGTATCTATTGAGATTCTTTTTTAATGAAGGTATTTACAGCAATAAATTTTCCTGTTAACACTCCTTTTGTGACACTTCATAATTATTGACATATTGTGTTTTTAATGTTGATTTGTCTTTAAGTATTATATAATATCCCTTCCAATATTTATTTGCCCACTGATTAAGAATTTTCTTTTTACTTTTCACATATTTGTGAAGTTGATTGCTTGCTTTCTGTTATTGATCTAGCTTCATCCCACTATGATCAGAAAAGATAGTGTGCATAATTTCAACCTTTTAAATTTATTGAGACCTGTTTTGAGAATTAACATGAAGTATATTTTGTAGAATGCTCCATTTTTACTTGAGATTAATGTGTATTCTGATGTCACTTAGAATGTTTTATGTGTAATTATTACATGTCATTTTTTCACATTGCTTTTGTCCTCTTTTTTCTTAATTATCTCTGTGTAGTTATTCTATCCATTATTGTATGTAGTGTACTGGTCTTAAATCATTATTGTAGAAATATTCCTTTTTCTCTTTAATTCTATCAATGTCTGTTTCATATATTTTAGGGTTATTTTTTGGTATATACATAGCTTTAATTGTTATATATACTAGATAAATTGAGCCTTTTACAAGTATAAAATGTCTTTTTTTGTCTCTTCTAACAGTTTTGAACTTGAAGCTATTTGTCTGAAATTAATACAGACCTCATTGCTCTCCTTTGGTTACTATTTGCATGGAAAGAATTTTTGCATTTTTTATACTTTCAAGATAATTGTATCTTTGGATATCTTATAAACAACATATAGTTGAATCATGTATCTTTTTTCATTTTGCTAATACTTATCTTTTGATAGTTTAAATCATTTACATTTAGTGTAACTACTGATAAGAATGGACTGCTTCCATTTTACTATTTTCTATCTATATGTCTCTTCCAGTTTTTGTCTCTTATATTTTTTGTTACTGCTTTTCATTGAGTTTAATGTATGTTTTGGTTGTTTACACTTTTGATTCTCTTCCCATTTCTTTTTGTGTATATTTTTAACATACTTTATTTGTGGTTGCTAATAAGATTACATTGAACATCCAAAACTAATAGCAATCTAGTATGAACTGATAGTAACCCAGTTTCAGTGGCATACAGAGTCTTTGCTCCTATTTAGCTCCATCCTTTCCCTTTTTATATTGTCATCTTTAGAGTTTACATGCCCAATAATATGTCATGCATTTATCTTTAAATCCCCCAGGATATATGTAGTGGAGTTATAATCCCAAGATACAATAATTTGGGCTTTTATATTTGCTCATGCAATTATCTTTATCATAGTTGTATTTCTTCTTACAGCTGTGGTTACTGCCTGGTGCTCCTTCCTTTCAACTGAAGGAATACCTTTAGCATTTCTTATAGAGTGTTTCTAATGATAGGAAATTTACTCACATTTTGTTTATCTTGGAATGTTTTATTTTTCTCATTCACTTTTGAAGGATAATTTTTCCAGATATATAATTTTTAGTTGACATTTTTTCATCACATTAGATATGTCTAATATCTAATTAGATGTGTTTGCCTTCAGGCCTCTACGGTGCCACATGAGAACCTGGCTGTTCTCTTACTGAGAATCCCTTGTATGTGGTGACTCACTTCTCCGTTGCTGTTTTTTATGTGTCTCTTAAATTTTATCCAACTTGAAGTTCATTGACATTTTTGGATTTGTAGATTCAAACCCCTAATAAAATTTGGGAAGTTTTTAGCCATTATTCCTTTGTACAGTCTTTCTTCTGTTTTCTTTCTCTCTTCTCTTCCTAGGACTCTCAGTATGTGTATATTGTTCTGCTTGATGATGTTCCACAGATTCTTTAGGTTTGGTTCACATTCATCTATTCTTGTATTATTCTTTTCCTTAGACTCTGTAATTTCTATCGTCCTTTGGTAAACTTCTTTGATTCTTCTGCTTTTTCAAATTGTTCAGTTCGTGTAATAAATTAATTTTTAAATTTTAGTTATTGTACTTTTCTATAGAATTTCTGTTTGGTTTATTTTTATAATTTCTACCTCTTTATAGATTTTTTTCATTTTGTTCATATATTGCTTTCTTAATTACTTTTATTTCTTTGTCAATTTTAATTTAGCTATTTGAGTGTATTTAAATTAGTTGTTTTAAAGTCTTTTCTAGTAAGCCTACTATCTATGATTTACATGTATTGCTTCTGTCACTTTATTTTGTTTATTTTGTTAAATGGACCATCCTTTCTTCTTTCATTGTATGCTTTTTGAATGCTTATATTGTTGAAAATGGGGAATTTGAATATTATAATGTGGTACTCCAGAAATCATATTGCTTTCCAAGGTTTGCTTTTTTTGTTGTTACTGAAGGCTATAGTAGTTCTTTCGCTTAGTGATTTTCTCAAACTTTTTTTAAAAATAAATATTATGTTCATTGTTGTGTATGGTCACTAAAGTCTCTCTTCGTTATTATATGATTAATATTTTGATAGGGATTGCCTTGAATGTCAGTAGCTAAAAAAATGTAAAGAAGAAGAAAAACTGTATCTTCCAAAAAACTCCACAAATTATTTCTTCTAGTCTTTAAAGATTTGCTCCATTCAAGGACATCCATGTACATTTATCTTACCTTGAACTGAGCTTAAGCATCAGCTTTAGTTGAAAGCTTAGTATTATCAAGTCTTTACCAAGCATGCATATGACTTTCTAAACTTCCCTGTGTATACATTTTTCTTAAAGTACTAATTTTTCCAAAGAAACTCCCCAGTTTTATCTCCTGGACCTTAGGTAAACTACACTATGCTTTGTCCTCAGACATCTTTGGCTTGTTATTTTATCTTGCAGCATTTTTGACCAAAGTCCACCATTTCTCTAGCCTGACTTCTGAGTTAGTAAAACATAGATAATTGCCTTGCATTTGTCCTTCAGGTATCCCCACACAGGTTCAAACAGACATACAATAATTTGTGAATACATTTTCTTCTGATCCCTCTGGGTCCAAGGATCAGGATCCCACACTCAGAATAGAATTTTGCTTCTTCAAGATTGCCCATGCAGAGGCGGACGTGTGTCAAAGGCTAGTACAAATATATAGAACTTTTATATTGTTTCAAACTTGTCTTTTTTTAAAATTAAAGGTGCCATTTTGCTGACATAACTTCGCTTTTATAATCTTCTTATAATCTTATACTTTTCACATTTAGTTAAGCTCTTTTAAAATGGGCCCATGTGTTCTTTTAACATGACCTGAAGAGTTTTTTTAAAAATTTTTATTTATTTATTTTTAGACAGAGGGGAAGGGAGGGAGAAAGAGAGGGAGAAAAACATCAATGTTTGGTTGCCTCTACTGTGCCCCCCACTGGGGACCTGGCCCGCAACCCAGTAGTGTGTCTTAGACTAGGAGTTGAACTGGTGACCCTTTGGCTCACAGGCTGGCACTCAATCCACTGAGCCACACCAACCAGGGTTGACCTGAATAGTTTTTGATAGCATACTCATTATCATGTATGATAAAGTGTGACTGATCTAGAATCAGCCATTTCTCTAGGACATCTTAGTGTGATTTGATGGAATACAATATTTTAATTACACAGTTTTCATTTAGACAAATTATTAGTACTTATTTGGCCAGTATTTTTGGCCTTTTATTATGTATAGAGCTGGCAAAGATGATAGATAGATAGATAGATAGAGGATAGAGAGATAAATAAAATACTTCATGAGTTCATATATGTTCAAGGTCTGTCCAGAAAAACTCCAGCCATTGTTAATATAATGAGAACAGTTTACACAACATTGATGTAACCTGGCAGCCAAGAAGAGTGGACTGGAGTGCACAAGCATGAACAATGACAACTTCTCTGTCCTAGTCAGTGGGGGTAGTAGACGTTGTTGAGTGAGCATGTGTACTGTGTGGCTGTCACATTCAAAACGACTGAGTGAGCAGAGCAATGAATCCTCATCAAATTTTGCATTAAGCTTGAACATTCCTTCACAGAAACTATTTGGATGATTCAGAAGGCTGCAGCTGTGGGAAACTGGTGACTGCAAGCTTCATCACAACAGCATGCCCACTCATGCATCATGTCTCATGAAGAGTTTTTGGCAGAACAGCAAATCACACATGTGGCTTAGCCCTCCTACAGCCCAGATTTGGCACCCTGTGGCTTCTGAATTTTCCCAAAATAAAATCATCTTTGAAACAGAAGAGATTTCAGATGAGATTCAGGAAAATACAATGGGACAGCTGGTGATGATTGGGAGAACTGTGTAAGGTTCCAAGGTGCCTACTTTGAAGGGGACAGAAGTGTCATTGTCCTATGTACAATGTTTCTTGTATCTTGCATCTTCTTCAATAAATGTCTCTATTTTTCATATTACATGGCTGGATACCTTCTGGACAGAACCCATATACTTCCAATTCCAATTCAGTACAGCAGGGTTTTTACTTAAACTATTCTATATTACATCGTTATCTCCTATTTTCTATTTTTTATTTATTTTTATTTATTTATTTTTTTAAGTTTAATACTATTTTTTATTATTTTCTTTTTAATTTATTTACTTTTTAAATACATTTGTCTCTGCCTCCCCCCGACCACTTTCCCTTGCCCCCTCCTTCCTTCCCTCCCTCAGCTCTTCCCCTTTGGTTTTGTCCATGAGTCCTTGCTATATGTTCCTTGACTTTCCCCTTCCCTTCCCTTTCCCTGCCCCACCCTCCTTCCCTCTTGTCTCTGTTGATTTCTTTTCCCTTCAGTGTTGCTGGTCATATTTTCCTTGCATCTTTGTATTGTTGGTTAGGTTCCGCTTATAGGTGAGATCATATGGTATTTGTCTTTCACCCCCTGGCTTATTTCGCTTAGCATGATGCTCTCCAGTTCCATCCATGCTGTCGCGAAGTTTAGTAGTTCTTTTTTTCTTTCTGCTGTGTAGTATTCCATTGTGTATATGTACCATTACTCTTTGATGCAGTCATCTACTGATGGGCATTTAGGTTGCTTCCAACACTTGGCTATTGTAAATTGTGCTGCTATGAACATTGGGGTGCATAGGTTCTTTTGTATTGGCGTTTTGGTGTTCTTAGGGTATAGTCCCAACAGGGGAATCACTGGATCAAAAGGAAGTTCCATTTTCAGCTTTTTGAGGAAATTCCACACTGCTTTCCATAGTGGCTGCACCAGTCTGCATTCCCACCAACAGTGTACTAGGGTTCCCTTTTCTCCACAGCCTCACCAGCACCTGTTGTTTGTTGATCAAGAACTGGAGAAACAACAACAAATAAATCCCAGAGGAAGTAGAAGGAAGGAAATAGTCAAGATGAGAGCAGAACTGAATGACATAGAGACAAAAAGAACAATCCAGAGGATCAACCAATCCAGAAGCTGGTTCTTTGAAAAGATTCATAAAGTGGACAAACCTTTAAGCAGACTCATCAAGAAAAAAAGGGAGAGGACCCAAATTAATAATATCAGAAATGAAAGAGGAGAAATAACAACTGATACCACAGAAATAGAAATGATTATCAGAAACTACTATGAACAATTATATGCCAAGAAATTTGAAAATCTTGATGAAATGGACACATTTTTAGAAAAGTATAATCTTCCAACACTGAAGGAGGAAGAAACAGAAAGTGTGAACAGACCGATAACAGCTGGGGAAATTGAAGCAGTCATCAAGAAACTCCCAGCACACAAAAACCCAGGACCAGACGGTTTCCCAGGAGAATTTTACAAAACATTTAAGGAAGAGCTAACCCCTGTCCTTCTCAGACTATTCCAAAAAATACAAGAGGAGGGAAGACTCCCAGACTCCTTTTATGAGGCCAGCATCACCCTGATCCCAAAACCAGATAAAGACCCTACAAAGAAAGAAAACTACAGGCCAATTTCGCTGATGAACATAGATGCTAAAATCCTCAACAACATATTGGCAAACCTCATCCAGCAATACATTAAAAAGATTATCCACCACGATCAAGTGGGATTCATCCCAGGGATGCAGGGATGGTTCAATATACGCAAATTAGTAAACGTGATACATCACATAAATAAAAGAAAAGACAAAAATCACATGATCATCTCGATAGATGCAGAAAAAGCATTCAATAAGGTACAGCACCCATTTATTTATTTTTTAAATACATTTGTCTCTGCCTCCCCCCCCACCACTTTCCCTTGCCCCCTCCCTCCTTCCCTCCCTCAGCTCTTCCCCTTTGGTTTTGTCCATGAGTCCTTGCTATATGTTCCTTGACTTTCCCCTTTCCTTCCCTTTCCCTGCCCCCCCTCCCTCCTTCCCTCTTGTCTCTGTTGATTTCTTTTCCTTTCAGTGTTGCTGGTCATATTTTCCTTGTATCTTTGTATTGTTGGTTAGGTTCCACTTATAGGTGAGATCATATGGTATTTGTCTTTCGCCCCCTGGCTTATTTCGTTTAGCATAATGCTCTCCAGTTCCATCCATGCTGTCGTGAAGTTTAGTAGTTCTTTTTTTCTTTCTGCTGTGTAGTATTCCAGTGGTTCCCAACCTTTTGTCACTAGGGACTAGTTTTGTGGAAGACAATTTTTCCACGGACAGGAGGAGGACAAGAAAAGGAGCTCAGGTGGTAACCTGAGAAATGTTTTGCTCGCTTGCCTCCTGCTCACTTTCTGTTTGCGGCCCAGTTCCTAACAGACCACGGACTGGTACCAGTCCACAGCCTTGGGGTTGAGAACACCTGTTCTATTTTCCATCCAGTTTCAGTTGCTATTCTCAATTTAGTCTGCTATATTTCCAGTGAACAGTTTTAGGCTATGTTGGCACTCTTCTGCCTATCAGATGTCCTGTTACTTCCCTCTACTTTATTGCACCACTTTTTCCATGTTGATATTCATAGTGCTCATCTGTTACTTTTGTTGTTAGTGTTGTGCAAGAGTTTTTAATTTTGATATATATTTGTTCTATCCGCTTTTATTAGAGGATTCAAGGTGATTCAAAAACTATGCTGCTGTTGACACCATCTGCCCAAAATCTTTTCCTGTTATTACCATTTTGTATGTGGGCAAATTGATATGGAGAGAGATTGTGACTAAGTGGCCTTCTCAATGTTACCAAGTAATTAGCAAAGCAACAGTTCATGTATTTACAACGTAAGTAGAGCCCATAAGTTTAAACTTTACCCTATGCTGCCAAGTCAGAAAGTATATGTTCATTATTACCTGGGGAGATGATACTTTTCACCTGTCCCATGATTCTTGCCTGGGATTTTATATAAAGGGGTTTATGCTTCTCTTTTTGGGGTAAAGAGAACATGGAAAGTTATTTTGGAAAGAATACTTCCAGTTCATCTTGTAAACCATACAAAGTCTTTTCCAAGTAGTGTGTTTTAAAAAGAGGACAAAATAAATCTACTGAAAAGGCAAGCTCATGTCTCTCTCTCTCTCTCTTTCTTTCTCTCTCCCCCCCCCCGCCTCCTCCCCACCCCCCGCCAAACTCATCTCTCTCGGATCCCCTTTGTTCAGGCAAAGTAAACCTCATATGTACTTTCAGTCTTTATGGGATATGTAGACAGTTTCAGTGGCTACTGACCAGTTTTGCTCCCTTTTTTTTAATTTATTCACCTCTGTTGATAAATCATGCCTGCCCTTTATTGGGGCTTATTATATTAACATTGGAAGTGCTGAGGGAGAAGGAAGCCTGATTTTAGGTTTAGAACTAAATCCAGTTTTCAAATCTAGATTTACCAGAAACCTATGGGTACAGGAGGGAGGGAGGGGTTAGCAGGAAGGGGAAGGGTAAGGGGTCAAATCAAGGAACAGGTGTGATGGACATATGGACAAAGCCAAGGTGGGGAAGGATTTAAGGGGGGGGGATGTGGATGGGTGTGGTAGGGTAAAGAGATGGTGGGTAAATGGAGACAAATATATGTGAAAATTTCAAAAATAAATAAATAAATAAATCTAGATTTACCATAGATAAAGCTGATTATTTGAATTCCATTTATCTTGCTCTTATTTTCAGCCCAGAAGAATGATGAATATTTGTCATCTTAAATGTCACCATTACCTAATACAGCATCATAGTCTTATTTATTGAGAGGCATCCTCCGTCTTTTCTTGTCCAACCAATTGTTTAATAATCAAGTATCTGTGCACCATACTCAAATAGCTATTTAATTTATTTTAACACATTCAATCTTTTGGCTATATTATGGGTCAAAATGCCTAGTTTTACTTTGCCAAGTACTTCTTCCTTTGATGTGCTTTCTTAATAAATGTAGGTGTAGCATAACAGAATGCTTAAGAACCTGAATAGTGTAACAGATACATTTTTAACTTTGGAACCTTGGACAAGTTACTTACATTATATTAACCTTGTGTCTTTATCAAAAAATGGGGCTAATAGTAGCTCCCTCATAATGATCTTATTAGGTTTAAATTAGATGTTATATGGAAATCTTATAAAAGTTCCCAAAGTAAGTACTCAAAAATATATTGATTCTCTTCATTTTCTTACCAGGCACTTTTGCTTGTTTGGCTTACTTAATATACAATCCTTAATGTTACATAATCTTCCTGTGTGCCAGGATCATCATATTATCTAAGATTATATTAGAAATGTAGAGGCTCAGCCCAACCCCAGAAGTACTGTATAAGAATCATGGACAAAGCCAAAGTTAGGAAGGTTTGAGGGAGGGAGGCGGGGGTGAGTGGAGCAGGGGAAAATGGTGGCAGGTAAATGGAAACAAATGTATTTGAACAATGAAAATTTTAAAAAATTAAAAAAATTTGATTAAAAAAATCCCCCACCCCAGAAAAAGAATCTGCAAGATAAGAATATCCCCAGGTTACAATTATGCACATTAATATGTGGTAAGCACTGCTTTCAGTGCCTATGATATGCTGCCTTACCCTTTAAGGTGACACCAATATTAAATAGAATAAACTGAATCTGTGGAAGACTAAAAGGGCCAGAGGCTAGTGAAGAAAATAAGTAACACCTGAAGGGAAGTAATAGTGCAAAAAGAAGCTAGAATGAAACAAATTGAGAAGCAATGCCAGAGAAGAGAGTAGTGTAAGCATCATTTCTGAAAGCAGTGGCAGCAGTGCCATAGTTATGGAAATAGAATTTCCATCAGCTCCAGATCCAAGCTAGATCAGACCTCAAGCAAGATAAGGACAGAGAAATAACAAGTTACACAGAAGAAATGGGGGTCCTTTTGCCTTGAGGGGCACCTGGATATCTTAGCTGTAATTTGACTACTTCAACTGGGCATCCCTCAGAAATTTCAGGACAATTCAGAGGCTGTTCTATGGTTGTATTTATTTTTGTCACCATGGGACTTATTGCCAGGCATTGGAGGCAAGAAGAGGAAGAAGGCCTGATAAAGTAAGAAACCCCAGGTCAGAAATACAGAAGGCTAAATCCCCATACCTTGGCTTTTGCTTTCTAGGTGGCAGAAAATGAATGTTATAAAAGTATATATTGCTTTAAATATGTGAACCATTATTCAAGGCTTGGAAATCTTTGTCAAACAGAAATTTCCATCACAATATTAGTCAAACTGTGGTTACTGTGATATAAGAGCACTAATGGATACACTTTATAGTGATGGGCAGCACTGATGTATGGGGTATATGGGCAACTATAACTGAATCACAGTAGGCTCTGGTCTTTTAGTCTGCAACAGGTCAGACTTCCATGCAGCATAAATAGTTACAAATATGGTAAGCGTGCAGCTGTGCCTAGAAGAACCTTTGTCCCAAAAGGTGGGTGTTTTTTCAATCTGCTTTCTGATGATACAATCCTTTAGCTGGAGATAAAACATCTTGCTCCTTAATGAGATAAATGCCATGAAATGAAATAATATGGAAGGAAAAAAGTATAGGGAGAGGAAGTCAGAGAGCCAAGGGTGTGGGTATTTGATAATGGACAAGAAATTGAGTGTTATAATTTAGTTAGGAAGAAGTCCAGTGTGTACATTTGCACAAACATACATACTCACATATGATTTTCATCTTTTGACTGTGTGGTGGAACTTTTTGCTATTACTCTATTTTATGTCAATAAAGAGTCCACTGTAATCTGTGAGAGCTTTGGGCACGCACTGTACCAAGACCTATAGTACATTTTCAAACTTTCAAAGGAAAGGTATTTGTCTTTGCAGACAAACCTCAACCTGGCACAAAACCTATTTTTTTTTTTAATTAACTTTTTCTAAATACATTTGTCTCTGCCTTCCCCCCCCAAAACCTATTTTCAAATACTTTAAGTCATGTCTGGCTTCCTGGGCCAGTCCACAAGAGCTGATTTGATTACTAAGTAGTAAATCTAATAGCATAAGCTTGAGAGCAGAAATCCAAGGCAGTGGACCATTCAGAGTGGAGGAGAGGAAGGCAAAATCAAGTTCCTACCCCAGGAAAAAGTAGGAATGGGAAAAGGTATTCATATAAATTGCTATCCACTCTTCAGGTCATTGCTTAACTGTACTTTACCAATGTTGCTGTTATTGATCCTCTACCTTTGACCACTCCAATGTAGAGTAAGATTTCTTATTATACACACTTAGAGAATTTTGTAGTTTTCTTCTGTGGTACTTATAAAATTATAACCTCTTGTGAGTGTCTTTAATTCCTGTTTTTCCCATTAAATTGTGGGCCATCTGAGAAGATTAACCAAGCTATGATTATTCACTGTTGCATGCTCAACATCTAATCTAGTACTTGGCTCAAAAATTTGTAATGAATGAATGACTATAGGGACTAGAGTTATCTACTTCATGTTTGCTGTGTGACTCAAGAAATATCTACTAAAAATTTTATAATAAATAGGCACAAGGAAGCCTGTCATACTAAAAAAAAAATCCTCCCTCTCGATGTCCTCAGTACCCTCATGCTAACTAAACCCTCTTAAATGTGCACTCTTTGCTGTTCAGCACTACCAGGTAAGTGTTCTATATTCTGAAAAATTGTTTATTCTGTTGTTTTCTTCTACTTACTGAAATCTTAAGGTCCTTAAAAAGCTCATTAGTGTGTATAGGATTTCTTTTTTTTTTCCAGGAATCACTAGTGAAAATGGAGAGAGAACAACAGGAGGGTAGAGAGAAACAGAAGGCATCTGAGGGGCATTTGTTTGTATGGGATGATTTTGTGTTCATCTATAGTTTCAAGCCAAGTATTACCATAGACCAGGGGTTGATAAACTATTTCTGTAAAGTACCAGATAACAAAAACTTTTGGCTTTGTGAACTATGCATTTTCTGGCACAATACTCAATTCTGCTTTTGTAATAGCAAAGCAGTCATGATAATACCTAAATAAATAGGTTTGGCTGTATTCCAATTAAACTTTATTTACATATCATAACAGTTTGGGTTTGGCCCGAAGGCCACAGTTTATCCACTCCTGTGTCTAGAGAGTTATTAGTCAGAGGCAGGGTGCTTTGCCTCATGACTGGTACTTGATTTGGATACTCCTCGTATTAGAGAGTATCCCTTGAGGAAGAATTCCTCATTGGAAAGATATGATGGAACATAGAACACTTAGAATACAACTATCAATCCTTCCCCACTTTGGCTTTGTCCATGAGTCCTTGCTATATGTTCCTTGAGGGAGGGAGAGGGAGGGGGGAGGGGAAAGTGGTGGGGGAAAGGCAGAGACAAATGTATTTGGAAAAAAATAGATAAATTAATTTAAAAAAATAAAAAAATAATGAAATTGTTTAAAATGGAGGAAGATATATTCTAGGGCAAAATAAAGTCATTTTTATGCCTTAAAAAGAAGAATACAACTATCAGTTGTTTTCATATTTTGACACTAGTATTATAATTAAGTAGTATACAAGTAGGAGTAGTGGTTAATCTCTTTGTATCATTTCAAACCCTGGCCTTTCTATACCTAGTGAACTTACTGGTAATATGGTATTTCATTAATATAGCAAGGAATTCTATCTTTTCTATCTCATTTATAGAGAACCAAACAGTACTTGAAACCCTTCAGGCATATTACAAGACTGAGAAAAAAAATACATGCAATTTACCATTGCATTTCTTTCCTGAAGAATCCAAGTTGAGAGGAAAGGATATGAAATTGTTTGGTTATGGTGGAGCCCTATCAAGAATGAATAAACATACTGGGGAAGATTACAGAAGAACAACTAGTTCAGAAGTAAGTGGTGAGTTTATCTGGGGCCATGTGACATAAGTTGATATAATTGAGTCCGCAATACTTGTATTACCTGAGCTCTGATCCAGTTGTTGCCCCTTCAAAATAGTCCTCATATGCTACAGGAGATAGCCTTTTGCCAAGTAGCATTAACCATGAACCAAACCCTTCCCAATCCCTTTTGTCAAGTACTGCAATATCTTCTCATGGAGTATTAGGGGCAAAGCAACATAGCAAATTTAAAACATGACTACAACTCCCTAATTGGATATTTATATCTTAGTTGAATAAAAAGCTCTGGACTCCTGATTTTGAGGGCCAGCGGTCAGGTTAAGATATATATAGTTTACCTATTGTCAAATATGACATAGTGCTTAACAAAGTAGACTCTGAAATGTCAGAGCCTAGGTTTAAATCCTGGTTTCTCCACTTACTATGTGACTTTGGATATGCTACCTAAGTTCACAGGACTTCATTTTCTCAAACTTTTAAGATGAGGTAACTTAACGGGAAGTGCTTAGTTCACTACCTGATATGTGGAACTCAGCAGAAGAGCTATTATTACTTTTCTCTTTACCTTCCTGTGCTATTGCCAAAATGAATGTGAGGGTATGTGAAATGATGAAAAGAGCAGTGAGGGAATCAGACAAATCCAAGATTAAATACTGGTTCAAAAACATATTAGCTGAGTGAGTATAGATAGGTTACTTTACATATATTAGCTAAGTTAACATCATTGAAGTTCAGTTTCCTTGTCTGAAAATGGACATAATTTCATAAATATAATATACTATACACAAAAATAATAATAATTACTGTGAATATTCAATCTTCCTATATGTAAGTTCTCTCTACAATACTTTTTGGACCTCAAAATAATTCAAATGATAAAGTATATTTTGTCTTATCTCTGAGTTTTCCATTTCATCCTGCATATACTACAATACTCGCTTGTCCCTATAGATTCCTACTATGGTTTCCTACCTTAATTTCTTCATCAACAGTGTCCTGGGTTACAGAACTCTGGAGATCTGGAACCTAAGAGGAAAGATTCCAAGGATGGTGATGTACTCTCATCTTGGATTAGAGGCTAGACTAAGGACATGGAAAGCAATTATTGCAAATGAACAGAGCTATAGAATGTATCTACTATGATTAAGTACTAAAACAGTATCTTCCATGGGGATTATAATGGGGAAATACACAGTCCAATATTCTTCATGCCCAGCACAGGAGATACTCTCCTTTTCCAAACCTGTACAAATGTTGGCAGGATGTTATTCAAGGTTTTCCCAATACCTCATTACTCTTTTTCCCATACTAGTAAACATGTTCATTTCTTCAGCAATTCTTGACTGGGTATTTATAATCTTGGCATTTTTAAACACAATCTAGTAAGAATCAATGTATTCATAAATGACCCTGAGATCCTACCTGTAATATCCTAAAGAACTTTCTGAATCATCAAAG
This sequence comes from Pteronotus mesoamericanus, assembly GCF_021234165.1. NCBI lineage: Eukaryota > Metazoa > Chordata > Mammalia > Chiroptera > Mormoopidae > Pteronotus > Pteronotus mesoamericanus. Next base: position 1,588,311 of record NW_026555150.1, read on the forward strand.
AAAGGTAAATTGATATGAACTGAAAGAGAATTTAAGCACATGAATTTTGGGTTCTTAATCTGCATTAACTGACTTGAGTTGTGCTCAAATTTTGTAAATACTGCTAAACCTTCTGTGTTTGCATGGTGAATGTACAGAATATTCAATTAACCGAAATGGTCCATTCCTGCTGGATTTCTGGAAGACCAAGAATGGGCTTCCTTAGATTGTTCTACTGTAACAATCTGTTACTAAATCATATTGGGTTTGATAGCAACCTGCTATTGCAATACACACTAAACAGAAGATTGCTTTCCCTGGAACAGAAGGTGGACCACTTTTACATGTGCTATTAAAAGAGCATATTTACTCAGTGGCTTTTAATATCTCTGTGGGTAAATTTAGGTTTTTAAACAATGTTCTACTGAAGTTTCCCTTATAAAAAGAAGCTTGCTATATAAGTATTATATAGGCATCTTTTGGTATTGAGTCATAATTAAAATCTTGGCCTTATACACCATTATTTGATACCACCCTTAATTCCCCTGGCTACCCAACAAAGAACCTAGATTTCATTAATGTTCATTCATACCACCATGTGGTGTTCATTCCTATTTTTACTCATACTGATCTTTCTGCCTGCAGTGTGCTTTGTTTTCTTTCCCTCTGCCTAGCTAAACTTCGAAATATTTTAAGGACCATTGAAAGACACCTCCTCCTCTAAAAAGCCTTCCCTGGTTTCTCTAGATTTCACACATGTTATTCCTTCTGGAGGAAATATGGTTTTTTTACTACACTTCTTCTCTGACTGATTTACATGTCTTGACATACATTTATTTTTTAATCTCAGGAAGGCTTTTCCTGCCCCAAAGTACATCAGTTTTTCTTAAAAGCGGAGTTGTTATTTAGAATATATTTAAAATATAAACATTTGTAGATTTTTCTATCATTTTGTTATTAAATTCTAATTTCACTGTGGTCAGTGAACATATTCAGTATGATTTTAGTCATTTAAAATATGTTGAGACTTGCTTTATGGCCCAGCATAAGGTCTATGTTGATAAATGTTCCATGTGTACTTGGAAATAATGTGTATGCTACAGTCTTTCAGATAGGTGTTCTATAAATGTCAATTAGGTAATTTTTGTTAATTGTTGTAACAGATGCTGTTAATGCCTCACTCATATCCTTGGGACACTATCATGTGCTCTGGCCTACTTCAAAGTGCAAGCGGCTTACAGCACTATGACCAAGGGCATTTTCTAGAAAGGTGGAAGTTTGTGCTACCAAGAGCACATTGTAGGTCAGAAGTTCTGGAGAGTTTATTACCCTAGATAGTAGCCCTTCACTGATGAATCTTGGAAGTAGGTGTATAAATATTCCATGTCTTTGGGATAATACTGAAAAAGATTTTTTAAAAACTTTTTCTCAGAGATGACTCACAAGAATAAACTCCATTACCCACAGCAGTAGCTGGCTTTCCTTTCCTTTAACAATTCCCTAGTCTACTACCTGCTTTTCTTGTACTGCTCAAATCTATTACTAGAATTGAAATCCTTGTCTCCAGCCATATCTGCTTCTGGGATGCCCAAACTAAGGTCATTTGTTATATCTTCTATATCCTCACTAATTTTTGTCTGGTTGTTTTCTCAATTAGTGCAAGAGGTGTGTTAATGTCTCCTAATCTGATTGTGGATTTGTATATTTCTTCCCTTTTGCTAATGTGTGCTTTATATAGTTTTAAACTATATAAGTACATGCAAATTTAGAATTAGTACTTCCTGCTGAGTTGGCATTTTATTATTATAAAATGTGCCTCCTTATCTCCTTCCCTCTCTTTTTTCTATCTCAGAGCTAATATTAATATAGTTACATTAGCATCCTTTCAGTTAGTTGTATAGTTAGCATGGTATAATTTTTTTCATTCTTTACTTTTGGGTGTCAGATTTTCTTATACTTATTATCTCTGGTAAACAGCCTGTGTTTGGGTTTTATTTTCGGTTTTAGACTGACGATGTTTGTCTTTTACTTGTAGTCTACACTCATTATTTTAAATTTAGTTACTGAGGTATGTGGGTTCATGTCTAATAGTTACTATGTAGTTTTTTAAAATATATTATTTATTTATTTTTAGACAGAGGGGAAGGGAGGGAGAAAGAGAGGGAGAGTAGCATCAATGTGTGCCTGCCTCTCTCATGTCCCCTACTGGGGACCTGGTCCACAACCCTGTGCCCTGACTCTGAATAATACCAGCAATGCTTTGGTTTTCAGGCCAGCACTCAATCCACTGAGCCACACCAGCCAGGGCTGTACTTTCTTTTTTGACTTTAATTGTTTATTTTTCAATTACAGTTGACATACAATACTGTATTAGTTCTAGGTACACAACCTAGTGTTGAGATATTATATAATTCACTACCTAGTCACCTCAATAAATCTAGTGCCCACATGACACCATACATAGTTATAATATTACTGACTGTATTTCCTATGCTGTACTTCACATCCCCTTCACTATCCTGTAATTACCAATTTGTACTTCTTAATACTTTCACATTTTCATCCATCACTCTAAACCCCCTCCCATTTGGAGAATCCTCAAAATGTTCTCAATATCTATGAGTCTGTTTCCGTTTTGCTGGCTTGTTTATTTTGTTTTTTAGATCTATTTTGTCTTGTGTAAGTATTGCTACCCCATCTTTTGTTTGTTTGGTTTTTGTTTCCATTTTCATGAAATATATTTTTCCATCCCTTTACTCTCAGTCTGGTGTGTCTTTCAATCTGAAGTGAGTCTCTTGTACACTGTATATGTAAGGGTCTTGTTTTGTTATCCATTCAGCCTCCACATGTCTCTTGATTGGAGCATATAATTCATTTGCATTTAAAGTAAATGTTGATAGATATATATTTATTACCATTTTATTATATATAATTTTATCTGTATAATTTTTTATTGTTGTTTAGTTATAGTTGTCCCAATTTTTCTCCAGTTGCTCTCCCCTGCTTTGCCCCATCCAATCCCTGCTCCCAAAAACAATCTCCACCCCATTGTCCTTGTTTTTAATATTTTTTTCTTCTTCCTAACAAAAACCATTTAACATTTCTTGTAATACTGGTTTGGTGATGATGAACATGTACTTTCTCTTTGGCTGGTTCTGCCTATGTTCTTCTTCTCTTTCCTTGGTTTATTTTGCATTGATCAAGTGAGTTTTTTTCTGTTAGTTCATTTATATTCCATTATTTCTTTTATTACTCTATTCATAATAAATCATTTTATATTGTTTAATGGATACCCTAGACATTACAACATGTATCCTTATCCCATTAAAGTGTAATATAAATGAGTGCTTTTATTATTTCCCAAGCATATAAGAACCCTTTAATACTCTACTGCTATTCATGCTCCTCTTACGTTCTGTGACATTGTCAAGAGTGTTCAGTCTATATGTATTGAAAGCCACCCAATTTAGCATTTTTATTGCTTTAAGTGGTCAATACTCATTTGAATTTACCTTTAAAAAGTTCATTATTCTACCTTACTGTATTTTTGTCTTAAATCACTTTCCTTTCATAAACATTTCCTCTTTAGTATGTCTTTTACTGCAGATTCTTTGGTAATTAATTCTTTCAGGTTCTGTTTGCCTGAAGATGTTTTATTTTGCTTGAGTGTATGAATGTATTTTCACTGTAAATTATATGGTGAATTTGCAGTTTTTTGCATTAAGTACTTTAAAGAACTCCTGTTTTATTCTCCCTTTAGTATTTTCTATTTTAAAAAATCAGCTATTAGTCTTAGTGGTGCTCTTTGGGAGGTCGTGGGGTTTTTTAAAAACACCTTTGGCTGATTTCAATATTGTCTTTTGTCATTGATTTCTTTTTACTGTTGTTCAATTACTGTTGTCCCCATTTTCCTCCCATTACCCTCCTCTGCTCTACCCACCCCCTACCTCTCACATTCAGTCTCTGTCTCCCCCGTTGTCCTTGTCTCTGGACCTTTTATACATGTTCCTTGACTTGACCCTTCCCCTTTGTTCTACTGTTGTTTCCCTCCCCCATCCTCTCTTATCACTGTCAGTTTGTTATTTATTTCTGTGTCCTTTGTTCTTTTTCTTACTTGTTTGTTTTGTTGTCATTGATTTTTAAAAGTTGTACCTGTTTTTTTGAATTTACATTTTCAAATAGTGTATCTCTAAATTCTAGAATTTCCATATGATTCTTTTTTGTTAATTAAAAAAAAAAGTGTTATTCAACTACTGTTGTCCCAATTTTCCCCAAACCACTCTCCCCCACCCCACTTACCCCACCTCCCACACTCAATCTTACATGCTTTGTCCATAGGTCCTTCATACATGTTCCTTGATGACCCATCTCATTCTTTCCTCCATTATCCCCCTCTCCTCTTCCCTCTGCTCACTGTCAGTTTGTTCTTTATTACAATGTCTCTGGTTATATTTTGCTTACTTGTTTGCTTTGTTGATTAGGTTCTGCTTAAAGGTGAGATCATGTGCTCACCTTTATGTTAATGGTCTTTGTTAGGAAGAAGAAGAAAAAATATTAAAAACAAGGACAATGCCACAGTATCTTCCACCGCCTGGCTTATTTTACTTAGCATAATACTCTCCAGTTCCATCCATGCTGTTGCGAAGGGCAGTAGCTCCTTCTTTCCTTATGTTGTGTAAGTATTCCATTGTGTAAGTGTACTATAGTTTTTTGATCCACTCATTTACTAATGGGCACTTAGGCTGTTTCCAGCACTTGGCTACTGTAAATTGCACTGCTATAGGCCACTGTAATCAAAACAGTCTGGTACTGGCATAAGAATAGACACATAGATCAATGGAATGGAATAGAGCACCCAGAAATAAACCCATGTTTCCTTTTTCTTTTTTAATGAATTTACTAGAGTGACATTGTTTATTGATATTATTTAGGTTTCAGGTGTACAGCTCTATAATACATCATTTATATATCATATCGTGTGTTTTCCACCCCAAGTCAAGTCTCCTTCCAGCACCATTTATCCTCCCTTTATCCTATTCTACCTCCTTCATTTTCCTCTGGTAGTCACCATACTGTTTGTGTCTATGAGTAATTTTTAGATTCTAGCTCTCTGGCAAATTTTGTTTTCTTTAATTCCTTAACTATAGTTACTCATAATTATTTTGTTATCCTTGTCTGATACTTCAGTATATGAATCTTTTGTTTCTCTAATTTTAGGGTATATATATTTTTTTACTCTGTGATCATTTTATTTACTTTTTTATTATGCAAAATAACATTTTTTATTTATTTTTTTCCTTTTTGCATCAGTCATTTTTTTTATTTTATTTTAATTTATTTTTTCAAATACATTTGTCTCTGCCTCCCCCCCACCACTTTCCCTTGCCCTCTCCCTCCTTCCCTCCCTCAGCTCTTCCCCTTTGGTTTTGTCCATGAGTCCTTGCTATATGTTCCTTGATTTTCCCCTTCCCTTTCTTTTCCCCACCCCCTCCCTCCTTCCCTCTTGTTTCTGTTGATTTCTTTTCTTTTCAGTGTGGCTGGTCTTATTTTCCTTGCATCTTTGTATTGTTACACTTATAGGTGAGATCATATGGTATATTTTTATGTAATGTATTAAATAATTTACACAGTTATATTTTATTTAAATCTAAAAGTGCACAAAATCGTAGATGAATTTGATGTTACCTTCCTCAAGAAATATTTTAATTTTCATTCTGGAAAATACTTAGGTAAAAGTGCTAGCGACTCTAGTATTCTTTAATCCATGAGTGCCTTTGTGAGGTTTTTCTCTGCCTTTACTCTGGATTGCAGTTCCTTAAATTCCCAACTAAATACCCTACATGTTTAAAAGAAATCCTCTTCTTTTACAAAATTTGAACTACATACATACACACATCAGGTATTCAAATAATGTTTCATTCAATATCGTTTTGTTGCAACATTAAACAGATGCTATAGAAACTTAACTCTTGTTTATATCGAGTAACCTATTGTAAAATTGGTTTCATTTTATGTTGTTTGGCCACAGTTCTGAGAACCTATTGATGATGTTAAGTGAGGATATACTCCCCCCACACACACACACATAGAATATAAAAATTCTGTGTGTAATTTATACTATATTATTTTATATCAAAGTGTTATTTTTGTTTTACCCAGCTCTTGGTGTATTCAATAGATGAATTTATCTGAAAATATATAGTCTATCACTGTCAGAAACATAAGTTTACCAAGGACTACTGTAGTAAAGCTAAATGGAAGTTGTGGAACTACAAAGGAAACTAGACTTCAAGACAATTTCAGAGAATCAAGATGGCGGAGGAGTGAGTGGAAGTCACACTGACTTCCTCCCAGGACAAATCTGGAATTACAACTAAACTGTAAAGAAATCACCTGAAACAAACAACTGAACAAGAAGAGAGAGGAGCCTTATAACATCAGAGGCAGAAGAATCAGCTTTAGTGCAATCTAACTGGTAAAGAGTGCAATAGAGACTTGAGAAGGCAGCCGGGGAACCCATGGGCGGCAACACCAAAAGGATACAGAAAGGTCCAGTTGGATCCTTCTGAGAATTGGGTCTAGACCAAAACTAGGGATCTCCAGCCTACAGCACCAGAGCCCCAAAAAGTACACAGAAAATAGCCAGCTGCAAAGTGCGGTAGGGTTGCTCTGTGCCAAAGACAGGCGGTTGGAAATGCAAAGAACTATTAAAAAGGGAAAATGCATAAATTTTTATTTACAGCCACTTACCCTGGTCTCCAGCAAAGGTGGGGGCAGACTGGGCTAGAGATGCCTGAGGAGAGACTGGGGAAGGAGGCTTTGGGGAGAGAACCGAGAGAGTAGCTGGCAGGATCCCAGTGTTGACTCATCCCCTAAGCGGCAGCAGCCATCTTGCTCAGGGAGAGACCACTCTCCTTGAGCTGCAGCAGCGACAGAGGACCCAATAGTCCCACCCCCAGGTGGGATCCGGCCCCACCCTGTGCTGTCTAAGCTGCTGGCTGAGTGCAGAGCTGTAGCCACACATAGAAGATCCCTGACTAAAATGGGTGCAGAATGATTTGGAGACACTTGAGTATAGATTGGGGATGGAGCCTTTGGGAAGAGAACTAAGAGAATAGCCGATGGGATTCCACTGCTGCTTTCTCCCTGCAGCAGCCATCTTGCTCAGCAGAGACCACCCCCCCAAGTGGCAAAAGACTAAAAGGACCCAATAACCCCACTCACAGTAGGGACTCTGCTGGGCCCTGACCTGCCTAAGACAGCCTGCAGAGTGCAGAATGACTATATCAACAGTTGAAGGAGACAGCCACAGATAGCGTATTCCTGGAAGTTTTGAAAAGCCTGCCTAAGATCAGATAGGGTCAACATCTAACATCATAAGAGGCAGATCCAGAAAGAAACAAAACAGTGGTCTCCTACCATAGAAGTTCACATCACAAAGTCAGGAAATCAAGACAGATCTATTTAAAAAGCAGAAGCAAAAAAAAAAAAAAAAAAAAAAAGACGAGTCTCACAAATACTGAGAAGACAAAGAAATATCCCCCACTCAAAGGGAAAAGAGGAATCCAAAGAAAGAGAACTAAACAAAATAGAGGCAAGTAAACTGTCAGATATTGAGTTCCAAACAACAGTTCTAAAGAAGCTCAGTGACCTCAGAGAGAATTACAAAATACTATAGAGAATCTACAAGGAACTTACTTCAAACTACATCAGCATGAAAAAGGACATAGAAACTATCAATAAGAGACAAGAAGAAATGAAGAATACAGTTTCTGAATTGAAGAACACACTAGAAGGAATCAAAAGCAGGCTAGAAGAAGCTGAGGATCGAATCAGCAAGCTGGAGGACAAAGTAGAATAAAGCTCTCAGAAAGAGCAAGAAAATGAAAAAAAAAAGACTAAAAAAGAATGAAGAGGCATTCAGGGAAATGCAGGATAACCTGAAATGGAAGAACATCCATATAATATGAATACCAGAAGGAGAAAAGGAGGAGGAATGGATAGAGAACCTGTTTGAAAAGGTAATGATGGAAAACTTCCCTAATTGGAGGAGACAAAAAGTCACACAAGTCCAGGAAGCACAGAGGGTCCCATTCAAAAGGAACCCAATGAGGCCCACTCCAAGACACATCATCATTAAAATGGCACCTATCAAAGACAAACAGAGAATCCTAAAACAAGTAAGGGAGAAAGAGGTAGCAACATATAAGGGAGCACTGATACAGCTACTAGCTGACTTCTCAACAGAAACACGACAAGCCAGAAAAGAGTGGCAAGAAATATTCTAAGTAATGAAAAGCAAAGGCCTGTAACCAAGACTGCTCCACCTAGCAAGGATCTCAGTTAAAATGGAAGGCAAAATAAAGAGTTTCCCAGACAAAAGAAGGTGCTAGAATACACCTCCACCAAACCAGCACTGGAAAATATGATAAAGGGACTGCTTTAAGATGTGGAAAAAGAATCTATGAATACCTAGGTCCTTTCCCAGTTGCCAATACTTGATATTACCAATATTTTTAATACATATTAATCTGATTGTGACAATGATGTATTATTTTAATTGCTCTTTTATTATATGTTGATACTAAGCCTGTTTTTGTATATTTCTGGCCTATTTCTATTATTTTTAAAAATATTTAAATGACTCTTTGGTATTGTTTATCTATTTATTGATTAAAGGTTTGTAGAATTTTTCCCCAACAGAAAAAAAAAGAACAACTATTAACCCCTTTTTTGGTGATGGGAAATACTTTCCTATTCTATTACTTGTCCTTTAACTTTGTTTATATGTATATTACTATATAGTCTTAATGTTTTATAACTCATATTGTCAATATTTTACATTAGATCTTCTGGGTTTGAATATGTTACTTCAGGGAAAGAAAAATATTAGTGTGTATGTTATCCTAAAACTCTTTAGTTTCTACATACTAATTTTAACTCACCTGAATATTTCTTGTATAATGTGTGAAACAGTGCTCTATATTTATTTAAAGTCATAGTTGTCCATGAACCTTATTGGTCTTTTTTTAAATTTTATTTTAATTTTTTTCAAATACATTTGTCTCTGCCTCCCATCCCACCACTTTCCCTTGCTCCCTCGCTCCTTCCCTCCCTCCGCTCTTCCCCTTTGGTTTTGCCCATGAGTCCTTGCTATATGGTCCTTGACTTGTCCCATCCCTTCCTTTTCCCGGCTCCCCTCCCTCCTTCCCTCTTATCTCTTTTGGTTATTTTTCCTTTCAGTGTTGCTGGTCTTATTTTCCTGGATCTTTGTATTGTTGGTTAGGTTACACTTATAGGTGAGATCATATGGTATTTGTCTTTCGCCTCCTGGCTTTGTTTACCTAGCATAATGCTTTCAAGTAACATCTATGCTGTCGCGAAGTTTAGTAGTTCTTTTTTTCTTTCTGCTGTGTAGTATTCCATTGTGTATATGTACCATTATTCTTTGATCCAATCATCTACTGATGGGCATTTAGGCTGCTTCCAACACTTGGCTATTGTAAATTGGGCTGCTATGAACATTGGGGTGCATAGGTTCTTTTGTATTGACGTTTTGGTGTTCTTAGGGTATGGTCCCAGCACGGGAATCACTGTTTCGAAAGGCAGTTCCATTTTCAGCTTTTTGAGGAAATTCCACACCGCTTTCCACAGTGGCTGCACCAGTCTGCATTCCCACCAACAATGTACTAGGGTTCCCTTTTCTCCACAGCCTCGCCAGCACCTGTTGTTTCTTGACCTGCATATGATGGCCATTCGGATCAGGGTGAGGTGGTACCTCATGGTGGTTTTGATCTGCATTTCTCTGATGGCTAGTGATGCTGAGCATCCTTTCAAATGCCTCTGGGCCCTCTGTATCTCCTCCCTGGAAAAACATCTGCCCAGGTCCTTTGCCCATTTTTTGATTGGATCGTTTGTCTTCTTGGAGTAAAGTCGAGTGAGTTCTTTATATATCTTGGAGATCAAACCTCTATCTGATGTATCATTAGCGAATGTATTTTCCCATATGGTTGGCTCCCTTTTCATTTTGCTGATGTTTTCTTTTGCCGTGCAGAAGCTTCTTCTTTTGATGACGTCCCACTTGTTTATCCTTTCCTTTATGTCCATTGCTTTAGGAGACATATCAGTGAAGAAATTGCTGCGTGGGATATCTGAGAGTTTCCTGCCAAGGTTCTCCTCTAGGACTTTGATGGTTTTGCGACTTCTACTTAAGTCTTTTATCCATCTTGAGTTTATTTTTGTTTATGGTGTCAGATGATGATCAAATTTCAATTTTTTCAATGTAGCGATCCAGCTCTCACAACACCATTTCTTGAAGAGGCTATTATTGCTCCATTTTATGCTTCTGCCCCCTTTGTCAAATATTAGATGCCCATAGAGACCTGGGCTTATTTCTGGGCTTTCTATTCTGTTCCACTGGTCTATGGGTCTGTTCTTGTGCCAGTACCCGCTTGTTTTGAGTATAGTGGCTTTGTAGTAGATTTTGATGTCCGGTATTGTGATCCCTCCTACTTTGTGTTTCTTTCTCAAAATTACTGCGGCTATTCGGGATCGTTTATGGTTCCATATAAATTTTTGAAATGTCTGTTCTATTTCTCTGAAATATGCCATTGGTATCTTAATAGGGATTGCGTTGAATCTATAAATTGCTTTCGGTAGTATGGACATTTTGATGATATTAAATGTTCCAATCCATGAGCACGGTATATGCTTCCATTTATTTGTATCTTCCTTAACTTCTTTTTTCAATGTTGTATAGTTTTCTGCGTACAGGTGTTTTACGTCTTTGGTTAAACTTATGCTTATGTACTTTATTTTTCATCTTGCTATATCTAATGGTATTTTTTTTTTCTGATTTCTTCTTCCTCTATTGCATTGCTGGTTTACAAAAATGTCTTTGATTTCTGAATGTTGATTTTGTACCCTGTTGTTTTGCCTAATTCACTTATTAGGTTGAGGATTTTTTTGGTTGTGTCTACAGGGATCTCTATGTACACTATCAAGTCATCTGCAAACAATGATAGCTTTACTTCCTCCTTTCCTATTTGGATACCTTTTATCTCTTTCTCTTGTCTGACCACTGTGGCTAGGAATTCCAATACGATGTAGAAAAGAAGCGGTGAGAGCGGACATCCTTGTCGTGTTCCCCATCTTAGTGGGAAAACTTTCAGTTTTTGCCCGTTGAGTATGATATTGGCTGTGGGTTTTTCATATATGGCTTTTATTATTATGAAGAATGTCCCATTTATTCCCATTTTGCTGAGTGTTTTGAACATAAATGGGGGCTGTCCCTTATCGAATGCTTTTTCTGCATCTATCAAGATGATCATGTGTTTTTTGTCTTTTCTTTTATTTATGTGATGTACCACATTTACTGATTTGCGTATATTGAACCATCCCTGCATCCCTGGGATGAATCCCATTTGATTGTGGTGGATAATCTTTTGAATGTATTGCTGGATGAGGATTGCCAATATGTTGTTGAGGATTTTAGCATCTATGTTCAGAGAAATTGGCCTGTAGTTTTCTTTCTCTGTAGGGTCTTTATCTGGTTTTGGGATCAGGGTGATGCTGGCCTCATAGAAAGAGTCTGGGAGTCTTCCCTCCTCTTCGATTTTTTGGAATAGTCTGAGAAGGACAGGGGTTAGCTCTTCCTTAAATGTTTTGTTAAATTTTCCTATGAAACCATCCGGACCTGGGCTTTAGTGTGCTGGGAGTTTCTTGATAAATGCTTCAATTTCCCCAGCTGTTATCGGTCTGTTCAAGCTTTCTGTTTCTTCCTCCTTCACTGATGGAAGATTATACTTTACTTAAAATTTGTCCATTTCATCAAGATTTTCAAATTTCTTGGCACATAATTGTTCATAATAGTTTCTGATAATCATTTGTATTTCTGTGGTATCAGTTGTTAATTCTCCTCTTTCATTTCTGATATTATTAATTTGGCTCCTCTCCCTTTTTCTCTTGATGAGTTTCCTTAAAGGCTTGTCAATTTTATTTATTTTTTCAAAGAACCAGCTTCTGGATTGGTTGATCCTCTGAATCGTTCTTTTTGTCTTTATTTCATTCAGTTCGGCTCTCATCTTGACTATTTCCTTCCTTCCACTTGCTCTGGGATTTATTTGTTGTTGGTTCTCCAGTTCTTGAAGTTGTAGTGTTCGGCCTTTTATTTGAAATGTTTCTATCTTTTTTAGGTAAGCCTGTATTGCTATGAACTTCCCCCTCAGGACAGTTTTTGCTGTGTCCTTTAGGTTTTGGACTGTTGTGTGTTCCTTTTCATTTGTTTCCAGAAATTATTTGATTTCTTCTCTTATCTCATTATTGACCCATTCATTGTTTCATAGTCTCCTGTTGTGTGTCCATGAGTTTGCAAGTTTTTGAAGTTTCTCTTTGAGATTGATTTCCAGTTTCAATCCCTTGTGGTCTGAGAAAAAGTTTGGTATTATTTCAACTTTCCTGAATTTGCTGAGGTTTGCTTTGTGTCCTATCATGTGGTCTATCTTTGAAAAACTGCCATGAGCATTTGAAATTAATGTGTATATTTTTTCTTTGGGATGTAATGTTTTATATATGTCATTTAAGTCCCTTTGTTTCAGGGTGTCATTCAGCGCCACAATATGTTTATTAATGTTTTGTTTGGAAGATCAGTCCATTTTTGACAGTGGGGTGTTGCAATCCCCTACTCTCAGTGTGTTGCTGTCTATATCTTTTTGGAAGTCATCCAACAATTTCCTTATAAACTTGGGGGCTCGTATATTGGGAGCATATAAGTTTACAATGTTGATGTCTTCTTGATAGATTGTTCCTTTAAGTATTATAAAGTGTCCCTCTGGGTCTCTCTTTATGGCATTTGTTTTGAAATCTACTTTGCCTGATACAAGTATGGCAACCCCAGCCTTTTTCTCATGCCCATTTGCTTGGAATATTTTTTTCCATCCTTTTACTTTAAATCTGTGTAGGTCTCTTGCTCTGAGGTGGCTCTGTTGTAGACTGCATATGTGTCGGTCTTTTATTCTTATCCATTCAGCTACCGTGTGTCTTTTGATTGGGGCACTTAGTCCATTCACATCGAGAGATATTACTGATAGAAACTTACTTATCTTTTCTCTTTGTACCTGTGTTCCTCTCTTTCTCATTCTTTTCCTTCATCTGCTTAAACCAGTCCCCTTAGCATATCTTGGAGTGCTCGTTTTGTCGCGAGGTATTCTTTAGTCTTCTGTTGTCTGGGAAACTCTGTATTTCCCCTTCTATTTTAAGGGAGAGCCTAGCTGGGTAGAGCAGCCTTGGCTGTATGCCCTTGCTTTTCATGGCTTGGAATATTTGTTGCCATTCCCTTCTGGCTTGTAGTGTTTCTGTTGAGAAGTCAGCTCCTAGGCATATTGGGGCCCCCTTGTATGTTACTTTCTCCTTCTCCCTTGCTGCCTTGAGGATTCTCTTTGTCTTTGACGTTTGCCACTTTAATGATGATGTGTCTTGGAGTGGACCTTTTTAAGTCCCTCTTGAGTGGAATCCTCTGTGAGTGCTGGATGCATGAGAGCCTTTCTCTCCTCAAATTAGGGAAATTTTCCATCATTGCTTTTTCAAGGAGGTTCTCTATCCCTTGCTTCTCTTTTCTCCTTCTGGTATCCATAATATACGGATATTAATTGCGTTTCAGATTGTCCTGCATTTCCCTAAATGTGTCTTTATTCTTTTTGAGTCGTTTTTCCATCTCTTGTTCTTTCTGGGAGCTTCTTTCTACCTTATCTTCCATCTCACTGATTCGATCCTCAGCTTCATCCAGCCTGCTTGGATTCCTTCTACTGTGTTCTTCAATTCAAAAATTGTATTCTTCATATTCTCTTTTGTCTTCGTGATAGTCTCTATGTCCTTTTCCAGGCTGATATAGTTTGCTGTAAGATCCTGATAGTTTCTCTGCAGTTTTTCATAGTTATCTTTGAGCCGGCTGAGCTCATTGAGCTTCCTTAGAACGATTGTTTTGAATTCAGTATCTGATAGTTTCCTTGCCTCTATTTTATTTATCTCTCTGTGTGGGGGGGGTACCCTTTTCCACTCATTTGGGGATAACTTCTTTTTAGTCCAATTTTTGTGAGAGTCTGTTAAGTATTTTTGTCCTTTACTTTTCTTTCTGGGCCTGCCTCTGATGATGTCAGTTGTTGACCCTATAGGACCTTGGGTTGTTTGTTTGAGCCTTCCAGGGGTCTACTGTCTGTGTCTGACTCCTGCTTGAGCACCTCTGTGACCCCTTTGGTCAATGCTGGGCTATTTTTTCGGATCTCTCTGCACTCTCACGCTGGCTCCTTCAGCGCACTCCCAGCGCGGCAGGAACCCCTGCCTGCCTGGGCTCTCATGTACTTCCCCCAGACCGGGGGGCTTATTTGCAATCTTGCAAACTCATCTGGACCCCCTGGCCAGCGAGCTCCATGGCACTGCTCAGTTTAGGGTCTTCTATTGTGAATTTTCCCCGCTTTTGGCTCTTTGGGTGCGTTGCTTGCCCTCGCCAAATGGGGACTACGGAAATGGGAGGAAGTCAGCGCCAGGACTCTCGGGTTAATCCTGTCTCTGGTCTCTCCTCCAGGGACTCTGGGCAGCTCTACTAATTTTGTGGGCAGCTCCACAATCGCGGGCAGGCAGGTCAATTTATGCCTGCCCTTGCTGCTCTGTGCACTCCCTCGCAGGCCGTATTGGTGCCAATCTGTCGGAGGCCTTGCCGGCCGGTGTAAGAGTTGCCAGCCCATGCGGGTCACACACACTCTCGCCACCTCTCACTGGTTACTCGGCGCCAGTGTGCGCGCCTGCACTGGGTGTTTTTGGGGTGTCTATGTGTACTTTTCGGCTTTTGGCTCTTTAGGGTTGATGCCTGTTCCCGCGCAATGGAGACTAGGGCAAGGAGAAGGAGTCCGGACTCCCCGGTTCCTCCGCCTGTTCTTTCCCCAATACCTCCATTTCTAGACTCTCCTCTGGGGCCTCCGGGCTTTTCCCTGACCCCTTTGGCCAAGGATCCACCCCCTGTGCAGACTGCGTTTCAATAGCAGGGTCTCTGGTTCATGCGGACCCCGCTTCTGCCTCTTTGGGGTCGTGCCTTTCCAGCCCACAATGGAGACTACAGAACGGGGAGGGAGTCGGGACTCCCTGGTTCCTCCTCCCATTCTTTCCCCAATGCCTCCATCTCCAGTCTCTCCTCAAGGCTCTCCCAGCCAGTATGCACTCAACCCCGCAGCTCACACGCTTACAATCTGTGTGTGGAGCGCACAAAAGGCAGGTTAATTGATTCCCTTATGCCTGAGCAAGATGGTAGCTTCAGAGTGGGAGGCGCGCCGTCACCGGGGCTCCACCTGCCACAGTGTCAGTTCTCTTCACAAAGTTTTCCTCACCAGTCTTTTCCCAGGCACCAGCCCACCCCACTGCCACCTCTACCCAGAGATCAAGGAGGGTTGCTGCCACTGGAACTTTTGCGTTGGCCCTTTAAATGTGTCTTTGCATCCCCAGCCACCTGTCTCTGGCAAAGAGCGCCCCTAAGCTTTTCGGGGTTGCATTTTTTCTGTATTTTCTTGGTTTTAGCTGCTGTAGTTTAGGGGTCCCTATTTATGATTCAGACCCTGTTCTTCTCGGAGGAAGCGAACTGGCCGTTTCAATGTCCCTCTGGTGCCAGTGCCCATGGGCACCCAGCCCACCCTCTCGAGCCTCCACCGCACTTCTCACCTGTTGGGATGTGTGAGAGTAGAATCCGCTGTCCACGGCACCAAGGCTCCTCTCCCACTATCGCTCCACTGCTTTCCAGGTGATTACTCCACTATTTAGTTGCAGTTTCAGTTTGGTCTTGGGAGAAGGTCTGCGTGATTCCCATTCACTCCTCCGCCATCTTCTCTCCAAACCTTATTTGTTGAATTAGCCTTATTTTCCCCATAGATTTAAAATATCAATTTAATCATATATTTTTAGATAGAAATGATGCTTGTTTCTAGAATGCTCATTATATTTCATTGATCTACTTGATTATTTCTGTGCTAGTGTCATGATGGTTTAATTGCTGAGACTTTATAATGGTTTTATATTTTTTAATATTTTATAATTGACTTTGAAATTTAATATATAAATAAAATCAATTTGCATTTAAAAAAGAAAGAAGGAAGGAGACAGAAAGAAAGAAGAAAGAGAGGGAGGGAGGGAGGGAAGGAGAAAAGGAAGGAAGGAAGGAAGGAAGGAAGGAAGGAAGGAAGGAAGGAAGGAAGGAAGGAAGAAAGGAAGGAAGGAAGGAAAGAGAGAACTCCTACCTTTTGTGACAGCATGGATGTAACTGGATAATATTATGCTAAGTGAAACAAGCCACTTAGTGAAAGACAAATGCCACATGATCTCTACTATAAATGGAATCTATTCAACAAAGTATACTAGTGGACAAAATGAACCACAGGTATGGAAACATGGAGTAGACTCAAAGTGACCCGAGGGGATGGGGAAAGAGGACAATGGAGGAAAGAAAGAGAAGGGACTAGTACAAGAACATGTATGAGTGACCCATGGACATGGACAACAGAGTGGGAATTGATTGTGGAAGCGGGGGTGAGGTGGGATGAGTGGAGGGGGTAATGGGGGAAAAATTGAGATAACTGTATTAGAATAAACAATTTAAATATTCAAAAAATAATAAATAACAACTATAAGAAAGAAATGAAAAATTTCATGGTGAGTAAAAACTTAAATTTTACAAAGGTATACTTAAATATTACAGGACAATTTACAAATAGTCAAATATTTATAAATAAGACTTTTCATTATATAAAGGTATTTATATTTTGAAAATATTGGTTGATGAATAGTACATAGTTTTAAAAACATGATTTTAAAAATGTTCCCATTTGGTTCTTTTTATATAATTACAGTTTTTTTTTCAGTGTATGTGTGAATAAGAAAATAATATGTATCCATTAGTAAATTATAGAGCACCTCTTATATGCAATATGTAATGCTAACTGTGGCAATAAATTGACTATTCCAATAGGACATCCTGCTGTTTAGGGCATGATCTCAAAGGTCATCAGCCAATGCATACCTACCAGCCAACAATTAAAATAAGTTGTTAAGTACCTAGAAGGGAATAAAATTTACAAGTATTAATATTATAAAATCCAACCATGAAAGCTATAGTACGTGACATAATTGAACAAAAATTAGAATATTATTTTATTTTCAATTAGTAGTTTGAATCAAGCTGGTTCACCTGAGGAATTGACTAATTACTAAAGCATCATTAGACCAGTACAATATCAGCTGACCCATTCAGATATACTATTTATAACTCCATTATGAGAACAAGGAGAAAATTTAGCCTATAATGGGAAATCCCTTGGTTATAATTCTTTTATTCAACATGTATATATTGAGTAGACAGTGTAATACAGGTTTTTAAGTGAGGTGATATAGCTACAAACATATGACTGTTTTCATGTTATTTAAATATTTTTAAAAATCATAGGAATGGACTAGATTTTCCCAGATGAGTCCAGGCTGAGTAGAAAAGATAACAAGGCCAGAAATACTTTGATTATCTGGCAGAAAATTGGGGGTCATCCAACAACAAGTAACTATGAATGAGACTGAAAGAAGTTGGTCAGGAAGTAATGGTAGCACAAAAGCTGGTATTAAAGGAGGTTTTAGTATATGAAAGTCATTGGAGTTTTAGTTTTTAAGAAGTGGAATAGTTCCTGATAATCATTTGATATTCAATAAATGGTCATGGGCATGAATGTCCCATGCAAATGGATTGTGATCTTAGACTCAAGAAAGCCTGAGGTCAGGGTTTTGGATGTATGAATAATGTAAATAATAAGGTTCTACAGTCCTAAATTGAAATGCGTGGTAGTGGCTGTGATACAAGTAGGAAAGAGCAGATAACATGACTGAGCAGGTAATCCAAGCCACAAAGGGATAAAAACGCTTACATGAAGATGAATGAGTAATTGTCTGGATGTAGTAATGTTAGTAGTGGATTTTCAGAAGATAGCAATTAATTTCTGTCATATTCTTACTATAGAACATCCAATTTAAGACCATGTTCAAAAAAGCATAATAAACCAGCAGACTGTCACTTTATTTTATTTTTGTAAAAGATTTTATTTATTTTAGAGAGAGGGAAAGGTAGGGAGAAAGAGAGGGAGAGAAACATCGATGTGCAAGAGAACCATTGATCTGGTTGCCTCTCACACATGCCCCAACCACAGATCAAGGCTGCAACCCAGGCATGTGCTGTAACTGGGAATTGAACTGGCAACTTTTCAGTTTGTGGGACAACACCAACATAAAAGATAATTTCTGGTCTTATTATCTTTTCTACTCAACCAACTGAGCCAAATGAGGCTGGACAGACTGTCATTTTAATCTCAGGTCTGCCATCTACTACTGTTTTAATTGTGGTGACCATATAATTTATAATCAACTCAGGAAATTTAGAAAGTGAAAAAGGTACCATTAACATTTCACAATGATAACAGATATAAACTGAGGCCAGGGACAAAGATACATATGGTTACCATGTGGGTAATTCACATTTCTTCATCTATAACATGTGGACAATATCCACTTTAAGACAGCTGTGTGAATGTATATAAGCCCTTCGTGAGTACTCAATTAACGTTTGTCAAATTGAAATATTTTTGTCCTGTCTTTCTCCAGGAACTGTAAGCTTATTGAATTCAGACAATGGACCTCCTTATTTTACATTTTAACCCCACAATAATTAATATAGAACTTTGCATCCAGAAGGAATCCAATAAGTGTAACATGTATTCTGTCTTTATAATTTTATTTGGAATGGATTACATTTTAACTGTCATGTCTCTATTATTTTAAAGACAAAACTCATCCTTTATATATATATATGGAAATAGGGGTGGGAAAGTTTTTGCAAATTATCATACTCAAGCAGACTATATTATTAAAGCAAGGTTTTGAAAATGAAATTCACATTTGTATTAGTGCCTCAGAATCTGGAGTTCAACCAGTTCTTTTTCATTCAATCTTGTAAAGGGCTGTTCTGTCCCTTGGGCACTAAAACTGGTTGGTCTCTGACAGATGGAAGTACTTTGGGCATGACTTACATTTTTGCCAGTCCCTAATGCTACTTAACCCAAATGCAAGGAGTCAAGGACAGCCTTAAAGTTTCTCTCCTGTATGATATATAAATTTCATGCAGGCAAATTTAGGGTTAATACTTGGCACTGATCTTGTCTGGATATTTGGCATTTCAGTCACCCTGGTGACTTAAATGCTTTTCTTGAGGCACAGAAGAGTAGGCATATTTTTCGCCATCCCTTTGGTAAACATGTAAGAATTAATTTAATGCTTGAATTACCTTACCATCCTCAGTGACTATTTCTCATTCTCTTCTAAAATGGTCTTTCTTCATCCATGGCTGATCTCTTATCCAAGGTTGTTTCAAAAGTGACTTGACAGCTTACCTCACTTGTTACACTAACCTCAGATTAATTTAAGTTTCTCTTTTGCCATGTGTTTCTCCTTATTTTGCTATTTCAAAATTCATCTATTACATTTTGATAAATGTTAGATTCTCAAACATATATTGGTTTTCTTCCTTAAATCCAAATATTCTGTGATCCTAATAGAATCATAGACATTAAAAACAAAATTGGAATGGACCCTAAAAACCATATAATCCAATCTCCTCTTCCAAAAGTTTGAATCTTCTCTGTAACATTCCTGATACATCTTTACACTGAATTCTCATTACTTGAGGATTTTCATCAAAGTCTATTTATTGATTTATCCCATTCCATGTTTAAGCTGATATTATTGTGAATAGTTTTTATTCCTATTGAACCAAAATCTGTAACTTTACCTATAGATCTTTGTAACCTGTTGGGGCTATACAGAAGAAAATAACAGCAGTCTTTGAATATATACAGAATACTTTATCATGCCTTCTCCAAAATATTGAACAAGATAAATGGGCTGAAACCCTTTAGCATTTATTTGTACAACATAGATTCAGGTTCTTCTTAGGGTAACAAACTTGTCTTAGTTTCCTTTGTTTTAACACTGAAAATCCCACATCCAGGAAAACTCCTTCAATCCCCAGAAAACTAGGACAAAGCATCACTTTAGTTTTCTCACTATCCTGGTCACTCTGAACATATTCTAGTGTAGTGCTAATCTTTTCTAATGCAATGCTCAAGAAAGGACATAATGTACCTCACCATGGAATAAATTTTTTTTAAAGAAGAGAAAACAAATTTATTTGTAATGAAAAGACAAGAATAAAGCAACATAAGTTTTAAAATATATGTCCTTGTTTTGTTTAATTGGAGGCATTCTATAAAGCTGATAATTATTTGCACTTATTATACGACCTTCTGTGGGTAGCTTGACTAGACAGCCCTGTCAGGCATATTGAGATGGAATAAAGAAGACACGGTGACTCTGTGACTTCACATAGAATATGGAACTGGCATTAATATCATGTCTTTGTTTTGACTTATTTGAGAGGCTGAGAAAACAACAACTGAATCAATCCTAACCCTAGGATGATTTTTAAAAATGGGGGACTCTCACCTCCACCTCCCAGGAAGGGTCAACCACCTACTCAGCCCTTGAAAATCCCTGCCAGAGTTCCTAATCTCATGCTTTAAATTATGAGGTCATTGTGTATAAAAAGTGAGTACTCATATTCTACCCCAATTCTAGTTTCAGTCCTTGCAGCAGGATGGGCAAACAGAACCAGCCCCCTACATGGCTTTCTTTTACTAACTCAGGTCTGTGTATTTTACACACTTGCCAGGAATAGTTAAAATTTTTTCAAATATTCCATTTCATCAAATCTAAGACAAAGTGTTATGTTAAGCATCATTAAGGAAGAAGAAAAACAATGCCAATTAAATTAGAACATATTATTCATCTTAATTTCAGAGATGTAATAATATGAAAACATTGACATCTTAGAAACTATGAACAAATTATATCACTACATTTTTGAAGAGGTAGTTTAGAGTCATATGTATCAGTTCTTTTTATGTGCAGGTACTATGTAAGAGAAAAGAATGTGGTAAACCAATCAATTTTTTCAAATATTTCACTTACGATGCATACTATATATTTAAGCCATAATGACACACTAATGTAGGAAATCTTTGTAGATATCATTTCAACAAATAGTTGAGTATATAGTTCCTACATAAAATTATGCAATCTGTCAGACTTTTAATGCCTGTCATGTTGCATAGTCACAACCATCTAGAAAAATATGGAGTAAAAATGCTGAAAAATGTGACATTTCATCTCCAATTGTAAGAGGTTAATTATTCAAATAATATAGGTTATCAGGCTAATTATTGGAAAGCAAACAAAAGTAGGTCCTTACCTCACATCATATATTGTCAACTAACATTGCTGCAATGATCTATGACTAATATGTTAACCTAAACAAAATTATGTCATATATTTTAAAAAGGAAGGTATACCTCACATTATATCAGGTTCCAAAGGTTCTTAGGTAAATGACATAACAATTCAAGGAAACATACATATTTACTTGTTTCAAGCTGATTTCTAAAGCTCCAACTATTTACACCTAACTGTAAATAAAATAAGATAAATCTCTATATCAACACCTCAAAATAAAATAATTTACCTAAAGTTCACTTTTCAATTGCCTACCTCCTACAAAATGTAACATTTTATCATCACTTGTAATAATACGAGAGAAACCCAAAACACCTCACTTAAAAATAAAGTTAGTCTCTTTCACAAAAGAAACTGTCCAGAGGTGGAGTGACAGCTGGTTGATTCAGTGACTCAATCAGATTGTTCAAGACATGCTAATTATAATTCATTGTTAAAAGATATAACAAGGCATCATATCCAGATAAGGAAATGTTCAACAGAAGATTCTACTTCATTTTGCATGATTACTTGAATCTCTGAGGAAACCTTTTCCAGAAATAACCTGTCAGACATTTCCTTAGTTTATGTGTTTGGAATTGGTCCCAATCACCACTCTAAACCATCCAGGAATGGAAATGAAATAGGGATTATTATTTTGGTTGAAACTAATTGGTCTCTTTCCTCATTACCGTGGAACAAAATTTAATGTTATCTGAGACACTTGTCCAATTGATTGCCAAAAGAACCTTATTCTTTTATAGTTCAAGCCCAACAAAACCCACTGATTTATAAATTATTTTTCTTTAGTATACCAAAGTATGAAATAGTGACTTAAATATATCTAAGCAGTGAAATTTACATTTTTCAAGTCATTTTTACTAAGCATCCTAAGTATCTACTATCTTCACACACTATTTCTTCATAATACTGGAGAAAATTAACCTAAGAGTTTTACTAGAACTTGACTATTTTTAGCTGGATATTTGGCACCAATGAGTAGAGTTAATTTAGTTGACCTTCCTAGTTTATGTATTGCAGATGTAGCTTACCTTTTCTTTAATGACTTTTTTCAAGACATTGTATGTATACATATTTATGGAAAACCCTAGATTTCTATGGAGACTAACATATATGGGAAACACCAGAAAGAAAAAAATCAGGTCTTATGCCAGATTCTCATTAAGCCTATACCAATTTGAATTGGGCTTTGACCAGGTTCAACCTTTATGAACTGTTTACATGGCCATTATTAAACCAAGAAAATTATCTACATGGAAATTTAATATCATTGTAAGTTGAAAAGTCTTGGATTATGTGTGAATTTCTAACTCTTTACAAGATTAGAATTATTTGTGATGTGCTGAAATTGAAATAAAAAAAAAACACCTATCTTTACTCTTTTCTTTAGTGCAGCATTATTCACAAACAATCAAGGTATGGGAACAACCTAAGTGTTTATTGACAGATGAATGTAAAAAGAAAATATGAACATGAAGAGCATTATGCTAAGTGAAATAAGCCAGATAGAGAAAAACAAATTCCACATGGTGCCACTTACATGTGGATTTTTTTTAAAAAGTCAAACTCATAGAAACAGAAAGTAGGAAGTGGCTGGTAGGGGCTGGAGGTTAGGGAAAATAGAGGTTGGTTTAAAGAACACAAACTTTCAGTTAGAAGATGAATAAAGTCTAAGGATCTAATGTATAACATAGTGACTGTAGTTTAAAACACTATTATATAACTGAAATTGGTTAAGAGTGTGGCACTCAAATGTTCTCACCAAAAAATGAAAAAGAAAAAAAGTAAATATGTGAAGTGATAGATAAATGTGTTGCTATTTCATACTTTGGTATACTAAAGAAAGAATTTAAGTCAATGGGGAGAATCCTTTATTGAGGTATAATTGACAAATAAAATAATAAGATATTTAAAGTGTACAACATGAAATATCTTACCATTTTATTTGTCAATTATACCCCAAAAAATTTAAAGGAAAGTTAAAGACCATTTATCTACAAAGGTCTAAAGCAAATATCACTAACTGGGAACCGATGGTTCAGATCCAGTTTGAAGTTGTGGACATTTTTTTTTACATTTTTTGAATCATGTAGTAATAAACAGTCTTCTCATTGTTTTGTTTGTTTCATCTTTTATTGCATTATTTGCCGATAACTGAAAATCAGGTGACATAAAAATTCAAGGAAATATACATATTTACTTGTTTCAAGCTGATTTCTAAAGCTCCATCTATTTATACCTAAATGTAAATAAAACAAGCTAAATCTCTATATCAACACTTCAAAATAAAACAATTTATCTTATTGGATTTCCCGGTCCTTTTGAGAAAATTAGAACATGTGACAACACTTTGCCCATATTTAAGACAATGATATGCTGGAATTGAAGAGTGGCTGCTTTTTTTAAATAGGGTTTTATAATTCACCACAAGTTCTACCATAGCCTATTGTTTCTTGCCCCCATTGTGTTAATTGATTATAGCACCTCCTTTAACTCTTTAGGCATTGGATATAAAAATCCTTATTTAAGTCCTTGTCTCTGAACTATTACTTTGTTTTCTGTATCTTCCATTTAAAAAAAAATTATCATTCTTTGCAAAACAAAGAAACAAGAAAAGACAGCAATTTCTTTTCCTGGAGATGTCATCTTATTAGGAAGAAAAATATTAACATGTTTGAGGACTTTATATAACAAATGTTTTGGACTGACTAAATTAATGGCCCAAATTTTTCATGTCTTTCTGTGTCAACATCATTTGGCATTTCCTTCTCATATTGACTCTGAGATTGACCATGAAACTTGTTTTGGCCTATGAAACATTAGGAAATTTAATATGATCAGTGACTTTAAAACAAAAGGTTTTGTTTCTGCCTCTTTTTTTATCTGATTCCTTCAATATAAAATTTCCAGGCTAGCCTATTGGATGATATAAGACACATGGCCCAGTCATGGCTATTACCCTGGATGACAGCCAGCCTTACTCCAAACATGTGAGCAAGCTCAAGTAAGATGAGAAAAATGGCCCAGGTAAGTAAATTGTAAATCATTAACCCACAGACTTTCAAGCTAAATGCTTAGCGATTTAAATCTCTCAGTTGGTTGTAGCATTGTCTGGTACACCAAAAATGTTGCTGGTTCAATTCCCAGTCAGGGTACATACCTAGGTGGTGGATTTGATATTCATTTGGGGCATGAATGGGAGGCAACTGGTCAGTGTTTCTCTCTCACATTGATAAATCTCTCTCTCTCTGCCTCCTCCTCCATCTCTCTCTAAAATCAGTAAAAATATCCTCTGGTGTGGGTTAAATTTAAAAAAAATAAAAAGAGAATGAGATTGTATAAAACTCAGAAAGGAATTGGGACTTCGGTATTCTTTGAGCAGGATGCAGGCTAAAAATTTGCTCAGAAATCATATTTTTCAATCCCTTCTTCAGAAATGACCAAGAAGAATAAAAAATAATATTTCAGAGAGTAAAGCTATGGAACATGGAGAACAATGGACTGGTGTGCTACAGTCAGGAAGCATAATGGAATATAATTAAGAAACTTTCCCCACTCCTTCTTTTTAGGGCCCTGACCATATTTATACAAGGGGAATTACTATATATGTATACCAGGGATAAGATTTCCCATTTTTCCCTTTCTGAAAAAGAATGTTTTGTAATTACCAAATCCCTGTATCATCATTGAATATTGCATATATGGTAGCCAATTAATTGTCACTGTATTTCATTAGTTTTTAGTTCTTCATCTGAGAGCCATATCAGTACCTGATCATAAAGTTCATGAGATACTGGACTCTGAACTGATGATATGACCTAATGAGGCTTTTGTGATCCTAGGTTGGAGGTAAGTATATTTTGCATGTAGGAAGAATGTGAATAACTATGGCAAGAGTGAAATATGGCATGTGTATTGTATTAATGGCCATCTGTGTCAAGCCTCCCTGTATCATTGCCCTTTATAAATTATAGAATTGGTCTTGTGATTTGATTTGGCTAATTGGAGAGAACAGAAAACTTAATGCAAGTAAAGCATTTACAAAGTGCTTGCCAGTTTTTGCTTCTTTTCTTGGAACTCTCACTTCAACATGAGAACGTGCTTAGTTTAGACTACTGCATGATGAAAGACCCTTCTAAGACCAGAAGAACCATCCATTTGAATACAACTTTAATTGTCAACCCACACACTTCAGACCTAAATAAAGGCTTACTATTTTAAAGCCCATGAGTTTTTGGGTGATGTGTTATACAACATTACTGTTAAATTTTTTAGAGAAGTCTAAAAATTGGATAGGTCTTCCAACCAAAACATGAACAGGGATGATTTGGAATTGAATGATGCATCAGATAAAATGGATTTAATTGACATATATAGAACCTTTCATCCCCCAAAAAGTAAAATACGCATTCTTTTCAAATGTACATGGAACTTTTGAAAAGATAGACCACATGATAGGACACAAAACAAACCTCAACAAATTCAGGAAAACTGAAATTATAACAAGTATTTTCTCAGACCACAAGGGCTTGAAACTGGAAACCGACCACAAGGAGAAACCTCCAAAACTTTCAAACTCATGGAGAGTGAATAGTACACTATTAAACAATAACTGGGTAAACAAAGGGATAAGAAAAGATGTCAAAAGGTTTATGGAAACAAATGGGAATTAACACACAACAGTCCAAAATCTATGGGACACATCAAAGGCAGTCTTGAGAGGGAAGTTCATAGCAACACAGGACTACCTAAAACACACACGCGCACACACACACACACACACACACACACACACATAATAAAAAAAATGTAAACAAATGACCTAACCCTAAAATTTCAAGAGCTGGAGAAACAACAACAAGTGAATCCCAGAGCAAATAGAAGGAAGGAAATAATCATTATGATAGCTGAATTGAATGACAGAGAATAAAAGAACAATTCAAAGGATAAACCAATCCAGGACCTGGTTCTTTGGAAAGATAAACAAAACCAACAAGCCTTTAAGCAGATTAATCAAGAAAGAAAGTGAGAGGACTCAAATAAATAATATCAGATTCAGAAGAAGAGAAATGAAAACTGATACCAAAGAAATACAAAGGATTGTAAGAAATTACTATACACAATTATATGCTGAGATATTTGAAAACCTTGATGAAATGGACACATTTCTAAAAAAATATAACCTTCCCACACTGAATGAAGAAGAAGCAGAAAGCCTGAACAGATGGATATCAGCTGGGAAAATTGAAGCAGTAATAAAAAAAACTCTCAGCACACAAAAGACCTAGACTGCACGGTTTCACAGGAGAATTTTACAAAACATTTAAAGAAGATCTAACCCCTGTCTTTCTCAGACTATCCCAAAGAATCCTGGAAGAGGAAAGACTCCCAAACTTTTCTTATGATGTCACTACACCCCAATTCCAAAACCAGATAAAAATACTACATAGAAAGAAAACTTCAGGCCAATATCGCTGATGAACATAGACTCTAAAATCCTCAAAAAAAAAATATTGGCAAACCACATCCATCAATACATTAAAAAAATCATCCATCATGATTAAGTGGGATTCATCCTTCGGATTCAGTGATGGTTCAACATAGGCAAATCAATAAATGTAATACATCACATAAAAAAAAGGAAAGACAAATATCACATGATCATCTTAATAGATGAGTAAAAAGCATTTGATAAGGTACAGCACCCATTTATGATCAAAACACTCAGAAAAATGGGAATAAAGGAGGCATACCTAACCATAATAAAGGCCATATATGAAAAACTTACAGCCAACATCATACACAATGGGCAAAAACTTAAAGCTTTCCCACTAAAATTGGAACAAGACAAGGATGTTTGTTTGCACCATTTCCATTCAATATAGCCATGGCGATCAGACAAGAAAAAGAAATAAAAAGATTCCAAATTGGAAAGGAGGAAGTAAAACTATCATTCTTTGCACATGACATGATAGTATACATAGAAAAGCCTATAGACTCCACCAAAAAACTACTCAACCTAATAAGTGAATTTGGCAAATCAGTCGGATACAAATTCAATATTCAGAAATCAAAGGCATTTTTGTACACCAAAAATGAAATAGTAGATACAGAAATAAAAAAAAAATACCATTTGCTATAGCAGCAATAAAAATAAAGTGCCTGGGAATAAGTTTAACCAGGGAGGAAAAGACCTATATGCAGAAAACTATGCAACACTGAAGAAAGACATTAAGGAAGACACAAATAAATGGAAGCATATACTGTGGTCATGGACTGGAAGTAATAACATCATCAAAATGTCCACACTACCCAAAGCAATTTGTAAATTCAATGCAATCCTTATTAATATAGCAATGATGTATTTCACAGACATAGATCAGACATTTCAAAAATTTATATGGAACCATAAAGGACCCCAAATAGCCACAGCAATTTCAAGAAAGAAAAAAAAAAGTAGGAAGGATCACAATACCTGACATCAAGCAATATTACGAGGCCACTGTAATCAAAACAGTCTGATTCTGGCACAAGAAAAGACACATAGATCAGTGTAACAGAATAGAAGGCCCAAAATTACACCACGTATCTATGGTCAATTAATATTTGACAGAGGGGGCAGAAGGATTAACTGAAGTAAAAATAGCATTTCAACAAATGGTGTTGGGGGATATGGAAAGCTACATGCAAAAAGTTGAAATTTGATCACCAACTGACACCATACACAAAAATAAACTCAAGATGTATGAAAGCCTTAAGTAGAAGTTGCAATACCATAAAAGTCCTAGAGGAGAACATAGGCAGGAAACTCTCAGATATCCCATGCAGCAATATTTTCACCGATGTTCCCTTAAAGTAAGGGACATAAAGGAAAAAATAAACAAGTGAGACCTCATCAAAATAAAAAGCTTCTGCATGGTTAAAGAAAACATCAGCAAAATGAAAATGGAGCCAACCATATGGGAAAATATATTGCCAATGATACATCAGATAGAAGTTTGATCTCCAAAAAATATAAAGAACTCACATGACTCCACTCCTAGAAGAGAAACAATCCTATTAAAAAATGGGCAGAGGAACTGGGCAGACACTTCTCCATGGAAGAGATACGGAAGGCCCAGAGACATATGAAAGGATGCTCAGCATCACTAACCATCAAAAAATGCAAATTAAAACCACAGTGTGATACCATGTCTCACCAGACAGAATAGCCATCATAAACAGATCAACAAACAACAGGTGCTGGCGAGGCTGTGGAGAAAAGGGAACCCTAGTACACTGTTGGTGGGAATGCAGACTGGTGCAGCCACTGCGGAAAGCAGTGTGGAATTTCCTGAAAAAGCTGAAAATGGAACTGCCTTTTGATCCAGTGATTCCCCTGCTGGGACTATACCCTAAGAATCCCAAAACGCCAATTTAAAAGAACCTATGCACCTCAATGTTCATAGCAGCACAGTTTATAGTAGCCAGTTGTGGGAAGCAACCTAAATGCCCATCAGTAGATGATTGGATCAAAAAACTATGGTACATTTACACAATGGAATACCATGCAGCAGAAAGAAAAACAGAACTACTAAACTTCACAACAGAATGGATGGAACTCGAGAGCATTATGCTAAGCAAAGTAAGCCAAGGGGGCGAAAGACAAATACCATATAATCTCACCTATAAGTAGACCCTAACCAACAATACAAAGATGCAAGGAAAATAAGACCAGCAACACTGAAAGGAAAAGAAACCAACAGAGACAAGAGGGAATGAGGGTGGGGAGGCGGGGGAAAAGGAAGGGAAGGGGAAAGTCAAGGAACATATAGCAAGGACTCATGAACAAAACTAAAGGGGAAG
The DNA here is from genome assembly GCF_021234165.1 of Pteronotus mesoamericanus. NCBI lineage: Eukaryota > Metazoa > Chordata > Mammalia > Chiroptera > Mormoopidae > Pteronotus > Pteronotus mesoamericanus. The sequence goes on from NW_026555150.1 coordinate 1,617,549, forward strand.
AGTTGAGGGAGGGAGGGGTCAGGGAAGGTGGTGGGGGTTAGGTAGAGGCAAATGTATTTGAAAAAATAAATTAAGTAATTTTAAAAAAAGAAAAGAAAAGAATCTATGGTACATTTACACAATGGAATACTATGCAGCAGAAAGAAAGAAAGAGCACTAGCCTTTGCGACCACATGGATGGAACTAGAGACCATTATGCTAAGTGAAAAAAGTCAGGGGGTGAAAGACAAATACCATATGATCTATCCTATAAGTGGAACCTCTGCAACAAAATAAGCAAGCAGGAAAATATAATCAGAAACATTGAAAGAAAAAGGAAACCAACAGAATCAAGATGGAAGGAGGAAAGGGGTCGGGGAAAGGGAAGGGAAGAGTCAAGTCAAGGAACGTGTATAAAGAACCCACGACAAAGCCAAAGTGGGGAAATATTGAGGCGGGGAGGTTGGGGAGCAGGGCTAGGGAAAGTGGTGGCGGGAGTGGTAGACAAATGTATTTGAACAAAAAATAATAATTGAAAAAAAATAAACTAAAACAAACAAACAAAAAAAAACCCTAAACATGTTTTGGTATGTTTCTTGCCAATTTCTATTATTTTTAAAAAGCTCTAAATGACTTTTTGGTATTCTTCATGCATTTTTTTTGATTAAAGGTTTGTAGAATTTTTTCCCTAAAAAAACAAAACAAAACAAAACAAAACCCAAAAAGAGTATTAACCCTTTTTTAGATGTGTACAAAATACTTTCTGTTACTTGACTTTTAATTTTTCATGAAATTGTGTTAATTTCATTACATTGTCTCAGTTTTTCCTGCTTTGTTCTCCTCCACCAATCCCACCCCGCCAACCCTCTCCTGCACTCAATTCAGATTCTACTGTCCATGTCCATGGGTCATTCATACATGTCCTTTTTCTGGTCTCTTCCCCTTCTTTCCACCATTGTCCTCCTTCTTCATCCCCTCTCGTCACTTTCAGTATGCTCCATGTTTCCATGCCTGTGGTTTATTTTTTTCATTAGTTTATTTTGTTTAATAGATTCCACTTATAGGTGAGATCATATAGTATTTGCCTTACACCGATTGGATTATTTCAATTAACATAATATTTTCCAGTTCCATCTATGTTGTTGCAAAAGGAAGGAGTTCCTTCTTTCTTTTTTTTAATGCATATTGATTTCATTTATTTTTTAAATGGCAAGACCCATTACAAAATATTAAAAAATGTAAATCCATCATACAGTCTCAGCAACCATAACAGCTGCAGAGATAATCAATTATATCAATGAAATAAAGGAGCATTCGAGATACACACGAATATATCTAACAATGTAATATATGATTAAATTGATGTTTCAAATCAATGGGGGGAAATAAGGCTTATTCAACAAATAAAATCATGGACCACTATGACTTAAAATAAAAGAAATATAGAGCCCTATTTCACACATTATATAAGAAATATTCAGGTGAGTTAAAAATGAATATGTAAAACCTAAGGAGTTTTTTTTTTGGAGAAAAAAAGTAATATTTTTCTTACCCTGAAGTAACATATTCAACTCAGAAGCTATAAAGTAAAATATTGACAAAATGACTATATTAAACATTTGAGACTATACAGTAACATACATATAAAAATGTTAAAAGACAAGTAATAGAATAGGAAAGTATTCACAAGACATCTAAAAAAAAGGGTTAACAGTTTTTCATTTATTTGTTTTAGAGAAAAACATTCTACAAAACTTTAATCAAAAAATGAATAAAGAATACCAAAATGTCATATAAAGCCTTTTTTAAAATAATAGAAATAGGCAAGAAATATACAAAAACAGGTTAAGTTTCAACAAATAATAAAGGAACAATTAAAATAACACATCATTGTCACAATCAGATTAATAAATATTAAAAATGTTGGTAACATCAAGTATTGGCAACTGTGAAAGGAACATGGTATTCATAGAAACTTTTTCTTCATCATAAAGCAGTCGCTTTAGCATATTTTGCAGTGCTGGTTTGGTGGAGGTATATTCTTTTGCCTACTTTTGTCTGAGAAATTCATTACTTCATCTTCCATTTTAATTGAGAGCCTTGCTGGGTAGGACAGTCTTGGTTGCAGGCCTTTGCTTTTCATGACTTGGAATATGTCTTGCCATTCCCTCCTGCCTTTTAATGTTTCTGTTGAGAAGTCAGCTGCTTGCTATATCGGGGCTCCCTTATATGTTACTCTTTCTCTCTCACTGCCTCTAGGATTCTTTGTTTGTCTTTGATATTTGCCATTTTGATGATGATTTGTGTTGGAGTGGGCCTGATGGGGTTCCTCTTGAGTGGAACCCTGTGTGCTTCCTGGACTTGTGTGAATTTTTCTCTCCTCAAATCAGGGACGTTTACCATCATTATTTTTTCAAACAGGTTGTCTATCCCTTGCTCCTCTTCCTCTCCTTCTGGTATCCCTATTATATAGATATTATTATGTGTCAAGTTGTCCTTCATTTCCCTAAATACCTCTTCATTCTTCTGAGTCTTTTTTCATTTTCTTGCTCCTTCTGGGTGCTTTTTTCCACCTTTTCCTCCAGCTCACTGATTCGATCCTCTGCTTCATCTAGCCTGCTTCTGATTCCTTCTGCTGTGTCCTTCAATTCAGAAATTATATTCTTCATTTCATCTTCTCTCTTGATAGTTTTCATGATCTTTTTCATGATGATATAGTTTGCAGTAAGTTCCTCATAGTTTCCCTGTAGTTTCTTCTTATGCTCTCTGAGCTCAGTGAGCTCATTGAGCTACCTTAGAACCATTGTTTTGAACTCAATATCTGATAGTTCACTAGCCTGTATTTAATTTAATTCCCTTTCTGGGGATTCTTCCTTTCTCTTCAACTTGGGGTTGTTTCTTTGTCTTCCATTATTTTTGAGACTCTTCTTTTTTTGTTTCTGCTTCTTTAATTGATCTGTCTTAATTTTCTGACTTTATGGTGTGAACTTCTATGGGAGGAGACCACTGTTCTTTTTTCTTTCTGAATCTGCCACTGATGATGTCAGATGATGGCCCTATCTGATCTTAGGTAGTCTGTTTGAGACTTCCAAGAATCTACTCTCCTTGGTTGTCTATTTAAACTGTTAATCTAGTCACTCTGCACTCAGCAGTTTGGCTTAGAGAATGACAGGGCAGGGCAGAGTCCCTTCTGTGGGCAGACTTATTGGGTCTCATGTTGTTGCCTTTCAGGGGAGTGATCTTCTTGAGCAAGATCGCTACTGTTGTATGGGGGAAGAGTCAGCACTGGGATTCCACAGAATACTCTCTCCATTCTCTCTCTGAAGGCCCTGTCTCCAGTCTCTCCTCAAGTGTCTCTAGACCACTCTGCATCCTCTTTAGCTAGGGATCTGCTATCTGTGGCTGCCACTCTTTATTCAGCCATCAGGTTTTAGAACTACTGGGCATAGGCCGAGCCTCCTGGGGGTGGGCTAGTGGGTCCTCTCACACTGTTGCCGCTCAGGGGAGTGGTCTGCCTGAGCAAGATGGTTGCTGCCTCATGCGGAGTGAGTCAGAATGGAGATCTTGTCAGCTACTCTCTCCATTCTCTCCCCAAAGACTCCTTCCCTAGTCCCCACTTCAGGTGTCTCCAGCCCACAGTGCCTCTACCTTAGCCAGAGCCCAGAGTAACTGGCTGCAAGTAAAAATTTATGCATTAGCCCTTTAAATGGCTCTTTGCATCTCCAGCTGCCTATCCATGGCAGAGAGTAACTCTGCCACTCTTTGCAGCTGGCTGTTATCTGTGTACTTTTTGGGCTCTGGTGCTCTAGCCTGGAGATCCTCTCTTATCCTTCAGACCTCGCTCACCTGAGGGGGATCCAATTGGCCATTTCAATATCCTTCTGGTGCTGCTGCCTGTGGGTTCCCTGTCTGCCTTCTTGAGTCTCTAACACACTCCTTTCCAGTTAGGTTGTGCTAACACTGATTCTGCTGTCTGTACAAGGTTAAAAGGCTCCTCTCTTGCTATTGTCCAGCTGTTTGTTCCAGATTATTTCTCCACAACTTAGTTGTAATTCCAGGTTTGTCCTGGGAGGAGGTCAGTGTGACTTCCACTCACTTCTCTGCCATCTTGATTCTGTCTTTTAACTTTTCTTTTTATATATATATGTTACTATACAGTCCTAGATGTTTAATATAGTCATATTGTCAATATTTTACTTTATAGCTTCTGGGTTTGAATATTTTACTGCAGGGTCAGAATAATATTAGTTTGTATTTTCTCTGAAAACTCCTTAGAGTTTACATATTGATTTTTAACCTGCCTGAATATTTCTTGTATAGTGTGTAAAATAGGGCTCTATATTTGTTTTATTTCAAGTAATCATGGTCCATGCACCTTATTTGTTGAATAAGCCTTATTTTCAGCATTGATTTGAAATATCAATTTAATCCTATATCACATTGTTAGACAGATATATATGTTTGTTTCTAGAATGCTCATTTTATTTTATTGATCTACTTGATTATTTCTTTGTTTGGTGTCATATTGTTTTAACTGATGAGACTTTATAATGTATTTAATTTTTTTTAATATTTTATAATGGATTTTGACCTTTAAAAAATAAACATAATCAATGTGCGTTTAAAAGAAAATAAGGAAGGAACTCCTACCTTTTGCAACAACATGGATGGAACTGGAGAATATTATGTTAAGTGAAATAAGCCAGTCAGTGAAAGAAAAATACCATATGACCTCACCTGTAAGTGGACTCTATTCAACAAAATAAATTAACAAACTAAATAAACCACAGGCATCGAAACATGGAGCATACTGAAAGTGACCAGAGGGGATGGGGAAAGAGGACAATGGTGGAAAGAAGGGGAAGGGACTAGACAAAGAACGTGTATGAGTGACCCATGGGCATGGACAATAGAGTGGAAATTTACTATGGGAGTAGGGTGTTGGGGTGGGATGGATGGAAGGACAGTAAAGAGGGAAAATTGAGACAAATGTAGTAGAATAAACATGATTTATAAATTAAAGAAAATCTTGGACATTTCTCATAACAATATTTTCTCCACTATATCTCCTTGGGTAATAGAAATAAAGAAAAAAAAACACATTGGGCTCCATCAAACTAAAAAAAAATTTGCAGAGCAAAGGAAATCATCAACAAAATGAAGACAACCCACTCAATAGAACATATTCACCAATGATGCATCTGATAAGGATTAATACGCAAAATTTATAAAGATCGCCTAAAACTCAACACCACAAAAATAAAACAATCCAATTAAAAAATAAGCAAAGGACTTAACAACAACAACGACAACAAAAACAAAATAGAAACTGACTCAGATACAAAGAACAAACTGACAGTTTCAGAAGAGAGTGTGTAGGGGGAAGGGTGACAAAAGTGAAAGGATTAAGGAAAAAAACCCAGAAAAAGATAACAGTAAGGTGATTACCAGAGGGAAAGTGGGTGGGGGAATGTAGAAGAGGATAAAGTGGGGGTAATTTGTGATGGAACAAATCTTGACTTGGGGTAGTGAACACACAATACAATATACAGATGATATATTATATTGTACACCTGAATCCTATATAATTCTATTAACCAATGTCACCCCAATAAAGCCAGTAAAAAAGACAAAAAATAAAAAAAACCAGGAATAATAACAATGGAAAACAAAAATATAATAAAGCTAAATAGTAAGAAATTATTTTAATATATTAGTCGATATGAACTGAACTGTACCATATTAAACAAATATTAGCTAAAACAATAAATTATATATAATCCTAACACATGTATAGCCTTTAAGACTGCAAGAATTGCTAAGAGTATAATAGAATTTCTCTGAAAATCACACATATCTTACATTTCACATTTGCAAAACATATGTCTACAAAATGATACATAGGATACTAATTAATTTCCTCATTTATATACATTTGCTGTTCTCAAATATTTTAAGTTATGATAGTAAGAAAGGCAGTGAAGGCAAGAAAACACAACTGTGACTGTCCTCAAAGAGCAGGAAGTCCTTTTAGTAAGATATACACTTCTATATGAAATGAATCACATTCAGCAAATGAATCTTTTGTGATCTCCCTTTACCATCTTTGCAACATGGTGGACTTAAATTGGACCTCTTGTTCTAAGAGGAATAAAACCAAACATACAAACATCAACAAGAAGAAATATAATTCCCTGTCCCCTTCCCATACCTTTCAGTAGGGAAGAAACAGCATTGTGGTATAATCAAAATCCATCTTTGGATTTCTGGCCTGAGTTTACCACTTAGAGGCTATGAAATTCAGGATAAGTCCCTTCACCTTTTTAGAGACAATTGACATTCTATGTGAAGTGTAGTAGCTGGATTTGACCATGTACACTACCTATAGTTTCAGCTATATATAATTCTGTGATCCTCATATCCCTTGTTTATTCCATACAGAAGTTCTTTGTGTAAATCTTCAACCATAGTAATTTTGTTTTTTGCAATTTGAATTTTTTCATAGAAAAAAAATCTCCTATTTTGTTTGGTGTATAAATAGAAATTGATTTTCATCCTTTGAACTATGGGGTGGGAGGGTAAAATTTTAACCTCTTTTCCCATTTTTTTCCAGGAGGCAGTTTTTCCCCTTCTTTAGGAAGCAACCTCATTACTTTATTGCCAGCTGCAGAGGTCTTTCTGATCCCCACCCTTTCAATTTGTTTGAGAGATGTCAACTTGTTTTTTTTTTCTTTTATAAGATATATGACAGATAATGAGAATTGTTTTTCTTCTAAAATTTGTAATTTAAATGATTTTCCATTAATTTCAACAGATAATTTATCTAGTTTGTGATGGATTCCTGTGTTGAGGCTAGCAACAAAGTGTATTAAAATGAAATGATCAAGAAATGACAGCTGAACAGATGTCAATTAATAAACGTGCAAATTGAGTCAGACTCCAAATCCCAACCTTGCTCTGGTGCACCACCACAGTGCCATTAGCTCAATATTTTGCCTGCCCTGAGATGCACAAAGTTCTCTTTTCTAGAAGTGTAACTCAGGGAGAGTTTCCCTGGAGTGAAAACTGAAAAAAGAAATGTCCAGGTATATTCCATCTGTCATTTCATCAACACATAGAAATGGTTGAATTTTGCCTCACCTCACTGATGTTTCCTCCCCTGATACACCCAGCAATATCTGTGAGGGAAATATAAGGAAAGAACAAGCTGTTTCTTAAAATGAAAACATAATAAGAACAGGAAGCAAAGGCATAATCTTTCTAACTTTTTTAATGTGATTGACAAACAGAACAATATAAGGGGAAATATCTGTCTCATTTGTTCTGTTTTTGTTTTTGTTTTTTCAGAATAACATCTCTTTAGAGACATAGAGCACTGGTAGCAATTGTGAACTATCTGGCACACCAGCATTCTGTAGATTAGCAATCATACAAATAAACCACTTCTTAATTTCTAAAATTATATGCTTCCTCATAGTACAATTTTTCAATGTGGCACAGAACACATTTACTAACACAACCAAAAATCTAATTGACCCAAGTATCTCTGTAAAAATTAAGAAGCCAAAATTAGATAAACTTATGTTCAGCTATTAATGTTTAAACATTTTACCTTGTTTGAAAGTGGTCTAGATAATCAATGCATATCCATCATTTAACTTATCTTTGAAAAACTTGGTATTGAAAAATACCAAAGATATTTGGAAGTTATAAGTAAACACTATAAAGCATAATTATTGTTGAAAAATTCATTTATAAACTTTTATCCCACTTACGTCTATTTAATTCAGTTTTTTAATGATTTTGCTTAGATTATTCATGAAAATTTCATGAGACATTAAACAGCTAGCCATTACCTTGTTTCCCTTGATGACAAATTTTGTAACATAGAGATAACATAAATTTGTCTATTAACCCTGAATAGATTAATAGTTGTATGTCTGCATTTTGTTTAATGAGGATAAATCTGAGTTAATGTTTTGATTTTTGTTTTATTTTGCTAAACCAACAGTATTCTTATTTTCCAAATATTAACAAAGCCATATGATCTTGAAATGCATTTTGTTAGTTCCTATTTTTCTGAGAGAATATTCAATTTAACTGCTTATTTGTGTTAAGCCAATTAAATAGAACTCTTTTAAAAATTGTTTTTACAATACCATCATGAGGTAGAAAAAATACCACATATGCATAATGCACATACACACATACTTAAATGTACATAGAAACAAAATCAAAGTTTTAAATATTAAAAAATTTTAGCTATGTATCATGTATAATAATATAAAATTCACTAGTTTATAAAAGAAAAGCTGAAATCTAAATTGTGTTTCTGGCAGATGGAATAAGTTAAGGCTACCCACTCAGATGGCTAAAACTTTTTACTAATATTTGTGGAGAATATGCTTAATGTTTTTCATTTGCTCGATTTGTTTCCAAATAGTCCCCACTTTTCCCTTGTGGGGAATCATCTATTTAAGCTTACATTCCAGGGAACATAAGGTAGAAAATTTACATCTCAAAGGCACAGAGAAAGGATGTAACTTCTTTTCCAAGGAAGATTTTGGGGCATATTTGACTATTATTACCAGAAATCTAGAGTAATTAAGCTTATCTTTTTTTTTCTTAAATGCATGACAGATCTGTTTGAAATGTGCTCATATTATTATAATATCTGCATTCTGAGATTAATTGGGGGTAGGGGATTGGTAAGAAGGACAGATTGGCTTTGAACTGTTTTTAAAACTGCTCTTCTGTTCTCTTAGACTATTTGTAAGGCAAGGTCAGTTGTTTTAATTGCAGAGACAATTAGATCTGCAGCCAGAATGATATCAAAAAACTGACCCACCCATCCAACTACATTATCCTCAATTTGCTTCTTTATATCAGGAAGATTTCCAACTAAGATGGAAATCAAAAGATCCTTACATTCTAGATTTAGAAGTGTATCTTCAGAATGTTTTAGTAAGTTGTTCCACAAAGGACTGATGATGTTTTATTCCCTTTGATTACATAGTTTTATTTTAGTTTATGAGAGTATACCTTAAAAAATAGTCACTCGGGGGTGACACTATCACTATGGGGAAATAGGAGATCCCATTACTCATTCTTAATAAAACAATTGGGCAGCTAGCTACCCATTGGGTTATGGAGTCAGATAAATGTAGGTTTGAATTGAGCTCTGCCATTCACTAACTATATCACCTTGGGTAAATCACTAATTCAGTGTGAGTGTCAAATTCAATATTTGCAAAAGGGACATGATGGTACTTTGTAGTGTCACTTCAATTATTAAATGTGATTATGTATATAATGTTCTCAATAAATGCTACAATATTGTAAATAATAGTTTTTATACTTGTTATTTAATCGTAGACTCTAAGAGCCTAACTTGAGAACCATGTCTGCTTTTTTTATTTCTCCCATATCACCTAGCACAAGATTTACCTATAGTTTGCTAAATGACTGAATCAATTCTCTAATCAATGTCCTTACCCTGTAACCTTTGGTTGAATGCTTCTATAATATTTTGAGGATATTTTAAATACAACCATAGCCTCCGGCCCAGAAGTAAGAGTTGCAAATAAAAGACTCCATGATTCTAACATTTTCCCCAAGGATATGCCTCTTTCCTGGAATGTCATGGCAAGTTGTTCTAAGGCAACTCAAATTATCTACTTCTGTGTGCTTATTATGTGTGAGGAAATGAAATTGTGAGTGAATGAGGCCCTGCCAAAATGAGAAAAAAAAACTCTACTTCCTCTTTTAAATACAAGAGCTTTCCATGCTTCATCCGTAGATACTGAAATAATTTTCTTAAAGAAAAAGGGAAGATATAGAGCATATCCATACTTTCAGAAAGTGTTACCAGATGGCCATACCACATGTTGTGATTCCCTGGGCTGGCAGTTTACAATTTCTGACCCTGCCAGAGAGTAACTATGCAGTGATTAGTATTCAACCATCAAAGATATTAGTCAATATTTCTCTATGAAACTCACTAGCTGCCAAGATTCCTGTTTTAATGCCCCTGATTCATTTTCATCTTTTCTGATATCAGAACACGTGTGAGCTTTTAAGTCTACTAGCCATGAATTAAGTGTTACCAGCTTGAATAAACTTTTATTCTGGCTTTGTTACTAGGCCCTTTAGGCTGTGAAACACCCTTTAAAGCATGGACTTGTTTGTCTCAAGTGTAGACATTTGACTTGTTTACAAAAAGAAATCTATATAAAGTTTCCAAGGAGCATATGAGGCTGATTATGAATGCATGATCAGTGACATCATTGTCCTTGAGGGAGAACACCTGCTGTGATGCCATCATCAATTAGCTCTTTTCTTTCTCCCCCTATCCCTTTCCAGCAAGCATATTCTTCAGTTCTTTGTATTCTGAAGTTTCACAGGATTGTTTCCTATGGGGAATTATGTTAATCAGGATAGTACATGGCCTTTCAAAATATCTGTGGTTCCTTGGTTACAGAGACATATGGTCTTCTATGGCACACTCTATGCAAAAAAGGATGTGGTTTTAAAAGAAAGTTTAAATGAAGATTTTACAAGTCACTTGTTAATACAGTAAAACTATGCAATGAAGTTAATTTTATAACTGAACTTTGAAATTCACCATTCCTATCCTTGGTCCAGTGAAATAAATTGATTTGAAACTGGTAATGTTAACAATAGTTTGGCCAGATCATGGTGGAAAAGGAGGGGCCACAGGAGAAAATTGTTGTCTGCATGAGGCAGCAGGAGAGACCTCATTGCCCAGGTAACCAAGCTAGTGCATTGTAAATGATCCACTTCAGAGCAGCACAGTATGCTCCTGGTGACAGATTGCCTCCCTAGGGCAAGATGGCAACAGGAGGAAGCATTACACTGAGCACATGCAAGGCTAGCAAGACAATTGGATTGGGAGGTAGAAGCCCTCCTAACCACTTCTGGTACCTGTTTGGGGTGGAACCAGGGAAAGGCAGGCACATATGACTTAGACATCAAGATGGCAGCAGAGAGAAGTGCTATATCAAAGAAACCTCTCAGTCTGTTCTGGGGAAAAGAAGAGATTGGTTGGTGGCTGAACCCTTCCAAGAGGGGAAGTTTGCCCTAAGAAAAGCAACTGATATGGTCCACATGGGAAACTAATATAAACTGAGAAGAAGGAAGGGACATTCTCTGGCCCACCTTATGAATGTACAGGCCAGTGTGTTTACAGGGTTTTCTGGTCACGGAAGCCACATCGCCAAAGGTGTCATTGGCCCCACACACAGGTTCTAAGGAAGAAGCCTAAAGCCAGGCAGCAACCTGGGACAAGCTAAGCCATCTGGATGGCCACTCAGCAGCCATCTGTTGTTCCCAAAGGATAGTATTTTAAATGAGAGAAGGAAATTTCATGCTGCCTTTGCTTTTGGTCTGACTGAGGTGGCTGAGTTTTCCTCTGGGGTTCTGGATGGGATGGGCTTTTGAGACAAGAGCCTCCCATTCTCCCAGGTTGTGCAGCATTTTAATAAAGACCTCTTTCCTTTCTCACCAACCTCTGCCTCTGGAATTTGCCTGTTGGTGGTGGTGGGCAGCTGAACCCACACTCTGGTTCAGTGACAGTAATAGATTGAAAGAATAGTTTATTTTCCACAAGAAGGCCTGCTAAGTACTGAGATATTTTCCAGATACACAGCTCTCAAGACATAATATGGAGGTTGCAGAGTTCCCATAATATAAACAAGCAGGACAGCCTGCTACAGATGTTTTGCCTGGTCCAAGTGGTGTGGTTTATGCAATATTTTAATTTTTATTGAGCTATAATATTTAAAATCATGAAATTTCACATAATCAAATAAATGACTTCTTTTGAATAAGAAAAATTTAAGATCTGGTACATTGGACTTGCATTCCTGCCTAACATTTGGCTGGGCCTAATTGCCTTTAAGAGAGGCTTGTGCTATCCACTTTTCCACAATCTGTCACTTTTGGGTATCTCTCTAAGAATACAGCTTACTTTTGATGGTAACTTATCATATTAAATATGTCCTTTAAGTGTGTAACTGTTGGTATGTGAGGTGCCTTTTGATGTATTTTTATGTAAGTTATAAACAATAAATTTCTAGATTTGTAGATCTTTGGTGGAGAAGATATATGGCATGAGTATAGCTATAGTCATATATATTAGTTGGCTATTGCTGCTGTAACAAATTAGCACAAACTTAATGGCTTAAAACAATATGCTAACTATTGTCTTACAGTTCTCGATATCATATATCTTAAATGAAACGTACAGGTAAACACCAAGGTGTGTGCAGGGCTGATACCTTCTCCAAACTAGACTAAGAGTCTTCAGCACTCTGAAGGGAGAATCTGTTTCCTTGCTTTTGCATATTCTAGGAGGTGTTCCTTGGCTCATAGTCTATTCTTCAGATCATGCCAGTCTCTTAGTTTCTGTTGACACATTTTCTATTCTGGCTCTGATCCTACTACTTCACTTTTATAAAGATACTTGTGATTAAATAAAGCCCATTGGGATAATTCAAGGTAGCCTCCCCATATGAAGATACTTAATCAAATCTACAAACTTCCTTTTGCCATGTAAGGTTACTTCTTCCCAGTTTCTGGGGATTAGGATATGGACACCTTTAGGAACCATTATTTAGTCAACCACACTGTGTCATCACTCAGGCCAACAATTCATGTAGATAAATTATTAGTGGGGAATATTTACTTTAGCAAATATTTAGTGGAGCTTTTTCAAATTAAAAAAAAAAAAGTCCCTAATGAAGAAATGGTAGAGATTTCAGAAAGAGATAGGCAGGTTATCTATAGACATTCAGCTAAAAATTGTAGATGCTGATTGTGTTCAGAGAATTTGTAACTTAAAAACTATTCAGAATGATAAATTTGTTAGAACCTTACCTTATTTATCATGGGCACACTGTTATCTTTGTCCATATTTTTCACACAAATGTCTCTGTTTAGAAATTTTCAGTCATTTCCATGTCAATTTTTATTCCCTCCCTCATCTGCAAATAAAGCAATGAAAGATGACTTGTTAAACAAAAATGATGTTTACAAACAATATTACCATTTCTCTGGATCATAAATTGAAAAGAAATAAACGGTTGTAAGTTAAGGCTAACATTATGCCATACTGAGCTTAAGGACTGGATGAATGTAGAAGTGACCTAAAAGTCAATTACTGGGGAGAAAAAATACTGGTGGTAGGACTACAGAAAGATTCATTAATTAAAATCAGGGACGAGAGATGGTATTAGCATTGTCTTTGGAGTTGTAGGTAGAAGCAGAAAAAGTCACAGAAAAAAAGACCCAAACTAACCAAACTTCAAGCTCAATAACTATCTTACCCTGAATTTACTAGAAAACATAGCATGAAGCAGAGTGCTTTTTTTTTTCCCCCCAATTAGGAGTGCAATTTTGGAAGCAGAAATAAAGGAAAAAGAAGACTGGACAAATAAAAAGGGAAAAGTCAAAATCAGCATAGGATACCAAACCTGCCATCACTTGGTAATATGTCTCAATCCTACTTCCTTGTAGGAGGCCAAATAATTGTTTCTTAGAGAAGTCCATTTTGGAGAGAAAGAACAATTTATATGCCAGCTCCTATCTCCTATGGGGAAAGTCTCATTCCTTAAGCCTTAATTATAACACTTTGATAGATTGTATGCTGATATAAACTTAAGTATCAAGAAGGTTTAGCAAAGAAAATGAAGGATCTATTACATAATAAGGTAAGATATATTCAGATAGTTTGCATTTGAAGTTTGTTACTCCATTGCAGCTTGGGTTAAAATGAATGGTGAAAGGTCCTGAAGACAAATGAGCCTGAAAGAATCTGAAAAAGAACATGAAAGTTATTTGACATATTTTGGAATTGTTATATCTTGTATATCACTATGGATCATGGGCCCCAGGTAACTAATAAAAGATGTTACTCTGAAAGAGAAAGAAAAAGAAATCTTATTCCAAATGGATCTTTGTAATAAACTTCCAAAGTGTGGAAGGACAAATAACACTAAGAAGGAAATATAGCTAATCAAGAGTTAAGAAATAAATAATTCTACTCAGAATGAAGTACAAATAATGGAGCAAGTTGAAATTACATCAAATCATATATTTAATATCATCTAAAATAAACTATAACTAATGTTTTTATATAGCCAGCAAACTAAAAACAATTAATATATTTTCAAGTGGTTAATAAAGCAAAATAATATTTTGTGATGCAAGAAAATTTTGTGATTTCCAAATTTCAGTTTCATTTAGACATAGCCACATTGTACATATTGCATATTATTGCTTTCACATTATAAAGGTAGAGTTGAATACTTGCAGTAGAGAACATATAGCCTGCAAATCCTAACATATCTAATATCTGGTCCTTTACATAATCAGTGCTGACCCCTGATCTAAGAAATAAAGGAGGAAATACAATCTATAAACAATAAAATTGTTATGAAATCAAGGGATGCAACTATGGAATGTATATGAAAAATAAATAATTGGAAACTCAGTAAAGCAAACATAGAGCCATGTAAAGTAAAAAAATAGTAAAGGGGACCAGCTCAATACTCATCAAAAGTGTAAAAAAAATTCATTACTTGGAAACTAGTACTGGGGAATTAATCAGATCATATGGCATAGAATAAGATGAAAATATGAAAAAGATAATATTTATAAATCATATGTTTGTAGAAAGTTCAAAGGAATCAATAACAAAAACTCCTGAAATTAATAAATGATTATAGTAAAGTTGTAGGATGTAAGATTAATATACAAAAGTTAAAGTTTTTTCTGTATGCCAGCAATGAACAAGTAGAATGTGAAATTAAAACACAATATTATTTACGTTAACATCCCCCAAAATGAAAAACTCAGCTATAACTCTAACAAAAACACATACAATATCTATGAGTCTAACCACAAAATGCCACTGAACAAAACCAAATAACTAAATAAATGGAGAGATACTCGATTTTGATGAAATGGAAGATTCAATATGACCAAAATATCAGTTCTTTTTAATTTAATCTATCTATTCATTACAATCACAGTAAAAATCACAGTATTTTATTTTGTGGACATATATAAACTGATTCTAAACCTTGCATGGAAAGTCAAAAGATCCTGAATATCTAATGAAATAGTGAAGGAAAAGTAAAAAAGTGGAAGACTGAATCCACCTGGTCTGAAATTACTATAAAGCTATAATAATCAGGACAGTGTGGTATTCATGAAATAATAGTCAAGTAGTTCAATAGAACAGGATAGAATGACCAGAAATAGGCCCATGTACATATATACTCAACTGATTTTTGACAATGGAACAAAGGTAATATAATGGAACAAAGATATCTTTTTCAACAAATGGTGTTGAAACAACTGTACATCCACATGTAAAACATGTAATTAAGACAAAGACCTTATACCCTTCATAAATGTTAAAGCTAAAATATATCATAGAACTAAATACAAAACAGAAAACATTAAAGCTTATGGAAAAACATAAGAGAAAACCTAAATGACCTTGAGTTTGGTGATGATTTTTAAGTACAACACAAAAGGCACAGTTCACAAAAAATGATTGATCAGCTGAACTTCAATAAAATTATAAACTCTGCTTTGTGAAAGACAATGTCAAAAGAATGAGAAAACCAGCTGTATACTGGGAGAAAATGCTTGCAAAACACACATTTAATAAAGAACTATTATTCAAAATATACAAAGAAATCTGAAAACTCAACACTAAGAAAATAAACAACCCATTTAAGAAACAACCTAAAAACCTTAACAGGTAGGCAGAGACAAATGTATTTGAAAAAAATAAATAAAAATAAATAAATTAAAATAAAAACCTTAACAGATGGCACACCAAATTATAGATATAGTAAATAATCATATGAAGAGAAGCTTTACATCATAAGTCATCACGGTAGTACAAATTAAGACAACAATAAGGTACCAGTATTTACTTATAAGAATAGACAAAATCTGGAACTTTGACAACAACAAATGCTAGCAAGGATGTGGAGCAACAGGAAATGTCATTCACTACTGGTGGGAATGCAAAATTATATAGTGGTTATAGTGGTTTGGTGGTTCCTTACAAAATTAAACATATTTTTACCATACAGTCCAGTAATCATATTCATGGGTATTCACTCAAAGGAGTTGAAAACATATGTCCAGTCAAAAAACTGCACATCAATGTTTATAGCAGCTTTCATAATTGCTAAAACATGGAAGCAACCAAGAAATCCTTTAGTAAGTGAATGAATAAATAAATAGTTGTGAGAAGATCCTTATTCAGATTTGATGAGCTCAGATGCAATATAGTGGTGGAATAGGTGGAGGCTACACTCACATCCTTTCTGGACCAAACTAGAATTACAACTAAATTACAGAACAATCATCTGAATAACCAGCTGAACACTAGCTAGGGAGAAGACTTATAATCAAGAAGTTACAGAGTAAACTACATCACTACAATGAGATGAATAGAAAGTGCAGAGGCTCGAGAGGCCTGGCTGGGCTCTCATGGATAGAAGCTGATTTGTGTGGAGGAATATTTCACAAAGTGTGAGGTCTAATCTTCCAGCTGGGCTCCCCAGCCTAGAGTACTGGAACCTGGAAAATAACCTAAATATCAGCCAGCTGTGAAAAACAGCAGGAGTTCTGTCCCCCAGGGAAAGATGGCTAGAGATCCAGAGAAGCTACTAAATGGCCAATGCACAAAACTTTGTTTGTAGCAACTTACCCTGGGCTCCAGAAGAGGGAAGGCAGGCCAGACCAGAACAATGTGAGGAGAATCTGGGGTTGGAGGCTCTGGGAATAGAGTTGAAGTGTCAGCCACCAGGATCCCTGTGCTAAATAATTGCCTATACTGCAGAAGACATTTTTTTGTCGGGGGAAGAGCACTCCTTTCCACATTGCATCAGCCTGGATGGAAGCAATAGACCCATTGCAGCAATACCTCTCACTCCACTTTGTGAAACAAGCTGGTCTGCTGAAGAATACAGCTGGAGGTTATTGTAGTGATCAAGCCTAACAGAAAGCCTGCAGGTGAAGACAGATACCTTGGAGCTCTGACTTTACTTGACCCTCCCCCAGCCCAGGGAACAGCTTTTTTTCTTTCTGTGCATACCCAGCCCCACAAGAGGGAGCTATAAGTTGTACATCGCTGACTGCTCCAAACAGGTTGCCCAGGGCCAGTCACAAGCAGCTTCTGACATAGGTCTTCATCAGAAACTTTGCATAATACCTAACACATAGAAACAAACAGAAAGAGGCAACAAAAATGAGAAGACAAAGAAATAGGCCCCAAATTAAAGAACAAGAGAACCCTCTAGAAGAACTAGATGAAATGGGGGCAAGCAATTTATCAG
Organism: Pteronotus mesoamericanus; assembly: GCF_021234165.1. NCBI lineage: Eukaryota > Metazoa > Chordata > Mammalia > Chiroptera > Mormoopidae > Pteronotus > Pteronotus mesoamericanus. The sequence continues at coordinate 1,634,912 of NW_026555150.1, forward strand.
ATATAGTGTTTAGAACAATGATTATAAGGATATTCAACTGCATGAAAAAAGACATAGAGACATTAAAAAGGCCCAGTCAGATATAAAGAATGCAAAATCTGAAATAAATAATACACTGGAAGGAATAAACAGTAGGTTAGATGTAGCACAGGATTGATTCAGTGATTTGGAAGACACGTAGGGAAAAAAAAAAAAAAACCAAAACGAACAAACACTCGAGCAGAGGAGCAAAAAGAAAAAAAAAAAAACAAGGAGATTTAAAGAAACATTTAGGACAACATGAAGCATAACAAATTCCACATTATGGAAATACCAAAAGGAGAAGAGAGAAAGCAGGGGATTGATATCCTATTTAAAGAAATAATGATGGAAAACTTCCCTAACATGGTAGAGACATAAAAGTCCAGGAAGTGCAGAGTCCCAGACAAGATGGACCCAAAGAGGCCCTCACCAAGACACATCATAATTAAAATGGCAGAGTTTAAAGAGGAGAGAATCCTAAAAGCCACAAGGGGAAAAATGTTAGTTACCTACAATGGAGCTCCCATTAGACTCTCATCTAATTCCCCAACAGAAACATTTCAGGCCAAAAAAGATCAGACTGAAATATTCAAGGACATGAAAAGTAAGGACCTAAAATCAAGGCCAATTTACTCAGCAGCCTATCATTTAAAATTGAAGGAGAAATAAGGAACTTCCCTGACAAGAAAAAGCTAAAGGTGTTTGTTAAAAACCAGACTAGTACAACAACAAATGTTAAAGGAATTGCTTTAAGAAGGAGAAGAAAAATTTAAAAAAAGGGGGGATAATAGTTAAAAATTAAAATAGCAATAAATATGTATCTATCAATAATCACTTTAAGTGTAAATGGTTTAAATATTCTTAGAAGACATAGCGTAGCTGAATGGGTAAGGAAACAAAACTCATATATATGCTATCTCCAAGAAAGCCACCTCAGAATGAAAGATAAACATAGGCTAAAATTAAAGTAATGGAAAAAGGAATTTCATCCAAATGCTAAGGAAAAAAAAAAGTTGAGGTAGCAATACTTAAGTCTGAGAAAATAAACTTTAAACCAAGGCTACAGTATTATACAAAGAAGGACACTATGTAATGATAAAGGGAATAATCCAACAGGAGGATATAACCCTAGTAACCATTTATGCACCAACATAGGAGCTCCTATACCTGTAAAGCAAATTTTGGTGGACATAAAGAGAGAGATTGATGGAAACACAGTAATATTAGAGGATTTTAACACCCCCATTGACTTCAACTGGCAGACCTTCAAGACAGAAAAACAAAAAGGAGACAGTGGCCCTAAAGAGCAAACTAGAGCAAATTGATTTAATTGATGTCTACAGAGCATTTTATCCTAAAGCAGTGGAATATACCTTCTTTTCAAGTGAACATGAAATATTTTCTAGGATAGACCACTTGTTAGGACACAAACCATATCAAGAAATTTAAGAAGATTGGAATCATATCAAATATCTTCTCAGACCACAGTGCTATAAATCTAGAAATTAATCATGAGAATAACATTGAAAAATAGACAAAGATATGGAAGCTAAATAACATATTATTAAACGAGTCAACAATGAGATCAAGGAAGAAATCAAAGTATACCTTGAAACAAATGAAAATGAGAATATAACAACCCAAAAATCTGTGGAACACAGGAAAAGGATTCATAAGAGGGAACTTCATGGCATTACAGGATTATCTCAAGAAACAAGACAAAGTTCCCCAAATATAGCTTTATTCTGAAAGGAACTTGTAAAGAAAAAAAAAACAAGGCTCAATGTCAGTAAAAGGAAGGAAATAATAAAGATCAGAGCAGAAATAAATGAAATACAATCTTAAATGTGATACAAAAGAGCAATGAATCCAAGTAGTGACTCTTTGAAAAGATGAACAATATTGGTAAACATTTAACCAAACTCATAAAGAAAAAAAAAGAGGATGCAAATAAATAAAATCAGAAGTGAAAGAAAAATAACGACACCAAAGAAATGCAAAGATTTGTAAGAAAATATTATGAACAACTGCATGCAAACAAATTTGGACAAGCTGGACAAAATGGATAAATTCCTAGAAACATAAAAACTTCCAATCCTAAATCAGGAAGGGTCAGAAAATCTGACTAGACAAATTACATTAGTGAAATTGAAGCAGTAATAAAAAAAAATACGCCCATCAAACAAAAGCTCTGGACTAGATGTCTTCATAGGTGAATTTTATCAAACATTCTGAGAACTGAAACCCATCCTTCTCAAAGTTTTCCAGAAAATTCAACAGGAAAGAAGACTCTTAAGCTGATTTTATGAGGCTAGCATTATCTTAATGCCAAAACCAGATAAAAATGCTACAAAAAAGAAAAGTATAGATCAATATCCCTGATGAACATAAGTGCTAAAATCCTCAACAAATATTAGCAATCCAAATAGTGCAATACATCTTACAGATAATACTTCCTGATCAAGTGGGATTTATTCCAGGGATGCAAGGTTGGTACAACATTCTCAAATCATTAAATGTTATGTGCCTCATAAAAACAAAATGAAGGATAAAAACCACATGATCAAATAAATAGATGCAGAAAAACATTGAATAAAAGCCAGCAACCATTTATGATAAAAATTCTCAACAAAGTGTGAATGGAGGCAACATACCTAAATATAATAAAGACCATATTTGGCAAACCCACTGCCAGCATCACATTCAATAGGCAAAAACTACAAGTGTTCCCCTTAAGATTGAGAACAAAATAGGGATGTCTGCTTTCACCTCTCTTATTCAACATAGTCCTGAAAGTCCTAGCCATAAATTCAAAGAATAAGGGAAAGAAGGCATCCAAATTGGATACAAAGATGTAAAATGCTTTTACTTGCAGATGGCATGATACTGTTGATGGAGAACCTCAAAGAGCCCACCAAGAAACTACTAGAACTGATAAATGAATTTGGTAAAGTAGCAGGATACAAAATTAATATCCAAAAATGAATTGCATTTTGTTTGCCAATAATCAACTATTAGAAAGGAAAATTAAGAAAACAATCCCATTAAAAATTGATTCAAAAAATAAAATACCTAGGAATAAATCTAACCAAAAATGTAAAAGGCCTGTATTCCAAAAATTATGACACTGAGGAAAGAAATTGAAGACACACATAAATTAAAGCACATACCATTCTGTGGGTAGGAAGAATTAACATCATTAAAATGTCCTTGTTACACGATACAATCTATGGATTCAGTGCAGTGCCTTTTAAGATACCAATAGCTTATCCAGAGAACTTGAACAAATATTTAAAAAAATATATATGCTGTGTCTAAGAAAGCCCCCATAGCAATAGTGATCTTTAGAAAGAAGAACAAATTTGGAGGAATCATGCTACTGAGTATCAAACTATATTATAAGGTCATAATAATCAAAATAGCATGGTACAGGCATCAAAACAGAAAGATAAATGGAACAGAATAGAGAGCCCAGAAGTAAATCCACATCTTTGTAGTCAGGTAATTATTTTCTTTTAGATTTTTTTAAATTTATTTTTTCAAATACATTTGTCTCTGCTTTCCACCCACCACTTTCCCTTGACCCTGTCCCCCTCCCTCCCTCAATCCTTCCCCTTTGGTTTTTGTCCATGAGACTTTGCTATATGTTCCCTGACTTTCTCCTTCCCTTCCTTTCCGCCCACCCCACCTCCTTCCCTCTTGTCTCTGTTGGTTTCTTTTCCTTTCAGTGTTGCTGGTCTTATTTTCCTTGCATCTTTGTATTGTTGGTTAGGTTCCACTGATAGGTGAGATCATATGGTATTTGTCTTTCACCCTCTGGCTTATTTTGCTTAGCTTCATGCTCTCTAGTTCCATCCATGCTGTCGTGAAGTTTAGTAGTTCTTTTTTTCTTTCTGCTGCGTAGTATTCCATTGTGTAAATGTATCATAATTTTTTGATCCAATCATCTACTGATGGGCATTTAGGTTGCTTTTAACACTTGGCTATTGTAAATTGTACTGCTATGAACACTGGGTTGCATAATTATTGACAGAGTAATCAAGCTGATACAATGGGCTAAACATAGTTTATTCAATAAATGGTGTTGGGACAATTGGGAAAATACATGCAGAAAAATGAAACTAGACTATCTCCTTACACACACAGAAGAATAAATTAAAAATGGAATAAAAAGTTAAATATTAGACCCAAAACCATAAAAATCCTGGAAGAAAACAGGCAGTAGAATCTCTGTTTGTACCCATATTTTATCTGTTAAATCTCCTCATGTAAAAGAAACAATGGATAATATGAACAAATGGGACTATACCAAACTAAAAAGCTTTGCACAGAAAAATAAATCATCAACAAAAGGAAAGACAGCCCACTGAATGGGATAACATATTTGCTGATACATCTGATAGATAGTTAATATCCAAATTATAAAGAACTTCTAAACCTCAATGACAAAAAAAACCCCAAAAAATTCAATTAAAAAATAGACAAAGGACATGAATAGATCCTTCTCAAAAGAGAACATAGAGATGGCCAATAGACATATGAAAAGATACTCAATGTCACTAATAGTCAAAGAAATGAAAATTAATAACAATGAAATATCATCTCACACCAGTCAGAATGACTATCATCGATAAATCAACAAAAAAAGTGGTGGTGAGGATGTGTAGAAAGGGAAATACTTTTGCACTGTTGGTGGGAATGAAGTTTTGTGCAGCCATTATGGAAAGAAAGATGGAGATACCTCAAAGAATTAAAAAGGGATCTGCATTATGTTCCAGCAATTTCACTTCTGGGAATTTATCCAAAGAAACCCAAACACTAATTTGAAAGAATAATAACACCCTTATGTTCATTTCAGTGTTATTTACCACCACCAAGATATGGAAGCAGTCCAGGTATCCATCAGTAGGTGAGTGGGTAAAACAACTATGGCACATTTACACAATGGAGGACTACTCAGCCATAAAAATATTTATCCTATGTGACACCATTGATGGACCTCTAAAAAATTATGCTAAGTGAAATAAGCTAGTCAAATTAAGGCAAATACCATATTATTATTCTCATATGTGGAATCTAATGAACAAAGTGAACTAACAAGCAAGTTTGAGACAGACTCATAGAGAATAAGCTGACATCTCTGTGGGAGTTTTGGGGGATGGAGGGATCAAGCGTGAAGCAGAAAGGACCCATGGACATTGACACCAGTGTAGTGCTTGATTGCGGGGGTTTGAGAGGATAAATGGTAATAAAAATACAATAAAAATATTTAAAAGAAATACGTGACAGTCAATGGAAAAAAGTTTTGATGAGTTACTTATGCAATTCTTATGAATAAATTCAGCAATCCATAAAAATAATAAAAATATGTTGTTGCACATTCAGACAATGTAATATTATCTAGTGCTAAATAAGAAATGAGTCATTGGGCCATGAAAAGACATAGAGGAAACTTTATTGCCTAGTACTAAGTGCAAGTGTCATATCTGATAGGTTTAAACACTGTTATTATTTTGACTATGTAATGATTTCTGGAAAATACGAAACACTAGAAATAGTAAACAGATTTATTGTTACCATGTGTTAGGAGGTTGTAAAGGATGAATAGGTAAAGTACAAAAGATTCTTAGATCAGTGAAACTACTCTGTATAATACTGTAATTGTGGATACATGTCATAATACATTTTTCTAAAACCATAGAATGTAAAACACCAAGGGTGAACGCTAAGGTAAACTATGAACTTTGGGTGACTGTTATGTTTCCATGTAGGTTTGTCAGCTGTTACATATTTACCATTCTGTGAGACCTATGAGACATCATCAAGCTCACAAATATTCAAATTATGAGAGTCTGAAAAAGAGAAGTGAGAGAGCAAGGAGCAGAAATATATTTTTAAAGAAATAATGGCCAATAGATTCCACATAGTATTGAAATCATATGGTATTTGTCTTTCTCTGACTGCCTTGTATAACTTAGTATAATGTTCTCCAGGCCCATCTATTCAGTGCAAAAGGGTAAATTTTTCTTCTTTTTATGGCCAAGTAGTATTACATTCTGTAATTTTACCACAGCTTTTCTATCCACTCATCTACTGATAGATACTTAAGCTGCTTCCAAATCTTGGCTATTATAAATAGCACTGCATAATGAATAAACTGAGCTAACAAACAAAATGGAGACAGACTCATAGAGAGCAGGCTGACAACTCGGGGAGGGGGTGGCGGGGGGGACTGGAATTCGGCAAAGAAGAAAAAGAACTCATGGAAATGGACAACAGTGTGGCAATTATAGGGGGGAGAAGGGCTGGTAGGAGTGGAAGAAGATACAGGGGAGATAAATAGTAATAGAAAAAATAAAATAACCTATTTAAAAAAGAAATAGCCAAATTTTGTTTAAAGTTTGATAAATTTAATAAAAGTTTTATAAAATTTGGTAAAATGCACAGATTCACACATCAAATAGTTGCATAAAACTGCAAAATTATTTCAAAACAAATCCACATACAGACAGTCTAATACAATTATTAAAGATGAGAACTTTAGTAGTTCTGAAAGAGAAAGATCCTGAAAGAGAAGCCTGAAAAAAAAAAAAAAAACTGAAAAACTCACTTCGTGTACAAAGTATCCTGAAGAATGTTAACAGCTGATATCTGATCAGAACGCTTGAGACCAGATGGCAGAAGAATAACACAGGTCCCACAGAAGTAAGGCCTATTTGAGTGTGGTTGGTAGGGTAATAATAAGGGTGTAATACTTTATAGTTTTAATTTGAACATTTCACCTAAAATGTCAAATGGTGTGCTTCAGTGTGATATTGTTATATTACAGAATTACATGCTTATTATTTTGTAATAAAATATTTTGTAATAAAAAAGCAGTGTTATTTGTTCTGGGCTCTGCATATTTAAAGTGTTAGGAAATAACCCTGGCTGATGTGGCTCATTGCATTTAGTGCCAGCCTGTGAACCAAAGGGTCGCCAGATCAATTCCCAGTCAGGGCACATGCCTGGGTTGTGGACCAGGTTCCCAGGAGGGGCACACGAGTGGCAACCACATATTGATATTTCTCTCCCTCTTTTTCTCCCTCCCTTGCCCTGCGTCTAAAAATGAATAAATTAAAAAACTATTTTATTTTATTTTTTCTAATCATTTTTTATTTCTCTTTTTAAAAATTTTCAAATATATTATCACCATTTACCTGCCTCCACTTTCCCCTGCATCACACACTCCCACCTCGCTCCTGCAATCCTTCCCCTCCTTGGGTTTGTCCAAAGGTCTTTCAAATGTGTTCCTTGATGTGCCATTCCCATTCTTCTTCCTGGAACCCTCCTCCTTCCTTCAAACACATCCATGTTGGTTTCTTCTTTCTTTCAATGTCGCTGGTCAGATTTTCCTTGCCAGCTTGCATTGCTGATTAGGTTCCACCTATAGGTGAGATCATATGGTATTTGTCTTTCACTGCCTGGCTTATTTCATTTAGTATAATACTCTCCAGGTTCATCAATGCTGTCAAAAAGGGTAGTAGCTCGCTCTTGCTCTTTTTCTTTCTTTCTTTCTTTCTTTCTTTCTTTCTTTCTTTCTTTCTTTCTTTCTTTCTTTCTTTCTTTCTTTCTTTCTTTCTTTCTTTCTTTCTTTCTTTCTTCTTTTCTTCCTTTCCTTCCTTCCTTCCTTCCTTTTTTCTTTCTGCTGTGTATATTCCATTTTGTATATGTACCATTGTTTTTTAATCAGCTTATTTACTGGTAGGCACTTACGTTTATTCCAACACTTGACTATTGTAAACTATACTGCTATGAACATTGGGGACCATAGGTTCTTTTGAATTGGTGTTTTGGGATTCTTACAGTATAATCCAAGAAGAGGAATCACTGGGTCAAAAGGAAGTTCCATTTTTAGCTTTTTGAGGAAATTTGAAACTGTTTTCCACAGTGGCTACAACCATCTGCATTCACATCAAAAGTGTACTAGGGTTCCCTTTTCTCAACAATTTCGCCAGCACCCATTGTTTGTTGATTTATTTATGATGGCCATTCTGACCAATGTGAAGTGGTATCTCATTGTGGTTTTAATTTGCATTTCTCTGATGGCTAGTGGTGTTGAGTATCCTTTCATATGTCTCTGGATCCTGTGTATATCCTCCTTGGAGAAGTGTCTGTTCAGGTCCTTTGCTCATTTTTTAATTGGATTGTTTGTCTTCCTGGAGTGGAGACGTGTGAGTTCTTTATATATTTTGGAGATCAAACCCCTGTCTGAGGTATCATTGGCAAATATATTTTCCCATATATTAGGCTCCCTTTTCATTTTGCTGGTGTTTTCTTTAGCTGTGCAGAAGCTTCTTATTTTGATGGAATCCCATTTGTTTATTTTTTTTCCTTTATATCTTTTGCTCTAGGGGACACATCGGTGAACATATTGCTGCATGGGATACCTGAGAGTTTCCTGTTTATGTTTTCCTCTAAGAATTTTATGTTGTCATGACTTACATTTAAGTCTTTTATCCATCTTGAGTTTATTTTTGTGTATGGTGTAAGTTCGTGGTCAAATTTCATTTTTTTTTTTTTTTTGCATGTAGCTGTCCAGCTCTCCCAACAACATTTATTGAAGAGGCTATTTTTACTCAATTTTATGCTTCTGCACCTTTTTTTGAATATTAACTGACCATAGAGAAAAAGGGTTTGTTTATAGGCTCTCTATTATGCTCCATTGAACTATATCTCTGATCTGATGCCAGTACCAGACTGTCTTGATTACAGTGGCCTTGTAATATTGTTGATGTCAGGTATTGTGATGTCTCCTAGTTTGTTTGTTTTTTTTTTTTTTCTCAAAATTGCTGCGTGTATTCGGGGTCAGTATGTTTCATATAATTTTTTAAATAAATTTTTATTTTTTGGTCAAATACAATTGTCTCCACCTTCCTGCCACCACTTTTCCCTGCCTCCTTCCCTGGCTTCCCTCCCTCAATCCTTCCCCACTTTGGTTTTGTCCAAGGGTCCTTTATTCATGTTCCTTCACTTTAATCTTCCTTTCTCTTCCTCTGCGCCCCCTCCTTCCCTACTGACTCTGTTGGTTTCTTTTTTCTTTCAATGTTGTTGCTCATATTTTCCTTGCTTGTTTGTTTTGCTGGTTAGGTGAGATTATATACTATTTGTCTTTTGTTCCCTGGCTTATTTCACTTAGCATAATGCTCTCTAGTTCCATCCATGCAGTCGTGAAGATTAGTAGCTCTTTCTTTCTTTCTTCTGCATAGCATTCCATTGTTTAAAAGTACAATAACTTTTTGATCCACTCATCTACTGGTGGGCATTGAGGTTGCTTCCACATTTGGATATTGCCAATTGTGCTGCTATGAACATTGGAGAGCATAGGTTCTTTTGAATTAGCATTTAGGGATTCTTAAAGTATAATCCCAGCAGGCGAATCGCTGGGTCAAATGGCATTCCATTTTTAGCTTTTTGAGGAAATTCCAAACTGTTTTCCATACTGGTTGCACCAGTCTGTATTCCCACCAACAGTGTACTAGGGTTCCCTTTTCTCCATAGCCTCGTCAGCATCTGTTGTTTGTTCATCTGTTTATGATGGCCATTCTGACCGATGTGAAGTGGTATCTCATTGTGGTTTAAATTTGTATTTCTCTGATGGCAAGTGATGATGAGCATCCTTTCACATGTCTCTTGGCTCCCTGTATCTCTTCCTTGGAAAAGCGTCCACCCAGGTCCTTTGCCCATTTTTTAATAGGATTTTCTGTCTTCCTGGAGTGGAGACATGTGAGTTCTTTATATATTTTGGAGATCAAACCCCTGTTTGAGTTATCATTGGCAAATATATTTTCCCAAATGTTTGGCTCCTTTTTCATTTTGCTGATGTTTTCTTTAGCCATACAGAAGCTTCTTATTTTGATGAGGCCTCACTTGTTTATTCTTTCCTTTATGTCCCTTGCTTTAGGGAATATGTTGGTGAAAATATTGCTTCATGAGATATATGACAGTTTACTGCCTATGTTCTTCTCTAGGACTTTTATGGTGTTGCAACTTCTATTTAAGTCTTTTATCCATCTTGAGTTTATTTTTGTGTATGGTGTCAGTTGGTGATCAAATATCAATTTTTTGCGTGTGGCTGTCCAGTTCTCCGAACATCATTTGTTGAAGAGGATATTTTTACTCCAATTTATGCTTCTTCCCCCTTTGTCAATTATTAATAGACCATAGAGACATGCGTGTATTTCTGGCCTTTCTATTCTGTTCCACTGATCTATGTGTCTATTCTTGAGCCCATATCAAGCTGTTGTGATCACAGTGGCCTTGTAATATAGTTTGATGTCTGGTATTGTGATCCCTTTTACTTTGTTTTTCTTTCTTAAAATTGCTGCAGCTATTTGGGGCCCTTTATGGTTCCATATAAATTTTTGAAATGTCTGTTCTACGTCCGTGAAATATGTCATTGGTATTTTAATAAGGATTGCTTTGAATCTGTAAATTTCTTTGCGTAGTATGGACATTTTGATGATGTTAGTTCTTCCAATCCATGAACACGGTATATGCTTTCATTTATTTGTTGCTTCCTTAATTTTTTTCAGTGTTGTATAGTTTTCTGCATACATGACTTTTACCTCCTTGCTAAAGTTTATTCCTGCGTACTTTATTTTTCTTGTTGCTATAGCAAAGGAGATTTTTTTCCTGATTCTGACTCTAATATTTCATTGTTGGTGTACAAAAATGCCTTCAATTTCTGAATATTGACTTTGTATTCCGCTGTTTAGCCAAATTCACTTATTAGGTCAAGAAGTTTTTTGGAGGAGTCTTTGGGGTTTTCTGTGTACCTTATCATGTCATCTGCAAACAATGACAGTTTTACTTCATCTTTTCCAATCTGGATGTCTTTTATTTCTTTTTCTTTTCTAATTGCTGTGGCTAGGATTTTGAATACTATCTTGAATGGAAGCAGTGTAAGTGGACATCCTATTTTGTTTCTGATCTTACCGGGAAATATTTTAGTTTATGTCTATTGAGTATGAAGTTGGCTGTAGGTTTCTCATATATGGCCTTTTATTATGTTGAGGTATGCCACCTTTATCCCCACTTTCCTGAGTGTTTTTTTACCATCAGTGGGTACTGTACCTCATCAAATGCTTATTCTGCATCTATTGATATGATCATATGTTTTTTGTCTTTCCATTTGTTTATGTGATGTAATACATTTTTTGATTTGTAAATATTGAGCCATGCTTGCATCCCTGTGATGAATCCCAGTTGATCATGTTGGATGATGTTCCTAATGTATTGCTAGATGTGGTTTGCTAATATTTTATTGTTATTATTAGCATCTATATTCTTCAGCAATATTGGTCTGTAGTTTTCTTTCTTGGTTGTGTCTTTCTCTTTTTTGGGGATTAGGATAAAGCTGGCCTCATGAAAAGAGTTTGGGAGTCTTCCCTCTTCTTGGATTTTTTGGAATTGTCTGAGAAGGTCAGGTGTTCGCTCTTTCTTATATGTTTGTAAAATGCTCCTATGAACCCGTGTGGTCCAGGGCTTTTGTAACCAGAATTTTTTTCATTACTGTTTCGATTTCACCAGCTGTTTTTGGTCTGTTCAGGCTTTCTGCTTCTCCTTCATTCAGTGTTGGAAGGTTATTTTTTTTTTTTTTTAGAAATTTGTCCATTTCATCAAGGTTTTCACATTCCTTGGCATATAACTGTCCATAGTAATTTATTACATTCCTTCGTATTTCTGTGGTATCAGTTTTTATTTCTCCTCTTTCATTTCTGATACTGTTCAGTTGTTTATTTGGGTCTTTTCTTTTTTCCTAATGAGTCTGCTTAAAGGCTTGTTGATTTTGTTTATCTTTTCTGAAAACCAGGTCCTGGATTAGTTAATCCTTTGAACTCTTCTTTGAGTCTCTATGTCATTCAATTCTGCTCTCATCTTGATTATTTCCTTTCTTCTACTTGCTCTGGGCTTTGTTGCTATTTCTTCAATTCGTGATCTTGAGGGTTAGGTCGTTTACTTGAAATATTTCTATCTTTTTAAGGTAGGCCTGTATTGCTATGAACTTCCCTCAGAGGACCTCCTTCGCCATGTCCTATAAGTTTTGAACTGGTGTGAGTTCCTTTTCATTTGTTTCCAGAAAGTTTTTGATTTCTTCTTTGATTTCATTATTCACCCATTCATTGTTTAATGGCATGCTATCCAGTCTCCATGAGATTGAATAACTTTGAGTTTTTTCTTTGAGTTTGGTTTCTAGTTTCAAGCCCTTGTGGTCTGAGAAAATGCTTGTTTTGATTTCAATTTTCATGAATTTGATGAGTCTTGTTTTCTGCCCTATCATATGGTTTATCTTTGAAAATGTTCTGTGCGTATTTGAAAAGAATGTGTATTTTTCTTCTTTGGGATGAAAGTCTCTATATACGTCAGTTAAGTCCATTTGATCTAATGTGTCATTCATTTCCAAAATATCCTTGTTGAGGTTTTCTTGGAATATCTATCCATTTTTGACAGTGGGGTGTTAAAATCCCCTACTGCCAGTGTGTTACTGTCTATGTCTTTTCTGAAGTGCTCCAAGATTTTCCTTATGTATTGGGGTTCTCCTGTATTGGGTGCATATATGTTTATAATGTTTATGTCTTCTTGATCAATTCTTCCTTTGAATGTCATAAGAGTCTTTCTTGGTCTTTTTTTATGACCTTTGTTTTGAAATCAATTTTTTCTGATATAAGTATTGCTACTCCTGCTTTTTTTTCCCTGTCCACTTGCTTGGAACTTTTTTTTCCCAACCCTTTACTTTCAGTCTGTGTAGGTCCTTGTTTTGAGGTGGTTCTCTTTTAGGCAGCATATGTGTGGGTTATGTTTACTTATTCATTCAGTTATCCTATGTCTTTTGATTGGGGCAATTAATCCATTTCAATTAAAGCTATTATTGTTAGGTACTTATTCATTTTTTTTTCATTTTCTACCTGTTATCCTCTCTTTCTCACTATTGTTCTTCATCTTCTTAAAGCAGTCTCTTTAGCATATCTTGTAGTGCTGGTTTGGGAGAGGTGAATATACTTAGTCTTCTTTTGTCTGGGAAACTCTTTATTCTGTCTTCTATTTTAATTGATAGCCTTGCTGGGTAGATTAGTATTGGCTGCAGGCCCTTGCTTTTCATGACTTGGAATATTTCTTGCCTTTCCATTTTCATTTTTAGAATTTCTGTTCAAAAGTCAGCTGCTAGCCGTATCAGGGCTCTCTTTTATATTACTATTTGTTTCTCTCTTGCTGCCATTAGAATTCTCTCTTTTTCTTCGATATTTGCCATTTCAATGATGATGTGTCTTATAATGGGCCTCGTTGGGTTCTCTTGAATGGGAGCCTCTGTGCTTCCTGGACTTTCATAACTTTTTCTCTCCTCCAATTAGGGAAGTTTTCTCTCATTACTATTTCAAATAGGTTCTTCATTCCTTCTTCTTCTTCTTATCCTTCTAGTATCCATATTATACGGATATTATTACATTTCAGGTTGTCTTGCATTTCCCTGAATGCCTCTTTATTCTTTTCGAGTCTTTTTGTTTCATTTTCTTGGTCTTTCTGGAAGGTTTTTTTTTTGTACCTTGTCCTCCACCTCATTGATTCAATCCTCTGCTTCATCGAGTCTGCTTTTGATTCCTTCTACTATGTTCTTCAATTCAGAAATTGTATTCTTCATTTCCTCTTGCCGCTTATTGAGAATTTTTGTCTTTTTTCATGCTGATATAATTTGTAATAAGTTCCTCATACTTTCCCTATATTTTTTTGGTAATTATCTTTGAGCTCACTGAGCTTCCTTAGAACCATTATTTGGAACTCAGTATCTGATAGTTTATTTGACTGTTTCATTTAATTCTCTTTGTGAGGATTACTCCTTTCCCTTAGATTAGAGTTTCTTTATCTTCCCTTTATTTGTGAGACTCTTCTTTTTAGCTTCTGTTTCTTAAATTGATCTTTCTTGACTCTCTGACTTTGTGGTATGAACTTCTCTGGTAGGAGAACATTTTTCTTTCTTTCTTTCTGGCTCTGCCTCTGATGTTGTTAGGTCTTGACCCTGTCTGATCTTAAGCAGTCTTTAAGCGACTTCCAGGAATCTACTGTTTGTGTTGTCTTCTCAAGTTTTTAATCTAGTCACTCTGCCCTAGCAGTCAGGATGGACAGAGTCCATCCTGTGGGTGGGGTTATTATGTTCTTTCATTCTTCCACCTCTTAGTGTTTTAGTCTGCCTGAGCAAGATGGCTGCTGTCATACAGGGGAGCAGTCATACTGGGATTGCCCCAGCTACTCCCTCAGTTCTCTCCCCAACATCTCTATCTCCAGACTTTCCTCAAGTGTCTCTAGAACACTTGGTGTTTTCTTTATCCAGGGATCTACTATCTGTGACTAGTGCTCTTTACTCAATATTCGGGCTTGCCCAACACTGGGCTGTGGCTGAGCCTCCTGGGGGAAGGACTACTGTTTCCTTACTCCACTGCCACTCAGGGGAGTAGTCTACCTAAGCAAGATGGCTGATGCCATATGGTGGAGGAGTCATCAGCAGGATCTCCCCAGCCACTCCCTCAGTTCTCTCCCCACCCCCTCCATTGCCAGACTTTCTTCAAACGTCTCTAGACTGTCCTGTGTCCCCTTTTTCCAGGAATCTACTCTCTGTTACCTCCACTCTGTACTCAGCACCCAGGCCTGTACAACACCTGGATGGTCAGAGTCTCCTGGAGGCGAGGCTACTGCATCATTTCACACTGCTGCTGCCTAGTGGAGTTGTCTGCCTGAGCAAGATAGCAGCTTTAGAATGGGGGGTGAGTCAGCAGCAGAATCAGCAGTTCACTTTCTCAGTTCTTTCCCCAAAGTCTTCTTCTCCAGTCTCTCCTCAGGCATCTCCAGCCCACTCTGCTCCGCCTCCGCTGGAGCCCAGGATAAGTGGCTGCCACCACAAATTTTTGTGTTGGCCCTCTCAATGGCTCTTTGCATCTCCAGCCACTTGTCTCTGGTAGAGAGCACACTGCTGCTTTTCTCAGATGGCTGTTATCCGTTTGCTTTTTGGGCTCTGGTGCTGTAGGGTTGAGATCCCCACTTATGGTTTAGACTCTGTTCTTCTCAGGGGGCTCCAACTGGCTGTTTTAATATCTCTCTGGTGCTGCTGCCCATGGGCGCCTAGTCCTCTTTCTCAAGTTTCTACCACATTCCTTACCAGTTGTGTTATGCTAAAGCCAATTCCTCTGTCTGTCCAAGGTTTTAAGGCTCCTCTCTTGCTACTGTTCAGTTGTTTTCCAGGTGATTTCTCCACAATTTAGTTGTAGTTCCAGATTTGTCCTGGGAGGAGGTCAACGTGACTTCCACCCACTCCTATGCCATCTTGAAGTCCTAAATTAGAAAATATTTTAAAAAATAAAGTGTTAGGAAATAATTACTACCAACCAAGAATTCTACATTCAGGAAAGTTAACCTTAAGTCATTCTCAGATTAAATAGAAAGCTATGGAAGTTAATTGCTAGAAGACTTGCACTTCACCAAATGCTAAAAGGATTCATTCAGGCTGAAAGGAAAGGACAGTAAACAGTAATTTGAAACTATATGAAGTATAAAGAACATTGAAAAAAGCAACTAAATGGGTAAATATAAATGTTGGAATTATTTTATTTTAATTTTTTTAGTCCTCCTTTATCTTACTTGATTTAAAATGCATATGTAAAGCAATAATTATAAATATCCACATGGACACACAATGTGTAGACATGTGAGTAGTGACAATAAAAACATAAATAAATAAAATGAAAGTGTATGGCAAAAGAGATTTGAATACTACTAAAAGTAGGTTGGTATTAATGCAAACTAAATGATTATAATTGTAAGATGCTAATTGTAATTCCCATGGTAAATATGAAAGAAATAACTAAAAAATGCAGAAAAGTAAATTAGAAGAGAACAAAACCAGTATGCTACAGAAACAAAAACATAGAAAACACACACAAAAAATGGCTGTAATGGAGGAAGTGTACAACAAAAAAGACATGACATAGAAGACATAGCAAAATGGAAGAAATAAGTCCCTTATTATCAGTAATTCCTTTCAATATAAATGGATAAAACTCTTCATTTATTAGGAAGATATGGAGAAATGGGTAATAAAGTATGATCAGTTATATACTGTGACAAGTGACTCAGTATATATTCAAAGACACAAATAGTTTGAAAGTGAAAGTATGAAGAACATATTCCATACAAATAGTAACCAAAAGGAAGCTAGAGAAGTTATATTAGTACTTACAAATTAGAGATTAGGTAAAAAAACTGTTGGGATAGTCAAGGGAAGACATTATATGTTTATAAAATTTTCAGTCCATTGAGATGTAACAATTATATACATATATATCATCTAACAGCAAAACTCCAAAATATATTGACAAAAATGAAAGGAGAAGAAATTCTAAGTAATTTAAGACTTCAATACTCCATTTTTAATAATGAGAATAATTGGACAGAAGATGACTAAGGAAATAATAGATCTCAAACAATCTCATATTACAACAAGTAATAACAAAGCTATATAGTACACTCCACCAAAAACAGCAGAATACGCATTTTTCTGAAGGACGTGCAGAATATTCTCTAGGTTATTCTGTATATTGACACTGGGATCTGGCCAGGATTGGTAGCCTGGCTGGTGCCTGAAGTGTGAGAGGGAGCGTAGGTGAGGGGCAACAAGGAAAGTATCACATTGCTTGGATAACCAGGCTCACTGCACCTGTTATGACAGATCCACCCCTGACCCCCAATGTAGCCGGAGGAAGCCATTGCAGTGAGCATGTGTAAGGCTAGCAGAGGTGACTGGCTAAGGAGAAAGCCCTCCTAGTCCCTTCCAATCCAGTAGAATACCTGTTGGTCTAGACTGAGAAAGGATAGGATTGTTTGGCGGGGCAGACCCTCCGTAAGCTAATGGAAGTTGGACCACCTGGTCCAGCCCACAGGGGTAGTTTGTATAAACCTGGGGAAGGGAGAGATGCTCACACTCTCTCTCTCTCTTGGATCCACCATGCAGATGCAGGCCAGTGTTTTGTGGGCAAGCAGATCCTGGAAGTGACATGGTAAAATGATGATTTTGAAAAGGAGGGAGGCTAAGGCCTGACAGTGGTAGGGAGAGAAGCTGAACTGCTTGGATCACAACTCAGCAGCTGCATGCAATTCTCAAAGGATGATATTTTGAATGGGAGAAGGAATTCCAGGCACAGCCTTGGACTTGTCCAGTATAGGGTTGCTGGGATTTCCTCTGGGTTTTCAGGAGGGCATGGGTTTTGAGGCAGGAGCCTGCTATCCTCCCTGATTACATAGCTTTTGAATAAAGACCTCCTTCCTTTTCTCTCCAAACTTCTGCCCCTGGAATTTGCCTATATGGGTGGTGTGAGGCAGCTAAACCCCACTTTTTTTCAATAACAATATTAGGCCACAAAACAAGTCTCAAGAAATTTTTAAAGTTTCAAATCATACCACAACCACAACAAAATTAAACTAGACATCAATAAGAGAAACTGGAAAACTCACAAATATATGGAAATTATATGACATGATCATAAACAACCAATGAATGATAGGAGAAATAACAAAAGAAATTAGAAAATACTTCGAAACAAATGAAAATAAATACACAAAAAAACAAAGCTTATAAGATGCAGTGATCTTTTGAGTAAACCCCATGTATGCAGTTTGCAGTGTGAGAGCCAAAAATAGTCCCTGCTCTCTAGTACTTGCATCTCTTCACCTTCAAGATGGCTGAGGAAGTGCACCACGGAGAGGAGGAGGTGGAGACTTTTGCCTTCCAGGCAGAAATTTCCCAAATCATGTCTCTCACTATCAATACCTTCTACTCTAACAAGGAAATTTTCCTTTGGGAGTTGATCAGTAATGCTTCTAATGCTTTGGACAAGATACATTATGAAATCCTGACTGACTCTTCCAAGTTGGACAGTGGTAAAGAGCTGAAAATTGACATCATCCGCAACCCTAAGGGATGCACTTTGACTCTGGTAGACACAGGCATTGGCATGACCAAAGCTGATTTGGTAAGTAATCTAGGAACCATTGCCAAGTCTGGTACAAAAGCATTTATGGAGGCTCTTCAGACTGGTGCAGACATCTCCATGATTTGACAATTTGGTGTTGGCTTTTATTCTGCTTACCTGGTGGCAGAGAAAGTATTTGTGATCACAAAGCACAATGATGATGAGCAGTATGCCTGGGAGTCTTCTCCTGGGGGTTCCTTCACTGTGCAAGCTGATCATGTAAGTCTATTGGCTGGGGTACTAAAGTGATCCTTCACCTTAAAGAAAACCAGACAGAGTACTTAAAGGAGAGGCAGGTCAAAGATGTTGTGAAGAAGCACTCACAGTTCATAGGTTATCTTATCACCCTTTATTTGGAGAAGGAATGAGAGAAAGAAATCAGTGATGATGAAGCAGAGGAAGATAAAGGAGAAAGAAGAGGAAGATAAAGATGATGAGGAGAAACCCAAGATTGAAGATATGGGCTTAGATGAGAAGGATGATAGTGTTAAGGATAAGAAAAAGAAAACAAAGAAGATTAAGAAGAAATACATCGATCATGAAGAACTGAATGAGACCAAGCCCATTTGGACGAGAAACCCTGATGACATCACCCAAAAGAATATGGAGAGTTCTATAAGACCCTTACCAATGACTGGGAAGACCACTTGGAAGTCAAACACTTCTCTGTAGAAGGTCGGTTGGAATTCAGGGCATTGCTATTAATTCCCCATTGGGCTCTCTTTGGCCTCTTTGAGAACAAGGAGAAAAACAATATCAAACTTTATGTCTGTCATGTGTTCATCATGGACAGCTGTGATGAGTTGATGCCAGAGTATCTCACCTTCATCCATGTTGTGGTTGACTCTGAGGACCTGCCATGGAACATCTCTTGAGAAATGCTTCAGCAGAGCAAAATCTTGATGGTCATTCATAAAAACATTGTTAAGAAGTGCCTTGAGTTCTTCTCTGAGCTGGCAGAAGACAAGGAGAACTATAAGAAATTATATGAGGCATTCTCTAAAAACCTAAAGCTTGAGATCCATGAGGACTCAACTAATTGGCAATGCCCCTCTGAGCTTCTGCATTATCACACTTTCCAGTCTGGAGATGAAATGACTTCTCTTTTGGAATAAGTCTCTCGCATGAAGGAGTCCCAGAAGTCTATCTATTACATCACTGGTGAGAGCAAAGAGCAGGTTTCCAGCTCTCCTTTTGTGTAGTGAGTATGGAAGCAGGGTGTTGAGGTAGTGTATATGACAGAGCCTATTGATGAGAACTGTGTACAGAAGTTCAAAGAGTTCAATGGGAAGAGTTTGATTTCAGTTACCAAGGAGGGTAGAGTTACCTGAGGATGAAGAGAAGAAGAAAATGGAGGAGAGCAAGGCCAAGTTTGAGAACCTCTGCAAACTCATGAAAGAGACCTTGGATAAGAAGGTTGAGAAGGTGACAATCTCCAATAGGCTCTTGTCTTCATCCTGCTGCATTGTGACTAGCACCTATGGCTGGACAGCTAACGTGGAGCATATCATGAAATCCCAGGCATTTTGTGATAACTCTACAATGGGCTACATGATGGCCACAAAACACCTGGAGATCAACCCTGACCACCCCATTGTGGAGACTATGGCAGAAGGCAGAGGCAGACAAGAATGACAAGGCTCTCAAGGACCTTGTAGTGTTGCTGTTTCAAACTGTGCTGTGCGCTTCTGGCTTCTCACTTGAAGATCCCCAGACCCACTCCAACCGCATCTATTGCATGATCAAGTTAGGCCTAGGCACTGATGAAGATATGAAGATGAAGTGGTAGCAGAAGAACCCAGTGCTGCTGTTCCTGATGAGGTCCCCCCAACTTGAGGGAAATGAGGATGCCTCTTGCATGGAAGAAGTAGACTAGGAGTTTTCTACCTGTAGACCTTGTATCCTCTGTGTAGTGTCTTCATGGCTTCTCTAGCAGCCCTGAGTGGCCCTAGCTCACCTGGTTTACCTCTGCTGTTTAGTGGTTTTTTTCTCTCCTGTCTTTGCCTAAGGCAGGTTACAAGGGCCTCAAGCCTTCCCTTCAAATATTTGACACCAGGTTTGGATGTTGTTGTGTATTGTTTTTTTTTATTTTGTTCTGAATTTAAAGTATGCAAAATTTTAAAAAGATGCAGTGAAAGTCTTACACCAAGGGATTTGTATGGTGGTAAATATCTACAATAAAGACAAATACCATATGATCTCACCTATAAGCGGAACCTAACCAACAATGCAAAGAAGCAAGGCAAATATGACCAGCAACACTGAAAGGAAAAGAAATCAACAGAGACAAGAGGGAAGGGGGGGGGCAGGGAAAGGGAAGGGAAGGGGAAAGTCAAGGAACATATAGCAAGGACTCATGGACAAAACCAAAGGGGAAGAGCTGAGGGAGGGAAGGTGGGAGGGGGCAAGGGAAAGAGAGGGGGGAAGGCAGAGACAAATGTATTTAAAAAGTAAATAAATTAATTTAAAAAAAATCTCAAATACATTTTATAACTTTACATTAAGAAACTAGAAAAAGAAGAGCAACCTAAACTCAATGGTAGCAGAAGGAAGGAAATAATAAATATATAGTGGAAACAAAATAAAAATAGAAAAAAGCAATTAAGCCAAATAATGGCTATTTGAAAGGTCAACAATATTGCAATTATTAACTAAATTAACTAAGAAAAAAGAATAAAATTACTATAAACAGAAATAAAGACATTATTATTAATGTACAGAAATAAAAAGCATTATAATACTTTGAATAATTATACTCACATAACTTATAATATCACATAAATTATACTCACATAATTCCTAGATGAAATGGAAAATTTCCTAGAAAGCTACAATCAAAACTGACTTAAAACAAATGGAAAGTTTGAATAGACCTATAGCTAGTATAGAACTAAAATCAGTAATGAAACTCTCTCAACAAAAAAAAGCCAATGATCAGATGGATTCACTGATAAATTCTACCAAACATTTAAAGAAGAATTAACAGTAATAACTTTCAAACAATTCCAAATAAGTAGAATGAGAAGACCTTGTTATTTCAATCTATGAGGCCAGTATTACCCTGATACCAAGGTATCACAAAAGAAAACTACACCAAATACCCCTTATGAATATCAATAAAAGTTCCTCAAAACCATGTTAGTAAACTAAATCCAACAACTTATTAATAGAAATGTACAATATGACCAAGTGTGATTTCCCAGATACAAGGGTAATTTGGCATATGAAAATAAAAAATGTAATACCTCACAGTAATAGAATGAAGTAAGAATGAAAGTAAAATATTAAATTCTAAAAATAGCCTTTGGCAAAAGCCTCCAACCTTTCATGATAAAAACTCTTTTCCAACTAGGAATAGGTGGGAACTTCCTCCAACTGAAAAAGAACAGGTATGAAAACCCACAGCCAACTTTATATACAATGTTGAAAGACAGAAAGCTTTCCCAAGTTAAACTGGAAGCAAGACAAGGGTTCCCACTTTCTCCAGTAATATCCAATTAGGTCCATAGTTTCACTGAGTCAAAGGCTTCCTCAGTTGCTTAACATATAGGCAGGAAAAGTACAGTCAGTTGTCTGTGAGGATATGCCCTGAAATAAATTATTGTTTAGCAGGGGGGTTGGACTTTTCATGCTCAGAAGGATATTTGCTTCTGCTAAATCTTAAATGGCCACCCACTCACTGTGTCTTCTTATGGCTTTTTCTCTGTATATTTGCCTCTTAATCCTAACCCTAAATTTCAAGATTAAAATGGAAAATATAAAAAACAAAAGAGAGAACATGCTATGTATTTCAATTCTTTTAAATATTGAGATGAGCCATATCCACTTGAAAATAATTATATTCTATACTGTTAGGATATAGTGTTTCACAGCTTTAATTAGCTCATGTTAATCTATATTGTTGTTCAGATTATCTATATTTTTTCAGTTTTTTAAAAATATTTTTATTGTTATTCAATTACAGTTGTTCCTGTTTTTCCCCCCATTACTCTCCCCTGCCCTACTCACCTCTACCTCCCACATTCAATCCTCCTCCCCCATTGTCTTTGTCCATGGGTCCTTCATACATGTTCCTTGATTTGACCCTTCCCCTTCTCTATCCCGTTACCCCTCTCTCTCCTTCTAGTTCAACCAGTTGCAGAGATATGTATTGGAATCCCCATCTGTGATTATGGAATTGACTATTTTTCCCCTTAAATTGGCCAAATTTTGCTTCATGTATTTTGGAGATCTATTATAGGATACATGCACATTAATGATTTTTGTGTCTTCCTAATGAATTGATTTTTTTTTTGTTATTAAGAATTTTCTCAATGTGTGTCTCTGTATCTCTTTGTCTTGAAGTTTTATTTGATTTTAATATAGCTCCTTCAGCCTTTTTATGATTATATTATAACCTATAAGAAGTTTGTAAATCTGCAAAGTTGATAATTTCATTCACCAGATCTTGAGAGTGTTTTATTGCTTATTCAAAACATCTTCATTCACATTTATATTTTAAGGCTGTATTTCTTTTCTGAATTGGAAACTTTCTTGCAAAATAACATGCACATTGTTTTGTAAAAAGGGCTTTCTAGTCCTAGGTCCCAGTGGTAACTTCCACTGGAGCTTGCTATGGAATAGCTTAGTTTTCTGAAACATGGGTTCTAAAAAAACATTTTTCCCCTCCTCAGTAATCAGTGATTTCAGATTCATGCTGAGACCACATGTTTGGAAGTGAACCTGTAGGCAGTCTGCAGTACATGGATCCAAATTTTTCTCCTTTACCATTTCTTTGGCACTGAATGCAGAAGATATAGGGCTGCCTTTATAAGACTGCAACAATTTGTATATGGAAACTCTAGTTCATAATATCTGAGGAATTTCACTGTCTTTTAATTTAAAGGCAGCAAATTTTGTTCTATAAATAGCTAAAAGACATATGGAATGGTTATCTTCCTTACATTTGTTTATTTTTAATTTATTTTTATTGTATTTTTGTCCATTAGCATTTGTCCCCCTTATACCTCCACTCACCCCACCCCCTGCAATCATCATGCTGTTGTCCAAGTTTATGAATCCTTTTTCTTTTTTGCTCAATCCTTCCTCCTCATCACCACCCCCAGAGCTGTCAGCCTGCTCTCTATCTATGAGTCTGTCCTTATTTTGCTTATTACTTCAGTTTGTTCATTAGATTCCACGAATGAGTGAAATCATATGGCGTTTGTCTTTCTCACTTTCTTAAATTTGAATCTTTGCTTCAATTGTACCTGTTTACAAGGCTTCAGTGCCCCAGTTATGTCTGCTGAGGCTTCTTCAGCCCCACACACATGTGCTAAGGATAGTGCCTATGTAGTTTATATTGAAGTTGTAGTCTGTACCCTAATTTTACACCACTTGGTTAAAGCTGTTTACTAAGTATGACATTTTTCTGAGGCCCACATATTTCCAAAATCAATATGGCTAGCATTTGTTTGCAAAGCTCATGTAGCTAACATTTTCCAAGGCTAGTCCATGGCTGTGGCCCAAAACTCTAAAAATTTCCAAATATACATTTGATGAATCCTGAAACACTTGGTCTGTGCATTTACTCATGTATGGTAAATTTAGTGTCCCAAAAGAAGCATTTCTGAAAATACTACATAAATTATATTCACCTGTCAAGGTCAAAATACAACATACCCTAAGATCACTATACTTAAAAGTTATCTTCACAAATATAAAAACAAGCCATTTTTCACTGTAAACTTCAAGATCAAAAGCCTATA
This sequence comes from Pteronotus mesoamericanus, assembly GCF_021234165.1. Taxonomy (NCBI): domain Eukaryota; kingdom Metazoa; phylum Chordata; class Mammalia; order Chiroptera; family Mormoopidae; genus Pteronotus; species Pteronotus mesoamericanus. The sequence continues at coordinate 1,658,733 of NW_026555150.1, forward strand.
TGTCCTACACATAATTTAATGCCAACAAAGTTTAAGTTCATCCATAAGGGTCTGTGAGAAACCTCGACTCCAAGAATTATAGTGCCCCCACTAAAGGTCTGTTTCTCAATATTTCTGGCTAAACCAAGTGGGAAATAAGACAAATAAATAGAGAATATTGACATCAAAATATAACCTTTATTCCTGGAGAATGTGGCTAATATCTATAAGTAAGTGAGGTTATTAATATTATATTCTACTACAATGCAAGAGAAAATGATTGTGATCATGGAGGGGAATTTCTGTGTAAAAAATTATACAGCTGGAGAATTTCTGATGTCCTAATAGTGACATGCCAGTTGTCATAGGTTACACCTTAAGAGGGGCAGAAGAAAAAAAAGTGCATCTTGTAGACAACTTATTTCACAAGAGACAAAGAAAAGAAAAATCAGTAGTCATAAAAAATTTCTCCTTCAAAAATTCACTAATAATATTAAATTATTTCAAATAACCTAGGATAAAATAGTAAAGAAATGGAGGGAGAACCAAGATGGTGGAGGAGTGAGTGGAAGTCACACTGACCTCCTCCCATGACCAACCTAGAATTAAAACAAATTGTGGAGAAATCACCTGGCACAAACTGAGCAATAGTGAGAGACGAGCCTTAAAACCTCAGACAGAGAGGAATCGGTTTTCACACAATCTAGCTGGTAAGGAGAATGGTAAAGACTCGAGACAGTGAGAGGGTGCCCACAGGTGGCAGCTCAAGAACAATATGTAAAGGGCCAGTTGGATCCCCCTGAGAATACCGGGGTGTAAACCATAAGAAGGAATCTCCAGACAACAGTTCCAGAGCCCAAAAAGTACACAGGCAACAGCCAGCTGCGAAAAGTGCCAGGGTTGCTCCCTGCCAGAGATGGGCAACTGGAGATGCAAAGAGTTGTTTAAAGGACCAGCACATAATTTTTTATTTGCAGCCACTTAACATTGGGCTCTTGCAAAGGTGGGGGCAGAGTGGGTTAGAGACACCTGAGAAGAGACTGGGGAAGGAGGCTTTGGGGAGAGAACTGAGAGAGTAGCTGGTGGGATCCCAGTGCTGACTCCTCCCCCAGACGGCAGCAGCCATTATGCTCAGGGAGACCACTCCCCTGAGTGGCACCAGCAAGAGAGGACCCAACAACCCTTCCCCAAGGAGGGACTCTGCCCCGCCCTCTGGTGTCCTAAACCAGCCTGCCAAGTACAGAGGGACTAAATTAATAGCTGAAGGAGACAGCCACAGACAGTAGATTCCTGGAATTCTCAAACAGACTGCCTAAGGTCAGACAGAATCAACATCTGACATTGTCAGAGTTAGATCCAGAAAGAAAAAAAAAATAGCGGTCCCCTGCCATAGAAGTTCACACCACAAAGTCAAGAAGTCAAGACACATTAATGTAAGAAGCAGAAGTAAAAGAGAAGAGCCTCCCAAATAATGGGAAGAAAAAGAAACACCCTAGAGTCAAAGGAAAAGGAGAAATCCCCAGAAAGAGAATTAATGAAATAGAGGCAAGCAAACTACAGATATTCAGTACAAAACAATGGTTCTAAGGAAGGTCAATGAGCTGAGTGAGCTCAAAGAGAATTAACAAAAACTACTGTGAAACTATGAAGAGCTTACTACAAACTATATCAGCATGAAAAAAGACATAGAAACTAATGATAAGATGCAGGAGAAAATGAAGAATACAAATTCCAAATTGAAGAAGGCAATAGAAGGAATCCAAAGAAGGCTAGATGAAGCAGAGGAATGAATCAGTTGGAGGATAAGGTAGAATAAAGCTCGCAGAAATAGCAAGAAAATGAGAACAGACTCAAAAGGAATGAAGAGCCAATGAGGGAAATGAAGCACAACCTGAAATGTAATAGTATTTGTATAGTAAGGATACCGGAAGGAGAAGAGGAGGAGGAAGGAATAGAGAATCTGTTTGAAAAAGTAATGATGGAAACTTCCCTAATTGGAGGAGAGAAAAAATCACTCAAGTCCAGGCAGCACAGAGGGTCCCATTCAAGAGAACGCAGTGAGGCCCACCCCAAGACACATCATCATTAAAATGGCAAATATCAAAGACAAACAGAATCCTAAAGCAAGCAAGGGAGAAAGAGGTAGTAACATATAAGGGAGCACCAGTACAGTTAGCAGCTGACTTCTCAATAGAAACACTGCAAGCCACAAAGGAATGGCAAGAAATATTCCAAGTAATGAGAAGCAAAGGCCTGCAACCAAGACTGCTCTACCCAGTAAGGGTCTCAATTAAATTGGAAGGTGAAATAAGGCGTTTCCCAGACAAAAGAAGGCTAAAAGAATACACCTCCACCAAACCAGCACTGCAAAATATGCAAAAAGGACTGCTTTAAGAAGATGAAGAAAAAGAGTCTATGATACCCAGTTCCTTTCACAGTCACTCATACTTGATATTACCAATATTTTAATATTTATTAATCTGATTGTGACAATGATGTGTTATTTTAATGGTTACTTGATCATTTGTTGAAAGTAAACTTGTTTTTGTATATTCCTAGTCTATTTCTATTATTTTTAAAATGTTTTAAATTACTTTTTGGTATTCTTTATCAATTATTTTTTATTACTGGTTTGTAGAATTTTTGCCCTAAAAAAAATAACCTATTAACCTGTGTTATATGTGTTACAAATAATTTTCTAGTCTATTACTTGTTTTTTAACAGTCATTATATATATATATATATATATATACACATATATTACTTTATAGTCTTAAATGTTTAATATAATTGTATTGTCAATATTTTACTTTATAGCTTCTGGGTTTGAATATGTAACTTCAGGGTAAGGAAAATCTTATTCTGAATTTTCTCCAAAAACTCCTTAGATTGTACATATTGATTTTTAACTTACCTGAATATTTCTTGTATAGTGTGTGAAATAGGGCTCTATATTTGTTTTATATCAAGTAATAAGTGTCCATGCAGCTTCTTTGTTGAATAAGCATCTTTTCCCCACTGATTTGAACTATCAATTTAATCATACATTGCATTGTTAGACAGACATATATACATTTTTTTGTATAATGCTCCTTATATTTCATTGATCTACTTGATTATTTCTGTCCTGGTGTCTTGTTGTTTTAATTGCTGAGACTTTATAATGGATTTAAATTTTTTAATATTTTATAATGAATCTTGACATTTAAAAAATAAATAAGATCAATCTGCATTTAAAAAAAGAAAGAGAGAAGGAAAGCGGGATCTCCTACCATTTGCAACATCATGCATGAAACTGGAGAATATTATACTAAGTGAAATAAGCCAGTCAGTGAAAGACAAATACCATACGATCTCACCTATAAGTGGACTCTATTCAACAAAATAAACTAACAAACAAAATAAACTACAGGAAAGGAAAAATGGAGCAGACTGAAAATGACCAGAGGGTATAGGGAAGGAGGATAGTGGTGGAAAGAAACAGAAGGGACTAAACAAAGAATATGTATGAATGACCCATGGATATGGACAACAGAGTTGGAATTGACTGTGGTTGAGTGATGCAGCATGGGATTGGTGGAGGATGGCAAATGGGGAAAAATTGAGACAACTGTAGTAGAATAAACATGATTTAAAAATAAAAAATAAAAATATTTAAATAATTTAAAAAAAAGAAAAGAAATGGAAGGTGCCAGCAATGTTATGCTAATAAATGTCTCTTCACATAAAAGGAAACATAAGTATTGAATAAGTATTTCCTCTCAATTCCAGATCTAAAATTCGATCATTACAATGCAAAAGAAAGTTGTAACTGAGTTTTGGTCTTATTTGTCTAGCGAAAACACATACAGCTTAACCAGGTAGACAAGAACAATGTTTTAAAAGATAACAATTTTTTGAGAACTGGAAAGAAAGTGAGTGAATGCATGTTAGACTTCTTCCTCCATGTTTGTCTATGCAAGGAGAAAATGAGGTATGAGTATCTTGAGGGAAGCACAATCAAAGCAATGCTCTTTTACAATGCTCTTTTTCAGTAAACCAGAGGCTTTTTCTTCTGAAATTAGTCTAATTTATTGAGACTCCAGGGCACTGATCTTTTGGGCCATTTATGTAGCCATGTAATTTATTTTTTTTATTTTTTTTGAAAGACAGTTTTTGTTTATTCCAAAGGGTAACACAAACTTCACATCCTCTCAGAAATAATTTGTTTATATTCCAGAGTGAAGGCTTCACCTCCCTCCTCCCCCTCAGGGGCAAATGTGCCAGAAGTTCCTATATGAGCTCTGAGTTTCAAAATTTTGGGAATTACTATCTTGTGGTATAAATTTTATTGCAAGTGCAGGTAACATTGATGTTCACCACATTGTTCTGGAATTGGAAAATTGCTGTTTCCCAATTCAGGCCTGTAAATAAAGGCCTTTACCTGAATCCAAAGGTCTCCTGTTTCTCTTTATAGATCTGCACAATAAGAAATCAGCTGTTAATAGGTGTTCCCTTATATATGTTGTTTTCTCTTGTTGCTATTGAGATTTTATCTTTGTTTTTGTCTTTCTAAAGATTAATTATGATAGGTATAGTTGTGGATCTCTTTGTGTTTATGCAATTTGGGTTTGTTGAGCTTCTTGGGCCTGTAGATTAATATTTTTCATCATATTTGTGAAGATTTCAGCCAGTATTTCTTCAAAATTTTTCTCTCTCTTTATCTCTTCTCCTTCTTGAACTCTCATAATACATGTGGTGATACATTGATACTGTGCCCCAATTCTCTGACTCTCTGTATATTTTCTTCAATCATTTTTCTCTTTGCCCTCTGATAGGATCATTTCTATTGCTCTATCTTCAATTTCATTGATTCTTTCTTTTTTTAATTTTTGATTTTTAAATCATCTTTAATCTCTTACACTTGTCTCAGTTTTTCCCTCTTTGCCCTCCTCCACACACCACCCCCACCCTTCCACAGTCAATTCCCACTTTGTTGTCCATGTTCATGGGTCACTCATACATGTTCTTTGTCTAGTCCCTTCACCTTCTTTCCACTACTGTCCTCCTTCCCCATTCCCTCCAGTCAGTTGCAGTCTGCTCCATATTTCCATGTTATTGGTTTATTTTGTTTGTTAGTTTATTTTGTTGAATAAAGTCCACTTATAGGTGAGATCATATGGTATTTGTCTTTCATCAACTGGCTTATTTCACTTAGTTTAATATCCTCCAGTTCCATCCATGATACCGCAAAAGGTAGGAGATCCTGCTTTCCTTCTCTCTTTTTCTAAATGCAGACTTATTTCATTTCTTTATTTTTTTAAATGTCAAGATCCATGATAAAATATTAAAAAATTTAAATCCATTATAAAGTCTCAGCAATTAAAACAACATGACACCAGGAGAGAAATAATTAAGTAGATCAATGAATTATAATGAGCATTCTAGAGACAAATGTATATATTTCTCGAACAATCGTTTATAATTTAAGTCGATATTTCAAATCAATGGGTAAAATAAGGTTTATTCAACAAATAAAGTGCACGGACCATTATTACTTGAAATAAAACAAATATAGAGCCCTATTTCCAGAAATATACACACTATACCAGAAATATTCAGGTGAGTTAAAAATCAATATGTAAAATCTAAGGAGTTTTTGGGGAAAATTCAAAATAATATTTTCCTTACCCCGAAGTAAAATATTCAAACCTAGAAGCTAAAAAGTATTGACAATATGACTATATTAAACATTCAAGACAATATAGTAATATACCTATAAAAAAGTTAAAGGACAAGTAATAGAATAGGAAAGTGTTTGCAATACATCTATGAAGGGGTTAATAGTTGCCTTCTTTTTAGGGAAAACATTCTATAAACATTTAAACAAAAAACGGATAAAGAATACCAAAAAGTCATTTAACAATTTTTATGTATTTTATTTTATTAATTTTTTTTAATTTTTTTAATTCAAATACATTTGTCTCTGCCTTCCCAACACCACTTTCCCCTGTCACCCTCCCCCATCTCCCTCCCTCAATCCTTCCCCACTTTGGATGTCCATGAGTCCTTGCTATATATTCCTTGACTTTACCCTTCCCTTCTATTTCCCTGCTCACTCCTCCCTCCTTCCCTCTTGACTCTGTTGGTTTCTTTTTTCTTTCAGTGTTGCTGGTCATATTTTTTTTGCATCTTTATTTTGTTGGTTAGGTTCCTCTTATATGGGAGATCATATGGTATTTGTCTTTTGACCCCTGGCTTATTTCGCTTAGCATAACACTCTCTAGTTCCATCCATGCTGTCACGAAGGGTAGTTCTTTCTTTCTGCTGTGTAGTATTCCATTGAGTAAATACACCAAAGTTTTTGATCCGGTCATTGACTGATGGGCATTTAGGTTTCCCTTAGAACTTGGCCACTATTAATTGTGCTGCTATGAACATTGGGGTGCATAGGTTCTTTTGTATTGGTGTTTTGGTATTCTTTTTTTTTTAATTTTATTTTAACTTATTTTTTGAAATACATTTGTCTCTGCCTCCCCCCCCTACCACTTTCCCTTGCCCCCTCCCTCTTTCCCTCCCTCAGCTCTTCCCCTTTGGTTTTGTCCATGAGTCCTTGCTATATGTTCCTTGACTTTCCCCTTCCCTTCCCTTTCCCTGCCCCCGCTCCCTCCTTCCCTCTTGTCTCTGTTGATTTCTTTTCCTTTCAGTGTTGCTGGTCTTATTTTCCTTGCATCTTTGTATTGTTGGTTAGGTTCTGCTTATAGGTGAGTTCATATGGTATTCTTAGGGTATAGTCCCAACAGGGGAATCACTGGATCAAAAAGCAGTTCCATTTTCAGCTTTTTGAGGAAATTCCACACTGCTTTCCACAATGGCTGCACCAGTCTGCATTCCCACCAACAGTGTACTAGGGTTCCCTTTTCTCCACAGCCTCGCCAGCTCCTGTTGTTTGTTGATCTGTTTATGATGGCCATTCTGAACGGTGTGAGGTGATACCTCATGGTGGTTTTGAGCTGCATTTCTCTGATGGCTAGTGATGCTGAGCATCCTTTCAAATGCCTCTGGGCCCTCTGTATCTCCTCCTTGGAAAAGCGTCTGCCCAGGTCCTTTGCCCATTTTTTGATAGGATCATTTATCTTCTTGGAGTGGAATCGAGTGAGTTCTTTATATATCTTGGAGATCAAACCTCTATCTGATGTATCATTGGCAAATGTATTTTCCCATAGGGTTGGTTCCCTTTTCATTTTGCTGATGTTTTCTTTAGCCGTGCAGAACGTTCTTATTTTGATGAGGTCCCACTTGTTTATTCTTTCCTTTATGTCCCTTGCTTACTTTCAACAAATAACCAAGTAACAATTAAAAATAACACATCATTGTCACAATCAGATTAATAAATATTAAAAACATTGGTAATATGAAGTCTGGGTGACTGTGAAAGGAACTGGGTATTCATAGACTCTTTTTCTTCATCTTCTTAAAGCAGTCCTTTTGCATATTTTGCAGTTCTGGTTTGGTAGAGGTGTATTCTTTTAGCCTTCTTTTTTCTGGGAAATGCCTTACTTTACCTTCCAATTTAATTGAGACCCTTACTGGATAAAGCAGTCTTGGTTACATGCCTTTGCTTCTCATTACTTGGAATATTTCTTGCCATTCCTTTGTGGCTTGCAGTGTTTCTCTTGAGAATTCAGCTGCTAGGTGTACCAGTGCTCCCTTATATGTTACTATCTCTCCCTTGCTTGCTTTAGGATTCTCTGTTTGTCTTTGATATTTTTTTTTTATTAATGTATTTATTTTTTCAAATACATTTGTCTCTGCTTACCCCACCACTTTCTGTTTGCCATTTTGATGATGATGTATCTTGGAGTTGGTCTCATTGGGTTCTTCTTGAATGGGCCCCTCTGTGCTTCCTGGACTTATGTGACTTTTACTGCCTTCCAATTAGAGAAGTTTTCCATCACTAATTTTTCAAAGAGGTTCTCTATCCCTTCTTCCTCTTCTTCCCATTCTGATATTCCTATTATATGGATATGACTACATTTCAGGTTGTGCTTCATTTCCCTCAATGCCTTTTCATTCTTTTTGAGTCTGTTTTCATTTTCTTGCTATTTCTGCGAGCTTTATTCTACCTAATCCTCCAGCTGATTCATTCCTCTGCTTCATCCAGCCTTCTTTGGATTCCTTCTAGTGTGTTCTTCAATTTAGAAATTGTATTCTTCATTTCCTCTTGCATCTTATTGGTAGTTTCGATGTCCTTTTTCATGCTGATATAGTTTGTATTAAGTTCCTCATAGTTTCCTTGTAGTTTCTTGTGATTCCTTCTGAGCTCACTGAGCTCATTGAGCTTCCTTAGAACCATTGTTTTGTACTCAATATCTGATATTTTACTAGCCTCTCATTCATTTATTTATCTTTCTGGGGATTGTTTCCTTCCCTTCAACTGTGGGTTGTGTTTTGTCTTCCTATTATTTGTGAGGCTCTTCTTTGTTACTTCTGCTTCTTAAATTGATCTGTCTTGATTTCCTGACTTTGTGGTGTTAACTTCTGTGGTAGGAGAGTGCTGCTTTTTTTGTTTGTTTGTTTTGTTTTCGGATCTGCCTCTGATGATGTCAGATGTTGACCCTATCTGACCTTAGGCAGCCCGTTTGAGACTTACATGATTCAACTGACTGTGGCTGCCTCCTTCAGTTGTTAATCTAGTCACTCTGCATGCAACAGGCCTGCTTAGATGGCACAGGGCCCGGCAGAGTCCCTCCTGGGTGCAGGGTTATTGGGTCCTCTCAACTGTTGCCACTCAGGGGAGAGGTCTGCCTCAGCCAGATGGCTGCTGTTGTATGGCAGAGGAGTTAGCATTGTGATTCTATCAGCTACTCTCTGTTCTCTTCCCATAGTCTCCATCTCCAGTCTCTCCTCAAGTATCTCTAGACTACTTGATCTCCTTTATCCAAGGACCTATTATGCTGTCTATTATGCTATTTGTTCCAGGTTTCAATGCCTGTGATTCTATTTTGCTCATTAGCTTATTTTGTTTGTTAAATTCCACTTATACATGAGATAATATGGTATTTTTATTTCATTATCTGGCTTATTTAACTTAGCATAATAGATTCCAGTTCCATCCATGCTGTCATATAAGTTAATAATTCCTTCTTTAGTGTAGTGTAGTATTCTATTGTGTAAATGTACCACAGATTTTTTATCCATTCATCTACTGATGGGCACTTAGGTTGTTTCTAAGCCTTGGCTAGTGTAAATTATGCTGCTATGAGCATAGGGGTGCATATATTCTTTTGAATTGGTGTTTCAGGATTCTTAGCATATATTCTAAGAAGTGGAGTTGCCAAATCAAAAAGAAGTTCAAGATTCAATTTAATTTAATTTAATTTTTTAAAACTTTGTTATTGTTGTTCAGTTAGAGTTGTTCCTCTTCTTTCACCAGTGCTTTCCCCTGCTCCATTACTCCTGACTCCCACAGTCAACTCCCCCATTGTCTGTGTTCATGAGTCCTCTATTCATGTTCCTTTGCTTGCCTCTTCCCCAGTATCCCCCTCCCTTCTGGTCACTGTAAGTTTGTTCTTTATTTCCAAGTCTCTGGTTCTAATGTGCTCATTTGTTTTACTGATTTGGTTCCACTTATAGGTGAGATAAAAACACAATGTATTACATTTACACAACGGAATATTATGGAGCAGAAAGACAGAAGGGACTCTTACATTTTGCAACAGCATGGATGGAACTGGAGAGTATTAAGCTAAGTTAAATAAGCCAGGTGCTGAAAGACAACGTTTAATTTTTTGAGGAAACTCTATACTGTTTTCAAGTGTTTGTAGCAGTCTGCGTTGCTGTCAGCAGTGCACTAGAGTTCCCTTTCTCCATATCCTCACCAGCACTTGATGTTTGTTTGTTTGTTTAGATTTTATCTCTATTTTTAGACAGAGGAAGGTAGGGAGAAAGAGAGGGAGAGAAATCTCAATGTGTGGTTGCCTCTTGCATGATCTCTACTGGGGACCTCGACCAGGCATGTACCCTAGACTTGGAATTGAACCTGTGATGCTTTGGTTTGCAGGCCAGCACTCAATCCACTGCACCACAACAGCCAGGACTCTTGGTTTATAAATGATAGTCATTTTGACAGGTGTGAGGTGGTATTTCATTGTGGTTTTAATTTGAATATCTCTGATTGCTAGATTTTTTAATGAGACTGTTTGTCTCCCTGGTGTTGAGTTATATGAGTTATTTATTTATTTTTTAATTTACTTATTTTGAGACAGGGAAGAAGGGATGGATAAAGAGAGGGAGGGAAACATCAATGTATGGTTGCATCTCATGTGCCTCCTACTGGGGAACTGGCCTGCAACACAGGCATATGCCCTGACTGGGAATCGAACCAACAACCCTTTGGTTCACAGGCTGGCACTCAATCCACTGAGCCACACCAGCCAGGACATAGTTGCATGAGTTCTTTACATATTTTGGAGATTAAACCCTTGTTTGTTATATCATTTGAAAATATGTTCTCCAATATAGTTAGTTCCATTTTCATTTTGATGATGGTTTCTTTAGCTGTGCAACAGATTTTTATTTTGATGTAATCCTATGTTTGTTTTTTCCTTTGTATCCATTGCCCTAAGATATATATCAGCAAAAATATTGCAATGCGAGTTATCTGAAAATTTATCGTCTATGTTTTCCTCTAAAATATTTATGTTTTCACAACCTATACTTAAGTCTTTTATTCATTTTGAGTTTATTCTGATGTATAGTATAAGTGGGTGGTATAGTTTAATTTTTCTGCAAGTAATAACCCAGCTCACCTAACACCATTTATTGAAGATGCTGTCTTTATTACATAGCATGCTGTTGACTTCTTTGTTGAATGTTACCCGACCATAAAGGTGTTGGTTGATTTCTGGGCTCTCTATCCTATGCAATTGATCAATGTGTGTGTTCTTAGGCCAGCGCCATACTGTTTTTATTTCATTGGCCTTATAGTATAGTTTGATATCACATATTGTGATCCCTCCAGCTTGGTTCTTCTTTCTAAAGATTACTGAGAATATCTGGATTCATTTTTTGTTCCATATAAATTTTTGGAATATTTACTCTAGACCTGTTAACTATGCCAGTGGTATTTTAATAAGAATTTAATTGAATCTGTAGACTATTTGGGAAGTATGGACATTTTAATGATGTTAATTCTTCCCATCCATAAACACAGTACATGTTTCTACTTATTTGTATCTTCCTCAATTTCTTTCTTCAGTATCCTATAGTTTTCTGACTATTGGTTTTTTACTTTCTTGGTTAAACCTATTCATAAACCTTATGTTTTGTTTTGTTTTGCAATAGCAAATGGGACTGTTTTCTTAGTTTCTCTTTCTGATAGTTCATTATTGTTGTTTAAAAATGCCGCTGATGTCTGATTATTGACTGTATCCTGCTATTTCCTAAATTCATTTAATGGGTCCAGTAGTTTTTTGATAGAGCTTATAGGGATTTCTATCGTACAATAGCATGTGGTCTGTGAATAATGACAGTTTTACTTCCTTCTTTCCAGTTTTAATGCCTTTTATTACTCCTTATCATCTGATCATTGTATCTAGAGCTTAAAATACTATATTGAATAAGAGTGGTGAAAGAGGACATCCCTGTCTTGTTCCTGATCTTAAGGGAAATGTTTTTAGTTTTTTTTTCCATTGTGATGTTTGCTATTGGTTTTACAAAATGGCCTTTATTATGTTGAGGTATGATCCCTCTATTCCCAATTTTCTGGGAGTTTTTATCACTAGTGGGTGCTAGATATTATCAAACACTTTTTTTGTATCTATTGTTATGATCATGTGATTTTTATCTTTCATTTTGTTTATGTGATGTATCCCATTTATTGATTTGCAAATATTGTATGAACCTGCATCCCTGGTACAAATCCCATTCAATCGTGGTGTTTGATTCTTCTAATGTATTGCTGGATCTGGTTTGCTAATATTTTATTGAGGATTTTAGCATCTATGTTCATCAGTATATGAGCCTATAATTTTCAGCTTTGTTAAATGTGTATTTACCTGGTTTTGGAATTAGGATAATACAGGCTGCATAAAAAGTGCTCAGAAGTCTTCCCTCCTTTTGAAATTTTTGGGATAGTTTGAGAAGGATATGTGTTAATTCTTCTTTGAATGATTGGTAAAACTCACCTGTGGAGCCATCTGGTCTAGGACATTTGTTTGCTGGGAGTTTTTTGATTATTGCTTCAATTTCATTAGTTGTTATCAGTCTCTTCAGGGTTTCTGACTCTTCCTGATTCAGTTTTGGAAGATTGTATATTTGTAGAAATTTATCCATTTCATTCAGGTTGTTCAATTTCTTAGTTCATATTTGTTCATAGTATTTTCTTACAGCTTTTGTATTCCTGTGGCATCAGGAAACTTTTCCCATTTCATTTCTGATTGTATTAATTTTGGTCCACATTTTTCTTGATGAGTCTGGTTAAAGGTTCATGAATTTGTATATCTTCTCAAATAACCAACTCTTGGATTCATTCATCTATTGAATTGATTTTTTAGTTTCTATATCATTATTTCTAATCAGATGTTGATTTTTTCCTTTCTTGTACTCAATCTGGGCTTTGTTTGTTGTTGCTTTACTAGTTCTTTTAGGTATAAAGTTAGGTTGTTTGTTTGAGATTTTTCTATCTTCTTGAGGTTGGTCTGTATTGCTAAGAGCTCCCTTCTCAGGACTGCTTTGCTGTGTTTCATAGGTTTTCGGTGATTCTGTGTTTATTTTTAATGTGCTTTCACATACTGTTTGATTTCTTTTTTAATCTCATTGATGACCTATTCATTATTTAATAGCATACTAGTTAGCCTCCATGTATTTTAATATTTTTTAGATTTTTAATTGAGTTTGATTTCTAGTTTTATGCCATTGTGATCTGAGATAATGATCGATAAAATTTCAATTTTCTTGAATTTTTTAAAACTTATTTTGTGTCCTACCACTTGGTCTATCTTTGAGGATGTTTTATGTGCACTTGAGAAGAAAGTGTATTTTTCTGCTTTGGTGTAAAATGTTCTGTAAATATAAACTAAATCCATTTGATCTAGTGTGTCATTTAAGATTACTGTTTCCTTGTTGAGTTTTGTTTGGAAGAACTATCCGTTGGGGACATTGGGGTGTTAAAACCCATTCTAATAACTGTATTGCTGTTGACCACTTCCTTATAGCCCCCTAAGATTCCCTTTATATATTTAGGTGTTCCTGTGTTTACAAGGGTTATGTCTTCTTGTTGAATTGGTCCTTTAGTATTATGTAATAACCTTTGTCTCTTGTTATGGCCTTTGTTTTGAAGTATATTTTGTTCAGTATAAATATTGCTATCCCAGCTGTTTTTGGTATCTACTTTTATGGAATATTTTTTTTCACCACTTCTCTTTACTTTCAGCCTGTGTACATCTTTTGTCCAGAGGAGGATCTCTTGTCAACAGCACATATATGGATTAAGTTTCCTTATCTATTCAGCTCCTTTATGTCTTTTGATAGGGTCATTTAATTCATTTACATTTAAGGTTATTATTGACATGTACTTATTCATTGCCATTTTATTCCATTGTATCTGTGTTCCTCTCTTCTTAAAGAAACCCCTTTCACATCTCTTCCAATTCTGGCCCTGTGATAATGAACTGCATTAGTATTTTTTTTTTCCACTGGGGAGCTCTTAATTTGCCTTCCATTTTAAATGAGATCCATGCTGGAGAAAGTAGTCTCAGTTGTAGAGCCTTGCTTTTCATTACTTTGAATATTTTATACCAATCACTTCTATCCTGAAGTGTTTCTGTAGAGAAATCAGCTAACAGTCTTATTGAAACTCCTTTGTAATTAACTGCCTGTTACTGTCCTGCTGCCATTAAGATTCTCTCTTTGTCTTTAAACTTTCCCACTTTAATTCTGATGTGCCTTGGTGTGCATCTCTGTGGGTTCATCGTTGTTTTTTATTTTTATTTTTTTATTTTTTGTTCAAATACATTTGTCTACACTTTCCTGCCACCACTTTCCCCTGCGCCACTCCCCCACCTCTTTCCCTCAATCCTTCCCCATTTTGGCTTTGTCTATAGGTTCTTTATACATGTTCCTTGACTTGACCTTTTCCCTCCCTTCCCTTTCCCTGTGCCCCTTGCCTTTCCTCTTGACTTTGTTGGGTTTTTTTTTTCTTTCAATGCTGCTGTTTATTTTTTCCTTGTTTGTTTGTTTTGTTGGTTAGGTTCCGATTATAGGTAACATCATATGGTATTTTTTCTTTTGTCCCCTGGCTTATTTCACTTAGCATAATGTTCTCAAGTTCCATCCACGTTATTGAGAAGGGTAGTAGCTCTTTCTTTCTTTCTGCTGTGTAGTATTCCATTGTGTAAATGTACCATGGTTTTTTGATCTACTCATCTACTGGTGGGCATTTAGGTTGCTTCCAACACTTGGCTATTGTAAATTTTGCTGCTATGAACAGTGGGGTGCATAGGTTCTTTTGAATTGGTGTTTTGGGATACTTAGGGTATAATCCCAGCAGTGGAATCACTGTATCAAAAGGCAATTCCATTTTAGCTTTTTGAGGAAATTCCAAACTGTTTTCCATAGTGGCTGCACCAGTCTGCATTCCCACCAACAGTGTACTAGGAATCCCTTTTCTCCACAGCGCCTGTGGGTTCATCTTGATTGGTACTCTCAGTGCTTCCTAAACTTGTCTGATTTTTTCCTTCACCACGTTAAAAAGTCTTTGTCATTATTTCTTCAAACATGTTCTATCCGTTGCTCACTTTTTTTCCTTCCAGTATCCCTATGATGCAGAAATTGTTACATTTCATGTTGTTGTCCCAAAGTTCCCTTAAAATACCCTTGCTCTTTTTAAGTGTTTTGGTGTTGTTGTTGTTGTTGCAGTTCTGATTGTTTCATTTACATTTTTCTTCAAAATTGTTGATTCTATCCTCCACTTTAGCTGATTTTAATTTCTTCTAGTGTATTCTTCATTTGAGGTATTGTATTTCTCATTTCCAGCTGGTTCTTATTCATAGTTTTTATGTAATTTCTTGTGTTGATGTGTTACCACTAAGTTCGTTGTATTTCTCACTTAGTTCCTTGAGCATCTTACAAACCATTCCTTTGAACTCAGTGTCTAATAATTCAGGTTTCATTTAGCTCTTTTTCTGGAGATTTCTCCTCTTCTATTATTTGGAGTTTGTATCTTTGTCTCCCTACTTTAGCTACCTTTTTTTGTTTGTTTCTATGTATTATAAATTTCTCCTTTGACTCCCTGTCTTCATGAATTGGCCTTATGTGGTAAGTGACGTGTGGGATTAAGTAATGCAGTCTCTTTTATCTCCTGATCTGGATGCTCTAGGAATGTCTCTTGTGTGGGTTATGTGGGCTTTCTTGTTATATATGGGTGTTGATTGTTGTTGATCCATTCATTGATGGGATCTCCCTTCCAACTGGCTGACTTCAAGACTCAACTTCCATCATGTCTTGTATGCTGTTGTACAGTTACTGACAGAACAAAACAAAACACAAAAAGACAGAGCCAAAATACACAAAAAACTATATCCCCCACAACAACAGCAAAATAAATGACAAAATAACAAAGAAAAATACACTTGGAAAGAGAAATAGAATAGTGAAAACAAAGAATATGAGAAGAGAAAAGGAAAGAAAAATGATTATGGGAGATGAGAAGGAAAACAAATAATAAGAGTAAGGAATAGAAATAGGAAATCACCAGAAAAGAGCAAAGAAAAAGAAAAAAAGTAAAGAAAAAAGGAAAAATGAAGTAAGAAAAGGTAAGAATAAAATAAGAGATATGAGAGAAAAATATAGAAAAAAATGTGAAGAAAAATGAAAAATTAAAATGCTATACCAAAACAATAACAAAAAGAATGAAAAAGAATGAAGTGGAATTCATTTCAGCATAGTTTAGTGCCTGCCTGCTGGGTTCTCCCTTTGCAAAAGGCTTTGATGTTGCCTGAAGCTAGAGTAAACCAATATCATTTGTTGTCCACATCCAGCCCTTGGCAGCCTAGTCAAAGCAACAACTGATCCACAGTTTGTGGTGGTCACCTCCAGCCTTCGGTGCCCTGGGATGGGCATCACTGTGCTGAATGGCTGGCTCTTATAAGCCCAGTACCCAGAGCTGTGTCAGCAAAGGACTGAAGGAAACACAGTATCTACCTCCATCTGCCTCTGCCTGCTGGCCTGCTGTCAGTTTTAGACTAGTTGTAGACTCAAATGTTCCTGAGAGGGTCTCTGGCAAAATCAAGAGGATCGGACCCATGAATTTTATGTGGGAGGTGCTTTTCAGAATTTAGGAAAGATGGTGGATGTATTTCCCCACACCTGTGCCACACATCTGTATCTGTCCTGGATAATTTTTACTCAACTTGGCAGGGTGGAGCTGCTGGTAGGAAAGTAGGTGAGGCTGGCAGATCCCAGAATTTTGGGCTGCTGAGAAACAGGAGAGTGTTTCTATGGCTCTCCCTTGAGGGGAAAGCACCAGTCTGGTTTCCAGGGAATTTTATGGGATGGCCACACCCTAAAGCCAGTCTCTGACAGGCTGAGTTTGCCTCTGTTGCTGTCTCCTAAGCAGGGGTAAGATGCAGGGTGGGTGAAAGTAAGGGAAAAAAATGCAGGGTGGGGTATACAGGATTCCAGATGGTAGGGGGTGGTATTTTAGAGGATGGGGAAAGCTGGATTCTGAAGAATGGGGCAAGGGGTTTCCCATAGGGTGATGTAATTCTTTTTCTTTTCCCCAGGGAGGGGCTTGCTTTTCTCAAGAAAAACTAATGTTGCAGTTATCAAGGTATGTCTGGGCACAGGGAACCCAACAGCCATCCCTCTATGTCTCTCCCCAAAATCTCCCATTCCAAACTCTCCTCGAGTGACTCCAGTCTGTTCTGTCCTCCCTTTGCCTGAGCCCAAGATGAATGTCTAGAAACAAGAAGCCTGTGTTTTGGCCCCTTAGGAAAATAAATAGTGGCTTTTTCTCCAGAGGGCTTTGTCTCTCCCCAGCAGACAGAAACCTCACTGCCTTTCACCATTTGATGCTATGTGGTAGGCTAATCCCAGAATTGGTGCTCTGTTCCTGGGAGCCCTTTCTGGTGTGATCCCAGGCCTCACTCCTCTCAGAGGGAAGCTACCACAGCCACACTATAACTTTGCCTACCACCCATGAGCGGTACCAGTCCCACTTGCATCCCTGCCCTTACTACCAGTCTTGAGGTGGTTTCTGCCTGTCCTTGGTTAAGATGCTCATCTTCAGGTAGTCTTCACTTGTTTATTTTGGGTGTCTGTTCTCCTTTTTATTTAATTTCCAGTTTGGTTATGGGAGGCAGGACGAGATAGAGCCTCCTACTCCACCACCACCTTGCTGCCTTAGAAACACACATTCTTAAGTTCTACCAATTACCATCATAATGTAATATATTATTCAGCTTTTGTTAAGTTAGATACCTTAGAGATATTTTTAAAAATGTATAATTTAGATCCAGTTTTCTTATGTTACTTTAAAGAAGGTAATAGAAACAAAAAATACATAAGTATAACACAGGTTTATGCTAACATAACATTATTATTAGCATCATTATTTTCCTTGTCAAATGATGTATTGTAAAAGAATATTGAACTGCATGTCACAGTGCTTGGATTCTACTCTCAGCTTTCTCTTCATTGAGATAGACCCTTCACCTATGTAGAGTTTAGTATTCTCATCTGTCAAGTATAGATATTAATCTGAATAATCTATAAATGAATTTCTAGTTTGAAATTGTATTGGCTCCTCTGACTTTGTATATCTCTCTTCTATTTTCTTAAATATTAAAAAGATGCAGAATCAGTCATTATATTAGAGTTTTCCAGAGAAAAAGAACCAATAATTTTCATTTGTATATATTACATATAATATGAATTTATAAACATATATCATATTATATTTATGAGTGTATATTTTATATAATTTGCTATATTTGCATATATACATAAATATTTGTATATTAGTGATATAAAATGCAAGCATAAAATGAAATTTATTATAAGAAATTAGCTCATGAGATTGTGGAGGCTGAGAAAAGTCCAACAATCTGTGTATGGAAGCTGGAGACCCAGGAAAGTGAGTGCTATAAATTGTTATTGGAGTCCTAAGACCTGAGAGCCAAGAGTGCTGATGATATAAATCCCAGTCCAAGGTCAGAAGACCAAAGTTTCTGCTCAACAGTCAGTCAGAGAAAAAGAAAATTCCACCTTTGCTTTCTTGTTCTATTCAGGTGCTTAGTGGATCGGATAATGCTCACTCATATTGGGGAAGGCAATGTGTGTTACTCAGTCCACCAATTCAAATGTTAATCTCTTCTAAAAATACCCTACAGACACACCAGAAATAATATTAAACCAGGAATGCGAGCGCCCTGTGGCCTAGTCGACAAAAAATTAGCCATCAGAATTCCACCCCTTGTCAACTTGGCCTTCATGAGCATCTCCTTAAACCATACTTTATATCCAAATAAAGGCAATAACAAGGTCATAATTTTCTCTAACATTATATGACTATTTTGCATACAACCAAAAACTCACTAACCACTTTCTTGGAACAGGAGGTAAAGTTCTTGAGTGATGTTTACTCTTCTCTTTGCTATCCCATAACTTAAATACTGTAACATAAAATTAACAATACTTAAATACTATGATATAAAGTCAATAATATGTTTTATGTTACATGATAAGGGAACAACAGAGGAAAATAAAATAAAGATAGTTGATACACACAAATATTTACAACAAAATAAAATAAGGAAGAATTACTTATAAGTATAGTCCCTGTTTCCATAACTGGTAATATGGTCATAGCTGATGTTTATGCTACTGTCTTCCACTACTCATTCTGTGTTCCCTTTGCCTTCTGCAGTACCTCAGCTGTTATGGGGTTTTTACCTAATGGGTTGACCCAAAACCTCATTCCTGAATGCTCTAGGGCAGTAGTGGTTCTGCCTAGACTGAGTTTCTTATAGTTTTCCACTGACCTTAATCACAGGACATGGTAATATTAAGAGATACCCTGAGACACTTTAAGGGACCATCTATGTTCCAAACACTTTTCCTTACTTCCACTGTGCAGTAAAAATCCAATTTCCTCTTGGTAGGATCAATTGCTTCAATTTCCTTCTTTGCCTATTGATTCAGAGGCATGAGGACCCCAGAATGGCCAGGTAGAAGTCTTCTTTTTAATTTTTTTTATTGTTCAAGTACAGTTGTCTCCATTTTCCTGACACTACTTTCCCCCGCCCCACCCACCCTACCTCCCACCCTCAATCCTACCCATCCTATCCCCTTTGGTTTTGTCCATGGGTCCTTTATACATGTTCCTTGACAAACATTCCCCTTCGTTCCTCCCATTATCTTCCTCTCCCCTACCTTCTGGTTTAATCAGTGTGTTCTTTATTTCAATGTCTACAGTTATATTTTGCTTGCTTATTTGTTTTGTTGATTAGGCTCCACTTATAGGTGAGATCATATGGTACTTGTCTTTCACACCCTGGCTTATTTCACTTAGCACAATGCTCTCCAGTTCCACCCATGCTGCCATGAAGGGCAAGAGCTCCTTCTTTCTTTCTGCTGCATAGGACTCCATTGTGTAAATCTACCACAGTTATTGATCCACTCCCACTAAGATCAGGAATAAGACAAGGGTGTCCGCCTTCACCACTTCTATTCAATATAGTATTGGAAGTCCTAGCCACAACAATCAGACAAGAAAAAGAAATAAAAGGTATCCAAATTGGAAAGAACAGATTAAAACTGTCATTGTTTGCAGATGACATGATAGTGTACATAGAGAACCCTATAGACTCCACCAAAAACTACTTGACATAATAAGTGAATTTGGCAAAACAGTGGGATACAGAGTCAATATTCAGAAATCATTTTTGTATACCAAGAATCAAATATCATAAACAGAAATCAGGAAAAAAATCCTATTTGCTATAGCAACAAGAAAAATAAAGTGTCTAGGAATAAACTTAACCGAGGGTAAAAGAACTATATGCAGAAAATTGTGCAACACTGAAGAAAGAAATTAAGGAATACACACATAAATGGAAGCATATGTCAGGTGGAAGTCTAACTCCCATTTTAATAGAATCATTGCTTTGTCACTTGGTAGAAGCATTTTTATCTTTGGAACTAAGACTTCTAGCCCAATAAACCATAAGGTCTCATAAAGAAACAAATATTTATTAGTGGGTCACTAGGGGTAATAGTGGGTGGAACCATCCCATTTTTACCCCCTTGATTCTTGGACCTGTGAATCCGATTAGAGAAAGAGAACCACATATTGGCCATTTATTCAGAACATATAGAGCATTCTGGAGAACCTTGCTCCAGACATCTAAGGTATTGTCACCTAGCTGGCATAGTAACTGAGTCTTCAAAAGGTTATTCCACAATTCTATCAAGCCAGCTGCTTCAGAATGGTAAGGGGAAACATAATAAGGACAAGTGAATACCATGAGTATGGATTCATTGTCATACTTCTTTTGCTATAAAGTAAGTTCCTTGATCAGAAGCAGTGCTGTGCAAAATACCATGAATGTAGTTTTGGCAGAAGTATTACATGCAAGGAAGGCAAATACCTATCCAGTGTCTACTGCAGTATAAAACACTGTCTCTTCCATGATTGAAGCAGTCTAATGTAATCAATAAACCACCAGATCGCTGGCTGATCAGCCCAGGTAATGGTGCCTTATCAAGAAGTTCATTCTTGGTCTCTGTTTCAGGCAAATTTCGCACTCAGTGGTGACCATAGCTAGCTGGGCTTTGGTGAGTTAAAGTGCACGTTGCTGAGCCTATATAAAATGTTCATTCCTGCCACTATGGACACGTTGTTCATAAGGCCACTGGATAATGCAAGGGTGACTTGGGTAAAAGCCTGGCTGGCATATATAGAATGAGTCATCCTATCCACTTGATTATTAAAATCCTCCTCTGATGAAGTCACTCTTTGGTGATCATTCACATTGATGAAAATATTATCAAGGTTTTTGCCAATTCACAGAGGTTTACCTGCAAACCTCTTCTCCAAATTTCTTTGTCTTCATTTTTTCAATCTTATTCTTTCCAAGTCCATGAATATTGAGTTAAACCATTGGCCACTGCCCATGAATTGGTATATAGTTCCATGTCTGATGATTTCTTCTTCCAGTCATATTGTAAAATCAGGTGAATTGCTTCAAGTTCTGCTCACTGGGTGAAATTCTTCACCACAGTCCTTTAGGGATGTCCCAGAAAGGGGCTATAGTACTACAACTGTTCACTTTCAGATGGTGCCTACATATTTTTTAGAATCAACTGTAACCCAAAACTTCACTCCCTTTTGTCACTGGATCATAGGGAACTCCCTTGAGACCATAAGTTCAGGCTGGGTGAGAAAAGGTGGTATAGGAGGAGTGGGCACCATATGGATTTGGGACACACATTGCTTGTGACTTCATAGCCTGCTTGAACTTAATCATGTATATACCACTTCCATTTGATGATTCCCCACACTACTGAATGCCCCCTAGAAAATTCAGTTAGAAAGCCCCTGAACTTTTGTTGGGTTTACTTCCCACCCTCTGACACACAAATGTTTCATCAATAAGTTTAGAGAGTTGCCACTCCTAACACAATATCACCAGTGCAATGGACCAATATATCTTCTGGAAGGAAAAGTTGATCAAGATTCCTACAGACTAAATTATTACATAGGGCAGGAAAGATCAATAATATTGGGGATGGAGAAGGGGATTTGGAAAACTGCTTCTTCTGGGAGCAGGGAGGCTGCTTCTCCTAGGATGGGAAGGTCACTTCCACTGGGCATGGGAAGATTTCTTCCACTGGCAAAAAGACTCATCCGAATTTAGAGGCTCAGTGTATCCAGTTTCACTAGGATATCCCTGTATGTCCCCATCCTAACTTACTCATAATTCTTTATTTTAAAAGCATTTTCATTTTTAAGTGAAAATATCTATCAGTTTTAAAGGCTTTTAGAATTTGTATGAAGACAACTCTATAGATAAATAAGGAATTTGTGATTTCAATTGTGTTTTGCCTGTGTGTATGATATTATCTAGGTGTAACTTTTATCATATTTCTGGAAATATAATTCATACTCAGGAGCCTCCTGATCAACTTGTAATAAAAATTGTAATAAAATACATTTTTTTTTGTACAACCAAAATATAGAAACCTCTTTTGGGGTATTGCAACTGCAAAATAGTGATGCTTGGTATTGACTCTGCTATGAAAGAAAGGGCTTTCTAAATCCTCAGAAGAACATGAAATATTGTTTGGTTTATACTTAATGTTTCTCATGTTTTCCAGAAGTTTCTCACCCTTAAAGCTAATAAGGAATAGCATGAGCCAGGTGGGTCAGTTGGTTGGAGCATTGTCCTGTACAACAAAAGGTTGGAGCTTTGATTTCCAGTCAGAGCACATGCTTAGGCTTCAGATTTGATCCTCGGTAGGGGCGCATATGGGAGGCAACTGGTCGATGTTTTTCTCTCATCTTTCTTTCTCTCTCTCTCTCTCTCCCTTCCTCTCTCTCTCTCTCTCTCATTTTCTCCCATCTGCTCTCTCTAAACTCAATAAGCATATATTTGGGTAAGGCTTTAAAAAAAAACATGAGTTATATAGCAGATTTAAAAATTGCTTCACAAATACCTAGTGATTCCTCATAGGTGCCTCATTCACTTATTTATTTACTCATTGAAAAATATTTTTTGGACCAAAGACATGGAAATAAAGAACAAAGTGACAGTGACCAGTGGGGATGGGGGAGGGAATAAGGGGGGAAAGAAGGGGAAAAGTCAAGTCAAGGAACATGCATAAAAGACCCATGGACAAAGACAAGGGCGTGGCAGGGGAAGATTGAAAGTGGAAGGTGGGGGGGGTGGGTAGGGAAGGGGAGAGTAATGGGGAGAAAATGGGGACAACTGTGATTGAATAAAAATTAGAAAAATTTAAAAAACAAACTGGAAAAAATAAATAAATTTCTTGAATGTCTGTTAAATGTAATGTGGAAGTGGACAAGAGTATGAGGAGAGAAAGCTGGATCTTGAGGACAGAAAGTTGTATGTCTGCCACTGCTTAAACCAGATCAGGTCTCCTTAAATTACTTTGTATTTTGGAATTCTTCAAAAGATTTCCATGACCAAAATAACATGAAAGTCAATGATATGGATAATAATAAAATACAAGAATATCCACTCTCTCATCATGTTAGTTAGCTGAAATTTCACTGAATTTACATATATTTTCAGTTTCTGATGAAGTTACATTGCTTTGGAATCTTAATGTACTGTATCATGTAAAATTCTCAGTGTCTTCCAAAGTATCTGAATTGCTATGATTACCAAATTTAGGAATGATTCAAACCTGGGGTAATGCATTCTGTCTCTGGTACTCAGGAAAGTTCACAGACCATTGACCAGTTTCTTGTCTGTTATGAACCTCATGTTTCTTTCTAAATATCACAAATGGTAAAGAGACAGAGAGGAGAGAGAGAAAGAGAGAACAAATGCTCCAAGTAGTCTGTTGAAGCTGGCTAATTAAATCCTTAAGTCAAGTTTAGTTTGTTAGATTCTGCTTCTATATTGGAGTACATGCTGACTTCCCTTACTGGGTACAGGCAGCATCATTGTTGATATTATTATTATATTATTAAAGTACTTCCTTTTTCATTATAAGTTGACTAAATATACTTAAGTGATAATTATAAAGATTGCTTCTTTTGATCTTTAAAGTTTCCATCCATTTAATTATACATATGTGGTATCTTTGATAGAGAAAAATGCTTCAATTTCATTTTCCCTAACAGGACAGGAATTGAATGGGAACGGAGAAAAAATTCTGAACTAGCAAAAACTACAAAAAGATATTTGAAACATGCAAATTCATCATTGACCTCCAAATGGTGTAAATGGTGAAGTAAATCCCCGTTTTTTTCTTAGCTGTTGATTAGAACTGATATAGATGATTTCATTGTTCCTTCAGATTACCTCAGCTAATGGTACTTCAATCACTCAAATAAAAAGAAAAACAAAACAAAATAGCTCTTCCTGAACTGAATGAAATGTCTCCTACATTCAGCCTTGGTTACCAAAATGTAAATTTACTTTATTATTTTAACCATTAAGCAAATTCAGTGGAAGAAGCCATGTATAAAAACAGCACTTTATGTTTTTTGTATAGGTTTTATTCCATCAAGAGCAAAACAAAGTCTGTAGAACTGACATAGCTATAACTAGTGATAGTTTTCTCACATCTAAATAAACTAAAATGACCATGAACTCTTAAAAATACTTTTAAAATGTATGATTACCCAACCACTATATTGTACCCTGAAACTAATGTAAAATAATTGAAATCAACTATAATTGAAAAATAAAATGAAAAGTAATAAAATTTTAAAATGTACTTTTAAGCAACCCATGGTTTTTCAAGGTAATCAGAACAAATATGCCTTTTTAGTGGAAGAGTTCAAAGCTTATGACATAACCTTTCTGGAAAGGTTGAAGTGCAGTTTATCTTCTAAAAACTATAGTCAGGAACTTCATCAGCTAAGGACTCACAAGGATCTGAGCTAACAACACAAACAACTTAGCACATATTTGTAGACTATTTACTTAGGTTAGCTGTTAAGTGGCTTAAACAACTTAAGACTAGCCACTTTTTCAAGCAGTGGGAATTCTTGGTCCTCACTTCTAGGTTGTGACGTGGCCTAAGTGGAGACCGTGGGCCTGTTCCTGGGACTCAGTCTTAATCACTGCAGAATATATATTATTTTTCTGATTGTATATTCCTGAATTTAGCAGTCGTTTTTTAAAGCACTAGGATGTAACTATTTTAAGCTCTGTGGACTTGAAGACCACTGTTACCATTACTCAACTTAACACTAAAACAGCCACAGATAATATATAAATGTATTGTTATGCTTCAATAAGTTGTTATTTGTTAAAGCAATCAGCTGGCCAGATTCGGTTTACAGGCTGTAGTTTGAAGACCTTTTGTCTATTCTATACAGTTATTAATCTTGACCTAATGCCAGACCTTAATTTTTTAAAGGTCTTATTTATTTATATATTATTAGAGGGGAAGGGAGGGAGAAAGAGGAGAGAAACATCAATGTGTGCGTGCCTCTCGTGCGCCCCCTACTGGGGACCTAGCCCACAAGCCAGGCAAGTGCCCTAGACTGGGAATCGAACTGGCAACCCCTTGGTTCACAGGCCAGCGTTGAATCCACTGAGCCAAACCAGCCAGGGTGCCAAATCTTAATTTTTTTATAATTCATAATTATATGGCTTTCAACCTCTCTCTCTCTCTCTCTCACACACACACACACACACACACACAGAATTTCTTCCTTTTTTTTATTTCCTCATGTCCTGTGTACATTATTACTCTCAGATCTGGTGCCTAATATTCATCCTGTGCTATAACATGGTATTTATTTAGTTGGACCTCCTTATTTTTTGCTAAAGATTCTGTTTCCCACCACTTTCTTCCCTTTCTTACCCTGTATTCTTCATCAAGTATAGTTTAACAAGTAGTCATTGAACCAAGGGAGTGGTCATCTCACACAATAGCTGAGTAGCTCACAAACAGAAGCTTCATTCTCTTTAAATGGTGCAAAGAGCCTAGCTCTTTGATTCTTAGTGATGCTGTGTATGTAGGAATAAAAAAAAAAAGCATTGATGGGGGCAAGCTAGAGGCAAGGAGGCTTGGTTTCTAGAAGGATGCACATGTCCCACATATCTGCTTTAGACTGAGGATCTTATAATTTGCTACAGTGACAGAATAAGAGTTATTTGACTTCAGAGTTATATAGCCAGTTACTGTGTACTGTGACATGTTGACCGTAGCAAGGCCTGTTATAGACAATTACTCTTGTCTGTTCACTTCTTTTCACCAGTTGTGTGAAGGGGGACCTAGATATATGCTCTTTTAAATCATTAATCTTAATTTTGCCCTCCTACAACTTAATTAAAATGATTTTATAAGGACTCTGATTGAATCACTAACTTAGCAGAGAGCAGTTGACTTAGGAAATAAGACCCAGAATACAGAAAATTTTATATGGAAGGAAAATCATAAAGCGATACCTAGGATGGCCTGGTAAAATTGTAGGGAGCTTCAGGCAGTCAAAGCTCAGAATGAGGACTCTGAGTGCCTGAAGGAATAGAATAAGTCAATAGATAATTGAATATCACAAAATTGCCTGCTTTGTTATACAGTGATGTTTTAAATATGAGAAATAAGAAAAGATAGCTGGTATGTCCAACTGCAGTTTGAAAACTGATAATCAAGATTTGCTCATCTATATCTTAGTTGTAACTAGAATGAATATCTGTTAAATGGTAAAGGTCAGTTGCAAACCCTCCTATGAAAAAGTATTATTTTGTGTCAGGCAGTATGTCAAATGCTCAAAGAAGAGAGATGAAAAAGAAATGATCTTTCTCTGTAAGGATCTTGCTATTCATTTACCTGTTTCTTTCCCAATAGCCTATTAAAACAATGTGATAAGTGCTACAATATGACTAACTGCAATGTGCTACATGAACACATTGGAGGAGAACCTAACTCTCAGTTATAGTCAAGTAATGCTTTCTGGGATAAGCTACACTGAAGTTGAGACTTAAACAAAGTATTTCATATTAAAGGAATAGCACAATCATAGGCCTAAAGTAGAGGGAAGTATAGCACATTCCTGGAATTGGAAGTAGTTCAGCTTGTTTGGAGAAAGAGGCACCAGTGGCTGCAGACAACAGCGAGGCATGGGCATGTTAATGTAGCTGCCTGAACTGGGTAAGCTAGGAACGTCAGCATTTGTGGAGTGAATGTTGAACTTGACTGATCTGGGGGCGGGGGAAGAGTCTTACTACCATCTCAGAAACCTCAAGAAATCATTCGTGGGATGGACTACACAGTGAAGTGGAAGCAATGAGTCAGTCTAATTTAGGAATAATGTCAATGTGACTTCATTTGTCATTATGCACATGAGTCCTGGGGATATTCCTTTTACATAAGATTGATTTCCAGCCCAAGCGTTAGGGCATTTGTGGGTGATAAAAATATATTTCATAGCTTTTCTTTATTTCTAGTTGAAGTTACAAAATATAATTAACCAATGAGGAAAAGGGGTACCAAGAGTGTGTTTGGGTACCACTTGTGTGAGGAGATCTATCAAGAACTACAGCAAGGACAGTTCAGCTAAAGGACTTTACACAGAATTTGTATTGATATACAACATAGCAGGGCCCTAGGGGCTGTTGGGGTTCTGGCTGATACCAGAAAGTAGCTTCTTCTTCTGACTCACATACATGCACACCAGAATAAACTATTTTTTAATTAACTACTTTATTTATTCTTGTTCAAATACATTTGTCTCCATTTACCCACCACCACTTTCCCCTGCCCCACCCATCCCCACATATCCCCCTCAATCCTTCCCCACCTTGGCTTCGTCCATGTGACCTTCACGTCTGTTCCTTGATCTGACCCTTCCCCTTCACTCCTTGCTAATCCTCTCCCTCTCTCCGTCCCTTCCCTGTCAGTTCCTTCTTTCATTCAATGTTGATGGTCATATTTTCCTTGCCTGCTTCCTTTGATGATTAAATTCCACTTATATGTGAGATCATATGGTATTTGTCTTTCCCTGCCTGGCTTATTCCACTTAGTATAATGTTCTCCAGTTCCATCCATTCTGTCGAGAAGGGTAATAGCTCTTTCTTTATTTCTGCTGTGTAGTATTCCATTTTATATATGTACCATTTTTTTTATCCACTCATTTATTGATGGGCACTTAGGTTGCTCCCAGCAAATGGCTATTGTAAACTGTACTACTATGAACACTGGGGTGCACAAGTTCTTTTGAATTGGCATTTTGGGATTCATAGGTAAAATCCCAGCAGTGGAATAGCTGGGTCAAAAGGCAGTCCCATTTTTAGCTTTTTGAGGGAATTGAAAACTGTTTTCCACAGTAGCGGTACCAGTTTGCATTCCCACCAAAAGTGTACTAGGGTTCCATTTTCTCTACAACCTCACCAGCACCCATTGTTTGCTGATTTATTTATGATGACCATTTTGACCAGTGTGAAGTGGTATCTCATTGTGGTTTTAATTTGCATTTCTCTGATGGCTAGAGATGATGAGCAACCTTTCATAAGTCTCTGGGCCCTGTGTATGTCCTCCTTGGAGAAGTGTCTGTTCAGGTCCTTTGTCCATTTTTTAATTGGATCGTTTGTCTTCTTGGAGTGGAGTTGTGGAAGTTCTTTATATGTTTTTGGAGATCAAACCCCTGTCTGAGTTATCATTGGCAAATATATTTTACCATACAGTTGGTTCCCTTTTCATTTTGTTGATGTTTTCTTTAGCCAAATAAAAGCTTCTTATTTTGATGAAGCCCCATTTATTTATTATTTATTTCTTTCTCTAGGGGACATATTGTTGAAAATATTGCTGTGTGGGATATCTGAGAGTTTCCTGCCTGTGTTCTCCTCTAGGACTTTTATGGTGTCATGACTTACATTTAAGTCTTTTATCCATTTTGAGTTTATTTTTGTATATGGTGTAAGGTTCTGGTCAAATTTTAATTTTTTGTATGTAGGTGCCCAGCTCTACCAACATCATTTGTTGAAGAGGCTATTATTGCTCCATTTTATGCTTCTGCACACTTTGTTGAATATTAATTGACCATACAGACATGGGTTTATTTCTGGGCTCTCTATGCTGTTCCATTGATCTAAGTGTCAAATTCTTATGCCAATACCAGACTTTTTTCATTACATTCACCTTGTAATATAGTTTGATGTCAGGTATTGTGATCCCTCCTCCTTTGTTTTCTTTCTCAAAATTGCTGCAGCTATTTGTGGTTATTTGTGCTTCCATATAAATTTTCTAAATGTTTTTTTTTTCTGTCTGTGAAATATATCATTGGTTTTTTAAAATTTTATTTTAATTTATTTTTTCAAATACATTTGTCTCTGCCTACCCCCCACCACTTTCCCTTGCCCCCCCTCCTTCCCTCCCTCAGCTCTTCCCCTTTGGTTTTGTCCATGAGTCCTTGCTATATGTTCCTTGACTTTCCCCTTCCCTTCCCTTTCCCTGCCCCCCTTCCCTCTTGTCTCTGTTGATTTCTTTTCCTTTCAGTGTTGCTGGTCTTCTTTTCCTTGCATCTTTGTATTGTTGGTTAGGTTCCACTTATAGGTGAGATCATATATCATTGATATTTTAATAGGGATTGTGTTGAGTCTAAAAATTTCTTTGGGTAGTAGGGACATTCTGATGATGTTAATTCTTCTAATCCATGACATGGATATGCTTCCATTTATTTGTGTCTTCCTTAATTTCTTTCTTCAGTGTTGTATAGTTTTCCACACACAGGTCTTATACCTCCTTGGTTATGTTTATTCCTAGGTACTTTATTTTACTTGTTGCTATAGCAAAGGGATCTTTTTCCTGATTTCTGCTTCTGATATTTGTTTTGCTGTACAGAAATTCCTTCAATTTCTGAATATTGACTATGTTTCTTTGTGTTTTGCCAAGTTCAATTATTATGTTGAGTAGACTTTGGTGGAGGCTATGGGGTTTTCTATGTACACTGCTTTTTCCAATTTGGATGGCTTTTAATTCTTTTTCTTGTCTGATTGCTGTGGCTAGGACTACCAATACTGTGTTGAATAGAAGTGGTGAAAGCAGACATCCTTGTCTTGTTCCTGAATTTGCTGGAAAAGGTTTTACTTTTTTCCTTTTGAGTATGGGGTTGGCTGTAGGTTTTTCTTACATGGTCTTTATTATGTTGAGATATGACCACTTTATCCCCACTTTGCTGTGTGTTTTTATCATAAATGGATGCTTTATCTTAATAAATGCTTTTTCCATATCTATTGATACAATCATGTGGTTTTTGTCTTTCATTTTACGTGACTTATCCTGTTTACTGTTTTGCAAATATTGGACCACCTTTGCATCCCTGGGATGAATCCCACTTGATTATGGTGCATGATCTTTCTATTGTATTGCTGGATGCAGTTTGCCAACATTATGTTGGGGATTTTAGTGTCCATGTTCATCAGTGACACTGGTTTGTAGTTTACTTTCTTGGTTGTGTCTTTATCTGGTTTTTGGATTAGGATGCTGCTGGCCCCATAGAAAGAGTTTGGGAGTCTTTCCTCTTCTTGGATTTTTTGGAATAGTCTGAAAAGGAAAGGGATTAGTGCTTCCTTAAATGTTTTATAAAATTATCCTGTGAAACTGTCCAGTCCAGGGCTTTTGTGTCCTGGGAGTTGTTTGATTACTTCTTCAATTTCCCCAGCTGTTACCAGTCTGTTCAAGCTTTCTGGTTCTTCATTCAGTGTAGGAATGTAATATTTTTCTAGAACTTTGTTCATTTAATCAAAGTTTTCAAATTTCTTGGCATATAATTGTTCATAGTAATTTCTTACAATCCTTTGTATTTCTGTGGTATCAGTTGTTAATCTCCTCTTACAATTATGATATTTACTTGGGTCCTCTCCCTTTTTATTTTGATGAGTCTGCTTAAAGTTCTGTCATTTTTTATTATCTTTTCAAAGAACCAGCTCCTGGATTGGTTAATCCTTTGAATTATTTTAGTCTCTGTGTCATTCAACTGAGCTCTGATCTTGATTATTTCCTTTCTCCTACTCACTCTGAGCTTTGTTTGCCATTCTTTCTGCAGTTCTTGAAGCTGGAAGGTGAGGTCATTTATTTGAAATGTTTTTTAACTTTTTTAGGCAGGCTTGTGTTGCTATGAACTTCCCTCTCTGGACTGCCTTCATTGTGTCCCATAGGTTTGGACTGTTGTGTGTTCATTTTAATTTGTTTCCAGAAAATTTTTTATTTCTTCTTTGATTTCATTATTGTCCCATTCATTTTTTTAGTAGTGTGCTCTTCAGTCTCCATGAGTTTGAATATTTTTGAGGTGTTTTTTTTTTTTTTTGAGGTTGGGTTGTATTTTCAAGCCCCTGCTGTCTGAGAAAATGCGTGTTATGATTTCCATTTTCCTGAATTTGTTGAGGCTTATTTTATGTCCCATAATATGGTCTATCTTTGAAAGTGTCCCGTCTGCATTTGGAAATAATGTGTATTTATCTTATTTAGGATGAAAGGTTCTATATATGTCAGTTAAGTCCATTTGATGTAATGCATCATTCAGTTACACAATATCATTGTTGATGTTTTGTTTGGAAGATCTATCCATTTTTTTACAGTGGGGTGTTAAAATCCTCTACTGTCAATGTGTTACTGTTTATATCATTCTTGAAG
Source organism: Pteronotus mesoamericanus (assembly GCF_021234165.1). Lineage (NCBI taxonomy): Eukaryota > Metazoa > Chordata > Mammalia > Chiroptera > Mormoopidae > Pteronotus > Pteronotus mesoamericanus. The sequence goes on from NW_026555150.1 coordinate 1,690,032, forward strand.
TCCTCCAAGATTTTCCTTATATATCTGGGTGCTCCAATGTTGGGTGCATATATGTTTACAATGTTTCTGTCTTCTTGATAGATTCTTCTTTTGAGTATTATAAAGTGTCCTTCTGGGTCTCTTGGCCTTTGTTTGAAATCTGTTTTATCTGATATAAATATTGCTACCTGTTTTTTCTTTCCTATCCATTTGGTTGGAGTATTTTTTCCATCCCTTTACTTTCATTCTGTGTAGGTCCTTTGTTTTGAGTGGGGTCTTGTAGGCAGTGTATGTTTTCTTATCCATTCAGCTATCCTATTTTTTTTTTGATTGGGACATTTAATCCTTTTAAATGTAAAGTTGTAATTGATGGGTACTTATTAACATTTTCCCTTTGTATCTGTGATCCTCTCTTACTCTTTTTCTTCATCTTCTCAAAGCAGTCCCTTTACTATATCTTGTAGTGCTGGTTTGGTGGAACTGTATTCTTTTAGCCATCTTTTGTCTGGAAACTATTTCTCCTTCCATTTTTTTTGAGACCCTTGCTGGGTAGATTAGTCTTGGTTGCAAGCCTTTGCTTTCCATTCCTTTGAATATTTCTGCCATTCCCTTCTGGCTTGTAGTGTTTCTGTTGAGAAGTCAGCTGCTTATCGTACTGGGGCTCCCTTTTATGCTACTACTTGTTTCTCCCTTGATGACTTTAGGATTCTCTCTTTGTGTTTGATATCTGCCATTTTAATTATGTTGCTTCTTGGAGTGGGCCTCATTGTGTTCCTCGTGAATAGGACTCTCTGTGCTTCCTGGACTTTGTGACTTTTTTCTTTCCTCCAATTAGGGAAGCTTTCCATCATTACTTTTCAAACAGGATCTCTATCCCTTCCTCCTCCTCTTCTTCTGGTATCCCTATTATACTGATATGATTACATTTCAGGTTTTCCTGCATTTCCCTCAATGCCTCTTCATTCTTTTTTACTCTTTTTTGATTTTCTTGCTCCTTCTGGGAGCTTTTTCTTCTTTGTATTCCAGCTCACTGATTCGATCCTTTGTTCCATCAAGCCTGCTTTTGATTCCATTCTGTAGAACTGTGTTTTTCAATTCAGAAATTGTATTCTTCATTTCCTCTTGCATCTTTTCGGCAGTTTCTATGTCTTTTGTTCATGCCAATATAATCTGCAATAAGTTCCTTATAGTTTCCCAGGAGTTTTTGGTAATTCACTCTCAGCTCACTGAGCTCATTAAGCATCCTTAGAAACTTTGTTTTGATCTCAATATCTGATAGTTCACTTGCCTCTATTTCATTTAGTTCTCTTTCTGAAGATTTCTACTTTCTATTGGATTTGGGGATGTTTCTTTCTCTTCCCATTATTTGTGAGACCCTTCTTTTTTGCTTCCATTTCTTAAATTGATGTGTCTTGATTTCCTGACTTTGTGGTGTGAATTTTCTTGGTAGGAGACCAGTTTTTCTTTTATTTTTTCTTTTGCAATCTGCCTCTGATGATGTCAGCTGTTGATCCTGTCTTACCTTAGCCAGTTTTTTTGAGACTTCCAGTAACTCACTGTCTGTGTTTTTCTCTTCCAGTTGTTAATCTAGTCACTCTGACCTCAGCAGCCTAGCTTAGGCACCACAGAGTAGGGCATAGTCCCTCCTGTGAGCACGGTTATTGTGCCTTTCACGTTGTTGCCATTCAGGGGAGTAATCTGCCTGAGCAAGATGGCTGCTGTTGTATGGGGAAGAGTCTGCACCAGGATCCCCCTGGCCACTTTCTCAGTTCTCTCTCCAATGTCCCCTTCTCCAGTTTCTGTTCAGGCAGCTCGAGCCCACTCTGCCCCTGCCTTTGCCAGAGCCAGGATAAGTAGCTACTGCTACAAATTTTTGTGTTGGCCCTTTAAAAAGCTCTTTGTGTCTCCAGCCACCTGTTTGACAAAGAGCTCTCATACACTTTTCACAGCTGGTTGTTGTATGTGTGCTTTTTGGGCTTTGATGCTGTAGGCTGGATGTCCCCACTTATGGTTTAGACCTTGGTCTTCTCAGGGGTGTCCAACTTGTCATTTCAATATCCCTCTGGCTCTGCTGCTTGTGGGCATCTAGCCCACCTTCTTGAGCCTCTGCCACACTCCTGACCAATTAGGTTGTCCTAAAGCTGATTCCTTTGTCTGTCTGAGGTTTTAAGTCTCCTATCTCACTATTGTTCAGTTGTTTTCCAGGTTATTTGTCCACAATTTATTTGTAATTCCAGGTTGGTCCTAGGAGAAGGTCAATGTGACTTCTTCTCACTCCTCCACCATCTTGTACTCAGTCCTGAATAAACTCTTGTATATAACTTCAGATGTTTTCATTATTATAGAATTTAGAATCTCATGTTATAATATTTAAAAAAAATAAAGTTACTTAGTACTAAAATTAGATTGAATTTCTGTTTCTTTTTACTAGTTCTTTTTTTTATTCATGTAGTTGCTCCAATGTGAGTTCTTCAGAATGCTTGTTTCATTTGAAACGAGGTTGGGAAACATCCCGTTCATTAAGCAGCGGGTTTTTCATTGTCGTAGTTGTTCTTGTTATTTGCCTGTTTCTTATTGTAGAACTTAACAGAGGCTTCAATATGAACTAGAGATTAGCAAATGAGGTCGGTATTGTGCATGATCTGTTCTCTACATAAGCTTAAAATTTCTTTAAGAGCAGAATTTATGTCTGTTATTTATTGTTACATTCCCATATCCAGTGCCTTGTCTGGCATCTATACAACACTTTAAATATATGTAAAGTGTATGAATGACCACTTTAAGAGCTGATGTTCCATGGAAAACATTTCTCAAATACATATTTTTTCCACTCTGTAAAACAGACTATCATTTTCGTAAAATGTGTATTCGTAACACTTACACTGATGACAGAAAATATAAAGATGTAACTATAAGCATTGAGATAACAGAAAAATTTATTTAAAAAATTAGTATATGAGAATCCTGTGTAAATTGACTACTTCAACCAAACATTGATTCTGTAATTTCTAGTCTGTTTCTGAAACATTCTTCAGTTGTTATGTGGATATAGAATATGTAGTAAAAAATATATATTATGTAATGATTAAAAATGATTGTTTTCCAAAATTCCTTTGGGATACTGAGAAAGTAAGTTTGTTAGTTGTTTTTTTTTTTTTTTTTTAGTAGCTTCATAAAAATAAAATAGATCTGGGAATTAAAATGTTTTATAAATAAATCAGATATGCATTCTGGATGACTGATGCTGAGCTCAGAAACCTTTTGTTACTTTTTATTGGAAGTACCATCTTGCCATACAAATATGCTAATACGTCCTCATATCATGAGAAGAATCACTGTTAGTTACTGATGTGAAAAGACAGCAGCTGTGAATATCAAAGTCCAGTTGTTTAAATCATGAAATGAAAATCCTTTAATTCAATCCCATAGCCAATTTATACTCATCCATGTACAGACTTTCCTTAAAATATTGCAATAAGCATGCAATAAGTCCTTGGCATATAGCCCTCTGTGGTTATTCAGGTTAGGAACTCTAGCACTATTAGTTAAATGAGTACACACCCCTTTTTTTGGCAGACTAGGAAAAGCAGGTAGTGGAAAAGATTCTTATTTTTTTCCCATCTGTTAAATGGAGCAGGTCTTAGCACCATATAAAGTAGTTTATATATTCTGGTAGTAAAGTTAACAAATTTAGTTTCTTTTTTTCTTCACTATAAATATTCAAAGATTTAGATATTGGATTTTGTTTCCTTATTTTTTTAAATGATGCATACTAAGAGAGAGACAATAAAGTGATAGCACTAGAAATTGAGAAGATGAGGTTGACATCTGTGCTGAGCCTAAGACATTATAGCTGGAAGTCACCTTAAAGATTTTCTGGTCCATGAGATTTATTCTTACATACCGAGCTGTGCTGCTTATGGAGGCGCAGGAGAGGGGTGCTGAGATGTTAGGTATGAACTGTAACACAACAGACTTTACAACCTAAAACTGCTGCTTCAAGTTCAGATCAGGCAGATAACAAACCTTGAAACAACCAACAAGACCAAAGAAGAGTACACTTTAAGTTGAAGACACAACACTTGATCTGAAACAGTAAGTTTGTGCCTACTCAACAGCTTTGAAAGAGCACTTCCCAAAGCTGCTAGTAGTCTTTGCTTTCTTCAGTGCTGTACTGTGAGATAGCCCAGTACAGCAGCAGTTGTCTTCTTTATTAGCTTGATAGATCATTTTCTCTTGCTCTTTTTTTAAATACCAGCAACTTTCACCTTTGAAATGTGTGCTAAAAATGAAGAATCAGCAAATACTACTGAAAGTGCAATATTTGATTATCACTGTGAAATGAGCTTTGATCCAAACCTCCACAACAATGGACACAATTGTTACCCCAATGGTACTTCAGCAGCACTGTGTGAAACTGGGGTTATTGAAAACTGCTAACTTCTTATGGATTTATTCAGTGTTCAGAACATCAAGCTAGACTTTTCTTCTGCTGTTCAGAGTATAATGGCAACCTGCAGGACTTAAAAGTAGGAGATGATGTTGAACTCAAAGTATCATCTGACCAGCCGACTGGAAAACCCACTCCTGTTAAACTGATGAAGATAAAACAAGAAATTGTCCCTGAAGAATGAATTAACGGACAAGAAGTGTTTTATCTGACTTACACCCTTGAAGATGTGGAAGGGAATATTCAGATACAAATCAGAGATAAAATAAACTTTGTAACTGAAAACAATAAACAGTAAATTTTTTTCCAAAAAAAAAAAAAAGATTTTCTGGTCCATGAAGAATACATGGGCTTCAGTTGGTATACCATATGTGATTGTTTGTAGCCCCCTGAAAGATTGTGTTAAGATCCCAGGATGGTCTTGAGGTAACTGGGAAAGATTGTCTTGATTGATTATGGGAATGAGGATGGTGTAGTCTAATGATTCCTGATATATGTTCTAGTTATTGCAAGTAATTCATATGGAGGTGGTGTATACACAATAAACCACATATAAGTGTGAAACTGTTGTCAGAATTATGGAGCAGTTTATGTCTCTAAAACATCACCCTACTGATTAAGCAAGTGTTAACTCTTTTACACTGCTAGACTTACTGCAGGTAAATTTTCTGTGTCAAGAGCAATATGTTTATGAGCATGTGGATAATAAATCATGAGCTATAAGTAAGTCTTTAATATTTTTTATGTGTGGTGTCTGACTCCTTTCAGCCACAGGCTACGCTAAGCAAGCTTCAAGAGACCTCTTTGCACAGAAATTATTTTTAAACATTAATTTGAGAGGGAGAGAGGGATGTAGGGAGTGGGGGAAAGGGAGGGAGGGAGGGAGAGAAAGAGAAACATAAATTTGTTGTTCCACTTACTTATGCATTCATTGGTTGATTCGTGTGTGTGCCCTGACCAGAGATTGTACCTGCGACATTGGCAAATTGAGATGAGTCTCTAACCAACTGAGCTACCTGGCTAAAGCAGTTTTCAAACATTCTTACTCAACTATTCAAGTAGTTCTGTGGAGCTCTGGAATTCTATGAAGGTGTCTCAAGACTGCCTCAGGGGTTGATAGGTAAGGTTCCATGCTTCTCACTCATGTCCATGTATGTGCTCTGAAACTTAAAAGGTAAAGAAATGAAATTTCCAAACATATTGTTTTTGTTCATTTAGCAGCAGAACTAAACCACTGACTTAGACTATAGTTTGTTTTCTGATTATGTTTTTGTGAATTATGCCTGAGAACAGACCTGGGGATTTATGAGGTTAATATTTTAAATATTAATCTTTAAGAAAACATTGTTACCTATTACCAAATGGTGTTTCAAAATTCTTCACATTTTGACACTCTAAATCTTACTTTTTCATTGACGTCTTCCTTCCAAAATTGATAATGAGCTACCCAATATTTAGGGTAAAAGAAATGGTCTTATTAAGGAAGATTACTTATTTCCTCAATACTCAAATAAAATATGTTTATTTAATTTCACTACCTCTGCTCTATTTACCACAACCAGAGGTTTGATAGAGCTCTTTTGTATGGGTTTGAGAGAGCCTGTTAAATTTTCAATAATTTTGCAAAGTATAAAACAGTCATTATTGGAGACTGGGAAGATGGCGGAGGAGTGAATGGAAGTCATGCTGACCTCCTCCCAAGACCAAACTGGAATTGCAACCAAATAGTGGAGAAATCATCTGGAAAACACTGGAATGATAGTGGGAGAGGAGCCTTGGAGCCACGGACAGACAGTGGATTCAACTCTCACACATCCAATTGGGTGAGAAGTGTGGTAGAGGCTCGAGAGAATGGGCTAGGCACCCATGGGCACCAGCACCAGAGGGACATTGAAATGGCCAGTTAGTTCCCCCTGAGAAGAACAGGGTCTGAATCATAAACAGGGATCCCTAGACTACAACAGCTGAAACCAGGAAAACACACGAACAAGACGCAACCCTGAGAAGCTTAGGGGTGTTTTCTGCCAGAGACAGGCAGCTGGGGATGCAAAGTGACATATAAAAGGCCAATGAAAAAATTTTCAGTGGTAACCGCCCTCCATGATGTCTGGGTAGAGGTGGCAGCAAAGTGGGCTGGTGCCTGGGAAAAGATTGGTAAGGAAGACTTCGTGAAGAGAACTGACACGGTGGCTGGTGGAGCCCCGGTGATAACTCACTTCCCACTCTGCAGCTACCAACTCACTCAGGCATAAGGGAATCAATTAACCTGCCGTTTGTGTGCTCCACACACAGCTTATGTATGTGTCAGCAGGGTGTGGGGGGCAGGCTAAGTGGAGACAAGCTGGAAGAAATAGAGGATCCCTGGCCAAAGGGGTCACACAGCTGCATAGAGAGCCTCGAGGAGAGATCGGAGGAGGGGTTGTGGAAAGAATGGGAGGAGGAACTGGGGAGTCCCAACTCTCTCCCCATTCCATAGTCTCCATTTTGCAGAGGAAGGGTGGACTCTCAAAGAGGCAGAAGGGGGTGTGCAGGAGCCAGATGGTCTGCGAATATAACGCAGTTTGCAGAAATAGTGGATCCCTGGACGAAGGGGTCACAAAACTGCCCAGAGACCCCTGAGGAGAGACAGGAAATGGAGGCATTGGGGAAAGAACGGGAAGAGGAACCAGGAAATCCCAACTCCTTCTCCTTTCAGAAGCCTCCATTGTGCGTGGGCAGGCCACACCCCCAAAGAGTCAAAAGCAGAAAAGTACACAATAGACAGTCCAAAACCACTCAGTGCTGCGTGCACACACACACTGAGTGGCCACCGAGGGTTGGCCAGTGTGTGTGTGGACCTGCGACCTTGCAGGATGGTGAGGGCTCCCGCAGGTTGGCGACCATGGGGCCTGCGAGGGAGTGCACAGATCAGCGAGGGTAGGCATAAACCAGCCCGCTTGGGCCTGAGAGTGAAGAGCGGTCTGAAGAAATAGTGGATCTCGGGCTGAAGGGGTCACAGAGCTGCCCAGAGACCCTGGAGGACAGATTGGAGACAGGATTAAGGGGAGAGTCCTGGAGCTGACTTCCTCCTATTTCTGTAGTCTCTATTTTGCATGGGTGGGCAACACACCCAAAGAGCTAAAAGCAGGGAAAGCACACAATAGAAGACCATAAACAGACCAGGCCCGGGGTGTCCACCGGGAGTGGGTGCCAGACTAGTGCGCGAGGTCAGGCAAATAAGTGCCCAGGCAGTCGGAGGATCCTGCCAGGCCAGGGAGCAAGCACAAGCAGCAGGCGTGAGAGTACAGAGCGATCCACACAAATAGTGTATCCCTGGGCCAAGGGGTCACAGAGCTGTCTAAAGCAGGAGTCAGACACAGACAATAGACTCCCGCAAAGCTCAAACAAATGACACAAGGTCATAGAGGGTCAACAATTGACATCATCAGAGGCTGGCACAGAAAGAAAAGCGAAGAAAATAAATAAATAAATAAATAGATGATAGATAGATAGATAGATAGATAGATAGATAGATAGATAGATAGATAAAAAGACCTACCTACTACCATACAAGTTAATCCACAAAGTCAGGAAATCTAGATGGATCAATTGAAGCAGAAGCAAAAATAAATAAATTAATTAATTACTTAATAGACTCTCACAAAAATGAGAAGAAAAAGAAGTTCCCACCAAAAGAGTATAAAAGGGGACTACCCACAGAGAGAGTTAAATGAAATAGAGGCAATGGAACTATCAGATATTGAATTCGAAACAATGGTTGTAAGGAAGCTCAATGAGATCAGCCAGCACAAAGACAACTATGAGAAACTGCAGAGACACTATCAGAATCTTACAGCAAACTATATCAACCTGGAAAAGGGCATAGAAACTAGCTAGAAGACACAAGAGGGTATGAAGAATACCGTTTCTGAATTGAAGAACACAGTAGAAGGAATCCAAAGTAGGCTGGATGAAGCCGAGGATCGAATCCATTAGATGGAGGATAAGGTAGATAAAAGCTCCCAGAAAGAACAAGAAATGGAAAAAAGACTAAAAAATAATGAAGAAGCATTTAGGGAAATGCAGGACAACCTGAAACACAATAATACCTGCATAATAGGGATACAAGAAGGAGAAGTGGAGAAAGGGATAGAGAAAGTGAAAAAGTACTGATGGAAAATTTCCCCAATTTGAAGAGAAAAGGTCTCATGGATCCAGGAAGCATAGAGAGACCCACACAAGAGGGACCCAAGAAAGCCCACTCCAAGACACATCATCATTAAAATGGCAACTATCAAAGACAAAGAGAGAATCCTCAAGGCAGCAAGGGTGGAGAAAGTAACATACAAGGGGGCCCCAATATGGCTAGGAGCTGACTTCTCAAAGAAACACTACAAGCCAGAAGGGAATGGCAACAAATATTCCAAGTAATGAAAAGCAAGGGCCTACAACCAAGACCGCTATACCCAGCAAACCTCTCAACTGAAATACAAGGGGAAATAAGGAGTTTTCCAGACAAAAGAAAGCTAAAAGAATACATCTCTACCAAACCAGCACTACAAGATATCCAAAGGGACTGGTTTAAGAAGATGAAGGAAAAGAGTGAGAAAGAGAAAAACACAGGTACAAAAGAAGAACTGAATAGGTTTCTATCAGTAATAACTCTCCATGTAAATGGACAAAATACCTTAATCAAAAGACACACGATAGCCGAATGGATAAGAAAACATGACCCACACATATGCTGCCTACAAGAGACTCACCTTAGAGCTAAAGACCTACACAGATTGAAAGTAAAGGGATGGAAAAACATATTCCAAGCAAATGGGCAAGAGAAAAGAGCAAAGGTTGCAATATTTATATCAGACAAAATAGATTTCAATACAAAGGCCATAAAAAGAGACCCAGAGGGGCACTTTATCATACTTAAAGGAAGAATCCATCAAGAAGACATAAACATTGTAAAATTACATGCACCCAACATAGGAGCACCCAAATATATAAGGAAAATCTTGGATAAATTCCAAAAAGATATAGACAGCCACATACTGATGGTAGGGGATTTTAACACCCCACTGTCAAACATGGAGAGATCTTCCAAAGAAAACATTAACAAGGATATTGTGGAGCTGAGTGACGCATTAAACCAAATGGACTTAACTGACATATATAGAAACTTAGAGGTCAAAGAATCAAAATACACATTATTTCCAAATGTGCAAGGAACTTTTTCAAAGATAGACTACATGATAGGACACAAAGCAAGCATCAGCAAATTCAGGAAAATTGAAATCATACCAAACTTCTTCTCGGACCACAAGAAGACTCGGACTTGAAACTGGAAATCAACCTCAAAGAGACATTTCAAAAACTTGCAAACTCATGGAGACTGAACAGTAGACTATTAAACAATGAATGGGTCAATAATGAGATAAGAAAAGTAGTAAAAATAAATTCTGGAAACAAATGAAAATGAACACACAACAGTCCAAAACCTATGGAACACAGCAAAGGCAGTCCAGAGAGGGAATTTCCTAGAAATACAGGCTTACTAAAAAAAGATGGAAACATTTAAAATAAATGACCTAAGTCTACAAATTCAAGAACTTGAGAAACAAAAACAACAACAACAAAAAATTCCAGAGAAAGTAGAAGGAAGGAAATAGTCAAGATTAGAGCAGAACTAAATGACATAGAGATGAAAAGAACAATTCAAAGGATCAACAAATCCAGAAGCTGGTTCTTTGAAAAGATAAATAAAATTGATAAGTCTTTAAGGAGACTCATCAAGAAAAAGAGGGAGAGGACCCAAATAAATAATATTAAGAATGAAAGAGGAGAAATAACAACTGATACCACAGAAATACAAAGGATTGTAAGAAACTACTATGAACAATTATATGCCAAGAAATTTGAAAAACTGTATGCAATGGACAAATTTCTAGAAAAGTATAATCTTCGAACACTGAAGAAGGAAGGAATAGAAATCTTGAACAGACTGATAACAGCTGGGGAAATTGAAGCAGTCATCAAGAAACTCCCGGCACACAAAAGCCCAGAACTGGACACTTTCACAGGAGACTTTTACAAAACATTCAAGGAAGAGCTAACCCCTGTCCTTCTCAGACTATTCCAAATAATCCAAGAGTAGGGAAGACTCCCTGACTCTTTTTATGAGGCCAGCATCATCCTAATTGCAAAACCAGATAAAGACCCTACAAAGAAAAAAAAACTACAGGCCTATTTCGCTGATGAACATAAATGCTAAAATCCTCCACAAAATATTGGCAAACCACATCCAGCAATGCATTAAAAAGATTATCCACCATGATCAAGTGGCATTCATCCCAGGGATGCAGGAATGGTTCAATATAGGCAAGTCAATAAACGTAATACATCACATAAATAAAAGAAATGACAAAAACTTCACGATCATCTCGATAGATGCAGAAAAAGCATTCATTAAGGTACAGCACCCATTTATGATCAAAACACTTAACAAAATAGGAATAAGTGGGACATTCGTCAACGTAATAGAGACCATATATGAAAAACCTGCAGCCAACATCATACTCAATGGGCAAAAACTAAAAGCTTTCCCACTAAGATCAGGAACATGACAAGGATGCTTGTGTTCACCACTTCTTTTCAACATCATATTGGAAGTCCTAGCCACAGCAGTCAGACAAGAACAAGAAAGAAAAGTCGTCCAAATAGGAAAGGAAGAAATAAAACTATCATTGTGTGCCGATGACATGATAGTGTACATAGAAACCCCTGTAGACTCTACCAAAAAACTATTCAACCTAATAAGTGAATTTGGCAAAACAGCAGGATACAAAGTCAATATTCAGAAATCAAAGGCATTTTTGTACACCAGCAATGAAATAGAAGAAGAAGAAATTAGGAAAAAAATGCCATTCGATACAGCAAGAATAAAAATAAAATACCTAGGAATAAATTTAACCAAGGAGGTAAAAGATCTGTACGCAGAAGAGTATACAGCATTTAAGAAAGAAATTAAAGAATACCCAAAGAAATGGTAGCATATACCATGCTCATGGATTGCAAGAATTAATATCATCAAAATGTCCATACTACCCAAAGCTATCTATAGATTCAACGCAATCCCTATTAAGATACCAATGACGTATTTCACAGAAATAGAACAGACATTTCAAAAATTTATATGGAACCATAAATTACCCCGAATAGCCGCAGCAATTTTGAGAAAGAGAAACAAAGTAGGAGGGATTACAATACCGGACATCAAACTGTAGTATAAAACCATTATACTCAAAACAATCTGGTACTAGCACAAGAACAGACCCATAGACCAGTGGAACAAAATAGAAAGCCCAGAAATAAGTCCAGATCTATATGGGCATCTAATATGTGACAAGGGGGCAGAAGCATAAAATGGAGCAATAAAAGCCTCTTCAATGAATGGTGTTGGGATAGCTGGATGGCTGCATGCAAAAAATTGAAATTGGATCATTAGCTGACTCCATACACAAAAATAACTTCAAGATGGATAAAAGACTTAAATATAAGTCGCAACACCATTAAATTCCTAGAGAACATTGGCAGGAAACTCTCAGATATCCCATGCTGCAATTTTTCACCGATATGTATCATAAAGCAAGAGACATAAAGGAAAGAATAAATAAATGGGACCTCATCAAAATAAGAAGCTTCTGCATGGCTAAAGAAAACACCAGCAAAATGAAAAGTGAGCCAACTGTATGGTAAAATATATTCGCTAATGATACATCAGATAGTGATCTCCAAGATATATAAAGAACTCACTCGACTCCACTCCAAGAAGACAAATGATCCAATAAAACAAATGGGCAAAGGACCTGGGCAGATGCTTTTCCAAGGAGGAGATACAGAGGGCCTAGATACATTTGAAAGGATGCTCAGCATCACTAGCCATCACAGAAATGCAGATCAAAACCATGATGAGGTACCACCTCACACCGGTCAGAATGGCCATCATAAAAAGATCAATAAACAATAGGTGCTGGCAAGGCTGTGGAGAAAAGGAAACACTAGTACACTCTTGGTTGGAATGCAGACTGGTGCAGCCATTGTTTAAAGCAGTGTGGCATTTCCTCAAAAAGTTGAAAATGGAATTACCTTTTCATCCACTGATTCTCCTGCTGGGACTATACCCTAAGAATACCAAAACTCCAATTCAAAAGAACCTATGGACCCCAATGTTCATAGCAGCACAATTTACAATAGCCAAGTGTTGGAAGCAACCTAAATGCCCATCAGTAGATGATTGGATCAAAAAAATTTGGTACATACACACAATGGAATACTATGCAGCAGAAAGAAAAAAAAAAAGAACTACTAAACCCCACGACAGCATGGATGGAACTGGAGAGCATTATGCTAAGCAAAATAAGCCAGGGGGCAAAAGACAAATACCATATGATCTCACATATAAGCAGAACTTAACCATCAATAGAAAGATGCAAGGAAAATAAGACGACCAACACTGAAAGGAAAACTAACCAACAGAGACAAGAGGGAACGAGGGGTGATGGGCTGGGGGAAAAAGAAGGGAATGGACAAGTCAAGGAACATATAGCAAGTTCTCATGGACAAAATGAAAGGGGAAGAGTTGTGGGAGGGAGGGGTGAGTGGCCAAGGCAAAGTGTTGGAGGGTAGGCAGAGACAAATGTATTTGAAAAAAATGAATTAATTTAATTAAAAAGGTGCAATAAAGGAATGTGCAATTAAAGAGAAAAAAATAAAACAGTCATTATTTTAAAATATAATTTATGCAAATTAGTAATTAAATAAATGTATTAAAAAGAAAGAAAATACCCAACACTCATAAATTCTTATTTATTCTGCTATATTTTTACTGTTATCTATGCTCTTCAGGTTATGTATTTCTAGTATTCCTCTGTGGAGGATATACTTTATAATTGTGTGCTGCTGTTCCTCTTTTCCCAACTTCTTGTTCAGAGATGCCATGTTGCTAGCTTGAAAGCAGAAATCAGCAAATGCTACAAATTTGCAGTTGTCCCCTTCCTCAATTTGCAATGATGTTTCTACTTTTCACTCACTGAGACTTCGCTCTTTCCACTACCATCTGCACAACGTACTTTTTTTCTTTGACTAGACAAATGTTTCTGTGCTAATAATTGAAGAAGAAAAAAAAACATTTGTGTTATTTCTCCTTAGTTTTCTCCTAGTAAAAATCATTGATGAGGGTTTTCATAGTGGTGATGGGTTATACTGACCCCTCTAGCGATCTAGTTTATGGAATGAATGACACAAAGAAATGGTTCAGACCATAGTGCTAATTAACTGAACTAACCAAAATCTTACCTTGAATCTGAAATTTTATAGTGTTTAAGCAGTGCACTATTTTTTATTGAACTCTGCTAATCCCTTTAGTCATTCATTCTAGAAAAATTAATATCTGGTGGGTAGAAATTTATCTGATGTTATCAAGACAGATTTTTAAAAATATCTGTTTATTCACAGAATACTTTGTAATAAGCAGACTGTTTCTAAGAGGGCCTATGGTAACATGGTATTCCTTAGTACCTTTCTAGTACTATTCTAGGTGGCAGCTGCTTCTAGAAGATGTAAAGTAAGAAATCAGGGTATATGATGCAATTTAGGCAAAAACATCTACAATAACAAGATTAAGTTTCAGTCTAGTAATCAGGATTATTGAAAGAAGCAAAACTAAGAAGATATGTGGTGCAATGATTGTTCCACTGTCACAAACTTAGTCATGGTGTAGAAGCATTATTTAAGACTTTCTTGAGATCTCAATACAACAAAAATAAGCATACCAAAATATGTTTTGTCCTCATGGAATTTCTATCATTTCTCAATGGAAATAACATCATTGTATCTTTAGAAAATAAAACTTTATCTCTCTTGGTAATCAACATTATGCCCATCCTATTGAGTCTGTGTTGGGAGAGGATAGAACATTTATAGTTGTTGTTATAATAACTTGCCAAATAAGCTTTTATAATGCAATGAAAACATTAATAAGTCATGATATGAAAAAAAATAACAGTGTTAAAAAAAAAAGCCATAACAGATGGTTAGGTGTCAGTTAGTTCTTAGCTACTCAACAGTAACATGAAAATATTTTTTAATTTTTTATTGTTGTTCAATTACAGATTTCCCCATCCCCCACATTGCTTTCTCCTGCCCTTCCTAACCCCTCAACAGGAAAATACTTTATTGTAAAACTCTCAGCTTCTGATCCAGGATGGGGGAGGAGTGAGTGGAAGTTACACTAACTTCTTCCTAGAACCAATCTGGAATAACAGTTAAATTGTGGAGAAATAATGTAGAATAAAAAAACTGAACAATAGTCGGGGAGAAGTCTTATAATCATGGGCAGACAGATCAAACAGCTTCAGCACAACGTGACTGGTACTGAGTGTGGAGGAAATACGAAAAAGCTGGCTGGGCTCCCATGGGCAGCAGCTGAAGTGCCGAAGGGATATTTCAGTGGCCAGGGGTATTGCCTGAGAAGTGTGGTAAACCCCAAGCTGGGCTTCCCAGCTTACATCACCACAGCCCAAAAAGTACCCAGATAACATCCAGCTGTGAAAATCATCAGACTTTGTCTCTGCCAGAGATGGATGACTGTAGATGCAGATACATGTTTAAAGGGCCAACACATAAATTTACGTATGCAGCCACTTACCCTGGGGTCTAGAAAAGTGGAGGGGGTGGGAGATGTTTCAAGAGAGACTGGGGATGATGGCTTTTGGGGCAGAACTGAGAGAGCAGCTTACAGGATCCCAGTGCTGAGTTTTCCCTATACTGCAGGAGTCATCTTGCTCAGGCAGACCACTACCCTTCCGGTGGCATCAGCCTGAGGATGAACAATAGGCTCACCCCAAGGACTTACTCTGCCCCACCCTGTGGAGCTTAAACATAACTTCTCATTGCAGAATGACTAGATTAACAACTGACAAAATTGGCCACAGACAGTAGATCCTTGGTAGTCTCAAACAAGCTGCTTAAGACCAGACTGGAACACCATATGACATCATCAGAGGTTGATCCAGAAAGAAAAAACAATGGTATATACTAAATGATACCAAGATGAAACACATTGTGGTCTTCTGCATGATTTGTGATATATATTTTGCTGCATTTTTTAACATTCCTTTCTTGCCCTTCAAGTTTGTGCATATTGTCACTATATTTTATATTATAGTTTATTTCAATTCTCATATTTTTCTCCTCCCTTCTATTACCACATTTTACCTTCTTCTTTTCTCTTATTTAAAATGTTTCTCTCCCTCTTTTTTTCCTTCCCTTCCTTTCTTAAAATTTCATCTTAAATTTTGTTTTCTCTGTTGCTACACCTTGTTTCCATTCCTTACTCCTACAGTTTCTTCCCCATCCAGCCTTTCAAAAACAATTTTCTTGTCAATGGTCATCTCACATTATTTTTCTCAGTCTTAAAAATTACACACATTGTCTCTCCATCTTTAGCAGTCTTTGATTGTTTGTTGTGGAGAGGGTAGTACTTACTGCATTTTTTCAATTTTATCTCTAGATCTTCAATATTTTTGTATTTCAAATCTCAAATTTTACCATTCCCCTTTTTCATGCCATTCTGCTTTCTTCCTTCCAATTCTCTTTTAATCTCAAATTTTAATTCTTCCCTGCATTAACCTGTTTATTCTTTTCTTCTTTTTTTCTTTCATCCTGTCATTTTTTGTCTCAAATTTTATTTTTTCCTGTCTTAGCCTGGTTTTTGTTCCTCACTCAGTATTCTCTCTCCCTGTATCATCTCAAAATCACTTCCCTTTCTGCTGGACAACTCTTAAGCTTTTCTTTCTTTTTTCCCTCTTACTGCCATTCAAACTATATTAATGTTAGCTCATTTGTTGTTGATAGTACTGTGGAGGATCTTTATCTCCAATTTGGTTCCTATTTTTTATTATTTATTTATTTTTTTCTTTTCTCTTTCTTACTTTATTTTTTAAAGTTCTGTTTAAACCTAATACTATATGCTTCCCATCTCTTACTTCATTCCTTCTTCTTTATCTTTTTCAAACATATTTTATTTATTCATTTATTTTTAAAGATAGGGGAAGGGAAGGAAAAAGAGAAGGAGAGAAACATCAATGTGTGGTTGCCTCTCACACCCCCTACTGGGGACCTGGCATGCAACCAAGACATGTGCCCTGACTGGGAATTTAACTGGCAAGCCTTTGGTTCACAGGCAGTCACTCAGTCCACTGAGCCACACCAGCCAGGGCTTCATTCCCTTTATTACATATGATGCAAATTTTACTTTCTCTTTTCACATTGTTGTGATTCCCTACACTTATTAATGCCCCTCCCTGTACCCTCTCAAAATCATTTATTTTCAGTTAGTGATCTCATATTCACTTCTTCTTTCTTATAATAGTCTTAATCTCTTTATACCCGCATTAAGACTGGTTCATTTGCTATTGACAGCGAGATTGTGGGTAGGAGTTATTGGGAGTTATTTCTGAGGATGTGGGTTTGTTTTCTGGGCTGTGTGGTTTTGTTCTGGCATCACCTGCACAACAGCATACAAGACAAGGTGACTGGAGTGACCCTCAGTCAGCCAGCTTGAGGGAAAGACCCACCAAAGAATTACTCAAAAACTACAAAAACCCAATTACACCCAGAGAGCCAACATAAATGGCATAAAGGACATCACAAGAGTATAAAATTCAGGATATCAAGGAGCCTCCACTACTGAATTGCACAGGTCTCCTACCAAACAAGTTCACACCACAAAGACAGGGAGTCAAGGCAGATTAATTTAAGAATTGAAAAAACAAACAAGAAGAGTCTCCTCTAAAATGGGGAGACAAAGAAACAAACTCCTATAGAAATGAAGGATCCCCAGAAAGACTGCTAAATGAAATAGAGGCAAGTAAACTATCAGATATTGATTTCAAAATAATGGTTATAAGGAAGCTCAATGAACTCAGTGAGAATTACAAAGAAATATAGGGGAGCTACAAGGAATTTACTGCAGTTTACATCAGCATGAAGAAGGACATAGAAACTATCAACAAGAGCCAAGAGGAAATGAAGAATAGAGTTTTTGAATTGAAGAACACAGTAGGAGGAATTAAATTCAAGCTAGATGAAGCAGAAGATCTAATCAGTGATCTGGAGGACAAGGTAGAAAAAATTCACAGAGAGGGCAAGAAAGGAAAAAAAGGATGCAGAAAGAACAAAGAGGGGTAAAGGGAGCTACAGAAAACAAGAAACACAATAATATATGTATAATAGAGATACCAGAAAGAGACAAAGAAGAACAAGGGATAGGAAACCTGTTTGAGCCTGTGAGTCTTCTGACCAAAATGGAGGCATAGGTAGGTATGCTTCACTTCCTCACACAACCAAAAGAAGGATAACAACCAATATAAAAACAAACAAACCAACAAACAAAAACAACCAGAACTTCCAGAAAATCAAACTGCATGGAAGTCCAACAACAAAGGAATTAAAGAAGAAATATTCATCCAGGCTGTGGCACAATGCAGTGAAGTGGGTTGCCCCACCCTGGCTAATATTTCAGACACTGCCCCTTACAAAGTAACAGAGGTGCAAGACAAATAAATATGGCCCAAATAAAAGAAGAGATCAAAACTCCAGAAAAGGACTAAGTGACAAGGAGATAATCTATCAGATACAGATTTCAAAACACTGATAATCACCATACTCACAGAAGTGGTTAGGTATGGTTGCAAAATAAAGGAAGAAATAAAGTCTATACAAAGTAAAATAAAAGAAAATATACAGGGAGCCAACAGCGACGGGAAGGAAACCCAGACTCAAATCAATGATTTGGAACAAAAGGAAGAAATAAACATCCAACTGTGGCAGAATGAAGAAAGAAGAATTAAAAAAAAAAACAAACAGGGATTCCCCTGCTGGGACTATACCCTAAGAACACCAAAACACCAATCCAAAAGAACCTATGCACCCCAGTGTTCATAGCAGCACAATTTACAATAGCCAAGTGTTGGAAGCAACCTAAATGCCCCTCAGTAGATGATTGGATCAAAACATCATGGTACATATACACAATGGAATACTATGCAGCAGAAAGAAAAAAAGAACTACCAAACTTCGCGACAGCATGGATGGAACTGGAGAGCATCATGCTAAGCGAAATAAGCCAGGGGGCGAAAGACAAATACCATATGATCTCACCTATAAGCGGAACCTAACCAACAATGCAAAGATGCAAGGAAAATATGAACAGCAACACTGAAAGGAAAAGAAATCAACAGAGACAAGAGGGAAGGGGGGGCAGGGAAAGGGAAGGGAAGGGGAAAGTCAAGGAACATATAGCAAGGACTCATGGACAAAACCAAAGGTGAAGAGCTGAGGGAGGGAAGGAGGGAGGAGGCAAGGGAAAGTGGTGGGGGGGGGAAGCAGAGACAAATGTATTTAAAAAGTAAATAAATTTAAAAAAAAAACAAACGAGGAGAGGCTAAGAAACCCCAGGGACAACTTTAAACGTTCCAACATCCATATCATAGGGGCGTCAGAAAGAGAAAAGGAAAAGCAAGAAATTGAAAACTTATTTGAACAAATAAGGAGAGAGAACATCTTCAATCTAGTAAAAGAACTAGACATGCAACTCCAGGATGCTCAGAGAGACCCAAAGAAGTTCCATCCAAGAAGAAATAACCAAGGCACATCACAAATAAGTTACCCAAGATTCACGATAAGGACAGAATCTTAAAAGGAAAAGGAGACAGTTACCTACAAAGGAGTTCCCAAAAGACATTCAGCTGATTTCTCAAAATAAACCTTGCAGGCAAGAAGGGGCTGGAAAGAAGTATTCAAAGTCATGAAAGACAAGGACCTACATCCAAGATGACTCTATGCAGCAAAGCTATCATTTAGAGTGGAATGGCAGATAAAGTGCTTCTCAGAGAAGGTCAAGTTAAAGGAATTCATCACCACCAAGTCCTTATTATATGAAATGTTAAAGGGAGCTCTCTAAGAAAAAGATCAATAACTATGAACAGTAAAATGACAGCAAACTCACAGTATTAGCAACAGAACCTAAAAAAACAAAAACAAAACCTAGGCAAACAACTAGCACAGGAACAGAATCACAGAAATGGAGATGACAGGGAATGTTATCAGTGGGGAGCGGGAGGGGGAGAAAGTATACAGAGAATAAGAAGCATAATAAGTAGACACAAAATAGACAGGAGGAGGTTAAAATAGTATAGGAAATGGAGAAGCTAAAGAAATTACATGTACAACCCATGGATATATGTACAATCCAAGGCAAAAATGGCAATGAATAAGTACCTATCAATAATAACCTGAAGTGTAAATGGATTAAATGCTCCAATCAAAAGACATAGGGTAGCTAAATGGATAAGAACACATGACCCACACATATGCTGCCTACAAGAGACCCACCTCAGAACAAAGAACCTACACAGACTGAAAATGAAAGGTTGGAAAAACATATTCCAAGCAAATGGGCAGGGACAAAAGCCAGGGTAGCAACACTTATATTAGACAAAATAAATTTCAAAACAAAAGACGTAAGAAAAGACACAGAAGGACACTTCATAATACTCAAAAGAAGAAGCCAAAAAAAAAAAAGACAAACATTTTAAACATATATACACCCAACATAGGAGCACTGTAATAAATAAGGAAAATATTGGAAGTCTTCAAGAAAGATACAGAAAGCAACACACTGATATCAGGGGATTTTTAACACCCCACTCTGAACAGTGGATAGATCTTCCAAACAAAACATCAACAAAGATATTGTGAAACTGAAGGATGCATTAGATCAAATGGATTTAACTGAAATATATAGAACATTTCATCTCAAAGAAGCAAATTACACATTCTTTTCAAATGCACATAGAACATTTTAAAAAGTAGATCACATGATAGGATACAAAACAAGACAACAAATTCATGAAAATTGAAATCATAACAAGCTTTTTCTCAGACCACAAAGCCTTGAAACTCAAGGGAAAATCTCAAAAATAGTGAAATTCATGGAAACTGGATAACATGTTATTAAACAATGAATGGGTTAACAATGAGATCAAGGAAAAAAATCAAAAATTCTGGAAACTAATGAAAATGAATACACAAGAACCCAAAACCTATAGGACACAGCTAAAGCAGACCTGAGAGGGAAGTTCATAGTAATACAGGTCTACCTAAAATATATAGAAACATTGTAAAAGAATAACCTAACCCTACATCTACAATAACTGGGGAACAACAACAAACAAAGCCCAGAGCGAGTAGAAAGAAAGACAAAATCAAGATTGGAGCAGAATTAAATTACATAGAGACTAAAAGTTCAGTTCAAAGGATCAATAATTCCAGGAGTTGGTCTTTGGAAAGGTAAACAAAATTAACAAGCCTTTAACCATACTCATCAAGGAAAAAAGATAGAGGACCCCAAAAATAAAATCAGAAATGAAAGATGAGAAATTACAAATGATACCACAGAACTACAAAAGACTGTAAGAAATTTGTATGAAAAATTATCTGCCAAGAAATTTGAAAACCTCCATGAAATGGACAAATTTCTAGAAATATATAACCCTCAAAAACTTAATGAAACAGAAGTAGAAAACTTGAATAGATGGATAACAGCTAGTGAAATTAAAGCAGTAATCAAAAACTGCCAGCACACAAAAGCACTGGATTGGACGGTCTCACAGGAAAATTTTACAAAACATTTAAGGAGGGGCTAACCCCTATCCTTCTCAAACTATTCCAAAATCCAAGATTAGGGAAGACTCTAAAACAAGAATTTTTTTTTTTTTGAGGCCAGCATCATCCTAATCCCAAAACCAGATAAAGACACAGCAAAGAAAGAAAGCTACAGGCCAGTATTGATGATGAACACAGACACTAAAATCCTCAACAAAATATTGGCAAACTACATCCAGCATTAAAAGGATCATTCACCATGATCAAGTAGGATTCATCCCTGGGATGCAAGGATTGTAAAATATTCACAAATTGATACATGTAATATATCACATAAACAAAAGGGAAGACAAAAATTACATGGTTATATCAATAGATGCTGAAAAACCATTTGATAAAGTACAGCACCGATTTATGATAAATACACTAAGCAAAGTGGGAATAGAAGGAATATACCTTAATATAATAAACACCATATATGAGAATCCTACAGCCAACATCATACTCATTGGGCCAAAAATAAAAGTTTTCCCTCTAAAATCAGGAGCAAGACAATGGTGTCTGCTTTAGCCACTTCTATTCAACATAGTGTTGGGATCTCTAGTCACAGTGATCAGACAATAAAAAAGAAATAGAAGACATCCAAATTGGAAAGGAAGGTGTAAAACTGTCACTGTTCACAGATGACAGGATGGTATACATAGAAAATCCTATAAACTCCACCAAAAATACTACTGGACCTAATGAGTGAATTTGGCAAAACAGTACAATACAAAGTAAATATTCAGAATTCCAAGGCATTTTTTTGTACACCAAGAATGAAATATCAGAAACAGAAATTAGGAAAAAATCCTATTTACTATAGTAACAAGAAAAATAAATTACCTAGGAATAAACCTAATGAAAGAGGTTAAAACCTGTACTCAGAAAACCACAGAACACTGCGGAAAGAAATTAAGGAAGACACAAATAAATGGAAGCATATACTGTGTTCATGAATTGGAAGAATAAACATCATTAAAATGTGCATACTGCCCAAAGCAATTTAGAGATCCAATGCAATCTTTATTAAAATACCAATGACATTTCACAGATATAGAACAAATATTTCAAAAATTTATATGGAACTGTAAATAGCCCCAAATAGCCTCAGCAATTTTGAGAAAGAAGAACAAAGTAGGAGGGATCACAATACTTGATATAAAACTATATTACAAGGCCTCTGTAATCAAACAGTCTAGTACTGGCAAAAGAAGATACACACAGATCAATGGAACAGAATAGAGTGCCCAGAAATAAACTCATGTCTCTATGGTCAATCAATATCATACAATGGGGTCAGGAGTTTAAAATGGAATAAAAATAGCTTCTGCAACAAATAGTATTGGGAAGGACATGCAAAAAAATTTAAACTAGACCACCTACTTAAACCCTACACAAAAATAAACTTAAGATGGACAAAAGACTTAAATATAAGTTGTGACACCATAAAATTCCTAGAGGAGAATATAGGCAGCAAAATTTCAGATATTCCATGCAGCAATATTTTCACCAATATGTTTCTTAGAGCAAGGGACATAAAGGAAAGAATAAACAAATGGGACTTCATCAAAATAAAAAGCTTCTGCATGGCTAAAAAAATATCAAAATGAAAAGGGAACCAATCATATGGGAAAACATATTTTCCATTGACTTCTCAGACAAAGGTTTGATCTTCAAAATATATGAAGCATTCATATGATTCAACACCAGGAAGACAAACAATCTAATTAAAAATGGGACAAAGGACATGAACAGACACTTGTCCAAAGTGGATATACAGAAAGCCCATAGATATGTGAAAACTGAGATACATTTACAGACAGGAATACTACACAGAAGAGAAAAAGAAGGAACTCTTACACTTAGCAACAGCATGGGTAGAAGTAGAGAATATTATGCTAAGTGAAATAAACCAAGCAGTGAAAGACAAATACCATATGATCTCACCTACAAGTGAAACCTAATCAATAAAACAAACAAGGGAGCAAATAGAATCAGAGACATGAACATAAAGAACAAACTGTCTGTAACTAGAGGTAATGGGGGAAGGAATTAACAGAAGAAAGAAGGGCAAGGGTCAAGCCAAGGAACACGTATAAAGGACCCATGGACAAGGACAACTGGGAGGAGGATTGAATTTGGGAGAGGGTAGGTTTGCAGAGCAGAGGAGAGTAATTGGGGAAAAATGAGGACAACTATAATTGAACAATAAAAATTTTTAAAAGACCCAACTTATATTTGTTAATAGGATACACATGTTCCTGGATGCCTAAATAAGAAAGAACTCCATATAATATATTATGTGATATGACATGATATATTATATGATATGGACTTATTTGGTAAATGGTTAATCATTCCATTTTTAGTTTACTTAAACTTGTTTCTATTGAGATGGTCATCATTTGTCATGTATTCATTGATTTGGAAGATGAGCTTCTTAATTCCACACTAAATATAGATCTATAGAGACTCCAATGAGTAGCTGATCTCCCACTACTTGTGTTTTATTTAAATTTGAAGTGCAAATATTGATTTTCACCTTCTTATCACTTATGTATTCACATGAGTTCTTAAAAGCTTTTGTATGTATATTCTATCATTCCTCCTCATTGTGGCTGAAATTAGCATTCTATGATCACATTTTATGGAGCTATGGAAAACTGAATTAATGTGTTATCTAAAACCAGTGAGAAGATGTGTGCAAATTTTCAAACCCTCAAGACTGAAAGGAGAAATATATACTATATATTATTAAAAAAGGCTTACTGCTGTTAGCTTATTAACTCACACAGAGTCCATAGAAAACTGCCAAAAATTTCTTTACTCTAGATTTTTATTTTATCATTAAAGTCATACTGAGTTTCTAGGTGTAGGTGAATTCAAGAGTGTTTCCTTCAGTCTCTTCCAAACAAACTTTAGTCTTTTCATTGCTCTGAATCTCATAACCATTTTTCTCATGATCACTCAGGAACAGAAACCAGTAATACGGATAGTCTGCAAAACCTGGAGCAATCTCAAAAAACAACTATTAGTCCTATATCACACATAACATTTGAATTTCAGACTGCACATTTATGCAGCATAAAATAAAAACCTCATAATAATGAAAATCTGAATCTAGAAAGTAATTGTGTTGCTTATAAACATAAGGCATTTTCTCACATATTTAATGTACATTGATTTTTGAGGAATAAAACCAAGTAAATAAAGAAAAGACTGTACTTTTTTTTTTGGTCTATCTATAATAAAATTTATTTTTGGTAACAATGTTCTAAATATTTTTTAATTTTATTTTAATTTGTTTTTTGAAATGCATTTGTCTCTGCCTACCCCCCACCACTTTCCCTTGCCCCCTCCCTCTTTCCCTCCCTCAGCTCTTCCCCTTTGGTTTTGTCCATGAGTCCTTGCTTATGTTCCTTGACTTTCCCCTTCCCTTCCTTTTCCCTGCCCCCCTCCCTCCTTCCCTCTTGTCTCTGTTGATTTCTTTTCCTTTCAGTGTTGCTGGTCTTATTTTCCTTGCATCTTTGTATTGTTGGTTAGGTTCCACTTATAGGTGAGATCATATAGTATTTGTCTTTGCCCCCTGGCTTATTTTGCTTAGCATAATGCTCTCCAGTTCCATCCATGCTGTCACGAAGTTTAGTAGTTCTTTTTTTCCTTCTGCTGCATAGAAAAGACTGTACTTTGTTCTGCTTAGAAAGTTACAAAACCTTGTTCACCACTCTGGAAAATGATGTTACCAGAAGTAATTGTGTTATTTGACTCAATGGTACAACACTCCAATTTCAGTCAATATCTGTAGGTTTCACATTCATAGTGATGTCTTGCATTAGGTCGAAGCATCTGATAACTTTGTTATTGCTTCTGGTGTAGTTGGGCTCAAGTAGTTGTACCCTGAGGTGCACATTATCTTATTATGAATTAATTACCTTGTATTTATTATTTTATCAAAGTTGAGACAACATATTTATTTTTAAAATGTGCATAGGTTGGTTATATTATCTGTGAATTTAATTATAGGATAGTAAAGGAATGAGCTATTATATATTTAATGTGAAAAAAAAGTATTTGATCTTATAGGATGAGAAACACTGGTATATATCAAACTCCAGACCACACTACAAAACTCCAGGAAGGAAATTAAGTATGTGCTTAATGGGTAAAATTTCAATCTGTGACACATGTACCTCTATCATACAACACTCAAGTATGCAAAATCAATATTTTAAGTGAATAGGGTAATAATATACAAAGGAATGCAATTGTAATAGACCAGGATTTTAATCTCTCAGTATAGCTCATTAAGACTCTTTCTTAATACTCCCTATACATGACCATATATTTTTCTGGAATGTGCCTTCCCAATCCTCCCAATCCTCCAATGAGAGGAAGATTTTTCTTATTGCTGTGTCTATCATTTAGTATAATTTATGTGACAAATAAAAGAAGACAGTTTGGCCTACTTAAATAATAAGAAATTTAAAGGAATCTATTGAATAGGAGAAATAATGTCAAACCATATATTTGATAAAGAAATAATATCCAAAATATATAAAGGATTCATAAAACACAGTATCAAAAAATCAGATTAAAAATGGGCAGAAGAACTGAACACGCATTTTTGCAAAGACATACAGATGGCCAACATGTACATGTAAAGATGTTCAGCATCACTAAGCATCAGGGAAATGCAAATCAAAACCACAATGCAATATCACCTCCCACCTGTCAGAATGGCTGTCATCAGGAAGACAAGAGATAACAAGCAACAAGCCTTGATTAAGACGTGGAGAAAAGGGAACCTTTGTGCATTGTTGGTAGGAATGTAAATTGATGGAGCCATTATAGAAAGCAGTACAGAGTTTCCTAAAAAATTAAAAACGGAACTACCATGATTCAGGAACCCCACTTCTGGGTATATAACCAAACGAAATGAAACCAAGACCTTCAAAGAGATATTCGTACTCCCATGGTTATTACAGCATTATTCACAAGATATGGAAACAAACTAAAAGTCTGTCAACAGTGAAATGGATAAAGAAGATGTGTTTAATACATCTACAATGAAATATTATTTGACCATGAGAATCAAGAAAATTCTTCCTTTTGCAAAAACAT
This sequence comes from Pteronotus mesoamericanus, assembly GCF_021234165.1. NCBI lineage: Eukaryota > Metazoa > Chordata > Mammalia > Chiroptera > Mormoopidae > Pteronotus > Pteronotus mesoamericanus. The sequence continues at coordinate 1,716,325 of NW_026555150.1, forward strand.
GGATATAACCTCAAGGCATTATGCTAAGTGAAATAAGTCAGGCAGAGAAAAAAATACTATATGATATCCCTTCTATGTGAACTCTAAAAAGCTTAATTCATAGAAACAGAGAGTAGAATGATGGTTACCAGGAGCCAAAGAATGTGGGAAATGGGGAGGTGTTGGTCAAACGGTATAAACTTCCAGTTTGAAGACAAATAATTTCCAGGAATCTAACGCACATTGTTGTGATTATAGTTAACAATAAACTATGTATACTTGAAAGTTGCTAAGAGAGTAGTTCTTATATCGTCTCACTACAAAAATTAAATGGTAATTATGTCAGGTGATGGATGCATTAACTAATGGTATGGCAATAGTTATAATATATAAGTATATAAAATTAACACATTGTGCACCTTAAACTTACCCAGTGTTATATGTCAATTATGTATCAATAAAGGTGAAAATAAAATTAGGGATACAGAAGGGCATTTTATAATGATAAAGTAGTCACTTCCTGAAGAAGATACAATAATAGTTAATGCATATACATCTAACAACATAATTTCAAAATATATTAGACAAAATGTGATAGAACAAGAAGAAATAGGTGAATTCACTATTATAGTTGGATGCTTCAAGATCTATCAGTAATTGACAGATTCAACAATCAAAAATTTAGTAAGGACACATTTGAATTGAACAGCAGCATTGAACATCTGGATCTAATGGATATCTATAGACTACTTCATTCAACAGCAGCATGAAACAGTCTTCTCCAGCTCACATAGAAGACTCACCAAGATACATAGCATTCTGAACCATAAAGCACACCTCAAAATATTTAAAGTAACAATAATCATACAATCTATGCTTTAAAATCACATGGAATTAAACTATAAATTATTAGCATTAATATAGCTGGGAAACTCCAAATATTTGCAGATTAAACAAGCTTCTAAATAACACTTGAATCAAAGAAGTCTCAAGAGAAATTAAACAACATTTGAACTAAATAGAAATACAAGTTTTTAAAAGTATATATTGATATTAAGAGAATCAAGATGGCAGAGGAGTTAGTGGAAGTCACACTGACCTCCTTCTCCTACTGGACCAACCTGGAATTACAACTAAATTGTGGAGAAATCACCTGGAACAAACAACTGAACAGTAGGGAGAGAGGAACCTTTTAACCTTGGCCAGACAGAAGAATCAGCTTTACCACAACCTAACTGGTAAGTAGTATAGTAGAAGCACAAGAAGGCAGGCAGGGCACCCATGGGGGGCAGCCACAAAAGGATATTGAAATGGCCAGTTGGATCACCCTGAGAAGAGTGGGGTCTAAACCCAGAGTGGGAATCTCCATCCTACAACATCAGAGCCAAAAAAGTACACTGGTAACAGCCAGCTGTGAAAAGCAGCAAGCTGTCTCTCTGAAAGAGACAGGTGGCTAGAGACACAAAGAGCCGTTTAAAGGGCTTACGAATGGATGTTAATTTGCAGCCACTTACCATGTTCTCTGGCAGAGGTGGGGGCAGTGTGGGCTAGATACACCTGAGGAGAGACTGGAGAAGGAGGCTTTGGGGAGAGAACCGAGAGAGTAGCAGGCAGGATCCCGGTACTGACTCATTCGGCATGTGGAAGCAGCCATCTTGCTGAGGCAGAGACCACTCCCCTGAGCAGCAGCATGTGAGAAGACCCAATAGTCCCGGCCCCAGGAGGCTCTGCCCTGCCCTGTGCTGTATCAAGGCTGACGTGTTCAGTGCAGAGTGACTATATTAACAGCTGAAGGAGACAGCCACAGACAGTAAATTCCAGGAAGTCTTCAACAGACTAAGGTCACACAGGGTCAACATCTGACATCATCAAAGGCAGATCCAAAAAAAAAAAAAAAACAGTCTCCTACTATAGAAGTTCACACCACAAAGTCAGGAAATTAAGACAGATCAATTTAAGAAGAAGAAGCCAAAAAAGAAGAGTCTCACAAATATGGGAAGACAAAGAAACACCGCGCCATTTGAAGGAAAAGGAAGAATCCCCAGAAAGAGAACTAAATGAAAGAGAGGCAAGTAAACTATCACATATTGAGTTCCAAACAACAGTTCTAAGGAAGCTCAATGAGCTCAGTGAGCTCAGAGAGAACTACAAAAACTACAAAGAAACTATGAGGAACTTACTGCAAGCTATATCAGCAAGAAAAGGGACATAGAAACTATCAATAAGAGAGAAGAGGAAATGATGAATAGAATTTCTGAATTGAAGAACACAGTAAAAGGAATCAAATGTAGGCTAGATGAAGATGGTGGAGGAATGAATGGGAGTCACACTGACCTCCTCCCAGGATCGACGTGGAATTACAACTAAATTGGGGAGAAATCACCTGGAACAAACAACCGAACAATAGCAAGAGAGGAGCCTTGGATCCTCGGAGACAGAATAGGCTTTAGCGCAATCTAACTGGTAAAAAGTGTGGTACATACCTGAAAAGGCGAGCGAGGTGCCCATGGGTAGCAGCACCAAAAGGATATTAAATCGACCTGTTGGATCCCCCTGAAAATAATGTGGTCTAAACCAAAAGCAGGGATCTCTGGCCCACAACACTGGAGCCCCAAAAATACACAGAAAAAAGCCAGCTGCGAAAAGTGGCAGGGTTGCTTTCTACAAGATACAGGTGGCTGGAGATGCAGAGAGCCTTCTATAGGGCCAACGCTAAAGTTTTATTTGCAGCCACTTACCCTGGTCTCTGGCAAAGGCAGGGGCAGAGTGGGTTAGAGACGCCTGAGGAGAGACTGGGGAAGGAGGCTTTGGGGAGAGAACTGAGAGAGTAGCCTGCTGGATCTCAGGGCTGACTCATCCCCCATGCAGCGGGAGCCATTTTTCTCAGGAAGAGACCATTCCCCCTGAGCGGCACAAGCATCAAAGGACCCCATAGCCCTGCCTCCAGGTGGAATTCCACCCCAGTATGTGCTGTCTAAGCTGCCTGCTGAGTGCAGAGTGGCAGCCACAGACAGTAGATCCCAGGTTAAAGGGGATGAAGAGAGGTCTGGTGACACTTGAGGAGAGACTGGGGGTGGGGGTTTTGGGGGAGAAAACTGAGAGAGTAGCTGGTGGATTCCCAGTGCGGACTCCTCCCCAATATGGAAGCAGAGTGAAAGGACCCAATAACCCCGCCCCCAGAAGGGATTCTGCCCCACCCTGAGCTGTCTAAGGCACCCTGCTGATTTCAGAGTGAATGGATTAACAGGTGAGGAAGACAGCCACAGACAGCAGATATCTGGAAGAATTAAACAGACTGCCTCAGGTCAGACAGGGTCAACATCTGATATCATCAGAGGCAGAATCAGAAAGTAAAAACAACAGTCTCCTACTATAGAGGTTCACGCCACAAAGTCAGGAAATCAAGACAGATCAACCGAAGAAGCAGAAGTAAAAGAGTAGAGTCTCAGAAATAATGGGAAGACAAAGAAATACGCCCCACTTGAAGGGAAAGGAAGAATCCCCAGAAAGAGAAATAAATAAAATAGAGGCAAGTGAACTCTCAGATATTGAGTTCCAAACAATAGTTCTAAGGAAGCTCAACGAGCTCAGTGAGCTCAGAGAGAATTATAAAAAACTACAGGGAAATGACGAGGAACTTACTGCAACCTATATCAGCATGAAAAAGGACAGAGAAACTATCAATAGGAGACAAGAAGAAATTAAGAATAGAATTTCTGAATTGAACAGCACAGTAGGAGGAATCAAAAGCAGGCTAGATGAAGCTGAGGACCAAATCAGTGAGCTGCAAGACAAGGTAGACAAAAGCTCCCATAAAGAGCAAGAAAATGAAAAAGGACTCAAAAAGAATGAAGATGCATTAACAGAAGTGCAGGACAACCTGAAACGTAATAATATTCATATAATAGGGATAACCGAAGGAGAAGAGGATGAGGAAGGGATAGAGAAACTCTTTGAAAAAGTAGTGATGGAAAACTTCCCCAGTTGGAGGAGAGAAAAAGTTACACAGGTCCAGGAAGCCCAGAAGGTCTCATTCAAGAGGAACTCAATGAGGCCCACTCCAAGACATATCATTATTAAAATGGCAAATATCAAAGACAAACAGAGAATCCTAAAGCAATCAAGATAAAAAGAGACAGTACCATATAAGGGAGCCCCCATACAGCCAGCATCTATCTTCTTAACAGAAACACTGCAAGCCAGAAGGGACTGGCAAGCAATATTCAAAGTCATGAAAAGAAAAGGCCTGCAACCAAGACTGCTCTACCCAGCAAGGCTCTCAATTAAAATGGAAGGCAGAATAAGGACCTTCTCAGACAGAAGAAGGCTAAAAGAATACACCTCCATCAAACCAGCTCTGTTAAATATGCTAAAGAGACTGCTTTAAGATGAAGAAAAAGTTTCTATGAATACCCAATTCCTTTCAGAGTTGTCAATACTTGATATTACCAATATTTTTAATACTCATTAATTTGATTGTGACAATGACATTATTTTAATTGTTCCTTTACTATTTGTTGAAACCAAACCTGTTTTAGTATATTTCTTGCCTATTTCTGTTATTTTTTTAAAAAGTTTTAAATGACTTTTGGTATTCTTTACCCATTTATTGACTAAAGGTTTGTGGTACTTTTTTCCCTAAAACAAACAAAAAACAAAAACAAAACAAGAAACAGAAAACCTATTTACCATGTTTTAGATATGTTGCAAATATTTTTTCTATTCTACTCCTTGTCCTTTAACTTTTTTATATGTTTATTACTATATAGTTAAATATAGTCATATTGTCAATAATCATTGCTTCTGGGGTTGAATATTTTATTTCAGTTCATGAGAAACATTAATTCTATTTTCTTCTAAAATTCCTTAGATTCTACATATTGATTTTTAACTCACCTGAATATTTCTTGTATACTATGTGAAATAAGACTCTATATTTGTTTTATTTCAAGTAATAGCTGTCCATGCACTTTATTTGTGTAATAAGCCTTATTTTCCCCATTGATTTGAAATATCAACTTAATCATACATATATTAATCAGATATATACATTTGTCTGTAGAGTATTCATTATATTTCATTGATCTACTTTATTATTTCTGTACTGGTGTCATGTTGCTTCAATTTCTGAGACTTTATAATAGTTTTAAATTTTTTAATGTTTTATAATTAACTTTGACATTTAAAAGAAATAAATTAATTAATCTACATTTAAGAAAGAAAGAAAGAGAGAGAGATGGAACTCCTACTTTTTGCGACAACATGGATGGAAGGGGAGAATATTAAGCTAAGTGAAATAAGCCAGTTGATGAAAGACAATTACCATAGGATCTCACCTATAATTGGACTCTATTCAACAAAATAAACTAACAAACAAAAGAAACCAGAGGCATGGAAACATGGAGCTGACTGAAAGTGACCAGAGGGGAGGAGGAAAGAGGACTATGGTGGAAAGAAGAGGAAGGGACTAGATAAAGAACATGTATGAATGACCCATGGACATGGACATCAGAGTGGGAGTTGATTGTGGGAGCGGGGGATGGGGGTGGGATGTGTGGAGAGGGGTAAAAGGGGAAAAATTGAGATGACTGTGATAGAATTAGTATGATTTATAAATAAAAGATAGTAATAATAATAAAAAAGAAAAAATAAAAGAAAAAGATGAAGTCTAATGCTCTACTTTTCAATCTAAAATTGCTCACGTGATTAACTGTGGTTAATTAAATATTAGCAAATATGATGCAAGCAGAAATTTGAAAAGAACTTGTATATTTTATCAAACCTCTTCTTCCCCTTCTGGAACTTAGAAACCAAGTTAAAAAACCCCAAGGTAGCCTGCTGGATGATGAGAAATACATGACTCATCTACCCATACAGCTGCAAATGACAAGAACCAACTCCAAGGAGCTAACGGCAGATGCATGAATGACCCCAGCCAAGAAAATCAGGACTGTGCAGATAAGATCCATCCAAATTCCCAACATGAAAAATCATGAACTAAATAAATGTTTGTTTAAGCCTGCTTGTTTTGAGGTGGATTATTATACAGCAAAATTTTAGTGATAACAATGTGTTTAAAATGTCTATTATGGTCCATGGGATGTAGTAGATGTTTAAAAATGGCATTTCCCAATTCTTCCTAATATAGCTTGACTTGAAATTTCCAAAATATTATTACTTACAAAGCACTGACATAACTATCATGATTTTTACTGTCTCTCTACGTATTAAAGTCTATTTCTACAAAACCCATCATGATTTAAATATTTATTTTAAATACCAGCATCTCTACAAGGCCTTCTTTAGCTACTGTACCCTACCACAATATCTTTTAATTTTCTTTTTTACAAATATTTTATTTATTTATTTTCAGAATGATGGGAAGGGAGTGAGCAAGAGAGGGAGAGAAACATCAATGTGTGGTTGCCTCTCACACACCCACTACTGGGGACCTGGCCCACAACCCAGGCACATGTGCCCTGACTGGGAATCAAACCAATGACCCTTTGGTTCACAAGCCAGCACTCAGTCCACTGAGCCACACCAGCCAGGGCAATCTTTTATTTCCTGATTCTCTATTAAATATAGTCTAATTACACAATGCACACTTTAGGTATTAATTCAGTTTTCTTTAATAAGTGAGTCATTAATGGGTCTTCATTCAGTGAATGAATAAATACTTACTGAATTGTTACTAGATGCAAGACCACGTGATAGACTCTGGAACCAGAAATATGAGTAAAATATAACAATACTCTCAAATTTATTTATTGTTATAGTACATGAAAACAAATAATGAAGATACAGTGCTTTGCGCTATAAGAGAGGTATAAGTATAGGGGCACAAAGACAGTTTGAGGGTTAGGAAAATCTTTACAGAGGATCTCTAGAATTTTGCTCCCCCCAATCCCACCTGATATTAGTCTGGTGAACTCAGTCTTGCTTAATCTTTGGCACACAACAATAGTTTCCATTTTTTTCTTGAGTGTTTATTGTGAAGTTGACATTATTCTATTTTACACATAAGTAAACTTCTCTGAGGCTGAAATTGTTAAGACAATGTTTTTTCTTTCTTCAAAATGGACAGCATGCATTTTGAGGGCAACAACCACATCATACACCTCTATTTGTAATAAAGCATATAAGATATAAACAATTTTCAATAAACACTTATTTAATGAAAGGTAAAAAAAGAGCTGGATACAATGGTTTCCTTTCATGAGTTAAGAGATAACACAGTGTCTTCCCCCTTTGACTTAGCATAAAATATAAAACTTGGCCTATAGGTCCCTGAAGGAACTATCACTAATATGCCTTTACAAGCTCCACTCTTGCTTGACCCTCCATACTATATATGCTGTAACCATCCTGGGCTTCTCCAAGTTCATTGAATGTGTCAAACCCTCTTCTAGACCTTTAAGAGTTGTTCTTTCCTTTGCGTAGAATGTTTTCTGGTTCTGTGGGTTCCCTTCATCCCTATATCAGACCAAGTCCTTCAAGTTTCAGCTCAGGCATTGTTAAAGACGGAAACTGTGAGTCCCCAGACTAAGTCAGGTCTTATTGGAGACACTTACAGAAGTGTGTGCATCTAAATAATTATAATTATAAATTTACATTTTGTCTTTTTCTCTAGACTGGCAGCTCTTTAATAGGAATCTCTTGCTTTCTCACTGCCTTGTCTGACTTTTGACTGGCATTCATGATATTTATTCATTAATTTAAATAAATATATTATTTGGTGAGAGGTCAGTTTCTGTCCTCTGTAGAAATGTGTGTTGTGTTGTGATGCAAACTCTTTCATTTGTTATTGTAGCATGGCTCAAATTATGTCATGCTTGAAAGAGGTCTCTGTACATGGTATCCACTCTGCAATTGGATCTATGTTGTACATTCAGTTCCTTGATTGAGAATGAGAGATATGTGACTCCCAAGTACTCACTGCATATGCAAACATTTCACATTCATACATGTGACATATTGCAAACATAAATGATATCAAATTTTTAATAGTAAGTGTAATTTTTTATTTTTACAAAACAGCTATGTTTCCTACAGGGAAGTTTCCTTTAAGAAATTTAGAGATGCGAGGTTTTTAAGATGGTGGAGGAGTGAATGGGAGTCATGCTGACCTCCTCCCAAGACCAAACTGGAATTGCAACTAAATAGTGGAGAAATCACATGGAAAACAATGGAATGATAGAGGGAGAGGAGCCTTGGAGCAGCAGACAGACAGTGGATTCAACTATCGCACATCCCAATGGGTGAGAAGGGCGGTGGAGGCTCGAGAGGGTGGGCTGGGCACCCACGGGCACCAGCATCAGAGGGACATTGAAATGGCCAGTTGGATCCCCCTTAGAAGAACAAGGTCTGAACCATAAACAGGGACCCGTACACTACTGAAGATGAAATTAGGAAAACTCACAGACAAAACGCAACCGCGAAAAGCTTAGGGGCACTCTCTGCCAGAGACAGGTGGCTGGAGATGCAAAGAGACATTGAAAGGGTCAACACAAACATTTGTACTGGCAGTCGCCTTCCTTGATCTCTGGGTAGAGGCAGCAGGAGAGTGGGTTGGTGCCTGAGGAAAGATTGGCGAGGAAAAATTTTGTGAAGAGAAAAAATACAGTGGCCAGGAGAGCCTCGGTCATAACTCACCTCCCACTCTGCAGCTACCACCTTCGCCCAGGCATAAGGGAATCAATTAACCTACCTTTTGTGCACTCCGCACACAGCTTGTGGGCATGTGGGCCTAGGGGCTGAGTGAAGATTGACTGGAAGAAATAGAGGATCCCTGGCCAAAGGGGACACACAGCTGCCTAGAGACCCTTGAGGAGAGACTGGAGACAGAGGGGTTGGGGAAAGAACTGGAGGATTATCTGAGATCCCCAGAGCAGAGTCCCTCCCCATTCCGTAGTCCCCATTTTCGCAGGCAGGCTGCGCCTCCGAAGAGGCAGAAGCAGGCGCAAGAGCCAGAAAGCTCACAATTACGGTCTGCAGAAATAGTGGATCCCTAGCCTAAGGGATGACAGAGCTTCCCAGAGAACCTGGAGGAGAGACTGGAGACAGGATTAACCGGAGAGTCCCAGAGCTGACTTCTTCCCATTTCCCTAGTCTCCATTTTGTGCAGGCAGGTCAAGCCTCCATAGCGGCAAAAGCGGGGAAAGCACACATTAGAAGACCCTAAACTGATCAGTGCTGGGGTGCCCGCCAGGCGCAGGTGACAGGCAAGTGCGCAAAGTTGGGCAAATAGACCCCCCGGCCCTGGGCTGGGTCAAGCGCACATGCCCAGGCTGGCAAGGCACCCTCCTGGGGCTGGGGAGTGTGCTCAAGGAGCCAGCATGAGATGGCAGAGCGGTCCACAGAAATAGTGGATCCCTGGTTAAAGTGGTCACAGAGCTGTTCAAAGCAAGAGTCAGAAACAGACAGTACATTCCTGGAAGGCTCAAACAAATGACTGAAGATCATATAGGGTCAACAACTGACATCATCGGAGGCAGGTCCAGAAAGAAAACTAAAGAAAAATAAATAAATAAATGAAAAGACCCGCCTACTATCATAGGAGTTTAAACCAAAAGGTCAGGAAATCTAGATGGAGCAATTGAAGCAGAAGCAAAAATAAATTAATAATAATAATAATAATAATAATATACTCTCAGAAAAATGGGAAGAAAAAGAAGTTTCCCCCAAACGAGTGGAAAAGGGAACTCCCCACAGAGAGAGCTAAATGAAATAAAGGCAAGGGAACTATCAGATACTGAATTCAAAACAATGGTTCTAAGGAACTTCAATGAGCTCAGCCAGCTCAAAGATAACTGCGAGAAACTGCAGAGAAACAATCAGGATCTTACAGCAAACTATATCAACCTAGAAAAGGACATAGAAACTATCAAGAAGACACAAGAGGATATGAAGAATACCATTTCTGAATTGAAGAACTCAGTAAAAAGAATCAAAAGCAGGGTAGATGAAACCAAGGATCGAATCAGTGAGTTGGAGGATAAGGTAGAAAAAACCTCCCAGAAAGAACAAGAAATGGAAAAAAGACTCAAAAAGAATGAAGAGGTATTTAGGGAAAAGCAGGACAACCTGAGACACAATAATATCCATATAATAGGGATATCAGAAGGAGAAGAAGGGGATCAAGGGATAGAGAACCTGTGCAAAAGAGTAATGGTGGAAAATTTCTCCAATTTGAAGATAGAAAAGGTCTCATGGATCCAGGAGGCACAGAGGGCCCCATTCAAGAGGGACCCAAGAAAGCCCACTCCAAGACACATCATCATTGAAATGGTAAATGTCAAAGACAAAAAGAGAATCCTAAAGGCAGCAAGGGTGAAGGAGATATTAACATGGAAAGGAGCCCTGATAGAGCTAGGAGCTGATTTCTCAACAGAAACACTACAAGCCTTAAGGCAATGGCAACAAATATTCCAAGTAAAGAAAAGCAAGGACTTACAACGAAGGCTGCTCTACCTAGCAAGGCTCTCAATTAAAATACAAGGGTAAATAAAAAGTCTCCCAGACAAGAGAAAGCTAAAATATTAAATCTTTACCAAACCAGCACTACAAGATTTCCTAAAGGGACTGCTTTAAGAAGATGAAGGAAAAGCGTGAGAAGAGAAAAACACAGATAAAAAGAGAAAAAATGAATAGGTTTCTATCAGTAATAACTCTCAATGTAAATGGACTAAACACCCCGATCAAAAGACACAGAATAGCCAAATGGATAAGAAAACATGACTTACACATATGCTGCCTACAAGAGACCAGCCTCAGAACAAAGGACCTACACAAAATTGAAAATAAAGGGATGGAAAAAAAACATTCCGAGCAAATGGGCAAGAGAAGACAGCAGGAGTTGCAATACCTATATCAGACAAAATAGACTTCAAAACAAAGGCCATAAAAAGAGACCCAGAGGGACACTATAATACTTAAAGGAAGAATCTATCAAGAAGACATAAACATTGTAAACTTATATGCTCCCAATATAGGAGCCCCCAAGTTTATAAGGAAATTGTTGAATGACTTCAGAAAAGATATAGACAGCAACACACTGATAGTAGGGGATTTCAACACCCCACTGTCAAAAATGAACAGATCTTCCAAGCAAAACACCAACAAGGATATTGAGGAGCTAAATGACGCACTGAATCACATAGACTTAACTGACATACATCGGACTTTGCATGCCAAAGGTGAAAAATTCACGTTCCTTTCAAATGCTCATGGAAAATTTTCAAAGATAGACCACATGATAGGACACAAAGCAAGCCTCAGCAAATTCAGGAAAATTGAAATAATAACAGACTTCTTCTAGGAGCACAAGGGCTTGAAACTAGAAATTAACCTCAAAGAGAAACTTCAAAAACTTGCAAACTCATGGAGACTGAACAGTAGACAATTAAACAATGAATGGATCAATAATGAGATAAGAGAAGAAATAAAAAAAAATTCTGGAAACAAATGACAATGAACAGACAACAGTCAAAAATCTATGGGACAGAGCAAAGGCAGTCCTGAGAGGGAAGTTCATAGCAATACAAGCTTACTTAAGAAAGATAGAAACATTTCAAATAAGAGACCTAACACTACAACTTCAAGAACTGGAGAAACAGCAACAAGTAAATCCCAGAGCAAGTAGAAGGAAGGAAATAGTCAAGATTAGAGTAGAAATGAATGACAGAGATGAAAAGAACAATTCAGAGGATCAACCAATCCAGAAGCTAGTTCTTTGAAAATATATATAAAATGAACAGTCCTTTATGCAGATTCATGAAGAAAAAAAGGGAGAGGACACAAATAAATAATATCAGAATTGAAAGAGGAGAAATAATAACTGATACCACAGAAATACAAAGGATTGTCAGAAACTACTATGAACAATTATATGCCAAGAAATTTGAAAACCTTGATGAAATGGACAAATTTCTAGAAAAGTATAATCTTCCAACACTGAAGGAGGAAGAAGCAGAAAGCTTGAAAAGACCGATAACAGCTGGAGAAATTGAAACAGTAATCAAGAAAATCCCAGCACACAAAATCCCTGGGCCACACCGTTTCACAGGAGAATTTTACAAAACATGTTAGGATGAGCTAACCCCTGTCTTTATCAGACTATTCTAAAAAATTCCAAGACGAGGGAAGATTATCAGACTCTTTTAATGAGGCCAGCATCACCGTAATCCCAAAACCAGATACAAACCGTACAAAGAAAGAAAACTACAGACCAATTTTGCTGATGAACATAGATGCTAAAATCCTGAACAACATATTGGCAAACCACATCCAGCAATACATTAAAGAGATTATCTACCATGATCAAGTGGTATTCATCCCAGGGATGTAGGGATGGTTCAATATACAGAAGTAAATAAACGTAATACATCACATAAATAAAAGAAAAGAAAAAACCACATGATCATCTCGATAGTCGCACGAAAAGCATTCAGAAAGTACAGGACTCATTTTTGATCAAAAAACTCAGCAAAATGGGAATAAGTGGGGAATTCCTCAACATAATAAAGGCCATGTATGAAAAATGTGCAGCCAACATCATACTCCATGGGCAAAAACTAAAAGCTTTCCCACTAAGATCAGGAACATGACAAGTGTGCTTGTGTTCACCACTTCTTTTCAACATCGTATTGGAAGTCCTAGCCACAGCAGTTAGACAAGAAAAAGAAATAAAAGGCATCCAAATAGGAGAGGAGGAAGTAAAACTATCATTGTTTGCAGATGACATGATAGCGTACATAGAAAACCCTGTAGACTCTACCAAAAAACTATTCAACCTAATAAGAGAATTTGGCAAAACAACAAGATACAAATTCAATATTTGGAAATCAAAGGCATTTTTGTACACCAGCAATGAAATAGAAGAAATCAGGAAAAAAAATTACCTTTCGATATAGCAAGAAGAAAAATAAAATACCTACGAATAAATTTAACCAAGGAGGTAATAGACCTGTACACAGAAAACTATACAACATTGAAGAAATAAAATAAGGAAGACACATATAAATGAAAGCATATACCATGCTCATGGATTGGAAGAATTAATATCATCAAAATGTGCATACTACCCAAAGCAATTTATAGATTCAACACAATCCCTATTAAGATATCAATGACATATTTCACAGAAATAGAACAGACATTTCAAAAATTTGTTTTGAATCATAAACAACTCAGAATAGCCACTGCAAGTTTGAGAAAGACAAACAAAGTAGAAGGGATCACAATACCAGACATCAAAATGTATTACAAAACCACTATACTCACAACAATATGTTACTGGCACAAGAACAGACCCATAGATAGTGGAACAGAACAGAAAGCCCAGAAATAAGCCCAGGTCTATATGGGCAACTAATATTCAACAAAGGGGGCAGAAGCATAAAATGGAGTAGTAATAGCCTCTTCCACGAATGGTGTTGGGAGAGCTGGACGGCTACATGCAAAAAATTGAAATTGGATCATCAGCTGACACTATACACAAAAATAAATTCAAGATAGATGAAATATTTAAATATAAGTCACAACACCATAAAAGTCCTAGAGGAGAACATTGGCAGAAAATTCTCAGATATCCCATGCTGCAATTTTTTCAATGATATGTCTCCTAAAGCAAGGGACACAAAGGAAAGAAAAACAAGTGGGACCTCATCAAAATAAGAAGGTTCTGCACGGCTAAAGAAACATCAGCAAAATTAAAAGGGAGCCAACCTTATGGGAAAATACACTTGCAAATGAGACATCACATAGAGCTGTGATCTCCAAGATATATAGAGAACTCACTCGAATCCACTCCAAGAAGACAAACGATCCAATCAAAAAATGGGCAAAGGACCTGGGCAGATGCTTTTCCAAGGAAGAGATACAGAGGGCCCAGAGGCATTTGAAAGGATTCTCAGCATCACTAGCCATCAGAGAATTGCAGACCAAAACCACAATGAGATACCACGTCACACCAGTCAGAATGACCATCATAAACACATCAACAAACAACAGGTGCTGGCGAGGCTGTGGAGAAAAGGGAACCCTAGTCCACTGTTGGTGGGAATGCAGACTGGTGCAGCCACTGTGGAAAGCAGTGTGGAATTTCCTCGAAAAGCTGAAAATGGAACTGCCTTTTGATCCAGTGATTCCCCTGCTGGGATTATACCCTAAGAATCCCAAAACTCCAATTCAAAAGAACCTATGCACCCCAATGTTCATAGCAGCACAATTTACAATAGCGAAGTGTTGGAAGAAACCTCAATGCCCCTCAGTAGATTGTTGGATCAGAAAACTATGGTATATTTACACAATAGAATACTATGCAGCAGAAAGAAAAAAAGAACTACTAAACTTCGTGACAGCATGGAAATAAATAGAGAGAATTATGCTAAGCGAAATAAGTCAGGGTTTGATAGACAAATACCATATGATCTCACCTATAAGTGGAACCTAACCAACAATACAAAAACACAAGGAAAAGAAGACCAGCAACACTGAAAGGAAAAGAAACCAAGAGAGACAAGAGGGAAGGTGGAATGGGTGGGAGGTGGAAAAGGAAGGGAAGGGGAAAATCAAGGAACATATAGCAAGGATTCATGTACAAATCCAAAGGGAAAGGATTGAGGGTGGAAGAGGGCAAGGGAAATTGGTGGGGGGAAGGAAGAGACAAATATATTTGAAAAAAATAAATATATTAAAAAAAGAAATTCAGAAATGTTATTTTCATAAACTTCCAAAGATATTCTGTAAAAAATGAGCATATTTGGTCATGAAATGCTTATTGGATGAACCTTGCTGTGGATGTTTACTTTTATTTTACTTTATTATTTTACACTACTTTTTTTACTTTTTTTGACTTTTATTTTATTTTATTTTATTTTACGTGTATGTTGTAATAGTTGTCCCAATTTTCCCCCTTTAGCCCTTCCACTTAGCATGCTCCGCAGTTCTAGAGTCAAGTTCTACATCGTTGTCCATTTCCATTGGTTCATCATATATGTTCTTTGACTAATCCCTTCACCTTTTTTTAATCAGTCCCCACTGCACCCCTCCCATTTTACAACTGTCAGTCTAGTCCTTGATTCTGTGCTTTTGGTTTTATTGTCCTCATTAGTATATTTTGTTGATTAGATTCCACTTATAAATGAGATCACATGGAATTTGTCTTTCACTGATTGGCTTATTTTACTTAGCATAATAGTCTCCAGTCTATCCATGCTGTCCAAAAAGGTAATATTTGCTTATTTTCTTAAAGCTGCATAATATTCCTAGTTTAATGCACTACACATTTTTTACCACTCATCTACCAATGGGCACTTAGTCTGTTTCGAAATCTTGGCTATTGTAAAGAATGCTGCTATGAACATGTATAAATTCTTTTCAGTTGCAGTTTTGGGATTCCTGGGGAAATCCAAAGCATGGCAATTGGTGGCTAAAAATCCAGTTTCATTTTTCATATTTTGAGGATACTCCATACAGTTTTCCTGAGTGGTTGCTCAAGTCTGAGTTCTCACTGAGAGTGCGCTAGAGTTCCACATTCTCCATATCCTCTACAGAATTTTCTCTTTGTTGATTTATTGATGATAGCCATTTTGGCAGATGTGAGGTGTTATCTCACTGCAGTTTTATTTGCATCTCTCTGATAGCTAGTGATGTTGAGCTTTTTATCATGTGTCAATGGGCCACCAGTATGTCTCCTTGGAGAGTCTCTATTCCGGTATTTTGCCCACATTTTTTTTCCTTAAGTGTGTAAGATAAATTTTTTTTCATTGTTCATTTTATTGTTCAAATATATTTGTCTCCATTTTCCTGCCACTACTTCCTCCTGCCCCACCCACCCCCACTCCCCACTACCAATCTTTCCTCACTTTGGCTTTGTCCATGCGTCCTTTATACATGGTCCTTGATTTGACTCCTGCCCTTTTTTACCTATTACCCCCTCCCTCCACCTCCTCCTTATTGTCATTTTATTTTTTCTTTCAGTTTTGCTGGTTATATTTTGCTTGCTTGTTTGTTTTGTTTATTAGGATATACTTATAGGTGAGATCATATGGTATTTGCATTTCACCCCAACGCATATTTCACTCAGTATAACTCTCTCCACTTCCATTCATGCTGTTGCAAAGGGTAGTAGATCTTTCTTTATTTCTGCTCTGTAGTATTCCATTGTGTACATGGACCATTGTTTTTTGTTCCACTCATTTATTGATGGGCACGTAGGTAGCTTCCAACACTTGGCTAGTGTAAATTGTGCTGCTATGAACATTGGAGTGCATAGGTTCTTTTGTAATGATGTTTCAGAATTCTTAGAGTATAATCCCATCAGTGGAATTTCAGGGTCAAAGGGCAGTTACATTTTTAAATTTTTGAGGAAATTCCAAACTTTTTTCCATAGTTGCTGCACCAGTCTGCATTCTGACCAACAGTGTACTATGGCTCCCTTTTCTCCACAGCCTGACCTACACTTCTTGTTTATTTATTTATTTATGTCTGCCATTTTGACCGGTGTCATGCAGTATCTCATTGTGGTTTTAATTTTCGTTTCTCTGATGGCTAGTGATGCTCAGTATCTTTACATATGTCTCTGGGCCCTGTGTATGTCCTCCTTGGAGAAGTGTCTGTTCAGTCCCTTTGCCCATTTTTTAATTGGATTGTCTTCCTGGAGTGGAGTCAAGTGAGCTCTTTTTATGTTTTGGAGAGCAAACCCCTATCTGAGGTATTCTTGGCAAATATATTTTCCCATATGATTGGATCCTTTTTCATTTTACTGATGTTCTCTTTAGCCATTTAGAAGCTTCTTATTTTAATGAAGTCCCATTTGTTTATAATTTCCTTTATGTCCATTACTCTAGGGGACATATCGGTAAAAATGTTGCTGCATGGGATATCTGAGACTTCCCTGCCTATGTTTTCCTTTAGGAGTTTTATGGTGTTGTGACTTATATTCAAGTCTTTTTTCCATGTTGAATTTATTGTTGTGTATGGTATAAATAGGTGGTCGAATTTCAATTTTTTGCTGTAGCTGCCCACCTATCCCAGCACCATTTGTTGAAGGGGCTATTTTTACTCCATTTTATGCTTTTGTGCCCTTTGTCAAATATTAATTGGCCACAGAGATGGGTTTATTTCTGGGATCTGTATTCTAGTCAACTAATCTATATGCCTGCTTTTATGGCAGTACCAGAAGATTTTGATTATAGTGGCCTTTAAATATACTTTGATGTCACGTATTGAGATACCTCCTACTTTCTGCTTCTTTCTCAAAATTGCTGTGGCTATCCAGGGTGAATGGTTCCATATAATTTTTTTTTAACTGATTGTTCTATATCTATGAAATACTTCATTGGTATTTTAATAAGGATTGCATTGAATCTATAAATTGCTTTGTGTAGTATGGGCATTTTGATGATTTTTATTCTTTGAATCCATGAAAACAGTGTATGCCTCCATTTATTTCTGTCTTCTTTAATTTCTTTATTCAGTGTTGTGTAGTTTTCTGAGTATAGGTCTTTTACCTCGTTGGTTAATTTATTCCTAGGTACTTTATTTTACTTGTTGCTATAGCAAATGGGATCTCTTTTTCTGATTTCTGATTCTGATATTTTATTGTTGGTGTACAAAGATGTCTTAAATTTCTCAATATTGATGTTGTATCCTGTTGTTTTGCCAAAAACACTAATTAGGTTGAGTAGATGTTTTGTTGTTTTTTTCTTTTTTTTGAGTCTACGTATTTTTCTATGTACACTACGATGTCATCTGCGAACAATGAGAGTTTAACTTCCTCCTTTCCAATTTGGATGCCTTTTATTTGTTTTTCTTCTCTGATAGCTGTGGATAGGATTTCCAATAATATGTTAGATACAAGTGGTGAAAGTGGACAACATTGTCTTGTTCCTGATCTTAGTGAGACAGGCTAGTTTGTTCCCATTGATGATGATATTGGCTTTAGGTTTTTCATATATGGCCTATATTATGTTCAGATATGCCCTCTTTATTCCCACTTTGCTGAGTGTTTTTATCATTAATGGGTTCTGTACCTTATCAGATGCTTTTTCTGCATCTATTGATATGATCATGTGGTTTTTGTCTTTTCTTTTCTTTATGTGATATACTTCATTTGTTGATTTTAGAATATTGAAACATCCTTGCATCCCTAGAATTGATCCCCGTTGTTCATGGTGGATGATCTTTCTAATGTATTGCTGGATGCAGTTTGTCAATATTTTGTTGAGGATTTTAGCATCTCTGTTCATCAGTGATATTGGCCTGTAGTTTTCTTTCTTGGTGGTATCTTTATCTGATTTTTGGATTAGGATGATGCTGGCCCCATGAAAAGAGTTTAGGAGTTTTTCCTCTTTTTGGATTTTTTGGAATAGTCTGAGAAGAACAGGGGTTAGCTCTTCCTTAAATGTTTGTAAAACTCTCCGTTGAAACTGTCCAATCCAGGGCTTCTGTATGCCAGGAGTTTTTGATTACTACTTCAATTTCTCCAGCTGTTATTGGTCTTTTCAGACTTTCTGCTTCTTCTTCATTCAGTGATGAAAGGTTATTTTTTTCCTAGAGATTTGTCCATTTCATCTAGGTTTTCAAATTTCATGGCATATAATTGTTCACAGTAATATCTTAAAATCCTTTGTATTTCTGTCGTATCAGTTGTTATTTCTCCTCTTTCATTTCTGATATTATTTATTTGGGTCCTCTTCTTTTTTTTCTTGATGAGTCTGCTTAAATGTTAGTTGATTTCATTTATCTTTTCAAGGAACCAGATCCTGGATTTGTTGATCCTTTGAATTGTTCTTTTAGTCTTGTATCATTCAATTCTGCTCTGAATTTCATTATTTCATTCCTTGTACTAGCTCTGGGCTTTGTTGGTTGTTGTTTCTCCAGTTCTTGAATCTAGAGGATTAGTTTGTTTACTTGAAATATTTCTATCTTTTTAAAGTAGGCCTATATTGATATGAACTTCCCTCTCAGGACAGCCTTTGCTGCGTTCCATAGATTTTGGACTCTTGGGTGTTCATTTTCATTTATTTCCAGAAACTTTTGGATTTCTTCTTTGATCTCATATTTGACCCTTTCGTTCTTTCATAGCATGCTATTCAGTCTCCATGGGTTTGAATGTTTTTGAGATTTTTCCTTGAATTTCATTTCTAGTTTCAAGCCCTTGTGATCACAGAAAGTGATTATTATTATTACAATTTTCCTGAATATCTTGAGGCTTGTTATGCATCCTGTCATGTGGTCTATCTTAGAAAATCTTCCATGTGCATTTGAAAAGAATGTGTATTTGTATATTTGGAATGAAAGGATTGATATATGTCAGTTAAGTCTATTTGATCTAATGCATTGTTCAGATCCACAATATCCTTGTTGATTATTTGTTTGTATTATCTATCTATTTTTGACAGTGGGGTGTTAAAATCCCCTACTGTCAATGTTTTGCTTTGTATATGATCTGTGTGTGTATCTTTCTTGAAGTTTTCCAAGATTTTACTTATATATTGAAGTGCTCTTATGTTGGGTGCTCATAGGTTTACAATGTTTAATTGTAATTAAACAATGTCTTGATGGATTCTTCTTTGTGTATTTTAAAGTGTCCTTCTGGCTTTCTTTTGCTGGACTTTACTTGAAATCTAATTTTTCCGATATTTGTATTGCTGCCCCAGCTTGTTTTCTCTTGTCCATTTGATTGAAATATTTTTTCCATCCTTTTACATTCAGTCTGTGTAGGCCCTTGTTCTGAGGGGGTCTCTTGTAAGCAGTATATGTGTGGGTCATGTTTTCTTATCCAGTCAGCTACTCTGTCTTTTGATTGGAACCTTTAATCAATTTACATTTAAAGGTATTATTGATAGGTACATATTCATTTTTTCCCCTTTGAACTGGTGTACCTGTTTCTCACTCTTTTTCTTCATATTCTCAGAAAAGTCTCTTCAGCATATCTTGCAGTGCTGGTTTGGTGTATGTGTATTCTTTTAGACTTCTTTTTTTTCTGGGAAACTCCTTATTTCACATTCCATTTTAATTGAGACTTTTGCTGGGTGGAGCAGTCTTGGCTGCAGGTCCTTGGTTTTCATTATTTGGGATATTTCTTGCCATTCCCTTCTGGCGTATAGTGTTTCTGTTGAGAAGTCACCTGCTAGCCATTTCTAGGTTCTCTTGTATGTTACTACCTTTTTCACCCTTGCTGCCATTAGGATTCTTTCTTTGTTTTTGATATTTGCCATTTTAATGATGATGTGTCTTGAAGTGGGCCTCTTTGGGTTCCTCTTGAATGATACCCTCTGTGCTTGTTGGACTAGTGTGTTCTTATCTCTCCTCCAATTAGGCAAGTTTTCCATCATTACTTTTTTCAAATGCATTCTCTATTCCTTGCTCCTCTTCTTCTGCTTCTCGTATCCATATTATATGGATATTATTACATTTCTGGTTGTCCTGCATTTACCTAAACATCTCTGCATTCTTTTTTAGTCTTTTTTCATTTTCTTGCTCTTTCTGGGAGCATTTTTCTACCTCATCTTTCAGCTTGCTCATTCTTTCCTCTGCTTCCTCTAGCCTGCTTTTGATTCCTTCTATTGTGTTCTTCAATTCAGATATTGTATTCTTCATTTCTTCTTGTCTCTTATTGATAGTTTCTTTGTCCTTTTTCATGCTGATATAATTTGTATTATGTTCCTCATAGTGTCTCTATAGGGTTTTTTTTTGTTTTTTTGTTTTGTTTTGTTTTGTTTTGTTTGTAATTCTCTCTGAGCTCACTGAGCTAATTGAGCTTTCTTAGAACTGTTGTTTGGAACTCTATAATTCATAGTTTACTTACCTCTGTTTCATTTAGTTCTCTTTTGGGAGAGTCCTTCCTTCCCTTCAACTGGGAGTTGTTTCTTTGCCTTCACATTTTTTTATGAGACTCCTTTTTCTTTCTTTTTTTATCCTTTTGCTTCTTAAATGGATCTGTCTTTGCTTTCTGACTTGTGGTGTGAACTTCTATGGTAGGACACAGCTTTTTTTTTCTCTTTCTGGATCTGCCTGTGATGATGTCAGATATGACCCCATCTGAACTTAGATAGACTGTTCAAGACTTCCAGGAATCTACTGTCTGTGGCTGTTCCCTGTAGTTTTTAGTCTAGTCACTCTGCACTAAGAAGTCAGCCTTAGGCACCTCACAGCAGGGCAGAGTCCCTCCTAAGGGAGATGTTATTTTGTCCTCACATGCTGCTGCCACTCAGGGAAGTGGTCTACAAGAGCAATTTGGCTGCTACCATATAGGAGAGTAGTTTGCTCCAGCATCACACCAGCTACTCTCTCAGTTCTTTAACCAGAGCCTCCCTCTCCCGTCTAACCTAATTCTGTAGGTCACTCTGTTTCCCTTTTAGCCAGGGATATTGTATGTGTGACTTTTACTCTGTACTCCGCAGTCAGGTTTAAACACCACTTGACCAGGGCAGAGTCCCTCCTAGGGGTGCGGATTTTGTGTGCTGTCAAGCTGTTGCCACTAAGGGGAGTGGTCTTCCTGAGCAAGATTGCTGCTGCTGTATGGAGAGTGATTCAGCACTGGGATCCCACCAGCTACTCCCTTTATTCTCTCCTCAGAGCCTCTGTCCTTAGTCTCTCCTCAGGCATCTCAAGCCCACTCTGCCCTCACCTTTGCCAGAGCCCAAGGTAAGTGGCTGCAAATAAAAATTTCTTTGGTGGTCTTTCAAACATATCTTTGTATCTCCAGCTGCCCATCTCCTACAGAGAGCAACCCTGGTGCTTTTTGCAGCTGGCTGTTATCTGTGTACTTTTGGGCTCTGGTGCTGTAGGCTAGAGTTCCTTTCCTACGGTTCAGACCCTAGTCTTCAGGGGGATCCAACTAGCCATTTCAATATTCCTCTGGTGCTTCCACCAGTGTGTGCCCAGCCTTTCTTCTCGAGTCTCAGCGACACTCCTTAAAAATCAAGTTGTGCCAGAGCTGATTCTCCTGTCTGTCTGAGGTTACAAGGCTCCTCTCTCACTATTGTCCACTTGTTTGTTCCAGGTGATTTCTCCAGAATTTAGTTGTAATTCCAGGTTGGTCCTGGGCGGATGTCAGTGTTGACTTCCACTCACTCCTCCACCATCTTGATTCTCTCCTCAGAGTTTTTTTATTACTGCTTCAATTTCATTAGTTGTTATTGGTATATTCAGTTTTCCACTTATTCTCAATTCAGTTATGGAAGATTGTATATTTCTAAAAATTGAACCATTTTGTCAGTTTGTCCAATTTTTTGGCACATAGTTGTTCATAGTATTTCATGCATTCCTTTGTATTCCTCTGGTATCAGTTGTTATTTCTCCTCTTTCATTACTGGTTCTATTCATTTGCGTCCTCTTTTTTCTTGGTGAGTCTGGTGAACGTTTTGTCAATTTTGTTTATGTTTTCTTTTTTATTTAATTTTTTATTGTTGTTCAAGTTCATTTGTCTCCATTTTCCTACCACTACTATCCCCATCCATACCCACCTCCCACCCTCAATCCTTCCCCACTTTGGCTTTGCCCTTGGGTCCATGGTGACCCTTCCTCTTCTTTTTCCCCATTATCCTCCTCCCCCCTCTCCTCTGGTCACTGCCAGTTTGTTTTTTTATTTCAGTGTCGCTGGTTGTATTTTGCTTGTTTGTTTGGATTGTTGATTAGATTCTACTTGTAGGTGAGATCATGCGGTATTTGTCTTTCAAATCCTGGTTTATTTCCTTAGTCTAATGCTCTCCAGTTCCATCCATTCTGTCACAAAAGGTAGGAGTTCCTTCTTTTGTTCTGCTGCGTAGTATTTCATTGTGTAAATATACCATTTTTTTTTCGATCCACTCATTTATTGATGGACACTTAGGTTGCTTCCAACACTTGGCTAGTGTAAATTGTGCTGCTATGAAAATTGGGGTGCATAGGTTCTTTTGTAATGACGTTTCAGGATTCTTAGGGTATAATCCCAGCAGTGGAATTTCTGGGTGAAAAAGTAGTTCCATTTTTAAATTTTTGAGGAAATTCCAAACTTTTTTCCACAGGCTGCACCAGTCTGCATTCCCACCAACAGTATACTAGGGGTCTCTTTTCCCTACAACTTTGCCAGCAGTTGTTGATTATTGATCTGTTTATGATGGACATTCTGACCAGTGTGAAGTGATCTCTCATTGTGATTTTAATTTACATGTTTCTCATGGCTATTGATGCTGAGCATCTTTTCATATGTCTCTGGGCCATCTATGTCCTATTTGGAGAAATGCCTGTTCAGATTCTTTTCCCATTTTTTAATTGGATAGTTTGCCTTTCTGGAGTGGAGTCATTTTTATATTGTTCTAGGGGACATATCGGTGAAAATATTGCTGACCAGTTCCTCGATTCATTCATCCTTTCCATTGGTTTTTTTAGTCTCTATGTCATTTATTACCATTCTCATCTTGATCATTTTCTTCCTTATACTCAATTCGGGCTTTGATTTCCATTTTTGTTTGTTTGTTTGTTTGTTTGTTTGTTTGGTTATTTTGATTGTAGCATTAAATTGTTTATTTGAGATATGTCTTGCTATTTGAGGTAGGCCTATATCGCTATGGATTTCCATCTCAGTACTCCTTTGTTTGTTTCTGATAGGTGTTGGATGTGGTGTTCTCATTTTCATTTGTTCCAGGTACTTGTTGATTTCTTCCTCGGTCTCATCGATGACTCATTCATTATTTAATAACATGCTGTTTAGCCTCCATATATTTGAATGTTTTTAGGGGTTTTTGTTGTTGTTGTTGTTGTTGAGGTTGATTTCTAGTTTCATGCCATTGTTATGGGAACATGCTTGATATGATTTCGATTGTCTTCATTTTAAGACTTATAATGCATCCTGCCATGTGGTCTATCTTTGAGAATTATCCCTGTGTACTTGAGAAAAATATGCATTCTGCTTTGTGTTAAAATATCCTGTAATTATCAATTAAATCCATTTGATGTCTTGTGCTCCTTAAGGTAATTGTTCCATTGCTGATTTTTTGTCTGCAATATCTATCCATCGATGTGAGTGGGGTGTTAAAATATTCTCTAATAACTGTATTACTCTTGTTTTCTGCCTTATAGTCCATCAACATTTTAAAATAGATTTAGGTGCTCCTATATCTGTGCATATGTTTTTCAAGGGTTATATCCTTTTCTTATATTGAGCCCTTTATTATTATGTAACGACCTTCTTTATCTCTTGTTATGGTCATTGTTTTGAAGTCTATTTTGTCAGATAGAAATATTGTTACCTCAGCTTTTTTTGTTTCCATTTGCATGTAATATTTTCCCATCCTTTCACTTTAAACCCATGTAAATTATTTGCTTGTATTAAGTCATTAGGAGACAGCATACATGTGCATTTTGTTTTCTTTTGATTGGAACTTTTAATCATTTGTATTTAAGGTTATAATTAATAGGTACTTATTGATTGCCATTTTTCCTTTGTACTTGTGTTCCTCTCTATTTTTATTCTTCTTAAAGCATATTTGGCAAGGTTGGTTTGGTGGAAGTGTACTCCTTTAGCACTTTTTGTTGTTGTTGTTTGGGAAGCTCTTTATTTTACCTTCCATTTTAAATGAGAACTTTTGCAGATAGAGCAGTCTCGTCTTGGTTGCAGGTCGTTGCTTTTCATTACTTGGAATATGTCATACTTGCCCTTTCTGATCTACAGTGTTTCAGTTGATAAATCAGCTGACAGCTTTATTGGATCTCCTTTGTAAGTATCTGTTTCTCTCATTGCCTTTAAGATTCTCTCTTTTTCTTTAAATTTTGACATTTTAATTGTGATGTGTTTTGATGTAGGCCTCTTTGGGCTCATATTAATTGGTACTCTCTGTGCTTCCTGAACCTGTGAGACTTCATCCCTTACCAAATTAGGGAAGTTTTGTGTCACTACTTCTTCAAACAGACTTCCTATCACTCGTTCTCTTTCCTTTCCTTCTGGTTTGATGTTTTCTCAAAGCTCTCTTAAACTATCCTCATTCTTTTAAAGTATTTTTTTTTCATTTTATTGCTCTAACTGGATATTTTTCTACCTTGTCTCGCAAATCCCTGATTCTATCCTTTGCTTCATCTAGCCCACTTTTAATTCCTTCTCATGTATTCTTCACTTCAGATATTGCATTTTTCATTTCTAACTGGTCCTTATTCATACTTTTCATGTCTTTTTTCATGTTAATGTAGTTTTCCTTAAGTTACTTGAGAATCATTATAATTATTACTTTGGATTATATGTCTGCTAAATTGCTTGCCTCAATTTGATTTCACTCTTTTTCTTGAGGTCCCTCCTCGTCCTTCATTTTGTGGTTGTTCTTTGTCTCCCCATTATAGCCACCTCTTTTTGTTTGCTTCTATGTATTATACATATCTTTTATTCCCTGTCTTTGTGGGTTGACCTTAGATGTTAGGGATCCTGTGGAATCCAGTGGTGCAGTCAATTTGATCTCCTAATCTGAATGCTCGAGGAATATTACTTGTGTGGGTTTTGTGAGCTCTCTTGTTGTAGTTGGGTCCTCAATGTTGTTGGCTCATTTGTTGGTGGGATCTTCTCCCTAGCTGGGTGAACAAAAGGCTCAACCCCCACAATGTTTTCTGTGCTGTTTTATGAGTGGTGACAAAATAAAGCAAAATGTCACAATAAACAAAATTAAAGCAAAGAACACCTCTGAACAATAACAGCAACATCAATGACAAAAATCAAAGAATAATAAAGATGGAAAAAGAAATGGAACAGTAGGAAAAAAGGAAAAAGTAAAAGAATAAGATTAGACCAAAAGTAGGAAAAGTGATTATGGGAGAAAAAAAAGGAAGAGAACGAATATGAATAATGAATTGAAAGATGAAATTAGGGGAAAAGGGACAAAGAAAGAGTAACACAAATAAGACAGTAAAGAAGCAGGGAAACAATGAGGTAATCAAACGTAAGAACAAAATAAGAGATATGAAATAAAAAGTAGAGCAGCAAAAATAGAAGAAAACAAGAAAATAACAAAAATCATATGAAAAAGAAAAAAAATAATGAAAATGCACATAGTCGAATTTGTCTCAGCAGATTTTAGAGCTTGTCTGCTGGGTTCTCCCCTTGGATGTGGCTCTGTTATTGTCAGAGCCAACAGCAGATGTTGTCCATATGCAGCCCTTGGCAGCCTTTTTGAGCTACAAGTTATCCACAGTTTGTAGCTGAATCCTCCAGGCTTGGCTGCATCCAGTATGGGCCAGTCTGCTTTTCAATGCTATGTTTTATCAACACTGGATCCAAGGATGTGTCACTAACTGTACCAAGTCACTGTAGGCTCCACCTCCACCTTCCAGTCCACCATCAGTCTTACTAGTCAGAGACCAAGATGTTTCTGAGAGGGTTTCTGGAACTATCAAGGAGATGGGACTCCTGGATCTCCCATAGCAGGTATGTTTCAGATTTCAGGGAAGGTGATGGGTGTATTCCTCTGCCCCTAAGTCATGAGTTTGAGTCTGTCTGAGATTATGCCCCTGTATTCAATAGGGCAGGACCCCTCATAGGCTAATGGATGGGGTCTATACAGCCATGTTCTTGGTCTGTGGAAAACTGGGAGGAAGTTTCTATGGCTCTGCAATGAGAGGGAAGTACCAATCTGTTTCCTAGGAAAGTGTATGGAAGGGCTGTGTGCTATAGATTATCTCTGATGCCTGCTGAGTCTGCATATATTGCTGGATTCACAGCCAGGTTTAAGATACATGATGGAAGAAAACGAAGAAAAAAATTTAAAGAACAGTCAAGAGATTCCTCAATTGGCAGGGGAGTGAGTGGAAGTCACACTGACGTCCTCCAAGGAACAACCTGGAATAACAACTGAACTGTGGAGAAATAACCTGGAACAAACAACTGAACAATACTGAGACATGAGCTTTGTAACCTAGGAGACAGAAGAATCAGCTTTAGCGCAATCTAACTGAGAAGGAATGTGGTACATACCTGAGAAGCCTGGCAGGGCTCCCAAGGGCGGCAGAACCAGAAGGATATTGAAACAGCCAGTTGTATCCCCCTAAGAGGAGTTTGGTCGAAATCAAAAGCATGGATCTCTAGCCTATAGCACCAGGGTCCAAAAAGTACAGAGGAAATAGCCAGATGCGAAAGCGGCAGGCTGTTCTCTGCCAGAGACAGGTGGATGGAGACTCAAAGAGCCTTTTAAAGGGCCAACACAAAATTTTTATTTTCAGGCACTTACCCTAGTCTATGGTAAAAGCAGAGGCAGAGTGGGCTAGATACACCTGAGGAGAGACTAGGGAAGAAGGTTTTGGGGAGAGAACGAAGAGAGTATCTGATGGGATGCCAGTGCTGACTCCTCCACCATACAGCTGCACCAAGAGAGGATCCAATAATCCCACTCCCAGGAGGGACTCCACTCTGCCCTGAGCTGTCTAAGATGGCCTGCTGAGTGCAGAGTGACTAGATTAACAGCTGAAAGAGACAGCCACAAACAGTAGATTCCTGCAAGTCTTGAACAGACTGCCTAAGGACAGACAGGGACAACATAGGACATAATCACAGGCAGATCCAGAAAGTAAAAACAGTGATCTGCAACCATAGAAGTTCACACCACAGTCAGGAAATGAAGACGAATTAACTTAAAAAGGAGACTCAAAAAATAAGAGTATCAAAAATAATGGGAAACCAAAGAAATACCCCCCACTCGAAGGGAAAGGAGGATTCCCCAGACATAAAACTAAATGAAAGAGAGGCAAGTAAACTATCAGACATTGAGTTCCAAACAACAACTCTAAAGAAGCTCAATGAACTCAGTGAGCTCAGAGAGAACTACAAAAAACTACAGGGAAACTATGAGGAACTTACTGCAAACTATATCAGCATGAAAAAGAACATAGAAACTATCAATAAGAGGCAAGAGGAAATGAAGATTACAATTTCTGAATTGAAAAACACAGTAGAAGGAATCAAAAGCAGGTTACACGAGGCTGAGGACCGAATCAGTGAACTGCAGGACAAGTTAGAAAAATGCTCCCAGAAAGAGCAAGAAAATGGAAAAACACTCAAAAAGAGGCATTTAAGGAAATGCAGGACAACCTGAAACACAATAATATCCGCATAATAGGGATACCAGAAGGAGAAAAAGATGAGAAAGGGATGGAGAACCTGTCTGAAAAAGTAATAATGGAAGAGTTCCCTAATTTGAGGACAGAAAAAGTCACACAAGTCCAGGAAGCGCAGAGGGTCCCATTCAAGAGAAACCCAATAAGGCCCACTCCAGGACACATCATCATTAAAATGGCAAATATCAAAGACAACCAGAGAATCTTAAAGGAAGCAAAGGAGAAAGGTAGTAACATATAAGGGAGCCCCAATACGGCTAGCAGCTGACTTCTCAACGGAAACACTACAAGCCAGAAGGGAATAGCAAGAAACATTCCAAGGAATGAAAAGCAAAGGCGTGCAACCAAGACTGCTCTACCCAGCAAGGCTCTCAATGAAAATGGAAGGTGAAATAAGGAGTTTCCCAGACAAAAGAAGGCTAAAACAATGCACCTCTACCAAACCAGCACTGCGAAATATGGTAAGGGGAATGCTTTAAGAAAAATGAAGATTATGAATACCTAGTTCCTTTCACAGTTACCAATACTTGATATTACCAGTATTTTTAATACTTATTAATCTGATTATGACAAAGATGTGTTATTTTAATTGTTAATTATTTGTTGAAACTAAACTTGTCTTTGTATATTTCTTGCCTATTTCCATTATTTTTATAAAGCTTTAAATGGTTTTTTGTTGTTCATTATTCATTTTTGATAAAATGTTTGTAGAATTTTTCCCTAAAAAATACCCCAAAAAATCATTAACCCTTTTTTACATGTGTTGCTAATACTTTCCTATTCTATTACTTGTCTTTTAATATAGTCATATTTTCAATATTTTACTTTATAGTTTCTGGGTTTAAATATTTGACTTCAGGGTATTAAAAATATAA
The DNA here is from genome assembly GCF_021234165.1 of Pteronotus mesoamericanus. Lineage (NCBI taxonomy): Eukaryota > Metazoa > Chordata > Mammalia > Chiroptera > Mormoopidae > Pteronotus > Pteronotus mesoamericanus. The sequence goes on from NW_026555150.1 coordinate 1,745,259, forward strand.
TTTTGTATTTTCCCCTAATTCTCCTTATATTCTACATACTGAAGTTAACTCACCTGAATATTTCTTGTATAATGTGTGAAATAGGGCTCTATATTTGTTTTATTTCAGTTAATAGTGGTCCATGCAACTTATTTGTTGAATGAACCTTATTTTACCCATTGATTTGAAATATCAACTTAATTGTGTATTACATTGTTAGATAGGTATATACATTTGTCTCTAGAATGCTCATTATATTTCATTGATCTACTTGATTATTTCTGTGCTGGTGACATGTTGGTTTAATTGCTCAGACTGTATAATCGTTTTAAATGTTTTCATATTTTATAATTGACTTTTACTTTTAAAAAATAAATAAAATAAGTTTGCAATTAAGAAATAAAGAGAAAGAAAGGGAGAGAAAGAGATGAAACTCCTAACTTTTGCAACAACATGGATGGAACTGGAGAATATTAAGCTAAGTGAAATAAACCAGTTGATGAAAGAGTAATACCATATGATCTCACCTATAAGTGGACTCTATTCAACAAAATAAACTAATGAACAAAATAAACCACAGGAATGGAGACATGGAGCAGGCTGAAATTGACCAGAGGAGATGGGGAAGAGTACAATGGTGGAAAGAAGGGGAAGGGACTAGACAAGAGACATATATGAATGACCAGTGGATATGGACAACAGAGTGGGAATTGTCTGTGTGAGTGGGGTGTGGTGGTGGGATGGGTGGAGGGGGTCAAAGGGGGAACAATAGAGACAACTGTAATATAATAAATGATTTATAAATTTAAATATCTATAAAAATAATAAAAAAATTATTGTTAAGAAAAATGAAAAAAATAAAAATAAAGTCAAAACAAAAACAAAAAGAACAAAACAAAAACAAAAAGGAAAAAGATGAAGAGTGGAATGAGCAGGATTCCAGAAGGCGGGGCAAAAGATATTCCACAAGGTACAGTAATTGCTTTTGCCCTAGGAGGAGTTTGCTCTTCTCAAGAAAAATGACTTATGATGAATCCAGTCATATCTCGCACAGAAAACCCCACAGGCACTCCCCCACATCTCTCCCCAGTGCTTCTTACTCCATTCTCTCCTCACGTGACCTTGGTTTTTGCCACCTTTTCTTTCCTGGGGACTGAGGTCAGTTGTTGTGAACACAAAACCTGTGTTTTGTCACCTTTAAGATTTAAAAAAAATAGTGGCTTTGTCTCCAGTGGGTTTCATCTCTCGAGCAGAGAAAAATTGTATGACATTTCACTGTTCATTGCTCAGTGGCTGCTGGCCCTGGCACTAGCACTCTGTGATAGAGAGACCAATTTGTAGCCCCAGCTTCTCTCCTTTCAAGGGGAAGTTCCCAAAGCCATGTTGCCAATGTAGCCTGCTGTGCATGTGAATGCATTGGCCTCTCTAATGACCTCTTAACCTCACCCTCCCTACAAGTCTCAAGGTAGTTTTGTCCATCCTTGGTTAAAAGTCTCCTTTTTCAGATAGTCTTCAGTTTATTTTGGGTGACTGTTTACCTCTTTAGTTTTATTTCCAGTTTGGTGCTTGGAGGGACGTGATATATCCTCCTACTCCACTCCATCTTGCAACCCTCTGGGATGTTTATCTTTAGATATCCATTCTATATGGAGTTAATGGCTAATGTTTTTCAATTATTAACCCTGGAGAGGTTGATCTGAGAGATACAAACAAACTATTTTCATAAACATTGTTACATATGTTGGGTGCCTGTGTTCAGGTCCATGGCTAGCGGTGTGTTTGTACATGACTAATGTAAAGTCATAGCGTTAAGCTGTGAGTTCGGTTATAAAATGTGTTTTGTAAGGGTATATGATATTAAATGGTAAATTTTGTGTGACAGATGTCATGAACCCCAAGTCAGTGTCAGTGTAGTTAATTATTTTACACCAAGCTCAAAGTCAGTATTATTTTTTTTCATTTACTATTGAATATGGCTAAAAAATATATCAATTCAAGAATTCAAGAGATGCTGAAGAACTTCAGCAAATGCTACCGGAGTCTAATGATGAGAGTGATAAGAGTTGAATGTGAAAATGAATGTGATTTAGAAGATGAAGATTATATGGAGTTCATTCAGAAGATTTGAATACCTAGCAAGATAATTCTAATGAAGAAAGTGATGATGAATTAGACCTGAATGAATAGTATTTTTCTGGAAACGATAAAGAATAAAAATGGAGTAAAAATCTAATAAGACAAAATAGAAAACAGCCACAGAATATTTTGTGTCAACTTCTGTTGGTTTTTAATCTTTATGTTTTTATATTTCTTTGTTTAATAATATCTAGATTATAACTGAAAATAAATAAAAATCAAGTATTTTATTATATCAATGTAATAAATGCAAATTTGCAGTGTTTTTAATTATTTTTTTTTATTTTAGCACATACAGGTAATGAATGTGTCTCTTGAATACATGTGACCTACAATGTAAATTTTTTACTGCAACCTCCTCAGGGTTAAAAAATAATAATACTGTCACTGAATTATCATCAGTGGAATCTGTTGTCTGGAACGAGTCACTATCTTTAATAAATCATATTATAAAAAGAAAATTGTTTTGAGTATTCTGACTCCAGTAAGCATAACATAAGGGCTAAATTTCAGTTTTCATAATAGGATAAAACTGGATTTTAATCTATGCTCTGCCATTATGTAGTATGTAGTGGTAGAACTGTTAACAAGTTATTTAATCTTTTTAGTCTGAGGTTTCTAATCTGTGAAATACAAATCATGATAGTATCTGCCAAACTGAGTTGTTGCAAGGATTAAAGGAGATAATCCATCTTGGGTTGTTAACTAAAATTATCTCTGAGCCTACCATCTGCTCAATGCAATTATTAAATATCAAAATTCTTTTTTATTTATGTATTATTTATGTATTTATTATTGTTCAAATACATTTTTCTCCATTTTCCCACCCCCACTTTCCCCTGCCCCACCCACCCCCACTTCCTACCCTCAATTCTTCCCCACTTTGGCTTTGTCCATGGGTCCTTTATACATCTTCCTTGACTTGACCCTTCTCCTTCTTTTCCCTGTTACCCCCTCCCTCCTCTCCTCTCATTAGTGTTAGTTTGTTTTTTCTTTCAATGTTGCTGGTTATATTTTCCTCGCTTGTTTGTGTGTTTGATTAGGTTCCACTTACAGGTGGGATCATATGATATTTGTATTTCACCACATGGCTTATTTCACTTAGCATAATGCTCTCCAGTTCCATTCATGCTGTTGTGAAGAGTAGTAGCTCTTTCTGTCTGCTGCATTGTATTCCATTGTGTAAATGTACCATAGTTTTTTGATCCACTTATTTTCAATATAAAAATTCTTAATAATGATTATTACATAGAAAAAGGATTAGGGAGACCATTTTTAGCAACAGAGCTGGATGACAAATGCATGGAACTATGGCTACAAGAAAGTATAAAGTATACTTAGGGGTAATTCAAGAACTTCTTCTTTGGGTGGCAACTTTAATGAATGAGACAAATAGGAGACCAGATTTAGAATACGTGTGTTAAATATTAAAAAGATTATAAGTCTATACTGTAAGCAACAAGGTGTTTGAAATAACTATATTCTAAAACAGCATCAGATTTGCAGTATATCTTTTTGCAGTTCTACTATAATCAAAGTGTCCGGGGAAGCTTTAGTTTTTACCAATTGCTATGGACTGAATTGTGTCCCTCCTCAAATCCATATGTTGAAACCCTAAATTCCCCCATTAGATGATACTTCAGGATGTAATTAGATTTAAAAGAGGTCATGATAGTAAGACCCTCATCATAGGATTAGAGCCCTTATAAAAAGAGAAAGAAACCAGAATTATTTTTCTCCCTTCAATGTAAAGACACAATGAGAAAACATCAGTCTACAATGCAAGAAAACAGCCCTCACTAGGAAAAACAATCATGCTGGTGCTTAGATCTTGAACTTCCAGCCTCTAAAACTGTAAGAAAATAAATTTCTGTTGTTTAAACTGCTCTATCCATGATACTTTGTTATGGTAGCCCAAGCAGACTAAGATGCCAACCATTGAAAGATAACTCTGTGAAAATCATGTATTTTTAAAACATTGTTTTTAAATATTGTCCTGCTATAGCATGAATTTGTAGCTGCAATTTCTTTAACACTGGGCAGTGAGTCTCAGGATATCAAACACCTTTCCTTTCTGAGTGATAGATTTTAAGAACAATTTGATAAAATGTAATGAGTAAACTCCTATCAGAAGAATACTGATAAGCAAGAAATATGCTCTCAGAGCAGAAGTTGTTCTCAAGTATCCATGCTTCTGATGTGCCAATATATCAGGTAAACATAATCAGCAAACTCTTTATGCAACTAAGACACAGGAGTGGGAAAAAGACAGACCCAAAAAGGGAAGTCAAAACCAATAAAAATTTCTTTAAAAACATGCAAAAGGAAAGAAATAACAGAGTAATTATAGGTTCATAGTTGAACAAACATTTGTTGTTCACTTATATCTTCTACTTGGTAAGGGTCACTTTTGCCTTCAAGAAAAACTGCAGGTAATCTTGAATGAGTCAAAAAGGTAACACCAAAAGGTTCAGAGACAAGAGTGTGTCCTCTATATGAATGTAAGTATATAACCAAGCAGATAATATAAGCAATCTTGTTTCAAGAAAGGTAAGTCTACACACACACATGCACGCGAACATGTGTGCGTGCATGAGACTCTTCTGTTGAGTGCTATTTTTTTACATCACAGCATTTTTTTTCATGGTTATTCTTTTAGAATTGTCTCAATTTTTCACCCTTTGCCCTCCCAACCCATCCTACCCCGCCCCCCCACAGTCAATTCCCACTCTGTTGTCCATGTCCATGGGTCATTCATACATGTTCTTTGTTTAGTCCTTTCTCCTTTCCACAACTGTCCTCCTTCCTCTTCCCTTCTGGTCACTTTAAGTCCACTCTATGTTTCCTTGTCTGTGGTTTATTTCATCCCTTAGTTTATTTTGTTGAATGCATTCCACTTATAGGTGAGATCAAATGGTATTAGTCTTTCACCGACTGGCTTCTTTCACCTAGCACATAATTCTCCATTTCCATTCACGTTGTTGCAAAAGGTAGGAGTTTCTTCATTCATTCTATCTTTCTTTTTTTTTTTAATGCAGACTGATTTTATTTATTTATTTTTTAAATGTCAAGATCTATTATAAAATATTAAAAAACTTAAATCTATTATAAAGTCTCAGCAATTAAAACAACATGACACCATCACAGAAATAGTCAAGTAGATCAATGAAATAAACATTGTAGAAACAAATGTATATATCTGTTGAATAATGTAACATGATTAAATTGATATTTCATATCAATGGGGAAAATAAGGCTTATTCAACCAATTAGGTATATGGACCAATATTCCTTGAAATAAAACAAATATACAGCTCTATTTCATACATTCTACAAAAAATATACAGGTGAGATAAAAACCAATACGTAAAATCTAAGGAGTTTTAGAAGAAAAAAATAAATAATGGTCTTCTTACCCTGAGGTAACATATTCAAACTCCGGAGCTGTAATGTAAGATATTGACAATAAGGCCATATTAAACATTTAAGACTATATATTAATGTATGTATTTTAAAAAGTTAAAAGACAAGTAATAGAATAGGAAAGTATTTACCACACATCTAAAACAGGGTAGTGGTTTTTTTTTATGGAAAAAATTCTACACTTAATCAAAAAATGAATAACGGATACCAAAAAGTTACTTAATGCTTTTTAAAAATAATAGAAATGGGCAAGAAATATACAAAGACAGGTTTGGTTTCAACAAATAATCAAGCAACAATTAAAATAACAGATCATTGTAACAATCAGACTAAGTATTATAAATATTGGTAATATCAAGTATTGATGACTGTGAAAGGATTACGATATTCATAGACTCTCATTTTTCACCTTGTTAAAGCAGTTCCTTTAGCATATTTTGCAATGCTGGTTTGGTGAAGGTGTATTCTTTTAGCCTTCTTTTGTCTGGGAAACTCCTTATTTCACCTTCCATTTTCATTGAGAGCCTTGCTGGGTAGAGCAGTCTTGGTTGCACGCCTTTGCTTTTCATTCCTTGGAATGTTTCTTGCTATTCCCTTCTGGCTTGTAGTGTTTCCGTTGAGAAGTCAGCTGCTAGCCGTATTGGGGCTCCCTTATATGTTACTACCTTTCTCCTTTGCTTCCTTTAAGATTCTCTGGTTGTCTTTGATATTTGCCATTTTAATGATGATGTGTCCTGGAGTGGGCCTTATTGGGTTTCTCTTGAATGGGACCCTCTGCGCTTCCTGGACTTGTGTGACTTTTTCTGTCCTCAAATTAGGGAACTCTTCCATTATTACTTTTTCAGACAGGTTCTCCATCCCTTTCTCATCTTCTTCTCCTTCTGGTATCCCTATTATGCGGATATTATTGTGTTTCAGGTTGTCCTGCATTTCCTTAAATGCCTCTTTTTGAGTGTTTTTCCATTTTCTTGCTCTTTCTGGGAGCATTTTTCTAACTTGTCCTGCAGTTCACTGATTCGGTCCTCAGCCTCGTGTAACCTGCTTTTGATTCCTTCTACTGTGTTTTTCAATTCAGAAATTGTAATCTTCATTTCCTCTTGCCTCTTATTGATAGTTTCTATGTTCTTTTTCATGCTGATATAGTTTGCAGTAAGTTCCTCATAGTTTCCCTGTAGTTTTTTGTAGTTCTCTCTGAGCTCACTGAGTTCATTGAGCTTCTTTAGAGTTGTTGTTTGGAACTCAATGTCTGATAGTTTACTTGCCTCTCTTTCATTTAGTTTTATGTCTGGGGAATCCTCCTTTCCCTTCGAGTGGGGGGTATTTCTTTGGTTTCCCATTATTTTTGATACTCTTATTTTTTGAGTCTCCTTTTTAAGTTAATTCGTCTTCATTTCCTGACTTTGTGGTGTGAACTTCTATGGTAGGAGACTGCTGGGTTATTTTTTTCTTAATCTGTCTCTGATGATGTCAGATTTAGAGTCTCTCTGACCTTACGCAGTTTGTTCAAGACTTCCAGAAATCTACTCTCTGTGGTTGAATACTTAAGGTGTTAATCTAGTCACTCTGCCCTTAGCAGCTGGCTTAGATACACCGCAGTGTGGGGCACTGTCCCTCCTTGGGGCTGTTATTGGGTCTTCTCACATTGCTGCTATTCGGGGCATGGCCTGCGTGAGCCTGATTGCTGCTCTCATGTTAGGGAGGATTCAGCACTGGGATCCCCCAGGCTATTCCCTCAGTTCTCTCCACAATGCCTTCATCTCCAGCCTCTCCTCAAGAATTTCTAGACCACTATGCCCCTCCTTTAGGCAGGGATCTACTATCTGTGGCTGCCAATGTGTACTCAGCACAGCTGAGGCCATCCTAGGGCTGGGGTATTGGGTCCTTTCGTGCTGCTGCACAAGGGAGTGGTCTACCTGAGCAAGATGGCCACTGTCACATGGGGACAGAGTCAGCACTGAGATTCTTCTGGCTACTCTCTCAGTTCTCTCCCCAAAGTCTCCTTCCCCAGTCTCTCGTCAGGCATCTCTAGCCCACTCTGCCCCCCCCCCCTTTTTGGAGACCTGGGTAAGTGGCTGCAACTAAAATTTATGCGTTGGCCCTTTAAACTACTCTTTAGGTGTTCAGCCTCTTGTCTCTGTCAGAGAGCAAGCCTGCTGCTTTTCACAGATAGCTGTTATCTGTGTACTTTTTGGTCTCTGGTGTGATAGGCTGGAGATCCCTGCTTATGGTTTAGACCCCACTCTTCTCAGGGAGATCCAACTGGCTGTTTCAATATCCTTTTCTTGCTGCCACCCATGGATACCCCACCCACCTTCTCAAGTCTCTACCACACTCCTTACCAGTTAGGTTGTACTAAAGCTGATTCTTCTGTCTGTCCAAGGTTTTAAGGCTTCTTTCTCTCTATTGTTCAGCTGTTTATTCCAGGTGACTTCTCCATAATTTAGTTGTAATTCCAGCTTGGTCCTGGGAGGATGTCAGTATGACTTCCACTCACTTCTCTGCTACTTTCATTCTCTGAGTGTTCTTTATACGTACAGAAAAGGTAGGTTTAAATACTATGTCTTATTCTTTGATCCTGAGAAAAAAATTAAATAGTAGTATATCTATAATTCTTCTCAAAGGTTGACCAAAACATACAATCTTTGTTTTTAAATTCTACTATCATTTATTTTTTATTTGCATTAGTCAAAAATGGTTTTTTATTTATACAAATTTTCTTTTCTCAATTTAATTTTCAATTACTGTTGGCATTTATATTTTATATTAGTTTTAGGTATATGGCATAATGGTTAGACAGTTATATAATTTACAAAGTGAGCACCCACAAAATTCAAGTACCCAGCTGACACCATACATAGTTATTACAATGTTATTGACTATACTCTCTTCCCTAAGCTTCCCATCCTTGTGACTGTTTCGTAACTACCAATTTTTACTTCTTTTCTTAAATTAATTAATTTTTCCAAATACATTTGTCTCTGCCTTCCCCCCACCACTTTCCCCTGCCCCTCCCCTCTCTCCCTCTCTCAATCCTTCCCAACTTTGGTTTTGTCCATGAGTCCTTGCTATATGTTCCTTGAGATGCCCCTTTCCCCTACCCACCCCTCCCTTCTTTTATTTTAATCATTGTACTTTAAAAAAGAGATATGCCAATCTACTACATAAAGACTATTTTTTGTCCTGAAGTATTTTGAGTGTAAAAGCATGACTCCATTAACCAGAGCCACGGAGTGTATTTGTTCCAAATACAAGGCTACTATTGTAACACTGTCAATATGATAAGAGATGACCCTGGTTACGGACCAAATACTTAGGCATAAATGATATTTTTCATCATTTCAAAATTTCTCTGAAAGCATACAACCATTTATTTTTCAAACAACCAGTTGATAACCATTATTTCATTGAAAGTAGATAACTGTGTTTATATCAATTTACTGAGGTACAATTTTGGAGTGATATCTGTCATTGTAAAATTTTGGAATGACTCATTTTATTATTTTGGCATACATATTTTGAAATAAGCCTTGCATTTTTTAATGTATTTAGAAGATATAGTTAATAATATCCTTAATGTTTACATGTGTATAACTTTGTATTTTAAAAGTATTTTATGTATACCTTCACCTATGATCCAAAAAAAACTTTGTGATGTTTCTCATTTTGCAAGTATGTTAATTGATGCCCAGAGTTGTTAAGTGGTTCACACAAGGTTACAGAGTTAGTACACAGCAAGCACCTTATTAGAATTTAGGCATAGAGCTCAGTATGTTACTGCTTCTATTTTACCAAGTCAAGCATCTCTTTTCTCAGAGGAAAGTAATGTCATCACATTGAAATCTTTTCTTTAGGAAGACAAATTTTTTGCTCTTTTCTTCATTAATCTTCATATTTCCTCATGTCTCTTAAATCATGTCCTTCTCTCACTGTAAACAACATCCAGAGTTTCATGCTTCTCCTGCCAAGGTAGAGCCACAACTTTCTTCAGACAGAAGCTCCTAGAGGCAATTTTTTATGCTGTTTGTGAGAGGAATACTCTGGAAACAGCAGTTCATCATTGAGACACTGGTAGTCTGTTGAGTAGGATAGAATGTGGAAAATTCTGAATGGAAAAGTTGAATAACTCAGTGTCATATTCTTCAGGTTATCAGTAGACTGATTTATTAAAGCAGCAGCTGTAGAGGATAGAACAGAACAAGGTTCCTAATAGATATTAAGTGTACTAATTGATTGGGATGAGGATCTGGATCTTTTAGGAGATGATATGGAAAATGATAAAGATGAGCAGCTATGGATCAGCATTATCCAATGAAAGCTTAATGCAAACTATATATGTAATTTTATATTTTTGAATAGGTACACTTAAAAAGTTAAAATAAATAGATAAAACTAATTTCATATGTTTCACTTAACTCACTGTATCCAAATATAATTTTAACATGCATTAAGCATTTAAAATTATTAGTGATATATTTTAGGTCTTTTTAAATAGTAAGTTTTTGAAATCATGTGAGTTTTTTGCACTTATAGAACACATCTATTTAATTGACCGTATTTCATGTTAATAATAGATATGGTCAGTGTTTACTATATTGGACAGGAAAATCTGAGGACTGTTTTACTGAGGACTGTTGCAGGTATGATGATGGAAATTATGGACTGCTACTATCATTTAGAAAAGGATGAAAGTACAATTTCGTGTCTCTGGATATGAACATTCATTTAAAGCAAGGATAAAGGTAGACAAAAGCAGGGTTTCACAACTTCAGCACTGTTTACATTTTTGAAGTAGATAATTCTTTGTTGTGAGGGCCTCTACTGTCTATTATAAGATGTGTAGCCCTGGTTGGCATGGCTCAGTGGATTGAGTGCCAGCCTGCAAACCAAAGGGTTGCTGGTCCAATTCCCATATGCCTGGGTTGTGGGCCAGGTCCCCAGTAGAAGGTGCATGAGAAGCAACCACACATTGATGTTTCTCTCCCTTCCTTCCCCTCTCCATAAAAATAAATAAATAAACAAACAAACTTTACAACAGATATTTAGTAGTACCCCTGGCCTCTACCCAGTAGATATCAGCAAGACTCTCTCTAGTTGTAACAACCAAAAATGCCTCAAGAATATGCCAGTGTTCCCTGGAAGGGGGCTTGGGGGATGTCATCCTTGGTTAAAAACCAGTGATCTAAAGAATGCTTCCAACCAAAAGCTTTTAGACTCAGAATGGATACTACACAATGCAAAAATTCTCAAATCCTGAGCTGAAAATATCAGTCTCACTTAATTGTTTAATGTGTGCTTCTTGGATGGTTGAATAAGAAAACCAACACGATTTAGTAACTTTTTAGTACCCCATGTTACCTAAAACAATAATTTTGAGCCAGATTAAATTGGTTAGCTTTCTTTTCTTCAAAATTCAACAAGGGTATTCTTGCACCTTTACCAGAAATAACCAGAATGAAGTATGAGTGGATTGTTCAGAGAAAACCAGCTTAAACAACTGAAGGGGAAAAAAAGACATATATCTTGAAAATGGTAAATTGTGAAAGGTTATAGGCATACATAGTTTATCCAATCTAAGAAACATTGCCCGGCGTGAAAACCCTCCCAAAATTCATCTTCATATTACGTATCCAAAATATCCAACACAGCTTCCCAAATAGAAGTCTGAATGACTTAAATAGATTTTCTTATAATTTGTTGAATATACCTTGGTCATTCCATTGGTAATGCATTTTGGTTCATGTTGTTTCTTTCATGTAAGATGCTCTCCCTAGTTCTTCTTACTAATCTCAACTTATCTTTAAGATTCTGCTCAAACTCTAGTTCATTTTGAAGCCATCTCTGGCTTAATTAATTTATAATGATCAATCTTTTTTTACACTCCCATACAAATTGTGTTAAGTTGGGGGGGGCGCTATTTTGTAAAAATTTGTTATATATCCATAGTGAGAGTGTAAGTTACTGTAGGATAGAGTCTATTCTTTTCTTTATCTGTATACAAAATACATAGGCCCTCGAGACAGTACCTGACAGTGCATTGCAGGTTGATCCTCTGATAATTAGATTTTTAGTTGGTTAGTGCACTGTATATTTATTAAGGAGTAATATTGGGATCAATACTGTGGAATGGAGGAAAGGGAAGTGGAAATAATCAGAGGTCAAGGTTGAACTACAACGCAGGTCCAAGAGCCTCAGCCAACCCTTCAGGGAGCTCTATAATTAAAATGACCCCCACTTGGCCAAAATTGTGAGACATTTATAACCTTATCTCAAAAAGTCACTCTATGTGCTCTCCTTAATAGATTATGTGACCTTGTAACTTCACTTACAGGGGTGGGGGTACTTCCAGCAGGAAGGTCAACAAACAAATCAGTTCTCAAGGAGGGGTATAGACAACACATTTCCATGTCTCTCACAAAGAAATAGATATATAGAAAGGGTTTAATGGATGCTTATTGAATAATAGAAGATTTTGCAATGGTGCTAACTAGCAGAAGAACTAGCAGTAGAAATCAGGGGAAGTTTTTGTCTGTCAATCTGGTTTGATGGACCTGTCTGATGAACACCCCAATGGCCTTTGTAAGGAACACTCCCCTTCCAAGATAAGAGGAATGAATCAATGTTTATCATGCACCCCAAATTAACCCATTATGGATTAAAATTATAATGGTTTTGAAATATCTCCAGTAAATGCTACATTATCAAACCAATCTTGAGACTGAAGTAGTATAAAAACTTTGTTGGATATGTCAGGAATCATTTTAGAGTAGTACAGGTGCTGAAAGACCATGCTTGTGCTTATGAGTTCAGTAATGTCAAAAGAAAAGCAAATAAACCAGGCTCTCAATTTCTGAATCTACCATTCCCATTCTTCTATAGATGAAAAAAAATGGCTGTGGTAGTGTGGTGAGCAACACATTTATTTAGTTGATAATATGTACAAATTCTTTATATATTTATCTGATAACCTCTGCAGTAATCCTGGGAAATAGCACTTTCTTTAGTTTTGCAGATGAGGAATATAGCTCTGATATGTAAATTATCTTTGGTCCCACCACCATCATCATCATTGCTAAAACATGCAGAGTGCTTTCTTTGTGCTAGACATTCTACTAAGTAATTTTACATATGTAAAGTCATTTACTTATAATAAATACCTTATGAAATAGAAGTTATTGTCATTCACACATTACAGATAAAGTAACTGAGACACACAGAGGAGAGGTGTAGTAACTTACTCAAGTTACATTATTTTTTCACACAAATAATGGCAGACCTGAAGTTTGAAGTCAGACTACTTGTTTCTAGTTTCTATATTCTTAACCACTATGCACACTTGCCTAAATAGTAAAGGCAAAAATGAGTCATAAAAACAAAAAATGTACACTTGAAAACTAAACAAACTTATTAATTAATGTTACCCCAATAAATTTAATTAAAAAACAACTTTGTCTTATTCAAAACACAGCCATTTTTTGCTACACAAGTGTAGCTCTAAAGGCACTGTGTTTGAATACTTTGAGGAATCATTCTCTTGACAGCAAGTAGAGTCTATATGGCAAATTGATAGAATGATTATGAGGTGAGCTTGAGCAAAGATATGCATTTAGCAGGCCACTGAAGGTTATTTCACTTCAGAAGTTATGCAATTTCTTCAATGGTGTCTGGAAATCAAATTTCACCTTTGATGATTTATTATCATTATATTTTATTGCTTATGCTATTACAGTTGTCCCCATTTGCCCACCTTCACCGGGGATCCACCCCCCTCTGGCAACCCCTATATCATTCTCTGTATTCATGGGTCATGCATATATGTTCTTTGGCTAATCCCATCACTCTCTTTCACCCAGTCCCCCTCTCTGCCTGTCTCCTCCAAGAGCTGTCAGTCTGTTCCTTGTATCTACACTTCTGTTTCTATTTTGATCATTAGTTTATTTTGTTCATTAGAATCCACATAGAAGTGGATTCTACTTCTAATAACTGAGATCACATGGTAATTGTCTTTCACTCACTGGTTTGTTTCACTTAACATAGTCTCTAGGTCAGTCCATGCTAACACAAAAGGTAAGAATTACTTCCTATTTACTACTGTACAGTGTTCCATTGTGTAAATGCACCATAGATTTTTTATCCACTTATCTAATGATGGGAACTTTGGCTATTTCCAGATTTTGGCTATTGTCAATAACACTTCTATGAAAATAGGGGTACATAATTCTTTTGAATGGGTGTTCCAGGATTCTTATGATATATTCCCAGAAGTGGAATCACTGAGTCAAAAGCAGTTCTATTTTTAATTTTTTGAGGATGCTCCATATTGTTTTCCACACTGGCTGCACAAGTCTGCATTCCCACCAACAGTGCATGAGAGCTCCCTTTTCTCCACATCCTTGCCAACACTTTGTTGATTTATTGATAGTAGCCATTCTGACAGGTGTGAGATGATATATCATTGTGGTTTTAATTTGCATTTATCTGATAGTGATGTTGAGCATCTTTGCATATGTTTATGGGCCATCTGTATGTATGTCCTCTGGATAAGTGTCTATTCAGGCCCCTTGCCTATTTTTTTAATGGGATTTTTGTCTTCCTGGTGTTGAGTTGTATAAGTTCCTTATATATTTTGGAAATTGAACCCTTATCAGAATATCATTGGCTAACATTTTCTCTCATGCAGTGGTTCCCTTTTAATGTTTATGATGGTTTCTCGGGCTGTGCAGAAGCTTTTCATTTGATGTAGTCTCATTAGTTTATTTTTTAATTTGTTTCCCTTGCCCTAGGAGATATATCAGCAAAAATAATGCTACAAAGCTATCTGAGATTTTACTGCCTATATTTTCTTCCAAGACTTTTATGGTTTTGTGGTTTAAGTTTGTTTTTTATCCATTTTGAGTTTATTCCTGTATATGGTATAATTTAGCTGTTTATTATTTTTTTGCCATGTACCATTCCAGTTTTCTCAGCACCTTTTGTTGAAGAGACTGTCTTTGCTCCAGTGTTTGATTTCACCCATTTGTCAAATTTCTTTTTTCATTTTTTAATTTTTTTAATTTATTTTTTCAAATATATTTGTCTCTGCCTACCCCCCACCACTTTCCCTTGCCCTCTCCCTCTTTTCCTCCCTCAGCTCTACCCCTTTGGTTTTGTCCATGAGTCCTTGCTATATGTTCCTTGACTTTCCCCTTCCCTTCCTTTTCCCAGCCCCCCCTCCCTCCTTCCCTCTTGTCTCTGTTGATTTCTTTTCCTTTCAGTGTTGCTGGTCTTATTTTCCTTGCTTCTTCGCATTGTTCGTTATGTTCCACTTATAGGTGAGATCATATGGTATTTGTCTTTTGCCCCCTGGCTTATTTCACTTAGCATAATGCTCTCCAGTTCCATCCATGCTGTCACGAAGTTTAGTAGTTCTTTTTTTCTTTCTGCTGTGTAGAATTCCATTGTGTATATGTACCATTACTTTTTGATCCAATCATCTACTGATGGGCATTTAGGTTGCTTCCAACACTTGGCTATTGTAAATTGTGCTGCTATGAACATTGGGGTGCATAGGTTCTTTTGAATTGGCGTTTTGGTGTTCTTAGGGTATAGTCCCAGCAGGGGAATCGCTGGATCAAAAGGCAGTTCCATTCTCAGCTTTCTGAGGAAATTCCACACTGCTTTCCATAATGGCTGCACCAGTCTGCATTCCCACCAACAGTGGACTAGGGTTCCCTTTTCTCCACAGCCTCGCCAGCACCTGTTGTTTGTGGATCTGTTTATGATGGCCATTCTGACCGGTGTGAGGTGGTACCTCATGGTGGTTTTGATCTGCATTTCTCTGATGGCTAAAGTGATGCTGAGCATCCTTTCAAATGCCTCTGGGCCCTCTGTATCTCCTCCTTGGAAAAGCGTCTGCCCAGGTCCTTTGCCCATTTTTTGATTGGATCGTTTGTCTTCTTGGAGTGGAGTCGAGTGTGAGTTCTTTATATATCTAGGAGATCAAACCTCTATCTGATTTATCATTTGCAAATATATTTTCCCATATGGTTGGCTCCCTTTTCATTTTGCTGATGTTTTCTTTCACCATGCAGAAGCTTCTTATTTTTATGAGGTCCCACTTGTTTATTCTTTCCTTTATGTCCCTTGCTTTAGGAGACATATCAGTGAAAAAATTGCTGCGTGGGATATCTGAGAGTTTCCTGCCAATGTTTTCCTCTAGGACTTTGATGGTGTTGCCACTTATATTTAAATCTTTTATGCATCTTGAGTTTATTTTTGTGTATGATGTCAGCTGATGATCCAATTTCAAATATTAATCGACCATAAAGGTGGGTTGACTTTTGAGCTCTCTGTTTTGTCCCATTTTTCTATATGCCAGTTCTTATGCCAGTATCAGACTTTTTTTTTTTAAATTGCAATGGCCCCATAGCATAGTCTGATATCAGGTATTGTGATACTTCCAACCTTGCTCTATTTGCTCAAGATTGCTGAGACCTATTTGATGTCATTTTAAGCTCCATATAATATTTTGAAATATTTGTTGTAGATCTGTGAAACATATCATTTGTATTTTAAAATGAATTGCATATAATCTACAGATTGATTTGGATAGTGTGTATATTTTAATGATGTAAATTCTTCCAATCCATGAACAGAGTATATGCTTCCACTTATATCTTGCTCAATTTATTTCTTCAGTGTTCTATAGTTTTTTTGAGTATAGATATTTTACCTCTTTGATTAAATTTATTCCTAAATATCCATTTTTTTAGTAACAGTAAATAGGATTGTTTTCTTAGTTTCTCTTTCTCATAGTTCATTATTGGTATATAAAAATTCCATTGGTTTATGAGTACTGATTTTGTACCCTGCTGCTTTGCCAAATTCATTTATTAGGTCTAGTGGTTTTCTTGGTGGAGTGTTTAGGGTTCACTTCATAAAATATTATGTTTTCTGTGAAAAATTACGGTTTTAATTCCTCCTTTCCAATACAGATACCTTTTATTTCTTCTTGTCTGTTCACTGTGGCTAGGACTTCCAGTAATATATTGAGTAATAGTAGTTATACATTCCTGTCTTGTTACTAATCTTAAGGGAAATACTTTTAGTTTTTTCCAAGTGACTATAATATTGGCTGTAGGTTTTTCATATGTAACTTTTATTATGTAGAGGTTTGATCCCTCTGTTCTCACTTTGCTGAGAGTTTTTATCATAAGTGAGTAGTAGATTTTATCAATTGTTTTTTTCTACCTCTATAGATATGATCATGTGATTGTATCTTTCATTTTGTTTATGTAATGTATTATATTTATTCATTTGCAAATATTGTACCAAACTTTCTATCTTCCTAGTTGTGTTCCTAGTGAAGGCAGGTGGCTGCCCTACTGACCTTATTCGCTTGGAGCTTCCTCAGCCTCGTTACCTGATTTCCAAGCCCATGACCCTTGTTACGTTGGCCTTCATCAGCACCCTTGGAACCAAACCCAAATGAGGTTCTACCACTTTGGTAGCCTAAAACTTTTTATCTCTATGAAGTTAGAAGCCTTCACTCTATCCAATCCTTCTTCAACAACTTCCCAGGAGCAGAGCTACCCTCATCTCTCTCCTGGGAGCACAATCATGTCTACTCCTTCTCCTCAGATTGTTTAGTTTATTTGTTTGTTCAAGGCCTCCTTTTGAGAATCACTGCTGAAAAAAATGGACTCTGAATCAGGATAAAAGTTTTGGAAATGTTCTTTTCCATTCTTTTGCTGTTGAGAACAGCCAAGAAAACTAAGTAGCTTCTCCATAATTCTCTTGCACGTGTCTGTCTCTGTTTTCCATAAAATATGTGAGCTCATCATATATTTTTAATGTGCTTTTGTATCTTTAATCTTGTTAAAATTTTGTGACATCTTAGTGGTCCTAATCCTACTGTATTTCCTGGCAGGAGTCCAAGGTTGTGGGCCATGTTGGGTGTTATCTTGTCCTGTACAACATTGATTTGATCTCCTCCTTAATCTAACCTGCTGTGGATTCTTTCTAGTCAATTCTTCATTTCAGATATTGTTATTTACTTTTCTGCCTGGGTTTTGTTAATTGTTTCTATATCCTTTTTAATGCTTAACATCTCTTTAAGTTCTTACTAGATCATTTATTCTTCCCTTAGATGTTTGAGTATTCTTATTACCATTATTTTAAAGTCTGCATCAGGTATTTGGATTGCTTCTATTTCATCTATTTCTTTTTGTGGAGATTTTTGTTGTTCTTTTGTTTGGGACATTTTTATTTGTCTCTCCATTTGTTCTTTGTGCTATGTGGGTAGATGTGCTATGCCTCCCAAACCGGTTGTGATTTTTTTTTTTTTGTGGGGTTGGGGGTGAAGGTGTCTTGTTGGGCTCAGTGGAATAATCTTTTAGTTCACCTGAGCTTCATGCTCCAGGAGTGTTTCTTGTGGTTTATGTGTCAATGCTGTTGGCCTTTTCATGGGTAAGGTTAACTCTTCATGGTGGGAGACTGTAAGTGTAAACCTCAACCACCATTTGTGAGATGCTATACAGGGGTTTTCCCTTGAGATGGTGTTGTTCCTGGCAGGATCTGGTGCCTGCAGAAATCTGTCTTTTTGTGTAACAATTGTGTGGCTAGTTGGCTCAAGCTCTGGTGTAGTCTGAAGACCACCACTGGTTTTGTTGGTTCTGTGTCCACTTGGGTGAAGTTCAGATATATTTTGTTCTCTGACATTGTGTATAACCAGCCTTGGAGTATCTGTCTGTAGCTACCATGCTCTTCACTGTTTGTGTCTGTGACTACTGGATTTGCTTGTGCCTGTGAGAGCCCATCTGTATAGAAGAGGCAGCTTCTTCCTTCTCTGTAAAAGGGCCAAGGCTCCCTGAGGTCCTTCTATACCTTTTAGCAACTCTGCTTGCCTCCTGAGGTTATCTGATTTTCCTTGTGAATCTTTCAGTGAGATAGTGTTGGATGAGCTTAGGCTAGTTGAGATAGAGCAGGTGGGTTCCTTACTTGGGCATCAGACAGTCAGTTGGACACTCAATGAGGGGAAAGTACCTTATGCTTTAAAGCCAAACCCCTCAGTCTCTGCCAGAGTCTCCAAATCTATCTTCCACAGGGTGCGGGACTCACTGCAGATTCATGTTGGGTACAGCTAGCTTTTTTCTTTGTAGGAGTGAGCTCAGTAACACTGGACTCAAACGGACAGATCAAAAAGTCTCCCATTGGGGCTGATGACAGCTTAGCTCCCAGAAGGTGCCTATGCTCTCTGTCCCATTTCCAGACCTTGGGAAGGGTCTAAGATCTCTGTGTCATTCTGTTAAGTCAAAGTCTGGGTCTCTGCCCAAAGCCTCTCCAGAAAATAGAAGAACCTTATCTAAAGTAACTGCAGCTGAAGCTCACTGCCCCTTCTGTAAGACCTGAGTGCAGCAGCATGGCCTTTCTAGCAGTTTGAGCCAATATCGTGAACTCTCCAAGTTTTCGATGCAACAGTAGGCAACAGTAGGCAACAGTAAGAATGCTGTATGCTAGGAGGTTACACTCTAAGCCTCCCAGGCATGATAAATCCCCATTGATCCCACCATGTGCTACACAGAGTCTTCATCTCTGTTGCTGTGGGTTGGGGATCCCTGCAGAGGACCAAGACCCTTCATTCCTAGGGGGTCCGAGTTCCACAGCCACAATATCTATCTGGTTTCTCAGCTGCTGCTGCATCTTCATATGGGGACTTTACCCCTCCACATTTCAACCCCTCTAATCAGTCTCTATGTAAAATCTTCTGCACTCTTTGGTTATATTTCACATGAAGTAGGTTTCAGTTGATGGTTCATGTTGATTGCTTGGCAGTTCAGTTGCAAATCCAGTTTGGGGACAGGAGCAAGTGGCCACAATATCTATCTACTTTGCAGTCATCTTGAAAAATCTTATAGCTCTAATTCTTGTGAATAAGAGAAGAAGGCATGCCCTACAAAAGCTGTGTGGTCTGGTCACATCAGCTCTTAATCCTGTGAATGTGAGAAGCAGTCCTTCTTTGAGAGAGTAGGGCATCCTGTCACATCAGCTCAAGGGCCTCTGATGACTTCTAAAAAAATTAATTTTTTCTTAATCTAATTTGTTTAATCATTGAAGATTTCTGAGGCTTATTAGGCCCTGTCTAGAACATGCTTTCATGTTTCACTGCCCCAAGTGACAGGAAATGACCAAAAACCAGTCACAGCAACATGAGTTTTAGGAGGATTTCAGAAAGCTAAGCAGGTCCCAACAAACTACCCTTCAGTTGAATCCTCTAGTATTTGCCTGTCTCTCCAAGTGGATTGTATACTCATACAGAATAGAGACTGCATGTTATTTTTAGCCTCATCCTCTTTACAACAGAGGGTAAATGATATTTTGAAACCATACCAGTGGAAACTTACCAGTAACTGAATCACAAAGCTTATGTGTTTCTTGACCATGTTAAACATACCTTTAAAAAATTAACCCACTATAACATATTAAAATAAAATTCTTTCAATCTCAGTGTTTCTTTGGAGGACCAAAGACTGAGAATAGTCTAATAGTTGCCAAGAACACCCACATCTTAAAGCATGGGGTTATATGAACAATCTAGGCAGAATACCATGCTAATATTTTATGAAATAGATTTTGTTGTCATTAGTCAGTTCAATAGTCCATGTAGGACTGAGAAGAAGGAATGTATCAAGATTGTAAATACAAAGATGAGAGGAAAATAAGACCAGCAACACTGAAAGGAAAAGAAATCAACAGAGACAAGAGGGAAGGAGGGAGGGGGACGGAGAAAAGGAAGGGAAGAGGAAAGTCAAGGAACATATAGCAAGGACTCATGGACAAAACCAAAGGGGAAGAGCTGAGGGATGGAATGAGGGAGGGGACAAGGGAAAGTGGTGGTGGGGAGGAGGCAGAAACAAATATATTTGAAAAAATAAATTAAAATAAAATTTAAAAAAAGATTGTAAATTCAAGGTAGAATGAATAAATTTTCTTCCTGCTTGAATATCTTTCCATTAAACTCCACCTTATTCCATAATATTTTCCATGAAAATTTTTATGAGTACCACTTTGATTTTTTTTGTGAGTATTTTGGCTCCTGAATTATCTCATCCTAGAAATTTAATTTATATAGCAGAATTACAATTATCCTCTGCCTTATCCAGACTCTGATAGTAATCATTTATTTCCAATTAAATTAATTAATTGGGGGAAAATTATAACTATACCCTAGGCTACATGTCAAATCAACATGTATAGAAACCAATAGTATACTCAGATTTTGCTGGAAATAAAAATGTTGAGGTCAAAGCTGGCTTATCACTGAACATATAGAAGGACTGGTACTTAAAGAAACACTGTGATATTTCTATAAGCATGATGAACACAATAAAATCAGGGGCAATCTACACTAAAGAATCAAAAAGTCCTAAGCTACTGATCTTCCTTTTTCCAGAAGAGCAAAAACAAAATAACAGGTTGGATTGAGAGTAGACTGAATTTTCAAAGTTCATATTCATTAGTGAGTCCCAACTCACTAAGAATTAATGGACTTCAAATTAAATATTTACTTCATATATCAGACAGAAAAATATTAAAAGGGATGATAATACATAGTGAAGAGGAGAAAGTGGAGAAATAACATACATAATAGACTAGTGGTGAAGCTTTTACATTGGGACAATATTTAGAGAGGTTAATTCAGCAATAATTATAAAAAAATTTAAATGGGCATATTTTTAGCACAACCCACATCTAGGAAAATTTCTCATTGGAATTATAAAATAGATATAGATATAAATTTTTACTGTAATGTCATCTATCATTGTGAAAAACTTACCTATATACTCATCATTATGGAGTTCATTAAATAAATTATGGTACGTCCATTTAATTGGATGTCATGAGACTACTAAAAACTATGATGGCTATTTATATACATTAACATAGAAAGATATCTAAAACAAGTGAAAACTTTATATAACAGTGTACATAGTGTAATCCCATTGTTTTGGTTAAAAATACCTGAAATATTTAAATATAAGTGTACATGAAAGCATATGAGAAATGTTTTGAGAAAAAAATACACTTATTATCCATGGTTTCCCTAGAGGTCCTTGCACATCACATTAACAAACTCTGCCATACCAACTGTCCCACTAAGTTTGGTGTTGAAGGTTATTTGCAAGTTAAATATATTTTCTATTCTCCCCTTTTAAATTCTTCCACATTCAAGTATTTTTAGAAGTAAAAGTCCCATTCTTTTCCTCACAGTTTTAATAGATAATAGCACCAATTTAAATTTTCATCCATAGAGTTTCTACTACATACTAAAGAGGAAATAATACAGTAAAATTTGTCTTACCCAAATATCTTGCACACAATGACATAGACTTTATGTGCACATAAGTTGTATAATACTTATGTTGAGGAAATTTTTAAGATATTCATAGTCAGCTATTGAGTCAACCTATATTGACAAAGCGAACATTTGGAACTGTCAAACAATGAATTTATTTGACTATGCTTCACTGGAGTATGTACCAGAACATAAATACTCTCAGTATCACCTTCGCACAAATTATTTTTTTAGAGCACATTTGGGACTCACTGAAAAAATGCAATTTCAATCAAATGAGATGGTCAATATTTGCATTTTCAGACGTGCTAGCAGGTATGAAATTACGTCATTTACATTGAATTTGGCCTTCATGTTTGCAGGGAGTAATCTCTCAAGCCTTTTCAACTAGATGTAATGTTACTGACTTAACAGAAATATATAAATTTAATAGAACTAGAACTGTATATTTTAGCACAAGTATATTCCCAAATGCATCATCCCCATAAAACGTCGCCTCCCATAAAGCTCAGTAATTCCTTTTCAGGTTGTATGCATGTCTTCATTTAGTAAATGACATTTCCAGTTAGGTTTATTTTTCTTTAAGGTACTCTGGATAGTATAATTAAATACTTCATAAGCTCAGTTTATTATTTATTTTTACATTTTAAATATTCTGGCATTTATTTTGTTTATACTTATAATCATAAAAAGCTTGTCCAAGTAGTTCTCAGCTGGGTACTGGGAAAGATATTTTCTCTGAGGAAAAACAGTGTCTTAATAACTCATAAGATGTAGCTTAGACTATTCATATGGCAAAACTCATTTCAAGAACTCTATTACATTACTTGTCATTGAATCTGTGCATAGCAAAGCAGGACTGGTGTTGCCTTGTAGGTGACTTAAAGATTATAAGATGCCAAATTAAACTAGGTCATCAGTGTCTGAAGCTTTCTTATGTTTTTTTGTTAAAAAATAACAACTCTATATTGAAATAACTTACCAAAACTCTTCTACCCTTGCAAGATCTCCAGCAAATATTTCTGTTCTGTTGGTACTTATGTATTTCATGTGTGATAATCAAGGAGCTAATCTAAATTGAATATTCAAGTCAAAAAACCTATTTGGATTTATTAGGGAAAAATAATAACAAGTCATCCAAGAAACTCTCTGACCTCTCACAAAATGAGCTTTTATACATTCAAACATGCTAATTTTTAAGTTAGTCTTTCTTAACTGAACATTTGCATAACTAGTAGATAGAAGAGTCATAATTTTCTTCTCAATTCATCTTTTGGGTTTTATTTTGTTTGTTTTTTTAACATTTATTTCTTTTAAAAATTTTTTTCCAATACATTTGTCTCAATTTACCCTCCACCATGTTCCTTTGCTTCACCCACCCTCACCTCACTCACTCAATCTTTCCCCACCTTGACTTTGTTCATGTGTTCTTCACTCCTGTTCCTTGATCTGAACCTTCCCCCTCCCATCTCCATAAGATTCTTCTTCCTTTAATTGTTTTTGGTCATATTTTCCTTGCCTACTGACTTTGCTGATTAGTTTCCATTTATAGGTGAGATCATATGGTGTATGTCTTTCACCACCTGGCTTATTTCACTTACCATAATGCTCCCGAGTTCCATCCACATTGTTGCGAAGAGTAGTAGCACTTTCTTTCTGCTGCATAGCATTCCATTGTGTAAATGTACCATGGTTTTGTGATACACTTATTTACTGATGGGCACTTTGGTTGCTTCCAGCACTTGGCTATTGTAAAATGTGCTGCTATGAACATTGGTGTACATAGGTTCATTGGAATTGGTGTTTTGGCATTTTTAGGGTATAGTGCCAGCGGTGGAATTAGTGGGTCAAAAGGCAGTTCCATTTTTAACTTTTTGAGGAAATTCCACACTGTTTTCCACAGTGGCTGCACCAGTCTGCATTCCCACTGACAGTGTACTAGTGTTCCCTTTTCTACACAGCCTCACCAGCACTTGTTGACTGTTAATTCATTTATGATGGCCATTCTAACCTCTGTGAAGTGGTATCTAATTGTGGTTTTAATTTGCATTTCTCTGATGGCTAGTGATGCTGAACATCCTTTCATATGTCTCTGGGCCCTGTGTATATCCTCCTCAGAGAAGAGTCTGTTCAGGACCTTCACCCATTTTTTAATTGGACTGTTTGTCCTCCTGGAGTGGCATCACATGGGTTCTTTATGTATTTTGGAGGTCAAGCTCCTGTCTGAGGTATCATTGGCAAATATATTTTCACAAACACTTGGTTCCCTTTTCATTTTGCTGATGTTTTCTTTAGCCATGCAGAAGCTTCTTATTTAATAAAGTCTCATTTTTTAAATTTTTTCCTTATGTCCCTTGCTCTAGGGGACAAAAGCGGTGAAAATATTGCAGTGAGGGATATCCGAGATATGTCCTCCTCTAGGACGTTAATGGTATCACGACTTATATTTAAGTCTTTTATCTATCTTGATTTTATTTTTATGTATGTTGTAAGTTGGTGGTCCAATTTCAATTTTTTTGCATGGAGCTATTCAGTTCTCTCAACACCATTTGTTGAAGAGGCTATTTTTACTCCATTTTGTGCTTCTGTCTCATTTGTCAAATATTAATTGACCATAGAGACATGGTTTTATTTCTGGGCTCACTATTTTGTTCTGTTGATCTATGTGTCTGTTCCTATGCCAGTACCAGACTGTATTGATTACACTTGCCTTGTAATGTAGTTTGATGTCAGGTATTGTGATACCTCCAACTTTGTTTTTCTATCTCAAAATTGCTGCTGTTATTCAGGGTCTTCTATGGATCCATATAAATTTCTTAAATATTTGTTCTATGTCTGTGAAATACACCATTGGTGTTTTAATGAGGATTGCATTGAATATATAAATTGTTTTGGGTAGTATGGGCATCGTGATGATATTCTTCAAATCCATGAACATGGTATATGCTTCCATTTATTTGTGACTTGTTTTTTAAATTTTTATTTTATTAATTTTATTTTAATTTATTTTTTCAAATACATTTGTCTCTGCCAACCCTCCACCACTTTCCCTTGCTCCCTCCCTCCTTCTCTCCTTCAGCTCTTCCCCTTTGGTTTTGTCCATGAGTCCTTGCTATATGTTCCTTGACTTTCCCCTTCGCTTCCTTGTCCCCGCCCCCCCCTTCCCTCTTGTCTCTGTTGATTTCTTTTCCTTTCAGTGTTGCTGGTCTTATTTTCCTTGCAGCTTTGTATTGGTGGTTTGTGACTTCTTTACATTCTTTCCTCAGTGTTGTACAGTTTTCTGTGTACAGGACTTTTACCTCCTTGGTTAAGTTTATTCCTAGGTACTTTATTTTTCATGTTGCTATAGCAAAGGGGATTTTTTCCTGATTTCCAACTCTGATATTTCATTGTTGGTATATAAAAATGCCTTAGATTTCTGAATATTGACTTTGAATCCTGCTGTTCTGTCAATTGTACTTATTAAGTAGAGTAGTCTTTTTGTGGAGTCTATGGGGTTTTCCATGTACACTATATGTCACCTGCAAACAATGATAGTTTTACTTACTCCTTTCAATTTGGATGTCTTTTATTTCTTTTTATTGTCTGATCATTGTGGCTAGAACTTCCAATACTATGTTGAATAGAAGTGGCAAAAGCGGACATCCTTGTCTTGTTCCTGATCTTGGAGGGAAAGCTTTCAGTTGTTGTCCATTGAGTATAATTTGGCTGTAGGTTTCTTATATATGGCCTTTATTATATTAAGGCATGTTCCCTCTATTCCCACTTTGCGAAGTGTTTTTATCATAAATGGATGCTGTATCTTATCAAATGCTTTTTATGCATCTATTGATATGATCATGTGGTTTTTGTCTTTGATTTTCTTTATGTGATGTATTACATTTATTCATTTGCAAATATTGAACCATCCTTACATCCGTGGGATGAATCCCACTTGATCACAGTCTATGATCCTTTTAATGTATTGCTGAATGTGGGTTGCCAATATTTTGTTGAGGATTTTAGCATCTATGTTCATCAACAATATTGGCCTGTAGTTTTAGTTCTTGGTTGTGTCATTATCTCGTTTTGGGATTAGGATGATGCTGACCCCATTGAAAGAGTTTGGGAGACTTCCTTCTTCTTTGATTTTTTGGAATAGTATGAGAAAGACAGGGGTTAGCTCTTCCTTAAATATTTTGTAAAATTTTCCTTTTTGTGAAACCGTCTGGCCAGGACTTTTGTGTGCTGGGAGTTTTTTTCTATTACTGCTTCATTTTCACCAGCTGTTATTGGTCTGTTCAGGCTTTCTGGTTCTTCTTCATTCAGTGCTGAAAGGTTATAATTTCCTAGAAATTTGTTCATTTCTTTGGGGTTTTCATATTTCTTGGCATATACTTTTTAATAGTAATTTCTTACAATCCTTTGTATTGCTGTGGTATATGTTGTTATTTCTCATCTTTCATTTCTGATATTAATTTGGGTCCTCTTCCTTTTCTTGATGACTCTGCTTAAATGCTCGTCGACTTTGCTTATCTTTTCAAGAAACCAGCTCCTGGATTGGTTGATTCTTTGAATTTTTGAAATTGGTTGATTTTTGAAATTCTTTTAGTCTCTATGTCATTCAATTCTGTTCTGATCTTGATTATTTCCTTTCTTATACTCACTCTGGGCTTTGTTTATTGTTTCTCCAGTTCTTGAAGGTGGAGGGTTAGTCTATTTATTTGCAATGCTTTTATCTTTTTTAGGTAGGTCTGTATTGCTATGAATTTCCTTCTCAGCACTGTCTTCTCTGTGTCCCATACATTGTTGACTATTATGTGTTCATTTTCATTTGTTCCCAGAAAATTTTTTTTCTTTTATCTTATTATTAACCCATTCATTGTTTAATAGTGTGCTATTTAGTCTCCATGAGTTTGAAAGTTTATGAGGGTTTTCTTTGAGGCTGGTTTCCAGTTTGAAGCCCTTGCTGTCCATGAAAATGAATGATATTATTTCAATTTTCCTGAATTTGTTGAGGATTGTTTTGTGTCCTATCATATGGTCTATCCTTGAAAATCTTTTGTGTG
The DNA here is from genome assembly GCF_021234165.1 of Pteronotus mesoamericanus. Taxonomy (NCBI): domain Eukaryota; kingdom Metazoa; phylum Chordata; class Mammalia; order Chiroptera; family Mormoopidae; genus Pteronotus; species Pteronotus mesoamericanus. The sequence goes on from NW_026555150.1 coordinate 1,772,175, forward strand.
CATTTAGAAAAAGCATGTATTTTTGTTTTTTGAGATGAAAGGTTTTATATATATATATCAGTTAAATTGATTTGATCTAATGCATCATTTAGTTCCACAATATCCTTGTTAATTATTTTCTTGGATATCTATCCATTTTTGACAGTGAGGTGTTATAATCCCTTACTATCATTGTGTTTCTGTCTATATCTTTCTTGAAATCTTCCAAGATTTTCCTTATATATTGGGGGGCTCATATGTTGGGTGCATATAGGTTTACAATGTTTATCTTTTCTTGATGGATTCTCCCTTTGGGTATTATAAAGTGTCTTTCTGGGTCTCTTTTTATGGCTTTTGTTTAGAAATCTTTTTTTTTCTGATATAAGTATTCCTACCTCTGATTTTTTTTCCTGTTAATTTGCTTGTAATTTTTTTTCCTGCCCTTCATTTTCAGTCTGTGTAGTCCTTCATTCTGAGGTGGGTCTCTTATAGGCAGCATATTTGTGGGTCATGTTTTCATATCCATTCAGCTACCCTGTGTCTTTTGATTGGAACATTTAATCCATTTACATTATAAGTAATTATTGATTGGTACTTATTCATCTTCTCCCTTTGTACCTTTGATCCTCTTTTTCTCACTTTTTCTTTATCTTCTTTAAGCAGTCCCTTTAGGTTATCTTGTAGTGCAAGGTTGGTGGAGGTGTACTCCTTTAGCTTTCTTTAGTCTGGGAAACTCCTTACTTCATCTTCCAATTTAGTTGAGAGCCTTACTCAATAGAGTAGTTTTGACTGCAGGCTCTTGCTTTTCATTACTTGGAATATCTCTGGCCATTCTCTTCGGCCTTGTGGTGTTTCTGTTGAGAAATCAGCTGCTAGCTGTACTGGGGCTTCCTTGTATGTTACTACCTGTTTCTCTCTTGCTGCCTTTAGGATTCTCTATTTGTCTTTGATATTTGCCATTTTAATTGTTTCTTGGAAAGGGTTTTATTTGGTTTCCTCTTGAATGGGACCCTCTGTCTTTTCTGAACTTATGTAACATTTTCTCCCATCCAATTAGGGAAGTTTTCCATCATTACTTCAAACAGGTTCTCTATCCCTTCCTCCCCTTCTTCTCCTTCTGGTGTCCATATTATATGGACATGATTGTGTTTCACTTTATCCAGCATTTCCCTAAATGCCTCTTCATTCTTTTTAAGTCTTTTTTTCATTTTCTTGCTCTTTCTGGGAGGTTTTTTCTATCTTCTCCAGCTGACTAGTTTGATCCTCTGCTTCATCTAACCTGTTTTTGACTCCTTCTACTGTGTTCTTCAATTCAACAATTGTATTTTTCATTTCCTCTTGCCTCTTATTGATAGTTTCTATGTCTTTTTTCATGCTGATAGAGTTAACAATACATTCCTCATAGTTTCCCTGTAGTTTTTGGTAATTCTCTTTGAGCTCACTGAGCTTCCTTAGAACTGTTGTTTTGAGCTCAATATCTGAAAGTTTACTTGCCTTTATTTCATTTATTTCTCTTTCTGGGGATTCCTCCTTTCCTTTCTCTTGCGGGGTGTTTGTTTTTCTTCCTGTTATTTGTGAGACTTCTTTTTTGCTTCTGCTTCTTAAATTCATCTGTCTTGATTTTCTTACTTTGTGATGTGAACTTCTCTGGTGGGAGACCACTTTTTTTTTCCCTGTCTTTCTGCATCTACCTCTGATGATGTCAGCTGTTGACACCATCTGACATTAGGCAGCCTTTAAGAGTCTTCCAGGAATCTACTGTCTGTGTCTTTCTCCTCCAGTTGTTAATCTACTCACTCTGCCCTCAGCAGTCAGGTCAGGGCAGAGTCCCTCCTGTGGTCAGGCCTATTGTGTACTTTCACACTGCTGACACTCAGGGGAATAGTCTGCCTTAGCAATATGGCTGCTGCCATATGGGGGAGGAGTCAGCACTGGTTCCCCCTGGCTATTCCCTCAGTTATCTCCCCAAAGCCTCCATTGCCAGACTTTTGTCAAGACTCTTTAGGCCACTCTGAATCTGCTTTAGCCAGGGATTACTATCTGTGACTGCCACTCTGTACTCAGCACCCAGGATTACCCAACACCAGACTGGGCTGAGCCTACTCTCGGCATGGCTATTGTGTTGTTTCATGTAGCTGCCACTCAGGGGAGTGGACTGCCTGAGCAAGATGGCAGCTACATAATGTTGCATGAGTCAACACCCAGACCCCGCCATCCACTTTTTCAATTCTTTCCCCCAAGCTTCCTTCTCCAGTTTCTCCTCAGGTGGCTCCAGCCCATTCTGCTTCCACCAGAGCCCAGAGAAAGTGGTTGCCACTACAAATTTTTGTGTTGCTCTTTTTAATGGCCCTTTGCATCTCTGCCACCTGTCTCAGGCAGAGAGCACACTGCCACTTTTCCCAGCTGGCTGGTATGTGTGTGCTTTTTGGACTCTGGTGCTGTAGGCTGGAGATCCAAGTTTATGGTTTAGATGTTGCTCTTCTCAGGGGGGTCCAACTGGTCGTTTCAACATCCCTCATGCCCTGCCACCCATGGGTGCCTATTCTACCCTCTAGAGCCTCTACCACACTCCTTACCAGTTAGGTTGTGCTAAAGCCGATTCTTCTGTCTGTCCAAGGTTTTAAGGCTCCTCTCTCACTATTCAGTTGTTTTCCAGGTTATTTCTTCACAGTTTAGTTGTAATTCCAGATTGGTCCTGGGAGGTGGTCAGTGTGACTTCCACTCACTACTCTGCCATCTTGAAGTCCACTACCCATCTTTTGTTTTTTAATCTATCATGATAAAGCAGACTGATTTTGAAGTCTATGTCAGATTCCTATAGAAGTATGATATGCATACTAGATAAAACCTTATTTGAGGCCCTGACTAGTTAGCTCAGTTGGTAAGAGGGTTTTCTCCAATACCCCAGTGTTGTGTGTTCAATCTCTGGTCAGGGCACATGCAAGGATCAACCAATGAATGCATAACTAAGTGGAAAAACAAGTCAATGCTTCTCTCTCTCTTTCTCTCCTTCTTCCCTCTCTTTGTCTCTCTAAAATGAACTTTGTAAAAAAAAAATCTTACATGAAAATAAAACTATTTTTGTGTATAGAAATAATTATGTCAAAAATTGTGACAGGGTAATTAGAGAGAGAAAAGAAAAAAATGTTGGAACATTAGAGATAGAAGAAATCATATTTGATTATGGGGACATGACCTCGACCACACAAAACAGATGGTTATTTTCTTCCTGATATCCTCTAAGAAACAGATTTCATAGACTCTGTTGTACATTGTTTCCAATATCTTATCATATTCATATTTGAGGTTTTTGGTGTATAAATAATTTCAGTTTTATTCTATGCATATATTTTTAGGTATCTTCCAATATGGATCATATACAAAAAGATCAATCGGCATCTTTCTAATAATAATTATACAATTTGATTGAAATAGGATACCACCTCTTCTCTAGAACAAAACCATTCAGTTTCCATATTAAATTTCCTCAGAGAATTTAACTCTACTGTCTAAATATTAGCTTTACTATTCCCAAATAATTTTCCAGACAATATGTATCTTCATAAAAGGAAGATGAGCCCAAACTGCATCAAATATTCTTGTTATCATTGTTCACTCTCTTTCAGCATCCATGTTACCTGTGACTCAACTACAATTATCTGTGCTTATAAAATCTAGCTTTGATCTTCTTCATAAGCATTAGTTTTACAGCTCCACCTGTGTAACTGCATAACATTGCTTGACATTTTGGTGTCATTCATTCATTGAATTACAAAAAAATATGCTTTTTTAAACCTGATTCAGCCCAACCTCCAATTTCCTTTACCACGCTCACAGTTCCTTTTAAATTTTACTTTAGTTTCAAATTAAATTTATTGGTGTGACACTGGTTGACAAAATTATACAAACTATATGTGCACAATTCTATAACACATAATCTGTACACTGTATTGTGTATTCACCTCCCCAGGTCAAGTCTACATCCCTCCCCATTTATCTCCCCTATGCCCTCTCCTACAACCCTTCTGCCAGCTATCCACACACTGTTGTTCATGTCCATAAGTATTTTTATCTTTTTTTTCCTGCTCAAGCCCCACCCCTTAACCCCAATCCAGAGCTGTCAGCCTGATCTCTATTTATGTGTCTGTCTCTATTTTGCTTGTTAGTTCATTTTGTTCATTAGATTCTGCATATGAGTGAAATCATATGGTTTCCTCTGACTGACATATTTCACTTAGCATAATGTTCTCCAGGTCCATCCATATTGTTGCAAAGGCTAAAATTTCTTTCTTTATTTTGATCAAGTAGTATTCCATTGTGTAAATGTGCCACCTGTTTTTATCTACTCATCTACTGATGGACACTTGGGCTGCTTCCAAATCATGGCTATTGTAAATAACACTGCAATGAACATAGGATAGGGGTTCATATATTCTTTTGAATTCAAGACTCAAGTTTATTTGGACATATTTCCAGAAGTAGAACTGCTGGATCATAAGGCAACTCCATTTTTAATTTTTTGAGGTAACTCTGTACTGCTTTCCACAGTGTCTGCACCAATCTGCATTGCCACTAAGAGTGCAAAAGTATTCTTTTTCCTTCACACCAACACTTGTTGTTTGTTGATTTATCGATGATATTCATTCTGACAGGTGCAAGGTGGTATATCATTATGGTTTTAATTTTAACTCCTCTGATTATTAATGACATTGAGCATTTTTCCATATGTCTGTTGTCCATCTGTATGTCCTTGTTGGAGAACTGTCTATTCAGATCCTTTGCCTGTTCTTTAATTGATATTATTTTTTTTGGTGTTGGGCTTTTGAATATTTTATAAATTTTGGATATTAACATCATATCAACATGTACCATTGGTGAACATGTTCTCCCATTCAGTGGGTTGAATTTTTAATTTGGTGACTGTTTCCTTTGATTTTTTTCATCATCATTTATTTATTTTTTAAATTTTAAAATCATGTTTATTCTATTACAGTTGTCTCAATTTTCCCCTTTTCCCTCTCCATCCATCCTACCCCACCCACTCCCACAGTCAATTCACATTCTGTTGTCCATGTCTGTGGGTCATTCATACATGTTCTTTGCCTAGTCCCATCTCCTTCTTTCCATAATTGTCCTCTTTCCCCAAACCCTCTGGTCACTTTCATTCTGCTCCATGTTTCCACATCTGCGGTTTATTTTGTTTGTTAGTTTCTTTTGTTGAATAGATTCCACTTATAGGTGAGATCATATGGTATTTGTCTTTCACCCAAAGCTTCTTTGACTTAGCATAATATTCTCCAGTCCTATCCATGTTGTTGCAAAAGGTAAGCATTCCATCTTTCTTTTTTATTTCTCTCTCTCTTTCTTTTGTTTGTTTGTTTCTTTCTTTCTCTCTCTTTCTTTCTTAAATGCAGATTGATTTTATTTATTTTTTAAATGTAAAAGTCAATTAAAAATATGAAGACATTTAAAATCATTATAAAGTCTCAGCAATTAAAACAACATGACACCATCACAGAAATAGTCAAGTAGATCAATGAAATACAATGAGCATTGTAGAAACTGACATATATATATATGTCTAACAATGTAATATATGATTAAATTGATATTTCAAGTCAATGGGGAAAATAATGCTTATTAAACAAATAATGTGCATGGATCACTACTTCTTGAAATAAAACAAATATAGAGACCCATTTCACACATTATACAAGAAATATTCAGGTGAGTTAAAAATCAGTAATATGTAGAATCTAAGGAGTTTTAAGAAAAAATACAAACTAATAATTTTCTTACCCTGAAGTAAGTTATAAAGTAAAATATTGACAATATGACTATATTAAACATTTAAGACAATATAGTAATATACATATAAAATAATTTAAAGACATTTAATAGAATGGGAAACTATTTGCCACATATCTAAAAAAGGGATAATTGTTTTGTTTTGTTTTCTTTTATGAAAAAAATTCTACAAACTAATCAAAAAATTATAAAGAATACAAAAAATCATTTAAAGTTTTTTTTAAAAATAATAGAAATAGTCAAGAAATATATTTTTGATATGCAAAACTTTAAGTTTGATGCAGTCTCATTTATTTAATTTTTCCTTTGTTTTTCTTGCCCAATGAGATATATCAGAAAAATTATTACTACAAGAAATGTTCAAGATTTCACTGCCTCTGTTTTCTCTTTGGCTTTTTATGGTTTCAAGTCTAATATTTAAGCCTTTAATCTATCTTAAGGTTATTTTTGTATATATTATAAAAAGGCAGTCTATTGCAAATTTTTACACATATTTTTCTAATGTAGCAAACATGATTTATTGAATAGACTATTTTTATCCTATTGCATGTTTTTGCCATCTTTGTCAAATATTAACTGACTATAAAGGCTTGGGTTTTATTTCTGGGATCTCTATTCAGTTCCACTGATCTATATTTCTGTTTCTATGCCAGCAACAGGTTGTTTTGATTACTATGGCATCGTAGCATAGTTTGACATAAATTCCTCCAGATTTGTTCTTGTTTCTGAAGATTATTGTGGCTTCTGGATGTTTTGTTGTTTCACATAAATTTTTATAATATTTGTTTTCTAGTTCTGTGAAATATTCCTATCTTTATAGGAATTATGAAATATTGGTATCTTTATAAGAATTATGTTTAATCTGTAGATTGCCTTGTGTAGTACAGGTATTGTAATGATGTTAATTCTCTCTATCCATAAACATGGTATGTGCTTCCACTTATTTCTATTTTCTTCAATTTATTTCTTCAAGGTCTCATAAATTTCTGAGTTCGGGATTTTCACTTCTTTGGTTAAATTTATTCCTAGGTAATCTTTTTGATGCAATTGCAAATGGGATTATTTTCTTAGTTTGATTTAAGTTTAATTTTTAAGTTTAATTTTGGTGTATATAAATGCAACTAATTTCTGAATTTTCATTTGTATCCTACTATTCTAATGAATTAATTTATCAGTGTAGTAGGTTTTTTGGTGGAATGTTTAGGGTCCTCAATATTCAATATCATGTCATCTGCAATGCATTTTACTTCTTCCTTTACAATTTAGATGCCTTTTATTTCTTCTTGTCTGATTCTTGTGACTAGAAATTCCAGTCCTACATTGAATAAAAAGCAGGCAAAATGGGCATCTCTTTTTTAAGACCTTTAGGGTAATGCTTGCAGTTTTTGCCCATTGAGTATGATGTTGGCTATGGGTTTGTCATATATGGCCTTTATTATGTTGATCTATGCTCCCTCTATTTCAAATTTGCTGATAGATTTCTTTTTTATCATAAATGAGTGCTACAGTTTATCAAATGCCTTTTCTGCATATATTGATGTGATCAAGTGGTTGTCATTCTTCATTTCTTTGATGTGGTGTATAACCTTTATGGATTTTTGGAGATTATACAAATCTTATATCTTCAAAATAAATCCCACTTATCATGTTGTATAATGTGTATAATATATTGCTGGATCTGGTTTGCTAACATATTCTTGAAGATTTTAGCATGTATGTTCATCAGGGATAATAGTCTACAATATTCTTTCTTTGTAATGTCCTCATCTAATATTGGAATTAGAATAATGCTGGCCTTGCAAAATGAGCTTGTGAGTTTTCGCTCCTCTTGAATTTTTTGGAATATTTTGAGAACGGTAGGTATATGCTCTTTATTTATTTATTTATTTATTTATTTATTTATTTATTTATTTATTAAATACATTTGTCTCTGCCTCTCCCCCACCACTTTCCCTTGCCCTCTCCCTCCTTTCCTCCCTCGGCTCTTCCTCTTTGATTTTGTCCATGAGTCCTTGCTATATGTTCCTTGACTTGCCCCTTCCTTTCCTTTTCCCCGCTCCGCTTCCCTCCTTTCCTCTTGTCTCTGTTGATTTATTTTCCTTTCAGTGTTGCTGGTCATATTTTCCTTGCATCTTTGTATTGTTGGTTAGATTCCGCTTGTAGGTGAGATCATATGGTATTTGTCTTTAGCCCTCTCGCTTATTTCTCTTAGCATGATGTTCTCCAGTTCCATCCATGCTGTCGCGAAGATTAATAGTTCTTTTTTTCTTTCTGCTGCGTAGTATTCCATCGTGTATATGTACCATTACTTTTTGATCCAATCATCTACTGATGGGCATTTAGGTTGCTTCCAACACTTGGCTATTGTAAATTGTGCTGCTATGAACATTGGGGTGCATAGGTTCTTTTGTATTGGTGTTTTGGTGTTCTTAGGGTATAGTCCCAGCAGGGGAATCACTGGATCAAAAGGCAGTTCCATTTTCAGCCTTTGGACGAAATTCCACACTGCTTTCCACAGTGGCTGCACCAGTCTGCATGCCCACCAACAGTGTAAAGGGGTTCCCTTTTGTCCACAGCCTCGCCAGCACCTGCTGTTTGTTGATCTGTTAATGATGGTCATTCTGACTGGTGTCAGGTGGTACCTCATGGTGGTTTTGATCTGCATTTCTCTGATGACTAGTGATGCTGAGCAACCTTTCAAATGATTCTGGGCCCTCTGTATCTCCTCCTTGGAAAAGCATCTGCCCAGGTCCTTTGCCCATTTTTTGATGGATCGTTTGTCTTCTTGGAGTGGAGTCGAGTGAGTTCTTTATATATCTTGGAGATCAAACCTCTATCTGATGTATCATTAGCAAATATATTTTCCCAAATGGTTGGCTCCCTTTTCATTTTGCTTATGTTTTCTTTAGCCATGCAGAAGCTTCTTATTTTGATGAGGTCCCACTTGTTTACTCTTTCCTTTTATGTCCCTTGCTTTAGGAGACAAATCAGTGAAAAAATTGCTGCGTGGGATATCTGAGAGTTTCCTGCCAATGTTTTCCTCTAGGACTTTGATGGTGTTGCAACTTATATTTAAGTCTTTTATCCATCCTGAGTTTATTTTTGAGTATGGTGCCAGCTGATGATCCAATTTCTAGTTTTTGCATGTAACCGTCCAGCTCTCCCAACACCATTTGTTGAAGAGGCTATTATTGCTCCATTTTATGCTTCTGCCCCCTTGGTCAAATATTAGATGCCCATACAGACCTGGGCTTATTTCTAGGCTTTCTATTCTGTTCCAGTGGTCTATGGGTCTGTTCTTGTGCCAGTACCAGATTGTTTTGAGTATAGTGGCTTTATCGTAGAGTTTGATGTCTGGTATTGTGATCCCTCCTACTTTGTGTTTCTTTCTCAAAATTGCTGAGGCTATTTGGGGTCGTTTGTGGTTCCATATAAATTTTTGAAATGTCTGTTCTATTTCTGGGAAATACGTCATTGGTATCTTAATAAGGATTGCTGTGAATCTATAAATTGCTTTGGGTAGTATGGACATTTTGATATTAATTCTTGCAATCCATGAGCATGGTATATGCTTCCATTTATTTGTGTCTTCCTTAATTTCTTCTTTCAATGTTGTATAGTTTTCTGAGTACAGGTCTTTTACGTCTTTCATTTAATTTATGCCTAGGTACTTTATTTTTCTTTTTGCTATATCAAATGGTATTTTTTCTCTGATTTCTTCTTCTTCTATTTCATTGTTGGTGTACAAAAATGCCTTTTATTTCTGAATGTTGACTTTGTATCCTGCTGCTTTGCCAAATTCACTTCTTAGGTTGAGGAGTTTTTCTGGTACAGCCTACAGGGTTTTTTATGTACACTATCATGTCATCTGCAAACAATGATAGCTTTACTTCCTACTTTCCTATTTGGATGCCTTTTATCTCTTTCTCTTGTCTGACCGCTGTGGCTAGGACTTCCAATACAATGTTGAAAAGAAGCGGTGAGAGCGGACATCCTTGTCGTGTTCCTGATCTTAGTGGGAAAGCTTTCATTTTTTGCCCGTTGAGTATGATATTGGCTGTAGATTTTTCATATATGCCCTTTATTATGTTGAGGAAAGCCACAATTATTCCCATTTTCCTGAGTGTTTTGACCATAAATGGGTGCTGTACCTTTTTGAATGTTTTTTTTTTTTTTGCATCTATCGAGATGATCATGTGGTTTTTGTCTTTTCTTTTATTTATGTGATGTATCACGTTTACTGATTTGTGTATATTGAACCATCCCTGCATCCCTGGGATGAATCCCAGTTGATCGTGGTGGATAATATTTGTAATGTATTGCTGGATGCGGTTTGCCAATATTTTGTTGAGGATTTTAGCATCTATGTTCATCAGCTAAATTGTCCTGTAGTTTTCTTTCTTTGTAAGGTCTTTGTCAGGTTTTGGGATCAGGGTGATACTGGCCTCATGGAAAGAGTATGGGACTCTTCCCTCCTCTTGGATTTTTTGGAATAGTCTGAGAAAGACAGGGGTAGCTCTTCCTTAAATGCTTTGTAAAATTCTCCTGTGAAACCATCCGACCCTGGGCTTTTGTGTGCTGGAAGGTTCTTGATTACTGCTTCAATTTCCCCAGCTGTTATCGGTCTGTTCAAGCTTTCTCTTTCTTCCTCCTTCAGTGTTGGAAGATTGTACTTTCCTAAAAATGTACCCATTTCCTCAAGATTTTCAAATTTCTTGGCATATAATTGTTCATAATAGTTTCTGATGATCATTTGTATTTCTGTGGTATCAGTTGTCATTTCTCCTCTTTCATTTCTGATATTATTAATGTGGGTCCTCTCCCTTTTATTCTTGATGAGTCTGCTTAAAGGCTTCTCAATTTTATTTATCTTTTCAAAGAACCAGCTTCTGGATTGGTTGATCCTCTGAATTGTTCTTTTTGTCTCTATGTCATTCAGTTCTGCTCTAATCTTGACTATTTCCTTCCTTCTACTTGCTCTGGGATTTATTTGTTGTTGTTTCTCCAGTTCTTCAAGTTGTAGTGTTAGGTATTTTATTTGAAATGTTTCTATCTTTTTTAGGTAAGCCTGTATTGCTATGAACTTCCCTCTCAGGACTGCCTTTGCTGTATCCCATAGGATTTGGACTCTTGTCTGTTCATTTTGATTTGTTTCCAGAAATTTTTTGGTTTCTTCTCTTATTTCATTATTGACCCATTCATTGTTTAGTAGTGTACTGTTCAGTCTCCATGAGTTTCCAAGTTTTTGAAGTTTCTCTTTGAGGTTGATTTTGAGTTTCAAGGCCTTTTGGTCTGAGCAAAAGTTTGGTATTATTTCAATTTTCCTGAATTTGCTGAGGTTTGCTTTGTGTCCTATCATGTGGTCTATCTTTGAAAAACTGCCATGAGCATTTGAAAGAATGTGTATTTTTCTTCTTTGGGATGTAAGGTTCTATATATGTCATTTAAGTCTCTTTGATTCAGTGTGTCATTGAGCACCACAATATGTTTATTAATGTTTTGTTTGGAAGATCTGTCCATTTTTGACAGTGGGGTGTTGAAATCCCCTACTCTCAGTGAGTTGCTGTCTATATCTTTTTTGAAGTCATCCAACAATTTCCTTATAAATTTGGGGGCTCCTATATTCGGAGCATATACGTTTACAATGTTGATGTCTTCTTGATAGATTCTTCCTTTAAATATTATAAAGTGCCCCTCTGGGTCTCTCTTTATGGCCTTAGTTTTGAAATCTACTTTGTCTGATACAAGTATGGCAACCCCGGCCTTTTTCTCATGCCCATTTTCTTGGAATATTTTTTTCTATCCCTTTACTTTCAATCTGTGTAGGTCTTTTGCTCTGAGGTGGGTCTCTTATAGGCAGCATATGTGTGGGTCATGTTTTCTTATCCATTCAGCTACCCTGTGTCTTTTGATTGGGGCATTTAGTCCATTCACATTGAGAGATATTACTGATAGAAACTTACTCATCTTTTCTGTTTGTACCTGTGTTCCTCTCTCTCTCATTCTTTTTCTTCATCTGCTTAAACCAGTCCCCTTAGCATATCTTGGAGTGCTCGTTTGGTAGATATATATTCTTTTATCCTTTTCTTTTCTGGGAAACTCCATATTTTCCCTTCTATTTTAATGGAGAGCCTAGATGGGTAGAGCAGCCTTGGCTGTAGGCCCTTTCTTTTCATGCCTTTGAATATTGGTGTCATTCCCTTCTGGCTTGTGTTTCTGTTGAAAAGTCAGCTCCTAGGCGTATCGGGGCCCCCTTGTATGTTACGTTCTTCTTCTCCCTTGCTGCCTTGAGGATTCTCTCTTTGTCTTTGACATTTACCATTTTAATGATGTTGTATGTGTCTTGGATTGGACCTCTTTGAGTCCCTCTTGAGTGGGGTCCTTGTGCCTCCTGGATCCATGAGAGCCTTTCTCTCCTCACATTCGGGACATTTTCCATCATTACTTTTTCAAGGAGGTTCTCTATCCCTGTTCCTCTTCTTCTCCTCCTTCTGGTATCCCCATTATACGGATATTATTGCCTTTCAGGTTTTCCTGCATTTCCCTAAATGGCTCTTCATTCTTTTTGAGCCGTTTTTCCATTTCTTTTTCTTTCTGGGAGCTTCCTTCTACGTTGTCCTCCATCTCACTGATTCGATCCTCGGCTTCATCCAGCCTGCTTTGGATTCCTTCTACTGTGTTCTTCAATTCAGAAATGGTATTCTTCATATTCTGTGGTCTCTTCTTGATAGTTTCTATGTCCTTTTCCAGGCTGATATAGTTTGCTGTAAGATCCTGATAGTTTTTCTGCAGATTCTCATAGTTCTCTTTGAGCTGGCTGAGCTCATTGAGCTTCCTTAGAACCAGTGTTTTGAATTCAGTATCTGATAGTTCCCTTGCCTCTATGTCATTTAGCTCTCTCTGTGCGGAGTCCCCTTTTCCACTCATTTGGCAGTAACTGCTTTTTCTTCTCATTTTTGTGAGAGTCTGTTAAGTATTTTTGTCCTTTACTTTTCTTTCTGGGCCTGCCTCTGATGATGTCAGTTGTTGACCCTATAGGGCCTTGGGTTGTTTGTTTGAGCCTTCCAGGAGTCTAATGCCTGTGTCTGACTCCTGCTTAGAGCAGGTCTGTGACCTCTTCGGTCAGGGCTGGGCTATTTTTGGGGATCTCTCTGCACTCTCACGGCGGATCCTTGAGCGTGCTCCCAGAGTGGCAGGATCCCTCACCTGTCTGAGCTCTCATGTACTTGCCCCAGTCCAGGGGGCTTTCGCGACCTCGTGTACTCATCTGGCCCCCCTTGCTGGCGAGCTCCGCGGCACTGGTTAGTTTAGGGTCTTCTATTGTGTATTTTCCCTGCTTTTGACTCTGTGGTTGCCTTGCTTGCCCTCGCCAAATGGGGACTCCGGAAATGGGAGGAAGTCAGCTCCAGGACTCTCTGGTTAATCCTGTCTCCGGTCTCTCCTCCAGGTACTCTGGGCAGCTCTACTAATTTTGTGGGCCACTTCGCAATCGCGGATGGGTGGGTCAATTTACTCCTGCCCTTGCTGCTCTGTGCACTCCCTTGCAGGCCTTTTTGGTGCCAGTCTGTGGGAGGCCTTGCCGGTCGGTGCAAGCATTCTCCAACCCTCGCCGGTCACAGGGTGCAAGGGTGCACACTTGCACTGGGTGTTTTTGGGGTGTCTATGTGTGGTTTTCGGCTTTTTGCTCTTTGGGTGTATGGCCTCTTCTTGCGCAATGGAGACTGCAGCAAGGAGAAAGAGTCGGGACTCCCCGGTTCCTCCTCCCGTTCTTTCCCCAATGCCTCAGTTTCTAGTCTCTCCTCAGGAGTCTCTGGGCAGTTCTCTGACCCCTTCGGCCAAGGATCCACCCGCTGTGTGGACTGTGTTTCAATTGCAGGCAGTCTGGTTCATGCGTGCCCCGCTTCTGCCTCTTTGGGGTCGCGTCTTTCCAGCCCACAATGGGGACTACAGAACAGGGAGGGAGTTGGCACTCCCTGGTTCCTCCTCCCGTTCTTTCCCCAACGCCTCTGTCTCCAGTCTCTCCTCAAGGCTCTCCCAGCCAGTCTGCACTCAGCCCCGCAGCTCACATCCGTACAAGCTCTGTGCGGAGCACACAAAAGGCAGGTTAATTGATTCCCTTATGCCTGAGTGAGATGGTAGGTGCAGAGTGGGAGGCGTGCCATCACCGGGGCTCCCCCGGCCGCCGTGTCAGTTCTCTTCACAAAGTTTTCCTCATCAATCTTTTCCCAGGCACCAGCCCACCCTGCTGCTGCCTCTCCCCAGAGATCAAGGAGGATGGCTACCAGTGCAACTTTTGTGTTTGCCCTTTAAATGTCTCTTTGCATCCCCAGCCACCTGTCTCTGGCAGAGAACTCCCCTAAGCTTTTTGGGGTTGCATTTTGTCTGTATTTTCTTGTCTTTAGCTGCTGTAGTTTAGGGGTTCCTGTTTATGATTCAGACCCCGTTCTTCTCGGGGGAAGCTAACTGGCCATTTCAATGTCCCTCTGGTGGCAGTGCCCATGGGCACCCAGCCCACCCTCTGGAGCCTCCACCGCAATTCTCACCTGTTGGGATGTGTGAGAGTAGAATTCACTGTCCGTGGCACCAAGGCTTCTCTCCCACTATGGCTCCACTGCTTTTCGGGTGATTACTCCATCATTTATTTGCAATTCTTGTTTGGTTTTGGGAGGAGGTCAGCGTGACTCCCATTCACTCCTCCACAATCTTCTCCTCTGATTTCGGTATAAGCTCTTTTATTGTTTGGTAAAATTTACCTTTTAAGCCATCCGGTCCAGGGATTTTATTTGTTGGGATTTTTTATTTTATTTTTTTGCTACTGTTTTATTTCTTTAGTTTTAATCAGTCTATTCAGATGTTTTGATTATTTCTGATTCATATTTTGAATATTGTATGTTTTTAGGAATTTACTTATTTTGTCCAGATTTTCCAATTTGTTGGTATATAGTTGTTCATAAAATATTTTTCTAATCCTTATGTTTCATTGTTGTCAGTTGTCACTTCTCTTTCAGTTCTTATTTTATTTATTTGGGTCCTGTCTGTTTTTTTTTTTTTTTTTTCTTGATGGATCTGGTTAAAGGTTTGCTGATCAGGCTCTGGTGCTCTAGACTGGAAATCCCCACTTATGGTTTAGAACCTGCTCTTCTCAGGGGTGTCCAACTGGCCGTTTCAATATCCTTCTGGTGCTGCTGCCCGTGGGTTCCCGCCCACTTTCTTGAGCCTCCACCATACTCCTTACCAGTTAGGTTGTGCTAAAGCTCATTCCTCTGTCTGCCTAAGGTTATAAAGCTTCTCTCTCTCTACTGTTCAGTTTTTTGTTCTAGGTGATTTCTCCACAATTTAGTTGTAATTCCAGGTTGGTCCAGGGAGGAGGTCAATGTGACTTCCACTCACTCCTGTACCATCTGGATTCTCCTGATGTGATTTTAATCTACTTAAATTTATTGAGAATTATTTTGTGCTTTAACATGTGGTCTATTCTAGAAATTTTCCCATGTGCACTAAAAAAATACACATTATGCAGCTTTTGAGTGAAATACTCTCAATATATCAATTAAATCTATCTAATCTAGGGTGTCCTTTGAGGCTGCTGCCTATTTTTTGCTGTTGTTGATGATTTTCTCTCCAAAAGACCTTTCCCTTGATATCCACCAAAATTTTTCTTTACATATTTAGGTGGTCCTATGTTGAGTGCATATATATTTACAAGCATTATATCCCCTTGTTTAATTGCTCCTTTTATTGTTAGGTAGTATTTTTTCTTTCTCTCTTACTATTTAGCCTTTGTTTTAAAGTCTTTTTTTATCAGATGTAAGTATTGCTACACCAGCTTTTGTACTTTTCCATTGCATGAAATATCTTTTTCCATTCATTTACTTTTAGTGTGTGTGGTTCTTTTGTTCTGAGATGGGTGTCCTATTGGCAGCATATATATGGGTCTTGTTTTCTTATACATACTCTTTATGTCATGATTTCTGATTCTGATATTTCATTGTTGGTGTATAAAAATGCCTTCAATTTCTGAATATTGACTTAATATCCTGCTGTTTTGCCAAATTCACTTATTGGGTTAAGTAGTTTTTTGGTGGAGCCTATGGGGTTTTCTATGTACACTGTCATGTCATCTGCAAACAATGAGAGTTTTACATCCTCCTTTCCAGTTTTGATGCCTTATATTTCTTTTTCTTGTCTGCTCGCTGTGGCTCGGACTTCCAATATTATGTTGAATAGACGTGGTGAAAGCAACCTTGTCTTGTTCCTGATCTTAGTGGGAATGCTTTTAGTTTTTGCACGTTAAGTATGAGGTTAGTTGTAGGTTTTTCACCTATGGCCTTTATTATGTTGAAGTATGCCCCCTTTATTCCCATTTTTCTGAGTGTTTTTTATCATAAGTGGGTGCTGTACCTTATCAAATTCTTTTTCCGCATCTATTGATATGACCGTGTGATTTTTGTCTTTCCTTTTGTTTATGTGATGTATTATGTTTATTTATCTGCGAATATTGAACCATCCATGCATCCCTGGGATGAACCCCACTTGATCATGGTGGATGATCTTTTCCAGTTATTGCTGGATGCAGTTTGCCAATATTTTGTTGAGGACTTTAACATCTATGTTCATCAGTGATATTGGCCTGTAGTTTTCTTTCTTGGTTGTGTCTTTATGTGGTTTGTGGGTTAGGATAATGCTGACCTCATAAAAAGAGTTTTGGAGTCTTCTCTCTTCTTGGACTCTTTAGAATAGTTTGAGAATGATAAGGGTTAGCTCTTCCTTAAATGTGTTATAAAATTCTCCTGTGAACCCATCTGGTCCTGGGTTTTTGTGTGCCGGGAACATTTTGATTACTCCTTCAATTTCACCAGCTGTTATTCATCTCTTCAGACTTTCTGCTTCTTCTTCATTCAGTGTTTGAAGGTTATGTTTTTTCTAGAAATGTGTTCATTTCATCGAGGTTTTCAAATTTCTTGGCATATTCTTGTACATAGTGATTTCTTACAATCCTTTTTATTTTTTCAGTATCAATTGTGATTTCTCCTCTTTCATTTATGATATTATTTATTTGAGTCTTCTACATTTCTTTTGTTGATGAGTCTGCTTAAAGGCTTGTTGATTTTGTTTATCTTTTCAAAGAACCAGCTCCTAGATTGGCTGATCCTTTCAATTGTTCTTTTTGTCTCTATGTCATTCACTTCTGCTCTAATCTTGACTATTTCCTTCCTTCTACTTGCTCTGGCATTTATTTGTTGTTGTTTCTCCAATTCTTGAAGTTGTAGGATTAGGTCGTTTATTTGAAATGATTCTCTCTTTTTTAGGCAGGCCTGTATTGCTATGAACTTCCCTCTCAGGACTGCCTTTGCTGTGGCCCATAGGTTTTGGACTGTTGTGTGTTCATTTTCATTTGTTTCCAGAAACTTCTTGATTTCTCCTTATCTCACTATTGACCCATTCATTGTTTAATAGTGTGCTGTTCAGTCTCCATGAGTTTGCAAGTGTTTGAGGTTTCTCCTTGAGTTTGGTTTCCAGTTTCCAGCCCTTGTGGTCTGAGAAAATGCTTGGTATTATTTTAATTTTCCTGAATTTGCTGAGGCTTGTTTTGTGTCCTATCATGTGGTCTATCTTTAAAAATGTTCCATGTGCATTTGAAAAGAATGTGTATTTACTTCTTTGGTATGAAAGGTTCTATATACATACTCTTATGTCTTTTGATTCAAGGATTCACACCCTTTACAATTAAATACATTACAGATAGATACGTGTTCATTGCCATTTCATTCTTTTAATTGTGTTCCTCTTCCTCCTCCTCCTTCTTTCATCCTCTCTCTATAGTGTTGTTATTTTATTTATTTATCTTTACAGAGTGGGGAAATCAGGGAGAAATAGGGAGAGAAACATCACTGTTTGAGAGATACATCAGATCAGTTGCCTCTGTTATACCTGGGGACCTGACTCACAACCCAGCCATATGCCATGACTGGGAATCAAACTAGCAATCTTTAGTTTTGCAGGCCAGCACTCAATCCACTGAGCCACGCCAGCCAGGGCTCTTTGTCTTGTTAAAATAGGTCTTTTAACATTTCTTTTAATACTGGTTTGATGTTAAGAAATTCCTTTAGATTTTTCTTTTCTGGGAAGTATTTTATTTCTCTTTCAATTTTAAATGCTAGCCTTACTGGTTAAAGTAGTTTTGGTTGTAGGTCTTTGCTGTTTGTTTCTTTAAATATTTCATGCCAATCTCTTCTGGCTTGATATGTTTCTGTTGAGAAAATAGCTGACAGTCTTATGGGAGGCCCCTTGTAATTAACTCTCTGTTTTCTCATGCAGCTTTTAAGATTCTCTCTTTGTATTTTACTATTGCCATTTTCATTTTGATGTGTCGTGATGTGGTCCTCTTTGGGTCTATCATTTTTGGGACTCTCTGCTTCCTGGACTTGTGTGTTTTCTGTTTTCACTAGGTTAGGGAGCATTTTTGTCCTTATTTATTCATATATGTTCTTAATTTCTTGCTCTCTCTCTTCTTCTAGTACCCATATGATATGAATGTTTTTATGCTTCATGTTTTCCCAAAGGTCCCTTAAAGGATCCTCATTTTTAAAAGTTCCTGTATTTTTGCTGCTATGATTGGGTGTTTCTTTCTACATTGTTTTCAAAGTTGCTGATTCAATAATCTGCATCACCCAACCTACCCTTTTGTCCTCTCAGTGTGTTCTTTATTTTAGATATTGTATTTTTCTTTCCTGATTGGTTGCTTTTTATTATTTTTATTTTCTAACATGCTGTTGGGTATTTTTATAACCATGACTTGGAACCTCTGTATACTGTAAATTGCTCGCCTCTCTTTCATTTAGCTCTTTTTCTAGAGATTTCTCCTGTTCTTTTATTTGATACATGATTCTTTGTGTCTCATTTTGGCTGCCTCTTTGTGTATGTTTCCATGTATCAGATATATCTTCTATGACTCTCACTCTTGGTAGAATGGCCTTAGTAGGTGTCCTGTGGGGTCCAATTTTGCAGTCTGCTTGATCACCTAAGCTGGTGCACTGGGAATGTCCTTTTTGTGTGTTATGTGGCCTCACCTGTCGTAATTGAGTCTTGATTGCTATTGGCTAATTTGAATGTGAGATTGATCCTCAGTCTGACAAACTGTGAGGCTCTGACCATGTCAAGTGCATTTCTGTGCAGGTGCTAACCCTATGAAACAGAATTTCCCTCAACAGGATTTGGAGCCTGCCATGCTCTACGTTATGGTGATAGTGAAGCTTATTGGAACCTGTCCTGTTGCTTGAAGCTGCTACTGGGTTTGTTGGTTCTGGGCCTTTTGGCAGCAACTCTGGTATGGGCAATGTCAAATGCTACCTGTGACTGGTCCTGAGAAATCTGTTTGGAGCTACAAGTGATTTACAGTTTGTTGCTGCCTATTCTGGGCCTTGGTGCACATTGGAAGAACTTAGGTGTGCACTAAGTTTGGCTTTTAAGGGTTCAAAAGTTGTACAGAAGAAGTCCCAAGACACACCGAGACCCACCTCTGCCTGCTGGCTGCCTATTACAATTAGTCATTTAATGAGCCTCTGGCTGTACTCCTCATCAGTGTTTAAGCTACATATGGTGGGGTGAGATGGAGTTAAGAATGTGGGGCTATTGCTTTCCCTCAGGCTGATGCTGTATGGAGGGGAGTGCTCTATGCAAAAAAGATGGTTTCTGCAATAACAGAGAATGCCTCAGCATAGAGATCCCGGAGACTCTCCCTTCAGCTCCCTCCTCAGAGTAACACATTCCAGACTCTACTCATGCAACTGTAGTCAACTCAGCCTTACCACCACTGGAGCCCAGCATGAGTGGCTGTGAATAAAATTTTGTTCATTGGCCCTTTAAGAGGATGCCTGTGTCTCGTTGTCTCTCCCTGGTGGGCAGAAACCTCTACTTTTCACAGCCAGATGTTATGTGTGTTCTTCTTCCCAGTTCTGGTGCTCTTGGCTGAGGAGCCTGGCTTGGTATTTAGACATCCTTCTCAGAAGGAACTCCCCCCCTACAGCTGAGATAACCATTTATAACCACAGCCTGAGGAGTGGGCCAGCCATTTTCATGTCTCCTCCCTCCCTACCAGTCTGAATGTGGCTTCTGTAAATCCTTGGTTATAAGGCTTCTCTTCAGCTAGTTTTCAGTTGGTTATTCAGGCTGATTGTTCTATAATTTAGTTGTAATTTCTGTTTATTCCTGGGAGAAACTGAGTTTAACTTCCACCTACTGCACTGCCACCTTGAATCTTTCATTCCAATAGTTCTGTTAATCAGACTTTCATTCTCTTGATCATTCAAGGTCATCCTGATGGACAAATGATAACCAAGCATATCTCCAAAATCTTATGGAATAATGTCAAGATGTAAGAGCAGGAGCAGGGATGGTGACTATGCAGTTTCTAGCTTGATCCAGAAAAATAACAGCTAATTTGATGAGATCAAATGCCATCTCTTCTTTGCTATGATCATGTCAGTATTTAATATTTTGAAAGTGGTTCCTCTTAGTGTGTCTTATATTGAAAACCATCTAAATCTTGGCAATTTTAAAGTTAGAATATTTGAGTGTGTTGATCCAAGATAGTATGAATAAAAAAAGGGATAAAGACTTAAAAAAGTCTGTTTTTTGAATCCCCTTTTTTTCCAAGATAATCGTGTATCTTAACATAATTGATCCTTTAGATATGCAGTTTGCTGAACTGTCAATATTATTACTAACTCATAAAAATTAATAACAACTAGGAGGTAAAAGTCTTTATGATGTTAGAAATTTATCTGTGATACTCAGCCTATAAGGTTAGAGTTTCCCCCATCTCCAGTTCAGAATATTTTAAAATGTTTAATTTGCTTAGTTCTAACATATGACCTAATAAAAATATTGTTGGTACCAGTCACCTAAGGTGCTTCTGTTACTATCTGTGCATAGAAAATAAATAATTTATGAATCCCTATAAAAATGCAAGTAATTTTGTTCTAAATTAATGGTGTATTTGGCTTTTAGCCTAGAATGGCTCAGTGATTACAAAGAAATGTTTTGATGGAATGTCCTCATGATACTGGTTTGTTGTGTTTTCAGCCACAGAAAAAGTTGTTCTCTTCACATTATGACCTATAAACCATAAAACATTGGTTTCAAAACTATTTTGAATTTATTTTATGTTCATGCTGGGGTATTTATTATTTGAATACTTTTATCGGTTGAGTAGTAATGTCTTTCCTGTAATATCCTCTGTGATTCATTGGCAGGAGAGAATAAAAAAAGGAGGAGCACATTTCAGATCATTTGTTCTAAAACAAACTGATACTAACACTTAGAGATCATATTGGAAATTTGACAGGACAATTTTAAGTCATGACAATTGTGGGGAGGGCGCTCTCCTGACATTCAGTGAGCAGGAGTGAAAGATATCATGATCGGGAATCACATAAAATGGCCCTATGTCTTGTTATACATTCAACTAAGTGATACTATCTGAGCTAAATGCATATTTGAGCTTGGAAAACTGTGTGTTCCCAGAAGCTAATTACATGATACTTACAAAGTCATTGTGATTTATTTTAATAAACACAATTTTTAAACAATGTGGCTAACAAGTTGAGAGAGACTGAAGAAGTAATGTACATTGTTCATTGGTTTGTTTATTATATTTCAAGACCTGCCCGCTGTTCAGAAAATTACATGATATTTGATCAGCAACTCAGAATCCCTAAATTGGTTTGAGTTTTTAGCTTTCACATTTGTGGTGAAGCTACATACAGGTATAAGCATAGAATGACTTCATTATGTCACATTTTGTAGTTGAGTCCAAGTGTCCATATATTGAAACACATTATTTGATTATTATATAATTTTAAAATTCTCCTTTAAGTTATATATGAAACATTGTATTAGAGTTTTAATTATGTGTGCACCTAGGTTATATTAACTATGACTTTAATTTTAATATATTAAATGATGTTTCATGATATATTTATTATTAAAAATAAGTTCATTAGATCTGAGAGTTCATTGAAATTGTTTTAAAATAAAGATTGAATTATGAGAATATTAATTTCTGTAGTTATTTTCACTGTTTGTGAAATTGGAGTACTAATGGCATCTACACCACTGTGATGTTGTTGTGGGATTACATACATGTCTATTATACATGTAAAGAACAAATTATGGCATCTGTTAAATAGAAAGTACTCAATATAAATAAGCTGTAGTTCTTGGCATTATTATTATTATCATCATGGATTTATCATCTCTTATAATTTACACTATGCTTCTTAGAATATAAATAACATATATAGTATAAATTGTGTATTTTATTTGACATGTTTGAACACCTATCCTCTCTAAACACCTTCATTTGGTTTGTGGATCCCAAACACTCTTGAATGTTATCTAATGATCTAATCCTTTGTAGTTTATTTTTCTCATTACCTTAATCCTCATAACATTTTACTTTTGGAGTACATAAGTGTTCAGAGCTTGGACATCTCGTCTTGACTATGCACAATCATTCTGTTGGTGGTCTCATCTTCTCCCATGACTTTATTTATTTTTTTTGAGATCTTTTTATTTATTATTTTTAGAGAGAGGAAGGGACATAGAAAGAGAGAGATAAAAACATCAGTGTGTGGTTGCCTCTCACGCACTCCCTACTGGGGACCTAGCATGCAACCCAGGCATCTGTCCTGTGAATTGAACAGGCAATACTTTGGTTCACAGGAAGGCACTCAATCTACTGAGCCAAATCAGCCAGGGCCCCTATGACTTAAAAAAATATTTATATATTAAAGATCTTGAACTCCAACATTATATATACAACTGCAAACTTGCTTCTTTTATTGTATATCTAATACCTAAAATTAAAGTAAAAAAATTCCTAATATCTCCTCATCTAAAAATAATAATTTTCTTTCTATTTTTATCTTTCTTGTCTGTTACTGAATCTGTATTTTCCAGATGCTAAGGAAAATAAATCCTGGAAACAGTCTTAACTTTTCTATTTTACTTATACCCTATAAGCCAGTTTATCAGTAAATCCTCTTGTTGGCTCTACTAAAAAAATATCTTGATTGTGACTATTCTCCCTACCTCCACTGCTGCCATCCTCATCTAAATCACCATCACCTCATCCCTGGATGAATACAGTACTACCCTGTTATCCTTTTTTTTTTATTCTTGTTCCATATTTCCACTCTATCATACCCCATAATAACCAGATTGATTCTTTTAGAACACAAACATTCCAGTGGAAGCTCATATCACAAAGAGCAAATGCCAAAGTTGTATAATGGCTTATAAATTCTTAAAACATATGCTATCTGTTACCTTTTCAACCTCATAATTAGCTATTTCTTTCCTGATTTCTTAATCCAATTGTCCTAATCTTGGGCTGATCCTGGGAAATTCTCTTACTCTAAAGCTTCACACAATCTGTTTCTTCTACCTAAAACTTTATTTCTTCAGTTAATTGTATAATGCTCCTTCATCTTCTTAACTATTTGTTCCAATAACAAACATTTTTAATGAGATCTTCACTGACATTTCTATTCAAAATCAAACATGCACACCTCAGTACTCATTATATTCTTCCCTGATTTATTATTTTCTCTATAACAGTAACTTCCAACATAACAAATAATTGTTTACTTAATCTACTGTTTGTTTTTATCTACCAGAATGTATGGACCACAAGAACAGAGATTTGTCCTTTTTATTCATTTCTTTATATCTTGTACCTAGAACAATATCTGCACTTAGCAGTCAACAAATATTTATCACATAAATAAATGAACATCATGCATTTTATTTAACAAACAACTGGGTAGAACATGACTGAAATATCACCCCCTCCATGATGCAAACACTCTGTACATAAATAATTTCAAGGAAAATTTTTATTTCAAATAATTGGCATATATACAGCTATATGCGGTATAAAGCAAAACAAACTAAAATGAAACTGAGCACTTCTATAAAGTGATTTAAAATGAAAGTACAGAAATTATTCAACCTCTTTATTTCCATGAATCTAGAAATCTTGAGTAACATACAAAGAAAGAATTTTTTTTTCATTTAACTGAAGAGGAAACAGAGTTATAAAAATAAGTGATCAGCCAAGGAACCTATTATTTTCATTTCTGGTTATGCTACTTTCCCTTTTAGTTTTGTATGTGGACTTTTATCTACAATTCTGTGCATCTAGGCTTATAAGAGCGACTCTTTAAATAGATTCATTGAGCTAGTTAACTCATTATTAATTCTGCCAAACCATCTACTAGGCGTTTTTATTGTGGAATATAAAAAAGTGACATAGTTGCTTTTAACACTGCCAAACTTTTTTTGTATATACCTGTCATAGGGCTACACATATGGTAATCACAGAATCTATACCATAACATTGGAAGAACCAGGAGAAACAAGATCATATCTTCATGTATCTTCCATGTTTGTTAACCCTTGTCTAACATAAAATATTGTGTGTGTGTGTGTGTGTGTGTGTGTGTGTGTGTGATAGCAGCGCAGTAAATATATAGTAAAAGCCCAAATTGGTACAAAAAACTATGATCAACATTGTGACTTTTCTTTCCTTACATCCTTATGTAATAGTAATATTTGTAGAACAGAATGTAAGTTTCCAAATGGATATCCTAAAGAATGAACTTCAGAGAGGAATATGGTTGGGGAGTGAGTGGAAGTCACACTGACCTCCTCCTGAGACCAAACTGGAATTGCAACTAAACTGTGGAGAAATCACCTGGAAAACAACAGAACAATAGCAAGTGAGGAGCCTTGGAGCCTCAGACAAACAGTGGAATCAGCTTTCGCACACCCTAATGGGTGAGAAGTGCAGAGGAGGCTCAAGAGTGTGGGATGGGCACCCATGGATGCCAGCACCAGAGGGACATTGAAATGGCCAGTTGGATACACCTAAGAAGAAAATGGTCTGAATCATAAGTGGGGACCTCTAGACTATAGCATCAGAACCCAAAAAAGCACACAAATAGACAGCTGCAAAAAGTGCAGTGGTACTCTCTGCCAGAGACAGGTGGCTAGAGACACAGAGATGTTTAAAAGGCTAATGCAAAAATTTGTAGTGGCATCCACCTTCCTAGGTCTTTGGACAGAGTCAGGGGCAGAGTGGGCTGGAACCTGAAGAAAGATTGGTGAGGAAAACTTTGGGGGGAGAACTGAGATGGTGGCCAGCAGGGCCCCAGTGATGACTCACCTCTCACTCCTCAGCTTCCATCTTGTTCAGGGATAAAGGACACAATAGCCCTGCCCTCAGGACAGTCTGCCCTGGCCAGGAGTTGTGAGCAGGCCTGGGTGCTGAGTGCAAATCAACCAGCACAGAGTGTAGATCCCTAGCTTAAGAGGACACAGAGCTGCCTAGAGACGCTTGAGGAGATAGTGGAGACAGAGGAGTTTGAGGAGGCAACTGAGCAAGTAGCCAGGGGTGGGGAGTTCCTGGTGCTGGCTCCTTCCCAATTCCACAGTATCCATCTTGCTCAGGCAGGACACACCCCAGAGAGGCAGCTGCAGGAAAGGAAACAAAATGACCAGGAGTTGCATCCGGGACTGGAGGTTGGGTGCAGAGTGGCCAGCACAGAAAGTGGATTCCTGGCTACAGGTGTCACAGAGCGGTCTAGAAATTCTTGAGGAGAGACTGGAGATAGAAGCATTGGGGAGAGAACTGAGGGAGTAGACAGTGGATAATGGGACAGACTCCTCCCCCACTCCTCAGTTTCCTTCTTGCTCAAGTAGACTACTCCCTTAAGTGGCAGCAGCCTCTAAGGACAAAATAGACTCACCCTCAGGAGCACTGCCCAGCACAGTGGATCCTAAGCCTGACTGATGAGGGGAGAGTGACTAGATTAACAATTGGAGGAGGAAGACATAGATAGTAGATTCCTGGAAGTATCAAACAGACTGCCGAAAGTCAGATAAGATCAGCATCTTACATCATCAGACGCAGACTCAGAAAGAAAAGAAAAGAAGAAAAAAAAAAGACCTGTCTACTACCACAGAAGTTCACGCCACAAAGTCAGGAAATCAAGACAGATTAATTTAAGAAACAGAAGAAAAAAAGAAGAGTCTCATAAATAATGGGAAGAAAAAGAAACACCCACAAAAACTGGGAGAAGGAGGAAACCAAACAGAGAGAACTAAGAGAAATAGAGGCAAAAAATTATCAGATATTGATTTCAGAAAAATGGTCCTAAGGAAGTCCAATGAGCTCAGCGAGCTCAAAGAGAATGATAAGAAATTACCGGGAAACTATGAGGAACTTATGGCAAACTAAATCAACATGAAAAAGTACGTAGAAACTGTCAATAAGAGAAAAGAGGAAATGAAGGATACAATTTCTGGATTGAAGAACATAGTAGAAGGAATCTAAAACAGACTAGATGAATGAGAGGATCAAATCAGCGAGCTGGAGGAAAAAAATAGAAAAAAAGCTCCCAGAAAGAGAAAGAAATGGAAAAAAGATTGAAGTGGCATTGAGGGAAATGCAGGACAACCTGAAATGTAATAATATCCATACGGTAGGGATACCAGAAGGAAAAGAGAAACAAGGAAGAGAAAACCTGTTTGAAAAAGTAATGATGGAAAACATCCCTTACTGAAGGAGAGTAAACATCTCATGAGTCCTAGAAGCACAGAGGGTCCCATTCAATAGGAATCCAATGAAGCCCACTCCAAGACATATCATTAAAATGGTAAATATCAAAGACAAAGATAGAATCCAAAAGACAGCAAGGGAGAAAGAGGTAGTAATATATACGGGAGCCCCGGTAAGGCTAGCAGCTGATTTCTCAACAGAAACACTACAGCCCAGAAAGGAATGGCAATAAATATTCCAAGTAATGAAAAGCAAATGAAGGCTGCTCTACCCAGCAAGACTCTCAATTAAAATACAAGGGGAAATAAGAAGGCTAAACAGACAAAAGAAGGCTAAAAGAGTACACCTCCACTGAACCAGCACTACAAGATATGCTAAAGAGACTGGTTTAAGAAGGTAAAGAAAAAGAGTGAGAAAGAAAACACAGGTGCAAATGGGAAAAACTAATAAGCACCTATTAATAATAACTTTAAATGTAAGGAGATTAAATGCACAATCAAAAGACACATGATCGCTGAATGGAAAAGAATACATGACCCACACATATGCTGCCTACAAGAGACCCACCTCAGAACAAAGAACATACACAGACTCAAAGTGAAAGGATTGGAAAAAAATATTCCAAGCAAATGGACAGGGAAAAAAAAGTAGGGATAATAATACTTATATCAGACAAAATAGATATCAAAACACAGGCCATAAAAAGAGACCCAAAAGGACACTTTATAATACTCAAAGGAAGAATCCATCACAAAGACTTGAATATTGTAAATTTATATACACCCAACAGAGGAGCACACATATATGTTAGGAAAATCTTGGAGAATTTCAGGAAAGATATAGACAGCAACACACTGATAGTAGAGGATTTGAACACCCCATAGTAAAAAATGGAGAGATCTTCCAAACAAAATAACAAGGATATCTTGGAACTGAATGATGCATTAGATCAAATCAATTTAACTCATATATATATAATGTTTCATCCCATAGAACAAAAATACACATTCTTTTCAAATGCACAAGGAATATTTTCAAAGATAGACCACATAATTGGACACAAAACAAGCCTGAAAAAATTAAGGAAAATTGAAATCATAACAAGAATTTCTTGGACCACAAGGGCTTGAAATTGGTAAACGTCAAGGAATAACCTAAAGAACATTCAAAGTCATGTAGACTGAATAGCACACTATTGGACAATGAATGGGTCCATAATGAAATAAGAGAAGAAATCAAAAAGTTTCTGGAAACACATGAAAATGAACACACAACAGTTCACAACAGTTACTATGGGACACAGTTTATAGGGAGTTGTGACAGGGAAATTCATAGCAATACAGGCCTGCCTAAAAAAGATAGAAACATTTCAAATAAATAACCTAACCTTACAACTTCAAGAACTGGGGGAAAAAAAAACAACAACAAATAACTCCCAAAGTACATGGAAGAAGGAAGTAATCAAGGTCAGAGCAGAATTGAATGACAGAGATAAAAAGAACAATTCAAAGTATCAATCAATGCAGGACCTGGTTCTTTGAAAAGATAAACAAAATCAACAAGTCTTTCAGCAGTCTCAAGAAAAAAAGGTAGAGGATACACCTAAATAATATCAGGAATTAAAGGAGAAATAACTGATACTACAGAAATACAAAGGGTTGTAACAAATTACTATGAAAAATTATATGCCAAGAGATTTGAAAACCCCAAAGAAATGGACAAACTTCTAGAAAAAAACATAACCTTTCAACATCAAATGAAGAAGAAACAGAAAGCCTGAACAGACCAATAACAACTGGTGAAATTGAAGAAGTAATAAAAAAACTCCAAGCACACAAAAGCCCTGGACCTGATGTTTTCACAGGAGAATTTTTCAAAAAATTTAAGGAAGAGCTAACCTCTGTCCTTCTCAGAGTATTCCAAAAAATAAGAAGGAAGACTCCCATACTCTTTCTATGGGGTCTGTATCATCCTAATCCCAAAACCATATAAATACACAACCAAGAACGAAAATTACAGGCCAATATCACTAATGAACATAGACGCTAAAATACTCAACAAAATACTGGCAACCCACATCCAGCAATACATTAAAAGGATTACCTGTCATGATCACGTGGGATTTATCCCAGTGATGCAAGGACGGTTCAATATTCGCAAATCAATAAACATGACACGTAACATAAACAAAAGGAAAGACAAAAACACATTATCATCTCAGTAGACGTGGAAAAGATTTGATAATATACAGCACCCATTTATGATAAAAATACTCAGTAAAGTGGGAATTAAGGGGGCATACCTCAACATAATAAAGGCCATAAATGAAAAACCTACAGCCAACATCATACTCAATGGGCAAGAATTAAAATGTTTCCCACTAAGATCTGGAACAAGACAAGATTGCTTTCACCACTTCTATTCAACATAATATTGGAAGTCCAAGCCACAGTAGTCAGACAAGAAAAAGTAAAAAAAGGATCCAAATTGGAAGGGAGAAAGTAAAATTATCATTGTTGCAGGTGACATGATAGTGTACCTACAAAATGCTAGAGATTCCACCAAGAAAATACGTGGCCTAATAAGAAAATTTGGCAAAACAGCAGGATAAAAAGTCAATATTCAGAACTCAAAGGCATTTTTGTAAAGCGAAAAACAAAATATCAGAATTAAAAATCAGGAAAGTTTTTTTTTTTTTTTTGAGAAAAAATATGGTGGAGCGGTGAATGGGAGGCATACTGACCTCTTCCTCCCAAGACCAAACTGGAATTGCGACTAAATTGTGGAGTAATCACCTGGAAAACAATGGAACGATAGTGGGAGAGGAGCCTTGGAGTCGCCAACAGACAGTGGATTCACCTAACACACATCCCAATGGGTGAGAAGCGTGGTGGAGGCTCGAGAGGGTGGGCTGGGTGTCCACTGGCACTAGCACCAGAGGGACATTGAAACTACCAGTTAGCTCCCCCTGAGAAGAACGGGGTCTGAATCATAAACAGGGACCTCTAAACTACAACAGCTAAAACCAGAAAAACACAGACAAAAAGCAAACCCCAAAAAGCTTAGGGGCGCTCTCTGCGACAGACAGGTGGCTGAGGATGCAAAGAGACATTTAAAGGGACAACACAAAAATTGCAGTGGCAGCCACCCTCCTTGATCTCTCCGCAGAGGTGGCAGCAGAGTGGGCTGGTGCCTGGGAAAAGACTGGTGAGGAAAACTTTGTGAAGAGAACTGAGACAGTGGCCAGTGGAGCCCCAGTGATAACGCACCTCCCACTCTGCAGCTACCATCTCACTCAGGCATAAGGGAATCAATTAACCTGCCTTTTGTGCATTCCGTACACAGCCTGTGCACGTGTGAGCTGGGGGGCTAAGTGCAGACTGGTTGGGAAAACCCTGAGGAACGACTGGAGAAGTAGGCTTTAGGGAAAGAACGGGAGGAGGAACCGGGGAGTCCCAACTCCCTCCCTGTTCCATAGTCTCCATTCTGGGCAGGCAAGGAACGTCCCCAAAGAGGCAGAAGCGGGCGCCCAAGACCAGACTGCCCCGAATTGAAACGCAGTCCGCACAGGGGGTGGATCCTTGGTCAAAGAGGTCACAGAACTGAGCAGAGAACCCTGACGAGAGACTGGAAATGAAGGCATTGGGGAAAGAATGGGAGGAGGAACCAGGGAGTCCCGACTCCTCCTTTCCCTAGTCTCCATTGTGCAGGAAAAGGAAACATCCCCAAAGAACCTAAAGATGAAAAGTACACAATAGAGAGCCCAAAACCACCCAGTGCAGAAGCGCACACATGCTCCCAGTGACTGGGGAGGTTGGCGAGCGTGTGTGTGACCCGCACACGTTCACGAAGGCTCACGCGGGATGGCAAGGCCTCCCACAGGTTGGGACTGATGGGGCCTGTGAGGGAGTGCAAAGATTGGGGAGCACTGGTGTAAATCGACCCGCATAGGCAGTGAGTGCAGAGAAGACCAAAGAAATAGTGGATTCCGGGCTGAAGGGGTCACAAAGCTGCCCAGAGTCCCTGGAGGAGAGACTGGAGACAGGATTAACTGGAGAGTCCTGGAGCTGACTTCCTCCGATTTCCATAGTCTCTATTTGGCGAGGGCAAACAACACATCCAAAGAGACAAAACCGGGGAGAGCACACAATAGAAGACCCTAAACAGACCAATGCCAGGGTGCCCACCAGCCGGGGGGGGGGGCAGATGAGTATGCAAGGTCACGAAGAAGCCCCCTGGGCTGGGGCAAGCATGCAAAAACCCAGACTGATGGGGGACCCTTCTAGGCCAGGGAGCATGATCAAGGAGCTGGGAGGAGAGTGCAGAGTGATCCACAGAAATAGTGGATCCCTGGCCGAAGGGGTCACACGTCCGCCCAAAGTAGGAGTCAGATACAGACAGTAGACTCATGGAAGGCTCAAACAAAAAACCAAAGGCCATATAGGGTCAACAACAGACATCATCAGAGGCAAGCACAGAGAGAAAAGTAAAGGAAAATAAATAAATAAATAAATAAATAAATAAATAAACCCCACCTACTGCCATAGAAGTTTAATTGACAAAGTCAGGAAATCTAGATGGCCCAATTGAAGCAGAAGCAAAAATAAATAAATAAATAATAAATTACTTAACAGACTATCACAAAAACGGGAAGAAAAACAAGTGTCTCCCAAAAGAGTGGAAAAGGGGACTCCCCACAGAAAGAGCTAAATGAAATAGAGGCAAGGGAACTATCAGATACTGAATTCAAAACAATGGTTCTAAGGATGCTCAATAAGCTCAGCCAGCTCAAAGAAAACTTTGAGAAACTGCAGAGAACTTATCAGGATATTATAGCAAATTATATCAACCTGGAAAAGGACATAGAAACTATCAAGAAGACACAAGAGGATATGAAGAATACCATTTCTGAATTAAAGAACACAGTAGAAGGAATCCAAAGCAGGCTGGATGAAGCTGAGGATCGAATCAGTGAGATGGAGGATAAGGTAGAAAGAGGCTCCCAGAGAGAACAAGAAAAGGAAAAATGACTCAAAAAGAATGAAGAGGCATTTAGGAAAATGCAGGACAACCTGAAACACAATAATATCTGCATAATAGGGATACCAGAAGCAGAAGAAGAGGAGCAAGGAATAGAGAACGTCCTTGAAAATGTATGACGGAGAATTTCCCTAATTTGAGGAGAGAAAGGGTCTACTGGATACAGGAGGCTCAGAGGACCCCACTCAAGAGGGACTCAAGGAGATCCACTCCAAGACACATCATCATTAAAATGGCAACTATCAAAGTCAAAAAGAGAATCGTCAAGGCATCAAGGAAGAAGGAGAAATTAACATACAAGGGGGCCCCAATATGCCTAGGAGCTGAATTCTCAACAGAAACACTACAAGCCAGAAGGGAATGGCAACTAATATTCTAAGTGAGGAAAAGCAAGGGCCTACAACCATGACTGCTCTACCCAGCAAGGCTCTCAATTAAAATAGAAGGGGAAACAAGAAGTTTCCTAGACAAAAGAAAGCTAAAAGAATACATCTCTATCAAACCAGCACTCCAAGATATGCTCAAGGTACAGGTTTTAAAAGATTAAAGAAAAGAGTCAGAAAGAGTAAAACACGGGTACAAACAAAAAAATGAATGAGTTTCTATCACTAATAACTATCCATGTAAATGGACTAAATGCCCCAATCAAAAGACACAGGATAGCTAAATGGATAAGAAAACATGACTCACACGTATGCTGCCTACCAGAGACCCACCTCAGAGCCAAAGACCTACACATATTGAAAGTAAAGGGATGGAAGAAAATATTCCAAGCAAATGGGCAAGAGAAAAAGTCCGGGGTGGCCATATGTGTATCAGACAAAGTAGATTTCAAAACAAAGGCTATAAAAAGAGACCCAGAGGGGCACTTTATAATATTTAAGGGAAGAATCTATCAAGAAGACATAAACATTATAAACTTATATGCTGCCAATATAGGAGACCCCAAGTATATAAGGAAATTGTTGGACGACTTCAAAAAAGATATAGACAACAACACACTGATAGTAGGGGATTTCAACACGCCACTGTCAAAATGGACAGATCTTCCAAACAAAACATTAATAAACATAATGTGCTGCTGAATGACACACTGAATCAAATAGACTTAACCGACGTATATAGAAGCTTACATCCCAAAGAAAAAAAATACACATTCTTTTCCAATGATCATGGCAGTTTTTCAAAGATAGACCACATGACAGGACGCAAAGCAAACCTCAGCAAATTCAGGAAAATTGAAATAATACAAACTTTTTCTCAGACCACAAGGGCTTGAAAGTCAAAATCGACATCAAAGAGAAACTTCAAAAACTTGCAAACTCAAGGAGACTGAACAGTAGACTATTAAACAAAGCATGCATCAATAATGAGATAAGAGAAGAAATCAAAAAATTTCTGGAAAGAAATGAAAGTGAACACACAACAGTCCAAAACCTATAGGACACAGCAAAGGCGGTCCTGTGGGGGAAGTTCATAGCAATACAGGCTTACTTAAAAAAGATAGAAACATTTCAAATAAAAGACCTAACACTACAACTTCAAGAACTGGAGAAACAACAACAAATAAATGCCAGAGCAAGTAGAAGGAAGGAAATAATCAAGAATAGAGCAGAACTGAATGACATAGAGACAAAAAGAACAATTCAGAGGATCAACCAATCCAGAAGCTTGTTCTTTGAAAATACGAAAAAAAAAAAAAGAAATTGACAAGCCTTTAAGCAGACTCATCAAGATAAAAAGAGAGAGGATCTAAATTAATAATATCAGAAATGAAAGAGAAGAAACGACAACTGATACCACAGAAATACAAAGGATTGTCAGGAAATACTATGAAGAAATATATACCAAGAAGTTTGAAAACCTGAATGAAATGGACAAATTTCTAGAAAAGTATAATCTTCCAATATGGAAGGAGGAAGAAGCAGAAAGCTTGAATAGACCAACAACAGCTGGGGAAATTGATGCACTAATCAAGAAACTCCCTGCACACCAAAGCCCAGGGTTGGAGGTTTTCACAGGAGTATTTTACAAACATTTAAGGAAGAGCTAACCCCTGTCCTTCTCAGACTATTCCAAAAATCCAAGAGGAGAGAAGACTGCCAGACTCTTTTTATGATGCCAGCATCACCCTAATTACAAAACCAGATAAAGACACTACAAATAAAGAAAACTACAGGCCACTTTCGCTGGTGAACATACATGCTAAAATCCTTAACAAAATATTGGCAAACTACATCCAGCAATATGTTAAAAAGATTATCTACAACGATAAAGTGGGATTCCACCCACCGATGCAGGGATGGTTCAGAATACACAAGTCAATAAATGTAATATCACATAAATAAAAGAAAGGACAAAAAACACATGATTATCTCAATACATTCAGAAAAAGCATTCAATAAGGTACAGCACCCATTTAATCAAAACACTCAGCACAATGTGAATAAGTGGAGCATTCCTCAATGTAATAAAGGCCATATATGAAAAACCTACAGCAAACATCATACTCAACGGGCAAAAAATGAAAGCTTTCCCACTAAGATCGGGAACACGACAAGGATGTCCACTTTCACTGTTTCTTCTCAACATCGTATTGGAAGTCATAGCCACAGCGATCAGACAAGAAAAAGAAATAAAATGCATCCAAATAGGAGAGGAGGAAGGAAAGCTATCACTGTTTGCAGATGACATGGTAGTGTACACAGAAAACCCAGTAGACTCTACCAAAAAATTCCCCAACATAATAAGTGAATTTGGCAAAACAGCAGGATACAAAGTCAATATTCAGAAATGAAAAGCATACTTATACACCAGCAATGAAATAGAAGAAGAAATCAGAAAAAAAAATACCATTCTATATAGCAAGAAGAAAAATAAAGTACCTAGGAATAAATTTAACCAAGGAGGTCAAAGAACTGTTCGTAGAAAACTATACAAGCTTGAAGAAAGAAATTAAGGAAGACACAAATAAATAGAAGCATATACAATGCTCATGGATTGGAAGAATTAATATCATCAAAATGTCCATACTACCCAAAGCAATTTATAGATTCAACGCAATTCTTATTAAGATACCAATGACATATTTCACAGAAATAGAACAGATATTTCAAAAATTTATACAATATCATAAAAGACCCCGAATAGCAACCGCAATTTTCAGAAAGAATCACAAAGTAGGAGGGATCACAATATGGGAAATCACACTGTACTCAAAAGCCACTATACCCAAAACAATCTGGACTAGCACAAGAACAGACTCATAGATCAGTGGAACGGAATAGAAAGTCCAGAAATAAGCCCAAGTCTATATGGGCAACTAATATTTAACAAAGAGGGCAGAAACATAAAATGGAGCAATAATACCCTCTTCAACAAATGGTGTTGGGCAAATTGGACATCTACATGCAAAAAATTGAAATTGGATCACAGCTGACACCATACACAAAAATAAAGTCAAGATGGATAAAATATTTAAATATAAGTCGCAACACCATCAAAGTCCTAGAGGAGAACATTGGCAGGAAACTCTCAGATATCCCACGCAGCAATTTTTTCACTGATATGTCTCCTAAAGCAAGGGACATAAAAGGAAATAATAAACAAATGGGACCTAATCAAAATAAGAAGCTTCTGCACAGCAAAAGAAAACATCAGCAAACTGAAAAGGGAGCCAACAGTATTGGACAATATATTTGCTAATGATACATCAGATAGAGGTTTGATCTCCAAGATGTATAAAGAACTCACTCGAGTCCAATCCAAGAAGACAAACGATCCAATCAAAAAATGGGCAAAGGACTTGGGCAAACCCTTTTCCCAGGTGGAGATACAGAGGGCCCAGAGGCATTTGAAAGGATGCTCAGCATCACTAGGCATCAGGGAAATGCAGATCAAAACCACCATACGGTACCACCTCACACAGGTCAGAATGGCCATCATAAACAGATCCACAAACAACAGGTGTTCGTGAGGCTGTGGAGAAAAGGGAACCCTAGTACACTGTTGGTGGGAATGCAGACTGATGCAGCTATTTTGGAAAACAGTGTGCAATTTTCTTGAAAAGCTGAAAATGGAACTGCCTTTTGATCCAGTGACTCTCCTGGTGGGAGACTACCCTAAGAATACCAAAATGCCAATTCAAAAGAACCTATGCACCCCAATGTTCATAGCAGCACAATTGAAAATAGCCAAGTGTTGGAGGCAACCTAAATGCCCATCAGTAGATGATTGGATCAAAAAGTAATGGTACATATACACAATGGAATACTACGCAGCAGGAAGAAAACAAGAAGTACTAAAATTCGTGTCAACATGGATGGAACTCGAGAGCATTATGCTAAGCGAAAATAGCCAGGGGGTGAAAGACTAAAACCATATGACCTGACCTATAAGTGTAACCTAACTAACAATACAAAGATGGAAGGAAAATAATATCAGGAACACTGAAAGGAAAAGAAACCAACAGAGACAAGAAGGAAGGAGGGGTGGCGGGGAAAAGGAAGGGAAGGGGAAATTCAAGGAACATATAGCAAGGAGTCATGGACAAAGCCAAAGGGGAAGAGTTGATGGAGAGAGGGAGGGAGGAATGGAGGGGGCAAGGGAAAGTGGTGAGTGGTAGGCAGAGACAAATATATCTGAAAAAATAAATAAATAAATTTGAAAAAATAAGGAGAACATACCATTTGCTATAGCAACAAGAAAAATAATGTACTATGAAATAAAGTTAACTAAGGAGGTAAAAGACCTGTACACATGAAACTATACAACACTGAAGAGAGAAATTAAGCATGACTGAATAAATGGAAGCATGTACCATGTTCATGGATTGGATGAATTAACATCGTAAAAAGTTTTCATACTACCCAAAGAAATTTATAGATTTAACACAATCTGTATAAAAATCCCAATGACCTATTGCATACACATAAAACAGTCATTTCAAAAATTTATGTGTAATGATAAACGACCCTAAATAGCCACAGCAATCTTGAGGGGGAAAAAAAACATACAAATAAAGCAGCAGGGATCACAAAACCGCACAGAGAACTATATTGCAAGCCAGTGTTATCAAAACAGTCTGGTACTAGCACAAGAAAAGACACACAGATCAGTAGAACCAAATAGAAAGCCCAGAATTAAACCCATGTCTTTATCGTCGATTAATATTTTACAAAACTGGCACAAGCATAAATTGGAGTAAAAATACCCTCTTCACCAAATGGTTTTGGGAGAGCTGGACAGATATATGCAAAAAACTGAAATGCAAACACCAACTGACATCATACACAAAAATAAACACAAGAACGATAAAAGACTTAAGTGTAAGTTGTGACACCATAAAAGTTGTAGAGGAGAACATTGGCAGAAAATTAACAGATATCCCACACAGCAATACTTTCACTGATATGTCCTCTAAAGCAAGGGACATAAAAGAAAGGTTAAACAAGTGGGACCTCATCAAAATGAGAAGCTTCTGCATGACTAAAGAAAACATCAGCAAAATGAAAAAGAAACCAACCATACAGGAAAATATATTTGCCAATGATACATCAGATAAACGTTTAATCTCCAAAATATATAAAGAACTCACATGACTCCACTCCAAGAAGACAAACAATCCAATTAAAATAAGGGCAAAGGGACTGAACAGACACTTCTCCAAAGGAAAGATACAGAGAGCCCAGAGACACATGAAGGAATGCTCATCATCATCTGCATCACAGAAATGCAAATTAAAACCACAGTTAGATACCATCCACACAAGTCAGAATGGCCATCATAAACAGATCCACAAACAACGGGTGCTGGCGAGGCTCTGGAGAAAAGGGAACCCTAGTGCACTGTTGATGGGAATGCAGACTGGAGCAGTCACTGTGGAAAGCAGTGTAGAATTTCCTCCAAAAGCTGAAAATGGAACTGCCTTTTGACCCAGCATTTCTGCTTCTGACCTATACCCTAAGAATTTCAAAACACCAATTCAAAGAATCTATGCAATGCAATGTTCACAGCAGTGCAATTTACAATAGACATGTGCTGGAAGCAACCTCAGTGCCCATTAGTGAGTGAGTGGATCGAAAATCTATGGTACATTTACAGAATAGAATACTATGAAGCAGAAAGAAATAGCTACTACCCTTTGCAACAGCGTGGTTGGAATTGGAGAGCATTAAGCTAAGTGAATTAACTTCAGGGGCGAAAGACAAATACCATATGCTCTCACCTATAAGTAGAACCTAACCAACAAAACAAACAAGCAAGGAAAATATAACCAGCAACATTGAAAGTCAAAGGAAACCAACAGAATTAAGAATGAAGGAGGTGTGGGGGAAGAAAAGGGGAAGGGAAGAGTCAAGACACAGAACATGTATAAAGGACCCATAGACAATGACAAAGTGGGAAAGCATTGATGGAGGGGGGAGGAAGCAGGGGAAAGTGGTGGCAGGAAAATGGAGAGAAATATATCTGAACAATAAACAATAGACACTCAAAGACACTGCATAATACTCGTGAAGAATCCGTCAAGAAGACATAAACATTGTAAACATATATGCATCCAACACAGGAGAACCTTAATGTATAAGGAAAATCTTGGAGAACTTCAAGAAAAACCTGGACAGCAAGACACTGATAGAAAGGGTTTTCAACACGCCACTGTCAAAAACGGATAGATCTTTCAAACAAACAAAATATCAACAAGGGTATTGCAGAACAAAACAATGCTTTAGATTATATTTTATTTTTTATTATTTTATTTTATTTTAATTTGCTTTTTCAAATACATTTCTCTCTGCCTACCCCCACCACTTTCCCTTGCCCCCTCCCTCCTTTCCTCCCTCAGCTCTATCCCTTCGGTTTTATCCAAGAGTCCTTGCTATATGTTCCTGATTTTCCCCTTCCCTTCCTTTTCCCCACCCCCCCCTCCCTCCTTCCCTCTTGTCTCTGTTGATTTCCTTTCCTTTCCGTGTTGATAGTCTTATTTTCCTTGCATCTTTGTATTGTTGGTTAGGTTCCACTTATAGGTGAGTTCATATGGTATTTGTCTTTCGCCCCCTGGCTTATTTTGCTTAGCATAAAGCTCTCCAGTTCCATCCATGCTGTCGCGAAGTTTAGTAGTTCTTTTTTT
Source organism: Pteronotus mesoamericanus (assembly GCF_021234165.1). NCBI lineage: Eukaryota > Metazoa > Chordata > Mammalia > Chiroptera > Mormoopidae > Pteronotus > Pteronotus mesoamericanus. The sequence continues at coordinate 1,810,757 of NW_026555150.1, forward strand.
CTTTCTGCTTCGTAGTATTCCATTGTGTATATCTACCATTACATTTTGATCCAATCATCTACTGATGGGCATTTGGGTTGTTTCCACACTTGGCTATTGTCAATTGTGCTGCTATGAACATTGGGGTGCATAGGTTCTTTTCAATTGGCATTTTGGTATTCTTATGGTATAGACCCAACCAGGGAATCACTGGATCAAAAGGCAGTTCCATTTTCAGGTTTTCGAGAAAATTGCACACTGTTTTCCAAAATGGCTGCACCAGTCTGCATTCCCACCAACAGTGTACTAGGGTTCCCTTTTCTCCACAGCCTCACGAGCACATGTTGTTTGTGGATCTGTTTATGATGGCCATTCTGACTTGTGTGGATGGTATCTAATTGTGGTTTTATTTTGCATTTCTGTGATGCAGAGATGACGAACATTCCTTCATATGTCTCTGGGCTCTCTGTATCTTTCCTTTGGATAAGTGTTTGTTCAGTCCCTTTGCCCATTTTTTTAAATTGGATTGTTTGTCTTCTTGGAGTGGAGTCATGTGAGTTCTTTATATATTTTGGAGATTAAACGTTTATCTGATGTATCATTGGCAAATATATTTTCCTATATGGTTGGTTCCCTTTTCTTTTTTCTGATGTTTTCTTTAGACGTGCAGAAGCTTCTTATTTTGATTAGGTCCCACTAGTTTATTGTTTCCTTTAAGCCCCTTGCTTTAGGAGACATATCGGTGAAAAAAATTGCTGCGTGGGATATCTGAGAGTTTCCTGCCAATGTTTTCCGCTAGGACTTTTATCAAGTTGCGACTTATATTTAAGTCTTTTATCCATCTTGAGATTATTTTTGTGTATGGTGTCAGCTGATGATCCAATTTCAAATTTTTTCATGTAGCCGTCCAGGTCTAGTAACACCATTCGTTGAAGAGGCTATTATTGCTCCATTTTATGCTTCTGCCCCCTTTGTCAAATATTAGATGCCCATAGAGATCCTGGGCTTATTTTTGGGCTTTCTATTCTGTTCCACTGGTTTATGGGTCTGTTCTGGTACCAGTACCAGTTTCTTTTGAGTATAGTGGCTTTGTAGTAGAGTTTGATGTCCGGTATTGTGATCCCTCCTACTTTGTGTTTCTTTCTCAAAATTGCTGCGGCTATTCTGGGTCTTTTATGGTTCCATATAAATTTTTGAAATGTCTGTTCTAATTCTGAGAAATACGTAATTGGTATCTTAATAGGGATTGCTGTGAATCTATAAATTGCTTTGGGTAGTACGGACAATTTGATGATATTAATTCTTACAATGCATGAGCACGGTATATGCTTTCATTTATTTGTGTCTTCCTTAATTTCTTTTTTCAATGTTGTATAGTTTTCTGTGTACAGTTCTTTTACGTCTTTGTTTAAAATTAAGCCTAGGTAATTTACTTTTTGTCTTGCTATATCGAATGATATTTTTTTTCTGATTTCTTCTTCTTCTATTTCATTCAAGGTGTACAAAAATGCCTTTAATTTCTGTATATTGACTTTGTATTCTGCTGTTTTGCCAAATTCACTTATTAGGTTGAGGAGTTCTTTGGTAGAGTCTACAGGGTTCTCAATGTACACTATCATGTCATCTGCAAACAGTGATAGCTTTACTTCCTCCTTTCCTATTTGGATGTCTTTTATCTCTTTCCTATTTGGATGTCTTTTATCTCTTTCTCTTGTCTCACTGCTATGGCTAGGAATTCCAATACGATGTTGAAAGGAAGCGGTGAGAACGGACATCCTTGTCATGTTCTTGATCTTAGTGGGAAAGCTTTCAGTTTTTGCCTGCTGAGTGTGATATTGACTGTAGGTTTTTCATATATGGCCTTTATTACATTGAGGAATGCCCCCTTTATTCCCATTTTGCTGAGTGTTTTGGTCATAAATGTGTGCTGTACCTTATCGAATACTTTTTCTGGGTCTATCGAGATGATCATGTGGTTTTGTCTTTTCTTATATTTATGTGATGTATCACGTTTACTGATTTGCATATATTGAACCATCCGTGCATCCCTGGGATGAATCCCACTTGATCGTGGTGGGTAATCTTTTGAAGGTATTGCTGGATGCCGTCTGCCAATATTTTGTTGAGGATTTTAGCATCTATGTTCATCAGCGAAATTGGCCTGGAGTTTTCTTTCTTTCTAGCGTCTTTATCTGGCTTTGGGATCATGGTTTTGCTGGCCATACAGAGAGAGTCTGGGAGTCTTCCCTCCTCTTGGATTTTTTGTAATAGTCTGAGAAGGACAGGGGTTAGCTCTTCCTTAAATGTTTTGTAAAATTCTCCTGTGAAACAGTCTGGCCCTCGGTTTTTGTGTGCCTTGAGTTTCTTCATTACTGCTTCGATTTCCCCATCTGTTATCCATCTGTTCAAGCTTTATATTTCTTCCTCTTTCAGTGTTGGAAGATTATAGTATTCTAAAAATTTGAACATTTCATCCAGGTTTTCAAATTCCTTGGTATATAATGTTTCACACTAGTTTCTGATGATCCTTTATATTTCTGTGGTATCAGTTTTTATTTCTCCTCTTTCATTTCTGATATTACTAATTTGGGTCTGCTCCCTTTTATTCTTGATGAGTCTGCTAAAGGCTTGTCAATTTTATTTATCTTTGCAAAGAACAGCTTCTGGATTGGTTGATCCTCTGAATTGTTCTTTTTGTCTCTATGTCATTCAGTTCTGCTCTATTCTTGATGATTTCCTTCTTTCTACTTTCAGTGGGATTTATTTGTTGTTTTTTCTCCAGTTCTTGAAGTTGTAGTGTAAGGTCTTTTATTTAAAATGTTTCTATCTTTTTTAGGTAAGCCTGTGTTGCTATGAACTTCCCTCTCAGGACCGTTTTTGCTCTGTCCCATACGTATTGGACTGTTGTCTGTTCATTTTCATTTCTTTCCAGAAGTTTTTTGATTTCTTCTCTTTTCTCATTATTGACCCATTCATTGTTTAATAGTCTACTGTTCAGTCCCCATGAGTTTGCCAGTTTTTGAAGTTTCTCTTTGAGGTTGATTTCCAGATTCAAGGCCTTGAGGTCTGATAAAAATTTTGGTATTATTTCAGTTTTCCTGAATTTGCTGAGGTTTGCTTTGTGTCCTATCATGTGGTTTATCTTTGAAAAACTGCCATGACCATTTGAAGAGACTGTGTATTTTTCTTCTTTAGGATGTAAGGTTCTATATATGTCAGTTAAGTCTCTTTGATTCAGTGTGCATTCAGCTCCACAATACGTTTATTAATGTTTTGTTTGGAAGATCTGTCCATTTTTGACAGTGGGGTGTTGAAATCCACTAACATCCTTGTGTTGCTTTCTATAACTTTTTTAAAGTCATCCAACAATTTCCTTATAAACTTGGGGGCTCCTATATTGGGAGCATATAATTTTACAATGTTGATGTCTTCTTGATAGATTCTTCCTTTATGTATTATAAAGTGACCCTCTGAGTCTTTTTTTATGTCCTTTATTTAGAAATCTTCTTTGAGTGGTACAAGTATGGCAACTCTGGTCTTTTTCTCATGCCCATTTGCTTGGAATATTTTTTCCATCCCTTTACTTTCAATCTGTGTAGGTCTCTTTTTATGAGGTGTGTCTCTTGTAGGCAGCATATGTGTGGGTCATGTTTTCTTATCCATTCAGCTACCCTGTGTCTTTTGATTAGGGCGTTTAGTCCATTCACATTGAGAGATATTACTGGTTCAAAGTTACTCATCTTTTCTCTTTGTACCTGTGTTCCTCTCTCTCATTCTTTTCTTTCATCTGCTTAAACCAGTCCCCTTAGCATAGCTTAGAGTGCTGGTGTGTTAGAGATGTATTCTTTTAGCCTTGTCTTGTCTGGGAAACTCCGTATTTCCTCTTGAATTTTAATTGAGAGCCTAGCTGGATAGAGTAGCCTTGTCTGTAGGCCCTTGCTTTTCATGGCTTGGAATATTTGTTGCCATTCCCTTTTGGCTGTAGTGTTTGTGTTGAGAAGTCAGCTCCTAGGCGTATCTGGGCCCCCTTGTATGTTACTTTCTCCTTCTCCCTTGCTGCCTTGAAGATTCTCTCTTTGTCTTTGATAGTTGTCATTTTAATGATGATGTGTCTTGGAGTGGACCTCTTTGACTCCCTCTTGAGTGGGGTCCTCTGTGAGTCCTGGAACCCCGAGAGCCTTTCTCTTGGCACATTAGGGAAATTTTCCATCATTACTTTTTCGAGGATGTTCTCAATCCCTTGTTCCTCTTCTCCTTATGGTATCCCTATTATACAGATATTATTGTGTTGCAGGTTGTTCTGCACTTACCTAAATGCCTCTTCATTCTTTTTGAGTCATTTTTCCATTTCTTGTTCTTTCTGGGAGCTTTTTTCTACCTTATCCTCCATCTTACTGATTCGATCCTCGGCTTCATCCAGCCTGCTTTGGATTCCTTCTACTGTGTTCTTCAATTCAGAAATGATATTTTTCATATCCTCTTGTGTCTTCTTGGTAGCTTCTATGTCTTTTTCCAGGTTTATATAGTTTGTTTTAAGATCCTGATAGGTTCTCTGCGGTTTCTGAAAGTTGTCTTTGAACTGGCTGAACTCATTGAGCTTCCTTAGAAACATTGTTTTGAATTCAGTATCTGATCGTTCCCTTGCTTCTATTTCATTTAGCTCTCTCTGTGGGGAGTCCCCTTTTCCACTCATTTGGTGGGAACTTCTTTTTCTTCCCATTTTTGTGAGTGTCTGTTAAGTAATTTACTAACATTTTTATTTATTTTTGCTTCTGCTTCAATTGGGCTGTCTAGATTTCCTGACTTTGTGGATTAAAATTATATGGATGTAGGTGGGTTTATTTATTTGTTTGTTTGTTTGTTTTCCTATACTTTTCTTTCTGGGCCTGCCTCTGATGATTTCTGCTGTTGACCCTATATGACCTTGGGTTGTTTGTTTAGGCCTTAGGGAAGTCTCCTGTCTGTGTCTGACTCCTGCTTGGGGTAGCTCTGTGTCCCCTTCTGTCGGGGCTGGACTATACTTTGGCATCACTCTGCACTCTCACGCCGGCTCCTGAGCCCAGCAGGATACCCCGCCCGCCTGTGCTCTCATGTGCTTGCCCCAGCCCAGGGGGCTTATTCGCCACTTCGCTTATTCATCTGCGCCCCCCGCCCTCGGCCGGCGAGCTCTCCTGCACTGGTCAGCTTAGGTTCTTCTATTGTGTCTTTTCCCTGCTTTTGGCTCTTTGTGTGCATTGCTTACCTTCGTCAAATGGGGACTACGGAAATGGGAGGAAGTCAGCTCCAGGACTTTTCGGTGAATCCTGTGTCTGGTCTCTCCTACAGGGACGCTGGGAAGCTCTGTGACCCCTTCCGCACAGGATCTACTAATTTTGTAAACTGCTCCGCAATTGCACGCCAGGTGAGTCAATTTACGCCTGTCCTTGCCGCTGTGTGCACTCTCTCACAGGCCATGTCAGTGCCAATCTGTGGGATGCTTTGCCGGCCGGCGTAAGCGTTTGCCAGCCTGCGCGGGTCACACACAAGCTCTTCAACCCCTGCTGGTCACTCGACACAAGTATGTGTGCCTGCACTGGGTTGTTTTGGGGTGTCTATGTGTGCTTTTCAGTTTTTGACTCTTTGGGGGTGTGGCCTTTTCCCGCACAATGGATTCTACGGCAAGGAGAAGGAGTCGGGACTCCCCGGTTACTCCTCCCATTCTTTTCCCAATGCCTCCGTTTCTAGTCTCTCCTCAGGGGTCTCTGGGCAGTTCTGTGACCTCTTCAGCCAAGGATCCACCCCCTGTGCAGAGTGCATTTCAATCGCGGGCAGTCTGGTTATTGCGCCCCGCTTCTGCCTCTCTGAGGTCGTGCCTTTCCAGCCCGCAATGGGGACTACAGAATGGGGAGGGTGTCAGGACTCCCCGGTTCCTCCTCCCGTTCTTTCCCCAATGCCTCCGTCTCCATTCTCTCCTCAAGGCTCTCACAGCCAGTCTGCACTTAGCCCCCCAGCTCACACGTGTACAAGCTGTGTGCAGAGTGCACAAAAGGCAGGTTAACTGATTCCCTTAGCTGCAAAGTGGGAAGTGCATTATCACGGGACTCCACCGGCTACCGTGTCAGTTCTCTTCACAAAGTTTTCCTCACCAGTCTTTTCCCAGGCACCAGTCCACCCTTCTGCCACCTCTACCCAGAGATCAAGGAGGATGGCTACCAGTGCAACTTTTGTGTTTGCCCTTTAAATGTTTCTTTGCATCCCCAGCCACCTGTCTCTGGCAGAGAGCACCCGTGAGCTTTTTGGGGTTGCGTTTTGTCTGTATTTTCTTGGTTTTAGCTGCTGTAGTTGAGTGGTCCCTGTTTATGAATCAGACCCCGTTCTTCTCGGGGGAAGCTAACTGGTCATTTCAATGTCTCTCTTGTGGTAGTGCCTGTGGGAACCCAGCCCACCATCTTGAGCCTCCACCGCACTTCTCACCCTTTGGGATGTGTGAGAGTCGAATCTACTGTACAGGTCTCCAAGGCTCCTCTCCCACTATCTTTCCATTGTTTTCCCGGTGATTACTCCACTATTTATTCACAATTCCAGTTTGTTCTTGGGAGGAAGAGGTCAGCGTGACTCCCATTCACTCCTCCGCCATCTTCCAATCCAGAAGCTGGTTCTTTTAAAAGATAAACAAAATCTACAGACTTGAATCAGGCTCATCAATAAATAAAGAGAGAAGACCCATGTAAGTGAAATCAGAATTGGAAGAGGAGAAATTACAACTGATACCATAAAAATACAAAGGACTGTATGAAATTACTACAAACATCTATATGCTAATAAATTTGAACACATGGGTGAAATGAGCAAATTTACAGAAAATAAACATAATCTTTCAACACTGAATCAAGAAGCAGCAGAAAGCCTGAACAGACCAATGACAGCTGGTGATATTGCAGCAGTAATCAAAAATTCCTGACACACCAAAGCCCTGGATTCAATGGCTTCCAAGGATAATTTTAGAAAACTTTTAAGCACGATCCAACCCCTATCCTTCTCGAACTATTATAAAAAATACAAGAGGGAGGACTCCCAAACACTTTATTTGAGGTCAGCATCATCCTAAACCCAAAACCACATAAAGATACAATCAAGAAAGAAAACTGCAGGCCAATATTGCTGTTGAACATAGATGCTAATATCATCAACAAAATATTGGCAGATCACATCCAACAATACATTAAAAAGATTTCACACCACAATCAAGTGGGATTCATCCCGGAGACACAAGGATGGTTCTATATTCTCAAATCAATAAACATAAGACATCACATAAACAAAGGGGAAGATAAAAATCACATGATCACATCAATAGAAGTGGAAAAAACTTTTGATTAGGTACAGAACCCATTTATGATAAAAAAACACTCAGAAAAGAGGGAGTAGAGGGAGCATACATCAACATAAGAATGGCCATATATGAAAAATCTACAATCAACATCATACTGAACAGACAAAAATTAAAAGTTTTCCCTTAAGATCAAGAAAAGGACAAGTGTGTCTTCTTTCACCACTTCTATTCAATAAAGTGTTGGAAGCTGTAGTCAGAAAGATCAGAGAAGAAAAAGAAATAAAAGACATCCATATTGGCAAGGAGTAAGTAAAACTCATTCTTTGTAAATGACACGATAATGTACACAGAAAACCATATGGACTCCATGAAAAAAATACTTGACCTAAAGAGTGAATTAGTCAAAACAACAGGATACAAAGTTAATATTCAGAAATCAAAAGCATTTTTGTACACCAACAACAAAATATCAGAAACATAAATCAGTAGAGGAATCCCATCAGCTATAGCAACAAGAAAAATAAAGTACCTAAGAATAAACCTAACCAAAGAAATAAAAGACCTGTAATCAGAAAACTATACAACACTGAAGAAATTAAGGAAGACACAAATAAATGGAAGCATATACCGTGCACATGGATTGGAAGAATTGACATCCCCAAAATGTCCATACTACCCAAAACAATATAGATCCAACACAATCCTAATTAAGATACCAATGATGTATTTCACAGAAATAAAACAGACATTTCAAAAATTCATATGGAACCATAAACGACCCTGAATAGCCACAGCAATTTTGAGAAAGAAAAACAAAGTAGGGGAGGATCACAATACCGGACATTAAACTATATTACAAGGCCACTGTAGCCAAAACAGTCTGATGCTGGCATTAGAACAGACACATGGGCCAACAGAACTGAAAAGGGAGCCCATCAATAAACCCATGTTTCTATGGTCAATTAATATTCTACAAAGGGGACAGAAACATAAAATGGAGTGAAAATAGCCTCTTAAAGAAATGGTGTTCGGAGATCTGGACAAGCACATGCAAAAAATGAATCTCAACAACCAAATTACACCATATAAAATTTTAACAATATGGATAAAATACTTAAATATAAGTCATTACACCATAAAAGACTTAGAGGAGTACATAGGCAGGAAATTCTCAGATATCGCAGAGCAGTATTTTCGCTGATATGTCTCCTAGAGCAAGGGACATAAAGGAAAGAATAAAAAAATGGGACTTCATCAAAATAAAAAGATTCTACATGGCTAACGAAAGCATCAGCAAAATTAAAAGTGAACCAACAGTATGGGAAAATATATTTTCCAACTATACATTGTACAAGGGTTTGATCTCCAAGATATATAAAGAACTCACATGACCCCACTCCTGGAAGACAAACAATCCAATTAGAAAATGGGCAAAGGACCTGAACAGACACTTCTCCAAAGAGGACATACACAGGCGTCAGAGACATGAAAAGATGCTCATCATCACTAGTCATCAGAGAGATGCAAATTAAAATCATAAGGAGATATCACTTTACACTGGTCAGAATGACCATCATAAACAGATTAAGAAACAACGGGTGCTGGTGAGGGTGTGGAGAAAAGGAAACCCTAGTACACTGTTGGTCGGAACGCAGACTCGTGCAGCCTCTGTGGAAAGCAGTATGGAGTTTCTTCAAAAAACTAAAGATAGAAGTGCCTTTTGACCCAGAAATTCCACTACCAGGTTTATACCCTAAGAATCCTAAAACACCGATTCAAAAGAACCTGTGTACCCCAATGTTCATAGCAGCACAATTTACAATATCCAAATGCTGTAAAGAGCCTAAATGCCCATCAGTAGATAAGTGGATGAAAAATCTGTGGTACACTTACATAATGGAATACTATGCAGCAGAAAGAAAGAAGGAGCTCCTATCCTTTGTGACAGCATGGATGGAACTAAAGACTCTTATGCTAAGTGAAATATGCCAGTCAGTGAAAGACAAGTACCATATGATCACACCTATAAGTGGAACCTAACCAACAAAACAATCAAGCAAGGAAAAGATAACCAGCAACATTGAAAAAAATAAACCAACAGAGTCAAGAGGGAAGGAGGGGGGATGGGGAGAGGGAAGGGAAGGGTCAAGGAACATGTATGAACGACCCATGGGCAAAGACAAAAAAGGATAGGTTTGAGGTGGGAGATGGGGGTGTGCAGAGCAGAGGAAAAGGGTCTTGGGAAAATGGAGACAACTGTAATTGAACAACTATGATAAAAATAATAAACACTAAGAAAATATAAAATGGATTAAATAATATGATAAATGAATTTAGTCACATAGAAAAACAAAAATGTTGAGAAGGCCTTGGATTCTATTTTGGGGGTGGCAGAAAAGGGTTTTCTTTTTATTGTTATTTTTGTACTGGGTTGGAAGGTATAGTTAGACCAATTTGGCACAAGTTGTCTTCATCAATGTATTCCCCTATTTCCTGTTTGTCCTTGAGTCCCAAAAACATGCCATTGAAGTTTTCTTCCTACATAGAGAGACCCTTTACACTCCATGTAAACAATCATTTATTTCTTGTTTTGAAATAAATTTCAAAACATGCCTTTGTGTGTGCTAAGTAAAATATTTGAGCATGGCACAAAATGTAAATATTACTACATCAAAGTAAAAAACTTTGCACAACTAAAGAAACCATCATCAGAATTAAAAAGGAACCCACTCAATGGGAGAATGTATTTGCCAATGATACATCAGATAAAGACTTAAGCTCCAAAATATATAAAGAACTCATAAGACTCAACAGCAGGAAGACAAACCATCTAATTAAAAATTGGGCGAAGGACCTGAGTAGACACTTCTCCAAGGAAGACATACAGACATATGAAAAAATGATCAATATCACTAACCATCAGAGACATGCAAATTAAAACCACAATTATATACCACTTACCTCTTGTTAAAATAGTTATCTATAATAAATCAGCAAATAACAAGTGCTGGTGATAATATGAAGGAATAAGAGCTCACACACTGTTGGTAGGAATGCAGACAGACCTAACTACTTTGGAAAACAGTATGGAGTGTCTTCAAAAAATTAAAATCGGAATGGCCATTTGATCCAGTGATTATAGTTCTGGAATATATCTTAAGAATCACAAAATACCAATTCAAAAAAATATATGCACCCCATATGTTCATAACAGCATTATATATAAGAGCCAAGATTTAGAAAGGATCTAAGTACCCATCAATAGATAAATGGATGAAGTTGTGGTGCATTTACACAATGAAATACTACAAAGCAATAAAAAAAAAGGAATTCTCATCTTTTTTGACAGTGTGGATGGAACTGGAGACTATTATGCTAAGTGAAATAAGTCAGTCAATGAAAGACAAATACCATATGATCTCACGTATAAGTGGAATCTAATTAGTTAAATAAACTAATGATCAAAATAGAATCAGAGGCATAGAGATATTAAACAGGCTGACATATGGGGACTGGTTGAACTAAGGTGAAAGGATTAGTCAAAGAACATAGATGCATGGCTCATGGACATGTATAACAGTGGGGGAATTGACTATGGGAATGGGGAAAGCTGGGTTAAGGGGGAGAAAGGGGACAAATTTGGGACAACTGTAATAACATAAACAATGAAATATTTAAAAGAAATAATAAAGTACAATAATGATACCAGTTTTTAAAATATTTACCCATGTATTTATTTTTACCAGAGAGATTTATATTTCCCTATGTCTTTGAGTTACCTTCCAATGTCCATTCATTTACATTTGAAAGACCCCCTTTAAGCAATTCTTGTAGTGCTGGTCTAGCAGTAACCTATTCCTTTGGATTTTGTGTATCTAGGAATGTCTTACTACTTTGTCATTTTTGAAAGACAGTTTTGTCAGATATAGAATTCTCTGTTGACAGTTTTTTTTCCTCCCTCAACATTTTAATTGTATTTATTTATTGCTTTCTGTCCTTCAAGTTTTCTGTTGCTAAGTCAGCAAGTAATATTAGTGAGTATTCCCTTTTATAACAAATAATTTTTCTTTTCTACAATCCAGATTCTCCCTTTTTGGGGGGGCTCCTAATAGTTGCATTATTATGTGTCTTGGTGTGAGTCTCTTTGAATTTATCCTGCTTAAAAATCATTGAACTTCTCAAATTTGTTGTTTCATAGCTTTCTTGAAATATGGAAATTCTATTGGCCAGTGTTTCTTCAAATAACCTCTCTGTCCCTTTCTCTTTCTTTTATCCTTCTGGAGCTGCCTTAATGCCTATATTGATCCTTAGGCTCTGTCATTTTTCTTCACTCTTTATTATTATTCTCCTCAGACATTATAATTTTAATTTTCCTGTGTTAAAGTTCACCAATTCTGTGTTCTGTTGCTGAAATCTAATATTAAAGCTCTATATTGAAATTGTCAATTCAGTAATTGCATTTTTATCTCCATAATTTCTATTTTGTTCCTTTTTATATCTCTCATTTTATATATGTTCATATATAAAATATATTCATATATATATCTGATTTCTTTGTATTATTTTTCCTTATTTTTCATTATCTCTTTGAGCATATTTAAGAAAGCTATTTGAAATTTTTTGTCTATTAAGTCTAATGTCTGTGCTTACTCAGATACAGTTTCTGTCATAGTTTTCCTGTTTGAATGGACAATGAATTCCCATTTCTTTGTTTATCTGGTGCTTTGTTATTTTTGATGTTGTTGTTCTCGTTAAAGATTGGGTATTTGAAAAAACAACTACCCCTCTTATTCTTTGCTGATACACTGTAGTGATTAGCTGGACTTCCACTGAACCTAGGGAGGAAGCTGAGGTAAAAGCTTAAATTCCTCTCAGGTAATTTCTTAACATGCATCATGCTCTGGCCTGCATTTCATTTTCTCCATTCCTTTGTGTATATGGCTGCCTTTGAATGTATAAGTTAAAAATTAATGATTTCAAAAGATCTCACTCCAGTTTCTTGTCAGGGTCCTTGAAAATTTATGTCTCCACAATAAAATCTTGTCCGGGTATCTGTGGTTGTTTAGTCCCCTTGCAGTTTTTGTAACCCATGGCCACTACTTTTCTTGGCCTGTGAGCTGAGTTAGGAAAGACAGAGACTAGTCCTTCAGGCAGATTTCAGAGGCCTTAAAAATTGAAAATAGTGTCTGGAAGGGAGGAAACTTAGAACTGGTCTAGTGCCTCCTTCAAATGAAAGCCAACTGTTCCAGAAAGGAAGTGGGGCTAAAGCAAATTAAAATGCCATGTAATTTCCTACTGCTTTGAGTATGACTTTTTAAAATTGGACATATGTTTGGTTGCTGCAGACCCTTGATTCTTTTTCAGAGCTCCTATAAATTTAGGCCAACCAGTTTCTGATTTTTTAAATATATTTTCATGGAGAAATAAGGCTTGGAGCTTCCTACTTTGCCATTTTTTCGCTAATTTTTCTTAAAGACTATTAAAGTGGTTTACATTCAGTTACTCTATTACTTTCCTGCTCTAAACCTAAATTACCAAGTTGAATTCTTTTGGCTACATCTCTTATGCAAGTAAGTAAAAATATTAACTCACAATAGATTAATAATCTCCAAAAAACTTTCACTTCTATAACTGAAATTAGCACTACTCTTTAAGTTGTGAGATCATTTTTAATAATCGCTTTTAAAAATGAAAGTACATACCTATAAGTTAGCAAGCAAATTAAATAATACATACAAAGAGGCACTAGTCAGTGTGTCCATTCAGTCATATATAAGTCCTGAAAAAGTGAAGACACACTGAACCACTGGAAAAAAAATAGTAAAACAGAATGCACTAAAGGGGACATTTGAAAATTTAAGGCTGACAAAAGTCGGTGTCAACTTATATTTGCAGACAGTGAACATGGAACAAAATGTAGTCTTGTTCAAGGAATTTCATTCATAGTTGTATGACTAGAGAATGTTTTTAAATATTTGCATAAAATGATTAAAAGTACAATTGATCCAAGAATTAATTCATTAAAACTATAAAAATAAATAAGTGATCTTTCAAGTACATTCACAGAATGTCAAAACCATGCAAGTACACACAGACACAGTTTTAGTGTGGGGAGCTAAAACCCTAAAAATTTCATGTATGTGTCAAGATAGTTTTGGGGTGAATTAAATGAAACACTACCTATACATTATCTCATAGTTCCAATGATTGAGATGTTGCATTTGATTAGATAGTTTGTGCTTGGTGGTGAACAAAAGAAAGTTTTCAGAGAAAATATGCATTTCTCTCAAAAATCCATAATAATTGCCAATGTTCTTGTGCAAGTTTTCAAAACTGGCTGGCTTGAGAAAGTAGTACACAGATAAATAAATAATATCAACCTAAAGCCTAAATCATAATGTAAAGAATGATAGAAAGAATAAGATTATATATATATATATATATATATATATATATATATATATATATAAACTAACCTAATAACCTATAGTAAATCCTATATTTTGTAACACTCAGTGATTCTGCCATATATATAACCTCCCATCTCTTGGATGTGTTCTATTCATTACCTCTTATTATAAAGCATAGTTGAGGCTACTCAGATCTCTTCAGAGAATGTATGTCTACATGCTTAAGCCATGGAAAATTCTAGGACCTGCATCAAAATAAAATAATTTTTAAAAGATTATAGTTATTTATTTTTAGACAGAGGAGAAGGTAGAAAGAGAAGGAGAGAAACATCAATGTGAGGTTGCATCTCACACACCCCCGACTGGGGACCTGGCCTTCACCCCAGGCATGTGCCTTGATGGGGAATCTAACCAGCAGCCTTTTGGTTCACAGGCTGTTTCTCAATCCACTGAGCCATACCAGCCAGGGTAAAGTAAAATAATTTTATTTATTGTATAGAATAACAATATGGTGCAAACTAAATGTTATAGAGCCTGCTCATAAGATGATACACTTGTCACATGTTCATTAATCTTTGTTATTATTTTAAATAAAGATAGCAAGTAACAGACAAAGAGGATTAAATTGTCAAACAGAAGTATATCTCTAGGTGATGCCAGTGTCTGGGGCTGAAGAATCAATGTAACATACAAGGGCTTCCTGCAGTTTTCTGTAGGTGTCTGTACTATACTTACTTTAAAGTTGTCAGAGGGCTTCAGGGGGCTTTCAAATCAAAGCAACTGCAACCTATTTTACTCAAGTCATTCCTACGCAGTCCAATGTAATTAATTTTAATGAATTGATCACCCACTATATTCCTATGGGCTATGCTCTATTTTTAATGAATATGAAAATTGCTCAAGGGAAGCAAGCCAGACCAATCATTTCTAACCCATTTCCGTGGTACTTAACACAAAGTGACCATATTATTGCTGGAGTTAATATAGTGGGTAAAATTCATGTGGACTTTTTATGACATCTCTGATATCATTAGAAGCACAAGCTAATTACTAAATCGGACACAGATATCATTTATGAAATAAAACAGCTTAGTCAATCTGTAAAAAACATCTCTTTACTTAGATTTGAAATGTGAACAATTTGCTGAAATTAAAACATTATAGACAAATTTAAGAAAGACCATTTTAGGTCCAATCCAAAAAAAATCTGTTAAGAAATTAAACTGAATAACAACTTTATTGGCCTCTGAGGGTTTCAAATATTATAGCTCAGGGAATTTGCTCTAAATATGCCTGTTTTTTCCCTATAAGTATTTTACTCATCACATACAAATCCCATGATTGTTTATTAGCATGAAATACACCATGGGGGTTCTTACAGGCTGAAGCAGATGAAATGAGTAGTTTAAACTGTTTTTGAACTTGTATTTTTAATTTATCTTCACAATCAAGAGACAAATTTTCACATCAGATTAATTGCTTAAATTTTCCCTATAGAAAACCTTTCAAATTTCCCTTCCAAATAGAATGTATCTAACTTTTTTTATACTTCCATATAATATTTTAAAAATTATTTTTAATTTTTAAATCTTGTTTATTCTATTACAGTTGTCTCAATTTTTCATCCTTTACCCCCCTTCACCCACCACACCCCACCTCCCACTCCCACAGTCAATTCCCACTCTGTTGTCCATGTCCATGGGTCATTCATACATGTTCTTTGTCTAGCCTCTTCCCCTTCTTTCCACAATTGTCCTCTTTCCCCATCCCCTCTGGTCACTTACAGTGTGCTCCATGTTCCCATGCCTGTGGTTTATTTTGTTTGTTAGTTAATTTTATTGAATAGATTCCATTTATAGGTGAGATTATATGGTATCTGTCTTTTACCAACTGGCTTCTTTCACTTAGCATAATATTCTCCAGTTCCATCCATGTTGTCCCAAAAGACAGGAGTTCAATTTTCCTTCCTTCCTTCCTTCCTTCTTTCCTTCCTTCCTTCCTTCCTTCCTTCCTTCCTTCCTTCCTTCCTTCCTTCCTTTCTTTCTTTCTTTCTTTCTTTCTTTCTTTCTTTCTTTCTTTCTTTCTTTCTTTCTTTCTTTCTTTCTTATTTTCTCTTTCTTTCTTTTAAATGCAGATTGATTTTATTTATTTTTTCTAAATGTCAATTATAAAATATTAAAAAATTTAAAACCATAATAAAGCCTCAACAATTAAAACAATATGATACCAGCACAGAAATAATCAAGTAGATCAATGAATTATAATGAGTATTCTAGAAACTAACATCTATATCTGTCTAACAATGTAATATGTGATTAAATTGATATTTCAAATCAATGCTGAAAAGAAGGCTTATTCAACAAATAAGGTGCATAGACCACTATTACTTGAAATAATACAAATATAGAGCCCTATTTCACACAATATACAATAAATATTCAGGTGAGTTAAAAATCAATATGTAGAATCTAGGAGTTTTAGGAGAAAATACAAACTAATATTTTTCTTACCCTGAAATAAAATATTCAAACCAAGAAGCTATAAAGTAAGGTATTGCCAATATGATATTATTAATCATTTAAGACTATAGAGTAATATACACATAAAAAAGTTAAAGGACAAGTAATAGAGTGGGAAAGTACTTGCCCTACCTCTAAAAAACAATTAATAGTTGCTCTTTTGTTTTTCCCTAGGAAAAATAATTCTACAAACCTTTAATAGATAAATGGATAAAGAATACCAAAAAGTCATTTAAAGCTTTTTTAAAAATAATAGAAATAACCAAGAAATATACAAATACAGGTTCAGTTTAAACAAATAATAAAAACAATTAAAATAACACATCATTTTCACAATCAGATTAATAAATATTAAATATTGGTAATATCAAGTATTGGCAACTGTGAAAGGAACTGGGTATTCATATAAAAATTTCTTTATCTTAAAGCAGTCCCTTTAGCATATTTTACAGTGACAGTTTGGTGTAAGTATAGTCTTTTAGCCTTCTGTTGTCTGGAAAACACTGTATTTTACCTTCCATTTTAACTGAGAGCCTTGCTGATTATAGCAATGTGGTTGCAGGACTTTCCTTTTCATGACTTGGAATATTTCCTGCCACTCCCTTCTGGCTAGCAGTGTTTCTACTGAGAAGTTACCTGATGGCCATATAGGAGCTCCCTTATATGTTACTACCTCTTTATCCCTTGCTCCTTTTAGGATTCTCAGTTTTTCTTTGATATTTGCCATTTTAATGATGATGTGTCTTGGAGTGGGCCTCATTGGGTTTCTCTTGAATGGGACCCTCTGTGCTTCCTGGACTTGTGTGCCTTTTTCTCTCCTCTAGTTAGGGAAGTTTTCCATGATGACTTTTTCAAACAGGTTCTCTATGCCTTCCTTTTCCTCTTCTTCTTGTGTCCCTATCATACGGATATTATTATGTTTCAGGTTGTCCTGCATTTTTCTAAACACCTATTCATTCTTTTTGAGTCTTTTTTCCTTCTCTTGCTCTTCCTGGGAGCTTTTTCCTACCTTGTCCTCCAGCTCACTGATTGGATCCTCTCCTTTATCCAGCCTGATTTTGATTCCTTCTACGGTGTTGTTCAATTCTGAAATTGTATTCTTCATTTCCTCTTGTCTCTTATTGATAGTTTCTATGTTCTTTTTCATGCTGATAGAGTTTGCAGTAAGTTCCTCATAGTTGCCCTTAGTTTCTGGTAATTCTCTCTGAGCTCACTGAGCTCATTGAGCTTCCTTAGAGACATTGTTTGGAACTCAGTATCTGGTAGATTACTTGCCTCTATTTCATTTATTTATTTTTCTGGGTATTCCTCCTTTCCCTTCAAGTGGGGGGTATTTCTTTGTCTTCCCATTATTTCTGAGACTCTTCTTTTTTGCTTCTGTTTCTTAAATTAATGTTTGTTTGTTTGTTTACTTCCTGACTTTGTGGTGTGAATTTCTATGGTAGGAGACTGCTATTTTTTCTTTCTTGATCTGCCTCTGATGATGTCAGATGTTGTCCCTGTCTGACCATAGGCAGTCTGTTCAAAACTTACAGGAACCTACTGTCTGTGATGGTCTCCTTCAGCTGTTAATCTAGTCACTCTGCACTCAGCAGGCCAGCTTAAACAGCTGAGGGAGGGGCGGAGTCCCTCCTGGGTGTGGTGTTTTTCAGTCTTCTCACACTGCTGCTTCTCAGGGTTAGCAAGATGGCTGCTACCATATGGGGGAGGAGTCAGCACTGGGATCCTGTCAGCTACTCTCTCCGTTCTTTGCCCAAAACCTCTGTGCCCAGTGTCTTCTCAAGTGTCTCCAGACGACTCTGCGTTCCCTTTAACCACCGATCTAGTATCTGTGTCTGTCACTCTGCACTCAGCAGGCAGGTTAGACACCACAGCATGGGGCAGAATCCCCCCTGGGGTCAGGGTTATTGTGTCCTCTCATGCTTCTGCTACTCAGGGGAGTGGTCTCTGCCTGAGCAAGATGCCTGCTGCCACATGAGGGATGAGTCAGCAATGAGACCCCACTGGCTACTTTCTCAGTTATATCCCCAAAACCTCCTTCCCCAGTCTCTTCTCAGGCATCTCTAGCCCATTCTGCCCCTGCCTTTCCTGGAGCCCAGGATAAGTGGGTATAAATAAAAATTTATGTGTTGTCCCTTTATATGGTTCTTTACATCCCCATCTGCCCATCTGTGGCAGAGATCAACCCTGCCACTTTTTGTAGATGGCTTTTTCTATGTACTTTCTGGGCTCTGGTGCTGTAGGCTGGAGATCCCACTTTTGGTTTAGACCCCACTCTTCTCAAGATGATCCAACTGGCCATTTTTAGTCTCTACCATACTTCTTACCAGTTAGATTTCACTAAATCTGATTCTTCTGTCTGTCCATGTTTATAAGGCTCCCCTTTTGTTATTGTTCAGTTGTTTGTTCCAGGTGATTACTCCACAATTTAGTTGTAATTCCAGGTTGGTACTGGGAGGTCAGTGTGACTTCCACTCACTCCTCTGCCATCTTGATTCTCTGAAAGTTTCTAACTCTTAATTGTCCTACATATGAGAGGAAATAATCTAGATCATGCCAGAGACATCTATGTGATCTCCAAACCTCTTATATTATATAACATAGCACCTAGTTCTCTTACACATCTTAGCCACCTTATAAGATGCTTCTAATCATCATTTGGACATGGTGACATTTTATTGTGTCCCCCTAGTTAATCTAAATATAGTTCTAAATTTGAGTTTAACAAAAGAATAATGTAGAAGGTAAGAGTGTGTCATCTAGTTGTCACTGGACTGCAGCTGGTCCCATAGCTCTCCAATGACTACTAGATTTTCACCTTCAACTTCTCCAAGTCCTGATCCAGGCATGTATATAGCTCCATGACAAGGTCATAACCTCATTCTTAAGCACACCTTTGTTGTTGAAAACAGAGATGACATGGAACATAGATTCCATCTTTTCATATTTTCTCCTTTTTGACATACAGTCTTTCTTCTCAACTATTGGCCTTGGTGACTATAGTAACTTTAGGCATACCATCAGATATGGAAGCAATAGCATTCCATAGACGTTCCTATACATTTCTACTATTGCTAAAATTTTTACAATTAAGAACTAACCTTTATATTAAATCTCTTATTTTGTAAAATCAGTGATTTTACCTCACTGATTGAAACCTAACTGATGCAGTATATTACATATATGATACACTTTCTTTAATGTCATAAGATACTACCACAATCCATATTACTATGGGATTTTTGGACAATTTTGATTAACATTGTACCATGTATAGTAGACCAGAAATTTATGTATGGGAGATAGCTTACAAATACAAATTCTATAAGAAATATAAGCTGGTGCTCTTTCATTTACCAGCTAGGATATTTGGCATTCTTTTAAATAAATATCTTACTATTTTGTAGCCCAGGGCAATGCTCTGACCTTTTCAATATTCCATAATTAGATTGGCTGCATTTCGAGTTTGCTTCACGTTTAGACTAACCAGCCTCTGGGAAGGAGGCAGAGTAGCCAGCTGTTCAGTTGAAAATATTTTAAAGGTCAAAGAAATAGAACATTTCAACTGTCAATTCTACTAAAAGGTATTCAATTTTTTTCAGAGGAATCTATAGAAACAGGAAATATAGTCTACATAAGACAAAGCTGAGAATGAAAATGAGAGTTCTGGAAGGAGGAAAGATGGCGGAGGAGTGAATGGGAGTCACGCTGACCTCCTCCTCCCAAGACCAAACTGGAATTGCGACTAAATAGTGTAGTAATCACCTGGAAAACAATGGAACAATAGTGGGAGAGGAGCCTTGAAGCTGCGGAGAGACAGTGGATTCAACTAACACACATCCCAAGGAGTGAGAAGTGTGGTGGAGACTCGAGAGGGTGGGCTGGGTGCCCACGGGCACTAGCACCAGAGGGACATTAAAACGGTCAGTTAGCTTCCCCAGAGAAGAAGGGAGTCTGAATCATAAACAGGGACCTCTAAACTACAGCAGCTAAAACCAGGAAAATACACACAAAAAGCAACCCTGAGAAGCTTAGGGGTGCTCTCTGCCAGAGACAGGTGGCTGGGGATGCAAAGAGACATTTAAAGGACCAACGCAAAAATTACAGTGGCAGCCACCCTCCTTAATTTCTGGGTAGAGGCAGAAGCAGGATGGGCTGGTGCCTGGGAAAAGACTGGTGAGGAAAACTTTGTGAAGAGAACTGAGACAGCAGCAGGTGAAACCCCGGTGATAACACACCTCCCACTCTGCAGCTCCCATCCCGCTCAGGCATAAGGGAATCAGTTAACCTGCTTTCTGTGCGCTCTGCACACAGCTTGTGAGCCTTGCGCTGGGAGGCTAAGTGCAGATACGATGGGAGGGCCTTGAGGAAAGGATGGAGATGGAGGCCTTGGGGAAAGAACGGGAAGAGGAACCGGGGAGTCCTGACACCATTTCCTTTCCCTAGTCTCCATTGTGCCGGAAAAGGACACCCCCGCAAAAGTCAAAAGCCGAAAAGCACACAATAGAGAGCCCAAAACTACCCAGTACAGGTGCGCACACTTGCGCCTAGTGGCCAGAGAGGGTTGGTGAGTGTGTGTGTGGACCCACATGGGCTGGCGAAGGCTCACCAGGGCTGGCAAGGCCTCCCACAGGTGGGGACCGATGGGGCCTGCAATGGAGTGTGCGGATCGGTGAGGGCAGGTGTAAATAGACCCGCGTGGGCCACGAGGGCAGAGCAGTCGCAGAAATAGTGGATCTTGGGCCTAAGGGATCACATAGCTGCCCAGAGTCCAGGGAGGAGAGACTGGAGACAGGATTAACCGAAGAGTCCTGGAGCTGACTTCCTCCCATTTCCGTAGTCTCCATTTGGCAAGGGCAGGCAACGCATCCAAAGAGACAAAACTGGGGAAAACACACAATAGAAGACCCTAAACTGACCAGTTCCGGGATGCCCGCCCACCTGGGGGACCAGACAAGTACACGAGGTTGGGAAGAAGCCCCCTGGGTTGGGGCAAGCACGTTCGAGCCCAGGCAGGAGGAGGATCCTGCTGGGCCAGGGAGCATGATCAAGGAGCCGGAAGGAGAGTGCAGTGCGATCCACAGAAATAGTGGATCTCTGGCCAAAGGGGTCACACAGCTGCCTAAAGCAGGAGTCACATACAGACAGTAGACTCCTGGAAGGCTCAAAAAAACAACCCAAGGCCATATAGGGTCAACAACTGACATCATCAGAGGCAGGCCCAGAAAGAAAAGTAAACGAATAAACAAACAAACAAACAAACAAAGAAACAAATAAAAAGACCCGCTTACTAACATAGAAGTTTAATCCACAAAATCAGGAAATCTAGAGGGCCCAATTGAAGCAGTAACAAAAATAATTAAGTAAGTAAGCAAATTACTTAACAAACTCTAACAAAAATCGGAAGAAAAAGAAGTTCCCACCAAATGAGTGGAAAAGGGGACTCCCCACAGAGAGAGATAAATGAAATAGAGGCAAGGGAAATATCAGATATTGAATTCAAAACACTGGTTCTAAGGAAGCTCAATGAGCTCAACAAGCTGAAAGATAACTTTGAGAAACTGAAGAGAACCTATCAGGATATTACAGCAAATTATATCAACCTGGAAAAGGACATAGAAACTATCAAAAAGACACAAGAGGATATGAAGAATACCATTTCTGAATTGAAGAACACAGTAGAAAGAATCCAAAGCAGGCTGGATGAAGCCGAGGATCGAATAAGTGAGATGGAGGACAAGGTAGAAAGAAGCTCCCAGAAAGAACAAGAAATGGAAAAAAGACTCAAAAGGGATGAAGAGGCATTGAGGGAAATGCAGGACAACCTGAAACACAATAATATCCCTATAATAGGCATACCAGAAGAAGAAGAGGAGCAAGGGATAGAGAACGTCCTTGAAAAAGGAATGATAGAAAATTTCCCTAATTTGAGGAGAGAAAAGCTCTCATGGATCCAGGATTCACAGAGGACCCCACTCAAGAGGGACTCAAAGAGGTCCACTCCAAGACACATCATCATTAAAATGGCAACTATCAAAGACAAAGAGAATCCTCAAGGCAGCAAGGGAGAAGGAGTAAGTAACATAAAAGGGGGACCTGTTACAGCTAGGAGCTGACTTCTCAACAGAAACACTACAAACCAGAAGGGAATGGCAACTAATGTTCCCAGTCATGATAAGCAAGGTCCTACAACCAAGGCTGCTCTACCCAGCAAGCCTCTCAATTAAAATAGAAGGGGAAATATGGAGTTTTCCAGACAAGAGAAAACTAAAAAAATACATCTCTACCAAACCAGCACTCCAAGATATGCTCAAGGGAATGGTTTAAGAAGATGAGGGAAAAGAGTGAGAAAGAGAAAAACAAGGGTACAAAGAGAAAAAATGAATAGGTTTCTATCAGTAATAACTCTCCATGTAAATGGACTAAATGCCCCAATCAAAAGACACAGGATAGCTGAATGGAAAAGAAAACATGCCCCACACATACGCTGCCTATCAGAGACCCACCACAAAGCCAAAGGCATACATAGATTGAAAGTAAATGGATGGAAAAGATATTCCAAGCAAATGGGCAAGAGAAATAGGCCCGGGTTGCCACACTTGTATCAAAGAAAGTAGATTTCAAATCAAAGACCATAAAGAGACCCAGAGGGGCACTTTATAATACTTAAAGGAAGAATCTATCAAGAAGACATAAACATTGTAAACTTATATGCTCCCAATATAGGAGCCCCCAAGTTTATAAGGAAATTGTTGAATGACTTCAGAAAAGATATAGACAGCAACACACTGATAGTAGGGGATTTCAACACGCCACTTTCAAAAATGGACAGATCTTCCAAACAAAACATGAATAAACATATTGTTGAGCTGAATGACACACTGAATCAAACAGACTTAACTGACATATATAGAACGTTACATCCCAAAGAAGAAAAATACACATTCTCTTCAAATGCTCATGGCAGTTTTTCAAAGAAAGACCACATAATAGAACACAAAGCAAACATAAGCAAATCAGGAAAATTGAAATAATACCAAACTTTTTCTCGGACCACAAGGGCTTGAAACTGGAAATCAACCTCAAAGAGAAACTTCAAAAACTGGCAAACTCATGGAGAGTGAACAGTAGACTATGAAACAATGAATGGGTCAATAATGAGATAGGAGAAGAAATCAAAAAAAATTCTGTAAACAAATGAAAATGAACATGTAACAGTCCAAAACCTATGGGACACAGCAAAGGCAGTCCTGAGAGGGAAGTTCATAGCAATACAGGCTTACCTAAAAAAGATAGAAACATTTCAAATACAAGACCTAACACTACAACTTCAAGACTGGGAGAAACAACAACAAATAAATCCCAGAGCAAGTAGAAGGAAGGAAAGTGTCAAGATTAGAGCAAAACTGAATGACATAGAGACAAAAATAAATTCAAAGGATCAACCAATCCAGAAGCTGGTTCTTTGAAAATATAAAAAAAAATTGACAAGCCTTTAATCAGACTCATCAAGGAAAAAGGGAGAGGACCCAAATTAATAAATCAGAAATGAAAGAGGAGAAATAACAACTGATATGACAGAAATACAAAGGATTGTCAGGAACTACTATGAAGAATTATGTGCCACTAGATTTGAAAACCTCAATGAAATGGACAAATTTTTGGAAAAGTATTCTCTTCCAACACTGAAGGAAGAGGAAACAGAAAGCTCGAACAGACCGATATCAGCTGGGGAAATTGATGAAGTAATCAAGAAACTCCCGGCACACCAAAGCCCAGGGCATCACAGTTTCACAGGAGACTTTAACAAAACACCTAAGGAAGAGCTAACCCCAGTCCTTCTTAAACTATTCCAAAAAATCAAACAGGAGTTTAGACACCCCGACCCTTTTAATGAAGTCAGCATCACCCTAATCCCAAAACCAGATACAGACCCTATAAAGAAAGAAAACTACAGGCCACTTTTGCTGATGAATATAGATAGTAAAATCCTCAACAAAATATTGGCAAACTGCATCCAGCAATACATTGAAAAGATTATCCACCATGATCAAGTGGGATTCATCCCCAGGATGCAGGGATGTTTAAATATACACAGGACAATAAACGTAATACATCACATAAATAAAATAAAATAAAATAAACCACATGATCATCTTGATAGATGCATAAAATCATTCGAAATGGTACAGCAACCATTTATGATCAAAACACTCAGCAAAATGGGAATAAATGGAGCATTTCTCAATGTAATAAAGGCCATATATGAAAAACCTACAGTCAAGATCATACTCAAAGGGCAAAAACTAAAAGCTCTCCCACTAAGATCAGGAACACAACAAAAATGAACGCTTTCACTGCTTCTTTTCAACATCATATTGGAATTCCTAGCCACAGTGGTCAGATAAGAAAAAAAGAAAAGGCATCCAAATAGGAAAGGAGGAAGTAAAGCTATAATTCTATTCAGATGACATGATAGTGTACATAGAGAACCCTGTAGACTCTACCAAAATCTCCTCAACCTAATACTTGAATTTGGCAAAATATCAGGATACAAAGTGAATATTCAGAAATCAAAGGCATTTTTGTACACCAGCAATGCAATAGAAGAAGGAGAAATCAGAAAAATATACCATCCGATATAGCAACAAGAAAAATAAAGTATCTCAGAATAAATTTAACCAAAGATGTAAAAGACATGTACACAGAAAACTATACAACATTGAAAAAAGAAATTAAGAAAGACACAAATAAATGGAAGCATATACCGTGCTCATCGTTTGGAAGAATTAATATCATCAAAATACAACAGACACTTCAAAAATTTATATGGAACCATAAATGACCCCAAATAGCTGTAGCAATTTTGAGAAAGAAAAACAAAGTACAAGGGATCAAAATATGGGACATCAAACTGTACTCAAAAGCCACTATACTCAAAACAATCTGGTACTGGCACAAGAACAGACCCATAGACCAGTGGAACAGAATAGAAATCCCAGAAATAAGCCCAGGTCTCTACGGGCATCTAATATTTGACTAAGGGGACAGAAGCATAAAATGGAGCAATAACAGCCTCTTCAACAAATGGTGTTGGGAGAGCTGGACGGCTACATGCAAAAAATTGAAATTGGATAATCAGCTGACACCATACACAAAAATAAACTCAAGATGGATAAAAGACTTAAATATGAGTTACAATGCCATAAAAGTCCTTGAGGAAACATGGCAGGAAACTCTCAGATATCCCACGCAGCAATTTTTTCACCAATATGTCTCCTAAAGCAAGGGACATAAGGGAAAATATAAACAAGGGGACCTCATCAAAATAAGAAGCTTCTGCACGGCTAAAGAAAACATCAGCAAAATGAAAAAGGAGTCAAACGTTTTGGAAAATATATTTCCTAATGATACATCACATGGAGGTTTGATCTCCAAAATATATAAAGAACTCACTCAACTCTACTCCAGGAAGACAAACGGTCCAATCAAAAAATGGGCCAAGGACCTGGGCAGAGGCTTTTCCAAGGTGGAGACACAGAGGGCCCAGAGACATTTGAAAGGATCCTCGGCATCACTAGCCATCAGAGAAATACAGATCAAAACCACCATGAGGTACCACCTGACACCGGTCAGAATGGCCATCATAAACAGATCAACAAACAACAGGTGCTGGCGAGGCTGTGGAGAAAAGGGAACCATACTACACTGCTGGTGGGAATGCAGACTGGTGCAGCCATTGTGGAAAGCAGTTGGAATTTCCTTAAAAAGCTGAAAATGGAACTGCCTTTTGACCCAGTGTCTCCCCTGCTGGGACTATACCCTATGAATCCCAAAACATAAAAGAACCTATGCACCCCGATGTTCATAGAAGCACAGTTTACAATAGCCAAGTGTTGGAAGCAACCCAAATGACCACCAGTAGATGATTGTATCAAAAAATTATGGTACATTTATACAATGGAATACTATGCAGCAGAAAGAAAAAAAGAACTACTAAACTTCGCAGCATCATGGATGGAATTCGAGAGCATTATGCTAAGTGAGATAAGCCAGGGGGCAAAAGAGAAATACCATATGATCTCACCTATAAGTGGAACCTAACCAACAATGGAAAGATGCAAGGAAAATAAGACCAGCAACACTGAAAGGAAAAGAAACCAACGTAGACATGAAGGAAAAATGGAGGGGGGGCGGGGAAAAAGGAAGAAAAGGGGAAAAATCAAGGAACATTTAGAAAGGACTCATGGACAAAACCAAAGGGGAAGAGCTGAGGGAGGGAGGGAGAGGGCAAGGGAAAGTGGTGGGTGGTAGGCAGAGATAAATGTATCTGAAAAAATAAATTAATTAAGTATAAAAAAGGACAAAGCTAAAATCATTAAATTTTGCTACTTTATTTAAGAAATTTCTCAGCTGACCTAGGTAGGTGACATGCCCCTCAGATGAATAGAAGTATGCTTCTCAAACTATCTTGGGCTGTGTCTTTCTTGGATAACCTGTCCTTTCTCTCACAGCACATTTCTTATTTATTACTGCAGAAATAAGATACCTCAACAAAATTTAAAGCAAAGTCTAATGCTTTCTCCTAACAAGGCGAATGATGTTTGATTTTTAAGAGATAGAATGATATTTCAATAAATGTAAACATTATAATTAGATTGTTCTGGTTAACGGAATTTGTGGATTTAATCATAATTCTTCAATGTTCATCCTTTGTTTCTAAATTATGTAAACAAATTTTCCTTTTCGTGAAAATATTCTAATGAATGTCATTTAAATCTGACTTGATAATTGAGGGAATCATATTAATAACAACAATAATTTTCTATGATTAAATTTGGAGAAGTTGTGAATTCCCCAGAGAACTACTGACTTCAGAGTATAATGTGAAAGTTCCTTTCGTTGATGTTTCCTTGTTTTCATTGTGTTGCTTGTTTTTAACTCAGCCAAATAATAAGAAAATATGTTCAAAACAGGATTTTTTTTCTAGTACATAACCCAAAAGTATTTGCAGGTAAATTAATATTCTGGCTGGCTTAGTTCCTTATAATTGAGGTTTAATATATTATGGGTAAATATACTGTTGCCTAAACTTGAAAACCAAAAATATACTTTGGTGTATATGAAAACATTTTCAAGAGCTAATAAAATACCAAGAGCTATTTAATTAGTAGAATAATTGCTTATTTTTCTCAATGGAACTGTTAAATTAAAAATTTTGTAAAATTCATAATTTTTCCAGGATTAAAATTTGCATTTGTGTTAGTGAGTACTATGAAAGACAAAGTTCTTTCTGAGAAGAAGTTGGGTCCTTGCCAAGTTATCTGGACCTAAGAAGTGAAGGGTAAAAAGCTTTTATCTGATGTGCCTGAGGAAATAATCTTTATAGATGCTTGACAACTCTATCTTGAGGCATGTGGGAAGAGAGTGGAAGAAAATTCACATTCCCTCCATGGTCTGGAGTAGTTCAGAGAATCTAAGGGCATGATACAGCATTGTTACACAATCATGTTTCCTTAGTAGGCTCTGATTGTTTTTATGACAAGGGTAACAAAATAACTCATGGACAAAGACAAGTGGGGGGACTAAATCTTGGGGGGGTAGGTAGGATAGGGGAGAGTAAGGGGGGAAATGGGGACAACTCTCATTGAAAAACAATAAAAAAGAAATAAAATAAATATCAAATAAAATTTTAAAAATGATAATTTTCACCAGGGTTACCAGTTCATCTGGGAGACTACAATAGAAAAACCTGGAAAAGCCCTACAAATAGGCTGCTATTATATAGTTTTGAACCTCCAGGGAAACATGGACATATAAGAAGTTTAATTTTTTCTAGTGCTGGAAAAATGTCTTAGGCAGTGCCAGGAGTCACACACATAAGGAAGAACTACTGTGACTTTTTCTACAAGAAAGCCCGTGAAACAAGCATATAAATCATAGTAATGATGTGCAGAAGTCACCATACCTTGGCTCTTGGAATCAGTTGCCAAGTGTAAAGATTGTCATTGAGATACTGCAATTCTTCAAAGAATGAACACGATCAGAGAAAGTCTTTAGTAAGCTTTGCTTAGTATGGGAATGAGAGCAATTGATGACTGTGTTTCTATATATGTCATAAAATAAGAAAGAGCAGATACCAAAAAGAAGCCCTTGTGAACTCTTCACCCATTGTCTTGAATTACTAGGTTCTTTTTGGATGTCTCTGTTGACACTTCATTATTAGGCAAGGACTTGCTGGGTATAATCTTTCACAGGAAACTTTACTAGTAATCTTAACAAGGACATACATTTCCTTTTAAATATGAGAGAAATGCAGCAGAGATTAAACAATTCAAAAATATAGCTTAATTTCCACAGTGGACTACTGGGAAAATTTAATGTAATCCTGAAGGGCATAATTGGGTGATTTGTTGATAATCATGCTAGTAAGTTAGATGAGAAGTTTTATCCCTCCTGTCATTTAAATATATTAAAGTCTCATAGGAATTATTTCACTTGTCATAATTCTTTATTGGCATAAAATGAGTAGTCTTTTAATTCAATAAAGTATTTATTAATACTGGGAGAGTATACTAAATTATAGAGTCAGATATATATATATATATATATATATATATGGTATAATATTAAGGTAAATTTTTTAACAATTTGATAATAACATAGTTTATTATACTCATATAACCTCCTAGAGACATCAGCATGAACTTAGTTTATGCTTTATTATTTAAATGATCCTGTGTAATTTATACAAAATGATTATTTAAAAAAATTTTGAAACATATTAACTAAAAATAACAACATAAAATATGTAAAATTGTATATATAATTTATTAACCATGCATGGTTTACACATACTATACTACTGTGTTATATTATTATGTTATATTAATACTATTATGTTAATATTGAAACAAAATATCAACTTGTTTCTAGATGTTAAAATTTAGATTTCTCACTATTGGAAAAGTGAAAACAAAACAAAATGTTCAAAAACAATTTGGAACATATTCTTGTACATTGAAAATCACTGATTAATGGAGTAAGTTGAAGATAAGAAAAACACAAAAAGAGTATAATTAACTATAAGGAAGGGAAGCTTTCAGAGACATTATGACAATATTATATATGTTACATATAGACCAATGGAAAAATTTGTCATTCTAGTAAAACAAAAAAATAGAAATTCACTAGCAAACTAGAGGTCATCAATTTATAAAACATCACATATTAGAATTGTTGACAGGAGGAAGGATAATATTTCTTCCCCTATATAAAGGTAAGGTGCAGATTACTGTAGAGGTCTACCTATGATTCCAAACTAGCTATATGAAAGTTCTTGTGCAATTTTTCTTGAATAAGTCACAAGCAAAAGCCCAAACAGCATATCTATATGAAGCAAAATTCATTATTTTTAAATATAGATAAAAATTAGAGTTAATTTGGGATATACATTGAACTATACTTCTACAGATGCTGATTAAGTAGGTCTATTATTGAGCCCAGGATTGCACTTAAAAACAACAAAACAAAACAAAAACTACTGGCAATCATAATGGAGGGGTTCCAACTACAAATTTTAGGAACATTAGAAACCTCAGAAGTCAAGTTCTACATTCACCATAAGATTGGATACTGGGGAAGCCTGTAATTAAAGGGCAAAGAAGTCATTGGCATTCTTGCCCATCTCCTAGGAGGATAGCACCTGAAATAATGAAGGTAGTCTGAGAGTACTTCACAAATATTTCCCATTTTGATGTAGTCCAATTTATCTATATTTATAACATGCAAGAAATAGTTAATGTCTTTGCTAAGAAAGATCATAGATGTACTTCACTGAAAACCATGTAGAACCAACTTGGCTGTCTATATAGAAAGTATGAAAATCCAGTGATGTAAATTTTTTGAATGAATAGAAATATTTTAAATTAAATAACAATAGTGGTGAAGAAGTAAAATAAGAAATTAAATATCTCTGAATTTCTAGCCTTCTTTCTTCATCATGTTTCTAAATAGAAAATGCATTAAATCTTATATGTATTATAGAGCATTGAATTCCATAACAATGATTTATGTATACCCTGGCCCAAAATTAATGTACTATTTCATCATTTGGGGGCTAGTAAAATTATTTCAATTATAGATTATATTAAAGGCTACTTATTTATTTACTTGCCTTTATTTTTATTGTTTATCAGACTGTTACAGATATCCCCGTTCCTTCCCCTCTTCCATCTGACTGTCACCACATTGTTGTCTGTGTCTATGAGCTATGGATATATGTTCTTTGGCTAACCCCTACACCTTCTATCATTCATTTCTGCCACCCTGACAGTTGTTTCTCTGTTCCATGTATCCATGCCTCTGTTTCAGTTTTGCTCGTCAGTTTATTTTGTTCATTCGAGTCACATAAAAGTGAGATCATATGGTATTTTTCTTTTACTGACTTTTTATACTTAACGCAATAATCTCCAGTTCCACCCCTGCTTCACAAAAGGTAAGAGTTTCTTCATTTTATGGCTAAGTAGTATTCCATTATGTAAATATATCACAGCTGTTATATGCACTCATATACTGATGGACACATGGGCTGTTTCCAGATCTTGATCATTGTAAATAATGCTGCTATGAACATAGGGATATATGTGTTCTTTTGAATTGGAGTTTTGAAATTCTTAAGATATATTCTCAGAAGTGGGATCACTGAGTCAAAAGTCAGTTCCACTTTTAATTTTTTGAAGAAACTTCATATTGATTTCCACAACAGCGGCTGTACCAGTCTGCATTCCGCCAACAGTGCATGAGAATACCCTTCTGTCTACATCCTCACCAGCACTTGTTGTTTGTTGATTTATTAATGATAGCCACTCTGGCAGGTGTGAAGTGATATCTCATTGTGGATTTTCTTTTTCATTTTTTGTAATTGTCATTCAAGTACAGTAATTTCCATTTCTCCCCACCACTCCCCCTACCCTCCTTTGGTTTGTCCATGGGTACTTTATACATGATCCTTGATGACCCATCCCCTTCTTTCCCTGTTATTCCCCTCCTGCCTCCCCTCTTGTTATTGTCAATTTGTTCTTTATTTCCATGTTTTTGGTTATATTTGGCTTGCTCATTCTTTATTTTTTTTAAAGATTTTATATATTTATTCTTAGAGAAGGGGAGGGAGAAAGAGAGGTTGCTTGCTTATTGTTTTGTCGATTAGGTTCTAATTAGAGGTGAGATCATATGGTATTTGTCTTTCCCTGCCTGGCTTATTCACTTAGCATAATGCTCATCAGTTCCATCCATGCTGTCAGGAAGAGTAGGAGTTCCTTCTTTTTTTATGCTGTATAGACTCCCTTGTGTAAATAAATGTACCATAGTTTTTTGATCTATTCATTTACTGATGAGCACTTAGGCTGCCTCCAGCACTTGGGTACTGTAAATTATGCTGCTATGAACATTGAGATGCATAGGTTATTTTGAAATAGTGCTTCAGGATTCTTAGGGCATAATACCAGCAGTGGAATTGCTGGGTTAAAAGGCAGTTCAATTTTTAGTTTTTTGAAGAAATCCCATAGTTTTCCACAGTGGCTATACTTATCTGCATTCCCACCAACAGTGTACTAGGGTTCCCTTTTCTTCACAACCTCACCAGCATTTATTGATTGTTGATTTGTTTATGATGGCCATTCTGACCAATGAGAAGTGGTATCTCATTGTGGTTTTAATTTGCATCTCTCTGATGATTAGTGACATTGAGGATTTTTTCATTATATGGCAATGGTTATTTAAAATGAAAGAGCTTAAATGAGATATTTAACATATAAAATGTACTCTTTTAAAGTGTATAATTCAACTTGAGGCTAAGATGGAGGCATAGGTAGATACACTTTTCCTCCTCACACAACCAAAAGAAGGAGAAAAACAAACTTAAAAAATTACCATAACTGCCAGAACATTGAACTGTATGGGAGTCCAACAACTGAAGAGTTAAAGAAGAAATATACATCCAGACTGGTAGGAGGGGCAGAGATGGGCAGCTGGGGTGGTGAGGACACATAGCAAGGCAGTGGCTGGAGGGCCAAGCGGGCAAAGTGGCAGCTGGCAGACTGGGCTGTCCCACATCTGAGTGAGGATAAGCCAGGAGGAACAGAAGGGGAGTGTGATGGACCACACAATCCAGCGTTCCAGTGTGGGAAAAGAAAGCCTCAAAACCTCTGGTTGTAAAAACCTGTGGGGATTGCAGCAGTGGGAGAAACTCTCAGCTTCAGAGGAGAGTTTGTTGGAGAGACCCACAGAGTCCTAGAACATACACAAACCCACACCCAGGAATCAGCACTAGAATGGCCCAATTTGCTTCTGAGCAGAGGGGTAAGTGACTGAAAGCTGGATGAGAGCTGAGCAAGGGGCCTTGTTCCCTCTCAGACCCCTCCCCTACATACAGAATCACAAGGCAGCAACATCGGTTGCCCTGCCCTGGTAAATATCTCAAGCTCCACCCTTTCCAATGTAACAGGAGCACTGAGACAAAGAAATATGGCCCAAGAGAAAAAAGAGATCAGAGCTCCAAAAACAGAACTAAGCAATGAAGAGATAGACAACCTATCAAATGCACAGTTCAGAACACTGGTAATCAAGATGCTCACAGAAATGGCTGAGTATGGTCACAAAATGGAGGAAAAAGTGAAGGCTATGCAAAGTGAAATAAAGAAAAATATACAAGGAACCAACAGTAAAGGGAAGGAAACCAGGGCTCACATCAATGATTTGGAGAAGAAGGAAGAGATAAACATTCAATCAGAAAAGAATGAAGAAACAAGATTTCAAAAAAAAAAAAAAAAAGAGGACAGGCTTAGGAACATATGGAACAATTTTAAACATTCCAACATCCAAATAATAGGGGTTCCAGAAGGAAAAGAGGAAAAGCAAGAAATTGAAAACTTATTTGAAAACATAAAGGAGAATTTCCCTGATCTGATGAAGGAAATAGACTTCAAGGAGATCCAGGAATCTCAGAGAGTCCCAAAGAAGTTGGACTCAAGGAAGCACACACCAAGGCACATCATAATTCAATTACTCAAGATTAAAGATGAAGAGAGAATCTTAAAAGCAGCAAGAGAGAAGGAGACAGTTACCTACAAAGAAGTTCCCAAAAGACATTCAGCTGATTTCTCCAAAGAAAACTTGCAGGCAAGAAGGGGCTGGAAAGAAGTATTCAAAGTCATGAAAGACAAGGACCTACATCCAAGATTACTCTCTCCAGCAAAGCTATCATTTAAAATGGAAGGTCAGATAAAGTGTTTCCCAGATAAGGTCAAGTTAAAGGAGTTCATCCTCACCAAGCCCATATTATATGAAATGTTAAAGGGACTTCTCTAAGAAAAGGAAGATCACAAACTATGAACAGTAAAATAAACAACAAAGTCACAGCTATCAACAACTGAACCTAAAAACAAAAACAAAAACAAATTAAGCAAACAATGAGAACAGGAACAGAATCACAGAAATAGAGATTACATGGAGGATTATCAGAGGGGAGAGGGAGGGGGGAGAATGGGGGAAAAGGTACAGGGAATAAGAAGCATAAACAGTAGTTACAAAATAGACAGGGGGAGGTTAAGAATAGTATAGAAAATGGAGAAACCAAAGCACTTATTTGTACGACCCATGGATATGAACTAATGTAGTGGGGTGAATGCTGGGGCGGTTTCAGGGTGGAAGGGAATAAAGAGGGAAAAATTGGACAACTGTAATAACATTATATATATATATATAAAATGTCATTATATATGTTATATATATGTATAACATACATATATATGTATAACATATATCAACATATATGCATGCATACATGCATATATGCATACATATATGCACATGTATGCATGACCCATGGATATGGGCAATGGTAAGGAGATTGACTGTGGGATTCGGGTAGAGGGGGGTCAAGGGGAAAATTGGGGCAACTGTAATAGCATAAACAATAAAACATTTAAAAATAAAAGGTAAAGATCATGAAAGGAAAGAAAACAATGCAGGGAATATTAGAAAGTGACCCCGCATGCCAAAGGAAAAACTCTGAAAAGACCTGAGAAGAACTTAAGTTTATAACTCAGACAGATCCTTGGCACAGCCTACAACAATTAGGAAAATAAAAACAATAAACGATTGTTTATTAAATAATAAAATATTATTACTGAATAATACTGAATAATAAAAACCAGAAAACTCTGAGGAAGTGGGAAGAATGTGATTTACAGAATTACCACATCATTAGATTTAATACACAGTTTTCAATAACAAGAAGAAAATGACAAGGCACACAAAGAAACATAAGTATAATTCATTGAAAGGAAAATAATAAACCAACAGAGATGGAGCCATGGCCTGGAAGGCCAAGAGGGCACCACTGATTTGGGACAAGTGGGGACATTAAGGCTATGACTCCACAAAAAAATAAATAAATTGTATAGTTCAACAATTTTTACAAAACACATTTTTATTTCTCTTTTATTTTTCAATTATAGTTGACATTTAATATTTTTATATTAGTTTCAAGTGTACATGCAGTGGTTAGACATTAATATAACTTATAAAGTGATCCTGTGATAAGTCTATTACCTAGCTGGCACCATAAATAGTTATTACAATGTTATTCACTGTTTCCTATGCTGTACTCAACAGTTTTAAAGATATATAGAGTCATACAATCATCATATATCTACCTTGACTACATTCTCATCACCCACAAGAGAAACACCATACACATTAGCAACTATTCCCCATTCTACCCCTAATCTCTCTCACCCTGAGGCAAACAGTAATATACTTAGGTTCTATAGAATTGTCTATTATATTTTACAGAAATAGAATCATACAATTGGTCTTTTCTGACTCACTTCTTTATTTAGTGAATTGTTTTCAATAGTCATCCAACTTGTAACATGTATCAATACTTCATTAATTTTGATTGCCAATTATATCCCATTATATGGTTATATCACATTCCACATTTTGGATATTATAAATAATAATGTTATGAATATTTGCATATTGGTTTTTGTATGAACATATTTTCATATACCAAGGAGTTAAATTGTTTGGTTATATGGTGATTCCATGTATAATACTCTGAGGAAATTTCCCAAAATGGCTATACCATTTTACAGTCCTGCTAACAATTGATGGAATTTCCAGTTTCTCCACATCTCAACCAATACTTATTAGTGCCTGTCTAATTTATTACAAATATTATCGTGAATGTAAATTGGTAGCTTATTGTCCTTTTGATTTGCATTTCCTTTTTTTTTTTTAAGATTTTCTTTCTTTATTTTTTACAGAAGGGAAGCGAGAGAAACATTAATGTGTGGTTCCATCTCACGAGCCCCCTATTGGGGACCTGACTTGCAAGCCAGGCATGTGCCCTACACTGGGAATCTAACGGGTGACCCTTTGGCTCATAGTCCATTGCTCACTTGACTGAGCCACACCAGCTAAGGCTGATTTGCATTTCTATAATGACTAATGATATTATCTTTTCATTTTGTTACTGGCCATTTGTATCTCCTTTCTGGAGAAATGTCTGCCAGATCATTACCCCTTTTTAAAACTAGGCTATTATTCTTTTCATTATTAAGTTGTAAACATTTTGTACATATTCTGGGTAAAAGTTCTTTGTCAGATATATGGTATTAAAATGTCTTTTCCTATGCCTATGTTTCTATTTTGCTCATTAGTTGATTTTGTTCATTTGATTCCTCTTTTAGGTGAGATCATATATTTGTCTTCCTCCAGCTGGCAGGAGCACGGGGTAGGATGGGCAGAGGAGGGTAAATGGGGAGAAATTGGAACAACTGTAATAGAATAACAAAATATCTTTTCCTATTCTTTGACTTGTGTTTTAATTTTCTGGACAGTACTATTAACAGCACAAATGTTTTTCACTGACGTAGTGCAATTTACTATTTTTGTTTTTGGTCTTGCTGGTGCTTTTTGTGTCACATCTGAGTATATACTGCCTAACCCAAGATCATGCAGATTTACTCCTATATTTTCTTCTGAGGTTTACAATTTTAGCACTTACATCTAAGTCTGCATTTTGTTTTTGGTTATTTTTGATGGCATGAGGGAAGACTCCAATTAAATTCTTTTTCACATGGATATCCCGTTTTCCTAGTTCCAATTGTTAAAAACAATGTTATTTCTCCTTTGAAATGCCATGACCTTGAAATGACACCCTATTTAATCTAATTACCTTGAAAGCAAGGTTTTATTTCAGGCCTCTCAATTCTATGGTACTAATCTACATATCTATTCTTATGAAAGTAACATACTTCTTTAATTATTGTATATTTATAACAAATTTTGAAATTTGGAAATGTGAACCTCCAGAATTTTCTATTTTTACTTTATTTTATTTTATTGTTTTTCTGTTACAGTTATCCTGTCACACTCCCCATTGCTCATCCATACCCCATCCCTCCCACTCCCACAGTCAATACACACCATTGTCCGTGCCCATGAGTCCTCTGTTGATGATCCTTTGCTTGCCCCTTCCCCTTCTTTCCATGGTTATCTCCCACCCCCTCCCTGCTAATCACTTTCAGTTTGTTTTTAACTTCCAAGTGTCTGGCTCTATTTTGTTCATTTGTTTGTTTTGTTGATTAGGTTCAATTTATAGGTGAGATCATTTAGTATTTGTCTTTCACCAACTGGCTTAATTCACTTAGCATAATCCTTTCCAGTTCCATCCCTGTTGTTGTGAAAGGTAAGAGTTCCTTCTTTCTTTCTGCTCTGTAGTTTTCATTGTGTAAATTTAACAAAGATTTTTTATCCACTTATATACTGATGGGCATTTAGGTTGTTTCCAGAACTTGGCAATTGTAAAGAACGCTGCTATAAACACTGGGGTGCATAAGTTCTTTTTTTTTTCTAATGTCTTATTTTTTTGATTAATTAATGTATTTTTCCAAATACATTTGTCTCTGCCTTCCCCCCACCACTTTCCCCTGCCCCCTCCCTTCTCTCCCTCCTTCAATCCTTCCCCACTTTGGCTTTGTCCATGAGTCCTTGATATATGTTCCTTGACTTGCCCCTTCACTTCCTTTTCTCCCGTCCACCCCTCCCTCCTTTCCTCTTGTCTTTGTTGATTTCTTTTTCTTTCAGTGTTACTGGTCTTATTTTCCTTGCATCTTTGTTTTGTTGGTTAGGTTCCTCTTATAGATGAGATCACATGGTATTTGTCTTTCGCCCCCTGGCTTACTATACAGCAGAAAGAAAAAAAGAACTACTACACTTCGCGACAGCACGGGTGGAACTAAGAGAGCATTATGCTAAGCGACATAAACTGGGGAGCAAAAGAAAAGTACCATATGATCCCATAGGTTTTTTGAATTGGTGTTTTGGGATTCTTAGGGTATAATCCCAGCAGTGGGGCTGCTGGATAGAAAGGCAGTTCATCTTTAGCTTTTTGAGAAAATTCCATACTGCTTTCCACAGTGGCTACACCACTGTGCTTCCCCACAAACAGTGCACTAGAGGTCCCTTTTCTCCACATCACCAGCACTTTCTGTTTGTTGATTTTTTAAAAGATTTTATTCATTTATTTATTTTAAATTTATTTATTTATTTATTTATTTATTTATTTATTTTTAGAGAGATAGGAAGGGAGGGAGAGAAACACTGATGTGTGACAGATACATCAACTGGTTGTATCTCACATTCCCCTACCCAGGGCCCTAGCTTGCAAACCAGGTATGTGCCCTGACTAAGAATCTAACAGGCAACCCCTTGATTCACAGGCCAGTGCTCAATCCACTGAACCACACCAGCCAGGATTGTTGTTTGTTGATTATAATGATGGCCATTCTGACAGGTGTGAAGTGGTATCTCATTATGGTTTTAATTTGGATTTCTCTAACAGCTAGTGATGGTGAGCATTTTTTCAAGTGTCTCTTAGTTCTCTGTATGTCCTCATTAGAGAAGTGTCTGTTCAGATCCTTTGCTCATTTTTTAATTGGATTGTTTGTCTTCCTGGTGTGGAGTCATGTGAGTTCTATTTATGTTTTGGAGATCAAACCCTTGACCGAGGTATCATTGGTAAATATGTTTTCCCATATGGTTAGCTCCCTTTCCATTTTGTTGATGTTTTCTTTAGCCATGCAGAAGCTTTTTAGTTTGATGTACTCCCATTTGTTTAGTCTTTCATTTATATCCCTTGTTCTAGGGAGTGTATCAGTGAAGATATTGCTGTGTGGGATATCTGAAATTTTTGTGCCTATGATTTCCTCTAAGACTTTTATGGTGTCATGAGCTATATTTAAGTCTTTAATCCATCTTGAGTTTATTTTGGTGTATAGTGTAAGTTGGTTTAGTTTCATTTTTTTTTTTGGATGAATTTGGCCAGATTTCCCAACATAATTTATTGAAGAGGCTATTTTTACTCCATTTTATGCTTCTAGCCCCTTTGTCAAATATTAATTGGCCATAGAGACATGGTTTATTTCTGGCATCTCTATTCTGTTCCATTGGTCTATGTGTCTGTTCTTATGCTGTTACCAGACTGTTTTGATTACAGTGGCCTTGTAATATAGTTTGACATCAAGTATTGTGATCCCCCTATTTGTACTTCTTTCTCAAAATTACTATGGCTATTCCATATAAATTTTTGAAATATTTATTTTATATCTGTGAAATATGTTATTGGTATTTTGGTAGGGATTGCATTGAGTCTACAGATTGCTTTGGGCAGCATGTAGATGATGTTAATTCTTCCAATCCATGAACACGGTATAAGTTTCCATTTATTTGTATGTTCCTTAATTTTTTTTCTTCAGTGTTGTGTAGTTTCCTGAGTACATGTCTTTTATGTCCTTGGTTAAGTTTATCCCTAAGTATTTTATTTTTCTTGTTGTTATAACAAAAGGGATTTTTCCCTAATTTCTCTTTCTGATATTTCATTGTTGGTGTACAAAACTGTGTTTGATTTCTGAATGTTGACTATATATCCTGCTGTTTTGCCAAATTCATTTATTAGGTTGAGTAGTTTTTTGGTGGAACCTTTAGGGTTTTCTATGTACACTATCAAGTCATTTGCAAACAGTGACAGCTTTACTTCCTCCTTTCCAATATAGATGCCTTTTATTTCTTTTTCTTGTCTGATCTCTTGCTTCCAATACTATGTTGGATAGAAGTGGTGAGAGTGGATACCCTTGTCTTGTTCTTGATCTTAGGGAGCAAGCTTTTAGTTTTTGCCTGTTGAGTGTGATGTTGACCGTGGGTTTTTCATTTATGGCCTTTATTATGTTCAGGTATGCTTCTTCTATTCCCACTTTACTAAGGGTTTTTAATCAAAAATTGGTGCTGTACTTTGTCCAATGTTTTTGCATCAGCTATTGATATAATCATGTGGTTTTTGTGTTTAATGTTATTTATGTGGGGTATTACATTAACTGACTTGCAAATATTGTACCATCCTTGCATCCCTGGGATGACTCCTGCTTGATCATGGTGTATGATCATTTTAATATATTGTCAGATACAGTTTGCCAATATTTTGTTGAGGATTTTAAAATCTATGTTCATCAGTGATATTGGCCTGTGATTTTTTATTTTGTTTGTTGTCTATTCATTTGGTTTTGAAGTTAGGGTAATACTAGCCTCATAAAAATAGTTCTCTTTTTGAGCTCTTTTATTTTATTATTTTTTTGTGTAACTTTCATTAAGTGTTTTTAATCATTTTTTAAATTTTTTTCCTATTACAGTTGTCCCAATTTTTCCCCCTTTGCCCTCCTCTGCCCATCCCACCACCCACTCCCACAGTCAATCCCCGCACTTGTGTCCATGACCATGGTAATTCATACCTGCTCTTTGTCTTGTCCCTTCCACTTCTTTCGATCATTATTCCCCTCCCCCTTGTCTCTGGTCACTTTCAATCTGTTTCATGTTCCCATATCTATGATTTTATTTTGTTCGTTAGTGTATTTTGTTAATTAGATTCCACTGATAGGAGAGATAATATGGTATTTGTCTTTCACTGGATGGCTTATTTCAGTTAACATAATACTCTCCAGTTTCATTCACATTGTTGCAAAAAGTAGGAGTTCCTTCTTTCTTTCTGCTGTGTAGTATTCCTTTGTGTAAATGTAACTCGGTTTTTTTCTTTTTTTAATCTACTCATTTACTGATGGGTACTTAAGCTGTTTCCAGTACTTGGCTATGGTAAATTGCACCGCTATGAACATAGGTTTTGCACAAGTTCTTTTGAATTGATGACTCGGAATTAAAATGTTTTAACTAATCAGGGCCCCTTGCCTTTTCATATGAATGTATAGTTGTGTTAATTTCTGACAAAGTTATGCAGCTGGTGTTTAGATAAGAATTTTATTAAATATTTAAATTAATTTGGGGAAGTATTATTATCTTAACAACATTAAGTCTGGCAATCTATCAGCCCAGCATATCTTTCCATTTTTTGTATCTCTTATAAACTTCCTCAGAGTTTTGCAGTTTTCAGTCTATAAGTCTTGCATTTCATTTGTTAAAGTTATTTCTAATTACTACTGTAAATAAAATTGTTTATTTAATTTTATTTCCAGATTTTTTGTTAGTAATATATAAATATAATTATTTTAATATTAAGTTTATAGTATACAAACTTGCTGAATTCATTAGTTCTAATGTGTTTTTTTTAAGTGGGTTTGTTCATATTTTCCGTACACTAGATTATGTCATCTCCAAGTAGGTATAATTTTATTTCTTACTTTCCAATCAGAATACTTTTAAATTTATTTTTATAGTTAAATTGCCATGACTAGATCCTCCAACACAACATTGAATATATTTGGGGACAGCAGACATCCTTGGTTTATTAGTTTCCTCCTGATCATATGGTAAGCATTCATTTCAGTCTTTCACAATTAAGTGTGAAGTGAACTGAGGGGTTTTATAGCTGGTCTTTGTCACAGTAAATTTCCCTTCATTTCTAGTTGGGTGAGGGGTTTTTATAATGAAATAGTGTTGGATTTTTTCAAATGCTTTAGCTGTATATTGAGATAATTATGTATTTTTTGTTTTGTTCCAATAATATGGGATATCACATTGACTGATTTTCAGATACTAGCCAACATTTCATTCCTGGAATAAATTCTAGTTAGTCATGGTGTGTAATCCTTCTTATATTTTGTTGGATTGGGTTTTTAGTTTTCTTATGTTTAGTTTTGCTTCCAGAGTAATTATACCCTCATAAAATGAGTTGGAAATTATTTACTCCTCCATTATTTGGAAGAGTTTGTTAAAAATTGGTTTTAATTCTTCCTTAAATTTTTTAGATTAAAATATTTCTAGACTTGGGCTTTATTTATGCTAAATCCTTTATTTAGTAATTCAGCTTCTTCTTGTTGTTGATGGTTATGCATCTAATAAGATTTTCTATTCTTCATCACTTTTGGTAGGTAGTGACTTTCTAGGATTTTTCCATTTTATCTAAATTATGTAATGTGTTGGCATATACCTATATGCAAAGATATAGTATTCCTATACAATCATTTCATTTATGTAATGTCAACTTTCATTAAGTGTTTTTAAACATTGTTTGATTAAGAAAGAGCGATGTCTCCTCTTTCACTCTGAATTTTGTAAATTTGAGTTTTATCTTTATTATTGTTGATAAATATAGCTGAAATTTGTCATTTTTTTTATGTTTTGAAAAGACAAACTTTGGGGCTGTACATTTCCTTATTGTTTTTGGATTCGACATTACACTAATTTTGGCTTTAATGTTGACTCTTTTTTTACTTTGACCTCTTTTGAAGTGATGTGCTCTTCTATCCTTTAGTTTCATAAGGTAAAAATTTTGATTATTGATGTGAGATCCTTCTTTTTATAATGGAGAATATATGCTAAACATTTCTTTCTAATCACTTATATAGATGCAACTCATAAGTTTCAGTGTTTTTAATAATTCATCAATATGTATTTTTTAATTTTCTCTTGTGATTTCTTCTTTGACTCACTCACTATTCAAGAATGTATTGTTTAATTTCCACGTGTTTTCCAAATATATTTAAATTACTGATAATTTAATCTCATTTTGCTTTTTTTTTTGCTTTTTTTTGTTTTTTTGCTGAGCAGTGTATTTTATTTTATTTTTTTTGCCTTTTTTTAAATTAATTTATTTACTTTTTAAATACATTTGTCTCTGCCTTCCCCCCACCTCTTTCCCTTGCCCCCTCCCACCTTCCCTCCCTCAGCTCTTCCCCTTTGGTTTTGTCCATGCGTCCTTGCTATATGTTCCTTGACTTTCCCCTTCCCTTCCCTTTCCCTGCCCCCCCTTCCCTCTTGTCTCTGTTGATTTCTTTTCCTTTCAGTGTTGCTGGTCATATTTTCCTTGCTTCTTTGCATTGTTGGTTAGGTTCCGCTTATAGGTGAGATCATATGGTATTTGTCTTTCGCCCCCTGGCTTATTTCGCTTAGCATGATGCTCTCCAGTTCCATCCATGCTGTCGCAAAGTTTAGCACTTCTTTTTTTCTTTCTGCTGCGTAGTATTCCATTGTGTATATGTACCATAATTTTTTGATCCAGTCATCTACTGATGGGCATTTAGTTGCTTCCAACACTTGGCTATTGTAAATTGTGCTGCTATGAACATTGGGGTGCATAGCATCTAATATTCGACAAAGGGGGCAGAAGCATAAAATGGGGCAATAACAGCCTCTTCAACAAATGGTGTTGGGAGAGCTGGATGGCTACATGCAAAAAATTGAAATTGGATCATCAGCTGACACCATACACAAAAATAAACTCAAGATGGATAAAAGACTTAAATATAAGTCGCAACACCATCAAAGTCCTAGAGGAGAACATTGGCAGGAAACTCTCAGATATCCCATGCAGCAGTTTTTTCACTGATATGTCTCCTAAAGCAAGGGACATAAAGGAAAGAATAAACAAGTGGGACCTCATCAAAATAAGAAGCTTCTGCA
Source organism: Pteronotus mesoamericanus (assembly GCF_021234165.1). Classification (NCBI taxonomy): domain Eukaryota; kingdom Metazoa; phylum Chordata; class Mammalia; order Chiroptera; family Mormoopidae; genus Pteronotus; species Pteronotus mesoamericanus. Next base: position 1,853,950 of record NW_026555150.1, read on the forward strand.
CGGCTAAAGAAAACATCAGCAAAATGAAAAGGGAGCCAACCATTTGGGAAAATATATTTGCTAATGATACATCAGATAGAGGTTTGATCTCCTAGATATACAAAGAACTCACTCGACTTTACTCCAAGAAGACAAACGATCCAATCAAAAAATGGGCCAAGGACCTGGGCAGATGCTTTTCTAAGGAGGAGATACAGAGGGCTCAGAGGCATTTGAAAGGATGCTCAGCATCACTAGCCATCAGAGAAATGCAGATCAAAACCACCATGAGGTACCACCTCACACCGGTCAGAATGGCCATCAGAAACAGATCCACAAACAACAGGTGCTGGCGAGGCTGTGGAGAAAAGGGAACTCTAGTCCACTGTTGGTGGGAATGCAGACTGGTGCAGCCACTATGGAAAGCAGTGTGGAATTTCCTCAGAAAGCTGAAAATGGAACTGCCTTTTGATCCAGCGATTCCCCTGCTGGGACTATACCCTGAGAACACCAAAACGCCAATACAAAAGAACCTAATCTCATTTTGATCAAAGAATATATTGTATAACATTTCAATTTTAAGGTTCATATATAAGCTTGTTTTATGGTCTAACATATAATTGATCCTGGAGACTATTTTATATGTACTTGAGAAGAATGTTGTTACTGTGTCTGCTGTGTGGAGTGCTCTATAAAAAATTGTTAGGTCTGTTTGGTTTAAAATATTGCTAAGGTTCTTTATTTTCCTATTGATATTTTGTCTAGTTGATATATCTATTATTTAAAATGAGTTATTAAATCTCAGATATTATTTATGAGTTGTCTATTTCTCCTTCTAATATTGTCTCCTTTAGCTGAATGTATCTTTGTTTTTTTAGTTTTAACAGCATCAAGGTTAAATTTCTTTTCTTATTAATTAATTAATTTTTTTCTCAAACACATTTCTCTCTGGCTTCCCCCGAACATTTTCCTGTGCCCCCTCCCACCCTCCCTCCCTCTTGCAAATCTTCCACTTTGGTTTTGTCCATGAGTACCTGCTAAATGTTCCTTGACTTCCCCCTTCCCTTCCTTTTCCCCCGCCCCGCCTCCCTCTTCCCTTCTTGTCTCTGTTGTTTTTTTTTTTCCCTTTCAGTGTTGCTGCTCATATTTTCCTTGCATCTTTGTATTGTTGGTTAGGTTCCAATTATAGGTGAGATCATATGGTATTTCTCTTTCAGCCCCTGGCTTATTTCACTTAGTATAATGCTCTCAAGTTCCATCCATGCTGTCGCGAAGTTTAGTAGTTCTTTTTCTCTTTCTACTGCATAGTATTCCATTGTGTAAATATGCCATACTTTTTTTATCCAATCATCTAGTGATGGGCATTTCGGTTGCTTCCAACACTTGGCTATTGTAAATTGTGCTGCTATGAACATTGGGGTGAAAATAACATTAGGTTATTTTCAACTGGACTTTATGGGATTCTTAGTGTATAGTCACAGCAGGGGAATCACTGGATCAAAGGAAGTTCCATTTTCAGTTTTTTGAGGAAATTCCACACTGCTTTCCACAATGGCTGCACCAGTCTGCATTCCCACCAACAGTGTATTAGGGTTCTCTTTTCTCCACAGCCTTGCCAGCACCTGTTGTTTCTTGATCTGTTTTTGATGGCCATTCTGACCGGTGTGAGGTGGTACCTCATTGTGGTTTTGATGTGCATTTCTCTGACAGCTAGTGATGCTGAGCGTCCTTCCAAATGTCTCTAGGCCCTCTGTATCTCTTCCTTGGAAAAGCACCTGCCCAGGTCCTTTGCCCATTTTTTGATTGGATCGTTTGTATTCTTGGAGTGGAGTCGAGTGTGTTCTTTATATATCTTGGAGATCAAACCTCTATCTGATGTATCACTAGCAAATATATTTTCCTATACAGTTGGCTCCCTTTTCATTTTGCTGATGTTTTCTTTAGCCGTGTAGAAGTTTCTTTTTTTGATGAGGTCCCACTTGTTTATTCTTTCCTTTATGTCCCTTGCTTTAGGAGACATATCAGTGAAAAAACTGCTGCATGGGATATCTGAGAGTTTCCTCCCTATGTTTTCCTCAAGGACTTTTATGATCTTGTGACTTATATTTAAGTCTTTTATCCATCTTGAGTTTATTTTTGTGTATGGTGTCAGCTGATGATCCAATTTCAATTTTTTGCATGTAGCCGTCCAGCTCTCCCAACACCATTTGTTGAAGAGGCTGTTATTGCTCTATTTTATTCTTCTGCTCCCTTGTCAAATATTAGTTGCCCATATAGGTCTGGGCTTATTGTTGGGCTTTCTATTCTTTTCCACTGGTTGATGGGTGTGTTCTGGTGCCAGTACCAGATTTTTTTGAGTATAGTGGCTTTTTAGAATAGTTTGAAGTCCAGTATCGTGATCCCTCCTACTTTCTTTTTCTTTCTCAAAATTGCTGTGGCTATTCTGGGTCGTTTATGGTTCCATATAAATTTTTGAAATGTCTGTTCTATTTCTGTGAATTACATCATTGGTATCTTAATAGAGATTGCATTGAATTTATAATTTGCTTTGGGTATTATGGATATGTTGATGATATTACTTCTTCCAATCTATGAACACAGTATATGCTTCCATTTATTGTGTCTTCCTTAATTTCTTTCTTCAATGTTGTATAGTTTTATGCATACAGGTCTTTTACCACCTTGGATAAATTTATTCCTAGGTATTTTATTTTTCTTGTTGCTATAGCGAATGGTCATTTTTTCCTGATTTCTACTTCTATTTCATTGCCAGTATACAGAAATGCCTTTGGTTTCTGAATATTGATCTTGTATCCTGCTGTTTTGCCAGATTCACTTATTAGGTGGAAGAGTTTCTTTGTAGAGCCTACAGGGTTTTCTATGTACACTACCATGCAATTGCCAAATAATGATAGCTTTACTTTCTCCTTTACTGTTTGCATGCCTTTTATTTCTTTTTCTTGTCTAATACTGTGGCTAGGACTTCCAATACGATGTTAAAAAGAAGTGGTGAAAGGAGACATCCTTTTTGCGTTCCCAATCTTACTGAAAAAGCTTTTAGTTTTTGCCCATTGAGTATGATGTTGGCTGTAAGTTTTTCATATATGGCCTTTATTATGTTGAGGAATGCCCTATTTATTCCCATTTTGCTGAGTGCTTTGATCATAAATGAGTGCTCTACCTTATTGAAACTTTTTCTGCAACTATTGAGATGATCATGTGGTTTTTGTCTTTTCTTTTGTTTATGTTATTTATTACACTTATTGACTTGCGTGTATTGAATCATCCCTGCATCCCTGGAATGAATCCCACTTGATCGTGGTGGATAAACTTTTGAATATATTGCTGGATGCGGTTTGCCAATATTTTGTTGAGGAATTTAGCTTCTATGTTCATCATTGAAATTGGCCTGTAGGTTTTCTTTCTTTGTAGGGTCTTTATCTGGTTTTGTGATTAGGGTGATGCTGGCCTCTTGAAAAGAGTCTGGGAGTAATCCCTCCTCTTGGATTTTTTGGAATAGTCTGAGAAGGACAGGGTTAGCTCTTCCTTAAATGTTTTGTAAAAGTCTCCTGTTAAACCGTTCAGCCCTGGGCTTTTGTGGGCCGGGAGTTTCTTGATTACTGCTGCAATTTCCCCCACTGTTATTGGTCTGTTCAAGTTTTCTGTTTCTTTCTCCTTTGGTGTTGGAAGATTATACTTTTATAGAAATTTGTCCATTTTATCGAGGTTTTCAAATTTCTTGGCATATAATTGTTCATAGTAGTTTCTCACAATCCTTTGTATTTCTGTGGTATCAGTTGTTATTTCTCCTCTTTCACTTCTGATATTTATTTGGGTCCTCTCTCTTTTTTTCTTGACGAGTCTCCTCAAAGGCTTTTTGATTTTCTTTATCTTTTCAAAGAACCAGCTCCTGGATTGGTTGAGAACTTTGAATCGTACTTTTTGTCTCTATGTCCTTTAGTTCTGCTCTAATCTCAGCTATTTCCTTCCTTCTACTTGCTCTGAGATTCATTTGTTGTTGTTTCTCCAGTTCTTGAAGTTGTAGTGTTAGGTCTTTTACCTGAAATGTTTCTGTCTTTCTTAAGGAAACCTATATTGGTATGAACTTCCCTCTCAAGACTGCCTTTGCTGTGTCCCATAAGTTTTGGATTGTTGTGTGTTTATTTTCATTTGTTTCCAGCAATGTTTTGATTTCTTTTCTTATCTCATTATTGACCCATTCATTGTTTAAGAGACTACTGTTCAGTCTCCATAAGTTTACAAGTTTTGAAAGTTCTCTTTCAGATTGATTTCCAGTTTCAAGCCCTTCTCGTTTCAGAAAATAGTTTGGTATTATTCCAATTTTGCTGAATTGGCTGAGCCTTGCTTTGTGTACTATCATGTGGTCTATCTTTGAAAAACTTCCCTGATCGCTTGAAAAGAATGTGTATTTTTCTTCTTTGGGTTGTAAGGTTCTGTATATGTCAGTTAGGTCTATTTGATTCAGTGCATCATTCTCTCCACAATATCCTTATTTATGTTTTGTTTGGAAGATCTGTTCATTTTTGACTCTGGGGTGTTGAAATCCCCTACTATCAGTGTGTTACTGTCTATATCTTTTTTGAGGTCGTCCAAGATTTCCAGTATATACTTGGGGGCTCCTATATTGAGAGCATATAAGTTTACAATGCTTTTGTCTTCTTGATGGTTTCTTCCTGTAAGTATTATAAAGTGCCTCTCTGGGTCTCTTTTTATGGCCTTTGATTTGAAATCTACTTTTTCTGATACAACTATGGCAACCCCAGCCTTTTTCTCTTGCCCATTTGCATAGAATATTTTTTTCCATCCCTTTACTTTCAATATCTGAAGGTCTTTTGCTCTGATCTGAGTCTCTTGTAGGCAGCATATGTGTGGGTCATGTTTTCTTATCCATTCGGTTATCCTGTTCTTTTGATTGGGGCATTTAGTCCATTTACATCGAGAGTTATTACTGATAGAAACCTTTTTTTTTTTCTCTCTGTACCTATGTTTTTCTCTTTCTCACTCTTTTCCTTCATCTTCTTAAATCAGTCCCTTGAGCATATCCTGTAGTGCTGGTTTGGTAGAGATGTATTCTTTTAGCCTTCCCTCATCTGGGAAACTCCTTATTTCCCCTTCCATTTTAATTGAGAACCTTGCTGGGTAGAGCAGCCTTGGCTGTAGGCCCTTACTTTTCATGGCTTGAAATATTTGTTGCCATTCCCTTCTGGCTTGTAGTGTTTTTTTTCAGAAGTCAGCTCCTAGGTGTATTTGGGCCCCCTTGTATGTTACTTTCTCCTTCTTCCTTGCTGCCTTTGTCTTTGACATTTGCCATTTTAATGATGATGTGTCTTGGAGTGGACCGCCTTGAGTCCCTCTTGAGTGGGGTCCTTGTGCCTCCTGGATCCATGAGAGCCTTTCTCTCCTCAAATTATGGAAATTTTCCATCATTACTTTTTCGAGGAGGTTCTCTATCCCTTGTTCCTTATCTTCTCCTTCTGGTATCTGTATTATATGGATATTATTGCGTTTCAGGTTGTCCTGCATTTCCCTAAATGCCTCTTCATTCCTTTTGAGTCTTTTTTCCATTTCTTGTTGTTTCTGGGAGCTTTTTTCTACCTTGTCCTCCATCTCACTGATTTGATCCTCGGCTTCATCCAGCCTGCTTTGGATTCCTTCTACTGTATTCTTCAATTCAGAAATGATATTCTTCATATCTTCTTGTGTCTTCTTGATAGTTTCTATGTCCTTTCCCAGGCTGATATAGTTTGTTGTAAGATCCTCATAGTTTCTCTGCAGTTTCTCATAGTTCTCTTTGAGCTGGCTGAGCTCGTTGAGCTTTCTTAGAGCCATTGTTTTGAAATCAGTATCTGATATTTCCCTTTCCTCTATTTCATTTAGCTCTCTCTGTGGGAAGTCCCCTTTTCCACTCATTTGGGGGGGACTTCTTTTTCTTTCCATTTTTTTGAGAGTCTGTTAAGTAATTTACTTACTTACTTATTTATTTTTACTTTTGCTTCAGTTGGGCTGTCTAGATATCCTGACTTTGTCGATTAAACTTCTATGGTAGTATGCCTGTCTTTTATTTATTTATTTATTCATTTGCTTTTCCTTCTGGGCCTGCCTCTGATAATTTCAGTTGTTGACCCTATATGGCCTTAGGTCATTTTTTTGAGCCTTCCAGGAGCCTACTCTCTGTATCTGACTCCTACTTTGGGCAGCTGTGTGACCCCTTAGGCCAGGGATCCACTATTATTGTTGATCGCTCTGTACTCTCCTGCCCTCTCCTTGATCACGCTCCCCGGCCTAGCCGGATCCCCTGCCTGCCTGGCCTTGCACGTGCTTGCCCTAGCCCAGGTGGCTTCTTCGCGAGCTTGCGTGCTCATCTGGTTCCCCAGGCTGGCGGGCACCCCGGCACTGGTCCGTTTAGCGTCTTCTATTGTGTGCTTTCCCTGCTTTTGGCTCTTTGGGTGCGTTGCTTGCCCTCGCCAAATGGAGACTAATGAAATGGGTGGAAGTCAGCTCCAGGACTCTCCAGTTAATCCTGTCTCTAGTGTCTCCTCCAGGGACTCTGGGCAGCTTTGTGACCCCTTCGGCCTGGGATCTACTATTTCCGCAGACTGCTCTGCACTCCCGGGCCCACTCGGGCCAGATTATGCCTGTCCTCGCTGATCTGTGCACTCCCTCGCAGGACCTGTGGGCACCAACCTGTGGGAGCCCTCACCAGCCTGTTCGGTTCTGCACACTTACTCGCCAATCCTCGCCGGCCACTTGGCACATGTGTGTGCGCCCCTGCACTGTGTGGTTTTGGGCTGTCTATTATGTGCTTTTCAGCTTTTGACTCTTTGAGGACTTGACCTGCCCACGCACACTAGGGACTACGGAAAGAAGAAGGATTTGGGATTCCCCGGTTCCTCCTCCCGTTCTTTCCCCAATGCCTCCATTTTCAGTCTCTCCTCAGGGGTCTCTGGGAAGATCTGTGACCCCTTTAGCCAGGGATCCACTATTTCTGCGGACCGCGTTGTATTCACAGGCCATCTAGCTACTGCGCGCCTACTTCTACCTGTTTCGGGGCACGCCCTTCCTATGCAAAATGGAGACTACGGAATCTGGAGGGAGTCGGGACTCCCCGGTTCCTCCTCTAGTTCTTTCCCCAACGCCTCCATCTCCAGTCTCTCCTCAGGGCTCTCAATGCAGCTGTGTGAACCCTTTGGCCAGGGATCCTCTATTTCTTCCAGCTTGTCTGCACTTAGCCTCCCAACTCACACATGCACAAGCTGTGTGCGGAATGCACAAAAGACAGGTTAATTGATTCCCTTATGCCTGAGCGAGATGGTAGCGGCAGAGTGGGAGGTGCGTTATCACCAGGGCTTTGCCCACCACCGTCCCAGCTCTCTTCACAAAGTTTTCCCCACCAATCTTTTCCCAGGCAACAGCCCACTCTGCTGCCACCTCTACCCAGAGATCAAGGAGGGCGGCTGCCCCTGCAAATTTTTGCATTGGCCCTTTAAATGTCTCTTCGCATCCCCAGCTGCCTGTCTCTGGCAGAGAGCACCCCTAAGTTTTTGGGGGTTGTGTTTTGTCTGTGTTTTCCTGGTTCTAGCTGCTGTAGTCTAGGGATCCCTGTTTATGATTCAGACCCCATTCTTCTCAGGGGGAGCTAACTGGCCGTTTCAGGGTCCCTCTGGTGCTGCTGCCCGTGGGCCCCCAGCCTACCCTTTCGAGCTTCCACTGCTCTTCTCACCTGTTGGGATGTGTGAGAGTTGAATCCACTGTCTGTCTGCGGCTCCAAGGCTCCTCTCCCACTATTGTTCCAGTATTTTCCATGTGATTTCTCCACTATTTAGTCACAATTCCAGTTTGGTCATGGGAGGAGGTCAGCATGACTCCCATTTACTCCTCCGCCATCTTCCTTCCCTCTCAATGTTCTGAATGTATCTTGAGGCTCTGTTTTTAGGTGCTTATATTTTTATACTTCTTTTATCTTCTGATGAAGTGATCTTTCAATTATAAAATATCTCTATCTTTATTTTAAGTCCATTTTATACCATATTATATCTACTCCAAATCTGTTACTGTTAGTGTTTGCATGGTTTAATATTTTCTATTATTTTACTTTTAATCTTTTTGTATTTTTAAATCTAAAGTGTATCACTGGTAGATTTTATACAGTTAGATTTTTTTTTTATCCAGTCTTACTACCTGTTATTTTAATTTTTTATTGTTGTTCAATTACATTTATTACTCACCCCAGCCCTACCTTCTTCCCACCTCCCACATTCAATCCTCTTCATCATCCTCTTAGTCTATGGGTCCTTTATATATGTTCCTTGACTTGATCCTTCTTCCTCTTCTTTCCTCCTTAGCCCCCTACCCCTACTCCTCTGGTCAGTGTCAGTTTGTACTTTATTTCCATGCCTGTGGTTCTATTTTTCTCAATTGTTTGTTTTGTTGATTAAGTTACACTTATAAGCCAGATCACATGGTATTTGTCTGTCACCAGCTGTCGTATTTCACTTAGCATAATACTCTCTAGTTTCATCCATGCTGTCACTAAGGGTAGGAGTTCTTTCTTTCTGTAGTATAGTATTCCATTGTGTAAATGTAACACAGTTTTTTGATCCACCCATTTACTGATGGGCATGTAGGCTGTTTCCAGCACTTGGTTATAGTAAATAACGGTGCTATGAACATTAGGGTGCATTGGTTCTTTTGAATTGGTGTTTTGGGATTCTTAGGGTATACTTCCAACAGTGGAATTGCTGGTTCAAAAAGCAGTTCCATTTTTTGTTTTTTTAAGGAATCCCAAACTCTTTTTCACAGTGGCTGCACCAATCTGCAGTCCCACCAACAGTGTACTAGGGTTCCCTTTTCTCCACACCCTCGCCAGCACTTGTTGTTTGTTGATTTATTTATGATGGCCATTCTGACCAGTGTGAAGTGGTATCTCCTTATGGTTTTAATTTGCACCTCTCTAATGGCTAGTGATGACGAGCATCCTTTCATATGTCTCTGGGCCCTGTGTGTGTCCTCCCTGAAGAAGTGTCTGTTCAGGTCCTTTGATCATTTTTTTTATTGGATTGTTAGTCTTCCTAGAGTGGAGTTGTGTGAGTTCTTTATACATCTTGGAGATCAAACCCTTGTCTGAGGTATCATTGGCAAATATATTTTCCCATATGGTTGGTTCCCTTTTCATTTTGCTGATGTTTTCTTTACCCATGCAGAAGTTTCTTATTTTGATGAAGCCCCATTTGTTTATTATTTATTTCTCTTTCTCTAGGGAACATATTGTTGAAAATATTACTGTGTGGAATATCTGGAATTGTCCTGTTTATGACCCCCTCTAAGACTTTTGTTGTCACAACTTATATTTGTCTTTTACCCAGCTTGAGTTTATTTTTTTATGGAGTAAGTTAGTGGTTGAGTTTCATTTTTTTACATGTAGCTTTCTAGAACTTCATTGACTGTTTGTTGAAGAGGCTATTATTACTCCATTTTATTTTCCTGCCCCCCTTTTCAAATATTAATTGACCATAGAGACATTGATTTATTTCTGAGCTTCTGTTCTGTTCTGTAGGTCTATGTGTCTGTTCTTATGCTGGTACCAGATGTTTCTATTACAGTAGCCTTGTAATATAGTTTAATATCAAGTATTGTGATCCTTTGTACTTTGTTCTTCTTTCTTAAAATTGCTGAGGCTATTCAGGGTCTCATATGGATCCATATAAATTTTTGAAATATTTGTTTTATGTCTGTGAAATATGTCACTGGTATTTTGGTAGGGATTGTGTTGAGTTTACAGATTGCTTTGGGAAGCATGCACATGATGTTAATTCTTCCAATCCATTAACACGATATAAGTTTCCATTTATTTATATGTTCCTTAATTTCTTTCTTCAGTGTTTTGTAGTTTTTTTCAGTACTTGTCTTTTACCTCTTGTTTAGGTTTATTCCTAAGCCCTTTATTTTTCTTGTTGCTATAGCAAATGGGTTTTTTCTGATTTCTGTTTTTGCTATTTTGTTGTTGATATACAAAAATACCTTCGATTTCTCAATATTGACTTTGTATCCTGTTTCTTTGCCAAATTCATTTATTAAGTCCAGTAGTTTTTGGGTGGAGTCTATAGGGTTTTCTATGTATACTATCATGACATCTGTGAATACTGACAGTTTTACTCCCTCGTTTCTAATTTGGATGCCTTTGACTTCTTTTTCTTGTCTGATCACTATGGGTAGTACTTCAAATACTGTGTTGAATAGAAGTGGTGAAAGTGGATACCTTTTGCTTGTTCCTGATCTTAGTCAGGAAGGCTTTAGATTTTGCCCATTGAGTATGATGTCCACTGTAGGTTTTTCATATATGTACTTTATTATGTTGAGGTATGCTCCTTTTACTCCCACTTTGCTGAATGTTTTTTATCATAAATGTGTGCTGTGCTTTTTCAAATACTTTTTCATCATCTAATAATAAGATCATGTTGTTTTTGTCTTTCCTTAATTTTATGTGGTGTATTACATTCATTGATTTGAGAATATTGTACCATCCTTGCATCCCTGGGATGAATCCCACTTGATCATGGGGAATTATCTTTTTAATGTAGTGTTGAATGTGTTTTACCAGTGTTTTATTGAAGATATTAGCATTGGTGTTCACCAGCAATATTGGCCTGTAATTTTCTTTCTTTGTTATGACTTACAACCTATTTTTTTATTAGGACTTTTAGTTCACTGATATTGAAAGTTATTATTGATATGTTTGGCCTTATGTCTGCCATTTTAATGTTTGTATTCCATACAGCTCATTATTTTTCCCTCTGTTTCTTCTTCACTTCTTCTTTAAATAAATAGTTTTAGGGTAGCATTTTAATTATTTGAATAATTTTAAGTAACTTTTGTGTCATTTTTTAGTGTCTGCTATACAGCTTATAATGAGTATCTTATTTTTTCAGAATCTAATTCAGAGTTATACTCATTTCCAGTGAAAAATGTGAATTTTCCTCATATATAACTCTATTTGTTACTTGTTACTTTGTTAATAATATACATATTATATCTATGATAGTTATATACCCCAAAATATATGGTTATGATTATTGATTGACATAATTTTATATAGCTTTTAAATGCTAAGAAAACAAAAGAAAAGAAATGTATATTTTTAAAGTTTTTATGTATAGCTTCTTGTTTATCATTTTTGGTTTTCTTCATTTCTTCCTGTGGATTCACATTATCATGTGATGTTATTTCTTTACTCTAATAGCTTTGGTCTCCTCTTCCTCTTTAATATTATTTATCAAATTACCTTTCTAAATAATATTTATATATTTTATAGCTTCTACAATAACATTTTATATCTACTGGTTTAGGTAATTGATTTTTGAAAGTGACTTAAGAGAAGAAAGAAGAAGAAACAGGAAATTTTACTCTCTTTTCTACACAATTACATATCAATGCATTCTTTTTTTTTCCAATGTAGATTTGAATAACTGTGTACCATTGCTTGTTTTCAGCCCAAATAATTCCTTTTAGTATTTCCTGTAGTACAGGCTTGTCAGCAACAAATTCTCATGGTGTTTATTTGCCATAGACTAAATTGTATAATCCTAAAATTCATATATTGAAGCTCTAACACCACAATGTGATGATTTTTAGAAGTGAGAGTCTTGGGGGGAGTTAGATTTTTATGAAGTCATGAAGATGGTTTTTCATGATGGTATTAGTGCTTTTATAATGAGGAAAAAAGAGCAGTTACCTCTTACATCTCAGGAACCTAGGAGAGATGAGTATTTCTAATAAACTGCCACATTCATTAGAGCAGATCTTTCACAGCTATATGCTGCATGGGAAAGAAGGACTGCACACTTCACCAACTGCCCTGTCCATACACTTCCTGTGTAGCAAGAGTTTAGGGTAGGGTAATGGAAGCTGCTTGGCTGTTCCCACCCAATAGATAGATGCCTTACGTGGAACAAAGCTGTGAAAAATGTAATATGCTAATTTTCACCAACTGCTGAAATAACTGAGAATAGTTTTTCCACTCCAGGGATCTGGGGAAATGGGAATTTTTATTCAGCTGGCAAGCCTGTAAAAACAGTTTTTCACAGTGCAGAGTTTTGGGGCATGGGTGTAGTCCTTAGCTTGAGTACCATTGTCTCCCACTCATCAACTTTCTGTAGACATTTCTTTTTTTTCTTTTTGTTATTATTGTTCACTTACAGTTTTCCTTATTTTTCCACCATTTCTCTTACCCACCTTACCTACCCCATCTCCCACATTCAATCCTCCTTCCGCTCATTGTCTTTGTCCATAGGTCCTTTATACGTGTTCCTTGATGACACTTCCCCTTCTTTGCCCCATTATCCCCTCCCCTGTGGTTATTTTCAGTTTGCTATTTATTTCCATGTAGACATTTCTTTTTAAGAAATGCTTTCCAACTCATTGTAGACCCTATAATCAAGTTCCTGATATTTTGAAAGTTTGTCTTTGCTACTTTTGAGCAGTCTAACAGATACATCCTGGGGAAAAGTTTCTGTGAGCTCATAAAACTGCTACTCTTCCAGAAGTCTATAAAGGCTTTTGACAATAAAAATAAATGAGGAGAGCAAGAACAACTTTGATGTAGATCTTTAATACACACACACACACACACACACACACACACACATATTGTTCCATGGTCAAATCAATCTGGGAAATTCTAGGCATAAAAAATTCTAGAGCTTTTCTTAAAAAATAAAAAAAAAACCCTATAGATAACTTCAGTCTTAATATGTTAATTTGTAATACTAAATCTCCAAAAGGATGATATAGTATGCATCTTGTCACAAATTTATGTGACCAAATTTATTTTGTTTGTGTTTTTGTTTATTTGCTTGCTTACTTACTTTCCACTGAACACTTCTCAATATTTGTGTTGTTGAGTATCCCCTTTAGGAAACACTGATTTACTACAGTACTTTTTTTTTGTTTTAAATTATTGTATTGTATTTTTCCATTACCATTGATCACCCTTATATCCCCTACCCCTGCAATCACCACACTGTTATCCATGTCCATGAGTCTTTTTTTCTTTTTACTCAATCCTCTGACCCCAACCCCCCCACCCAGAACTGTCAGCCTGCTCTCTATCTATGAACCTGTCTCTACTTTGCTTATTAGATCATTTTGTTCATTAGATTATACATATGAGGACCGAGAGAACATTATATTAAATGAAATAAGCCAATCAGAGAAAGAGAAATAGTATAGTAGTATAGTACCATGTTAACTGAGAAATTCACTTGGCTCTTGCCAATGCCTAGTTGCCAGTTTAACCTGGAAACTATGGCATTTTCTATAGAGCACATGATTGCCTAACTCTCTGTATATAGAGTATATATACAAGAAAATATGTGGTATCTCAGGATGTTGCTAACATGTGAGCTGTGAAAAGAGTTTATAAAGAAATTTGAAAGTGCTAGTATGGATTTCAATATATCAAATACTAAAAATACATAGTTATAACTGACCCCAAATCCCATTGTTAAATAAAGAGGACTATTGAGTTTATTCTGATGTATGGTGTAAGTTGGTGGTCTAGTTTCATCTATTTGCATGTACCAGTCCAGTTCTACCAATACTATTTATCAAAAAGACTGTTTTTACTTCATTATATGCTCATGTACCCTTTGTTGAATATTAATTGACCATAGAGACATGGATTTATTTCAGGGCTCTCTATTCTAGCCCATTGATTTATGTGTCTGTTCTCATACCAGTACCAAACTGTCTTGAGTACAGTGGTCTTGTAGTATAGTTTAAATCAGGTTTTGGGATCCCTCCAACTTTGTTCTTCTTTATCAGGATTTCTGAGGCTATTCAGGGTATTTTTTGAGGGGTTCCATATAAATTTTTGGAATATTTGTTCTATATCAGTGAAACATGCCATTGGTATTTTAATAGGAATTTTGTTGAATCTATAGATTGCTTTGGGTAGTATGCACATTTTAATGATGTTAATGCTTCCAATCCATGAACATGGTATATGCTTCCATTTATTTGTATCTTCTACAATATCTTTCTTCAATGTTCTATAGTTTTCTGACTACAGGTTTTTCACATCCTTGGTTAAATTTGTTCTTAGGTACTTTATTTTTCTCATTGCTGTAGTAAATAAGATTTTTTTCTTTGATTTTCTTTCTGATAATTCATTGTTGGTGTATAAGAATGCTATCAATTTCTGAATATTAACTTTCTATCCCATTACTCTGCCAAATTAACTTATTAGGTCGAGTAGTTTTTTAGTGGAGACTATAGGGTTTTCTATAAACATTATCATGCTGTCTGCAAATAATGACATGTTTACTTCCTCTTTTTCAATTTGGATGCCTTCTATTTCTTTTTCTTGTGTAATTGCTATGGCAAGAGCTTCTGATACTATGTTGAATAGAAGTCGTGAAACTGGGCACCCTTATCTTGTTCCTGATCTTAAGTGAAGTGCTTTTAGTTTTTGCCCATTGATTATGATGTTGGCAGTAGGTTTCTCATATATGACCTTTATTATGTTTAGGCATGCTTCCTCTATTTTCACTTTGCTGAGTGTCTTAATCATAAATGGGTACTAGATTTTGTCAAATCCTTTTCCAGCATCTATAAAAACTTAAATATAAGTCATGATACCGTAAAAATCCCAGCAGAAATCATAGGCAGTAAAATTTCAGACATCCTGTGTCGCAATATTTTTGCCAATATGTTTCACAGGGCAAGAGAAATAAAGGAAAAGTAAACAATGAAAGTACATCGAATTAAAATTTTTTGCAAGGCTAAATAAACCATCATCAAAATGAAAAAGGAACAGACTGTTTGGTAAAACATATCTGCCAGTGATACATCGGACAAGGGTTTAATCATCAAAATGTATTTAGAACTCATACAAGTCAACGCCAAGAAGACAAACACCCCAATTAAAAAATGGGCATAGAACCTAAATAGACACTTGTCCAAGGAGAACATACAGATGGCCCATAGGCATATGAAAAAATGCTCAAATCATTATCCATCAGAGAGACGCAAACTAAAACCACAATGAGATATCACCACACACCTGTCAGAATGACTATCATGGATAAATCAACAAAAAATGCTGGCAAGGATGAGGAGAAAAGGGAAACAGTGTACTGTTGGTGAGAAAGCAGACTGTTACAGCCACTGTGGAAAACAGTATAGAATTTCCCCAAAAATTAAAAATGGAATTGCCTTATGACCCAGTGATTTTACTGCTGGGAATATACCTTATGAATCCTGAAACACTGGTTCAAAAATCTAATGCTTCCTTATGTTCATGGCAGTGCTATTTGCAATAGCTAAGTGTTGGAAACAGCCCAAGTGCTCATCAGTAGATAAGTGGATTAAAAAACTGTGATACATTAATGCTATGTAATGCTATACAGTAGAAAGAAAGGAGGAAGCCCTACTTTTTTCAGTAGCATGGATAGAACTGGAGACTATTATTCTAAGTGAAATAAACCAGTTGGCAAAAGATAAATAACATACAATCTCACTTATAACTGAAATCTAATTAACAAAATAAACTAATGAGAAAAATAGAGCTAGAGACATGGAAACATAGAACAGACTAATAGCTGTAGGAGGGGAGGAAGGAGGCGATGGATGGTGGAAGGAAGGGGAAGGGACTAGTCAAACAACATGCATGAATGACTTGTGGACATGGACAACAGAGAAGGGATTGACTGTGGGTGAGAGAGGTGAGCTGGGCAGAGGGGGCAAAAGGTGAAAAATGAAATTGGGACGCCTGTAATAGAATAAACAGTAAAATTCATTTAAATAAGGGAAATAAAACTAGAAAAAGAGAGGACTATTGAAATTGTCAGCTAAGATGCAAGCCTGGTTATTCTAAGGACTAACATAATATTACAGAAGGGTTTATCCTCATACAAGGATAACAGTAGTAACATTTCTTGAACTAATGAATAAATGAGTAAATAAAGGTTCAGAAAATTTATTGATTTGTTAACACTCCATACTCAGCTAATAGTAAGTGAAGCCAAGGTATAAGTCTATCTGACTCCAAGTCTGATGTTCCTTCTAATGTGACAAATTTGGGGAATTTTCCTAAACCCAGATCATAGTTTTCTAGCCAGGGTATTATTCATGTTATGATGTGGTTAAAAATGTAAAACTTTAATAGCATGTTGCCAATATGGCCATTAACTTTTTTATATTTTTATTTTTATTGTTCAATTACAGTTGCCCCCATTTTCTCCCCATTACTCTCCCCTACCCTACCCACTCCCACCTCTCACATTGAATCCTCCCCCCATTGTCTTTTTCCAAGGGTCTTCTATACATGTTCCTTGATGACCTTTCCCCTTCTTTGCCTGTTGCCCATTCTTGGTAAACATTTAATTTCTTTCTAAATGAATTAACACCCTGGTCTAAAAATAGGGTGAGAAAACATAAATACCTGGAATCTTGTGTGTGCATCTCCAACTAAATAAATGCTACTTTAACATAAGTTTAGAATATGAGTACTACAGTAAAGGAAAAAATATGAAAAAGCACAAAATATGTTTGCATTAATGCACTTTATTCTGTCAGGTAAATATATTTTGAGGCATTGGATTGTAATATAAAAGAGTAGGTTTTTTAAAGAATAGCTTCATTAGAAGCAGTTTATATCAGAAAAACACAAGTTGTGAAAATTTTGGAATGACTTTCAGTACAGCTGGGAAAAATGAAAAACATCACAAATAAAGAAATGAAGAACATCACAAATATAGAAAGATTATATAAGTTTAGCCAGTGGGTAGGAAGCCAGTGTGATGCAGTTCCCTCATTTTAATGAACTGGATAAGAAATTAAACTTAATATATTAAAGATAATAACTTCTCTCTGAAAAAACAAATTGAGATAAAGAGCACTATGTGTTGGATGTAGCTGAAACTAAAGGCTTTCTTGTTCTAAAATGGTGTTAGAAGCAGCAGAAGTGGGAATAGTTCAAGCATACCACAAATGGAAAAATTAATGTAAACATAGGGTGGAGGTAACTACTGATAAAAAATTAAACCATGAGTGTAAGAAGCAAATATGTATATATTTCATAAAAATTTCTTCAAATATTAAATTCACAGAAAAATATTTGTAAAAATATTGGGGATGTCATCTAATATAATTGTATTATTATCATTATTGTAATCACAGTTTGTATTAATTTCCAAGGAAAATCATATTTAAATGTACACTTGTATTTTAATGTTAACCCTTAGTTATCACTCTGGAAAAATAGGTTAATCGTCCAGCTTGCATTTTGTAACATCCTCCACAGTTCACCTGGTGGCAGATTCCTTGGAGGAGCAATCAAACAGCCTCTAAAATGGGTACTCTGAAAATGTTTTAGTATTTGTATGATAGCAAATGCCACAAAACAGTGGATAAGAATATTTTACATGAGTTTAGGAGCAAAAGGAATCTTAAAAGCCACATACATGGTTGCTAAATTAATTTAACTAAATAGTGTCATTACTCTTGCCCAAAAAAACCCCAGCAAAATAAAAATATATGTAATGAATGTTCTGTGCCTTTTTTTCCACTCCTTTTTTTTTTATACTATTGAAACATTGACATTTATTGAAAACTTTCCATACAAACTGATATATCTGATTGGTGCAATTCATTCAGCATCCCAAACATTCATAAAATTACCTTTTTGTATTTGGAATGCTTTTGTAGTGGGGAGTCATGTTTTAAAAGTTATTGGTTTTGGGGTAATCTACTCTTCTATGTTTGATTCAGAACAACCTTAAGTTATTAGTACAAATGCAACCCTGAAGGGGCAAAAGAGTGCTTTGAAAGCATTAACTAATGTAAATTACACATCTAATCCAAGAGGTACTGTGTTTTATTTTATGGTTTTTGATTGGTATATGATATAAACTAAAAGTATAACAAAGTTCTGACTTATAGTCTTTTTTACAACATACTAAGGAATGACAGTCATTCCATTTAGTTTTTTCAAGATACATGCATTAAATAATAAATATAGAATACATCAAGTAAGTACTAAACAAGTGTTATGTTCAATAAACTTGTTCACAATTAAAATGCATAGCAGCCAATCTTTTGAAAAAGCTTGCTTTCAGAACTGTAGGTAGTTTATAAACTTAATGATAATTTGTCTGTAGGTTTTATTTTCAAGCCTTATTCAGTAAAGTGCAGTTAATTAAAAAAAAACAAAACCCTCTTTGGAGAAAGTAAGTGATGATCTGTTACAAATGCAGAGGCCAGTTATGTTTGGTTTATAAGTACCATACCCTACCATACCCTGACTTTTTCCTCACTGATCAAAAACAATAATAGGCATGATTTGGCTTCTTATGATGCATTTAAAATTTATCTTTTAAGACTCTAAATTTAAAAATAAAAAAATTATACTTCTGTCTTTGGATGAAAAGTGTATGTTTAATTATTAATTAATTAACTTGGTAGCTAATTTTTTTATTGTCATTCAATTACAGTTGTCCCCATTTTTTTACCAATTACTCTTCCCTGCCTTACCCATGCCTCCACCTTCCACTTTCAACCCTCTCCCCCCATGGTCTTTGTCCATGGGTCCTTTATACATGTTCTTTGACTTGACCCTTTCCCTTATTTCCCCATTATTTCCCTCCTCCTTCCCTGGTCACTGTCAGTTTGTTGTTTATTTCCATGTTGCTGGTTCTATTTTGCTTGCTTGTTTGTTTTAATGGTTATGTTCCACTTATGTGATAACTTTTCTTTTCACAGTCCCTAGAAGACACCATGTTATATATCCTCTCTCAAATGATATACAATGATAAAAATAATATATTTTATAGACAATTATGAACCTCTGCATATTTCAGTTTGGTTTCTTTTTCTGATTATGATAGATCATTACATTATAAAATATAGGAAAAGATATGAAAGTCAGTATTTGGAATATCTCTGCATTTAATTTTGTAATGTTTCAACAATATTTTTGCTATTTTTAAAAGTAAAATAAACAAATTAGAGGTAACAGATATCATAAATTATCAAGGCCATTAGAAGCTAATTATTTACACAAACATCATCTTAAAGGCAAAGTATTCAGAAATAATTATAGTTTTCTAGTTTACTCATTTCAGCCATTAGAAATTTATTTGATTCCCAAGAACAAAAGTTACTTCTAATTCCTCCTTTCGCCCCACTTAGTATTGAATCATATACTGAGAGACCTGCTTCTATCTGCATGGAAGATGCATACATTGAAAATTCTGTTGACTTATTATTCTCATATACAGTGGAAATATTTCACTAAGAATTGTTGAACAATCTTAAAATGCAATGTGATTAAAATCCAATACACACCAGATTTACATTATATTTCTCTCAAAATTCAGAAGGAATTTTTTGTTTCATCTTTCTCAATACACATATAGTAATGCTAGTTGAATCTACATAATCATTAATACAATTTAAATTTATTGATCCTGGGGTACTACTTGTTCAAAATATATAGTCTATATTTTAGGCCTAATGGTCTACAAGCATAACGGCAGACCTGTATGGAAGCAACTGCAAGGCCCTACTGCATGGTCAAAAATGTACCTCAACTCTGAGAGTTATATCCTCTTTTATGCTTTCACACATAGGTTCCATCTCCAATGCAACTTTTGATTGATTGACCACCTTGAATGCCATACTGAAAAAATAATCTTCATATGTCACTGAAAATTAGGAAAGACTATCATGATCAACTTCTATTTGACAAGGGTACAGGAGGGAATGACAAACTATAATGTGCAGGTAATTTCCCACCCCTGCAATAATAAACATGTTCCCACATCAATGTTCTTTGTTGGAGAAAGAAGGGGACAATGAGGGAAACATTGTAACAGTCAAGAGGGGAAGGCAAAGAGAAGTAAGAAAATAAGCAGTTTAATAACATAAAACTTTATTTTCCATACTCTCCTCTAAAATTAACAATGCTTCTTTGCAACCACTTCATCTGAACAGATTTACCACACTTTAAAACATATTTAAAACATAAACTAGTTAGGAAAAACAAAACTATGTTCTGGCATTGATGGGAAAAAAGTGGAAGAGATTCGAAGATGGTGGAGGAGTGAATGGGAATCACGCTGAACTCCTCCTAAGACCAAACTGGAATTGTGACTAAATAGTGGAGAAATCACATGGAAAATACTGGAACGATAGTGGGAGAGGAGCCTTGGAGCTGCGGACAGGTAGTGGATTCAACTCTCTCACATCCCAACGGGTGAGAAGTGCAGTGGAGGCTCGAGAGGGTGGGATGGGCGCCCACGGGCACCAGCACCAGAGGGACATTGAAACGGCCAGTTAGCTCCCCCTGAGGAGAATGGGGTCTGAATCATAAACAGGAACCACTAGACTACAGCAGCTAAAACCAGGAAAACACACAGACAAAATGCAACCCCAAAAAGCTTAGGGGCGCTCTCTGCCAGAGACAGGCAGCTGGGGATGCAAAGAGACATTTAAAGGGCCAATGCAAAAATTTGCAGGGGCAGCCACCCTCCTTGATCTCTGGGTAGAGGTGGCAGCAGAGTGGGCTGTTGCCTGGGAAAAGATTGGTGAGGAAGACTTTGTGAAGAGAACTGAGATGGTGGCCAGCGGAGCCCTGGTGATAACGCACCTCCCACTCTGCAGCTACCATCTCACTCCTGCATAAGGGAATCAATTAACCTGCCTTTTGTGTTCTCCACACACAGCTTGCTCGCATGTGTGCTGGGGGACTAAGTGCAGACAAGCTGGAAGAAATAGAGGATCCTTGGCCAAAGGGTTCACACAGCTGCATAGAGAGCCTTGAGGAAAGACTGGAGATGGAGGTGTTGGGGAAGGAACGGGAGGAGGAACCGGGATGTCCCGACTCCCTCCCAATTCTGTAGTCTCCATTTTGCACAAGCAGAGCGCGCCCCCAAAGAGGCAGAGCAGGTGCCTGGGAGCCAGACGGCCTGCTAATAAAACACGGTCCACAGAAATAGTGGATCCCTGGCCGAAGTGGTCAGAGAACTGCCCAGAAAACACTGAGGAGAGACTGGAAACAAAGGTGCTGGGGAAAGAACGGGAGGAGGAACCAGGGAATTCCAACTTCTTCTCCTTTCCATAAGCTCCACTGTGCGTGTGCAGGCACTGCCCCAAAAGAGCCAAAAGCTGAAAAGCACACAATAGACAGCCCAAAACCACCCGGTACAGGCGCACACACACACACACTGAGTGGCCAGAGAGGGTTGGCGAATGTCTGTGCGGACCCGTGACCACGCGAGCTAGCAAGGGCACCAGCAGGTGGGTGCCCATGGGGCCTGTGAGTGAGTGCACATATCAGTGAGGGCAGGGGTAAATGGACACCCGCACAGGCCTGCGAGTGCAGAGCAGTCCACAGAATTAGTGGATCCTGGCCGAAGGGGTCACAGAGCTACACAAAGACCCTGGAGGAGAGAATGGGGACAGGATTAACCAGACAGTCCTGGAGCTGACTTCCTCCCATTTCCGTAGTCTCCATTTTATGCGGGCAGGCGATGCCCCCAAAGAGCCAACAACAGGGAAAGTACACAATAAAAGACCCTAAACTGACCAGTACCGGGGCGCCCGCTGTGCTTGGACACCAGACTAGTGCACCACGTCTGGCGAATAAGCGTCCCTGGGCTGGGGCAAGCACATGCGTGCCCAGGCTGGCGGGGGAACCTGCCAGGCAACGGAGCAGGCTCGAGGAACCAGCATGAGAGTGCAGAGAGATCCACAGAAATAGTGGATCCCTGGCGAAAGGGAACACAGAGCTGTTATAGACATTACAGACATTAGACTCCAGGAAGACTCAGACAAAGAACCCAAGGTCATATAGGGTCAAAAACTGACATTATCAGAGGTAGGCCCAAAAAGAAAAGAACAAATGAATAATTAACTAACTAACTAAATAAATAAATAAAATGACCCGTCTACTACCATTGAATTTTAAGCCATGAAGTCAGGAAATCTAGACTGATCGATAAAAGCAGAAGCAAAAATTAATTAATTAATCAATTAATAGACTCTCACAAAAATGGGAGAAAAAGACTTCCCCCCAAATGAGTGGAAAAGGGGACTTCCCACAGAGAGAGCTAAATGAAATAGAGGCAAGGGAACTATCAGATACTGAATTCAAAACAATGGTTCTAAGGAACTCAATGAGCTCAGCCAGCTCAAAGAGAACTATGAGAAACTGCAGAGAAACTATCAGGATCTTACAGCAAACTATATCAGCCTGGAAAAGGACATAGAAACTATCGAGAACACAAAGAGGATATGAAGAATACCATTTTTGAATTGAAGAAGACAGTAGAAGGAATCCAAAGCAGGCTGGATGAAGCCGAGGATCGAATCAGTGAGATGGAGGATAAGGTAGAAAGAAGCTCCCAGAAAGAACAAGAAATGGAAAAATAACTCAAAAAGACTGAAGAGGCATTTATGGAAATGCAGGACAACCTGAAACACAATAATATCCATATAATAGGGATACCAGAAGGAGAAGAAGAGGAACAAGGGATAGAGAACTTCCTCGAAAAAGTAATGATGGAAAATTTCCCTAGTTTGAGGAGAGAAAGGCTCTAATGGATATAGGAGGCACAGAGGACCCCACTCAAGAGGGACTCAAAGAGGTCCACTCCAAGACACATCATCAAAATGGCAAATATCAAAGACAAAGAGAGAATCCTCAAGGCAGCAAGGGAGAAGGAGAAAGTAACATACAAGGGGTCCCTGATACGCCTAGGAGCTCACTTCTCAACAGAAACACTACAATCCAGAAGGGAATGGCAACAAATATTCCAAGCCATTAAAAGCAAGGGCCTACAGCCAAGGCTGCTCTACCCAGCTAGGCTCTCCATTAAAATAGAAGGGGAAATACGGAGTTTCCCAGACAAGAGAAGACTAAAAGAATACATCTCTACCAAGCCAGCACTCCACGATATGCTAAGGTGACTGGTTTAAGCAGATGAAGGAAAATAATGAGAGAGAGGAGCACAGATACAAAGAGAAAAGATGAGTTTCTATCAGTAATATCTCTCAATGTGAACAGACTAAATGCCCCAATCAATAGACACAGAGTAGCTGAATGGAAAAGAAAACATGACCCACACATATGCTGCCTACAAGAGACCCACCTCAGAGCAAGAGACCTACACAGATTGAAAGTAAAGGGATGGAAAAAATATTCCAAGCAAATGGGCAAGAGAAAAAGGCCGGGGTTGCCATGCTTGTATCAGACAAAGTAGATTTCAAAACAAAGGCATATAATTGATCATAGTAGTTTTTGACAATCTTTTGTATTTCTGTGGTATCAGTTGTTATTTTTCCTCTTTCGTTTCTGATATTATTAATTTGGGTCCTCTCCCCTTTTTTTTTTTTTTTTTTGATGAGTCTGCTTAAAGGCTTATCAATTTTTTTTTATATTTTCAAAGAACCAGCTTCTGGATTGGTTGATCCTTTGAATTGTTCTTTTCATCTCTATGTCATTCAGATCTGCTCTAATCTTGACTATTTCCTTCCGTCTACTTGCTCTGAGATTTATTTGTTGTTGTTTCTCCAGTTCTTGAAGTTGTAGTGTTAGGTCTTTTATTTGAAATGTTTCTATCTTTTCTAGGTAAGCCTGTATTGCTATGAACTTCCCTCTCAGGACTGCCTTTGCTGTGTCCTATAGGCTTTGGACTGTTGTCTGTTCATTTTCATTTCTTTCCAGAAATTTTTTGATTTCTTCTCTTATCTCATTATTGTCCCATTCATTGTTTAATAGTTTACTGTTGAGTCTCCATGAGTTTCAAAGTTTTGGAAGTTTCTCTTTGAGGTTAATTTCCAGTTTCAATCTCTTGTGGTCTGAGAAAAAGTTTGGCATTATTTCAATTTTCCTGAATTTGTTGAGGCTTGCTTTGTGTCCTAGCATGTGGTCTATCTTTGAAAAACTGCCATGAGCATTTGAAAAGAATGTGTATTTTTCTTCTTTGGGATGGAAGATTCTATATATGTGAGTTAAGTCTCTTTGATTTAGTGTGTCATTCAGCGCCACAATATGTTTATTAAGGTTTTGTTTGGAAGATTTGTCCATTTTTGACAGTGGGGTGTTGAAATCCCCTACTATCAGTGTGTTGCTGTCTATATCTTTTTTGAAATCATCCAACAATTATCTTATATACTTGGGGGCTCCTATATTGGGATTATATAAGTTTACAATGTTGATGTCTTCTTGATAGATTCTTCCTTTAAGTATTATAAAGTGCCCCTCTGGGTCTCTTTTTATGGTCTTTGTTTTGAAATCTACTTTTTCTGATACAAGCATGGCAACCCTGGCCTTTTTCTCTTGCCCATTTGCTTGGAATATTTTTTTCCATCCTTTTACTTTCAATCTGTGTAGATCTCTTGCTCTGAGGTGGGTCTCTTGTAGGCAGCATATGTGTGGGTCATGTTTTTTTATCCATTCAGCTACCCTGTTTCTTTTGATTGAGGCATTTAGTCCATTCACATTGAGAGATATTACTGATAGAAACTTACTCATCTTTTCTCTTTGTACCTGTGCTCCTCTCTGTCTCATTCTTTTCCTTCATCTTCTTAAACCAGTCCCCTTAGCATATCTTGGAGGACTGATTTTGTAGAGATGTATTCTTTTAGCCTTGTCTTGTCTGGGAAACTCCGTATTTCCCCTTCTATTTTAATTGAGAGCCTTGCTGGGTAGAGCAGCCTTGGCTGTAGGCCCTTGCTTTTCATGACTTGGAATATTTGTTGCCCTTCCTTCTGGCTTGTACTGTTTCTGTTGAGAAGTCTGCTCCTAGGCTTATCAGGGCCGCCTTGTATGTTACTTTCTCCTTCTCCCTTGCTGTAAGGCAGTTTCATTTTAATTTTGAGGAAATCCCATACAGTTTTCCATAGTTGCTGCACCACTCTGCATTCTCACCAACAGTGCACTAGGGTTCCTTTTTCTCCTCATCCTTGCCAGCATTGTTGTTTGTTGATTTGTTAATGATAGCCATTCTGACTGGTGTGAAGTGGTAACTCATTGTCGTTTTAATTTGCATCTCTCTGATGGCTAGTGATACTGAGCATCCTTTTGTATGTCTTTGGGCCCCATGTATTTCCCCCTTGGAGAATTGCCTGTTCAGGTCCTTTCTGTATTTTTAAATTGGGTTGTTTGTTTTACTGATGTTATATCATATGAGCTGTTTATATATTTTGGATACTAAACTCTTGTGCAATGTATTACCAGTAAATAAGTTCTCCCATATAGTTGCTTCCTTTTTCATTTTGATGATGGTTTTTTTTTAGCCATGCAGAAACTTTCTAGGTTGATTTTTTAAAATTATTTTTCTATTTTTTCATTGTTGAAATACATTTGTCTCCATTTTCCTGCAACCACTTTCCCTGCCTTACCCACCCTCAAGTCTCACCCTCAATCTTACCCTACTTTTACTTTGTCCATATGTCCTTTATATGAGTTCCTTGACTTGACCCTTTTCCTTTTCCCTGTTATCCCCCTCCCTCCTCCCCTGTCATTACTATAACCAGAGGAGAGGGAGTAGGGGATAACAAGGGGAAAAGACAATAAATAATCATATATAAAGGACACATAGTCAAAGCCGAAGTTCGGTTGGTTGAGGGTGGGGTGGGAAAGGAGTGGTGTGGGGAATGGTGGGGGAAATGGATAAAACTGTTCTTGAACAACAATAAATTTTTAACAAAAATAAAGTATATTTTATTGATTATGCTATTATATCATCCTAATTTTTTCTACCTTTATCCCCCTCAGCCCTGCACCTCCCACCCTGCAGCATCCTTCCCTTAGTTCATGTCCATGGGTTGTACATATAAATTCTTTGCCTTCTCCATTTCCTATACTATTTTCCTCTCACTGTCTATTGTGTGCCTTCCAATTACGCTTCTTATTCCCTGCACCTTTTCCCGCCATTCTATCCCTACGTCTCTCCACTTATAACCTTCCTTGTGATCTCCATTTATGTGATTTTATTCCTGTCCTAGTTATTTGCTTAGTTTGTTTTTCTGAGATTACTCTATCCAGAAATCTCTACCATTTATAATGGAAGGGCAGTTAAAGTGCTTCCCAGATTAGGTAAAGTTAAAGGAGTTCATTGTCACCAAGCCCTTATTATATGAAATGTTAAAGTGACTTACCTAGGCAATAAAAGATAAAAAAAAAAAACTATGAACAGTAAGATGACAACAAACTCACAACTATCAACAACTGAATCTAAAAATATCCTAGACACTAATTTTATGTTTGAGTAGCAACACCACCTTGTTTAATACTTTGTAGAAATTTAATCTCAGTTAATCTGTTAGAACCCTTTAGTTCTCATTTCCTCAGGCTTACATTTTGTTTCTAAGCCAACTCTTCACAGTACAGTAGTCCCCCCTTATCCATGACTTTGTTTTCTACATTTTCATTAGCCCACAGACAAAACCAAAGGGGAACGATTGAAGGAGGGAGGGGGTGATGGGGCAGGGGAAGGTGGTGGGAGGAAGGCAGAGGCAAATGTATTTGAAAAAATAAAGAAAATAAATTAAATTAAGAAAGTATAGTGCTAATATTTATCTGAAAATATTAACTAGAAAATTCCAGAAATAAATAATATATTTTAAATTGTGTGCCATTTTGAGTAGTATGATGATATCTTGTGCTGTCCTGCTCTGCCCCCTGCCCCAGGATGTGAATCATCTCTTTGTTGAGCATCCTCACACTACCTATGCTACCTATCTGTTTGCTACTTAGTATCCATCTTGGTTATCATAGAGACCACATTTTTGAAACTTTTATTACCATATATTGTTATAATTGTTCTACTTATTAGTTATTGTTAATCTTTTACTGTGCATAATTTATAAATTAAATTTTATTATATACAGAACATATATATATAAACTTTTATATATATACATATAAATTACATATACATATATACATACATTGATATGTATATGTATATATATATACCTATAAATTTCTACAAAGTATTAAAAAAGGTGGTGTTGCTACTCAAACAGAAAATTAGTGTCTGGGATTTTTTTAGGTTCAGTTGTTGATAGTTGTGAGTTTGTTGTCATATATATGTATATATAAATGCAAAACATGGTATACAAGTATATAGTGTTTGGTACTGTCTGTGGCTTCAGGCTTCCACTAGGGGTCTTTGACATATCCTCTGTGGATAAGAAGAAACTACTGCATAGTACTTGAATCCGTGGCAAAATTACTTTGACTATTGTTGGGAAATGCCCGGCCTGGTTTCAGGAACTGTAACCCTGCCAACAGGCTGGAGGGCCCCAAGGCTGAAATAATCAGGAGGCCTTAGAGAAACAAGCTCCTGAGGCTACTTGACCTGTTCCCCGGGCAGGGGCATAGCCCCTGCATCTCTGCTTTGTCTTGGGAAGGTCCCTGCCAAAGACAGGTAAGACCCCTCAGGGGAGGGGCAACCTAAGACAGGCATTGACTGATATAGGCAGTAGATAAGAAATTGGGGGCGTGGAGAAGGGGCAAAAAGGTCCCCACACCTCTCAGTTTGGACATAGCTGGAGTCCTCATTTCAGCCGAGAAGCAGTCTCCTTTTCCCTTGGTGGTTCCCTCCCCCTGCCTGGCTCAGGCTTGAAACAGTGAAGGAAAAACAGCCCTAAATCAGATCTGGCAGGTCCCAGGGTAATCAGGCTTAAAAGTAAATTCTTTAGAGTGTGCTCTCTTCCTCCCTCAGATCTCTGGTCAGCTCATGCTGTGAAGGACATTCACATTATTTACACCCCTTACCCTTTATCATTAAGGTGCTTGCCCTTATCTTCATTCTCTTTTGTTTAGGCTGGTCTCCTCTCTGACCCATGTCAATCAGTGAATTCCTGTCACTTGTTTTCTTAAAGGTATCTATTCTCTGTGAACCTTAACATGCTAATGTAACGAGTTTATGTATATATTCTTGTTACCTAGCCCACTAAGTTTTTCAATAAAAGCCTTGGAACAAAAGGTGATGCAGCCTTCCCCACTAGGGGCATGTGCCACAGCCTTCTCCAGTAAGAGGGAAGTACCTCCGTCTGCTCTCCCGGCAAACAGAGAAGTGTTTGCGATATTTTGTGTTTCTTCCCCCTCATCCATGACAACCTCGGGATGGGCTCTGCAGGTTTCAGATCCCTGCTCCCACCTCAGGGGCCCCGGCCAGTTTCCTTCAGGTATCAGGGAGCATTGCGCTCTCTGCAGTGCTCCCCCGCAGTGGCGTGCCCATATAGCTGCCATGCAGTGCAACAGACTATATACAACTTTAAGTTTTCTTTGCCTTATGATTTACTGGTAACTTGACTTTCTTAACTTGTCCAGGTATGTCCCACCTTGAAGTCACCACTAAGTCATCATAGAAATCAACTGACTTGACTTTCAGGCTTTCATAACTCCAAATTTCTTGAATGGTTAAGAATAACTGATTTCCTCTTCTATTTCTGAACAAGTTGGTTTTCACAACCTGCCTTGTCTTGACATTTAGCAACCTTAGGTATCTTAAGCTTCAGTTCACTTAATGAGTGTTTCTAGTCTCTTCTACAAGCTAACTCCCAACAGTGACATAAAATTGAATATTATGTTTCCAGGACATAGACAAAAATTGTATTCCTTGATTAGTGGCATTGGTGTAATTACAATATCATGAGAATAATTTTAGGTTACTTGATTCTCAGGCCTGAACATGTATGGACTCATTAATAAAGTTCCTTATGACCAGACTGTTATTGACACCATGAATGACAGAACATGCTTATGTGTTCTTATATTCCAAAGCAACATTCATGATCTATTCTAGAGCAAAATCTAGTGAATCATGCTGATATTTCAGAAGCAGCCCCTTTGGGTTCTTCTAAATCCACATTTAAACCACACAAAAGCTCTCTTTCATGCAATGGAGTTTGAGTGGCACAGAGTAAGCATGACTTTGATATAAAGTGTGAATTCTATGTCTTTGATGACAGTGTTAATCAAAATCAAGTGGTAAGATTGACCTACATGCTTATATCACAGCCTAGTTTTATGGAGTAGTTTGCCTGCTTATTGCAATGTCCAAAAATATCCCTGGTTATTGTCATTTCACGGGGAAACCTTTTTAGGATTAGAAAAATGACTTCTCTTCACATGAGATAACAAATTGGATAACACTATTCTGCCACAGATAGTTTTCAGCTTTCCACTTTATTAGCCATAAAGGGCAATGTTTTGCACTGAAATGGGAGATCCATTATAATGACTGGTAATCTGAGAATCCACAGTGCCTCTATAGAAAACTCATCCACACCCCAATTTAAACTGAGTAAGCTCTGATTACACGTTGCAGTTGAGTTGAGCATTTTAAGTAAATTGTAAAGTCCCTATATTCAGAATCTGTTCCTCTAGAATCTCCTTTTACAATATAAAAGAACCTATGCACCCCAATGTTCATAGCAGCACAATTGACAATAGCCAAGTGTTGGAAGCAACCTAAATGCCCCTCAGTAGATGATTGGATCAAAAAGTAATGGTACATATAAACAATGGAATACTACGCAACAGAAAGAAAAAAAGAACTACTAAACTTCGTGACAGCATGGATGGAACTGGAGAGCATTATGCTAAGTGAAATAAGCCAGTGGGTGAAAGACAAATACCATATGATCTCACCTATAAGCAGAACCTAACCAACAATACAAAGATGCAAGGAAAATATGACCAGCAACACTGAAAGGAAAAGAAATCAACAGAGACCAGAGGGAAGGAGGGAGTGGGGGCGGGGAAAAGGAAGGGAAGGGGAAAGTCAAGGAACATATAGCAAGGACTCATGGACAAAACCAAAGGGAAAGAGCTGAGGGAGGGAAGGAGGGAAGGGGCAAGGGAAAGTGGTGGGGAGGAGGCAGAGACAAATGTATTTAAAAAATTAAATTAAAATAAAATTAAAAAGAAAATAGAAAATATACTTTGTAACTCCTAAAGCTAATAATAAGTTGATTAACCTTTAAAAAAATAAAATGCAGATTTTATTTATTTATTTATTTATTTCAATGTAAAAATCCATGATAAAATATTAAATAATTTAAATCCATTATAAACTCTCTTTTAGTCCCCTTTTCTGGTTCCATATTTGATGTTTTTATTTTTTACTGTTTTTTATTGTTGTTGAAATACAGTTATCTCCATTTTTCCACCACCAGTTTCTCCTTCCCCACCTACCCCCACCTCCTACCCTCAATCCTACTCTACTTTGGCTTTGCCCATGGGTCTTTTATACATGTTCCTTGATGACCCTCCCCCTTCTTTCCACCATTATCCTTCTCCCACCTCCCCTCTGCTTACTGTCAGTTTGTTCTTCATCTCAATGTGTCTTTCTTTAAGTGCCTTGAACCAATAGGTTTTTCAATGTTTGCCAGTGGGCTCTGTGAGTGTATTGAGGCACACCTTAAATGATCTGGCAGGCAGTTTAGAACACTGCTTTGCCCTGTACTTCTTGCTTACATAGAGCGTTAAAGTCAGTCTGAGGTGGGAGATTAGGACCGTCTCAGATTTTCCTTGGGGTGTTGCACAGCTTTTCTCATATGTATGACCTTCTAGAGTCTCTGAAATCTGTGTCAGTATTATTGGCTATAGCCAAGATATGGAAGCAAGCTAGGTGTCCACTGATAGATGAATGGATAAATAAGTGGTATATCTGCACAAAGGAATATTATGTAGCAATACAAAGAATGAAATCCTACCACTTGCAACAACATGGATGCATCTAGAGAGTATTATGCTAAGTGAGATAAGACAAGCAGAGAAAGACAAATACCATTTGGGTTCACTTATATGTAGAATCTAACAACAAAACAAAATAAACAAACAAAACAAAAATAAGCTAATAGAAACAAAGACCAAAGGATGGCTACCAGGAAGGGTAGAGGTTAGGTAAAAGGGAATATGGGGGTATAGTCAATAATGTTGTGATAATTTTGCATGTTGACAGATGATTAGTAGAATTAGTAGTGTGATCACATTGTGATGTATAAAAATGCCAAATAACTATATTGTAAACTTGAAACTAATATAACCAGTATAAGATTGTATAACAACTACAGTTAAATAAAAACAAATTAAAACAAAAATAATAGTAATATACTCTAAAAAATAGGGTAATTTTCTTACCCAACCCACATAGATATCATTTTTGAGCTTCAATTTTTTTGATAATATCTGTGACTTCTATATGGAAGTATATCTTATAAATAAGTGAAATAAATACAATACTAACAAATGAATCCATGAGTGAGGTCATGGAATTTTCAGTATTAGGAAGAAATACGGCACTGAGATAATATTTCTGACTTGGTTTCTGGGCTCAGAATTAGAGCTTTTATAGAGAGGCACATGATGCAAACATTATCTTAGAGCAGAGAGATTAAAATGGTGTTAGTATATGTATATCTGTGCTGTCCCTCCATGGAAAGAAGAGTAAGGAGACAACATGGGTGTGTGGCCTGTGTGACTCCCTCCACATGGGCTCGTGGCCTGTGTGCGGCATGGGTACCGGCTTTGTGGCCTGTGTGATTTCCCCAGACCGGACTTGTGCCTGTGTGACTCTCCCAAATAAAGGCATATAAAGCATCAAAAAAAATTAGGGTAAAGCCCTCTTTATATGAAACTTATCTTAGAGCATGCCAAAAATCTCAAACCAAAATATACCTTTCTCTCATTCTTACTTGTTCTTCTCACAAATATTTATGATTGAAATATACTGCCTCGTTCTCAGCATTTCTGATTTTCTGACTCTATTCTCATTTTTAATTTTCTCATTTCCACATTACTTATAACCTCATAAAACTTAATTATGATTTTTTTTTACTTTTACGATTGTTTCCCACCTGCACTGTAATTTAAGCTCTACAGGAAGAGAGCTCTTTGTTTTTTGTACTGATTAGCCCAAATGCTTGAGACAGTGTCTAATATACAGGGTCTGGCACAAATAACACCCCCTTTTTATCACAGACTCTTTTATTACAAAATTATAAGCATGTAATTCTGTAACATAACAATATCACACTCAGGAGAACTATATAATATTTTACATTAAATGTTCAAATTAAAACTATAAATTATTACACACATACTGTGACCCTACCAACCACACTCAAGCAGACCTTACTTCTGCTGGACCCTGTACAATACATGCTTAACAAGTATTTACTGAGTGAATAAGTTAATGAATATATTAAAGTAAGAGTTCTTGTCATACCTTTGCCTGGATGCATTTTTGCCAACAAGAGCTAGATCAGGGTATAATCAGCACCTAGCCAGTGTGTGATGTATGTCTGTCATTCATTCAGTCTTTGACAAATGAATGGATAGTAGTGATTGGTAGAAATAAGAGTCCTCATCTTAATCTAATTTAGCACATCTAAATATATGTCTAAATTATCATGACAAGTTTCACTGTCAGGGCCATTAGTTTATATGCTTTCTGGCTGGGCTGTCGATATCATATACTGGTTCTTACTTTAAATTTCTCATCTGCATCCATTTATTTTATGTCTAATTGATTGATCTATTTATGACAGAGAACATGTAACTAATTTTTATTGAGTTTATTGGGGTGAAATTGGTTAACAAAGCCACAAAGGTTTCAAGAGTACAACTCAACAAAACATAATTTGCATACTGCCTCGTGCACCCATTGCCCAAAGTAGGTATAGATGAGAATCAGGAAGCAGTCAACCAATAGTGATTCTCAATGAGGGCTATGTCACCTCTTAGTGGGCTTTTGGGAAATATGTAAGGAGTGTATTTTGGTTATGATGGGGGTCCCACACTGTATTTTTTGGGTGTAGGTTAGGAGATCTAGGTGCTCTGAAATATGTGGATGGACAGCAAATAATTGTTTTATGATCTGAATGATTTCTAACTATACTTACTTACCTGTATAGGGAAAAAAAAAAACTGTTTAGAATTCATTAAACCTGGTACCTACTGGTTTGGTGGAACATGGATTTTCCAAATATACATGGAATTTTCACAATTAAAGTCCCGAAAAAGATCAGTGAACATCACCTTGAATAAGAAAGAATGGATTCAAATAGTGAGGAAAAACTCATGATCTGAGCTGGTTTGTTCTTGCATATCACAGCTTAGGCTGCAGGGTTGAATTGTTAAGATTTTATTTGAATGCAACTTTAAAATAACAAAAATAACTTTAAAGGACATACAAAAACATGATTTTACATGTGGACATACACAGAATAGAAAGTAATGACAGTTAAGAAACATTGCAAATAAGGGCAACCCAAATGTGTCACCTTTCCTCTCCGTAACAAATGAGTTGTTGAGCTTTAATCCAGTTTCTGGTTCCAGGCTGTTAAATCAGCACAAAGCTCTATAAAAATGATCTTTTCCATCTCTCAATCCCCATATTTCCTATTTTCATAGTCAGCCACAACCTTTGCACTTCAAGAGTATGATGATGTTGGCCTACACTAACTTCTCTTCTTTACCTCCCACAGCTTTTATTATTTGTACCATACTTGTCAACACTTGATTACATCCTGCTTTTCTTGTTCTTCTAATGATTCATAATTATAGGTTTTTACTTATGTGTAACAAAAACTTTCTTTAAGGGCTCTTGTGGCATATGTTATTTTCAAAGAAAATAGTGATGTTGCTTGTATTATTAAGAGGACATAAATATGTATGGATGTCCTGGGATCTGATATATTTGGGAAATGGGACTGGCCACAGTTTTACAGAAACTGTTATGGGAAATTATCTAATGGTGGAGAGAAGTTCTTAGGAAACCCCAAAGAATACTGGATGGAGAGAAATGGCAGTGATATTAATTAAGGTGGCTATCAGGTTTGACCTACATCCTTCAGTGCTTTATTTTACTTTACTGATGGAGGCTTGAATTATATTAGGACAATGATGTGCTATCTCCTACATAAATAGGGAGGTTAAAGTTTTATATACAAGAATATGTGATGATGAGGTCTCAGGGATATCCCTCTCCCACTTCTTTATATACTATTTTACTTTATACATTGGGGTGTTGCTATATATCTTCACCACTTTCTTAAGCTGCTATCCTTATTATGTTGCCAATCATTCTAAGAAGGAACTGTTTGTGTTCTTGATATAGTAGTTCATATATTTAAAAGCACACACATATACACATTTATTTATAAATATTCATTGGGAAATGTTACACAAAGCATGCATACTGATACTGAGACCACCCAAGCCTGAATTCATGTTGTGTTAGTGAAAAGAATTACTGGAGATTTATCTGCAAGAAGAATAGGTGAAGAAGATCTCAATTTTGCTTTTGATCATTGCTCCTTCCAGGCATTGCCTCATGGATGTTTAATAGAAAGTTTAAATTGTCTGAAAATAAGCCTCTATCATTTCTTCTCAATTCCAAACCAACTACTTCTTCCCAATATATAGATAGCAAATACTTTTTCTTTTGACATAACAGTCCAATAATTTAGGAGTTATATATTAGTGATCACTCAATTGTTAATTGTTTTCATACCAAACCCCTAGTGTCTGCCTTTTCTCTTTCTCTTGCACTACACATCCCAAATGCCAACAAATTCTGTTAGTTCTATCTTAAAAATAGATTTAGAATTTAATAACTTCTTGCCACTGACACATCCATAAGCTTGATCCAAGTAATCACCATCAGATACTTGGGTTATAGAGTTTGTCTGGAAAAAGCTCAGCCATTGTTAATATAATGAGAACAGTTTACGTGATATCGATGTAACACGGCAGCCAAGGCGAGTGGACTGGAATACACATGTGTGAACAATGACTTCACATATAGTTGCTGTACTAAATGGTGTTCCTGTATTTAGCTTTTTTACGAACTACCAGACTATTTTCCACAATGTTTCATCAGTTTACATTTCCACTGGAAGTATATAACTATTCCAATTTTCTCCAAATCATCTCCAACAGGTGTTATTTTCCATGTTTTATTACTATTACAGCCAACTTATTGGATGTGGAATACAATATCACTGTGGTTTTTATTCACTTTTCCCCAGTGACTAATGAAACTGAGCATCTTTTCATGTACTTGCTAGATACACCTATCTTGTGATACTCCATCTAGTAGTTTTAGGACTGAATTATTAATGGGAAGAAAGGAAATGAAGTGTGTGTAAGGAAAGGGAAAGAAAGGGAAGAGAAGAAATGGAAGTGAAAGGAGGGGGAAATGAAGAAAACTCCTATTATTATTCAATGAATTGTTGATAATAATTCTTGGATATATACCCATAAGAGGGATAGCTGGATCTACAATAATAATCTCATTGTCAGTATATAGAAATGCAACTGACTTTTGTATCTTGACTTTGTATCCTGTAGTTTTATTAAAGTATTTTATTAGGTCTAAGTGTTTTCTGGTGGAGAATTTAGTATTTTTTATATACAAGATCATATCATCAGCAAATAGAGACAAGCTAACTTCTTCCTTCCCAATATAGGTGCCTTTTATTTCTTTATCTTGTCTAATTGCTCTAGCTAACACTTCCACTACTACATTGAATAGAAAGGGTGAGAATAAGCACATTTGTCATTTTACTGTTCTTAGAGGAAAAGATTTCAGCCTTTCAACATTGAGTATGATGTTAGCTATGGATTTGCAATATATAGCCTTTTGTATGTTGAGGTATGTTTCTTCCATGCCCAATTTGTTGAGAGATCTTATCATAAATATATGTTGAATTTTGTCAAATACTTTATTTTATATACATTTTGTCTCTAGGGAATATCTTTTCAGAGAAGAGTATGTTGAAGAAAATATTTAATATATGATAATAATAGAAACACCATCTTTACTCACTTGATAAGGTATGCAATCCTTTAGTTATAAACATATTTTCTCAAAATTCAGCCTCTTTATTGTTGTATTTAATACCTCTAGAAATGTTTGAAATAAACTTATTTTCTTTATTACAAGTACTTTGATATGCCCTTTAATGAATATTTGCATTTCTCTCCATCTAGAAATGTTTACATAATTACAGGTGTGCATTATTATTAATTTTTCTTGGAATTTAATAAGTTCTATCAATTTATAGAGGCAGATATTTCAAACAATTATCATTTTTTATCTTCTATCATATTAATTGTATTTTCTGTAGTCTTTTCTTCATTATTTTTGTAACTCATACCTCTTTTCCCCATTTTCTCTATTTCTGTTCTTTCTGTTAACATTTACATTTTTTCCTTTGAGTTCTGGGACAGGCTCATATTAGTCCTCTATGTTCCTGTTTTTTTTTCTATAATATTGAAATAATTTTACTAATTCCAATATATTTTTTATTTTGCTATGGAATTATTCATTTCTTATCTCCTTTGTGCCTTCTGCAGCCAAATTTTATGTTATGTAGTAGTACTTAATAACATAATGTCATATTTCACCACTTGGTATCCATTTAGTTTTTTTTTCCTGGTGTTTTATTAATGTGAAGAAACTGATATTGTCCAAAGGGTGCTTCTTGTTCAAATGGCATTTTTTCCTTGGGGAATTATTTTTATTTGTTTAATGCTATATTATTCGCCTTGTCTTATATTCCATATTCCAGATTTGTTTGTCTCCATGCTTTATCAGTTAACCAGGCTTGTACACTTTCTTCCTTACTTAACAACGAGTATTAAAAATATTTTAGTAGACTTTCCATAATGCTTGTCCAATGCTATTTCAATCTTTATCTCAGGTCTTACTCCCAAGATATGTGCTATAAATTTACCCCATTATCAAAATAATCTGAAGGAATATGCAGAGTAAGTCTGAACGATTCTTCATTGTGTGTTTTTTTTTTTTTTCATGAAATTGAGACAATCTACCTAAAGATCAGGTTTATACATCTAGGTTTTCTCCTTTGTTAAGTCTTTTTTCTATATACCTGATATAAAGCCCATCTGATCTCCTTGGTAATACAGGCTATGTCAGGGTAGAAACTAACCATGTCTGTGAGAAATCCTGATGGGTTTTAGTTTGATGTGACTGTCGTTGAATTGCTGCTCTCAAATAGTATTGTGGTACAAGGGAATTCAAAATTAAATGCCTACAGAATTTTCTATGAAAAAGTTTCATATGTTAGAGGGATTATTTTAAAATCTCTTCTACATACTTTAATTTACATCACATCACTATTGCAGGAAAGGTAAACTTGAGGTAGTTTTAAGTCGATGATCTGTAAAACTTGGTGAATCTACATTTACCATATCCAGTTCATGATATTGCAAAATTATGAGTGGTTAAAGATATATTTAAAATGCAATATATATATATTTCAATATAACAGAGTAAAAAATTTATTTTTTTCCTCAAAAGCGTATTTACCATGAGAAATTTTGATACTCCAAATGTTCATGCTTACTTACAATTTATTTGAGTAATCTCTCCTATTACTCAATTAGGTAAGACACTTTTAGGTTAACATTGCAAGTAACCTTTAACAAAATGTCACTTGTTGACTTTTCGTGTACTATCAAACTATATTGTAATTATCTGAAAAGACTAACAAATTACTCTTCCATTTTTCCAACTATATACCTGTATATGAGTGTATTTTTTCCACATACTTCAACCAAAACAAAAAATTGTAATAGAATAAATGTACAAGCAGATATGAGAATTAAGCTGTCTTCTATCAACCTAAACATAAAAGAAGTTTGCAAAAATGTTAAACAGTGACACAATTCAGATTATTTTTTGCTGTTTTGGAAAAGTTATTTCTTATAAAATATGTTCATTATATAACATACAATTTTATTATTTTAATGAATTAATGTTTTAAAAAATCTTTATTTTAATCAAATATGGCTAATATCAATAGATAGAGCCCACATAAACAAAAGCTTTTACGAGTCCTTAATAATTTTAAGAAATGTAAAGTTACCCTATTAGAACTGCTGCTCTAGCATGAAGTGGAGGAACAGATAGCTTTCTATAATCTGAGACTGAATTGACTCAGTTATGGTGTGCAGTGTTTATAAGGCTCAGTTTACCTGCAATTTGGCCTACTCCTTAGGTTTAACCTTCCAGGAGCCCCAACTGACAACTCTTTCTTCTTCCTTAGGGCTCTTCCTCTTTAGTGTGTCTTGACTTTCAATCTTTTTCTTCCTAGCACAGAAAGACTTTTAAATCTTTGCTTTGCTGTCTCACAGCTTTTTGCTTATTTTCTACTCCTGCTTCAATAACTTAATTAGATGCTTCAGAGGGAACACTGATGCTGATTGTTGGTCTCACTTATTCTGTCCTCAAGAATCTTGGCTTCTTAAGTCCTAGCTTTCTTGCTAGTTCTATATTCTAATATTTTTCCTCCTGGGGCTATGGGATCTTTCTTCTCTGTTTCTTAGTTGCCAACTCTGCCTTCCTACTCAGTCTCTATCCTCATGTGATGATCTAGTAAATCACTAGAAGGGGAAAATATAGGTACAAAGTTTTGTTCAACACATTCAAATTTCTGCCTTCCTGTTTGGCCCCTCAAGTCTTTTTTGCCTCAGCAAATCTCTAGCATATTCAAACAAATAGTGTTTGTTTCTTATCCAGATATTCAATTTTCATTTAGTAAGTCACTTGCCCATGTTTCTAGTAGGTTATCTGTCTTTTTATTATTGATTTATAAGAGTTATTTCTATATGTTTGTTATTAATATATATATTTCTTCCACTCTGAGGCTTTCTCTTTCATCTCTTAATGGAATCATCTAAATAAGTTTTAATTTTAACATAAATTTATTTGTAAAATTTAAATTTACCTAATTTAACATATTTTTGAGGTAGCTGATACTATGTGAGGCAAAATGAAAACCAGCAGGGCTATGCTCCATAAGAAAAAAGTGTCAGCATGTCAGTTTTTATTTCTATGTTTATGCTGGTAAATACAGATTTTGGAGGGCAGAGATGACCATTTTGATACATGGGTCTGTGTAAGGTATCCTATTATCCTTTCTTCTTATTACACATTTTTTCAGAAAATAAATTCTTTAGAGTATAGAATCTGTCTTTTGTATTGTTTTGCTTTGCAAACTCTCTCAGTGCTAGCTACAGAAAAGGTCCTCAAAATATTTGTTAGGTAACTCCTTTTGTTTTCACTCTAGCATCTTCTAACAGTATAATAGAACCTAAGATCTGATAAAGTACCCCTAATATACTAAAAACATTCAAAAGTGGAAATAAGTTTCTATTCATATACCATATTCAAATGATTGAGAGCTGACTATCTATAATGCTGTATTAAGGTTTCTAAAACCTAATCTGAGACCAGGGGTAAAAGTAGTATTATCAGTTAATGATGTTGCCATAGTGCTGGAAGGACCTATTTTCCAATTCAATGTTTTCTTTTACCTTTCTACAGAACTAGGTTAAGATTTTTCATTACCAGTAAAGGGATATTTGAAGGTCATATTTCCTCAGTTTTCTCTTTCTTCTGACTTCTACCTCGATTCTTACATGCAAACTCTCATTGTGCTTTGTCTTTCCTGCTAAAAAGTTGAAGATCTAATTGAAACCCACACTGATATCACTTCTCTTTTTCCAGGCAAAGAGTCTCCACTCATCAAACATGAGTATTCCCACTACTGTCTTCTCATATTCATTTAACAAATATTTGAGTGTCATGTCAAAAGGTAGGTAATCCTCTAGGTAATGGGGACACAGTACTGAAAAAAAATTGTGCCTTTGGGGAGTTTTAGTGGGTGAGGGAATACAATTCACTAAATAAGTAAGTAAAAATAGTATTTTAGATAGTGGTAAGCATTAAGCAGGAAAAATTTAGCCTTTTTTTGATAAGGGCAATTGAAGTGTCATAGGGGTTTCAAATTTTAGGTAGAGTAACCACAGTAATGCTCATTGAGAAAATGACATTTGAGTAAAATTATGGAAGAAATATGAGGGATAATCATGTACAAACATACATGGTGGAGCAAAATTACATTTAAAGTTGTGGGTACACAAAACAACTTATTCTTGCATTGCTATTTATTGTATTATTTTCCATACTTTTGCCCTACACTGCATTTGGGGGAAGGACATTCTAGTAGAGAGAATGAGAAGTACAATAGCTATGAGGTGAGACCATGCTTGGGATATCTGTGGCACAGCAAGGATCTCAATGTTACTGAATATGAATGAGAAGAGAGTCATAATAAACAAAATCAGAAAGATAATGGAGCCCAATCATGTGGAACTTTATAAATCTTAGTATAGATTCTGGCTTTTATTCTGAGTGACAGGAGTGAGAAATAAATGCATTGCATAACTTTGAGCAGAGAAGTAAGATGATCTTATTTATTTTTTAATAGGAATACTTTGTTTTTGTGTGTGTGTTGAAAATAAATGGCAGGAGGTCAAGGTCAGAAGCAGGATGACCAGTTAGGAGGCTATTATAATATCTCATAAATATATACCCATATACACTTATGTATATATATTCAAAAGTATTGAAAACAGATGTTCAAATACTTGTACATGATTGTTCATAGTACTATTTATAATAGCTAAAATGTAGAAATAAGTGAAACATTCAATTGATGAATGAATACATAAATATGATTTATGCTCACAATGATATATTATTAATCATACAAAGGACTGAAGTACTGAATTATGCTACAGTATGGGTGAACTTTAAAAATACTGTCTTAAGTAAAATAAGTTATGCATGAAAGACTACTTCTTGGATGATCTGTTTTATGTGAACTGTGCAGAGTAAGCAAATCCAGGCGACAGAAAACAGATCAGTGATTTCCAGTCACAAAACTGGGTACGATGGGGGTTGACTGCAAAACAGGTATGGCATTACACTTGGGGCAATGAAAACATTTACAACTAGATTTTAGTGATGATTGTACATTACAAATATTCTAGATATAATTAATGGTAAATTTTGTTATGATTATTTTTGCCACAATTTGAGAGAGAAATATGGCTTGATTCTGTCTCACACTACTTGTGCATACAGAGTTAGCAGGAGAGCTTTGTTCATAATTTTAACCCTGGGACACAGGTTGACAAATGCCTAAATCTTGATAGGTGCTTCCACAATAATCTTAGCAGGCAAAAGTGAACATGGTTATCTTAAAGAAAACAACACAGAATTTGGCACCAATGATAAAATTTGAGATTCTAGGAGAAAACTACAATTTTGAGAAGTGAATCTACCACTCTGATCTGAACATATTCCTAATATAAATTCCATGATAACGTTAAAAATGTGACTTTATCAATGTTGTATATTAGAAAGTTCCAATATTTGAAATATCTGCTGTCACACTGTGCGGTGGCTATAGGGGCACGCTGCTATGGGGGAGTGCTGCAGAGAGCACAGCACCCCCTGAAACCTGAGGGAAAACAGCAGGGGACAGCTGAGATGGGAAAAGTGCTCTGAAACCCACAGAGCACGCCCCGGGGTTGTCTTGGATGAGGAGGAATAAACACAAAACTTTGCAAACACTTTTCTGTTCGGAGGGAGAGCAGACAGGGGCACTTCCCCTCTTACTGGAGAAGGCAGTGGCACATGCCCTTAGTGGGGAAGGCTGCATCACCTTTTGTTCCAAGGCTTTTATTGAAAAACTTATCGGTGGGCTAAGTAACAGGAATGCATACGTAAAGTTGTTACATTAGCATGTTAAGGTTCACAGAGAATAGATACCTTTAAGAAAACAAGTGACAAGAATTCACTGATTGACATGGATCAGAGAGGAGACCAGCCTAAACAAAAGAGAATGAAGATAAGGGCAAGCACCTTAATGATAAAGGGTAAGGGGTGTAAATAATGTGAATGTCCTTCACAGCATGAGCTGACCAGAGATCTGAGGGAGGAAGAGAGCACACTCTAAAGAATTTACTTTTAAGCCTGATTACCCTGGGACCTGCCAGATCTGATTTAGGGCTGTTTTTCCTTCACTGTTTCAAGCCTGAGCCAGGCAGGGGGAGGGAACCACCAAGGGAAAAGGAGACTGCTTCTCGGCTGAAATGAGGACTCCAGCTATGTCCAAACTGAGAGGTGTGGGGACCTTTTTGCCCCTTCCCCACGCCCCCAATTTCTTATCTACTGCCTATATCAGTCAATGCCTGTCTTAGGTTGCCCCTCCCCTGAGGGGTCTTACCCGTCCTTGGCAGGGACCCTCCCAAGACAAAGCAGAGATGCAGGAGCTATGCCTCTGCCCAGGGAACAGGTCAAGTCACCTCAGGAGCCTGTTTCTCCAAGGTCTCCTGCTTATTTCCAGACTTGGGGACCTCCAGCCTGTTGGCAGGGTTACAGTTCCTGAAACCAGGCCAGGCGTTTCCCACTAATTTGCATAATAAATATTTTACAGGTGATGTCATCACATCATGCATGAGTAAATGACCCATTCAAAATATCAGATGTGGCTCTGGCTGGTGTGACTCAGTGAACTGAGTGTTGGCCTGTGAACCAAAGTGTTGCCAGTTCAATTCCCAGTCAGGGCACATGCTTGGGTTGTGTGCCAGGTCCCAACTAGGGGATATGTGAGAGGCTGTGACACACTGATGTTTCTCTCCCTCTCTTTCTTCCACCTTGCCCTTCCTTCTAAAATTAAATAAATAAAATCTTTAAAAAAGCAAAAGAGATTCCAACTTAAAGATGACAGAAGAGTGAGTAGAAGTCACACTGACCTCCTCCCAGGAAAAATCTGGAATTATGTCTAAATTGTGGAGAAATCATCTGGAAAACATCTAAATAATAGCAAGAGAGGAGCCTTAAAACCTCAGACAGATGGATAAATCAGATATAGCACAAACCTAACTGGTAAGGAGTGTGGTAGAGATGTCTACAGGTGGCAGTGCCAGAGGGATATTGAAATTGCCAGTGGGACTGTCCTGAAAGGAGCAGGGTTTAAACCATAAGTGGGAATCTCCAGCCCACAGCACTAGAAACCAAAATCCACAAAGATAACAGCCAACTGTGAAAAGTTGTCTGCCAGAGACAAGCAGCTGGAGAAACAAAGAGACATTTAAGGGGCCAATGAAAAAATTTGTAGTGGTAGCCACTTACCCTGGGCTCCAGCGGAGGTAAGGACAGAGAGGCCTGGAGCTGACTGAGGAGATACTGGAGAGGGAGGCTTTGGGGAGAGAACTAAGAAAGTGGACAGCAGGGTCCCAGTGCTGACTCACCCCCCCCATACCACAGCTGCCGTCTTGCTCAAGTAGAACACTCCCCTGAGCAGCAGACACATGAAAGGACACAATAGACCTGCCCCTAGGAGGCTCTCCCCCAGCCAGGCATTGCACGTGCCTGAGTGCTGAGTACAGAGCAGCAGTCACAGATAGTAGATCCCTGGATAAAGGGATGCAGAGTGGTCTGGAGTCGCTTGAGGAGTCTGGATAGAGAGCTGTAGGGGAGAAAATGGAGGGAGTAGCCAGGAGAACCCCAGTGCTGACTCCTCCCCTATACCGCTACCTTTCTCAGACAGAACAGTTCCCTGAGCAGCAGCAGCATGAAAGGACACAATAACCTCACCCACAGGAGGGACTCTGCCTGGCTCTGACTGCTGATGGCAGAGCAACTAGTAGCAATACATTAAAAAGATCATCCGCCATGATCAAGTGGGATTAATCCCAGGGATTCAAGGATGGTTCATTTATTCACAATTCAATAAATGTAATACATCATAGAAATAGAAGGAAAGACAAAAACCACATGATCATCTCAATAGATGTAGAAAAAGAATTTGTTAAGGTACAACACCCATTTATGATAAAAAACCAAGCAAAGTAGGAATAAAGTGGTCATACCTCAATTTAATAAAGGCCATATATGAAAAACTTACAGCCAACCTCATACTCAATGGGCAAAAAAATAAAATCTTTCCCACTAAGATCAGGAGCAAGACAAGGATGTGCACTTTCACCACTTCTATCCAACATAATTTGGATTTC
Source organism: Pteronotus mesoamericanus (assembly GCF_021234165.1). Classification (NCBI taxonomy): domain Eukaryota; kingdom Metazoa; phylum Chordata; class Mammalia; order Chiroptera; family Mormoopidae; genus Pteronotus; species Pteronotus mesoamericanus. The sequence continues at coordinate 1,897,871 of NW_026555150.1, forward strand.
CTAGCCACCACAATCAGACAAGAAAAAGAAATAAAAGACATCCAAATGGAAAGGAAGAAGTAAAACTATCATTGTTGCAGGTGACATGATAGTGTACATAGAAAACCACATAAGCTCCACAAAAAAATGACTTGACCCAATAAGTGAATCTGGCAAAACAGCAGGATACAATGTCAATATTCAGAAATCAAAGGCATTTTTGTACATCAAAAATGACATATCAGAATCAGAAATCAGGAAAAAATCCCTTTTGTGATAGCAACAAGAAAAATAAAGTACCTAGGAATAAACTTAACCAAGAGGTAATAGATCTGTATGCAGAAATCTATACAACACTGAAGAAAGAAATTAAGGAAGACATAAAGAAATGGAAGCATATACTGTGTTCATGGATAGGAAGAATTAACATAATCAAAATGTCCATACTCCCCAAAGCAAATTATTGATTCCATGCAACCCCTATTAAAATACCAATACATATTTCACAGACATAGATCATTTAAAAGATTTATATGGAACCATAAATGACCCAAACTAGCTGCAGCAATTTTGAGAAAGAAAAACAAAGTAGGAAAGATCACAATACCTGACATCAAACTGTAGTAAAGCCAGTGTAATCAGAACAGTCTGGTACTGGCATAAGAATGGATACATAGATCAATGGAACAGAATAGAGAACCCAGAAATAAACTCATTTCTCTATGGTCAATTAATATTTGAGAAAGGGTGAAGAAGCATAAAATGGAATACAAATAGCCTCTTCAAGAAATAGTGTTGGGAGAGCTGGACAATTACATGCAAAATATTGTAATTTGACCACCAACTTACTCCATACACAAAAATAAACTCAAAGTGGAAAAAAAGACTTAGACATAAATTGTGACATCATAAAAGTCCTAGAGGAGAGCATAGGTGGGAAACTCTCAGATATCCCATGCAGCAATATTTTCACCAATATGTACACTAGAGAAAAAGACATAAAGGAAAAAATAATCAAATGGGACTTCATCAAAATAGGAAGCTTCTGCATGGCTAAAGAAAACATCAACAAAATGAAAAGGGATTGAACTCCATGGGAAAATATATTTGCCAAGGATACCTGGAACAAGGGTTTGATCTCCAAAATATATAAAGAACTCACACAACTCCACTCCAGGAAGACAAACAATCCAATTAAAAAATGAGCAAAGGACCTGAATAGACACTTCTCCAGGAAAGACATACACAGGGCCCAGAGATTTATGAAAGGATGCTCGTCATCACTAGGAATCAGAGAAATGGAAATTAAAACCACAATGAGATACCACTTCACACCGGTCAGAATGGCTATCATAAATAAATCAACAAACAATGGTTGCTGATGAGGTTTTGGAGAAAAGGGAACCCTAGTTTGCTGTTGGCGGGTATGCAGACTGGGGCAGCTACTGTGGAAAACAGCTTGGAATTTCCTCATAAAGCTAAAAATGGAACTGTCTTTTGACCCAGTGATTCTGCTGCTGGGTTTATACCCTAAGTATCACCAAACACCAATTCAAAGGAACCTATCCACCCCAATTTTCATAGCTGCACAGTTAGCAATATCCAAGTTCTGGAAGCAACCTAAGTGCCCATCAGTAAATGTGTGGATCAAAAACCATCCTATATTTACACAGTGGAATACTATGCAGAAAAGAAAGAAAAAGAAAGAAAGAAGAAAGAAAGAGAGAGAGAGAGAGAGAGAGAGAGAGAGAGAGAGAGAGAGAGAGAGAGAGAGAGAAAGAAAGAAAGAAAGAAAGAAAGAAAGAAAGAAAGAAAGAAAGAAAGAAAGAAAGAAAGAAAGAAAGAAAGAAAGAAAGAAAGAAAGAAAGAAAGAAAGAAAGAAAGAAAGAAAGAAAGAAAGAAAGAGCTACTACCTTTTACAACAGCATGGATGGAACTAGAGAGCATTATGTGAAGTGAAATATGCTAGGGGATGAAAGACAAATACCATATGGTCTCACCTATAAGTGGAACCTAATCAGCAAACCAAGCAGGCAAGAAAAATATGACCAGCAACATTGAAAGAAAGAAGAAACTGAAAGGAATGAGATGAGGGGAGGGAGGGAGTCACAGGGAGGGACAGGGGAAGTGTCAGATCAAGGAACAGGTGTGAAGGACATATGGACAAAGCCAAAGTGGGGAAGGATTGAAGGGGGAAGGTGGGGGTCAGTGGGGTAGGGGAAAATGGTGGCAGGTAAATGGAGACAAGTATATTTGAAAAATTTTAAAAAAGGAATTAAATAAATTAATAAAGAAAAAGCAAAAATAAAAATAAAAAAGCAAAACAAAATATATGATGTGTCAATGGATTTTAATATAACATCATAAAAATGTTCATTGTATGGAATCTTATTTGACATTGCAACAAAACTTTAATAAATTATCACTTGTGAAATTTCAGTATAATATTATTTAAGAATACCCATAATTATTAGAAAATCAATTAAAATTCTTTCTTTTCCACTATATATTTGTGTAAATACAGATTTTCTTCATATAGTTTAACAGCCAAATAAAACTCAATATATTGAAAGTAGAAAGAGATATAAGTCCAGCTATCATCTTATAAGATAGGCATTCTACAGGTTATTAATGAACAGTAAAATGACAATAAACACAACTATCAACAGCTGAATCTAAAAAAAAAACAACAACAACTAAGCAAACAACTAGAACAGGAACAGAGTTACAGAAATGGAGATCACATTGAGGGTTATCAGTGGGGAAGGGGAGGGGTGAAGAATGGGGGAAAGGTACAGGGGATAAGAAGCATAATCAGTAGATACAAAATAGGCAGGGGGAGGTTAAGAATAGTATAAGAAATGGAGAATCCAAAGAACTTATATGTACAACCCATGGACATGAACTCAGGTGTGGTGGGGAATGGTGGAGGGTGGAAAGGTGCAGGGCAGGGGGGGATAAAAGGGAGAAAAAAATGAGACAACTATAATAGCATAATGAATAAAATATATCTAAAAAATTTAAAGCAGTGCCTTTTTTCTTACCAATTCTTCTTATTTGGGAAAATGTCTTCATTTTTAATTAAAATGTTACTTATGTAACATATTTACTACAAAATGAATAAATTGATATTATGACTGTATCTCAGATTTAATCCCTAGTATTTAAATATCAATAGATATAATCCACATGAGCCAAACCTTTTGAAATCTTCAATTGTTTAGAATATAAAGGTATTTCTCACACTCAAAAGTTTGAGGACTACTGAACTTGTAAAGTATAGTATGACTGCTAGATATGTGATCCGTTGTACATTTTCCTTCAGCCATGTTTAAAGGTAAAAGTATGGGCATACAGTTACTAGTGAGTTGGATTTCACTCAGTCATTATTTTTCTAGGCAAAAGTGTTTAAAGTATTTTAAAAAAAGAATGCTTACAATAAGTGAATATGGAATTCAACCTGGGTAGTGAGTGAAAAGAGAAAAGGTAATGAGAAAGTGGGAGGTCACAAAGTTTCAAAGGCTTTTTGGAATAAGGATAAAATAAACTGGAAATATAGGATATGGTGGTCAAAGTATAATATGTATTAAATTGAAGTTATGTAGAGGTTATAGTTTTTGATAATTAGAATTCTATGGTATGATCATGGCAGTGAGTGCCTAAAACAGAGTGAAGAACAAGATCATTGAAAAAGAGAAGGTCAAGAAACTGGAAAACTTTATGGAAGGAACATCTTATATATAGAATTTACCAAAACTAGAGGAAGAATATTGTCAGATATAATGACATTGAGGCTGGAAAATCATTGAGAAATTGTCTGTGTCTGTGTGTGTGTGCGCGCGCGCGCGCGCGTGTGTGTGTGAGGGGGTGATTCAGTAATTGGTAATTGACACAGACTAGTAAGGGCAAGAATGATATAGAGCAGTGATTTTCAACTGCTTTGCCACGACACACTGGTGTGCTCCAATAGGCATACTGATGTGCCACAAGTATTTTTAAAACATGCAATAATACCTGGCTATTTAGCTCAGTTGGTTAGAACATTGTCCCTATATGCCAAGGTTGCAGGTTCAATTCCCGGTCAGGGAACACACAAAAATCAACCAGTGAATGCATAAATAGATGTAACACTAAGCTGATCAATCTCTCTGTCTGTCTGTCTGTCTCTCTACCCTTATTAATCAGTGTTTGTTTGTTTGTTTGTTTTTTAATGACAACAGCCAACAAAATGACAAGTGTTTGGTATGAATGAATCAAAATTATGTACTTTTTGTCAGATCAAACATAATGTATTTTTGTTGTGATGCAGAACTTTAGTAATTAGTTTATCTCTGTATGAATTGGAAAAGGTTGAAAGATGCTAATACAGGGCAATGGCATTAGATTCAAAGCTAATTAATTATTAAACAGGGGATCCAAGATGGCAACAGAGAAGGTGAGTGTTATACTCATCTCCTCCCAGGACCAAAATGGAATTACAACTAAAATATAGAGCAATCAACCTGAATACCCAATGGAAAACTAGCTGAACAGAAGTCTTATAACCAAGGATTTACAGAAGAAGCCACATTGAGACTGGTAAGAAAGAGATGGAGAAAGGGCTGGTCCTGCTCCCAATAGTGGTGGCTGATAATCTCTAGGGATATTTCAGCTGTAAATATTACCTCTGAGAAGTGTGGGTTTTCAAACCAAAGCCAGGTTCCCCAGCCCAGAGTACCAGGTCTGGGAAGATGTGCCCACATATCATCTGGCTGTGAAAATCAGTGGGGATTCTGTCTGTCAGGGAAAGCAGAAATCTGTTAGGGACACAGGTGTCCTCTTAAAGGTCCAGTACAGAAAATTTTGTTGGAAGCGATTCACCCTGGGTTCTGGCAAAGGGGTTGGGGGGAGCAAAGTAGACTAGAGTTATGTGAGGAGAGAGTAGGATCTGTGGCTTTAGAGAAAGAGATGAAGGGATAGCCACCAGGATCTCTGTGCTTAATTATTCTCTCACACTGAAGACACCATCCTTCTTGGTGGGAACACTCCCATCCTTATGTCATCAGTTTGGGGAATAAAATAGCCCTATACTCTAGACACACTCTCGCCCCACCCTAAGGAGCTTGTACTGTGCTGAGGAGTCAGCTGCTTGGGCCTGGTTGTAGAGGTCTATGCAGACTTACGGGGTATCAGTGACTGATTCATGTGGCTTTGGGTTAAGTGTAATTTCCCCACATTCCCATGAAAGTGACTGGTACCTCCCCCTCATGGGAAATCTGCTAGTCCCAACATCTGAACTCACAGCAGCTCCACCTTCTGGACTCCTGGTGGCTACACTGTGCCAAGCTCTGGGCAAAATCCAGGACAGACTGAGTTGTGTGGTTCTGGGGTAAGAGCCACTACCCTCACCTTCCTCTGAGCCTGACCATCACCTTGCTCTCATGGGATATCCACTAGCCCAATGCTCCTGATTTCTGGGTGTCCTACCCTGCTGACATGGGGCTCCTGGCAAAATCTGGAAATGACTGAGTTGGATGGTTCTAGAATAATGACTATTTTCCCCTCACGTGTCTGACTGGTGCAGTGCCCTCCTTTAACACAGCCAAATTGTGTTCTGTTTGGGCCTGATGAACACTGCTTGCCTCACCCTTATGAATCACTGAGAAGCCTGACACACCTTGAAGGTATACAAACACTGAGAATATGGGTGCTAAACTTGGTATACTCTGGAATGTTTGTTGAGTGGTCTCAGATGTAGCACTGGCACCGATTTTGAACCTCTATCATTCTGGTAAACACCACTTGCCCCTACCTGGTGACTCACTGAGAACCTACCTCAGGCAGCTTGGGTACTGCCAGAGGCTCTTTTAGTGACTGAGCCTAACAGGCAGCTCACGGGGGGAGACAGGTACAGGTGTATCCAAGGGTATCTTGGGACTTTTGCTAACCTACCCCTGGGACTGCTATTGGTAAAATCTAGCCTTTGTTCACAGGTTGGTCTTCCCTGTTCACACCCAGTCCCAGCAGAGGCAGCCAAGAACTATGGATCACTTTGTAACTTCAAACACTTTGCCCAGGGCCAGTCACATGCACCATCTGGCATTGGTTTGCTCCAGAGTCCCTCCCAAGATGACCTAGAACCAAGATATTCAGTGGCCAACTTCAGACAATACCAGAGCAGAATCCAATAAATATCACAAGCGGCATATTGAAGGGGAGATCTTTTCAGACACCAGACCCTTCTGAGGCAAATTCTGCTTCATGTGGTCAACAACTGCACAGCAGCCTGTACACTGCAGTTGGGGTCAATATTTACAGTCATCCAGCCTAACAGTCAACCCCACACATGATTAAGCAAAGAATAGTCAAGACTCAATTATAACAAAAGGGCTCACATACCCCACACAAGGGATATTCCTGTAGCACTCTGATCACGTGATCAAGAAGATTGTCCCATTGGGTCACACAAGACACCTACTACAAAACACCACCCTTCCAAGACTGGGAGTAATGGAAGATTGCTTAATACATAGGAACAAACACAAAGAGGTAGCCAAAATTGGAAGAAAAGAAAAACAAACCATGTCTCAAATGAAAGAAAAAGAGAAATCTCCAGAACAAGAGATAAATGAAATGGAAACCAGAAAATTATCAGCTATGGAGATTTCAAAAATGGTTATGAGGATGCTCAAGGAACATAGTAAGAAGTCAGTATTAAAAACACATAACCATAAAAATAACAAATCAGAAATGAGGAATACAGTATCTGGAATGAAGATTACACTATAACAAAAAAGTATAGTAGGTGGGAAAAATCAGACAATCAATCAGCAATTTGGAAGACAAGGTAGCAGAAAACACCAAGTAAGAGCAGAAAAAAATAAATAAAAATGAGGATAGTTTGAGGGATGTTTGGTACAATATGAAGCATAACAGCATATGCATCATTGAGATACCAAAGTAGAAGAAAGAGATCAAGGGATAAAGAACTTACTAGAAGAAATTAAACTGGCAAACTTTATTATTACTTTTTTATTGTTCTTCAAGTACAATTGTCTCCATTTCTCCCCCACCACTACTGCTCTCCCCGCCCATCCCCACCTCCCACCCTTGATCCTACCCCACTTTGGCTTTGTCCATATGCTTGTTACACATGTTCCTTGATGACTCCTCCCCTTCTTCCCCCCATTATCCCCCTCCCCTCTGGTTACTGTCAATTTGTTCTTAATTTCAATGTCTCTGGTTCCATTTTGCTTGCTTGTTTATTTTGTTAAGTTTAACTTATAGATGATATCATGTAGTATTTTTATTTCACCGCGTGGCTTATTTCACTTAGCATAAAATGGAAAAATTTAAAGACAAAGAAAATGATAAAACCAGCAGGAGAAAGATAGTTAGTTACCTAAAAGGGAGCTCTCATAAGACTTTCAAGTGATTTCTCAACAGAAACATTTCAGGCCAGAAGGCATTGGCAAGAAATTCTCAAAGTGATGAAAAACAAGAAGTTACAACCAAGATTAATATACCCCACAAGACTATCATTAAAAATTGAAGGAAAAATAGCTTCCCAGATAAAAAAGATAGAATCACTTACCATCAAACCAGTAATTCAAGAAATGTTAATGGGTTTTCTTTAAGAAGAAGGAAAAAAAAACAGAGAAATGTAGTTAAAAGAATAAAATGGCCCTAGCTGGTGTGGCTCAGTGGACTGAGCATCAGCCTGTGAACCAAGGGTTGCTGGTTTGATTTCCATTCAGGGAACATGCCTGGGTTGTGGGCCAGGTTCCCAGTTGGGGATGCTCGAGAGGCAACCACACACTTGATGTTTCTCTCCCTCTCTTTCTCCATCTCTTTCTGTAAAAGTAAATAAATATTTTTAAAAAGAAAATGGCAATAACTACATATCTATAAATAATCAATTTTATTGTAAATGCTTTAAATGATCCAACCTAAAGACATAGGTTAGCTGAATTGATAATAAAAAGAGACCCACCTCAGAACAAATGACAGACACAGATTGAAAGTAAAGTGATGGATAAAGATATTTCATGTAAGAGAAAATAAAAAAAAAAAACCTGGAGTAGAAATACTTTTATCTCACAAAATAGACTTTAAAACAAATTCTATAGTAAGAGACAAAGAAGGACACTAAATGATAAAGCGAGCAATCCAATAAGTGGATATAACCCTTGTAAACATTTATGCACCCCACATGGGAACACCTAAATATGTAACACAAATTTTCAGGGACATAAAAGGAGAAATAGATAGTAAAAGAGTCGTACTATAGGATTTTTAGCATCCCATTGACATCAGTGGTTATAACTTCCAGAAAGAAAATCAACAGGAAAATAATGACCTTAAATGATACACTAAATCAGATGTATTTATAAATATCTTCAGTTTCAGCATAAAGAAGCATACCTTTTCAAGTGTGCATTGACCATTTTTTAGGATAGACTACATTTGAAGACACAAAACAAGTCTCGATACATTTAAGAACATTGAAATTATATCAACCATCCTTTCTTATCATGATGGTATGACACTAGAAATCAATAACAAGAGAAAAATGGGAAGACATATAAAGGCATGGAGGCTAAATAACCTGTTATTAAAGAATGAATGGAACCAAAGGGGAAGAGCTGAGGGAGGGAAGGTGGGAGGGGGCAAGGGAAAGAGGTGGGGGGAAGGCAGAGACAAATGTATTTAAAAAGTAAATAAAGTAATTTAAAAAAAAAAAGAATGAATGGGTTAAAAATGAGATCAAAGAAGAAACCAAAAAGTACCTTAATATCAGGTTTTCTGGTCACTCCTGCTATGTACCTCTTTCTCAAAAGGCTAAGGTTATTCAGGGTCATTGATGGTCCCCTAAAAATTTATGAAATATTCGTTATATATCTGTGAAATATGTCATTGGTATTTTGATAAGGACTACTTTGAATCTATAGATTGCTTTGAGTAGCATGGGTATTTTAATTATGTTAATTCTTCCAATTGATGCACACGGAATATGCTTCCAATTATTTCCATCTTCCTTAATTTCTTCCTTCAGTGTTGTGTAGTTTTCTGAGAACACATTTTTTACCTCCTTGGTTAAGTTTAATTCTAAATATTTCATTTTTCTTGTTGCTATAATGGGATAGTTTTCCTAATTTCTCTTTCTGATATTTCATTGATGGTATACAAATATGCCTTAAATTTCTTTTTTTAATGTATTTATTCATTTATTTTATTATTTTATTTATTTTAAACTTATAAATCAGGTTTATTCTATTACAGTTGTCTCAGTTTTTATCCCTTTAACCCCCTCCACCCATCCCACCCCCACCCCCACTCCCACAGTCAATTCCCACTCTGTTGTCCATGTCCATGGGTCATTCATACATATTCTTTGTCTAGTTCCTTCACCTTCTTTCCACCATTGTCCTCTTTTCCCATCCTCTCTGGTAACTTTCACTTTGCTCCATGTCTCCATGCCTGTGGCTTATTTTTTTGTTAGTTTATTTTGTTGAATAGAGTCAACTTATAGGTGAGATCATATGGTATTTGTCTTTCACCACCTGGCTTATTTCACTTAGCTTAATATTCTTCAGTTCCATTCACATTGTTGCAAAAGGTAGGAGTTCCATCTCTCTCTTTCTTTCTTAAATGCAGATAATTTTATTTATTTTTAAATGTCAAAGTTAATTATAAAATATTTAAAAAAATTAAAACCATTATAAAGTCTCAGCAATTAAACCAACATGACACTTGCACAGAAATAATCAAGTAGATCAATGAAATATAATGAACATTCTAGAGACAAATGTATATAACTGTCTGACAATGTAATATATGATTAAGTTGATATTTCAAATCAATGGGTAAAATAAGGCTTATTCAACAAATAAGGTGCATGGACCCCTGTTACTTGAAATAAAACAAATATAGAGCCCTATTTCACACATTATACCAGAAATATTCAAATGACTTAAAAATCAATATGTAGAATCTAAGGAGTTTTAGAAGAAAAAGAACTAATATTTTTCATAACCTGAAGTAAAATATTCAACCCTAGAAGCTATAAATATGGACAATATGACTATATTAAACATTTAACTATATAGTAATATACATATAAAAAAGTTAAAAGACAAGGAGTAGAATAGAAAAGTATTTGCAACACATCTAAAACATGGTTAATAGTTATTTTCTGTTTTTTTTTTTAGAGAAAAAAGTTCAACAAACCTTTAATCAATAAATGGATAAAGAATACCAAAAAGTCATTTAAAACTTAAAAAAATAGTAGAAATAGACAAGAAATATACTAAAATAGGTTTAATTTGAACATATAATAAAGGAACAATTAAAATAACATCATCATCAGAATCAGATTAATGAGTATGATAAATATTGGTATTATCAAGGATTGGCAACTGTGAAAGGAACTGGGTATTCATAGAAATTTTGTTTCGTCTTAAAGCAGTCCTTTTAGCATATCTTGCAGTGCTTGTTTGGTGGAGGTGTACCCTTTTAGCATTCTTTTGTCTGGGAAACTCTTCATTTTGCCTTCCATTTTAATTGAGAGCCTTGCTGGGTAGAGAGCAGTCTTGGTTGCATGCCTTTGCTTTCCATGACTTGGCATATTTCTTGCCATTCCCTTCTGGCTTGCAGTGTTTCTGTTGAGAAGTCAGCTGCTAGCTGTATTGGGGCTCCCTTATATATTACTACCACTTGCTCCCTTGCTTGCTTTAGGATTCTCTGTCTGTGTTTGATATTTTTCATTTTAATGATGATGTATCTTGGAGTGGGCCTCATTGGTTTCCTCTTGAATGGGACCCTCTGTGCTTCCTGGACTTGTATGATTTTTTTCTCTCCTCCAATTGGGGAAGTTTTCCATCATTACTTTTTCAAACAGGTTCTCTATCCCTTCCTCATCCTCTTCTACTTCTGGTATCCTTATTATCCAGATATTATTACGTTTCAGGTTGTCCTGCATCTTCCTAAATGCCTCTTCATTGTTTTGAGTCTTCTTTAATTTTCTTGCTCTTTCTGGGAGCTAATCAACAAAACAAACAAGCATGGAAAATATTCAGCAACATTGAATGAAAACAGAAACTGACAGTAATGAGAGGGAAGGCGGGAGGGGCATAATGGGGGGAAAAATCTTCAACAAAATTTTAGTAAATTGGATCTAACGGAACAGTTTAAACATCATATACCATGACCAAGTGAGGTTTATTCTGGGAATGCAAGGTTGGTACAATATCCAAAAATCAATAAATATCATACAGCACATAAAAAAATATGAGGGGTAAAAACCATGTGATTTAATCAATAGATGAAGAGAAATGATGTGATAAAATTTAGCACTATTTATAATAGAAACTGTCACCAAAGTTGGAATAAGGGGAACGTGCCTCAATGTAATAAAAGTTACATATAACAAACCCAGGGCAACATCTTACTCAGTAAGCAACATATAAAACATGGTTCCCTTAAGATCAGGAACAAGACCAGGATGCCAGTTTTCACCACTCATTCAACATTTTACAGAAATTCTTAGTCACAGAAATCAGAAAAGAACAAGAACTAAAAGCAACAAAATTTGAAAGGAAAAAGTAAAACTGTCATTACTTTCAGATGACATGATAATGTATAGAATCCCTAGAAATTTCACAAGAAAAATTATGGCTAGAACTAATAAATTAATTCAGTAAAGTAGGAGGATATTTTAAAATATCCAGAAATCAGTTGCATTTATATACCCTAATGATCAACACTAAGAAAGTGAAAATTAAAAAATACCTTGTATAATGGCATCAAAAATAAAATCCCTAGGAATAAATTTAACAAAGGATTTAAAAGATCTGAACTCAGAAAATTATGATACTGAAGAAATTAAAGAAGATACACATAAGTAGAAGCATATATTATGTCCATACTATCCAAAGCAGTCTATAGATTCAATACAATTTCTACCAAGATAGCAATGGTGTATGTCACAAAACTAGAACACATATTCAGAAAATTTATATGGAGCCACAAAAGACTCAACAATTTTGACAAAAATGAACAAAGATAGTAGAATTATGCTACCTGATATAAAACTACACTACAAATCCATTGTAATAAAAAAAACATGGCACTGTTATCAAAACAAAGACTAGATCAATGGAACAGAATAGAGATCCCAGAAATAAACTCATGCATTTATGGTCAATTAATTTTTGACAATGGATTCATGAATATACAATATATTAAAGATATATTATTCAATGAATGGTGTTGGAAAAATTGCACAGATATGTGCAAAAAAAATTGAAACCAGACCACCTTGTTATACCATACAAAAGAATAAACTCAAAATAGATTAAAAACTTAAATGTTAGACTTGAAACCATAAAAACCATAGAAGAAAACATAGGCAGTAAATTCTTGGACATTTCTCATAGCAATACTTTTTTCTGATATTGTACCTTGGGGGAGCAAACAAAAGAAAAAAATAAAGACACGGGACTACATACAACTAAAATGTTTTTACTCATCCAATTAAACTATCAACAAAATAGAAAAACAACCCACTGAATGATAGAACATATATGCCAGCGATATATCTGATAAAGGTTTATATCCAAAATATATAAAGAACTAATAAAACTCAACTAAAAATTTCCAATTAAAAATTGGGTAAAGGACCTGAATAAACACTTCTCCAAAGAGGATATAGAGATGGTCAATAGACATATTAAAAGTTGCTCAAGGTCACAAATCATCAGAGAAATACAAATTCTAACCACAATGAGATATCTTCTCAAACCTGTCAGAATGGCTATCATCTTCACTAAATGAATAAATGAGTATTTACAAGGATGTGTAATAAAAAGAACTCTTGTGCACTGTTGGTAGGAACACAGATTGGTGCAGCAACTGTGAAGGCAGAGTGGAGTTACCTCAAAAAATTAAAAATGGGAGGAGAGATTTGGAAAGATGGTGGAGGAGTGAAAGAGAGTCACGCTGACCTCCTCCCAAAACCAAACTGGAATTGCAACTAAATAACGGAGTAATCACCTGGAAAGCAGTGGAGCGATAGTGGGAGAGGAGACTTGGTGCCACGGACAGTAGATTCTACTCTCAAACATCCCAACAGGTGAGAATTGCGGCAGAGCCTCGAGAGGGTGGGCTCGGTGCCCACTGGCACTGGCACCAGAGGGACATTGAAAGGGCCAGTTAGCTCCCCCCGAGAAGAACGGGGTCTGAATCATAAACAGGAACCCCTAAAGTACAGCAGCTAAAGCCAAGAAAATACAGACAAAATGCAATCCCAAAAAGCTTAGGGGCGCTCTCTGCCAGAGACAGGTGGCTGGGGATGCAAAAAGACATTTAAAGGGCAAACGCAAAAGTTGCAGCAGCAGCCACCCTCCTTGATCTCTGGGTACAGGCGGCAGCAGGGTGGGCTGGTGCCTGGGAAAAGACTGGTGAGGAAAACTTTGTGAAGAGAACTGATACTGCGGCCGGTGGAGCCCGGGTGATAATGCACTTCCCACTCTGCAGCTCCCATCTCGCTCAGGCATAAGGGAATCAATTAACCTGCCTTTTGTGCGCTCCCCACACAGCTTGTACGCGTGTGAGCTACGGGGCTGAGTGCAGACTGGCTGGGAGAGCCTTGAAGAGAGACTGGAGAAGGAGGCGTTGGGGAAAGAACGGGAGGAGGAACCGGGGAGTCCCAACTCCCTCCCCGTTCGGTAGTCTCCATTGTGGGCTGGAAAGGCGCGACCCCAAAGAGGCAGAAGCGGGGCGTGCATGAACCAGACTGCCTGCTACTGAAACGCAGTCCACACAGGGGTTGGATCCTTGGCCGAAGGGGTCACAGAACTGCCCAGAGGCCCCTGAGCGGAGACTAGAAACGGAGGCATTGGGGAAAGAACAGGAGGAAGAACCGGGGAGTCCCGACTCCTTCTCCTTGCCCTAGTCTCCATTGCACGGGAAAAGGCCACACCCCCAAAGAGCCAAAAGCTGAAAAGCAAACATAGACACCCCCAAAACACCCAGAGCAGGCGTGCACACTTGCGCCAGGTGACCGGCGAGGGTTGGCGAGCGTGTGTGTGACCCACGCGGGCTGGCGAACGCTTGCACCTGCCAGCAAGGCCTCACACAGACTGACACCCATACGGCCTGCGAGGGAGTGCACAGAGGGGCAAGGGCAGGCGTAAATTGACCTACCCGCTGCTATTGCGGAGCGGCCCACAAAATAAGTAGAGCTGCCCAGAGTCCCTGGAGGAGAGACCAGAAACAAGATTAACCAGAGAGTCCTAGAGCTGATTTCCTCCCATTTCCGTAGTCCCCATTTGGCGAGGGCAAGCAACGCACCCAAAGAGACAAAAGCGGGGAAAATACACAATAGAAGACCGTAAACTGACCAGTGCCACGAAGCTCGCATGCCAGGGAGGCCAGAGGAGTACGCGAGGTCGTGAATAAGCCCCCTGGTCTAGGGCAAGCACATGCGAGCCCAGGCAGATGGGGGACCCTGCCGCGCTGGGAACGCGCTCAAGGAGCCCGCGTGAGAGCGCAGAGAGATCCCAAAAAATAACCCAGCCCTGACCGAAGGGGTCACAGAGCTGCTCCAAGCAGGAGTCAGACACAGGCATTAGACTCCTGAAAGGCTCAAAGAAACAACCCAAGGCCCTATAGGGTCAACAACTGACATCATCAGAGGCAAGCCCAGAAAGAAAAGTAAAGGACAAAAATACTTAACAGACTCTCACAAAAATGGGAAGAAAAAGAAATTCCCCTCAAATGAGTGGAAAAGGGGACTCCCCACAGAGAGAGCTCAATGAAATAGAGGCAAGGGAACTGTCAGATATGGAATTCAAAACAATGGTTCTAAGGAAGCTCAAAGAGCTCAGCCACCTCAAAGATTACTATGAGAAACTGCAGAGAAACTATCAGGATCTTACAGCAAACTATATCATGCTGGAAAAGGACATAGAAACTATCAAGAAGACACAAGAGGATATGAAGAATACCATTTCTGAATTGAAGAACACAGTAGAAGGAATCCAAAGCAGCTGGATGAAGCCAAGGATCGAATAAGTGAGATGGAGGACAAGGTAGAAAAAAGCTCCCAGAAAGAACAAGAAATGGAAAAACGGCTCAAAAAGAATGAAGAGGCATTTATGGAAATGCAGGACAACCTGAAACGGAATAATATCCGTATAATAGAGATATCAGAAGGAGAAGAAGAGGAGCAAGGAATAGAGAACCTCCTAGAAAAAGTAATGATGGAAAATTTCCCTAATTTGAGGAGAGAAAGGCTCTCATAGATCCAGGAGGCACAGAGGACTCCACTCAGGAAGGACTCAAGGAGGCCCACTCCAAGACACATCATCATTAAAATGGCAAATGTCAAAGACAAAGAGAGAATCCTCAAGGCAGCAAGGGAGGAGAAAGTAACATACTAGGGGGCCCCGATACACCTAGAAGCTGACTTCTCAACAGAAACAGTACAAGCTAGAAGGGAATGGCAACAAATATTCCAAGCCATGAAAAGCAAGGGCGTATAGCCAAGGCTGCTCTACCCAGCTAGGCTCTCCATTAAAATAGAAGGAGAAATATGGAGTTTCCCAGACAAAAGAAAGCTAAAAGAATACATCTCTACCAAACCAGCACTCCAAGATATGCTAAGGGGACTGGTTTAAACAGATGAAGGAAAAGAATGAGACAGAGAGGAACACAAGTACAAAGAGAAAAGATGAGTAAGTTTCTATCAGTAATATCTCTCAATGTGAATGGACTAAATGCCCGAAACAAAAGACACAGGGTAGCTGAATGGATAAGAAAACATGACCCACACATAATCTGCCTACAAGAGACCCACCTCAGAGCAAAAGACCTACACAGATTGAAAGTAAAGGGATGGAAAATAATATTCCAAGCAAATGGACATGAGAAAAAGGCTGGCGTTGCCATACTTGTATCAGACAAAGTAGATTTCAAAGCAAAGTCCATAAAGAGAGACCCAGAGGGTCACTTTATCATACCTAAAGGAAGAATCTGTCAAGAAGACATCAACATTGTAAACTTATATGCTCCCAATATAGGTGCCCCCAAGTTTATAAGGAAATTGTTGGATGACTTCAAAAAAGATACAGACAGCAACACACTGATAGTAGGGGATTTCAACACCCCACTGTCAAAAATGGACAGATCTTCCAAACAAAACATTAATAAACATATCGTGGCGCTGAATGACACAGTGAATCAAAGAGACTTAACTGACATATATAGAACCTTACATCCCAAAGAAGAAAAACACACATTCTTTTCAAATGCTCATGGCAGTTTTTCAAAGATAGACCACATGATAGGACACAAAGCAAGCCTCAGCAAATTCAGGAAAATCAAAATAATACCAAACTTTTTCTCAGACCACAAGGCCTTGAAACTCAAAATCAACCTCAAAGAGAAACTTCAAAAACTTGCAAACTCATGGAGACTGAACAGTACACTATTAAACAATGAATGGGTCAATAATGAGATAAGAGAAGAAATCAAAAAATTTCTGGAAACAAATGAAAATGAACAGACAACTGTTCAAAACCTATGGGACACAGCAAAGGCGGTCCTGAGAGGGAAGTTCATAGCAATACAGACTTAACTAAAAAAGATAGAAACATTTCAAATAAAAGACCTAACACTACAACTTGAAGAACTGGAGAAACAACAGCAAATAAATCCCAGAGCAAGTAGAAGGAAGGAAATAGTCAAGATTAGAGCAGAACTGAATGACATAGAGACAAAAAGAACAATTCAGAGGATCAACCAATCCAGAAGCTGGTTCTTTGAAAAGATAAATAAAATTGACAAGCCTTTAAGCAGACTCATCAAGAAAAAAAGGGAGAGGACCCAAATTAATAATATCAGAAATGAAAGAGGAGAAATAACAACGGATACCACAGAAATACAAATGATCATCAGAAACTATTATGAACAATTATATGCCAAGAAATTTGAACATCTTGATGAAATGGACAAATTTTTAGAAAAGTATAATCTTCCAACTCTGAAGGAGGAAGAAAGAGAAAGCTTGTACAGACCGATAACAGCTGGGGAAATTGAAGCTGTTCAAGAAACTCCCAGCACACAAAAGCCGAGGACCAGACGGTTTCCAAGGAGAATTTTACAAAACATTTAAGGAAGAGCTAACCCCTGTCCATCTCAGACTATTCCAAAAAATCCAAGAGGAGGGAAGACTCCCAGACTCCTTCTATGAGGCCAGCATCACCCTGATCCCAAAACCAGATAAAGACACTACAAAGAAAGAAAACTACAGGCCAATTTCGCTGATGAACATAGATGCTAAAATCCTTAACACAATATTGGCAAACCGCATCCAGCAATACATTAAAAATATTATCCACCATGATCAAGTGGGATTCATCCCAGGCATGCAGGGATGGTTCAATACACGCAAATCAGTAAACGTGATACATCGCATAAATCAAAGAAAAGACAAAAACCACATGATCATCTCGATAGATGCAGAAAAAGCATTTGACAAGGTCCAGCACCCATTTATGATCAAAACACTCAGCAAAATGGGAATAAATGGGGCATTCCTCAACGTAATAAAGGCCATATATGAAAAACCTACAGCTAATATCATACTCAACGGGCAAAAACTGAAAGCCTTCCCACTAAGATCGGGAACACGACATGATGTCCGCTCTCACCGCTACTTTTCAACACTGTATTGGAAGTCCTAGCCACAGCGGTCAGACAAGAGAAAGAGATAAAAGGCATCCAAATAGGAAAGGAGGAAGTAAAACTATCATTGTTTGCAGATGACATGATAGTGTACATAGAGAACCCTGTAGACTCTACCAAAAAACTCCTCAACCTAATAAGTGAATTTGGCAAAACAGCAGGATACAAAGTCAACATTCAGAAATCAAAGGCGTTTTTGTACACCAGCAATGCAGTAGAAGAAGAAGAAATCAGAAAAAATATACCACTCTATATAACAAGAAAAAAGATAAAGTACCTAGGGATAAATTTAACCAAAGACACAAAAGACCTGTATGCAGAAAACTATACAACATTGAAAAAAGAAATTAAAGAAGACACAAATAAATGGAAGCCTATACCGTGCTCACGGATTGCAAGAATTAATATCCTCAAAATTTCCATACTACCCAAAGCAATTTATATATTCAACGCAATCCCTATTAAGATACCGATGACATATTTCACAGAAATAGAACAGACATTTCAAAAATTTATATGAAACCATAAACGACCCCGAATAGCCGCAGCAATTTTGAGAAAGAAACACAAAGTAGGAGGGATCACAATACCGGACATCAATCTCTACTACAAAGCCACCATATCTCCTTAAAAATTTAATGAGATCATTCAACTAACTCCGATCTAGTTAGAATCAATCTCCCTGTATTAGTTTACTAGGGCTGCTGTAACAAAGTATTACAGACTAGATATCTTAAACAGAAATTTATTTCTACAGTTTCAGAGGCTAATGTTCCAGCAGTGTTGATTTCATCCTGAGGCCTCTCTTCTTGGTTTGTATATTGACCATCTTTTCCTGTTGTCATCAAATGGTCTTCCCTTGAGTATGTCTGTGTCCTAAACATCCCTTCTTATAAGCATATGTTATGATAAATCAAGGCCCACTCTACTGATCTCATTTAACATAAATTACCCATTCAAAGTCCCTATCTCAAAATACAGCGTCATTCTGACGTACTGGAAATTAGAACTTCAACGCATGAACTTGAAGGGAACAAAATTCAGTCCATAAAAATTTCTAAATATGGCCCTGGCTGGTGGACTGAGAACAGGCCTGCAAACCAAAGGGTTGCTTGTTCGATTCCCAGTCAGGGCACATGTCCGGGTTGTGGGCCAGATCTCCAGTGGGGGACACATGGGAGGAAATCACACATTGATGTTTCTCTCCCTTTCTTTCTCCCTCCTTTCCCCTTTCTATAAAATAAATAAATAAAATCATTAGAAAAATTTCTGGAGACTTCAAGGTAGTGGAGGAGAGAGTGGAAGTTACACTGACCTCCTCCCATGGCCAATCTGGAATTACAACTAAATTGTGGAGAAATCACCTGGAAAACAATTTAACAATATAGAGAGAGGAACCTTAAAACCTCAGACAGACAGAAGAATTGGCTTTGGCACAACCTAACTGGTAAGGAGTGCAGTAGAAACTCAAGAAGGTGGACTAAGTGCCCACGGGTGGCAGCGCCAGAGGGATATTGAAATGGGCACTTGAATCCCCCTGAGAAGACCAGGGTCTAAATTATAAGCAGGGATCTTCAGCCTACAGCCCCAGAGACCAAAAAGCATACAGACTGCAGCCAGCTGCAAAAAATGGCAGGGTGCTCTCTGCCAGAGACAAGTGGCTGGAGATGCAAAGAGCCATATAAAGAGCCAACGCAAAAATTTGTAGTGGCAGCCACTTACCCTGGGCTCCAGCAGAGGTGGGGGCAGAGTGGGCTGGAGTTGCCTGAAGAGACTGGAGAGGGAGGCTTTGGGGGAAAAAATGAAAGAGTGGACAGCATGATCCCGGTGCCGACTCACCCCCTCATTCCACAGATACAATTTTGCTCAGGCAGACAACTCCCCTGAGCAGCAGCAGCATGAAAGGACAAAATAGCCTCCCCCACAGGAGGAACTTGGCCCCACCCTGACTGCTGAGGGCACAACAACTAGATTAACAACTGGAGGAGACAGACACAGAAATAGATTCCTGGAAGTTTCTTAAAGACTGCCTAAGGCCAGACGGGGTCAACAGCTGACATCAGAAGAAAAGAAAGAAGAAATAAGAAAAGAAAAAAAGAAAGGAAAGAAAGAAAGAAAGAAAGAAAGAAAGAAAGAAAGAAAGAAAGAAAGAAAGAAAGAAAGAAAGAAAGAAAGAAAGAAAGAGAAAGAAGCAGTCGTCTACCATAGAAGTTCACACCATAAAGCCAGGAAGTCAAGACAGATCAATTTAAGAAGCAGAAGCAAAAGAGAAGAATCTCACAAAAAATGGGAAGGAAAAGAAACACCCCACAACAGAAAGGAAAGGAGGAATCCCCAGAAAGAGACCTAAATGAAATAGAGGCAAGTGAACTATCAGAAATTGAGTTGAAAACACGATTCTAAGGAAGCTGAGTGAGCTCAGTGAGCTCAGAGAATTACCTAAAACTACAGGGAAACTATGAGGAACTTATTGAAAACTATATCACCAAGAAAAACAGATATGGAAACTATCAATATGATGCAAGAGGGAATGAAGAATATAATTTCTGAACTGAAGAATGCAGTAGAAGGAATCCAAAGCAGACTAGATGAAGCCTGAGGACCAAATCAGTGAGCTGGAAGGCAAGGTAGAAAAAAGTTCCCATAAAGAGCAAGAAAATGAAAAAAGATTCAAAAAGAACGAAGAGGTGTTTAGGGAAACGTAGAACAACCTGAAACGTAATATCTGTATAATAGGAATAACAGAAGGAGAAGAGGAACAAGGGAGAGAGAACCTGTTTGAAAAAGTAATGATGGAAAACTTCCCTAATTGGAAGAGAGAAAAAGTCACACAAGTCCAGGAAGCACAGAGGGACCCATTCAAGAGGAACCCAATGAGTCCCACTCCAAGACATATCATCATTAAAAATGAGTTATCAAAAACAAAGAGAGATTCCTAAATTCAAGGAAGCCCCGATATGGCTAGCAGCTTGCCTTCTCAACAGAAACACTGCAAGCCAGAAGGGAATGGCAAGAAATATTCCAAGTAATGAAAAGCAAGGGCCTGCAGCCAAGACTACTCTACCCAGCAATGCTCTCAATTAAAATAGAAAGCAGAGTAAGAAATTTCCCCAACAAAAGTAGGCTAAAAGAATATACCTCCACCAAACCAGCATTACAAGATATGCTAAAGGGACTGCTTTAAGAAGATAAAGAAAAAGAGAGATAAGAGAGGATCACAGGTATAAAGGGAAAAAAAAAAGAATAAGTCCACAAGGAGATACCACTTCACACCAGTCAGAATGGCCATCATAAATAAATCAATAAACAATGGGTGCTGGCGGGGTTGTGGATAGAAGAGAACCTTAGTGCACTATTGGTGAGAATGTAGACTTGTGCAGCCACTGTGAAAAACAGTTTATAATATCCTCAAAAAGCTAAAAATGGAACTGCCTTTTGACTCAGCAATTCCACTGCTGGGATTTTACCCTAAGAATCCCAAAACACCAACTCAGAAGAACCTATGCACCCCAATGTTCATAGCAGCACAATTTACAGTGGCCAAGTGCTGGGGGCAACCTAAATGCCCATCAGTAAATGAGTGGATCAAAAAACTGTGGTACATTTACACAATGGAATACTATGCAGCAGAAAGAAACAAAGAGCTAGTACCCTTCGCAACAGTATGGATGTAACTGGAGAGCATTAAGTGAAATAAGCCATGCAGTGATAGACATATGCCATATGATCTCACCTATAAGTGGAACCTAATCAGGAAAGCAGGCAGGCAAGGAAAATGTGACCAGTATCATTTAAAGAAATGGGGATGGGAGGGAGGGAGGGCGTAGGGTAGCAGGGAGGACAGGGGAAAGGTCAGATCAAGGAAAAGGTGTGAAGGACACATGGATGAAGCCAAGGTGGGGAAGGATTGAGGAGGGGAGGTGGGGGAGGGTGGGGCATGGGAAAGTGGTGGCCTGTTAATGGGGGCAAATATATGTGAAAAATTTTTTAAAAAGAACAAAAAATGGGAAAGAAAAAGAATACAAATTAGTAGTTACAAAATAGTCACATGGATATAAATACATCATAGGGAATATAGTTGATAATTCTATAATAACTATGTATAGTGTCAGGTGGGTACTGGAAATGTCAGGGGGAATACTTTGTAAAATATATGGTTGTCTAACCACTGTGCTATACACCTGAAACTAATACAAAGTAATATTGAAAGTTAACTGTAATTGGAAAATAAAATTTTTAAAGAGGAAAAAAAAGTTTCTATATATGGTATAAGTGAAAAACACATATAAGAATTTATAATGAGCCATTAAATGTGACACACAAATTCAAGCCTCGACACATTTAAGCATCTTAGCTTAAATATATCAGCATCAAAAAATGTTAGCATCTCTGTCATGAAGAGCCATCACCTTGCAGAATGTCTCTGGCATAAATCCAAACATGCGGACTTTTAGATTTCATGAAACAATTCATTCACTTAAAAAATGTGAACTAATTCATAAACATAGTGTAGAAAACTGAAGGCAAAATTGTATTTATTCTTTAGTTGATCAACATTTTGGTTCATAACTTTTGGAAGTTGGGAAGAAAATCTGTCTTTGAACTAAGCAGAAAGGAAGCAGGAACTCATACCATTCGCAACAGCATGGATGGAACTGGATAGTATTATGGTAAGTGAAATAAGCCAGGTGGTGAAAGACAAATACCATATTATCTCACCTATAAGTGGAGCCTAATCAACAAAACAAACAAGTGATCAAAATGGAATCAGAGACATGGAAACAAAGGACAACCCGACAGTGACCATAAGGGAGAGGGGAGAAGGATAATGGGAAAGAAGGTGGAAGGGTCATCAAGGAACATGCACAAAATAGTCATGAACAAAGCCAAAGTGGGTAGGTGAGGGTATGTAGGGCAGCATAGTCTAGTGGGGGGAAAATGGAAACAACTGTAATTGAACAACAATAACTTTTTTTTAAAAAAAAAGGAATCTGAAACCTGTCCTCTCCCTTGCAATGCTATTCATAATAGGTACAAGTTTTACCCAAAACACATAAGAAATTTTGCAAGAAATATGGTCTTGAACGTGTTTGTCAATTGCTTTTTCCACATACCTTTAAAATGCATTGTTTAACTGTGGATGGATCTTCTATTTAAACTACATCTGCTGTCCAATTCCATATCATATAAAATATTTTTTTGCCAGGCATATGATTCAAAATAATATTTATGAGTGCTTTACCATTCATTTATATCTTTATTCAACATTAAACAAATATTTTGGGGACAGCTATCTTAATTTTGTGCTAAGAGCTGGACAACGGAGATGTGAATAAGCCATGGACCCGTCCTTGTGAAGATCACAGTTTAATGAGAAACCAAAATAATGAAACATGCTATGATAGACATAGATCAGAGTGTTATAAGGGCAGGGACAAGAAATCAATTAGTTTTGCTTCAGTGAAAAGGGAAAGTTTCACAGAGGGTACTACATTTTATCTACTTCTTGAATGTTTGGAAGGTTGCTAATGAGAAATAAGAGAAAGTCCACTGCAATGAGAACAAATAAAATGCAAAACACTATGTTACTAGGGAAGTTGCAAATTATTTAGTGAACTAATACTGAATGATGGAGCCTAAAATGTAGACTAGATTCACATAATTCAGAAATGTGTGTACTATGCTCAGGTGTTTGAATTTTTTTTTCTAGAATCAAAAAGAATTTTAGCTGTGAAGTGACACAATTAGCTTTGTGGTTCAGAAACTTAAGATCTTCCCCCACTCCAAATTTGTTCTTTACAGTCTTTCTTTATCTAGATAACCCTATCCTCTGTGCTACACAGACTAGATTCTTTGAAGTTATATTTGTAGTACTTTTTCTCTCATCTCATATCCTTTCAGGAAATCCTCTCAGTTCTGTCTTAAAATTATATCCAAATCTGAACACTCCTCATTTGCCTTCACTGCTATCAAGTCACCTTCATGTATTACTTGGATTATTACAATAGTCTACTAACTTGTACCACTGCTGCCACTTTGCACACCATTTCTCACACCACCAGGTTTGTTCTCAATATAGAAGTCAGAGCAATAAGGTTAAAATGCTTTTTCATAAGGTTGTTTCATTTTTAATTTTTTGATGTACCTCCATACTGCTTTCCACAGTGGCTGCACCAATCTACATTCCCACCAACAGAGCAAATGTATTACCCTTTCTCCACATCCTTGCCAGCATTCATTGTTTGTTGATTTATTGATGATAGCCATTCTGACAGGTGTGAGATGGTATTCCATTGTGGCTTTCATTTGCATTTCTCTGATGATTAGTGAACTTACGCATCTTTTTGTGTGTCTATTGGCAATCTGTATGTCCTCTTTGGAGATCTATCAATGTAGGTTCTTTGCCCATTTTTTAAATTGGATTGGGTTTTTTTGGTGTTGAGTTCTATCAGTTCTTTATAAATTTTGGATATTAACCTCTTATCAAAAGTATCACTAGCCAATATTTTCTCCTATTCAGTGGGTTGTCTTTTTATTTTGTTCATGATTTCCTTTGCTTTTTGGTTTGATGTAGTTATATTTGTTTATTTTTTTTCCTTTTGTTTCTCTTCCCAACGAAGATTTAGTACAAAAAATATTGCTATGAGTAATGTCTGAGATTTTACTGCCTTTTCTTTCTTATGACCCAGTGATTTCACTTCTGGGAATGTATACAAAGGAACCAGAAACACTAATTTGAAAGAATATAGGTTCCCTTACGTTTATTGCTGCATTATCTATAATGCCAAGATTTGGAAACAGCCTTAATGTCCATTAATGGATGAGTGAATAAAACAACAATGGTACATTAACACAATGGAATACTACTCAGTCATAAGAGTGAAGAAAAATTTACCCTTTTTGAGAGCACTAATGGACCTGGAGAACATTATGATAAATTAAAATAAGCTAATCACAGAAAGACAAATACCATATGGTTTCACTCAATGTGAAATATAATGAACAAACTGAACTAACAATGAAAATAGAAGTAGACTTTTAGACAGAGAGCAAGCTGACAGTTCTGGGGGGGGCAGCATTAGGGGATGAAGGGATTGAGCAAAAAAGAGAGAGCACTCATAGACATGGACAACAGTATGGTGATTGTGGGAGGGAGGGAGCAGTTGGAAGTGGAAGAGGGTATAAGGTGGATAAAAGGTAATGGCAAAATACAATAAAATAAATTTTCAAAATGTGTTTTTTTCAGATCATTTTACTCTTTTGCTGAAATCTAACCATTAATCTCCTATCTTACTCAGAGTAAACATCAAGTTGTTAACAATGAACTGCACGGTCCTGAATGCTCTGAATATCTCTTAGTTTTCTGACCTAATTCAAAACAATGTTCCCTTTAATTTTCTCTGCATTAAATACATAGACCTCCATGTTGTTCCTAGCATGCCACACTAATTTCCACCTCAAGGCCTTCTTAGTTGCTGTTTCCTCTGTCAGAAATCCAAATCCCCCAAAGGTTTTCTTTTTTTTTTTTTCACCTCCTCCAAAGTTCATTTCAGTAATAGAAGCCCTAGACATCATATTTGAAATTTTACCCCATCCTTCAGTACACTTGTCCTTTTTCTAAAATTAATTTTCTTTATTTTTTCAAACACATTTGTGTCTGCCTTCTCACCAACACCTTCCCCTGCCCCTTGCCGCCTCTATCCCTCAATCCTTCCCCTTTGGTTTTGTCTAGGAGACCTTGCTACATGTTCCCCAACCCTCCCATTCCTTCCTTTTCCCCCATCACCCCCCCATCCCTCTTGTCTCAGTTCATTTCTTTTCCTTTCAGTGTTGTTAGTCTTATTTTCCTTGCATCTTTGTATTATTGGTTAGTTTCGACTTATAGGTGAGATCATATGGTATTTATCACTCCTGCCTGGCTTATTTCACTTAGCATAATGCTCTCCAGTTCCATCCATGCTGTCGTGGTTTAATAGTTCTTTTTTTCTTCCTGCTGTATAGTACTCCATTGTGTAAATGTACCATGGTTTTTTGATCCAGTCATCTACTGATGGGCATTTAGGTTGCTTCCAATGCTTGGCTATTGTAAATTGTACTGCTATGAACATTGGGGTGCATAGGTTCCTTTGAATTGGTGTTTTGGGATTATTAGGGTATAGTCCCAGCAGGGGAATCACTGGATCAGAAGGAAGTTCCATTTTGAGCTTTTTGAGGAAATTCCACACTGCTTCCCACAATGGATGCACCACTCTGCATTCCCACCAACAGTGTACTACTGTTCCCTTTACTCCACAGCCTCGCCAGCACCTGTTGTTTGTTGATCTGTTTATGATGGCCATTTTGACTAGTGTGAGGTGGTACCTAATGGTGGTTTTGATCTGCATTTCTCTGATGGCTAGTGATGCCGAGCATCCTTTCCAATGTCTCTGGGCTCTCTGTATCTCTTCCTTGGAAAAGCGTCTGCCCAGGTCCTTTGCCCACTTTTTAATTGGATCATTTGTCTTCTTGGAGTGGAGTTGAGTGAGTTCTTTAAGTATCTTGGAGATCAAACCTCTATCTGGTGTATCATTAGCAAATATATTTTCTCATACGGTTGGCTCCCTTTTCATTTTGATGATGTTTTCTTTCGCCGTGCAGAAGGTTCTTATATTGATGAGGTCCGCTTCCTTATTTTTCCTTTACGTCCCTTGCTTTAGGAGAAATATCGGTGAAAAAATTGCTGTGTGGGGTATCTGAGAGTTTCCTGCCAAAGTTCTCCTCTATGACGTTTATAGTGTTGTGACTTATAATTAAGTCTTTTCTCCATCTTGAGTTTATTTTTGTGTATGTGTCAGCTGATGATCCAGTTTCAATTTTTTGCATGTATCTGTCCAGCTCTCCCAACACCATTTGTTGAAGAGGCTATTACTGCTCCATTTTATGTTTCTACCCCTTTGTCAAATATTACTTGCCCATAGAGACCTGGGCTTATTTCTGGGCTTCTATTCTCTTCCACTGGTCTATGGGTCTATTCCAGTGCCAGTATCACATTGTTTTGAGTTTAATGGATTTTTAGTAGAGGTTGATGTCCGGTATTGTGATCCTTCCTACTTTATGTTTCTTTCTCAAAATTATGGCGGCTATTTGGGGTTGTTAATGGTTCCATATAAATTTTTGAAATGTCTGTTCTATTTCTATGAAATACATCATTGGTATCTTAATAGGGATTGTGTTGAATCTATAAGTTGCTTTGGGTAGTATGGACATTTTGATGATATTAATTCTTGCAATCCGTGAGCATGGTATATGGTTCCATTTATTTGTGTTTTCCTTAATGTCTTTCTTCAATGTTGTATAGTTTTCTGTGTACAGGTCTTTTACCTCTTTGGTTAAATTTATCCCTAGGTACTTTATCTTTTTTCTTACTATATCGAGTGGTATATTTTTTCTGATTTCTTCTTCTTCTACTGCATTGCTGGTGTACAAAAACGCCTTTGATTTCTGAATGTTGACTTTGTATCCTGCTGATTTGCCAAATTCACTTATTAGGTTGAGGAGATTTTTGGTAGAGTCTACAGGGTTTTCTATGCACACTATCATGTCATCTGCAAACAATGATAGTTTTACTTCCTCCTCTCCTATTTGGATGCCTTTTATGTCTTTCTCTTGTCTGACTGCTGTGGCTAGGACTTCCAATACGATGTTGAAAATAAGCGGTGAAAGCGGACATCCTTGTTGTGTTCCCGATCTTAGTGGGAAAGCTTCTTGAAATTTTCTCCGAGGTTGATTTCCAGTTTCAAGACCTTGTGGTCCGAGAAAAAGTTTGGTATTATTTCAATTTTCCTGAATTTGCTGAGGCTTGCTTTGTGTCCTATCATGTGGTCTCTTTGAAATCTGCCATGATCACTTGAAAAGATTGTGTATTTTTCTCTTTGGGATGTAAGGTTCTACCTATTTCAGTTAAGTCTATTTGATTCACTGCGTCATTCAGCTCCGCAATATCTTTATTAATGTTTTGTTTGGAAGATCTGTCCGTTTTTGACAATGGGGTGTTGAAATCCCCTACTATCAGTTTGTTACTGTCTATACCTTTTTTGAAGTCTTCCAGGATTTTCCTTATATAATTGGGGGGTCCTGTATTGGAAACATATAAGTTTACAATGTTTATGTCTTCTTGATGGGTTCTTCCTTTAAGTATTATAAAGTGCCCCTCTGGGTCTCTTTTTATGGCCTTTGTTTTGAAGTCTATTTTGTCTGAAATAAGTATTGCAACTCTGGCTTTCTTCTCTTGCCCATTTGCTTGGAATAATTTTTTCCATCCGTTTACTTTCAATCTGTGTAGGTCTTTTGCTCTGAGGTGGGTTTCTTGCAGGCAGCATATGTGTGGGTCATGTTTTCTTATCCATTCAGCTTCCCTGTGTCTTTTGATTGGGGCATTTAGTCCATTTGCAT
Organism: Pteronotus mesoamericanus; assembly: GCF_021234165.1. Classification (NCBI taxonomy): domain Eukaryota; kingdom Metazoa; phylum Chordata; class Mammalia; order Chiroptera; family Mormoopidae; genus Pteronotus; species Pteronotus mesoamericanus. The sequence goes on from NW_026555150.1 coordinate 1,926,008, forward strand.
TGAGAGTTATTACTGATAGAAACTTATTCATTTTTGCTCTTTGTACCTGCGTTTTTCTCTCTCTCCCTCTTTTCTTTCATCTTCCTAAACCAGTCCCTTTAACATATCTTGGAGTGCTGGTTTGGTAGAGATGTATTCTTTTAGCCTTCTTTTGTCTGTTTAGCCTTCTTATTTCCCCTTCTATTTTAATTGAGGGCCTTGCTGGGTAGAGCAGCCTAGGTTGTAGGTCCCTGCTTTTCATTACTTGGAGTATTAGTTGCCATTCCCTTCTGGCTTGTAGTGTTTCAGTTGAGAAGTCAGCTCCTAGCCGTATCAAGGTCCCCTTGTATGATACTTTCTCCCTTGCTGCCTTGAGGATTCTCTCTTTGTCTTTGATAGTTGCCATTTTAATGATATGTGTCTTGGAGTAGACCTCCTTGGGTCCCTCTTCATTGGGGTCCTCTGTGCCTCCTGGATCCATGAGAACTTTTATCTCCTCAAATTGGGGAAATTTTCCATCATTACTTTTTCAAGGAGTTTCTCTCTCCCTTGCTCCTCTTCTTCTGCTTCTGGTATCCCTATTATATGGATATTATTGCGTTTCAGGTTGTCCTGCATTTCCCTAAATGCCTCTGCATTCCTTTTGAGTCTTTTTCCATTTCTTGTTCTTTCTCGGAGCTTTTTTCTACCTTATCCTCCATCTCATTGATTCGACCCTTGGTTTCATCCAGCCTGCTTTGGATTCCTTCTACTGTGTTCTTCAATTCAGAAATGGTATTCTTCATTCTTCATATCCTCTTGTGTCTTCTCGATAGTTTCTCTGTCCTTTTCCAGGTTGATACCATTTGTTGTAAGATCCTGATAGTTTCTCTGCAGTTTCTCAAAGTCATCTTTGAGCTGGCTGAGCTCATTGAGCTTCCTTAGAACCATTGTTTTGAATTCAATATCTGATAGTTCCCTTGCCTCTATTTCATTTAGCTCTCTCTATGGGGAGCCCCTTTTCCACTCATTGGGGGGGACTTCTTTTTCTTTATATTTTTGTGAGAGTCTGTTAAGTAATTTACTTATTTATGTATGTATGTATGTATGTATTTATTTATTTAGGCTTCTTCTTCAATTGGGCCATCTAGATTTCCTGACTTTGTGGATTAAACTTCTATGGTAGTAGGCGGGTCTTTTTATTTATTTATTATTTTTTTCCATTACTTTTCTTTCTGGGCCTGTCTCTGATGATGTCAGTTGTTGACCCTACATGGCCTTGGGTCATTTGTTTGAGCCTTCACGGAGTCTACTTTCTGTGTCTGACTCCTGCTTTGGACAGCTCTGTGACCCCTTCATCCAGTGATCCATTATTTCTGTGGATCGCTCTACACTCTCACACAAGCTCTTTGAGCTCTCTCCCTGGTCTGGCAGGATCCCCCACCCGTCTTGGCTCTCACGTGCTAGCCTCAGCCCAGGGGGCTTATTTGCGACCTCGGGTACTTGTCTGACCCCCAGGACTGCAGGCACCCGGATCTGGTCAGTTTAGTGTCTTATATTGTGTGCTTTCCCCAGTTTTGGCTCTTTGGATGCATTGCCTCCCCTCATCAAATGGAGACTACAGAAATGGGAGGAAGTCAGCACCAGGACCTTCCATGTAATCCTGTCTCCAGTTTCTTCTCCAGGGACTCTGGGCACCTCTGGTACCCCTTCAGTTGGGATCCACTATTTCTGTGGACCACTGTGCACTCGGGGCCCGGGCCGATCGGTTACACCTGCCCCTGCCGATCTGGGAACTCCTGCGCAGGCCCCGTTGACGCCAAACTGCGGGATTCCTTGCCAACCCATGCCAGCCGCTCCGCACAAGTGTGCGTTCCTGCATTGGGTGGTTTTGGGCTGTCTGTTGTGTGCTATTCAGCTTTTGGTTCTTTGGTGGTGTAGTTTGTTCCCGCACAGTGGAGACTATGGAAAGGAGAAGGAGTCCCGACTCCCCCATTCCTCCTCCCATTCTTTCCCCAACACCTCTCTCTCCAGTCTCTCCTCATGGGCCTCTGGGCAGTTCTTTGAGCCCTTTGGTCAGGGATACACTATTTATGCGGACCACGTTGTAATTGCGGACTGTCTGGCTCATCCACGACCTGCTTCTGCCTCTTTGGGGGCGCTTCCTCCAGCACCAAAATGGAGACTACTGAATGGGGAGACAGTCAGGACTCCCCAGTTCCTCCTCCTGTCCTTTCCCCAATGCCTCCATCTCTAGTCTCTCCTTAAGGCTCTCTATGCATCTGTGTGACGCCTTTGGCCAGGAATCTGTTATTTCTTCCAGCTTGTCTGCACTTAGCCCCCCAGCTCACATGCGCACAAGGTGTGTGTGGAGCGCACAAAAGACGGGTTAATTGATTCCCTTATACCTGAGGGAGATGGTAGCTGCAGAGTGGGAAGTGAGTTATCACCAGGGCTCCACCAGCCATCATCTCAGTTCTCTTCACAAAGTCTTCCTCACCAATCTTTTCCCAGGCACCAGCCCACACTGCTGCCACCTCTACCCAGAGATCAAGGAGAGCAACTCCCACTGCTAATTTTTGCTTTGGCCCTTTAAATGTCTCTTTGCATCCCCTGCCGCCTGCCTCTGGCAGAGAATGCCCGTAAGCTTTTCAGGGTTGCGTTTTGTCTGTGTGTTTTCCTGCTTTTAGCTGCTGTAGTTTAGAGGTCCCTGTTTATGATTCAGACCCCGTTCTTCTCAGGGGGAGATAAGTGGCCGTTTCAATGTCCCTCTGGTGCTGGTGCCTGTGGGCACCCAGCCCACCCTCTCTAGCCTCCACCGCACTTGTCAACCGTTGGAATGTGTGAGAGTCGAATCCACTGTCCGCGGCTCCGAGGCTCCTCTCCCACTATAGTTCCATTGTTTTCCAGGTGATTTCTCCACTATTTAGTCCCAATTCCAGTTTGGTCTTGGGAGGAGGGGGTCAACGTGACTCCCATTCAGTCCTCCACCATCTTAGCTCCTCCTCTTGTCCTTTTTTATTCTTATATTTTTCCTCAGGGCACTTAGCATCATATAGTATACTATACCACTTACATGTTTCTTTCTCTTTTTTTTTTGTGAATTCCCTCTATGATATGAGCTCCATGATGGCAAACTGGTTTGTTTTGTTTTGTATTGTTTTTTTTTAATCTTTGCATATAATATAATTCCTAGAATGGTGCCTGGCAGAGGAAGAGCTAAACAAATATTTGTACAAAATTAAATGAAACTCTAGATGATGATGTGAGTTGAGTAGACAGTATTAGTGAGAAGAATTTTTGCAATAATTCAGAAAATTTGCATTACTATTTATTTAACTAAATATCTACCACATAGTCTACATTTTGTAGTCTCTATGAAGAATATAAGTGATATCTTTATGACTGTCATGTAAAATAAAAGAGTAGTTTCTGCCATTCTTCAAGCCTATCACTTGGCTTTTCTTCCTGCCAGCTTGTCTTCCTTCCTGTCACCATTTTCAAATCTTCTAATTATACACATTTTCACTTCCAGTTTTATTACATTTGTTTCTTTGTTGTACTTTCACAAACTGTTGGTCAATTCTTTATTTTAATTACCCATTTTTATAAAATATTATGTGGGTTTATCATTAAGAGGCAGGTGGCAACACTACTAAACATGTTTTACTGTCTATGCATGAACTGAATAACATGCAGTGACCAACCGGCAAGACTTTGAAGAATAAGGCATGATTAATCACTGATCATAAGTTGCATCTGTTATTTACATAGTTGTCTGTGGAATGAAGAGCTACCAGCAAAGTTTGTACTTTATGCAATTGCTCATAGTTACTATAATACAGTAACAAATTGAAACTGTCATTTGGGAACTGGTGTTATTTAAACTGTGGGTAACCAAAATGCAAGCATATTATATTCTTGCAAAGCAAGCGCTGCCTCTGCGTGTGTGTGTGTGCGTGTGTTTGTGTGTTCCGTAAAAGTACTACGAAGGCACATATTGAATATTATGTAATTTAATGTTTTAATTTTTAGAAAGATTATTGTGTTGTATTAAATTCTGTGAGACAGACTTTTTACCCGTGTCATACATTAAAATGTACAAAATGCATGACTTTGTTTCCAAGTTCTCTTCTTCTGTCTTTACCTGTACCAAATACCATATATTCTCAATTACAACAGCTTTGTATTAAGTTATGATATTGGTAACACAAGTTCCTCTTTCTCCTTTTCTTAAAACATGATACTTACTTATAAATTTTAGAATTATCTTATCAAATTTCATAAAAATAACTTAGATTTTTTGTGTAAATGCACCAAACATATAGTTCAATCTTAAAGGAATATGACGTGTTTACTATACAAATGCTATTTTATTTTAAGTACAATATATCTTTCCACTAACAAATCCTAAATTTTCATGTGTTAAAACTATTTCTTTTTGTGACTATTTAATAATGTGTCCTTTAGAAATTATGCACATCTTTTGTTGGATTTTCCTAGATACTTTATATTCAGTGATACTACTATAAATACATTTTAAATTACATTTTAGATGTTTCTGTTTATAAATCAATTTTAACAATGTCTATGTTCGAATAAAAATTGTAGATATATTTAAAAATATACTGGCCAAATTGTTCATAATAGATTTTTTATTTTAAATAGTTTTTTGTGGTTTAAAATTTCATTGTAATATCTATGTTTTTTCTCAATTACTTTTGGTCATTATTGCCATCATTCTGCCTATTTTTAAAGTATTTTAAGAACTTATTTTGGCCCTGTCCAGGTAGTTCAGTTGTTTAGAGGCCATCCAAATATGACATCAAGGTTACAGGTTGGATCACTGGTCAAGGCACATACAAGAATCAACCAATGAGTGCATCAATAACTGGAAGAACAAATTGATGCCTCTCTCTACCCTCTCAAATCAATAAATTTAAAAATTAAAAAAATAACTCCCTTTGGTTTGGTTAAGATATAAATAATTAGTTTAAATATCACATGATTTCAAATTTAGCTAAAAAAACTATGGAATTATGTTTTCATGCTCTGTTTGCTTATGTTTTAAATGTATTTTTATAAATTATTTTTTATTGTTAAAATACATTTGTTTCCATTTTCCTACCACTACTTTTGCCTGATCTACCCACCCCCAACACCTACCTTCAGTCCTTCCCCACTTTGGCTTTATTGATGGGTAAAATGTCTTTCTAAATGTGTTATCTTCCTACTAACATTACCTAATATACATTTATAGCATCTATATCATTACATTTAGGACAATGTTATCAGTGACAGTAGTGGATATTCATTCATTTTTAAAAATCTTGTTGACAATTTCAAGTATTTTGGTTGACTTATAAAAGCTGATTATATCTAACTTATATTTATCACATAATTGGCCGGTGAAGAGGTTCTACAAGCAATAGGAAAATAGTCATTTTCTGTGTTTCAGTTATGTTTGCATTATTAGAATTATCTTTAGCCTGCAGGGGTATTTTTTGTCAAAATTCATTAACTGCATTGCACTGAAGACAAATGAGAGAGTATCACTGTCAACTCTCTGCACTGTAAATAATAATGAAGTGCATTCCTGGCCAAGGGAGTATCTGCAAAGTCCCAAAGTAGCAGAAGCACAGAATGCATTCTATGACATATGTAGAAGTCAGTGTATAAAGAGTGAGCATAAAGTGTTTTCAGGAAAAATGTTAGGGGTATTTTTTCCTAATTAAGATTTATTTATCCTCAGCAGTCTCAAATTAGCATCTGGTAAAATTCTAAAAGAAAGGATATTATAATATATAGCCTTACTAATCAACCCCATAATGCCATGTATATCCTGTTTCTTTGAAAAATTTGGGGAGAAAAGGTGTATAAATCTTACCTAGCAACATATAAAATAAAATATGAAATTCCTCCTGATTCTTTTTTTTATTAATTATTTTATTTTTTCAAATACATTGGTCTCTGCCTACCCCGCACCACGTTCCCTCGTCCCCTCCCTCCCTCCCTTCCTCCCTCCCTCAACTCTTCCCCATTGGTTTTGTCCATGAGTCATTGCTATATGTTCCTTGAATTTCCACTTTCCTGCCTTTTCCCCCTCCTGCCCTCCATCCTTCCCTCTTGTCACTGTTGGATTCTTTCCCTTTAAGTGCTGCTGGTCTTATTTTCCTTGCATCTTTGTATTGTTGGTTAGGTTCCACTTATAGGTGAGATCATATGGTATTTGTCTTTCGCCCCCTGGATTTGTTTGCTTAGCATACTGCTTTCAAGTAACATCCATGCTGTCGCGAAGTTTAGTAGTTCTTTTTTTCTTTCTGCTGCGTAGTATTCTATTGTGTAAATGTACCATAGTTTTTGATCCAGTAATCTACTGATGAGCATTTAGGCTGCTTCCAACACTTGGCTATTGTAAATTGTGCTGCTATGAACATTGGGGTGCATAGGTTCTTTTGTATTGCTGTTTTGGGATTCTTAGGGTATAGTCCCAGCAGGGGAGTCACTGGGTCAAAAGGCAGTTCCATTTTGAGCTTTTTGAGGAAATTCCACACTGCTTTCCACAATGGCTGCACCAGTCTGCATTCCCACCAACAGTGTACTAGTGTTCCCTTTTCTCCACAACCTTGCCAGCACCTGTTGTTTGTGGATCTGTTTATGATGGCCATTTTGACTAGTGTGAGATGGTACCTCATGGTGGTTTTGATCTGCCTTTCTCTGATGGCTAGTGACACTGAGCATCCTTTCAAATGTCTCTGGGCTCTCTGTATCTCTTCCTTGGAAAAGCATCTGCCCAGGTCCTTTGACCACTTTTTGATTGGATCATTTGTCTTCTTGGAGCAGAGTCAAGTGAGTTCTTTAAGTATCTTGGAGATCAAACCTCTATCTGGTGTATCATTAGCAAATATATTTTCCCATATGGTTGGCTCCCTTTTCATTTTGATGATGTTTTCTTTCGCCATGCAGAAGATTCTTATTTTGATGAGGTCCCACTTGTTTATTCTTTCCTTTATGTCCCTTGCTTTAAGAGACATATCGGTGAAAAAATTGCTGCGTGTGATATAGGAGAGTTTCCTGCCAAGGTTCTCCTCTACGACTTTTATGGTGTTGTGACTTATAATTAAGTCTTTTCTCTATCTTGAGTTTATTTTTGTGTATGGTGTCAGCTGATGATCCAGTTTCAATTTTTTGCATGTAGCTGTCCAGCTCTCCCAACACCGCTTGTTGGAGAGGCTATTATTGCTCCATTTTATGCTCCTGCCCCCTTTGATAAATTTTAGTTACCCATAGAGACCTGGGCTTATTTCTGGGCTTTCTATTCTGTTCCACTGGTCTATGGGTCTGTTCCGGTGCCAGTAACAGATTGTTTTGAGTTTAGTGGCTTTTTAGTAGAGGTTGATGTCCGGTATTGTGATCCTTCCTACTTTGTGTTTCTTTCTCAAACTTGTGGTGGCTATTTGGGGTCGTTTATGGTTCCATATAAATTTTTGAAATGTCTGTTCTATTTCTATGAAATACATCATTGGTATCTTAATAGGGATTGTGTTGAATCTATAAATTGCTTTGGGTAGTATGAACATTTTGATGTTATTAATTCTTGCAATCCGTGAGCAAGGTATATGCTTCCATTTATTTGTGTCTTCCTTAATGTCCTTCTTCAATGTTGTATAGTTTTCTGTGTACAGGTCTGTTACCTCTTTGGTTAAATTTATTCCTAGGTACTTTATTTTTCTTGTTGCTATATCGAATGGTATTTTTCTTCTGATTTCTTCTTCTTCTATTTCATTGCTGGTGTACAAAAATGCCTTTTATTTCTGAATGTTGACTTTGTATCCTGCTGTTTTGCCAAATTCACTTATTAGGTTAAGGAGATTTTTGGTAGAGTCTACAGGGGTTTCTATGTACACTATCATGTCATCTGCAAAGAATGATAGTTTTACTTCTTCCTCTCTTACTTGGATGCCTTTTATTTCTTTTTCTTGCCCGACCACTGTGGCTAGGACTTCCAATACGATGTTGAAAATGAGCGGTGAAAGTGAACATCCTTGTTGTGTTCCCGATCTTAGTGGGAAAGCTTTCAATTTTTTCCCGTTGAGTATAATGTTGGCTGTAGGGTTTTCATATATGGCCTTTATTACGTTGAGGAATGACCCAGTTATTCCCATTTTGCTGAGTGTTTTGATCATAAATGGGTGCTGTACCTTATTGACTGCTTTTTATGCATCTATCAAGATGATCATGTGGTTGTTTTCTTTTCTTTATGTGATGTATTATGTTTATTCATTTATGTATATTGAACCATCCCTACATGCCTGGGATGAATCCCTCTTGATCGTGGTGGATAATCTTTTTAATGTATTGCTGGATGTGGTTTGCCAATATTTTGTTGAGGATTTTGCCATCTATGTTCATCAGCAAAATTGGCCTGGAGTTTTCTTTCTTTGTAGGGTCTCTATCTTGTTTTGGGACTAGGGTGATGCTGGCGTCATAGAAAGAGTCTGGGAGTCTTCCTTCCTCTTGGATTTTTTGGAATAGTCTGAGAAGGACAGGGATTAGTTCTTCCTTAAGTGTTTTGTAAAATTCTCCTGTGAAACCATCTGGCCCTGGGCTTTTGTGTGCCGGGAGTTTCTTGATTACTGCTTCAATTACCCCAGCTGTTATCGGTCTGTACAAGTTTTCTGTTTCTTCCTCCTTCAGTGTTGGGAGATTATACTTTGTAGAAATTTGTCCGTTTCATCGAGGTTCTCAAATTCCTTGGCATATAATTGTTCATAGTAGTTTGTGACAATCCTTTGTATTTCTGTGTTATCAGTTGTTATTTCTCCTCTTTCATTTCTGATATTATTTATTTGGGTCTTCTGTCCTTTTTTCTTGATAAGTCTGCTTAAAGCCTTGTCAATTTTATTTATCTTTTCAAAGAACCAGCTCCTGGATTGGTTGATCCTTTGAATTGTTCTTTTTGTCTCTATGTCATTGAGTTCTGCTCTAATCTTGACTATTTCCTTCCTTGTACTTACTCTGGGATTAATTTTTTGTTGTTTCTCCCGTTCTTGAAGTTGTAGTGTTAGGTCTTTTATTTGAAATATTTATATCTTTCTTCAGTAAGCTTGTATTGGTATGAACTTCCTTCTCAGGACTGCCTTTGCTGTGTCCCTTAGGTTTTGGACTGTTTTTGGTTCATCATTTGCCTCCAGAAATTTTTTGATTTCTTCTCTTATCTCATTATTGACCCATTCATTGTTTAAGAGACTACTGTTCAGTCTCCATGAGTTTGCAAGTTTTTGAAGTTTCTCTTTGAGGTTGGTTTCCAGTTTCAAGACCTTGTGGTCCGAGAAAAAGTTTGGTATTATTTCAATTTTCCTGAATTTGCTGAGGCTTGCTTTGTGTCCTATCATGTGGTCTCTTTGAAAAACTGCCATGATCACTTGAAAAGATTGTGTATTTTTCTCTTTGGGATGTAAGGTTCTACCTATTTCAGTTAAGTCTATTTGATTCACTGCATCATTCAGCTCCGCAATATCTTTATTAATGTTTTGTTTGGAAGATCTGTCCGTTTTTGACAATGGGGTGTTGAAATCCCCTACTATCAGTTTGTTACTGTCTATACCTTTTTTGAAGTCTTCCAGGATTTTCCTTATATAATTGGGGGGTCCTGTATTGGAAACATATAAGTTTACAATGTTTATGTCTTCTTGATGGGTTCTTCCTTTAAGTATTATAAAGTGCCCCTCTGGGTCTCTTTTTATGGCCTTTGTTTTGAAGTCTATTTTGTCTGAAATAAGTATTGCAACTCTGGCTTTCTTCTCTTGCCCATTTGCTTGGAATAATTTTTTCCATCCGTTTACTTTCAATCTGTGTAGGTCTTTTGCTCTGAGGTGGGTTTCTTGCAGGCAGCATATGTGTGGGTCATGTTTTCTTATCCATTCAGCTTCCCTGTGTCTTTTGATTGGGGCATTTAGTCCATTTGCATTGAGAGTTATTACTGATAGAAACTTATTCATTTTTGCTCTTTGTACCTGCGTTTTTCTCTCTCTCCCTCTTTTCTTTCATCTTCCTAAACCAGTCCCTTTAACATATCTTGGAGTGCTGGTTTGGTAGAGATGTATTCTTTTAGCCTTCTTTTGTCTGTTTAGCCTTCTTATTTCCCCTTCTATTTTAATTGAGGGCCTTGCTGGGTAGAGCAGCCTAGGTTGTAGGTCCCTGCTTTTCATTACTTGGAGTATTAGTTGCCATTCCCTTCTGGCTTGTAGTGTTTCAGTTGAGAAGTCAACTCCTAGCCGTATCAAGGTCCCCTTGTATGATACTTTCTCCCTTGCTGCCTTGAGGATTCTCTCTTTGTCTTTGATAGTTGCCATTTTAATGATATGTGTCTTGGAGTAGACCTCCTTGGGTCCCTCTTCATTGGGGTCCTCTGTGCCTCCTGGATCCATGAGAACTTTTATCTCCTCAAATTGGGGAAATTTTCCATCATTACTTTTTCAAGGAGTTTCTCTCTCCCTTGCTCCTCTTCTTCTGCTTCTGGTATCCCTATTATATGGATATTATTGCGTTTCAGGTTGTCCTGCATTTCCCTAAATGCCTCTGCATTCCTTTTGAGTCTTTTTCCATTTCTTGTTCTTTCTCGGAGCTTTTTTCTACCTTATCCTCCATCTCATTGATTCGACCCTTGGTTTCATCCAGCCTGCTTTGGATTCCTTCTACTGTGTTCTTCAATTCAGAAATGGTATTCTTCATTCTTCATATCCTCTTGTGTCTTCTCGATAGTTTCTCTGTCCTTTTCCAGGTTGATACCATTTGTTGTAAGATCCTGATAGTTTCTCTGCAGTTTCTCAAAGTCATCTTTGAGCTGGCTGAGCTCATTGAGCTTCCTTAGAACCATTGTTTTGAATTCAATATCTGATAGTTCCCTTGCCTCTATTTCATTTAGCTCTCTCTATGGGGAGCCCCTTTTCCACTCATTGGGGGGGACTTCTTTTTCTTTATATTTTTGTGAGAGTCTGTTATGTAATTTACTTATGTATGTATGTATGTATGTATGTATGTATGTATTTAGGCTTCTTCTTCAATTGGGCCATCTAGATTTCCTGACTTTGTGGATTAAACTTCTATGGTAGTAGGCGGGTCTTTTTATTTATTTATTATTTTTTTTCCATTACTTTTCTTTCTGGGCCTGTCTCTGATGATGTCAGTTGTTGACCCTACATGGCCTTGGGTCATTTGTTTGAGCCTTCACAGAGTCTACTTTCTGTGTCTGACTCCTGCTTTGGACAGCTCTGTGACCCCTTCAGCTAGTGATCCATTTTTTGTGGTGATCGCTCTACACTCTCACACAAGCTCCTTCAGCTCGCTCCCTGGCCCGGCAGGATCCCCCACCCGTCTTGGCTCACGCATGCTAGCCTCAGCCCAGGGGGCTTATTTGCGACTTCCGGTACTCGTCTGGCACCCCAGGCCATGAGGCACCCGGCTCTGGTCTGTTTAGGGTCTTCTATTGTGTGCTTTCTCCGCTTTTCCATCTTTGGATGCATTGCCTGCCCTCTCCAAATGGAGAGTATGAAAATTGGAGGAAGTCAGCTCCAGGACTCTCCAGTTAATCCTGTCTCCAGTCTCTTCTCCAGAAATTCCGGTCAGCTCTGTGTCCCCTTTTGCCCGGGATCCACTATTTCTGTGGACTGCTCTTCACTCGTGGGCCCTCGCAGTTCGATTTACACCTGCCCTTGCCGATCTGCTCACTCCCTCATAGTCCCCATCTGTGCCAACCTGTGGGAGTCCTTGCCAGTCTGCGCGCATGCACAAGCACACTTGCCAGTACTCACAGTCCGCTTGGTGCAAGTGTGCTTGCCTGCAGTGGGTGGTTTTGTGCTGTCTATTGTGTGATTTTAGGCTCTTGGCTATTTGGTGGTGCGGCCTCTTCCCGCACAATGGAGACTAGGGAAAGGAGAAGGAGTTGAGACTCCCCGGTTCCTCCTCCTCTTCTTTCCCTAACACCTCTGTCTCCAGTCCCTCTCCACGGGTCTCTGTGCAGTTCTTTGACCCCTTCAGCCAAGGATCCACCGTCTGTGTGGATGTCATTGCAATTGCAGGCAGTCTGGTTGGTGCGCGCCCTGCTTCTCCCTCTTTGGGGGCATTCCCTGCCTTCCCAGGATGGAGACTACGAAATGGGGAGGGAATCAGGACTCCCCAGTTCCTCCTCCTGTTCTTTCCACAATGCCTGGGTCTCCAGTCTTTCCTCAAGGCTCTCTCAGCCAGTCTGCACTTAACCCTCCAGGTCACACATGCACAAGCTGTGTGCAGAGCCCGCAAAAGGCAGGTTAATTGATTCCCTTATGCTTGAGAGAGATTGCAGGTGCAGAGTGGGAGGTGAGTTATCACCAGGGCTCCAACAGCTGCCACCTCAGTTTTCTTCACATAGTTTTCCTCACCAATCTTTTCCCAGGCACCAGCCCACACTGCTTCCACCTCTACCCAGAGATCAAGGAGGGTGACAGCCATTGCAATTTTTGCGTTGGCCCTTTAAATGTCTCTTTGCATCCCCAGCCACCTGTCTCTGGCAGAGAGTACCCCTTAGCTCTTCGGGGTTGCGTTTTGTCTGTATTTTCCTGGTTTTAGCTGCTGTAGTTTAGAGGTCCCTGTTTAAGATTCAGGCCCCATTCTTCTTGGGGGGAGCTAACTGGCCGTTTCAATGTCCCTCTGGTGCTGGTGCCCGTGGGCACCCAGCCCACCCTCTCGAGCCTCCACCGCACTTCTCACCCACTGGGATGTGTGAGAGTTGAATCCACTGTCTGTCCGCGGCTCCAAGGCTCCTCTCCCACTAGTGTTCCATTGTTTTTCAGGTGATTACTCCACTATTTAGTCGCAATTCCATTTTGGTTTTGGGAGGAGGAGGTCACGTGACTCCCATTCACTCCGCCATATTTTCTCTCCCTTCCTGATTCTTTTATCCATTATTATGGAAATCAAGATATTAAGTGGCTTTAATAATACTTAGTCTGTAGATCAAAACAGGGGGAAATAATTATCCAACATAATTTATCCTGCAGTTATCATTACTTCATAAAGGACTTAAAATAATTCAGGAAAAATTTGAGCATCCTCCTTTCAAAACTTTTCTCAGTAATGACATCTGTAAAGAAAGATTTTAGTGTGAGTAATTCCTTGGCAGTTAATATAGATTGAAGTAGCAAAAATAGAAAGCATAAAAATTGAGCAGGATATAAATATAAATATCCAGGGAAATGATAATGATGCTTCTATTAGGATGGAAGCAGTAAGGCTGCTAAGGAAAGAGCAAAGAATCACATTCCTGACATAAAGGTAAATGACCATCAATTGCTACCTTCCTACCGTGAACCCAACAGAGAAACTCCTAAACAAAAACAAAACCCAAAATGTCAGAAGTGATTTGATGAATCTATTAAATTAATACCACCTGTGAGAGTTCTGTGGCATGACAGCTATTGATTGTGTCCTAGATTGGGAGTGGGGGGCTGAGAAGTAGCTCATAATAGTTGAGACTGCAACCATGGGTAGAAGATAGAGTAGTACAGTCTTTGTTTAGTTTACATATCCTTATGCAGACAATGAGCTTCCCTGTCTTTTTTTATTAAATCATTTTTTATTGTTATCCTATTACAGTTGTCCCAATATTCCCCCCTTTGCCTTTCTCCATTCATCCCACCCTGGACTCCCATAGTCACTTCCAACACTGTTGTCCATGTCCATGGGTCATTCATTCATGTTCTTTAATTAGCCTCTTCCCCTTCTCTCTATCATTTTCCCCCTTCCCCCTGGTCACTTTCAATCTGTTCCATGTTTCCATGCCTGTGATTCTATTTTGTTTGTTAGTTTATCTTGTTCATTAGATTCCCTCTGCAAGGTGCAGTTTCCCTGTCTTCATTGCAAGGAAGAAAATTAGGGAGGCAATGTTTCCAATATGGTAGCTTGTAAGCCATAAAAAGACATAAAGGAAACTTAAATGCATATTACTGAGTGAAAGAAGCCAATCTGAAAAGGCTATATGTTGTATCATTCCAACTATGACATCCTAGAAAAGGTAAAACTATGGAGATAGTAAAAAGAGTAGTAGGTTCCAGGAGTTAGGAGGGAGGGAGGAATGAATAAATGGAGCATAAAGGATCCTCAGGGCTGTGACACTACTGTGTATTATACTACAGTGGTGGATGCTTGTGATTATAAATTTGTTTAAACCCATACAATGTACAACACCAGAGTGAGCCCTAGTATAAACTATGGATTTTGAGTGATAATGATGTATCAGGATAGTTTCAACTATTATAACAAATATACCACTGCAGTTCAAGATGTTGACAATGAGGGAAGCTATGCATGTGTGGCAGCAGGGTATATATGGGAAGTTTATGTACCTTCTCCCTAGTTTTTCTGTGAACTTCTTAAAACTACTCTATAAAATAAAGTTTACTATAAAATATCAATAAGAAAATAAAATTAATGCAAAAGATGGGATACAATTATAGGAAAAAGAGTTAATTATAGAACAGAAATAAAGCAATACAAAGCAAAAAAATAAAATGAATAAAATGTATAGAGTGAAAAAAAGAAAGAACTTTTTGAGATGAGGTGATTATCCACATAGCAAATCCAAAAAATAATCTGAAAATCTTTATAATCAATAAGATAAATTGTAGAGTTGGCTGGATAAAATTATCAACAGCTTTCCAATTTACCAGTAATGACCAATTAAATAATGTAACTAAAAGTGTCTTACTCATTGTAGTAACAAAAATATGAAGTATGGATACCAAGAATTATGAAGTTTTTGAAGAAAAATAACCCAAAAGACACAGAAGATTTGAACATTTTTTATATAAAATTATACTTTTAGTGTTCACAAATTTTGTGGTTAATGAACTATTTCCAAGCAACCTTAAATATCCATTTCATATAATTGGTTTGAGCATAAAATTCATTTTACCTATCGGATTAATCTAGCCAAAATCCAGTTACTTTTTGTCCCAATACAGCTATGATGTTGTCTATTCATACTTACATGTGGAGTTTATGGAGAAGTTATAATAGAGTTGTTTTTATATTTTTATTAATATCATGGGTTTATTATGTTTATTTATTTACAAAACAAAGATTAAGTTCTTTGTATAATTTTGAATCCTGATTTTTATATTTTTATTTTGGGCGTATTTATAATATAGTAAATACCCTTTGAAAATATTCACCATATTAAACAGCCTTTGAACATATTTACCAGGTTAAATATCTGCAGCCCATGAATCCTCCACAGTACACTTAGCCATTATACTCTCTCATCCAGCATTTTCTTCTCAACTAGGCTTTCACCCCTACCAAAACACTAAAACTTCTGCTTTCAGGATAACCATATGACTTCCAGTGTTTGTCACATCTAGGAGTCAGAATGTGCTTGCTCTGATTCCACATTCTTAACCCATAGCATCATTCAATAAAATTAACCACTCACTTTCCCCTTTACACCTCTAAAATACATCTGGAATTTGTCTACTTCCTTGGTCTACACTACTGCCTTTGTCTAAGGCCACATTAACTTTCAGCTAGACCACTGTAATAGCCTTCAAAATAATTCTTCTGTTTCTTATTTTGTTTCCTATAATCCATTTTTCCAGAAAAGAACAAATCTGGGCCTTTTAAATATAATCAAATTATGTTATATTCTTTTCACGCTCTTTCAATAGCTTTGCATCACATTTAGAATAAAATTCAAATTTCTTACAAGGCCCACAAGGTCCTATGTACATTTTCTTCTCTCTCCAATTAATTGCATAGGCCTAAACATGTTTCTATATGTCAGACATGTTAAATTTTTTTCTGTCTTGGAAGTTTACTTTAACCTTTTTCCTCAGATCTCACTTTAAATGCCATCACTTAACTATTTAAAGTAGTCCCCAGTTTCCTCCATCAATGCATCATGTTTTCTTTATTATAGTACTTCAGTTTTTTTGTTATTGTTTATTGTCTCTCTCTAACTGAACATAAACTTTTTGAGAAAAGTCACTTCATGAGTTTCATTACTACTATATTCTCACAGTCTCAGTGTCTTCCATGTTATGGCTGCTGATCAAACAATTATAATTGAATTTATGAAGAACAAATGAATAATATTTTTGTAATTTGAATTATTTCCAATTATTAGCATTGTGTTTCCATTAATATTTTATATGTAAATGTTTTCTTATTTTAAAATATAAGTGAGATCCCTAGAAATATAATTGTGTCAACAAGTACATGTACCTGAGGGCTAGAAATGTGCTAAAAATTTTTCAGAAAAATTATAGTAATTTACATTTTATAAGCAACATATGAGAGTGCTAATTTCCACTAATATCATTACCATTTAGTAATTCATGATTATTTAATAGGTCATAATGATGTACCATGGCTATTTTAATTTGCAGTTATTTGATTACTGGAAAAACTGATCATGTTTTAATACAGTTCTGCTTTATATATTTTAATATAATTATGTGAATTAGCTGATCATCTCCTTTCTCATTTAATTTTATTTAGAATACATAGGTGAGCAAAAATGGGTTCACATAACCCTGACGAGTGTGTCTCAGTTGGCTGAGCATAGTCCCACAAAACAAAATGTCACTAATTCAATTCCTGGTCAGGGCACATGCCTGGGTTTCTGGGTGGGGTTGGGGTTTCAGTCCAGGTAGGGGTACATGTGAGGGGCAACTGACTGATATTTCTCTCTCCAAGCGATGTTTCTCTCACTCTCTTTTTCCCTCCCTTTCCCTTTCTCTAAAATAAATATATAGAATCTTTTTTAAGTAGGCTTACATAATACAAATAAGTAATATAATAATAAATAGTAATACAAGAATAAACTCACGTTTTGCATTCTCACAACTGTAAACCTACTTTTTCTCACCCCTGTATATTTTATATTCGAGCCAGAATCTATAGAATCGAGCCCTATGGTCAGAATGCCTGCGTTAGTTTCCAATTATATCATTACAATGTATTAGATTTGAGTCTTTAGGCAAGCTACTTGTCTTCTCTGTGCATTAGTTGTCTCATATGTAAAGTGATGATAAGAATAGTAGCTGCCACATGAGGTTGTAATAAGAATCAAATGAGCCACCAAGATAAAATAAAAGCAATTAGAATACAACCTTGCTCTTAATAAGTGCAAAGAATATTGGCATTGGACCTCTATGTTGTGCCTTACACAAAAGTCAACTAAAATGGATTAAAGACTTAGTCATAAGACTGGAAATCACAAAACTATTATGAAAAATCTTAATGGAAAAGCTTCTTGACATTGGTATTGGTGATCTTTTTTTTTTTTTTGTATATGTTACTGAGAGCAAAGGTAACAAAAAATAAAAGTAAACAAGTGAGACTACATCAGCTTAAAAGATTCTTCACAGCAAAGTAAACTATCAAAAAATAAAAAAGCAAAATATTGAATGAAAGAAAATGTTTGCAAACCATATATCCGGTAAGAGGTTAATATAAAAATATATAAGAAACCCTTACAACTCAATAGCAAAAACAAACAAACAAACAAAAACAAAGTTACAAAAGGGCAAAGAATCTGAATAGACATTTTTTCAAAAACATACATGGCCAATAGATATATGAAAAGATAGTATATATCACTAATCACTAGCAAAATGCAAGTCAAAACCACAATAAGATATCACTTCATACCTATTACTATGTCTATTATCAAAAAGAGATAACAAACGTTGGTGAAGATGTGAAGAAAATGGAACTATTGGAAATGTTGGTGTCAGTGAAAATTGATAGAGAATTTATGAAAAATAATATAGGTTCCTCAGAAAATTAAAAACAGAAACATCATATGATCCAGCAATCCCACTTCTGGGCATACATTTAAAGGAAACAAAATCACATTCTCAAAGACATGTATGTACTCCTATATTCATTAAAGCATTATTGAGAATAGCTGAGACATAGACACAATGTACATGTGTGTTGATGAATGAATCAACAAATGAAAAAAATGTGAGAAAAATATATTTATATTCAGACTTTTAAAGGAATGAAATCTTAACATTTGTGACCTGGATGACATTATGTTAGGTGTAATAAGGCAGTCAGATAAAGAAAAATACTGTATGGTATTGCTTTTATGTAGAATCTAAAAAAAAAAAATTTTGAACACATAAAAGCAGAATAAATTGGTGATTGCTAGGGAATGGGGGCTAGGGAAAATAGGATGAGATTGGTCAAAAGGTACACACTTTCAATTATTCAATATAAGATGAATAAGTTCCAAGGATCTAATGTAGAGCATTGTGACTATAGTTAATAATACTGTGTTATATACTTAAAATTTGCTAAGATAGCAGATCTTTTTTAAAAAAGATTTTATTTATTTATTTGTTTGTAGACAGAGAGGAAGGGAAGGAGAAAGGGTGAGAGAAACATCAACGTGTGGTTGCCTCTCATGCACCCCCCACTGGGGACCTGGTCTACAACCCAGGCAACTGCCCTGGCTGGGAGTTGACCCAGAGACTCTTTGGTTTGTGGGCCAGTGCTCAATCCACTGTGCCACACCAGCCAGGGCTAAGAAAGCAGATCTTAAGCAATCTCATCACAAGAAAAGTAACTGTGAGATACGGATGTACTAATTAACTTGATCTTGATAGTCATTTAACAATATATACATATTTCAAATCACAATGTTGCACACTTTCTGTATAACAATTTTATTTATCAATTATACCTTAGCAAAGCTGGGGGAAATATTGGCAATTTATTATTATTATTATTGCAACTGCTGTTATGTTTGAGGTATAAAGATTTCATAAAAATCAAACTAAACACAATTCATTGTTTGCTCTTTAATTTGTCTTATGTGCCTTTTCATACATTGTCATAAAAATTATGTTGGTCTCTGGTGCAAGATAGTAAACTGAACACATATATATGTTTACCTCTTCTTTATGCTGAAGACTCATTGAAATTATATATATATATATATAAATGTATATGCATATGTAATTATATATGAATATGTGTGTATATATGCATATATGAATTATTTTGCTCTTTTTGGATGTGCAGATAATGGGAATATCACTAGACAGAAGATCTTAATAAATTTATTTTTTAATTTAATTAAGTCATTTAGATCATAACCGTGTAAATTAGCATGAGCATTCTATCCAGAAACTGACCAAAGATAAGAGAAAAGATGGGATTGATTATTTCTTGGAAGCAAAATCACAGCGATGTTCCACAATTTGATTTAGTATTAATAAGATTAAAAATAGTTGAAGGCCATAAATAATGGGAAATGATTGAAGTTTTATACAGAAAATCACTGTGAACTAGTTTATACAACAATTTCCTTTGTACAGCATGTATAAACGCTCAGAATAAAACTGGAGATTTAGTCTATAGATAATTTCTACTTGTGGAAAGCAAGAGCTCCTAGTGTTGGTATTGACGACCCACAGAAAACAGCCTCCTTTGTCTTATCACTAGTGTTTAACATCTGAGTATATTCTGTGATGGATACACACACACACACACACAGTAATATGAATCCTGTCAGTTGATGATCTGTTGATATACTAATACCTTATTGTCAGTGCTTCCACTGAAAAGACTTGTTGAGGAAAAGTGGAGTACACAAATACAAAGGAAACCCATTCTAGCTACTTATAAAAGAAAATCTGTTTCACCCTGACTGGTGTGGCTCAGTGGGTTGGAATTGCCAGAAAAACCTAAAGGTTGCCAGTTAGATTATCAGGCAGCATACTGCCTGGGTTGTAGACTAGGTAGGTCCCTGGATTAGGGGCAACCTGTTGATATTTTTCTCGCACATCAATCTTTCTCTCCCTCTCTTTCTCCTTCCCTTCTTCTCTCTCTAAAGGTAAATAAATTCTTTAAAAAAAGAAAATATGTTTCTTTATTCCTAAATACAAAAAAATATAACAAAGGAATACAGTATGTCTCAAAACACCTTGCAGTTCAAAAAAGAACCAAAGTAATCAGAATCAAGATGGCAGAGAGTGAGTGGAAGTCACACTGACCTCCCCCCAGGACCAAACTGAAATTACAACTAAATTGTGGAGAAATAACCTGGAAAAGAACTGAACAATAGTGACAGAGGAGACTTAAAACCTCAGACAGAGGAATCAGCTTTAACACAACCTAATTGATAAGGAGTGCAGTAGAGACTCAAGAAGGCGGGGGGGGGGCACCCATGAGCAGCAGCACCAGAAGGATATTGAAATGGCCATTTGAACCCTACTGAGAAGAGCAAGGTCTAAACCATAAGCGGGAATCTCCAGCCTACAGCACCAGAGCCCAAAAAGTCCACAGAGAACAGCCAACTGTGAAAAGCGGCAGTGTTGCTCTCTGCTAGAGACAGGAGGCTGCAGATGCATAGAGCCGTTTAAAGGGCCAACACACACATTTTTGTTTGCAGCCACTTATCTTGGTCTCTGCCAAATGTGGGGGTACAGTGGGCTGGAGATGCCTGAGGAGAGACTGGGGAAGGAGGCTTTGGGGAGAGAACTGAGAGCGGCCGGCAGGGTCCCAGTGCTAGCTAATCCCCCAGATGGGAGCAGCCATATTGCTTGGGTGGACCACTCCCCTGAGTGGCAGCAGCATGAGGGGACCCAATAGCCACACCACCAGGAGGGCCCTGGCTTCACCCTGGTGTCTCTAAGCTGGCCTGCTGAGTGCAGAGTGATTAGATTAATAACTGGAGGAGACAGCCACAGAGAGTAGATTCCTGGAAGTCTAGAACAGACCCCCTAAGGTCAGACAGGGTCAACATCTGACATTATCAGAGGCAGATGCAAAAAGAAAAAAAAATCAGTCTCCTACCATGGAAGTTCACAACACAAAGTCAGGAAATCAAAACAAATCAATTTAAAAAGCAGAAGCAAAAAAGAAGATTCTCACAAATAATGAGAAAACAAAGGAACACTTCCCAATTGAAGGGAAAGGAGGAATTCCCACAAAGAGAACTAAATTAAATAGAGGCAAGTAAGCTATCAGATATTGAGTTCCAAACAATGGTTCTAAGGAAGATCAATGAGCTCAATGAGCTCAGAGAGAATTACAAAAAACTACACGGAAACTATGAGGAAATTACTGCAGACTATATTAGCATGAAAAAAGACAAAGAAACTATCGATAAGAGACAAGAGGAAATGAAGAAGACAATTTCTGAGTTGAAGAACACAGTAGAAGGATTCAAAAGCAGGCTAGAAGAAGCTGAGTATCAAATCAGCGAGCTGGAAGACAAGATAGGAAAAAACTCCCAGAAAGAGCAATAAAATTAAAAAAGACTCAAAAAGTATGAAGAGGCATTGAGGGAAATGGAGGACAACATGAAAGGTATTAACATCTGTATAATAGGGATACCAGAAGGAGAAAAAGAGGAGCAAGGGATAGAGAACTTGCTTGAAAAAGTAATGATGGAAAACTTCCCTAATTGGAGGAGAGAAAAAGTCAGACAAGTCTAGGAAGCACAGAGGGTCCCATTCAAGAGGAACCCAATGAGGCCCACTCCAAGACACATCATCATTAACATGGTAAATATAAAAGACAAACAGAGAATCCTAAAGGAAGCAAGAGAGAAAGAGGTAGTTACATATAAGGGAGGCCCAATACAGCTAGCAGATGTCTTCTCAACAGAAAAACTACCAGCCAGAAAGGAATGGCAAGAAAGATTCCTAGTAATTAAAAGCAAAGGCATGCAGCCAAGACTGCTCTACCCAGTAAGGCTCTTAATTGAAGTGGAAGGTGAAATAAAGAGTTTTCCAAACAAAAGAAGGGCAAAAGAGTACACCCCACCAAACCAGCATTGCAAGATATGCTAAAGGGACTGGTTTAAGAAGATGAAGAAAAAGCGTCTCTGAGTACCCAGTTCCTTTCACAGTCCTCATACTTTATATTACCAATATTTTTAATAATTATTAATCTGATAGTGACAATGATGTGTTATTTTGTTACTTTATTATTTGTTGAAGCTAAACCTGTGTTTGTATATTTCTTGCCTATTTCTATTATTTTTTTAAAAAGCTTTAGGAGATACAGAGGGCCCAGAGACATTTGAAAGGATGCTCAGCATCACTAGCCATCAGAGAAATGCAAGTCAAAACCACTATGAGGTACCACCTCACACCAGTCAGAATGACTATCAAAAACAGATCAACAAACAGGTGCTGGCAAGGCTTTGGAGAAAAGGGAACCCTAGTACACTGTTGGTGGGAATGCAGACTGGTGCAGCCATTGTGGAAAACAGCGTGGAATTTCCTCAAAAAGCTGAAAATGGAACTGCCTTTTGATCCAGTGATTCCCCTGCTGGGACTATACACTAAGAAACCCAAAACACCAATTCAAAAGAACCTATGCACCCCAATGTTCATAGCAGCACAATTTACAATAGCCAAGTGTTGGAAGCAACCTAAATGCCCATCAGTAGATGACTGGATCAAAAAACCATGGTACATTTACACAATGGAATACTACGCAGCAGAAAGAAAAAAAGAACTACTAAACTTTGTGACAGCATGGATGGAACTCGAGAGCATTATGCTGAGTGAAATAAGCCAGGGGTGAAAGACAAATACCATATGATCTCACCTATAAGTGGAACCTAACCAACAATGCAAAGATGCAAGGAAAATAAGACCAGCAACACTGAAAGGAAAAGAAACCAACAGAGACAAGAGGGAAGGAGGGATGGGGGCAGGGGAAAAGGCAGGGAAGGGGAAAGTCAAAGAACTTATAGTAAGGACTCATGGACAAAACCAAAGGGGAAGAGTTGAGGGAGGAAGGGAGGGAGGGAGGGGGCAAGGGAAAGTGGTGGGAGGTAGGCAGAGGCAAATATATTTGAAAAAATAAATTAATTAAAAAAAATGAAATAAAAAGCTTTAAATGACTTTTTGGTATTTTTTAATCCATTTTTTAATTAAATGTTTGTAGATTTTTTACCCTAAAAAAAGACAAGAAACAACTATTAACACTTTCATAGATGTGTTGCAAATACTTTCCTATTATATTACTTCTCCTTTAACTTTTCTATATGACTATATAGTCTTAACAGTTTAATATAGTCATATTGGCAATATTTTACTTTATAGCTTCTGGGTTTGAATATGTTACTACAGGGTAAGAAAAATATTAATTTGCATTTTCTCCTAAAACTCCTTAGATTTTACATATTGATTTTTAACTCAGCTGAATATTTTTTGTATACTGTGTGAAATATGGCTCTATATATGTTTTATTTCAAATAATAGTGGCCTATGTACCTTATTTGTTGAATAAACCTTATTTTACCCATTGATTTGAAATATGAATTTAATCACATATTACATTGTTAGATATGTACGTTTGTTTCTACAATGTTCATTTTATTTCAATGATCTATTTTATTATTTCTCTGCAGGTGTCATGAATGCTTAGACTTTATAATGGATTTAAGTTTTTTAAATATTTTGTAATGGATGTTGACATTTAAAAAATAAATAAATAAAATTAATCTGAATTAAAAAAGGAAAGAAGGAAGGAACTCCAACCTTTTGCAACAACATGGATGGAACTGGAAAATATTATGCTAAGTGAAAGAAGCCTGTCAGTGAAAGACAAATACCATGTGATCTCACCTATAAGTGGAGTGTGTTAAGCAAAATAAACTACCAAACAAAATAAAACATAGACGAGTAAACATGGAGCTGACTGAAAGTGACCAGGAGGGATGGGGAAGGAGGACAATGGTGGAAAGAAGGAGAAGAGACTAAACAAAGAACATGTATGAATGACCCATGGACATGGACAACAGAGCGGGAATTGACTGTGGGAGCAGGGGGTGGGGTGGGATGGGTGGAGGAGGATAAAGGGAGAAAAATTGAGACAACTGTAATGGAATAAACATGATTTGAAAATAAAATTTTTAAAAGGAAAATAAATGCCTCCTGCTAACTAAAACTGCCAAGCAGGTTTTGGTGGTGTTCCTGGGTGCAACAGGCAGAGAGAGGCTGGTCTCTGTTTCTTATGGTTCCTGCAGTTACTTGAGGATGGGGACTTGGTTTAGGCTACAATATTCACAGGTTCTCCATTTCCAGCCCACACCTTCAGAGCATGCGCGGCCCACACCTTCCACTCTGTGCATTTGTGCCAGGCCAGAACCTATACCACCTCATTGTGCCACCCTTTGATTAGTCCATGAGGCACCCTGAGTGGGAACAAATTGCGTGCCCTGTCCTACCTTTTCACTGGCCCAGCTGTTGTGTGTGAGAGGTTGTTGTACAGTGGCTGAAAGCTTTTTTGTGAGTGAATTCCCCTTGGTTGCAGCTGACCGTGCTAACAAGGGCCGGGCTTTTCACGCAACCCAATTCTCTGACAAGTCCAGAGACTATCTGGGTCATGCTCAGTCACAGCCCATCTCTTCTCCAATCTCCAGGTTTCACCCAGCTCCCCAATTTCTCTGGTACTGTCCCAGTCAGTGACCATGGTCCAACCTGTGGTACACCACCGACTGTGTGTCTCTTACTGCGTCTTTATCCCCGCAGTGACTTTAAGCATCCAGGTCTCTCCTGGTGCAGGCCTGTGACTTCCCTGCTCTGGGAAATGAGGGAGCCACTAAGTTACAATCACTGACCAGGCTCTCCTCCAAAGCTCCTGTGGCAGCTGCAATCTCTCGCGCAGGATCCAAGGACCTTCCTGTCAGCCTACAAAAATCTACTTATTGTCTGTTTTTAAATGTCCTTTGCAATCTTTGGCTTCCAAACTTCATATCAGCTGGGATTCTGTTAGCTGTTCACTCTGTTCTTCGGAAGATTGGCTAAATGTCCCAGTTGGGTGCACAAGCAAATGGGTTCAGCTCCCACCTACCTCACCACCATCTTCCCAACCTCTGTCATTGGTATTTTAATAGGAATTGTCTTTAATTTATAGATTGCTTTGGGTAATATTGACATTTTAATGACGTTAATTATTCCCATCAATGAACATGGTATACGAGGTCTACCCAGAAGGTATCCAACCATGTCATATGAAAAGTAGATACATTTATTGAAGAAGATTCAAGACACTACAAACATTGTACATAGGATAATGATGCCTCAGTTCCCTTTAAAGTAGACACCTTGGGACCTCACACAGTTCTCCCAATTGCTATCAGCTTCCCTGTGGTATTTTGCTTAATCTCATCAATGGTCAGAAATCTCTTCCCTTTCAAAGGTGATTTTAGTTTTAGGAAAAAACAGAAAATTTTTGACATCAAATCTGGCCTGCAGGGGGACTGAGTCAACTGAGTGTTTTGATGCTTCACCAAAAACTGTGCATGAGATGTTATGCATTAGGAGATGCATTGTTGTGATGAGGCTGCCGATCACCAGTTGTCGAAGGCTGCAGCCTTCTGAATCATCTGAATAGTTTCCATGGAGGAATGTTCAAGCTTTACACAAAATTTAATGCAGAACCATTGTTCTACTCACTGTCATGTTGAATGGGACAGCCACAGAGTACACATGCTTACTCAGTGGCATCTACCACACCCACTGACTACTACAGTGAAGTTGTCATTGTTCATTCATGTGCAATCCAGTCCACTCTCCTTGGCTACCAGGTTACATCAATATAGTGCAAATTGCTCTCATTATAGTAACAATGGCTGGAATTTTTCTGGACAGATGTTGTATTCTTCCATTTATTTGTATCTCCTTGGATTTCTTTCTTTAGTGTTCTATAGATTTCCAAGTACAGATCATTTACCTCCTTGGTTAAACTTTTTCTTAGGTACTTTATTTTTCTTGTTGCTATAGTAAAGTGGATTTTTTTCCTTAGTTTTTCTTTCTGATAGTTCATTGTTGTTGTACAAAAATTCCATTGATTTATGAACATTAACTTTGTATCTTTCTACTTTGCCAAGTTCAATTATTAGATTGAGTACTTTTTGGTGGAGACCATACGGTTACCTATATACATTATCATACTGTTTGCATATAATGACTATTTTACTTTCTTCTTTCCAAGTTGGATTTTTTTTTATTTCTTCTCCTTGTCCTATTGCTGTAGCTAAAGTTTTCAGTACTATGTTGAATAAGCGTGGTAAAAGTGGACACCTTTTTCTTGTTCCTGATCTTAAGGAGAAAGGTTTTAGTTTTTGCTCATTGAGTATGATGTTGGTTGTAAGTTTCTCATGTATGGCCTTTATTATGTATGTTGAGGTATGCTCCCTCTGTTCTCACTTTGCTGAGTGTTTTTAATCATAAATGGGTGCTGGATTTTATCAAAGGTTTTTTTAAGCATCTACTGATACTTTCATGTGATTTTGTCTTCATTTTGTTCATGTGGTATATTACACTTATTGATTTGCGAATATTGTGCCATCTTTGCATCCTTAGAAGGAATCCCACTTAATCATTGTGTATGATCTTTTTTAATGTATTGCTGGATACAGATTGCTAATATTTTGTTGAGGATTTTAGCGTCTACATCTATCAGTGATACTGGCTTGTAGTTGTCTTTCTTTATTTTGTCTTTACCTGGTTTTGTAATTAGGATAATACTGGTCTCATAAAAAAAGTTTGGGAATCTTCCATCTTCTTCAATTTTTGGAATAGTTTGAGAAAGAATAGGAGTTATTTCTTCATATAACTCAATTCTATCTATATATATTATATAATATATTAATATATATTATATATAGAATTATATATATGGTTATATAATATATATTATATATAGAATTTTATATATATGTATATATATGTGTATATGTGTGTGTGTGTGTGTGTGTGTGTGTGTGTGTGTGTATGTTATTTTCTTGTTGGTCTACTAACTTAAGTATTACCATGACCTACTTTGTCTTTTGTTATGGTCTCTGTTTTGAAGTCTATTTTGTCTGATATAAGTATTGCTACCCCAACTTTTGTTCCATGCTCATTTGCTTGTAATATTTATTTCCAACCCTTCGCTTTCAGCCTGTGTAGATATTTTTTTCTGAGGAGGGTCTCTTGTATATAGCATATATGCTGGTTGTGTTTTCTTATACATTCAGTTACCCGATTTCTTTTGATTAGAACATTTAATCCATTTATATTTAAGATTATTATTGATAAGTATTTATTCATTGCCATTTTTTCCTTTTGCACCTATGTTTCTCTCTCTATTTCTTTATCTTCTTAAAGCAGTCTCTTTAGTATCTCTTGCAATGCTGGTTTGGAGGGGACATACTCTTTTAGCCTTTTTTTTTTTTTTGGTCTGGGAAGCTCCTTATTTAATCTTCCACTTTAAATGAGAGACTTGTTGATTAGGGTAGTCTTGGTTGTAGGTCTTTGCTTTTCAGTACTGGAATATTTCATGACATTCCCTTCCGGCTTGTAGTGTTTCTGTTGAGAAATCTGCTTTGAGCCTTAGCTGAGCTCCCTTGTATGTTACTAGCTGTTTTCCCCTTGCTGCCTTTAAGATTTTCTTTTTGTCTTTAAATTTTCCATTTTATGCATGATGTATCTTAGAGTGGGCTTCTTTGGGTTCATCTTGATTAGGACCTTATGTGCTTTTTAAACTTTCATAACTTTTTTCCTCACCAAGTTAGGAAGTTTTCTGTCACTTTTTCGAATTGTTTTTTTTTTAATCTCTTGCTCCTTTTCTTCCTTTTTCGGTATCCCTATGAAGCAAATATTTTTATGTTTCATTTTGTCCTGAAGCTCCCTTTAACTTCCTCTGTTCTTTTTGAGTCTTTTATCTATTTTGTTGCTCAGACTGGGTGTTTTTGTTTCCTACCTTGTCTTTCAACTCCCTGATTTGATTTTCTGCATCATATTGCTTGCTTTTAAATCCTGCTAGTGTACTCTTCAGTTCAGATATTCTTCATTTATTCTTGGTTCTTATTCATAGTTTCTATGTCCTCTTTCATGCTGATATAGCTCTCACTAATTTTCTTGTAGCTCCCATAAATTTCATTGTAGTTCTCATCCTTATAACCATTACTTTGACCTCTCTGTGTGATAAATCGTTTACCTCAATTTCATTTAGCACATTTCTATCAGGATTCCTCTTTTCCTTTTGCTTGTTTTTTTTTCTTTTTCTCCCCATTTTATGTTACCTTTCCTGTTTGTTTCTGCATATTAGATTGATTTATTTTTACTCCCTGTCTTCATGGAGTGGCCCTCTGTGGTAGGAGAATTGGACTCAGTGAGGCAGCCTCCTTAATCTATTGAGCTGGGTGATCTAGGCATGCCTTTTAGCATTTAATGTGGGCCTTCTTTAATGTGGGTTCTGTTGGTGCATTCTCCCCTCCAACTGCCTGACTGAGAATCACAATCTCCACCATGTCTCGTATGCTGTTGTATAGGTGGTGCTAGAATAAAACAAAATAATCCAGCAATCAAACCTATACCAGTAAAAATACTTCTCAGCACAAGCACAATATCAATCACAAAAGAGCAAAGGTTAGTAAAGGTGGAAAATGAATAAGAATATTTTAAGAAAGGATAAAAGAATATGAGATGTCTAACAAAAAAATGATTTTGAGAGAGCAGAGGTAGGAGAAGTAATAAGTGTAAGGAATATAATCATGGCAGATAAAGGGAGAAAATAAAATTTACACAAAAAATGGAAGGAATAAGGCAAAAAGCAGTAGGAAATGGGAAGAGTATATTATGAGGTCTGAAATAAAAAATAGTGAAAAAATAGAAACAAGATTGAAGAAAAACCACCATCACAGCAATATCAATGACAAATGAGCAAAGATTAATAAAGGTAGAAAGAGAATAACAATATTATAAGGAAAAACAAAAAAGAGAACAAAGGTACTGAGGTGCCTAAAGGAAGGACTGATTTCGAGAGCATAGAGGGAGGAGAAATAATAACATTAAGGAATAGGAATCAGGCTAAAGAAAGAGAAAAAAATTTAAAATGAAAATAATAAAGGGCAGGAGGAAGGCAAAATGGAGTAGACAGGGGAACAGTAAAATATGATATATGAAATAAAAAAGAGTTAACTTCTAGGAATTAATTTGAAAAACTGCAACAACAACAATATATCAATGAAAAATGAGAAAATGTTAATAAATGTGGAAAATGAATAAGAATATTATAAGAAAGGGAAAATTAATGTGAGATGACTAATGGAAAGAAAAAATGGTTTTGAGAGGCATGAGGGCAAAGAAATAGTACAAGTGAAGAATAGAAACAAGGCATAGAAAGGGAAAATAAAATATAAAACAAAAATAAGGGAAAGAAGAAGGCAAAATGGAGTAAGAGAAGGGAAGACTAAAATATGAGATTTGAAATAAAACTAAAATAAAAAGTAGTGAAATAATAGAAACAAAATTTAAGAAAGAAAAATATTAAAAAGCTATGCAGCATGGATGGAACTGGAGGGCATTATGCTAAGTGAAACAAGCCAGGCGGTGAAAAGACAAATACCATATGGTCTCGCCTATAAGTAGAATTTAATCTACAAAACAAACAAACATGCAAAATATAACCACAGACAAGGAAATAAAGAACAAACTGACAGTAACAAGAGGGGAGGAGGGAGGGAGATAACGGGGAAAGAAGGGGAAGGGTCATCAAAGAACCTGTATAAAGGACCCATGGACAAAGCCAAAGGGGGGTAGGATTGAGGGTGGAATGTGGGGGTGGGTGGGGCAGGGGAAAGTGGTGTTGGGAAAATGGAGACAACTGTACTTGAACAGCAATAAAAAAAGTTATGCAGGAAAAAAATTACAGAAATAATGAAAAAGAATAAGGTGGAATTCATGTCAGCAGAGTTTAGTGTTTTCCTACTGTCTTCTTCTGAATCTGTCTCTGGTAATATCAGATGGTTTTCCATCCTAGCTTCAGGTAACCTGTTTAAGACTACAAGTGATCCAGTCTACCGCTATCTCCTTCAGGTTTGGCTGGGCCCCACTGTTGTGCCCTACTGGCTTTATATAAGCACAAGGCCCAGGATGGTTCTAACATCCAACAGCTCCCCAGATACCACCTCCACCTGCTTCTTGAGGGGGCTTCTGGTGCTACTGGGAAGGTGGAATCCCTGGATCTCCCCTGGTAGGTGCTGTTCAGACTTCAGGGGAGATTGTGGGTGTGTTCCACCATCCCTGTGTCACATGACTTGGTCCGTCCCACATTATTTCTGTTAATGTATAGTTTCTAACTAATTAGTTGTCTGTTTCATGTGACAGGCCAATTCATGTGAATGGGTCAGCTTTTACGTGCTTGGCACTGATAGCAGCTCTGTATAAGTGCTGAGGCTGGGCAGAGCCCTGCATACCCCTTGCTGCACCAATTTCTAATCTCTCTGTTCTGCTGGTTTCAGTGGAACGAGGCTCAAAAAACCAGCGTAGCTTGTCGTATCTGACAAAGGTTCAGAAAGGGCCCTTTGGAGACTCTCTTTCTTTCCCTTGTGAATATGTGCCCATCAGGGTGTCCTTAAGCCTGGCTTTACTGTTCTGCAGACTTTGGAAACCTGCAAGTGGGGGTTGGGCATGACTTCCCCTTCCCAGAGGTTTTTACTCCATGGTGTGAGGGGACTTGCCTGGCTGCAAAGAATCTTAAGCACTCAGCTCTTGCCCCTCTAGCTCTTAGCCCCCTGCAGGAGACACAGACCCAAAAGCTTTGTTCTGTGTAGCTCCCCCACCCGACTCACCAGCCATGCTCCACACCAGCCCCACAATCCCTTCAACATGCAGCTTTCTAATCTTTCTGACCAGCTGGATTCAATGGGAATTAACTGCACTTTTAATCTGGTTTCTCTGCTGTCAGAGTGCTGTGCGTGTGTGCTGGGTCCCTGTCTGACTACTCTTCAGCTCCCTTTTTAAAAAGCCTCTGTGCAGCACCCACACTGCAGTGCCAAATCATTGACCAGTTTTCTGTGCACTCCATCTCCCCACAAAATAGAAAGTCTCTCTTGGTCAAGGCTGTTCACAACCTGCCAGGGTCTCTGACAGTTTTAGAGATAGAATTTCTCTCTGGAACTCTTCTGGTTGGCACTGAAGCTATGGATGTGCTGCTTGCTGTGTGTGCACAGCCTGAGTCTCCCAGACCCCACACATCCTCCTAAGTCTCTCCCAGTTAGAGCTGGGGGTTCCCTGTGTGGGACCAGGGCCTCCCACTCTGTCAGAGGAAGGAGCTACTAAGATGCACTTTCTGTGTGGTCTATCCACTGCTGCAGGTACTTTGCACAGGGCATTTCCCCCTCAACTTATGAAATCTCTTACTGGATGGTGCATCGCATCCTCTGTACTCCCTAGTTTCAAAAATTCATATCAGCTGAGATTCTATCAATTGTTAAAGTGACTTGTAGGAAGATCAGCTGAAAATCCATGCTGGGGGCAGAAGTGAGTGGTCTCAGCTTCCATCTACTCAGCCGCCATCTGCCTAATAGACAATTTGAATATTTGGTGAAATTGAAGTAAGAAAGCTTGACGCGCTCTGTCCACAAATATTACAGTTTACATTTAATATTATTTTATAGTAGTACAAGGTGTACAATATAGTGGTTAGATGTTTATACAATTTAGAAGGTGATCCTCAAAAATTGCCAGAACAAATTCTGGTAAGTGCAATACTCATATGGCACCATACATAGTTATTGCAATATTATTAACTATATTCCCTATGCTGTATTTTACATTCCCATGACTATATTGTGACTACCAATCTGTACTTTTTAATCTCTTCACCTTTTTCACCCAGTCCCCCAAGCCCTCCCATCTGACAACTATCAGTTTGTTCCCTGTATCAATGAGTCTCTTTCTGATTTGCTTATTCACTTATTTTGCTCACTAGATTCCACATATAAATAAAATCATATGTCATTTGTCTTCCAATGTTTTAGTGATTTCACTCAGCACGATACCCTGTAGTTCCATCCATCTGTTGCAGCTGACAAGGTTTCATGTTTTTATGGCTGAATAATATTCCATTGTATATATGCACCACTGCTTTTTTTAACCATTCATCTATTGATGGGCACCTGGGTTGCTTCCATAACTTGGCTATTGTAAATAATGCTGCAACGAACATGTCAGCATGTTCCAGGCACAGTCCTAAGTACTTTGCATTTCATCTTAACAACAACCAAATGAAGAGGTACTCTGATTATTCCTCTTTTACAAATGATAAAAAATAAACCTAAGTGTATTAAGTAACTTCACAAAGCCAGACAGCTAGTAAGTGACAGAGCAAAGATTTGAAATTAAATAATTTGACTCTAGAAAAGAGTCAAAAACTGTGTTTTAGGATATCAGATAAAACCTATGTTTAAGGTAAAATAATGATATTAAAGTACTGGTCTGCTAACTATTGGAAACAGGAGAATGAAAACCCTAGATTTTGTCCTGCAAGGTTGTGAATTCATTGGTAATTGTGTTTTTTAAACATGAGAAGGTAAAGCCACTTTTAGTTAAAAAAATGTTTTAAAAAGAAGATCCCAACTTTAGTTTTAGCCCAGATTCTACTTAGTCTAGTCTGCAACTGCATGCTATTTTTACTTTTAAAATTTACAAAAGTTTCAATTACTGAGTACAAGTAATGAAAGACTCCTTCCTTGATGGCTTCAGACAAGTGCCCAACATGTGTCTTAAATGTTTACACTTGATGAATTTGGAAACTGTCATATCTGCCTTTATATGACTAAAATATATTTAAAGTTGTGATGATATTACTTCTTACAACTAAATATTTAAATAATTGAAATTACCTTCTTCTGATGAAATCTTCAGAATGGCCATTGCCACAATGTCTTTGTTTTTGTTTATAGGTCAATGATATGAAGGAGATATGTTAGATCCCTTCATCTTTGGGCTACCTTTGTAGCCCAATGTAAAAAAATACATAAATTTTGTAACCAAGAGGGTAGAAGTTGTGATAGATTTAGTCCTGACTCAGCCTTTGCTCAACTTTAAATTCTTTTAGGACAGAGTCATGTCAGTTATATTTCTATGCTTTCTGTAACATCTAATGCAGCACTTGGTGCATTATAAGGGTTCATAAAATATATATTGCTATATTAATGGAGCTAGAATGGTAGAGTTTTTCTAATTGCATTATTGTCTGTCTCCCCACTTGCAAAGAGAAAAATTAAGTTCTTTGTCATTGCTCATTTATTGTATATTCTATATATTGAATATGTAAAAATGGATTGAGTCACAAGCAAGATAGTCCTAGAAATCCCACATTATGGGTGGCCCTTCTCTAATGACACCCAAAGCAATGAGAGTTAGCTTATAAAAAGAGAAAAATCAACTACATAGCTGATCTCAAAAAACAGATAAATTGTTCTATGGACGATAAATGGAATAAAAATGCAAATTGGTGTCAAACTGAAGCTACAGGACTTATAGGCTTTGGTTTCAAAAGCAGAGGGGGCAGTTGCTTGGCTCTTGTGAATATCATAGACGTGTCTTAGCATTAAATTAGGATAGAAATTGACTACCAGCTTGAAACTCTCGGTCATGTTGCGGCTGTCCTGCTTGTTATTATAAATTGAAAAATGCTTTTGTGGACTGATGCTTCAGACTATAATTCATTAAATGCTGAGTGCTTAGGGATGGGGAAAACACACATATAACTTTATGATCTCCCCAAAATCATTATAGAGCAAGAGCCCTCTGCTACCAATACATTATCTGGTTCTAGACTGGAGTCTATAAAATCCTATGGAGTCTTTCTTTTTTTGTCTAGTTTGTTTTCACAAATGACAGTAATTCATCTTTTCTTATGACTGAGTAGTATTCCATTGTTTATATTGTTTATCCACTCATCTATCGAAGGACACTTATGTTGTTTCCATGCTTAGCCACATGAATAATGCTACAATGAATATTAAGGATACATATACCTTTATAAATAAATGCTTTTTTGAAAACTTTCAGGTAAATACCCAGAAGAGGGTTTTTTGGAACATATATTCTTAATTTTTTTTGAGGAAACTTCATACTGCTTTCCATAGTGGCTGGACCACTTTACATTTCCAACAGCAGTGATACAGAAACTCATAGACATAGACAACAGTATGGTGGTTGGCAGAAAAAAAAAAGGGAGTCAACTATAGTGTAATGGAAGGAGATTTAAATTTGGGTGGTAAACACGCAGTGCAATATACACATAATGTATTATAGAATTGTACACTTAAAGCCTATATGATTTATTAACAAATGCCACCCCAATAAGTTTAATTTAAAATTCTTAAAAGCAAATTGAGGCAAATGATAAATTCCTAAATAAAAAGGGGTGAAGATGGAACAGATAGGTGTTTGTATGTGTGTATGTGTAAGAGAGAGACAGAGAGAATATAATGAAAGATGGACTGCAATCCAAAATTTTAAAGTTCATGAAAATAATAAAGTGAGGACACATACAAAAATGAATATTAATTAAATATAGATTAAAATTAACAGAACAATCTGATATAATATTTTAAAATAAATATATTTGGGATGTTTGAAGAAATAAATGAAAAGATGATATTTTTAGAGTGGGACAACTATAATGGCATAAATATAAAATGTTTAAAAACAAAAACAAAACAAAAAATGAAATATAAAGAATCAAAAGAATTCATTAATTCTCATTTCATAAATAAATGCACTAAAAGTTCTTAATGTAACTCAAAGTATCTCATTATCTGAGGCTCACATGCTTATTAGGCAGTACTTTCAGTATCATTTGTTTCTCAGTGTTCTGTGATCTCCAAGTGTTTTCCTCTTAAACTTACGGGTTATGTAAGAGAACAATTTGAGCTTTCAAATACAGGGTCCAGTAGAAGTAAGGCCTGCTCGAGTCCGGTTGGTAGGGTAATGACATGGGTGTAATAATTTATAGTTTTAATTTGAACATTTCACATAAAATGTCATATGGTGTGCTTGAGTATGATATTGTTATGTTAGAGAATCACATGCTTATGATTTTGTGATAAAAAAATTTTGTAATGAAAAAGGTGTTCTATTTGTACCAGACCCTGTATATTGATTTTTTTAACCATCTTTTTTAAAATTTAATTTATGAGGGTGGTATTTGAACATTTGTTCAAAATTCATACAAGTTTCAAGTGTGCAATTCAATAAAACATCATCTGCACACTGCATCATGCACCCATCACTCCAAGCAAAATCTCCTTCTGCCCACATGTTTCCCCCTTTACCCACCTTCACCAAGTCTCCACCCCCTTTTCCCTCTGGCTATCACCACACTGTTGCCTGTGTCTATGTGTTATGTATACAAGGTCTGTCCAGAGAATATCCAGCCATGTACTATGAAAAATAAAGGCATTTATTGGAGAAGATACAAGAAACATTGTATGTGACAATGACGCCTCAGTCCCCTTAAAAGTAGGGACTTTGGGACCTTACACAGTTCTCCCATTCTCTATCAGCTACTACATCATATTTTCCCGAACCTCATTGTTGGTCTGAAATCCCTTCCCTTTCAAAGGTGACTTCAGTTTTGGGAAAAGCCAGAAGTTGCAGGGTTCCAAATCTGTAGGGGGCCTGAGTCAATTGGGTAATTTGATGTTTCACCAAAAAACTCTACAAGACACTTGATGCACAAGTGGACATGTTGTTGTGGTAAAGCTGCTTATCACCAATGGCCCATATGCGCAGCCTTCAAAATCATCTGAATATTTTCTTTGGAGGAAGCATAATGCAAAATTTGATGCAGGTTAATTGCTCTACTTGCTCATTCACTTTTAATATTATAGCCACACAGGACACGTGCTCACTCAGTGGCATCTACCACCTGCACTGACTAGTATAGTGAACTTGTCATTGTTCACACAAGCTCATTCCAGTCCACTCTCCTTGCCTTCCAAGTTTCACTGGTGTTGTGCAAAATGTTCTCATTATATTAACAATCGCTGGACTCTTTCTGAACCAATCTTGTATTTTTTTATTAATTTTTTTACTTTCTTTTATCCAGTCCCCAAATACCCTTCCTCTCTGACAGCTGTCAGAATGTTCCAGGTATCAATGCCTCTGTTTCTATTTTGTTCATCAGTTTACTTTGTTCATTAAATTCCACATGTAAGTGAGGTCATATTTTTCTTTCTCTGACTGACTTATTTCATTTAACATAATAATCTCCAGGTCTATCCATGGTCTTGCTAAATGCAAGGTTTCCTTCTTTTTTTCTGGAAGCATAGTATTCCATTGTTTAAATGTACCACAGCTTTAAAAAAAAATATTTGTTTTTGTTTTGCAGGCCAGCAATCAATCCACTGAGCCACACCAGCCAGGTCTGAATGTACTACAGCTTTTTTATCAACTCAAATACTGAAGGCCACTTTGGCTGCTTCGTGTTCTTGCCTATTGTACATGAGGCTATAATGAACACAGGGGTGCATATATTCCTTTGAATTAGTGTTTCAGGATTTTAGGATATATTCTCAGAAGGGAGATTACTGAGTCAAAAGGTAGTTATTTGTTTAATTTTTTAAGGAAGCTCCACAGTTTTCCACAGTGGCTGCACGAATTTTCATTCCCCCCAGCAGTACAGGATGGTTCCTTTCCCCCCACATTTTTGCCAGCATTTGTTAGTTGATTTATTCAAGATAGCCATTCTGACCACTGTGAGGTGAGATCTCATTTTGGTTTTAATTTGCACCTCTCAGATGATTGAGCATTTTTTCATATGTCTATTGGCCATCTGTATGTCCTCTTTGAAGAAGTATCTATTTATATCCTTTGCCTATAATTTAATTGGATTGTTTGCCTTCGTGGTGTTGAGTTGTATAAACTCTTTATATATTCTGGAAATTAACTCGTTATCACATACATCATTGGTAAATGTGTTTTCCCATCCAGTGGGTGCCTTTTGTACTTTGTTGATGGTTTCTTTTGTTGTGCAAGAGCTTTTGTAGTTTGATGTAGTCCAATTTGTTTATTTTTTTTTCCTTTGTTTCCTTTGCCTCAGGGATGTATCAGAAAAAAAAAATATTGCTTCTAGACATGTCTGAAATTTTACTGCCTATAGTTTTTTCTATGATTTTTATTGTTGTGTGACTTACATGAAAGTCTCTTATCCATTTTTAGTTTATTCATATGTATGGTGTACTTTGTTTCTACTGTCATTTTTTTTTCAGAGAAGGTGGTCTTTATATTCTTTTTGGATATTTGCTGGAAATTCTTGTGTGAAACAATAAGTTATCAATCTTTATATATGATCCCTGTGTACTCAAAAACAATGCATGCCCTGACTTTGTTGGGTGAATTATGTTATAAATATCCATTAATTTATGTGTACTATTTTTAACGTTCAAATAATCTATATCATTCATAATGTTTTGCTCCTTGATTGATTACTTTCAAGGCTAAAATGTGTTAAAATTGCCTACTTTGTAGGTTAATCAATTTCCTCGGGGCAATTCGGTCTTCTTTGTTGGTAATAAGTTAAAATTCAGAACTAGACAAAATATTTTTAAAATGTATATGAAACCACAAAAAGCCCTGTATAAAAACAGCGACCCTGAGAAAGAACAAAATAGAGGAATCATGCTACCTAATATCAAACTATATTATAAAGTCATAGTAATCAAAACAGCATGGTACTGGCATAAAAATAGACACATAGTTCAATGGAACAGAACAGAGGGCCCAAACATAAATTCACAGTGCGCATAGCAGCCTCTCGAGACCACCTTCTACCTACTGCCAGGTGCTCTGCCCAAGGAAACCTTGAGGGTCATGGTGGACTCGAAACTGCTGGTGCTTGGAGTTAAACGAGGCAGAAGGTATGGGTGCTGACATGGCACATTTGGAGGTGCTGCTGCTGCAGTCCCCAAGGGAGTTCCAGCAAGCCCAGACAAGCAGATTGGAATAAACACAGATCCAACCTCAACCTGGCTTCTGCATAAAGATCAAGTCATCTCAAGGGAAGGTTTTCATCAACATTTGTCATTCTCCCTCCATCCCTCTTCTGGCCAATGTGACTGAGGATCATCTCCTTCAAATACTGGAGTAGGACCAAGCCAGATTTCTCATCCCCACGTATCAGGGAGAGCCTCATGCCTAGCTGGATGCAAAAAGCCAGGGCTATACCACCTATGACATAGCTGTCAAAAGCAACTTCTACCAGAGGATACAGAAGAGCAATTTCTGGAATCAGGGAGATGGCGGAGGGGTGAGTGGGAGTCACGCTGACCTCCCAAGACCAAACTGGAATTGTGATTAAATTGTGGAGAAATCACCTGGAAAACAATGGAACGATAGTGGGAGAGGAGCCTTGGAGCTGCGGACAGACAGTGGAATCAAATTTCACACATCCAAAGGGGTCATAAGTGCTGTGGAGGCTCAAGAGTGTGGGCTGGGTGCCCATGGGCACCAGCACCAGACAGACATTGAAACAGCCAGTTGGATCCCCCTGAGAAGAACAGGGTCTGAGTAATAAGCAGGGACTCTTAGACTACAGCAAATGAAACCAGAAAAGCACACAGACAGAAACGCAACCGTGAAAAACTTAGCAACACTCTCTGCCAGAGACAGGTGACTGGAGACACAGAGATATTTAAAGGGTCAAAAAAAAATTTTCAGTGGCAGCTGCCTTCCTTGATCTCAAGGTACCGGCTGGAGCAGAGTGGGCTGATGCCTGAGGAAAGATTGGTGAGTAAAGCTTTGTGAAGAGAACTGAGATGGTGGCCAGAGGAGCTGGTGATAACATACCTCCCACTCTGCAGCTACCATCTCGCTCAGACATAAGGGAATCAATAATCCTGCCTTCTGCATGCCCCTCCCAGAGCTTGCGCTTGCTGGGCTAGGGTACTGAGTGCAGCAGGGCCAGCAGAAATAGAGGATCCCTGGCCAAAGGGGGCACAGAGCTGCCTAGAGACCCTTGAGGAGAGACTGGAGATGGAGGCTTTGGGGAAAGAACTGGAGGAATAGCTGGGGATTCCTGGAGCTGACTCCTTCCTCATGTGGTAGTCTCCATTTTGTGCCAGCAGGCCACGCCTCAAAGAGGCAGCAGCAGGAAAAGAAATAATACCTCTACCCTCAGGACAGTATGGCCTGGAGAGGAGCTGCATGCGGGCCTTGATGCTGAGTGCAGAGCTACTTGCAGAGATAGTAGACCCCAGGCTAAAGAGGACACAGAGATGCCTAGAGACTCTTGAGGAGAGACTGGAGGTGGAGGCCTTCGGAGAGAACTAAGGGAGTAGCCAGGGGTGATCCTGGTGCTGACTCCTTCCTTATTCCATGGTCATCATAGTGCTCAGGCAGGCCATTCTCCTGAGTGACAACAGCCTATAAGGACACAATAGACCTGCCCTAAGGAGGCACTGCCCTGCCCTGTGGTGCCTAAGACTGACACCTGAGGGCAGAGTTACTAGATTAACAACTGCAGGAGACAAAGACAGTAGATTCCAGGAAGCCTCAAACAAATGGCCTAAGGACAGACAGGGTCAACAATTGACATCAACAGAGGAAGACCCAGAAATAAAAGAAAAGAAAAAATACCTAACTAACTAACTAATTAACTAACTAAATAAATAAATAAGTTAGTAGATAAATAAATAAATAAATAAATAAATAAATAAAAGAGACCTGCTTACTACCATAGAAGTTTAAAACACAAAGTCAGGAAATCATGTCTGATAAAAAAAAAAAAAAGACTCTCACAAATAATGGGAAGGAAAAGAAATACCCCCAAAATGAGGGTGAAGGAGGAATCCTTACAGAGAGAGCTAAATGAAATACAGGCAAATTAACTATCAGATATTAAATTCAAAACAATGGCTCTAAGGAAGATCAGTGAGCTCAGACACCTCAAAAAGAACTATGAGAAACTACAGGGAAACTATCTGGGACTTAGTGCCAAATATATCAGCCTGGAAAAGGACATAGAAACTATCAAGAGACACAAGAAGAAATGAAGAATACCATTTCTGAAATGAAGAACACAATAGAAGGAATCAAAAGCAGGCTACATGAAGCAGAGGATCAAATCAGCAAACTGGAGGACAAGGTAGAATAAAGCTTTGAGAAAAAATGAGAAATGGAAAAAAGACTCAAAAAGAATGAAGAGACATTAAGGTAAATGCAGGACAACCTTAAACACTATAATATCTGCATAATAAGGATACTGGAAGGAGAAGAAGAGGAACAAGGAATAGAGAACCTGGTTGAAAAAGTAATTATGGAAAATTTCCCTAATTTCAGGAGACAAAAGGGCTCACAGGTTCTGTTAGCACAGACGGCTCCATTGAAGAGGAACCCAATTAGGCCCACTCCATGACACATCATCATTAAAATGGCAAATACCAAAGACAAAGACAGAATCCTAAAGGCATCAAGAGAGAAAAAGGGAGTAACACACAAGGGAGCCCCGATATGGCTAAGAGCTGACTTCTTAACAGAAACACTACAAGCCAGAAGGGAATGGCAAGAAACATTCCAAGTAATGAAAAGCAAAGGCCTACAACCAAGGCTGCTCTACCAAGCAAGGCTATCAATTAAAATAGAAGGGGAAATAAAAAGTTTCCCAGAAAAAAGAAGAAAAAAGAATACGTCTCCACCAAACCAGCACTACAAGATATGCTAAAGGAATTGGTTTAAGAAGATGAAGAAAAAGAGTAAGAAACAGGAAAACAGAGGTACAAAGGGAAAAAAATGTATAAGTACCTATCAATAATATCTCTCAATGTAAATGGATTAAACGTTCCAATCAAAAGAGACAGGATAGCTGAATGGATAAGAAAACATGACCCACACATATGCAGCCTATAAGAGACCCACATCAGAACAAAGGAGCTACACAGATTGAAAGTAAAGGAATGGAAAAAGATATTACAAGAAAATGAGCAAGAAAAAAAAAAGCAGGGGTAGCAATACTTATATCAGACAAAATAGATTTCAAAACAAAGGCCATAAAAAGAGAGCCAGAGGAATACTTTATAATATGTAACGGAAGAAACCATCAAGAAGACATAAACATTGTAAACTTATATAAACCTAACATAGGAATACCCAAATATATAGCGAAAATCTTGAACGACTTCAAAAAAGAAATAGACAGCAACACACTGATTGTAGGGGATTTTAACACCCCACTGTTAAAAATAGACAGATCTTCCAAGCAAAACATCAATAAGGATATTGTGGAGCTGAATAACGCATTAAATCAAATGGACTTAACTGATATATATAGAACCATTCACCCCAAAGAAAGGACCCGTGAGTCCTTTTGTCTCCTCAAATTGGGGAAATTTTCCATAATTACTTTTTCAACCAGGTTCTTTATCCCTTGTTCCTCTTCTTCTTCAACTGCACATGGAACATTTTCAAAGATAGACCATGTGATAGGACACAAAACAGGCCTCAGCAAATTAAAGAAAATTGAAATAATATCAAGCATTTTCTCGGACCACAAGGGCTTGAATCTTGAAATCAACCTCAAAGAGAAATGTCAAAAACTTACAAACTCATGGAAAACAAACAGTACACTATTGAATAATGAATGGGTCAATAATGAGAGTAGAGAAGAAATCAAAAAGTTTCTGGAAACAAATGAAAATGAACAGACAACAGTCCAAAACCTATGGGAAACAGCAAAGGCAGTCTTGAGAGGGAAGTTCATAGCAATACAGGCCTACCTAAAAAAGATAGAAACATTTCAAGTAAAAAACCTAACCCTACAACGTCAAGAACTGGAGAAATAACAACAAATAAATCCCAGAGCAAGTAGAAGGAAGGAAATCATCAAGATCAGAGCAGAATTGAATGACATAGAGACGAATAGAACAATACAAAGGATCAACCAATCCAGAAGCTGGTTCTTTGAAAAGGTAAAGAAAATCGCCAAGCCTTTAAGCATCCTTATCAAGAAAAAAAGGGAGGAGACCCAAATAAATAATATCAGAAATGAAAGAGGAGAAACGACAACTGATACCACAGAAATACAAAGGATTGCAAGAAAGTCCGATGAACAGTTATATGCCAAGATATTTGAAAACCTCAATGAAATGCACAAATTTCTAGAAAAGAATAATCTTTTAACACTGAGTGAAGAAGTAGAAATTCTGAACAGACAGATCACAGCTGGGGAAATTGAAGCAGTAATCAAGAAACTCCCAGCACACAAAAGCCCTGGACTGGATGGTTTCACAGGAGAAGTTTACAAAACATTTAAGGAAGAACTAACCCCTGTCCTTCTCAGACTATTCCAAAAAATCCAAGAGGAGGGAAGACTCCCAGACTCTTTCTATGACTCCAGCATCACCCTAGTCCCAAAACAAGATAAAGACCCTACAAAGAAAGAAAACTCCAGGCCAATTTTGCTGATGAACATAGATGTAAAACTCCTCAACAAAATATTGTCAAAATGTGTCTAGCAATACATTAAAAAGATTATCCACCATGATCAAATGGGATTCATCCCAGGGATGCAGGGATGGTTCAATATACACAAATCATAAATGTAATAGATCACATAAAAAAAAAAGGAAAGACAAAAACCACATGATCATCTTAATAGATGTAGAAAAAGCATTTGGTAAGGCACAGCACTCATTTATGATCAAAACACTCAGCAAAATGTGAATAAAGAGGGTATACCTCAACGTAATAAAGGCCATATATTAACAACCTACAGCCAACATCATACTCAATGGGAAAAAACTGAAAGCGTTCCCACTAAGATTGAGAACAAGACAAGGATGTTCGCTCTCACCACTTCTATTCAATATAGCATTAGAAGTCCTAGTCACAGTGGTCAGACAAGAGAAAGAAATGAAAGGCATCCAAATAGGAAAGGAGGAAGTAAAACTATCATTGTTTGCAGATAACATGATAGTGTACATATAAAACCCTGTAGACTTCACCAAGAAACTACTCAATCTAATTAGTGATTTTGGCAAAACATCAGGATACAAAGTCAATATTCAGAAATCAAAGGCATGTTTTTACACCAGCAATGAAATAGAAGGAGAATAAATCAAAATTAAATACCATTTGCTATAGCAACAAGAAAAATAAAGTACCTAGGAATAAATTTAACCACGGTGGTAAAGACCTGTACACAGAAAACTGTACATCATTGAAGAAAGAAATTAAGGAAGACACAAATAAATGGAAACATATAATGTGCTTATGGATTGCAAGAATTAATTTCATCAAAATGTTCATACTACCCAAAGTAATTTATAGATTCATTGTAATCCTTCTTAAAATACCAATGACGTATTTCACAGACATAGAACAGACATTTCAAATATGTATATGGAGCCTTAAATGACTCGGAATAGCCTCAGCAATTTTGAGAAAGAAAAACAAAGTAGGAAGGCTCACAATACCAGACATCAAACCATATTT
The DNA here is from genome assembly GCF_021234165.1 of Pteronotus mesoamericanus. Classification (NCBI taxonomy): domain Eukaryota; kingdom Metazoa; phylum Chordata; class Mammalia; order Chiroptera; family Mormoopidae; genus Pteronotus; species Pteronotus mesoamericanus. The sequence continues at coordinate 1,969,252 of NW_026555150.1, forward strand.
CAGTGTCACTATACTCAAAACAATCTGGTACCGGTACAAGAACAGAACCATAGACCGGTGGAATAGAACAGAAGGCCCATAAATAAGCCCAAGTCTTTAGGGTCAATTAATATTTGACAAAGTGGGCAGAAACATAAAGTGGAGTAAAAATAGCATCTTCAACAAATGGTGTTGGGAAAGCTGGACAGCTACATGCAAAAAATTGAAATTTGATCAACAACTGACACGATACACAAAAATAAACTCAAGATGGGTAAAAGACTTAAATATAAGTCACAACACCATAAAAGTCCTCGAGGAGAACATTGGCAGGAAACTCTCAGATATCCCACGCAGCAATTTTTTCACCGACATGTCCCCTAAAGCAAGGAACATAAAGGAAAGAATAAATAAGTGGGACCTCATCAAAATAAGAAGCTTCTGCACGCCTAAAGAAAAGAGCAAAATGAAAAGCAAGCCCACTGTATGGGAAAATATATTTGCTAATGATACATCAGATAGAGGTTTGATCTTCAAAATATATAATGAACTCACACAACTCCACTCCAAGTAGACAAACAATCCAATGAAAAAATGGGGAAAGGATCTGGGCAGACACTTTTCCAAGGAAGAGATATAGAAGGCCCAGAGACATTTGAAAGGATGCTCAGCAGCAGTAGTCATCAGAGAAATGCAAATTAAAACCCCAATGAGATATCACATCACACCAGTCAGAATGGCCATCGTAAACAGATCCACAAACAATAGGTGCTGGTGAGGCTGTGGAGAAAAGGGAACCCACTGTTGGTGGGAATGCAGACTGGTGCAGCCACTGTGGAAAGCAGTGTGGAATTTCCTCAAAAAGCTGAAAATGGAACTGCCTTTTGATCCAGTGATTCCCCTGCTGGGACTGTAGCCTATGAATCCCAAAACACCAATTCAAAAGAACCTATGCACCCCAATGTTCATAGCAGCACAATTTACAATAGCCAAGTGTTGGAAGCAATCTAAATGTCCATCAGTAGATGATTGGATCAAAAAATTAACAGAGACAAGAAGGAAGGAGGGAGGTGGGGTGGGGAAAAGGAAGGGAAGGGGAAAGTCAAGGAACATATAGCAAGGAGTCTTGGACAAAACCAAAGGGGAAGTGCTGAGGGAGGGAAGGAGGGAGGGGGCAAGGGAAAGTGGTGGGGGGGGGGAGGCAGAGACAAATGTATTTGAAAAAATAAGTTTAAATAAAATTTAAAAAATTATGGTACATTTACACAATGGAATACTACACAGCAGAAAGAGAAAAAGAACTACTACACTTTGTAACAGCATGGATGGAACTAGAGAGCAGTATGCTAAGCGAAATAAGCCAGGGGTGAAAGACAAATACCATATCATCTTGCCTATAAGTGGATCCTAAACAACAAAACACAGATTACAGGAAAATATGACCAGCAACACTGTAATAAAAAAGTAGCCAACGGAGACAGGATAGAAGGAGGGCGTTGTGGGCAGGGAAAGGGAAGGGAACATTCAAGTCAAGGAATGTATAGCAAGGACTCATCAAAAAAGCCAAAGTGGGGAAGGATTGAGGGAAGGAGATGGGGGAGAGGGGCAGAGGAAAGTGGTGGTGAGAAGGCATAGACAAAAATATTTGAAAAAAAATTAAAAAAAGAAATTCACAAATTTTACAGTATAGCAGGTTATTTTCTTCCTTTTATTTTGCGAAGTATTTTAGTTAATAAATAAATGCATGTGAAGGTCATATCCTTAAAAAAAAAAGATGAGGGATTTCCTGCAAGAGCTGTTGATCACCATCACCAGGGAGAGCCTAGAGGACAAATACAGCCTGCAGCTGGATCCAGAGTGGCACTTGTTGAAGAACTAGCCTTTTGTCAGCTCCATCTCCCAGCAAAATATTCACTCCCATCAGTGGCTTCAGATCCTTACAAAATTGACTCCTTAAGACCTAAAGAAGGGCCAAAGAAGCTGCACCTGAAGCTGTGGCTGGAAGCCCCTGTCACCCCCTTGGCTGAAATTGACCTCCCCAAACAGGATGGAGCTCTATGTCTGTCATGGGAGATCAGGGAGAACCACCTGGTGATGGGGGACCCCCAGAAACTGTACCATCTGGATGCCTACATACCCCTGCAGATCAACTCTGATGAGAGCAAGGCAGCCTTCCATTGGAAGAGAAGTCAGCTGGTGGTGGCCATGCCCCACCCTATCCACACCTTTCTGATCCGCTGTCTCCCTTTGTTTCTAATAGGGAAAAGAAGGCGATATCTTCTCTAAAATTGAAAAAGAAGATTTTTGGCTCTGGAAAAAAAAATGAAATAAACCCACACTTTTATTTGGCAGAGGAAGCAAGCACATGCAATGGACTAGAGATGGTTTATTCAAAAAATGGCACTGGGTAAATTGGACAGATACATGAAGAAAAATGAAAATAGTCCACCTTCTTATACCTCACACAAGGATAAATTCAAAATGGATTAAAGGCAGATATGTTAGGCTTGAAACCATAAAAGTCTTAGAAGAAAATATAGGCTCATAGTAATATTTTTTCCTTTTTTAAAATAATTTTTATTGCTATTCTATTACAGTTGTCCCAATTTTTCCCCCTTTTCCCTCCTAAGCCCATCCCACTCCCACAGTCAGTTCCCACACTCTTGTCTATGTCCATAGGTCATTCATGCATATTCTTTGAGTAGTCCTTTCCCCTTCTTTCCACTACTATCCCCCTGCCCCCTTCCCTCTGGTCACTTTCACTGTTCTATATCTCCTCACACAAGGGAGACAAAAGAAAAGATTTTAAAAAATGGGACTTTATCAAACTAAAAAGTTTTTTTGCATAGCAAAGAAAACTATCAATAAAATAAAAATACAACCCACTGAATGGGTGAACATATTCACCAATACATCTGATAAGGGTTGAATATCCAAATTAATAAAGAAATTATAAAATTCAACACCAAAAAAAAAACCAAACCCTTAAATAATACAATTAAAAATGGCCAAAGGACCTGAATAAACACTTCTCCAAAGAGGACATAGAGATGGGCAATCAATATATATAAAGATGCACATTAAAACCACAATAAGATACCATGTCACACCTGTCAGAATGGCTATCATCAATAAATCAACAAACAAATGCTAGCAAAGAAGTGGAAAAAGGGGGACACTTTTGCACTGTTGGCAGGAATGAAGATTTGTGCACCCACTGTGAAAAGCAATATGGAGATGCCTCAAAAAATTAAAAATGGATCTGCCTTTTGACCCAGCAATTCCATTTATGCAGATATATCTGAAGAAACCTAAAACTAATTTGAAAAATCCTAAGCACTCTTATGTTCATTGCAGCATTATTTACAATTGCCAAGCTATGGAAGTAGCCCAGGTATCCATCAATAGATAAGTGGATAAAACAACTATGGGACATTTATACAATGGGATATTACTTGGTCATGAAATAAGAAAAAAAAATATGTAACCTTTGTGACAGTATGAATGGACATGGAAAACATTATGCTAAGTGAAATAATCCAGTCAGAAAAAAACAAGTACCATATGCTTTTACTCATATGTGGAATCTAATGAACAAAATGAGCAAACAGGTAAGATATAGAAAAAGCTCTCCTAAGATATAGGAGAGCAGGATGACAGCTCTTGGGGGGAGGTTGGGGGTAGAGGGAGAAAAAGAAAAAGGACTTATGGACAACTCTGTGCTCATGGAAAGGGTGGGTAGTATAAGGGGGAAATGGTAATGGGTAAAATACAATTTAAAGGTTTTTAAAAAGTAAAATAAAAAGAAAACGTCCCAACATAAAACTGATCATTTTACACTGTATAATTCAGTAGCCTCTAACACGTTCAAATGTCATGCAACTATCACTATATCAAGTTCTAAAACATTTTATCACCCAAAAGGAAACCCTGTATATATTAAGCTATCACTCTTCTCCCCTAAGCCCCTAGCTAATGGTAGTTTGCTTTCTGAGCTTATGGTTTTACATATTCTGTGTGTTTCATATAAATGGAATCATACAATACATAGCCTTTTTTGTCTGGCTTCTTTAACTTACCTTAATGTTTTGGAGGTTCATTCACATTATTACATGTCTCTGTATCTCAATTCTTTTTATGACTGAATCATTTTCTTTAATATGCATATACCACATTAAATTTATCCATTGTTAATCCAATAATAACTAAGTACAAGATTGTAATATTTTCTAAATAAATAAGTAAATATGCAAACTCAGTAGTAATACCTTCCAATATGTGCTAGGAAGGAAACAAGAAGCATTTTTGACAGAGAGTAATGTGGGGGCATTATGTAAAAATGGTCCGGAAAGGGCTCTGTGTAGAGGTGGTACATCAACTGAAACTTGAAAGACAAGGAGAAGTATTCCTGCAAATAACTTGGTAAAAAACTTTGAAAAAGATAATAGGACAATCACTAAACTCATGGGGTAGTTTTATCATATGAACTAAAAGGCATTGTATTTAGGACATAATAGGTGAAGATTGATTGCTGTTAAGTAAAACTAGAGAGTTGTGTTAGAGTCATTCAAGCTTTGTAGGTCATGGTAAGGAATTTCAATTTTATTCTTAGGGAATTTTAAAACCATTGAGGGTTTACATTGTTATATAAAAAAAAATCACTCTGGCTACTTTGTGTGGAATGGATTGTGATGGGCTGGTGGGAATGAAATAGAAATGGGATACCAATTTGAAGGTTATCATAGCAAGCCAGATAATGTGTCACATTTCAACACATTTCACTGTGTTGAAATGTGACAGTAGATATGGAAAAAAAGACACATAGATTCAGAGATATTTTTGAGATTGTATCACCAGGGTTTTCTAATGGATTACATGGATGTGCATGTGTGTGTACATATGTGAGATGAAGGCGAGGAAAAAGGTACAAACAAAGATGACTCCAAATTTTCTGACTTGAGTAAGTAATTAAATGGAACTGTTGTTTTCTGGGATGAGTAAAACTGGGAGAGAAACAAGTTGGGGGGGGATTAGTATTATCATTCCCTGTTTGAAATATCTGAGAGACACAACAGAAATTGAAATAAGATATTTGATATAAATATCTGGAACACAGGAACAGTTGCTAGACTGGAGAGATACATTCATGGATTAATCTCCATATAATCACTAATTGATGTTGTGGAAATTACTGAGAACACCTAGAGACAGTGGGTAGAGATGAGAAGAAAATCAATTATTGTGTATTTTTTCATGCTGTACTATCTTTAATTAAGTACAAAGACTCTCCCAATTCTGTCACCTAGAGCTCATTTCACTCACTGCTCTTTGGCCACCAGTGTCTCTGTTCAGCAATGGTAAGGTTGATACCCTTTCCACCGGGAAGGAAAATCCATGGTTTGTTGCTTTTGCCAATTACAGAAATGTTGAAGAGCCTGGTGGAAAAGCTGTTGCCATTGGCATCTTTCACATGAACTACATCAAAAGAACCAGGATCTCTCTTTCTCGGAGATCATGCCAATTCTTCCCAGGTTAGCACCTCGGGACACCATATAAAGGTTACCAATGTCAAACTGGATGAAATCAGTAATTTTGCCAATCTCCAAATCAATCTAAATGGTGTCATTCCCCTCAATAAGGGAATTAGGGTAGCGGATGATGTGAGCATCATGGGATACCAGATGAGAGATTCCTTTTGTGCCCATAAAGATCTTCCACTCTTTGCACAACTTGTAGTTGGCCTCCTCAGGTGTAATACAATGAAACAGCAAAATGACCATTGGTATTATAGACAGATGGATATTCTTTCCAGTCTTGTCAATGCTGATCACATTCATAAAACCAGTCAGGTTGGTTATATCAGTTCAGACCTTGACATCAATCTTAAACCTCTTTATGCAGATCTTTTTTACTTTATCTCCTGGTAGGGCATACTTGTCTGTTCCTTAGGAAAATGATGACAGGGAGGCATTCTCTTAGCTAGTGGTAACCAGTAGATTGGCAAAGAGCAAACACACTGGTCAGTTTATCCAACATCCAGTGCTTTGGATCTGCTACATGCCTTAGATGTTTCTAGGAGTCATGAGCCATGGCTGCACTAGACACAGAAAGTGGCAAAGTATTGTGTCTTAATGGATCCAACACAATAGAGGTCTATCAGAAAAAGAGGAGCCAAACACAGAGAGAAGAGTAGCTAGTGAAATAGTAAAAATAGGATAAATATGGTGAAAACTAAAGGAGAAGTGTATTGTATTGTGAGAAGCAGGAATGGCAAAATCTGTTGATTGATGCTAAGAGGTTTTGTAAGATGAAAGAAGAACAATGTTTAATGTTTCCAGTAACATAAAATTTCTCAGTTACTTTGACAAGGGCATTATCAGTGAAATGATGGAGATGAAAAGCAGTTGGAAACAGGTTCAAGAGTAAATAAAGAACATGTGGTTAAAAACTTTCCATAAGTTTATACTATAATATGCCTTTATTCATCAAACAATTACCAAAGATAAAATGTAAAAACTGAAATGAAAAACAACATAGTTGTACTTGACACTAAAATAAATAATCTTATGATCAGAAATGGAATGGAGACAGAAAGAAGATATTGAGGCTAAATACACAAATATGTAAGAGATGAGCTCCTGCAGGATAATAAAGAATGAAGTTATATAGATAAAAAATGGGTAACAGCCAGTCATATTGCTTGCAGCCAAGAGCTAAAGTGGGGCCCTCCCTCCTGAAAAGATGCTGAGAAGCCTATTTCTGACATTCTACCTGGGTATACTGCTTAATTAAAAATTTTGTGTGTAAGGAGTGGATAAAGACCTAGAAAGTGAGCCAAGTTCTCTACTGGTATAGTTATGGAATTTTAAATATCTTCAATATCAATACAAGACAGGGAATTTAAAATATGATTATGAGTGATTCTGCACTGAAGGACTGGTGAGCATATGGAAGCATGGGGATGTGTACCAAGAGAAAGGGAGATACAAAAAGGGGAAAAAACAAACAACAAACAAATAATTTCTCACAAAATGAGTGTATAAACAGAAGTCACAAATCACATGAAATAGCCTAGTGAAATCAATTTTATTAAATATTCAGAATAAGACAATTGTACTACTTGTATGCTCAAAGAGATAAACATAGCCATAGCACTTGAAAGATAAAAAAGTAACTGAAAAACACAACAGAAATGAAACTAGAATAGGTAGTAATGAAAAATAGAAATTTTGATAATAAAGAATATAATCATTGAAGTAAAACAAATCTAATTAGGTCTGTTAAACTGTAGACTGGATACAGTTGTGAAATCTAATTAAATGGGGAAACTGTAGACTCAATACAGTGAATTGGAAGAGAATACTGAAGTATTCACTCAGAATGCTGTTAAATAGACAAAGAAGAAAAAATATTAAAATGCAGTTAAAAGACATTGGTTATATTGAGAAATCTCAGCAAATGTCTAAGACAAGTTCATAAAAATAAAATGGAAAACAATATTTGAAAAAAAAGTAAAAATTTTCCAGAATTAAAGAAACATGAATCCACAATGAGTGTTTTTAAGTACTAAGCATCATAATTAAAGAAATATTGCAGTAAAACGGAAGACAATGAAGTAAAGTCTTAAAAGCTAACAGAGAGTATAGACTATTTACACATACTGTAATTACTTACTGAAGACTGACATGTGGCTGAGAGTGAGAGAAAATTAAATTAACTTTCAGCTGAGAATTTCATATTCAGCTAAACTAACATGCAAGCATAAAGGAAAAATAAAGATATTTTCAGGCATTCAGTCTTACATCACTTCAAATACTGAAACAAAACCAGTCATAAATGGTGAATATTAATTCATGGATGAAAAGCATAGTTAATGAATACTAACTAAAACAAAACCTATGAAGTAATACAAATCATAAAAAGTAGAAGGCAAGAAAATGTGCATTAGTAGAAGAGACATTATGTATATTAAAAGGAATGTTATATGTCTTTATAACCTCATATTTGGTGATGGATTTTTTTATACAAAGCCAAAAGCACAAGCAACAAAATAAAAACTAAATGAAACATCAAAATTAAAATTTTTGTGCATCAAAGGACATTATCAAGAAGGTATATCCTGGATGGTGTAGGTCAGAGGATTTAGTGCCTGACTGTGAATCAAAGAGTCACTGGTTTGATTCCCAGTCAAGGCACATGCCTGGGTTGTGGGCCAGGTCCACAATGGAGGCCAAGTGAGAGGAAACCACACATAGATATTTCTCTCCCTCTCTTTCTCCCTCCCTTAAAAATGAATAAATAAATAAATAAAATCTTTAAAAAAAAAGAAGGTATTGGAATCAACATGGCAGTGGACTGAGTGGAAGTCACACTGACAACTTCCCAGGACCAACCTGGAATTACAACTAAATTAGAGAGAAATCACCCAGAACAAATAAATGAACAGTAGCAAGAGAGGAGCCTTATAACCTTGGACAGACAGAAGAATCAGCTTTAGCACAACCTAACTGGTAAGTGGTGGTAGAGACTCAAGAAGGTGGGCCAGGCTCCCATGGGAGGCAGCACCAAAAGGATATTGAAATGGCCAATAGGATCACCCTGAGAAGAGTGGGGTCTAAACCATAAGCGGAGATCTCCAGCCTACAGCATGGGAGCCCAAAAAGTACACAGAAAAAAGTGAGCTGCGGAAAGTGGCAGAGTTGTTCTCTGCCAGACACAGGTGGCTGGAGACTCTAAGAGCCATTTAAAGGGCTGATGCACAAATTTTTATTTGCAGCCACTTACCTTGGGCTCTGGCAAAGAAGGGGGAAGAGTGGGCTAGGGATTCTGAATGAGATACTGAGGATGGAGACTTTGGGGAGAGAATGCAGAGAGTAGCCGGTAAGATCCCAGGGTTGACTCATCCCCCAGATGGCAGCAGCCACCTTGCTCAGGCAGACACCACTCACCTGAGCAGCAGCAGCATGAGAGGACCCAATTGCCCCTCCCAGTCGTGTCTCTAAGCTGGCCTGCTTGAATGCAGAGTGACTAGATTAACAGCAGAAGGAGACAGCCACAGACGGTATTTCCCTGAAAGTCTTGAACAGTCTGCCTAAATTCAGAAAAGGTAAACATCTGACATCAACAGGGGCAGATCCAGATCGAGAAAGAAAAAAAAAATCAGTCTCTTACCATAGAAGATTACACCACAAGTCAGGAAATCAAGAAAGATCAACTTAAGAAGCAGAAGCAAAAGAATCTCAAAAATAATGGGATGACAAAGAAAACCCTCCAGCTGAAGAAAAAGGAGGAATCCCCACAAAGAGAACTAAATGAAATAGAGGCAAGTCAGCTATCAGATAGTGAGTTCAAAACAATGGTTCTAAAGAAGCTCAATGAGCTCAGTGAGCTCAGAGAGAATTACCAAAAACTACAGGGAAACTATGAGGAACTTACTGCAAGCCATATCAGCATGAAAAAGGACATAGAAACTATCAATAAAAGACAAGAGGAAATGAAGAATATCATTTCTGAATTGAGGAAATTCAGAATTGAGGAACACAGTAGAAGTAATCAAAAGGAGGGTCAATGAAGCAGAGGATTGAATCAGCGAGCTGGAAGACAAGGTAGAAAAAAGCTCCCAGAAAGAGAAAGAAGACCAACAAAAGATTCAAAAAGAATGAAGAGGCATTGAGGGAAATGCAAGACAACCTGAAATGTAGTAGTATCCATATAATAGGGATACCAGAAAGAGAAGAAGAGGAAGAAGGGATAGAGAATCTGTTTGAAAAAGTAATGATGGAAAACTTCCCTAATTGGAGGAGAGAAGAAGTCACACAAGTCCAGGGACCACAGAGGGTCCCATTCAAGAGGAACCCAATGAGGCCCACTCCAAGACACTTCATCATTAAAATGGCAAATATCAAAGACAAACAGAGAATCCTAAAGGCAGCAAGGGAGAAACAGGTAGTTACAAACAAGGGAGCCCCAACATGGCTAGCAGATGACCTCTCAACAGAAACACTGCAAGCCAGAAGGGAATGGCAAGAAATATTCCAAGTGATTAAAAGCAAAGAACTGAAACCAAGACTGCTTTACCCAGCAAGACACTGAATTGAAATGAAAGGTTAAATAAGGGGTTTCCCTTGCAAAAGAAGGATAAAAGAATATATCTCCCTGAAACCAGCATTGCAAAATATGCTAAAGGGACTGCTTTAAGAAGATGAAGAAAAGGAGTCTATGAATACCCAGTTCCTTTCACAGTCACCAATACTTGATATTACCAATATTTTTAAACTTATTAATATGATGGTGACAATGATATGTTATTTTAATTGTACTTGATTATTTGTTGAAACTAAACCTGTGTTTGTATATTTATTGCCTATTTCTATTATTTAAAAAAAAAGCTTTAAGTGACATTTTGATATTCTTTATCCGTTTTTTGACTGTTTATAGAATTTTTGTCTGAAAAAAATGTTTAGTCCTTTTTTAGATGTGTTGCAAGTGCTGCCCTATTCTATTATTTGTCCTTTAACTTTTTATATATATACATTACTATATAGTCTTAAATGTTTAATATAGTCATATTGTCAACATTTTACTTTATAGTTTCAAGGTTTGAACATGTTACTTCAGGGTAAGAAAAATATTATTCTGTATTTTGTCCTAAAACTCCTTAGATTTTACATACTGATTTTTAACTCACCTGAATATTTCTTGTATAATGTGTGAAATAGGGCTCTATATATTTTTTTATTTCAAGTAATAGTGATCCATACACCTTATTTGTTGAATAAGCCTTATTTTTCCCATTGATTTGAATTATCTATTTAATCATATATTACATTGTTAGATAGATATATACATTTGTTTCTGGAATGTTCATTTCATTTCACTGATCTACTTGAATATTACTGTGCTGGTGTCATGTGTTTTAATTGCTAAGACTTTATAATGGATTTAAATTTTTAATATTTTACAATGGATCTTGACATTTAAAAAATAAATAAAATAAATTTGCACACACAAAAAAGAGAAGGAACTCTTACTGTTTGCAGCAACATGAATGGAATCAGAGAATATTGTGCTAAGTCAAAGAAGCCCGTCAGTGAAAGACAAATATCACATGACCTCACCTATAAGTGGAATCTATTCAACAAAATAAACTACCAAACAAAATAAACCATAGGCAAGGAATCATGGAACATACTGAAAGTGACCAGAGGGGATGGGTAAGGAGGACAATGGTGTAAAGGAGAAGGGAGTAAACAAAGAACATGTATGAATGACCCATGGACAAGAACAACAGAGTGGGAATGGACTGTGGGAGTTGGGGGCCATGTGGGATGGTTGGAAGAGGGCAAAGGTGGAAACATTGAGACAACTGTAAAAGCATAAACATGATTTAAAAATAAAATTTTAAAAAAGTTAAAAGACAGCCTATAGAATGTGGGAAAGCCTTTGCAAATCATGTATCAGATAAGGTTCTTATATCTAGAATACAGAAGAAACTTACAATTAAAAAAAAACTTAAACAGACCCAATATTATTTTATTTTATTTAATATTAATTTTTTTATTTTTAAACAGTTTTATTGTTGTTCAAGTGCACTTGTCTCCATTTTTCCCCCATTACTCTCCCCTGCCCTAACCACACCCACCTTCCACATTCAATACTCCCCCTACCTATCTTTGTCCACGGGTCATTTATAAATGTTTCTTGACAACCCTTCCCTTTTTTTGCCCCATTATTCCCCTTCCCTCTACTCTCTGGTTACTGTCAGTTTGTTCTTTATTTCCATGTCTCTGGTTATATTTTGCTTGTTTGTTTGTTTTGTTACTTAGATCCCACTTATAGGTGTGATCATATGGTGTTTGTCTTTTACCACCTGGCTTATTTCATAACATAATGCTCTCCAATTCCATCCATGCTGGCTCGAACGGTAGGAGTTCCTTCTTTCTGCTGTGTAGCATGCCATTGTGTATATATGCCACAGTTATTTGATCCACTCATTTACTGACGGACACTTAGGTTGCTTCCAGCACTTGGCTATTGTAAATTGTGCTGCTATGAACATTGGGGTGCAAAGGTTCTTTTGAATTGGTGCTTCAGGATTCTTATGGTATAATCCCAGCAGTGGAACTGCTGGGCCAAAAGGCGGCTCCATTTCCAGTTTTTTGAGAAAATTACATATTGTTTTCCACAGTGGCTGCACCAGTCTGCATTCCCGCCAACATTGTACTAGGGTTTGCTTTTCTCCACAAGCTCACCAGAACTGGTTGTTTGTTGCTTTCTGTATGATAGCCACTCTGGCTGGTATGAAGTGGTATCTCTTTGTGGTTTTGATTTGTATCTTTCTGATGGATAGTGATGCTGAACATCCTTACATATGTCTCTGGACCCTCTGTATGTCCTCCTTGGAAAAATGTCTGTTCAGGTCCTTTGCCCATTTTTTAATTGGATTGCTAGTCTTCCTGGAGTGGAGACGTGTGAGTTCTTTATATATTTTAGAGATCAAACCCTTGTCTGAGGTATCATTGGCAAATATGTTTTCCCATATAGTTGGTTCATTTTTCATTTTGCTGATGTTTACTTTAGCTTTGCAGAAGTTTTTTTTTTTTTTTTAATTTGATGAAGTCCCATTTGTTTATTCTTTCCTTTATGTCCCTTGGTCTATGGGACATACCAGTGAAAATACTGCTGTATGGAATCTGTGAAATTTTCCTGTGTATGTTCTCTTCTATGAATTTTATGGTGTCATGACTTATATTTTAGTCTTTAATCCATCTTGAGTTTATTTCTATGTGTGGTGTAAGTTGGTGGTCGAGTTCCATTTTTTTGCATGTTTTTGTTCAGATCTCCCAACACCATTTGTTGAAGAGGCTATTTTTACTCCATTGTATGCTTGCATCCCCTTTGTCATATATTAATTGACTACAGAGACATGGGTTTACCTCTGTGCTCTCTATTCTAAACAGATCCAATTTTAAAATGGGAGAAAGACTCTAATAGATTTTTCCCAAGGAGATATACAAATGTCCAATAAGCACATGAAAATATACCTAACATAAAATAGATATTAGATATTAGAGAAATACAAATCAAAGTTACAAGATTCCACTTCACAGCCAATATGATGGCTATAACTAAAAAATGGAAAATATCACATGTTGGTGAAGATGGGAAGAAATTTGAAAACTCATTCATTGCTGATGAAAATGTAAAGTGGTTTGGCCACTGTGGAAGTCACTGCTTATTCATCCAGCAGTTAAACATACAGATAACATCTGATCCAAAAATTCCATTCCCAGATGTATGCAGAAAATAACTGAAATGAGATGTGCAAACAAAATCTGTACATGAATGTACACAGCACTATTATTCGCAAAAGACAAAGGTAGAAAGAACCAAAATGCACATTAATGGATTAACATTTATCACTAACACTAAACTATCTAATGCCTCCTCTAATTCAAAAGTAAAATGGTTAGTGACATGCTACGTATCATTCAGATAGATACAAAAAAGAAGCCAATTGTAATCATCGTGTCACTATCTAAGCCCATGATCATATTATCAGAGGTGAAGTATATGAATTTTTCTGGAAATCATTTCATAGGAAACTTCCCAGAAATGTAGGTGTATCTCCTTGCACACAAACAAAACAGGATATCCATTTTACATTTCATTTTTCAAGGACTATTTCTACAGAGAAGACTATTCTCATTAAAATTTTTCAAACCATTGAACATTAGTGTCTGCCTTAACAAATGCATCATGCATGGCTACATTCAATATTATCTACTAAGTTTTGTTTGGTAAAAATGCCCTTTGGACTCAAGACTATGCTTATATAACTGCTGTTATATCATACGCACACACACACAGACACACACACACACACACCATACCACACAATTGACATCTCTAAGTTCTAAACTCAAATTCCTTCTCTCCTAGTAACATATTCTAACAAAAACTTAATGACTTCCCAGCATTTTGATTTCTGTGATTAAAGAATCTGGCACACATAGTTTGAAGGTCAGTTAGTACTAGCTTGTGAGCAGCACAAGAGATACAGAACAAAGATCTGCATGTGGACAGTTTACATTTAATCATCCTTTGGATAACATTTCAATGGCAATTGAATGTTGCAGCTGTTTGTAATCAACTTAGTGCTGATATCTCTTGAGAATTATGATATGTAACAGCTATTGAATTTTATATTCAAGCTGGTCTAAATCAGGTTGGGTTCTTTTAAAATAAGTGTGTTCTATAAGGACAAAATATGAATAATAAGATGTATTAGTTCTGCCTGTGATTTAGGAACAATATTAATCCTGAATTCCTTCTCCCTCATATTTTTGCTTGAAACAAGTCACTTAGGAAGTTTTCCATTTAGCTAAATGTGATGTTACTAATGTTTTCTTTATAGTATGTTCAGTTTCCCAATTGAAGACATGAACTTAATTGAGTCACATATATTTTTTCAACTGGTCCTTCCTGTGAACACAAACTAGCATTTTCCAGATACATTGGGGAGAAAGATACTAGCATAAATAAAAGTTTATAAATCAAAGCTGTGGCTGAGTCTAAATGTGACTGATGACACCTTAACTCATTGAAGGAAAGAAAATGGTGCTCACTCAATAGATGTTTTCAAAGCATCCATGATCAGAAGGAGAATATTTAAATTTTCTGAAAATGTCTTATAGATGTAAGTAATCTGTATAACTTAATAGTGCTTGGAATCTCACTGATTATGTCTCTCATCACCAAAACTGAAGCTTATGAACTCTTCATTCTGCCTGGCACTGACCCTTAGCAGAAGCTTAAAGACTTCCATTTCAATGTCACTCATTTTTTGCTGAGCACTTAAGTCTTCCCTTTTGGTGCCTAGTAACTAACTCATGGTTGTGCATAACTTCGCATTCCAGCCTTCAAAGCCTTCTCTCTCAGTTCCTTATATTTCAGATTTTTAATGTGTCATAGAAAAGTGTCACTTTTCTACTAATACACTAGTAATACACTAATACCCAGAACTCTTCCAAGAAAAACTTTTTCATTAACATATTCTGTACTTTAAACAAAAAAGAATGAGTACAAGAAACACTTTTAGATCCCTACAGGGGAGAATAAAGATGGCAGAGGAGTGGAAGACACACTGACTACCTCCTAGGACTAAACTGGAATTACAACTAAATTGTGGAGAAATCACCTGGAACAAACAACTGAACAATAACGAGAGAGTGGCCTTGTAATCTCGGAGACAGAAGAATTGGCTTCAGTACAATCTAACTGGTAAGCACTGCAGTAGAGACTCAAGAAGGTGCGCAGGGTGTCCATGGGAGGCAGCACCAGAAGGATATTGAAATGACCAGTTGGATCCCCCTGAGAAGAGCGAGGTCTAAACCAAAAGCGGGGATCTCTAGCCTACACCACTAGAGCCCAAAAAGTACACAGAAAACAGCCAGCTCAAAAAGTGGCAGGGTTACTCTCTGTCAGAGACAGGCGACTGGAGAAGCAAAGAAACATTTAAAGGGTTAATGAATAAATTATTATTTGCAGCCACTTACCATGGTCTCCAACAAAGGCGGGGACAGAGTGGGCTAGAGACACCTGAGGAGAGACTGGGGAAGGAGGCTTTGGGGAGAGAACTGAGAGAGTAGCTGGCAGGATCTTGGTGCTGAATTTTCCCCCATTAAGCAGCAGCCATCTTATTCAGGCAGAGACCATTTCCCCTGAGCCACAGAATCATGAGGACCCAATAACCCTGCCCCCAGGAAGGATTCCACTCCACCCTGTGCTGTCTAAGCCACCTAGTAAGTGCAGAGTAGCAGCCACAAATAGTAGATCCTGGGCTAAAGGGGATGCAGAGAGGTCTGGAGACACTTGAGAAGAGACCGGGTCCAGAAGCTTTGGGGAGAGAACAGAAAGTAGCCAGTGGGATCCCAGTGCTGACTCCTCCCACATACAGCAGCAGCTTGAGAGAACCCAATTACCCCACCCCCAGGAGGGACTCCATCCCACCCTGAGCTGTCTAAAGCAGCCTGCTGAGTGCAGAGAGAATAGATTAACAGCTGAAGGAGACAGCCACAGACAGAAGGTTCCTGAAATTCTCATAAAGACTGACTTATGTCAGACAGGGTACATATGACATCATCAGAAGCAGATGCTGAAAGTAAACACAGTGATATCCTACCATAGAACTTCACAACAAAAAATCATGAAATCAAGAAAGATCAACTTAAGAAGCATAAGCATAAGAGAAGAGTCTCACAAATAATGGGAAGACAAAGAAATACCTACCACTCGAAAAGAAAGGAGGATTCCCAAGAAAGAGAACTAGAGGCAAGTAAACTATCAGATGTTGAGTTCCAAACAATGGTTATAAGGAAGCTCAATGAGCTCAGTGAGCTCAGGGAGAATTACCAAAAACTACAGGGAAACTACGAGGAACTTATTGCAAAGTATATCAGAATGAAAAAGGACATAGAAACAATCAATAAGAGACAAGAGGAAAAGAAGAATACAATTTCTGAATTGAAGAACACACTAGAAGGAATCAAAACAGGCTAGATGAAGGAGACGATCTAATCAGAGAGGTGGAAGACAACGTAGAAAAAGCTCCCAGAAAGAGCAAGAAAATGAAAAAAGACTTAAAAAGAATGAAGAGGCATTGAGGGAGATGTAGGACACTCTGAAGCATAATAATATATGTATAGTAGGGATACCAGAAGGAGAAGAAAAGGAGGAAATGAAAGACAACCTGTTTGAAAAGATAATGAGGGAAACCATCCCTAATTAGAGGAGAGAAAAAGTCACACAAGTCCAGGAAGCACAGAGGGTCCCATTCAAGGGAACCCAATGAGGCCCACTCCAAGACACATCATCATTAAAATGACAAATAACAATGACGAACAGAGAATCCTAAAGAAAGCAAGTGAGAAAGAAGTGGTAACATATAAGGGGGCCCCGATTTGGCTATCAGCTTACTTCTCAACAGAAACACTACAGGCTAGAAGGGAGTGGCAAGAAATATTCCAAGTCATGAAAAGCAAAGGCCTGCGACCAAGACTGCTCTACCCAGCAAGGCTCTCAGTTAAAGTGGAAGGTGAAATAAGGAGTTTCCCAGACAAAAGAAGGCTAAAAGATTACACCTCCACCAAACCAGCACTGCAAAATATGCTAAAAGGACTGCTTTAAGAAAATGAAGAAAAAGAGTCTATGAATACCCAGTTCCTTTCACAGTTGCCAGTACTTGATATTACCAATATTTTTAATACATATTAATTAATCTGATTGTGACAATGATGTTATTTTAATTGTTACTTGAATATTTGTTTAAACTAAACCTGTTTTTGTATATTTCTCACCTATTTCTATTATTTTTAAAAAAGTTTAAATGACTTTTTGGTATTCTTGATCCATTTTTGATTAAACGTTTGTAGAATTTTTTCCATTAAAAAAAACTTTAACCCTTTTTTAGATGTGTTGCAAATACTTTCCTGTGCTATTACTTCTCCTTTAACTCTTTTATATGTATATTACTGTACAGTCTTAAATGTTTAATATAGTCATATTGTCAATATTTTACTTTATAGCTTCTGGGTTTGAATATTCTACTTCAGGTTATGAAAAATATTATTATGAATATTCACTGAAAACTCCTTAGATTTTACATATTGATTTTTAACTCAGCTGAATATTTCTTGTATAATATGTGTAATAGGGCTCTATATTTGTTTTATTTCAATTAACAGTGGTCCAAGCACCTTACTTGTTTAATAAGCCTTATTTTACCCATTGATTTGAAATGTCAACTTAATCATATAATCCATTATCAGAGAGATATATACATTTGTCTCTACAATGCTCATTATATTTCATTGATCAACTTGATTATTTCTTGTTGGTGCCATGTTGTTTTAACTGCTGAGATGTTATAATGGTTTTAAATTATTTAATATTTTATATTTCACTTTTGCATTTAAAAAGTATAATCAGTTTGCATGAAAGAAAGAAGGGAAGAAAGAAAGAGAGAAAGAAAGAGAGAATAAAGAAAGAAAGAAAGAAAGAAAGAAAGAAAGAAAGAAAGAAAGAAAGAAAGAAAGAAAGAAAGAAAGAAAGAAAGAAAGAAAGAAAGAAAGAAAGAAAGAAAGAAAGAAAGAAAGAAAGAAAGAAAGAAAGAAAAGAAAGAAAAGAAAATCCCTATCTTTCGCGACAACATGGATGGAACTGGAGAATATTAAGCTAAGCGAAATAAGCCCGTTGATGAAAGACAAATACCATATGATCTCACCTATAAGTGGACTCTATTCAACAAAATAAACTAATGAACAAAATAAACCACAGACATGGAAACATGAAGCAGACTGAAAGTCACCAGAGGGGATGGAGAAAGACAGTTGTGGAAAGAAGGAGAAGGGACTAGACAAAGAACATGTATGAATGACCCATGGACATGGACAACAGAGTGAGAATTGACTGTAGGAGTTGGGGGTGGGGGTGGGATGGGTGGAGAGGGGTAAAGGGGGGAAGATTGAGGCAACTGTTATAGAATAAACATGATTTATAAATTTATAAAAAGATCCCTATACACTATTCAAAGAGATGTAACTGGGTTTATAGATGGCATTGATTTTATTTTTTAAAGATTTATTTATTTATATTTAGAGAAGGGAAGGGAAGGAGAGAGGGAGGGAATGATCGATTTGTCATTGCCACTTGTATGCCCCTACTGTGGACTTGGCCCACAACCAAGGCATGTGCCCTGATTGGGAACTGAACTGGTGACCCTTTAGTTCCCAGGCTGGCACTCAATCTGCTGATCCACACAAACAAGAGCAGGTGGCATTGATTTTATTCCATAAGACAAATATTTATTTGAGCCCTACTACTTGCATGTAACGTTACATATAAACATGAAGCATTTAGTTTCTTATGGTATCTCTCAAATTGTCTCATATGTAATCAAAAGCAAGACAAATAGATGTGCTGCATGTGTTTAATGATGAAATATGATTTACAAACAGTATAACCAGAGGAGTATTAATGGAGAGTATGGCATTTGACCTAGATTTTGAGGAATGGGTAGGATTTCATTATATAGAGATTGGAGGTAGAAGATATACAAGGTGGACCAAAGGATACAAAGGGTGAAAAAAATAATAAAGATTGAAAATCACAGGCCTTTATGAAATGGTGAATAGGTCAATTTGACTAGAGAGTAATGTGGTTGGATGAAGGATCACAGGAAAAAAAAGGATATGGAATATCACATTAAAGAGTTTGGACATTATTTAATAAATATTCTTGAATAAAAGGTTTAATATAGGTTAAGAATTGTGCTAAGTACATTGATTAAATCACTTTCCCTGATCAATATATAAATATGTGAATAAATATTATGACCATTTAGAGTATGAGGAAATAAAAGCTAAGAGAGGTAAATTTCCTTCTACAGCATCACATAGCTATGAGAGTCAAAGATTGATTGAACTCACCCAGGTCTGTCTCTAAATCTGGAGCTCTTAAGGACTATATTCCTTAACCTCCCTTAATTTTCAGATTAACGGATCCATCTCACAAACATAACACTAAAGTGAGCAGGAAGAAAATACGAGGAATTTATTTAGAAAAATAATATATTATTGCAGGTTTTGAACTAAGGTGGCAATATTGAGAATGTAAAATTTAAAAAAATATGCAGGGAGATTTACTGGAAATAGTAGTATATGATGATTCATTTGACGTGGGATAATGTGATGAGTCAATGATCAATGTAGAATGATGATAGTGCAACTGAGAGAAATAGGAAAATTCAAAACGAAATGTGCAAAAAATACAGTCCTTAAACATATGAAAAAATGTTCACATATAATTAAAGAAATACAAATTATTTCTACATTGAGATAACATATCTCACCTATCAGATCAGCAGTAATTAAAAAATATGTCAAGACTTCAATTTCCATATTGACATATAAAAGACCTTAGAGTAGTCACACTCATCCTTAAAACAAAAACAAACAAAAGAGGAGAAAAAATATGGCAGAGGAATGAATGGGATTCGCACTGACCTCCTCTCAAGACCAAACTGGAATTGTGACTAAAAAGTGGAGAAATCACCTGGAAAAATATGGAATGCTACAGGGAGAGGAGCCTTAGAGCTGCGGACAGACAGTGGAATCAACTTTCACACATCCGAATGGGTGAGAAGTGCAGTGGAGGCTCGAGAGGGTGGGATGGGCGCCCACAGGCACCAGCACCAGAGGGACATTGAAACGCCCAGTAGGATCCCCCTGAGAAGAACAGGATCTGAGTTATAAACAGGGACTCCTAGACTATAGCAGCTGAAACCAGGAAAACACACAGACAGAACGCAACGCCAAAAAACAGGGGCGCTCTCTGCCAGAGACAGGTGGCTGGAGACGCAGTGACGTTTAAAGGGCCAACGCAAAAATTTGCAGTGGCAGCCACTTTCCTTGACCTCTGGGGAGAGGTGGCAGCAGGGTGTGTTGGTGCCTGAAGAAAGATTGGTGAGGAAAACTTTGTGAAGAGAACTAAGACAGTGGCTGGCAGAGTCCTGGTGATACCTCACCTCCCACTCTGCAGCTACCATCTCACTCACTTACTACCATCAATAAACCTGCCTTTTACACACTCCGCACACAGTTTGTGAACGTGTGGGCTAGGGGCTGAGTGCAGACTGGCTGGAAGAAAAAGAGGATTCCTGGGTAAAGAGGACACACAGCTGCCTAGAGACCCTTGTGGAGAGATTGGAGAATGAGACTTTGGGGAAAGAACTGGAGGAGTAGTCGGCGTTCCTAGAGCTGACTCCCTCACCTTTCCATAGTCTCCATTTTGCAAGGGCAGGCCTCACCCCTAAAAAGCCAAAAGTGGGAAAGCACACAATAGATGACCCTAAACTGCCCAGTGCTGGGGTACACACACGAGCAGGCCAGGGAGTTTGCGAGTGGGCTGGCGCCTGAGCCAGCTGGCAAGTGCCCAAGTGGGCTGGAGCCTGTGTGAGCAGACAGGTGTGTGGGCGACTGGGCCAGCATGCTAGTGCAGAGGCATTGGGGAAAGAACAGGAGTAGTCGGGATTCCTGGAGCTGACTCACTCCTCATTCCGTAGTCTCCATTTTGCACAGGAGGCCATGCCCCCAAAGACACAGAAGCAGCCGGGCCAGCCTGTGGCCACACAAGCCAGTGGGTGCGGGAGCCGGTTGGCCTGCGATTACAATGGTGTCCGCAGAAATAGTGGATCCTTTGCAAAAGAGGTCACAGAGCGGCCCAGAGACCCTTGAGGAGAGACTGGAGACAGAGGTGTTGGGGAAGGAACTGGAGAAGTAACCAGAGAGTCCCAGTGCTGAATCCTTCCCCAGTCCAAGTTCTTGATCTTGCTCAGGCAGACTAATCCCCTGAGTGACAGCAGCCTATATGGACACGATTGTCCCGCCATCAGGAGACACTGCTCTGCCCAGTGGTGCCTAAGCCTGACAGATAAGGACAGAGTGACCAGATTGACAATTTCAGGACACAGACACAGACAGTAGATTCCTGGAAGGCTCAAACAAACGACCCAAGGACAGATAAGGTAAACAACTGACAATATCAGAGGCAGACCCAGAAAGAAAAGAGAAAATAAATAAATAAAAAGACCTGCCTACTACCATAGAAGTTTAATCGACAAAGTCAGGAAATCTAGATGGATCTATTGAAGCAGAAGCAAAAATAAGAGACTGTCACAAAAATGGGAAGAAAAACAAGTTCTCCTCAAATGAGGGGAAAGGAGGAAGCCCCACAGAGAGAGTTAAATGAAATAAAGGCAAAGGAACTATCAGATATTGAATTCAAAACAATGGCTCTAAGGAAGCACAATGAGCTCAGCCACCTCAAAGAGAACTATGAGAAACTACAGGGAAACTATAAGGGACTTACTGCCAAATATATCAGCCTAGAAAAGGACATAGAAACTATCAAGAAGACACAAGAGGATATGATAAATACCATTTCTATATTGAAGAACACAACAGAAGGAATAAAGAGCAGGCTAGATGAAGCAGAGGACTGAAACAGCGAGCTGGAGGACAGGTAGAACAAAGCTCCCAGAAAAAACGCGAAATGGAAAAAAGACTCATAAAGAATAAAGAGGCATTTAGGGAAATGCAGGACACACTGAAACATAATAATAACAGCATAATAGGGATACCTGGAGGAGAAGGAGAGGAGCGAGGGAAAGAGAACCACTTTGAAAAAGTAATGGTGGAAAATTTCCTGAATTTGAGGAGACAAAAGGTCTCATGGGTCCAGGAAGCACATGAGGGCCCCATTCAAGAGGAACCCAATGAGGCCCAATCCAAGACACATCATCATGAAAATGGCAAATATCAAAGACAAAGAGAGAATCCTAAGGCAGCTGGGGAGAAAAAAGTAGTAACATACAAGGGAGCCCTGATATGACTAGCAGCTGACTTCTCAACAGAAACACTACAAGCCAGAAGGGAATGGTAAGAAATATTCCAAGTAATGAAAAGCAAGGCCTACAACCAAAGCTGCTCTACGCAGCAAGGCTCTCAATTAAAATAGAAGGGAAAATAAGGAGTTTCACAGACAAAGGAAGGCTAAAAGAATACATCTCTATCAAACCAGCACTATAAGATGTGCTAAAGGGCCTGGTTTAAGAAGATGAAGAAAAAGAGTGAGAAAGAGAAAAACACATGGAGAAAGGAAAAAAAAATGAGTAAGTTTCTATCAATAATAACTCTTAAAGTAAATGAACTAAATGCCCCAATCAAAAGACACAGGATAGCTGCATTGATAAGAAAACATGACCCACACATATGCTGCAGACAACAGACCCACCTCAGAACAAAAGACCTACACAGATTGAAAGTAAAGGGATGGAAAAATATTCGAAGCAAATGGGCAAGAAAAGAAAGCAAGGGTAGAAATGTTTATATTAGACCAAATAGATTTCAAAACAGAGTCCATTAAGAGACCCAGAGGGACACTTTATAATACTTAAAGGAAGAAACCATCAAGAAGACATAAACATTGTAATTTTATATGTACCAAACATAGGAGACGCCATATATATAAGGGAAATCTTGGAAGACTTCAAAAAAGATATAGACAGCAATACACTGATAATAGGGGATTTTAAGACCCCACTGTCAAAAATGGACAGATCTTCCAAACAATCAACAAGGATATTGTGGAGTTGAATGATGCACTAAATGAAATGGACTTAACTGACATATAGAACCTTACATCCCAAAGAAGCAAAATAAACATTGTTTTCAAATGTGCATGGAACTTTTTAAAAGATAGACCACAAGATAGGACACAAAGCAAGCCTCAGCAAAATCAGGAAAATTGAAATAATACCAAGCATTTTCTCAGAACACAATGGCTTGAAACTGGTAATCAACCTCAATGAGAAACATTAAAATCTTGCAAACCAATGGAGACTGAACTGTACACTATTAAACAATGAATGGGTCAATAACGAGATAAGAGAAGAAATCAAAAAGTTTCTGGAAATAAATTAAAATGAACATACAATAGTCCAAAACCTACGGGACACAGCAAAGGCAGTCCTGAGAGGGAAGTTCATACCCATACAGGCTTACTGAAGAAAGATAAAAATATTTCAAATAAAAGACGTAACACTACAACTTCAAGAATGGGAGAAACAACAAAAAATTAATCCCAGAGTAAGTACAAGGAAGGAAATAGTCAAGATTAGAGCAGAACTGAATGACACATAGACAAAAAGAACAATTCAAAGGATCAACCAATCCAGGAGCTGCTTCTTTGAAAAGATAAATAAAATTGACAAGGCTTTAGGCAGACTTAGTAAGAAAAAAGGACAGAAGACCCAAATAAATAATATCAAAAATGAAAGAGGAGAAATAACAACGATAACACAGAAATACAAAGGATTGTCAGAATCTATTATGAACAATTATATGCCAAGGAATTTGAGAACCTCGATGAAACGGACAAATTTCTACAAAGTATAATCTCCCAACACTGAAGGAGGAAGAACCAGAAAGCTTGTACAGACCGATAACAGCTGGGGTAATTGAAGCAGTAATCAAGAAACTCCCGGCACACAAAAGCCCAGGGCCAGATGGTTTCACAGGAGAATTTTACAAAAACATTTAAGGAAGAACTAACCCCTGTCCTTCTCAGACTATTCCAAAAAAACCAAGAGGAAGGAAGACTCCCAGACTCTTTCTATGACTCCAGCATCACCCTAGTCCCAAAACAAGATAAAGACCCTACAAAGAAAGAAAACTCCAGGCCAATTTTGCTGATGAACATAGATGGCAAAATCCTCAACAAAATATTGACAAACCACATCCAGCAATACATTAAAAAGATTATCCACCACGATCAAGTGGGATTCATCCCAGGCATGCAGGGATGGTTCAATATACGCAAATGAATAAACGTAATACATCACATAAATAAAAGAAAAGAAAACAACCACATGATCATCTCGATAGATGCATAAAAAGCAGTCGATAAGGTACAGCACCCATTTATGATCAAAACACTCAGCAAAATCGGAATAACTGGGTCATTCCTCAACGTAATAAAGGCCATATATGAAAACCCTACAGCGAACATCCTACTGAACAGGAAAAAACTGAAAGCTTTCCCACTAAGGTCAGGAACACAACAAGGATGTCCGCTTTCACGGCTTATTTTCAACATCGTATTGGAAGTCCTAGCCACAGCGGTCAGACAAGAGAAAGAAATAAAAGGCATCTTAATAGGAAAGGAGGAAGTAAATCTATAATTGTTTACAGATGACATGAGAGTATACATAGAAAACCCTGTAGACTCCACCAAAAAAATACTGAACCACTATGGCAAGCAGTGTGGAATTTCCTCAGAAAGCTGAAAATGGAACTGCCTTTTGATCCAGCGATTCCCCTGCTGGGACTATACCCTGAGAACACCAAAACGCCAATACAAAAGAACCTATGCACCCCAATGTTCATAGCAGCATAATTTACAATAGCCAAGTGTTGGAAGCAACCTAAATGCCCATCAGTAGATGACTGGATCAAAAAATGATGGTACATATACACAGTGGAATACTATGCAGCAGAAAGAAAAAAAGAAATACTAAACTTTGCGAGAGCATGGATGGAACTGGAGAGCATCATGCTAAGCGAAATAAGCCAGGGGGTGAAAGACAAATACCATATGATCTCACCTATAAGCGGAACCTAACCAACAATGCAAAGAAGCAAGGAAAATATGACCAGCAACACTGAAAGGAAAAGAAATCAACAGAGACAAGAGAGAAGCGGGGGGGCAGGGAAAGGGAAGGGAAGGGGAAAGTCAAGGAACATATAGCAAGGACTCATGGACAAAACCAAAGGGGAAGAGCTGAGGGAGGGAAGGTGGGAGGGGGCAAGGGAAAGAGGTGGGGGGAAGGCAGAGACAAATATATTTAAAAAGTAAATAAATTAATTAAAAAAAATAAAAAGTAAATAAATTAATTAAAAAAAATAAAAATAAAAAAATAAATTAAAAAAAAATACTGAACCAATTAAGTGAATTTGGCAGAACAGCAGGATACAAAGTCAATATGCAGAAAACAAAGGCATTTTTGTACACCAACAATGAAATAGAAGAAGAAGAAATCATAAAAAAATACCATTCGATATAGCAACAAGAAAAATAAAATACCTAGGATTAAATTTAACCAAGGAGGTAAAAGACCTGTATGCAGAAAACTGTACAATATTGAAGAACAAAATTAAGAAAGACACAAATAAGGTGAAGCATATACCATATTCATGGATTGGAAGAATTAATATTATCAAAATGCCCATGTCACCCTAAGCAATTTATAGATTCAACGCCATCCTTATTAAGATACCAATGACATATTTCACAGACATAGAACAGACATTTCAAAAATTTATATGGAACCATAAATGACCACGAATAGCCACAGCAATCTTGAGAAAGAAAAACAAAGTAGGAAGGATCACAATACCAGATATCAAACTGTATTACAAAGCCACTATACTCAAAACAATCTGGCTCTGGCATAAGAACAGACCCATAGACCAGTGGAACAGAAGAGAAAGCCCAGAAACAAGCCCAGGTCTCTAGGGGCAACTAATATTTGACAAAGGGTGCAGAAACATAAAGTGGAGTAATAATGGTGCTTCTTCAACAAATGGTGTTGGGAGAACTGTACAGGTACATGCAAAAAATTGAAATTGGATCATCAGCTGACACTATACACAAAAATAAACTCAAGATGGATAAAAGGCTTAAATATAAGTCGCAACACCATAAAAGTCCTAGAGGAGAACATAGGCAGGAAACTCTCAGATATCCCACGTAGCAGTATTTTCACTGATATGTCCCCCAAAGCAAGGGACATAAAGGAAGGAAAAAACAACTGGGACATCATCAAAATAAGGAGCTTCTGCATGACTAAAGAAAACATCAGCAAAATGAAAATGGAGCCTATCATATGGGGAAATATATTTGCTAATGATACATCAGATAAAGGTTTGAGCTCCAAAATATAAAAAGTACTCACTCTACTCCAAGAAGACAAATGATCCAATCAAAAAATGGGCAAAGGACCTGGGAGACACTTTTACAAGGGAGAGATACAGAGGGCCCAGAGACATTTGAAAGGATGCTCGGCATCACTAACCATCAGAGAATTGCAGATCAAAATCGCAATGAGATACCTCATCACACCGGTCAGAATGGCCATCATAAACAGATCAACAAACAACAGGTGCTGGTGAGGCTGTGGAGAAAAGGGAACACTAGCACAGTGTTGGTGGGCATGCAGCCTCATGCTGCCACTGTGGAAAGCAGTGTTGAATTGCCTCAAAAAGCTGAAAATTGAACTGCCTTTTGATCCAGTGATTCCTCTTCTGGGACTATACGCTACAAATACCAAAACACCAATTCATAAGAACCTATGCACCCCAATGTTCATAGCAGCACAATTTATAATAGCCAAGTGTTAGAAGCAACCTAAATGCCCATCAGTAGATGACTGGATCAAAAAACTATGGTACATTTACACAATGGAATACTATGCAGCAGAAAGAAAAAAAGAACTACTATACTTCGCAACAGCATGGGTGGAATTAGAGAGCATTATGCTAAGCAAAATAATCCAGGGGGCGAAAAACAAATACCATATGATCTCACCTATCAGCGGAACCTAACCAGCAAAATAAAGATGCAAGGAAAATAAGACCAGCATCACTGAAATAGAAAAGAAATCAACGGAGACAAGAAGGAAGGAGGGAGATGTGGGCCAGGGAAAAGGAAAGGTAGGGGCAACTCAAGGAATATATAGTAAGGACTCATGGATAAAGCCGAAGTGGGGAAGGATTAAGGGAGGGAGGGTGGTGCAGGGGAAAGTGGTGGGGGAAGGCAGAGACAAATGTATTTGAAAAAAATAATTAATTAATTAAAAAACTGATAAACTGAAAATCGATAACTTTTGCCGGACCCATCATAGAGTTGAAGCAGCAAGGCAGCCAACATGTGGAAATCTGTATAGTCAAGGGAATGCAGAAAGTCACAGCTAATATTTCCTTACCTTAATCAGAATCCACATCAGCGGTTAAATTTTAACACCACTTAAATGGTAATGTTGACTGAATCCAGAATCTATAGAGGCTGAATTAGGAGTAGCATGAGGGGGCAAATCAGTTTGGGGTGCAGTTTTAGAAACCCACTACAAGTGAGTGGATTTTACCTCTGTTGATCCCACTTCGTTCTCATAGTGATGGCAAAGTGGAAGGGTCAAGTCAAGGAACAATTATAAAGGACCCATGGACAAAGACAATAGTGGTGGGGAGGATTGAATGTGGGAGGTTCGGGTGGGCAGGGCAAAGCAAAGTAATTGTGGGGGAATATGGGGACAACTGTAATTAAACAACAACAAAATCCTAACTGATTCCCCTCCTGGCTCTGGCAGAGGGAGAGAAAGAGTAATTGTTCTGCTCTCCATAACAAAGACCTTCTGTACTAGTGAGAAAACTTTATAAGAGCCTTATTCCATCTGGCAGTGAGCATTTCTTACTCCAACTCCCTCTAGCCTTCCTATCTCACCAAAATCTAGTTCAGGAGGAAGATATACCATTGCAGAAACACTTGTGAAGGGACAATTGCCCAGTAAAACAATTAGATTGAATCAAAAGATTACAGAACATTGTCTCTCTCCCACACCAACAGGACTTAGAGCAAAATTTATAGCAATAAATTAATATATTTAAAAAGAAAAAATATTTAAACTCAATAACCTAATATTTATCCTCAGAGAACTAGAGAACATAAACAAGTTAAAACTAAAAAAGTAGAAAAAATTATAAAAATTAGAGCATAAATAAATGAAATTGATAACAGGAAAACAGTTTAAAAAAATGTAACCAAAATCTAGTTTTTAAAAAATTTTATTAAAGTTTTGGTGTGACAGTTAATAAAAGAATATAGGTTTCAAATATATAATTCTATAACACATCATCTGTATATAATATAGTGTTTACCACTCAAAGTCAAGCCTCCTTTCATCATTCTATATTTGACTCCCTTTACCCTTTTCTACCTTACCCTCACCCCCTTTTCCTCTGGTAACGACCCTACTATTGTCTATATTTATGAATTTTTGTTTTTCTTGTTTGTTTTATTTTATTGTTTTAAGTTTTATATCCTACATATGAGTAAAATCATATAGTTCTTGACTTTTTACATCTGACATTTTGCTTAGCATAATATTATCAAGATCCATTCATTTTGTCACAAATGGAAGTATTTAATCTTTTCTTATGGCCAAGTAGTATTCCATTGTATATATGTACCACTTCTTCATCCAATCATCTATCCCATGTCTTGGCTACTGTGAATAAACATAGGGGTGTAATAAACATAGGGCTGCATATATCTTTGCAAATAAATGTTATCAAGTTTTTTAAGTAGATACCCAGAATATGGATTGTTGGGTTATTGGTAACTCTATTCTTAGTTTTTTGAGGAAACACGACACTGTTTTCCACAGTGGCTATACCAGTTTTCATCCCCACAAGCAGTGTATGAGAGTTTCTTTTTCTCTACAACCTCTTCAATACTTGTTCTTACTTTTCTTGTTGATAGTAGACATCCTAAAAGGTGTGAGGTGATACCTCACTGTGATTTTGAATTACATTTCCTTAACAGAGAGTAAAGTGGAACATCTCTTTATGTATCTGTTGGCCATTTGTATGTCTTCTTGGGAGAAATGTCTTTCCAGGTCCTCTGCCCATTTTTTTAATTGGGCTGTTTGTTGTTGTTGAGTTGTGGAGTTCTTTATATATCTTAAATATTAACTGCTTATCAGAGCTGTTGTTTGCAAATTTCTTTTCCAATTCGGCTGGTTGCTTTTTGTTTTGTTAATAGTTTATTTTACTGCGCAGAATTGTTTTAGTTTGATATAGTTCGTTTTTTTGGCTTTTACTTCTCTGTGTTTGAGGTCAAATTCATAAAATCCCCTCTAAGACCAAGGTCCATAAGTTTAATACCTGTGTTTTCTTCTATATATTTTATGATTATCATAGATGAGATCCTGGAACAAAAAAAAGAGACATTAGGTAAAAACAAACTAATGATATTTGAATAAAGTATGAACATTTGTTAATTATAATTTTTCAGTATTGGTTCATCAATTGTAAGAAATGGATCATCATGTGAAATATTAATAATACAGGTAACTTGATGTGGAGGATTTGGGAATTATATATACTATTTTCACAATTTTTCTGTAAATTTAAAACTTTTTTCTTTTCTATATATATTTTATTTATTATGCTATTACAGGTGTTCCAATTTTTCCCCCTTTTCCCCCACCCACCCAATACCATTCCATTCCCTCAACAATCTCCCCTTTATTGCATGTCCATGAGTCATTCATAAAAGTGTTTTGGCTACTCCATTTCCTATACCATTCTTAACATTCCTCCTGCTATTCTGTACCTACCAATTTATACTTCTTAATCTCTGCACCTCTCCCACCACTGTGCTCTTCCCTCTCCCAATTGAATCCCTATAAATAATCTCTGCAGCTATTATTCTTTGTCTATTCTGCTTGTTTGCTGAGTTTGATTTTTAGATTTGATTGATGATAGTTGTGGATTTATTGCCATTTTAATGTTTATAGTTTTGATCTTCTTTTTCTTAAATAAGTCTCTTTAACATTTTGTGAAATAATAGCTTGGTGATGATGAATTCCTTTAGCTTTATCTTGTTTGGAAAGCACTTTATCTGCCTTTGCATTGTACTTTATTTATTTTTTAATGTATAAATCATATTTATTCTATTACAGTTGTCTCAATTTTTACCCCTTTACACCTCTCCACCCACCACACCTCAAACCCCACTCCGACAGTCAATTCCCACTCTGTTGTCCATGTCCATGGGTCATTTATACATGTTCTTTGTCTACTCCCTTCTCCTTCTTTCTACCATTGCCCTCTTTCACCCTTCCCTCTGGTCACTTTCAGTCTGCTCCATGTTTCTGTGCCTGTGGTTTATTTTCTTCATTAGTTTATTTTGTTGAATAGAGTCTTCTTATAGGTGAGTTCATATGGTATTTGTCTTTCATCAACTGGCTTATTTCACTTAGTTTAATACTCTCTGGTTTCATTCATGTTGTCACAAAAGGCAGCAGTTCCATCTCTCTATTTTTCTTTCTTTCTTAAATGCAGATTGATTTTATTTATTTATTTTAAAATGTCAAAGTTAATTATATTTAAAAAATTAAAACTCTTATAAAGTCTCAGCAATTAAAATAACATGACAGCAGCACAGAAATAATCAAGTAGATCAAAGGAACATAATGAACATTCTAGAGACAAACATATATATCTGTCTAACAATATATGATTAAATTGATATTTTAAGTCAATGTGTGAAATAAGGCTTATTCAACTAATAAGATGCATGGACCACTATTACTTGAAATAAAACAAATATAGAGCCTTATTTCACACACTATACAAGAAATATTCAGCTGAGTTAAAAATCAATATGTAGAATATAAGGAGTTTTTGGAGAAAATACAAACTAATATTTTTTGTGACCTGAAGTAAAATATTCAAACCCAGAAGCTATAAAGTAAATATGGACAATATGACTATATTAAACATTTAACTATCTAGTAGTATACATATAAAAATTAAAGGACAAAGAATAGAATAGAAAAGTATTTGCAACACATCTAAAACATGGTTAATAGGTTTAAAAAAAACAAAAGCTCCACAAAGCTTTAATCAATAAATGGATAAATACCAAAATATCATATAAAGCTTTTTAAAAAAAAACAATAGAAATAGGCAAGAAATAAACTAAAACAGGTTTAGTTTCAATAAATAGTAAAGGAACAATTAAAATAACATCATTGTCACAATCAGATTAATGAGTATTGAAAATATTGGTAATATCAAGTATTGGCAACTCTGAAAGGAACTGGGTATTCATAGAAACTTTTTCTTCATCTTAAAGCAGTCCCTTTAGCATATTTTGCAGTGCTGGTTTGGTGGAGGTGTAATCTTTTAGCCTTCTTTTGTCTGGGAAACTCCTTATTTCACCTTCCACTTTAACTGAGAGCCTTGCTGGGTAGAGCAGTCTTGGTTGCAGGCCTTTGCTTTTATCACTTAGAATATTTCTTGTCATTTCATTCTGGCTGGTAGTGTTTCTGTTGAGAAGTCAGATGCTAGCTGAATCAGGGCTCCTTTATATGTTACTACCTCTTTCTCCCTTGCTTGCTTTAGATTCTCTGTTTGTCTTTGATATTTGCCATTTTAATGATGATGTGTTTTGGAGTGGGCCTTATTGGGTTCCCTTGAATGGAACCCTCTGAGCTTCCTGGACTTGTGTGACTTCTTCTCTCTTCCCATTAGGGAAGTTTTCCATCATTACTTTTTCAAACATCTTCTCTATCCCTTCCTCATCCTCTTCTCCTTTGGTTATCCCTATTATACGAATATTATTATGCTTCAGAGTGTCCTACATCTCCCTCAATGCCTCTTCATTCTTTTTAAGTCTTTTTTCAGTCTTGCTCTTTCTGGGAGCTTCTCTCTACCTTGTCCTCCAGCTTGCTGATTCGGTCCTCAGCTTTATCTAGCCTGCTTTTGATTCCCTCTACTGTGTTCTTCAATTCAGAAATGGTATTCTTCATTTCTTCTTGTCTCCTATTGATAGTTTATATTTGCTTTTTTATGCTGATACAGTTTGCAGTAAGTTCCTCGTAGTTTCCCTTTAGTTTTTGGTAATTCTCTCTGAGCTCACTGAGCACATTAAGCTTCCTTAGAACCTTTGTTTGGAACTCAGTATCCAATAGTTAACTTGCATCAATTTCATTTATTTCTCTCTCTTGGTATTCCTCCTTTCGTTTTGACTGGGAGGTATTTCTTTGTCTTCCCATTTTTTGTGAGGCTCTTCTCTTTTGTTTCTGCTTCTTCGGTTGTTTTTCTTGATCTCCTGACTTTGTGGTGTGAACTTCTATGGTTGGAAACAACTGTTTTTACTTTCTGGATCTGTCTCTGATGATGTCAGATGTTGACCCTGTCGAACCTTAGGCAGTCTGTTTGAGACTTCCAGTAATCTTCTCTTTGTGGCTGTCTCCTTCAGCTGTTAGTCTATTCTCTCTGCACTCAGTAGGGCACCTTAGACAGCTCAGGGTGGGGCGGAGTCCCTCCTGGGGTTGGGGTTATTGAGTCCTTTCATGCTGCTGCCCTATGGGGGAGGAGTTCACACTGAGATCCCACCAGATACTCTCTCAGTTCTCTCCCCAATCCCTCCATCCCCAGTCTCTCCTCAAGTGTCTCCAGACCTCTCTGCATCCCCTTTCGCCAGGGATTTACAGTCTGTGGCTGCCTCTCTGCACACAGCAGGCAGCTTAGACATCAAGAGGTAGGTGGAATCCCACCTGGGGGCGGGGCTATTGGGTCCTTTGACACAGGTGCCACTCAGTGGCATGGTCTCTGCCTGAGCAAGATGGCTGCTGCCGCATGTGGGATGAATCTGCACCGAGATCCTGCCGGTTACTCTCCTGGTTCTCTCCCCATAGCCTCCTTCTCCAGTCTTTCCTCAGGTGTCTCTAGTCCACCCTCCCCCCGCCTTTGCCGGAGACAAGGATAAGTGGCTGCAAATAAAAAAAAAAATTGCGTTGGCACTTTAAGCAGTTCTTTGTGTCTCCAGCCACCTGTCTCTGGCAGAGAGCAACCCTGCCACTTTTCGCAGCTGGCTGTTTTCTGCGTACTTTTTGGGCTCTGGTGCTGTGGGCTGGAGATCCCCAGTTTTGGTTTAGACCCCGCTTTTCTCAGGGGGATCCAACTGGCCGTTTCAATATCCTTCTGGTTCTGCCACCCGTGGGCGCCCTGCCCACCTTCTCTGGTCTCTACCGCACTCCTTACCAGTTAGATTGTGCTAAAGCCAATTCTTTTGTCTCTGAAGTTGCAACGCTCCTCTCTTGCTTTTGTTCAGTTGTTTGTTCCAGGTGATTTCACTACAATTTAGTTGTAATTCCAGGTTGGTCCTGGGAGGAGGTCAGTGTGACTTCCACTCACTCCTCTGCCATCTGGATTCTCTCTTGCCCCTCCATTCTAAATGATAGTTTTGCTGGATAGAGTAATCTAGGTTGTATTTCCTTGCTTTTCATCACTTATAATACTTTTTGTCAGTCCCTTCTAGCCTGCAAAGTTTCTTTTGAGAAATCAGCTAACATTCTTATGGGAGCTCCTTTGTAGATAACTACCTGTATTTCTCTTGCTGCTTTTAAGATTCTGTCTTTATCTTTAACCTTTGGCATGTTAAATATGATGTGCCTTGATGTGGTCCTCTTTGTGTCCATCTTGTTTTGGACCCTCTGTGCTTCCTTCAAAGAGTCCAATAAGGAAAGTTTTCTTTCATTATTTTTTCAAATAGGTTTTCAATTGTTTGTTCTTTCTCTTCTCCTTCCAGCACCCCTTTAATTCAAATGCTCTTACATTTGAAGATGTCCCAGAGGCTCCTTAGCCTATCTTTATTTATTTTCTTATTCTTTTTCCTTCTTGCTGTTCTGATTAAATGCTTTTTGTCCCTTATGTTCTAAATCATTGATTTGATTCTTGGCGTCATCCCTTCCACTTTTGGCTCCTTGTGAATGTTTATTTCACTTAGTGTAAACTTCATTTCTTCCTGGGTCTTTTTTATGTTGTTCAAGTACCCAGTGAGTTCCTTGAGCATCCTAATAACTTGTGTTTTGAACTCTGCATCTGATAGATTGCTTATCTTCATTTTGTTTCATTCTTTGTCTCGAGTTTTGCTCTGTTCTTTGACTTAAGTCATATTTATTTTTCTCATTTTGGCAGCCTCCCTGTGTTACTTTCTGGTTGTTAGGTAAAGCTGCTTTGACTTCCTCTCTTAATAGTGTGACATAATGTAGAAAAACATATGAGGATGGGGCAGCTCATGTGAACCAGGTGTATGGTGTCTCTGATATGATGTGTCCACTTTGTAACTCTGTATGGGGGAGGGCTCTGAAAAGAGACTATGGCTGCTGCCTGGCCTCTGCGGATTTTCCCAGGAGGAAGCAGTCCCTGAACATTCACCCTGATGCCAGACATTTCAGTTTCTCCCCGCTTGCAACCATTGGCCCTCCAGCTGCTGCGCTGGTGCTAGAGCCTAGAGGGAGCGAGTCCGCATTAGTCCTAATTCCATTTCAGGCCCTTTAAGAGGAAACACCTGAGAATCCTGAAATTTCTTACTCTGCCTCTATCCCAATTGGTTTCCACAGCCAGAAGTTACAGGGGCTTACCTTCCTGGCACTGTAACCCTGGGCTCAGTAATGTGGTGCGGGGCTGGGATGCCTCACTATCAAGGTTTTCCTCCCAAGTTTTATCCAACTTACATCTCCATATCTCTGTATCTCCATCTCTCCTACGCAACTGGATGAATGTGACTTCTTTAATTCCTTGTTTGTCAGACTTCCATACAGTTCAATATTCTGATGATTCTGAGTGATAGTTCTTTTGTATTTTAGTTTTAGTTTTCTTATGCTTGTGGGAGGAGGCGAGCCGTGTTTATGTTTACCCATCCCTGCATCTTGACTGGAGGTCCTAAAACTTTTGTAAAATAGAAAATATTAAATGTAGAAAAAACCCAGCAGTCTCCTCCCATAGAAGTTTATACCACAAAGCCAGGAAATCAAGATAGATGAATTTAAGAAGCAGAAGCAAAATAGAAGAGCCTTACAAATAACGGGAATACAAAGAAACACCCCCCCCCCAGTTGAAGGGAAATGAGGGATCCCCACAAAGAGAACGAAATGAAATAGAGGCAAGTAAACTATCAGATATTGAGTTCAAAACAACGGTTCTAAGGAAGCTCAATGAGCTCAGTGAGCTCAGGGAGAATTACCAAAAACTACAGGGAAACTATGAGGAACTTACTGCAAGCTATATCAGAATGAAAAAAGGACATAGAAACTATCAATACACCAGAAGAGGAAATGAAGAATATAATTTCAGAACTGAAGAACACAGTAGAAGGATTCAAAATCAGACTAGATGAAGCAGAGGACTGAATCAGTGAGCTGGATGACAAGGTATAAAAAAGCTCCCAGAAATAGCAAGAAAATGAAAAAAAAAAGACTCATAAAGAATGAAGGGGCATTGAGGGAAATGCAGGACAACATGAGACACAATAATATTCATATAATAGGGATACCAGAAGGAGAAGTGGAGCAAGGGATAGAGAACCTGTTTGAAAAAGTAATGATGGAAAACTTCCCTAATTGGAGGGAAAAAAGTCATATATGTCCAGGAAACACAGAGGGTCCCATACAAGAGTAACCCAATGAGGCCCACTCCAAAACACATCATCATTAAAATGGCAAATATCCAAGACAAATAGAAAATCCTAAAGCAAGCAAAGGGAAAGAGGGAGGGAGTAACACATAAGGAAGCCCCAATACAGCTAGCAGCTGACTTCTCAACACAAACACTACAAGCCATAGAGGAATGGCAAGAAATATTCCAAGGAATTAAAAGCAAAGGTCTGCAACCAAGACTGTTATACCCAGCAAGGTTCTCAATTAAAATGGAAGGTAAAATAAAGGGTTTCACCGATGAAAAAGGCTAAAAGAATACGCCTCCCCTATACCAGCGTTGCCAGAATGCAAAAGGGACTGCTTTAAGAAGATGAAGAAAAAGAGTCTATGAATGCTCAGTTCTTTTCACAGTCACCAATACATGATATTACCAATATATCTAAGTTATTAATCTGATTGTAACAATGATGTGTTATTTTAATTGTTACTTTATTATTTTTTTGAAACTAAATCTGGTTTTGTATATTTCTTACTTACTTCTATTATTTTTAACAAGCTTTAAATTACTTTTTTGATATTTTTGTCCATTTTTTTATTAAATGTTTGTAGAACTTTTGCCCTCAAAAAGCCTCTTAACCCTTTTTCAGATGTGATGCAAATACTTTCCTATTCTATTCCTTGTCCTTTAACTTTTTTAATATGTATATTACTGTATAATCTTAAATATTTAATATAGTCATATTGTCAATATTTTACTTTTTATCTTCTGGGTTTGAATATTTTACTTTAGGGTAAGAAAAATATTTTTATGAGTTTTCACTGAAAACTCCTTAGATTTTACATATTGATTTTTAACTCACCTGAATATTTTTTGTATAATGTATGAAATAGGGTTCTATATTTGTTTTATGTCAAGTAATAGTGATCCATACACCTTATTTGTTGAATAAGCCTTCTTTTTCCCATTGATTTGAAATATCAATTTAATGATATATTACATTGTTAGACAGATTTATATGTTTTATTCTAGAATGCTCATTTTATTTCATTGATCTCCTTGATTATTTCTGTGCGGTATCATGTTGTTTTAATTACTGAGACTATATAAGGGGTTTAAATTTTTAATATTTTACAATTGATCTTGACATTTAAAAAAATGAATAAAATCAATCTGCATTTAAGAAAAAAGAAAGTAAGGAGTAACCCCTATCTTTTGTGACATCAGGGATGGAACTGGAGAATATTATGCTAAGTGGAATAAGCCAGTCAGTGAAAAAGAAATATCATATGATCTCACCTATAAGTGGAATCTATTCAACAAAATAAACTAACAAACAAAATAAACCACAAGCAAGGAAACATGGAACAGACTGAAAGGGATCAGAGGGTATGGAGTAGGAAGACAATGGTGGAAAGAAGGGGAAGGGACTAGACAAAGAACATGTATGAATGACCCATGGACATGGACAACAGAGTGGGAATTGACTGTGGGAGCAGGGGTGGGGGTGGGATGGGTGGAGAAGGGCAAAGGGGGAAAATTTGAGACAATTGTAATATAATAAATATGATATAAAAACAAAAAAAAGAAAAAGAAAAAAATAAAATTAATTCAATAATACAGATTTGACATACACAAGGTTTTTGGCTTCAACATTATTTGTAAATTTGTAATACTAGAAAGATCCTAAATGTTCATATTTAACAGTACAGTTGAATAATCTGTAATGTAGCCATATGACAGAATACTATGCAACTGCAGAAAAGAATGAAGAAGAATGAATGAATTGATATGGAGTGACTTCCAAGATATATTGTTAAAAAAATTATAAGTGCAAAGATTATATATAGTGTGCTACTTTTGCAGAATTAAGATGGGGAAATAATGGAGCATACACATATCTGCTTTTTTTTTCAAAAAAAGAAACAGAAGGAAGATGAAACAAAAACTAAAGGGATTAGTTACCTACAAAAGTGAATAGGAAATTGATAAAAAAAGATGCTGGATGGGTAAAATTGTAATGCGTCTGGGATAAAAATGAGGCTTCTCTATGCACATGTTTCTGAGTAGTTTTACTTTTGGAAACCTGTTAAAATTTTACTTAAAAATAAAAAATATATACATTTATTCATACATACATACATTTAACAAGGATTGGAAGGGGCTCAGAAATTAAATAAAAAACATATGAAGCCATCTCTTTGTCACAGTCACAATTAAAGCAGATACAAAGGTGGTAACTTAACCAAGTAATTCTTGAACATGTTAATTTAATATATTGCCTCAAGTTAAAGACATAGATCTATATCTACCATACTTTGAGAAGCAATTCTAAAACTACTTTATACGTCTTCATTATTGTGGATAATGAAAGCCAGTTTTCTCAGTGTCCTTAAACAAGTTACAGTGAGAAAACAGGGAGCGCTAGAATGAACTCTGTATTATGGGATTAAAATCAGTATGAACTCAATGTTCGTAATATACATACAGATAACTAGAAAAACAGAGAGATGTATTTGCATATATATGTACATATCTTTCTTAGCTCTGTCCACCAAGAGGGCCTAGAAGCAAGGATATCTGTTACCAGGGCACACACCAAACGCCAAAGAAAGCTGGAATTTGGCCTAAGCCTAGCATAGTACTTAGAAATGGATATTTACTAAATGACAAATATCCTCATTGTCATCATTTCATTTTAGCATGATCACCATAACATGGAAAGCTGACTGCATGTACTGAGAAACACTAAACAAATAAAAGCAGAATGAGGACAAGATTAAAGAGGGAATAATTGAGAAGCCAAATTTATTTTTTATTGTTGTTCAAGTACAGTTGTCTCCATTTTTCCCCCACCACCTTCCCCTGTCCCACCCACCCCACCTCCCACCCTCAATCCTAACCCCCTTTGGCTTTGTACATAGGTCCTTTGTATATGTTCCTTGATGACCCCTCCCCTTCTTTCCCCCATTATCCCTCTACCTTCTCCCCTCTACTTACTGTCAGTTTGTAATTTATTTCAATGTCTCTGGTTATTTTTTGCTTGCTTGTTTGTTTTGTTGGTTAGGTTCTACTTATGGGTGAGATCATATGGTATTTTTCTTTCATCACCTGGCTTATTTCATTTAGCATATTGGAGAGGCCAAATTTCTGATGAAGTACAAATTTCTATAAAGGGGTGGGCAAAAGTAAGTTTATAGTTGTGAGTACATGAAACACAGAGTTTTTTATTATTACTTATTGGTTATTATATTATTTCTATTATAACTGTAAGTGTACTTTCCCCTGTATAATGAATTTTTACCTTGGAAAAGAAGATCACACCTTCTGCCTCTCAGTAAAGAGTGAGGAAGAGAAAATGATTGAAGAAATACATAAACATTTTAGAACAGGAAAAAAATACCTTTGATCTTCTCAGAAGAATATCAAGTGAAATCACCCAATGAAAGGAATGGACTTTGTGGGAGAAAGGTCTGGGTTACAGTTTGGAATATTTGGATTATGTTAGAATTATCACTTCTGTAGTATTGTGATATAGAGACAAGATATAAATAAAAAGGTCTCCAGAGCAGCAGAGAGTGACTACATAAGTCAAGTAATGTGATTTGCTAGTGAATTCATTTTACAGCAATATTAGTTACCATCAAAAACACAGATGGGTAGAAGAGGGCAAAGTGAAAAAAATTGAGACAACTGTAATAGAATAAACATGACTTTTAAAAAATTTGTCCTCGAACAGAAAAAAACAAAAACAACAACAACACAGTTTAGTATTTAACTAGTCTCAACTTTTTATTATGCTTTAACTTTGTCTCCCTAATTTTAACTTTCTTAGGTAAGATAACATTTCTTATATAGCATTTACATCTTCTATTACATCTATTACAATGAATGGGAAATAACATATTCATAGCAGAAGACTGAAAACACATGAAAAACTATATTTTCTACTTGGACATTGTGATAGTCCTACTTTTAGATTTTGCTTAGTTCTTTCACCATTTTCCAAGATGATTGGAGAAATGCATAAATTTCCTTACAGGAAATTTTTTATTCCCAAAGGAGTTCGGAGAGAATGAAAGACTGCACAGCTACCCTTCATTTTTTAGCAGTGGATTATCCTTGGCAAATCCGTTGTCCTGGGATAGAATTCCCTAGTACATGGGAAAATAAAAACTTTTTAACATCATCCTAAGGATAGCATAATTAAGAAAGGAAGCTATTTCTCAAAAATCCAAAACTTCACTCTAAGTTCTAATTAGTATTTGGATTATTCATTATTTTGAAATATCCACCACACCACTCCCTGTCACTATTAAGGGGTATCAAAAGACATGGTTATACCTTAAGAGCCAAGCACTCCTTCCTAGTTGTGGATTATGAACAGTGAGTCACACTTATCAGAAGATGACATTTTGAACTGCAGCTTTTCTCCAGACTCACAGGTTTAATTCCATTCTAACAACTCCACTGCAGTCCATGAAATATTTACATTGTTTCTTGATAAATTATATACATTATTTACCATATCATCTATTAAATATTTACCACCTTTCCAAATATGCCATGTATCCACTCTCCTGCTCTTGTTTCCTTTAGCATTAAAACAGAAAAGGCCAAGCCCTGTGGAAATCCGGAGAAAGTGACTGTGACAAAAAAAGCAGAGGAGGAAAAATGTAAAGAGAGTCAGAAGGCAGCTATTTGAAAAAGAGATCTATGATATATACTCACTGTTTTCTCCCTTCTCTTCCTCTGACTGGAATAATCATTTCTCTCACTTAAGAAAGATACTTATTTTTCCAATAATTTATATACATAAATAACCTAATAGAAACTACTCTGAAATTTTCAGGAGCCATGCTTTAGGGTGGCTTGATATATAAAATTGTCTAAGAGAAACTTATGTTGGGAGCAGGAGTCAAGACACTGGCCTACCTTATCCACAACTCTTCCATACAGGAAGTAGTGACATACATTTAACTGTCCATAAGCAATATAATGATTCACTCTCCTGCAAACAGAAGAAAATATTATCAATAGGATATACATATGGTAATTTTGATGAGCAATGAATGTCTATATCATTTTTTTAAGCTCTGAGAGATACCCAAACCAAAAAAAAAAAAAGAGAGAGAGAGACAGAACTAATTGGTTCCCACTTGAGAACTTTAACTCATTCATTGTTCTTTAACTTGTTTATTGTACCCAAAGTAGGCATCTTAGAGATAGCTAATTAGCTACCAATTAGTTATGTATTGTCTTCTTCCATTAAATTTAACATAAACTTGATTTTTAGAGAAACATACTAATGCCCATTTAAAACATTATATTTCCCAGCCTTCTTCTCACTTGAGGGTGGCATATGACTAACATCAGACTAATGAAGATTATGTGGGACT
The DNA here is from genome assembly GCF_021234165.1 of Pteronotus mesoamericanus. Taxonomy (NCBI): domain Eukaryota; kingdom Metazoa; phylum Chordata; class Mammalia; order Chiroptera; family Mormoopidae; genus Pteronotus; species Pteronotus mesoamericanus. Next base: position 2,010,473 of record NW_026555150.1, read on the forward strand.
TCCAGAGGTTCCCCATGTGGGGAATATGGCTGTGTTCCTTTCTCTTTCCATCTTGCTCCCTGAAACCTGAAGATGATAACTGGAGCACCAGTAGCCATCTGAACCATAATGATGAAGACCACATCATAACAATAAAACAGCAAATACCTGGACAAATCTGGGTCTCTGATAGCCATGGAGCTTCTTTACCAGCCCTGAGCTGCCAACCTTAGCACTTATTTTACATGATAGAGAAATAAATCTCTGTCATAGCAAAGCCACTCTGTTTTATGTCTCTATTATATATAGCTACCCTTAATCTGTACTAATATAGCTAGGTTCATGTGCTATTTCTCCTTCTCAACCATTTAAACCTACAGACACTGAGTACCCTTATGTATGTCTATTTGCTGTCAAAACTTTTTCTGAGAGCAATTATTCAAATCTTAGTGGTGTAAATATAGCTCTGTGGATTATTTCAGTCATAGTTAGCTATCCACTCTGCACGAAGGATTGTATTTGTTCCTGCTTATTTGAAATCAAAGGATACTTTTCTACGGTAATTCTGAACACCTTAAATTATTTCTCTTCCAATTTAAAATGGGCTGTCTTAGAAATGGTTTAGTGCTGCCAATATACTGAAGATTTTATTGATGTCCATATCCTAGAGCTGTCAAAACCTTGCTGGTTAATTTTATTTGTTTAATTGAGTACTTATTTGATATTGCCATGCAGCTATAAATGCTTCAACATATTTGACTTATATGCAACAATTAAATTCCTAAAGTCTCTCATTTGATTCATGTACAAAATTGTTTCAAAATTTCCTTAAACTGGACTTTAGTTCAACAGACTTTTTTTTCAATTACAGCTTACAATCAATATTATTTTGAATTAGTTTCAGGTGTACAGTGTAGTGGTTAGACAATCATACACTTTACAAAGTAATCCCCCTGATATTTCAAGTATTCACCTGGCACTATAAATAGTTAGTACAATATTATTTATTATATCCCCATGCTGAACTTTACATTCTTGTGATTATTTCTTAACTACCAATTTGTACTTCCTTTTTAAAAGATTTTATTTATTAATTTTAGACAGAGTGGAAGGGAGAGAGAAAGAGAGGGAGAGAAACATCAATGTGTGGTTGCTGCTAATGTGCTCCCCACTGGGGACTTGGCCTGCAACACAGGTATGTGCCCTGACTGGGAATTGAACTAGTGACCTTTTGGTTCACAGGCCAGCACTCAACCCACTGAGCCACACCAGCCAGGACCCAATTTGTATTTCTTAAGTCCTTTACCTTTTTCATACAACAACCCAACACCCCTCCCCTCTGACAACAAATATTTCTTGAATGCTTATCACATGGTAAGAAATAAAAAAGCAAACTGATTTGAAACTGAAGAAGTTCAAAAACTCATAAATACAACCTCAAAAGGGAGAGGAGTGCTGATAGTTTAGGGAAGCATTTGAATTAACATTATCCTTAAATGAATGGGTGCTATAATTGCATTCTTGTCTTAAATGTAGTCATCTGTGGCATCAATCAATATCTCTTTGAAAATATTCTAGATTTTCTATTTTGTTTCACTGAAACATGTTGAATCAACTCATATTGTAACTGAGATTTCCTGAAATCTCTGCTTTCCAATGTTAAAAATAACTAAAGTGCATTCCAGGTGTTTTTATAGGGAGAATATTCTTTAAAATTTGCTTGAATAAATCTTAAAATCTTTTGATTAAAACTGATGGTTTTATAAACCTTCAACAAAACTGTATTTCTATATCAGCAACTTCTTCAGAAAAATCAGATGAATGGCATTGACTTTGACTATTTTGATATTTAATGAATAAAGGTCTATTTTATGTTATAAATAATCTAGGTAAAAGTAGAAGTGTTCTCAACTCTGTATTTCCAAATGGTATACTGTTCTGTAGTTAACTAAATGCTGCAGTTTGAAACAGAATGATCAGCAAGAATATTGACAATGGATGACATTGTTTCTAGGTTTCTAGGTCCAATGCAATCTTTTTGGGCTTTATTTAACCTGATTTCTCCATTTAGATTGAGTAAGTCATCGCTGTATCCCCTTCAGTGTGAAGTTGGTCTCAATGGTTTTGCATAAGGGGAAGGGTGGGCTGGATGAAAAAAGGTGAAGGGATTAGCCAAAGAACATATACACATGACACATAGACAAGGACAACAGTGTGGGGATGTCCAGAGGGAAGGGGTGGGGCAGGTTCTGGGTGAAGGTGAGCACAGTGGGGACAGAATAGGGACATCTGTAATAGTGTCAACAATAAAAATAAAATTATATATATCAGATTTTGAACAAACTCTAAAACCCAACCCCATATGAACTATATAGATGATTTGCTATACTCCCACCTGGTCTCTATTTTTGTTTCCTTTTTCCTTTTTTATTTTTTTAATAAAATTTTATCTCACTTATTTCTTTTATTTTTCTATTTTTTTTAAAATTTTTTCAAATACATTTGTCTCTGCCTACCCCCCACCGCTTATTTTTCTATTTTTTATCACTGTTCAAGTACAGTTGTCTCCATGCCTCCCCCCACTTCTTTCCCCCACCCCACCTACCCCAAAATCTCACTCTCAATCCTACCTCTCTTTGGCTTTTTCCATGGGTCCTTTATATATTTTTCTTGATGACCCATCCCCTTCTTTCTCCCGTTTCCAACTCTGGTTACTATCAGTTTGTTTTTTCTTTCCACGTTGCTGGTTATATTTTGCTTGCTTGTTTGTTTTGTTGATTAGGTACACTTATGAGTGAGATCATATGGTATTTGGTTTTTAACCCCTGGCTTATTTCACTTAGCATAATGCTCTCCAGTTCCTTCCATGCTGTCTCAAAGGATAGGAGTTCCTTCTTTCTTTCTGCTGTGTGGTATCCCATTGTGCATATGTACCATAATTTTTTGACCCACTCATTTACTGATGGGCACTTTGGTTGCTTCCAGCACTTGGCTGTTGTAAATTGTGCTGCTATGAACATGGGGTGCATAGGTTCTTTTGAACTGGTGATTCAAGATTTTTAATATATAATTCCAGCAGCGGAATTGCCAGGTCAAAAGGCAGTTCCATTTTTAGTTTTTAAGGGAAATTCCATACTGTTTTCCACAGTGGCTGTACCAGTCTGCATTCCTATCAACAATGTACTAGGGTTCCCTTTTCTCCATAACCTCTCCAGCACTTGTTGTTTGTTGATTTCTTAATGATGGCCATTCTGACCGGTGTGAACTGGTATCTCATTGTGGGTTTAATTTGCATATCTTTTATCATTCTTTTTTTAAATAAACTTTGAAATTGTGAATTACTTTATTTTAAACCAGATGAATTTGTTTAAATGAGAGCAAATGTCTATATATTATTGATGATCCCTGAATCAAAATAAGACCAAACTATTTATGAGCTTCCTAAAGAGAGCTGTTATTTCATTTGATTCAATTTTCTATCTATGAGAATATCTCAAATGAATTTGGACAAGCAACAGGTATATATCAAAAAGGGTCTCAAAAATTTAATGTCAAAATACACCTGAATGGTGACACTTTCAAGATGAACAACTGGATTTTTGTTTTTGTTTTTTTGTTTTTTTGCTTTTGTTTGTTTTTTTATCCCTAGCTGTTGTGTGAAGAGAGAGAACTAAGGTCTACGGATTTAATGGAGATTTTGCCCAGAGTGGCTTTTTATTGGTGTTTTTCTGCTTGAAATTAGAAAAGAGTGAAATTAAAGGGTTATTTTTTTTTTCAAAACACGATTTTTCTTCTGCTCTATCCCATCTAGAAATCTCAGTTCACTAATTTTAGGCAATTTTACATCTATTTTCTAAATTGGCATTTAGGCATTGTTTATATGCAAAAGAATAAAAAGGGTTATGTACATTATAAAATGAAAATGAAATAAAAACCAATAGTTATCAATTCATCCATTATGAACAAACTAATTTTTCAATGAAATCAAATGGTATTAAAATATAACCATTCAATTTCACCAAAGAAATAAACCAGCTCTGGCATTCAACCAATTCCACAGGCTCCCTTGGGGGCTAAGTTCCTACTGCACATCAATGAAACATTCAGTGTTTGAGACACAAAGTAACTTTTTGGCAGACATTGAAAAAAGCACCAAATGGTCTCTGTCTTTGCTGTGATCAACTGTGAAATGAAAACCTACCACTTAAATCACTTCTACTGCAACTTAATTTGATCTCCCTGAATACAATACAAAATAAGTCACAGTGTCCTCTAGCCCATGGAATTTTTCTTAAAATAAACAATGTGAATGAAGTATCTGTGGCTGGAACATCTTCCCAATCTGCAAATAGATCTGATATTTCAATTGTAGTTTGAAATTTAGTTATCAGTGAGTTGTTTGCTGTACACAATGTCAACCTCATTTAAATCCCAGTTCTACCAATAATTAGTTATATGGCTTTGGTCAAGTCCTTTTTCTTTTACAACATTCATTTTCTTACCTATAAATGAAAAAGCTAATCCGATTGTAAATGCTGCCTCCAACTTTACGGATCTATGAACCTACCCAATATTTTACCATATAAAGCTGTTATTGGTAAGATTTAGACATGAATTGAAAATGCCTGCACCTCTTTCCCTCACAAACTTTAAATTATCAAGCACAATTTATTTTGCAAAAATATTTAGCTACTGATCAAGCCTGTGTTACATATCCAAGGAGTAGGTACCTGCTTTTGTAGGACTGGATGCTTTTAGGGCACATAAAGGCCCTCTATAGGAGACAAGCTTCCAAAGAACTTCATATTTACATTTCTCTCTCTTATGATAACTTTGTCTTAAGGCAACCTAATTCTTAGGCATAGAGTTGGAATATATGGAATCCTTTATTGAAAGCAAGCATAATTTCTTTTTTTATTGTTGTTCAATTACAGTTGTTCCTATTTCACCCCACTACTCTTCCACACCCTACCCATCGCCATTACCCATATTCAATCCTCCAAGCCCTCCCCCCATTTTCTTTTCCACGGGTACTCTATACATGTTCCTTGACTTAACCCTTCCCCTTTGTTCCCCTGTTATCCCCCTCCTCCTACACAGTGGAATACTATGCAGCAGAAATAAAGAAGGAACTCCTACCCTTCACAAGAGCATGGATGGAAATAGAGAGCATTTTATTAAGTGAAAGCAAGCATAGTTTCAATATGGGCTTACAACAATGGTAAAGAAGTATATTTTGTTATTAAATATAATCATGGACACTATGAAAAAACACATGGTCATAAGAGAGGTGAAAAGTTTCTACCTGTTAAGGTGAATGTGGTCATTGGCCTTCAGGAGAAATTGTGTACATCTCTAGATGAGGGAAGCCTCTTCATACAATATGTGATGTCAGACAATGGAGGATCTCCAGCCAGCTGAGGAAAAGCAGGTGAGGGCACTTAGATTGATCAAAGGACCTCTAGTTTATAATTGATAAAATGCAACACAAAATTACTGGAGTACACAAATCTTGAAGAAAAATTCCCTTGCTTTCTCAAAGCAATATTTACTTTATTCAGTTTTGTCGCACTGCCCCGTGGCTATAGGGGCGTGCTGCCAAGAGCGCAGTGGTCCCTGAAACCTGAGAGAAACCGGCTGGGGCCAGCTGAGGTGGGAGCAGGACTCTGAAACCCACAGAGCCTAACCCGGGCTTGTCACAGATGAAGGGGGATAAACACAAAATGTTGTAAATACTTCTCTGTTTGCTGGGAGAACAGACAGGGCACTTCCCTCTTACTGGAGAAGGCCGTGGCACATCCCCCTAGTGGGGAAGGCTGCATCACCCTTTGTTCCAAGGCTTTTACTGAAAAACTTATCAGTGGGCTAGGTAACAGGAATGCATGCATACACTTGTTACATTAGCATGTTAAGTTTCACCAAGAATAGATACTTTTAAGGAAACAAGTGACAGGAATTCACTGATTTACATGGGTCGAGAGGAAACCAGTCTAAACAAAAGAGAATGAAGATAGGGGCAAGCACCTTAATAATAAAGGGTAAGGGGTGTAAATAATGTGAATGTCCTTCACAGCATTAGCTGACCAGAGATATGAGGGAGGAACAGAGCACACTCTAAAGAATTTACTTTTAGGCTTGATTACCCTGGCAACCACCAGATCTGATTTAGAGCTGATTTTCCTTCACTGTTTCAAGCCTGAGCCAGGCAGGAGGAGGGAACAACCAAGAGATAAGGAGACTGTTTCTTGGTTGCAATGAGGACTCCGGCCATGTCCAAGCCAAGCCGAGAGGTGTGGGGATCTTTTTGCCCCTTCCCCGTGTCCCCCAATTTCTTATCTGCTGTCCATATTGGCCAATGCCTGTCTTAGGTTGCCCCTTCCCCAAGGGGTCTTACCCATCCCTGTCAAGGACCATGACAAGGCAAAGCAGAGCCTGTGCCTGGGGGAACAGGTCAAGTCACCTCAGGTGCCTGTTTCTCCAAGGCCGCCTGATTATTTCCAGCCTTGGGGCCCTCCAGCCTGTTGGCAGGTTACAGCTCCTGAAACCAGGCTAGGCATTTCCCAACACAGTTTATTGAGTGATGCACACACACACACACACACACACATACATATCATATATTATAATATATAATATCTATCTAAAAGGTATCCATCGATGTAATATGAAAAGTAGATATATTTATTGAAGATCATACAAGATGCAAGAAACATTATACATAAGACAATGACGCCTCAGTCCCCTTCAAAGTAGGCATCTTCGGACCTCACACAGTTCTAATTGTCATCAGCTACCCTGTCATATTTTCCCAAATATCATCAATGGTCTGAAATATCTTCCCTTTCAAAGATGATTTTAGTTTTGGGAAAAGCCAGAAGTCATAGGGCACCAAATCTGGGCTGTAGGGGGGCTGAGTCACCTGGGTGATTTGATGTTTCTCCGAAAACCCTGTATAAGATGTGATACATGAGCAAGCATGTTGTCATGATGAAGCTGCCAATCACCAGTGGCTGATAGCTGCATACTTCTGAATAATCCAAATAGTTTCTATGGAGGAATGTTCAAGCTTAATGCAAAATTTCAGGTAGACTGATTGGTTTACTCACTCATTTTTAATGCAATGGCCACACAGTACATGTGCTCACTCAAAGGCATCTACTACCTCCACTGAGCAGTACAGAGAAGTCTTCCTTGTACATGCATGCACATTCCAGTCCCCTCTTCCTGGCTGCCAGGTTACATCAATGTCACACAAACCATTCTCATTATATTATCAATGGCTGGAATTTTTGGAAAGAGACTTCATATGCTTATTTCATCTTGGCTTAAAATAAACAAATTAATTTTATATAGACATTTGAGAGAAAATAGTATTCAATTAACAGAATTACTTCTAATTAAGCCCTCATTACTAGAGTACCTCTATTCTCTCTAAAGTAGATTAATTTATTTCAAAGAAATGTCTTAGGAATTCAACTGCATATTAAGAATATGTAGTTCCTTTGTGGGGAAATTGTTGGAGTCTTTCATTTCTTACTAAGACTCTATTTTTAAGGCTCTGTTCTTACTAGGACTTATTAGTTTTACTAATATATCTCATATTTTAGTAGGATTCTATATTTTTCCTAATATAACGAAAAGGTATTTGAGATTTCTTTATACATTTTTTTGTGTATGTTCCTAAGTATTTGATGTGTTAGATTACCCTATTAGGTGGAAAAAAGACTTCATTTAAAATGACAGACACTGACAGAAATTATTAATTCTTCATAAGAAGCTAAAGTTAGGCAAATATGCACCAAATGTTGTATGTGCTTTGCAAATACAGCAGTTGACCTAATTAAAGAGTGCACAGCGCTATGAGGTCAACATAAACCTACTCAATGCTCCAAAATGTGTTTTTTCCATCCATCCTCATTTCCTGTTGCCTTCAGATCCAGATGTTTTAGAATTTCAAGTATCTTGACATCCTCCAAAGAGCTGTATGGGTAATTGAGGTATATATTGGGAGAGGTGTGCATGCATGTTGGAGAGGTACTTCTCTATCAGTCCCTACATTCAAGGCTGAGAATATAAAATCTGAAAGCAATAAAAAGGGGTTTTGTTTGAAGTCAGGTAAAGCTGGGTTTGAATTTACCTGTCAATCCTCATCTGTGTGACCTTAATTAGATGACCTAATATGATGTCTTGTTTTTTTTTTTTTTTCATCTATGGAAGTGTGATAATAATAGTCTCAATTTCATTGACCTGTCTAAAACTTAAATTAATTAATGTTAAGTACCTACCATGGGGCCTTCAGCAAGAAAACAATTAGTAAATACTAACCATGACATCAAAGACCCTTGAATGATTGAAAAGTTTTGGAAAGACTCCAATACATACAAATGGGATTTTCCTTATGGTTCAATATGTTCTGGAATTTACATTACTGGCACATATTAAGAAAGCCAATGGATTGCTTAAGAACTTGATCTCTGTAATAATACAGGTTAAAGTTCAAATCCTGGCTCTTTCAGCTGTTAACAGTACACCAGTATTTTTTTTTCTAGCCTTATTTTTATTTTTTATTGTTGTTCAGTTACAGTTGTCTCACCTTTTTCCCCATTGCTTTCCCTTGCTTTGTCCTCCCCACTCCCACAGTCATCCTTTCCCATTGTCCATGCCTGTGAGTCCTCTATTCATGATCCTTTGTTTGGCCATCCATGCTGTTGTAAAGGATAGGGATTCTTTCTCTCTGCTGTGTAGTATTCCATTGTGTAAATGTACCATGTTTTTTTGATCCACTCATTTATGGATGGGCACTTAGGCTGTTTCCAGTACTTGGTTATTGTAAATAATGCTGCTATACACATGCATAAGTTCTTTGGAATTGGTAATTTAGGATTCTTTTTAATGGCTGAGTAGTATTCCATTGGGTAAATGTCCCATAGTTGTTATATCCACTTATCTACTGGTGGACACTTGGGCTGCTTCCATATCTTGGCAATTGTAAATAATGTTGCAATGAACATGGGGGTGCTTATGTTCTTTCAGACTACTGTTTTGAGTTCCTTCGGATATATTCCCAGAAGTGGGATCACTGGGTCAAAAGGTAGATCCATTTTTAATTTTTTGAGTCCTCCTTATACTGCTTTCCACGGTGGCTGCATCAATCTGCATTCTCACTCACAGTGCAAAAGGGTTCCCCTTTCTCCACATCCTCACCAACACTTGTTTGTTGATTTATTGATGATGGCCATTCTAACGGGAGTGAGATGATAATCTCATTGTAGTTTTATTATACATTCCTCTGATGATTAGTGATGTTGAGAACATTTTGTAAGCCTATTGGCCTTCTGTGTGTCCTCTTTAGAGAAATCATTTTATAAGACACTGAAGAATGACATAGAAGAAGATACAAATAAGTGGAAGCACATACCATGTTCATGGATAAGAATTAACATCATTAAAATGTCCATACTACCAAAACAATCTGCAGATTCAACAGAACTCTTATCAATATTCCAATGATGCATTTCACAGAAGTAGAACAAATATTTCAAAAATTTACATGGAACCACAAAAGGCCCTGCATAGCAACTTTGTTCTTCTGAGAAAGAAGAACAAGTTGGAGGAATCACACTACTTAATATCAAACTATTCTGTAAGGCCATAGTAATCAATACAGCATGGTTCTGGCATAAAAACAGACACATATATCAATGGAATGGAATAGAGGGCTCAGAAATAAACCCACACATTTACAGTCAATTAATATTTGACAGATAAGCAAGCGCATACTTTGGGCTAAATATAGTTTATTCAATAAATTGTGTTGAGAAAATTGGACAGATATTTGCTGGGAAATGAAACTAGATCCCTTCTTACACCACACACAAGAATAAATTCAGAATGGATGAAAGACTTAAATATTAGACCCAAAACCATAAAAATTGTAGAAGCAATCAAACAGCAAAATCTCAGACACTGGTCATAGGAATCTTTGTCGGCTATATCTTCCCAGGCAAGGGAAACAAAAGAAATAATAAACAAATGGGACTACATCAGCTAAAAAGTCTTTGCACAGCAAAGTAAACCATCAACAAAATAAAAAGACAATCAACAGAATGGGAGGACATATTTGCTGATACATGTGATAAGGGGTTAATATCCAAAATTTATAAAAAACTTACAAAACTCAACACCAAAAAAAAAAAACTTGATTAAAAAATAGACAAAGAATGTGATCATTGGTTTTATCCTCCTCATTTCTCACTCCTGTGCCCAATATCTCCAATAAACAATTGTGTTTATGAGAGGAGACACAGCTTTACTTTTAAAATGCAGTTATTATCAATTCTCATATAAACTACTTTTGGTTTCATTTTCCCTCTCTCTTTCTTTAATAGTTACTCCTATTTTTCACTGTTCAAATTAACAAATATGTGGCCATAAAATTACCTTAATTTATTCTTTGAAAAGCAGGTTTCAGAAATGGTTTGGGTAGATTCCTAAAATTTCTGCTTGGAATTGATTATTTTTATTTTGTGAATTAGAAAAAAATGTACTCAATGGACACATTAGTCCCTAACCAGAATTTAAATAATAGGGAACAGTCCCTCTTAGAATCTTAAGAGTTGGAAGAATTCTGAGAAACCATTAGTTCAACCTCTCACTCAATAAAGAATATTTATTCACCCTCCTTATATGAGTCATTGAGTTTCATAGGTTAAGAATTATAGCAACAAGGACTTTTAGAAGTTATCTAATTTAACACAGTCATTTGCTAGATGAGGATACAGAGAGCAAGTGAGAAAAATCCACTCTTCCAATCTTCTAGTTAATTCCTCTAGATTTAAGAAAAATTGAAATAATGATCTCACTGGATTTTTCTTTGGGGATCAAAGGAGAATAATAAACCTTTTGGGTTTCCTTCCTTGTCATGAATGCAGAATGATTCTCTTTCTGGTACATTTGCTAATCTTATCTAAGGTTTAGGACAAGATGGTAAAAGGATAAAGAATGAAGTCAGATATTGATGAGACAGGGGAAAGAGAAGTAATATTTAAGGAAATAAACTTTGATTTCATGTTTCCAAAGGAAAACAAAAACTATTAGAATAAACATTTTCATCCAATCACTATTCTTGGTAAGTTATTTCTCCAGAGTAGTGCTGTCCAATATAATTTTTGAGATTATAAAAATATTCTATTTCTGTGTGGTCTGAATGGTAGCTAATAGCCACATGTAGTTACTGAGCCCTTGAAATATAGCTTGTGTGCCTGAGAAACTAAATTGTTTATTTTATTTAAGTAATTTAAACTTAAATAGCCACATGTGGCTAGTGGCTACTATATTATATAGGATAGTTCTAGACTCTCATAGCAACAGTTTTTTAATTAGGCCAGATACTCTTTCTTGTTTCATGTCTAGAAATTGATCCTGAAGAAGGAACACATCTTTTCATGACACATTTTATGTAGAAAAAATATCCCAAATGCTACTTCTGAGTTACCACAGTATCTTAAATAAGATGTTTTCTTCTCTGACAATCATCTACCTATCCCCATGCCAACAATCTGAACTGTAGTCTAAGTTGCTTGGTAAGCTTGATATAAGTCTGCTCTCCTTTTTCTTGTAATATCGCTTTTATGTGATACAGATTCTTACCTGATTGACCTCACAGAACTATTGTGAGCATCTATAGAAATTACTGATATACAATACCTTTAAATAAGGTATTGTGAATAGGTAAAGCAGGAATTGTCCACATTTTATAGATGAGGAAGTAAACGAGGGAACTGAAACCAAGAAAGTGAAGTGGTAGGCCATACTGATCTAAAAGTAGTAGAGCTTTGATGACAACACAGGCCTCCTGAGTTCTTTATTAGAGGATTTATAAGTAATAATTTCATATATTGAGATAAAGAATGACCCTGTATACATCCCATGCATTCCCCACCCCAGAGATGGGAGGGGTTGGCATAGGGAGGGCAATGCTTGCAAGTTATCAAAATAACAGAATTCAAATGAATATTATCATTTTCAGTTGTTGATTTGTACACTATAGAATTACATTTCAATTATAGAAATTCCTTGCCTATTAATAAAAGTTGTTCTAATGTCACTTTGAAATTATTTCTATAACCAAATTCCCGGTGTTATTTTATGTCATTGCATAAATGTTTGTATTGTCCCATCACTTTTCAGTGTCTGAATTTTGCCCACAGATATGATCGAGCACATCACAGATATCATATCCCATTATTAAAATGGTTGACCAAATTCTTAAAAAGATGAGGGATTTTTTTTTCGGATTGTTTCTCTCCTGCTCAACTGTAATTCAAACCAAACAAATGTATAATTCCATATCTGATGCAGAAGCACATCTTAAAATTAAAACATTATACACAAGATAACTTGATATCAATCAGAGTCCCTGTCCCTTCTCACCATGGCTAACATTTTTTAAAAAATCAAGTTGAGACTTTGCAAACCCCCAGACGTAGCTCTGGGGCATGTTCCTTAGCTCACAAACTTGGTTAAGTGGTCTGGATCAAATAAGCTCAGCTTATATAGAATTTTTAGGGAAAGAGTCTCTTTAGTGGAGTTTGATTTATTTCACAGTGCTTTTCTCTAGCATAAAAGTAAGTCCACTGAATGCTTTAAAAGTCTTTTTCCTATCATTTTATGTATTACGATTGCTGAACCATCAGTACCAGATAATTGTATTGTTATTGGAGAAAATTTGTTAACAACAGAGTACCTCTTCATACCTCCCCCTTTCCCGTATAGTTCTGCTAGTCTTCACTAGAATGGATTTTTGTGCCTTTTAACATATCTCAATTTGTTATTTATAAAAGCCCTAAATTTTGTGGGTTCATCATGTTGTTGTTAAATTGGTATCCTCTTTTATTAGTTAAGCAACAAAATTTATTGTCATATTTCGTTAAAAGTAGTACTGTGGGACACCCATATCAAAATCACCTGAGAGAGAATTCATAAAATGAAGATACTTGAACCATGCTTAAAATGATTTCCTCATGCACAGTAAAATTTGAGAGCCACTACTTTAGTGAAAGCCTGCTCTTTACAGAGCAGTCTTCAAGATCTAGAGCAAATGCTCTCGAGTTCCATCCATGCTGTCACAAAGTTTAGTAGTTCTTTTTTTCTTTCTGCTGCATAGTATTTCATTGTGTAAATGTACCATAGTTTTTTGATCCAGTCATCTACTGATGGGCATTTAGGTTGCTTCCAACACTTGGCTATTGTAAATTGTGCTGCTATGAACATTGGGGTGCATAGGTTCTTTTCAATTGGGGTTTTGGGATTCTTAGGGTATAGTCCCAGCAAGGGAATCACTGGATCAAAAGGCAGTTCCATTTTCAGCTTTTGGAGGAAATTCCACACTGCTTTCCACAATGGCTGCACCAGTCTGCATTCCCACCAGCAGTGTACTAGTGTTCCCTTTCCTCCACAGCCTTGCCAGCACCTGTTGTTTGTTGCTCTGTTTATGATTGCCATTCTGACCGGTGTGAAGTGGTACCTCATTGTGGTTTTGATCTGCATTTCTCTGATGGCTAGTGATGCCGAGCATCCTTTCAAATGTCTCTACGCTCTCTGTATCTCTTCCTTGGAAAAGCTAAGCAAAATAAGCCAGGGGGCAAAAGACAAATACCGTATGATCTCACATATAAGCGGAACCTAACCAACAATACAAAGATGCAAGGAAAATAAGACCAGCAACACCGAAAGGAAAAGAAACCAATAGAAACAAGAGGGAAGGAGGGAGAGGGGGCAGGGTAAAAGGAAGGGAAGGGGGAACGTCAAGGAACATATAGCAAGGACCCATGAACAAAACCAAAGGGGAAGAGTTGAGGGAGGCTGGGAGGGAGGGAGGGGGCAAGAGAAAGTGGTGGGGGTAGGCAGAGACAAATGTATTTAAATAAATAAATTTAAAAATAAAAAAAAATTAGAGCAAATGAAAAATACAATGGAAAAGTCTAATTCCTTAGATACCTGAGAAATTAATGTCATCTATGACTCAAAACTGTTTCATATTTTCAAATTTCAATGAATTTACAGCAGTAACCAAATAACCAGAAGAGAGTGAGAGATATTTTGGCAGAACCAGGAACAACATGTTTAGCTGAACCAAGCGTACAACTTCTCTACAGAATTAACCCAGTTTATTGTTATACAAACAATCATAAAATTTCAGATCCAGTATACTATGCTACAACAGAAATCAATTTGTCATGACCAGGACAGAATTACTAGCTTCATAAATTAAATTATTACCAGATACCCACTATGTAAAAAGTACCAAGCTTTACATTGTAGTTCTAGGCCGAGTAAGTTGGTCCTAAGGAGGTGTTGGTGAGAAAAGGCTCATATTTTATACTTAGTATTTACTTAAAAATATAATACCACCAAGGTGAAACATTTTTCTATTAACTATTCTTCTTATTTTTTCAGGAACTGTTGTTCCAACAGGGTCAAGATAGGTGGGATTAATATCCAAGTGTTATGTCTATGTGTATGTGTGTTTGTGTGCATGTGTGTAGCAAAGTTATCAGATGCCAGAATCTTAATAAGATGCCAAATGCATTTTTAAACATCACCCTGTGGGAGTTGCATAACTCTGATTTCTGATACATCAGGAGAAATTAAATCAAATGATTACAATATTCTATATGGTTGTGAAGCAAAAAATGTAAAACCAATTTACCTCATCATTTCAAGTGTTTATCAGCAAGAATAACTGTTAAAAAGTTAACTTGTTCCTTCATATGCCTGTTATGAATGCAATTTTAGTTTCTTGAAATTAAACATATTTACTATGCATTGTAATTTGAATGTTTGATGTGCATGGTGCAAGAAAAACAATCAAGCCTATTTTATTCCAGAATAAAACTCAACACAGCTTATATAAGAAAATAAGATGGACTTTTATATACTTGCACATATCCTTGTTTATGGGTATCTTTATACAACAGCATTTATTTTTCAACTGAGTCAGGGCATGTTAGCCAAGATAGGTGATATTATGGAAGTAAACTTTATTCTACTTATCAATGATCCTCAAGTCTAATTGAGAAGATAAAAAGAATTCCTATGGCAAAAATTTGGCATCTACAGGGCCAATTACAAGCAAATGGAAATTCATATAATGCTTACCATATATAACTCCTAGAAAAAGCATTACTAAAAATGCTAAGTGCATGAAGATGTTAACCTAGAAGGACTTCCTGGCAGCCCTAGCAGAAATTTAATAACTACATACTAAGCACTGAAGATACAGTAGTGAATACATTTAATGTAAGTTCTGACTTCACAGACCTTAGTCTAGTGGAGAAGATAGACACTAAATAATTTAGGTGTAATGAATTTTACAAATATGACATCCTAGTGCTGTGGTGGTTATGACCCAGTTTTGAGGCCAGGGAAGGCCTCCCTGAAGAGCTGAAGGCCCTAAGGTACAGTAAACATAATGTATCCAAGTAACTGACAGAGAAGCAATCGGACTAAAGATAGAGTTTGAGGTGGAAATGAGCAAAAAAACAAAACAAAACAAAACAAAAAAAACTGAAGCTAGAGAAGCTCATGAATTGAGGTGAGAAAAGGATGTGAGGGTGAACATTACATCTTAAACTAAAAATTAAATCTGCAAAAGTGAGATTAAATGGAACTTTTCTTATTCAGAAACCTAGAATTAAGTGCATATGTCAAGATTTTTCCCTTTAGCCTGTTTTATTCTAATAGGTTATTTGTGAAAGAAACTTGATCTATTAGCATTGCATCAAAGAAATAATATCAAAGAACTATTGACATTAATGAATCCTAGATATTTAGATATTTCATTTTGAACATGGTTTCAATCTGTTATAAAAGTTATTTCAGGGTCTGCCAGATTGTTTTGTCAATACATTGTTACTAAAATTTTAAATTATAAAATTTCCAAATTTTCAGACCCAGGTAAACATAGTCATATAAAACCTTTTAAACATTTAATGAATAAATGCCAGTGTTTTAAGATATATAGTGTAATGTATTTCATCACTCATGTTTGCAGATCATTTAGCAAGGACATGAAAGCTAAGCTGGAAAGGCTCACACATGCTGACATCATCACATATACCTGACAAAAGAAATTTCAGCAAAAGTACATTTTACTTTGTAAACATTTTAAATGACTTAAAGGCAATGTAGGTAAATTCTACAGACCATGTGCTAAAAAAAAATGGTGGTGGCGAAGTGGGTAAGATGTTTTTTGCAGAGGTTTTACAGACTCATTTGCTTCCAACACAGGTAGGCAACAGTACTGGGGCCTGAGTTGTTTCTCAGAGAATAAATGGTTGTTAGGTCAAGAATGGGTCCAATTTCAGAAATAACTCCATTTTTAAGTTACAAACTGTCACATAGGCACTGAAAATTAAAAGTTCCAAAATCAATTGGGTTAGGAGGAATAAATATTATTATTCAAGCATGCGACCTTTGGATAATTAACACTATGGCATATGTCATATTGAAAGATACTGCAGAACAAAGCATTGAAAAACTGCTGGGATTTGTTAGATGCAAACCATAATGATTACTACATTTACTTCTTTCTAATAATGATTGATCTATACAATCTTTTTAATATTACTTATGTCTGTTTATTTAATATTTCATATGAAAATATATTAACTTGTCTTTATTTTGTGATCATAATTCATATGACCTAAGCTAGATAGCCAGCTGGAACTTTAGCATATTGTCATTAGAGAAGGCGGGGCCATCTGTAGCTTAATGGTATAGGGACTATGGGAAAAGAATTTGGTTCATATGAGTGCACATTAGACATAAGAATATAGGGGAACTGTCTGTGATTTGGTCAAAATGTGGTAGTAGAAGAGATCCAGTATAAATAGTAAGTCATAGTAGCTGGATAACAAATACGACAAAGATGATGGACAGCAGTCTCATGTTTCATTCTTAGTAAACTTGAGTTAGTTACTAAAGGACATGGAGTAAATAAGACTCACTCAAGGAGAATATACTGCTAAAAAATGCAAGTAAATAATACAGATGACAGACAAATCCTGGTCCTTAGCAGTTGGTGGGTTGAGACTATTAAGATCAAGGTACTTCTCACAGTAGTCAGAGATACCTAGGTTGGCCTAAATGAGATGCAGAACATGCAGGACAACATCGAAGCCTTGAGCTTATAGGGGTGTGTATAATGGATAGGGAATGGCTCTAAATACTTACCATACCCAAAGTGGCACAATATATAAAGTGACATTTTGCCAGGCTTTTTGTCTTTTTGACCTTACTTACACTGAACCAACTGTTTAGAACAGATCAGAAATCAGTTCACCCCTGGGCAAAAGGGAGAGTTGCCAGACATTATTGCCACAAAGACTGTTCAATACAGACATTCTATATTGGACAGTGACTAATGAATCATTTACATAATCAAACCCTCTCTCTTGGGTAGTTTGAACATGTGCCATATACCTTAGAACATTCACCACTCTGAGCATTCACCAGTATGTCTATGTGCCTCTTGCATTCTGTCCCCTCAACTTGGAATATTTTTAAATTTTTTCCCCACTGTTAAATCTTAAACCTTTAAGATTAATTTGAAAATGTTATCTCCTTTGTGAAACCTTCCATTAACCTTCAGATAGATCCCATCTTGCTTTATTTGCCTTTCTGACTTTTGCTCATAGTCTCCAAATTACTTGAAGGCAGAATTTATCTCTAGTCTATTTATAATTCCCAATGCTTAACAAAGTTTAAATATGTTAATAATATTAAAAACTAGCCTTTTATAAAGTATAATATGTGCCAGAAACTATTATAATTACCTTAAATGTATTAAATCATTTAATCTTCATAACAACTCTACTGTCTAATTACTGTTATTATAGATGAGGAAATCAAAGAAAAGGGAGTTTAGACAGGACCCAAGGTCTCATAACTTGGATGGCAAGCAGGATTCAAACTCAGGCAGTCTGGCTCCAGGGTTAGTAGATGTTCAATAAATATTTGTAGAGGACATTTCAAAATCATCTTAGAAGTTATCTTTTAACAAAAAGAATGAAGAAGCATTTAGGGAAATGCAGGACAACCTGAAACACAATAATATCCATATAATAGGGATACCAGAAGGAGAAGAAGAGGAGCAAGGAATAGAGAACCTCCTCGAAAAAGTAATGATGGAAAATTTCCCTAATTTGAGGAGAGAAAGGCTCTCATGGATCCAGGAGGCACAGAGGACCCCACTCATGAAGGACCCAAGGAGGTCCACTCCAAGACACATCATCATTAAAATGGCAAATGTCAAAGACAAAGAGAGAATCCTCAAGGCAGCAAGGGAGAAAGAGAAAGTAACATACAAGGGGGCCCCGATATGCCTAGGAGCTGACTTCTCAACAGAAACACTCCAAGCCAGAAGGGAATGGCAACAAATATTCCAAGCCATGAAAAGCAAGGGCCTACAGCCAAGGCTGCTCTACCCAGCTAGGCTCTCCATTAAAATAGAAGGAGAAATACGGAGTTTCCCAGACAAAGGGAAAGCTAAAAGAATACATCTCTACCAAACCAGCACTCCAAGATATGCTAAGGGGACTGGTTTAAACAGATGAAGGAAAAGAATGAGACAGAGAGGAACACAAGTACAAAGAGAAAAGATGAGTAAGTTTCTATCAGTAATATCTCTCAATGTGAATGGACTAAATGCCCCAATCAAAAGACACAGGGTAGCTGAATGGATAAGAAAACATGACCCACACATATGCTGCCTACAAGAGACCCACCTCAGAGCAAAAGACCTACACCGATTGAAAGTAAAGGGATGGAAAATAATATTCCAAGCAAATGGACATGAGAAAAAGGCTGGCGTTGCCATACTTGTATCAGACAAAGTAGATTTCAAAGCAAAGGCCATAAAGAGAGACCCAGAGGGGCACTTTATCATACTTAAAGGAAGAATCTATCAAGAAGACATCAACATTGTAAACTTATATGCTCCCAATATAGGAGCCCCCAAGTTTATAAGGAAATTGTTGGATGACTTCAAAAAAGATATAGACAGCAACACACTGATAGTAGGGGATTTCAACACCCCACTGTCAAAAATGGACAGATCTTCCAAACAAAACATTAATAAACATATCGTGGCGCTGAATGACACACTGAATCAAAGAGACTTAACTGACATATATAGAACCTTACATCCGAAAGAAGAAAAATACACATTCTTTTCAAATGCTCATGGCAGTTTTTCAAAGATAGACCACATGATAGGACACAAAGCAAGCCTCAGTAAATTCAGAAAAATTGAAATAATACCAAACTTTTTTTCAGACCACAAGGCCTTGAAACTCGAAATCAACCTCAAAGAGAAACTTCAAAAACTTGCAAACTCATGGAGACTGAATAGTACACTATTAAACAATGAATGGGTCAATAATGAGATAAGAGAAGAAATCAAAAAATTTCTGGAAACAAATGAAAATGAACAGAAAACTGTCCAAAACCTATGGGACACAGAAAAGGCAGTCCTGAGAGGGAAGTTCATAGCAATACAGGCTTACCTTAAAAAGATAGAAACATTTCAAATAAAACACCTAACACTACAACTTGAAGAACTGGAGAAACAACAACAAATAAATCCCAGAGCAAGTAGAAGGAAGGAAATAGTCAAGATGAGAGCAGAACTGAATGACATAGAGACAAAAAGAACAAATCAGATAATAAACCAATCCAGAAGCTGGTTCTTTGAAAAGATTCATAAAGTTGACAAACCTTTAAGCAGACTCATCAAAAAAAAAAGGGAGAGGACCCAAATTAATAATATCAGAAATGAAAGAGGAGAAATAACAACTGATACCACAGAAATACAAATGATTATCAGAAACTATTATGAACAATTATATGCCAGGAAATTCGAAAATCTTGATGAAATGGACAAATTTTTAGAAAAGTATGATCTTCCAACACTGAAGGAGGAAGAAACAGAAAGCTTGAACAGACCGATAATAGTTGTGGAAATTGAAGCAGTAATCAAGAAACTCCCAGCACACAAAAGCCCAGGGCCAGACGGTTTCCCAGGAGAATTTTACAAAACATTTAAGGAAGAGCTAACCCCTGTCCTTCTCAGACTGTTCCAAAAAATCCAAGAGGAGGGAAGACTCCCAGACTCCTTCAATGAGGCCAGCATCACCCTGATCCCAAAACCAGATAAAGACCCTACAAAGAAAGAAAACTACAGGCCAATTTCGCTGATGAACATAGATGCTAAAATCCTCCACAAAATATTGGCAAACCGCATCCAGCAATACATTCAAAAGATTATCCATCACGATCAAGTGGGATTCATCCCAGGCATGCAGGGATGGTTCAATATACGCAAATCAGTAAACATGATACACCACATAAATCAAAGAAAAGACAAAAACCACATGATCATCTCGATAGATGCAGAAAAAGCATTTGACAAGGTACAGCACCCATTTATGATCAAAACACTCAGCAAAATGGGAATAAATGGGGCATTCCTGACCGTAATAAAGGCCATATATGAAAAACCTACAGCCAATATCATACTCAACGGGCAAAAACTGAAAGCTTTCCCACTAAGATCGGGAACATGACAAGGATGTCCACTCTCACCGCTTCTTTTCAACATCATATTGGAAGTCCTAGCCACAGCGGTCAGACAAGAGAAAGAGATAAAAGGCATCCAAATAGGAAAGGAGGAAGTAAAACTATCATTGTTTGCAGATGACATGATAGTGTACATAGAGAACCCTGTAGACTCTACCAAAAATCTCCTCAACCTAATAAGTGAATTTGGCAAAACAGCAGGATACAAAGTCAACATTCAGAAATCAAAGGCGTTTTTGTACACCAGCAATGCAATAGAAGAAAAAATCAGGAAAAATATACCATTCGATATAGCACGAAAAAAGATAAAGTATCTAGGGATAAATTTAACCAAAGACACAAAAGACCTGTATGCAGAAAACTATACAACATTGAAAAAAGAAATTAAGGAAGACACAAATAAATGGAAGCATATACCGTGCACATGGATTGGAAGAATTAATATCCTTAAAATGTCCATACTACCCAAAGCAATTTATAGATTCAATGCAATCCCTATTAAGATACCAATGACCTATTTCACAGAAATAGAACAGACATTTCAAAAATTTATATGGAACCATAAATGACCTCGAATAGCTGCAGCAATTTTGAGAAAGAAACACAAAGTAGGAGGGATCACAATACCGGACATCAAACTCTACTACAAAGCCACTATACTCAAAACAATCTGGTACTGGCACAACAACAGACCCATAGACCAGTGGAACAGAATAGAAAGCCCAGAAATAAGCCCAGGTCTCTATGGACATCTAATATTCGACAAAAGGGCAGAAGCATAAAATGGAGCAATAACAGCCTCTTCAACAAATGGTGTTGGGAGAGCTGGATGGCTACATGCAAAAAATTGAAATTGGATCATCAGCTGACACCATACACAAAAATAAACTCAAGATGGATAAAAGACTTAAATATAAAGTGCAACACCATCAAAGTCCTAGAGGAGAACATTGGCAGGGAACTCTCAGATATTCCATGCAGCAATTTTTTCACTGATATGTCTCCTAAAGCAAGGGACATAAAGGAAAGAATAAACAAGTGGGACCTCATGAAAATAAGAAGCTTCTGCACGGCTAAAGAAAACATCAGCAAAATGAAAAGGGAGCCAACCATTTGGGAAAATATATTTGCTAATGATACATCAGATAGAGGTTTGATCTCCAAGATATACAAAGAACTCACTCGACTTTACTCCAAGAAGACAAACAATCCAATCAAAAAATGGGCAAAGGACCTGGGCAGATGCTTTTCTAAGGAGGAGATACAGAGGGCCCAGAGGCATTTGAAAGGATGCTCAGCATCACTAGTCATCAGAGAAATGCAGATCAAAACCACCATGAGGTACCACCTCACACCGGTTAGAATGGCCATCATAAATAGATCCACAAACAACAGGTGCTGGCGAGGCTGTGGAGAAAAGGGAACCCTAGTCCACTGTTGGTGGGAATGCAGACTGGTGCAGCCACTATGGAAAGCAGTGTGGAATTTCCTCAGAAACCTGAAAATGGAACTGCCTTTTGATCCAGCGATTCCCCTGCTGGGACTATACCCTGAGAACACCAAAACGCCAATACAAAAGAACCTATGCACCCCAATGTTCATAGCAGCACAATTTACAATAGCCAAGTGTTGGAAGCAACCTAAATGCCCATCAGTAGATGACTGGATCAAAAAATGATGGTACATATACACAGTGGAATACTATGCAGCAGAAAGAAAAAAAGAAATACTAAACTTTGCGAGAGCATGGATGGAACTGGAGAGCATCATGCTAAGCGAAATAAGCCAGGGGCGAAAGACAAATACCATATGATCTCACCTATAAGTGGAACCTAACCAACAATGCAAAGAAGCAAGGAAAATATGACCAGCAACACTGAAAGGAAAAGAAATCAACAGAGACAAGAGGGCAGGGGGGGCAGGGAAAGGGAAGGGAAGGGGAAAGTCAAGGAACATATAGGAAGGACTCATGGACAAAACCAAAGGGGAAGAGCTGAGGGAGGGAAGGTGGGAGGGGGCAAGGGAAAGAGGTGGGGGGAAGGCAGAGACAAATGTATTTAAAAAGTAAATAAATTAATTAATTAAAAAAATAAAAAAATAAAAAAAAGAAGTTATCTTTTTACAGATGTGGAAAATGATACCCAGGAAGTCAGCGAAGAGAGGATTGGTTACCTAGTTAGAACAAAGAAGAAATTATAATTTGTATTTTATATTTTTCTATTTTACTGGTCAATATTTCTCACCTCAAAGGCTATCTGTAAGATAGTTTAAAATTAATTTCCAAGAACCCATCAAAATTATCTCATTGTCTGACTGAATTCAGATCTCTTTATCTGAATCAAATATGGCAAAAAAAAAAAAAAAGGGCAAGGAAGGAGAACTCCTCTATTCATTGAAGGGAGGTCCATAAATTCTTGCTCTGTTATTTATTATGTATGTTTTATTCAATTACAAGTAATGCCACCTGCTAAATCACAAATCCATTTTTAATAAATCATTAAATCAGTTTCCATGCATCCATAATGATGGACATATCTGAAACTCTTAACCTGCCCCCTTAAAAACCATTACTCTATTTTGTGTCCTCCTGTGTTTAGTAAACTCTTCTACATGACCTTTCATGTATATTCTCCATTGTTTATTCTGTGTTTTTCTTTTATTTCTCTTTATTTTACCTCTAGACTTGTGCATTTCCCTAAAATATCAGTCTCATTGACCTTAGTGTTCTCTTCAGTTTCTTCTGAATTTGATATTTGTCATCCATGGAAAACGAGTCATTTCTCATGCTAAAGTGTTTCAGTTGGCAGAAAGTTTTCTCCTTTGGATGCAAAACTGATTAGGTGAATTATTATCTTTTCCCCCTTTGAAAGAAGTCTAGAGTGAGTGACTTTCCATGTCTTGAAAAAACAATGGATTTTGATAGGCACATATTTCTTGTTAAGTTCTGGCTGACTTTCATAGCCTGAATGTGTATGTGTAGTAATTTTTGTTGCTATTTTGCAGGTAGACGCAAGCTAGTATAATTTTACTGTTCTATAGAAAAAAAAAAAAACAAACAATAAACCCTTCTTCAGACTTCAGGAGCTGGCGCAATAAAAGACACTACACTAAAAGGATATTTTCCTTTCAAAATAACAAAGCAAAACACAAAGTAAACCTAGGCATATTAACAGAGAAAGGAATCCAGTTACCTTTGAAACTAAAGTCAGTAATGATTTACTAAAAAAGAATTCCTCAGATATGGCTTGAATTTGACAGAAAAAATATTGATCATCAACTTGTATTCTCCTCTTTCCTTACAGCTCTATATATAAACCTAGAGAGAACCCAGAGAGACAAACTCAAATGTCAATATTTTTATCTAGAACCAGGAAAGTCTTCTATATTGGCTATTATATTGACTTTCCTACTTACCTTAGAACATTGTATGTTTAATGGTCTCTTTACATTTTATTTTTGTACTTGGCTTTTTCCAATGAGAATATAGAGCTATTTACCTGAAGATCTCAGGGCCTATCAAAAGCAGAAGCAAATTATTACTAAGCAGGTTTCAGGTCATTTGAGGAACAATGGAAGTTTATCATTGACTTCCTGACAGCCATCACCTATCAAAATATATTTTTCACATAAAATCCTCTACCACAATAATAAGAATAACACATATTCTAGAATAAGAATCATAACAGAGCCACCTCTTAGCATTGCTGAATAATTTGCAATGCATAGAGATGATTTTAATACAGGTCTCAATGGACACCTCCTGAAGACAGCTCAAAGCTATTCTGGCAAAGCAGAAGCTAATGTTAGCAGAGCAGGGCTGAGGCACTCCAGAAAAATCAAAAGCTCTTTCAGTATTCAACCACTAGGAAAAAATAAAGAGGGGAAAGAAAAGCTTCACTATTTAACCTTTCATTTTATATAGTTGCTCAAACTTTAGAAACTTTGTAGACCACAATCTGTTGAAACAGCACCTATAAAACAAGTTTCAATAGCTAAATTTGCTGTTAAAGCCTTCACGTAAAAGAATTGGATCACTTCCATTTTCCATAAAGCTGATTTGTAAAGCCAAAAAAAAAAAAAAAATCCATGAGACACTCTGGTGGATCATTCACTATTCCTTATCTGTATTCTTTTTGTTAGTCCTACCTCTGTAACTAATTAAAAAGCATAGCATAAATGCTTTGTCACTATCAAATAAATTGCCATATATTACAAGGTTTTACTTTTATGATTATTTCTTAGACTGGTTTAATCTCAAAGAGTGGTAATGCCAGTCCAAATTTTTGTCACTCACCTTCCTTTCCAAATGTACCCTTGTGTTACCACATACAAATGCTGTTTTTATGGATTTTTCTGAGGGGAAAATTTAGGCAATCTTTTTTTTTATTGAACTTATTGGGGTGACATTGGTTAATAAAATTATATAGGTTTCAGGTTTAGAATATTTTTTATTAAATTTATTGGAGTAACACTGGTTAATGACATATAAATTTCAGGTATGCAACATTATAATATGACATCTATATACTCTATTGAGTGTTCACCATCCGAACTTTAGTTTCCTTCCTTCCTTCCTTTACCATATATATAACCCACTTTACTCTCTCTATTGACCATTTCTAACTGTATTGTGGAGATTTTGTTATTGAAATGTAAGAGTTCTTTGTATGTGTGTGTGTGTGCGCATGCATATATATATATGTATATATATATATGTATACACACACACACACACACACACATATATGCGCACATCGGATATTTTCTTAATTCAATTATTTATTTATTTTTCTCTTTTCTTAACTTTTATTTTTAAATAATGTTTATTCTATTACAGTTGTCTCAATTTTTCCCCCTTTCCTCTCCTCCACCCATCCCACCCCTGAATACCGCTCCCACAATCAGTCCCCACTCTGTAGTCCATGTCTGTGGGTCATTCATACATGTTCTTTGTTTAGCCCTTTCTCCTTCTTTCTACCATTCTTTTCCTTCCCCATCCCCTCTGGTCACTTTCAGTCTGCTCCATGTTTCCTTGTCTGTAGTTTATTTTCTTTCCTAGCTTATTCCACTGAATAGATTCCGCCTACAGGTGAGGTCATATGGTATATGTCTTTCACCGACTGGCTTATTTCACTTAGCATAGTATTCTCTAGTTCCATCCCTGATGTCGCACAAGGTAAGAGTTCCTTCTTTTTTTCTTTCTTTCTTTTTAAAATGCAGGTTTTATTTATATATTTTTAAAATGTCAAGATCTATTAAAAATATTAAATCATTTAAATCTCTTATAAAGTCTCAGCAATTAAAACAACATGACAACAACACAGAAATAATCAAGTAGATCAATGAAATCAAGTGAGCATTCTAGAAACAAAAGTATATATCTAACAATATAATTTATGATTAAATTGATATTTATGAACATTATAGCCATTATTTATTGAGCATTTATCATATATTAAGGGCTTTCCATATGTTAAATCTTTTAATGTGACACTCACAACCAATTTATATGGGGTTTATAGGGCTTATATCTAATTTCACCAAGAAACTGAGGTTAAGAGAAATTAAGTAACTCATGTAATAAGATAATAAGTGATGGATTCAGGATTCTACCTGGTTCTGTTAGACTCCAAAGTCCTTATTCCTTTCATATTACCAGACTGCTTTTGTGGTTGTCTACCTACCTAATGGAAGCAAGCTAGATCTGATGATTTCTTAAGGTTGCTTGGAGCTGAATTTATTAGTTTTTAAATATGTATTTCAATTTCTTATATGATTCTTTCTTTTTATAATTATGTATATGAAGGAAGAATAATAATTCAGAAAAGTCCTGATTTCTCTGGCTCTGGGAGATGGACTCTAATCCACTCTTCAAAAAGGAGATATCAAGGCATACAGTAACACTCAATAAGGCTTTGGGGTTTTTTTTGTTTTTTGGGTTTTTTTTACTTAAGCTTCACAAATGTCAGTGCAGAAACATTTCTTACTCAACTTCTTCCTTGGGATTTGCCATAAGCATAGTTTTGGTTGGGTGTCTTTTTCTCCTGGATGTTGATTTTCTTACTAGCTCGATCATCTTGAATATTAGTTTTTTCTAGACACACATTATTTTGTTTTTAGATGAGAGTTCAGGGATTCCTGAAGGATGATATCTGATGGAAGCCTTGACTAAATAACTGTTCAGGGACTTTTCAATACTGAGATGCAATTGTAGACACATGCCAATGATCCCTAATAGTTCCCAGTCACCAAGTCAAATTACCAAGGCTTCCTGCCCATGTACAAAAGGAGAAAAAATGCAGGAGAATTAAAAAGTCTCAAGTCAAATATCTAATTGTCACTGGGGATGGTATCATCAATTAAAGAGAAGAAATTAAAGTTGCTTTAAAACTTTCCTTTCAAATTAAAGTTATTTTCAAATCCATCACTGCTGCTACTAACACTAACAAGTTGAATATTCCCTGTCACATAAGCTACTGCCACAACTTCCTTCCTGAACTCACTATTATTTCTCTTAGCCCCATAAAGTCCATTCTTTTCACACTAAACACAGTTAAGGCATATTCCTGGATGTCTAATGGAAAAAAGTCCAAAACAGCTTGATTTCTACTTCTACCCAACCTGTTCCTTCCTTAGTCTCCCCCATTTCAGAAAATGCCACTACTAACTATTTGCTAATACTAGAAATTTGGTATGTCATAGACTACCACCCAATGTCTAATTCCTTAACAAGTGAAGAGGTTTTTACTTCAAAATATATACAAAATTC
This sequence comes from Pteronotus mesoamericanus, assembly GCF_021234165.1. Taxonomy (NCBI): domain Eukaryota; kingdom Metazoa; phylum Chordata; class Mammalia; order Chiroptera; family Mormoopidae; genus Pteronotus; species Pteronotus mesoamericanus. The sequence goes on from NW_026555150.1 coordinate 2,037,861, forward strand.
AACAATTTCTCTCCACCGTCAACACTATCACCCTAATCTAGGTCACCATCATCTTTCATCTGAACTATTGGGATGGCCTCCTAACTAGTCTCACTGTTCCCTTTGCACCACTTTCCCCAGTCAATAGTAGTGAGTGATATTTTTGAACTTATATAATTGTACTCTCATGACTAAAATCATTTAAAGATTCATCATTGCCATTATAATGAAGTCTAAACCACTTACCTTTATCTTCAGGGACCCATATGTTTTGGTTCCTATCTCTCTCTCAAAATCAACCTCACTTTTCCCACTTACTACACTTAGCCTCTCACACTCCCACTAGCTACATTGCAGTGACATTAAAATTCCCTCTGTTCTTAGAAAAGAAAGCATACAATGTGCTTTGGGGACTTGTATATTCCCTCTTATCTGGCATGTTCATCGCTCAACTCTTTGCATTATTAGATGTTTTAAATCTATGTGGTCTCAGTTTATATGACATCTTCATAGAACTTTCCTAACTATGTTATTTAGGTAGCATTCTCTGACATTGATAATTTCAATGAACTTTTCAAGTTCATGCCTCTCGTCACTATTAAAAATTTATATTTACTTATATGATAATTTGCTTAATACCTGTCTCCCACCCCTCCTCCACACACACTAGAATGTAATTGTCATGACTTTCTGATTCACCATTACATATACAGGTTTAAGCACAGAGCCTAGAATAGAGTAGGTTTTCAATAAATATTTTTAAGTAAATACATTACCATAGGAAAATTTTGTGATGGTGAAATGGGGTGGGGGGTAGAAAGGAAGAGAGGGGAGAGAAGTAAATCCAGTCAGGTAACACCTATGAAGTCACTTAATTGAGCTTCCATAATTCTCTCCTCTGGGAAGACAAATCATTTTCATCACCATCCATGGTGCCAGTAATCTTCCAGGCTTGCTAGACATTGTTACTTCTAGTTAATTCAAGTCAAGATGTACAACTGAATCTTTACAAGACAGCATGATTAAAACTTACTAAATTAATATTTTTATAACACATTCATTTCTCCTCTAACCCTCCTTGATTTTTTTAGCCACAGTGAATCTAAGCAAGAACAAAACCTCAAGAAACAACATTTCTAAACCATGCACAGCTGAGGATGTCAGTCTATTTCTATAAAACAAGATTTCAACAGCCTAAAGGGTCCTGGAGCACATGGAAATGGATTCCTTGATGAGCATTAATTACTGAATCAAGTCTCAGCATTTACCCAAATTTAGGAAATAAATAGAATTCAGTAATTCAGAAAGGAACGTCTACTTGTATCACTAAAATGTCCCAACTATAGATTATATTCAAATATATATCCTGTAACTTTTAGGTTCAATAATTTGATTAGATAGGTACCTATCTAATCTTTTGATAGGTAAGAATCATTTATGATAACACATCAAATATTCACTATAGTTGAATGAGGGAGACAGGAAGCAGATTGCAAAGTGATTTGCATGTGAAGCTCAAAGCTTTATTTTTTCTTGAAAGTTACAGACCATCACTGAAGAGTTTTAAGTAAAGAAATTATGAAATCAAATTTGCATTATGTTTTTTATTAAGTTCAATTAAGGAGCAGTGAGAAGCGTGGGTTGGAGAGGGAAGGACAGATAGCAGGGAGAGTAATTTTTAGAGGTTATTCTCATATTCTTGTTGAAAAAATGATTAATATGTGAATTGTACTAGTAGGAACATAGGAGAGGAGATAAATTTAAATATCTAGGATGTGGAATCAACTAAAAACCTATGTAAGTAGGTTGGATGTGAGAAATGAGAAAAGACAAGTTGAAGGTACCTTATAGATTTCTTGCTTGGGGAAATAGGTAGATGGCAGGGCCATTTCTTCACACTTGAAGGCCACCAAAGGAGGAGTAGATTTGGGCAGGAAGATCATTTTGGATATGCTGAATCTATGATGTCTGTGAAATATAGCAGAAAAAAGTTACATGCTATTTGAACTGTGTTACAATTCTTCCCTTCTAATTTTCTGCCATGGGATTATAGGGTTATAATCTCTGACAAAGTGAGACACTGAGCAGGTGCTCAAATATAGTTGTTGACTTGATTTTGATTTGCATACACCTTATCTCAGGCCACTTGAAACAGCTACCTGGGCAAGAAGAATGGAAAGAAAAGATGAGGGTGTTCATCTAGCCTTACAGAGCAGGGCTGTAGTCTGTAAAATATCCCTGCTGTCAACTAAATTCCTTAAGCTGCTAAACACACGCCTAGAGAGAATGTAGGACTATACCATTTGCAGAGGCGGCTTGGTTGCCATGACTGCAAATTGCACTGTGGTAGAACTGCCTTTCCTAAACTCCCTCACTTGTTTCCTTCTCTGGAACTGTGCAATGGGCAAGACACATCTGTGGCCTTGAAAGAAAAATGAGTGGAGTAGAGATGAAGGAACTAGCTATTTCTTCACTGGAAATTTAAATAATAGGCAAAGCAGCTTTTCAATGCTGTACCCAATTACAGCACAGCCCAATCAGCTGCCATTTGTTGGAGTAAATTGACTATTTAGGGTATATTTTAAAATAGGGCTTGCATCTTCTACTAAGATAATTTTTATCATACAATAGTGCCATATTGTTGCTGCACTCAAAGTACTCATTTTGAGCGTGCAGGGACTGTGACAGCAACTTAGGAAAAACTTTCCCACTTACCACTTTATCACACATCCTTCATAAAGATGAATACTCATTTTCCTATCTGAACAGGCAAATAAATTCATGCACAAGCAGTTAACCTGATCTTTCACACTTTACATCTCATCAGAAGCATATGTTGTCTGTCCCCACAGACATTCCAGAATTTTTGACACTGGAGGAGCCCTTTCCACAGAAAATAGACTTTAATGGTTTGGTCTTTGAGACCCAAGAGATGGCTTCGGTGACCCAAAACGTCAAAGAATGCAAACACCATCAAAAGACATTTACTTTGGGATGTAGGGAAATTTTTGACTCCCAAGAAGTGAATCTTCACTTAGGCAAGATTGTGTCTCATTTATAGAATCCAAAAGGTAATAGATCAAGCTAAGAGCCTTGAAACGGGTGTGCAGAGACTTAAATCCTAGCCCAATCTCTGATATTAACTAGCTGGGAATCCTGGGACAAGTTGCCTTATCTGTCTAGATCTTAGTTTACCCCCCCTGAAAAATTATGAGGCTGGAAATGATTATCTCTATGTTTCTTTTAGAAGGATCATAGATTCTATTCCAAATACTATGCTTAGGCAGATGCCTTCATTTGTTGACTTATCTTTTCATATTCTGTAAGGAGAACGGGATGTGGAAGAAAATTTCTACCCCTCACTCCTGCCCCACCTTATCCCTAAACTGCAAGGTTCTCTAGTCTGGCAGATTGCTAGACCCATGACTTATATCTTATTAAGCATATTTCCCTAGTATCCTTGCAGGGCCAAATAGCTTGTGGGGCCACTACACACTGTTTCTATGGTACTTTTTCTAAAGAGAAAAAAAAAATGGAGGCTATCTGTAAATGAAGATAGGAGCTCTAGTGGCCAGATTTCCTTAAGAGCTATTCAAAAATAAACTGAATTGAAGTGCCTTGCTCTACAGTGCCTTCAGCTATTTAAATGAAGCAATCACTTGATATGGAGATTGGGAGGTGTTGCCTTGAATTTAAATAACAGCATTTGGGCTGGTTTTGACACTATAAAGCATCAGTATTTTTTAATGCATGCTTTTAAAAACCTCTACATAATTTCAAGTTTTACATTTAAGTATTTAATCCATTTTAAATTTATTTTTGTATGTGATGTAAAGGTGTAGTCCAGTTTCATTTTTTCCATGTATCTGTCCAATTTTCCCAAAATAACTTATTGAAGGGGCTGTCATTTATTTCTACATTGCATATTCTTGCCTCCTTCATCATAAATTAATTGACTGTATAAAACTCCTAGAAAATAACACAGGCAGTAAACTCTTTGACATTGGTCTTACCAATATCTTTTTGGATATGTCTCCTAGGGCAAGGGAAATAAAAGCAAAAATAAATAAATGAGACTAAATCATATTTAAAAGCTTCTGCACAGCAAAAGAAAGCACTAAGAAAACAAAAAGACAACCTACTGAACAGAAGATTTTCTCAAGCTATGTATCTGATATGGGTTTAATATCCAAAATATATAAGGAACGCATACAACTCAATGTTGAAAACACAATCAAATTAAAAAATGGGCAGAGACTTGAATAGACATTTCTCCAAAGAGTACATACAGATGGCTAACAGATGTATGAAAGGATGCTCAGCATCACTAATTATCAGGGAAATGCAAATCAAAATCACAATGAGATACCACCTCCCACCTGTCAAAATGATTATTACCAAAAGTCAGCAAATATCAAGTGATGGCTAGGATGCAGAGAAAAGAGAACTTTCCTGTACTTGATGGTGGGATTGTAAATGTACAGCCACTATGGAAAACAATATGAAGGTCCATCAAAAAATTGAAAATAGAACTACTGTTCATTCCAAAAATTCCACATCTGTGTATTTAATTGAAGAGAACCAAAACACTAATTCAAAATGATAGATGCACTCCTATGTTCATTGCAGTATTATTTACAATAACCAAGATAGGGAAGCAACTTAGATGTCCATTGGTATATAAATGTATATACCAAATGTATATACATATAATGGAATACTATTCAGCAATTTAAAAATGAAACCTTGCCATTAGTGATAACATGGATGGACCTAGAGGGTATTATGCTAAGTGAAATAAGTCAGACAGAGATAGTAAATACCATATGACTTCACTTATATGTGAAATCTGAAAGATGCAATAAACAAAACAAAACAAAAACAGATTCATAGGTACAGAGAACAAACAGAATTGCCAGAGGGTAGCATTGTTGTGGGGAGGTAGTGAAAAGGATGAAGGGAAATAAGTGGTACAAACTTCCAGTTATGAAATAAGTTTCAGGGATGTAATGTACAGCATAGGGAATATAGTCAATAATATAACTTTGCATGGTGACAGACAGTTACTGGACTTATTGTGGTGATCACATCATAAGGTTTATAAATGTCAAATCACTATGTTGTACATCTGAAACTAATTAATATTATGTGCCAATTATACTTTAATAAAATTTTAAAATATTCATACATAGCTTTCGAACATAGAATAGCTCTAATAGTGACAATAGTGCACATTCAATTATTTAGTTGTTGAATGCCTAAATATTAACACTAAGTCTTGAGAAGTTTTTATTAAGCCAATAATCCTTTGACATTTCAGGAGTCTCAGATATTGAAGCTATTTTAAGAGACAACTCTACATTGTTTCTTTTCTATTTTAGTTACCCAGACTCAAGAACAGCCCAGAGCGTTCTAACTGCTTAGCTTCCGGAGCTGCCATGGCAGCCAATCAGTGTTATATTAACAGAAAACAAAGTGTTCATATGTTTTTGGAAAGCCAAATACAACTTTTTTCATGGTACACCTTTTTTTGGATTATGTTTCCTTCATGTTATTTTAGATAACAATTTGATTTAAACTATTTCCCTCTGTGGACTACAGTATGGATTTTGAAAGCAAGACTGCTGAACTCTGGATTAATTCCCTTGTTCGGTGATAACCCATTTCCTGCTTCTTTAGTGAGCATTTTGAAATATCTTCATTTAGTTTTCTGCTGAAGAAGGTAGGGGGATGGGGTGAAGGGAATATTCCAAAGAAGAGAGTTTCTTAACAAAAGAAGGTTGTTGGAAGGGGAGAAAAGAAAAAGATTTAAACTGCAATACAAAATGGAAGTGCTCTAAAAATAAAAGGCAAAGCATTGCAATTTTTTCTGGTCTGTAGAAAATCAATCAAAATGTAAAATGATATTATTTGAGTCTAGGCAGGAAGATTATCAAAACTATTGCTTGTAGGTGTACATTTATTAGTAAGAAATTGACCTGCTATATTCAGATGAAAACTTGTAGCTTCACTGGGTAAGGGACTTCAGTAACATGCTAATCATTTGCCTGAGCCCTTGAAAGAATTCCCAGGGCAGCTCTTCAGGGTCTGCACATGTCCCACATAACCTGTACTTTGAAAGACACCAATTCTCTCTAGCTCATAATTAAAGGAAGCAGCCAACTGCTTAACTTCAATGTCTTAGCTAGAGATTGATGTCTTTTTAATAGGTACATCTGTTAAAGAACATATACTACTCAGAAGACCATAGACACAAACCTCTTTTACAAAATAAATCTTAGTTTGGAGCTCTCGGGATTCATGGATCCTAAATGACTACAATCTAGAAAGCAATCTAGCAGGAAAAGGCATCAGACTAGAAAAAGGAGAGATTTCTTCTGTTTGTTTTTCCTTTCCAGGTTATTTTGGGTTCAGATTCCACTGGACTCCCTATTGATGAGAGAGCTCTGAGTGGATATTAATTACCTTGAGAAGCCAAGGGCACAATTTTCTTCTCCTATCATCTTATCCTAATCTGTCATCTTATTCTGAAAGACTTCCATGTTGTTCTGTGCCTATATCCCAAGCAGTTTATATTTTGTAAACTTAAATGCAGCAAAGAAATCCTTATAAGAAAAAATCTTAGGCTTTGTCATAATGGTTAATAGTAAAATACATCTATGTCCCCAATTTTTTTTTCCTTCGACAAGCCTGAATATTGGCATTTGGGATTTTCTTGAAATGAGACCCATCAGTACTGGCTGCAAGAAAATATCTGTACATAGTTTCTGATGTTAAACATAAGGACAAGAGAAAAGGTGGGTACCTTAGAAAGATATGATAGAAGTTGTAAAATAATATATAAATAATATCAATATACAAGCCTTAACAAACAATTAGATTAGATGAAGTCCTCAAAAGTACTTTCCCCTTCATTTTCTAGTATCCCATACCTTTCCTTGATTTGTTCCATAGACAACATCCTTACATTGTATATGGCAGGTATCCCTAGGCACTGCCTCAAACTCTCAGAATTTTCACCTTCCTTTTTTCTCCTCAATAACCTTAACACTAACCATAATATACATCTCTCTCTCCAAATAAGATTTTCTTTTCAACTAGACGCTTTGAGGCACAAAAAGGAAAAAAAAAAAACTGGTATCACTCACTAATCTGAAATATTTACATTGTGTGTGCTTGAATTTGCAATGTAAATTGTTCATTTACAAATCTCTAAAGATATTTCATATATTGATGTATGGATTGAGGGATTTAGGAGGGTTAGAGGAGAGCTTTCCTGACAGTCTCCACATTCAGTTCTTATTATACGTATATCTGAGAGAAGCTTTGTTGCACGCCAAATGGTTTCTGAAAATAACAAGTCCATGCAAAATTCTGTTTGCCAAGATGACTTGTAGAGTGTGGATTGTGTCACATGATGGGACTAAGCCTTTGATTGATTTCCCACTACATACACTATTTCTCCCCGATTTCTTTGCCATAGAATATATAAAAATAGAGAGATCCCAGATGCTTTGCTCTTCCTCTTATTCAATTTCCATTTTGATTCCTAGACACCAATAAATGGCTGTAGGATATAAATTCCAGACATTTGTGACTTCAATCCCTTCCCAGAAGAAATAGAATGAAGGAAGGAAAAAAGAAAAAATAATGAGGAAAAAATGAACTTAGTTATAGTTTCTATGGAAAATAAATCCATTTATATTTGTATTATGGATATAATTTTAGTCATATAAGTCAATTCCTCTCAGACCTAAACCACCAGCATATTAATCTTTGTGTTTTTGTGTAGGTAATAAAGTTATGTTATCTATTTAGTTGTTTGCATTAAGCATACTTGATTTTTTGAATTTATCTATGGTATTTTGGGGTTCTGACACTCAAAGAGATTATGACAAGATGTAGTAAAAAATATTGAGTGAAATATTAATACAAAAAGGAAAGTTTATGGATATGGTATCCTTTTAAGTTCTCATTTTTCCTGGTTTCTCAAGTATGTCAAATACAAATATATATATTTGTATATATAAACTATCAATAAGAAACAATAGCAAGTATATATATATATATATATACACATATATATATACATATATATACACATATATATATATATATATATATATATATATATATATATAATTCTCCAATGCACTTTCACCCCTCCTTCCTCCTAACTGCTTCTTCTCATTTTCACACACACCTTGCAAGCAATTAATATATTTGGAACTCCTTTGGTCTAAACAAAACAATTAGTCTGGATATGGTGTGGCTTTAGAATAATTTCTCTAGAGTGAAATCTGGTGCTCTTCTATCTGGAAGGAAAAATTTTCATATAGACTTTCATAAGTCATTCTAAAAAGTCAATGCTCTTACCTGCTCCTTTAATCTCTGAAGCAAATGGATCAGTTTCTGATCAGCAACATAGAATAATAGACTTCTAAATCTCATTTGAAAAAAAGAATTCCAAATTATATGACATCCATTTGAGAGAAATATTTCTCAGGAAAGTTATAGAGAGGTGTCATTCAGTCCGTTTGCTCCTTTAGATACTTATAGTGGTCATTTCTTAATTGTTTCCCTCTTTTCATTCTCCCATCCTAACAGAGCTTGGATTTCTCATTAACAAGATTTGGTGAGACTGACTCTACTTCTAGTCATATCTCCAAAAGGACCTATGTTGGCTTAAGTCAATTGGCATATCTTCCCCCTCTGGAGACAATATTTTTGATCCAGAGGCAAACATATGAAAAAATTGAACTATTTATATTTGAAGAAACATTTGCTAAGGGTTAGTGAGAAAGAAAATTTCCTCTCTTTTCAATGAGATATATATAAAATGATGCTCTATTTCACTTACTAAATATAAACAAAAAAGTTTATAAACCTAGAAGCTACATGCAGCCATCTTTAGATTTAAATGAATCAGTTTTAAAATGAGATAGACATCATGGAAAGAAAAGTGGAATATAGTAGAATCAAGATGGCAGAGGAATGAGTGGAAGTCACACTGACTTCCTCCAAGGACCAATATGGAATTACAATTAAATTGTGGAAAAATCACTTGGAAAACAACTAAACAATAGCGATAGAAGAGCCCTAAATTCTTGGACAGAGAGAGGAATCAGCTTTAGCACAACCTAATTGGTAAGGAGTGAGGTAGAGATTTGAGAAGATGGGTGGGGAACCCATGGGTGACAGCACCAGAAGGATATTGAAACACCAAATTGGATCCCCCTGAAAAGACCAGGGTATAAACAGTAGCAGGGATCTCCAGCCTACAGCGCCAGAGCCCAAAAAGTACACAGATAACAGCCAGCTGCAAAATGTGGCAGGGCTGCTCTCTGTCAGAGACAAGTAGCTGGAGGCACAAAGAGCTGTTTAAAGGAACAAAGCATAAATTTTTATTTGCAACCACTTACCCTGGTCTCTGGAAAAGGAGAGGAAAGAGTGGGCTAGAGATGCCTGCAGAAAGGCCTGGGAAGGAGGCTGTGGGGAGAGAACTGAGAGAGTAGGTGGCAGGATTGCAGTGCTGACTCATCCCCCAGATGGCAGAAGCCATCTTACTCAGGCAGAGACCACTCCCCTGAGCAGTAGCAGCATGAGAGGATCCAATAGTCCCACCCCCAGAGAGACTCTGCCCTGCCCTGTGGTGTCTCTAAACCAGCCTGCTCAATACAGAGTGACTAGATTAATAGCTGAAGGAGACAGCCACAGTCAGTAGATTCTAGGAAGTCTCGAACAGACTGCCTAAGGTCACACAGGGTCAACATCGGACATCATCAGAGGCAGATCCAGGGAGAAAAAAAAATCAGTGGTCTCCTGCTACAAAAGTTCACACCACAATGTCAGGAATTCAGGACAGATGAATTTAAGAAGCAGAAGCAAAAGAGAAGAGCCTTAACAAATAATGGGAAGACAAAGAAACAGCCCACAGTTGAAGGGAAATTAGAAATCTCCACAAAGAGATCTAAATAAAATAGAGGCAAGTAAACTATCAGATATTAAGTTCAAAACAACAGTTCTAAGGAAGCTGACTTAGCTCAGTGACCTCAGAGAGAATTACCAAAAACTACAGGGAAACTACAAGGAACTTACTGCAAACTATATCGGCATGAAAAAGCAAATATAAACTATCAATAAGAGACAAGAGGAAATGAAGAATACCATTTCTGAATTGAAGAAAACAGTAGAAGGAATAAAAAACAAGCTAGATGAAGCAGAGGATCATATTAGTGAGCTGGAGAATAAGGTAGAAAAAAGGTCCCAGAAAGAGTAAGAAAATCAAAAAAGACTCAAAAAGAATAAAGAGGCATTGAGGGAAATGCAAGACAACCTGAAATGTAATAATATCAGTATAATAGGGATACCAGAAGGAGAAGAGAATGAGGAAGGGATAGAGAAACTCTTTTAAAAAGTCACGATGGAAAACTTCCCTAATTGGAGGAGAGAAAAAGTCACACAAGGCCCAGAAGTACAGAGGGTCCCATTCAAGAGGAACCCAATGAGGCCCACTCAAAGACCCATCATCATTAAAATGGTAAATATCAAAAACAAAGAGAAAATGCAGCAAGGGAGAAGGAAAGCCCCAATACGGTTAACAGCTGACTTCACAACAGAAACACTACAGGCCAGAAGGGAATAGCAAGAAATATCCCAAGTAATGAGAAGAAAATGCCAGTAACCAAGACTGTTCTAACATCAAGGCTCTCAGTTAAAATGGAAGGTGAAATAAGTGGCTCCCTGACAAAAGAAAGCTAAAAAAATACATCTCCCTTAAACCAGCATTGCAAAATGTGCTAAAGGGACTGCTTTAAGAAGACAAAGAGTCTGTGAATACCCAGTTCCTTTCACAGTTACCAATACTTGATATTACCAATATTTTTAATACTTAGTAATGAGATTGTGACAATGATGTGTTATTTTAATTGTTACTTTATTATTTATTGAAACTAAACCTGTTTTTGTATGTTTCTTGTCTATTTCTATTATTTTTAAAAAGCTTTAAATGACTTTTGGGTACTATTTATCCATTTTTGTTTAAAGGTTTGTCCTAAAAAATTTTTGCCCTAAAAAATTTAAAAACATATTAACCCTTTTTTAGATGTGTTGCAAATACTTTCCTATTCTATTACTTGTCTTTTAACTTTTCATACGTATATTACCATATAGTCTTAAATGTTTAATATAGTCATATTGTCAATATTTTACTTTATAATTTCAGGGTTGGAATATATTACTTTAGGGTAAGAAAAGTATTACTTTGAATTTTTTCAGAAAACTCAGATTTAAGATATTGATTTTTAACGCACTGGAATATTTTGTGTATAATGTATGAAGTAAGGCTCTCTATTAGTTTTGTTTCAAGAAATAGTGGTCCATGCACCTTGTTTGTTGAATAAACCTTATTTTACCCATTGATTTGAAATATCAGTTTAATCTTATGTTGTTATACAGATATATACATTTGTTTCTAGAATGTTCATTTTATTTCATTGATCTACTGATTATTTCTGTGCTGGTGTCATGTTTTAATTACTGAGACTTTATAATGATTTAAATTTTTTAATATTTTATAATGGATCTTGACATTTAAAAAAATAAAATCGATCTGCATTTAAAAAAAGGAAAGAGAGAAAGAAAGAAGTTACTCCTACGTTTTGCGACAACATGGATGGAACTGGATAATATTATGCTAAGTGAAATAAGCCAGTCGCTGAAAGACAAATATCATATGATCTCACCTATAAGTTAACTCTATTAAACAAAATAAACTGGAGAAAAAGATGGTGGAGGAGTGAAAGGGAGTCACCCTGACCTCCTCCCAAAACCAAACTGGAATTGCAACTAAATAATGGAGTAATCACCTGGAAAGCAGTGGAGCAATAGTGGGAGAGGAGCCTTGGAGCCTCGGACAGTGTATTCAACTCTCACACATCCCAACGGGTGAGAATTGCAGTGGAGGCTCGAGAGGGTGGGCTGGGTGCGCACGGGCACTGGCACCAGAGGGACATTGAAACGGCCAGTTAGCGTCCCCCCGAGAAGAACGGGGTCTGAATCATAAACAGGAATCCCTAAACTACAGCAGCTAAAGCCGAGAAAATACAGACAAAATGCAACCCCAAAAAGCTTAGGGGCGCTCTCTGCCAGAGACAGGTGGCTGGGGATGCAAAAAGACATTTAAAGGGCAAACGCAAAAGTTGCAGCGGCAGCCACCCTCCTTGATCCCTGGGTACAGGCGGCAGCAGGGTGGGCTGGTGCCTGGGAAAAGACTGGTGAGGAAAACTTTGTGACGAGAACTGACACTGCGGCCGGTGGAGCCCGGGTGATAACGCACTTCCCACTCTGCAGCTACCATCTCGCTCAGGCATAAGGGAATCAATTAACCTGCCTTTTGTGCGCTCCGCACACAGCTTGTACGCCTGTGAGCTACGGGGCTGAGTGCAGACTGGCTGGGAGAGCCTTGAGGAGAGACTGGAGACGGAGGCATTGGGGAAAGAACGGGAGGAGGAACCGCGGAGTCCCGACTCCCTCCCCGTCCTGTAGTCTCCATTGTGGGCTGGAAAAGAAGCAGAAGCGGGGCGCGCATGAACCAGACTGCCTGCGATTGAAACGCAGTCCACACAGGGGTTGGATCCTCGGCCGAAGGGTTCACAGAACTGCCCAGAGGCCCCTGAGGGGAGACTAGAAACGGAGGCATTGGGGAACGAACGGGAGGAGGAACCAGGGAGTCCTGACTCCTTCTCCTTGCCGAAGTCTCCATTGCGCGGGAAGAGGCCACACCCCCAAGCCAAAAGCCGAAAAGCAAACATAGACACCCCCAAAACACCCAGAGCAGGCGCGCGCACTTGCGCTGAGTGACTGGCGAGGGTTGGCGAGCGTGTGTGTGACCCACGCGGGCTGGCGAACAATTGCACCTGCCAGCAAGGCCTCACACAGACTGGCACCCATACGGCCTGCGAGGGATTGCACAGAGGGACAAGGGCAGACATAAATTGACCTACCCGCCGCGATTGCGGAGCAGCCCACAAAATAAGTAGAGATGCCCAGAGTCCCTGGAGGAGAGACCACAAACAGGATTAACCAGAGAGTCCTAGAGCTGATTTCCCCTCATTTCCGTAGTGCCCATTTGGCAAGGGCAAGCAACGCACCCAAAGAGCCAAAAGCGGGGAAAACACACAATAGAAGATCCTAAACTGACCAGTACCGCAAAGCTCGCGTGCCAGGGAGGCCAGATGAGTACGGGAGATCGCGAATAAGCCCCCTGGTCTGGGGCAAACACATGCGAGCCCAGGCAGGTGGGGGACCCTGCCGCGCTGGGAACACGCTCAAGGAGCTCTCGTGAGAGCGCAGAGAGATCCCAAAAAATAGCCCAGCCCTGACCGAAGGGGTCACAGAGCTGCTCCAAGCAGGAGTCAGACACAGGCATTAGACTCCTGAAAGGCTCAAACAAACAATCCAAAGCCCTATAGGGTCAACAACTGACATCATCAGAGGCAAGCCCAGAAAGAAAAGTAAAGGACAAAAATACTTAACAGACTCTCACAAAAATGGGAAGAAAAAGAAGTTCCCCCCAAATGAGTGGAAAAGGGGACTCCCCACAGAGAGAGCTCAATGAAATAGAGGCAAGGGAACTATCAGATATGGAATTTAAAACAATGGTTCTAAGGAAGCTCAATAAGCTCAGCCAGCTCAAAGAGAACTATGAGAAACTGCAGAGAAACTATCAGGATCTTACAGCAAACTATATCAGCCTGGAAAACGATATAGAAACTATCAAGAAGACACAAGAGGATATGAAGAATACCATTTCTGAATTGAAGAACACAGTAGAAGGAATCCAAAGCAGGCTGGATGAAGCTGAGGATCGAATCAGTGAGATGGAGGACAAGGTAGAAAAAAGCTCCCAGAAAGAAAAAGAAATGGAAAAACGGCTCAAAAAGAATGAAGAAGCATTTAGGGAAATGCAGGACAACCTGAAACGCAATAATATCCGTATAATAGGGATACCTGAAGGAGAAGAAGAAGAGCAAGGAATAGAGAACCTCCTCGAAAAAGTAATGATGGAAAATTTCCCTAATTTGAGGAGAGAAAGGCTCTCATGGATCCAGGAGGCATAGAGGACCCCACTCAAGAAGGACCCAAGGAGGTCCACTCCAAGACACATCATCATTAAAATGGCAAATGTCAAAGACAAAGAGAGAATCCTCAAGGCAGCAAGGGAGAAAGAGAAAGTAACATACAAGGGGGGCCCCGATACGCCTAGGAGCTGACTTCTCAACAGAAACACTACAAGCCAGAAGGGAATGGCAACAAATATTCCAAGCCATGAAAAGCAAGGGCCTACAGCCAAGGCTGCTCTACCCAGCTAGGCTCTCCATTAAAATAGAAGGAGAAATACGGAGTTTCCCAGACAAAAGAGAGCTAAAAGAATACATCTCTACCAAACCAGCACTCCAAGATATGCTAAGGGGACTGGTTTAAGCAGATGAAGGAAAAGAATGAGACAGAGAGGAACACAGGTACAAAGAGAAAAGATGAGTAAGTTTCTATCAGTAATATCTCTCAATGTGAATGGACTAAATGCCTCAATCAAAAGACACAGGGTAGCTGAATGGATAAGAAAACATGACCCACACATATGCTGCCTACAAGAGACCCACCTCAGAGCAAAAGACCTACACCGATTGAAAGTAAAGGGATGGAAAATAATATTCCAAGCAAATGGACATGAGAAAAAGGCTGGCGTTGCCATACTTGTATCAGACAAAGTAGATTTCAAAGCAAAGGCCATAAAGAGAGACCCAGAGGGGCACTTTATCATACTTACAGGAAGAATCTATCAAGAAGACATCAACATTGTAAACTTATATGCTCCCAATATAGGAGCCCCCAAGTTTATAAGGAAATTGTTGGATGACTTCAAAAAAGATATAGAGAGCAACACACTGATAGTAGGGGATTTCAACACCCCACTGTCAAAAATGGACAGATCTTCCAAACAAAACATTAATAAACATATCGTGGTGCTGAATGACACACTGAATCAAAGAGACTTAACTGACATATATAGAATCTTACATCCCAAAGAAGAAAAATACACATTCTTTTCAAATGCTCATGGCAGTTTTTCAAAGATAGACCACATGATAGGACACAAAGCAAGCCTCAGTAAATTCAGGAAAATTGAAATAATACCAAACTTTTTCTCAGACCACAAGGCCTTGAAACTCGAAATCAAACTCAAAGAGAAACTTCAAAAACTTGGAAACTCATGGAGACTGAACAGTACACTACTAAACAATGAATGGGTCAATAATGAGATAAGAGAAGAAATCAAAAAATTTCTGGAAACAAATGAAAATGAACAGAAAACTGTCCAAAACCTCTGGGACACAGCAAAGGCGGTCCTGAGAGGGAAGTTCATAGCAATACAGGCTTACCTTAAAAAGATAGAAACATTTCAAATAAAAGACCTAACACTACAACTTGAAGAACTGGAGAAACAACAACAAATAAATCCCAGAGCAAGTAGAAGGAAGGAAATAGTCAAGATGAGAGCAGAACTGAATGACATAGAGACAAAAAGAACAATTCAGAGGATCAACCAATCCAGAAGCTGGGTCTTTGAAAAGATTCATAAAGTTGACAAACCTTTAAGCAGACTCATCAAGAAAAAAAGGGAGAGGACCCAAATTAATAATATCAGAAATGAAAGAGGAGAAATAACAACTGATACCAGAGAAATACAAATGAGTATCAGAAACTATTATGAACAATTATATGCCAAGAAATTTGAAAATCTTGATGAAATGGACAAATTTTTAGAAAAGTATAATCTTCCAACACTGAAGGAGGAAGAAACAGAAAGCTTGAACAGACCGATAACAGTTGTGGAAATTGAAGCAGTAATCAAGAAACTCCCAGCACACAAAAGCCCAGGGCCAGACGGTTTCCCAGGAGAATTTTACAAAACATTTAAGGAAGAGCTAACCCCTGTCCTTCTCAGACTATTCCAAAAAATCCAAGAGGAGGGAAGACTGCCAGACTCCTTCTATGAGGCCAGCATCACCCTGCTCCCAAAACAAGATAAAGACCCTACAAAGAAAGAAAACTACAGGCCAATTTCGCTGATGAACATAGATGCTAAAATCCTCCACAAAATATTGGCAAACCGCATCCAGCAATACATTCAAAAGATTATCCATCACGATCAAGTGGGATTCATCCCAGGCATGCAGGGATGGTTCAATATACGCAAATCAGTAAACATGATACACCACATAAATCAAAGAAAAGACAAAAACCACATGATCATCTCGATAGATGCAGAAAAAGCATTTGACAAGGTACAGCACCCATTTATGATCAAAACACTCAGCAAAATGGGAATAAATGGGGCATTCCTGACCATAATAAAGGCCATATATGAAAAACCTACAGCCAATATCATACTCAACGGGCAAAAACTGAAAGCTTTCCCACTAAGATCGGGAACACAACAAGGATGTCCGCTCTCACCGCTTCTTTTCAACATCGTATTGGAAGTCCTAGCCACAGCGGTCAGACAAGAGAAAGAGATAAAAGGCATCCAAATAGGAAAGGAGGAAGTAAAACTATCATTGTTTGCAGATGACATGATAGTGTACATAGAGAACCCTGTAGACTCTACCAAAAAATTCCTCAACCTAATAAGTGAATTTGGCAAAACAGCAGGATACAAAGTCAACATTCAGAAATCAAAGGCGTTTTTGTACACCAGCAATGCAATAGAAGAAGAAGAAATCAGGAAAAATATACCATTCGATATAGCACGAAAAAAGATAAAGTACCTAGGGATAAATTTAACCAAAGACACAAAAGACCTGTATGCAGAAAACTATACAACATTGAAAAAAGAAATTAAGGAAGACACAAATAAATGGAAGCATATACCGTGCACATGGATTGGAAGAATTAATATCCTTAAAATGTCCATACTACCCAAAGCAATTTATAGATTCAACGCAATCCCTTAAGATACCAATGACTTATTTCACAGAAATAGAACAGACATTTCAAAAATTTATATGGAACCATAAACGACCTTGAATAGCCGCAGCAATTTTGAGAAAGAAACACAAAGTAGGAGGGATCACAATACTGGACATCAAACTCTACTACAAAGCCACTATACTCAAAACAATCTGGTACTGGCACAAGAACAGACCCATAGACCAGTGGAACAGAATAGAAAGCCCAGAAATAAGCCCAGGTCTCTATGGACATCTAATATTCGACAAAGGGGGCAGAAGCATAAAATGGGGCAATAACAGCCTCTTCAACAAATGGTGTTGGGAGAGCTGGATGGCTACATGCAAAAAATTGAAATTGGATCATCAGCTGACACCATACACAAAAATAAACTCAAGATGGATAAAAGACTTAAATAGAAGTCGCAACACCATCAAAGTCCTAGGGGAGAACATTGGCAGGAAACTCTCAGATATCCCACGCAGCAATTTTTTCACTGATATGTCTCCTAAAGCAAGGGACATAAAGGAAAGAATAAACAAGTGGGACCTAATCAAAATAAGGAGCTTCTGCACGGCTAAAAAAACATCAGCAAAATGAAAAGGAAGCCAACCATTTGGGAAAACATATTTGCTAATGATACATCAGATAGAGGTTTGATCTCCAAGATATACAAAGAACTCACTCGACTTTACTCCAAGAAGACAAACGATCCAATCAAAAAATGGGCAAAGAACCTGGGCAGATGCTTTTCTAAGGAGGAGATACAGAGGGCCCAGAGGCATTTGAAAGGATGCTCAGCATCACTAGTCATCAGAGAAATGCAGATCAAAACCACCATGAGGTACCACCTCACACCGGTCAGAATGGCCATCATAAATAGATCCACAAACAACAGGTGCTGGCGAGGCTGTGGAGAAAAGGGAACCCTAGTCCACTGTTGGTGGGAATGCAGACTGGTGCAGCCACTATGGAAAGCAGTGTGGAATTTCCTCAGAAACCTGAAAATGGAACTGCCTTTTGATCCAGCGATTCCCCTGCTGGGACTATACCCTGAGAACACAAAAACGCCAATACAAAAGAACCTATGCACCCCAATGTTCATAGCAGCACAATTTACAATAGCCAAGTGTTGGAAGCAACCTAAATGCCCATCAGTAGAAGACTGGATCAAAAAATTATGGTACATATACACAATGGAATACTACGCAGCAGAAAGAAAAAAAGAAGTACTAAACTTTGCGACAGCATGGATGGAACTGGAGAGCATCATGCTAAGCGAAATAAGCCAGGGTGCGAAAGACAAATACCATATGATCTCACCTATAAGCGGAACCTAACCAACAATGCAAAGAAGCAAGGAAAATATGACCAGCAACACTGAAAGGAAAAGAAATCTTCAGAGACAAGAGGGAAGGGAGGGGGCAGGGAAAGGGAAGGGAAGGGGAAAGTCAAGGAACATATAGCAAGGACTCATGGACAAAACCAAAGGGGAAGAGCTGAGGGAGGGAAGGTGGGAGGGGGCAAGGGAAAGAGGTGGGGGGAAGGCAGAGACAAATGTATTTAAAAAGTAAATAAATTAATTAAAAAAAAAGAGTGGAAGGGAGAGAAGCTGGAATGTTAGTGGTTAGAATATTTCTCAAATTGTTTTTCAAAGAATGTCAGTTCTGTGGGGCAAAAAGAAAAAGTTTTCAGAAGTTAAACATGTTTAGAGAATGTAATGCATTATCTACCCCTTTCGGAAATTCAGATTAGCATATTAAAGGACTTAAAGAAAAAAAAATAAAAAAAAATAAACTAATGAACAAAATAAACCACAAGCAAGGAAACATGGATCAGACTGAAAGTGACCAGAGGGGATGGCAACGGAGGACAATGGTGGAAAGAAGGGGAAGGGACTAGACAAAGAACATGTATGAATGACCCATGGACATGGACAACAGGGTGGGAATTGAAAGCGGGGCAGGGTGGGAGTGTGGAGGAGGGCAAAGGGGAAAAATTGAGACAACTGTAATAGAATAAACGTGATTTAAAAATAAAATTTAAAAAAAGTGCAAAGTAGGAATTAAAAGGCATATTACTATGTCATTTATCTGCTATATCAACCCTTGCCTAAAGCATTTCCTGCTTCTACAATTTATGTTACATGTGCCTAAAATATGTCTTTATTTTTAAAACCAGTGAGAATGATGTTGTTCTTATTGTTGTTACTTCCCACTAAAAGAAAATTAACTGAAACAGTAGTCTATGGTGAATTATGGAAAAAACCTTGAAACGGAGACACAGAAACTACCTAAGCTTTGCTTGTACACAGTTATCTTCATTGAAATTTATTTCTAAGTTATAAACACAGCTTTTATTGTGGAACTTTATTTTTTAATTTATAATAATATTAATATCCTTCTACAGTTGTCATAAAAATGTACTCTGAAGATACAGCTGATTATATTATTCAGTTGTCCTTCAATTTGGTTCCACATGAGAGGACTCTCTTAGAATTGAACAGTGCAAGGTCCATATCTTTCTTGAAAAATCACTATAATCCTTATCTCATAATCTGAACTATGTCATTCATCAGATTTCTGTTTGTATACTGACTATTATGAACATGTGAGCCAAGTAAGATTAATTTTGCAGGGTTCTTTGCTTTCAGCCTTGATCTACTTTAACTTATACTCAACATAGCAGCCATAGTTATCTTTTTAAAATAAATTGCATCACCCCTCTGCTCAAAGCTCTCCCATGGAGGTTTAACTAGTGCTAACCATGACAAAAACACTCAAGAGAACATTGCTTCCACTAAATAATAAAAAAAAAATCTAAATAACTAAAAAAAGATAATTGTTGTGAGCATATCAGGACACTGATGATTCAAGACAAATAACTTAAGAGAATGCTCCTGAGGTCAATCAGATCAGAGATAACTTGTTTCCATTTAGAGACAACAGTTAAAATAGCATGTCATTTTTTGGATATTCTTTTATATGAAGTAAATCCTGAGGCCACCTGGGAGGAGCAGAAAACACTCCTCTTCCTAAGGTCAAGCAAAAACCAATTACATTGAGATAAAAGTAGAAGCTAACCATTCTTTCTCTGAGAAGGGGTAAGAAGCAGTCTTATTTCAAGAACACAAAAATAGATATGCTGTTTCAGGAGAATGAAAGAAAGAAAGATTGTATGCTCCTAATGGAGCATAGAATGAGGTTGCCATCATGGAAAAAAAAGTGGAAAGCAAGAATTAAAAGGGATCTTATTGTGTCATTTACCTGCTATATCAACCCTTTATAATTCAGACCCTGGCTGGTGTCGCTCAGTGAGAAAGGAGGGATAAAAAACACTCTTGAGTCTGGGATCTTATATCAATACAAGGCAGAATGAAGGGAACTCTTGCCCACTCAAAACCTGCAACAGATACAAGGCAGAATTTAGCTAATACAAAGGAAGTGGGGAAGTAATGCTGATGAAATACTGAGGCTGGACCAGGAAAACCCAGAAAAAAACCCATTCCTTATGGTAAACCTAGAATTGACTAACCACAAAAAAGCCTTCTTTTTTCATCCTACTGGTAGAGGGAAAAGTACTTAAAAAGAGATATCTTCTCTGGAGCACAGGTGGAGCAAAAACACTGAGGAAAAGATTCCAGAATTCTAATTCCCAATCTAAACACAATTGAAAAGCAGTACACTGTTAAATAATTCCTGTGGTTTGTTTAAGCTACAGATAGAAACAAGTAAACCAAACTCAGCTCAATGCCTGACTAGATTGCCCAACATCCAGTCAAGAAAGGTTGGACATCAAGAACCATATGATCTCATTAATATGTGGGATATAAGACTGACACAATAAACACAGACAGATGACAATATGGTGGTTACTAGAGGGAAAGGGAGTGTAAGATAATAAAGGGTAAAAGGAGTCAAATATATGGTGATGGAAGATGATTTGACTTCGGGTGGTGGACACACAATGCAATATACAGATCATGTATCATAGAAATGTACACTCGAAACATATATAATCTCATTAACCAATGTCCACCCTAATAAATTTAACTTTAATAAAAGTTGGTTATTTGTTCATTAAAAAAAGAATGAACTCTTGTTAAATTCAGATAGTTTATTAATTCTGTACAACTACAAGAGCAGACAAATGCACCAGATCCTTTTTTCCCTTGTCCCACAGGACAGTAATGACACAAAAAGTGCAGATGGCTGCAACACAAAGGGTGAGATGCAGTTTATGCCAATGGTGAACTTAATCAATTTTATATCCTGGAGTTCTGTTGTGAAGAAGGCAAGAAAGAAATTAAAACCACAATGAGATACCACTTCACATCAGTTAGAATGGCCGTCATAAACAGATCAACAAACAACAGGTGCTGGTGGGGTTATGGAGAAATGAGAACACTAGTATATTGTTGGTGAGAGTGCAGCCACTGTAGAAGACAGTATGGAATTTCCTCAAAAAACTAGAAATGGAACTGCTTTTTCACCAGGCAATTCCACTTCTGGGATTATACCTTAAGAATCCCAAAACACCAATTCAAAAGAAACTATGTACCCATGTTCATAGCACCACAATTTACAATAACCAACTGCTGGAAGCAACCTAAGTACCCATCAATAAATTAGTGGAACAAAAAATAATGGTACATTTACACAGTGAGATACCATACAGCAGAAAGAAAGAAGGAACTCTTACCCTTTGGGACAGCATGAATGGAACTGGAGAGCATTATCCTAAGTGAAATAAGCCAGGTGGTGAAAGACAAATACCATATGATATGAAGTGTGCAGGGGATGCTTCAAAACAGACTCATACAAGCCAAGGCAGGAGTTGTGACTACCTGTAAGGATGCTGGAAGGGAGAACCCACCAACAAAGAAGCCACTAACAAGTAAAGCCCAAGTACAGCAAAAGAGCCCACACAAACAGAAGAAGGGACAACCCTAGAGCATCCAAACTGGGAGATCAAAGAGACAGCACCACTGAGTCCATCAGAACTTCCACCACAGAAGTCCACCCCATGAAGATAGGCAGGCAAAGAAGAGGGCCCTGAGATGCAAAAAAACAAACAAAAAGATTCACCTAAAAATGGGGAGACAAAGAAAGAACCCACAATCAAAAGGAGAGGATGACTTCACAGTAAAAGAGCTAAATGAAATTGCAGCAAGCAATCTATTAAACACTGAATTCAAAAATATGGTAACATGGATACTCAAGGAACTCAGTGACAAGTATAAGGAACAAGTGGGATCTACAACAGCATGAAAAAGGAAGTAGAAACTATAAACAAGAACCAGGAAGAAATGAAGAATATAATATCTGAAATTTAAAAAAAAAGACACCAGAAGGAATTATAAGCAGGCAGGATGAAGCAGAGGACCTAATTGATGAGCTGAAAGACTATATAAAAAAAAATACCCAGGTAGAGAAAAAAATGAAAAAGAAATTTAAAAAGTATGAGTAGAGTTTAAGGGAACTTCAGGACAACATGAAACATGACAACATTCACTTCATAGGAACACCAAAAGGACAAGAAAAGGAGCAAGGGATAGAAAACCCATTTGAAAAAATAATGACAAGAAACTTCCCTAACTGGGAGAGGGGAAAAGCCAATCAAGTTTAGGAAACACAGAGGGTCCCAATCAAGATGAACCCAAACAGCCCTACTCCAAGACACATCATAATTAAAATGTCAAATTTTTAAGACAAAGAGAGAATCTTAAAAGCATGAAGGGAGAAACAGTTAGTAACATACAAAGGGGCTCCAATAAGACTAGCAGTTGATTTTTGAACAGAAACAGTACAAGCCAGAAGGGAATGGCAGGAAATATTCCAAAAAATGAGAATCAAAGGCCTGCAACCAAGACTACTCTACCCAGAAGCGTTCTCAATTAAAATGAAAGGCAAAATAAGGACTTTCCCAGACAAAAGAAGGCTAAAAGAATACACCTCTACTACCAAACCAGTATTGCAAGATATGTTTAAGAGACTGCCTTAAGAAGATGAAGGAATAGATTAAAAGAGAGATGAACACAGGCATAAAAGGAAAAATGTCAATGAATAAATACCTATCAACAATAACCTTAAATGTAAATAGATTAAATGCTCCAATCAAAAGACATAGGGTAGCTGAATGGATAAGCAAACATAACCAACATATATGCTGTCTGCAAGAGACACACCTCAGAACAAAAAACCTACACAGACTGATGGTGAATTGTTGGAAATAAATATTCCAAGCAAATGGACAAGAAAAAAAAAGATTATCAATATTCATATCAAACAAAATAAATTTCTTAATAAAGTCCATAAAAAGAAACAAAGAAGGCCACTTCATAATTCTAAAGGGAATGATCCATCAGGAAACTATAAACATTGTAAACATATATGCACCCAACATAGGAGCATGAAAATATATAAGGAAAATCTTAGAGAACTCCAAGAAAGATATAGATAGAAAAAACACTTATACTGGAGGATTTTAACACCCCACTATCAACACTGGACAGATCTTCCAAACAAAGAATCAACAAGGACAGTGTGGCACTGAATGACACACTAGATCAAATGAGTTTCACTGATATATACAGAACATTTCATCCCAAAGAAGCAAAATATACATTCTTTTCAAATGCACATGGAACATTTTCAAAGATAGGCCACCTGATAGGACACAAAACAAGCTTCAACAAATTCAAGAAAATTGAAATCATATCAAGTATTTCCTCAGATCACAATGGCTTGAAACTAGAAACAAAGCACAAGGAAAAAGATCTCAAAAACACTCAAATACATGGAGACTGAATAACATATTATTAAACAATGAATGGGTAAAAAATGAAATCAAGGAAGAAATCAAAATGTTTCTGGAAACAAATGAAAATGAACACACAACAGCCCAAAACCTATGGGACACAGCAAAGGCAATCCTAGGGAAGTTCATAGCAATACAGGCCTACCTAAAAAGATTGGAAATTTTCAAATAAATTACCTAACCTTACGTCTTAAACAGTAGAGGAAGAACAACAAACAAAGCCTAGAGTCAGTAGAAGGAAGAAAATAATCACGATCAGAGCACAATTAAATGACATAGAGACTGAAAAAAAAATTCAAAGATTCAATTTATCACTAGCCATTGGAGAGATGCAAATTAAAACCACAATGAGATATCAGTTCACACCAGTCAGAATGGCCATCATTAATAAATCAACAAACAACAAGTGCTGCCGAGGTTGTGGAGAAAATTAAACCCTAGTACGCTGTTGTGGGAATGTAGACTGATGCAGCCACTGTGGAAAACAGTATGGAATTTCCTTACAAAACTAAAGATGGAACTGCCTTTCGACCCACCAGTCCCACTCCTGGGATTATATACTAAGAATCCTGAGTTACCAATTCAAAATAATTTATGCACCCCAATGTTTATAGCAGCTATATTTGTAATGGCCAAGTGCTGGAAATAGCCTAAATGCCCATCAGTAAATGAGTGGATTGAAAAACTATGGTACATTTACACAATGGAATGCTATGCCGCAGAAGGAAAGAAGGAACTCCTACCCTTTGCCACAGCATGAATGGAACTGGAAAGCATTGTGCTAACTAAAATAATCCAGACAATGAAAGACTGGTACCATATGATTTCACCTATAAGTGGAACTAATCAAGAAAACAAACAATTGAGCAAAATAGAACCAGAAACTTGGAAATAAAAACAAAATGACAGTGACCAGAATGGAGAGGAGACAGGGATAATGGGGGAAAGAAGCAGAAGAGGCAAGCCAAGGAACATGAATAGAGGACTCATGGGCATGGACAACAGGGAAGATTGAGTGGGAGTGGGGGAGGACAAGACAGGGCAGAAGATTGGAGAAAAAATGCGAGACAACTATAAAAGAACAACAATAAAAAAGTTAAAAAATAAATAAATTAAAAAAATGAAAATCATACAAATTGTCTTCTTGATCACCAGAGTATGAAAATAAAAACCAGTAACAGAAGAAAATTAGATATTCACAAATATATGGATGTTAACACACTTTAACAACTAAAGAGTAGAGTATAAATTATAAGTAAAATTAGAAAATACCTTGAAAATTTAGAAGTAAAATTAGTATTATATAAAAACAAAAACACAGCATATAAAAACCAACGGCATGCAGCAAAAAGAAGTACTCAGAAGAAAATGTATAGCTTTTAATGCTTACAACAAAAAAAGAAAGATCCCAAATCAATATCCTAACTTTACACCTTAAGGACCTATAAAAGTAAGAGAAAACTAAACCCAAAGCTAGCAAAGAACAGAAATAAAGATTAGAGTGGATATAAATGATATAAAGAATAGAAAAATAACAATAGTCAACCAAACCAAAAGTTGATTCTTTAAACAGATCAATACAGTTGATATACACTTGCCTAGACTAATAAGAGAGAGGAGAGAGAGAGAGAGACCATAGGAATAAATAAAATAAAAATGAAAATAAGAACATTATTATTGACTTTACCGAAATAAAAAGCAAACTTAGAGTACTAAGAAAAATTGTATGTCAACAAATTGGATAATCTATATGGAATGGACAAATTCCTAGGACAAATTATCTAATTTAATTCAGGAAAAACTAGAAATTTTCAACAGATTTATAATAAGTAAAGAGATTAAATTAGTAATCAAAAACCTTCAAACAATTAAAGGCCCTGGACCAGATGGCTTCACTGATGAATTCTACCAAACATTTAATGAAGAATTAATGCCAATATTATTCAAAATCTTTTTAAAAATATAAAAGGAGAAAATACTTCCTAATTCATTCTATGAGGCACTTATTAACCTGATGTCAAAGTTAGATAAAGATAGCACAAGAAATGAAAATTATAGTTCAATATGATTTGTGAATATAGAGGTAAAAATCCTCAACAAAATACTAGCACACCAAGTGAAGTTTACTCCAGAAATGCAAGATTGGTTCAACATAAGAAAATTTATTAATATAATATATCAAATAACATACTGAAGGAAAATATTATCTTACCTGATACAGCAAAGATATTTAACAAAATACAACATTGTTTCATATAATAACAGAACTTGGAAAACTAAAACTTCCTTAACATGTGAAAGGACATTTATGGGAAACCACAGCTAACACACTCAGTGGTGAAAGACTGAAAGCTTTCTCCGTAAGAAGAAGATATGGATGCCCACTTTTATCACTACAATTCATCATTGTACTAGAAATTGTAGTCATAGCAACTTGACAGAGAAAAAAATAATAAAAAGCATCCAAAGTGGAAAGGAGAAGTAAAACTGTGTTTTCACATGACATGGTCTGTAATATAGAAAACCTCAAATAATCCACACAAAAAAATTAGAGTTAATAAACTAATTGCAAAAAATTGCAGGTTCCATAATCAACAATGTAAGAATCATTTTTGTTTTCACACACTGCCAACGTACAAACATTTTTTATTTTATTGTTTATTCTATTATACTTGTCCCACTTTTTCCCCTTTTGCTCCCTCCACCCGGCCCACACCCTAATAGTATAATCAGTCCCCTCACCATTGTCCATGTGCATGGGTCCTTCATACATGTTATTTGACTAACCCCTTCACCTTCTTTCAATCAGTCCCCACTTTACCCTCTCCTCGTACAACTGTCAGTCTGTTCAATGTTTCTATGCCTCCGGTTCTATTTTGCTCATTAGTTTATTTTGTTCATTAGATTCCTCTTATAAATGAGATAATATGGTATTTGCCTTTCACCAGCTGGCTTATTTCACTTAGACCAATAGTCTCCAGTTTTATCCATGCTGCTGCAAAAAGTAGGATTTCCTTCTTTCTTTCTTCTGCATAATCTTCCATTGGGTAGATGTAGAACAATTTTTTTTATTATTGTTGTTCAGTTATGGTTATACCACCATTTTCCCTGTTGCTCTCCCTTGCCCTACCCCATCTTCTCCCAAAGTCAATCCCCACCCCATTGTACATGCCCACAACTCCTCTATTCATGTTCCCTGACTTCTCCTTTCCCCTTCTTTCCCCAGTTATCCCTCTTCCCACTCCCCTCTGATCACTATCAGTTTGTTCTTTATTTCCATGTCTCTGGCTCTGTTTTGCTCATTTGTTTGTTTTGTTGATTAGGTGGGTTTTTTCCCCCATTCATCTATTGGGCACTTAAGGTGTTTCCAAATCTTGAGTATTGTAAATAGCACTATGAACATGGGGGTGCATAAATTTTTTTGAATTAGTGTTCAGGAATTCTTCAGGTATATTTCCAGCAGTGGAATCTCTGGATGAAACAACAGTCCATTTTTAATTTTCTGAGGAAATTCCATAATATTTTCCACAGTGGTTGCACCAGTCCGCATTCTCACCAACAGTGCACTAAGGTTCCCTTTTCTCAACATCCTCACAAGCAATTGTTGGTTGATTTATTAATGATAGCCATTTTGGCAGGTGTGAGGTGATATCTCATTGTGGTTTTAATTTGCATCTCTCTGATGGCTGGTGATGTTGAGCATCTTTTCATATGACTATGTGCAATCTGTATGCCCTCCTTGGAGAATGGTCTATTCAGGTCCTTTTCTCATTATTTAATTGGATTGTTTGTCTTCCTGGTGTTGAATCTTATGAGTTCTTTATGTATTTTGGAGATTAAACCCTTGTCCAATGTATCATTGGCAAATATGTTCTCCCACGCAGTTGGTTCCCTTTCATTTTGATGCTGGATTCCTTAGCTGTGCAGAATCTTTTTAATTTGATGTGGTTTCATTTATTTATTTTTTCCTTTATTTCCCTTGCCCTATGAGATATATCAGCAAAAATATCGCTATACTAGATACCTAAAATTTCACTGCCTCTGTTTCCCTCTAGTATTTTTATGGTATTACGACTTATATTTAAGTTTTTTATCTGTATTGAGTTTATTCTGATGTCTAGTGTAAGATAGTGGTCTAGTTTCATATTTTTCCCATGTACTAATACAGTTCTCCAAATACCATTTATTAAAGAGACTGCCTTTACTACACTGTATACTCATGGCCTCCTTTGTCAAATATTAATTGACCATAAAGATGTTGGTTTATTACTGGGCTCTCTATTCTGTTCCCTTGATCTATGTGTCTGTTCTTATGCCAATACCAGACTGTTTTGCTCACAGTGGCCTTATAGTATAGTTTGATATCAGGTACTGTGATCCTTCCAAATGTGTTTTTCTTACTCAAGGTTGCCACTCTTTGGGGTCTTTTTTGTTCCATATAAATTATTGGAACAAAATTTATATGGAACATTTTTATGGAATATTTATTCTGGATCTGTGGAATATGCCTGTGGTATCTTAAGAATTTCATTAAATTACATTGGTTTGGGTAGTATGAACATTTTAATGATGTTACTTCTTCCAATCCATGAACACGATATATGCTTCTGATATTTATATCTCCCTCAATTTCTTTCTTCAGTGTCCTATAGTTTTCTGAGTACACATCTTTATCTCCTCAGTTAATTTTCTTCTAGTTACTCTATTATTATTTTTTGTTGTTGCAATAGTAAATGGGATTGTTTTCTTAGTTTCTTTTTCTGATGGTTTATTATTGGTGTATAAAAATACTTCAATTTCTGAATATTGACTTTGTATCCCACTACTTTGCTGAATTCATTTATTAGGTCATGTAAGTGTTTTGTGGAGCCTATATGCTTTTCTGTGTACAATATCATGGCTTCTGTGAATAATGACAATTTTACTTCCTCCTTTCCAAATTGGGTGCCTTTCATTTCTTCTTCTTGTCTCATCGTTGTGGCTAAAACTTCTAGTACTATGTTGAATACAACTGGTGAAAACAGACACCCTTGTTTTGTTTCTGACCTGAAGGGAAATGCTTTTATTTGTTGCCCATTGAGTATGATGTTGGCAGTAGATTTTTTCCTATATGGCCTTTATTATGTTGAGGTATGCTCCCTCTACTCCCACTTCACTGAGTGTTTTTATCATAAATGAGTGCTGGATTTTATCAAATGATCTTTCTGCATTTAATGATATGATTATGTGATTTTTTGTATTTCATTTTGTTTGTATGATGTATCACATTTATTGATTTGTGGATATTGCACCATCCTGCATCCCTGGGATAAATAAAAATTGATCATGGTGTATGACCTTTCAAATGTATTGTTGGGTCCAGTTTTCTAATATTTTATTGAGGATTTTAACATTTATATTCATCTGGGATTTTGCTTGTCATTTTCTTTCTTTTTGTGTTTTTAACTGGTTTTGGAATTAGGATAATACTAGCTTCAAAGGAAGAGTTTGCAAGTCTTCCCTCTTCTTGAATTTTCTGGAATAGTTTAAGAAAGATTGGTGTTAGTTCTTAGAATGATTAGTAAAATTAGACTGTGAAGACATCTGGTTGAGTGCTTTTGTGTGCCCAGGTTTTTGAAAATTACTCCTATTTTGCTAGTTGTTATTAATCTATTAAGGTTTTCTACTTCTCCCTGTTTCAGTTTTGGAAGATTGTATGTTTCTAGAAAGTTAACCATATTGACCAGGTTGTCCAATTTCTTGGCATATAGTTGGTTATATTAATTTCTTATTATCCTTTTTGTTTCTGGGGTATTTGTTGTTACTTCTCCTCTTTCATTTCTAATTTTATTTCTTTGGGTTCTCACTTTTTTTTTTTTCTTGATGAGTCTGGTTAAAAGTTTTTCAACTTTCAACTTTGTTTATCTTTTCAAAGAACTAGCTCCTGGATTCATTGATTTTTTTTTTTTATTCCTGCTCTGATCACAACAATTCCTTTCCTTCTGCTCACATTGGGCTTTGTTTGATATTGTTTTTCTAGTTCTTTTAAGCGTAAGGTTGTTACACTTATTTGAGTATTTCTATATTCTCTAGATGTGTCTTTAATGCTATGAACTTCCCTGTCAAGACTGCTTTCATGGTGTCCCATAGATTTGGGGTTCTTGTGTGTTCATTTTCATTTTTTACAGTTACTTTTTTATTTCTTCCTTGATCTCATTGATAGCCCACTCACTATTTAATAAAATTTTATTTAGCCTCCTTATATTTGAATATTTTTGAGTTTTTTCCTTCAGGTTTATTTCTAGTTTCAAGCCATTGTAATCTGAGAAAATGCTTGATATGACTTCAATTTTCTTGAATTTGTTAAGGCTTATTTTGTGTCCTATATCATGCTCTATCTTTGAGAATATTCTATGTGTGTTTGAGAAGAATGTATATTCTGCATCTTTAGGTTGAAATATTATGTAAATATCAATTAAACCATTTGATATAGTGTGTAATATAATATGGCTGTACCCTGGTTGACTTTTTGTCTGGAAGATATGCCCATTGTTGACAGTGGGGTGTTAAAATCCTCTAAAATGACTGCATTGCTGATTATCTCTTTCTTAAAGTCTTCCATGATTATCTTTATATATTTAGGTGCTCCTATATAGTATGCATATATGTTTACTAGGATTATATGCTCTTGTGGGAATACTCACTTGAGTATTTTGTAATGGTCTTCTTTGTATCTTGTTAAGGCTTTTGTTTTAAAGTCTATTTTCTCTGATGTAGTTATTACTACCCCAGCTTTTTTTATGTCCATTTGCTTGGAATATTTTTTGATCCCTTCACTTTCAGCCTGAGTAGATCTTTTGTTCTGAGGTGGGTCTCTTGGAGGCAGCATATATGCAGGTCATGTTTTCATATCCATTCAACTACTGTATGTCTTTTGATGAGAATATTTAATAAATTTATATGTAAGGTTATTATTAATAAATACTTATTCATTGCCATTTTGTAGTCTGAGCAGCTCTTTTCTTATTGTTTTTCAGTTACAGTTATCCCCATTTATCCTCACATTGCTCTCCCCTGCCCCATCCAACCCTACACCCAAAGACAACCCCCACACCATTGTTCTTGACTGTGGGTCCTTTGTACATGTTCCTTGACTTAACCCTTCCTCTTCTTTACCCTGTTATCCCCCTCCTTCCACCCCTCTGGTCACTGTGAGTTTGTTCTTTATTTCTGTCTATTGTGCTTTTTTTTTTTTTTTTTTGCTCGTTTGTTTGTTTTTCTGATTAGGTGCCACTTATTGGTGAGATCATATGGTATATGTTTCACCTTCCACTTTATATGAGAACTTTGCTAGATAGAGGAGTCTTGGTTGCAGGTCCTTGCTTTTCATTACTTGGAATATTTCAATTCAGTCCTTCCTGGCCTGTAGTGTTTTTGTTGAGAAATCAGCTGACAGCAGTTTTGGAACTCCCTTATAGGTAACTAATTTTTTCTCTCTTGTTGCCTTTAGGATTCCCTGTCTTAATTTTTTGGTATTTTTTGATGTTTTATTGTTTATACTATTATAGATGTCCTATTTCCCTCCTTCATCCTGTTCACCAGCCTGCCTCCCAATTCCATAGTCAATCTCCACACCATTGTCCATGTTCAGGAGTCCTTCATGTATGTTCTTTGACTAATCTCTTCACCTTCTCTCAAACAGTCCCCAGTTCTGCCCTCTCCTATTACAGCTGTCAGTCTGTTCCATGATTCCATGCCTCTGGTTTTATTTTGTTTATTTTTTCATTAGGTTCTTCTTTTAAGTGAGATCATATGGTATTTGTCTTTTACCAAATGAACTATTTCACTTAGCAAAATAGTCTCCTGTTCCATCCATGCTGTCACAAAGGGTCCTAGCTCTTTCCTTCTTTCTGTGGTGTTGTATCCCATTGTGTAAATGTACCATAATTTTGTGATCCACTCATTTAGTGACAGGCACTTAGGTTGCTTCCAGCATTTGGCTATTGTAAATTGTGCTGCTATGAACAATGGGGTGCATTGAATTGGTGTTTTGGGATTCTTACAGTATAATCTCAGCACTGGAATTGCTGGGTGAAAATGCAGTTCCATTTTTAGCTTTTTGAGGAAATTCCAAAGTGTGCATTTCCACCAAAAGGGTAATAGGGTTCTCTTTTCTCCACAACCTCGCCAGCACCCATTGTTTGTTGATTTGTTTATGATAGCCATTCTGACCAGTGTGAAGTAGTATCTCATTGTAGTTTTAATTTGCATTTCTCTGATGGCTAGTGATGCTGAGCATCCTTTCCTATGTCTCTGGGTCCTGGGTAAGTCCTCCCTGGGGAAGTGTCTGTTCAAGTCCTTTGCCCATTTTTTAATTGGATTTTTTTTTTCTGGAGTGGAGTCATGCGAGTTCTTTATATATTTTGGAGATCAAAACCTTGTCAGAAGTATTGTTTGTTGGCAAATATATTCTCCCATACAGTTGGTTCCCTTTTTATTTTACTGATGTTTTCCTTAATCATGAAGAAACTGCTTATTTTAATGAAGTCCCATTTCTTTATTTTTTCCTTTCTGTCCCTTGCTCTAGGGGACATACTGATGAAAATATGGCTGTGTGGAATATCTGACAGTTTTCTGTCTATGGTCTCCTCTAGGACTTTTATAGTGTCATGATTTATATTTAAGTCTTTTATCCATCTTGAGTTTATTTTTGTGTATGGTGTCAGTTGGTGGTCAAATTTAATTTTTTTCATGTAGCTTGTCAAGCTCTCCCAACACCATTTGTTGAAGGGGCTATTTTTATGCCATTTTATGCTTCTGCACTCTTTCTTGAATATTAATTGACCAAAGAGATATGGGTTTATTTCTGGGCTCTCTCTTCTGCTCCATTGATCTATGTGTCTGTTCCTATGCCAGTACCAGACTCTTTTGATTACAGTGGACTTGTAACATAGTTTGATGTTGGGTATTGTGATCCTTCCTCCCTTGTTTTTCTTTCTCAAAATTGCAGTGGTTATTCGGGGTTCATTTATGATTCCATGTAAGTTTTTTAAATGTTTGTTCTATGTCTGTGAAATATGTTGTGGGTATGTTAATAGTGATTGTGTTGAATCTATACATTGATTTAGGTAGTATGGACATTTCGATGATGTTAATTCTTCCAATACATGAACATGGTATACACTTCCAGTTATTTGCGTCTTCCTTAATTTCTTTCTTCAATGTTTTATAGTTTTCTGTATACAGATCTTTTATCTACTTGATTAGGTTTATTCCTAGGTACTTATTTTTCTTGTTTCTATAGCAAAGGGGATTTTTTCCTGATTTCTGATTCTGATATTTCATTGTTGGTGTACAAAAATGTCTTCAGTTTCTGAATATGGGCTTTGTATCCTCCTGTTTTGCCAAGTTCACTTATTAGGTCAAGTAGTTGTTGTTTTGTTGTTGTTGTTTGTTTTTTTTTTTTTTTGGAGTCTATATGGTTTTCTATGGACACTATCATGTCATCTGAAAACAATGGGTTTTACTTCTTTCTTTCAAAATTGGATGCCTTTTATTTCTTCTTCTTTTTTGATCGCTGCAGCTAGGACTTGCAAAAATATGTTGAATAGAAATGGTGAAAGTAGACAATCTTGTCTTTTTCCTGACCTTAGTGGGAAAGTTTTGAGTTTTTGCCCATTGAGTATGATGTTGGCTGTAAGTTTTTCATATATGGCCTTTATCATGTTGAGATATTCCCCCTTTATTTCCACTCTGCTGAGTGTTTTTTATCATAAATGGGTGCTATGCCTTATCAAATGCTTTTTCTGCATCTATTGATATGATCATGTGGTTTTGTCTTTACTTTCTTTATGTGATGTATCATGTTTATTGAATTGCAAATATTGAACCATCCTTGCATCCCTGTGATGAATCCCACTTGATCATGGTGGATAATCTTTTTAATGTATTGCTGGATGCAGTTTGCCAATATTTTGTTGAGAATTTGAGCATCTATGTTCATCAGCTATATTGGACTGTAGGTTTCTTTTCTGGTTTTGCATTTATCTGGTTTTGGGATTTGGATGGTGCAGACCTCATAAAAAGGGTTTGGGAGTCTTCCGTCTTCATGGATTTTTTGGAATAGCCTGAGAAGGACAGTTGTCAGCTATTCCTTAAATGTTTTGTAAAATTCTCCTGTAAAACTGTTGGGTCCAGGGCTTTTATGTGCTGGGATTTTTTGGTTACTGCTTCAATTTCACCAGCTGTTATCAGTTTGTTCAGGCTTTCTGCTGCTTCTTCATTTAGTGCTGGAAGGTTATATTTTTCTATAAATTTGTCCATTTCATTGAGGTTTTCAAATTTCTTGGCATATAATTGTTCATATTAATTTCTTAGAGTCTCTTGTATCTGTGGCATCAATGGTTATTTCTTCTCTTTCATTTCTGATATTATTTCATCAGGTCCTCTCCCTTTTTTTCTTGATGAGTCTGTTTAATGGTTTGTTGATTTTGTTTATCTTTTTCAAGAACAAACACCTGGATTGGTTGATCTTTGGAATTGTTCTTCTCATCTCTACATCATTCAATTCTGCTCTGTTCATGATTATTTCCTTTCTTCTTCTTCCTGTGAGCTTTGGTTGTTGTTGTTTCTCCAGTTCTTGAAGCTGGAGAGTTAGAGCTTTTATTTAAAATGTTTCTATATTTTTTAAGTAGGTCTCTATTGTAATGAAATTCCCTCTCTGGACTGCCTTGGCTGTGTCTCACAGGTTTTGGACTGTTGCATCTTTACTTTCATTTGCTTTCAGAAACATTTTGATTTCTTCTTTGATCTCATTATGACCCATTCATTGTTTAATAGCATGCCATTCAGTCTCCATGAGTTTAAATGTTTTTTAGTTTTTTCCTTGAGGTTAGTTTCTAGTTTCAAGCACTTGTGGTCTGAGAAATTGCTTGTTATGATTTCGATTTTTCTAAATTTGTTGAGGCATTTTGTGTCCTATCATGTAGCCTGTCTTTGAAAATGTTCCGGGTGCATTTGAAAAGAATGTGTATTTTGCTTCTTTAGGATGAAAGGTTCTATATATTTTTGTTAAGTCCATTTGATCTAAAGTGCCATTCAGTTCCACAATATCAGTGTTGATGTTTTATTTAGAAGATCTATCCATTTCTGACAGTGCAGTGTTAAAATCCCCTATTATCAGTGTGTTACTTTCTATATCTTTTTTGATGTCCTCCAGGATTTTCCTTATATATTGGAGTTCTTCTATGTTGAATCCATTTAGGTTTAGAATGTTTATAATTTCTTGATGAATTCTTCCTTTGAGTATTAAAAAGTGTCCTTCTGCTTCTCTTTTTATGGGCTTTGTTTTGAAATCTATTTTGTCTGATATAAGTATTGCTTCCCTGCTTTTTCTCCATAGCCATGTGCTTGGAATATTTTTTGATCCCTTTACTTTCAGTCTGTGTAGGTTCTTTGTTCTGATGTCGGTCTCTTGTAGGCATCATATGTGTGGGTCATGTTTTCTTATCTATTCAGCTATCCTATGTCTTTTGATTGGGTCATTTAATCCATTTACATTTACAGTTATTATTGATAGGTACTTATACATTTTTTTCCCTTTACACCTGTTATCCTCTCTTTCTCACTGCTTTTTCCTCATCTTCTTAAAGTAGTCCCTTTAACATATCTGTTAGTGCTGCTTTGGTAGAGGTGTATTCTTTTAGCTTTCTTTTGTCTGGGAAACTCCTTACTTCCTCTTCCATTTTAATTGAGAACCTTGCTGGGTAGAGTAGTCTTGGCTGCAGGCCCTTGCTTTTCGTGACTTGGAATATTTCTTGCCATTCTCTTCTGGCTTGTACTGTTTCTGTTGAGAAGTCAGCTTTTAGCTGTATCAGGGCTCCCTTGTATGTTGCTCCCTATTTCTCCCTTGCTGCCTTTAGGATTCTGTCTTTGTCTTTGACATTTCCCATTTTAATGACAATGTGTCTTGAAGTGGGCCTCATTGGGTTCCTCTTAAATGGGACCCTCTGTGCTTCCGGGCCTTGTGTGACTTTTTCTCTCCTCCAATTTGGGAAGTTTTCCATCATTATTTTTTCAAACAGGTTCTCTGTCCCTTGCTCCTCTTCTTCTCCTTCTGGTATCCCTATTATATGAATATTATTATGTTTCATGTTGTCCTTTTTTTCTGAATGCCTCTTCATTCTTTTAGTCTTTTTTCCTTTTCTTGCTTTTTCTGGAGCTTTTTTCCACCTTGTCCTCCAGCTCATTAATTCTATCCTGTGTTTCATTGAGCCTGCTTTTGATTCTTTCTACTGTGTTCTTCAGTTCAGAAATTGTATTCTCATTTCCTCTTTCCTTTTATTGAGAATTTCTGTCTTTTTTTCATGTTGATATAGTTTGCTGTAAGTTCATCATAGTTTCCCTGTAGCTTTTTGTAATTCTCTTTGAGTTCAGTGAGCTCATTGAGCTTCCTTATAACCATTGTTTTGAACTCAGTATCTGATAGTTTGCCTTTCTCTATTTTATTTAGTTCTCTTTGTCAGGATTCCTCTTTTCCCTTCAAATGAGGGTGTTTCTGCTTCTTCCCATTATTTCGAGAGTCTTATGTTTTGCTTCTGCTTCTTAAATTGATCTGTCTTGATTTCCTGACTTTGTGGTGTAAACTTCTGTGGTATGAAACCACTTCTTTCTCTTCCTTCCTTCCTCCCTCCCTTCCTTCCTTCCTTCCTCCCTTTGTTTGTTTGTTTCTTTGTTTCTTTCTTTCTTTCTCTTTCTTTCTTTGTTTCTTTCTTCTTTCTTTCTTTCTTTCTTTCATTCTCTTTCTTTCTTTCTTCTTTCTTTCTCTCTTTCTTTCTTTCTTTCTCTCTCTCTCTTTCTTTCTTTCTTTCTTTCTTTCTTTCTTTCTTTCTTTCTCTCTCTCTTTCTTTCTTTCTCTCTTTCTTTCTTTCTCTCTCTCTTTCTTTCTTTCTTTCTCTCTCTCTCTCTTTCTCTCTTTCTTTCTTTCTCTCTCTCTCTTTTCTTTCTTCTTTCTTTCTTTCTTTCTTTCTTTCTTTCTTTCTTTCTTTCTTTCTTTCTTTCTTTCTTTCTTTCTTTCTTTCTTTCTTTCTTTCTTTCTTTCTTTCTTTCTTTGTCTGCCTCTGATGATGCCAGCTATTGACCCTATGTGACCTTAGGCAGTCCTTAAGAATCTTCCAGGAATCTACTGTCTGTGTCTGTCTCCTCCAATTTTTTAATCTAGTCACTCTGCCCTCAGCAGTCACTGCAGGGCAGAGTCCCTCCTGTGAGTGGGGCTACTGTGTCCTTTCATGCTGCTGACACTCAGGGGAGTGGTCTGCCTGAGCAAGAGGTCTACGGCCATATGGGGGAGGAGTCAGCACTGGGATCCCCCCACAACTCCCTCAGTTCTCTCCGCAACACCTCCTTTTCCAGACTCTCCCCAAGCATCTCTAGACCACTCTGCACCCCCTTCAGCCAGGGATCTACTATCTGCGACTGCTGCTCTGTACTCAGCACCCAAGCCTGTGCACCACCTGACCGGGGTCCAGCCTCCTGGGGCAGTGTCTATTGTGTCCTTTCACTTTGCTGCGGCTCAGGGGTGTGGTCTGCCCAATCAATATGGCAGCTGTGGAATGGGAGGTGAGTCAGCACCGGGACCCCACTGTCCACATTCTCAGTTCTTTCCCCAAAGCTTCCCTCTATTATCTCCTCAGGCAGCTCCAACTTACTCTGCCCTCACCTCCACCAGAGCCCAGGGTAAGTGGCTTCCACTACAAATTTTTGTGTTGTCCCTTTAAATGGCTCTTTTTATCTCCAGCCACCTGTCTCTGCCAGAGAGCACCCACCTTGCTGTGTTTCACAGCTGGCTGCTATCTGTGTGCTTTGTGGGCTCTGGTGCTATAGGGTGGAGATTCCTGCCTATGGTTTAGACCCTGCTCTTCTCAGGGGGATCCAACTGGCTGTCTCAATATCCTTGTGGCACTGCTGCCTGTGGATGCTCTGCCCGCCTTCTCAAGACTCTACAGCATTCCTTACCAATTAGGATGTGCTAAAGCTGATTCTTCTGTCTCTCTGGTGTTATAAGGCTCCTCTCTCAGTATTGTTTAGTTTTTTGTTCCAGGTGATTTCTACACAATTTAGTTTTAATTCCAGATTGTTCCTGGGAGGATGTTAGTGTGACTTCCAATCACTCCTCCACCATCTTGAAGTCCCTACTTGTCATTCTTAATTGTAAAAAAACAAAACAAAAAAAACAGAAAAAACTATTTTCATATTGTAAAAAATTGTGATATCTTAGCCATGCAGGTCAATTGCCTATAGCATTAGCCTGATATGCCAAGGTTGCAGGTTTGATCCCTGGGAAGGGCACTCAAAAGAAGCAACTGATAAATGCATAAATAAGTGAAACAACAAATCAATATTTCTCTCTCTCTCTCCCTCCTCTCAAATAAAAAGCTTTGTGGTAAACATCTGTATACTTAAAACCTTGTCTTTAATTTTTCAACAATACTTGTAGTTTCAATGTATATGTCTTTCATCTCCTTGGTTAAATTTATACCTAGGCGTTTTTTTTTTCTTTTATATGTTATTACAATTTGAACTGCTTTTTTGATTGTCCTTTAAGATTGTTCATTGGAGGGGGTCGCAGGATGGCAGCAGAGTATGAGGATATATTGCACACCTCATTCCAGAACCAAATTGTAAATAAAAGTAAGGAATGGTGTTGACACGGTAATAAACCAAGGACCACCCCACTAAAAGAGACTTTTAGCCAAAGATGAGAAAAAAAATACACCACAACTGAAAGCACAGGTGAGGCTGTTAAAGGGGCCATCCCCATTCACAAAGGCAGTGGGCTGAGACAGCAGCGTGGCTATGGGAGCTTGTCCTTGAAAGCAGAGAAGCTGGAACCACAAACTGGTCTCCCAAGCACTGAGTACCTGTGAGGGATCAGCAGACCACATAGCACCCAGAAGTGAAAGGCCATGGGTTTGTTGTGCCTGCTGTGGGGAAAGAAAACTTGCTGGAGAAAAGCGCATTATTTTTTTCTTTTTTCTTAATTATTAAGGGGGCCAGAGCACAGGTTTTGTATTCATAACCATTCACCTTGACCCAAGGAAAGGGAGGGCGGCACAGACTGCAGTCTCATGAGAAGAGTCTGGAGTGGGAGGAAATGGGGAAAAAATGGGGGAGCGGCTGTAGGGTTTTCTGTGCTGGAATATACCTGGAGTTCCCAGCAGCTATATTTCTTGAGAACAGCAAGCCCCACCCAGGAGGAAAGAAATTACCTTACCTTGTGGGATAGAGCTCCACCCTCTGTCTAGAATCCTGCTTGCCACAGCTGGCATCTTTTCTTTCTTTTTGTTCCTTGTTTTGTCAGGGTTTGTTGTTTTTTTTTTATTTCATTTTTCTTTTTTTCTCTCATCCTGCATCTTAACTCCTGCTTAGGAAACAGCAACATATGCAGACTCAGGAGGTGTCAGAGATCGGCTGCTACCCCCTCATGGGAGAGCCATAGAAACATTCTCCTGGTTGCTGGCAGAACCAAAATCTGGGCTATGGAGACTCCACCTATTAGTCTATCAGGGAAAAAAATACTGACAGTCTCAGACTAGTACCTACAGGGCAAGAGAACACACCCATCATCTTCTGTGAATTCTGGAAGGCACCTGCCATGGGAGACACAGGAGTCCCAATATCTTCTCACTGATTCCACAAGAAGCCCTCTCAGAAACACTCAGGTCTGCAAATTGTCTAAGATTGGCTAAGGCCAGCTGGCAGAGGCAAGCAGAGTCAGATCCTGAAGTGACTTGGGTCATTTCTGACATACCCCTGGACCCAGTGCAGTTAAACCCAGCTTGGCAGAGTAATTTGGCCCAACCCAGATGCAGCCAAGCCCAGAAGAATCAACCACAAATTGTGAATCACTTGTAGCTTCGAACATGCTGCCAAGAGCTAGACGTGGTTAGCACCTGACATTGGTTTTCACCAACCCAAGACAACATAAGAGCCATATCGAAAGGCAGAACCCAGTGGGAGCCCCACCCCCCAAAACCTCAAGAAGCCCTTTCAGAAACAGTTGGGTCTGCAACTACTCTAAGACTGACTGCAAGCAGCACACACAGGCAAGAAGAAACAGCTCTTGTGGTGACTTGGGACATTTGCTGAAACACCTCTTGGACCAGTGCTGATAAAACTCAGCTTTGCAGAGCAGCTGGGCCCATACTAGAAGCAGCCCAGTCAACAGGGGTCAGCCATAAACTATGGATCATTTGCAGCTTTGAACAGGCTGCTGAGGGCTAGATATAGAACAGCATCAGACTACATCAGACCCATATCCAACAGGAGAGCCCAACAAGCAAACATTCAACTCTGCAGAGGTGAATTCTACTTTGTTCTTTTTTGTTATTTTAATTGTTTTCTGTTTAATCGTCTTTTTATTATTTTCTCTATTCTTTTCTTTTTCTTCTATTTTTATTGCTCTATTTTTCTTTCATATCTCTTATTTGACTCTTACCATCGATTATCCCATTGTTCCCTTCTTTCTTTTTCTTATTTTTGTTATTCTTTATCATTCTTCATACTTTTTTCCCGTATTCCTTTCTTTTCTTCCTGTTTCTTTTTTTTTGAATTTTTTAAAATCGTGTTTATTCTATTACAGTTTTCTCAATTTTTCCCCCTTTGCCCTCCTCCACCTATCCCACCCTGACACACTCTCCCACAGTCAATTCCCACTCTGTTGTCCATGTTCATGGGCCATTCATACATATTCTTTGTATAGTCCTTTCTCCTTCTGTCCACCACTGTCTTCCCTCCCCATGCCCTCTGGTCACTTTCAGTCTGCTCCATGTATCCGTGCCTGTGGTTTATTTTGTTTGTTAGTTTATTTTGTTGAATAGAGTACACTTATACGTGAGATCATATGGTATTTATCTTTCACCAACTGGTTTATTTCACTTAGCATAATATTCTCCAGCTCCATCAATGATGTTGCAAAACGTAGGATATCTTCCTTCCTTCCTTCCTTCCTTCCTTCCTTCCTTCCTTCCTTCCTTCCTTCCTTCCTTCTTTCTTTCCCTCCTCCCTCCCTCCCTCTCTTTCTTTCTTTCTTCCTTCCTTTCTTTTTTTAAATGCAGATTGATTTTATTTATATTTTTAAACATCAAAATCCATTATAAAATATTAAAAATCTAAATCCATCACAGAGTCTCAGCAATAAAAATAACATGAAACCAGCACAGAAATAATCAAGTAGATCAATGGAATAAAATGAGCATTCTAGAAACAAAAGTATATATATATATATATGTCTAACAATGTAATATATGATTAAATTGATATTTCAAATAAGTGGGGAAAATAAGGCTTATTCCATAAGTAAGTAATGTGGACAGCTATTACTTGAAATAATACAAATACAGAGCCCTATCTCACCCATTATTCAAGAAATATTCAGGTGACGTAAAAATCAATATAAAATCTTAGGAGTTTTCAGAGAAAATTCAAAATAATATTTTTCTTACCCTGAAATAACATATTCAAAACCAGAAGCTGTAAAGAAAAATATTGACAAAGTGACTATATTAAACATTTAAGACTATATAGTAATAAACCTATTAATAAAGTTAAAGGATAAATACAGAATAAGAAAATATTTGCAACACATCTAAAAAAGGGTTAATGGGTTTTTTGGTTTTTTTTTTTTTTTTTAGGGAAAAAATTCTACAAACATTTAACCAAAAAATTGATAAAGAATACCAGAAACCCATTTAAAGCTTTTTAAAAATAATAGAAATAGGCAAGAAATATACAAAACAGGTTTAGTTTCAACAAATAATAAAGGAATAATTAAAATAACACATCATTGCTACAATAAGATTAATATGTATGAAAAATATTGGTAATATCATGTATTGGCAACTGTGAAAGGAACTGGGTATTCATAAATGCTTTATCTTCATCTTAAAGCAGTCCCTTTAGCATATTTTGCAGTGCTGGTTTGGTAGAGGTGTATTCTTTTAGCCTTCTTTTGACAGGGAACCTCCTTATTTCACCTTCCATTTTAATTGAGAGCCTTGCTGGGTAGAGCACTCTTAGTTGCAGGCCTTTTCTTTTTGTTACTTGGAAATTTCCTGTCATTCCCTTCTGGCTTGTAGTGTTTCTTTTGAGAAGTCCACTGCTATCCCTATCAGGGCTCCCTTATTGTTACTACATCCTTCCCTCTTGCTTCCTTTAGGATTATCTGTTTTTCTTTGATATTTCCCACTTTAATGATGTGTCTTGAAGTGGACCTCACTGGTTTCCTCTAAAATGGGACACTCTGTGCTTCCTAGACTTGCATGACTTTTTCTCTCTTCCAAATGTGGAAGTTTTTCATCATTACTTTTTCAAACAGGTTCTCTAACTCTTGCTCCAATTCTTCTCCTTCTGGTATCCCTATTATATAAATAATATTACATTTCAGGTTATCTTGCATTTACCTCGAAGCCTCTTCATTCTTTTTGAGGGTTTTTTTTTTCATTTTTTTGCTCTTTCTGGGAGCTTTTTTCTACCTTGTCCTACAGCTCACTGATTCGATCTTCTCCTTCATTGAGCTTGCTTTTGATTCCTTCTACTGTGTGCTTCAATTGTAAAATTGTATCCTTCATTTTCTCTTGTGCCTTATTGATAGTTACTATGTTGTTTTTAATGTTGATATAGTTTGCTGTAAGTTCCTCATAGTTTCCTTCTAGTCTTTTGTAATTCTCTCTGAGCTCACTGTGCTCATTGAGCTTCCTTAGAACCATTGTTTTGCACTCAATACCTGATGGTTTATTTGCCTCTATTTCATTAAATTATTTTTCTGGGGATTCTTCCTTTCCCGTAGACTATGGGATGTTCCTTTGTCATCCCATTATTTGTGAGGCTTTCTCTTTTGTTTCTGCTTCTTAAATTGATGTCTTGACTTCCTGACTTTGTGGTATGAACTTTTATGCTAGGAGACCACTGTTTTGTTTTGTTTTTTATTCCTCTCTGGATATGCCTCTGATGATGTCAGATGTTGAACCTGTCTGGCTTAGGCAGTGTGTTTGAGACTTTCAGGATTCTGCTGTCTGCATCTCTCTCCTTCAGCTGTTAATCTAGTCACTGTGCTCAGAGCGGATCTCCTTAGAGACACCACAAGACTGAGCAGAGTCACTTCTGGGGCAGGGTTATTGGGTCCTCTCATGCTGCTTCTGCTCAGGCGAGTGGCCTGCCTGAGCCAAATGGCTGCTGCCTTATGGGGCAGGATTCAGCACCAGGATTCCTCCAGCTACTCTCTCCATTCTCTCCCCAAAGCCTCTGTCCCCAGTCTATCCTCAAGTGTCTGTAGACCACTCTGAGCCCCCTTTAGCCAGGGATCTACTGTCTGTGGCTGTCACTCTGCACTCAGCAGGCCAGCTTTGAGACACCACAGGGCGGGACCACGGCCTTCCTGGGGATGTGGTTATTGGGTCCTCTCACACTGTTGCTGCTCAGGGGAGTGGTCTCTGCCTTAGCAAGACTGCTGCTGCTGCCTGGGGGATGATTCAGCATTGGAATCCCCCTGGCTACTCTCTCAGTTCTCTCCCCAAAACCTTCTTCCCCAGTCTCTCCTCAGGTGTCTCTAGCCCACTCTGCTCCTGCCTTTGCCAGAGATCAGCTTAAATGGCTGCAAATAATTTTTGCTTTGGCCCTTTAAATGACTTTTTCATCCCTATTCGCCTGTCTCTGGCAGAGAGCAACCCTGCTGCTTTTCCCAGCTGGCTGTTATCTGCGTACTTTTTGGGCTCTGGTGCTATAGGCTGGAGATACCCACTTATGGTTTAGATCCCTCTCTTCTCAGGGGGATCCAACTGGCCATTTCTTTATGTGTCTAGTGCTGCCACCTTCTCAAGTCTCTACTACAC
This sequence comes from Pteronotus mesoamericanus, assembly GCF_021234165.1. NCBI lineage: Eukaryota > Metazoa > Chordata > Mammalia > Chiroptera > Mormoopidae > Pteronotus > Pteronotus mesoamericanus. Next base: position 2,081,537 of record NW_026555150.1, read on the forward strand.
TCCTTACCAATTAGGGTGTGCTAAAGCTGATTCTTCTGTCTGTCCAAGGTTATAAAGCTCTTTCTCACTACTGTTCAGTTGTTTGTCCCACATGATTTCTCCACAATTTAGTTTTAATTCCAGGTTGGTCCTGGGAAGAGGTCAGTGTGACTTCTATTCACTCCTCCGCCATCTTGATTCTCTCTTCCTCTTTCAATTAATTATTCATATTAGTTCTCTCCCTTTTTCTCCTCCCATAATCACTTTGCTGTTTTGGCCTCTTCTAACTCTTTTCCTTTTATTTTCTCCTTTACCCAATATTCCATTTCTTTTTCCACTTTTATCATTCTCTGATCTTTTCTCATTGATATTGCTCTTGCTGTTCAGGGAGTTTTCCTATTTTGGTTTCAGTTTTGTGTTTTTTTGGTTTGTTCTGCCAGGACTTTTCCAAAAGTGTGCAAGACATGGTGAGGATTTAGCAGTTTAGTCAGCCAACTTGAGGGAAGACCCCACCAATGAACAAGCCAACAACATTAATGACCCAAATACAACAGGAAAGTCCACATAACCCACACAAAGAGCATTCCTAGAGCATCCAGATCAGGAGTTCAAGCAGTCTGCACCACTGGGTCCCACAGGATTCCTACTTCATAATCTCTTCTCATGAATTCAGGGAGCTGAATCACATGTACCTATTACATAGAAACAAATTAAAAGAGACAGCTAAAATGGGGAGACAAAGAAACAACTTCCAAACAAAAGAAAAAGAGGCATCCCAAGGAAAAAAAGCTATGTGCAATTGAGGCAAGCAAGTTAGCCAACATAGAATTCAAAGTAATGGTTATGAGGATGTGCAAGGAACTTACTAAGAACTATAACAGCATGAAAAAAACACAGTAGTTATGAATAAGAACCATTTGGAAATGAAGAATGCAGTATCTGATATGAAGAATATGCTAGAAAGAATTAAAAGCAGGCTCTATGAAGCAGAGTATCAAAACAATGATATGGAAGGAGGGTAAGATGGCAGAGCAATGAATGGGAAGTTGCACTTACCCCCTCCCAGGACTAATCTGGGATTACAATGAAATTGTGGATAAAATACCCAGAAAAAACAACTGAACAAAAGTGAGAGAGAAGCCATAAAATCTTAGATATACAGAAGAATCAGCCTTAGCACAACCTGACTGGTAAGGAGTGCGATGGAGACTCAAGAAAGCTGTCTGGGCACACACAGGGAGCAGCACCACAGAGATATTGAAGCAGCCAGTTGTATACCCCTGAGAACAGTCCAGTTTAAATCATAAGTGGAGATCCCCAGCCTACAGCACCAGAGTCCAAAAAGTACACAGATAACAGCCAGCTGAAAATAGTGGCAGGGTTTCTGTCTGCCAGAGATGGACAGCTAGAGATGCAAAGAGTTGTTTAAAGGGCCAACACATAAATTTTCATTTGCAGCCACTTACCCTGGGCTCTGGTAGTGGGCTAGAGATGCCTGAGGAGAGACGGGGACAGAAGTTTTGGGGAGAGAACTGAAAGTAGCCAGTGAGATACTGGTATTGAGTCTACCTCCACAAGGCAACACCAAGAGTGCTCACGCAGACCATTCCCCTCTGAGCAGCAGCAGCTTAAGGTGAAACAATAGCCCCACCACCAGGATGGATTCTGCCCTGCCCTGTGGTGCTTAAGCCTGACTGCTAAATGCAGTGAGACTAGATTAACACTGAAGGAGTTGGCCACAGACAGTAGATTCATGGAAGTCTTGAACAGACTGCCTAAGGTCAGATGGGGTCAAAATCTGACAAAACCAAAGGCAGATACTGAAAGAAAAAACAGTGGTGAATACTAGAGATTACCAAAATGAAATCCACTGTGGTTTTCTCCATGATGACGTGTGATATTTTCTTTAATACATATATTTTTAACTTTCATTTCTTGTCCATAAAGTTTGTGCATATTAAACTATTAGATTTTATACTATAGTTTATTCCTGTCCTTTATTATAATAGTCTTAACCTCTTTACAGCCATATTAATACTGGTTCATTTGATGTTGATACTTGGATTGCACAGGGGGGTTATTTTTTTTTAATGTGGATCTGTTTCCTGGGCTTTGTGGTTTTGTTCTGACAGCACCTGCACAACAACATACATGATGTAGTAGGCATATGATCCACATTTTTAAAAATTTTATTGATTTTACTGTTTCTTATGATTCCTTTTTTTAATATTTCACATACATTTGTCTTCATTTACTTGCGACCATTCTCCCCTGCCTCACCCACCCCCACGTGCTCCCTTAATCCTTCCCCACCTTGGCTTCAAATATGTGTCCTTCGTACCTGTTCATTGATCTGACCATTCCCTACCCCTCCCAACTACCCCCGTCCCTGCCTCCCTGCTGTCCCTGTTGGTTTCCTCTTTCTTTCAATGTTGCTGGCCATATTTTCCTTGCCTGCTTCCACTGTTGTGTAGGTTCCACTTATAGCTGCAATCATGTGGTATTTGCCTTTCACTGCCTGGTTTATTTCACGTAGCATAATGTGCTCCAGTTCCATCCTAGCCATCACGAAGGGTAGTAGCTCTTTCTCTCTAATGCGTAGTATTCTATTGTGTGATGTACGATGTTTTTGATCCACTCGTTTAGTGATGGGTACATAGATTGCTTCCAGCACTTAGGTATTGTAAATTGTACTGCTATGAACATTGTGGTGTTTAGGTACTTTTGAATTGGCATTTTGGGATTCTTAGGGTATAGTCCCAGCAGGATAATCACTGGGTCAAAACGCATTTCCATTCTTAGTTTTTGAGGAGTCTCCACACTATTTTCCCCAGTGGCTGCACCAGTCTGCATTCCCACCAACAGTATACTAGGAATTCCTTTTCTCCAAAACCTCGCCAGCACCCATTGTTTGTTGATTTATTTATGATGGCCATTCTGACCAATGTGAAGTGGTGTCTCATTGTGATTTTAATTTGTATCTCTCTGATGGCTAGTGATGCTGAGCATGCTTACAAATGTCTCTGGACCCTGTGTAAGTCCTCCTTGGAGAAGTGGCTATTCAGGTACTTTGCCCATTTTTAATTGGATTTTTTGTTTTCCTGGGGTGGAGACATATGAGTTCTTTATATATTTTGGAGATCAAACCCCTGTCTGAGGTATCATTGGCAAATATATTTTCCCATACAGTTGGTTACCTTTTCATTTTGGTGATGTTTTCTTTAGCTGTGCAGAAGTTTCTTATTTTGATGAAGTCCCATTTGTTTATTGTTTCCTTTATGTCTTTTTTTAATTTTAAATTTATTTATTTTTTCAAATACATTTGTCTCTGCCTACCCCCCACCACTTTCCCTTGCCTCCTCCTTCCCTCCCAGCCTCCATCAACTCTTCCCCTTTGGTTTTGTCCATGGGTCCTTGCTATATGTTCCTTGACTTTCCCCTTCCCTCCTTTTCCCTGCCCACCCCCCCTCCTTCCCTCTTGACTCTGTTGGTTTCTTTTCCTTTCAGTGTTGCTAGTCTTGTTTTCCTTGCATCTTTGTATTGTTGATTAGGTTCCACTTATAGGTGAGATCATATGGTATCTGTCTTTCTCCCCCTGGCTTATTTCACTTAGCATAATGCTCTCGAGTTCCATCCATGCTGTTGCGAGGTTTAGTAGTTCTTTCTTTCTTTCTTTCTGCTGCGTAGTATTCCATTGTGTAAATGTACCATAGTTTTTTGATCCAATCATCTATACCCTAAGAATACCAAAATGCCAATTCAAAAGAACCTATGCACCTCAATGTTCATAGCAGCATAATTTAAAATAACCAAGTGTTGGAAGCAACCTAAATGCCAATCCTTTATGTCTTTTGCTCTAGGGGACATATCAGTGAAAATATTGCTACATGAGATATCTCAGAGTTCCCTGTCTACGTGCTCCTCTAGAATTTTTAGGTGTCATGACTTATATTTAAGTAGTTTATCTACCTAGAGTTTACTTTTCTGTATAGTATAAGTTGGTTGTCAAATTTCATTTTTTTACATGTAGCTGTCCAGCTCTCCCAACACCATTCGTTGAAGAGGCTATTTTTACTCCATTTCATGCTTCTGCACCCTTTATTGACTATTAATTGACCATAGAGACATGCATTTATTTCTGGGCTCTCTATTCTGTTCCATTGATCTATATGCCTGTTCTGATACCAGTATGTTTTGATTACAGTGGTCTTGTAATATAGTTTGATGTCAGGTATTGTAATCTGTCCTACTTTATTTTTCTTTCTCAAAATTGCTGCAGCTATTTGGGGTTGTTTATGGTCCATATAAATTATTTAAGTGTTTGTTCTATGTATGAGAAACAGATCATTGGTATTTTAATAAGGCTTCTGTTGAATCTAAAAATTGCTTTGGGTAGTATGGACATGTTGCTGATGTTAATATTCCCAATCCATGAAGGACTTATATGCTTCCATTTATTTGTGTCTTCCTTAATTTCTTTCTTCAGTGTTGTGTAGTTTTCTGTGTACAGGTCTTTTACTTCCTTGGTTAAGTTTATTCCTAAGTACTTTATTTTTCTTGTTGCTTAGCAAAGGGGATTTTTTTCCTGATTTCTGACTCTGATATTTCAGTGTCGGTATAGAAAAATACCTTCAATCTCTGAATATTGACTTTGTATTCTGCTGTTTTTCCAACTTCACTTATTAGGTCAAGTCATTTTTTGGTGGAGTCTATGGGGTTTTCTATGAACGCTATCATGTCATCTGCAAACTATGATCGTTTAACTTCCTCCTTTTCAATTTGCATTCCTTATATTTCTTTTTCTTGTCTGATCACTCAGGCTAGAACTTCCAATACTATGTTGAATAGAAGTGGTGAAAGCAGACATCCTTGTCTTGTTCCCGATCTTAATGGGAAAGCTTTTAGTTTTTGCCCATTAAGTTGAGGCTGGCTGTAGGTTTTTCATATATGGCCTTTATTATGTTGAGGTAAGGCCACTTTATTCCCATTTGCTGTGTGCTTTTATCATAAATGGGTGCTGTACCTTATCAAATGTTTTTCTGTATCTATTGATATGACCATGTGATTTTTGTCATTACTTTTGTTTATGCGATGTATCACATTGATTGATTTGTGAATATTGAACCATCCTTGCATCTCTAGGATGAGTCCCACTTGATCATGGTGGGTGATTTTTTAATGTATTGCTGGATTCAATTTGCCAATATTTTGTTTAGGATTTTAGCATCTGTGTTCATCAGCGATATTGGCCTGTAGTTTTCATTCTTGGTTGTGTCTTTATATAGTTTTGAAATTAGGATGATGCTGTCCTCATAAAAAGAGTTTGGGGATCTTCCTTCTTCATGGATTTTTTGGAATAGTCTGAGAAACACAGGGGTTAGCTCTTCCTTAAAAGTTTTGTAAAATTCTCCTGGGAAACTGTTGGGTCCAGTGCTTTTGTGTGCCAGGATTTTTTTGATTACTTCTTCCATTTCATCGGCTGTTATCGGTCTGTTCAGGCTTTCTATTCTTCATTTAGTGCTGAAAGGTTCTGTTTTTCTAGAAATTTGTTCATTTAATTGAAGTTTTCAAATTTCTTGGCATATAGTTGTTCGTAGTAATTTCTTATAATTCTTTCTATATCAGTGGTATCACTTGTTATCTCCTCTTTCTTTTCTGATATTATTTGTGTCCTCTCCCTTTTTTTTTTCCTTGATGAGTCTGCTTAAACATTTGTCAGTGTATTTTATCTTTTCAAAGAACCAGCTCTCAGATTTGTTTTTATTTGAATTGATTTTTTAGTCTCTATGTCATTTGGTTCTTCTCTGATCTTGATTATTTCCCTTATTTTACTTCTTGTTGGCTTTGTTTGTTGTTTCTCTGGTTCTTGAAGCTGGAGGGTTAGGTCGTTTATTTGAAATGTTTCTATCTTTTTAGGTGGGCCAGTATTGCTATGAACTTCCCTCTCAGGATTGCCTTTGTTGTGTCCCATGGGTATTTGACTGTTGTGTATTCATTTTTATTTATTTTCAGAAACTTCTTGATTTCTTCTTTGAACTTATTTTTGACCCATTCATTGTTTAATAAAGTGTTATTCAGTCTCCATGAGTTTGAATACTTTTTAGTTTATTCCTTGAGGTTGATTTCCAGTTTCAAGCCCTTGTGTTCCAAGAAAATACTTGATATTATTTCAATTTCCCTGAAATTGTTGAGGCTTTTTGTGTGTGTGTGTCCTATCACGTGCTCTTTGAAAATGTTCTGTGTACATTTGAAAAATATATACTTTTTTTCTTTGGGATGAAAGGCTCTATATACATCAGTTAAATACATTTGATCTAACACATCTTTCAGTTCCAAAATATCCTTATTGATGTTTTGTTTAGAAGATCCTTCCAGTTTTGACAGAGGGGTATTTAAATACCCTACTATCAGAGTGTTACTGTCTGTATCTTTCTTGAAGTCCTCCATGGTTTTCCTTATATATTGGGGTTCTCCTAGGATGGGTGCATATATGTTTACATTGTTTATGTCTTCCTCATGTAGTCTTCCTTTGAGTATTATAAAGTGTCCTTCTGGGTCCTTTTTGATGGCCTTTGTTTTTAAATCTATTTTGCCTGATATAAGTATTGCTACACATGCTTTTATTTCTATGTGCCTTTGCTTGGAATATTTTTTGATCCCTTTACTTTTAGTCTGTGTATGTCCTTTGTTCTGATGTGGGTCTCTTGTAGGCATCATATGTGTCATGTTTTCTTATCCACTCAGCTATCCTATGTCTTTTGATTGGGTTATATAATCCATTTACATTTACAGTTATTATTGATAGGTACTTACTAAATTTTTTCCCTTTACACCTGTTATCCTCTCTTTCTCACTGCTTTTTCCTCATCTTCTTAAAGTAGTCCCTTTAACATATCTGTTAGTGCTGCTTTGGTAGAGGTGTATTCTTTTAGCTTTCTTTTGTCTGGGAAACTCCTTATTACCTCTTCCATTTTAATTGAGAACCTTGCTGGGTAGAGTAGTCTTGGCTGCAGGCCCTTGCATTTCGTGACTTGGAATATTTCTTGCCATTCTCTTCTGGCTTGTACTGTTTCTGTTGAGAAGTCAGCTTTTAGCTGTATCGGGGCTCTCTCTCTTGAGTAGAGAGAGGCAGTCATAGGTAGTAGATCCCTGGCCCACCTCTACCAGATCCCAGGGTAAGCAGCTGCCACTACAAATTTTTGTGTTGGCCTTTTAAACGACTCCTTGTGTCTCCAGCTGCATGTTTCTGGCAGATAGCACCCTCCTGCTTTTCACACCTGGCTGTTGTCTGTTTGATTTTTAGGCTCTGGTTGCTACCTATTTCTCCCTTGCTGCCTTTAGGATTCTGTCTTTGTCTTTGACATTTGCCATTTTAATGACAATGTGTCTTGGAGTGGGCCTCATTGGGTTTCTCTTAAATGGGACCCTCTGTGCTTCCGGGCCTTGTGTGACTCTTTCTCTCCTCCAATTTGGGAAGTTTTCCATCATTATTTTTTCAAACAAGTTCTCTGTCCCTTGCTCCTCTTCTTCTCCTTCTGGTATCCCTATTATATGGATATTATTATGTTTCAGGTTGTCTTGCATTTCCCTAAATGCGTCTTCATTCTTTTTGAGTCTTTTTTTCATTTTCTTCTTCTACCTCAGAGATTTTTTTCATCCAGCTCACCGATTCAATTTTTTGTTTCAAGTCTGATTTTGGTTCCTTCTTTTGTGATTTTCAATTCAAAAACTATTCTTTATTTCTTTTTGCCACTTATTGAGAATTTCTATGTATTTTTTTTCATGCTGATATAATTTGCAATAAATTCCTCACATTTTCCCTCTAGTTTTTGGTAATTCTCTTTGTGCTCACTGAGCTCATATAGCTTCCTTAAACCATTGTTTTGAACTCAGTATCTGATAGCTGACTTGCCTCTATTTCATTTAGTTCTTTTTTGTGGGGATTCCTTCTTTCCCTTTGATTGGGTGGTGTTTCTTTTTCTTCCCCCTTTTTTTTTTTGTGAGACTCTTCGTGCTTCTGCTTCTTAAATTGGGATGTCTTGACTTCTTGACTTTGTGTTGTGAACTTCTATGGTAGGAGACCACTCTTTCTTTCTTTCTTTCTTTCTTTCTTTCTTTCTTTCTTTCTTTCTTTCTTTCTTTCTTTCTTTCTTTCTTTCTTTCCTTCTTTCTTTCTTTCTGGATCTGCCTCTGATGATGTCAGCATTGACCTTGTCTGACCTTAGGCATTCTTTATGAGACTTCCAGGAATCTTCTGTTTGTGTCTGTCTCCTCCAGTTGTTAATCCTGTCACTGTTCCCTCAACAATCAGGGTCGGGCAATTGCCTTTTGTGGGCAGGGCTATTGTGTTTTTTCATGCTTCTGTCACTCTTGGAAGTAGTCTGCTTGAGCAATATGGCTGCTGCCATGCAGGGGAGGAGTAAGCACCAGGATGTCCCTGGCTACTCCCTCAGTTCTCGCCCCAGCACCTCCGTATCCATACCTTCCTCAAGCGTCTCCAGTTCCCTCCCCATCTCCTTTAGCCAGGGATCTACTACCTATGACTACCTCTCTCTACTCAACCCAGGCCTGTGCAATGCTGGTCTGGGGCAGTCTCCTGGGTGCAGGGCTAATGTGTCCTTTCACTCGCTGCAGCTCAGGGGAGTGGTCCACCCAAGCAAGAGGGAAGCTGCGGAATAGTGGATGAGTTAGCAATGGGACCCTGATGACGACTTCCTTAGTCCTCTTCCCAAAGCCTCCTTCACCAGCCTCTCCTGAGGTGGCTCGAGCCCACTCAGTTCCCACCTCTACCAGATCCCAGGGTAAGCAGCTGCCACTACAAATTTTTGTGTTGGCCTTTTAAACGACTCCTTGTGTCTCCAGCTGCCTGTCTCTGGCAGATAGCACCCTCCTGCTTTTCACACCTGGCTGTTGTCTGTTTGATTTTTAGGCTCTGGTGCTGTAGGCTAGCAATCCCTGCTTATGGTTTGTTTAGACCCTGCTCTTCTCATGGGGGTACAACTGTCCACTTCAATGTACTTCTGTCACTGCCAACCGTAGGGGCCTAGCCCACCTTTCCATCATGAGGTCTTTACACTCATGAACTAAGCACCTCCCAAAGGCTCCATCTTCTAATAGAATCACAAAGGGAATTGTGATATCAACATATGCACTTTGGAGAATACAAGCATTCAGAGTGTAGCATACAGATAACTTTCATTATCTAAATATCAGAAGTGGAAAGAAATACACCAAAATATCAACAATTATCATATAGTGTATATATGGTTATATTATATGTATTTTTGTATATTTTTTTACATTTTACAGGATACATTTAATGGTATAAATTATACTTTTTTAGTTATTAAGAAAATTCAATTTTCTAATAACAGCTCAAAGGAAATCCAAGTGGGGAGGGACTCAGGTGAAAAATGTTTCTTGGAGTTTTCATTGGCACAAGATTAATATAAAAGAATTATCAATATGAACCAGCTATCCAGGCATCCTCATTAACAAAAATATAGTGTCCCACTCATGGATAGTAATAGTTTAACACATTTTTGCAATGACTGGTCAACAAAGATTATATCGCATTTGCTTCTGGGACTGTATTTTAAAGAGTATTGACAAACTAGAAAGCATTCAGAAAAGGTTTACCAGGGTAGTTAGGATTCAATGTATGTATGTATATATGTAAAATGATTAGAATAACTAAGGATACCAATCAAGACAAACTAAGAGGGAAGTTAATTTTTAAATATTTGAATATTATCTTAGGCAAGAGGCAGTTTTCTCTCACCCCAGTACAAAACAAAATAGGCAAAACTAAAACCAAATTTAGAGAAACAAATAACACTACTGTAGTTTCAGACAGAAACTAGATAGTCAACTGTCTGTATCACTATAGAAAGATATCTGCTTTAGGTGGCAAGATAGATTGGATGACCCAAAAATGTTTATTTTAAATTTGAAATTCTCTGACTCTAAGATTATCTAATCATTCTTACTTAATAGATATTTTTCTATGTCATTTACTATCTTTCACAATATGACAAATTCATATTTGACTTGTTCATATGACATTTAGATTTGTTTTTAGGCTAAATTATAGTGTGCATATGATGAGAAATGTATATACTGATATAAGAAAAGAGTTTTCAAAAGAGGAAAAAATTAAGTTAAGAATGTTTTTACATTTTATATCAAACAGCTCTGGAGAGTCATTCAGATAATGGTATTTCAATTAGTATGAGATACTTATTATGATACTCTTCATGATACTGATAATGCTCTATGCATGACAGAAAATATAAATTACAGACAAAATTCATAGTACAATATTACCATAGTATCAAAGGTCATGATTGCTCTCATAATTCATAGAGAGAAAATATGATTATGATTTAAGAATTAAATGTCACTCAAACTTTTCTATTATGATGAAAGATGTATAATTATACTTCTTGAAAGACATTCAATCTAATGACATTGGAGAATATAAAGAAAAACAAGGCTTATACCAACGAGAACTTGAGTTATTTATCAAATTGACATTAAACTTATATGCTCATATAAGAACTGTGTCTGTTTTATCCATGTATAACTCACATGGCAGATTAATTTTTAGTCATTTCAAAACATACTGAACTGTTTATGGTATTACTAAATACTAATGGATATCAGGATAATTGCAAGATAGTTCAATATAGCCCGATCAGCCATTGTTAAAATAAGAGTTTTGATGTCCTAAGCTAAGTTAGACACATTAATTCATTCATTGATCATTAAATAAGTTCCTAATATTTTCCATCTAGACCTAAAGATGGTACAAATGTGTTATCCCTGCTATTAAATACTTTACAATTTAATAAACATTATAAGATTTATGAACAAATAAATAATTCAAGGTACCAAGTAAGAAAAACTACAAAAGAGAAGAAACTAAAGTGTTTTGGAAGTTCAGAGAAGAGATATACTGCTTTAGGATAGGGAGAATATGAAGGAAATGGTATTTAAGTTAAGCTTAAAAAGATATTTAGGATTTAGACATGGAGAGATAGGGCAAGAGAGGAAGGTATTCTAGGAGAGGGACTATGGCACACACACACACAAAGTGCTAAGAAGTAGAGTGCATGTTTAGTAACCCTGACTAGTGCTGCATGGCTGAAGTGAATGAAAGGAAGGAGCTTTCTGACAGATAAGGCTAGAATGATAAGTTGGAAGACCACTCAGAGTTGGGGGAGGCACCTAGAGTGCATTGTTAAACAAATAGAAAATTGTTTGTTACTGAGGGATTGGACAATTAGTGACAATAGATTGCCTCACATCCAGAAAAGGCTTCACTGTATGTCTGACGGGAGGGTTAAATGGCAAGTGTTCTTCGTTTATAGGTTAGAGGTACTTCTCATTGGCTGCAGTTTTCATCCAAAGATAACATTGATTTTTGAGGGAACTTAGGGACTAACTAGAGGGTACCTAAAGCTCTATGCTGAAGAGAAATCTAGTTTTCTTCTTTCTTTCCAGGCCCTAGCACTTTACACTTTTACTTGACATGACCATGTACAATGATTATTTAGTGGAATAGCATGAGTGAGCTCAGGGAGAGGAAAATGACATTAACATCAGATTAAGTATGATTGGCAAAAAGGGAAATCTTCAGCCAAACAATCTAATTTATGTATGGTTTTGAATAATGTGCTTTGTCATATTATCCATGTCTCTTATCCTTAATGAATATAAGTAGTTGACAGCTGCCTATAATTTGATCCCAGAATGCAATTAAGGCTGATTTTACCTCAGCCTTTACCTCAGTTACCACACATAGTCAATTTCTGCTTGGACCAATTTCTGCATTTGACATGTCGATAAGACTCCTCACCAGAAATATTGGAATTGAATTAGTAGAATATATAAATGCTATAGCACACCATTCACAAAATAACATAGGCAATAAATAATGGTAGTATAATTGCAAAGTAAGAGCCAGGTTGATTACCTTTAACGAATACATAGTAAGCACTTAGCTTCCTGCCTCACTGAGATTATGGAGTATAGCAGTTAAGAAGATCTTGATAAAGTGAATATAAATTTATTGTTAACACCAGAACACTTTTGAGAAAAAAGATCTCAACTGTTAAATTGTAATGGAATAACAAGTGGTAAACACGGCCTGTTCTGAGAAAACTGAGATGCATGGTTATTCTAAATTTTTAAAATATGGTCTGTAGTTTGATGGAGTTAGCATGTCAAAACTGTCAGTGCACAAAGTGGCATATGACCAAATACAAGGTGGTGAGAATTGCAAAAATAAAAAATGTCTGAGAAGGATACATTTCAGAAAGTAGGATTTGAAATTTGAAGAGATTTTTGACTAGGCATAGACATCAAGGTAAAGGAGAGGTAGAAGCTGGAAGAAGACTTTAATTAAAAATAAAAAGGTAGAAATGAATTGAATATGAGAGGGAGCCTTAGGAAGCATACCTCACTTGAGTCTATGCTTATTTTAGTGGAATGAATATCTGAATAAAATTTCTTAAGGATGACTCCATTGACTCCCATTGACTCTTTTCAAAAGTATTCTTAAAAGATAACACTATTTACTTTCTGAGAAGTGACTTCCTTCTTTAGAAAAATAACTCCAATTATGGATTTCATGCATGTCAGGCTCAATAGGTAGGGATATGATTGCATTAGAAAGGGGTATGCAGCGGGTGCACTTTAAAATTACTATAAGAATAATACTTTGAAATTTTTATGTAAATCAGTAAGTTTTTCTGCCTTTATCACTCCCTCCTAGCATGACAAGAAAAGTGCAAACCTCATCCCTTTCGAAAGAAAATGTCAATGAAATATTAATGAAGATTACTAACAAAGTAAGCACTATGACTCGGGTTGTAGAAAACTATGGTATGTAGATGGTAAACAAATTTATTTAGCAACAGGACAAGTTATTCAGATGTTTCATATCAGATCCTACCACTTCTATAAACTGCAGGGAGCCCTTGGGAGTCAGGCAGTGTAGTGTTAGGCGGGGAGTACATTTAAAAGAAAGGTGTCATTTTATTAGGATTAAATAGTAGGCAAAATAAAGGAGAATTTCAATGAAAAACTTACAGCATATCCACACAGTAGGATAGAGGCCTCCACTTCCTCCCTAAAATGGTCACATTTCCTTCAAATGGTCAAAGTCTTGCCTTTATGATCATGAAAGAAATTTATTTAAGCCATATATGTTCCTTTGTATAAAGCTGCAGTGCTGAGGCTCTCAGATCACATGCATATATGACTGGCCAAAGTGGATTTTACTCTAAAGAAGAAATAGTGACACTTGAACATTTCCAGTGATAGATGAAACAAGGTCACTAAGACACAATTTTACCTACTTTCTAGATTTGCTTTAGACTGTCTTAGCTTGGCTGCTATAACAAAATATCATTACCGGGTGGCTTAAACAACAGACATTGCTTTTCTCACAGTTCTGGAGGCTTGAAGTTTGAGATTAGGGGGCCACCATGGTTAAATTCTGGTGGAGCCCTTTTCTTAACATGCAAATAGCCACCATCTCATTGTGCACTCACATGACCTTTCTTTAGTGTAGGATTGTGGAGAGAGGAAGCTCTGCAATCTCTTCCTCTTCTTACTTGGACACTGATCCCATTATGGGGCTCCACCTTCATGACCTCATCTACTCTGAATCATTTCCAAAAGGCCCCACTTCAAAAATCCCATCATATTTGGGGTTAGGGCTTTCACATGTGAATTTGGGGGGAACACAATATTCAGACAATAAGCAAGACTTAGCTAGCTGCAGATGTTTGGGGAAACATCAGAAAGGAACCACTGTCTCATAGGTGTAGAACAACACATGTCTTATCTTCTTCAGTCTGTCTTGAACTCAAGTGTTATTTACCTCTGCCAAGATAGAAAGACAGTGGGAGACTGAGATTGAGGGTGGGTGAGCTAGAGAGAGAGAAAGAGAGAGAGAGAGAGATTGAGTGCTAGTTCTAAAAGGGGAGCTGTCATGTCCAACAAGCTGAGGGACTTATGTTCAGCACAGATGAATGTAAGCAGATACTGCATATCATTTCTGATAATCCCTCAAGTTTTCTAAGGACAGTTTAGGGGTGGGGTATTGCTACATATGCATCTGTAATATCTTACTCCTTTTGGCCTGCTATAACAGAACACCATAGGCTGGTGGCTTATAACCATAGAAATTTAATTCTCAGAGTTCTGAAGGTTGTGAAGTCCAAGATCAAGACACTGGCAAATTCAGTATCTAGTGAGAACTTGCTTCCTGGTTTATAGATGGTTATCTTTTTGCCATGTCCTCAAATGGTAGAAGGGGTGAGCAAGATCTCTTTCATAAGTGCACTAATCCCATTCATGAGGGTTCCACTCTTATGACCTAATCACCTCCCAAAGGTCCCATCAATGGAAGATTAGCATTCAACATACAATTTTTTTTTTTGTGGCTCATCATTTATTCTTATTTTTATTTTTTTAATTCATTTATTTATTTTTTCAAATACATTTGTCTCTGCCTACCCCCAACCACTTTCCCTTATCCCCTCCCTACCTCCCTTCCTCACTCAATTCTTCTCCTCTGATTTTTTCTATGAGTCCTTTCTATATGTTCCTTGACTTTACCCTTGTATTATTTTTCCTCACCACCCCCTCCTTCCCTCTTGTCTCTGTTGGTTTCTTCTCTTCTCAGTGTTGCTGGTCTTACCTTTCTTGCATCTTTGTATTGTTGGTTAGGTTCCACTTATAGGTGAGATAATATGGTATTTGTCTTTCGCCCCCTGGCTTATTTCGCTTAGCATAATGCTCTCCAGTTGCATCCACGCTGTCAAGAAGTAGTTCTTTTTTTCTTACTGCTGCGGAGTATTCCATTCTGTATATGTACCATAACTGTTTGATCCAATCATCTACTGATGGGCATTTAGGTTGCTTCCAACACTTGGCTATTGTAAATTGTGCTGCTATGAACATTGGGGTACATAGGTTCTTTTGCATTGGCGTTTTGGGATTCTTAGAGTATAGTCCCAGCAGGGGAATCACTGGATAAAAAGGCAGTTCCATTTTCAGCTTTTGGAGAAAATTCCACACTGCTTTCCACAACGGCTGCACCAGTCTGCATTCCCACCAACAGTGGACTAGGGTTCCCTTTTCTCCACAGCCTCGCCAGCCCCTGTTGTTTGTGGATCTGTTTAAGATGGCCATTCTGACCGGTGTGAGGTGGTACCTCATGGTGGTTTTGATCTACATTTCTCTGATGGCTAGTGATGCTGAGCATCCTTTCAAATGCCTCTGGGACCTCTGTACCTCCTACTTGGAAAAGCATCTGCCGAGGTCCTTTGTCCATTTTTTGATT
Source organism: Pteronotus mesoamericanus (assembly GCF_021234165.1). Lineage (NCBI taxonomy): Eukaryota > Metazoa > Chordata > Mammalia > Chiroptera > Mormoopidae > Pteronotus > Pteronotus mesoamericanus. The sequence goes on from NW_026555150.1 coordinate 2,096,874, forward strand.
GGATCGTTTGTCTTCTTGGAGTGCAGTCCAGTGGGTTCTTTATATATCTTGGAGATCAAACCTCTATCTGATGTATTATTAGCAAATATATTTTTAATATGGTTGGCTCCCTTTTCATTTTGCTGATGTTTTCTTTAGCCGTGCAGAAGCTTCTTATTTTGATGAGGTCCTACTTGTTTATTCTTCCTTTATGTCCCTTGCTTTAGGAGACATATCAGTGAAAAAATTGCTGCGTGGGATATCTGAGAGTTTCCTGCCAATGTTCTCCTATAGGACTTTGATGGTGTTGCAACTTATATTTAAGTCTTTTCTCCATCTTGAGTTTATTTTGGGGTATGGTGTCAGGTGATGATCAAATTTCAATTTTTTGCATGTAGCCGTCCAGCTCTCCCAACACCATTTGTTGAAGAGGCTATTATTGCTCCATTTTATGCTTCTGCCCCTTTGTCAAATATTAGTTGCCCCTAGAGACCTGCACTTATTTCTGGGCTTTCTATTCTGTTCCACTGGTCTATGGATCTGTGCTTGTGCCAGTACCAGATTGTTTTGAGTATAGTGGCTTTGTAGTACAGTTTCATGTCCGGTATTGCGATCCTTCCTACTTTGTTTTTCTTTCTCAAAATTGCTGCAGCTATTTGGGGTCGTTTATAGTTCCATATAAATTTCTGAATTGTCTGTTCTATTACTGTGAAATACGTCATTGGTATCTTAATAAGGATAGCGTTGGATCTATAAATTGCTTTGGGTGACATGGACATTTTGATGATATTAATTCTTCTAATCCATGAGCAGTGTATATGCTTCTATTTATTTGTATCGTCCTTAATTTCTTTTTTCAATGTTGTACAGTTTTCTGCATACAGGTCTTTTACCTGTTTGGTTAAATTTATTCCTAGGTATTTTATTTTTCTTGTTGTTATATCGAATTGTATTTTTTTTTCTGATTTCATCCTCTTCTATTTCATTGCTGGTGTACAAAAATGCCTTTGATTTCTGAATATTGACTTTGTATCCTGCTGTTTTGTCAAATTCACTTATTAGGTTGAGAAGTTTTCTGGTAGAGTCTACAGGGTTTTCTATGTACACTATCATGTCATCTGCAAACAATGATATCTTTACTTCCTCCTTTCCTATTTGAATGCCTTTTATTTTTTTCTCTTGTCTGACCACTGTGGATAGGACTTCCACTACGATGTTGAAAAGAAGTGTTGAAAGCGGACATCCTTGTCATGTTCCTGATCTTAGTTGGAAAGCTTATAGTTGACCATTGAGTATGATGTTGGCTGTACGTTTTCCATATATGGCCTTGATAATGTTGAGGAATGCCCCTTTTATTCCAATTTTGCTGAGTGTTTTGATCATAAATGGGTGCTGTACCTTATCAAATGCTTTTTCTGCGTCTATCGAGATGATCATGTGGTTTTTGTCTTTTCTTTTAATTTTGTGATGTATCATGTTTATTGACTTGTGTATATTGAACCATGCCTGCATCCCTGGGATGAATCTCACTTGATCGTGGTGGATAATCTTTTGAATGTATTGCTGGATGCGGTTTGCCAATATTTTGTTGAGAATTTTAGCATCTATGTTCATCAGTGAAAGTGGCCTGTAGTTTTCTTTCTTTGTAGGGTCTTTATCTTGTTTTGGGATTAGGGTGATGCTGGCCTCATAAAAACAGTTTGGGAGTTTCCCTCCTCTTGGATTTTTTGGAATAGTATGAGAAGGACAGGGGTTAACTCTTCCTTAAATGTTTTGTAAAATTCTCCTCTAAAACGGTCCGGCCATGGGATTTTGTGTGCCACTAGTTTCTTGATTACTGCTTCAATTTCCCCAGCTGTTATCGGTCTGTTCGAGCTTTCTGTTTCTTCCTCATTCAGTGTTGGAAGATTATACTTTTCTAGAAATTTTTCCAGTTCATCAAGGTTTTCAAATTTCTTGGCATATAATTGTTCATAGTAGTTTCTGACAATCCTTTGTATTTCTGTGGTATCAGTTGTTATTTCTCCTCTTTAATTTCTGATATTATTTATTTGGGTCCTCTCCCTTTTTTTCTTGATGAGTCTCCTTAAAGGTTGTCAATTTTATTTATATTTTCAAAGAATCAGCTTCTGGATTGGTTGATCCTCTGAATTGTTCTTTTCGTCTCTATGTCATTCAGTTCTGCTCTAACCTTGACTATTTCTTTCCTTCTACTTGCTCTGGGATTTATTTGTTGTTGTTACTCCCAGTCCTGAAGTTGTAGTGTTAGGTCTTTTATTTGAAATGTTTCTATCTTTTTAGGTAAGCCTGTATTGCTATGAACTTCCCTCTCAGGACTGCCTTTGCTGTGTCCCATAGGTTTTGGACTGTTGTATGTTCATTTTCGTTCATTTTTCAGAAATTATTTGGTTTCTTCTCTTATCTCATTATTGATCCATTCATTGCTTAATAGTATACTGTTCACTCTCCATGAGTTTGCAAGTGTTTGAAGTTTCTCTTTGAGGTTGATTTCCAGTTTCAAGCCCTTGTGGTCCGAGAAAAAGTTTGGTATTATTTCAGTTTTTCTTAATTTTCTGAGGTTTGCTTTGTGTCCTATCATGTGGTCTATCTTTGAAAAACTGCCATGAGCATTTCAAAAGAGTGTGTAATTTTCTTCCTTGGGATGTAAAGTTCTATATATGTCAGTTATCTCTTTGATTCAGTGTGTCATTCAGCTGCAAAATATCTTTATTAATGTTTTGTTTGGAAGATCTCTCCATTTTTGACAGTAGGGTGTTGAAATCTACTGCTATCAGTGTGTTGCTGTCTCTATCCTTTTGGAAGTCATCCAACAAGTTCCTTATATACTTGGGGGCTCCTATATTCGGAGCATATAAGTTCACAATGTTTATGTCTTCTTGATAAATTCTTCCTTTAAGTAAAGTGCCCCTCTGTGTCTCTTTTTATGGTCTTTGTTTGAAATCTTCTTTGTCTGATACAAGTATGGCAACCCTGACCTTTTTCTTTTGCCCATTTGTTTGGAATATTTTTTTTCCATCCGTTTACCTTCAATGTGTGTAGGTCTTTTGCTCTGAGGTGGGTCTCTTGTAGGCAGCATATGTATGGGTCATGTTTTCTTATCCATTCAGCTACCCTCTGTCTTTTGATTAGGGCATTTAGTCCATTTACATTGAGAGTTATTACTGATAGAAACTTACTCATTTTTTCTCTTTGCACCTGTGTTTTTCTGTTTCTCACTCTTTTCTTTCATCTTCTTAAACCAGTCCCTTTAGCATATCTTGTAGTCCTGGTTTGGTATAGATGTATACTTTCAGCCTTTTTTTGTCTGGCAAAGTCTGTATTTCCCCTTCTATTATAATTGAGAGCATTGCTGGGTAGAGCAGCCTTGGCTGTAGGCCCTACTTTCCATTACTTGGAATATTTGTTGCCATTCCTTTCTGGCTTGTAGTGTTTCTGTTGAGAAGTCACCTCTTAGGCATATCGGGGCCCCCTTGTATGTTACTTTCTCCTTTTCCCTTGCTGCCTTGAGGATTCTCTCTTTGTCTTTGACATTTGCCATTTTAATGATGCTGTGTCTTTTAGTGGACCTCTTTGAGTCCCTCTTGAGTGGGGTCCTCCGTGAATCCTGGATCCATGAGACCTCTTCTCTCCTCAAATTAGAGAGATTTTCAATCATTACTTTATGAAAGAGGTTCTCTATCCCTTGCTCCGCTTCTTGTCCTCCTGGTATCCCTCTTATACGGATATTATTGCGTTTCAGGTTTTCCTGCATTTCCCTAAATGCCTCTTCAGTCTTTTTGAGTCGTTTTTCCATTTCTTGTTCTTTCTGGGAGCTTCTTTCTACCTTGTCCTCCATCTCACTGATTCGATCCTCGGCTTCCTCCAGCCTGCTTTGGATTCCTTCTACTGTGTTCTTCAATTCAGAAATGGTATTCTTCATATCCTCTTGTGTCTTCTTGATAGTTTCTATGGTTGCCTTTTCCAGGTTGATATAGTTTGTTGTAAGATCCTGGTAGTTTCTCTGCAGTTTCTCATAGTTATCTTTGAGCTGGCTTAGCTCATTGAGCTTCCTTAGAACCATTGTTTTGAATTCAGTGTCTGATAGTTCCCTTGCCTTTATTTCAGTTAGCTCTCTCTGTGGGGAGTCCCCTTTTCCACTCATTTGGGGGTTACTTCTTTTTCTTCCCATTTTTGTGTAAGTCTGTTATTTATTTATTTTTGCTTCTGCTTCAATTGGGCCGTCTAGAGATCCTGACTTTGTGGATTAATCTTCTATGGTAGTAGGCGGGTCTTTTTATTTATTTATTATTTATTTATTTTTTCCCTTCACTTTTCTTTCTGGGCCTGTGTCTGATAATGTCAGTTTTTGACCGTATATGACCTTGGGTCATTTGTTTGAGCCTTCCAGGAGTCTACTGTCTGTGTGTGACTCCTGCTTTAGGCAGCTGTGTGACCCCTTCAGCTAGGGATCCACTATTTCTGTGGATTGCTCTGCAGTCTCACGCCGGCCTCTTTAGTGCACTCCCTGGCCTGGCAGGATCTCCCTCATGCCTGGGCTCTGAGTGCTTGCCCCAGCCAAGGGGGCTTCTTGGACCTCGCGTAGTCGTCTGGCCCCCCAGGCCGTTGTGCACCCCGGCACTGTTCAGTTTAGGGTCTTTTATTGTGTGCTTTCCCTGCTTTTGGCTCTTTGGATGCGTTGCAGGCCCTCGCCAAATGGAGACTATGGAAATGGTAGAAAGTCAGCTCCAGGACTCTCTGGTTAATCCTGTCTCCAGTCTCTTCTCCAGGGACTCTGGGCCACTATGTGACCCCTTCACCTGGGATCCACTATTTTTGCGGACTGCTCTGCTCTCTCTGCCCACGCGTCGATTTACACCTGCCCTCACCGATCTGCGTACTCCCTCGCAGGCCGCAACGGTGCCAACCTGTGGGAGGCCTTGCTAGCCTGCGCGAACCCTCACCAGCCCGCGCAGGTCCACACACACACACTTGCCAACCCTTGCCGGCCACTCGGCGCAAGTGGGCGCACCTGCACTGGTTGGTTTTGGGCTCTCTGTTGTGTGCTTTTCGGCTTTTGGCACTTTGGGGGTGTGTCCTTTTCCAGCACAATGGAGACTAGGGAAAGGAGAAGGAGTCAGGACTCCCTGGTTCCTCCTCCCGTTCTTCCCCCAACGGATCCGTTTCCAGTCTCTCCTCAGGGGTCTCTGGATAGTTCTGTGACCCCTTCAGCCAAGTATCCACCACCTGTGCAGACTATATTTCAATCGTGGGCAGTCTGGTTCGTGCCTGCCCCGCTTCTGCCTCTTTGGAGGCGGTCTTTGCCTGCCCAGAATGGAGTCTACAGAATGGGGAGGGAGTCGCGACTCCCCGGTACCTCCTCCCCTTCTTCCCTGCCGCCTCCGTCTCCAGTCTCTCCTCAACGCTCTCCCAGCCAGTCTGCACTCAGCCCCCCACCTCACACGTGCACAAGGTGTGTGCCAAGCACACAAAAGGCAGGTTAATTGATTCCCTTATGCCTGAGAGAGATGGTAGCTGCAGAATGAGAGGTGTGTTATCACCAGGACTCCACCGGCCACTTTCTCAGTTCTCTTCACAAAGTTTTCCTCACCAGTCTTTCCCCAGGCACCAGCCCACCCTGCTGCCACCTCTACCCAGAGATCAAGGAGGGTGGCTGACACTGCAATTTTTGCGTTGGCACTTTAAATGTCTCTTTGCATCCCCAGCCACCTGTCTCTGGCAGAGAGCGCCCCTAAGCTTTTCGGGGTTGCGTTTTGTTTGTATTTTCCTGGTTTTAGTTGCTGTAGTTTAGAGGTCCCTGTTTATGATTAAGGCCCCGTTCTTCTCAGGGGGAGCTAACTGGCCGTTTCAATGTCCCTCTGGTGCTAGTGCCCATGGGCGCCCAGCCCACCCTCTCGAGTCTCCACCACACTTCTCACCCTTTGGAATATGTGAGAGTTGAATCCACTGTCTGTCCGCGGCTCCAAGGCTCCTCTCCCACTATCGTTCCATTGTTTTCCAGGTGATTACTCCACTATTTAGTCGCAATTCCACTTTGGTCTTTGGAGGAGGAGGTCAGCATGACTCCCATTCACTCCTCTGCCCTCTTTTTCAACATACACATTTTAAAATACACTAACATTCAGTCTATTGCATGTGGGATTCAACTTGTGTTGTTGTTACCTTCTTCTTTCACCTCTAGGAAGGCCCTCTCATTATAATTATTCCAATTCCACCACATAAATAGGCCATGTACCAAAGGAGATATTATTCACATGAGTAAATTTCAACATTATTCAAAAGATAAAATTGGGCACCATACATTAATCAGGAGGTATAACCATTTTTATAAGTGAGGAATTTGAGGTCTAGTGAGGCCTTCAGTGACTTTTTCAAGGTCAAGAAAATGATTTACCCAGGAAACACAACAAATAATCTGGGTCTCGTGAATTCTAGCAGAGTTCCTTTCTTCAACAACACACTGTTGACTTGAAAGCTTAAAAGACTCCTAAGACCTCCTTTGATAGGTATTCTCCTACAGGCTAGAATGGTAACTGTTATTTTTATAAAAGAAATGGAATTAAAGGAAGATAAGGCTGCTGGTATTTCTCAAAGATTTTTAGTACAGTTCTATCTGTCACAGTTAATAACTCACAGAACAAGGGACACAGGTGAGAGTTCAGAAGGTCAAGTAAGGCCATCCTGACTTCAAATTTTTCAAAGGCAAAGAAGTTTTATTATTATTTTAAAGGAGGTTAGAGGATTGCTATGGTGTTGTTACATAGTACCAGTAGATTAAGAAAGACAAAAGAATAGGCATTTTTATGATTCTGAAGGTTTCATAAGGAGGGAGACCAGGGGTATCAAGGTACAAGTATGCACTATAAGATACTGAATTAACTTCATTGTAAAACAATTCATTGCTATCAGTAAATACATTGAATATGTTTACAATACCATTGTTTAGACATAGCATCATGAGGCTTCCATAGTATCCTTCATTAAATTAAACTATTGACGGGTTGGGACCTTGCTAGGCTATGCAATTCATATACATTGGAAAATTCAGTTATTCTTTTATGGTTTTTCTTTTATTCACAAACACTAAAAACTAATGAAAAAAGAGGGCCACTGTCATAAACATGAAGAATGTCAACATCAGAGGTGTAAACATGTCCTTAATTAATGAGATTTATAATTATTTACCTCTGGTTTAGGAGATTAAGTCAAATTTAGTATTTATAAAATAATAATATGTGTACATAATATAATATCTAATTTATTTTTATTTTTTAAATATATCTTATTGATTATTCTATTACAGTTGTCCTGATTTTCCTCCTTTGCCCCCCTCCACTCAGTACCACCCACTCCCTCAGGCCATCCCCACACCATTGTTCATGTCCATGGGTCATGCCTATAAGTTCTTTGGCTACTCCATTTCCTATACTGTACTTTACATCCCTATGGTATTCTATAACTACCAATTTGTACTTCTTAATCCCCTCACCTCTTCACCCATTCTCCCCTATGCCCCTCCCATCTGGAAACCATCAAAATATTCTCCATATCCCTGATTCTGTCTCTCTTCCTTTTGTTTGTTTAGTGTGTTTTTTAGATTAAATTGTTTTTTTAACTAATTCCATAAGAATGTTTTTAATTCTTTTTTCCTTTTTTATTTTTGTTCAAGTACAGTTGTCTCCATTTTCCTGCCACTACTTTCCTTTGCCTCACCAACCTCCAACCTTCCACCCTTAATCCTACCTCCCTTGGGCATTGTAGATAGATATGTATTTTTTGCCACTCTATTGTTCATAGTTTTGATCTTCATCTTTTTCTTAAATAAGTCCCTTTAACATTTCATATAATAATGATTTGGTTATGATGAACTCCTTTACTTGTTTTTCTTGTCTGGGAATCTATCTGCCCTTCAATTCTAAATCATAGATTTTAGATTTAGAAAAAAACAATAATTTGCTGAATAGAGCAGTTTTCACTGTAGGTCCATACTTTTCATCACTTTGAATATTTTTTGTCTTTCCCTTCTAACCTGCAAAGGTTTTGTGTGTGTGTGTGTGTGTGTGTGTGTGTGTGTGTGTGTGTGTGAGAGAGAGAGAGAGAGAAAGAGAAATCAGCTGACAGTCTTATGGGAACGCCCCTGTAGGTACCTAACTGCTTTTAAGGTTCTCTATTTATCTTTAAATTTTGACATTTTAATTATGATGTGTCTTGAAGTGGGTCTATTTGTATCCATCGTGTTTGGAACTCTACTTGCATGTCTATTTCCTTCATCCAATTAGGAAAGTTTTGTTTTTCTTCAAATAGATTTCTAATTTATTGCTCCTTCTCTTCTTCTGGCACCCCCTTTATGTGGACCAAGTACACTCTCCTCTTATAGTTGAGCCTTGGTTGCTATTGGCAGGTCAATGGGAGGGATTTACCCAGGCCAGTCAGCAGCAAGGATTGGTTGTGACCACTGACCACCAACCTCCACTTTCTGTGGAAGATCATCTGTGCAGGGTAGGGTGGTGATGCTCTGAGGTGGTCTGTAGCTGTCCCTTCGGTTCCTTGGCCCTGGGGTTTCCTGGGTGGTGCAGGCCAAGGTCAGCCTCCTCCTGTGTTTTGCCTGGGACAACCTGCCTGAGTGATAAATCAAGTTGATTGCTACTTGTGTTGGACTTGGAAATTCTGAGGTAAACCCAAACTGTGAATCGAAACCAGCTGCTGCTAGAGTCATGCCTGGGGCTTAGTGAAGCCAGCTATTGTTTTCTTGATAGGATTTAAGAAGTTGTGAAGCACAAGCCAAGACTAGCCATTCATATGGAAAAGCAGCTTGGGTGGGCCCATAAATTGGGTGGGGCAGAGTCTCTGGGGATCTTCAAGGCAGGTCAAACTGTGTTATCTAGGTTATTGGAGTCTCAGATATGGCACCAGCGCCAGCTCTCTGGGGGAAGGGTTTAGGAAAGGGACAATGGCCTCTCCTCTCCTTGATGCCAGACACTTCAAAATATTTGCTTGTATACCACTGGTATCTTTCAAGCTTTTACTCCAGTGCTGGAGTTCAAAAATAGTGAGTCTGAGTAAGTGAGTCTGTGTGTGTGTTCTTTAAGAGGAACTGCTTGGGGTTCCAGAAGTTTCTTCCACTGACTCAATCCCTTCTGGGTTTTGCAGTCAGAAGCTGTAGGGACATATCTTCATAGCACTGGTAACCTGGGCTGGGGGTCTGATGTGGGGCTGGGGTTCCTTTCTCCTGAGATATCCCTCCCAAGTTTTTATCCAACACACGACGGTATGGGAACACCCCCTTCTGCATCTGCATCCCTCCTACCAGTTTAGATGGATGTGGTTTCTTTAATTCCATACTTGTAGGCTTCCATTCAAGTTGATTTTGTATTTGTCAGACTTCCATTCAACTTGATTTCTAATGGTTCTGAGTGGTGGTTGTTCTATACTTTAGTTGTAATTTTGATGCTGTTGTGCAAAAAGGTGAGCCATGTCTACCTACTCCAACACCTTGACCAAAAATCTCTAAAATCTAATCTCTTCTTTTTTTTTTTAAGACATTTATTTTTAGAGAGGATAAGTGAGGGGAAAGAGAGGGAGAGAAACATCAATGTGTGATTGCCTTTTGTGTGACCCCACAGGGGACCTGAACCACAACCCAGGCATGTGCCCTGACTGGGAATCGAACTGGTGACCATTGGGTTTGCAGTCCAGCACTCAATCCACTGAGCCACACCAACCAGGGCTAAAAATCTAATTTCAATACAGACATGCAAACACAAACACAAACAAGAATATTAGATTTCCAGCACCTTTTATCTGGAGACTAGAAATAGACAAACAAATCAAACAAACAAACAAACCCCTGAAATAATTCTCAAAAATCCAAAGTATGTATGTATATATGTATTTAAATTTATAAATCATGTTTATTCTATTACAGTTGTCTCAATTTTTACCCCTTCTACCAATCCCACCCCCACCCCATTCTCCTACAGTCAATTCCCACTCTGTTCTCCACATCCATGGGTCATTCATACACGTTCTTTCACTATTCTGTTCCCCTTATTTCCACCATCGTCCTCTTTCCCCATCCCCTCTGGTCACTTTCAGTCAGCTCCATGTTTTCATGCCTGTGGTTTATTTTGCTCATTATTTTATTTTGTTGAATAGAGTATACTTATAGGTAATATTATATGGTAATTGTCTTTCATCAACTGGCTTATTTCACTTAGCTTACTATTCTCCAGTTCTATCCATGTTGTCACAAAAGGTAGCAGTTCCATCTCTTTCTCTCTTTCCTTCCTTCTTTCTATCATAAATGCAGATTGATTTTCTTTATTTTTTAAATGTCAAAGTTAATTATAAAATATTACAAAATTTAAAACCATTATAAAGTTTCAGCAATTAAACTAACATGACACCTACACAGAAATAATCAAGTAGATCAATGAAATATAATGAGCATTCTAGAGACAAACATATATATCTGTCTGACAATGTAATATATGATTAAGTTGGTATTTCAAATCAATGGGTAAAATAGGGCTTATTCAACAAATAAGGTGCATGGACCACTATTACTTGTAAAAAAAATATATAGAGCCCTATTTCGCACATTATACAAGAAATATTCAGATGAGTTAAAAATCAATATGTACAATCTAAGGAGATTTAGGAGAAAAAAGAACTAATATTTTTCATGAACTGAAGTAAAATATTCAAACCCAGAAGCTTTAAAGTAAATATTGACAATATGTCTGTATTAAACATTTAAGACTGTACAGTAATATATGTATAAAAAAGTTAAAGGACAAGGAATAGAGTAGGAAAATTTTGCAACACATCTAAAATATGGTTAATAGGTTTTCTTTTCTTTTTTTTAAGGGAAAAAAGTTCTACAAACCTTTTATCAATAAATGGATAAAGAATACCAAAAAGTCATTTAAAGCTTTTTAAAAAATAATAGAAATGGGCAATAAATATACTAAACAGGTTTAGTTTCAACAAACAGTAAAAGAACAATTAAAATAACATCATTGTCACAATCAGGTTAGTGAGTATTAAAAATATTGGTAATATCAAGTATTGGCAACTCTGAAAGGAACTAGGTATTCATAGAAACATTTTCATCATCTTAAAGCAGTCCCTTCAGCATATTTTGCACTGCTGCTTTGGTGGAGGTGTATTCTTTTACCTTCTTTTGTCTGGGAAACTCCTTATTTTGCCTTCCATTTTAATTGAGAGCCTTGCTGGGTAGAGCAGTCTTGGTTGCAGGCTTTTGCTTTTCATGACTTGAAATATTTCTTGCCATTCCTTTCTGGCCTGCATTGTTTCTGTTGAGAAGCCACCTGCTAGCCATATCAGGTACTACTTCTTTCTCCCTTTGTTCAGTCAGTATTCTCTATTTGTCTTTGATATTTGCATTTTAATCATGATGTGTCTTGAAGTGGGCCTCATTGGGCTCCTCTTGAATGGGACCCTCTGTGCTTCCTGGACTTGTGTCACTTTTTCTCTCCTCCAATTAGGGAAGTTTTCCATCATTACTTTTGCAAACAGGTTCTCTATCCCTTCCTCATCCTCATCTCCTTCTGGTATCCCTATTATACAGATATTATTACATTTCAAGTTGTCCTGCATTTCTCTCAATGCCTCTTCATTCTTTTTGAGTGTTTTTTTCATTTTCTTGTTCTTTCTGGGAGTATTTTTCTACCTAATCCTCCAGCTCGCGTATTTGGTCCTCAGCTAGCCTGCTTTTGATTCCTCCTACTGTATTCTTCAATTCAGAAATTGTATTCTTCATTTCTTCTTGTCTCTTATTCATAGCTTCTATGTCATTTTCCATGCTGATATAGTTTGCAGTAAGTTACTCATAGGTGTCCTTGGTTTTGGTAATTCTCTCTGAGCTCCCTTAGCTCCCTGAGCACGTTGAGCTTCCTTAGAACCTTTGTTTTGAACTCAGAATCTGACAGTTTACTTGCCTCTATTTCATTTAGTTCTGTTTGTGGGGATTCCTCCTTTCCCTCAAGTGGGGAGTATTTCTTTGTCTTCCCATTATTTGTGAGACGCTTCTCTTTTGCTTCTGCTTCTTAAGTTGATCTGTCTTAATTTCCTCACTTTGTGGTGTGGAATTCTATGGTTGGAGACTGCTGTATTTACTTTCTGGATCTATCTTTGATGATCTCAGGTATTGTCCCTGTCTTAATTTAGCCAGTGTACAAAACTTCCAGGAATCTACTGTTTGTGGTTGTCTCTTTCATCTGTTAATCTAGTCACTCTGCACTTGGTGGGCCACCTTATACAGCTCAGGGTGGGGCAGAGTCCCTCCTGGTGGCAAGGTTATTGGGTCCTCTGATGCTGGTTCTGCTCGGGGCAAGGGTCTCCGCCAGAGCAAGATGGCTGCTGCCATATGGAGGATGAGTCAGCACCAAGATCCTGCCAGCTACTCTCTCAGTTCTCTCCCCAAAGCCTCCTTCCCCAGTCTCTCCTCAGGTGTCTCTAGCCCACTCTACCTCTACCTTTGCTGGAGACCAGGGAAAGTGGCTGCAAATAAAAATTTATGCGTTGGGCCTTTAAAAAGTTCTTTGGGTCTCCAGCCATCTGTCTCTAGCAGAGAGCAACCCTGCTGCTCTTTGCAGCTGGCTGTTTTCTGTGTACTTTTTTGGGCTCTGGTGCTGTGGTCTAGATATCCCCACTTTTGATTTAGACCCCACTCTTCTCAGGGGGATTCAACTGGCCATTTCAATATCCTTCTGGTGCTGCTGCCTATGGGCACCCCGCCCACTTTTTCGAGTCTGTACTGCACTCCTTACCAGTCAGATTTCACTAAAACCAATTCTTCTGTCTCCGAGGTTACAAGGCTCCTCTCTCACTATTGTTCAGTTGTTTGTTCCAGGTGATTTCTCTACAATTTATTTGCAATTCCAGTTTGGTCCTGGGAGGAGGTGAGTGTGATTTCCACTCACTCCTCCGCCATCTTGATTCTCTAAAAAAAATAAAGCTCAAATTTTAATCCCATCGCACTATTTCAACCTTTGCTTAGATTCAGATATTTATACATCTATATTAGATATGTATCTATATATCTAAATGTCTTTATACACAAGCAAAATGAACTTACTAATTCTTCATCGGTTTAAAAACAAATTTACTTTTTTGTATGATTAAAGTTCATTTTATCATAATAAAACATTTAAAAGGAAAAAAATTACTAACTTTTTAAATTTATAGAAAGTTAGAAGTAGCAAATTTAAAGGTACAAGCAAGTAAAAGAAGGAGTCATTTCAGGATGACATGCCACAATGAAAAATGACAAACATTTTGGTGGCAAGCTAGAGAGTAAAACCTTTATGTACAAGCAATTAAAAGTACTGCATTTGAAGTATGGAAGACATATCTCAATAGGCACCAAGGACATGATAATGTGTTATATGGCCTGATACTTCATGATCATATTGATCCATTTCTTCTGTCATCCAGCAAAAGTTTTTTTTATATTGTTAGATTTTTGATCATTGGATATGAATTTGTATAAAATTTAATTAATTTCTTGCTGACTTTCTAAGTACTTCAATGTTTGAAGAATCAGGTATGTTTTAGTAATATTATATTTAGAAAATCTCCTTTGATAACGCTAGATTAAAAGAAAATTGCCATGTCTAAATGTGTGTTGGAGAAGAAATGTGAATTATTTGTACATGGAAAGAAATAACAAAACAAACGAATGAGCAAAATAGAACCAGAGACATGGAAATAAAGAACAATCTGAGAGTGGCCAGAGGGGAAGGCAGAGGGGTATAATGGGATAAAGAAGGGGAAGGGTCAAATCAAGAAACATGTACAAAGGACCCAAGGACAAAGCCAACAGGTTGGGGGTGATTGAAAGTGGAGGGTCGGGGGATCAGTAGGGTAGGGGAGAGTAACGGGGAAAAATGGGGACAACTGTAATTAAACAACAATAAAAAATTTTAAAAAAGAAATATAACTCAGATGCCTGGATAAACATAAGCAAGACTATTTCTAGGTTGTGGGGAAGTAGGACTGACATAAGTATTTTTATAGGACATCTGACTATAAACAACTTAATTATAAAACATATAATATAATATCAATGGGCCTATATACAGTATAGTGATTTATTGATGAAAATTTAGAACATTTGATACATAAAGTAGATTTAGGATAATGTATATAGAAGATATACTTCTATATTTGTTTTTTATACAAAAAATACATATGAAGAATCTTAGTGTGTCCAGGTATCATTTCTTTCTGTTCAAGTCTAAAAGTAATCTCTTTGTATATTTTATTGTCAAATGTGCCATTCCTGGTTAATTTCATACCTCTCACTGTGAAAATATATATAGTAATGCTGGTATTATTCACAATACCATGTCTCTTCACAGCCAGTTTATTATGAAATAATGTAGTTACTCTTGCCTCTTCAGTACCTTACTGTCATTTATTTAATGCTGGTTACACCATCACTTATGATGCTATATCATCCATCCTGCTTCTTCTGAATACTAGTTTCTAGTGACTCTGTTGAAAGTCATTACTGTACCCTGTTGATGATGATCCCAAATGCAAGTTTTGCCCAGAGTATGCAGAAAAATATGAGCAATAAATTGTTTTCTGGTCACTTTAAATTTTTCACTCAGAATGATATAGCTTAAACATAGAAATACATATTCCAATTATGTCGTGTTTTGAAGCCTTTACACCATAGTCAGTACCAAATAAAATCCATCAGAAAATCCTGAATATTCTTGAAACATATGAAGCCACATCCTTGCTTAAAATTGTCTAATGGATTTTTATCACAATTTGAATAACATTCAAATTCTTAACAGTGTGCAAAGAAAAAAAAAAGAAAAAAAAAGGCTGGTTATGTGCTCTTGCCTACCTTTCTAACTTCTTTTATTAAAGGATTTTATTTATTTATTTATTTATTTATTTTTTAGAGAGGGGAAGGGAGGGACAAAGAGATGGAGAGAAACATTAACGTGTGGTTGTCTCTCAAGCACCCCCTACTGGGGACCTAGCCTGCAACCCAGGCATGTGCACTGACTGGGAATAGAACCGGTGATCCTTGGGTTTGCAGGTTAGCACTCAATCCGCTGAGCCACCCCAGCCAGAGCTACCTCTCTAACTTTTTATCTCACCATACCCCATCCAACCTTATGTTCCATACAATTTATTGTACCTACCACTACAGAGTCTTTATTTTTTATTATTATTATTAATTATTTTTAATTGTCCAAATACATTTGTCTCCACCAACCTGCCACCACTTTCCCCTGTCCCCCTTCCCCACTGCCCTACCTCAATCCTATCACACTTTGACTTTGTCCATGTGTCCTTTATATGTGTCCCTTGACTTGACCCTTCCCTTCCCTTTCCCTGCCCCTCTTCCTTCCCTCTTGATTCTGTTGGTTTCTTTTTTCTTTTAATCTTGCTGATTATATTTTCCTTGCTTGTTTGTTTTGTTGGTTAGGTTACACTTATTGGTAGAGATAATATGATATTTGTTTTTTGCCTCCTAGCTTATTTCACTTAGCATACACTGCAGAGCCTTTATTTTTTGTTTCTTCTTTTCCACTCCACAAATCAATCTCTACTATATTCCCTTTTGTTTTCTTCATAGTACTTATGACTTACTGAAATTATCTTGATTATTAAACTGCTTATTATTTATTTCCTTTCTTTTCCACTAGATGTAAGGTCTATGAGAGCAGGAATGTTATCAATCATGCCCACTCTGGTATTCCCTGTGACTAGTAGTGAAGTTAGGATTAGGCCCTAGATCCAAATACTCAGTATAATACTTCCTTTAAGGGACTTAAATTCTATTTAGATAGATATGAAACACATTAAGAATAATATAATGCAGTCATCAGTTAGGTAGTAATTGTTTGAAATGAACCAAAAGTGATGAAAAAACATCTGAGAAGACTAAGATTAGTATAACCAGGAGTCTAAGTGTAGATATTACAGAGGAGGTGGATTAAATGCTTTCATTGTAGATCCAAGACAGATGTAGAAGATGGAAGTACCTGTGTGCAATCATTATTTTGTATCTGGACAAAATTTACTCTGTAACTATAACTCAAGGAAAAACCTCCCAAATTTTGATTCTTGCCATATAGCATTTTTAGTCAGTCCTGTTCTGTTTTCAGCAAAATAAATAAATAAATAAATAAATCACAACTCAAGTATTTATATTCTGCAATATATTAATTTTCAAAAAGTAACACTTCAAAAATTAATTTTCTTCTTCTCATCAGGTTCCCAGATGTGATTGTGAACTAGAAAGGGACCTTGGATAAGTTTAGTCACCAATATATTACAATTAAATGTGATTTAAGTGTATTCAAATTTGTGAGAAAGGGCTATGAAAATTTCAGGTAGAAAATAATGTAATTAACATGCAAACCAGTCCTGTGGTTTGTACCAGTCTGTGCAAAAGACATATGCTGTAAATGCTTAGGGAATGAGTTATCAATTGGATTGTGTGGGCTTTTTACAACAGAAGACAGAGTTTTAAAGAGGTAAAGGAACTTTTTATAAATCTAATCAGGCAAGAAAGACCATAGAAATAATATAATAAATTGTTCAAGGGTATATGCACCCAAAAACAAAGACCAAAGACAAGGGCAGAAAACATGAAAGAGTGAGAAAAAAATCATTCCTAGACTCAGATTGACGGAGGCAATGGAGAGACTATATATTGGCATTAAGAAAGCTGAGTATTGTGAGCTTTTTCTTGTGATTTGATTCAAAATATATTAAAATTCCTGATGAGATATTTATACTGGATTGTACATTCACAGGAATTAGATATGCTGAAGATTTCAAATCTTAGGTGATAGGAACAATGGATTAACTTGTGATTCTGAAACAAGAAAGGGAATCTGTGTTCAAAGCCTTCAGGCTGTGAGATAAAGTACACCATCTTACCAGAAAAAGACTTATCTGTTATTCCCAAACTAGGACAGCACCACATGTACTGAAGTATTTTTCAATATTATACCATAAAAAATCATCACTTTTATAAATAAGAAAACAGTAAACATCAATAATCTCACCACCAAAAAATAAGCAAAACTAATAACTGGTATTTTTCCTTCCATTCTTTGTATTCCTGGTTATTAAAGTGCCCTATATCATCTGATTTAGAGTACAAAATAAGGTCACACCTCTTCTATTTGATTTCATCTCACAATTTCACTCAGCACTTTTGTTCTCTTAGACCTAGCTTTCTCCAATAGTCCTCAGAATCCTTAGGATGGGAACAGTACTTCTATTGACTACTTGATCCACATTGTATTCAATGAGAGACAAGCAATTTTCCAAATGAAAAATATACTGCTATTAAAAAGGGTGAATGAATACTGAGTGGTCAGGAGGTGGCCAAAATAAATATGCACTGAATCTCTATGGGTTACCAAGAAAAAGGGACTCTGAATTTCAGGTATTATGTTTTGGGTGTATCACACAGAGGCTGCAGCTTTCATCTGAAGAATTGAATCATATAATATGAATAAAATAAATATTAAGCACATTTTTACCTCTCCTATGGCCTATTTTGGAGTATATTATTTTCTTTAAGTATATTTTCCTCCTCCTGATTGTTATTCTTTTATTAAACTGCAATTTAAAGATAAAATATTGCTTGAGGTAGTATACTTTCAGATGGGTTTTATGAAGCATTAACCACCTTAGTTTTCATTTGCTTTTAGGAGTAACTTAGTTCCATAGTGATTTAGAAGAGCAGGTGAAGAGATACAGAAAATGACAATCTTAAGCAAAAGTAGAGGTGAAGACAGAAAGCATTGAAGTACACTTGCATAAGTGACATTCAGGACACATGACCCATTGTGTCAATGATAATCATCACCAGTGTTGCCACTATTGAATCTCCATTCTCTGAAGGAAGTAAAGTGTCAAATTTCCAAATGGTGTGATGCATTGTGGATGCATTGTAGACTTCTGGCAGGAATTAGAGCAACTTTACATTTAGAATACACATCCAGCTGGTGACCATCTCATATTAATAATTTGGAGTTTGGAGTCCAACCAAACCCAGCCATCTGGAGCAAAAGTGTTAAATCAGTGAAATATAATTGCAGAGTCCACAATTTTTGCTTACATATATCCATTCTCCTTTGCGATGTGTCAAAGACCTTAATAATGTCCTTACAATAATTGTGGTTCTTAGCTGTGACACAAAATTGGAGCTAAGTATTTTCTACCTCCTGAATTTTTTTCATATTGTTCTCCCCTTATAAACATTTCTATAGACATTTCATTCTCTTGGGATCCTCCAACAAAATGGAGGACATTTCTATGAAAATTAAGGAATGTTGTCATGGCAGCATTTTGATAAGAGTGTACAATATCTAGCCTAGTCATCTTCAACTATTTCTTAATCTCAGAACACTTTGTTCAAATAATGATTTACAGGTTTGCTAGTACTATGATGGGAACTGCACATGAATGTGAACTATACACACATTTGAGAACCTATGCTTTAAAGATATGACTGCATAAACTTTCAAAGGGCGCACATCAAACCTTCTGAAAATATTGACTAAAATTCAGAACAACTCACTGCATGGTAGGTATTAGTAGTAATTCTGAGCCATCTTGATTTACAGCCTTGAAATTCCTGGCCATACAGCAAACATTTTTATGTCATATTATGTCTTTCTATATGCTTTATTATCTTCTACCTATGTGTTATCCCAAATTTATGCTCTTTATTTACAGCCTTAGGAGAAGAAATTTGCATTCTTGATGTCTTTGTGTAGACCCACATTGTTTCGCATAATGTGTGGCACCCAGCTCAGATCAATCAATATTATTGACTCATATAATGATGAATTTGAAGCAAACAGTAAATACTACATTTTTCCTAAGGGAAAAGAATATGGAATGCACTTGTTTTAAACAATTTCCATTTGCTTATTGTTGTTGAAACAACCACTTCCCTCCTGACTGTAGTTCACAAATCTCTGGCAGACATTATTTTTTAACTAGCATAATGTGAGCCATTGCAAAAAGTCAGAGAAAATGGCCAAAAATTAATCTATTCTATACTTGGTAGACCTTTAGTTAACCCTCCCACAGAAGTTCCTTTACTATTCTCTTCTATAAATTCTGAAATGATAGAATATCCAACACCTCTTTAAGTTGCCAGTTCTTACACTGCAGTTTTTATTAGGGTGGTGTCTAGAATCAGGCTGCCTGAAGTAGAAAGCATGCTTTGACACTCACTGTCTAACCTTGGGCAAGGTTTTAATTTCTCTATATATCAGTTTTCTCATCTGTTAAAAAAAGTTAGGAAGGAAGCAAGAACATACAATGGGGTAAACACAGTCTATTTAATAAATTGTGCTGAGAAAATTGCACAGATAAATGCAAAAAATGAAACTAGACCAATTTCTTACACCATACAGAAAAATAAACTCAAAATGAATCAAAGACTTAAATGTGAGACTCAAAACCATAAAACTCTTAGAAGAAAACATAGGCAGTAAAATCTCAAACATTTCTCTTAACAATATTTTACCTGCTACATCTCCTGGGTCAAGGGAAACAAACAAAATAAACAAATGGGACTACATCAGACAAAAAAGTTTTTACACAACAAAGGAAGCCATCAACAAAATAAAAACAGCCCGCTAAATGGGATGAAGATATTCACCCATGGTACATCCAATAAGTGGTTAATATCCAAAATGTTAAAGAAAAAAATCATACAACTCAATGCCAAAAAAAAGTCCAATTATAAAAAGATGCTCAGCATCACTAGCCATCAGAGAGATGCAAATTAAAACCACAATGAGATGCCACTTTACATTGATCAGAATGGTCATTATAAACAAATCAATAAACAAGTGCTGGTGATGTTGTGGAGAAAAGGGAGCCCTAGTACACTTCTGCTGGGAATACAGACTGGTGGAGCCACTGTGGAAAACAGTATGGAATTTCTTCAAAAAACTAAAGATTGAAGTGCCTTTTGAACTGGCAATTTCACTGCTGGGATTATACTCTAAGAATCCTGAAACACCAATTCAAAAGTACCTATGCACTCCAATGTTCATAGCAGCACAATTTACAATAGCCAAGTGCTGGAAGAAACTTAAGTGCCCGTCAGTAAATGAGTGTATCAGAAAACTGTGGTACATTTACACAATGGAATACTACACAGTAGAAAGAAAGAAGGAATTCCTACCCTTCACGACAGCATGGATGGAACTGGAGGGCATCATGCTAAGTGATGTAAGCCAGGCAGTGAAAGACAAATACCATATGATCTCACCTGTAAGTGGGACCTAATCAACAAAACAAACAAGCAAGCAAAATATAACCAGAGACACTGAAATAAAGAACAAACTGGCAGTAACCAGAGGGGAGAGGGAGGGAGGTAATGGGAGAAGGAAGGGGAAGGGTCGTCAAGGAACATGTATAAAAGACCCATGGACAAAGCCAAATAGGGGTAGGAATAAGGGTGGGAGGTGGGGGATGGGTGGAGTGGGGATAGTGGTGGGGGTAAAATGGAGACAACTGTACCTGAACAATAATTAAAAATACATACATACATACATAGGACCTGAATAGATACTTTTCCAAAGAGGACACGCAGATGGACAATAGACATATGAAAAGATGCTCTACATCAGTAATCATCAGAGAAATGCAAATTATAACCACAACAAGCTACCGCCTCAGACCTGTCAGAGTGGCTATCATCAATAAATCCACAAAAACAAGTGCTGTTGAAGATGTGGAGAAAAGGAAACCCTTGTGCAGTGTTGGTGGGGATGAAGACTGGTGCAGCCACTGTGGAAAACAGTATGAAATTTCCTCAAAAAATTAAAAATAGAACTGTCTTATGACCCAGCAATTTGCCTTCTAGGTATATATATGAAGAAACTCAAAACACTAATTTGAAAGAATATATGCACCCCTATGTTCATATAGTTGCATATATACTGAACATATATGTTCAGTAGCTGCAATAGCCAAGAAATAGAAGAAACCCAATGCCCATCAATAGCCAAGTGAATAAAAAATGATGTGGTCATATAGCTGATGGAATATTATTTGGCTGTCAAAAAGGAATGAAATCTTACCATTTGCAACAGCATGGATGAAGCTATAGGATATTATGCTAATGGAAATAAATCAGAGATAGAAAGACAAATACCTTATGATTTTGCTTATATGTGGAAACTAAAGAAAAGTATTTACAAACAGACAAGATGAAGACAGACTCATGGATACAGAGATCAGACTGATGGTTGCTACAGGGGAGGGAGTTGGGGGCCTGGGAAAAAAACAATAAGGGATTAAGAAGTACAACTTAGTGGACACAAAGTGGTCACTGGGATGTAGGGTACAGCATAGGGAATATAGTCAATGATGTCGTGGTAACAATGTACAGTGCCAAGTTGGAGCTTAAAATGATGAGGAGACCACTTTGTAAAGCATATGGCTACCTAGCCATATGTTGTACACCTGAAGCTAATACAAAATAATGTTGAATGTGAACTCTAATTGAAAAAGAGTAGGAGCATAATATCAGTATTCTTCCCACAGAATTCTTGAGGATTTAATTTCATAATGCTTATGAAGAACTTAACATTGTTACTGACACATGATAAAAGCTTTGCAAGTGTTGAGGAATGGCACCTTTGGCAGTGGCAAAACTGTGAGAAATATGCTAGTGTCCAGACCACAAGAGCCAAGAAATCATATATGGCTGTTTTGACAACAAAGGTCAGAGTGGAGAACAGATACCAAATCTGCGGCACCAGAAGTCCAATCACTGAAGAGGAACCTGATAGAGAGGTGAGGGTCTGGTTTTGCTATTAGTTTCTTATATACTTTCAGAAAGGACACATTGGTGCAAGCCATAAATGATTACTCTTGGCAAGATGAAAGAGTGGGGGTTGCAGTCTAACATCAGTGTTTCCTTCCCAAGATGGGTTATGAGAAATTCT
The DNA here is from genome assembly GCF_021234165.1 of Pteronotus mesoamericanus. Lineage (NCBI taxonomy): Eukaryota > Metazoa > Chordata > Mammalia > Chiroptera > Mormoopidae > Pteronotus > Pteronotus mesoamericanus. The sequence continues at coordinate 2,118,863 of NW_026555150.1, forward strand.
GGATTGCCAGCGCTTAGCTGATATAAATAAATAAATAAATAAATAAATAAAACACTTGACTTTATTTTTTTTTACCTTAAAGTGGCAAACTGGTACATTAAGTGGCCAATTAGCTCTTCTTGTGTGGATCTGAGAGGAGATAAGTCTACAATAAACTGATAGTAGTTTTTCTTGGTAGAATTATAGGGACTATATCAACTCCACTGCTGCTTATGGTCAGTGACACTTTACATCATCTCTGTGGACAACAGCTGTTACCCAAATATGGCAATAGATAATGTCAACCATGAATCCTTCAGGTTGCATCCTTATACTCTCCATAACAATAATAGATCTCCCCTCTCCATCTTTGAAAGCATAAGTAAGCAAGATGTGTTAACAAACCTTATTGCAGTAAACATTTCACAACATATATATGTATTGAATCAATACACTGTACACCCTAAACTTACACAATGTTATTTGTTAATTATATCTCAGTAAACCTGGGAAAAAAGAGCTGTATTGTCCGTAGTTAATTAGGTTCTCAGCTTCAAGGATAACTTTTCCCTTAAGGCTGGAGCAGACCAAGTTTTCAGTGAGAATTTGGGAAGATACATTTTCTCTCTTCCTTACTTAGGAAGAAAAATTAATAAATAACATTGTAAATGTTGGAAACTAGACTGCTGGAACATGAGTCTCTTATGAGTCTCTTGTCCTGTACAGCAAACCTTGTAACCCTGACCATTGATTGCTGTCTATGTTGCAGTTTCAGAATCACAACCCAAAAAGGGTTCTGGCCAACTATATCATCTTTCTGCTAGGCATAGCATCTTACCAGACTCTGTTCACATCTTCCCAACTAAAGGTACTGAGAGCCTTGTGGCTCCATTAATAATTTATCTTCATCCTACTTCTCTCCCACTCCTTTCCTCACTGCCACCAATGTACACTATAAATTCTTTCCTCCTTAATTTTACTTATGCTGTTTCCTACCCCTGAAATACACTCCACCCTCTTCCCTGCCTCTTCAAGTTCTACTCATGTTTCCACACCCAGCTTAACTGCTCCCTTACTGATTAACTTCTCTGCTGGTTGTAGCACACACTGGCACACTGGTCTTAGTATTATGATATAATAGTGTATAATTGGTACAACCAGTCACTAAGCCAAGTTTTTTAAAAAGATATATGTATATATGTCATCAATAGTGACATATTAATTATAAAATTCTGTTCTTCCTGGCATAAGTTAAAAATTCTTTAAGTCAATTTTATGTTCTGTACTTCTTTAATACTCCTCAAGAATTTTTCACAGGTGCTCTAGACATATATAAATATTTATAATCTCTTAGGACCACCAATTACTCATTTCTAGTTTATCTTTGTTTAGTACCAATGTCATAGCCTGCTTTCTTCTCCTACTAAGTATCTAATGCTCATTTTACTTTCAGTTTTTAAAAAGAGAACAAACTGTAAAAGAATAAAAACTAATATTACATTAAAGAGACTTTAAAAAATAGAAAATGAAAGCATTTTGCCAAAATTCTCTATTATCACTTTTTATGGATGCAAGACTGATGTTAGACCATGTTTACTCATCTTATGATTGAAACCAAATATATCTTCTGGTCTGATTATGTTTAATCTTGGAATATAAGAATAAAAGTAATAGATTTGCATCATCTGAAAACTTTCCATACTCCAAGTGTTCTACATGGGTTTACATTTTTTATCAATAATTCCAAGAAGGGGATTTTATTCCTATTTTACAGACAAAGAAAATAAGAGCCAAAAAAAATGAATCAACCTGTTCTTATTTACAGGGTGTAGGTTGTAGGCTATTAATTGCACCTGATTTAGCTTTATTCCAGGGCCCATATTCATAATTATTATTCTATGTTGTCTACTTATTTCTCTGGGCTGGTTAAGGACTCAAGTGGACAGATTTACTTTCTATATCTAATTGGAGCTGGAGAAAGTAGGAGGTTATGTAATGACAATGTTTTTAATACAAAAGATAAAATCTACTGTAGATAAGATATCAGCCCTGGCTAGTGTGGCTCAATGGATTGAGTGCTGGTCTACGAACCAAAGGGCCACCAGTTCGGTCCCCAGTTGGAGCACATCCCTGGGTTGCAGGTAAGGTCTCCATTTGGGGATGTGCAAGAGGCAATCACACATTGATGTTTCTTTCCCTCTCTCTCTCCCTTCCTCTCTCTCTCTCTCTCTCTCTCTCTCTCTCTCTCTCTCTCTCTCTTCCTCTCAAAATAAATAAATGAAATCTTTAGTAAAAAAGATATCATGGTGTGACATAAAAATTATGGATTTTGAAGTCAGTCATGCTAGTTTATACCCCCTAACTCTCCCACTAACTACTGTGCGACAGTAGGTAAGTCATTTAACTTTTAGCTTCAGTTTTTTCCCATCTGAAAAATGAGGGAACTGAACTAGGTGATTTCTAAGGTTCCTTCTAACTCTAATATTCTATGAATTAAATGTAAAAAATTATTACTTTGAAATTAAAGAGATGGATGCTTAAAGATCTGTGATTAAACCAACCAAAGGAAAAATCTAGCTCAATAGATTTAAATATGTGTGTTTTGGCACTCATAGACAATTTTGTCTTACAAGTTAATACAGACATTGGTGTGAATAGTAAGTTTATCCTAACTTAAAGTAGAAAGTATCTCACTATAATGTCACCAAAACAAGACCATCAGTTAAAAAGGCCATGGATGTTATAGTAATTATTTTCATGAGTAAATGAAGTTATAGTATAGAATTTAGAGTATCTCTACATGTCTCAGAGGATTGTGTTGAAATATCTTCATGAATAAAACATTAGAATATAATGTGCACCATAGTCATTCACACTTCCTCAGCCTCCCAACTCAAGTAAAGCATTTTGTCTAAACCTCCTTGTGTTGATTCTGGTTATTTATGTGCACTTATCTGGTCTCAGCATTTAGACTGTAAGCTTCTGGGGACAAAGCTCTTCAAAATCAAAAAGATAATTTATAACCAGATTTATAGCCAGATGCCTTTAGATATGATTATGGTGACTTCTTTTGTAGCTTGACAACTGCAGTGAACCTAAATCACACTGCTTTCTCAGTGGTAAAAATATTATTAAAACAAAATGTTTTGTTAACTACTCTCTAAATATCTGATGGGAATAAAATGAAGATTAGGACACCATAGATAAGATTAATAACTCCATTTGTCTGCATTCGATTAATGATTGATTAAAAGTTATTACCACTAGTCAAACCTTTCATTTTAAAGGATTTCAGGATGAAATTTCTGAATGACTGAAGATTCTAATTGGGCAATTTTATAAAATGTGAGCACTATCTGACATACAAAGGCATAAGAGATAGGAGCCAAGCCAAAAAAACAAAAATAGATTTCTGCTCCCATACTCCTTTGGTACCTCTTTAAATCCAAGTTTTCAATGTGTTTAAAGGTGAGATGTTTATGATGTGTATATGTGTGTGAAAAAAGTAAAAGAGAGCCCTGGATGGTGTGGCTCAGTGGATTAAGCACCTGCCTGCAAACCAAAGGGTCATCAGTTTGATTCCCAGTCAGGGCACATGCCTAGGTTGCAGGCCAGGTCCCCAGTAAGTGGCGTGCAAGAGGCAACCACATGTTGACATTTTTCTCCCTCTCTTTCTCCCTCCCTTCCCCTCTCTAAAAATAAATAAATAAAAGTATTTTTTAAAAAGTAAAATAGAAAAGGAAGAAGGAGAAGAGAAGAAGAAGGGGAGAGAGACAGATATGGGGAGAGACAGAGAGAGGGAACCAAATAATATATATTAGATTCTGTGGCTAAATATGTTCAACATCATATTCAGCTTTGGAGACTATGGCAAAAATTGTCTTTTAATTAACCTTATAGTTATTTACTCCATTTCCTTCCTAAAGGATTTTGTTTGTTAAAATGTGCTTAGGCCCAAGAAATAAATCATGATAGATCTAAGCCAGTATGACAATCCAGTTTCCCATCCCCAGTGAATGAACTAGTTTGGGGACACATGATGCAATTCTGGCTGGCTAACAGAATTCTAAAAGAAGTCTGCTGGGAGCTTTTGGAAAAGATTTTTTTCCCTAGAATCTCCATGCCAGCTTCGATCTATCATGATTCATCTGCTGATACTAGGCATATTTTAGCTTTAACAAAATCCAGACTTTTTTTTCCCTGTGTTCCTTCCTGGTTTGAACATTCTCATATGATTAAATGATGCTTGGAGCTACTTTTGTCACCTAGTGACCATAAGGGAAGTGTGAAAATAATTCCATAGATGTCTACCCAGTGCCCTGACATCATTATTCTCTTGGATTAATCCTAGCATCAACTACCTCCAGATTTCTTTTTTAGGTAACAGTAAACGCTCTCATGTTTATAACCACTATTAATCTGTTTTTGCTGGTACTTGTAGCCATAAACATCCTCAAAAATATAATAATCTGCTTTAAAATGTGAACCACTTCTTAATAGTTGGACTAAAAATCAAAGTCAAATATTTATTATGTTGGAGAGCACATAAACTTCTAAATCTGACTCTCCTTCATGACTCATACTTTAGCTCAGCTAGAAAATGTTCCCACTCTTGGTCATGTTGTCCTCTATCTTTCCAGACCATCTCAATATACTGAAGATTATTAAGACACTGAATTCCTTTTATATATTTGCTTGTGCTTTTCTTTGGATTTAAATAATTGACTAATTAAGCAATTGTGCAGGTGCTAAAGTAAGTAAAATAAGTAACATATAAACAATCACACTGATTCTATAGGTCGTACAACATTCTGAGTCTAAAGAAATGCGAAGTCAGAATCAAACATTTTTAGTGTCCTGGCTAACTTATAGAATCTTCGTTTCCCTAAAGACATTCAGGTTTTGTAACCATATAGATAATCCCAAATTTACATTTTCAGCTGAAAAACTAGATTTTTTGAAATCACACAAAAGCAGATGTTTTGTCTTCAATTCCTTTTACTATAAACTAGGTTCATGTCCTTCCTCAAAATTGTTAGCAACCAAAAGTGGATTCACTTAAGAAATGATCTAATCTTCACCAAAGATGACTTGAGTCCATAACTTACAGAGGGTGTTTATTTTACTTTTGATTCTTTCTTATCCATTCCATGTTTTTATTGTGATCATTATATCTTATGTGAATCAGTCAAAGATAATGTCTTTCTTTCAGCAACTCTAAGATGAATGTCAAGAAAAACAGGCAATTAAAATTTTAGCACCTGCACAATTCAATTCTGAAACACTTTAAACAACAGTGCCAAATTCACTATAGAAAAGCAAATGTTTATATTAAATATGGTTTAATCTTCTTTTCCAGGAAGCTTACATAACAAAAAATACAGCTGGAGGCTACAGTGACCCATTTATAACCATAGTTGGATTTGTTACCAGGGAACCCGTCAAAATCAGCTTAGCTTGTTTGAATGGCTCATTCTGGCTCTCTGTGCCTTTCTTCTCATTTGATTTTTAGGAGCTCTAACAGGTTTAGTGATGCCAATTAGGGGCAATGGTTTTCTTTGACTTTGCCAACTCGGTAGGACTAGAATAGATGAAATAGATGGCTATCCACATGTTGTGATTGTTGGTTCAGAGATAGCTCATTTGTCTATTTCTTTCCCTCATGCTTTCTTTACTGGAATGGTTTTGGATCCCCTCCTCAAAGTCATCACACCGGGATAAAACAAAACATATAGAAACTACATATGACATGTAAGTAAATGACTCTCTTAAGGAATAAGCCAATGTGTTAAGTTGATTATGCCTGACTAGCAGAAAGACGAAGAAGGTAGGTTAGTGTGAGAGACTCAAATCCCAGCACTCAGCCAAAATTTAAGCAGCCATAATTTGTTCTCTGTTCTAGAGGAGGCAGGGCTGGAGTCAAATTAACCACAGCTGATATTATTGTCATCTTTGTTCTTCCACACTCCTTTATCCATTTTCTTATTTATTAAAAAGGTCCATCCATTGACAACATGCTGTATTAATTTTCTACTATTACGTTACAAATTACCACAAATATACAGACTTAAAAACAACATCAATTTATTAGCTCACAGTTCTGTAGGTCAGAAGTTCTGGCAGGCTTGACTCGGTTCTCTATTCTGGATCTCACAAGGCTGAAATCAAGATGTGTTGACCAGAATGGACTATTATCTGGAGTATTTGGGGGAAAAACTCACTACCAGGCTCATTTAGGTTGTTGGAAGAATTCAGTTCATTATGGTTGTAAGACTAAGATTCCCGCTTCCTTTGGCACTTTCACATGGTTCCCTCTATTTCAAAGAGAGAAGCAGCATGTATTTCGAAACTCTCTGACTCCTTCTTCTGCTACCAGCCTGAGAAAACTATATTTAAAGGAAGGAAATCATGTGATTATATTAGGCAATCTAGATAATCTCCTTCTTTCTATGACATAATCAAGAGAGTAACACTAGGAATTACTCATTCATTGCTGATGAGAATGGGAAATGATAGTGACTTTGAAAAACAACTTGGCAGTTTCTACAAAACTAAACATAGACTTACCATTTAATTCTCTAATCATACTCTCAGGTATTTACCCAACTAATTTGAAAACAGTCCACAGAAAATCTCTACATGAATGTTTATAGCAGGTTTATTGATAATCATCAAAACTTGAAAGAAACAACTGTACTTCAATAGATGAATGGATAAGCAAACTGTGGTATATTTATACAATGAAATACTATTGAGTTCTGACAAGACTGCATTATCAATCCACACAATAATATGGAAAAAGGTTTATTTTATTATCAATCAAGAGAGAGGGGCATGGGGAAAGAAAGAAACATCAATGTGATAGAGAAATATCAGTTGGTTGCCTCTCACATGCCCCCAACCAGGGACTGAACCTGCAATCTTTCAGTTATAGGACAATGCTCCAACCAACTGAGCCACGCTGGCCAAGGTATTATGGATGAATTTTAAATGCACATAAAAAAGTGAAAGAAACTACTCTGAGAAGTCCTCATACTGTGTAATTCTATTTGCCTGATTTTCTGAACAGAAAATAGACCATTGGTCATCAAGGGTTTGTACAGGAGGGAAGGTTAAATACTTGAAACACAGGGGTCTTTTTAGGGTGGTGAAACTATTCTGAATGATACTGTAGTGGTGAATACATGACATTATGCCTTGTCAAAATCCATATATCTTTACAACACAAAGAATACACCTTAATATATACAAATTTTAAAAATAATTTAGGAGGTCAGGATATATAAAGAAGGAATGTATACTATGATAAGATAATCTAATTGTATTACAAATAACCTCATTGAAAGGGGTGGGAGAAAAGTGCTAACCTAAGTAACTTTAAAAATAAGGTAAGCCTCTAAGTCTAAAGACAAAGGAAATTGTATATACTCACTGTATTCTAGTTAGTAAAGTATTGCCCTATGTGAATAAGGATTAGCAATTTTGATAGTAATATAAACATATATTACTACCTGGAATTGAACAATTAACTAAATAGATGGTGGGTAGTTAGAGTCAGATTTCTCACTGTTGTTGTATGTTTATAGATAAGCAATAGGTGGAGGCTAGAATGATGCATTTGGCAATAAATTAGAGTTGAATATATAAGTATAAAGTCCTGTTTAGTTTAATATAGATAAAAATGGTTGCACATAGCAATATTTGTAGTCATATATACAAATACATATATGTTTATATATACTATATATACAGTACATATACATATACAGGTACTGTGTGTATATATATACTGTATATATACACACACATATATGTGCAGTATAGTATGCACACATCTATTTCCTTGCACTGTTAGCTAAGAAGACCTATAAGCAATTAACTCCAATAATAATAAGTGTATATAGTATCAAGATTTTGATTTCTGTGGAAACAGGTAAACACCAACCAAATGAGAACTCGCCAAGGTTATTTATTCAGAGCTTGCTAGGGAGTCAGCCACCATCACTTGCATTTTCACAGACTCAAAGGCAGGTAGAGCTGTAGGAAAGCTTTATAGTAGAAACAGGGAAAGCTTCAGTTATACCCTGATTGGAGGTTCTTGGCATGTGGAAGCTACACATAGGCAGGCTAACTGTAAGTGTCATATCCTATGCGATTAGTTAGGAGTGGGTAGTTATAGTTGGTACTCTCTGGATGGTTTTAAGTTTGAAATTTAGACAAAAATTAGAAAAGTTGTCAATTATTAAGCCAATTGTTATGGAGATTATTGTTTGGCTTCCTGAGCTGGCTGCTAATGATAATGGTCTGACTTTCTACAAGTCTGACTTTTGAATAATTGGCTGGTTTCCTGAGATGGTTACTGTAGCTACCAGGTTGGTTTTCAGGATTGGCTGCTACAAATTGTGAGTCAGAGTTCCATTTCTATATGTGGCCTGACTATCATCTCTTGGTATATTGTCTTTAATTTTTAATATCATTCTCTAACACAAAGAATTAGAGATCTTTAGACAAATAGCTATTTGTCCAAATAGTTATTATAGGACTGGGGCAAGAAATATACAAAATGAGTCATATTTTAGTACAAGAAAATAAGGAAGTGATGAAAACAACAAGTACAACAACAACCCCATAATGATAGTAACATGTCTAAAGGACATAAGAGCCTCCAATAGTTAAAGTTCAAATAATGTGAACAATGAAATAAACATTTGATAAAAATAAAAACAAGTATTGGATTATAACTCAAACTGTAAAATAAACATATATGACTCTATACTGATATAAATAAATGACTGCATAAAGAAATAAGTGGGGAGAATAGACAAACCTTCTGTGAAAAATTCCAAGTGACTTATGTAGATACTTTTTCTCAAGCAGATGGAGTGTAACTCCACACCTGAAGAGTGTGTGCACTTGAAGAGGCTGTACATAGGGACTTCTTTCTAAAGAGTATAGTGTGGAATGTGGTAGGGAAGGAAAACAACTTTATGATGGTAAAACCTAACAAATAGTACTTCAGCCAATTGATTAAGATCAACATCAACACTCGTGAATGATGTTAACAACATGTACCCTTGACATGATGTGATGAGAATGGCATTTTAACTCTCTGGCTTTTATTTCCAAAACATATGAGGGGGACCCCAAAAATGTAATTTATTTATAAAAAATTGTGTATCTATTCTTATGTGTTTAAACTTCAGTCACCTTCAAAGTACTCTCCATTTGATGCAATACTCGTATAGAGACATTTTTCCCACTGCTCACAAGTTTTTGAACTCATCAATTTTGATGTCTTTTAGTGGTCCTGCCATTTTTTGTTTCATCTCTTTCCCATTGGCAAAAGGTTTCCCTTTGAGAACTTTTTTCATCCAGGGAAACAAACAAACAAAAAAGTTGCTTGGCACGATCAAGTGAATAGGGAGAGTGGGACATGGGGTCATGCCACTTTTGATCAACAACTGCTGAACACTGAGTGTGGTGTGGGCATGTGCATTTCTAAATCACCCATTGTGAAATGAGCAAACATACTGAGTCTTCAAAAAAATTCACTGAAGCCAAACGCAACCTCTCACAACAACGTCAGCTGGTGCATTGATACAGATGGGTTCCTAGAACACTCACTTAGCGAGGGAAGCCTGTACTACAAGGGGCCTGCCCTCCAGAAGATAATTCCTTTTTGGGGGACCCCCTCATATAACCCCACTTGAACAATAAGTAAAACATTGGATAAATCCAAATTGAGGAAATTCTACAAAATATCTGACATGTATTTCTCAAAATTGTCCAAGTCATCAAAAACAAGGAACATCTATGAAACTGTCATAGGCAAGAGGACCTAAGGAGATATGATGACTAAATGTAATGTGGGATCCTAGATAGGAACTTGCAATGCTAAAAGAGACATAGGTAAAAACCAAGAAATCCTGAATGAAGTAAGGGCTTTAGTTGGTAATAATGTATTAATAGTGGTTCCTTAGCTATGATAAATGTATTGTACTAATATAAGATGCTAATGATAGGGGAAATTGGGTGCGGGGTATATGAGAACTCTCTTAAGCTATCTTTACAACTTTTCTGTAAGTCTAAAGCTATTCTGAAATTAAAAGTTTATGTTAAAAGCACACTGTGGACTCTACTGTGAGCAAAAACAAAACTGCTTTCTGAGCTTCAGAATGCTATCTCTGACATAACAGGATCACTGAGAAAGAAGAGATTATGTAGGATTCCAGCACAATCAGCAGGGGCTTAGATACTACAGAGTGGGTACTATACAAGACCTGAGGCGGAGAGAGGAACAAAATACTTTGGGAGTGGCCCTACCATCTGCTGAGGTGAGACCAAGTGACCCTAAGGTGGGAGAGAGTGGAGAAAGAATAGTTTATTATTGTACAACAGTATATAGTAGTTCAACAGACTACTTCTAGAACAACCCAGTGTGACAGGAAGCTCATGGGGTGTATTACATGGGTTTTGGTCAATGGAAAATTACACCTTGCAGAGGACTACATCTGGAAGAATGCATTTTGAGCTTTGCACAGAGAAAGAAAGGATATTAGCTTTCTAATTAAAATGCCACAGAATGCAAGAAGATGAATCTGAGCAAGACCATTTGCACATTTGTATCAACTGAGCAAAAAATATAGTTCTGCCTTGATTGATAATTTGGAGATAAAAAAGGTAATCTCAGATAAATTATTTCTGTGAACCAGAAAGAATGCAGTTTTTATAAAATTATATTTTAGGTGATACCCCCAGGATAAGTGCCTAATGTGGAAACAGAAAGAGTGATGGGAGGATGGGAGACTGCACAGAAAAATTAAGTATTCTCACATTTTGAGGGTTAAGTGCTCTTTAGAGAAATCAGTTTCATAAAAGATAATCTAGGGGAAAGCTTATCATGAACCTCTGGTCTGATCTTTTGTTACTACTCTGGGATTAAAGCCATCTTGTTTTAAATCAATTGCCTATAATTGCAAGTGAAATTGGTTTTGTGGATTGTTAGAAACCAATAAGTGTTTTATTAACCCACAACTCAGGGTCCATTTGTACAGCACTTTATAGTTATCCTTTTTGGCAAAAAGTCCATTTTACATACATTATTTTACTGACATTTTTATTCTTTCAACTGTAAGAAGTAGAAAACTTTTATGATATTCATTCAAAAACATAAGAAATTTGAGAAAGAGAGAGCTTTAGTAATTAGTCTAATGTGACTCAAGCAGAAAGTTATGGACACAGACTTCAGCTTGGGTTTCTTGACTCTCAGACCGGTGCTCTTTTCCCTATGCCATGCTGCCTCTCATATACATCCTAGGGCCAAAATCTGACTGGCTTCGCCCACTTACAAAGATACTTTAAAGTTTAGAGAAATTATTTTGGATGAGTACATAATGCAGCCAGCAGTGATCTTTCATATAATTGGAACCAAAATAGGAAGAAATCATCTAGGCTATAAAGCATGAAATGACACATTGTTTCCTCCTGACAGTACTTCCTGTTACTTGATGCAGCTCACAGCATCTATCTATTGACACCACTTTGAGGGCAATTGGCTAAAGATGTGTCACAAAGACCTGGGTGAGAATGCACTTTCAAGCAGAAACGTCAGTGATATAAGGACTTTTTTTTTTTTTTTTTTTTTTTTTTTTTAGGTAATGTAATCTCCTTGACAGAGTTGCAGCATGAGCTAAGCTATCTCTCAGATTCCAAATCAGGAGATTTGACCTAAGGAAGACTTAGTCAAAGTAGGATATTCACTTCAGCATTTGAGTATTTGATGAAGTGCAGACCAATGGTCTGGCTCTCAGGGTATTCATAGGTTTTACTTAATTTATCCCCAGCATTTAAATGGAAATTTAGTATCATGGAAGGCAAGGGATAAGGAGAGAGAGGAGGCAGAGCCCCTGTAACTGGAGGTAACACAAATCATCCCGATTACAAAATGGCTTCAGATCTCTTTACTCTGTCAAATGAAGGAAACAATCTGGACAATCAAGTCAGTGATGCTGTTAGAAATGATGGCTGTATATAGCAGGAGATCAGAGGTGACAGCCTAGCATTTATAGTAAAAAGCATTTGAAAAGAAAGCTCAAAGCTAGAGTGACCTTAGGCATGACTTTACTATTATTGTTGAAGAATTTAATTTCTGGTATTTTAAATGTCTAATCTGGATACCCCAGATAGCATAGCTATGTCAAACTAGCCAGTGGATGTGACATATTTAAAACAAACTGCAATAAAAAGGAGACAGTTGAATACCAACATATATAGGTTTTTAAACTTTTAACCAATTGTTACAGCATCATGTAAGGTAGTCATGTGGCTCAAATTCAATAAATTCAATAAAATGGGAGAAACTCGTGGCTCTGAGCGGTACAATTATGGATTATTTAAAAAATATTTTTGGTTATTCACGTTTTTATAATTTTGACCAATGAGAATATATTACTTTTGTTACTTTTTAAAATATAAAATATAATGTGCCATGGCTAGGTGCCTCAGTTGGTTGAAGTATTATCCCCTACACCAAAAGATTGCAGGTTCGATTCCTGGTCAGAGCAAATACGTAGGTTGTAGGTTCAGTTTCTGGTCAGGGTGCATTTAGAAGGAAACCAATCCTTATTTCTCTTTCACATCAATGTTTCTCTCTCCCAAGAGTATTTCTATGTATATGTGTGTCTCTCTGTGTTTCTCTGTCTTTCTCTTTTCTTCTCTCTCTCCCTTCCTCTCTCTCTAAGATCAGCAAACATATCCTTGGGTGAGGAATATGAGGTCTGTCCAGAAAAAAGCTCAGCCATTGTTAATACAATGAGAATGGTTTGTGCAACATCGATGTAACCTGGCAGCCAAGGAGAGTGGACTGGAATGTGCATGTGTGAACAATGGAGACTTCACTGTACTACTGAGTGGGCAGTACGTGTCGTCAAGTGATCATGAGTACTTTGTGGCTGTTACATTCAAAATGACTGAGAAAATAGAGCAACAAATCTGCATCAAATTTTGTGTTAAGCTTGAACATTCCTTCACAGAAGCTATGCAGATGATTCAGAAGACTACAGCTATGGGCAACTGGTGATTGGCAGCTTCATTATGACAATGCACCCACTCGTGCATCACATCTTCTGCAGAGTGTTTTGGTGAAACATCAAATCAATCAGGTGATTCAGCATCCCTACAGCCCAGATTTGGTGCCCTGTGACATCGGACTTTTTCCAAAACTAAAATAACCTCTGAGTGGTGGCAGGAAGGTGGAGGCAAATGTATTTGAACAAAAAATAAAAATAAAAAAATAAATAAAATAAATAAAATCACTTCTAAAAGGGAAGAGATTTCAGACTGTTGATGAGATTCAGGAAAATACCACAGGGCAACTGATGGCAATTGGGAGAACTGTGTGAGGTCCCAAGGCCTGCTTTGAAGGAGACTGAGGTGTCATTGTCCTATATACAATGTTTATTGTATCTTTTTCAATAAATGTCTCTATTTTTCATATTACATGGCTTGATATATTTTGAGTCTTTTTTTTCATTTTCTTGCTCTTTCTGGGAGCTTTTTTCTACCTTGTCCTACAGCTTATTGATTCGATTCTCTGCTTCATTGAGCTTGCTTTTGATTCCTTCTACTGTGTTCTTCAATTCAGAAATTATATTCTTCATTTCCTCTTGTCTCTTATTCATAGTTCCTGTGTCCTTCTTCATGCTGATATAGTTTGCAGTAAGTTCCTTGTAGTTTCCCTGTAGTTTTTTTGTAACTTTCTGAGCTCACTGAGCTCATTGAGTTTCCATAGAACTGTTTTTTTGAACTCAATATGTGATAGTTTACTTGCCTCTCTTTCATTTAGTCCTCTTTGTGGGGATTCCTCCTTTCCCTTCCACTGTGGGGTGTTTCTTTATCTTCCCGTTATTTGTGAGACTCTTCCACTTCTGCTTCTTAAATTGATCTGTCTTGATTTACTGACTTTGAGGTGTGAACTTCTATGTTAGGAGACCACTGTTTTTTCTTTCTGGGTCTTCCTCTGATGATGTCAGATATTGGCCCTGTCTGAGCTTAGGCAGTCTGTTTGATACTTCCAGGAATCTGTCTGTGGCTTTCTCATTCAGCTGTTAATCTAGTCACCCTGGATTCAGCAGGCCAGTTTAGAGTCACCGCAGGGCAGAGTCCCTCCTGTGGGCGAGGCTATTAGGTCCTCTCACGCTGCTGTCGCTCAGGGGAGTGGTCTCCCTTAGCAAGATGATTGCTGGTGTCTGGGGAATGAGTCAGCACTGGGATCCCATTGGCTACTCTCTCAGTTCTCTCCCCAAAACCTCCTTCCCAAGTCTCTCCTCAGGCGTCTCTAGCCCACTCTGCCCCAGCCTTTGCTGGAGACCAGGGTAAGTGGCTGCAAATAAAAATTTGTGCACTGACCCTTTAAACGGCTCTTTATGTCTCTAGCCTCCTGTCTCTGGCAGAGAACAACCCTGCCAGTTTTCGTAGCTGGATGTTACCTGTGTACTTTTTGGGTTCTGGTGCTGTAGGCTGGAGATCCTGCTCTTCTCAGGGGAATCTAACTTGCTGTTGCAATGTCCTTCTGGTGCTGCTGCCTCTGGGTGCCCCGCACACCTTCTCGAGTCCCTACTGCACCCCTTACCAGTCAGATTGCTCTAAAGCCGATTCCTCTGTCTCCAAGGTTACAAGGCTCCTCTCTCGCCATTGTTCAGTTGTTTTTTCCAGGTGATTTCTCCACAATTTAGTTGTAATTCCAGGTTGGTCCCATGAGGAGGTCAGTGGGACTTCCACTCACTCCACCACTATCTTGATTCTCTCAGAAAATCTTAAAATATTCTCAAGAGATTCTCTGTTTCACCTTTCTTTCAGACTCAGTCAAATTTACTGAAGTAATAGTCACTGGTCTTCCTACAAAGCACTTTATTGTTTAAACATTTTTATTTTCCCAATGAGGCAACAAAAACCCAGAGCAGATAAATACCTTACTCTGAAGCACATTGATATTTGGTGGCAGAAACTAAGAAGGATCACGAAAACATGCCATCACCACCATCTTATTTTTTTCATACTCTCCCTGACTCTGCAAACTACTTACCACCATCATCCTTCCTATCACTCTGCCTACCTCAGGGTCTATGTTTGTTGCATTTTGCTATAGACAAGTAGTTTGATAATACTATAGCCCTGGGAACATGTTGTTTGGAAAAATTTCTATATATCTTCATCAATTTATATAAGCAGCATGTTGTAAATGCAGAAGTACCCTACCAAAATAAAAATAAACCCCGACTAAAATATTGCCATCGTTCTCTGTCACAGTGCCTGATATCCTCATCCTGTCATGCCTATAGAGCCAGAGATGCAATATTCAACCAATAATCCCCAAGAAGTAGATTAACAACAAACCATATGATAGACACTATTTGTAGTGGATGGGGATTCAGAGATGACCAAGACCTGGCCCTTTCCCCTGAGGATTTGACATAATAGTTGTGAAGAAAAGCAGGTAAATAAGCTATTAAAAATTGTGATAGAGGAATAAGTGCTCTGAGAATGCATAGTAAAAGCACCCAACTCAGGAGGAGATATTCAGTGAAGGAAGTGACATTTTAAATGATAAATAAGCAGATAAAGTGTGAAAAGTTGAGCAAGGTATTCTTAGCAGAGAAAACATGTAAAGGCTCAGGCACATCAGGGTTCATTAAGGAGCCAAAAGTAATTCAGCACAACTAAAGAAAGGCATGCCATAATGGAGGAGTGACAGATGAGGATAGAAATGTAAACAGATGTCAAGTTATGAAGGGCCTTTGTAGACCATGCTAAGGAATCTGTACTCTCTCTAAATCTGTCTATAGTCACTGTATGATTGTAAATAAAGGAATGCATTAGAATTTGGGTTCATAACATTATGTTATCTGGAAGGGCCTCCATATTAGCACGAGTGATTCCTAGGCAGGAGCTAGTCAGTAAAGGAATGAGAATAGAATTAGATACAGGTAAGGTACACTGATAACTAGAATGGGTAATGGTAAATCCTGTTCATCTTAGGACTTCGGAATACACAGGCTCAAATCATTAGAGTAGAACTCATTCCTCTCAGTGGTGTGCCTGCTCTTTATGTTTGAGCTACCTTTTTTCTTTGTCCACTTTGAGTCCTGACCAGAATCAAGAAAGCAAGACCTCATAAATGGGACCTCTACCAGACATATATATTTCCCTTATGCTAATATAGCCTGATATCAAAAAGCAGGTCAGCTTGGCTCAAACTTAGTTACTCTGTTCCTATTAGTTGCTTTTTCCCATTACACATTGGATTAATTATCTAGAAAGCCAGCCACTTTTAATAAAAAATATAGTCTTTCCCATGCATAGCTTAAATATTATATATCCCATGAGACAGAGTAGAACCCTATTTGGGCATAGATGTTTAAAGTATGTGTTTACTTTCCAATCTTTACATCTAATTAGCAATCAGCAGGGCATAACCACCAATAGAACCTCTGCTAGCCTGCTCTCAGCCATTTACACAGCCTTTGGGCAATAGTCATTCTGAAAATACCACCTGCATTATTTAATTATTATTTCCATCTGTAAAAGCTATTAAAACTGTAGAGGGTTAGCAATTGTAGGAAGGAAGAAAAGAGCTCAGCTTTCAATATACTAAAAGAACCCCTGATTGGGAAGAGAGTGTACCAGCTTTCAGGGAATCACAAATGAATAATTTGAATGAAGGCATTTTCTAGCTAAATTAGCTAAGAAAGACTTTGACATAAACACTGTTTTATGATATTGCTTGCCATAGCCTGCTGTCACTCATTCACTTAAAGAAAAGGTCTCCATCTTCTAACAGAGTGCTTCAGAAAAGCAATGAATGGTAATTAAGAAACTGGACTGGTGCCACTTCGAGATGCCATGGCAAAACTGGTATCTGGAACTAGCTCTTTCAGTATCTCAATAAATGACTTTGGAGACGTTTCTTAAAATCACTATAGACTTTTCACCATAAAATATTGAAATGATTTAAAGATGAGATGATAAATATTAAAATGCTAAATATATATGTATATATTATAATGTGTGGATGAGGGTCTGGATATGAGTGGATTATTAAGTAAATCATAGAACTTGAGAGCTGGAAGGGATCTTAATGCTCATCAATTCAACCCACTCCTTTTACAGACAAATTTGTGTCTATAGCGAGAAAGTGATTATTTGCCCAATGTCAATTTTCCACTGAGAACCATCTTCCAGTCAGTTTGACTCCCACTCCAATTAAACATTGCTTCATGTTAGTTAGAAAACGGATAAGTAAAACAAGCTTGATAGGAGGAAAGAGAGGAAAAGAAGGCAAAACATCTGAATCTGGACAATAGAGACAGTACTAGCAATTATAAACAATGTTGGCACTCAGTGTGATACTTAATGATATTATAGTGAAAGAACCTAATAATACCTATACTTTGACCCAGACTATAGCCAACATTTCCCTAAAATAGTCCCATGCAACAAGAAACAGTGACAATGGAAGACAAAGTAGTACTTGCAGGAGGTTTGGCCACAAATCCCACTGGAGAAAATTTTCATGACTTGGGTTGGATCATATAGAATGCTCTCTTTCACATGATAGTTAAGCTTTTGATTAAATCAGACCATGTGGCCTTCCCAGTGGAATCTGATCACTTTCTAACACCTCCATTGCTACCACTGTAGCTTAAGCAACAATCATCACCACTTACCAGAATTTACTGCAGTAGCATCTTAACTGATCTCCCTGCTTCCACTCTTGTCATCTATAATCTATTCTTAAAAATAATCAGCGATCCTCTTAAAATATGTCAGATCATGTCATGTTCTTACTTAAAACCCTCCAAACTTATCCCAGTGGCCTTCAAGGCTCATTGCATAATCTTTTCTTATTCCCACTTTGCCTCCACCTCAATCACTTCAGTCACATTGGCATCTGTGGTGTTCCTTGAACTACACTAAATATGTTGCCTCTTCAGGACCTTTTGATTTGTTGTTTCATCTGTCTGGAATACCATTCCTCAAGATATGTCCTTACTTAACAAGGATTTCTATTCAAATGTCACTTAAGTCTTGGTCTTTATAAAAATAATGAAGGGACTAGTCAAGGAACATATATGAATGATACATGGACATAGACAATGAGAGTATTGACTTTGGCTAGAGGGATGGGCTGAGTGGAGGGGGCAAAAGGGAAAAAATTAGGACAACTGTAATAGAATATACAATTTTTAAAAATCAGTTGTTTTTATTTTATTTTATTATTTTTAAAGATTTTATTTATTTATTTTTAGACAGAAGAGAAGGGAGGGTGACAGAGAGGGAGAGAAACATCAATGCGTAGTTGCCTTTCGCATGCCTGCCACCAGGGACCTGGCCCACACCCCAGGCATGTGCCCCGACTGAGAATCGAACTGGTGACCCTTTGGTCCGCTGGCCAGCGCTTAATCCACTGAGCCACACCAGCCAGAGCAGAATAAAAAATTTTTCAAATGGTAATATCCACCTACCCCCTCCTGTCTCTAGCTCTCCCTTATCCTGCAGTATTATTCTCCATTGCACTTTTACAAATCTCTCTGTTGCCCCTACTAGAACTTAAGTGCCGTAAGATCAGGAGCTTCAATGATTTTCTTTTGTTTGGATTTGATTTGATTTAGTTTTTCTTCACTAATATATTTTAACACCTAAAACAAGGTCTGGCATCTACATAGTAGGCATGCAATGAATATTTGTTTAACTTAATAATGATTGAGTAAAGACTTAAAAATGCCACCTATATTTATATGACTGTTACTGTACTAAATGCTTTTCATTCCTTGTCTTACACATCAAATGTGACATTACAGAAGGTATTATTGGTTATCTCATTTATGGATGAGAAATCTGAAAGGGTAAACAATGTGTCCAAGGTCACAGAGCTAGTTGAAGCACAGTTAGGTTTCATTAAAATCCAAGCATGTCTGATTCCCAAAGCTTAGCTACCAGGCAAGACTACCTTCTTAGTTACAATCTAAACCTAAATTTGTTTGTCCTTTCTATTATTTCCCACCCTGTTTTATGAGAATAATTGACTTTGTGTATGTGTTACTATCCAGGGGAAAAAAAATCTCTCCCTGCCTACTAAATATCTGTGCAATAAGAGATAGTCTTCCAAGCAGGACAACATTCAGTTTTAACAAATGACACTGAATGCTAATGAGTTAGCATAAAAAGAGCACACATGCTGGGAAAGTGAGGTGCACAGAGGCCTGCCCAGCACACAGATTTCATGTGATTTTGTAACTTATCTGAGGCTTGGCATACCAGAGAGCTTTTGAATGTTCGGAGAATTGGAACACAAACAGCTGAAAAAAGCACCAAGTTTTGGTCATGATGAATTTCAAATCTGCATGTCAAGCTGTCACCTCACTGAATATAATACTTATATTAGTCCATGTGCTTGTTAACAATGTTATTTGCTTGAGAAAGAAAGCAGGCAAAAATGATCTAATTTAGACAAGTGTCCCATAGATTCTAGGATGAAGTTGTGAATTTATTTGTGTATGGGGCTTTATTAAAAGGTTTGGGGATCATAGTATGAGTGTTATACACAATAATAATCATGTATTTATTGCTCCTGCCCTTGACAGTTTGCAAAGTACATTTATCTACATTATCTAAGTATATTTGTTTTTTAGCAGCTGCTTGAGGATAGCAGTTGAAGAAAGGAGGTCCTGAGTGTGATGGCCATTAAGTGGCACAGATTAGACTAGCACCCAGGTCTTTTAACTCCCAGTTCAGTATTCACTTCTCCATATCAGAAAACATTCCTAGTAATTTTTCTGTGGAATTTCTGCATTAATTATACAACCGTTCCAGGCATATTCAAGTTTGGTAATCATGAAGTGCTATACCAAATTTTGCTCAAGCAACATAATATTGGTACATTCTTAACTAGAGTGCTAAAAGTAATACAGCAAACCCCTTGACCAAAATTTTTGCTTCCACCTGCCTGACTTAAGACCTTATGTTTCCTCATTCATTTAAGCCACTGGAAGACAACCTTATGAAATAAATATAATAACTCTATGTTATAAATTGACATAAGCAGTTAGCTTCAATATCTCAGCAATTTCTTAAAGAAGAGATTAGCCAAAGAACATATACACATAGCCTATGGATACAGACAACAATGTGGTGAAGGTGGGAGGTGCAGGGGCTGGATGGAGAGGAACAGAAGGGTGAAATATGGGGGAAATATGTAATAACGTCAACAATAAAAAATGGGTCATAGGACAAGTAGATTTTAATGGGAGAAAGGAGATGAAAAAGATGAGAGATACAACAGCTTTGAAGGGAGAGCACCAAAGAGCCTAGGTATCCAGAGGAAAATATAGGAATACATGATACCTGGAGTAGGAAAGGCAGAAGGTGTGGTGGGCTGAGGTTGGGGTGAGTGAGGAACATGAGAAGTAAAAAAATAAAGGGTCTTGGAGTTAAAACTATAACTGTCTGAATTTGCTTTGGGATAGCTTTGGTGGAAAAAAAAAAGTTCTATCTGATGCAAAATAAATTAATGTGAGTCTGCAAAAACAATATGTTTTTTGTAAATACCACAAAAAAAGGAAAAAAGAATAAAAAATGCCTTAGCTTTCAATGTACTCTAGTATGTTACTCAGAGAAGATAGAACTGGTTTTCTAGAAAGCTAATGAGCTGCTATATGGAGAGTATAAACTGCAAATGATGCCAATCAGGAATGTTAATGAGAAACTATGTTGCATGATGATATTTTTCATTTTATGTCTGAGTTAATTTTTTAAAATATGTGTATATGCATATATATGCATATATATGAATGAAAATAGTAAGGAGTTGGTAAGAAAACACTAAAATGGGTTATAAATGATAAAAGAATATTATATTTCAGGCAGTTATCTTCTTTTATTCCTTAAATGTTTCACCATAGTAACCATAATTTGGTCAATAATTACTGTAAGCAAATTAAAAAGAAATAAGAATTGTTCATTGATCTTCATTTAAAGAAATGTTTTAGAACATTTTAAATAATACAATTCTACTGTGTAATCTTTTAACTCTATTCTTGCAATATATATATAATCCTTTTCTGAAATCAAATGTATTTAATCAATGAATTAAAAGAAAAAATAAAAGAGAATATTAAGAGAAATGGTGCCACTTATTCCACTAATCATAAGATTCCCTTCTAGTTATACATCATGCCCAAGTGTTTTTGCAGTTGGAACTTTTCAAAGACATGCATGTTTCCCTTTAGTTTAAAAAAAAAATAAATCCTGTGAAGTTTGTAATAATATTGTGAGATTGATTTTTTTTAATTTTTTTTTTTACAAAGAACATTTTCTAAAGCTGGGATGGCACATAGATTTCTTTTCATATACAAATTTCAATTGTTTCCTGATGTCTACTTGGAGTACTGCCAGAAAGAATCCCATGATTAATTTGTCATGTCCATGGCTGAAGGAGAAGGAAAGTGGTATAATAAGTGTCAAATATTTGCCATCTCTTTTCTAGAGACTATTTTTATCTTCTTAAGCCTGATGACTAAAATTTGGGTAGCTTCTGCTAGTGGGTAGTGGTAATTTCTGATGGAGTAGTGCAGTCTACTTGTGAACTCTCCTCAAGGATGCATTTGTGACAGGTGTGGAAGACAAATCATTGTTCCATTATATAAAAAGATAATAGAATTTGACATTAAGTTTCATAATCCTTAAGAAAAATATGACTGGAGCAAGATTAAAATAAATAGGAAATCTATGTATAGGCAATTCATCATCCTTATTAAAATAAGCTGCTTCAATATCTTTTTTAAGTATATTTTATTGATTATGCTATTACAGTGGCCCCAATTTTCCCCCTCTGCCCCCGCTGACCAGTACCCTCATTTCCTCCAGCAATTCCCCCTTAATTCATGTCCATGGGTCATGTATGTAGCTTTTCGGCTTGTTCATTCATATACCATTCTTAATATCACCCCATCTATCTTATATCAACTAATTATGTTTCTTAATCCCTATATATTTTCCCCCGTTCTCCCTCTTCCCCTTCCCTGCTGATAACCCTCCAAATGATTTCCAGGTCTATGATTCTGTTCCTAATCTGGTTGTTTGCTTAGTTTGTTTTTGTTTTTGGTTTTTTTATAGTCAGTTGTTGATAGTTGTGAGTTTGTTGTCATTTTAATGTTCATAGTTTTGATCTTCTTTTTCTTTAATAAGTTCCTTGAACATTTCACATAATAAGGACTTGGTGATGATGAACTCTTTTAGCTTTACCTTGTCTAGTAAGCACTTAATCTGCCCTTCCATTCTAAATGATAGCTTTGCTGGATAGAGTAATCTAGGTTGTAGGTCTTTGTATTTCATCACTTTGAATACTTCTTGCTAGTCCCTTCTATCCTGCAAATCAGCTGACAGTCTTATGGGAAATCCTTTGTAGGTAACTATCTGCTTTTCTCCTGCTGCTTTTAAGATTATCTCTTTATCTTTAACCTTTGGCATTTTAATTATGATGTGGTTTGCTGTGGTCCTCTTTGGGTCCAAATTGTTTGGGACTCCCTGTATTTCCTGAATTTGTATGTTTATTTCATTCACCAAATTAGGGAAGTTTTCTTTCATTATTTTTTCAAGTAAGTTTTAAATTTCTTGCTCTTCCTCTTCTCTTCTTGGAATCCCTATGATTCAGATATTGGCACTTTTGGAGATGTCCCAGCGTCTTATTTTCTCCTCGTTTTTTTTCCTGAATTCTTATTTCTTCATTTTGTTCTAGTTGACTGTTTATTTCTTCCTTATCTTCCAAATTGTTTATTTGAATCCCAGCTTCCTTTCCTTTGCTGTTGGTTCCCTGTGGATTTTTCTTTATTTCACTTAGTGTAGCCTTCATTTCTTCCCTTACGCTTTTGCCATACTCCATGAGTTCTCTGAGCATCCTGATCACCATTGTTTTGCACTCTGCATCTTATAAGTTAGCTATTTCCATTTTGTTTAGTTTTTTTCTGAGGTTTTGTTCTGTTCTTTCATCTAAGCAATGTTTTTTTGTTTTTGTTTTTGTTTTTGTCTCCACAATTTGGCAGCCTCCCTGTGTTTGTTTCTGTGTATTAGGCAAAGCTGCTTTGATTCCCTGTCTTGGCGCACCTGTTACATTGTATTAGCAGGAGCTTTAGGTAGTCACCAGGTCAGGCAACCTGCTTCACTGCTTTGTTGCTATGTATGTGTGGGAGGGGTCAGAGAGGGGACAATGCCCCTGCCTGGCTGCTGGAGGCTTACTTGGTGCCTACCCTGTTTCCAGTCACTTCACCCACTTCCTCTATGTGACTAGCACCTCTCTAGCTTTTGCCCTGGTGGCTCCCAGAGTGTGTGGGTTGTGTACATTCTAGGACCTTACAGGCCCTTTAAATAGACTTTCCTGAGAGATTGGAAGTTTCTTGCACTACCCCTACCCCCACTGGTTTTCACAGTGAAGTTATGAGGCTTTATTTTCCTGGTGCTGGAATCCTGGGCTGTGCAGTCTGGCCTGAGGCTGGGATCAATCACTCCCCAGGTATTTCTCCTGACTTTTATCCACCACATATGAATGGAGGACCACCCATTCCACTGGCCACTGCTGCTGTGACACCTTGCTGCCACCATACCATGTCCTCTCTGAACCAGCTCCCCATCTCTGCCCTTGCTCCCCATCTTTGCCTTCCTGCCTGTCTGGAGAAATATGACATCTTTAAATCCCTGGTTGTCAGACTTCCATACAGTTCTATTTTCTAGAAGTTCTGGGTGTTTTTTGTTTTGAGGTTAGTTGTGATCCCTCTTATGGTTGTGCAAGGAGGCAAAGTGTGTCTACCTATGCCTCCATCTTGACTGGAAGTTCCTTAATATCCTTCTTTTTAAAAATTTATTTCAGTAGAGTTCATATATAATATTATATTAATTATATTAGTTTCAGGTGTACAATATAGTGACGTGACATTCTTTAGTTTACAATGTGATCACCCCCACTAATTCTAGTAATCATCTGTCACCATGCAAACTTATCACAATATTATTGACTATATTCCCTTTCTCCTTTTCACCCATTCCCGCACTCCAGTCAACATCCTTCTTAACTAAATTTAGATTTTCTTGAACTTTAAAATATGCTAAATTATTTCTCCTAATGTTCTTCTAGGTTCTGTAAAGAGGCATCTGGACTAGTCACTTTTATGGAGTAAAAGCAAACAGTTTATATCTTTGGTGTTAAAACTCCAAATCTACCACTGTCTTCCATTGCAGATATTAATCGACAATGCTGTGGCTTGCTTAACTCCTCAACTTGTCCTTAGATGATTACCTCTCATTATTGTGATTTTCAATAAAATTTTAAGTTGTCATTCCCTATTTTCTTCATTTGTAGTCTGCCCTTTTCCAGTCTAGGAACACACACACACACAAAAGTGAAATCATCACATTGATTCCTTTTCCCTTGGGCTTCTGAAGGTCAACACTCTCACCCTCCATGTAACTATATTACTGATGTGGCTTACATTATACCCACACTTCTCCACCTAATCCAGTCCAAGAATTTTTTTACTCCCCTGTCCTGTCTAACGAGAGTTTCATCTACAAAGAAAATATGTGGAATTTTTTAGTCAAACATTCTTTTTGGCAATCTTTCTTTTTATAAATGTCAAGTTATTCCTTAAAGGAAAATTACAATTTTTAGCATTATTTTACCTCTTGAAAGAACAACTTTTATGTACATTAACTATTTAATGGTTAATGATGACATTATTTGCTTTGGAACCTAAATATAGTTAGCACCAAGAAATTAAGTGTCATTGTGAATAGGAACTGAAACTCATTACCTGCTTTTGCACTCCCTGTCTGATCCCTTTTAGGACCAGCCACTGTGGCTCAGCTGATTGGACATTGTCCCATAAACTGAAAGGTCCCTGATAGATTCCTGGTCAGGACACATGCCTGGTTTGCAGGTTTGGTGCCTTGGGAAATGTGCAGAAGGCAGCCAGTCAATATTTTTCTCTCACATTAGTGTTCCTTGCCCTCTCTTTCTAGCCCCTGCCCCTCTTTCTAAGTAAAAAAATAAAGTATTTGAAGAAAAATATTAAATGAAATATTCATAGGATTTACAGTCAACCTATGTTTCTTTTTCCTCTTTCAAGGATATCTGTATCAATGTCTGAAAAGAATCAGTGATCCAGAAAAAAATCAATGTATGGATCATTGTGGAGTTAGTTTTATTGAAATCTAATTGACAAACAATTTGGGAAGCTTAAGGTGTACAATGTGATGATTTGCTACACATACGTGTTATAAAATACTTTACTAGAATAAGATTAGTTAACAAATCCTTTATTTCACATAATTATAATTTTGTTACTGTTACAGTGAGAATGTTAAAACTCTACTTTCATTTCAACTCTTAAGTGCACAATACAGTATTATAAACTCTAGTCACCATGATGTACATTAAATCTACAGAAGTTATTCACTTTAAACTGTAAGTTTGTACCTTTTGATGAACATATGCTTATTTTTTCAATCCCTTAGACACTACAACCACCATTTTACTCTGTTTTTGTGAATTTGGTAGTTTTAGATTCATCACATAAGATTATACAGTTTTGTGTTTCTGTGTCTGATTTCTTTCACTTAGCATAATGCCCTCGAGATCCATCCATGTGGTTGTAAATGTCAAAATGTCCCTGTTTTTGTGACTGAATAACATTATATATTATATTAATATATATTAATCAGTTAATTTTTGTGAGTGGCAAAAGATAAGTGTCCATTTTCATTCTTTTGCATGTAGATATCCAGTTTCCCCATCATCATTTAGTGAAGATATCATCATTTTCTCATGAGTATTTTTGGCTTCCTAATCAAATATTACTTAACAATATATGTGTGGCTTTATTCCTGGGCTATTGATACTGTTTTATTTATGTATGTGACTTTTTAATGCCAGTACCTCAATGTTTTGATTACTATAGATTTGAAATATACTTTTGAATAAAAATTTGTGATGCCTGAAACTTTGTTCTTTCTGACAATTACTTTGGCTATTTGAGCTCTTTTTATAGTTCCATAAATATTTTAGGATTTTATTTTCTATTTCTGTAAAAATTGCCATTGGAATTTTGATAGAAAATGCATGAAATGTGTAGATGTCTTAGTAAGGACATTTTAGCAATATTAACTCATGATCTGTGAACACTGGATATATTTTCATTTATTTGTGTTATCTTACAGTTTTTGGTGTATAGATTGTTGCCTTCTTTGGTTAAGTTCACTGCTAAGTATTTTATTATTTTTGATGCTATTTTAAATGGTATTGCTTCATTTCTTTTTAGATTAACCATTGTTAGTGTATAAAAATTTAGTTGATTTATGTATGTTGACTTATATCCTGAAAATTTACTGAACTCATTTATAGGTCTAACAGATTTTTTTTGTGGAGTCATTAATATTTTCTATATACAAGGTCATGTCATCAGTCAACAAAGACAATTGACATTTTTTCCAATTTGGATTCTTTTTTTTTTCCCTAAATTTGTCTGACTAGATCTTCAAATGCTATGTTGAATAGAAGTGGGGAGAGCGGGCACCCTTGTCTTATTCTTAATCTTACAGAGAAAGCTTTCAATCAGTCACCACTGAGTATAATGTTTGTCGTGAGTTTATAATATATGTCCTTTATTTGATTGAAGTATATTTCTTTTATACTCAAGTTTTTTACCATAAAGGGACATTAAATTTTGTCAATTTTTTTCCTGCCTTGATTGAGATAATTATATAATTTTGTCTTTAATTCTGTTAATCTGGTGTGTCACACTTATTGATTTGCATATGTTGAACCATTCTTGCATCCCAGTAACAAACCTCACTTGATCATAGTGTATGATTAATCCTTTTAATATGCTGTTGAATTTGGTTGGCTAATTTTTTGAGAATTTTTGCATTTGTATTCACCATTGATATTGGCCTATAGTTTACTTGTAGAATCCTTATTTAACAGGTACCAAGGTAATGTTAATCTTTTAAAATTAGTTTGGGGGTATCCTTTCCTCTTCACTTTTTTAAAGTGTTTGAGAAGAATTGAAATTAATCCTTCTTTAAGTGTTTGTTGTAATTCACTCATGGACCATCTGGTCCTGGATTTTTCTTTGTTAAAGTGTTTTGATTGTTGATTAAATATTTGTACTTGTTATTTGTCTATTTAGATTTTCTAATTCTTCATGATTTAGACCTGCTAGGTTATTTCTATGAATTTTTCTATTTCTTTTAGGTTGTCCATTTTGTTAGCTTATAGTTGTTCACAGTAGTCTCTTGTGATCCTTTGTTTATCTGTGGCATCAGTTGTAATGTCACCTTTTTCTTTTTTTAATTTTATTTACTTGGATTCCCTCTTGTTTTTGCTTGGTAAATATAGTTAAAGGTTTGTTAATTTTGTTTACCTTTTCAAAAAACAACTCAGTTTCATTTATCTTTTCTACTATCTATACTTTATTTCATTTATTCCTTCTTTGATTTTTGTTATCTCTTTTCTTCTGCTAAATTTGGGCTGTTTGTTCTTATTTTTCTAGTTCCTTGAAATATAAAGTTAGGTTGTTTATTTGAGATCTTTCTTTTTCTTACTGAAATCATTTATTGCTACAAACTTCACACTCAGCACTTCTTTTTCTGTATCCCATAAGTTTTGATATGCTGTGTTTCCATTTTTATTTGTTTTTACATTTCGTTATTCCCTTTGATTTCATCTTTTCCACTGGCTGTTCAAGAGTATGTTGTGTAATTTTCAGATATTTATGAATTTTTCAGTCTTCCTCCCATTATTGATTACTAGTTTCATACCACTTTGGTTGGAAAAAATTCTTGATGTGATTTTAATTTTTCAAAAATATTTATTACCTGACCATGTGGCCGCTGCTGCGGAGGAGCAGGGCGGGGACAGAGGGTGGTGGCTCCAGGGGCACCGCGTAGCGGTACAGATTGCCCAATACTCCGGCAGGGGCCGGGGCCGCGGCCGGGGCCGGGCCCCTGAATAAATAGCCGCCTGGCAGGCCGGGAGCTACAGGGGACAGGAGCAACCAAGGTCCCCACTACACTACCGCCCGGCCCACCTGTGCACCGTGTCCTGTGCTGTACCCCGGCATCTCCCACCGAGGCTGGTACACAGGAAACACATAATAGACCCATCGGCTCCGCACCATAGTTGCTCTCTGTGCCCTTAGTCACTAGTCACGTAGTAGCCCAAGCCGTCTTAGTTATCAGATTGACTGTCACAGTGCTTGCCATCAAGTCATCCTTATTTTAGTTCCTAATATCCCCAGAGTGCAGGAGTAGCCCAAAGAGAGCCATAAAGTGCTGCCTTGAAATGAAAAGCTGAAAGTTGTCAACTTAAGCCTTTTTATCATCTCATATCAAAAGAAGATGGACAACCTTGGGAGTTAGCCATTCACATCTAACAGATACTCAATAAGAAGGTACTCCAACTCTCTCTGCACCTGCTACTTTCAAAAGGATTCGAAGAATAACCTGAAAAGTTGAAATTGCCACTGATAGAGACTGCGAGGGAGTGCACAGAGCGGCAAGGGCAGGCATAAATTGACCTGCACGCCCGCAAATGAGGAGCAACCCACAAAATTAAGAGCTGCCCAGAGTCCCTGGAGGAGAGACTGGAGACATGATTAACTGGAGACTCCTGGAGCTCACTTCCTCGCATTTCTGTAGTACCCATTTGGTGAGGGCAAGCAACGCCCCAAAGAGCAAAAAGTGGGGAAAATACAAAATAGAAGACCCTAACTGACCAGTGCCAAGGAGCTGGCCAGCCAGGGGGGCCAGATGAGTACGCGAGGTCGTGAATAAGCCCCCTGGTCTGGGGCAAGCACATGCAACCCCAGGCAGGCCGAGGACCGTGGCGCGCCAGGAGCACGCCCAAGGAGCCACCCTGAGAGTGCAGAGAGATCCCAAAAAATAGCCCGGCCCTGACCGAAGGGGTCACAGAGCTGCCCCAAACAGGAGTCAGAAAGAGACAGTAGACTCCTGGAAGGCTCAAAGAAACAAACCAAGGTCAGATAGGGTCAACAACTGACATCATCAGAGGCGGAACCAGAAAGAAAAGTAAAGGACAAAAGTACTTAACAGACTCTCAGAAAAATGGGAAGAAAAAGAAGTTCCCCCCAAATGAGTGGAAAAGGGGACTCCCCACAGAGAGAGCTAACTGAAATAGAGGCAAGGGAACTATCAGATACTGAATGCAAAACAATGGTTCTAAGGAAGCTCAATGAGCTCAGCCAGCTCAAAGAGAACTATGACAAACTGCAGAGAAACTATAAGGATCTTACAGGAAATTATATCACCCTGGAAAAGGATATAGAAACTACCAAGAAGACACAAGAGGATATGAAGAATACCATTTCTAAATTGAAGAACACAGTAGAAGGAATCCAAAGCAGGCTGGATGAAGCTGAGGATTGATCAGTGAGATAGAGGATAAGGTAGAAAGAAGCTACCAGAAAGAACAAGAAATGGAAAAACGACTCAAAAAGAATGAAGAGGCATTTAGGGAAATGCAGGACAACCTGAAACGCAATAATATCCGCATAATAGGGATGCCAGAAGGAGAACAGGAGGAGCAAGGGATAGAGAACCTCCTCGAAAAAGTAATGATGGAAAATTTCCCTAATTTGAGGAGAGAAAGGCTCTCATGGATCCAGGATTCACAGAGGACCCCACTTAAGAGGGACTCAAGGAGGTCCACTCCAAGACACATCATCATTAAAATGGCAAATGTCAAAGACAAAGATGGAATCCTCAAGGCAGCAAGGCAGAAGGAGAAAGTAACATACAAGGGGGCCCCGATACGCCTAGGAGCTGACTTCTTAAGAGAAACACTACAAGCCAGAAGGGAATGGCAACAAATATTCCAAGCCATGAAAACCAAGGGCCTACAGCCAAGGCTGCTCTACCCAGCTAGGCTCTCCATTAAAACAGAGGGGGAAATACAGAATTTCCCAGATAAGAGAAGGCTAAAAGAATACATCTCTACCAAACCAGCACTCCAAGATATGCTAAGGGGACTGGTTTAAGCAGATGAAGGAAAAGAATGAGAGAGAGAGGAACACAGGTACAAAAAGAAAAGATGAGTAAGTTTCTATCAGTAATATCTCTCAATGTGAATGGACTGAATGCCCCAATCAAAAGACACAGGGTAGCTGAATGGATAAGAAAACATGACCCACACATATGATTCCTACAAGAGACCCACCTCAGAGCAAGATACCTGCACAGATTGAAAGTAAAGGGATGGAAAAAATATTCCAAGCAAATGGGCATGAGAAAAAGGCCAAGGTTGCCATACTTGTATCAGACAAAGTAGATTTCAGAACAAAGGCCATAAAGAGAGACCCAGAGGGGCACTTTATCATACTTAAAGGAAGACTCTATCAAGAAGACATCAACATTGTAAACTTATATGCTCCCAATATAGGAGCCCCCAAGTTTATAAGGAAACTGTTCAATGGCTTCAAAAAAGATATAGAGAGCAACACACTGATAGTAGGGGATTTCAATACCCCACTGTCAAAAATGGACAGATCTTCCAAACAAAACATTAATAAACATATTGTGGCGCTGAATGACACACTGAATCAAAGAGACTTAACTGACATATATGGAACCTTACATCCCAAAGAAGAAAAATACCATTCTTTTCAAATGCTCATGGCAGTTTTTCAAAGATGGACCACATAATAGGACATAAAGCAAACATCAGCAAATTCAGGGAAATTGAAATGATACCAAGATTTTTCTCAGACCACAAGGGATTGAAACTGGAAATCAACCTCAAAGAGAAACTTCAAAAACTTGGAAACTCATGGAGACTGAAGAGTAGACTATTGAACAATGAATGGGTAAATAATGAGATAAGAGAATACATCAAAAAATTTCTGGAAACAAATGAAAATTAACAGACAACAGTCCAAAACCTATGGGACACAGCAAAGGCAGTCCTGGGAGGGAAGTTCAAAGCAATACAAGCTTACCTAAAAAGGATAGAAACATTTCAAATAAAACACCTAACCCTACAACTTCAAGAACTGGAGAAACAACAACAAATAAATCCCAGAACAAGTAGAAGGAAGGAAATAGTCAAGATTAGAGCAGAACTGAATGACATAGAGACAAAAAGAACAATTCAGAGGATCAACCAATCCAGAAGCTGTTTCCTTGAAGAGATAAATAAAATTTACTAGCCTTTAAGCAGACTCATCAAGAGAAAAAAGGAGAGGACCCAAATTAATAATATCAGAAATGAAAGTGGAGAAATAACAACTGATACCGCAGAAATACAAAGGATCGTCAGAAACTAATATGAACAATTATATTCCAAGAAATTTGTAAATCTTGATGAAATGGACACATTTTTAGAAAAGTGTAATCTTCCAACACTGCAGGAGGAAGAAACAGAAAGCTTGAACACACCGATAACATCTGGGGAAATTGAAGCAGTCATCAAGAAACTTCCGGCACACAAATGCCCAGAGCTGGATGGTTTCACAGGAGAATTTTATAAAACTTTTAAGGACGAGCTAACCCCTGTCCTTCTCAGACTATTCCAAAAAATCTAAGAGGAGGGAAGACTCCCAGACTCTTTCTATGAGGCCAGCATCACCCTGATCCCAAAACCAGATAAAGACCCTACAAAGAAAGAAAACTACAGGCCAATTTTGCTGATGAATATAGATGCTAAAATCCTCAACAAAATATTGGCAAACCGCATCCAGCAATACATTCAAAAGATTATCCACCATGATCAAGAGAGATTCATCCCAAGGATGCAGGGATGGTTCAATATATGCAAATCAGTAAATGTGGTACATCACATAAATAAAAGAAAAGACAAAAACCACATGATCATCTCGATAGATGCAGAAAAAGCATTCAATAAGGTACAGCACCCATTTATGATCAACACACTCAGCAAAATGGGAATAAATGGGGCATTCCTCAACATAATAAAGGCCATATATGAAAAACCTACAGCCAATATCATACTCAACGGGCAAAAACTGAAAGCTTTCCCACTAAGAACGGGAACACGACAAGGATGCCCGCTTTCACCTCTTCTTTTCAACACCGTATTGGAAGTCCTAGCCACAGCGGTCAGACAAGAGAAAGAGATAAAAGGCATCCAAATAGGAAAGGAGGAAGTAAAGCTATCATTGTTTGCAGATGACAACATAGTGTACATAGAGATCCCTGTAGACTCTACCAAAAAACTCCTCAACCTAATAAGTAAATTTGACAAAACACCAGTATACAAAGTCAATATTTAGAAATCGAAGGCATTTTTGTACACCAGCAATGCAATAGAAGAAGAAGAAATCAGAAAAAAAATACCATTTGATATAGCAAGAAGAAAAATAAAGTACCTAGGCATAAATTTAACCAAAGACATAAAGGACCTGTACGCAGAAAACTATACAACATTGAAAAAGGAAATTAAGGAAGACACAAATAAATGGAAGCATATACTGTGCTCATGGATTGCAAGAATTAATATCATCAAAATGTCCATACAACCCAAAAGAATTTATACATTCAATGCAATCCCTATTAAGATACCAATGACATATTTCACAGAAATAGAAGACATTTCAAAAATTTATATGGAACCATAAATGACTCCGAATAGCCTCAGCAATTTTGAGAAAGAAACACAAAGTAGGAGGGATCACAATACCGGACATCAAACTCTACTACAAAGCCACTATACTCAAAACAAGCGGGTACTGGCACAAGAACAGACCCATAGACCAGTGGAACAGAATAGAAAGCCCAGAAATAAGCCCAGGTCTCTATGGGCATCTAATATTTGACAAACGGGGCAGAAGCATAAAATGGAGCAATAATAGCCTCTTCAACAAATGGTGTTGGGAGAGCTAGACGGCTACATGCAAAAAATTGAAATTGGATCATCCACTGACACCACACACAAAAATAAACTCAAGATGGAGAAAAGACTTAAATATAAGTCGCAACACCATCAAAGTCCTAGAGGAGAACATTGGCAGGAAACTCTCAGATATCCCACACAGCAATTTTTTCACTGATATGTCTCCTAAAGCAAAGGACATAAAGAAAAGAATAAACAAATGGTACCTCTTCGAAATAAGAAGCTTCTGCACGGCAAAAGAAAACATCAGCAAAATGAAAAGGGAGCCAACCGTATGGGAAAATATATTCGCCAATGATATATCAGATAGACTTTTGATCTCCAAGATATATAAAGAACTCACTTGACTCCACTCCAAGAAGACAAACAATCCAATCAAAAAATGGGGGAAGGAACTGGGCAGATGCTTTCCCAAGGAGGAGATACAGAGGGCCCAGAGGCATTTGAAAAGATTCTCAGCATCACTAGCCATCAGAGAAATGCAGATCAAAACCACCATGAGGTACCACCTCACACCGGTCAGAATGGCCATCATAAACAGATCAACAAACAACTGGTGCTGGCGAGGCTGTGGAGAAAAAGGAACCCTAGTACACTGTTAGTGAGAATGCAGACTGGTGCAGCCACTATGGAAGGCAGTGTGGAATTTCCTCCAAAAGATGAGAATGGAACTGCCTTTTGATCCAGTGATTCCCCTGCTGGGACTATACCCTAAGCACACAAAAACACCAATACAAAAGAACCTATGCACCCCAATGTTCATAGCAGCACAATTGACAATAGTCAAGTGTTGGAAGCCACCTAAATTCCCATCAGTAGGTGATTGGATCAAAAACAATGGAATACTACGCAGCAGAAAGAAAAAAAGAACTACTAAACTTCGTGACAGCAAGGATTCAACTGCAGAGCATTATGCTAAGCATAATAAGCCAGAGGGCGAAAGAGAAATACCATATGATCTCACCTATAAGCAGAACCTAACCAACAATACAAAGATGTAAGGAAAATAAGACCAGCAACACTGAAAGGAAAAGAAATCAACAGAGACAACAGGGAAGGAGGGGGGGCGGGAAAAAGGAAGGGAAGGGGAAAGTCAAAGAACATATAGCAAGGACTCTTGGACAAAATCTAAGGGAAGAGCTGAGGGATGGAAGGAGGGAGGGGGCAAGGGAAAGTGGTGGGAGGGAGGCAGAGACAAATGTATTTGAAAAAATAAATTAAAATAAAATTAAAAAAAGAAAAAAAAGAAATTGTAATGTAATTCATAAGCTCTTACGTTTTTTAAATTGACTCAGTGTGTTTTTTTAATTAAAACGTCTGTATTGAAAAAAAAGAAATAAATTAAAATAATTTTTAAAAAATTGAAACACATAATAATTAATGAAAAAAATATTTATGACCTAAGATGATATCTGTCTTGAGGAATGTCCATCGTGCACTTTGGAAGACTGCTTATTTTGTTGCTGTTGGATTAATATTGTATATGTGTCTGTTAGCCCCATTGTTCTATACCTCAAGTCCAATGTTTGCATATTAATTTTCTGTCTAGATGATTTATCCATTGTTCAAAGGTGATTGTTGAATTTCCATTTTATTATTGTATTGTCTGTGAATCACTCCCTTTAGATTTCTTAGTATTTGCTTTATATATTTAGATGCTCTGATGTTGAGTACATATATATTTACAATTATTACATCTTCTTCATGAATTGGCCCCTTTATCATTATATTACCTTTGACTCATGTTACAGGTTTTAACTTGAAGTCTATTTTGACTGATGTAAGTATGGCTACTCTGCTTTCTTTTTATATCCATTTGTGTGAAATACCTTTTTCCATCTTTTTATTTTGAGACTATTTGTGTCCTTGAAGCTACAGTGAGCTCTTGTAGGTAGCATTTAGTAGGGTTCTATTTTGTATTCATTTAGACACTGTATGGATTTTGAATGGAGAATATATTCCATTTACATTTAAAGTAAATACTAATAGCCAAGAACTTACTATGTAATTTTCTTAATACTTTCTGGATGTTTTGTAGTTTCTTTGTTACTTTCTTTTTTGTTCTCTTCCTTTGTGAATTGATGATTTTCTGTAGTGGTATACTTTAATTCTGTTCTCCTTATCTTACATGTGTTTACTATAGATTTTGTTTTGTGTTTACCCTGAATATGACTTCAAACATACAGATATAACAGTCTATTTTAACAACCTATCTTTGATTGCATACACAAACTCTAGCCTTTTATTCCTTTCTCCCACATTTTATATTTTTGACATCACAATTTACATTTTATATTAAGTATCTTTTAACAAATTATTATAGCTATTTTTGATAACTTTTCCACCTTTATAATAGAGCTAAGTGGTTAATACCACAATATTACATTATTAGATTATTCTGAATTTGAGTATATATTTGTCTTTATCAGTCTATTGTTCATTTAACATATTTTCAAGTTAATGCCTTTTATTGCTAGCTTGAATAAATTTTTTTCAGCATTTCTTTTAAGGCAGATCTAGTTGTGATAAATTCCCTCAGATTTTATTTGTTTGGAAAAATCTTCATGTTATCTTCATTTCTAAAGGACAGTTTTGTTGGGTAAAGTATTCTTTGTATACAGTTTTTTTCAGCACTTTGATTACACCATCCTAATCTTTCCTGTCCTGCAAAGTCACTGCTGAAAAATCCACTGATAACTTTATGGGGGTTCCCTTGTATAATATTTTTCTCTTGCTCCTTTTATTTTTTTTTATTTTTTTCAATGACAGTTAACATGTAATATTATGCTAGTTTCAGGTATAAACATAGTTTTTAGATATTGACTTAACTTATAAAGTGATCACCCTGATAATAGTACCCACCTGGCATCATGCATAGTTATTGCAATAGTATTGAGTATATCTCCTATACTGTCTCTTATGAGCCCATTTCTGTTCTGTTAGTTTATCTTGTTCTCTAGATTCCACATATAAATAAATTCACGTGGTATCCATTCTTCCCCAGCAGAGTCACTTCACCCAGCACAATACCCTCTAGGTTCATCGATGCCATCGCAAGGAGCAAGACCTTAACTCTCTTTATGCCTGAGTAACATTCCACTGCAGACATGTACCATATCCTCCCCACCCACTTGTACAGTGATAGATACCCAAGCTCTTCTATGTCCTGGTCATTGTGAATGCTGGTCAATGCTGCAATGAACACAGGGATGCATGCCTCCTCAAACCAGATCTTGAGGCTCCTCAGATAAAAAGCCTGAGGTAGAACCAATGGATCCTTCTTTGTCTCTTGTTATATCCTATTGCCTTTATTTTAAAGTCTATTTTGTCTGGTGTAAGTATTATTACTGGATTTTTAAAATTTCTATTTTCATGAAATATCATTTTCCATGTCTTTACTTTCAGTCTGTGTGTGTCTTTTGATCTGAAGTGGATCTCTTATAGGCAATATATGTGTGAGTCTCATTTTCTTATCCACTCAGCCACCTTAAGTATTTTGATTGAATAATATTAGTCTCTTGCCGCTTTTAAAACTCTCTTTTTATATTTTGTTTTAGACAGTTTTATTATAATTTGTTTTGGAGAAAATAATTTTGAATTGATATTTTGGGGTGACCTATTAGTTTCATATACTTAGATGTTTAAATCTCTCCCCAGTTGTGGGAAGTTATCAGCCATTATGTGTTTAAATAAGCTTCCTGTTCCTTTCTCCCTCTCCTTTTGTTCTGCAAATCAAAAGGTGGAGGCGGGGGTCTCTTACTCCACCATCTTGGTGACATTATTCTCTTGGCACTAGCTTTAATTCATATTTGAAGGTCTGGCTGGACACCACCTTGTTCAGGTAGTCAGGACACTTGTCCACAATCTTCATCTTCACTATGTAAAGCTTAGGAACATGTTTTTCTTTTGTATAACTACTTATGTACAATTTGAAGATGTAGGTAAGCATTGCTGGTTGAAGTTACTAAAGAGAATTTACAAAATAATTTATTATTCACATTGTGTCCAATTACTCTTCTTTCATTCTCTCTATAACCTCTTCCAGTTGGACTTTCTCCACCCCTACTCTGTCAAAATTTCTCTTGGTAAGATTTGTATTGACCTACGCTTTGCTAAATCCAATAGTTAATTTGTATGTATCATATTAATCACTCTCCCCTTCCAGGAAAAAAAAATTAATTTTATTCCAGATGCCACACTCCCTATTTCACTGACCGCTCAACTGGTGACAGAGGCTGGCCAGATGTTCATTAAACCCATTTCTTCTTCTTTCTTGGCACACACCTTGAGTACTTTTCTCAGCATCCTTGCAGTTCAGTGTAACTGCAGAAATGAGTTTTTCTAATGGAAAATGAGCACGAATTATGTGCTCATATTTCAAACTTAGCCTATAAAGTATTCTCACTTACAATCCTCCAAATTCATTTCTCTTCTACCACCTGAGACATTATGATGAAGTATAATGCTGTGATTTTGACCTAGGAAGCCAAGTAATTAAGGATAGTGGAAACACTGTTAGTCTCTGGGGAAAAGCTTCCCCCAACCAAGTAGCACCATTTTTGGAATTTACATAAAGATATAAACTTCTATTTGCTTAAGACATTTAGCAATTACATATTAGAATAACTCTTTACTTAACTAATGTATACTTTAGTTTTCTGATCCTTTAATGTTACATTGCCTCAGACAGTTGTCTATATACATCTTATCTTTTCTACATGAACTTTTCTGCTTTGGGTGATCTCATCCAGACAATATGCTAATGATTCATTAATTTATATCTCTAGGCTGGACCTCTCCCTTAAAACTAAACCTATATGAAGAATTGTTTATTTGATATCTCTGATTTTAAAGCTTAATAAGCCCAAAACTGAACCATGGTCATCCCCTTAAAACTTTTCCCCCACACTCTTTCTTGTCTGTTACTTACCAGTACGTTCTTCTATTCACAAGGTGAAAATCCTTCGTTATCCTTGACCCATCTTTCTTAACATCCTCACATCAAATTTGTTTGAAAATTGTAATAGTTCCACATTTAAAATATATCCAGAATTCAATTACTTCTCACCGCTTCTATCACTGCTACCTTAGTCCACAAATCATCACCCCTTCACCTGGATTGTTGAAGTAATTTCCTAATTGATCCCACAGTTTCCTCTCACTTCCCTTCAATCTATTGATAACACAACAATTTATACTTTTAAAATATAAATTATGTAGTATCACTGCTTTGCTTAGAAATCTCCAATCCCCTTTCTTTTTTTGGTGGGGGGGGAGAATTATGTTCTTTTTTAAATTTTATTTTTCAATTACAGTTTACATTTAATAATATTTTGTACTAGTTTCAGGTGCACAGCATAGTGGTTAGACAATCATATACTTTACAACGTGATCCCACTGATAGTTCCAGTACTAACTTGTAACCATGCATAATTATTTCAATATTATTGACTATACTTCCTATGCTGTACTTTATATCTTCATAACTACCATATTTTGTAACTACCAATCTGTACCTTCTAAATCCCCTCGCCTTTTTCACCCAGACCTTCAACACCCTTTCCCTTTCATCTCACCTATATTAAAGGTTAACATCTATACAATGGCCTATTAATACTACTTAATCTCCCATTTGATCTTTTTTATTACTACTATCTGCCATGCTTTCTTCAATATACCTACATTGATGTTCTCATTATTACTTGAATATACCAGTCCAGTCACATGCCTAATGTAAGTCTCTTTGTATTTCCTATTGTAATTGCCTAAA
The DNA here is from genome assembly GCF_021234165.1 of Pteronotus mesoamericanus. NCBI lineage: Eukaryota > Metazoa > Chordata > Mammalia > Chiroptera > Mormoopidae > Pteronotus > Pteronotus mesoamericanus. The sequence goes on from NW_026555150.1 coordinate 2,157,583, forward strand.
ATTTTACATCCCAAGATATCAAAATAGCTAATTTCACTTTATTTACATCTTTTCTCAAATGCAGTTTTCTCAGTTAGACCAATCCTTACCACCCTATGTAAAATTATAAATCCACAACCCACCCAACAAACACTGCCTATTCCCTCTCTGCTTTATTTTCCTCCATATCACCTATCAGCAACTAATGTACTATATATTTTACTTATTGCATACTTTGCTGTTGTTTTTCACACGCTAGAATGTAAGAATCATGAGAAGAGGGCTCTTGTTCAGTGCTATACCCCAAGAACCAAGCACATAACAGGTTCACAATAAATATTAATTCAACGGATGTATTTTGCATCACTGCTCTTTTAAATTCTTTCAATAAGTATCACACAGAACTTCCTCCACTATCCACAGATCCTCATAGCAAATGGCAAGGCAAGAATCCATCTCATTCAGTGTCAGTTGCCTATGTTTCCCTGGCAGATATGAATCCTACAGCTACTCACCAAGGTGACATATAACAGCTAATCCTCATGCCAGTGAAGTTGCCATTTATCACACAGAATCACTACTGTGCTACTCAGGCTGTGGCTGAAAAGTCTGTCCTTAGGGTATTTTGGCCTGGCAGAATCTATCTCCACTGACTTCTATTCAATATCCTGCTAGCCTATTTGAGCCTCTGTTACTGTAGTAGGGACTGATACATAACTATCATCTGCCTGACATTGTACATTTTTCTTCCTTTCATCCTGAGATACATCTACTTAGTTCTTACAGAAAACCCTTGGGAGGGAAGAGATTTTTTTCTTTTCCTTCTTTCTTTGTTCTCAATTTCATTACCTCTAACCCTATTGTACTGAAATATGTAAGTCACTTGTTTGCATTTACTTACAAGGATTTTTGTTTTGTTTTATTTTGACATTTCATCATCCTGTTTCTACTTGTGATCTACTTTCCCCTAGAACTATGGACCATCAGCACATATTATCACATTATTGAGTATTCACTTTTGAATTAAAAATAATTTGAGAAAATATTTTTATAAAACAAAATAAATGTATGATATTTAGGATGGTCATGTGGTAAGAGTTGTAAGTACATTTAGAAGTTGACCTTTCCAACACATTTGTTTTCTAGATGGGGAAGCTGAGTCCTAGTGAATCTGAGTAACTATAGTGATTTAACATTTACAAGTTGCACATGTTTCAATAACTCTGTGGGGCAGTAATTATTATTCTATTTTTACATATAATGAGACTGAAGACAGAGGCTCTGAAAGATTGAATGACATCTAAATGTCACTCATAGCAGAGGCAGAACTTCTAATTCTAAGCTTTTTATATTATACCCTATTGATTCCTATGGCTCTCAGGAAAAAAAAAAAAAAGAAGTGCTGAGCTCTTAAGTTTGTAAAATGTAAAGAGAGAGAAAGAACAGTTATGCAGGGAACAAGTTGACCCACAGTGAAATTGATTACACTCCTAAAGAACAGTCTACTTTTACATCTCTGTCACTGTTATTCTGATAGCTAGTGTGGTGTTGATAAGTTGCTGAGGGCATAGATGACACAAAGATTGCTTTAGGCACAAAGCAGCATGAATGAGTCTATTTGTCCTTAAAGGAGACATTCCCATGTAGCTTCAGCACTGTCAGTTGCCAGACACAGGTAGTGGTCAAGATATGCCTTGTAAGTATTTGTGGGTAAGTAAGAAACTTTAGACTAGCTGTCTCTGCTTTATAAGAGTGTTTACTCTCTGAATTTTCAGGTCCGAAAGAATATCCTACATTCCCTCACTTAATTTGTTCTTTTTTGCAGATGTTTTACTGTTAACACTAAGCAGCAGCAAGTTTGAATTGTAAAGTGTTTCTGTATGTGTGTGTCTGTGTAAATATGTGTTGCAATAATTATGATAAACTATGGAATAACTTGAGTTCAGGTATAAAGTCTTCCCAAACTGAATGTTGTACTAGTCACGGCAAAGCAATCTTTCAACATAGAGCCTCCAGCAACATAATAAGAATACATAAATTGCTATGAACAGTGGATAAGGTCTTTATATATCTCTATTCAGCCAAGTGAATTGAATACAAGACAATTATATATTTTTTCACCTATTCTCATCTAGATTCCAGAAGGCCCAGTTACTTTTTAGGGACATATCAAAGATACCATTGTTAAGCTATATTATATATTTATTGAAGGTACAATATTTGACCTGCGCTATGGAATTCAAGCAGTTCTTATACAGTTATATGAATTATATATTTTGCCTTTCATCAGTGAACAAATATAATCGCCACACAATATTTTATCTTGAGTCAAAGGGATAAAACAAGGAGAAGACCAGACTTGAGTACTAGCTCTGTCTTATACTAACTGTTTCATACTCGCTTATGCCTCAGGAACTTTACCTGTATAATGAGATTAATACTTCCTGAAAAAAAGTGTTTACTATAAAGTATTTTATTCAATTCTCAAATTATTTTTTTCTAAATTAAAAATGTAAATAGAAATAACTACAAGGATAAACTGCCTGTTCATTCTTCCTTTCTGAAGCAATGACTAGAATTACATCTTTAGCTAAAAATATATCAAGCATGCTGGTTATATGTACTTTTGGAGTATAGGAAAATTTAGGACCACAGAAACCAGAAAGTTTGGGTAACTATTAAAATAGGAAATTAACAAGCAAATGGTAACATTGCATGTATATCATTTATTCAGCTGTTGATTGTGAAAACAACTTTCTCACTGGCATTCCTGACCTGTCATTCCATTCTCTCCACTATCACTTAAGAAATTATTTTAAAAATGAGGAAGAATGGTGGAGGAATGAATGGAAGTCACACTGACTTGCTCCCAGGACCAATCTGGAATTACAACTAAATTGTGGAGAAATCACCTGGAACAAACAACTGAACAATAGAGAGAGAGAAGACTTATAACCTTGGACAGACAGAATAATCTGCTTTAGTACAACCTAACTGGTAAGGAGTGCAGTAGACACTCAAGAAGGCAGGTGAGGCACCCACAGGTGCCAGAACCAGAGGGATACTGAAATGGCCAGTTGGAACCCCCTGAGAAGAGCAAGATCTAAACCATAAGGGGGATCTCCAGCCTACAGCACCAGAGCCCAAAAAATACACAGATAACAGCCAGCTGCGAAAAGCAGCAGGATGGCTCTCTGCGACAGAAAGGTGGCTGGAGATGCAAAGAGCTGTTTAAAGGGACAATGCATGAATTTTTATTTGCAGCCACTTACCCTGGGCTTTGGAAAATTTGGGGGCAGAGTGGGCTGTTGAGAAGTCACCTGCCAGCTGTATTGGGGCTCTATTTCATGTTACTACCTGTTTCTCCCTTGCTGCCTTTAGGATTCTCTGTTTGTCTTTGATATGTGCCATTTTAACGATGATGTGTCTTGGAGTGGGCCTCCTTGGGTTCCTTTTAATGGGACCCTCTGTGCTTCCTGGTCTCGCGCAACTTTTTCTCTGCTCCAATTGGGGAAGTTTTCCATCATGACTTCTTCAAACAGATTCTCTATTCCTTGCTCCTCTTCTTCTCCTTCTATCCCTATTATACAGGTGTTATTACATTTCAGGTTGTCCTGCATTTCCCTCAATTATCTTCATTCTTTTTTGAGTCTTTTTTCATTTTCTTGCTCTTTCTGGGAGTTTTTTTCTACCTTGCCTTCCAGCTTGTTGATTTGGTCCTCAGCTTCATCGAGCCTGCTTTTGATTCCTTCTACTGTGTTCTTCAATTCAGAAATTGTATTCTTCATTTCCTCTTTCCTCTTATGGATAGTTTCTATGTATTTTTTCATGCTGATAAAGTTTGAAGTGAGTTCCTTGTAGTTCCCTGCAATTTTTGTAATTCTCTCTGAACTCACTGAGCTCATTGAGCTTCCTTAGTGCCATTGTTTAGTACTCGATATCTGACAGTTTACTTGTCTCTGTTTCATTTAGTTCTTTGTGTGGATTCCTCCTTTCTGCTCAATTGCAGGGTGTTTCTTTGTCTTCCCATTATTTGTGAGACTCTTCTCTTTTGCTTCTGATTCTTAAGTTAATCTGTCTTGATTTCCTGACTCTGTGCTGTGAACTTCCATGGTTTGAAACCACCGTTTTTACTTTTGGGATCTCCTCTGATGATGTCAGATGTCGTCTCTGTCTGACCTTAGGCAGTCCCTTCGAGATTTCTGTTAGTCTACTGTCTGTGGCTATCTTTCAGCTGTTAATCTATTCACTCTGCACTCATCAGGCTGCCTTAGACAGCTCAGGGTGGGGCAGAGTCCCCCCTGGGGGCAGGGTTATTGGGTCCCCTCATGCTGGTGCATATGGGGAAGGAGTCCACACTGTGATCCCGCCGGCTACTCTCTCCGTTCTCTCCCCAAAGCCTCCACACCCATTCTCTCCTCAAGTGTCGCCAGACCTCTCTGAGCCCCCTTTAGCCAGGGATATACTGTCTGTGGCTGCCACTCTGCACTCAGAAGGCAGCTTAGATAGCATTAGACGGGGTGGATTCCCACCTGGGGGTTTGCCTATTGGGTCCTTTGATTGCCTAGAGACCCCCCCTTTTGGTTTAGACCACACTATTTTCAGGGGGATCCAATTGGCTGTTTCAATATCCTTCTGGTGCTACCGCCCATGGGCACCCCGCCCGCCTTCTCAGGTCTATACCGCACTCCTTACCAGTTAGATTGCACTAAAGCCGATTCTTCTGTCTTCGAGGTTACAAGGCTCCTCTCTCATTATTTTTCAGTTGTTTGTTCCGGGTAATTTCTCCCCAACTCAGTTGTAATTCCTGGTTGGTCTCGGGAGGAGGTCAGTGTGACTTCCACTCACTCCTCCGCCATCTTGTTTCCCGAAATATCTTAACATGAGCTAAAGAAACCTGCATGGTCTAATACCTAATTCTCTAGCCTCAAGTAATTCCTTCTTTCCAACAACACTAAATTTTATTACTATTTATAATAATTTAACTTCTCTTTGAACAAGTTGTTCCCTTTGTCTGAAGCATTCTTCCCTATGAGCCTCCTCTTGCTTTCTGCTCACACATCCATCTTATTTCTCCCTTTGTCTTGATAATTCACACTCATTCTTCATATGTCAACTTAGGTATTCATTTCAAAACTCTCTAAACTATGTTAGGTAGCCCTAAAACAAACATACCCTCATGGCAGCCTATAGGAGGTCTGTCCACGGGGAAAAATGTCCAGTCATTGTTAAGATAATGAGAAGGGTTTGCCAATGTCGATGTAACCTGGTAGTTAAGGAGAGTGGAATGGAATGTACATGCAGGATCAATGATAACTTCACTATACTAGTCAGTGGGGGTGGTTGAGGCCTCTTTGAGTGAGCTGTGCACTTTGTGGCCATGTATTCAAAATGATTGAGTGAACAGAGTAACAGGTCTGCATCAGATTTTCATGAAGCTTGAACATTCTTCCACAGAAACTATTTGGATGATTCAGAAAGCCACAGCTATGTGCAACTGGTGATTGACAGCTTCATCATGACAACACACTTGCTCATGTGTCACATTCTCATGTAGATTTTTTTACGTGAAACTGAAATCACCCAGGTGACTCAGCCCTGCCCCCACCACTACAGCCCAGATTTGGTGCCCTACAACTTCTGGCTTCCTAAAACTAAAATCACCTTTGAAAGGGAACAGATGTCAGACCATCGATGAGATTCAAGAAACTATGACAGGGCTGCTGATGGAGACTGGGAGAACTGTGTAACGTCCCAAGGTGCCTACTTTGAAGGAGACTGAGGCGTCATTGTCCTATGTGCAATGTTTCTTGTATCTTGTATTTTCTTCAAAAAATGTTTCTATTTTTTCATAGGGCATGGCTCGATACTTTCTGCACATACCTTGTAAGTCCTATATTATAGAAAACACTGTATTGCAACTGTTTGGTTTAAAATTTTAGGCTATTTTGCTGTGCTATGAGCTCCATAAAGGCAGAGACAATTTACTGTTGTAAGCAGTTTAATGTAGTAGCTATGAATGCAGGCTAAAATAACTGCCAGGCTCCACCTCTTTGACCTTCAGCAGATCATTTGACCTGCAAGTGTCTTAGTTTTCTCACTTATAAAGTGAGATAATAATAATTGAATCTATTTCAAAGTTAATAGGATGATTACATGAGTTACTACATGCAATGTACTTAAAACAGTGCTAATCACATAGTAAGTAGTTCATATGTATTAAGTGATATTTGTTTTTATCCACAGTTTCTAACACAATGCCTGGCACATAGCACATGCTCAATAAATACCTGGCGAATGAATGAGAGAATAAAAAGTAGAATCTGACAGGTGTTATTGCTAACCTGTAAGCTTTGTGAGAGTACGAACACAACCTATTCTTCTCATAATTGAATTCTAAATGCTTAACACAGCTTTAGGCACCATGTAGTCCTTCAATCCCTATGAGTTATATTGAGGCATGAGTTAAATTTTAACTTAGTGTACATTTATTACATTGCAATAATTACTGAAAATTCTATTCAAAATCTCAATAAACAAATTTTCAAAATCAAGCAAAAATGTAGGACCTAAATCTTTCCCTGTAAATCATTATACTAGATATTTTATTATCACTAGAAATGGAACTAGATTATAGTCGGTTCTCAGTGAAACTTGCCTGCACTATGACTCAAAGAAAAATAAAAGGCAAAAAATAAAGAAGAAAGAGGCCCTCACAAAATTCCTTCCTACCTTTGAAAACATTAAAGCCATTACTTCCAATGTGCTACTTTTAAGTGAATACCTCCACTGATTAGTACAAGTTAGCCCTGATGAAAAATGACTTTAAAAGTTGGATTTGAACTTCCCAGCTTAGCAAGTAGTGCTCAGAACTGTCTTCCCTGCAAAAGTATATGTAGTAAAAATGCATAGTCCTTGACACAGCCTAATAGAAGACATCCAGGGGTTTGCATTCTAGTGTTACAGCTTCTTAACCCTGTAATCCTGAGCAAGCTACTTGACTTCTCTAACCCTCTGAGTTTTCATCTGTGAAATAGAAATAAAATTAATGTCATACTACACAATTTCTGTAAGTAACAAATATATCCATGTATATAGAGTACATGCATGATGCCTGGCATACAGAAGGTACTCAACAAATGGTAGCTATTTTTGTCAATAATGGGCTTTAACCCTTGACATCTTAATTTGTGGATTGGATCATCTGAGCAGGAGTACAGTAGTCATTCACCAAATGTAAATATTTAGCACTTTGGTGACCTTTTGCAGGAATTTTTTTCTCTGTAAGTACCATGAAGAGTCTCATATCACCGTATTTCAGTAGAACATTAGAACCTTGGCTGTTTAACTTTCTAGCTCTGTGATCTTGGCCACAGTTATAAGTTACTTATAACCTCTTTGTGCCCTAGTTTCCTCTTTCTTAAAATGTATATAGTAATGGCATCTATCTCATAGGTTTTTTGTGAGGATTAAGTGAAATTGTATATTATAGCCTTAACAAGAGACCTAGTACATTATATAAACTTTACAAATGTTAGAAATCATAATGACACAAAAGGCTCAACCCTGGCCCTTGAAATCTACTTACTATTCTTTTTGTATAATGAATTTAAGATTCATATGTAATTATAAATATAGTCTTGAGAAGAAGACTATACTGAGTGGAAAAGAGCTTCTCCATTTATTAAGCATCTAGTATATCAAAAATACCCTTCTAAGTGCTTTATAGACATTAATTTCATCTTCAAAGTGAGCAAATAAGTGTGATTAACATGATTATTCCCATTTTAAAAGCACATTAAGATGCTTGGCTGGGTTGCTCAGTTGGTTAGAACATTGTCCTGTACACCAAAAGATTACGGGTTCAATTTCCGGTCAGGACACATATCTAGGTTGCATATTTGATCTCCAGTCTGAGTGCATACGAGAGGCAACTGATTGATATTTTTCTCAGGTGAGGAATAAAACTAATTAATTCAAATTTGGAAAAAAAAAACACATTAAGATATTTTAAGAAAGCTATTTTAGCAACTATTTGGATATAATTCTGAGATTAAGTAATGGCAATAATCCTTCCCATTTCTTTCATAGCACAACTTGCATGTTCATGAGGGGTTTTTTTTGGTCTTACTTAACCTTTCTATGACTGAAATATGGTTCCATGCACTTTATCTTTACTTTAGTATACATGGTTTGTATATTTTTTGAGCCCTTAAATACCTGATAATATATTTCTGTTGTCTTTAGAAGTGAGTGACATTTTGTCTGGATGTAGAATTTTTGAGAAGTGCTCTTTCTCCATTAAACATATATATTTAATTCCAAAACAAAAAAAAGAAAGAAAGCTATCCAAGACCACACATCTAAGAATTGGGTTCTAAGCTCAGGTCTACCTGACATCAAAGCCAGTGTTCTTCCCACTAACATCTGTAATTTGTCATTATGAATTTGTTTAAATTTCTTTACTACATTAGCTCACTGTAATCAGTAGGAGAGACTGGCCCCCAGGATAAGACATAGGACAAGAAATTTCAAGAAGAAGGAGAACAAAATAAAACAGATCAAACACGTTTTGGCCTCAGGCCAGTCCTGTCAAAGGCTCTAGTCTAGCACTTTCATCTAGTTGCCTCAAGGTATACTGGTTTTGTTTGTGCTTTTTGCCCTAGGTTTCTGCTAATTTCCCAACCGATGATAACTTGTTCTAAATCTCAGTATATTAATTTCCGTAGCACTATGTGAAATGTTCTCAGTTTCTTCCTTGCTCTGCTTGTTGACTTGTTTTTTTTTTCTTTTTAATTGATGTAGATCTTCCTTTCACCTCTTCATCACATAGCATTTTCTGCTTTCCTCCATTGACCTAATTCTCCATTGCCCGCACATCTGGTAATAAATGTACATCTCTATCAAGTAGACAGTAGAGGAAAAAAATAGAATCATTCAGGGGCAGAGGGTACTATTTAAATAAACATATGGACAATCTGCCTTTGTTTTTGTTTTGTCATTATTTCATCTGTTTTTCCATCGGTTTCCTTACCACTGAAGAAAATAGTTCATTTACATTTCAGTTTGTCCATTAGAGTTCAAGATCCACTTCTCCCTTCTTACATTCTAGATGTATGGGCTGATTTGTGACATCATGGTTATAGCCTGACAGAAACTGTAAAGTTATGCATACTAAATAGATCTACAATGGAGAAGGTGCCAGAGCAAAGAAGTTACTCAGGAATGCAACGTCAAAGAAATTGAAATATTTCTGAAAATTCTGGAACCTTAGGAACTGGATGGTGGACTTGCTGAAGTACTTAGGAGGCTCTAGGCTATCTGAACATCTCTGAAAATTCACAGCAAACAATGATATGCTTGTAAAGCATCTCCAGGGAAGAGGCAAACAAAAAAATCAAGTTTCAAGTTGAATTTTAAATCTTCTTTCTTAAACTACTTTGGCAGCCTTCCCCAGTAGTCCCCAATGCACTTGTACTTAAGGTACAATTCAGAAAAAGAAAGGAGGTTTTCTTTATTACTTGATCTTCAAATTTCTCCTTCTCTCATCACCATGGATCCCACTTGGTTAAGCTGAGTTAATAATTAAGGGGAATAAAGAGACTAGGTGAGGGAACTTATTTTCAAATCTTCAGGAAAGTAATGTCAGAATGAACACTTGCAATGTGGTATACCTAGAGACATAGCTGTCCCACATCAAGACAGAACTTGAGAAAAAAATTGATAAGACAAACTTACTAAGAGGTAGAGTCCTGTTTATTTTTCTGTCACCTAGTATAATTATGTGTTTGTTTAAATTTATGCTTTTCCGTTATTACAGGTAGTCATGACTATCAGTTTTAAAAACATGGATTTTACTAACACAAATGTATTGCATACTTCCATTTCCTGAAGAACATCCAGTTTTAATCAATTTTTCACAGAATCAGATACTTCAAGAAGAAAGTATGTATTATCTGAGTACAGTTTATGCAAATGGTTATTTTACAAAAAAGAACTATAAACATGATCCTAATTGACCCTAAGTTTGCTAATAGTTACCCTTTGTTTCTGGATATTAGTCAATATTATCTTTTAGCCAGGACATCTTTTTTAATGAAAACCACTAAGTTAAAAATAGTCAAACAGGTTTTTCTGCCTGACCCAGCAGCCAATTCTTTTTTTTTTTAAATTATTTTTTATTTACTTTTTAAATACATTTGTCTCTGCCTCCCCCCCACCTCTTTCCCTTGCCCCCTCCCACCTTCCCTCTCTCAGCTCTTCCCCTTTGGTTTTGTCCATGAGTCCTTGCTATCTGTTCCTTGACTTTCCCCTTCCCTTCCCCTTCCCTGCCCCCCCTTCTCTCTTGTCTCTGTTGATTTCTTTTCCTTTCAATGTTGCTGGTCATATTTTCCCTGTATCTTTGCATTGTTGGTTAGGTTCCGCTTATAGGTGAGATCATATGGTATTTGTCTTTCACCCCCTGGCTTATTTCGCTTAGCATGATGCTCTCCAGTTCCATCCATGCTGTCGCAAAGTTTAGTACTTCTTTTTTTCTTTCTGCTGCGTAGTACTCCATTGTGTATATGTACCATTATTTTTTGATCCAATCATCTACTCATGGGCATTTAGGTTGCTTCCAACACTTGGCTATTGTCAATGGGGCTGCTATGAACATTGGGGTGCATAGGTTCTTTTGTATTGGCGTTTTGGTGTTCTCAGGGTATAGTCCCAGCAGGGGAATCGCTGGATCAAAAGGCAGTTCCATTTTCAGCTTTTTGAGGAAATTCCACACTGCTTTCCATAGTGGCTGCACCAGTCTGCATTCCCACCAACAGTGGACAAGGGTTCCCTTTTCTCCACAGCCTCGCCAGCACCTGTTGTTTGTGGATCTGTTTATGATGGCCATTCTGACCGGTGTGAGGTGGTACCTCATGGTGGTTTTGATCTGCATTTCTCTGATGGCTAAGGATGCTGAGCATCCTTTCAAATGCCTGTGGGCCCTCTGTATCTCCTCCTTAGAAAAGCATCTGCCCAGGTCCTTTGCCCATTTTTTGATTGGACCGTTTGTCTTCTTGGAGTGGAGTCGAGTGAGTTCTTTATATATCTTGGAGATCAAACCTCTATCTGATGTATCATTAGCAAATATATTTTCCCAAATGGTTGGCTCCCTTTTCATTTTGCTGATGTTTTCTTTTGCCATGCAGAAGCTTCTTATTTTGATGAGGTCCCACTTGTTTATTCTTTCTTTTATGTCCTTTTTAAGGACATAACCAATCTCTTCCCTACTATAAATTGGAAACTTGTCAACACTCTTCTCCCTTCACCTTTCCACATCCATGACCCTAACTTTTTACTTTCTTTTCCCCATGCCAAAGCCAAAATCATCTATTAGGCATTATTTAGCATCTTATATAGCCCTATTCTCAATCATGGAGATGAGAAGAAAGGTTACCATTAAGAGACCATTGTTAATGTCTTTTTGCCTCTGCCTGTAAGGAAAGCTACAGAGACAGTAGGGTTGCTCCTGGAGCTAAAAAGTAAAAACAAAGAGTTATATGTCCATTGTTAATGTAGAAACACATAATGTGTGACCTCTGTTTTTACTTATTCCACATTAGCCTTCCATATTTAACCAAATGGAAGTTACTGCAATTTTTCAATGTGCTAAAATGATGGAAACATATATTATGAAACAGCAACTTAAACTATTAAATAAACATGAGCAGTTTATATTCCTTCTATAAAATTTCCACATACTTAAAGAGAATTAAGTCTACATATTTATATCCTTTATTTGTTTTCCTTTTTATTTACATTTTAAGCAATTTAAATATATTTATTAATATTTCACCTTTCATGATCCCTTTTTTTAAAATTCTTTTTCTAATGGAATAGCAGAGCGCTGGTGAGGTTGCCACTGCCATTGCAATGTACCCTGACTTACAAAAGTGAAATAGTGCTCTTTTATCCAGCCATGTTTAGGCCAATTTAAAGCTTCTTAATACCACTGTTCAGTATGTTCTATAGATTATGTGATATGTGTAACAAATACACCAATCCTCAAATTCCTACTAAGCCTTCAAGATACATTTCAAAAGATCCTTTAATGAAACTATCTTGGCAACTTTTCTTTAACCTTAAATACATTTCAAAATAAAAAAGATGTAAAAACAAGAGAAAAATGGACTAGACTATTTTTATTAGGTTCCAGATATTTACCTAAATTGTATGGGAAAGAAATTTTATTTGTTATGATCCATTCTGATGAGCATAAACAGAAGTTAGGAGAAGTCCTGGTAAATAATTATTGTAGCACATGGTGAGGAAGCAGTGGCTAAATGGAGTATCTAGTGTCCATATAAATGACTGCTGTGTTTTTTTCTATCACCGTTGTAACAAAGTATCACTAAAGTGGATAAACAACAACCATTTATTTTCTGACAGTTCTGTAAGGTAAGGGGCCAGGTGGGCTTGGCTGAGTATTCTGCTTAGTGTCTAACAAAACCAAAATCAAGGTGTTGACCATTAGCTTTTCTGGAGCTTTAGGGGAGAATCCGCTTCCAGGATGATTCAGATTGTTGGCCGAATTCACCGCTTCCAGGACGATTCAGATTGTTGGCAGAATTCACTTCCGTGCAGCTATGAGACAGCTCCTCTTTTCTTGCTGATCTTCAGCTGTGGATTTTTCTAAGTTTCTAGAGTCCATTCATAGTCCTTGGCTCATGACTTCTTTTATGTTCAATACCAGCAATGATGCAGTGTGTGGAAAACTTCCACTTTGCTCCAAAAATTTCTCACTTCCCTTTCTGCCTTTCTATTCTGCTTTTAAGGGCTCATGTGATTAATTTTTTCTCTACCATCTACTCCCAGATAATCCAGTATAATCTCCCTATTTTAAAATCAACTAACTAGTAACTTAACCATGGCAAAGTTCATTTTGCCATGTAAGGTATATATACAGTCCTGAGGATTACTGAATGAAATCTCTTCAGAGACTCTAGCTACCATAGACTTTCAGTTTAGGCACATCCTAAAGTCATATACTGTGCAGACTCTTTCAGCATTGATTTCACTTTGCTTTCACTAACTCCTCACAAGCATGATGATCTTATCAGATGTAAATGCAATAAAGAGAACTCCGCTGAGCTCCATTTCCCATAATGCCACTGCGTTCAAGGAAACATTGAATATCGATTAAGCATCAAATCATCTTAAAGTATCCAAATTATGAAAGACTCTAAAAATTCATTTAACTGTAAATGACTATGTTAAAAGCTTCTTATTTCATACAATTCTTGAAAATAGTGCATATGTGGGTGTGGTGAAGAAGAATTTCAAATAAAACCTCTGTGATCACAAAACTGGGTACATTAATAAGAGAAGGAACTAAAACCTTGTGCAATCAAAAGTGTGGGAGGGAGATACACAATATTTAGCATTTCCCATAAACCTAAACACAATTAACTACCTTATTTACAGGATAATTCAAAACTGAGGTGCCCACCCTGAAAGAAGACTAGAGATGGCACTAAAAGGCTTTTTGTAAATCCATTTGTCAAAGTAAAAATGACAAAAAAAAAGCCCTAATCTATCCTTTATGAATTACTTATGTAATTAATTTTTCCTCCAGTTTTTAATGAACTGGCTATAGAAACTGACTACAAGACTAACTTACTGACAGAATAAAAAAATATTACAAAACATACACAAAACACAAGAAATTACAGCACTGTCTCCTCCAAAGATGTTCCAAAGTACTAATCCCAATGATATCTGAACCATATAGCTCAGCCATACAATTTCTGCATTTTTAAGTGTAAATTGATTCAGTGAATCATTTAAATTTACTTTAACTGAATTTTATTAATATTTCCATAAAAGGCTTAAGAATATGAAAGATTAAAATTCTTTTAACTCTCCTCTGGAACAGCAACACATTTGTTCATTTGCAAGGCTTTTTTGATCAACAGCTGCAATTGGCCTGTCCGTGTGCATTTGGAAGAACCCTTCACTTAATGACTACTAAGTAATATGGTTTGTCAGGGAAAAGAATCTTCATTATCATTGCAAATCATTCACTTGCAGGAAAATTTTGTCTGCTCCATTTCCACAGTTGTTTTATCTTAAATACCTACCCATGAATGCTCTGTATCTCAGCAGACATGTTTACTTAATGACACATTAGTTGTCTTAAGCAATTAAGGAGTATTTTCTTGGCTTTCAGGGGAATATCATTTTTCCCTTTGTGTGTCTTTCATTTTCATTTGCACTTTAGTTTTCCCTACATTGCTTTCTTTAACCCTAAATTCAGAAACAACTTCTTCATGTACTCTATGTATTTTACACACGGTTAATACTTCTTTTACCCCTAACATTTTCTGAACATACACATTTAAAGACAATGAATTTGCTATGTTTGTACTCTCTAAATAGGGATGGTAAATCTTAATTATACTTTCAAATTGTAGTGTTTGTTTCCAGCTGTGCATATGAATGTTTCTGATCAGGATGTATGTTCCAGTATGTTTATTTTTAACACCAAATTCCATCCTTCACAAGCCAACACCAATTGTGAAATGATCAATTTTTATCTGCAGACACATGTCAACTGCTTGTTAATAGTTACATTCTTGTACCTTTCTTGTACCTCTCTGATAGTTCTCTTTGCCTATAGTCTGGTGGAAGACATGAACCTGAGAGGTTTCTCATTGAAGGTTTCCCAAATTGAGGTACTTTATCAAGTGAGGTACCTCTGCCCTCCCAGGTGGGACATTTACATGTGCTTCTCTGAAGAACCATAGTAGATTTTGAGAAAGTTGCACTATTTAAAAAAGAGATTTAGATTTGAAAATTGAGGCAGATGCACTCCCTTAGGTTATTCACAAGTTTATCAGTACATAGAATACAACATACAACATGGATTTGAAATAACTTCTAATGTGGTTTCATACTAATTAAAGAGAAAAAACAAAATAAAACCTACAATACAGCATCCAATGGAAGAGCATACTTAAAACTTACCCACAGTACTAGCTCATTTATTTCCTATTCTCTAACTGGGTACCCGCAGAAACTAAGACCTACTTTTTTCTCCACGCTGTATGCTGTTTTTTACTAAACAAATTGAATTTTGGTTATTTTGATAACCCAAGACTTTCAGCATTCTTCTTGGGAAGACTTATACAAGAGAGTAATGAGAACATGTATTGTTTTATAAGCGACTCCACAGAGAGCATAGAGAGCAAAATGAAAAGCTAATATGTATTGTAAACTGAGTGGTAAGTAAAAATGGTGGGAGTGATTATTATTATTATAAAGGGTATGACACTAGAGATTATCTATTGTTAATATTATTTACACATAACATAAGACTGCAGGACTACAGGGCCTAATTTGTGGACACATTGGGTATTTATAAGCACTATTAAATAGCCTGCTTCCTAAAGCAACAACTTAAGAGTTTTATAGTTGTAAATGTATATTGATGTTTTTTTTTTTTGATAAGGGGGAGGAAACGTTGGTTGGTTTGTAGATGGTTTGTGAGTAGAGGCTTCTAAACCTGAAGTTAAGTAACCTCAGCAGCAAAAGTTAGTTTTACATAAATACAATAGTTACTACTCTCTGTTTATATTGATAAATCTCTTTTTCATTTTACAAATTCATGTTCCTTATAAGATCTGAATTTAATTTTTAAAATTGTACTCATATTATTAGGAATAATGTTAAATTTCCAGATATTTAACTTCATTTGAAAATTCAGTATGTTGAGTATGTAAGAATGATACTGAAGTAATGCGCATATACGGTAACAGTCTGAAATTTTTTTCAAAGTGTCTAGTGGGTGAGAATGATATGGACAATAATTTGCATTAAAATATGGCAGTTTTCTAACAAGCACTTAAAATTTAAGATTTCTCAAATTGAACCCTTGATTTCCCTCTCTTCCAAAAAAAGCCTAAAGTCTTCTCCCCAAAAGTAAATGTCATCATTAGCTCAAGCAAAACCTAATTACTGATTTCTCTCTCCCTTCACATATCTCAGCATCTAATGCATCAACAAGTCCTGTTTAATCTAATCCAGGAAATAAATTGAGTCAGACTATTTGTCTTGACTTCTACCATCCAATCCAAGCCACCATCATTTCTCACTTGGACTATAGTAACTAAGCCCTGAATATTCTCTCTGCTTCCATGTTTGACTCCCTATATTCTAATCTCTACAGGATAAAAAGTAATATTTTAGACAAGTAATTCACATAGCACTCTCTTATTCAAAACACACTAATAGCTTCCATTATCATTGTATATAGAATAAAATCAAACTTCATATTACTTAAGGACCTAAAAAATCTAATTTCAGACTATTTCTTAAATCTTATAATACTCACCCCTACTCACTACACTTCAACTGCAATAGCCTTCTTAACATTTTTCAAATACCCATGCAGATTACAACCATGAAGCTTTTGTACTTTTCCTTCCCTTTGCCTATAACCCTCTACCTCATATCTTCACAGAGCTGGTTCCTTTTTCCATTCCAGTACAAGCTTAAATGTCAGCTTTTCATATCAGCCTACCATAATCACTCAATCTAAAATAACCCTTTATTTGTTTTTATTTAATCCATTACCACATTTTTTATGAAGGCTAGAGAGCAGAGTCATTGTCTCTCTGGTTAGCTGCTATAACTGCAGTCTAAACTATTGTTGGGCACATAGTAGGTACTCAAATCTTTGTTGAATATACACTTGCTTTAGTTAAATGCTATTGTTATTTACTTTGTGTTTGGTGTTGTTTTAATTTTTTTTAATTTTAAATCATACTAAGATAGTTAAACTCATTTTTAAAAAGTTTTTATTTTCCCCTCTGGCCCAGATAACTGGACCCACCTTGTAATCTGGACTGTGAAATTGGTAAATAGTTGAAAAGAGTATTGATGTATACACAGACACTATGTATACTCCAAATACAGATGCTTTATGTAAACCTTCTCAAAGATTTTCTCTTTTCATTGAAGACATGGTTTTGCCTCAATTACTTTGACCTGGTAATTACATGTATATGTGGAGATAAATTCCAAACTCAAATTGTCCTTATTGAGCCTGTTTTTTTAGAGTTTGTTTTTTTTTTAATATGAGAATCTTTAGTTAAAATGAATCATCTTAGTATATATTATGACACGTTACAAACAACATTATCAGGTGAGTAACCACTCTGCTTGACCTAGGAAAGTAACTTCTCTTCTTTGTAACTCCATTTTCCCAACTTTAAATAGTGTTGGAATAGATAAACCTTGAGATCCCATCTTTTTCCATCATTCCTTACTATTTCAGAGGCCTTCCCATACCCTTGGAAGTCTTTCATATAATATGGGTGACATTCTGCTAGAATGAAGAAGAGGTGATGTAGCAGTCACTCAGCTAAGTAAATGCTTATTAATGTATACATAGAAAGATTGTTGGACAGGTTAAAAATAAATTGTTCCAAACAAGGGGATAAGAGATTCAACAAGTGGTGTTGAGACAACTGGGTAGCCATCTGGAAATAAGTTATAGTTGGATCCTTACTTCATATCCTACCAAAAAGTAAATTCCAAATGGATGAAAGATTTAAATTTATGAAATTAAACTCTAAAGTTACTAGGAAAAAATGGGAAAACTGTTTTTAATTATAGAGTAGTAAAGGCATTTATAAGGCTGACAAAACCCCCCAAAAATAATTTAGAAGCCAAAAGTTAAAAAACTGATAAATATAACTAAATAAAATTCTAAGTATATGTATTTAAAATAGTTAAATAGCAACAAATTGGAGAAAACATTTATAATTCATATCACAATTAAAGTTTTAATTTCCTTATTACATAAAGAATTTCTAAAAATCAATAAGGAAATGTATTTATGGAGCAGAGACATGATTGTTTATGAATATTGAATCATTTTGCCAAATTTCTTTCCAAAAAGTAGTATACCATATGAGGCTCTGTTTACACCATGTGAGACTAGTCATTAGGAGTTAGCATTAATTTTTTAACTGGTGCTGAGTCTGTATCATTTGCATGTTCCTGATTATTCCTTTTTGAGTTACTCTGTTTCTGTGCCTCTGATGAGGTCTTAATTTTCTTCAAAATCTGCATGAGGTCTTTGAGTAATAAAGATATTTCCTTTCATATCAAAAAATGAAATAAATAATAACTCAATAAAAATTAAAAAAATATATAAATAAGACTTTAACAGAAATGAAAATACAAATAGTTTTAGATATGAAAGGACTTTCAGCCCAATTCATGATTGAATATATGTATAATATATATTCATATATATATACACTACAAAATACTATTTTTCATCTCAAAGATTGGCAGATCTTAAAAAGTGTACTGGTAAGGGTTTGAGAAAATACTGATACATTCCTGGTGGGAGTATAAATGGGTGCAACATCTATGAAGGGCAAGTAGTCTATGACCACAAAAATCACAAATAGACATTGTGTTATCCAGGATTCTATAGAGAAATAGAACCAATAGGATACATATATATCTCCAATAAATAAAATATGTTGATTCTCTTTTTACTTATGTTTCCTTTTGCCATTAACTGTGACCATCTGGGAAGTTCCCCCATCTTGAAAAGTCCCCATCACATCACATTTTTGTGACAGCAATCTTGGAAGAAGGGAAAGTCAAGGGTTTATGGAGGCAACTCAGATTCTGTTCCTCAAACTAAAAGTGCTCCCTCCTGTCCTTTTCATTGTGGTCGATTGTGCTAGGACCTAGAATCCCTTTATATGTTACACAGAAAAACAACCCAAGATATTAAATCTTGGCTGTTATGCTGGATTACTGTGCTTCTCCAATAGTTCTTTTACTTCCTTTGATACTCAGCTTCCTCATCTAGAAAATGGTAATAAAAACACTGGTCTCTGTTTTTCCCTCTCTACTCCCTAATACATAGGCATGGTATTGTGCTCTTCAGGATTCTATAAGATAATTTAGAGACTATGGAATTTATTTTGATACTTGAGGGACAAAACCTTTGTGTTAATATGGGTTCTATAAAACATTAACTGTTCTTTTAGATTATACTTCCTTCTCAAAATAGACTATCATTTCATCTTTTCTATTTAAATATTGTACTCTTCAAGTGAATTAAGCCAAATATACTGCACTCTCTTGATACATTTATTTGAGTTCTGTTCTGTACTTTAGCTGAATGAAATGGGTAATTTCCCAGTAGACAATTATAATAAAAATATTCCATCCTCAAATAACAAGTACTTTTAGATACCAGCCAATATTTGTTTTTAAGGGAAACTCAATTGTGGACTTTATGGGTGAAAAGTTTCTGAATTCCTTATATTTTAAATGCAGTTATGGTTGTTTAAACTGCCATAGTAAGCCTTGTTAATAACACACACATAATATTGTTTCCTTGGCATCAGGTTAGTAAGAAAATATGTATTATTCTCTAGGCATAGAGGAAGACATTTAGTAAAAAGATATGAGCTGAAAACCACAGTATTTTACCCTAGTATATGAGCAGGCTGTTTGTTTATTGGCAAGATTCAGGTGTAGTTGGAGCCTTGTTTTTGCGTTAGCAACTTAATTTAGCTTACATTGTCCCTGTGACTACACAGGATATTATTCATTAATTAAGATGTAATTGTAAAGTCACCATAATTATCTCACAAATGTGTTAATTAGACTCTCTCTAAATTACAATGATTACATTTACTTCCTTTGGAAACATGTTCTTGAGATGTAAATGGGCTCTGACACCCATGTTTGTCTTCTCTTTGTGAAAAGTTTATAAGCACAATAACTTTCCCATTCTACCCCCATTCACATGGACACAAATCTCCTTGGACTGGGGATTGGGATTTAGTGGAGCTGTAAACTGAAAGGACTCATGGCTAAGGTAAAAAAAAAAAAATGCCATATCAGCCAATGCAATTCTAGTAAATAGCATTCTGAAATTTCCAATTTTCTGTCCTATGATGGAACACAGCATATCCACTCAAGAATCCTTTCCCAGTTACTCAGTAGCACAAGGAGATAGGATGAACTGATAAAGATGCTTATCTTCGAGTGATGACACTCCCCTATGCATCTCCCTTCACTCCATCTCTGCCTTCTTCACCCCATCCAACCCTTTCTAAAATGTTGAATGACCTAATATTGTTCTTTGCTGCCCATTGAGGACTGTTCTCTTGGCCTTCCTTTCCCAATTACCCCATGTCCCAGACCGTTCTTTCTCTTTTCTGCTCTTTGTCTCCTAAGGCTAATATTATGGACAACACCAACAATTCCTCCATCTCCACAATCTTTAAAACATTTTTTCCTTAGGGCCTTCCACATCTCAACTCAAAGAAATGATGCTGATTACAATATTTATAGGTTCTTGCAGTAAGCACAGCCTATAACTCAGGAAACTGCCTACTTGTTATATGCACTGAGTAAGTACTACTGGGCTCCCTCATTCATTTTCTCTACACCGTGAAAGAGGTTCTCTTCTTTCTTTTATTTCTTATTTTTCAAGTCTTTGCCTTTTTGGGTGTAAAATGATGTTCATACATTCCAACACAAAGTTGAAAAGCAACTACCAGAGGACAACAAAAAAAGTTCACAGACCATCTGGACTAGAAATGGCATAGGTTTCATCCCAAGGGCCAACTTTATTGATATTGCCTGTTTTGTAGTGTTAGTATTCTGAGGCCTTCTCTGGGTTCAATGGTAAAGAATGTCATACTGATAAGCATTCTCTACCATTAACATGAAAATGAGAGAGAGCAGCCTGTGTGTAAAGGATTTTGTGTATTTTTCCTTTCCATTTTATACCACAACATCTCAATAAACCTGCCATTTTTCTACATAATGATATACAAATATGACTGGAGATTTGAAAACACTGGAGCTTAGAGAAGGTACCAACAGATGAGTCATTCATTCTTCTTCTCTCTTCTCCCCAAAATTGTGTTTCCAAGGTCTTCAGAATTTATAACAGTATACTCTAGTGGGCCAAATATTACAACTAGGCAGTTTTGGAGGTAGCCTGAAGCAGCAACCAAAAGTTTAATTTATGGAATTGCCACCATTAAGGTCACTTTATTCTTGTGAAGGCAGTGAAGATGTTATAACAAAATGTAACTACGTTCCTTGAAAAATAGAATACATAAAGTTCTCAGTAGCCACCACTGTTGACATTGATGATATTATCAGATTAGCTACTATTATCTACTGGTAGGCAAAACCAGGCATTGGAAGGGGCCGGGTATTTTGCTGTAGAATAAAAATAGAAGGGTTATAGTTTGGGGCACAGACAAGGAATTACAGATCTTGGTGTGAGAGTTCTGGATACCAGAGATATTAGAACACAAAGATTGCAAGTCAGACATCCCAATGTCAAATATATTCTCCTCCACAGGTAGATAGTTTTGAAACAGATAAAACTATGTACTCTGTGTGTGTGAGAGAGATAGGTAAGACAGAAATCAAGAAAAAGTGAAAGAATAAGACAAAGGTACATCCCTTTACTAGGCATCTAGCCCTAATTTCATGGCCTTCCTGCCTTCTGGCTACTACAACTTGAACTTTATTCCCTGTAAATTACCTCTAGGTTGCACTCCTTCAATTCAATAAATGTTTGCTTTGTGCTCTATTGTATCTAAAAAATTTGTGTAAACAAAGGTGCAAGTGATTGATGGTGGCCTAATAAACAACTGGCTTAAGCCAATGTTCGACCAAAACTGGTCAAGGCAAAAGAGAAAGCAGCTAGAAAAAAGTCAACAAGAATTCAAAAATGAGGGGTATACCTAGTATCCAAAATAGCAAAAAATTGAAAAAAAAGAGAATTGTGAATAAGAAACAAATAACCACATCCATATACAGCAAGATCATAGCTCTTTAAAGATAGAGGCACCTTAGGCCCTGAAGATAACCAGGCCACCCTGATAAAACTCTTTACACAGTGAAACCATAAGGAAGGAAATGTGAAAAAATTAGCCATCAGTGTTTGGGTATAGTATCAGTGGGAGCTAGATAAAGAGTAAGTTGATAAGTGGTGAGCTCTTCTACCTAGAAACAGAGTCTGCATGGAAAAGTAACCTCATTCTCTAAAGGTCCTCTTCAGTGTTTTCTCTCTTTCCTCATGAATGTTTCACAGACCTAGTGTAAGGCTTTTTAGAAGGCCTAAGCACTGGAGTGATTATGTTGCTTTCTCCTCCATGTAAATCAAAATAAAAATAATACTAAATCATTAAATAAGCATATGTAAGGTGAATAAACTCATTTTGTCATTATGACTAGTTCAATGCTTTTTTAAAAAATCAAAGATCAGAGAGAAGATGGCGGAGGAGTGAATGGGAGTCACACTGACCTCCTCCCAAAACCAAACTGGAATGGCAACTAAATAATGGAGTAATCACGGGGAAAACAATGGAACGATAGTGGGAGAGGAGCCTTGGAGCCGAGGACAGTGGATTCGACTCTCACACATCCCAACGGGTGAGAAGTGCGGTGGAGGCTCGAGAGGGTGGGCTGGGTGCCCACGGGCACTGGCCCCAGAGGGACATTGAAACGGCCAGTTAGCTTCCCCCGAGAAGAACGGGGTCTGAATCATAAACAGGAACCCCTAAACTACAGCAGATAAAGCCAAGAAAATACAGACAAAACGCAACACCAAAAAGCTTAGGGGCGCTCTCTGCCAGAGACAGGTGGCTGGGGATGCAAAGAGACATTTAAAGGGCAAACATAATGTTGCAGTTGCAGCCACCCTCCTTAATCTCTGGGTAGAAGCGGCAGCAGGGCGGGCTGGTGCCTGGGAAAAGATTGGTGAGGAAAACTTTGTGAAGAGAACTGAAACGGTGGCCGGTGGAGCCCCAGTGATGGCACGCCTCCCACTCTGCAGCTACCATCTCACTCAGGCATAAGGGACTCAATTAACCTGCCTTTTGTGCACTCCGCACACAGTTTGTACGCCTCTGAGCTGCTGGGCTGAGTGCACACTGGCTGGGAGAGACTGGAGACGGAGGTAATGGGGAAAGAACGGGAGGAGGAACCGGGAAGTCCTGACTCCCTCCCTGTCCTGTAGTCTCCATTGTGGGCTGGAAAGGCGCAACCGAAGAGGCAGAAGCTGGGAGCGCATGAACCAAACTGCCTGCGATTGAAACGGAGTCCACACAGGGGGTGGATCCTTGGCCGAAAGGGTCACAGAACTGACCAGAGACCCCTGAGGAGAGACTAGAAACTGAGACATTGGGAAAAAAACTGGAGGAGGAACCGGGGAGTCCCGACCCCTTCTCCTTGCCATAGTCTCCATTGCGCAGGAAGAGGCCACACCCCCAAAGAGCCAAAAGATGAAAAGCACACATAGACACCCCCAAATCACCCAGAGCAGGCGCACACACTTGCGCCAAGTGACCGGCGAGGGTTTGCGAGCATGTGAGTGACCTGTGGGGGCTGGCGAACGCTTGCACCGGCCGGCAAGGCCTCCCACAGACTGGCACCGATATGGCCTGCGAGGGAGTGCACAGAGCAGCAAGGGCAGGTGTAAATTGACCCGCCCGCCCGCGATTGCAGAGAGGCCCACAAAATTAGTAGAGCTGCCCAGAGCCCCTGGAGGAGAGACCAGAGACAGGACTAACCGGAGAGTCCTGGAGCTGACTTCTTCCCATTTCCGTAGTCCCCATTTGGCGACGGCAAGCAATGCACCCAAAGAGCCAAAAGCGGGGAAAACACACAATAGAAGACCCTAAACTGACCAGTGCCGCGGAGCTCGCCGGCCAGGGGGGCCAGATGAGTACACGAGGTCAAGAATAAGCCACCTGGTCTAGGGCAAGCACATGCCAGCCCACGCAGGCTGGGGACCCTGCCTCGCTGGGAGTGCACTCAAGGAGCCCACGTGAGAGTGCAGAGAGATTAAAAAAAAAAAATAACACAGCCCTGACCGAAGGGGTCACAGAGCTACTCCAAGCAGGAGTCAGACACAGGCATTAGCCTCCTGGAACGCTCAAACAAACAACCCAAGGCCCTACAGGGTCAACAACTGACATCATCAGAGGCAGGCCCAGAAAAAAAGTAAAGGACAAAAATATTTAACAGACTCTCACAAAAATGGGAAGAAAAAGAAGTTCCCCCCAAATGAGTGGAAAAGGGGACTCCCCGCAGAAAGAGCTAACTGAAATAGAGGCAAGGGAACTATCAGATACTGAATTCAAAACAATGGTTCTAAGGAAGCTCATTGAACTCGGGCAGCTCAAAGAGAACTATGACAAACTGCAGAGAAACTATCAGGATCTTACAGCAAACCATATCAGCCTGGAAAGGGACATAGAAACTATCAAGAATACACGACAGGATATGAAGAACACCATTTCTGAATTGAAGAACACAGTAGAAGGAATCCAAAGCAGGCTGGATGAAGCCGAGGATCGAGTCAGTGAGATGGAGGACAAGGTAGAAAGAAGCTCCCAGAAAGAACAAGAAATGGAAAAAGACTCAAAAAGAATGAAGAGGCATTTAGGGAAATGCAGGACAACCTGAAACGCAATAATATCCGTATAATAGGGGTGCCAGAAAGAGAAGAAGAGAAGCAAGAGATAGAGAACCTCCTCGAAAAAATAATGATGGAAAATATCCCTAATTTGAGGAGAGAAAGTCTCTCATGGATCCAGGAGGCACAGAGGACCCCACTCAAGAAGGACCCAAGGAGGTCCACTCTAAGACACATCATCATTAAAATGGCAAATGTCAAAGACAAAGAGAGAATCCTCAAGGCAGCAAGGGAGAAGGAGAAAGTAACATACAAGGGGGCCCCGATATGCCTAGGAGCTGACTTCCCAACAGAAACACTACAAGCCAGAAGGGAATGGCAACAAATATTCCAAGGCATGAAAACCAAGAGCCTACAGCCAAGGCTGCTCTACCCAGCTGAGCTCTCCATTAAAACAGAAGGGGAATTACGGAGTTTCCCAGACAAGAGAAGGCTAAAAGAATACATCTCTACTAAACCAGCACTCCAAGATATGCTAAGGGGACTGGTTTAAGCAGATGAAGGAAAAGAATGAGAGAGAGAGGAACACAGGTACAAAGAGAAAAGATGAGTAAGTTTCTATCAGTAATATCTCTCACTGTGAATGGACTAAATGCCCCAATCAAAAGACACAGGGTAGCTGAATGGATAAGAAAACATGACCCACACATATGCTGCCTACAAGAGACCCACCTCAGAGCAAGAGACCTATACAGATTGAAAGTAAAGGGATGGAAGAAAAATATTCCAAGCAAATGGGCATGAGAAAAAGGCCGGGGTTGCCATACTTATATCAGACAAAGTAGATTTCAAAACAAAGGCCATAAAGAGAGACCCAGAGGGGCACTTTTTCATACTTAAAGGAAGACTCTATCAAGAAGACATCAACATTGTAAACTTATATGCTCCCAATATGGGAGCCCCCAACTTTATAAGGATACTGTTGGATGACTTCAAAAAAGATATAGAGAGCAACACACTGATAGTAGGGGATTTCAATACCTCACTGTCAAAAATGGACAGATCTTCCAAACAAAACATTAAAAAACATATTGTGGTGCTGAATGACACACTGAATCAAATAGACTTAACTGACATATATAGAACCTTACATCCCAAAGAAGAAAAATACACATTCTTTTCAAATGCTCATGGCTGGTTTACAAAAGAGACCACATGATAGGACACAAAGCAAGCCTCAGCAAATTCAAGGAAATTGAAATAATACCAAACTTTTTCTCAGACCACAAGGCCTTGAAACTCGAAATCAACCTCAAAGAGAAACTTCAAAAACTTGGAAACTCATGGAGACTGAACAGTACACTATTAAACAATGAATGGGTCAATAATGAGATAAGAGAAGATATCAAAAAATTTCTGGAAACAAATGAAAATGAACAGACAACAGTCCAAAACCTATGGGACACAGCAAAGGCAGTCCTGAGAGGGAAGTTCATAGCAATACAGGCTTACCTAAAAAAGATAGAAACATTTCAAATAAAAGACCTAACACTACAACTTCAAGAACTGGAGAAACAACAACAAATAAATCCCAGAGCAAGGAGAAGGAAGGAAATAGTCAAGATTAGAGCAGAACTGAATGACATAGGGACAAAAAGAACAATTCAGAGGATCACCAATCCAGAAGCTGGTTCTTTGAATAGATAAATAAAATTGACAAGCCTTTAAGCAGACTCACCAAGAAAAAAAGGGAGAGGACCCAAATTAATAATATCAGAAATGAAAGAGGAGAAATAACAACTGATACCACAGAAATACAAAGGATCGTCAGAAACTACTATAAACAATTATATTCCAAGAAATTTGTAAATCTTGATGAAATGGACACATTTTTAGAAAAGTGTAATCTTCCAACACTGCAGGAGGAAGAAACAGAAAGCTTGAACAGACCGATAACAACTGGGGAAATTGAAGCAGTCATCAAGAAATTCCTGGCACACCAAAGCCCAGGGCCGGATGGTTTCACAGGAGAATTTTATAAAACATTTAAGGAAGAGCTAACCCTGTCCTTCCCAGACTATTCCAAAAAATCCAAGAGGAGGGAAGACTCCCAGACTCTTTCTATGAGGCCAGCATCACCCTGATCCCAAAACCAGATAAAGACCCCACAAAGAAAGAAAACTACAGGACAATTTCGCTGATGAACATAGATGCTAAAATCCTCAACAAAATTTTGGCAAACCGCATCCAGCAATATATTAAAAATATTATCCACCACGATCAAGTGAGATTCATCCCAGGGATGCAGGGATGGCTCAATATATGCAAATCAGTAAAAGTGGTACATCACATAAATAAAAGAAAAGGCAAAAACCACATGATCGTCTCGATAGATTCAGAAAAAGCATTCGATAAAGTACAGCACCCATTTATGATCAACACACTCAGTAAAATGGGAATAAATGAGGCATTCCTCAACATAATAAAGGCCATATATGAAAAACCTACAGCCAATATCATACTCAACAGGCAAAAAATGAAAGCTTTCCCACTAAGATCGGGAACACGACAAGGATGTCCACTCTGACCACTTCTTTTCAACATCGTATTGGAAGTTCTAGCCACAGCCCTCAGACAAGAGAAAGAGATAAAAGGCATCCAAATAGGAAAGGAGGAACTAAAACTGTCATTGTTTGCAGATGACATGATAGTGTACATAGAGAACCCTGTAGACACTACCAAAAACTCCTCAATCTAATAAGTGAATTTGGCAAAACAGCAGGATACAAAGTCAACATTCAGAAATCAAAGGCATTTTTGTACACCAGCAATGCAATAGAAGAAGAAGAAATCGCAGAAAAAATACCATTCTATATAGCAAAAAGAAAAATAAAGTACCTAAGCATAAATTTAACAAAAGACGTAAAAGACCTGTATGCAGAAAACTATACAACATTGAAAAAAGGAATTAAGGAAGACAGAAATAAATGGAAGCATATACCGTGCTCATGGATTGCAAGAATTAATATCATCAAAATGTCCATACTACCCAAAGCAATTTATAGATTCAATGCAATCCCTATTAAGATACAATGACGTATTTCACAGATAGAACAGTCATTTCAAAAATTTATATCGAACCGTAAACGACCCTGAATAGCTGCAGCAATTTTGAGAAAGAAACACAAAGTAGGAGGGATCACAATACCGGATATCAAACTCTACTACAAAGCCACTATACTCAAAAAAATCTGGTACTAGCACAAGAAGAGACCCATAGACCAATGGAACAGAATAGAAAGCCCAGAAATAAGCCCAGGTCTCTATGGAAATCTAATATTTGACAAAATGGGCAGAAGCATAAAATGGAGCAATAATAGCCTCTTCAACAAATGGTGTTGGGAGAAATGGACGGCTACATGCAAAAAATTGAAATTGGATCATCAGCTGACACCATATACAAAAATAAACTCAGATGGAGAAAAGACTTAAATATAAGTCGCAACACCATCAAAGTCCTAGAGGAGAACTTTGGCAGGAATCTCTCAGATATCCCACGCACCAATTTTTTCACTGATATGTCTCCTAAAGCAAGGGATATAAAGGAAAGAATAAACAATCGGGACCTCATCAAAATAAGAAGCTTCTGCATGGCTAAAGAAAACATCAGCAAAATGAAAAGGAAGCCAACCGTGTGGGAATATATATTCGCTAATGATACATCAGATGGAGGTCTGATCTCCAAGATATATAAAGAACTCACTTGACTCCACTCCAAGAAGACAAACAATCCAATCAAAAAATGGGCAAAGGACCTGAGCAGATGCTTTTCTAAGGAGGAGATACAGAAGGCCCAGAGGCATTTGAAAGGATGCTCAGCATCACCAGCCATCAGAGAAATGCAGATCAAAACCACAATGAGGTACCATCTCACACCAGTCAGAATGGTCATCATAAACAGATCAACAAACAACAGGTACTGGTGAGGCTGTGGAGAAAAGGGAACCCTAGTCCACTGTTGGTGGGAATGCAGACTGGTGCCGCCATTGTGGAAAGCCGTGTGGAATTTCCTCACAAAACTGAAAATGGAACTGCCTTTTGATCCAGTGATTCCCCTGCTGGGACTATACCCTAAGAACCCCAAAACGCCAATACAAAAGAACCTATGCACCCCAATGTTCATAGCAGCCCCATTGACAATAGCCAAGTGTTGGAAGCAACCTAAATGCCCATCAGTAGATGATTGGATCAAAAAATAATGGTACATATACACAATGGAATACTACGCAGCAGAAAGAAAAAAAGAAGTACTAAGCTTCGCGACAGCATGGATGGAACTGGAGAGCATTATGCTAAGCGAAAGAAGCCAGAGGGTGAAAGACAAATACCATATGATCTCACCTATAAGCGGAACCTAACCAACAATACAAAGATGCAAGGAATATATGACCAGGAACACTGAAAGGAAAAGAAATCAACAGAGACAAGAGGGAAGGAGAGGCGGGGCAGGGAAAGGGAAGGGAAGGGGAAAGTCAAGGAACATATAGCAAGGACTCATGGACAAAACCAAAGGGGAAGAGCTGAGGGAGGGAAGGAGGGAGGGGGCAAGGGAAAGTGGTGGGGGGGAGGCAGAGTCAAATGTATTTAAAAAGTAAATAAATAAATAAATAAAAAATAATCAAAGATCAAACATTTCCTTAAAAATATTTTTTTGTGCCATATGAATGTACTTAGTTATTTTATACAGTAACCCAGGTCTCCTTGTCTCTATTTCTTGTGAGTTATATATCCCCTTATTCCTCCTTCAATATAGGATCATGAAACAACCACTGGATGCATGGGCTGTTTCCACGGAGAGAGAGGGAAGTAGAAGGAGGAGGAAGAGGAGGATGGGGAGGAGAAGAAGAAGAGGGTGAGGGGAGGAGAGGAGAGAGAAGAGGAGGGGAGAGGAGAGAAGAGGGACAGAGAGGAGAAGAAGGGGAGGGTAGGGGAGGGGCTGCTTACTGTTTTCTGTATTTGGTTAGGCTTAGGGTCAATCTGGTTCATAATATCTAGAAGCTATTTCTTTGAAGTACAACCTTCAGGGGTTAAGAATGCTTCAAAGGAGGTCACAAGCATGTTAACAATGATTAGCAACAGTGCTAAGATCATCAGCCATTAGGCAGATTTCCTCACTTTTACAAAAAACATAGTAACATTCAGCTTCCAGGGAAGTTATACCAAAGGCAGCAGCACTTCCTTGTCCAGATGACTTTTCTTTTGTATTATATAATTAAACTAGAAACTTGCTTTTAAAAAAGAAAATTATAATTTAGCTCTAGGGCTCCTGGTGAACTGAATTTCCTGTATGCCCTACTTAACCTATACTAGAATATTGATTTGGCCATGGGATTTGGAATCAGTCAAGCTTTGATTTGGGGTCATGAGTAAGTTATTTTAAATTCTATCTTAATTCCTTCATCTGTTCCTTTGAACCTGGACCTCTTCTGGTGTGCCTTATCTTAGTAATTGCTACAATCACATAATTAACCAGTTGCTGAAACACGAAACCTAGGGGTATGTAATAGTCAACTCAGGCTGTCATAACAAAGTACTACAGACTACGTAGCTTAAATAATAGATATTTCTTTCATTTGTGAGGATTAGAAGTCAGAGATCAAGGTGCTGGCAGCTTTCGTTTCTTCTAAAGCCTCTTTCCTTGACTTGCAGATGGCCACTTTCTGTGTCCTCCCATGATTGCCACTCTGTGCACACCTATCTCTGGTATCCCTTTCTTTTATTATAAGGACACAAGTTCTATTGGTTTAGGGCCCCACCCTTAAGACTTCATTTAACATTAATTACCTCCCTCAAGGCACTATCTCGCAATATAGTAACAATGGCAGTCAGGGCTTCAAACTATGGATTTGGAGCACAATTTAGTTTATTTCAGAGTGATCATTAACATTTACTTTACAAATTTAATATATTGCCAAGACCTTTTATAACCACTTAAATTTCTCTTAAATCAAGAAAATTTATTCTACATCAACCAAAATCAGTTGGTTCAAGCTATCATGATTACCTTTTGCCTGAATAAATATCATTTCCTAACATCTCCTTGTATCCATTTTCTTCTTCCTCTAATATATCCTACAATCAGCTAGTGATTGCTTCAAAACACACATTTGAAGAGGTCATTCTCCTCTTTAAAATATTTCACTGACCTCTAATGGCCGAAAATCTGTAACACACTTATCACATGATCTGGCCCTTCCCTAACTTTCCAGCCTCCATGGATACCATGTACACCTTACTCTTCTGCTCCTGGCATACTGGTCTACTTTCACAGTTTCCCAAAAACCCCATGTTCCCTCCCATAAAAGCTTTTGTACCCTTCTATTTCACCAATTTCACTCACTCCCTCAGGAAAATCTTCCTTGATCTGTATGACTAGGGCAGTCCCTCTAATTATTTGTTCTTGCATCCATTATTAATATTCATCACAGTTGTAATTTTAATTCATTTATGAGATTATTTGATTGTTATCTGATTCTCCCACTAGACTGTAAGCTCCTTCAAAATATTGCTGTGACAATTGAATGAAATAATGAATATAAAATACTTTATTCATAGCCTGGCACATAGTAAATATTAAATTGATTTGAGCTTTCATTTTTGCTGTGGAGAGATTCTCAGCCATGGCATATATTCCATTGGTTTAGCTTAGTTTTCCTCACTTGGCTTTTCTCTGTTTTTATTATTATTATTTTTTATTTATAAATCATGTTAATGTTATTACACTTGTCTCAATTTTTCCCCTTTACCCTCAGCTTCATCTAGTCTGCTTTTGATTCCTTCTACTGTGTTCTTCAATTCAGAAATTGTATTCTTCATTTCCTCTTGCCCCTTGTTGATAGTTTCTATGTACTTTTCATGCTGATATACTTCTCAGTAAGTTCGTCATAGTTTTCTTGTAGTTTTTACCCCCATCCAACCATCCTACCCCCATACCCAACTCCCACAGTCAATTCCCACTCTGTTGTCCATGTCCATGGGTCATTCATATGTGTTCTTTGTCTAGACCCTTCCCCCTCTATCAACCATAGTCCTCTTACTACTCCCCTCTGGTCACTTGCAGTCTGCTCCATGTTTCTTTGCCTGTGGTTTATTTTGTTCATTAGTTTATTTTGTTGAATAGAGACCACTTATAGGTGAGATCATATGGTATTTGTCTTTCATCAACTGGCTTCTTTCACTTACCTTAATATTCTCCAGTTCCATACATGTTGTCGAAAAACATAGGAGTTTCATCTCTCTCTCTTTCTTTCTTAATGCATATTGATTTTATTTATTTTTTAAATGTCAAAGATAATTAAAAATATCAAAAAATTAAAACCATTATAGAGTCTCAGCAATTAAACCAACATGACACCATCATGAAATATAATGAACATTCTAGAGACAAACATATATATCTGATTAATATATATGTGATTAAGTTGATATTTCAGATCAATGGAGAAAATAAGGCTTATTCAACAAATAAGGTGCATGGAACATTATTACTTGAAATAAAACAAATAGAGAGCCCTATTTCACACATTATACAAAAAATATTCAGGTGAGTTAAAAATCAATATGTAGAATCTAAGGAGTTTTAGAAGAAAATAGAATTAATATTTTTCATGACCTGAAGTAAAATATTCAAACCCAGAAGCTATAAAGTAAATATTGACAATATGACTATATTAAACATTTAACTATATAGTAATAAATATAAAAAAAGTTAACGGACAAGAAATAGAATAGAAAAGTATTTGCAACACATTTAAAACATGGCAATTAGGTTTTTTGGGTTTTTTTGTGGGGGGGCACTCTACAAACCTTTAATCAATAAATGGGTAAAGAATATCAAAAAGTCATTTAAAGCTTTTTTTAAAAACTAATAGAAATAGGCAAGATATACACTAAAACTGGCTTAGTTTCAACAAATAGTAAAGGAAAAATTAAAATAACATTTTCACATTGCCACAATCAGATTAATGAGTATTAAAAATATTGGTAATATCAAGTATTGGCAACTCTGAAAGGAACTGGGTATTCATAGAAACTTTTTCTTCATCTTAAAGCAGTTCCTTCAGCATATTTTGCAGTGCAGGTTTGGTGGACTTGTATTCTTTCAGCCTTCTTTTGTCTGGGAAACTCCTTATTTCACCTTCCATTTTAACTGAGAGCCTTCCTGGGTAGAGCACTCTTGGTTGCAGGCCTTTGCTTTTCATGACTTGGAATATTTGATGCCACTCCCTTATGGCTTGCAATGTTTCTGCTGAGAAATCAGCTGCTAGCCATATAGAGGCTCTCTTATATGTTACTACCTCTTTCTCTCGTCCTTGCTTTAGGATAATCTGTTTGTCTTTGATATTTGCCATTTTAATGATGATGTGTCTTGGAGTGGGCCTCATTGGGTTCCTCTTGAATGGGACCCTTTGTGCTTCCTGGACTTGTGTGTCTTTTTCTCTCCTCCCATTAGGGTAGTTTTCCATCACGACTTTTTCAAAGAGTTTCTCTATCCCTTCCTCATTCTCTTCTTCTTCTGGTATCCCTATTATACGGATATTATTACATTTCAGGTTGTCCTGCATTTCCCTAAATGCTTCTTCATTCTTTTTGAGTATATTTTCATTTTCCTGCTCTTTTTGGGAGCTTTTTTTACCTTGACCTCCAGCTTGCTGATTCGGTCCTGAGTTTCCTCTAGCCTGCTTTTGATTCCTTCTACTGTGTTCTTCGATTCAGAAGATGTATTCTTCATTGCCTCTTGTCTATAATTAATAGTTTCTATGTCCTTTTTCATGCTGATATAGTTTGCAGTAAGTTTCTTGTAGTTTCTCTGTAGTTTTTGATAATTCTCTCTGAGCTCACTGAACTCTTTGAGATTCCATAGAACCGTTGTTTGGAACTCAATATCTGATAGTTTACTTGCCTCTATTCCATTGAGTTCTCTTTCTGAGGATTCCTCCTTTCCTTTCGAGTGGGGGTATTTCTTAGTCTTCCCATTATTTGTGAGACTCTTCTCTTTTGCTTCTGATTCTTAAGTCGATCTGTCTTTATTTCCTGACATTGTGGTGTGAACTTCTATAATAAGACACTGCTGCTTTTACTTTCTGGATCTTCATCTGCTGATATCAGATGTTGACTCTGTCTGAACTTAGGCAGTCTATTCGAGACATCCAGGAATCTTCTGTCTGTGGCTGTCTCCTTCATCTGTTAATCTAGTCACTCTGCACTCAGCAGGCCCCCTTAGACATCTCAGGACAGAGCAGAGTCCCTCCTGGGGATGGGGTTATTGGGTCCCCTTACGCTGGTGCATATGGGGGAGAAGTCTGCACTGCAATCCCACCAGCTACTCTCTCGATTCTCTCCCCAAAGCCTCCATCCCCAGTCTCTCCTCAAGTGTCGCCAGACCTCCCTGCGTCCCTTTTAGCCAGGGATCTACTGTCTGTAGATGCCACTCTGCACTCAGTAGCAGCTTAGAGAGCACAGGGCAGGATGGAATCCACCTGGGGGTGGTGCTATGGGGTCCTTTGACTCTCTTGCTGCTCAGGGGAAGTGGTCTCTTCCTGAGCAAAATGGCTGCTGCTGCATGGGAGATGACGCAGCACTGAGATCACTCCTGCTACACTCTCAGTTCTCTCCCCAAAGCCTCCTTCCCGAATCTCGTCATGCTTCTCTAGCCCAGTCTGCCCCCGCCTTCGCTGGAGACCAGGGTAAATGGATACATATAAAATTTTTTAATTAATTATTTTATTTTTTTCAAATACATTTGTCTCTGCATTCCCCCCACCACTTTCCCTTGCCCCCTCTCCCGCTCCCTCTAGCAACAAGAAAAAAAGTACCTAGGAATAAACTTAGCCAAGGAGGTAAAAGACCTATTTGCAGATAACTATACAACATTGAAGAAAGAAATTAAGGAAGACAGAAATAAATGGAAGCACATACCGTGCACATGGATTGGAAGAATTAATATCATCAAAATGTCCATACTACCCAAAACAATTCATAGATTCAATGCAATCCCTATTAAGATACCAATGACGTATTTCCCAGAAATAGAACAGACATTTCAAAAATTTATATGGAACAATAAACGATCCGGAATAGCCACTGCAAATTTGAGAACGAAACACAAAGTAGGAGGGATCACAATACCGGACATCAAACTACTACAAAGCCACTATACTCAAAACAATCTGGTATGACACAAGAACAGACCCATAGACCAGTGGAACAGAATAGAAAGCTCAGAAATAAGCCCAGGTCTCTATGGACATCTAATATTTGACAAAGGGGGCAGAAGCATAAAATGGAGCAATAATAGCCTCTTCAACAAATAGTGTTGGGAGACCTGGATGGCTACATGCAAAAAATTGTAACTGGATCATCCGATGACACCATACACAAAAATAAACTCAAGATGGATAAAAGACTTAAGTATAAGTCACAACACAATAAAAGTCCTAGAGGAGAACATTGGCAGGAAACTCTCAGATATCCCACCCAGCAATTTTTTCACTGTTATGTCTCCTAAAGCAAGGGACATAAAAGAAAGAATAAGCAAGTGGGACCTCATCAAAATAAGAAGCTTCTGCACGGCTAAAGAAAACATCAGCAAAATGAAAAGGGAGCCAACTCTATGGGAAAATATATTTGCTAATGATACATCAGATAGAGGTTTGATCTGCAAGATATATAAAGAACTCACTTGACTCCACTTCAAGAAGTCAAATGATCCAATCAAAAAATGGGCAAAAGACCTGGGCAGACGCTTTTTCAAGGAAGAAATACAGAGAGCTCAGAGACATTTGAAAGGATGCTCAGCATCACTAGCCATCAGAGAAATTCAGATCAAAACCACAATGAGGTACCATCTCACACCGGTCAGAATGGCCATCATAAACAGATCAACAAACAACAGGTACTGGTGAGGCTGTGGTGAAAAGGGAACCCTAGTCCACTGTTGGTGGGAATGCAGACTGGTGCCGCCATTGTGGAAAGCAGTGTGGAATTTCCTCAAAAAGCTGAAAATGGAACTGCCTTTTGATCTAGTGATTCCCCTGCTGGGACTATACCCTAAGAGTCCCAAAACGCCAATACAAAAGAACCTATGCACCCCAATGTTCATAGCAGCCCCATTGACAATAGCTAAATGTTGGAAGCAACCTAAATGCCCATCAGTAGATGACTGGATCAAAAAACCATGGTACATTTACACAATGGAATACTACGCAGCAGAAAGAAAAAAAGAACTACTAAGTTTCGCGACAGCATTGGTGGAACTAGAGAGCATTATGCTAAGGGAAATAAGCCAGGTGGTGAGAGACAAATACCATATGATCTCACCTATAAGTGGTACTTAACCAACAATACAAAGATACAAAGTAAATAAGACCAGCAACACTGAAAGGAAAAGAAACCAACAGAGACAAGAGGGGTGGGGAGGGGAGGACAGGGGAAAAGGAAGGGAATGGGAGGCTCGGGGAATGTGTAGCAAGGTCTCACGGAAAAAACCAAAGGGGAAAGATTGAGGGAGGGAGGGGGGAGGGGGCAGGTGAAGGAGGTGGGGGAAAGGCAGAGACAAATGTATTTGAAAAAATAAAGAAAATAAATTAAAATTAAAAAAGTATGCAAAGAGGCCCACTCCAAGAGACATCATAATTAAATCCCGAAAGGTAAAGATAAAGTGAGAATCTTTAAAGCAACAAGGGAAAGGAAGTTAATTATCTATGAAGGAGTTCCCATAAGACTTTCAGCTGATTTCTCAAAAGAAACTTTGCAGGCTAGAAGAGATTGGCAAGAACTACTCAAAATCATGAAAAGCAGGGACCTACAGCCAAGACTGCTCTACCCAGTAAAGCTATGATTTAGAATAGAAAGGCAGATAAAGAGCTTCCCACACAAGAAAAAAAAAAAAAAAACTAAAGGAGTTCATCCATACCAAATCATCATTATATGAAGTGTTAAAGGGACTTATTTAAGAAAAAGAAAACAAATACTTTGAATAGTAAAATGGCAATAAATACACATCTATCAAGAAAGGAATCTAAAAAACAAACTAAGCAAATAAGAGCAGACACAGAATCATGGATATGGAGAGCGTTTTAATGGTTGTCAGATTGGAAGAGAGATGTGGGGGATTGGGTGAAGAGGTGAGGGGATTAAGAAGTACAAATAGGTTGGTAGTTACAGAATAGTCATGGGGATGTAAAGTTCAGTATAGGAAATGGAATAGCCAAAGAACTTAAACGTGTG
The DNA here is from genome assembly GCF_021234165.1 of Pteronotus mesoamericanus. Classification (NCBI taxonomy): domain Eukaryota; kingdom Metazoa; phylum Chordata; class Mammalia; order Chiroptera; family Mormoopidae; genus Pteronotus; species Pteronotus mesoamericanus. Next base: position 2,194,316 of record NW_026555150.1, read on the forward strand.
ACCCATGGATATGAACAATGATGCGGGGGATTCCTGAGGGAGTGAGGTGTGCCAGGTGGAGGGGGCAAAGGAGGAAAATCAAGATAAGTGTAACAGCATAATTCATAAAATATACTTTTTAAAAATAAAAAAAGAATGGGTGCTAAGACATATTATTTCATCTCATGTTATATGTAGAGGATTCATGCCTTCTGTTCTTGTAGATCTGAAAAGCAAAATACATCATTTGTTTTATACTCAAATAAAACAAATAATTGCCCTACTATATCAGAGCATATAGACTCACTTTGGTAGTCAATCACAATTCTATCCTCCTCAAGTGCCAGAAGAACATACATAAATATGTTTTTTTTTTCAGTGATATGGCTATAAGGAGTGCCAGTATGAACTGCTTATTCCTTGATGGAAACACACAGGCCCAAATGTGTTCACCTCCATTTCAAGCTTGCCTTTGTCTTTGCTGTGGTTTACAGCTGGGCATTTTAGACAATAATATACAAAAAATTCCAAATTTTTAAAACATCAGATTACGAGTGATTATTCTCATTACTGGATTTTGTCTTAACAATAAGTTCAACCATAGTATAACTTTAAACAGTGATCTTCTCCAGTGAATTGAAGTGTTTATTCATAGCTCATTTACTGAAAGAGAGGACTTAAAGGAGAAGATAGCCAGCTGAGAGGGAAGAGCAAAATTACTTAAGTTGCAGCTTTAGGAAATGTGTCATGACAAACCAATTGTAAATAAAATGTAAGCAATCCTGAAATTTTGAGCCCGTGGAAGAATGGGGAATGATTTACAAACCACTTGTAGCACCTTTTCAGCAGTTGCTTCATCTGTAAACAAGAACATTGATCTAAAGAATCTAAACTCTAGATACCCTCTTACAGTCAAAGAATGTCATAGCTGAGAGGAGCCACATAAAAATACAAACACAAACACAGACATGTACACCCCATAGTAGAATTAGACAGTCACCTAGGTTTTACCACCATTTGAGAACATGATTGCAGTATGGCAGGTGCTGAAATGTGTAATTTGTGTGGCTATAAAAGAAGGGGAAAATGGAGAAATTGTGGTATCTGTTGCATACCTCTGCCCTGACTTCCTCCTCAGTAAATTAGACAGCATCTGATATACTGTAGTAGTTATGAGTACAGGATGCCAACATTGGAATCCATACTTAGACATTGCTTTCTAGCTATGTGACCTTGGGTAGGTTATTTAACTTCATGATCTCAGTTTCCTCTCCTTTAAAATAGGCACACAAATAGTACATGTAGTAAGGTTGCCAGGATTAAATTTCTGAAATACTTAGAGCAATACCTGGCATATGGTAGGTACTCAACAGTAGGTGTTATTTATTACTGTTAAATACTCTATATTTATCATTAAAATTAAATACTAACTTCCTGAATGTGGCCAGAGTCACTCCACAAGTTAAATGAAATATGTCTACATAAAATGTTTCCAATACTGAGATTCAATATTAGAGAAAAACATAGTTGCAGTAGAATTTTTCCCTTCTTTGGGAAGGTTCATTTAGTAAATCAAAAACAAAACGGATGGTAGTTACATAAATGGAATGTTAAAAAGTGAGAAAAGTGTATTCATACTGTCAAACAATGGAATATAAGACATTGTACAAAAGGTCTATGGAGAAATGGAAATGATTTATCCATTGAGAAAAATATACTTAATGATATAAAAAGGTAAAAACAATAGATAATTAAGTAAAACAAAGCAGGCAATAAAAGAGTACAGACAATATGATGTATCCCACATGTACATACAAAGTTAGACACACATTCTGTTTAATTTGAAAAAGACACACTAAATAATTAAAACAACTATACTGAATGGGAGAATTGTGACTTTTGAAATTTTTAATCTGCATTTTAAAAAATTTATCTACACAGAGAATTCTGTACTTACCCTGTGAATCTTTGTTTCAGTTCGTGCAACCAAGATAGACTATTGTGATTGTCAATTTGACACAAATATTTGTCAAAATATAAATTCATTTAATTCAACAAATGATCTGCCTAATGTTACAATGTAAGAAATTATTTTTTTATCAGAATAAATTCAGTTAAGCAGGTGGACATCGGGGTTGTCACACCAAGTAAAAAAATCCAGACATATCACATAGTTTGCACAACACCGATCAAAACTATCACCAAGAGCCAGCCACTGTAATACTTAAGTATCCATTCATTCACATTACTCTGTTCTGAGGTACATACTAAGGAAATTACAGATTTTTCACCCTCATAGAGCCAAATGCCAACAAGAATTTACTTTTAGCATTTGCTCTTATTTGTGTAAATATATTGTTTGTGTTGCCTATTGTCTTTATTTGAGTCCCTTCCATTTTGCACACCCCTAACAACACAGTGCTTAAATAGACACATAATGTATATGTCTATGAGGTGGACTCTGGAGGTTCCTTTTCAGGTGCCAGCTGAGGTGGCAGGTGGACTCTGTCCCACAGAGCACGCTCCGGGTCATCACGGATGGGGAAGTAAAATAAGTCATCCCAGACATTTTTCTCGGTCTGCCGGAGGAAGAGGGTGACACTTCCCTGTAGTGGAGAAGGCCCCTGAGCCCTTTTCTTGAAGAAGCTTCTATTGAGAACCACATGTGCAGGGGTATACAGCATGGGTGTAAAGCTCATCAATCAATGTCAGAAGGCTATGTTTACAGAAAACAAATAGAGATCATAGATAACAATTGAAGGAACACAACAGATTTGCCTCAGGTTAGGGTGGTGCCCATTCAGCCCTGAAACCTGGGAAACTGATCACATTCTATGCTCAACCCTAAACATCAGTACTCATTAATTCAAGAGCATTGTTAGCAAATTAAGTTTTATAGGACTTAACGCATTCCTTTTCCAGGCCTAATTGCCCCAGGAACTGCCCAATCCAGTTTAGGGCTGTACCTGCCTTTAATATTGTCTCAAGCCTGAGCAAGGCAGGCAGGGCAGAGCTGCCAAGAGATAAGGAAACTTCTTTCAGATAATGAGGGCTCCAGCCATATCAAACCGGAGGGGTGAGTGTTAATGAACAAATGGACCCGTGTAGGGGGGAGTGGTGCCCAGATGCTATTATCAAAACAACACCCCCCTTCCCCAGGGTCCCTCGCTTGTAGGTCCTTTGCCCGCCACCCTTGGAATTATGGCTCTGAATGGCAGAGTTTGGTGAAAAAGAAAGGAACCATTTATTCAAAAGTTATACAAATTTGATTAATGGCAAAATGTCGCTCTTAAACCTCAAAATGCCTTTAAAACAATCACCAGCACACACACAGTCCTGCCTTCCTTCCTTTGCCCAGTTAGGCCAGTCAGGCCAGTCAGGGGTACCATCCTTCAGAAGAAAAAGAACAGAAGCCTGGAGCTCGGCTAGGCAGGCCTCTCGCATGTCTCAGCACCATCTGCTGAGTCGCCGCGATCTCCAGCTCTTAATCCATAACCATGTGGCCCTTTCTCATAGCCCACTAGCAACAGCCCTTTCTCCCCTCTTTCTACCTACATGGTCTTCACACTGTTCCCCAGAGTCTGTGACTCTTTGTCTCTCCTGCAGGCCCCTGTCTCTCCTCTTTCCTCTCCCAGTTACATTCTATATTAAGTCTTTTAAACCTTCCTGATTAGCTTTGGTGATATGCAAAATAACCCTCTTTGCATATGAGGAATGAAGCTATCCTGTTATTGACATGCAAAATGAACTCAATGGACCTGCTCAAGGCTCCCATCCCCCATGGAAGCCCACCCTGGGTGGGGAGAATATATTTTTCTTGGACACCCCATTTTCTGGACCCTGTTACAAATACCCTTTGGGGGGCCCTCACTGTGCCCCATTACATGAGGGCCTTTATCCCTTTCTCCGTGTCCCACAAATCCATCCCTGATGGTCCATATGCGACTGGGCCTGTCTTAGGTTGCCCCTGCCATCATGGCATCTTACCTGTCATTGACTAACCAGCCTTCCTCCAGGTCCAAGCAGGGTGATATGAGGGAGCCCCTTGCAGCCCCTGCCAGGGGAACAGGTTTGGGCTCCTCAATGGCCTATTTTCCCAAGGCCTCCTTGCTCAGGTTCAGCCTTGGGGCCCTCTCACCTGTTGGTGAGGCTACAGTCCCTGAAACCAGGCAAGACAGTCCCCAACAAGTGTATTCACGTAACTCCCATTCTTCAAACCCTTCATTGGTTACCCATTGCTTACAAGAGAAATCTACATATTGCTATGATGTATGAGGTCCTTCATGATCTGCCTTTATTTCCCATGTATTCCTCATCATTTTTGCACGTGTGTTTTCCTTGTTTTGGAAAGCCAGGTCTGGCTATAATGTGCTAACTCCTTCCTTTTTTAATTAAGAAAAGTAAAAACAGATTAGAGTAACACAGAAAGTTTCTATGAATCTAAACTGTGGAATTTTTTTTGGAATGAAGAGATCTTTTGGGTTTAAATTCCTTTATACTACTACTCTTCTCAGACTAGGGGTAGTCACTCATGTAAATTTCAGAAATTTCAGAGGTTTTTTTTTTTTCACCCAAGACTTTATTACATGTTTTACGTACATGTATTTCCATAAACATAGTTATATTCTCTAGCTGGTATGGCTCAATGGATTGAGTGCTGGCCTGCGAACCAAAGAGTCACCAGTTTGATTCCCAGTGTAGAGCACATGCCTGTATTGCAGGCCAGGTCCCCAGCAGAGAGTGCACAAGATGCAACCACACATTGATAATTCTCTCCCTCTCTTCCCCTCTATTTTAACTTTAATAAAATGAATAAATAAATATTATTTTATTAAAAATAAATACATTTATTTTTCTTAATTATTTTATTTTTTCAAATATATTTGTCTCCGCTGTTCCCTAACCACCTACCACTGCCCTCCTCCCCCTCTCCTTCCCTCAATCCTTCCCCACTTTCGCTTTGTCCATGAGTCCTTCCTATATGTTCCTTGACTTCCCCTTCCCTTCCTTTTCCCCCACCCATCCAACCCTCCTTCTCTCTAGTCTCTGTTGGTTTATTTTTTTTTTCAGTGTAGCTCGTCTTATTTTCCTTGCATCTTTGTTTTCTTGGTTAGGTTAGGCTTATAGGTGAGATCATATGGTATTTGTCTTTTGCCCCTTGGCTTATTTCGCTTAGCATAATTCTCTCTAGTTCCATCTATGCTGTCGAAAAGTGTAGTAGTTTTTTTCTTCTTTTTATAAGTACCACACGCTAACTGATTGTGCCACTGGAGTTCATCTTATCTTCTTTTTGATGGGCAGTAATCCATTGTGAAAATGTCCCATAATTTTTTGATCCAATCATCTACAGACGGGCATTTAGGCTGCTTCCAACATTTGGCTATTGTCAATAGTGCTGCTATGAACATTGGGGTACATAGGTTCTTTTGAATTGGTGTTTTGGGATTCTTAGGGTACAATCCTAGCAGGGGAATCACTGGATCAAAAGGCAGTTCCATTTTCAGCTTTTTGAGGAAATTCCACACTGCTTTCCATAGTGGCTGCACCAGTCTGCATTCCCACCAACAGTGTACTAGGGTTCCCTTTTCTCCATAGCCTCGCCAGCACCTGTTGTTTGTTGATCTGTTTAAGATGGCCATTCTGACCAGTGTGAGGTGGTATCTCATTTTGGCTTTAATCTGTATTTCTCTTATGATTAGTGACGCCAAGCATCCTTTCAAATGTCTCTGGGCTCTCTGTATCTCTTCCTTGGAAAAGCTTCCTCTCAGGTCCTTTGCTGATATTTTGATTGGATCATATAGTCTCTTGGAGTAGAGTTGTATGATTTTTTATATATTTTGGAGATCAAACCTCTATCTGATGTAACATGAGCAAATATATTTTCCTATACAGTTGGCTCCTTTTTCATTTTGCTGATGTTTTCTTTAGCCATGGAGAGGCCTCTTATTTCTTCTTGTTTCTTCTTTCCTTTATGTCCCTTGCTTTAGGAGACATATTGGTGAAAAAATTGCTGTGTGGGTATCAGAGTTTCCTGACAATGTTCTTTTTGAGGATTTTTATGATGTTGTGACTTATATTTAAGTCTTTTATCCATCTTGAGTTTATTTTTGTGTATGGTGTCAGTGGATGATCCAATTTCAATTTTTTGCATGTAGCCATCTAACTCTACCAACACCATTTGTTGAAGAGGCTATTATTGCTCCATTTTATGCTTCTGCTCCCTTTGTTAAATATTAGTTGCCCATATAGACCTGGGCTTATTTCTGAGCTTTCTATTCTCTTCCACTGGTCTATGGGTCTGTTCTTGTGCCAGTACCAGGTTGTTTTTGAGTATCGTGGCTTTGTAATATAGTTTGACGTTCGGTATTGTGATCCCTCCTACTTTGTGTTTCTTTCTCAAAATTACTGCGGCTATTCAGGGTAATTTATAGTTCCATATAAATTTTTGAAATGTCTGTTCTATTTCTGTGAATTACATCATTGCTATTTTAATAGAGATTGTGTTAATTCTATGAATTGCTTTGGGTAGTATTGACATTTTGATGATATTAATTCTTCCAATTCATGACCGTGGTATATGCTTCCATTTATTTGTGTCTTCCTTAATTTCTTTCTTCAATGTTGTATAGTTTTCTGCAGGCAGGTCTTTTACCTCCTTGGTTAAATTTATTCCTAGATACATTATTTTTCTTGATGCTATATCAAATGTTTTTTTTTCTGATTTCTTCTTCTTCTATTTCTTTGTTAGTGTACAAAAATGCCTTTGATTTCTGAATATTGACTTTGTATCCTGCTGTTTTGCCAAATTCACTTATTAGGTTCAGTAGTTTTTTGGTGGAGTCTACAGGGTTTTCTATGTACGCTATCATGTCATCTGCAAACAATGATAGTTTTCCTTCCTTCTTTCCTATTTGGGTGCCTTTTTTTTCTTTTTCTTCTCTGACTGCTGTGGCTAGGACTTCCAATACTATATTGAATAGAAGTGGTGAAAGTGGATATCCTTGTGGTGTTCCCGATCTTAGTGGGAAAGCTTTTATTTTTTGCCCATTGAGTATGACGTTGGCTGTAGATTTATCATGTATGGCCTTTATTACGTCGAGGAATGCCCCATTTATTTGTATTTTGCTGATTGTTTTGATCATACATGGGTGTTGTACCCTATCGAATGCTGTTTCTTTGTCTATCGAGATGATCATGTGTTTTTTGTCTTTCCTTTTGTTTATGTGATGTATTATATTTATTGACTTGTGTATAATGAACCATCCCTGCATCCCTGGGATGATTCCCACTTGATCAGGTTGGATAGTCTTTTTAATGTATTGCTGGATATGGTTTGCCAATATTTTGTTGAGGATTTTAGCATCTATGTTTATCAGTGAAAGTGGCCTGTAGTTTTCTTTCTTTGTAGGGTCTTTATCTGGTTTTGGCATTAGGGTGATGCTGCCCTCATAAAAAGAGTCTGGGAGTCTTCCCTCCTCTTGGATTTTTTGGAATAGTCTGAGAAGGTCAAGGATTAACTCTTTCTTAAATGTTTTGTAAAATTCTCATGTGAAACTGTCCAGCCCTGGGCTTTTGTGTGCCAGGAGTTTCTTGATTACTGCCTCAGTTTCCCAGGCTGTTATCGGTGTGTTGAAGCTTTCTGCTTCTTTCTCCTTCAGTATTGGAAGATTATACTTTTCTAGAAATTTGTCCATTTCTTCGAGGTTTTCAAGTTTCTTCACATGTAAGTGTTCATAGTAGTTTCTGACGATCCTTTGTATTTCTGTGGTATCAGTTGTTATTTCTCCTCTTTCATTTCTGATACTATTTATTTGGGTACTCTCCCTTTTTTTCTTGATGAGCCTGCTTAAATGCTTGTCGATTTTATTTATCTTTTCAACAACCAACTCCTGGATTGGTTGATCCTTTGAATTGTTCTTTTCATCTCTATGTCATTCAGTTCTGCTCTAATCTTGACTATTTCCTTCCTTCTTGCTCTGGGATTTATTTGTTGTTGTTTCTCCAGTTCTTGAATTTGTAGTGTGAGTTCTTTTATTTGAAATGTTTCTATCGTTTTTAGTTAAGCCTTTATTGCTATGAACTTCCCTCTCAGGACTGCCTTTGCTGTGTCCCATAGGTTTTGGACTGTTGTGTGTTCCTTTTCATTTGTTTCCAGAATTTTTTTCATGTCTTCTCTTATCTCATTATTGACCCATTCATTGTTTAATAGTATGCTGTTCAGTCTCCTTCAGTTTGCAAATTTTTGAGGTTTCTCTTTGAGGTTGCTTTCCAGCTTCAAGGCTTTGTGTTCCAAGAAAAAGCTTGATATTATTTCAATTTTCCTGAATTGCCTGAGGCTTGCTTTGTGTGTTATCATGTGGTCTATCTTTGAAAAATTTCCATGCGCATTTGAAAAGAATGTGTATTTTGCTTCTTTGGGATGGAAGATTCTATATATGTCAGTTAAGTCCATTGGTTCAGTGCTTCATTCAGCTCCACAATATCCTTGTTGATGCTTTGTTTGGAAAATCTGTCCATTTTTGACAGTGGGGTGTTAAAATCCCCTCCACTTAGTGTGTTGCTGTCTATATGTTTTTTTAATTCATCCTAGATTTTCCTTCTATATTTGGGTGCTCCTATGTTGGGAGCATATAAGTTTACAATGTTCATGTCTTCTTCATAGATTCTTCCTTTAAGTATGATAAAGTGCCCCTCTGGGTCTCTCTTTATGGCCTTTGTTTTGAAATCTAGTTTGTCTGATACAAGTATGGCAACCCTGGACTTTTTCTCATGCCCATTTGCTTGGAATATTTTTTTCATCCCTTTACTTTCAATCTGTGTAGGTCTCTTGCTCTGAGGTTGGTCTCTTGTAGGCAGCAAATGTTTGGGTCATGTTTTCTTGTCCATTCAGCTATCCTGTGTCTTTTGTTTTGGGGCATTTAGTTCATTTACATTGAGAATTATTATTGATAGAAACTTAGTCATTTTTTCTCTTTGTACCTGTTTTCCTCTCTCTCTCATTCTTTTCCTTCATCTGCTTAAACCAGTCCCCTTAGCATATCTTGTAGTGCTGGTTTGGTGGAGACATATTCTTTTAGCCTTCTTTTTACTGGGAAAGTCATTATTTCCTCTTGTATTTTAATTGAGAGCCTTGCTGGGTAGAGCAGCCTTAGTTGTAGGCCTTCGCTTTTCATTACTTGGAATATTTCTTGTCATTCACTTCTGGCTTATTGTGTTTCTTAAGAAGTCAGCTTCTAGCCGTATCTGGGCTCCCTTGTATGTTACTACCTGTTTCTCCCTTGCTGCCTTTAGGATTCTCTGTTTGTCTTTTATATTTGCCATTAATGATGATGTGTCTTGGAGTGGGTCTCATTGGGTTTCTCTTTAATGGGGCCCTCTGTGCTTCCTGGACCTGCAAGACCTTCTCTCCTCAAATTGTGGAAATTTACCATCATTACTTTTTCAGACAGGTTGCTATCCCTTGCTCCTCTTCTTCTCCTTCCGGTATCCCTATTATGTTGTTTCAGGTTGTCCCGCATTTCCCTAAACTCCTCTTTATTCATTTTGAGTCTTTTTTCATTTTCTTATTCTTTCTAGGGGCTTTTTTTCTACCTTGTTCTCCTTCTCGCTGTTTCAGTTCTCATTCTCATTGATCCTGCTTTTGATTCCTTCTACTGTGTTGTTCAATTCAGAAATTATATTCTTCATTTCTTCTTGTCTCTTATTCATAGCTTCTATGTCCTTTGTCATGCTGATATATTTTGCAGTAGGTTCCTCATAGTTTCCTTGTAGCTTTTGGTAATTCTCTCTGAGCTCACTGAGCTCTTTGAGCTTCCATAGAACTGTTGTTTGGAACTCAATATCTGATAGTTTACTTGCCTCTATTTCATCGAGTTCTCTTTGTGGGGATTTCTCCTTTCCCTTCAAGTAGGGGGGTGGGTATTTCTTTGTCTTCCCATTATTTGTGAGACTCTTCTCTTTTGCTTCTGCTTCTTAAGTTGATCTGGCTTTATTTCCTGATTTTGTGATGTGAACTTGTATGGTAGGAGACAGCTGTTTTTAACTTCCTGGATCTGCCTCTGATGATATCAGATGTTGACCAAGTCTGACTTTAGGCAATCTGTTCGATACTTCCAGGAATCTGTTCTTTGTGGCTGTCTCCTCCAGTTGTTATCTTCAGTCTGTACTCAGCATTCAGGCTTAGGCATCATAGGGCGGGCCAAAGTCCCTCCTGTGGGTGGGTTTATTGTGTTCTTTCACACTGTTGTCTCTCAGGATGGTGGTCTGCCTGAACCACTTGGCTGCTGTCATATGGGGGAGGAGTCAGCACCAGCATCCTACTGGCTACTCTTTCAGTTCTCTCCCCACTGACCTTCACCTGTCTCTCCTCATGCAGCTCCAGTTCACTCTGCCCCCACATTTGCTGGATCCCAAGGTAAGTGGCTACCAGTAAAAATTTATGTGTTGGCCATTAAAATGGCTCTTTGCATCCCCAGCTGCCTCTCTGTGGCAAAGATCAACCCTGCTGCTTTTTCTCAGCTGGTTGTTATCTGTGTACTTTTTGGGTAATGTTGCTGTAGTCTGTAGATCCCCACCTATGGCTCAGACCTCACTCTTCTCAGAGGGTTCCAACTTTCCATTTCAATATCCCTCTGGTGCTGTTGCCTGTGGGCTTCCCACCCTCCTTCTCGAGTCCCTACTGCACTCCTTACTAGTTAGGTTGTGCTTAAGCCAATTCTTCTCTCTGTCTGAGGTTTTAATGTTCCTCTCTCAGGATTTTTCAGTTTTTTCCAGGTTATTTCTTCACAATTTAGTTTTAATTCCAGGTTGGTCCTGGGAGGAGGTCAGTGTGACTTCTATTCACTCCTCCTCCATCTTGAATCCCCCCCAATATAATTCTTATGTGCAACAAAGTTTGAGAACCATTACTGTTATTTAGAATAATAGAAATACCTACCATTTCTGTGAATTTACTGTGGGCCTAGAATATAGAACATCTTTGTGTGTTATGCTTATTACCATAAAACCCATTTTTTTAAATGAAGAAAATAAGTTCAAAGTGGTTAAATGACTTTCCCAAGGTCACAACCCTAAGAAGTACAGATTCAGGATTTGTCATCACTTATATTTATTTGGGTAGTGCACTATGCATAATGCATAATGCACTATATTAAGGTACTAACAATGCAGTAACCATGTTATTGAAAACTTGTATGAATATCATATTTTAGTATATTGAATGATATTTTAAATGCATGAGGGAGCTTGTTATAACAACCCTGTAGTGAATGCACATTTATCTTCTACATTACTCTTGGGAGGGTGGCTTAGCAACAGTAGTTCTTGTGAAGGAGCCTTCAGGATTTAATAGACAATAAGCTCAGAATGATTCAGTAAATATGGTGCAAACACCTAAACAAGTAAAGCGATTATTCTTAGGCTACATTAATAAAAATATGATATCTACACTGGGGGAAGTGATTAAATAGACTTTGTTGTTATCAGAACACGTTGAAGAATTATGTACAGTTTCTGGGCTTTACTATTCTTTTCTATTGTTGTAATAAAGTATTATGGGCTCACAATGCCATATATAAAACATTAAGGCCAGATATCTTTCAAAACTTCAAAAATTTCAGGATTCAGGAAGCTAATTCAGTGCTGTACACTGTATGTTGTTTAGTATACTCATTGGGGCCCAGGACAGCACACCCTAATCAAACACATCAATATTTCTGATACAAAATCAATGACTGTACATGCTACATTGCAATAATGAAGATTATAAATAGCCTTACATCAGTTACAGTTTTGCTGAATAACTACCAAATTATTCAGATGAAGTCAGGCTTAATGACCAAATGTTAGGAAAATACTTTTCTATCTCAGATATTTTCAGGTTTCTGAATTACATGTAAGGTATCATGGAACTGTCTGTGCTCATATAAAAATTTAAACAATACAAAAGAGTAAAACAGGACAAAAGAACTCTCTCACCTGTAGTCCCAGTTTTAGAGCAGTAAGCACTTTTGATCATTTCTCTTTTAGGGTTTCCTACTGGTTTTCACCATAACACAAAATTTGTGCTTATACATCTCTTTCTGGACTTATAACTTTTAAAAAATAATATAGTAGCTTTCTGTCAACATATAAGTAGTTTATTCTACTACCCCACTTTATCCTAACTCATCTCCTGCTACCACCATCCCCCAAAATCTCTGCTAGTCACATTTCTATTTTTATATGTAACTGAGTATATTGATACTTAAATTTATTTTCTTAACCTTTTCATTGTGGATAGTATATTTCCCTTTCCCTTTATACAGAATGTAATGCCAGGCCTTAGGCTTTAAAGGGGAATAACCACAGTATAATAGAGACATAAAATAAAAAACATAAAGCCTAAAGAAGGGGCAACTCAAGAAAAAAATGAAAGGTGTCATCAAATTGTGTAAGAACAATCATGAAGATGAGAAAACAGAGTGTTCTGTGTATCCTCCAGAGGGCAGAATTAAAAATAATAGATGTAATCTATAGAGCAGATTTTGGGTCACTGTAAGCAAATTTACAAGGATAAGCAGAGATTAACCAAAGAAGGTATAGACAACTTCATGAGGTAATGAGTTCCTTATCACTAAAGGTATTTAAGCAGGAGCTTGGTAACCTCTTGACAAGGAATTTATAGAGGACTTTAAACATCAGTTAGACAATGTGCACTTGGTAACATTTAAGATATTTTCCAACTCTAAAAGTCAATGGCACAATGATTGTTTAGTCTCTAGGGTGTCTTACAGTTTAATAATATCTATAATCCCATGATATTATCCTAAAACCTATGTCTGAAACTAATTAGCCAGTTTTCCAGTAAGTTAAGGATCTACCATATATTGAACCAAAGCCATAAACTTAGAGTTCTATACTTTTCTTTCAAGAAGTCTCACCAGATTCTCCCTGATGTGATTTTTGCCCCCAGGAAGAACTAGTTCTTTGTGGATACCAAATGAACTAAAAACTGTTTGTAGTTATTGCTCTTATAAACCATAGTTAGGAGACTATTAAAGGAGAAAAAGAAGAAAGATAAAAGAAAGAGAATGAAGGGGGAAGAAATTAGTTATGCTTAAGGGCCAGAAGCTTGGATGTGAAGGAACAGGAAGGTAGATTAAGACCTCAAGAGCATCAAAGGAATCCTCATTTATGCAATGTTTGCCTATTAGAAAATATTAATTACAAATCTAAATCCCAGACCCCCAATTTATTATTTTTCATTCTTCATGAGAAGACAACTACTCACCACCTGAATAATGCTGCAGGAAAGTGTGGAGGGAATCTCCATACATACTCAACTTTGAAAACTGCAGAGATAGATGGAGATCTCTCAGGAAAATTTGTTAGTAAAGGAGAGTTAAAAAGTGTAGAAAGATCTTATCATTTGTTTCTAAATATCCTCATTAATGAATTATTTTTACCTTATTTTCTTTCCTTTGATTTTCATTAAACGGCTTTACACAAAGTCCAAATAAGCCTTAAATATGTATGACCTAGCAAAGAACATTCACTTTATTATATTTCACTTGGCAGGTATGTCTATGATAAAATTTAAGAGAAAATATTCTCTGTACATTCTTGCCTCATCTCATCAGTATTTGATATTATAGAATCATAGGAAGTAATGCCTACCACTGAATGACTGATTCACCTATGTATGTGCTTACACTCATGCAAAGCCTCTTAAGTTTGTCATAAATACAAATCTATGCATCTTTTCAAATGCATGAGTGAAATTTAAATATGTGCAGTAAAAATTTTTCAAGTATTTGAATAATTCTAATTGAATAGTGCATTTTCCAGCAGAATAGCAGAAAATACAAAGCAATTTTTTTTATTTTTTAATATTTTTTCTGAGAAATCAGCATGTTTTATTTAAATGGTAACACAAGCCTCCACATGAACATAACTGTCTACACACACACACACACACACACTCACACACACACACTTCTAATCATATTCAGAAACATTTCTCCACCCACACATTTGGAGCCAAAGAGCAAATGTACTTTTATTTCTGGAAGCATGGGTGGTTTAAATTTTTTGGAGTAGGTCCAGAGAGATATAGCTAAGTTAACCAAGAAAAGAGCCTACTCACAAAGACTGATTAATAGGATGAACCCTATTTAATCTAGAAAAATAGGACTAAGGGAGTGGAGTAGGTGATAATCATAAATTCATTAAAAGAAATAAGGAGAATGAACTTGATTGTCAAGCTCCACAATATGGATTTGCAGCAGAGATTCACAAACATAAATAAGAAATTTGAGAACACTAAGACTGTTGCCAAGGAAAGGAATCTTGTATTACCGGAAAATGAGAAGGTGCATTAACAGTATTTTCTGATTTAAAAGTCTGTATCATCCTGAGTTTCAAAAATTACTTTAGTTATACCATGGATAAAAGTCCCAGTAATGTGTAAGCCACTCATATGATGTATAAGTCAAGCTTTCATGGAACACAATCATCTTTAAAAATGCTCACGTTCGAGATATTTCTTTTCTTTTTGTGTGTTATATGTTTCATTTATTGCTATTTCTTTATGAACTGAAATTATTGGATGAAAAATATATGCAGCAGGTTATACAATGAAATATTAGCCAATTATTTATATAATTATATCTTGGCATGCCCTATATCATATGTGTTCCCAAATACCCTGTGCAGGATGTGTTGAGGGAATGAGGCAGCTAAGAGTTCTTGGGCAAAATCAATTCAAAATTGGAGGAAAGTGAGAAAAAGTACATGAGACCTCTCTGTATATTTTTCTAAATTCCTTTCTGTCTTTTTTATGGTCTTTTTATTTTAAAGATTGTATTTATTTATTTTTAGGCAAACAAGAAGAGAGAGAGAAAGAGAAAGAGAGAAACATCAATGTGTGGCTGCCTCTCATGTGCCCCTCTGCTGGGGACCTGGCCCACAACCCGGCATGCGCCCTGACCGGGAATCAAACCAGCGATACTTTGGTTCACAGGCCGGCGCTCAATCCGCTGAGCCACACCAGCCAGGGAATATGGTCTTTATTTACAACTTTATTGGCCAAAAAGAAGAGGGATAAGTTTGTAAAACATTCTATCATGGGGCATTGCGTCTGATGCTGTCAGATTAAGGAAGTTTCCTTTAAAATGGCTAATTATCCAAAGACAAACAACAATGACTCTGCCTATGCAGTTTCCTTTATGAAGTACAGTTCTCATAATTTAGGCAGTCTTTTAAACATATAAATACAAAATAAATGAAATCATCCATTAAAAACTGTATTAAATAAAGGGTATTTTTAACTTAAATTTATGTTGTCCTTGTAGTAACATGTGCCCAATAAAAATCAAAAGCTGGAAAAGCAGTAACACTTCCTACTTGAGTAGACAGTTACAACAATCATTTTTACAACAATCAGTCCTTTTCTGTAATGACCATATTTTCAATATATCATGAACTACTCTGAACTTACCATGAGATGTAGCCAAAGTCAGAAGACAACACATAGGGAAAATATTCCTTTTTTTGGAGGAGAATAAGCCTCCAAAATCAGCAAGAGAAATACACATCCTGTTGAAGAAGTCTAGGTGGAAAAAATTTAATGTCAATTTCAATTCATGCTGAGGTGGTTTAATTTTTTCATTGACTTCTTTGGTGTCATTCTTCTAAGTCAAGTATGTTTAATTCTTCTAGTTCATCCAAATCTTCTCCAGTAAAAATATTTTCATCAACAGGAACAGAATCAATGACCCCATTTTCCTATTCCTCCACTTCGTTGTCCTCTTCTAAATCACTTCTTTCACCATTTTCAGTCCTACCTCTGGAAACTTCACTTGATTTGTTTTCATCTTTTTCTGAAGTGTATGTACTGAATCTTTCAATACTGGCTACAGTAATACCTGTCTCATCTACATCTCTTGGGGTATACAGGCTTAAATCTATGTCATTTATGCTCACTGAATCATCAACCTCATTAACACCTGTTCCCTGGGTATAGTGGGTATCATCTGCTCCCTCATCATCATGAATAACCAGCTCAGGACGAAATTCAAACACTTCGTGACCACTGATCACTAATACTTTACCTGCTTTAAAGTCTGTTTTCCTTCTTTTGATATCTTACTCAAATTTATCAATCTTTTCTTGTTTTTTCTGTTTCTTTCATGCAAGAAAAATTCTAGAGTAAATTGGTAACATTTGGACCTAGGACAGAACACTCTCAACACTCTCTTTCAATTAGATCTTCTAATTAAATTTCAACTTCTTTCTCTTCTCTTGTTTAATGTTTTTGTAATACAAATCCAGGAGGAAGTGCATGATGATACATATGAATATCACCCCCGCTGGGGCATACTCCAAACGAGCCATATTTGTTGTTTTCAACAGCTTCAAAGAAATGCTTGCATACTATTCGAGTTTTTTTTTCTTGTCCACCTCGCCATGCTTCTTGTTCACTATTTCTTCCAGTTTTTTTTCTCATCCCAATTATCCATAGTATGTTTTCAAGTTGTTCATCTCCTGCATCAGTGTAAATACTTTGCTTTTCACACTTCCTTTCCAAAGTGAGGTCATGAGAGAACTTACACTTATCTCCTTTAGTACACTGTCTTTGTTTGAAGAATGCATACCACCACAAATTTGGGATCTGTACCTTTACTTATTTTTTTGAGCAGCCACTACAGGATTGAATAGCTCATTTAGCTATTGCAATTCTTTCTTCTTGTCATCTTTCTTCAATTTCTTTTCAGCTTCACTTTGTGCTACCTGACATGGATTTTTTTGACCAAATTTAACCTGATGAGTGACAGCCTTGATAAACTTCTGTTGCTTTGCTCCTTTCTTATTCTTTAGACCACAGTTTTGTTTTCAATAATCTCCTTTTTTTCTGCTCTGCCTTTTTGCTGTCCTTGGCCTCAGTCTACTTCTTGGGGGTCATTGTGAAGACAGGTGGCACTGGACAGACTTAAGTGCAGCTGGACACCATCAGGGTATGTGGCCCTGCAGCCAAAGAAGGAGGAAAATGTGGGCTGTTGTCACTGCCGTACCACATGGAAAACTAGTCCTTTAATTCCTTTTTGAATTTAAAATTATTTCAAAGTTAAAACTTTTTAAAAATCAATGCACAGTGAGCAAACACATCAACAAACATGAAGAAACTGATAGGAGTTGGGAAACAGGAAACAAGGAGACTCCTGGCCTAGAGGGTGACAAAATTTACAAATCAACCACTCTGAGACTGTTTTTAATCTCTGTATATGACTCAGAGAATGAATGGCCAAATAGGATTTTTTTCCAATTCTGACTTCAAGAAGTAAGCAAGTATAGTAGGGGATTCCGATCATCACAGAGATAATGATAGAGACTGTTACATAAATTTCTGCTTTTTAGATGACAGGACTTGTTTTTGAGGCCCATGATGGAAACAGAACAGTTTGTCCCCATGAATGCACTAGTTTCCCTTCTGCCATGCCCAGACCCAAGTATGAAATAACAGTACTTTCCTGTACAATGATGCCAAATCCTTTCACAATAGCTGGGATGTATGAGGAGATACTTTTATGTAACTATCTACCCCTAGGTAGAATTAACCTGAAAGGATTTCCCAAAATCCTTTCTCCATCACAGATAATCCCACCAAGCCCACCTAAAACCTCCCTCAGAAATAAGTAGAATATCTCCTCCCATAAAAAAAGTAGCTAACATACAAAATTATTTTTCCCAATACAGGCAGCCATGCATGACTAAACACAGTAAGCTAAACAGGATGTTTCCCCCATACTCCTGGTGGCTTCTTTTTGAATGCCAGCTCTTTGCACCCATAATACCACTGATTTTGGCAAACACAAAAGTTTTATTTCTATGTGGGATGGAAAGACATGTTTATTAATACACAAGCCTTCAATGTATGCATTGTGTTGGATCGATTCTGCAGTATGTGTTTCTAGTAGGTGTCAAATACTAATTTTTGTCTGTTAATGGAGATAATAATAATGGCCAAGGAGAAAAGGTGTGGAGTAAGGATGTAGGAAAAAAGAAGGGACAAATCCTTTCCTATATTGTCCTGGACCATATTGGGATTCAGATCAGCTAATGACAAAATGTTCTCTCCAGGCATTAGTGAGTCAACTGACAAGCTGGCAATCACTCCCACAGCCTCTTCAAGTCTGTCTTTAAATAAAATATTCTGTAAACCCCTCATCTCTTCCTCTCATGTCAATTGCAGTAAGATAAATGTTACATTAGATCCCATCACATATTTTCAATTAAAGAGGCTTTGGTGCATGTTGGTGTAATTTGAATGCAGGCATTTCAGTGTTTGAAGCTGGGGAAACAAAAACTTGCTTCTTTGGTGCCTAATGAACAGCCTGAGTCATTAACCAGGTGAATAGAGATGCAGAGTATGCATGGGTCTCCTCCTCTTTATCTTTCTTTTACTTTTTAATTTGAAATTCAAACTAATGCTTTATTGCAGGGAGCAATTCTGCCACTGACAGCACATTTCACATCCCTCCTGTCTGAGTCATAAACTAACAAGGAGAAAGTTTGCCAAGTAACAGTAAATATCAATACCATTAGCTTGTCCTATATCTATGTTTTGGCTATCTATGACATCAAAAAAAGGTTATAAAAGAAACAAAGGAAATTGGATTCTTAAAAGGAGCCAAGGACAGAAAAAAACACAGTGACCAACAAAGTTATTTTAGAACCCAGATGGCACTAGGCTGTCAGGGCATATGGCTTGTTTGGATGGTCAAGAAAGAATCATAAATTTTAAATTTAAACAAATATCTGAAGACTAACATAATACAAGATGGTCTTTCATGGATGCATCAGGCAAATGCAGAGAGACATTATTTTAAGGGGTGCTCTAGGAAACCTACTGCCCACCTCCTTACAATTCACCAGTCAATATCCATTTCTTTCACTGAAATATTTCAAATGCAGAGATCTTGGATAAAGCAACACATCAGAGAACTTAAATTCTCTCAAAGATGGCCATGATGCTTCTTTCATTCTGCAAACCTTCCTACAAAGAAGGTACTATAGCCTGCAGGTGGGAGAGAGATAAAAGAATCACTAAATGATGCTCAAAAGAGACTAAAGGTAATAAGACACACTCAGCTGTGTTGTCTTAAACAAATTCAACAGAGATCAGCCACATATGCAGAATCTCTGGCCTTTCTGCAGTCCATATTACTGAGAGGGACTAAGCACCCATCCACATGTAAATATCCAGGTTTGGAAAACCTTTCCTTTGCCACTGTTCCTATCAAAGTCTCAGAAATTAACTAAGCACTATGTCATCATAGCTCAAAATTGGGAGGTGCATAAACCGTCCATATATCGACTTGTGAACCTATTGAAAGGAAAAATCCATTTATTACAATATGCATTGAAGCACAAAATTTCTTGATGTGTCTTCACAGCACTTTTTAGCCTGGGAATATTTAAAGAGCTCAGGTACAGCTAAGGTCAGGCAATAGGAAACTAAACTCAAGTATAAGACAAAACCAGCTATATAATTTGCACTCTCAGTGCAAAATTAAAATGTGAGACCCGTGTTCAAAAATTTCAAGATACTGACAGCAGAGCACTAAGCCAACATTGGGATTCTTCTGCACATAGAGCCCTGTTTGACAGGTCAAGTCTCATGCCCATGAAGTGGATTCTGGTGCAATGCATGAGTTTTTAAAGGAGATGCCTCTGAACAAGTCAATATATCAGGTATGCATTCTTCCTCACATCATCTATTTGCAATGAATTAAAATGTGGAAGGGCCATGAGAAGGAGCAAGCTATGAAGGAAAAAAGACCACTTGGCATTGTTGTCATTGTTGTTGGATTTTAATATTTAGTTTGATTTTTTGTTATTGTTCTTATTGATTCCTTAAATGAGGTTTTTCTGAGTAGAACAGTGGAAAGATCAAATATTTTTTACAGGATCAAGTTTGAACTCAGGTTCTTGACCTACAACCCCTCCTGAAAGGAGAGGGGAAAGCTCCATTATTTCACATCTTAGGGATTAATCACTATACTGCATTGGTGATTCTAGATTCAACTACAGTTAAACTGTGCAATGCTGGAATAATTTATGGCCTTCCTGTGGCGTACTGAATAATTCATATCATTGTTTCTCTCAGGGGAAAAAATGGCCTAGAGATACTGAGCCTGATACTAGTTCCTATGAAATCTTAGTAGAAACATAAAGATTTGTTACCTTTCTGAGAGGAAGTTCTCTAGACCCAAATAAAGTTCCATATGTCCTGGAAACATGAAGCAGTCTGGCCCTGCTATAAAGATATGGAATGTTATCTTATAAGGAAAAGAAGGTATGTTGCTTAAAAGGTAAAGATCACAGATATTACCCCAGCTGTGTCCATTAACTTTGTTTTTTCTATAATCACAGAATGAATACAAGCCTGGTTTCAGACCGAGCCCTGACTTTGCAAGCCATCTTACAGTTCTAAAATTAATCATAACAAGATTTAAGAGAGAGATGATAGATGATTTAGCATAATTCATTTGACTATATCTGCAACACATACATTTTTCCTAAACTTCACACTTATGGATCATCTCCACATGGATTTTTCCAGGGAAACCTTAAACCCAACATGTCCAGTGTTAAACTTCTCATCCATTCCAGTCCTTATCTCATCCCTGCTACAGTTCTCAAACTATTTATCCTGCTTCCAACCAGTTGCACAAACTAAGCCCTTGGAGTCTTCCTTTTCTCATTGCCATTCCCTCAGGGCTAATGTGAGACTATTTGGAAAATTTAGGTATTTATGGACAAATAATGTAAGTTATTCCTCAAAGACATGTCAATGTTGAGCCAGAAAAGTGATTCCAGAATGGGTTTTCAATCTATCAATATGTGGTATGTGTTGCATGTAGATAGAGAAGAGAACCAGAATAACTGTTGTACAGAGAACCCAGGGGAAGTCAAAGAACCAGTGAGAACAGAAGCAAAAAACAATGAATAACATCAAAGACAGAACTGGTTTCATCCTAGAAAATGTTCCACGTGCACTTGAAAAGTATGTATATTCTGCTGCTTTGGGATGAATCCCAACAGCACTATTGAAAGGCTTTTTTTTTTCCTTTCCTTGTTCATAAACTAGACAGAAGTTAACAAAGGTTTTTGTTTGTTTGTTTTGTTTCTGTAGCAACTATTCAACTGCAGTAGTAGCATGAAATTATTCATAGAGGCAATATATAAATGCTTCAGTGTGACTTTGTTTCAACCAAACTTCATTTATAAAAGCAGGTCATAGATCATTTTTGACCCACTGGCTGTAGTTTGGTGACCCCTGGAATAGCCTATGTTGTGGTACAAAATTAACCCTTCAGTCTTAGAGATTGAACATAAAGAAATAAAAATTTATTTTTTGCTCATATCACCCACAAGATAGATGAGAATATTTTCCTTGATCTTGTAACTGATACCATCTTAAACATGTGGTCTCTAAGTGATATAGAAAGGAGAGGACTGAAGAATCTCTTTAGTACAGGAAGTAGCTTATATATTTTTAACCTATATCCCATTGGCCAAAACCCAGCCTCATGGCCAGAACACTGAAAAGGAGACTAGAGACTAGATAATAGAGTGGAGTGGATGAATATTTGGTGAACAACTCAGTCATTGATATATGTGAAAATAACTTCTGTTTTATATCGTTGTAAAACATTTAGCACAGTGTCTGATATATAAGCAACACCCAATAAATATTCAAACATTTCTTAATCCATTCCTTCTGATCATTTTACCCTTTAGTAGGCCATAAAAATGCCCTTTACACTCAGAGCTATTTATTAACATCCACATGCTTTTTTATTCTCTTTTTATTAACATTCCTTCTTTTTTATTCCCACCTAATACGTATTCACTTATCTTTCATATTTCTGCTGAAATGTGGCATTTGCTTCCTTTAACTTTCCCAGACAGAGTGACTTCAGCACCTGCTCTTGCAACACCACACTTAGTCCACACAATGAGTAGAATAATGAGCACATTGTAATGCCATTAATTGTGCATGTATGATTCTTCCACCAGACTGTGAACTCCATGAGGACAGAGTAATGCCATATTCTTATCTGTACTTCAGTATTTAACTCAGGCCTATGTAGAACTGACAATCAATAAGTGTTTGTTAAAATAATTGATGAATCTTAATAGTGTGAATGTCAGGTTCCAGGCAGCCTGTAGTCATAGTAAGAGGGGCTTGAGACAGCTGGGGAGCTTTTATTGTTTATGCCAGCTATAGCCCCAGTGCTTTATTAATATCTCTACAGAAGGAGACCTGGCACATAAGAAGTACTTAATAAAATTTTGCTAAAACCTACAGTAAAGGGAAAAGCAGAAAAGGTGGCTATTTTTCACTGCGTAGACCCTCAAAATATTTTTTTCATGAAATCTAGTTGATTGAAGGGAAGAGTTTACTACATTCAGGTAAAGCAATCAGTGTGAATAGTAAATATGCCCCAGAGCATATTCACTGTCATTTCAGAATGGGTCCATCAGGAATATTTGTGAAGCTGCAATGAGTCAGCCATCTACAGCCCAGGACACAGTGACCCTGACACCTGGGATTTTTCATTGCTGAGTGCTGAGTATTTCTGTTTAGAGAGACTCCCAGAGCAGTATCAGTACAATCTATTTTGCTACACCTCTCACTCTCAGTGAAAATCACCAAAAAGATAATAAAAAGAACCTTAAACAATCCAGTCAGGCTTTGGTTTCACTCACCTTTTCTGAGACCTTGAGAAATAATATCTTTTATTTTTCTCTCTTATTTTGAGAGATAGAAGTCCATTGATCAGCTGCCACCCATAGGCACTCTGATCAGGAATTGAACCTGCAACCTTTTGTTGCATGGGACGATGTTCCAACCAACTGAGTAACTCAACCAAGACTTACCTTTTATTTTTAAAAATCATCTACTACATTCAATATTTCTCTATCTTCATTATTATTTTAAAAAACAATAGTAATTATAACTCCATTCATTGAGCAAAATCATTGTGGCAGGAATTTCATATGAACTCTACTAAGCACTTCAGAATCTTAAAAATACCTCTCTTGACTTGGGAACTCTTGATTCAGCCTACTGTTCTATATGGCTAACAGCAAAAACTACCATCTCATTCAAGCTCTAAAATGGTAATGTTTGCTCTCTACATCTTAGGGCTGGATCCTTAATGATAACAGAGCATATGAGTAATTGAGAGGCAGTATATAGTACAGATGTCTGTGTTCAAATCTTAGCTCTGAAATTTAGCATTTATACGGCCTTGATTTCCCTGAGCCTATTTCATTATATACGAAATTTAAGTAATGATAGTATCTACTTCAGAGTTATTGTAAAGGTTAAACAAGACAATGCTTTCAAAACAGTTAATAAAGATTCAGGTGCATATTAAACAATCACATTATAAGCTATTATTTTGAAAATGTGGATAGAAAGAAGATGGCAGAGGAGTGAATGGGAGTCACGCTGACCTCCTCCCAAAACCAAACTGGAATTGCAACTAAATAATGGAGTAATCACGGGGAAAAAAATGGAACGATAGTGGGAGAGGAGCCTTGGAGCCGTGGAAAGTGGATTTGACTCTCACACATCCCAACGGGTGAGAAGTGCGGTGGAGGCTCAAGAGGGTGGGCTGGGTGCCCACGGGCACAAGCACCAGAGGGACATTGAAATGGTCACTTAGCTTTCCACGAGAAGAATGGGGTCTGAATCATAAAGAGGGACCCCTAAACTACAGCAGCTAAAACCAAGAAAATACAGACAAAACGCAACCCTGAAAACCTTAGGGGCGCTCTCTGCCAGAGACAGGTGGCTGGGGATGCAAAGAGATATTTAAAGGGCCAACACAAAAATTGCAGAGGCAGCCACCTTCCTTGATCTCTGGGTAGAGGCAGCAGTAGGGTGGGCTGGTGCCTGGGAAAAGACTGGTGAGGAAAACTTTGTGAAGAGAACTGACACGGTGGCTGATGGAGCCCCGTGATTACACACCTCCCACTCTGCAGCTACCATCTTGCTCAGGCATAAGGGAATCAATTAACCTGCCTTTTGTGCGCTCAGCACACACCTTGTGCATGTGAGCTGGGGGACTGATGGCAGACTGGCTGGGAGAGCCTTGAGGAGAGACTGGAGATGGAGGCATTGGGGAAAAAAATGGGAGGAGGAACCGAGGACTCCTGATTCCCTCCCCCTTCTGTAGTACCCATTGTGGGCTGAAAAGGCGCGCCCCCAAAGAGGCAGAAGAGGGGCGCACAGGAACCAGACTGCCTGTGATTGAAAGGCAAGCCACACAGGTGTTGGATCCTTGGCTGTAGGGGTCACAGAACTGCCCAGAGTCCCCAGAGGAGAGACTAGAAACGGAGGCATTGGGAATAGAATGGGAGGAGGAACCAGGGAGTCCTGACTCCTTCTCCTTGCCATAGTCTCCAATGAGCGGGAAGAGGCCACACCCTCAAAGAGCCAAAAGCCAAAAAGCACACATAGACACCCCAAAACCAGTGCAGGCACGCACACTTCCGCCAAGTGACCGGTGAGGGTTGGTGACAGTGTGTGTGACCCACGCGGGCTGGCGAATGCTTGCACCAGCGGGCAAGGCCCCCACAGATAAGCACCGATACGGCCTGCAAGGGAGTGCACAGAGCGGCAAAGGCAGGCGTAAATTGACCTGCCTGCTCGCGATTGCGGAGCGGCCCACAAAATTAGTAGATCGTCGGCCGAAGGGGACACAGAGCTGCCCAGAGTCCCTGGAGGAGAGACCAGAGACAGGATTAACCGGAGAGTCCTGGAGCTGACTTCCTACCATTTCCGTAGTCCCAATTTGGCGACGGCAAGCAACGCACACAAAGAGCCAAAAGCGGGAAAAACACACAATAGAACACCCTAAACTGAGCAGTGGCGCGGAGCTCACCGGACAGGGGGGCCAGATGAGTACGCGAGGTCAAGAATAAGCCCGCTAGTCTGGGGTAAGCACGTGCGAGCCCAGGCAGGCGGGGGATCCTGCCGTGCTGAGAGAGCACTCAAGGAGCCGGCGTGAGAGTGCAGAGATATCCCAAAAAATAGCCCAGCCCTGACTGAAGAGGTCACAGAGCTGCCCGAAGCAGGAGTCAGACACAGACAGTAGACTCCTGGAAAGCTCAAACAAACAACCCAAGATGAGATAGGGTCAACAACTGGCATCTTCAGAGGCAGGCCCAGAAAGAAAAGTAAAGGACAAAAGTACTTAACAGAGTCTCACAAAATGGAAAGAGAAAGAAGTTCCCCCCAAATGAGTGGAAAAGGGGACACCCCACAGAGAGAGCTAACTGAAATAGAGGTAAGGGAACTATCAGATACTGAATTCAAAACAATGGTTCTAAGGAAGCTCAATGAGCTCAACCAGCACAAAGATAACTATGAGAAACTGCAGAGAAACTATCAGGATCTTATAGGAAATTATATCACCCTGGAAAAGGATATAGAAACTATCAAGAAGACACAAGAAGATATGAAGAATACCATCTCTGAATTGAAGAACACAGTAGAAGGAATCCAAAGCAGGCTGGATGAAGCTGAGGATCGAATCACTGAGATGGAGGATATGGTAGAAAAAAGCTCCCAGAAAGAAGAAGAAATGGAAAAATGACTCAAAAAGAATGAAGAGGCATTTAGGGAAATGGAGGACAACCTGAAACAGAACAATATCCGTATAATAGGGATATCAGAAAGAGAAGAAGAGGAGCAAAGGATAGAGAACCTCCTCAAAAAAGTAATGATGGAAAATTTCCCTAAATTGAGGAGAGAAAGGCTCTCATGGATCCAGGAGACACAGAGGATCCCACTCAAGAGGGACTCAAAGAGGTCCACACCAAGACACATCATCATTAAAATGGCAATGATCAAAGACTAAGAGATAATCCTCAAGGCAGCAAGGGAGAAGGAGAAAGTAACATTCAAGGGGGCACCGATACACCTAGGAGCTGACTTCTCTACAGAAACACTACAAGCCAGAAGGGAATGGCAACAAATATTCCAAGCCATGAAAAGCAAGGGCCTACAGCCAAGGCTGCTCTACCCAGCAAGGATCTCCATTAAAACAGAAGGGTAAATACGGAGTTTCCCAGACAAGAGATGGCTAAAAGAATATACCTCTACCAAACCAACACTCCAAGATATGCTAAGGGGACTGATTTAAGAAGATGAAGGAAAAGAATGAGAGAGAGAGGAACACAGGTACAAAGAGAAAAGATGAGTAAGTTTCTATCAGTAATATCTCTCACTGTGAGTGGACTAAATGTCCCAATCAAAAGACACAGGGTAGCTGAATGGATAAGAAAACATGACCCACACATATGATTCCTACAAGAGAGCCACCTCAGAGCAAGAGACCTACACAGATTGAAAGTAAACGGATGGAAAAAAAAATATTCCAAGCAAAT
Organism: Pteronotus mesoamericanus; assembly: GCF_021234165.1. Classification (NCBI taxonomy): domain Eukaryota; kingdom Metazoa; phylum Chordata; class Mammalia; order Chiroptera; family Mormoopidae; genus Pteronotus; species Pteronotus mesoamericanus. The sequence continues at coordinate 2,220,743 of NW_026555150.1, forward strand.
GGGCATGAGAAAAACGCTGGGGTTGCCATACTGGTACCAGACAAAGTAGATTTCAAAACAAAGGCCATAAAAAGAGACCCAGAGGGGCACTTTGTAATACTTAAAGGAAGAATCTATCAAGAAGACATCAACATTATATACTTATATAATCCCAATATAGGAGCCCCCAAGTTTATAAGGAAATTGTTGGATGACTTCAAAAAAGATATAGACAGCAACATACTGATAGTAGGAGATTTCAACACCCCACTGTCAAAAATGGAGAGATTTTTCCAAACAAAACATTAATAAACATAAAGTGACGCTGAATGACACACTGAATCAAAGAGACTTAACTGACATATATAGAAACTTATATCCCAAAGAAGGAAAATACACATTCTTTTCAAATGCTCATGGCTGTTTTTCAAAGATAGACCACATGATAACACAAAGCAAGCCTCAACAAATTCAGGAAAATTGAAATAATACCAAACTTTTTCTCGGACCACAAGACCTTGAAACTCGAAATCAACCACAAAGAGAAACTTCAAAAACTTGCAAACTCATGGAGACTGAACAGTACACTATTAAACAATGAATGGGTCAATAATGAGATAAGAGAAGAAATCAAAAAATTTCTGGAGACAAATGAAAATTAACAGACAACAGTCCAAAACCTATGGGACACAGCAAAGGCAGTCCTGAGAAGGAAGTTCATAGCAATACAGGCTTAAGTAAAAACAATGGAAACATTTCAAATAAAAGACCTAACACTACAACTTCAAGAACTGGAGAAACAACAACAAATAAATCCCAGAGCAAGGAGACGGGAGGAAATAGTCAAGATTAGAGCAGAACTGAATGACATAGGGACAAAAAGAACAATTCAGAGGATCAACCAATCCAGAAGCTGATTCGTTGAAAAGATAAATAAAGTTGACAAGCCTTTAAGCAGCCTCATCAAGAAAAAAAGGGAGAGGACCCAAATTAATAATATCAGAAATGAAAGAGGAGAAATAACAACTGATACCACAGAAATACAAAGGATCGTCAGAAACTAATATGAACAATTATATGCCAAGAAATTTGAAAATCTTGATGAAATGGACACATTTTTAGAAAAATATAATGTTCCAACACTGAAGGAGGAAGAAACAGAAACCTTGAACACACCGATAACAGCTGGGGAAATGGAAGCAGTCATAAAGAAACTCCCGGCACACAAAAGCCCAGGGCTGGACAGTTTCACAGGAGAATTTTACAAAACATTTAAGGAAGAGCTAACCCCTGACCTTCTCAGACTATTCAAAAAAATCCAAGAGGAGGGAAGACTCCCAGCCTCTTTCTATGAGGCCAGCATCACCCTGATCCCAAAACCAGATAAAGACGCTACCAAGAAAGAAAACGACAGGCCAATTTTGCTGATGAACATAGATGCTAAAATCCTCAACAAAATATTGGCAAACCGCATCCAGCAATACATTCAATAGATTATCCAACCTAATCAAGTGGGATTCATCCCAGGCATGCAGGGATGGCTCAATATACGCAAATCAGTAAACGTAATACATCACATAAATTAAAGAAAAGACAAAAACCACATGATCATCTCGATAGATGCAGAAAAAGCATTCAATAAGGTACAGCACCCATTTATGATCAAAACACTCAGCAAAATGGGAATAAATGGGGCATTCCTCAATGTAATAAAGGCCATATATGAAAAACCTACAGCTAATATCATACTCAATTTGCAAAAACTGAAAGCTTTCCCACTACGATCAGGAACATGACAAGGATGTCCCTTCTCACCGCTTCTTTTCAACATCCTTTGGAAGTTCTAGCCTCAGTGGTCAGACAAGAGAAAGAGATAAAAGGCATCCAAATAGGAAAGGAGGAAGTAAAGCTATCATTGTTTGCAGATGACAACATAGTGTACATAGAGATCCCTGTAGACTCTACCAAAAAACTCCTCAACCTAATAAGTGAATTTGGTAAAGCAGCAGGATCCAAAGTCAATATTCAGAAACCAAAGGCATTTTTGTACACCAGCAATGCAATAGAAGAAGAAGAAATCAGAAAAAAAAATACCATTCGATATAGCAAGAAGAAAAATAAAGTACCTAGGCATAAATTTAACCAAAGACGTTGAAGACCTGTACGCAGAAAACTATACAGCATTGAAAAAAGAAATTAAGGAAGACACAAATAAATGGAAGCATATACCGTGCTCATGGATTGGAAGAATTAATATCATCAAAATGTCCATACTACCCAAGTCAATTTATAGATTCAACGCAATCCCTATTAAGATACCAATGACATATTTCACAGAAATAGAAGAGACATTTCAAAAATTTATATGGAACCATAAACGACCCCGAATAGCCGCAGCAATTTTGAGAAAGAAACACAAAGTAGGAGGGATCACAATACCGGACATCAAACTCTACTACAAAGCCACTATACTCAAAACAATCTGGTACTGGCACAAGAACAGACCCATGGACCAGTGGAACAGAATAGAAAGCCCAGAAATAAGCCCAGCTCTCTATGGGCATTTCCTATTTGACCAATTGGGCAGAAGCATAAAATGGAGCAATAATAGCCTCTTCAACAATGGTGTTGGGAGAGCTGGATGGCTACATGCAAAAAATTGAAATTTGATCATCACCTGACACCATACACAAAAATAAACTCAAGATGGATAAAAGACTTAAATATAAGTCGCAACACCATAAAAGTCTTAGAGGAGAACATTGGCAGGAAACTCTCAGATATCCCACGCAGCAATTTTTTCACTGATATGTCTCCTAAAGCAAGGGACATAAAGGAAGAATAAACAAGTAGGACCTCATCAAAATAAGAAGCTTCTGCACGGCTAAGGAAAACATCAGCCAAATGAAAAGGGAGCCAACCATATTAAAAATATATTTGCTAATAATACATCAGATAGAGGTTTGATCTCCAAGATATATAAAGAACCCACTGGACTGCACTCCAAGAAGACAAACGATCCAATCAAAAAATGGACAAAGGACCTCGGCAGATGCTTTTCCAAGTAGGAGGTACAGAGGTCCCAGCGGCATTTGAAAGGATGCTCAGCATCACTAGCCATCAGAGAAATGCAGATCAAAACCACCATGAGGTACCACCTCACACCGGTCAGAATGGCCATCTTAAACAGATCCACAAACAACAGGGGCTGGCGAGGCTGTGGAGAAAAAGGAACCCTAGTCCACTGTTGGTGGGAATGCAGACTGGTGCAGCTGTTGTGGAAAGCAGTGTGGAATTTTCTCCAAAACCTGAAAATGGAACTGCCTTTTTATCCAGTGATTCCCCTGCTGGGACTATACTCTAAGAATCCCAAAACGCCAATGCAAAAGAACCTATGTACCCCAATGTTCATAGCAGCACAATTTACAATAGCCAAGTGTTGGAAGCAACCTAAATGCCCATCAGTAGATGATTGGATCAAAAAATTATGGTACATTTATACAATGGAATACTCCGCAGCAGTAAGAAAAAAAGAACTACTTAACTTCTCGACAGCATGGATGCAACTGGAGAGCATTATGCTAAGCGAAATAAGCCAGGGGGCGAAAGACAAATACCATATGATCTCACCTGTAAGTGGAACCTAAGCAACAATACAAAGGTGCAAGGAAAATAAGACCAGCAACACTGAAAGGAAAAGAAATCAACAGAGACAAGAGGGAAGGAGTGGGGGGCAGGGAAAAGGAAGGGAAGGGGAAAGTCAAGGAACATATAGCAAGGACTCATGGACAAAACCAAAGGGAAAGAGCTGAGGGAGGAAAGGAGGGAAGGGGCAAGGGAAAGTGGTGGGGGGTAGGCAGAGACAAATGTATTTGAAAAAATAAATTAAAATAAAATTTCAAAAAAAAGAAAAAAACAAAGAAAATGTGGGTAAAATAAGCTAAAGATGATCATGAGGGAGTGGGCAATATCCCTTCCTCAGGGTGAATAAGAGAGCAGACATAAGTTCTCTTCTTGTTCTAGGAAGAAAAAAAAAAGCATTTCTAGTGGTGAGAACCATGAAGGAATCAGAAAGTAAATACTGACAGATGATAGCATGATAATCAGTAATATTTGGATGAAAAATTTTGGAGACATTTGTTGAGTGATATATGTATAAGATCCAGATATATATGAGGTAGGAAAGCTTATTGTCTCTTATTTCTACTCCAGGAAAATTAATAAGTGAGGGCTCAGAGATTCCCGTCAAGGTCAGGTTCAGTTCATCCAGATAATGGGAACCAAAAATCAAGGTAAAAGAGAAAAAAGCAACTCGGATTTTAAAAGGATAGAATTTTCGATAACATGGATAGACCTTGACCACATGACACTAAGTGAAGTCAGTCAGAAAAAGACAAATACCATCAGATCTCACTTACATATAGAATCAGAAAAAAACAAATAACAAAACAAAGAATAGTTTGTTGGTTGCTAGAGGCAGGGAGGTGGGGTAAATGGATGAAAGTGGTCAAAAAATACCAACTTCCAGTTATAAGATGAATAAGTTTTGGCAACATAATGTTCAACATGGTGACTATAGTTAATAACACTGTATTGTATATTTGAAAGTTGTTAAGAGAGTAAATCTTAAAGTTCTCATCACAAGAAGAAAATATTTGTAACTATGTGTAGTGATGAATGTTAACCAGACTTCTTACTGTGAACACTACAACACTATATCATATCTTTTAAAAATGAACCATAATTATTTAGTTTTATAAAATATTCTGTCAGTGTTCAGACATCCCTGTTACATTATTTTTAAAAAATATATATGATTTTTTCTTTTATTTATACATAAATAAAACCTTGTTTTCTTTTATTTAGCATTGCATCATGGAAATGATTTAATAACATTATATTTAGATTTTTTAAAGCATCGAGACTTTCCCATGTAAAAAGAAAGCTGTATTAGCAAAGTAAGGATTTACTTGTCTTATAGAGGTTTCATTCCAAATAATCTGAGAGATCCAAGTGCTTCCCAGACTAAGCACCAAGGGGCCATCCTACAATGGAGTCATCAGTAATATACTTCTTATTCTTGACCTGGAAGGGAAAGGCAGAGGGGGGAGAAAAGAGAAGGTAAGCTAGAGAGAGAAGAAGCTCTCAGTACTTATATGGAACTAAAAGTTGACTGACTTAGAAGGAAAAAGGAATATTCACCATTCTCCAGCTTCCATTTTGTATTTGTGATTATCTATTTGCTGCCTTTCTGTTAGTGAACTATACTGTAAGCCCCTCAAGACGTTGTTCGGAATAGAGGGCTGGCATTTGTATACACATCTCTGGTACTAACTGTAATCTCAGGAAAAATCACTTCATTTCTTTGCATTTCAGTAGTATCATCTATAAATTTTGAGACCAGGTTATATCATCTCAAATGCTCCTCCAAACTCTTAACATTCTATATTTAAAAAAAATAAAATTAGAAAAAATAAAATCACCAGAATCATTTGTGGATATTTAAATTTTAAAAAATCCGTGTTTTCTCTTTTCAGAGAAAATTTTACCCTTTGAAACCAAAAACAGTAGATTTATTTAAACATGAAGCAGGCTGCTAACAAGAATCCAGATAATATATCATATGTTATATGTAATATACATATATATATTAATATTACATCATCTGGCTGAGATTTACAATAGGCTGCTCTCTTGAGAACCTGGGCAAGTAGATCAGGTACATTAGAAAGCAGCCATGGCAGCAGAAAAGAAGGAAATAAGGAAACCATATTCACTAGTAAAAATTTGTTAAAGAACATCGGAGCTTATGGCTCAACCTGATAAGACACTAACTGATGAATACTTATGTGTCATTTCCACATTCAGTCCTAAGCACAAGATTAGATATGGGGAAAATAATTTTTAAAGTTTACAAGAATGATGGATAGAAATCTGAATTTCACAATATAGAGTAAGCAAACTTTTCTTTAAAATGAGACAAAATAAAAATAACATCATTAATGGTTGACTGAACCATATTATTTTAACATTTATTTTACTACTGAGGGGAGAGACTAGCATGGTGAAGGGACATTTAGCACTTGCTGAATCAGTAGCAGCATAGATAAGTTTCTCTTTCTGAGACAGAATAGGACCCAGAGTGACATTTCCAAAGTACTGTGATCTAAAGTGGAGGGAACCATGCAGGGTTCTAATTGGAAATAGTCTAGGAGTTTGGGTCTTAGTTAAGACTAAATCCTAAATTTCCTAAGTAACTTTTGGAAGTCTTTGACTACCTTGACCCACAGTTTCCTTATTTCTAAAATGACTTTCAAACATATTTTTAATTGTTTTTTTCATTTTTTACTTAAAAAAATTTTCACATACATTTGTCTCATTCACCTGCCAATATTTTCCCCTGCCCCAACGACCCCCACCTCCCCCACTCAATCCTTCCCAACCTTGGCTTCCTCCATGTGTTCCTCACACCTGTTCTTTGATCTGACCCTTCCCCTCCCCGGTACCACACAACCTACCACCCTCCCATCCCCGTCGGTTTCTTCTTTCTTTCAAAGTTGCTGGTCATATTTTCCTTGCTGACTTCCTTTACTGATTAGGTTCCACTTATAGGTGAGATCACATGGCATTTGTCTTTCACCCCCTGGCTTATTTCACTTAGCATAATGCTCTCCAGTTCCATCCATGCTGTCACAAATTGTAGAAGCTCTTCCTTTATTTCTGCTGCATAGTATTCCATTGTGTAAATTTACCATAGTTTTTTGATCCACTCACTTACTGATGGGCAATTAGGTTGCATCCAGCACTTAGATATTGTAAATTGTGCCACTCTGAACATTGGGGTGTATAGATTCTTTTGAATTGGTATTTTGGGATTCTTAGGGTATAATCCCAGCAGTGGAGTTGCTGGGTCAAAAGGCAATTCCATATTTAGCTTTTTGAGGAAATTCCACACTGTTTTCCAGAGTGGCTGCATCAGTCTGCATTCCCACCAACAGTGAACTAGTGTTCCCTTTTCTCCACAACCTCGCCAGCACACATTGTTTCTTGATTTATTTATAACGGCCATTCTGACTGGTGTGAAGTGGTATCTCATTGTGGTTTACATTTGCATTTCTCTGATGGCTAGTAAGGTTGAGCATCCTTTCATATATCTCTGGACCCTCTGTAAGTCCTCCTTGGAGAAGTGTCTGTCCAGGTCCATGCCCATGTTTTAATTGGATTGTTTGTCCTCTTGGAGTGGGGTCATGTGACTTCTCTATATATTTTTGAGATCACACCCCTGTCTGAGGTATCATTGGCAAATATATTTTCCACATGGTTGGTTATCTTTTAATTTTGTTGATGTTTTCTTTAGCCAAGCAGAAGCTTCTTATTTTGATGAAGTCGCACTTGTTTATTGTTTCCTTTATGTCCCTTGCTCTAGGGGACATATTAGTGAAAATAGTGCTGCTTGGGATAGCTGAAGGTTTCCTGCCTATGTTCTCCTCTAGGACTTTTATGGTGTTGCAACTTTCATTTAAGTCTTTATCCAGCTTCAGTTTACTTTTGTGTATGGTGTAAGTTGGTGGTCGAATTTCAATTTTTTGCATGTAGCTGTCCAGTTCTCAATACACTATTTATTGAAGTAGCTTTTTTTACTCGATTTTATGCTTCTGCACCCTTTCTTGAATATTAATTGACCATAGAGACAAGGGTTTATTTGTGGGTTCTCTATTCGGTTCCATTGATCTATGTGTCCTTATGCGAGTACCAGACTGTTTTGATTACAGTGGCCTTGTAATATAGTTTGATGTCAGGTATTGTGATCCCTCCTACTTTCTTTTTCTTTCTCAAAATTTCACCGGCTATTCAGGGTCACTTATGTTTCCATATAAGTTTTTTAAATGTTTGCTCTATGTCTGTGTAATATGTCATTGGTATTTTAATAGGTATTGCATTGACTCTATAAACTGCTTTGCATAGGATAGACATTTCAGTTATGTTAATTATTCCAATCCATGAACACGGTATATGCTTTCATTTACTTGTGTCTTCTTAATTTCTTTCTTCAGTGTTGTGTTGTTTCCTGTGTATAGGTCTTTTACCTCATTGATTAAGTGTATTCCTAGGTACTTTATTTTTCTCCTTGCTATAGCAAAGAGGATTTTTTTTTCCTGATTTCTGCTTAACTATTTCATTTTTTTGTATACAAAAAAAAAGCCTTCAATTTCTGAATATTGACTTTGTATCCTGATGTTTTGCCAAATTTACTTACTAAGTTGAATAGTTTTTGGTGGAGTGTATGGGGTTTCTATGTACACTATCATGTCATCTGCAAACAATGATAGTTTTACTTCTTCCTTTCCAATTTGGATACCATTTATTACTTTTTCTTTTTTAATTGCTCAGACTAGGACTTCCGATACTATATTCAATAGAAGTGGTGAAAGCAGACATCCTTGTCTTGTTCCTGATCTTAGTGGGAAAGCCTTTAGTTTTTGCCCATTGAGTATGAAGTTGGTTGTATGTTTTTCATATATGGCTTTTATTATGTTGAGGTATGTTCCCTTTATTCCCACATTGCTGAGTGTTTTATCATAGATGGGTACTGTACCTTATCAAATGCTTTCACCACATCTATTGAGATGATCATGTGATTTTTGTCTTTCCTTTGTTCATGTGATGTATTACATTTATTAGTTTGTGAATATTGAACCATCCTTGTATCCCAAGGATGAATCCCACTTGATCATGGTGGATAATCTTTTGAATGTATTGCTGAATGCGGTTTGCCAATATTTTGTTGAGGATTTTAGTGTCTTTGTTCATCAGCAATATTGGCCTGTAGTTTTCTTTCTTGGTTGTGTCCTTATCTGGTTATGGGATAAGGATGATGCTGGCCTCAGAAAAGGTGGTTGAGAGTCTTCCCTCTTCTTGGATTTTTTAGAATAGTCTGAGAAGGACAGGGGTTAGCTCATTCTTAAATGTTTTGTAAAACTCTCTGGTGAATCCATCGGGTCCAGGGTTTTTTCTGCTGGGAATTTTTTGATGACTGCTTCAATTTCACCAGCTCTTATCAGTCTATTCAGGCTTTCTTCTTCTTCTTCATTCAGTGCTAGAAAGTTATATTTTTCTAGAAATTTGTAGAAATTTGTCCATTCCATCAAGGCTTTCATATTTCTTTACATATAATTGCTCATAGCAATTTTTAAAAATCTTTTGTATTTCTGTGGTATCAGTTATTATTTCTCCTCTTTCATTTCTGATATTACTTATTTGGATCCTCTTCATTTTTTTCTTTTTTCTTTGTGTATAATTTTATTTTTTAATTCTTTTCATTTTAAAAAAATTTTTAAATCATGTTTGGTCTATCACAGTTGACTCAGTTTTCCCCTTTGCCCCCGCCACCCATGCCCCCCGAACTCGCTGCTCCCAAAGTCGATGCCCACTCTGTTGTCCATGTCCATGAGTTATTCATATATGTTCTTTGTCTAGTCCCTTTTCCTTCTTTCCACCATTGTCCTCTTTCCCCATCCTCTCTGGTCACTTTCAGTCTGCTTCATGTTTCCATGCCTATGGTTTATTTTGTTCATTAGTTTATTTTGTTGAATAGATTCAACATATAGGTGAGATCATATGGTATTTGTCTTTCACCAACTGGCTTATTTTATTTAGCACAATATTCTCTAGTTCCATCCATGTTGTCACAATAGGTAGGACTTCCATCTTTCTTTCTTAAATGCAGATTGATTTTATTTATTTATCAAATGTCAAAGTCAATTATAAAATATTAAAAAATTTAAAACTAGTATAGAGTCTCAACAATTAAAACAGCATGACACCAGCACAGAAATAATCAAGTAGATCAATGAAATAAAATGAGCATTCTAGAAACAAAAGTATATATGTCTAACAATGTAATATATGATTAAATTGATAATTCAAATCAATTGGGAAAATAAGGCTTATTCAAAGAATAAGGGGCCTGGACCACTATTACTTGAAATAAAACAAATATAGAGCCCTATTTCACACATTATACAAGAAATATTCAGGTGAGTTAAAAATCAATATGTAGAATCTAAGGAGTTTTAGGAGAAAACACAAGCTAATATTTTTCTTACCCAGAAGTAACATATTCAAACCCAAAACCTACAAAGTAAAATATTGACAATATGAGTATATTAAACATTTAAGACTATATAGCAATGTACATATAAAAATTAAAGTACTAGTAATATCATGGAAAATTATTTGCTACACATCTAAAAAGAGTTAATAGTTTTTTGTTTGTTTGTTTGTTTTTTTTTTTTTTTTAGGGATAAAAATTCTACAAACCTTTAATCAATAAATAGATAAAGAATACCAAAAAGTCATTTAAAGATTTTTAAACATATTAGAAATAGGCAAGAAATATACAAAAACAGATTTACTTTTAATAAATAATAAAGGAACAATTTACACATCATTGTCACAATCAGATTAATATGTATTAAAACATATCGGTAATATCAACTATTGACAACTGTGAAAGGAACTGGGTATTTACAGACTCTTTTTCTTCATCTTAAAGCAGTCCCTTTAGTATATTTTGCAGTGCTGGTTTGGTGGAGGTGCATTCTTTTGGCCATCTTTTGTCTGGGAATCTCATTTCACCTTCCTTTTTAAAGGAGAGTCTTGCTGAGTAGAACAGTCTTGGCTGCAGGCTTTGGTTTTCATGACTTGGAATATTTCTTGCCAGTCCCTTCTGGCTGTCAGTGTTTCTGTTGAGAAGTCAGCTGCTAGCTGTATCTGGGGTCCCTTAATGTTAGTACCTCTCTCTCCCTTGCTGACTTTAAGATTCTCTCTTTGTCTTTGATATTTGCCATTTTAATGATGATGTATCTTGGAGTGGACTTCATTGGATTCCTCTTGAATTGGATCCTCTGTGTTTCCTGGACTCATGTGACTTTTTCTCTCCTCCAGTTAGGGAAGTTTTCCATCATTACTTTTTCAAACAAGTTTTCTATCCCTTCCTCATCTTCTTCTCCTTCTGGTATCCTTATTATACAGATATTATTACATTTCAGGTTGTCCTGCATTTTCCTAAATGCCTATTCATTCTTTTTGAGTCTTTTCTCATTTTCTTGCTTTTTCTGGGAACTTTAGTCTACCCTGTCCTCCAGCTCGCGGCCTCCTCTAGTCTGCTTTTGATTCCTTCTACTTGTTCTTCAGTTTAGATTTTGTATTATTCATTTCCTCTTTTCTGTCATTGGTAGTTTCTTTGTCTTTTTTCATGCTGATATGGTTTGCATTAAGTTCCTCTTAGTTTCTCTGTAGTTCTTGGTAATTCTGTCTTTGCTCACTGAGCTCATTGATCTTCCTTAGAACCCTTGGAATTCAATATCTGATAGTTTACTTGCCTCTATTTCATTTACTTCTCTTTCTGGGGATTCCTCTTTTCCTTTTGGCTGGGTGGGGGTATTTCTGCATCTTCCCATTATTTGTGAGATTCCTTTTTTTGCTTCTGCATCTCAAATTGATCAGTCTTGATTTCTGGACTTTGGAGGTGTGAACTTCTATGGTAGGAGATCACTGTTTTTACTTTCTGGATCCCCCTGTGATGATGTCAGATGTTGTCCCTGCCTGACCTTAGGCAGTCTGTTCGATACTTCCAAGAATCTACTATTTGTGGCTGTCTCTTTCAGCTGTTAATCTAGTTACCCTGCACTCAGCAGGCCAGCTTACACAGCACAGGATGGGTTGGAATCCCACCTGGAGGTGGGGTTATTGGTTCCTCTGATGCTACTGCCACTCAGGGGGAGTAGTCCCTGCCTGAGCAAGATGCCTGCTGCTGTATGGGGGAAGAGTCAGCACTGAGATCCCCCTGGCTACTCTCTCCATTCTCTCCCTAAAGCCTGTGCCCCTAATCTCTCTTCCAGTGTCTGCAGATCACTCTGAACCCCCTATAGCCATGGATCTACTACCTGTGGCTGCCACTCTGCACTCAGAAGGTAGCTCAGACAGCAAAGGGCTGGGCAGAATCCCACCTGGATGCAGGGCTATTAGGTCATCTGACACTGCTGCTGCTCAGGGGGAATGGTCTCTGAGTGAACAAGATGGCTGCTGCTGCATGGGGGATGATTCAGCACCAAGATCTCTCTGTCCATTCTCTTAGTTCTTTCCACAAAACCTCCTTCTCCAGTCTCTCCTCAGGTGTCTCTAGCCCACTCTGCCCCTGCCTTTGCTGGAGTCCAGGTAAGTGGCTGCAAATAAAAATGCATGTGTTGGTCCTTCAAACAGGTCTTTGAGTTTCCAGCCATCTCTCTCTGGCAGAGAACAACTCTGCCACTTTTCGCAGCTGACTACTGTCTGTGTACTTTTTGGGCTCTGGGGCTATATGCTGGAGATCCTTGCTTTTTATTCAGACCCCACTCTTCTCAGGAGGATCCAAGTGGCCCTTTTAATGTCTTTCTGGTGCTGATGCCCATCGGTGCCCCGCCTGCCATATTGAGTCTCTACCACACTTTTTACCAGTTATGTTGTGCTAAAGCAGATTCTTCCATCTCTGAGGCTCCTGTCTTGCTATTGTTCAGTTGTTTGTTCTAGGTGATTTCTCCACAATTTAGTTTTAATTCCAGGCTGGTCCTGGGAGGAAGTCAGTTTGACTTCCACTCACTTCTCCACCATCTTGATTCTTCTCCATTTTTTTCTTGATGAGTCAGCTATAGGCTTGTTGATTTTGCTTATCTTTTCAAAGAACCAGCTCCTGGATTGGTTGATCCCTGGAATTCTTCTTTTAGTCACTATGTCTTTCAATTCTCCTTTGATCATGATTATGTCATTTCTTCTACTCGCTCTGGGCTTTGTTTGTTGTTGTTTCTCCAGTTCTTAAAACTGGAGGGTTAGGTCATTTATTTGAAATGTTTCTATCTTCTTAGGTAGGCCTGTACTGCTATGAATTCCCTCTCAGGACTGCCTTTGCTGTGTCCCATAGGTTTTGAACTGTTGTGTGTTAATTTTCATTTGTTTACAGAAGCTTTTTGATTTATTCTTTGCTCTCATTATTGACCCATTCATTGTTTAATAGTGCACTGTTCAGCCTCCATGAGTTTGAATGTTTTTGATTTTTTCCTTGAGGTTGGTTTCTAGTTTCAAGCCCTTGTGGTCTGAGAAAATGCATGTTATGATTTTGATTTTCCTAAATTACTGAGTCTTGTTTTGTGTCCTATCATGTGGTCTGTCCTTGAAAATGTTCCATGTGCACTTGTAAAGAATGTGTATCTTGCTTCTTTGGGATGATACATTCTATATATGTGAGTTAAGTCCATTTGCTCTAATGCATCGTTTGGTTTCACAATGTCCTTGTTCATGTTTTGTTTGTAAGATATGTCCATTTTTGACAGTGGGGTGTTAAAATCCCCTACCATCAGAGTGTTACTGCCTATATCTTTCTTGAAGTTCTCCAAGACTATCCTTATATATTGGGATGTTCCTATGTTGGGTTCATATAGGTTTACAGTGTTTATGTCTTGTTGATGGATTCTTCCTTTGGGTATTATGAAGTGTCCTTCTGGGTCTCTTTTTATGGCCTTTGTTTTGAAATCTATTTTGACTGATATAAGTATTTCTACCCCTCCTTATTTTCCCTGTTCATTTTTTTGGAATATTGTTTTCCATATCTTTACTTTCAGTCTGTGTAGGTCTTTTGTTCTGAGGTTGGTCTCTTGTAGGCAGCATATGTGTGGGTTATGTTTTCTTATCCATTCAGCTATCCTGCCTTTTGATTGGGGCATTTAATCCATTTATATTTAGTTATTATTGGCAGGTATTTATTCATTTTTTCCCTTTGTACCTGTGACTATTTCTTTCTCACTCTTTTTCTTCATTTTCTTAAAGCAGTCCCTTTAGCATATCTTGTAGTGCTAGTTTGGTGGAGGTGTATTCTTTTAGTTTACATTTGTCTGGGAAACTCTTTACTTTGCCTTCCATTTTAATTGAGAGCCTTGCTGGGTAGAGAAGTCTTGGTTGTAGACCCCTGTTTTTTTTTACTTGGAATATTTCTTGCCATTCCCTTCTGGCTTGTAGTGTTTCTGTTGAGAAGTCACCAGCTAGCCGTATTGCGACTCCCTTGTGTATTATTTCCTGTTTCTCCTTTGCTACCTTTAGGATTCTCTCTTTTTCTTTGATATCCGCCATTTTACTTATGATGTGTCTTAGAGGGGGACTCATTGGCTTCCTCTTCAATGGGAACCTCTGTGCTTCCTGGACTCATGTGACTTTTTCTCTCCTCCAATAAGGGAAGTTTTCCACTATTGGTTTTTCAAACAGGTTCCCTATCCCTGGTTCTTCTTCTCCTCCTTCTGGTATCCCTATTATACAGATATTATTACATTTCAGGTTGTCTTGCATTTCCATAAACACCTCTTTATTCTTTTTCAGTCTTTTTTTCAATTTCTTGTTCTTTCTGGGAGTTTTTTTCTACCTTGTCCTCCAGCTCGCTGATTTGATCCTCTGCTTCATCTAGCTTGCTTTGATTCCTTCTACTGAGTTCTTCAATTCAGAAACTGTATTCTTCATTTATTCTTGCCTCTTATTGATAGTTTCTTCATCTTTTTTCATGCTGATATAGTTTGTAATAACTTCTTCATAGTTTCCATGTAGCTTTTCGTAATTCTCTTTGAACTCACTGAGCTCGCTGAGTTTCCTTAAAACCATTGTTTGGAACTCAATATCTACTAGTTTACTTGCTCTATTTCATTTAGTTCTCTTTGTGGGGATTCATATTTTTCCTTCAATTGGGGGATGTTTCTTTTTATTCCCAGTATTTGTTAGACTGCTTTTTTCCTTCTGCTTCTTAAATTGATTTTCTTGACTCTTGACTCTGTGGTGTGAAATTCCACGGTAGGACTTTGTTTTTTAGTTTTTTTTTTTTTCTTTCTTTGTTGATCTGCCTCTGATGTCAACTGTTGACCCCATCTTACCTTAGGCAGTCTTTAAGAGACTTCCCAGAATCTACTGTCTTTGTCTGTGTCCTCCAGTTTGTTAATCTAGTTATTCTGCCCTCACCAGTCAGGGTGAGGTAGAGCACCTCCTGTGGGCAGTGCTATTATGCCCCTTCATGCTGCTGCTTGGTGGGAGTGTTCTGCCTGAGCCAGATGGCTCCTGCACTATGGGGGAGGGTTCAGCACTGGGATACCCTAGTCTACTCCATCAGTTCTCTCCCCAATGCTTCCGTTGCCAGACTTCCCTCAAGTATCTAGACCACTCTGCACCCCTTTTAGCCAGGGAACTACTATCTGTGACTGCCACTGTGTACTCAGCACATGGGCCTGTGTAACACCGGGCCAGGCCAAGCCTACTGGAAACACGGCTATTGTGTCCTTCCATGCTGCTGCCGCTCAGGGGAGTGGTCTGTCTGAGCAAGTTGGCAGCTATAGAATGGGGAGTTAGCACCAGGACCCCACCATCTACTTTCTCATTTCTTTCCCACAAGCCTCCTTTCCCAGTCTCTCCTCAGGCAGCTCCAACCCACTCTGCCCCTGCCTCTGCCGGAGCCCAAGGAAAGTTGCTGTCACTACAAATTTTTGCGTTGGCCCTTTAAATGGCTCTTTGTGTCTCTAGCCACCTTTCTCAGGCAGAGAGTACACTGCTGCTTTTTCACAGCTGGTTGTTCCCTCTGTCTTTTTGGGCTCTGGTGCTATAGGCTGGAGATCCTCGCTTGTGGTTTAGAACCTGCTCTTCTCAGGGGGTCCAACTGGCCATTTCAATATCTCTCTAGCTCTGCTGCCCATGGTTGCCTATTCCACCTTCTCGAGCCTCTACCGTACTCCTTACCAGTTAGGTTGTGTTAAAACCTATTCCTTTGTGTTTCCAAGGTTTTAAGGCTCTTATCTCACTATTATTCAGTTGTTTTCCAGGTGATTTCTCCACAATTTTGTTGTAATTCTAGATTAGTCATGGGAGTAGTTCAGTGTGACTTCCACTCATTCTTCTACCATCTTGAAGTCCCAATATTTTTTTAACTTAATAAGAGAACCCATTGCTTGGTTTGAATGTCAAGAAATGGTAATATTAATGTTGTTAGTAATAATAATAACTATCACCCCCAAAGAGTGACTCTGGTCACAATGCCCACTGCAACCTTTTAAGAAAGGTTTCCATGAAATTGCTTGGTTGGCCTTCTATTGCCTGGTAACCTCCTTTTAAAGTGAGGTATCTATTTGGGTTTCACTGAAGCAGAGAAATTTCCTGATTGTGGTACCTACCAAAGCTTTGACAAAACTTTTGCTAACTTTATGTTCAACTTCCCTGTAAATTTGAAAATTTAAGAAACACAAGAACAGTTGATTGTTCAGAGACAGAATCCTCTGAATGTATAAAATGTGCTGATTACCTAATATGTTCTCAGGCTAGCTATTGCCGTCCTTGAGAATGAACAATGAAACAACAATCTCTTCATAGAACCATGTTGTGTGTGTGTGTGTGTGTGTGTGTGTGTGTGTGTGTGTGTGTGTGTTTATGAGTGGAGCTATAAGGACAAAGCAGTATCTTTACAATTCTGAGACACACATATGAAGATCTAAATTTTCAGTAGTGTCCCACCAAAATGTGGGGAGGCAGAGGTAAGGAAGCTGGAATGAATTCTGCTACATTCATGTGACTCAAGATTATAAGAGATGCATACAAGATTCCAAACTCTACTTAAAGGAAGAATGCTTAAATAAAAACTTGACTTTAAATATCTGTTCAAGCTCTGAAATCTTCAGTCTCCTGCATGTAAAATGGGACAAAAATCTCTACCTCCCATTGCTAATGTGAAAATTCACAGTAGATGCTCAATGACTATTTCTCCATATACAAATTCATCCTCCTGGCATAGAACAAGGAAGTCAGAAAAGGTTGGACAAAAAGAAATTCCCGGAATCTAGCATTTGACCCTTTCCAGGTTGTGTGTTGTTAATGGGCCAAGGTTATAAATAGAGAGGTGGGAGACTTTCAACAATAAAGCTTCCGTGGCTGGTTCTTGCAAGAGATGATCAGTAAATTCTTCCCAGGAATACTATGGGGACATGAAAGTGACAACCATTATGTATATATAACAAATCTAATCATGACATAACATCGGCAAACCCAAATAGATGTACATTATACAATGTAACTGGTCTGTACTCTTATAAAATATCCAGGTAAGGAAAAGCAAAGACTGAGGAGCTTTTCCAAATTAAATCAGTTTAAAGAGAGATGACAACTAAATACAATGTGTAATAATCTTGAGATGGATTCTGGAGTGGGAAAATAACTACAAAAAATTATTGAAGTTATTGACAAAATTAGATTATGGACTCTAAATTAGATAATAGAATTTTATCAACATTAAATTCCATAATTTTTATCATTATACTATATTTATGCATAATACTGTGTTGTTCATAAGAAATACAAACTGAAATATTTATGTGTAAAGGAGAACAATACCTATAACTTAGTCTGTAAAATGGAAAGGTAGAGTAAATATGGAAAAAAATGTAAATTCATTGGTCAGTATGGGAAAAGTGTGAATAAATGCAACTTTTCTCTAGGTTTGAAATTGACTTAAATATTAAAAATTTTAAAATACAGTGAGAGACATAAAGAGGAAATTCAGAGCTGTGACTGGGGTACATAACAGGTGTAGCTGATGTCTCAGGTGGAAGAAAGAGTCAGAGAGGAACTGACATATATGCTATGATATAAAGAATAAGTCATTTTTTTAGGTGTAGTGAGAGGAAATGTTACAAAGGGAGCAGCATATATGAAGATCTAGAGGGAAGTAAGAGGAACATGACAGATTTGAGTAGCAGTGGTGAGCATGAAGCTGGAAATGTAAGCGGGATGCAGATCATAGTGGGGCTTCTGGTGAATAAATATTCAAGAGGAGCCTTTCAAAGAGTTATAAGATGTAAGGGAAAGTTAGCAATATTTTATCTTTGGCTTTCTCAAAAATTATTTTTAGGAGATTTTTTTGTGTGTAGGCTTTTTTGAAGGATGAGAAAAAGTTTTCTTGAGGTTGTTATGGACACAATTGACTAAGCAAAGAGGGTAGGGGAAACTCCCAAACACTGCTTCACACATAAATTTTAAGTTGTTGGAAGGGTTTTGCTACATGGAACAACACCATATCATGACTGAAAGAAGGCATTATTTTCAAGGTAAAACTCTGTTTTCAGTGAAATCACAGAACCAATAACTGGATTAGTCTGAAGAAGGAAGAATTGGGAGATATATTCCTCAGTATAGGAAGCACTTTTGTGTGTAGATTTCTGTCTTTGGGATAGAGAGTTTAGCATAGAGGATGAAAATTAGAATGTAATAGGTACTAGGAAGGTTAACACATGTAAGTAAAGTGAATCAGATATAAGAAAAGCAATGTACAGTCCAATAAGATGGCATAGACTTATTTTCCCTGGTCTCCCAACTTTACACCCAGGACACAAGGTATATGATAAGTTCAACTATAATCCCTAGGAACAATGTAAGACAGAACCCAAGGAGAAATCTGAAATGTAGAAAGAGGAAGGTGAACTAGTTAGGGACACCAAGACTGAAGAAATAAATTGTAACAGAGTACCTTAAGACACCACTCAACAGAAGAGGACAACCCAAATTCAATATCCTCCAACTTCTAGCCTAGAAACAGCAAGTAGTACAAGGCTCATTCCTCCCCCAGATGGAACAGCGGTCCTAACAACAATATCCACCCCCACTGGCACTAGCAAGGAGGATAGATCAGAAGCACCACTGACAATAGCATCCACAGGAAGCACTTGCTTACCCTGCTGGGTCAGATGGTCCCTATCTTATACCAGGCATCTGGGCAGCACCAACAGAGAGATCCTACCACAACAATACTCAGCTAAGAAGTTGTTTTGTTTGTTTGTTTTTTAATGGACCACAGAGCTCTTTCTCTCACTGAAAAACACTTGGCAGTTGAATGGTTCTGGCAGTAGGGATTTCACCATAACAAGTCGTCCAGGCCATGAAGCTGTCCCTATCCATGATGGACTCTGTGACTGCTCTCCCCTTCACAGAGACACAGAGTGATACTGGCAGGGGCATCCAACCACAACAAGGAGCCCAACCAGGTAAGTTCTCTTTATTCCTTCACCTACCTAGAAAGGCTCTTTCCACTCTCCCAGATAGCATCAGCAAAGATTAGTATGAGCCCTGGTGAAACCAGGCAAACCACGCAAACCAAAATATCATTACAAAGTCTCATAAAATTAAATTGTCATTGGAACTACAACCCATAAAAGTAGGCCAGGGAATGCATGCTAAACCTAAGCAGAGTGACTGCCTGCTGTACTAAATATTAAAATAGTACCCAAAGTACTCTAACATAATAGCTAAAATGTCCAGGGTACAACAGAAAGTGACCCATTATACCAGGAACCAGAAATATCACAAAAATGAGTGAGAAAAGAAAATGGATTGATACTAACATAAAGATGAACCAGATGCTGAAATTATGTGGCAAGAATTTTAAAGCAGCCATCATAAAAATGCTTCAAAAGCAATTAAAAGTTTTCTTGAAGCAAATACTAAAATGGAAAATCTCAAGAGAATGGAATTCATTTTTAAATGGAAATTATACCAAAAATGGAAAAATACAATGACTGAAATTAAAAAAAAAAATGGATTGGTTCAATGGTAGAGTGAAGATGACCCAGGATAGAATTGTTGAACTTGTAGTCAGAATTTACCCAATATGAACAATAAAGAGAAGATAGACTGGGGAAATTTATGCAGATCCACAGGGATCTGACAAACAATAACAAAAGATTCAAAGTTCCTATTATCAGAGTTCCAGAAGGACATGAAGGAGTGGATCTGAAAGAATATTTGAAGAAATAAAATTGCTGAAAACTTTCTGAATTTGGAAAAATACATAAGCCTTCAGATTCAAGAAACTGAATGAATCTCAAACAGGATAAATCCCAAACGAAATCCATGGCAAGCACCTCATAGTTAAACTTCTCAAAATCAATGACACAAATGTAATTATAAATGTCAAGCGATATTCTGCTGCAGTGTCAAGATGTAGTAAGGAGTAGTGGGAACTGCAGTGAACTGGAATGTATATAAATGTATCGTCTAAAGGGACAGTTATTGTTTAGCTCCAACTAGTTAAATATGTGGAAATTCAGACCTGATTTCTATGTGTGTGAAATCTTAACTTTAAATGTAAACAACTAATTCTTTCTTTACATTTTAAATCAGTCTGCCACTTTTCTAGTGAAAGGAAGTAGTGACTTTGGAACAAGGCATGAGTTTGAATCTTTGCCTTGCAATCTTGTATAAATCCATAAACTCTCTGAGTCTCAGGGTTCTCATCTATAAATTATTTTAATAAAAACTCTTAACTCTATGCTCTGGCTGCTGTAGCTAAGTGGATTGAGTGCTAACCTGAGAACCAAAGGGTCGCTGGTTAAAATCCCAGTCAGGGCATACGCCTGGGGTGCAGGCCACACCCCCAGTAGGGGGCATGTGAAAGGCAACCACACATTGATGTTTCTCTCCCTCCTTTCCCCTCTCTCTAAAAATAACTAAGTAAAATCTTTTTTAAAAAACACTTTAACTCTATTTTTTAATGTATGATTGCTGATAGCTTTTAAGTCTCACCTTTCACTCTTCCTCTTCCACCCCACATCTTGGAAAGCTAATAAGAGAAAACTAAGGTACTCTCTCTTTTGGTGCCATGAAAGATTCAAACCATGCATGCTCCTGAACATGAGTATGAGCCCTCAGACAAGCCCACTTCTAACCACAGTGAAAATTCCAAGCCAGTCTCTTTTCCCCACTTTCTCAAGCAATTTTCAGACCAACTTGGGAAGCCTGCCCTACAGCCCCCAGAAGCTTCATTAAATAACTAATAAACATTTTCGCAACCTCTTAGTATGTGTGTGTCATTATCAGTCTCTGTATCAGGACAAAATTTGGTGTGAAGTCCTGTTCTGTGTCTGTAGAGTGCCACAACAAATAGAAAGCTCAATATTTACACTGTAAATTTCCCGTAAAAAAATCAATAATGTCTAAAAGACCCTTTGGCCACAGTTCATGTTCAATAAATAGCAATTACTACAGTGACTAGTATTAGTGAATAGAAGTTTCACCAGGGCCTCTTTTCCTTTTTCAAAAATATGCCCTTTCCTTTCTTTCAAGAATAGGTGAATATTTCAATGGGACAAGCCTAGGGACTAGGAAGAAACAAGACCAGCCACTAAGGATTAAAACTAGTATGGCTTGCTTGAAAAACTTATATGTTCCCATATATGCCCTCAAGCTTGCTCTGGTCTACTCATTCAGAATGCTTATAGAAAACTTGAAACAAAGGTGACCCAGAGATGTTTTTAATTTTTTGACCCACACAGTGTTTTTTAATATTTTTATATTAGTTGCCAATGTCTTAAAATCAGATGTCATATAAAAATCTGGGTTTCTAGTGCTCTTGAAAACTGGAAAGATTTGGCATCACTGTACTCATGTTTTTGATTAGCTAAATAGTAGCTGCCACCTTTAGAAAGGATGTGAGTTCTTCATTCCACTTGAATCCCCACCATTCCATATTATTTCCATCACTAAGACCCAATGTCAAATGTCATTTATCATTATAATTTCAGTATTGATTTTTCTAATAATTTAGAATTATTTTTATACACCAGTTTATTAAAAAAAAGTAGGAAATGAAAGATAGACCAAGAGGGTTACAATTTTAAAGAAAAATAGAAAACAGTTAAACCCAGAGTGCTGCACTCAATGATACAATCCTTCTGACCCCCATAACACCATTAGGACATCTGTTTTACTCCATTTTTATATGAAGTTCCTTAGATTTCCTGAGAGAATTTTATAAGAGTTTTTATTCTCTTATCCATGTTCAGTTTGCAGGTATGTATGTAACCTACAATGGTTAGTAAAAGCCAATGATGTTTTAATGTTTTTAAAATCCTCACCAGAGGACATTTTTCATTGCTTTTAGAAAGAGAGAGATAGAGAAACATTGATATGAGAGAGAAGCATTGATTGGTTGCCTCATGTACATGCCCAGGCCAGAGATTGTATGCATCCAGACTGGGGAATGAACCCACAACCTAGGTATGTGCTCTGATCAGGAAGCAAATCTGCAACCTTCAGATATGGGATGCCACTCCAACCAAGCCACACTGGCCAGGGCTGTTTTGCATTTTTTTTTTTTAATGAGAGTTCCAGAGAAGCTCAAAGTTACTTCTTATATGTAATTAAACAATAATTTAAATAGAAGACATAATGGGACATTTATAAAATGAGTCTCCTCCAGGGTGTATTTAATTCCTGTACACATCAACTGTTATATTTCAGAAAAGTAAATTCTATTCATTGTTCTTTGGACACCTGATTTACGACTTAATTTTATTTAATCTATTTCTCAACACCCAAACATATATTCACTGTTTTATTTTGTTTCAAATTTTGGACTGAAGAAAGTTTCATATACAACACAGAAATCTTAAGATTCTTAGGTTTCTGGTCTAGGGGATATAATTTTCCAGATGCTGCAGGGAAGCCCTAGAGAAACACATGTCCGAAATATGACTTCCAACATTCTGCTATCATGGACAGAATTTTTCAACTTAGTCATTCTTTTAGATTAAAACGTAAGTTTCCTACAAAATGAAAACCTAGTGAAGTTAGGTATCAATAGATACCCTTTCAGAATCATACTTTCTAAATTAACATGACCTAGGACTTGTTAGATAGGAATTTTTGACGTGAGTTGTGGTTAGTGTCAAGAAAAACGATTTTAAACCTTGAATCTGATGGTTTTTAACAAAGTAAAAATCATCTAGTCCAGTTTTTTTTTCTTAATGCAGGTATTTTGTTCTTTCTACCATACCTAAAACAGGACCATAAAGCCTCCACTCTCTGCTTCAACACTTCCAGTGACAGAAAGCCGGCTGCTTCAAACAGTATATCCATTCAGTTTTCTAATCAGGTATTTTTTTCTCTCTTGAGCCAAAATGCAGCTTTCTCTGTTTCATTCATTCACTGATTCTATTTCAAAATTTTGGAAAATCTAAATAAAAGCCTCCCTTAAAGAAATTTCCATGTGAGAATTTACACCATGTTTTTAAATAAACATGACATTAAGCTGACTACAAATAGCAGCCAAAGCAGATTTCTAGCAGAGTATCCCTCCCCTATTTTGATTTTTCCTATGATTAATTTTCAAATTATAGAAAGATATCTTTTCTCAATGAGCTTCTTAAAGAATAGAATGGGTCAAGTGCAAGCCAAATAATCAGGCAATCAAAAGGAGGAAACATTTAGTAGTTTGATATCCTAACTGTTAGCATGTTCTGATTCTTGACTGGGTTACAAGTGGTGGTAATTATTTCTTCATGAACAAATCTGAGGACTGAGAAAAGACTGCTGAGATTCATAAAAGGAAAATTACTCACATCCATTAATATTTCATCATGATTAACCAAAAAATAATGGGTTTGTTTTTTTAAGTAGCACTTGAGTTTTTCTGTTGTAATTTTCTACTTCATTATAAGAATTGCTATGAAACTGTACCTATGAGTTACAGCTTCAGTCTACTGGAAATGCTTATATACATCCATATACTGAGAGCCTTGAGCTTACTGTGAAGCATCCTGCCAAGAACTGCTAACAGCATTTTCCAATAGACTTCTCTGGGTCATGCCATAAATTTCATGTTTTGCATAAATCTCATGTTGTGTACCTCTCTTCCAGATAATCAGAATAAAATGATAAATCTGTTTTCATTAATTAAATATATTACCTAAATGTTACATTAGGAATGAAATATATTTTTCTTTTTCTTTTATAAGACATAACAAGGCAAAATATTTGAAAGGAGGGAATTGACATGTGGGAATACATTTTGCCACTGAGTGATTTTAAATAAATCAATCTTTGAACTTAATTTTTATTTACTGTGTGAACATGTTATTATTGACAAAAGTAGATAAATGAAAATTACACACACATCTACAAACTACTTTAAGTGATGAAATTTTCAAAATTCGTAAATGAGTAAACAGTTCCTATATCCATCTGTATAATAATCATGAAGTCATTAATGTCTAATTTCTACAGAACAATTTCCAAAGATTAGTAAAGAATAACAAAGCAATTGGTATTTGATGAGAAGGATAACTCATTATAAGACATAGGTAAATTTCTTACACTCTCATATTAATGATATTTGTTTTCAGTAATAAGTTTCCATTTGCTTTACAGACTTAAAAATACAAGCTTGCCAAATGAATGCCAGCTTGACTTATTGGCCTTCCCTTAGATTGTTTTTTGTACACATGTTAAATTGACATTGTAATATTTAGTTCAGAAAAAAAATATGGTCTAGCCATAGCTAAATGACTGTCAGACATCAAAATAGGAGGTCCTAGGTTTAACCGAGTATGTGACCTTGGGCAGGTCATTCAGTCACTCCAGATCTCCTCAGCTCACCAGGTTTAGCATGATTGGAGTCTCTAAGAACCCTTCCAATTTGAGCATTTATTTAAGGTCTTTATCCTATATATTGAACATGCCTTGGTCACTAGCTATTGTGCAGCTGATGTCCCATAATGGCTAGCAAATTAGTTTTGATTTTAGGGATTAATTTTTGAAATGCCTAACTAAATAGTTTTTAAAACCAGCAACCAGCCTTGAAACTAAATTGTAAATTTTATTTTATCTGTTTTATGGGCCTTAGAAAAAAATACCATTTGAGGTTGCATCTATATGACAAAACCACAACCATTTGGATGTAAAAGAAAGAAAAAATAAAGCATTTTGAAGATGACCAAACTATTTTTTTTTAAAGTTACAATCAGCCCTAGCTGGTGTGCCTCAGTGGGCTGAGTGCCAGCCTGTGAAGCAAAGCGTTGCCTATTCGATTCCCAGTGTAGGGCACATTCCTGGGTTTCAGGCCAGGTCCCCAGCAGGGGTCGCGTGAGATGCAGCACACATTGATGTTTCCCTCCCTCTCTCCCTTCTTTCCCCACTCTAAAAAAAATAAGTAAAATCTTTAAAAATATAAAGAAAAGTTACAATCATAGTTAAGATAGTTATCCTCATCTTTAAGTCCCCTTAGGGTTATGCTCCTAAGTTTGCTATCCTATCGATTAGGGGAAGGAACTGATTGATAGGTGTGGCCAATGCCATGGGAAGCTCTGGATAAAGGGAATTACTGGCTTTGAAAACATAGCGATTAACCTTGAGCATTTTTGTTCACCCACCAATTAAGAATAAAAACCCTGAAGTGCCCAGTGATTAACCTTTATTACTCCAAGTTACTCCCACAGGCTTTCTTACTTACTTAAAGGCAAAATAGCAGAATGACAAACTGTAATACTGTTAACCTTTTCATAGTGCGTTTTGGTTCCACTGATGTAAAAATACTTCATTGCACTTAAAAATGTGTTGGTTGCAA
The DNA here is from genome assembly GCF_021234165.1 of Pteronotus mesoamericanus. Classification (NCBI taxonomy): domain Eukaryota; kingdom Metazoa; phylum Chordata; class Mammalia; order Chiroptera; family Mormoopidae; genus Pteronotus; species Pteronotus mesoamericanus. Next base: position 2,246,163 of record NW_026555150.1, read on the forward strand.
CAGTGAAGAAAAAGGTCCTACAATGTCTAAAATATTGATTGAGTGCTTTGAGCAAAACTAGCTTTAGAGGAAGCAGTCTCGTGGCTGGTATACTAGAAAATCAATAGATTAACAGTCAAGATATCTAGATTTTAGATTCAATTCAGTATTAACATCATAACTAAGGAGTCAACAAAATTCTGTAGGCCTCAGTTTCCTCAGATAAAATTGAGGACAGTTGTATCAGATAATCCCTAATGTCCTTTTCAGTTGTAATATTCTATGAATTTAACCTATACTTCTGTGTTGAGCTGGTAGACACTAATTCAGACAAGCCATTTTATTTGGATGCTGAAGATAGGTATGCTCGATTACTCTTCTGATTGCATTTGGACATTAGCCATTTCCAAGACTACAAGTTGAAATATGTCCCCAGAAGTTAAAGCACAGCATTCTAGAAACATAGCAGCAAGGTTGCTTTTGAGTATTTCTGAGGCTCTCACAGGGTTTCTAATATTTGTTATCCTTTTGTAAGTTTGGATTCAGAGAGCTTTTGAGGCAATTTCTCTGGAGCTACTCTGCCTGCCATTTAGGAAGGTGCTGCCAGGAAGATATTGTTATCAGAGGAGAAATTGCTAGGCTTCCCGTGGAGAAGTAAGGAGTAAGGCCTCCCATGGCTGGGGAAAAGACAAGTGCATCACATTTCATATTATAAAGTTCTACCTAATAATTCATTTTTTATAATAAAGAATAGCATTTACTAATCATCATATTGATGAGTGTTTGCTAATTACCATAATTGATAAGAGCAACAGATTTTTCTAAATATGACTCTAAGCCAGAGGCAAAATACCTGGAAAAACCCATTTGGGTGTGGAAAGATAAGACTGAAATAGGCCCTGCATCTAGTGACAGAGTATAAAAGGAGCGATAAATTGCTCTGAATGAAACAATAGGAAATACTGCTTGTACTATGTTCACTTTTGGAGGGGGAAAGAGTGAACAGTCTAGAGAAAGCAGAAGAATTAGAAGGAACAAAAAACAAGGTGAGAGGCTGACACCTGAGCTATTTCAAATAGCCAAGGAACTCTTTCAGAAAAGAGATATCAATTACTCAGGTTTTAAATCCCTTGCATTGCTGAAATGAGAAACCTTCTTTCCCTACAATCCTTCAGAAATTTTTTCTACAAAAACCATAGCCCAGATCAATGTAGCTCAGTTGGTTGAGCGTTGTCCCACAAAATGAAAGGTCATCAGTTTGCTTCCTTGTTAAGGGCACATACCTGCATTGCGGGCCTGTGGGCGAGAAGCAACTGATCAATGATTCTCTCACACATCAGTGTTTCTCTCCCTCTCTTTCTCCCTCCCTTCCCGTCTCTCTGAAAAATAAATAAATAAAGTCTTTTAAGGAAGAAAATAAAATATGATATGCTTGTTGTCTCTATGGAAATCAATGAAAAGAAACATACCTTCATATCTGAACCAGCATGAAGCTGGTTTAAGAAAGAAATGCAAGATAGTACAAAACAAAAACCTAGAGCCAGGGATGTCCAACCTTTTGGCTTCTCTGCGCCATGCTGGAAAAAGAAGAGTTGTCTTAGGCCACACATTAAATACACAAGCACGAATGAAAACTGATGAGCAAAAGAAAGGTTTTAAGTAAATTTACAATTTTTTGTTGGGCCTCATTTATAGTCACCCTGGGCCACATGCAGCCCATGGGCCATGGGTTGGACATGCCTGACAAAAGCCAGAAATCAGAGGCAGAAAAACAAGAAAACTAACTTTCATTTTTTTTCCTTCCCATATGCCTTCTCAGATTCTGGTAGCTTAACTTCACCTTCCTTTCATAATTTGCCTTTCCTCAATTTCTCGTGGTATTTTTAATTTAGTCACATTATCCAACTTCACTCCACATTATCCAACTTCACTCCACATGGCCATAGGGGTGGTCTGTTACCCATGCCAAGTCAAGTATGATTTCTTCTTCTTCTGCTTGCAGGACTAATTCACCACCAGTTAGAGGCCTTCTCTTTAACTAGTAAATCTTAGATTGTAGATGGAACTAACCTTGTCTAGGTATTATTTTTATTGTGGTAAAACATGAAAAATATAATTTAACATTTTAACTATTTTTAAGTATGCACATCAGTGGAATTAAGTACACTCACATTGCTGTGCAACCATCACTACACTCCATCTTCAGAACTTTTTAATCTTCCCTAACTGAAACTCCATACCCATTATATAATAATTCTCCATCATCTCCACCCAGGCCTTGGTAACCATTAGTCTACTTTCAGTATCTCTGAATTTTACTCATCTAAGTAACATATGTGAAAAATAAATGTCCTTTTTTTTCTTTTTTGCTTAATCCCTTCACATTTTTCGACCAGCCCCACAACCTCCATTGCCTCTGATAGCTGTCGGTCTGTTCTCTAACTACAAATCTGTTTCTATTTTGTTTATAGACACAGACAACAGTATGGTAAATAGCAAAGGCAAAGGGGGTTGGGGGAGGTAGGAGAGGGTATCGGAGGGATAAGTGGTGATGGAAGGAGACTTTCTTGAAGTGATGAACACAAAATATTATATACAGATTATGTACTGTTGCGCTGCACGGAGGCTAGAGAGGGTGCACACTGCCACGGGGGAGTGCTCCTAAGGTTGCTGCTCCTCCCGGGTCCAGGCAGCAACTGTTGCGTGGGGGGCACTGAAAGCACCGGGGAGAGCGAGGTGCTCCTTGAATCTGAAGGAAACCATCCAGGGACAGCTGAGATAGGAGCAGGGCTCTGAATTCTGCAGAGCCCAACCCGGGATTGCCACAGATGAGGGGAATAAACACCAGCAGTGGCAAACACTTCTCTGTTTGTTGGGTGAGGGGACAAGGCACATCCTTCTAGTGGGGAAAACCTGTGATACATCCCTCTAGTGGGGAAGTCTCAGAGTCCCTTTGTCCAAAGGCTTTTATTGAAAAGGTTCAGTGGGACTAGGTTAACAAGATGCACAGGCTATCTCATTACATCCGTATGTTAATGTTCACAGAGAATAGGTGATGTTTTGAAGAAAACAGATGGCAGAAATACCCCGATTTACATGGGTCCGTGAGGAGACTAGTAAACAAGAGAGACGACTAAACTTGAGAGCATAGTAAACATAAGAGTGCGCAAGGGTATAAGGTTAGGGTCTGTGAATAACGTAAATTTCCCTCCCAGCATGAGATGGCTAGAGCTTTTGAGGGAAGAACAAAGCATACTCTAAAGAATTTACTTTTAGAACTGATTTCCCCCAGGAACTACCAGATCTGGTGTAGGGCTGATTCCTGTATTGTTTCAAGCCTGAGCCAGGTGGGAGAAGGGAGCTGCCAAGAGGCAAGGAGACTGCTTTCGGAAAGAATGAGGACTCCAGTCATGTCCAAGCCGAGCCAAGAAGTGTGGGCCTTTTTGCCCTTTCTCTGTGTCCCCCAATTTCTTGTCTGTTTCCCATACTGGTCGATGTCTGTCTTAGGTTGCCACTCCATCAAGGGATCTTACCTGTCATCAACAAGTGACAAAGGGCAAAGCATAGAGGCAGGAGCTATGCCCTTGCCAGTAGGGATAGGTTATATCTCCTCAGGAGCCTGTTTCTCCAAGGCCTCCTGATTATTTCCAGCCTTGGGGCCCTCCAACCTGTCGGCAGGGTTATAGTTCCTGAAACCAGACAGGGCGTTTCCCAACAATGTATTATAGAATTGTACACCTGAAACCTCTATGATTCTATTAACCACATCACCCCCAATAAATTCAATAAAAAAGAAAAAAAAAACTTCTATGGAAAATAACCTCACAGGGTGCTGATCATAAATTCCTAGCTGGGTAAGTCCTGGTGGGTAGTCATGTTCCAGCCACATAACTTCTTTAGCAAAAGGTTGATCTTTGCCTTAATCAATCCCTGTCCATTGTTTATATGCATCTAGGTTAATATACCTTTGAAATACCTCTTCTGCATGTGGGTATTGAGTTCTCCCAACAGTACTTGTTGATGACTACCTTTTTCCCATTGAACGGTCTTGACACCTTGTTGAAAATCATTTGACTGTATATATGAGGATTTATTTCTAAGGCCTCTATTATATTTCTTTGGTATATTTTTTGTCTTTATGTCAGTATCACACCATTTTTGGTTACTGTATTTTTGTAGTAAGTTTTGGAATCAGGAAAGTGATAGACCTTCAGCTTGGTTCTTTTTCAGGATTGTTTTGGCTGGCAGGGGGGTCCCTTGAGATTCCCTATAAACCTTAGGACAGATTTTTCTATTTCTACAAAAAAATGTGATTTTTAAAGAAAAGGACTTTCCTTGAATCTGTAGATTGCTTTGAGTAGTATTTACATCTTAACAAAATTAAGTCTTTATTCCATGAACATTAGATGTCTTTTCATTTATTTATGTCTTCTTTCATTTCTTCCAGGAATGTTTTATAGTTTTCAATGTACCAATTTTTCACCTCGTCAGTTAAATTTAGTCTTAAATATTTTATTCCTTTCGATGCTGTTGCAAATGGAATTGTTTTCTTAATTTCTTTTTTCAGATTGTTCATTGTTAATGTATAGAAACATAACTGAATTTTGTGTGTCAATTTTGTATCCAGCAACTTTTATAAATTATTTATTAGTTCTGACAGTTTTTAGTGGAATATTTACAGTGCCCTACCTATAAAATCTTATCATATGCAAACAATGATAATTTTACTTCTTCCTTTCAAAATTGGATCCTTTTTATTCCCTCTTTTTGCTTAATTGTTTTACATAAAACTTCCACTACTGTCTTAAATAAAATTGGGAAAAGCAGGCATCTGTCTTGTTTCTCATTTTAGGGGAAAGGTTTTCAGTAACTGTATGGTTCTTATATATAACTTTTATTATGTTAAAAAAGTTTCTTTCTCCTTCTAGTTTGTTGAATGTTTTTATCATGAAAAGTCATATATTAGCAAATGTTTTTCTGCATCAATTGAGATGATTGTATGATTTTTATTCATTCTCTTAATATTACATTGGCTGACTACAATATGTTGAACCATCCTTGCATTCTAGAAATGTAACACACTTGTTTTGTTGTATAAATATTTTAATACACTGCTGAAATCAGTTTGTTAGTATGTTGTTGAAGATTATCAACATTAATAAGAGTTATTAGTCTGCAGTCTTCTTATAGTCTCTATCTAGTTTGGGGATCAGGGTAATAGAACAACTCATAGAACGACTGAGAAAATCCTTTCTCTTTTTCAATTGCGTGAAAGAGTTTCAGAACCACTAATGTCAATTATTCTTTAAATATTTTGTAGAATTCACTAATGAATCCATGTGGTCCAGAGCATTACATTTCTGGAGGTTTCTGATTACTGATTCAATCTAATTACTAGTTATAGGTATATTCAGATTTTATATTTTTTAAAATTCAATCTTGGTAGGCTATATGTTTCTAGAAATTATCCATTTCATCAAAGTTATAGACATTTTTAAATTAATATTGCTCACAGTACTTCTAATAATCCTTTTTATTGTTTTACAACCAGTAGTAATATTCCCACTCTCATTTCTAATTATAGTAAGTTGAGTTCTACTCTCTTTTTTCCTTAGTCAATCTAGCTAAAGATTTTATTGATCTTTTGAAAGAACCAACTCTTGGTTTTGTTTAGTTTCACTATGTTTTTATTCTTTATTTATCTTCACCCTATTCATTATTCCTTTCCTCATATTGTTATAGATAATTGACTACTTTCCAGACCTTCTATAAGATAGTTTAAGCCATTTTTGGTAGATTTTTTCCTTTTCTTTTCTTTTTATGTTTCTGTTGTGATGGGGGGGGTGGCATGGAGCTTTCTAATATAACATTGAGGTTATATAATTTCTCCTTTGCCTAGACCTTGTAGAACAGAAACATGAACTAGCATCTGATTTGGATAAAGCTGGTATAAAATTTGAAAAAAGTACTTAACATTTAAAGTAAAACCAATTAACTAATTCATAAATAATTTATTCTTTTGAATTGTAGCTTAATGTGACTGTTATTTACAGGCTTGAGTAGAAAATTTAAAATCTTAAGCTCTGTTGAGTGCTGCTTTTGAGCCCTCTGTTTCTAGGGTAAAATGAAAGCATCATATATCTTCTCAGATAAAGAGAAGATGACAGATGGTTTTAGGATTAGGTACATAAAAATAACTGAAAGAAGAAAAGAGTAATCATCAAGAGGTATCATTTATCATATAATTTCTTAGCAGCTTTGCTCCTGCCCCACAACCTTCCAACACTACAGAAAATGACCAAGAGGTCCCTGAAAATTGGTTATTTAGTAGCTCAAACAAGTAAAAGTAGAAATCTTTTCATTGTTTATTGTGGTCTCATTTTATTTTCACTATATGAAGACCAACAAATCAGCCAGCTAGAATTAATTCGTCAAACTTTAAGCCATCTCTTAGTCTTAAATTTCTAAAATTTGAAGACTACAATATTATAAATATGAGTATAACAGGGAGGAAGAATAACAGAGAAATATTCAAGATTTCTACAAATTAAGAATGATTGTTTTACTATTAGCTAGATTCCTAGGTCATTGTGACACAGATCAGGTTAATGGATATAATGAATGAAAGGACTAAAACCAGACTGATCACTTTACCAAAATGATGAAATGAGAGTTTTTCATGAAAGAGAAAAGTATAAATAGAAAAGAGAAAAGCAGAGGGAAATATTAGGGGGAAAATTAAAGCCTAGTATCTCCTGATTTAAGAAAAAAATGTCTTGAGATATTTATGAAGAAATGTGGAGGCATACAGTCATCTGCCTCACTGAGAGAAATGGGTTTTGGGGGGAGAACATTTTTAAGCCTTACTGGGTGTTATGAATGAAAATTTCTTTTAGAATGTTATGGAAATTTTCAGTAAAGATGATTTGGATGTCATACAAGTGTTCTGTGACATGAAAAGTCATATGGGTCCTCAGGTCACAAACAGTTTGGTTTTTTAATGACTATACAACCAAGTAGCATGTTTTTAATTTTTAGGCCTACATATAAAAATAATCAATTTCCCCATTAATATTTAGAATACATTAGTTTATGTATTCTGTTATAAGCAACTGAAAACTCAAGCTGGATTAAGCCATTAAAAGGATTTATTGGCTAATGGATCTGCAAATCCAGAGGAAAGAGAGAAAACAGGATTGTCTAATTCAATAATGTGAAGCATTTTGTTTCTTTCTGCTTTTATTTTTCCATAGTCTTAGTGTGATGGTAAAGTTGTTTCCCATCATGGATGTAATATTGCTACAGTAGTTGAAACTTTAAATCCACATAGACTACCAACTAAGGGAAAATAAAACTGTTTCCACTTAGAATTTTAAGGAAGAATATTGAGATTCACCCTGAATGGCTCCCTTCTATTACATGCCAAATCCAAAGCCAGTGACTTGACTGAGCCTAGATAACAAAGTGTTATAATTGGCACAAGCTACTCCTAGTGTTTGGGGTCAAATTACCCCAAAATACCTAAGGGGAAATAATGACGAATGGAGACATAATGGAGAAATAAAGGGAATGGAGACATAATGGAGAAATAAAGGGAAATGGAGACAGTGTAAGCAAGGGAGAATAAGTGCAGATGATAGGTATGCAATTTTCAAAATCAACTTCAGTTACAGCTCATACTCAAATTGTCTGATGTTTTCAACAAGGTCATAAAATATGCATCTTCATCAATTTTTTAATTTAAATTTTATTTTTAAATTAGTTTATGTTTATTATTATTTTAAAGATTAATTAATTTATTTTTAGAGAGAGATGAAGAGAGGGAGAAATGGAGAGAAACATCAATGTGCAGTTGCATGTCTCATGCCCCCTACTGGGGACCTGGCTTGCAACACAGTTCTGTGCCCTACACTGGGAATCAAACCGGTGACCCTTTGGTTCTCAGGCCAGCATCAATCCACTGAGCCACACCAGCTGGGGCTAATTACAGTTTACATTTAATATTATTTTGTATTACTTTCAGTTGTACAGCATATTGGTTAGACAATCAAATTCTTTGAAAAGTGCTCATCCTGATATTCTCAGTACCCATCAAGCACCATACATAGTTATTACAAAATTATTGACTATATTCATTATGCTGTACTTTACATCCCCATGACTATTTCATAACTACCAATTTGTAATTTTTCCTCTAAAAGTATTTTTTAAAGTAAATGCACAGTAGTGTATTACATGGAAAAATGTACAACTTTACAAATTGTCCAGATATTCTCTAACAGGTGCCCATATCACACCTTTTTTTATTCTTGTATTACTCTTTATTAAATATCGCATTTTTTTTCTTTTCTTTTTTTACATTTTTTCTGTTTATTTTTTTAAATTTTATTTTAATTTATTTTTTCAAATACATTTGTCACTGCCTACCCCCCACCACTTTCCCTTGCCCCCTTCCCCCTTCCCTCCCTCATCTCTTCCCCTTTGGTTTTGTCCATGAGTCCTTGCTATATGTTCCTTGACTTTCCCCTTCCCTTCCTTTTCCCCACCCTCCCTCCCTCCTTCCCTCTTGTCTCTGTTGATTTCTTTTCCTTTCAGTGTTGCTGGTCATATTTTCCTTGCATCTTTGTATTGTTGGTTAGGTTCCACTTATAGGTGAGATCATATGGTATTTGTACATTTTTTAAATTTTTATTATTTTTAAATTTATAAATCATGTTCATTCTATTACAGTTGTTTCAATTTTTACCGCTTTACCCTCCTCCACCCATCCTACCCCACCCCCCACTCCCACAGTCAATTCCCACTCTGTTGTCCATATCCATAGGTCATTTATACATATTCTTTGTCTAGTCCCTTCCCCTTCTTTTCACCATTGTCCTCTTCCACCCTCCCCTCTGGTCACTTTCAGTCTGCTCCATGTTTCCGTGCCTGTGGTTTCTTTTGTTCATTAGTTATTTTGTAGAATAGAGTCCACTTATAGGTGAGATCATATGGTAATAGTCTTTCATCAACTGGCTTATAACAGCTAGCTTAATATTCTCCAGTTTTATCCATGTTGTTGCAAAAGGTAGGAGTTCCATCTCTCTCTCTTTATTTCCTTCTTAAATGCAGGTTGATTTTATTTATCTTTTTCAATATCTAAGTATAAAATATTTAAAAATATTTAAAACCATTATGAAGTCTCAGCAATTAAGCCAACATGACAGCAGCACAGAAATAATCAAGGAGATCACAAAATATAATGAACATTCTAGAGACAAATGTATATATCTGATTAATACATGTATGATTAAGTTGATATTTCAAATAATGGGTAAAATAAGGCTTATTCAACAAATAAGGTCCCTGGACCACTATTATTTGACATAAAACAAATATAGAGCCCTATTTCACACATTATACAAGAGATATTCACATGAGCTAAAAATCAATATGTAGAATCTAAGGAGTTTTAGAAGAAAATAGAACTAATATTTTTCATGACCTGAACTAAAATATTCAACCCCAGAAGCTATAAAGTAAATATTGACAATATGACTATATTAAATATTTAACTATATAGTAATATACATATAAAAAAACTTAAAGGACAAGGAATAGAATAGGAAATTATTTGCAACACATCTAAAACATGGTGAATAGGGTTTTGGTTTTTGTTTTTTAGGGAAAAAAGTTCTACAAACCTTTAATCAATAAATGGATAAAGAATACCAAAAAATCATTTAAAGCTTTTTCTAAAAAAAAAAAAAAAAACAATAGAAATAGGAAAGAAATATACTAAAACAGGTTTAGTTTCAACAAATAATAAAGGAACAATTAAAACAACATCATTGTCACAATCAGATTAATGAGTATTAAAAATATTGGTAATATCAAGTATTGGCAACTCTGAAAGGAACTATGTATTCATAGAAAATTTTTTTCATCATAAAGCAGTCTCTTTAGCATATTTTGCACTGCTGGTTTGGTGGAGATATATTCCTTTAGCCTTCTTTTGTCTGAGAAACTCCTTATTTTGCCTTCCGTTTTAATTGAGAGACTTGCTGAGTAGAGCAGTCTTCATTGCAGACCTTTGCTTTTCATGCTTTGGAATATTTCTTGCCATTCCCTTCTAGCTTGCAGAATTTCTGTTGAGAAGTCAGCTGCTAACAGTATTGGGGCTTCCCTATATGTTACTACCTATTTCTCCCTTGCTCGCTTTAGGATTCTCTGTCTTTGATAGTTGCCATTTTAATGATGATGTGCCTTGGAGTGGGCCTCATTGTGTCCCTCTTGAATTGGACCCTCTGTGCTTCTTTGACTTGTGTGGCTTTTTCTCTCCTCCAATTTGGGAAGTTTCCTATAAACTTTTTCAAAAAGTTTCTCTATCCCTTCCTCATCCTCTTCTCCTTCTGTTATCCCTATTATATGGATATTATTACGTTTCAGGTTGTCCTGCATTTCCCTAAATGCCTCTTCATTCTTTCTGAGTCTTTTTTTTTCATTTTCCTGCTCTTTCTGGGAGCTTTTTTCTACCTTGTCCTCCAGCTCACTGATTCGGTCCTCAGCTTCCTCTAGCCTGCTTTTGATTCCTTCTACTGTGTTTTTCCATTCAGAAATTGTATTCTTCATTTCCTCTTGTCTCTTATTGATAGTTTCTATGTCCTTTTTCTTGCTGATATAATTTGCAGTAAGTTCCTCATAGTTTCCCTGTAGTTTTTTTGTAATTCCCTCTGAGCTCACTGAGCTGATTTAGCTTCCTTAAATCCTTTGTTTTGAACTCAATATCTGATAGTTTACTTGCCTCTATTTCATTGAGTTTTCTTTCTGGGGATTCCTCCTTTCCCTTCAAGTGGGGTGTATTTCTTTGTCTTCCCATTATTTGTGAGACCTTTCTCTTTTGCTTCTGCTTCTTAAGTTGTGCTGTCTTGATTTCCTGACTTTGTGGTGTGAATTTCTATGATTGGAGACCGCTGTTTTTACTTTCTGGATCTGCCTCTGATGATGTCAGATGTCATCTCTGTTTGACCTTAGGCAGTCTGTTGGAGACTTCCAGGAATCTACTGTTTGTGACTGTCTCCTTCAGTTGTTAATCTAGTAAATTTGCACTCAGCAGGTCACCTTAGACAGCTCAGGGTGGGGTGGAATCTCTCCTCTGGGCTGGGTTATTGGGTCCTCTCCCTCTGCTGCCATATGAGGGAGGAATCTACACTGGGATCCTGCTGGCTCTTCTCTCCATTCTCTCAGCAAAGCCTCCATCCCCAGTCTCTCCTCAAGTGTCTCCAGATCTCTTTGTATCTCCTTTACCCAGGGGTCTACTGTCTATAGCTGCCACTCTGCACTCAGCAGTCAGCTTAGACAGGAGAGGGCTGGGTGGAATCCCGCCTTGTGGCAGGGCTCTTGGGTCCTTTGTTTCTGATGACGTTCAGGGAGAGTGGTCTCTGCCTGAGCAAGACGGCTGCTGCTGAATGGGGGATTAGTCAGCAGCATGATCCCACCAGCTCCTCTCTCAGTTCTCTCCCCAAAGCCTCCTTCTGCAGTCTCTCCTCAGAGTGCCTATCCCACTCTGCCCCCACCTTTGCCGGAGACCACAGTAAGTGGCTGCACATAAAATTTTATGCGTTAGTCCCTTAAACAGTTCTTTGCATCTCCAGCCTCCAGTCCCTGGCATAGAGCAACCCTGCCACTTTTTGCAGCTGGCTGTTTCCTCTGTACTTTTTGGGCTCCGGTGCTGTAGCCTAGAGATCCCAGTTTTTGGTTCAGACCCTGCTCTTCTCAGGGGGATCCAATTGGCTGTCTCCATATCCTTCTGGTGCTGCCGCCTGTGGGTACCCCACCCACCTTCTCAGGTCTGTACTGCACTCCTTACCAGTTAGATTGCGCTAAAGCCAATTCTTCTGTCTCCAAAGTTATAAGGCTCTTCTCTCGCTATGGTTCAGTTGTTTGTTCCAGGTGATTTCTCCACAATTTAGTTGTAATTCCAAGTTGGTTCTGGGAGGAGATCAGTGTGACTTCCACTTGTTCCTCCACCATTTTCAAAAACTCTCCCAATGTGTATTTCTTAATCCCTTCTTTTTTTTTCACCCAGTTTTCCAATCCTCCTCCTGTCTGGCAAACACCAGTCTTTTCAATGTTGTAGTTTTCAGTAGGTTGTTTTGTTTTGTTTTGTTTTGTTGTTGATTTCCTATGCTGTGCAAAAACATTTTAGTTTAATGTAGTATGATATGTTTATTTTTATTTTGTCCTTCTTGCCTTAAGAGATATATCAGAAAAAATATTATTATGAGCAATGTTGGAGATATTACTGCCTATGATTTCTTCCAGGAATTTTATGATTTCAAGTCTTACATTTAAGTCTTTAATCCATTTTGTTCTTATTCTTTTATATAGTGTAAGTAGCTATCTAGTTTCAATTTTTGCATATATCTGTCCAATTTTTCCACATCATTTATTGAATAGACTGTCTTCACCCCATTGTATGTTGTTATCTCCATTGTCACATATTAATTGACCATGTAGGCTTGGGTTTATTTAGGGTCTGTATATATTTTGTTCATTGATATATATTTCTATTTTTATGCTGCCAACATATCATCTTAATTACTATAGCCTTGTAGTATACTTTGATGTCAGATAACATTATGCCTCCAACTTTATTCTTCTTTCTAAAAGTTGCTGTGGCTCTTCAAGGTCTTCAGTGGTTCTGTAAAAAGTTTTGGATTATTTGTTCTACTTCTGTGAAAAAATGCCATTGGTATTTTTATAGGAATTGTATTGAATCTGTAGATTTATTTGGGGTAGTATGTATGTTTCAACATTAATTCTTCTTACCCATGAACACAATAAGTGTTTCCAGTTGTTTGTATCTTCTTTAATTTCTTCTTCAGTGTCTTATAATTTTCCAAGTACAGGTATTTTACCTCTATGGTTAAATTTATATCTAGATATTATTTGATGCAACTGTAAGTGGTATTATTTTTTTAGTTTCTGTTTCTGTTAATTCACTATTAGTGTATAAAAATGCAACCGATTTCTTAATTTTTGTTTTATATTCTGCTACTTCACTGAATTCGTTGATCAGTTCTACTAGTTTTTTGGTGTAATCTTAGGGTTGTCTATATACAGTATATTATCATCTGCAAATTATGACAGTTTTACTTATTCCTTTCCAATTTGGATTCCTTTTATTTTTTCTTTTTGTCTGATTGCTGTGGCTAGGACTTCCAGTACTATGTTCAATAAAAGTGGTGATTCAGACATTCCTGTCCTATTCCTGATTTTAAGAGAAACACTTTTAATTTTCCCCCATTGAGTTTTGGAAGATTGTATGCTTCTAGGAATTTATCCATTTCATCCAGACTTTTCAATTTGTTGGCACAGAGTTGTTCATAATATTTTTTAATGATCATTTATACTTATTTGGTGTCAGTTGTTATTTCTCCATTTCATTTTTAATTTTATTTATTAGGGTCCTCTCTCTTTTTTTTTAAGTCTAGTTAAAATTTTGTTACATGGAAACAACAGTAGAGTGGATGATGCCAAGAATCAAATCAATGATTGGGAATACAAAGAAGTGAAAACATCCAGTCCCAACAACAAAATGAAAAAGAAGCCAAAAAAATTAGGATAGTGTAAGGTGCCTTGTGGAAAACTTCAGATATACCAACATTCACATCATGGGGTTGCCATAAGAAGAGAGAGAATAATAAATTAAAAACTTATTTGAAAAAATAATGACAGAAAAGTTCCCTAGGTTGGTGAAGGAAATACACACACAGGAAGTGCACTGAGTCCCAAAAAGATGAACCCAAAGGGGCCCACTCCAAGGCACATCATAATTAAAATGCTGAAAGTTAAAGACAAAGAGAGAATCTTAAAAGAAGCAAAGAAAAGCAGTTGGTTACCTACAAGGAAACTCCCATAAGACTGTCAGCTGATTTCTCAACAGAAACTTTGCCAGAGGAATTGGCAAGAAATATTCAAAGTTATGAAAAGCAAGGACTTACACCTAAGATTACTCTGCTCAGCAAAGCTATCATGTAGAATCAAAGGACAAATAAAGACAGACAAGTAAAAACTAAAGGAGTTCACCACTAAGCCAGTATTATATGAAATGCTAAAAGGTGTGGAGAGAGGAAAGAAAGAAAGAAAGAAAGAAAGAAAGAAAGAAAGAAAGAAAGAAAGAAAGAAAGAAAGAAAGAAAGAAAGAAAGAAAGAAAGAAGAAAGAAAGAGAGAGAGAGAGAAAGAGAGAGAGAAAGAAAGAAAGAATGAAACAAAGAAAGAAAGAAAGAAAGAAAGAAAGAAAGAAAGAAAGAAAGAAAGAAAGAAAGAAAGAAAGAAAGAAAGGAAGGAAGGAAGGAAGGAAGGAAGGAAGGAAGGAAGGAAGGAAGGAAGGAAGGAAGGAAGGAAGAGAAAGAAGAATAAGAAGGAGGAGGAGGGGGAGAAAAGGGAGGAGGAGGGGAAGGGGAAAGGGAAGGGGGAGAAGGAGGAGAGAAGAAGAAAAGAAGAGAAGAAGAAGGAGGAGGAAGAAGAAAGAAGAAAGAAATAAGGAAGAAGAAGGCAGTCTTCACTGGTGTGGCTCAGTGGATTGAGCTCTGGCCTGTGAACCAAAGGGTTGCTGGTTCAGTTCCTAGTCAGGGTACATGCCTGGGTTGCAGGCCAGGTTTCCAGTGAGGGGCTTATGAGAGGCAACCATACATTGATGTTTCTCTCCCTCTTTCTCCCTCCCTTCCCTCCTGTCTAAAATTAAATAAATAAAATCTTTAAAAAAAGAACAACAACAAAAATATGAACAATGAAATGGCAATAAATACATATCTATCAACACTTGAATCTAAGAAACAAAATACACAAACTTGCAGAACAGAAATAGACTCATAGATACAGAGAAAATTTGATAGTTGGCAGATGGGGGATGGGTGAGAAAGGTAAATGGATTAAGAAGTACAGATTGGTTGTTACAGAATAGTCATGGGGATGTAAAGTACAGCACAGTGAATATAGTCAATAATATTCTAATAAGTATGTGTCGTGTCACATGGGTACGAGATTTATCAGGATGATCACGTGGTAAGTTATCTATAATGTCTAATCACTGTGGTGTATACATGAAACAAATATAATAATATATGTCAATTGTAATTGAAAAATAAAAATGAATTAAAATGGGAAAAAAAAAAGGCCCTGGCCAAGTTGCTCAGTTGCTTGGACTGTAGTCCCTTGCACCAGAAGATTGCAGGTTCGATCTTTAGCCAGGGAACATACCTAGGTTGCAGGTTTGATCTTAGTCATGCACATACAGGAGGCAACTGATCAATATATTTCCTTGGACAATAATTTGCTTGTATTTAATAATATGTCAGCCTTTATTCATGTAATTTGAAAACCCTGAATAATTGATAATGTTACATTTTTGAGAGGGAGGACCTATGCCCCAGTAAAACTTGTTCATCAACACATAATAAACATTTTAACTTGATCTAAAAATTTATTTTACTTCTCACTTTAATTACAAAGCTTAAAATATTTTCTGATTTTTTCCTTTTCTTGGAGATATTCAATGCTATTTGGTTTATAATTAATTTAATTAATGAATCTATAATTTTTCAACATATTTAGAGGGTGAAACAGGAAAGAGAATGATGGAAAATTAAGAAAATAAAGTCAATTAATTTTAATTGACAACATAGACACCATATAAGTAAACTATCTGGATTTGATTGTACTTGAAATGTCCTTATAAAAAGCCATTGCTTTGAATAGCTCTTGATTTTCTCTTTAAACAAGAATGATTTCAAGAAGGGGCTCGAGGAAATTGGAAGAGAAATGTGTGTTGACAGGTGCGGGAGCCTTGCAGTGCTCTGCTGCCAGGTAAAATGAGTCCACTGGAGTCGCGATCCGTTTCTTCCACAGCTGCAAGGTGGCTGGAGGCACATTTCACTACTTGTTAGTGCAGATCCAGTCCATTTGGAAACTGTCACGGGAAATAACAATTTGACGTTTAATAATTCATTTGTTGCTAAAGCCAATACTTTGGAATGGTATGTGTGGCATCCCACATTTAATAGCAAGAGCTTGAGCTATTGCTGGCAAGGTCATAACAGCTTACTGGTTTTTCAGGCCTGAAGTTTAATAAGTACAAGAAAATGATGGCTCTTTATATACACATGACAACTTGTGGAAAATTTTGCTTTTTTAGTTCTGCAAGTAAATAAACATTTCCTTTTTAAAATTAACAGTGTGCTTGTGAAAACGCAGAATTATGAAATACTACTTTTCTGATAAAGCATACTTGTAGAAAGGATTAAACTTATTTATGTGATGAAGATTGAAAAAGAGGAGGAGAAAATACTCCAAATATTTTATATGTATTGTATTATTTAATCTCCAAAAATCTGTGACGTTAGTATCACCCCCATTTCACAGGTAAAAATTTGAGATTATTAAAACACTAATTCAGTTGCAAAAGATGACATAATTAATTAGTGAATCAACTGGATTTAAAGACAGTTTTGTCCAATTACAAAGCTTATATAACTGCTACTATATTAAGCTATTCCTCAAAATTCGTAGGCTGATACTATCCAAGATTAGTGGTTATTGAGGAAATTTTGATGGTTAAAATGGATACATTTTTAAATTTTTTTAAAAAAGTTATTTATTTATTTTTAGAGAGGGAAAGGGAGGGAGAGAGGGAGAGAAACATCAATATGTGGTTGCATTCCGTGTGCCCCCTACTGGGGAACTGGCCTGTAACGCAGGCATGTGCCCTAGACTGGGAATTGAACCAGTGACCCTTTGGTTTGCAGTATGGCACTCAATCTACTGAGCCACATTTAACAGGGCTAAAAATGAATAAATTGAAAAAAGGAAAAGAATATCATCTTTAACCAATTCCTGGAGGAATGCTAAAAATCTATCTTTATGAATATATTATTTTCTTTTAATCATTTGTACATTTAAAACAAAAAGAAAGAAACCTTGAAGTGTATACCATGTGAGTCAGAATTCTCCAAGTTTTGCTCCATAGTATATTAGATATGAGGGATTTTTTTAAAAGAATTGTTATTTGACAAAAGACTCAATTTAGTTAACAAGATGCTGGGATAAATGAAGTTAAGCAGATTCTTTCACCTTTGAACTTTTCCAATGTTTTATTATGTTTATATGAATGGCATCATTCTAAAGGGCACTCTGGAAACTCAGGTCTCCTAAATGTACCTTTCCACAGGAACTTACTTTACCAAATGTGTTCCACAGAACACCAGCTTGAAAAATACTATTTTGTGTTCTTTCAGTGACTGACAGCCAGGGTGAAAGAAGAGAAGCAGGTTCTCTAAGGAAATAGGGACAAGTTCTTGAATACTTTGGAGCCAAGATGTCTCCAGAAATTGAAGGGTTCAGGGAGGTTACAGCCCTCTCTAACGAACTGTGTATGTTATAAATGTGCTTAGGCTTAACTGCACTTGAAGAAATATCAAGGAAGAAGTACTTTTTTGTTCTGAATACTCAATATACAGTTTTACTTTTTTAGATTAATATATGATGGTTAGTTGTAAATTAGGGTAATGAGTTTGTTTCCATGGCTATTTCAGTGTGACCAGTGACAATTCAATAACAATCCCCATCTTTTCAGCATGTGACAATAGCATTCAATGTAGGTAACCAAGCCACAGAGAACTGATGCCATTATGCCAATGTAAACCAAACTTAATGAGTGTAACTGCCAGTCATTTACCAGTATCACTCTTATGTATATTTAGAGTAGGTGGTTATTCAAATGCCATGACTTCAGCCATCCTTCTCCCCAGTATCTTCCCCATACTCCCAAGAAATCATATCTGGAAATCTACCACTGATAATATATACTTTGCATTTAGAATTATCCCCTCTGCATATCCATTTAGAAGTGAGAATACTTCCAGAAGATTAATATGTGAAATTCCTTATCAAAAGAAAGACAGCAAGAGGAACACATAAAGTGCCTATTTTGAACTTCTCTCAGGGAAAAAAAAATACACTGGTTCCTAAGGAGTATTTCACTGAGGCTAGCAAAGTGGGATGATCAGACAGTGGTGCAGAAAGGAGAAATCAGGGCCCTGCCCAACCTCAGCTCCTACAGACAGCTGCCATCAACATCAAGCCCGAGAGAGCTGACACTCTTACACAGATTGCCCCCCATACCTCATGAGACAACTAATTCATCAGAAACTATACATCACTGGAAATAAACTGGGACAGACCACTATGCATGGTGCAGAAGCAGGTGGAACACACTCAGTTTTCCCAGAAGACTGGACAGTGTCTCCCAGGGGAGATCGAGGGGTGCCACCCTCCAAATCACAGCAGAAGTTAGCTCCCTTTTGAGGCAGGTGAAGGTGATAAAGGTGGTGTTGGCAGAAGTTGGACAACCCACCCCAGGACCTTGAGCTGATAAAAAAAAAACAGAGGCAGATCCAGAAAGACAAGTCAGAAAGTAAACACCAAATGGCTGAGATGGATTTCACCTCACTCTTCTTCAGAATTTTCATTTTTCTTCATTTCACAAGCCTTTTAATGTTTATTCTTTTGCTTCAATTATATTCCAACTAATTTACTACTCTTTGTCTCTTATTTTTTATTCTTTTTATTCAGGTTTTATATTATTTTTATTTTATTGTTATTTCAAATATCACCTTGCATCCTTCCCTTTACTTTATTTTGCTTTCTTCCTGCCCTTTCTTAGTTTCATTGCAAATTTTATTTTCTCCCATGCTACACCTTGTTCCTTTTCCTTACTCTTACTATTTCTCCTCCCTCTATCATCTCAAAAGCATTCTTCCTTCCTTTAATAAGCTCACATTCTTTTCCCCCTCTTATAATATTCTTATTTTCTTTCCACCTTTATAATTTGTGGCTTGTTGGGTGTTGATATCACAATTATTGCTGTTCTTCATCAAGCATACTCCTATTTATTCACTATTTTTTATTTCAAATCTCATAGGTTACTCTCCCCCTGTCTTAATCCATTTTGCTTTCCTCCTGCTCTTGCTTATTGGAGTTTGAAATTTTATATTTTCCCATTCTTATCCTGGATTCTATTCCTTAGACTTATTATTTCTCTTCCTTCTATCTTCTCAAAATCAAGATTCTGTACTATAGACATCTCATATTCCCTTTTCTCTTTCTTATAATATACTTATTAATCTCTGCTCAGCTGTCATTGTTATTGACCCTGCTGTGGTTTTAGTTCCCTTTTGTTCACTATTTTCTTTATTTTATTTCAAACCTAATATTATACTCTTCCCTATTCTTACTCTATGTTGCCACCCCCTCCCCTTTTTTACTTATGATTTAAATTTTATTTTCTCACTTTATTTACCTTGTTTTTACTCTTTACTCTTATTATTTCTCCTCCCTCCTCCCTTTCAAAGTCATTTTTCTTTCTTTTAGTCATCAATATTATTTTTTTGTATCTTATAAGATTCTTAACCTATTTTCACCTTTAGTAATCTTTGATCATTTGCTGTTGATATTGCTGATGTGGTAGGGGTATTTTTGGTGGCATGCATTTGGTTTTCTGGGTAATTTTGCTTTGTTCTGCCAGCACCAGTACAACAGTGTACAAAATGTGGTAGGAGCTGGGACTCTCAGTCATCCAGCCAGAGGGGAGAACACACCAATGAATAAGCCATCAATAATCAAACCCTAAATAAAACAAGAGAGCTCCTATAAACCAAATAAAGAGAATCCAGATCAGGAGATCAAAGAGACTGCAGCACTGAGCCCCACAGAACTCCTGCCACAGAAGTTCACCCCTGCCCTTACTCCAACTAATCAAAACAGAGGAATCTGATATTCAGAAACAAACAAAAAGAGTCACCTAAAATGGGGAGACAAAAAACCCATAATCAAAAGGAAAGGAGGATTCCTCAGAAAAAGATCTAAATGAAATTGAGGTAAGCAATCCATCAGACATAGAGTTTAAAATAATGGTTATAATCATGCTCAAGGAACTCAGTGAGAACAACAAAGTACTTCATGGGAGCTACAAGGATCTTAGTGGGAATTACATCAGCATTAAAAAGGACATAGAAACTATGAATAAGAACAAAAGGAAATGAAGAATACAATATCTAAAATGAAGAATGCACAAGAAGGAATTAAAATCAGGCTAGATTAAGCAGAAGAAAGAATCAGTAACCTATAATACAAAATAGGAAAAGCATCCAATCAGAGCAAGAAAACAAGAAAACACTAAAAAAGAACAAGGACAGTTTAAGGGAGATTCAGGCCAATGTGAAACCTAACAACATTCACATCATAAGAATACCATAAGCAGAAGAAAAGGAACTAGGGATAGAAAATTTGTTTAAAAAAATAATGACAGAAAACCTTCCTAACTTGGTGAGGAAAAAAGTCATGCAAGTTCAGGAAGCACAGCAGGTCCCTATCAAGATGAACACAAAGAGGCACACTCCAGGACACATCATAATTAAAATGGCAAAATTTAAAGACAAAGAGAGAATCTTAAAGGCAGCAAGGGAGAAACAGCTAGCAACATACAAAAGAGCTCCAATAATGCTATCAACTGATTTCTCAACAGAAACACTACAAACCAGACAAGAATATCATGAAATATTGCTGTAACAAATAGCAAAGACTTGCAACCAAAACTACTCTATCCAGCATGGCTCTATTGAAAATGATAGGCAAAATAATGAACTTCCCAGGTTAAAAAAAAAAAAGGCTAAAAGAGTACATCTCCACCAAACCAGCATTGCAAGAAATTCTAAAGGGACTGCTTTAAGAAGAAGAAATGAAGAGAGAGAGAGAGGGAGAGGGGGGAGAGAGAGAGAAAGAGAGAGATGGAGAGAGAGAGATGGAGAAAGACAGAGAGAGGAACAAAATTATGAAGGGAAAAATAGCAATGAACAAGCATGTATCAATGATAACCTTAAATGTAAATGGATGAAGTGCTCCAATCAAAAGGTAAAGAGTAACTGAGTGAATAAGAAAACATGATCCAAATATATGCTGTCTACAAGAACCCACCTCAGAAAAGAAGATTTACAAAGCTTGAAAGTGAAGGGGCAGAAAAAAATATTCCAAGTAAATAGACATGAAAAAAAGATGAGGTAGCAATACTTATATCAGACAAAACAGACTTCAAATTAAAGGCCATAACAAGAGATAAAGGTCACTGCATATATCTTAAGGAAGTTGTCCGAGAAGAGGAGACAACACTTATAAACATATATGCATCCAACTTAGTAGCACCTAAATACATAAGGAAAATCCTTGAGGACTTTAAGAAGGAGATGGACAGCAATACTGCCATCATAGGGGATTTTAACACCCCACAATCAACAATGGCTATATCTTCCAAACAAAGAATCATCAAGTATATTGTGGCATTGAACAACACTCTTGATCGAATGGACTTAACTGGCATATACAGAACTTTTCACATCAAAGAAGCTAAGTATACATTCTTCTCAAACACACATGAATTATTTTCAAAGATAGACCACAAGATAGGACACAAGCCTTATTTTTTTTTAAATGAAATCATATCAAGCATTGGCTAAGATCACAATGGCTTGAAACTAGAAACCAACCTCCATAAAAAAACTCAAAACCTTTCAAATACATGGAGACTGAATAACATGTTATTAAATAATGAATGGGTAAACAATGAGATCAAGTAAGAAATCAAGAAGTATCTGAAAGAAAATTGAAAATGAATACAGAACAATCCAAAACCTATGGGACATAGTGAAGATAGTTCTGAGAGGGAAGTTCATAGCAATAGATGCTTACCTAAAGAACTTAGAAAAATCTTAGATAAAAATCTTTACTCTACATCTACAAGAACAAGAGGAACAACAACAAATAAAGCCCAGAGCAAGTCAAAGGAAGGACATAAAAAAGATCAGAGAAGAATTAAATGACAAAAAGACTAAAAGAACAATTCAAAGAATCAACAAATTGAGGAGCTGTTTTTTTGAAAAGTAAACAAAATTGACAAATCTTTAACCAGACTCATCAAGAAAAATGAAAAAGGACCCAAATAAATAAAATAAGACCTGAAAGAGGAAAAGTAACAACCGATACAACAGGAATACAAAAGAGTATAAAAAATTTACTATGAACAACTACAAGCTGAGAAATTGGACAACCTTCATGAAATAGGCAAATTTCTGGAAACATACAATCTGCCAAAACAAAATCAAGAAGAAGCAGAAAGCCTGAACAGACCAATAAGAACAAGGGAAATTAAGACAGTAATCAAAAATTCCTGGCACACAAACCCTGGACCAGATGGCTTCACAGGTGAATTTATCAAACATTCAAAGAAGAACTAACATCTATTATTCTCAAACTCTTACAAAAAATTCAGAGGGGAGGGGGTTCAGAGGTCTTGATAAAAAAGGTGAAGGGATTAAGCAAAGATAAAAATCTCATAAACATAGACAACAATATGGTGATTACCAGAGGGAAAGGAGGGTGGAGGGAAGCAGAAAAAAGTATGAAGGGAGAAATGTTGATGAAAGGAGAGTTGACTTGGGGGTGTGGAAAAAATTCAAGAACAAGGATGCTTCCTCTTTTATGAGGCCAGCATTATTGTAATTCCAAAAGCAGCTAAAGACACAACAAAGAAAATTACAGGCCAATAACTCTGATGGACATAGATGCATTCAGAAATGCATTAAACAGATCATACATCATGATCAAGTGGGATTCTTCCCAGGGATGCAAGGATGGTATAACATTTGAAAATCAATAAACATAATATATCATGTACACAAAAAGAAAAAAATCACATGGTCATATCAATAGATGTTGAAAAAGCATTTGATAGAATCTAGCACCCATTTATGAAAAAGCACTCAGCAAAGTATGAATAGTTGGAACATACTTCAAAATAATCATGACCATATATGCAAAACCTGCTGCCACTATCATACTCATTTGGCAAAAAAATAAAAATAAAAGCATTTCCCTTAAGATCAGGAACAAGTCAAGGGTGTCCAGTTCCACCAGTCTTATTCAATATAATATTGGAAGTTCTAGCCACAGCAATTAGACAAAAAAAAAAAGAAATAAAAAGTATCGAAATAGGAAAGGAGGAAGTAAAACTGTCATTATTCACAGATGACATGGTAGTATACATAGAAAACCCTATAGACACCACCAAAAAACTATTCAACCTTATAAGTGAATTCAGCAAAATGGAGGGATACAAAGTCAATATTCAGAAATTGATGGAATACTTGTGCTCCAACAACGAATTATCAGAAATAGAAACTAAGAGGAAAAATTCCATTTACTATAGCAACAATAAAAAAAAATAAAGTACCTAGGAATAAATTTAACCAAGGATGTAAAAGATCTGTACTTGGAAAACTATAGAAACTTGAAGAAAGAAATTGAAGAAGATACAAATAAATGGAAGCATATACTTTGCTTATGGATTAGAAGGATTAACATTATTAAAATGTCCATACTACCCAAAGCAATTTATAGATTCAAAACAATTCCTATAGATACCAATGGCATATTTCACATATTTAGAACAAATATTCCAAAAAAAATTTATGGAACCCAAAATGACACATAATTTCCACAGCAATCCTAAGAAAAAAGAACAAAGTTGTAAGGATCACAATACCTGATATAAGACTATACTACAAGGCCACTATATTCAAAACAGCATGATACTGACATAGGAACAGACACATAGATCAATAAACACAATACAGAGCCCAGAAATAAACCCATGTCTCTGTGGTCAATTAATGTTTAACAAAAGGAGCATGATCATCCAATGCAGTAAAGATAGTATTTTCAATAAATGATGTTGGGTGAACTGGACTTATACATGCAAAAAAAGAAAAAAAGAAAAAGAAACTAGACCATCAACTTATACCATACACCAGAATAAACTCAAAATGGATAGAGGACATAAATATAAGTCATGACACCATAAAAGTCCTAAAGGAAAACATAGGCAGGAAAATTTCATATAATCTACACAGCAATATTTTCACTGATATGTCCCCTAGAGCAAGGGATATAAAGGAAATAACAAACAAATGGAGCTACATCAAACTAAAAAGATTCTGTACAGCTAAGGAAAACATCAACAAAATGAAAAGGGAACCAACCATATGGGAAAACATATTGGCCAATGATACCTCAGACAAGAGTTTGCTCTCCGAAATACATAAAGAACTCACATGTCTCCACACCAGGAAGACAAACAATCTAATTAAAAAATTGGCAAAAGATCTGAATGGACACTTCTACAAGGGGGACATACAGATGGCCCATAGACATAAAAAATGGTGCTGAACATCACTAGCCATCACAGAGATGCAAATTAAAGACACAATGAGATGTCACCTCATTCTTGTGAGAATGGTCATCATTAATATATCAAAAAACAACAAATGTTGGTGAGGATGGGGAGAAAAGGGAACCCTAGTGCATTGCTGGTGGGAATGTAGACTGGTACAGCCACTGGGGAAAACAGTATGGAATTTCCATTAAAAACCAAAATTGAACTACCTTTTGACCCAGTGATTCCACTGCTGGGAATATACCCTAAGAATCTTGAAACACCAATTCAAAAGAACTTATGCACCTTTATGTTCACAGTGATGTTATTTACAGTAGCAAAGTGCTGGAAACTGCCATCAGTAAATGAGTGAATAAAAAAACCTTTGATACATTTATACAATGGGATACTATGCTGCAGAAAAAAATGGAACTCCTACCTCTTGCGACAGCATGGGTGGAACTGGAGAATATCATGCTAAGTGAAGTAAGCCAGTCAGTGAAAGGCAAACACCATATGATCTCACCTGTAAGAGAAATCTAATGAACAAAATAAAGTAATGAACAAAACAGAATCATAGACATGGAAACTTGGAACAGACTGAAATTGACCAAGGGGAGGGAGGAGGGGGACAATGGTGGACAGAAGAGGAAGGAACTAGATAAAGAAAATGTATGAATAACCTACGGTCATGGATAACACTGTGGGAATTGACTGTGGGAGTGGGAGGGTTCGATGAGTGGAGGAGGGCAAAGGAGGAAAAATTAGAACAACTGTAATAGAATAAAAATAAAAAATGATTAAAAAATCCTTGGCATAACTAAGAGTGAAAATTTGTGATACTAACCATAAAAGGAATATGATTTTCTAAGGAAAATGAAATAAGTGTAGACTAGAAAAATCAGAAAAACTTCCCTGGTTTGTGTGGCTCAGTGGATTGGGTGGTGACCTGTGAACCAAAGGGTCACTAGTTCAATTTCTGGTCATGGCACATGCCTGTATCATGGGCTGAGTCCCCAGTAAGGGGTGCAGAAGAGGCAACCACACATTGATGTTTCTCTCCTTCTCTTTCTCCCTCCCTTCTACTCTCTCTAAAAACAAATAAACAAAATATTTTTTTAAAAATGAAAAATCAGGAAAACTTACTGGAGAAAGGAAGATTTTAGCTGATTTTTGGAGTCCCCAAACCCAGAATGACACACACAAGTGGTAGTTGTATCATAAGATCAAGCAGAGTTAATAAATTAGTTTCACCTCTAATGCTAATTTCAAAAGTAGATAGTGGCTGTTGACTGTCCAGAGTTCTGTGTCAAGAAGGATGTTGAAACTGCTTCTAGGCTTGGCATAAAAGAGAAGCATGATCAATTAAGTGATATCTGACATGGGCTAGAACCACCTCATCTGGGTATGGAAGAAAAGCTCTCCAAGGACAATTTTGAGCTGATACTTATAAGATCAAACACTTTAACCTCACCCGGGCTAACATAAACCAATAAAATACATTATCCAACATTGGAAAATTCTTATTCCCTACATTTACAGAATTTTAAAAGGGAAATTTCATTACCATCTCTCAGAATTACCTCTTTTAACAAATTGGCAGTTACCCTCTTATAATATGGAAAATCTTAAGTTTTGGTTTAGTTGAGTTCAAATCATGTTTTAAAAAATAATTAACATGGGCTCAGATATAAAATTATGTATGCAGTGAGAATGTTAAAACACAGCCTGCCTAAATGTCTGAAAACTAAGAGGATCTATCCCTGTTTGGTGCCAATTTCTGGCTCTGCACCAGATGGGCCTACTAATGGCTGTGGTTCTGTGGGTTTTAAGAGGAAATGGAGACAGAAAAGTTCCCTCTTAATGGTTCTCCTCACTACTTTCAGTATGGCTCTTCTCATAATTACATCTCCTCAAAAATCAAAGAACTCTAAGTCCTTTTTAGTATATCCGTGGTATTCATGAATGTAACATTATATTTAAATATTCAATTTTGGTTGAGTTTTACTCTAATACCCAACAAATCGTATGTTTCCCTTTAAGAAAATACTTTGCATTCTGTTGTCATAGCAACAAAATGTGCTAGTAGGCCGAAAAACTGACATTTTCTCCTGATGTTTATTATTCATGATACAGACACCATTTCCCCCATCACTTCCATCAACACTAAAAGGTCTCTCCATTTAAATGTAAACTGACCATAAAAGGATAAAAGACTTCAATTTTACTGGCCAAAAAAGGTGTCTGTCTTTGCCATGCTTTTTTTTTTTTTTCATTTTTCTGTGCTTCTGATTCAGTACTTCCATAAAGGAGATGCTCTTTAAAAGCTGAAGGGACATTTGCCATTCTACCATAATCTGGGACCTTTTTATGCACATTATATGCCAAAAGAGAGAGAAAATTGTTCTTACCCACAGAAAGAATAATACTGGCTAACGTTTACACACATAAATTTACACTTTTCAAAGTATTTGCACAAACATATCAACCAGCTATCTCCTGTGGACTCTAGAAAGGCACAAAATGTGATGCTTTCTCAACAGTCTTCAAAAGAAAGTTTCACACAAGCTGCCTATTTCCATTTTAGAAATAAGACAGTCATATTTCTTTCAAGATGAACTCAATAACAGGTGATTTTTTTAATGCAGATAGGTCTCTGTGAGACCAGAAAAACTAGGCTTCTTATTACTTGTATCCAGCCACTCTTTCCTCAGACAACCTGTTCAGCACATGCTTTATTCTTTCCAGAATGTAGACTCCAAAGGAAGTAAGTGTGTCAGCCCATTCTACACTTGTATCTTGTGCAAACATGAAAGCAACCATTTAGTGAACTCTTCTTTCTTTGTTCATTTATATTTGTAAATTTTAATAAATGATAAATAATACTTTTACTTTTCACTACTTATGGAATCTAATGGTTGAATATGATAACTTCATCTGAACATAAATATATATTTATTATACAGAGACTAAATAATTGTATGAATTTAATATTTTCTTGAAAGCTTTGGAAAAATTTCCCAAGGTTAGCACCACCTCCAAGCCATTCAAAGTCTGAAGTACACATAACATTAAGTGATTCCACAAATAGAATGCTGTGGGTAGAAAACAAAAATTGCCCTTATTTCTTCTATTTGTGGTAAAGATTTTTCTAAATGTATACCCACACATTCCTGCCTTATTGAGTAGGGACTAAAACAAAAACAATGATCACTTTTTCTTTTGTTCTTTGTTGTTGTTGATAATGCCAATGTAGAACCTCAAATTTTATAATAGGAACATCACTGATTTTTCTACAGTGGCAAGATGGTGTGGCAATATAGTTAGATGCTCAAGTAATAAAATTAAACACACTTTGGTTTGAGTCCTTACTATCCCACTCACTAGCTATGTGATCCTGGGAAGATAAGCTTAACTTCTATGGGCTTAAGTTTCCCTACAAATAAAATACATCTTATATCAGTGTTAATTTCATTTGTCCCTGTGAACATTAAATAATATAATTCATTTTAAGTGTTTATCCCAATATTTGGCATATAATAAGTATCTACTAGACAAGAGCTAATTTTATTAATATAGAAGCAGGAGATAACTGTGACTATCTCATGGGAAGTTGCTATTTAAATTGAGCCCCTGATATGAGCTTATTGATATTAGGGAATTACCTCTCTGATTCCCTAAAAAAGAGGGGGAGTAGAGAGACTGTTTTAGGGCAACCATATCATCAAATCTGCTCTCTAACCATTTTCATAACAACCACAGTAGCTTCATAGGAGCAAAAGTAAGAGAGTGTTTAAGAGTCCCTAGTTAAAAACTATTCCAGGGAGGAAGCCAAAAAAAAAAAAAAAAAAAAAAAGAACTCATGGACACAGAGGAGAGTGTGGTGGTTGCAATGGGTCTCATGGAAGTGGAAGAGGATATGAAGAAGATACATGGTGATGGAAAAAATACAATAAAATGAACAATTAAAAAAACTATTTAAAATATATGTGATAATCTTGATCTTAAAAATTACTGATAAAGAATTTTACATTCAAGCAGCTCTTTTTTAGATATAATTGAAAACCCTCAGGCTAATATTTAAAATAATTTCTTCTCTTCTTTGATAATGAAGAAACACTGATCTTCATGATTGGTTTAATAACCCTTAACAGAGCCAAAATTTAATCACAGAATTATAGGCATCAGATTTGGAAATGGTATTAGAGATTTGTTAGTCTGAAGATTTTAAATATGGGAAAACAAACTGAAGCTGTCATAAGAAGGCATGCCCAAAGTCATGAAGGTAGTGAATGGTGGACTCAGCCTGAAACACAGGTTTCCTGGCTACCCATATATTCTGTGAAGCGTTGGCTGTGAGGTCAAAATTACCTCTTATCTTATTTTGGGTTCTCCTAATAGGGGAGCCTGAAACAAGAACATGTGTACAGACAGTTTGTATAGGAAGTGAGCACAAGTAAGAGCACAAGTAAATGAGGGTACAGAGAAGGGGGGAAAGTGGATAAAATGTATTCTGTTGAGTTGTTATCTGTGAACAATGGGGTTCAAGTTCTCTTGACAGATTGTGAGAAATTTAGAAAGCACCGCAGAATTTTACCTCTGAAGGGCTAGATGTTTGAAACATTTATGCACTGACCTTTTATCCTTCATTTGTTGAGAGTTATACTCAAGCCTTTTAACTCCATCACCTTGGCAGGCCATACCTTTATTTGGGTTGAGCAGCCTTACAGCCTTTTGGAGGTAGCACTAAGGTATAGAAGCAGAAGCAGGGGTGTCCAAACTTTTGGCATCTCTGGGCCAAGCTAGAAGAAGAAGAGTTGGCTTGGGCCACACATTAAATACACAAACATGAACAAAAATTGATGAGCAAAAAGAAAATGTTTTAAGTAAATGTACAATTTTGTGTTGGGCTGCATTCATAACCATCCTGGGCCACATGTGGCCCATGGGCTGTGGGTTGGACACCCCTGGTAGAATGAATAACATAAGATGAATTGTCCACTGTAGCTGTGCTGAAATAAAGTCAGCTATGGGAATGTCATATGAAACAATGGAAGCACCTGCTATACTGCTGTCCACCAATATCTAGTTATCTTCCATTTCTGAACAGAGAAGGGAAAGAATGCATTTCCTAGCTGTTATACACTAGGGGAAATATAAAATATGAAAATAAAATATGAGCAGTAATACTCTATAAATTCAAGTCTGACGCAATTAAAAATTCATTTGGAATTCTTCAGTACTTCTCCTTCCTTGCTATATCACCTATTAAGGAGGCCTTGAGATGCCAAAGTACCCTGGATTACAGAGTCATAATATGGGCAGGCAAATGTCTTTTGAAATCAACTAGAACCCACAGTTAACTCTTTCTAAATAAGAAATAATTTATGTGATGTTAAAGCACAGATATTTGGGATCTTGCTTGTTACAACAACATGCTTAACCTATCATGATTAATAAAGGCTCTGCCATCTGAAATAAGATATCTTAAGATATTTCTGAGGTTGTAACAATGGGTCACAGAGAAATATCTCATGTTATCAAAACTATACTCCAGTATGATCATCAATATATTTTTAAAGGTTTCATTTATTTATTTTAAGAAAGGGGAAGAGGGGAGAAAGAGAAACACCAGTGTGTGGTTGCCTCTTGAGCGCCCTCTACAGGGAACCTGACTTGCAACCAAGGCACGTGCCCTGACTGGGAATTGAACCAGCAACCTTTTGGTTCACAGTCCGGTGCTCAATTCACTAAGATACACAAGCCGGGGCTTATCATCAATATATTATTTATGAGTTTGGTTAAGGTTAGGGCTGAAAACTGTGACCAGACTAAAAAGTAAATCTTATGTTAAAACTGGATATATATCCTGGAACTCATTATCAACATATTCTAACCATTGAGATAATTAGCCTCATTCAAACTATAGATTGAGGAAGGAAAGGTGGCAGAGGAGTGAACGGAAAGTCACACTGAAACCCTTCCAGGACCAATCTGGAATTACAACTAAATTATGGAGAAATCACCTAGAACAAACAACTGAACAATAGAAAGAGAGAAGCATATAACATTGGACAGACAGAAGAATCAGCTTCAGCACAACCTAACTGGTAAGAAGTGAGGCAGAGACTTGAGAAGGTGGGCGGGGCACCCACGTGCAGCAGTGCCAGAGGGATATTAAAACAGCCAGTTGGATTCCCCCGAGAAGAGCAGGGTCTAAACCATAAGTGGAGATATCCAGCCTACAGAACCAGAGCCAAAAAAGTACCCAAAAAACAACCAGCAGGGAAAAGTGCCTGGATTGCTCTCTAGCAGAGATGGGCAGCTGGAGAAGTAAAGAACTGTTTAAAGGGCAAACAAATAAATTTTCCTTTGTAGTAACTTACCCTGGGGTCTGGAAAAAGTGGGGGCAGAATGGGCTACAAATGCCTGAAGATAGATTGGGGAAGGAGGCTTTGGGGGAGAACTGAGGGAAAACGAAGACAGATCCTAGTGCTCAGTCATCCTCCATACAGCAGCAGCCATCATGCTCAGGCAGACCACTCCACTGAGCGTCAACAGTGTGAGAGAACACAATAGCCCTGTCCCAGGAGGCTCTGCCATGGCCTAGTAGTGTATAAGTCTGACTGCTGAGTACAGACTGGCATCCACAGATAGTAGATCCCTGGTGAAAGGGGACGCAGAGTAGTCTAGAGACACAGGGGAAGAGACTGGAGAAAGAGGCTTTGGAGAGAGAACTGAGAGAGTAGCATGTGGGAAACTGATTCTGACTCTTCCTCCATACAGCATCAGCTATCCGACTCAGGCAGACCACTCCCTGAGTGGCAGAAGCATGAGAGGCTATTATAACTGTGTGACCAGTAGGGACTCTGCCACACCCTGTGGTGCCTAAGACTGACTGCTGAGGGCAGAGTGACTAGATTAACAACTGGAGGAGACAGACAGTAGATTCAAGGAAGTCTCAAAAAGTCTGCATAAGGGCACACAGTGTCAAAATTTGACATCACCAGGGGAATATAAAAAAGAAAAAACAGCAGTCTCCTGCCACAGAAGTTCACACCACAAAGTAGGAAATCAAGACAGCACAACTTAATAAGCAGAAGCAAAAAAAGAAGAGTCTCACGAAAAAATGGGAAGACAAAAAACACCCCCTAGTTGAAGGGAAAGGAGAAATCCACACAAAGAGAACTAAATGAAACAGAGGCAAGAAAACTATCAGATATTGAGTTCAAAACAATGGTTCTAAGGAAGCTCAATGGGCTCAGTGAGCTCAGAGAGAGTTACAAAAACCTACAGGGGAACTACAAGGAACTTACTGCAAACTTATCAGAATGCAAAAGTACACAGAACCTATCAATAAGAGGAAAGAAGAAATGAAGAATACGATTTCTGAATTGAAGAACACACTAGAAGGAATCAAAAGCAGGCTCCATGAAACAGGATCATATCAATGAGCTGGAGGACAAGATAGAAAAAAGCCGAGAGAAAGAGCAAGAAAATGAAAAAAGACTCAAAAAGAATGAAGAGGCATTTAGGGAATGCAAGACAACCTAAAACATAATAATATCCATGTAATAGGGGGAACAGGAGAAGAGGACGAAGGGGTAGAGAACCTGTTTGAAAAAGTAATGATGGAAAACTTCTCTAATTGGAGGAGAGAAAGTCACGCAGTCCAAGAAGCACAGAGGGCCCCATTCAAGAGGAACTCAATGAGGCGACTCCAAGACACATCGTCATTAAAATGGCAACTATCAAAGACAAAGGGGGAATCCTAAAGGCAGCAAAGAAGAAACAGGAAGTAACATACAATATGGCTAGCTGGTGACTTCTCAACAGAAACACTACAAGCCAGAAGGGAATGGCAAGTAATATTCCAAGGACTGAAAATCAAAGGCCTGCAACCGAGACTGCTCTACTCAGCAAAGCTCTCAGTTAAAATGGAAGGCAAAATAAGAGGTTCCCCAGACAATAGAAGGCTAAAAGAATCCATCTCAACCAAAACAGCACTTTATGACATACTAAAGAGACAGCTTTAAGAAGATGATAAAAAGAGTGAGAAACAGAGGAACATAGGTACAAAGGGAAAAAATGAAAAGCACCTCCCAATGATAACCTAAAATGTAACCAGATTAAATGGTCCAATCAAAAGACATAGGGTAGCTGAATGAATAAGAAAATAAAACCCGCCTATATGCTGCCTACAAGAGACCCACCACAGAACAAAGGACATATAAAGACTAAAAGTTAAGGGTTAGGAAAAATATTCCAAGGAAATGGACAGGAAAAATAAAAGCCAGGATAGCTATATTTGTATCAGACAAAATAGATTTCAAAACACAGGCCATAAAAAGGGACCCAGAAGGACATTTCATGATAGTCAAAGAAAGAATCCATCAAGAAGACATAAACATTGTAAACCTATATGCACCGAGCACTGGAGCAACCAAATACATAAGGAAAATCTTGGAGGACTTCAAGAAAGATATCAACAGCAACACACTGATAGTAGGGGATCTTAACACCCTACTGTCAATAATGGAGAGATCTTCCAAACAAAACATCAACAACGATATTGTGGAACTAAACAACACATTAGATCAAATGGCCTTCACTGATATATATAGAACATTTGATACC
The DNA here is from genome assembly GCF_021234165.1 of Pteronotus mesoamericanus. Lineage (NCBI taxonomy): Eukaryota > Metazoa > Chordata > Mammalia > Chiroptera > Mormoopidae > Pteronotus > Pteronotus mesoamericanus. Next base: position 2,279,081 of record NW_026555150.1, read on the forward strand.
AAAGAAGCAAAATACACATTCTTTTCAAATGCACACAGAATATGAGAGGGGACAAAACAACCCTCAACAAATTCTGAAAAACTGAAATGATAACAAGCATTTTCTCAGACCACAAGGATTTGAAACTAGAAACCACCCTCAAGGAAAAAACTCAAAGCATTCAAACTCATGGAGACCGAATAGCATGCTATGAAACAGTAATGGGTCAATAATGAGTTTAAAAAAGAAATTGTGAAGTTTCTGGAAAGAAATGATAATGAACACACAACAGTCCAAAACCTATGGGACACAGCAAAGGCAGTCCTGAAGGAAGTACATAGCAATACAGGCTTACATAAAAAAAAAAAAAAATTTCATATAAACGACCTAACCTCCCAGCTTCAAGAACTGGAGAAACAACAACAAACAAAGCTCAGAGCAAGTAGAAGGAAGGGAATAATCAAGATTAGACCAGAATTGAATGACATAGAGACTAAAGGAACAAGTCAAAGGATCAACCAATCCAGGAGCTGATTCTTTGAAAAGATAAACAAAATCAACAAGACTTTAAGCAGACTCATCAAGTAAAAACTGAGAGGACCCAAATAAATAATATCAGAAATGAAAGAGGAGAAATTACAGCTGATACAAGATAAATACAAAGGAATGTAAGAAATTACTATGAACAAGTACATGCCAAGAAGTATGAAAACCTCGATGAAGTGAACAAATTTTTAGAAAAAAATAACCTTCAAACACTGAATGAAGAAGAAGATGAAAGCTCTAACAGACTAGTTACAGCTGGTGAAATTGAAGCAGTCATCAAAGAACTCTGAGCCATGGACTGCACAGTTTCACCAGAGAATTTTACAGAATATAAAAGGAAGAGCTAACTCCTGTTCTTCTTAGACTATTCCAAAAGATCCAATAAGAGGGAAGACTTCCAAATGCTTTTTATGTGGTGAGTATCATCCTAATCCCAAAACCAGATAAAGACACAACCAAGAAAGAAAACTACAGGCCAATTTCGCTGATGAACATAGATGCTAAAATCCTCAACAAAATATTGGCAAACCACATCCAGGGATATATTAAAAAGATCACCCACCATGAACAAGTGGGAGTCATCCCAGGGATGCAAGGATGGGTCAATATTCACAAATCAATAAATGTAATATATCACATAACCAAAAGGAAAGACAAAAACCACATGATCATACAAATAGATGAGGTGAAAGCATTTTATAAGGTACAGAATGCATCTGTGATGAAAACACTCAGCAAAATGGGAATAAAGGGGGCATTCCTCAACATAATAAAGGCCATATATGAAAAATATACAGCCATCATCATACTCAATGGGCAAAAACTAAAAGCTTTCTCACTAAGATCAGGAACAAGACAAGGTTGTCTGCTTTCATGACTTCTATTCAACATAGTATTGGAAGTCCTAGCCAAAGCAATCAGACAAGAAAAAGGAATAAAAGACATCCAAATTAGAAAGGAGGAAGTAAAACTGACATTGTTTGAAGATGACATGATAGTGTACATAGAAAACCCTATAGACTCCTCCAAAAAATTTCTCAACCTAATAAATGAATTTGGCAAAAGAGCAGGATACAAAGTCCATATTCACAAATCAAAGGTATATCTGTACACCAACAATGAAATACCAGAATCAGAAATCAGGAAAAAAAATCCCACTTGTTATAGCAACAAGAAAAATAAAGTACCTAGGAATAAAGTTAACCAAGGAGGTAAAAGACCTGTACTCAGAAAACTACATAACACTGAAGAAAATATTAAGGAAGATGCAAATAAGTGGAAGCATATACCATGTTCATGGATTGGAAGAATTAATATCATCAAAATGCCCATACTACCCAAACTAATTTACAGATTCAACACTATCTCTATTAAAATACCAATGATGCATTTCAAAGACATAGAACAAATATTAAACCATTTGTATGGCACCATAAGTGACTCTGAATAGCAGCAGCAATTTTGAGAATGAAGAACAAAGTAAGATGGTTCACAATACTTGACACCAACCTGTATTACAAGACCACTATAATAAAAAAAGTGTGTTATTGGCATAAGAACATACACATAGATCAATGGAACAGAACAGAGAGCCTAAAAATAAACCCCTGTCTCTATGGTCAATTAATATTTGAGAAAGTGGGTAGAAGCATAAAATGGAATAAAAATAGCCTCTTCAACAAATGGTGTTTGGAGAGCTGGACAGCTACATGCAAAATATTGAAATTCAACCACCAAGTAAGACCATATACCAATATAAACTCAAGATAGATAAAAGACTTAAAAATAAGTTACAACACCATAAGAGTCATAGAGGAGAATATAAGCAGGAAGTTCTGATGTCCTATGCAGCAATATTTTCACCATTATGTCCTCCAGAGCAAGGGACATAAAGGAAACAATAAACAAATGGGACTTCATCAAAAGAAGCTCCTGCATGGCTATAGAAAACATTAGCAAAATGAAAAGGGAGCCAAATGTATGGGAAAAATATATTTTCCAATGATATCTCAAAGGTTTGAGCTCCAAAATATATAAAGATCTCACACAGCTCCACTCCAGGAAGACCAACAATCCAATTAAAAAATGGGCAAAGGACCTGAACAGACACTTCTCCAAGGAGGACATACACAGGGCCCAGAGACATATGAAAGGATGCTCATCATCACTAGCCATCAGAGAAATGCAAATAAAAACCACAATGAGATACCATTTTACACTGGTCAGAATGGTCATCATAAAGAAATCAACAAAGAAGGACTGATGAGGTTGTGGAGAAAAGCGAACCCTTTTACACTGTTTGTAGGAATGCAGACTGGTGCGGACACTGTGGAAAAGAGTTTGGAATTTCCTCAAAAATCTCAAAATGGAACTGCCTTTTGCTCCAGTCATTCCACTGCTGGGATTATACCCTAAGAATACCAAAACGCCAATACAAAAGAATCTATGCACCCCAATGTTCACAGCAGCACCATTCACAGTAGCCAAGTGCTGGAAGCAACCTAAATGACCATCAGTAAATGAGTGAATCAAGAAACTATGGAATATTTACACAATGAAATATTACACAGTAGAAAGAATGAAAGAGCTGCTACCCTTCACGACAGCATGGATGGAACTGAAGAGCATTATGCTAAGTGAAATAAACCAGAGCTTGAAGACAAATGCCATATGATCTCACATATAAGTGGTATGTAATCAACAAAACAAACATGCAAGGAAAATATAACTAGCAACATTGAAAGAAAAAAGAAACTGAAATAACAAGAGGGAAGTAGGAAGGTGGGTAATGAGGAAAAGAAAGGGGATGGTCAGGTTAAGGAATATCTATAAAGGACCCATGGGCAAATCCAAAGTTGGAATCACCTGGGGATCTTTTAAAATAAGAGAAAGAGGTGGGGGGGAGGCAGAGACAAATGTATTTAAAAAGTAAATAAATTTAAAAAAAATGATGGTACATTTACACAATGGAATACTACGCAGCAGAAAGAAAATAGAACTACTAAACTTCACGACAGCATGGATGGAACTGGAGAGCATTATGCTAAGCGAAATAAGCCAGGGAGCGAAAGACAAATACCATATGATCTCACCTATAAGCGGAACCTAACCAACAATACAAAGATGCAAGGAAAGTAAGACCAGCAACACTGAAAGGAAAAGAAACGAACAGAGACAATAGGGATGGAGGGAGCGGGGGACTGGGGAAAAGGAAGGGAATGGGAGGGTTGGGGAACTAGTGTAGCAAGGTCTCATGGACAAAAGCAAAGGGGAAGGATTAAGGGAGGGAGGGAGGAGGAGGCAGGGGAAGGTGGTGGGGGGATGGCAGAAACAAATGTATTTGAAAATAAAAAAGCCAACAATACAAATAAGTCTTAATTTAAAAACAAAACAAAACAAAAAAAATAATGATGTTTGGTTATTATTATTTAATTAGTATTGTGTTCAACCTTCACATTGGGTTTTGTAAGCTCTCTAATGAGCACCAACTTTTAGGAACCAATGAGACAAACAGAGATATACAGTAGTCCCCCTTATTAGTGGGGGATATATTCCATATTCCAAGACCTGCAATGGATGCCTGAAACTGCAGATAGTACCAAGTCCTATATATACTATGTTTCTTTTTCTTATGATACTTATAATAAAGTTTAATTTATAAATTAGTCACAATAAGAGATTAACAACTAAGAATAAAATAGAACAATTATAACCATATACTATAATAAAAATTATGTGAATGTGTTCTCTCTTGTGCTCTCTAATAATCAATCTGATAACCAAGATGGCTATTAAGTGATTAATGTGCAAGAAGCATATACAACATGGACACACTGGACATAGCGATGACTCACATCCCAGGCGGGACAAAGTGGTATGATGCAAGATTTCATCAAGCTATTCAGAATGGTGTGCAATTTAAAACTTCAGAATTATTTATTTCTGGAATTTTCTATTCAATATTTCAGGCCATGATTGATCATGAATAACTGAAACCATGAAAATCAAAAACATGAATGAGGGGTAACTGTTGTAGGAGTTAAAGATAAAAATTTCTGCCTAATACACAGAAAGGTGATTATGGAAGTTATGAGAGTGTTGTCAATTGCTTAGCATGTATAATAAGAGAATGATAGAGGACACAGAGCAGAACCTTGGAGGATTCCAGTTTTCTTATTGGCTTTGAGAAAGTAATAAATGATGGACAGATAGATTTAAGGTTGCAGACTCTGGCCATGTACAGAATGAAACTAAAAAAACTAATGTACAGTAACCCTTCTCATTAGTATTAATAATCATAATAACTTCTGTTTGCCAAGCACTACACTAATCACTTTATGTCATTATCAATATCACCACCATAAGCATCACCATTATCGATATTTTTCAATAGTCATTGAATAATTAATATGTGGCAACTTATACACATTTTTTCATTTAATCTTCACAACAATTCTATGAGGTCTCTATTATATAAAGAATGGAAATGAGCTTTAGAGAGAGATTAAGTAACTTGCCCAAAGTCACATATAGCAGAACCAGGCCTTGAATCCATACATATCTAACTACAGAGACTAAGATACTTCATTATGTTTCTTCCAGTCCAGGTAATTACCTTTAATAGTAACAGAAAATAAATTGGTATTAACTTTTCTCAGAGCACTTCTACATTCTTTTTTGCACTTCATTTATTCAGAAATGATATTGGCCTAGTTTTACAGATGATAAAACTGACACACAGAGGGGTTACAGCACTTCTTTAAAGTCACACAATTTTACTGATGAAGCCAGAATTAGGTTAGTGTGGATTCTTTGATTTTATAAAATTTCCTCCTGAAAGATTTGTGTGACCCATTAGCTAGATCAACTGGCTGTCTTCTGTGTTTCCAAGGCAGTATGTACTTTCCTTTATCAAACTATTTACCATACTACTTTGTGATTTTTTGTTTACCTGTCTCCTTATGAGACTGTGAGTAAGGACAATCATCTTACTTCTCTTGTGTCCAAAGCCTTAGAAGCCTTGCTTCTAGTAGGTTCTCAATAAATATGAGTTTAAATGAATTGTGTTTATTAACCCTGTCTAGGTAATCTATAGGGAACAGACAGATGAGGACAATGATTTCTGTCTACTATATAGACAAGCTTTAAACTGATAGCATTATTTACTATGTGCATTACAATAGTCTTCAAAAAAGTTGCAAGAGAAAAGGATAGGACTGATACGTACAGCCACATAATTTTCTAGCTTCTGCCTCATGAAGCCAAGAGTTTCATTTTTATTTTTAAACCCCAAGCTAGTATAACTGGATAACACAAATAAAGTGAAGGCTCAGTAATGAAACCCAAGTTAAGAGTTAGTTTCCCAAGTGTAAACTTCACTACATTCTCCATTGAGTACTATTGATCAGAGCACAAAGGGAAAGGAATATGATGTCATATTGGGCGAACTGTGAAAAGAGCCTACAATGGAGTATAGAGAGTTTCATATTTGTGAGTTTGCCTTAATCCCTGATGTAAATTAGTTTTCTAATAACTTGATTCTATCTCCTCAAAGCAGAGGGCACATTTATAAGAAAGTAAGATAGCAAAGGTCCTATTCAGCTTGCCTTCAGTTTGTTGCAAAGGGAATACAAAATGTAGACAATATTGATCATGCACTTGGGGAGATTCCAGCTGACACAGAGAAATTAGTTTGACATAAAAGCAACTAAACTATCCATTTAAGGATATACGGAAACAATTTCTTAAAGTTGCCAACTATATATATAAATGTAGCAGGGGAAAGTAGAATATCAGCAATATCAGAGAGAGGGCTGGAAGGAAACTCTGAATGTGGGTAGAATCACAAGGGGAAAAAAAAAGTAGATTGAGCTAATAGCATGACTTGAGCATACTGAAGCCAGGGCATGCAGAATCACCTACCCTGAATCCTACTGCCATCTTCTTTTAAGGCTACTTTCAGGAACAAGTGGGAGAAGAGCTTTATTATGACCTCAATTGGGGAAACAAGGTTTAGCCTCAAGGGAATATTAGTAAAATTAAGGAAACGGTAGACCAGGGCACTGGCATTTGTGAACTTGTGAAACAACAAGATCTCAGAAAGAGTTCAAGTTCTGTGAGTTGCTTTGCTGGCTCAGAGAAATGTCTGTGAATGCCTGATCCTATACTTTGTTGCCAGGATGTCCACCGGTGGGTTTACTTTATTCTAAGCAAAGGAAGAAAATGAATGTATATATGATTTTATTAACAAAGTCACTCCAATAATTCAATAAAATTTTAAAAATAAAAGGTATACAAATGAAAAGAGAATAAAAAGCAAATGAATACCTGGAAATTCCACAGGACGATTTTAACACTGAAATTTTAGATGTTGTGATAGATTTTTTTTTTTAAATCACAGGAATTTTTGCCTTCCTTTTCCAGTTTTTGTAAAACAGGACAATTCTGGAAACAATAGAGCAAGAATACAGTCATAGATGAACAGGAAGATTTGGAACACAGATTTCAACAGACCCACACTAGGAAGTCAGGCAGATGACTCATCATATTAAGGTTTTACTAGAAAATTGTAAACTGGGACAATCTTCTCCATAATCTGAAGTACCTCACAGAAAGTATATATTCCAGGTAACTAGGTGCAAAAGTACTTGCAGCCACCCCCTTGAAGCAAATGTAAAATTCTGGCAAAGGAAAAGAAAATTTCCAAAGGCATCTTTCACTACCTATAAAGGGGCAATTATGGGGCTCTTACTTTCCCTTTTCTAGAGAACAGAAACATAATGTTCTCCACTCTATCTCAGCCATCCATCCCTAGTCACATTTTACACCTATCTTGTTGTCACAGGAATCTGCATTTTTTTGAAAAAAAATTTTATTTATTTTTAAAGAGGGGGAAGGGAGGGAGAAAGGGAAAGAAACATCAGTGTGTGACAGAACGAAATATTCAATACATTGATCAGTTGCCGCTGACAGGCCCCCAACTAGGGAACTGGCCTGCAACCCAGGCATGTGCTCTGACGGGGAATTGAACCAGTAACCTTTTGGTTTTCAGGATGGTGCTCAATCCACTGAGCGACACCAGCCAGGGCTAAATTGCTTTATAAAGGGGTTATTTAAACATATACTCCCACTACCTATGTATGAGACTATATGTTTCATATTCTCTCTTATGTTTCTTAACCTCTCCCATATTTGATATTGTCAGACTTTACAATTTTCGCCAGTCTAATAGGTAGGAATAGATATCTTGTATTAAATTTATTTCTTAATTGCTAGTGAATTTGAACATCTTTTCTTGTTAATAGTCTCTTCATGTTCCGTCTTCTATAAGTTGCCTGTTTGTATTTCCTCCCTACTTTCTATTGGCCTGATTATCCTTTGATTTTGGTTTGTAGAATTTTTCTGCAAATGTACTTACTCTTTTTTTTTTTTATGGCTTAAGAAATTTTATTTATTTATTTATTTATTAAATACATTTGTTTTTGCCTCCCCCCCCACCACTTTCCCTTGCCCCCTCCCTCCTTCACTCCCTCAGCTCTTCGCCTTTGGTTTTGTCCATGAGTCCTTCCTATATATTCCTTGACTTTCCCCTTCCCTTCCCTTTCCCTGCCCCCCACTCCTTCCCTCTTGTCTCTGTTGATTTCTTTCCCTTTCAGTGTTGCTGGTCATATTTTCCTTGCATCTTTGTATTGTTGGTTAGGTTACAGTTATAGGTGAGATCATATGGTATTTGCTTTTCGCCCCCTGGCTTATTTCGCTTAGCATGATGCTCTCCACTTTCATCCATGCTGTCGCAAAGTTTAGTAGTTCTTTTTTTCTTTCTGCTGCATAGTATTCCATTGTGTATATGTACCATTATTTTTGATCCAATCAACTATTGATGAGCATTTAGGTTGCTTCCAACACTTGGCTATTGTAAATTGTGCTGCTATGAACATTGGGGTGCATAGGTTCATTTGTATCGGCGTTTTGGTGTTCTTAGGGTATAGTCCCAGCAGGGGAATCACTGGATCAAAAGGCAGTTCCATTTTCAGTTTTGTGAGGAAATTCCACACGGCTTTCCACAATGGCGGCACCAGTCTGCATTCCCACCAACAGTGGACTAGGGTTCCCTTTTCTCCACAGCCTCGCCAGCACCTGTTGTTTGTGGATCTGTTTATGATGGCCATTCTGATTGGTGTGAAGTGGTACCTCATGGTGGTTTTGATCTGCATTTCTCTGATGGGTAGTGATGCTCAGCATCCTTTCAAATGCCTCTGGGCCCTCTGTATCTCTTCCTTGGAAAACCATCTGCCCAGGTCCTTTGCCCATTTTTACATTGGATCGTTTGTCTTGGAGTGGAGTCCAGTGAGTTCTTTATATATCTTGGAGATCAAACCTCTATCTGATGTATCATTAGCGAATATATTTTCCCATATACTTGGCTCCCTTCTCATTTTGCTGATGTTTTCTTTAGCTGTGCAGAAGCTTCTTATTTTGATGAGATCCCACTTGCTAATTCTTTCCTTTATGTCCCTTGCTTTAGGAGACATATCAGTGAAAAAATTGCTGCATGGGATATCTGAGAGTTTCCTGCCAATGTTCTCCTCTACGACTTTGATGGTGTTGCTACTTATACTTAAGTCTTCTATCCATCTTGAGTTTATTTTTGGGTATGGTGTCAGCTGATGATCCAATTTCAAATTTTTTGCATGTAGCCGTCCAGTTCTCCCAACACCATTTGTTGAAGAGGCTATTATTGCTCCATTTTATGCTTCTGCCCCTTTTGTCAAATATTAGATCTCCACAGAGACCTGGGCTTATTTCCGGGCTTTCAATTCTGTTCCACTGGTCTATGGGTCTGTTCTTCTGCCAGTACCAGATTGTTTTGAGTATAGTGGCATTGTAGTAGAGTTTGATGTCCTGTATTGTGATCCCTCCTACTTTGTGTTTCTTTCTCAAAATGGCTGCGGTTATTCGAGGTCGTTTATGGGTCCATATAAATTTTTGAAATGTCTGTTCTATTTCTGTTAAATACATCATTGGTATCTTAATAGGGATTGTGTTGAATCTATAAATAGCTTGGGGTAATATGGACATTTTGATGATATTAATTCTTCCAATTCATGAGCATGGTATATGCTTCCATTTATTTGTGTCTTCCTTAATTTCTTTTTTCAATGTTGCATAGTTTTCTGCGTACAGATCTTTTACGTCTTTGGTTAAATTTATGCCTAGGTACTTTATTTTTCGTCTTGCTATATCGAATGGTATTTTTTTTCTGGTTTCTTCTTCTTCTATTGCATTGCTGGTATACAAAAATGCATTTGATTTCTGAATGTTGACTTTGTATCCTGCTGTTTTGCCAAATTCACTTCTTAGGTTGAGGAGTTTTTTTTGGTAGAGTCTACAGAGTTCTCTATGTACACTATCATGTCATCTGCAAACAAGGATAGCTTTACTTCCTCCTTTCCTATTTGTATGCCTTTTATCTCTTTCTCTTGTCTGACTGCTGTGGCTAGGACTTCCAATACGATGTTGAAAAGAAGCGGTGAGAGCGGACATCCTTGTCGTGTTCCCGATCTTAGTGGGAAAGCTTTCAGTTTTTGCCCGTTGAGTATGATATTGGCTGTAGGTTTTTCATATATGGCCTTTATTACGTTGAGGAATGCCCCATTTATTCCCATTTTGCTGAGTGTTTTGATCATAAATGGGTGATGTACCTTATCAAATGCTTTTTCTGCATCTATTGAGATGATCATGTGGTTTTTGTCTTCTCTTTTATTTATGTGATGTATCACGTTTACTGATTTGCGTATATTGAACCATCCCTGCATCCCTGGGAAGAATCCCACTTGATCGTGGTGGATAATGTTTTTAATGTATTGCTGGATGCGGTTTGCCAATATTTTGTTGAGGATTTTAGCATCTATGTTCATCAGCAATATTGGCCTGTTGTTTTCTTTCTTTGTAGGGTCTTTATCTGGTTTTGGGATCGGGGTGATGCTAGCCTCATAGAAAGAGTTTCGGAGTCTTCCCTCCTTTTAGATTTTTTGGAACAGTCTGAGAAGGACAGGGGTTAGCTCTTCCTTCAATGTTTTGTAAAATTCTCCTGGGAAATCGTCCGGCCCTGGGCTTTTGTGTGCTGGGAGTTTCTTGATGACTGCTTCAATTTCCCCAGCTGTTATCGGTGTGTTCAAGCTTTCTGTTTCTTCGTCCTTCAGTGTTGGAAGAGTATACTCTTAAAAAATTTGTCCATTTCATCAAGATTTTCAAATTTCTTGGCATATAATTGTTCATAATAGTTTCTGATGATCATTTGTATTTCTGTGGTATCAGTTGTTATTTCTCCTCTTTCATTTCTGATATTATTAATTTGGGTCCTCTCCCTTTTTTTCTTGAGGAGTCTGCTTAAAGGCTTGTCAATTTTATTTATCTCTTCAAAGAACCAGCTTCTGGATTGGTTGATCCTCTGAATTTTTCTTTTTGTCTCTATGTCATTCAGTTCTGCTCTAATCTTGACTATTTCCTTCCTTCTCCTTGCTCTGGGGTTTATTTGTTGTTGTTTCTCCAGTTCTTGAAGTTGTAGTATTAGGTCTCTTATTTGAAATGTTTCTATCTTTTTTAGGTAAGCCTGTATTGCTATGAACTTTGCTCTCAGGACCGCCTCTGCTGTGTCCCATAGGTTTTGGACTGTTGTCTGTTCATTTTCATTTGTTTCCAGAAACTTTTTGATTTATTCTGTTATCTCATTATTGATCCATTCATTGTTTAATAGTCTACTGTTTAGTCTCCATGAGTTTTCAAGTTTTTGAAGTTTCTCTTTGAGGTTGATTTCGAGTTTCAAGGTCTTGTGGTCAGAGAAAAAGTTTGGTATTATTTCAATGTTCCTGAATTTGGTGAGGCTTGCTTTGTGTCCTATCATCTGGTCTATCTTTGAAAAACTGCCATGAGCATTTGAAAACAATGTGTATTTTACTTCCTTGGGATGTAAGGTTCTATATATGTCAGTTAAGTCTCTTTGATTCAGTGTATCATTCAGCACCACAATGTGTTTATTAATGTTTTGTTTGGAAGATCTGTCCATTTTTGACAGTGGGGTGTTGAAATCCCCTACTATCAGTGTGTTGCTGTCTATATCGCTTTTGAAGTCATCCAACAATTTCCTTATAAACCTGGGGGCTCCTATATTTGGAGCATATAAGTTTACAATGTTGATGTCTTCTTGATAGATTCTTCCTTTAAGTATTATAAAGTGCCCCTCTCAGTCTCTCTTTATGACCTTTGTTTTGAAATCTATGTTGTCTTATACAAGTATGGCAACCCCGGACTTTTTCTCATGCCCATTTGCTTGGAATATATTTTTCCATCCCTTTACTTTCAATCTGTGCAGGTCTCTTGCTCTAAGGTGGGTCTCCTGTAGGCAGCATATGTGTGGGTCATGTTTTCTTATCCATTCAGCTACCCTGTGTCTTTTGATTTGGGCTTTTAGGCCATTCCCATTGAGAGATATTACTGATAGAATCTTACTCATCTTTTCTCTTTGTACCTGTGTTCCTCTCTGTCTCATTCTTTTCCTTCATCTGTTTAAACTAGTCCCCTTAGCATATCTTGGAGTACTGGTTTGGTAGAGATGTATTCTTTTCGTCTTCTCTTGTCTGGGAAACTCCGTATTTCCCCATCTGTTTTAATGGAGAGCCTAGCTGGGTAGAGCAGCCTTGGCTGTAGGCCCTTGCTTTTCATGGCTTGGAATATTGCCATTCCCTTCTGGCTTGTAGTGTTTCTGTTGAGAATCAGCTCCTAGGCGTATCGGGGCCCCCTTGTATGTTACTTTCTCCTTCTCCCTTGCTGCCTTGAGGATTCCCTCTTTGTCTTTGACATTTGCCCTTTTAATGATGATGTGTCTTGGAGTGGACCTCTTTGAGTCCCTCTTGAGTGGGGTCCTTTGTGCCTCCTGGATCCATGAGAGCCTTTCTGTCCTCAAATTAGGGAAATTTTCCATCATTATTTTTTGAATTCAGTATCTGATAGTTCCCTTGCCTCTATTTCATTTAGCTCTCTCTGTGGGGAGTCCCCTTTTCCACTCATTTGGGGGGAACTTCTTTTTCTTCCTATTTTTGTGAGAGTCTGTTAAGTATTTTTGTCCTTTACTTTTCTTTCTGGGCCTGCCTCTTATGATGTCAGTTGTTGACCCTCTAGGGCCTTGGGTTGTTTGTTTGAGCATTCCAGGAGTCTAATGCTTGTGTCTGACACCTGCTTGGAGCAGCTCTGTGACCCCTTTGGTCAGGTCTGGGCTATTTTTTGGGATCTCTCTGCACTCTCATGCAGGCTCCTTGAGCGCATTCCCAGCGCAGCAGGGTCCCCAACCTGCGTGGGCTGGCATGTGCTTGACCCAGACTAGGGGGCTTATTTGCGACCTCGCATACTCATCTGGCCCCCCTGGCTGGCGAAATCTGCGGCACTGGTCAGGTTAGGGTCTTCTATTGTGTATTTCCCCCGCTTTTGGCTCTTTGGGTTGTTGCTTGCCCTCGCCAAATGGGGACTACGGAAATGGGAGGAAGTCAGCTCCAGGACTCTCAGGTTAATCCTGTCTCTGGTCTCTCCTCCAGGGACTCTGGGCAGCTCTACTAATTTTGTGGGCCGCCCCGCAATCACGGGCGGGCGGGTCAATTTACGCCTGCCCCTGCTGCTCTGTGCACTCCCTCGCAGGCCATATCGGTGCCAGTGTGTGGGAGGCCTTGCTGGCTGGTGCAAGCGTTCACCAGCCTGCGCGGGTCACACACACGCTCGCCAACCCTCGCTGGTCACTGGGCGCAAGTGTGCACGCCTGTACTGGGTGTTTTGGGGGTGTCTATGTGTGCTTTTTGGCTTTTGGCTCTTTGGGGGTGTGGCCTCTTCTGGCGCAATGGAGACTACGGCAAGGAGAAGGAGTCGGGACTCCCCGGTTCCTCCTCCCGTTCTTTCCCCATTGCCTCATTTTCTAGTCTCTCCTCAGGGGACTCTGGGCAGTTCTGTGATCCCTTTGGCCAAGGATCCACTCCCTGTGCAGACTGCATTTCAATCACAGGGAGTCTCGTTCCTGCAAGCCCCTCTTCTGCCTCTTTGGGGTCGCGCCATTCCAGCCCACAATGGGGACTATGGAACGTGGAGGGAGTCAGGACTCCCCGGTTCCTTCTCCCGTTCTTTCCCCAACGCCTCTGTCTCCAGTCTCTCCTCAAGGCTCTCCCAGCCAGTCTGCACTCAGCCCCGTAGCTCACAGGCGTAGAAGCTGTGTGCGGAGGGCACAAAAGGCAGGTTAATTGATTCCCTTATGGCTGAGGAGATGGTAGCTGCAGAGTGGGAGGCGTGCCATCACCGGGGCTCTACCGGCCACCGTGTCAGTTCTCTTCACAAAGTTTTCCTCACCAGTCTTTTCCCAGGCACCAGCCCACCCTGCTGCCGCCTCTACCCAGAGATCAAGGAGGGTGGCTGCCACTGGAACTTCTGCGTTTGCCCTTTAAATGTCTCTTTGCATCCCCAGCCACCTGTCTCTGGCAGAGAGCACCCCTAAGCTTTTCAGGGTTGCGTTTTGTCTGTATTTTCTTGGCTTTAGCTGCTGTAGTTTAGGGGTTCCTGTTTATGATTCAGACCCCGTTCTTCTCGGGGGAAGCTAACTGGACGTTTCAATGTCCCTCTGGTTCCAGTGCCCATGGGCACCAGCCCACCCTCTCGAGCCTCCACCACACTTCTCACCCATTGGGATGTGTTAGAGTAGAATCCACTGTCCGCGGCACCAAGGCTCCTCTCCCACTATCGCTCCACTGCTTTCCAGGTGATAACTCCATTATTTAGTTGCAATTCCAGTTTGGTTTCGGGAGGAGGTCAGCGTGACTCCCATTCACTCCTCCGCCATCTTCTCTCTTCTCAGGAATCTGCATTCTTGAAATCACTAATTTAGACATCCCACTCTCCAGCACAACATCCTGTTTTTCCAGTTCAATTGCTTACATGGCTTTGCTGAAACATGTCTTCTTTTCATTAAGATCTCCATTGAACACTTCCCTTTTTTCTCCTTCTCACTTGCCTCCTACTTCACATTCTCCCTATTCATAGTATATCAAATGGTTCATCATTACTATCATTCTTATGAAAATGCTGTAATTGCTCTTTCCTTGTCCTTTGTTTATACCACTAGTAAAATACAGCACTGTATGAAGTCTGTCACTCTGTAACTGAAAGGTTAATAGAGAAAATTTCAGAGTCAGGAAAATTGGGCATCATTTCTACATTTATGACAAATTATCAACTTAGTTTAGAATTGAACACTGCAAAAGTGTTATGTTTCTCTAGCAAGTTTGCTTTCTCTTTTTTGCAAGGACTAGTTTTTTTTATTTTTTCTTCCTTTGAACTCACCTTCCCCCACTACTAATCTCTTTCTCAAGAATGATCTTTCCTCAAACCTCTTATAGAAAATAGCCCTCAGACAGGCACTACCAGGTCTTGCATCTGTATTCATCTTCTTCCCTTTCCCCTTAATTATAATGGAAAAGTAGCCCTTATGCTAACAAAGACCAGATCCTTGCCAAGAGCTCCATTTTTCATCTCTTCCCACCTCTCTATGACCATTATAATCAGTTTAAAGATGCTTTATTAACTACAACCTAAAATAAAGTTCTTTCTTGATCATATACTTTTCCAATTTTTTTTTCTGTTTCTTCTCAATAAATTCAAGTTTCCTGAAACAGCTGTCTATTCATTAACAACACTTCCTTACTTCCCTTTCACTTTTACATGGCTTTTATCTTCAACACTCCACTGAACTATCTCTTGCTTGCATAGTCCCTAATGACTTGCATGTTGCTATTCTAGTAGATACTTTTCAGTTCTCATCTTACATGACTTTTTGACATTGATATTTAATTAAGTTGTCCATTGTATACATTTGAAACTCCTTACTTTTCCTTTTAACTTTGTGGCTTTTCCTTCTTAGGTTCTTTTTTGTGTGTATCTGTTGTCACAACCTATCTTCTGGGGCCCAAATATGTACAGAATATTTATATGCTTATTTGGCACTTGATTTCTTCCAGTTATATCCAACTCAGTATGTCTAGAACTGGATTCCACCTCCCTATACTACCAAAAGAAATCTGCCCCTTTTCCAATGTGTCTGGCCTCTGTAAGTAGTACCACCTGTTCCTCCTTAACTTAAAAGAAAGTGCAAGAGCTTTAATCAGGCCTTGAATTAGCAACTCTTGATAACCTCTCCAGCCACATCCCTAGCCAGCACTCACTCCTACCCACTAAGAATTAGCCCTATTAGCTTTATTTCAGCTCTTCAAACAACATACCTCAAAACATTGGTGCATACTGTTCCTTCTGCTTGGAATATATTTTTCTAACTAACTTACATTTATTCTTTAAGACTCAGCCTAAATTTGCTTATTGAGAGTAGATTTTCCTGACATATAATTTAAATTCGATCTACACAGAAGTTTTTACTAAAAATGTATTTGCATAATTGTTTATTTAACAGCTATATCACAATGAGACTGTTCACACCATAAGGGCAAGAGATGCTTTTTTGTTCATCAGTGTATATACAACATCTAAAAAAGGGCTATTACATGGTAGGTAATTAAAAATTGTTAAGAAATGAATGATTGAATGAAAAATAATAAAACATTAGTAAATATCTCAATATTAAGTAAAGGATGGCCCTGCATGGTGTGTCTGAGTGGCTTGCGCACTGACCTGAGAACCAAAAGTTCACCAGTTCAATTCCCAGTCAGGGCACATGTCTGGGTTGCAGGCCAGGTCCTCATTGGTGTGTGTGAGAGGGACAACCAATCGACCTATCTTTCACACATCAATGTTTCTCTCCCTCTCTGTTTTCCTTCCCTGCTTTCTAAACTAAATAACACATTTTTTAAAAAGAAAACAGTACAGAGTTTCCTCAAAAAATTAAAAATGGTGCCCTGGCTGGTGTGGCTCAGTGGATTGGATGCTGGCCTGCGAACTGAAGTGTTGCCTGTTTAGTTCCCATTCAGGGCACATGCCTAGGTTGCGGTCCAGGTCCCCAGTAGGGGATGCTTAAGAGACAGCCATGCATTGATGCTTCTCTCCCTCTCTTTCTCTTTCCCTTCCCCTCTCTCTGAATATAAATAAAAATCTTTTAAAAAAATGGTACTGTCTTGTGATCCAGCAATTCCACTTCTCTGTATACACAAAGAAAATCAAAACACTAATCTGAAAGACTATATGGACTCCTATGTTCACTGCAGAATTATTTTCTAGTAGCCAAACTGTGGAAGCAACCCAAATGCCCCTCAACAGACAAGCGAATGAATAAGTGGTGGTACATATATACAACAGAATAGTGCTCATCCATAAAAAAGAATCAAATCTTCCCATTTGTGATAGCATGGATGGACCTAGAGGGTATTATGCTAAGTGAAACAAATCATTCAGAGAAAGATAAATGCCATATGATTTCACTTACCTGTGGGATCTAAATAACAATATAAACAAACAAACAAAACAAACAGACTCATAGACAGAACAGACTGACGGTTGGCAGAGTGGAGGAAAGTTGGGAGACTGGGTGAAAAAAGTGAATGGATTGATAAGTACAGGTTGGTAGTTACAAAATAGTCACAGGTATGTAAAGTACAGCATAGGAAATATAGTCAATAATATTTTAGTAACTATATATGTTGCCAGTTGGGTACTGGAAATATCAGGGGAAACACTGTGTAAACTATATGATTGTCTAACCATGATGCAGTACACCTAAAACTACTGCAAGGTAATATTAAATGCAAGCTATAATTTTAAAATGTAAAAAACAAAAATATAGTACAAAAATGAGACTATTGTCTTGGACTATATGGAGGAACATCCCCTTTCTATAGGACCTAGTATGTCACCAAAGATCTCCTCAGACTCGTGTCCTACTCTTGGTTTTCTTATTCACTCAGGTCAACTTTTGTATGCACTGGACAACCTTATTCATAGGTGGTGACTTGAGGTTGTGTTTGTATTTTGCTTTTATTACGAATGTATTTTTTTCTCTATTTTTCACTCTCTTCATACTTTTCCTCTGGTTTTAGAGAAAAGCACCAGGCACCTTTGCCTTGATAACTGTAGCCTGAAGTTATTTATTTGTTAATTTTTTCCTTACTATTTAAAATGAATCTCTCTCTCTCTCTCTCTCTCTCTCTCTCTCTCTCTCTATATATATATATATATATAATGGATTATGCTATTGGAGTTGTCCCATTATTTTCTCCCCTTTATTCCCCTATACCCCCCACCGCCCTCTGATCACCATCTCCCCCTTTAGTTCATGTCCATAGGTCATACATATAAGTTCTCTGGCTTCTCCATTTCCTATATTATTCTTAACCTCCCCCTGTTCATTTTGTACCTACCATTTCTACTAGTTGTTCCTTGTGCCTTTTCCCTCATTCTATCCCCTTCTTCTCCCTGCTGATAACCCTCCATGATACCTCCATTTCTGTGATTCTGTTCCTGCTCTTGTTGTTTGTGTAGTGTTGTTGTTGTTTTTTTTATTTTTTGGTTCAGTTGTTGATAGTTGTGAGTTTGTTGTCATTTTACTGTTGGCAGTTTTTTATTACCTTCTTTTACTTAGGTAATTCCCTTTAACATTTCATATAATAAGGGCTCAGTGATGATGAACTCCTTTAACTTTACCTTATCTGGGAAGCACTTTCTCTGCCCTTCCATTCTAAGTGATAGCTTTGCTGGATAGAGTAATCTTGGATGTAGGTCGTGGCCTTTCATGACTTTGAATACTTCTTTCCAGCCCCTTCTTGCCTGCAAGGTTTCTTCTGAGAGATCAGCTGAAAGTCTTATGGGGACTCCTTTGTAGGTAACTGTGTCCTTTTCGTTTGCTGCTTTTAAAGTTCTCTCCTTATCTTTAATCTTGGGTAATGTAATTATGCTGTGCCTTGGTGTGTGTTTCCTTGGGTCCAACTTGTTTGAGACTGTCCAGGCTTCCTGGACTTCCTGGAGGTCTAGTTCCTTGGCTAGATTGGGGAAGCTCTCCTTCATTATTTTTTCAAACAGGTTTTCAAATTCTTGCTCTTCCTCTTCTCCTTCTGGCACCCCTATGATTCAGATGTTGAAATGTTCACAGTTGTCCCAGAGGTTCCTAAGCCTCTCCTCATTTTTTTTAATTCTTGTTTGTTCATTCTGCTCTGGTTGAAAGTTTATCTCTTCCTTCTGCTCCCAATTGTTGATTTGAGTCCCAGTTTCCATACCTGTACTGTTGGTTCCCTGTATATTTTTCTTTATTTCACTTTGCATAGCCTTCACTTTTTCCTCCACTTTGTGACCATATTCAACTGTTTCTGTGAACATCATGATTACCAGTGTTTCGAACTCTGCATCTGATAAGGTTGGCTATCTCTTCATCACTTAGCTGTATTTTTTTCTGGAGTTTTGATCTGATCTTTCACTGGGGCCATATCTCTTTGTCTCGGTGCTCCTGTTATGTTGTAAGGGCAGAGCCTTAGGTTTTCACCAGGGCAGGGCTACCCACTTGGCTGCATTGTGGCGCTGTATGTGGGGAAAGGCTCAGAGAGGGAAGGGCAATGCCACTTGCTCAGCTCTCACCCCACTTACAGTCACTTTTCCTGCTACCCACGAGCAAATTGGGCCCTTCTGACGCTGACTCCCAGGTGGGTGGGTTTGTGTACATTCTAGAACCCTGTGGGTCTCTCCAACAATCTCTCCTGTGAGATGGGGAGTTTCTCCCACCGCTGTAAACCCCAGAGGCTTTTATAGCCAGAGGTTTTGAAGCTTTCTTTTCCCATGGTGAACCCCTAGGTTGCGTGGTCTGTCTCACTCCGCAGCTGTTCCTCCCGGTTTATTGGCAAGCAAATGTGGGACCGCCCAGTCCTCCGGCCACCGCCTTGCCCTGCATCCTCTCCACTTCCTACCAGCTGCCTGTCTCTGCCCCTCCTACCGGTCTGGATGAATGTTTCTTCTTTAACTCCTTGGTTGTTGAACTTCCATACAGTTCAGTTTTCTGGCAGTTCTCGTTATTTTTTGTTTTTAAATTTGTTGTTGTTCTTCTTTTGGTTGTACGAGGAGGAAAAGTGTATCCACCTATGCCTCCATCTTGGCCGGATGACTGTCATTGGTATTTTGATATGAATTCCATTGAATGTATAGGTCGTTTTGGGTAGTAGGGACATTTCTTTTTTCTTTTTAATTTAAAAATCATATTTATTCTATTAGAGTTGTCTCAATTTTTCCACTTAACCCGCCATCCACCCATCCCATCCCCAACCCCTGCTCCAACAGTCAATCCCCACTCTGTTGTCCATGTCCATGGGTCATTCATACGTGTTCTTTGTCTAGTCCCCTTTCCCCATCCCCTATGGTCACTTTCAGTCCGCTCCACGTTTCCATGCCTGTGGTTTATTTTGTTCATTAGTTCATTTTGTTGAATTGATTCCACTTACAGGTGAGATCATATGGTGTTTGTCTTTCATCAACTGGCTTATTTCACTTAGCTTAATATTCTCCAGCTCCATCCATGTTATCACAAAAGATAGGAGTTCCATCTCTCTCTCCTTCTTTCATTTTTTTCTTTCTTTCTCTCTTCAATGCAGATTGATTTTATTTATTTTTTAAATGTCAAAGTTAATTATAAAATATTACAAAATTTAAAACCATTATAAAGTCTCAGCAATTAAACCAACATGACACCAGCACAGAAGTAATCAAGTAGTTCAATGAAATATAATGAGCATTCTAGAGAAAAGCTATATATCTGTCTAAAAATGTAATATATGATTAAATTGATGTTTCAAATCAATGGAGAAAACAAGGCTTATTCAACAACTAAGGTGCATGGACCACTTTTATTTGAAATAAAAAAATATAGAGCCCTATGACACACAGTATACAATAAATATTCAGGTGAGTTAAAAATTAATATGTAGAATCTAAGGAGTTTTAGGAGAAAATACAAACTAAAATTTTCCCTACCCTGAAGTAAAATATTCAAACCCAAAACCTATAAAATAAATATTGACAATATGACTATCTTAAACAGTTAAGACTGTACAGTAATATACATATAAAGAGGTTAAAGGACAAATAATAGAATAAGAAAGGTTTTGCAACACATCTAAAAGAGGGTTAATGGTTTGTTTTGTATTTTTTTGGGGGGGGGAATTCTACAAACATTTAATCAAAAGATGGATAAAGAATGCCAAAAAGTCATTTAAAGCTTTTTAAAAATAATAGAAAAAGGCAAGAAATATACTAAAACAGGCTTAGTTTCAACAAATAATAAAGGAAAAATTAAAATAACACATCATTGTAACAATCAGATTAATACATATTAAAAAATACTGGTAATATCAAGTATTGGCAACTTTGAAAGGAACTGAGTATTCATAGACTCTTTTTCTTCATCTTAAAGCAGTCCCTTTAGCATATTTTGCAGTGCTGGTTTGGTGGAAGTATATTCTTTTAGCCTTCTTTTGTCTGGGAAACTCCTCATTTTGTCTTCCATTTTAATTAAGAGCCTTGCTGGGTAGGGCAGTCTTGGTTGCAGGCCTTTGGAATATTTCTTGCCACTCCCTTCTGGCCTGCAGTGTTTCCATTGAGAAGTCAGCTGCTAGCCATATTGGGACTCCCTTAAATGTTACTACCTCTTTCTCCCTTGCTTGCTTTAGGATTCTCTGTTTGTCTTTGATATTTGCCATGTTAATGATGATGTGTCTTGGAGTGGGCCTCATTGGGTTCTTCTTGAATGGGACCCTCTGTGCTTCCTGGACTTGTGTGACTTTGTCTCTCCTCCAATTAGGGACATTTTCCATCATTACTTTTTCAAACAAGTTCTCTATCCCTTGCTCATCCTCTTCTCCTTCTGGTATCCCTATTATACAGATATTATTATGTTTCAGGTTGTCCTGCATTTCCCTCAATGCCTCTTCATTCTTTTTTATTCTTTTTTCATTCTCTTGTTCTTTCTGGGAGCTTTCGATCCTCGCTGATTCGATCCTCAGCTTCCTCTAGCCTACTTTTGATTCCTTCTACTGTGTTCAACTCAGAAATTGAATTTGTCGTTTCCTCTCGCCTCTTATTGATAGTTTCTATGTCCTTTTTCATTCTGATATAGTTTGCAGTAAGTTCCTCGTAGTTTCCCTGTAGATTTTGGTAATTCTCTCTGAGCTCACTGAGCTCATTGAGCTTCCTTAGAACCATTGTCTGGAACTCAGTATTTGATAGTTTACTTGCCTCTGCTTCATTTCATTATCTTTCTGGGGATTATTCCTTTCCCTTCGAGTCGGGGAAGGTATTTCTTTGTCTTCCCATTATGCGAGACTCCTTTTTTGCTTCTGCTTCTTATGTTGACCTGTCTTGATTTCCTGACTTTGTGCTGTGAACTTCTATCATTGGAGAACGCTGTTTTTATTTTCTGGATCTGCCTCTGATCATGTCAGATATTGTCCCTGTCTGACCTTAGACAGTCTGTTCAAGACTTCCATGAATCTACTGCCTGTGGCTATCTCCTTCAGCTAATAATCTAGTGACTCTGCACTTGGCAGGCTGCATTAGACAGCTCAGGGCAGGGCATAGTCCCTCCTGGGGGGGGGCAGTTATTGGGTCCCCTCACACTGCTGCCATATGGGGGAGGAGTCAGCACTGGGATCCTGCTGGCTCTTCTCTCTGTTCTGTCAGCAAAACCTCCATCCCCAGTCTCTCCTCAAGTGTGCCCACACCTCTCTGCACTTCTTTTAGTCAAAGATCTACTATCTGTGGCTGCCACTCTGCACTCAGCAGGCAGCTCAGACAGCACTGGGTGGCGGGGTGGAATCCCACCTGGGGGCGGGGCTACTGGGTCCTTAGACGCTGCTGCCACTCAGGCGGAGTGGTCTGTGCCTGAGCAAGATGGCTGCTGCCGCATGGGGGATGAGTCAGCACCAAGATCCCGCCGGCTACCCTCTCAGTTCTCACCCCAAAGTCACCTTCCCCAGTCTCTCCTGAGGTGTCTCTAGCCCACTCTGCCCCCACCTTTTCCAGAGACCAGGGTAAGTGGCTGCAAATATAAATTTATGCGTTGGCCCTTTAAACTGTTCTTTGCGCCTCCAGCCGCATGTCTCTGGCAGAGAGCAACCCTGCTGTTTTTCACAGCTGGCTGTTTTCTGTGTACTTTCTAGGCTCTGGTGCTGTAGGCTAGAGATCCCTGTTTTTGGTTTAGACCCTGCCCTTCTCAGGGTCATCCAACTGGCCATTTCAATATCTTCTTTTGCTGCCACCCATTGGCACCCTGCCCACCTTCTCAAGTCTCTGCCACACTCCTTACCAGTAAGATTGCGCTAAAGGTCATTCTTCTGTCTCCGAGGTTACAAGGCTCCTCTCTAGCTATTGTTCAGTTGTTTGTTCCAGGTGATTTGTCTACAATTTAGTTGTAATTCCAGATTTAAAAAAAACCAGATTGGTCCTGGGAGGTGGTCAGTGTGACTTCCACTCACTCCTCCACCATCTTGATTCCTCAGATTCTCTCTTTGTCTTTAAAATTTGGCATTTTAATTACGTTATGTCTGTGAGTAGGTCTCTTTGGGTTCATCTTGATTGAGACCCTCTGTGCTTCCTGAATTTGCAGGACTTTTTCCCTCTCCCAGTTGAGGCAATTTCCTGTCATTGTTTTTTTTTTCAAAGAGCATTTCTATCCTTTGCTCCTTTTCATATCCTTCTGGTAGTCCCATCACTCAAGTGTTTTTACGTTTCATGTTTTTCTGAAGTTCCCTTAAGCTAGCCTCTTACTCTTTTAGTCTTTTTTCATGTTGTTGCTCTACCTGGCCTTATCTTTTTACCTTGTCTTCTAGCTCACTAATTCAGTGCTCTGCTTCATCCAGCCTGCTTGTAATTCCTTCTAGTGTATTTTTATTTCAGATATTGTATTCTTCATTTCCTCCTGGTTCTTGTTTATAGCTTCTATTTCCTTTTTCCTGTTGTTGTAGTTCCCACTCAGCTCCTTGTAGTTGTCACTGAGTTTCTTCAGCATCTTTATAACCATTTTTTTAAAAATTCTGTCTGATTGATTGCCTGCCTCAATTTCATTTAGCTCTTTTACCGGGGATTCTTCCATTCCTTTCAACTGGAGGTTCTTTCTTTGTTTCCCCATTTTAGGTTTGTTTGTTTGTGTTTGTTTCTGTGTCTCAGGTGCCCTGCTTTGCCTGCCTGTAGACTTCATGGGGTAGACTTTTGTGGTGGGAGTTCTGTGGGAATCAGTGGTGCAGTCTCTTTGACTTCCTTATCTGGATGCTCTAGGGTTGCCCTTTCTTCTGTTTGTGTGGGCTGTTTTGTTTTTTACTTGTTGGTGGCTTCTCTGTTGGTGGTTTCTCCCCTCCAGGGGGTTTGCTGGTAGTCACAGCTCCCACCTTATCTTGTATGCTGTTATACAGGTGTTGGTTAACAAAGCAGTATTAAAAGACAACCCAGCCTACACCAGCAAAAGAAGTCCCTACCACATAAGCAATCGCAACTGAAATTGGGAAAAGATTAATAAAGTTGAAGAAAGATTACAGATATTATAAGCTATGACAAAAGGGATATGAGATGACTAAAAGAGGGGGAAATGTTACTGAGCGGTATGAGGGAGAATTGACAAGAGTAGGTAGAGACCTGAGGCAAAAAGAGGGAAACAACAAAATTTAAAACATAAGTAAAACACAAAAGGGCAAAGGGAACAATGGGGTAAGAAAAGGGAAGAGTATACTATGAGGACTGAAGTAAAATTGAAAAAGTATTAGATGAACAGGATCAAAGTTGCAGAAAAACCTCAGCAGGGTCGATAGCAATGACAGCTGACTGAAGTTTAGTAAAGGTGGAATGGGAATAAGAATATTGTACAAAAGTGAAAAGTGAATATGAGATGTCTACAGTAAAAAAGAATTATTTTTGAGAGTATCAGGGAAGCAAACTAATAAGTGTACAGGGTAAAGCCAAGAATGAGAGAGGGGAGAAAAAAGAAAACAATGAAATAAAATTCCTCACTCACCTGATCAAGGGCAGGGGGAAAGTGAAATGGAGTAATACACGGGGGTATATTCTATGGGACTTAAACTACAAACAGTGAACAAATAGGAGATCCATTTGAGATGTACATCAATAATATTGGTATTTTGCCCAAACTATCTAATGCTTTTAAAAGGTATAAAAGAAATAATATTCTTACAAGTGGGGAAAACTAATGTGAGCTAACTTAAGAAAGAAGAGCGTTTATGCGAGGTTAGATGGAGGAGAAATGTTGAATATAAGGGATAAGAACATGGCATAGTGTGAGAGAAAACAATGTTTACACCAACAGTAATAAAGCTCAAGAAGATGATGAAATGGATTACATCAGGGAAGGGTGCTGTGTGGGATTTGGAATAACAATAATATGATAGAAAATATATACTCTGAATAAAAAGTAGAAGTCCAAGAGTAGTGAGTTAATTACAAAATGAGTTAAGTAAAAGAAGAAAAATTAAAGTGCAATATTAAAGGGAAAAAGTAAACAAAAAAACTGAAAAAAATGAAAAGAGAAATTTTAAAAAGCATGCGAGTCTGAAGAGCAAGGTGAAATTTATCTCAGCTGTTTGTGTTCACTTTCTGACTTCTTTCTGGATCTGTCTCTGGTTTTCTCTCAACTCTAGGTCTTACTGTCTTATTCTTTAAAGAAAAAGAAGAAAAAAAGCCCCTGGCTTGTTGTTTATCCTTCTCAGCTGGTTTTTCAGGTCTTTCCGGCTCCTGCATGAGGTGGTGGGGTTAGGCTTCATCTGTTTTCACTTTCAGATGATTTGTCAAGGATAAAGGCTCAGTCCAGGCTTCAGTAATCACCGATGCCCAGTTTCCAGCCCATGCCCTCAGAGCACTGTGTGGCCCTAAGTCTCGACTCTGCCCATTTACATCAGGTTGGCACCAATAAACCACCTTGCTTTGCATCCCCTTGATCAATCTGTGAGGTGCACTGAGTAGAGAAAATTATGCGCACAACCCTCCTTCCTTATTGGCCTGGCAGCTGCATGTGTGAGGTCTCTGCCCAGTTCACCTTAGTTCCCCTTATGGAAAAAGTCTCTATTGGTGCTCCTGCTGCTCTGAGCCACTGACCAGCTTTCCACACACTCCAACTCTCTGGCAAATCCAGAGTCTATCTGGGTCATGGCTAGTCATGACCCAACCTCTTCTCTCAGCACCAGGTGCTGCCAGGATACCCACAACTCTCTGGCACTGTCCTGGCCAGCGACCATCACCACAGCTTGGGTATGCTACCAGCTGTGTGTGTGCTTGCTGCATTTTTACCCCCAGAAACTTTGCACGTTTAAGTCTCCCCTGTTCTGGTCTGGGATTTTCTTCCCCTGGGAGGGAAGGGAGCCAATAGGCTGCTATCATTAACCTGGGTCTCTCATGTCCCCATGGCAGCTGTGGTTTCTGGTGTGACACCCAGGGACCTTCTCTGTCTGCCTATAAAACCTCCTTGCTGCCTATTTTGAAGCATCCTCTGCACACTTTGGCTTCCAAACTTCGTATTAGCTAACATGATGTTGGTCATTCACTTTGTTTTTTGGTAGATCGATTAAGTGTCCCACTTGGGTGCATGAGCAAATAGGCTCAGCTCCCCTCTACTTTGCTGACATCTTCTCTCCCCAGCAGTTTCTCTTTCTGATAGTTCATTATTGGTGTATAAAATGCAACCTATTTCTGGATATTTATGTTGTACCCTGCTACTTTACTTAATTACTTTTATAAGTTCTAGTGTTGTTTTTTTTTTTTATGGCAAACCCACAGTCCCTTAAAGAGAGTCAATGTCTCCCTGAGCTCTTTTAAACCTATGGAATGACAGTGGAATAAGTGGTGAATGAAGAAATGCACAGACACAGGTGGTATAGGAGGAAAAGGTCATTGAAAGTCAGCTCTGCAATTTAATTACACAGAAAACCTGTAATATACAGACTTCATTGCTAGGTAGGCAGCCTTCCCAGGGTTCCCCACTGAGCATGGTACAACCTTCCATTCCCTAGGGCAGGGTTTCTCAGCCTCAGCATTACTAATATTTGGGCCACATAATTTTTTGTTGTGATGGCTCTCTTGTGTGCTATAGAATATTTAGCAACATCTTTGGCCTGCCCAGTTATGTGGGGGTCTTTTAATGTGTTATGTTGACTACTGGGGGTGGTTTACTGGAATTTATTGAGTGTGAATATATATTCTCTTCCCCATCCATATGCAGAATAGTGACCCCTTTACCAATGCCAATCTGAGGTGGAGAAAGAGAATAAGTTTTAAATAGAATATAATAAAGAAGTTTTTATTTATTTTAGACTCAGTTTTGATACATAAAAATCAGTTGCTTTATTACTACCTAAAAGTGACCACAAAGCTATGATATTTGTCTAATATGTCACTCTGGGGCAAGGAAGAAATATCCAACAAAGCATGATTGAAAATAGTGGTGAAAGATAAATAAAATTGATTATTATATTTATAAAATTCAGTCCACTCATAATTTACTTGTAAAAGGAAGACCTGAGTATACAGATTGAATGAGCCCAAGGTGTTCCAGAGAAAACAGATAGAAGTAAAAATATTAACAAGACAAATCTTTGTAAAATTACCTAACTTAAAAACCACTAAGAAAATCCTATAGACATCATGCAAAATGATCACTTATAAATGGAAAAGAAAATTTACACTGCTCGCAAGCTTCCAACTAAAATATGGTAGAATGATATTGAGAAATTCCTCAGGGAAAGAGAGTGTGACTGAAGCATATTATGCTCATTCAATTTTTCAAACATAAAGGTAACTGAGAAGCATCCTCAACATGTAAGAAGTCAGGAAATAGAGTAGACATAAGCAATTTTGAAAAAGTACTCAAAGGTAAAATGAAGCCAGACTTGAAAAGGATGGAAAACAATGTGAAAGGACTGATCATGAACATGAAACCCATTAAATATGAACTAAAGTTACCCTGGGTGGTGTGGCTTAGTAGATTGCGTATCGGCCTGTGAACCAAAAGGTCACAGGTTCAAATCCCATCGGGGCTCATGCCTGGGTTGCAGGAAAGGTCCCCGATGGGGTGCATTCAAGAGGCAGCCACACATTGTTGTTTCTCTCCCTCACTTTCTCTCTCCCTTCCTCTCTGTCTATAAATAAATAAATGAATAAAAATATTAAAAAGGAACTAAAATTAAACAATGATTGAAATTATAGAACACACAGAGGTATATGCTTATATAAATATAGAAAACTAAGTGAAGCAAACCCCAAAACTATTAACAGTTGCATGAGATTAAAGGAGGCAAGCACTGCTAGTTGCCTATAAATATATATTTTCTATTTCCTTCTAACTAGCAAAACTCCACTTTTATATGAGGAAGCAATGCACTGAGCTAAAAGTATTCACTTTTTCATATTATGTTATGTGGCTGGTCACATAAATTCTGGTCAATCAGTTGTAAGTAAAATTAGCTAGATATTGCTTCCAGAAAAGCTTTTTTTAAAGGTGAAAGACAGAAGATTCTGTGCTGGTGATCACACTGGAGTTTTCAGGAAACCATTTTCTGGGACCTCTGTTGTGTGTCAGGCCATTCCGCACTTGCCTCTTGCCCCCATTTATGATGAGCATCCAGAACTATCCTGAAGGGCACTGATGACTATGGACATCATTGCCTTGTTTCTTATCTTTGCTGGGAAAATTTCAGTCTTTCATAGCACCTGTACAGCAGCTTGCATGCCATGGTCAAAGTTCAGCTTCACAGTCAACCAGCCTAAGGGTTGATCACACCCACAAATTAGCCAACAATGATCAAGACCCAATTTTATCAGGAGGGCCCACATAACCCACACAAGCAACATTCCTAGAGCACCCAGCTCAGGAGATCAAGGGGACTGCACCACTGGATCCCACAGGACTCCTACTACATAAAGCCATGACACAAAGACTGAGAGTTATAGCAATTCTATCTAATACAAAGAAACAAACCAAAGAGACAGCCAAAAATGGGGAGAGAGATAAAGAAAGAAGGCCCAAGTAAAAGGACAGGAGGAATCTTCAGTAAGAGGTAAACAAAATAGGGTCAAGCAATTTATCATATATAGAGTTCAATGTAATGGTTATACGGATGTTTAACAGCATGAAAGAGGGCATAGAAACCATAAAAAAGAACCAGTCAAAAATGAAGAATAACATATCTGAAATTAAAAATACACTGGAAGGAATAAAAAGAAGGTTGGATGAAGCAAAGAATCAAATCACTGATTTAAAAGATAAGGTATTAAAAAAAACAGTCAAACAGAAAAGCAAACAGAAAAAGAATGGGGATCATTTAAGAGAACTTTGAGACAACATGGAACACAACATCTGCATCATAGGGGTACTAGAAGGAGAAGAGAGAGATCAAGGAATCAAGAACCTATTTGAAAAAAATAATGACAGAAAATCTCTATAACTTGGTGAAGAAAATAGACATACAAGTCCAGGAAGCAGGAAGAATCCCGAACAAGATGAACTCAAAAAGGCCCACACCAAGGTACGTCATAATTAAAATTCCAAAGTTTAAAGACAAGAAAAAAAATCAAAAACCAGCAAGAGAAAAGCAGTTAGTTGCCTATAAGGAAGCTCCAATAAAACTGTCAGCGGTTTTCTCAACAGAAATTTTGGAGAACAGAAAGGATTGGCAAGCAATATTCAAAGTGATGAAAAACAAGGACTTACAGCTAAGATTACTCTACCCAGAAAAGCTATCATTTAGAATCAAAAGAAAGATATGGATCTTCCCAGACAAGAAAAAAGCTAAAGGAGCTCATCACCAATAAACCATCATTATGTGAAAAGTTAAAGGGTGTTCTCTAAGAAAAAGAAGATAAAAATATGAACAATAAAATGCCAATAAATACATATCTACCAAAAATTGAATCTATAAAACCAAATAAACTAAAAAGCAGAAAAAAAAAACAGACTCATAGATACAGAGAATGTTTTGACAGTTGCCAGAAGGGAAGGGGGCTAGAGGATGGGAAAAAATGGTGAATGGGGACCTTCAAGATGGTGGAGGAGTAATTGGAATCACACTGACCTCCTCCCAGGACCAACCTGGAATTATAACTAAATTGTGGAGAAATCACAAGGAACAAACAACTGAACAATAGGGAGAGAGGAGCCTTGTAACCTCGGACACAGAAGAATTGGCTTCAGCACAATCTAACTTGTAAGGAGTGCAGCAAGAGTCATCTTGCACAGGCATAGACCACTCTCCTGAATGACACCAGCATCAAAGGACCCAATAGCCCCACCCCCAGGAGGGATTCTATCCTGCCCTGTGCTTACTAAGCCACCTGCTGAGTACAGAGTGGCAGCCACAGGAGGTAGATCCCTAGTTAAGGGGCCACAGAGAGGTCTGGAAACACTTGAGGAGAGACTGGGACAGAGGCGTTGGTGAGAGAACTGAGAGAGTAGCCAGAAGGATCCCAGTGCTGACTCCTCCCCCATATGGCAGCAGCATGAGAGGACCCAATAACCCTGCATCCAAGCAGGACTATTCTCCGCCCAGAGCTGTCTAAGGCAACCTGCTAAGTTCAGAGTGAATAGGTTAACAGCTGAAGGAGACAGCCACAACCAGTAGATTACTGGAAGTCTCGAACACACTATCTAAGGTCAGAGAGGGTCAACATCTGTCATCATAAGAGGCAGATCCAGAAAGTAAAAACAGCGGTCTCCTACCATAGAAGTTCACACCACAAAGTCAGGAAATCAAGACAGATCAACATAAGCAGAATCAAAAGCAAAGAGTCTCACAGATAATGGGAAGACAAAGAAATACATCCACTCGAAGGGAAATGAGGAATCCCCACAAAGAGAACTAACTGAAAGAGAGGCAAGTAAACTATCAGATACTGAGTTCCAAATAATGGTTCTAAGGAATCTCAATGAGCTCAGTGGACTCAGTATAACCAAAAACTACAGGGAAACTATGAGAAACTTACCGCAAACTATATCAGCATGAAAAATGACATAGAAACAATGAATAAGAGACCAGAGGAAATGAAGAATAGAATTTCTGAATTGAAGAACACAGTAGAAGGAATCAAAAGGAGGCTAGATTAAGCTGAGGACCAAATCGGTGAGCTGGAGGACAAGGTAGAAAAAAGCTCCCAGAAAGAACAAGAGAATGAAAAAAGAATAAAAAAGAATGAAGAGGCATTGAGGGAAATGCAGGACAACCTGAAACATAATAATATCCATATAATAGGGATAACAGAAGGAGAAGAGGATAAGCAAGGGGTAGAGAACTTGTTTGAAAAAGTCATGATGGAAAACATCCCTAATTGGAAGAGAGAAAGAGTCACACAAGTCTAGGAAGCACAGAGGGTCCCATTCAAGAGGAATCCAATGAGTCCCACTCCAAGACATACAATCAGGAAAATGGCGAATATCAAAGACAAACAGAGAATCCTAAAGCATGCAAGGGAGAAAGAGGTAGTAACATATAAGGGAGCCCCAATATGGCTAGCAGAAAAATTCTCAACAGAAACACTGCAAGCCAGAAGGGACTGGCAAGAAATATTCCAAGGAATGAAAAGCAGAGGCCTGCAACCAAGACTGCTCTACCCAGCAAGGCTCTCAATTAAAATAGAAGGCGAAATAAGGAGTTTCCCAGGCAAAAGAAGGCTAAAAGAATACACCTCCACCAAACCAGCACTCCAAAATATGCTAAAGGGACTGCTTTAAGGTGAGGGAAAAGTTTCTATGGATACCTATTTCCTCTCAGAGTTGCCAATACTTGATATTACCAATATTTTTAATACTCATTAATTTGATTGTGACAATGATGTTATTTTGTTTCTTTACTATTTGTTGAAAATAAACCTGTTTTAGTATATTTCTTGCCTATTTCTATTATTTTTAAAAAAGCTTTAAATGACTTTTTGGTATTATTTATCCATTTATTGATTAAAGGTTTGTAGACCTTTTTCCCTAAAAGCAAACAAACAAACAAAAAGAACCTGTTAACCATGTTTTAGATATGTTGCAAATACTTTCCTATTCTATTCCTTGTCCTGTAACTTTTTTAATATGCATATTACTATATTGTCTTAAATGTGTAATATAGTTATATTGTCAATATTTACTTTATAGCTTCTGGGGTTGAATATTTTACTTCAGGTCATGAAAAATATTAGTTCTTTTTTCTTCTAAAACTCCTTAGAGTGTACATATTCATTTTTAACTCACCTGAATATGTCTTGTATAATATGTGAAATAGGGCTCTATAATTGTTTTATTTCAGGTAATAGTGGTCCATGCACCTTATTTGTGGAATAAGCCTTATTTCCCCCCATTGATTCCAAATATCAACTTAATCATATATTATGTTGTTAGAGAGATATATACTTTTGTCTCTAGAATGCTCATTATATTTCTTTGATCTACTTGGTTATTTATGTGCTGGGGTCATGTTGGTTTAATTGCTGAGACTTTATAATGGTTTTAAATTTTTTTAAATATTTTTAATTAACTTTGACATTTAAAAAACAAAATCAATCTTCATTTGAAAGAAAGAAGGAAAGAAGGAAGGAAGGAAGGAAGGAAGAAAGAAAGAAAGAAAGAAAGAAAGAAAGAAAGAAAGAAAGAAAGAAAGAAAGAAAGAAAGAAAGAAAGAAAGAAAATAAAGGGAGAGAGATGGAACTCCTACCTTTTGCAACAACATGGTTGGAACTGGAGAATATTAAGCTAAGTGAAATAATCCAGTTGAGAAAGACAAATAGCATATGATCTCACCTATAAATGGAATCAATTCAACAAACCACTAGCATGGAAACGTGGAGCAGACTGAAAGTGACCAGAGGGGATGGGGAAAGAGGACAATGGAGGGAAGAAGGGGAAGGGACTAGACAAAGAACATGTATGAATGACCCATGGACATGGACAACAGAGTGGGAATTGGCTTTGGGAGTTGGGGGCAGGGTGGGATGAGTTGGGGAGGGTTAAAGTGGTAAAAATTGAGACAACTCGAATAGAATAAATAAGATTTATAAATTTTAAAATATAGTGAATGAAGTAAAAGTTGGTTGTTGCAAAATAGTAATGGGCGTGTAAAGTACATCATAGAGAATATAGTCAATATTTTAATAACTATGTATATTGTCAGATGGGTGTGAGATGTACTGAGATTATCATTAAGATATATAATGTCTAATCACTGGGGTGTACACCTGAAACTAATATAATAATTTACTTCAAATGTAATACAAAACTTTAAAAATAAAAATAAATAAAAATTTTGAGCTCATAGAAGTCTGAATTTACATCTAGAGGCACCATAAAAGTAGGTGTCTTATTGTCTGAATGTAAAGTGCAAAAGTTAGAAGCTGATGGAGACTTGCTATTACACTTTAAATCATCACACATTAAAAGTGTTAGAAGCAGTTAAATCTGTAAATAAGTGTCTGGAGAGGAGGGTGGAGAAGTAATTATTTGTGTGAAAAAAAGAGGAAAATTCTTTATTTCAAATAGGAGAAAAAGTGACATTTGATAAACAACTTTGTAAATGTAAAAACAAAGTGCTGTAGGAGCAAATACAGCTGAGCCATTAGTTTCTTTGAGAGGTTCATAAATCTGTTGCAAGTTGAATCTGCAAACCTAAACATATAAAGTGATGACAGTGAACACTGTTTCCTTTCTTTTTTTTTTTTTGTTTTTTTACAAATCTTCATAAAAAGCATGTGAGCTGATGATAAGGTAAATAAGACAATCAGGGATGCTTCTTGCTGTCCTGGAGTATATGTGATGTTATAAAGAATAAAATTTTTCCTGTCCTTGTTGGACTCAATGTAGGAGTTGCAAATTCTTCACACTCTGGATAATCTAACCCATGTACATGTTTATTTTGGTTCACAATTTTCTTTAAAATAAATTTAAATGTCTTTAATTTCATCGTACTTGCTCCAGTTCACCATTGGACACAGAAATCCCTTTTGGAAAATTAATATCATGCAATGGTTAAGAATAGAAACACTAAAAGTCAGAGTACTTGAGTTGAAATTCAAGATCTGTCCACTTGTTAGCCATGTGACCTTGGGAAAATGACCTAACCTTTTTGTTGATTGTCTCATCTCTAAAACAAGAATAGTAATAGTAAGGTAGGGATAATTAAAATGGTTAACATGTGTAAAGCACTTAGAATAATGCCCAACACACAGTAAATGTAATGTAAAGATTTGTTAAATTAATAACTATTGGCTTAAATTCAAAAGAACCTATGCACCCCAATGTTCATAGCAGCACAATTTACAATAGCCAAGTGTTGGAAGCAACTTAAATGCCCATCAGTAGATGACTAGATCAAAAAACTATGGTACATTTACACAATGGAATAACGCAGCAGAAAGAAAAAAAAGAACTACTAAACTTTGTGACAACATGGATGGAACTACAGAGCATTATGCTAAGCAAAATAAGCCAGGGGGGGCGAGAAACAAATACCATATGATCTCACCTATAAGCGGAACCTAACCAACAATACAAAGATGCAAGGAAAATAAGACTAACAACACTGAAAGGAAAAGAAACAAACAGAGACAAGAGGGATGGAGGGAGGGGGGACAGGGGAAAAGGAAGGGAATGGGAGGGTCGGGGAACGTATAACAAGGTCTAATGGACAAAACCAAAGGGGAAGGATTGAGGGGGGAGGGGGCAGGGGAAGGTGGTTGGGGGAAGGCAGAGATAAATGTATTTGAAAAAATAAAGAAAATAAATTGAAAAAAATAACTATTGGCTTAACTCCAACTTAATTATATTCCCTTTCTGGCCCCTGTAAGCTTTTGGGCTTGTACTCTGGCTTAATTCTATCCAAAGAAAGTTTTACCTTGGTCTTTCATGTAAGAAATTTGAATATCCTTCCCTACATGGTATGAATTAAGGGACTCCAAGAATTCTTTCCATATGTCCCCTATTTGTACCATATGATGAATCATTTCCATGATCAAAAAGTATCGTCTGAGTTACTTAAACACTGGAGATACTAAAGGATGAAAGATATAGCCTTGGCTGGTGTGGCTTAGTGGATTGAGTGCCACCCTGTGAACCAAAGGGTCACAGGTTTGATTCCCAGTCAGGGCACATGCCTGGGTTTCAGG
The DNA here is from genome assembly GCF_021234165.1 of Pteronotus mesoamericanus. Lineage (NCBI taxonomy): Eukaryota > Metazoa > Chordata > Mammalia > Chiroptera > Mormoopidae > Pteronotus > Pteronotus mesoamericanus. Next base: position 2,313,731 of record NW_026555150.1, read on the forward strand.
TCAGGTTCCCAGTAGGGGGCCATACAAGTGCAACTACACATTGATGTTTCTCTCCCTCTCTTTCTCCTTTCATTCCCCTCTGTCTAAAAATAAATAAATAAAATCTTTATATTAAAAAAGATACAGTCTCTGTCTTGAAGGGATAACTGCCCAATGAGACTGGAATTGCATATGAAAAGTAAGTACAGTAGAAATTGCACAATTCTAAATGCTATATGATTTAAGTCAGTTGGAGAAAGCAGTCATCACAGAGGGATAAGGATAGACCAGGTTGGTTCTATAGAAGGTATGAGGCTTGAGCTACTTCTTGAGAAAACAGGATTTACATGTGTCTGGAGATTAGAGAGAGGCAGTGTGAACAAGACCTACATGAGCAAAATATGGAGGTAAGAACATATTGGGAAGCTTGAGGGATTTCATACACATTTAATTTGAGTAGAGAGTTGTCTATGTGTTAGAAATCATAGGAGATGAGGCTGGGCCCATAGACGAGTACTGGATCATGGAGAGTACTGAATGCCATATGAAAGACTGAAGGTTTCACCTTGAAAACATTAGGAAGTCATTGAAGATTTCAGAGCTGGGAGAGGGGGTATGGAGACAGTGAATTATTTTTACAAAGAAATATTTTATGAAGATTAATCTGTTAGCCATGTAGAGGATGGATGGGGGACAGTTAAAACATCAGAAAGGAAACATGAAGACTGGCTGGAAGTCTGTTTTAATAAACAGTCTGAGATTGAGTTGACCTAGGTCTGGATCATGTTGGGGCCAGGAATCTAGAAAGTAAAGGAGGCAAGCTAAAGGCATAATTTTTTTTAATTTTTTCAAAAATTTTAAAATATTTTATTTATTTATTTTCATAGAGAGAGGAAGGGAGGGAGGAAGAGAGGGAGAGAAACATCAATGTGTGATTGCCTTTCGTGCATTCTCTACCGGGGACCTGGCCTGCAATCTAGGCATGTGCCCTGACTGGGAATTGGACCAGTGACCCTGTGGTTCACAGGCCAGCACTCAATCCACTGAGCCACACCAGCCAGGGCTAAAGGCATTATTAAGAAAATGAAGCCACTTAATTATTTTGCCCAATTAACTTCCATTCATACATCAAAAGGGAGAGTCAGCTATTCAAGAACACTGTTTTCCTCAAGGCTTTATGTGCATTTGTCTGTACTATAGTACAACACAACATTCTGTTAACATGTTTCTCTTGAACCTAAAAATTCCTGCAGGTTATGGAGTTTGTCTGATAATGTTTATCTCTCCAGAACCTAGCACATTCCCTGACAAATATTAGAGTTTTAAAGTGTAAAGCTGAACCAAAGAATCAATAAAACTAGGTAGCTTTTGATGAATAAGGAAAAAGATAGCTCTTAAAGCTTCTTGGTACATGGAAGACAAATGAGAATATGACAAAAAGAATTATGGAAGAGGATAAAATTTGGTGGGAAAGGAAAAATATTTCCAGGTATCAGAGCTTTGAAAATACTCTCTCTCTCTCTCTCTCTCTCTCTCTCTCTCTCTCTCAATGCCTCTCTCTTTCCTCCTCTCCTCCCTGTCCCTCTCCCTATGCCTAAGTTCTCTTCACCTCCCACTCACTCTCCCTTTTTCTCTTTCTTTCCCCCTCATCTCAACAAAGCTATTATTTGGGAGAAATTTATACACACACATATATATATAATGATTTGGTATACAATTATTATTAAAAAAACTATAAGGAAAATAACCCCATTGGAGAATGGGACAGAGAAGCCATCAGTTTGCGTTCAGAGTACAGACACAGATAAGTGTCCAGGTGATCTAGTGCTTAAAATGAGGAGGAGGGTCAGGGAACCTAAGATTTGATACCTAAAAAGGAAGGAGCTCTAAAATAATAAAGGATTCGTTGACTAATTAAACAATTAGATTAATGTCACAGTGACTATCAGCTTTGAGTTTGACCTTCCACTGTCACAGAAAAGATGATAACAACGCCTCATTCACTTGGTTAGGGTACCTAAGTTCATGAGGCCAATATTTTTTGTTTGATGCTCATAAATACTATACTTATGATTATAGATTACATAATCTTAATAACAACTGTATGAGGTAAACATTATTAAAGCCTCACTTTGAAGACGCAGTAGTGGATCTTATAGAAGTTAATAAATTCACCCAAGTTTACATACTAGGAAGTAAAGCCAGGACTCAAATCTAGGTATCTCTTACTCTAAAGGCCATGAAACTTCTAGTTCCTCACTCTGCCTCATTGGTTTTACTAGAATTACTTGCCTCATTTCCTGGCTACTCTGTATACCTAAACCTTGACCATAAATATAACAGCTAGGTGCCTTTGGCCACATGTAGCTAGATCAGGGCAAATTCATCACCATCACCACAAATACAATTCAGTTTAACTCCAGAAACATTTATTAAGCACCAGTGTATGTCCACACCCTGTGCAAAGTCCATGCTTTTCTGATGGTGACAACTCATTTAGGTCATATTGACATTGTCAGAGAATTAGACTGCAGCCATATCATTTCACAGTTACTCTCAGGGAAAGAGGGAGTGGCTATCTCTCCAGCAGTTCAGTGGAAAGGCCATGCTGTGTCACTGAGAAACTGCTGAGTTCTCTAAGCTTCTTTAAGTCATAAATTCATCAACCAGCAGGAGATAAGAGCAAGTTTTATGCATTTTTCAACTATTCAAATGACAATCCCTGATACAAGCAGTGTCTCTGGGCCTATAGAGGTAGAAGGACAATTATAGACCATAGAAGACTGGTTAATCAAGAAGTAGCATGGATTTAGATTGAAGATGGTGGAGGAGTGCATGGAAGTCACAGTGACCTCTTCCAGGACCAATCTGGAATTACAACTAAATTGTTGAGAAATCACCTGGAAAACAATTGAACAATAGCAAGAGAGGAGCCTTAAAACCTCGAACAGAAAGAGGAATTGGCTTTAGCACCACCTAACTGGTAAGGAGTGTGGTAGAGGCTCAAGAGGGTGAGCTGGGCGCCCACAGGTGCCAGCACCAGAGGGATATTGAAATGGCCAGTTGGACCCCCCTGAAAAGAGCAGGGTCTCTTTTAACCGTAAGTGGGTATCTCCAGCCTACAGCAACAGAGCCCAAAAAGCACAGAGACAACAGTCATCTGTGAAAAGCAAGGCAGTGCTCTCTGCCAGAGACAGGTAACTGGAGACACAAGGAGCCATTTAAAGGGCCAAAGCAAAAATTTGTAGTGGCAACCACTCACTTGGGCTCCTGCGGAGGCAGGAGCACAGTGGGCTGGAGCCACCTGAGGAGAGACTGGGAAAGGAGGCTTTGGGGAGAGGATTGAGAAAGTGTCCACCGGGGTCCTGGTGCTGACTCACTTGCCATTCCACAGCTGCCATCTTGCTTAGGCATACCACTCCCCTGAGTGGCAGCAGCGTGAAAGGACACAATAGCCACACTCCCAGGAGGCTCGGCCCCAGCCCAGTGTTGCGCAGGCCCAGGTACAGAGTACAGAACGGCAGTCACAGGTACTAAATCCCTGGATAAAGGGGTCACGGAGTGGTCTAGACACACTTGAGGAAAGTCTGGAGATAGAAGCGTTGGGGGGTGAACTGAGGAAATATCTAGGAGTAGCCTGGTACTGACTACTCCCCAACAGGGCAGCAGCCATCTTGCTCAGGCAGACCACGGCCCTGAGCATCAGCAGTGAGAAAGGACACAAAAGCCACGCTCCCAGAAGGCTTGGCCTTGGCCCAGTGTTTCACAGGCACAGGTACAGAGAACAGAGTGGCAGTCACAGAGAGTAGATCCCTGGCTAAAGGAGAGGTGGAGTGGTTTAGAGACGCTTGAGGAAAGTCTGGAGATGGAGATGTTGAGGAGAGAACTAAGGGAGTAGTTGCATGTATCCCGGTGCTGACTCCTTTCCCATACAGCAGCAGCGTTCCTGCTAAGGCAGACTACTCCCCTGAGTGGCAGAAGAATGAAAGGACCCAATAGCCCCACCCACAGAAGGGACTCTTCCAAGCCCTGACAGCTAAGGACAGAATGACTAGATTAAAAACTGGAGGAGACAGACACAGAGAGTAGACTCCTGGAACTCTCTTAAAGACTGCCTAAGTTGAGACGAGGTCAACAGCTGACATCATCAGAAGCAGATCCAGAAAGAAAGAAAAAAAAAGCAATCTCCTACCATAAAAGATCACACCACAAAGTCAGGAAGTCCAGAAAGATCAATTTAAGAAGTAGAAGCAAAAAAAAGAAGACTCTCACAGATAACAGGAAGACAAAAAAACCCCAAAAGAACAGGAAAGGGAAATCCACAAAAAGAGAAATAAATGAAATAGAGGCAAGTAAACTATCAGATATTGAGTTCAAAATAATGGTTCTAAGGAAGCTCAGTGAGCTCAATGACCTCAAAGAGAATTAAAAAAAAAAAATACAGAGAAACTACGAGGAACTTATTGCAAATAATATCAGCATGAAAAAATACATAGAAAATATCAATAAAAGACAAAAGGAAATGAAGAATACATTTCAGAATTAAGAATATGTGGAAGGAATCAAAAGCAGGCTACATGAAGCAGAGGGTAGAAACAGTGAGCTAGAGGACAAGGTATAAAAACGCTCCCAGAAAGAGCAAAAAATCGAAAAAAAAACAGGATCAAAAAGAATGCAGAGGCATTTAGGGAAATTCAGGACAACTTAAAACGTACTAATATCCATTTAATAGGGATACCAGAAGGAGAAGAAGAGGAGCAAGGGATAGAGAACATGTTTGAAAAAATAATGATGGAAAATTTCCCTAACTGGAGAAAAGAAAAAGTCAACCAAGTCCAGGAAGTACAGAGGGCCCCACTCAGGAGGATCCCAATGAGGCCCACTCCAAGATGCATCATCATTAAAATAGCAAACATCAAAGAAAAGAGAGAATCCTAAAGGCAGCAAGGGAGAAACAGGCAGTAACATACAAGGGAGCCGTGATACAGCTAGCTGGTGACTTCTCAACAGAAACACTACAAGCCAGAAGGGAATGGTAGGAAATTTTCCAAGTAATGAAAAGCAAGGGACTGCAGCCAAGACTACTCGACCCAGCAAGGCTCTTAATTAAAATGGAAGGTGAAGTAAGGAGTTTCCCAGAAAAAAGAAGTCTAAAAGAATAAACCTCCACCAAACCAGCACTACAAGATAGGCTAAAAGGACTGCTTTAAGAAGATGAAGAAAAAGATTGAGAAAGAGAGAATCACAGGTACAAAATTAAAAATTAAAGAGTGCCTATCAATAACTTTAAATGTAAATAGATTAAATGCCCCAATCAAAAGACATAGGAGACCTGAGTAGATGAGAAAGCATGATGCACACATATGCTGCCTACAAGAGATTCACTTCAGAACAAAGGACCTACACAGACTGAAAGTAAAGGGATGGAAAATAAATATTCCAAGTAAATGGACAGGGAAAGAAAGCAGGGGTAGCAATAATTATACCAGACAAAATAGATTTCAAACAAAGGCCATTTAAAAAGACCCAGAAGGACACTTTATATTACTCAAAGGAAGAACCCATCAAGAAGACAAAAACATTGTAAGCCTACATGCACCCAACATAGGAGCGCAGAAATATATAAGGAAATCTTGGAGGATTTCAACAAAGATGTAGACAGTAACACTATAACAGTAGGAGATTTTAAGAGTAGGAGATTTAAGAGTAGGAGATTCACTGTCAAAAATGGGTAGATATTCCAAACAAAATATCAACAAGGATATTGTGGAACTGAAAGATGCATTAGATCAAATGGACATAATTCACATATATAGAACCTTTCATCTCAAAGAAGCAAAATACACATTATTTTCAAATTCACATGGAACATTTTCAAAGACAGCCCACATGATAGGACACAAAACAAGCCTCAAGAAGTTTAGAAAAATCAAAATCATAACAAGCATTTTCTCAAACCACAAGGGCTTGAAAGTAGAAACCAACCTCCAGGAAAAATTCAAAAACATTCAAACACATGGAGACTGAGTAGCACACTAGTAAACAGTGAATGGTTCAATAAAGACATCAAAGAAGAAATCAAAAACTTTCTGGAAACAAATTAAAATTAACACACAATAGTCCAAAACCTATGGGACACAGCAAAGGCAGTCCTGAGAGAGAAGTTCATAGCAACACAGGCCTACCTAAGAAAGATAGAAACATTTCAAATAAATGACCTAACACTAAACCTCAAGAACTGGAGAAACAACAACAATCAAAGCCCAGAGCTAGTAAAGAAAGGGAATAATAAAAATTAGAGCACAATTCAATGACATAGAGACTAGAAGAAAAATTCAAAGGATAAACCAATCCAGGAGCTGGTTCTTAGACAAGATAAACAAAATTGACAAACCTGTAAACAGACAAATCAACAAAAACAAGGAGAGGACCCAAATTAATAATATCAAAAATGAAAGAGGAAAAATAACTATTATCACAGAAATACAAATATTTATAAGAAATTGCTATGATCAATTATATGCCAAGAAAATTGAAAACCTCTATGAAATGTACAAATTTCTAGAAATATATAACCTTCCAACACTGAATAAAGAAGAAGCAGAAAGCCTGAACAGACCAATAACAGCTGGTGAAATTGAAGCTGTCATCAAAAAACTCCCAGCACATAAAAGCCCTGGACCAGGCAGTTTCACAAGAGAATTTTACAAAACATTTAAGGAAGAGCTAACCTCTGTCCTTCTCAGACAATTCCAAAAGATCCAAGAAGAGGAAAGACTGCCAAACTCTTTTTTTGAGGCCAGCATCATCCTTATCCCAAAACCAGATAAAGACACAACCAAGAAAGAAAGCTACAGGCCAATATTGCTGATGAAAATAGATTCTAAAACTCTCAACAAAATATTGGCAAACTGCATCCAGCAATACATTAAAAAGATCGCCTACCATGATCAGGTAGGATTCATCCCAGGGATATAAGGATCATTCAATATTCACAAATCAATAAATGTAATACATCACATGGTCATATCAATAGATGGGGAAAAGCATTTGAAAAGGTACAGCATCCATTTATGATAAAAAACACTCAGCAAAATGGGAATAAAAGGGGCATACCTCAACATAATGAAGGCCATATATAAAAAAGCTGTAGCCAACATCATACTTAATGAGCAAAAACTAAAAACATTCCCACTAAGATCAGGAACAAGACAAAGATGTCCAGTTTCAGTACTTCTATTCAACATAGTATTGGAAGTCCTAGCCACAGCGATCAGACAAGGAAAAGAAATAAAAGGCATCCAAATCAGAAAGGAAGACATAAAATTGTCATTGTTTGCAGATGACATGATAGTATACATAGAAAACCCCATAGACTCCTCCAAAGAAACTACTCAACCTAATAAGTGAATCTGGCAAAAGAGCAGGATACAAAGTCAATATTCAGAAATCAAAGGCATTTTTGTACAACAATGAAGTATCAGAATCAGAGATCAGGAAAAAAAATTACCTTTGCTATAGCAATGAGAAAAATAAAGTATGCAGAAAACAATACAACACTGAAGAAAGAAATTAAGGAAGACACAAATAAACTGAAGCATGTACCATGTTCATGGGTTGGAAGAATTAAAATCATCAAAATGTCCATACTACCCAAAGCAGTTTATAGATTCAACTCAATCACTATTAAAATACCAATGATGTATTTCACAGATATAGAATGAACATTTAAAATATTTATATGGAACCATAAATGACCCCGAATAGCTGCAGTACTTTTGAAAAAGAAAAATGAGGTAGGAGGGATCACAATACCTGACATAAAACTATATTACACGGCCACATCAAAACAGTCTGATACTGGCATAAGAACAGACATATAGATCAATGGAACAGAATAGAGAGGCCAGAAATAAACCCATGTCTCTATGGTTAATTAATATTCAACAAAGGGTGCAGAAACATAAAATGGAGTAAAAATAGCCTCTTCAACAAATGTTGTTGGGAGAGCTGGCCAGCTGCTAGCAAAAAATTGAAATTTTAACACCAGCTGACACCATACAAAAACATAAACTCAAGATGGATAAAAGACTTAACAGTAAGTCATGACACCATAAAAGTCCTGGAGGAAAACATAGACAGGAAACTCTCAACTATCCCATGCAGCACTATTTTCACCAATATGTCCCCTAAAGCAAGAGACATAAAGGAAAGAGTAAACATTAGGACTTCATCAAAATTAGAAGCTTCTGAATGGCTAAAGAAAACATCTACAAAATGAAAAGGGAGCCAACTGTATGAGGATATATATTTGCCAATGATACCTCAGACGGGTTTTATCTCCAAAATATAGAAAGAACACACACGTCTCCACTCCAGGAAGACCAACAATCCAATTAAAAAATGGGCAAAGGACCTGAACAGACGCTTCTCCAAGGAGGACATAAATAGGGCCCATCCATATATGAAAGGATGTTTAGTATCACTAGCCATTAAAGAAATGCAAATTAAAACCACAATGAGATACCACTTCACAGCAGTCAGAATGGTCATCATAAATCAATCAATAAACAATGGGTACTGGCTATGTGGTGGAAAAAAGGGAACCCTAGTACATTGTTGGTGGGAATGCAGATGGGTGCAGCCATTGTGGAAAAAAGTTTGGAATTTCCTCAAAATCTCAAAATGGAACTGCCTTTTGATCCAGCAATTCCACTGCTGGGATTATACCCTAGGAATCCCAAAACACCAATTCAAAAGAACCTATGCACCTCAGTGTTCATAGTAGCACAAGTTACAATAGCCAAGTGCTGGAAGCAACCTAAGTATCCATCAGGAAATGAGTGGATCAAAGAACTATGGTATATTTACACAATGGAATACTACACAGCAGAAAGAAAGAAATAACTACTACCCTTCGCGACAGCATGGATGGAACTAGAGAGCATTATGGTAAGTGAAATAAGCCAGGTGGTGAAGAACAAGTACCATATGATCTCACCTATAAGTTTAACCTAATCAGCAAAGCAAGCAGGCAAGGGAAGTATGACTAGCAACATTGAAAGTAGGAAGTGACGGACAGGGAGAGAGGGAGGAAGGTTGTAATGGGGGCGGGGGGAAGGGATAGGGTCAGATCAAGGAACGGGTGTGAAGGACATGGATGAAGCTAAGGTGGGGAAGGATTGAGTGGGGGAGGTTGGAGTGGTGGGGCAGGTGAGAGTTGTGGCAGTTAAATGGAGACAAATATATTGGAACAATAAAAAAATAAAATAATATTTTAAAAAATAAGTAGCATAACTATATTTAAAATATCTTTTTCTACATATCCTTTACTAAGAAATAACTAAACCTGTACTTGGTGAAAAGAATTATATGTATTTTCATAATCCTCGCCAAAAAAATGTTTTAGGGCTGGTATCACCAAGTACCTCCATAACCTGGTACCATAGTGTCCATTGCCCATGAAACAGCAAAATTAAAAGCAAACAAAGAAAAACCTGAATTTTTTCCCTAAATCACACAGTGGCACTCTGGAATACAAGCCCTTAATTATTTCCACTTGTAACATTTCTTAGACCATAGTTTTACAATGAACATATGGACCAAAAATAGAAGTTTGTATTAATTTTTTACCTCCCTGTGGATGATTCTCACTCTGAGGCTGCAAGTGATAGAAATAAAGATGGTCATCATTTCTTTTCCCCTTTAAGGAAAAATGGCCTGCTTCACTCACCTGTGCCTAAATGGTGGTTCCAACTGAGTGACTGGTAGGCACTGTTCTTAGAGATAATGCAGGCCTTCTGGTTCCTGCTCGACAGAACCCAATTTCATTTGCTGCTGCGGTGGTATGGGCACCACTCCAATTCTGCAAATATGCCGTTTGTACTGCTTTGGTATAAAACAGAGACAAGATATCTGGACTTCCACAGAAATATTCTTGGATAACTTGCTTGCCATTGTCCCAGGGTCTATGCATAATTTCAGAAAAAAAAGAGACATTTTTAATGTTCACTTTCACTAGATTAGGAATGTGCTACTTTAATTTTACAAAACCTGCCACAGAATTTTGCTCAATACTGAAACAACACTGACTTATTTTTTAAAGAGAATAACCTTATAATGTAATGCATTTTAATTGTGCAAAGGAGGATGAGGAATACTGCTCCTTAATTCATTATTACACATTTTTTAAAATGTAGTACCCAATGTAAAAATCACTATAGACATAATGTTTACATTCTCCTGCCAGTATCAATATACTCAGCTTTACTTTTTATTTTTTCTTGAAAAAATTTTATGTCCAGTTTTTATTGTAATTTCTTCCATTACCATTTATCCCCCCTTACCTTCTACCACCTTTGCCCACCTGCTTCCCCCACAATCACCACACTGTTGTCCATATCCATGAATACTTCTTCCTATTTACTGGATCTTTCCATCATCTACCCCTCTCCCCAGAGCTGTCAGCCTGTTCTTTATGATTCTGTGACTATTTTGCTTGTTAGTTCACTTTGTTCATTAGATTCCACATATGAGCGACATATTATGGTATCTGTCTTCCTCTGAGTCTCATTTCACTTAGCATAATGCACTCCAGTTCCATCCATGTTGTCACGAAGGGTAGGAGTTCTTTCTTTCTGCTGCGTAGTATTCTACTGTGTAACTGTACCATAGATTTTTGATCCACTCATCTACTGATGGCATTTAGGTTTCTTCTAACAGTTGGCTATTGCAAATTGTATTGATATGAACAGTGGGGTGCAGACAATCTTTTGAATTGGTGTTTTGGGATTCTTAGGGTACAATCCCAGCAGTAGAATTGCTGGGTCAAAAGGCAGTTCAATTTTTTGCTTTTTTTTTTTTGTAGAAATTCCACACTTTTCCACAGTGGCTGCAGAAGTCTGCATTCCCACCAACAGTGTACTAGGGTTCCCTTTTCTCTCGAGCCTTGCCAGCATCTGTTGTTTGTTGATTTGTTTAAGATGGCCATTCTGACCAGTATGAAGTGGTATCTCATTGTGGTTTTAATTTGCATCTCTCCAATGGCTAGTGATGCTGAGCATCCTGTCATATGTCTCTGGACCCTCTGTATCTCTTCTTTGGAGAAGGTCTGCCCAGGTCCTTTGCACATTTTTTAATTGGATGGTTTGCCTTCTTGGAGTGGAATTGTGTGACTTTATATATTTTGGAGATCAAACCCTTTGTGTGAGGTATCATTGGCAAATATATTTTCCCATAGACTTGGCTGCCTTTTCATTTTATTGATGTTTTCTTTAGCCATGCAAAAGCTTCTTAATATTATGAGGTCCCAATATTTATTCTTTCCTTTATGTCCCTTGCTTTAGGGAACATATTGGTGAAAATATTGCTACATGGGATAGCTGAGAGTTTCCTGTCTATATTCTCCCTAGGACTTTTATGGTGTTGCAACTTATATTTAAGTCTTTTATCCATCTTTAGTTTATTTTTGTGTATGGTGTAACTTCATGGTCAAATTTCAATGTTTTGCATGTAGCTCTCCAGCTCTTCCAACAACATTTGTTAAAGAGGGATTTTTTATTCCAATTCATGCATCTGCTCCCTTGGAGAAATATTAATTTGCCATAGAGACATGCGTTTATTTCTTGGCTTTCTACTCTGATACACGGATGTATGTGTCTGTTCCTGTGCAAGTACCAGACTGTTTTTGATTACAGTGACCATGTAATATAGTTTTATGTCAGGTATTGTGATCCCTCCTACTTTGTTTTTCTTTCTTGAAATTACTGCAACTATTCATGGTCATTTATGGTTTAATATATATTTTTGAAATGTCTGTTCTATGTCTGTGAAATACGTCATTGGTATTTTAATAAGGATTGCGTTGAATCTATAAATTGCTTTGGGTAGTATGGACATTTTAATGATGTTAATTCTTCCAATCCATGAACACAGTATATACTTCCAGTTATTTGTGTCTTCCTTAATTTTTCTTTAGTGTTGTATGGTTTTCTGCATACAATTCTTTTACCTCCTTGGTTAAATTTATTCCTAGCTACTTTATTTTTCTTGTTGCTATAGGAAAGGATTTTTTTTTCTGATTTCTGCTTCTGCTATTTCATTGTTGGTGTACAAAAATCCCTTCTATTTATAAATATGGACTTTGTATCCTGCTGTTTGCCCAATTCACTTATTAGGTTGGGTAGTTTTTTGGTGGAGTCTACAGGGTTTTCTATGTACACTATCGTGTCATCTGCACACAATGATAATTTTACTTCCTCCTTTCCTATTTGGATGCTTTCTTTTTCTTTTACTTATCTGAGCGTTGTAGCTAGGACTTCCAAAAGTTTGTTAAACAGGGGTGGTGAAGGTGGATCCTTGCCTTGTTCCCGATCTTAGTGGTAAAGCTTTTAATTTTTGCCCGTTGAGTACGATCGATATTGGCTTTAGGTCTTTCATATATGGCCTTTATTATGTTGAGGAATGCCCCATTTATTCCCATTTTGCTGAGTCTTTTTTATCATAAATGGGTGCTGTACCTTATCGAATGCTTTTTCCACATCTATTGAGATAATCATGTGGTTTTTTTGTCTTTCCTTTTGTTTACGTGATGTATTATGTTTATTGATTTGCGAATATTGAACCATCCTTGCATCCCTGGGATGAATTCCACTTTATCATAGTGAATGATCTTTTTAATGTATTGCTAGATGCAGTTTGCCAATATTTTGTTGAGGATTTTAGCATCTATGTTCATCAGCAATATTGCCCCTTAGTTTTCTTTCTTTGCAGTGTCTTTATCTGGTTTTGGAATTAGGATAACACTGGCCTAATAAAAAAGAGTTTTGGAGTCTTCCATCTTCCTGGATTTTTTTTGAATAGTCTGAGAAGTACAGGGATTAGCTCTTCCTTAAATGTTTTGTAAAATTCTACTGTGAAACCATCCAGTTCAGGGCTTTTGTTCACCAGGAGTTTTTTGATTACTGCTTCAATTTCACCAGCTGTCATTGGTCTGTTCAGGCTTTCTGCCTCTTCTTCATTTAGTGTTGGAAGGTTATACTTTTCTAGAAATATGTCCATTTCATCGAGGTTTTCAAATTTCCTGGCATATAATTGCTCTTAGCAATTTTTTACAATCCTTTGTGTATCTGTCCTAACAGTTGTTATTTCTCCTCTTTCTTTTCTAATATTATATTTTTATGAGTCTGCTTAAAGGCGTCTCCATTTTGTTTATCTTTTCACAGAACCAGCTCTTGGATTGGTTGATCCTTTGAATTATTCTTTTAATCTCTATGTCATTAAATTCTGCTCTGATATTGATTATTTCCTTCCTTCTACTTGCTCTGGGATGTATTTGTTGTTGTTTCTTCAGCTCTTGAAGGTGTAGGGTTAGGTCATTTACTTGAAATGTTTCTATCTTTCTTAGGTAGGCCTGTGTTGTTATGAACTTCCCTCTCAGGACTGCCTTTGCTGTGTCCCGTGGGTTTTGGACTGTTGTCTGTTCATTTTCATTTGTTTCCAGAAACTTTTTGATTTCTTCTCTAATCACACTATTGACCCATTCATTGTTTCAGTGTGCTACTCAGTCTCCATGAATTTGAATGTTTTTGAGTTTTTCCTTGAGGTTGATTTCCAGTTTCAATCCCTTGTGGTCTGAGAAAATGGTTGTTATAACTTCAATTTTCCTGAATTTGTTAAGGCTTGTTTTGTGTGCTATCATGTGGTCTATCTTTGAAAAAGTTCTATGTGCATTTTAAAAGAATATTTATTTTGCTTGTTTGGGGTGAAAGGTTCTATATATGTCAGTTATAGATCTAATGCATCATTCAGTTCCAGAATATCCTTGTTTATGTTTGGTTTGGAAGATCCCTCCAGTTTTAACAGTGGGGTGTTAAAATCCCCTACTATCATTGTGTTGCTGTCTATATCTTTCTTGAGGTGTTCCAAAATTTTCCTTATATATTTGGGTGCTCCTATGCTGGTTGCATGTATATTTACAATGTTTTTGTCTTCTTGATTGATTCTTCATTTAAGTATTATAAAGTGTCCCGCTGGGTCTCTTTTCATGGCCTTTGTTTTGAAATCTATTTTGTCTGATATAAGTATTCCTACCTCTGCATTTCTTTCCTGTCCATTTGCTTGGAAAATTTTATTTCATCCCTTTAATTTCAGTCTCTGTATGTCTTTTGTTCTGAGCTGGGTCTCTAGTAGACAGCATATGTGTGGGTCATATTTTCTTATCTGTTCAGCTATCCTGTATCTTTTGATTGGGGCTTTTAGTCCTTTTACATTAAGAGTTATTATTAATAGGAACTTATTCATTTTTTCCCTTTGTACCTGTGATCTCTTTCTCACTCTTTTTCTTCATCGTCTTAAACCAATCCCTTTAGCATATCTTGTGCTGGTTTGGTGTAGATGTATTCTTTTAGTCTTGGTTTGTCTTGGAAACTCATTTCACCTTCCATTTTATTTGAGAGCATTACTGTGTAGAGCAGTATTGGTTGTAGTCCTTTGCTTTTCATGACTTGGAATATTTCTTGACATTCCTTTCTGGCTTGTAGTGTTTCTGTTGAGATGTCAGCTTCTAGCTGTATCTGGGATCCCTTGTATGTTACTACCTGTTTCTCCCTGCTTGCTTTAGGATTCTCTATTTGTCTTTGATATTTGCCATTTTAATGATGATGTGTCTTAGAGTGGGCCTCATTGGCTTCCTCTTGAATGGGGCCCTCTGTGCTTAATGGACTTGTGAGACTTTTTCTCTCCTCTGATTAGGAAAGTTTTCCATCATTACTTTTTCAAACAGGTTCTCTTTCCCTTGCTGTTCTTCTTCTCCTTGGGGTATCCATATTATGCAGATATTATTGCATTTCAGGTTGTCCTGCATTTCCCTAAATGCTTCTTCATTCTTTTTTAGTCTTTTTTCCATTTTTTGCTTTTTGGGAGCATTTTTCTACCTTGTCCACTTCACTGATTTGATCCTCTGCTTCATCTAGCCTTTTTGTGAACCTTTCTACTGTGTTCTTCAATTCAGAAATTTGTATTCTTCATTTCCTCTTGTCCCTTATTGATAGTTTCTTTGTCCTTTTTCATGGTGATATAGTTTGAAGTAAGTTCCTGATAGTTTCCCATAGTTGTCTTTAAGTTTGCTAAGTTCATTGATCTTCCTTAGAACCATTGTTTTCAATTCTATACCTGATAGTTTACTTGCCTCTATTTCATTTAGTTCTCTCTGTGGGGATTCCTTCTTTCCCCTCATTTGGGGGATATCTCTTCTGTTTCCCAATATTTGTGAGACTTCTTTTTTTTGCTTCTGCTTTTTAAATCAATCTTTCTTTACTTCCTGACTGTGTGGATTGTACTTTTATGGTAGTAGGCAGGTCTTTTTTTTTTTTTTTTTCCTTTCTGGAGCTGCCTCTGATGATGTCAGTTGTTGACCCTGTCTCAACTTAGGCAGTCTGTTGAGATCCCGGAATCTACTGTCTGTGTCTGTCTCCTGCAATTGTTAATCTAGTCATTCTGCCTTCAGCTGTCAGGCTTACACACCACAGGGTGGGTCAGTGCCTCCTGAGGGTGGGGCTATTGTGTCCTTACAAGCCGCTGCCACTCAGGCAAGTGGTCTGCCTGAGAAAGATGGAGACCATGGAATGGGGAAGGCATCAGCACCGGGATCCCCCTGGCTACTCCCTTAGTTCTCTCTCCAATGCCTCCAACTCCAGTCTCTCCTCAAGCATTCCTAGGCAGCTCTGTGTGCCCTTTAGTCAGGAGTCTACTATCTCTGCAGGCTGCCCGGCACTCAGCACCTAGGCCTGCATGCAACTCCTGTTCAGGCCAGCATGTCCTGAGGGCAGGGATATTTTTTCCATTCCCAATGCTGCCTCTTTGGGGCATGGCCTACCTGAGCAAGATGGAGACTGTGGAATGGGGAAGGAGTCAGTACCGGGAACTCCCTGGCTCCTCCCTCAGTTATTTCCCTAATGCTTCTGTCTCCAGTCTTTCCTCAAGTGTGTCTCTAGGCAGCACTGTGTCCCTTTAGCCAGGCATCTACTACCTCTGTCGGCCACTCTGCACTCAGCACCCAGGCCAGCACACAACTCCTGGGCAGCGTGTCCTGAGGGTAGGGCTATTGTTTCCTTTATGCCTGAGCGAAATGGAAGCTGCGGAGTTGGAAGTGAGTCATCACCAGGGCCCCACGGGCCACCATCTCAGTTCTCTCCCCAAAGCTTTCCTCACCAATCTTTCCTCAGGCTCCAACCCACTCTGCTCCTGCCTCTGCCCAGAATCCAAGGAAGGTGGCTGCCACTGCAAATTTTTGCTTTGATCCTTTAAGTGTCTCTTGGTGTCTCCAGCCACCTGTCTCTGGCAGAGAGCTCCACTCCACTTTTTGCAGTTGTCTTTTGTCTGTGTGCTTTTTGGGGTTCAGATGTTGTAGTCTAGAGGTACCTGCTTATGATTCATACCCTGTTCTTCTTAGAGGGATCCAACTGGCCATCTCAATATCCCTCTGGTACTGGTGTCCATGGGCACCCAGGCCACCCTCTCAAGCCTCCACTGAAATCTCACCCATTAGGATGTGCAAAAGCCAATTCAACTATCTGTCTGGGGCTCCAAGGATCCTCTCCAGCTATCGTTCCATTGTTTTCCAGGTGATTTCCCCACAATTTAGTTGCAATTCTAGTTTGTTCCTGGGAGGAGGTCAGTGTGACTTCCACTCACTCCTCCACCATATTCCTAATTCCCTTTGCCAAGTTTTTAATTGGATTATTTGTCTTCCTGGCATTGAGTCATATGAGGTTTCTTTTAAAATATATTTTGAGAATCAAAACCTTGTTCCAGGAAAGACAGGTTCTTAGCAAAATGGGCCTACCTAAAAAAGATAGAAATATTTCAAATCAACAACGTAACAAAACATCTATGAGAATTAGGGGAACAACAACAACAAAGCCCAGAGCAAGTAGAAGGAAGGAAATAATCATGATCAGAGCAGAACTGAATGACATAGAGACTAAAAGAACAATTCAAAGGATCAACCAACCCAGGAGCTGGTTCTTTAAAAAGATAAATAAAATAGACAAGCCTTTAACCAGACTCATCAAGAAAAAAAGAGAAAGGACCTTAATAAATAAAATCAAAAATTAAAGAGGTGTATTTCAACTGATACCACAGAAATACAAAGAATGGTAAGAAATTACTATGAACAACTATATTCCAAGACATTTGACAACCTAGGTGAAATGGACAAATTTCTGGAAACATAATCTTACAAAATTGAATCAAGAAGAAGCAGAAAATATGAATAGACCAATAAGAATTAGTGAAATCGAAGTAGTAATCAAAAAACTCCTGGAACACATAAACTCTGGGCCAGTTGGCTTCACAGGTAGATTTCACCAAACATTTGGGGAAGAGCTAATTCTTATCCTTCTCAAAGTATTCCACAAAATCCAAGAATAGGGAAGACTCCCAAACTCTCTCTATGAGGCCAGTATTATCCTAATTCCAAAACCAGATAAAGACACTGCAAAGAAAGAAAACTACAGGCCAATATCACAGATGAACATAAATGCTAAAATCCTCAACAAAATATTGGTAAACCAGATCCAGCAATACGTTAAAAAGATCAGTACCAGACCAGTATTATTAATATGGACTTTATCATAGTGTGGTATTAATAGCATGATTCCTCCAACATTGTACTTTTTTCTCAAGATCACTGTTGCTTTTGGGGGCCTTTTGTGGTCACATATGCAATTTTGAGTATTTTTTTTCTATTTCTGTGAAATACATCATTGGACTCCTCAAAGGATTGTATTGAATCTATAGATTGCTTTGGGTAGTATGGGCATTTTGATGATGTTAATTCCTATCCATGAACATGGTATTGCATCCACTTATTTGTATCTTCTTCAGTTTCTTTCTTCAGTGTCTTTTAATTTTCTGAGGACAGGTCTTTTAACACCTTGGTTAGATTTATTCATAGGTATTTTATTCTTTTTGAAACAATTGTGAATGAGATTGACTTCTGGATATTAATTTTGTATTCTGCTACTTTAATGAACTCATTTATCAGTTCTATCAGTTTTGTGGTAGAATATTTTGGGTTCTCTCTACACAGTATCATGTCATCTACAAGTAAAGACAGTTTTACTTCTTCCTTTCCAATGTGGATGCCTTTTATTTTGTTCTTCTTGTCTGATTGCTATGGCTAAAACTTAGGGTACTATGCTCAATAAGAGAGGTGAAATGGATATTCCTATCATGTTCCCAATATTAGGGATGATGCTTATAGTTTTTCCCATTGAATATGATACTTGCAGTGGATTCATCATATATGGTCTTTATTGTGTTTAACTATGTCCCCTCTATTCCCAATTGGCTGAGAGCTTTTATCATAAATGGGTGCTAGCATTTATTGATATAATCAGGTGGTTTTTATTCTTCATTTTTTCTGTAGTGACTCACATTTATTGATTTGTGAATGTTGTATCAACCTTGCATTCCCAGAATAAATCCACTTGATCATTGTGTATGGTGTTTTTGGTGTTTTGTTGTATTGTTTTTTCTAATATTTTGTTAAGAATTTTAGCATCTATGTTCATCAGGGATACTGGCCTATAATTTTCTCTTTTTTGGAATGTAATTATCTGGTTTTGGAATTAGGATAACTCTGACCTCATAAAGTGAGCTTGGGAGTCTTTAATTTTTTGGAATAGTTTGAGAATGAGGGGTCTTAGTTCTTCTCAAAATGTTTGGTAAAATTCACCTGTGAAGCAGTCCAGTCCAGGTATCCTTTGATTTCCCCCTTGATCTGTTTGTTGACCCATTCATTTTAATAGTATGTTGTTTAGCTTCCATGTCTTTATGTATTTTTCAGTTTTCTTTTTGTGATTCATTTCTAGTTTTATAGAAATGAGGTCAGAGAAGATGCTTGATATAATTTGAGTCTTTTTAATTTTATTGAGACTTATTTGGTGTCCTAATATGTGTTCTATCCTAGAAAACATTCCATGTGCGCTGGAAAAGAATGTGTATTCTGATGCTTTGAGTTGAAATGATCTGCAGATATCAATCAAATCTATTTGATCTTGTGTGTCATTTAAAGCTGCTTTCTCCTTATTGATTTTCTGTCTGGAACATCTATCAATTGAAGACAATTGGTGGGGGGGGTTAAAATCCCCTAATATTACTATATTTCTCTCATCTATGTCAATCAAGATTTGCTTTACATATTTAGGTATTCCTATGTTGGGTACATAAATATTTACTAGAGTTATATCCCCTAGTTGCATTGTTCCCTTTATCGTTATTAATGTCCTTCTTTGTCTCTTACTGTAGCCTTGGTTTTAAGTCTGTTTTTGTCAGATATAAATATTGCTACCTCAGCTTTTTTCCCCTTTCCATTGATATGAAATATCTTTTCCCATCCCCTGTTCTTTTAGCTTATGTGTATCTTTTTTTCTGATGTGGGTCTCTCATAGACAGCATATATATGGTTCTTGTTTTCTTATCCATTCAACTACCCTATTTTTTTTAATGGAGGACTTGAACCAATTACATATAAAGTGATTATTAATAGATATGTATTTATTGCCATTTTATTTTTAACTATTTTCATCTGTTTTTCTTTCTTTTTTTCTTCCTAAAGCAAACCCTTTAACAATTGTTGCAATACTGGTTTGGTGTTAACTACTTTAGCTTTTTCATATGTAGGATGCTCTATTTCTCCTTCAGTTTTAAATGATAGCCGTTCTGGTTAAAGCAGCCTTGGTTGTAGGTCCTTGATTTTCATCACCTTAAATATTTCATGCCAACCCTTTCTGACCTGAAATGTTTCTGTTAAGAAATCAGGTAGCAGTCTAATGGGAGCTCCCTTATAGATAGGTAACTAACAGTTTTTCTCTTGCAGCTTTTAAGACTTTCTCCTTGTCCTTAAGTTTTGCCATTTTTATTATGGCGTATCTTGGTGTGGGCTCCTTGGGTACCATCTTGTTTGGAACTCTATGTGCTTCCTGGAATTTTTGTCTTTTTCCTTCAAAAGATTAGGGAATTTTTCAGTCATTATTTCTTCAGATAAATTCTCAATCTTTTGCTCACTCTCTTCTCCTTCTGGTGTTCCCATGATGCAGATGTTGTTATGTTTCATGTTGTCCCAAAGGTTTCTTAAACTCTCCTCATTTAATTTTTTTTTTCTTTTTGCTGCTCTTAGGTATTTTTTCTACATTTTTCCTAAATTGCTGATTCAGTCCTCTGCTTCATCTAACCTGCTGTTTATTCCTTCCAGGGTATTATTTATTTCAGATTTTGCACTCTTTACTTCCAATTTTTCATTTTTATGGTTTCTACGTCTTTTTTCATGCTGTTGAGCATCCTTATAATTACTTCTCTAAATTCCATATCTGATAAATTGCTTGAATCCATTTATTTAGTTCTTCTATATAATTCTCTTATTGTTTCATTTGGTGCCTCCTTCTTTGTCTTCCTACTTTGGAATCTTATTTGTGTTTATTCCTATGTATTAGATATATCTGCAAAGTCTCCTCTGCAGACATATGACAGATGCTGCCTGTGACTGGCTCTGGGAAACCGGTTTGGAGCTATCAGTAATACACAGCTTCTAGCTCACTTTACTGTGCCTCAGTGTGTGCAGAAGGGACCAGACTGGACAGCAAACTCATATTTACCAGTACCAGGCCTTGGAGAGGACCACCTAAAATTCCAAAGCTCCAGAAATCTGCCTCTGACTGCAGACTTTGTCTTAGGCTTAATCAATGAAGTTGCCTCCAACCATATTCCTCAGCAGCCTTCCTTAAACTCCACAGGGTGGATGAGGTGGGAAGGATTCCTGTGGTTGGGGCTATTGCTTCCCCTTAGGCTGACTACACAGCTTGGAAGGGAGTGTGCTTTCTATGGAACTCAGCGTCTCCTGTATGGGAGGATTACAGCACAGGGATCCTGGTGGCTGACCCATCAGATATTTCTCCAGAGCCATCAGTCCCAGATTTTCCTCACATGACTCTAGCCTGCTCTGCTCTCTCTCCGCCAGATCCCAGGGTAAGTAGCTGCATATAAAAAAAATTGTGAATTGGCCCTTTAAGAGGCTCTCTACTTCTCTAGACATCTCTCCCTGGTGGACAGAAACCCTGCTACTTTTCACAGCCCGATGTTATTGGGTTCCTATCTCAGTTCTAGTGCTCTAGGTTGTGGCAATCAGCTTGGAGTTTAGACCCCACACTTCTCATGGAGAACCCCTTTGTTGCTGAAATATCCCTCCAGAGCTTCAGCTGCTGCCGCTGGGAGCCCGGCCAGTCTTCTCTCATACCTCCTTTGCTCTTCCTAATATACCCATTGTGGTGAGATGGTTTCTTCTGTCTGTCCTAGGTTATAAGGCTTCTTTCCAGCTAGTGTTCAGTTGGTTATTGAGGATGATTTTTCTATCATTTAGTTGTAATTCCAGTTTGGTCCTAGGAGGAGGTTAGTGTAACTTCCACTTACTCTGCTGCTTTCTTGGATCTCTTGGGGGGGGGGACGTTATATTGTGGTTAAATAAAGAAAATAAAATTTACCACCCTAACAATTTTTTGTATACAATTGAATGGCACCGCTAGCATCATCTCCAGGGGATTTTCATCTTCCAAAAATGGATACTCTATCTCAATTAAACACTAACCCCTTCCCCTTCCTTCAGCCCCTGGCACCCATTGTTCTAATTTCTGTCTCTGTGATTTGACAATGTGTGTGCCTGATGTAAGTGGAAACATACAGTGTCTATCATTTGTGTCTAGCTTATTTCACTGAGCATAGTATACTCAATGTTCATCCATGTTGTGGTGGGTGTCAGAATTTCCTTCCTTTTCAGGTTTTTAAGATGGTGGAGGAGTGAACGGGAGTCACGGTGACCTCCTGCCAAGACCAAACTGGAATTGTCACTAAATACAGGAGAAATTACCTGGAAAACAATGGAATGATAGAGGGAGAGGAGCCTTGAAGCTGAGGACAGGCAGTGAAATCAATTTTCACACATCCAAATGGGTGATAAGAGCAGTGGAGGCTCGAGAGGGTGGGCTGGGTGCCCATGGGCACCAGCACCAGAGTGATATTGAAATGGTGTGTTGGATCCCCCTGAGAAGAACAGCTCCTGAATCATAAACAGGGACCCCTAGACTACAGCATCTAAAACCAGAAAAACACACAGACAAAATACAACCGTGAAAAGCTTAGGGGAACTCTCTGCCAGAGACAGATGGCTGGAGGCACAGTGACGTTTAAAGGGCAAATACAAAAATTTGCAGTGGTAGCTGCCTTCCTTGATCTCTGGGTAGAGGTGGCAGGAGGGTGGGCTTGTGCCTGAGGAAAGATTGGTGAGGAAAACTTTGTGAAGAGAACAGAGACAGTGGCCAGCAGAGCCCCGGTCATAACTCAGCTCCCACTCTGCAGTTACAAACTTTCCCAGATATAAGAGAATCAGTTAACTTGCCTTTTGTGCACTCTGCACACAGCTTGTGGTCATGTGGGCCTAGAGGCTGAGTGCATACTGGCTAGAAGAAATAGAGGATCCCTGGCCAAAGGGGACACACAGCTGCATATAGACACTTGAGGAGAGACTGGAGACAAAGGGGTTGGGGAAAGACCTGGAGGATTATCTGAGATCCCCAGAGCAGAGTCCCCCTCCATTCCGTAGTCCCCATTTGCACAGGCAGGCCACGCCCCCGCAAAGAGGCAGAATCAGGTGGGCGCGGGAGGCAGAAGGCTCGCAATTACGGTCTGCAGAAATAGTGGATCCCCAGCCTAAGGGTCACAGAGCTGCCCAGAGTCCCTGGAGGAGAGACTGCAGACAGAATTAACCAGAGAGTCCTGGAGCTGACTTCTTCCCATTTCATAGTCTCCATTTTGTGCAGGCAGGCCACTCCCAAAGAGCCAAAAGCTGAAAAGCACACAATAAACAGCCCAAATCCACCCAGTTCAGGCATGCACACACGTGCCGAGTGGTCTGTGAGGGTTGGCGAGCGTGTGTGTGGACCCGCACGAGCTGGGGAGGGTTCCCACAGGTTGGCGCCCACCAGGCCTGCGAGGGAGTGCACAGATGGGCGAGAGTAGGCATAAAGAGGCCCAAGTGGGCCTGTGAGTGCAGAGCAGTACGCAGAAATAATGGATCCCTGGACAAAGGGGTCACAGAGCTGCCCAAGCAGGAATCAGACACAGACAGTAGGTTCCTGGCGGGCTGAAACAAATGACCCTAGGTCACATAGGGTCAACAAGTGACATGATCAGAGGCAGACCTGGAAAGAAAAGTAAAGAAAAAAATAAATAAATAAAAAGACCTGCCTACTACCATATAAGTTTAATCCACAAAGTTAGGAAATCTAGATGGATCAATGGAAACAAAAGCATAAATAAGTAAATAAATAAATAAATAAATAAATAATAATAGACTCTCACAAAAATCGGAAGAAAAAGAAGTTCCCCCCAAATGAGTGGGAAAGGGGAATCCCCACAGACAGAGCTAAATGAAATAAAGGCAAGGGATCTATCAGATACTGAATTCAAAACAGTGGCTCTAAGGAAGCTCAATGAGCTCAGGCGGCTCAAAGATTACTATGAGAAACTGCAGAGAAACTATCAGGATCTTACAGCAAATTATATCAACCTGGAAAAGGACATAGAAACTATCAAGAACACACAAGAAGATATGAAGAATACTATTTCTGAATTGAAGAACACAGTAGAAGAAATCGAAACCAGGCTGGATGAAGCAGAGGATCGAATCAGTGAGATGGAGGATAAGGTATAAAAAGCTCCCAGAAAGAACAAGAAATGGAAAAAAGACTCAAAAAGAACGAAGAGGCATTTAGGGAAATGCAGGACAACCTGAAATGCAATAACAGCTGGATAACAGGGATACGAGAAGGAGAGAAGAGGAGCAAGGGAGAGAGAACCTCTTTGAAAAAGTAATGATGGAAAATTTAACCAATTTGAGGAGAGAAAAGGTCTCACGGATCAAGGAGGCACACAAGGCCCCACTGAAGAGAGACACAAGGAGACCCACTCTAAGACATATCATCATTAAAATGGCAAATGTCAAAGACAAAGGGAGAATCCTAAAGGCAGCAAGGGAGAAGGAGAAAGTAACATACAAGGGAGCCCAGATAGGGCTAGGAGGTGACTTCTCAACAGAAACATTATAAACCAGAAGGGAAGGGATTCCAAGTAATGAAAAACAAGGGCCTACAACCAAGGCTGCTGTACCCAGCAAGGCTCTCAATTGAAACAGAAGAGGAAATAAAAAGTTTCCCAGACAAAAGAAGGCTAAAAGAATACATGTCTACCAAACCAGCACTACAAGATATACTAAAGGGACTGGTTTAAGAAGATCAAGGAAAAGAGTGAGAAATAGAAAAACACAGGTACAGAGAGAAATAAAGAATAGGTTTCTATCAGTAATAACTCTCAGTGTTAATGGACTAAATGCCCCAATCAAAAGACACAGTATAGCCAAGTAGATAAGAAAACATGACCCACACATATGCTGCCTACAAGAGACCCACTTCAGAACAAAAGACCTACACATATTGAAAGTAAAGGGATGAAAAAAAATATTCCAGGGAAATGGGCAAGAGAAGAAAGCAAGAGTTGCAGTACTTGTATCAGACAAAATAGATTTCAAAACAAAGGCCATAAAAAGAGATCCAGACGGACCCTTTATAATACTTAAAGAAGGACTCTATTAAGATGACATAAACATTGTAAACTTATATGCGCCCAACATAGGAGCACCAAATATATAAGGAAAACCTTGGACGACTTCAAAAAAGATATAGACAGCAACACACTGATAAGGGATTTCAATATCCCACTGTCAGAAATGAACAGATCTTCCAAACAAAAAATCAACAAGGATATTGTGGAGCTGAATGATGCACTGAATCAGACAGACTTGACTGACATATAAAGAACCTTACATCCCAAAGAAGCAAAATACACATACTTTTCAAATGCGCATGAAACTTTTTCAAAGATAGACCACATGATAGGATATAAAGCAAGCCTAAGCAAATTCAGGAAAATGGAAATAATACCAAGCTTTTTCTTGGACCACAAGGGTTTGAAGCTGGAAATCAACCTCAAAGAGAAAATTCAAAAACTTGAAAACTCATGGAGACTAAACAGTAGACTATTAATCAATGAATGGGTCAATAATGAGATAAGAGAAGAAATCAAAAAAATTCTGGAAACAAATGAAAATGAACATACAACAGTCCAAAACCTATGGGACACAGCAAAGGCAGTCCTGAGAGGGAAGTTCATAGCAATACAGGCTTACCTATAAAAGATAGAAACATTTCAAATAAAAGACCTAACACTACAACTTCAAGAACTGGAGAAACAACAACAAATAAATCCCAGAGCAAGTAGAAGGAAGGAAATAGTCAAGGTTAGAGCAGAACTGAATGACATAGAGAAGAAAGAACAATGCAAAGGATCAGCCAATCCAGGAGCTGGTTCCTTGAAAAGATAAATAAAATCGACAAAGTATAAGCAGACTATCAAGAAAAAAAGGGAGCGGACCCAAATAAATAGTTTCAGAAATGAAAGAAGATAAATAAAAAGTAATACCACAGAAATACAAAAGTTTGTAAAAAACTACTATGAAAAATTATATGCTAAGAAATTTGAAAACCTCAATGAAATGGACAAATTTCTAGAAAAGTATAATCCTCTAACACTGAAGGAGGAAAAATCAGAAAGCTTTAACATACCGATAACAGCTGGGGAAATTGAAGGAGTAATCAAGAAACTCTGGGCACACAAAGGCCTTGGACTGTATGGTTTCACAGGAGAATTTTACAAAACATTTAAGGAAGAGCTAATGCCTGTCGTATCAGACTATTCCAAAAACTCCAAGAGGAGGGAAGACTCCCAGACTCTTTTTATGAGGCCAGCATCACCCTAAATCCAAAACCAGATAAAGACCCTACAAAGAAAGGAAACTACAGGCCAATTTCGCTGATGAACGTAGATGCTAAAATTCTCAACAGAATATTGGTAAACCGCATCCAGCAATACATTAAAAAGATATCCAACATGATCAACTCATATTCATCACAGGGATGCAGGGATGTTTCAATATAAGCAATTCAATAAACATAATACATCACATAAATAAAAGACAAAACCCACATGATCATCTCGATAGATGCAGAAAAAGCATTTGATAAGGTACAGCACCCATTTATGATCAAAACACTCAGCAAAATGGGAATAAATGGGGCATTCCTCAATGTAATAAAGGCCATATATGAAAAACCTACAGCCAACATCATACTCAACGGGCAAAAACTAAAAACTTCCCCACTAAGATCGGGAACACGACAAGGATGTCTGCTTTCACCACTTCTTTTCAACATCGCAGTGGAAGTCCTAGCCACAGCGGTCAGACAAGAAAAATAAATAAAAGGCATCCAAATAGAAAAGGAGGAAGTAAAACTATCATTGTTTGCAGATGACATGATAGTATACATAGAAAACTCTTTAGATTACACCAAAAAACTATTCAACCTAATAAGTGAACTTGGCAAAAGAGCAGGATATAAAGTCAATATTCAGAAATCCAAGGCATTTTTGTACAACAGCAGTGAAATAGAAGAAGGAGAAATCAGAAAAAAAAATACCATTCGACATAGCAACAAGAAAAATAAAGTACCTAGGAATAAATTGAACCAAGGAGGTAAAAGACCTGTATCCAGAAAACTATACAACATTAAAGAACAAAATTAAGGAAGACACAAATAAGGTGAAGCATATACCATATTCATGGATTGGAAGAATTAATATCATCAAAATGTCCATGTCACCCAAAACAATTTATAGATTCAACACCATCCATATTAAGACACCAATGACATAATTCACAGAAATAGAACAGACATTTCAAAAATTTATATGGAATCATAAACGATCCTGAATAGTCACAGCAATATTGAGAAAGAAACACAAAGTAGGAGGGATCACAATACCGAACGTCAAACTATACTACAAAGCCACTATACTCAAAACAATCTGGTACTGGCACAGGAACAGACCCATAGACCAGTGGAACAGAATAGAAAGTCGAGAAATAAGCCCAGGTCTATATGGACAACTAATATTTGACAAAGGGGGAAGAATCATAAAATGGGGCAATAATAGCCTCTTCAACAAATGGTGTTGGGAGAGCTGGATGGCTACATGCAAAAAATTAAAATTGGATCATCAGCTGACACCATACACAAAAATAAACTCAAGATGGATAAAAGACTTAAATAGAAGTCACAACACCATCAAAGTTCTAGAGGAGAACATTGGCAGGAAACTCTCAGATATCCCACGCAGCAATTTTTTCACTGATATGTCTCCTAAAGCAAGGGATGTAAAGGAAAGAATAAACAAGTGGGACCTCATAAAAATAAGAAGCTTCTGCACGGCTAAAGAAAACATCAGCAAAATGAAAAGGGAGCCAACCCTATGGGAAAATATATTCGCTAATGATACATCAGATAGAGGTTTGATCTCCAAGATATATGAAGAACTTACTCGACTCCATTCCAAGAAGACAAATGATCCAATAAAAAAAATGGGCAAAGGACCTGGCCAGACACTTTTCCAAGGAAGAGATACAGAAGTCCCAGAGACATTTGAAAGGATACTTAGAATCACTAGCCATCACAGAAATGCAGATCAAAACCACCATGAGGTACCACCTCACACCAGTCAGAATGGCCATTATAAACTGATCAACAAACAACAGGTGCTGGCAAGGCTGTGGACAAAAGGTAACTCTAGTACACTCTTGGTGGGAATGAAAACTGGTGCAACCATTGTTGAAAACAGTGTGGAATTTCCTCAAAAAGCTGAAAATGGAACTGCCTTTTGATCCAGTGATTCCCCTGCTGGGACTATACCGTAAGAATCCCTAAACACCAATGCAAAAGAACCTATGCACCCAATGTTCATATATCCCAATTTTCAATAGCCAAGTGTTGGAAGCAACCCAAATGCCCAGCAGTAGATGATTGGATCAAAAAATTATGGTACATTTACACAATGGAATACTACACAGCAGAGAGAAAAAAAAAGAACTACTAAACTTCACAATAGCATGGATGGAACTAGAGAGCATTATGCTAAGCGAAATAAGCCGGGGTGGGGGGAGACAAATACCATATGATCTCAACTATAAGCGCAGCCTAACCAGCAATACAAGGATGCAAGGAAAATAAGACCAGCAATACTGAAAGTAAAAGAAACCAACAGAGAGAAGAAGGATGGAGGATGACATGGGTGGGAGAAAAGGAAGGGAAGGGGAAAGTCAACAACATATATCAAGGACTCATGGACAAAACCAAAGGGCAACAATTGAGGGAGGGAGGGGAAGGGGGCAAGGGAGAGTGGCAGGGGGAAGGCAGAGACAAATGTATTTGAAAAAATAAATAAATTTAAAAAAAGAATTTCCTTCATTTTCAAGATGGATAATATTCTATTGTGCGGATAAACCACATGTTGTTCTCATTCATCTATGGATGAGCATTTGGGTTGCTTCCACATTTTTGCTATTGTAAATAATGCTGCTGTATACAATAGTACATAAGTATTTGTTTGAGTCCCTGCTTTCAGTTCTTTTGGGAATATACCCAGAAGAGGAATCACTGGGTCATATGGTAGTTCTATTTTTAATCTTTTGAGGAATTTCCATGCTGTTGTCCATAGTGGCTGCATCAGTCCACATTACCACTAACAATGCACAAGGATTCTAATTTCCTCCCATCCTCCCAAACACTTTTCTGTTGTTGTTGTTGTTGTTGTTGTCGGAGAGAAACCACAGTAGCCATCCTAACAGGTGTTAAGTGATATCTCATGCAGTTTTGATTTCCATCTCCCCAATGATTAGTGATGCTGAGAACCTTTTCATGTGCCTGTTGGCCATCTGTATATTTTCTTTTTTTTTAATTTATTTATTTATTTTTTCAAATACATTTGTCTCTGCCTCCCCCCCACCACTTTCCCTTGCCCCCTCCCTCCCTCCCTCAACTCTTCCCCTTTGGTTTTGTCCATGAGTCCTTGCTATATGTTCCTTGACTTTCCCCTTCCCTTCCTTTTCCTCTGCCCCTGCTCCCTCCTTCCCTCTTGTCTCTGTTGGTTTCTTTTCCTTTCAGTGTATGTTTTCTTTAGAAAAAATGTCTGTTTAAGTCCTGATGGCCATTATTTCCATTTAAAAAAAAACAGCTTTCCTAGTGTGTGTATTATTTTCAAAATATATCTGCTTGATTTTGCAAACCATAATTTAAAAACTAAAACAGGAGCTTCTCTTCTTAAATTGTCATCACATTCCCACAACATGCCTGTTCATGGAAATGGGATGTTTTCCTCAGCACCTCATGCTGTGGGCAGATGTTTAACCTCCATCTGCTGCTGCCCATGTTGAGTTGTTCAGAGTTGTGTGTTGGTTGTAATTTTTGCCAGGATTATTCCTGTTGCTCTGAAGCTGGATGTTGCCCCCTGCAGGCTCTCAGCTTTACTTTTTAAGTAAGCATGCTTCTGTTGGAAATATAATATTATCCATGAAGATATTTGGGAAAATAATAGGTACACCCTGAGAAGAGCAAACTTTATATTTGCCTTACATATTTTGCAGAATATGGAAATTCCACACGAATAGTCAGAAAATTCCAGTCTAAGAGTCAGGCTCATATAACTTTTATCCAACTAATAGGATCTCCTGCCTTTGAGGCGAAAGACCAAAATTAGAATTCATGCTTATATCCCAGAACTCAGTACAACGCCAGGCATTCATGCATGCACTTATTTATTCATCCCTCCATAATTCCACAAATATTTATTGAGTACCTACCTTTTATAGGCACATAATAATGAGAATATAGCAGTGAACAAGACAGATCCATGCCCTCATGAAGCTTAAAGTCTAGTGACTGGTCCATAATACACATGTGTTACATGTCTGATTAATTTATTTGTTCATCTATGGTTCAAAAGTTAATTTCTAATGAATGCCCTAATTTCCCTCTGTGTGCACATGTGTGTATGTGTGTTTGTAATCAGAATTAGGCTTAGAATTAAAGAGAGATTGCAGGCCCCATGGGATGTTATCCCATATGTCTAATCTTCTAATCTCCTGCACCTGTGGCATGACAGCTCTAGTTGTGAATGTAACCATTCATGGTAAGAATGACAACCCTGAGACCTTCAATGATGATCACTATATTACTGTTAAGGTAGGAAAGTAGACTCAGACACTTTTAACAAGAGTTGGGAAGAAAAGGGGTTCTAAGTAGATTTAAATAAATCTACCTAAGAGTAAGTATGGAATTAGTGATTTCCAAAGAACAGGAGATATGGAGTCAGATAGCCTGGATTTGAATCTCAGCTCTGTCATGTGGATATGGGCCCCCCTTTAAAGCCTCAATTTATAGTTTAAAATAGAGATAAAAATATTGGCCTCGTGGAGTTCTGAGAATTAAATGAGACAATGCACATAAAGCACTTACCAAAAGGCCCAACACATAGCTCTCAGTAAAAGTTGTAGTGGTGGTTGTTGTTGTTTTTGCTGTTGTTGAGCTGCTTTCCCATAAATTCAGTTATCTAATAATTTGTTATATGTTGACCACCTGTACCTTATGGGCTTTCCAATGTAAACACAAGAGAAGACATGTTACAGAAAAGAAAATAAGTTTTGTTCTCCTTAAGTCGTACATCCCCTCTATGGTGTCTTCTGCCCCTCTTTAGTTCTAAACACTATTACAATTACACACACACACACACACACACACACATGCATGCACGCATTTGAATTAAGCCCAAGATGGTATGCCAGCTGTAATGGATTAATAGTTGTTGCCTGGGATAATTTGTTGAGAGCATCCTGAGATTGCATTGGGAATCAACATTTAAAAGTAGCACGGTAGCCCTGGCTGGTGTGGCTCAGTGGATTAAGTGCCATCTTGCAAACTGAAAAGTCACTGGTTTCATTCCCATTCAGGGCATATGCTTAGATTGTGGGTCAGGTCCCCAGCTGGGGGTGTGCAAGGGGCAACCAATTGCTGTATCTCTCTCACCTTGATGTTTCTCTCACTCTCTTTCTCCCTTGCTTTCAATGTCTATAAAAGTAAATAAAATAAAATCTTCAAAAAGATAGCATCATAGATTAGTTATTCCTGTCAAGAGCTGGAAGAGTAAGTGATAGTATACATGGTATATATTTGGCAGGTATGCCTCAGCTCTGCTGGCAAGAAATTATAGGCCATTTAACATTTCAGTATGTGTTTTAGTCTGTTTTTATTTCTTTTGGAAAAATTTTTGGAGCACACACAAGTCTTTTCTGTTTTAGTGTTTATTGTGAAATAAATGTCTTAGCTTCCTATTAAATACATTTTCCAGTGTTAAGAAGCAAATAAGAGATTTGGTTGGGAGAACAGCATTGCCTTTCAAATGTTGTACCATAATGACCAGCTCTACTTTTGCTTAAGTTGCTCCTTAATATTTGTGATTCGATAAATTTATTTGCCTTATGCAAATATAAGATTTCCCTTAACAAACTTCCTTTAATAAAAGTTCCACTAACAACCTATCAAAGAGATAACATTATATATTTATACAGTGAATACTAACCAACAATTTAAAATAGAGTTACTTATATATGCAACAAATATGAACAAATTTCACAGTATTTTACTGAGAAAATAAGTCTAGACACAAAATGGCACATACTATATGAATATATGCATATAATTTCTGTCCAGAAAAAGTCCAGCCATTGTTAATATAATAAGAATGGTTTGCATGACATGGATGTAACCTGGCAGCTAAGGAGACTGGGCTGGAATGCACATGTATGAACAATGATGATTTCACTTTACTAGTCAGTGTGGGGGCAGTGGACACCATTGAGTGAGCATGTGTACCGTGTGGCCATCACATTCAAAATGGCTGAGCTAATAGAGCAATGAATCTCCATCAAATTTTGCTCTAGGCTTGAACATTCCTCCACAGAAACTATTCAGATGATTCAGAAGACTGCAGTTATAGGCAACTGGTGATGGACAGCTTCATTACCACAACGTGCTCACTCATGCATCAGGTCTCATGCAGACTTTTTGGGGGAAACATCAAATCACCCAGGTGACTCAGCTTCCCTACAGCCAAGATTTGGTACCCTGAAACTTCTGGCTTTTCTCAAAATTAAAATCACCTTTGAAAGGGAAGAGATTTCAGAATGTCAATGAGATACAGGAAAATACAACAGGGCAGCTGATGATTGGGAGAACTGTGTGAGGTCCCAAAGTGCCTACTTTGAAGGAGACTGAGGCATCATTTTCCTTTGTACAATGTTTCTTTTATCTTGTATCTTCTTCAATAAATGTCTCTGTTTCATAGTATATGGATGTATACTTTCTGGACAAACATTGGTGTGTGTGTGTGTGTGTGCGCGCGCGCGCGCGCACGCACGCACACGCACATATTTCTAAAATATGCAAAACTGCTCTATATAGAAGTTCTCAAACTTGGTCATGAAAAAGAATCACATGGAGAGCTTGTTAAAACAGTTTTCTGGGACCACTTCAAAGGGTTCTAATTCAGTTGATCTGGGGTACAAGCTGAGAATTTTCATTTCTACTAAATTTCCAGGTGATGCTGATGTTTTTCATCCTAGATTTGCATTTTGAGAAGCAGTAATATATAGTGATAGAAGTCAGCATAATGGTTACCTTTGGGGGGAGGCAGAAAGGTTGGTGTTGACTGGAAAGGGGCACAAATGATGTAAATGTTCTATATCTTGAACTGGGTGGTGATCATGTAGGTATACACATAGGTAAAATATTATCCAGCTGTATTCTTGAGATTTGTGTGCTTTACTTCATATAAATTGCACCTTTAATTAGAGGTGCAATTCTTAACACTGGAATATGAGTTTTGGAATCAAATGAAGTTCAAATCCCAGCTCTGACACCTACCAAGTCTGTGTGACATTTGGCAATAATTTTATGTACCTAAGCCTTACTATTTTCATATATAAAATGGGATTCATAATGGTGCTGCCTCAAAAGGTTGTTGTGAGAAATCAGTAAGATGATTTTGTAATGTGTTGAGTACAATGCTTTGCACAGAGTAAATACAATAAAGGTTTTCTTATTTTTAAATGTGAGCCTAAATTAAAGGGAATTTAAAGTTTTAATTTAGGATTTAAAAGATTTTCTTCCCGCTCCTCCCCTCTCCTCTCTTCACTTCTGCTCCCATCTCTTCCCTCTTCCCCCTTCTCCCCTGTCTCCCCCTCTACTCCTCTAACCTTCCCTCCTTTTCTTTCTCCTCCTTTCTTTCCTCCCCTCCTGTCTTTTTTCCTCCCCTCCCCTCCTCTCTCTCACACACACACTCCTGTCACTCTTCTGTATTTGTACTAATATTCTTCATCTTAGAAATGCCCTCATTGTTTAACATCACCTTGACTAGTGGAGTTCCTCCTGAAACTAAACTATTTATTTCTCCATAATAATGCCAGAAGGCCCTGGCATGGAACCACCTGGCTCCCTGCTTAGCAAATGAGCTGCTGTATCATTCGAGACAGGTGCACCTTGGTGCTTACCATGGGTACAGAGTGTTCCCTGAATGTTACTGAAAGACCCTGGACTAGGTAAACCTCCCATGAAATCCAATTCAACTTAGAAAAATAAATTATAAATAGTACTCAATGAAGACATTTCTCTAAGGAAATAATCCAGGCAGTGGCTAACTCTAAGGACACAAACTGAAATCAAACATATTCAGGCCACAGATTCACAGATTTGAGCTCTTGGTTCCTTTTTGAAGTACTGGTTTTAGGCTCTTTAAATACTTCTAGTTCTTGAAACTCATTCTAATAGGTAAATTTCCCCAATTGGCTAATTACAGCCCCCTCTTATCTCATGAGATCAGTAAACCACAGCATTTAGTTAGATTCTAGAAATAATGACTGAGCCCTTTCTCTATTCCAAGCTGATTGTTGCCTGATACAGTTATAGACCCAAAGCATACCTGATCTTTATCCTTGAGCATTCTATGAATGGGGTAAGAAAGCCACATAAGTAGAAGAGAGACTTAAAAAAGCCTATTAGAGAATCAAGATGGCGGAGGAGTGAGTGGAAGTCACACTGACCTCCTCCCAGGACCAACCTGGAATTACAACTAAATTGTGGATAAATCACCTGGAACAAACAACTGAACAAGAGCGAGAGAGGAGCCTTGTAACCTCGGATACAGAAGAATAAGTTTTAGCGCAACCTAACTGGTAAGCAGTGTGGTACACACCTGAGAGGGTGGGAGGGGCACCGATGGGCAGCAGCACCAGAAGGATATGGAAATGGCTAGTTGGGTTCCCCTGAGAAGAGCGGGGTCTAAACCAAAAGCAGGGATCTCTAACCCACAGCACCAGAGCCCAAAAAGTACACAGAAAACAGCCAGCTAAGAAAAGCACCAGGGTTGCTCTCTGCCAGAAACAGGTGGCTGGAGACCCAAAGAACCATTTAAAGGGCCAACATGAAATTTTTATTTGCAGTCACTTACCCTGGTCTCCAGCAGAGGCGAGGGCAGAGTGGGCTGGAGATGCCTGAGAAAAGAATGGGGAAGGAGGCTTTGGAGAGAGAACTGAGAGAGTGGCCAGCGGGATCTCGGTGCTGACTCATCCCCCATGTGACAGCAGCCATCTTGCTCAGGCAGAGACGATGACCCCTGAGCAGCACCTGGGTCAAAAGACCCAATAGTCCCACCCCCAGGTGGGAATTCACCGAGTCCTTGCTGAATAAGCTGCCTGCTGTGTGCAGAGTGGCAGCCACAGACAGTAAATCCCTGGAGAAACGTGGCACAGAGAGGCCTGGTGACACTTGAGGAGAGACAGGGGACTGAGGCTTTGGGGAGAGAATGGAGAGAGTAGCCCGTGGATCGCAGTGAGGACTCCTCCTCCTTATGACAGCATCATGAAAGAACCCAACAATCCCACCCCCAGGAGGGACTCCACCCTGCCCTGAGCTGTCTAAGGCGGCCTGCAGAGTGCAGAGTGACTATATATTGACAGCTGAAGGGGAAAGACAGAAACAGTAGGTTACTGGAAGTCTCAAAAAGACTGGCTAAAGTCAGACAGGGACGACATCTGACATCATCAGAGACATATCTAGAAAGTAAAAACAGTGGTCCCCAATCACAGAAGTTCACACCACAAAGTCAGGAAATCAAGACAGATCAATTTAAGAAGCAGAAGCAAAAGAGAAGAGTCTCACAAATAATGGGAAGACAAAAAGAGAACTCAATGAAAGAGAGGCAAGTAAACTATCAGATACTGAGTTCTAAACAACGGTTCTAAAGAAGCTCAATGAACTCAGTGAGCTCAGAGAGAATTACCAAAACCTACAGGGAAACTACAGGGAACTCATTGCAAACTTTATCAGTATGAAAAAGGACATAGAAACTATTAATAAGAGACAAGAGGAAATGAAGAATACAATTCAGAATTGAAGAACACAGTAGAAGGAATCAAAAGCAGGCTAGATGAAGCTGAGGACTGAATTAGCAAGTGAGAGAACAACTTAGAAAAAAGCTCCCAGAAAGACCAAGAAAATGAAAAAAGACTCAATAAGAATGAAGAGGCATTGAGGGAAATGCAGGACAACCTGAAACGGAACAATATCCGGATAATAGGGATAGCAGAAGGAGAAGAGGATGAGGGAGGGATAGAGAACCTGTTTGAAAAAGTCATGATGGAAAACTTCCCTAATTGGAAGAGAGAAAAAGTTACACAAGACCTGGAAGCACAGAGGACCTCATTCAAGAAGAACCCAATGAAGCCCACTCTAAGACACATCATCACTAAAATGGCAAATATCAAAGACAAACAGAGAATCCTAAAGCAAGCAAGGGAGAAAGAGGTAGCAACATATAAGGGAGCCCCAATACGGCTAGCAGCTGACTTCTCAACAGAAACACTACAAGCCAGAAGGGAATGACAAGAAATATTCCAAGTCATGAAAAGCAAAGGCCTGCAACCAAGACTGCTCTACCCAGCAAGGCTCTCAATTAAAATAGAAGGCGAAATAGGCAGTTTCCCAGACAAAAGAAGGCTAAAGGGATCCACCTCCACCAAACCAGCACTGCAAAATATGCTAAAGAGACTGGTTTAAGATGAAGAAAAAGTTTCTATGAATACCCAGTTCCTCTCAGAGTTGCCAATACTTGACATGACCAATATTTTTAATACTCATTAATCTGATTGTGACAATGATGTTATTTTAATTGTTCCTTTACTATTTGTTGAAACTAAACCTCTTTTAGTATATTTCTTGCCTATTTCTATTATTTTTTTAAGAAAAGCATTAAATGACTTTTTGGTTGTCTTTATCCATTTATTGATTAAAGGTTTGTGGACCTTTTTTCAAAAAAAAAAGTATTAATCATGTTTTAGATGTTTGCAAATACTTTTCTATTCCTGGTCTGTTAACTTTTTTTATATGTATATTACTATATAGTTAAATGTTTAATATATTCATATTGTCAATATTTATAGCTTCAGGGTTTAAATATTTTACTTCAGGTCATGAAAAATATTAGTTTGTATTTTCTCTGAAAAGTTCTTCAATTCTACATATTGATTTTTAACTCACCTGAATATTTCTTGTATAATGTGTGAAATTGGGCTCTATATTTGTTTTATTTCAAGTAATAGTGGTCCATGCACCTTATTTGTTGAATAAGCCTTATTTTACTCATTGACTTGAAATATCAATTTAATCATATATTGTTAGACAGATATATACGTTTGTCTCTAGAATATTAATTATATTTCATTGATCTACTTGATTATTTCTGTGCCGGTGTCATGTTGTTTTAATTGCTGAGACTTTTAAGGACTTTAAATTTTTTTAATATAATTAACTTTGACATTTAAAAACATAAATAAAGTCAATCTGCATTTAAGAAAGAAAGAGAGAGAGAGAGAGAGATGGAACTGCTACCTTTTGTGACAACATGGATGGAACTGGAGAATATTAAGCTAAGTGAAATAAGCCAGTTGATGAAAGACAAATACCATATGATTTCAGCTATAAGTGAACTCTATTCAACAAAATGAACTAATGAACAAAATAAACCACAGGCATAGAAACAGGGAGCAGACTGAAAGTGACCAGAGGGGATGGGGAAAGAGGACAATGGTGGAAAGAAGGGAAAGGGACTAGACAAAGAACATGTATGAATGACCCATGGCCATGGGCAGCAGAGTGGGAATTGACTGTGGGAGTGTAGGGTGGGGTTGGGATGGGTAGAAAGGGGTAAAGGGGGAAAATTGAAACAAATGTAATAGAATAAACATGATTTATAAATTTATAAATAAATAAATAAATAAAATTTAAAAAGCCTATTAACTAACACTGGAGAGAAGTATCCAAATCTGTATTAGAAGGAAAGGAATATGGGGGAGTGCTAAGAAATGCTTACTGAGAGAAATCACCTTTTAAGATCTTCAGAATCAGAGGAACTAAGCTCATTTCAGCACAAAGGAAGAAGAAGAAACAAAGTATTATAACTTTTGAATGTTTAGATTGTGATGTAAAAGGAAATTTAATTACCAGATTTTATGTTCTGACTGGTATGAAATATACCACAAAATGATTAAGGAATGATGGCCCTGATTGGGCCTAGAAACAAGCATAGCTCTAACCTTTTTATTAAGGGGGTAGAGCTTACCTAGGATACCTAGGACAGAGTTGAATCAAAACTCTTCTCTAACACACCTTTTTGTGTTTCTATTGTACATAACTCAACCCAAATTAACCCTCAAATTAACTGATGTTACTATTGAACTGAGGACTTTCAAAAGAGCCCCATGATTCACAGCTCAGAAAGATATTGACACCTATAAGTATTCCTCTGCTCTTCCCAACTAAGGGGAAAAAAATAACCATTTATAAATTGGGGAGTTGAAGAGCCAAGAATAGGTACAATAAAATATATTGCTTTTGAAGAAGGAATTTTTGCTTATTAGTGGGGAGAAAGCAGATCTGCTTTTATTATAAATCCCTGCAATTGATTAGAAAGAGTGAAGACTCATCATTTTTCCCAGTGTTTTTATTAAAATGAATAAAGCATTTTGTTTTTCACAAGATTATTATACAATTGCACAGTACATTTCCCAACCCTCTTTTATAAGGTTTCTCCTATAAGCAGGCTAATCATGTAACCCTAGCCCTGACCCTATATAATCAATCATGTCACTGAGGTACTCACAATCCTCCAAGCAAGCATGTGAAATGCTATCCTGAAAACTGGGAACCAACTCAAGATTCTATTAAGAGTCCAATCATTCATCCTTTGATCATAAAAATGATAACCTTTGAAAAGCTGTGTCTGGGAAAATTAAATATTTTTTCCTCCCTACTCATGTTTAGGGAGGAAAAAGGCTGAACAAGTTCCATCAATACTTTATATGAAGGGTAGGTGATAATCAATAGAGAAAAACAACCAAAAACATCAGGAATAAAACTGTTGTACATGTATACACATGTGTGCGTGTGTATGTGTGTATTTAGAGAAAGAGAGAGGGAGAAAACAAACCCTATATGAAGCCCCTAAATCCTTTACCTCAATCACAAGGCAAAGGAACTCCTTTAGCCAGGTGTCATGTTTTAGCTCAAAGCAAAGTAACTTTCTGCCATATATGCTGTATATGTATTTTGGTCACCAGAATAGAAGTGTGATCTTGAACAAGTTAATTCAGTTTTCTGGACTTCACTCAAAAAAGAGTGAAGAGAGAGCATTGAAAAGCCCTTTGCCCTGGCTGGGTGGCTGTCACTTGGTTGGAGCATCACCCCATATACCAGAATGTTGCATGTTTGATTCCCTGTCAGGACACATACTTAGGTTTTATGGATTTGATCCCTGATTGGACTGGGTTCAGGAGGTAACTGATCAATGTTTCTCACATTGATGTCTCTCTGTCTCTCTCTCAAATCAATGAACATATCCTCAGGAGAGGATTTTTTTTTAAGGGAAGAAAAAGAAAGACCCTCTCAGCGGTAATGTTTCATATATCCTTAGACTGGAGTTACTCCGTATTAATGAGAAATGAGGTTCTGAGGCACAGAATAGTACAATGACTCACCTGACCTAGTCTGCAAATGTTTTCCTTACAGCATAGGCCAAAAGAACCACTTTAATTACCACAGCTGGATTCAAGACTGCTGCAATGCCCAAACCCAGCTCTGGAGATTAACATATATACAGGGGTCTGCATGGGTTTCTACGCTTTGTTTTATTCTTTAGCCACAAGCTCTTAAAAAACCCCTACCAGCTGCCCCACCAAGCATTTTCTTGGCCACAGAAGAACCAGGTGAGAAAGGGAGCTGAAGGTCCAACTCTAAGTACTGGTCTCTGAGTCCTTGAGCCTATCACAAATACTCTTTCTCCTAGATGCATTCATTCTCTATAACAGTTTTCTATTGCACTTTTTCATGTGTCTTTCTGAGTGTGTGTGTGTGTGTGTGTGTGTGTGTGTGTGTGTGTGTGTGAGAGAGAGAGAGAGAGAGAGAGAGAAGGGGGGTGGTGTAGAGGAAGAGACAAAGGGAAAAAAAAACATAGGGTACATCTCCTGAACCAGTCTGTAAGTTCTTTGAGAGCAGAGACTATGTCATCTACCTCTTTTCTCTAAATAACAATGTAGAATACTGCTTAAGCATGCTGGCTCTGAAACTAGGTTCTCTGGTTTCAAATCCCAGTTCCATCTCTTACAAAGTAAATGAGATTTAATTAGTTTTCTAACCTCTTTGACTCTTAATTTTATGATCTGTAAAATGGTATTCGGAGGTGTGATCTTTGGGAAGTGATTAGGTCACAAGGGCGGACTAGTGCTCTTTCAGGACAGCAGGAGGAAGGATGGTTATGAACCAGAAAGTGGGTCGTCACCACATTGAATCTTCTGGTGACTTGATCTTGAACTTCTCAGCCTGCAGAACTGTGAGAAAAGAATTATTATTGTTTATAAGCTACCTGATATATGGTATTATGGTTATTGCAGTCTAAACAGTTTAAAACAACCTCATAAGAATTTTGTAAAGATTATATGAGCTGCCCCGGCTGGTGTGGTTCAGGGCATTGAGTGCTGGCCTGCAAAGCAAAGTGTTGTCCGTTCGATTCCCAGTCAGGGCACATGGATTGCGGGCCAGGTCCCCAGTAAGGGGCGTGCAAAAGGCAACCACACGTTGATGTTTCTCTCCTTCTCTTCTCCCTCCCTTCCCCTCACTCTAAAAGTAAATAAATAAAATCTTTTTTAAAAAGATTGTATGAGCTAATATATGTAAAGCAATTAGAATACTTTCTGGCACAAAATAAGCACTTAATAAAAGTTAGCTACAATCACTATTATTATTAATATCTTAAAACTCTGGAAAAATGCACATCAAGCATGGGCTACAAATGACTCAGCCAATCTATCACATACCTTTTATTATTTATTATTTATTATCACATACCTTTTATTATTTTATTATTTGGTGGCAGGTAAATGGAGACAAATGATTAGAACAATTTAAAAAAGAAAAAAATGCTTAAGAACAAAAAAAGCAAAAAAAGTCACAAAAGCAGACTGAAAAATAATTACTGTGGACAAAAAATAAATAAATAAAGGCTGTAATAGTAAAACATGCTCATCTAAGGAATTTCAAAAATTCAGACATCTATAAACAGGGTAAGCGACCCTTTAAAACTTGCCCCCAATAATAGCACTCCCATCTCCATTCCCCAGAGTTAACTCTTATCCTTCCAGACTTTTCATATGCAAACATAAGTATAAGGCATTTCTTTAATTTTACAAAATAAATTTTATATTATGCCATAAACACTGTACTTCAGCTTGCTGCTAAATCTCAACAATGAATTAGAGAAATACTGCCATGTCCCTGCCTCCAGTACACCTCATTTTAAACTGTCTGCATAATATCTCATCACAAGAATGTGCTTTAATGTTTAACCATTCTCCAACTGATGAACAGTAAGGCTATTATCAAAGAAATCTATATTAACCATCTTTTGTATATGTCTCCAAATACACAAGATGGTATTTCTCTGGGATATACACATAGACATGGAATCACTGAAATCATGCAG
This sequence comes from Pteronotus mesoamericanus, assembly GCF_021234165.1. Taxonomy (NCBI): domain Eukaryota; kingdom Metazoa; phylum Chordata; class Mammalia; order Chiroptera; family Mormoopidae; genus Pteronotus; species Pteronotus mesoamericanus. Next base: position 2,354,849 of record NW_026555150.1, read on the forward strand.
AGGCCCATTTTAATATTTTATAGAAACTACCAAACCATCTTCCAAAGAGCAGCATCTATCTTCATTACCACCAGCAAAGTGAGTATATTTTCCTCACAACCTTTCCAACATTGAAGACTATTTGTTTTTGCCTCTTTGAGGAGCTACAATGATATAGCAGCATTTGAATGGAAAATTTTCCCTGATTGCTAGTGCAGCCATTGTGGAAAGCAGAGTAGAATTTCCTCAAAAATCTGAAAATGGAACTGCCTTTTGATCCAGTGATTCCCCTGCTGGGACTATACCCTAAGAATCCCAAAACGCCAATACAAAAGAACCTATGCACCCTAATGTTCATAGCAGCACAATTTACAATAGCCAAGTGTTGGAGGCAACCTAAATGCCCATCAGTAGATGACTGGATCAAAAAATTATGGTACATATACACAATGGAATACTATGCAGCAGAAAGAAAAAAAGGAGTACTACACTTCGTGACAGCATGGATGGAACTAGAAAGCATTATGCTAAGCGAAATAAGCCAGGGGGCAAAAGACAAATACCATATGATCTCACCTATAAGCGGAACCTAACCAACAAAGCAAAGATGCAAGGAAAATAAGACCAGCAACACTGAAAGGAAAAGAAACCAACAGAGACAAGAGGGAAGGAGGGAGGGGGGGCAGGGAAAAGGAAGGGAAGGGGCAAGTCAAGGAACATATAGCAAGGACTCATGGATAAAGCCAAAGTGGGGAAGGATTGAGGGAGGGAAAGGAGAGAAGGGGCAGGGAAAAGTGGTGGGGGGGAGGTGGAGACAAATGTATTTGAAAAAATAAATTATTTTTAAAAAATAAATATAAAGAGCCAAAAAGAAAAAGAAAAAAGAAAAGAAAATGTAGTACAGCCCTGGCTGGTGTGACTCAGTGGATTGACTGCCAGACTGCAAACTAAAGGGCCGCAGGTTCAATTCCCAGTCAGGACACATGCCTGGGTTGCAAACCCGGTCCCCAGTTAGGGGTGTGCAAGAGGCAACTGATCGATGTATCTCTTGCACATCGATATTTCTCTCCTTCTCTTTCTCCCTCCCTTCCCCTATCTCTAAAAATAAATAAATAGAATTTTACCAAAAAAATGGAAATGTAGTACAAGTAAACAGCCACTTTCTTAGTAAACAGGGGTGGCTCTGGTATAGTAGAAGTATGTTGAAGTGCTTCTTACCAAGACAAGAGTTCCAATGTCAACTGAATTGGGTGGCCCATGCTGCCATCACATGTTGGTGGCTATCTCTTTCTTTCAGTAACTTTGCTTCCTGAGACATTGGGCAAAAAACATTTGTAGAGGTTGTATTATCTTTGTCTATAGAATTTCTACATGTTTTCAGTGCTTCTTTATCTTCATTTGAATTGTTTTCATGAGCTGTGGCTCCTTTCCTTCTATATTTTAGTCTCTCTTTTCTATCCCAACATAGCTCTTTCACCCAGGGGAAATAATGGAACTAGAATTTTTCAGCACTTACTATATGACAAGAACTGTATTAGGCATTTTACATATGTTATCATACTGACACCTCATAATAACTCTGAGGTAGGGTAAATACTATTATCATTTGCATTTTACAAATGAGAAAACTGAAAATCAGGTACAGAGAGGTTAACTTGCCCAGGGCTGTCTGTTTCCAAAGCCCATGCTCTTTAAACTGCACTACAGTGTCTTCCAATTTTCTGGAAGCTTTTGCATCTTTGCATTGTCAGTTTTTCTTTCACAACAACGTGATGAAATATTCTGTAACACATATTTATCACAGTTAATTCCCAGGGCGAGCAAAGTGCTGTTCTGTGTTTCTGAAGTTTGAAAGGCATTTCAAAAGTGTTTATTCTTTTCACTACAAGGTTTTAGGCTAGTTTAGTGACTTTCTTTAAACTTTTTCAGGCTGCTGAGCATTCAATTACGACCTCTTGTCTCACTTTTTGGGATGCAAGTATCAGTGAGCTCAAGAGGGAACTAATTAATGCTAAAGAAACACCACCAACTGGCTACCTAGAAATTCTGTCCCTGTCAAGGAGTCAGGGTAAGATTAAAGGGAGGTAAAAATCTGTTTTTGACCCTCCTGATTGCCTCTCCCTGAGGAGTTGGATGTACTAGCTCCCTCAATTACCCAGAGCTCAAGTCTTAACTTTGCTTACCATCTTCTCTGCCTTCCTACCACCTTCCAAAACATTCAAAAGTGTCTCTGACCCTCCTGGTTCATGTCTCAAATTTAACCCTTGTATTAAATTAAGTAACTCAGGGGTTCCTTAGACTTTGCATTAGTGAACAAACTACCATTAATGAACTGATGGCATCTAATGTCTCTCTCAAGGGGTACTGACATTTTAACAATAAACTTCTAACAATACCATGCCTCAGCCGAAAGATGGAGAATATTTCAAAACTATCTTGGATTCTCCTACTGTAACTGAGAACAGACAGACAGACAGACACACACACACACACACACACACACATTAAAGAAAGTACAAATTAATCTTGTCTCCTCCTGTACCCTGTACCAGGTGCACACATAACCACAAAGGACTGCTCCACCCCAACAACCCTCAAAATCTAAGTACAAATTCCTGATCCTGACAGTTACATTCATTTCTATGATAGATTGTCATAAATATCTTTGTAAAGCAAAGGTAGCCAACTCCTCCGGTATTGTACACTTGGATATTACTAAGATCTTTCAAGGGTCAGATTTCAAATTCCTCACTGAATCATCAATTTTCAACTGAGCCAGACTGTCTCACTTAGCTTGGACCATCCAATACTGTAGATCTTTGATGGGAAAAAGTACATTAATAAATGTTCAGGTACATTAACTTTGGTGATTTGTTTCTCTGGAAAATTACATCTTTGTTAAGCTATATATGAATCCACCTTTAAAGTCCCACATAGAAAGGAATGCTAATGGTTGACTTGGCTGAATACATTAGCAATCCTCAATCAAACCTTGTAGGTAATTATCTACCTAGGTAATTAGCCACAAGGATGTGACTAGCCCTGGCTGAATCACCCTGACAAAAAAGAGGTATCATAGGATAGTGGCTAAGAATATACTTTCTGAAGCCAAGCATACTTAGATTCAAATCCTAAGTCAGACAATTACTAGCTACATAACCCTGAACAGGCCATGTAGCCTCTCTGAGGTTCAGTTTTCTCACTTGTAAAATGGGGATAATAATAGTGTTTATCTCACAGGTGGCTTGTGAAGATTGAATTAAACAAGAACATACTCGTATATTTAAACTGTCTCAAATGAAGTATGAACTCATTAGTCATTGGCTATTAATAATTACAATACTAATTATGATGACAGATATTTCTCTGCACACTATATTCTCTAGGACGAGGGTCCAGGGTGATATAAGCCACAGACCTGCTCTGGAGCAGTTAATCATCTATATGCTCACACTTCAGATTGTTAACACCATCTGAAACTTGCCACTGAGAAGATCTATTAAATGTAAGTCCTCATCTCTAGATGACTTTGTTCTGTTCTACCAGCCCCCTTTCACCATAACAAATTGGTCAATGCTTTCAGATCATAAATGATAAACTAGATCAGAGAGAGAAACCTCTTACCAAGAGTCACCTTTAATAGAGCTGTACTGCCTTTGACCTTTGCCTGTTACTTGGTAATGAGAATCCCCAGAAAACAGAAAGTTGTTCAAAAGCTGGTCCAGTTTTCTAAGATGAAGAAGATTCTACCATTGTCAGGTTGAGCACTGAGAGGCTGCCTAGTGGTTGTTAACTATTCTCCCCAGTTTACATGACAGCAGCTCTTATGGCAGGACATAGAACCCAGGTACTGTCACCTTTGGACACCAACCACCTTCTCTCAGAAATGAAACTACAAAACATCAGAGATAAAATAACCCTTATAGGCTGAGCATGAAGATATTAAAATAGAGCCTCCTTATTTTGACAGACAACAAAACAGAGGCCCAAAGAGAAAAATTTACTTTCCCCAGGAAAATCACTGGTAAAATCGGGCCTGGAACTCTAATCTCCTGATTCCCAGTTAAGCCTTTGAGGAGTCCATCTCCAGGCTAAAGTGTTGATGTTTGAAACATAGCCCTAGATGATTACAAGTCTTTGCTTGGCAGGCCTCATAGAGTGAAACTGCTCTCCCCACGCTAGACTTGGTGCATAGCTACGGCATTGTAATTTTCTGGAAGTAGTTGTAGTCATGGACTCAGGCTGCCCAGTTTGGGGTTAGCCATGTTCATATTCACCTCAGCATTCCTAGCTCAAGCACCACCATTTAGAAGCCTTGTTATCAGGAGTTTCAGCTGAGACATTTCCCCCACATCTTCACCAAAATCTCTTTATTAGGGGACTTGGCTGAAGCACTTTCCTCTGCTTTGTGTCAGTACCTTTCTACTATTAGCCCTTCCCTCTCTCCTTTAGCCCATTGGTCCAAGAAGAGGAAGAAATATTTCGCTTGGGGCTCTTTGGCTAAAAGATGATTACTTCCATTTGCACTATATCCATCTGAGCCTTGCTCGGTGTCATTCCATGGGGGTAAATGGAACACTAAAGAGCTGGTGTAACATTTTGTCTCTTGCTTGCAATATCACAGTAAGTAATTAAAGTTTGATTATTATTTTCAATTTGCCTCATCGCCCTAATTGACCACCTTGACATCTAGCAGCTGTAGTTCTCTTTCTAGTCCACTGCCTTGTTTTCCTGCCTCAGAATGTCAGGGGCCATTTTGAAGGAAGTTTATTTTGTTGTATTTAAAAGTAGTTTCATGCAGTGTAGAGTCTGGGAGACCTATAAATTAAATATATCCTTGTAACCTTATTAATCTGTAGATCCCATATTTTGGTGGTTCTCAAACTTTAAATAGCATCAGAACTGCAGGGAGAATTTTTGAAAATGCTTATCACTGAACTCTAAACCTCCCCATTTTGATTCAGTAGGTTTGGGATGGGGATCATGAAAGCACATTTTGAACAAAGGTCATAGGTGAAAGAATACTGAATTAAGGGAAATGGTCTTCAAAATATCACTGTACATGGAAAAATAATCTATTACTCTATAAACATGCACACACACACCTCCCTAACATTTTTTATTTTACTTTGAAATAGCCAAATAGGTTGGACAGATTGCCAATCACCTTCTCAACCAGATATTTGTTATGTACAGGGCACTCACTGGAGTTTGTTAGAAATATTTCCTTTAATAAACTATAATGCATTATCAATCTGGTACTCTCAGAGATAATTTTTACAAGGGAAATCAAATTGTGTGGCATGCTGACCTAAGCAGAATCAATTCAGTTTTGCTTGATGTCACATTTCAGTGGCAGAAGCTGTTTCTGTATGAAAGAAAAATGGCTGACAATCTCGAATAAGAGCAAACAAATTTCCCCAAGACCCAAAACTCTCAGGATGCAGGATTGATGGGAGACCTTAATTAGGAGTCATTAAAGTCTATAGCCTTAACCTAATACTACAAAGGGAACTATAGACTTCCCTTCTGATCTCTTTTTAACTCAATGCCTCATCACCAATTACATATACAGATCTGTGTAGAATTCTCCTCTGCTTTAAACTTCCATTGGTTCCTACAGGATGAAGTGTCAAGTCCTTGACTTTCATACTGGTGAAAATTTAATTTTAAATCTCTCCCATTATTTTCACCATACACACTTTAGCTATTTTGAACTTCTTACAATTCTCAGACACTGCAATTTTTCACAGCTCTTTTTAAATGTCACCTCTTTTATTAAGTCCTCCATGGCACACACACACACACAAAAAAATGCCCTCCTTGGGCTCAGTAGGGTTCAAGAAGCCACTTGAAGACTACGTGTAATTCAGTCATACTAAACTAATAATAAGTTCTAGAACAGCAGAATTGTTATTTTTCCATGCATTCTATTGACTGTTAAAAGTAACACAGGCACTAAACTAATTATTTTTTTTTCTCTAAGCACCTTTCCCCTTCAAATTCCCTATTATAAATTATGACATCACCATTTACTCAATCTGTCAAGCTCAACAACATAGATATTACTCTGATTTTTTTCCTTTTCTTCTATCTCACAAATTCAGCTTAATTTCTAAATTATGCACCTTCTACCTTAGAATTATCTCTCAAATCTATCATTATCTTCCTATTTCCCTCATCATCTCTTGGCTGGATTATTACAACAGCTTCCTAAGCAGTTTTATTGCTTTCTTTTTTAAACATTGATTTTATTTATTTATTGTTAGAGAGAGGGGAAGGGAGGAAGAAAGAGAGAGACAGAAACATCGACCAGTTGCCTCTCACATGCCCCCAATGGGGGAACCTATCCTGCAACCCAAGCATGTGCCCTGACCAGGAATCAAACTTCTGACCTCTTAGTTTGCAAGTAGATGCCTAACCTACTGAGCCACACCAGTCAGGGCAGTCACTGCTTTCTAATCCATGTTCTGAGCTACTGCCAGAGTAATTTTTTTCTTCTTATTGAATTTGTGGGGCTACAATGGTTAATAAAGTTATATAAGTTTGAGGTATACAATTCTATAGTACATCATCTGTATATTGTATTGTATTCATCATCCTAAATCAAGTCTCCTTCCATCACCATTTATCCCCACTATAACCTCTTTTACCTACCTGTCTCCTTTCCCTCTCAGAGTAATTTTTTAAAATGCAAAAGTGATCATGTTACTTAATTTAGAATCCTCCAATGTCTTCCCATCACCTCCACTATATAGCCAACAATGTTACCATGATATCCAGCAGCCCTTCACAGTCACCAGGCTCATTTCCAGGTTCACCTTTTGCTCTGACTCTATGAAAAGTTTATACCAGATAAACCCAATGTTTTACAGAGATCATGGGGAACACATACAATTTCATCCTACTGTTATTCACTGTTTTTCCATATTTTCTGCCCAACTCTTACTGCTCCTTCAATACTCAGCCCATATTCCCTTATCTTCTGAAGCTTCAAGTCCCATTCAAACTGCAAAACTGAGTTAGTTTACAATACCATTTCTTTGGTTCTCCAACCGATCTTCATAAATACTTATATCATGGCACTTACCTGGTTTCCAGTCTTCATTCTTCATTAGTCTATGAGCTACTTACTCCAAAGTATTGATCTGTCTTTATTCATCCATATTACAGTTAGCACCTATTACAGAAGCAGACCAAAAGTCATTCTTAAACATCAACTTAGTATTTAACAACAGTATATTAAACAATTCTTTTTTTATTTTATTTATTTATTTTTTATTTATTTATTTTTTAAAATACATTTGTCTCTGCCTCCCCCCCCACCACTTTCCCTTGCCCCCTCCCCTTCCCTCCCTAAGCTCTTCCCCTTTGGTTTTGTCCATGAGTCCTTGCTATATGTTCCTTGACTTTCCCTTTCCCTTCCTTTTCCCTGCCCCCCCCTCCTTCCCTCTTATCTCTGTTGATTTCTTTTCCTTTCAGTGTTGCTGGTCATATTTTCCTTGCATCTTTGCATTGTTCGTTAGGTTCCGCTTATAGGTGAGATCATATGATATTTGTCTTTCGCCCCCTGGCTTATTTCACTTAGCATAATGCTCTCCAGTTCCATCCATGCTGTCGCGAAGTTTAGTAGTTCTTTTTTTCTTTCTGCTGCATAGTATTCCATTGTGTATATGTACCATTACTTTTCATCCACTCATCTACTGATGGGCATTTAGGTTGCTTCCAACACTTGGCTATTGTCAATTGTGCTGCTATGAACATTGGGGTGCATAGGTTCTTTTGTATTGGCGTTTTGGTGTTCTTCGGGTATAGTCCAAGCAGGGGAATCACTGGATCAAAAGGCAGTTCCATTTTCAGCTTTCGTAGGAACTTACACACTGCTTTCCACAGTGGCTGCTCCAGTCTGCATTCCCACCAACAGTGTACTAGGGTTCCCTTTCCTCCACAGCCTCGCCAGGAACTGTTGTTTGTCGATCTGTTTCTGATGGCCATTCTGACCGGTGTGAGGTGATACCTCATTGTGGTTTTGATCTGCATTTCACTGATGGCTAGTGATGCCGAGCATCCTTTCAAATGTTTCTCTGTCCTCTGTATTTCCTCCTTGGTAAAGCATCTGCCCGAGTCCTTTGCTCATTTTTTGATTGGATCGTTTGTCTTCTTGGAGTGGAGTCGAGTGAGTTCTTCATATATCTTGGAGATCAAACCTCTATCTGATGTATCATTAGCGAATATATTTTCCCATAGGGTTGGCTCCTTTTTCATTTTGCTGATGTTTTCTTTTGCCATGCAGAATCTTCTTATTTTTATGAGGTCCCACTTGTTTATTCTTTCCTTTATGTCCCTTGTTTGAGGAGACATATCAGTGAAAAAATTGCTGTGTGGGATATCTGAGAGTTTCCTGCCAATGTTCTCCTCTAGGACTTTGATGGTGTTGCGACTTATATTTAAGTCTTTTATCCATCTTGAGTTTATTCTTGTGTATGGTGTCACCTGATGATCCAGTTTCAGTTTTTTGCATGTAGCCATCCAGCTCTCCCAAAACCATTTGTTGAAGAGGCTATTATGGCTCCATTTTATACTTCTACCCCCTTTGTCAAATATTAAATGTCCATAGAGACCTGGGCTTATTTCTGGGCTTTCTATTCTGTTCCACTGATCTATGGGTCTGTTCTTGTGCCAGTACCACATTGTTTTGAGTACAGTGGCTTTGTAGTACAGTTAGATGTCTGGTATTGTGATCCTTTCTACTTTGTGTTTCTTTCTCAAAATTGCTGCGGCTACTCGAAGTCGTTTATGGTTCCATATAAATTTTTGAAATGTCTCTTCTATTTCTGTGAAATATGTCATTGGTATCCTAATAGGGATTGCGTTGAATCTATAAATAGCTTGGCATAGTATGGACATTTTGATGATATTAATTCTTCCAATCCATGAGCACGGTATATGCTTCCATTTATTTGTGTCTTCCTTAATTTCTTTTTTCAATGTTGTATAGGTTTCTGCGTACAGGTCTTTTACGTCTTTGGTTAAATTTATGCATAGGTACTTTTTCTTTGTGCTATATGGAATGGTATTTTTTCTCTGATTTCTTCTTCTTCTATTACATTGCTGGTGTACAAAAATGCCTTTGATTTCTGAATGTTGACTTTGTATCCTGCTGCTTTGCCAAATTCACTTATTAGGTTGAGGAGTTTTTTTGCAGGGTCTACAGGGTTCTATTTGTACACTCTCATGTCATCTGCAAACAATGATAGCTTTGCTTCCTCCTTTCCTATTTGGATGGCTTTTATCTCTTTCTCTTGTCTGCTGTGGCAAGGACTTCTAATACGATGTTGAAAAGAAGCAGTGAGAGCAGACATCCTTGTCATGTTCGCAATCTTTGTGGGAAAACATTCAGTTTTTGCCCGTTGAGTATGATATTGGCTGTAGGTTTTTCATATATGGCCTTTATTATGTTGAGGAATGCCCCATTTATTCCCATTTTGCTGAGTGTTTTGATCATAAATGGGTGCTGTACCTTATCTAATATTTTTCTGTATCTATGAAGATGATCATGTAATTTTTGTCTTTTCTTTTATTTATGTGATGTATCACATTTACTGATTTGCGTATACTGAACCATCTCTGCATCCCTGGGATGAATCCCACTTGATCGTGGTGGATAATCTTTTTAATGTATTGCTGGATGTGGTTTCCCAATATTTTGTTGAGGATTTTAGCATCTACGTTCATCAGCGAAATTGGTCCGCAGTTTTCTTTCTTTGTAGGGTCTTTATCTGGTTTAGGGATCAGGGTGATGCTGGCCTCATAGAAAGGGTCTGGGAGTCTTCCCTCCTCTTGGATTTTTTGGAATAGTCTGAGAAAGACAGGGGTTAGCTCTTCCTTAAATGTTTTGTAAAATTCTCCTGGGAAACCGTCCAGCCCTGGGCTTTTGTGTGCCGGGAGTTTCTTGATGACTGCTTCAATTTCCCCAGCTATTATCGGTCTCTTCAAGCTTTCTGTTTCTCCCTCCTTCAGTGTTGGAAGATTATACTTTTCTAAAAACTTGTCCATTTCATCAAGATTTTCAAATTTCTTGGCATATAATTATTCATAATAGTTTCTGATGATCATTTGTATTTCTGTGGTATCAGTTGTTATTTCTCCTCTTTCATTTCTGATATTACTAATTTGGGTCCCCTCCCTTTTATTCTTGATGACTCTGCTTAAAGGCTTGTCAATTTTATTTATCTTTTCAAAGAACCAGCTGCTGGATTGGTTGTTCCTCTGAATTGTTCTTTTTATCTCTATGTCATTCAGTTCTGCTCTAACCTTCACTATTTCCTTTCTTCTACTTGCTCTGGGATTTATTTGCTGTTGTTTTTCCAGTTCTTCAAGTTGTAGTGTTAGGTCTTTTAGTTGAAATGTTTCTATCTTTTTTAGGTAAGCCTGTATTGCTATGAACTTCCCTCTCAGGATGGCCTTTGCTGTGTCCCAAAGGTTTTGGACTGTTACATGTTCATTTTCATTTGTTTCCAAAAATTTTTTGATATCTTCTCTTATCTCATTATTGACCCATTCATTGTTTAATAGTGTACTGTTTAGTCTCCATGAGTTTTCAAGTTTTTGAAGTTTCTCTTTGAGGTTGATTTTGAGTTTCAAGGCCTTGGGGTCCAAGAAAATGTTTGGTATTGTTTCAATTTTCCTGAATTTGCTGAGGTTTGCTTTGTGTCCTACCATGTGTTCTATCTTTGAAAAACTGCCATGAGCATTTGAAAAGAATGTGTATTTTTCTTCTTCGGGATGTAAGGTTCCATATATGTCAGTTCAGTCTCTTTGATTCAGTGTGTCATTCAGCGCCACAATCTGTTTATTAAGGTTTTGTTTTGAAGATCTGTCCAAAATGGACAGTGGGGTGTTGAAATCCCCTACTATCAGTGTGTTGCTGTCTATATCTTTTTTGAAGTCATCCAACAATATCCTTATATACTTGGGGGCTCCTATATTGGGAGCATATAAGTTTACAATGTTGATGTCTTCTTGATAGATTCTTCCTTTAAGTATTTTAAAATGCCCCTCTGGGTCTCTCTTTATGGCATTTGTTTTGAAATCAACATTGTCTGATACAAGTATGGCAACCCCGGCCTTTTTCTCATGCCCATTTGCTTAGAATATTTTTTTCCATCCCTTACTTTCAATCTGTGTAGGTCTCTTGCTCTAAGGTGGGTCTCCTGTAGGCAGCATATGTGTGGGTCATGTTTTCTTATCCATTCAGCTACCCTGTGTCTTTTGATTGGGGCATTCAGTCCATTCACATTGAGAGATATTACTGATAGAAACTTACTCATCTTTTCTCTTTGTACCTGTGTTCCTCTCTCTCTCATTCTTTTCCTTCATCTGCTTAAACCAGTCCCCTTAGCATATCTTGGAGTGCTGGTTTGGTAGAGATGTATTCTTTTAGTCTTCTCTTGTCTGGGAAACTCCGTATTTCTCCTTCAATTTTAATGGAGAGCCTAGCTGGGTAGAGCAGCCTTGGCTGTAGGCCCCTGCTTTTCATGGCTTGAAATATTTGTTGCCATTCCCTTCTGGATTGTAGTGTTTGTCTTGAGAAGTCAGCTCCTCGGTGTATCGGGGCCCCCTTGTATGTTACTTTCTCCTTCTCCCTTGCTGCCTTGAGGATTCTCTCTTTGTCTTTGACATTTGCCATTTTAATGATGATGTGTCTTGGAGTGTACCTCTTTGAGTCCCTCTTGAGTGGGGTCCTCTGTGCCTCCTGGATCCATGAGAGCCTTTCCCTCTTCAAATTAAGGAAATTTTCCATCATTACTTTTTTGAGGAGTTTCTCTATCCCTTGTTCCACTTCTTCTCCTTCTGGATTTCCCTATTATACGGATATTATTACATTTCAGGTTGTCCTCCATTTTCCTAAATGCCTCTTCATTCTTTTCGAGCCGTTTTTCCATTTCTTGTTCTTTCTGGAAGCTTCTTTCTACTTTATCCTCCATCTCACTGAATCGATCCTCGGCTTCATCCAGCCTGCTTTGGATTCCTTCTACTGTGTTCTTCAATTCAGAAATAGTATTCTTCATATCCTCTTGTGTCTTCTTGATAGTTTCTATGTCCTTTTCCAGGTTGATATAGTTTGTTGTAAGATCCTGATAGTTTCTCTGCAGTTTCTCATAGTAATCTTTGAGCTGGCTGAGCTCACTGAGCTTCCTTAGAACCATTGTTTTGAATTCAGTATCTGATAGTTCTCTTGCCTCTATTTCATTTAGCTCTCTCTGTGGTGAGTCCCCTTTTCTACTCATTTGGGGGGAACTTCTTTTGCTTCCCATTTTTGTGATAGTCTGGTAAGTATTTTTGTCCTTTTCTTTCTGGGCCTGCCTCTGATGATGTCAGTTGCTGACCCTATAGGACCTTGGGTTGTTTGTTGGAGCCTTCCAGGAGTCTACTGTCTGTGTCTGACTCCTGCTTGGGGCAGCTCTGTGACCCCTTGGGTCAGGGCTGGGCTATTTTTTGGGATCTCTCTGCACTCTCATGCGGGCTCCTTGAGCGCGCTCTCAGCGCAGCAGGATCCTCCGCCTGCCTGGGCTCGCATGTGCTTGCCCCAGACCAGGGGGTTTATTTGCGACCTCGCATACTCATCTGGCCCCCCTGGCTGGCAAGCTCCCCGGCACTGGTCAGTTTAGGGACTTCTATTGTGTATTTTCCCCACTTTTGGCTCTTTGGGTTGTTTCTTGCCCTCGCCAAATGGGGACTACGGAAATGGTAGGAAGTCAGCTCCAGGACTCTCCGGCTAATTCTGTCTCTGTTCTCTCCTCCAGGGACTCTAGGCAGCTCTACTAATTTTGTGGGCCGCTCCGCAATCGCGAGTGGGCGGGTCAGTTTACACCTGCCCTTGCCGCTCTGTGCACTCTCTTGCAGGCCATATCGGTGACAATCTGTGGGAGGCCTTGCGGCCAGTGCAAGCATTTGCCAGCCCTTGCGGGTCACACACACGCTTGCCAACCCTTGCTGGTTACTCGGAGCAAGTGTGCGCGCCTGCACTGGGTGTGTTGGGGGTGTCTATGTGTGCTTTTCTGCTTTTGGCTCTTTGGGGGTGTGGCCTCTTCCCGTACAATGGAGACTACGGCAAAGAGAAGGAGTCGGGACTCCCCGGTTCCTCCTCCCGTTCTTTCCCCAACGCCTCAGTTTCTAGTCTCTCCTCAGGGGTCTCTAGGCAGTTCTGTGACCCGTTCGTCCAAGGATCCACCACCTGTGCGGCCTGCATTTCAATCACAGGCAGTCTGGTTCCTGCACGCCCCTCTCTTCCTCTTTGGGGTTGCGCCTTTCCAGCCCACAATGGAGACTACAGAACGGGGAGGGGGTCAGGACTCCCCGGTTCCTTCTCCCCTTCTTTCCCGAAAGCCTCCATCTCCAGTCTCTCCTCGAGGCTCTCTCAGCTAGTGTGCAGTCAGCCCTGCATCTCACACAAGTACAAGCTGTGTGCGGAGGGCACAAAAGGCAGGTTAATTGATTCCCTTTGCCTGAGCAAGATGGTAGCTGCAGAGTGGGAGGCATGCCATCACCGGGGCTCCACCGGCCGCCGTTTCAGTTCTCTTCACAAAGTTTTCCTCACCTGTCTTTCCCCAGGCACCAGCCCACCCTGCTGCCGCCTCTACCCAGAGATCAAGGAGGGTGGCTGCCACTGCAATTTTTGCATTTGCCCTTTAAATGTCTCTTTGCATCCCCAGCCACCTGTCTCTGGCAGAGAGCGCCTGTAAGCTTTTCGGGGTTGCGTTTTGTCTGTATTTTCTTGGCTTTAACTGATCTGGTTTAGGGGTTCCTGTTTATGATTCAGACCCCGTTCTTCTCGGGGGAAGCTAACTGGCCGTTTCAATGTCCCTCTGGTTCCAGTGCCCATGGGCACCAGCCCACTCTCTCGAGCCTCCACCACACTTCTCACCCGTTGGGATGTGTTAGAGTAGAATCCACTGTCTGCGGCACCAAGGCTCCTCTCCCACTATCGCTCCACTGCTTTCCAGGTGTAACTCCATTATTTAGTTGCAATTCCAGTTTGGTTTTGGGAGGAGGTCAGCGTGACTCCCATTCACTCCTCCACCATCTTCTCTCTCCTAATCTATTTTTAACAATTCTTAATGCAGATGTGGGAATATAAGTTCAGTAAATACTTGTTGAGGAATTGCTTACCCTAATGGGTTCCAAGAAGCTCTCACTTCATTCCAAATTCCTCTCAAAGCAAATAAATTTATAACAAATTCACAGATTACTTGTTTTGCCATAAATTATTATTAAACATTAAAATTTGTGTTACTTTTGTTTTTGTAATTGAGGCTATGTACATAAAGCAAAACTATCACTTAAATCATGGTGAGCAACTAAATGAAAATGGAGATAAATTGGTTATGATACCTGGATTTGGGATGTTTTGTCCACCTGAGGAAATTATGTTAAAAAGCACAGTCAGCCTCGTATTTGCCCCTGCCACTTAAGCCAGACAAAATTTGAATATGCTGCTTTCTTATCCATTGACACATTTGATTTTCACCATAACCCTGACAAGTTGGTAGAGAAGTATTACCATATTTTTTGTCTCTAATATGCCATAAATTATAAAGTAAACTATCTATTTAATTATAACTTTTCTCAGAAAAATAAATGCCATGTTAAATGGATTATAAGACTTAATCCATTTCACACTTTGGAGTGTGAAAACCAAATTTTTGTCTTAGACCTGTGGACATGTTATATTTTGAAAATGGGTAAAATGAGAGCTAGAACATAGCTATTAAGTGGGGTATGCCAGAGAAAAACTTAATGCTTTTGATAGGTAGATCAGCCTTTTTAAAATTCTAATAAATTTTCCTAATGTATGTTCAATAAAATAAAAATATTCTAAGAACATCGATAAGAAGGGAAAAAATTTCTGTACTTCATTTGAGAAAATCTGAGTAAAAAAATAGGTTTTTTACTGTATATCTTTCAGAGCTTTAAGTATGCCAATCAGTGTACATCATGAATTTCTAAAATAAGATTATATTATACAGCATTGCACAAAGTTATTTGACCATAGAACATTTTTCTCCCTACAGAAGCTCTGAGTCTCTCACAGCATTAAAGAATTAAATACTACTCTGCTGCCTAGAGCTTTCTTTCTTTCTTCTTGTCATTCAGATGCCCCTGATATGTTTCTCTACTTTTATAAAGGTGGGCACATTAATCTAATAACTAATTTCATTTCTATGAATTACTGGTTTTGCTCTTATCTTCAATTTATTTGCTTTCTCCTTTTTACCATCAGGTTTCATTTCTGATTCCAGAATTTATATGATGGCAATTTAAAAGGAGGATTAAGAACTAATGTATATATTTAAAAAATAAAAGGATAAAAAAGAACTAAAGTATATGTTCAATATTTAGCTAAAGGGTAGGGGACACTTGTTTATGGGGTAAATTCAAAATAACTTTTTCTTGTGTTTCTTATTTTCAGTCTGATGGAGCCATTCTAATTCAACCTAGCAGGTTATGTTGAGTGCTTGCTGAGTATGCTGGCAGAGGCTGGGTTTATCAAATGATTCACAAGCTTCCCTAAATTCTTGCCTGAACACTTCTTAAGTTTATAAGAATGATTTTATGGCAGGATCAGAATACTCGGATTCACTTATTTGCAGTTAGCATTTCCTGAGACACTTGAACTATGAGCCCCCATAACTATGAGGTCTTTATTAAATATAATGAGCTGGTAATATTGTATATGATAAAAAATAAAACAGTAGATCTTATTAGTGCTTATACTAAGTTTCAACTATCTTACTATTTGCCAAACACTATTTAAAAATCTTCATATATATGATCTTATTTAATTCTTATAAATGATCTATGGAAAGGTACTATTTCAAAATCCCAACTTTTTAAAATTTATTTCTTTTATTTTAATTTTACACATATTTTTGTCTCCATTTACCTGCCAACACTTTCTCCTGCCCGACCCACACCCCTTCTCACCTCAATCCTTCCTCACCTTGGCTTCTTTCATGGGTCCTTCACACCTGTTCCTTGATCTGATCCTTCCCCTTCCCCTCCCCACTTCCCCCCTCCCTCTTTCCCTCCCTCCCTCCCTCATGTACCCATTGGTTTCTTCATTCTTTTACTGTTGCTGGTCATATTTTCCTTGCCTGCTTGCTTTGCTGATTAGGTTCCACTTATAGGTGAGATCATATGGTATTTGTCTTTGACCGCCTGGCTTATTTCATTTAGCAAAATGCTCTCCAGTTCCATCCATGCTGTTGTGAAGGGTAGTAGTTCTTTATTTCTTTCTGCTGCATAGTATTCCATTGTGTAAATGTAGCATAGTTTTTTGATCCACTCATTTACTGTTGGGCACTGAGGTTGCTTCTAACATTTAGCTATTGTGAATTGTGCTGCTGTGAACATTGGGGTTCATAGGTCCTTTGCATTTGTATTTTTGGAATCTTAGGGTATAGTCCCAACAGTGAAATTGCTGGGTCAAAAGGCAGTTCCATATTTAGCTTTTTGAGGAAATTCCAAACTGTTTTCCATAGTGGCTGCACCAGTCTGCATTCCCACCAACAGTGTACTAGGGTCCCCTTTTATCCACAACCTGGCCAGGACCCTTTGTTTTTTTATTTATCTATGATGGCCATTCTGATAGGTGTGAAGTGGTATCTCATTGTGGTTATAATTTGCATTTCGCTGATGGCTAGTCATGATGAGAATCCTTTCATATGTCTCTGGGCCCTGTGTATGTCCTCCTTGGACAAGTGTTTGCCCAGGTCCTTTGCCCATTTTTTAATTGGATTGTTTGTCTTTCTGGAGTCAAGTCATGTGAGTTCTTTATATAATTTGGAGATCAAACCTCTGACTGAAGTATCATTGGCAAATATATTTTCTCATGCAGTTGGCTCCCTTTTCATTTTCCTGATGTTTTCTTTAGCTGTGTGGAAGATTTTTATTTTGATGAAGTTTCATTTGTTTATTGTTTCCTTTAAGTCCCTAGCTCTAGGGGACATATTGGTGAAAATATTGCTGCATGGGATAGCTGAGAGTTTCCTGCCTATGTTCTCCTCTAGGACTTTTATGGTGTAGCAACTTGTATTTAAGTCTTTTATCCACTTTGAGTTTATTTTTGTGTATGGTTTAATTTAGTGGTTGACTTTCAATTTTCTGCGTGTAGATATGCAGCTCTCCCAACACCATTTGTTGAAGAGGCTATATTTACTCCATTTTATGCTTCTGCACCATTTGTCAAATATTAATTGACCATAGAGACATGGGTTTATTTCTGGGCTCGCTATTGTGTTCTATTGATCTATGTGTCTGTTCTTATGCCAGTACCAGACTGTCTTGATTATAGTAGCCTCATAACATAGTTTGATGTCAGCTATTGTAATCTGTCTTACTTTGTTTTTCTTTCTCAAAATTGCTGTGGCTATTCGGATCATTTATGGTTCCATATAAACTTTTGAAATGTTTGTTCTATATCTGTGAAATATGCCATTGGTATTTTTATAGGGATTGCATTGACTCTATAAATTGCTTTGTGTAGTATGGACATTATGATGATGTTGATTATTCCAATCCAGGGACACGGTATATGCTTCCATTTATTTGTGCCTTCCTTAATTTCTTCTGTGTTGTATAGTTTTCTGTGTATAGGTCTTTTACTTCCTTGGTTAAATTTTTTCCTAGGTACTTTATTTTTCTTGTTGCTATAGCAAAGGGGATTTTTTCCCCTGATTTATGATTCTGATATTTCATTTTTGATTAACAAAAAAGGTTTCAATTTCTGCATATTGACTTTGTATCCTGCTGTTTTGCCAAATTCACTTATGAGGTCGAGTATTTTTATCGAGAAGTCTATGGGGTTTTCCTTGTACACTATCATGTCATCTGCAAACAATGATAGATTTACTTCATCCTTTCTAATTTCAAAGCCTTGTATTTCTTTTTCTTGTCTGGTAGCTGTGGCTAGGACATCCAATACTATGTTGAATAGAAGTGGTGAAAGCATACATCCTTGTCTTGCTCTTGAGCTTAGTGGGAAAGCTTTTAATTTTTGCCCGTTAAGTATGATGTTGGCTTTAGGTTTTCCATATATAGCTTTTATGATCTTGAAGTATGCCCCCTTTATTCCCACTTTGCTGTCTTTATCATAAATGGGTGCTGTACCTTATGAAATGCTTTTTCCACATCTGCTGATATGATCATGTGAAATTGGTCTTCCCTTTCTTTTATGTGATGTATTATGTTTATTGATTTGTGAAAATTGAACCATCTTTTCATCCCTGGGGTGAATCCCACTTGATCATAGTGTATGATCTTTTTGATGTATTGCTGGATGCAGTTTGCCAATATTTTGTTGAGGATTTTAGCATCTATTTTCATCAGGGATATTGGCCTGTAGTTTTCTTTCTTGGTTGTGTCTTTATGTGGTTTTGGGATTAGGATGATGCTGGCCTGAAAAATGGAGTTTGGGCGACTTCCCTCTTCTTGAATCTTTTGGAATAGTCTGAGAAGGACAGGGGTTAGCTCCTCATTAAATGTTTTGTAAAATTCTCCTGTGAATCCGTCGGGTCCGGGGCTTTTCTGTGCTGGGAGCTTTTTGATTATTGCTTCAATTTCACCAGCTGTTATCTGTCTGTTCAGGCTTTCTGCTTCATCTTCATTCAGTGTTGAAAGGTTATATTGTTCTAGAAATTTGTCCATTTCATCAAGATTTTCAAATTTCTTGACATATAATTGTTTGTAGTAATTTCTTACAATCCTTTGTATTTCTGTGGTATTAGTTGTTGTTTCTCCCCTTTCATTTCTGATATGATTTACTTGGGTCCTCTCCCATTTTTTCTTCATGGGTCTGTTTACAGGATTGTCGATTTTGTTTATTTTTTCAAAGAACCAGCTCCTGGATTGATTGATCCTTTGAATTGTTCTTTTTGTCTCTATGTCTCCCAATTCTGGTCTGATTATGATTATTTCCTTTTTTCTACTCGTTCTGGGATTTATTTGTTGTTGTTTTTCCAATTCTTAAACCTGGAGTATAGGTCATTTATTTGAACCATTTCTATCTTTTTTAGGTAGGCCTGCATTGCTATGAACTTTCTTCTCAGGACTGCCTTCACTGTGTCTGATAGGTTTGGGACTGTTGTGTGTTCATTTTCATTTGTTTCCAGAAACTTTTTGATTACTTCTTTGATGTCTTTATTGACCCATTCACTGTGTACTAGCATGCTATTAAATCTCCATGGCTTTGAATGTTCTTAAGTTTTTTCCTTGAGGTTGGTTTCCAGTTTCAAGCCCCTGTGGCCCAAGAAAATGCTTGTTATAATTTTGATTTTCCTGAATTTGCTGAGGCTTTTTTGTGTCCCCTCATGTGGCCTATCTTTGAAAATGTTCCATCTGAATTTAAAAAGATTGTGTATTTTGCTTCTTTGAGATGAAAAGTTCTACATATGTCAGCTAAGTGCATTTGATCTAAGGCGTCTTTCAGTTCCACAATATCCTTGTTCATATTTTGTTTGGAAGATCTATCCATTTTTGACAATGAGGTGTTAAAATCCCTTACTGTCAGTGTGTTACTTTCTATATCTTAGTTGAAATCTTCCAAGATTTTCGTTATATATCTGGGTGTTCGTATGTTGGGTGCATATATGTTTATAATGTTTATGTCTTCTTGATGAATTATTCCTTTGAATATTATAAAGTGTCCTTCTGGGTCACTTTTTATGGTCTTTGTTTTGAAATCTATTTTGGCTGATATAAGTATTGCTACCCCTGCTAGATTTCCCTGTCCATTTCATTGGGATTTTTTTTTCCATCCCTTTACTTTTAGCCTGTGTAGGTCCTTATTTCTGAGGTGGGTCTCTTGTAGGCAGCATATGTGTGGGTCATGTTTTCTTATCCATTCAGCTATCCTGTGTCTTTTGATTGGGGGCATTTAATACATTTACATTTAAAGTCATTATTGATAGGTACTTACTCATTTTTTCTCTTTGTACCTATGATCCTCTCTGTATCACTCTTTTTCTTTATTTTCTTAAACCAGTCCCTTTAGCATATCTTGTAGTGCTGGTTTGGTGGAGGTATTATCTTTTAGCTTTCCTTTGTCTGGGAAACTCCTTACTTTGCCTTCTATTTCAATAGAGAGCCTTGCTGTGTAGAATAGTCTTGGCTGCAAGTCCTTGCTTTCATTACTTGAAATATTTTTTGCAATTCTCTTCTGGCTTGTAGTGTTTCTGTTGAGAAGTCATCGGATAACCCTATCGGGGCTCCCTTGTATGTTACTACCTCTTTCTCCCTTCCTGCCTTTTGAATTCTGTCTGTCTTTGATATTTGCCATTGTAATGATGACATGTCTTAGAGTGGGCCTCATTCGGTTCCTCTTTAATGGGACCCTGTGTGCTTCCTCGACTTGCGTGACATTTTCTCTCCTCCAATTAGGGAAGCTTTCCATCATGACTTTTTCAAACAGGTTCTCTATCCCTTCCTTCTCCTCTTCTCCTTCTGGTATCCCTATTATATGGATATCATTACCTTTCAGGCTGTCCTGCATTTCCCTCAATGCATCTTCATTCTTTTTCACTCCTTTTTCCTTGTCTTGCTCTTTCTAGGAGCTTTTTTCTCCCTTGTCTTTCAGCTCGCTGATTCGATCCTCGGCTTCATCTAGCCTGTTTTTTATTTCTCCTACTGTGTTCTTCAACTCATAAATTCTATTCTTCATTTCCTCTTGCCTCTTATTGGTAGTTTCTATGTCTTTTTTCATACTGATATAATTTGCAATAAGTTCCTCATAGTTTCCCTGTAGTTTTTTGTCATTCTCTTTGAGCTCATTGAGCTCACTGAGCTTACTTAGGACCATTGTTTTGAACTCAGTATCTGATAGTTGACTTGCCTCTATTTCATTTTGTTCTCTTTGTGGGGATTCCTGCTTTCCCTTCTATTGGGAGTTGTTTCTTTTTCTTTCCATTGTTTGTGAGACTCTTCTTTTTTGTTTCTGCTTCTTAAATTGGTCCATTTTAACTTCCTGACTTTGTGGTGTGAACTTCTATGGCAGGAGACCACTTTTTTTTTTTTCTTTTCTTTCTGGGTCTGCCTCTGATGATGTAAGGTGTTGATCTTATCTCACCTTAGGCAGTCTTTTTGGGACTTCCAGGAATCTACTGTCCATGTCTGTCTCCACCATTTGTTAATCTAGTCTCTCTGCCCTCAGCAGTCAGGTCAGGGTGGACTCCTTCTTGTGGCAGGGCTGTTGTGTCATTTCATGCTGCTACCACTCAGGAGAGTGGTCTCTGCTTGAGCAATATGGCTGCTGCCATATGGAGCAGGAGTCAGCACCACGGTCCCCCGGCTACTCACTCAGTTCTCTCCCCAACATCTCCATCACCAGACTTTCCTCAAGTGTCTCTAGACCACTCTGCTTCCCCTCTAGCCAGGGATCTACTATCCATGATTGCCGCTCTGTATTTAGCACTCATGCCTCCACAAAACTGGGCTGGGGCCGAGTCTCCTGGTGACATGGCTATTGTGTCCTTTCACGGTGCTGCCACTCAGGGGAGTGGTCTGCCTGAACAAGATGGCTGCTGCCAAATGGGCATGTGTCAGCACCAAGAGACCCCCATTTACTTCCTCAGTTTTCTCCCCAAGGCCTCCATCGCCAGACCTTCATCAAGCATCTCTAGACCACTGCATCCCCATTAGCCAAGGATCCACTATCTGTGACTGCCCCTCTGTACTCAGCAATCAGTCTTGTCCAACACCAGGCCAGGCCAAGCCTCCTAGGGGCAGAACTATTGTTCAAATTCCCAACTTTTAAATGTGATAAAAATAAAGCATGGGGATATTGACCCACAATTACAGTTAACAAATGATGGAGATGGCTATTTTAGTTGTTAACTGCTTTAAATGTACTCCTGTCCTTCCCTTTCCCTGCTTTTCAACACAGGTAACTACATTTCCAGGGTCACCTGTCCTCTAGCTTTTGAGTAGGTTTAATCAATGCAAAAATAGCTAATGTGTGTCTCTCTCTTCTCTCCCTCCCTCTTTCTCCATCTCTCCTTCTCTCCCTTCCACCCTCCCTTCTACTGGTATCATCTCTGGAAACATTTATGTCTTTTCCACCTATATATGGACAGCTCTTCCTCTGTAGCCTCAGATCTTTCTGGGAAGCCCTTGCCTGTATTTTAGCTTCAACCAGATAGCCTGGCTTCAAGATTTTGATAATATCTCCTCCTCCTATTGTCCATCTACCCCTAAAAGTGGAAGCAGCTTCCTGTTGTTACTAATCGCTTGGTGGTCTCATCATCCCCTGCTTGATTTCTCAACAAGTCTACTACTCATTTAACCTATCCCCTGTATTAAATTCCCCTTAGCTGAAAGATCTAGAGTAGTTTCTGTTTTTCTTGTGAAGACTCTAACAGATAAAGCTTTCAACTCTGTCTAGTCCTAGAGTCCATGAACTTAAAAAACACTATCTTGCTCTTGCATAACAGTTTCATTCCATGAAATTTCACAAAGATTCTAACAGATGCAAAATCCAACCTGGAAACTGACTTATTTAAATCCTGGTTGGTCAAGGGCAGCCGATAACTACCTCCAGGTCCCCACACTAGACTGTAAGCTCTGTGAGGATAGTAATTCATACATGTTTCATTCATTGCTGTATCCCCAGCACATGATACAATTGCTGGCACATAGTAGGTACACAATGCATGTTTGTTGAAACACAACTTAAAATCCATTTCTTTTTGTTCTCATGTAAATAAAACTGATAATAAAATCTGTTTAATCATATTTATTCAGTACTATATATATACTATACTACATTATATATATTAACAGCAAATGCAGGTTTAGGAATAAGACTGTCTGGGTTCAAATCCCAGTCTCACCATTCCTTAGCTACCTGAATTTGGGAATGTTGCTTAATCTCTCTGACCTGCTAAAATGAGGATAATGTGGGATATGTTTTATAAGGTTCTTGCAAAAATTGAATTTGATAATATATGTAAAGTGCCTAGTATAGGCCTGAAACGTGACAATTAGGAAGCAGATGTTGTTATTAATATTGTTGTTGTATTGTTACTATTATTGTTATGATTGTTATTATCATTTATTCTTCCCCTTTATGAAATGAATGCTCATGTTGGAACATTTCTTCAGGATTCAGAAACTGCTTTTTAAACTAATTTTTTTACCTACAAGACCGTTCAGCCTTTGCTTTCTCTATGCTTCCCTCCTGTACAGCCTGAAGGCTTTAAAACTACAGAC
This sequence comes from Pteronotus mesoamericanus, assembly GCF_021234165.1. NCBI lineage: Eukaryota > Metazoa > Chordata > Mammalia > Chiroptera > Mormoopidae > Pteronotus > Pteronotus mesoamericanus. Next base: position 2,378,093 of record NW_026555150.1, read on the forward strand.
TTTAAGACCATAAAGTCCTTGTGCCTCACTGACAGTAGGGAAGATTTGGAGTTATTTTATCTGTCTTAAACCTGATACCAGCTCATTGTTAGCACATATTCCATGAGCCTTAACTTCCTTCTTGCTTTCTGCAAGGTTTAGCGTGTATATCTTACTGGAATTCTGCCCCTGTTTTCAGATTACAGTTCCAATTCTCTGGTGGCTTGAGAGTGAGTCTCAAACTCTGACTCCGTGACACCCCTTACTAATGGGACAGAATTTTTATTCTTTGCTTTCAATCAAATAGATCTTATAGAACTATAGTGCTGCCATATTTCTACATATAGAGCTAACCATTGCTTGGAAACTTCTGCTAATGAGCATACATGTACCATCAAATCATATTGGACCACCCTCACCCTTGGAGATCTGTGAGAACTAGCCCTGAACTTGCTACACTGCTATGAACACTACAACATTAACTGCTAACTTGGTCCTTTAGAAACTATTGCTAAATTGATTTAGTTCCATACCCTTGGCCATATTCTCTTCTGGATTATTTCCCTCCCCTACTGACCCTCTAACGTCTTAGTTGGTTTTGTAGCCCAGCATATAAGGATGATAACAGTGTTCACCCCAGGGCTCTATGCAATTAGGTACATCCCACAGTTTTGTAAATGAAAATGCTGAATTCGTTATATCCCCAAACCATTCAGCTAAGTCTACTCCCTGCTTTTCTTCTGTCCCTCCCTCCCCTCCATCCTTCCTTCTCTCCTTCCTTCAAAAAATATTTATTTAGCACTTTCTTACATTCCCTCTGCTAGGGATAGGAGATACAGTGCCAAATTTTAAAAAATCTGTAACCTCAAAGAACTTATGTTCTGCAGAGTTGGGGTTCATCAGGAAAAGTTTCTGAAGATTTCCAGGCCTCTTCCTATTCTCTACATCCTTCTGGAAAGTTATTTCAAAGATTATATATTACTAATCTACTGACTTCCACAATGATTCTCTTGCAAAAATAAAGTGAATTTTGTGGTGCCAGTAACATCAGAAATAAAGTTATGAACATCCTTACCCATTTACACACAAATCTACAAGTACTAAAAGAAAATAACTATTTTCATTTCAGAAAAATCTATGCTCCAAAATGTCAAAGCCTTTATAGACTTAGTTCTGTTTAAGAATGAAATAACTAGTTACCCAGTTAATTTGGCTCATCAAGTCAGACATTTGACAATATTCTAAAATGTAGGAAAATAAAATGAGCATAATGTCTGACCAGTCTTCAGGTCAGTAGCTGCCCTTTCTAATAGAGTTCATAATCTATTTAGAATGTCCAGTCCAGTCCAGAGTAACTAGGATGGCCAGACAAATCTTTCAAGAGAAAATACCCCATCACATTTGCATCTTTCATTATTAATAAGTAATTAATCATCAGATTCTACCTCAGCACTATAAGAATTTTTAAAATAATTTATTGTACAAATATCCAAGGAGAAAAGGTCTCCAAAGACATAATAATATGCATAATATACATTTTAATTAGAAGGGAATTTAGATATTTATTTAGGCCATATTCACATGCAAGTTATTTTTAATGATGGAAAGCTGCTTTGGTGAGCTAATTATAATAAATTACTAATGGTGCTTTCAAACATTAGGTGTTCAGCCAAAATGATCAATAGATCAAAAGTCAAGCTCAGACATAATTGCAATGCTTTATATGAACTTCTTATGGAATTGAAAAGGGCCCTCTTTATCCTATTTTACCAGAGAATGAGTCCTCCAAATCCTTGGAGAATGAGTCCTTAATACACTTGGCACTCCAAGCCAAATGCATTAAGACTGTCTCAGCATTGGCAAAGCCACTTTGAGATAGAGATGTATGAGCCCCTAAATCCTCAGGTATGGGACTCTGGCCTTTCCCATTACACACTTAATTCTCAGAAGAACTGGGGTGCTGATACAATGTTGAAATATCCCAACTAAACTTCACTTTTCTCAGAAATCAATCTTGGAACATGAGGTGCTAGGCTTGATGAAAACCAGTTAGATGAAAATTTAATTTTGAAAATTATCTATTTTCACACTCACTGTGAGTGAGAAATGAAAACAGGGTAATTTCTATATGACCACAAATTAAATGCGACATAAATATATCTAGAACCAGGCAAAGCCCATTTTTTAAAACATGAGTTAAACAATTGGAGTCCTTGCTGTTCAAAATAATCTTGCTCAAAAGTGAAAGCACAGATCCATAGACCAGCGGAACAGAATAGAAAGCCCAGAAATAAGCCCAGGTCTATAGGGGCATCTAATATTTGACAAAGGGGGCAGAAGCATAAAATGGAGCAATAATAGCCTCTTCAACAAATGGTGTTGGGAGAGCTGGACGGCTACATGCAAAAAATTGAAATTGGATCATCAGCTGACACCATACACAAGAATAAACTCAAGATGGATAAAAGACTTAAATATAAGTCGCAACACCATCAAAGTCCTAGAGGAGAACATTAGCAGGAAACTCTCAGATATCCCACACAGCAATTTTTTCACTGATATGTCTCCTAAAGCACGGGACATAAAGGAAAAAATAAACAAGTGGGACCTTATCAAAACAAGAAGATTCTGCACGGCTAAAGAAAACATCAGCAAAATGAAAAGGGAGCCAACCCTATGGGAAAATATATTCGCTAATGATACATCAGATAGAGGTTTGATCTCCAAGATATATAAAGAACTCACTCGACTCTGCTCCAAGAAGACAAATGATCCTATCAAAAAATGGGCAAAGGACCTGGCCAGACACTTTTCCAAGGAGGAGATACAGAGGGCCCAGAGACATTTGAAAGGATGCTCGGCATCACTAGCCATCAGAGAAATGCAGATCAAAACCACCATGAGGTACCACCTCACACCGGTCAGAATGGCCATCAGAAACAGATCCACAAACAACAGGTGATGGAGAGGCTGTGGAGAAAAGGGAACCCTAGTACACTGCTGGTGGGAATGCAGACTGGTGTAGCCACTATGGAAAGCAGTGTGGAATTTCCTCCAAAAGCTGAAAATGGAACTGCCTTTTGATCCAGTGATTCCCCTGCTGGGACTATACCCTAAGAACACCAAAACGCCAATACAAAAGAACCTATGCATCCCAATGTTCATAGTAGCACAATTGACAATAGCCAAGTGTTGGAAGCAACCTAAATGCCCACCAGTAGATGAGTGGATCAAAAAGTAATGGTACATATACACAATGGAATACTACGCAGCAGAAAGAAAAAAAGAACTACTAAACTTCGCGACAGCATGGATGGAACTGGAGAGCATTATGCTAAGCGAAATAAGCCAGAGGGTGAAAGACAAATACCATATGATCTCACCTATAAGTGGAACCTAACCAACAATACAAAGATGCAAGGAAAATAAGACCAGCAACACTGAAAGGAAAAGAAATCAACAGAGACAAGAGGGAAGGGGGGGCGGGGAAAAGGAAGGGAAGGGGAAAGTCAAGGAACATATAGCAAGGACTCATGGACAAAACCAAAGGGGAAGAGCTTAGGGAGAGAAGGAGGGAGGGGGCAAGGGAAAGTGGTGCAGGGTAGGCAGAGACAAATGTATTTGAAAAAATAAATTAAAATTAAATTAAAAAAAATTAAAAATTAAAAATAAATTAAAAATTAAAAAAAAGAGTGAAAGCATTTTTCTGTTTTAGACCTCATCACAAAAGTACCTGGTTCTGTGCATTGTAAAACATTCCAGGGTAAGTAAGACCTCCCACATTTATTTCATATTTTGAAAGCATGGACCAGAATAAAAATAGGATATGCCCAGAAATGCTTGTTCCCAGATTGTCAGAGAATGTCCCAGATATACAGTTTTTAAATGTATGTTTCATTACTAAGTACTGTAAGAGGTAAATAAAGTAATTGAACACTTGCCTGTCCACCACTCAGTTTGTGAAATAAAACTTCACACATAAATGGAAGCCACCTGTACAGTGCATCTCTTCTATTTTCTCTTCCCTCCCTCCTTCCTCAGAAGTAAACACTATAGTAAATTTGCTGTTTGATATTTCCACATATGAGGTATGTTTTATACTATTTTTATACATATATAATCATAAATAACATTATTTTGTGCTTTATGGTATCATACTCTATGTATTTTTCCATAAACTGTATTCTTGTATTCACTCAATATTGTGATTTTTGAGATTCATCTATGTTGATGTAAATAGTTCTAATTGAATCATTTGTTCTTCTTTATAAACTCCATTGTATCATATACCACAAGTTTATAATCTTTTCTCTATTATGGACATTCAGGTTGTTTCCACCTTTTTGCTATTACAAATAATACTCCTGTGAGAATGATTCCTAACATTCATGTTCAATAGTTTCCTTAGGATGAGCACCTAGGCATGGAATTTCTGGATTGCAGGGTATGTGCACATCTCCAGCTTTATCAAATAATGCCAATTGTTTTCCAGCCTGATTGTACCAATTCACATGTCCATCAGCTGTAAGAATGTTTCCATTGCATATTTTTCAAAAATTTTTTTTTAGCTCAGTTTCTATAATATTGAAAGAAACATTTAAAACATGGTCCCAAGCCATTAAAATTGATTATCTGGGGTCCACTCTGGAATCACAATGGATCATTTTTAGCTCCTCCTTATCAGTTTATCCAATCTCAGGACAAAATAGGGAAGCATGTGATATTTGGCTTTGTATGTTGTACTTCTTCCTCTGTACTTGCAGCTCCCAATGATTTGATGACTCTCCTTAAGAACACTCATGCCATTACTAGTCACTACTTCATGCTCCAGCCAGCTCCCATTCCCATTATAGCTTACTTGTCAATCCCTGACTCATTCATTTATTCATTCAGTCATCCAGTCAAGGGTTCAAAAATATGTAGCACATGCTTAAAATTTTCCAGTCACTATCTAATAGGGTTAAAATAGAAGGGAAGGGTCAGAATGGACAAAACTGGTACCCTTTCTGCCTTATGTTTCAACCTTCTTCTCTTTGTCATAAAATCTGATAAATTAAGGTAAGAAAAGAACAAGTATTAACTGAGTACCACTATGAGCTAATGTGTATTGCATGTATGATGCTTTTAAAGTAACATGACCATCAATGACCCAAAGGAAGGGAAGTAGGAATTAGGCTGTCATTTATTGAGTACCAATGAGTTTTAGGCACAAAGTTATTTCTTTTTATTTCTACAAAAGTACTGTGACATAAAGTGTATTATTATTCACAATTAATGACAAGGAAACCAAACCTCAGAGAAAATCAGTGACTTGTCCAAGGTCTGATAATAAGAGCCTGATCTAAGATTCAAATCCTCATCTTACCTTACTACTCTAAGGCCCCTTATGGCTGATAGTAGGACTCTTAAATATCATAAACCAGACAAGGAAGCATCGTTTCCCATTTAAACCACAATATGCAGGCTAGACAGGATGTAATTTGCTGATGTGATTTTTGCCAACAAAATATCAAAGGAATATTTAATCACTGTGAGTAAGCTGAGATTCTATTGCCCATTATAGATGGTGCTTCCCTCAGGACAAGGTCATGGCACACAAGGCTTGATTCACTGCCCAGTCTGCCTTTGTGTCATGAGACTATCCCTCCCTAGAAATTTCCCTAACATCCCCTAATGAAGAGTAAGATCAACGTAAAACTGTCTGTGAGGCCATTGTCAGTCTCTGAATTCTCTTTTGAAAATATAGGACTGAATGCGAAAGGTGGGGGTAGGTAGAGGAAGGGAGAGTAATGAGAGAAAAATGGGGACAACTGTAATTGAACAATAAAAAATAAATGAACAAATAAATTGGAGAATCAAGATGGCAGAGGAGTGAGTGGAAGTCACACGGACATCCTCCCAGGACCAACTTGGAATTACAGCTAAATTGTGGAGAAATCACCAGAACAAACAACTGAACAATAGCAAGAGAGGAGGCTTGTAACCTCAGAGATGGAAGAATCGGCTTTAGCGCATTATACCTGGTAAGCAGTGCGGTAGAGGCTCGAGAAGGCCGGTGGGGCACCCATGGGCAGCAGTACAAGAAGGATACTGGAATGGCCAGTTGGATCCCCCTGAGAAGAGTGGGGTCTAAATCAAAAGCAGGGATCTCTAGCCCACAGAACCAGAGACCAAAAAGTACACAGAAAATAGCCAGCTGTGAAAAGCGACAGGGTTGCTCTCCGCCAGAGACAGGCAACTGGAAACCCAAAGAATCGATTAAAGGGCCAACACATAAATTTTTATTTGCAGCCATTTACCCTGGTCTCCGGCAAAGGCAGGGGCAGAGTGGGCTAGAGATGCCTAAGGAGAGACTGGGGAAGGAAGCTTTGGGGAGAGAACTGAGAGAGGAGCCAGCAGGATCTCAGTGCTGACTCATCCCCTATGTGGCAGCAGCCATTTTTCTCAGGAAAAGACCACTCCCCCTGAGCGGCACCAGCCTCAAAAGACCCCACAGCCCCACCCCCAGGTGGGATTCCACTCTGCCTTGTGCTATCTAAGATGTTTGCTGAGTACAAAGTGGCAGCAACAGACAGTAGATCCCTTGCTAAAGGGGGCACAGAGAGGTCTGGCGACACTTGAGGAGAGACTGGAGACAGAGGTTTTGGGGAGAGAATGGAGAGAGTACCTGGTGGGATCCCAGCACAGACTCTTCCCCCATACGTGGAAGTGTGAGAGGACCCAATAACCCTGCCCCCAGGAGGGACTCTGCCCCGCCCTGAGCTGTCTAAGGTCGCCTCTGAGTGCAGAGTGAATAGATTAACAGCTGAAGGAGATAGCCACAGACAGTAGATAATTGGAAGTATCGCTCAGACTGCCTAAGGTCAGACAGGGTCAACATCTGACCTCATCAGAGGCAGATCCAGAAAGTAAAAACAGGGGTCTCCAACCATAGAAGTTCACACCACAAAGTCAGGAAATCAAGACAGATCAACTTAAGAATCAGAAGCAAAAGATAAGACAAAAAAAGGGGGAAGACAAAGAAATACACTCCACTCAGAGGGAAAGGAGGAATCCCCAGAAAGTGAACTAAATGAAATAGAGGCAATGAAACTATCAGATACTGAGTTCCAAACAACAGTTCTGAGGAAGCTCAATGAGCTCAGTGAGCTCAGAGAGAATTATGAAAAACGACAGGGAAACTACGAGGAACTTACTGCAAACTATATCAGCATGAAAAAAGATATAAAAACTATCAATAAGAGACAAGAAGAAATGAAGAATAGAATTTCTGAATTTAATAACACAGTTGGAAGAATCAAAAGCAGGCTAGATGAAGCTGAGGACTGAATCAGCAAGCTGAAGGACAAGGTAGAATAAAACCTCCCAGAAAGAACAAGAAAATGAAAAAAAAAAAAAAAGAATGAAGAGGCATTGCGGGAAATGCAGGACAACCTGAAATGTAAAAATATCCGTATAATAGGGATACCAGAAGAAGAAGAGAATGAGGAAGGGATAGAAAACCTGCTTGAAAAATAATGATGGAGAACTTCCCTAATTGGAGGAGAAAAAAAGTTACCCAAATCCAGGAAGCACAGAGGGCCCCATTCAAGAAGAACCCAATGAGGCCCACTCCAAGACATATCATCAGGAAAATGGCAAATATCAAAGACAGAGAATCCTAAAGCAAGCAAGGGAGAAAGAGGTAGCAACATATAAGGGAGCCCCAATATGGCTAGCAGCTGACTTCCCAACAGAAACTCTGCAAGGCGGAAGAGAATGGCAAGTAAGATTCCAAGTATTGAAAAGCAAAGGCCTGCAACCAAGACTCCTCTACCCACCAAGACTCTCAATTAAAATGGAAGGCAAAATAAGGAGTTTCCTAGACAAAAGATGGCTGAAATAATACACCTCCACCAAACCAGCACTGCAAAATATGGTAAAGGGAGTGCTCTAAGATGAAGAAAAAGTTTCTATGAATACTCAGTTCCTTTCAGAGTTGCCAATACTTGATCTTACCAATGTTTTTAATATTTATTAATCTGATTGTGACAATGATGTTATTTTAACTTTTCCTTTACTATTTGTTGAAACTAAACCTGTTTTAGTATATTTCTTGCCTATTTCTATTATTTAAAAAAAAAAGCTTTAAATGACTTTTTGGTATTCTTGATCCATTTATTGATTAAAGGTTTGTAGAACATTTTTCCAAAACAAAACAAAAACCTATTAACCATGTTTTAGATGTGTTGCAAATACTTTTCTATTCTATTCCTTGTCGTTTAACTTTTTTTATATGTATATTACTATATTTTGAATATTTTACCTCAGTTCATGAAAAATATTAGTTCTCTTTTCTTTTAAAATTCCTTAGATTCTACACATTGATTTTTAACTCACCTGAATATTTCTTGTATAATATTTGAAATAGGGCTCTATATTTGTTTTATTTCAAGTAATAGTTGTTCATGCACCTTATTTGTTGAATAAGCCTTATTTTAGCTGGTGATTTGAAATATCAACTTAATCATATATTGTTAGACATATATATGTGGTTTTCTCTGGAATACTTATTATATTTCATCGATCTACTTGATTATTTCTGTGCAGGTGTCATGTTGGTTTAATTGCTGAGACTTTATCAGGGTTTTAAATTTTTAAATATTTTATAATTAACTTTGACATTTACAAAAAATAAAATCAACCTGCATTTAAGAAATGAAGAAAGAGAGAGAGATGGAACTCCTACCTTTTGTGACAACATGTATGGAACTTGAGAATATTAAGCTAATTGAAATAAGCCAGTTCATGAAAGACAAATTCCATATGAGCTCACCTATAAGTGGACTCCAGTCAACAAAATAAACTAATGAACAAAATAAACCACAGAGAAGGAAATATGGAGCAGACTGAAAGTGACCAGAGGGGAGGGGGAAAGAGGACAATGGTGGAAAGAAGGGGAAAGGACTAGACAAAGAACATGTATGAATGACCCATGGACATGGACAACAGAATGGGAGTTAGCTGTGGGTGTAGGGGGTGGGGTGGGATGGGTGGAGGGGGGTAAAGGGGTGAAAGTTGAGATGACTATAATAGAATAAACATGATATAAAATAATATAAACCCTACAAAACAAAAAATAAATCAACAATCTGGACTTCTTGAAACTCAGTAATTATATGGAAACTGAGGGAAGAAAGAAATGACATTATGGATTCAATCCCCGAGGATCAAAGAATTTCATCTGGCAACAACCTTGTTGCCACTAAGAGAAACCTGGAGGTCAGATCTCAGTTCAAATGTCACCTTCTCCAGGAAGTCTTCCCTCATTACCCAAACCTGAGCTTCCATAGAACCCCTTGCTTCCTCTATTATAGCAGTCAACTAACTATGTGTACCTTGGATAAATTTTCTTAGATTAGACTCTGGCAGACAAAACTGAGTTTGAATACTATCTGTAACATTAATAAATGAAGAGAGCTTAAATAACATACCTGAACTCTAAATCTCAGTTTCTTATCTATAAAGGGATACTAATAGTATCTATCTCAAAGAATGATATGAGTACGAAATGCAATAAACTATGTAAAATGCTGAGTGCTATGCCTCGTACAGAGGAAATGTTCAACAAATGTTAGTGTTATTTGTAAGATTCATTTTCTTCCTCTAAAAAACAGAGATTCTCCGAAATGTCTCCTTAAGATTGTTGTGAGTACTCAAGGAGCTTGGGAGACTAGGCCTAGCAACAGGCTTACATTACTGCCTCCCTGTTCACTGCATTTTCTCTTCCTAGACTGGGAAATCCAGCTGTAAACTTACCACCATACTAAAGCTACTCTTTAAAAGGTCACCTGTAACTTCCAAAATGTCAATTCTAATGTCCTTTTCTCAAGTTTTATCCTACTTGCCCTGTCTGCTACATTTTTTTTCATTATTGACTGTTCCTCTCTTAAATTTCTCCCCTCTTGGTTACTCTAAAATTGCATGCTGTTGCTGTTGCTGCTGCTGCCATCACTCAGAGTAATATATCTTATACTAGAAGTTTCTCTCTTCCAACACTTTCAGCAGATACTTGCTAAAGTTCTAGACCTGACACACTCCACTTCTCACTGAGCCCACGCTTACTGGGCAATCACATCTAATCCTACAGCTACAAGAGCTCACTCTGTGTAGATAAGCCACAAATTTATCACTCTGACCCTAACATTACCTGAGCTTAAGTCCTGAATCTTTATTTCTTGCTGAATGTCAATCTTGGCAAGCTCTCCTTTCCTCCTCCTGAAACCAATTCCTCCTCCTATGTTTCTTGTTTTCAATTAATGGTCTTACCACCCTCCCAAGCCATGAGAGCTTGAAACTCTAATAATCTCTTTCAGTTGCCATTATTTCTTGCCCAAACTAGAAAAATAATTACCAAATAAGTTCACTGATTTCTGCCTCAACCTGCTCTATCCCATCTTTCAGCTGACCCCACTTTCATAGACCTAACAAAACCACTCCCAGGTTTACAAATATGGAGGGACTCAACAGTAATAAGTTTGAAATTTCAGACGTTTAACACACAAATCTTGCCTTCAAAGTACTTTACCAACTTAACCTACTTATAAACTTAGCAATATTATTCCCCTTAATATTTCTCCAAAATTACCTAAACTTTTCACAGAATTTTATATTTTAAGTCATTCTCTCTGCTTAGAGTGCCCTGCACAAGTCATCCTAAAATCCCACCTCAGCCACATAGCCATCTTAAAAAACCTCACTGGAAATCTCTTTCTTCTTATTATATTCCCATAGTATCTAATTTTTACCTCCATCATATGTTATAATTATCCATATCCAGTTTTTTCTCATAGACTGCATTATAAGCTATTTGAGGACAAGGGAGATCCTATATGCTTTCATCTATAAATTGCCCATAGAATGAAACATAGAGTTTTATATACAGTAGGAACTCAGGAAGAATTGTGTGTGCATGTGTGTGTGTGTGCACAGGTTTTAGTGGAACTTAGCTTTATGCACTCTGAATCTCTACAATCTCTGCAATTCTTCTTTAAATCCTCCTCTAAGGATATGTTTATTGATTTTAGGAAGAGAGGAAAAGGGGAAGGAGACAGAGACTGGGGATCCAACTCACAACCTAGGTATGTTCCCTGACTAGGAATCAAACCCACAACTTTTTGATGTGTGGGATGATGCTCCAATGAACTGAACTATCTTGCTAAGGCTATGCAATTCTTTTCATTGAAGAAATCTATGAAGTCCTGGTTAAAGAAAATGACATAGGAAGCTCCTGAATTCACCTTCTCCCAAGGACACACTGAATCTACAGCTACACATGGAACAATTTCCTCTGGGAACAAAAAAAAAAAAAAAAACAAACCTAAAAACAAGCAAGGCAGCCCCTTCATATTGGGAAAATGAGAAAGAAAATTATCAAAGTGAGTAAGAAAGGCTGAGACACAATCTGAACATAAACTCCATTCCTGGTGTGACAACACAAATCAGAAGGGAACTTCTCCCTGAGAACTGAAGGGTTTATAACCCACATCAGGCATCTCAGTTTTTAAGACTGGTACCTGAGAGATGAACTCCTAAAACATCTGGCTTTAAAGACCAGTGGGGTTCATGTCCACATAACCCACAGGGCTGTGGTGAGCTGTGTAACATCTCTTAAGGAGTCTGTGTACAGATTCACCCCCCACCCCGAGCCCAGTGTAAAAGGAACCCTTTGTAAAGTGCCAAGACTTTGTGTGAAAAAGACTCACATTTTAATTTTTAATTATTGGTCTAAAGGGCAGGAGCCTACGGGGATACCCACTGAAACAGATGCTGGCAAATGCTGTCTTCTGCATTCTCCCTCTGCTTTGCTAAAGCTGAGGAACACCATCATTTTTTTTTCTTTTTCAATTGCTTTTCTTTTTATTCTCTTTTCTTTTATTCTTCTCTTTGTTTTTTTCTTTTCTTCTTTATTCCTTTTCCTTTTTTCGGGTAATACCATCTATAAACACCCCCTCCACCTCACTCCAGCCAGCAGGCACCATCTTCACTCCCTTCCTCTACCACGTTCCAGAGCTTCAGTGTCTCCCAGAGGGGCGTTTCTACACATATATGATGCCCCAGTTTTTGCAGCTTCCACTCAGAGAATGCTCAAGATCACCTGGCTATGGAAGCTAGGAGGGCTTGCTTTCCTGGATCTCATGGGACTGTAAAAATCAGAAAGATAGTTCTTATCAAACTACCACTCCAAGGGCACAATACAGGTGACTGAAATATACCCCCTATCTACTTATGAAAAAGGACTATTTGTTTGCCAAGGAGTTTTGGCCTTTGGGGCAGGCTTCTGGTTTGGCACACTTATAGGGGCCTACAGAGGGTCTCTCAGGAAATATACACTAAAGGATGCTATCTTTCTACTCTCTCTCTTTCCACCACTTCAACCCACCAGTATCTAACAAAAAAGAGCCTTCTCTGGTGCCCTAATTTTTGTGGCAAAGGCCAGAGGACACCTCTATATTTCCTGGCCCTGGTGGCCAGGGAGGCTTACACTCATGAATTTGACAGGTCTGTAAACAATGGGGAAAAATTCTAAAACAGCTACCACTCCCAGAGGTAACATACCCAGGAGTCCAATATTTCTGCAAAGAGGCTTATTAGCTTATCAATATAGCTGCAACTGAAGGGCAGTCTTCTATTTAAATACACATCTAGGGATGACTGTAACCTTTCCTGAGACTTCAGAGGTCAGGCATTATGTTTATATTCTCCCTTTGCTGCACTCCAGGTATCAGCATCTTCCAGAGTGGAGCTCTTATGCATACCCCAGATATAAAATTTTTAATTATTTATGCACCAAAAATAGGAGCACCTAAGTATATAAAGCAAATATTAACAAACCTATAGTCAGAAATAAACAGTATTACAATAAGAGTATGGACTTTAACACCCCATCAATGGGTAGATCATCCAGACAAGAAAAAAGGAAATACTGGCTTTAGCCTTGTGGAGCTCATGGTCAAAAAAATTACAGTGTAAGTTGCATGTATCCAAGAGACACATTCATTACTAGTATATGCTGAAATTCAAAACAATTAAAAACACTGAAAATTTAAACTTATTATATTTATGTAATAAAATGTATGATTTTTATTTATTTTTCAGTTACAACCTAGAAATTATTAAACAAAGAAATACAAAAACATAAAGAATAATTTTTTTCTTTTCAAATAACAGAAACATGGATATTGCTAAAAAATACAACCAAAAAAATCTTTAACATTAATTAATCAGAATCTTAAATAGCTGGCTTTGCAAAACATTTGTAACAGTCATTGCAAACAATATTTCTATGCTCAAGCATAAATAATTTTTACAACACTTGCAAAAAATATTTTAATAAGTGACTTGAGTAACATTCCCTGAAGTTCTTGAACATCTCTTGGATTATTGAGTTGATATATTTTTCCAGGCATTTTCAATGGTAAATGAAAAGAAAGCACAACACTGATTTTGAAAATCATGTAAAAAAAACTACACCAACAGTGACTTTGGAGTTCATGGTATGTGTCAGATACAATTTACTACTGAATATCACACACCTTTATGAAACACATGTTATAACCAAACTGATGGCTTAAACATTAAGGCTTAACATTAGTCACATACAAACACACAGCTAGTCGTGACCTTGAAGTCATGCACGCAATATATGTAACGATATTTAAAAGAGTTTTTTTTTAATCTTTTAGATCAGCTGTGATCTCCTCAATGTTAAATGACACTAAGTTAGACCAGATAAATTTAACACACCCATGCACACACAGAACATTGCATTTCAAAAGCAACAGAATACACATTCTTCTCAGGTATACATGGACTATTCACAGGAATAGATTATATGTTAGGTTACAAAACAATTCTCAACAAATCTAAGATTAGAATCATATGAAGTGTCTTTCCCAACTACAATGGTATGAAACCAGAAATCAATTAGTAAAAGGAAACTGGAAAATTCACAAATATGTAAAGATTAAATAAACAACAGGTCAATGATGAAATAAAAAGAAAAAATTAAAAAAAAACCTTGAGACAAACAAAAATAGAAATACAACATACCCAAACTTATGGGATGCAGGAAAAATAGCTCAAAGAGGAAAATTCATAGCAATGAATAACTACCTTGAGAAACAAAAAACTCTCAAAGGAACAACATAAATTTACCCCTCAAGAAACTAGAAAAAGAACAAACAAGGCCCAAATTGGTAGAAAGAAGGAAATGACAAAGAGCAGAAATAAATAAATTACAGACAAAAGACAATAGAAAATATCAATGAAAACAAGAACTGGTTCTTTGAAACGATAAACAAAATTGGTGAGTCTTTAGTTAGAATCACCAAGAGAAAAGACAGAAGACTCAAATAAATAAAATTATAAATTAAAGAGGAAATACTGCATAGCATTGGAAGTCTTAGCCAGAGAAATTAGGCAAGAACAAGAAATGAAGACATTGAAATTCAAAATAAAGAAGTAAAACTAACACTATTTCAAGAAGACATGATACCATATATAGAAAACTCTGAAGAATTCACCAAACCTTCAAGAACTAATTAATGAATTCAGTATAGTTGCAAGATAAAAAATCAACAGACAGAAATATGTTACATTTCTATATACTAACAACAAACTATCGGGAAGAAAAATTAAGAAAACAATCCCATTTACAATTATATCAAGAAGAATGAAATACTTAGGAATAAATTTAACCAAGGAAGTAAAAGACCTATACACTGAAAATTATGTCATTGTGGAAATAACCCAAAGATACAAATAAATGGAAAAATATTCTGTGCTGGTGGATTGGAATAATTAATATTACTAAAACATCTATAATATTCAAAGCAATCTACACATTCAATGCCATCTTTATCAAAATTCCAATCGCATTTTTAAAGAAACAGAACAAGCAATTCTAAAAGTTCTATGGAACCCAAAATTACTCTGAATAGCCAAAAAAATCTTGAGAAAGAACAAATCTGAAAACACCACACTCCTTAACTTCAAGCTATACTACAAAACTATAGTAATCAAAACAGTATGGTACTAGCATGAAAACAGATACATAAATAAATAGACCAGAATTGAGCCCCTAGAAATAAACCCATGTATATATATTGTCAATTAACTTATAACAAAGGGGCCAAGAATATACAACAGAGAAAGAATAGTCTCCTTAATAAATTATGTTTGGAAAACTGCATAGTCATATGTAAAAGAATTGAACTGGACTGTTATCTTACATCATATATAAAAATGAACTCAAAATGCGTTAAAGTCTTCATTTAAGATGAGGAGATATAAAAATTATAGAAGAAAACACAGGTGGTACTCATGGAATTTGGTCTTGGAGATGATTTTTTTTTATTTGACACCAAAAACAAAAGCAACAAAAGCACAAATAAACAAGTGAGACTACAACAAACCAAATGCTTCTGCACATCAAAGGAAACCATCAACAAAATGAAAAGGCAACCTAATAGAGTGGGAGAAAATATTTACAAATCATATATCTGATAAGGGTTTAATACAAAAAATATATAAATTACCCATACAAGTAAATAACAAAAACAAACAAACAAAAAAAATCAATCCAATTAAAAACTGGGATGAGCCCTCTGTGTGCCCTCCTTGGAGAAGTGTCTATACAGGACTGCTGCCCATTTTTTAAAAATATTTTACTTATTTGTTCTGAGACAGAAGGGAAGGGAAAAGAAAGGGAAAGAAACATCAATGTGTGGTTGCTTCTCATGTGCCCCCTACTGGGGACCTGGCCCGCAACCCAGGCATGTGCCCTGACTGGGGATCAAACCAACGACCCCTTAGTTCACAGTCTGGAACTCAATCCACTGAACACACCAGCCAGGCAATTTTTAAAAAATTAAGTTTATTGGGGTGACAATGTTTAATAAGATTATATAGGTATATGATACATTATCTTTGCATTGCATTGCTCACTCACCATCCAAAAACAAATCTCTGTCACTGCATATTTAGCTCCCTTTACCATGTACTATTCCCCCAAACCCTTCGTTCTGGTAACCACCACACTATTGTCTGTGTCTATGAGTTTTTGTGTATTTTTGGTACAGCCACTGTGGAAAACAGTATGGGAGCTCCTCAATAAATTTAGAATAGAGTTATAATATGAGCCAGCAAAACTATTACTGGATATCTACGTGAAAAATTTGAAAACATTTATTTGCAAAAATATTTGCAGCCTTCTACTCATTGTAGCATTATTTATGGTTGGAAAGATATGGAGACAATAAAAGTATTCTTCAATAGATGACTGAATAAAGAAGATGTTACATATATAGTTTGGAATACTACTCAACCATGAGAAAAGATGAAATAATATATTTTTTGACTATGTGGATAGATCATAGGAATATCATGTTAAGCAAAATATGTGAGATGGAAAAAGTCACAACCATATGACTTCACTCATATGTGGGATATAAAACTGAAAGCAAAATAAGAGTAAATTTTAAAAATTCTCATTGCAAGAAAAAAATCTGTAAATATATATGGTGCCAGAGGTTAACTATCATCATCATTTAACAATATATACAAATATCACATCATTATGTTGAACACTGAAAACTAATGTAATTTGAGACACTAGGAATCAAGATGGCGGAGGAATGAGTAGAAGTCACACTGACCTCCTCCCAGGACAAACCTGGAATTATAACTAAATTGGGGAGAAATCACTTGGAACAAACAACTGAACAATAGTGAGAGAGGAGCCTTGTAACCTCAGACAGACAGAAGAATCAGTTTTAGCACAATCTAACTGGTAAGGAGTGCAGTAGAGACTGGAGAAGGTGGGCAGAGCACACACAGGAGGCAGTACCAGAAGGATATTGAGACGGCCAGCTGGATCCTCATGAGAAGTCAGGGGTCTAAACCATAAGAGGGGATTTCCAGTACAGCACCAGACCCCCCAAAATACACAGATAACAGCCAGCTGATAAAAGCAGCAGAGTTGCTTTCTCCCAGAGATGCACAGATGGAGACTCAAAAAGCCGTTTAAAGGGCCAATGTATGAATTTTTATGGAAGCCACTTACCCTGGGATCCAGCAGGGGAGGGGGCAGAGTGAGCTGGAGACACCTGAGGAGAGACTGGAAACAGAGGCTTTGGGAGAGAACAGAGAGACTGGCTGGCGAGATCCTGGTGCTGACTCCTCTGCCAAATGGCAGCAGCCATCTGTCTCACGCAGACCACTCCCCTGAGTGGCAGCAGCGTGACGCAATCCAATAACCGCACTCCCAGGAGGAACTCTGCCACTCCCTGTGGTGTCTAAGCCAGCCTGCTAAGAGCAGAGTGACAAGACTAACAGCTGAAGGAGAAAGCCACAGACAGTAGATTCCTGGAAGTCTCAAACAGAGTGCAAAGATTAGACAGGGTTATCATCTGGCATCATCACATGCAGATCCAGAAAGAAAAAACAGCAGTTTCCTACCATAAAAGTTGGCACCACAAGGTCAGGAAATCAAGACACATCAATTTAAGAAGCAGAAGCAGGAAAGAAGAGTCTCATAAATAAAGGGAAGACAAAGGAATAACCCCCACTTGAAGGGAAAGGAGGAATCCCCAGAAAGAGAACTAAATGTAATAGAAGCAGGTAAAAAAAAAAGATATTGATTTCAAAACGATGGCTCTAAGGAAGCTCAAAGAACTCAGTGAGCTTAGAGAGAATTACCAAAAACTACAGGGAAACTACAGGGAACTCATTGCAAACTTTATCAGCATGAAAAAGGACATAAAAACTATCAATAAGAGACAAGAGGAAATGAAGAATACCATTTCTGAATTGAAGAACACAGTAGGAGTATTCAAAAGGAGGCTCGATGAAGCTGAGGACTGAATCAGCAAGCTGAAGGACAAGGTAGAAAAAACCTCCCAGAAAGAGCAAGAAAATAAAAAAAGACTCAATAAGAATGAAGAGGCATTGAGGGAAATGCAGGACAACCTGAAACATAATAATATCCATATAATAGGGATACCAGAAGGAGAAGAAGATGAGGAAGGGATAGAGAACCTGTTTGAAAAAGTAATGATGGAAAACTCCCCTCATTGGAGGAGAGAAAAAGTGACACAAGTCCTGGAACCACAGAGGGCCCCATTCAAGAGGAACCCAATGAGGCCCACTCCAAGATACATTGTCATTAAAATGGCAAATATCAAAAACAAATAGAGAATCCTAAAGGCAGCAAGGGAGAAAGACGTAGTAACATATAAGGGAGCCTTAGTACAGTGAGTAGCTGACTTCTCAACAGAAACACTAAACACCAGAGGGGAATGGCAAGAAATATTCCAAGTATTAAAAAGGAAAGACCTGCAACCAAGACTGCTCTACCCATCAAGACTCTCAATTATTTAAAGCACATAATGTTATGCTTTAAATAAGAATACTTGATAATTTTAATAACTTAGGCCAAAATTCTAATTTGACTGATATAAAGTAAAATAATATAAATACATTTATTTTCTCTAAACTATATAATTTGGAAGAAACAATACACTCAAAAAAGAAAAAAATAGAAAAAAACTCATGGACATGGACAGCAGTATGGTGAATGCTGGGGGAGCAGGGTGGGGACAGATGGAGGGAGGCATGGGGGGGTTAAATGGGGAAGGACAGGGACTTGACCTGGGGTTTTGAACACACAATGCAGTATACATATGATGTATTATAGGAGTGTACACCTAAAACCTCTATAATTTTGTTAACCAGTGTCACTGCAATAAATTCAATAAAAAAGAAATAAAAAAGAAAAAAAATAAAATGTAAGGCGAAATAAGGAGTTTCATAGACAAAAGAAGGCCAAAAAATACACCTCCACCAAACCAGCACTGCAAAATATGCTAAAAGGACTGCTTTAAGATAAAGAAAAAGAGTCCATAAATACCCAGTTCCTTTCACAGTCATCAATACTTGATATTACCAATATTTTTAATACTCATTAATCTGATTGTGACAATGATGTGTTGTTTTAATTGTTACTTTGTTATTTGTTGAAACTAAACCTGTTTTTGCTTGCCTATTTATTATTTTTAAAAAGCTTTAAATGATGTTTTGGAATTCTTTATCTATTTTTTTATTAAATGTTTGTAGAATTTTTGCCCTAAAAAATAAAAACCAAAAATCTATTAACCCTTTCTTAGATGTGTTGCAAACATTTTCCTACTCTATTTGCATGTCCTTTAACTTTTTTATGTATACTAATATATAGTCTTAAATGTTTTATATGGTCATATTGTCAGCATCTTACTTTATATCTTCTGCATTTGTACATGTTAATTCAGGGTAAGAAAAAAGTTATTTTGTATCATTTCTCCTAAAACTCCATAGATTTTGCATATTGATTTTTAACTCACCTGAATATTTCTTGTATAATGTGTGAAATAGGGCCATATATTTGTTTTATTTCAAGGAGTAGTGGACCATGCACCTTATTTGTTCAATAAGCCTTATTTTCCCCATTGGTTTGAAATATCAATTTAATCATATATTACATTGTTAGACAGATATATATATATATATATATATATATATATATATATATATTTGTTTATAGAATGCTCATTTTATTTCATTGGTTACTTGGTTATTTCTGTGCTGGTGTCATGTTGTTTTAATTGCTGAGAATTTATAATGGATTAATTTTTTTTTTGTTAGAACTCAGCAAAATAAAATTCCGGTTTATTGTTGGACAATATTGTTTCACACATATATCAAACAGGCCAAAAAAAATAAAGAGCAACTTCATGGACAAAAAAAGGGAAAAAAAAAAGCAACCTTTTATCTTTGGCCTTTTTAACCATCTCATACAAACCAATTACTTATAGTACAGCTAAGTACATACACAAAAAGTTACTGGAATGTTTGGAATAAAATTATGTTTTTGTTGTTGTTTTTTGCAAGGTTTTTTTTTTCTCCTTTGAGATTATAATAAACATGGTCACACCACAAGTCAAGTCGGAAGTAGGAAAAGAGAATGCTCCAAAGGCTGGTTTGGTCATCCCGGGATCATTAAAAATGTCTGACCCCTAACAATATGTATAAAAATATAAAATATAAATAAAAATACAAACAAATTTTCCTTTTTAAAATACTTTTAAGAAAAAAAGCAGGGCCTTGGAAGTTTTGGTGTTTTTCCTCCCCTGTTGCAAATTTACGTTGTGGTTTTGATTGGGTGGTGGAGAGCGCATGTCATTGCGTGTGGCGCTGCCTGCGGTAGGCGAGCGGGACTCTCTACTCGAAGGTGACCATGTTTTGATTCTGAGACGGGAAGTGGAGGGTGAATAGGTCACGGTGGCCTTTTTTTAAGTTTAACTTTTCCTTTTTTGCTGTCTAGTCATCCTCATCAGTCTTCTGCTTCTTAGGGTCAACATCGTCATCCTCATCATCTTCACCTGCCCTTCCTTTGCCCATTGCAGCCTCAGCCTCCTTATCTTCATCTCCATCCTCTTCCTCACCATTACCTTCCTCCTCCTCCCCTCCTTCTTCCTCTTCTTCATCTACCTTATTGTCAACCTCCTGCTCCCCATTTTCCTCATTAGCGTTGCCATTAGCAGGTGCATCTCTTCCATTCTCTGCCTCCGCCACAACTTCCTTCTTCTCCTTTAAGTCCTTGGTGGTGATCTCGGAGCTGGTATCCATGGCCTCGTCTGACATGGTGGGCACGCCGGTGATACTATGCAGTGAATTTTTTTTTTAAAGGGGGAGTTCAAGGACTCTGGCGAAAACGCTGCTGCCGGAGTCCCCGGAGACGGAGGAAGCACATGGTGGAGGTGGCTGCAGCGAGCGGAGAGGCACAATGCAAAGATAGATTTTCAGAGCAGCCAGTGGGGGGAGGATTAAATTTTTTTTAATTAACTAATTTATTTGTTCAAATACATTTGTCTCCACCTTCCCCCCACCAATTTCCACTGCCCCCCGCTCCCTCTCCCTCCCTCAATCCTTCCCCACTTTGGCTTTATCATGAGTCCTTGCTATATGTTCCTTGACTTGTCCCTTCCATTCCTTTGCCTCCGCCCACCAATCCCTATTTCCCCCTTGTCTCTGCTGGTTTCTTTTTTCTTACAGTGATTCTGGTGTTATTTTCCTTTCATCTTTGTACTGTTGGTTAGTTTCCGCTTAATGGTGAGATCATATGGTATTTGTCTTTCGCCCCCTGGCGTATTTCACTTAGCATAATGCTCTCTAGTTCCATCCATGCTGTAGTGAAGGGTAGTAGTTCTTTCTTTCTTTCTGCTGGTAGTATTCCATTCTGTAAATATACCATAATATTTTGATACAATCATCAACTGATGGGCATTTAAGTTGCTGAAACACTTGGCTATTGAAAATTGTGCTGCTATGAACACTGCGGTGCATAGGTTTTTTTGAATTGGCATTTTGGGATACTTAGCGTATACTACCAGGAGCGGAATCACTGGATCGAAACGCACTTCCATTTTCAGCTTTTTGAGGAAATTCCACACTGCTTTCCACAATGGCTACAACAGTCTGCATTCCTAACAACAGAGTACTAGGGTTCCCTGTTCTCCACAGCCTCTCCATCACCTGTTGTTTGTTGATCTGTTTCTGATGGCCATTCTGACCGGTGTGAAGTGATATCACACTGTGGTTTTGATCTGCATTTCTCTGATGGCTAGTGATGCTGAGTATCATTTCAAATGTCTCTGGGCTCTCTGTATCTCTTCCTTGGAAAAGCATCTGCAAAGTCCTTTGCCCACTTTTTGATTGGATCGTTTGTCTCCTTGGAGTGGAGTTGAGTGAGTTCTTTATATATTTTGCAGATCAGACCTCTATCTGGTATATCATTACCAAATATATTTTCCATACAGTTGGCTCCCTTTTCATTTTGCTGAAGTTTTCTTTACCTGTGCAGAAACTTCTTACTTTGATGAGGTCCCACTTGTTTATTCTTTCCTTTAAGTCCCTTGCTTTAGGAGACATATCGGTGAAAAAAATTGCCACATGAGATATCTGAGAGTTTCCCGCCAATGTTCTCCTCTAGGAATTTTATGGTGTTGCAACTCATATTTAAGTCTTTTATCCATCTTGAGTTTCTTTTTGTGTATGGTGTCAGCTGATGATCCAATTTCAATTTTTTGCATGTAGCTGTCCACCTTTCCAAACACCATTTGTTGAAGAGGTTATTATTTCTCCACTTTATGCTTCTGCACGCTTTGTCAAATATTAGTTGTTCATATAGACCTGGGCTAATTTCTGGGCTTTCTATTCTATTTCACTGGTCTATGGGTCTGTTCTTGTGCCAGTACCAGATTCTTTTGAGTATAGCGGCTTTGTAGTACAGTTTGATGTCTGCTATTGTGATACCTCTTACTTTGTTTTTTTTTTTTTTTTTTCCTCAAAATTGCTGCAGCTATTCGGGGTTGTTTATGGTTCCATATAAATTTTTGAAATGTCTGTTCTATTTCTGTGAAATACGTCATTGGTATCTTAATAAGGATTGCGTTGAATCTATAAATTACTTTGGGTAGTATGGACAATTTGATGACATTAATTCTTCCAATCCATGAACACAGTATATGCTTCCATTTATTTGTGTCTTCCTTAATTTCTTTCTTCAATGTTGTAGTTTTCTGCGTAAAGGTCTTTTACCTCCTTGGTTAAATTTATTGCTAGGTACTTTATTTTTCTTGTTGCCATATCAAATTATATTTTTTTCTGATTTCTTCTTTTTCTATTGCATTGTTGGTGTACAAAAATGCCTTTGATTTCTGAATGTTGACTTTGTATCCTGCTGTTTTGCCAAATTGACTTATTAGGGTGAGGAGTTTTTTGGTAGAGTCTACAGGGTTCTCTATGTACACTATCATGTCATCTGCAAACAATGATAGTTTTAATTCCTCCTTTCCTATTTGGATGCCTTTTATTTCTTTTTCTTGTAAGACCGCTATGGCTAGGACTTCCAATACTATGTTGAAAAGAAGTTGTGAAAGCGGACATGCTTGCCATGTTCCTGATCTTAGTGGGAAAGCTTTTAGTTTTTGCCTGTTGAGTATGATGTTGGCTGTAGGTTTTTCATATATGGCCTTTATTACGTTGAGGAATGCCCCATTTATTCCCATTTTGCTGAGTGTTTTCATCATATATGAAATCCTTATAAATGCTTTTTCTGCATCTATTGAGATAATTGTGTGGTTTTTTTGTCTTTCCTTTTCTTTATGTGATGTATCACGTTTACTGATTTGGGTGTTTTGAATGATCCCTGCATCCCTGGGATGAATCCGACTTGATCTTGGTGGATAATATTTTTAACGTATAGCTGGATGTGGTTTGCCAATATTTTGTTGAGGATTTTAGCATCTATGTTCATCAGCGAAATTGGCCTGTAGTTTTCTTTCTTTGTAGGGTCTTTATCTGGTTTTGGGATCAGGGTGATGCTGGCCTCATAGAAGGAGTCTGGCAGTCTTCCCTCCTCTTGGATTTTTTGGAATAGTCTGAGAAGGACAGAGGTTAGCTCTTCCTTAAATGTTTTGTAAAATTCTCCTGTGAAACCGTCCAGCCCTGGGCTTTTGTGCCGGGAGTTTCTTGATCACTGCTTCAATTTCCCCAGCTGTTATGGGTCTGTTCAAGCTTTCTGCTTCTTCCTCCTTCAATGTTAAAAGAATATACTTTTCTGGAAATTTGTCCATTTCATCACGGTTTTCAAAATTCTTAGCATGTTATTGTTCATACTAGTTTCTTACAATCCTTTGTATTTCTGTGGTATCAGTTGTTATTTCTCCTCTTTCATTTCTGATAATATTTATTTGGGTCCTCTCCCTTTTTTCTTGATGAGTCTGCTTAAAGCCTTGTGAATTTTATTCATCTTTTCAAAGTACCAGCTCCTTGATTGGTTGATCCTTTGAATTGTTTTTTCTTCTGTATGTCATTCAGTTCTGCTCTAATCTTGATTATTTCCTTCCTTTTACTTGCTCTGGGATTTATTTGTTGTTGTTTCTCCAGTTCTTAAAGGTGTAGTGTTAGGTCTTTTACTTGAAATGTTTCTATCTTTTTAGGTAGGCTGGTGTTATTATGAATTTCCCTCTCAGGACTGCCTTTGCTGTGTCCCTTTTTTGAAGTCATCCAAGATTTTCCTTATATATTTGGGTGCTCCTATATTGGGTGCATATAAGTTTACAATGTTTTTGTCTTCTTGATAGAGTCTTCCTTTAAGTATTATAAAGTGTCCCTCTGGGTCTCCTTTTATGGCCTTTGTTTTGAAATTGATTTTGTCTGATATAAGTATTGCAACTCTTGTTTTCTTCTCTTGCCCTTTTGCCTGGAATATTTTTTTCCATCCCTTTACTTTCAATCTGTGTAGGTCTTTGGCTTTTAGATGGGTCTCTTGTAGGCAGCATATGTGTGGGTCATGTTTTCTTATCCTTTCAGCTATCCTGTGTCTTTTGATTGGGGCATTTTGTCCATTTCCATTGAGAGTTATCATTGATATAACCTTTCATTTTTTCTCTTTGTACCTGTTTTTCTTCTCTCACTCTTTTTCTTCATCTTCTTAAACCAGTCCCTTTACCATATCTTGTACTGCTGGTTTGGTGGAGATGTATTCTTTTAGCCTTCTTTTGTCTGGGAAACTCCTTATTTCCCCCTCTATTTTAATTGAGAGCCTTGCCGGGTAAAGCAGCATTTGTTGTGGGCCTTTGCTTTTCATTACTTGGAATATTTCTTACCATTCCTTTCTGGCTTTTAGTATTTCTGTTGAGAAGTCAGCTGCTAGCCATATTGGGGCTTCCTTGTATGTTATTCCCTATTCCTCCCTTGCTGTCTTTATGATTCTCTGTTCATCTTTGATAGTTGCCATTTTAATGATGGTGTGTCTTTGAGTGGGCCTCCTTGGGTCCCTCTTGAACGGGGCCCTCTTTGCTTCCTATACCCGGGAGACCTTTTCTCTCCTCAAATTGGGAAATTTTCCATCATTACTTTTTCAAACAGGGTCTCTCTTCTTTGCTCTTCTTTGCTCTTCTTTTCCTTCTGGTATCCCTATTATGTGGATATTATTGTGTCTCAGGAGTTCCTGCCTTTCCCTAAATGCCTCTTCATTCTTTTTGAGTCATTTTTCCATTTATTGTTCTTTCTGGGAGCTTTTTATACCTTATCCTCCAGCTCGCTGATTCGATCCTCTGCCTCATCTAGCCTTCTTTTGATTTCTTGTGCTGTGTTCTTCAATTCAGAAATGGTATTCTTCATATCCTCTTGTGTCTTCTTGATCGTTTCTATGTCCTTTTCCAGGCTTATATAGTTTGCTGTAAGATCCTGATAGTTTCTCTGCAGTTTCTCATAGTTATCTTTCAGTTGGCTGAGCTCATTGAGCTTCCTTAGAGCCATTGCTTTGAAATCAGTATCTGATAGTTCCCTTGCCTCTATTTCATTTAGCTCTCTCTGTGGGGAGTCCCCTTCTCCACTCA
This sequence comes from Pteronotus mesoamericanus, assembly GCF_021234165.1. NCBI lineage: Eukaryota > Metazoa > Chordata > Mammalia > Chiroptera > Mormoopidae > Pteronotus > Pteronotus mesoamericanus. The sequence continues at coordinate 2,403,553 of NW_026555150.1, forward strand.
TTTGGGGGGAACTTCTTTTTCTTTGCACTTGTGTGAGAGTCTTTTTTTTTTCTTCTGCTTCAATTGATCTGTCCTAAATTCCTGACTTTATGGATTAAACTTCTGTAGTAGTAGCTGGGTCTTTTTATTCATTTATTTTTTTCTTTTCTTTCTGTGTCTGCCTCTGATGATGTCAGCTGTTGAACCTATCTGACCTTGGGTCATTTGTTTGAGCCTTCCAGGTATCTATTGTCTGTGTCTGTCTCCTGTGATTGTCAATCTGGTCAGTCTGTCCTCATCTGTCAGGCTTAGGCACCACAGGGCCGAGCAGTGCCTACTGATGGCAGGCCTCTTGTGTCCTTATAGGCTGCTGTCACTCAGGTGAGTAATCCACCCAAGCAAGTTGGAGAATGTGGACTGGGGGAGGATTCAACACCAGAAATCTCCAGTTACTCCTCCAGTTTTTTGACCAATGCCTGTGTCTCAAGTATTTCCTTGAGGGTTTCTCAGCAGCTTCATGACCACTTCGGCCAGGGATCCACTATTTCTGCAGACTACGTTGTAATCGCCTGCCAACCAGCTCCTGCACCCACTTCTGCCTCTTTGGGGGTGTGGCCTGCCTGCACATAATGGAGACTATGGAATGGGGAGGGGGTCAGCTCTGGCAATCCCAGCAACTCCTTCAGTTCTTTCCCCAACACCTCCGTCTCCAATGTCTCCTCAAGGATCTCTAGGCAGCTGTGTGACCCCTCTGGCCAAGGATCCTCTATTTCTTCCAGGCAGTCTACACTCAGCCCTCAGCCCACACACATACAAGCTGTGCGCAGAGAGTGCAAAAGGCAGGTTTATTGACTCACTTTTGCCTGAGCAAGATGGTGGCTGTGAAATGGGAGGTGAATTATCACCGGGGCTCTGCTGAACACTGTCTCAATTCTCTTCACAAAGTTTTCCTCCCCAGTCTTTCCTCAGGCACCAGCCCACTCTGCTGCCACCTCTACCCAGAGATCAAGGAAGGCGACTGCCATTGCAAATTTTTGTGTTGACCCTTTAAATGTCTCTTTGGGTCTCCAGCTGCCTGTCTCTGGCAGAGAGCACCCCTAAACTTCTTGGGGTTGCATTTTGTCTGTGTGTTTTCCTGGTTTCAGCTGCTGTAGTCTAGGGGACCCTGTTTATGATTTATACCCTGTTCTTCTCTGGGGGATCCAACTGGCCGTTTCAATGGCCTTCTGTTGCTGGTGCCCATGAGTGCCCAGCCCACCATCTGGAGCCTCCACTGCACTTCTCTGCTGTTTGGATGTGTGAAAGTTGATTCCACTGTCTGTTCGCAGCTCCAAGGCTCCTCTCCCTCTATTGTTCTGTTGTTTTCCAGGTGATTTCTCCACTATTTAGTCACAATTCCAGTTTGGTCTTGGGAGGATGTCCGTGAGACTCCCATTCTCTCCTCCGCCATCTTTTTCTCTGGATTTAAATTTTTTAATATTTTATCATGGATTCTGACATTGAAAAAATTAAATAAAATCGATATATGTTAAAAAAAAAAAGAAAGAAAGAAGGAACTCCTACCATTTACAACAATATGGATAGAACTGGAGAATATTAGGCTAAGTGAAATAAGGCAGTCAATGAAATATTAATACCATATGATCTCACTTATAAGTGGAATCTATTCAACCAAATAGACTAACGAACAAAATAAACCACAGGCAAGAAAATATGGAGCAGACTGAAAATAACCAGGGGGGATAGGGAAGGAGGTCAATAGTGGCAAGGAGAAGGGACTAAAGAAAGAACATGTATGAATGACCCATGGACCTGGACAACAGGGTGTGAATTGACTGTGGGAATGGGGTGGGGGGAATGGGTGGAGGAGGGCAAAGGGGGAAAAATTGAAACAACTGTAATAGAATAAACATGATTTAAAAATAAAAAATAAATTGAGAAAAACTAATGTAATTCTGTATGTCAATTATACCTCAATTAACAAAACAAAAGAAACCCATGGAGCCACAGTTTCTTTATCAATTTTAAAAGCCTTCCTGAGTTCAAGAATCTAGAACCCAGCCCAGTAAATGAGCCAGGTAGGGATCTCAACCCAGAAACCTCTATCTCACTATAATTAGCCTTTAATCAGCAAGTAAGTCAGCCACATAATTTATCAATTTGGCATCAGTTGAGATCATCTTAGGATTTCATTGGCCAAGTTCACCACAGCCTTAGACAAATAAATTAAAAATGTCTGCATATAAAGCACAGTGGGCAGCCTGTCATCGTGGGCTTACTATAATTAATTCAACCTTAAATTTAAAGTGACTCTATTGTGATAAGCATTAATAATTCCCAACATAATAATAGTGATAACAACACATTGCTTTTGAAAACTATTGCCCAAATTTCAATAATACATCCGGAATTTTCAGCTTAAACAATCTCCTGAGTAGAGATACAAATGGAAATATTCCAGTAATAACAGTTTATAGTAATAATAATTTGGAGCTCTAGCTGGAAGTTGGTTGTGTTCTCTGGACAAGATGATTTATGGAATCTCATTTTTCAAAGTACCAATCTCACTTGATAACATTGCAAACATAGAATGATTACAGTCCAAGAAGTTTCTAAAAAATCATAAAGACCCAGAAATATCAGTGGCCTCAGAAACTTCTAGAACAGTGTCTGTCAGGTGAGAGGCACTTAGTTGTGGAATACATTCCCAATTCTTTAGTAAGCTCTGATGGTATGTAGGAGCCTCACACAAGGAGAAACAGTTGCCCTTATGAAATAGTCCCCTCCCTGATAACTATGTATGGAACCAGGTGGGTTCTTGAAGAAGCAGGTACCACTCTGTAAATTACATGATTTTTTAACCACTTTGCTATACATTTGAAACTAATATAAAATAATATTGAATGTAAACTACAGTTAATGAAAATTTTAATTTAAAAATAAGTAGATAAAAAGTAAAAAAAAAATTAAAGATAAAAAATATTTAAAAACCATTTTAACTTGTGAGTCATACAAAAACAGATGAGGAAACTCCATGATGTTTTCCACAGTGGCTGCACCATTCTACATTCCCACCGAAAGTGAACATTCTCACCTACACTTGTTGTTTGGTGATTTATTGATAGTAGCCATTCTGGCAGGAGTGAAGTGATATCTCATTGTGGTTTTAGTTTTCATCTCTCTGATGATTTGTGACATTGAGCATTTTTCCATATCTCTATTGGCTATCTCTACATTCTCTTTGGAGAAGTGTCTATTTAGGTTGTTTGCCCATTTTTAATTGAAATGTTTGGTATTTTGCTGGTGATGTATATGTATTCTTTACATATTTTGGAAATTAACTCCTTATCAGAAGTATCATTGGCAAATATGTTCTCCTATATAGTGGGTTCCCTTTTCATTTTGTTGATGGTTTCTTCTGTTGTGCAAAAGCTTTTTAGTTTGATGTAGTTCCATTTGTTTATTTTTGCTTTGTTTCCCTTGCCCTAAGAGATATATCAGCAAAAATATTGCTATGTGAAATATCTGAGATTTTACTGTCTATGTTTTCAACTAAGATGTTTATTGTTTTGAGACTTACGTTTAAGACCTTTATCCATTTTGAGTTTCCTCAAAAAATTAAAAATGGAACTTACTTTTGACCCAGCAATCCCACTCCTGGGAATATACCCTCATAACCCTGAAACAACAATCAGAAAGAATATATGCACTGTTATGTTCATAGTAGCATTATTTACAATAGCCAAGATCTGGAAACAGCCAAAGTGTCAATATACTAGTAGATGAGTGGATAAAAAAGCTGTGGTATATTTATACTATGCAGCTATAAAAAAGAAGAAACTCTTACCCTTTGGGACAGCATAGATGGACCTGGAAAGTATTATGCTAAGTGAAATAAGGCAGTCAGAGGAAGACAAACACTATATGATCTCACTTATATGTGAAATTCAATGAACAAAATAAACTGCTGAACAAAACAGAAACAGAGGCATGGGTACATGGAACAGACTAACAGATCTCAGAGTGGTAGGGGTCGGTGAACTGGATGAAAGCAGGTGAGCCCTGGATGGTCTGGTTCAGTGGAGTGAGCACCAACCTGTGAACCAAAGGGTCGCCGGTTCAATTCCCAGTCAGATCACATGCCTGGGTTTCAGTCCAGGTTCCCAGTTGGGGGTGAGTATGAGGTAACAACACATTGATGTTTCTCTCCCTCTCTTTCTCCCTTCCTTCCCCTCTCTCTAAAAATAAATAAATAAAATGTTTAAAATAAAAGAAGAAGGTGAAGAGATTAGTCAAGATTATATATATATATATATTTATATATATATATAGGATATATATATATATCCCATAGACACAGACAATAGTGTGATGAAGGCCAGGGGAGGAGGGACAGGGGCTGGGTGAAGGTGGGCAAAGTGGAGGAAAATGGGAGATATCTGTAATAGTGTCAACAATTTCAAAAAGCTTGCATAAAATCTTGTAGAAAATTTATCCCCATTTGTGTATTGAGAAATGATTTAAAATTGTGTGAAATTTTATTGTACTTCAAAAAAAACCCCCTCAAATCCATGGCATGGGTATTCAATTAAAACAGAATTAAATGAATGTAATTCTCATTTTTTAAAAAAAGATTGCAAGCTGTTTTGGCCTGTAGGCTATTGTTTAACCTCCTGTCTTATAAAAACCTGCTGTTTAAAAAATATAGTCCCCTCCCCTTAGTTTGAACATGAAATGGTATTCAGCATGGCCTAATTCCTAATGGTGCTTTGTAATCTCTAAATTGTGGTTCTTTTTTTCTCCCATTTAGTATAAATGTACTTGTTTCCCTCTATGGCCCAAATGTGTTCATATGCCTGTACACTGTTTTTCCAGGTTAAATAAATATGCCTTTTTTCCATTAAGGCAGCAAATTTTCCTGTTTTCATGCTACCAGGTGCTGGCTATATTACAGTGTATTTAGCTGATGATAGTCTGTCTTTTGCAGGAAGGAAAACAAGAAAGCATGAAGGGATGGAGCATCTGCTACCTTGTCTTTCTCGCTGAATTTTTTAAAGTCCTCTAAGAAAGACATTTCTTCCCAACTTTGCCTAGGCCTGGTAGGACTACACTTAGGATGATTACTTGGGTTCAAAGCCACCAAATGTGACAGAAGTAGCTACAATGGTGAATAGACCACAAGGAGAATTGAACCATCCTTACTTTAGCCCCACTTATTCCAGGGATCATTCTTCCACCTAAAATCATGCATCCATTCAACAGGGTATAATAAGCCCCTTTTCTGGGCCATGAACTGTCCAAAAGTAATGTGTTAGTGAAAACTCAAAAGAAAGAGAAGAAAGAGAAAGAAATTCAGCACCTAATCTGAAGAAGCTCCAGATATTTATAAGAAACTATACAATTGGAATCAAGGGATAATTTTCTGGTGTTGTATAGCCAGCACTGGCAGAGGCCAAGAGAAGGGGGGAAAAGTGAATCAATGTTAGCAGGGACAGCTTCATTACAAATACAGGTGCAGTAGGTATCCATGGCAGGAACAAGCAATGAAACAATGGTATGCAAGGAAACAACCACCATACATAGATTTGTTAAAATAAACTGATTTGTTTCAATATTATTTTAAACATTTTTAAGAAAAAGGGAATTCCTTTAAGACAAGTAAAACCCATAATATATTGTATTAAAAAACTGCAAAGCTCTAGTAGGAAGGTCAATGACATCTTCAAATTTAAATAAAGCATGGCTTAAAAAACATTGGAAAGGGGTGGACAAAAGTGATTGAATTGGCATTTTATACAATTGTGGTTTAGTCTTGTAAGCTTTTCCAAATTAGGACAACAAATGATAAAGAATCGTGTAGAAAGAAATGTGATATGTGACTCTGTTTTGGATCTATCTTTGAAGGTTCACAGAAAAATGACTTGAAGGGTTAAGAAGACTACCTGATGCCCTCTCACTCAGAAGAGCAGGAAATCACATATATCAAACACTTATGATGTGCCAAGCACTGTACTGGGTGCTTTGTATATGCTATCTCATTTAAAGTTCTTAGCAGTCCTGTGGAGATAACCTTTCTAGTGGACCTCTTCTGTCTGCTCCAAGTTATTGCCATTCAACTGCAGATTTGCAGGCTCAGTATCTAGTAAGAGTCATTCTCAGTGGGGTTGGCATTACAAACTAAATCTAAAGAAAAATGGCATATTTGCAATATATGTTCAGGCTGAGGAACAGTGAGAGGGGAGTCCAAAAAGTAAAACAGCACACAGTAGACAGTGTCGAGTGCATGGATTTTAGTTATTTATTTTCTCTTTTTCCTGGAGTTAAACAATGTACTGTGTATTTAGCGGGAGGTCAAGAAGCACAGCTGGCATATTAGGACTCCTGTCATAATTAGTTTATTTTTTCTTAAGAAGAGAAAAGTTTATTTCCCCATATTTGATTCTGTGCATTTCGGCAAAGAATTGGAGATTGGAGGATAAAGCTATGAAGCTCTTTGAAATTCTTACTGAAAACTTTTATAAACTATTTTGCCAACATCCTTTTATTCAGTTATTTTCTCACTTAACAAATAATAGCTGAGCACCTATAATTTTACAGGAATTTTGCGAGTTTCTGGGTTTATTACAAAGTTCAAGACATAGTTTCTGACCCAAAATATCTCAGAAGTTAATAGCAATACTCTAAGGTAAGAACATCAATAAGCTATGCAAAAGCAGAGACAGGAGGCAGAAGAGAAGCTCAATCCAGTCTTCAGGTTTATAGTGGCATCACAGCCTTACAAATAATAATTCTAATAATGAGAAAATATTGGCTCAATTTAATTTTCTGTTATATGCTATTTCCTTTCTCAGCATTCCATCTCTTCATGCAATATTATTTGATAGTCTAAGATAGTTCAAGAGCGGGGCAATTGTTGGCACTTATGCGCCAGTGGGCCAGTAAGTCAGTAGCAGCAGAGGGAAGATCTTTAAGAAGGCTAACTATTGCATGTGCAAAGTGTTAAAAATAATTCTTCTCAGAGATCTCATCTTGAAAGAACAATGTCCAAGAGCAATCAGAAAGAATGTTAAGTTCTAGAAGGTAACTTTCTATGGAATACTAATGTGGTAGCAAATTGCATCCTGTTGGGAAAACAAGCATCGGCTAAAAGAGAGAGCTTTTAAGATTTGGGATACTATTTTGTCAGAATGCTTAAGACAGGCAATTTAGGCCTCAAGTACCTTCTCTGTATTGCATGCCTTGTGCTAGTAAAGTTAACAATTCCTGCTTTAAACATTTTAGTCAAGGAAAGGAAGGAAATCAACATATATTGATTTCCTACTGTGAACCAGGCACTGTGCTGTTTTTACATGTAAACTCGCAATAATCCTGGGAGGTGGGAATCAATAGTCCAATTTTTAAAGACAAGAACATACATAAGGGAAGTTAAGCATCTTTATCAGGATCACACAGCTATTAAGTAGCAGAGCCAAGATTTGAATTCAGCTCCAAATTCCAACTGACAAAAATAAGGTCATATTCAAAGGCAAGTGCATGTTTTTGGAGGATGGACACATTTACATGCAGAAAATGTTTGATTTCATTCTGCTTTCCTTGGCTCTGAAGTAGTTGTGCCTGGGTAACAGCTTGTGGTGCTTAGGGTTAATCACTGTATTACACAGCCATAAATTCCCTTTACAAAGAGCTGTCTTAGTGGGTTTGCCAATCTAGTCAATCCTGTCTAGCCACTAGCTAATCAGGTCATGAATATAGTAGCCAAGACCAGAGTCAAACAGAAACTTGTCAAAATATTTTGACTGTCTTAGTGTGACTGAAGCACGTTTGCAGTGAAACATTTTGAGAATATTCACAACTGTCAAAGAACCAGGTTATTGTGATTGCAAACCGTCCTTACTCCCACTCCCACACCTACACTTCCAGCATGTTTGGGACTGTTGTAAAGAGGCCATGTAACTGGAGTGGAAAAGACTTTAAAGAAAAGACTGTGCATAAAATTGACTCACTGACAGCCAATTAGGAGCTTCTGCTGAGAGTCTGCCCTGGACTGACAGCAGAGCTGCAAATCCAGAGTAACCTGGCCAGATTGAAACATTCCCCTAATGACCCTCAAAACAAGCTTTGGGTGCTGGGGGTGGAGTCCAAATTGTAGAAAGTTCAGTTGCTTTGTTTTTGTTTTAAGTAGAAAAGGAGAGGCAGTGAAAATGGGATTTCATGATTTCTTACCTCTGCTTCCATCATTCTCTTTCTAGATGGAATATTTATTTGCTCTTATAAAGAAACACCGCTTATCCATGATGCCTCCACATATAGATATAGCTTAATTTAGGACTTCTTCATATGGTAAGAGATGAATACCTACTTTGAACACATACTCATTTTATGGGTGATAGTGTCAAGAATTAATCATAGTCAGAATGTCTGCTGATTAAGATTGACTGTTTTCTCTATATTATAAATCATAATCCCATGACATTTATCATAGTTGTCACTTTATACCTGGAGCAAAGAAAGATGTTTGGGAGAGGCCAAGTGACTCTTTCAGAATAGAGAATCCTTTTGCTTCAATAATAGAAATACTATTAGAGTATCTGTTTCCAACATGGACAAAAGGAAAAAAATATGATGATGATATTAACAATGGTAATTATGCCCTTACCTTTCTAACGCCCATATATTCAGGAAGGAATTTCTTTAGAGAAGTTCCTTTAGAGATGGAACTTCATATCAATTTTTCTAATTTATATTCCTATCATAGCAGAAAGGATAATAATTTTACATAGAGTAAAAGGAAAGGACTCCTCACTGTCAAAGTTGAACTGACTGCCCCAGATCCTTCCTGGCCCACTAAGTGTTGGATATGGTCAATATCTCAGCAAACCTGTAGCCCTTACACACACGAAAAAGCTGCCCGATCTTGACAATGGTTGACAAAGATCATCATCCTGATTCTGACCCACATAGTTGTTTTTCCAGGCACCTGATCTATATACATCTTAAAATCTCTTAAAGTTAATCATTAATAAGTTGACAATGTCTTCAATTTATTAAGTTTAGTTTAAATGGTTTTTTCTTTTTTCCTATTAAGTGTTATGTTTATTGGCATCTTGAAGATCCTTGAGAACCCTATGTAAATAATTTGCTATGCTAATTATATAAAGATAATGTGACAAGCTCCTCATTCAATCAGAAAGGTGAACAGTCTAAGTTATTCTCCCAGGAACAGGATGGGTTTTTCCCTGATCCAGCTATTCTCTCTCTAAAGGACTCAAAAGATACCAGGTGGAAATTGGAATCCAGTCTCTTACAACAGAAAAATCAGCTAATCTTTGTTCATGCTGTCTCCTCTGGCAAAAGTCTGTTTTCCTTTTCTCCATTCTAGAAATAGCTACTCTAAACTTAGGCCCAATCTACTTCAAGAAGACTTCTTTAGTCATTATTGTACTAGGTATGTTCTATCATAGCATTTATCACATCATTCAGTAGATGTCCCTCACTGATGCCCTCTACATTGTGAACTCCAAAAGGGCAGGGGCTCTTAGGATAGCACACTGCCCTCCCCAGGCACCTGGCTCAGTGAGAAAAAAGTTTGTTGAATAAAGCCATGAATGTATGAACTGACCCAAGTAGAGATCAGAGTTCACAATTTTGGACTTATTCATATCATTTACCAACTCAAAATGAGAATACTAACTATTGGGTTAGCCAAAAAGTTCATTTGATTTTTTTCCATAAGATGGCTCTAGTAGGGCTTAGTTGTCTTTAACTTCATTGGAAACAATTTTGTTAGACTGTGTTGTAACAGCTGTCATATCAGCATGCATTAAAAAAATGTATCAGCCCTGGCTGGTGTGGTTCAGTGAATTGAGTGCTGACCTGCAAATCAAAGGGTTGCTGGTTTGATTCCCAGTCAGGGCACATGCCTGGGTTGTGGGCCAGGTCACCAGTAGGGGGTGCGTGAGAGGCAACCACACATTAATGTTTTTCTTTCTCTCTTTATCCTCTCTCTAAAAATAAATTAATAAACTTTTTTTAAAATTAAGTATCAAAATTGGTAAATTTTTGTGTAGCCATTTTAATATTGAAGGTGGAAAAATGCACAACATTTTTGGCATATTATGCTTTATTATTTCATAAAAAGCAAAATGCAACTGAAATACAAAAAGAAAAAGATTTGTGCAGTGTATGGAGAAGGTGCTATGACTAATGGTACATGTCAAGAGTGATTTGAGAAGTTTCATGCTGGAGATTTCTCTCTGGATGATGCTCCACAGTCAGTTAGACCCATTGAAGTTGATAGCAATCAAATTGAGATATTAATTGAGAACAATCAATGTTATACCACACAGGAGATAGCTGACATACTCAAAATATCCAAATCAATAAAGGTATTGGTGAAAATGAAAAATGTGCCTTTTATGGAAAACACTAAATGGACTTTTTGGCAAAACCAATTACTATGTAGCAAGTGTTTCTTTTGTGTCAGGTGCTTCATGCATATTACATCACATATTCCCACCCCCAACAAGGAGAAATGGTGTTACTAGTGCTATATTATAAGAAGCTTAGGAGAAGGGGTAAGCGACTACCAAAGGGAAGTGGCTGAGAGAAGGTTTCAAACCCAGCTCTGGAAGACTCGAAACACATTGCTTTTATCCATTGGACCTCAGTATTTTTTCAAAATTGTTTATTCCTAAATGGTCCATTGGTACATAGCAAACACTTTAACAGGCAAGGCATTGTTACACATTGTAGTTTGGTATTTTGGGGAATTCTGATTATGTTTTATAATTATCCAAACATAAAACTGCTCCAGTAAGGCAAAGAGGATCAAAGTATTTTTGAAAACTGCTTGGTGAAGAACAGGTAGAAGGATAAAACCCAATACATATTATCTCATTTAATAGTCACAATAACACTATGAGATAGGTACTATTATAATTCCCATTTCAGAGATGAGAAAACAGAAATTAGGAAAATCCAAAATGGCTGGAATAGTAAGAACATGTTATATTATTTATTTTCCCCATTCATTTTATAAACTTATAAAGATCAGAGAGGGGAGGTATTTTTATTTACGCCACACACCTACTAAGTGGCAGGACTAAGATCTTAACCCTTTAACTCTAAATCTAGTGCTCTACCCATTATTTCAAGATCCTTTCTTCTCCACATAATCCAATCCCTCTACCCCAACTATATCTCTGTACTCTTTATTTCCAATTTGTCTGTAGAATGTGATTTAATATTTTAACTTATATTCATTCATTTATTCAAATAGTATTTATTGAGTGGCAGGACTGTGCTAGGCAGTAGGGCCTATAAAAAAGAATAAAATAGACAAGACAAAATTCTAGATTTTTCAGCATAGAAAGTCTAATGAGCAGCACAGACATTAAAGAAATGATCAACAGATAAATAACTACCAATTATTAATCCATTTAAGGAGTACTAAAGAGTATATAAGTATATAACAGCACGAATAATTTGGTTTTATAAGTTCAGAAAGGACCTTTAAGAGGAAACAAATATTAAGCAAAGATCAGAAATAAGTAAAAGATTTTTAATCAGAGTATAATATTACCACTTTGATGTCTAATGTGTTTGAGGTTTAATTCATTCAATCAAATGAAGTTTCTATCCAGTTAAATATTTTTATGTGGCAGAAGTCATTTCATGTTCAACCATCTAGTATTGGATCATGAGCAATCAGATGCTTCAGAAAAGTGCTCTGATGACGACTGTGGAAATGAATCTGTCACAAAGAGCACAAGTGAATGATTATCTTAAATACTGATTAGTTAGCTTTACCTAAAGAATTATTGGCAAATAGTTTACAAACTACCTTTCAAGTAAGGTCATGACTTAAAAAAGGCATTAAAGGGCCCCTTCACAAATTCCAACTGAAATGATCAAACAAGTATGTATCACGGGATTTCTAACGATCTAAATTGCCTTCCCATAAATGTCTGCCAACAGAAACAATGCACTAATTTTTTAAAAATATTTTTCTTGTTCAAATACATTTCTCTCTAACTGCCACCATGTTCTGCTGCCCCTTCAACCGCCACCTCCCTAACTCAATCCACCCCCACCTTGGCCGTGTCCATGTGTCCTTCATTCATGATCCTTGATTTGTCCCTTCTGCTTCCTTTCCTTACTGCCCCCACTTCTTCCCTTCTGTTTCTGTTGGTTTCTTTTTTCTCTCAATGTTGCTGCTTATATTTTCCTTGCTTGTTTCTTTTGTTGATTAGGGTCCACTTATAGGTGACATCATATGGTATTTGTATTTCACCACCTGGCTTATTCACTTAGCATAATGCTCTCCAGTTCCATGCATGCTGTTGCAGAAGGTAGTAGCTCTTTCTTTCTGCTGCGTAGTATTCGATTGTGTAACTGTACCATTGCTTTTTGATCCACTCACTCACTGATGGGCACTTAGCTTGTTTCGACCACTTGGCTATAGTAAATTGTGCTGCTATGAACACTAGGATGCATAGGTTTATTTTGAATTGGTGTTTAGGATTCTTAGGGTATACGCTCAGCTGTGCAATTTCTGGGTCAAAAGAGTTCCATTTGGAACATTTTGAAGATATTACAAACTGTTTTCCACAGCAGCTGCACCAGTCTGCATTCCCACCAACAGTGTACTAGGGTTCCCTTTTCTCCATAACCTTGCCAGCACCCATTCTTTGCTGATCTGTTTATGTTGGCCAATCTCACCGGTGTGAAGTGGTATCTCATTGTGTTTTTAATTTGCATTTCTCTGATGGCTAGTGATGATGAGCATCCTTTCATATATCTCTGGGCCCTGTGTATTTCTTCCTTGGAGAAGTGTCTGTTCAGGTCCTTTGCCCATTTTTTAATTGGATTGTTTGTCTTCTTGGAGTGGAGTTGTGTGAGTTCTTTATATATTTTGGAGATCAAACCTCTATCTGATATATCATTAGCAAATATATTTTCCCATTCGGTTGGTTCCCTTTTCATTTTGCTAATGTTTTCTTCAGCCATGCAGTAGCTTCTTCTTTTGATGAAGCCCCATTTGTTTATTATTTCCTTTATGTCCCTTGCTCTAGGGACATATTGGTGAAAATATTGCTGCGTGGGATATCTGAGAATTTCCTGCCTATGTTCTCCTCTAAGACTTTCATGGTGGTGCAATTTATATTTAAATCTTTTATCCACTTTGAGTTTATTTTTGTGTATGGTGTAAGTTGGTGGTCAAATTTTAATTTTTGCATGTAGCTGTCCCACTCTACCAACACCATTTGTTGAAGAGGCTATTTTTACTCAATTTTAAGCTTCTGCCCACTCTGGCAAATATTAATTGACCATAGAAACACAGGTTAATTTCTGGGCTCTCTATTCTGTTCCATTAATCTGTGTGTCTGTTCTTAAGCCAGTACCAGACTGTTTTGATCACTGTGGCCTTGTAACATAGTTTGATGTCAGGTATTGTAAACCTTCATACTTTGTTCTTTCTCAAAATTGCTGCAGCTATTTGGGGCCATTTATGGTTCCATATAAATGTTTAAAATGTTTGTTCCATGCCTGTGAAATACGTCATTGGTATTTAATAGAGATTGCATTGAATCTATAAATTGCTTTGGGTAGTATGGACATTTTCATGATGTTAATTCTTCCAATCCATGAACACAGTATATGTTTCCATTTATTTGTGTATTCCTTAATTTATTTAGTGTTGTATAGTTTCCTGTGTACAGATCTTTTACCTCCTCAGTTGAGTTTATTCCTAGGTACTTTATTTTTCTTGTTTCTATAGAAAATAGGAGTTCTTTCCTGATTTCTGCTTCTGATATTTCATTTCTGGTATACACAAATTCCTTTGATTTCTGAATATTGACTTTATATACTGCTCTTTTGCCAAATTCACTTATTAGGTTGAGGAGTTTTTTCATGGAGTCTATGGGGTTTTATATGTACACTCTAATGTCATCTGCAAACAATGATAGTTATACTTCCTCCTTTTTAATTCGGATGCCTTTTTTTTTCTTTCCTTTGTCTGATCGCTGTGGCTAGGACATCCACTACTATGTTGAATAGAAGTGGTGAAAGCGGACATCGTTGTCTTCTTCCCGATCTTAGTGGGAAAGCTTTTAGTTTTTGCCTGTTGAGTATGATGTTGGCTGTATGTTTTTCACATATGTCCTTTATTATATTGAGGTACGCCCTCTTTTTTACCACTTTTCTCAGTGTTTTTATCATAAATGAGTGCTGTACCTTATGAAATGATTTTTCCACATCTATTGATATGATCATGTGGTTTTTGTCTTTCCTTTTATTTATGTGATGTATTATGTTTATTGATTTGCAAATATAGAACGATCTTTCCATCCCTGGGATGAACCCCACTTGATCATGGTGGATGATCTTTTTAAAGTATTGCTGGATGCCGTTTGCCAATATTTTGTTGAGGATTTTAGCATCCATGTTCATCATGATATTGGCCTGTAGTTTTCTTTCTTTGTTCCATCTTTATATGGTTTTGAGATTAGGATCATGCTGGCTTCATAAAAAGAGTTTGGGACTCTTCCCTCTTGGATTTTTTGGAATAGTCTGAGAAGGACAGAGGTTAACTCTTCTTTAAATGTTTTGTAAAATTCTCCTGTGAAACCATCCGGTCTATGACTTTTGTGTGCTGGGATTGTTTTGATTACTTCTTCAATTTCACCAGCTGTTATCAGTCTGTTCAGGCTTTCTGCTTCTTCATTCATTGTTGGAAAGTTATATTTTTCCAGAAATTTGTCCTATTCATTGAGGTTTTCAAATTTCTTGGCATATAATTTTTCATACTAATTTCTTACCATCATTTGTATTTCTGTGGTATCAGCCGTTATTTCTCCTCTCTCATCTTTGATATTATTTATTTTGTTCCTCTCCCTTTTTCTTGATGAGTCTGCTTAAAGCTATATCAATTTTTTTTATCTTTTCAAAGAACCAGCTTGTGGACTGGTTGATCCTTTGAATTGTTCTTTTAGTCTCTATGTATTCAATTCTGCTGTGATCTTGGTTGTTTTCTTCCTTCTACTTGTTCTGGGCTTTGTTGTTGTTTTTCCAGTTCCTGAAGCTGTGGCATTGGGTCTTTTATTTGAAATGTTTCTATCTTTTTAGTGTAGGCCTGTATTGTTATGAGCTTCCCTCTCAGGGCTGCATTCACTATGTCCCACAGGTTTTGGACTGTTGTGTGTTCATTTTCATTTGTTTCCAGAAACCTTTTGATTACTTCTTTGATGTCTTTATTGACCCATTCACTGTTTACTAGCATGCTATTAAGTCTCCATGAGTTTGAATATTTTTGAGTTTTTTCCTTGAGAATGGTTTCTAGTTTCAACCCTTTGTAGTCTGAATAATGCTTGATATAATTTCAGTTTTGTTGAATTTGTTGAGACTTGTTTTGTGTCATATCATGTGGTCCATCCTGTCTTAGAGTGGGCCTCATTAGTCCTCTTGAATGGGACCCTCTGTGCTTCCTGGACTTGTGTGACTTTTTCTCTCCTCAAATTAGGGAAGTTTTCCATCATTACTTTTTCAAACAGGTTCTCTATCCCTTTGTCCTCCTTTTCTCCTTCTGATATCCCTATTATACAGATATTATTACATTTCAGGTTGTCCTGCATTTCCCTAAAAGTCTCTTCATTCTTTTTGAGTCTTCTTTCATATCTTTGCTCTCTCTGGGAGCTTTTTTCTACCTTGTCCTCCAGCTTGCTCATTTGATCCTCTGTTTCTTCTAGTCTGCTTTTGATTCCTTCTACTGTGTTCTTCAATTTAGAAATTGTATTCTTCACTTCCTCTACCTCTTACTGATAATTTCTATGTTCTATTTCATGCTGAATCGTTTTCAGTAAGTTCCTCGTAGTTTCCATGTAGTTTTTGGTAATTCTCTCTGAGCTCATTGAGCTCCTTAAGACCATTGTTTTGTACTTAGTATCTGAGAGTTTATTTGCCTCTATTCCATTTAGTTCTCTTTGGGTGGATTCCTCCTTTCCCTTTGACTAGGGGGTATATCTTTTTCTTCCCATTATTTGTGAGTCTCTTCTTTTTTGCTTTGGCTGCTTAAATTGATGTGTCTTGATGTCTTGGCTTTGTGGTGTGAACTTTTATGGTAGGAGACTGTTCTTTTTTTTTTTTTCTTTCTGGATCTGCCCCTGATGATATCAGCTGTTTACCTCAACTGACCTTAGGCAGTCTCTTAGAGACTTCCTGGAATCTAGTGTCTGAGTTTCTCTCCTTCAGTTGTTAATCTAGTCACTCTTCTTTCAGCAGTCAAGCTTAGGCACCACAGGGTGGGTTAGAGTCCCTGCTCTGTGCATGGTTATTTATCCCTCTCTTGCTGCTTCTGCCCAGGGGGGTGGTATGCTGAGCAAGGTGGCTGCTGCTGTATGAGGCAGGAGTTAACACTGGGTTCCTGCCAGCTACTCCCTCAGTTCTCTCCCCCTAGCCTCCATCTCCAGACTCTCTTCAAGTATCTCTAGACCACTCTGTGGTTCTTGTAGCCAGGGATATACTATCTGTGTATGCCACTCTGTACTCAGTAGTCAGGCTTATGCACCACTCCTGCTGGGGTTGATTTTTCTAAATGCAGGGCCATTGGTTCCTCTCATGCTGTTGCTGCTCAGGGGAGTCGTCTGCCTCAACAAGATGGCAACTGCTGAATGGGGGAAGAGTCAGCACCAGGCCCCCACCAGCTAGTCACTCAGTTCTCTCCCCAAAGCCTCTCCCCCAGTCTCTCATCAAGCAGCTCCAGCCTACTCTGTCCTCGCCTTTGCTGGAGCCCAGGGTAAGTGGCTTCAAATAAAAATTTATGCATTGGACCTTTAAATGGCTCTTTGCATCTCTAGCTGCTTGTCTATGGAAGAGAGCAGCTCTATGCTTTTTGCAGCTGGCTATTGTCTGTGTGCTGTTTTGGGGGGGTGGCTCCAGTGCTGTAGTCTGGAGATCCCCTCCTAGGGTTCAGACCCCACTCTTCTCAGGGGGATCCAAGTAGCTATTTCAATATCCCTCTGGTGCTGCTGCCCGTGGGCACCCAGACCACCATTTCAAGCTTCTACTGTACTCCTTACCAGTCAGGTTGTGCTAAAGCCAATTCTTCTGCTTGTCAAAAGTTTTAAGGCTTCTCTCTTTCTATTGTTCAGTTGTTTGCTCCAGGTGATTTCTCCACAATTTAGTTTTAATTCCAGGTTGTTCCTGCGAGGAGATCAGTGTGACTTCCATTCATTCCTCTGCCATCTTGAAGTCTCGGTGCTCAAATAATTGTGATTACACAGTATATGTGCATATTTCTTCTTGCTGCCCTCCTGGTGTGATGTATGACTCATGGCCACAGATACCAGAACAAGTATGACCATATTGCTGATTTGTCAAACATCCAAAAAGTTTGATTCGCCCTAAAGTTAAGTTGTCCCTTAGTATTCATAGGAAATTGGTTTTAAGCCCCTTGTAGATACTATAATCTTAGAGTTCAAGTCCTCTCTATAAAATGGTATATATCACTGCATACAGTAAGCCTCCTTCCACCCTGCATCTCTATGTAGACTCCCTACAGTGGTTGGAAAACTGGAGGTATTTAATGAAAAATATCCACATATAAGTGGAAGTCATGCAGTTGAAACCCATGTTATTCAAAGATTAACTATATTTTTAATAGAAAAAGACTGGGTATACCTCAAATATGTATTAGTGAAGGACTATTTTAATAAACCTGAATACCCACACAATGAAATACTTTGCAGCCATAAGAAAAAAAGAGCCCTGGCTGGTGTGGCTCAGTTGATTGAGCACTGGACTAATAACCAAAAGTTCATTGGTTCAATTCCCAGTTGGTGCACATGCCTGGGTTGCAGGCCAGGTCCATTGTGGGGGTGGGGGGCGCACGAGAGGCAACCGCACATTGATGTTTCTCTCCCCCGCTTTCTCCCCCTCTTCCCTTCTATCTGAAAATAAATAAAATCTGTAAAAAGAAATGAGGCTGAGCCCCTTATGGTACTATGAAGCAATCTCAAGAACATATATTTTTTTTTAAAAATAGTATGGTACAGAACTGCATGTTATATTATGTTTATATAAGAAAGTGGAAGAAGTTTTAAATTATGGACAATTATATTTTTATTTTTTAAAATGAAACAATGGAAGAATAAACCAAAAAATTATTTTTAAAAAATGGCTATCTGTAACAAGGAGAGAAGGAACAGGATGGCAAGGAGAGGAAGAGAAGCTAGATATTTCTTTTAATGTAACTTACTTTTTTTACACTGGAAATATGTAAGTGTTTTAAATAACTAAAACAAAATTAAATGTAAAACACAATCGTTAAGAAAGTAAAATTAAATAAAACAATGTAAATTAATCATATATCAAGTATAAATAAAAAAACAATTCTTTCAGTAGTTTTATTATAATCCCTAGTGGTATGCAACCTAAGAACAAAATTTTTTAATCTTCAAAGATTTTTCAAATTGTTTTCAATAATTAGTTTGTTAGTAGTAATATAGATTGCTTTCAGTAATTATTAGTAATAATATATTCATATTATTGTTTTTAAAGTATTCATACCAAAGAAATAATTATATAAGTGTGATAAGGACCCAAGGTTTTGGTATAAGAGAACCATATATTAAAAGAACTTAAGGGAATTAATCTGAGATGGCAGCAAAGTAAGTGGAAGCTACACTCACCTCCTCCCAGGGCCAAACTATAATTACAACTAAATTATAAAAAAATCATACTGGATGGCCAACTGACGACTAGCTGAAGAGAGGCCTTGTAGCTAAGGACTTACAGAAGAATCCACATTGAGACTGGTACTAAGAGTGGAGATGCAAAAAGGACTGGCCTGCATCCATGGGCTGCAACTGAAGTTCCAAAACGATATCTCAGCTATTGGGGGGTTCCCCCTGGGAAGCATGGCATCTAAACCCCAAGCTGGGTTTCCCAGCCCAAAGCACAGAGCCCAGAAGAAGCACCTATATAACATCTGGCTGTGAAAATTAGCAGAGATTCTGTCTGCCAGGGAGAGATGGGAGTCAAATGGAGATGCAGGAACTCTCTTAATGAGCAAACACACAAAATTTTGTTTGCAGCAACTCACCTGTGGCTCTGGCAAAGTGATGGTTGAGCAGACTACAGTCATGTGAGGAGAGTCTGAAGTGTATAGCTTTGGGAAGAGAGCTGGGGAGTGAGGAGAAGTCAGACAATAGTATCCCTGTGCTGTCATTTGCCCATATTGCTGGCACCATATCACCTGGATGGAGCACTACCCTCCATGCAGTATCAACCAGGAGAAGAGCAATAGCCCCATCCTCTGCACTCCATCTTGTAGGGCTTCTTCCCTGCTAAAGAGTGCAGCTATAAATTCTTTCAGTGATTGAACCTAGCAGGCAGCCAGCAAACGAAGACAGGTAGACATAAATCTCAGGTTGCTTTTGAACTTTTGCTGACTTGGACTCCAGGTGCAATGTTGGTAAAAACCAGTCTTGATGTGATGTGTAGTTTGATTATTTTTATGCACACTCAGGCCTAGAAGAGGCAGCCACAAACAGTGGATCACTTGTAGCTCCAAACATGTTGCTCAGGACCAGTCACTGGCAACATCTAACACTGTTTCTGCAACACAGTCCCTCACAAAATACCCAGTCCCAACACACCCAGTGACCAGCTTCAGAAAAAAAAGAGAGCAGAATCCAATAAACTTCACAAGCAGCATGTCCAAAGGAAGATCTCAGCAGGCACCAAAACCTTTTGAAGAGAATTCCTCTTCATGTCTTCAGCACCTGCACAGGAGCTCACATGTGATGGTCAGGGCTGAGGCTCACCATCAGCTAGACTGAGGGTCAATCCCACACACTAATAGGCCAATAGCAATCAAAACTCAGATTACAACAAAAGGGGCCACATAACCAACACAAGTGATAGTTCCTGAGTACCCAGCTCAGGTTATCAAGGAGAATGTACACTGGACCCTCACAATACATCTACTCCATAAGGCCATCCAATGAAGACCGAGAGTCACAGCCTATCGATCCAATACATCAGAAGAAACACAAAGAGAAACCCAAAAAGAGGAGACAAAGAAACAGGACTAAAATTTAAAAAAAAAAAAAAAAAAAAAAAAAAAAAAAAACCAGAAGAAATATCCAGGAAAAAACTCAATGATATGGAAGCAAGTTATCAGATATAGACTCAAGGTGATGGTTATAAGGATGCTCAATAGCATGTAAAAGGACATAGAAAAAATAAAGTCAGACTGGTCTGGACTGAAAAATACAATATCTGAAATAAAGAATACAGTGGATGGAATAAACAGCAGGTTGAATGAAGAAGAGGGACAAATGAGTGCTTTATGAAACAAGGCAGAAAAAACACAATCAAAGTAGCAAAAAGAAAAACAAATTATAAAAAATGAGGATAGTTTGAGGGACTTTTGGGATAACATGAAGCACAATAACATCCACATCATAGGGGTACCAGAAGAAGAAGAGAAAGAGCAAAGGATTGAGAAATTATTTGAAGAAAAAAGTGACTGAAAATTTCCCTAACCTATTGAAGGAAAAGATACATAAGTCCAGGAAATGCAGAGAGTCCCAAACAAGAAGTCCTGAAAAAGGCCCACACCAAGACACATCATAATTAAAATGACAAAAGTTAAAGACAATAAGAAAATCTTAAAGCCACAAAATAAAGGCATTTAGTTACCTACAAGAGAACTATTAAAATGTCATCTGATTTCTCAATAGAAACAGTTAAGGATAGAAGTATGGCATTAAATATTCAAAGTGATGAAAATCAAGGACCTATGACCAAGGCTATTTTACCCAGCAAGGTTATCATTTTAAAGTAATGGACAAATAGTTTCCCAGACAAGAAAAAGCTAATCAAGTTTGTTATCAACAAACCAGTATTACAAGAAATGTTAAAAGGCCTTGTTGAATAAGAAGAGGAAGAGAAAGAAGAAAAAAGGAGGAGAAGGAAGAAATGAAGGAGGAGGAGAAAAAACAGAGGAACATAGCAAAAAGAATAAAATGGTAATAAATACATACGTATCATTATCACTTTAAGTATAAATGGCTTCAATGTTCCACTCAAAAAACATAGGGTAAAGACTATAATTTCAGGGATCATTTCTGTAGTTTGTTAAAAAACATAGGGTACGTGAATGGAAAAAAGAAAGAAAACAAGACCCATATATACACTGTCTACAGAAGACCTACCTCAGAATAAAAGATACACACAGACAAAAGGGATGTAAAAGGATGAAAAAAAGTATTTTATGGAAATGAAAAAAACCATTAGGGTAGCAATCCTTATGTCAGACATACTAGACTTTAAAACAAAGGCTATAGTAAAAGACCAAGAAGGATACTACGTAATGATAAAAGGAGCAATTCAACAAGAGGATAATACCCTCATAAATATTTACACACCAACATAGGAGCACGTACATATGTAAAACAAATCTTCATGGACATAAAGTGAGATATTGACAGTAATACAGTTATAGTAGGGGATTTTAACACCCCATTGACATCAATGTATAAACTTTCCAGACAGAAAATCAACAAGGACATGGTGACCATAAGTAATACACTAGACTACACAAATTTAATTGATATCTTCAGAGAATTTCAAACCAAAATAGCAGAATAACACATTCATTCTTTTCAGATGCACATGGAAGAATTTCCCGGATAAACCACATGTAAGGACAAAAAATAAGTCCCCATAAATTTAAGAGGATTGACATCATATGAAGCATCTTCTCTGACCATAATGGTATTAAACTACAAATTAATCAAAAGAAAAAAACTGAAAAACACACAAAGACATGGTGGTTAAATAACAAGTTCCTAAACACTGAATGGATTAGCTATGAGATCAAGGAAGAAATCAAAAGACACCTCGAAACAAAAGAAAAAGAGAACACAACAACCCAAAATCTATGGAAAACAACAAAAGCAGTCCTAAGAGGGAAATTCATAGCATTACAGGTCCACACCCGCCCTCCCCAAAAGAGCACAAGAGAAAGCTCAAATAAGCAATCTAACTTCACACTTGAAGGAATCTATAATGGAACAACAAAGTCCAAAAATAGACTATAATGTAGGAAATAATAAAGATCAGAGCAGAAATAAACAAAATACTTTAAAAATATACTAAAGATAGGTGAACCCAAGAGCTGATTCTTTGGCAAGATAAACAAGTTTGACAAATCTTCAACCAGACTCATCAAGAAAGAAAAAGAAAAGGACCCAAATAAGTAAAATAAGAAATGAACGAGAAGTAAATACTGACACCAAAGAAATACAAAGGCAGGGGACAGCAATGAAGGACAATTAGGGACAACTATAATGGAACAACAATTGTTTTAAATTTTTAAAGTAATACAAAGAATTATAAGAAAATACTACAAACAACTATATGCCAACAAATTAGAAAATCTGGATAAAATGGATAAATTATTAGAAATATACAATCTTTCAGAACTGAACATGAAAAAAAAAAAAAAGAAGATCTGATTAGACGTATTACAGCCTGTGAAATTGAAGCAGTCATCAACAAACTCCTAGGAAACAGAAGTCATGAACCAAATAGCTTCACAGGTGAATTTTACCAAACACTTCAATAAGAACTAACACTTCTCCTTCTCAAACTATTTCAAAAAATTACATAGGAGAGGAGGCTCCCAAGCTCATTTTAGGAGGCCAGCATTAACCTAATTCCAAAACCAGATACACAGGAAAGCAATAAATTGTGGGCAATATCTCGTGCTTAGATGTTAATTTTAATAAAATATTAGCAATCTAAATCTAGCAATACATTAAAAATACCATATTTCCAGAGGGGGAAAAAGATGGCAGAGGAGTGAATGGGAGTCATGCTGACCTTCTCCCAAGACCAAACTGGAATTGCAACTCAATAGTGGAGAAATCACCTGGAAAACAATGGAATGATAGAGGGAGAAAGGCCTTGGAGCTGTGGACAGACAGTGGAAGCAACTTTCACACATCTGAACAGGAGAGAAGTACGGTGGAGGCTCGAGAGGGTGGGCTGGGTGCCCACAGGCACCAACACCAGAGGGACATTGAAACGGCCAGTTGGATCCTCCTGAGAAGAACAGGGTCTGAACCATAAACAGGGCCCTTAGACTACAGCAGCTGAAACCAAGAAAACACACAGACAAAACACAACCCTGAAAAGCTTATGGGCGCTCTCTGCCAGAGACAGGTGGCTGGAGATGCAAAGAGACATATAAAGGGCCAACACAAAAAATTGCAGTGGCAGTTGCCTTCCTTGATCTCTGGGTAGAGGTGGCAGCAAAGTGGGCTGGTGCTGGAGGAAAGATTGGCGAGGAAAACTTTGTGAAGAGAAGAGAGACAGTGGCCAGCAGAGCCCCGGTGATAACTCACCTCCCACTCTGAAGCTATCAACTCACCCAGGCATAAGAGAATTGATTAACCTGCCTTTTTGTGCACTCTCCACACAGCTTGTGCGCCTATGGGCTAGGGGCTAAGTGCAGACTGGCTGGAAGAAATAGAGGATCCCTGGCCAAAGGGGACAAACAGATGCATAGAGACCCTTGAGGAGAGACTGGAGACAAAGGGATGGGGGAAAGAACTGGAGTATTATCTGAGATCCTTGGAGCAGACTCCCTCTCCATTCCATAGTCCCCATTTGCCCAGGCAGGCCACACCCCTAAAGAGACAGAAGTGGGTGAGGGAGCCAGAAGGTGCACAATTACAATGTGGTTCATAGAAATAGTGGATCCCTAGCCAAAGGGGCCACAGAGCTGCCCAGAGACCGTTGGGGAGAGACTGGAGACAGAATTACCTGGAGAGTCCCGGAGCTGACTCCTTCCCCTTTCCATAGTCTCCATTTGGCGTGGGCAGGCCACGTCCCCAAGGAGCCAAAAAGGGGAAAAGCACACAATGGAAGACCCTAAACTGACCAGTGCCAGGGTGCATGCCTGGGCGGCAGGTGAGCATGTGAGGTTTGGTGAGTATGCCAGCCCGGACCAGGGCACGAACCTGACCAGGCCGATGAGCATGCTCAAGTGAGCCGGCGTGAGAGTGCAGAGTAATCAGCAGAAATAGTGGATACCTGGACAAAGGGGTCACAGAGCTAACCAAAGACCCTTGAGGAGAGACTGGAGACAGAGGAGTTGGGGAGTCCTGGTGCTGACTCTTCTCCAGTCCATGATCTCCATCTAGCTCAGGCAGCGTACTCCCCTGAGTGACAGCAGCCTATAAGGGTACAATAATCCTACCATTATGAGGCACTGCTCCATCCTGTGGTTCCTAAGTCTGACAGATGAGGACAGAGTGACCAGATTGAGAGTGACAGAAGTCAGACGGAGGCAGTAGATTCCTGAAAGGCTCAAACAAATGACCAAAGGTCAGAAAGGGTCAACAACTGATATCATCAGAGGCAGACCCAGAAAGAAAAGTAAAGAAAAATAAATAAATAAAAAGACCCACCTACTACCGTATAAGTTGAATCCACAAAGTTAGGAAATCTAGAAGATTCAATTGAAACAGAAGCATAAATAAATAAATAAATAAATAAATAAATGAATAAATAAAAATAGGCTCTCACAAAAACGGGAGGAAAAGAAGTTCCCCCCAAAATAGGGGAAAGGAGGAATCCCCACAGAGAGAGCTAAATGAAATAGGGGCAAGGGAACTATCAGATATTGAATTCAAAACAGTGGCACTAAGGAAGCGCAATGAGCTCAGTCAGCTCAAAGATTACTATGAGAAACTGCAGAGAAACTATCAGGATCTTACAGCAAACTATAACAACCTGGAAAAGGACATAGAAACTACCAAGAAGACACAAGAGGATACAAAGAATACCATTTCTGAATTGAAGAACACAGTAGAAGAAATCAAAAACAGGCTGGATGAAGCCAAGGATCGAATCAGTGAGACGAAGGATAAGGTGGAAAAAAGCTCCCAGAAAGAACAAGAAATGGAAAAGAGACTCAAAAAGAATGAAGAGACATTTATGGATGGGCAGGACAACCTGAAATGCAACAATATCCGTATAATAGGGATACCAGAAGGACAAGAAGAGGAGCAAGGGTTAGAGAACCTCTTTGAAAAAGTAATGATGGAAAATTTCCCCAATTTGAGGGAAAAAAAGGTCTCATGGATCCAGGAGGCACAGAGGGACCCAAGGAGGCCCACTCCAAGACACATCATCATTAAAATGGCAACTATCAAAGACAAACAGAGAATAGTAAAGGTAGCAAGGGAGGAACAGGGAGTAGCATACAAGGGAGCCGCAATATGGCTAGGAGCTGACTTCTCAACAGAAACACTACAATCCAGAAGAGAATGGTAAGAAATATTCAAAGTAATAAAAAGCAAGGGCCTACAGCCAACGCTGCTCTACCCAGCAAGGCTCTCAATTAAAATGGAAGGGGAAATAAGGAGTTTCCCTGACAAAAGGCTAAAAGAATACATCTCCACCAAACCAGCAGTACAAGATATGGTAAAGAGGCTGGTTTAAGAGATGAAGAAAAAGAGTGAGAAAGAGAAAAACACACGTACAAAGAGAAAAAATGAGTAGGTTTCAATCAGTAATAACTCTCAATGTAAATGGACTAAATGCCCCAATCAAAAGACACAGGATAGCTGAAAGGATAAGAAAACATGACCCACACATATGCTGCCTACAAGAGCCCCACCTCTGAAGAAAAGACCTACACCAATTGAAAGTAAAGGGATGGAAAAAAAATACCAAGCAAATGGGCAAGAGAAGAAAGCAAGAGTTGCAATATTTATATCAGACAAAATCGATTTCAAAACAAAGGCCATAAAAAGAGACCCAGATGGGCACTTTATAATACTTAAAAGAAGAATACATTAAGAAGACATAAATGTTATAAACTTATATGCACACAACATAGGGGCTCCCAAGTTTATAAGGAAAATCTTGGACGACTTAAAAAAGATATAGAAAGAAACACACTGATAGTAGGGGTTTTCAACACCCCACCATCAAAAAAGGACAGATCTTCCAAAAAAACATCAATAAGGATATTGTGGAGCTGAATGATGCACTGAATCAGATAGACTTAACTGACATATATAGAACTTTACATACCAAAGAAGCAAAATACACATTCTTTTCAAATGCTCATGGGAGTTTTAAAAAGATAGACCACATGATAGGACACAAAGCAAACCTCGGCAAATTAAGGAAATTAGAAATAATACCAAACTTTTCTTTGGACCACAAGAGCTTGAAACTGGAAATCAACCTTAGAGAGAAACTTCAAAAACTTCCAGACTCATGGAGACTGAACAGCATACTATTAAACAGTGAATGGGTCAATAATGAGATAAGAGAAGATATCAAAAAATTTCTGGAAACAAATGAAAATGAACAGACAACAGTCCAAATCCTATGGGACACAGCAAAGGCAGTATTGAGAGGGAAGTTCATAGCAATACAGGCTTACCTAAAAAAGATAGAAACATTTCAAATAAAAGACCTAACACTACAACTTCAAGAACTGGAGAAACAACAACAAATAAATCCCAGAGCAAGTAGAAGGAAGGAAATAGTCAAGATTAGAGCAGAACTGAATGACATAGAGACAAAAAGAACAATTAAAAGGATTAACCAATCCAGGAGTTGGTTCTTTGAAAAGATAAATAAAACTGACAAGCCTTTCAGCAGACTCATCAAGAATAAAAGGGAGAGGACCCAAATTAATAATATCAGAAATAAAATAGGAGAAATAACAACTGGTACCACAGAAATACAAATGATTGTCAAAAACTACTATGAACAATTATATGCCAACAGATTTGAAAACCTTGATGAAATGGACACATTTTTAGAAAAGTATAATCTTCCAGCACTGAAGGAGGAAGAAACAGAAAGCTTGAACAGACCGATAACAGCTGGGGAAATTGAAGCAGTTATCAAGAAACTCCCGGCACACAAAAGCCCAGGGCCGAATGGTTTCACAAGAGAAGTTTACAAAACATTTAAGGAAGAGCTAACCCCTGACCTTCTCAAACTATTCCAAAAAATCCAAGAGGAGGGAAGACTCCCAGACTCTTACTATGAGGCCAGCATCACCCTGATCCCAAAACCAGATAAAGATCCTACAAAGAATGAAAACTACAGGCCAATTTCACTGATGAACATATATTGTAAAATTCTCAACAGAATACTGGCAAACCGCATCCAGCAATACATTGAAAAGATTATCCACCATGATCAAGAGGGATAGATCCCAGAGATGCAGAGATGGTTCAATATACGCAAATCGGTAAACATGATATATCACATAAATAAAAGAAAAGAGTAAAACCACATGATCATCTCAATAGATGCAGAAAAAGCATTTGATAAGGTACAGCACCCATTTATGATCAAAACACTCAGCAAAACGGGAATAAATGCGGCATTCCTCAACATAATAAAGGCCATATATGAAAAACCTACAGCTAACATCATACTCAATGGGCAAAAACGATAAGCTTTCCCACTAAGATCGGGAACACGACAAGGATATCCGCTTTCACCACTTCTTTTCAACATCGTATTGGAAGTCCTAGCCACAGCAGTCAGACAAGAAAAAGAAAGAAAAGGCATCCAAATAGGAAAGGAGGAAGCAAAACTATCATTGTTTGCAGATGACATGATAGTGTACATAGAAAACCCTGTAGACTCCACCAAAAATCTCCTCAACCTAATAGGTGAATTTGGCAAAACAGCAAGATACAAAGTCAATATTCAGAAATTAAAGGCATTTCTTTACACCAGCAATGAAATAGGAGAAGAATAAATAGGGGGGAAAAATCCCATTTGATATAGCAAGACAAAAAATAAAGTACCTAGGAATAAATTTAACCAAAGAGGTAAAAGACCTGTACCCAGAAAACTATACAACATTGAAGAAAGACATTAAGGAAGACACAAATAAATGGAAGCATATACCGTGCTCATGGATTGGAAGAATTGATATCATCAAAATGTCCATAGTACCCAAAGCAATTTATAGATTCAATGCAATCCCTATTAAGATACCAATGATGTATTTCACAGAAATAGAACAGACATTTCAAAAATTTATATGGAACTGTAAACGACCCTGAATAGCCTCAGCAATTTTGAGAAAGAAACACAAAGTAAGAGGGATCACAATACCGGATATCAAACTGTACTACAAAGTTGCTATACTCAAAAGAATCTGGTACTGGCACAAGAACAGACCCATAGACCAGTGGAACAGAATAGAAAGCCCAGAAATAAGCCCAGGTCTCTATGGGCATCTAATATTTGACAAAGGGGGCAGAAGCATAAAGTGGAGTAATAATACTGTTGTTGGGAGAGCTGGAAGGCTACATGCAAAAAATTGAAATTGGATCATCCGCTGACACCATACACAAAAATAAACTCAAGGTGGATAAAAGACTTAAATATAAGTCGCAACACCATAAAAGTCCTAGAGGAGAACATTGGCAGGAAACTCTCAGATATCCCACACAGCAATTTTTTCACTGATATGTCTCCTCAAGCAAGGGACATAAAGGAAAGAATAAACAAGTGGGACTTCATCAAAATAAGAAGCTTCTGCATGGCAAAAGAAAACATCAGCAAAATGAAAAGGGAGCCAACCATATGGGAATATATATTTGCTAATGATACATCAGATAGAGGTTTCATCTCCAAGATATATAAGGAACTCACTCGACACCACTCCAAGATGACAAATGATCCAATCAAAAGGTGGGCAAAGGACCTGGGCAGACACTTTTCCAAGGAGGAGATACAGACGGCCCAGAGGCATTTGAAAGGATGCTCGGCATCACTAGCCGTAAGAGAAATGCAGATCAAAACCACAATGAGGTACCACCTCACACTGGTCAGAATGGCCATCATAAACAGATCAAGAAACAACAGGTGCTGGCGAGGCTGTGGAGAAAAGGGAACCCTAGTACATTGTTGGTGGGAATGCAAACTGGTGCCGCCATTGTCAAAAGCAGTGTGGAATTTCCTCAAAAAGCTGAAAATGGGACTGCCTTTTCACCCAGTGATTCCCCTGCTGGGACTGTACTCTGTGAATCCCAAAATGCCAATTCTAAAGAACCTATGCACCCCAATGTTCATAGCAGCACAATGTGCTATAACCAAGTGTTGGAAGCAACCTAAATGCCCATCAGTGGATGATTGGTTCAAAAATTATGGTACATTTACACAACGGAGTACTACACAGCAGGAAGAAAATAAAACTACTAAACTTCGCGAGAGCATGGATGGAACTCGAGATCATTATGCAAAGCAAAATAAGCCAGGGGGCAAAACACAAATTCCATATAATCTCACCTATAAGTGGAACCTAACGAACAATACAAAGATGCAAGGAAAATAAGACCAGCAACACTGAAAGGAAAAGAAACCAACAGAGACAAGAGGGAAGGAGGGAGGGTGGGCGG
This sequence comes from Pteronotus mesoamericanus, assembly GCF_021234165.1. Classification (NCBI taxonomy): domain Eukaryota; kingdom Metazoa; phylum Chordata; class Mammalia; order Chiroptera; family Mormoopidae; genus Pteronotus; species Pteronotus mesoamericanus. Next base: position 2,433,000 of record NW_026555150.1, read on the forward strand.
GGGAAATGGAAGGGAAGGGGAAAGTCAAGGACCATATAGCAAGGACTCATGGACAAAACCAAAGGGGAAGAGTTGAAGGAGGGAGGGAGGGAAGGAGGGAGGGAGCAAGGGAAAGTGGTGGGGGGTAGGCGGAGACAAATGTATTTGAAAGAATAAATTAATTAATTAAAAATATATCAATAAAACTAAAAGTTGAATCTTCAAAAAAAAATAAGAAGCAAACTTGCTCTGTACACCTTTCCCACTATAGTAGACTTGTGCTGCTGATATAATGCAGGCAGTTGAGGTCACAGTAATTGTGAATGGTCAGCTAGTATCATTGGTAGTGTCTTTCTTGGGATCCCCTTATGTCCATGTTTCCTGAAAGCAATCTCCTGGCATTCTTTATTACAGTCCTTTCTATGGTTATAATAGCTTTTATTTCCCTGGATCACCTTCTATTTGTACTTCTCTCTATATGTATAATACCCAAATGTTTTTTTCTTTTTTAAATGGACACTGATTGACACAACATTTAGTATTAAGAGATGCTGATACATGCCTGCTAAGAGATGCCAAAGGCAACACAATCTCCTGAAAGGAATTGTACATTGTGTGGGCTAATGCTGTTTTTCTTTAAGTTCTTCATTGGCTGTACTTCTGTGCTTCAGTATCAATAGTTTTGTATGAACATCTGTAAAGAAAAAAAAATTATCAGCACTAATCAACACTATGAACTTCAAAACAATCCACCCAGCAGACATGTACCTAAATAGAGATGTTGAATTTGAGTGTCTTCAGAACCCTGCTCAGGGATAATTGGTCTTAGTCCACTGAGGCTTGCAGTAAACAGATCTGGCTTGTTTCTTATAATAATTATCATTGTTATTATTTGTAGACAGCTTTATTAAAACAGAATTAATTTGAAGATAAGATTAAGCAGAATTCAAACTAAGTCAAGTTGAAAAACTAGAATAAAGGGCCAAAAGGGAACAGCAGTGAGAGATCATAATAATAATAATACCTTGGATTTATATAGCTCTCATCCTCCCACAAGCTCAATGTGAATGTGAACAGCATATATAAAAGGATAAAGAAGTAAATGCAGCTTAGGTTTTCAAGTCTGGATTTAAAAAGCTGTGGCTGAAGAGACTAGCAATTTGAGAATCAAGATCTATAAGCCAATTTGTAAAAGCTCCTCATGGAAATACATTTCAAAAATTATTCTATTTATATTAAAGGGGCAGCATTCTAAAAATAAAGCCAAGACTTAAGTGATAAAGAGAAGGGAATCAAAAGAAATGAACAACTAAGAGAGACTAATCAGTAACCATCCTTCAGTTATGACAATTAAAATACTACCTTGTTTATGAAATCTTCCTAAATTGCCCCAACTACAAATGATCTCTGAACTCCTAAAAGGGTTTTGCTTAGGTTTAATTGGACACACACTTAGCACATTCTACTTGTTTCGGGATTATTTCTATATATTCTGATCTCAGCAGACCACTAGACCTGAACTTAGTGTTCTTTTGAGTTACAGTCAAAATGTACTAAAATCTAGATTTGGGGACCTTATTCTTAGAGACTCGTATTCAGTGAGTCTTGGGTGGGCCTTGGAACTGGCATTTTAATATGTACTTCTGGTAATCTGGTGTGGGTGCTTGATGACTATACTGTGACTTCTTTGAGGGCAGGGACCTCATCCCACATCATATACATCTAGATATTATTGAAGCATAGAAGCAAATTCTCCAGTCCAAGCCAAGATTTGATATGACTACTACTGCTCTGACAAATGGCTTGACTATAATCTCATAAGAGATCTGGACTGAGATGTACTCAGGTAAACTGTGCCCAGGATTCCTGACCCACAGAAAATGAGAGTTAAGAAATCTTTGTTGTTTTAAACAGCTAAGTTTTGGAAAATATGTTAAACAGCAATAGATAACTTTTGCATTCTCTTTGGTTTCACTAATACTATTCTGGGTACACTCTAGAATCTGAAGTTTGGTTTCCTTCTTTCTTAATTTTTCAACAGCTTTATTAAGACATAATTTACATGCTATTTAATTCATCCATTTAAAGTATACTATTCAATGCTTTTCAATATTTTTAGAGTTTTGCAACCTTCATTGCAATAAATTTGAGAATGTGTTTCTTTTGTTGTATGTCAGGATATTTTCCAGAAATTTTCAATTTAAAAAAATAATAATTTTCACCAGTTTCTCTGAGGACCAGGTACACATTTCTCCTCACTGTCATACCAAAAGTGGAGTCCCTCTCTCCTTTGTGCAGATTAGGAAGACCTAACTCAACCTGGAGTAGTCTTGGAATTGATTATGCCAAATAAACTAGGTATTAGGTTTGTTCTCAGATTTCTCTCCTGAGCGCTACCCGTTTTGTATAAGTAAAAAGAAAAAATATGTAAAGAAGACTTAAGGCTCGTCCACAACAAGGATGTGGGATATATCCTGATAAGTTGAGTGACAGGAAGCTTGACTCTTTTTAGGCCAGAGAGGCTATGCTTAGAGTACTTGTCCAATCACTTCAGAAAAAATAAATAATTGGTATTTCTGTCCCAGTAACCAAAACAATTCCCAGGTTTCTCAAACACCACTGGATTTATGCTTAAAATTTTCAGATACCAGGGCCTTTAATAGTTCAAAGATTATATGAGTTTAGCAACTTAGAAATCCAGTCTGTGATTCCATAAATACTTACTGGGCACCTGTTAGGTCTAGAGAACTATCATTAAGCATTCTGTGACTATGAAAAAGAAGTCAATGACATGGGGAGCTTGCAAAACAGTAAGAGAGAAAATGGGTACTTTTGAAACAACCAGAATAATCATTTTTTTAAATATTAATAAGCTTAAGCAATATACCATTCTATAAATACATGACAGGTATAGAAGGGAAGTTCTGAGCATGGCAGTATGGAAGGGAAGTTCTGAGCATGGCAGCTTAGTAGGTGAAGGCTTCAAAGAGGAGGCATGTCCTAGTATGGTCCTTGCAAAAAGATGACATGGATTAAGGTTTATATGATTAAGATTATTACAACTAACACTATATGACAGTTAAATAATCTAATCCTAATTTATCTGTCTACATTCATAGTTATTTGTAGAACAGCAGATACAATGCTTTATTATGCAATAAATAGTGGTTTAGATTTATTTCAGAAATTTGAAAGGTATTAAATAAAATGATGGTTTCATTTATAGGAAGTTATTCAAGTAAATGCAGTTGTGTACATGCTCATCCATTTTTCCTATCTTGATTACTTAAAAAACTACACCTTTGGTGCATAAATTGTGTTTAATGACACTTGCCAGACATTTAAATGTTGGATGTTACACATAATGTTTAGACATTTTTAATTGTAAAAGCTTAAAAACCTGTCATCCTGTCAACAGCCACATTTACAATATGTCCTTTTTTTTTTAAGTCAGAAGCTACAGATTCACCTCTAGTTAGTGCTTGATCAACAGGTTTTCACAGCTAACAAATAAACAAACCAGAACACATACTGTAAGTGCCTAACCCCATCCTAACAATATTAGGAGATTTCAACAGTCCCAATTTATTGCATAATGAAATTGTGAAAAAGATAAAGGATGAAAGATTTTATTTTTGTAAGAGTGAAAGAGAAATAAATGAGTTATTTAAGTCCCTGCCTTTATGAAGTCCAGACAATTGGTTGAAATGTAAGAAATTCAATCACTTGGTCTGGCACAACACCCAGAATTCATTTTAGATATCTTCTCTCCAATCCCCACACACCCCACCCCACTCCCAGCTCAAGCTACTTTCCATTATAATATAGTTTTAAAGCGCATGGGGCATGAAGTCATATAGACCTCAGTTACTATCCCAGATATGCCCCTTAGTGACAGTGTAGCCTTAGGCAAATTATTTGACCTCTCCTTATTCTGGCCTTCCCATCTGTAAAATGGAAACATTAAAATCTCCTTAAGGGGTTTGTTAAGTAGATTGAGTAAATTTATAAGGCATATAATGTTTATGTACAGTGGTCAATAAATAACAATAAATAGCCTTAAATGCTTGATAAATATTTGGAGAATAGACTGAACAAATCTAACTGCCCATAGAGATATCTTAACTCATAAAAAAATCAGTTGTATTTCCTTGAGAGTAGAGTTATTCATAAGTAGGTATTACAGACTGAATGTGCACCCCTCCCCCCACCAAGTTTATATGTTGAAATCCTACCCCTTTGGGAGGTTATTAAGATTAAGTGAACTCATGAAGGCAGAACCCTCATGAATGAGATTAGTATCCTTGTAAGAGCCACAACAGAGCTTGCTTCCTCTCTCTGCTCCCTGCCATGTGAGGACACAATAAGAAGTTAGCAGTCTGTAACTGGAAAGAGAATCCTCACCAGAACTCAACCATCAGGCACCCTAACCTCTGACTTTCAGCCTCAAGAACTGTGAGAATAAACTGTTGTTATTTACAAGCTACCCAGTCTATGGGACTTCTTTATAGCAGCCCAAACTAAGACAGTGGGTAAGAGCTATGGTATCTATTCAGCCACATAAGAATGACACCAGCCTGAGATTACAGGGAAACCTGTAGGGCTTCACAAACAATTAATCAGAGATTGCCACAATATGGTCATTCCAAAAGCTACTGTATCTCACTTTCCTGATCACTCATGAGCATATGTAACAAAACTGAAAAATTAAAAATCCTTTCTATGCAATCCCCATCATATGTAGCAGGACCATAATCATATAATCTTCACCTTCTGCTCAGGGAACTATTCCCTGCTCCAGGCTGAACCCTCATGACTTAAATGTCTCCCAAAGACCCCCACCTCCTAATACCAATATCTTTGGAAATTAGAATTTCAACATATGAATTTGGGGAAGACAAACATTCAGACCATAACACATACAATATACCGCCTTTTGTGTTTGGCTTCTTTCACTTAGTGTGTTTTCAAAGTTTCATCCATGTTGTAGGATGTATCAGTACTTCATTCATTTATGATGAATAATAGTCTATTCAAAGGATTTACCACATTGTGTTTACCCATTCATCAGTTGATGGACATTTTGATAATTTACACTTTGGTCTATTTTGAAAAATAATTCTGCCACAGTTATCTGTGTACAAATTTTTGTTTGATCATGTTTCCAAGTCTCTCAGTATATGCTTAGGGTTCTAGGAGTGGAAATTGTAGGCCACATGGCAATTTTATGTTTAACCTTTTAAGAAACTGTTATACTGTTTTTCATAGTGGTCTCACCATTTTACATTCCTACCAACAATGTATAAGGGTCAATGTTTCCACATCCTCACTAACAATTGTTATTTTCCTTTTTTTAAATTCTCACTATCCTAGTGAATGTGCACTCTCATCTCAATATGGTTTTGATTTATATTTACTGATAACTAATGATGTTAAACATTTGTTATCAACTTATTGGACATTTGTATATATTCTATGGAAATGTGTCTAATTTAAGTGTTTTCCCAATTTTTCAATTGGTTAATTTGTCTTTTTGTTGGTAAGTTGTAAGGGAAACCCAACCCTTATCAGACATAAGATTTTCATTCTGTTGAGTTTTCATTGTCTTTATAGTGTTCTCACATGCACAAAAGCTATACTTTTGTGTTTTTTACTCGCTTATGCTTTTGGTATCATATTTAAGAAAATGTTAACTAGTAAAATGTCATGGAGATTTATACTGATATTTTCTTAAAGTTATCTTTAACCTTGTTTCTTATATTTAGGTCTTTGATCCATTTTGAGTTAACTTTTTACATAGTATGAGATAAAGTTAAAAATTTATTCTTTTGCATATGTCTATTCAGTTTTCCAAAGACCATATTTTTTCACTTCATTTTTTAAATTTATTTTATACTTTTTCAAAAATTTATCAAATACATTTGTTTCCATTTACCGGCCATCACATTCCCATGCCCGAGCCACCCCCATCTCCAACCTAAACCTTCCCTACCTTGGCTTTGTCCATGTGTCCTGCACACCTGTTCCTTGATCTGACCCTTCCCCTTAACTCCCCTTTTCCCCTCTCCTTCCCTCCATCCCAGCCCTGTCGGTTTCTTCTTTCAATGTTGTTGCTCATATTTTCCGTGCCTGCTGCTTTGCTGTTTAGGTTCCACTTATAGGTGAGATCATATGGTATTTGTCTTTCACTGCCTGGGTTATTTCACTTAACATGATGCTCTCCAGTTCATCCATTCTGTCGCGAAGGGTAGCAGCTCTTTCTTTGTTTCTGCAGCATAGTATACCATTGTGTAAATGTACCATAGTTTTTTGATCCACTCATTTACTGATAGGCAGTTAGGTTGCATCCAGCACTTAGCTATTGTAAATTGTGCTGCTATGAACATTGGGGTGCATAGGTTCTTTCGAATTGGTGTTTTGGGATTCTTAGTATATAATCCCAGCAGTGGAATCGCTGGGTCAAAAGGCAGTCCCATTTTTAATTTTCTGAAGAAACTCCAAACTGTTTCCCACAGTGGCTGCACCAGTCTGCCTTCCCACCAGCAGTGTACTAGGGTTCCCTATTCTCCACAACCTTGCCACCACCTGTTATTTTTTTATTTGTTTATGATAGTCAATCTGACTGCTGTGAAGTGGTATCTCATTGTGGTTTTAATTTATATTTCTCTGATGGCTAGTGATGCTAAACATCCTTTCACGTGTCTCTGGGCCTTGTGTATGTCCTCCTTGGAGAAGTGTCTGTTCAGGCCCTTTGCCCATTTCTTAATTGGATTCTTTGTCTTCCTGGAGTGGAGTCATGTGGGTTCTTTATATATTTTCGAGATCAAACCCTAGTCCGAGGTTTCATTAGCAAAATATATTTTCCCATACGGCTGTATCCTTTTTCATTTTGCTGATGTTTTCTTTAACCATGCAGAAGCTTCTTATTTTGGTGTTTAATTTCTCCTTTATGTCCCATGCTCTAGGGGACATATCAGTGAAAATATTGCTGCATAGGATATATGAGAGTTTCCCATGTATGTTCTCCTCTAGGACTTTTACAGTGTCACACATATATTTAAGTATTTTATTCATCTTGAATTTGTTTTTGTATATGGTATAAGTTGGTGGTCGAATTTCAACTTTTTACATGTAATTGTCCAGCTCTCCTAACACCATTTGCTGAAGAAGCTATTTTTACTCCATTTTATGCTTCTGCCCCCTTGATCAAATATTAATCGACCATAGAGACATGGATTAATTTCTGGGCTCTCTATTCTATTCCATTATCTATGTGTTTGTTTGTATGCCAGTACCAGGCTGTTTTGATTACAGTGTCCTTATAACATAGTTTGATTGTTCCTTCGATGTTTTTCATTCTCAATATTGCTGCGGCTATTCGGGGTCATTTATGGTTCTGTATACATTTTTGAAATGTTTGTTCTATATGTATGAAATACATCATTGGTATTTTAATAGGGATTGTGTTGAATCTACAAATTGCTCTGGGTAGTATGGACATTTTGATGATGTTAATTCTTCCGATCCATGAACAAAGTATATGCTTCCATTTATTTGTGTCTTCCTTAAATTTTTTCTTCAGTGTGGCATAGTTTTCTGCATGCAGGTCTTTAACCTCCTTCATCAAGTTTATTCTTAGGTACTTTATTTTTCTTTTTGCTAAAGCAAAGGGGATTTCTTTTTGATTTCTCATTTTCATATTCATTTTTGGTGTGCAAAATTGCCTTTGATTACTGAATATTGACTTTGTATCCTGCTGTTTTGCCAAATTCACTTATTAAGTCAACCAGTTTTTTCATGGAATCTATGGCGTTTTCTATGTACACTATCATGTCATCTGCAAACAATGAGAGCTTTACTTTCTCCATTCCAATTTGGCTGCGTTTTATTTCCTTTTCTTGTCTGAACACTGTGGCTAGGACTTCCAATACTATGCTGAATAGAAGTGGTGAAAGCAGACATCTTTGCCTTGTTCCTAGTCTTAGTGGGAAAGTTTTAGATTTTGCCTATTCACTATGAGATTGGGTGTCGGTTTTTCATATATGGCCTTTATTATGTTGAGGTATGCCCCCTTTATTCCCACTCTACTGAGTGTTTTCATCATAAATAGGTGCTGTACCTTATCAAATGCTTTGTCCACATCTATTGATATGATCATGTGGTTTTTCTCTTTCCTCTTATTTATGTGATGTATTATGTTAATTTATTTGTGAATATTGAACCATCCCTGCATCCCTGGGATGAATCCCACTTGTTGATGATGGATGATCTTTTTAATGTATTGCTGGATGTGGTTTGCCAATATTTTGTGGAGGATTTTAGTATCTATGTTCATCAGCAATATTGGCCTGTTGTTTTCTTTCTTTGTAGTGTCTATCTGGTTTTGGGATTAGGATGATGCTGGCCTCATAAAAAGAGTTTAGGAGTCTTCCGTCTTCTTGGATTTTTTGGAGTAGTCTGAGAAGGACAGGGGCTAGCTCTTCCTAAATGTTTTGTAAAATCCTCCTTGGAAACTGTCCAGTCCAGGGCTTTTTTGTGCTGGGAATTCTTTTGATTACTGTTTCAATTTCACCAGCAGTTATTGGTCTGTTCAGACTTTGTGCTTCTCCATTCAATGTTGGAAGTTTATGTTTTTCTAGAAATTTATCGATTTCATTGAGGTTTTCAAATTTCTTGTCATATAATTGTTCATAGTAATTTGTTAGAATCCTTTGTATTTCTGTGGTATCACTTGTTATTTCTCCTCTTTCATTTCTGATATTGTATATTTGTGTCCTCTCTCTTTTTTTCTTGATTATACTGCTTGAAGGCTTGTCAATTTTGTTTATCTTTTCAAAGAACCAGCTCCTGGATTGGTTGATCTTTTGAATATTCTTTCAGTCCTTATGTTATTCAGTTCTGTTCTGATCTTGATTATTTCCTTTCTCTACTCATTCTGGGCTTTTCTTGTTGTTTCTCCATTTCTTGAAGCTGGAAAGTTAGGTTTTTATTTGAAATGTTTCTATCTTTCTTAGGTAGGCATGTATTGCTATGAAGTTCCCTCTCATGACTGCTTTCATTGTGTCCCACAGGTTGTATGGACTGTTGTGTGTTCCTTTTCATTTGTTTCCAGACACTCCTTCATTTCTTCTTTGATCTCATTATTGACCCATTCATTGTTTAATAGTGTACTATTCAGTATCCATGAGTTTGAATGTTTTTGAGTTTTTTCCTTGAGGTTGGTTTCTAATTTCAGACCCTCGTGCAAGGAACACTTGTTGATAAGACTCTTTTTTCCCCTACAGATTGGTTTAGAGTCCTTGTCAGGGATCAGTTGATCAGCAATTTGTGACTTTATCTCTGAATTCTCAATTTTATTCCAATAATTTCTATATCTTTTCTTATGCCAAGGCACACTGTTGTGATTACTGTAGCTTTGAATTAATTATTGAAATTGAGAAAGGTGAGTCCTCTCACTTTATTCCCTGCTTATTGTTATTCTATTTTGTGCCCCACACAATTTCATATAAATTTTAGGATAAACTTGTCTATTTAAGCACCAAAAAATGCAATAGGAAATTTAATAGGAATTTTATTGAATCCATAGATAAATTTGGAGAGTAATGACATCTTACCATCTATGAACATGGTATGTCTTTCCATTTAATTTGTCAAGAATCCTTTGAGTTTTCAATATTTAAGTCTTGGACATCCTTCAATAAAGTTACTCTTCCGTATTGGTTATTTTGAATTTTATCACAAGTAAAATATCTTTCCTTAATTTAATTTCTGGTTTGTTTATTGTTAATGTATAGATATACATCCGCTTTTTTGTAAATTCATCTTCTTTCCTGAGAATATGTTGAACTTGGTTATTAACATTAAGATATTTTGTGGTTTTATTAGAATTTTTATACTAAAGGTCATATCAACTGCAAAAAGACATAGTTTTACTTCTTCCTCTGATTTGAATATCTCTTTGTTTCTTTCTTTTCTTTTTTTTTTTTTTTTGAGAAATTTATTACTTTTTTATTGAATTTATGGGGTGACATTGGTTAATAAAAGTATATACATTTTAAGTATACAATTCTATAATACATCATTTGTATATTGTATTGTGTGTTCACAAACCCAAATCAAGTCTCCTTCCATCACCATTTATGCCCCCCATACACTCCTCTATCTCCTTCCACACCCCTTAACCTCTGGTAATCACCATATTATTGTCCATGTCTATGAGGATTTCATCATTGTTGTTGTTTTTTGTTTGTTTTGTTTTTTACTTAATCCCTTCACTTTTTTTCAAACAGCCTCGCAACTCCTCTTCTTTGACAGCTGTCAGTCTGTTCGCTATGAGCCTATCTCTATTTTGTTTGTTAGTTTATTTGTTCATTAGATTCCACATATGAGTGAAATCAAATGGTACTTGTCTTTCTCTGATTGGCTTATTTTACTTAACATAGTGCTCTACTGGTCCATATGTGCTTTTGCAAAGGATGAGAATTCCTTCTTTTTTATGGCCGAGTAGTATTCCATTATGTAAATGCACCACATCTTTTTTTTTTTTAATTTTTTTTTAATTAATTTATTTACTTTTTAAATACATTTGTCTCTGCCTTCCCCCCTCTCTTTCCCTTGCCCCCTCCAACCTTCCCTCCCTCAGCTCTTCCCCTTTGGTTTTGTCCATGAGTCCTTGCTATATGTTCCTTGACTTTCCCCTTCCCTTCCCTTTCCCTGCCCCCCCTTCCCTCTTGTCTCTGTTGATTTCTTTTCCTTTCAGTGTTGCTGGTCATATTTGCCTTTCTTCTTTGCATTGTTGGTTAGGTTCCGCTTATAGGTGAGATCATATGGTATTTGTCTTTCGCCCCCTGGCTTATTTGGCTTAGCATAATGCTCTCCAGTTCCATCCATGCTGTTGCAAAGTTTAGTACTTCTTTTTTTCTATCTGCTGCGTAGTATTCCATTGTGTATATGTACCATAATTTTTTGATCCAATCATCTACTGATGGGCATTTAGGTTGCTTCCAACACTTGGCTATTGTCAATTGTGCTGCTATGAACATTGGGGTGCATAGGTTCTTTTGTATTGGCGTTTTGGTGTTCTCAGGGTATAGTCCCAGCAGGGGAATCGCTGGATCAAAAGGCAGTTCCATTTTCAGCTTTTTGAGGAAATTCCACACTGCTTTCCACAGTGGCTGCACCAGTCTGCATTCCCACCAACAGTGGACTAGAGTTCCCTTTTCTCCACAGCCTCGCCAGCACCTGTTGTTTGTGGATCTGTTTATGATGGCCATTCTGACCGGTGTGAGGTGGTACCTCATGGTGGTTTTGATCTGCATTTCTCTGATGGCTAGTGATGCTGAGCATCCTTTCAAATGCCTCTGGGCCCTCTGTATCTCCTCCTTAGAAAACCATCTGCCCAGGTCCTTCGCCCATTTTTTGATTGGATCGTTTGTCGTCTTGGAGTAAAGTCGAGTGAGTTCTTTGTATATCTTGGAGATCAAACCTCTATCTGATGTATCATTAGCAAATATATTTTCCCAAATGGTTGGCTCCCTTTTCAGTTGGCTGATGTTTTCTTTAGCCGTGCAGAAGCTTCTTATTTTGATGAGGTCCCACTTGTTTATTCTTTCCTTTATGTCCCTTGCTTTAGGAGACATATCAGTGAAAAAATTGCTGCGTGGGATATCTGAGAGTTTCCTGCCAATGTTCTCCTCGACGACTTTGATGGTGTTGCGACTTCTATTTAAGTCTTTTATCCATCTTGAGTTTATTTTTGTGTATGGTGTCAGCTGATGATCCAATTTCAATTTTTTGCATGTAGCCATCCAGCTCTCCCAACACCATTTGTTGAAGAGGCTGTTATTGCTCCATTTTATGCTTCAGCCCCCTTTGTCAAATATTAGATGTCCATAGAGACCTGGGCTTATTTCTGGGCTTTCTATTCTGTTCCACTGGTCTATGGGTCTGTTCTTGTGCCAGTACCAGATTGTTTTCAGTATGGTTGCTTTGTAGGAGAGTTTGATGTCCGGTATTGTGATCCCTCCTACTTTGTGTTTCTTTCTCAAAATTGCTGCAGCTATTCGAGGTCGTTTATGGTTCCATATAAATTTTTGAAATCTTTTCTTTTTTTTAATGGAGATATCATGACTAGGACTTCTAGAACAATGTTGAATATAAGTGGTAAGAGTAGACATCATTTATTACTGACATTAAGGGGAAGGCTTTTAGTCTTTCGCTACTAAGCATGATATTAACTGTACATATTTCATAGATGCCAATTAACATTTTGAGGAAGCTCCCTTATATTTCTAGTTTATTAGTTATGTTTAACATCAAATGGTATTGGATTTTCTCAAGTGACTTTTCTATATCTAATGAGATGATCATGTAGTGTTTTCCTTTATTCCAACAATCTGATTCCTAACATGAATTAAACTTCATAAGTTGGCGACTACAAGATGGCAGAGGTGTGAGTAGAAGTCACACTGACCTCCTCCCAGGATAAATCTGGAATTACAACTAAATTGTGGAGAAATCACCTGGAACAAAAAACTGAACAATAGTGAGAGAAGAGCCTTATAACCTCATACAGACAGAAAAATCTGCTTTAGCACAATCTAACTGATAGGAGTGGGATAGAGACTTGAGAAGGTGGGCGTAGAGCACACTGGTGACAGAAACAGAAGAATATTGAAACAGCCAGTTGGATCCCCTTGAGAAGACCAGGGTCTACATCATAATCACAGATCTCCAGCCTACACGACCAGAGCCCAAAAACAACACAAATAACAACCAGCTGTGAAAAGCAACAGAGTAGCACTCTGCCAGAGATGGGCGGCTAGAGACACAAAGAGCCTTTTAAAGAGCAAACACATACATTTTTATTTGCAACCACTTACCCTGGGCTCCAGCAAAGGAGGGGCAGAGTGGGCTAGAGATGCCTGAGGAAATACTGAGGAAGGAGTCTTGGAGGGAGAACTGAGAGAGTAGCTGGGGGGTGATGGAGCTGACTCATATGCCGTATAGTAGTCATCTTGCTCTGGCAGCCCACTCCCCTGAGTGGCAGCATCATGAGAGTAAACAATAGCTCCACCCCAAGGAGGAATTTAGCCCTGAACCTGTGGTGCTTCAGCCTGATTTCTGAGTAGAGAGCAGCAGTCACATATAGAAAATGCTTGGCTAAAGGTTGTGCTGAATGCCCTGGAGACATTTGAGGAGAGTCGGAAGATGGAGCCTTTGGGGAGAGAACTGAGAGAGTAGCCAGTGGGATCCAAGTTCTCCATCCTTCCTTTAAACCAGCAGCTACTGTGCTCAGGCAGACCACTTGACTGAGCAGCAGCAACTCGAGAAGAAGTAATAGCCAGACCCCCAGGAGCGACTATGCCTCGCCCTGTGGTGTCGAATCCTGACTGCTGAGTACAGAATGACTATTTAACAACTCAAGGAGACAGCCACAGACAGTAGATTCCTGGAAGTCTCAAACAGACTGCATGAGGTCAGAGAGGGAAAACATCTGACATTATTGGAAGCAGATACAGGAAGAAAAAAACGGTGGCCTACTACCACAGAAGTTCACACCACAAAGTCACAAAAACAAGACACCTCAATTTAAGAAGCAGAAGCAAAACAGAAGAGTCTCACAAAAAAATGGGAAGACAAAGAAATATCCACAAATCAAAGGGAAGGGAAGAATCCCCAGGAAGAGAACTAAATGAAATAGAGGTAAGGAAACTATCAGATACTGAGTTCCAAAGAATGGTTCTAAGGGAGCACAATGAGCTCACAGAGATTACAGAGAATTACACAAAACTACAGGGGGAATATTAGGAACTTCCTGAAAATTATGTCAGCGTGAAAAAGGACATAGAAACTTTTAATAAGAGGCAAGAAGAAATGAAAAATACATTTTCTGAATTAAAGAACACAGTAGAAATATTGAAAAACAGGCTAGATGAAGAAGAGGATCGAATCAGTGAGCTGGCAGACAAGGTAAAAAAAAACTCCCAGAAGGAGGAAGAAAATGAAAAAAGACTCAAAGAGAATGAAGAGGTCTTTAAGGAAATGCAAAACAACCTGAAACATAATAATAGCCATGTAATCAGGATACCAGAAGGAGAAGAAGAGGATAAGGAATAGAGAACCTGTTTGAAAAAGTAATGATGGACAACTTCCCTAATTTGAGCAGAAAAAAAAATCACACAAGTCCTGGAAGTACAGAGAGTTCCATTCAAGAGGAAACTAATGAAGCCCACTCCAAAGAACATCATCGTTAGAATGGCAACTATTAAAGACAAACAGAGAATCCTAAAACAAGCAAGGGAGTAAGAGGTAGTAGCATATAAGGAAGCTCCGATACAGCTAGCAGCTGACTTCTCAATAGAAACACTGCAAGCCAGAAGGGACTGGCCAGAAATATTCCAAGGAATGAAAAGCAAAGATCTGCAACCAAGACTGCTCTACCCACCAAAGCTCTCAGTTAAAATGGAAGACAAAATAAGGCATTTCCCAGAAAAAAGATGGCTGAAAGAATATACCTCCACCAAACCAGCACTGTGAAATATGCTAAAGGGACTGCCTTAAGATGAAGAAAAAGATTCTATGAATACCCAGTTCCTTTCAGATTTGCCAATACTTGATATTACCAATATTTTTAATAGGTATTAATCTGATGTGACAATGATGTGTTATTTTCATTGTTCCTATATTGTTTGTTGAAACTAAAAATCTGTTTGTATATTTCTTGATATCTCTATTATTTTTAAAAAGCTTTAAATGACTTTTTAGTATTCTTTATCCATTTATTGATTAAAGGTTTGTTGAATATATACCCTAAAAAAACAGCTATTGGAATACTGGAAGATGGCGGAGGAGTGAATGGGAGTCACGCTGACCTCCGCCCAAGACCAAACTGGAATCGCGACTAAAGAGTGGAGCAATCACATGGAAAACAATGGAACGATAGTGGGAGAGGAGGGAGAGGAGCCTTGGTGTCGCAGACAGTGGATTCGACTCACACATCCCAATGGGTGAGAAGTGCGGTGGAGGCTCGAGAGTGTGGGCTGGGTGGCCACGGGCACTAGCACCAGAGGGACATTGAAACAGCCACTTAGCTTCCCCCGAGAAGAATGCGGTCTGAATCATAAACAGGGACCCCTAAACTACAGCAGCTAAAGCAAAGAAAATACAGACAAAACGCAACCCCGAAAAGCTTAGGGGCGCTCTCTGCCAGAGACAGGTGGCTGGGGATGCAAAGAGACATTTAAAGGGCCAACGCAAAACTTGCAGTGGCAGCCACCCTCCTTGATCTCTGGGTAGAGGCGGCAGCAGGGTGGGCTGGTGCCTGGGAAAAGACTGGTGAGGAAAACTTTGTGAAGAGAACTGACATGGCAGCCGGTGGAGCCCCGTGATAACACACCTCCCACTCTGCAGCTACCATCTCGCTCAGGCATAAGGGAATTAATTAACCTGCCTTTTGTGCGCTCGGCACACACCTTGTACATGTGAGCTGGGGGACTGACTGCAGACTGGCTGGGAGAGCCTTGAGGAGAGATTGGAACGGAGGCATTGGGGAAAGAACGGTAGGAGGAACCGGGGAGTCCCGACTCCCTCCCCGTTCTGTAGTCTCCATTGTGTGCTGGAAAGGCGCGCCCCCAAAGAGGCAGAAGAGCAGAGTGCAGGAACCAGACTGCCTGCGATTGAAACCCAGGCGGTACAGGGGGTGGATCTTTGGCCAAAGGGTTCAGGGAACTGCCCAGAGGCCCCTGAGGAGAGACTAGAAACGGAGGCGTTGGGGAAAGAACGGGAGTCGGAACCGCCTAGTCCTGATTCCTTCTCCTTGCTGCAGTCTCCATTGCGTGGGAAGAGGCCACATCCCCAAAGAGCCAAAAGCCAAAAAGCACACATAGACACCCCAAAACCAGTGCAGGCACGCACACTTCTGCCAAGTGACCGGCGAGGGTTGGCGAGTGTGTGTGTGACCCACACAGGCTGGCCAACGATTGCACGGGCCGGCAAGGCCTCCCACAGATTGGCACCGATAGGACCTGCAAGGGAGTGCACAGAGCGACAAGGGCAGGCATAAATTGACCTGCCCGCCCGGGATTGTGGAGCAGCCCACAAAATTAGTAGAGCTGCCCAGAATCCCTGGAGGAGAGACTGGAGACAGGATAAACCGGAGAGTCCTGGAGCAGACTTCCTCCCATTTCCGTAGTCCCCATTTGGCGAGGGCAAGCAACGCACCCAAAGAGACAAAAGCAGGGAAAACACACAATAGAAGTCCCTAAACTGACCAGTGCCGGGGAGCTTGCCAGCCAGGGGGGCCAGATGAGTACGCGAAGTTGCGAATAAACACCCTGGTCTGGGGCAAGCACATGCCAGCCCAGGCAGGCGGGGGATACTACCACGCTGGGAGCGCGCTCAAGGAGCCAGCATGAAAGTGCAGAGAGATCCCCAAAAATAGCCCAGCCCTAACTGAAGGGATCACAGAGCTGCCCCAACCAGGAGTCAGACAGTAGAGTCCTGGAAGGCTCAAACAAACAACCCAAGGTCCTATAGGGTCAACAACTGACATCATCAGACGCAGCCCCAGAAAGAAAAGTAAAGGAAAAAAAATACTTAACAGGCTCTCACAAAAATAGGAAGAAAAATAAGTTCTGGCAAAATGAATGGAAAAGGGAACTCCCCACAGAGAGACTAAATGAAAGAGAGGCAAGGGAACTATCAGATACTGAATTCAAAACAATGGTTCTAAGGAAGCTCAATGAGCTCAGCCAGCTCAAAGATAACTATCAAAAACGGCAGAGAAACTATGAGGATCTTACAACAAACTATATCACCCTGGAAAAGGACATAGAAACTATCAAGAAGACACAAGAAGATATGAAGAATACCATTTCTGAATTGAAGAGCACAGTAGAAGGGATCCAAAGCAGGCTGGGTGAAGCTCCGGATCCAATCAGTGAGATGCAGGATAAGGTAGAAAGAAGCTCCCAGAAAGAACAAGAAATGGAAAAACAGCTCAAAAAGAAAGAAGAGGCATTTAGGGAAATGCAGGACAACCTGAAACACAATAATACCCGTATAATAGGGATACCAGAGGAGAAGAAGAGGAGCAAGGGATAGAAAACCTCCTCGAAAAAGTAATGAAGGATAATTTTCCCAATTTGAGGAGAGTAAGGCTCTCATGGGTCCACGAGGCAAAGAGGACCCCACTCAAGAGGGACTCAAGAAGGTCCACTCCAAGACACATCATCATTAAAATGGCAACTACCAAAGACAAAGAGAGAATCCTCAAGGAAGCAAGGGAGAAGAAGAAAGTAACATACAAGGGGGCCCTGATACGCCGAGGAGCTGACTTCTCAACACAAACAGTACAAGCCAGAAGGGAATGGCAACAAATATTCCAAGCCATGAAAAGCAAGGGCATACAGACAACGCTGCTCTACCCAGCTAGGCTCTCCATTACAATATGAGGGGAAATACGGAGTTTCCCAGACAAGAGAAGACTAAAAGAATACATCTCTACCAAACCAGCCCTCCAAGATATACTAAGGGTACTGGTTTAAGAAGATGAAGGAAAAGAATGAGAGAGAGAGGAACACAAGTACAAAGAGAAAAGACGAGTAAGTTTCCATCAGTAATATATCTCAAAGTGAATGGACTAAATGCCCCAATCAAAAGACACAGGGTAGCTGAATGGATAAGAAAACATGACCCACACATGTGCTGCTTACAAGAGACCCACCTCAGAGCAAAAGACCTACAGAGATTGAAAGTAAAAGGAAGGAAAAAAATATTCCAAGCAAATGAGCATGAAAAAAGGCCGGGGTTGCCATATTTGTATCAGACAAAGTAGATTTCAAAACAAAGGCCATAAAGAGAGACCCAGAGGGGCAGTTTAAAATACTTAAAGGAAGAATCTATCAAGAAGACATCAACATTGTAAACTTATATGCTCCCAATATAGGAGCCCCCAAGTTTATAAGGAAATTGTTGGAACCTTCAAAAAAGATATAGACAGCAACACACTGATAGTAGGGGATTTCAACACCCTACTGTCAAAAATGGACAGATCTTCCAAACAAAACATCAAGAAACATATTGTGGCGCTGAATGACACACTGAATCAGAGAGACTTAACTGACATATATAGAACCTTACATCCCAAAGAAGAAAAATATACGTTCTTTTCGAATGCTTATGGCAGTTTTTCAAAGATAGATCACATGATAGGACACAAAGCACACCTCAGCAAATTCAGGAAAATTGAAATAATGCCAAACTTTTTCTCGGACCACAAGGGCTTGAAACTGGATATCAACCTCCAAGAGAAGCTTCAAAAACTTCCAAACTCATGGAGACTGAACAGTACACTATTAAACAATGAATGGGTCAATAATGAGATAAGAGAAGATATTAAAAAATTTCTAGAAACAAATGAAAATGAAGAGACAACAGTCCAAAACCTATGGGACACAGCAAAGGCGGTCCTGAGAGGGAAGTTCATAGCAATACAGGCTTACCTAAAAAAGATAGAAACATTTCAAATAAAAGACCTAACACTACAACTTCAAGAACTGGAGAAACAACAGCAAATAAATCCCAGAGCAAGTAGAAGAAAGGAAATAGTTAAGATTAGAGCAGAACTGAATGACATAGAAATGAAAAGAACAATTCAGAGGATCAACCAATCCAGCGGAACACGACAAGGATGTCTGCTCTCACCGCTTCTTTTTAACATCATATTGGAAGTCCTAGTGACAGCGGTCAGACAATAGAAAGAGATAAAAGGCATCCAAATAGGAAAGGAGGAAGCAAAGCTATCCTTGTTTGCAGATGACATGATAGTGTACATAGAGAACCCTGTAGACTCTACCAAAAAACTCCTCAACCTAATAAGTAAATTTGGCAAAACAGCAGGATACAAAGTCAACATTCAGAAATGAAAGCAATTTTTGTACACCAGCAATGCAAAAGAAGAAGAAATCAGAAAAAAATACCATTCGATATAGCAAAAAGAAAAATAAAGTACCTAGGCATAAATTTAACCAAAGACGTAAAAGACCTGTACGCAGAAAACTATACAACATTGAAAAAAGAAATTAAGGAAGACACAAATAAATGGAAGCATATACCGTGCTCATGGATTGCAGGAATTAATATCATCAAAATGTCCATACTACCCAAAGCAATTTATAGATTCAACGCAATCCCTATTAAGATACCAATGACATATTTCACAGAAATAGAATAGACATTTCAAAAATTTATATGGAACCATAAACGACCCCGAATAGCCGCAGTAATTTTGAGAAAGAAACACAAAGTAGGAGGGATCACAATACCGGACATCAAACTCTCCTACAAAGCCACTATACTCGAAATATCGGGTACTGGCACAAGAACAGACCCATAGACCAGTGGAACAGAATAGAAAGCCCAGAAATAAGCCCAGGTCTCTATCGACATCTAATATTTGACAAAGGGGGCAGAAGCATAAAATGGAGCAATAACAGCCTCTTCAACAAATGGTGTTGGGAGAGCTGGACGGCTACATGTAAAAAATTGAAAATGGATCATCAGCTGACACCATACACACAAATAAACTCAAGATGGATAAAAGACTTATATATAAGTCGCAACACCATCAAAGTCCTCGAGGAGAACATTGGCTGGAAACTCTCAGATATCCCACGCAGCAATTTTTTCACTGATATGTCTCCTCAAGCAAGGGACATAAAGGAAAGAATAAACAAGTGGGACCTCATCAAAATAAGAAGCTTCTGCACGGCTAAAGAAAACATCAGCAAAATGAAAAGGGAGTCAACCCTATGGGAAAATATATTCGCTAATGATACATCAGATAGAGGTCTGATTTCCAAGATATATAAAGAACTCACTTGACTGCACTCCAAGAAGACAAACATTCCAATCAAAAAATTGGCAAAGTACCTGGGCAGACGCTTTTCCAAGGAGGAGATACAGAGGGCCCAGAGGCATTTGAAAGGATGCTCAGTATCACTAACCATCAGAGAAATGCAGATCAAAACCACCATGAGGTACCACCTCACACCGGTCAGAATGGCCACCAGAAACAGATCCACAAACAACAGGGGCTGGCAAGGCTTTGGAGAAATGGGAACCCTAGTACACTGTTGGTGGGAATGCAGACTGGTGCATCCATTGTGGAAAGCAGTGTGGAATTTCCTCCAAAAGCTGAAAATGGAACTGCCTTTTGATCCAGTGATTCCCCTGCTGGGACTATACCCTAAGAACACCAAAACGCCAATACAAAAGAACCTATGCACCCCAATGTTCATAGCAGCACAATTGACAATAGCCAAGTGTTGGAAGCAACCTAAATGCCCATCAGTAGATGAGTGGATGAAAAAGTAATGGTACATATACACAATGGAATACTATGCAGCAGAAAGAAAAGAAGAACTACTAAACTTCGCGACAGCATGGATGGAACTGGAGAGCATTATGCTAAGCGAAATAAGCCAGGGGGCGAAAGACAAATATCATATGATCTCACCTATAAGCGGAACCTAATGAACAATGCAAAGATGCAAGGAAAATATGACCAGCAACACTGAAAGGAAAAGAAATCAACAGAAACAAGAGGGAAGGAGGGAGGGGGGGCAGGGAAAGGGAAAGGAAGGGGAAAGTCAACGAACATATAGCAAGGACTCATGGACAAACCAAAGGGGAAGAGTTGAAGTAGGGAGGGAGGGAAGGAGGGAGGGAGCAAGGGAAAGTGGTGGGGGGGTAGGCAGAGACAAATATATTTGAAAAAATAAATTAAAAAATAAAAATAAATTAAATAAATAAATAAATGAAGTAATAATGGTCCCTGCACTTTATTTGTTGAATAAGCCTTATTTTCCCCAGTGGTTTAAAATATCAATTTAATCATATTTTACATTGTTAGATATGTACATAGTTTCTAGAATGCTCATTTTATTTCAATGATGAACTTGATTATTTCTGTGCTGGTGTCATGTTTAAATTCTTGAGAATTTACAATAGATTTAAATTTTCTAATATTTTATCATGGATTTTAACATTGAAAGAATAAATAAATGAAATCAATCTTCATTTTTTTAAAGTTTTTATTTTTAACTTTTAAGCCATGTTTATCATATTATAGTTGTCTCAATTTTTCTCCCTTTGACCACTTACACCAATCCTACCCCCACCTCTTGCTCCCACAGTTAATTCCAACTCTGTTGTCCATGTCCATGGGTCATTCATATGTGTCATTTTTCTAGTCCCTTCTCCTTCTTTCCATCATTGTCCTCTTTCCCCATCAACTCTGCTCACTTCCAGTTTGCTCCATGTTTCCATGGCTGTGGTATATTTTGTTCATTAGTTTATGTCGTTGAATAGATTCCACTTATAGGTGAGATCATATGGTATTTGCTTTTCACCAATTGGCTTCTTTCACCTAGCATAATGTTCTCCAGGTCCATCCATGTAGTTGCAAAATGTATGAGTTTCTTTCTTCCTTCCTTCCTTTCTTTCTTTCTTCCTTCCTTTCTTTCCTTCTTTCTTTTTCTTTCTTTCTTTTTTTGTCTTTCATCTGTCTTACTCAATACAGATTAATTTTATTGTTTTAAATGTCAAAGTCAATTAGAAATATTAAAAAATTTAAAACCATTATAAAATCTCGACAATTAAAACATCATGACACCAGTACAGAAATAATCAAGTAGATCAGTGAAATAAAATGAGTCTTCTACATACAAATGATCTAAAAATGTAATATATGATTAAATTGATATTTCAAATCAATGGAGAAAATAAGGCTTACTAAACAAATAAGGTGCATGGACCATTATTACTTGAAATAAAACAAATATAGAGCACTATTTCACACATTATACAACAAATATTCAGGTGAGTTAAAAATCAGTATGTAAAATCTAAGGTATTTTCAGAGAAAATACAAAATAATACCTTTCTTACCCCAAAGTTAAATATTGAAACCTAGAATTTATAAAGTAAAATATTGACAATAGGACCATATTAAATATTTCAACTATACAGTAATATACATATAAAAAATTAAAGAACAAATAATATAATAGGAAGCTATTTTCAATAGATCTAAAAAAGAGTTAATAGTTGTTTTTGTTTCTTTGGGATTTTTTAGGGAAAAAAATTCTACAAACCTTTAATCAATAAACGGATAAAGAATACTAAAAAGTCATTTAAAGCTTTTTAAAAATAATAGAGATATCAAGAAATATACAAACAGATTTTTAGTTTCAACAAACAATATAAGAACAATGAAAATAACACATCATTGTCACATCAGATTAATATCTATTAAAAATATTGGTAATATCAAGTATTGGCAATTCTGAAAGGAACTGAGTATTCATAGAAACTTTTTCTTCATCTTAAAGCAGGCCCTTTAGCATATTTCACAGTGCTGGTTTGGTGGAGGTATATTCTTTCAGCCATCTTTTTTCTGGGAAATGCCTTATTTTGTCTTCCATTTTAACTGAGAGCCTTGGTGGGTAGAGCAGTCTTGGTTGCAGATCTTTGCTTTTCATTCCTTGGAATATTTCTGGCCAGTCCCTTCTGGCTTGCAGTGTTTCTACTGAGAAGTCACCTGTTAGCTGTATCAGAGCTCCCTTATATGTTACTATCTCTTTCTCCCTTGCTGCATTTAGGATTGTCTCTTTGTCTTTGATATTTGCCATATTAATGATGATATGTATTTTAGTCGGCCTGATTTGGTTCCTCTTGAATGGGACCCTCCGTGCTCCAGTACTTGTGTAAATTTCTCTCTGCTCAAATTAGGGAAGTTGTCCATCATTACTTTTTCAAACAGATTCTCTATCCCATCCTCTTCCTCTTCTTCTTCTGGTATCCCTATTACATGGCTATTATTATGTTTCAGGTTGTCCTGAATTTCCCTAAATGCCTCTTCATTCTGTTTGAGTACTTTTTCCTTTTCTTGCTCTTTCTGGGAGCTTTTCTCTACCTTGTCCTCCAGCTCACTGATTCTATCCTCTGCTTCATTTAGTCTGTTTTTCAATCTTTCTACTGTGTTCTTCAATTCAGAAATGGTATTCTTCATTTCCTCTTGTCTCTTATTGATAGTTTCTGTCTTTTTTCATGCTGACATAGTTTGCAGTAAGTTCCTAGTAGTTTCCCTGTAGTTTTTGGTAATTCTCTCTGAGCTCACTGAGCTCATAGAGCTTCCTTCGAACCATTCTTTGGAACTCAATATCTGATAGTTTACTGCCTTTATTTCCTTTAGTTCTCTTTCAGGGGATTATTCCTTTTCCCTCAAGTTGGGAGTAGTTCTTTGTCTTCCCATTATTTGTGGTACTCTTCTTTTTTGCTTCTGCTTCTTAAATTGATGTGTCTTGTTTTCCGGACTTTGTGGTGTGAACTTCTATGGTAAGAGACTGTTTTTTTTTTTTTTTTTTAATTTCTAGATCTGCCTCTACTGATGTCAGATTTTGTTTTTCTCTGAACTTAGGCAGTCTGTTTGAGACTTCCAGAAATCTCCTGTCTGTGGCTGCCTCCTTCAGCTGTTAATCTAGTCACTCTGCATTCAGCAGGACAGCTTAAACAGCTCAGGGTGCAGTGGAGTCCTTCCTGGGGGCGGGGTTATTGTGTCCTCTCATGCTGCTGCAGCTCAGAGTGTGGTCTCTGCCAGATCAAGATGGCTGCTACCCAATGGGGTAGGAGTCAGCACTGGGATCCTGCCAGCTACTCTGTTTTCTCATCAAAGCCTCCTTCCACAGCCTCTCCTCAGGCGTCTACAGCCCACTCTGTCCCCTGCCTTTTTTGGAGACCAGGGTAAGTGGCTGCAAATAAAAATTTGTGCGTTGGCCCCTTAAACTGCTCCTTGGGTCTCCAGCCACCCATCTCTGGCAGAGAGCAACCCTGCTGCTTTTTGCAGCTGGCTGTTTTCTGTGTACTTTTTTGGGCTGTGGTCCTGTGGGCTGGAGATACCTGCTTATGGTTTAGATCCTGCTCTTCTCAGGTGAATCCAACTGTCCATCTCAAAATCCTTCTTGTGATGCTGCCCATGGGTGCCCCCTCCACCTTCCTGAGTCTCTACATTCAATTTCGAGTGTGCTAATGCTGATTCTTCTCTCTGTCCAATGTTATAAGGCTCCTCTCTCACTATTATTCAGTTGTTTGTTCTAGGTCATTTCTCCACAATTTAGTTTTAATTCCAGATTGTTCCTGTGAGGAGGTCAGTGTGACTTCCACTCACTCCTCCACTATCTTGATTCTCTCAATCTACATTTTAAAAAAAGAAAGAAGGGAGAATCAAGATGGCATATGAGTCAGTGGAAGTCACACTGACCTCCTCCCAGAACCAACCTGGAATTACAACTACATTGTGGAGAAATCACCTGGAACAAACAACTGAAAAAGAGTGAGAAAGGAGCCTTGTAACTTAGGAGACAGAAGAATTGGCTTTAGCACAAACTAACCGGTAAGGAGTGCAGGAGAGATGTGTGAAGGCGGGCGGGGCACCCACAAGCAGCAGCACAAGAAGGATATTGAGATGGCCAGTTAGATCACCCTGAGAAGAGCGGGGTCTAAACCAAAAGTGGGGATCTCCAGCCCACAGCACCAGAGCCCAAAAAGTACACAGAAAACAGCCAGCTGAAAAAAGCGGCAGGGTTGCTCTCTGCCAGAGACAGGCGGCTGGAGATGCAAAAAACCGATTAAAGGGCCAATGCATAAATTTTTATTTGTAGCCACTTTCCCTGGTCTCCAGCAAAGGTGGACGCAGAGTGGGCTAGAGACACCTGAGGCGACATTGGGGAAGGAACTGAAAGAGTAGCCAGCAGGATCTCGGTGCTGACTCATACCCCATGAGGCAGTGGCCATCTTTGTCTGGCAGAGACAACCCCCCCTGAGCGGCACCAGTGTCAAAGGACCCAGAAGCCCCAATAGCCCCACCCCCAGGTGGGATTCCACCCCACCCTGTGCTATCTAAGCTGCTTGCTAAGTGCAGAGTGGCAGCCACAGACAGTAGATCCCTTGCTAAAGGGGGCGCAGAGAGGTCTGAAGACACTTGAGGAGACACTGGAGATGGAGGCTTGGGGGAGAGAATAGAGAGAGTAGCTCACAGGATCCCAGTGCTGACTCTTCCCTCAGAAGGCTGCTGCTAGAGAGGACCCAATAATACCGCCCCCAGGAGGGACTTTACCCTGCCCTGCACTGCCTAAGGCACCCTGCTGAGTGCAGAGTAAATAGATTAACAGCAGAAGGAGATAACCACAAACACTAGATTACTGGAAGTCGTTAGAGACTTCCTAAGGTCAGACAGGGTCAACGTTTGACATCATCAGAGGGAGATCCAGAAAGTAAAAACAGCAGTCTCCAACCATAGAAGTTCACACCACAAAGTCAGGAAATCAAGACAGATCAACTTAAGAATCAGAAGCAAAAGAGAAGAGTCTCACAAATAATAGAAAGAGAAAGAAATATGCCCCACTCGCAGGGAAAGGAGGAATTCCCAGAAAGAGAACTAAATGAAATAGAGGCAAGTAAACTACAGTTATTGAGTTCCAAACAACAATTATAAGGAAGCTCAATGAGCTCAGTGAGCTCAGAGAGAATTAAAAAAAAATACTACAGGGAATCTATGAGGAACTAACTGCAAACTATATCAAAATGAAAAAGGACATAGAAACTATCAATAATAGGCAAGAGGAAATGAAGAATACAATTCAGAATTGAAGAACACAGTAGAAGAAATCAAAAGCAGGCTATAGAAGCTGAGGACCGAATTAGCAAGCTGGAGGGCAAAGTAGAGAAAAGCTCCCAGAAAGAGCAAGTAAATGAAAAAAGACTCAGGAAGAGTAAAGAGGCATGGAGGAAAATACAGGACAACCTGAAATGGAATAATATCTGTGTAATAGGGATACCAGAAGGAGATGAGGAGGAGGAAGGGATAGAGAATCTGCTTGAAAAAGTAATGATGGAAAACTTCCCCAATTGGAGGAGAGAAAAAGTCACACAAGTACTGGAGTACAGAGGTTCCCATTCAAGAGGAAACCAATGAGGCCCACTCCAAGGCACATCATCATTAGAATGGCAACTATCAAAGACAAACAGAGAATCCTAAAACAAGTAAGGGAGAAAGAGGTAGTAACATATAAGGGAGCTTCTATACAGCTAGCAGCTGACTTCTCAATAGAGACACTGCAAGCCAGAAGGCACTGGCCAGAAATATTCCAAGTAACGAAAAGCAAAGGCCTGCAACCAAGACTGCTCTACCCAGCAAGGCTCTCAATTAAAATGGAAGGCAAAATAAGGACTTTCCCAGGCAAAAGAAGACTGAAACAATACACCTCCACCAAACTATCACTGTGAAATATGCAAAAGGGACTGCTTTAAGATGAAAAAACAATTTCTATGAACACGCTTTCAGAGTTGCCAATACTTGATCTTACCAAAATTTTTAACACTCATTAATCTGATTGTGAAAATGATGTTATTTTAATTGTTCCTTTACTATTTGTTGAAACTAAACCTCTTTTAGTATATTTCTTCCCTATTTCTATTTTTTTAAAAAGCTTTAAATGACTTTTTGGTTGGTATTCTTTACCCATTTATTGATTAAAGGTGTGTAGAACTTTTTTTCCCTAAAAAACCAAACAAACAAAAAAGGAAAAAAATCTATTAACCACATTTTAGATATATTGCAAGTACTTTTCTATTCTATTCCTTGTGCTTTAACTTTTTATATGTATATTACTATATAGTTAAATGTTTAAATAGTCATATTGTCAATATTTTCTTTATAGCTTCTGGGTTTGAATATTTTACTCTAGATCATGAAAAATATTAGTTCTGTTTTCTTCTAAAACTCCTTAGATTCTACATATTGATTTTTTTTTTTTTTGGTCAGCAGTTTATTTTATTTATTTATTTATTTTATTTACTTTTTAAATACATTTCTCTCTGCCTCCCCCCCACCTCTTTCCCTTGCCCCCTCCCACCTTCCCTACCTCAGCTCTTCCCCTTTGGTTTTGTCCATGAGTCCTTGCTATATGTTCCTTGACTTTCCCCTTCCCTTCCCTTTTCCTGCCCCCCCCTTCTCTCTTGTCTCTGTTGATTTCTTTTCCTTTCAGTGTTACTGGTCATATTTTCCTTGCATGTTTGCATTGTTGGTTAGGTTCCGCTTATAGCTGAGAGCATATGGTATTTGTCTTTCGCCTCCTGGCTTATATCGCTTAGCATGATGCTCTCCAGTTCCATCCATGCTGTTGCAAAGTTTAGTACTTCTTTTTTTCTTTCTGCTGCGTAGTACTCCATTGTGTATATGTACCATAATTTTTTGATCCAATCATCTACTAATGGGCATTTAGGTTGCTTCCAACACTTGGCTATTGTCAATTGTGCTGCTATGAACATTGGGGTGCATAGGTTCTTTTGTATTGGCGTTTTAGCGTTCTCAGTGTATATTCCCAGCAGGGGAATCTCTGGATCAAAAGGCAGTTCCATTTTCAGGTTTCTGAGGAAATTCCACACTGCTTTCCATAGTGGCTGCACCAGTCTGCATTCCCACCAACAGTGGACTAGGGTTCCCTTTTCTCCACAGCCTCGCCAGCACCTGTTGTTTGTGGATCTGTTTCTGGTGGCCATTCTGACCGGTGTGAGGTGGTACCTCATGGTGGTTTTGATCTGCATTTCTCTGATGGCTAGTGATGCCGAGCATCCTTTCAAATGCCTCTGGGCCCTCTGTATCTCCTCCTTAGAAAAGCATCTGCCCAGGTCCTTTGCCCATTTTTTGATTGGATCGTTTGTCTTCTTGGAGTAGAGTCGAGTGAGTTCTTTATATATCTTGGAGATCAAACCTCTATCTGATGTATCATTAGCAAATATATTTTCCCAAATGGTTGGCTCCCTTTTCAGTTGGCTGATGTTTTCTTTAGCCGTGCAGAAGCTTCTTATTTTTATGCGGTCCCACTTGTTTATTCTTTCCTTTATGTCCCTTGCTTTAGGAGACATATCAGTGAAAAAATTGCTGCGTGGGATATCTGAGAGTTTCCTGCCAATGTTCTCCTCGACGACTTTGATGGTGTTGCGACTTCTATTTAAGTCTTTTATCCATCTTGAGTTTATTTGTGTGTATGGTGTCAGCTGATGATCCAATTTCAATTTTTTGCATGCAGCCGTCCAGCTCTCCCAACACCATTTGTTGAAGAGGCTGTTATTGCTCCATTTTATGCTTCAGCCCCCTTTGTCGAATATTAGATGTCCATAGAGACCTGGGCTTATTTCTGGGCTTTCTATTCTGTTCCACTGGTCTATGGGTCTGTTCTTGTGCCAGTACCAGATTGTTTTCAGTATGGTTGCTTTGTAGGAGAGTTTGATGTCCGGTATTGTGATCCCTCCTACTTTGTGTTTCTTTCTCAAAATTGCTGCGGCTATTCGGGGTCATTTATGGTTCCATATGAATTTTTGAAATGTCTGTTCTATTTCTGTGAAATACGTCATTGGTATCTTAATTGGGATTGCGTTGAATCTATAAATTGCTTTGGGTAGTATGGACATTTTGAGGATATTAATTCTTCCAATCCATGAGCACGGTATATGCTTCCATTTATTTGTGTCTTCCTTAATTTCTTTTTTCAATGTTGTATAGTTTTCTGCGTACAGGTCTTTTGTGTCTTTGGTTAAATTTATCCCTAGGTACTTTATCTTTTTTCGTGCTATATCGAATGGTATATTTTTTCTGATTTCTTCTTCTTCTATTGCATTGCTGGTGTACAAAAACGCCTTTGATTTCTGAATGTTGACTTTGTATCCTGCTGTTTTGCCAAATTCACTTATTAGGTTGAGGAATTTTTTGGTAGAGTCTACAGGGTTCTCTATGTACACTATCATGTCATCTGCAAACAATGATAGTTTTACTTCCTCCTTTCCTATTTGGATGCCTTTTATCTCTTTCTCTTGTCTGACTGCTGTGGCTAGGACTTCCAATACGATGTTGAAAAGAAGCGGTGAGAGCGGACATCCTTGTAGTGTTCCCGATCTTAGTGGGAAAGCTTTCAGTTTTTGCCTGTTGAGTATGATATTAGCTGTAGGTTTTTCATATATGGACTTTATTACGTTGAGGAATGCCCCATTTATTCCCATTTTGCTGAGTGTTTTGATCATAAATGGGTGCTGTACCTTGTCAAATGCTTTTTCTGCATCTATTGAGATGATCATGTGGTTTTTGTCTTGTCGTTTATTGATGTGCTGTATCATGTTTACTGATTTGCGTATATTGAACCATCCCTGCATCCCTGGAATGAATCCCACTTGATGTGGTGGATAATCTTTTGAATGTATTGCTGGATGCGGTTTGCCAATATTTTGTTGAGGATTTTAGCATCTATGTTCATCAGCGAAATTGGCCTGTAGTTTTCTTTCTTTGTAGGGTCTTTATCTGGTTTTGGGATCAGGGTGATGCTGGCCTCAGAGAAGGAGTCTGGGAGTCTTCCCTCCTCTTGGATTTTTTGGAATAGTCTGAGGAGGACAGGGGTTAGCTCTTCCTTAAATGTTTTGTAAAATTCTCCTGGGAAACCGTCTGGCCCTGGGCTTTTGTGTGCCAGTAGTTTCTTGATGACTGCTTCAATTTCCCCAGCTGTTATCGGTCTGTTCAAGCTTTCTGTTTCTTCCTCCTTCAGTGTTGGAAGATCATACTTTTCTAAAAATTTGTCCATTTCATCAAAATTTTCGAATTTCCTGGCATATAATTGTTCATAATAGTTTCTGATAATCATTTGTATTTCTGTGGTATCAGTTGTTATTTCTCCTCTTTCATTTCTGATATTATTAATTTGGGTCCTCTCCCTTTTTGTCTTGGTGAGTCTGCTTAATGGCTTGTCAATTTTATTAATCTTTTCTAAGAACCAACTTCTGGATTGGTTGATCCTCTGAATTGTTATTTTTGTCTCTATGTCATTCACTTCAGCTCTAATCTTGACTATTTCCTTCCTTCTACTTGCTCTGGGATTTATTTGTTCTTGTTTCTCCAGTTCTTGAAGTTGTAGTGTTAGGTCTTTTATTTGAAATGTTTCTATCTTTTTAAGGTAAGCCTGTATTGCTATGAACTTCCCTCTCAGGACCGCCTTTGCTGTGTCCCATAGGTTTTGGACAGTTGTCTGTTCATTTTCATTTGTTTCCAGAAATTTTTTGATTTCTTCTCTTATCTCATTATTGACCCATTCATTGTTTAATAGTGTACTGTTCAGTAACCATGAGTTTGCAAGTTTTTGAAGTTTCTCTTTCAGGTTGATTTCGAGATTCAAGGCCTTGTGTTCTGAGAAAAACTTTGGTATTATTTCAATTTTCCTGAATTTGCTGAGGCTTGCTTTTGGCCTATCATGTGGTCTATCTTTGAAAATACTGCCATGAGCATTTGAAAAGAATGTGTATTTTACTTCTTTTGGATGTAAGGTTCCATATATGTCAGTTCAGTCTCTTTGATTCAGTGTTTCGTTCAGCGCCACAATATGTTTATTAATGTTTTGTTTGGAAGATCTGTCCATTTTTGACAGTGGGGTGTTGAAATCCCCTACTATCAGTGTGTTGCTGTCTATATATTTTTTGAAGTCATCCAACAATTTCCTTATAAAGTTGGGGGCTCCTATATTGGGAGCATATAAGTTTACAATGTTGATGTCTTCTTGATAGATTCTTCCTTTAAGTATTTTAAAGTGTCCCTCTGGGCCTCTCTTTATGGCCTTTGCTTTGAAATCTACTTTGTCTGATACAAGTATGGCAACGCCAGCCTTTTTCTCATGTCCATTTGCTTCGAATATTATTTTCCATCCCTTTACTTTCAATCTGTGTAGGTCTTGTGCTCTGAGGTGGGTCTCTTGTAGGCAGCATATGTGTGGGTCATGTTTTCTTATCCATTCAGTTACCCTGTGTCTTTTGATTGGGGCATTTAGTCCATTCACATTGAGATATATTACTGATAGAAACTTACTCATCTTTTCTCTTTGTACCTGTGTTCCTCTCTGTCTCATTCTTTTCCTTTATCTGCTTAAACCAGTACCCTTAGCATATCTTGGAGTGCTGGTTTGGTAGAGATGTATTCTTTTAGCTCTCTTTTGTCTGGGAAACTCCGTATTTCTCCTTCTATTTTAATGGTGAGCCTAGCTGGGTAGAGCAGCCTTGGCTGTAGGCCCTTGCTTTTCATGGCTTGGAATATTTGTTGCCATTCCCTTCTGGCTTGTAGTGTTTCGGTTGAGAAGTCAGCTCCTAGGCGTATCGGGGCCCCCTTGTCTGTTACTTTCTCCTTCTCCCTTGCTGCCTTGAGGATTCTCTCTTTCTCTTTGACATTTGCCATTTTAATGATGATGTGTCTTGGAGTGGACCTCCTTGAGTCCCTCTTGAGTGGGGTCCTCTGTCCCTCCTGGATCCATGAGAGCCTTTCTCTCCTCAAATTAGGGAAATTTTCCATCATTACTTTTTCGAGGAGGTTCTCTATTCCTTGCTCCTCTTCTTCTCCTCTGGTATCCCTATTATACGGGTATTATTGCGTTTCAGGTTGTCCTGCATTTCCCTAAATGCTTCTTCATTCTTTTTGAGTCGTTTTTCCATTTCTTGCTCTTTCTGGGAGCTTTTTTCTACCTTGTCCTCCATCTCACTGATTCGATCCTCAGCTTCATCCAGCCTGCTTTGGATTCCTTCTACTGTGTTCTTCAATTCAGAAATGGTATTCTTCATATCCTCTTGTGTCTTCTTGATAGTTTCTATGTCCTTTTCCAGGCTGATATAGTTTGCTGTGAGATCCTGATAGTTTCTCTGCAGTTTCTCATAGTTCTCTTTGAGCTGGCTGAGCTCATTGAGCTTCCTTAGAACCATTGTTTTGAATTCCATATCTGATAATTCCCTTGCCTCTATTTCATATAGCTCTCTCTGTGGGGAGTCCCCTTTTCCACGCATTTGAGGGGAACTTCTTTTTCTTCCCATTTTTGTGAGAGTCTGTTAAGTATTTTTGTCCTTTACTTTTCTTGCTGGGCTTGCCTCTGATGATGTCAGTTGTTGACCCTATACAGCCTTGGGTTGTTTTTTTGAGTCTTTCAGGAATCTAATGCCTGTGTCTGACTCCTGCTTGGAGCAGCTCTGTGACCCCTTCGGTCAGGGCTGGGCTATTTTTTGGGATCTCTCTGCGCTCTCACGAGAGCTCCTTGAGCGCGTTCCCAGCGCGGCAGGGTCCCCCACCTGCCTGGGCTCGCATGTGTTTGCCCCAGACCAGGGGGCTTATTCGCGACCTCCCGTACTCATCTGGCCTCCCTGGCATGCGAGCTTCGCAGCACTGGTCAGTTTAGGGTCTTCTATTGTGTGTTTACCCCGCTTTTGGCTCTTTGGGTGCGTTGCTTGCCCTCGCCAAATGGGGACTACGGAAATGGGAGGAAATCAGCTCTAGGACTCTCCGGTTAATCCTGTTTCTGGTCTCTCCTCCAGGAACTCTGGGCAGCTCTACTTATTTTGTGGGCCGCTCCGCAATCACGGCAGGGAGGTCAATTTACGCCTGCCCTTGCCCCTCTGTGCACTCCCTCGCAGGCCGTATGGGTGCCAGTCTGTGTGAGGCCTTGCCAGGAGGTGCAAGCGTTCGCCAGCCCGCGTGGGTCACACACACACTCGCCAACCCTCGCCAGTCACTCGGCGCAAGTGTGCGCGCCTGCTCTGGGTGTTTTGGGGGTGTCTATGTTTGCTTTTCTGCTTTTGGCTCTTTGGGGGTGTGGCCTCTTCCCGCGCAATGGAGACTATGGCAAGGAGAGAGAGTCGGGACTCCCCGGTTCCTCCTCCCGTTCTTTCCCCAATGCCTCTGTTTTTAGTCTCCTCTCAGGGGCCTCTGGGCAGTTCTGTGACCCCTTCGGCCAGGGATCCAACCCCTGTGCGGACTGCGTTTCAATCGCAGGCAGTCTGGTTCATGCGCACCCCGCTTCTGCCTTTTTGGGGCCGCGCCTTTCCAGCCCACAATGGAGACTACCAAACGGGGAGGGAGTCGGAACTCCCTGGTTCCTCCTTTCGTTTTTTCCCCAACGCCTCTGTCTCCAGTCTCTCCTCAAGGCTCTCCCAGCCAGTCTGCACTCAGCCCCGTAGCTCACACACGTACAAGCTGTGTGCGGAGCGCACAAAAGGCAGGTTAATTGATTCCCTTATGCCTGAGCAAGATGGGAGCTGCAGAGTGGGAAGTGCGTTATCACCTGGGCTCCACCGGTCGCCAAGTCAGTTCTCTTCACAAAGTTTTCCTCGCCAGTCTTTTCCCAGGCACCAGCCCACCCTGCTGCCGCCTCTACCCTGCGATCCAGGAGGGTGGCTGGCGCTGCAACTTTTGCCTTTGCCCTTTAAATGTCTTTTTGCATCCCCAGCCACCTGTCTCTGGCAGAGAGCACCCCTAAGCTTTTTGGGGTTGCGTTTTGTCTGTAATTTTCTCGGCTTTAGCTGTTGTAGTTTAGGGGTTCCTGTTTATGATTCAGACCCCGTTCTTCTCGGGGGGACGCTAACTGGCCGTTTCAATGTCCCTCTGGTGCCAGTGCCCGTGCGCACCCAGCCCACCCTCTCGAGCCTCCACCGCACTTCTCACCCGTTGGGATGTGTGAGAGTAGAATCCACTGTCCGAGGCACCAAGGCTCCTCTCCCACTATCGCTCCACTGCTTTCCAGGTGATTACTCCATTATTTAGTTGCAATTCCAGTTTGGTTTTGGGAGGAGGTCAGCGTGACTCCCTTTCACTCCTCCGCCATCTTTCCCCCTCTACATATTGATTTTAAACTCACCTGAATATTTCTTGTATAAGATGTGAAATAGGGCTCTATATTTGTTTTATTTCAAGTAATGGTGGTCCATGAACCTTATTTGTTGAATAAGCCTTATTTTTCCCATTGATTTCAAATATCAACTTAATCATATATTACATTATCTGACATATATATACGTTTGTCTGTAAAATAGTCATTATATTTCATTGACCTACTTGATTATTTCTGTGCTGGTATCATGTTTAATTGCTGAGACTTTATAATGGTTTTAAATTTTTTTAATATTTTATAATTAACTTTGACATTTAAAAAATAAATAAAAATAAATCTGCTTTTAAGAAAGAAAGAGAGAACAAAAGAGAGATGGAACTACTGCCTTTTGTGACAACATGGATGGAACTGGAGAATATTAAGCTAAGTGAAATAAGCCAGTTGATTAAAGACTGATACCATATGATCTCACGTATAAGTGTACTCTATTCAACAAAATAAACTAATCAACAAAATAAACCACAGACATGGAAACATGGAGAAGACTAAAGTGACCAGATTTGATGTTTAAGAAGGACACTAGTGGAAAGAAGTGGAAGGGACTAGACAAAAAACATGTACGAATGACCCATGGACATGTCAACAGAGTGGGAATTGACTGTGGGAGTTGGGGCGGGCAGTGTGAGATGCATGTTGGAGGGCAAAGGTGGAAAAATTGAGACAACCATAATATAATAAATTTGATTTAAATTAATTAGTTAAGTAATTAATTAATAAAGAGATTCATAAGTTGAACCAGTCTTGCATTCCTGGGATAAAGCCCATCTTGGTCATGATATATATAATCCCTTTCATGTGTTGCCAGATTTGGTTTTGTAGTATTTTGTTGACAAGTTTTCACTAATATTCATAAGAGATATAGGTTTATAATTTATTTTCTTGTAATATCTTTGTCTGGATTTGGTATCAGAATATTATTGACCTCATAGAATTAGTAAGCAGTTTTTCATGTTTTTTTCTTTTATATTTTGGGAGAGTCTATGAATGATTGATGTTAATTCTAATTTAAATATTTTGGAGAATTTCACAGTGAAGGTATCTGGTCTTGGTTTGTTTGGAGGTTTTTGATTACTAATTCAATCTTTTGTTATAATGCTATTCAGATTTCTACTTCTTGTGTTAGTTTTAGTAGTTTTGTGTCATAAGGAATTTTTCCATTTTATCTAAGTTATCTAATTTGTTGACATGTAATTGTTTCTAATATTTCTTATAATCACATATTTCTGCAAGATTTGTTGTTATGATCCCACTTTCCTTTCTGATTTTAATGATTTGAGTATTTTCTTGATAAATCTAGGTAAAAATTTTTAAATTTTATTAATTTTTTATTGTTGACACATTACAGATGTCTCTCATTCTCCCCCATTGCCTTCCTCCACCCTTGCCCACCCTCCTAGATTTTACCATGCTGTTGTCCGTGTCCATGGGCTATGCATATATGCCTGTGTGTTCTTTGACTAATTTTTTTCAATCCCCCACTCCCTCCTCTCTGAGACCTTTAAGTCTGTTCCATATATCCATGTATCTCATTTTATTTTGTTCATCAGTTCATTTTGTTTATTAGATTCCACATATGAGTTAGATCATATGGTATTTGTTTTTCTCTGGTTTATTTCATTTATAATAATTTCCAGGTTCAACCACACTGTCAAAAAGGGTAACAGTTCCTTCATTTTTGTAGCCAAGTAGTAGTCCATTTGTAAATGTATCATTGCTTTTTTATCCACTCATCTACTGATGGGTATTTGGGCTGTTTCCAGATCTTTGCTATTGTAAATAACATTGCTATTAACATTGGGGTGCATAGGTTCTTTTTGGTTGGTGTTTCAGGATCCTTAGGATATACTCCCAGAAGTGGGATTGCTGGGTAATACAGCAGTTCCATTTTTAGTCTTTTAAAGAAACCCCATACTGTTTACCACAATGGCTGCACCAGTCTGCATTCCCACCAGAAGTGTACTAGGGCCCCCGTTTCTCCACATTCTTGCCAGCATTTGTTCTTTGTTGATTTATTGATGGTAGCCATTCTGGTAGGTTTATTTTTTAAAGAATCAACTTTGGAGTTTGTTAATTCTTCATATTTTTTTAAAATTACCCACTTCATTTACATGTGATCTAATATTTATTATTTCCTTTTCTCTGCAAAGACAGAAGATAGATCAGTGGTTGCCTAGTGGTGGGTAGGAACTGAGAATGACTTCAAGAAGTAAAAAGGATCTTTTGAGATTGGTGGAGATGTCCTAAAATTGAATTTCTGTAACAGATGCACAACTCTGTAAATTTGCTAAAAATTATTGAACATTTAAAATGAGATGTTTTATAACATGCAAATTATATCTCAATAAAATTGGTTTTTTCCAAATCCCCAGTTCTTCCACTTAGTTATTAAGTGCTCTTAGACAAAACATTTAATTTTTCTGAGTTTTTCTTTTCTCATTTGTTACATGAGAACAGTAGTTTTCACTTTATAAGTTTATCTTGAGAGTTTGACATCATGTACATCGTGTATATAGAATTAGAGATAATGTATATAAAGTACCTAACACAACTCTTGACACTTCATAGATTTTTTCCATAAACATCAACATCAATTACCTTTGTACTTCTGTTAAATGTTGGTATTGGTGGTGATATTGATGATGAAGAAAAGGAGGATCTCATTCTGCTCAGGTATATACAATTTACATTTAGCCCAGATTCAGTTGAGAAAACAATAGAGTATAACCTAACTGGTACTTGAAAAAAGAGGTCTATAAAGTGTATTTTGAAAAGTACTTTGGTTTAAAAAAATGTTGGTAGTACAAAAAATTTTGAAGACTCAGTCTTAAAGAGAATAGCATGTTTTGTTCTAATTATGAAGTTTGTATCATGTTTCAAGTTTCCAGCTTGAGGAAAAGAAAAATGTTTTGGCTTGAGCCTGATTCCATAGGTCATAAATTGTGGAAGACAATAAAGCCCTCAAAATTTTTACCTTAAGTGTCTTGTCAAGACTTAAGTTCCCCTAAAGTGGCTATTTGGATACTATGACCCAGGACACTTTTTGCATTAACACAGTCTTTGCTCCTTGCTCAAAGTTTACAAAGTGTAATAGATGGTG
This sequence comes from Pteronotus mesoamericanus, assembly GCF_021234165.1. Classification (NCBI taxonomy): domain Eukaryota; kingdom Metazoa; phylum Chordata; class Mammalia; order Chiroptera; family Mormoopidae; genus Pteronotus; species Pteronotus mesoamericanus. The sequence goes on from NW_026555150.1 coordinate 2,469,873, forward strand.
GACTGTTGCAGAGCTCTACTTTGAGCAGTTTGGAAACAAGGCAATCCCATACATTCAGCCTTGAGACTTGCCTTTTTTGGGAAATATCTGACACAAGACTGCCTGTATCATCTCAAGTTTCTGGAGGAGAAGCCAAACCTGCTAGTTCTATGTTGTTGTGGTTCTAAATGTCTTCCTACTCAGAAATTGGTTTACTCTCATACAAAGATATACAGTGAAGGTATGAAGAGAGACACTGAGGTAGGCCATCACACTAAAATGACCTTTTTCTCAAAAACTGCTTAGCAAATGTGACCATCATTTGCATTCCCTATACCCAGAGGAAGATAAAATAAGATATAAATTCTTATAAAATCCAAAATTTGAGGGAAGAAAGATAAAGAAAGATCTGACACTGTGTGACAATGTAAGAAATATATTTTCAAAGTGGCTCCCATTCTCACACTAAAATCCCTTCTCAAGGACTTGTCTTCATAGCTTGGCATTCAGTCGTAAATGTACTACTAAGCAGCTATGACTATGAGCACATAACTCAAACCTTTCTGGGTCTCAGCTGCTTTCTATATAAATTGGGGAAAATAAAATTTATCTTACAATGTTCTCATAAAGATTCAAGGATGTAACGAAGCAACTGCAAAACATCTACTTCAGTGTCTGGCACAAAAATAATACTTAGTTAAATTCCTGTTGAATTCAAAGTCCATAATAAACATATGTCAGTTGAAATGATAATGAGCACGACATTTATATATTCTCCCCTCCATAGTACATGCATGCATTTTAAATCATTTAGTGTCTCAAGGTGAAAAATTTACTAACTACCAATGGATGTTACAGAAAAAAATACAGAGCAATAAAAATGGTTTTTGAAAGAGTGTTAAGTGAAGCAAATGACCTTTCTCCTTTTTTTGGTCATCAAGACAAACAGTAGTATAATAATTAGCCCCAGGTGAACTGCTAGGATAAAAGTTCTAAGTCTTTGCAAAGATGTGAATATATGATACTATTATAATGAAGCAAATAATTTTGACCAACAATTCCACCTAACACAATAGAAGAAAGTTAAAAAGGCAATTAAAACTGGAACTTAGGTTAATAGTATACATTGGGCATGGGATGGAAAGAAGAACAAGAATTGTAGAGAGAGGAGTTCACATAAACATGTAATTCAAGGCTATATTATGGATGTTTCTGATTTCCAGGACATAGCATTTGGAATAGTTTAGCTTCTAAACTGTTTACTTAAAAGAAAAATTTGAATCAATGTGAAGTAGCTCTATTGCTTATAAATACCTTAACAATTCTTTAAAAACTAAGTGAGATAGCAAGAAAACATGACTATTTGGTGATTTCAATGTAGGTTCTGTTCCCTCTCTGTTCCTATCTCTGAGGTGAGTCTTAGTGAAGGAGAAAATTAAATAATGGTGTCATTAAGCAACATGTGTATTCATGCAGATGCTGTTGTTTACATTCTTTTCTGTCATGGCTAAATAAAACACACTGCTTATGTACAAATCACTACATTATGATTCTACCACACTTCTTAATAACTGATTGGGATATTTTTGGGTACAGGCTTTCCAAGTCCCTAGAAATTACAGTTAGCCACACAATAGAGATCAGTTGGTATGTTCCATCAAATCAAGAAATGAATGTTAGCAAGACTGTGAGCCCAGGAAGAAAGGACATCAATAAATGACAAGGACCTAAGAAAAGAAGAATCAGAGGCCAGATAAGGCACAGAAATCAAGAGGCTCCATTGAAAAGAATAGACGGAAGAGAACTGGTGTTACTAAGCATCTACAATATATCAAGTTCTATGCTAGGTGTTTTATACACATTATCTCAAGTAATCCTCTTAATAACTTTATGAGATATACAGTGTTTTATTCCCATTTTACAGATGAAGAAACAGATTCATCGAGGCTTGCCTTAGTGACACCAGCTAGTATGCCATAAAAATGCACTTAGGTTTCTCTGAATCCAAACTCTATATCTTTCCACCACAGCATGTTTTCTCCACACAAACAAGATGTTTGAGGAAATTTTCCAAGCAAACAGTACACAAGAGGTTCCCAGGAAATACACAGGAGTATATAAATGAAGGAGTAAGGTGAGGTGGAGGTACAAGGCAGTAAGTAGAAGAAGCTAGAAAAAAAAAAAGTAATGTGAAGGGTGAAAGAACACTGTAGATTGTCTTTACATCTCTCTCCCTCAGGTAAGAGCCAATCCTGAGTGAAAATGACCTGGAATCTTGAAGAGGACAGATAAAGACATAAGACTGAATGCTCAGCACCATTGACTGGTCAGCTGGGCCCTGCATTCAAAGTAATCGCTGTCAGAGGCTCTTCCCTGATATGGCCTTTATGCAGATACTAGCACAACTGGCTTTTTTTGGCCTTTCAATTTAGTGAATAGCATTTGTAAATATTAAACTGGAGAGAAATGCCATTGTGTGAACTCTCTGTTTGTTCTTCTGCTGGCCCACTGAACATTAATGTTTGTAGGGGGGGAAAGCTGTTTATGACGGCTTATTCTGGTCCTCTAAGCAAAGAGCACTAGAAGAACTAGTATTTGTATTAGGAAGCCAATATATCAAGACCCTAAGGAGAAGAGCATCAGATAGAGCTTCTCTTTTTTTCTGGAAATCTGAGATGCTTTTTAAGAGCATTGGCTGAGGGAGAAAAGAAGACAAGACTAGCATAATATCAAAAATAGAATTTACCATAAAGTTTTGTGTAATCAAATCTGGAATTGGTTGGGAATTCTTGAATTACAGAAATTGGTCAGATAAAGTCTTTTCTGTTTGCTAGCATAGCTGGTCACACATATAAATGATATGAATTAAGGGTTTATCCATTAATTTTAGTCATTTGCTCACTGAAACATAAAGTCCATCCTTAAGATTCAATCCATCCAGTTGAAAAGCATTTTGAATCCTGTTAAAATAGAAACATCCTTGGGCATGATAACTCTTTTATACATTAACTCTTTTATCAGCTGTGTTTTTCTGAACTTCTAAAATGTACATTAGGGTCAGCAAACTTTTTAGTTCTCCCATGACAATTCAACTCTGCAGTTGTAAGAAAAAAAGAAGCCTCTGTATAAACAAGTAGGTGTGAAAGTATTCCAATAAAGCTTGATTTAACAAAACAAATCAGCCAGTCAAATATAACAAATCCCTGATCTAAATAAAAGTTCTCTGAGCAGGAAGGCTAGAGCCCCCGGTCAATGAATGCAAGAGAAAGTGAAAGGCTGCCCTCCAAGGCATCTAAGTGGGCTAACAAAGTCACAGGCCATAATTAGTTCTCCAAATAACCAAAATCCAAAAGAAGATTGTATTTGGAGGACATGGATTTGTCTTAAAAATGTTGCCGGAGTATCCCCAAAAAAGTGTGCAGGAATATTTCATTGTATTTTCAAAAAGACTTATGAGCCCATAAAGGGTGAAGCCTGGAGCATAGAGGGGATCATCTTGTACTATAAACTTACCTTCCCCAGGCTAGCCCCTCACCCAAGTCTTCTCCTGAAGCTCACATACCTTTCTGTAATCATTCCAAAGAAACATGTTTCACATTTTATTTCCTCTAAATTCCTTTTGGGAGCTATTTATTTATAGTAATTACAAAAAGCATACAAGTATATTCACTACTGAAAGGTTGAATTTAATGGATTCTACCCATTCTTAAATTGATCCTGGCTGCTGAAAATAAAATGATGTACTTAGTTAATGAGCCACTTAAAGTTCTACCAGACACTGGGCCTATCTTTCATCCTTTTATTATAAGCATAAATTGATTCTAGACACACAGAGATATAGTCATTAGAATCAGTCTTACTCAAAATTAGCAGAAGTAGTGAAGTGAGGGGATAGGATGGGTCTATGATTTGGGTCATAAAAAGGCAAGTTTGGATTTTGGTTTCACATCATGAAAAGAGATTAAAAATTATTAGCCCTGTCCTTGAAACAAAAAGTTAGACAAACAAAAAAACATGACTTTTTTTAGACCAATCACAGAACCAAAGACACAGAGCAAATACTGTCCCAAAATCTAGAGGGACAGTCACACCCACAGGGACATAACCCTCAAAATGCTTAGCTGGAACAAAACCCACCAAAACCCATAAACTAGTAGGGAAACTTAAATGATTATTTTGACAAATTTCTGAAGGTTAAGTGCAGACTACTTGGGAGTAAGAAACCCCTGGGTGCTACAGTCATCAAGGACTCCCCAAACTTATGTGGGTTTTCACTCCAGAAATTCACCAAGTTCTATAGTGAGGAACTCAAAAAGACCTCCTCATGGTCATGGCTAATAATTACTAATAAATAATTAACATTGTGTAAAATGTTTTAAAAAGAAGTCTCAATGATATTTCAAGTGAGGAAATAAAATCACATATACTCAAAACCAAAGAAGGAAGGAAAAAGTGGGAAAAATAAATAGAGCAAATATGAAGCTAAAGAAACCAGTTGCAAAGATGGTATCTATACTCTGTGTGAATAGGCAATTTAATTTTGAATTGTTTAAATACAACAGTTAACAAAGTGGTACAGAGTATAAGAGGACTTTGTAATATTCTTGTAACTCTTTTGTATGTCTAAAACTATTCTAAAATTAAAAGTTTATTATTAAATCTTATTTTAAAAAGGCAAACTTTATCCCAAAATGTATCTTCCCAACCCACTACCACAGAATCCAGAGTGCCACCGTAAGAAAGCTATCACCTCTAATTCATATTTTGTAAAGGAAACCTTTCTGGTTATCATGTTAAGTATTATTGTTATCTTGATTAACACTCAAGGCAAGTGTTTTTCTCTCCTATAACTAGCGAAGGAGAGGACTGAAGGAACTAAGCTTTTACTGAGGAGAAGGGAGCATTCCTATGGAGGTAACATGGCCAGGAAGGCAAAGATGAGAAGGGTGCTCCAGCAGGGATTACCAATCCTGAGGGTCAAAGCCCTAGGTTTGTGAAAACCTACAGAATTAACACAGTAAACAAATATACAAATTTAAGCAAGCCCAACTTGCATGCGGAGAAGAAGGCCTGCTGTCTCTTACTGACTTTTGCTTCAAGGGCCTCAGCTTGATGTCATAGTACTTCTTCTAGCGGCACTCTCTCAAAGCAGTTCAAGACATCTCAAATTAAAAACAGGTTCTCCCTGGTGATTTTTATCTTAGAATTCTACACAAATAGTGAGGGAATCTCAGTTAGCACTTGATTGTCTATTTTGTAACAAGTTACAGGAAGGCTGAGAAGAAATGGTTAGGGTGTGGGTAATTGTGGAAATGAATAAAAGCTCAGATGTTTTGCCTCACAGACATGCTCCAATTGGTGTCTGGGTTCAGCTTATCTTAGGTGAAATCTCACTTAGCCAAATCAACATGATTGTGAAAATATCCAGGGGATGAGGATGAGAGAATCAAATGTTTATCCAGTAAGTGCTATTTTCTTCTTGGGTTCAATATCACTTCAGAAATGTTTTATGTTCATATCTCCTGGATCTTCAATGTGCTATGATCCCTTAACACAAGTTACAAATTTCTCTGCCTCTTTCTCTAGTTCCTCTGTCCACAGCTCAAATTTAATTCTGTAAATAAATAACCAAAAATAGTAGGAAAGCCTCTTATTTAATGGTTTGCCATTGTAACTCCTTTTCCTTAAACCAAGAATTCTGACTATGTGAATTACCCCTTCCTTGTGTGTTGGGAAATGCTCTGCCTGGTTTCAGGGACTGTAGCCTCGCCAACAGGCAAGAAGGCCCCAAGGCTGGAGCTAATCAAGGAGCCCTTGGGAAAACAGGCCACTGAGGAGACAAAACCTGTCCTCCTGGCAGAGGCGCAGCACCTGCCTCCCTCATATCACCCTGGTTGGCCCTGTGATGGTCGGTTGTTGATGATGGGTAAGTTCTTTCACGAGGAAAGACGACCTAAGACAGACATCAGCTGGTACGGGCAGCAGGAAAAGGACTTGGGGGGACACAGAGAAAAGGCAAGAAAGCCCGCATCCCTCAACTCGGCTTAGACATGGCAGAGTCCTCACTGTATCTGAAGTAAGTCCCCTTATCTCTTGGCGGTTCTGCCCTGCCCACCTGGCTCACGCCTGAAACAATACTAAAGGCAAGTACAGCCTTAAACTGGATCGGGTGGTTCCCGGAAACAATCAGGCCTAGAACCAAGTCCCTCTAAGCATGCTTTGTTCTTCTCTCAAAAGCTATGATAACCAGCTCATACTGGGATGGAGATTTACATTATTCACAGACCCTGACCTGAGGCAGATCTCTAGTGTTCCTTCAATTGTCATCTATGATCTCTATTTGTTTAATGTAAACATAGCCTTTTGACATTGATTGATGAGCTTTGCTGTATACCCCTGCACATATGTTTCATAAAAGCTTTTGGACACAGGGACTTGAGGATTTTTCCTCTAGAGGGAAGAGTCATGTCCCTTCTCCTGGAAAACAGAAGTGTGTGACAACTTGTGTTTATTTCCCCCCATCCGTGACAACCCTGGGATGGGCTCTGCAGGATTCAGAGCCCCTCTCCCTCCTTAGCCGGCTCTGGACAGTAACCCTCAGGTCCAGGAGCGCACCATGCAGCACTCCCCGTGGCACTTATGTATCTGAAGTCCTTGGTTTTTATAAGCAGAGCATCGCTGTCATCCCATGGGTCTTTCACAAAGGAGCCTTTTATAGGAAGAGCTGTACAAAAAGAGACACAGCCTAATCCAACAGTTTCCAGATCTAGGTACTCATAAGAATCACCTACAGAGCTGGTTAAGTATACAGATTACCAGGGCATGCCCCACACCTGCAGAACTGAACTGAATTCCCAGAGGTAGAAACCAAGTAATCAGCATGCTCAAAAACACTACAATTCTAGATTTAATTCAGTAAGAAAACCCCCAAGGTGATTCTGATAACTAACCAGTTTAGAAAAATATGTTTGCCAATAATACTTCGGACAAGGGTTTGATCTCCAAAGTACAGAAAGAACTCACAAGACTCCACTCCAGGAAGACAAACAAACCAATTTAAAAAATGGGCAGAGGAGCTCCAGCTAGTATGGCTCAGTGGATTGAGTGCCAGCCTACAAATCAAAGGGATACCAGTTCAATCCCCAGTCAGGGCATATAACTGGGTTGTGGGCCAGGTCCCCAGTAGGGCGCATGTGAGAGGCAACCACATATTGATGTTTATTTCCCTCTTTCTCCCTCCCTTCCCCTCTATCTAAAAATAAATAAATAAAATCTTTTTTAGAAAATAAAAATAAAGAAATGGGCAAAGGACCTGAACAGACACTTCTCCAAGAAGGACAAACAGAGGGCCCAGAGACATATGAAAGGATGCTCAGCATCACTAGCCATCAGAGAAATGCAAATTAAAACTGCAATGATATGCACCCCAATGTTCATAGCAGCACAATTTACAATAGCCAAGTGTTGGAAGCAACCTAAATGCCCATCAGTAGATGAGTGCATCAAAAAACTATGGTACATTTACACAATGGAATACTACACAGAAGAAAGAATAAAAGAACTACTACACTTCGTGACAGCATGGATGGAACTAGAGAGCATTATGCTAAGCGAAGTAAGCCAGGGGGCGAAAGACAAATACCATATGATCTCACCTATAAGTGGAACTTAACCAACAAAACAAAGATCCAAGGAAAATATGACCAACAACACTGAAAGAAAAAAGAAACCAACAGAGTCAAGAAGGAAGGAGGGAGGGGTGGGCAGAGAAAGGGAAGGGAAGGGTCAAGTCAAGGAACGTATATCAAGGACTCATGGACAAAGCCAAAGTGGGAAAGGACTGAGGGAGGGAGGGGGGAAGGGGGCAGGGGAAAGTGGTGGTGGGAAGGCGGAGACAAATGTATTTGAACAAAAAAATAAATTAAAAAAAGGAAAAAAAAAAGAAAAACACAATGAGATACCACTTCACACTGGTCAGAATGGCCGTCATAAACAAATCAGCAAATAATAAGTTCTGTCGAGACTGTTGAGAAAAGGGAACCCTAGTACAGTGTTGGTAGGAATGCAGACTGGTGCAGCCACTGTGAAAAACATTATGGAATTTCCTCAAAAAATTAAAAATGGAACTGACTTTTTACCCAGCAATTCCCTTGCTGGGACTATACCCTAAGAATCCCAAAACACCAATTCAAAAGAACCTATGCACCCCAATGTTCATAGCAGCACAATTTACAATAGCCAAGTGTTGGAAGCAACCTAAGTGCCCAGCAGTAAATGGGTAGATAAAGAAAATATGGTACATTTATACAATGGAACACTATGCAGCAGAAAGAAAGAAGGAGCTCATACCCTTCACGACAACATGGATGGAAGTGGAGAGCACTATGCTAAGTGAAATAAGCCAGGGGGTAAAAGACAAATACCATATGATCTCATCCATAAATGGAACCTAAACAACAAAACAAACAAGCAAGCAAAACATAACCAGAGACACTGAAATAAAGATCAAACTGACAGTAACCAGAGGGTAGGGGGAGGGGGATAATGGGGGAAAGAAGAAAGGTCATTAAGGAACATGTATAAAAGACCCATGGACAAAGTCAAAAGGGGGTAGGACTGAGGGTGGGAGGTGGGGGTAGGGGAAAGTGGTGGTGGGAAAATGGAGGCAACTGCACTTGAACAGCAATAAAAAATAGAAAATACTGATCTAGTCCAAATTCTGACTAGAGATTAGCAGTCAGGACAACAGTGCCACATTGAGTGGCTCCATATGGTTGGGATATTTCTGAGGAACTCAATGCATGTTTATAGAGGAGACCTAAATAACAAATGGTTATTAGATTCTATTCGCTTATGTTCAAAATTTTGCTGCCTGGAGGACAGGGCAAAGTTTACCACCTTCCTATGACCAATATGAGGACTGCATTTTCCCTTGCTTCAGCTCAAGCAAATTAATCTTCTGAGTTCTTAATTTAATTTTCCATCAAACACTAGAAAATAGTCTAGAATCATCCTATTTCTTCACCTTAGTGTGCCAGACAACATGGGGTCAGTACCAGAAGTTAAATACCAATTCATAATCTACTAACTATAAACAAAAACAGTCACCAGGAAACACTTAGGATTTCCATGGAAGATGACTCTCTAAATTTGGTTGGTCAAATGCTCAAGAGACCAAATTACCAGGGAAAGTATCAAAGTGGTTTAGCGACAGCAATCCTTTTACTCTCAGACAAAGCAACTCCAAAAGAACAGGTTTCTCTACCCTAAATAATCATCTTTGAATGCAACTTTCAAATATAAAGACTAGAATTTCATTTTCGGAGATATACTACAATGAACACTGCACTTGAAGTCAGGAAACACCCACTTGGTGATCTTAGATAAATCACTTTTCCTCCCTGAAGATTAGTTTTCATATCTATAAAATCAAAGAATTAAACAAGCTTTTAGAATTACAGCTCTAATTTTTAATCAGATCCAATGAGGTTGTTTGTAATATGGGTTCTGGACTTCTAAGGACTCCAGTTATGTGTAAAAAAATCTCTAAAGGTGCTCCAAGAGTTACTTGCTTGATATTAATTCAACCCTGAAGAACTTGCAACTTTTCATGCCAGTTCACCTTGCACTGGACCCACCATTTTGACCAGTAAGCTACCCAGCCACAAAGCAACAGGGCCAAGTAAAAACAAACAATCTGCGAATATTGCTGCTCACAGCTTCAGAGGGCCTATCAGAAAACTCATGACTTTTAACATAATTCAATTCCATAAATGCCAAAGGAAGTGGTATAAAGTTTGTCTCAATCCAAAATCCTCCAGATAAGATAAAATCCTGAGTCTCAATTGGGACAAAACTTGTTCAACTTTAGCACCTGCTGATAGTTATAAAGACAGAGACACACGCTTATTGCCTAATATCTAAAGTGCAAAGACCAAATTAACATTGTAGGTGGTCAGTGCTCACTGCTGGGTGGGCTCACTCAAACTCTGTGCCAGGATATCTCTCTCTCTCCTTCCTATTTGGGTCCTTATTTTACTTGGTCTCACTCAGATAATTTCTTTGCTTTCCATATCTTCTTTGTTGCCAGTTTCCCAGTTATCTGGGATTATCATTTCTGCTGAAACAATCCTCTGTTTCTGTATGAACCACAGGCACAGATTTCTGTTTGGTTTGGGGGTAGTGATTCTTTTTTTTTTTCTTATGTGAGTTGGCAAGAGGAAGCGAGGGTATTATTTTGGTCCCAACAGCATAGCGCGAGTTTCTCACACTATAAAGCTAACCAGCTTCATAAAACATCACGACAACATCCCTGCCTCTTCTGCTGAAAGCCCATAAATAACAGAAGAGTCCATGGGAAACTCATTTCTTCCAAAAGCACACAAGTATTCTTTTATAACACTGTTTCCAGAGGTTAGGACCCACACCCAAATACATAACACTATTGAATGGCATAATTAGGTTGTGGAGACATGGTTTGATGGATGCTGATGCAAACTGCCATTGTTGCACATTGTCCTTTACCTGAAAAAGGTATTTCTCATTACTGAATGAGGTTACCATTCCAGTAAGCTATAAAGCCTGACCACCCACAGTGTCAGTACAAATTCACTATACCCATATTAGCAGAATGCATGGACTATTTTTTTCACTGTTTGGGTCACCATTATCATAATTATAAGTCAACAGAAACCCCTGGTACTAAAGGTTCTGCTAATTCTAATGCCTATCCTAATGACTAATGGGCTCTGGTTGGGAGGGAGGTGGAATGACCTTGAAAATAATCTTTTCTAAGGTACAGTACTTCCTATAGTCTAGAACTTCCCTGTATTCTAAGTACCCAGATTAAAGGGCACAATCTGAAATAGAGAATAGATACCCTGTGCAAAATGCCTCAGTTCTCAGGCCCACTTGATAATATGTAAATTAACCAACATAACTACTTACCCAACCTCTAGTCAACAAAGACTTTCAATCCTTTTTGCTGGAATCATTTAGTCCCATGCTTCAGGCCATGGGTTTTTCACAAAGGAGCCTTTTACAGACAGAGCTGTTCAAAAAGAGAAAGAGCTGTTCCAGTCTTTAGGTTCAATCAGAATCCTAGTCTGGGAGAATTTAAGAAACTTATAACCAGTAACCTCTGCTGCAAATCCTCCTCTGACATAAAACTGTTTTAATGGTTTGTTCCTTATGACCAATTTCTGTCTTATTTCCTTGTTCCAAAAATTGGGCCCTTTTTTTTTGTTTTGCAGAGCCTAGTGCCTGAGATTCCCAGTAGTATCAGCCTATTACCTGGAACCACACTGTTCCCATGTTCCATATGTTTATTCTGTGGCCTACTGCTAAGAACATCCAGAATCATTTTCTGTTTCCCAGTAGGTCTATTTGGACTCTAGGCCTTAGCCTTCTTTGTTCTGGCTTATCTCACTATCACACAAGACCCAGTCTAGAAAGTCACAGGGTTACTAGGATCTCATTTGGGAATACCCATGGCCCATAGTTAATTTTGCCCACTATTAGTGTCCAATAAGCTAGATTGGCCATCTAACTTCCTTCTAAGAGTTGTGGGAGAAGGGTATGGGGATTGGTAGGGGGAGAAGGCAAGGAAACCTTCAGTTTTAACCAGAAGACAATTATGTTGTCCTTGAGTCTTGTATCAATAAGATAAGCCTTGTTTTCATGACTCCTGTGTATAAACAAGATCCTATCATGTGTCCTATCATGTGCTTTGGAACAATAGTGATTCTATAAAAGGACCAAAACACAAGGTAAAGACATATCCTCATTGCCGAGGTTATGCTTGGGTCTACTCATCTCTATCCACTTTAGTCAGATCTTATCACTTCACTCTATTGTAATGACATTACTAGCCTGATGATCATTATAATCATTTAAATATGAAGATTTACTTCAGGGTGTGAATGTCCAGAAAATGCCACATATCTGATGGAAGTCCAGAATTACCATTGACAATCTTTTGACTCATATACTGAACACAAGACTAGAAACTTCTCTTTCTGAGAGACTCAGGCATGTCCCCTGGTTCAGAAGAAATTCAACATTTTGTCTCTCATAGTCCTAAATACCAATATAATGACTTATAACCCTTTGGTTCAGATATGACACACTGATATTAAACGCATAGCCCCTGTATTCATTCATCCAACAAATATTAAACACCTAATATGTGCCATTCACTGGGGATTCAGCTGAAAATAAAATATAATCCCCACTGTCATGCAGCTCAGAGTGCCATAGGTGTAGGCAGATATTAAACAAATGAAATTAACTAATTAATACCATATTGTGATAAGGGCTATAAAAAATAAATCACATCAAGGAAGAAGAATGGTGTGCTGTGGGACAGAGTTTCAGTTTTAAATAAGGTGGTCAGGTTAGATCACTAATAATGCGATATTTGAGCAAAGACCTGAAGCAGATCAGGGCAAGAACCATGTGGATATGTGAGGGGGAGAGCCTTCCAAGCAAAAGGTAAAACCAGGACAAAAAACCTGGAGCAGGATGTGCTTGGTGTATTCAAGGAACAGCAAGGAGGCCAGTGTGGTGGAAGTGATGTGAACTAAGTGGGGAGTAGCAAAGGGATGAGATAAGGAACTCAATTCCTGGTCATAGTCTACTGTAAGGACTTTGGATTTTACTATAAATGAGATAGGAATCCATGGGGGTTTTGAGCAGAGAAATTATATGAGTTGACTTACATTTTAATAGTACCACTCTGGCTGCGTTGAAGCAGGCAAAGGGAAAAGCCAAGAGATCATTAGGGGATTATTACTCTAGTCCAGGTGAGAGGGGACAGAGGCTCAGCTTCAGGAAGATTGTCAAAGGGTAATTGCCTCTGCTGACTAGCACATGAGTGAGAATCCCTGAGCTGCCTCTGCTGACTTTACTGCCACTTGGGTTTATAGATCCCATCTTCCTTTGCTGTTCTTTCCAAGCCCAACCAATTAACAGTTATCTCTTTGCCAATCCAGCCTCAGCCTCAATCTAGACACTTTAGGACTGGACCCTATTCTATGCCTGGAGACTGATAATTGTGTTGTAGTTGTGTCCTTTAGCCAGAAAACTAGAACCACACTTGCCATCATAAACCAGAGACTAATTCATGAGACATTAGGTGTTGGCCCACAGAAACTCAAGAAGCCACCCTGACTCCCAAAGCACAGCTAAGTGCCATTGCCTTCAATAACCCTAAGTAGAGAAGCTATACTATTGTAATATTATTTTGAGTGCTTGTTATGTGGCAAGCATTGTGCAGAATTCTCTAATGGCCTATTTCATTTAAACTTCTTCAACAAACCTAAGACATAGATTTTATTATTACTCACTTATTACAGTTAGTTTTATCTGTCAACCTGACTAGACTATAGCACCAAGTTATTCAAACACTAATCTAGGCATTACTGTAAGGGTGTTTTCCAGATGTATTTAGTGTGCACTATCAGCTGACTTTAAGTAAAGAAGGTTATTCATGATAATGTGAACGGACCTCATCCAAAACAGTTAGAAGGCCTTAAAAGCAACACTGAATTTTCCGAGAGAAGAAATTCTGCCTCAAAACTGCAACAACAACTTTTACCTGAGGTTCCAGCCTGCCAGCATCAGATTTCAGACGTGCCAGCCCCCACAATCAAGTGAACCAAATTTCTTGAAATTTGTGTGAGTGTGTGTGTGTGTGCGCGCGCGCACGCGTGTGTGTATCCAACTGGTTCTGTTTCTCTGGAGAACACTGACTGATAGACCACTCTGACAGACGAATAATGAGATTCAAGTAGTTAAGCAAGTTGCTCAAGGTCACAACAGCTAGTACAAGTATGGAGAATCAGACCTGAATAGACTGACTCCAAACCACACACACCATCCTCTGATTTCTCTAAGATGTCTGAATCCATTTTTAAAAATTGTCTGAGCCTGAGAAATATCATAGGAGTACTTCAAGGGTCTGTATGCTTATTATATTATAACATTAATGTAGCTTATGATTATTATATATTTATGTTTATATACTTATTCTTATTAGTGATAATGATAGCTATCATTTATTAAGTTATTCTTGTATGTCAGGCATTGTGATGAGTATTTTGCTTCATACTTATTTTATGTAACCCTCATAACAACCATATAAGTAATTTAAAATTACCCTCATTTTATAGATAGTAAATATGAGGATCAGAGATGTTAAGTAACTTGCCCGAAATTACACAGCTAGTAAAAGGAATAAGTGGGGTTTAATATCATTGATCTGGTCTGACTTCTCCTGAACTATTGCAAATAGAATCAAGTAATTACCCAGACTTAAATTTTATGGTGCCATTTTAAACCCACTGAATCCTACAGGGCCATTTCTCTATGTATTTAGGGTCTTTGGTTTGCAACTCACTTCCAAAATCTATTAAACTTTGAAAACAGTTCCTAAAAGTAGCTATCATTACTTCTTCTTGCCCTAAGTGAGCATGGATTATGAGATCAATGGCTCTTATAAGGAAGTATTTAAGAATAGAGAGGCCAAGTCTTCTGACTCCATGGAATAAACTTTGAAGTCAGAACACAGGTTCAAATCTCTGCTCTGTGACTTTGAGCACATCAGCTAACTTTTCTGAACCTTAGTTTGTTCAACTATAAAATGGAAATATTCAATAATTGCTATTGTATTGTTTTGAGGAATAAAAAGATAATATGAGGGAAATATTAGGCCAGAGTATAACCTCACAAACAGTTATACAACAGTTATAGAACCTTCAGCCCTAGTTATCGGGACCTCAGGATGACATGAGCACCTACCTCAGCAGCCACCCTGGGAGCTCTGACGGGGCTCCAAACTGGAATAAACTGCTCAAGCACAAACACAGCCATGTCTGTATAATTTACTGGGCAGAGCTTGTGCTCATAAAGTGGCATTTTAAAGCCAAACAGGCCATAAACAGAGTTAGAGAAAGAAACCAATGGTGTATGTTCTCACCATCATTTCAGTACTACTAGTACTGTGTAGTAAGAAAAGACCACTATGTCACTAGTTCAATTCAACTCTCATTCTTGAACATCTACACTGTATCAGATTCTGTGTTAGGTATTGGGATTATAGGAAAGAATAAGGTATTATCTTGGCCTCACTCAGCTGCTAGTCCAATGTGTTTGCAGATGTGGAAGAAAGAAAAGAAATAGCAAGAGTATTTTACTTATCCAATACTTATGTGGCACTTTTTTGTACCTGATACTCTTTCAATTACCCATTAAAGTCTCATATATACACAATTAAGTAGTTAATATTATTATTATTATTTCTATTTTACAGATGAGGAAACTGAGATAATGACACAGGATAAGTTTTTCAAAGTCATGCTACTAGTAAATGGCAGAGTCAGGATTTTAACATACCCCACTATACTACTGTATTCCAACATGACTTCTTGTTACAGATATACTGAGGAGAGAACCTCCTGGGGATGACTGAGTCCCAAAAAACTCCAGAAATTCTAGCCTATTGGTGTATGTTGTTATACTTTAAGAAATGGCAAATCCCTGATCACCAATCAGAGGATAACCAGGACATCAAATAATGAATTTTGGTGAACCAATCCATAGAAGAGGCAAAAATATGAGAATTTTTCTCTGTATTAGTTATCTTTTGCTGCATTGATAATTATCCAAAAACTCAACAGGTAAAATAACAAACATTTATTATCTCACAGTTTCTGTAGGACAGGAATTTATACATAGCTTACTTTGTTGTCTCTGTCTAAAGGTCTTTTAAAAGGTCACAGTCACTGTCAGCCAGAGCTACAGTCTCATCTGAAGGCTCAACTGAGGGCTGATCTGCTTCTGAGCTCACTTATGTGGTTGTTGGCAGGATCCAATTCCTCACAAATTATTGGTCAGAGGGTTCAAGTCCTTGATGGATATCTACCTCAGTTCCTTCCTGAGCCTCTCCAATACAGCAACTCACAAGGTGGTTCCTGGCTCCCCTAAGAGTGAGTAAGAAAGAGAAATAGAACAAGCTTCTAAGACAAAAGTAACCATCTTTTTATAACCTAATCTAGGAAGCTTTTATCCCTTAACTTCTGACCTGTTTTATTTGTTAGGAGAGTTCAGCCTATACTAAAAGGGAAGAGAGGATTACAAAGGATATGCATAACAGGAGTTGGGGATCTTTGGGCATCATTTTAGAAGCTTTCTAACTCAGTCTCTAACATCATTCAAAGGCAAAAAGCTCTGCAATGCTCTGCCAGTAGATAATTAGTCTGATTTGTTGCCTTCATGTACTAGAGTTTTCTATACCATTGGACTCAGAAGAGATCCCTGTACTGAGGATCAAACACTAAGTCTAATAATAAAAGCTACATTAAGATTTTACTTGCACTTCTATGATTTTCATTAGTGCCCACCCTTCTAGTTTTTGCCAGGCAGGTTTTTAAAAAGTGCTATAAAACTAGACCATTCCTTCCTTAATTCTTCACCATTTCTGTATCATTTTTCAAAAGCTACCTCTTGACTTAGATTCAGGAAGATTTCCCTAACTAATCTTGCCTGGCATAAGAGGGTTTTCTTGCCTAAGACCCAAATCAGCTCCTTTAAGACACATATATAAGCAAATAATGACAGATTATATGGAGAATTTTGAATAGACAAGGCTGATGACACTTTTTTTCCTGCTGTAAGTAGAAGCAGATATACCCATAGACCTCTAAACATTTATTACATATATAATTAACACATGAAAACATGGTTACACTTACTGGCAAAAAGAACAGAGTGGGGTGGGTTCTCCCCAAGACATATGCTTATGTCAATTTTCCTTGCTTATTGTTAATATTTTTAATTTTCTGGACTATGGACCTACATGGATCTCAACTCTTTCTTCCTGTCTTAGCTGGCCTAACAGGTATTGACCTCTGAGCTGCTTAGCTGTTTTCCACTACTGTCTTTGGTTAATTAAGGTTGCCTACAGGCAAAGTCAACTGGATTTTTCTTAGACAGTTCATTCTTCCAGATTGCAACCTTTTGTGGATTTCATTTTATCTAACCAGACCACAAGTTCTGGTCCCTCCTGGCCATCCTCTATCCTGCTAGCATTTATTCCATATTATAAAAACAATGCTCTTTCACTTTGAGCAAACTCTCTGCCTCTATCAGGATAATGATGACTTCGGGCACAGACTCCTGTTGCAACCTTACCCAAGCCTGTCTTGTCTAATCTCTGTATCACACATGAAAATATTATTTCCAACTTCCTACATCTTTCATAAAATTTACTTGTTCCCTGCTGAATGTTCTCAATACTCTCTACCTGATAAATTAAGTCGTGCTGAGTTGTTGATCAGTGAGAATACCTTAATAAGTTAGTCTATACAGAAGGATTCCCACTTTAGTTACTAAAGAAGAAAAATGCCAGAGCACAAACTGAATAGCTATGTTAGAATTTCTAGCATTCTAGTAGAATAGTGGGATTATTACTTGTCATATAAGGGCATAAGAGTGGGACCCTTAAAGTGACACACATAGTGTTCCCCTGCACCACTTATGCAAAAGGACAATCCTTCATAGGACACATACAGCAGTCCCTTTTATCCATTACGGATATATATTCTGAGACTGCCAGTGAATGTGTGAAGACATAGATAGTTCCAAACCCTATACATAAATACTTTTTCTCTTAACGGAAGCACTTTAAGTCTTCTCTTTGGCATATCCAAATTGCAAACATCACTACTCTTATGATTTGGGACCATTATTAAGTAGAATAAGGGTTACTTGAATACAAGCACTGTGATACTATGACAATCAACATGATTACTAATATAGCTACTAAGTGACTAATGGACAAGGAGCATATACTACATGCATATGGTGGACACAGGAATGATTCATGTCCCAAGTGGGACAGAACAGGATGGCATCGATTTCATCACAATGATCAGAATTGCTCACAATTTAAAACTTATAAATTATATATTTCTGGAATTTTCCATTTAATATTTTCATACTGAGATTGGCTATGGGTAACTGAAACCATGGAAAACAAAACCACAGATAAGGGGGTAGGGGACACTATTGTATACCTATGTAGGTTCAAGACAACCTTAGATAAAGTCTTAGTAGATAGAGTTATTAAAAGAGACTAAGGATATTAAATGTTTCCTTAAAATTTGAGATTTATAATCAAGAATAACTAGTCCCTCTTACTTTGGGGCTCAAACATGCAGAACTTGCAAAACAACTTGAAACTAAGTAGATGGTAAGCAACATTGCATTAATAATAGGCTTCCTCATAGGCCAGAAACAATAGCTGCATTAAATTTAGATGTACATTTATGGCCCAGTCAGCTAATGAGTGACATAGTGCAAATAATTGTGATTTTTGGAACATGTGTGACCTATAAGAACACTCTGGTTACATTGTTCATTCGGGACTTGTAATAGGCATGTATGAGTCATGTCCTGTGCAGGTGAATTATAGAAAAGAGCTGTCCAGCAAATGAGTTGCAAAAACAGAAGGTAGCCCTGATTTGTTCTGTTTTCTGGTACAGGAGCCCAACTGTCAGGGACGGAGAAGATGCAGGATATAGAACATACAGACAAGGGGGGAAGCCCAACTAAGGAAAGGTCTTAACCTCGGGTTCATTACCAGTTTTAGGCATTAACGTGCAAAATGCACATTGGTTCCTCGTTCTAGTGAACTGTTTCATTCCTGTCTTTAGGGCCTGAGATATAGTAGGTGCTCAAAACTCGTTGTTTAAAAAAAAAATTGAATACTTCTCAGCAGCTCCTGACCCCCAAATGTGAAAAAAATGCATTCTTTTTGTTAAAAATGACAAAATATATATATATACATGTGTCCTGGATTATTGAAACATATACGGGAGATGCTGGGAAACAGTCAAATCTCATAAATATGTCCTGTAATTAAGAAAGGGTGTTCTTACAAGAGGGAGCTAAAAAGGATTATCGAAGGCTGTGGTTTTCAAACTGTGCTCTACAGAAAGACCTGACAGGTCCCTCCCGGGGCTTCTGTGGTGGGCAAGCGAGGCCAGGGAGGACAGTTTCTTCGCTGTCCATCCGCCCTCGTTCTCAGACTGAGGCAGTTCAACTTTAGAGCTAACTTTCTATGTCTCTGCAGTCATTTATATGAATATAGGTAAGATACATAAAAACCAGTCATATAAAAAGTGATGAACAACAACAACAACAACAACAACAACAACAGCAAAAGAAAAGAGCTGTCCAGGACAGATTAGTTATTTACTAGCATTGGCCAAGTTGCTTCTAGATACAAATGATATACGCCCATTAATATCTGACTTAAATTTAATTCTTTCATTTAATAAATAATTTTATTATATGATATTTTTGTTTGTCTCTTGTTTCTCCCCATGAAAATACAAGCCTCATAAGAGTGGAGATCTTGTTTGTCTTGTTTCTTTTGGTAATGCTAGCTCCTAGAACAGGTGCTTTGCATAAAGTAGGTCAGTAAATGCTGGATCAGTGACCACAAACACTATATACCTTCAATGATTCTTACCAATCTGTTACCATGGTCAATTCTTCCTCCTGTTCCCCACACAAGTTATTTGTCTTCACCCCTTCACTCTCCTTTAACCTCCAATCTTTTCATAGATATTCTCACTCAGTAAAATATGCCAACTCCTACATTTCAGAAAAAAACAGGAGGCATCAGGTGGGAATTTTCTCAACATTTTTCTCTGTAATCCCACAAACCTGCACTTGCTGTATCACACTGATCTCTCCCTCAGTTTTCTCATGACAGTCTCTCTGTGTGTCTCTGTCTTCACATGACATTTTATTCTTCTTATGATGATATTTATCATGTTGGGTTAAGGGCCAATCCTACTCCAGTATGACCTCATCTTAACTAATTACATCTACAATGACAATTTCCAAATAAGTTTACATTCCTAGGTACTAGGGGTTAGAACTTCAACATATCTTTTTTGGGGATACAGGTCAACCCATACTGCCTTCCAACAGTTGCTCTGTATCACTCTCCTCCTCTTAATCCACACTTCCTAAATGAGGTATCTGTATTCACTGTCTATACTTACACTCCTCAATACACTTAAATAAGCTCCTATTATCATCAGTCCTCTATATCTACTTTTACTAACCTCTTTGTACCATGTCCAATGGATACTTTTTTCTTTTAAAACTTATGAAATGCTTATTTATGGAATTTTTCATTTAACATTTTCTGACTATGGTTGGCCATGTATAACTGAAACCATGGAAAGTGCAACCATGACTAAAAGGGGACTACTGTTTAAGCCAGAAAGTAATTATGCTAAAAAAAAAACCCATCTTATTACATTGAGCAGCTGAAGCTGTTTTTACACATACAGCTCTAAATATTTGGACATATGTTTAGAAAACCCGGAGTTTCTCTAAAAGTCATTTAATTTTTTTAAAGTAAATGGACAATAGTATATTACATGGAAAAATGTACGACTTTACAAATTGTCCAGACATTCACTGACAGGTGCCCACTTTAGACCTTTGAAAGCATAATTACTGCTAGCTAAGAAGTTACTATGGTATGTAAGATTACCCAAAAGCATCATAATTGTATCATCCCTATTACAGATAAAATTAAAGTACAATTTTATATGGCATTGTTTTCAAGGCACAGAATATTCCAAATTATGAAAAATTACTTGGTAAATGAACTTTTAGAAATCAACTATTTTGCAAGTTGGGGACTAGTTATGTTATGTATGTGGAATTTTCCCAGGTTTTTAAACACTACGCTAGAAAAGATCATGTGGTTCTTTTTTAATCAAAAGAAATCCAAATGATTTTCATGATGATATTTGCTTTATCTCACCAACATATAGTGAGAGACATACAACACCCGCTCCCAGACTAGATATAAGAATGCTTTGGTGCATTACAAAAATATCCTTAGTAGGCCAGTGCATATTGAGTTGTCAATCCCTCTTGCCTCTCACATGTACACAGTTTCCCAGGGGACCCATAAATAAACAAAATCCACCTCAAAACTCCAAGCAAATGGCATTGTTATTTTCATTCCCTCTCTAAGAAAAGGGAAGGAACACAACCAAAACCTGAATTAATGGTTCAGTCAGATGATCTTAACACCACACAAATTGGTCCCTACCTCCTCTCCTTGGTGCCTGGAGAACAGACTGATCTTCTTAGTCTGACTTACATGGACCTTTACAATCAGGCCCCAGTTTAACTTTCCAAGCTCTTCTCTCTTCCTACATGCAGATCCTCCATGTTAGTTAGACATTCCCTTCACTGGTCCTTGAATACCAGTTCTTGCTTGATTTTGTTTACCTTATCTCCCCTGATTGTCTCAAACTGCTTCTTCTCTTCACCAACGTAAGTCAGTCTGGTATCCTGAAAGAAGAATAAGTTCTAGGGTGTGAAAAGTCCAGAATTTAAATCCTGGCCTTGCCATTCAAGTCATGTGCCTTTAGGCAAGGTTTCTTAATTTCTCTTTTTATTGAATTTATTGAGGTTACATTGGTTAATAAAATTACATGTATAAGTTTCAGGTGTACAATTCTATAATACATCATCTTTATATTTTATTGTGTGTTTACCACCCCAAGTCAAGTCTCCATCCATCACCATTTATGTCCCTTTACCCTCTCCTGACTACCCCCACCCACATTTTCTTCTCGTAATGATTGTACTGTTGTCCATTTATGAGGTGTTTTTTTTTCCTTAATCCCTTTGCCTTTTCCACCTAGTTTTCTCACCTGAAAATTGAGGATGATAATGTTACTTACCTTACAAAAAAATTATGTGGGGTAAATGAAATAATACATGTAAGGAACTTAGTCCATATTAGCTTTCCAACAAATAGGATATATAATTATTATTATTATCATTTTTTTATTTTTAATTCATAGTTCATGGCTCAATCTTCAGCCTAGCTCATGGGGATATCCAATTTCTCTGAATTCCAATATCTTACTGCATCTATATCATGTCTCATACTTTAATATTATTAGTTTTATTTGTAGATGCAAATATTGTATCAACCCAAACAAACTAAAAGCTCATTTAGGGCTACTATTATGTCAACCTTCTGTATGTTATTCCAGATAAAATTTTATACAGAAGTAGAACCCCCAAAATATGTGTTCATTGACTAAGATTATAGATACAGAATTAGTAGGCACCAATTGGTAGGATGATGACATAGGGCTTGAAGGATAATTAAATAAAAAATAATGTTACCTACAACTAACATTTTATTTAACACTTACAGTTAATAAAAACAATACACAAGTCTTTATTATATAGGAGACACGCTGCCAGGCACTTGACAGATATGACATATCCCCCACATCTTTGCGAGGTAGATATTATTAGCTCCATTTTACATATGAGGAAACTGAGTTTCACAGAGGTAATAAAATTTTTCTGGGATTACATCACTCTGGGAGCCAGGACCTAGGTCATTTGACTCTCGATTCTAAGTTCTAAACCTATAGGTATAGTGCATTACTGAGGGGCATATACCATCTTAAATAGTTTACAAATTATCAAAAGCTACTTCACTATTGATACCTAGACCACACCTTGCTATGATGAAAAAGTGTACATAATAAGAAGATTCTCAGCATTCGTGGTTGAAAACAAAACAGGGAGTTCTAGTTCCCTACACCGTCTCCACACTCATTCACTCTATGTAATTTCTAATCATTCTTCAACTGAGGATCCAATCTCTGTGGAGGAAAAGGGGAGGGTGACCAAATAGAGGCAGATAGATGGACAGATGGCTGGAGGAGTAGATGGCCATGTGGGAGAGCACAGGGACTGTTGCCTTCTGTGTGCCAGGAAGCCTTAGTGTCCATCAATGAGAGAAAACGATTGGGCAACACTTCACAGTGCTACACACCAAATTGAATAACAGCCTATTCATCCCTTTGGAGCGAGAAAAAAGTAACAGTGCCCACTGCTTGTGTGGGCATTCTTGGTCTTTCCCAGCAAGGTGTGCATTTAAAAAAAGATTAGTACAATAGGGCACAAACAGTCCTATTGAAAACAGCCGCCTGCGTAGACTTGGCAGATTTGTACTGTGGAACAGTTCCGTCTGACATTTAAAATGTGGGAAAACTACTTAAATTCAATTTAAAAATAAGTTTTCTGTAGCCCCTTATTTTCTTCTTATAAGCATGAGTTCAGTGAATATGTCATTATGAGCTTTACAGGATGCCCCCCAGAATGAATGCTTGCCAAAAACAGGAATATGTGGCATTAAGGGATGACAAGCTGATTAGCATGCAATTATTCCCAGGCTCGTGCCTGAGAAGACTTCTCTCTCAAGAAAGAAAAGTTGTCAGTGGATCTTGGATTGGGGTTTAGACTGGGATGCAGCTCCAAATCACTGCAGCCAAGTTCACAAATGGAATATGAGATCAAGATTTTCTCTCTGGTAAAGAGTGATCCATTTTAATTAATAAATGACAAAGAGTAAAGGGAATAGAAAGGGACATTTTCTGTATTGTCACTGAGAGCTCAGTGACTTGAGCCTGCATCCTAATTTCTTCATAGTGGTTGAAATTGGTGAAATTGCTTATAAAACTCTGGTTGAATAGGTTATGTACCATAGCTACTCACTTATTCTTGTATCATGAAATAATAATTGGAAATACTTTTTGTGGAACTCAGTGAACAGACTTCTTTTTTTCCTCAGTGAGATACTGGTTCAAAAACATCTATTCACATCCTCCAAATTATGCCCTTGTTTTTTTCTTTTCCTCCCCTGATGCTTTCTGCTAGAGCCATGACCAAGAGCTAGAATACATACTATCACTATATGATAAATCTTTCTTGTTTTGAGTGCTACAGAAGGAAATTCCACCCTTCTCTCCAAACTTTCGCCTCTGTCCATCCCCTTAACTACATTTCCACAAGGGAAGAGGAGTTAATATGCATATTGGCCAAAGCCCAAGATATAGTTTGGGTCATATATGATCAGTGGCTATATTTATTTTTCCAGAACCCACTCATAACATTCTTTCATTTGTACTTCTAGAAAGGGTCTATATATTTGCACAGATTTAAGTTTTCCTCTTCTTTTATACGTTCCTCTTTCTTACTTTCCTGCCTCAGGAACAAACTTGGCATTCTTTTTGTCTTCTCTCTGTGCCACTCCATATAGACAGTTAGGTCAATGAACTCAGAGCTATTCTTGAGATTTGGCTTCTCTGTCCCTCCCACTCACTCTCTACTTACCCCTACCTCAAGCAGGTACATTCAGGTACACAGGTACATTCAGGTACACAGGTCTCAAGATTAAGTTAAGGAAGCAGTGGTGAGTAAGAAACTCTATTAAGCCTCCATCCTAAACCCCATCATCCCATCTAGTTTTACTCAAAGATTATTGAGTACTGGCTCAGCTATTAATGAAATAGTAATTAGAGTCCCACTTAGTTATAGTTCTTTACACACAGCTTCCTTGATACAGAACCCTACAAGAAGGAGGGGATCACTGGAAGGACAGGCACCAATGAATTTGAGAGTCCAGGGCTATAAGACCAATCTGAGACTATAAAAACCGTGTCTATAACTACTATTCTGGAATTGGAAATATATATCGCCTGGATTACTGAAATAGACATCTGACTATTCCTCCCACCTCTATTTACACCTTTCTCTTGTCTATCCTTCCTATTATAACTAGAATTAACTTCTTAATTAAAAATACTTTCATACTACTCCTTTCCTTAAAACCATTTGTTTATCCTTAGTATGACTTCAAAAACTCTTGCTAAAATGTCCCTGGTAAACTGTAAATGAGTGCTTCTCGAAATTTGTGTCAACAAATTAGTATGTTTGCACTATGCCAGAAGTAGATTCAGTAAGTCTGAGGAGAAGCCTAGAAATCTGCAATAGAAGACATGCCTTAAATCATTCTGACACAGATATTCTGAGAACCACACTTTGAGAAGCACTTCCTTGTGGTGATACAGACTGACCTGCCCTCATCATCTTCTCCTTTTCAGCTGACTCCATATACTCTTTCTGAAATACTGTGTGCATAGACTTATAAAATCTTGAGTTGGAATAAATCTTAAAGATTGTAAAAGTGCCTTTGACACTCTATGTAGGCATCCCCTCCACAAGTTGTCTCATATATAGATCTCCAACCTCTGTACCTGATCATACTGTTGAATGGCTCTAAAAAGCCCAAATTTCATCCAATGAGAGAAACATACAGGAGTAGTGGAAAAAGCACTGGATCATTAGTCAGAATTTAGATCTTGACTGTCACTTTTTAGCTTTGTGATTTTAAGCAAATCACTTGATCTGTGTCCAAGTCAGTTTCATCCTCTGTAGGAAAGTGATAATGTAAAAGGCAGTGTAGTGTAACAGTTAAGAGTATGAAACTCGAGCCCAGACTGACAGGAATCAAATACTGGCTCTGCTAGTTCTTAAATGTGTGACCTTAGACATGTTACTTCACCCCTCCATGCTTCAGGTTAGTAAGGTGCACCTGATAATAAGTGTAACTAACTCATGTGGTAAAATGTAAATAAGTTTATATGTACAAGTGGTTGGCACATAGTACATACAATGTAGGTGTTAATAATTACTATATTCTATTTACTGGGGTAAAATTACTGCAGTAACTACCTCAGAAGGTTGGTATAAAAATAAAAATTACATGAAATGATGTATAATGAAGTGTTCAATAAGCTATAAAGTGCCATATAAATGTAATCATTTAGTTGGTTTAGTTGAAATCTGTTAGTTCTAAAACTAAACTCAGACTGCACAGAAAAAGTCTAATACTTCATCTGCATAAACATATCTGAAGAAAGCTTATCATTTAGCCCTAGTCTTAACAGCTTCAGTGTTTTCAACAATTTCTTATGTCACATAGCTCATGGCCTTTTCATCATCTTGGTCATAATTTATGGATGTGCTGTATTTGGTTATTCATTTTTAATTCATCAAACATTTTATGAACACCTACTACAATCTAAGCACTAGGTTATGTATTAGAGAAACAACAATGACTAAAACACAGTTCTAGCCTCAAAAAATACTGTCCACTGGTCAAACGCTTCTGAAGATATGACATCAGAAATTGATGTTACCAAAGGACTGGCTGGGCCAATGCACATCTCCTCTTCTAATATAGTACATTTTTATCAATATAGCCTAAGGCCCCATTAGCATCTTTGATCAGTATTGATTCACAATGAGTATGTGATCAAGCAGTTCTTCTGGATTTACATATAAAAACTGCTGTTGGACCAGATACTGCACCCTACATGCATACAATTCATTCGAAAGCCAAAAATAAGGACTTGAAATTTACACATATTAAATGAGCTATTACTGGAGAGATTAAGATCGCAGAGGAGTGAATGGGAGTCACGCTGACCTTCCTCCCAAGACCAAACTGGAATTGCGACTAAAGAGTGAAGTAATCACCTGGAAAAAAATGGAACGATAGTAGGAGAGGAGCCTTGGAGCCGCAGACAGTGGATTCGACTCTCATACATCCCAAAGGGTGAGAAGTGCGGTGGAGGCCCCAGAGGGTGGGCTGGGTGCCCACGGGCACTAGCACCAGAAGGACATTGAAATGGCCACTTAGCTTCCCCCGAGAAGAATGCGGTCTGAATCATAAACAGGGACCCCTAAACTACAGCAGCTAAAGCCAAGAAAATACAGACAAAATGCAACCCCAAAAAGCTTAGGGGCGCTCTCTGCCAGAGACAGGTGGCTGGGGAGGCAAAGAGACATTTAAAGGGCTAACGCAAAACTTGCAGTGGAAGCCACCCTCCTTGATCTCTGGGTAGAGGCGGCAGCAGGGTGGGCTGGTGCCTGGGAAAAGACTGGTGAGGAAAACTTTGTGAAGAGAACTGACATGGCGGCTGGTGCCGCCCGGGTGATAACGCACCTCCCACTCTGCAGCTACCATCTCGCTCAGGCATAAGGGAATCAATTAACCTTCTGATTGTGCACTCCGCACACAGCTTGTGCATGTGAGCTGGGGGACTGACTGCAGACTGGCTGGGAGAGCTTTGAGGAGAGACTGGAGACGGAGGCATTGGGGAAAGAACGGGAGGAGAAACCGGGGAGTCCCAACTCCCTCCCTGTTCTGTAGTCTCCATTGTGGGCAAGAAAGGCGTGACCCCAAAGAGGCAGAAGCGGGGCGTGCATGAACCAGACTGCCTGCGATTGAAAATGTAGTCCGCACAGGGGGTGCATCCTTGGCCAAAAGGATCATGGAACTGCCCAGAGACCCCTCAGGAAATACTGGAGACGGAGGTGGGGGGGTGGGGAAGAACGGGAGGACGAACCAGGGAGTCCTGACTCCTTCTCCTTGCCATAACTCCATTGCGCGGGAAGAGGCCACACCCCCAAAGAGCCAAAAGCCGAAAAGCACACATAGACACCCCAAAACCACCCAGTGCAGGCGCACACACTTGCACTGAGTGGCCGGTGAGGGTTGGCGAGCCTGTGTGTGACACACGTGGCCGGCAAGGCCTCCTACAGATTGGCACTGATATGGTCAGCGAGGGAGGGCACAGAACGGCAAGGGCAGGCGTAAATTGACCCGCCCGACCCGCGATTGCAGAGCAACCCACAAAATTAGTAGATCCCCGGCTGAAGGGGTCACAGAGCTGCCCAGAGTCCCTGGAGGAGAGAGGGGAGACAGGATTAACCGGAAAGTCCTGGAGCTAACTTCCTCCCATTTCCATAGTCCCCATTTGGCGAGGGCAAGCAACGCACCCAAAGAGACAAAAGCGGGGAAAATACACAATATAAGACCCTAAACTGACCAGTGACAGGGAGCTCGCTGGCTTGGGGGGCCAGATGAGTACGCGAGGTCATGAATAAGCCCCCTCATCTGGGGTAAGCACATGTGAGCCCAGGCAGGTGGGGGATCCTGCCATGCAGGGGAGCGCGCTGAAGGAGCCGGCATGAGAGTGCACTGAGATCCCAAAAAATAGCCCAGCCCTAACCGAAGGGGTCACAGAGCTGCCCCAAGCAGGAGTCAGACATAAACAGTAGACTCCTGGAAGGCTCAAACAAACAACCCAAGGTCATATAGGGACGACAACTGACATCATCAGAGGCAGACCCAGAAAGAAAAGTAAAGGACAAAAAAAATGAATAAATAAATAAATAAAAAGACCCACATACTGCCATAGAACTTTAATCCACAAAGACAGGAAATCTAGACAGCCCAATTGAAGGAGAAGCAAAAGTAAATAAAAAAAAAAAAGTAAATTACTTAACAGATTCTCACAAAAATGGGAAGAAAAAGAAGTTCCCCCCAAATGAGTGGAAAAGGGGACTCCCCACAGAGACAGCTAAATGAAATAGAGGTAAGGGAAATATCAGATATTGAATTCAAAACAATGGTTCTAAGGAAGCTCAATGAGCTCAGCCAGCTTAAAGAGAACTATGAGAAACTGCAGAGAAACTATCAGGATCTTACAGCAAACTATATCACCCTGGAAAAGGACATAGAAACTATGAAAAAGACACAAGAGGATATGAAGAATACCATTTCTCAATTGAAGAACACAGTAGAAGGAATCCAAAGCAGGCTGGATGAAGCAGACGATCGAATCGATGAGATGGAGGATAAGGTAGAAAAAAGCTCCCAGAAAAAAAACAAGAAATGGAAAAAAGACTCAAAAAGGATGAAGAAGCATTTAGGGAAATGCAGGACAACGTGAAACGCAATAATATCTGTATAACAGGGATACCAGAAGGAGAAGAAGAAGATCAAGGGATAGAGAACCTCCTCAAAACAGTAATGATGGAAAATTTCCCTAATTTGAGGAGAAAAAAGCTCTCATGGATTCAGGAGGCACAGAGGACCCGATTCAAGAGGGACTTAAAGAGGTCCAACCAAGACACATCATCATTAAAATGGCAACTACCAAAGACAAAGAGAGAATCCTCAAGGCAACAAGGGAGAAGGAGAAAGTAACATACAAGGGGGCCCCGATACGCCGAGGAGCTGATTTCTCAACACAAACAGTACAAGCCAGAAGGGAATGGCAACAAATATTCCAAGCCATGAAAAGCAAGGACCTACAACCAAGTCTGCTCTACCCAGCAAGGCTCTCAATTAAAATAGAAGGGGAAATATGGAGTTTCCCAGAAAAGAGAAGGCTAAAGGAATACATCTCTACCAAACCAGCCATCCAATGTATGCTAAGGGGACTGGTTTAAGAAGATGAAGGAAAAGAATGAGAGAGAGAGGAACACAGTTACAAAGAGAAAAGATGAGTAAGATCTATCAGTAATGTCTCTCAATGGGAATGGACTAAATGCCCCAATCAAAAGACACAGGGTAGCTGAATGGATAAGAAAACATGACCCACACATATGCTGCCTACAGGAGACCCACCTTAGAGCAAGAGACCTACACAGATTGAAAGTAAAGGGATGGAAAACAATATTCCAAGCAAACGGGCATGAGAAAAAGGCCAGGGTTGCCATACGTGTATCAGACAAAGTAGATTTCAAAACAAAGGCCATAAAGAAAGACCCAGAGGGGCACTTTAAAATACTTAAAGGAAGAATCTATCAAGAAGACATCAACACTGTAAATTTATATGCTCCCAATATAGGAGCCCCCAAGTTTATAAGGAAATTGTTGGATGACTTCAAAAAAGATATAGACAGCAACACACTGATAGTAGGGGATTGCAACACCCCACTGTCAAAAATGGACAGATCTTCCAAACAAAACATTAATACCATATTGTGGCGCTGAATGACACACTGAATCAAGGAGACTTAACTGACATATATGGAACCTTACATCCCAAAGAAGAAAAATACACGTTCTTTTCAAATGCTCATGGCTGTTTTTCAAAGATAGACCATATGGTAGGACACAAAGCAAATCTCAGCGAATTCAGGAAAATTGAAATAATACCAATTTTTCTCGGACCACAAGGGCTTGAAACTGGAAATCAACCTCCAAGAGACTTCAAAAACTTCCAAACTCATGGAGACTGAACAGTAGACTATTAAAATAATAAATGGGTCAATAATGAGATGAGTGAAATCAAAAATTTCTGGAAAGAAATGAAGATGAACAGACAACAGTCCAAAACCTTGGGACACAGCAATGGAGGTCCTCATAGAGAAGTTCATAGCAATACAGGCTTACCTAAAAAGGATAGAAACATTTCAAATAAAAGACCTAAGACTACGACTTCAAGAATTGGAGAGCAACAACAAATATATCCCAGAGCAAGTAGAAGGAAGGAAATAGTCAAGATTAGAGCAGAACTGAATGACATAGAAATGACAAGAACAATTCAGAGGATCAACCAATCCCGAAGCTGATTATTAGAAAAGATAAATGAAATTGACAAGCCTTTAAGCAGACTCATCAAGAAAAAAGGGAGAGGACCCAAATTAATAAATCAGAAATGAGAGAGGAGAAATAACAACTGGTACCACAGAAATAAAAAGGATCGTCAGAAAATACTATGAACAATTATATGCCAAGAACTTTGAAAATCTTGATGAAATGGACAAATTTTTAGAAAAGTATAATTTTCCAACACTGAAGGAGGAAGAAACAGAAAGATTGAACAGACCGATAACAGCTGGGGAAATTGAAGCAGTCATCACGAAACTCCCGGCATACAAAAGCCCAGGGCCGGACGGTTTCACAGGAGAATTTTACAAAACATTTAAGGAAGAGCTAACCCGTGTCTTTCTCAGACTATTCCAAAAAATCCAAGAGG
The DNA here is from genome assembly GCF_021234165.1 of Pteronotus mesoamericanus. Taxonomy (NCBI): domain Eukaryota; kingdom Metazoa; phylum Chordata; class Mammalia; order Chiroptera; family Mormoopidae; genus Pteronotus; species Pteronotus mesoamericanus. The sequence continues at coordinate 2,500,601 of NW_026555150.1, forward strand.
AGGGAAGACTCCCAGACTCTTTCTATGAGGCCAGCATCACCCTGATCCCAAAATCAGAGAAAGACCCTACCAAGAAATTAAACTACAGGCCAATTTTGCTGATGAACATAGATGCTAAAATCCTCAACAAAATATTGGCAAACCGCATCCAGCAATACATTCAAAAGACTATCCACCACGATCAAGTCGGATTCATCCCAGGCATGAAGGGATGGTTCAACATACGCAAATCAGTAAACGTGATACATCACATAACTAAAAGAAAAGACAAAAACCACATGATCATCTCGATAGATGCAGAAAAAGCATTCGATAAGGTACAGCACCCATTTATGACCAAAACACTCAGGAAAGTGGGAATAAATGGGGTATTCCTCAACGTAATAAAAGCCATATATGAAAAACCTACAGCCAATATCAAACTCAACGGGCAAAAACTGAAAGCTTTCCCACAAAGATCCGGAACACGACAAGGATGTCTGCTTTCACCGCTTCTTTTCAACATCCTGTTGGAAGTCCTCGTGACAGTGGTCAGACAAGAGAAAGAGATAAAAGGTATCCAAATAGGAAAGGAGGAAGTAAAGCTATCCTTGTTTGCAGATGACATGATAGTGTACATAGAGAACCCTGTGGACTCCTCAACCTAATAAGTGAATTTGGCAAAACAGCAGGATACAAAGTCAACATTCAGAAATGAAAGCCATTTTTGTACACCAGCAATGCATTAGAAGAAGAAATCAGAAAAAAAATACCATTCGATATAGCAAGAAGAAAAATAAAGTACCTAGGCATAAATTTAACCAAAGACACAAAAGACCTGTACACAGAAAACTATACAACATTGAAAAAAGAAATTAAGGAAGACACAAATAAATGGAAGCATATACCGTGCTCATGGATTGCAAGAATTAATATCATCAAAATGTCCATACTACCCAAAGCAATTTATAGATTCATTGCAATCCCTACTAAGATACCAATGACATATTTCACAGAAAGAGAACAGACATTTCAAAAATTTATATGAAACCATAAAAAACCCCGAATAGCTGCAGCAATTTCTAGAAAGAAACACTAAGTAGGAGGGATCACAATACCGGACATCAAACTCTACTACAAAGCCACTATACTCAAAACAACCTGGTACTGGCACAAGGACAGATCCATAGACCAGTGGAACATAATAGTAAGCCCAGAAATAAGCCCAGGTCTATATGGCATCTAATATTTGACAAAGGGGGCAGAAGCATAAAATGGAGCAATAATAGCCTCTTCAACAAATGGTGTTGGGAGAGCTGGATGGCTCCATGCAAAAAATTGAAATTGGGTCATGAGCTGACACCATGCACAAAAATAAACTCAAGATGGATAAAAGTCTTAAATATAAGTCGCAACACCATGAAAGTTCTAGAGGAGAACATTGGCAGGAAACTCTCAGATATCCCACGCAGCAATTTTTTCACTGATATGTCCCCTAAAACAAGGGACATAAAGGAAAGAATAAACAAGTGGGACCTCATCAAAATAAGAATCTTTTGCACGGCTAAAGAAAACATCAGCAAAATGAAAAGGAAGCCAACCCTATGGGAAAATATATTCGCTAATGATACATCAGATAGAGGTTTGATCTCCAAGATATATAAAGAACTCACTTGACTGCACTCCAAGAAGACAAACGATCCAATCAAAAAATGGGCAAAGGACCTGGGCAGACGCTTTTCTAAGGAGGATATACAGAGGGCCCAGAGGCATTTGAAAGGATGCTCGGCATCACTGGCCATCAGAGAAATGCAGATCAAAACCACCATGAGGTACCACCTCACACCGGTCGGAATGGCCATCATAAACAGATCAACACACAATAGGTGCTGATGAGGCTGTGGATAAAAGGGAACCCTAGTATACTGTTGGTGAGAATGCAGACTGGTGCAGCCACTGTGGAAAGCAGTGTGGAATTTCCTCAAAAAGCTGAAAATGGAACTGCCTTTTGATCCAGTGATTCCCCTGCTGGGACTATACACTAAGAACACCAAAATGCCAATACAAAAGAACCTATGCACCCCAATGATCAATGCAGCACAATTCACAATAGCCAAGTATTGGAAGCAACCTAAATGCCCCTCAATAGATGATTGGTTCAAAAAATTATGGTACATTTACACAACGGAATACTACGCAGCAGAAAGGAAAAAAGAACTACTAAACTTCGCGTCAGCATGTATGGAACTGGAGAGCATCATGCTAAGTGAAATAAGCCAGGGGGAGAAAGACAAATACCATATGATCTCACCTATAAGAGGAACCTAACCAACAATACAAATATGCAAAGAGAATAAGACCAGCAACACTGAAAAGAAAAGAAATCAACAGAGTCAAGAGGGAAGGAGGGAGAGGGGGCGGGGAAAAGGAAGGGAAGGGGCAAGTCAAGGAACATATAGCAAGGACTCATGGACAAAACCGAAGGGGAAGAGCTGAGGGAGAGAAGGAGGGAGGGGGAAGGGAAAGTGGTGTGGGGTAGGCAGAGACAAATGTATTTGAAAAAATAAAGTAAAATTTTAAAAAAAGAAAAAATAATTTAAAATAAATTTAAAAAAATAAAAAATTGAGCTATTACCATTTTCACCCTATCTTTCTAGACTGTAAAAACTTTTTAGTATCTACAGAGTTAGTAGGCATGTTGTCTATACCTTCAGGAGTATAGCATTGTAGTTACATAATCATATACTTTACAAAGTATTTTGGAACAGTATCTAAGGACTTTAAAATAGTATCCAGTAATTGATCAATAAACATTAGCTATTATTGTTTGTATGCCTGAAATGTGAGCTGTATGACACACAAATAATAATAGCTAATGCTTATTGATCAAATGCTAGATATTGCTTTAAAGACCTTAGAAACTGTTCCATAAGTTTTACATGTGTAAACACATCTTACCTTCACAACAATTCAATGAAAAAATTGCTACTTCTCTTTGATTTTATAAATCAGAAAACTGGAGAACTGAGAGATGATGTCAATTTCCTGAGATTCCACAACTAATAAGTGGTAGAGCTATGTTTTTAAACCTGAACTCTAGTGCCAGAAGCCACATGCAATCCATAAGATATTCCTTTGTTTTCGAACAAATAAAATGGAATTAACTAGCTGTAACTTAACCCTTAGTGGTACCATACTGAGTTTTGTGACCGCCACTGCCTTTTCTTAGTGTTTGCAACTATTTCTTTATGAATTCACTAAAGATTTCCACTGAGGATTAATATCAACATTGCTGGCCTATAATTTCTAGAATCTGACCCTTCCTTTTAAAAAAAATCAAATTAGCATTATTTTTGTAATTGCATTCAGTCAGAATCCCGTCTCATTGAATTAATAATTGTGTTTCTCTGAACTATGACTAAGCAGCCTGCTTGCATATCATAATTAAAAGTCAACTTCCAGAATTTCATTAAATATTCGATTAGTGTCCTTGGCAGAAAGGCAGGAAGCCTAACTAAAATCTCAAAAAATGATTCTTTAAACCCATTCACTGGGAAATAAAATGAAGCAGAATACAAAAAAAAAAGTTTATATTCCAAGCAGACACTGGTAATTATCACATTGGACCACGCATCTGTCTAGCCACCTTCTGTTCACAAGATGAAATTAAAACTGTTGGTGTGCTGGCTTGCTATTTCCTATTAGTTACAATCTACTCTTATATGCCTGCAGGTAGAGATCCTCTGCATTGCTATTTCATTTCACTGACATTTTGAGAAAGTAGAGTGAACCTTCTGTTTTAGTTCCTTGTCCCTATTAGGGTCTGTTACCAGATTGCCCCCAGAAAAAGCTATTTATTGCTATCTCCTTTTATGGTTTTTCTTTTTATCTTCCTGCTAACTTTCTATGGAGAAACTTTATGTGAGCATTTGATTAGGCAGAGAGTGGAAAAGTAGGAAGAAGGAAATAAATTGCTGCTTTTCATTTTTGGATATGCACTGTGGCAACATTTTGGTCAAAATTGTTCAGGCCCCTATCAATTTTATGGTACATTATTAACGCCCAAAATTAAAAAATTAAATTCTTAAAAAAATGTGATCATCATTTTCCAACTTGTGTACTGTAGACCATGAATGCAGAGTTAATTTTAAGGGTGTTTTTTTGTGGAGAAATTTGTAAACAAGTTTTTGGAAATTTTAATATTTTCTACATAAGTGGACATTATTTACAATTTCAATCAATGTTAATAATTTTAATTATTTACAATTTTAATTACTATTTACAATTTCAATTTAGCAAATGTTTGTTGATGATCCTCTGTATTTCAGGCATTATTGCAGGATCTGGAGATAGAATGCCTAATGGAGCTAACTTCCCAGATGGAGAGACAGAAAATATACAAGTTAATGAATAAATAAATGAGATAATCTTAGATAATAATGAATGATTTGAATTAAATAAAAGACAGTGATGACACTGAGCATGGCAGGAGTATGTGTTGAAACAACTTTAGATAGACTTTCAGGGAAGGTTTCTCCCAGGAGGTGATATTGATCTGAAACGCCCTGAGGCAAGAAAGAGTTTAATATGTTCAAGGAACAGCAAGGAAACTGAAGTGATTCAAGCAGAGGGTTAAGGGAAAGAGTGGTCCCAGGTGATATTGAAAAGGAAGGCAGGGGCCAGCTCATGTAGGGCCATGTAAACTGCGGTAAAGATTAAATAGTTTTAAACAGAAAATTGGCTTAACTCAATTGACATCAAACTTTGAAAAGTCCCACTTTAAAGAAATCTGCTTAGCATTTTTAATCTAGTAATTCCCAAGCACATTTGATCATTAAAGACTTCTATCCTTATAGGACACATTTTTAACATATTGCATAACAGTATCCCCTGGCACTCCAGTTTAGGAAATACTTGAGCTAAATTTGCAAGTGAAATATCCATTTTGCAATATTATGGAATGTTTGAGGATATTCTGAAAATACAGATGACTAGAGGCAGACAAATGATGGAGAAAAGTAAAGATATTTTCCCCCTAATTTTAGACAAGGTATGCAATACATCCCAGAGCTAGGTTTGGAGAGGAGGAAGGTTAAGGTTCTTATATGCTTGCAAAATGACCACATTTTCTCTTCTCAAACTCTGACACTAATTACTGTCAGGAGGACTTCTGTTTTACCTATCTTCTCTCCAAGCTCTGTTCATACAGAGTTCTGGAGGAAAAGCAGTTGGACCTAGAGCCATGTTTATGTGGCTCACTTTAAAAACCAAATCAGCAATACACCATTATTTTTCACAATATGCATCTTTCAGAATAGGAAAGGAGAAGTGGGGAAGTGAGTTAGAAGATACAGCAGAGTAGTAGGTAAGAAAAAGGAGATGTTCAATTTGAATCAGTGGAGCTCAAAACATGATGGCTGCCAGGGTCTTTCCACAAGCAGTGCCATCTCGTTGTGAAATATTAAAAGGACATTAAAAAGATAAACTTGAGAGAAAGAATGAGGCCTTGATGGGAGACAGTAAAGTTGAGTAGTTAAAAGCATAGGCATTGAAATCAGACTTGGGTTCCAGACCCAGCTCTGCCTGTTACTAGCTATGTGGCTTCAGACAAGTTGTTTAATCCCTCTGAGACCTGTTTTTTCTCATGAATAAAATGAAGGTGATAAAGGTATCTAGCATATAAGAATGTTGAGGGACTTAAATAGTATGGTATGCAATATAAAATGTTTCTGTTGTCAAATCTATTGATATCTAGGCCTGTGGGAAAGAAGGGAATGGAAATGTAGGTCACTGCAGTCTAATGGAAGTTTCTATAACAATGAAAATACCCTTTATCTGAGCTGTAACAACTTAATCACTAGTCACATGAGACCATTTAGCTTGAAATTTTTCTAGTGTAACTGAGAAACTGAAATAATTTTAATTAATTTAAACTTAAGTAGCCATCAGTATCTACTGGCTACTGTATTGAATAGTACAATTCTAGGTGCGCAGAATTCTGGGACTTATGGAAAGAAAAAAATGTTTGAAATGCCTCTGGGTTTAGAAAGGGAAGGAGCAAAGAGAAGAAAAGACAGTAGATTAAAAGGGGAGACAAACAGAAGAAATGAAGCTTCCAAAAGAATTAAGATGAGAATATAAGAAATGCTATTCTTGGTTCTATCACCCAGTCAAATAGGAATCCTACAGGAGGATGTCACCTATGGTATCCTTTCAAGAAGTTGAAAGCTAAGCCCTCAACCACTTATGTAGCTTTCACTTGGATCTAGAATTCTAAAATTTTTCTCAGCACTTCTTGACCTTTTTTCTATTTTCAGACTGCATTGTGTTTTAAGGTAATGGGTTTCATATGTTTACTGCCTTCTGGATAAAGAGGTTTTTCTACTTTATTGCTTTCAAGCTATCTTCTCTAGTTTCAAGTAATAGTACTTGTCTTTGACGAGTTCCAAGTGCTTTAAAGATATCCTCCAAATAACCTAATAACAAGTGAACATGTCAATTCTTCTTCTGAGACTCTTGGTTAAAGTAACTGCATTTGGTCCTCAGGGAACTCAGGGTCAGATGGGGCACTCTAAAATGTCCTGATTTGTCCTAGCATGCCTTAGCACTTAAAACCCCTCTGGTTAGGGTTTTCTGCTAGATAAAGGCTTTGCTTTTAGATATCCATTAAAATGCAAGTATGTCACACTGAACACCAGAAGCAACCGCTTATCTTCTTGACTTACTTTCTTCGCATTGGATTCTGAGGACCCAGGACTATGTCAGCTGGGTTTTGCAGAGTATATGTGGAAAGGCCCAGATAATGGAGTCTCTGCTGGTTAGCATGGAGTACCACAAAATAATAAGTACAACTGCCCTGTGACCTGTACAGGAAACAAAAAGAGACAACTAAAGAATGGCACCAAATAACAGCAATGTCAACAATATCTGAGGTTTTACCTCCTCGACAATAGGACTCTTTTTATTGCTTCATTGTTCACAATGCTTGGACCAAGTTACAGGGTTCAGAAGCCACAAGATAAAAGTGTTTTTACTCCCTTCACATACAACAAACTGAAATGATTCACAGGTGGTAAACAGTAAAAAACTAGTTTGATTGGACTAATCATCTTCCCGAGAACTTTATTTGGCCTTTGAGTGTTTTCCAGTCAACCTTCTTTTTTTTCAAATGGTCACATCAATTTTACATATTTTTTTTCATTTATATTGTTGAGTCTTTATTTCATTTTTTTAAATTTTTAAATCATGTTTATTCTATTACAGTTGTCTCAATTTTTTTCCACTTTGTCCTCCTCTACCCATGCCAAACAGCCCTCCACCCACAGTCAATTCCCACTCTGTTGTCCATGTCCATGGGTCATTCATACATGTTCTTTGACCAGTCCCTTCCCCTTCTTTCCACCATTGTCCTCCTTCTCCATCCCCTCTGGTCACTTTCAGTCTGCTCCATGTTTCCATGCCTGTGGTTTATTTTGTTTGTTAGTTTATCTTGTTGAATAAATTCCACTTATAGGTGAGATCATATGGTATTTGTCTTTAATCACCTGGCTTATTTCACTTAGCATAATACTCTCCAGTTCCATCCATGTTGTCACAAAAGGTAGGAGTTCCTTCTTTCTTTTTTTTAAGTGCAGATTTATTTTATTTATTTTTTTGATTGTCAAAATCCGTGATAAAATATTAAAAAATTTAAATCCATTATAATGTCTCAGCAATTAAAACATGACACTAGCATAGAAATAATCAAGTAGATCAGTGAAATAAAATGAGCATTTTAATAATGTAATATATCATTACAATGTATATATCTAATACATTATATACATTATATATTAGATATATCTATCTAATATAGATATATCTAATATATCTCATATATAATGTATATATCTAATAATGTAATATATCATTAAATGGATATTTCAAATCAATGGGGAAAATAAGGCTTATTCAACAGATGAGGTGCATGGACCATCATTACTTTTAATACAACACATATAGAGCCCTAATTCACAAATTATAAAAGAAATATTCAGGTGAATTAAATATCAATATGTAGAATCTAAGGAGTTTTCAGAGAAAATACAAAATAACATTTTTCTTTCTTTGAACTAAAATATTCAATCCCAGAAGTTATAAAGTAAAATATTGACATTTGACTATATTAAACATTGAAGACAATACAGTAATATACATTTAAAAAAGTTAAAGAACAATTAATAGAATAGGAAAATATTTGCAACACATCTGAAAAAGGGTTAATGGTTTCTTTGGGGGTTTTTTGGAAAAAATTCTACAAACATTTAATCAAAAGATGGATAAAGAATACCAAAAAGTAATTTAAAACTTTTTAAAAATAATAGAAATAGGCAAGAAATATACAAAAACAGGTTTAGTTTAAACAAATAATAAAGGAACAATTAAAATAACACATCATTGTCACAATCACATTAATAAGTATTAAAGTATTGGTAATATAAACTATTGGTGACTGTGAAAGAAACTGGGTATTCACAGACTCTTTTTCTTCATCTTCTTAAAGCAGTCCCATTAGCACATCTTGCAATGAGGGTTTGGTGGAGGTGTATGCTTTTAGCTGTTATTGTCAGGGAAACGCCTTAATTCGCCTTCCATTTTAATTGAGAGCCTTGCTGGGTAGAGCAGTCTTGGTTGCAGGCCTTTGCTTTTCATGACTTGGAATATTTCTTGCCATTCCCCTCTGGCTTGCAGTGTTTCTGTTGAGAAGTCAGCTGCTAGCCGTATCAGGCCTCCCTTGTATGTTACTACCTCTTTCTCCCTTGCTACATTTAGGATTGTCTTTGTCTTTGATATTTGCCGTTTGAATTATGATGTGTCTTGGAGTGGGCCTCATTGTGTTCCTCTTGAATGAGACCCTCTGTGCTTCCTGGACTTGTGTGATTTTTTTCTCTGCTCAAATTAGGGAGGTTTCCAATCATTGCTTTTTCAAACAGGTTCCCTATCCCTCGCTCCTCTTCTTCTCCTTCTGGTATTCCTATTACATGGCTATTATTACATTTCAGATTGTCCTGCATTTCCCTAAGTGCCTCTACATTCTTTATGAGTCTTTTTTCCTTTTCTTGCTCTTTCTGGGAGTTTTTTTCTACCTCGTCCTCCAGCTCACTGATTCGGTCCTCTGCTTCATCTAGCCTGTTTTTTAATCTTTCTACCGTGTTCTTCAATTTATAAATTGTATTCCTCATTTCCTCTTGCCTCCTATTCATAGTTTCCATGTCCTTTTTCATGCTAATATAATTTGCAGAAAGTTCCTCATAGTTCCCCTGCAGTTTTTTGTAATTCACTATGCGCTCACTGAGCTCATTGAGCTTCCTTAGAACCATTGTTTTGAACTCAATATCTGATCGTTTACTTGCCTCTATTTCATTTAGTTCTCTTTCAGGGGATTATTCCTTTTCCCTCAAGTAGGGTGCATTTCTTTGTCTTCCCATTATTTGTGGGACTCTTCTTTTTTGCTTTTGCTTCTAAAATTGATCTGTCTTGATTTCCTGACTTTGTGCTGTGAACTTCTATGGTAGGAAACAATATTTTTTTTCCTTTTGTATCTTCCTCTGATGATGTCAGATGTTAGCCCTGTCTGACCTTGAGCAGTCTTTAAGAGACTTCCAGGAATCTACTGTCTGTGGCTGCCTCCTTCAGTTGTTAATCTATACACTCTGCATTCAGTAGGCCAGATTAGACATGATGGGGCATGACAGAGTCCCTCCTGGTCGAGGAACTATTGAGGCCTCTCATGTTGTTCCCTCTCAGGGGAGTGGTATGTATGGGCCAGATGGCTGATGCAGTATGCAGGAGGAGTCAGCACCGGGATCCCTCAAGCTACTCTCTCTGTTCTCTTCCAAAGCCTCCATCTCCAGACTCTCCTCAAGTGTCTCTAGACCACTCTGTACCCCCTTTAGCCAGGGATCTCCTATCTATGACTACCACTCTATACTCAGCAGTCAGGATTTAGCACTACCGGTCCCGGGCCATGTCCCTCCTAGAGGTGGGACTATTGTGTCCTCTCACATTGTTGCTGCTCAAGGGAGGGGTGTGCCTGAACAAAATGGCTGCTGTTGTTTGCAGGATGTGTCAGCACCGGGATCCTGCTGTCTACTCTGTTAGTTCTCTCCCCAAAGCCTCCTTCCCCAGTCTCTCCTCAGGCATCTCTAGCTCACTCTGCCTCCGCCTTTGCCGGAAACCAGGGTAATTGGCTGCAAATAAAAATTTGTGCGTTGGCCCTTTAAACAGCTCTTTGCCTCTCCAGCTGCCTGTCTCTGGCAGCAAGCGACCCTGCCACTTTTTGCAGCTGGCTGTTATCTGTGTAGTTTTTGGGCTCTGGTACTGTAGGCTGAAAATCCCCGCTTACAGTTTAGACCCGGTTCTTCTCACGGGGATCCAACTGGCCTTTTCAATACTCTTCTGGTGATGCCACCTGTGGCCACCCCGCCCATCTTTTCAAGTCTCTACTGGACTCCTTACCAGTTAGGTTGCACCTAAGCTCATTCTTCTGTCTATCTGAGGTTATAAGGCTCCTCTCTCGCTATTGTTCAATTGTTTTTTCCTGGTGATTTCTCCACAAATTAGGTGTAATTACAGATTGGTCCTGGGAGAAGATCAGTGTGACTTTCACTCACTCGTCTGCCATCTTGATTCAAGCCAATCTTCTTTATGTGAAGACTTTAATTCCATGAAGCCATCAGTTTGGCCTCTTTTGACTCACTCCTCCCTGAATCTGTCAGTAAAATAGGAATACATAATTTTTTCCCAGACCTACGTCTTATTAATGACACTGGCCCAATACAAACTGAGTTCAAATGTAATCAGTATTCAGGTAATGACAGTTTATAAAACACCGTTTTCCATTGAACTTAGCAAACAGTTCTTGAGCATCAACAATGTAGGCTTATAAAGGACATGAGCATAAGTTTCAACAGAAATTCCTGTCTCAGTGAAGCATATTATATAGAAGATGATCTTCCTTTTCTCTAGGTCATTCAGCATTTATTTATCACATTCTTATTTAGTATCTACTATGCCATAAACTGTGCTAGGAATTGGGCAGGTGATAGAAAACAAGACGGCACATTCCCTGACCTCAGAAAGCAGTCATTTGTGATTTATTTTGGCGTAAGACTCAGGTTGGCTTAGTTTACCTAGCATGAAGGCCTTTTATTTGGGTATTTGTCTTATGTCTCTCTTAGGAAAGGCATGGAGACAATATTTAATATAGGTTTGGAAGAATTTTAGCAAACAAGTAGGAAAAAGAGGGCATTTGAGTCAGAAAAAGAACAGCAAAATCAAAGTCATGGATATATTTTTAAGACATGCAAGTGGTCAACTTTAACAGTAGAGTGAATTATCTAGAGGTGGACAATAAAAAACAAATCTAAAAAAGTAAATCTGTAATATTAGATTGGCAGAATACCAATGAGAACTTTGAATGCCAGGGTGAGAATTCTGTTCTTAATTCAGTAGACAGGTTTCAAATATACAGGGCTACACATAACTCCTTAGTTTAGAATATATTTTTAAAGATATTATTTATTTATTCTTATAGAAAGGGAAAGGAGGGAGAAAAAGAAGGAGAGAAACATCAATGTGTGGTTGCCTCTTGCATGTCCCCAACTGGGGACCTGGCCCACAACCCAGGCATGTGCCCTGACTGGGAATCGAACCGATAACCCTTTGGTTCACAGGCTGGCACTCAATCCAGACCCACGTCAGCCAGGGAAGCTTAGGATATTTTGAATGAAGAAATGCTATGACCAAATATGAACTCTCAGAAGATTAATCTGGCATCCTGTATATTGGATGGCTAAGAAGTGAGTAAGACAGGAAGCAGGGAGATGTGTTAGAAAGTTTCTGTAAAAGTCCTGACAAATGGCAACAAGGGCCTTTATTAGGAGAGTGTCAGTGGGCATGGAAAGGAGTAGCTGGATCCAAAAATACAATCTACCTCAATTTAATGATTAATATTAAGTTGGAGAAATCAAAGAAGATGATAAAAGTTGGGTAGAAGATAAAAATAATATCTTGCACGAGTTGGAGATTAAAGGTTTGCAAAGTATGCTTCAATCTCTATGGGTTCTCTGGAGAGCTTATCATTTCAGAAAGGATCCATCAATACTGAAAATAAATTGGGAATCCATTTAATTCATATATCTATGGGTATGACTATAAAAACTTAACACATGGTTATTGAGCATCTACTATGTCCTAAACACCCTTTAAGCAATGGGAATAAAATGGTGATAGAAAAATAACATGGTTCCTCCTCAAAAAGTTTACAAACATTAGAAGTAGATAATAACATAATTATCGATTCAATATATATTTGAGTGTATTCTAGTCTAGACTTCTGTGCTAAGTGCTAAAAATACAACAGTGAGCACAACACACACACACAAAAATCTCTACCTTCATAAGAGTTATATTACGTTAGAAGAGATTGACCTCTCAAAAGTAAACAAATAAGTAATATTATTTCAGAGCATGATAATTGCTGTTGAAAATTGGACTAGGTAACAGGAGACCGTGGAAAAATATCCAGAAGAAGACCGCTACAGTCAGAGGAAAGAGCAAGTACCAAGGTCCTCAGAAAGATAATACAATGGCAAGTTCAAGGGACAGAACAAAGCCAGTGTATCTAGAGAAGAATGAGAAAGAGGGAGAGAGATAGGTAAGGGCAGGCTCATAACAAGTTCTGTAAATCATGGTAAGGAGTTATTTCACCCTGAGTGTACTTAGGGTTTTAAGAAGTAAGTAATATAGTTTAGTTTACATTTTTAAAAGGTTTACTCTGGCTGCTTTGCTAAGAATATACTCTAGAAGGGCTGGAGTAGAAGCAGGGAGATTTGTTAGGACGCTATAAATACACATGTATATCTGTGTGTCTCTTGTCTTCTTAAGGCAAAACAAAGTTTCTCTTTTACAGAAAAAAAGAGAACCTATAATATATACTTTCTTATCACTCCTCATTTTTTCCAATGCAGAGCAATAAAACAATCATTCAAAGTAAGTAGTAAAATCTTATATCAAAATTTGGATATTAAGCACTTCATTCATTCATTTATTCATTCAACAAATATTTAGAGGCTACTAAGGGCCATGCACTTTGTTAGCTCCCAGGTATACAAATCTGAGCAAAACGGAAATAATACCTTCTCTCATTAATTTTTTAATATTATGTGAAAGATGGATATTTTGAAATAATTATACAAATACATAATCACAATTCATGATAAGTGTTATGAAGGGAAGATAGACAGCTCTTCAAGGCTTATTTCTTATATGAATGCATTTGCAATGAGCATGTGCTTATCTGTATTGCCATTTAAGAATATAACAAATGTGAAAGGGGTAACTCGGGAAAGATCTTAAACTAATATTTTTAACAATTAGACATTCACTGTCAAGTATTAATTATAACTGCACTCCAAATACCAGGAAAAGAATGAAGTCTAACTTCAAAATATGGGAGTAGCCCCAAAATGGAACTACAACAATGCAATGGAGAGCATGCGAACTACACAATGCAAGGATGGAGTGTTCCGCAGGGGAACACTGATCAAGCAAGGACTCTCCTCTAAAGAAGTTACAGTGTTGTATCCTCCTGTCTTAAAAGAGGCCTTTCCTAAACATCCTTACCATTTCATGTATGGGTAAATCCAATGACACCTGCTCTTCACTCTATGACTCTCTGATCCTAGACTCTATGGTCATTGTTTTCTAACTTCCCTTTCTTCCCTGACTAGACAATGAATCCCACAAGGCCAGTGAGATCAGCCAAGACATTTACTGATGTATCCCCACATTTCAAATAGAAATGACACATGATGGGCATTCAATAAATGATGAATTAGAGGAGAATCACAATTGCAGAGAAGTGACTGGAAGTCACAATGACCTCCTCCCAGCACCAGCCTGGAATTACAACTAAATTGGGGAGAAATCACCTGGAACAAACAATTGAACAATAGTGAGAGAGGAGCCTTGTAACCTCGGAGACAGAAGAATAGGCTTTAGTGCAATCTAACTGCTAAGCAGTGCGGTACAGACCTGAGAGAGCGGGTGGGGCGCCCACGGGTGGCAGCACCAGAAAGATATAGAAATGGCCAGTTGGCACCCCGTGAGAAGATCAGGGTATAAACCAAAAGCATGGATCTCCAGCCTACAGCACCAGAGACCAAAAAGTACATAGAAAACAGCCAGCTGCGAAAAGCGGCAAGGTTGCTCTCTGCCAGAGACAGGCGACTGGAGATGCAAAGAACTGTTTAAAGGTCCAAAGCATAAAGTTTTATTTGTAGCCACTTATCCTGGTCTCCAGCAAAGGAGGGGGAGAATGGTCTAGAGACAACTGAGGAGAGACTGGGGAACGAGGTTTTGGGGAGAGAACTGAGAGAGGAGCCGGCAGAATCTTGGTGCTGACTCATCCCCCATGTGGCAGCAGCCATCTTGCTGAGGCAGCAACCACTACCCCTGAGCAGCACCAGCATCAAAGGACCTAATAGCCCCACACCCAGGTGGGATTCCACCCCGCCCTGTGCTGTCTAAGCTGTCTGCTGAGTGCAGAGTGGCAGCCACAGACAGTAGATCCCTGGCTAAAGGGGGTGCGGAGAGGTCTGGAGACACTTGAGGAGAAACTCAGGACGGAGGCTTTGAGGAGAGAAAGGAAGCATAGCTGCCAGAATCGCAGTGCGGACTCCTCCCACATACGGCAGTGGCAAGAGAGGACCCAATAACCCCGCCCCCAGGAGGGACTCTGCTCCACCCTGAGTTGTCCAAGGTGGCCTGTTGAGTGCAGAGACAATATATTAACAGCTGAAGGAGACAGCCACAAACACTAGATTACTGGAAGTCTCGAAAAGACTGCCTAAGATCAGACAGGGTCAACATCTGACATCAGAGTCAGATCCAGAAAGTAAAAACAGCAGTCTCCTACAATAGAAGTTCACAACACAAAGTCAGGAAATCAAGACAGATTGACTTAAGAAGCAGAAGTAAAAGAGAAGAGTGGCACCAAAAATGGGAAGACAAATAAATATGCCCCACTCAAAGGGAAAGGAGGAATCCCCAGAAAGAGAACAAAATGAAAGAGAGGCAATGAAACTATCAGATATTGAGTTCAAAATAATGGTTCTAAGGAAGCTCAATGAGCTCAGAGAAAATTACAAAAAACTACAAGGAAACTATGAGGAACTTACTACAAATTATATCAGCATGAAAAAGGACATAGAAACTATAAGAGGCAAGAGGAAATGAAGAATACAATTTCTGAATTGAAGAACAGAGTAGAAGGAATAAAAAGCAGACCAGGTGAAGCTAAGGACTGAATCGGCGGGCTAGAGGGCAAGGTAGAAAAAAGCTCCCAGAAAGAGCAAGAAAGTGGAAAACAGACTCAAAAAGAAGGTAGAGGCATTTAGGGAAATGTAGGACAACCTGAAATGTAAAAATAGCCATATAATAGGGATACCAGAAGGAGAAGAGAAGGAGGAAGGGATAGAGAACCTGTTTGAAAAAGTCATGATGGAAAACTTTCCTCATTGGAGGAGAGAAAAAGTCACACAAGACCAGGAAGCACAGAGGGTCCCATTCAGGAGGAAACCAATGAGGCCCACTCCAAGACACATCATCATTAAAATGGCGAATATCAAAGACAGAGAATCCTAAAGCAAGCAAGGGAGAAAGAGGTAGTAACATATAAGGTAGCCCCAGTACAGTGAGCCCTGACTTTGGCAACAGAAACACTGCAAGCCAGAAGAGAATGGCAAGAAATATTCCAAGGAATGGAAAGCAAAGGCCTGCAACCAAGACTGCTCTACCCAGTAAGGCTCTCAATTAAAATGGAGGGCAAAATAAGGAGTTTCCCAGACAAAAGAAGGCTAAAAGAATGCACCTCCACCAAACCAGCACTGCAAAATATGCTAAAGGGACTGCTTTAATATGAAGAAAATCTTTCTATGAATACCCAGTTCCTTTCAGAGTTGCCAATACTTGATATTACCATTATTTTTAATACTTGTTACTCTGTGACAACGATGTTATTTTAATTGTTCCTTCATTATTTGTTGAAATTAAACCTGTTTTAGTATATTTCTTGCCTATTTCAATTATTTAAAAAAAAAGCTTTAAATGACTTTTTGGTATTCATTATCCATTTATTGATTAAATATTTGTAGAACTTTTTTCCCCTAAAAAAAAAAACCTATTAACCATGTCTTAGATATGTTGCAAATATTTTTCAATTCTATTCCTTGTCCTTTAACTTTTATATATATATATTACTATATAGTTAAATGTTTAATATAGTCATATTGTCAATATTTACTTTATAGCTTCTAGGGTTGAATATTTTACTTCAGGTCGTTAAAAACATTAGTTCTATTTTCTTCTAAAACTCCTTAGATTCTACATATTTTTATTTCCCATGAATATTTCTTGTATAATGTGTGAAATAGGGCTCTATATTTGTTTTATTTCAAGTGATAGTGGTCCATGAACCTTATTTGTTAAATAAGCCTTATTTTTCCCATTGATTTCAAATATCAACTTAATCATATATTACATTGTCAGACAGATATATACGTTTGTCTGTAGAATGCTCATTATATTTCATTGATTGACTTGATTATTTCTGTGCTGATGTCATGTTCGTTTAATTGCTGAGACTTTATAATGGTTTTAAATGTTTTTAATATTTATAATTATCTTTCACATTTTAAAAAATAAATAAAATCAATCTGCTTTTAAGAAAGAAAGAAAGAATGAGAGAGAGATGGAACTCCTGCCTTTTGCAACAACATGAGTGGAACTGGAGAATATTAAGCTAAGTGAAATAAGCCAGGTGATTAAAGAAAAATACCATATGATCTCACGTATAAGTGGACTCTATTCAACAAAATAAACTAACAAACAAAATAAACCACAGGCATGGAAACATGGAGCAGACTGAAAGTGACCAGAGGGGATGGGGAAAGAGGACAATAGTGGACAGAAGGGGAAGGGACTGGACAAAAAACATGTATGAATGACCCATGGACATGGACAACAGAGTGGGAATTGACTGTGGGATTGGAGAGTGAAGGTGGGATGGGTGGAGGGAGGTAAAATGGTAAAAATTGAGACAACTGTAATAGAATAAACATGATTTATAAGTTTTAAAAAAGAAAAACAGACAAGTTAATGTATAAAAATAAATAAAAAAATAAATGATGAATTAACAATACAAAGTAAAAATACCATCGGTGTCTTAGATAAGTTGATAGTTATTTACTGGAGACAGAGGGAACCTGCTGAAATGAATTAGAGAAAGGTTGGTAGAAGATTATTTTTTTCTGGTCAATTAATATCAGACAAGATTGGATGTGGGCATGAGCGAAGACACGCCAAGTGGAATATGAACAGTGTAAACAAAGGCAAGGAAATGGAAAATGCCAGATGTCCTTGTTAAACTAAAAGAGGAATAGTGACTATACAAGGAGAACATGAGAAACAATGGTGGGAGGTGAGGTTAAAAAGGTAGGTTAAGGGCTGAAGTGTGAAGGGCCTTGATTGTCAGACTCACGGGTTTGATTATCTGACACATAGTCCAATTCACTGTAACACACAGGATTTGAAATCAGAAGATCTGGATTCTAGTCTTAGTTCTGCCATTTGTCATCTATGTAACTTAAAAAAAAAAACTATTAAATCCTGATGGTCTGAGCCTGTGGATCATTGATAGAATATACAAAAATAAGAAATACAGAAAAATAAAAAAGAAAGGGGGTGAAGAAGTTGAGTACATTTTAATATCTGCCAAATTTGAGGTCCCCATATGATATCCAAGTGGAGATGTCTAATGAAGAGTACAGATATTTGGGGGATTTAAAAGTAGAAGTTACATATAAATTTTTGAAATATTTGTTCTAGTTCTGTGAAATACATCGTTGGAATTTTGATAGGAATTGCGCTGAATCTATAGATCGCTTTGGGCAGTATGGGCATTTGAATGGTGTTACTTCATCCTATCAAATAACACGGTATGTTCTTCCACTTATTTGTACCTTCTATTTCTTTCTTCAGTGTCTTATAGTTTTCCAAGGACAGGTCTTTTACAACCTTGGTTAGGTTCATTCCTAGATATTTTATTCGTTTTGTAGCAATTGTGAATGGGATTGTTTTCTTAGTTTCCCTTTCTGTTAATTTGTTATTGACATATAAAAAATGCAACTGATATCTAGATATTAATTTTGTATCCTGCTACTTTGATGAATTTATTTCTTAGTTCTAGTTATTTCTTGGTGGAATCCTTGGGATTCTTTATGTACAGTATCATGTGATATGCAAATAATGAAGTTTCACTTCTCCCTTTCTAATTTGGATGCTTTTTATTTATTTTCCTTGTCTGATTTCTGCAGCTAAGTCTTCCAGTACTATGTTGAATAAGAGAGGTGAAAATGGACATACCTGTCTTGTTCTTGATCTTAAGAGAATGTTTGTAATTTTTGCCTGTTGAGTATGATGCTGGCAGTGGGTGTTCTCTCTAATCCCACTGTACTGAGATATTTTATCATCAATGGGTGCTGGATTTCATCAAATATTTCAAAAATTTGGAACCACAAAAGGCTCCATGTAGCAACAACGATCTTGAGAAAGAACAAAGTTGGAGGACTCACGTTACCTAACATCAAACTATAGTATAAGGCCATGGCAATCAAAACAGCACGGTACTAACATAAAAACAGACACATAGATCAATGAAACAGAATAGAGAGCCCAGAAATAAACCAACATCTTTATAGTCAATTAATACTTGACAGAGGAAACAAGTGCATACAATGGGCTAAAGGCAGTTTATGCAATAAATAATGTTGGGAAAATTGGACAGATACATGCAGAAAAATGAAGCTAGACCACCTTCTTATACCACATACAAGAATAAATTCAATATGGATCAAAGGGTTAAATGTTAGACCCTAAACCATAAAAATCCTAGAAGAAAACATAGGCAGTAAAATCTCAGACACAGTTCATAGCAATGTTTTATAGGATATATCTCCCCTGGCAAGGAAAACAAAAGAAAAAACAAATAAACAGAACTACATCAGAGTAAAAAGATTTTGCACAGCAAAGGAAATCATCAACAAAATAAAAAGACAAACCACAGAATGGGAGGACACATTTGCCAATACATCTGATAAGGGGTTAATATCCAACATTTATAAAGAATTACAAAGCTCAACACCAAAAAAAAAAAAAAAATCAAATGAACCAGTTAAAAAAATTGACAAAGACCTGAACAGACACTTCTTCAAGGAGGACATACAGATGGCCAATAGACATATGAAAAGATGCTCAATGTCACTAATCATCAGAGAAATACAAATTAAAACCAAAATGAGATAATTGTCTCACACCTGTCAAAATGGCTATCATCAATAAATCAATAAACAAGTGCTGGTGAGGACGTGGAGAAAATGGAACCCTTTTGCACTGTTGGTGGGAATGAAGACTGGTGCAGCCATTATGGAAAGCAGTGTGGAGACACCTCAAAAAATTAAAAATGGATCTGCCTTTTGACCCAGAGATCTTACTTCTGGGAATTTATCCAAAGGAACCCAAAACACTTATTCAAAAGAACATAAGCACCTCTGTGTTCATTGCAGCTTTATTTACAATTGCCAAGGTATGGAAGCAGCCCAAGTGTCCATCAGTAGATGAGTGGATAAAACAACTATGGGACATTTACACAATGGAATACTACTTGACCATAAAAAAGAAGAAAATTTTACTCTTTGCAACAGCATGGATGGACCTGAAGAAAATTATGTTAAGTGAAATAAGCCAGTCAGAGAAAGACAAATACCATATGATTCCACTCATATGTGGAATCTAATTAACACACTAAACTAACAAGGAAAATGGGGACAGACTCATAGATGGAGAACAGGATGACAGCTAGTAGGGGGAGGCTCTTCACCTCTTCAGTAGAGGGATTGAGCAAAAAAGAAAAGGGATTCTTGCACATGGACAACAGTGTGGTGATGGCTGGTGGTAGGAGGGTATAAGGGGGAATCAATGGTAATGGAAAAATACAATAAAGATTAAATAAAAAGAATATTAACAAAAAGAATAAAAAAACAGGAGGAGGTCAGAAGTTGATTTAGTACTCATAAATACAAAACTGACAGTTGAATTCATGATTTTTTAAAAGTCTGTTTTATTTTTTTATTGCTGTTTTATTACAATTGTCCCAATTTTTCCCTATTGCTCTCCCCTTCCTTGCCTACCCCAGTTGCCAGAGTCAATCCCCACCCTGTTGTCCATGTCCATGGGTCATTTATACCTGCTCCTTCATGAATTTTAAGTAAAGGGAAGTAGTAATCAAAGTTAATATCTGGAAAATTATTTTGTTCAAAAAAGCTTTTGATCAATTTAGAGTCAGTTCAGGAAATGTATTTGAAGAACAAAAAATCTTCAGGCTGTTATTTCACTATTAGCCTTCTGCTGCTGCTGGATACTCTTGTAGCCATGGAGATAGCAGCTCCCCACACCAATTCCAAACATATGCAACCTTTTTTTTAGCCACTCAAACCCTGTGTCTCTTATCACAAAATTCAAGCATTAAACATCTCTAACTATAGAAGGCACCAGATTATATAAACAATTCTTATTATTCATTATTATTATCTGAAGCTCACCTATGCTTTCTAAATTACATTATATATTATTTGAATCTCAAAAAACTTCTTAAAAATACTTTCAGAAAGTAACAATGTTCTCTCCATAACTCTGTTTATATTAGAGAGTTCATCTTATCAGAAGTAGCTGAATAAAGTTGGGCCTCTCAGACTTCCATCCCTCACACTATGCTCTACTCTTAGGAAGATCATCACATGTAAATTTAAAGTGTTACCTTCAAGTCATATAGTCCATCTTTCTGCTTCTGAGGGTGTGCAGGTGCATGCTAAATAACATCTTGCAGATACTGTGTGAACCTCAGCCCCATGTGACTGGGATCCTGATTCTCTGTTGAACGATTGTCAACTTTTTTTCTTTTACTTAGGGTTTGAATTTTGATTCTGTACTTTCAGCTATAGCATAGACACTTGCTTCAAACCTAAAGGTTTTTCAAACTATAGCTCTTTCTCCTTTATGACTAGGTGTCATTAACTCCTTACTGCCAAGTTCTATCAATAAGATCATCCTTGGATATCAATGCTGAATATCAATGCACCCAAAATTCACCAAACCATCACTTTGGACTTAAAATCCTCTCTTACAGATTGCAAAAGTACAGGCGTGTCATTCATTTTAGGTGTTGGAACTGCCACATTCCAAGATTCTTCTCTTTCCCCATGTGTCTGGGCTGCTGACATACTTCTATGTACACCAACCAACTGAACCACTAGAAAATGGTCAACAACTATGTGGATGACTCAGTACAAATCTATTCCCCACTATTCAAATAACAATATATATATGCCATCTGTTTTTATCGCAGTGATGAGGCTAAGCCAAAATGCATCTTAATTGAATCCTCAGTGGTAAATCAGTTCTTTTTTTTGTTTTTGTTTTTGCCTTTTAATTTTATTTTAATTTATTTTTTCAAATATATTTGTCTCTGCCTACCCCACACCACTCTCCCTTGCCCCCTCCCTCCTTCCCTCCCTCAGCTCTTCCTCTGGTTTTGTCCATGAGTCCTTGCTATATGTTCCTTGACTTTGCCCTTTCTTTCCTTTTCCCCGCCACCCCCTCCTCCCCTCTTGTCTCTGTTGATTTATCTTCCTTTCAGTGTCGCTGGTCTTATTTTCCTTGCATCTTTGTATTGTTGGTTAGGTTTCGCTTATAGGTGAGATCATATGGTATTTGTCTTTCGCCTCCTGGCTTATTTCGCTTAGAATAATGCTCTCCAGTTCTATCCATGCTGTCGCGAAGATAAGCAGTTCTTTTTTTCTTTCTGCTGCGTAGTATTCCATTGTGTATATGTACCATTACTTTTTGATCCAATCATCTACTGATGAACATTTAGGTTGCTTCCAACACTTGACTATTGGCAATTGTGTTGCTATGAACATTGGGGTGCATAGGTTCTTTTGTATTGGCGTTTTGGTGTTCTTAGGGTATAGTCCCAGCAGGGGAATCACTGGATCAAAAGGTAGTTCCATTTTCAGCTTTTTGAGGAAATTCCACTCTGCTTTCCACAGTGGCTGCACCAGTCTGCATTCCCACCAACAGTGTACAAGGGTTCCCTTTTCTACACAGCCTCCCCAGCACCTGTTGTTTGTTGATCTGTTTCTGGTGGCCATTCTGACCGGTGTGAGGTGGTACCTCATGGTGGTTTTGATCTGCATTTCTCTGATGGCTAGTGATGCTGAGCATCCTTTCAAATGCTCTGTGCCCTCTGTATCTCCTCCTTGGAAAAGTGTCTGCCCAGGTCCCTTACCCATTTTTTCATTGGGTCGTTTGTCTTCTTGGAGTGGAGTCAAGTGAGTTCTTTATATATCTTGGAGATCAGACCTCTATCTGATGTATCATTAGCGAATATACTTTCCCATAGGGTTGGCTCCCTTTTCATTTTGCTGCTGTTTTCTTTAGCCGTGCAGAAGCTTCTTATTTTCATGAGGTCCCACTTGTTTATTCTTTCCTTTATGTACCTTGTTTTAGGAGACATATCAGTGAAAAAATTGCTGCGTGGGATATCTGAGAGTTTCCTACCAATGTTCTCCTCTAGGACTTTGATGGTGTTGCTACTTATACTTAAGTCTTTTATCCATCTTGAGTTTATTTTTGTGTATAGTGTCAGCTGATGATCCAAATTCAATTTTTTACATGTAGCCGTCCAGCTCTCCCAACACCATTTGTTGAAGAGGCTATTATGGCTCCATTTTATGCTTCTGCCCAATTGGTCAAATAGGAAATGCCCATATATTCCGCAGCTTATTTCTGGGCTTCCTATTCTGTTCCACTGGTCTATGGGTCTGTTCTTGTGCCAGTACCAGATTGTTTTGACTATAATGGCTTTGTAGTAGAGGTTGATGTTCGGTATTGTGATCCCTCCTACTTTGTGTTTCTTTCAAAAGTGCTGAGGCTATTTGGGGTCGTTTATGGTTCCATATAAATTTTTGAAGTGTCTGTTCTATTTCTGTGAAATATGTCATTGGTATCTTAATAGGGATTGTGTTGAATCTATAAATTGATTTGGGTAGTATGGACATTTTGATGATATTAATTCTTCCAATCCATGAGCACGGTATATGCTTCCATTTATTTGTGTCTTCCTTAATTTCTTTTTTCAATGTTGTATAATTTTCTGCATACAGGTCTTTTACGTCTTTGGTTAAATTTATGCCTAGGTACTTTATTTTTCTTTTTGCTATATCTAATGGTATTTTTTTTCTGATTTCTTCTTCTTCTACTGCATTGCTGGTGTACAAAAATGCCTTTGATTTCTGAATGTTGACTTTGTATCCTGCTGTTTTGCCAACTTCACTTATTAGGTTGAGGAGTTTTTTGGTAGAGTCTACAGGGTTCTCTATGTACACTATCATGTCATCTGCAAACAAGGATAGCTTTACTTCCTCCTTTCCTATTTGGATGCCTTTTATCTCTGTCTCTTGTCTGACCGCTGTGGCTAGGACTTCCAATAGAATGTTGAAAAGAAACGGTGAGAGCAGATATCCTTGTCGTGTTCCCGATCTTTGTGGGAAAGCTTTCAGTTTTTGCCCATTGAGTATGATGTTGGCTGTAGGTTTCATATATGGCCTTTAATACATTGAGGAATTCCCCATTTATTCCCATTTTTCTGAGTGTTTTGATCGTAAATGAATGCTGTACCTTATCGAATGCTTTTTCTGCATTTATCGAGATGATCATGTGGTTTTTGTCTTTTCTTTTATTTTTGTGATGTATCACGTTTACTGATTTGCATATATTGAACCATCCATCCCTGCATGCCTGGGATGGATCCCACTTGATCGTGGTGGATAATCTTTTTAATGTATTGCTGGATGCGGTTTGCCAATATTTGGTTGAGGATTTTAGCATCTATGTTCACCAGTGAAATTGGCCTGTAGTTTTCCTTCTTGGTAGGGTCTTTCTCTGGTTTTGGGATCAGGGTGATGCTGGCCTCATAGAAAGAGTCTGGGAGTCTTCCCTCCTCTTGGATTTTTTGGAATACTCTGAGAAAGACAGGGGTTAGCTCTTCCTTAAATGTTTTGTAAAATTCTTCTGTGAAACCGTCCAGCCCTGGGCTTTTGTGTGCCGGGAGTTTCTTGATTACTGCTTCAGTTTCCCCAGCTATTACCAGTTTCTTCAAGCTTTCTGTTTCTTCCTCCTTCAGTGTTGGAACCTTATACTTTTCTAAAAATGTGGCCATTTCATCAAGATTTTCAAGTTTCTTGGCTTATAATTGTCCATAGTAATTTCTGATGATCTTTTGTATTTCTGTGATATCATTTGTTATTTCTCCTCTTTCATTTCTGATATTATTAATTTGGGTCCTCTCCCTTTTATGCTTGATGAGTCTGCTTAAAGGCTTGTCAATTTTATTTATCTTTTCAAAGAACCAGCTTCTGGATTGGTTGATCCTCTGAATTGTTCTTTTTGTCTCTATGTCATTCAGTTCTGCTCTAATCGTGACTATTTCCTCCCTTCTGCTTGTTCTGGGATTTATTTGTTGTTTCACCAGTTCTTGAAGTTGTAGTGTTAGGTCTTTTATTTGAAATGTTTCTATCTTTTTTTAGGTAAGCCTGTATTGCTATGAACTTCCCTCTGCAGACCGCCATTGCTGTGTCCCAAGGTTTTGGACTGTTGTCTGTTCATTTTAATTTGTTTACAGAATTTTTTTGATTTCACTCATCTCATTATTGACCCATTCACTGTTTAATAGTATGCTGTTCAGTCTCCATGAGTTTGGAAGTTTTTGAAGTTTCTCTTGGAGGTTGATTTCCAGTTTAAAGCCCTTCTGGTCCGAGAAAATGTTTGGTATTATTTCAATTTTCCTGAATTTGCTGAGGTTTGCTTTGTGTCCTATCATGTGGTCTATCTTTGAAAAACTGCCATGAGCATTTAAAAAGAATGCGTTTTTTATTCTTTGGGATGTAAGGTTCTATATATGTCAGTTAAGTCTCTTTGATTCAGTGTGTCATTCAGCGCCACAATATGATTATTAATGTTTTGTTTGGAAGATCTGTCCATTTTTGACAGTGGGGTGTTGAAATCCCCTACAATCGGTGTGTTGCTGTCTATATCTTTTTTGAAGTCATCCAAGAATTTTCTTATAAACTTGGGGGCTCCTATATTGGGAGCATATAAGTTTACAATGTTGTTGTCTTCTTGATAGATTCTTCCTTTAAGTATGATAAAGTGCCCCTCTGGGTCTCTCTTTATGGCCTTTCTTTTGAAATCTACTTTGTCTGATACAAGTATACAACCCTGGCCTTTTTCTCATGCCCGTTTGCTTGGAATATTTTTTTCCATCCCTTTACTTTCAATCTGTGTAGGTCTCTTGTTCTGAGGTGGGTCTTTTGTAGGCAGCATATGTGGGGGTCATGTTTTCTTATCCATTCAGCTACCCTGTGTCTTTTGATTGGGGCATTTAGTCCATTCACAATGAGAGATATTACTGATAGAAACTTACTCATCTTTTCTCTTTGTACCTGTGTTCCTCTCTCTCTCATTCTTTTCCTTCATCTTCTTAAACCAGTTCCCTTAGCATATCTTGGAGTGCTGGTTTGGTAGAGATGTGTTCTTTTAGCCTTCTCTTGTCTGGGAAACTCCATATTTCCCCTTCTATTTTAATGGAGAGCCTAGCTGGGTAGAGCAGCCTTGGCTGTAGGCCCTTGCTTTTCATGGCTTGGAATATTTGTTGCCATTCCCTTCTGGCTTGTAGTGTTTCTGTTGAGAAGTCAGCTCCTTGGCGTATCGGGGCCCCCTTGTATGTTACTTTCTCCTTCTCCCTTGCTGCCTTGAGGGTTCTCTCTTTGTCTTTGGTAGTTGCCATTTTAATGATGATGTGTCCTGGAGAGAACCTCTTTCAGTCCCTTTTGAGTGGGGTCCTCTGTGCCTCCTGGGTCCATGAGAGCCTTTCTCTCCTCAAATTAGGGAAATTTTCCATCTTTACTGTTTCAAGGAGGTTCTCTATCCCTTGCTCTTCTTCTTCTCCTTCTGGTATCCCTATTATACCAATATTATTGCATTTCAGGTTGTCCTGCATTTCCCTAAATGCCTCTTCAGTCTGTTTGAGTCATTTTTCCATTTCTTGTTCTGTCTGTGAGCTTTTTTCTACCTTGTCCTCCATCTCACTGATTCGATCCTTGGCTTCATCCAGCCTGCTTTGGATTCCTTCTACTGTGTTCTTCAATTCAGAAATGGTATTCTTCATATCTGCTTGTGTCTTCTTGATAGTTTCTATGTCCTTTTCCAGGGTGATATAGGTTGCTGTAAGTTCCTGATAGTTTCTCTGCCGTTTCAGATAGTTATCTTTGAGCTGCTCAGCTCATTGAGCTTCCTTAGAACTATTGTTTTGAATTCCATATCTGATATTTCCCTTGCCTGTATTTCATTTATCTCTCTCTGTGGGGAGTCCCCTTTTCCACTCATTTGGTAGGAACTTATGTTTCTTCCCATTTTTGTGAGAGTCTATTAAGTGTTTTTGTCCTTTACTTTTCTTTCTGGGCTTGCCTCTGATGATGTCAGTTGTTGATCCTATATGACCTTGGCTTGTTTGTTTGAGCCTTCCAGGAGTCTACTGTCTGTGTCTTACTACTGCTTGGGGCAGCTCTCTAATCCCTTCGGTCAGATCTGGGCTATTTTTGGGGATCTCTCTGCACTCTCATGCGGGCTCCTTGAGCGCACTCCCAGCGCGGCAGGGTCCCCAGCCTGTGTGGGCTGGCATGTGCTTGACCCAGACTAGGGGGCTTATTTGCGACCTCGCATACTCCTCTGGCCCCCCTGGCTGGTGAGCTCTGCAGCACTGGTCAGGTTAGGGTCTTCTATTGTGTATTTCCCCCGCTTTTGGCTCTTTGTTTTGTTGCTTGCCCTCGCCAAATGGGGACTACGGAAATGGGAGGAAGTCAGCTCCAGGACTCTCCGGTTAATCCTGTCTCCGGTCTCTCCTCCAGGGACTCTGGGCAGCTCTTCTAACTTTGTGGTTCGCTCCGCAATCGCGGTAAATTAGTTCTTGATGATCACATAGGCACCTGCAATGAGATACTTCACCCCTGAAATACATACATAAAATTTAGGAAATGAAAGCAATAAGTTTGCCTTCAGAATTAATAAGAAAACACATAATAAATGAGAAAAAATAATAGGCAAAATTATTTTCAAGGAATGGATTTTTTGTAGGCCAGCAAAATTAGGCTTTAGTTGATTAACGTTATCAATATAGCTAGATGAAGAATGTGTCTATGAGGAAGAATTGAACATAACAGATGCAGAAAAAATTATAGTCAGTGAATAAATATTAACTGTTGACGGTGCCCTTTTGAGAACTGTCCAAGCAGAAAATACCTTAGCCAAAAGATCTTACGTTCTAATTTCATTAGCAAGATTCTCCATCTCTATTATGATAATGAATATAGGAAGTTTGAGACAATGGAAATCAAGTGTATTATTCCCATAGGTAAGAGTTTACTGTATTTGAGATGCGTCTGTCTATTTAGTTTTATGTCATTAAATATTTATTTCATCTAACTCACTTTGACCTGATTCAAAGCTCATCAAGCTTCATGGTTAAGTACTTGCTAAAGGTCCAGCAATTTTGACTTGACTTCCTATATCCATCTGTTTAGATGGAAAGGATAATGTTGGTCATAAAGTCTATATATATTCCAGTTCCTCTAAAATTTACTTTTATTGTGATTTTTATACACTGGTTCACTGTTCAAGATTTGGTTTCCCGTGTAGATTATCCTGAAGGTAGTAAATCTATGGTCAAGCCAAAATAAGTATTCTAGTTTGCATAACAATCATATGTTCATCATTCATTAATATACTGACATTCTAGTTTTATACATTATTCTTATGGCAATAGTTAGTGTACATCTGTCTCTGAGTAATGGATCTACTTCCAATATATTGACAATACCAGAAGTCTAAGCAAACAATCTGAACACTAGGTCTCAAACCAAAGTACAACACCATACAAAATACTACCCCGTGCGATATTTTTGGAGACAAATAGCCATTACCCAGTTAAGTACCAGCCATTTCCAATGTCATGTATGACTACCAGCAAACAATTTGTTAAGCCTCTATAATTATTCATAGTATAATTTGCCATACTTTAAGTTCATAAATTGACCATGTCAATAGTTTTTGATAAATTACTTCCAATATTTAAATATGTTATATAGATATTATTATAATTTTTCAACTTACAAACAAGGAAACTGAGGCTTATAAAGGTTAAGTAATTGTTTTTTAGTCATACAGTAAGTAAATGGTCAGTTTTGGAATCGATGCCTATTCTCTAAGTCTAAAATTCATTCCTTTTTAAATTATTATAATTTTTATGTCACCAATGCTATTTTGGATTGTTTACATGCATACCAATTTATTTGCTCAAAATATGTTTTACATTTTATACCTTTCTTCTCAGTTTAGATTTCTTCTTCCTGAAACGCATCCTTTAGTAGTTCTTTCAGTGATGGTCTTTTAGATGTAACCTCTTGCAATGTTGCACAGCCAGGGCCCCTCAAAGGGTGTTTGTAACAGGGTCCAGAAATTGAGGTGTCCAAGAAAAATATATTCTCTCCACTCCAAGACAGGCTGCCATGGGGGATGGGAGACCTGGAGTAGGGCCACTGAGAGTTACTTTATCTATCAGTAACAGGCCAGCTTCTTACCTGAAGTGGAGCAGAGCCATTGAGAGTCATTTCGCATGTCAATAACAGGATAGGTTCATTCCTCACACGCAAAGATGGTTATTTTGCATCTCAACAAGGCCAACCAGGAAGGTTTGAAAGACTGAATACAGAATATAACTGGGAGATGAAGGAGGAGAGACAGGGGCCTGTGGGAGAGACTAAGGGTCATGGACTCTGAAGAACAATGTGAAGACCACCCAGGAAAGAAGAGGGGAGAACGGACACTTGCTAGTGGGCTGTGAAAATGTGCCACATGGTTCTGATTAAGAACTGGAGATCACGATGACGCAGTGGATGCTGCTGAGAGCTGTGAGAGGCCTGCCTAACCGAGCCCCAGACTTCTGTTCTTTTTCTTCTGAAGGATGGTACCCCTGACTGGCCTGACTGGCCTAACTGGGCAAAGTGGGGAAGGCAGGACTGTGTGTGTTGGTGAGTGTTTTAAAGGGATTTTGAGGTTTAAGAGCGACATTTAGCCATTAATCAAACCTATATTACTTTTGAATAAATAGTTCCTTTTCACCAAACTCTGCCATTAGGAGCCATAATTCCAAAGGGGGCAGGCAAAGGACCTACAACCCAGGGACCCCAGGGAAAGGGGTTCATTGTTTCAGTAATAGTGTCTGGGCACCATCCCCGCCCCCCACCACGGGTCCATTGTTTGGTAACACTCTTAGTTGCTGTTTATTTGAAAATGCCTTTCTTTTATTCACCGTATTTGTACTGATTAACATTAGATTCAGCTGACATAACAAAAATAATGTAATCAAAATAGAAGTGTATTTCTCTCATATTAATGTAGGAAATCAAGAGTCAATAGAATGGCACCACAGTTATCAAGAATCCAGATTCCAGACCTATCTTGCTCCATAATTCTCAATTTTACGATTCTACCTCATGATTCAAAATGCCTACTACACCTCTAGCAATCACAGGGTGGGTGATGGCTTTCTTTCCCTGTCCTTATTCCTGCTGGCTGGAATTTGAACATGATGACAGAATTTCATGATGACAGGACATGGAACACATGGCAGCAAATGCCAGCACTTTTGTGTTAGCTTTTTGCCTGCACTTTTTTAGACTATGCAGGAGGGTTGAATTCAAACTCCAAAGCCATAGGAGGGCAGGTCCATGATCACAGCTTTTCAGGAAAGATATTTCTCTCTGCCAAGAAAGCAGCCTGAGACAGGTAACTCTCTTGCCAGCTTCTCCTGCAAAGGAGAAGGGTTTCCTTTTACTGCACATAAAGCACTTTGAGAGACCCAGTTTTACATGAAGGTCTCAGTCTCAACTTCCACACTGTGCATGGTTGTTAAACAAAAACTTTGGTCACCTGCACCTAAACTTCCAAAAACCTCAGGAAACCACATGTTATTTCATGGGTATCACTCTAGTTAGCAATTTCCTTTTCGTGTTTGGCACCTAGAAATGTCTTCTGTCTTGAAAACTTGACTATAACTTGAAAACTACATTTGTTCCATTCACCCAAATGTAAATTCCACAAAGTCAGCAATTTGTGGCTGTTCGGTTCACTTGTATAGTGCCTAGAATACTGCCTGGCACATAGAAAAGCTATTCAATAATATTTGGTGAGTGAATAAGTTAATTTTATTCATTATTTCTGGTCTTTTGTAGGGAGTGGGAAGAGAGTTCCCAGATTATATAGTTAACGATATTGTTAGAAATGCAAGTAAAATCCTTGCCCTTTCCACTATACTACACTATAATTCATGTTTACAGCTACAGTGAGATTTTCAGAGTGTGTTTGCAAAGTCAGCATAATGACAACTATAGTTCAGTGAGGGTGAACACAAAATATCCTGAGAGGAATAATCTCTGCGGTCTTATCTTAACCACATTTCTATTGAGAAATCAGATTCCCCAATAGCATAGGTACAGAACAACCAGATTATACCTATAGATAAATTCTAATTCAGTACCAGTTGAACTCAGAGCTTTCTAGAAGCTTCCTTAAAAAATTCTATAGGTTTAACTTTCTTTCATCAACAAAGCTGCAGATATTACCCATGAGTTAGATTCATTTATGGTAAACTTACCATGTACCAGGTACTCCTGCAAATGCTTTACATTTGTTAACTTATTTACAGACATAAGAACTGAGGCAAAAAGAGACTAATTTGCCAAAGCTACACAAATAATGGTAGGGCCAGGGTTTCTCCAGGCAGACTGGCTCCAAAACACATAAGCCTAAAAATTATGCTATGCTGTCCCATACTTATTTACACTATTTAGTCTCATACTCAATCCAAATGTAATAGGAATCTTAATGCTTAAATGGTAAAATATAATTATAGGGCCAGATCCCTTTATTCTTTCTTCATGGAACCAGAAATTAGTCTGTAGCATCAACTGCTATAAGCACTTCCACAAAAGGGTTTGTTAGTGTAACTGAAGAGGTGTGAGCAGTGGTTAAAGCACACTTTTTTTGTATTTCAGCACACAGGATCACTCAGATTTGTATTGAGAACATCACAGGGAGAAGAGGAAATGTTTCATATTAACTCTTCAAAATTGAGAGGGAGAATGAAGTATGAGTATGTATATCGTATCTATCACTCAAATGCCTCACTCAAAAAATATGTTTTTTAATATAAGACTTTTTAAGTTTCTTCAGTCAAGAAAATGATTTAGTCTAATATCTATCAAAGAATGTATTAAACTGGGTTCAACTAACAGCTGCAAAGGAAGATTTAGAGAACAATTATTTTAAAGTTGGAAAATCACTTAATATCCAGGCAGTGTATCAACCTTGCTGAGTTTACTAAACCCAGTAAATGGAACTGTTTAAAGACATTAAAAATGATGCATGAATAATGCAAATTGATTCAAGTTTATTTTTTCTTATTGTTTTCCTAAGTCCAACTTTCAGCTGCAGATTAACACTGCTATATAAGGCTGCATTTCAACAGCTGATTCTATAGTAATTACAGACATGATGAATTCAACACACTGAGGAAGTTTCTCTGAGAGACAGGCTTCATGGGACACAGAAGATCCTATACATAAACACTGGACATATTTTTATAAATTATATGTGATATAGAAGAAACATACAAGCAGTGAAATAAGACAGAGATATTGGCTTTAGAGAAAAAATGCTAATAACAGCTAATACTTGCTATGCTCTTGGCACTGGATTTATGATGTGAATTTTATTATATAAATTTTTTGTAGCTAATATACACAAAAACCCTGGAATGTAGTTTCTATTATTAATCCAATTATATCTCTTAGGAAACTAAAACACAAAACAATAAAGTGACTTTCCTAAGGTCATCGGATTTAATAAGTGTTAGAGCTGGTACTTGAAACCAGTCTGGCTCCAGAGGATGCTCTTAACCACTCTCCTATACTACTTTTCAAGGCAAACAATGTAAATATTAAAAGATCATCCAACAAACTTTTACTAAATGTTTACTATGTGTTTCCCACTGTGGTAACCACTGAGAGTGTAAGAGAAGCATGGAATTGAATAGAACACATACTAAAGTTTTCATGATAGATTGGAGATCAGAGGATTCCAAGGTAATATCAACACAAACTTCTAAAAGATCGTGAAAAAATTGGAAAATGACATTGTATTGCAAAATTGGCCTTTCTTGGACTCTGCTTCAGCAGAAATATTTCATCTTAAAGTCTGTAAAGATGGCATGCAATGACTGCAGCAAAAGAAAGAAAAGAATCTCTGGACCAGTTCTAAAATCCTTAAGATTCCCATGGAGGTTCTCATGCTTAAGGAGTATTTCAGATCATTTGTGTTTTATTTTCATCAACTTTGTCTCACTTTAAATTACTCAATAAATATATTTGAGCATCTAGCACAGTATCAGACATTATGAAGGGTACAATTGTCCTTAGCAACAAAGAATCTACAACCTAGTGAATAGACAAGGAATTACCATTAATCAATTACTAGAAAAAAACATTTTATGATAAATTGCTCATTTATGCAGTATAAATATTTAAGGGAGTCAGATAAGAGAGAGAAACTGAGTTGAATTGTTCAGAGAAGGCTTCATGGAGACTAGAAACCTAGTGAGACCTTGAGGGATGGAGGACTTGAAGGAATGGGAGAGGAAAGAAGCAAGAGCACTCCTAATCTAGAGAAGGAGTCTGACACAGGCCTTATGGGGCAGTGGTGTGATATAGGAACCTGAACAGAAATCAGAGCCATGTCAGATCAGGACTCAAAATCAACCAATGCAATCTGAGAAGTAAATGTGTTAATTAAAGGCATAAATCAAGCTAACGATCCCAGAAGCTAGACCATAGGAGGAGGCAAATATTGAGAACTGAAGAGTGCCAACAGCTATGGGGACCTCAGCTATTTATTTCTTGGCTGGACTGAATTAGGTTTAAATTTTACTTTTCCACATATTCTATGTGTCAGATTAATCAAGTTATCTAACTCTTCTGAGCCCATTTCCTCATACCTACAATGTGGCATGTTATTGAGGAATTAAATAAGACCATATATATGTAAGAGTTTGTATATTGCGAAGTTCTATGTATTGAGAGTCTGTTATTATTAGTTGTCATTATATACAGACAGGACCAAATCTTGGAGGAATTTGCAGTCAGGAAAGTTGACAGATTCTCAATGTAAGATATGGGCAGTTGTCACAGAAGTGAGTCAGAATCTCTGGGGGCTTGTTTGTTCATTTGTTTCTCTTTTTGTTTGTTTTAAAATACAGCTCCTTTAGATTCTGATAAATTTTCCCTCATACATGTCCACATAATATTTATTACAAACAGGGAACCACTTTCCTGATCCCCATTGTGTTGGGGCAATAAAAAGGTTAAAGTCCCATTGATCTAGGAACTTGCTTTAGTATTTTGACTATGAGGTGATGAATGGTAGCAGTAGCAATAAAAAGAAAGGAACAAATTTGAGTGATATTGTGAAAGCAGATAAAAAATAAATAGGAAACATTTTTGTATACTAACTGCATGATATTTTACTATTCAGGAAAATGAGCTAGTAAGAAGCAGAGACAGAATTTGAACCTAGTTCTAACTGACTACAAAAAAAAAAAGAGAATTTTTTTCTTGTACCATACGTGAAGGAAAAAATGGAGGAGAAGGAACAATGGTTATAAAGTTCTTTAAACTGAAAGATTGAATAAAGCAGAATTCAGCAAGATGAGAAAGTAAACTTATCTAGAAGAGAACATTGTATGTGTTCTGAAATATATGATATCAGAATCTTAGTAATTAAAAATCAGTTTACTCTTTTTATGTTGGGTATTGTATTGTGTTTACTTATTATTAAAGTATAGTTGGTATACAATATTAGTTTCAGGTATACAACATAGCGACTCGACATTTACATATCTTATGATGTGCTCACCACACTAAATCAGTTTACTCAAAGTTCTGGAAATATTCTCAACAATTCTGCCCTAAATCAGATACCTTCTGATTCGTCTGTGATGCACAGACCACATTTTTGCCCTTTTGGTCCCCATCGAGAGTGTCTAATGGAGCAGTTAACTCCGTGCTAACTAAGGCTTGCCCTTTTTAACTGAAGGTGTGCACCTGGAGGACAACCAGAGAGGGCAAATGTGCTATCATGAATCCTTGAGAATTCACATTATAGGCAGCCAAAAGGATTACCAATCCAAAATTAGTGAACTAAATGCGAAATGACTGAATACTTAGTTTATAATCCATATGATTTTTAGAGCACATTCTTTTATTTGGCTTAAGGAAGTTCTGAGTCAAGTTTGGATAAAGCCGTAAAAGTCATTTTGTTGTTATTTTAGTTTGTTTTTTTGTTGATGATTGCTTTTATTTTGTTTTGTTTTGATTATGGTGTTGCCATTGTTTTATTTTCCGCCCAAGTTTATAAAGCTGTGAAAGAAAGTTAAGACAATTAAGATTCAAATTACTTAACAGGATACAACAAGTATCCCAAATCAACAGAGTCAAATTAAAGATGATTCTTATGTATATTCAAAAATCAACTGAACAAAGTCAAACTGAGAGAAGACTTCAGAAATTCACAAACAAAACCCACTGGAAGGTTGTATTGCCCACAAAGACAGTATGAGCACAAATTGAGACATAACTGGTAAAAATCCCAAAGAAATATTAGGTATGTTTACTGAAAAAAATTATTATGCACCTACCATGTATCAGGTACTATATCCTGAGTTCAAGCAATAACAAAGTGCATCATCAGTAAATAATTTTAAAACAATAATAACACTGATTTTAGCAGTTATTTTTTATTGTTAACATGAGCTAGTAATTCTCAACATGTCAGAGAATATTTTTTCTCCATGCCCTGAAGGATCACTCCTTTCTATCAATCTTTCTTCTACCTTGGGTACTTCTGGAATCCAAATTTCTGTGACTGTAAAATTCATGCTTTTTCCATTACGGCAGTGTCTTTCAAACTTTTTTGACCACAGCCTTCAGTAAAAAAAATGTATTTTACATATAGCCAAATACAAGTGCGCACACACACACAACACATATATGACAGATACATAGACATCCACACAGACACAGAGGCTATGATCACATAGTTTACACAAAATTTTATAAAATAATACTACCAATCACTGTGGGCAATGCACTCTAATATTTTCTACTCTATTCTGCTTAACTAAGAAAAAAGAAAGAAAGAAAAAGGAAAGGAGAAGAGGTGGGTCTTTTCCTACTAAATTTATTTCACAACCCCCTAATGGGCTATGACCCAAAGTTTGAAAAACAGTGCATTCTCACTTTTACATACAGGTAGACAGAGTGCAGGATGTGAGGGAGATGTTAGCCTGGGATTAAGCATTAATCATAGGAATTATCAAGTTAGAAAAACTATAGGACTGCATCTGTACAATCTGCCTATGATTGGTGTGTGTGTGTGTATGTGTGTGTTATGCTACAAGTAGCTTTTAATCACCTAACCCAAAAACCTTGAACAAAAAGTTGTCATTTTTGTTTTGTTTGATTTGATTTGGTTTTTTGAAGCCTACCTACAGTATTCAGCTTACATTATGACATCATTCTGGAGTGCAGTGATATGGTTAGCTTTTGAGGGAGAAGCAAAAATCTTAATTTGCTTTTCTTTGAGAAAAATATACATATTTGAAATTTATTCAGGGAAGGAACCAGGCAATGGGGAAAGATTTTATACTGTAATACTCAGAGGAGTAGAACATGAATTAATGTTTCTTCAGGCTTTAGGATTGTCTTCTTATGAATAAAACTTTTTTAGATCAGATAGGAAGTTGTAACCATTTTTCTATTTTATTACTTTTTTGTTATGTTGTTTTGAATATTTGGCTTTATACGGGTAGTGTGGGTGACCAACAAAGCAGCCTGACTATGTAATAATATTTCCCTTGGTAGATTCTATTAAGCAAGGTCTTTTCCAGTACAGGCAGCTGAAGAAACCAGATCATACTTGTTACACATTTGGTTCAATCATATAATAATTTCCCTTGACCATCTCAGAGGTTCATAGACCACTTTATGCCTTACCTATGTCTACGATCCTTTGTTTATTAGAGCTGAAAAAATGCAGTCCAATCTAAGTGTGTCTTTATTAAGCTGTAGGATTGGTTGATTAATTCAGCCAAAATTGTCTGTCAAATAATTCAAAATAAATCAAATTTAAAAATAGAATAAATTTATCCAGGGTTGGATGAAACTTGGACACATATTGGCAAGCAATTGTGACTGTCTTGCTAGAGTCAGTCAGCCATGTCAGCCAAAGCTTTCCCTTTGCTCCCAGATGAAGTTTTGTCATGCCCCTTAACTAGCTTATACGGCTCTTGCCTAGGATATATTAATTCAAAGTACATCCTTGACTAGTTTTGACTGTCTTGACAAGCTTAGGAAAGTTTGAACAAGTTAGTAAGAACTAAGATGAATAATGGTTTGATTAAAATGACTAGCTTGCCTGAATTTATTGGTTGGTTCACTAAAACCAGTCAGCTATTTGACCAAATGAGTAGTTGTCTTAAAAAAACAACAACTCATAGACATAGACAACAGTATGATGATTACCAGAGAGAGGGGGTTGGAGGAGGTAGGCAGAAGATGGTATAGGGGGAGAAATAGTGATGGAAGGAGACTTTGGGTGGTGAATACACAATATAATATAGAAGATATATTGCAGAATTGTACACTTGAAACATATAATTTTATTAACCAATGTTACCACAAAAATTCAAT
This sequence comes from Pteronotus mesoamericanus, assembly GCF_021234165.1. NCBI lineage: Eukaryota > Metazoa > Chordata > Mammalia > Chiroptera > Mormoopidae > Pteronotus > Pteronotus mesoamericanus. The sequence continues at coordinate 2,537,653 of NW_026555150.1, forward strand.
AAAATTTCTTTAGAAAAATTTGAACCCTGGAAAAATTATTAAATTAAATAGTCTATGTAAAGTGTTTAGCATAATGCCAAGTTGATAGTAACTGCAATAGACATGCGTTTAGGTTTGCAAGTATTAAATATCCTAATAAGTAAATAAAAGTTACATTTAAATAATAAATATTTTAAGTAAAAACATCAGTATTTGCCTAAATTAATTAAATAATTCAATGAAGTTGAAATAACTATTCTAAGTAGAAAAACCTGAAAATATTATTGATTGATTGATTGTATTTTTATACCCCATTACACCCCTCCCCTGCAGTCACCACACTGTTGTCCATGCCTATGATTCTTTTTACTTTTTTGCTGGATCCCTCTACCCCCTAACCTCCCTCCAAAATTATCATCCTACTCTCTATGAGTTGTCTCCATTTTACCTGTTAGTTCAGTTTATTTATTAGATTCCACATGTGAGTGAAATCATGTGGTATTTGTCTTTCTCTGACTGGCTTATTTGATTTAGCATAATGTTCTCCAGGCCCATCCATGCTGTTGCAAAGGATAAAACTTTCTTTTTTATGGTTGAGTAGTATTTGTGTAAATGTCCCAGTTGTTTTATCCACTCATCTACTGATGGACACTTGGGCTTCTTCCAGGTCTTGGTGATTGTAAATAATGCTGCAGTGAACACAAAGGTGCTTATGTTCTTTCAAATTAGAGTTTTGGGTTTCTTCAGATAAATTCCCAGAAATGGGATCTCTGGATCAAAAGGCATATCCATTTTTAGTTTTTGAAGTATCTCCATATTGTTTTTAACAATGGTTGCACCAACAGTGCAAAAGTGTTTGCCTTTCTCCACATCTTCACAAGCACTTGTTGTTTGTTTATTTATTGATGATAACCATTCTGACAGGTGTGAGGTGATATTTCATTGTGGTTTTACTTTGATTTTTCTGATGATTAGTAGAATTAAACATCTTTTTATATAATTAATGGTCATCTGTACGTTCTCTTTGACGAAGTGCATATTCAGGTCCTTTGCCATTTTTTAATTGGATTGTTTGTTTTTAGATGTTGACTTTTGTAAGTACTTCATAAATTTTGGATATTAACCCCTTACCAGGTGTATGGGTGAATGTGTTCTCCCATTCTATGGTCTGTGTTTTTATTTTGTTGATGTTTTCCATTGCTGTGCAAGACTTATAGTTTGATGTAATTCCATTTGTTTATATTTTGTTTTGTTTCCCTTGCCTGAGGAGATATATTAAAAAAAATTGCTACGAGCAATGTCCTAGATTTTATTGCCTATGTTTTCTTCTACGATTTTAATGGTTTGGGGTCCAACACTTAAGTCTTTGATCCATTTTGAATTTATTTTCATGTGTGGTGTGAGAAGGTGGTCTAGCTTGATTTTTCTGCATGTATCTGTCCAATTTTCCCAACACCATTTATTGCATAAACTGTCTTTAGCCCATTGTATGTGCTTGCTTCCTCTGTTGAATATAATTGACTATAGAGGTGCAGGTTTATTTCTGGGCTCTCTATTCAGTTCCTTTGATCAATGTGTCTGTGTTTGTGCAAATACCATGCTGTTTTGATTACTATGGCCTTATAGTATAGTTTGATATTAGGTAGCATTATTCCTCCAACTTTGTTCTTCTTTCTCAGGATCATGATTGCTCTGTGGAGCCTACAGCAGTTCCATATAAGTTTTTTTTTTTAATTTTTCTAGTCCTGTGAAATATGTCATTGACATATTGACTGAATTTGCATTGAATCTGTAGATTGCTTTGAATGGAACAGACATATTAATGATGCTAATTATTCCTACCCATGAACATGGTATGTGCTTCCACTTATTTGTATCTTCCTCAGTTTCTTCCTTCACTGTTTTACAATTTTCCAAATACAGGTCTTTTACATCCTTGATTATGTTTATTCCTAAGCATTTTATTCTTTTTGTACCAATTGTGAATGGGATTGTTTTCTTAATTTCCCTTTCTGTTAGTTCATTATTGGCATATTAAAATGAAACTGATTTCTGGATATTAGTTTTGTATACTGCTACTCTGATGAATGCATTTATCAGTTCTAGTAATTTCTTGGTGGAATCTGTGGGTTTCTCTATGTGTAGTATAATGTCATTTGCAATTAAAGACAGTTTTACTTCTTCCTTTCCAATTTGGATGCCTTATATTTCTTCTTATTGTCTGATTGCTATGGTGAATGTGGACATCCCTGTCTTGTTCCTGATCTTAACAGGAACACTCGTAGTTTTTGCCCATTGAGTATGATGCCAGCATTGGATTTGTTGAATATGGCCTTTATTATGTTTAAGTATGTTCCCTCTATTCCCACTTTGCTGAGAGTTTTTAGTGTAAATGGGTGCTGGATTTCATCAAATGCTTTTTCTACATCTATTGATATGCTCATGTGGTTTTTATCCTTCATTTTGTTCATGTAGTGAGTCATATTTATTGATTTGCAAATGTTGTAACAACCTTGCATTCCTGGAATAAACCCCACTTGACCATGACGTATGATCTTTTTGATATGTTGTTGTATTCAGTTTGCTAACATCTTGTTGAGGATTTTACTAACTATGTTCATCAGGGATTAGTACTATAATTTTCTTCCTTTTTCTTTTTTCAGTTTCTTAATCTGGTTTGGGAATTAGGATAATGCTGACATTATAAAATGAGCATGGGGAATCTTCCCTACTCTTGAATTTTTTGAAATAGTTTGAGAAGGAGAGGTGTTAGTTCTCAGAATGTTTGGTAAAATTCACCTGTGAAGGCATTTGGTCCAAGGCTTTGGTTTTGTGGGAGTTTTTTGATTACTGCTTCAGTTTCACTGGGTGTAATCTGTCTATTGGGACTTTCTATTCTTCCTGATTCAGATTTGGAAGATTGTATGTTTCTAGGATTTATCTCTTTCATTCAGTTTGTCCAATATGTAGACATATAGTTGTTCATAATATTTTCTTATACTCTTATGTACTTCTTTGGTGTCAGTTGTTATTTCTCCTCTTTCATTTCTGATTTCATTTATTTAATCCTCCTTTCTTTTTTTCTTGATGAGTCTGCTTAAATGTTTGTCAATCTTGTTCATCTTTTCAAAAACCAGCTTCTGGACTTATTGATCTTATGTACCCTTTTTTAGACTCCATTTCATTTATTTCTGCCCTGATCTTCCTTCTACTCATTTTGGACTTGTGGAGTTTATTTTCAAGTTCCTTTAAGTTTAAAGTTAGAGTGTTTATTTGAGCTTTCTCTTGTTTTTTGCAATTGGCCTGCAATGCTATGGATTTCTGTCTTAGGATTGCTTTCCCTGTGTCCGACAATTTTAGAATGTTGTGTTCTCATTTTCATTTGTTTCAAGGTATCTTTTGATTTCTTCCTTGATCTTGTTGTTGGCCTATTTATTGCTAAATAGCATGCTGTTTAGCTTCCATGTCTTTGAATGTTTTTCGGTGTTCTTCTTGTGATAAATTTCTAATTTCATAGCATTGCAGTCAGAAGATGCCTGATATGATTTCAATCTTCTCAAGTATATTGAGACTTGTTTTGTGTCCTAATATGTGGTCTATCTTAGAAAATATTACAAGTGCCATTGAAAAGTATGTATATTCTGCTGTTTTGGGGTGAAATGCTCTGTAAATATCAATTAAATACATTAGATCCCTTGTGTGTTTTAAGGCCACTGTTTCCTTTTTGACATTTTGACAGGAAGATCAATCCATTGAAGTCAATGGGGTATTAAAATCCCCAACTATGACTGTATTTCTGTCTATCTCTCTCTTTATGTCCATACAGATATGCTTTATAGGAGGCATTGGGGAAAGAACGGGAGGAGTAACCAGGGAATCCTGACTCCCCCCCCATTCCGTGGTCTCCATTGTGGGCTGGAAAGGCAAGCTCCCAAAGAGGCAGAAGAGGGGCGCACACAAACAAGATTGCCTGCGATGGAAACGCAGTCCGCACAGGTGGAGGATCCTTGGCCAAAGGGGTCACAGGACTGCCCAGAGACCCTTGAGGTGAGACTGGAAATGGAGGCCTTGGGAAAAGAATGGGAGGAGGAATCGGGGAGTCCCGACTAGTTCACCTTTCTGTAGTATCCATTGTGCGGGAAGAGGCCATACCCCCAAAGAGCAAACAGCCGAAAAGCACAAAGACACCCCAAAACCACCCAGTACAGGCAAGCACACTTGCACCGAGTGGCCGGCAAGGGATGTCGAGCATGTGTGTGGACCCATGCGGGCTGGCGAGGGCTCCCATGGGATGGCAAGGTCTCCCACAGATTAGCACCGATATGGCCTGCAAGGGAGTGCGCAGAGCGGCAAGGACAGGTGTACATTGACTGGCGCGGCCAGCGATTCCAGAGTGGCTCACAGAATTAGTAGATCCCGGACCGACAGGGTCACAGAGCTGCTCAGAGTCCTTGGAGGAGAGACCGGAGACAGGATCAACCTGAGAGTCCTGGAGCTGACTTCCTCCCATTTCCGTAGTCCCCATTTGGCGGGGCAAGCAATGCACCCAAAGAGCCAAAAGCGGGGAAAACACACAATACAAGACCCTAACCTGACCACTGCCGGTGTACCCGCCGGCCAGGGGGGCCAGACAAGTAGGCAAGGTCGCGAATAAGCTCACTGGTCTGGGGCGAGCATGCCTGAGCCCAGGCGGGCAGGGGGTCCTTCAGCGCTGGGGAGTGCGCTCAAGGAGCCGCCGTGAGAGTGCAGAGCAATCCCAAAAAATACCCCAACCCTGACCGAAGGGGTCACAGAGCTACCCCAATCAGGAGTCAGACACAGACAGTAGGCTCCTGGAAGGCTCAAACAAATGACCCAAGGTCATATAGGGTCAACAACTGACATCATCAGAGGCAGGCCCAGAAAGAAAAGTAAAGGGGAAAATAAATAAATAAATAAATAAATAAATAAATAAATAAACAAACAAACTAAATAAATAGGCTCACCTACTACTATAGGAGTTTAATTCACAAAGTCAGGAAATCCAGATGGCCCAATTGAAGCAGAAGCAAAAATAAATAAACAAATAAATAAATTACTTAACAGACTCTCAAAAAATGGGAAGAAAAAGAAGTTTCCCCCAAATGAGTGGAAAAGGGGACTCCCCACAGAGAGAGCTAAATGGAATAAAGGCAGGGGAACTATCAGATATTAAATTCAAAACAATGGTTCTATGGAAGCTCAATGAGCTCAGCCAGCTCAAAGATAACTATCAGAAACTGTGGAGAAACTATCAGGATCTTACAGCAAACTATATCACCCTGGAAAAGGACATAGAAACTATCAAGAAGACACAAGCGGATATGAAGAATACCATTTCTGAATTGAAGAACACACTAGAAGGAATCCAAGCAGGCTGGATGAAGCCAAGGATCGAATCAATGATATGGAGGATAAGGTAGAAAGAAGCTCCCAGACAGAACAAGAAATGGAAAAATGACTCAAACAGACTAAAGAGGCATTTAGGGAAATGCAGGACAACCTGAAACGCAATAATATTGGTATAAAAGGGATACCAGAAGGAGAAGAAGAGGAGCAAAGGATAGAGAACCTCCTCTAAACAGTAATGATGGAAAATTTCCCTAATTTGAGGAGAGAAAGGCTCTCATGGATCCAGGAGGCACAGAGGACCCCACTCAAGAGGGACTCAAGGAGGTCCACTCCAAGACACATCATCATTAAAATGGCAACTACCAAAGACAAAGAGAGAATCCTCAAGGCAGCAAGGGAGAAGGAGAAAGTAACATACAAGGGGGCCCCGATACGCCGAGGAGCTTACTTCTCAACAGAAACACTACAAGCCAGAAGGGAATGGCACCAAATATTCCAAGCCATGAAAAGCAAGGGCCTACAGCCAAGGCTGCTCTACCCAGCAAGGCCCTCAATTAAAATAGAAGGGGAAATACGGAGTTTCCCAGACAAGAGAAGACTAAAAGAATACATCTCTACCAAACCAGCCCTCCAAGATATGCTAAGGGGACTTGTTTAAGAAGATGAAGGAAAAGAATGAGAGAGAGAGGAACACAGGCACAAAGAGAAAAGATGAGTAAGTTTCTATCAGTAATATATCTCAACATGAATGGACTAAATGCCCCAATCAAAAGACACAGGGTAGCTGAATGGATAAGAAAACATGACCCACACATATGCTGCCTACAAGAGACCCACCTCAGAGCAAGAGACCTACACAGATTGAAAGTAAAGGGATGTAAAAAATATTCCAAGGAAATGGGCATGAGAAAAAGTCCAGGGTTGCCATACTTGTATCAGACAAAGTAGATTACAAAACAAAGGCCATAAAGAGAGACCCAGAGGGGCATTTTATCATACTTAAAGGAAGAATCTATCAAGAAGACATCAACATTGTAAACTTATATGCTCCCAATATAGGAGCCCCCAAGTATATAAGGAAATTGTTGGATGACTTCAAAAAAGATACAGATGGCAACACACAGATAGTAGGGGATTTCAACATCCCACTGTCAAAAATGGACAGATCTTCCAAACAAAACATTAATAAACATATTGTGGCGCTGAATGACACACTGAATCAAAGAGACTTAACAGACATATATAGAACCTTACATCCCAAAAAAGAAAAATACACATTCTTTCAAATGCTCATGGCAGTTTTTCAAAGATAGACCACATGATAGGACACAAAGCAAACCTCAGCAAATTCAGGAAAATTGAAATAATACCAAACTTTTTCTCGGACCACAAGGGCTTGAAACTGGAAATCAAGCTCAAAAGAAACTTCAGAAACTTGCAAACTCATGGAGACTCAACAGTAGACTAATCAACAATGAATGGGTCAATAATGAGATAAGAGAAGAAATCAAAAAATTTCTGGAAACAAATGAAAATGAACAGACAACTGTCCAAAACCTATGGGACACAGCAAAGGCAGTCCTAAGAGGGAAGTTTATAGCAATACAGGCTTACCTAAAAAACAGAAACATTTCAAACAAAAGACCTAACACTACAGCTTCAAGAACTGGAGAAACAACAACAAATAAATCCCAGAGCAAGTAGAAGGAAGGAAATAGTCAAGATTAGACCAGAACTGAATGACAAAGAGACAAAAAGAACAATTCAAAGGATCAACCATTCCAGGAGCTGATTCTTTGAAAAGATAAATGAAATTGACAAGCCGTTAAGCAGACTCATCAAGAAAAAAAGGGAGAGGACAAAATTAATAATATCAGAAATGAAAGAGGAGAAATAACAACTGATAATACAGAAACACAAAGGATCGTCAGAAACTACTATGAACAATTATATACCAAGAAATTTGAAAACCTTGATGAAATGTACACATTTTTATAAAAGTATAATATTCCAATACTGAAGGGGAAGAAACAGAAAATGTGAACAGACCAATAACAGCTGGAGAAATTGAAGGAGTAATCAAGAAACTCCCGACACACAAAAGCCCAGGGCTGGACGGTTTCACAGGAGAATTTTAAAAAACATTTAAGGAAGAGCTAACCCCTGTCCTTCTCACACTAGTCCAAGAAATCCAAGAGGAGGGAAGACTCCCAGACTCTTTCTATGAGGCCAGCATCACCCTGATCCCAGAACCAGATAAAAACCCTACAAAGAAAGAAAACTACTGGCCAATTTCGCTGATGAACATAGATGCTAAAATCCTCCACAAAATATTAGCAAACCGCATCCAGCAATACACTAAAAAGATTATCCACCACGATCAAGTAGGATCCATCCCAGGCATGCAAGAATGGTTCAATATACGCAAATCAGTAAACGTGATACATCACATAAGTAAAAGAAAAGACAAAAACCACATGATCATCTCGATAGATGCAGAAAAAGCATTCGATAAGGTACAGCACCCATTTATCATCAAAACACTCAGCAAAATTGGAATTAATGGGGCATTCCTCCACGTAATAAAGGCCATATATGAAAAACCTACAGCCAACATCATACTCAACGGGCAAAAACTGAAAGCTTTCCCACAAAGATCGGGAACACGACAAGGATGTCTGCTTTCACTGCTTCTTTTCAACATCGTATTGGAAGTCCTAGCCACAGCAGTCAGACAAGAGAAAGAGATAAAAGGCATCCAAATAGGAAAGGAGGAAGTAAAGCTATCATTGTTTGCAGATGACATGATAGTGTACATAGAGAAACCTGCACACTCTACCAAAAAACTCCTCACCCTAATAAGTGAATTTGACAAAAGCAGGATACAAAATCAACATTCAGAAATCATAGGCATTTTTGTACACCAGCAATTCAATAGAAGAAAAAGAAATCAGAAAAAAATACCATTCGATATAGCAAGAAGAAAAATAAAGTATCTAGGCATAAATTTAACAAAAGAAGTAAAAGACCTGTACGCAGAAAAGTATACAACACTGAAGAAAGAAATTAAGGACGACACAAATAAATGGAAGCATATACCGTGCTCATGGATTGGAAGAATTAATATCCTCAAAATGTCCGTAGTACCTAAAGCAATTTATAGATTCAACGCAATCCCTATTAAGATACCAATGATGTATTTCACAGAAATAGAACAGACATTTCAAAAATCTATATGGAACCATAAACGACCCCGAATAGCTGCAGCAATTTTGAGAAAGAAACACAAAGTAGGAGGGATCACGATACCAGACATCAAAGTATACTACAAAGCCACTATACTCAAAACAATCTGGTACTGGCACAAGAACAGATCCATAGACCAGTGGAAGAGAATAGAAAGCCCAGAAATAAGCCCAGGTCTCTATGGGCATCTCATATTTGACAAAGGGGGCAGAAGCATAAAATGGAGCAATAATAGCCTCTTCAACAAATGGTGTTGGGACACCTGGACAGCTACATGCAAAAAATTGAAATTGAATCATCAACTGACACCGTACACAAAAATAAACTCAAGATGGATGAAAGACTTAAATATAAGTCGCAACACCATAAAAGTCCTGGAAGAGAACATTGGCAGGAAACTCTCAGATATCCCATGTAGCAATTTTTTCACTGATATGTCTCCTAAAGCAAGGGACATAAAGGAAAGAATAAACAAGTGGGACCTCATCAAAATAAGAAGCTTCTGCACGGCTAAAGAAAACATCAGCAAAATGAAAAGGGAGCCAACCCTATGGGAAAATATATTCGCTAATGATACATCAGATAGAGGTTTGATCTCCAAGATATATAAAGAACTCACTCGACTCCCCTCCAAGAAGACAAACGGTCCAATCACAAAATGGATAAAGGACCTGGGCAGAAGCTTTTCCAAAGAGGAGATACAGAGGGCCCAGAGGCATTTGAAAGGATGCTCAGCATCACTAGCCATCAGAGAAATGCAGATCAAAACCACCATGAGGTACCACCTGACACCGGTCAGAATGGCCATCAGAAACAGTCAACAAACAACAGGTGCTGGCGAGGCTGTGGAGAAAAGGGAACCCTTGTACACTGTTGGTGGGAATGCAGACTGGTGCAGCCACTGTGGAAAGCAGTGTGGAATTTCCTCCAAAAGCTGAAAATGGAACTGCCTTTTGATCCAGTGATTCCCCTGCTGGGACTATACCCTAAGAACACCAAAACGCCAATACAAAAGGACCTATGCACCCCAATGTTCATAGCAGCTCAATTGCCAATAGCAAGTGTTGGAAGCAACCTAAATGTCCATCAGTAGATGATTGGATCAAAAAGTAATGGTACATATACACCATGGAATACTACGCAGCAGAAAGAAAGAAAGAACTACTAAACTTCACGACAGCATGGATGGAACTGGGGAGCATTATGGTAAGCGAAATAAGCCAGGGAGCGAAAGACAAATACCATATGATCTCACCTATAACTGGAACCTAACCAACAATACAAAGATGCAAGGAAAATAAGACCAGCAACACTGAAAGGAAAAGAAATCAAGAGACAAGAGGGAAGGGGAGGCGGGGAAAAGGAAGGGAAAGGGAAAGTCAAGGAACATATAGCAAGGACTCATGGACAAAACCAAAGAGGAAGAGCTGAGGGACGGAAGGAGTAAGGGGGCAAGGGAAAGTGGTGGGGGGTAGCCAGCGACAAATGTATTTAAAATAAATAAATAAATAAAAATATGCTTTATATATTTAGATACTCCTGTGATGGGTGCATAATTGTTTACTAGCGTTATACCCTCTTGTTGGACCATACCCTTTATCGTTATTTAGTATTCATCTTTGTCTCTTACTAGAACCTTGGTTTTAAAGTTTATTTTGTTGTATATAAGTACTGCTACCCCAGCTTTTTTTTTTTCCATTTGCGTAAAATATCTTTTTCCATCCTTTTACTTCTAATCTCTGTGCATCTTTTGATCTGAGATGAGTCCCTTGTAGGCAGCATATATATAAGTTTTATTTTCTTATCTATTCAGCTACCCTATGTCTTTTGGTTCAACTGTTTAAGCCATTTACATTTACAGTGATTATTGACAAATACGCATGCAGCTCCATTTTGTTGTTTGACTGTTTTCCTCTGTTTTTTTTTTTTTTCTCTTCTTCTTCTTCTGAAGGCAAGCCTTTGAACATTTGTTGCAGTACTCGTTTGGTGTTAACGAACTCCTTTACCTTTTTATTGTATGGGAAGCTCTTTGTTTCTCCTTCGTTTTTAAATGATAGCCTTACTGGGTAAAGTAACTGGTTATTGGTTCTTACTTTTCATCTCCTTGAATATTTCATGCCAATCTCTTCTGGTCTGAGATGTTTCTTTTTAGAAATCAGATGACAGTCTAATTGGAACTCCATTGTAGGTAACTTCCTGCTTTTTTTCTTGTGACTTTTAGGATTCTCTCTTTTTCTTAAGATTTGACATTCTAATTATGATGTACCTTGGTGTAGGCCTCTTTAGGTCTTTTAGGCCATATTTGGGACCCTCTGCACTTCCTCAGTTTGTATGTCTTTCTTTCACCAAACTAGGGACTTTTTTTTTCTCCATCATTTCTTCAAACAGGTTCTCAATCCCTTGCTCACTCTCCTCTCCTTCTGGTATTCCCATGAGGCAGATGTTGTTACACTTCATGTTGTCTCATAGTTTTCTCAAGCTCTCCTCATTTCTTTTCATTCTTTTTTTCTTTTTGCTGCTCTGCTTGATTGTTTTTTTCTACCTTGTCTTCTAATTCACTGATTCGATCCTCTGATCCATTTAACCTATTGTTTATTTCTTCCAGTGTATTATTATTTTAGATTTTGTATACTTTAGTTCTGACTGGCCCTTTGTTTACGGTTTCTATGTCCAGAGCCACTAGCCCAAGACTCTCTTCATGCATCTCTAATCCACTCTGCCCTCCCTTTGCCAGCACCCAGGGTAAAGGGCTGCAAACAAAATTTTGTGCATTGGCATTTAAGAAGCTCTCTGCATCTCCAGTCATCTCTCACTGCCACACAGAAACCCTGCTGATTTTCACAAACTGATGTTATTTGGGTTCCTTTCCTGGTTCTGGTGCTGTAGGCTGGGGAGGCCAGCTTGGGATTTACATGCTACACTTCTCAGAGGTAACTCCTGCCTCTGAAATATCCCTCTGGAACTTCAGCTGCTGCTTATGGGAGCCCAGCCAGCCCTCTTGCACTCTTTCACACTCCCTACCAGTGTTGTTGTGGTGAAGTGGTTTATTCTGTATGTCCTTGGTTATAAGGCTCCTCTCCAGCTATTGTTCAGTTGGTTATTCAATATTACTTCTCTACAATTTAGCTGTAATTCCAGTTTGTTCCTGGGAGGAAGTTAGTGTAGCTTCTACTTACTCCACCACTATCTCCTCCCCCTGAAAATATTTTTACTGCATTTTTATAATTATACACAGCCTTATAATTTTTGAGAAAAAAGTAAACTCTCTGCATTACATAGGCTTTTCAAGTGAAACAAAATATATCCACAGAAGGCAAACACAGTAACTCATCATTGACATAAATTATTTTGTGTAAGTTTTCAGATTATTTAAAAGAGGTCCCTTTGTAAATTGGAAATGGTTAAATTTTGAGACAGATCTAAGTCATGAGTATAGCTACAATGTGTGTGAGGGGGATAGTTGATCCTGATGTATCTTAGGGACAACTAAGGACACTCAGCAATAGGGAAGAGATTCAGAAAACATGAAAATAGTACCCAAAGGATAAGTAGGAAGGAATCAGAAACATGTATTATTTTATCATTTTTCTGAACTTGTTTTGATTGTTGATTAATATTTGGTCTTCATTGAGCCAACAGATACCCACAGGTGCTACTATAATATTTTGTTGCAGTCTCTCTGTGGTCTCCAAGATGATTTTGAAATACATTCACAGAATTGATTGTATGACAAGGTAAATAAAAAATGGCCAAGCAATTCAGTCAATAACATTTTCCTTGGCTCATTTCTATAGTATGGTGAAAGGTAAAGACTGATAAACTTTAATTTGCTATTCCTGAGCTGCATGGAATCAATCTGCATGCAAGTCAACTCTTCTTTCTTAAACCCAGTATGCAACTTCCAGTAACTCTGTCACCGCATCCATCTTCTCTCCACTGCTTCAAACCTTCCTAAGGCTCAATTATGTTTGTGAGGTCTTTATTTATGTAAACACCTTTGTCTTTGTGCATCAGAATTAGAAGATTCTCTATGGTTAACATAGGCAGAGTCCTCCTGGCTTTGAAAGCACATTCTTGATGGGAGGGGCACACAATAAAATTGCCCTGTTCTCCTAAAATCATGGAATGTTAGGGAAGTAAGAAGAGGTTGTTCTACTGAATATATTCTCTGTTCTCTTAATTAATAATTTTCCAAACAAAAGCATTATACAAGACCCAGCAAATCTTACCCAAAGTCCTACCATAAGTAAAAATTAAGTTATTTCTGCCTCTTTACTGGCTGGTTTAAAATGTTTTGCAGATCATCAAGTGATATTAATTATCTACAAAAAAGGAGAGGATATTCCTAAATGAACTGAAAGATAGATATTACTCAAAGTGAATTACCAGTGAGCCTTGATAATCTTTATAAATTCAGTAGTAGAGGCTATGTAGGTAAATAACAGCAATTAGCAAAGACCTGGTAGTCTTTGACTAAACAACAAGATGTCACTTTTAGAAAGAAGTGAGGAACCTTCAGAGGCAAAAGTAACTATGGTGGCTAAAGCAATAAACCCTGATCACCCTGTTTTTTGCTCTTCTTTCATAATTTCCAAATCACTAATAATCTACACAAAATTGAAATGAATACCAAAACTCTAATAAATACTTTTATTATTCTCCTTTGGAAATTCCCAGCCAATAAAACCTTTTTGGCAAACTTTATAGCCACTAATTTACAGATTTTTATAGGTCAGTGTCTGCTTTCCAGAGGACTTTGCCTTCCGTTGTTGTACTTATATCAGTTACAATATGCAGCAAGCCTATTCTAGTAAGTTTTCCCTCACTGGTTTTAAACTAATGGTTTATCTTCTGGTAAGATAGCCCAAAGAGACTTTCCTCACATTATTTTCTCCAAATTATCCCATTCTTTTTGAGCTCCCATTATTTACCAAGCACAATTTAAGTTCTGGAAACACAATGGTAATTAAGACAAAAGTATTTGCCCTCATGGAGCTTACATTCTAGTGAGAGAGGCACAAAATAGACAAGTAAACAAACACTTCAAGTACTACTTCATTTTTCTTGACAACCCAGTCCAATTCGACACTTCTTCCTCTGAATTTCTATATTAATGACTGTGTCCCAAAATTCTGTGCTCAATTACTGATTTTCTATTAATAGAAATGTTGAAGGAACAAAATATGTTTTTTGAAAAACAATAGAGAATGCCACAATGCATAGCTATTTTTAATATCATGCAGAAAGAGGAAGTATATTTGTGATGAGTGATCTTACCTTGGTGGTTACTCCAGGTAAGCAGATTTTGGCCCTAGCCAACTACCATCTAAAAGTCAGCTGTCTGCATTCCTGGTGAATGACCTCCAAAATTTATGAGATTTATGTTAGTATGGGAATTCAAACAGATATTGGGTAACCTCTTGACTGATGTGACTTAGGAATATTTAAGCATCAGAATGTAGGTTGAAGAAGATGCTTTCTAATGTTAGTCCCTTAAGGTTCTAAGAATCAATGATTTTGTGCATTGTTCTCTACTTCATCTATGTATGTACAGTACATACATACCTTTTCCTCTGGAAAAGCTTCCTCTGGAAGCTAATTGTGAGAAATAATCTTGCCTTTCTTCTTCTAATTTATTCCCCAGATCCCTACTGTGTATAATACAGTTCTGGGCTTACAATGAGAGCATAATAACTACTTCCTCACTTTAATATTTCCACCAAAATGCCACTGCTAACTGAACCATCACTCTCTGGGATTCCCAGCTGTAGTGGACAAGATCTGAGATGAAAACAGCTATAAAGTCATTACGTCATTCTCTCTCTTTTTTTTTTCTTTTAAGATTATAATTTTAAGGACCTAGTGTTCCAAGATAACAGGATGTATGTGTTTTTTCACAGACTCATTGTCATGTCCACAGAAGTTTCCAAGCTCTCTGAATATCCCTATCTTACCTACCAGCCATAATCTTGACCCTGACTGTGGGCAGCCTAATCATTATTTTCTCTATCTGAATTCTTTCCATCCTATATTCATATTTTGCCATTCTGCCAGAATGGCATTCCTGCCTTATTCCACCAGAATAAATAAAGAAACAGGCATGGTACTTAGATTGATATTAACCCAAAGTGGCATGGGACTACAGAGGCACTAGGCTAGGTCCTCTTCTGGACTAAGCAAGAAGACAAGTGTGTATCTACCTAGCTGATTGATGAGGGGCCAATTAATTAGCATCTTTTCTTAAGGCTAACACCCTGGAAAAACCATGGCCCATGAACAAAGCCTGTGATTCATGATTATCTCACAGGAGACCACTGTAGTAAGCTTGTTAAGCACTGAAAAGCGATTTGAGGAAGTAGATTGAAGAGTTTTGTTTTTTTATGAAGGGAGACCTAAAACTTGCTTGAGAAACAAATTATGATTAAGTGAATGCAAGCCTGAAGCCAAACACAACAGTCACAACACAATTAAATGCAGCTGTGCTCCTTTCCTTTTGCCTCAGAGCACCAGCTATAATTGCTCTTCTTCCATCTTAGTTATTGCCCTGTAATAAAATCTTGTTGGATGAGCATAATGGGAATTTACAGAGTTAAGGGACTGTATAGTGGGTGGGTATACAGATGGTAATCATCTTTATATATCTATGACCCTCAAGTCACACCTAACCAAAGAAAACCACCAAGGAGACTATTAGCTTCTGTTCTGTCTTGAAATCTCAATAACAATAAAATGCTCCTTCTGACACTTGATCAGTCCTTGAAATGAACCTCTTACACTGTGTTTAATCTAGCCTCATATTTTATCAGAGTTGATATTGTCTGGGAGTTCAATCCTTGAGTTGAATAAGCCAATATGAGGTTTTTCCTGTTTCCAATTTGGCTTGTTGATAGTGACTCAAGCAATTCAATCAAAGTTCGGTAGCTTGGGAAATTTTGTTAAGCATTATTTATTTTGAATACCAAAGGCTATGTCTACATGCGCAAAAGAGGCTGACTAAATTCAAAATGCTGACAGGTTCAGTTAAACTAGCTGAAGGGAGTAAGTGGAAAAGGGGGGAGTAATTTTAACAAATACCAAAAATCCAATTTAGCTGAATTGTTGAACCCATTCAACACTTGTTTCAGGTGTTTGTTGGTAAAGCTAATGTCTGCATTAATGCCTTTCTTTTAAAGAAAAAAAATGCACAAAGGAATAAATTGGGGTGATCTTAATATAGCATCCAAGACAATAGCGGGCGTAGAAGAGGCATTGAGTAAATAATTGTTAAACAATTAAACTGCCAGAATATCTCTTTAAAATAATAACCTAACCTCTCACAACCCCTCTAACTGCCACTCCAGAAGCTAGCATTGGGGTGGGGAGAGGCTTAGTCATATTTCTAGGGACAGAGCAAAAGTAAAATAGTCTTTTAGGTTTTTTGTTTGTTTTTCTAGAAACATTTCATTATCAGTTCTGCAACTTAGCATTTCATAATGCCTGTATTTTTGTTAGCCTCTCTATTAGACTTCATGAAGATGCAAATAAAAGGATCAAGAATTTCTTTAGAAAAAAGAATACAGAACATAATAACAACATTTTACTTCAGCAGTGTCATAATTTATTGGATCTTTAATAATGTAACTGTTGCAGAATGAACAAAAGTCACCTTTATCACCTTTATGATAATGACAGTTTTTCTTTCTCTCTCACTAATATAAGATCAGTCCTAGTCATACAGAGGTCAATGTTTTCATTATTTAGTACTGGGGTATGATTTAGATGTCTTTTCTTATATATCTAGTGCTTTCTCCCAGATATTTTCCCAAGCTTCAGATAACATGATTATGGACATAAAGAAATTTGGAGTGCATTTCCCTCAGCCTCCCCTTCATTCCAGGTCATACAAAAATAAAGTGCAACTGGTATGCTGCCTGTGCTCACAGGAACTATGATGAATGAATCTTAGATCCACTAAAAACAGGTGATTTTTTTAAAAACCCACCACCCTGACTTCTGCACTCAGAACATATTTAAAGAAAAGTAAAAATGGGGTTCAAAGGTACGTGAAAACTGTTTAAAGCATTGAGAAACAAGAGTGCCATCCAATAGCACTCAACCTACACTAACTTTATGTAAAATATCTATATTTTGGATGTCACACTATGCACATAGTACAAGCTATGAGAAAATCCAGGGAAGGAATCTATTTAACCTATGTTTATCACATCTCAAGACTCACCTAAATGAAGGAGTTAAGGAACCCAAAGCACTAATCTGAAAGAATATAAGCATCCCTAAGCATTACTTACAATCACCAAGACTTGGAAGCAGCCAAAGAGTCCACCAGTAAATCAGCAGATAAAACCACAAGGGCACATTTACACAATGGAATACTACTTGGCTGTCAAAAAAAGAAAAAATTACCCTTTGTGACAAAGTGGATAGATCTGGAGAACTTTATGCTAAGTGAAATAAGCCAATCAGAGAAAGACAAATACCATACGATTTCACTCATATATGGAATCTAATGAACAAACTGAACTAACAAGCAAAATAAAGGCAGACTCATAGAGAGCAGGATGACAACTGCGGGGGGAAGGATTGAGCAAAAAAGGAAAAAGGACTCCTGGACATGAACAGGAGTCTGCTGGGGAGAGGAGGGTATAAGGGAACTAAATGGTAATGGAAAAAATACAATAAAAATGAAGTTAAGTGGATGACTTCACATGTCTGTAGTTCTTAAACTTGAGGATAAATAATACCTAGAAGTTATGTTAAAATGCATATTCACAGATATTGCCCTCAAAAACCTGAACTGGCTAATTTGAAAGAGAGCCAATTAGTCCACATTTTTAATGCAGATCTTCAAGTGACTTCAATGTAGCTGGTCAGCAGGCCACTCTTAGAAAAATACCAGCAAACACAGTGTGTGTTAGAGTAGCCTAAAAAAGTCATTGATCTTTCACTAATGCTAGAAATTTTTCATTTGAAAGTCAGATTCCCTTGGAGTACCAGAGTAGACACTATGCCAAAGGGTGTAAAATTCACTCCACTTGACAGCAGATTTGGTTGGGAGAGGCACAGCAGATAATTGGAAGGCAAATTATAAATCTCCTAATTTGCTGTTTTGATCCTATCCTATTCTTTCTAATAAACCACATGGTCCCTGAAGGCATGGTCATATCTAAGAAAAAGTTTTCAAAGGTAATTCTTCAAAATGTGTTCACTAGAGAGAG
This sequence comes from Pteronotus mesoamericanus, assembly GCF_021234165.1. Taxonomy (NCBI): domain Eukaryota; kingdom Metazoa; phylum Chordata; class Mammalia; order Chiroptera; family Mormoopidae; genus Pteronotus; species Pteronotus mesoamericanus. The sequence continues at coordinate 2,555,463 of NW_026555150.1, forward strand.
AATGATAACATGTCAGATCTACAGAGGTACTGAAGGATCATGGGGTCCAACCTAATTCTTTGATATCTACCACTACTGTCCACTGGGCTGCTCCTTGATTGACTTTCCTCTTTGTCCTAGAAATTGATCCCTTTTGTCTCACTTTTATAATATCATTTCTTGATTACTGTCATTGATAACCTCCATGTCCCTAGCCACTTTATAACCCTGGTTTGCAGTAGCATCATTTAGTTGCTGTTTGAGAACTAGCTTGATCACTGACCCATTTGATTTACTGGCCATTGACCTTTTACCACTTTGCTTAACCCTCTAGTTGCTCTGGTATGACATTCTACTCTATTTTTTCTTAAATTAACACCCTGTAAAAACTCCATCTGGTATAATTACCCTCTCTGGATAAACGAGAGATAGTAAAGGGTGTCAATTACCACATATAATAGGGTTCCAGGAGCTAGGAATGCTCCTCCTCTATCCCTGGTTTCTTTCTTTCTTTTTTCCCCCACTGAACTTAACTTCATTCATTCATTCATTCATTTGTATTATTCAAATACATTTGTCTCCATTTCCCCACCACCACTTTCCATTGCCCAACCAACCACCACCTCCCTCCCTCGATCTTTTCCCACTTCAGCTTTGTCTATGAGACCTTGATAGAAGTTCTTTGATTTCACTTTCCCCTTTCTTTTCCCAATTACCCCCTCATACCATCCCTCCTCTTACTGTCAGTTTCTTTTTTCTTTCAGTGTTGCTGGTTATATTTTTCTTGCTTGTTTTTTTTGTTCATTAGGTTCCACTAATAGTTGAGATCATATGGTATTTGTCATTCATCACCAGGTTTATATCACTTAGCATAATCCTCTCCAGTTCTATCCATGCTGTTGCAAATGGTAGTAGCTCTTTCTTTCTTTCTTTCTGCTGCATAGTATTCCATTGTGTAAATGTACCATAGTTTTTTGATCCACTCATTTACTGATGGGCACTTAGGTTGCTCTTAGCACTTGGCTATTGTAAATTGTCCTACTATGAACATTGGGGTGCATAGGTTCTTTTGAATTGGTGTCTTGAGATTCTTAGGGTATACCCAGAAGAAGAATTGTGGGGCAAAAGGCAGTTCCACTTTTAGTTTTTCAGGGAAATTATAAACTGTTTTCCCGAGTGGCTGCACCAACCAACATTCCTGCCAACAGAGTACTGGAGTTCCCTTTTCTCCACACCCTCACCCACACCTATTGTTTGTTGATTTCTTTATGATGGCCATTCTGACCGGTGTGAAGTGGTATTTCATTGTGGTTATAATTTGCATTTTTCTGATGGATAGTGATGATGAGCATCCTTTCATATGTCTCTGGGCTCTGTGTATATCCTCCTTGGAGAAGTGTCTGTTCAGATCCTTTGCCCATTTTTTATTTGGATGGTTCATCTTCCTGGAGAGGAGTCGTGTGAGTTATTTATATATTTTGGAGATCAAACCTTTGAGGTATCATTGGAAAATATATATTTCTCATACGGTCAGCTCCCTTTTCATTTTGCTGATGTTTTCTTTAGCCATGCAAAAGCTTCTTTTGATGATGTCCCATTTTCTTATTCTTTCCTTTATGTCCCTTGCTCTAGGGACATATCAGAAAAAATATTGCTGTGTGGGATATCTGAGAGTTTCCTGCCTATGTTCTCCTTTAGGGCATCTATGGTGTCGTGACTTCTATTTAAGCATTTTACCCATCTTGAGTTTACTTTTGTGTATGGTGTCAGTTGGTGGGCAAATTTCAATTTTTTGCAAGTAGCTGTCCATCTCTCCCAACAACATTTGTTGAAGAGGCTATATTTATTCCATTTATACTCTGTGCCCTTTTTTGAATATTAATTGACCATAGAGACATAGGTTTAGTTCTGGGCTCTCTATTCTGTTCTAATGATCTATGTGTCTGTCCTTATGCCAGTACCAGACTATTTTCATTACAGTGGCCTTATAATAGAGTTGGATGTCAGTTATTGTGATCCCTCCTACTTTGTTCTTCTTTCTAAAAATGCTGCAGCTATTCATCCTGGTTTATGGTTCCATATAAATTTTTGAAATATTTGTTCTATATCTGTGAAATACAGCATTGGTACTTTAAGAGGGATTCTGTTTAATCTATAAATTGCTTTGGGTAGTACGGACATTTTCATGATGTTAATTCTTACACTCCATGAGCATGGTATATGCTTTCATTTAGTTGTGTCTTCCTTAAATTCTTTCTTCAGTGTTGTATAGTTTTCTGCATACAGGTCTTTTACCTCCTTGATTAAATTTATTTCTCTTGCTACCATAGCAAATGGGATTGTTTTTCCTCATTTCTGATTCTGATATTTCATTGTTGGTATACAAAAATACCTTTGATTTTTGAATGTTGACTTTCTGCCTTGCTGTTTGGCCAAATTCACTTATTAGGTCAGGAAGTTTGTGGGGGAGTCTATGAGGTTTTCTATGTACACTATCATGTCATCTGCAAACAATGATAGTTTTACTTCCTCCTTTCCAGTTTGGATGCCTTTTATTTCTTTTTCTTGTGTGAGTATTGTCGCAAGGACTTCCAATACTATGTAGAAAAGGAGTGGTGAAAGCAGACATCCTTGTCTTGTTCCTGATCTTAGTGGAAAAGCTTTTAGGTTTTGCCCACTGAGTATGAGGTTGGCTGTAGGTTTTTCATATATGGCTTTTATTATTTTGAAGTATGTTCCCTTTATTCCCAGTGTGCTGAGTGTTTTTGTCATAAATGGGTGCTGTACCTTATGAAATGTTTTCTCTGTATCTATTCATATGATCATGTGGTTTTTGTCTTTCCTTTTGTTTATGTGATGTATTACATTTATTGATTTGCGAATATTGAACCATCCTTTCATCCCTGGGATGAATCCTACTTGTTCATGGTGGATGATATTTCTAATGTATTGCTGGATGCGGGTTGCCAATATTTTTTTGAGGATTTTAATGTCTATGTTCATCAGGATATTGGCCTGTAGTTTTCTTTCTTGGTTCTATCTTTACCTAGTTTTAGTATTAGGATGATGCTGGCCTCATAAAAAGAGTTTAGGAGTTTTCCCTTTTCTTGGATTTTTTTGGAATAGTCTGAGAAGGACAGGGGTTACTTTTTCCTTTTATATTCTGTAAAATTCCCCTGTGACACCATCCGGTCCAGCTTTTGTGTGCTGGGAGTGTTTTGATTACTGATGAAATTTCACCACCTGTTCTCAGTCTTTTCAGGTTTTCTTCATCTTCTTCACTCAATGTTGGAAGGTTAAACTTTTCTAGAAATTTGTCCATTTCATCGATCTTTTCAAATTTTTTGGTATGTAATTGTTCATAGTAATTTTTTACAATCCTTTGTGTTTCTATAGTATCAGTTGTTATTTCTCCTCTTTCATTTTTGATAATATTTATTCATTCATCTCCCCTTTTCTTGATGAGTCTGCTTAAAGGTTTGTCAATTTTGTTTCTCTTTTTAAATAACCAGCTCCTGGATTGGTTGATCCTTTGAATTGTTCGTTAGTCTCCGTGTCATTCAGTTCTGCTCTGATCTTGATTATTTCCTTCCTTCTACTTGCTCTGTACTTTGTCTCTTGTTGTTTCTCGAGTTCTTGAAGCTGGAAGGTTAGGTCCTTTATTTGAAATGTTTCTATCTTTTTAAGGTAGGCCTGTGTTGCTACGAACTTCCCTCTCAAGACTGCCTTCACTATGTCCCATAGGTTTTGGACTGTTGTGTGTTCATTTTCATTTGCTTCCAGAAACTTTTTGATTTCTTCTTTGATCTCATTATTGACCCATTCAATGTTTAATAGTGCATTATTTAGTCTCCATGATTTTGAATGCTTTTAAGTTTTTTCCTTGAGGTTGATTTCTAGTTTCAAGCCCTTGTGGTCCGAGAAAATGCTTTCTATGGTTTCAGTTTTCTTGAATTTGTTGAGGCTTGTTTTGTGGCTATCATGTGGTCTATCTTTGAAAATGTTCCACGTGCATTTGAAAAGAAGTGTATTTTTATTCTTTGGGATGAAAGATTCTATATATGTCAGTTAAGTCCATTTGATCTAATGTGTCGTTCAGTTCCACAACATCCTTGTTGATGTTTTGTTTGGAAGATCTGTCCATTGTTGACAGTGGGGTGTTAAAATCCCCTACTATCAGTGTGTTACTGTCTAGATCTTTCTTGAAGTCCTCCAACATTTCCTCATATATTTCGGTGCTCCTATGTTTGGTGCCTATAGGTTTACAATGTTTATGTCTTCTTGATGGATGCTTCCTTTGACTACAATGAAGTATCCTGCAGTGACACCTCTGATGGCTTTGGTTTTGAAATCTATTTTGTTTGATATAAGCATTACTACCCCTGCTCTTTTCTCCTGTCCATTGCCTTAGGACATTTTTTTCCATTCTTTTACTTTCAGTTGGTGTAGGTTTTTTTTTTTCCGAGGTGGTTCTTTTGAGGGCAGCATATGTGTGGGTCATGTTTTCTTTTCCTCTCAGCTACCCTATGTCTTTTGATTGGGGCATTTAATCCATTGAGATTTAAAGTAATTATTGATAAGAACTTATTAATTTTTTCCCTTTGTATGTGTGTTCCCTTATTTCTCATTCTTTTTCTACGTCTTTTTTTTTTCCTTTGGTATTATCACTGCTTTTTTCTTAAATTTTTTTAAAATTAATTAATTTATTTTTCCAAATACATTTATCTCTGCCCTCCCCCCACCACTTTCACCTGCCCCGTCTCCCTCTCCCTCCCTCAATCCTTCCCCAAATTGGTTTGTCCATGAGTCCTTGCTATATGTTCCTTTACTTGCCCCTTCCCTTCCTTTTCCCGTGCCCCCCCTCCTTCTCTATCGTCTCTGTTGGTTTCTTTTCCTTTCAGTGTTGTTAGTCTTATTTACCTTGCATCATTGTTTTGTCAGTTAGATTCCGCTTATAGGTGCGATCATATGGTATTTGTCTTTCACTGCCTGGCTTATTTCGCTTAGCATAATGCTCTCTAGTTCCATCCATGCTGTCGCGAAGTTTAGTAGTTCTTATTTTCTTCCTGCTGCATAGTATTCCATTGTGTAAATGTACCATCATTTTTTGATCCAATCATCTACTGATGGACATTTAGGTTGCTTCCAACACTTGGCTATTGTCAATTGTGCTGCTATGAACATTGGGGTGCATAGGTTCTTCTGTATTGGTGTTTTGGTGTTCTTAGGGTATAGTTCCAGCACGGGAATCACTGGATCGATAGGCAGTTCCATTTTCAGCTTTTGGAGGAAATTCCACACTGCTTTCCACAGAGGTTGCACCAGTCTGCATTCCCACCAACAGTGTACTAGGGTTCCCTATTCTCCACAGCCTCGCCAGCACCTGTTGTTTGTTGATCTGTTTCTGATGACCATTCTGACCGGTGTGAGGTGGTACCTCATGGTGGTTTTGATCTGCATTTCTCTGATGGCTAGTGATGCTGAGCATCCTTTCAAATGTCTCTGGGCCCTCTGTATCTCTTCCTTGGAAAAGATTCTGCCCAGGTCCTTTGCCCATTTTTTGATTGGATCATTTGTCTTCTTGGAGCGAAGTCGAGTGAGTTCTTTATATATCTTGGAGGGCAAACCTCTATCTGATGTATCATTAGCGAATATATTTTCCCATAGCGTTGACTCCCCTTTCATTTTGCTGATGTTTTCTTTAGCCGTGCAGAAGCTTCTTATTTTAATGACGTCTCACTTGTTTACTCTTTCCTTTCTGTCCCTTTCTTTAGGAGACATATCGGTGAAAAAATATCTGCTTGGGATATCTAAGAGTTTCCTGCCAATGTTCTCCTCTAGGACTTTGATGGTGTTGTGAACTTATATTTAAGTCTTTTATCCATCTTGAGTTTACTTTTGTGTATGATGTCAGTTGCTGATCAAGTTTCAATTTTTTGCATGTAGCTTTCCAGCTGTCCCAACAGTATTTGTTGAAGAAGCTATTATTGCTCCATTTTATGCTTCTGCCCCTTTTGTCAAATATTAGTTGCCCATACAGACCTGGGCTTATTTCTGGGCTTTCTATTCTGTTCCACTGGTCTATGGGTCTGTTCTTGTGCCAGTACCAGATTGTTTTGAGTATAGTGGCTTTGTAATATAATTTGAAGTCTCATATTGTGATCCCTCCTACTTTGTTTTTCTTTCTCATAATTGCTGTGGCTATTCGGGGTCTTTTCAAATTTTTTAAATGTCTGTTCTATTTCTGTGAAATACATCATTGGTATCCTAATAGGGATTGCGTTGAATCTATAAATTCCTTAGGGTAGTATGGACATTTTGATGATATTAATTCTTCCAATCCATGAGCATGCTATATCTTCCACTTATTTGTGTCTTCCTTAATTTCTTTCTTCAATGTTGTATAGTTTTCTGTGTACAGGTCTTTTACCTCCTTGGTTAAATTTTTTCCTAGTTACTTTATTTTTATTATTGCTGTATCGAATGGTATTTTTTTCTGATTTTTTTTCTTTGTCTTCTTACAGCAGTCCCTTTAGTATATCTTGCAATGCTGGTTAGGTGGAGGTGTATTCTTTTAGCCTTCTTTTGTCTGAGATAGTCCTCACCTTCCATTTTAATTGAGAGTCTTGCTGGGTAGACCAGTCTTGGTTGCAGGCCTTTGCTTTTCATGATTTGGAATATCTTGCCCTTCCCTTCTGGCTTGTAGTGTTTCTCTTGAGAAGTCATCTGCTATCCGTTCTGAGGTTCCCTTGTATATTACAACACTTTTCTCCTTTTCTGCCTTAAGGATTCTCTCTTTGTCTTTGATATTTGCCATTTTATTTATAATGTGTCTTGGAGTGGGCCTCATTGGGTTTTTCTTGAATGGGACCCTCTGCCCTTCCTGGACTTGTGTGACTTTTTCTCTCCTCCAATTAGGGAAGTTTTCCATCATGACTTTTTCAAACAGGTTCTGTATCCCTTCCTCCTCCTCTTCTCCTTCTGGTATCCCTACTATATGGATATTACTATGTTTCAGGTTGTCCTGCATTTCCCTAAATGCTTCTTCATTCTTTTTGAGTCTTTTTTTCATTTTATTGCTCTTTCTGGGTACCTTTCTCTATCCTGTCCTCCAGCTCGCTGTTTGAATCCTCTGCTCATCTAGCCTGCTTTTGATTCCTTCTACTGTGTTCTTCAATTCAGAAATGTATTCTTCATTTCTTGCCTCTTATCGATTGTTTCTATGTCCTTTTTCATGCCGATATGGTTTCCTGCACTTTCCTCATACTGGCCATGTAGTTTTTTGTAATTCTCTCTGAGCTCACTGAGCTCATTGAGCTTCCTTGGAACCATTGTGTTGAACTCAGTATCTGATAATTTACTTGCTTCTGTTTCATTTAGTTCTCTTTCTGAGGATTCCTCCTTTTCCTTCAATGGGGGGCTGTTTTTTTGTCTTCCCATATTGTGAGACTCTCTTAAATTGTTCTGTTTTAACTTTTTGGCTTTGTGCTGTGAACTTCTATTGTACAAGACCTGTGAGAGTCAGTGGTGCAGTCATCTTGATCTACTGAACTTGCTGCTCTTTGGATGCTATTTAGGTTGACTTTCTGAAAATAATTGGGTTTTGATTGTTATTTGGTCATTTTTTTTAAGTCCTACCCTCCAGGTAGTTGACAAAATGTCACTCTTCCCACCATGTCTTGTGTATTTTTCTGCAGATGCTGCCAGGACAACACCACAAACTTAGGAAACAAACCCACATCTGCAAAAAGGACTCCCTGCTGCAATCCCACTATCAGCAGCAAATGAACCAGTATTAATAAGGTTGTAAAGAGATTAAGACTATTATAAGAAAGGATAGAAATAAATTATTTGCATAAGAGCTAATGAGTTAATATGTACCAAATTGATGGACCCAAAATGAACGTTAAAAAGCTATGTAGAAAAGACAATATTGCAAATCATGGAGAAGACTACAGTGGCTTTTGTGTCAGTAGACTCTAGTATTTACCACTGCTTTTTCTTTCTAGATCTGCCTCTGGTGATGTCAGATGTTGACCCCATCTGAACTTAGTCAGTCTGTTCGAGACTTCCAGGAATATGCTGTCTGTGGCTTTCTTCTTCAGTTGTTAATCTAGTCACTCTGCACTCAACAGTCAAGCTTAGACACCACAGAGCGGGGCAGAGTCCCTCCTAGGGGGTGTATTTTGTCCTCTCATGCTGCTGCCACTCAGCCTGAGCCAGATGGCTGCTCCCACATGGGGAAGAGTCAGCAGTGGAATCCCGCTAGCTCTCTCCATTCTTTCCACAAAGCCTCCATCTCCAGTCTCACCTCAGGTTCCTCTAGACCACTCTGTGCCACCTTTAACCAGGGATCTACTATCTATGACTACTTCTCTGTACTCAGCAGTCAGGCTTAGGAATCTCAAGGCCAGTACAGAGTACCTCATGGGGACAGAGCTATTGTTTCCTCTCATGCTCCTCTCAGGGGAGTGGTGTGCCTGAGCAAGATTGCTGCAGCTGTATGGGAGATGATTCAGCATGGGGTCCCGCTGGCTATTCCCTCAGTTCTCTCCCTAAAGCCTTGTTCCCCAGTCTCTTCTCAGGCAACTCTAGCCCACTCTGCCCTCGCTTTTGCCAGAGACCAGGGTAAGTGACTGCAAATAACAATTCATGCATTGGCCCTTGAAACAGCTCTTTGGGTCTCCAGCCACCCATCTCTGGCAGATAGCCACCCTGCTGCTTTTCGCAGCTGGCTGTTATCTGTGTATTTTGGGGGCTCTGGTCCTGTAGGCTGGAGATCCCTGCTGATGGTTTAGACACCACTCTTCTCAGGGGGATCCAACTGGTTGTTTTAATACCCCTCTGGTGCTACTGCCCGTGGTCACCCAGCCCATCTTCTCAAGTTTCTACTGCACTCCTTACCAGTCAGGTTGTGCTGAATGTGATTCTTCTGTTTGTCCGAGGTTATAAGGCCTCTCAATCACTTTTGTTCAGTGTTTTGTTCCAGGTGATTTCTCCACAATTGAGTTGTAATTCCATATTGGTCCTGGGAAGAGGTCAGTATGACTTCTATTCATGCCTCTGCCATCTTGCCTCTACTCTATCCCTGGTTTCTTAATCCTATCTATGGCTTCTGATAAATGGTTTCATAGCATCCCATTGATCAAACACTTGGATTGCTGCTCCAAACATTCTGGGGCTTGGCTATAAAATCACTGATGCTTAGGAATCCTACCCTTTCTAATAAAACAACAAACTTTCAAAGCTCCACATTTTACTTGAAGACTATTTGATGCACTTAGCATTTGAAATGGTTGGTCACTTCCTCCTCCTTGAAACACTTTGTTCCTTTGCCTTCCAGCATAAAACTTCCATACTTTTTTGGTAAAAATGGAGTTTCTCAGATTGAAGCAGAGGTAGGAGTTGGTGACGATGAACCATGCCCCCTGATGCTCCCACTTTAATTTTCTTACCCATAATCGTCTTCTACTAATTCGGTATAATCCCATGGCTTCTAGAAGTTTTAAAAGTACAAACTATGAGAAAACATGTCCTAAAACATTTCTAGGTAATACTTCTATTACTTGCATTTTAGATCACTTGGGCTGAATTAAATTCTGTCTCAAAAATCGGATGACTGTCACTAATCACAGAATTAGATGTGTTTTACACACACACATATGTGCATCAAGTTGGGAAGCACATATTTCCCTTTCCATTAGAAAAAGTGAGTAAAAATGGCAGTAATAATTAGTAACTAACACTTATAGGGCAAGGCTATGTTAGGCACTATAGTAAGTGCTTTAGCATCTATGCCTCATTTATTGTTCACAGCAACCATGCTGGATAAGTATAACTACCCCTATTTCACAGATGATGAATCTGATGTGGAAGAGTTTAAGCAGTTTGCCCAAGTGACAGATTTTCACGCAACTCTCACTGATCCTAAAGCCTTTTTTTTGTTTGTTTTAACATACCATGGAGTACTGAAATACTAGTTCAATAGACTCTCTAAAAAGAATTTCCTTGAAATTCTATATTTGTCACCAGAAAAGACAATACAGTAGAAAAGCAAGAAGATTTGAAAATAAAAGCTGAGCCAAGTAGCATTGGGGGGAAAAATAACAAGTTGGGTGTTTCAAAGCAAAGGAGTCCAATGTGCCACAAATCTTTTCAATATTGAACCACTCATCATTCTCTCTAATCAGCATCAATACAGACATTTTGGGTTTCACTTTTGATATGAATGTGAAAACTCTGAGTTTAGTATTTCAACACAGCTGTTTCAAGGCCCCAAGGGAAGGGCACTGAGAAAGAAGGCAATGTGGGCATCCTGGATATCTTGCCAGATGGTTCCTCTCCACATTAGATTCTCCTCAGCATATTTTATTTACTTAACCCTATCCTGTCTGGTCTCTCTCTCTCTCTCACAAACACACACACACACACACACATACCAGTTTCCTTCCAAAGGCAATTTTTCCCAGATCCTTGTGGAATTTGACATCATGTATTCTAATTTCATAAATAATAGGTCAGCTTTTTTTTATACCCACAGTCATTTAACTGCCTCTCCAGCAGGAGTTTTTCCTTCACTTTATCCTTTATTTATTTCTGTAAGTTCTCAACCTGCTGTTGGTTCTTCACTCACTTCTCAATCTCTCTCTCTCTCTCCACCCTCCCATGCCTCCTTCCCTCCAACCCCATGGTCTTCGGGAATCTTCTGTTTCTAACCCTCTAATGACCTTCCTTTCTCTCCTTTCCAGCAAATTCTCTGTTTGCCTGGTGTTGAAAGTATCACTTGTCTTAACCTTCCTTCCATGTAGGAAGCTATGATTGAATTGCCTGTATGGGTCTGAATCCTATCCAAGTTGATGCATTCCCTCAACTTTTTTTTCTTTAACTTTTTTATTGTTCAAATACATATGTTTCCAATTTCCCACCACCACTTTCCCCTACCCCACCCACTCCCACCTCCTGCCCTCAATCCTTTCCCATTTTGGCTTTGTCCATGGGTCCTTGATATATGTTCCTTGATTTGACCCTTCACCTTCTTTTCCCTGTTACCCTCCTCCTTCTTTCCCTCTTGTTACTGTCAGTTTCTTTTTTCTTTCAATGTTGCTGATTATATTTTATTTGCTTTTTAGTTTTGTTGATTAGGTTCCACTTACAGGTGAGATCATATTGTATTTGTATTTTACCACCTGGCTTATTTCACTTAGTATAATGCTTTCCAATTCCATCCATGCTTCTGTGAAGGGTAGTAGCTCTTTCTTTCTTTCTTTCTGCTGTGTAGTAGTCCATTGTGTAAATGTAGCATAGTTTTTTGATACACTTTCTTACTGATAGGCATTTAGGTTGCTTCTGGCAATTGGCTATTGTAAATTGTGCTGCTATGAACATTGGGGTGCATAGGTTCTTTTGATTTGGTATTTTGGGATGCTTAGGGTTTAATCCCAGCAGTGGAATCACTGAGTCAAAAGGCAGTTCCATTTTCAGCTTTTGGAGGAAATTCCACACTGCTTTCCACAGTGGCTGCACCAGTCTGCATTCCCACCAACAGTGTACTAGGGTTCCCTTTTCTCCACAACCTTGCCAGCACCCGTTGTTCGTTGATTTCTTTATCATGACCATTCTGATTGGTGTCAAATGGTATCTCATTGTGGTTTTAATTTGCATTTCTCCGATGGCTAGTAATGATGAGCATCCTCTCATATGTCTCTGGGCCCTCTGTATGTCCTCCTTGGAGAAGCGTCTGCCCAGGTCCTTTGCCCATTTTTTGATTGGATCGTTTGTCTTCTTGGAGCACAGTCGAGTGAGTTCTTTATGTATCTTGGAGATCAAACCTCTATCTGATGTATCATTAGCGAATATATTTTCCCATATGGTTGACTCCCTTTTCATTTTGCTGATGTTTTCTTTAGATGTGCAGACTCTTCTTATTTTGATAAGGTCCCACTTGTTTATTCTTTCCTTTATGTCCCTTGATTTAGGAGACATATCAGTGAAGAAAACTGCTGTGTGGGATATCAGAGAGTTTCCTGCCAATGTTCTCCTCTAGGACTTGATGGTGTTGCGACTTATATTTAAGTCTTTTCTCCATCTTGCGTTTATTTTTGTATATGGTGTCACCTGATGATTGAATTTCAATTTTTTGCATGTAGCCGTCCAGCTCTCCCAACACCATTTGTTGAAGAGGCTATTATTGCTCCATTTTATGCTTCTGCCCCCTTTGTCAAATATTAGATGCCCATACAATCCTGAGCTTATTTCTGGGCTTTCTATTCTATTCCACTGGTCTATGGGTCTGCTCTTGTGCCAGTACCAGATTGTTTTTAGTATAGTGGCTTTGTAGTAGAGTTTGATGTCCGGTATTGTGATCCCTCCTACTTTGTGTTTCTTTCTCAAAATTGCTGCAGCTATTTGGGGTCGTTTATGGTTCCATATAAATTTTTGAAATGTCTATTCTCTTTCTGTGAAGTACATCATTGGTATCTAAATAAGGATTGCGTTGAATCTATAAATTGCTTTGGGTAGTATGGACATTTTGATGATATTAATTCTTGCAATCCATGAGCACGGTATATGTTTCCATTTATTTCTCTCTTCCTTAATTTCTTTTTTCAATGTTGTATAGTTTTCTGCATACAGGTCTTTTACGTCTTTGGTTAAATTTATGCCTAGGTACTTTATTTTTCTTCTTGCTATATCGAATGGTATTTTTTTTCTGATTTCTTCTTCTTCTATTGCATTGCTGGTATACAAAAATGCCTTTGATTTCTGAATGTTGACTTTGTATCCTGCTGTTTTGCCAAATTCACTTATTAGGTTAAGGAGTTTTTGGTAGAGTCTACAGGCTTCTCTATGTACACTATCATGTCATCTGCAAACAAGGATAGCTTTACTTCCTCCTTTCCTATTTGGATGCCTTTTAACTCTTTCTCTTGTCTGACCACTGTGGCTAGGACTTCCAATACGATGTTGAAAAGAAGCGGTGAGAACAGACATCCTTGTCGTGTTCCCGATCTTAGTGGGAAAGCTTTCAGTTTTTGCCCATTGAGTATGATATTAGCTGTAGGTTTTTCATATATGGCCTTTATTACGTTGAGGAATGCCCCATTAATTCCAATTTTGCTGAGTGTTTTGATGATAAATGGGTGCTGTACCTTATCGAATGCTTTTTCTGCATCTATCGAGATGATCATGTGGTTTTTGTATTTTCTTTTACTTATGTGATGTATCATGTTTACTGATTTGCATATATTGAACCATCCATCCCTGCATGCCTGGGATGGATCCCACTTGATCGTGGTGGATACTCTTTTTAATGTATTGCTGGATGCGGTTTGCCAATATTTGGTTGAGGATTTTAGTATCTATGTTCATCAGCGAAATTGGCCTGTAGTTTTCTTTCCTGGTAGGGTCTTTATCTGGTTTTGGGATCAGGGTGATGCTGGCCTCATGGAAAGTGTCTGGGAGTCTTCCGTCCTCTTGGATTTTTGGAATAGTCTGAGAAGGACAGGGGTTAACTCTTCCGTAAATGTTTTGTAAAATTCTCATATGAAACCGACCAGCCCTGGGCTTTTGTGTGCCGGGAGTTTCTTGATGACTGCTTCAATTTCCCCAGCTGTTATCGATCTGTTCAAGCTTTCTGTTTCTTCCTCCTGCAGTGTTGGAAGATTATACTTTTCTAAAAATGTGTCCATTTCATCAAGGTTTTCAAATTTATTGGCATATAATTGTTGATAGTAGTTTCTGAAGATCCTTTGTATTTCTGTGGTATGACTTGTTATTTCTCCTCTTTCGTTTCTGATATTATTAATTTGGTTCCTCTCTCTTTTATTCTTGATGAGTCTGCTTAAAGGCTTGCCAATTTCATTTATCTTTTCAAAGAACCAGCTTCTGGATTGGTTGATCCTCTGAATTGTTCTTTTCGTCTCTATGTCATTCAGTTCTGCTCTAATCTTGACTATTTCCTTCCTTCTACTTGCTCTTGGATTTATTTGTTGTTGTTTCTCCAGTTCTTGAAGTTGTAGTGTTAGGTCTTTTATTTGAAATGTTTCTGTCTTTTTTAGGTAAGCCTGTATTGCTATGAACTTCCCTCTCAGGACCGCCTTTGCGGTGTCCCATAGGTTTTGGACTGTTGTCTGTTCATTTTCATTTGTTTCCAGAAATTTTTTGATTTCTTCTCTTATCTCATTATTGACCCATTCATGTTCATTAGTCTACTGTTGAGTCTCCATGAGTTTTCAAGTTTTTGAACTTTCTCTTTGAGGTTGATTTCCAGTTTCAATCCCTTGTAGTCTGAGAAAAAGTTTGGCATTATTTCAATTTTCCAGAATTTTCTGAGGTTTGCTTTGTGTCCTATCATGTGGTCTATCTTTGAAAAACTGCCATGAGCATTTGAAAAGAATGTGTATTTTTGTTTTTTGGGATGGAAGGTTCTATACATGTCTGTTAAGTCTCTTTGATTCAGTGTGTCATTCAGGGCCACAATATGTTTATTAATGTTTTGTTTGGAAGATCTGTCCATTTTTGACAGTGGGGTGTTGAAATCCCCTATCAGTGTGTTGCTGTCTATATCTTTTTTGAAGTCATCCAACAATTATCTTATAAAGTTGGGGGCTCCTATATTGGGAGCATATAAGTTTACAATGTTGATGTCTTCTTGATAGATTCTTCCTTTAAGTATTTTAAAGTGTCCCTCTGGGCCTCTCTTTATGGCCTTTGTTTTGTAATCTACTTTGTCTGATACAAGTATGGCAACCCTGGACTTTTTCTCATGCCCATTTGCTTAGAATATTTTTTTCCATCCCTTTACTTTCAATCTGTGTAGGTCTCTTGCTCTGAGGTGGGTCTCTTGTAGGCAGCATATGTGTGGGTCATGTTTTCTTATCCATTCAGCTAACCTGTGTCTTTTGATTGGGGCATTTAGTCCATTCATGTTGAGAGATATTACTGATAGAAACTTACTCATCTTTTATCTTTGTACCTGTGTTCCTCTCTCTCTCTCTTTCTTTTCCTTTATCTGCTTAAACCAGTCCCCTTAGCATATCTTGGAGTGCTGGTTTGGTAGAGATGTATTCTTTTAGCCTTCTCTTGTCTGGGAAACTCCGTATTTCTCCTTCTGTATTACTGGAGAGCTTAGCTGGATAGAGCAGCCTTGGCTGTAGTCCCTTACTTTTCATGGCTTGGAATATTTGTTGCCATTCCCTTCTGGCTTGTAATGTTTCTGTTGAGAAGTAAGCTCCTCAGCATATCGGGGCCCCCTTGTATGTTACTTTCTCCTTCTCCCTTGTTGCCTTGAGGATTCTCTCTTTGTCTTTGACATTTGCCATTTTAATGATGATGTGTCTTGGAGTAGACCTCCTTGAGTCCCTCTTGAGTGGGGTCCTCTTTGCCTCCTGGACCCATGAGAGCCTTTCTCTCCTCAAATTAGGGAAATTTTCCATCATTACTTTTTGAGGAGGTTCTCTATTCCTTGCTCCTCTTCTTCTCCTTCAGGTATCCCTATTATACGGATATTATTGCGTTTCAGGTTGTCCTGCACTTCTGTAAATGCCTCTTCATTCTTTTTGAGCTGTTTTTCCATTTCTTGTTCTTTCTGGGAGCTTCTTTCTACCTTGTCCTCCTTCTCACTGATTCGATCCTTGGCTTCATCCAGCCTGCTTTGGATTCCTTCTACTGTGTTCTTCAATTCAGAAATGGTGTTCTTCATATCCTCTTGTGTCTTCTTGATAGTTTCTATGTCCTTTTCCACACTTATATAGTTTGCTGTAAGATCCTGATAGTTTCTCTGCAGTTTCTCATAGTTCTCTTTGAGCTGGCTGAGCTCATTGAGCTTCCTTAGAACCATTGTTTTCAATTCAGTATCGGATAGTTCCGTTGCCTCTATTTCATTTATCTCTCTCTGTGGAGATTCCCCTTTTCTACTCATTTGGGGGGAACTTCTTTTTCTTCCCATTTTTGTGAGAGTCTGTTAAGTATTTTTGTCCTTTTCTTTCTGGGGCTGCCTCTCAAATGACATACATTTAGAAATGTGAAATATTTTATGTGGTTCCAACTTTTTACCTCTCAAACTCAAATATCTCCAGAATCCTTACAGCAGATACTGACATGTGAATTGGGTCAAGAAGAATCCAATAATGCAAGAGGGATGGGTGGGCCCTCTGCCAAATAATAGATATTCAAATTCAAGGTATATGACTCATATTTGTCATGTAGGCTTAAGTGATAGAAAAATAAAAACAAATATGGGAGCATCAGAAGCACTGGGTAGTGTTTGCTATTTTTACAATAGATGGTTAGAAGAGGCGATTCTAAGGAGTTGACATCTGAGCAAAGCTATAGGGATAGAACCATGCAACTATCTGGAGAAAATATGTTCCTAGTAGAGAGAACAGTTTGCCAAAAGTCCCAATGTAGGAGTGTTCCTGGTGTTTTCAGTGAGGCTGCATTAGGTTATGTTATTTTATAATACATTACCTCCCAAAATAGTGACTTTAAGACAAAAATTATTTTTCTCATTGTATCTGTGTTTTTATATATATATATATATATGTATATATGTATATATATATATATGTATATATATATATGATTTAACTATGTACCTTTGTCTCACAAGGCTATGATCATGGGGTTAGCTAGGATGCATTTATCTCAAGGCTCAAATTTGAGAGGACTCACTTCTTACATTATCCACATGGTTTTTGGCAGGATTCAGTTCTTGCAGGGTGTTGGACTGAAGACTTCAGTTCCTTCCTGGCTTTTGGTCAGAAGCCTCCCTCAGTCTCTTTGCATGTGGCCTTTTCCAAAGAAAAGCTTACCATGTGCCAGCTGGCTTTCTTCAGAGTAAACACTTGAGAGAGGAAGATAGAATCCAGATTCTGTATCCCAGTCTCTGGAGTGATATTCCATCACTTCGTCATATTCTATTTGTTAGAAACAAGTCACTAACTCCAGTCTCCACTCAAGGGGATAAGATAACACAAATATGTGGATACCAAAAGGCAAGGATCATTGGAGGCCATTTTAAAAAGACTACTTACTATAGAGATTGTTCTGGCTGAAGAGAATGAGCAAGGGATACAGTGATAGGAAATGAGGCCAAAGACATTGAGGAGGGATTAGAGTATGTACAGCTTTATAGCCCCTTGTATAGATCTGAATTTAAAAGAAACACCCTGGCTGCTTTTGGGAGAATGGACTATATGATAGCAAGGGCAGGAAAAGCAGTTATGAGACTATGGTAATAATCCAGGTGATATATGAAGGTGGCTTGGACCTGGGTAGTAGCAGTGGAGACTAGATATTCTGGATATCTTATGGATATGGAAAATAAAAAAGTCAAGGATGACTCCAAAATTTTTAATCTGAACAACTAGATTCATAAAATAAGCATTAAGTGAGATGAAAAATGCTGTGGGAGAAGCAGGTTTAGAGAAAAAAATCAAGATTTTGATATTTTGGACAGTAATTTTGAGATGTCTATTAGACAATGTTAGGTAGAAAGTAATATATATCTGTCTGTTGTTTAAGGAAATGTCCAGGATGAATATATAAATTTTGGCAAAATCAGCATAAAGATAGCATTAATGCCAGAAGACTGGATGACATCACCTATAGAGGGAATGTAGACAAAGACAGAAGACTTAGAACTGGGCTGTGGGACACTTCATTTGGAAATCTGGAAGAGGAGGAGGTAGCCAGCAAAAGAGACTGTAAGTAGCCAATAATGTAGAAGGAAAATTAGGAAGAATTTCCTGAGAAGAGAATTTATTTGCAATATCATTTTATTATTTTGACTTCAGGCATGAAGGTGCCTTGAGGATATAAAAATAAAAGTAACAGGTAATATTTAAGTGGATTTCTGCTCAGCCTCCTCAGTAAAGGTTGAAAAGTTAATAGCTTTAGTGCCAATGTGAGAGAAAAGAGGAGGAGAGGGAGAGGGAGAGAGAAGGGCAAGGAGGGGAGGAGAAGGGGAAGGGAGAGGACAAATAAGGTCTGTCCAGAAGGTATCCAGCCATGTAATATGAAAAAATAGAGACATTTATTGAAGAAGATACAACATACAAGAAACATTGTACATAGGACAATGACACCACAGTCTCCTTCAGAGTAGGCACCTTGGAACTTCACACAGTTCTCCCAATTGCCATCAGCTTCTCCATCAGATTCATATTTTCCTGAATCTCATAAACAGTCTGAGATCTCTTCCTTCTCAAAAGTGGTTTTAGTTTTGGGAAAAGCCAGAAGTCATAGGGAGCCAGATCTGGCTTCAGGGGGCCTGAATCACCTGGATGATTTGGTGTTTCACAAAAAAACCTCTGTATAAGATGTGATACATGAGTGGGAATGTCATCATGATGAAGCTGCCAATCACCAGTTTCCCATAGCTTCAGCCTTCTGAATCATCCAAACAGCTTCCATAAAGGAATGTTCAAGTTTAACGCAATATTTGATGCAGATTCATTGCTCTACTCAGTCATTTTGAATATGATGGCCACGCAGTACACATGCTCACTCAATAGTGCCTACCACCCCGACAGATGAGTACAGTGAAGTCATAGTTGTCCACACAGGCACATTCCAGTCCACTCTCCTTGGCTTCCAGGTTACATCAATGTTGCACAAACCATTCTCATTATATTCACAATGGCTGGACTTTTTTTGGACACACCTCATATTTCTTACATACAGGGGGATCACTCTATAAATGTTGAATGAATGAAAGAGTTGCAGAGCCATGGAAGATTTTTTTAATAGTGTTCCAGGGTCAGGCTTGAAGCAAGAGTGAGATATGTTAAATGAAGCATCAGTCTCAGAGGCATGGAATGAGTAATGCAAAGATATAGAATTCTGAAAACACCAGGACAAAACAATAGAAATCTGCTGTAAAAAGTGGAGCCTGGTGCATTACCTTAGAACTAAAGTGGCAGAGGAATAGGTAGTTAGAAATGGTTATACTGAGACATATTTTTAACCAAAAGCTGAAAGAATTTGGTGATGAATTAAATGTACTGTGAGAAAAAGGGAGAACTTACAGATGACTCCAAGTACTTTGGGTTCAACAACTAATGAATTGTTTTGTTTCTTTTTACAAAGTTAAGTAACATTTTGGTAGGAGAAGTTTTGTGGGATGTAGGGCAGTAAAAAAAAATCAATAACTCTTCTTTGGATGTGTTAAGTTTGAGATATATATATATATATATATATATACACTCCAAATATAGGAGTTACAAGTTATAGTATAAATCTATGTATCATCCATCAGACTGGATAAATTCCCCCAAGTGATATGCATAAGAGAAGAGAGTGGAAGCTTTAGTCCTGGAAATACTCTAATCATTAGAGTTTAGGAGGAGGGGGATTCAACAAGAAACACTGAGAAAATGGAAAATCAAGAGAATAAAGCATCCTAGAAACCAAGAATAGGTTTTCAAAAGAAAAGAATGTATGTGGCCATGTTAATGATCTACTCAGGTCTAACTTGCAGGGGTATAGTTAACCAGCAACTCCAACTTCCATCCATTATGCTGTTTGTGTTGAAATCATAATTCCCATTTGCTCTTTCTAGTCGATGAATGAGCACAGTGGGTGGTTCTACTATAGGATGTGGGGCATTTCAAATGGGCGACTGTGGCTCAGTGTCTACTCTAAGCCTTTTTCTATTTCATATTCCTTTACTTTTGTCCTTTCACAGGTATCTGACCTAGATCACAAACTGAGTTTTTCCTTAACTTCTTCTGTTCCCTCTTATCATTTATAGGTATTGCCCTCAATAATTCTCTAACACGTATAATCCTGTCTTGGCATATGCTATTCCAAGGATCCAAACTGAAACAGAAGAATTAATTGTATCAATGGCATTGAAAAGCAAGTTAAGATGAGGAAAGATAATTGATCATTGGATTGAACAAGATAATGGTCATTTGTTATGTTAACAGAAGCCATTTTGTTTTTTGGGGGGTGGGTATTTTTGAAAAATTCTAAAAATTAAATCAAAGGTATTTTCTTATATAACCACAATGCAGATGTGTCAAATTCAAGATATTTACATTGATAAAACACTATTATCCAGCCTACATACTCTATTCAGATTTCATTCATTTTCTTACTTGTTCTCTATAATAAGAATTTTTCAGGTCCAGGACCCAATCCATGATCACTTGTTGTATTTCAGTTATCATGACTCTTTAGCCTCCCTTAATCTGGATCAATCTTAGTCTTTCTTGTTCTCAACTTTGACATTTTGAAGAAATGGGACCAGTTATTTTGTAGAATGTCCCTCAATTTTGGTGAATCTGATACTTCATTAGATTCAAGTTATTCATAGGCAGCAGGAATATCCCAAAAGAGACACTACATTCTTCTAATTGATTTTATCACATGGCAGGTGATTGTGACTTTTTCTTATATTTGGTGATGCTAACTTTGACCACCAAGGCCGGGACATGTCCTCCAAGTTTCTCCACTATAAAGTTACTATTTTCCCCCTTTGTAATTAAAATCTAACTTGTGGGGAGATTATGCGAAGTTTTATGAATATTCTGCTTGTCATAGTGCCTTGATGGCTCTTGCCTGAATCAAATTAGTATAATGATTGCCAAATAGTGATTTTTAAACTATCATTCTTCCTGCATTTATTGGTTAACATTTTACTGTAAGCGCCTCCTTCTCCCTTATTTATTTACTTCTGTCCATATGGATCCACTCTGATTTTATTCAATGGGTTACAATCCATTTCTATCATTACTTACTTTAATGCTGAGATTGTCCCAGATTTGATCAGCATGAGCTCCTTCAAGCTGGCTTTTCTGCCTGTCATTTTTTGAGCACATTCTTACTTCTGGCACAAGATGGACCAAGCTTACTCTTCCAGCTCCAGCTCTGGACTCAGCCATTTTGCTAAGGACCCTCTTTTAGTGGGGAGTGATATTAGAACCAGAGATATGGAAGCTAGGTGTGTTCATTGTCACTGAAGTATTATTTTGCACAACCTTTCAGTGGACAGACTAAGGAAAACAGTCATTTCATATCATATTTGTAGCTCTTACCTCTCATCTAAGAAGCTTGGCTCCCATAAAAAAATCAACATATTTACTTATTTGCTCAATTCCACAATGCACATAAACTTGTTTCAGAATTAATACACCTACACCACTATTAACAATAAACTCACTAACCTATTAAGTAAAATTTAAGTTTTCTTTGCAGTTTTTTGGTCTTTTTATCTCAGACTGAGAGGAGTCAAAGTACTATAGTTAAAAGTTAAAATGGGAAAGTTGTTTTCTATTTTTCTTTAGCATGGTTGTTACTCATTTGGTATATAGTTAACTTTATTTAGTTTTGTTTGTGTCCAACTTTGAAGTTTAAAAAATCTTTCTTGATTCAACCTTTGGCATATTAATTATGCTGTGTCTTGGTGTGGACCTCTTTGAATTCATCTTGTTTGAGACAATCTGTGCTTCCTGGATATGAATGTCTGTTTCCTTCACCAGGTTAGTTTTTTTTTTTTTTTTAATGGGATAGAGGGTGGGAGGTGAGGGAAGGTGGGAGGTGGGGCAAGCGGTGGCAGGAAAATGGAGACAACTGTACTTGAACAACAATAAAATAATATATTAAAAAAAGGTTTTCTGTCACTTTCTCTCTCTCTTCTTCTTCTGGAATATCTGTAATATTACTGCTGGTACACTTGATGTTGTCCCAGAGGTTCCTTTGCCTATCCTTATTTTTTTTGTAAATTCTTTGTCCTTTTTGCCATTTCAATTTGATGTTTTCCTCTACCTCGTCTTCCAAATCACAGGTTGGATCCTCTGTTTAAGTGATCTGCTGTTGATTCCACCTAATGTATATTTCATTTCTGAATGGTTCCTTTTTATGTTTTCTATCTCTTTTTTTTTGTTTTCTATTTCTTTATTGAAGTTCTCACTGAGTTCATCTATGCTTCTTCCAAGTCCATTGAGCATCCTTATAACCAGTGTTTTGAATTATTTATCTGATACATTGCTTATCTCTGTTTTATCTAGTTCTTTTCCTGGGATTATGTCCTAGTCCTTTGTCTGGGACATATTTCTCTATCACCTTATTTTGGCTGCCTCTCTTTATTTGTTTCTATTAGGTAAAATAGCAATCTCTCCCACTCTTAAAGGAGTGACTTTGTATAGGGGTTACTCCTTTGTATACTGTATGTACAGAGTGTCATAGGCAGGCCAGCTGGAGTTGGGGCATTCGTTGGTTATGGAGAGTCTTAAGAAGCAAGCATTACCAGGGCCTGTAGCTGTAGCTGGAGTGAAGGCAGGCAAAGATAATTCCCTGGAGCAAACTGCACTGGGACTACCTTGGCAGGTCAGTTGGAGTTGTAATTTGTGTGGGCTCAGAACTTGGGTAGTCCTGGGCTCAAGCTGTGGGGATTCCCAGGGATAAACTGTTATGGCTGTAGCAGAAGTGGGTATGGTCTGCAGGAAGTCCCAGGGCCCCAGAGAAAAGTAAAAGCTATAGCAAATATGAGTAAGAGCTGAGGAGAGCCCTGGGGACAAGTCACATGGCTACAAGTTGGAGCAGGTTGCAGGGAAACCTGTTTTTGTAGATTCTCTCTCTCTCTCTCTCTCTCTCCCCTCCTCGTTTGTTGTGCAGAAGCCATTCAGTCAGCCCTCAGTGCTTCAGGGGGAATTGCTCTGTCTGTTGGTGTAAATTTGATGTGTTCCTGGGAGGAGATGAGTTCAGGGTTTTCCAATATCTTAGACCAGAAATTGAAGCCATTTTAGTTAAAGAATAGGAGTAGGAATCTGAAGTTTTTTCAAAAGAGAATGGTTTATTGATAATAGCCTTTCTGACCAATGTGAAGTAATATCTTACTGTGGTTTTAATTTGCATTTCTCTGATGATTAATGACATTGGACATCTTTTCATATGTCTATTGGCCATCTGTATGTCCTCTTTGCAGAAGTGTCTATTTAAGTCCTTTGCCCATTTTTTAATTGGATTTTTTTGGTGTGGAGTTTTATAAGTTTTTTATAAATATTGGATATTAACCCCTTACAAATATATTGGTCAATAAGTTCTCCCATTCAGTGGGTTGCCTTTTTATTTTATTGATGGTATCCTTTGCTGTACAAAAACTTTTTAGCTTGATGTAGTCTTATTTGTTTATTTTTTCTTTTGTTTCCTTTGCCTGAGGAGCTATATCAGATAAAATATTGCTACAAGGATGCCCAATATTTTACTTCCTATGATTTCTTCTAGGATTTTTATGGTTTCAGGTCTAACATTTAAATCTTTAATCCATTTTGAATTTATTTTTGTGTGTGGCATAAAATGTAGTTTAGTTTCATTTTTCTGTATGCATCTTTCCAATTTTCCAAACACCATTTTAAAATAAACTACCTTAAACCCCTTGCATGTGCCTGATTCCTCTGTCAAATATTAATTCACTATAAAGGTGCAGGTTTATTGAGGATGTAGAGAAAAAGGAACCCGTTTGCACTGTTGGTCAGAATACAGATTGGTATAACCATTGCGTAAAGTGATATGGAGATATCTCAAAATATTAAAAATCTAACTGCTTTATGACCCGGCAATTTCCACTTCTGGGAATTAATCTGAAGAAACCTGAAACACTAATTCAAAATAATATAAGCACATCAATGTTCATTGAAGCATTATTTTGCCAATATTTGAAGGCAGCTCAAGTGTCCATTAGTAGATAAGTGGATAAAGCAACTATGGGACATTTACACAGTGGAATCAAACTCAGCCATAAAAGAAACAAAATTTTACCATTGCGACAGCATGGATGCACCTGGAGAACATCATGCTAAGTGAAATAAGGCAGTCAAAGAAAGACAAATATCAAATGATTTCACT
Organism: Pteronotus mesoamericanus; assembly: GCF_021234165.1. NCBI lineage: Eukaryota > Metazoa > Chordata > Mammalia > Chiroptera > Mormoopidae > Pteronotus > Pteronotus mesoamericanus. Next base: position 2,579,292 of record NW_026555150.1, read on the forward strand.
CATATGTGGAATCTGAATAAACTGAACTAACAAGCAAAATAGGACATACTCATAGATGAAGAGCAGGATGACATCTCTGGGAGTGGAGGGGTTAGAGGGTGGAGGGATGGATCAAAAAGGAAAAAGGACTCATGGACATGGACAGCAGTGTGGTGACTGCTGGGGCAGGGGGATAAAGGGGATTAAATGGTAATAAAAATACATTAAAGATTAAATAAAAATTAAGAGAATTGGAGATAGAGACAGTGAGTCCAGATGTCCATTTTTAGGATATTTGATATAAAAGGAAACAGAAATAGAGTGAAGACTGGAGAAGGATGTAAGGTCAATGAAAAAATTTTTAAAAATATTTTATTTATTTATTATTAGAGAAAGGGACAGTGAAAGAGAGGGAGAGAAACATCAATGTGTGGTTACCTATCAAGCGCCCCCAACTGGGGACCTGGCCTGCAACCCAGGCATGTACCCTGACTGGGAATTGAACCGGTGACCCTTTGGTTCACAGCCTGGCACTCAACCCACTGAGCCACACCAGCCAGGGTGAAGAAATTTTTTTAAGATTAAAAAGCATTACATGGTTTTATCCTAGTGATAATGATCTCCAAGAAGAAGAAATCTGTTACTGCAAGAGAAAGAGGAGATAACTGATGGAGCAAATTAGTTGAGAAGGTGAGAGACTAAGAGGGGTTGAGATCCAGTACATATGCAAGGAATTAGTCTTAGATGAGACCAGGGACAATTTATCTATTGTAAGAAGACAAGAGAGGTGTTTTGGTAAATATGGAGGCAGGATTGCTTCTATTTTCTAAGTGAAATAAGGTTATCAGCTCAGGTTGAGGAGTAACGGACTTTTGGAGGTTACTAAGGGGAACAGATGAAAACATTTTCTGGAGAAAATGGGAGTACAGGGAGTGCAAGTTGATTTGAGAAGTACATTAGGACAGTGAGATTTATAGATTCAAATTTAAAGTTAATCCAGTCAACATAGCTGAGGTGGAAGGCGGACTCTGGTCCCACAAAGCCAATCTGGGTTGCCACGGATGGGGAAATAAAATAAGTTGTCCCAGACATTTCTATACCAGGAGAAGGGAGTGGCAATTCCCTCTAGTGCAGAATGCCCTGAGAACCTGTGTCCAATGGCTTTTATTGAAAGGGTTATCAGTGGGGGATAGGTAGTAGGAATGTACAGATGATCTCATTACATCAGTATGTTAATGTTTATGGAGAATAGATGATGTTTTGAAGAAAACAAATGTCAGGAAACACCAATTTACATGGGTCCACAGCATAAGAACGTACACAGAAGAGCTCCAAATGGTTTAGGGTTAGGATCTGTAAATAATGTAAATTTCCTTCCCAGCATGAGCCAGCCATCACAGCTTTTGAGGGAAAAACAAAGCATGCTTCAAGCAATTTACTTCTAGGCCTGATTTGCCCTGGGAACCACCCGATCCAGTTTAGGGCTGCCTCCAGTATTATCTCAAGTCTGAGCCAGGCAAGGGGAGCAGAGCTGCCAAGAGATAAGGAGACTTCGTTCAGAAAGAATGAGGACTCTAGCTATATCAAAGCCGAGGGGTGAGCGTCTTTTGCCCTTTCTCTGTGTCCCCCAAGTCCTTCCCTGATGGTCCTATGTGATTGTGCCTGTCTTAGGTTGCCTCTATCATTGAAAGGTCTTACCCATTATTGACTAAACAGCCATCCTCCAGGGCCAAGCAGGGTGATGTGAGGGAGTCAGGGGGACAGGCAGTGGTCTATTTTCCTAAGGCCTCATTGCATAGCTCCAGCATTGGGGCCCTCTCACCTGTCGGTGAGGCTACAGTTCCTGAAACCAGACGGGATGGATACCAACACATAGCTGTGATTTCTTTCAGTCAAGTTTAGCCACATAGGTGTAGACTTCGATTTGGTGGACTATTAGATTGAGCTATGGTTGAGGTTTTCCATGTGAGTTTAATGAAGGTAGAGAAAAACTAAGTAGTTCAATAATTTGCAAAACTGAGATTATAATGATAAACCATGGAGTCAAAGTTTAGTAAGGGGGAAATAAGTATATGAAGTATATCATGGACAAGTAAGCAAGTTGAGATGTCAAAGGATTGCAGATACCAAAGTATTTTAAAAATTGTTAAGTTAGATAGCAGAGAAGTGAGTGGAATTCACACTGACCTCCTCCCAGGAACAAACTGGAATTAAAAATAAATTGTGGAGAAGTCACCTGGAACAAACAATGGAACAATAGTGAGAGAGGAGCCTTATAACCTAAAACAGACAGAAGAATCAGCTTTAGCACAACATAACTGGTAAGGAGTGCAATAGAGATTCTAGAAGACAGGCGGGGCACCCCACAGGAGGCAGCACCAGAAGGATATTGAAATGGCCATTTGGATTCCCTAAGAAGAATGGAGTCTAAACCATAAGCAGAGACGTCCAGCCTACAGCACCAGAGCTCAAAAAGTACACAGATAACAGTCAGCTACAAAAAGTCACAGTGTTGCTCTCTGTCAGAGACAGGCAGCTAGAGATGCAAAGAGTTATATAAAGGGCCAAGGCATAAATTTTTATTTGCAGCCACTTACCCTGGGCTTCAGCAAAGGTGGGGGCAGAGTGGGCTAGAGATGCCTGAGAAGAGACTGGGGAAGGAGGCCTTGGAGAGATAACTGAGAGAATAGCAAGTGGGATCCTGGTGCCAACTCTTCCACCAGATAGCAGCAGCCATCTTGCTCAGGGAGACAGCTCCCTTGAGCAGCAGCAACATGAGAGGACAAATTACCCTGCCCCCAGAGGGACTCTGTCCTGTCCTGTGGTGTCTCTAACTCAGCCAGCTGCATGCAGAGTGAATAGATTAACACCCAAAGGAGACAGTCACAGACAGTAAATTCCTGAAAGTCTCAAACATGCTGCCTAAGGTCACACAGGGTCAACATCTGACATCATCAGAGGCAGATCCAGAAAGAAAAAAACAGCAGTCTCCTACCAAAGAAGTTCACAGCACAAAGTCAGGAAATCAAGACAGATCAACTTAAGAAGCAGAAGCAAAAGAGAAGAGCCTCACAAATAATGGGAAGACAGAGAAACACCCCCCAGTTGAAGGGAAAGGAGGAATCCCAGAAAGAGAACTAAATGAAATAGAGGTGAGTAAATTATCAGATATTGAGTTCAACACAGTGGTTCTAAGGAAGCTCAATGAGCTCAGTGAGCTCAGAGAGAATTACAAAAAAAACTACAGAGAAACTACAAGGAACTTCCTACAAACTCTATCAGCATGAAAAAGGACATAAAAATTATCAATAAGAGACAAGAGGAAATGAAGAATACAATTTCCAAATTGAATAACACAGTTGGAGGAATCAAAAGAGGCTAGAAGAAGCTGAGGACCAAATCAGTGAGCTGGAGGACAAGGTAGAAAAAAGCTCCAAGAAAGAGCAAGAAAATGACAAAAAAGACTCAAAAAGAATGAAGAGGCATTGAGGGAAATATAGGACACCCTGAAACGTAGTAATATCCATATAATAGGGATACCAGAAGGAGAAGAAGAGGAGGAAGGGATACAGAACCTGTTTGAAAAAGTCATGATGGAAAACTTCCCTCATTGGAGGAGAGAAAAAGTCACACAAATGACGGAAGCACAGAGGGTCCCATTCAAGAGAAACCCAAAGAGGCCCACTCCAAGACACATCATCATTAAAATGGCAAATATCAAAAACAAACAGACAATCCTAAAGCAAGCAAGGGAGAAAGAGGTAGTAACATATAAGGGAGCCCCGATACGGCTAGCATCTGACTTCTCAACAGAAACATTACAAGCCAGAATGGAATCGCAAGAAATATTCCAAGTCATGAAAAGCAAAGGCCTACAGCCCAGACTGCTCTACCCAGCAAGGGTCTCAATTAAAATGGAAGGTGAAATAAAGAGTTTCACAGACAAAAGAAGGCTAAAAGAATACATCTCCACCAAACCAGTATTGCAAAATATGCTAAAGGGAGTGCTATAAGATGAAGAAAAAGAGTCTATGAATACCCAGTTCCTTTCACAGTTGCCAATACTTGATATTACTAATATTTTTAATGCTTATTAATCTGATCAGGACAATGATGTATTATTTAAATTGTTACTTCATTATTTGTTGAAACTAAACATGTTTTGGTATATTTCTTGCCTATTTGTATTATTTTTAAAAACTTTAAATGACTGTTTGGTATCTTTTATCCATTTTTTGATTCAATGTTTGCATAATTTTTCCCCTAAAACAAAAGGCAAAGACCTATTAATCCTTTTTACATGTGTTGCAAATACTTTCCTCTTCTGTTAATTGTTCTTTCACTTTTTTTATTTGTATGTTACTATATAGTCTTACATGTTTAATATAGTCATATTGACAATATTTTACTTTATAGATTCCCAGTTTGAATATGTTACTTCAGGGTAAGAAAAATACTATTTTGTATTTTCTCCAAAAACTCCTTAGATTTTACATATTGATTTTTAACTCACCTGACTATTTGTTTTACAATGTTTGAAATAGGGCTCTATATTTGTTTTATCTCAAGTAATGGTGGTCCATACACCTTATTTGTTGAATAAGCCTTATTTTCCCCATTGATTTGAAATATCAATTTAATCATATATTACATTGTTAGACATATATACATTTGTAACTAGAATGCTCATTTTATTTCATTGATCTACTTGATTATTTCTGTGCTGTCATCGTGCTTTTTTTAATTGCTGAGACTATATAGTGGATTTAAATTTTTTATTTTATTATGGATCAGGGGATTCAAGATGGTGGAGGAGTGAGTGGAGGTGACACTGACCTCCTCCCAGGACCAATCTGGAATTACAACTAAATTGTGGAGGAATCACCTAGAAAACAACTGAACAAAAGTGAGAGAGGAGTCTTAAAACTTCGGACAGACAGAGGAATCGGTTTTAGCACCACCTAACTGGTAAGGAGTGTAATAGAGGCTTGAGACAGTGGGCTAGGTGCCCACAGGCAGCAGTGCCAGAGGGATATTGAAACAGTCAGTTGGACCCCCCTTGAGAAGAGCATGGTCTAAACCATAAGCGGGGATCTCTAGCCCACAGCACCAGAGCCCAAAAAGTACACAGACAACAGCCAGCTGTGAAAAGTGCCATGGTGCTGTCTGCCAGAGAAGGGTGACTGGAGATGCAAGGAGTTGTTTAACGGGTCCGCGGAGCAGAGGGAGCTGGAGCCACCTGAGGAAAGACTGAGGAAAGAGGTTTTGGGAAGAGAACTAAGAAAGTGGCCTGCAGGTCCTGTTACGATCCCCGCAAGTATGAGCTCAGAAATTAGAGTTTGATCACACACTCTTTATTATTTGGCCAAGTTTTTACCTGCGCAGGGGCCACCTTTCCCTCGAAAGGAAAAAAGGCGCGCTGGTGTTAGATTACATGGATTTTTATAAGCAGAGCAAGCAAGCAGGATACAAGGGCAAGAGGTGGCGGTTAGCTATTGGCTGTTTGGTTTTTCTACATTGTTACTGGGGGTGTCACAATTCTTCCATCATCTTGGGGTATTGTTTGTTCTAGTGTGGGTCAACTTGTTCCCCTTAGTCTGCCCATATCCGTATTGTTCTTGCCCTATTCCTCCTCCTTATTCTTGTCGACTCTGGCCCAGCTGCATGGGGGCTGCACCCTGATATGTCTTTCTTCGTATTAGTTCCTCCCTTATCCTCAGCTCTGACCCTGCTTTTACGGGCTGTTTATCTGAGTCATGGCTCAGCCGTTGTCCTATCTTATTACTAAGGGGGGCTCTAATTCTTCCCTTCATAAAGTTTGGCCCCTTCAGGTCCCAGTGCTGACTCACTCCCCATTCCACATCTGCCATCGTGCTTGAGCGGGCCATGCCCCTGAGTGACCGCAGCATGTAGGGACACAATAGGCATGCCCCCAGGAGGCTCTGCCACTGCCAGGCATTGCACAAACCTGGGTGCTGAGTACAGAGCGGCAGATACAGATACAAGATCTCTGGCTAAAAGGGGCACAGAGCAGTATAGAGTCGTTTCCTGATAGTCTGGGTACAAAAGCATCGAGGAGAGAACTGAGGGAGTAACCAGGGTTATCCCGGTGCTAACTACTCCCCCATATGGCAGCAGCCATCTTGCTCAGGAGGACCACTCCCCCGAGTGGCAACAGCATGAAAGGATGTAATAGCTTTGCCCCCCAGAGGCTCAGCCCCAGCTCAATGTTGCACAGGCCTGGGTACTGAGTTCAGAGCAGCAGTCACAGACACGAGATCCCTGAATAAAGGGGACACAGAGTAGCCTAGAGATGCTTGAGGAAATTCTGGAGATGAAGGAATTGTGGAGAGAACTGATGGAGTAGCCGGGGAGGAACCTTCCGCTGACTCCTCCCCCATATGGCAGCAGCCATCTTGCTCAGGGAGACTACTCTCCTGAGCAGCAGCAGCATGAAAGGACCTAGTAGACCTACCCACAGGAGGAACTCTGCCCAGCCCTGACTGTTGAGGGCAAAGTGACAAGATCAAACTGTAGGAGACAGGCAGAGAAGCAGATTCCTAGAAGTCTTTTAAAGACTGTGTAAGGTCAGATGAGATCAACAGCTGACATCATGACAGGCAGAACAAGAAAGAAAGAAAAAAAATGGTCTTGTACCACAGAAGTTCACATCACAAAATCAGGAAATCAAAACAGAACAATTTAAGAAGCAGAAGCAAAAAAGAAAGTCTCACAAATAATGGGAAAGAAAAGAAACACCCCCCAATAGGAGGGAAACAAGGGATCCCCACAAAGAGAATGAAATGAAATAGAGGCAAGTGAACTATCAAATACTGAGTTCAAAAGAACAGTTCTAAAGAAGCTCAATGAGCTCAGTGAGCTCAAATAGAATTACCAAAAACTACAGGGAACCTATGAGGAACTTATTGCACACTATATCAGCATGAAAAAAGACATAGAGATTCTCAAAAAGAGGCAAGTGGAAATGAAGAATACAATTTCTGAATTGAAAAACACAGTAGAAGGAATCAGACATTGAATCAGTGACCTGCAAGACAGGGTAGAAAATAGCTCCCAGAAAGAGAAGAAATGAAAAATCATTAAAAAAGAAATAAGAGGTGTTCATTGAAATGCAGGACAACCTGATACGTAATAATATCTGTATAACAGGGACACCACAAGGAGAAGAGGAACAAGAGATAGAGAATTTATTTGACAAAGAAATGATGGAAAACTTCTCTAATTTGACGAGAGAAAAAAGTCACGCAAGTCCAGGAAGCACAGAGGGTCCCATTCAGAAGGAACTGAGTGAAGCTCACTTCAACACATAGCATCATTAAAATGGCAATTATCAAAGACAAAGAGAGAATCCTAAAGGCAGCAAGGGAGAAACAGGTAGTGACAAACAGGGGAGCCCCAATACGACTGACAGCTGACTTCTCAACAGAAACACTACAAGCCAGAAGGGAATGGCAAGAAATTTTCCAAGTAATGAAAAGCAAGGGCCTGCAGCCAAGACTACTCTACCCAGCAAAGCTCTCTATTAAAATGGAAGGCGAAGTAAGGAGTTGCCAAGAGAAATGAAAGCTAAAATAATACATGTCCACCAAACCAGCACTACAAGATATGCTAAAGGGACTGGTTTAAAAAGATGAAGAAAAAGAGTGAGAAAGAGAGGATCAGACGTACAAAAGGGAAAAAATTAATAAGTTCTTATCAATAATTACTTTAAAAGTAAATGGATTAAATGCCCTAATCAAAAGACATAGGATAGCTGAATGGATAAGATAACATGACCCAAACATATGCTGCCTAAAAGAGAACGATCTCAGAACAAATGACCTATATAGACTGAAAGTAAAGGGATGGAAAAAAATATTCCAAGAAAATGGACATGGAAAAAAAGCAGGAGTAGCAATACTTATATCAGACAAAATAGATTTCAAAACAAAGGCCATAAAAAGAGACCCAGAGGGATACTTTATAATACTTAAGGAAAGTATCTATCAAGAAGACATAAACATTGTAAACTTATATGCACCCAACTTAAGAGCACCAAAATATATAAGAAAACTCTAGGAGGACTCCAAGAAAGATCTAGACAGTAACACACTGATTGTAGGAAATTTTAACACCCCACCATCAACAATGGATAGATCTTCCAAACAAAATATCAACAAAGATATTGTGGAACTGAATGATGCATTAAATCAAATGGACATAACTGACATATATAGAATCTGTCACCCAAAGAATAAAAATACACATTCTTTTCAAATGTACACAGAACATTTTGAAAGATAGACCACATGATAGGACACAAAACAAGCCTCAACAAATTCAGGAAAAATGAAATCATAACAAGCATTTTCTCTGAACACAAAGGCTTGAAACTAGAAACCAACTACAAGGAAATAATTCTAAAACATCCAGAGTCATGGAGACTGAATAGCACGCTATTAAACAATGAATGGGTCAATAATGAAATCAAAGAAGAAATCCAAAAGTTTCTGAGAGCAAATGAAAATGAATACGCAACAGTCCAAAACCTGTAAGACACAGCGAAGGCAGTCCTGAAAGTGAAGTTCATAGCAATACAGGCCTACCTATAAAAGATATGACCATTTCAAATAAAAGACCTAACCCTTAAGCTTCAAGAACTGGAGAAACAACAACAAAGCCCAGAGCGAGTAGAAGAAAGGAAATTATCAATGACATAGAGACTAAAGGAACAATTCAAAGGACCAACCAATCCAGGAGCTGGTTCTTTGAAAAGATAAACAAAATCTACAAGCGTTTCAGCAGACTCATTAAGAAAGAACAGGGAGAGGACCCAAATAAATAATATCAGGAATGAAAGAGGAGAAATAACAAGTGATACCACAGAAATACAAAGGATTATAATAAGTTACTATGAGCAATTATATGCCAAGAAATTTGAAAACTTCAATGAAATGGACAAATTTCTAGAAAAATATAACCCTCCAACTCTGAGTGAAAAAGAAGCAGAAAGCCTGAACAGACTAATAACAGGTGGTGAAATTGAAGCAGTAATCAAAAACCTCCTGGCAAAAAAAAGACCTGGACCAGGCAGTTTCACAGGAGAATTTTACAAAATATTTAAGGAAGAGGAAACCACTGTCCTTCTCAGACTATTCCAAAAAATCCAAGAACAGAGATGACTCCCTACCTCTTTTTATGAGGCCAGCATCACCCTAATCCCAAAACCAGATAAAGACCCTACAAAGAAAGGAAACTACAGTCCAATTTCGCTGATGAACATAAATACTAAAATCCTCAACAAAATATTGGCAAACTGCATCCAGAAATACATTAGAAAGATCATCCACCATGAACAAGTGGGATTCATCCCAGGGATGAAAGGATGGTTCAACATTTTCAAATCAATAAACATAATACATCACATAAACAAAAGGAAATTCAAAATTCACATGATCATATCAGTAGATGTGGAAAAAGCCTTTGATAAGGTACAGCACCCATTTATGATAAAAACACTCAGCAGAGTGGGAATAAAGGGGGCATACCTCAATATAATAAAGGCCATATATGAATAACATACAGCCAACCTCATAGTCAATGGGCAAAAAGCTAAAAGCTTTCCCACTAAGTTCAGGAACAAGAAAATGTTGTCTGCTTTCACCACTTCTATACAACGTAGTATTGGAAGTCCTAGTCACAGAGATCAGACAAGAATAAGAAATAAAACGGCATCCAAATTGGAAAGATGGAAGTAAAACTATCAACGTTTGCAGATGACATGATAGTATACATAGAAATCTCCATAGATTCCACAAAAAAAAAAAATACTCAACCTAATAAGTGAATTTGGCAAAACAGCAGGATACAAACTCAATATTCAAAAATTGAAAGTGTTTTTGTACACTGAAAATTAAATATCAGAAGGAGAGATTAGGATAAAAAGTCCCCTTGCTGTGGCAACAGAAAGATAAAGTATCTAGGAATAAACTTAACCAAGAAGGTAAAAGACTTGTACGGAGAAAACTATACAACACTGAGGAAAGAAATTAAGGTAGACACAAATAAATGAAAGCATATACCGTGTTCATGGATTGGAAGAATTAATATCATCAAAATGTCCATACTACCCAAAGCAATTTACAGATTCAACATAATCCCTATGAAAATGCTAATGATGTATTTCTCAGACATAGAACAAACATTTCAAAAATGTATATAGAACCATAAATAACCCCAAAAAGCTGCAGAAACTTTGAGAAAGAAAAACAAAGTAGGAGGGTTCACAATACCTGACATCAACCTATATTACAAGGCCACTGTAATCAAAACAGTCTGGTACTGGCATAAGAACAGACACATAGATCAAGGGAACAGAATAGAGAGCCCAGAACTAAACCCACATCTCTGTGGTCAATTAATATTCAACAAAGGGTGCTGAAGCATAAAATGGAATAAAAATAGCCTCTTCAACAAATGGTGCTGTGAAAGCTGGGCAGCTACATGCAAAAAATTGAAATTCGACCACCAACTCACACCATATACAAAAATAAACTCAAGATAGATAAAAGACTTAAATGTAATTCGGAAGACCATAAAAGTCCTAGAGGAGAACATAAGCAGGAAACTCTCAGATATCCCATGCAGCAATATTTTCACTGATATATCCCCTAGAGCAGGGGACATAAAGGAAAAAAAATAAACAATTGAGACTTCATCAAAATAAGTAGCTTCTGCACAGATAAAGAAAATATCAGCAAAATGAAAAGGGAGACAACCCTATGGGAAAATATATTTGCCAATGATACCTCAGACAGGAGTTTGATCTCCAAAGTATATAAAGAACTCACATGACTCCACTCCAGGAAGACAAAAAATCCAATTAAAAAATGGGCAAAGGACCTCAACAGACACTTCTCCAAGGAGGACATACACAAGGCACAGAAACATATGAGAGGATGCTCGTTATCACTAGCCATCAGGAAAATGAAAATTAAAACCACAATGAGATACCACTTCACACCAGTCAGAATGGCCATCATAAATAAATCAACAAAGAACAGGTGCTGGTGAGGTTGTGGAGAAAAGGGAACCCTATTACATCGTTGATGGGAATGCAGACTCGTGCAGCCACTGGGGAAAACAGTTTGGAATTTCCTCAAAAAGCTCAAAATGGAACCATCTTTTGACTCAGCTATTCCACTGCTGGGATTATACCCTAAGAATGCCAAGACACCAATTCAAAAGAACTAATGCACCCCAATGTTCATAGCAGCACAGTTTACAATAGCCAAGTGTTGAAAGCAACCTAAATGCCCATCAGTAGATGAGTGGATCAAAAAACTATGGTACATTTACACAACGGAATACTACAGAAAGAAAGAAAGAAAGAAAGAGATTACTACCCTTCACGACAACATGGACGGAGCTTGAGAGCATTATGCTAAGTGAAATAAGCCAGGGGGCAAAAAACAAATACCATATGATGTCACCTTTAAGTGGAACCTAGCCATCAAAACAAGGCGGCAAGTAAAATATGAGCAGCAACATTGAAAGAATAAAGAAACTGACAGGAATAAGAGGGAGGGGGTGTGGGTGGTAGCGTAGCGGGGAGGTGTAGGGGAAGGGTCAGATCAAGAAACAGGTGTGTAGAATACATGGTCAAAGCCAAGGTGAGGAAGGATTGAGTCAGGTAGTGGTGGTGGGTGGGGCAGGGGAGAGTGGTAGTGGGTAAATGGAGAAAAATGTATTGGAACAATAAAATTTTAAAGAAAAAAACTATTAATACTTTATAATGGATCTTGACATTTTAAAAAATAAATAAATAATATCAATCTGCATTGTTAGAAAAAAGAAAGAACTCCTACCTTTTGCGACATCATGGATAGAACTGGAGAATATTAAGCTAAGTGAAATAAGCCAGTCGGTAAAAGGCAAATACCATATGATATCACCTATAAGTGGAATCTATTCAACAAGATAAACTAACAAACAAAATAAACCTCAGGCCAGGATACATGGAGCAGCCCAAAAGTGACCAGAGGGGAAGGGGGATGAGGACAATGGTGGAAAGGAGAATGGACTAGAGAAAGAATATGTATGAATGACCCATGGACATGGACAACAGAGTGAGAATTGACTGTGGGAGAGGGCGGTGGCATGGGTTGGGTGGTGGAAGGCAAAGAGAAAACAATTGAGACAAATGTAATAGAATAAACATGATTTAAAAATAAAATATTTACATTTAAAAAATTGTTAATTTATAGTTATCATATTAAATAAACTAGGAATATAAGAGATAGTGTTCAAAGAGTAAGATGCTACTAAATCAAATTTTGGGGGAAAAGGCAGTTTACTTCTAATGACAAGTTTTAAACTGTGACCAAATATAGTGTTGGCTAAGGTGAGGGAAAAGCCAAGATAACTCAAAAAGAATATGTGAGGGAAGAGAGAAGCAAGAGAGTTGGAAGGATACCTACATGGCCTCTTTAGTAACCAAGAATGATAAATAGAAAAGGGATAAATAGAAAGCAGTAAGTCACGAGCTAAATTTTCCAGTGCATGATAGGTAATAACCAAGGATTTGATAGATCACTAAAAAGAAAGGGTGATGGGTCTGATGGCTGGAATTTCAATAGAGATAGGTATTAGAAAGAGGATGGAGGAGAAAACAGAGGAATGTGAGGTGTATTAGAAAAAATCAGCTACAATTTACAAGATGTTCAGGGGAATTTATATCCTCAAGTAACGTTAGGTTTCAGTTAAGACAAAAATGAAAAGGGTGTTAAAAAATGCAGCTGCAAATTTGGGGAGTTGAGGATAATGTATTAGAATGATCGAGTGAATCAAGGAGGAGTAGAATGTTGGGTCAGGTTAATTGAATCTAGAATACGAGTGATTACCTGGAGTTTGGACATCTGGGAGTGATTGAGGCAAACAAATACATGAGACATGAAGGGATTATTCCTAGGGCTGGGTCTTGTTTTATTTTTTAAGGCTACTATAACATAATATCATAGGCTAGGTAGCTTAAATATTAAACATTTATTTCTCACAGTGGCGGAGGTTGGAAAGTCTAAGATCAAGAAACAGGTAGATTTGGCATCTAGTGTGGACCTGCTTCCTGGTTCATAAATCGCTGTTTTCTTGCAGTGTCTTCACATGGGAGAAGAGGTGAGGGAACTCTTTGGGGTCTTTTTTATAATGGCACTAATTCCTTTCATGGAAGTTCCAACCTATGACACAGTCATATCCCAAAGACCACACCTCCACATATCATCACATTTGGGATTAGGTTTCAATGTATGAATTGGGGAAGAGGATGCAAACATTTAGTTTATGGCAGGTGTCTTAAGGGAAGGTGGGTAATTAGATCTAAAAATGACTTTTTTCTAGGGGATGGTATCCTAGAGGTTTTTAAATGGAACAGGCGAAAACAACCTCTGGTAAGGCTGAGTGTTGAGGGAAGTTACTACATTAATATATATCCCCCTTAATCCTACAGTGCATGAAAACCGGAGTCTCAAATCCAGTTCTGGGAGGAGATAGAGGTCTTACCAAGAGCATGTGGATCTATGAAAGTGTAGTTATATTTAGAAGCTCTAGTGTATATTTAAAATAATTTTATAAACTTCATAAGGTCCTTTCTTTACAGACTACAGTGGAAATTTGAAAGGAGCTTACCAGTAGCTCTTTGGGCCTCTGTTAAATCCTTTTAGGTATTCTATGGTATTACACTGCATAAGAAGACAGAGAGATCATACAGTCAAATATGTTTGGGAACTGATAAGTGCTAGGTTCAAGAAGGTTGAAGAGATTTTTTTGTTTTTGTTTTTGTTTTTTTTTTCCTAGAGAACAGCAGAAACATTAGTATGGTAATGTGAATTTTCTAAAAAGAGATAGAATATTCAGGTAAACAGAGATGTAGGCCAGAATTACCAACAAGACCCAAATTTAGAGAAGAGGAAGGAAGAGCCTTAGACTCTTACTTTGCTCATGAGAGGACACAGGGATCTATGTATATACTTGTAATGTGATAACAATAGTGCATAAATAAATGGAACTTTTGTTCATTGAATCCTATTTCCCATTTGTTTCCACAGCCATTTAGAGTTACCTTCTCTTTTTGAAGGACTTTCAAAGGGTAGTGGCTACCATCACTTTAGTTTTTAGCATAACTTCCAGTAGAGAGTCACTAAAAAAACACCTAAATGCACTGGGAAAGATAGGGACTTAAAGGAATTTTTATTGTTGAATCACCTTGTAAACAGAGAAGAAAAAATACTGGCTGCCTATCACTGCCAGTTTTGCTCATTTACCCATCTTACCAATTTGACAAATTTTAAAAGAAAGTCATCAAGAAAGGTTGATGTTCTGTAGTTACACAACATAATGTAATGAGGCCTTTTAATACCAATGTTTTTAACACATATTAATCTGATTGTGACAATGATGTATTATTTTAGTTGTTACTTTATTATTTGTTGAAACTAAACCTGTTTTAGTACATTTCTTGCCTCTTTCTATTATTTTTAAAAAGCTTTAAATGACTTTTTGGTATTCTTTATCCATTTATCTATTAAAGGTTTGTAGAATTCTTTTTCTAAGAGAAAACAAAAGAGCAACTATTAACTGTTTTTTAGAGGTAGGGAAAATACTTTCCCACTCTATTACTTGTCCTTTAACTTTTATATATATATATTACTATATAGTCTTAAATGATTAATAATATCATATTGTCAATACCTTACTTTATAGCTTCTGGGTTTGAATATTTTACTTCAGGGTAAGAAACCATGAAGATTTGTATTTTCTCCTAAAACTCTTTAGATTTTACATATTGATTTTTAACTCACCTAAATATTTTTTGCACGATGTGTGAAATAGGGCTCTATATTTATTCTACTTCAAGTAATAGTGGTCCATGCACGTTATTTGTTGAATAAGCCTTATTTTCCCCATTGATGTGAAATATCAATTTAATCATATTTACATTGTTAGACAGATATATATGTTTGTTTCTAGAATGTTCATTTTATTTCATTGATCTACCTGATTATTTCTGTGTTGGTGTCATGTTGTTTTAATTGCTGAGACTTTATAATGGATTTAAATTTTTTAATATTTTATAATGGATTTTGACATTTAAAAAGTAAATAAATAAAATCAATCTGCATTTTTAAAAAATTAAAATCACCATCATTGGCAGTCAGTCCATATCTTTGAGCTTCATTTTATATAATACAAAGATAGAATCATATTTGGAGAATAAATCACATTTCTTTGATGTACCATTTTCTTTCTATCCTTTCCTTTAAACAAGCACATAAATTATAGGTTGCATATTTGAACATGTATTCCCTATAGAGAGATGGAGCTCGATATTTTTAATTAATGCCCTGTAACTAGTAGTTGTAATGAAAATAAAAATTCAAAATACATAATAATACTTCCTCATTATGACACTATCTCCATTCCATCAGATGTTGGCAAAATACAATTCTTGTTTTATGAAAGAGTTTAGTACAATGGAGAACACATAGTTGACATGTCTGAAATTTTTGCTATTTCAACTGAAGAACAAAATAAATATGAGCTGGAAGTTTAACAGTTACCTCAAGTTGTAATAAAAAAAAACTGTTTTAGACCAAATTCTGAAAAATAAAATGGAGAATCTTACTATATAAATTTTTTAGGTTCTTAGAAAGTAATAAACAACAACCTATTTTTGGATTCTTCATCATTTTTTAATACCTTTTTTAAACATGATATTCACTCTCTTAATGGGGACTTAGTTTGCTTCTACATCTCAGCCATTAAAAAGAATTAAATCTTATCATTTACAATAACATCAATGGACCTAGAGGGTATTATTCTAAGTGAAATAAGTCAGACAAAGACAAATACCATATGACTTCACTTATATCGGGAATCTAAAAAACAAAATGAACAAATGAAACAGAAACAGACTCGTACATACAGAGAGAAAAATGACAGTTGCCAGATTGGAGGGAGTTTGGTGGTGTTGGATGAAAAAGGTTGTGGGGTAGCTCAAGATATGGCCCACCCACTTCAGACTGCCTGCCTAGCAGCCATAAGGAATGAGGAAAACAGGCTGTATCTGTAGTCTCCACCTTCTCAGGGCCCCTGTGTTTGTCACAACCCTGTAGAATTTTTACATGCTACTGCAGTTCCCATCCCACTGTCACTGCCTAACCCTATAAGTAGCACCAAGGCTTGGGGTGGGGTGCCATCTCTCCTGCCCAATCCACCACTATTGAGCACTCCCCTGTAATGTGAGTAATAAATGACATGTCCATAGGATGTTCACACCTGCTGGTCCTCCAGGTGTCTTTTTCTGAATATCATGAATACTAAAGCAGCTCCCCAGTTTGGACCTCCTGCATTACGAAAGTAAAGGGATTGAGAAGTACAAATTGACAGTTGCAAAATAGTCACAGTGATATAAAGTACAACTATATCACTGAGTGATATAAGGAATACAGTCAATATTATTATAATAAGTATGTATGGTGCCAGGTGGGTACTAGACTTATTAGGGGATCACTTTGTAAATTATATAAATGTCTAACCACTATAGTGTATACCTGGAACTAATACAAAACAATATTTAATGTCAACTGTAATTTTAAAAAAACATGGTACACACTCTTCTGTCTGAAGAAATCCAGTCTAGAAAGCACTTGTAACATGTAGCTCATGAACGGTTACCCTGGAAGGATTCAGGACCATCAATCTGCCAAAGTGTGGGAGTGAAAGGGGTCACTTATACCATATTTCAGGGGTTGTGGTAGACACCTCACATAGTTTGTCTCATTGGATTCTTACAAGAACCTTATGAGTTAGGAGAAATTAAGTGACGTAGAAGCCAAGGCAGCATGCAATCCCAACTCTATTTCACATTGGTTGAATGTGCACTTATTCTATAACATTCTCCAAGAAGTCGTTACTCTTTTTACAAAATCTTAACTATAAGTTTATCTTGCCATCATTTATCTCCTTTTCTAAAAAGCAAAATGTAGCAATAAAAAAAGAAAGAAAGAAAAACTTGTTACCTGAATTTTACTTCAACCAGATTCTACTGAAATGAATTTTAAGGAACAAATGAAGAATAAACTCCAAATAAGATAACAAAATGAGTATATGTATTACACAGAACATTGTCTTTAATTATAAACATTTATTTAGAATTTATTGTGTGCTGGGAACTGTGCTAAGCACTCTATATGTAGTACCTGTCAGGGTCCAAGAAGGAAACAGGAGGCACAGTAAAATGGGATAATTAAGAGTTTAATCAAGAGACTATTCACAACAGTGTGAGCAGGCTTAAAGGATGATGCAGTACTGCAGGGAGAGTAATAGCCAGAAACTCTACCATCTTTGCTAAAGCGTAAAAAGAGAGAGGGCATTTACTGAGTTGAGAAAATATGTTTGCTTTAGCTGCAGCTCTAGGATAGAGCCATCTACAAGGAACTATAACCTTAGGTAGAAGAAGAACACAGCCACTGTCAACTCAATGACAATCCATCATAGAGGGATCTGGGGGAATACATACCCACACTCTCCTTCTGACATCTAACTTCCTGCTGGCTGAACCCAACCTGAAGCTGAAAGGCAAGGGAGCCCCTTTATGCAAGCAATACAAGCCAAATTCTCATTACACATAGCAAGTAAGAGCAGAGATTTGGAGGGTAAATGGGAAACTAATTATTCAGCACTAGTGTTTTGAATCTCTGCAACATTGGCACAAGGTAGGGTTACTATAATCTTCACTTTACTGATGAATAAACTGAGGTTTACAGAGATCAATTTGCCAAAAATTAACAGTAAGTGGAGTCAAGATTCATGCCATAGTCTATCTGAATCCAGAGCTGGTGCTCTTAACCACCACCATAACTATATAATAGAGTCACCCATGGAGCATTGTAAAATTTCATCACCCAAGAACACACCAAAAAACAACTGAATCAAAATTTTTTGGGGAGCTCAGGACTGTATGTTTTTTTAAAGTTGCATAGATGATTCTGATGTACACCAGGGTTGAGAAAAGATGGCTTTTGTTATACAACTACTCAATAGAGACTTTCAGTAAGTCATTAAGCACTTTGAGCCAATTATATTACCTATAAACTGCATAAATTCTAGCATTAGCATCTATTGTTAAAATTAAATAGGTTCATATATATAAAACACCTAGCATAGCTTCTGACTCATGAAAGGTGATCAGTAAAATGTCCGTTCCATTTTCTTTCCCATTTCTTTCCCTTGCCTTGAAGTTTGCCTTCAGAGTAACTGACCCCGTCACCCAACGATATTACGGTTTTCCATTTTTATAGTGCTAAATCTTTCAAAATCCTGATCCAGGGCCCCAAGAAGGTATAATATAACCATCATCTAGCACTAACTAGTCATAATCACTGTATTTATATCAAATAGAATAATAAAAATGCACAAAACACCTAAGAAATAAAATAGAAACAAATACAAACATTAAAAATGCTAGTAATCTTATTAATCATGTGATTTTACAAAATAACATTGATTATATTCTTTGCTTCATGAAAGTAATGTCTTCAGCAATAAAAATTTCTTCAATACTCCTCTCCCTGAATATCACCCTATGTATGTAGAATTACCACTTTCATGCTGATGGCTCACAGGTCTATATATTCAGTCTTCTTCTAAGATCCAGACTCAAACGAATATTCAAATGCCTACTACACATATCTACCTAGATGTGCCACAAACCCCTCTTATGCATGTCTGAAACTAAACTCATAACCGCATCTCCTCTGTTCCTTTTCTTAGCTGACAGTACCAGCATCCACTAAAGCTAGAGATCTGGAATTCATATCTTTCATTCAAGTGGTTACCAAATCTTATAATTTTTTTTACTACACAATAATTTAATTATTCCTTCTCCATGTAATGAATATTTACATTTATCCAATTTTTGTTATTAAAAATGATACGGCAATAGACATTGTATTTCTTTGCTTTTTCAAAAGTCATAAAATCATGATATTGCTTTTTTAATTTACTTACTTGAGTAAGTAAGACACCAATATTGCTCAAAAGTCCCACCCATCACTTCCTTCACCCAGTCCCACAGCTTTTTTAACTCATCCACTGATGGGCATTTGGGCTCTTTTGAATCTTGGCTTTTGTAAATAGTGCTGCTATGAACATAGGGGTGCATATATGCTTTCTAATGTTGAAATTAATTTTTAAATTAAAATATATATTAACAAAGTTTTGTGTGAGTTAACCATGAGAGCCTAGTTCTAGAGAATGGAAAACCTAGAAATGAGTAAGAAAAATGAATAAAAGATGGTTATGACTATGTAAATCTCATTGGCTCTTGTAAAGTGAATTTAAATATTTTCTATCCACACTGAAAGGCTTTACAGGCCTTTTCAGGTGCAAACTAGTTAATGACTTTAGCAATTGATAGACATATACATGGAATTTTTATTACATTCATTGCCTACAATTTATGATTGGAAAACATAAGACTGGTGCAGGACCACCTAAATCATTCTACATTAAATTACACACAACTGCCATATGCGCTGATTGGCAATATTTCTTAATTATGCTTGTTAAAGTGTTTTGTGGGGAAATGGTAGCCCAGGGAGATGTAGACAACCTTCAGTTAATGCAGGAGTCACTTTGCACACTAATTATGAAACATCCTATCTATAAAGATAAAAGCAAACTGCAACAACTTTTGGGGAAAGTCATTTGATAAATGTATCATAAGCCTTGAAAAGTGATGTGCATAATTTTTAGCCCAGTAAGCTCACTCCTAAGCTATAAACCAAAGTGAAAAATAATTTAACAGAAATTATTATTTTACAAGGGCAAGATTTCAAAACAAATGTCTATAAATGAGGTAACTAATACATTTTGATCCATCTGAAAAAGGAATATTATTCAGTCATTAAAAATAGTGCTTACAAAAATAAACATGGAGAATTTGTCAAATAACTTTAGGAAAAATAACTGTACAAATATTGTGAAACTTGAGAGATTGTTTTCATGACTGATTCATGAAGAATACTGGCAAGTACATACATACAGGTTCCAATTTTATTACAAACATTAAAATTAATGGAAGGAAATACATACAAAGAAAAATGGGTTATTCATACATGTTAGCATTATGAGTAATTTTTATGGAAAGTCCAACTGCTGATTACAGAGCGGCAGTCACAGATAGTAGATCCCTGGCATAAGGGGACACAGAGTGGTCTAGAGACGCTTGAGGAAAGTCAGGGGAAAGAGGCATTGGGGAGAGAACTGAGGGAATAGCTGGGGGTATCCCGGTACTGACTCCTCCCGCATGTGGCATCAGCCATCTTGCTCAGACAGAGCACTCCCCCAAGGGGCAGCAGCAATAAAGAACACAATAGCCCTGCCCACAGGAGGGACTCTGCCCCACCCTGACTGCTGAGCGTAGAGTGACTAGATTAACAACTGGAAGAGACAGACACAGACAGTAGATTCCTGAAAGTCTAAAACAGGTTACCTAATGTCACACAGGATAAACATCTGTCATCATCAGAGGCAGATCCAGAAAGAAAGAGTTAAAAAAAAAAGTGGTCTCTTACCAGAGAAGTCCACACCACAAAGTCAGGAAATCAAGACAGATCAATTTAAGAAGTAGAAGCAAAAAAGAAGAGTCTCACAAATATTGGGAAGAAAAAGAAACACCCCCCAACTGAAGGGAAAGGATGAATTTGCACAAAGACAACTAAATGAAATAGAGGTAAGTAAACGATCCGATACTGAGTTCAAAAGAATAGTTATAAGGAAACTCAGGGAGCTCAAAGTGAATTACCAAAAACTACAGGGAAACTATCAGGAATTTACTGCAAAAAATATCGTCATGAAAAAGGACATAGAAGCTATCAATAAGAGACAAGAGGAAATGAAGAATACAATTTCTGAATTGAAGAACACAGTAGAAGGAATCAAAAGCAGGTTCAATGAATCAAACGGTCAAATCAGTGAGCTAGGGGACAAGGTAGAAAAAAGCTCCCAGAAAGAGCAAGAAAATGAAAAAAAGACTCAAAGAAAATGAAGATGCATTCAGGGAAATGCAGGACAACCTGAAACATAATAACATCCATATAATAGGGATACCAGAGGAAGAAGAGGAACAAGGGATAGGGAAACTGTTTGGAAAAAGTAATGATGGAACCTTTCTCAAACTGGAACAGAGAAAAAGTCAGGCAAGTCCGGGAAGCACAGAGGGTCCCATTCAAAAAGAACCCAGTGAAGCCCACATCAACACATAGCATCATTAAAATGGCAATTATCAAAGACAAAGAGAGAATCCTAAAGGCAGCAAGGGAGAAACAGGTGGTAACATACAAAGGAGCCCTGATACGGCTAGCAGCTGACTTCTCAACAGAAACACTACAAGCCAAAAGGGAATGGCAAGAAATTTTCCAAATAATGAAAAGCAAGGGCCTGCAGCCAAGACTGCTCTACCCAGGAAGGCTTTCAATTATAATGGAAGGTGAAGAAAGGAGTTTCCCAAACAAAAGAAAGCTAAAAGAATACATCTCCACCAAACCAGCACTACAGATATGCTAAAGGGACTGCTTTAAGAAGATGAGGAAAAAGAGTGAGAGAGGATCATAGGCACAAAGGGAAAAACTGAATAAGTAGGACATACACAGAGCCCAGAGACATATGAAAGGATGCTCACCATCACTAGCCATCAGCGAAATGCAAATTAAAACCACAATGAGATACCACTTCACACCGGTAAGAATGGTCATCATAAATAAATCAACAACCAGTGATGACAAGGTCATGGAGAAAAGGAAACCCTAGTACACTGTTGGTGGGAATGCAGACTGGTGCAGCCAGTGTGGAAAACTGTGGAATTTCCTCATAAAGATAAAAATGGAACAGCCTTCTGCTACAGCATATCCACTGCTGGGACTATACCCTAAGAATCCAAACTCAGCAATTCAAAAGAAGCTATGCACCCCAATATTCATAGCAGCACAATTTACAATAGCCAAGTGCTGGAAGCAACCTAAGCACCCATTTGTAAATGAATGGATCAAAAAACTATGGTACATTTACACAATGGAATACTACACAGCATAAAGAAAGACAGAGCTACTACCCTTTGCGACAGCATAGATGGAATTGGGGAGCATTATGCCAAGTGAAGTAAGCCAGGCGGTGAAAGACAAATACCATATGTTCTCACCTATAAGTGGAACCTAATCAGCACAACAAGCAAGCAAGGAAAATACAACCAGCAACATTGAAAGAATAGAGAAACTGATGGGGACAGGAGGGAGGGAGGTACAGGGGTAGCAGGGAGGGGAAAGGGAAGGGTCAGATCAAGGAACAGGTGTGAAGGACAGATGGATGAAGACGGTGAGGAAGGATTGAACGGGGGAGGTAGAGGTGGGTAGGTGGGTCAGGGGAAAATGGTGGTGGGTAAATGGAGACAAATGTATGGGGAAAATTAAAATAAATAAGTAATTTTTTTTTAAAAAATCAACTTCATCTCTAGAAGTATTTAGCCACTCCAAAGGGCATCGACAGTTTTAATGAGGGAAATGAATTTCTTAGCATTGCTCTCAACCCAGTTATACACTCAGAGCTATTATACTTCAAAAGCTACCATCACAGTTTATGTACTGTTTAAGTTCTCAGTTATCTTGCTAGTATGTAAAAACCTTTGGATGACAATTTACATTATAAATTTAATAATTCATAATTTAAAAAAGTAATAGAGGGTTGATCCTTGTATATATATACCAACCCTCTGGCATTCTTTTTTTTTTAACAGTTGTATATTGGTTTTATTAGTTTCAGGTGTACAATATAGATATTTAACATTTTTATACATTAAAATGTGATCACTCCGCTAATTCTAGTAATATATATATATATTTTTTCAAGCTGTACTGCTTTACGTATGCAAATCGTGTGGTTTTTTAATTAATTAACATTTGTCTCTACCTTCCCCCCACCACTTTTTCTGCCCTCCTTCCCCATATGGTATCTTTTCCTTTCAGTGTTGTTGGTCTTATTTTCCTTACATCTTTATTTTCTTGGTTAAGTTTCGCTTATAGGTATGATCATATGGTATTTGTCTTTCACCCCTGGCTTATTTCGCTTAGCATAATACTCTCGAGTTCCATCCATGCTGTCACGAAGTGTAATAGATCTTTTTTTTCATTCTGCTCCATAGTATTCCATTGTGTAAATGTACCAAAATTTTTTGATCCACTCATCTACTGATGGGCATTTAGGTTGCTTCCAACACTTGGCTATTGTAAATTGTGCTGCTATGAACATTGGGGTGCATAGGTTCTTTGAATTGGCATTTTGGGATACTTAGGGTATAGTACCAGCAGGGGAATTACTGGATCAAAAGGCAGTTCCAATTTCAGCTTTTTGAGGAAATTCCACACTGCTTTCGACAGTGGCTGCACCAGTCTGCATTCCCACCAGCAGTGTACTAGTGTTCTCTTTTCTACACAGCCTCGCCAGCACCTGTTGTTTGTGGATCTGTTTCTGATGGTCATTCTGACCGGTGTGAGGAGGTATCTCATTGTGGTTTTGATCTCCATTTCTCCAATGGCTAGTGATGTGAAGCATCCTTTCAAATGTCTTTGGGCCCTCTGTATCTCTTCCTTGGAAAAACATCTTCCCAGGTCCTTTCCGCATTTTTTGATTGGATCATTTGTCTTCTTGGACTGGAGTTGAGTGAGTTTTTTATATATCTTGGAGATCAAACCTCTATCTGATGTATCATTAGCAAATATATTTTCCCATATGATTGGCTCCCTTTTCATTTTGCTGATGTTTTCTTTCGCCGTGCAGAAGCTTCTTATTTTCATGAGGTCCCACTTGTTTATTCTTTCCTTTATGTCCCTTGCTTTAGGAGATATATCGGTGAAGAAATTGCAGCATAGGCTATCTGAGACTTTCCTGCCAATGTTACCCTCTAGGACTTTTATGGTGTTGTGACTTATATTTAAGTCTTTTATCCATCTTGAGTTTATTTTTGTGTATGGTGTCAGCTGATGATCAAATTTCAATATTTTGCATGTAGCTGTCCTGTTCTTCCAACACCAATTTTTAAAGAGGCTATTGTTACTCCACTTTATGCCTCTGCCCCTTTGTCAAATATTAGATGCCCATAGAAACCTGGGCTTATTTCTGGGATTTCTATTCTGTTCCACTGGTCTATGGGTCCGTCCTTGTGTCAGTACCAGATTGTTTTGAGTATAGTGGCATTTTAGTAGAGTTTCATGTTCAGTATTGTGATCCCTCCTACTTTGTTTTTCTGTCTCAGAATTGCTGTGGAAATTAGGGATTGTTTACAGTTCTATATAAATTTTTGAAATGTCTGTTCTACTTCTGTGAAATACATCATTGGTATCTTAATTGGGATTGCGTTGAATCTATAAATTGCTTTGGGTAGTATAGATATTCTGATGATATGAATTCTTCCAATCCATGAGCATGGTATATGCTTCTATTTATTTGTATCTACTTTAATTTCTTTCTTCAATGTCACATAGTTTTCTGTGTACATCTCTTTTACCTCCTTGGTTAAATTTATTCCTAGGTACTTTATTTTTCTCCTTGCCATAGCAAATTGGATTTTTTTTTCTGATTTCTTCTTCTCTTTCATTGCTGGTGTACAAAAATGTCTTTGACTTCTGAATACTGACTTTGTATCCTGCTGTTTTGCCACATTAACTTATTAGATTGAGTAGTTTTTTGGTGGAGTCTACGGGGTTTTCTATGTACACTATTATGTCATCTGCAAACAATGATATTTTACTTCCTCCTTTCCTATTTGGATGCCTTTTATTTCTTTTTCTTGTCTGACCACTGTGGCTAGGATTTCCAACACTATGTTTAAGAGAAGTGGTGAAAGCGGACATACTTGTCATGTTCCCAATCTTAGTGGGAAAGCTTTTAGTTTTTGCCAATTGAGTATGTTGTTGGCTGTAGGTTTTTCATATATGGCCTTTATTACATTGATTAATGCCCCATTTATTTCCATTTTGCTCAGTGTTTTGATCATAAATGGGTGCTCTACCTTTTTGAATGCTTTTTCTGCATCTATTGAGATGATCATGTGGTTTTTGTATTTCCTTTTAGTTATGTGATGTATTATGTTTATTGATCTGCGTATATTGTACCATCCTTTCATCCCTGGGATGAATCCCACTTGATCATGGTGGATAATCTTTTTACTGTATTACTGAATGCAGTTTGACAATATTTTGTTGAGGATTTAAGCCTCTATGTTCATCAGTGAAATTGGCCTGTAGTTTTCTTTCTTCGTAAGGTCTTTATCTGGTTTTGGGATTAGGGTGATGCTGGCCTCATAAAAAGAGTCTGGGAATATTCCCCCCATCTTGGATTTTTTGGAATAATCTGAGAAGGACAGGCGTTAGCTCTTCCTTAAACGTTTTGTAAAATTCTCTGGTGAAACTGTCCGGCTCTGGGTTTTTGTGTGCCAGTAGTTTCTTGATTACTGCTTCAGTTTCCCCAGCTCTTATGGGTCTGTTCAAGCTCTCTGCTTCTTCCTCGTTCAGTATTGGAAGATTATACTCTTCTAGAAATTTGTCCATTTCATTGAGGTTTTCAAATTTCTTGGCATATAATTGTTCATAGTAACTTCTTATAATCCTTTGTATTTCTGTGGTATCAGTTGTTATTTCTCCTCTTTCATTTCTGATATTATTTACTTGGGTCCTCTCCCTGTTTTTTCATGATGAGTCTGCTTAAAGGCTTGTTGATTTTATTTATCTTTTCAAAGAACCAGCTCCTGGATTGGTTGATCCTTTCAATTGTAATTTTTGTCTCTATGTCATTCCATCCTGCTCTGATCTTGATTATTTCCTTCCTTCTACTTGCTCTGGATTTATTTGTTGTTGTTTCTCCAGTTCTTGAAAGTGTAGTGTTAGGCCTTTTACTTGAAATGTTTTTATCTTTTTTAGGTAAGCCTGTATTGCTATGAACTTCCCTCTCAGGACTGACTTTGCTGTGTCCCATAGGTTTTGGACTGTTGTCTGTTCATTTTCATTTGTTTCCAGAAACTTTTTGCTTTCTTCTCTTATCTCATTATTGACCCATTCATTGTTTAATAGTGTACTGTTCAATCACCATAAGTTTGCAAGTTTTTGAGGTTTCTCTTTCAGGTTGATTTCTGGTTTCAAGGCCCTGGGGTCTGAGAAAAAGCTTAGTATTATTCAATTTTCCTGAACTTGCTGAGGCTTGCTTTGTGTCCTATCATGAGGTCTATCTTTGAAAAACTTCCATGAGCATTAGAAAAGGATGTGTATTTTGCTTTCTTGGGATGTAAGGTTCTATATATGTCAGTTAAGTCTATTTTATTTAATGCATCATTCAGCTCCACAATGTCCTTGTTGATACTTTGTTTGGAAGCTCTGTCCATTTTTGACAGTGGGGCATTAAAATCCACTACTATCAGGGTGTTGCTATCTCTATCTTTCTTGAAGTTCTCCAATATTTTCCTTATATATTTGGGTGCTCCTATTTTGGGAGCATATAAGTTTACAATGTTTTTATCTTCTTGACAGATTCTTCCTTTAAGTATCATGAAGTGTCCTTCTGGGTCTCTTTTTATGGCCTTTGTTTTGAAATCTATTTTGTCTGATATAAGTATTCCTACCCTTGCTTTCTTTTCTTGCCCATTTGCTTGGAATAAATTTTTCCATCCCTTTACTTTCAATCTCTGTAGGTCTTTTGTTCTGAGGTGGGTCACTTGTAGGCAGCATATGTGTGGGTCATGTTTTCTTATCCATTCAGCTATCCTGTGTCTTTTGATTGGGGCATTTAGTCCATTTACATTGAGAGTTATTATTGATAAAACTTATTTATTTTTTCCCTTTGTACATGTGTTTTTCTCTTTCTCACTCTTTTTCTTCATCTTCTTGAACCAGTCTCTTTAGCATATCTTCTGTTGCTGGTTTGGTGGAGAGGTATTCTTTTACCCTTCTTTTGTCTGGGATACTCCTTATTTCCCCTTCCATTTTAATTGAGAGCCTTGCTGGGTAGAGCAGCCCTGGTTGTAGGCCTTTGCTTTCATGACGTGGAATATTTCTTGTCATTCCCTTCTGGCTTGTAGTGTTTCTGTTGAGAAGTAAGATGCTAGCCGTATTGGGACTCCCTTTTATGTTACTACCTGTTTATCCCTTATGCCTTTAGGATTCCTTCTTTGTCTTTGATATTTGCCATTTTAATGATGATGTGTCTTGGAGTGGGCCTCATTGGGTTCCTCTTGAGTGGGTCCTTCTGTACTTTATGGACCTGCGAGACCTTTTCTCTCCTCAAATTAGGGAAATTTTCCATCATTATTTTTTCAAAGAGGTTCTCTATCCCTTGGTCTTATTCTTCTCCTTCTGGTATCCCTATTATGCAGATAGTATTGCGTTTCAGGTTGTCCTGCATTTCCCTAAATGCCTCTTCATTCTTTTTGAGCCATTTTTCCATTTCTTGTTCTTTCTGGGAGCTTATTTCTACGTTGTCCTCCAGCTTACTGATTTGATCCTCTGCTTCATCTAGCTTGCTTTTGATTCCTTATACTGTGTTCTTCAATTCAGAAATGGTATTCTTCATATCCTTTGTGTCGTCTTGATAGTTTCTATGTCCTTTTCCACGCTTATATAGTTTGCTGTAAGATCCTGATAGTTTTTCTGCAGTTTCTCATAGTTATCTTTGAGCTGGCTGAGGTCATTTACCTTCCTTAGAGCCATTGGTTTGAATTCATTATCTGATAGCTCCCTTGCTTCTATTTCATTTAGCTCTCTCTGTGGGGATTCCTCCTTTCCCCTCATTTGGGGGGAACTTATTTTTTCTTCCCATTTTTGTGAGAGTCTTTTTTGGTTTTTGTTCATTTGTTTTTTGGGTTTTTTTTTGGTTTTGTTTTGGTTTTTTGTTTTCTTTGTTTTTTTTCGCTTCTGCTTCACTTGATCCATCTAGATTTCCTGACTTTGTGGATTAAACTTCTATGGTAGTAGGTGGGTCTTTTTATTTATTTATTTTTCTTTTCTTTTCTTTCTGGGCCTGCCTCTTATGATGTCCATTGTTGATCCTATCTGACCTTGGGCCGTTTGTTTGAGCCTTCCAGGAATCTACTGTCTGTGTATGTCTCCTGTGATTGTCAATCTGGTCACTCTGTCCTCAACTCTCAGGTGGACCTGAGGTGGAGCAGTGCCTCCTGGTGGTGGACCTATGCTGTCCTTATAGGCTGCTGTCAATCAGGGGAGTAATCCTCCTGAGCAAGATGGAGAACGTGGACTGGGGGAGGATTCAGCACTGGGACTCCCTGATTACTCCTCCATTTCTTTCCCTAATGCCTCTGTCTCCAGTCTCTCCTTAAGGGTCTCTGGGAAGCTCGGTGACCCCTTTGGCCAGGGATCCACTATTTCTGTGGACCACTCTACACTCGCATGCCAGCCCGCTTGCGCACTCACCGGACACTGGTGAGCATGCCCTGGCACTGGACTGTTTAGGGCCATCTATTGTGTGCTTTCCGGCTTTTGGCTCTTTGGGAGCATGGTCTGCCCGTGCAAAACGGAGACTTCGGAATTGGGAAGGAGTCAGCTCCAGACTCCCCAGTTACTCCTCCAGATCTTTGCCCAATGCTTCTGTCTCCAGTCTCTCCTCAAGAGTCTCTGCGCAGCTCTGTGATCCCTTCATCCAGGGGTCCACTATTTCTGTGGACCGCATTGTAATTGAGTGCCTGCTTCTGCCTCTTTGGGGGTGTAGCCTGCCTGCGCAAAATGGAGACTATAGAATGGGGTGAAGTCAGCTCTGGAAACCCCAGCCACTCCTCAAGCTCTTTCCCCAGTGCCTCCGTCTCCAGTCTCTCATCAAGTGTCTCTAGGCAGAGGAGAGAAGATGGCGGAGGAGTGAATGGGAGTCACGCTGACCTCCTCCCAAAACCAAACTGGAATTGCAACTAAATAATGGAGTAATCACCTGGAAAGCAGTGGAGCGATACTGGGAGAGGAGCCTTGGTGCTGCGGACAGTGGATTCTACTCTCACACATCCCAAAGGGTGAGAATTGCGGTGGAGGCTCGAGAGGGTGGGCTGGGTGCCCACGGGCACTGGCACCAGAGGGACATTGAAACGGACAGTTCGCTCCCCCCGAAAAGAACGTGGTCTGAATCATAAACAGGAACCCCTAAACTACAGCAGCTAAAGCCAAGAAAATACAGACAAAACGCAACCCCAAAAAGCATACGGGCACTCTCTGCCAGAGACAGGTGGCTGGGGATGCAAAAAGACATTTAAAGGGCAAACACAAAAGTTGCAGCGGCAGCCACCCTCCTTGATCGCTGGGTAGAGGCGGCAGCAGGATGGGCTGGTGCCTGGGAAAAGACTGGTGAGGAAAACTTTGTGAAGAGAACTGACAGGGCGGCCGGTGGAGCCCGGGTGATAACGCACTTCCCACTCTGCAGCTACCATCTCGCTCAGGTATAAGGGAATCAATTAACCTGCCTTTTGTGCGCTCTGCACACAGCTTGTACGCATGTGAGCTGTGGGGCTGAGTGCAGACTGGATGGGAGAGCCTTGAGGAGAGACTGGAGATGGAGGCGTTGGGGAAAGAACGGGAGGAGGAACCGGGGAGTCCCGACTCCTTCCCCGTTCGATAACCTCCATTGTGGGCTGGAAAGGTGCAACCCCAAAGAGGCAGAAGCGGGGTGCGCATGAACCAGACTGCCTGCGATTGAAACGCAGTCCGCACAGGGGATGGATCCGTGGCCGAAGGGGTCACAGAACTGCCCAGAGGCCCCTGAGGGGAGACTAGAAACGGAGGCATTGGGGAAAGAACGGGAGTAGGAACTGGGGGGTCCCGACTCCTTCTCTTTGCCGTAGTCTCCATTGCGCGGGAAGAGGCCACACCCCCAAAGAGCCAAAAGCCGAAAAGCACACACAGACACCCCCAAAACACCCAGAGCAGGCGCGCACACTTGCGCCAAGTGACCGGCGAGGCTTGGCAAGCGTGTCTGTGACCCACGCAGGCTGGCGATCGCTTGCATCGGCCGGCAAGGCCTCACACAGACTGGCACCCATAAGGCGTGCGAGGGACTGCGCAGAGCAGCAAGGGCAGGCGTAAAGTCACCTGCCCGCCGCGATTGCAGAGCGGCCCACAAAATTAATAGAGCTGCCCAGAGTCCCTGGAGGAGAGACCAGAAATAGGAATAACCGGAGAGTCCTAGAGCTGATTTCCTCCCATTTCCGTAGTCCCCATTTGGCGAGGGCAAGCAACGCACCCACAGAGCCAAAAGCGGGGAAAATACACAATAGAAGACCCTAAACTGACCAGTGCCGCGAAGCTCGCGTGCCAAGGGGGGCCAGATGAGTACACAAGGTCGCGAATAAACCCCCTGGTCTGGGGTAAGCACATGCGAGCCCAGGCAGGTGAGGGACCCTGCCGCGCTGGGAATGCGCTCAAGGAGCCCGCGTGAGAGCGCAGAGAGATCCCAAGAAATAGCCCAGCCCTGACCGAAGGGGTCACAGAGCTGCTCCAAGCAGGAGTCAGACACAGGCATTAGACTCCTGAAAGGCTCAAACAAACAACCCAAGGCCCTATAGGTTGAACAACTGACATCATTAGAGGCAAGCCCAGAAAGAAAAGTAAAGGACAAAAATACTTAACAGACTCTCACAAAAATGGGAAGAAAAAGAAGTTCCCCCCAATTGAGTGGAAAAGGGGACTTCCCACAGAGAGAGCTAAATGAAATAGAGGCAAGGGAACTATCAGATATGGAATTCAAAACAATGGTTCTAAGGAAGCTCAATGAGCTCAGCCAGCTCAAAGAGAACTGAGAAATTGCAGAGAAAGTATCAGGATCTTACAGCAAACTATATCACCCTGGAAAAAGACATAGAAACTATCAAGAAGACACAAGAGGATATAAAGAATACCATTTCTGAATTGAAGAACACAGTAGAAGTAATCCAAAGCAGGCTGGATGAAGCCAAGGATCAAATCAGTGAGACAGAGCACAAGGTAGAAAAAAGCTCCCAGAAAGTACAAGAAATGGAAAAACAGCTCAAAAAGAATGAAGAGGCATTTACAGAAGTGCAGGACAACCTGAAACGCAATAATATCCGTATAATAGGGATACCAGAAGGAGAAGAAGAGGAGCAAGGAATAGAGAACCTCCTCGAAAAAGTAATGATGGAAAATTTCCCTAATTTGAGGAGAGAAAGGCTCTCATGGATCCAGGAGGCACAGAGGACCCCACTCAAGAGGGACTCAAGGAGGTCCACTCCAAGACACATCATCATTAAAATGGCAAATGTCAAAGACAAAGAGAGAATCCTCAAGGCAGCAAGGGAGAAGGAGAAAGTAACATACAAGGGGGCCCAGATACGCCTAGGAGCTGACTTCTCAACAGAAACACTACAAGCCAGAAGGGAATGGCACCAAATATTCCAAGCCATGAAAAGCAAGGGCCTACAGCCAAGGCTGCTCTACCCAGCTAAGCTCTCCATTAAAATAGAAGGAGAAATACGGAGTTTCCCAGACAAAAGAAGGCTAAAAGAATACATTTCTACCAAACCAGCACTCCAAGATATGCTAAGGGGACTGGTTTAAGCAGATGAAGGAAAAGAATGAGACAGAGAGGACACAGGTACAAAGAGAAAAGATGAGTAAGATTCTATCAGTAATATCTCTCAATGTGAATGGACTAAATGCCCCAATCAAAAGACACAGGGTAGCTGAATGGATAAGAAAACATGACCCACACATATGCTGCCTACAAGAGACCCACCTCAGAGCAAGAGACCTACACAGATTGAAAGTAAAGGGATGGAAAAAAATATTCCAAGCAAATGGACATGAGAAAAAGGCTGGCGTTGCCATACTTGTATCAGACAACGTAGATTTCAAAACAAAGGCCATAAAGAGAGATCCAGAGGGGCACTTTATCATACTTAAAGGAAGATTCTATCAGGAAGACATCAACATTGTAAATTTATATGCTCCCAACATAGGAACCCCCAAGTTTATAAGGAAATTGTTGGATGACTTCAAAAAAGATATAGACAGCAACACACTGATAGTAGGGGATTTCAACACCCCACTGTCAAAAATGGACAGATCTTCCAAACAAAACATTAATAAACATATCGTGGCCCTGAATGACACACTGAATCAAAGAGACTTAACAGACATATATAGAACCTTACATCCCAAAGAAGAAAAATACACATTCTTTTCAAATGCTCATGGCAGTTTTTCAAAGATAGACCACATGATAGGACACAAAGGAAGCCTCAGCAAATTGAGGAAAATTGAAATAATACCAAACTTTTTCTCAGACCACAAGGCCTTGAAAATCCAAATCAACCTCAAAGAGAAACTTCAAAAACTTGCAAACTCATGGAGACTGAACAGTACACTATTAAACAATGAATGGGTCAATAATGAGATAAGAGAAGAAATCAAAAAATTTCTGGAAACAAATGAAAATGAACAGACAACTGTCCAAAACCTATGGGACACAGCAAAGGCGGTCCTGAGAGGGAAGTTCTTAGCAATACAGGCTTACCTAAAAAAGACAGTAACATTTCAAATAAAAGACCTAACACTACAACTCCAAGAACTGGAGAAACAACAGCAAATGAATCCAGAGCAAGTAGAAGGAAGGAAATAGTCAAGATTAGAGCAGAACTGAATGACATAGAGATGAAAAGAACAATTCAGAGGATCAACCAATCCAGAAGCTGGTTCTTTGAGAAGATAAATAAAATTGACAAGCCTTTACGCAGACTCATCAAGAAAAAAAGGTAGAGGACCCAAATTAATAATTACAGAAATGAAAGAGGAGAAATAACAACTGATACCACAGAAATACAAATGATCATCAGAAACTATTATGAACAATTATATGCCAAGAAATTTGAAAATCTTGATGAACTGGACAAATTTTTAGAAAAGTATAATCTTCCAACACTGAAGGAGGAAGAAACAGAAAGCTTGAACAGACCGATAACATCTGGGGAAATTGAAGCAGTAATCAAGAAACTCCCAGCACACAAAAGCCCAGTGCCAGACAGTTTCCCAGGAGAATTTTACAAAACATTTAAGGAAGAGCTAACCCCTGTCCTTCTCAGACTATTCCAAAAATCCAAGAGGGGGGAAGACTCCCAGACTCCTTCTATGAGGCCAGCATCACCCTGATCCCAAAACCAGATAAAGACCCTGCAAAGAAAGAAAACTACAGGCCAATTTCGCTGATGAATATAGATGCTAAAATCCTGACCAAAATATTAGCAAACCGCATCCAGCAATACATTAAAAAGATTATCCACCATGATCAAGTGGGATTCATCCCAGGCATGCAGGGATGGTTCAATATACGCAAATCAGTATACGTGATACATCACATAACTAAAAGAAAAGACAAAAACCACATGATCATCTCGATAGATACAGAAAAAGCATTCGATAAGGTACAGCACCCATTTATCATCAAAACACTCAGCAAAATGGGAATAAATGGGGCATTCCTCCATGTAATAAAGGCCATATACGAAAAACCTACAGCCAATATAATACTCAACAGGCAAAAACTGAAAGCTTTCCCACTAAGATCGGGAACACGACAAGGATGTCCGGTCTCACCGCTTCTTTTCAACATCGTATTGGAAGTCCAAGCCGCAGCGGTCAGACAAGAGAAAGAGATAAAAGGCATCCAAATAGGAAAGGAGGAAGTAAAACTATCATCGTTTGCAGATGACATGATAGTGTACATAAAGAACCCTGTAGACTCTACCAAAAAACTCCTCAACCTAATAAGTGAATTTGGCAAAACAACAGGATACAAAGTCAACATTCAGAAATCAAAGGCGTTTTTGTACACCAGCAATGCAATAGAAGAAGAAGAAATCAGGAAAAAAAATACCATTCAATATAGCAAGAAAAAATATAAAGTATCTAGGCATAAATTTAACCAAAGACACAAAAGACCTGTACGCAGAAAACTATACAACATTGAAAAAAGAAATTAAGGAAGACACAAATAAATGGAAGCATATACCGTGCTCATGGATTGGAAGAATTAATATCCTCAAAATGTCCATACTACCCAAAGCAATTTATAGATTCAACGCAATCCCTATTAAGATACCAATGACGTATTTCACAGAAATAGAACAGACATTTCAAAAATTTATATGGAACCATAAATGACCCTGAATAACCACAGCAATTTTGAGAAAGAAACACAAAGTAGGAAGTATCACAATACCGGATATCAAACTCTAATACAAAGCCAGCATACTCAAAACAATCTGGTAGTGGCACAAGAACAGACCCATAGACCAGTGGAACTGAATAGAAAGCCCAGAAATAAGCCCAGGTCTCTATGGGCATCTAATATTTGACAAAGGGGGCAGAAGCATAAAATGGAGCAATAACAGCCTCTTCAACAAATGGTGTTGGGAGAGCTGGACGGCTACATGCAAAAAATTGAAATTGGATCATCAGCTGACACCATACAGAAAAATGAACTCAAGATGGTTAAAAGACTTAAGTATAAGTAGCAACACCATCAAAGTCCTAGAGGAGAACATTGGCAGGAAACTCTCAGATATCCCACGCAGCAATTTTTTCACTGATATGTCTCCTAAATCAAGGTACATAAAGGAAAGAATAAACAAGTGGGACCTCATGAAAATGAGAAGCTTCTGCACAGCGAAGGAAAACATCAGCAAAATGAAAAGGGAGCCAATCATATGGGAAAATACATTTGCTAATGATACATCCGATAGAGGTTTGATCTGCAAGATACATAAGGAACTCACTCGACTCCACTCCAGGAAGACAAACGATCCAATCAAAAAATGGGCAAAGGACCTGGGCAGACGCTTTTCCAAGGAGGAGATACAGAGGGACCAGAGGCATTTGAAAGGATGCTCAGCATCACTAGCCATCAGAGAAATGCAGATCAAAACCACCATGAAGTACCACCTCACACCGGTCAGAATGGCCATCAGAAACAGATCAACAAACAACAGGTGCTGGGGAGGCTGTGGAGAAAAGGGAACCCTAGTCCACTGTTGGTGGGAATGCAGACTGGTTCAGCCACTATGGAAAGCAGTGTGGAATTTCCTCAGAAACCTGAAAATGGAACTGCCTTTTGATCCAGGGATTCCCCTGCTGGGACTATATCCTAAGAACACCAAAAAGCCAATACAAAAGAACCTATGCACCCCAATGTTCAATGCAGCACAATTGCCAATAACCAAGTGTTGGAAGCAACCTAAATGCCCCTCAGTGGTAGATTGGATGAAAAAGTAATGGTACATATACACAATGGAATACTACGCAGCAGAAAGAAAAAAGAACTGCTAAGCTTCGCGACAGCATGGATGGAACTGGAGAGCATCATGCTAAGCAAAATAAGCCAGGGGGCGAAAGAGAAATACCATACGATCTCACCTATAAGCGGAACCTAACCAAGAATGCAAAGATGCAAGAAAAATATGACCAGCAACACTGAAAGGAAAAGAAATCAACAGAGACAAGAGGGAAGGGGGTGAGGCAGGGAAAAGGAAGTGAAGGGGAAAGTCAAGGAACATATATCAAGGACTCATGGACAAAACCAAAGGGGAAGAGCTGAGGGAGGGAAAGAGGGAGGGGGCAAGGGAAAGCGGTGGGGGGGAGGCAGAGAGAAATGTATTTAAAAAGTAAATAAATTTTTAAAAAATTTAAAAAAAGGGTCTCTAGGCAGCTGTGTGTCCCCTTTGGCCAGGGATCCTCTATTTCTTTCAGCCAGTCTGCACTCAGCCCCCAGCCCACTCGCGCACAAGCTGTGTGCATAGAGTGCAAAAGGCAGGTTTCTTGATTCACTTATGGCTGAGCGACATTGTGACTGTGGAGTGGCAGGTGAGTTATCACCAGGGCTCCACCAGCCGCCCTGTCAGTTCTCTTCACAAAGTTTTCCTCACCAATCTTTCCTCAGGCACCAGCCCACTCTGCTGCCGCCTCTGCCCAGAGATCGAGGAGGGCGGCTACCACTGCAAATTTTTGCGTTGGCCCTTTAAATGTCTCTCTGCATCCCCAGCCACCTGTCTCTGACAGAGAGCCCCCCCTAAGCTTTTCAGGGTTGTGTTTTGTCTGTGTGTTTTCCTGGTTTCAGCTGCCGAAGTCTAGGGGTCCCTGTTTATGATTCAGACCTTGTTCTTCTCAGGGGGATCCAACTCAGCGTTTCAATGTCCCTCTGATGCTGGTGACTGTGGGCGCCCAGCCTACTGTCTCGAGCCTCCACTGCACTTCTCACCTGTTTGGATATGTGAGAGTCAATTCCACTGTCTGTCTGCAGCTCCAAGGCCCCTCTCCCTCTATCATTCCATTGTTTTCCAGGTGATTTCTCCACTATTTAGTCACAATTCCAGTTTGGTCTTGGCAGGAGGTCAGTGTGACTCCCATTCACTTCTCCGCCATCTTTTTTCCTCTGGTATTCCTTCTTAAAAGCTATCCTCCTAGGCAGAGCTGAACATTTCCAATACTAGCTACATGAGTGGGTTCTTGTCAAAAGCCACATTTCCATGGACTTCTAAGAAACCAATACTAATCGATCTTTTAAAA
This sequence comes from Pteronotus mesoamericanus, assembly GCF_021234165.1. NCBI lineage: Eukaryota > Metazoa > Chordata > Mammalia > Chiroptera > Mormoopidae > Pteronotus > Pteronotus mesoamericanus. The sequence goes on from NW_026555150.1 coordinate 2,615,933, forward strand.
TGTTATAACCTCCTCAAATATACAAACTACAAAAGCACATGAGGCCAAAGTAACCTAGGTGAATCTCAAATCATGAACTAGGGATAATATTGTTGTAGGAATTAACAAAATGCCAGAATATCTAGTGCCTAGATATCATCTCCTTTGCCTAGTTCTGTCCTTAAATTTCTCCCAAGTATATTCCTCTGCTCTGGAAGAAAAGAAGATGAATAAGTACTTCACAAACAATACTAGCCCAAAACGAGGATAGTTTGAAAGTGAGACTATTAAAATTGGAGTAGTATCCAATTAAATTTTGAACAGTGGAAAAAAATCACCCCACTGCACTTAGAACCAGAATTTATTAAGTGTTTAGTTTATTTATTTGGAAGTTTCATAAGGAAGTGATGTTAGAATTTAATAACTAATATTGCTGATAAAATTTTCAGATAAACCTTGGAAAACCCAAATGAAAATGTTTCTAGTTAAAAGCTCATGGGAGAGGGATAATTTCTTAAACATAGTTGGTTAATCACATATATTTCCCTTCTCCTCCCAAAACCTAACTCTAATATAGTAAAAAAAATTTTCAAAATAGATAAACTCACAAGAACAGGAAAAAAAGAAACAGTAGACTAGACATCCTAATGAAATTTTTTAAGACAGAAAGTAGATGGAGAGGAGGTAATTACTTTAGCAGAATGTAAGATGTTACAATCTAAAAACCTACATAGGGAGATGCCATTCTTTAGAGAAATATCAGTTTTCCCTGCAGAACAAAGGAAATGTCATGTCTTGGAGGCAGAATTTACCACAGAAGGCGGGGATGATGCATACACATTACAGGAAACAGTGAGATTGATTCAAAGTCTGTCTCCTGAGCAATTGGACCTCCAGGTCCCAAACCTCTATTTACAGCAGCCAAGTCACCTCCCTCACCAACAAATAAACACAAGAGGTTTACTCCTTAAAGATACTGAACATGAGAGGCTTAGAATGTGGTAAGACCAGATATCATGGAAGATGAGGATGAGGTATAAGGGTGAAAATATGGAGATTAAGTGAAAGTCTACCTGTCTATTTAATAGTGAAATCAGAGTACAGAATCTGACATTAATCTCTCAAAAGTGGTTGAGTAGATCTCTAAGGAAGGAAACAAGCAAGAAAGAACCTTATCATACTCAGCAGCTTTATCTCCTAATCACCTTCTGAATTGCACTTTAATTGACCACCACCTGCCCAACTAGGCATCTGGTACTAGGCAGCCTTACCATTAGATATGAATTTACATAGTCTTACTCTCTTAGTCATTCTATAAATGATAAAGGTAATAATTGAAAAAAGATAAAGTTCATGAGCTTAACCTAGATTCTATCCCTGACTCTACCTTTATCTACTTATATGACAGAGAGAAATTTAACCTCTCCAGGCCTCAGTTCCCACCTATAAAATGGGAATGATAATTATATTCTCACATTCACAACACTGTAGTAAGATAAAAGATTTATCAGTGTCTACCATATCAAGATTCTCTAAAGTAAGCTATGAGCATTATTATCAGCACATTTGAAAGAATTTATCAGCATTTCATTTCAAGATGGTGTGCTGATCCACAAATCAAATTTACTGTGCATCTTGCTAACTTTTAGGCTTGCCCTTTGACTACATATATAAATTATAGTGGTTTAAGGCCACAGCCCCCTTCAGAAAAGAACTGCTGCCTCTAACCTACCCCCAGACCATGTGAAATCATTCTCCTTCCACCACTATCACCACCTCAACCATGGCTGATTGGACCAGGTGGACACATGACCCAAAGTAATCCAATTCAGTGACTTTCCATAGTCTCATCAAAGTTTTTTCCTATGTTAATAACTTAAACTATGAGACACAAAAACTGCAGTTTTCAGTGCACATTGGACCTGTAAATTTAGGCAGACAAAGATCTTATTGCACAATCTGGGGACTGGGTAGCAAAAAGGGATGGAGAAACAGGGATAAAAAAGACAATTTAGACCTTGTTCCTATTATCTATTTTCCACAATATTGCTTCATAATAAACAAAAATAAAATAGTAACAACATACAACAGTATATATCTAGTTTTGCTCTTGGGTCTATGTAGGCTAGGCAGTTCTTTTGATCTGACCTGGGTCAACCATGTGTTGGCTAGATAGTTTTGCTAATATTAGCAGGACTTTCTCACATATTTAGAGCTTCAGCTAAGACAATTGAGCTGACTTGGCTCTGCTCCATGTGTATAATTGTCCCACAGCATAACCTTGGCATGTTCTCATGACAAAATCAGAGGAGTAAGAGAGGAAATGTGTACACACTTTCAAGTCTTTGTTTACATCATATATGTTAATATCCTGTAGGCCAAAGTAAATCAAATGGCCAAGCCCAGCCTCAGAGTAGGAATGGGCTTCAAAGTTACAGGCCACAGGATAAGAAGAAGACCATTGATTAGAATATAAAGCAACCGATCTTCCATAGTCCCTGAGAAAAAGAGATTGGTTTTGGCTTACCAATCTTCCCAACTCCACTTTCCAGGAGTTGTGACTGTACTATGGTTTCTAAGTCTGTGGCATTGGCTACAGTTTTCTTATAATAAATCCTCTTTATCTAAACTTTCTTGAATGGATTTCTTTTCTTTGCATCTAAGAGACCCTTTGTTAAGAGTCCTAAATTTGGTGCAACTAATTAGGGACAACCAAATACATGATATGGTACATAATGGCAAAAAGTTGGACTAAAACAGGAACCTCTATCCCACTGGTCAACCAAATCAAGCACTTGCATCATTAAGTACTAATATACAGTCGTTTAAAGATATCCTTTTAAATTTTGCTTTGCTTTGCTTTGCTTTCCTCCTAATCTGCTGGATTTCAGAAGAATTCACTAATTTTATGGTAAAGCACCAAGACATGGCACATTTGACAATTTCTGTGTGACTTTAAAATTTTTGCTGCCCTGAACAGACAAACTCAGTACTGCCAGTTATTTATTTCCAAGCTGCCTGTTTCAGCTTCAAGAGATATCTGGGAATATTTCACTTGCTTCAGAACTTCCATAAATATTCAATGAGACTGAGTGACCAGAATAGATCTGCACATTTTTTCTCTTTGCAGAACATGTAAAGAGTGGGGATACATTGTGCTGATTTCCAGCTTTGATTCAGAAAAATCTTGGCTCTCAGAGCCTTGAGCATCTGTAGCTCCCCACCCACCTGAGCTAATCTTGAATCATCTGCTAAGACACATCCAAGGCTTTGAACACTCATAAAGACTCACTAAAAGCTCTTCACAAGGACACTCTCGCCATCAGCTCTTACTAATGTATCATTTAGTAGAGACTGCTATAGGGCTTCTAAACACCCTCCACTGCTGTGAGTTATCTAAGCATGATAAACTTTCTAAGGGATCTAAATTTTGGAAAATTTTTCATTATTACCATTAATGAGAAAATCTCAAGTTAATTGGTTTGAGCTGTGCCTCTTCCTGAACCTAAGTCCCAATGGGTATCATAAGCCAACATGAAATTCACCTGGCTGTGACATAATATTTTTCCATCATGCCTAGAGTTCTCTCACAAAAGAATTCAGATTCACTGATGGCATTAGCTGTAATATCTGAAACTACAACATCATGGAATGTTATAGATTCTTGCATTTTCTGCTTGGCAGACATCCTGCTAATTTGATTGGTTACCCACAGCCACAGTGACATATTTCTGTGATGAAGAGGAAGTACAAGCTACACAGTGCAAGACAGAGTGTATTTTTTTAAGACTTTATTTACTTATTCTTATAGGGGAAGGGAGGGAGAGAGGGAGAGAAACATCAATGTGTTGTTGCCTCTTGCCCGTCCCCTAATGAGGACCTGGCCCACAACCTGGGTGTGTACCCTGACTGGGAATCAAACCAGCGATGCTTTGGTTCACAGGTCAGCACTCAATCCACTGAGCCACACCAGCCAGGGCCAGAATGTATGTTTTCATAAGTGATCTATTGGTAATTATTTCAAGTCAACATGCAAATAAAGCCCTTTCCTTTAATTCACAGACTATTTATTTCAGTAACTTTGATGAGGAAGACAACAAAAAAATCTCTTCAGTTAAAGTCACAAGACTTTGAAAGAAGTGTTAATAGTATTAATCAAGTCCTGTTATTGCATATAAAATCTTCTCTTGTCAAGATCAAAAAGTGCGAAAAAGAGGTGCAAAGATGAGGGAACACTGGAATCTTTTCTTTTCCCTTTTTTCATGGAGAAGGAAGATGAAAGAATTCAAATCAACCATTTAGAAAGATCCTAGGGTCCCAAAGATGCAAGAGTTTTATGAAAACTTTACTGAGCAGCCTTTTTCTACTGCAATAATAGTGGAAGTGGAGCCCAAATGTTTGGATGTTCTAACTGGCTTGCAGCAGATATCTGTGTCAGATGCAATGACTGAAATTAACCTTTCTATTTAATAAGCAATAGATTGGAGACAAATTGCAGGCAATGCTACCCCACTTAAAATTTTTGTTGGCTGAAGGAAAAACTTTATTTTGAAATGTACATGATTATTACGTCAGCAAATAGCACTACTGATGCACTCATTTAAAAAAAATCTTCAGTGGCTCCCAACACACTTCAGGATGTAATCCTTATTAAACATATAAGGTCTTTCACAATCCTTCTCCCTCCTACTTTACAGCCTCATCTGCTGCTATTTCCCCAAACTACCCTCCAAATGCTTTACTCCTGACATGCTGAAATACCTTCCAACCCTCAAACGTGCCAGGCACTTTCAGGCCTCTTTCTTCACACCTGCTCTTAACCCTATTTTACCCCTCTTCTCTACTCGTCATTTAAGATTTAGCCTTGGGAAACCATCCCAGGATCACCAGGTATAGTCATTCTTTGGCCCTGTTTACCAATGACTGTAGCAATTCCAACATATTCTAACACTGTGTTTGTAAGCTACATACATTAAAGAACACACTATGTGAGTTCAGTCATCTGGATACATATGCACATACACACACATATACATATGTCCAGGGAAATAGAATCCATTTCATAGGCATTTCATACTCCCAAAGTTTCAGCAAAATGCCTAGCAAAGAGTAAAGACTCCGAAAGATGGAATTTATATTTGTGGGTGAGTGTGGATTTGCTCTCAGTACACAGAATCTTTTGCATAGACCTCCTTGTGAGTGATTGATAACATCTTTGCCAATTAGTGTGTCTGTATTAGGAGTATAATATGGACAAACAAGGGGAAAAAGATATAGCTGGCTGGTCCTGTTGGAAAAGAAATCCTTGACCATAAGTGTAGTCTTATATACTAATCATATTAACCCATGCCAAGGACAAACTTTTTCAATATGAGAACCTACTCAGATGTAAACAAACTGTCACAATTCTCCCATTCCCAGGCTTTCTTGTTCTCAGGACACAAATCATGATTTTCATTAGTTTCCAATTTTGGGGTTTTTTTCCTGAGCTCCTTAATCCGCCCCCCATTTATAGTTATTTAGGATGATTCGGCAGATACAAAACTCTTTGCCATGACTCAACTGGCATTTTAAATTATTTTAATTTCAAGAGAGGCAGCAGTGACACAACCATTTTTAACTACTAACTACATAGAAACTTCCTTACTTAGGCAAATCCATTCTTGCAAATAGAATTCAGTTCATGATGAACTGAATCACCAACCACATGTCAAACCAAAGAGACAGTCATTTCTACTACATTGCATTAATATTGCAAAAAAAAAATTTTTTTTCTCAGGTCACTTAAAAAGTTCTACTGCTGTTAAAGGAAAAAAGACTAAAATACTATTCAGCCAAAGGATGGTAAGAAACAAATTATGATGAACCTGTAATTATGATGATAGTCTCTCCCTCAAAAAGCCATTCTATCAATAGAATCACTGAACAGACCTTGGAGACCAAAGGGCAGCCCTGGGCTTCCTTGGGTCTTGTTTAAAACATTAAGCCCCAGAGAAGTCAAAAGATAGAAGGACCTAACCACAAAATCCACTGGACTATAACATGATTGTTTATATTCACTGCAACTGAAATAGAAATAACCCCCCATTCCTACCCCAACTCCATGAAGAATTAACTTCATTAATTGACACATATTTTAAAAATGTGCATAAAATTATGTCTTTTTTAGTTCTTTCTCTTTTTTCTTTATTGTTATATCCCTCCACCCCATAAAATTACATTTTACAAAGTGTATTAGGTACACATTGATCCAAAATGCACAATTGCACACAGGTGCACGCGCGCACGCGCGCGCACACACACATCCTCACAAGAGAAAAAGGATTTCTCATTCTAGGAGCATAAATACAGAAACCAAAAGCAAAATGTCATGACCAACTGAATTAGAGAAATTGAACTCTCTTTTCCCTATACATAGAAATTCACTTAAAAACATAATTGGAATATATAAACACTGGTTAGCAATGTTTATTTTATAGAGTGGAATGTGATTGGGAGAGGGGTTGAAGGTAGACTTTCATCTTTTACTTTATATTCTTCTGTACTATTTGATTATTTTTATAATAATTGTGCATACATACATTATTTGTAAAATAAAAATGAAAATAATAAAAGTGAGAAATATAATGGCTTAAGATACTGATATCTATGGCACATGTATTAGAGATAAATAGTGCTAAAGTTTCCCCCTCTTTATTCAAAATTTTGCATACCTGCAATTGAATTCTTCTAGAACTCAATATTTGATGCAATAAATTCCCTTTATTCATCCTATTAGACATTCACTACCATGGATGAATATGCAGCCACTCTTCCCACATACATTCTAACATACAGACACATGTGCATGTGCATACAGTCCCACACACACCTGCCCTCTCACCATTGTCTTCAAGCCACTTGTCAAAAATCATCAGTGAGTTAGAAAATCCAGAACATCGTGAAAAACCAAGATCATCACCAAAACCAATCAAAAATTTGAGTTAAAATACAGCAATGAGCCAGTTAGAATGATTGAATCTATACTAAAACCCAAGTCTCATTGTTTTATGCATTCTGTGTTTGTGTGTGTTTTAATTCATTTTTCTAACTATGTTTTCCTGCTTTTTTATAAATACAGTCTCCTTCTGAAAAACATATAGATATAAATATATAGATATAGATAGACAATACATACATATACACACAGATGTGAAAGATAAAAAGAGCAAAATTTAGAAATCATTTAACCCTGAGATTCTAGAATTCATAAAAAAGTCTAAAGCACTGTTTCCATGCATAAACATTGGGCAAAAGAAATATATCTTTGAAAGGCTTAGACATTCCAGAAGTATTCAGAAAGATGCATTTGATGTCACACACTTACCATCTTCAACAACACAGCAGCAGGTTTCATATTTCAATCTTGCAGATTCTTATGTGCAACAATTCACAGTGGGAAAACCTCCTGGGTTATAAAACCATAACTCCCTTCAAAGACTATTGTTTCTTTTCTTAAATTACATTAAAAATAAACTCCCAATACAAAGAACATTTCACAGCACTCTTTGGAATGGTGAGTAATGACACTCGTGGTATTACTGGGAAGAATGCAAAATGAAACAGGGTTTGGGAAGGCTGGTGTGGTCTCATGTATTTCAACAAGAAGAGAGCTCTTCAAGATTGAATTTTGGTCACCTCAACTCCAAATAATAGACACACACACACACATTCATATAAATATGTTGACATATTTACTGCCTACTATATTCTTTCATCTAGAGATGAAGGAGAGTAAATTATAACTGAATACCCAGAAATAACAGGATAAGTGATGAAATGAGGAAATCTAGTCAACAAATCTTTACTATAGGCTTCTTGAAGGGTTGGCAATGGTGGATGAAGTAGAAAGGTATCTGAAAATGAGCTCTATTCTCAAGAAACTTCCATCTAGATAGAGGAAAGAATAACCTACATAAATCATGTAAAGCAGTTAATTGCTAGAATTAATTTGGCCTCTTATAAAAATTCAGATTCCTTGGCCCACCACCAACATACTGATTCAAAACCTCTGTCCATAGAGGATATATATATATATATATTTTTTAACCAGCTCTTCAAGTAATTCTGATAATTAGTCCATTTGGGGAACCACTAAAGGAAAGAAAACACAGAGATACATAAAGAAGTGGCCAATAATTGGGAGGGAAGGAGCATCAAAATGCTCTAGGAAATTAGAGAATAATGGGATCCATGAGGCAGGAATAATCAGGAAAGCCTTCTCAGAGAAGGTGAGACAATAGCTGGAACATGAAGAATGAGCAAGATTTTAATTGGCAAAAAGGAAAAGGGATGGCATTTGAAGATGGATGATGTGACATGACCAACAGAATGAATATGACAATGAACAACATCAGAGCACAGGAAAAGACCAGTAGTTGTGGAGGGACCACTATTAAAAAAGAGAGTGAGAGAAGATTGGTCCTCTAAAAGGAAATTAAGATACTGAAACCAGCACACCAATGACACCTAGAGCAAAAATGATTCTCTGAACACCAAAATTGTGATAGGCTTTGCAACCAGACATTCCTTTTATTGAAGGAAAAACAATGAGATACAGGACAGGCAAAAAACATATGAATAAATAGCAAATACAGCATCTTATTTGGGCACAAAAATTTGCCTCAGACTCCACAGTAACTCTCCAAAACCATCAGGTGATAGTTTCAAACTTTTTAACGGTTTTCTATTTCCCTTAGGATGAAGCCCAAGCTTTTAAACATGGTTTACAAGGTGTTTTATGATCTTTCCCTGCTTAACTCTTTCATCATATGTGTTACCACTCTCCTCATTGCACTCTATGCCCCAGTCTTACATACTGAACTACTTTCTGAACCTATCCAGGCTATTCACTTTCTCTCCTTGCCTTTCCTCTGCCTATCTATTCCCTATCTTACCAACTTGCTTAGCTAATTTTTACTTACCTTCAAACTTCATCTTAAAATTGATCTTCTCCAGTAAGCATTCCCTGAACCTTAGATTCTGTATCATAGTAGTTACCACACTCTATACAACAGCCATCTATATGTATGTCTCTTCTGTTATATAGGGTTTTGACATCAATTATATTCCTTCACTGTTGTAGCTGTAGTGCTTCAAAGAATAGATAACACATATTAGGTTTCACATTAACATCTATTGAGTAAATTGGTGGATTTTTGAAATTCATCAAATGATTGAACAAATATTGAGTAATGGATGATTACATGTGTCACTGGGACCAAACAACCTATACATGACCCCCAAGCTGTATCGGACTGACAAAATTAAAATTTCAGGCATTCCACAGTTAGCAAAAGAAAACCAAGCAAGAATTGTTTGCATTTGTTATTCTCCCCAACATCACAAAAGTGATTCAAAACTTTCAGTTTCCTTCTTCTTTACTGTATAAGTGGTTAATGAAGAGATGGATCAAAATAGAAAAAAATCATGCATGAACATTAAGGCAGTAAATAAATCTCAATGTATGACCAGCTCTCCACTACTTAGCCCAACACATCAATTGCTCCCTCAATTATTACTCACCAACCAGATGCTATTGTCACACCTTCTACAGAAAAGGCTATAATATAAGAGAAGACAACATTCCTGCAAGACCTGATGTTTTATACTTATATATTACAACATTACAACCTTGGCTCTCCTAATGGGGTTTCAGTCTTTGGCCAAATTGAGCTCAGTTGCCTCCCATTTGATATAAAGTGCAACTGAGACACACCAGAAGTAATATTGTTTACCAGTTTTAGCCTCTTATGAAAGACTCAGTGCCCTCTAATATCAAGTGCAGAACCATTGAATATCACATATGTGCCCTGGTTAAACTAAGGCACTATATAAAGCAGCCCAATTCATTCCAAAAAATTAAAAATAAAAATAAAAATAAAAAAGCGAGTGGCTATTTGCTCCCCAGAAATGTTTAAAAAGAAACAGAAAATATAGTATATTCATTGTTTTGCAAACATATTATAATAGGATGCTTATATAGTGAGTATACCTAGTGCTTTGGAAATGGCATTATATTTACAACTGTCCTATCTAAATTCAAGTTCTTGGCAATATTGCTCAGGATGGTGGAAAAAGATGAGGGATTTAAATTCCCACTCTTTCAGGTTCCACTCTGCCACTTATATGTGTCTAAGCTTGAGGTTCAAAAAGGTTAAATAACTTACCAAATTTCCTTATATATGACATGAAAATAATACAAATACCTACTTCATATGGCTGCAGGGATAATTACATGAGCTATTAAGGGTAAAGTATTTGGTAAATATGCATCTCTTCATGAATCCCACCTTTTGTGACTAGCACTTTATATTAATTTTTATTTTATTATTTTTTATTTATTTTTTCAGCAACATGGTATTGCAGAGGACATATGCTTTAGCATCAGACAGTCCTAGACTCAAACCCCAGTCCCTCTACTCACTGTTTCACATTAAACAAACTTTTTAACATTACTGAGCTTTCACTTTCCTATCTACCAAATGAATTTAGTAAAAAACCTACCTCCTGGATGTTGCTAGAAAGAGTGAAATAACATGTTAAAGTACCTTTTTATCACAGTTTCTGGTACATTGAAAATCTTCAACAAACAGTAGCTATTATTGTTTTTCTAACTACCATTATTATTTATTTCACAATAAGGTATAGTTGTATTGAATTACAAACAGAAGCTTCATCCAGGCCAAAAAGAAAAAAAAAATCCCTAGGGCTATTTTAACAGAAGATTTGGACCATCTGATATTTATAAAAGTCAACTTAGTAAAACCAGTATGACATAAGGCAAAAAAAATAAAAAATAAATAAACCAACTGTCCATTTAACCCAACATTTGAGTGGCACAGACCAAAAAGAGTTGCTGAAGAAAGTATTAATGTTTGACTGGTTGAGTCATCACGGTATTAATTTAGCCTACTGGTTTCTCTACAATTAACTTGAACCAATGATTTGATGTTGTTCTACCTACCTCTATGTGAGAATCCACATTCATTTTTAGGGTTGCATATTTCAATGAACAGAGAAGTCAGCAGGATGTATAAGAAAAAACAATGTTCTATGATGATATGGAGGAAATGTCTGAACTGGGTTGGAAGTCAGCATAGGTAACCTCTGACTCCCTTTCAAATTGCAATACTGTGAATCTCTAGAATCTCACTTACTGTGTGATCATAAACAAGCAACTTCACCTCTCTGGGTCTAGGATTCTCCATCTGTAAAATGTGGCAATTGGTTGTAATATTCTGTGGTTCTACTTGAAAAGTATAATCATTTTGCAATAACCATAAGAGCAAAAAAGCTGAAACTCCTACAACTATTACTCTCAGCAAAATCAACTCCAAATAAAGCTATGGAAAGAAGTCTCTCCTTTACCTTTTTTATTGTTCTCATTTTGTCCAGGACATGAGCAATTTGTTATAACATCACTGTAAAGTGATTGCCAATATGCTCACCAAAATTCAGAGAAGAATAAAATGAAATCAGAATCCTCAATAAACGCCCTATACTCCAGAAAAGGAGTTTAACTTAGTTTTAAAAAAACTCTGTTTTTAAGGAAACTATGCTGTTACTGCAGATGAGAATAGATAGCTTTGGATACACTCTCAAATATCATACAATCCAACTCCTCCTGATAATGTAGGCGGGCGAGAACTGGAGACATACTTCATAAGAATGGTTTAGAGAAGGAAAAGTATCTACAGAAATATTTATATTAAATATGAACCAACCTCTTTGCACAAGACAAGATGGGTATTAGATATTTTTAGTGTTTTCAGTGACATCCAGTAAAACTTTGATTAACCAGGACACTATAAATACAAACCAGATTTCCAGAATATTCTTGCTACCTTCTACTCTAAGGAAAATACAGCCAGTTTTTAAACTCTCTGATCAGACCTCAGAGGGTTACAACAGTTAATAATGGTGATGACCTGGGCCCCAGAGCATCCACATGCTTTTCTGGGCTTCTTTAGCACAGAAGATAATATATAGATAATATTCCTGTAGATAATATTTATACCATTTACATAATGTGTATATTGTGTTTATATTATAGTATTTTATAGATAATATCTATATATTTTATAGATAATATTTATTGAGTACTTTTCTATACCAGGCCCTGTGCTAAGTGTTTATTGAGCATCATCTTATTTCGGAGACTGGTAATGAGGGAACCCCATCAGAAACAAGCAAGAGTTCCTTAAACCCAGAGGGTTTAGGCAGGAGGGGTAAAGGGGAGACCATGAGGTTTAGATGTTCTTGCATAAAGGATTACAGAAAACTTCAGACAACTATCACAGCTATGGACTTAGACTTCCCCTGGCCCCTGCTGGGACAGGTTCCAGAGAGTGCTACAACATAAACCCTTTGAACTTGGCTCCTGCAACTGTCCCATGTAGTTCTTGGACCATTATTCAGCCACTTGGACTTAAAATTTATGCTTCCTGGACCTTGCACAGATCCCTCGTTTCATAGTGTTTAATGCCAGCCTGCTTTTTTCTTGCACTGAGCAAGAGAGAAAACTGAGAGACCAAGTAGGAGACTATTACAATAGCTCAGGTGAAAGAGGTTTAAAATAGGGTGGGAGCAGTGAAGTGGAATATAAACGGGAATACTTGAGCTATATTTTGAGTATAGTGAAATTCACATGTCTTTCTCTGGGGTTTTATGTTCACAACAAATGCCTAATTGTTCCATTGGATTTGGCCGTTTTCTTTGTCAAACTGGTATATTTGTTTCAACACACCAACCAAAACAAATCTTGGTTTAGAGACTAGATTTATCACTTTATACTTTTGGTGATATGTAGATAAATCTTAAAACTTAACAATTACATAAAAAGTGATGAAGAAAGGAGCATAAATAAAAGTGATAATTCAATCCAAAAGAACAGAAAGGTTATAGTGTGCCTTTATCCAAAACTTCCTTTTATAAAATATTAATGTTCTCAAATGGAAACATTACCTAAGATATAGTACACTGAGTGATGATGTTCCAATGGCAACTGGCCAAAAAAAAAGAGAATTTTTAACATACATACATTAAGATCTCTGTAAAAAATTGTTTGCTGCTGAGACTATAGCTCAAAAAAATTAGGAATAGAATCAATGAGGCATATGTCTCAGCATATATTTTTTAATCAGTTTCTTACATGTATTAATTTAATCCCTATTGTTATATTTCCATTCCTGCTGGAACAAGTTTTAGTTTGCCTTGTTTGAGGCCCCAAAATCCAGACACATAAATAATTCAAATAATTAACAAATGCCTGGCCTATGCAGCCCACTGGCTATTTTGATAACAGAACGGTAACTCAAAGCTAAGGGACATCCAGAAGAAAAGTAGAAAAGCCAAGTAATCATTTAGATACTTGAAAATGGTAGTGTCAAGAAGATTTGAACACGTCATAACTTTTTCCATTTTATTTTATCTTTACATTTTAATAGTTTGTTTATGTTATTACAGCTGTCTCAGTTTATCCCCCTGTGCCCCTCTCCACTCAGCCCACCCCTTCCCATACTCAATCCCTAAACCATTGTGCATGTCCATGGGTCATTCATATGTGTTCTTTGACTAATCCTTTTACCTTCTTTCAACCAGTCACAATCGCCCCCCTTCTCTCTTACAGCTGTCAGTCTATCCATGTTTCTATGCCTCTGGTTCTATTTTGCTCATTAGTTTATTTTGTTCATTAGATGCCACTTATAAGTGAAATCATATGGTATTCGTCTTTCACCAACTGGCTTACTTCACTTAGCATAATGCTCTCCAGTTCCATTCATGTTGTCTCGAATGGTAGTAGCTCCTTCTTTCTTTCTGCTGCACAGCATTCCATTGTGTAAATGTACCACAGTTTTTTGATCCACTCATTTACTGATGGGAACTGAGGCTGTTTCCAGCACTTGACTACTATAAATTGTGCTATGAACACTGGGGTACATAGGTTATTTTAAACTCATGTTTCCAAATTCTTAGGGTATAATCCCAGCAGTGGAATTGCAGGGTGAATAGGCAGTTCCATTTTTAGTTTTTTGAGGAAATTCCATACTGTTTTCCACAGTAGATGCACCAGTCTGCATTCCCACCAACAGTGCACTAGGGATCCCTTTCCTCCACAACCTCACTGCACTTGTTGTTTGTTGATTTGTTTATGATAGCCATTCTGACCAGTATGAGGTGGTATCTCACTATAGTTTTAATTTGCATCTCTCTGATGGCTAGTGATGATGAGCGACCTTTCATATGTTTATGGACACTCTGTATATCCTTGCAGAAGTGTCTGTTCAAGTCCTTTGCCCATTTTTAAATTGGATTGTTTGTTTTCCTGGTGTGGGGTCGTGTGAGTTCTTTATTTTTTTGGAGTTCAAACCTTTGTCCAAGGTATCATTTGCAAATATATTTTCCCATACAGTTGGTTCCCTTTTAATTTTGCTGATGTTTTCTTTAGCCGTGCAGAAGCTTTTTAATTTGATGAGGTCCCACTTGTTTATTCTTTCCTTTATGTCCCTTGCTCTAGGGGTCATATCAGTAAAAACACTGCTGCTTGGAATATCTGAAATTTTCCTGCCTATATTCTCCTCCAGGACTTTTATGGTGACATGACTTATATTTAAGTTTTTATCCATCTTCAGTTTATTTTTGTGTATGGTGTAAATTGGTGGTTGAGTTTCATTTTGAACATTTTAATCCAGATGTTTGCTGTGCTCTTAGATGTTTAACTTTTGGGTCTGGTTTGTTTCCATTTGCCTATGACCTGTTCAGAAATATGTAGATACTTGAAATATCTCTGGGAGATTTCCGGCAGATGAAGCAACAACAAATTCAATAATTATTTTAAAGACTAATACATATCTTGATGATTATTTATCAGGCAGTTATTAATTTAGGAAGAGATATTTCTAGACTCCTTTGACTGAACTCTGAACTTGCTTGTTAGTTTCGTCAAGCAACTGCTTTCTAACAAATTTCCTAGCTGTTAAAAATTAACATATTTTCTAACAAATTTCCTAGCTGTTTTGATGGCTGTCCTGAAAGAAGACCCCCTAGGCATGGGCTAGCAAAATTATTATAACCAGTTGACATGATTAGTCCTAGGTCTGGCTTTCAGAGAGATTTCATTTCCAGATTTCATTAAACTAGCTGAAAGACTCACATCTTTTTATGTTCTAATGTTTGCCTACAAACCTGTAGTTATAGTAACCAAGAGAAAATTCTCAGTCTCAAAGGATTATCAGATTTGAAGCAATAGACTATATTTGGCAGCTTCTCCTCTGACCAAGATGCTTAGGGACTTAGAGGCAAAATAGTCTCCTACTCTTATTCTTCATTACTTTGAAATGACAGTTGAAATTTCCACTTTCTAGGGAATGCCAGTCCATCTTCCATGTACGCTCCCTCTCAAAAAAATGTAGACAGCAGAGAAACAGAATAAGTAAAATGTCAAATAAGAAAATTTACAGGGTTGATGGTTACTATAAAAAAAGTATATTAAGGGAAGACTCCACATAGAAGCTGGGCCTGCAGCCAAAACATGAGGGATGCATAGAATCTGAATTGGAAGAAGGAATTTAAGGTGTGGATAAAGGCCTGCAGGAAAAAATAAGTGTCATGTGACTACAGAGTCAGGCCAGGTGAAGTAGATGTTCCCTACTGCTTCAAACTGTAAATGGTAGTAGTAAAAACTTCTCCAGGAAAGTCAAGATTCAAAAACACTGTTACACAGGGAAATGGCTTTCGAGTTTGATTTGATCCAGCCACTGGGATATGGAATTTGATATATTGTAGGCAGAAAAATTGCCTCCAAAGATTTCCAAGTCCAAATATCCAGAACCTATGAATGTGTTATCTAATATATTAAAAGAAACGTGAGATGAAGAGATTATCTTGTTATTTATATGACCCAATATAATCACAAGGGTCCTTATAAGTAAAAGAGGGAGACTGGTATGTCAGAGCCAGGTGTTTCAGAGTCAGAGGAGATGTAGCGATGGAAGCACAGGTCTCAGTAGTGCAATTGCTGGCTTTGAAGATAGAAGTTGTCCATGAGCCAAAAAATGCAAGCAGCCTATACAAAGTGGATTAGTCAAAGAAAAGGATACTCCCCTAGGGCCTCCAAAAGGCATACAGCTCTGCCGACACCTTGATTTTTAGCTCAGACAAGACCATTTCAAACTTTTGACATCCAGAACTGTAAGATAATCAATATCTGTTAAGTCATGAAATTGGTGGTATTTGTTAGAGCAGCAATAGGAAACTAAAACAAGCAGTCTAATAAATAATATCCAAAGGGGTATGGCCAATTCAAGGACTATGAGCTACAATATCCATCTCCCAGAGGCTTATGAGTGGATAATGACAATAATAGGTACCAAAAGTGACATCTTGGGACACAAGGAACAGCCTATTAGGAACCAAGACACCATTAAGTGACTAGAAGCAAAAAGTACAAATTTAAGTATTAGAAATAATAATTATAAGAGCAATAAGAGAACCTAACAGTTGTTTTATAGCTACTTCATGCCAGCACTTTATATTTATTTTAGTCATCATAAGAAGCCTGTATAAAATGTCGTCATTCTTACTTTACACAACCCCATTTTACAGATAAGAAAATTTGTTTAAGGGAAGGGGCAGCAATAACCAGGAATAAAGCAATGGGCCCAGGAAAGTCAGCTGAAAATCAGGGCAAGGCTCCAATCCCACCAGGGAAATTTACTACTAAATAGAAAAACAGGGAAGGAATTCAGAGGAGCATCACAAGTGTGGGAGGAAAGAAAGGCTTCAACTCAATCAATTTGTGTATGCCCAGACCTATGCCAAGTATGCTGTATCCAGGTATGTAAGGCTGCAAAAGTCATTCCAGGCCATGCCTGTTAGCAGGTTGAAAGTTTAGAGTGGGGAGTAAATACATTTGGCTATAGGCAAGGCTCATCTTATAGTTACCTACCTCCTAGGTATTCCAATATGTTTGGTTTACATAGGATTATTACATTGTCAGTTGTCTCAAAGGCAAACTCTCTGGCAAAAAACTTAGTGCTCTCCAGCAAGTGCCTCAGTTTCCTTCAGCTTCATGACTTGTCAAATTTGCCAGAACAGACTCTCCAATCAAAGCAAAGCAACTCCTTTTCCATTTTTAAGGATTTACACCCCAAAACAAGCAAAACACTGTCTGGGGAGTAGAGGACAAGTTCTGGAAGAAAATCTCTAGAGGGTAATGGATAATTGTTTGTGAAGAAACCAAAATATATATACTGAGTTTTTGCCTCTCCCTCAACTTGTTTCTTCCTTTAACTCCCTTTCAGAACAATCCTGGTCCCCATGAGTAGTGTGTCACTTCATTTAAGAGTTAAAACCAACACAAATTTAAATAAAATAAGAAAAACCCACAAACTAAGCCTTCCTCAAATATACCTCACCCACACAAAGTCCTTCTCTGAGTTTCAGCCTGAGGGCCATGATCTAATTCCAAGGTGACAGAGAAGACTGAAGGGACAGGCCTCCCTGAGCCCAAATGGACCTCGCCTTCCTGCCTCTCTTCAGGATCACTTTTTACCTCAGGGACATTTGGTAATGATCCATGCAGTTACTTCCTCCTTCACACTGCAACAGTCTCCCAAAAGTTTGCCTATTATAATTCAACAATTAACAATTCCATAGCCATGTAATAACCAAACATGCATAGAAAGAGAACAGTGCTAATTCTAAGATGCCTTTCCTGACTCCCACAAACTGGGTCAAATGTTCTTCAGTGCTTATAGCACTGGAGGGGCCTCAACTGACACAATACAGTCACAGAGATATACTGCAAGATTGGAGAAAACAGAATTTTTCACACAACTTTAAGTAGTATCCAATTACCAGACAACACTGCCTTTAGTGTACTATGAAATGAAAAATTTATAATTTCTGTGTAATTATATTATGAACAAGGACAATTATACTACATTGTATCCTTTGTATATTTTAAAAGGATTCATTTGTTAAATTTAAATCAAGTAATTTAGTCCTGTTTTTGACATTTCTTCATTAAAAAATAAACTTAATTTCTGAAAAAAAAATGGAAGATGCTTAGGTCTTTCTCAGCCTCTAGGAAGCCGTGGTACCACTTATCTCTCTGGATTGTAATAGTATGTCTACTTGCCCAATGTCCTCAATGCTAGCTGCACCTTAGAGTTAGCTGAACAATTTTTAAAATCACTGGTGCCTGGGCCCCAATCTCACCAATTGAAATAAAAATTCTGGAGCAAGGCCCTGGCATCCTTTATGTGAAATATCCCCTAGGTGATTCTAACTTGGTGGTGCTTCCAAATTACTAGAGCTTTTTTAAATTCCACACTCCCAGACTCCACTCCAGACCACCGAATCCTTACCTCTAAAGTGGAAATCAGGAATCTGTATATTTTGAAAGTGCTCCAGATGATCCTGATGTTCAGCTTCCTTTAGAAATCACTGCCATGCTGTACGTCAACTTCGTCCACAAAGGATACCTCCTTTCTATAGAAAGCTTTCTGAATTGATCCTGCTCTACTTCAATATATTATATAACTATTTGTCTATAGGTGTTTGAATTTGTGTGAGGAGGGAAGGGGGAAAAGAAGATTTTTCCCATATAAATTAAATACTAATACTGGGTATGAAATAGGTTTTCTATATCTTCTGTATAAACTACCCACCTACGCCTACCATCCAGCCTAAAATAAGCCCTTTGGAAATGTTACTAATAAGTAGTCAGACCTACCAATTCATACATGGTAATGTTCAAGCTTGTCTCCCAGTACTCTCAACCTTCCCCTTATATCCAATTTGGAAAACTTGTGCCTTTGTGTCTGAGATTAAAGTACATTTACCAGCCATTTTTGTCTAATTCTCTGGTTTATTTTTAAACCATTTTTCTCCTTTGTGCTCAAATTAAATACCTCTGATAAATCTTGACTACCATTCAAAACAGTGGCAATTGGCCACATTCAATTTTCTTCTAAGTACCTAACAGAACTCCTTTGGCCCTTTGCACTACTTTCACAGGTTGGTTCTCTTGTTTTATCTCTTAACCCATCTTCCCCTAAGGAAAGAGGTTGCTTTTCCAGAAATCTTCTTCAGGTAGGCCCCTTGAGAAACTTTCACATCATGAAAGCTAATGAGTACACAATTTTTACACTTTTATACTTTTCCTAATTATCACAACAAACACATACTTATGAAAACAAGAACAGACTTAAGCCTGTGAATAGATGACTACCAAAGGAGGGGGATTTAGAGCCTCTTGACTAGACTAGAGTGCCAGGCTGGGTGTCTTTTTTCTCAAAAAGTTTACTCCATGTACTCAATGTTATCTAAAATTCTACCATTGTGTATTCATTCTTCTGGCTTATGGGTCTTTATGGTCATTTTATTACTGGGGAGAATTATAGAATCAGTCCATTGAAAATTAGTGATAATGAATTAATTAAGGGAATAAAATCAGAGCAGGAGAATAGGGGATACTGAGGATTTAAGGAGAGGAACAGGGTAGAGTTGAAGAAAAAGTACATAAATAACAAGCTAAATCTTCTAGAGACACCCTTATTATCTTCTTCATTTTCAGTAAATTGGATCCCAACAAAACCCTTAGGTTAACAGTAAAAATGATTTCTGCCTTCTGATGTCAGCCCTACCAGCCAACCCTCTAACAAGTAGCTGTACTGTCATATTTCCCTATTTTCTGGAGCACAGGAGTCCCACCCACTCTTGAGAACTTTTGTTTATAAGGAGGAATGCTGGGAAGGCTAGTGAACTAGTTGCGTCTGTTGCTTTTCCCCAATAAGTACCTTATTGTTCAGTACCCCTCTTCCACATCAGCAAGGCATACAGTCGCACAACATATGTAAAGCAAAGAGGTGAGTCACAAAGAGGCATGCTCTCTCACTCCCTCACACCCCAGAGTTCAATATTTAAAAGTGAGAAACAATTTGCCTTTCTTTCTCAAGAAAATATATAGATTTCTTGCCATAGGTCATTACAGACATCCTCTTACAACTGCCTTAAAATATAGTACCAAACTTCAAAGGAGCTCTTGACCACCAGGGATCTCTCCCCCTGCTTATCAGTTTTCGAGTTCCATAGGGAACCAAGCTAATTCATTTTACTGACTACAGATTTCTAGGTCTGCAACATTGCCCACAGCCTGGTAGGCAGGCAGGGCAAGAAGAGGCTATTTCTTGGCACCAAACGTTTTTTCCAAAAATCAGTATGAAACTCCCCAAAATTAGGCCAATTCAGAAAAAGGCTTTATTTGAGGCATGTGTAATAAACCTAAATAACAGAAACTGTCAAAGCTAGAAGGAGATTTGGAGATAATCCACCCCAGTGGTTTTCAGACTTCAAAGCTGATCTATCTGCCTGTAACTATCTCTCTGTATGTATATGTAATCTGAAAGACCTAGGCCCCACCCACTCAGCTCCCTCTTCTTCCTCCCTTGGCAGCACCTGAGGCATTGTCACAGAACTGTATGACTTCCCACAACATTGCTGGAAAACCACTGATCTTGTCCAAAACCCTGATGGGAAAACTGAGCCCATGATCGGGGGCATGATCTGTCCAAGGTCCTATAACAATTCAGTGACAGAACTGGTTGTGGAATATAAATTGCCTGGTGGCCAAACTGATACATTGTCCAAATGCCACAATACAATTCTAATATCATTTACTGAATATTTCAGATAACAAACATGACATATTAGTTTTCTGTGATTTCACTTTAAAAACTAACATAATTTATTAATTAAAATTATGTTTTGAAAACAGTTTGGAACAGAAATGGAACATCTGCCTTAAATACGCATTTCTTTAAACATTCTGCCTGTTAGAATGCATGCTTTTAAGTTGACTAACTTGGAAAAACCATAAAATCCACCCATTACTGAGTGTGAGGGTCTCCCAATCAGGTCATATTGATATAAAGGGGAGAGAAGCTAAATTTCCAACACTTGTGAGTTGTAAGAGCTAATTACCTTTGAAGCTCATTCTCCAAGCACTCCTTCCATATTAACTGACCATGTCCTTCTGGGGAGGGCCCAGCTGTTTCCATACTGCCTCCACAATCTCTGCATTGTTAACAGTCATAAAATAATCCACCATTGGTAAATACAATCCCTTACCACCAAAACACAATCCAACTACTTTTTGGCTCATTTTTTCTCTTGATTCTTAGGTAAGTGAATGAAAACTGAAGGTGGGTAATACACTGAGGCCTGATCCTGACCCCACTTCACAGTCATCCTGAGACTATCTGCCCAGAGTTGTCCACAGAAATCACACAGTAGTCCTTTCACAAATCAGAACCACTAACTCCTTGTTCCCCTTTGTTCCTTAATCCTACCAAACACTACTACTTAAAGGCTAAGGCATGTGTAAGGACTGTTTCTGTTAGTTGGTATACAATTCATTTGATCATAGAAATGTTGCCCATGCCTCTTACCTAGATCTAGAGGCTCATCTTTGCATGCCCAGACTTCCCAACTTAGGCTCTAGATACCCACTTGATTGTTGTCCAGATCCCATTCCATGATTTTGAGTCTTCAATCCTATATCTATAATCTACCCAAATTCCCTAGATTTTGGACGCTGTTTTTGATAACTCTATAATTGAATATCATCAACTGTTTGCACCTACATGCTCCTCCTTGCTTTTTGTGGTTTTCCAGGCCCATGTGGTTTGGGATACCTAATAACTCCTTTCTTGTCAAGCTGAATATCAGCACCTTTTCCTCCACCCCACTCCCAGATTTTCCTGTCCTGGTATCACCCAAATCCTAATGTGGCACTTATATTTTCATTCTCCAGCAAGTGTCATGCTCTAGTAAAAAGCTAGAAAACCATATCTGGAATGGAAGTTCAGTGGCTATCTCTTTTAGACAATTCTTGACTTCCACATGCCTGGTATCCTTAAGCAGCAATATGTTTATCCAGAGCCACACAGGGGCCCTGTCTGGGCAAGACTGTGCTATTGCCCAACACATTCAGAGTTTCTCTTTTGGAATTACTCTCAGATCTATATCACATTTGCCTGGAGAACCTAATCATACGTCTCCCTTCCTGGAGTATAGAGTTTATTAAAGGAAGAAACTAAAAGGAATTTGGGGAGAAGCCTAATGAATAAACCAAAAATCCATTTCCTGGTCAATAACAGCTAACCAGAAACAGACATTATGAGCTATGATAATTGCAAGGCAAAGAAGCCAGTCACATTACTAAATTTTCCTTCAAAATAATTCTCTTTTACTTTCTATCTCTTGTAACTGAAAGCATTCTACCTAACATAATTTACAATAGCTTTTTAAAGTATTAAGATTATTATTGTTTTGCCTGTCATAAATATTGCAAATAGTTTTTCCAATTTTTTCCCTTTTCAACATTATTATGTCGGCCTTTGATTAAAAAAAAGATGTATGTAGGTGTGTGTGCTTGTTTATTTTGATAACGATTCAAATTATTTCTTTCCATTTTTTTCTGGTCTTAATGTCATGCATAAAATATCATAATCAACTTTTAAGACTATGTAAATATTCAGTTATATTTTCTTCTAATAACTTTATTTTAATATTTAATCTGTCTGCTATATTTTCTGTGAACTGTCATTAGATACATAGATAGAAAGATATACAACAAATCTGTGAAATTCTTTATTTAAAATTCATTTGGAATTATAAGAGGACACCTACCATTTTAAAAATATTGAGTCCTCCACCCAATTTCTTCCAAGGAATATGAAGGTATCCCAGAATTTATTCTCTGTGAACTAGTATATGTTAAGTTATAAATTATCCATGGCTTTCTCCTGCAGAGGGGATGGCTGCCTTTACCTAACATGAACCTACAGTGTGCTCCTCCTGGGGCAACTAGCATTGGAGACCCTGGCAGAGACTGGGTGGTTTGGCTCTGGAGCACAGGCCACTTTCCTCACATTGAATGCTTGGCCAAACAACACCCAAGTAACAGAACTCCTAGTCCACCCATCCTCCCAAACCCATTCACCCAACCCCACTGTGTTCACCACATGTGGAAGGGTCTGTGAGTCAAAGCCAGCTTTGGCCAACTCTACAGTCTTTCTTCAGAAGGCTCTGGAGGAACACCAGGCAATATCAGGGAAGGCAGAGTAGATAATCTACCCAATACACAGTGACAAAATGGAGAGATAAATATGCCCCAAATGAAAGAATAAGAGAAATCTCCAGATAAAGAATTAAATGAAATGAAACTAACCAAGATACCAGATGCAGAGTTTAACATAACAATTATAAGGACATTCAAGGACCTTAGGGGGAGCATGGATGATCTCAGTGAAAACTTAATCAAAGAGACAGTAAGAATTTAAAAAGACAAAGAAGCCATAAAAAAGCAATAAGAAATGAATAATGCAATATCTGAAGTAAAGAATGCACTACAAGGAATCAAGAGCAGAGGATCAAAGCAGAGATTTACACGACAAGATAAAAGTAAGCATCCAAGCATGCTTTAAGAAGAAGAAGAAAAAGAGAGAGAGACATTGATATAAAGAATAAAATTACAATAAATAAGTACCTATAAATAATAGCCTCAAATGTAAATGGATTAAATACTCCAATCAAAAGACATTGGGTAGCCTCTGGGAAAACATCAAGTATAACAACATTTGCATCATAGGGTTACGATGAGAAGAGAGTGAGCAAGGGATCAAGAACCTATTCAAAGAACTAATGGCTGAAAACTTCCTTAACCTGGTAAAGGGAAAAGTCACACAAGCTCCAGAAGCACAGAATGTCCCAATCAAGATAAACCCAAAGAGGCTCACAACAAGACACATCATTGTTAACATAGCAAAGGCTAAAGACAAAGAGAATCTTGAAAGAAGCAAAGGGACATCCCCTAAAGCTGTTAGCTGCTTTCTCAATGGAAACACTTCAGGCCAGAAGGGACTGGAATTAAACAGTCAATGTGATAAAAAGCAAGGACCTACAACCAAGATTACTTTATCCTACTCTATCCAGCAAGGCTATCATTTTAAATTGAAGGAAAATAAAGAGCTTCCTATGGGGAAAAAAAAAAAAAAACTGAGTTCATTACCACCAGACAAGTATTGCAAGATATTTTAAAGGACATGCTTTAAGAAGAAAAGAAAAAAAGAAAAGAAATAGATATGTATAGCAAGAGGAACATAGGTATAAAGACTAAAAAGGCAATAAATAAGTACTTATGAATAATAGTCTTACATGTAAATAATTAAATGCTCCAATCAAAAAAAAAGACAGGGTAGCTGAATGGATAAGAAAACATGACCCATACATATACTATCTACAAGAGCTTACCTCAGAACAAAAGATATACATGAACTGAAAGTGAAGGGGTGAAAAATATATTCTATGCAAATGGAAACAAAAAAAAACAGCTGAGGTAGCAATACTTATATCAGATAAAATAGACTAAAAAAAAAGGACCATAACAGGAGACAAAAAAGGTCACTACATAATACTAAAAGGATCAATCCAACTATAGGAAATAACCATTGAAACATATATGAACCAACACAGGAGAACATAAATATATAAAGAAAATCTTGGTGGACATTAAATAAAAAATCGACAGAAGTACAGCCATAGTAGGGAACTTTAAAACCCCACTGACATCAATGGATATATCTCCCAGACAAAATATCAACAAGGCAACAGTGACCTTAAACAACACACTGGATCAGTTGGATTTAATTGATATTTACATAATATTTCATTCTAAAGCAGCAAAAGGAACATTTTTTTTTCTGGCACAAGTAATGCCCCTTTTTTATTATAAAATCATAAGCATGTAGTTCTTTAACATTGTAATATCACACTCAAGCATGCCATACGACATTTTAGGTAAAATGTTCATATTGGTCTCTATCTCATGTAAGACAGTCACGTACCCTACCAACCCTCAAGCAAGCCTGCCTTCTGCAAGATCCTGTACTCTATAAGGATTTTAATTATTTTTCATTAAATATCTTCACCACAAAAGAGAAAAAAGTTCTTGTGTCGTATTTGCACAGTGAAAAGTGTTTCCCCTTCTTCATCATCACACTGCCATTCATATCTGTTTGCTACTTTAGGTAATGGTATAATTCCCCTGTTCTGGCTTTTATTACAAATCTATGCAGAAGCCTTATAAATTCTTGCTACTTTCTTGTTTTGACTACTTTAAGTCAAAGACATTAAAAAAGGGGGGTCTTCATTCTGTCAGACCCTGCTGTATGACTTGGCACACTGCTATAGCGGTAATATGACAGAGCAGCTCAGGGTGCCCTGTCTGTGTAGTTGCCAGAACACAGACTCAGGAGTTGTTCCTGCTGGATGATGGGGGTCCTTATCTCAGCAAGTGGTTGCCACCTTGCAATTTTTTAAGTGGTCCTATGGTCTGTGCCTCTTCTCCTCAGCTTTTAAGTCATCAGGCTATTGTTCAGAATAATTATCTCTTTGAATTCAATACTGATTTTTTTCTTTTGTTGATATATAATTGACATGTAGCATTATATTAGTTTTAATTGTGCAATATAGTTATTCCATATCTTTATATATTATGAAATGATCACCACAATAAGTCTAGTTAGCATCCATCACCACACAGTTAAAATTTTTTCCCTTGTGACAAAAACATTTTTTCATCTTGAGTATTTTTTTTGAAAATATTTTTTTTCAAATTCATTTGTCTATGCCTTACCCCAACCACTTTCCCTTGCCCCTTCCCCCCTCCCTCCTTCATTTCTTCCCCTTTGGTTTTGTCCATGAAACCTTGCTATAAAAAGGAACATTCTTCTCAAGGGCACATGGAACATTCTCAAAGACAGACCACATGTTATGACACAAAATAAGTCTTAATAAATTCAAAAAGATTGAAATCATATCCAGCATCTTCTCTAACAAAAATGTTATGAAACTAGATATCAATCAAAATTAAAAAAAAGAAAACCTGAAAAACATTCAAATATATGAAGGTTAAATAACATGCTATTTAACAAAGAATGGGTCAACAACAAGATCAGGGGGAATCAAGATGGAGGAGGAATGAGAGAAAGTCACACTGACCTCCTCTCAGGACCAGCCTGGAATTACAACTAAATTGGGGAGAAATCACCTGGAACAAACAATTGAACAATAGTGAGAGAAGAGCCTTGTAAACTTGGAGACAGAAGAATCGGCTTTAGTGCAATCTAACTGGTAAGGAGTGCGGTACAGACTCCAGAAGGTGGGAAGGGTGCCCACAAATGGCAGCAGCAGAGGGATATTGAAATGGCCAGTTGTATCCCCCTGAGAAGAGTGGGGTCTAAACCAAAAGCGAGGATCTCTAGCCTACAGCTCCAGAGCCCAAAAAGTACACAGAAAACAGCCAGCTGCAAAAAATAGCAGGGTTGCTCTCTGCCAGAGACAGGAAGCTAGAGATGCAAAGAGCCTTTTAAAGGGCTAACACAAAATTTTTGTTTGCAACCACTTACCCTGGTCTCCAGCAAAAGCAGGGGAGAATGGTCTAGAGACAACTGAGGAGAGACTGGGGAACGAGGCTTTGGGGAGAGAACTGAGAGAGTAGCCAGCTGGATCTCGGTACTGACTCTTCCCCCATGAGGCAGCAGTTATCTTGCTCAGGCAGAGACCACTTTACCTGAATAGCACCAAATTCAGAGGACCCAATAGTCCCACCCCCAGGTGGGATTCCACCCCACCCTGTGCTGTCTAAGCTGCCTGCTGAGTGCAGAGTGGCAGCCACAGACAGTAAATCTCTGGCGAAAGAGGATGCAGAGGGGTCTGGAAACACTTGAGGAGAGACTGGGGATGGAGACTTTGGGGAGAGAATAGGGAGAGTAGCCAACGGGACCCCAGTGCTGACTCTTTCCCCATATGGCTGCAACAAGAGAGATTCGAATAATCTCAACCCCCGGGAGGGACTCCGCTCCGCTCTGAACTATCTAAGGCGGCCTGCTGAGTGCAGAGTGACTAGACTAACAGCTGAAGAAGACACCACAGACAGTAGATTCCTGGAAGTCTTGAACAGACTGCCTAAAGTCAGAAAGGGACAACATCTAACATCATCAGAGACAGATTCAGAAAGAAAAAAATAGCAGTCTCTTACCATAGAAGTTCACACCACAAAGTCAGGAAATCAAGACAGATCAACTTAAGAAGCAGAAGCAGAAAAGAAGAGTCTCACAAATAATGGGAAGACAAAGAAATACCTGTCATTTGAAAGGAAAGGAGGGATCCCCAGAAAGAGAACTAAATGAAATAGAGGCAAGTAAACTATCAGATACTGAGTTCCAAACAACAGTTCTAAGGAAGCTCAATGTGCTCAGTGAGATCAGAGAGAATTACCAAAAACTACAGGGAAAATACAAGGAACATACTGCAAACTATATCAGCATGAAAAAGGACATAGAAACTATCAATAATAGACAAGAGGAAATGAAGAATACCATTTCTGAGTTGAAGAACACAGTAGAAGGAATCAAAAGCAGGCTCAATGAAGCTGAGGACCAAATCAGTGAGCTGGAAGACAAAGCTGAAAAAAGCTCCCAGAAAGAGCAAGAAAATGAAAAAAGACTCAAAAAGAATGAAGAGTCATTTGGGGAAATGCAAGACAACCTGAAATGTAATAATATCTGTATAATAGGGATACCAGGAGGAGAAGAGGATGAGGAAGGAATAGAGAACCTGTTTGAAAAAGTAATGATGGAAAACTTCCCTAATTGGAGGGGAAAAAAGTCACACAAGTCCAGGAAGCACAGAGGGTCCCATTCAAGTGGAACCCAAAGAGGCCCACACCAAGACACATCATCATTAAAATGGCAAATATCAGAGACAAACAGAATCCTAAAGGCAGCAAGGGAGAAAGAGGTAGTAACATAAAAGGGACCCCCAATATGGCTAACATCTGACTTCTCAACAGAAACTCTGCAAACCAGAAGAGAATGGCAAGAAATATTCCAAGTAATGAAAAGTAAAGACCTGCAATCAAGACTGCTCTACCCAGCAAGGCTCTCAATTAAAATGGAAGGTGAAATAAGGCATTTCCCAGACAAAAGAAAGCTAAAAGAATACACCACCACCAAAACCAGCATTGCAAAATATGCTAAAGGGACTGCTTTAAGAAAATAAAGAAAAAGAGTCTATGAATACCCAGTTCTTTTCACGGTCACCAATACTTGATAATAGCAATATTTTTAAATACTTATTAATCTGATTGTGACAATGATGTGCTATTTTAATTATTCCTTTATTATTTGTTGAAACTAAACCTGTTTTGTATATTTCTTTCCTATTTCTATTGTTTTTAAGAAGCTTTAAATGACTTTTTGGTATTCTTTATCCATTTTTGATTAAATGTTTGTAGAATTTTTTCAAAAAAAATAAAACAAAGAGACCATTAACCCGTTTTTAGATGTGTTGCAAATACTTTCCTGTTATAGTATTTGTCCTTTTAACTATATATATATATATATATATATATATATATATATATATATATATAACTGTGCAGTCTTAAATGTTTAATATAGTCATATTGTCAATATTTTACTTTATAGATTCTGGGTTTTAATATTTTCCTTCATGGTAAGAAAAATATAGTTTTGTATTTTCTCCTAAAACTCCTTAGATTCTACATATTGATTTTTAACTCACCTGAATATTTGTTGTATAATATGTGAAATAGGGCTCTATATTTGTTTTGTTTCAAGTAATAGTGGTCCATGCACCTTATTTGTTGAATAAGCCTTATTTTACCCATTGATTTGAAGTATCAGCTTCATCATATATTACATTGTTAGATAGATATATACATTTGTCTCTAGAATGCTCATTATATTTCATTGATCTACTTGATTATTACTGTGCTGGTGTCATGTTGGTTTGATTGCTGAGACTTTATAATGGTTTTAAATTTTTTTAATATTTTATAATTAACTTTGACATTTACAAAAAATAAAATCAATCTGCATTTAAGAAAGAAAGAAAGAGAGAGAGAGATGGAACTTCTACCTTTTGCAACAACATGGATGGAACTGGAGAATATTATGCTAAGTGAAAGAAGCCAGTCAGTAATAGAAAAATACCATATGATCTCACCTATGAGTAGAATCTGTTGAACAAAATAAACTAACGAACAAAATAAACCACAGGCACGGAAACATGGAGCAGACTGGAAGTGACCAGAGGGGATGGGGAAAGAGGACACTGGTGGAAAGAAGGGGAAGAGACTAAACAAAGAATATGTATGAATGACCCATGGACATGGACAACATTGACTGTGGGATTGGGGGACAGGGTGGGATGGCTGGAGGAGAGCAAAGGGGAAAAAATTGAGACAACTGTAATAGAATAAACATGATTTAAAAATAAAATTAATTAAAAAATAAAAATAAATTTAAAAAAACAATGAGATCAAGGAGGAAATCAAAAGTGATCTGAAATCAAATGAAAATAGACACATAAAAAAAAATTATGGAACACAATGGAAACAGTCCTGAGAGGGAAGCTTATAGCACTACATACTTACCTCAACAAGCAAGAGAAATCTCAAATAAGCAATATAAACATAAACCTAAAAGAAATACAAAAAAAGAAGAGCCCAGAATAAGCAGAAAGAAAGGAATAATAAAGAAGAGTGGAAATAAAAGATATAGAGACTAAAAAAGATACAAATATCAATGAAACCAAGAGCTGGTTCTTTGAAAAGATAAACAAGTTTGACAGTTAACCAAACTCATCGAGAAAAATAGAGAATGGATCCAAATAAATAAAATTGGAAATAGAAAAGAAGAAGTAACAACTAACACCACAGAAATACAAAGGATTGTAAGAAAATACTATGAACAATAAATTGCACAACCTGGATGAAATGGATAAATTCCTAGAAACATAATCTTCCAGTACTGAATGAGGAATATTTAGAGAATTAAACAGACACAGCTAATGAAATCAAAGTAGTAATCTATAAATTCCAAGAAAACAAAAGTCCTGAATGGGATGTCTTTACAGACAAATTCGACCAAACATTCAAAGAACTAACACTTATCCTTCTCAAAATATTCCAAAAAATTCAAGAGGATGAAGACTTCCAATCTTTCATTTTGCAAAGCTAACATTAACCTAAATTCAAAACCAGATAAGGCACTATAAAGAAAAGAAAATTATAGACCTGGATTACTGATGAACATCGATGCTAAAATCCTCAACAAAATATTAGCAAACCAGAGACAGCAATGCATTTAAAAGATCATATGCCATGAACAAGTGGTATTATTTCTGGGGATGCAAATTTGATATTTGCAAATCAATAAATGTGATACATAACATAAACAAAATAAAGAATAAAATCATGTGATTATATCAATAGATGGAGAAAAGCATTTGATAATATCCAAAACCCAATTATGATAAATACTCTCAGAAAACTGGGAATAGAGGGATCATACCTCAACAATAAAGCCCATATATGACAAACCCATAACCAAAATCATACTTAATTGGCAAAAACTGAAATTTCATCCCTTAAGATCAGGAACAAGACTGGGATATCTGCTTTCATCACTCCTATTCAACATCGTACTGGAAGTCCTAACCACAGTAACCAGACAAGAAGAAGAAATAAAAGGCATCCACAGTGGAAAGGAAGAACTAAAACTGTCATTATTCACAAATGACATGGTACCATATATAGAAAGCCCTAAAGACTCCACTATAAAACTACTAGATCTAATAAACAAATTCAGCGAAGTAGCAGGATACAAAATTATAATTCAAAAATTGGTGACATTTTATATGGCAATAATTACCTATTAGAAAGAAAAATTAAGAACACAATCCCATTTGTGACTACAACAACAACAACAACAACAACAAACAAGTACCTAGGAATAAATTTAGCCAAGGAGGAAAAAGACCCATGCTAGGAAAATTATAAGATACTGAGGAAAGAAACTGAAGATGATTACCAACAGGTGGAAGAATATATCATGTCAATGGATAGGAAAAATTAACATTATCAACATATTCATACTACTCAAAGCAATTTACAGGTTTAATGCAATTCCTATTAAAATACCAGTGGCATAACTCACAGATCTAGAAAAATATTCCAAAACTTTATACGGTACCACAAAACACCATGAATAGCGTTAGCAATAATGAGAAAGAACAAAGTAGGAGGTATCAAATTATCCTACAAGGTCATAATAATATAAACACCATGGTATTGGCACAAAAATGGGCATATACATCAACTGAACAGAACAGAGAGCCCAGAAATAAACCCATGGCTTTATGGTCAATTAATATTTGACAAAAGAGGCAAGAAGGTACAATAGTGTAAAGACAGTTTCTTCAATAAATGATCTTGGGGAAATTGGATGAATACATGCAAATATATCAAACTAGACCACCAACTTACATGATACACAAAAATAAACTCAAAATTGATTAAAAATTTAAATGTAAGTCATGAAACCACAAAAATCATAGAAGAAAACAGGCAGGATAATTCCAGACATTTTTCACAGGAATATTTTTAAAAGATTTTATTTATATATTTTTAGAGAGGGGGGAATGAAGGGAGAAAGAGAAGGAGAGAAACATTGACATTCCTGTTGACTGGAAATCGACCAGTTGATCTTTCAGTTCACAGGACAACACCAACCCACTGAGGCATACCAGTCAGGGCACTAATAGCAATATTTTTGCTAATAGCGATATCTTCTTAGGCAAGGGAAACAAAGGGA
Source organism: Pteronotus mesoamericanus (assembly GCF_021234165.1). NCBI lineage: Eukaryota > Metazoa > Chordata > Mammalia > Chiroptera > Mormoopidae > Pteronotus > Pteronotus mesoamericanus. Next base: position 2,647,702 of record NW_026555150.1, read on the forward strand.
AAAAATTTTAAAAATGAGATTACATCACAGTAAAAAGCTTTTGCACAGCTAAAGAAACTATGAATGAAATGAAAAAGGAACTCACAAAATGGGAGAAAATATTTGCCAATAATATACCTGATAAGGGATAATTTTAAAAATATATGAAGAACTTGTACAACCCAACATGAAGAAGACAAGTGAACTAATTAAGAAATTGGTGAAGAACCTGAATAAGAACTTATCTAAAGAGGACATGCAGATGGCCCATAATCATGAGAAAATGCTCGGTGTCAGTAATCATCAGAAAAATGCAAATTAAAACTACAACAAGGTATCACCTCACAGTTGTCAGAATGGCTATTATCAATAAATCAACAAACAAGTGTTGGTGAGGATGTGGAGAAAAGGGAACCCTAGTGTACTGTAGGTGGAAATGCAGACCGGTGCAGCCACTGTGGAATACAGTACAGAGTTTTCTCAAAAAAATTAAAAATGAAAGTGACTTTTGACCCACAATTTCCACTTCTGGGAATATATCTGGAAAAAAAAACCCAAAACACTAATTTGAAAGACTATATTCATCCCTATGTTGATTGCAGCATTATTTATAATAGCCAAGATTTTGAAACAGCCCAAAAATCCATCACTAGATGAGTAGATAAAAAATCTGAGGTACAGTGTGGGAATTATGGGGCAAGGAGAATGTAAGGTGACTAAATGGCAATGGAAAAAATACAATAAAAAGTGGGAAAAAGCTATGGTACATTTACACAATGGAATACTGCATGGTTGTAGAAAAGAACGAAATCTTACCATTTGTGACAGGATGAATTGACCTGGAGATTATTATGCTAAGTGAAATGAGCCAGGCAGAGAACAATAAATACAACATAATTTCACTGATATGTAGTATTTAATGAACAAAATAAGCTGACAAACAAAATAGAAACAGAAGCATGGATGCATGGAACAGATCGAAACAGGTCGACAGTTGTCAGAGGGACAACTGGTGTTGGAGGACTCCATGAAAGAAGATGAAGGGATTAAGCAAAAATACATATAAAAGGGGGATAAGTGGGAACAGAAAGAATTTGTTTTGTGGGTAACACGTGCACAATGCAGTGTGCAGGTGACATTATATCAAGTTGTACACTTGAAACCTGTATAGATTTGTGAACAAATGTCACCCAAATAATGCAATGTAAAAAGGTGTATTGTATTACTTTTAAAAAATTTATTACTTTTTTTAATCTTTCAAATAAATTTGTCTCCATTTACCTGCCACCACTTTCCCCTGCTGCACCCACACTCCCCTCCTCAATCCTTTCCCAATTTGGCTTCATCCATGTGTGCTTCACACCTCTTCCTTGATCTGACCCTTCTCCTTCCCCTCCCCACTACTACTTCCCTCCCTCTCGACCCATCGGTTTCTTCTTTCTTTCAATGTTGCTGGTCATATTTTACTTGCCTCCTTGCTTTGTTGATTAGGTTCCACTTATAGGTGAAATCATATGGTATTTGTCTTTGATCCCCTGGTTTATTTCACTTAGCATAATGCTCTCAAGTTCCATCCATACTGTAGCAAAGGGTAGTAGTTCTTTCTTTCTTTCAGCTATGTAGTATTCCCTTGTGTAAATGTCCCATAGTTTTTTTATCCACTCATTTACTGATGGGTACTTAGGTTGCTTCCAGGACTTCGCTATTGTCAATTGTGCTACTATGAACATTGGGGTGCATAGGTTCTTTCGAACTGGTGTTTTGGGATTCTTAGGGTATAATACCAGCAGTGGAATTGCTGGGTCAAAAGGCAGTTCCAGTTTAAGCTTTTTGAGGAAATTCCAAACTGTTTTCCACAGTGGGTGCACCAGTCTGCATTCCAACCAACAGTGTACTAGGGTTCCTTTTACTCCACAACCTCTCCAGTACCCGTTGTTTGTTGTTTATTTATGATGGCCATTCTGACTACTGTGAAGTGGTATCTCATTGTGGTTTTAATTTGCATTTCTCTGATGACTAGTGATAATGAACATGCTTTCATATGTCTCTTGGCCTTGTGTTTGTCCTCCTTCGAGAAGTGTCTGCTCAGGTTTTTACCCATTTTTTAATTGGATTGTTTGTCTTCCTGGAGTGGAGTCATGTGAGTTCTTTATATATTTTGGAGATTAAACCCCTGTCTGGAGTATCATTGACAAATATATTTTCCCATAAGGTCGAATCCCTTTTCATTTTGCTGATGTTGTCTTTAGCCATGCTTAAGTTTCTTATTTTCATGAAGTCAAACTTGTTTATTTTTTTTCCTTTGTTTTCTTGCTCTAGGGGACATATCGGCGAAAATATTGCTACATGGGATATCTGAGAGTTCCCTGACTATGTTCTAGTCAATGACTTTTATACTGTAGTGACTTATATTTAAACCGTTTGTCCATCTTGAGTTTATTTTCGTGTATAATGTAAGTTGGTGGTCAAATTTTAATTTTTGCATGTAGCTGCCCAGCTCTCCCAAAATCATTTGTTTAAGAGGCAATTTTTACTCCATTTTATGCTTCTGCCCCCTTTGTTGAATTTTAATTGACCACAGAGACATGGGTTTATTTCTGGGTTCTCTATTCTGTTCCATGGGTCAGTGAGTCAGTTTTTATGCCAGTACCAGACTGTTTAGATTACAGTGGCCTTGTAATATAGTTTGCTATCAGGTATTGTGATCCCTCCTATTTTGTTTTTCTTTCTCAAAATTTCTGCAGCTATTCAGGGTCATTTATGGTTCCATATAAATTTTTAAAATGTTTCTTCTATGTCTGTGAAAGATGTCATTGGTATTTTAATAGGGATTCTGTTGAATCTATAAATTGCTTTCAGTATTACAAACATTTTGATGATGTTAATTCTTCCAATCCATGAACACGATATATGCTTCCATTTATTTGTGTCTTCCTTAATTTCCTTCTTCAGTACTGTGCAGTTTTCTGTATACAGGTCTTTTCCCTCCTTGGTTAAGTTTATCCCTAGTAACGTTATTTTTCTTGTTGCTATACCAAAGGGGATTTTTTCCTGCTTTCTCATTCTGATATATCATTCTTGGTGTACAAATTGCTTTGATTTCTGAATATTGATTTTGTATCCTGCTATTTTGCCAAATTCACTTACAGGTTGAGCAGTTTTTTCATGGAGTCTATGAGGTTTTCTATGTACACTATCCTGTCATCTGCAAACAATGAGAGCTTTACTTCCTCCTTTCCAATTTGGATGCCTTTTATTTCCTTTTCTTGTCTGAACACTGTGGCTAGGACTTCCAATACTATGTTGAATAGAAGTGGTGAAAGCAGACATCTTTGCCTTGTTCCTGGTCTTAGTGGGAAAGCTTTAGGTTTTGCCTATTCAGTATGAGATTGGCTGTAAGTTTTTCATATATAACCTTTATTATGTTGAAGTATGCCCCCTTTATTCCCACTCTGCTGAGTGTTTTTGTCATAAATGGTGCTGTACCTTATCAAATGCTTTTTCTGCATCTATTGATATGATCATGTGGTTTTTCTCTTTTCTCTTGTTTATGTGATGTATTATGTTTATTGATTTGCAAATACTGACCCATCCTTGCATCCCTGTGATGAATCCCACTTGATCATGATGGATGATCTTTTTAATGTGTTGCTGGATGCAGTTTGCCAATATTTTGCTGAGGATTTTAGTGTCTATGTTAATCAGTGATATTGGCCCGTAGTTTTCGTTCTTTGTTGTGTCTTCTTCTGTTTTTGGGGTTAGGATGATGCTAGCCTCATAAAAAGAATTTGAAAGTGTTCCCTCTTCTTGGATACTTTGGAATAGTATGAGAAGGACAGGAGTTAGCTCTTCCTTAAGTGTTTTATTAAATTCTCCAGTTAAACCTTCCAGTCCAGGACTTTTGTGTGCTGGGAGTTTTTTGATTACTGCTTCAATTTTACCAGCTGTTATCAGTCTGTTCAGGCTTTCTACCTCTTCTTCATTCAAAGTTGAAAGTTAATATTTTTCTAGAAATTTGTCCATTTCATCAAGGTTTTCAAATTTCTTGGTATATAAATGTTCATAGTAATTTCTTACAATCCTTTGCATTTCTGTAGTGTCAGTTGTTTTATCTCCTCTTTCATTTCTGATATTATTTATTTGGGTCCTCTCTGTTTTTCTCTGAGTCTGCTTAGAGTCTTGTCAATTTTGTTTATCTTTTCAAAGTACCAGCTCCTGGATTAATTGACCCTTTGAATTGTTATCATAGTCTCTATGTCATTCAAATCTGCCCTGAACTTGATTATTTCCTTCCTTCTATGCACTCTGGCCTTTATTTGTTGTTGTTTCTCCAGTTCTTGAAGCTGGAGGGTTAGGTCATTTACTTAAAATGTTTTAATCTGTCTTAGATAGGTTTGTATTGCAATGAACTTCCCTCTCAAGACTGCCTTTGCTATTTCACTTAGGTTTCAAACTGTTGTGTGTTCATTTTAATTTGTTTCCAGAAACCTTTTGATTTCTTCTTTGATCTCATTACTGACCCATTCATTGCTGAATAGCGTGCTATTCAGTCTCCATAAGTTTGGCTGTTTTAGAGTTTTTCCTTGAGGTTGATTTTTAGTTTTAAGCCCTTGTGCTCCAAGAAAATACTTGTTACGATTTCGATTTTCCCGAATTTGTTGAGGCTTGTTTTGTGTCCTATCATTTGGTCTATCTTTGAAAATGACCCTGTGCTTTTGAAAAGACTGTGTATTTTGCTTCTTTGGGATGATAGGTTCTATATATGTGAGTTAAGTCCATTTGATCTAATGAGTCATTCAGTTCCACGATATCCTTGTTGATATTTTGTTTAGAAGATCTGTCCAATTTTGACAGTGGCGTGTTAAAATCCCCTCCTATCAGCATGTTACTGTCTAGATCTTTCTTGAAGTCCTCCATGATTCTCCTTGTATATGTGGGTGCTCCTATGTTAGATGCATATAGGTTTACATTGTTTATGGCTTCTTGATGTATTCTGTCTTTGAGTATAACAAACTGTACTTCTGGGGCTCTTTCTATGGCCTCTCTTTAAAAATCTATTTTGTCTGATATAAGTATTGCTACCGCATTTTGTTTTGTTTTTTTCCCTGTCCATTTGCTTGGAATATTTTTTTCCCTCCCTTTACTTTCAGTCTCTGTAGGTTCTTTGTTCTGAGGTGGGTTTTTTCAGGCAGCATATGTGCGGGTCATGTTTTATTATCCATTCAGCTGTCCTATGTCTTTTGATTGGGGCATTTAATCCATTTACTTTTAAAGTAATTATTGATAAGTACTTATTAATTTTTTTCCCTTTGTATGTGTTATCCTGGCTTTCTCACTGTTTTTCTTCATCTTCTTTAACCATTCCCTTTAGCATATCTTGCAGTGCTGGTTTGGTGGAGGTGTATTCTTTCAGCCTTCTTTTGTCAGGGAAATGCCTTATTTCGCCTTCCATTTTAATAGAGAGCCTTGCTGGGTAAGTAGTGTTGGCTGCAGGCACTTGTATTTCATTCCTTGTAATATTTCTTGCCATTTCCTTCTGGCCTGTAGTGTTTCTGTTGAGAAGTAAGCTGTTAGCCATATCGGGGTTCCCTTGTATATCACTACCTGTTTATACCTTGATGCCTTTAGGATTGTCTCTTTTTGATATTTGCCATTTTAATGATGATGTGTCTTGGAGTGGGCTTCGTTGGATTCCTCTTGAATGGGACCCTCTGTGCTTCCTGGACTTGTGTGACATTTTTTCCCTCCAATTAGGGAAGCTTTCCATCATTACTTTTTCAGACAGGTTCTCTATTCCTTGTTCCTGTTCTCTTTCTGGTATACTTATTAAACTGATATTATTATGTTTCAGGATTTCATGCATATCCCTCAATTCCTCTTCATTTTTTTGAGTCTGTTTTTCATTTTCTTGCTTTTTTTGGGAGCTTCTTGCAACCTCGTCCTCTAGCTCACTGATTCATTCTTTAATCCATCTATCTTGTATTTGATTCCTTCTTCTGTGTTCTTCAATTCAAAAATTGTATTCTTCATTTCCTCTTGTCTCTTATTGATAATTTCTATGTCTTTTTTCATGCTGATATAGTTTGCAATTAGTTCCTTGTACTTTCCCTGTTTGGTAATTCTCTTTGAGCTCACTCAGCTCACTGAGCTTTCTTAGAACCGTTGTTTTGAACTCAGTATCGGATAGTTGACTTGCCTCTATTTCATTTAGTTCTCTTTCTTAGGAGTCCTCCTTTCCCTTCCATTGGGGGGTGTTTCTTTGTCTTTCCATTATTTGTGAGACTCCTTTTTTGTTACTGCTTCTTAAATTGATCTGTCTTGTTTCCTGACTTCATGGTGTGAACTTCTATGGTAAGAAGCTGCTTCTCTCTCTCTCTCTCTCTCTCTCTCTCTCTCTCTCTCTCTCCTAATGATGTCAGCTATTGACCCTGTCTGACTTTAGGCAGTCTTTAAGATACTTCCAGGAATGTACTGTCTGTATCTGTCTCCTCCAGTTGTTAATCTAGTCACTCTGCCCTCAGCAGTCAGGGCTGGGCAGAGTCTCTCTTGTGAGCAGGGCTATTGTGTCCTTTCATGTTGCTACCACTCTGGGAAGTAATCTGCCTGAGAAATATGGCTGCTGCTGTTGGTGGAGAAGTCAGCACCAGGAATCCCCCAGCTACTGTCTCAGTTCCCTCCCCAGTGCTTCTGTATCCAGACTCTCCTCAAGGTATTCCAGACCACTCTGTGTTCCCTTTAGCCATGGATCTACTATCTGTGACTGCCCCTTGTACTCAGCACCCAGGTCTGTGTAACGCCTGGCTGGTGCAGAGCCTCCTGGGGGCAGTGCTATTGTGTTCTTTCATGCTGTTGCCGCTCAGGGCAGAGGTGTGCCAGTGCAAGATGGTAGATGTGTAATTGGGTGTGAGTCAGCACCAGGACCGTGCTGCCCACTGTCTCAGTTCTCTCCCCAAAGCTTCCCTCTCCAGTCTGTTCTGGTGGCTCCAGCCCACTCTGCAACCACCTCTGTCAAAGCGTAGGGAAACTGGCTGCCACTACAAATGTTTGCATTGGCCCTTTAAATGGATCTTTGCATCTCAAGCGGCCTGTCTCTGGCAGAGAGCACACTTCTGCTTTTCACAGCTGGCAATTTCTGTGTGCTTTTTGGACTCTGGTGCTGTAGGCTGAAGATCTGCGTGTATGGTTTAGACTCTGCTCTTCTCAGGGGGCGGAGATCCAACTGGCTGTTTCGATATCCCTGCGGCCCTGCCGCCCATGGGCACCTAGTCCACCTTCTCAATCCTTTACTGCAGTCCTTACCAGTTAGGTTGTTCTAAAGCCGAATCCTCTGTCTGTCCAAAGTTTTAAGGCTCCTCTCTCACTATTGTTCTGTTGTTTTCCAGGTGATTTCTACACAATTTAGTTGTAATTCCAGGATAAGAGAGAAAGATGGCGGAGGAGTGAAAGGGAGTCACGCTGACCTCCTTCCAAAACCAAACTGGAATTGCAACTAAATAATGGAGTAATCACCTGGAAAGCAGTGGAGCGATAGTGGGAGAGGAGCCTTGGTGCCGCGGACAGTGGATTGGACTCTCACACATCCCAACGGGTGAGAATTGCGGTGGAGGCTCGAGAGGGTGGGCTGGGTGCGCTCGGGCACTGGCACCAGAGGGACATTGAAACGGCCAGTTAGCTCCCCCCAAGAAGTACGGGGTCTGAATCATAAACAGGAACCCCTAAACTACAGCAGCTAAAGCCGAGAAAATACAGACAAAATGCAACCCCAAAAAGCTTAGGGGTGCTCTCTGCCAGAGACAGGTGGCTGGGGATGCAAAGAGACATTTAAAGGGCAAACGCAAAAGTTGCAGCGGCAGCCACCCTCCTTGATCGCTGGGTAGAGGCGGCAGCAGGGTGGGCTGGTGCCTGGGAAAAGACTGGTGAGGAAAACTTTGGGAAGAGAACTGACACTGCGGCCGGTGGAGCCCGGGTGATAACGCACTTCCCACTCTGCAGCTACCATCTCGCTCAGGCATAAGGGAATCAATTAACCTGCCTTTTGTGCGCTCCGCACACAGCTTCTACGCCTGTGAGCTACGGGGCTGAGTGCAGACTGGCTGGGAGAGCCTTGAGGAGAGACTGGAGACACAGGCGTTGGGGAAAGAACGGGAGGAGGAACCGGGGAGTCCCGACTCCCTCCCCGTTCGGTAGTCTCCATTGTGGGCTGGAAAGGCGCGACCCCAAAGAGGCAGAAGCGGGGCGCGCATGAACCAGACTGCCTGTGATTGAAACGCAGTCCGCACAGGGGTTGGATCCTCGGCTGAGGGGTCACAGAACTGCCCAGAGGCCCCTGAGGGGAGACTAGAAACGGAGGCATTGGGGAAAGAACGGGAGGAGGAACCGGGGAGTCCCGACTCCTTCTCCTTGCCGAAGTCTCCATTGCGCGGGAAGAAGCCACACCCCCAAAGAGCCAAAAGCCTAAAAGCAAACATAGACACCCCCAAAACACCCAGAGCAGGCGCGCACACTTGCGCCGAGCGACTGGCGAGGGTGGGCGAGCGTGTGTGTGACCCACGCGGGCTGGCGAACGCTTGCACCTGCCGGCAAGGCCTCACACAGACTGGCACCCATACGGCCTGCGAGGGATTGCACAGAGGGGCAAGGGCAGGCATAAATTGACCTCCCCGCCGCGATTGCGGAGCGGCCCACAAAATAAGTAGAGATGCCCAGAGTCCCTGGAGGAGAGACCAGAAACAGGATTAACCGGAGAGTCCTAGAGCTGATTTCCTCCCAATTCCGTAGTCCCCATTTGGCGAGGGCAAGCAACGCACCCAAAGAGCCAAAAGCGGGGAAAACACACATTAGAAGACACTAAACTGACCAGTGCCGCGAAGCTCGCGTGCCAGGGAGGCCAGTTGAGCACGGGAGGTCGCAAATAAGCCCCCTGGTCTGGGGCAAACACATGCGAGCCCAGGCAGGTGGGGGACCCCGCCGCGCTGGGAGCACGCTCAAGGAGCTCTCGTGAGAGCGCAGAGAGATCCCAAAAAATAGCCCAGCCCTGACCGAAGGGGTCACAGAGCTGCTCCAAGCAGGAGTCAGACACAGGCATTAGACTCCTGAAAGGCTCAAACAAACAACCCAAGGCCCTATAGGGTCAACAACTGACTTCATCAGAGGCAAGCCTAGAAAGAAAAGTAAAGGACAAAAATACTTAACAGACTCTCACAAAAATGGGAAGAAAAAGAAGTTCCCCCCAAATGAATGGAAAAGGGGACTCCCCACAGAGAGCGCTCAATGAAATAGAGGCAAGGGAACTATCAGATATGGAATTTAAAACAATGGTTCTAAGGAAGCTCAATGAGCTCAGCCAGCTCAAAGAGAACTATGAGAAACTGCAGAGAAACCATCAGGATCTTACAGCAAACTATATCAGCCTGGAAAAGGACATAGAAACTATCAAGAAGACACAAGAGGATATGAAGAATACCATTTCTGAATTGAAGAACACAGTAGAAGGAATCCAAAGCAGGCTGGATGAAGCTGAGGATCGAATCAGTGAGATGGAGGACAAGGTAGAAAAAAGCTCCCAGAAAGAACAAGAAATGGAAAAACGGCTCAAAAAGAATGAAGAAGCATTTAGGGAAATGCAGGACAACCTGAAACACAATAATATCCGTATAATAGGGATACCAGAAGGAGAAGAAGAAGAGCAAGGAATAGAGAACCTCCTCGAAAAAGTAATGATGGAAAATTTCCCTAATTTGAGGAGAGAAAGGCTCTCATGGATCCAGGAGGCACAGAGGACCCCACTCAAGAGGGACCCAAGGAGGTCCACTCCAAGACACATCATCATTAAAATGGCAAATGTCAAAGACAAAGAGAGAATCCTCAAGGCAGCAAGGGAGAAGGAGAAAGTAACATACAAGGGGGCCCCGATACGCCTAGGAGCTGACTTCTCAACAGAAACACTACAAGCCAGAAGGGAATGGCAACAAATATTCCAAGCCATGAAAGGCAAGGGCCTACAGCCAAGGCTGCTCTACCCAGCTAAGCTCTCCATGAAAATAGAAGGAGAAATACGGAGTTTCCCAGACAAAAGAAAGCTAAAAGAATACATCTCCACCAAACCAGCACTCCAAGATATGCTAAGGGGACTGGTTTAAGCAGATGAAGGAAAAGAATGAGACAGAGAGGAACACAAGTACAAAGAGAAAAGATGAGTAAGTTTCTATCAGTAATATCTCTCAATGTGAATGGACTAAATGCCCCAATCAAAAGACACAGGGTAGCTGAATGGATAAGAAAACATGACCCACACATATGCTGCCTACAAGAGACCCACCTCAGAGCAAAAGACCTACACAGAATGAAAGTAAAGGGATGGAAAACAATATTCCAAGCAAATGGACATGAGAAAAAGGCAGGCGTTGCCATACTTGTTTCAGACAAAGTAGAGATCAAAGCAAAGGCCATAAAGAGAGACCCAGAGGGGCACTTTATCATACTTAAAGGAAGAATCTATCAAGAAGACATCAACATTGTAAACTTATATGCTCCCAATATAGGAGCCCCCAAGTTTATAAGGAAATTGTTGGATGACTTCAAAAAAGATATAGATAGCAACACACTGATAGTAGGGGATTTCAACACCCCACTGTCAAAAATGGACAGATCTTCCAAACAAAACATTAATAAACATATCGTGGCGCTGAATGACACACTGAATCAAAGAGACTTAACTGACATATATAGAACCTTACATCCCACAGAAGAAAAATACACATTCTTTTCAAATGCTCATGGCAGTTTTTCAAAGATAGACCACATGATAGGACACAAAGCAAGCCTCAGTAAATTCAGGAAAATTGAAATAATACCAAACTTTTTCTCAGACCACAAGGCCTTGAAACTCGAAATCAAACTCAAAGAGAAACTTCAAAAACTTGCAAACTCATGGAGACTGAACAGTACACTATTAAACAATGAATGGGTCAATAATGAGATAAGAGAAGAAATCAAAAAATTTCTGGAAACAAATGAAAATGAACAGACAACAGTCCAAAACCTATGGGACACCGCAAAGGCAGTCCTGAGAGGGAAGTTCATAGCAATACAGGCTTACCTTAAAAAGATAGAAACATTTCAAATAAAAGACCTAACTCTACAACTTGAAGAACTGGAGAAACAACAACAAATAAATCCCAGAGCAAGTAGAAGGAAGGAAATAGTCAAGATTAGAGCAGAACTGAATGACATAGAGACAAAAAGGACAATTCAGAGGATCAACCAATCCAGAAGCTGGTTCTTTGAAAAGATTCATAAAGTGGACAAGCCTTTAAGCAGACTCATCAAGAAAAAAAGGGAGAGGACCCAAATTAATAATATCAGAAATGAAAGAGGAGAAATAACAACTGATACCACAGAAATACAAATGATTATCAGAAACTATTATGAACAATTATATGCCAAGAAACTGGAAAATCTTGATGAAATGGACAAATTTTTAGAAAAGTATAATCTTCCAACACTGAAGGAGGAAGAAACAGAAAGCTTGAACAGACCGATAACAGCTGGGGAAATTGAAGCAGTCATCAAGAAACTCCCAGCACACAAAAGCCCAGGGCCAGACGGTTTCCCAGGAGAATTTTACAAAACATTTAAGGAAGAGCTAACCCCTGTCCTTCTCAGACTATTCCAAAAAATCCAAGAGGAGGGAAGACTCCCAGACTCCTTCTATGAGACCAGCATCACCCTGATCCCAAAACCAGACAAAGACCCTACAAAGAAAGAAAACTACAGGCCAATTTCGCTGATGAACATAGATGCTAAAATCCTCAACAAAATATTGGCAAACCGCATCCAGCAATACAATCAAAAGATTATCCATCACGATCAAGTGGGATTCATCCCAGGGATGCAGGGATGGTTCAATATACGCAAATCAGTAAACATGATACACCACATAAATCAAAGAAAAGACAAAAACCACATGATCATCTCGATAGATGCAGAAAAAGCATTTGACAAGGTACAGCACCCATTTATGATCAAAACACTCAGCAAAATGGGAATCAATGGGGCATTCCTCAACGTAATAAAGGCCATATATGAAAAACCTACAGCCAATATCATACTCAATGGGCAAAAACTGAAAGCTTTCCCACTAAGATCGGGAACACGACAAGGATGTCCGCTCTCACCGCTTCTTTTCAACATCGTATTGGAAGTCCTAGCCACAGCGGTCAGACAAGAGAAAGAGATAAAAGGCATCCAAATAGGAAAGGAGGAAGTAAAACTATCATTGTTTGCAGATGACATGATAGTGTACATAGAGAACCCTGTAGACTCTACCAAAAAACTCCTCAACCTAATAAGTGAATTTGGCAAAACAGCAGGATACAAAGTCAACATTCAGAAATCAAAGGCGTTTTTGTACACCAGCAATGCAATAGAAGAAGAAGAAATCAGGAAAAATATACCATTCGATATAGCACGAAAAAAGATAAAGTACCTAGGGATAAATTTAACCAAAGACACAAAAGACCTGTACACAGAAAACTATACAACATTGAAAAAAGAAATTAAGGAAGACACAAATAAATGGAAGCATATACCGTGCACATGGATTGGAAGAATTAATATCCTTAAAATGTCCATACTACCAAAAGCAATTTATAGATTCAACGCAATCCCTATTAAGATACCAATGACATATTTCACAGAAATAGAACAGACATTTCAAAAATTTATATGGAACCATAAACGACCTCCAATAGCTGCAGCAATTTTGAGAAAGAAACACAAAGTAGGAGGGATCACAATACCGGACATCAAACTCTACTACAAAGCCACTATACTCAAAACAATCTGGTAGTGGCACAAGAACAGACCCATAGACCAGTGGAACAGAATAGAAAGCCCAGAAATAAGCCCAGGTCTCTATGGACATCTAATATTCGACAAAGGGGGCAGAAGCATAAAATGGAGCAATAACAGCCTCTTCAACAAATGGTGTTGGGAGAGCTAGATGGCTACATGCAAAAAATTGAAATTGGATCATCAGCTGACACCATACACAAAAATAAACTCAAGATGGATCAAAGACTTAAATATAAGTCGCAACACCATCAAAGTCCTAGAGGAGAACATAGGCAGGAAACTCTCAGATATCCCACGCAGCAATTTTTTCACTGATATGTCTCCTAAAGCAAGGGACATAAAGGAAAGAATAAACAAGTGGGACCTCACCAAAATAAGAAGCTTCTGCATGGCTAAAGAAAACATCAGCCAACTGAAAAGGGAGCCAACCATTTGGGAAAATATATTTGCTAATGATACATCAGATAGAGGTTTGATCTCCAAGATATACAAAGAACTCACTCAACTTTACTCCAAGAAGACAAATGATCCAATCAAAAAATGGGCAAAGGACCTGGGCAGATGCTTTTCCAAGGAGGAGATACAGAGGGCCCAGAGGCATTTGAAAGGATGCTCTGCATCACTAGCCATCAGAGAAATGCAGATCAAAACCACCATGAGGTACCACCTGACACCGTTCAGAATGGCCATCATAAACAGATCCACAAACAACAGGTGCTGGCGAGGCTGTGGAGAAAAGGGAACCCTAGTCCACTGTTGGTGGGAATGCAGACTGGTGCAGCCACTATGGAAAGCAGTGTGGAATTTCCTCAAAAGGCTGAAAATGGAACTGCCTTTTGATCCAGCGATTCCCCTGCTGGGACTATACCCTGAGAACACCAAAATGCCAATACAAAAGAACCTATGCACCCCAATGTTCATAGCAGCACAATTTACAATAGCCAAGTGTTGGAAGCAACCTAAATGCCCATCAGTAGATGACTGGATCAAAAAATGATGGCACATATACACAATGGAATACTACACAGCAGAAAGAAAAAAAGAACTACTAAACTTTGCGACAGCATGGATGGAACTGGAGAGCATCATGCTAAGCGAAATAAGCCAGGGGGCGAAAGACAAATACCATATGATCTCACCTATAAGCGGAACCTAACCAACAATGCAAAGAAGCAAGGAAAATATGACCAGCAACACTGAAAGGAAAAGAAATCAACAGGGACAAGAGGGAAGGGGGGGCAAGGAAAGGGAAGGGAAGGGGAAAGTCAAGGAACATATAGCAAGGACTCATGGACAAAACCAAAGGGGAAGAGCTGAGGGAGGGAAGGTGGGAGGGAGCAAGGGAAAGAGGTGGGGGGAAAGGCAGAGACAAATGTATTTAAAAAGTAAATAAATTAATTTAATTAAAAAAAAAAGAGAATTACAAATTTGTATGTTCCCAATCAACAATTTTTTTTTAGTATATTATTAATTGTATTTAGTAAGAGAATTTTTATCAGTCCTTGTGGGTTTTTTTAGTTTTTGTGGTCACTGAATTTTCTTTTTCTAGTTAGTTTTCCCCTATTGTTAATGCTTTTGTTATTTGGGGGAGTATTCTGATATTTCAATTGGATTTTATTTTAATTTTTTTTATACCCTGGCTGTTGTGGCTCAGTGGATTGAGTGCTGGCCTGCAAACCAAAGGGTCATCGGTTCTATTCCCAGTCAGGGTGCATGCCTGGGTTGCAGACTGGTGAGACAGAGGGTGAACTCTGTCCCACGGAGGCTGCTCCAGGTCATCTCGGATGGGGAAATAAAATGAGTCATCCCAGACACTTTTCTCTCAGTCTTCCAGGGAAAGTGGAGGCACTTCCCTCTAGTGGAGAAGGCCCTGAGCCCTTCTCTTCAAGAGGCATTTATTGAGAACCATATGTGCAGGGGTATGGCTGCAAAGCTCATCAGTCAATGTCAAAAAAACTTTGTTTACAAAAAACAGAGATCGTAGATAACAATGAAGCAACACAAGAGATTTGTCTCAGGTAAGGATCTGTGTATAATGTAAATTTCCTTCCCAGCATAAGCTGGTTATCATAGCTTTTGAGGGAAGAACAAAGCATGCTTCAAGGAACTTCCTTGTAGGCCCGATTTCTGCCTCGGAACAACTCGATCCAGTTTAGGGCTGTATCTGCCTTTAGTATTGTTTCAGGCCTGAGCTAGGTGGGTGGAGCAGAGCCACCAGGAGATAAGGAGACTTCTTTCAGAGAGAATGAGGACTCCGGCCATATCAAAGCCAAGAGGTGAGGGTCTGTTTCCCTTTCCTGTGTCCTCCAAGTCCTTCCCTGATTGCTCTGATGTGATTGTGCCTGTCTTAGGTTGCCCCCACCACCAAGGGGTTTTACTGGTCATTGACTAAAAAGCCATCCTCTGGGGCCAAGAAGGGTGATGTGAGGGAAGCAGGGGCTGTGCCCCTGCAAAGGGGACAGGTTTTGTCTCCTCAGTGGCCTATCTTCCAAAGGCCTCCTTGCTCAACTTCAGCCTTGTGGCCCTCTCAACTGTTGGTGAGGCTACAGTCCCTGAAACCAGGCGGGACAGTTCCCAACAGGCTGGGTCCCGGGTTGAGGATTTGTGAGAGGCAACCACACATTGATATTTCTCTCCTCTTTCTCCCTCCCTTCCGCTTTCTCTATAAAATAAATAAAATCTTTATTTCACTTTCTTTTAAACTAAATTAAATTATTTTATTATTGTTCAATTACAGTTGTCCCCATTTTCCCCCATTACTCTCTTCTGCCCTGCCCACTCCCACATTCCACTTTCAATCCTCTGCCCTGCCCTGTTGTCTTTGTCCATGGGTCCCTTACACATATTCTTTGACTTGACCCTCCCCCTTCTTTCCTCCATTATGTTCCTCTCCTCTCTGGTTACTGTCAGTGTGTTCCTTATTTCCATGTCTCTGGTTCTATTTTGCGCACTTGATCATTTTGTTAATTAGGTTCCACTTACAGGTGAGATCATATGAAATTTGTCTTTCATGCCCTGGCTTGTTTCACTTAGCATAATACCCTCCAGTTCCATCCATGCTTTCACAAAGGGTAGCAGTTCCTTCTTTAATTCTACTGTGTAGTGTTCCATTGTGTCAATGTACCAAAGTTTATTGATCCAATCATTTACTAATGGGCACTTAAGCTGTTTCCAGCACTTGGCCATTGTAAATTGTGCTGCTATGAACATTGGGGCGCATAGGACCTTTTGAATTATTTTTTTTAGGATTTTAGGGGTATAATTCCAGCAGTGGAATTGCCAGGTCAAAAGGCAGTTCTATCTTTAGTTTTTTTGAGGAAATTCCATACTGTTTTCCTCAGTGGCTGCACCAGTCTGCATTCCCACCAACAATGTACTAAGGGTTCCCTTTTCTCCACAACCTCACCAGCACTTGTTTGCTGATTTGGTTTTGATGGCCATTTTGACAGGTGTGAAGTTGTATCTCATTGTAGTTTTAATTTGCATCTCCCTGATGGCTAGTGATGGTGAGCATCCTTTCATATGTCTCTGGGCCCTGTGTATGTCCTCCTTGGAGAAATGTCTGTTCTGGTCTTTTGCCAATTTTTAATTGGATTTTTTTTCTTCCTGCTGTGGAATCATATGAGTCTTTTATATATTTTGGAGATCAAATCCTCATCTGAAGTATCATTGGCAAATATATTTTCCCATATGGTAAGTTTCCTTTCCATTTTGCTGATGTTTTCTTTGGTTGTGCTGAAATTTTTAATGTGATGTTGTCTCATTTGTTTATTCTTTCTTTTATATCCCTTGCCTTAGGGGATATATCGATGAATATACAGCTGCATGGAATATCTTAAATTTTCCTGCCTATGTTCTCCTCTGGGACTTCTATGGTGTCACAACTTATATTTCAGTCTTTCTATCCATGTTGAGTTTATTATTGTGTATGGCGTAAATTGATGATTGAGTTTAATTTTTTTTGCATGTACTTCTCCAGATCTCTGATAACTATTTGTTGAAGAGGTTATTTTTACTCCATTTTATGCTCCTGTCCCCTTTGTTAAATATTAATTGACCATAGAAACATAGGATTATTCTGGGCTCTCTATTCTGTTCCATTGATCTATGTGTCTGTTCTTATGCTAGTACCAGACTATTTTGAATTCAGTAGCCTTGTAATATAGTTTGATGTCAAGTGTTGTGATCCCTCCTACTTTGTTGGTCATCTGTGATTCCATATAAATTTTTGAAATCTTTGTTATATCTGTGAAATATGTCATTGGTATTGTAATAGGGATTGTGTTGAATATATAAATTTATTTGGGTAGTATGGACATTTTGATGATGTTAATTCTTCCAGCCATGAACATGGAATATGCTTCCATTTATTTGTGTCTTCTTTAATTTTTTTCTTCAGTGTTCTGTAGTTTTCTGAGTACAGGTCTTTTACCTCCTTGGTAAGGTTTATTTCTAGGTACTTTATTTTTCTTGTTGCTATAGCAAATGGGATTTTTTTTCTTGATTTCTGTTTCTTATATTTCATTGTTGGTGAAAAAAATGCCTTTGATTTCTGAATATTGACTTTATATCCCATTGTTTTGCCAAATTCACTTATTAGGTCAACTAGTTTTTTGTGGAGTTTATGGAATTTTCTATATACACTATCATGTCTTCTCCAAACAAGGACAGTTTTACTTTCTGTTTTATGATTTGGATGCCTTTGATTTCTCTTTCTTGTCTGATCCCTGTGGCTAGAACTGCAAATGGATTTTAGAACATCCAACAGAATGACACAATATTTTATTGTACTTATTTATCTGGAAAAAGATGTAGCTGTTAAGGGATCCCAGGTCTTTTAATATTAAGGATATTTTGATTTTTAAATAAAATTTGTTTTCTAATGTTTTATTATTTGATGGGTAATTATAAAAAAAATCACTTCCCCATCCCTCTTATGTTCATTAATCCCTAAAAGCAATTTTAGTGACCTCTCCTTTATAGGCCATACTATTGCCCTCGTTGTATGCATTTGTGTCTTCTCTATCACAGACTTTCAACTAATGTGACATTTCAGTGCTGCTTTCTCAGTTTAGTTTGTGAGCAGCCTTGTCTGGACCCCCACCTGCTTTATAACCTTGTATTTTAAAACCAGGATGTGGCTCCTCCAAGCTCTTCTGGATGATTGTATCAACTGTATTGTAGTGGCTCCTAGGATCAGATAGAGGCTATTATACATCTAGCCTAGAGCACTAATATCTAAAATTAGACCTGGATTTTGTAAACTGTAATGAAATGGAAACAATTGACTTTCAGATGTATTTTTGCCCTGTGCTATGCAATCATAACCCTAATGTATCAGGGAACCTTGTCCTTCTCCACCTCATGATTAAATGTTGTAATCTTCCTTAGCTTGACTATTGAATTGTGTGTGTAAATCTCAGTGATTCTTAAGTACTACTTATGTCATAAAGCTTGGATGTTCTAATTATCTATATTTCTCCCTTCTTTAATTATTTGCTCTTTCTGGGTTGTGACTGTGACTTTAGTACATTAGCAGCTGACCCAATTTCAGACCTATGGCCTTTACCACCACATATGGTGTTTAAAGAGGTGGTAGGAATGCATTTAGAACATTTCCCTTAAATGACAGGGTTGAGAAAATGGAGTCATTTCTGTTCAAATTGTCTCTAAAAGAGAAAAATCTGTAAATCATTATGCAGGATAATATTTTATATAGGATTTAAAGTAAACCCAACATGTTTGAACATAGCCATGCATGAACATAGAAAGCACATCAATTAGTGATTGCTTCACAAGAGTAATTTTCATTTTAGAAATTGATTTATTATGAAGTTCTTAAGATGAGGAGCAGTTCTTAGGGCATGTAAGTTTTTTACTGAAATATTGTTGCTTATTTGGCAACCAATGAGGACATAAACTAAGTGAAATTGTAGAAATTACCATGGGAGATCAACCTGCAGAAAACTGGTTTCTGAAGTTGGAACATAAGCCAATGGGAAAAACAAAAAGTCATTAAATTTATATTTCTTTAGCACTTACTATATTTCAAGGATTTTATATATGCCATCTCATCTAATTATCACATTATCTCTATGAATTATAAATGAGTTTCACAGACAGACTGATGCTTGCTCAGCGTTGTACAGCAAATAAAAGTGGTGAAACTGATCCAAATTCATTTCTGTCTTCAAAGATTTTTACATTTTAAGCTAATGGAATTAATTTAGAAAGTAACCATGTATATGTATTTTTTTCAGATTTGGAACTAACATACATTATAAAGGACACATGTGTGGATAAATCTGGTTTTAAATCCTTGAACTTAAATAGTCCAAGATTCTTTCCCTTGCTGTTAATTCAATGTGGTCTCCAAGAAATTTTTTTAATAGGAAGGTCTATCTGCTTTGACAGTAATTTTATAAAACATCCCAAAGCCAAACAGAGAAGGTTTCTGAATTTGCTCCCAATTAGGATGATCTGAGTTGGAGTTCCCTTCCATTAGGTGACTGACTGGTATCATGTATAAATTCAGGTTTTGAGTTTTTTTGACAAGAACAATTAAGGTGCATTTATTGTAACAGTGTGGTGTGGTAAAAGTAACATGGATACTAGAGTCAAGCAAGACTAAGTTATAATTCCTCTTTTCTCAATCATTAACTATAAAACCTTGGTGAAATCATTCAACTTCTCAGGGCCTCAGTTTCCTCATCTGTTAAGTATTTTTTATTTTAAAAGGACATCAAATTTACTTAAATGGAATCACTTCTCTGTTTTCACTCCTAATCATAGGAGAGTTTTAGCCAACATACCCCAAATAACATGGATAAACTCTTGGATGAAGACAGATTAATGAGAGTCATTACGCAAGATTTGTGGAAGAGAATCTATTTTCCATTGAATCTGAAGCTGAAGTGATTGAGTCTGTAGCTGCTGTGGCCACTGTATGATTGCACTGGGAAAGAGTATCTCAGACTAAACCAGATCCAAACCAAGAGTCTGAAAGTATCAGGTACTGGTGACATAATTTGAGTTCCTGCATTAAGCTTTGCCTGAAGTAAGCTAGATTCATCTTGAGGTTTTCTTTTTTTACATTTATTTTATTTTATTTATTTATTTTTAGAGAGGGGGAAGGGAAGGAGAAAGAGAGGGAGAGAAACATTAATGTGTGGCTGCCAATTGCATGCCCCCTACTGGGGGCCTGGCCGCAATCCAGGCATGTGCCCTGACTGGGAATCAAACTGGCGGCACTTTGGTTCGCAGGCTGGCACTCAATCCACTGAGACACACCAGCCAGGGTTCATCCTGAAGTTTTCTTATATGAATCAATAAATTCCCCTTCACCTTTAAAAAATTTCCTTTTTAAAATGCCAGTTGGAATTGGATTTTCTATCCATTCAAATCAAAATAGTCCTAATTATTACCCAATCTACTAAGGCTGAGTCTATAAAAATTAAATAAAACAGTGTTTGAAAAGTTACTTACTACAGAATCTAACACATAAAGAGGACTATGAAGGTTATTCTTTCTGTTTCTTCAATAGTATCCATAAGCCTGGGCCAAAGACGAGCCTACTATTTAATTCTTATGATATCATGTGTATTGCTATGTGATTTAGCAGACCTTTTCATGGGGAGAGGTGATGGTCATTCAGTAGTGATCAGCAGTTAAGCTCCACCACTTTCTCTTCCTGATCTTTGTACATAGGCAATAAACCATCTCAATGAATCCTCATCAATGCCCAAATGCTGAAGTGAACCTTTATTTCTCCTCATGCAGAAGCTGTATAAACAAAGAACCACATCAAATACTGGGCATTGAGATGGTTTATTAAGGCTTATACATGTCAGGAGCAGGAGAACTGTGGATCTGTTCCTGAATTACTAATAGTGAAGTTCTGTAGTCATAGGCTTAGATAAATCTACTCTTTATTCATTTTTAATTTTAAATGATTTTGTATAAAATTTTATTATCTTGGACATTTTTTTGTAAGCTAGTTGAACTAGCATGACTAGTAGAAACAGTTCATGTCACTTCTCTACATAAAACCCTTTAATTTTCCATTACTTTCAGGATAAAATGTAAGCATTATATTATTACATATAAAGCCCTTCAACAACTGGATTCTGTCTCTTTCCCAAGTTTCATATGTTGCTATTCCAGAATACAAACCCCATGTTTTAGTCAAGCCAAAATAACTGGCAATTTCTTGAACATCTCTGGCTTTCACATAGGCTGCCTGGAATGACCTTTACTCACTTTTCCATTCTGCTAATTCCCACATGCGATTTAAAACTTAAGTAAACATACAATGCCTCTGTTGAAGCCTTAATAGTGCTCTCTGTCCCCATCTGATTTACATGCACACCATGCACACCTTACTGACCCCTATCAGCCTATAACACCATCAGGTATTTCTTACTTTTCTGTCCACTTCTCTAGAATGTGAACTTCTTTGAGGACGGGGACCACATTTTATTCATTTATGTTCCTAACACCTACCATAGTATCCAGAACAGCTAAGGTGTTCAATATATGTTTGATGCTTCAACACCATTTAATTTATAGTAAATAGCAGAATTCTAATTATAACGTTACAAACTCTCAGCAATAGAACAGTTGTGCTACTACAAATGTGAATGACTGTTTTGCTTTATAGTAAAAAGTTAGATACTTTATATGAAGTTTTAAAAATCTGAGTTGTTGACTTTCTTTGTTTAAGGAAATTACAGTGATTTCAAGACAGTGGTATCAGCACAGGGATAGTCAGATTGACTAAACATAGTAATAAAAAGCCAAGAAAGCAGTTTAAGAATGACTATTAAGCAAATGATATTGGAACAATTGAATAACCACTTAGGGGGAAAAAAAGAACCATTTCATAGTATGGACCAAAGAGATGAAGATGAGTTTAAAGTTAAATGTAGAAATTAAATAGTAACATTTGAAAGACAGTATAGATTAAGGTTAAAAATGCCTAAATACAAACTCTGACTCCATTAGATACTAGCTCTGTGACCTTGGCCGAGTCACCTAATCTTTTCATGCCTTAACTTCCTCATCTGCAAAGTAGGGATAATAACAGTACTATTTACTTTGTAGGGTTACTGTGAGAATTAAATAAGTTAATGCATGTAAAGCAGTTAGAAGAGTGTCAGGCACATAGTAAGCACTATATAATTGTATATTGTTCTTGCTTGGAGACAATATAGGCAAATATTTACGGCATCATGAGGTAAGGAAAGGCTATCAAGGAATAATGACTAGCAGATTTCCAGCCAAGATGGAGGTGTAGGTGGATACACTTTGCCTCCTTACACAACCAAAAGAAGGACAACACCAAATTTAAAAACAAAAGATAACCAGAACTGCCAGAAAATCAAACTGTATGAAAATCCAACAACCAAGGAATTAAAGAAGAAACATTCATCCAGACCAGTAGGAAGGGCTGAAACCTGCAACTGAGATGGAGACGACATGTGGCAAGGGGGCAGGCAGCTGGACGACCAGGTGCACAAGGCAGTAGCTGATGGACCGGGTGGTCCCACATATGTGTGCGGATAACCCAAGAGGAACAACTGGGGAGTGAGATAGACCACGTAACCCACGGTTCCAGCATGAAAAAAGAAAGCTTCAGAACCTCTGGCTGTAAAAACCTGTCAGAGTTGTGGCAGCAAGAGAAACTCCCAGCCTCACTGGAGAGTTCATTGGAGAGACCCACAGGGTCCTAGAATGCACAGAAAACCACCACCCGACAATCAGCACCTAAAGGGACCAATTTGCCTGTGGGTAGTGGGGAGAGTGACTGAAAGCAAGGCAAGAGCCCAGCAAGCAACATTGTTCCCTCTCTGACCCCTCCCTTACAGGCAGTACCACAATGAAATTATGTGAGTTGCCCCACCCTGGTGAATACCTAAGGCTCTGCCCCTTACAAAGTAACAGGTGCACTGAGAAAAAGAAATATGTCCCAAATGAAAGAACAGATCAACATTCCAGAAAAAATACAACTAAGCAATGAAGAGATAGCCAACCTATCAAATGCAGAGTTCAAAACACTGGTAATCAGGATGCTCACAGAAATGGTTGAATATGGTCACAAAGTAGAGGAAAAAGTGAAGGCTGTCCAAAGTGAAACAAAGAAAAATATACAGGGAACCAACAGTAAAGGGAAGGAAACCAGGACTCAAATCAATGATTTGGAGGAGAAGGAAGAGATAAATATTTAACCAGAACAGAATGAAGAAACAAGAATTCAAAAAAATTAGGAGAGGTTTAGGAACCTCTGGGACAACTTTAAATGTTCCAGCATCCGAATCATAGGGGTGCCAGGAAGAGAGAAATAAGAGCAAAGAGCAAGAAATTGAGAATTTATTTGAAAAAATAATGGAGAGCTTCCCCAATATGGTGAAGGAAATAGACTTCCAGGAAGTCCAGAAAGCTCAGAGAGTGACAAAGAAGTTGGACCCAAGGAAGCACACACCAAGTCACAGCATAATTACATTACCCAAGATTCAAGATAAGGAGAGAATCTTAAAAGCAGCAAGAGAAAAGGAGACGGTTACCTACAAAGGAGTTCCCATAAGATTATCAGCTAATTTCTCAAAAGAAACTTTGCAGACAAGAAGAGCCTGGAAAGAAGTTTTCACAGTCATGAAAAGCAAGGACCTACATCCAAGATTACTCTACCCAGCAAAGCTATCATTTAGACTGGA
Organism: Pteronotus mesoamericanus; assembly: GCF_021234165.1. Lineage (NCBI taxonomy): Eukaryota > Metazoa > Chordata > Mammalia > Chiroptera > Mormoopidae > Pteronotus > Pteronotus mesoamericanus. Next base: position 2,671,248 of record NW_026555150.1, read on the forward strand.
AGGGCAGATAAAGTGCTTCCCAGATAAGGTCAAGTTAAATGAGTTCATCATCACCAAGCCCTTACTATATGAAATGTTAAAGGAATTTATCTAAGAAAAAGAAGATCAAAAACTATGAACAGCAAAATGACAACAAACTCACAACTATCAACAACTGAACCTAAAATACTAAAACAAAAACAAAAACAAACTAAGCAAACAACTAGAACAGGAACAGAATCACAGGAATGAATATCAGAGGGAACGGGGGATGGGGGAAAAGTACAAGGAATAAGAATTATAAATGGTAGTTACAAAATAGACAGGGGGAGGTTAAGAACAGTATAGGAAAGAGGAAAGCCAAAGAACTTATATGTACAGCCAAAGAACATGAACTAAGGGGGGTAAATGATGGTGGGAGGGGGGTGCAAGGTTGAGGGGAATAAAGGGGTGTAAAAAATGGGACAACTGTATAAGCATAATCAATAAAATATTGTATATAATAATAAATATAAATTAAAATTGAATTTAAAACTTAACAGTTTAAAATTTGACAATATACTTGTTACATACAAGGCTTACAAAGGGCTAATCTTCTTAATTAAAAAACTTTATGAATCTATAGGAAATATAATGAAAAAAAACTGCATAGAAGACATAAATAGGCAGTTTATAAGGGAAAGAAACAAATATAAATGTAATAATTCTCAACTTCACACATAGTCAGATAAAAAATGTTAAAACAATGAGATTTTACTTTTCTTTTATCAGATCAGCAAAAAGTAAATGTCAGATGAAATCTATGTCATTTATTTCTCCTCTAATCTTTATTGTTTCTTTCCTTCTACTTATTCTGGGCTTTTTTTGTCATTGTTTTTTCTAGTTCTTTTAGGTATAGTGTTGGATTATTTATTTGTGAATTTTCTTTCTTCTAGAGGTAGGCCTATAATGCTATGAATTTCCTTTTCAGGACTGCTTTTGCTGTGTCCCATAGATTTTTTTTTATTTTTGTGTGTTCATTTTCACTAGTCTCCCGGAAAATTTTGATTTTTTCACTGATCTCAGTGTTAACCAATTCACTGTTAAAAAACGTGTTATTCGGCCTCCATGTCTTTGAATGTTTTTTCAGTTTCTTTTCTATTGTAATCAATATCTAGTTCATACATTGTGGTTAGAGAGGATGCTTGATATGATTTCAATCTTCTTGAGTTTGTTAAGACTTATTTTGTGTCATAAAATGTGATCTATCTTTGAGAATGCCCCATGTGCACTTCAGAAGAATATATCTTCTGCCCTGCCTGGTGTTGCTCAGTGGATTGAGTGCTGGCCTATGAATCAGAAGGTCACTGGTTTGTTTCCCAGTAAGAGCACATGCCTGGGTTGTGGGCCAGTTTCTTCAGTTGGGGGTGTGCAAGAGGCAACCAATCACTGTATCTCTCGCACATTGATATTTCTCTCCCTCTCTTTCTCTCTCTCTTCCCCTCTCTCAAAAAAAAGAAAATTAAATAAATAAAACCTTTAAAAAAAAAGAATGTACCTTCTACTGCTTTGGGATGAACTGTTCTGTAAATACCAATTAAATCCAACAGATCCAGTTTGTTTAAGACCACTGTTGCCTTGTTGATTTTTTGTCTAGAAGATCTGTCCATTGATGTCAGTGGGGTGTTAAAATCTCCTAACATTCCCTACTATGACTGTACTTCTGTCAATATTTCCACTGATGTCCACCAAGATTTTCTTTATATATTTAGGTGCTCCTATGTTGGTTCATATATGTTTCAATGGTTACTTCCTCTTCTTGGATCAATCCTTTTAGTATTATGTAATAACCTTATTTGTCTCTTGTTATGGCCTTTGTTTTGAAGTCTATTTTGTCTAACTATTTCTACCCCAACTGTTTTTTGTTTCCATTTGCATGGAATATTTTTTTCATCCCTTCACTTTCAGTTTGTGTATATCTTTTGTTCTGAGGTGAGTCTCTTGCAGACCACACATATATGGGTCATGTTTTCTTAATCATTCAGCTACCCTGTATGTATTGATTGGAGCATTTAATCCATTTACACTTAAGGCTATTACTGATAGGTACTTATTTATTGTCATTTTACTCTATATCTAATGTGCCTCTCTCTTTTTCTTCTTCTTCTTAAAACATGACTTTTAACATTTCTTGCAATACTGGTTTGGTAGTAATGAACTTCTTTAGTTTTGATTTTTTTGTTTTTGTTTTTTGGGGTTTTTTTTTTTTCCTAAGAAGCTTTTTATTTCTCCTTCAATTTTAAATAATAGCCTTGCTGGATAGAGTAATCCTATTTGTAGGTCCTTGCTTTTCAGCACTTTGACTATTTCATGCCAATCTCTTTTGTTCTGAAGTATTTGTTGATGAATCACTGGACAGCTTCATGGGATCTCCCTTGTAGGTAATTAACTGTCTCTCCCTTGCTGCTCTTAAGATTCTCTCTTTGTATTTAACCTTCACCATTTTAAAAACGATATGTCTTGGTGTAGGCCTCTTTTGGTTTATCTTGATTGAGACTATCTGTGCCTCCTGAGCTTGTGTGACATTCCCCTTTTCCAGGTTAAGAAAGTTTTCTGTCATTATTTCTTCAAACAGGTTCTCAATACCTAGCTCAATCTCTTCTCCTGCCAATACCCCTATGATGAGAATATTGTCATGCTTGGTGTTTTTCCAGAGATCTTAAGACTTTCCTCATTAAAAAAAAAATGTTTTCTTTTTGATGCTCTTCTTGGGTGCTTACTCTTATCTTGTCCTCTAAACCTCTGATTTGATACTCTGCTTTATCTGACCTGCTGTTGATTCCTTCTAGTGTATTCTTTAATTCAGATATTGTATTCTTAATTCTTACCGGTTCTTGTTTATGGTTTCTATGTCCTCATTAATACTTACTGTCTCTTTGTTTAAGTTCTCATTGAGATCATCCATTCTCCCCCTAAAGTCCTTGAACATCCTTATAACTGTTATTTTAAACTCTGCATCTGGTGTTTTGGTTACTTTCATTTCATTTAATTCTTTTTCTGAAGATTTCTCTTGTTCTTTCATTTGGGGGCATATTTCTTTGTTTCCCCATTTTGTGTCTGTGTATTGAGTAGCTCTTCTGTGACTCCCAAAATTGCTATGATAACTTTATGATGAATGTGTCTTGTTGGCTTCAGTGGCCCTATCTTCCAGATCACCTGAACTTGGTGCTGCAGGAGTGACTCTTGTGATTTATGTGCACACTCCTGTTGTAGTAGAGTCTTGAATGCTGCTGGCCCTTTTGTAGGTGGAGTTAACTTTTCAGGATGGCTGACTATAAGAATGAATCTCAATGTCCATATATGAATCACTGTGCATTGACCATACCCTGAGGTGGAGTTGTTTCTGGCAGAGTCTGGTGCCTGTTGGATTCCCCCTTTGAGTATGCCACTTGTGTGTCTAGTTGGGTAGGGCTCTGGTGTGGCCTTTGGCTACCTGTCTATAGCTAGCACACTATTCACTATTGGTGGCTGTGATTGCTGGGCCTGGATGTGCATGGGAGGGGCCAATCTGTGCACAAGGGTGGCTTCCTCCAGCTAAGAGCTGGGGGCAGATCTATAACAGGTCTGAGGCTCCCTGAGGTCTGCTTCCACTTGTCAGCTACTCCACCTCCCCCTGAGGTGGCCTCCAGAGCCTTCCGAAGAAACACTGTAAGGTGGGTTCAGGCTTGTTGCAACCCACAGACCCTTTCACAGGTCATGAGCTCACTAGGGTTGAGTGACTGGGCTTGGTAAGATGAAGTTAGTGTGTACCCTACTTGGGGGTCATGTGGTCCAGCACTCAATGAAGGGAAATTGTCCCGTGCTCCACAGTCAAATCACTCAGTCTCTGCCAGAGTCTCTAACTATAGCTCCCCCAGGAGGAGGACACTGCCGTTTCAGATTGGGTACAGCCAGGCATCCCCTCTGTGGGAACAAGCTCAGTAGGGCAGAGCCACCGGAACTCAGGGGAACAGATCAGAGAGTCTCTCATTGGGGGTGGTGTTGGCTCAGCCCACAGGAGGGGAGCAAGAACTTCTTTTCCAGTCCCAGAAAATAGCTCCCAAAAGAGACACACTCAGAATGTCCCAACTCCTAGCAGCACTGCTTTCCTCTTGTAGAGCTGAGCTCAGCAGAGCACTGCCACCAGGACTTGGGGGGTGGGCAGATTCAATCAGTCTCCCCTTAGGGGTGGTACCAGCAAGACTGTAAGTGGAGAGGAGGACACTTTTTCCCCTACCGGGCCAAATTTGCCAATTAAAAACAGACTTTTCAGTTCACTTGAATGACCTGAATAATTGTTCCTAATACATGAAGTAGCAGAACAGGAAGATGATATTACAATATCATGAAAAAAAATGAGAGCAATAGATACATTAAAATGTAAATAATGGATAGAGCTAGGTGATGAAGTTGCAGGTAATTTTTTTCTTTGTACTTTCCTTTATGTTCTGGAGTTTTTGTAATGAGCTTTCATTACTGCTGTAATCAAAAAGAAAAGATTTTGTAAGATCTTACAAATTAGCTTTCCCCTTTCAGTCCAGCCTACACAAACTGTTAGATTATTTTCCATGTAAAATCATGTCACTCCTTGATAGACAGAGATGATAGATAGATGATAGATAGATAGATGATTGATAGACAAATAGATCAATGATAGATAGATAGATGGATAGATGATAGATTAGATAGATAGATGATAGATAACAAAAATTAAATCTTTACTGCCCTCACAACACAACACTGCCTACAGAATTTTTTTTTAAATGTCTCAGCCTGGCATTCAAATCCCTTCTTAATGTGATTCCAAATTGTCTTTCCAGCCTTATCGCCCATCACTCCTTACAGGTGCCCTGCATTGCAAACATTCCCTGTGTGTTCATCCCAGGTGTTTTCTCTTACTCCTTTGGTGCATCCTGCTTTTAAATCATATCCATTCTCCAAATCCCATCTCCAACACCACAACCTCTGGGAATCCTTTGCAAATGTTTACAGTTACATGTGCTCCTCTCACTCCAAAATACAATAGCGCTTTGTTTATTCCTCTGTTATGGCATTTCTTATATTATGCTTTAGTATAATTACCTACATAATTATATTCTCCCCAGCTAAGACAGAGACACTGAAAGACAGAATTAGATCTTACTCATTTATTTTATTGCCCACAGGACCAAGCAAAATGCTTTTTTAAAATAACAATATTGGTTAAATTAAATTAAATACAATGTTTTTGCAACAAATATAAATTATGAGGAACCTAAGCCAAATATTTTGGGCCAATAAGGTGAGGTGAGAACCATAAAAAAATAAGCTAACACAAGTTCAAAGAAGTAAAATGATTTGTCACTCCTCTGACTTTTAGTTATCTGTAGGGCTAGGGTAAGAAATTGCTACCTATGTGCATGTCCTAGAGACAATCCTGTGAGCATGAAAAACTGAAGGAAAAAAAGCCAAAAATCCCCCTACCTAAGAATATAAAAGGAAAAGTTTCACACATTTTGCTTAGTCAAGAAACAAAAGGGGGGAGGGAAGATGGAAGAAGGAAGGAAGGAAGGGAGGGAGGGAGGGAGGGAGGGAGGGAGGAAGGAAGGAAGGAAAGAAGGAAGGAAGGAAGGAAGGAAGGAAGGAAGGAAGGAAGGAAGGAAGGAAAGGAAGAAGAGAAGAAGGAAGGAAAGAAGGAAAAAAGGAAGGAAAATAAAAATGCTTCTGTAGCCAAGAAAACTTAATTAAGAAAAAAGAAAAAGACAGGAGAGCTGGCTGGTGCCTTATTTGTATTTTCTCTGGACTCCCAGTCCTGAGCACAAAACCTATCACAAAATACTTAATTAATATGTTGAACTGAGCTTAACTCTTACACTGACAAAAAAATAAATAAAGCATATTAAGACGAACAATTACTCAAATACTCTTGTTGGAATACTATTTACTATTCCTTGTATTTAGCATTTACTTAACATTTAGTATCTGCCATTATTATTCATTTAGTTCCATCATTTTATAGATGACTACCTGTTCATTTGTGTAAAATCAACCAAAACCCTTAAAACCCAAGGAATGAATCAGGCCTGAGACTCTACTTCTCAATTAAATTTGCTCTGGCAGGCTCTTCTCAAAGGTAGCAGTCTCAAAGCATGATTTCACCCGTGCATTACTTCTTTAACAGGAATTCAAAACTGACTCCAGAACAAAAACAAATATCTGCAACGAATTCCAGAAAGAGTCTTACCTGCACATGAGATATGGTGTGTAGGTGGTGAGGGGAGTGGAGAGGGAGGGAGGAAGGGGGAACAGGAGAAAGAGGAGAGGGCATGAGAGAAGGTGGGTTTTTAAACTGGGTTATAAAGTTTTAATGAATTTTTTTGGATAATGAAAAGGGAAAGGTAATTTTTCTCTCTAATGAAAAGAGGAAAATAGTATTTTCTGTAGCAAGGTATGAATGTCTCAATAGACCCAAAGTGACACATAGAATATGATTGGGTTACATATCTCAGAAGATGAATTCAGCTCTTTGTAGGAAGTCAAATCCTTCAGACGAAATTTCTTTCACATCTGTCTTCAGAAGCCAACGTTTACACTTCATCATAAAAACTGCTCTTGTGCCAGAAGTAGCTGAGGTTGAAATGATATGAACAGCATTATAGCTTGTGTGTCATACATGTAAAACAAATTATCTTTCTTGATTTATCATAGACAAAAAGTGATAGTTTTTGAAAACCAGACTCTGCTGAAAAATTGACCTTTCAGTCTACAAACATACCATTTAATTTACAAGAGAAGTAAACCCTTTTGAATTGTATTTACCCAGTTACTTTAATAAAGGTTAGACCTTTCAAAAACAATTGTAAATGTGGCATTTAGCTTCTTATATTTTCCAAAGCATCACTTGAATCTTGAGAGTCAAAAGAAACAACTAAGAAAATAACAATAAAGCAACATCTGTGTTTGCCCAGAGTGAGATAAAATGTGCAATTTCAAGATTAAAATCACAGATTTGAAATTTCACATTTCAAAGATTCACAAGCCTCACTGGGTTTTAGGAAATGTCATTAACATCTCCTTTGAGGAAAAGATGGTTGATACATTCACTAATTCATTCATAAAGCAAAGCTTATTACTAATACACACTGGTATTAGTTACTGAAAGCCAATGATTATTAAAATGCAGGAGCACCATCAGGTAATGAAAACACAGTAATTAAAATCCAGGAGGTAAAATTTCACACTAAATTTCAGAAAGGTTTTATTTTACTCGTGGTTCTATATGAAAGAAATTTAATATGAACACTGATATTAAACCACTGTATTTTCAAGTATTCAGCTTTTTACTGTTAAAACCAAGACAGTAGTCTCAAAATGGAGTCACCTATTCTGAAATTTAACTGAATTACAGTTCCAGCTTTTGTAAAAATGGAATCTTTAATCAGTCAACCAGGAATCACCTGATCAGTCCTAGTAAGGTAACCTGCCTAACAGAATCCTGCCATCCCCTAAAGGAAAGTAACCTTGCCATAACCATCCACTTTTTTGCTTACTATAACTTCCTTGTTCCTGCTCCCTTCTGCCTATAAAAGTCTTTCATTTTATATTGTCCTCAGAGTTCCTTTCTATCTGCTGGATTGGATGCTGCTTGATTCATGAATCATTGAATAGAGCCAATAAAATTTTCAAAATTTACTCAGTTGAATTTTTAAATTTGATTTTTCAATTATAATTTAATTTAATATTATTTGTACTAGTTTCAGGTATAAGAATTTTATTTTTAATATTACTAATGTGACAAACATTTATCATGTGTCTACTACATGCATAGTGCTCACTTACAAAATGAGTTGCAGTTTTATTGCCATTGAGTGGGATTCAACTTGTATAGACATAACATAATCTGCTCAAGGACACATCTTATGATGAAAAGAATGTAGGCTTTGAAGACAGACAAACTCAAGTTCCAATCTTGGCTCTGCCATTTACTAGCTGAATAACTTTAGACAAGCTACTTAACCTCTCTAAGCCTCAGTTGCCTTATTTCTAAAATGTACATAACAATTCCTACTCAACTACCTTGTTGAAGTGATAATGTAGGTAAACAGTACTATACCTAGCATTTTGTAAATGCTCAATAAGCATTAGGGTTCTTTTTTTTCTTCCATACTTACACAAAGAAAGTAAACAAGTGAAATCTGTGCGATTGAACAAAGTAAAAAGAATTAAAATATTTGAATTCAGTGGAAAAATAAAACCTGATTATGTCACTTGGACTCTGTAACATGTAAGTTTATTTCTATTCTCTAGAAAACTATTAAAATATACAGAAGTTTCCAAAGCCTCCATTCCTTCAGAACCAATGGCAAGATGCCATGACAACTGGATAATTTCCAAGAGTTATGTTCTGGAATGCCTATAAGAAACACACTCAATGTTGCTGCCTAAATTTGGTAAACTTCCTTCATTTCTGGGAAGAAATCATCACTTGCCAATTTATATCTGCTGTCCCAGGCCAATTTTGGAATAATTTCCTAATAGGATAGATGAGCTATTTGAGAGCCAGGTTTTCATTCTCAGTTGTGTGTGGTATTATCTAAGACATACACAATAAGAAACCAGGTGTAAAAAATAACTAATTATCCCAGTACCTCTGCCTTTGATCAATAGGTCTTTGACTACCTGATCTCACCAGAAGAATAGTTCTTTGGATTTACAAATGCGTTAAAATAGCAGAGTACTATTAATCTCAATGCTGACATATCCACTGCTTGTATTGTTAGACACCCCCTAGACCTTGCCTGCCACCCCGTGGCTTACATTTTCCTTTCTGGACTTGACCCCATTGCTGCATTGATTTATAGCACCTGCCAGACTCCACTATTTGGCTACACACAGCATCTAAGACTTTTCTGGCCAGCCATAGTTCCAAATTCTGACAATCCTATCTTGGTTTCTTCTATATTCATATTCCTTAAACTACTGTAACTCCAAAACATTTCCAAGGATTTTCAAAATAGAAATGATTTAGCAAATGTATTGTCGGGGTAGGGGTAGGTGAGTAGCCATATATTTGGTCATCAAAGAAGTATATTAAAGAATGAGGCGGAAATTTTGGCCTAACAGAATTAACAGAGAATTAGATGGCTCAATATATTACTGTCAGATTAATTCTAATCTTACCATGATTTACTAACATAAAGGCAGCTTATAAGTATAAATATTATGCTAAATTTTAAAGTAATACAAATACCTAATTTTTAAATTATATTTGCTGAGAGCTTATATGGATTTTTAAAATAACAGTCATAAAAATAGGTTAAGCTATCTGGTGATTGGTTAGGTCCAATTCCCCCGAAAAATTTCCTTTGTGGGAGTCAGTGAGAGAAGGACATATTGTTCTTAGTAAACTATTCCCAGGAGCTTAGTAGTAAGCAAGTTACTATAGACTGGTGCCAGGGTAATGTCAGAATCCATGGACAGCATGCCAGTCATCTTCTCTGAAATATTTTTTTTCTGAGTCTTTCTTTAAACAAGTACTAAGAGTCCTTCCCCACCTTCTGATTATTCACAGTATAGCCCTTTTATTAAACGTCTGCCATTTCTAAACTTGATCACTAATCATTCTCACAGTTATTATTTGGACAGAATTCAGAAGTCACAAAATATAGACCTGAAGGCCAGATGGTGCCTTCAGACAAGTTCTGTTTGTCTTACACAGTGTTGTTTTAAATTGTGTATATGAACACTCTTGGATAAGTGCTCTTTGGTTTGCATAGTTGCCACAACTTCCTGTTGTAGAACCAGCCATCATTCAACATCACATTATCTGTTAGTCCAGTAAGTACTTTATTTTACCACAGTCTTTGTTGCTGGTTTACTCTGACTACAGGGTTTGTAGCAGTCTTTCTGTAGACCTCAAAGTAATTATAGAACCTTGGAACTAATCCCCAGTGATTTCATCCCAATGAGCTCCATGCTACTATTGCTATTGATCTTCATTGTTAATTGCCTCCCTAAATCTCAACACATAATAAACAGAAAAAGGGGAATGAATGAACCAGCACTCCTAAGGAAACTAATTAGCATATTAGTATTAGGAGTCCATACAGGTCTGAGTCACATCCCAGAGGTTATGCAAAGCCAAAAAGACTAGTGTCCACCAATTATCAGCTTTTAGGAGGGAAGGTATTAAGGTAGACACCTTTGCTAGTTGGGACACTTGTCTCTAGCAGCTAGAAACGTCAGGCAAAGTGACTAAATCAAAAGCTTCATTCACATTTGGTTCTCAGGGGAGATTTAAAGATGGAATCTGAGCACAAGGAGAACATTAGACTAATAAAAGGGATACTGTGCTTGAAATTGTGAAAGACAGATACTGGTCTTGAATTATCTTATTTATGCAAGTTTATTATTTTGAGTTAATTAAAACTCTCTGATAAACAGTATTAATGTATCTTCTGTTTCCTGTCACATAACTGATGTTTTTCTTCTTCATAATTCCAGTGAATACTTGATGTCTCTCAGTGCATAGCAAGTGTTCTAGCTATCTTCTTTTTAACCCTCCAAAGCCACTCCATGCCTCTTCATCCTACTCTCTGCCATAGAAAGGGTCTTTTGCCCTCTGGTTTCCAGCTGAGTTCAGCTAAAGAAGAGCTCCAGTAGGAAATTAGAAGTGGAAAAGGAGTAAGCTCACAGTATTCCCCTAGCTACCTTCCTGCAGGATCACCTTGGGCTAGTAGTGTCTACCAAAAGAAGGTCACAGTTCCTCTCAGCAAGTCCTCCTCCTTCAAATTCCATTATATACATCTTCCCCTCATGTTTTGGGCCTAAGGGTGACAACAGCTGCACAATTACTAGCCTCTCATTGCTGAAATAGCCCCTATGGTTCCATATACTACATCGATAACTTTTTGCTTAGTCCCTTTGTATCTAAAATATGGGAAATAAGCAGTGCACAGTAATCCAGATAATCAGTTGGTGTCAGTGGTCCCAATACCAAAATGATAGCTGTCTCCTGATTGGTATTTCATTGATTAATTCACTTATTCCTGCATTTATTTAATTTCTCACCTATTGAGTAAACTTTGCTGAGCACGCGAAAAACCTTGAGGTGAGTACTTGGGAAGTTGAGATGAGTGAGACAAAATTCCTGTCCTTAGATTTTTTTAGATGAAAACTGGTAACAGAAAATCCAAGGAAGCCTGGTATTTAGATAATCCTTAACGCTGCTTTCTATTCACATGTTAGCAATGAGTAGGACCCAGACACTGGACTGCAATTCAGGGAGTGTTCACAATACTGTGGAAGAGGGAGTAGTGCTGACAAAATCAAGAAAGAGGTCAGTCCTAAAGGAATGAGGGTGTTGGGCAAGCTACCAAGGTATGGTCTGAGGTAGAGGAAACAAGACATTAATCAGAACCAAGACACAAAGTAAGGACTGGCTCTCAGAATAAGACAGTTGGCAAATTACCAGAATGGAAGAGAAAGGTCAGGGCTAGCCTGGCAATAAAGAGGATTGAGGATGAATACAAGAATATTGGTCTGGAACTGCTAAGGGCCTCTGGCAGGGATACATCCCAGAGTCAAAAAGAATTGCCCCTCCTTGCTACTGATGGAAGAAAAGGGGATGAGAAAGAAGGGACCCCCTACAGAGAAGAAAAAAAGGAATGCAAAGGCTTACCAATTAGCATCAAGTCTATGTGGATGACTGACTGGTAGCCTATCTAAGATGAATGTAAAAATAGTTAGATAGCTGCAAAATGCCTTATTTCCTTGGAACATTGTACTTTGTAAGATCATAGATGCATCATCAACTCAATTAAGAGAATTCAAATATATATTCAGCTTTCCAAAGGATTTACAGGTTTAATGCATGCTTAAAGCATTTATCATCATAAATGTCTTTGAAAACTGTAAATTTCTCTTTTGAAACTCAAATAATTTTAAACCCACTATAAATACTTGCTATTTAAGTAAACCATGAAATTAAAACTTTTGTAAAGTTGAGAATCTGTTGTGTTATGTGAATAATTTTCCCCTGATTATGTTTGTATATGTGTATATGAGATCCCCTTAAAATAGAAACCTTTCTAGATGAAGGGTAATGTTGGACTGAGGCACCACTTGTGAGAGTTCAACATGCCTCACACTGCCAGGCTCAGTATGTGACATTTAAAGGACAACAGTTCAAGGTTGCTTCTATTGCCTCACAGTACAAGAAAGAGTGACACAGATTTTCAGACAAATTCATGAATGTTCCAAAGCAAAACAAGGACTTTCAAGCCCAGAGCAACACTGGGCAACAGAAAGACTGAAAGCAGGGACTGTCTGGATTGGAGGAGACATCGTCAGAGAAGCAACAGCAGCAGCATCTATTCAGAACATAAAGCAAAAAGAAGTGACTCAGGATAATGCCAGGACCAATGCTGGAAGTATGAACAAAAGTCATCCATGTCAACCTGAAGTGGTGACTAAATTGAAACTGAAAAATGGGTAACAAGTTAGAAATATAAACAACAGAATAGGTCTTAGAGATAGAGCCTTGTAACCAAGACTAAGTCTAAAAAATTGAGAGCATGTAGGGTGACCCACTGTCCCTGTTTGCATGGGATTAAAGGTTTTCAAGGAAGGCAAGGCTTTCAGTTCTAAAACAGGATAAACTGGGATCATTGGCCACTCCAGGTACATCTGGTCTTGGACAAGTTTATAAGCCAGGTGGAATTAAAGATTTGGAAAGTAGTTAACATAGCTACCCCTAGAATCTATAAATACTGTTTGATCCCTACTCCTAGTGAATTAGTTTTCTATGCTGCTGTGACAAAAAACTACAACTTAGTGACTTAAAAGAACACAAATTTATGAACTTAAAATTCTGAGGACTGAAGTAGAAGTGGGTTTCACTGGGCTGAAACCAAAGTAGCACAGGTCTTCACTCCCTCCAGAGGTTCTTGGGGTGAATTTGTTTCCTTGTCTTTTCTACCTTCTAGATCTGCATGCCTTACATTCCTTGACTTTCAGTGGTCCCTTCTTCCAGCTTCAAAGTCAGCAGTGTGGCATCTTCAAGTCTCTCTACTTCCATCTTCATGTTTCCTTCTGTTTCTCTCTCATTCCTCCTGCCTCTCTCTTATGGTTATATTGGACCCACCCAGATAATCCAGTATAACATCTGCATCTCAGATCCTTAACCTAGTCACATTTTAAAGTCCCTATTATCATAAAAGGTAACATTCATAGGTTCCGGGGATTAGGTCATGGATATACTTAGGAAACCAAAGGACCAGTCTGGAAGCTGGGGATAGCAAATTTAACAGAGATATAGGAGGGCAGTGAGAATTGAGTTCACATGGTTCAGTTCTCCTTCACCTCTATCCCACCCTGCCCTTTCCCCCCCAAAACTCACAGCTATTAGGTGTGGGAAAAAGGAAAAAACAAGAAGAGAAAGTAAGTGGGAGGGAGAATGAAGAGAAGAGGAACACACAAGGGGCTCTGAGATCCAGCTATGCTTGCCATTCTTAGAACATGCTTACCATATCTCACCTCCAAGTTTTTCTTTGATTCTCTCCTGATATCATATTTTTATAGTATTTTCTAGTGTATTAAGCATTTTCATTTCTCTTTAACACTCCTTACAACAGTTCTTTCAGGTTCTTAATATTATCCAGATATTATAGATGGGAACATTGAGGTTCAAAAGTCAAGCAGTTGGTCAAGGTCAAGCAGCTCCAAAGTATAGACTTAAAACTCATAAGAAGAAAGTGAAGAAGACCTGAAATGTCCTTAGAAGAAGAAAGTCCTTAGAAGACCTAGAAAAAAACTTTCTATACTTTCCCCCCAAGAAAATGATTGTGGAGAAGACACACTTGTTAGTATATAAGCACAGAGGGCACACAACAAACAATGGGCCAAAAGAATGGAGGGCAGAAATACTTGCTTCCTATTCTAATGGGTTGAGTCAACAGGAGCTTGGACTTTAGCACATAATTTTCTTATTCCTCATATATGGAGGGTTAGTAGTATATTATTTAGCCTAAGATATAGAAAACTATAGAAAACTGTCTTAGGAAAATTCAGTGTAGTCACCAAATCCTTGCTAACAAATCAGTTACCCTGCTTTTGCAGAACCCAATAAACATAACTATTCCACAAAGCTAAATAATCCCTGATGCAAAAAGAAGGTAAAAGAGGATAAATGATTCAAAGGACATAGACAGGGAGATATGGTAAAGCTACATGAGGAGAATGACAGCCCAGCTGCATTGCATATAACTTGCGAATGCATCCCAGGAGACTGTCAGCATCAAAAGATCAATTGGTTTTCATTGTGATCCAGTAAGGAATGAATTAGTCTGGCAAATATTTGTTGAAGTCCTACTGTGTCTCAGGCACTGGATTAAGATTTTATTGTTTTATTTTTACATATTTTATTGATTATGCTGTTACAGTTGTCCCATTTTTTTCTCCCCTTTATTCCACTCTGCCATGTACCCCTCCACCAGCATACCCCACCCCCTTAGATCATGTACATGGGATGTACATGTAAGTTCTTTGGCTTCCCCGTTTCTTATACTATTCTTAACCTCCCCCTGTCTGTTTTGTATCTACTATTTATGCTTCCTATTCCCTGTACTTTTTCCCCTATTCCCCCACCCCGACTTCCCCCGATCTCTATTTCTATGATTCTGTTCCTGTTCTAGTTATTTACTTAGTTTGTTTTTGGTTTTGGTTTTATTTTTTAGGTTCAGTTGGTGATAGTTGTAAGTTGTTGTCATTTTACTGTTCATAGTTTTTGATCTTCTTCTTATTCTTAGATAAGTCCCTTTAACATTTCATATAATAGGGGCTTGGTGACGATGAACTCCTTTAAATTGACCTTATCTAGGAAGCACTTTATCTGCCCTTCTAGTCTAAATGATAGCTTTGCTGGATAGAGTCATCTTGGATGTTGGTCCTTGTCTTTCATGACTTTGAATACTTCTTTCCAGCCCCTTCTTGTCTGCAAGGTTTCTTTTTTTTTTAATTAATTAATTTATTTTTCCAAATACATTTGTCTCCGCCTTCCCCCCACCACTTTCCCCCGCCCCCCTCATCCTTCTCCCTCCTTCAATCCTTCCCCACTTTGGCTTTGTCCATGAGTCTGCAAGGTTTCTTTTGAGAAATCAGCTGATAGTTTTATGGGAACTTCTTTGTAAATAACTGTCTCCTTTTCTCTTGCTGCTTTTTAAGATTCTCTCCTTATCTTGAATCTTGGGTAATGTAACTATGCTGTGCTTTGGTGTGTGCTTCTTTCGGTCCAAGTTCTTTGGAATTCTCTGAGCTTCCTGGACTTCCTGGAAGTCTATTTCGTTCACCATATTGGGGAAGCTCTCCTGCATTATTTTTTTAGATAAGTTTTCAATTTCTTGCTCGTCCTCCCCTCCTTCTGGCACCCCCATGATTTGGATTTTGAGTCATTTAAAGTTGTCCCAGAGATCCCTAAGCCTCTTCTAATTTTTTTGAATTCTTGTTTCTTCATTCTGTTCTGGTTGAATGTTTATCTCTTCCTTCTGCTCCAAATTGTTGATTTGAGTCCTGATTTCCTTCCCTTCACTGTTGGTTCCCTGTATATTTTTCTTTATTTCACTTTGGACAGCCTTCACTTTTTCCTCTACTTTGTGACCACATTCCACCATTTCTGTGAGCATCCAGATTACCAGTGTTTTGAACTGTGCATCTGATAGGTTAGCTACCTGTTCACCACTTAGTTTTATTTTTGGAGTTTTGATCTCTTCTTTCATTTGGGCCATATTTCTTTGTCTCAGCACACCTGTTTTATTGGAAGGGGTGGAGCCTTAGGTATTCGCCAGAGTGAGGCAACCCACATCACTGTGTTTTGATGCTGTGGGGGTGAGGAGGTATCCAAGGAGGAACAATGCTGCTTGCTGGGCTCTCAACCAACTTTCAGTCACTCTCCCCGCTACCCAGAAGCAAATTGGGTCCATCTAGTGCTGATTACTGGGTAGGTGGGTTTGTGTATGTTTAATGACCCTTTGGGTCTCTCCAACAAACTCTCCTGTGAGGCTGGGAGTTTCTCCTGCCACCACAACACCCACAGGTTTTTACCTCTAGAGGTTTCGAGGCTTTCTTTTCCCACACTGGAACCCTGGATTGTACCATCTGTCTCACTCCCCAGCTGTTCCTCCTGGTTTATCCGCATGCAAATGTGGAACTGCCTGGTTCTCCAGCTGCTGACTTGCCATGAGTCCTCTCCACCCTGGCTGCCCATCTCCACCCCTCCTATCGGCCTGGATGAATGTTTCTTCTTTAGCTCCTTGGTTCTCGGACTTCCATACAGTTAGATTTTCCTAGCACTTCTGTTATATTTTTTGTTTATAAAATTGTTGTTCTTCTTCTTTTGGTTGTGCAAGGAGGCAAAATGTGTCTACTTACACCTCCATCTAGGCTGGAACTCCTGGATTTTAAAAAGTAAGTCATACTTTGGGAAGTTTGCAAAATAAAATCTCTTTCCTCCATTGGCAGAAAAAACTTAGATGCCAATGACCTTCTCAAATGCTCCTGTTTATTTTCAGTGACTTTTCCTTCCTTTCTACCTTCTTTACCCACCTTTCCCACAATACGCCCACACATACATACACACATTCTCTCTCTCTCTCTCTCTCTCTCTTTCTCCTCTCTCTCCTCCCCCTCTCTTCCTGTGTCCCCCTCTCCTTGTCCAGAGCCCGAGGTAGCTCAGGGTACTCTTTCCTGAAAGTGAACAAGATTCTTTAAATTGCCCATCATGATGTTTTGGTGCTGGTCATTTTCCCTCAGTGATGACTCCTCAGTGCAGTCTAACTTGAGATGTACAATCCTTTCTTTAAAATGCTTACAAGTGTCTTAATGTCATCCCTTTCTCAAACATTTTGCATTTTATAGGGGTCCTCAGTTCATAAAGGAAAAAGAATATTAAAGCTGGTGACTCAAAGATCTTATAAGATGTTTTGTTTATTGTTTCTATTTTTTTTGTTTCTTTCTTTCTTTCTTTCTTTCAAATTCTTCTTAAATCAGGCCTGACTTCAGGCTTTAGGAGTGGTGCAAAAGTTTCTTTCATACCAGTTCAATGACTGACATTGAGAGAAAACTTGAAATCTGGGCCAACACTGAAGCCAGTGTTAAAAAATTCTCTTCACTTTTTTCAGCAGAAGTGCTTGCTTTGTTCTTTTGCTTGTAGGACTTTGGAAGTCCTACTATTCAGTAATCTATCATTAAGATATGAGAGGGATTCTCAATTAGCTACTTAGTGGTTATCACTATTTAAACTGCATCTTAGAAACTCAACTCTGAGATAATCTCATTGTCTGTCATGTTTCTATTAGTGACACTTTTGTGGGGGTTAAAGCAGAAGAATTTACTAGGTAATATATTAGTAGGATACTGATTAATAAACCATTACTATTGGAAACTATGTTCTGGGCAAGGAGATTGGACCCATGAGGGAGTTTCAACTCTTGAATGCTGGAGCCCTAGGCATAATGAGGCTGGTTGGCACTAGAAACCTGAGGAAAGGTGTGCTAACAAATTATGGCTGATTAAAAGTTAAAGGGAGTCACTTGGGCTGACCATGTCCTAGGAAGGAACCACACAGGGAACCTGAATTGTATTCTCTTCCTTGTTTGTGGTTGAGATCACTCTACATTCCCCTTTAGGAGTTCATTTGATTTATTTACCATTGATTAACTTATTCTCACTTATTCAGACTAATTTTTTTCTTATATGAGGTAAAAAGTTCAGGGATACAACTGCCTCAACCATTTGTTTCTTGAATTTGATCGTTTTTATCCTTCAAATTGTTTAAAATTACCAATTTTTATTAGTATGACACAACTAAGTATGTCATCCCAAATTTTCTCTTTTTTATTCAAATCATGCATTCCTTCTGGGGCTTTTGAGTTATTTTTCTGAAGCTAATTTAGCCTAGTTGATTTCTATGGAGGGAATAGGAGCAGGCAGAAAAGAATATTCTTAGCATGTTGGCCTTGCTATTATTCAACCTGGATCAAAATCTGAAAGTTTCTCAGATTGCCTGCTGATCCATAGAGAATCCTATTCTCTTGTTAATTCTCATTACTGTACCCACCTCTGGAAGGAGGGCAGTTATTTTTCTCATTTGGACAAGGGGATGAATAAACCATTCAGAAAGTAAGTACCAGAGAGCTACAAATATTGATATAATAGCTTAATTTTTCAAAGTAATATGGTCTTGAATTTCAGTCCATGGACTAGCAAATATGTTTATATGCATTATTTGAAGTGTAGGTATAAGACAGTGAGCAGCAATGTTCCAGAGCTATTCCTTCCTAGTTTATCCTGTCTGCAGTATGCCTATAATACATCTGCCTACCTTTCAGAACTGTTTATTTGTGGATTGGGTCTAGGATGAAGAGAATTAACTCCTACATATGAAGCAGGTTAATTAATTTTGGGCTTATTATTTCAATCTATGTTTATCCAGATTGCATCATTCTCAATAATAGCTTAGTAGTTTCAAAAGTAAGCACTGTAATTAAACACCTGTTCTGTATTAACACGCAGAATTTTGAGGCAGAAGACCTGGGTTTAAATTCTAGGTCTGTTATTAACCATGTGATGTTTGGGTGGGCTACTCAACCTTTAACTTATTCCTCATCTTCCAGATAATAATAATAATATTTGCCTTTTAGAACTTCTGGGAGGATTAAATAAACTATTATGTAAAAGCTTAACCCAGATGTCCAGCCCAAAATGGAGGCATAGGTAGATACACTTTGCCTCCTCACACAACCAAAAGAGAGACAACAGCAATTTTATAAACAAAAAAATAACCAGAAGTGCCAGAAAAATCTAACTGTATGGAAGTCTGAGAACCAAGAAGCTAAAGAAGAAACATTCATCCAGACCTATAGGAGGGGTGGAGATGGGCAGCCAGGGTGGAGAGGACTCATGGCAAGTCGGCAGCTGGAGGACCAGGCAGTCCCACATTTTCATGTGGATAAACCAGGAGGAACAGCTGGGGAGTGAGACAGATGGTACAATCCAGGGTTCCAGTGTGGGAAAAGAAAGCCTCGAAACCTCTGGAGGTAAAATCCTGTCATATATTAAGCTCTGAAAATCTAATGAGTAAATGAAGACTCTGACATAAGTCTCTCACCTTTGGTGTGACTTACTACCAACAGATGTTGGTGGTAATGACAGGACCATAGGCCAAGCCTCATGACTTTCTTCTTCTCCAGGCTCTTTCTGTCACTCACTACCAACTAGTGACAAAGGAGCTGTTGGGATGTCTTCACAGGTATGCATTTCAGCTATATGACAGCTACATGACAATGCCCAATATATATTCCAGATTCCAGATATATTCCAAATATATTAATCCTCCATCACAAAGAATTTTCATTTAATCTATTATAATACCTCTGGAGAAGGACATTAAGTTTTAAAATGGCAGTAAAACATGGAATTCACTCTAGAAACATCTTTTACTTTCACTTTTACTGTACTATGTCTACTTGCAAGGTGAGTAGCAACCTAGAATGAATAAATGAATACCTGTACTGGTCTTGATACACCATTAGGATTGCATGGATGTGGAGGGTCAACTATATGCAGTGTTCTATGTCATTTTACATAGGAGACTTAAACATCCATGTATTTGGTATCCATGGGGAGGGGTCCTGGAACCAATACCCTGCTCCCCCCTCCACGCAGATATGGAGGGACAACTAAGTTTTGGGAGAGTTAAAACTTACACACATAATCTTGACTGTGCCCAAAACTCTTGCATTGTTTAAGGGTCAACTATAATTCTATTTATTAATCTTTTCTCTATGACTTCTGGATTTTATGACATGCTTAGGAAAATCCTTCTCCATGACAAGATTATACAAAAATTCAATTTTTTTTCTAGAACTTTATCACTTCAAAACCACTTATCCCAACACTATTTATTAAATATTTTCCCTACTGATTTGGAATGCTCCTTTTATCTAAATTTCTTTTGTTTGTACCTGGGTCCATTTCTGGGCTGTCTAATTGTCTGTTTCAGCACTATACCAACTGTTTTAATTAGCGTAGGTTTGGGATATATATAAAAACATAATGGCTTTAGATTTTTATCACACCATGAAAATACTCCTAATGATATTATAATAATGGTTACGTGTCATTATAACTTTGTTCAAACTCATAGAATGTACATGACCAAGAGTGAACCCTAAAGTAAAGTATGGACATTGGATGATTATGATATGTCAATGTAGGTTCATCTTTGGTAAAAAAAAAAAAAAAAAAAAGTACCATTTTGGGGACTAATGTTGATAATGGGAAGGCTATGCATATGTGGTGGGGTGGGAATATGTGGTAAATCTTTGTACCTCCCTATCATTTTTGTTGTAAATCTAAAACTACTTCATAAAAAAAATTAAGTTTTTAAAAAATAAAATCTAATGGAACTAATTTTCATTCATCAGACTATTCTCATGTTTATATTTCCAGATGATCTATGTTCAAGTGTCAATAAAAAATGTAATTATAACAAAAACTTCCCAAATTCCTGTCCTAAGGTTTCAGTGCTCACTCTAGTTGGCTATTACTAAAAATACTATATAAGTCATCACCTGCTGCCTGTTTATAGAAGAAGTCAGTAATAAATCTCCAAAGTAACTGAAAAAAAGGTTTGTGCTATATTTTAAATCAAGTTTCTGCCATGTCATGTGTCAGTTGCCAAGACTGACAGCCTCCAACAAGAGACTAGAAGAATCCATCTGAGCCAAGTATCTTATGAAACTTCTGCAACTATCAGTTGGGGTGTTGCTGTGCCCACCCCAACTATCAACCTCAAAATAAAACATTTCCTAAGTATACATAGGGAGAGAGGGAGGCAGTACTTAATTTAATAAACTCAAACAAAAAGATTTTGAACAAATCAAGCCACGCTCAACTATAATTGCAGAATGAAGGCCTAGTTGATGTTCTGCTGATTTGCTCTTTAATAGTGGAAAGTTATTTCTAAGCAAGATCTATCATTTACACAAGGTGGTGTCTTTGTTTAAAAAACTGTCTCAGTTCCATGAGGAAAAAATGACAACATTCAGTAATGATGGAAAATTGACAAGTATTACCTTCATGTTCTGTAATTACAAGTTTCCATATTCTTAAATGTCCTGAGAAACTCAGCTAAACATTTGCCTTAATCTATTAAAACCATTTTTCTCTTTCCTTCTTTTTCCTCTCTCTCTCCCTCCCTCTCTCTTTCCCTCCTTTTCTTATCCCTTCTCTACCTCCTTGCATCCCTCCTTCTCCCATCTTTCTCATTGACTTGAAGGAAACTCAGATCAAGACTGATGGTATGATCTTGAGCACTTTTCTTTTTGCAGAGATCCAGGACTTGAAAAGTACTATTTTACTAAATTTGACATAATTAGAAGAAATAAAACTGGCAAAATAGAAAGGGAACACTGTTTTGTCCAAGGGTATAATGGGATGGCAATGAGGCGTTAAGAAACCTGAAAGATGTTTCCACTGGGCTAGTAAAGGATTACCTTTGTAATAAAGGTCTTTTGAAAATCTTAATTATAATAACATCAATGACTAGAAGATAGTAAAACAAACTCTTATCAATTTGGATTCTAGTAAGGAAGGGATGGAGACTACTGGGGAACTGGAAATATAATTTTGTTGACTAAATATTTGAAAACTGTTTCTTCCTCCAAAGATTTTCAAAGTCTAAGAGAAGAGAGATCATCTGTGAAATTTTCTAACCAATAGGAAAGAGTATACACTTTTGTTCCTTAATCACCTCCTAGCCACATGATTTTGGGTAAAACCTCAGTGTATCAATCAAGGCTCAACCAGGAAATCAGAAACTATTTTTTATATAGTCTTTGAAATAAAGGGTATTGAAGACAAAAAAATGCATTACAGAGTTGATGGTAGCAGTTAAATAGGGGGAAAGAAGGCAATCCAGATATTAGCAACAAGAGGCCACTAATACTCTTAGGGCTGGAAAAGCAGAGAGAAGAGATAGTGTTTCCAAAAAGCGGGAGCCAGAGTCACCCAGAAGCTGGAACCACAGAGGGCATGTCCGGTGGAAGCTGGAGCCACAGAAGAAAGGCAGCTACAGATGAAGGTACTACTTCAGGTTAGAGAGTGAGAAAGGGTGGTAAGACAAATTCTGGACTCTTCCTTCTACCCTCCTATCTCCTACCTACATCTTTGGCTGAACACAGCCTTAAGCAAGTTATCACAGGAGCCTGAGACATATAGTCTGCAAGGGTTAGCATCCCTGTGCTACTAAGGAGGATAGTGGAAAGGCATGGAATGGATCTGAAAGCAAACAGATCCAGAACTGGCATACTAATTTCTCTTCCTATAAAGTAGGAGCAATAGTACCTACTTCCCTGAGTTATTGAGACAATTTATTTAAAGATTATATATAAAGTGCCCAACATAGTACCTGGTACAGAGCAGCACTTAATACATGTTAATTTCCTTTCTTAGTTTCAGGGACTCA
This sequence comes from Pteronotus mesoamericanus, assembly GCF_021234165.1. NCBI lineage: Eukaryota > Metazoa > Chordata > Mammalia > Chiroptera > Mormoopidae > Pteronotus > Pteronotus mesoamericanus. Next base: position 2,693,746 of record NW_026555150.1, read on the forward strand.
AGAAATTCATTTTTTTTCCAAAGTGCTTGGGACAACCCTGCATTCAACACTATTTGTATATTAGGAGCCCTTTGTTTCTAAGACAAAATTATGTAATGTAAGAAAATGTAGCATATATTCATCTGTACTAATTTTTAACATTCACTTTAAAAGAAATAAAACTGTTTCTTTCCAGATGGTCATTTCAGATTGTTCACTTTCAGACTAGACTTATATCTAATTTTTCCAAGCAAGAGATATTCTCACCTGATTTTGATGTCTAATATATTCCTATAAACTGATTTCTTTTAAGATATTAGTTTGCAGTAACAATGGTTCAGATCCAAAGGAGTTAATGAATTTGACTAGTGAATTCTAGAAGGGGGCTTTGTGATGCAAGAAAGTCCCTCAACAAAAGGCTAACTGAAGATAAATATCCCCACTGTCAAACACCAGCTGGGCCAAAGCCTCCTATTTATATTAGAGAGACCTCTGTCTTATAAATGTGTCCTTCAGCCTCATAGACCAGGCATGAATATTTAAGCAAAAGAATTTTGAGAAACCTTTGCTAGCCTTTTCACAAAATAAAAATGCAAAGATTGGGACAGAGGGAATACTTAAGCCTCCTGTATGATTTGTAATTTAAGATGTTAATCATTAAAGGAAATTTGTATTTCAATTGCCTATGCTGCCACTTGGGAGATTCCGTCCTAAGGGATTCAAAAATTATGAGACATTGAGCTGCCATTCACATTTAAGTTTGACTTAGAGGAGTGGTAACTACAGAAACTATGAAGGAAATGCAATTTGCAGCAACAAAAAACCTTTTAAAACTATTTGTTCTTCCCCTCTGAGTCTCTCTTCCCTACATCCTGCCACAACCCCTGATTCTCCAGCTGAGGGATGAATTCCCAAAGTCAGAAAAGTTACACTAGGAAACAGAGATCACAAGTGATTGAAGCCATTTTTTTTAAGTTGAAGATATTTTGTAAATAATAATATTATTAATAATAATAAAGTGGGAAAAAATCAGGTTTCTACTATGACTCCTGGATCTTTTTTAAAAAAAGGACTCATAGAATATCTGCATTGGATTAGAGATAAGAGGATTTTTCACATTAGCATTAACTAAATAACTGAATAACTTTGGACAGATCACATTATTCCTCTGGGTTTCAGTTTTTGATCTATGCATAAATAATGGTATTAGTTAATGATTTCTAAGGTTTCTAATAATACCAAGATTTTATAGCCAATAGATATAAGCCTTATTTAGGATTCTAATATGTAATTAGGAAGTCAGACTGAAGGCACAAAAAAAAAAAGAGGTAGGTAAGGGGAGGGGAGAGAGCTGTTTGTATTCCTGCTAAGATAGAATAAATAATGATCTTTATGTCAACAAAAGGCTAAAATCAGCAGACTAAGTAGACAAGGTCAGTAAAGGACTTAATTTGGCCTTGAGGTTAGCCAAAAGTTGACTCTATATAGTCATTGTCCCCATGAATATCCAGTTCCCAACCACTTAGTCATTCCATGCCTCAGAATTCTTTGTAAAGATGGTAAAACAAAATAAAATAATAAAATCACTGCAATATAATATAACACAATACAACACAATGAATCTAAGTGTTACAACTACTTAGTATTCTGCCATGTTACAACCTTGTCAGCACCAAACACTAAGATGTAATTATATCTATCAGGAGAGCAAGTTTTGATAGAAGGATAGTGTGTAACAATGGCAACTAACATTGAGACCTCCCAGGGAAGGTTGCAAGATCTACTAATAGATGTCGATCTATTTGTTGAGGTTATTCCTGTTAACCCTGTAGAAGACCCTTGTTGAAGCTGTGCTAACTACCCAGCATACCAGTCAAAAAATCAGGTTTAGATCTTTGCTTTGGGTTAGACTTCTCTTCTTTTAACCACCCTTTAAAACTCCCCTGTCCTATCTATGTGCAGTTAACTTAGGCCCATGCAAAATGAATGCTAGCCAATCTGATAAATCAATCAAATGGGTTAAGGCCTAATACTAAAATGAAAATATATTAAGAAATATTGCCTTTGTGGATTAAAACATCAGCTTCTTTATATTTTATTTATTTATTTTTAGAGAGGGGGAAAGGAGGGAGAAAGAGAGGGAGAGAAACATCAATGTGTGAGAGAAGCTCTCAATACACTGAGCCACACTAGCCAGGGCGAAACATCAGCTCTTGAGTAAAATAAATATGATTTCTATTCCCAGCTTTGCCATTTTAAAAACTGTACAACCTTTAACATTTAATGCCTCTTTGCCTCAGTTTTCCTAGCCTGAACAATTGGGTAGTACTTACCTCACAGAATTTCATGTTACATAAGAGAAAGCATCAAATAGAATGCTTGACCCAGAAACAGTATTCAGTACCTGTTGTCTCTATCCCTCCCTTCTTCACTTTTCACAAAAAAAAAAAATCTTCATTTTTTGTCAAAATAACTTGCTTGTTCTAGCTTTCAATGGCCTTCTGTTTTGATTTCACACATGTGATTATCCATTGATCATGATAAAGGAATCAAAAACCCTATATGATTGCACCAAATACACCAGGGCTATTAACCAGGATTGCTGCATGTTTACATCTCTTATTCTAGGTATTCTACTGGCTTCTGGTGCCTTCAATTTACCCAGAGTAGGTGGCAATTAAACATTCCTTGGTTTGAGGAATACTCTCCCAAAGGCATTTGGTGAAGCTAATCAACAACTAAGGAAGTGCAACAACAAGGAACAATAAAGGGAGGGTCCTGAGCTTAAAGCAAAGTCATTCCTGGACAAATCCATTGTTATTTTAATGTTCAAAATCTATCTAGGCTATCTTCATCAAAGTATAATAACACATCTTCCCTGCGTTTTCCAAACAATACACAAGGGTCTTCACCGGACTAGAATAGCTACTCTAGATATTTTCAAACAGACTCATCCAAACCCTTGGGCACTAACACATCTAAAGAACAGGGAATAGAGAGGGTCAGACATTAGCTTAGAAACACCTTTGTTCATTAGTTCATTACTAAGAAAGCAAGTTGATTCCTCGAGGGTTTCATTCATAGAAAAGCAAATTGTCATTTTACAACAGGAGCTAGTAGATGGCTGTGGCCATCCACCTTTTTTACTCAAAACAGCCAGGTACTCACAGTTGTCAGTGTGCCCTTATGCCACTGCAAGGGAAGTCTATACCAAAGGGCGGTAGAGAAAATGGACTAGATTTCTGATGGCTGCTTATTAAAGACACACAACAGCATCATCTCAGGGCATAATGTTGACCTTTTGGTCTTTAAAGAATGACATTGCAGATCAACCCAGCACCTTAATATAATTTATATGACATCAAGCCTCATCTGAATGCCACAGTTGTTAAGACCCTAGAAGGTTGGGTGCCAAATAAAGCTCTATAAGAACTTCTCTTGATAACAAGACCAAATGTGAGGTTGGGCTGACACAATCTTGCCTCGTTAATTTGAATGATACACAGAAGACTACTGTTAATTAGTATAAGTCTAAATTCCATATTTATGAATCTATAGAGCTTTAGGACATTCACACATATCCAGTGACTCAGCAGTTCATAAGCAAGGGACCCATCCAGGGGTTCTTTAATGCAAAAATAAATATTTTAAATTAACTGCTAAGGGCCAGATGCACAGTTAAGCCAACAAATGCTATAGGCATTCTCCAATTTTGAAGCAGTCAAAGAGGGCTTTATTGAAACTGTAGGACTTGAGTTAGGATTTCTGGGAAAGGCAGAACTTAGAAAATCAAAGAGGAGAGGTGATGATTTTTCAAGTGTGTTGCTTAGCCCCTTTAAGTTCAAGGAACAAAGGCACAATCAGTTTACTCCATTGAGAAGAGAAGTAACTTTCCAGTGTAAGCTAGTAAGGGAAATAGGAAATACAGGAAATGGTCTCAGCAGTACCACAGCCACACATTGTCTGGACCTTAAATATCTTCTAGGATGTAAAATTTTAGTAATTGAACAGAAATTCTAAAAATATAACAAATAACCAGACAAGTAGGTATCTATTACTTTTAACTCTAATCATTATTTCATATCAACTATTTTTACTTTGTCTCTGTTTTACTCCCCCTACTTGAATCTTTCTGTTACTACTCTCCTATGAATGACTTGAAAGTCTCTCTCTCTCTCTGTCTCTTTCTTTGTGTCATCTATCTCTGCTTATTTGTAGCTTCTGATTTTTATAATGTCCTATGTGTCTCCAGGTTCTTGTCCACTCTACCATCTACAGACTGTGTTTTTCATACATATGCGACAACACAGAGAATTAAATGGGTTGACCTGTCATCAAGTTTAGAGTACCCCTATTAAGATAGCTCATATGCTGAGCCACCCATAGATCATTCATCTGTCTGGACTACCAAGTTTGAGTCAGGCCCATTCAGCTGAGGCTGGGATGGTAGGGTCATTTGGCACAAAACATGGTGGTAATCCATGGGGAAATTCTCAGAAAGAGCAATGGGGAAGGTTTCTCACAGGGGATAGTATATCTGGCTCCACCTTTCATGGTCTGTCCCCCAAGCTGGAGATTAAAAAATGGTAATTTACACATACTTGGGAAATAATTAGTAGATCAATGCATTGGTTTGCTAAGGCTGCCAAAACAAAATACCTATGACTGGGTGGCTTAAACAATAGATAATTATTTTCTTACAGTTCTGGAGGCTAGAAGTTCAAGATCAAGGTGTTAGCAGATTTGGTTTCTCCTGTGCTCCTCTCTTTGGCTTGCAGAAGGCTGCGTTCTCATTATGTCCTCACATAGCACATGGTCTTTCTTCTCAATGTGCATATCCCTGGTTTTTGGCCATGTGTCCAAATATTTTCTTATAAAAACAGTCATGGGATTATGACCCAACCTAAGAGACCCATGTTCACCTAATTTCCTCTTTAAAGGCACTACCTCCAACTATAGTCATATTCTGAGCTACTGGAGATTATTAGGTCTTCACCATATGAATTGGGGGAGGGAGACACAATTCAGCTCAAAACAATCAGCATGACTGAAGTATGAGGGACTGGGAGATGAAAATAATGTTTGTTAGCACCTGCTATATGAGGTACTATTCTAAGTGCTTCTATACAGGTTTTCCTGCACAATCTCAAAAGAACTCCAGTGAGATTGGCACTTATTATTTGATTTCATAAAAGAGGATACTGAAGACCAAATAGCTTAAGATTATACAGTAATTGAGTCGAAATTCAACCTCAGATGTGAATTACTCTCAAGCTAGTATTCTTGCCAGTACACACTGCCACTGCCCAGAGCTACTTAGGCAGATGCATTTAAAATGTAAGAATTGACTATATATTGGCATTTATCACATTATATTTTCTAATATACTGACATCCAGAGAAAGCTGTAAATGTCAGGGCAAGTAGTACGATAAAAGATCATTGCAGTGTTTGAATTGGGAAGAGATAATAATGGTATGCAAAGTGGTGTTATAAGAAAACGAGTAAGAGCAAACTTTTATTGAGTGCTTATAATAAGTGCTTTATGTGGATTAACTTATTTTTCATCACTTTTTGAGATAAATATTATTATACCCTTTTTTTACAGGAGGAGAAATCAAGACAGATCAAGTAACTTGCCCAAAGGTCATAAAATCTGTAGTGACAGAGCTGAGATTTGAGTCTGGCTCAGAAATTAATCTGATGCATAATGTGAAGGATGAAATATAAGGAAGAGTCTGGACATAAGGAGACCAATTTGGAGATTATAGTAAAAACTCAATTCAAGATGATGAGGGCTGGATCAAAGTGATAGAGGTAGAAAAGAAAGGAAGGGATTGTTGTGGGAGACACTGGTGAAGGACTGCTGCAACTTTTCACTGTTAGGAACAGGACATCTGCAGAGAATGAGAAAGCCAGTATCACTTGTCTGCCTGATCTTTCTAAAAGCTACCCCTAGGTTCCCTGTCTGTTCACCCACGATGAAAACAGAAGAAAAAAACAGAGTCCTGCAGGTGTTTTTCTCTAAAGCAATAGCCTAAACCCACATGACTTGTTTATTCCAATCAAAAGGTAGTGATTTTCTAATCTCAAAGAGAGAGGCACTTTCCCCCACCAAACAAGAGTCTTAACAGCCATCTATTGTATTTACTGGTGATTTAAACACAATGGTTCCTTAGCAATGAGGAACTAATAACTTGGTTGGAGTTAAAATAAAATTTTTAAGATTTCAGAAATTACATTTTAAAATGATGCAATATCTCATACAGAATCATGCAGTTTGCCTAGTCTTAACAAAGAAAATTGAATGTGTTTTTTAAAAGATATTGTAAGTGGTTTTTATAAATGTTGACAACCTGTACCATGACCTAAGGCCACACATTTCACGAAATTATGGAGACAATTTAATTGAAAAAAGTTTAGAAACTAGATTAATTGTTGACTGACCATCTTCAAAATAGCTGTTTTTAATAGAAAAATGTACTCTTATTTTTCTACATCGTATTTATTAATTTTAAAATGAAAGTGAAAAAGGTGAGAAACAAATGTTCAGAAAGTGCCTCCTACCTAGCTGCTGCCACATACATGATTTCCACTTAGTCTAAAGATTGCTTTCATACCATACTTGTACCCAATCATTTTGTTTCCTGCCTCCAGGAAAGCTACTTCCTGATGAACAAATTTAACTTGGGAAGAAAAAATTAGGAATCAAGTGTAGCCAGTCTATTGGGTGACTATTGACTGGCATTCAAAGAAGAATGCATGTCTGGCAGCAGTTGAGGTAGTTGGGAATTCAGTGACCTAATGGCCAAAACAGTCAGTGCTGCAAGAAAAAAAGTTACGTTGATCTCCAGCACAGACTGCATGAATGTCAGAACAGCACTGAGTCGAGCAGCTCTGCCAATGCTTGGTGCCATGCTGATGATACCCTAAGACATGTATAGAAAGCACAGAGGTTTCTATATTTCCAAGGCCATTACTGGAAACTGCAAGTGGTGATTAAAAACTGTGATTACTACAAGACATAGCAAGTTATTTCAAATAAGAATCCTCTTTGCCTGCAAATATTTATTTTATTAAGTTAGTGGTCATATGTATAAAATCAAAATAGGACTCATCTTATCAAACATACCCTCCTGCATGCTGGGAATTAATACTTATCTGGATATTGGGGGAGGCCTGAAGACAAATTATGCTTTCTCTGATTGTCTATCTTCTTTATTTTCTTTACAAGAAAGCTATTATCAGGACAATCCATTGCAAAGCAACATTGATTTAAAGAGAAAATTTGGCTTTTCCTTCCCCAGGCCAAATTCAATAGGAATCAGTGCCATAATCTTTAGTCTATGTGAAGTCCCTGGAGTAAGATCATCCATCCAAAAGCAACAAAGTAGCTCCTCTTTCAACTTTCCTCTGTCTAATGTCCTGAGACCCCCAATGAAATTTTAAGTGGTCTTTCACCACTTAATTTGACTCTCCAGCCCTTCAAAATATTTGTTTGTTCTTGCCAGGAAAATCATTGCTAGCAATAAATTTCAAAATGCTACCATGCATTTAAGAAGCAAGGTTTTGCCAAAGTAAAATCAAATTCTTTAGAGTCAGGCAGTTCTGGATTTAAGCCATTTTATTCATTTCATGAACTTAAATAATTTAATCTCTGGGTCTCAGTTTCTTCACCAATAAAATGGAAAATAATAATATATTGCCTCATAATTTTTTGCAAGGATTAAATGAGGCAATGCATAAAAAGATTTTAGCACAGTGCTAAGTATTCTTAGGTGTTTAACATTAATATTAATAAATTTGACCTATGGAAATCTTTATCATTTTTCTTTCTATTGTGCCCTCCATTATAGCAAAGATAAAGGAATAATGATAACCAGTTACAGGTGTCCATATTTTCTTTAATTGCAACTGATTTATATTTTTTATTTTTTTAACTTATAAATCATGTTTATTCTATAACAGTTGTCTACATTTTTCCCCCTTTACCCCTCTCCACCCATCCCATCCCCCACCCCGCTCCCACAGTCAATTCCCACTCTGTTGTCCATGTCCATGGGTCATTCATACATGTCCTTTGTCTAGTCACTTCCCCTTCCTTCCACCATTGTCCTCTTTCCCCATCCCCTCTAGTCACTTTCAGTCTGCTCCATGTTTCCATGCCCGTGGTTTATTTTGTTCGTTAGTTTATTTTGTTGAATAGATTCCACTTTTAGGTGAGATCATATGATATTTGTCTTTCACCAACTAGCTTATTTCATTTAGAACAATATTCTCTAGTTCCTTCCATGTTGTCGCAATAGGTAGGAGTTCCATCTTTCTTTCTTTCTGTCTAAATGCAGATTGATTTTATTTTTTTAAATGTCAAAGCCAATTAGAAAATATTAAAAATGTAAAACCATTAAAAAGTCTCAGAAATTAAACCAACATGACACCAGCACAGAAATAATCAAGTAGATCATGAAATATAATGAGCATTCTAGAGACAAATGTATATATCTATCTAACAATGTAATACATGATGAAGTTGATATTTCAAATCAATGGGAAAAAATAAGGCTTATTAAACAAATAAGGTACATGGACCACTATTACTTGAAATAAAACAAATATAGAGCCCTATTTCACACATTATACAAGAAATATTCAGGTGAGTTAAAAATCAATATGTAGAATCTAAGGAGTTTTCGGAGAAATTACAAATTTTTCTTACCCTGAAGTAAAATATTCAAAACCAGAAGCTATAAAGTAAAATATTGACAATATGACTATATTAAACATTTAAGACTGTACAGTAATGTACATATAAAAATGTTAAAGGACAAGGAGTAGAATAGGAAAGATTTTGCAACACATCTAAAAAAGGGTTAATGGTTTTTGGTTTTGTTTTTTTAGGGAAAAATTCTACAAACATTTAATCAAAAATGAATAAAGAATAACCAAAAGTCACTTAAAACTTTTTAAAAATAATAGAAATAGGCATGAAATATACAAAAACAGGTTTAGTTTCAACAAATAATAAAGGAAGAATTAATACATCATTGTCACAATCAGATTAATAAGTATTGAAAAATATTGGTATTATCAAGTACTGGCAACTGTGAAAGGAACTGGATATTTATTATTCATAGACTCTTCTTCTTCATCTTAAAGCAGCCCCTTGAGCACATTTTGCAGAGCTGGTTTGGTGGAGGTGTATTCCTTTAGCCTTCTTTTGTCTGGGAAACTCCTTACTTCACCTATTTTAATTGAGAGCCTTGCTGGGTAGAGCAGTCTTGGTTGCAGACATTTGCTTTTCATTACTTGGAATATTTCTTGCCATTCCCTTCTGGCTTGCAGTGTCCTGTTGAGAACTCAGCTGCTAGCTGTATCGGGGCTCCCTTATATGTTACTACCTCTTTTTTCCTTGCTTCTTTTAGGATTCTCTGTTTGCCTTTGATATTTGCCATTCTAATGATGATGTGTCTTGGAGTGGGCCTCATTCGGTCCTTCTTGAGTGGGACCCTCTGTGCTTCCTGGACTTGTGTGACTTTTTCCCCCTTCAATTAGGGAAGTTTTCCAACATTACTTTTTCAAACAAGTTCTCTATCCCTTCCTCCCCCTCTTCTCCTTCTGATATCCCTATTATAAGGATATTATTACATTTCATGTTGTCCTGCATTTCCCTCAACACCTCTTCATTCTTTCTGTGTTGTTTTTTCTTTTTTTCATTTTCTTGCTCTTTCTGGGAGCTTTTTTCTACCTTGCCCTCCAGCTTGCTGATTTGTTCCTCAGCTTCATCTAGCCTGCTTTTGATTCCTTCTACTGTGTTCTTCAATTCAGAAATTGTATCCTTCGTTTCCTCTTGTCTCTTATTGAAAGTTTCTATATCCTTTTTCATGCTGATATAGTTTGCAGTAAGTTCCTTGTAGTTTCCCTGTAGATTTTGGTAATTCTCTCTGAGCTCACTGAGCTCATTGAGCTTCCTTAGAACCATTGTTTGGAACTTAATATCTGATAGTTTCCTTGCCTCTATTTTATTTATCTTTCTTTCTGAGGATTCCTTCTTTCCCTTTGAGTGGGGGTTATTTCTTTGTCTTCCCATTATTTGTGAGACTCTTCTTCTCTGCTTCTGCTTCTGCTTCTTAAGTTGATCTGTCTTGATTTCCTGACTTTGTGGTGTGAACTTCTACTGTTTTTACTTTCTAGATTGGCTTCTGATGATGTCAGATATCATTCCTGTCTGACTTTAGGCAGTCTGTTGGAAACTTTCAGGAATCTATTGTCTGTGGCTGTCTCCTTCAGCTGTTAATCTAGTCACTCTGCACTCAGCAGGCTTCCGTAGACAACTCAGGGCGCAGTGGAGTCCCTCCTGGGGGCAGGGTTATTGGGTTCTCTCACGCTGCTGCCTGTATTGGGGAGGAGTCAGCACTGGGATCCTGCCGGCTACTCTCTCTGTTCTCTCCCTAAAGCCTCCATCCCCCATCTCTCCTCAAGTGTCTCCAGACCACTCTGTGCCCCATTAGCCAGGGATCTACTATCTGTGGCTCTCACTCTGCACTCAGCAGGCAGCTTAGACAGCACTGGGTGGGGCGGTATCCCACCTGGGGGTGGGGCTATTGGGTCTTCTGATTCAGCGGCGGCTCAGGAGGAGTGATCTCTGCCTGAGCAAGATGGCCACTGCCACATGGGGGATGAGTCAGCACCAAGATCCCCCCGGCTATTCTCTCAGTTCTCCCTCAAAAGCCTCCTTCCCCAGTCTTTCCTCAGGTGTCTCTAGCCCACACTGTTCCTGCCTTTGCCAGAGACCAGGGTAAGTGGTTGCAAATATAAATTTATTCATTGGCCCTTTAAACAATTCTTTGCATCTCCAGCTGCCTGTCTCTGGCAGCAAGCAAACCTGCCGCTCTTCGCCGCTGGCTGTTTTCTGTGTACTTTTTGGGCTCTGGTGCTATGGGCTAGAGATTCCTGCTTTTGGTTTAGACCTGCTCTTCTCAGGGGGATCCCACTGGCCATTTCAATATCCTTCTGGTGCTGCCACCCATGGGTGCCCCACCCACCTTCTTGAGTCTCTACTGCACTCCTTATCAGTTTCATTGCGCTAAAGCCAATTCTTCTGTCTCTGAGGTTACAAGGCTCCTCTCTCGCTATTGTTCAGTTGTTTGTTCCAGGTGATTTCTCCACAATTTAATTGTAATTCCCAGTTGGTCCTGGGAGGTGATCAGTGTGACTTTCACTCAATCCTCCGCCATCTTGATTCTCCTCCATATTTTCTCATGTTTCTCCAACTCACAACAAGGCAGCCCCTTTTCTGCACCTTTCCAAGTAACTCAAAACTGATATTTGACTCAAGGCTTCATATTTTTACATTAACACAATGCTTGGCTCCAGGTTTAATTATTCAGCTATTTCAGGTTGAGTCTAGGGCATTAGTTCAGAAATATAAGATATAACAACTTGAATTTCCCTTATTATAAGCTCAGAGATGCTAAAAAATATTCTCCTCTGAGCCATCATTCTGCCTAATGCAGAATATTCAAGCCAGTTATGTTCAGGTGAGTTCAGTAATTTCTCAGTTAGTTCAAGTGGAATCCTTGGTCCTAATTACAATTTTCTCCTTTGTTTCTCTCCTTCCTCAGGATCAGTGATCAGCTCAGGGTATGTTTGGGAATGGGGAGGAAGCTAAATGGAATGCCACTGTGTTAGCTTTGCTTTCTCACTACTCCAGATGTAACTCACCCATCTGTTCCTAAACACACATGTTGTGCAGTGCTCTCTTGAATTCTGTAAAAGTTAATGTTTGCTGTTTAACAAGCTACCTCAAAACTTAGTAGCTTAAAATAACCACCATTTGTTTAGTTCACAACTCTCTGGGTAAGCAATTTTGGCTGGACTCATTTTTGCATCTACAGTCAGATGGCAGTCAAGAACTTCATTCACATGTCTAGAGATTGTCTGGCCGTCAACTAGGATGAGAGAGTAAGTGTACCACAGTCTTTAATAATCCAACAGACTGATCAAAGAGCTATCAGAAGTTCCAAGAGAAGCAAGAGAAGGGAAACCTCAATATGTAAGCACTCCTTCAAGTTTCTACTTGCTGTCATATTTTATGTTGCCTCCTTGGCCAAATCAAGTGACATGGACAAGCCAAGAATCAATGTGAAAGGTGCTATCAAAATGTATAGAAAGAAGAAGTCTTGAATAAATTAGAAGTCATTACTGCATCAACCTGCCACAAACAGAAATTGCTTTTTTTATGGATATTGACTTTCTTGTCTAGGCCTGCCACACAGTATACCCATACAATGAGATTGCTGTTTTGGATTGCTCAACCAGGCTGCCCAACTCACCGGTCTTCACCCACCCAAGATGTAAAGCTTAAATCCCTCCTTTCTTCAACCTTTAAATGGGACTTCCATCATGTTTTACAGTCTCTCAGATTTGGCCCAACAATATAAGGAGACAGAATGAAAGCACCTCCAAATACATGTCTAACTCTCTTCCTACCTTTCCAAAACTCTCTGTTCATATTATTCCCTCTTTGGAAGGTAGGGGTGTGTGTGTGTGTGTGTGTGTGTGTGTGTGTGTGTGTGTGTGTATGCATGTACATGTACGTGTATATGCATACAATATGTGTTGTCCATGTGATGGGTGTGGGAGAATATGCAAAGACAGGAGAAAATCTGTTTAGATTGATCATATGTTCCTCTTAACTTTATCTCAATTATACTTAAACTAGTAGCTTTTTGTTTGAGCTCCAAAGCTAAAAATTTGCCACCTTCATTCTTGAAGTTTATGCTAGTAAGTATCCACATGAATTCTAAATCTTTACACATGGAAGCTATTATTTTGAATGCACAGATTCTGGTGTAAGCCTTAGTACCCCTCTGAATTCTGCCATAACCAAAGGCAGAGCCTCCATAGAGCTTGGATAAGTCTTGCAATGGCCTTGTAAAGCTTGATGGGGAGGGGGAGCAATAGATGGAACACCTATATTTAGGAGTCTAAATGCAATGATTTACTAGGGAGAAAAATATAGAGGTATAATATCTTGAAGTATTAACTAATGGGTTTTCATTCTCTTTTTACCCCTCATTACCCCTCAACATTTCCCATTAGAATTAGACCTTGAGTTCTGAAACTTATTACCTCAGGTCACATTCTTAGAGTTTACTTTGGAATTAGACCTTGGAAACTCTTGGCAGAGCCACTGTCTCAATATATAAAACTTTGGATTAAAAAAATACAAGATTTTCAAGAGAAAAATGTGTTTTGAGTTTAAGAGTTTAAAGATGTGCAAATACTTAGAAAACAAAGTTTATCTCATAAACAAGAGAGTTGGGAAGAATTTATGATGAAAGAGCCTATTTCCCACATCTAAAATGACATTAAGTTAGATTGACTGAAGAAGGAAAGAGAGTTAAGACTAGTTTCTGGGAAGAGAGATGATTGAAACCTCAGAAATATTTAGAGAATACTGAAAATAGAGACCTGTGTTTTACTTCCCTGATGAAGCTCAAGAAGACAACAAGCTCTGCAAAAATGGTAGCCAAACACATCAGATAGAGAAAAGTAGAAAATATTCCAAACCTCCTAATTCCCCAGAGGGTGATGGTAAAATATCTCCATTATCTGTGCCCTTAAGAAGGCTACAAATGGCTGAGATGTATAGGGGCCTTGTAATTTTCACAAGGAAATACTGACAGTGAATTCCATGTCAACAGTGTAAAATATAGTTCTGAGGACATTAGGAGATGCTACAATAGGTATAAACACCAACAGCTCAAATATAATAAGAGCTAAATTCCCCTCCTGGACACCAAAGGAAATCAGAGAATCATCGTGGACAAAATACCTTCCCTTTCTCTTTGGGATTTACATGCTATCCCATAGAATAAGAGACAAGAGCAAACAAGGAAAAGGTGCCTTGTGATTATATTGGACACTCCCACATAATCCAGGATAATCTCCTCAACCCACAGTTTTTAACTTAATCACACATGCAAAGTCCTCTTTGCCCTCTAAGGTGACATTCAGTTTTCATGGATTAGAATATGAATATATTTAAAGGGCCATTATTCTGGCCTATTATGCAGGATAATCAGAGCTATAATCCATATACATACATAGGAAGCCTCATCCTTATACATATCACTTTTGGTAGGGATTCATAGAGCCAAATGCTTAGGAGCATATTCTTCTACACAAGTCTAATAATGGTCAAGGCTGATCTTCAGCCATTATGCACTGATATGTCCCTACCAGTTGTTCACAGCCAAAATCTGTACGTATTGGTTGGTGCCTTTGTTGTATCCATTAAAGATTTTGACTATTGCCCCTGATGACAAGACAAGTTAAGAAATGCCCCCCGCCAATGATATGAACAATTAGAGTTAACCCCTTGAGCAAGGCAGCCTTCAGAGCTAAATGGGCTGAATAGAGCAGAGATTTGGATGATTGGGTAGGCGATGGAGGTAAACAAAAATTATTACATTTTCATTATATATGTCCTGGATAACATCCAAAAATAGGTAGTGTCTCCAGCAATCAAAAGGCATGTAATACTTATCCTTATGGCATCTTCCCTGTAATTTCCAAAGATGTAAGTGGTTAATTCTCAGACCCTCAAGGGACATATTCATTCTTTCAACCATCTTTAGTGTCTGGTCAATGTCAGGAGTTATTCTAGGTGCTAGAGATGCAGTGGAGGACAGTACCAGACAGCCTGGCATAGGCTTCTCAAACTTTAAGCATCTGAATTCTTCAATAAAACAGAGTTTCTAGGGCTGTGCTAGAAAGATAGGTTCCTGAGCCTCTCCCTTTGATAGTATTTTTCAAAGGTTTGGGGTAACTCAGGAATTTGCATATTATAAAGTGACAGCTGGAAGTGGAAATGTTCTTGTGAAAGTGCTTACTTACAGAAAGGAGCTCATCATAGTGGCAATGGCATAAAACAATCCTCAAGGCTAACCACTTACCATCTGTCTTTATTTCTGCTGACCCATCTCATGAATCGAATAATACAAATACAATGAAATTCAATTTATATAGATGCTAACATATCTGCCACAACCCTTGTTAAACTGTTGGTAAAACATAATTTTACCTTCCTAGCTACAGTTCTTTAGACCAGAGATGTACACCTAAATTAGAGCAGTTCAGCCATAGATTTGTAACTGACCTATAGTGTGTAATCTGGAATAAAGAGATCACCCTTAAAAGAAATGAACTAAGTAAATAATTTCCTTTGTTGGTAGTTAAAAAAAAAAAGTCACAAAGGTAAATTGCAAGTTAGCTGCAGGAACTAAGCTGAAAGGTTACTAACAAGGCAAATCCAGGTTTTGTGCATATAGAACATATACCATTGGGGCAGAGCAGAAGAACTTGAAGAAAAAGAACATGAAATTAAAAATGAGGCACAAGGACATGGAAGGAGCCACGTAGGTAAGGAGCCATGAAGTTTAAGCTCTTTAAGTAGTGGTGTATTAGAGCCAACACATACCCATTTGTGAAAGACAAATGTTTACTATTCAAGAATTTAGCAAGCTCACTGATATCATACTGATAGCCTGATAACAACTACGATAGGAATATGCAAACCACAGAAATTGGCATACATAACAAATCAGGTCATTGTCCATCTCCACCCCTCCAAGAGCTAGTTATTAACTATTTACCAGTATATCACTCTATTAGCTCTTTGGTAAGAAATAAACCTCTGGCCAATGTGTAGATTTTGTTGGTGGGAACAGTCATTAGGAACCATGTGTAAGATGAGTAAGCAGAAGAGAACAGAAGAGAGGAGAAAATAGAGCAGATGTAGAAAGAGAAGCAGAGAAATAATGGCAGAGAATCCACCCCTGAAAAGGAACCCTCCTTTCTGGATGGTATTTTTAGTTTAGTTACCAGTTCCAATGAGGCCTGGCTACATTTTATTTTCTTTATTTGTATTTAAGTTATACCTTTCTTTACCCTCAAATCACCCTCCCTTTATGCAAATTAGCCTGAGTGAGTTTCTATTCTTTGCAACCCAAAGAGCTTTAACCCACGATATTAATGAGACTAAGAAAGATCAAGAATTCTTTAAAAAATTGGCTCTTCAGTCACAGCCTAGAACTCTTAGCACAAGAATTTTGCATATATATTAATATTTAATTGGGTAGGAAATATAGATGGTACATAATAAATCCACCCCTTTCTTGATAAATAACTATTTTTTCTTTTTTAAAAATTATTTTGAATCTGTAAAGTTTGAGATACCAATTAGATATTAAAATTACAATTTTAAGTTAACAGTTATAAATAGTGAGTTTAGAGAAGTCACTGTTAGAGATGTAAATTTTGGGATCATTGGCATACTGCAGTACTGAAAGTCATGGAACTAGATAAAATCACTTAAAGAAAGTATATAGAAGAAAAGGTGGGCCAGGACTAAGTCCTGGGGCATTTCTACATTTATAAATAGGGCAGAGGAAAGGAACCAGCAAAGCAGATCAAAAATTAACAGGTACTAGTTATGAAAGAAATATGGTGCCCTAGAAACAAACAAAAAAAATGGGTTTAAGAATAAGCCCATTTTAACCCTGGCTGGTATGGCTCAGTTGGTTGGAGCAGCATCCCATAACTGAAGGGTTGTAGGTTCCAGCCCAGTCAGAGCACATATGCAGGTTGCAAATTCGATCCCCAGTCCTGGTTCACATAGAAGGCAACAAATTGATTCTTCTCTCTTCCATTTGTGTTTCTCTCTCTCCCTTCCTCTCTCTCTAAAAGCAATTTAAAATGTCCTAAGGTGAGGATAAAAAAGAGAATAAGGTAGTTGTCAATTGTGTCAGATGTTTATGGGAGGTCTATTAAGATGAGGATTAAAAATTGGCCACAGGACTTGGAAACAGTGAAGTCATTGCAATATTAAAGCTCTGTTGTGGTAGGTTGGAGAGATAGAATGAGTCATGAAGAAATGGAGACAATAGTATGAATAAATATCTTAAATAAGTTTTATCATAAAGGGAATCAAAAAAGCAGGGTAGTATTGAGAGGGAGAGATATGAGAGCAAGAAAAATACAGGAACATGTTTACATAAAGAGGGACTATTCCACGTTAAAAGGAGAATTGATGCAGAACAGAAAGAAGACAATGACAGCTGAAAAATCCTTGAGAAATCAAGAACAGATGGGATACAGAGCACAAGTGGAGGGATTGCCTTTGGCAGAAAGAAAGAATATACAGAAATAGGTTAGACAGATTTAATAGAAAGGTGAGAGAACTCCCATATGATAATGTATTTTTTAATAGGGGTTGAGTATTTTAGGAGTTTCAACAGAGAGGAAAATTAATAAAATGACTGTTTCGAAGAGTAGAAAAGCAAATATGCAATGATAGTATAATAGAATTTCCTGGAGGTTGATTTTTTTGTTTTTGTTTTTTGGTGTTTTTTTTTTTTGTATTGTTCAAATACATTTGTCTCCGTTTTCCTGCCACCACTTTCCTCTGCCCCACCCACCCCCAGCTCCCACCCTCAATCCTTCCCCACTTTGGTTTTTTCCCTGGGTGCTTTATACATGTTCCTTGATTTGACCCTTCCCCTTCTTTTCCCCATTCCCTCCTTCCCTCTGGTTTCTATTAGTTTGTTTTTCCTTTCAATGTTGCTGGTTATATTTTTCTTGCTCGTTTGTTTTGTTGGTTAGGTTCCACTTATAGGTAAGGTCATATGGTATTTGACTTTCACCCCCTGGCTTATTTCACTTAGCATAATGCTGATTTCCTGGAGGTTGTTAAGTTTGAAATTTGAAGACATGAATTTAAAGGGAGATTAGTAGCATGTGGATTAGTTTTTTTATTGATGCTATAACAAATTACCACAAACTAAATGTTTTTATTTATTTATTTATTTATTTATTTATTTATTTATTATTATTTTTCAAGTACAGTTGTCTCCATTTTCCTGCCACCGCTTTCCCTTGCCCCACCCTCAATCCTTCCGCACTTTGGCTTTGTCCATGGGTCCTTTACACATGTTCTTTGATGACCCTTTATCCCCCCATTATCTTCCCTCCCCTTTGGTTACTGTCATTTTGGTTCTTTATTTCAATGCCTCTGGTTATATTTTGCTTGCTTGTTTGTTTTGTTGATTAGGTCTCACTTATTAGTGAGATCACATGGTATTTGTCTTTCACTGCCTGGCTTATTTCACTTAGCATGATGCTCTCCAGTTCCATCCATGCAAAGAGTAGGAGCTCCTTCTTTCTTTCTGCTGCATAGTATTCCATTGTGCACATATACAATATTTCCTTGATCCACTCATTTACTGATGAACACTTAGGTTGCTTCTAGCTCTTGGCTATAGTAAATTGTGCTGCTATGAACATTGGGATGCATAGATTCTTTTGAATTGGTGTTTCAGGGTTCTTAGGGTATAATCCCACCAGTGAAATTATAGGGTCAAAAGGCAGTTCCATCTTTAGCTTTTTGAGGAAATTCAATACTGTCTTCCACAGTGGTTGCATCAGTCGGCATTCCCACCAACAGCGTACTAGGGTTCCCTTTTCTCCACAACCTCACCAGCACTTTTTTGCTAATTTGTCCATTACAGCTGTTGTAACTGGTGTGAAGTAATATCTCATTGTAGTTTTAATGTGCATCTCTCTAGGGGCTAGTAATGCTGAACATCCTTTCATATGTTTCTGGGCCCTCTGTTTGTCCTCCTTGGAGAAATGTCTGTTCAGGTACTTTGCCCATTTTAACTGAATTGTTTGTCTTCCTGGAGTGGAGTCCTGTGAGTTCTTTAAATATATTGGAGATCAGACCCTTGTCCGAGGTATTATTGACAAGTATGTTTTCCCATACGGTTGGTTCCCTTTTCATTTTGTTGATGTTTTCTTCAGCCATGGAGAAGCTTTTTATTTTGATGAAGTTTGATTTGTTTATTCTTTCCTTTATGTCCCTTGCTCTAGGGGACATATTGATAAAAATATTGCTGTGTGCAATATCTGAAATTTTCCAGGCTATGTTCACTTCTAGGACTTTTATGGCGTCATGACTTATATGTAAGTCTCTTATCCTACTTGAGTTTGTTTTTGTGTATGGTGTGAGTTGGTAGTTGAGTTTTATATTTTAGCATGTTGCCCAGATCTCCTGACACCACTTGCTGAAGAGGCTATTTTTACTCCATTTTATGTTTCTGCCCCCTTTGTCCAACATTAATTAACCATAGAGACATGGGTTTATTTCTGACTTCTCTGTTCAGTTTCATTGATCTATGTGTCCATTCTTATACCAGGACCAGACTGTTTTGATTACACTGGCTTTGTAATATAGTTTGATATTAGGTATTGTGATCCCTCCTACTTTGTTCTTCTTTGTCAAAATTGCTGCAGCTATTTAGGGTCATTTATGGTTCCATATAAATTTTTGAAATGTTTGTTCTACATATGTGAAATATGTCATTGGCATTTAATAGGGATTGCATTAAATCTATAATTGCTATGGGTAGTACAAACATTTTGATGATGTTAATTCTTCCAATCCATGAATATGGTATATGCTTCCATTTATTTGTGTCTTCTTTTATTTCTTCCTTCAGTGTTGTGTAGTTTTTTGAGTACCGGTCATTTACCTCCTTGGTTAGGTTTATTCCTAGGTATTTTATTTTTTATTCTTGATATAACAAGTGGGATTTTTTTTCTTAATTTATGTTTCTGATATTTCATTGTGTACAAAAATGTCTTCAACTTCTGAATATTGACTTTGTATCCCACTTTTTTGCCAAATTCACATATTAGGTCAAGTAGTTTTGTGGAGTCTATGGGGTTTTCTATGTACGCTATCCTGTCATCAGCAAACTATGAGAGTTTTACTTCCTCCTTTCCAATTTGGATTCCTTTTTTTTCTTTTTCTTGTCTGATTGCTGTGGCTAAGTCTTCTAATACTATGTTGATTAGAAGTGGTGAAAGCAGACATCCTTGTCTTGTTCCTAATCTTAGTGGGAAATATTTTAGTTTTTGCCCATTTAGTATGATGTTGACTATAAGTTTTTCATATATGGTCTTTATCATGTTGAGGTATGCCCCCTTTATTCCCACTCTGCTGAGTGTTTTTACCATAAATGGATGCTGTACCTCATCAAATGCTTTTTCTGGATCTATTGAGATGATCATGTGATTCTTTTCTTTTGTTTATGTGATGTATTACGTTTATTGATTTGTGAATATTGAACCAGCCTTGCATCCCTGGGATGAATCCCACTTGATCATGGTGGATGATCCTTTTAATGTATTGCTGGATATGATTTGCCAATATTTCATTCAGGATTTTAGTGTCTATGTTCATCAGAAGTATTGGCCTGTAGTTTTCTTTCTAGGTTGTGTCTTTATCTGTTTTGGGGGTTAGGGTGATGCTGGCCTCATAAAAAGAGTCTGGGAGTCTTCCCTCCCTTGGATTCTTTGAATAGTCTGAAAAGGATAGGGGTTAGCTCTTCCTTAAATGTTTTATAAAATTTTCCTGTGAAACTGTCAGTCCAGGGTTTTTGTGTGCCAGTAGTTTTCTGATTACTGCTTCAATTTCACCAGCTGTCATTGGCCTGTTCAGACTTTTTGCTTCTTCATTTAGTGTTGCAAGATTATATTTTTCTAGAAATTTGTCCATCTCATGCAGGTTTTCAAATTTCTTGGCATATAGTCATTCATAGTAATTCTTTATGATCTTTGTACTTCTATGGTATCAGTTGCCATTTCTCCTCTTTCATTTCTGATTTTATTAATTTAAGTCCTTTTTTCTTCATGAGTCTGGTTAAAAGCTTGTTGATTTTATCTTTTCAAAGAACAAGATCCTGGATTGGTTGATCCTTTGAATTGTTCTTTCAGTCTCTATGTCATTGAATTCTGCTTTAATCTTGGTTATTTCCTTCCTTTGTTTGGACTTTGTTTGTTGTCATTCCTCCAGTTCTTGTAGATGTAGTGTTATGTTTTTTACTTGAAATATTTCTGTCTTTTTTAGGTAAGCCTGTATTGCTAAATACAGATTGAGTAGAAGAAAGGAAATGATCTTCCCTCTCAGAACTGCCTTCACTGAGTCCCATAGGTTTTTGGTTATTGTGTGTTAGTTTTCATTTGTTTCCAGAAACTTTTTTATTTCTTCCTTGATCTCATTATTAACTTAATCATTGTTTAATAGCATGCTAATCAGTCACGATAATTTAAATGTTTTTGAGTTTTTTTCCTTGAGATTGTTTTCTAGTTTCAAGCCCCTGTGATCCAAGAAAATAGTTGATATGAGTGCAATTTTCTTGAATTTGTTTGTTTTTTCCCATCATGTGCTCTATCTTTGAAAATATTCCATGTACATTTGAAAAGAATGTGTATTTTGCTTGAAAAAGTAATAATGGAAAACTTCCTTAATGTGATGAGAGAAAAAGTCACACAAGTCCAGGAAGCACAGAGGTTCCCCATCAAGAGGAACATAAAGAGGCCCACTCCAAGACACATCATAATTAAAATGGCAAAATTTAAAAGCAAAGAGAAAATCTTAAAGGCATCAAGGGAGAAACAAGAAGTAATATACAAGGGAACCCAAATAAGGCTAGCAAATGACTTCTCAACAGAAACACTACAAGCCAGAAGGTAATGGCAAGAAATGTTCCAAGTAATGAAAAGCAAAGGCCTGCAACCAAGACTACTCTACCTAGCAAAGCTTTACATTAAAATGGAAAACAAAATAAGGAGTGTCTCAGACAAAAGAAGGCTAAAAGAATATACCTCCTCCAGCCAGCATTGCAACACATGCTAAAGGGACTGCTTTAAGAAGATGAAAAAAAAAAGTGAGAGAGAGAGAAAGGAACACAGGTACAAAGAGAACATATGATAAGTACCTGTCAATATTAACCTTAAATTTAAATGCTCCAATCAAAAGACTTAGGGTAGCTGAATGAATAAGAAAGCATGACCCACACATACGCTGCCTGCAAGAGACTCACCTTAGAACAAAAAACCTACACAGACTGAAAGTGAAGGGTTGAAAAAAATATTCATAACAAGTGGACACACAAAAAAAGCCTGGGTAACAATACTTATATCAGACAAAATAAGCTTCTAAACAAAGGCCATAAAAAGAGACACAGAAGAACACTTTATAATACTCAAGGGCAGACTCCATCAGGAAGACAAAAATATTGTAAATATATATGCACCTTACATAGGAGCACCCAAATATATAAGGAAAATCTTGGAGGACTTCAAGAAAGATATAGACAGCAACACAATTATAATAGGGGACTTTAACACCCCACTGTCAACAATGGATAGATCTTCCAAACAAAATATCAACAAGGATATTGTGGAACTGAACAATGCATTAGATCAAATGGACTTAACTGAATGTGTGTGTGTATATGTATATATATATATATCCTTTCATCACAAACTTAATGGTTTAAAACAACACAAATTTATCTCACAGCTCTGTAAATTAGAAGTCCAATGTGAGTCTCACTGGGCTAAAGTCAAGATATCAGCAAGGCCGCTTTCTTTTCTGAAGCCTCTAGGAAAGAATCCATTTCCTCACCTTTTCCAGCAATCCTTGGGCACTCTACATTCCCTGGTTCATGGCCTTCTTCCTCCATTTTCAAATACAACAATAGCAGGAGTCCTTCTTATGCTGTTATCTCTCTACCCTTCTTTCACTGATGTGCCTCTAATTACAGCAGGAAAATGTTCTCCACTTTTGAGAACTCATGGAATTAAACTGGGCTCAACTGTATAATCCAGGTCCCGTCTCAAGGTCTATAATCTCAATCAAATCTACAAAGCTCCCTGTATGGTAACATTCACATGTTACTGTGATTAGGACATGGATATCTTTGTAGGGGCAGGTGGGGATTCTGGCAAGCACAGAATTATTGCATATTTTTCCCTGTGGTGCTCTGCTACTCATGTGCAAACCTGGAATAGGCAGAGAGCAAGAGATTCGGTTTTGCAAACAAGGGACAGCTGAGGGAGAGATGCGCTAGAGTTGAAGAGGTACTCTAATGATAATTAAAATCAGGATTTGGGAGGTGGTTCAGCTTTTGGTAAGGATAGTTCAAGCATATGACCCTGAGATTTGGGTGATCAGGCAAAATAAAGAAAAAAATCATTGGAGATGAAAAGGTCAAGGAACTGAAGAGCCAGAAGACTAGATACATCTTCTATGAAATCACCAAGAATATTACTAGCATTAGACAGGGAAAGAAAGAAAGTGAGTCAGGTTCTAAAGTGTTTCTTAAGTGAAAGAAGTAACTGGCTTAAAGAATAACAAGGAGGGGTAGCAGACGGTAGATTAGGCTTGCATGACCTGTAAAGGACCTGGAATGTAGGAAAAGAGAGAAATGGAAGAAAGAAGGACACCTACTCTATCTCTACTGAGAACCAGTCCTATACACAGATGAGGAATTTCTACCATATGAAGGGCAAAGGTATGAAATAAGTTTACCACTTAAAACCTGGCATGTGGTGTACTTGGGATGAGCCTAAAGAACATATATATTGGAATTGCATAAATTCTCAATATTCAAGCAAATTATATTTGGCTTGAGCATCAGTCCCGGACTTCACAAGGCCAAAGAGCCAACCACACTTCAACATTATATTTAGCATTCTTGAACTTGGTTGAGGTCATTAAACATGAGTTACCATCACATCTAATTGTCACATCAATACCAGCAATAAAAAAAGCACACCATTTTAACTTATTATAAATATTTGAGTACTCACTTGCAAAATAAGTGAGCATTTTTATTGAAACACAGAGTTAAAATCTTCATGCTTTATATATTGAAATGTTCATAACCAGTTGAAATGTAAATGTATATGTATTATTGCAATAATAAAATGCTATAATAATTAATGAAGATTGTGAAAACTATTCCTCTTCCATACAAAAGCAATTATTAAATACTGCTAAATGGTTAAATAAAATGAGAAACAGATTGATAATTAATACAAATATTAAAAGAATGTCTTAGCCAAGTAAATTGAGGAAGAATATTATGTACTTTTGATCCAACAATTTATTTTTAAGAATTTATAACTATAAAGGTAATTACATAATAATAATTATAAAATAATTATAACTACAATAATTATGAATAATTTTAAAAGATGAGCAATAGACATTAGATTTTATCATAATTTTAATTTTGTAAAATTATTTGGCATACTAGTTAAATGATTTTTAAAACTATTTGATTTAAAGTTACTTAATTCCATTTGTTCCAAGAAAAAAGTCATAATTTAGGTATTATGCACATCTTATAAGAAAGAATTAAAAACAATGTCAATTTTGCCATCTCAAAATTTATTGAGAATAAAATCTCCAAAATCACATGCAAAACTTCCATGATAAATCACCTTTGATCCAGACAGAATAAAGAATAGAGTAAGAATAAAGAAGAGAAGATTGGAGAAAAATGGGTTATCCCATAACTATCTTGCTCTTCCTTAAACCTGTTTAAAATGATCATCTATTTAGGATCTCAAATGTGCAGCAGTATAACCCCAGACGTAATCTAACATCAAACAGTACCAAGAAGTTATTAGTCCCACACCACAATGTCAAATGCTTTTATTAGACTATTTTAAAAGTATAAAATAAAATTGTAAAAATTAATTTGGAAAGAAATTTTACATTTATCCTCTATATCACGAGCTCATTCTATTTTGCTGATATGTGGTTTGGGTTAAGCTTTATATTGATCTTTTACTGTTTATTTTTAAAACAGATATATTTCATGTACCATAACTTTAACCTTTTAAAGTGTACAAGTGTTTTATAGTGTATTCACAAAGTTGTATACTCACCACCACCAGCTAATTCTAGAACATTTTTATTACCCTAAAAAGAAAACCCATTTGCATTGGTGTCCACTCTCCATTTCCCCTACACTTAGATTATTAGAAACCAATAATCTACTCTCCATCTCTATGAATTTGCCTATTCTACACATTTTATATAAATGGAATCAAACAATATATGGTGTTTTGTGACTGGCTTCTTTCACTTAGCAAAATGTTTTCACAGTTCATATGGATTATAGCATGTATTAGAATTTCATGTTTTTCTATCCATACCCAAAAATAAATTCAAAATGGATTAAAGTCTTGAATATTAGACTTGAAACAATAAAAGTCCTTGAAGAAAACATAGGCAGTAAAATCTATGACATTTCTCAAGGCAATATTTTTTCTGAGATATTTCCTCAAGAAAGGGGAAAAAAAGAAAAAATAAACAAATGGGATTACATCAAACTAAAAAGTTTTAGCACAGCAAAGAAAACCATCAACAAAATAAAAAGACAACCCACAAAATGGGAGAACATAGTCACCAATGATACATCCAATAAGAGGGTAATATCCAAAATTTATTTTTAAAATTATAAAAACTCAACACCAAAAAAACAAAAATTCCAATTAAAAAATGGGCAAAGGACCTGAATAGATACTTCTCCAAAGAGGACATACAGATGGCCAATAGACATATGAAAAATGCGCAGTGTCACTAATCATCAGAGAAATGCAAATGAAAACCACAATGAGATATTGCCTTATATCTGTCAGGATGGCTATCAAGATATTGACAAACAACAAGTGTTGGCAAGGACATTGAAGAAAGGGAACTCTCATCCACTGTTGGTGGCAATGCAGACTAGTGCAGCCACTGTGGAAAGTAGTATAGAGTTACCTCAACAAAATTAAAAATGAAACTGCCTTATGACTCACAATTCCACATCTGGGAATATATTTGAAGAAACCCGAAACACTAACTTGAAAGACTATATGTACTCCTATGTTCATTGCAGCATTATTTACAATAGTCAAGATCTGGAAGCAGGCCAACTGTCCGTCAGTAGATGAGTGGATAAAATAACTACGGGACATTTACACAATGGAATAGTACTCAGCCATAAAAAACGAAGGAAATCTTACCCTTTGCGACAGCCACCCAGTGGATGGACCTAGATAACTTTATGCTAAGTTAAATAAGCCAGTCAGAGAAAGACAAGTACCATACAATTTCACTCATATGTGGAATTTAATGACCAAAATGAACTAACAAGCAAAATAGAGTCTAATAGGTAGAGAGCAGGCTGGCAGCTGTCAAAGGAGGAGGGCTGAGTGAGTGGGGGCAGAGGGATTGAACAAAAAAGAAAACAGAAAGAAAAACTCATAGGGATAAAAATGTGGTGATTGCTGGGGAGAGGGGGAGGAGGGTGATGAAGGTGGCAAGGTGGAGAAGGGCATAGAGAGGATAGATGTTGATGAACAGATACTTGACTTGTGCTGGTTAATACACATGCAGGATACAAGTAATGTGTTATAGCATTGGGCACCTGAAACCTGTATAATTTTGTTAACAACCAGTGTTACCCCAATAAATTAAATAAAAAGAAAAGAAAGAAGGAAGTGAGATGGGTACAGAAGTATTTTATAAGTGCTGACAAATATGCTAGCATGTTACAAAGTTTGTAAACATATTCCTGTGTTTTGATTTGAATCATAAAAAAAAACAGTATTTGGTCAAATGCAATAATAACAATAATAATAATACTATATATATTTGATTATAAGTTTTTGAGTAGACATATGTTTTCATTTTTCTTGAATATATATCTAGGAGCAGAATTACTGGGTCAAATGGTAACTCTTTAATATTCTGAGGAACTGCCAAACTGTTTTCCAATGTGGCTGCACAATTTGACATTTCCACAAGAAATGTGTGAGGGTTCCAATTTCCACTTCAAATATTGTACCCTTTGGTATGGTAGCTGCTGAAACTGAATAGTATATCATCACCTCTCCTAAAATATTCTACTTAGATTACTGGTCTCATTTTCTGGGACCAGGGCCAAAAAGGTTCAGTCCCCACTAGGCCCAGTCCTATTTCCAAGTCCTAGCTTACTGTTCTCTCCCCCTTGGCAACCTTCTACTGAGATCTTCCTCATATGTTTTTTTTTATTTTTTTAAAGATTTTATTTATTTATTTTTAAAGAGAGGAAGGATCTAAGAGAGGAAGAGAAACATCAATGTGTGGTTGCCTCCCACGCGCCCTTTGCTAGGGACCTGGCCTACAACCCAGACACTTGCGCTACACTGGGAATTGAACCGGCAACCCTTTGGTTCACAGGCCAGCGCTCAATCCACTGAGCCACACCAATTATATTGTTCCAATCCAATATAATTATAACATATTTTTTGTATAGCTTCATTATTCAGGTTATAATTACCTGATGGAAATTCATCATCAACATCATTTATTCTTTAGCAGCTATTTAAAGTTCATTAGATACATTGCTTTATTTATTTCTTACAACACAACAAGTACCATTATTTTCATTTTAGAGATAAGGAAACTAAAAGCTCAGAGGAGTTAAATGATATGCCTAATGTCACAGAGAGCAAATTAGTGGTAAAACCAGAACTCAAACTTAAACTCCAAATCCCATTCCGGTCTACTGATTACCTAATCCTACTTCTTTACCACAAAATTATTTGTATAAACTGTATTATGAGGACATTTATCCAAATTATTTTTGGCAGCTTCCAAGTTCTCCAAAGGCCTTAAAATATTTTTTCCTAGCTTGTCTATGGTACAGCATGATCTGGCTTACCTGCCTATCATCAAACTTACTCAATTTATTGTTCTGAAAGGATCAGTTCAGTTGATGTGTGGCAACAGACAATTGGGAAAATGTTAATTTTTGTAATGTGAAACTAATAATTTCTATGGATTCCTCCATAATACTTCAGATCTTATCAGTCTTTGTGTTCGGTGTTTGTAATACCTACTTTTCTACACCAATTGGTTCAAATTCATATTCCTCAAAGTTAGTATTTAAAATTTCCATCAAATATTTCCATCTTCACCCTACTCTCAACCGAAATTTATTTGCCCATATGAACACCACCCTCAAGTCAAACAAGTTTTATTATTATCCTCCTTATATGTCATGCTTTGTACTACTTCAACAGTTTTATTTGTGCTATTCCCTCAACTAGAAATACACTTCCTCTTTTTTCCAAAAGAATATCTATTTAATGCCTAACTCAAATCCAAACTCGTCCATAGAGTTTTCCTCCCATAACTGCAGTGCTCAGTGACCTCTCATTTCTTTGGACTCCAATTGCACTATGATTGGTAATAATGAAAACATCAATGGGATTTCATTGATGGAATTAGAAAAGGATGTATTCTTCAGAAGTCCTGATTTTAGTACTTTCACTACCTTCAATATTCCTGATAACTTTAATCATCAACATAGTCTCTTTTTCTTTTGATGATAAAATTGCAATGCCATTTACAGTTAAAAAGAAATTACTTGAAACCAAACTAACCAAAAGCCTTTACTAAGTAGCATTCTTTTTGCATACAACTTTTAAGATAATGAGGCAAAAAACCCATCTGACTTAATTTTACTGATCTGGCAGAGAGTGTCTCAGGTACTCAGCCTCACGCCTAACATCTGTTCCATCCATTCTTAAAGAGCGACCCCTGAGATGATGAGCCTGTGAATCTGAAAAAGCAAAGACGTTTACTATTGGGCTGGCCAAAAAGTTTGTTTAGCTTTTTCCGTATGATGGCTCTAGTAGTGCTTAGTTGTTTTTAACTTCATTTGAAATAATTTTGTTAGATTGTATTGTGACAACTGTCATATCAGAATGCATTTTAAAAAATCATCAAAATTAGTGAATTTTTGTGCAGCCATTTTAATATTGAAGATGGAAGAAGATATTAAACATTTTCAGCATATTACACTTTATTATTTCTAGAATGGTAAAAACACAACTGAAACACACAAAAAAATTGTGCAGTATATGTAGAAGGTACTGTGACTGATCAAATTGTCAAAAGTGGTTTGTGAAGTTTCTTGGTACTATTGACATTTTGACCAAATAATTCTTTGCTGTTGGGCTATCTTATGCATTGGAAGATGTTTACCAGCATCCTTGGCCTCTATCCACTAGAAGCCAATAGTGGGAGATAGGCGACATACTCAAAATATCCAAATCAATAAAGTTATTGGTGAAAATGAAAAAAAATGTGCCTTTTATGTAAAAAAACTAAGTGGACTTTTTGGACAACCCAATAAATTTAACTTACTAAAGTGGGAAAATACATTCAGACTAAAAAATATCAAGAACAGAAGGAGTAGCAAAATAGGATTTCACTTCACCAAGGCAATCAAGACTGACTATTTAAAGGATGTTGTAAGCTCCTCAAAGTCAAAGATCAAGTATTTAAAAAAAATTTTTATTGTTAATTACAGTTGACATTTAATATTATATTAGTTTCAGGTGTACAGCATAGTGGTTAGACACTTATTTAACTTACAAAGTGACCCCTTGATAATTCTAGTACCTACCTAGCACCATACACAGTTATTACAATATTATTGACTACATTCCCTGAGCTGTACTTTACATCCCCATGACTATTTTGTAACTGCCAATTTGTATTTCTTAATGCCTTCACCTTTTTCACCCAGCCACCTCAAACTTCCCCCACCCCACATCTGGCAACCATCAGTTTGTTCTCTGTATGAGTCTCGTTCTGTTTTGTTTGTTCATTTACTTTGTTTTTTAGATTCCACATATAAGTGAAATTCTATAGTATTTGCCTTTCCCTGTCTGATATCTCACTTAACATAATGTGATCTAGGTCCATCCATGTTGTCACAAATTGTAAGATGTTATTGCCAAGTAATATTCCATTGCATATATGTACACCTATTTAGCCATCTGTCTTTTGATTGGAGCATTTAATCCACTTACATTTAAGTAATAATTGATAGGCATACAGTTATTGCCATTTTATTGTTTTCTGATTATTTTTGAAATTCTCTATTCCTTTTTTTATTCTGACACATATTTTTATTTTATTTTCACTGTATTTTTTAATTTATAAATCATGTTTATTCTATTACAGTTGTCTCAATTTTTCTCCCTTTACCCCCCTCCACCCATCCCACCCCCATGCCCCACTCCCACAGTCAATTCCCACTCTGTTGTCCATGTCCATGGGTCATTCATACATGTTCTTTGTCTAGTCCCTTCCCCTTCTTTCCACCATTGTCCTCTTTCCCCATCCCCTCTGGTCACTTTCAGTCTGCTCCATGTTTCTGTGCCTGTGGTTTATTTTGTTCATTAGTTTATTTTGTTGAATAGACTCCACTTATAGGTGAGATCATATGGTATTTGTCTTTCATCAACTGGCTTATTTCACTTAGCTTAATATTCTCCAGTTCCATCCATGTTGTAACAAAAGGTAGCAGTTCCATCTCTCTCTCTTTCTTTCTTAAATGCAGACTGATTTTATTTATTTTTTAAATGTCAAAGTTAACTATAAAATATTAAAAAAATTTAAAACCCTTATAAAGTCTCAGCAATTAAACCAACATGAGACCAGCATAGAAATAATCAAGTAGATCAATGAAATAAAATGAACATTCTAGAGACAAACATATATATCTGTCTACCAATATATGATTAAGTTGATATTTGAAATCAATGGGAAAAATAAGGCTTATTCAACAAATAAGGTGCATGGACCACTATTACTTGAAATAAAACAAATATAGAGCCCTATTTCACACATTATACAAGAAATATTCAGGTGAGTTAAAAATCAATATGTAGAATCTAAGGAGTTTTAGAAGAAAATAGAACTAATATTTTTCATGACCTAAACTAAAATATTCAAACCCAGAAGCTATAAAGTAAATATTGACAATATGACTATATTAAACATCTAACTATATAGTAATATCCATATAAAAAATGTTATATGACAAGGAATAGAAAAGTATTTGCAACACATCTAAAACATGGTTAATAGAGTTTTTTTGTTTGTTTTTTTGTTTCTTTTTCTGAAAAAAAGTTCTACAAACCTTTAATTAATAAATGGATAAAGGATACCAAGCAGACATTTAACACTTTTTAAAAAATAATAGAAATAGACAAGAAATATACCAAAACAGGTTTAGTTTCAACAAATAATAAAGGAACAATTATAATAACATCATTGTCACAGATTAATGAGTATTAAAAATATTGGTAATATCAAGTATTGGCAACTCTGAAAGGAACTGGGTATTCATAGAAACTTTTTCATCTTAAAGCAGTCCCTTTAGCATATTTTCCTGTGCTGGTTGGGTGGAGGTATACTCTTCTAGCCCTCTTTTGTCTGAGAAACTCCTTATTTCGCCTTCCACTTTAATTGAGAGCCTTGCTGGGTAGAGCAGTCTTGATTGCAGGTCTTTACTTTTCATGACTTGGAATATTTCTTGCCATTCCCTTCTGGCTTGTAGTGTTTCTGTTGAGAAGTCAGCTGCTAGCCGTACCAGGGCCCCCTTGTATGTCACTACCTGTTTCTCCCTTGCTGCCTTTAGGATTCTCTGATTGTCTTTGATATTTGCCATTTGAATTATGATGTGTCTTGGAGTGGGCCTCATGGGGTTCCTCTTGAATAGGACCTTCTGTGCTTCCTGGGCTAGTGTGACTTTTTCTCTCCTCCAATTAAGGAAGTTTTCCATCATTACTTTTTCAAACAGGTTCTTTCTTCCTTGCTCCTCTTCTTCTCCTTCTGGTATCCCTATTATATGGATATTATTACATTTCAGGTTGTCCTGTATTTCCCTCAATGCCTCTTCATTCTTTTTGAGTCTTTTTTCATTTTCTTGCTCTTTCTGGGAGCTTTTTTCTACCTTGCCCTCCAGCTCGCCTATTCGGTCCTCAGCTTCATCAAACCTGCTTTTGATTCCTTCTTCTGTGTTCTTCAATTCAGAAATTGTATCCTTCATTTCCTCTTGTCTCTTATTGAAAGTTTTTATATCCTTTTTCATGCTGATATAGTTTGTAGTAAGTTCCTCGTAGTTTCCCTGTAGTTTTTGGTAATTCTCTCTGAGCTCACTGAGCTCATTGAGCTTCCTTAGAAAGGTTGTTTGTAACTCAGTACCTGATAGTTTACTTGCCTCTATTTCATTTAGTTCCCTTTGTGGGGATCTCTCCTTTCCCTTCGAGTGGGGGGTATTTCTTTGTCTTCTCAGTATTTGCGAGACTTCTCTTTTGCTTCTGCTTCTCAAGTTGATCTGTCTTGATTTCCTGACTTTGTGGTGTGAACTTCTATGGTTGGAGACCACTGTTTTTACTTTCTGGATCTGCCTCTGATGATGTCAGATGTTGACCCTGTTTGACCTCAGGCAGTTTGTTCAAGACTTCCAGTAATCTACTGTTTTTGGCTGTCTCCTTCAGCTGTTAATCTATTGTCTCTGCACTCAGCCGGCCACCTTAGACAGCTCAGGGCAGGGTGGAGTCCCTCCTGGGGGTGGGCTTATCGGGTCCTCTCCTGCTGCTGCCTCTATGGGGGAGGAGTCTGCACTGGGATCCCACCAGCTACTCTCTCTGTTCTCTCCCCAAAGCCTCCATCCCCAGTCTCTCCTCAAGTGTCACCAGATGTCTCTGTGCCCCATTTAACCAGGGATCTATTGTCTGTGGCTGCCACTCTGCACTCAGCCGGCAGCTTAAACAGCACAGAGCGGGGTGGAATCCCACCTGGGGGTGGGACTATTGGGTCCTTTGATGCTGGTGCCGCTCAGGGGGCATGGCCTCTGCCTGAGCAAGATGGCTGCCTCCACATGGGGGATAAGTCAGCACCGAGATCCCACCAGCTACTCGCTCAGTTCTCTCCCCAAAGCCTCCTTCCCCAGGTCTCCTCAGGCTTCTCTAGCCCACTCTGCTCCCGCCTTTTCAGAGACCAGAGTAAGTGGCTGCAAATAAAAATTTTCCATTGGCCCTTTAAACGGTTCTTTGCATCTCCCACCACCTGTCTCTGGCAGAGAGCAACCCTGCTGCTTTTCACAGTTGGCTGTTTTCTGTGTACTTTTTGGGCTCTGGTGCTGTGGGCTAGAGATCCCGGCTTTTGGTTTAGACCCTGCTCTTCTCGGGGCGGGGGGGAGTCCAACTAGTCATTTCAATATCCTTCTGGTGCTGCCGCCCATGGGCGCCCCGCCCACCTTCTCAGGTCTGTACCTCCTCTCCTTACCAGTTAGGTTGCGCTAAAGCCGATTTTTCTGTCTCCAATGTTACAAGGCTCCTCTCTCGCTATTGTTCAGTTGTTTGTTCCAGGTGATTTCTCCACAATTTAGTTTTAATGCCAGATTGGTCCTGGGAGGAGGTCAGTGTGACTTCCCCTCACTCCTCTGCCATCTTGATCTCCCCTCTCTGTTCCTTTCTTATTTGCTTGTTTTCTTATCTTATATGTTGATGACTTTCTGTTGTGTTGTGTTTGGACTCCTTTCTCATTATTTCTTGTATATCTCTTACAGATTTTTGGTTTTTGGTTACCATGTGTTTCAAATATACCAAGTTATGTTTATAATAGTCTGTTTTAAGTTGATGACTGCTTAAGGTTGAACACATTCTAAAATCACTACCTTTTTTACTTATGTCTTCCACATTTGTTTTTGTCAAAAACCAAGTCTTAAAATTCTTTGTCACCCTGACATACAGTAAAGTCTCAGAAAATTTTCTAAATGGATTATTTCACTCGAAACCCTTTGCCCAGAACTTTTCAATGGATCAATTTGGAGGTTTTATTTTACCTTTCTTCAAAGGCTGAAAATGTCTGCTCTGAATCTTCAATTTAACAGCTTCATCTACATATATATCTTATTTTTTGTTTGTGTAACTTCTTCCTATGTCCTCTCTCGCTTATTGGCAGTCTCTTCTTTTATGGAGTCCTAATCAGCATAGCACACTTTCAGTAATGTTCTATTTTTCTCCTTATTTTTAAATCTACCATATGTAACCCTATTAAGAAGTGAAGCTCTGATGATTCTGGCTTCCCCCTTTAACAGAAGAATTCTGTTATAAAGGAGAAGAAAAACCTTACTCACAGATCCAGGGATGTCTTAAGAATGGAGATCCTTTATGCTGGTATTTAGTAGGTGCAATATGGTAAAAAGAAATAATGTGCACCTTCTCCAAAATTTCACCAGGCAAAAGCCCCAGTTTGGTATGCCTTTATGTTAATCAGCTTTCTAGGCAGCATAATGATGCTGGAAATTAGGAAAGCAATGGAGGATTCTTAGTCGGGTTTAATATGCTTGGGCACTTTGCTAACATACTGCAGTGGATCAATTGAAGTTAATTATTATACAAGATTAAACCTCAAGTAACTACAATACATCAAACCAATGCAAAAACCTCTGGCTCAAGGAGAAAAAACAAACATGAATTCTGAAGGCAAATCTTTTCCATCCAGTACTTAACTCACTACATTTTGCATATAAACATAATAGACTAATACAATATGAAATCCAGCATCTTAAATTCTGAAAGATTGAAACTTCACCTACTGTCTCTATGGGATATTTAACCTTGGAACCTAAAAGAATAACTGTGAATTTTCTTAACGTTTCTATTTATTTTTGGATAGCTGATTTGTCTTCTACTGTTTGCTCAGCTTTACATTTCCACCCACCAGAGACTCAACCTTTTATGATCATTGACCATTCCAAGAAAAATAGGTATCTGAAGAAACCACAGAAGCAAATAAATGGGATTTCACATTTATTCACTGACTGAGTCACTTCAAGGGAGTATGGCTAAGCCTAGAATATGTGCTTAATAAATAATTTTTGATAAATTGAAAGAGAATTATTTAGGTTCTTTAAGGACCTAACTAGGAGAGACAAAGGAACATCCTAAAAAGGAGAAAACAATGGCAAGGCAAATGTATGCTAATTAATGGCTATTAAATGATAGTGATTACCTTTTTGGAAGAATTTTTTAAAAAAATATCAATGATTTCTTCCTGAAAATTTCCTTTTTCCTCTTTCCCTTCCCCTCACTGAATAACTGAACAGTTCTGTGCTCCTTTCTTTTGGCAAACACCAGGTAGAAGAAATAACAGAGAGCAATGAGTAGCAAAA
Organism: Pteronotus mesoamericanus; assembly: GCF_021234165.1. Classification (NCBI taxonomy): domain Eukaryota; kingdom Metazoa; phylum Chordata; class Mammalia; order Chiroptera; family Mormoopidae; genus Pteronotus; species Pteronotus mesoamericanus. The sequence continues at coordinate 2,728,661 of NW_026555150.1, forward strand.
GACATCTCATCTTGACATTTGGGTTGCAGAAGCCTAGGAAAAGGGCTCACAACATAAACAAATAATATATGTAAGAAAGTAAATATTACCCCAACCATCTACCACCAGACTAGGAAAATATTTTCTAGGATGAGAGAATGGAGAAAAGATGAGAGGTAGCAATGTCAAATGTCCCAATAGAGGGGGCCAAACAAAAAAAGCCACATAGGGTTTTGGTTTTCAAGACACAGGGAATTTAGGTCCTATTTTCATATGAAGCCTTTGGGAGACAATAAGATACATGAGAAACAAATGGTTCTTAAATGTGTCTAGGCAGAAGGAAACTTGCACAGCTCACAGAGCTTTACCACAACTTATCATGGTTCAGGAACAGCTGAGCGATTTCAGCTAGCACAGGAGTTCCATGGAAGTTAGCAGAAAAATCTAGTCATCCTGAAGGAGCCATGAAGATAAAAAGCAAAGATCATCTGTCCTGGTGGTATCTGTGGACCACTGATGGAGCCATGAGCGTCTCAGCAGATACCTGCATGGGCAGATGATATTGAAGACATAATAGATCACCTCCCAATATGTTTGCACTATATGTTGTCTCCAATTACTCTTCAATAACTTAAACACAACCCAAAGGAAATAAAGAGTGAAATCCTCAAACTGACTACAATTAAGTTTCTAAATCCTGGTGAAATGAATATTCTAAAAGAAAATTAGTTAAAAAATAGTTTCATTTCTTTTACACATGAATTTGTTGACTGAGATCTTACTTGTATGCCTGTAAACATGCGTACAACAAAATACAGGCAAAAGTGTTTAAAATAAGGTTGGGCAAGTCACTTATTCTATAAATATTAATTAATGACATACTTACAGGAGGATTTGGTGGAAATTCATAGAGCTTTAACCAAAAGGTTGGAGTTCAAGTTCAGGACAAAGTAGTAGACAAGGAGATAGAAAGGAAATTTTGGCACAGGAAGAACATGGAAATCACCTGGTTATTTAGGTTTGTGTTAAAATATTGGTTCTCAAACTTTAGTGCAAATAACCACTGATTTGATGATTTTTTTAAATCACAATACATACAGTAAGGTCTCAGTACCAGGTTTTGATTCCATGGGTATAGAGCAAGAGTCAGCACATTTGTCCTGTAAAGATCCAGATAGTAAATGTTTTAGGACTTTTTAGCTATATGGATTCTGTCCAACTACCCAGTTCTGCACTGTGGTGTTAAAGCAATCACATAAATGAAAGCTCATGTCTATGTTCCAATAAACTTTTATTTACAAAAACAGGTGACAGCTTGGATTTGGCCCACAGGCCACAATTTGCTAACCTCTGTTCTCTAGCAGGGCCTATACATCTTCACAGCCAAAAAAAAAAAAAAATTGGGGAAACATTGAATTGAACACCATTTTCCAGAAAGTTTTGTTTGAATACAAACATGTTACTTATGATGGGTAATGTTTTAATAATTTATCAATCTTTACAAAAGTTTTATTTAATTAAAAAAACAGAATATTGGGGCAAAAGACACATGGATTTCATTTATGAATGGTTATGTAAAAGTTATACAAAACTTCCAAATTAAATATTACCAGAGAATATCCTATGGTATATTAAAAGAATAAACTGTCATAACTAAGTGGAGCTATTTCCAGGAATAGAAAAGCATGTCATGTCTTTTGACCTAATAATTTAATTTCTAAGAATCATACAGATATACTCACATACATGAAGAGGTTAGATAGGAAAATTATTTATTTATTGCAGCATTGTTTGTAATAACAACAAATGGAAAACCATCTACAAGTGTATTAACAGGAGACTGGTTGGTAATATATGCTTCAATATGCACAGAATGTCTCTGGGAGAAAATACGAGAAAAAATCAACAAGAAGTCTTCAGGGAAAGGAACTAGTTGACTAAGAAACAGCGCGAAGGGAGATATTCTGTATATATTTGGGGGCTTTTGGGTTCAATATAATTGCAAGTACTACATATTCAAATGATTAATTATTGTATTTTAAAAATTATATTGATTCATTTATAAAACCCTCAGTAGAGCAATAAACAAGATATACAGCAGAGGAAATTATCAAGCAATTTGTAAAATGGTGCCCTGAGTGCCTAGGTTCCATCACCAAAAATTCTGATCCAGTTTTCCTGGGAGAGGAAAGGAAGGAAGCAGATAATCAGTATTTTATAAATTCCTCCAAAGTGGTTCTAATATCTAGCCATGTTTCAGGGTAATTTATTCTTAAGTAAATATGATTTGATGGTAAGAAAAACCTGGGGAGAATCTTAATTGCATCTTGAAATGCCTCACCTCCAGAGGACATAACAAAAGCATGATGTCATTTTTTAAAACAATAGAAGAGGAGTGAAGGAAGGAAGGAATGTCATTGACCAGTTCCTCCACTTTTCAGAGTAGTCCAATGAGCTTAATTCATCATGCTTACCCTAGACATCTTAGAAGGGCAATAGCTACATTGCTCCCATTTCATGAACTTTTGTACTTGTACCCAAATAAGACTGAGAATACACACACACACTATTAGCAGAGAGACCCCTAACTACCAGACCTGTATGTGTGCTGAAAGAGCCCACCCATGAGCAAACATTAAAAATTCATAATCCAGCAAAATAACTTGAGGGGAAAACCAAGTTGAAAAACCAAAATGCATGACTTTTATTGGGGCAGAACTAACTATAAGAGAAATAAGAAAACTTTAAATGAAAGTAGTGAGAACCATGTAGGAGACATAATTAGGATGTAAAAACGGGGGTCCAAAAAATATTTTTTTACAATTTAAAAATTTATGTGTAAAAATGGCAAATAAAATTTCCAATGCTGAAAACTGGGAGATCAAATAAAAATATTTTAAAACATAGAGAAAAAAATACATTGAAATGGGATATATAAATGAAAGGGTAAGATATATTGAGAGCAGGTCCAGAAAACTAATAACTAAATAATACCTGTATAAGAAAAAAAAGAGAAATGAAAATAATCAAATAAATAATGAAAGAAAACTTCTCTGAACTAAAAACACTTTAATTTCCAAACTTAAAATATCCCCAAGCCTTGACCAATGTGGCTCAGTTGGTCGGGTGTCATCCCACAAAGGGAAAGATCACTGGTTTGATTCCTAGTTGGGGCACATGTTTGGGTTGTGGGTTTAGTCTTAGTCAGGGGGCAACTGAGCGATGTTTCTCTCTCATGTTGATATTTCTTACCCTCTCTTTCTCCCACCCTTCCTATTTCTCTAAAAATAAATAAATAAAATCTTTTAAAAAATAAAATAATCCCCAAATATCATGAACCACTAATGAAAAAAACATGTACACCTAGAAAGCCTATTGAAACATCTAAGTTAAAAAAAGAAAATTTTATAAGCATCAGGACAGATAAAATAGGTTGTTTATAACAAAAAGAGAATTAGACTAGCATTAAACATCTCTACTTTAACACTGGAAGTTGGAAGACATTAGTAAAATATGTATATATATTTGGAGAAATAATTCAATCAAATATTTATATGTGAGAGTAAAAAATATTTGTGGGCATGAGTGGTTTGAGAAAATATACTACTCATATACTCTTTATAAGTAAATTATTTGAAGGAAGGCTGTTTCCAAATGAAAATTATAGCAGATCAACTAATTCAAGATAAGAGAAGATAAAATATATATGAGTGCTGAGCAGTGCTTGCTTCTTGTAAAATGTATAGTTAAAATCTAAATAACATAAACATAAACTGTATTATAAATGTTAATAAGTGTGTATTGAAGTATTATTTACATTTAAAAAATAAAATATAATCATATGCTCAAAATAAATTATTATTTTAACAAAGTTTGGGATTTGGTGGAGAAAAGAAGGAGTAAGGCATTTAAAACTTTGTAAAGGGCTCTTTTTTGTAAGAAATTTGAACATAGCAGTGAAATATTTGGGGGATTAGAAAGCTTCACTCTAATTTTGGTATTCAATATAGGAATATAGCTTTAAATACTACAAAAATGAAAGACTGTATCTCTAGAAAATAGAGAATTTATTAATTAACAGAGGACTGATGGGGGGTCCCTGTTCGGACACCAGATGAGGGAGCCCCATGTTGGGCGGCAGATGATGGGGGGTACTGCGTCGCACGCAGAGTTCCACCCCCCCTGCCCCGGGTTGCCGCAGATGAAGGAAAATAAAATAAATCATTCCAGACACTTCTCAGTCTGCCAGGAAAAGGTGGTGGTGATTCCCTCTAGTGGAGAACGCCCTGAGCCCTTCTCCTGAAGTGGCTTTTATTGAGAATGATATGTACAGGGGTATACAGCATGTATGCAAAACTCATCAATCAATGTCAAAAGGCGATGTTTACAGAAAACAGATAGAGATCATAGGTAACAGTTGAAGGAACACAGAGATTGCCTCAGGTCAGGGTCCGGTAGACAGGGTGGCGCCCATTCAGCCCGAAACCTGAGAAACTAATCACAGTCTATGTTCAACCCCAAACATCAGTACTCATTAACTCAAGGGCATTCTTAGCAAAGTAAGTTTCATAGGATTTAATGCATTCCTTTTCCAGGCCTATTTGTCCCAGAAACTGTCCAATCCAGTTTAGGGCTGTACCTGGCTTTAATATTGTTCACTGACCCAGTCAGGTGTCAGGCAGAGCAGCCAAGAGATAAGGAGATTTCTTTCAGATAGAATGAGGACACCGGCCATGACAAAGCTGAGGGATGTGGATCCTTTGCCCCTTTTCCATGTCCCCCAGTCCTTCCCTGATGACCCCCATGCCATTGTGCCTGTTTTAGGTTGCCCCTCCCATCGAGGGGTCTTACCTGTCATTGACTAACCAGCCATCCTCTGGGGCTGAGCAGGATGATGTGAGGGAGGCAGGGGCAGCCCCCCTGCCAGGGGACAGGTTTTGTCTCCTCAGTGGCCTATTTTCCCAAGGCCTCCTTGCTCAGGTCCAGCCTCGGGGCCCTCTCGCCTGTCGGCGAAGCTACAGTCCCTGAAACCAGGCAGGATGGTTCCCAACAGAGGACAAAAGGAATTTTTCTCACTCTGAGAAATCTTCTAGCAAATATAATAAATGATAAAAGGGCAAATAAAAACAAGTAAAATAAATAATAAACATAAAAAAAGGAAAAATACAAATGTATCAGTTATCCCAACAAATGTGAGTATTGAACTCCCTATAAAAGACCCCAAAAATCCTAGGTTGAGTTAAGAAGTGTTATGAATAAAGGTATAAGCAAAATACATCAGGTACATATTTTAAAAAAGAAGGAGTAGTGATATTTGTATCAGGAAATGAAAATCAAGGTGAAATATATTGAATAATACAAAGAGCAACATTTTACAGTTGATTTATTCATTGAATAGCTACTAAATGTCAGGCATTGTTTTGGGTACAAGGAAAAGACAATGACCAAGCAGAATAAAAGAACTGCTTTTGTGGACCTTATGTTATAGTAGCAAAAGAAAGATACTAAACCAAAGAGTAAATTATTTGATATAGTAGAATATGATAATTGCTATGGATATAAAAAACACAGCAGAGAATAGTGCAGAATGCCTCATGTGGGGTTGGATAAGCTCACCTAAGAAGATAACATTTCAGCAAAAACTTAAAACAGGTGTAATAGTAAGAGATGCTAAGAATACATAACAGCCCCGTTCAGGTAACATAGTTGGTTAGAGCATTATCCCAGTACACCAAGGTTGAGGGTTCAATCCCTGGTCAGGGCACACATGAGAATCAACCAATAAGAATATAACTAAGTGGAACAACAAATTGATGTTTCTCTCCCTTCCTCCCTCCCTCCCCCTAACCTTCTCTCTAAAATAAATATATAAATTTAAAGAAGATATTAAAAATGGATAAAGGACCTTACCAGACACTTCTCCAAGGAGGACATACAGATGGCCCATAAACATATGAAAAGATGCTCAACACCACTAGCCATCAGAGAGATGCAAATTAAAACCATAGTAAGATATGACCTCACGCCTATCAGAATGGCTATCATTAATAAATCATCAAACAACAAGTACTGGCCAGGATGCAGAGAAAAGGGAACCCTAGTACACTGTTGGTGGGAATGCAGACTGATGCAGCCACTGTGGAAAACAGTATGGAATTTTCTCAAAAGACTAAAAAGTGAACTGCCTTTTGACCCAGCAATTCCACTGCTGGGATTATACCCTAAGAATCTCAAAACACCAATTCAAAAGAATTTATGCACCCCCATGTTCATAGCAGCACTGTTTACAATAGCCAAGATTTGGAAATAACCTAAGTGCCCATCAGTAGATGATTTGATTAAAAAAAAAACTGGTGGTACATCTACACAATGGAATACTACACAGCAAAAAGAGAGAAGGAATTCTTACCTTTCGCAACAGCGTGGATAGAACTGGAGACTATTATGCTAAGTGAAATAAGCCAGTAGGTGAAAAACAAATACCATATTATCTCACTTGTAAGAGAAATCTAATAAACAAAATAAACTAATAAGCAAAATAGAACCAGCGGAATAGAATCATGGAACAGACTGACAGCTCTAAGAGGAGAGAGGGGAGGCAGGAACTAATTGAAAGAAGGGGAAGGGATTAGTCAAAGAACATGTATGAAGAATCCATGGACATGGACAACAGTATGGGATTGACCATGGAATTGGGGGGTGGACTCCATGGAGGGGGGGCAAAGGGGAAAATTGAAACAACTTTAATAGCATAAACAAGTATTTACAAATAAATAAAGAAGATTTAACAGTCACAAATATTTATGCACCAAACAATATAACAGCAAAATCTCCCAGAATTAGAAAGAGGAAGCAATATAACTAAATATAGCAAAGAATGTTAATAGATATATTTCAGAATATGACAGATCAAGAAGGAAAAAATTAGTAAGGCCATAGAGAGTGGGAGTCATTCAACCAAAAATTTTGGTTCCCTCCAAAAAAAGAATATGAATTTTTCCTCTTAAGTTTATGGAACATTTATAAAAATAAATGATATACTGACACAGGGGAAATTTAATAAATTCATAGTTTTAAAAGCCTTAGTACCTAACAATAGTACAAAAATTATAAATAAATAACAAAAATATAAAAATATCTTAGCCATATGGAAACTGAGAAATGTGCAGATAAAAGAACGAAAATTTAAGCCATGAATTATCTAAAATTTAACCCAAAAATTACTTTTTACTTTGTATTAAAAGCTATGAACTAAGCATAGATACATGGAACATTCTGACGGCTGTTGGACAGGTGGAGGATCAGAGGCTGGATGAAGAAAGCAAAGGGATTAGTCAGAGAATGTATATCCATAACCCATGAACACTGACAACATTATGGGGATTGCCTGAGTAGGAGGCTGAGTGAAGGTATGCAAAGGAGGAAAAAGTGGGGACAACTGTAATAACATAAACAATAAAATAAAAATAATTATGCTATGGATCAAAACCAGAAATGGAAGGGAACTATGTCAACATAATAAAAGTCATATATGAAAGACCCTCAGCCAAACATAATACTCAATGAGGAAAGACTGAAAGCTTTTCCTCTAAATCAGGAACAAGACAAGGATGCCCACTTTCATCACTTCTCTTCAACATAGTACTGAAAGTCCTAGCCACAGCAATTAGGGTCTTAGAAATTATTAGGCTATTAGCCCTGACTAGTGTGGCTCAGTTTTTTGGGTGTCCTCCCACAAAGCAAAAGTTCACCAGTTTGATTCCTAGTCAAGGCAAATGCCTGAGTTGCAAGTTCAGTCCCTGGTTGGGGCACATACAAGAGGCAACTGATCAATGTTTCTCACTCATATCAATGCCTCTCCATCTCTTTCTCCCTTCCTCTAAAAATAAATAAGTAAAACCTTTAAACAATTGTGGTGGGAGGAAAGTGGAGACAACCGTGCTTCAACAATAAACAAATATAAAAAATAAACTGCTATCAAATTTTAAGACAAAAAATTATTAAGCTAATTAGGGTATTATTTCTTATTAGAAAAAGAAATACAAGGCATCCAAGTTTGAAAGGAAAAACTAAATTATCTCTATTTACAAATGATGTGATCTCATATCTACAAAACCCTAAAGAATCCACAAGAGACTATTAGAACTACTAAACAAATTCAACAATGCAGCAGGATACAAAGTCAACACACAAAAAATTAGTTGTGTTTCTATACACAAACAATGAACAATCTGAAGAGTAAATTAAGAAAACAATCAATTTGTAATAACATCAAAAGATAAATTAGGAAATAATCAGGGAGGTGAAAGACTTGTATAATGAAAATTACAAAACATTGCTAAAGAAATTAAAGACATAAATAGAAAAATATCCCATGTTCAAGTACTGGAAGGCTAAATATGGTTAAGATTTCAATACTCTCCAAAGTAATCTGCAGAAACAATACAATCCCTATCAAAATCCTAATGACACTCTTTTCAGACATAGAAAAATCCATCCTAAAATTTACATGGCATCTCAAGGTACCTGGAATATCCAAAGTAATGTTGAAAAAGAAAAACAAAGTTGGTGATTCACACTTCCTGATTTCAATTCAGTCAGTCAATGAAAGAAAGCTACCATATGTGGAAATAATCTCTATTAATAATTACTTAATCTCAGCTCTGGCTGTGGTGGCTCAAGGGACTGAGCACTGGCCTGCGAACCAAAGGGTCCCCAGTTCAATTCCCAATTAGGGCACATGCCTGGGTTGTGGGTCAGGTCCCCAGTAGAGAACTCGTGAGAGGCAACCACACATTGATGTTTCTATCCCTCTCTTTCTCCCTCCCTTCCCCTCTGTCTAAAAATAAATAAATAAAATCTTTACAAAAATAAATAATCTCTATAATCTCACTTATATGTGGAATCTAATGAACACAATAAACTAATGAACAAAACAGTAACAGAAGCATAGATACCTAAAACAGACTGACAGCTGCCAGAAAGGGGTAGGAGATAGGATGAAAGATGGTGAAGGGATTAACCAAAGGACATTTATCCACAACCCCTGGACAGAGGCAACTATATGGGGATTAATTTAGGGAAGGGAGAGGATGGGGCTGGGTGTAGATGGGGAAAGGGAGAAAAAGTGGGAACAACTGTAACAGCATAAATAATAAAAACAAAACTAAAAAAACTTACTAGAAAGCTACAGTAATCAAAACAGTGTGGTTTTTTTTGGCATAAAGGTATGCTTGTAAAACAATGAAATAGAATAGATAGCTCAGAAATAAACCTTCACATATATAGTCAATTATTTTTTTGGCAAGCATTCCAAGATCATTCAATGGGGAAAAGGACAGTCTTTTCAACAAATGGTGCTAGGAAAACTGGGTATCCAAGTGTAAAAGAATGAAGTTAGACTCTTGCATAAAACCATATACAAAAATTATCTCAAAATGGATCAAAATCCTAAATGTAAATGTTAGGCCTATATAACACTTAGAAGAAAACATACAGCAAAAGCTTCATGATATTAGCTTTGGCAATGATTTCTTGTATATGACAGTAAAAGCACAGGCAACAAACACATAATTATTGGGGAAATAAAAATCATAATTACAATAACATACCATTTCATATCCATTAGGATAGCTACTACCAAATTAAAAAAAAGAACATAAAAAATGTTGGTGAGGATATAGAGAAATTGCAATCCTTGTACACTGATGGTGGAAAGGTAAAATGGTAGAGGCATTGGGGAAAACAGTATGGAGTATGGACTTCCCTCAAAAACCTAAAAAATACAATTATGATGTGAACTAGCAAAACCATGGCTGGGTAAACACCCAAAACACAACTGAAGACAGGGTTTTGAAGAGATATTTCTACAACCATCTAGAAATATTATTCACAATAGTTAAAAGGTAGAAACAATCCAACAGTTCATCAACAGATATGTGGATAAAGAAAATGAGGTATGAAGATATAATGGAATATTATTCAGGGTTAAAAAGTAAGGAAATTCTGACACACACTACAACAATGGATGAACATTGAGAATATTAAAATAAGTGAAATAAGCCAGAGATGAAGACAAATGCTTTATAATTCCATTTTTATACATTACATAAAGTAGTTAAATACATACACTCAGAAAGTGGAATGGTGGTTGCCAAAGGCTGGGGAAAGGGGAAAATGGAGAGTTGTGTGATGAGTATAGATTTTCTGCTTTGCAAGGTGAAACTAGTTCTTGAGATATTGAATAGATGGTGGTGATGCTGCACAATGATATGAATATACTTAATAGCAATAAAGTATACACTTAAAATGATTAAGATGGTAAATTGTTATGTATATTTTATCACAATAAAAAATTGAAAGAAAAACCATTTTAAAACCATGGGATAAGTATAGAGGATGAAAAACATCCCAATTTATTTGTTTTTATAAGCTAAATATAAAACATTATAAACACAAAAAAGAAAGAAATCATTCACTACACAAATGGAAAAATTCTAGATAAAATTGCAAAAAATAAAGTAGTTTATGAAAGACAGGAAATCTGGCAACATAATTTGTATTAAAAAATAAAAGAGACAATTCATACAATTATGTCAAGAAATAATAATGAAAAGATATTAGCCCTGGATGGGTAGTTCAGTGGATTGAGTGCCAGCCTGTGAACCAAAAGGTCACGGGTTCAATTTCCAGTCAGGGTACATGCTTGGGTTGCAGGCCAGGACCCTGGGTGGGGGCATGTGAGAGGCAACCAATCAATGTGTCTCACACACTGATGTTTTTCTCCCTTTCTTTCCCCCTCCCTTCCCCCATCTCTAAATTAAATAAATAAAATATTTTTTAAAAAAGAAAAGATATTAAATTCTGCAATCATTCCAGATAAAAACTCCAGCCCTGGCTGGTGTGGCTCAGTGGATCAAGCACCAGCTTGTGGACTGAAAGGTTGCCAGCTTGATTCCCAGTCAGGGCACATGCCTGGGTTGCAAGCCATGTCCCCAGTTGGGGGCATACAACTGAACAATGTTTCTCGCACATCAAAGTCTCTCTCACTTTCTTTCTCCCTCCCTTCTCCTCTCTCTAAAAATAAATAAATAAAATCTTTTTTTAAGTTTCATTAAAAAGATACTTTATTTTTTTAAATTTTACAGAGAGTAGAAGGGAGAGAGAGAAACATCAATGTGTGGTTGCCTCTCGCATGTCCCCTCTTGGGGACCTGACTCACAACCCAGGCATGTGCTCTGACTGGGAATCAAACCGGCGACCCTTTGTTTCAAAGGCCGGTGCTCAATCCACTGAGCCACACCAGCCAGGGCTAAATAAATAAAATTTTATTTTTAAAAAATCTCCAAGAAGAAATCAGAAAAAAATATACCATTCAATATAGCAACAAGAAATATAAAGTACCTAGGCATAAATTTAACCAAGGAGGTAAAAGACCTGTATGCAGAAAACTATACAACATTGAAGAAAGAAATTAAGGAAGACACAAATAAATGGAAGCATATACTGTGCTCATGGATTGGAAGAATTAATATTATCAAAATGTCCATACTACCCAAAGCAATTTATAGATGCGATGCAATCCCTATTAAAATACCAATGACATATTTCACAGAAATAGAACAGACATTTCAAAAATTTATATGGAACCATAAACAACCCCAAATAGCCACAGCAATTTTGAGAAAGAAAAACAAAGTAGAAGGGATCACAATACTGGACATCAAACTATGTTACAAAGCCACTATACTCAAAACAATCTGGTACTGGCACAAGAACAGAGGGAAAAAAAATCTCCAAAGGAAAAAAATAACAGAGGTGACATGGTGTTTAAGAGCAAAAGCATTAGAATCTACCTGAATTTGAATCTCAGCTCCAGTTCTTCCTAGATGGAAGTTTACTTTTTTTCCTTTTCTTTTTTAATTAAAACTTTTTTAATTGTTATTCAATTACAGTTGTCCCAATTTTCCCACTTTGCCTTCCTCCATCCATCTCCCCTCTGCCCACCCCCACTCCTGCCAACACCCCCCAACAGTCAATTCCCATGTTCATAGTTGCACTATTTACAGTAGCCAAGTGCTGGAAACACCCTAAGTGCCCATCGGTAAATGAGTGGATCAAAAAACTGTGCTACATATACACAATGGAAGTTAACTTTAAAGTAGGAATGATAACGATAGTTTTTCTATGAGTTAATACATGTGAGACACTTAGACCTCTGCTCTTCAGAAAAGCAGTACAGTATAATAGCTACCTGGATTCAAATCCAAGCTCACCCCTGTGAGCTGTGTGACTTCAGGAAACTTACTTAACCTCTCTGAACCTCCATTTTTTGTTTGTCTATGAAGAGGGATAATAATAAACCTACTTCTAATAAGACTACTTCAGGGGATTATTGTGAGGATTAAATTAAAGCTAAAAGTATTTAGGCCACTGCCAAGCACATGCTAAAATTTATGACAACGTGCTGCCTTCTGGGGTTATTTCACCATAGGTCCAATCACTCTGGCAACATGCTCACAAATTTCAACCACTTTAGTAGTCCCAAAACTGTGATCCCTGCCTCTTTTGCCCAATAAGGGCACCACTCTCTGCTTGGATTCTTCCACCCTGAAAAAGATACGCAGAGACGACACCCGGGTAAACATTGGGCTTAACTCATATACTCCCTCTGTCTCTCAAGGATTGCAGTCCCACTTTGATTACCATTAAATGCCTATAAATAGTTGTTTTTATATTGTGTAAAGTTTTTATAGTAGTTCATGGCAAGAAGGTAAGCCTGATACTAGCTACTCCATCATGATGAGAACTAGAAATCATGGCAACATTTTTTTTAAGTTTGTGAGGGAAATATGTATTCTCCAACACTGTGGGTAGAACTATAAATAAATAACAGCTTTTTAAATATAATAATAACAAATAATATTTATTGAGCTCATTGTGTTTCAAAAGTTTCCAAGCTATTTATAGAAATCTATTATCTCATTTAAATCTCACAAAAGTCATATGAGATAAGCACTTTTTAATTACAGAAGAGGAAACTGTGTAAGCCAGAGGAGATTAAATAATTGTCCATGGTTATAAAGCTAATAAATGTTGTAGACAAGATTTGAAACCCTACACTTTTATTCTGGAGCTCATGCTCTCAATCAGTGTACTATATTCTCAACCTAGATGTATGTATCAAAATTAAAATGTGCATAGCTTTTGGCCCATCAATACCACTTCTGAAAATTTATTCATCAGATGTAAAAGTCTATCAAGCTGTATGTATAAGTTTACTTATTGCAGCATTTGAAATACTTTTTAAAATATTGGAGCCAATCTAAATGCTCATTGATAAAAGAATGGTTGAATAAATTATAGTGCACTCATACATACTGTGGAATATTATATGGCTTTTAAATGACATTAATCTATGTGTATAAAATTGAGGATGTATAAGACATATTAAAGATGAAAAGCAAATTACAGAAAATTACGTATAGTGTGACTCACTACACGTACATAAATGACTTACCTAATTTATATCTCCAGCATAGACCTCTGCCCTGAACTTCAGACTTCCCATTCAATATTTCTTCTTAAAGTCTCAAAAGCACTGTAAATGCAATATGTCCAAAACTGAACTCGGAGTTTTCTATCCACAAACCTAATCGCTTCTAGTGTCTCATTTCCTAGTTAATGGAACCATCATACGTTCAGATATGCAAACCAGAAGCCCAGGACTTATCTTTGACACCTCCCTCTCTCTCATATCATTTTCCCACCATATGCTTTCCTCACACTGTAGCATATTCAGCCCATCACCAAGTTTTGTTGATTTTAAAACTAAAATATATCTCCAGTCTATACACCTATTTTCAGTGTGTCTGTTACCACTACTCTCAAGCAAATTCCCAGCGTCTCTCATTTGGATTGTTACAATACTCTCTAACACAACGAGTTTCTCCATATCAACTCTAGTCCACATTAATTTATCATCTACCCTGTACTGTGAAAGCAAAGAGAGTTGTCAATTTGGGGAGCTTTTTCTTTACTTGCTCTTGATCAGAAAACAGCACATTATCAAACCCCAGCCTAAAGGATTCAATGGCTTTTTGTTATTAAATGTAACAACAGCTGTAGTATCAGGGAAACATTTTTAGTCTTGAACTCTCTTTCCCTCATACACTCATTGTATCTTTTGCCACTGAGCACAGGAACTGCAACAATAAAATGCATTTTAAATTCTTCCTAAAGAGATATCCCTTGGTGGTTGAAGGTGAGTGGTTTGAAAGAGTTTATTTCTAGTGAGTCCTCTAGCAACCATGCCCTTTTTATTGTCTACATTTTGGCTACTACCTCAAGTTGTGCAGTAGAAAACATTTATCTTGCATGCAATTCACCCTGTATAAGTTATTAGTCTGAGAGACCCAAAGAGCCCAAAGATTATCCTACAGTTAGACTGGGCTTCTGACCTGGTTCCTACTTCTGAGTTCTTCCAGGCTCTCCTGATTAGGGCTCCAATACTCCTGCTAGGCTCAGCTCCTTCTCCTGGATTTCCATTAATTAATTGGTCAGTTTTCTACTACCAATAGAAAAGATCCCCCAAATGCACCCATTTTCTTGCTGAGCACTGAGAACAGACTGGCATGTGTTGCACTCTAACTTTCTAACTCACTAACGGAACATACACTGGTGTTAATTGTGTTTGACTCCTAAGGAGAAAGTTGTACCTTCAAACCAAGTCCAGTCTCTGAATCCTCGAAATTTATGTCAGTGACTACCCTTTCCCAGTGGGTGGGTTTCATGCCAGACCTCAGGACCTCACTGTGGCTTCCAGAACTTGAGTGGTTTCCTCATGACTTTTTGAAATACTGGTAAGTTCTAGGAAATGGGCAGGAGACAGAATGGTAACTATCACTTTTCTTTTTTTCTTTTTTTTTATTGTTCAAATGCATTTGTCTCCATTTTCACACCACCGCTTTTCCCTGCCACACCGACCCCCAACTCCCAACTTCAATCCTTCCCCATTTTGGCTTTGTCCATGGGTCTTTTATACATATTCCTTGATTTGACCCTTCTTCTTCTTTTCCCCATTACCTCCCTCCCTCCTTCCTTCTTGTTACTGTCCAATTCTTTTTTCTTTCAATGTTGCTGGTTATATTTCCTTGCTTATTTGCTTTTTTGATTATGTGCCACTTATAGGTGAGATCATATGGTATTTGACTTTGACCCCCTGGCTTATTTCACTTAGCAAATGCTCTCCAGTTCCATCCATGCTGTCACAAAAAGGTAGTAGCTCTTTCTTTCTTTCTACTGCATAGTATTTATTCCATTGTGTAAATGTACCACAGTTTTTTTGATCCACTCATCTACTGATGGGCATTTAGGTTGCTTCCAGCACTTGGCTATTGTCAATTGTGCTGCTATGAGCATTGGAGTGCATAGGTTCTTTTGAATTGGTGTTTTGGGATTCTTAAGGTATAATCTCAGCAGTGGAATCACTGGCTCAGAAGGCAGTTCCATTTTTAGCTTTCTGAGGAAATTCCACACTGTTTTCCACAGTGGCTGCACCAGTCTGCATTCCCACCAACAGTGTACCAGGGTTCCCTTTTCTCTACAACCTCACGAGCACTTGTTGTTTAGTGGTTTGTTTATGATAGCCATTCTGACCTGTGTGAAGTGGTATCTCATTGTGGTTTTAATTTGCATTTCTCTCATGGTTAGTGATGATGACCATCCTTTAATATGTCTCTGGGCCTGTATATGTCCTCCTTGGAGAAGTGTCTCTTCAGGTCCTTTGCCCATTTTTTAAATGGATTCTTTGTTTTCTTGGAGTGAAGTCGTACGAGTTCTTTATATATTTTCAAGATCAAACCCCTGTCTGAGGTATCATTGGCAAATATGTTTTCCCATATGATTGGTTCCCTTTTCATTTTACTGATGTTTTCTTTAGCAGTGCAGAGGCTTCTTATTTTGATGAAGTCCCATTTATTTATTTTTTCCTTTATGTCCCTTGCTCTAGGAGACATATCAGTGAAAATGTTGCTGCATGGAATATCAGAGTTTCCTGCCTATGTTCTCCTCTGGGACTTTAATGGTGTATCAACTTATATTTAAGTCTTTTATCCATCTTGAGTTTATTTGGTGTATGGTGTAAGCTGATGGTTGAATTTCAACTTTTTGCATGTAGCTGTCCAGCTCTCCCGACACCATTTGTCACAATAACCCAGACCCCAGAAGGGAATTTTCCCTGCCCTGGGGTGCCTAAGCCTGACTACTGAGAGCAGAGTGACTAATTTAACAATGGAAGGAGACAGCCACAGACATTATATTCCTGGAAGCTTCAGAAAGACTGCTTAAGGCCAGACAGGGTCAACAGCTGACATCATCAGAGGCAGATCCAGAAAGAAAAAACAGCAGTCTCTTACTTTAGAAATTCACACCACAAAGTCAGGAAGTCAAGACCGATCAATTTAAGAAGGAAAAACTAAGTCTCACAAATAATGGAAAGACAAAGAAACACCCTCCAGTCAAAAGGAAAGGAGGAATTCCGAGAAAAAGAACTAAATGAAGTAGAGGCAAGTAAACTCCCAGATATAGAGTTCAAAACAATGGTTCTAAGGAAGCTCAATGAGCTCACAAAGAATTGCAAAATCCTACAGGGAAACTAAGAGGAACATACTGCAAACTATATCAGCATGAAAAAAGACATGGAAAGTATCAATAAGAAACAAGAGGAAATGAAGGATACAATTTCTGAATTGAAGAACACAGAAGAAGGAATCAAAAGCAGGTTTGATGAAGCTGAGGACCGAATAGGCGAGCTGGAGGGCAAGGTAGAAAAAAGCTCCCAGAAAGAGCAA
Organism: Pteronotus mesoamericanus; assembly: GCF_021234165.1. Taxonomy (NCBI): domain Eukaryota; kingdom Metazoa; phylum Chordata; class Mammalia; order Chiroptera; family Mormoopidae; genus Pteronotus; species Pteronotus mesoamericanus. Next base: position 2,745,490 of record NW_026555150.1, read on the forward strand.
GAAAATGAAAAAAGACTCAAAAAGAATGAAGAGGCATTGAGGGAAATACAGGACAACCTGAAATGTAATAATATCCATATAATAGGGATACCAGAAGGAGAAGAAGAGGAGCAAGGAAGAAAGAACCTGTTTGAAAAAGTAATGATGGAAAACTTCCTTAATTGGAGGAGAGAAAAAGTCACACTAGCCCAGGAAGCACAGAAGGTCCTATTCAAGAGGAACCCCATGAGGCCCACTCCAAGACACATCATAATTCAAATGGCAAATATCAAAGACAATCAGAGAATCCTAAAGGCAGCAAGGGAGAAACAGGTAGTGACATACAAGGGGGCCCTGGTACGGCTAGCAGCTGACTTCTCAACAGAAACACTACAAGCCAGAAGGGAATGGCAAGAAATATTCCAAGTCATGAAAAGTAAAGACCTGCAATCAAGACTGCTCTACCCAGCAAGGCTCTCAATGAAAATGGAAGGTGAAATAAGGAGTTTCCCAGACAAAAAAAGGCTAAAAGAATACACCTCCACCAAACCAGCACTGCAAGATACATTTTTCATTTGACTGGATCAAGCTCTATAAAGTAGTTTTATTCAACCTTTAAGGAACCTCTGACCTTCTGATGCATTTAATAAAATATCAATGATAGTTAAATATGTACAATACTATTTTGCAGTTGTATGATTTTTACTTCTTCCAAGCATTTTTGCATTGTCATTGTTATTTACACCTGCACTGGATCTCACAGGCTTCTTGGAATATTGGTAGAGTAGGTATTAAGTGAATTTAAAATCCCTTAAGGGCAAGGACAGACTCTTACAATATTTGTACCTTCCCTAGTATCTAATAGGGTGCTTTTATACAAAGAAAGTCCCTAATATATAACTATTAATTTAATATTTTCCCCACTTTATTCAGATTTCAAAAGTAAGCCTCAGAGATGTTAAGCAACATATCTAAGGTCCCACAACCAGTTAGTTTGTTGCCCCTTTCCAGGACCAGTCCTCTTCCATTACATTACTAGTTTTCAAACTATGCTCTATGGAAATCTTAAGTTGGGCAAGAAGCATGTGAGGGATGCCAAGTGGAGAACACGCAACTGCTCCAATCAGAACATCTTTACATTCACCCATTTTACATGTTGAAGGGTTTTTTTGTCAGTTTTACTTAATTCAATTATTGTGTTACTATTTTTTCTTAAGTACAAGCAGTCATTTACTCATGCTAACTTATAATATCTTTTAGGTGAAAAAATATCATTCACTTGATGGTCATAACTGAAGTGAGCAAGAAGAGAGGAAATAGAAAAAAAGTGTCAAAATCAGTTAGAGCTAGTAGTTATGAGCAGGACCCACGTCCTCAGACCTTCAAGACAAGCATATGGCACAACTCCAGGTAACACCATTCACATAGAATGCAACAATCCTGCCCTCAGGATAAGGTCTCCAAATGCCTACAAAATCACTCATGAGAAATGCCTCTGTACCCCTGATAGACACTAGAGTGCACAATACAATTTTATTTAAGTCATTCACAGTTAATAAAAGCTATTGTTGAGGGTTTCATGATGACTACTGCTATTATTTTGGAATCCAATCACCTAACATTTTTTTTTGTTGCGTTAGTTACTATTAAACATTTCAAGCCCAGAAGGGAAAGAGGGAAATATGTTTATGAGTGGGGGCTGTGCAGGAATGAAGTATTGACATGGGTGGATCACTCCAAAGCAAGTGAAGATGACACAAATAGTCAATTCACAAAATAAGAATGTTGAGAATGCATACTGAAATGTTCCATATTACCACTAATCCATAAAAATTCAAATAAAATCAATGTGATTTTTATTGAGAGAATTAGCAAATATGTTTTTTTAGTAGACAACAGCCAAAATTGATGAGATCCAGGGAAATGTACACCTTGCACATTGCTTGTAGGAGCATAAATTGATAAAACTTTCCTGTAGGAACATTTAACAATAAGCAGCAAAAGTCTTCACATTTTGTCCATCTTTGGATTTTGCAACACCATATCTAGGAATTTATCCTGGAGAAAGAATCACAAATAAGAACAAAGATATAAGTTAATTGGGCTTCACTGCAGCATAATTTGCCATTGTGAAGTATTGGAAATAGTTTAAATAGCCAATTATAATGGATTAATTAAGTAAATTATCATACATCTATATATGCAGTTATTAAAAATAAATTATAGGAGAAAATTTAATGGCATGAAAACGGTTTACATCTTCTACATCTTTTAAATATATATTACATTAAAAAGCTGGTGGCAAAACATTATGCAGAGTGTGAAAGTTATATACACATACATACATAGTACACACACATTCATGTTTGTAGTAATTATTAGAATGGTTCATAAATGTTTTCATGCTCTCCTTCAAGGCACTTAACGTAACTGTGCTTCCACATCCCCTTTGATGTCGGGCATGGCTGAGTAGCACAAATTGGCACGTGGAACATTTAATGATCAGTTCTTCACTTGCCATGTACTCCTTTTCCTTCTTTGACAATAATGGAAGCATGTGTTGAAAATGTCTTCTCTACTTATTGTGCAGGAGTGGGTCCCTTCATAAATTATATAAATGTCTAAACACTATGTTGTGCACCTCAAACTAATATAAAATAATATTTAACTAGAATTGAAAAAAATAAAATAATAATAAAAGAAAAGGGCCTTCTATAGATACAAAGAGCAAATTGATGGTTGCAAGATGAAAGGGGAGGTTGGTGACTGGGTGAAAAAGGTGAAGGGTTAAGAAGTACAAAGTCACAATTATAAAATAGCCATGGGGATATAAAGAATAGCATAGAGAATATAGTCAATAATATTGTAGTAACTACATATGGTGTCAGGTGGGTATTCAACTTATTGGGGTATGACTTCATAAGTTACACAAATGTCTAACTACTATGCTCTATGCCTAAAACTAGTATAATATTGAAAGTTAACTGTATTTGAAAAAGGAAAAGAGAAGTGTCTTCTATAACCCTGGGTCTCTAAGTGACTATGCTATTTAAAAGTTCCCTGCCCACATATATAAAAAGCTTTCATTGTGTGAAGCCACTCAGAGATTTGGGTTTTTTGTTTGTTTGTTATCACAACATACCCTAGCCCATTCTGGCTCATTGTGTGTCTGTGTGTGTGTGTGTGTGTGTGTGTGTGTGTAGAGAGAGAGAAGAAGAAGAAGAAGTGGGAGGAAGAGGACTAAATGAATATATATGAAAATAATAACAGACTTATGGCTGATACACACTTACATATTTTATATGTCTTATAAATTTCCGAGTATGTAAAATTTTATATTAAAAATAATGTTTTAATATGTGTAAAATTACTTCTTCCTTTCTCATCTACCTTGTCTCTTCAAAAACTTCTATATATCGCTCTAGCTGGTGTGGCTCAGTGGATTGAGTGCCGGCCTGGGAATCAAAGAGTCACCAGTTTGATTCCTAGTGCAGGGCACATGCCTGGGTTACAGACCAGGTCCCCAGTAGGGGGTGCGCGAGATGCAACCACACATTGATGTTCCTCTCCCACTCTTTCTCCCTCCCTTCCTCTCTCTAAAAATAAGTAAATAAAATAGATTTTTAAAAACTTCTATACAATTTTCCTGAGCCCTTGAAAATAATATGAGCTGTGCGACCCTAGGTAAATCCCTTAGACTCCCTTCTCCTACCTCAATGGCTTCTACTTTGCAAGTTCCTTTGCACACTATACTCATCTTTCCTGTGTTTCAACATTCATATCTTTAGGACGGGGTACTAAACCTTCCTCTCTTTTCTCTCTACCTGTTTTCCCTAAGTGAGTTCATCCGATCTTCTGGCTTTGAATGTCATTTATACAATGCTGGCTTCTATATATGTATCTCTAGCCCAGACCTTTCCTCTGAGCCAGTATCCTCTGCAATTACTTACTTGACCATTCTACTTGTATATCTCACAAACATCTCAAACTTAACATGTCTAAGCAAAAATCTTGGATCAATAATCCCACTTCTTCCAAAGCCTATTCTTTGCCCACACTTTCTCGTTTCAGTTAAGAGAAGAAATAAGAGAAGAAGGAGGAAGAGAAGGAGGAGAAGGAGGAACAGTGCTGATGGAGGTGGAACGAGAGGAGGAGAAGATTACCATCTACCCAGTTTCTCAATGCAGAAGCCCAGGAAATGTATTTCCCACTCCCCTCTTTTTTCCCATCTCCCTGACATATAAGTCATTTTCCATGTCAGATATACCTATAAAATTTATCTATCTACTTCTCTCCACCAACATTGCTACTTTATTCCAAGCTATTACCATTTGTTGCCTGGATCACTGCAAAAATCTTCTAACTGGTCTTCAAATTCTGCTCCTACCCACCCTTCAACTTATCTGTATGTAGCAATAAGAGTGTCCTAAAATATAGGTCTTGTACTATACTTATTTAAAATACTTTAGTGGCTTCCTACTGCACTTGTAATAAATATTAACTCTATAGCATGCCGTACAGAGTTGTAATTGTTCCAGCCTGTGTTTTTCATGGAACTCTCCTCTCACTTATTCCATTTTAGTTATACTAATCCTCTTCTGGGTTCTCAAATATGCCAAACTTTTCATTGTGCATACTTTGCAGAGGTTCTTCCTTCTGCCTAAAAAAGCTTATTTCCTGTACTTCATATGACTGAATCTATCTCATCCTTCATGTCTCAGTTAATATATCATTACATCATATGGGCCTTTCCTGACCACCCCATTAGAGACAGAAAATATTGACTTCCCCCCTAACAATGACCCCCCTGTACTTTTTTATTACCCAGGACAGTACAATAATAATTTTGTTCAAGGATATGGCTGTCATGTGGTCAGTGGAGTTTGGTCCCTTCCCAGGTTTAAATGATGGATCATAATTGGTCTTAAACAGTCATGATCATATCTTGCCAATTTGTCAGTGAATGGTTTAGAGATGAGCATATGACCCAATACTCACCAATGTGACACAAAAAGAAGTTTTGGGTTTTTTCCTCAAAAACATTTATTCACAAAGATATATGCACACTTTTGTTCATTGCAACACCATTCACAGTGGCCAAGACATGGAGACAACCAATGCCTTTCAATAGACAATTGGGTAGAGAAGGTGTGGGACATATAAACAATGGAATACTATTCATCCATAAGAATAGATGAAATACTGCCATTTACGACAACATTGATGGACTTGAGAATATTACACTACGCAAAATAAGTCAGACAGAAAAAGCTAAGAATGATATGATACACTCACACGTGGGGTGAAAAAAAAAGTTCACTTTGGAAAGGTCCTTGCTGAGGAGGGACAAGGAGGGAGGGGGAGGGAAGGAAGAAGAGAAAGAGAGAAGACACCAATCAGTTTTAACTAGCTGCAGTATATCTACATATAAGCATTACCCGTATGCTAAGGAGGACAGAATAGAAAGAAGGGGGTCAAGATGGTGGCATAGGTAAGCACGACTTGCCTCCTTGCACAACTACATCAAAATTACAACTAAACTAGAGAACAACCATCACTCAGAACCATCAGAAATCAAACTGAATGGAAGTCCAACAACTACGGAATTAAAGAAACCACAACCAACCAGACTAGTAGGAGGGTTGGAGATGCAGAATGGTCTGGTCCCTCACCCACGTGTGCTGGATTAAAAACTAAGGAGGGTTATTTCTGAACGGAGGAGTCCTATACCCATACCAGGCCCCCAGACCAGGGTTCCAGTGGCAAAAAGATAAGTCTCCATGACTTCTGGCTTCAAAACCAGCAGGGATTGAGTCAATGGAAGAAACTTCTGGAGTTCCAAGTAGTTCCCCTTAAAGAACATACACGCAGACTTACCCAGACTCACTCCCTCTGAGCTCCAGCACTGGGGTAGCAGCTTGAAAGGCCCAGTGCTTATTGGGGTAAGCACTGACATACAGGAAGGAACTAAAGTATCTGGCATCAAGGTGAGAACTGGAGAACAGCGTTCTCCCAGACAGAGAGGCAGGCGGAAGCCATTGTCCCTTTTCTGAACCTTCCTCCCACAGAGTCACATAGTTGGCAGGCAGGTACCATATCTGAAACTCCATGAACCTGGCTAACACTTTTTGCCCTGCCCTGGAGATCGCCTAAGTCTCTGTCCTACCCAACTTACTGGCGCACCCAAGATAAGAATAGCTGGTCTTGGGTCATGCTTCAAAACTTCCTGAATCTTATCAAACAAGAAACAGCCAGCCTCAGTAACCCCCAACCCTCATACCTCTTGTTAAGTGGCCCCAGGCCCGGCACTAGCAGCAGCCAACCTAGATTCACAGCTTAGCTTTGCCTGGGAATCTGCAAGCCTAACATAAGTAGCAGCCTTCTTAGATTGCTTTACAGATCATGCAGGGAGATCCTGCAAAGAACATGGGTGGGGACTGACCTTGGACTGCACCACCTGGGAAACCCCAGAGCCTGTGCAGCCAGTGGACAGCTACAGACCATGGCAGAGCACCACAACCTTCCCCTGCACAGCTGATCCTCCACAGAAGACAGAGGTTGGTAGTCAGTGGTCACAGCAGGTCCTTGCAGCTGACTAGCTTGGGCAAATCCCTTCCATTGACTTGCCAACAGCAATGAAGTTTCAACTACAAGAGGAGAGTGTACTCAGCTTGCACAAAGGGTGCACCACAAGTACCCAGCTTGGGTGATAGGGGAGGCTGTTCCACTGGACCCTACAGGACACCAACTATATTAGGCTATATTACCCAAGACAGGGAGTCAGCATTTACCTAATACGTAGAAACAAACATGAGGAGACAACTAAAATGAGAAGACAAAGAAACATGGTCCAAATGAAAGAACAGATCAAAACTCCAGAAAAAAGAACTAAACAAAATGAAGATAAGCAATCTATCAGATGCAGAGTTCAAAACACTGATTATAAGGATGTTCAAGGAACTTAGTGAAGACCTCAACAGCATAAAAAAGGTCCAGTCAACAATGAAGGATACACTAATTGAAATAAAGAGCAATTTACATGGAAACAACAGTAGAGTGGATGAAGATGAAAATCAAATCAATGACTTGGAACATAACAAAGCAAAAAAGCAAGCAATCAGAACAACAAGAAGAAAAGAGAACCCAAGAAAGCAAGAGTAGTGTAAACATCCTCTGGGAAAACTTTAGGCATTCCAACATTCACATCATAGGGGTACCAGAAGGACAAAAGAAAGAACAAGAAATTGGAAGTCTATTTGAAAAAAATAATGAAAGAAAACTTCCTTAATCTAATGAAGGAAATAGACATACAAGTCCAGAAAGCACAGAGTCCCAAACAAGGTGGATGCAAAGAGGCCCACTCCAAGACACATCATAATTAAAAAGCCAAATGTTAAAGAGAGAATCTTAAAAGCAGCAAAGGAAAAGTAGTTAGTTACCTGTAGGGTAACTTGTCAGCTGATTTCTCAAAAGAAACTTTGCAAGCTAGAAGGGATTGGGAAGAAATATTCAAAATCATGAAGAGCAGAGATCTACAGCCAAGATTGCTCTACCCAGGCCAAACTACTATTTAGAATTGGAGGGCAGATAAAGAGCCTCCCAGACAAGAAAAAACTAAAGTTCATCATCACCAAACCATTATTATATGAAATGTTAAAGGGACTTATTTAAGAAAAAGATCAAAACTATGAACTATAAAATGGCAATAAATAAATGTCTATCCACAATTGAATCCAAAAAAAAAAAAAACTAGGCACACAAGAAAAACAGAGACAGAATTATGAATACAGAGAGTGTTTTGATGGTTTCCAGATAGGAGGGGGGCATGAGAGAAAGGGTGAAGAGGTGAGGGGGTTAAGAAGTAGAAATAGGTAGTTTATAGAATAACCATGGGACTGTAAAGTACAGTGTAGGAAATGAAGCAGCCAAAGAATTTATATGCATGACCCATGGACATGAACAATGGTGGGAAGATTGCCTAAGGGAGGGGGTTGCTGGGTGGAGGAAGATAGAGGGGGAGAAATTGGGACAACTGTAATAACATAATCAATAAAATATAATTGAAGAAAAAGAAAGCTGGAATGTGCCTCAGTCTGTCATAATAATTACATTGTGACTGTGAATTAACCCTCGATCCTCCTCCTACCTCCCAACTACTTATTAGTGAGATAATACATCTCATATTATTTGACCTAATTTTAGTTTGATTTTTCAATATTGGCTGTCAAAAGTTGGTGCTATTCTTTATTCTCTATTGTAGCATCCTTTTGGTTTTCTTTGTTAAACAAATCAAAATGAGATGTTATCATATTTGTAACTGATTTCTTTTGTATTAGTTTAACATACATGAAAGCAGAGTTCATTTCTATCATGTTCACCAACACCTCCCACAGTATCTGGCACATAGTAGGTGCTCAGGGAATATTTGTTAAATACATGACCAAATATCATACCCATAAGGAGAACCAACTACTTAGTTTAGATAGTGATTGTTAAGGTAGAGAATATATACAAGTGCTAAGAAATAAATTATAATTGTCCAGTGAAAATAATTTCCCAAGGTATCTTAACAGCTGATGTTTTAACCTTTAGATTCAAAGAGATGCAATTGGAGAAGATAGTAAAATGGAAGGCTGGAAATTTTGGTTCTAAGAGCTCTTGTAAATCTTCCATGCAATCTATGCCTTATCATACCAAGGAGGCCAAAAACAAAAGATAATAATTTCCAAACCTCTGCCACACTAAAGTGAGTTCATGTTTCTGCCTGGAGCAGATCAGACACATAACTTGGGTTATTTTACTCCTTTACTCTTTGATTAACTGTGTTATAAAAGGCTCTTTTATTGCCTTTTTACAAATTCAAGTAAATCTGAGATGATGGCACAGTCCCATAGAGCATGTCATCTAGATGGTGGCAGCAGACATACCCAGGAGCATTATAGGTTATCTAACTTTTAAAGCTCTGATCAAAACAGGCGTTAGGTGTTATGAGCCAGGTCACACTGAGACACCATATCTTCTAACCAAAAACTTGGGAAAACTCAGTTTTCCCAGGTTCCTGAATTCCCCCAATTATCACTGCTCCCTTGAGCTAACAGTTATGTCTCCAGAACTCTCCTATTTAAATATGAATATATTATGTAGAGAGGCTAATACATTAATTTTTCAACATTCACTTTTGAACATAGGGCTAAGTTTTGAAGGCATGAATACTGTGGAGAACAGCTAAGCTCTAGTGGATGTGAGAAAAGAAAGAAAATTCTGGACACGAAAGGAAACATGGGCACTGGAAAGCTAGACAGAGATAGTAAAGGAACTGAAGAAAATACCAAAAGAAAAAGCTAGTAAAGATCCAAACAGCACTGATTTTCCCCTGGGTCCCAGATAACCCTGGTACAAGTTGATTGCGAATTCTGATGAAAACCTGAGGGGGGCAAATATACTTTAGTCTCTTATCTGTCTCTTTATCTGTAAAATGAAAGCTGAAGAAAAATATGATGATAGATGATAGCAGCTGTATAAATAGAAAGGGAGATAAAAGACTAATGGAGGAAACAAACTAAAAAAGTGTACTTTTCAGAGGTCTGGTATCATTAGGGCTAGTCTGGAAAAATAACCTGGGTTAAGGTGTGATTGACCAGAGTAACCAAATTTCCTAGATTTGCCTAATTTTCTGGCTTAATTATTAATAGTATCCCCTCCACTCTTGAAAGTGTCCCAGGTTAAACTAAATAATATGGTTGCTCTTATGAAAGACTGGTGACAGTGTCATGTGGCTAGATAAGAGGTGTACTGAGTTACTAACTGCCTTCAGGTCTCAAGGCCTGAAGTGGCCAGTCTCCCAACTTGTTGACTCCAGTTCTGAGGAATGGCCTGTGTGCCATGATGTAGAAATGTAGAAGTGTACTAAATACAGGCATTACCACCATTTTAACAGAGGGTGCCCCAAAGGAGAAGGTGAACATGGGGATTTCAGAAAACACAAGACCAGTGGTGAAAATACAAGGGAGGGTGAAGTGGAAATGCTAGAAGCTCCTCAACTCACACTGAAAAGAAGTACTCACCCCCTGCCTAAGGGCTGCACCTGATCTTCGTATCCAAACAGTTGTCATGCCCTCCATTGCCACCCATAAAGGAAATAATGCTTGCTCTACACAGTATCACTCAGCCCTGAGCTAGGATGGCACCCATCTGATGGATCTGGCCAGGTACTTAGAACTCAACTTCTTAAAAACAGATTGGTTCTCATGCAATGCTGAGTCTAGAATTCAAGTACAGTGACCAAAATAATAACAGCAATAATAATAATAGCCTTTGCACAAAGAAAATACAATATGAAAAACACCTACTGCATCTGATGTGAAAAAAAATAAACATTTGATTATAAACATTGAATTTCAGTTCTCATCTTACAGCACCAGAGAGGAAATTGTAACAAAAACGATAACTTGTGTTTTCCTTCCCAAAGTTTCTGTTCCCATTCAAACTGCACTAAATCTTTAGAAACATTGCCTTCTGAGCCTAAAACCTATTTTCCCACCCAATTCTCATCTCTCAGTAAATACTTGTAATGTATCTGGGAAATAAAAGACATAATTCCTTTTTCAACATATGAAAAGGCATTCATTTCCTGTGGTTGAGGGGATGAGTTAAATGCTACAAAGAAATCAGAAAAGAGTGGATGGGAGCTTCAATGTAGCTCCTTACCCCTCTGGCACTTTTATTACTCTGCCACAGCACCAATGTGTGGGAAAAAACCCCGAAGTTCTGGCTTCTTGGCTGCTCCCAGAAAAAGCCAGCAACATACACTGAGGAGCGGGTAAAGAGAGAAAAATAAAAAAGGTAATCAAAACCTTCCCACTGCTCCTCTCCCTTGCCTCTAAAGCCTTCACCAAGAGGCCCAGATTCGGCTATTCTATCTTCTGTTGTGTGCATAGAGAGCAGGTAATCAGCAAAGCTAATCAAAAATGCATTCATTACAGCACAGCGGCAGTGGATGAGAGCAACTGCAGCTTTCATTTGGCAAGTGGTTTCTGGACTGGCACAATCCAATCTTCATAACTCTTTGGCAAATGTTTTTTTTTTATCCCCCTGCCCTCCCCCTCTCTCCCTACCATCCTTGTCATCTTTGCCATGCTCAACTCTGCTTCTCCAGTAAAGGTAATCTGATTCATACACTTAATGTTTTCCCCTCAATCACCACAACATTGCTCTATAAAAGCTATTTTCTGTCTAATAAGTCCTCTGAGTGTTTTTAAAAAGGTGTTTCTTCATTTAAAAAATACATTTTTTCCTTTGTTTTCAGAGTAGGAAGCCATTGCTTGCCAGGGCTAAACAAACTCAAATGCTGACAGATTCTGCAAATGTACAAGCCTTTCCTGCTTGTTCAACTTAGCAAAATGTACTCTCTCTGAGTCTGCTAGAACCAAAACAAGCTTGGAAGAAACTGTGCTAAAATATGCTGATGGGCCTGGAGCTAATAACAATAATAGTTAACATTACTGAGAATTTATTACATGCCAGACCATTCTGTGCTCTTTAATTACCTCATTCCATCCTCACAATAGCTTTGTGGGGTATGTGTTACTATTATCGTCCCATTATACAATGAGGGTGGTGAGACCCAAGAAAGTCATATTACCCTAATACTAGTTGTGGGTTGAGGATTTTGAACTCAAGGAGAGTGGTCCTTGCTCTAAACCACCACCATGGCTCTGAATGAAGAAGACAAATATACCATCATACACATTGTCTTAACCCCTCTCAGACAGTAAAGTTAACCTCTCCAGTGTATGTGGTCATCATTCAGTAAGTAACTATTTTCTGGGACATATAAGCAGTACTTCCTTTATTCCCTAAAATAATAAATCTGATTTAGCTAAGGTGGAGGGAGAAATGTATAAAAACAAAAGTCTTCCTCAAGTCTTTCTTTGCCCCAGTCAGTCTACAGTGCAGGTTGAGTGGCCACTGAGTATGGCATAGAGGCAGCTATCTGCTCCCTGTGCCTTTGAGGAAACACAACTAGTTGGGATCTTAAAACATACACATATACACCCAGTGTGACATGGAAGCAGGTGGTCATAGGGACTTCCTGAATTTGATTTCACTTCCACAATTTTGAGCTATGTGATCTTGGGCAAGTCACTTAATTTCTCTGTGGGTATCAGTTTCTTAAGCTATAAAGTTGAAATAATAATAGTATATAACTTATAGATGACTATGAGGATTATGTGATCTAATGTATTAAATCACTTAGTACATGCCTGGAACATAGCAAGTACTTGATAAATAATAATATCATATTATAATCTCTTTCCCATTGACATAAAATTTGTAGCTTATGTTATATATTCAAAACTTCAATGAAGAAGAGAATGGTGGTAATTTGAGAAATGGGAGGAAAATAATACACACACACACACACACCCCCCCCATATGTAATGAAATATATAAATACCATATATTGAATGACATTAACATTTTCACTTTATCCTGGATAAGTTCGCAAAATTTTGATCCTGCCTCAGAAGTATACTATGAAAAGATACCATATTTGAATATTAGGATTTAGAAGCAGCCAGATATTTCCCAATTTAAGCTTTTGTTACAGGGAGATTTTGAAAAATAAACAGCCTTAAACTTCATCTTTTTATCCAAAGGAGCCTGCCCTCTAAATTATATGGGACTGTGTGTATTTTTATTCGTACATGTAGGAAACCACAAAAATGACAAAATAGCTGATATTTTTCACTTGAAAAAATGACTCACTTCAAGGTTCCTTTAAATGGCAAGCATTTGTCCTGGATCTAAAATAGGATCCAATTTACCTAAATCCATTTTCCACACAAAGTTTTATATGTATGCCCAATGCATAAAGCAAGACTTGCCCATATTATAAGGTGTAGCAGCAAATTGTTGATATCCATTTCCACTGTGTCACCATTTGCCACCCAGCCATTTATCATTCAGTGGCCAGCTACAGACAAAGTCAACCAATCTGCATGTTCTCAACAAACAGGAAATGTTATACTAACTCAGACATTCAATTCTTCTCAACTACCATCCATTCTTTAACGGTAACACAAGGACCACTTTCTGCCAAGTAAGTACCTTGTGGAATATACCAACCACTTATCCAACAGAATCCTGAAAAGATGGGAAGGATGAGTAAATTTTGACCATGAGGATGCGAGAAGATAAAACTTCATTCTCTTTTTCTCCCACCAGATCCACCCTCCACTGTGCTCTGCACCTCAAGAGGCCTTGTCCTAAGGATAATATGTGTCCACTGCTCCCTAAGAGTTTGCTGAATGTAATCAGCCAGACAAAAGGGCAGTTATCTCTTCTTTTCAGTTCATCCATGAAATCAAAAACCTTTTCTCCCTTGTATTCCTCCTGACTCATGAACCATAATATTAAACAGAGCACCATTGGATCTTGTTGGGTTTTTGGGGGGATTAATTTATGCATTTATTCATTTGAAAAAATTATTTAGCATCAATTATATTCCAGGCCTTTTTCTGGGTGCTAGAATTATAGCAATAAACGAACCAAACTCCCACTCCCACCAAAAAAAATCCCTGCACTCATAGAGTTCACAATCTTAAACAAAATTAATAAAATATCTAGTTAAAATATGAAGTTACAGTGTGTTCCAATACAAATGAAGTTGGTTCTCTCAAGTTTTACTCTCATTAGGAAGATAATAAAGTAATTTTAATTTATAAAAATTGACTAGTTTGGAAATATTAGCATTCCATTTATTCATGTATTTATTTACCACACTGTTCCTGATTCCAAGAAAGAATTTGAGGGAACCTACAATGAATGACACAGGAATTTATTGCTGTAATTTACTCCCCATAAATCTAACTAAAGCAAAAGCCAAGTGATGCACTGAAGGAAGAATGTAAGATTCAATAGTCAAGACACTGGCTTTCCGCCTGGGTAATTTGTCTACAATTATTGGAAATAGGCACAAGGTGATGTTAATGAGGCCTTAGTCCAGGGGTGTCCAACCCTTGACCAGAGTGACACATTTGGCCCAGGATGGCTTATGAATGCAGCCTAACACAAAATTGTGAATTTACTTAAAACCTTTTTTTTCTTTGCACCTCAGTTTTCATTAGTGTTTGTGTATTTCATGTGTGGCCCAAGACAACTCTTCTTCTTCTAGTGTGGCCCAGAGATGCCAACAGGTTGGACATTCCTACCAGGACTATAACCATATCAGATGAGCAGACTGATATTGTAGGAATGATTTACCTGAAATGAAGGCACTCTGTACTTCTCTAACCACAAAATTTTGTTTCACAGAACTCTTGTGTCAGAATTCATGATTAAAGAACTTAGGATGCTTTCACGAAACTTCATAAGAAGGTTGAGATCTTGAATAAGCCCATCAGTGCCCTCATTTATTTAATTCAACACACCTTTATTGAGAAGTCTCTGGGTACTCAACATTATGAAAAAAATTAAAACTAAATTCATGTTTACAAAAATATACAATTAAGGGAGCATCCTAAGTAAAAGGAAAAAGCAGTAACACTTTTTACATTCTATATTATTAATAATGGGAACTATGCAATTACTTTCCATTTACCATCCCTTTTTTGATAGATACTTTTCAGGGTCCCTTTCCTTTAAAATTTATATGAAATGATTCTAATCTTGGTTTGCATTAAATATGGGGATAATAATAGCACTTACTTCAAATAGTTGATGTAAGGATTCAGTGAGACAATGCACTTAGCAGAATACCTGGCATGCGGTAAGAAATATGTTAGTCATCATGATAATTGTCATCATCATCATGGTCATTGTCTTCATCATTGTTTTTATTTATTGACTGATTTTTTAAAGAAAGAAAGAGAGAAAGAGAGAGAAACACCAATTTATTCTTCTACTTAGTTATGCATTCATTGGTTAATTCTTGTATGTGTCATGACCAGAGATTAAACCCACAGCCTTGGTGTATTGGGATGATGCTCTAACTAACTCAGCTACCTGGCCAGGGCTTGTCTTCATTATTGGTATCATCATAATCATCACCATCAGAAAAATAATACCAAGTTAGCCTGTATCTACCAGAAATTTGAGTAAAGGTAATTCAGAATTGGGGAGGAGTTACTGCTTTCCCTTTATTAGCAAAATGTGGTAATGTTCTAAACTCTTAATCAGAACTTTAAGGAGGAGGAGACATTTATTTGTTTTTGCTTTGTTTTGAATTTAAAAGCCTTGCCTCATGAGGATTTCTCCAGTGTGGTACCTCTGGATATAGAATGATCTCACCCCCAGGGAACTCAATTTCAGTTTAGATAGCAATGTAGGACCACTCTTAGACTGGCCTCTTCCCAACATAGAATGATTTTAAGTGATTTTTTTTCTTCTTTTGTAACATAGAACTTCTCTTGGGACTGGGGCTACCCACAGAAGGAGGCCAAGAGTATCAGTGAGAAACAGTTTTCAGCCTCCCTTGAGGAAGCCCCTTCACTTTCTTTGGACCTGTGTGCCCCTTAGTGAATGAGGTTTCTCCTGGGGACTTGAAATCAAAAACCCAGGAAACTGAGGTGGTATGCTCTTCATACTGCCCAGTCTCCTCTAGAGCAGAAGTGCCCTCTGGGCCAGCTTTATTAGTATGACCTGTGCAATCATACAGGGTCTCATGCTAGAAGGACCCTGTGCTTGCTTTAATGACCTGCTGTCTCTGTCTTGAAATTCTTAATGTTTGAACAAGGGACACTGCATTTTCATTTTGCATTAGACCCCTAAAATTATATAGTCAGTCCTATTTGAACCAAAGAGTTTCTAAACACTGAGTGGCCCTTGTTCTTAATTTTTCTCCTTTCTGCTGTTACTTAGCAGAATTCATCAAACTCCCCACCCTTGAGTCCAACTAAGTGATGGTGGCTCAGTGGACACCAGCTTTCTGACTAACCTCAGCTCTGAGGTTCACTGTAGAGGTATTTTCATAAGTGCTGCTTCCTCCCCTTTAATATTTTCTCTAAACTAAAAGAAGTTATAATAATGATAACAATAATATTGTGTGAAACACTGATGACCAGTAACAGGCCCTGTAGGTACCTTTGCAGTGAATTAAGACAAAAGAGGCAGCATAGGAAGTCAGAAAGCCTTGACTTCTGTGTCCAATTTGGGAAAGTGACAGGCATTCTGCTCTGCTTCAGTTTATTCACCAGTGAACTACTGCCACAGAATGTCTATAAAAGTAAAAGAAATAGAAATAGTCTTAGAAAGTTCACATTTCATCATTTCTATTACTTGAACTAATCAACTTCAACAACCTGAATGCCATGATATTGAGTAGATCGCCCTCTCTCTCTCCACCCTTCTCTCTCTCCCTCGCTGCCTCCCTCCCTCTCTCCTCTCTTCTTATACAGCAATGTAAATAAGATGTATTCCCAATTCACAGATCTCAAAACACTGAGGCTGAAAAAGTGTAATTTGGGCAGAACTGCAATTAGAATCCAGGTTTTCAGTTACCTGCTCCAATATCCATGTTTCTGAAAAAGTATGTGTAAACCATTTGGATTTTTTTAAACCCCTATTCTGAGTACATAGAAACAGCGTTTCTCAACAGTGGCACTATTGACCTTTGGGACTGGCTAATCCTTTGTTGTCAAGAGCTATCCTGTACATTGTAGGAGGTTTAGCAGCATCTTTGACCTCTACCCACTAAATGCCAGTAGCAACTGCCCTGCCCCCAACACAGGTGTGATGATAAAAAATGTCTCCAGACATTGCTACTTGTCCTGGAGGAGAGAGAAGAAACACATCCAACTGATACCACTGCACAAGAGCAGTTCACTAGTGTAAAGGAACTCTCTGGTAAATCCTTTAGTGAACTAAAAAACTCTCTGCAAATTTGTATTTCCACATACTGGATTTTCCTAAACTAGGAGATACCTTATTTTCAGAAGAGAAAACCACTGATTTTGGTTGTGTGGGTAATCACCTAGAAAAATGTAGAACAATTGATACACTTTTGTTTTCCCTCAAAATATTATGTCCATGGAAGTAATGTCACAAAGATTTGAAAGAATATTTACAGTGCACATATCAGGACAGATTAAACCTTAGAAATCCAAAAATTCCTCTTAGAGATTTAGTTACAGTCAAGTATTCTAAGATTGAACTGTTTCTAGTTTTCATTCTCCTAGATACTCTGAATTCACTTTTAAAGCAGGAAACCCAGAACTTCCTATATCTAAAGGAGTGTTAAAAAAACCTTATTCTTCAAGATGGCTAGAGTCAAATCCCCACTTGACAGATTAGGAAACAGAAATTAAGAAGTAGAAGTGACAAACAAGCAGACTGCAAGTCTTTTTATCTGGTCTTTAAAACAACCCTACAAGATACGCATGCCTCAGCCAAATGGAACATACAGTTTATCATCCAAACTGGGATAATTCTGAAAGTGAAAGGGGGCACTAGTAATAGCTCTTCTGGGACAATGGGTATAAAGTGAATTGTCCTGGGAAAACCAGGGAGCATGGTCACCCTAACCTTAGGTCACTCACAGAAACATACCATTACAAAATATCTGCCATATTAGTTAGCCCAAAATCTTAGTGGCTTCAAATAATGATCATTTATTATTTATCACCCATGTGTAGGTTGGCTGTCATTCAGCTGATCTAGACTGGGCTCAACTGGGCAGCTCTGCTACAGGCTGTAGTAGGTGAGATGGTTCTGCTTCTCACTTCAGGTCTGTGAGTCAACTAGAGCAATTCTACTCCACATGTCTTTCATCTTCCTTGGACCAGTAAAGTAGATGATACATGTTTTTCTCATGGCAATGACACAGGTAAAGATGCCAAGCAGAAATGCATGAGGTTTCTTAAGATATAGGCTTAAATTGGTGCTCTGCCATTTCTACCCATATCCCATTGGCCAAAGAAAGTCATGAGGCCAAACCCAAAGTTAACAGGCAGAGAAATAAATTCCCCACAATGAGGTCATGATAAAGGTATGCATACAATAAGGAATGAATAATTGGAGCACTTATTTTATCTAACACATGTATTTCACCCATCCCAATTCCATTACTACCACCACCCCACACACATACACACATCTCGAAATGGGGAGGTCTATTTGACTTGATATGATATGGCATGATGCTGATTCAGTTCCTGACATACAGGCATGTAAATTTCAGAATCTAGAATCAGTTTCTAATTTTCATAAGTACTCCAAAAATGGAAGCTTTCCCATTTGAGTATAAAGCATAATTCCTCAACCAGTTGGCACCCAGAATTCCATAGTAAAATTCTCAGATGTGCTCAGACATACAACCCATCCCCAACTAGAACAAGAAGGCAGGGCCAGTTTTAGGTTTGGTGTTAATTTCTCTTTGACTTGTCTGTGCTGTTTCACAGTGACAGTTTCTAACCTTCCAAGAGGGGTGCAAAAGTTTACATTAATAAAAATATCAGCAATATTTCTTTTGGAGGCAACCTGAAATAATTCTCAATAAATTAACACTTCCCATCAGAAGCTTTGCAACTTATAAGAATCTCACTTTGTAAGAAGTGGGAAGCCCTGTGATTTCCATCGCCAGTTTTCAAGCCCATTCAGAGCCCGTCAGGGGATAACTACTTTCTAATATAAACCCATCCCAGAGAAATATATTTGTTATGCTTCAATTCTCTGACAGCCTGAAGAAGACTCTGACCTGGTGGATAAAGCCCTAGCAGGATAAGAAACTCCATTCCCCATCCCTTGGCTATGTAACATTGGGCTGTTCACTAAACCTCTCTGATTTCTCTATTTTATAACCTATGGAGTAACACCATAGACCTCTACTCACCTGAGGAAGATGTGTAAGAGTATTCACTAGATCATTGCCTAAAAAGATCTAGAAGCTTATTTGCCTCTACCCCAAAGAAAAGGAATTATTTCTATATTAATTTCTCACTCTGGATACTCGATATAACATGACTCTCTTAAAAGCATAATTAAATATCTGGCAGGTGCATCATGAACTGAATTTAGGGGTTGAATTACTAAAATAACAAAGGGTCTTACCATTGAACAATCTACCTCTAATAGACCAAAGCTAAGATAATTTCAGCAAGTCATCAGGGGCCTGTAGACATTTCAAGAGTAAAATTTTTACCACCCACAATTCTCAGGGAGCAGGTCTTTAAAAACAGGAATTTTTGTGGTTATTGTGGTTGTTTCCCAACCACAATACTTCTCTCTCCCGCTGTGCACCAGTTGTGTGGTTTGGTGAGAGGTCGGGGAGAACTGACTACTCCTTATACTCAGCTCTGTAAATGGGGCATAATCTTGTCTCCAGATGCCATGGTGATTGATTCAGGCAATTCAGGTCTAAACATGACATTATTTGGCCACGGTATTTGATCATGAATCATTATGTGATTCAGGTTGAACCAATGATACAAGAAGATGCAAGGCAGATGTGAAAACAAGAAATGCTACAGACATTTTGCCAGCATGTGGAAAGCAGAAAGGAGAGAGTAAAAGAAATTATGTCTTTGATATATATTTTTAACTAGAGTCTAATCTACTCTCAAGCCAGTTCTACTTTTGTTCCTTCCACTTATGTGAGCCAATGTATCTCCCATATTGTTTGTACCAGCTTTAGTGGGTTTTGTCTTACCTGAAGTATGAAGCGTCCTAACTGATACAGGAACTGAATGAATCAATAGCATGATCACTAGCCCTAAGAGTACCTAAAGGAGGCAGTGTTAAGGTACTTAGTCCAGAGAGAAAAGGTTGGAAGAAGGGTACTAAAAGTAAAAGATCACCTCCAAGTAATTGTGCCCCCAAACAGCTCCTAGAGATGTGTTCAGGGCAAAAAAAGAATTCCAAACACCTTTACTATCTATAAAAAGCAAGCCAATCTGAAAATAATTTGAGATAACCAATTGCTTCCCTTGTCACTGTTTACTTGATGTGACTGTCTTCCTTCTGGAAGTTGCCATCGATCCATTTCTGGGAACAATTAAACCGAAGTTCACAAGGCTTCTCTTCTGACTCATATTTATATTCCGACCAGAAGCAGTTCCAACCAAGGCCATATCTGGAATCTCAGCTCCTCAGGGATGTGGATTGATATCCATATAGAGGATTTCTACAGAGGTTTCTGGAGGGTGTGGTATAATAAAGAAGATGGAATAATAGAAAATTAAGATGAAGGACCCAAGCTTTCTTAGATGTCACACCCAACCAGTCTCCTGATATGGCTGGACCCTATTCTTTCCAAGGAATCTAGGAATGGAAGTAAAGAGACAACCACAAAGAATTAGTAGCACCTAGATTATTTCCTTGATTACAGTGTAGGCTGAGGTTTGGACAGTTTTTCTGATCCTAAAATAATCTAGCCTCATGGAATCATAAAACCAAGGAACAGGAGAGTAGGAAGAGTCCTTAGAAAATACCCTGTTCTATCTTCTCTTTGTAATGGCTTGAGATTGAATCTGGGATAAAAGAAGTTCCTTATTCAGATACTTAAACAGCTTCCTCTGTACAGCTCTGGTACCTGGTGCTTACTGTTTTTACAGCACTTACCAGGTTGCATTGTCATCGCCAGTGAAAACATCTGCCCCTCCTCCAAACTTGAAATGCATTGAAAGCAGAAATTGTTTTGCGTCTTTATTCCCTGATGCCTAGCAGAATTTGTCATAAAGCAGGTGGTCAAACGTTCATTGAAGAAATCAAAGTTTCAAGTAAAACAGTGAGGAAGTTACCTTTCCATTAGGCAAAAGATATGCAGGCATTTTATTGCCCGTAGCTTTACTGTGCTTTGCAAATGTTGTGTTTTACAAATTGAAGACAAGAACCACCCCACCCCACCCCACCCCCGCCGCCACCAGCAAAAATACTATGACTCGCTTTATTGCAGTGGTCCAGAATGGAAAATGCAATATGTTTGAGGTATGCCTGTAGTATCTTGGTTTCATTACCTTTAGGGGGATAGCATTTTCCTTCCAATGAATCAGGATGATTTGTATCGCTATTTTGCTTATTTGCAAGGTATCAAGTTGGCTAGTATGAGGCTCTATGTACGGTATAGATCCTCTCTCCAAACTCTACTGGCTGGCAGGCAATTCTTTCTGCTTACACAAGTGTCCTTATCCCAAGCTGGAAACAAAACGAAACCTCATGAACAGAACTATTTTCACTTTTGTATTATAAATCTTAAAACGTTATATTTTCATGCTGCCTCAACATCCCCACAAGTAGGCTGTGAGCACCTCACCCTGGTAATCAGGTAAACCTGTGTGATAAGGCTAGCCCCTGCTACAAGATCCACTTCTTGCCATCCCCTGACTGTGACCTAATGGCATTCAAATGTACCATGAAACCTTCTCATGTCTTTTGTTTGTGTGCTCTGTCCTGACCCCAATAAAGACACTTGCTCATAGGGGTGCTCTCTCTTCCCCTTCCCTCCACTCCCCTCCCCTCCTGTTTTCTTCTCTTCTCTCCCCTTTTATTCTTATTCTCTCTCTCTCCCCTTCCTTCTCCTCCCTCCCCCTTTCTCTCCCCCACCTGCTTGGTTGAGCTCACTCACTTGGTGCTCCCTCCATATGTACCCCTTCATGGCATAGGGTTATCTGTGAATATAGTTAACTTTGTTTTCCTGCATCTTTCCGGCATCACTTCTTGTGTCCTGGCTAATCACCTAATGAAAGAATAGAGAACAACTCCTCAATAATAACTGCAATGAATTATTTTATTGCTGTTTAAAGTGTACCATAGAGAGTGTATTTAAAAGTGCAAACCATGGGTCCTAAGACTAAGCAGGTAATCCTCAGTCTGGACTTGGGCCCTTGTTGACAACTTCTGCTGTCTGTGATGCTGCTAGTATAATCTCTAGCTCTTCACTGGAAAACCAAAAATGAAGTTCAAAAAGTGGCTCAATGCTTTCATGGGTGAGGGATCAATTGCAAAAGCATTTTCATGTAATATACAGGCTTTTCAAGCAACAGCAATGTGCCTGGTTCACCACTATGTCCCTGCTGGTTCAGATGGGACTAGTCCAATTCTGCCAATAGCTGCCACTAACAGCTAAAAGTTGAAAGAGTGGCAGTAGATGAAAGACTGGGAAATAGGTAGTAGGTAGAGGAGACTGAAAACAGAAGGGATGGGTGCCATTTACAGTACTGAATTCAACTGAGGATTTTCAAGTGCAGAGGCACTGAAATGCCTTTCTTCCTCTCATCTTTTGTAATAAATTCACCTCATTAGTATTCAAGCCAAATTACAGTGAAGATGGCCACAATTTTTTTTGTCTACCTCTTCTCTTGGTTGGCTAAGCATGGATGGGAACCTAGCTGCCTTCAGGAATGAAGTAAAGTATGCTGAAACCCACCCACCTCCACCCAAAATATATTGTCCATCTGCCCTGGCTGGTGTGGCTCAGAGGGTTGGGCACCGGCCTGTGCACCAAAGGATTGCCAGTTGTGTTCCCAGTCAGGGCACATGCCTGGGTTGTGGGCCAGGTCCCCAGTGGGGGGCACACGAGAGGCAACCACACATTCGTTTCTCTCCCTCTCTTTCTCCTTCCCTTCCCCTCTGTCTAAAAATAAATAAATAAAATCTTTTTTAAAAATGTATTGTCCACCCATCTGAAATCAAGACTGAAATTATTGTTATTAAAGTTATTCCTTTGGATCAAGGCATTGAAGGTTCCTATTAAAAAATGCAACTATGTTATCTCAAAAGAGTAACAGTAGTGCCTGGCACAGAGTTCTCTAAATGTGTCATTTTAAAGATTAAATTGTCACTGCCTATGGTTAGAACCTTAGTAAAGATTCATCTACCAGGTTCTCTTCTGTCTGCTGGGGCTGTTAAGGAGCCACAGTGGGAAGATTTTAATGTGGAACATTCGCAAAGACTAGGTAGCAGAGTCTGGGGTTTGAATGATGGTAGAGAAAGAGAAAACTGACAGCATGAGGAAATTTTGGGGACAAAAGAGCACTTTTAAACAGTGAGAAAGAGGGAAGAGAATTTGAAAATTAACATTTATTGATTCTTCTGTGAGTCAGGCACTGAATTAGATGCTTTCACATCTACCATTTTATTTAATCCTTATTTAATCCATAATCACTTTATAGGGAAAATATTAATACTCTCATTTTGCAGATGAGAAAACTAAGGTTCAGATTAGGAAAGTACTCAAGGTCACACACCACCTATATGTGATAGAATATAGACTTGAACCTGTATCTGTTTCCTAAGCCTATGTTCCTGAGCCATGCTATCTCACATTCGTCAAGGGTGGACCAACCTAGTCTCTGCTACCCACTTTGCCCTGCTGCTCCAACAACTTGCAAGTTCAGTCTTGCATGATCCCCAGGTATCTCCCTCACTCCTAGCCATGGACTAGCAAATGGAGGCAAAAGATTTCCATGGGCGATTATGTATGGAGAGACTTTGCATTATTAAATGGATAGAAAATTGGGAAGAGCCATGAACCATTATTCTAGGTGCCCAAGGATTTGGAAACTTTCTTTTCCAGACCCCAGCCTATGTCATGCCAAATCCAAGTCCCGGAGTAATCCGTGTACCAGTTGGGCCCCTGAGTCCTGCCCCATGTCTTCTGCCTGATGTGTACCAGTTTTCTGTACACTGGCAGCATGTCCACATAGACTAGGAGAAGAAAATATGAAAAGGAAAATAGTTTATGGGAGAAAGGATAAAAACTGTCACTTCCAGGGTAACTGATGTAGGCGTGAAATACTTGGAAGATAAAGAGGCTGCTTTTTCCTCACCACTGGAGAAATGAGCTAGGGAGAGGACTGTATAGACAAAGAGGTTCTTCCACAAGATGTTATAAAGGGAACTACCACCCAACTGGGATCCAGCTGCACTGCCTGACTTGGAAGGGTCTTTCCTCCCCTACAGCCAAGAGTAAAAGAAAAGTGGGGGAGAATTGATAGCCTCTGGAGTCATTAGTCAGGGGCTTAGGCTGCTATGTCCAGAGGCAACACCAAGGGAACAAGGCAGCTAAAGACAGTTTCCTTAACCTTAACTTTCAATCCCCATCCCATTCCAGCTCATTCTCACATCTCTCTCTTCCTTCATCAGTGAGATTGAGAGTCCTTTCATTAACCTTTTAGTTACCACCTCCAGGTAAAGCAGTCAGCCCCACACAGTCCATCATTGTCCCCTCCCCTCAAGCCTGGCTTTGTACTTGGGAATGGGAGGTACTGGCTTCCCAAATCTGTGAGGGTTGGGGGTTTGTTCACTGGCCCTTGGATTTCTGCTGTAAAAATTGAGCGGTAGGGACCGGGCATGCGCAGCATCTTCGGGTACATTGTGATGGGGACTGCTTCTGCGAGTCTCTACAAAGACTCCTGAGTAACCGCTAACCGCCCCTCAGACCCCCCTTCTTTAAGACAGACAAACAAACGCAGAGACAATGCAGCTTTTCTTTCTTCCTTTCTTTTTTAAAGGGCCAGTTGCAGCTTGAAAGACTGGTCCACTTGAGGACTAGTGTATTTCTATTGATCCCATCTCCCGTGTTGACAAACGCCAGCGCCAAGGCTTTGCAGTCCGTGGCTGCAGTTTGCAGTAGAGCTAAGCGGCGTGCGGCTTTAATTCCACGTCAGATCAACTTTGATCGATATCCCCCTACCGGCCCAATTGGAAGAGCCCAATTCACAGGCGATGAGCCTTTTCGCTGCTCCCTTATTTTTTCCCCTCTTCAGACCCACCATCTTCTGGGGGAGAAAAGTCTCGGATTTTCTTTATAATTTCCTTCTCTCTCTCTCTCTCTCTCTCTCTCTCTCTCTCTCTCTCTCTCTCCCCCCCCCCCCGTTTGATTTTTGTTTTTCGGTATTTTGTCATTTTTGTTTTGTTCTGTGTTTTAGGTCTCGGTCTCTCTTTCACTCTCTCTCTCTCTCTCTCTCTCTCCCCCCGCCCCCCCCCACCCCAGTGATAGGGGACAAGATCGCTTTGGCTAACCAAGCTTGCAGCCAGTGAACCTGCTTTCTAGATTGGTGTGAAGACAGAAGTGAGGTGGGGGCGGGGAGGGGGTGTGAGAGAGCCTAAGAGCAAGAAGGAGCAGAGAGACACAGAGAGAGAGCGACAGCGAGAGAGCGAGAGAGAGAGCGAGAGAGAGAGAGAGAGAGAGAGAGAGAGAGAGAGGGAGGGAGGGAGAGAAGGAGAGAGAGAAGGAGAGAGGAGGAGAGGAGGGGAGAGAAGAGGAGAGGAGAGGAGGTGGAGGAGGAGGAGGAGTGTAGGGTGGAAAGGAAGAGTGAGCGAGAGCAAGTTGAAGGGAGGGGGTTGTAAGAGCCAGTGAATTCTTTTTCTTTTCCTGTTATTATTTTGACGACTCCGGAGTTGCGCCCGTGCTCTAGTCAGCTTCGTTTTAGGCGCAGCATGGCTAGGCAGAAGAAAATGGGGCAAAGCATGCTCCAGCTGGTCTTCTTTTTAGTCCTGGGTCTTTTGGGTCATTCTCACGGAGGATTCCCCAACACCATCAGCATAGGTAAGAGCGAGCGAACCAGCCTTTCGGGCCGGGCTCTTCTGCACCCGAGACCACAGCCCTGGCGTGGCTACTGCGGCCGCGAGTCCCTGTCCTGCAATGCCTGGGGAGGGGACTGGGGACGGGGACCGGGCAGGAATCTCCGGGATTTGAGCTCCAGAGAGCTGGCCGGTGTGGGGAGCATCAGGCATAAGAGATAGGTCTCCTGGAGCTCGGAGAGAGTGGACTGCCACGTTTTCCGAGATGTGAGGAGCAGGGGAGGCATGCAGGAGGCTGGAAGGCTGGAAAGGGACGAAGAGTCGCGGCTTTTCGGCTCGCTGCTCTGGACTTTGCCATAGCTTGTGTGCCACCGCTGGAAGTTGTCCCATGGTGATGCCTCCCGTCTGGCCGCGCCAGGGCGCGTAACCCAGCCCGGGGCGCCCCGTCCCGTGTCTGCGGAGCCCCCCCTCCCCGACAGCCTAATGCTGGGGAAGTGGAATTCCACTCTGGATGCCCCAGACCTGGGCAGCAACCGGGGGCAGAGTAGGTGGCGGATGGGATAAGAGGCAGGGGTGAGACAAGGAGCTGGGTGAGGAAGCGCGAAGTCACGCAGACCACGAATTCATGAATTGCCGCTGTGTCTGTCTGGAGCCCAGTTCGCGAACACTGGGAGTTCTCTCAGCTTCTGTCTGTATTTACAAGTCGAGAAGTTAAAATTGTTACCATCGTTGAACCAAACCCTATATTGTCATGGTTGGAGGGGGTGGCTATGAGGAACAGGATGGGTCACCAGGGAAAATGAAATTGTTTTTCTTCCCAACCTTTCCCTTGGAGCCAGGAAAAGACGAACCTGCTTGTGGATATGTGCGTCGGAGTGGGTTGGGGGCGCGGGCAATGGAGAGGAAGCTACTGCCTAAGAACAGCCAAGTCCCACTCTTGGTTTCATCGTCCTACCCCAAAACAGCCTCCCCTTCCCTCTTTCCCCTTTCCCCCTTCTTTCTAGTCTCCAGCCAGCCTCTCCTCTTCACTCTAGAGGAAAACCAGGTTTCTTGGCCAAAATTCAGTTCACAAGAGTCTTGAAAGACACACAGGTTGAAAATCAATCTTCATCACACCCCGTACCATTGAGAGGGATCTCATATCTGCAGTGCTCTCAAATTTCTAACCCGACACAAGCCAAATCTCGGTTCCTTTTGCTTATAGGTGGACTTTTCATGAGAAACACGGTGCAGGAGCACAGCGCTTTCCGCTTTGCCGTGCAGTTATACAACACCAACCAGAACACCACCGAGAAGCCCTTCCATTTGAATTACCACGTAGATCACTTGGATTCCTCCAATAGTTTTTCTGTGACTAACGCTTGTAAGTAGATCTGCTTTTACTCCCTCTGGGACCCTGCGGACCTCACTTGTATTCTGTGGGACTTGGGATCTGCATACATGCTGGGGAGGGGTGATAGCCTCAGTAGATATTTTAGGGGCGCTAGTCAATCCAGGTTTCATGCAGCATAAACCAACTCCGAAGGATCCTGCTGAGAGAGGGAATTAAGGCAGTGCAAAAACTCTATCATGAATAATGTTTGATGCAAAAGTTTCATTTTCCTCCTTGCTAAACCGGCAATTCCTCCCCCACACCTTTTTTTTTCTTTTGACTGAAAAAAATGAAAGAAAAAAATAGCATGGTTGTTCAGGGAAATTTCTTCAGATGAGATTAAAAAAAGAAGCCTCTTGATTGAGTCAATTCAGGATGTGCATTACTTGACTGTTAAATCTGGTGCCTGACTGTAGAAATGAGCTGAATTTGACAATTGCCAAATAGATAGGAGCCAAATGTGAGAAATTCTGCAAACAAATGACCTTGAAGGACAGATCAGGCTTGGTTGCCTGGCCTCTTTCTGTCCTAGAGTATCACCTTTCTTACCTAGAGAGCTCTGATAGCAACTGATAGGACTACAAACTGATTACAGATGATGAACACCTGGAAAATTGAGATGGGGAAGACAGTGCTCAGGTGACTATTTCGAAAGGTGCTTCTGTTTTGTCTTTCCTACTGTTGTTCACCCCGCTCATTGATAAGGACAACACAGTTTTTAACTTAGAGCAGAAGGCGGGGAGGGGCGGGGGAAGCTTGTAGCAGGCAAATATGAAAAAGAAGGAATTTCATTAGCCTCAAAACCATACCTAGTTGTGCCATGTTGATTGTTCCTCTGGAAAGGGGACATATTGAGAAGTAAAATCAAGGGAACCCAAATGACAGTCGGATACAAGTTTTTCTTGAATGGAATGTTTTATGTGAAAGACTGATAATTTTTCATCTAAGCTTATTGTACTAAAAGTTTTCACAACAATGAGGCTGATGATGGCATAAATGTGTTTTGCTTTTATGGCTTGTATAGTTTGGAATTTTTGTTTTCTGACTTTCATTCAAGGGAGAAGTTATATTTGTGTTCGGTTGTGTGAAACTTTATATAGGACTGAATTCAAAATCTTCTGCCTCAAAGGATATGTGATTTCCAAAAACTGTTGAAAGAGTCTCCAAGGGCACCAGTTCCTTCGATTTTAAGACTTAGGTCAAGAGGATGTGGGTGAAGTATTTCGCAAGAAATGTGACAATATTAGCTTTAAGAAAAATTTGGCTGAAGGTACAGATCCTTATATGAACATGTTCTGAGATACTCTGTATTTGATGTTCTTTGGCTTTCCAACATTGACAAAAATAGGAACTTATTAATTCCAGCTAAGTGTGAAAGTTACAAAATGTCTGTCTATACTTTGCATCTTATTTCAGTAATCCCAGCCTGTCTCTACATTACTTCCAGCACAAGCTGATTCTTAATCCTGCAGCACTGTGGTCTTGTCAAGGGGCTGAAGCTCAAAATGCAGCTTCCTAAGTATTAATAAGAGCAAATTTAAAACTAAATGTATGAAACTATCAGGATTTATTATAATTGATAACAAATAATATTTCAATTCTAGATCTTTTCCACTGATGAGGACTGGAAAAAGAGTGCTAACTGACTGCTCAGAAATGATTGATTTCCAAGGTTTTTAGTTCTTTTTTTATGGTCAAATCAGATTGACACCAGCCAGCTCAGAGCCATTGAAACTTTACTCAAGGAGCAATCAAGAAATGATCATTGTCATGTGAAAAGCTCAGGTTTGAGAACAGGCAATAAGTCATCCATTTGATGTTGAGTTGCCTTAATGCTTTACCTCTCAGGGAGGGAAAAGAAACTGGTCCCCCCGCCTACCACACACGCACCCTAAATCCACAGCCCTTCTGCTAACAAGCTTACAAGGCCAGGCTATAGGTTCAGGCTTCAAAGTGTGGGATAAGAGGCATGGCTCACTGGGCAACAAGAAAGACAAAACAAAAAGGTGACTTTGCCTTTAGTTATGCCAAATACATACATATGCACACACTGACACACACAGGAGAAATATCCAGAAACCAGTGATGTGCACCCAGCTGCCTGTTGCACTCTCAGTCTTCACATCTCAGAAGACAGAGGAGGAAAGCTGTCATCTTCTCTGGTCCCTAAAACTGTCCTTTCTGAATGTCACAATCATTGAATGGGGGCCAGATCTTAAAGCTGTCTCCCAGCAGCTGCTGCCTAGTAGCTTAGTATGAGAAAGATGACTAGTACAACCACAGTCTAATAGTCTTTGAATGCAGAAAACAATCATTTCACAGGGCCAGGAAAGTCCTGGAAGTGTATCTCATATCTTTTGGGCCTTGATTGCTCTTTTTCTTTTGGAAGTTGAAGATTACATATTTCAGGTATCCACATACAATACTATAGTTCAGTACTAGAGTCTGGCAGGTGATCCCAAGTTCCATTCTTCCAATTGATTGCACTATTTTGCAGAGAAAGGAGCCCTAGATCCCCTGGCCTGCCCCTCCTTGGAGACCTAGGGAGAATTTGAGAAAATCCCAGTTAATTCCAAATCGGGTCACCCACCTCTCCTATCTAATTCAATATGGAATAGGATGGCAAGAATTAAAAAAAACTTTCCCCTGTTCACATTCAGAATTCTTAGCTGCAGCTTCGTCTAGAACTGAAATTGATTTCTTCCCATGATCTTCCCTGTGACCTCAATTCTGAGGCAGGCCCAAACTTTTGAGGGCATAGTTATGTGGGTAAACAAATACTCAAAGAATAAACAAAGGGTAATGCCTTCTGTGTGTCCCTGCTCTGTGCTCTCCCTCTGAATCCTCTCCTCCAAAGTATTCTGAAGGTTTCCTTGCAAGGAATCCCATGCATCAGTTATTTAAAGACTTTTCTTCACCAGCCATCTTTTTATTTTTTCCACAACTCCCGAGAGGTTTGTTTAAGACAGACTCCAACTTCATTGTGTCTTAAGAGGCCAATAAAAGCCTCTCTGGTTTTGAACGGTGGTTCATTTGGGATCTCAGCTCAGAGGTAAATTGAAGTTTATCAAAAAGACTTATCTGACTTGGAGCTCATGTTCCCATTTCATAGGAATTAATTGTTTGCTACTGTACTTTTCAATTTGGTGAGATAATCCCAGAAAGAAGGATGGTGTGAATAATATGATTTCAGGATACATACATTCGTACACACACACAGACAACCAAACATGTAAAATCAGTATACATAAAAAGAGATGTACACACATTTTAAGTTACATGTCTGTTCTTTAAAAAAACAGATTTGATCATCTTAGGGCTTTGGAAGATGTGAAAACACCAGGGGACTGCTAGGTCCCATTGGTGTGGCTTGGGTGCCCTGATTCCTCAGGAAACACCTCCAATTCCCTTGAAGTCCCCTTCTGTGTCTTGCTGCTGTGCACTTGTAGTGCACTCCACACTACATCGCCCCAGCCTCTGCAGTGTCAGCTCATTAGCACACAGATCTCATATTCCCTCTCCGCACTGTCATTGCAAAAATTGCTGTTGTACACCTTTACAGCCAACAAATGTGCTCGTGGATTACGCACTGTTTGCAAGAAGCAAGGAAAAGGCAAATGTAACCTTAAAGGTTATTCACCATGGAATTGTGCTCTAAATGCTTTGGCTTAAATAAAAATCTGTTGATGGAGGTGCAAGTAATAATGGGACTAAGAGTGGGACTTGGGAGTGCAGGCTGTAATGGAGCCCTAGGCAAAATCCCTTGTGCTGGCTAAATCTAACTCATCAGATGCATATTTTTATTTTATTATTTTTTCTGAGCCATTTGAAATATACCCGCTAACTGAGAGCATGCTCCTTTTATAACTGAGCACATTTGCTAACAGGTGTACTTAGCCAAGACAGGTTTCTGTCTCTTGCCCACAGTCACAATCTAATTATCTAATTATTCTAATTGTCAGGATCCATTTAACTGTTTAGGTCCATTTGAGAAGGAAATGTCTCCCCTGATCCTATTCTCTGCTCTTTGGTGGGATTTGTTTTGTTTTCGTGTTTGCCCTTTTCATGTAATCTTATGAACCAGGGTGAAGATGTACAGTATCAAATGGTTCTTCACATACTAACCAACGTCTACTGCTCCAGCTCCACCTCCCATCCCCATCCTTGTGCCCTTGCTGCTCTCCCTCTCTCCTCTGTCTGCTGGCCAGGCTTCAATAAGCTCACTGGCTTAGCTCACTTCTCAGCCCCTCTGGCCAGCTGGCTTAACCCACTGAAGCAGGAAGAGGTCGCCTCAGTGGTGTCAGTCAAAAATTTAACTCTCCTTCTCACAAGGTTTATTATGGGTTTTTTATGTGGAGAGGAGGGAAGACAGTGATGCTGTTCATTTGGGCCATAAAAATAGATGGCAATCAGCAGGTTGTAAAGGTGAGCTTCCAGCAAAGTATATTACCTCCCCTACAAGGCAGCTTCCTGTTGATCTTCTAAGGGGGTTGGGGGAGACAGGAAGGGTTTGTGGGAAAGGAACAAAGAAAACTATTTTGTTCTCCCTGCTTACTGCAAAATGAGCCACATTGTGTTTTCTCAGCAATTTTAACTTTTTTCCTTAAAATGAAACTAGTTTTCCACATCCCCTACTTCTGCCTTCATCAGAGGTTGTTTCCTCAATGCTGCATTTCTCTCCCTACCCCCCAAGATTGAATGAAAATAATGGGGGCTGGTTCAGATTTTTATTATATATTTTTGGCCCCTGATATATTTTTAAATTTCATTATTATGGATAGTCAGAGGTGATTGGCTGGTTTCATTTTAAGAGATTGAAAAATAAATGAAGCTGCTGAGGCGTTGTTATTAGTCTTCCTTTGTGAATAAGAGATTTGTCATTTTTATACAAGTGGTTAAAGGACTAAAAGGAAGCATGAATTTTAAGAGAGGGCCAGAATTTTAGAAGATAGAATTCATAATTTTGGGGGAGAAGAATACCATGATTTTCAGATGATTTAATTTGAAACTTCTTAGATTGACACTGCATGTATATTTGAAAAAGCTTTCATAAACTTTATATCTTCTCTAAGGTCAGGAAAATTATCTGCATACTTTACCAGATTCATTTGTAAAAATCAAGGTTCGACTTTCTTCCTTTGGCTTTAATACTTTGGGTCTAAACTGATGAAACATCCACAGGAGGATGCAATTAAAACCCTAGGTAGGAGCAATGGGTACTCTTCAGCAGGAGTGGAAGTTGCAGTTGCTCAAACACAGAAGGAACTCCCTCCCTCTTCAGAAGATGTCTGGGCTTCAGGCTAAGAGTTACAAATAGTCTCAGTCTATGTGTGGGATGAGCCATTACCTAGGGCAGCTGTCCCAGAAAGGGGTCAGTACTTGGCAAAAGGTTAGCATGAACAGACTTTGTCCTCTTCACACCTCTGCCTGTCTTATCTTGCCATTATTTTCCCCACCTGCTCTGTCTGCGCAGCTTATACCTCTTTGCTGGCCTCTAACCGACTGGCCCCTGATTCTGGCATCCCATCCACAATAAACTTATCTAGGGATTATTTCCTACCCTGGACTTTCCTAGACCTAATGCTCCTTTTGCATCAGAATAACCTTGTTCCTGGTCCATCCTCCTCAAGGCATGCATTCTACTTCAAGGGAGATAGCTTTTTAAAAATCTGGTATAGGAATCTAGCTGAAAGTATGTGATAAAGAGGTTAATATATCTAACAAGGGACTACTTGCTGTGGAAACCCTAATGCCTCAATTTTAAGGAAAGATATTCAAATGAGGGTGTTTCTGGACATGATGCACAGAGTGGATATTCACTCTACCCAAACCAAAGATTGGGTGGCTTTGGTCATGGGAGACTTTACAGGCCAAAGTTAAAAGTTACCTGCACATGGTAAGTTTAGTGTATATACACCCAATGCAGAGGGCAGTTGCCCCTTTACCATGTTGAACTTAAAAGCCTTTGGGGTAATTTGGAAAGTAGTAAAAGTTCATAGGGATTCATTTTCTTAAGGAAGTAAATTTGTACAGCTTTTTGTACGTCAGTCATGCCTCAGAAAAGTGACTTTTGAAGAGTGTAAACTTTTATATGTACTACAAAACAACAACAGGTTGTTGGAAAGTCTGAAGGTGCCTATGAGGGCACTGGCAGGAGATGCACTGGCATGAAAAGGTGTCATAGAAAGGGAGATACATGATAAGGAAGCTAAATCTCAGACTGAGTTTCCTTTCCCTGTGATGGCTTGTAGAAATGCAATGATTACAAGGCAACGTCCCCCTTAAAGATGCTTAAAGGTAGCTTTGGAGGGACATGGAAGCCTAGCCAAGTAGTGTTTTCTCCAACTCCCTCCATCCTGCTCTTATCTCAAGTGTATGCTTAGCTTCCTTCCCTCTCAGTGGAAATAACCAGAATACTCTCGGCTGGATTTCCGTTTGAGCATTGGTCAGAGAAGTAAGTGTTTACATACCTCAGTCTTGACCTCCCTTCTCAGTTCCTGACTGCCACTGGTTTCTCTAGCAATTGTCCTCAACAGGACAATCATTCGTCCTTATTTGGAGGAGGCACAGGAGCAAGAATAAGAAGGAGTAGAGGAAGCATAGCTGGTAATGACCCCTTAAGCCTATGGAACACAAGTCAGTCCAGAGCAGCACTTCTCAGACTTTCATGTGCACATCAATCACTTAGCGATCTTGTTAAAATGAGCATTCTGATTCAACAGATTTGTGAGGGGGTCCAAGAATTTATATTCCTACCAAGCTCCTGGATGATACCAATGCTGCTGGTACTCAAACCATACTTTGAGTAAGTAGAGTCCAGAGCAGAGAGACTGTGATTACCAAAGAAAATGACTTTCCCTGACAAGCTCTTACCCACCTTCTTGCTTCCCATAGAAGGTTCTATAAGAGACATTTGGCTCATTCTGACTCAAGTACGTCTCTACCCTATTCCCAACACCATTTTTCCCATTTCAGCCATGTCTGTAGGTGGCTCGATATGTCTGATGAGGGCATCTACTTAGAGTTGTTTTTTTGTAGGGATTTGAAATGAATACTAAAAGACAGCCTGAGAGGGGAGGTAGCTCATGATGACAGTATCTTGGCTTCTTGCTACACCCCAAAGTGTCCCTTTTAGAAACAACTTGCCCAAGAGAGCTAAGGTTGGCATACAGTTTCAACTGCCTTTCCAGTTTGTTTCTCTGGGTCAAGGCATGCCAGAAGGAGGCATACAGCATCTGCTCCTCAGCTGTCTGTCTTCCCTTAAACAGGGTTAGAAACAAGAAGTACTACAAAACCCAAATTCTGTCTGGCTCCCTAAGAGCCAAAAAAAATTGACTCCATTTTCAAGGTTGGTGCCAGACACTCATTGTGAGGTAGAGAGGAGGGAAGAAAAGCAGTATCAGTTTCAATATTCCTGTGGTGGGACTGTTCCAGGGGAGTCATTAAGAGCTTACCCAGTGCCATTTGAGGAATACCAAATGGCAACTTATTACTCAAAACATTGCCCCCCATCAGTCTAAAATTCCACAAATTCTTTTGTATTACCACTGCACTGAAGGTCCATGCTAAAATGCAAGCATGCTATCTGGAAAGGAATGAGTTAAAGTCTTATCAGCTATTAATATTTCCAGAAGAATTCTTCCATCAGATTACCACCTACTACCTTGCAGGATCCTCAGAGAAGGCTTTCTCAGACAGGTGAGTGACCCAGAGCAAGACATCTGCCCAAGGCAGTGTGGCACCAAATGGATGAGGGGCATTCAGGAGACACCGGGAGACTCCTGAAGATGAGGAAGAGTGCCTCAAATACACTTCACCTATTTTGCAACATATGACCCTCATGGATAAATTCTGGTAATTTATTGACTAAGATTTTAGTTGCCTTTGACCCTTCAAATCAACCCTTCTTATGTAGTGGGTCTGTTGCCTCTAGTGGGCATGATCATTTGCTACAATTAAATCTTAGCATCTGGATTCCCGACAATTACTGTGGAATATTTTCAGAGGTAAAAATAATTTTGTGATGGGGATGGTGAGGTTTTTTAATTTAATCTTTATTGTATTTTCCCATTACCATTTTGTCCCCTTCTATCCCCTTCCCCCTAGCAATGTAGTGAGGATTTTTTAACCTTTAAAAAAATGTTGCAATCAAAAATAGTCCCCTTTCAATTACCCATGATTGGCTGATCTACCTTGACAATTATCATTGCAACCAAGGCCCTCCTCCTTGCAGCTGTCCAAAAAGGGATCAGAACCCAGCAATAGATGAGACAGAAATGGATCAAGCCCCAGCTCACAGAGGAGTAATTCAATAGATATGGGTGAGTCTCTGTGGGTCAACAATTTTGTAAATTTGAAGTACAAAAAACATTGACAGTCACAGTCAACCAGAACCTGTAACACATTCTCAAATATTCTTATATTTCATTGCTATTTCCAAAGCTAAATTTTGGTTAGTTTGAAACAGTGTTTCTTGAATTGGACCACTTGCATCAGAATCACCAAAGATGCTTATCAAAGAATGAATTCCTACCTCACACTCCATATATATGTATCATATCATAAAATGAGGATAGGCCTTTTAAACAAGCTCTATGGGTAATTATAATGCTCGCTATTTGGGAATCACTTGTTCACTGAGACTTGGCATTGCAAATGGAGATATGTGGATTCAGACTCAATATTTGTTGAGAACCCACTAAACACTGGGCATTGTACAAGGTACTTTCACATATGTCACTTCTATAAGTAAGTGAGATGTTGTTTGCCCATGCCAACTTAGTGAGTTTGGTTCTCAGATTGAAAATCCAAGACTTGAAAGAAATGAGATTATTCTCAAGTCATAGTCTCTGAGGTAAACAAAGCAAAAATTCTCTTTGAGATGGTAATTAGAAATAAGGAAAATATTTTCATTTTGACAACGCTTCTTCCCTTCTTCGCTTTTTAGCTAATAATTGGTCCTTAGCCACGCTATAAACTAGATGTCATGGTAAATGCCAACCCATTTATTAAAAATAGATGTATTATAATCAGTTTATGAAGTATTCAGTAATGTAATCTGTTCCTATAGCATTCATTGTGTCATTTTTGATATCAACAAATTTCAAATCAGTGTTAAAATAATAATAGTACCATTCTTTGAGCCCATACCACATGGAAGACAAGACACTGTACTAAGCATTTTATATGCCTAATCTCATGGAATCATTACAACATCACTAGAAAAAAGGTACTCTCTTCCCCATTATATAAAAGAAAGAATCAGAGTTAGCTCAAAATATAATCAACTAGCTCAAGGTCACACAGCTGGCTAACTAGTGAAACCAGGATTTTACCTGCGACCTTCCTGCCTGGACTCAATTTCAACTGGGGTTGAAATAGCAAATGATTATAGAAGCCAGGTGAAGCACATAAGTGCGGAAATTAGTCCAGATGTGGAGTGGCAGGGCCGGTGGCAATCTGGAGAGTCCATGTCCTTACCCAAAGACATTCACATTCAATTTTTTAAACCATTGTGGTACAAAGAAAACATTTACAACAGTACTTGGGGTGGTGGTAGGTGAAAGTTTTTGATCTCTAAACTACACTACCCACCTACTTCTAGCAGCTAAGTTACTGGCTGAGAAAAGTTCAATTAACCGGTAAGTATAATTATTGGGAACAATAGAGAGAAAAGCTCTTCTTAGTCAAAACCCTATTTTGACTTTCCTTAGTTGGTCATCAAGGTATCTCAATATGGCAGAACCTTCTCTCCTTTGTACACATACTTATGGTCCTACATATGTACACTGTATATCCAGTGGACTTTCATGGCAGCTCAATTCTAACTAACCTTCCCCTAGGCAATGCTGAAGACTGCAGCAAGGTTAGAACGCTGTCTGACACAGGGTCATTAAGGAGTGCTCATTAGGTCAGAAGCAGTAATTCTAGGGCATGCTATAGGGGAAACTGCTTGGATTCTGGTACGCACAAATCCCAGGCACACAACTGGGAGGCTGCTGGGTCAAGGAAGGCTTTGCCAACATTCACCTATGGTAGGAGCTTCCCATACACCCCCAAGAAAGAGGCTCACCAGTGTTAGACTGGGATCCAAATGTCTGAAGCTATAAACTGACTAAAGTCAATTTGTCATTCACAGTCATTATGTATGTTTTGTTTGATATCAGCAGTCTGCCATAGTTCGAATGAGAGCTATAGGTCTTCTCCCCATAACCTCACTACCAGGTATTAAAGTAAACCTCAAACAAAATTCTGTTTCTCATTAAAATAATGGAAAGCAGGAATAAAATAAGTGGGCAGCCTGTCCTGTAGACTCAGTCAAGTCCAGTTTCCTTTTAGGTGTTCCAAAAGCACTTTGCATGAAGTTACACTTGAGGCAGACAAAACAATATTCCAGTGGCAGGATGCAACTAACCAAGAATCCTTATTAGTGGCTGCCCACATGGCTATTTATAAATTAAACCTAGGGATAACACTTTTCTAAGGGATAACCTTATAGATCTTATTAGATACTTATATCTTCTTTCTAGTTTGGAAACACCTCTACCATATTTTTAGCCAATCCACACATGTCGAACACTACTGATTTCACCAATGAAATCCCTGGTGTTCATTACAGAGAAAGATGCCTGAAGTGCTGGTAGAACCACTTCTTGATTAGAGTTTCTAATTGCTAGATAACCACTCTTGCACTATGTAATTCCCAAAAAGAGAAAATAGCTATCCCAAAGTTACAGATTCAGACTAAATAACCCATACATATATGACACAATTCATGTTGAAGTCTTATAAATAATAGGAAATACAATACTTGAGGTGTCATGTTTCTTATGGCCTTGGGAAGCTGTAGGGGGATTAGGGGTCCAGTGGAGTTAGCAATGGAGCAGGAATGAGGAAATCTGGGCTCCGGTGTCAACTCTACCACCGACTGCCTAGATGACCTTGGACATCTGTTCTTTGTTCTCTGGTTCTAGTGTTTATCATGCATAAAATGGAGAGGTTCTTCTGGATCATCTCTGAGGAGGCTTCCATTTTTGACACGCCATCGTTAACTCTTGCCCAATTCCTACTATCCCCTCTTCCAGTAACAGTCTCACTTCATTTCTTACTCGTGAAAGCGCATCCAAAATGAAACCCCTCAAATTCTACATCTAGAAATTTGTCTTCATATTCATCTATTTTCTTCCTTTATAAGATGAATGAAAATATCGAATCTCTGAAACCAGGGGAAAGTACTTCTTGCTCACATCTCAACTCTTTCACTTACTAGGTATGAGACCTTAAAGCAAATTATTTAAATTCATTGTGCATCAAATTCCCCAATTATAAAGTGGGGGTATCAATAGTCCTTACCTCATAGGGTTGTTGAGAGTTTTAAATGAGATAACTCATAAATCTACATAAAATACTTAGAATTATGCCTGTCACATATTTCACATTATTATTATCAATTTAATCATTTGTTTAAAATCCTTTGAGCTTTTTGCCCTAAAAACAGAAACCTAGTTTCAGTTGCAAAGTAAAATCTCTTGTCAATTTAGGGACCAAATTTCCTTCCTGAATAGCTGCCCTCTGCGCCTTTCTATAGTCTTAAGCTCTTTCCCAAACCCAAGATTTTTTTTTTTTTTTTTTGGCCAAGGAAGCCATCACAGCATTTCTTCAGATCACCAGCCCACCACCCTGACCTCCTACATCTCTCACTTATACATCCAAATTTAGTCACTTAGTTTGCCTCTTGTAAGCAATAGCTGCTCAGATACTCTGTGGTCAAGGAACTCAGAGATGCATTTTTATGCATAATTTAAGGACTACAGGTTCTAGGGAAGACCTAGAGTTTTCTTTACCAAATAACTGTCTTTGTTTCTAATTCCATGTTTCTAATCACAATATGAATCATCTTTTCTGTTCTTTTGTGACAATCCATTATCTAAACAGTACACAAATAGTTTCCCTGACTTCCAAAAAGCCCAGGAGGCACCCACATGCCTTATGGTTCATTTAGAAGAAAATACTTGGGCCCTGGCTTCTGTGGCTTAGTGGATTGAGTGCTGGCCTGCAAACCAAAGGGTTGCTGGTTCAATTCCCAGTCAGGGCACATGCCTGGGTTGGGGGCCAGGTCCCCAGTGAGGGGCACGTGAGAGGCAACCACACTTTGATGTTTCTCTCCCTCTCTTTCTCCCTCCCCCTCTCTCTAAAAATAAATTTAAAAATATTTTTGAAAAACACTTGAGCCATCCACCCAGGGGACAGACTCTACAGCCAAGACTCTAGAGCTTCTCTTCAAATGGGGTTGCCACTGAGGGACAGCAGCAAGGAAAAACAGCAAGGAACTGTTCAGGGCCTCCCTGGGGAATGCATCTTCATTTTCTTGCATACTATGGGGCCATTAGTGAGGTTTCTCCATAGGGCCAGTAGTCAAGACCCCAGGGGACTAGAAGAGAGGCACTCAATACTACCCATTCTTCTCCAAAGCAGGCACTGTCCTGGCACATACACATTGCATATATCTTTCTCTAGTCCTTCCAACTTCCTGGTGACACTTAGCATGTGATAATTATTTTAGCCTCTTTCCATCCAGATGATGACAGCTCAACAGAGACCCACTTCTGGCATGTCTCTGAGTCTACCCAACCCTTTGACTAAATATCACAGCCACTTTCAAGAATTCAGTCCACTTTGTACAAGAGTTACTAAGGGTGTCCTTTGACCTCCTTATTCCAACTCTTACTGTCCCCAGTTCTCCTTTGTACTGATTGTAGGTCTGCAGAACATGAGAAGAAAACAATGAGGAAAGTTGACCCGTCCCATGGGTAAAGAGACCTGGAGCTGCCTAGCTCTTTTTATACTCACTCCCGGCCCTTGGGATTTGCACCTAACTCTCTGGAGCAAGGGATTGCTGTTTGACCCTTGCCTAGTAGATGACTACTTCTATTTCATTTGGGAGCAACCAGGGACAAAAGAATGACTACAAATTGGACTGACTGCATTTGAATCTTGGTTCTTTCTCTTACTCACACTAGTTACATGAGCTTGGGCAAATTACTTAACTTCTTTACATTTCAGTTTTCTCACTTGTGAAATGAAGGTAAATACAATAGTAACTACCCTATAAATTTGTTGCAAAGAGTAAATGAGATTATCCATATAAAATATTTACTATGATGCCTGGCATATAATGTTCAATAAATGGTAGCTATTATTAACATAGTACCAGGGTGATTGGTAAGTGGAGGAGTGGAGTAGAAGTAGTCAAAACCAAACTGTAGAAAAGATTCTTCCCATCTGTGAATATCCTTAAAGCCTTCTGAACTAATGCGTACTGTCTGTGAATCTGAAGCTGGAACAGGGTTAGGTGGGGACATGTTTGAGTATACTCACAATGCTGTTTCAGGCATAAGGGACTTGCTTTGGGGCAAAGCAAAGGAGAAAGAATTGACTTGATGTCCCCTAAAGCCAGGGCATACACACTAGTAGGTTTAAGCATGCCATTATTGAGTGAAATTGTCTAGAAGGACAGGATCCCTTCTGACTTTTAATCTGAACTAGATATGTTTGAAATAAAGCAGCATAGATAGTAATATGAGAACCTTGGCACCTTCTTCGGCTTGAAGGAAACAACCTTTCTTCAAATATAAAGTCTATTTTAATGTGGTTGAAAGTGGGAAAGTGGAAAAGTGGATCCTGGAATCTTCACTTAGATGTGGGAAAATGTGGTGCTAGTTGAGATATCCCAGCCATGATTTTTCTGAGTTATTTTAATTAAGAGTGATGCGTGGATAGAAGATCAGAGCATATCAGTTTGAGTGGATGAATTTTCTTCTTTTGATGTTGCCTGCCTAAGTAAGACCAAAAATAGCAAAAGAAGGAGATATGAAAAAAATTAAAAGATAAGTTTTGCTAATGTGATTTCCCAGCCTTTCAGTCCCCATTTCTCTCCAGAGCAAAGGTTAACTAGCCAATTCCACAAGCACAGACTTACTAGAAAGGATCCTGCTGAGGACGACTAAGCAATGCAGTCTTTTTTATACCCTCTCTCCCTTTGTATTCTGGAGATGATTTATCAGCATGCTGTCTCCAGTAGGCCCAAACCTAGGTGATGACCAAAAAAATTTTCCCTTCATATCCCTTACTCCACCTGCATTACCTCTTCTTCTCATTTCCTATCCAAGGCCACTGCTATGTTGTCTCATTGGATCTGATTTTTCTCTCCAATGAGGAAACAAGAATAGAGAGGCTAAGTGACTTGCCCAAGGTCTCACAGTTATTGGATGGCTGAGCTGAGATTATTATGTAGGTCTTTCAACTCTTGGCACTTCTGTAAGATGTCCTCCCAACATAATCTTCCTTCTTTTAACTTTCACTGATACACAATGATGTTATATATGAAAATAATGGCAGTCCTGTCTTTTCTTAAAAATAGGTAGCTAAGAGGAAGAATAAATCCACAGTAGGTGAATTAACAATTTGGTAAAGCATGAGTTTCAGGGGCTATGGTTAATGATATCTCCCATTTAGTGCCTTCAATGTTAACCTGTTTTGGTTTTTTTTTTTACCACCTTCTGATTTATAGGAAGAAATGAGCAAAACAAAGTCTTGAAATCCTAGTATAGATCACATTGTTGGAGATAGATCAAGTAGTTCTAGTCCAAATACCTCATTTTTTGGATGAGGAAAGTGGGGCCAAGAAAGAAGAGATTTGCCAAAGGTGATGCAGATCTCTAGTGGCAGAAACAAGATGAGAATCTAGACTGCCAGATTCCCAGAGTGGGGTCTTTTCCACCATGTTTTGCAAGTTTACCAGTACCATGTTGTACTGAAGCAGCACCACAGGTTTTATCATATTGCTATTGTTGATATCTTCTTTTTCTCTAATTGTTTCATGTATATAAGTAATCTAGTCATATTAACCCAACTAGATCTTTTAAATGTAGGACATTTTTGATAATTATAGAAGTTAAAATGTAAAATTATTCATGCTGATTGTTAAAAAAATACTTCAAAATATAGATAAGCAAAAATTACCCAAGTGCAGTAAAAAATCACCCAACATTGAGTTTTACCATATGCACAGATTTGTATTCCATTCTTTGAAAATTTGATTTTTTAAATAAATATTTTTAAGAGTTTATTTATTTTTAGAGAGAAGTGAAGGGAGGGAGAGAGAAATCAACATGTGGTTGCCTCTTGCACGTCCACTACTGGGGACCTGGCCTGCAACGCAGGCATGTGCCCTGACTGGGAATCAACCGGCGACCCTTTGGTTCAAAGGCCAGCACTCAATCCACCGAGCCACAGCAGCCAGGGCTGAAAATTTGATTTTTTAATGTCTATAAATTATTATATCACATAGTGTCATTTTATGACATATATGCTCTGATTTTTATAACCATTACCCAATTTTATGCATTTAAGTGGATTCCCAAATCACTGAGCTTTACAATTATGCCTCAACCTCCTGTAATGTCTATATCCTGGCACAGGCCTAAACATACAGTAAATACAAATAAATACTTGCTGACTTATTAGTCTCCTTAACTTTAGTGGAATGATCATTATTCCTCCACCAGATAGGACAACCAAAGTGAGAACTTGACCTTCCATCCTCTTTAAGGTACATGTTATATAATGCAAGATAGGCAGTATAGCAATGGTAGTTCTGCTCAGAAGCCAGACTCTGTGGGCTCAAATCTTGGACCCATCACTTTCTAGTAGCATAGTCATGGATGACGAACAAGGTTTCAGTTATTTATTCTATCTGGAAAATGGGATAAATAGTAAATGACTGTCTCATAAAGTTGTGATAAAAAATTAAATGATAAAATATAAAGAAAGTAGTTGGTATATAGCGAGCATTCAACAGATATTAATTGCTATTATTAATGTAATATCTACAAAGGAGTAAAACACCAAACTTGGAGTCAGAATACCTGGGTTCTTACTCTATCTCTGCAATTTTCTAGCCTTATGACCTATGAGTTATTTTAGTTGTCTAAGCCTCAATTTCTTCATCTATAAAATGGTAATAATGCCTGAGCCATGTGCCTGACAGGGATTTTATGAAGATCAAATGAGAGAATGAATGTGAAGGTGCTTTGAAAACTGTGAAGGCAAGTATGATTGTTAAGTATGTTAAGTTAGATGTAATATGATGCCATAAA
Organism: Pteronotus mesoamericanus; assembly: GCF_021234165.1. Classification (NCBI taxonomy): domain Eukaryota; kingdom Metazoa; phylum Chordata; class Mammalia; order Chiroptera; family Mormoopidae; genus Pteronotus; species Pteronotus mesoamericanus. The sequence continues at coordinate 2,788,456 of NW_026555150.1, forward strand.
CAGTGCTGGAGATGCAGAAGGTGTAGGAGACTAGGCTGAATGTACTGAGCCTAGAAAAATGTTTCTAAATTTAAACACCTTGTATTGGCAATATAGACTGTTGTAGACAGAAGGGACCTTAGAGATCAGATCATCTAGCCCGACATCTTAATACTATGAAACAGAGATTCAGGGGGTAGGCAGCTTGAGGTCACAGATCCAGTCACAGATATGGGACTAGAATTCAGGTCTCCAGGTATCCTGAGCAGAGTCCTAAGGCAATCACTGCAGAGGAAGAAATCCAATTATTTGCGGAATCCATGTAGGTAGGAACTGATTAGTTGGGGTTTTAATGCAAGGGCACACCAGGTACAGCATAGCTCTACTATATCTTTAAATGCCAATCTTATTCCAGTTAAGGGAAAGTAAGGGTTCAGGAAGGTGATGAGGTGGGAGGGGGTCTTAATCAGTTAGGGTGAGTGTCCTTAGACTTGGCCAGATTTCCAAGGGACTTCTGCTGTCCCCAGAATGACTGCTGGAACAGATGTCCTTTTTATTGTTAATATTTATCTTTGCCATCAGTCTTCAGTTGTGTGTTTTTGGAAAACTTAGTAAAGAAGATGAAATTGCCAGTCGCTTGAAAATATAATTGCCAATTGTTTGAATGAAGTAAATTGATTACAGTCGGAGGACTTTTCATTTTACCCTTTCATGCATACAGCCTAAGTCAAGTAAGAGCTTCATCGCTGATGGCAGCTCAGATATCGCTGCATCCCCTGAATTATATCCCTCCAGGTACTCGGTGAATATATGTGTTGGATACTTTCATCTTTACACTATTTTAGCTGAGATGAGAGAACATAAACACTTCCATCTGACAACCTTTTCAAGTTCAACACCACAGAAGGTTATTTAAAAAGAAACAAGAAAGGAGTTTTTCAATAGCAAGCTCCAAAGGTTACTAAAAATGCCATCCAACAAGGCGGTCCGTTAAGAAATGTAGTGTGAAATGTGTTAATACGATAAACCCAAATGAGGTCTCACTATTCTTAGCTCCAGAATTTTGGCTGCTTTCCCTAGCTACCACTGTGGACTGGACAGGGTCTATCAAGGTTCACCCCCTACCCCAATCCTGAGGTTTCCCCCTTCCTCTCTTCAGTTGGAGGAGAACCTATTGCCAGAGGCAACTCACCCTCACCTTGTCTTCTGCACAGCTCCTGCAGAGAAGGCGTCCCTGCCTTGGCCAGGAAGCACGGCAGAGTGGAGAAGGAAGGAGAAGGCAGTTAGCTCTCTCTCATGCTGCAGAGTTAACTAGCTGCCACACCTAAAATCTTTACCAGGTGAGGGCCAGCCAAAATCAGGCCTCTTATGTCTGAATTGGCTATAGTCTGAAGTCAGCAAGATGGATGGGAAGGTGAAATGATCTTGTTCACCAAGCCCTATTATGCTAGAATAAGGGGTGCCCCTTGGAAGTTGGAAGGAACAAATTTCAGGCAGGTCTGCTTTATACAGTGGGATGTAAACAGATAGAACCTCTTAGCTCAGAGCTGATGACAGCCGAAAATATAAATACAGTCAGAGAAGGTTCAGTACATTTATGCTGTTTGGGGACATCTTTAATCTCTGAGCCGAAAATCAGTGAGGACAACGAGACCCTCTGACAGCCTTAGTAAATGAGTCCTGAAAACATGGACTCAGAATTGTAATTTTGTGTTCCAATTAAGATAGAAATAAAAGAGGTGATATTTAGGGTTGACTGGCTCAAATTGAGTTGCTGAAATCTGTGGTTTGTTCAGAGTTCATTCTTCCTCACATATAAGAGAGGCAATACGTTATGGAAGAAAAAAAAACCTTGCCCTCATCCTGCCACTACTAACCAGTAATGTGACTTAATGCCCATCTCTACATTTCACCTTTTCCCATTTGTAAAATAAGAGCATTAGACTAGGTCACTCCAAAAGTTCTTATGGTTTCAAATGTTTAATTCAGATTATATCACAAGGTTCTCTTGGAGAGTTCTGGGAGGCCTCTGCACCTTTCATTGCCCTCCCTTGCTCAGGAGCTCGGGGCTTTCAGTATGCTGAGAAGATGCTCCAGACTTTACCAAGATATCTCACTCAAGACAGGCTTCGGCAGCAGAGGCTTGTGCTCTGGAATTTATATCTCATGGCCTATTGCCCCACTTCCCAAACCCCTAAATGCTTTGTAAGGAGGCAAACTGGTTCTATAGCAGAGTTTAGTTTTGTACAGTGCAGTAGGCACATTCGAGCTCCAAATATTAGAAGCAGCATTGTGTGGGCTTTAAAGCTAGAGCTGACCTGGGTTAGAATGCTGATTCTGCAACTTCCAGCTATGTGACCTTCAGAAAAAGACCTAAACACTCAATGCTTCAGTTCCTTCATCTATAGTAACAGTCACAATCCTGTCTCCTTCTAGAGTGATTGTCAATATTAAATGAGAGAATTCATGCCAAATTCTCAGCACAATGCTGGGCACATATAAATGATGCCACAAGTGGACATACTTTTTCATTCTACTAAATTGATGCTGAACTAAAAATCAAAACCAGTAAATCAATCAATTGAGTTAATAATCAAGACCATTACTTTTAAGCTCTGGGAAATTGTTCAGCTTCTCAGAGGCCTTGTGTTTTGGTCCCTATAATGGCATATTTATAATTTAATAGGGGCATTATGGAAACTACACAGGTAAACAGGAAAGGTATTGCTGGTGGCATTTGGGTTACCCTCCAAATCATCCTACTTAGATGGATGTTCCTCTCACGTCTTTGCAGAGCCAGCCTCACCTGTGAGAATCCCATAGGGAGGCTGACAGAGAGGGAGGATCCAAAAGGTGACTCCTTGGTGTGGCTTATCCACTCATAGTGCTGAACAGTATGTCATCTTTCTAGTTTAAAGTGTAAAGTTAAACTGTAAGGTGAGAAAAAGGCCAATAAATTTGCCACTATCTCCTCCTTTCTTGGATTCTCAATGAGTGAACACCATGGAGGAAGAATGAAGAAAGAGGCTCAGCCTGAGTGTGCACAGCTGAAAGATGGCAGTTGGACCCCAAACTTATTTTAGAGACAGGAGGAATTGCTCTTTGGAGGTAAAATAGCAAGATGAAGCTGTGATGGTACAGCACTAAAGTTGATGAAATTGCAAGGAAAGTTAATAAAGGATCATTATTTTATTCCTCAAGCCTTGTGTTCTGCTATGTGGTTGTGTTTGGGGTTTGAGGGGATGTGGGAAAAGATAGCATGGAGAATCAACTTCTCTTAATGCAATTCTAGTATTGTCAGCTTTGATCTGGAAACCCCATGGCTCATCTTACACAGTACAGGTTGCCTAAAGATAGTTTCTCTTCTTAGGCTTTTGTGAGTAAAAAGCCCTCATCTATGGGGGAAAGACCACAATAATTAATTGGGATACATGTATGAACATAAGTATGCCTTAAGAGTTTAACAGGTCAAGGAAGTAGAGATAGAAATCATCCCTAAATGTATGTACCAGGTCCAATGTGAGGGAGTGTAAGAAAGATGGTGACTTGCACTGACGGGTGGCACTTTACCAGGAGTATGAATGGATAAAAGTTGTTGGAAAATACACTACACTATAAAGTAGGCAAGGGAAATATTAGTACTATACTCACCTGACAGTTAACACAACTGAGGCTCAGGGACCTTAAACGTTGTTCCCAGTAAGTGGCAGGGGTAAGAATTAATCCTGCCTCCTAATCTTGTGCTCTTTCCATTAACCATGCTGTCTTCCTTTAACTAGCATTGTAAAAGAATGAGTGACTCCATCTAAGCTAGTTTTCCAGATAATTGAAGCACACATCTTTCAGCAGTGCAAGTATTATTTTTATTTTAACCATTTTTGAAGAAAAACTTTCTACAATACACCTTACACCTCCAGCCTTATTATGCAGAGGATATAGATTACCATGCTTTTAATCTTCTATTTTCATAGCCTTCTATCTCTTCTTTCACTGTGAAGCTGACAAACCTTTAATACTTCCTAGGTTACCGAAGATAACATATTAGAAATTGGGTGCTTCTAGAAGCAGGCATACTGAAATGTGACAATTGACCGTGAGGGAACAGCATGCAGAATTGCCAAATATAAAGGTGCAGTGGTCTGGGGCTACTGAATACAGGGACAAATAAGCCTGAGAGAGCCAATAACCTCCTGGACAATACAGTCAGCACTGGAACTGGAGTTCCCAGTAAATACCCAGATTCATGAATAGAAAACTGATTTATGTTAATTCTATTGCATGGGTATACCAGGGGAAGGGATGATGGAAGAGGTCCATCCCAGCAGGGAGAGGTGTTTTTTCACTGATATTTCACTGAATTGTCTCTTGGCAGTGATAATAAAAAGGTACACATTAAGAGTTTGTTACTATCTTTAAATTCTCTACACACGATGCACACTCTTATTGTTTGCATCCTGGGCAGACCACTCCCACCACCCCAGCCTTGGTGTGCCACTGCTCTATTGTGTTTAAAAAGGCCAGGAAAGAGTTTTTCATTTTAGAAAGATTTTCATCTCAAATGGCTCAAAAACTGTATGTCTAAAGAGGCAAATCTTCACTGATCTTGATAACATGTCACATGTGACTTGCATGGCAAATTACTGTGTGTTAACCTGTCACTGTGCTTTCCTTGTCCCACCCATAATTTCAAAGAAAAAAAAAATCGCTACAAGCAAAGCTGTCACAGATTGCCATCCTATTGGTCTGTTGCAAATATTTGGATCTTTTCAAGGTCCAATCAGAATGTGCTCTGCTTTGCCTTCTCCATCTCTGTCTTCCCTGACCCGGCAAAGTTTCCCATCTTTCATCCTGTCACTTAGCTAATGGTGTGTGTCCCTCTTGCATACATTCCAAAGTCACTGGCTTCTTTCGCTAGTGGAGTCATCAGTGAGATGCTCGGCAGATGGCTCACTGGCTGCTGTTCTTGTCCTCTCAATGCAGCAATCTGTTGTTCTAAATCAAAATGTTAATGAAAAATAAAAGAAGGCAATGCCAATGTCTGTCTGATTTAAATTAATATAGAGTCATACCTTTTGAGGCAGGTTTTACTGGCATGAGATTTCTCTGCACAGGCTACCCATATTGTTGTTGTTTTTTTTCTTTCTCTCTTGCTAATTAAAATTGAGCACTTTCATTTATCTGAGTCTCTCTTGGTACCCCCAACCTGTTCTTTTTAATAATAGGAAAGACCTAACAAACAGTTGATTTCAGTGTTCCAGGGAATGGCATCTCACCTGGCAGAACATAATTTTGAGAGATATTATATGTGATGTCTAATTATAAACATGCTTTGATTAGATGCTGTTTTCAATACTGGAATGACATGTTTACTAAATGCTTTGAGTGCAGCTCTAAGTTAGGCATGTAGTTATTGAGATCTCTTTCAATCCATTTGTTTTATAACTGCTGGCAAAATCATTGCTAATTTGCTACTTCATTTACAAGGGCCCTTCACTTTTTATGCACTCAGCACAGTATTCATTTCTGCTGCAGCAACAGGACTACTCCCTTCTTTCAAAAAAAAAAATCACGTATACCTGCAAAAGTATGTATGCAAGACAGTTTTCAACTTCAATTTAGAGAGGAAGGGATCACAGTCATGTTAACACACTTGGCTGAGGGCAAATCACCTTTATATTTTAATTTGCCAAAACTTCTAGGAACAAAAAGAAGGGAAGTATCTTTTCTTTTTTAATTTTATTTATTTACATTTACAGATAGGGGAAGGGAGGGAGAAAAAAAGAGAGAGAAACATCAATGTATTGTTACCTCTCACAAGGCTCCCAGCCAGGGACCTGGCCCACAACCGAGTCATGTGCCCTGACTGGGACTGAACCAACGACATTTTGGTTTGCAGACTGTCACTCAATCCACTAAGCCACACCAGCCAGGGCAGGAAAGTTCAAGTATCAAAACAACCCTATGACTTAGATCTGTTTCACAGATGAGGAAGCTGAAGCATAGAGGGGTTAAGTATCTCGCCCAAGGCTACACAATTAGTAAGTGACAGCACTGGAGATGAACACAGTTAGCTTGGCCACAGAGCCTTCACTTTTAACCACAATACTTTGCTATACTCCACTGGAAGTGCCACAAATTCCCATCTCCTTGGAAGTAAGCTACTGTTTTCTTTCAGGTCCATAGGTTTTCTTAGCTCAAACTACTATGCAAGTTAGAATTAGGCCTCTATTTCAGTGGGGTTTGATCCTTGCTGAATGCATGTGCTATTTGCACGTGTCACTTCCATTAAGACAAAGATGAGTCAGACAAATCAAGCTGTGGCAGCAGGCAAGCCGGAGAAAAGCCTAGATTTTCAGGTAGGAGAGGGGATGCTAGTCATTAGATTAATCATTTTGGCACTGTGCACTTGTCCACCCAACAGTCTTGACAATAACAGGCCAAAAGCAGTAAAGCTCACAAAGCTCCCATCTGCACCAGCTGACCAGGTAGAGATTGTTTTGGGACACACCCTCTAGTCAACCTGGTTCAGCCTCAGTACTTCCCTCTACCTATAAGCAAAGCCACCACACAAACCAGACACCATTGAAGTCCAGCCTTTATCTTACTACTCAGAAGCCAGTTCAACAGGAAAAGAAAATATGAGTTGATTCTCTTTAATTAATATATGCATCCCAGCGCCAGGGTCTTACTGGGGTATCAAATTGTTCAAAAGAACAAGCCCCCAGAGGGAAGAGATTGAGTGGAAAGATGGTTGCTTGCCTTGCTAAACCTCATTTTGGTGGTTGCATTTTCCTGGCCTTACCAGGGATTAAATGAAAATAAGAGTTTGGAAAAGGATATTAGCAGACAGCAGGGTATGTTAAACAGAATTCTGGGCTGGGAGCCAGGGGTCCTGGGTTCCTGCTCCAGCCCTGTCTCTAATAAACCATGACCTCCCTGGCTCTCAGACCCTTTGCAAAATGAAGGAGATAGATTGAGTAGGCTATAAAAGCTTTCCAACATTAATTATTGTCTGATTTTAGTCCTCCGCCTTTTTTATTTTTTTTGCCTCCCACCTTTTAAGGAACAATGATTCTCCTTAGAGAAACAAGGATACTCAGAGGATGATTTGACTGAATGAAGCATAGACTTAAGCTATTTTGGGGTGTTTCTGAGCAACCAACTCAGACCACTGGAGTCAGAAAGTAGATTTTTTTTTGGCCTGATCTTTCCCACTTGATATCGCTAGATAATTGCTCACCCCTCTGAGTCATCAAATCATAGGCTTATTGAATCTCTGGGTTAGAAGGGACCTTAAAGGTCATCTTTTCCCATTTCCCTTCAGAGCTGGGCTCTTCTTTGTCCAAACACAGCCCGTTTAAGCATGGGACCAGTGCCAGCTTTATACATAAGCAGAAGAAGAGCTACTTACCTGGCTATATATGACAGGTGCTTGGATGTGCCCACTGACCCTTGCCCCTAAATAGCTCTTCCTCCTGTTCACTGATGCCCAAAGTGCCTTTAACAGAGGGCCTAAACTTTCATCCTACACTGAATATACATATATATATATGTATATTTTTCAAACTTCCTTTGGAAGGGGTGGCACTGTCTAAATTTATATCATGATGCTTGTGACTCACACAGCAGATCCTATCATGAAAGCAGATTTCAATAAGAAAAGAGAGCCCAGAGATAGAATTGTTGAAGTGAGTGAAATGGAATTAGTGATAGGAAAAAATTATATGGAATAAGAATGGAAAGAAGCATGGAGGACCTAAAGTGGTAGCCTAATAGAATGTGTAAAAACTTGGAGTCAGACTTGGGTTTATATCTGAACTCTATCACTTAGCTGCTATATTACCATGTGCAAGTCTCTGAATCTCCCTGAGTCTCAGTTTTCCAAACTGTAATATGGGGTTAGTAAAATCTACTATACTAAGAGAATTAAGTGAGATAATCCTGAAAGGCATAATTGCGGCATACTTGAATTAAATACACTTTCAACCCTAAATTCACAGTGTTGTCATAGATTAATGGCCTTCAATGTGTCTGTTCTTGATTATACCTTTGCAGCAATCTTGGATATGAATGGTGTTGATGCATAGGTCTGCAGCCACTAGTAATACTTTGAACTATCTTAACCACATATGGAGCTGACTAAATATCTAATTCAAGTGCCAGCCAGAATATCAATTGCTAAATGACTGAGGCCAACCTAGACCTTGGTCAAGATTTACAACCACAAAGAGATGAGTTTCATGCTCATAATTTGAGGGGAGCTATATTTTCAAGCCTGCCCAACTTAGCCCATTTAATAAGAATTCAAAGTAGTTTCCCTGATTATCTAGCTCCAACCAGAAATAAACATACTCAATGGCTTTCTTGAAAAGTATCCCTGATGTATATTTAAACCTTACTATGAATGAAGAAAGTTAACAAATAAAATGTTATGGTTTCAGCATGTGTTTTAGGTTTAGGGGAAGGTACTGAATCCACATGCTTGTCAAACATAATTACAGGAAGATTGATAGTTTGCCTCTAGTCATACTGCTGGATACCTTTAAAGTCTCCACCGCTTGACTTCTGACCTATTCCCTTCCTTCTACATGATTAGATGAAAGCTGTTAGGTTTGAGATTGTGTATTACTGTGTTTTTTCCTTTGGGTGGTAGTGCTGGCTTGGGGGTGTTAATCAATGGAACAATTATTTTCTGTCAGATACATGGTAGGTTTGGGTCTCGGCCTTCTTTTCTTCTTTAAACGTGCTCGAAGCTTTATATATTATTCTTTAAAAAGCCACTTTTTTAATCTGCTTTATGTTTTCTTTTGGTCATCTTCATCCTCTTGTTTCCTCAATTCTTTTAATCTGAATTGCCTCCATTTTCTTACCTACAGTCTGCTTTTACTCTCGCTAATCTACAAACATTTGTCTTTTTAAATTCACCAGTGATCACCTTACCAAATCCAAAGGCAGTTTTTCAATTGTTTATCCTCAATCTCTTTATGATTATGTACTGGCTTTATCCACTCTTGAAGTTCTCTCTTTCCTTAGCTTCTGCTGATATCGCACTTTCTGGATTCTACACTGATTTTTTACCTATTCCCTTTGTGGCATGAGGAAAGTCACTTTCCCTTATTGGGCTTGAGTTTCTTCATCAATAAACTGGGAGTTTAAACAAGATAATATCCAAAGTACTTTACATATCTAACATTCTATGGCTCTGAAGGTCAATAAAATATACCTGAGATCCTTTGACTTCAACATGTTTAATTTTGTAATTTTTTTAATATTAAAGGTTTCATAGCTACTTCTGTCCACTTTACTGTATCAATAATTGACATGAATGCACAACCTTCATAAGGCTGGACTTTTGCTGATTTATTCATATTTAACCTGTGTTTGCTTTTTGTCTTTATGTAAGAATACATATGTTGAGATGCCTGGATACAACACTGTGCCTTTCTTTAAAATAGATATAAGGTACATCCTAGAAAAATATCTTGTCGCTTATGCTTAATATTGGTCTTTGATAAATGTATATGGGGTAGAAATCGTTCACTTCATTTCATTTCATTTGGGTATTTAGAAAATGAGACAATTTTTTAAGCCAAATGAAAGCATTATGACCAATATAAGAGTAGGATTCACCAACGTCATCAACAAAGAGCTACAAATAATATATGACAGTTTAATACTGAATTCATGCCACATAGAAATAGACTGTAGGAGTGTAATGAACCCTGTGAATCTTCATATAATATCACTTGAAGACATTCAAGAGGACATAATATAACCAAACAATTTCTACTGATATTTTTCTTTACACACATTTTAGGTGCTATTCATGACACCTTCAAGAGAGTTGTCTGAGACCCCAGGGTAAAGGATTGGCAGTCCAAACCTTAAAAGCCATCTCCACAAATCCTCTGAATAAAAATATTCCCTTGTCCCAATTAGAAGGCAGTAATGAAATGCCTGAATCCAAGGAGTACCCAATGAATAAAGGTAGGTAATGAAAAGGTTAAATAAAAAAGCAAACTCTGGAGTGTACAAAGTAGAAAATGCCTGTCCCTGCAAAGGAATCCAGTCAAGAGTGGAGATAAGGGTCCTTAAGCTTCTCCCAATGTCAGCCACATTTGAAAACCAGCTGAGGTTTTGTTTTTGTTTTGTTTGTCACCAAAGAATATCTGGATTTGAAAGACCTTGCACACAAAGGTGTTGTCTTGATCCATGAAATGTAAACTTGTCAGTGTGTCAACAAAGCATGATATATGATATCTCTCTTCCAATAAGAGAAATTCAGTGACTTGCACAAAGTAGTAAGAGTCAGTAGCTGAGTCAAAAGGTCCCCAAATCTCTGTCAAGAAGTCAAAAACTATTCATTTACATTCAATATGACAATAGCTGGCTGACACTCTTACACTGCTCTCTTCCTCTTCTTGTCTCCCTCCCTCCCTCTTCTCTCTTTCACACACACACACCACATACCACTTTAGTGTTTCTAAAATCTGTTTGATGGACTGATTTTATTGTATCAAATGGTTTTCTTATCAAGCATTGTTAGGGACTGAAACATTGAAATTTTTTTTTAATTAATTTATTTACTTTTTAAATACATTTGTCTCTGCCTTCCCCCCACCTCTTTCCCTTGCCCCCTCCCACCTTCCCTCCCTCAGCTGTTCCCCTTTGGTTTTGTCCATGAGTCCTTGCTATATGTTCCTTGACTTTCCCCTTCCCTTCCCTACCCTGCCCCCACCTTCCCTCTTGTCTCTGTTGATTTCTTTTCCTTTCAGTGTTGCTGGTCGTATTTTCCTTGCTTCTTTGCATTGTTGGTTAGGTTCCGCTTATAGGTGAGATCATATGGTATTTGTCTTTCGCCCCCTGGCTTATTTCGCTTAGCATGATGCTCTCCAGTTCCATCCATGCTGTCGCAAAGTTTAGTACTTCTTTTTTCTTTCTGCTGCGTAGTATTCCATTGTGTATATGTACCATAATTTTTTGATCCAGTCATCTACTGATGGGCATTTAGGTTGCTTCCAACACTTGGCTATTATAAATTGTGCTGCTATGAACATTGGGGTGCATAGGTTCTTTTGTATTGGCGTTTTGGTGTTCTCAGGGTATAGTCCCAGCAGGGGAATCGCTGGATCAAAAGGCAGTTCCATTTTCAGCTTTTTGAGGAAATTCCACACTGCTTTCCATAGTGGCTGCACCAGTCTGCATTCCCACCAACAGTGGACTAGGGTTCCCTTTTCTCCACAGCCTCGCCAGCACTTGCTGTTTGTGGATCTGTTTATGATGGCCATTCTGACCGGTGTCAGGTGGTACCTCATGGTGGTTTTGATCTGCATTTCTCTGATGGCTAGTGATGCAGAGCATCCTTTCAAATGCCTCTGGGCCCTCTGTATCTCCTCCTTAGAAAAGCATCTGCCCAGGTCCTTTGCCCATTTTTTGATTGGATCGTTTGTCTTCTTGGAGTAAAGTCGAGTGAGTTCTTTGTATATCTTGGAGATCAAACCTCTATCTGATGTATCATTAGCAAATATATTTTCCCAAATGGTTGGCTCCCTTTTCATTTTGCTGATGTTTTCTTTAGCCGTGCAGAAGCTTCTTATTTTGATGAGGTCCCACTTGTTTATTCTTTCCTTTATGTCCCTTGCTTTAGGAGACATATCAGTGAAAAAATTGCTGTGTGTGATATCTGAGAGTTTCCTGCCAATGTTCTCCTCTAGGACTTTGATGGTGTTGCGACTTATATTTAAGTCTTTTATCCATCTTGAGTTAATTTTTGTGTAGGGTGTCAGCTGATGATCCAATTTCAATTTTTTGCATGTAGCCATCCAGCTCTCCCAACACCATTTGTTGAAGAGGCTGTTATTGCCCCATTTTATGCTTCTGCCCCCTTTGTCGAATATTAGATGTCCATAGAGACCTGGGCTTATTTCTGGGCTTTCTATTCTGTTCCACTGGTCTATGGGTCTGTTCTTGTGCCAGTACCAGATTGTTTTGAGTATAGTGGCTTTGTAGTAGAGTTTGATGTCCGGTATTGTGATCCCTCCTACTTTGTGTTTCTTTCTCAAAATTGCTGCGGCTATTCGAGGTCGTTTATGGTTCCATATAAATTTTTGAAATGTCTGTTCTATTTCTGTGAAATACGTCATTGGTATCTTAATAGGGATTGCGTTGAATCTATAAATTGCTTTTGGTAGTATGGACATTTTAAGGATATTAATTCTTCCAATCCATGTGCACGGTATATGCTTCCATTTATTTGTGTCTTCCTTAATTTCTTTTTTCAATGTTGCATAGTTTTCTGCATACAGGTCTTTTACGTCTTTGGTTAAATTTATGCCTAGGTATTTTATGTTTCTTCTTGCTATATTGAATGGTATATTTTTCCTGATTTCTTCTTCTTCTATTGCATTGCTGGTGTACAAAAACGCCTTTGATTTCTGAATGTTGACTTTGTATCCTGCTGTTTTGCCAAATTCACTTATTAGGTTGAGGAGTTTTTTGGTAGAGTCTACAGGGTTCTCTATGTACACTATCATGTCATCTGCAAACAATGATAGTTTTACTTCCTCCTTTCCTATTTGGATGCCTTTTATCTCTTTCTCTTGTCTGACTGCTGTGGCTAGGACTTCCAATACGATGTTGAAAAGAAGCGGTGAGAGCGGACATCCTTGTCGTGTTCCCGATCTTAGTGGGAAAGCTTTCAGTTTTTGCCTGTTGAGTATGATATCGGCTGTAGGTTTTTCATATATGGCCTTTATTACGTTGAGGAATGCCCCATTGATTCCCATTTTGCTGAGTGTTTTGATCATAAATGGGTGCTGTACCTTGTCAAATGCTTTTTCTGCATCTATCGAGATGATCATGTGGTTTTTGTCTTTTCTTTGATTTATGTGGTGTATCACGTTTGCTGATTTGCGTATATTGAACCATCCCTGCATCCCTGGGATGAATCCCACTTGATCGTGATGGATAATCTTTTGAATGTATTGCTGGATGCGGTTTGCCAATATTTTGTTGAGGATTTTAGCATCTATGTTCATCAGCGAAATTGGCCTGTAGTTTTTTTTCTTTGTAGGATCTTTATCTGGTTTTGGGATCTGGGTGATGCTGGCCTCATAGAAGGAGTCTGGCAGTCTTCCCTCCTCTTGGATTTTTTGGAATAGTCTGAGAAGGACAGGGGTTAGCTCTTCCTTAAATGTTTTGTAAAATTCTCCTGGGAAACCGTCTGGCCCTGGGCTTTTGTGTGCTGGGAGTTTCTTGATTACTGCTTCAATTTCCCCAACTGTTATCGGTCTGTTCAAGCTTTCTGTTTCTTCCTCCTTCAGTGTTGGAAGATTATACTTTTCTAAAAATTTGTCCATTTCATCCAGATTTTCAAATTTCTTGGCATATAATTGTTCATAATAGTTTCTGATAATCATTTGTATTTCTGTGGTATCAGTTGTTATTTCTCCTCTTTCATTTCTGATATTATTAATTTGGGTCCTCTCCCTTTTTTTCTTGATGAGTCTGCTTAAAGGCTTGTCAATTTCATTTATCTTTTCAAAGAACCAGCTTCTGGATTGGTTGATCCTCTGAATTGTTCTTTTTGTCTCTATGTCATTCAGTTCTGCTCTAATCTTGACTATTTCCTTCCTTCTACTTGCTCTGAGATTTATTTGTTGTTGTTTCTCCAGTTCTTCAAGTTGTAGTGTTAGATCTTTTATTTGAAATGTTTCTATCTTTTTAAGGTAAGCCTGTATTGCTATGAAGTTCCCTCTCAGGACCGCCTTTGCTGTGTCCCATAAGTTTTGGACTGTTGTCTGTTCATTTTCATTTGTTTCCAGAAATTTTTTGATTTCTTCTCTTATCTCATTATTGACCCATTCATTGTTTAATAGTGTACTGTTCAGTCTCCATGAGTTTGCAAGTTTTTGAAGTTTCTCTTTGAGTTTGATTTCGAGTTTCAAGGCCTTGTGGTCTGAGAAAAAGTTTGGTATTATTTCAATTTTCCTGAATTTACTGAGGCTTGCTTTGTGTCCTATCATGTGGTCTATCTTTGAAAAACTGCCATGAGCATTTGAAAAGAATGTGTATTTTTCTTCTGTGGGATGTAAGGTTCTATATATGTCAGTTAAGTCTCTTTGATTCAGTGTGTCATTCAGCGCCACGATATGTTTATTAATGTTTTGTTTGGAAGATCTGTCCATTTTTGACAGTGGGGTGTTGAAATTCCCTACTATCAGTGTGTTGCTATCTATATCTTTTTTGAAGTCATCCAACAATTTCCTTATAAACTTGGGGGCTCCTATATTGGGAGCATATAAGTTTACAATGTTGATGTCTTCTTGATAGATTCTTCCTTTAAGTATGATAAAGTGCCCCTCTGGGTCTCTCTTTATGGCCTTTGCTTTGAAATCTACTTTCTCTGATACAAGTATGGCAACGCCAGCCTTTTTCTCATGTCCATTTGCTTGGAATATTATTTTCCATCCCTTTACTTTCAATCTGTGTAGGTCTTTTGCTCTGAGGTGGGTCTCTTGTAGGCAGCATATGTGTGGGTCATGTTTTCTTATCCATTCAGCTACCCTGTGTCTTTTGATTGGGGCATTTAGTCCATTCACATTGAGAGATATTACTGATAGAAACTTACTCATCTTTTCTCTTTGTACTTGTGTTCCTCTCTGTCTCATTCTTTTCCTTCATCTGCTTAAACCAGTCCCCTTAGCATATCTTGGAGTGCTGGTTTGGTAGAGATGTATTCTTTTAGCTTTCTTTTGTCTGGGAAACTCCGTATTTCTCCTTCTATTTTAATGGAGAGCCTAGCTGGGTAGAGCAGCCTTGGCTGTAGGCCCTTGCTTTTCATGGCTTGGAATATTTGTTGCCATTCCCTTCTGGCTTGTAGTGTTTCTGTTGAGAAGTCAGCTCCTAGGCGTATCGGGGCCCCCTTGTATGTTACTTTCTCCTTCTCCCTTGCTGCCTTGAGGATTCTCTCTTTGTCTTTGACATTTGCCATTTTAATGATGATGTGTCTTGGAGTGGACCTCCTTGGGTCCTTCTTGAGTGGGGTCCTCTGTGCCTCCTGGATCCATGAGAGCCTTTCTCTCCTCAAATTAGGGAAATTTTCCATCATTACTTTTTCGAGGAGGTTCTCTATTCCTTGCTCCTCTTCTTCTCCTTCTGGTATCCCTATTATACGGATATTATTGCGTTTCAGGTTGTCCTGCATTTCCCTAAATGCTTCTTCATTCTTTTTGAGCCGTTTTTCCATTTCTTGTTCTTTCTGGGAGCTTTCTTCTACCTTGTCCTCCATCTCACTGATTCGATCCTCAGCTTCATCCAGCCTGCTTTGGATTCCTTCTACTGTGTTCTTCAATTCAGAAATGGTATTCTTCATATCCTCTTGTGTCTTCTTGATAGTTTCTATGTCCTTTTCCAGGCTGATATAGTTTGCTGTAAGATCCTGATAGTTTCTCTGCAGTTTCTCATAGTTCTCTTTGAGCTGGCTGAGCTCATTGAGCTTCCTTAGAACCATTGTTTTAAATTCCATATCTGATAGTTCCCTTGCCTCTATTTCATTGAGCTCTCTCTGTGGGGAGTCCCCTTTTCCACTCATTTGGGGGGGAACTTCTTTTTCTTCCCATTTTTGTGAGAGTCTGTTAAGTATTTTTGTCCTTTACTTTTCTTTCTGGGCTTGCCTCTGATGATGTCAGTTGTTGACCCTATAGGGCCTTGGGTTGTTTGTTTGAGCCTTTCAGGAGTCTAATGCCTGTGTCTGACTCCTGCTTGGAGCAGCTCTGTGACCCCTTTGGTTAGGGCTGGGGTATTTTTTGGGATCTCTCTGCGCTCTCACGAGAGCTCCTTGAGCGCGTTCCCAGCGCGGCAGGGTCCCCCACCTGCCTGGGCTCGCATGTGTTTGCCCCAGACCAGGGGGCTTATTCGCGACCTCCCGTGCTCATCTGGCCTTCCTGGCACGCGAGCTTCACGGCACTGGTCAGTTTAGGGTCTTCTATTGTGTGTTTTCCCCGCTTTTGGCTCTTTGGGTGCGTGAAACATTCAAATTAATAGACTTAGGTATTCAAGTTACTAGAGAACCACTAAATATGTTATGCAAAGTGTTAAGGTGATTGGTGACGTGGGCTGTGAAAGAATTCACAAAGAGAAAAAAGTGCAGAGAGTAAAGCATTTATTCACTCTCCAAGAGAGGAGAGGGGCTTGGTGTGGAGAGATACACCAGCCATGAAATGTAGGGGCTTTAAGCTTTTATTAGGTGATCTGGGTAGTTGTAAAGCAGGTTGTATCAGTTGGTCTTGCACAAGCTGCAGCTTGTTCTGATATTATCTTTGGGTGCAGGGCTCAGGCATTGTGGTCTGGTATGTCCACTTTTGTAAGTTTTTGGAACCTCTGTGCCTTCAGGGTGCTTCCAGTAATTTTCTAGTCCTGAGGATAGAGGCTCATAAAACAAGAGTCAGTCAAGCTATCTTTGGCACAGAGGGTCTGAAAATGGGACTTTTGTCCTATTACAAAGTTTACCAATTTTTAAGAGTTAGAAGGCAATAAAATTTACTCATGACTAAAAATATACTGCGCATAGTTATCTTTCATTGACAATTCAGCACTGTTTTGAAAGGACTTCACATAGTTAAATAAAAGGTACCATCTATGGAAGGACAGAACTATGAAAGTCTGTTTAAGATAACACAACTGATCCTAAGGCCTCTGGGAAAAGACACAACTAGATTATTTTTAGAGTGAGTAAACATTGCCAGAATTGTTCTATAAAATGCAAAAAAAAAAAAGTCCTACCTTGAGATTGCAAACTACCCTGTCTTTCCTTTATTTTCAAATGAGAAATTCCAATGTTCTGCTCTTAAAATGAATAATGTGATATCTCATTTTGAAACTCAGATGTTTACTTCTCTAGAAACATCTTCATCTTTTGGGCATTTAAGATATTGTCCTTAGAGGTCATTTTTACTATGTTGCATTATCACAACTTCGGGCTCAAATAGGTTTAAGGAAATGCCAGTTTATCTATCAAGAGTTCCAGGTAGTATGGTGCCAGTGACAAATAGTTTGCTGTTATGTGCTAAAAGTTATATTTAGGTTCCTGGCACAAATTAATAATTACTTATAATATTTTATAAAAACAAGAAATCATCCCAACAGTCTTCTATCCAAAGCAATAACACCATTTGTTCTATTAGCCTAGTGAGTTTTTGCAGTGTCAAGAGGAGAATGGTGGGTAATAATAATGTCTGTAAAAATAGCTACTAATATTGGTCTTCTAATCTGTGCCGCATATTTGCTAAATGATTTTACACATATTATGTTATTTAAGTCCACACAACAAACCTATGACATAGATACTATGGTTAGCCCCATTATACAAATAAGGAAACTAAAGCCTAGAGAAATGAGGTTATCTACAGGATTTTTCACTCAAACAAATGACTTGGGTGGAGAAACACATTTAGAATTGCATTAGTTGTTTCCCAGGAAAGAACATTAATACTTAGTGAGCACCTAGCATGTGCAAGGAACTGGGACAAGTGCTTTACATAAGTTGCCTCATTTAATATTCTCATCAACCTCATGAGATTGTTATTTTTAAACACCCTTTAAGATAAAGAGAAGTTTAAAGAAGTTAAGATGTTTTTCCCAAGGTCATGCTACTAGCAAGGGCAGAGCTGAGGTGTTAATTTAGATAGGTTCAATCCTAGAGGTCATGCTCTTTCCACCATAAAGTAAAATCAAACCAGCAAAAGAGAGAAAAAACATTCAGTTTAATAATGAACTTCATATTCTGTTTCCTTGAAAGTAAAACCTGAGTCATGAAAGCCAATCCCAAAGTCAATGCCAATAGTAAATCCCATTCCTCCTGTACACAGAGCTTGTTATCCTATGGAACACAGGGTTAACAGCATCCTGATCACTTTTACTTCCAGAACAGTGAATGGGAAAAGGTGAAGCCATTCTCCAGAATTATTTCAGGCCAAATTTAAAAAAGTAGACACTAAAAGTAAAATTATCTAAAGTTATCCATATGCAGCAGAACAGTGTCCTAGGAGATGATGAATTAACTCTTCCTTGCCATTAGATCTACCCCTTGGTACAAGAAGCCAGTCCCTCTATTCTCAGTGGCATGAAAGCTTTAAGAGCCTCTCCAAATAGAAACATTCCATCAGCATTTCTCATAGGAATCTCTTGGAGCAATTGCTAAAAATTCAGATACCCAAGCCCATCCCCTGAGAGCAGGACTATGAATGTGCATTTTAACAAGTGCCTCAAATCACTTGTACATACAGTAAAGCTTGAGAATCACTGCACAAAGCAATAAAATCATCCTCTCTTAGGCCTTACCAGTTCCAAAATTGGGATGCTCACACATAGATGAGCTAAATTTATTATCTCCGTATATAAGGTGGAAAAGGCTCTTTTGAATCTTTGAATCAACACTAACAAGCTACTTAACATAAGCTTTTAAGGTACTTAAGAAGCACTTATTGGCAAACAGAGGGTTAAGGTTAGTTCACATCCTTTTATCTATTTATAATAGCAGCATATAGGATCTGGAACTTACCCATGCAAAATATCTCAACAGCCTTACTTTAGCCTTTGAAGGTTCCTATATAAAGTTCAATGTTTACCTAAGAACATTTTGTAACTCAGACTATGCTCTGAGACCAATCTTAACTTAAATTTAGCCATAAACAATGAAGTTGAACTATATTTCTCTTCTCATAATCAAGGTAAAGACTAAAGCAAAAATAGACACCTCTGTAATAAATAGCAATTTATTAAAGTGCTTACAGTGTACCAGGCACTATTAGAGTCATGAAATACTACTGGATTAAAAGTTTTTGCCTCTGTAATTTCTTTTTGAACATTTACAATGCGTATGAACCTATGAAGAGCACTGAGAAGGCCTTGCAGGAAAGAATCAATTCCTTTTTCTTAATGTAGAGTTACCAAAACCTATTTAATCCGATGTCACTTTATTGAGGAAAATCTCCTGATGTACACTTCAAGGATGTGCTGCTATGTACCAGTGTTTCTGAAAGTGTTGTCAATGGTGTCAAAATGCAAAGTCACAGACCTACAGAATCCATCTTATGGGGGGAAGGTAATAAAGAGTCTGCATTATTGGATAAGTCTTAGATATAATGCTTTTGACTATACCATAAGAATCAGTGGTTGCTCTAAAGGTGGCAACTGAGGGAAATTGTTATAGCTACATTGACAAGGTTGACTGAAAATTAAACAGCTTCCAAAGATGAAAACTATGAGGTGACAGCGTTTTGACACTTGATGTTTTACCATCTGACCAGTCAAAAAAACTGGGCTGTTTACAAAGGGAAAATGACTGTCCTTAAGTAACTGGGGCACAAAAAAGATTCACATAACAAGCCCAACTAGATATTCCCCAAAATTCTTCTGCTAATTCACAGTAAAATAGGAGAATATAGGTAGGCATATTTACCCTACCACTTGTTAGGCTGTAAGATTTTAGGATAGTCACTCTACTTCTCTGACTCAGATTCCTGATCTTTACATTGAGAATGATTATCCATACCTCAAAGAGCCATTGTAAGAACTGAACAAGACACTACATATAAATTTTCTAATACAAACAGGGAACTTTAAAATGTTAGTTTCTTAAATTCATAGATACAAAGAACAGACTGACAGCTGTCAGATGGGCAGATGGAAGGTAGTTAGGTGGCTGGGTGAAAAAAGTGAAGAGATTAAGCAAAAAACAAAACAAAACAAAACCCAACCCATAGACACAGACAACAGTATGGTGATTACCAGAGGGAAGTAGATTAGGAGGAAGTAGAAGAGGGTAAAGGGGGGATAAATGGTGACAGAACGATATTTGACTTTGGAGGGTGAACACACAATACGATATATAGATGACATATTATAGAGTTGTACACCTGAAACTTATATAATGTTATTAACCAATGTCACCTTAATAAATTCAATATTTTTTTTCAAAATGTTACTTTCTAATAAACCTATGCCTTTATACTCAGTTAATATTTGACAGAGGAGGCAAGAACCACATGGGGTAAAGATATTCTATTCAATAAATGGTGTTGAGAAAATTGGACAGATACATGCAAAAAAATGAAACTAGACCACCGTCTCAAACCATATACTAGAATAAACTCTAAATGGATTAAAGACTTAAATGTTAGATTCAAAACTATAAAAATCCCAGAAGAAAACAAGCAGTAAAATCTCTAACATTTCTTGTAGCAATATTTTTTCTGATATATTGCCTTGGGCAAGAGAAACAAAAGAAAAATAAACAAAAATAAAAAGTTTTGCACAGCATAAGAAACCATCAATAATATGAAAAAACAACCCACTAAATGGGAGAAAATATTTGCGAATGATACATCTTATAGAGGGTTAGCATCCAAAATTTATAAATAATTAATAAAACTCAACATAAAAAAAAACAAACCCCAAATAGTCCAGTTGAAAAATGGGCAAAGGATCTGAATAGACATTTCTCCAAAAAGGACATACAGATGGCAAATAGACATATGAAAAGACGTTCAACATCACTAATCATCAGAGAAATGCAAACTAAAACCACGAGATATCACCTGACACCTGTCAGAAGAACTATTATCAATAAATCCACAAACAACAAGTGTTCGCGAGGATGTGGAAAAAAGGGGAACCCTAGCGCACTGCTGGTGGGAATAGAGATTGGTGTAGCCACTGTGGAAAACAGTATGGAGTTTCCTCAAAAAATTAAAAATAGAACTGCCTTGTGACCCAACAATTCCACACCTAGGAACATATTTGAAGAAACCCAAAACACTAATTAAAAAAAATATATGCACTCCTATGTTCATTGCAGCACTATTTACAGTTGCCAAGATATGGAAACAGCCCAAGAGTCCATTAGTAGATGAGTGAATAAAAAAGCTATGGTACATTTACACAATGGAATACTACTCAGCTGTAAAAACCAAGGAAATCTTACCCTTTGTGACAGCACAGATGGATCTGGAGAGCATTATGCCAAGTGAAATAAGCCAGTCAGAGAAAGACAAGTATGTGATTTCACTCATGTGGAATCTAATGAGCAAAATAAACTAACAAACTAATAAGAACAGACTCATAGAGAACTGGCTGACAGCTATCAGAGGGGAGGGGGTTGCAGGCAGGGTGAAAAAGGTGAAAGGATTAAGCAAAAACAAAACAAAAACAGACACAAACAACAGCATGGTGATTACCAGACGGAAAGGGGGATGGAGGTAGGTGGAACACCGTAAGCGGGGGATAAAAGGTGATGGAAGGAGAGTTGATTTGGGGCTGGTGAACACATAATACAATATACAGATGACATATATAGAATTTGTACACCTGAAACCTATATATAATTTTGTTAACCAATGTCACCCTAATAAATTCAGTTTTAAAATGTTAGTTTCTTACACTTGAAACTTATAAAGTCTTATTAACCAATGTTGCCCCAATAACTTTAATTTAAAAAATTAAGCCTATCTTCATTTTAAAAATAATGTTAGTTTCTTTTTCTCCTTGTTTCCTTCCCTTTGTGCTCTGGTGTAGTGCTGTGTAATGTTAACTTAATTAGTGCAGGTGGGACAGGGAATTTTGTTACTGGTTTTGGAGTAGCTACTCTCTTCCAAAGATAGTTTTCTTTAATGAACCCCTGTGTTAGCAATACAAGGTCAAGTGCAAGGTACTGAAGTGCCCATTCAATTCAATTCAGTTAACTAGGAGTCAACATGCACTGGAGTAAACGAATATAAAAAGGCAAGTCCTGCCCTCAAGTTGTTCATGGCATAATAGTGAGAATACCTAGTGTAATATAAAATGGAAACTCTATTACTGGGGGCCAAAGAGAGTAGTGCAGCTGGTCATTGAGGGAAGCCAAATTAATGCAGAACACATTATGGCTGAGTTAAATCAAAAAGTCCAAGGGCACTCAATGTCATCTTTATCTACCCAGAAAAAGCCAAGCACTGACCTAACCCAGGGCTGCAGTTCCAGGGCTCAGTTCCAGCAGCCAGCACAAACCCAGTCACAGGCTGCTTTGTGCTTTGTGCCTGGTCCTGTATGAAACATGGAACAAAGCCAGTAAAGCAGAGGTGACCCCTGCCCTCTAGGAGAAAAAAACAGCGATGAAGGCAAACCTCTAGATCACATTAAAATCATCAAAAAGTTAGCACCAAGCAAGCAGGTAAATACCACATTCACTCACATCATTCTTTTCTCATTCCTGTTCATTTTTCTCTATGATAGAAAAGCTTAGATGAGACCAAAATAAGTGAGCATCAGGTCCCCAGCCAGGCCTACTTCCAAAATCCATTAAGAGAATGGTAGATTCTTGCCATTATTAATTTTTTTAAAACATTGATTTCACCAGAGTTGCATGACAATCAGTGTTCAAACTAATTGGAATATGGCTTTTGTAATATTTCTTCCTCTTTTTGGTGATTCTTTGTGTATTGTATGAGAGAGGGGGGGAGAGGGGAGAGAAAGAGAGACAGAGAGAGAGAGAGAGAGAGAGAGAGAGAGAGAGAGAGAAAGTTCCAAAGATGTTTGGAATGGAATGTTTCTTTTCCTATCAATGCTCTCCTCTTAAGTTTCTTTGATGAGGTGCTGCAGTGCCCCTTTCCACTTACTCTTCTTCCATTCTAGAGGGGCTTTGGGATTGACAAGGTTGGTGTCTTGCAGAGATGGAAGGGGTGTGGGCAGTGTTCAAGTGGCAGGAGTAGAAGGTGAAGTGCAAATGCAGACTTAGTCATCAATCTCTTGCACCTTCCATTTAAACCTATGCTGAACTCCTCCCCCACAGTGAGGAGAAGACATACCATAATTTAAGAAGGCTCTGTAAATAGCACCGGTGATGTTTCTAAACAGGAAAACACATGATGGGGGAAGGGATTTATATTACATAAACATTTTCCCCCTGATTTTCTTCCAAAAATATGTTTAGGGAAAGACTGCATTGAAAAGGCATATCTGAATAAATACTTACACTAAACTATGTAAGCCATCTCAAAGGAAAGTGTAAGTGAGGTTTAAAGCTCTGGTCTAATCTCAGGTGTTCAGCCTAGAATCCAGTGGATAGTGTGTTTCATTCTTAACCTCTAACTCCTCAAATAGTCTTTCAGCACTGACTATCTGATGCTGCTAAAGGGCAGAAGGTACTGACAAGGACCATGGATATTTCTGCAATGCTCCCCAAACCCACCCAAAACAAATAGTGTTCAGGTAGTGCAAAGCCAACAATAAATACCACAGCATAGGTCAGTTGTAAGCTCCCTCATATCAGAGACCTACCTGAGCCAGCAAAGTCAAGGCTGTGAGCTAAGGGCCCTCAGAAGGTCGCTAGAGAGGACAATGAGTCTGCAGGATGAGTCAGGAGAATTGAGAAAGCCTAGTCAGTCCCCAGAGCCAGGCCTCTCATAAGGCAGCCAAGGAAAAAGCTCTGTAAGAACCTGGAACACCCTGATAATGAAGAAAGTAGAGGAAAGAAGGAACAGAAAGACAAAACTACTTGTCTTTAGCACCAGCAAAACAAGGAAGCAGGCTACATTTATCCTTGATATGTCCCTATCCCACTTTCTATATCCTCTCTGTTCCCAACGCACCCAAGGCTGCATGCTGAGCCAGCTAAACAGGCATTTCCTACCACCTTCAGGTCACCTCCTCTCCATGTAGGCCTAACTTTCTCAAATCTTGCCCAATGTTCCACTGTCTTCCA
Organism: Pteronotus mesoamericanus; assembly: GCF_021234165.1. Taxonomy (NCBI): domain Eukaryota; kingdom Metazoa; phylum Chordata; class Mammalia; order Chiroptera; family Mormoopidae; genus Pteronotus; species Pteronotus mesoamericanus. The sequence continues at coordinate 2,812,172 of NW_026555150.1, forward strand.
AAGCAGTATCTTGTTCCCTCAGCACTACTCTGACTTGTCAGTTTGTGATAACTGATCTGGGTCAATGCAACAATGGCTCTTCATGAGTTAGTGTGGTCCTCACAAAGAGTCACCTATTGGCAATTAACAGCTGTCTCTTAGTGATAGAGTACCTTCACTCCAAAGATTATATGTAGTAAAAGGATTTTCAATGAAGAGGTGGGTGCAGACATACAGTTCCTGGAGGGCCCCAGATTTAATTCCATGTGAAGAGACACCTATCTACCTCTGTTTAAACGTAAGACAGCCCACCAGATATCCACTTGGTCTAAAACTTAGATCAAATTAGAGTGCAGAACACCAAGATATCTTCTCATGTGGGCCTCAAGACACAAGAACTTCATCTGAACCATTTTCAACAGATTGCAAATTCCTAATTTGTAATATCATTGCTTGGGGGCAGGGAAAGCAAATATAGGAGTTAAGAGAACTGGCCCTATTATCAATCTGTGAGGAAGAAAATTTTTAAAGTAACCCACAATAGTACAAAAATTGCCTACTTAGAAGTTTTTGAAAACTTACATTGATCCAAGGTTCTAAATAAGACAGTGTAGAACCTGGCAGGCCTGTCCATGGCATCAACTTATGTGCCTGGCACCTGGCAGTGAGGAGCGGGGGTGGAGGAAGGTGGGCTTTGCTGGAAGGAAGCAAGTGATGATTGGTAGTAGAGGCCTTTTATAAGATGACTGAGTATAAGATAAACACCTGGCATTTAGGTTATCCAGCTTATTAGAAGACATAGACTACTACGAACAGTATTTGACTTGTGATGGTTAAATCTTGTCTTCCTAGCACACTATGCTGAGTTACAACCGAGTTTTTATTTATTTTTTAACATTTTATTTTTCAATTACAGTTCATATTCAATATTATTTTGTTTTAGTTACAGGTTTACAGCATAGTGGTTGGCCAATCATTAAATTTACAAAGTAATCCATACCCTCCTCAATATTTTAATTACCAAGCTGGCATGATACATAATTATTATAATATTATTGGCTATATTCCTTAGACTCAAACCACCTAGTACAGAATTCTAAGTCCTGGAGTACCTAAGAAAGCATCTCATGATGCTGATTCCAAATAAGCATTGCTGCCTAATAATGAGACTTCCCTGCACAAAGGATGCTGTGATCTCAAATTGCTTGTTGCAAGTAAAGTTACCTGAGCAGTCCTGGCAAATGGACCAATCTTATGTTTTGATTTCCTTCTCCTTCCTTTTCAGTCTCCCCACACCCCTACCATGGCCCCCTTTTCCCTGGCAGTTTAGGGCTTCCCATGGCTCTACCCAGTCCAGATTGCTCATGATGCCACCACAGCTCTAGAACTTTCTGTCCCTCCTCCCTCCCAAACCAAGGTTTTATTCTGAGTCCCTCATCCACAATATCAAAACTATTGTGTACCAGGTACTGGGTTTTGCCCTGAATGTAGACCATAATGACTTCGCTTAAAGCTCTAGTAGTTACACTGAGGTTTCTCTTAGTCTACTCTGCCACATGCATTCCCATGGAGCAGAATGTCCATGACCTTCAAAAGACAGACAACTTGAGCTCTTTCCAAAATAGCACTTGGCAGGCAGCCTAGACTCGGACAGCAACAGCAGACACAGACTGTGGACATGATGGGCCAGCCCCCTGTTACATCACCTCAGGGGATCCTCAGCCCCATGGGACTCACTAGAAAATTCTTTATGTTTGAAAAGCAGAAATTATCTAGTCCACCTGAACACCCTGGGAGCAGGTCTGTATTCTTAGCCTCATGCTTCAAATGCTGACTTTAGAACAAAAGCTTCCTTTCAAGGTCATATGATGAGTCAGCTACTGAGTGGGGAGTGAGAAAAGAAAGGGAGAATAAACAACTCATAACAGGGTTAACTTGAGCTTCAACCTATGAGAAAGACCTGGAATTGCCTTGGAAAGATGTTAATGCACATAGGTAAGGAAGAAGGATGATGGTGGTAGGTCTCTCTTTAATCTATTGTCTTCAAGACCAAGACTTGCGGTAGCCTTGTAATATAGGTGAATATATGCTGAGCTTCTTTCTACTTGCTGTCTTTATTTGTAACTTCAGAGAAATCTCATTCATTCTGCTTGAGATAAAAGTTCTTTGTCCCAGTGCACCTTGGGTACTATTAACCTTACACTAATAAAAATGGTCAGCTTCCAATTAATTTTAACTCTTGTGTACTAACTAATGAGATTAGGGCTCTGTCATGACAACTGCAGGAATCTGACTTGTGATAAAGGAAAGCAGAATTAGACCCATGTCTGACTTTGTAAGGCTGGAGTTCTGGTCTTTACTCTTCTAACACCCTTGGTAACATAAACAGGGAGCACATTCTGTCATTTCATTTTCCTCATTTATAAAACAGAGATGTTAACTATCTGCTTCATGAGTTGGCATAGGAAGAAACTATTATTATAGATAAGAAAACTTTTGAACACTCTAATAGCCTCCAAAATATAAGAAAATATGATGGTCTTCACAAATGCTCAATGGGCATGCAGAAACTAGCACTTATCAAACATCTAATAGGTGCCCAGCACTATCACATCCATTAGTTTCATTTGTCCTAACAACAATCCTATGAAGTAGATACTGGTTGTTGCATGTAAAATAATGAGGAATAAAAATGATAATAAAATATGTCAGTATGTTCAAATTCTAATTTTATTTTAGAAACAAGTAGATCATAGCAGCATTATTTACAATAGCCAAATGGTGGAAACAACCTAAGTGCCCATTAGTAAATGAATGTATCAAAAAACTGTGGTACATTTACACAATGGAATACTACGCAGCAGAAAGAAAGAGCTACTACCCTTTGTGACAGCATGGATGGAACTGGAGAGCATTATGCTAAGTGAAATAAACCAGGGGGTGAAAGACAAATACCGTATGATCTCACCTATAAGTGGAACCTAATCAATAAAACAAATGAGTAAAATAGAACCAGAGGCATGGAAATAAAGAGCAAACTGACAGTGACAAGAGGGTAGAAGGGAGAAGGGGACAATGGAGGAAAGAAGGGGAAGGGTCTAGTCAAGGAATATGTATAAAGGACCCATGGACATGGACAACATGGGGTGGATTGACTGTGGGAGTGGGGGATGGGCAGGACAGGGGAGAGCAATAGAGGAAAATTCGGACAACAGTAATTGAACAATAAAAAACACAAGTACACTTGCTCTTAAAGAAAAACAAGCTTACACACACATGAAAATAAAATCGAACGTGCAAACGACAATGACACGACAGATCAGTTCAGCATCAACTTGTATCTCTATGATAAAATTGAAAGTAAACATGTGATACTTTCCATCATTTATATCACAGAAGTATTAATAGTGTTTGCACAAACTGGAAACACATTTAGGGTAAGGACTATCACCCCAGGAGGAATGCAGAGGTGCTCAAAAAATAGCCAGTAAGTCTAAACAACTACGTATGTTAAAAGGACACGGTACATAGAAGAAAAACTACAAACTTACGTTGGGCTTCAACGAGCAATAATGTGTCGCCACTCGGGGGAGAATACAGACCATAATGAGGTAGGTGCTGGGTAGAAACCTAGGGGGAACAAAGAAAGAAGGATTGATTTATATAACTGAAAATTCAAGCACGTATGTGTGAGAATATTCAGGATACTGCAGACCTGTAGTTTCTTCTCTGACCAGTGACAGGCTACTGCTGTAGCTAAACTTTGTTCCTTATAGTGAGCAAAGGAAGGATGAGACCGCTTCCAAGAGTAAGGAGCAGAAAGATGAGGATCTTCAACATTTTTATCTTCATCTTAGACAAAGAAAATAGGGCTCAGAAAATTGTTCCTCAGGCATGCAGCTAATAAGAGAGAAATTGGGATTCAAGCCAAAGTACGTATAACCTTACCATACTCGTGTATTTTACAAGAAAATGTACTACTTCCCCAAAGCCACACCCTCTCTCAGAAATGGTGCCAAACCCTTGAGGGATAATGAGACACTGCTCTTGGTCCTTTCTTACTTACGCACTCCTCACCATGACCACTCCATTGGTCATATATGACAACCTTCTGCAAGCATTACTACGAATGCTAAATATCACTGTTTCCCTGTTCGAAAGGGTTAGAATGTGTGACCAAGAAAACAGAGCTGATCTCCCTTAACAAAGTTAACTTATTCTCTCAGTGGATCAAACTTGCCCATGGCTGTATCTTCTTTGCACAGCTTCCCAAGCACAGAACTCCTTGATCCGAGACCCTCTCTGGAAGATTCCATCCAAATGGTCTTCATAGCATCCAACACAGGACTTAACACATAGCAAATGCTACGAGTACTCAATGAATGAATATAGACCATGCTCTCATCATGTGTAATGATAAAAGTATGTCATAGATGCCTTTATTATATTAGAATCTTTGGGAAATTTTGCCAGAGATTATACGCAAAAAATATAAATTGAGATGAAACTAAGGATTAGCTTCTACTTGGAAATTCTCTTCTTCAATCATTAACCTAATAACACTTTTTATAGTCTCAAATCTATTATCACCAGCCATAGAAACTAGAAGAAGACATCTCCCCTCTTTAAGCCTCGGTTTCCCCATTTTTAAATTAATAATGTTAAACTAGATCAAAGGTTCTCATCCCCTGAGTTTGCACTAAAATCACCTGGGGATCTTTTTTTTAAAAAATTTTTTAATTAATTATTTTTTCAAATACATTTGTCTCTGCCTACCCCCCACCACTTTCCCTTGCCTTCTCCCTCCCTCAACTCTTCCCCTTTGGTTTTGTCCATGAGTCCTTGCTATATGTTCCTTGACTTTCCCCTTCCCTTCCTTTTCCCCCGCACCCCCCTCCTTCCCTCTTGTCTCTGTTGGTTTCTTTTCCTTTCAGTGTTGCTGGTCTTATTTTCCTTGCATCTTTGTATTGTTGGTGAGGTTCCACTTATAGGTGAGATCATATGGTATTTGTCTTTCACCCCCTGGCTTATTTTGCTTAGCATAATACTCTCCAGTTCCATACATGCTGTCACGAAATTTAGTAGTTCTTTTTTTCTTTCTGCTGCATAGTATTCCATCGTGTAAATGTACCATAATTTTTTGATCCAATCATCTACTGATGGGCATTTAGGTTGCTTCCAACACTTGGCTATTGTCAATTGTGCTGCTATGAACATTGGGGTGCATAGGTTCTTTTGAATTGGTGTTTTGGGATTATTAGGGTATAATCCCAGCAGGGGAATCACTGGATCAAAAGATACAGAGGGCCCAGAGACATTTGAAAGGATGCTCAGCATCACTAGCCATCAGAGAAATGCAGATCAAAACCACCATGAGGTACCACCTGACACCGGTCAGAATGGCCATCATAAACAGATCAACAAACAACAGGTGATGGCGAGGCTGTGGAGAAAAGGGAACCCTAGTCCACTGTTGGTGGGAATGCAGACTGGTGCAGCCATTGTGGAAAGCAGTGTGGAATTTCCTCACAAAGCTGAAAATAGTGATATTTTTAAAATGACTGTTGCTAAATACTCTCCCCAGAGTTTCTGATTTAATTGGTGTGGGGTGAGTCCTTAGTATCAGTATTTTTTCTTTATTTTTATTATTGACAATATTACAGATGTTCCCATTTTTCCCCTTACCTCCATCCAGTTCCTGCTCCCCTTCACTCTGGCCATCATCACACTGTTATCTGTGTCCATGGGTTATGCATATATGTTCTCTGGCTAACCCTTACCCCTTCTTTAATTTAGTCCCCTCTCCCCCACACTCTGCTCCCCAGTGAGTTCCATCTTTCTATAAAAATCAATATATTGACTATAGCTGAGTCCCTCTTGATATCAGGGCTGCTCTTCCTCTTCTCCATTTTCCTCTCTAATACCACACACCATAAGACCTCAACAGTCTAATATTTTGCTTCACCCATTTACCTATTGACTTAAAGCTTTGTGGGTTCTCTTGGGGCTCCTTAGCACTGCTATTGAGATATGTTTTTTAATGTTAAAGGGTTATTTTGCCATCCAAGAAGCTCCCCTAATCACAGGATGTATCCCTAAAGCACTAGCTGGCCTGTCTTGCTTTCAGGCTGGGAAAGCCCAATGAGTAAATAAGAGCAGCCTGAAGTGCTCCCGCTGATCTGGAAGGAATCCATAAGCACAATGCATAACTTTCCATCTCACTAGACTTTTTCATGGCACTGAGCCGGCCCATTCCATTCGGCCCTTTGTCAAGAATGTCCTTGACACTTATGGAATCGATTTGTTCTTCCTTTGCTTTAAATAATACGGCAATAGTTACTCAGGAGTTTTATAAGGTATCGATTTAACATACAAACCACACAATGGCCCTTGAATCCCAGAACAAGAACCAATTCCTCATCAGCCAAAAAGACAAATATAGTGACATCCTAGAGTTTTCTTAACCTGTCAAAATATTCCTAAGCCCTGAGATTGCTGAGGAGTAGACATGCCAAAGATTTAGAAATGTCAAATTAAAATATTCTGGGTTATCTTCAAAAAATGTGAGCCTTTTTAACTCACAGCGTTCTATCAAAAATGCTTTTTCAGAACATAGGGCTTCTAAAGGAAAGCTCTCTCTTAGATGAACAGTATGAACACTGTACATGGAACAGAGGGTCCCTTAAGGGGGGATACCTTTATTCTAGAAGCACTTCACTAGAAAGATTTGCTTGCTCTGTGTGTAAGGCAGGAAATGCGGCAGGATAAGGGTGAATGGAATCATGGATCAGGAACCTGAGTGAAAAATTCTCAAACTACCAAGATCCTAAAATACAAGTTAGAAAAATTAGAATCTGGTATGTCCTTTTAATGATATACAGTTTGAGTGATCTTTAAACATGGGAGAGTACAGAGGTGCTTTGTTGTAGACCCTTGGTCAAATTGCCAATAGTATATGAGATCATTCTTCCCTTCATTGCCAAATGCATTGGAAAAGTAGTCATTGATTCACCTTGCGTTTACTTCATCTTTCATTCACTTTTCAAATTTGCCTCATATATTCCCTACTCTACTAAAACTGCTCTCATTAATATATTAGTGATCTTCTAAAGCCAAATCCTGTGCTCATCTTTCAGTCTTCATTCTGATAAACACCTCTACATTATTTAACACTGTTAACCATTCTTTTCTTCTTTGACCTTTGTGACACAGCCTCTCTTGATTCTCCTCCTATTTCTCTACTTTTATTTTCAGTTGCCTTCTTATGCTCTTCTTCATTTTTCCCATCCCTTAAATGCTGAACATTTCTTTCTTGGCCTTTTTCTCACTTTACAAATGCTCCAATGATACAACTTATACGATTCTCAAATCTTTATCTCCTCTCCTAATTATTTGCTCAAACTCCAAGCCATACAGTCAACATTTTTGGACATCTTCACAAGGAAGTCCAGCCAACATTCATACTCATTCCCAATCTGCTCTTCCTCTTGTATTGTTTCAGTTGTTATAGTAACTTTCTAATCAGTCTTCTCATCTCCAATTTCTTGGCTCCATTCTCATTGTTCCTGGGTTCTCTCTTAAAAATACAGACATATCTAATAATGTCACTCTGTTTAAAAACTTATAGGAGGGTTTCCCTCCACCTATAGAAAAAAATCTAATCATTACCCCCAAAACACTCCAGGTATCCAATGAGCTGGACCTGTTTTACCTTCCTAATTTTATTACTGGCATTCCCACCACTACCAAACACCTCCCTCAATCCACCCCTTCTGAAATATGCTATGCTAGCTCATGTCTCAATGCCTTTGTTCACAGTTATCCCTCCAGCTGGAAAAATCTTCTCTCCTTCCCATTTCCAAATCATATTTTTAAAATGTCACCTTGTCAAACTATAATGTCATCTCCTATGTGACATCTCCAGGCAGAATTAACTGTGGCCTTCTCTGAACTGTGAACTTTCTACAGACCATAACTCTCTCATTCATGCACACTGTTTTACAATTAGGTATGTGAGAGTTCTTTAAAGGCTAGGATTCTGGCTCAGCCTTCACATTTAATATCTCAGACTCTGGAATCAGACAGACCTGGATTTGAATACCAGCTCTGGTACTTACTAGCTGTGTGATCTTGGACAAGTTAACTAACCTCTCTAAGCTTACTGTTCTCATCTGCAAAACTGAGGTAACAATAGTGTTTCAGGAATAATAAATGAGATGATGCATATAAAACACATGTACTCCAGACACATAATAAACATTTAATAAACGTTAGCTATTACTATTTTTTCTGTGTCTGGCACATGGTCTTGCAGAGAGCAATACTTAACAAATAGTCACTGAATAAATTAATCATAGCATGGAAAACCTAAGAACACTTAATAAATGGACAGTTCCTTCTTTGTTAGATGTTAGGATTAGTGACAGAGGCACAAAAATTGAGTTATATAAATGAATTTCTTTCCCTGTAGTCAGATCATTATGGTAGCAATTGGGAAAACCAAAAGCTTTGTATGCACGTTTTATCTTTTGAACCTGAACCTATTACATCTTAATTCCCAGCAAATACAAGTTTCAAAGTGTGCGTTTCTAACCTCATTCCCCAGATAAGTCCAAAGACTTTTTTCTACTTTAACATTGAACAAATAGGATGATTCAATTAATGTGGTAATTATTTAATACAGCAAGCAATAACTTTTCAGATATAATGGTAATTGAGCCCAGCATGCTTGAAAAATATCATTCTCTGAGTCAGGTTTAGCAACGTGTCTTGAAGTTGGGACCATAGAGGTTTAATTCATTCCAATGTCTTCTGCCAAAACAAATTTAAATTAATAGTATTTCTGATTGTTACCCCCTTTCACCTACAATTCATAATCACTGGACCTCCATTTTAGTTATGAAATCCTTAAAAATTACCTTTTATATTCAACCCAGAATAATCTGTTTAATATCCTTTGATAAGGAATATCCTTTAAAAATCCCAAAGTCTGGCATGCTTTCAACAGAAGTCCTGTTCTTTGGGAAAAGAAAACACTATAGTCTCTCACTTTACTTGACCTTAGAAAAGGTCCAGAGAAAAACATTTCTGTCAAGTCTATTGTAAATCAGTATGGAAACCCAACATTAGACATGTCATTGTAATTATTATTAAAACAAGACAAGAACAGTATTGGAAATTTGGAAAATGAGTATAAGGATTTATTCAAAAGTCCACTATCCACATACATCTAGAATTATTATTTTTATATATTTCTCATTCTCTTTCATTTGCCTACATATTCTCAAAGCTTGCCTCTCAAGCATCCCAGGAAAAACACTAAGGAAATTTTGAGAAGTTTAGAAAGACTATAATTATAATTGTATGACTTTCTAGGAGGTTTTCCAATGGCTTCAGTTTTTCAGAGAAAAACACTCTAAGAGTAGAGATGGCATAATGTCCCTAATCTACAAAATATCTTACTGCACATAAATCACAAATTTCAACACAATGTATTGGGGATCAACTAATGAGCTGATCTTTGGTGTCTGTGTGATAACCAACCAAGCCATTACTAACTTAGACAAAGGCTGGGACCAGCATGTTTCTTCAATTAGGACTCTAAAAAAGAAATGGGATGAGAGAAAGGAATTCCCTAATGATGATGACTTCAAGCTTCGTGATATTTAAAAATAAAAATTAAAAGGCAGAGAATATTGAATAATTCTATTTCGATCCCAAAAGAACAATACAGTATGCAAATAATCATCCTTGTATGCAGTTAATTATTGAACTCATTAGAACAGAAAAGGGCTGATGCTTTGGAGTGTATTGAATGATTTCGACCTCTGCCTTTTAAGCTTCCTGTCCCTCGTTTTTCTCTCTCTCTCCCCCCCTCACACACACACATACACACAGATACTACTTGTTTTTTATTACATTTCATATGTTCATAAAAGCTAATATTGGGATTAATAGAAGCCTAGGTTTAAGGCCTTCTTAGCTTTGTTTCTCAAATTGAACTTTCTTCATTAAGTCTTCCACACCTCCTGAAACCCACATAGCTCCCTGCTTCTTTGAACTTTTTTTTCACTTAATTGTCTAGGCTACATGTTTTAATGATGGATTTCATATCTTATGTTGATCTTGAATCATTTAATTTATTTAAGGCTTGTCTCCTTAACTAGACCATGAATTATGTGACAGCTCATACCTACTAGTTCTTTTTTGTCTGCTGTAGTCCTTGTCATGTAGACTGTGAGCTTCTTGAGGCAGAGTACATGCCTTGTTCAGCTTTGTCTCCCTAACAATTATTGCAGTATCTGATAGTGGAGATGCTCAATAAAGTAATTATTGCATAAAGAAATAAATGAAAGGATGGATAGATTAAAAGACAGCACCCAAGAAATGAATCCAGCTAATTAATGAATTTCAGAGCAACTGCCAGCTACAAGGATGGCCTGAAAGTGTGCATAAGTCAGTCAACAATTATTTATTGAGAACCTACTACCTGCCAGACACATATATTCTGGGGGAACAAGAGAAGGCAGACCTAGAAATAAATATCAACTTTATATAAGATACAAAGTGGAACACAATTGACCAATTGCCTAATTTTTGTCACTGTTGTCTATGTATATAGTACAGTAAATTTTTTATCCAGCCCATGATGTGAACTAATTTGAGAGTCAGAATATTTCCATCTTTTGTACGACTGATTCTCTTAAGTTGAATTGTTCAAATATCAGGATGTATAGTTGCTTCTATGGTATCTTCTTTGCTCTATCATCATCTTTTTCATCAATGGGAACTTAAGATGCAGAGACATTCTGCGTTCCAGTGAAGTCACTGAAGTCCACTGGCCAATGAGTAATAGGTAAAAACATAGGGTGTGCAGAAGTAATTGCATTCAAAGTGTTCTGTTATGGCTTTGCTTCCATTTTAGAGACTAGAGTGTTTCAGTATCTCCTGCTGTCCCTCTGGTACCTCTTAGGAAAAAAATTGCTTTAATAACAATAACAGAGTACAAAAAGAAAGAATGGAAATTTTCATAATACCATGGGCTTTTTGCCCCAACATTGTCAGCCTTGCAACAGTCAACCCCATGGAGCTGCCCTATCTGGTCAATGAGGGATAAAAAAGATATGGAGGAGCCATTTTATGGGGCCATTTCAGCTGTTGATTTAAAATATACTCTCCATCAAATGTAGTAAGCTGGGACTTGGAGACCACAGACAGCTGTGTTGCTTGAAAAGGGAAAAGACATTATAGAAAATTGTATTATTGTACATTTACTGAGTTCCAGAGTGTCTGGGAGGGCCTCAAGGGGCCAAAAGAGCCTTTTTAATCAGTGGCTTGAAACACCTTGGAGTGGGGCAAGCCCAAAGCTAACCAATGGGTCCAGTGACATAAGATTATGACTTTGGTTATTGGGAATTTGGTTAGGGGCTTTTTTAGAGTAGAAGCACTTAGCAGGCGAGTCAAACATGAATATTTTTTTATGGAGAGATTTAATAGCACCTTTGAGTTCACTGCCTGAACTCAGTGATGCCTTCTGGTATTAAGGATCCATTCAAAAACAGATGTCTGAATCTGAGGTTTTATGACAATGCCTCTCCATGTCCAAAATTATTCACTTTCACTCCCACCTCGTAGCACTTAGGCAAGCACATGTAAAATATACCCAGTCCAAAGGCACAAATAAGACTATCATCCTTGCAGAGGTAGGGAAGGAGGGAGTCTCATTTGGATTGCCAGAGACCTGGGAAAATCAGGATACTGTTAATGGAGAAAAGTTAGGGTTGCCAAAGAAGGACAGTTCAACACAGAGCTCAACAAAGCAATTGGTTGGATTATATAATACACTGTTATGAAACGGGGCACATACTTTATTGAAGCCTGCTTACCACGGGTAACATACTTGCTTAATTTGAAAGGAGGAGTGTCTCACTGAGGGTAAAATGCTGAAACCTCTATGCTTAGGCAGTCAGCCTACTAGGACCTTGCCCATCTCTATGTTGTGTAATGAAAATTAGCATTGGAAAAATCTGAGAATAGGAAGAATCCTTAGAGATTAGAAACTGACCTCTACTCTTTGCAGATGGAGAAATTGAGGGCCAGGGGTGTATCCAAGATTGAATTACTAGGGAGTCAGGTCCTCTGACTCCCCAAATGGATGCACTTTCCGTTATACCACCCTTCCTCTCACTGTTTATAATACATTCATCATGATGACCCAAAAAAATGTACTTGCTACACAGTTGACTTTCCAGAATGATCTAGAGCACAGTTGCCTACATGATGTGGGACCTTCTAAATTATTAGAGAAAATCATAATCTGTTCCTTCTATTGCCAGTATGCTATGAATTTTATTACATTTACTTTTTTGCACATTTGTATCTATAAGAACTCCCCATTAAATACAACTTTGAATTAATCTGAATAGCCTATTCCCTAATCATGCCAGATGACACATTGTATTAGTAAATGGAATGTGCTCATTCCCTTGGCATCTACCTCCTGGTTTACTGAGGGGATCCATGTCTCTGCTCAAGAACTAAAGAAAGGAATTTGGGAGTAAAGGACAGAGGCCAGTTGTTAGATATTTGTAGGGGACTATATTTTCTTTTTCTGTTGCCTCCATAGCACTTAGCACACACAGTATGGAGCGCACAACAATTTTCATAACTGTTGATTGGCTGATCACACAGGTCCTCAGTCTATGATGCTTTACTGTAGCTGACAGAGAGGGCCATAAGCTAAGTAAAATAAGTCATTATAGCTGAACAGAAAGATCATACATTTTGTACTTAAATGAATCTGATACTTGAGATGACATATGTAGAGGCCTAGCATGGTGTTTTTGCAAATAGTGAGCGTTCATCCAATGGTATTCATTATTACTATTATTATAAGCAAAAATGTGTGCCATAAGGACTAATGCTACCCAGGAGCTCTAGATCACTACTCAAATGCTGAGAAGGAAGTGGAGATTTTTAAATCTAGGAGTCTTTGCTAAATGTATGACATTGAGGGGGAGCAGTTAGGAAAAAAAAAAAACTAAAGAATTCTCAGTTCCTATACTGAAGAACAAGTTGTCAGCAAAGCTAAGGTGCTCAAGCTTTCTTAAGACCAGGTACAAAGTCACTCTTGCCACTGTGGAGTAGTCCCAGATGATTTTCAATACCCTTCTGGATTTTTGGTGCCACTCCCCAGTGGGAGAGGTCAATGCCTTCAACCTGAATGTTAGCTATTTGAGGGAAACATATTGTGATGCTCTCTTAATTTTCTCCTGAATAGTACCCTTTGTTCTATAATTTTCTTAGTTCACCCCTAAAGTCCTAATTAAAACTCACCCTTCCTGTGTCCTTTGCCCCCAGGACATTGCCATGAGCTAATGCCAAAACTAATTAATTCTGAGGTGGTAATGATTACTAATACCTCATTTAAATCAGTTAATCCAGATGCAATATTTTCATTTTAATGAACCCTCCATGCCAACTTAGAGCAACTTGGTAGAAATTTCTGGCACCTGGGTAGGCTGGTAAGGGGAGTGATTCAGAGACATATTGGAGAATTTTGGTAGTCCTCAAACCACACCGTGTAGGCAGCTGTGCTTTAGATCATTCTGAAAAGTCAACTGGGTACAAATTATAAAAATAAAAATATGGGAAAATCGCCTACTCAATCTATGTGTAGGGCCTCCCAGCTGTCACCTTAATCTAATTCTGAAGACATTTTGAACACCTACTCTGAACCTAGCACTGTGATGCTGGCTGTGGATACAAAGATGGCTATGACACATCTTTGTCATAGTACTAGTTCTATAGTCCAGCTGAAGCCCCCAACAAAACTTGAAGCTGCTTATTTGATAGAGGAAATAAAACAGCAAAAAAAGCTGGCAGCTGTTTGCTTATAACCACTTACCAACAGAGACTTCCCTCCCTAGTTCTACAACTGATTTTTGTTTCAAACACAAAGATGAAGATCTCCATGTGAAAGCACCTAATCTTAGACATAAAAGCTAAACAAAGAGCAAGTGATCAGATAAGTCAAGTCTGAAGTGGGCACATTGCTAGTCTTTCCCCAAGCAAACAAATATTGTCCCTGCTACAAGTCCTTTGAAGAGGAAGCTACTAATTAAACCTGTTTTTACCATGACAACTCAAAGCACTATAGCACACTGGAGATCCCTGGAAATGAGAGAAGCACCATATCCTAGGTAGTTTAGCTGAAATATTTTCCCCTACTGGTAAGAATCAAAATCCTGTGTTCAACGGTATGGTAAACTATTCAAGACAGAAAAAACCTTAAAAGTCATTGACTCTTCATTTTTCAGGTGACCAGACTAAGGCTCAAAGAGTTCAAGTGACATAACTGTGGCCACATGTCCAGAAAATGACAAGGCTGAGACCAAAATCCATAGCTCTTGAATGCTACTTATTCATTCATCTCATCAGTCAACTAAGTTTCTTGACCACCTACTATGTGTCAGGCATGTGCTAAGTTTCGGAGGGTAGGGACTATACAAGTGCTCCCTATTCCTGTCCTCCTAAAGCCAGAGGAGGCAGACATTGAAAGGCTGAGTCGTTATTTATATGTTTCATGCTGTTAAAGATAAGTATAGGATGCTATGAGAGCCCTCTAGGCTTGTTGAGGGGTAAGAGAAGTCTCCCTGAGGAAGCCAGAGTTTGGGCTAAGAAATATAAGATGAAGTCGAGTTCACTAGCTGGGTAAAAACTGTCTATGTGGTTGGGGCTGGAGACTCAAGGGGAGAGAACATTTTAGATAGCATGTGGAAAAGTGCAGTCAGCCCAAAGCTATTCTAACTCCCTCATGCTGCCCCATATCAGAGCCCAGACATCCTTCCCTTTTTATAAGCAGTGTGATCTCCAGTATATTTTATTTCTTCAGAAGTGTGGGTATACTGAAGAAAAAGGTATCAGAGCCACCTGGACCTATTACAATCATTATAAAACCACTTCTCTGATCAAACAGTTATTTTTACTTAACAATGCCATACACCAAGGCAGATAATCAGTTTCAAGCTTCTAAAAATGTTACATCATCATCCTTTTGCATGGCACCTGAAAATAAAATACACCTATATTCACAGAGCAGAGTTTAAGTGTTGCTCAATGAAAACAAGTCCATAGTTTGAAGTAGAAATAAGAAATGGTGGCATTTTCACATATGTATACAAAAAAGGATATGCATAGCAATATGTCAGCAGATGGAGATGAGACTAGACCTTAACCCTTTCCAGTTCTCACTAGAAGTGTCCTGTCCACAAGGACAAATAGCTAAAACTATGCAGCAGGTGCTAACTTCACAAGGGGCTTAGAGCCCTGTATCCTATATGTGAAAGGACAATCACCTTGAATGTGCCTACAGTCTGGTACTCCCCACAACCCAATCTCACCTCAAATTAAAATTAACTGCTGATATAAAACTGTGATCAGTCATATGAAGCATGATAATAAAAGCTACTATATGAGTATGTTTCATAGGCATTACATCATTTAATCCTCACAGTGGCTCTTTGACCTGGGCTCCATTCTTATCATTTTTGTAGCTAAGCAAGTCAAGCCTCTGAGAAACTGAACAATTTGGCGAAGGTCACACAGATAATAAATCTTACCCCACGAGGGCAAGGATTTATTTCTACCTTGCCCTCACTACAATGCCCCCAGCATCAAGAACAGTGATGGACACAGAGCAAGTGCTCAGTAAATATTTGGTGAAGTTGGAGTACAACCAAAGTAGTCTTCTTCAAGATTCTACTTGCCCACTAAACACACTTCCTCTAATGTCTCTACCTTTTCATTTAAGTCTCTGTAATCTCTTATCTGGAAACAACAAACAACAGTGTGCTCCTAACTGCTCGTCTTCTCTGCCATTCTAAGGCCTCCCACATTTTTTAATCTTCCTGACATAATGCTTAAGCTCGGGGACACTCTTAGCTGAACAGCCTTCCATATCCACAGGACCTTCTTGGTCACAATTAGGGCATTTCAGATAGTTCCAGGTTCACCTCCTAGTTCTGATATTTGCTACTGTGTGATGTTGGTCAAGTTGTTACTTCTCTCAGCTTCAAAATTTTTTTATCTGTGAAATGGCAATCAGGTGGAAAACCATTTGCCTTCTCTGAGCCTCAGTTTCTTTGTCTCCCAGGTGTCTTCTAGTTTGCAAGTTTTCATGACTAACATGGAGGTACCCCAGATCTCCTGTGACTTTGGCCTCAGCAGGGTAGGGGATTTCCAGTTTCCAACATCCCTCATTGTCTCTAAGTACATCACTTTCACAAATAGCAAGAGAGCCATCCCCATGTTACCTTCCTGGTCCTCATGCTACTTTCCAAGACCTCTACCCAAAAGGATTTGTACAGGCATACCTCAGAGATATTGCAAGTTTGGTTCCAGACCATTGTAATAAAGTGAGTATTCCAACAAAGTGAATCATAATCTTTTTATTGGTGAAGGGTCTTGCCTTCAACTTGTTGAAAACACAATGTCTGTGAAGCACAGTGAAGCGAAGTGCAATAAAAATAAGGTATGCCTGTACTTTCTCTTATAGAATCCAATCCACAAATGTTTCTGATTCTGGAATGCTGATTGTATTATTATTTCTAGAGCAGCAAAACGATATGTAGAGGCAATAACTATCTGTGGGATGGGCCAGTTCAGGATGAGCTTCTTAGAAGAAATTACATTCCAAGCAGGCAGAAAGCAGTGCCATCCCTGAAACTGATTGGGTGACAATCCAATTGCAACATGTATCTGATCATTATATACATTGTGGCAACATACTGAGATCAAGAAACCCTTCAATTTAGGGGAGTGGAGTATTTCCGTCAATGCTTGGTCTACTCCTAATAAGATCTCAGAGCATAAATAAGGCAGTTGCAGCTAATAAAATAATAACTCTGTTCATTAGGAGGTGAGGTATTCACTGATAAATGTGTTATGTCATAGCAACACTATACATGGAAATATGGTAAGAGGGTGCAAATGGCAAAATCTTTTCTAAAGATGCATAACTGGATTGTAACCTCAAATAGTAAATATGCATTGAGGGCCAGAATATTTGGTCCTTTATCCTCCCCTTATAAAAACAAAGGTTTATTTGCCCTTTAAATGGACCAGTAATATTAAATTGGCACACTTTGGTGTGTGCTGAATACATAATCAGAAATCTGAAGCAATAAAAACAAAAACAAAAAAAAGGGGGGAAAGCTAACATAGAAAAATAAAAAATTCTAAGTATAAAAAAAAAAAAAACACTATGTAGGTAAATAATGCAGTTCCAAATAATACCTCCTCATTGTGTAGCAGATCCCAGAGCAGTCACTTCTGCTCCTGAATGTTGAGAGTCAACAACTGGCTCCACAGTTCCTCAAAAGTATATGCAGCTTGGCTTTGGGGTAGACCCAGAGGAAGGGAAGGGGCAGGGCCAGAAAGTAGGTGATTTTCCACGAAAGAAGAATTCACAAAACTTTGAAAACAAAAGCAATACTCATTAAAAGGAATGGTTTGTAGCACTCAAATTGTTTTTAAAGTATATTCCCTGTAATCCTTCCAAAGCTGCTTATGCTAAGATCTTCAGAGAAAAAGCACAACAAAAACCTCACAATACATAATCATACAACAGTGCAACATATGGAAAGAGAGAAAGTCGGTGCCTGCTAACTGATGAACATGAAGCACGGTAAATTTTTTTTAAAAAGCCATCTTCCTCCTGATTTCTAATTTTGATGGCCAGACACATAAATATTTGTTTAATGAGTGACAGCGCTTTTCTGTATTAGCTAGATAAATGAAAGAGAAGAAAAATTGTGTTATCATTCAATTACTTTTTTCCATTAAATATATTCACATGCTCTACTCACAGAAATTATTAATTATGCACAAAAGAATTTTGACTTAGAAATCTCAGAACACTTTGCAGAAATTCATTGTATAGAATGATTCAGATAAATAAGGAAAAAAGATAGGGACACAGAGTGAGTCCCAAAGAATGCTTCCTTTAAAATGTCTTACAGTTGGTGGTTCCTACTGAAGATGAAACTATTTATAGGTCATCTCTGTGCCTTCAACCAGGAATACATGTAAACCTTCCTGAACAAATTAAGTGCATCTACTTTCCAGAGAAAAAGGTTTTTCCATTTTCCTAGTTTTTTCAAGCCTTTCACAGACCAAAAGACCCTTTCACAGTTAAAGGGAATACCAGGTCTGTCCAGAAGGTATCCACCCATGTAATATGAAAAATAGAGACATTTATTGAACGAGATTCAAGATACAAGAAACATTGTGCATAGGACAATGACGCCTCAGTCTCCTTCAAAGTAGGCACCTTGGGACCTTACACAGTTCTCCCACTTGCCATCAGCTACCCCATTGTATTTTCCTGAATCTCATCAATGGTCTGAAATCTCTTACCTTTCAAAGGTGATCTTACTTTAGGGAGAAGCCAAAAGTCGCAGGGTGCCAAATCTGGGCTGTAGAGGAGCTGAGTCATCTGGGTGATTTGATGTTTCACCAAAATGCTCTGCATGAGACCTGATGCATGAGCGGGCACGTTGTCGTGATGAAGCTGCCAATAAGCAGTTGCCCATAGCTGTGGCCTTCTGAACCATCTGAATAGTTTCCATGGAGGACTGTTCAAGCTTAATGCAAAATCTGATGCAGATTAATTGCTCTGCTCGCTCAGTCATTTTGAATGCTACTATCACACTGTACACATGCTCACTCAAAGGCATCTACCACCCCCACTGACTAGTACAGTGAAGTCATCATTGTTCACACACACACATCCCAGTCCACTCTCCTTGGCTGCCAGGTTACATCGATGTCATAAAAACCATTCTCGTTATATTAACAATGGTTGCTCTTTTTCCAGACAGACCTCATTTGTCTTGTTTCCTCTGTATTTCTTCCAAGGACCTGTCAAAGGATTTTGCATTTGGCATGCCCTCAAATGACATTACTTCCTGGTCAACACTTTTGTTCAACACTACCTACACCACTTGGAGCTGAGACTCCTTAGGGACAAATGAAAAGCAACATGAGAAGGAACATTGGCCAAAGTGGGAGCCTCAAGTGTGAAGGATAGCTAAACATAGTCATAGAGTCACTGGGTCTGTAGCATTGCTTTGAGGAGCCTAAGCCCCATAAAGATTGATCTTTAACCAACTTCATCAGAGGTTTCATTTAAAAGGCAAAAGAGGCAACTAGGCCCCAATTATGCACAGAAACAAAAATCATAAAGAAAATAAAATTAAATACTCATAATTGACTAATTGCTGGTACAGTTGGCTGCTTTTCCCCCAAGAGAAGGCATCTTCTATATGATTTCTGGAGCATTTAACCAAGTGCAGCTATAATTATTATTATTCCTATAATAATAGGGTTTCTATAGATCTTCATATTTTTAAGTTTTATATTCATTATGGCTAATCTGCAAAACATCTCTTTAGGGTATATAAATACTCTCTTTGTCAGAATGCTGGAGAGAAGTGAGAGCTCAGGAAATGGTAAAGGTCACAGATTACATCAGCAATGACATAGAGGACAGAATTGGAGAATTCTGCTATTCAATACCAATTGATATCATCAGCTCATTAAGGACTTAACACTATGAATGATATACTGAGCCTAACACAAAGCTAACAGCACATGTGTTATTTGTTTCCTGTCTCACTAAAAGCTTCTCACCTGTAGGTAGGAGTTCACATTCACATTCATGAGGCAAGCAGACCACAGTTTGGTTAAGGCATGCTATGATCAAATGTGAAAATGGGGATTTAGCCCAAATGTTGCTGGCATTCAGAGAAAAAATAGGTCTCTTAAGGAATGAAATGAACACTAAAGGCTCCATGTAGGAGGGAGCCTCAGCCAGGTTTTGAAAGGTGGGCAAGAATTGGAATGGTAGAGATTTGGAAAATGGCATCCAGAATGGGGACACAGTATGGAAAAAAGCTCAGCAGTAGGAATTAGTAAGAAGTATGGCAGGCATAGAAAGACCAGGTAGGTTGGAATGGAAAGTTTCTGCTGGGGAATTGTAGAAGAAAATATTGGATAGATCATAAGCCCTAATGATCGAAGACCATGGAGTAGAAAACAAGTATGCACTACTTACGGAGCACCTACTATGTACAGCTCTGTACATCATGTTTTTTCTAATGTGAATTTCAGGCTGAAGGGTTTAGACTATATCTAAATATAGGGAACCAAGGGCCCATTCCCTGGATCCCAATACCTAAAATGAGACAGAGCGTGTGCTCAGTTACCTCACTCACATGTCTTTGGCCAACTTCTGAGGACTTAACGGAGTGTTTTTTTAGTGACTAAATATTCAGGTTCTCTCAGGCAATGCCATTATTATCTAAAAATATGAAGCTTTTAATTTTGCATGTCATTGCACAAAGAGAATTAGAAACCTAATTTCTCTTCCTCTTGAAGCAAATGGACAACTCTGATGTGGTTAGATATATTCATTGGCAGAGCATAAGTTACACGTTTAATACATGACTGAGCAGCAAAACACTAGAGGGGGCTACTTAACTCTGTCTATAGCTGAAATTTCATTCTATGAGTTATATGTGTTTACTTAATTCTAGCTATTTCTACCTATTTTTAGTCATATTCCTCCCTGTGGAGCAAGTTAAGCACTTTGGGAGACACAGTCTTATTTTGAAACCACTGAGGGATCATCTGCAAAGTCCATGGAAGAGGACTTAGCTGTTCTGTGTTGCTGGAATCCATTGGAATGATGCTTTGCACCAGTGGTTTTTCAGAACATGAATAGACTGAATTCTAAAAGAAGATGTGTAATCTGACCAGCATACAGGTGGTCTGGGTACCAGAGCTGTCTGTCAGAGCGTATAAACTACAGGCTGGAACTGAAGGGCTGTACAACACCGAACCTAACCTCATGGCATGTTCATGCTTCCATGGGAAGATGCATTTACAGTCCCAATTCGAAAGTTCAGTAACACATGTTCCCTAATCATTCCCATATGAGATAGTGAGAAGAGAGATTCGTCCAGTTCCCATTCCCAGGTTACAGTTCAATGGGACACCAGCTACATGGGGAGAAAGTGAATTCAGATAGGGACTAGGAGGATCTAGAAAGGAGGGATGGATTAGGAAAACAGGAGAAGGAATAAGATAGGACTTCTTTAGGAGGAGATAAACAGTGAGGACACAAAAGTTGTAGACCAAACGTGCTAGGCTTGGGACAGAGAATGGAGCTACAATGGTGTAAGTTGGTAAAGAAATTCACTTGATTTAATGACTCACAACACACATGCATATATTTGATAACCAATTCAAAAAACTTATGAAACAATACTTACTACATGGATACACTTTGGCATTTTTCTATTTTATTTATTTATATTTAAAGGCTAGTCATGGGTACTACATTGATTTCATAAGCCACTAGTGGGTAGTCCCCTGAAATTTGCAAAACAGTGCTATAGGGAAAGGGAAGAAGGATTAGTTTTGCCTTACCCTTCCCTTTCTCCCTTATCAATTATAGACTCTGACCTGAAATAAGTCAGAAGTAAGGTTGAAAAAACAGGGACTAGGGGGAAAGTGGTGAAGGTGGGTTCCAGGTAACACACAAGTAGAAGATAAAAGTGGGGAAGAAAGGTTAGGGGTCTTGCTATCTCTGGGCCAGGTGTGGAAGCACTAGTAGGAGGTCATATGAAAGGGAACTTAAGAGTAGAACTCTCTCTCCAGCATCTAGCACAGTACTAGGTACTGTTCAATATTGAGTAATAAAAAATATCTATTGAATTGACACACATAAGTTAAAGGTTGTTTGAATATTCATGTCTGATTAAAACACAGTAAAGATTGGAACCTGCTTTAGGCAAATGGCAGTGTTGACAGTGTTTGTTAGCAACTGCACCCCTCCCTCCCCTTTGTCTCTGCCCTAATAGCACCCAGCACTGCCTTCAGATGGCAAAATGTCCCCATACTATGGTGCCCCCAAATAGAGAGGCACTCTTGTAGCAGATAACTGAAAGACTCAGATCTTTCCTGACTCCTACTACCATCCCTCAGAATTTATCTGACCTGTGTCATATTCCCTCAGTGCCTGGCTCTGTTAGAATTAATTGGACAAACTGAGGCAATCATGAGTAATACTGTCCACACATTCCCCTTCCAGGGCACATTTGTCCTTTAACAGGAATTTCTCCATCTTAGCCTATAGAGGTGGGTGTTTCAAATCTTGTAATAGTCAATGGAGAAGACAATTGAAGGCAGAAAGGCATTCTAGGGGCCATGAAATGAAGCAACTACAAGGCAACTAGCTACCCTGCCTACACATTGGCAGTTTCCATTAACCATTAAACAATGCCCCCCTCAAAAAAGTATGAAAGATACTAGCATGATGTCTAGAACAGAATGAGTACTTAAAAATGCTGGTTGAATTAGAATCTAAAACATTTAATTGAGTAGGCACAAGAGGCAACTTTAATAGGGCCTACTATACCAGCACTGTCTGTGATAATGGAAATATTCCATGTTGCACTGTCCAATATATGTGGATATGGAGCACGTGAAATGTGGATCGTGTAACTGAGAAATGGAATCTTTAATTTTTTAATTTCAAATAATTTTAACTCAAATAGCTACATGTGGCTAGTGGCTACCAAATTGAACACATGTCTAGAGACTCATTAGACATGTAAAACACATTTAAAGTGGATGCCTACCTCTCATCAGTGTCCTTGTTAAAAACCTGAGTCTTGTTCTGGCTGATGTGGCTCAGTGGATTGAGTGCCAACATGCAAACCAGAGGGTCACTGGTTTGATCCCCTGTCAGGTCACATGCTTGGGTTGCAGTCCAAGTCCCCAGCAGGAGTCCCTCAAAAGGCAACCACACATTGATGTTTCTTGCCCTCTCTTTCTCCCTCCCTTCTCTTCTCTAAAAATGAATAAATAAAATCTCTTAAAACAAACAAAAAAAGCTGAGTTTTTTCTAAATTAGACCAAGACCTGAAATTCTTCTATTTCAAGTGATGCCTTTCTGTTTTAGGAGAAAGAAGTATAGGGGACTTTCGGGGGCTGGTTTCAGAGGGTTTTGTTCTCACATTCAAGCTAGAGTACCTGTCATTTCCAATCAAAGTATCTTTGAAATAAAGAGTAGCTGAACGTTGCAATGTCCTGCAAGAGCCAGTGAGGTTTGCCTGAATGTAAGCCCTACACTTGACAAGACAAATACCTCTGACTGGACTTCCTTGACACAAAGTTCTGCACCAACCCAGAGTGTCCTCCCAAACCAAGGGTGGGAAATTACTTTTAAAAGTCTAACCAGTTTAACCCAAGTTAGAAAAACTTGCCTTTTTTCCTAGAATAAAAAGGCTTTATTTGCTCTTCATGCTTTTGGAACACATTTGAGGGAACTGATTTTTATTTCAGCAATAAGGTGAACTATTTTGTATAACTACCAATCCAGGGTATTGTGAAGATGGCTTTTCAAGAGTTGCTTCACATCAGGATTACACTGTGGAAATTTTATAAGGCTGCTTACAACTTTTAAGTATACTAGCATGATGTCTAGAACAGAATGAGTACTTAAAAATGCAGGCAGGGACAATGAGGACCATGGATCCCAGGAGCTCACCAGAAATCAATTATTCTACTTGTAGAATGGGTAGACCATTTGCTTCCTGACAATACAGGGCAATAAATCAGCTTTTTGACCTTAGGTAATGACACACTGCTTGACTTAGAGGGTAGAAAGGAATAGTTTCCCAATTCTTCTGGTGTTTCACACTCTTTACCAGAAGGTACTCTTCTGTTTCCCCCCAGCATCCTCTTCCTTTTTTCCTTTATCCTCATAAAATTCAATGATAAATAGTAAATACACATGGTTAGGGATGATGAGGCCAGGAGAGAAGGAAATCATTCCAGTTTTTTCTTTCCCTGAAATCTAGATCTGTGAACATGTCTGAAGAAGCAAGGTCAGTATTAAGAATCATTTGTGTTGCCTAAACTGGGAGTACACATTTGGAGCAGAATGAAGAAATTTAGCCAGAGTATTTATTACCTAATTGTTGTGATCCTGGAAAGTATAGGGGTAAATAATTAAGTACCCTGCCAAATGATTCTGTCCTTGACTGTTCTCTTCAGCATTCTTGTCAATAACTTGGATAATGTTACCCAAAACAAGCTAATCAAATTTGTAGATGACATAACAGGAGTGACAGCTAATAAACTTGTTAACCAAATAAGTATTTAAAAGTCTGGGTCAAAACTCCAAGGATATTTTCAAAGGGTAGAATGTGCCCCCCCAAAAAAGGTGTTTAGGTACAAAAACTTAGCAGCATATATCCAAGGTCAGGGGAAGCTTGGCTTGACAGAAGTTCCTTAACAAGATAACTAGGACATAAACTAAAGACCACAAAGTAAAAGTAGATGCTATAGAATTCTACAGTGGGTTGGTTAAAAAAATCAATGCCTGATGAATATATGATGTCTAGTCCAAAAATAGGCAGTGGGGAGCATCAGTTCACTATCTTCTGGGTGGGTTCAATCTCACTTACAGTATGGTGCTCAGTCCCAGACACTAGACTCTAAGAGTGGGATTTAACAAACTGAAACATGTCAAGAGGAAGATGGACAGAGTGATGAAGGCCTGGGATCTATGACATATATCTGAAGTGCTAGGGCTGATTATCCTGAAGAAGAGAAGGCACAGACAGGTAATATGTATACCTACAGATGTTTAAAAACATGCCATTAGAAAAGGGGGTAGATATTTTCTGTGAGCTTCAGATATCAGGAACCATAGGTGATAAAAATCAGAGAGGAAGATTTGCATTCTGTACCATAAGGACATTTATAATAATTAGAGATACCCAAAAGTAGAATGTACTTCTGTGGGAAGCAGTGAGTCCACCATCATCAGAAGTGTTTCAGAGGAGATAAAATCCCAAACTATCAATCAAACTATAGAGGGGATTTCGGAGGCTGAAGGGGGTGACCTAGGCCATTACATGCAATATTAAGTATTTAATGCTAAGGAATTCAAGTAGGATGGGAAATAAAAGCATGTCTTCCTGACTGTTTATATGGTTTTGTTTTTAATTATAAAATATTTTAAGCATATATAAAATAAGGTAACAAACAACCATTAGTTAGCTTTTAAGAATAATTTTCATTTAGGGTCCATGCTCACCCTCAACCCCCATTATTGGCTGCAAAATTTTCTTAAAAACTAGCTTTCAAGCATTACTCATAATAGCCAACGCATGGAAACAAAGTGTCCTTCAATAGATGACTGGATAAAGAATATGTGGTACGTATATACAGTGGAATATGACTCAGTCATTAGAAAAAAATGAAATACTGCCATTTTCAATAACATGAGGGGATCTTGAGAATATCATGCTAAGCTAAATAAGTCATCTGGGAGAGGACAAAAACTATATGATTTCACTCATAAGTAGAATATAAAACAGAAAGCAAAAAATGAACAAACAAAACTCATAGACAATGACAACAGTTTGGTAGTTACCAGAGGGAAGGAAAATAGTGGGAGGATGAGGAGGGTAAAGAGTATCAAGTATATGGTGATGGAAGGAGATTAGACTTTGGGTGGTAAGCACACAATGCACTATACTAATGATATATTATAAAATTGTACACTTGAAACTAATATAATGTTATTAACAAATGTCACTTCAAAAATTGTAATTTAAAAAATAAAAATAAACAATGCCAGCACAAAAAAAATAAACTTGAAAAATAAAGAAAATGGCTATCAAATGTTATATGGCATGAATATTAAACTTGAAGTTATTATGTCCATCACAAATCTTACAGCTAATTCAAAGACATCACAAGACTTCATAACTTTTCTGCCCAACTTTAGAAATTGTTTCATGACCATGACGGGACCACTGGATCATTCAGTTTTTCTTTTTTTAATTTAATTTAATTTATTTATTTATTTAATTTATACAACATGTTTATTCTATTACAGTTGTCTCAATTATTCCCCCTTTACTGCCCTCCACCCATCCCACCCCTATCCCCGACTTCCACAGTCAATTCCCACTCTGTTGTCCATGTCCGTGGGTCATTCATACATGTTCTTTGTCTAGTCCCTTCCCCTTCTTTCCACCATTGTCCTCTTTCCCCATCCCCTCTGGTCACTTTCAGTCTGTTCCATGTTTCCGTGCCTCAGGTTTATTTTGTTCGTTAGTTTATTTTGTTGAATAGAGTTCACTTATAGGTGAGATCATATGGTATTTGTCTTTCATCAACTGGCTTATTTCACTTAGTTTAATGTCCTCCAGTTCCATTGATGTTGTTGCAAAAGGTAGGAGTTCCATATCTCTCTCTCTTTCTTTCTTAAATGGAGAGTAATTTTTTTTATTTTTTTAATGTCAAAGTTAATTATAAAATATTAAAAAAATTTAAAACCATTATAAAGTCTTAGCAATTAAACCAACATGACACCAGCACAAAAATCATCAAGTAGATCAATGAAATATAATGAGCATTCTAGAGACAAACGTATATATCTGTCTAACAATATATGATTAAGTTGATATTTCAAATCATGGGGAAAATAAGGCTTATTCAACAAACAAGATGCATGGACTACTATTACTTAAAATAAAACAAATATAGAGCCCTATTTCACACATTATACAAGAAATATTCAGGTGAGTTAAAAATCAACATGTAGAATCTAAGGAGTTTTAGAAGAAAACAGAACTAATATTTTTCATGATCTGAAGTAAAATATTCAAACCCAGAAGTTATAAATACTGACAATATGACTTATTAAACATTTGACTATACAGTAATATACATATAAATAAGTTAAAGGACAAGGAATAGAAAAGTATTTACAACACATCTAAAACATAGTTAATAGGGGTTTTTTTGTTGTTTTTTTTTTAGGGAAAAAAGTTCTACAAACCTTTAATCAATAAATGGATAAAGAAAACCAAAGAGTCATGTAAAGCTTTTTTTAAAAAATAATAGAAATAGACAAGAAATATACTAAAACACGTTTAGTTTCAACAAATAGTAAAGGAACAATTAAAATAACATCATTGTCACAATCAGATTAATGAGTATTAAAAATATTGGTAATATCAAGTATTGGCAACTCTGAAAGGAACTGAGTATTCATAGAAACTTTATCTTCATCTTAAAGCAGGCCCTTTAGCATATTTTGCAGTGCTGGTTTGGTGGGGTGTAGTCTTTTAGCCTTTTTTTTTGTCTGGGAAACCCCTTATTTCGCCCTCTATTTTAATTGAGAGCCTTGCTGGGCAGAGCAGTCTTGGTTGCAGGCCTTTGCTTTTCAATACTTGGCATATTTCTTGCCATTGCCTTCTGGCTTGCAGTGTTTCTGTTGAGAAGTAAGCTGCTAGCCATATTGGGGCTCTCTTATATGTTACTACCTCTTTCTCCCTTGCTTGCTTTAGGATTCTCTGTTTGTCTTTGATATTTGCCATTTTAATGCTGATGTGTCTTGGAGTGGGCCTCATTGGGTTCCCCTTGAATGGGACCCTTTGCGCTTCCTGGACTTGTGTGATTTTTTCTCTCCTCCAATTAAGGAAGTTTTCCATCATTACTTTTTCAAACAGGTACTCTATCCCTTCCTCATCTTCTTCTCCTTCTGGCGTCCCTTTTATACAGATATTATTAAATTTCAGGTTGTCCTGTATTTCCCTAAATGCCTCTTCATTCTTTTTGAGCCTTTTTTCATTTTCTTCCTCTTTCTGGGAGCTTTTATCTACCTTGCCCTCCAGCTCGCCTATTCAGTCCTCAGCTTCATCCAGCCTGCTTTGGATTCCTTCTCCTGTGTTCTTCAATTCAGAAATTGTATTCTTCATCTCCTCTTGTCTCTTATTGATAGTTTCTATGTCCTTTTTCATGTTGATATAGTTTGCAGTTAGTTCCTCATAGTTTCCCTTTAGCTTTTGGTAATTCTCTCTGAGCTCACTGAGCTCATTGAGCTTCCTTAGAAATGTTGTTTGGAACTCAGTATCTGATAGTTTACTTGCTTCTATTTCATTTAATTTTCTTTCTGGGGATTTCTTCTTTCCCTTCGAGTGGGGGGGTATTTCTTTGTCTTCCCATTATTTTTGAAACTCTTTGTTTTTGCTTTTGATTCTTAGGATGATCTGTCTTGATTTCTTGACTTTGTGGTGTGAACTTCTGTGGTTGGAGACTGCTGTTTTTACTTTCTGGATCTGCCTCTGATGGTGTCAGATGTTGACCCTGTCTGACCTTAAAGAGTCTGTTCAAGACTTCCAGTAATCTACTATCTGTGGCTGTCTCCTTCAGCTGTTAATCTATTCACTCTGCACTCAGCAGGCCACCTTAGATAGCTCAGGGCAAGGTGGAGTCCCTCCTGGGGGTGGGGTTATTGGGTCCACTCAAGCTGCTGTTATATGGGGGAGGAGTCTGCACTGGAATCCCGCCAGCTACTCTTCTCCATTCTCTCCCCAAAGCCTCTGTCTCCGTGTCTCCTCATTGTCACCAGATGTCTCTGCACTTTTAGCCAGGGATCTACTTTCTGTAGCTGCCACTCTGTACTCAGCAGGCAGCTTAGACAGCACAGGGTGGGGTGGGCTCCCACCTGGAGGCAATGCTATTGGGTCCTTTGATGCTAGTGCCACTCAGGGGGAGTGATCTCTGCCTGAGTATGGTGGCTGTTGCCGCATGGGGGAGGAGTCAGCACCAAGATCCCACTGGCTACTCTCTTAGTTCTCTTCCCAAAGCCTACTTCCCCAGTCTCTCCTCAGGTGTCTCTAGCCCACTCTCTTCTGCCTTTGCCTGAGACCAGGGTAAGTGGCTGCAAATAAAAATTTATGCGTTGGCCCTTTAAACAGTTCTTTACATCTCCAGCTGCCTTTCTCTGGCAGAGAACAACCCTGTGCTTTTCACAGCTGGCTGTTTTCTGTGTATCATTTGGGCTCTGGTGCTGTGGGCTAGAGATCCCCACTTTTGGTTTGGACCTCGCTCTTCTTGGGGCAGATCCAACTGGCCATCTCAATATCCTTCTGGTGCTGCCACCCATGGGCACCCCGCCCGCCTTCTCAGGTCTGTACCGCACTCCTTACCAATTAGATTGCACTAAAGCTGATTCTTCTATCCGAGGTTACAAGGCTCCTTTCTTGCCATTTTTCAGTTGTTTGTTCCAGGTGATTTCTCCACAATTTAGCTGTAATTCCAGGTTGGTCCTGGGAGGAGGTCAGTGTGACTTCCACTCACTCTCCGCCATGTTGATTCTCTCCATTTAGTTTTTCAATTAAGAATTGTAATAAACCCATGTAAAATGAGTTGCAAGTCAAGACAGGCCCCTGACTACTTTAGATGACTGATGGAGATCCATGGGTGAATGACAGAGGCTGGGAAGAATGATGATACTTTTGAGTTATTTGTTATGAGGGTGATTACTGGGAGTCAAAACACCAATAGTACCCAATAGCACTTACTGACACTCATAAAGTAGCTTTCATAATTTTTCAAATGAATGTTTCAGCTATTATTCCTGTTTATTCTCGGCACATCCCTCTGAGGTGGGCTGGGCAGGTATTAGTTCTGCTGGCTTACAAATGACAGACAGCCCTAAAACCCAGTAAGGTAACTGGCTCAGGTTCATACAAAAATTTAAGCGCTGAAACATAGAAAGACCCATTACAGTGCAAAAACAATGAAAAATAATTTTTAAAATATTGATAGCAGATACCATTTATCAATTGAACACAGACCTATGTGAGAGTCATAATACACATAATATATTGTTGTGTGTTTTATTCAATACATACAACAATGCTATGAATAGGTCTATTACCCCAAGGGTTATAGATATGGGAATGAAGTTTGGAGAGTTTAAGTAACTATCCCAATGCCAGTAATTTGACATCAAAAATAAACTCCAGATCTCTCCACCTCCATTGCTGACAACTCAAATCCAAACTACTATTATCTCTCACATAGATTATAGAAATAGCATCCCAAATGTTCCCCCTGCTTTCATTGTTGCCACCTTAAATATACTGTTCATAGAGCAGTCAGGTAAATCTCTTTTTTCATGTTTTAGAAAAATATTTATTTTCTTAGTTTTATTTTTACACATTTTAATATAAATGTAATTATTATAGCATGTTCAATCCTTCCCTTCACTCTCCTTCCCCTCTAGTAACCACTATATTGTTGTCAGTGTCTACAAGTTTTGTTTGTTTTGTTTGTTCATTTTTTGTTTACATTACAACACATAGTATAGTACAGTATTGGTACAGTATGCAATATTTACAGTGTGTATACTGCATACAGTATATATACAAAATGTGTTGGTCTCCTTTTACTTAGCATATCTTTTTAAACTTTTTATTAAAGTATAGTTGACATACAGTATTTTATTACTTTCAGGTGTATAACATAGTGATTCAACATTTATATACTTTACAATGTGATCAGCACAAGATTAGGAACAATCCATCACTGTGCAAAGCTATTACAATATTATTAACTATACTCCTTTTACCACACTACATTTCCATAGCTTATTTATTTTATAACTGAAAATGAAATCAAAACAACAATTAAATACCACCTCACACCTGTCAGAATGGCTATTATCAAAAAGTTCACAAATAACAAGTGTTGGTGATAATGTGGAGAAACGGGAATTGTCATGCATTGTTGGTGGGATTGTAAATGGTGCAGCCACTATAGAAAATAGTGTGGACATTCCTTGAAAAATTACAAATAGAACTGTCATACTACCCAGAAATTCCACTTCTGGGTATTATTGGAAGGAAACAACAACACTAATTCAAAAAATAGAAGCATCTCCATGTTCATTGCGGCATTATTTACAATTGTCAAGATAGAGAAGCAGTCTAAGTTCCAACAATAGAAGATTAGATAAAGAAGATGTGGTACAATATTACTTGGCCATAAAATCAATGAAATCCTGACATTTGTGACAACATGGATGGACCTAGAGGATATTGTGCTAAGTGAAATAAGTCTGATAGAGAAAGACAAATACCATAAGATTTCACTTTTATGTTCAATCTAAAAAAAAAAAGAACAAATAAAAAACCAACTCATACAAACAGAGAACAAATTGATGATTACCAGAGGGGAGAGGGGTGGGGATGGGTGAAAAGGTGAAGGGGAATAAGAGGTACAAACCTCCAGTTATAAAATAAATATGTCATGAAGATTCACTGTATAGGAAAAACTTTTAAAAATATAAAACAGTGCATGGAATACCCTTAATCAAAATCTTTCTAAGATTTCCTCCCATGGTCCTCAGAATAAAATCTAAATTCCTTGCCAGTGTCCTACAAGGCCCTTCATGGTTGAGTCCTTGCCTCCCACAAGACTCATCATACACCTTCCTCCACTTTCCAGCCAGGCTAGTCTTCTTTCGGTGCCTCAAACACATGGAGGACATGGTAGTCACACATCATAATCACACAGTGGTATAATTATTTTATTAATATTTGCTGCCTATACTAGACTGTAAGTGCCATGAAAACAAGGGTCCTGTTTTGTTCACTGCTGTATCCTAGCACACAGACAGTGTTTGTCACACAGTAGAAACTCAAAATTTTATTTGCTGAATGAATATATTAATTAATGAATAAGCAAAAAAATTAAAACTCCTGAGCTCCAATACTTAACCATATTTCCTTTATATAAAAATGCCTAACAATTACCCCCTTACTCCAACCCATTGTAGCACCTCTCCTGCCATTTCTGACACTGCTATGGAAGGGTGGTTTGTACTTACAGTTGCAAACTAATATTTCCAAAATACATGTGTTTATATGTTAATACCTGCATTTGCAGGCTGTTATATTCAAGTAAGATCAAAGGTTGATAATGAGTGTTTTCTTTGCCAGCATTTAGATACATGCCATGCAATTGCAAAAACAACTAGTTAGACTGTTGGAAGGCAGTGTACTTCTGAGAGATGAACAAAATGTTCAAGAGAATTAACTTGAAGATGGTAATAAAACCATGGAATCTTCAGCTGGAGAATGGGGCTGACACCTTATGCTGACTCTGGTACATATAAGTATTCACTGTGGTTACTAGAACTCAAGACCTAAGAGGGTTCAGGGCGATAGGGAAGCTGATCTATATGAACCCAGAAGTATTAGCTGGCTACTCCATACCCACCCTGCCACCTCTGTCCTTTATGTAATTCTCCCTCTGTTACATCCCCAGGTTAAACACAAATGGAGAACATAAGGGCAATTTAAGATATCTGCTTTTATGGTAGGCTTTGAAGAGTCCAAGGTATTCAACTTTCCTAGCTTTCGTACACTAAGATTACTCCTTTGGGAACTTCTAGATACATACTCATTTTCATAAGATTAAAGACCTTGTTCTCTGTGTAGAGAAGGTCATAAGGCAAACCTGTAGCTTCCAAATGAGGGGTAAGGAAGGAGAAAGGAACAGTGAGTGATGTTGCCACACAAGGGATAATTGGCAATGTTTCAAGACTTCTTGGGTTTCACAACTGAGGAGTAGTGGTAGTGTTACTGGCATCTAATGGGTAGAGTCCAGAGATGCTGCTAAACATCCTACAATGTGCAGGACAGTCTCCCACAACAAAGAATTATCCAGCCCAAAATGTTACTAGTGCCTGTGAAGGTTGAGAAACCCTGAGCTGACTCACTTGCAAATATGCATGTATTAGTCCATTAACGGCTCATACACAGAGCAGATTCTTGCAGAGATTAGATTTGGGGTGGGTAGATTTTGATCAGACATTTCAAACAGAAATGAGAAAGAGAAATCAGATAGCAGTGCCAATGGGAAAAGATTAGGGAAACGACTGGAAACAGGTGACTGGGTAGGAGACTATTCTCATAGTCTGAGACAAAGAATGAGAACCTGAACTGAAGATGAATGGGAAACAGATACCCTATATGCTGTAGAGGTAGAATTGATGAAGCATCAAAAAGCAATGATATAGGAATATGAAGCAAAGAGAGAAGGCAAAGATGAACTTTAAGACTCTATCTTGGGAGACCAGAAGAAGAGTGATGCATTAGGAAAAACAGGGACAAAAGGAACAGATGTGCGGGTAAAGGATGGGAGTGGAGAAATAATATGCTAAGTGCGTGATGCCGTGAAGGCCTCCAGTGACGCTGTTTTATGAGCAGTTACAAATGTGGATGTGGAACTCAGGAGTGTGTCTGAAGCTAGAGGTTTCTACCTGAAATCCACCTTGCTTGGCTCATATCAGGAGCTCCATAAATATTTGTTGAATAAAAAAAAAAAGCAGTAAGAAGAGAAGGCCAAGAACAAACTCTCTGGGCACATCTTCATCAAAGGAGTGGACAAAGATGAAACAGAAAATGGGCAGTTAGGGAGTGAAGACCAGCAAGGTTAAGTGGCCTTGAAACAGGAGAGGAGAGTTTAAAGGGGGAGGATTTGGCCAACAATATCAAATGTTGCACAGCGGTCAAGGTCAATGATGTCACTGAATAGAGTTGGATTTTACAGTGAGCAGGTCATCATCAAACCTGTAAAAGCAAGTTCAGTAGAGTGATGGGAGCAGACACTAGGTTGCAGATGCAAAAGACTGCAAGGTCCTCATTGTCCCATCATTAGGGATGGTGCTAAAGAAGTAGTTAGAGTGATAGTTTATGGAAGTGGCAGGGACTTAGGGGCAGTAGGATCTTTTAGCAGAATTTTAGCCTGAGAGGAAGAAAGCAGCATAGAGACACTAAAGGCACAAACTTGAAGAGCTAATAGCCATTACATACCTCCTGAGTACATCAACTGTATTTTTTAAGCTTCCTGTAAAACTAAGTTGAGGTTATATGCAATTGAATTTGATGTATCATGGGGCACTCAAGAGGCCCAATAAGTAAAGGTAGGTTTAATTGAAGGAAGAGCTACCTAAACATCAGAGCTGCCTTGCAAGGGAAGAGCTGTTTTTAAGTACTGCGCCCCCTTGTCACTAAGTGTTCAAGGAGAGATAATATGACCTCTTGAGAGATGGTTCCTGTACTGAATGGGAAGTTGGACTAGATTATTAGTATCAAAACTTTTGGACTTCTCAGACGAGTAATATTGTAAGCAGGGAAAAAAAGGTGAGTAGAGTGTAGATTGATCTAGAGTTACCAATTTTAAAATTTTACTATGTTAAGTATATTAGTTTTCTATTTACTATTCTAACAAATTACCACAGATCGAGTGGCTTAAAATAACATGTTTATTATCTTCCAGTTCTGTAGGTCATATGTCTAGTAGGGGTCTCACTGGGTTAAAATCAAAGTGCCAGCAGTGCTGCATTACTGTCTAAATGCTCTAATAGATGGAGCATTCATTTTCTTGACTTTCCCACATTCTAGAGCCAATAACTTCCCTTAGCTCATAACCTCCTCCACCTTCAAAGCTAACAATGCCTGGTCAAGTTTTTCTCATATCACATCACTGTGATACTGACTCTTAGTTGCATCTGCAGCCTTAATTTCCCTTTACCACATAACCTAATTCAGAGGTTTGGAGGATTAAGACATGGGCATGTTTTGGGAGGCATATATATGATATACAAGGTCTGTCCAGAAGGTATCTACCCATGTAATATGAAAAATAGAGACATGTATTGAAGAAGGTACAAGAAACATTATACACAGGAAAACGATGCCTCAGTCCCCTTCAAAGTAGATACCTTGGGACCTCACACAGTTCTCCCAATTGCCATCAGCTGCCCCATTGTATTTGCCTGAATCTCATCGATGGTCTGAAATCTCTTCCCTTTCAAAGGTGATCTTACTTTGGGGAAAAGCCAGAAGTGGCAGGGTGCCAAATCTGGGCTGTAAAGGAGTTGAGTCACCTGGGTGATTTGATGTTTCACCAAAAAATTCTGCATGAGACGTGATGCACTAGTGGGCACGTTGTCATGATGAAGCTGCCAATCAGCAGTTGCCCATAGCTGTGGCCTTCTGAATCATCCAAATAGTTTCCATGGAGGAGTGTTCAAGCTTAATGCAAAATCTGATGCAGATTCATTGCTCTACTCACTCAGTCATTTTGAATGCGAAGGCCACACAGTACACATGCTCACTCAACAGCATCGACTGCCCCCACTGACTACAGCGAAGTCATCATTGTTCATGCGCGTGCATTCCATTCCACCCTCCTTGGCTGCCAAGTTACATCAATGTCACGCAAACTGTTTTCATTATAACAATGGCTGGACTTCTGGACAGACCTCATATATACATACATATTTAACAGGCACACCTCATTTTGTTGTAGTTTGCTTTATTTCACTTCACAGATGTAGTGAATGTTTACAAGTTGAAGGCAAGGACCTCCACCAGCAAAAAGATTTCAACTCACTTTATCACAATGGCCTGGAACTGATGACATGTATAATTTATTATCAACATCATCATTATAGAACAAAAAGGACCTTATATACAATGCTAGAAAATAGGAATTACATAGGTAAAGTGATTGACCTTTGTAAAAACAAAACAAAAAAAATAGTTGTCAGCCTTACTCCAATACATGCTCATACACACACATATGCATATTTCACCAGACTGAAAACTTCACCATAGATGGACCAACACCACAGCTTTAGAAAGCATTGGACTATGTGATCTCTTAAGGACCCTCCCAGCTCTAAGCCTCTTTGATCCCCTGCAATTCACTCTACTGTGGCATTACCTGGAGAAACTTCTTGCAGTATATCTCTAGTTTGTTTGTTCATTCATAGCTATATTTTTCTTCTTCCTGCTTGTTTCAAATGTGATCAAATCAGCAAGAGACTTCTGCTTCCTTTTTTCCCCTGATTTGAAAGGCTATGAAAGTGTTCTGCAAATGGTATGAAATATTGTTATTTTGATCTTTGGGGTATTCAAATTGTTTGACATTTTTGTAACAGTGCCTTTTGCAATATGGGTGGTGTAATTAGCTGCCATACTGTACATTAACAATACCTGTCCCAACTCTACAGATTTAGGACTATAAATACAAGCGTGACAGCTGGCTCCAGCCTTGCTTGTCATTTACCATTGAAAGGAATGCTGCCGAGCTACACTAGAGTCCGCAGGAATCCAGAATGTAGTCAGAAATGACATCTTCAATGAGAAGAATTTGGTGTTTTTCTAGAAGGAAAAGATAAGACAGGCAACCAAGATATTTTGTACTGGGAAGGTACAGAGGCCCCAAGTGGGGACAATATATTACTAGCAGGAAGGCATTACTTAGGGATGGGAAAAGTCAGAGGACAGCTGCACATACTCAAACCAAATTAATATGGTTTCTTCCTCAACCCATTACTACCAAGGAATGAGAATAAGAAAGAACACTTAAGAACTGGATAGGGAAGGTGAAAAAGAAGAAAAGCTGTGCTAACTTGGTACTCAGTGTGAGGTCCAGGACAGTGGTTACTGTGGTTAATAGAAGACAAATTATGCTAAAAAGAGCTGGCTAGAGGAAAGAAACAGAAAAAGAACTATTTATTTGCCAAGTTATAAGTAGGCACTGAGCTAAGTATTTCCATGTACCATTTCATTTACTGCTCTCCTTATGACAATAATGAAAATCAACACTTATAACTTAAGGAATACTTAATATTTTAGTTATCACATTTATTATTGTCTTTTCCCTTCACTAATAGATAAGTTCCAAAAGGACAGGATCTTTTTTCTCTCCCATATCTCACAATACCTATAACAGTGCTTTCATATAGTAGATGCTCAATAAATATTTGTTTCATGAAAAATAGCTAGCATTAATTGAGTATCTATTATGTGCCAGACATTGTTATAGATGCTTCCCATGAATGAACTCATTTTAACTTTCACAACCAATGCTGAAACAGACATTATTATCCCAATTTTACAGATGAAGAAACTGTGTCAGAAGCACAGAGATATTAAGCAACTTGCCTCAAGTGATGGATTCATGATTTCAACCTGTATGGTATAATTTCATAAATTTCCTTCATAATTATTATCTTATACTGAGGTTCAGAGAGATTAAGTAACTTGCACGAAGTTATGCAGCTTAACACTGGTAGAGCCATGAACTGTTGCCCTTTTCTCTTCACTTCGACACTTGATAAGATTGCCAAGATAACTGCTACTTCCTGCATCATTTTACGAAGGACTAGTCTCCTGAGATAAAGAAATGGATGTGGTTCACTAAGGATTTACATTAAGGTAACAGACTTTGCCAAAAAAAATCATGAGTCCCCCAAAATCACCAATCTGCCACCTGCTGTCATTGTTGGTATTTGGGGCTAGGGAAAGTGAGAGAAGCAGCCAGCAGATGAGTCATGGGAAACCCCTACTGTATCTGTCTATTTATTCTATGCTGAGAGCAAGAAGGGTAAGTCACTTTCATGCCAGTCAAATCCTGACCCATGCTGCCCTAGATAGCTCTGGAGTAGAGATGCTGATAAAGCATTTCTAAGTGACTGGTTCATAACTCATTACATGACCTTGTGCAAGACACTTCCTCCTTGTGTCACAGTTTTTTTTATGATAGGAAGGTGTCAGTGGAACTCTGATGAATCAGAAGAGGTCCACTTTATCTCCCATATATTGAACTTTTCCCCATAAAATTTAATTTGAAGAAAGCATTTCACACTAAAGACCATGCTTGAAAAATCACTGAATAAAATAGTCCTTTAAGTTCCTTATAGCTTAAACATTCTAAAAAATCTAAAAACATAGACACCGTACTTTGGGTCAGCTCAGTGTTCCATTCAGCCTTATCTTCTGCAGCCAAGAATAGGACCAGGACCAGAGATACATCATGACAGGCCATTCCCAGGCCCCATATGCTCCAGTTTCTCTCAAAGGCCATTAACCCTATCCTCATGTGGTAGTTATCTTTGCCACTGGGACTTCTACTAACATTCCTTTTATATTTTGAGGTAGAGCAAGGGTAACTATGTACAATAGTGTTTGCAGGGCAGCTGCACCTGTTTTATATGAAGGGAACAGAACATTTACAGATTTTTCTCTTAACACTCTTCTTGTTGGAGTGCACTGCCATATGTCTGCCTGTTGGACCACAGTAGCCTACTGTTCCCTGAGGGTTGCTGCTGATCTATAATACTCTATAATCCCTTGCCTGAGCCACAACTAAATCTGTAAGCTTCATTTTGAATTTTTATTTTCTCTAGGTTCCTTCACACCTGCTCACTCACACATTTTTATAAGGTCTTTCTTTGTCTCATTCTGCTTGTCATCATATACAAGCTTAAAAATTTCACTGAGTGCTCCTTTCTGGAGTTTGGGTTTTACCTACACAACTTGATTCCCTTCTTATAAAGTTTTAAAACAAGCAAAAATAACTTCATATAGTTTAGGTGTGTGTGTTCGTATATTTTTAAAAGACCAAGGTAATGATAAATACAAAATCCAAGATAATAGTTACATCAGAGAGCAGGAGAGGTCAAAACGGGTAGACAGAATAGAGGAGGAAGACACAGGTAAAAATAAGGTATCAATAATGTTATAGTTCTTGGATTGCTGGTCTTATGTGTGTTGTATTTTTTAAAAAGTATTGATTAGCACTACAGTAGAAAATCAGAAAGCGGAACTGATAAAACAACATCCAATGACACAGTTGAATCCAGGGTTGGGGAACCCCACCATCCAGAAGTCAATCAATTAGGCTCCAGAACCCTCTTTACAAAAAGATCAGTGGAAGAGCCATTTTTCTCAGAACTGCACCAGCAAAGCAGGGATTGAAAGCTGCTGGTAGCTAGCTGTGTTCACCAGAAAACTCTTTCACAATGTAAAGCAATTCTAAGCTTGAAATAGAAATGTTAGTGAATTATAGAAATCACCACATGTTTATGGAGGAATGTTTGTTGTATTTTAAAAATAGATAAATAAATGTAATAAATAAAAATGAAAAGTTCATATGTGAACTAGTAATGATTAATTCTGTACCCCTGAGATTCAAAAACAATGATTACAATACAAGATTTTTTTAATAACCAGTATCTTACCATCATAACATGTTTAATTTTATTTTGTTTTCTTCCAATGTATCGAGGGCTTTTTGGAACTCTAAGTGGATCATAGCTATAGGCTTGCCTCTCTCCAACTTTGTTTCCCCCTCAATTATTGTTCATAATTTAGTCAGGTTAGGGTTTTCCTTGTTGGAAATATTTTGCTTTTCCCTGTGAAGCTATTTTGTATAGAGATCATAGGTCCTCATTTTTCTCTTGGGCCTTGCAGGCTAGTACGTGCGGACCTAAGAATTACAGGCTGCTTCCTGGACTATTTGGAGTGAAGGGTCATGATTGCTTGTTCCAGTCTTCTAGCCCCATGATCAGTAATAAGGTGGGATTTTTCAAGGGTTGCCAGATAAAATTCAAGATCCTCAGTAAAATTTAAATTTCAAATAAATAATAAATTCTTTTAATATATGTATAAAATTAAAGCTTACTTATACTAAAAGTAATTTATCTGAAAGTCAAATTTAATTGAATATTCTATATTTTTATTTGCTAAACCTGAAAACCCTATCTCATTTGGGCCAATAATTACTCCTTAATGTCATTGTTGGTTTTGGGACCAAGGAAGTGTGAGGCTAAGAGTTTGGCAGATTCAGGTTCAAATTATGGCTTCTCCACACAAGAAATAGAATATCTTTTGTCTCAGAATTCTCATCTATTAAATAGAAATAATAGAAATACCTTGTGAGGCTGTGGAAAATATCAAATGAGATAATATTTGTATAGTACTTAGCACAGTGCCTGATGCCTACTAAGCACTCACTGGCTGTTACTATCATCAATTTTATACAGAACATTATGTGTGTTGGCCAAGATTTGACCTGGTATTGCAAAAACTCTCCATTTACATGGAAATCCCTTTTGACCCAGTGATTCCACTTCTAGGGATATATCCTAAGGATCCCAAAATAGCAATACAAAAAACATACGTGCACCCCTATGTTCATAGCAGTACTATTTACAATAGCCAAGATCTGGAAAGAGCTGAAGTGCCCATCAGTAGATGAGTGGATGAAAAAGCTGTGATACAACCAGTCTGAATGGCCATTATAAACAAATCAACAAACAAGTGCTGGTGAGGTTGTGGAGAAAAGGGAACACTAGTACACTGTTGGTGGGAATGCAGACTGGCACAGCCACTGTGGAAAACAGATTGGCATTTCCTCAAAAAGCTCAAAAGGGAACTGCCTTTTGACCCAGCAATTCCACTGCTGGGATTTTACCCTAAGAATCCCAAAACACCAATTCAAAAGAACCTATGCACCCTAATGTTCATAGCAGCACAATTTACAATATCCAAGTGCTGGAAGCAACCTAAGTGCCCATCAGTAAATGAGTGGATCAAAAAACTGTGGTACATTTACAAAATGGAATACTATGCAGCAGAAAGAAAGTGCTACTGCCCTTCGCCACAGCATGAATGGAACTGGAGAGCATTATGCTAAGTGAAATAAGCCAAATACCATATGATCTCAGCTATAAGTGGAACCTAATCAACAAAATGGATAAGCAAGGAAAATATAACCAGCAACACTGAAAGAAAAAGAAACCAACAGAGACAAGAGGGAAGGAGGGAGGGGGTAATGGGGAAAGGAAGTGGAAGGGTCAAATCAAGGAACATGTATAAAGGACCCATGAAAAAAGCCGAAGTGGGTAAGGATTGAAGGTGGGGCAGAGGAAAGTAGTGGTGGGAAAATGGAGACAAATGTATTTGGACAATAAAAAAAAAAAGCTGTGATACATTTACACAATGGTAAATTATGCAGCAGTAAAAAAGAAGAAACTCTTACATTTTGTGACTGCATGGATGAACCTGAGAATATCATGCTCAGTGAAATAAGCCAATCAGTGAAAGACAAATACCACATGATCTCACTTATATGTGGAATATAATGAACACAATAAACTAATGAACAAAATAGAAACAGAGGCATGGATATATGGAACAGACTGAGAGCTGCCGGAGGGAACAGGAGCGGGATGAAAGATGGTGAAAGAATTAACCAAAGAACAGGGTTAGGGGAAAGGAAGAAAAAGCTGGAATTACTATAATAGGGTAAAAAAATAAAAAATACATATTAATAAAAGAACCTCACCATTTACAGGATTAATTTGGGAATGGGACTCTCCTTAGTGTCTCTTTTGGCAATGACCAAGGCAAAGTGACATCTGGCTACTTTCTGTTTCTGAATACTCCCTTTGAGTTCCCTGTCATGAGGTGCCCCTGATTCATTCTCAAGTTAGCTTTCTCCTTTTAATACAAAGATTTTTGTGCATGTGTTTGGGCATCACCTAGAATTTCTCAAGTTAGAAGCTGTTCTCTTCCTTGATGAAGATATTTCAGTGACTGATAATCATGTTTGAAATGCTACCGTCAAGCGAATGACTTACAAGTTTGGTTGATAAAAAGGAGCATCCCTAATCAATGTAGGTTTAGATAGAAAGCAAGATACCACAGATACTGAGAACTCTCTGATTCTCACAATACGGTCAAGAAATGAATT
Organism: Pteronotus mesoamericanus; assembly: GCF_021234165.1. Classification (NCBI taxonomy): domain Eukaryota; kingdom Metazoa; phylum Chordata; class Mammalia; order Chiroptera; family Mormoopidae; genus Pteronotus; species Pteronotus mesoamericanus. The sequence goes on from NW_026555150.1 coordinate 2,853,650, forward strand.
ATATTGGTTTTCCACATGCCTTCATCTTATTTTCAAAGCCTTCTTTTTTTTGCTGCCCAGTGTCTTCACTGTTTTTCCTCTCAGGAAGGACTTCAGACCTTTTATACTTTCTTCTCTGATCTACCCATCCCCCTCAAAATTTACCTATCTGCTTTACCACTTGTTCTGGCATCTAATCAGGCAGTAATTCATCTTAACATGCTAATGGATAAAAAAAGATTCTATTTACTCTCCCTCCCAAGCCACAGACTGTTTTTGACATCCTAAACCTGAAGAAGTAAGCGTAGCAGTGGCTTCCATGCAGAACCCCTTAAATCACACCACATTATCAGCTGCCTATTCTGTCTGCTTCACATGAATAGAAAGAAGCAGTAGTGCAAATAATCTAAAGATCATTTCCACTTGGTTTGTGAATGCACCACATGGTGTTGTTGTAGTTGATTTGCTTTGTTAATTATGTTCTACTTAAGCTAATGTTGAAATTGGTTCACATTTTTTAAGCTCATCTGGGCCAGAAGAGAGAAGAGCTGGTAGTGTGGCCCACTTTGAAATGAAGTAAAGCTGACTACAGCTATGAGGAGGACATGAAAGCTCTACATAGGGGCTAATAGATCTAGAAGATAAATGCAAAAAGATTAAGATAGCACTTTGCCAATTACACACGATCAGAATAGGCACACCTACCCATTATGTGACTCACTGGAAAGCCATTCTTCCCAATGACCTTCCCAGAATCTGAAATCCTCTTTATTAGTAGCCTACATTGAGGGTCTTAGTCATAAAACAACAATGATTAAGTCATTGTGTGATCTAAGAGAATGAACACATTTCCTAGCAGACACATTAAGCACTTTGTCTGACTAAATCATCAGTCATCTTTGTCACCTAGTAGAAAATGCCATGAAGAGGTAAGACACAAGTCAGTTGTGCCTTGATGGGGGTGTGGGTACACTATGAAGTCCCTAGGCAGCTATGGTGTAAGTATGGGAGCACCAAGTGCCTTGAAGCTGAGCTGGAAGGTTTACCAAAAAAAGGGTAAGACAACTTTCACCTCTTTTCCCCATTTTCTTAGTTTCCTTCTCATGGTAGATATAGAGAATGTGCAACTGTATCAAATAAATTCTTCCCTTCCTTATTCTTCTTCTGCTGGTCAGCTGGGCCTTTAAGGGCTTCTAGGGTTTCAGAAATCTTGGGTTTCTTTTGAGGCATGTCATTTAGACCCAAAACCTAACTATACATTGTATTTCCAACTCTATAAGTTGCAGCAAGGAACCATGGGGCTACTGAAATTTCTCTTTTTCTCATTGCAGTCTGCTCCCAGTTCTCAAGAGGGGTGTATGCCATCTTTGGATTCTATGACCAGATGTCAATGAACACTCTGACCTCCTTCTGTGGGGCCCTGCACACGTCTTTTGTCACGCCCAGCTTCCCAACTGATGCAGATGTGCAGTTTGTCATCCAGATGCGCCCAGCCTTGAAGGGCGCTATTCTGAGTCTTCTGGGCCACTACAAGTGGGAGAAGTTTGTGTACCTCTATGACACAGAAAGAGGTAAGAAGAGGCATCTGCTCTCCCTTTTGAACATTCATAATGTTAATTTTCATATTAGCAGTGGTGTTTAACCTTCTTCAACTCATGTTTGTTCTCTTCTTTTACAATAAATAAAACACTTTTAAATCGTATTTAACATTAAAAAATTGGACATTAAGACAAAAAAATCAAAGCAATGGTAATTTTAGAATCTAATTTTCAAACCATATATGTCCTCCCACCTCCAACTCTGGAAAGGGGGTTGTAATACCTTCCTTGTTAAGTGTTGTTAAAAAAGAGCCGCTCACCTAAAAAAATTTTTATCTGGTCTAAAATACACAAAGTAAAAGCAGCTTAGTCTAAAATAGAGAGAGGCTGAGCTAGAAAGTTTTGAAGAATTAATCTTGCTAGAAACTAAAATTAACCTTGTTTCATAAATGACAAGAACTACAACCCAAAGAGGAAAAGTACTTTTTCACACAACAGCTTAACCACAGAGCTGGGACTGGTGTCAATATCTCCAGCATCCAAGGCTTATTCCCTCAGATTACATTAGATCTTCCGTTTATAAGGCCTCAACAATGATCTGATGAAAATAATGAGTGGACATGGGCTAATCTTGGCTTTGGGGATGGATTTTTTTTTAATAGTGAGATAATATGTTGGGGACACATTATGTTGAAACAGCCTCAGAAACTAAGGGTCTGATCTTAAATAGTATACAATTAGGTATAACCATAATTCAGCTAAACAGACTCTTCTAAAACTCAGTTATCTTTTTTGGAACTCAGTTATCTTTGAGGGATTTCTCAGTAAAACCAGGGGATCCTGTCACCATGAAATTCCAAAAGACAATGTTACTTTGTTTGTCTGTAACCCTGATTACAGGCTAGGGATGGTTCTTCCTGACTTAGGGTTTTCTGACTCATAGAAGGAAGGAGCAAATGGAAGGCCTGCCTGCCTTAGGCATCCCTTCCAAGTAACTTAACTTGAAGGGTCATCTGGCTTTACAGAATGCAGAGCGCTTTACACTTCATTCTCATTTTGATGTGTCTTCAAACCCTGTCAGGAAATACTAAGGTAAGGCCTGTATTTGTCTATGGTATTTGCTTCCAAAATTATCAAATTTCATGAACCTGAAGTAGAGGCTAGAGTTAGAGTACACTCTACCACTAAGTAGCCCTCTGACCTTGACTAACTCATTGAAGCTCTCTTGGCCTTGGTCACCCCTCCAAAGGTGTGTCCCTTCTTTATGTAATATTATATAGCTTTTTTGAGATAGTATATCAGACACAGGACACTTTATATCTAGCAACTAATCCTAATTATAAATTATCAGTCAGTCAACCAATTCTACAAGCTGTTATGAACCCCCAGTGTTGTGTTCAATATTGTGATAGATGCTTACTTAATACAGTTTGAACAGGAGTAGAAAGAAAAGGACATGCATGAAACAATTCATGAACAACGCAGAACAGTATCAAATTGAGTGTTATACTACAGATTCTGATTGCTGTAAGAATTGTTAAAAGCGCACTCCAGGAAAGTAAGGTTTTCAGAGAAGGCTAGCTAGAGGAGTTTGAAGCATATGTTACTTGTGGGTGTCAAGAGAAGAGAAGAAGGGAATTTGAGAAGAGACAAAGAGCATGAACAAAGGGTAGAATCAGGAAAGTGGTGTGTGTTCTTGCAGAGCCTTGCCTGACTAGGGTATGAAACAAGTTTGAACATTCTAATTCACAATTTGCTGATTTTTTTCTATTCTTCTCTATAAATGTATTTTATTGATTATGCTATTACAGTTGTCCTAATTTTTCACCCTTTGTTCCCCTCCACCCTGTACCCCCATTCCTTCCAGCCACCCCTATACCCTTCATTCAGGTCCATGGGTTATGCATATAAGTTCTTTGGCTACTCCATTTCCTATACTGTGCTTAACATCCCCCTGTCTATTTGGTTTTGGGGGTTTTTAAAAATCATGTTTATTCTTTTACAGTTGTCTCAATTTCCCCCCTTTGCCCTCCTCCACCCATCTCATTTCACCCCACTCACCCACAGTCAGTTCCCACTCTGTTGTCCATGTCCATGGGTCATTCATACATGTTCTTTGTCTAGTCCCTTCTCCTTCTTTCCACCATTGTCCTCCTTCCCCATCCCTCTCTGGTCACTTTCAGTCTGCTCCATGTTTCCATGCCTGTGGTTTATTTTGTTCATTATTTTGTTGAATAGATTCAACTTACAGGTGAGATCATATGGTATTTGTCTTTGACCCCCTGGTTTATTTCACTTAGCATAATATTCTCCAGCTCCATCCATGTTGTCACAAAAAAATTTTAATGCATTTCATTTCTTTCACTGAGGATGAATTATCCTATTTCCATGTACTGTATACAGTGTAATATAGCCATAACAATCTTTCAGAACTAAAGTTTGTGAATCAGACAGCTTCCCTCATGAAACTGTTTTGAAAATAAATATCAGTTCTACTAACACAGCAACCTCCCATTTATTCAAAGTCAGGAGATAAAGTTCATGTATTTTTCTCCTAATCTCCCATGACTCTTCTTTGTTCATTAGCTCTTTATTAGAGGAAAGGAAGGAAAAGTTCATCAATGTCTATTTCTTATCCCTGCATTTTTTTTCAAATCATCTCAGTTAATACTTTAGACAATTCTAGGGTCTTGTAGCCAAAATATACCTTTCTGACTCATGCATATGTTAATATTTTTTTCTATAGCCATTCAACTGGTAGGGACAAAATCTGTTCTGTTTAAGAAATACCTTCCATAAACATTTATACTAATCTCCTCCATGGAAAGCCTTCTTAAAACACTGCACCATGACCCTGTTTCAAAATTTTCAATGGATTCTCTTTTATTGCCCACTTTGAAAGAAAAAAGTAGTCTGTTCTTTCAGATTCAACATAATTACGTCTCAACCAACTAACAAACCTGTTTGTTGTTCCTATGTTACCTAATGAGAACCTTCCACTGCAGGAAGCTTCCATTTTTCACTTTTGTGCAAATGTACCAGAACCATGCTTGCCTCAGCAACTTCTACTACTACCTGGAATTCCTCCCTTCATCTTGATTATGAAAATTCTGCCTATCATTCCAGTTTTCAAAATTCACTTCAAGCACTTTCTCCCCAAGGTGGCCTTTCCTGACCACATGAACTCAGTGATACATTCATTCATTCATTCATTCAATAGTGCTAGGGTTACAATGATGAACAAGATAGATATGGTTCCTGCTATTATAAAGCTTAAGTTCTAATGAGGGATGCAGAAAAAAACAAGTAAACCAACAAATAAAATGATTACACATTTAGATAAGGTGCTCTGAAGGAAACAAAGAAACAGATTCTAATGGATAGGACCTAATTTTTTTAAATTTTATTTTAATTTATTTTTTCAAATACATTTGTCTCTGCCACCCCCCACCACTTTCCCTTGCTCCCTCCCTCCTTCCCTCCCTCAGCTCTTCCCCTTTGGTTTTGTCCATGAGTCCTTGCTATATGTTCCTTGACTTTCCCCTTCCCTTCCTTTTCCCCACCCCTCTCCCTCCTTCCCTCTTGTCTCTGTTGATTTCTTTTCCTTTCAGTGTTGCTGGTCTTATTTTCCTTGCATCTTTGTATTGTTGGTGAGGTTCCACTTATAGGTGAGATCATAAGGTATTTGTCTTTCGCCCCCTGGCTTATTTCGCTTAGCATAATGCTCTCCAGTTCCATCCATGCTGTCGCGAAGTTTAGTAGTTCTTTTTTTCTTTCTGCTGCATAGTATTCCATTCTGTATACGTACCATAATTTTTTGATACAATCATCTACTGATGGGCATTTAGGTTGCTTCCAACACTTGGCTATTGTCAATTGTGCTGCTATGAACATTGGGGTGCATAGGTTCTTTGGTACTGGCATTTTGGTATTCTTAGGGTATAGTCCCAGCAGGGGAATCACTGGATCAAAAGGCAGTTCCATTTTCAGCTTTTTGAGGCAATTCCACACTGCGTTCCACAGTGGCTGCACCAGTCTGCATTCCCACCAACAGTGTACTAGTGTTCCCTTTTCTCCACAGCCTCGCCAGCACTTGTTGTTTGTTGATCTGTTTATGATGGCCATTCTGACCGGTGTGAGGTGGTACCTCATGGTGGTTTTGATCTGCATTTCTCTGATGGCTAGTGATGCTGAGCATCCTTTCAAATGCCTCTGGGCCCTCTGTATCTCCTCCTTGGAAAAGCGTCTGCCCAGGTCCTTTGCCCATTTTTTGATTGGAACGTTTGTCTTGTTGGAGTGGAGTCGAGTGAGTTCTTTATATATCTTGGAGATCAAACCTCTATCTGATGTATCATTAGCGAATATATTTTCCCATAGGGTTGGCTCCCTTTTCATTTTGCTGATGTTTTCTTTAGCCGTGCAGAAGCTTCTTATTTTGATGAGGTCCCACTTGCTTATTCTTTCCTTTATGTCCCTTGCTTTAGGAGACATATCACTGAAAAATTGCTGCGTGGGATATCTGAGAGTTTCCTGCCAATGTTCTCCTCTAGGACTTTGAACGTGTTGTGACTAATATTTAAGTCTTTTATCCATCTTGAGTTTATTTTTGTGTATGGTGTCAGCTGATGATTCAATTTCAGTTTTTTGCATGTGGCCGTCCAGCTCTCCCAACACCATTTGTTGAAGAGGCTATTATTGCTCCATTTTATGCTTCTGCCCCCTTTGTCAAATATGAGATGCCCATATAGTCCTGGGCTTATTTCTGGGCTTTCTATTCTGTTCCACTGGTCTATGGGTCTGTTCTTGTGCCAGTACCAGATTGTTTTGAGTATAGTCGCTTTGTAGTAGTGTTTGATGTCCAGTATTGTGATCCCTCCTACTTTGCATTTCTTTCTCAAAACTGCTGAGACTATTCGGGGTCATTTATGATTCCATATAAATTTTTTAAATGTCTGTTCTATTTCTGTGAAATAGGTCCTTGGTATCTTAATAGGGATTGCATTGAATCTATAAATTGCTTTGGGTAGTATGGACATTTTGATGATATTAATTCTTCCAATCCATGAGCACGGTATATGCTTCCATTTATTTGTGTCTTCCTTAATTTCTTTTTTCAATGTTGTATAGTTTTCTGCGTACAGGTCTTTTACGTCTTTGGTTAAATTTATGCCTAGGTACTTTATTTTTCTTCTTGCTATATCGATTGGTATTTTTTTTCTGATTTCTTCTTCTATTGCATTGCTGGTGTACAAAAATGCCTTTGATTTCTGAATGTTGACTTTGTATCCTGCTGTTTTGCCAAATTCACTTATTAGGTTAAGGAGTTTTTTGGTAGAGTCTACAGGGTTTTCTATGTACACTATCATGTCCTCTGCAAACAATGACAGCTTTACTTCCTCCTTTCCTATTTGGATGCCTTTTATCTCTTTCTCTTGTCTGACCGCTGTGGCTAGGACTTCCAATACGATGTTGAAAAAAAGTGGTCAGAGCGGACATCCTTGTCATGTTCCCTATCTTAGTGGAAAAGCTTTCAGTTTTTTCCCGTTGAGTATGATATCGGCTGTAGGTTTTTCATATATGGCCTTTATTACGTTGAGGAATGCCCCATTTATTCCCATTTTGCTGAGTGTTTTGATCATAAATTGGTGCTGTACCTTATCGAATGCTTTTTCTGCATCTATCGAGAGGATCATGTGGTTTTTGTCTTTTCTTTTATTTATGTGATGTATCACGTTTACTTATTTGCGTGTATTGAACCATCCCTACATGCCTGGGATGAATCCCACTTGATCGTGGTGGATAATCTTTCTAATGTATTGCTGGATGCGGTTTCCAATATTTTGTTGAGGATTTTAGCATCTATGTTCATCAGCGAAATTGGCCTGTAGTTTTCCTTCTTTGTAGGGTCTTTATCTGGTTTTGGGATCAGGGTGATGCTGGCCTCATAGAAAGAGTCTGGCAGTCTTCCCTCCTCTTGGATTTTTTGGAATAGACTGAGAAGGACAGGGGTTAGCTCTTCCTTAAATGTTTTGTAAAATTATCCTGTGAAATCATCCGGCCCAGGGCTTTTGTGTGCCGGGAGTGTCTTGATGACCGCTTCAATTTCCCCAGATGTTATCGGTCTGTTCAAGCTTTCTGTTTCTTCCTCCTTCAGTGTTGGAAGATTATACCTTTCTAGAAATTTGTCCATTTCATCAAGATTTTCAAATTTCTTGGCATATAATTGTCCATAGTAGTTTCTAACGATTCTTTGTATTTCTGTGGTATCAGTTGTTATTTCTCCTCTTTCATTTCTGATATTATTAATTTGGGTCCTCTCCCTTTTATTCTTGATGAGTCTGCTTAAAGGCTTGTCAACTTTATTAATCTTTTCAAAGAACCAGCTTCTGGATTGGTTGATCCTCTGAATTGTTCTTTTCGTCTCTATGTCATTCAGTTCTGCTCTAATCTTGACTATTTCCTTCCTTCTCCTTCCTCTGAGATTTATTTGTTGTTGTTTCTCCAGTTCTTGAAGTTGTAGTGTTAGGTCTTTTATTTGAAATGTTTCTATCTTTTTTAGGTAAGCCTGTATTGCTATGAACTTCCCTCTCAGGACCGCCTTTGCTGTGTCCCATAGGTTTTGGACTGTTGTCTGTTCATTTTCATTTGTTTCCAGAAACTTTTGATTTCTTTTCTTATCTCATTATAGACTCATTCATTGTTTAATAGTCTACTGTTCAGTCTCCATGAGTTTGCAAGTTTTTGAAGTTTCTTTTTGAGGTTGATTGGATAGGACCTAATTTTAAAAAAGATTCTACCCTGGCTGATGTGGCTCAGTGGACTGAGTGCTGGCCTACAAACCAAAGGGTAACCGGTTCAATTCCCAATCAGGACACACGCCTGGGTTGCAGGCTAAGTCCCCAATAGGGCACACAGGAGGTAACCACACATTGATGTTTCTCTCCCTGTCTTTTCCCTCCCTTCTCCTCTGTATAAAGATAAATAAAGAATCTTTGAAATTTCTAATAAAAAAATTCTGTAATGGCCTCATTGAGAGGAAACAAACTGAGAATTTAAAAAATTAGAAGATGGTCATGTGAGGAATAAAGGGAAAGAGACTCAGGCAGTAGTCATGGCATATGCAAAGGCCCTGTGGCAGGAAACTCCTTGACACATTTGAGGAACTGAAGTGGTTAAAATGTAGTGATGTGCCTGAAAATGGCCTGAGATGAGACTGTAGAGGTAGATGGAGACAGATTACAGCCATGGAGTATGGATGGGAGCCATGGTTAGAAGTATGGATTGTATTCTAACTGCAAGGAGAAGTCATTGGAACATGCTAACCGAGCAGAGAAGGCATAGATTGTATGATCTAATTTAAGTTTCTGTAGAAAATGGAGTGTGGTGTAAAGGTGAAGGAAGGAAGAAGAATTAAAAGACCATTGTGTTCTACTAGGTGAGAAGGTGCAGCTTAGACTAGGTTAAAGCTGTAGAAAAGTGAATGGAGTTGAAGTACATTTTGAACCCAGAATCGGCAGAACTTGAGGACCGATTGATTGTGGGATGTGAGGGAAAGGAAGAACTAATGGATGATGATTAAGCTTTGGCTTGAGAGATTGGGTAAAATAATGTGATATTTATTGAGATGACTAGGCAAGAGAAGAACAAGTGTTGAGCAGAGATCTTGCCTGCCTCTCAATACCCACAGAACATTTTTGTCCATGTTATTCACTTGGCACTTAACATGACTGCTTTCCGTTATTATTTCATTGAGTTTGCTATATACCTTTCCAAGCCCCTCTTTCAACTATGATAATAAACAATTGCTTGGCCTCTAAATTTATACTTTGGACCCACTCTTGTAAATATCAGAGATATGGATACATACTGTTTTCCCAATTCAGTTATTGATTCATCAAGAATAAGCCATGTCTTTTTACAATGTTGGCCTGAAAGAAAGAGAACAACAAAGAAGGGAAGGGAAGGGAGGGAGGTATAGAAGGTAGGAAGGAGTTAGGGAAGGTGGGAGGGGAAGAAGAGAGAGAACTCAGTTGATAAATCAAACGATGTGATACAGTTCTTTAAAATATTCAATAAAGTATCTATTCTGTATACTCTCATTTTCTACAATGATCATTTATTGCTTTAGTAATAAAAATTATGGGGGAAAATTACAACTGCAAAATGTAATTTTAGAATATTTTAAAGTACCTAAGAGACAAATAGAAGAGAGAATGACAGAAGGGAGCACCTATAATTACATTCAAATAAGCTAAATATACCATACAAATGATGTGACTTCACTGTATAAGGACAGAGATTAGTGAGGGGCTGAGAAATGGGTTAAGTATTGGAGGTCATTTTAAAGATCTGTAGCAAAATTTTATGGATTATTACATTTAATCCTCATGGCATACTCATACCATTACAACAGAGAAAACAGAGGCATAAAAATTATGAAATTATGAAACATTGAGTGGACTTCAATGTTTTGTTGGCTACACTTTGATTTCTGTCTACAGAGAAAGGTCTAATTTGTGTTTGCAGGACATTACTTTGCTTAGTTACATAGGTCATCACTTTGGTTCATTAATAAAGTTCGAAATTATGCTCTTTGGGCTATTACATAAAAATTCAGTTCTTGGAAAAATTATGTTTGATTATGTGTGATCTCTGCCCTCTCTGTGCATTCTCCTCTTTATTTTTTTATTTAATCTTTATTGTTATTTTTCCATTACCATTTAGTCCCCTTATACACCCCTTCTGCCAACAATCACCACACTATTTTCAATGTCCTTGAGTTTTTTCCTTTCTGCACAATCTCTCAACCTCTAACCTCCCCCAGCCACTAGCTGTCATCCTGCTCTCCATCTGTGAGTCTGCTCCCATTTTGCTTGTTAGTTAAGTTTGTTCATTAGATTCCACATATGAGTGGAATCATATGATATTTGTATTTCTCTGACTGGCTTATTTCACTTAGCATAAAGTTCTCAAGTCCATATGTTATGTCACAAAAGGTAAAATTATTCTTTACGGTCAAGTAGTATGCCATTGTGTAAATGTCCCGTAGTTGTATTATCTGCTTGTCTACTGATGGATACTTGGGCTGCTTCCATATATTGGTAACTGTAAATAACACTGCAATGAACATAGGGGTGCTTATGTTCTTTCAAATTAGTGGGTTGGCTTCCTTCAGATATATCCCCAGAAGTAGAATCACTAGGTTGAAAAGCAGACCCATTTTTAATCTTTTGAGGTACCTTCATACTGCTTTCCACAGTGGCTGCACCAGTCTGCATTCCCACCAACAGTGCAAAAGGGTTCCCCTTTCTCCACATCCTTGCCAGCACTTGTTTTTTTATTTATTGATGATACGCATTCTGACAGGTGTGAGATAGTTTCTCATTGTGGTTTAATTTGTATTTCTCTGATGATTAGTGATGTTGAGCATCTTTTCATATGTCTATTGAGCATGTCTATGTCCACTTTGGAGAAGTGTCTATTCAGGGCCTTTGCCCGTGTGTGTGTGTGTGTGTGTGTGTGTGTGTGTGTGTTGAGTTTTGTAAGTTCTTTATAAATTTTGGATATTAACCCCTTATCAGAAGTATCAGCAAATATGTTCTCCCAATCTGTGGGTTGCCTTTTTATTTTGTTGATTTCCATTGCTGTGCAAAAATGTTTTAGTTTGATGTGGTCCCATTTGTTTAGTATTTCTTTTCTTTCCATGCCTGAGGAGATATATCCAATAAAATATTGTTACGAGCAATGTCTGAGATTTTGTTCCCTATGCTTTCTTCTATGATTTTTAGGGTTGAGGGTCTAACATTTAAGTCTTTGATCCATTTTGAATTTATTCTTGTGTGTGGTGCAGAATTTATTCTGCACCTATTTGTCTAACTTTCTCAAAAATATTTATTTTTTAAATTTATTTATTTCTTTTTAAAAAATTTTCACAAACATTAGTCTCCATTTATCCACCACCACTTTACCCTGCCTCACCCACCCCGACGTCCCACCCTCAATCCTTCCCCACCTTGGTTTCATCCATGTGTCCTTCACACCTGTTCCTTGATCTGACCCTTCCTCTTCCCCTCCCCACTATCCCCTTCTCTCCCTCCCTCCCGTCCCTGTCAGTTTCTTCTTTTTTTCAGTGTTGCTGGTTATATTTTGCTTGCTTGTTTGTTTTGTTGATTAGGTACACTTAGGGGTGAGATCATATGGTATTTGTTTTTCACCCCCTGGCTTCATTCACTTAGCATAATGCTCTCCAATTCCATCCATACTGTCGCGAAGGGCAGTAGCACTTTCTTTCTGCTGCATAGTATTCCATTGTGTAAATGTACCATGGTTTTTTGATCCACTCATTTACTGATGGGCAATTAGGTTGCTTCCAGCACTTAAGCTATTGTCAAGTGTGCTGCTATGAACATTGGCATGCACACGTTGTTTTGAATTGGGGTTTGGGGATTCCTTTGGTATAATCCCAGCAGTGGAATCGCTGGGCCAAAAGGCAGTTCCCTTTTGAGCTTTGTGAGGAAATTCCAAACTGGTTTCCACAGTGGCTGCACCAGTCTGCATTCCCACCAACGTTGTACTAGGGTTCCCTTTTCTCCACAACCTCGCCAGCACCCGTTGTTTGTTTCTTTATTTATGATGGCCATTCTGACCACTGTGAAGTGATATCTCATTGTGGTTTTAATTTGCATTTCTCTGATGACTAGTGATGATGAGCATCCTCTCATATGTCTCTGGGCCCTGTGTATGTCCTCCTTGGAGAAGTGTCTGTTCAGGTCCTTTGCCCATTTTTTTTTAATTGAATTGTTTGTCTTCCCGGAGTAGAGTCGTGTGAGTTCTTTATATATTTTTAGATCAAACCCCTGTCTGAGGTATCATTGGCAAATATATTTTCATACGGTTGGCTCGCTTTTCATTTTGCTGATGTTTTCTTTAGCCGTGCAGAAGCTTCTCATTTTGATGAAGTCACATTTGTTTATTTTTTCCTTTTTGTCGCTTGGTCTAGGGGAAATATCAGTGAAAATATTGCTGCGTGGGATATCTGAGAGTTTCCTGCCTGTGGTCTCCTCTAGGATTTTTATGGTGTCGTGACTTATATTTAAGGCTTTTATCCATCTTGAGTTTATTTTTATGTATAGCCAACACCATTTATTGAATAGAACATCTTCAGCCCATTGTATGTGCTTGCTTCCACTGTTGAACATTAATTAACTATAAATGTGTGGATTTGTTCCTGGGTTCTCTAATCTGTTCCATTGATCTACACGTCAGTTTCTGTGCCACTACCATGCTGTTTTGAATAAAATGGCCTTGTAGTATAATCTGATATTAGGTAATGTGATTCCTTCAACATAGTTCTTCTTTCTCAGGTTCACTGTTGCTATGCAGGGTCCCTTGGGGTTCCATATTAATTTTTGAAATATTTGTTCTAGTTCTGTGAAATATGTCATTGTAGTCTTGATAGGATTGCAATTAATCTATACATTGCTATGGGTAGTATGGACATTTTAATGATGTTAAATCTTCCTATCCATGAACACGGTATGTGCTTCCACTTATTTGTATCTTCTTTGATTTCTTTCTTCACTGTCTTATAATTTTCCAAGTACAGGCCATTTACACCTTTGGTTAGGTTAATTCCTAGGTATTTTATTCCTTTGGAAGCAATTGTGAATGGAATTGTTTTCTCAATTTCCCTTTCGGTTAGTTTATTATTGGCATAAAAATGCAACTGATTTCTGGATATTAACTTTGTATCCTGCCACTTTGCTGAATTCATTGATCAGTTCCAATAGTTTCTCAGTGGAATCTTTGGGGTTTTCTATGTACAGTATGATGTCATCTTCGAATAAAGACAGTTTTACTTCTTCCTTTCCAATTTGGATACCTTTTATTTCTTCTTCTTGTCTCATTTCTGTGGCTAGGTCTACCAGTGCTATGTTGAATAAGAGAAGTGAAAGTGGACATCCCAGTCTTGTTGTTGATCTTAAGGGGAACACTTGCATTTTTTCCCGTTGAGTATAATGCTAGCAGTGGGTCTGTCACATATGACCTTTATTTTGTTTAGGTATGTTCCCTCTATTTCCACTTTGCTGAGAGTTTTTATAATAAATAGGTGCTGGATTTTATCAAACGTTTTTTCTTTATCTATTGATATGATTATGTGGTTTTAAACCTTCATTTTATTTATGTGGTGTATCTCATTTATAGGTTTGTGAATGCTGTACCATCTTTGCACTCCCAGAATAAATCCCACTTGATCATGGTGTATGATCTTTTTGATGCATTGCTGCATTCAGTTTGCTAATATGTTGTTGAGGATTTTAGCGTCTATGTCCACCAGGTATATAGGCCTATAATTTACTCCCTTTGTAGTGTCTTTATCTCATTTTGGAATTATAATAATGCTGGCTTCATAAAAAGAGATTGGGAGCCTTCCCTCCTCTTGAATTTTATGAAATAGTTTGACAAGGAGAGCTGTTAGTTCTTCTGTGAATGTTTGGTAAAATGAAGCCGTCCAGTCCAGGGCTTTTGTTTATTAGGAGTTTTTTGATTACTGCTTCAATTTCAGTAGGTGCAATCTGTCTACTGAGATTCTCTGATCCTTCCTGATTTACTTTTGGAGGATGGTATGTTTCTAGGAATTTATCCATTTCACCCAGGTTGTCCAGTTTGTTGGCATATGGTTATTCATAATATTTTCTTACAATCCTTTGTATTTTTTTGGTGCCAGTTGTTATTTTTCCTCCTTCACTTTTGATTTTATTTATTTGGGTTCTTTCTCTTTTTCTCTTGATGATTCTGGTTAGAGGTCTGTCAATCTTGTTTATCTTTTCAAAGAACCAGCTCTTGGACTCATTGATCTTCTGTATCCTTTTTAAGACTCCTTTTCACTTATTTCTGCTCTGGTCTTTATTATTTCCTTCCTTCTACGCACTTTGGGCCTTGTTTGTTGTTCCTTTTCAAGTTCCTTTCAGTGTGAAGTTAGATTGTTTATTTGAGCTTTTTCTTGTTTTTGAGATAGGCCTGTAACGCTATGAATTTCCCTCTTAGGATTGCTTCCCCAGTGTCCCACAGATTTTGGATTGTTGAGTCTTCATTTTAATTTGTTTCAAGATATCTTTAGATTTCTTCCTTGATCTCATTGTTGACTCATTCATTGTTTTAAAACATGTTACTTAGCTTTCATGTCTTTGCGTGTTTTTCAGCGTTCTTCTTGTGATTGACTTCCGGTTTCATAGCATTGAGGTCAGAGAAGATGCTTGATATGATTTCAATCTTCTTAAATTTATTGAGGCTTGTTTGTGTCCTAACATGTGGTCTATCCAAGAAAATCTTCAGTGTGCACTTTAAAAGAATGTATATTCTGCTGCTTTGGGATGAAATGCTCAGGAGATATCAATTAAATCCATTTTATCTAGTGTGTCATTTAATGCTGCTGTCTCCTTGTTGATTTTCTGCCTGAAAGATCTATCCATTGAGGTCAACAGGGTGTTAAAATCGTAGACTATGACTGTATTTCTGTCAATCTCTCCCTTTATGTCCATCAAGATTTGCTGCACATATTTAGGTGCTCTCGTGCTGGGTGTGTAAAGGTTTGCTAGGACTATATCCACTTCTTGGATTGTTCCCTTTACTATTATGTAGTGTACTACTTTGTCTCCTACTATAGCCTTGGTTTCAAAGTCTATTTTGTGGGCTATTAGTACTGCTATCCCAGCCTTTTCTTCCTATCCATTTGCATGAAATATCTTTCCCCATCCCTTTACCTTTAGTCTGTGTGTTTCTCTTGATATGAGATGGCTCTCTTGGAGGCAGCATATAGCTAGGTCTCTGTCATTTGGTTGCAGCATTTAAGCCATTTACATTTAAGGTGATTATTGATAGTGATATGTTCAGTGCCATGTTATTGTTAGACTTTTCTCTCTCTTATTTCCCTTCTCCTCTTCCTCCTCCTTCTTTTTCTTCTTTCTTCTTCCTCCTCCCCTCCTCCTCCTCTTCTTCTTCCTCCCCCTCCTCCTCCTCTTCTTCCCTTCTCCTTCTCCTTTCTTTCTTTCTTTCTATCTCTCTCTTCTTCTCTTCCTTCTCCTTATTCTTCTCTTTCTTTCTTTTTTCTTTTCTTCTTTCTTCTTCTCTTCTTCTTCTTTTTCTTCTTCTTCTCCTTCTCCTTCTCCTTCTCCTTCTTCTCCTTCTCCTTCTTCTCTTCCTCCTTCTCCCCCCCTTATTCTTCTTTAAGCAAGCCTTTTAACATTTGTTAAAATACTGGTTTGGTGTTAACAAACTCCTTTAGCTTTTCTTTTCTGGGAAGCTCCTTCTTTCTCTTTCAATTTTAAATGGTAGCCTTGCTGGGTAGCCTTGGTTGTAGGTTTTACTTTCTTCACCTTTAGTATTTCATGCCACTCCCTTCTGTCCTGAAATGTTTCTGCTGAGAAATCAGATGACAGTCCTATTGGTGCTCCTTTATATATAGCTACCTACTTTTCTCATCCAGCTTTTACGATTCCTTGTCTTTAAGCCTTCTCATTTTAATTATGATGTGTCTCAGTGTAGGCCTCTTTGGGGCCAACTTGTTTGGGACTCTCTGATATTCCTGGGCTTGTGTGTTTTTTTTTTTCCCTTCACCAGATTAGGGCAGTTTTTGGTCATTATTTCTTCAAATAGGTTCTCAATCTTTTCTTTCACTCTCTCTTCTTCTGGTATTCCCATGATGTAGATGTTGTTACACTTCATGTGGTCCAAAATGTTTCTTAAACTCTTCTCATTATTTTTAATCCTTTATTCTTTTTGCTGCTCTGCCTGGTTATTTTTTTCTACCTTGTCTTCCAAATCACTGACGTGATCCTCTGCTTCATCTACACTACTGTTTATTCCTTTCAGTGCAGTGTTTATCTCAGATATTGCATTCTTTATTTCTGACTGATCCTTTTTTATGGTTTTTGTGTCTTTTTTCATGCTCTTGAGTATCCTTATAATCATTACTTTGAGTTCTATATCTGGTAAATTGCTTGCCTCCATTTCATCTAGTTCTGGATAATTCTCTTGTTCTTTCATTTGAGGTCTGTTTCTTTGTCTTCCCATTTTGGCGCTTTTTTTTATTTTCCACCTTAGATTTTAAACTAATCAAATGTCAGGCCGATTAGTTGTTAATCTAATAAATCTGTGACCAACAGTCAGACTGAAGCACCACAGGGCAGAGCAGAGCAGAGTAATTTCTATGGACAGGGCGGTTGTTTCTCCTCAGGCTGATGTCATTCATAGAGGAGTGCTCTGCCTGAGAGAGATGGCTCCTGCAGATTGGGGAATGACTCAGCACATAGATCCTAGGAGCTGTTCCCTCAGTTCTCTCCCCAGAGCCACAAACCCTAGACTGTCCTCAAGCATCTCTAGCCCACTCTGCCCTCCCTTTGCTGTACACAGGGTAAGTAGCTGCTAATGAAATTTTGTGCTTTGGCCCTTAAAAAGGCTTTTTGTGTCTCTAGTTGTCTCTCCTTGGCTAACACAATCCCTGCTGCTTTTCACAGCTGGATGTTATCTGGTATTATCTAAGTTCCTTTCCTGGCCCTAGTGCTGTAGGCTAGGGAGCCTAGCTTGGGGTTTTGGCCCCACACTTCTCAGGGGGATCCTCCAGCCACTGAACTATCCCTCCAGCACTTCATCTGCTGCTCATGAGAACAGAGCCAGCTTTCTCGTGTCTCCTCCATACTCCCTACCAGTCATGTTGTGGTGAGGTATTTTCTTTAATTTATCCATGGCTATGAGTCTTCTCTCCAGCTAGTGTTCAGTTGATTATTCAAGATTTCTCTACAATTTATTTGTGATTCTAGATTGGTCCTGGGAGGAAGTTAGTGCAGCTTCTACTTACTCCCCCACTATCTTGGGATCTTTTCCCAGAAGTCCTATAATTTTAGAACCTAAAAGAATCACTCTAGATATTACTTGCTTATTTATGTGTTTGTGCTTCCCTTTAAAACTATGAGCTTAGGGCAGGCTATCTGTTTCGTATACTTCTATAAATGCCAATAATGCCCCTGACATACGACCCCTGCACTCAAATTGTTAGTTGAAGAACAAATGAGTCCATTTCTTCATTTTACAGATGTGGAATCTGAGTACCAGAAAGGCTCTGTGACTTGCCCAAGATCACACACCTATTTAGAAGCAGAGCTGGGCATGGAGCTGAGGTGATGGTTTCATGATGCTTTTCTTCAGCATCCTTAATGGGACCAATCACTTCTCAATACAGGGTGTTCTTGATGTGTGCATGAAGGTTCTGATTATTTGAGAAGATACAGAATGTTCCTGGAGAACTTTTCTCTATTTCTCAAAATTCTTACCCACCTTCTAGATGCATACAGACCTCTTGAGATTATCTTTAAAAAACTTGGGGCATGGCATGCCAGACTCTGTGTGGCTATTTGCCTATGAGAAGGATAATATGGCCCCTTAAGTATACTGTGCAACTTTTGTTAATCTCAGTTTAGAGAAATTTCCAAACATCTCTTTCCTCTAATAACTCATGATTGGTCTTCATCTATGAAATCATCTAACCCTTTTTATTTGTCGGGGGGAGAAGCTATATTTATATTTTCAGTCTAATCCAGTATTTTGTGTAATGAGTTCCATATGTTTCCTCCATTTTCTACCTTCTATGAGAAGTAGGACTTCCTTTATTTTTCCTAAACTCACCTCTATGGGCTATATGCTATTAACACACATTCACATACTCATACATGTGATTTAGGAGGGAAAATGATCCCACTATTAATTATCTTTGTTTACAAGCATATTAAAAATTCAAGTGAAAGGAAGTTGAAGTAATACAATTGAAAGGGAACACAGTGGAAGAGAATTACCACAAAGAGAAAAATGTAAATCCTTGACCAAACAGAGGCCTATGACTCAGGAGTCGATGGAAATATGTCAGAGGCCTGCTATAGAGCTAGGGCCTGGCCATGCACTGCCTGAATACAGTGCAGTTAAAGCACCTTCTAAAAGTTCAGTATGGCCCAGGGAACGAAACATGTCAGCCTGCTCACCTGACATGATCTTAATTAGCCTCTATTCTACTGCTGAGAAAGCCTGCTGAGGCAGTTAGCACCAGAGAATTAGTCAGATCCTTTGTGGAGTTGACAAAGCAGGACAGCAGCTGGTACTGGCAACTTATTGATTGGAAAGAATTCAGGAAGAGTGGAGAGTGATGTAGTCTTTATTTGTGGCCCTTCTTTTCACCTGAATGAAGATGCCCCACGGAGACTGCAGGGGGAGAGGGAAGGTGGGGCCCTGTGAGCTGTGCTCTACCTTAACCTCTATCCCTCTCTTCTCCCCAGTCATAATCTGTCTTCCTTCTGGTCAATACACTTTTCTGTTAAGGCATCATATGTACCCATACTGATGCAGAACAGTGTGTTTGACTGCAACAGAGAGAGAGAGCACTGTTGATTTTGTTGCAAATTACACTTTTTCTACAGAATTAGTTGAGAAAATGGAATTTTGCCAGTATTCCCCTCCCTCCCTTTGTTTATTGCCTATTTTCAACAGCTCTGTAATTGCTTTCTATTTAGTAAAAAGAACATTGTTCCTTTTTTTGGTTTTTCTTTTAATTGTGTTTCTTGCCCTGAGCTCTGACATTTGTTGATGGGAATGCCATGTTGTTTTGGCTCTAGATACTAAGTTGACCTTAGCAATCAAGGCAAGATCATTACTAGGGAAGGCAGTTGAGTGGTAAGCTCAGAAAATTTTGCAAATTCTTCCATGTAGCCTTCCCTGATAATTCCAGCATGCCTATTTTGAACTCTCTATTATTTGAACTCCCACAGTATGTCAAATCTGTACTACACAACCTAGCTCTTGTATTATGCTTTTTTTTTGTGCTTATCTTTGCTTCATGAGCATTAATTGAATCCTCTATCTGACTTAATGTAAGTTTTTATAAACCAAAGGCTCTACTTCATATTGAACATAGCTCTTAACACTAGTCTAGGCACAGTAAGAGACACTCAATAAAAGCTAGATTTGTTCATTGACAACTCCTTGAGGAGTTTCTGTAGCCATTTGTCCTTTGATTCTACTTCCACCTTGGCACTATTGATATTTTGGCCCAGGTAATTCTTTGATAGGGAAGAGTTACTGTCTTGTGCACTATAGGATGCTTAGCAGCACTCCTGGCTTTTATCCCTTGCTAAAATATCCCCAGACATAGTCAAATATCCCCTTAAGGGTGCAAAATCAACTTCCCTTCCTGTTGAAGACCACTGTTTTATAATGATAATAAAATGGTGAGATAAAATTATTGAACACTTTACTGTGTTCAGTTGGTGCTAAAGTCATTACATACATTCTTTTGTTTTATTTCCACACAACACGCCCTGGCTTTAATTATTGTCTAAAGGTGCTCCAGGGGATGAATCTCAAAGTCATAGTTGTAGGTCTACACTGTAGTCTGTCCCTTTCTAAAGGAACATTCAGAAGAGCCTTCTCAAGGACCTCTAAGGCTCAATCCTGAATTTATGGAATACATCAACTAACCCTTAATGATTTAAAGACCACTAATTCATTTAAAGGTAGATATTCAGTTTAGTGAGGGTTAATTCCTCAAGGAGCTCTGATGAAAACCAATGAAAGGTTAGAGCAAAAACAACCCTGCCAGCTGTCACTTCCTTTTTTCAGAGATGTGAATACCATTCCAAATAGCTAATGCATAGTAGAGGGGGCTAGACATCTATTTCTTTTGCTCATTTGATGGCATTTTAGCTCAAGAAGCAGAATTTCTAGCTAGCCCACTGAAGTATCATTTCTACCCTACATCCACACCAGCTGTCTTGCAAACAATGCCATTGGTCACAAGAGAGATAGGGCAAAAAAAGAAGGATAAATCAATGCAAATATGTCCTTCTGTGGGGGAGGGTGACTACATAAAGCACATCTCCTGTCGGTGACACCATCTCTGAATATGAAGGACAACCCAAGGAAGAAAATTTGAAATTTTAGCATAATGTGTCTCTGGAGAAGAAAGTGTGTCTCTGGCTGTGAAATCAATTCAACCTCGAATTCACTGCCACCAAGGAGTTAACAATACATTAAAATTAGTCATGTAATTTGATGAAGAAATAGTCTACTTATAGAAAATACCTTTATAGGAAAACTGCCTTTCTGAGTCTGAGCTGGAAATATTACAGTAAACAGGATCTAATCACAGCAAAGCCTTTTTTTTTTCAGCTTTGCATGACAGCTGTAAAATATGACAGTATTTATTAATAGTTACTGCAGTCTAATCTGCAGCATTGGAGAGCTACAGCAAAATATGTTAAGCTACTGAGAAAACAATTTCCACAGTAACTAATATTCAGCTTTTGAAAGGGTAGTTTAATATCTTGCGATTTTTTTCCCCCTACTGATGATCTAACCCCAGGAATAAGCTACAAAGCTAATAACCTTTGTGGAGAGGAAGAGTTTAAATGATAATTTATTTTGAGAGCTGACAACAAATTGCTCAGCACTCTCTCTTTTATGCCCCAAAGCAGTCAAGGATGTGCAAATCGAAGTATTAAAAAATATGACAGCTTCAGTATTTTCATTTTCAATGAAATTCTCATTACAGACATATGTACAGTCTTTTATTCACAACCCAGTCCAAATAGTCACTCACTATTATTATTGTGCAGGCTCTCAAGATGCTCTCATAGTTGAAGACTCATCACAATAGATTAGGCAGGCTGCAGAAACTACCAAATGTCTCAGATACTGTCAACCTTGATTATTGCTGCTCAAACAGGGGAATTTAGTATCTGTCTCTCACAGAATAATGTACTTTCTGGGCCTTCCTAATTTATTCAGATGTAAAGAGTAGCTTGAATTTCAATAAAAACTCTTTGCTTCACTTTTCCCAGGAGGTGAATGGACATGACTAGAATTGGAGCCATCTGCTACCTTCATACATCCTTTAATCAGTTCTTAAAGTGGACTAGAAAAAAAAATCCATTGATAGTCTGTCCTTTTCTTGACATCAAGGTACCTGCTGCCTTCATTTAAAGTCCCTGATATGTAGCCATGGCAGAGCCTATCACTGGTCTCTCCTTCCTTTCTACTTCTCCAACCAAAATGGCCCCTTAGTGATGAGAACCTTCATGTTCAGACCTCTCCATGCTCTGGAAATGGTCTCTGCTCCAGAGAGGAATCAATGAGTTCTCTTTTCCTCAGAGTCAGGTCCCCACCACTAGAGGTGCACTAGGAGAACTAGGTGCACAATGGGCAAACGCACCTGTCTGGCTGCATTTAGTACTTTGATATTCATAATTCTCCTTGACCTGGAGTTTTGACTTGCTGCTTGTCTGGATCCTTGGGACTGCGGGACATAAGCTCTTGTGTTTATTTGTTGACATCAAGCACTAAGAAGGGAACTGACAACTTGAGTACATCCACAGAAAGACAATTAGGATAGTGAGGGTCTAGGTACTAGGTCCTTCGAAGAATGGTTGAAGGAGAGATTAAGAGAAGAAGTAATGGCAGTTTTCAAATGTTAAAAGTGTAGGAGACCACATGTCAGCCCAATGAATAGCATGAAGAGACCGTGAAATGTGGCAGACCTGGATTGAAATCCTGGTTTCATTGTTTTGGCACACTAAGTTGTGTGACCCTAAAACCCATCATTTAACCTTTTTATGCCTAAGTTTTCTCAGTTGTAAAGATTCAGGGAGGCCATGAGGATTAAATATGACAATCTATAAACTCAGGGTCTAGTGTGTAATAAGTGCTTAAAAAGTGGCAGCTGCTCTTATCCAACTAATTTTATAAAATGATCATAGTAATAGGGATTTTTTGGTTTATGCCACTGATTGGTATTGGGATGTGTGTATTTGTTTGCACGTGTGTATATAAATGGAGAGGGAGGGAGCAGTGAGGGAGAGACAGTAAGAGAAAGACAGAGAGAAACAGTGACACAGGGAGGGATTCTGTGCCTTATTTGCGAAACTAAAATTGGGTGGAAGGGACAAGGCTAGGTTATGTAAGTAGGTGGTAAATGGTAACATGAAGGAAGGTGTGAGGAATTGAAGTTCTGCTTTTCTCTGAGTAAAGTTAAAGTGCAGCCAGTATGAAAACATTAACAGTCTTCTGAGGAAAAGCCCCATTTTATTTGTCTTCAGGAATTATTTACTTTTTATGCCATTTGAGATCTTCCAACATTTTTCCACCTTCCTAGTGATCTGGCAATGTTTTAATTTTTTCACAGGGTGCGTGCTTCAATGAATGAAAATATAATTGATGGCTAGGGGAACAGTTGAGTTAAAGTTTAATTTTTTCCAGGCCTCTGAGATAAATTACTGTTCCAATAGCAGGATTGTTAATTCTTCAAAAGCAGGGTCTAATTCTGCCTCTCTTAAACACAACCAGTGGCCTAGCGCAAGATAGCCCTAGGACAAGCCCAATAATTGCTTCTTGACTGACAGAGTACTTGTTGCCACTACCCATTTTCCTGACACAACCTTCTAGGGAAAATAGAAAGGTCTGTTAGAAGTCTGTTGACTTCCAGAGAGTTACTTGGGAACTGAGTAGGGAGTTTCAGCTTGAGAATGGGAAACAGCAGGAGTTTATTGAACACTGGCAAGAAGATAGGGACTAGTTGCCTCAAAGGGCACTTAGAGCTATAATCTCATTATATAAGCTAAGAGCCACAGCCTGGGCCAGATTCTTTCATCTCTGTGGGATGTACCCATTGAAGCCAAAGATAGTTGTCAGGTGCACGAGAGAGTCTGGCTGCAGTTCTCAAGTATGTGGCTGTTCAGGGGGAAATGTTAGCACCACAGAGAACTAGGTCACTAGCACCCAAAAAATAGGTCTAATAGAAAACCGGAAGAAGTGGCCACCTCCCTGACATGGTTTTAGGACTTTCTATATAGGAACTTATATGGGCACGGGACTTTCAAACTGGACTCTTGGTGCCTGGAATCCTAGAATTAGGTGGTCTAGAATTGGAATTTGGATTGGATTTTTTTTTCATAAAAAGCCCTTACTTAAACTGAAATTTCTTCCCTGGATGCACTAACATATCAAGTCAGTAATAGCCATAAAGAAATTAATGTGAATAACTTGGTCAGCTGAACTCTTGTCACTGGCAGAGAAAGATTATTGATTGGTAGAGCCAAAATCTAGGGCAAGAAAGTTTTAGTGGAGGTGTGAAGGCACGTTGGGTTAGAGATGTTGAGGCTTTGCTTGTGCCAGGCAAGGCAGGTGGCAACAAGTGACATAGTGAGGATCCTTGGGTAAATAAAAATGGGGTGTCTATAAAGAGGAGAGAGGATATCCAAGATGGTGGAGGAGTGAGTAGAAGCTACACAAACTTCCTCCCAGGAAAAAACTGGAATTACAACTAAATCGTAGAGAAATCATATTGAATAACCAACGGAACACTAGCTGGAGAGAATCTTTAAAACCAAGGATAGACAGAAGAAACCACTTCACCACAGCGAGACTGGTAGGGAGCGTGGAGGAGGTGCAAGAGAGCTGGCTGTGCTCCAATGGGTGGCAGTTGAAGTTCCAGAAGGAATTTCAGTGGCCAGGATATCGCCCTGAGAAGTGTGGGGCTAAAAGCCCAAGCTAGGCTCCCCAGCCTACAGCTCCAGAGCTGGAAAGGAACCCTGATAACATCTAGCTCTGAAAAGCATCATGGTTTCTCTCTGCCAGGGAGATACAATGGGAAATGCAGAGCCTCTTAAAGGGTCAAAACACAAAATTTTGTTTGCAGCCACTTACCCTGGGCTCTGGCAGACAGAGGGAAGAATGGACTAGAAACACTCGAGGAGAGTCTGGAGTTTGTGGCTCTGTGGAGAGAACTGAAGGAAGAACCACGAAGATCCTTCTTCTGTCATTCTTCAAACAGCAGTTGATATCTTTCTCAGGCAGAGCACTACCCTTCAAGTGGATTTAGCCTGAGAGGAAGCAATACCCTCAACCACAGGAATTATATGCCCCACCCAGTGATGCTTAAGCCAGGCTGGGCTGCTGATTACAGCTTGAGGCTGATCAGTTCAACAACTAAGGCAGAAAAGACAAAGAAGCAACCAAAATGGGAAGACAAATAAATAGACCCCAAATGAAAGAATAAGAGAATTCTCCAGAAAAAGAGCTAGATGAAATAAAGGAAACCAATTTGTCAGATACAGAGTTTAGAGTAATGATTATAAAGATATTCAACAGCATGAAGAAAGATATAAAAACCATAAAAAAAGACCAGTCAGAAATAAAGAATGCAATATCAGAAATAAATAATGAACTAGAAGGAATAAACAGTAGGGTTGATGAAACAGAAGATTGCATCAGTGATTTGGAAAACAAGGTAGAAATAAATAACCAAGGAAAAGTCACACAAGTCCAGGAAGCTCAGTGAGTCCAAAAAGGTTGGACCCAAAGAGACCTACACAGAGACACATCATAATTAAAATGACAAGGCTTAAAAGACAAGGAGAGAGTCCTAAAAGTTGCATGAGAAAACCAGGTAGTTACACAGGAGAACAGCAATAGGACTGTCATCTGATTTCTCACATAAATATTTCAGGCCAGAAGGGAGTGGCATGAAATACTCAAAGTAATGAAAAGGAAAATCCTACAATGAAGGCTACATTACCCAGCAAGTCTACCAATTAAAACTGAAGGAGAAATAAGGAACTTCCTAAACAATAAAAAGTTACAGGAGCTTGTTAACACCAAACCAGTACTTCTTCTTTTAAGAAGTAGAAGAAAATACAAAGGAAAATCATCTAACAATAACATGGCACTGAACATATCACTATCAATAATCACCTTAAATGTAAATGGCTTAAATGCTGCAACCAAATGACAGAGACCTAGCTATATGCTGCCTCCAAGAGAACCATCTCATATCAAGAGAAACACACAGACTAAAGGTAAAGGGATGGGGAAAGATATTTCATGCAAATGGATAGGAAGAAAAGGCTGGGATAGCAGTACTAATAGCCCACAAAATAGACTTTGAAACCAAGGCTATAGTAGGAGACAAAGTAGTACACTACATAATAGTAAAGGGAACAATCCAAGAAGTGGATATAGTCCTAGCAAACCTTTACACACCCAGCACGAGAGCACCTAAATATGTGCAGCAAATCTTGATGGACATAAAGGGAGAGATTGACAGAAATACAGTCATAGTCTACGATTTTAACACCCTGTTGACCTCAATGGATAGATCTTTCAGGCAGAAAATCAACAAGGAGACAGCAGCATTAAATGACACACTAGATAAAATGGATTTAATTGATATCTCCTGAGCATTTCATCCCAAAGCAGCAGAATATACATTCTTTTAAAGTGCACACTGAAGATTTTCTTGGATAGACCACATGTTAGGACACAAACAAGCCTCAATAAATTTAAGAAGATTGAAATCATATCAAGCATCTTCTCTGACCTCAATGCTATGAAACCGGAAGTCAATCACAAGAAGAACGCTGAAAAACACGCAAAGACATGAAAGCTAAGTAACATGTTTTAAAACAATGAATGAGTCAACAATGAGATCAAGGAAGAAATCTAAAGATATCTTGAAACAAATTAAAATGAAGACTCAACAATCCAAAATCTGTGGGACACTGGGGAAGCAATCCTAAGAGGGAAATTCATAGCGTTACAGGCCTATCTCAAAAACAAGAAAAAGCTCAAATAAACAATCTAACTTCACACTGAAAGGAACTTGAAAAGGAACAACAAACAAGGCCCAAAGTGCGTAGAAGGAAGGAAATAATAAAGACCAGAGCAGAAATAAGTGAAAAGGAGTCTTAAAAAGGATACAGAAGATCAATGAGTCCAAGAGCTGGTTCTTTGAAAAGATAAACAAGATTGACAGACCTCTAACCAGAATCATCAAGAGAAAAAGAGAAAGAACCCAAATAAATAAAATCAAAAGTGAAGGAGGAAAAATAACAACTGGCACCAAAAAAATACAAAGGATTGTAAGAAAATATTATGAATAACCATATGCCAACAAACTGGACAACCTGGGTGAAATGGATAAATTCCTAGAAACATACCATCCTCCAAAAGTAAATCAGGAAGGATCAGAGAATCTCAGTAGACAGATTGCACCTACTGAAATTGAAGCAGTAATCAAAAAACTCCTAATAAACAAAAGCCCTGGACTGGACGGCTTCATTTTACCAAACATTCACAGAAGAACTAACAGCTCTCCTTGTCAAACTATTTCATAAAATTCAAGAGGAGGGAAGGCTCCCAATCTCTTTTTATGAAGCCAGCATTATTATAATTCCAAAATGAGATAAAGACACTACAAAGGGAGTAAATTATAGGCCAATAAACCTGGTGGACATAGACGCTAAAATCCTCAACAACATATTAGCAAACTGAATGCAGCAATGCATCAAAAAGATCATACACCATGATCAAGTGGGATTTATTCTGGGAGTGCAAAGATGGTACAGCATTCACAAACCTATAAATGAGATACACCACATAAATAAAATGAAGGTTTAAAACCACATAATCATATCAATAGATAAAGAAAAAACGTTTGATAAAATCCAGCACCTATTTATTATAAAAACTCTCAGCAAAGTGGAAATAGAGGGAACATACCTAAACAAAATAAAGGTCATATGTGACAGACCCACTGCTAGCATTATACTCAACGGGAAAAAATGCAAGTGTTCCCCTTAAGATCAACAACAAGACTGGGATGTCCACTTTCACTTCTCTTATTCAACATAGCACTGGTAGACCTAGCCACAGAAATGAGACAAGAAGAAGAAATAAAAGGTATCCAAATTGGAAAGGAAGAAGTAAAACTGTCTTTATTCGAAGATGACATCATACTGTACATAGAAAACCCCAAAGATTCCACTGAGAAACTATTGGAACTGATCAATGAATTCAGCAAAGTGGCAGGATACAAAGTTAATATCCAGAAATCAGTTGCATTTTTATGCCAATAATAAACTAACCGAAAGGGAAATTGAGAAAACAATTCCATTCACAATTGCTTCCAAAGGAATAAAATACCTAGGAATTAACCTAACCAAAGGTGTAAATGGCCTGTACTTGGAAAATTATAAGACAGTGAAGAAAGAAATCAAAGAAGATACAAATAAGTGGAAGCACATACCGTGTTCATGGATAGGAAGATTTAACATCATTAAAATGTCCATACTACCCATAGCAATGTATAGATTAATTGCAATCCTATCAAGACTACAATGACATATTTCACAGAAATAGAACAAATATTTCAAAAATTTATATGGAACTATGAAAGGCCCCACATAGCAACAGCAATCTTGAGAAAGAAAAACGAAGTTGGAGGAACCACACTACCTGATATCAAACTATACTACAAGATCATAGTAATCAAAACAGCCTGGTACTAGCATAAGAACAGACACATAGATCAATGGAACAGAACAGAGAACCCAGCAATAAACCCACACCTTTATAATTAATTAATATTCGACAGACGAAGCAAGCACATACAATGGGCTAAAGATTTTTTTTTCAATAAATGGTGTTGGGAAAATTGGACAAATAAGTGCAGAAAAATGAAACTAGACCACCTTCTTACACCACATACAAGAATAAATTCAAAATGGATCAAAGGCTTAAATGTTAGACCTGAAACCATAAGAATCATAGAAGAAAACATAGGCAGGTTAATCTCAGACATTGCTTGTAGAGATTTTTTTCAAATATAACTCCCCGGGCAAGGGAAACAAAATATATATATATATATATATATTTAAACAAATGGCACTACATCAAACTAAAAGGGTTTTGCACAGCGAAGGAGATCATCTACAAAATAAAAAGACAATGCACAGAATGGGAGAACATATTCGCCAATACATCTGAAAATGGGTTAATATCCAAAATTTATAAAGTAGTTACAAAACTCAACAGTAAAAAACAAATAACCCAAGTAAAAAATGTGCAAAGGACCTGAATAGACACTTCTCTTAATAGGACGTACAGATGGCCAAGAGACATATGAAAAGATGTTCAACATGTGTAATCATTATACAAATGCAAATAAAAACCACAATGTGATACTATCTCATGCCTGTCAGAGTGCCTATCATCAATGAATCAACAAACAACAAGTACTGGGGAGGATGTGGAGAAAGGGGGAACCCTGTTGCATTGTTGGTGGGAACGCAGACTGGTGCAGCCACTGTGGAAAGCAGTATGGAGATACCTCAAAGAATTAAAATGGATCTTCTTTTTGACCCAGTGATCCTATTTCTGGAAATATATCCAAAGAACCCCAAAACACTAATTTGAAAGAACAAAAGCACCCCTATATTCATTGTAGTGGTTTTTTACAATTGCCAAGATATAGAAGCAGCCCAAGTGTCCATCGATAGATGAGTGGATAAAACAACTATGGGACATTTACACAATGGAATTTTACTTGACTGTAAAAAAGGAGAAAAATTTTCCCTTTTTGCAACAGCATGGATGGATCTGAAGAGCACTATGCTAAGTGAAATAAGCCAGTCAGAGAAAGACAAATACCATACAATTTCACTTATATGTGGAATCTAATGAACAAACTGAACTAACAAGGAAAATGGGAACAGACTCATAGATGGAGAGCAGATGACCACTAGTGAGGGCGGGGTGGGGATAGGGTGGAGGGACTGCACATTAAAGAAAAAGGACTCATGGACATGGACAGCAGTGTGGTGATTGCTGGGAGAAGAGGATTTAAGGGGACTAAATGGTAATGGAAAAAAACTACAATAAAGATTACATTTTTTTAAAAAGTATCCAGTCCATTATCGCAGAGCCAGTTGAAGGATGATTTTGGAACTGAGAGGCAATAAATCAAATGGTGGCCCACAAAAAAAATAATAATTATTGGACTTCCATTTATAATGAAACCAGAACTCTTTTCAAATAACCACTCTTAGGACTAGGGAGACACAATATTCACCCACATTGACTTTGGAAATTACCCAGAGGCCTTCAGCACACTTACATTTCCTTCTTTCTCAGCCCTTAATTCTTCCAGGATATTGCTGGGTAAAAGGGGAAAAAAAACAATCCTTAGTTATTAGATTAGGATGTCCCAGTAGGTCTTAAAACCATTCCTGGTAGATCTCCAAGTCCGGACCTGCGACAACACACTTCTAACAAGTTTTCTTCTAACAAGGTCTGCTGGAATTTTTAACAGTGCCCTCTCCTCCACTCAAGACCTTTATGGCCAACACCCTTCAAGTTCTCAAACACAGCCCATGCAGCCACTTTCAATCACAAGGCTTGTGTAAAATGAACAGATTGTTTCCTACCAAAA
This sequence comes from Pteronotus mesoamericanus, assembly GCF_021234165.1. Lineage (NCBI taxonomy): Eukaryota > Metazoa > Chordata > Mammalia > Chiroptera > Mormoopidae > Pteronotus > Pteronotus mesoamericanus. The sequence goes on from NW_026555150.1 coordinate 2,883,470, forward strand.
AGATGAATTCCTGGGATAACAGATAATGCATTTTTTGTTTCTTTAATATATCTAATTTCTCTAAAGATTCAAAATGCTTCACTAGGCAAATAGTTAACAATTTCATATAAGCTTTCCAGAGGCTCTCCCCAAGTCAAGATCCATATGTCTAGCTTCCCTTTAAAACCTTTATTTTGATGCCCCACTGGGACCTCAAACTCTGCATGCTAAACTCTGAATTTATGACCTTCACAGAAAACCCTCTCTTCCACCTGTGTTCCCAGGCTCAATGAATGGCACTGCCCAGTTGCCTAAAGCAAAAACTTAATCCTTGAACCTTCTCTCCTCATCATTCCTCACATCTCATCACCAAGACCCCTATTCTACATTCCTACTACCACTGACTCAATTTCAAGCTACCATCACTTCCTGCACCATCCTTCTAATCTTCCTGATCTTATCCTTTACTCTCTCCATTGCCACCAGACAACAATCTTCCCATCATATCACTCACAGACCTAAAAGCTTTCAGTGGTGCCCCATTAATCCTAGGATCATGCCACAGGTTCTTAGCATGGCACAGAAGATTTTATATGATTCGACTGAACCACCACTTGTTTTCCTAGCCTCATCTCCTCCCATCCCTTACTCACTAGTGCTCTGTACTCTTGCCATGTAGAACTATGCTACTGTCACATAAAGTGAGTTTGTATTTATTTATTGCCTCCATACCTTTGCATATACTGTTCTAACTTTCTTGCAATCAGGCCCCTCACTCCACCTCACCCCACCCATACACACACACTCTCCATCTGGTAAATGTTGTATCCTTCAGAACTCTGCTCAAATACTCACTTCCCCAAGCCTACGTGTCTATCACTACCTGTCATGTGTCCCTATAGTACTTGGTATATACCTCTAGTATACAACTGATCATACTGTATTATTATGTCTGTTTATATCTTTATTTTCCTTACAAGACTGAACTTTGTGAAGACAACATTGTTATTATTCATCTCTGTCAGCACTGTGCTAAGTGTTAGATATAATACAAGTGCCTGGATTATTATTATTTGTAAATTGGACAAATGAATGAGTAAATGGCAGAACGTTAACGAAAACAAAGCAGGAGATTTCAAGGGGCTTGAGGAGCTGATGAAAGAGATGGATTTGGGTAGATTGTGTCCTCAGATCATACATTAGATGCCCACCTACCTCCTATACATTGGGATAACCCTCATTTTGAGTCTTTCTATGGCCCACCCTCCTTACCAAAGATATCACTTTCCTGGTCCAACCAACTTGGAAGCAAAATTAACATTTTAGTGGTGAGCACTTTAGTTATAGGTTTCTGGCTAAAGGACAAACCTGCAGTACACTAGATGGTCCCTGAGTGTCAGCCAATACAGAACAATTAACATTTGAGGAATCTCAAAAGCTAAGGTGTAGATATTGCACTATTTCATACTAACCAAGGGTATTTAGAGATCCACATGATTTCTCTAAAGACAATAACAACATTATATTAATTTCCACAGCTCCCAGTGGAAAAAAGTAAATAAGGCAAATTATTTCAAAATGTCTGAACATGCAATGTGACAAGGATGAAAAATAACATGAGAGCTGTTGCAGTCAGTTCTTAGTTATTCATAGATGAAATTAACCAGGTACAGATAATCCGAAGGGCATTTCAGGAGGCATTAAATAGTGCATTTTCATAACAAATTTTACTTTTTGTTTCTATTCTACTTAAGCTTGTTTGAGCATGGGAATAAAGTGAGGCGCCCCAGGAAAAGGGATCTTTAAAGATGTCCCTTCAAGTATAAATTCCCAAAGGACAGGAAGCACCCTTTTGAGAGACTAGAAGGAATACTATACAAAATATTTGTATGAAAAAATAAAAAATGGGTAAGGAATACACAGAAGAAAAGAGAGGGATATTGGATCTGGGGAGAAAAGAGGTAGTGCCAAGACCCCCAAAATAAACTCTGTTTCTCTTACAATGACCAGCCCTGTTTCTGAAACCATAATGACTAACAAATACCAATAAGGAGCAAAGATAATCAGTAATAAACATTGTAAGCCTGGTAATTTTTGGTAAAGAGATTTGACGTGAGACTTTATACTGCTTGAGAAATTCAAAAGAATTCCATAAACTATGAAATTTCCAGGTTCCAGCAATCAAACTATAGAATTATTACACAGAAGCATTTTATACCTCTTAGAGTCTAAGGAAAGGCATGTAAAAATTAGTCAGGTCTCTTTCTCTCCTGGGAAGCTGTTGGAAATGTATACCTCCTGCAAATCCTAGACTAAGAATAATTGGTTTCCATTTGTCACAATATGGCAGGAAGCAGTACAATATTTCTAGCCATTTTCTTCTATTTTTGACTCTTTCCAGTAATGGTTCATCCATAAGGTGGTAACTTTCACAAGCAGGGACAGAGGCTTATCTAAATAATTGTTTTACCCCACCACTTTTATCCATCTAGCACCATGCTGGAGAGTAACTTAAAAAACATCTTAGACATGTCAAGCAGGAAAGGTCTTTAAAGTTCTTAAGTCCTATCTCACATTCTGAAAAATGGATTAGCCCCCTATTTTGTCACATTGGTGAGTCTCCTCATCTATAGTTTTACTTAAAATGGGGGATTTCAAAAATTTAAAGGCTAGTCAGAGATTTATCTTATTAAGCCTTTCTACTCTGAATTCTTTTATCTACATAATGGCAGTAATATACTTTGCACCCTATCTCACGGGAATAAAGAAGAATGAAGTAATGGCGTAAGCTAAAATGAAATGCTGAGTATGACTGAGCAATTGCCTAAAGCTAAAAGAACTGCTCTGTAGATAAGTGGTTAGGATGCAAGAAGACAGGCTCATTCTCTATGCCCACAGAGTCACAATGCTTTCTGTAAGGCTTTACCCAAGAGAATTGAAAGAGTGTATGTACCTTTCCACATTCCTCATGTACTCAGCCACCCAGAGGATCTAGCCAGTTCTATCCATTCCTCACATCAGTTAGCAAGTCAACAAAGTCACTGTGTTGGGTGGGAATAGTCCACAAATCTTGGTCAGACCAGTGGCTCTTAGAATACATTCCCTGGGCCATAACATGACTAGCAAGAATGGCCACAAGCAGTAGGCTCTAGTTTGCATGTCTGTTTCCTCACTCTTAAAGTGGGATAATAATTGTACCTAATTCATAAGATTGCTGTGCAAATGTGAAAGACACCTAGAACAGTTCTCGATACCTAGTTAGCATTCTGTGTTAGCCATTATATTATGCTCACACTAGGGTCACAGAAAAGGGGTGATGACTGAGACAGGATGAAGATCCTTAGCTGCCCTATCTAGTCTCCTCTGTATCTTGGGGCCATCCTGCTCATCTCCCCAGTATGCTAATTTTTGTTCTCCTCTATCAGAATCAGAATCTGTTCCCAGGAAAGGAGCTGTGAAACTCATTTACATTACATGGAGGTGAAAATTGTTGTTGATGCATAACCTCACTCAGACATTTCTGCATTTTAGGCAATTACAGAAAGTCTCATACCATAGGGAGGAAGACTTGCTTTGGAATTGCAATACTAGTGATGAAGGAAGGGGTTTATTTGCTTTACAGGATCCTAACTTCATAGCCAGCCCTCTGTCTGTGCCATGTACTGCTAAACCTAGGCTCATTGCTAAAGGGAAGTGAGTGATTAGGAGACCTGCACCAATTAATTTTTTTGGTTTTACTGGGCACATGTACTAGAAAAAAATAAAACAGAAAGTGGCATTTTTTTCATTCACAAGCAAATAGAAATGCCCAAGGGCAACTTAAACTGAACAGACAACCTCTGGAAAATCTCGAAACCAGTAGCATCGCCAAAATATATATCTATATTTTCCTTTTTTTAATAATCTGACAGAAAGTGGAGCATATGTCTTTTCTGACACATTTTAGACTGTCTTGGATTCATAGTATGCATATTGAATCCTAGAATCATGAATCAAAGCTCCGTTTATGGTCTTATATTTCTTTGCCTTAAGTTGGTAAACAATGGAAAAGGGAAGGGAATGACCACATCTCCAGTTGCAAGTTCCCTTCCAGTCTCTTTCTTCACCCCAAGGCCCATTCCCTACAGCCATTCCCATAGGAATGGATAGGTCCAGTCGTGCATGTGCATCACCCACTAGGAGGGTTATTTAAAAAAAAAAAAAAGCAAAGGACAACAGTTGGAGAGCATGGGGGAATCTCTGGCCATTTTGTGGGAGTTTGTGGGAATAATTCTTTTTGTGGCCTTAAAAGGTGAAGAAATAAGATATGATAATTACCCTCACTGAAGGTCTTCAAAATTCTCAAGTCAACATCCCCTAAACTCTAGCTTCCTTATCACTTTATCTTAGGGGATGTCCTCAACAAGCAGATGTTCAAGATTCTATGGTACAGTGGCCATACCTTCTGAACACAGAAACAGGACACATGATCTGTCAATATGTTCTCTTTTCTTTCTGGTTTTACTAAGGCAGGCCTGAGGACTTCAATGCCAGCTCTGACATTGATCAGATATGTGACGTTGGGCAAAAACCTCTCTGATCATCTGTGAAATGGTGATGGTTAAAGTATCTACCTAACTGGATTGTTACAAAAACTAAAGGATATGGTAAAAAGGACTTAGCACAGTGCTCAATAAACAGAAATGTAGCTAATATACTGTAGCTATTTTTACTTATACTAGTGATTAAAATTTTACAAAATCATCACCATGAAATCTCTTTAGTTACTAACTTCACAAATCACCTTATCAGAGAAGAAGGAAGATACATGAAACTTGGACTGCCCCAGAAAATACTGAATGTCTTATCACTGTGTCTCTAAGTGCTGCTCCCCCTTCAGTTTAATAAGGCATTTTAGAAGATGAGATAGAAGGACAAAAATAGAAAGCAAAGGCAACCTTCTCACTGACCCCATAATTCCTTACAGCTGCTGATAAGCTATTTAGAGATCGGTGGACCTGATTTCTGCTCCTAGCCCCCAACTTTTTTGCTTTCTGAACGTTTCAACTTGAGATTAGAGAAATAGTTCCATAAACTATTTGCTTTCATGATCTCACTTAATATGACAGAGAGCTCAAAAATGGTGCTACCTGGAACCCACTGAAATGGTAGGTTTTCATTTGAACAATATTATAACATTGAACAATATTGAACAATAAAATTGAACAATATAATTAATATATATGAGGTCTGTCCATCCATATAATATGAAAAATAGAGACATCTATTGAAGAAGACACAACATACAAGAAACATTGTACACAGGACAATTACTCCTCAGTCCCCTTAAAAGTAGGCACCTTGGGACCTCACATAGTTCTCCCAATTGCTGTCATCTACCCCATTGTATTTTCCTGAATCTCATCAACAGTTTGAAGTCTCATCCCTGTCAAAGGTGATTTTATTTTTGGGAAAAGCTTGCCTCAGGGCACCAGATCTAGGCTGTACGGGGGCTGAGTCACCTGGATGATTTGATGTTTCACCAAAAATCTCTGCATGAGACGTGATGCATGAGCGGGCATGGTGTCCTGATGAAGCTGCCAATCAGCAATCACCCATAGCTACAGCCTTCTGAATCATCTAAATAGTTTCTGCAGAGGAATGTTCAAGCTTAAAGCAAAATGTGATGCAAATTTGTTGCCCTTCTCACTCAGTCATTTTGAATGTGAAGGCCACAGAGTATACATGCTTATTCAACAGCATCTACCTCCCCCACTGACTAGGACAGTGAAGTCGTCATTGTTCATGCATGTGCATTCCAGTCCACTCCCCTTGGCTGCCAGATAACATTTATATCATGCAAACCATTCTTTTTTTTAATTTATTAATTTATTGTTCAAATACAGTTGTATCCATTTTCCCCTCCACCACTTTCCCATGCCCCACCCACCCCACCTCCCACCCTCAATCCTTCCCCACTTTGGCTTTGTCCATGGGTTCTTTATACATGTTCCTTGACTTGACCCTACCCCTTCTTTTCCCTGTTACTCCTCTCCCTCCTCCCCTATGGTTACTGTTGGTTTGTTTTTTCTTTCAATGGCTGGAGTTTTTCCAGACAGACCTTGTATATATTAATTATAATATTGTTCAAATGAAAATGTACCATTTTATACTTCCAAGTACTTTTGCCATGTCTTTTATCATCATTCACGCCCAATGAGAAAGGTTGCACAGGTGTATCACTGCTGGTTTACAGATGAAAAAAATCTATATTCCCAGAAAGGTGACTTGTCAAAGGTCACATAGCTAATGATTATTGAAAGCAGGATTCAAAACCAAGGTTCATAACACTTAATACAAAAATATTTCAGATTCACCAGGTTGCTGCATGGTTTTAGTTCAAGAGATTGTTTTCTTATTGACAATGAAAGACTTCAGCTTTTTTTTTCTTTCTTTCTTTATTTATTTTTAAATACATTTGTCTTTGCCTCCCCCCCACCACTTTCCCTTGCCCCCTTCCTCCTTCCCTCCCTCAGCTCTTCCCCTTTGGTTTTGTCCATGAGTTCTTGCTATATGTTCCTTGACTTTCCCCTTCCCTTCCCTTTCCCTGCCCGCCCCTCCCTCCTTCCCTCTTGTCTCTGTTGATTTCTTTTCCTTTCAGTGTTGCTGGTCATATTTTCCTTGCATCTTTGTATTGTTGGTGAGGTTCCGCTTATAGGTGAGATCATATGGTATTTGTCGTTCGCCCCCTGGCTTATTTCGCTTAGCATGATGCTCTCCAGTTCCATCCATGCTGTCAGGAAGTTTAGTAGTTCTTTTTTCCTTTCTGCTGCGTAGTATTCCATTGTGTATATGTACCATTACTTTTTGATCCAGTCATCTACTGATGGACACTTAGGTTGCTTCCAACACTTGGCTATTGTAAATTGTGCTGCTATGAACATTGGGGTGCATAGGTTCTTTTGTATGGGCGTGTTGGTGTTCTTAGGGTATAGTCCCAGCAGGGGAATCACTGGATCATAAGGCAGTTCCATTTTCAGCTTTTTGAGGAAACTCCACACCGCCTTCCACAGTGGCTGTACCAGTCTGCACTCCCACCAACAGTGTACTAGGGTTCCCTTTTCTCCACAGCCTCTCCAGCACCTGTTGTTTGTGGATCTGTTTATGATGGCCATTCTGTCCGGTGTGAGGTGGTACCTCATGGTGGTTTTGATCTGCATTTCTCTGATGGCTAGTGATGCTGAGCATCCTTTCAAATGCCTCTGGGCCCTCTGTATCTCCTCCTTGGAAAAGCGTCTGCCCAGGTCCTTTGCCCATTTTTTGATTGGAACGTTTGTCTTGTTGGAGTGGAGTCGAGTGAGTTCTTTATATATCTTGGAGATCAAACCTCTATCTGATGTATCATTAGCGAATATATTTTCCCATAGGGTTGGCTCCCTTTTCATTTTGCTGATGTTTTCTTTAACCGTGCAGAAGCTTCTTATTTTGATGAGGTCCCACTTGTTTATTCTTTCCTTTATGTCCCTTGCTTTAGGAGATATATCAGTGAAAAAAATTGCTGCGTGGGATATCTGAGAGTTTCCTGCCAATGTTCTCCTCTAGGACTTTGATGGTGTTGCGACTTATATTTAAGTTTTTTATCCTTCTTGAGTTTATTTTTGTGTATGGTGTCAGCTGATGATCCAATTTCAATTTTTTGCGTGTAGCCGTCCAGCTCTCCCAACACCATTTGTTGAAGAGGCTATTATTGCTCCATTTTATGCTTCTGCCCCCTTTGTCAAATATGAGATGCCCATAGAGACCTGGGCTTATTTCTGGGCTTTCTATTCTGTTCCACTGGTCTATGGGTCTGTTCTTGTGCCAGTACCAAATTGTTTTGAGTATAGTGGCTTTGTAGTAGAGTTTGATGGAAAGACTTCAGCTTTTGGAGAAAGTTTGGGGGTTAATGAGTAATCAGTTTCTCAGACTAATATCCTCCCTTGACTGAGTACTCACTAAGTGCAAGGCTCTGCATTAAACATTTTAAATGCATAAGCTACTTTAATCTTCACAACAACTTTAAAAAGGAGGTACTGTTGTGAGCCTCATTTTACAGATGAGGAAATGGAGTCATGGAATGGTTAAGTGATTTGCTCAATGTCTTACTCCAGTAGTAGTAGATGCTAATAGTGGAGCTAGTATAGATGCCCTGTTTCCTAACTCCCAGTAAATGTTCTTTGTACTACTCCAAACTGAAATTAACTTTCAACACACTTAGTAACAAGGAAATGATGTTATTTTTAAAGATGCTTTAGGGCAAGAAGATAAGTCAGACCTCTTTCAATTCCTCATACTGATAGAGGAGAGAAGTTTAGAAAGTAGGAAAGGCATGTTTAATCCCAGAGACATGACTGTGCAGCTGTGAAAGGACAGTTAGGGTCACAGAATCCAGAAAAGAAAACTCAGGAGTAGGAATACATCTTTTCTCACCTGCTCATACCCTGGCCTCCAGTCAGAACAGGTTATCAACCAAATAGAAGGGTAAGGTAGGCGTAGCCAGTCTGTACTCCTTTTCCTGGAATGTTCCAACCTACCTCTTATTAAAATTGTCCAGTTCTCTTTTCCCTAGAATTATACTGGATTCCTACAGCCAAGTCCAAGTTCTCAGGGCTGGGGAGGACAATGGTTGCTTACCTCAGTGAAATTTGCTTTTTTTGTTATGTTTTATAGTTTATGCTGTTACAGTTGTCCCCACTTTTTCCCCCTTTGCCCACATCTACCCAGCCTTCCCCCTTCAGGCCATCCCAACACCATTGTCTGTGTCCTTGGGTCATGCATATACATTATTTTGTTAATCCCTTCAACTTCTTTCATCCGGTCCCCCTTCCCCACCTGTCTGACATCTGTCAGTCTGTTCCATGTATCTATGCCTCTGTTTCTATTTTGTTCATTAGTTTATTTCATTAATTAGATGCCACACATAAGTGAGATCATAAGCTATTTGTCTTTCACTACTTGGCTTATTTCACTTAACCTAATAGTCACCAGGTCCATCCATGCTGTCCTAGAAAGTAAGAGTTCCTTCTTTTTTTACTGCTGTGTAGTATTCCATTGTAAATACATCACAGTGTTTTTATCCACTCATCAACTAATGGGCATCTGAGCTGTTTCCAGATCTTGGCTATTGTAAATAATGCTGCAATGAACATAGGGGTGCATATATTCTTTCAAATTAGTGTTTTGGGATTGTTAGGATATATTTCCAGAAGCAGAATTGTTGAATCAAAAGGCAGTTCCATTTTTAATTTTTTGAGGAAACCCCATACTGTTTTCCACAGTGGCTGCACCAGTCCGCATTCCCCACAACAGTGCACTTTTCTCCACATCCTCACCAATACTTGTTATTTGATGATGTATTGTTGGTTGACATTCTGACAGGTGTGAGGTGATATCTCATTGTGGTTTGAATTTGCAACTCTCTGATGATTAATGATATTGAGCATTTATTCGTATGTGTATTGGTCATTTGTATGCCTTCTTTGGAGAAGGGTCTATTCAGGTCCTTTTCCCATTGTTAATTAGATTGTTTGTCTTCCTGGTATTCAGTTGTATAAGTTCTTTATATATTTTGAAAATTAAACCCTTACCCTAGCTGGTGTGACTCAGTGGGTTGAGTACCAGCTTGCAAACTAGAGGGTCACCAAACTTTGATTCCCAGTCAGGGCACATGCTTCGGTTGCAGGCCAGGTCTCCAGCAGGGGGCACGCAAAATGCAACTACACATTGATGTTTCTCTCCCTCTCTTTCTCCCTCTCTTCCCCTCTCTAAAAATAAATATGTTAAAAATCTTTAAAAAATAAATAAAAGCAGAAAAATATTTAAACCCTGATCAGATGTGTCATTGACAAATATCATCTCCCACACAGTGTGTTCCCTCTTCATTTTGATCATGATTTCTTCAGTTGTGCAGAAGCTTTTTAATTTTATGTAGTTCCATTTGTTTATTTTTTCCTTTGTTTCCCTTACCCTGGGAGATATAGCAGCAAAAATACTGTTAGTCGAGATATCCAAAATTTTACTGCCTGTGTTTTCTTCTAGGATTTCTGTGGTATCCTGACATATTCAAATCTTTTATACATTTGGAGTTCTTTCTGGTGTGGAGGCTATTTTGATTAGAGTGGACTTATAGTTTGATGTCAGGTATCGTGATACCTCCAACATTGTTCTTTTTTCCCAAAATTACTGAGGCTATTCAGGACTTTTTTTAGTTCCAAAGATTTTTAGGAATATATGTTCTAGATCTGTGAAATATGCCATTGATATTTTAATAGATTCAATATGCCATGGAATCTATACATTGCTTTGGGTAGTATGCACACTTTAATGATGTTAATCCTTCCAATAAGTACATGCTTTCACCTGTTTGTTTCTTCCTCAATTTCTTTCTTTAGTGTCCTATAGTTTTCTGAGTACATGTATTTCACCTCCTTGGATAAATTTATTCTTAGATATTTTATATCTTTTTGTTACAATAGTAAGTGGGATTGTTTTCTTAGTTTCCATTTCTGATAATTTGTTATTTATGTATAAAAATGCCATTGATTTTGTATCCTGCTCCTTGTTGAATTCATTTATTAAGTCAAGTAGTTTTTTGGTGGAGTCTTTAGAGTTTTCTATGTACAATATCATGTTGTCTGTAAGTTGTGACAGTTTTACTTCCTCTTTTCCAATTTGGGTGCATTTTATTTCTTCTTACCTGATTGCTGTGGCTAGGACTTCCAGTACTATGTTGAATAAGAGTGGTGAGTGGATGTCCCTGTCTTGTTCCTGATCTTAAGGGAAACTTAGTTTTTGTCCATTGAGTATAATGTTGACTGTAAGTATTTCATATATGGTCTTTGTTATATTGAGGTATAATCAATGTATTCACATTTTGCTGAGAGTTTTTATCATAAATGGGCACTGGATTTTATCAAATGCTTTTTTGGCATCTATTGATATGATCGTGTGAATTTTATCTTTCATTTTTTTCTGTGATGTATTATTATATTGATTTGCAAATATTGTACCTATCTTGCATCCCTTGGATAAATCCCACTTGATCATGGTGTATGATATTTTTAATGTATTGCTGGATCTGATTTGCTAATATTTTGTTAAGAATTTAACGTCTATCTTAATCAAAGTTATTAGCCTATAATTTTCTTAATTTATTGTGTCTTTATCTGGTTTTAGAATTAGGTTAATATAGCCTCATAAAAAGAGTTTTGGAGTCGTCCTTTCTCTTGAATTTTATGAAATAGTTTGAGAAGGAGAGGTGTTAGCTCTTCCTTGAATCATTAGTAAAATTCACCTGTGAAGTAATCCTGTCCAGGGCTTTTGTTTGCTGGGAGGTTTTTGATTACTGCGTCAATTTCACTAGCTATAATCTTTCTATTCAGATTCTCTGATTCTTTCTGATTCAGTTGTAGAAGATTGTATGTTTCTAGACATTTTTCTATTTGCCCAGCTTGTCCAATTATCAGCATATAGCTGTTCATAGCTTTTTCTCATAATCCTTCGTATTTCTGTGATATCAGTTGTTATTTCTCCTCTTTCGATTCTGCTTTTATTTACTTGTGTCTTCTCTATTTTTTTCTTGACAAGTCTGGTTAAGGATTCATCAATTTTGTTCATCTTTTCAAAGAACCAGCCCCTAGTTTCATTGATCTTTCTAATTGTTTTTGCAGTGTCTGTGTCATTTATTTCCTCTCTGATCTTGATTATTTCCTTTTATTCTGTTTACTCTGGGCTTTGTTTGTTGGTGTCTTAGTAGTTCTTTTAGGTGTAGTGGTAGATTGTTGGTTGTTTGTTTGTTTTTTGAGATTTTTCTTACTTCTTGAAATAGGCCTGTAATGCTATGAACTCCCCTCACAAGACTGCTTTCGCAGTATCACATAGATTTGGGGTTGTTGTGTGTTCATTTACATTTGTTTCCAGTAATTTTTAATTTCTTTTTTTATCTCATTGGTAACCCATTCATTATTTAATGACATGTTATTTAGCCTCCATGTATTTGAATGTTCTTGAGGTTTTTTTTTTTTTTTAAATTGAGGTTGATTTCTAGTTTCATGCCATTGTGATTCGAGAAAATGTTTGATATGATTTCAATTTTCTTGAATTTCTTAAGGCTTATTTTGTGTCCTGACATGTGTTCTAACTTTAAAAATGTTTCATATGCATTTGAGAAGTATATATATATTCTGCTGCTTTGATATGAATGATTCTGTAAATATCAATTAAATCCATTTGATCTAGTGTGTTGTTTCAAGTAACTGTTTCTTTGTTGATTTCTGTGTTGCCAAAATTATCCATTGATAACATTGGGTGTTAAAATCCCCTACTATGATTATATTGCTCTTGATCTCTTCCTTAAATTCCACCAAGATTTTCCTTATATATTTAGGTGCTCCTTTATTGGATGTATATTTGTTTACAAGGTTTACATACTCCTGTTGGATTGATCACATTATTATGTAGTGATCTTTTTTTAGTATATTTTACTGATTATGCTATTACAGTCATCCCATTTTTTTCTCCCTTTTACCCCTCTCCACCCTGCACCTCCCATCCCTCCAGCATCCCCCCACCTTACTTTATGTACATGGGTTGTACATATAAGTTCTTTGGCTTCTCCATTTTCTATACTACTCTTAACCTCCCCCTGTCTATTTTGTGCCTGCCTATTATGCTTCTTAGTCACTGTATCTTTTTCCCCCATTCTCCCCTTCCCCCTCTCCACTGATAAACCTCCATATGATCTCCATTTCTATGATTCTGTTCCTTTTCTATTTGTCTGTTTAGTTTGTTTTGGTTTGGGTTTTGTTTTTTTTAGGTTCAGTTGTTGTTCATAGCTTTTGATCTTCTTTTTCTTAGGTAATTCCCTTTAACTTTTCATATAATAAGAGCTTGGTGATGATGAACTCCTTTAACTTGGCCTTATCTGGGAAGCATGTTATCTGCCCTTCCATTCTAAATTATGGCTTTGCTGGATAGAGTTATCTCTGATGTAGGTCCTTGCCTTTCATGACTTTGAATACTTCTTTCTAGCCCCTTCTAGTCTGTAAGGTTTTTTGTTTGTTTTGTTTTTGAGAAATCAGCTGATTGTCTTATGGGAACTCCTTTGCAGGTAACTGTCTCCTTTTTTCTTGCTGCTTTTAAGATTCTGTCTTTATTTTTAATCTTGGCTAATATAATGATGTGTCTTGATGCATTCCTCCTTGGGTCCAGCTTCTTTGGGACTCTCTGAGTGTCCTGGACTTGCATGCCTAGTTCCTTTACCAGATTGGGGAAGTCTTCCTTATTATTTGCTCAAATACGTTTTCAATTTCTTGCTCTTCCTCTTTTTCTTCTGGCACCCCTATGATTCAGATGTTCGAATGTTTAAAGTTGTCCCAGAAGTTCTTAAGCCTCTCCTCATTTTTTTTGAATTCTTGTTTCTTCATTCTGTTCTGGTTGAATATTTCTTTCTTTCTTTTGTTCCAAATCATTGATTTAAGTCCCAGTTTCCTTCCCTTCATTCTTTGTTCCCTGTGTATTTTTCTTTATTTCACTTTGTATAGCCTTCACTTCTTCCTTTATTTTGTGTCTGTATTCAATCATTTCTGTGAGCATCTTGATTACCAGTGTTTTGAACTCTGCATCTGATAGGTTGTCTATCTTCTCTTCACTTAGTTCTTTTTCTGGAGTTTTCATCTGTTCTTTCCTTTGGGCCCTATTTCTTTGTCTCAGCACACCTGTTACATTGTAAGGGGCAGAGCCTTAAGTATTTACCAGGGTGGGGCAACCCACTTGGCTGCATTGTAGCACTGTATGTGGGGGAGGGGTCAGAGAGGGAAAAATGCCACTTGCTCACCTCTTGTCCCACCTTCCACCACTTCCCTCACTTCCCACAAGCAGATTGTGCCCTTTCAGGTGCTGATTTCCAGGAGGGTGGGCTTGAGTAAGTTCTAGGATCCCATGGCCCTCTCCAAGAGACTCCTGAGAGACTGGGAGTCTCTCCCACTGACACAACCCACAGAGGTTTTTACAGCCAGGGGTTTTGAGGCTTTAATTCTCCACGATGGAACCCTGAGTTGCGCAGTTTTTCCCCCCAGTTGTTCGTCCTGTTTTATCCGCATGCAAATGTGGGACTGTCTGGTCCACCAGCCACCACCTACTCACACATCCAGTCCACCCTGGCTTCCCATCTTTGCCTCTCTTACCAGTCTGGATGGATGTTTCTTCTTTAACTCCCTGGTTGTCAGACTTCTATACAGTTTTTTTTTTCTGGCAGTTCTCATTGCTTTTTTTGTTTGTTTGTTTGTTTTTAAATTGATTGTTACCCTTCTTTTGCTTGTGCAAGGAAATGAAGTATATCTATCTACACCTCCATTTTGTCAGATATAAGTATTGCTAACCCAACTTTTTAAATTTCCATTTGCATGAAATATTTCCTCCATCCCTTCACTTTTGGCCTGTGTATATTTCTCATTCTCAAGTGGGTCTCTTATATAGGGGTCATGTTTTCTTATGATTCAGCGATCCTATATCTTTTGATTGAACCATTTAATCCATTTACATTTAAGGTAGATAAGTACTTATTTTTGCCATTTTTTTTCATTGTACTTATGTCCCTCTCTCTATTTCTTCTTCTTAAAGTTTGTCCTTTAACATTTCTTTCAGTGCTGGCTTGGTGGTTATGAACTACTTTAGCTTTTTTTTTTTAGAGAGGATGAAATGTTCTTTATTTTGCCTTCAATTTTAAATGATAGCCTTGCTGGGTAAAGTATTCTTGGTCACATGCCCTTATTTTTTATCACTTTGAATACATCAAGCCAATACTTTCAGGCCTGAAGTGTTTCTGTTGAAAAATCAGCTACAGCCTATGGGAGCTCCCTTGTAGGTAACTAACTATCCCCTTATTGCCGTCTTTAAGATTCTCTTTGCAATTTGAATTATGATGTGTCTTGGCATCAGCCTCTTTTTGATTGGGATTCTCTGTGCTTCCTGAAGTTGTATGACATTTTCCTTCACCAGGTTTGGAAGTTTTCTGCCTTTATTTCTTCAAACAGGTTCTCTATCCTTGGCTTTCCTTCTGGTGACTTTATGATGTGCATGTTGTTATATTTCATGTTATTCCTAAGATCCCTTAAACCAGGGGTGTTCAACCTTTTGGGTCCTCTGGGCCACACTGGAAGAAGAGTTGTCTTGGGCCACACATTAAGTATACAAACACTAATGAAAAATGGTGAGAAAAAAAAATTCCATGAATAATTTTTGTGATATCCACCACCACAGATAAGCAAAACAGTCTTCACATAATAATCCTAATTTTGCAGCAGCCCTTTTGATAGTCTTTTAAAATTGTTGAAAGTGTCCCAACTTTGTGATCACTAATATAGAAAATGTACATATCTAAGTACTAAAACATCATTGATAGTTTTTAAATATTTTTATTATAAAAGTAAAAGAAAAGAGGGCAACATAAAACTAATGGGACATTTGACATTGTCTTTGAGAAACTAGTGCATCAATACCTGGTTTGATAAAGTAGTTGCAATTCTCAGTGACTTCTCAAGAAGCTCATCAGATATTTTGGTTCTAATTTTACTCTTAATGTGTTTCATTCTTGAAAATAGTTGCTCACACAAGTAGGTGCTGCCAAATAGCAATGACATGGATAAGGCATGATTCTAAAGAAAGGGGTATTTGTCTCTGGAAAGATAGGACCTACAAAAGTGCAGTAAAGAGACACAATCACATTTTTCTTCAAGTTGAATGTTAAATTGCCGCTCTATTCATTTTATTTGAAAATTAGCAGGGTAACATTTATGTTGACTGAAAGTGGAGTCACAAATATAGCAAAATATTGATTATTTTCCTGGAAATCTTGAAATCTGTTTTCAAATTCTTATAGCAAATCAAAAAGCAAGACTGCATTTTTTTTAACTGTTCATAGGACTGTGTTTAGCCAACATGTCAAAATGCATAAAGTTGTTTGCCTTAATTTGAGCTTGCCATAATTTCAGTTCCATTTGGAATGCTCTTAGGGTTTGAAACAGTATTGATAAGTTGGTTTTCACCTTGAAGATGCATGTTTAACTCATTTAAATGAATGATTAAATCCACTAAAAATGCTAAATCTGTAAGCCAGTTTTCATCGTCAAGTTCTGGCACAAATTTGTTTTTTGATACCAGAAACGACTTGATAACATTTCACAAATCATAAAAACATTTTCAACATTTGGCCTCGACTTAGCCATCTTACTTCTAAAAAATAAATGATGTCACCATAGTTAGCATCAATACTTTTAAGGAGTTCCTGGAATTGGTGATGATTCAATCCCTTGGCTTATATGAAATTCACAGTCTTGATGATGATTTGCATGACGTTATCCATTTTTAAAGCTTATGTTCATAAATTTTCTTGATGTACTATGCAATGATACTTCCTCAAATGTGAGTTTTGGGTGGCAATTGCATTATCTATTAATTTTACAAGTCCCCCTTTTTTATCTACCATCACTGGGGCACCGTTATTAACTATACAAGGTATGTTGACAATGGACAAAGAAAATTGTTTTAACGTATTGTATTTTTTACTGTTTTGTATAAGTCTCTTTAGTTGTGTCTTTTAATGGCACCAAAGAAGCCACTTCTTTAGTGACATATTCATCATCAATACCTCTAATAAAAATGGCAAATTGAGTATCTGTGGCATTAGTACCATCATCCATTGCCAAAGCATAATATTTAAAATTAGCAGATTTACTCTCCAAACTTCTTTCAATAGACTTTTCCAATTTCTTCAATTTGCCTGGCTATAGTCTGCTGAGGCAAACTAGTTTTAGAAATATCCCCCTTTTTTTCAGGGCAAATTATATCTGCCATCCTTTCTGTACATTGCTTAATAAACTCACCACCAGTAAATGGTTTTGAATTTTTTGCCATTAAATATGTTACCACATAAGTAGCTTTTACAATGCAATCTGCCCAAGTTGTAACTTTTTGAAAAAATTTTTGTTAAGAGGACAGACTCTTTTCAGTTCCGCTTTTTTGTCCTTACTACACAATCCTTCATAGGCATTGAATTTGGCAGCATATTTTTGCATATAATGTTTTTCAAATTATAGTCTGAAAACTTGCACAAATTCTCTAACAAATTAAGCAGAGTGCCCTTCTATCTGTCTCGACATAAAAAGTACTCATCTGTCCACTTTTCATTGAACAATCTTCCTTTATTTGTAATTTTTCTTTTTGGGGGTTCTTTTTTCTTTAGAGAAGTTGTAAAAGCCATGCTGGGATTAAAAAAATAATAATATATAAGGGACTTTATTTACTTTTATTATGAAAATTAGTTGGCAGGAAAAAAGAAAGTAAGTTTTGATCCCTTCCTCAGCCCTCTTGGCCGCCAATGCAGGGCAAGGCAGAGAGCCGATTATAAAGCATGGCGGAAGATGTGTGAGGCACTGCTGAGCTGTTGAAATACCTTCAATAATCAAATAAGAATGCTTACCTGACTTCTAAATAACATTAAATACCTAATGTTGCAGTGGCAGGTAGAAATATTATTAATAATTGCTGCCATGCTAAGTCGCCATGAGCACATGTAATATCTGATGGTGTCAATTCTACTGTCTGGGCTGGGAAGATAACACACTGGAAGCTGCACACCACTGTAAAACTGAAGCTATGCATGCGTACAACTAGTGAGAGCATATGTACATTTATTTTATGTGACACAGCAATACATAATCACAAAAAAATCTCATAATATTTTAAGTAAATTTATGATTTTGTGTTGGGCCACATTCATAGCCACCCTGGGCCACATCCAGTCTGTGGGCCATGGGTTGGACACTCCTGCTTTAAACTATTAACCTGCTTTTTAAATCTTTTTTCCCTTTGCTGCTCTGATTGGGTGATATTTTTCTACCTTGTCCTCTAATTTGATTATTTGGTGGTCCTCTGCTTCATCCATTCTACTGATTATTCCTTCCAGTGTAGCCTTCACTTCAGATATGTTATTCTTCATTACTGCCTGGTTATTTTTCCATGGGCTCTGTGTCCTTTTTCATGCTTTTGAGTATCCTTATAACCATTACTTTGAAATTTGCATCTGATAAATTGCTTGCCTCCATTTCATTTAGCTCTTTTTTTTTCCTGGAGATTCCTCCTGTTCTTTCATTTCTGCCCTATTTCTTTGTTTCCTTATTTTGGTTGTCTCTTTGTATTTCTTTTTTCTTTTTTTTAAGTCTTGGTTTTTATTTATTTATTTATTTTTGATGTTGTATTTTCTCAGTTTATTTTTTTGTTCAAATACATTTGTCTCCACCTTCCCACCACCACTTTCCCCTGTCCCCCTTTCCCACCTCTCTCCCTCAATCCTTCCCCACTTTGACTTTGTCTATGGGTCCTTTATACATGTTTCTTGACTTGACCCTTCCCTTCCCTTTCCCCACCCCCCGCTTCCTCCTTCCCTCTTAACTCTGCTGGTTTCTTTTTTCTTTCAATGTTGCTGGTTATATTTTCTTTGCTTGTTTGTTTTGTTGATTAGGTTCCATTTATAGGTGAGATTATATGGTGTATTTTACCCCCTGGCTTATTTCACTTAGCATAATGCTCTCCAGTTCCATCCATGCTGTCGTGAAGGGTAGTTCTTTCTTTCTTTCTTTCTTTCTTTCTTTCTTTCTTTCTTTCTTTCTTTCTTCCTTTCTGCTGTGTAGTATTCCATTGTGTAAATGTACCATAGTTTTTTGATCCACTCATCTACTGGTGGGCATTTAGGTTGCTTCCAACATTTGGCTATTGTCAATTGTGCTGCTATGAACATTGGCATGCATAGGTTCTTTTGAATTGGTGTTTTGGTGTTTTGATGTATTAAATAGAAATGCTATGACTCCCAGATTTGGTGGGGTGGCCTTCTGCAGTAGATGTCCTGTGGCACCCAGTGGTACTGTCTCCTTGATCACCTGAGCTTAGTGTTCTAGGAATGTCCCTTATGTGGATTATGTAGACCCTTCTGTTGTAATTGGTTCTTGAATATTGTTCTCCCGTTTATGGGATAGCTCGACCCTCAAGGGCTGCTTGAATGTGGGGCTCAACCCTGACCACATCACGCAAATCATTGTACAGGTGCTGACCAAAAAAAAACCCAAATCAAAAACAACTCAACAAAAAAAGAAAGAAACACCACCAACAACCACAGAATCAGAAAAAGAAATCAGAATCAAAAAAAGAAAAAAGAGGATAAAACACAAGAAAAAAAAACAAAAAAAAATAATAATAAAGAAAAGAAAATGGTAAAAGAAAAGAAACAAAAAGATTAAGGAGGGAAAAAAGAAACAGAAGAGGATATGAAAGGAAGAAGGAAGAGAAAAGAAAGAAGAAAAATATGGTAAAATAGTAATAAAAATAGAGAGAGAGAAAATAAAAATGAACTAAAATAAATGGTGGGAAAGGAAGGACAAGAAGACAAAATTTTTAAAAAGAGAAAAATAGAGTGACAATTAGGAAAGAGAGAATAAGAGATATGAATGCAAAAACAAAAAACAAAAAAATAGAGTAGAAAGAGAAAATTAAAAAAGATTTAAAAAGAAAAAAGTTCGTTCTCTCTCAGCAATTTGTTGTGCCTGGTGCAATCAGTCTCTGGATGAGCTGAATGTGGAGCTCCTTGAGTCCTGCTCTGGTGTTTCCGGAAGCCTACCAATTGTTGTGCCAGTCTGGGGCCTCCCAATAGGTTTTCTGTTGCAAACCAATGTTAAATTCTGTCCCCACTTCGCCCTTGGCAAGTTTGTCAGGTCAGAGCTTCTAGCAGACTAGCAGGTGGGGCCTTAAGAGCCCAGTGCCAGGGTCTATCTCAGGTCTCCCTTTGAATGTCCCTACTCTGAGTTGCTGCCCTTTCCCTACAAAAATGTGCTTAGCAGGGGTAACCAGGACCTGTAATGGGTGAGTCAAACAGACTCAGGAGTGGAGCCCTCTCTAAAGGCACAGGGGTGGGTACTTCCTCTTCTTCCTGTGACTGCACAGGGTTGAACTCATTGGGGAGCAGGGCTCTACTTCCCTGTATTGCAGCTGCAGTGCATAGCCCCTGTCCTCCTGACTCCCAGATAGAAGCCTGCCTGGGAGACTGGTTCGCAAAAACTCAGCTCTGTGCATCTTGCTGGCACTTCCACACTGCCTATCTAAGCAGGAGGGGATCACAAAAAAGAATAAAATCTCTCCACACAGTCAGCAACCACAGAGCAACATCAAAACTCCCAGCTCCAACTGGTCTCAGAATGGGCAAAATGTCCCATTCTCACAAGCTGTTTAATCAAGCAGAGTGGGGCTAAATTTCCAGCCCAGCGTCACCAGTACCCCTTTGCCTTGGGGCAGACCGAGTGTCTCCATAGTATGGGGAGGGTTGCCGCCCATGCACTCGTTGTGGAGAAGAGCAGTCGTCTTCCTCAAGCCTCACTGCCCTGACTCTGACTGGCTCTGCCCAAAGTCTATCCAGAGAACAAAGGGCCCTTCAAAGTCACTGCTGGCGGTACCCAGCAGACCCCTCCTGCAGACCAGAAAGACTGCGTGGTGCCTCCAGCAGTCACGGATCAGGACGAACTTCCCAAGCTAGCATTGTAACAATGGGCACGTTCCTTGGAGTCTCTCAGGTGGGTCAAATCCCCATTGCTTGCCACTGCCCAATGCTACAAAGACTCCCCTTCCAGTCTCTTGTTGCACTGGATTGGGGTGCCCTGCATGGGGCTCAGACCCCATGCTCCCAAGGGGAGGGAGCTACACTGCCGCAGTGTGTTCCAGCTTATACATCACCCACCTGTGCGGGGACGCGGGCGGGGGGTGGGGCTCACCCTGTCTTTGTGTCTTCCCATCTCCCTCCATGCTCCTGTTTACAAATTTCCACATCAGCTACACTTCAACTGGTTTTTCAAGATGAATACTCTGCAGTGTAGCTGCAAGTCCTGTCAGGATCTGGGAGCAGAGAGATGGAGCCTCTAGCTACTCTGTAGCCATCTTGGAACCCCAACGTTTACTTTTTTAAGAGGAGCTTTCTAGGCCTTCACCTTTTAGCATCTGTATTGGAGGATGCAGGATCAGCTCTGCTCCCTGCCCCCTCCTGTATCAATCTGATATGGGGATAGCCAGTTAGGAGAGGATAACATGTGGGTTGCTATGACTAACTCACTCACTAAGGATTGAAATTTGACCATCCTCATTTCTGATTTTCTTGCTTCCAGAAAATCTTCTGTGAAGATACAAATGAGCTCAAATCACCCAAAAAACAGGAAAAGTGAAGCTCCATGTGCACATTTAGACTGGGAAAGGGAAAAATCAGTTTATTATTTCAAGACCTCTTGAGGTGCTGTAAATACACAGCCAACACAGAACAAAGATCCCTTTTTCCCCCCTTACATTATTTATGTGCCATCTAAAAATTACATGCCTGTTCTCTTTCCAGCGCTGAGAGAGGAACATGCATATTCATGATCTGATAAATATTTAAGTGGGATTTATTTAAATGAGAGAGCCCATTTACAAACATTCCCTGGCTCTGAGATCTTACCCTGGGCACACAGAAGAAGGATAATTTCCTCTGGAAGATTCAAAACCTCCACTGACCACCTGCCCCCCTAAACTTGGAGCTCTTCCTTGAGAGCTGGTGAATGCCACTTGCAGTATTTTCAGGGAGTCTTCCATACCTCCTCCCTCCAGTCCTGCCTTCCTGCTCTGAGCTCATGCCACAGGGTCAATCATTGGCAAAATACTAGATCTGGTTGTTTATTTGGGGGCAAGAGGAAGCAGTCACAGCTTTCTTTGCTTAGGTCCTTCCTCCTCACTACACTACCCCCATAGCAGCTACCATCATTGATATCCCGAGCTTTCCTATGGGTCCATCTTTTCCCCTTATGAAGGGTAGTTTTGTGATACACAGGGTAACCAGGACTGTGCTACCCCTTCCAAGAGGATAAGCATTGCAATACTGCTAAAGTATTTTGTCAGTACTTATTTTCAAAGCATTTACACATACAGTGTTTCATTCATCTCTCATCATCCTACAAGACTTCCAAGGCATGAATCATTTTTACAGTCCTAGAGGTGAAGACGTAAAAGAGAGGACATATTTTGCTTGCCCAACCTAAGTCACGTTGTAGTAACGTGGTTTCTTCTGTACATCCTTGGTGATAAGGCTTCTATCCAACTAGGGTTCAGTTGGTTATTCAAGATAATTTTTCTTTAATTTAGTTGTAATTCCTGTTTGGTCCTGGGAGGAGGTCAGTGTAACTTTCACTCACTCCTCTGCCATCTTAAAAATAAATACCTCAACCTAAGTCACATAGCTAGTGAATTGCAGTTAGAACTTAAAATTAGGTCTGACTCTTAGTTCTGGGATCTTTTCATTATGCAAGGCTGCCTCTCTTTTGGTAGACTGCCTGGAGAGAAAGCAATGGTAACCCAAAGGGAAGACTCATAGTGACCTATCAAGCATTGTGGCTCTAAGTGGGGAAAATATTTTGGGTGACTGTACCCAGCACCTTTTCAATCTTATCATATAGGTAACTTTTTGTGTGAGGTTAACTCTAAGTTCTCCATTCTACTGTCCATTCTTGGGCACCACCTTGGCTGTTATCCTTTCCCATCTTCCTGTCTCCCAAATTAAATTCACCTGTTTTCTGTCTCATTTTATGAAAACTTCATGAGAATCAGCGAATTCACCTGTAGAACTAATGTGGGCTATGGAATTAATACGGTTAATGACAGTACAACTTCTCCAGGGTCATACACATGTTTTGACAGAAGCTTCTAATGCCTTAACTCAAGGGCACTATATACAGACACACCTCAGAGATACTGTGGGTTCACTTTCAGACCACGGCAATTAAGCAAGTTGTAATCTTTTTGTTGGTGGAGGGTCTTGCCTTCGATTTGTAAAATATGCAATATCTGTGAAGTGTTTATAAAGTGAAGTGCAATAAATCGGGGTCTGCCTGCATGGCAAGGTTTTCAAGCAAGGAGCCAGACCATTGAGGACAATATTTGGTAAATGAACTTCTCAGGACTCTAACTTTTGCTACCTAAGTACCTGTCTATTCTGCCTAATTTAGAGTTGCCAGATAAAATACAGACTGTCCAGTTAATTATTATTTTCAGATTATTTAGTGTAAGTATGTCCTAAATATTACATCAGATAGACTTACAGTAACAATTACTCATTGTTTATTTGAAATTCAGATTTGCTGGGCTTCCTGATTTTTTCTTTGCTAAATCTGGCAAACCTAGCTTAATTGTAAGTCCTAGCCCGCTGAGAATTACTATTAAAAAGTCTCTATTGAGCATTTGCTTCCATGTAACACTCTGCTGGAGGGGCAGGAGGTGGTGAGGTGGAAAGAGAGAAGGCAGCTGTGGGAGAAAGAAACATATAGCATCCAGCCCATCATGAGACTGGTCTTAATAATTTGTACATGACACAAAAGTAATGTCATTAGGCCTTTTTAGAAAATATAACTAGTCCTATTTGCCTCTCATTACCAACTCCACCACCTCCCCACACACACCCATCTGCTATGCTATTCTGCTCTTTGATAAATGAAAAAGGATTAAGTTTTGGCAAATGCCAAGCCTTGTGTTTTCTGAGAGTGATCTGGGCCTCAGAAGGCATGTTGCAAGCAAAGAGCAAGGCAGGCTGAAGGGGAGTGGCCAGGCTGATGCATAGACAGCTGGGCTGCCCAAATGTAATTAAGCACCAGCAGCAGACCTCAGGAGCAACAGTGGGAAGAGTTCCATGACCAAAAAATATTAGGGAAGTGAAGTGTAGAATGTTTACAAGCCTAATTAGCAATTTGCACAACACTAGAATTTAAAATTTTGCTAGTGTCAGGCAGCTTTGCGGACAGACACTGTGGAAGCTGAACTAGACCCAAGGGAGAGGGAGCACTAGGCTCTTACTAGTTGGCCAAGTTCAGTGGCTAAAGCACATACTAGCATGCTCGATTTTAGAAAATGGCCAAATTAAAGCAGAAAGAGTGGGCTGATTCATTTCCAAGATGATAGAGGCTAAGGAATGCAAAATCCAGCAATTTAGCCTTTGAGTACGAACAATAATGATGATAATGACGATAATAGCAAACCTCTAAAGCATACATTTCCCCAAACACACACATTGAGTGTGTTAAACAAAGAAAGCCAGTCTAAATCATTATTTTACAGATGAGAAGGAAAGGCCCAGAGAAGGGAAGTGACTTACCTAAGGTCACACAGCAAGTCCTTGACTATCACCTGACTCCCAATCCAGTGCTCCATCCATTACCCAAGGATACTTTTCTGGAGATTCTAACGTGGTTTAGGTTTTTCTCCCCCACATTCCGTTTTTCTGACTCTTAGTTTAGTTTAGTTTTATTCTTATTGAGGTAGGAATACTTAACATGAAATTTACCTTCATAAAAATTTTTTAACATATTTTATTGTTTATGTTATTACAGTTGTCCCCACTTTTTCTCTCTTTGCCCACCTGTACACAGCCCCTCCCCTCAGGCAATCCCCTCATTATTGTCCATGTCCATGGATTATGCATATATGTTCTTGGTCTTATCGCTTCACCTTCTTTCATCCATTTCCCCCTCCCCTCCAGCAGCTTTCAGTCTGTTCCATGTAACTGTGTTTGTTTCTATTTTGTTATTTGATTGTGTTCATTAGATTGCACATGTAAGTGAGATCATATGCTATTTGTCTTTCACTACCTGGCTTATTTCACTTAGCATATTTTTCTCCAAGTCCATCCATGCCATTGAAAAAGATAGGAGTTCCTTCTTTTTAACTACTGTGTAGTATTCCATTGTGTAAACATACCACAGTTTTTTTAACCATTAATTGACTGATGTACACTTAGGCTGTTTCCAGATCTTGGCTATTGTAAATAGTGCTGCTATGACCATAGGGTTGCATATATTCTTTTGAATTGGTATTTTAGGGTTCTTATGATATATTCCCAGAAGTGAAATCACTGGGTCAGAAAACAGTTCCATTTTTAATTATTTTAAGATACTCCATATTGTTTTCTACAACATCAGCACCATTTTAAATTTCTACCAACAGTGTACAAGGGTCCAAGTTTCTCTATATCCTCACCAGTGCTTATTATCTTTTTTTATAATAGCCATCCTAAGGTGAGGTAACATCTCATTGTGGTATGGACTTGCACTTCCCTGTGTATTTCCCTAGATATTGAGCACGTTTTCATATACCTGTTGGGCATTTGTATATCTTCTTTGAAGAAATATGTACTCAAGTCCTTTGTCCTTTGGCCAAATGGTTTAAAACAAAACCATTTGGGGGTTTTTTGTGTGGTTTTTTTTTGTTTTTTGTTGTTTTTTTTTTTCTTTTACTATTGAGTTGTAGCAATTCCATATACAAGTATACTTTGGATATTAACCTATTTTCAGATACATAATTTGCAAATATTTTCTCTCATTCTATGGGTTGTCTTTTCACTTATTTTGCTGTAGAAAGGTTTTTAGTTATGTAGTCCCATGTGTCTGTTTTTTGCTTTTGTTGCTTGTGTTTTTGGTGTCATATCCAGGAAATCCTTGCCTAGGATTTATAGATTCAGTGCAATTCCTATCAATCCCTATAGTTTTACAAAAATAGAAAAAAAAATTTATATGGAACTGCAAGAGACTTTGAATAGTCAAGCAAATTTTGAGAAAGAAAAAAAAGCTGGAAGCACCAAACTTCTGATTTCAAAATATATTGCAAAGCTATAGTAATTAAAACCAGTGTAGTACTGGCATAAAAATAGACATACAGACCAATTAAACAGGATAAAGAGCCCAGAAATAATCCCATGCATATACAGTCAACTGATCTTCAACAAGGATGCAAAGAACACACAATGAGGAAAGCATAGTTTCTTCAATAAATGATGATGGGAAAACTGGATACTTGCATGCAAAAGAATGAAATTGGACCTTTATCTTACATGATACTTAAACTCAAAATGCATTAAAGATGTTAACATAAGATCCAGTTCTGTAAAAACTCTGAGAAGAAAATAAAAACAAAAAGCTTCATAACATTGGTCTAGGTCATGACTTCATCTCAACACTCTTGCACTTCTAGTGCATTTTCTTTTACTTCAAGAACTTGCTGGTTCAGTGCTTTTGAAGTTTATTTGGGAAACTGTCACTCTTCCACCACCGATTCATCTACCTTGGGGTCACTTTTCCATTCTCTCCATAAATTCCCATATCTAGGTAATGATTTTCTGAATATTACATTTTTAATTGATAGAGATGCAGCTGGGTCCTGCATAACAGCTGAGGAACACAGGTCCCCTCTCCTTTTCATTCTTCTCTCAGCCATAAGCAGATGAAAATTCTCAAATTCTACTGAGGTATGCCTACTGTGTGCCAGACACTATGCTAAAACAATGCATGAATTTTCTCTCATTTCATCATAATAAATCTATCATGTAGGCACTATTATTATGCCCATTTTGCAGGTGAGGCTCAGAGAGCTTAAGTGATATTCCCAAGGTTACACAGCTAGTAAGTGACACAACTGGAATTTTATTTCAGTCAGTTTAATTTTACTGTCCATGTTCTTACTCTTTACATGATTCCCTTTGGAACATCTGACATACTGCTGCCAGAGCACTTTTCCTAAACTCTGTCATTATTGTGTCTTTACCTACTGCCTCTAGATATATGCTGTCCAATATAGAAGCTAAAAGACAAAATATAACTGAAATTAAAATAAAATGAAATTGTAAAATGCAGTTCTTCAGTCCCACTAGGCACATTTCTTTTTTACTGTATTATTTCCATTACCAATTAGTCCCCTATACCACACTCCCCATTGCGGTCACCACACTGTTCTTCATGTTTGTGAGTCCTTTCTACTTTTTGCTCAATTCTACCATCCCCTAACCCCCCAATAGCTGTCATCCTGCTCCCTATCTGTGAGTCTGTCTTTGTTTATTAGATCTGTTTGTTCATTAGTTTCCACATATAAGTGAAACTATATGGTATTTGTCTTTGTCTGACTGGCTTATTTCACTTAGCTTAATGTTCTCTGGGTCCATCCGTGCTGTTGCAAATGGTAAAATTTTCTTCTTTTTTATGGATGAGTAGTATTCCATTGTGTAAATGTCCCATATTAGTTTTATCCATTCATCTACTGATGGACACTTGGGCTGCTTCCACATCTTGGCAAGCTGATGTTGTTTCAAATTAGTGTTTTGGGTTTCTTCAGATATATTCTCAGAAGTGGGATCACTGGGTCAAAAGCAGGCCCATTTTAATTTTTTGAGGTATCTCCATACTGCTTTCCACAGCGGCTGCAGTCCACATTCCCACCAACAGTGCAAAAGGTTCCATTTTCTGCACCTCCTTGCCAACATTTCTTGTTTGTTCATTTATTAATGATAGCCATTCTGACAGGTATGAGATGGTACCTCACTGTGGTTTTAATTCGCATTTTTCTGATGATTAGTGACATTGAGCATCTTTTCATATGTCTATTGGCCATCTGTATGTCCTCCTTGAAGAAGTGTCTATTCAAGTCTTTGTTCATTTTTTAATTGGGTTTTTTTTTTTTTGGTGTTGAGTTTTGTAAGTATTTTATAAATTTTGGATATCAACCCCTTACCAGATGTATCAGTAAATATGTTCTCCCATCTGTGGGTTGTCTTTTCATTTTGTTGATGATTTCCTCTGCTGTGCAAAAAATTTTGGATTTGATGAAATCCCATTTGTTTAGTACTTCTTTTGTTTCCCTTGCCTGAGGAGATATATCCAATAAAATATTGCTACAAGCAATGCCTGAGATTTTGCTGCCTATGTTTTCTTCTAGGAATTTTATAGTTTCAGGTATGACTAATATTTAAGTCTTTGATCCATTTTGAATTTATTCTTGTATGTGGTGTTAAGAAGTTGGTCTAGTTTAATTTTTCTGCACTTACCTGTCCAATCTTCCCATCATTTATTGAATAAACTGTCTTTAGCCCATTGTATGTGCTTGCTTCCTCTGTCAAATATTAATTGACTATAAAGGTATGAGTTTACTTCTGGCTCTCTATTCTAGTCAATTAATCTATGTGTCTGTTTTTACTCCACTACTATGCTGTTTAGATTGCTATGGCCTTGTGGTATAGTTTGATACTAGGTAGCATGATTCTTCCACTTTGTTCTTCTTTCTCGGTATTGTTGTTGTTATGCAGGGCCTTTTGTGGTTTCACATAAGTTTTTGAAATATTTGTTCTAGTTCTGTGAAATATGTCATTGGAATCTTGATAGGAATTGCATTGAATCTATAAACTGCTTTGGATAGTATGGACATTTTAATGTGTTAATTCTTCCTATCTATGATCAAGGTATGTGCTTCAACTTATTTATATCTTCCTCCATTTCTTTCTTCAGTGTCTTATAATTTTTTGAATACAGGCCTTTTACATCTTCAGTTAGGCTTATTCCTAGGTATTTTATTCTTTTTGAAGCAATTGTGAATAGGATTGTTTTCTTAATTTCCATTTCTATGAGTTTGTTACTGGAATATAAAAATGTAACTGATTTCTGTATATTAATTTTGTATCCTGCTACTTCGCTGAATTCATTTTTCAGTTCTAGTCATTTCTTGGTGTAATCTTTGGGGTTCTCTATGTACAGTATCACATCATCTGCAAATAAAGACAGTTTTACTTCTCCCTTTCCATTTTGGATGCTTTTTAGTTCTTCTTTTTGCCTGATTGCTGCAGCTAGGATTTCCAGTACTCTTGAATAAGAAAGGTGAATGTGGACATTCCTGTCTTGTTCCCAATTTTAAGGAGAACACCTGTGACTTTTGCCCATTGAGTATGGCGCTGACACTGTCAATGGGTTTGTCATATATGGCCTTTATTATGTTTAGTTATGTTCCCTCTATTCCCCCTTCACTGAGAATATCATAAATGGATGCTGGATTTTATCAAAAGTTTTTCCCACATCTATTGATATGATCATGTGGTTTTTTCCTTCATTTTGTTTATGTGTTAAGTCACATTTATTGATTTGCCAATGTTGTACCAACCTGGCATTCCCAGAATAAATCCCACTTGATCATGGTGCATGATCTTTTTGATGCATTGCTGTATTCAGTTTGCTGATATTTTGTTGAGGATCTTATTGTCTATGTTCATCAGGGATATTAGTCTATAGTTCCCTTACATTGTAGTGTCTTTATCTCATTTTGGAATTAGGATAATGCTGGCCTCATAAAATGACTTTGGGAGCCTTCCCTCCTCTTGAATTTTATGAAATAGTTTGACAAGGAGAGCTGTTAGTTCTTCTGTGAATGTTTGGTAAAATTCACCTGTGAGGCCATCTGGTCCAGAGCCTTTGTTTGTTGGGAGTTTTTTGATACTGCTTCAATTTCATTAGGTGTAAAATGTCTACTCAGATTCTCTGATTCTTCCTGATTTAGTTTTGGAAGATTGTATTTTTCTAGGAATTTACCCATTTTGTCCAGGTTGTATAGTTTGTTGGCACATAGTTGTTCATAATATTTTCTTACAGTCCTTTGTATTTCTTTGGTGTCAGTTGTTATTTCTCATCTTTCATTTCCGAATTTATTTATTTGGGTCCTTTCTCTTTTTTTTTTTCTTTCTCGATGAGTCTGGTTAAAGATTTGTCAATCTTGTTTATCTTTTCAAAGAAACAGCTCATGGATTCATTGATTTTTGTTGTATCAATTTTTTACTCTCTTTTTCATTTGTTCTGCTCTGTTCTTAATTATTTCCTTCTTTCTACTCACTTTGCGCTTTGTTTATTTTTCCTTCTCAAGTTCCTTTAAGTGTGAAGTTAGATCACTTCGTTGAACTTTTTCATGTTTTCTGAGATAGGGCTATGATGTTATGAATTTCCCCATTAGGATTGCTTTCCAAGTGTCACACAGATTTTGGATTGTTGTGTCCTCATTTTAATTTGTTTCAAGGTATCTTTTGATCTTGTTGACTCATTCATTGTTTAATAACATATATTTTTTTATTTTCCATGTCTTTGCGTGTTTTTCAGTGTTCTTCTTGTGATTGATCTCTAGTTTCATAACACTGTGGTCAGAGAGGATCCTTGATATGATTTCAAACTTCTTAAATTTATTGAGACTTGTTTTGTGTCCTAACATGTGATCTACCCTAGAAAATGCTCCATGTGCATTTGAAAAGTATGTATATTCTGCCGCTTTGCTGTGAAATCCTCTGAAGATGTCAATTAAAACCTTTTAATCTACTGTGTCATCTATGGCCACTGTCTCCTTGTTGACTTTATGCCTGGAATATTCATCCATTGATATCAACGTGGTATTAAAATCGCCAACTATGACTGTGTTTCTGTTGATTTCTCCTTTTATGTGCATCGAGCTTTGCTTCACATATTTAGGTGCTCCTATGTTGGGTATGTAAATATTTACTAGGGTTATATCTTCTTGTTGGATGGCTTTCCTTATCATTATTTTGTGTCTTTCTTTGTCTCTTACTATAGCCTTGGTTTTGAAGTTACTTTGCGGGATATAAGTACTGCTACCCCAGCTTTTTTCCCCTTTCATTTGCATGAAATATCTTTTCCCATCCCCTTTCCTTTAGTCTGTGTGTATCTTTTGATCTGAGATGGGTCTCTTGTAGGCAGCATATATATGGGTCTGGTTTCTTGTCCATTCAGCTACCTTTTGGTCTTTTGGTTGGAGCATTTAAGCCATTTACATTTAAGGTGATTATTGATAGATACATATGTATGTAGTGTATTTTATAGTTAGACTGTTTTCCTCTTTTCATTTTTCTTTCTCTTCTTCTTAAAGCAAGTCTTTTAACATTTCTTGCAGTATGAGTTAGGTGTTAATGAGGTTTTTTTTAGCTTTTTCTTGTCTTAAAATAAGAAGCTTCTTATTTCTTCTTTGATTTTAAAATAGCCTTGCTGGGTAAAGTAGCCTTGGTTGAAGGTCCTTGCTTTTCATCACCTTGAATATTTCACACATCCCTTCTGGCCTGAAATGTCCTGTTGAGTAATCAGATGCCAGTCTAATTGGTGCTCCCTTGTATGTAACTACCTGCTTTTCTTTTGTGGCTTTTTTAATTCTCTCCTTGTCTTGAAGCCGTGTCATTTTAATTATGATGTGTCTTGGTGTAGGCCTCTTTGGGTCCCACTTGTTTGGGATTTTCTGAGCTTCCTGGACTTGTATGTCTTCTTCCTTCACCAGATTAAGAAAGTTTTCAGTTATTATTTCTTCAAATATGTCCTCAACCCCTTGCTCACTCTCTTCCCCTTCTGGTATTCCAATGATGTGAATGTTGTCATGCTTCTTGTCATCCAAAATGTTTCTGAAGCTCTCCTCATTTTTATTTTTATTTTTTTGCTTCTCTGTCTGCGTGTTTTTTCTACCTTGTCTTCCAAATCACTGATTCGATCCTCTGCTTCATCAAAATTAGTGTTTCTTCCTTCCAGTGTATTATATATTTCAGATATTGCAGTCTTTATTTTGCACTGGTCTTTTTTTTTTTTTTTTGTTTCTAAGTCTTTTTCCATGATGTTGAATATCATTATAATCATTACTCTATCTGATAAATTGCTTGCCTCCATTTCATTTAGCTCTTCTGCAGAATTCTCTTGTTCTTTCAATTGGGTTATCTTTCTTTGTCTTCCCATTTTGGCTGCTTCTCTGTATTTTCTTAGCTGTTAAACTAATCAGTCATTAAACTGATCAGTTTCTAAGCTAATCAAGCTGTAATCAGCAGCCTGGCTTGCAGAATTATTGCTTCCCCTCAGGCTGATGCCACTTGGAGAGGAATGCTCTGCCTGAGAAAGATGTCTTCTACAATATGGGTAATGACTCAGCACAAGGATCCCTGTGGCTCTTCCTCTGATTCTCTCCCCAGAGCCACCAAACTCAGTCTCTCCTCAAACATCTCTAGTCCACTCTGCCTGCCCACTGTTGGAGCCCAGGGTAAGTGGCTGAAAATGAGATTTTTTTGTGTTGGCCCTTTAAGAAGATCCTGCATTTCCAGCCATCTCTCTCCAGCAGACAGCAGCCCTTCTGGTTTTCAGAGCTGGATGTTATATGGATTTCTTTTCGGCTCTGATGTTGTAGGTTAGGGAGCCCAGCTTGGGGTTTAGACTCCACACATTTACGGGGAATCCCCCTGGGCGCTGAAATATCCCTCTGGGACTTCAGAAGCCCACCATGGGAGCCCAGTGAGCCCTCTTGCACCTCCTCCATACTCCGTACCAGTCTCATTGTGGTTAAGTGGTTTCTTCTGTCTGTCCTTGTTTATAAGGCTTCTCTCAGGCTAGTGTTCAGTTGGTTATTCTAGATGATTTCTTACAATTTAGTTGTAATTCCAGATTGTTCATTGGAAGAGGTTAGTGTAGCTTCCACTTATTCCTCCACCATCTTGGATCCTCTTCTCCTCATTATTTTTAACTCTATTTTTGCTGCTCTGCTTGGGTGTTTTCTTCTAACTTGTCTTCCAAATTGTTCATTCATTCCTCTGCATTATCTAACCTACTGTTTATTCCTTCCAGTGTATGATTTATTTCATATATTGCATTCTTTATATGAATGGTCCTTTTTCATGTCTTTTTTCATGCCGATGAGTATCCTTATAATCTTTATTCTAAACTCTATAGCTGATAAATTGCTAGCCTCCCTTTTATTTAATTCTTCGGAAGGATTCTCTTGTTCTTTCAATTGTGGCCTATTTCTTTGTCTTCCCCTTCTGTCTGCTTCTTTGTGTTTGTTTCTATGTATTAGGTAGATACAGAGGCAGAAACTCTTGTGCAGGGCTCTATCACATGCTCCTGTTACTGGCCCTGGGC
The DNA here is from genome assembly GCF_021234165.1 of Pteronotus mesoamericanus. Classification (NCBI taxonomy): domain Eukaryota; kingdom Metazoa; phylum Chordata; class Mammalia; order Chiroptera; family Mormoopidae; genus Pteronotus; species Pteronotus mesoamericanus. The sequence goes on from NW_026555150.1 coordinate 2,916,262, forward strand.
AACCTGTTTGGATCTATCAGGAATCCACAGCTCATTGCTCCCCTTTCTAGGCCTGTTTGTGTTCAGAAAGAATCAGGCTGCACACCAAGGCTGGCTTTTTCCAGCACTGAGCCCTGGGAAGGATCAGCTAAAGACTCAGAGCTCCCAGAGATCTGCCTTAGTTGCTAAACTTTATCACTGAAATAACCTTCATTTGTACTCCTCAGCAGCCCAGCTTAAGCTCCATGGGGTGGGGCAGGGTAATTCCTGTGGGCAGGGCTGTTGCTTCCCCTGAGGCTGATGCCATTTGGAGTGGAGTGATCTTCCCGAGAAAGATGGCTTCTGCAGCATGGGGAAAGGCAGCACAAGGATACTGGTGGCTGTTCTTTCAATTTTCTTGCTGGAGCCACCAGCCCCAGACTCTCCTCACACTTTTCTAGTCCACTCTGCCCCCCTTTCACTGAAACACAGGGTAAGTGGCTGAAAATGCAATTTTTTGTGTGGGCCCTTTAAGAAGCTCCTACTTCTCCAGCCATCTCTCCCTGGCGAACAGAAAACTCACTGCTTTTCACAGCTGGGTGTTATCTGGTTCCTTTCTGGCTCTGATACTGTAGGCTAGGGAGCCCAGCTTGGGGTTTAGGAAACACACTTCTCAGGGGGAACCCCCCGGCTGCTGAAATAGCCCTCTGGAACTTTAGCTTTCCACCCATGGGAGCCCAGCCAGCCCTCTTATGCCTCTTCTGCAATGCCTGTTAGTCTTGTTGTGGTGAAATGGTTTCTTCTGTCTGTCCTTTGTTACAAATCTTCTCTCCAGCTAGTTTTCAGTTGGTTCTTCAGGATAATTTCTCTCCAATTTAGTTGTAATTCCAGTTTGGTCCAGGAAGGAGGTTTGCCCAGCTTCCACTCACTCTTCTGCCATCTCCCTAGCCATATTTCATGTGCTAAAAAGCCACATGCAGCCCTGGCTGGTGAGGCTCAGTGGACTGGGTGCCAGCCTGCAAACCAAGGGGTCACCAGTTCAGTTCCCAGTTGGGGTACAAGCCTGGGTTGTGGGCCAGGTCCTCATTGGGGGGTGCATGAGAGGCAGCCATACATTGATGTTTCTCTCCCCCTCTTTCTCCTTCCCTTCCCCCTTCTCTAAAAATAAATTTAAAAATATTTTTTAAAATAAAAAAATAAAAAGCCACATGCAAATAGTGGCTACCATGTTGAACCACACAAATGAAGAACACTTCCAAGGAGAATCAAGATAGCAAAGGAGTGAGTGGAAGTCACCCTGACCTCCTCCCAGGACCAACCTGGATTTACAACTAACTTGTGGAGAAATCACCTGGAACTAACAACTGAACAAGAGTGAGAGAGGAGTCCTGTAACCTTGGAGACAGAAGAATCAGCTTTAGCGCAACCTAACTGGTAAGGAGTGCGGGACAGACGTGAGAAGGCAGGCAGTGCACCATCGGGCGGCAGCACCAGAAGGATATTGAAACGGCCAGTAGGATCCCCCTGAGAAGAGCAGGGTCTAAAACAAAAGCGGGGATCTCTAGCCCACAGCACCAGAGCCCAAAAAGTACACAGAAAACAGTCAACTGTGAAAAGCGACAGGGTTGCTCCCTGCCAGAGACAGGTGGCTGGAGACGCAAAGAGCCTTCTATAGGGCCAATGCAAAATTTTTATTTGCAGCCACTTACCCTAGTCTCTGGCAAAGGCAGGGGCAGAGTGGGCTAGAGACGCCTGAGGAGAGACTGGGGAAGGAGGCTTTGAGGAGAGAACTGAGAGAGTGGCCGGCGAGATCTCGGTGCTGACTCATCCCTCATGCGGCAGCAGCCATTTTGCTCAAGAAGAGGCCACTCCCCCTGAGCGGCACCACCGTCAAAGGACTCAATAGCCCCACCCCCAAGTGGGATTCCACCCCGCCCTGTGCTGTCTAAGCTGACTATGGAGTGCAGAGTGGCAGCCACAGACAGTAGATCCCTGGCTAAAGGGGGCACAGAGAGGTCTGGTGACATTCGAAGAGAGACTGGGGATGGAGGCTTTGGGGAGAGAATGGAGAGAGTAGCCAATGGGGACTCCTCCCCATATGGAAGCAGCATGAAAGGACCAATCCCCACCCCCAGGAGGGACTTCGCCTGGCCCTGAGCTGTCTAAGGCGGCCTGCTGAGTGCAGAGTGAATAGATTAACAGCTGAAGGAGACAACCACAGACAGTACTTACCGGAAGTCTCCAACAGACTGCCTAAGGTCAGACAGGGACGATATCCGACATCATCAGAAGCAGATCCAGAAAGTAAAAACAGTGGTCTCCAACCATAGAAGTTCATACCACAAAGTCAGGAAATCAAGACAGATCAATTTAAGAAGCAGAAGGAAAAGAAAAGAGTCTCAGAAATAATGGGAAGACAAAGGAATACCTCCCACTCAAAGGGAAAGGAGGAATCCCCAGAAATACAACTCAATGAAATAGAGGCAAGTAAACTCTCAGATATTGAGTTCCAAACAATGGTTCTAAGGAAGCTCAATGAGCTCAGTGAGCTCAGAGAGCATTACAAAAAACTACGGGGAAACTACGAGGAACTTACTGCAAACTGGCATGAAAAAGGACATAGAAACTACCAATAAGAAGTGAGAGGAAATGAAGAATACAATTTCTGAATTGAACACAGTCGAAGGAGTCCAAAGCAGGCTAGATGAAGCTGAGGACCGAATAGGCGAGCTGGAGGACAAGGTAGAAAAAAGCTCCCAGAAAGAGCAAGAAAATGAAAAAAGACTCACAAAGAAGGAAGAAGCATTGAGAGAAATGCAGGACAATCTGAAACATAATAATATCCATATAATAGGGATACCAGAAAGAGAAGAGGATGAGGAATGGATGGAAAACCTGTTTGAAAAAGTCACGATGGAAAACTTCCCTGATTGGAGGCGAGCAAAAGGCATACAAGTCCAGGAAGAACAAAGGGTCCCATTCAAGAGGAACCCAAAGAGGCCCGCTCCAAGACACATCAGCATTAAAATGGCAAATATCAAAGACAAACAGAATCCTAAAGCAAGCAAGAGAGAAAGAGGTAATAACATATAAGGGAGCCCTGATACAGCTTGCATCTGACTTCTCAACAGAAACACTGCAAGCCAGAAGGGAATGGGAAGAAATATTCCAAGTAATGAAAAGCAAAGGCCTGCAACCAAGACTGCTTTACCCAGAAAGGCTCTCGATTAAAATGGAAGACAAAATAAGGAGTTTCCCAGACAAAAGAAAGCTAAAAAAATACACCTCCACCAAACCAGCACTGCAAAATATGCTAAAGGGACTGCTTTAAGATGAAGAAAAAGTTTCTATGAATACCCACTTCCTTTCAGAGTCGCCAATACTTGATTATTACCAACATTTTTAATACTCATTAATCTAATTATGACAATGATATTATTTTAATTGTTCCTTTATTATTTGTTGAAACTAAACCTGTTTTAGTATATTTCATGCCTATTTCTATTATTTTTTTAAAAAAGCTTTAAATGATGTTCACAAGGAAAAGAATAAATGGATTCTTTATTCATTTATTGATGAAGGGTTTGTAGAACGTTTTTCCCTTAAAAAAAAAACAAGAAACAAAAACACCTATTCACCATGTTTTAGATGTGTCACAAATACTTTTCTATTCTATTCCTTGTCCTTTAATTTTTTTATATGTATATTACTATATAGTTAAATGTTTAATATATTTATATTGCCAATATTTATAACTCCTGGGTTTGAATATTTTACTTCAGGTCATGAAAAATATTAGTTCTATTTTCTTCTAAAACTCCTTAGGTTCTACATATTGATTTTTAACTCACCTGAATATTTCTTGTATAATGGGTGAAATAGGGCTCTATGTTTTATTTCAATTAATAGTGGTCCATGCACCTTATTTGTTGAATAAGTCTTATTTTCCCCACTGATTTGAAGTATCAACTTAATTATACCTATATTAATCAGATATATACATTTGTCTCTAGAATGTTCATTATATTTCATTGATCTACTTGATTATTTCTGTGCTTGTGTCATGTTGGTTTAATTGCTGAGACTTCATAATGGTTTTAAATTTTTTTTAAATATTTTAGAATTAACTTTGACATTTAAAAAAATAAATAAAATCAGTCTACATTTAAGAAAGAAAGAGAGAGAGATGGAACTCCTACCTTTTGCGACAACATGGATGGAAGTGGAGAATATTAAGCTAAGTGAAATAAGCCAGTTGATGAAAGACAATTACCATATGATCTCACGTATAAGTGGACTCTATTCAACACAATAAACTAACAAACTAAATAAACCACAGGCACGGAAACATGGAGCAGACTGAAAGTGACCAGAGGGGAGGGGGAAAGAGGACAATGGTGGAAAGTGGGGGGACTAGACAGAGGACATGTATGAATGGCCCATGGACATGGGCAACAGAGTGTGAATTGACTGTGGGAGTGAGAGGTGGGGGTGGGATGGGTGGAGAGGGTTAAGGGGGAAAATAAGACAGCTGTAATAGAATAAACATGATTTATAAATAAAAAATAAATACATTTTAAAAAAAAGAATACTTCCATCATTGCAGGAAGTTCTATTGGACAGCACTCCTCTAAATACCAAACTTTGAACTTCTCTGCCTGATATTTCAAGTGTTCTACCATCTGGTTTCTACCAACCTTTTTAGCATAAAGTCAGAAAATAGGGAGTAAGAAAGGAGCCTGGACAAAGCAGCAGGAATGTGAGAATGAAAGGCCTGTTATGCCAAGCCAAGGAAGTGAGGTCTCATCCTGTAGGATATGATGAATTTCCTCCCTAACAATAGGTAGAGCCAGTGTATATTGAAACTTGGCTCAAAATTATCTCTTTCACAAAGTCTCAGTAAATAACCAGAAAGGTCTGAAAATCATGTCTCCCTGTTAATTGGGTGCTCCCTAGTAGTATCACTAAGGGTTCCAATGCTTACAGAAAAGAGAAAGTTTCCACATTTGAAATGGGGCCTAGAACCTGTGCTCAACTCACAGCTCTACTACTTAGTAGCTGTGTAATATTGGGTATTGCCACTTAACACCATTGAGTTTCTGTTTGCCTCTCTGTAAAATAGAACCAATTATACTTACTCTCTAGATTTGTGTGATAATTAAGATAATTAATAAAGTGAGATAATAGCCTGTGTTGGGTCTTGGACTTTAAACTCTTCCATTGGGATTCTAGGGAGCAGCCAAGTTTGAAAATCATTGATCTCTGAGGTCCCTTTCAGCTTTGAACTTCAAGCTTTGACCCACAGTAAGAAAAGTGAGCAATCAGTTTGGACAAAATGCTTACCTGGATCCTCACAGCAGGCTGCAGGGTTCACAAGCAGTCAATGTTGCAGCCTAATGTTGCAATTAGTTGCAGCTAAATCATCGAGTGCCAAGATTTCCAAGTAAAGCAGCACCTTTGATGGCTTCTTGGCAGAATCTCTTCCTCTTCAAGTGACAGATGTACCCAGAAACTTTAACCCAGGTCGATACCACCATGCATTTTTATTGTCCTCAAAATAAATCAGTAAACAGTGCCAATGGATTCAGAGTTTGGATACTGGTCAAAAAGTTTATTCAATGACGCAAAATTCCTTTACTTGAAGGAAATGGAAGTATTGAGATAGCAGGCAGATTGAAGTACAGAGGTATGGAAGGTGAAGAGGGCTAAGAGGAGCTGGCAGAGGGAGAGAGGAATGTGAAAAAAATGTTCTAACGAATTCAGAGAGCATTCTGTTGCGCCCCAGTAGAACAACACAACAGCTGATTTCCTAACATTTTAATCCTCCAAAGAGGATCTCTCTGTTAGCCAGCACTCCTGCACATGAACAACAGTTGGGGACCTGAGGTTCCACCTCATGGTTGGGAACCATTAAAGGCCTTGAGTTACCTCCTTAAATTACCAAAGAAAGATAAAATTATACTCAACCTGATGCAACATTAATTATATTTTACTTTATAATCATTTTTTGAAAATTGGAAATCCCTGAAAGGTGAATAAGGAAGCAGTGTGTTTATTGATAACTGGACTATTTGCAGAATCAAGGTACCTCATTCCCAACTGCATAAAATAAAAATTGCATTTGTGGGCATTTGTAACTCCATTTGGTTTCTCGAAAAGAGAAAAAGAACCAAATGGAGACCAGTAGCTTCTCACTTCACAAACAAATAGCATAACTCCAAAAAGAGTTCCCAGGACAAATAAATCATCGCTGCCTTGATTATAAGTCACAGCCACACTCCTGAGTCAATCTTGAAGAGACACCACAAAGTTTTGGACACCAAAACCAAAACAGATCATGCAGATGTTTCTACTTTCCATTGTATTCTTACCTTATTTCTTGTTCAACTGTTGCCCCTAACTACAGAAAATATTTCATCTTCATTTATGATGCTTTGTGGTTTGGCTGTTGAACCAGATGTATGGCAGAGAGCCAAATTAAATATATTCACCTTTTAAAATTAAAAGTAAGACAGCTGAAGATTAATCAAAATTCTCAGGTAATGGACTGCTCTAAGTAGCAGAATCTTCTGATAATGTGCTTAGCTGAAATTAAAAGAATGTTGAAACAACCCATTTAGTTTGGTCTACTTCTCGCAAATTTTCTGAAATACCTGGTTTTATGTTCCTGCATTAGAAACATCATTGAACTTTTTTTGGAATTCAAGGCTCTTTTAGAGCTTTAGAATAATCATTTTGTACATCTCTTCTCCATGTCCAAGGAGTACAATGAAGATATATCAAACTACAACATAGACTGAGCTCAGGGCACAGCTTTGGTGAAATCTCCAATTTTCAAGGTTTATTGTCATTGTCCCTTTTAAATCAAGGGCTTTGGATAAGGACAATCCTGTTAATTGAAGGTCCTGGTTAAACAAAATTTAATGTCACAATATTTTCAACTTTTCCATACATTTTCACACCTGGATCTCATTTTATCTTCATTATACTCTTAAGACAAAGATTCCACATTTTATAAACTAAGTCCTAGAAATGCCAACAGGCCTGCCCAAGGCTGAGATTAGTTCATCAAGTGTCTGGGGACTCAATGTGGTGTTCCTTTCAGCATATCACACTGCAATATCTATGTCAACTGTAATTTCATTATATTTGTGTTTATTTTCTCCCAAGCAGGCCACAGTGGGCTCAGATAATCTCACTACAGCAAGAGAAGTATCTGAACGTAAGCTCAACTTTTGTAGCACCCAGAATAGCTTAGGTGAAAGTCATTGCTAAGATAATAACAGTTGCCATAATAATAGTGTCCTTAAGCTCCCCAGTTGAGAGCTCTTTATTTTGCATGTGATCTTGGTATACTAAACACACATTTGCATCCTTGTATTGAAGACACTTTCCATGTCTGTGGCATCACTGTCAGTGAGGATAAATTTTCTTTGTAAAGGTTTTGGTGTCTTCAGAAACACGCTGACTGACTTTGAAGTGGCCAAAGAAAGCTAATATTTGAAAAGAAGGAATAATGTGTGATCTGAGATTGCTTATATGTCCTTTAAGTAATACAAATAAATCATCTCTACTGATCTTTCTAGTAATCTTATAAAGTTGGTAGAGCAGGATGTCATGCTCCCATTTTACAGAAGTTGCTCCTGAGGTTCAGCTCAGTTGTTATGGCTGCACATTCCTTTCCTGTCTGGTGCTTTCTAGATCTCTCTTTTCATCAGACTGAAGTGGGAACTTGTCACAAATACAAATTTCTGAGCTCTATTCCAGACATACTGAATCAGAATTTCCAGTGATGTGACGTACAATGGATATATATGTATAAAATTGTCTGTTCTTACCAACTTCATCAGGTTATCAACAACTGATATTTTAATTTTATTACTGAAAATGGAAGAATTAAAATACTAGAGAATGGAAGCTGCTTAAAGCAACAATTTCCTGACCATCCTCTGTGATCAGCACCATATTCTTTGTTGGAAGTGGAGTGGGAATGGGGTCACACAAATACTGAAGACTCAGACTTTGGAGTTGCAGGCTTTATAGGGCAGTTTGTTGCTATGTCAACAGTTCTCAAACTCCAGCATGCATCATAATCATATGAAGGGCTTGTTAAGACACCAATTTCTGGGCCCCAGCCCCAGAGTTTCTGCTTCAATAGGTCTAGAGGTGGGGACCGAGAACTTCTATTTCTAAGAAGTTTCCAGGTGATGTTGATGCTGCTAGTCCAAGGACCACATTTTGACAACCAATGGCCTAGACATTATTTTAAATCTTATGGCTGTCTTAAGGTTTAAAAGAAATATTTCAGAATATGTGTGTGAAAAAATGAAAACAAAATAAAACAAAATCACCTATGGCAATCCATTACCTCCCTGTCATTCTTCTCATCTTTCCCTTCACCTGCCCACACAGGGTCATATGTCTATGCACCTTGATCATAGAAAGAAATCTTCATGACCTCTGAAAACCAGTCCCATTTTCTTACCACAAATGCACTGGCTGACACCATTTCAAATGGAAACCTTTGTCCTTCATGGTCTCCTTTCTCTAGAAATAGAAAAGCTTTCTGCTTTGGAGTCCAAATAGAGGCAGCAGAAAGAATGGTCTCTCTCCTCACAAGCAGTGCTTCCCAAAGTCTGATCCCCAAATGAACAGGGGCAGAATCAACTGGAATATTTTTTAAGAATGGAAATTACAGGACCCATGTCAGATCTAGTAAATTAGAACCTCCAGAAGTGAGACCTCGCAATATATGCCTCAAGTTATGGTGTTTCTGATGCACACTAAATTTGGAAAACCACTTGAAAAACCAATGTTAGGTTTCCATAAGGATCCTCAGGAAAGTCTCAGTTCTCTTAGCTGAATACCACTCCTCCTTTTCTTGCATCTACATGTCCCATAAGAAAAGTCACAGGATTAAGAGACACTAGCTTCCTCTCTCCTTTACTTTTCCACATGACCCCCACCCCCAAACCATATCAATCTGTTTGTCTGGGATATCTCTCAGGTTGCTAAAGCACACACACCTAAATCCCTGACAAATTCCACCCATGAGAAAAATACTTGTAGTTTTTCAAGATGCTTTTATTTTTTGTTTATACCTTCTCTTTTTTTAAATTTTAATATCTCTGATTTCTTTATGACACATTCTGGAAATGTTTCAAAGCCATTTATATTTCATGCTGATTTTAGTCATTTTAATGTTCTGAGAAATGTCACAGTTTATATTAAAATTATATACTAAGATATGAGAACAGGGAGAGAAAGATGGAGGGAGAGAGAGAGAAATTAGGAAAAAAACTGAGAGCAACATTGATTAGAAAGATAGTCAGACACAAAGGTTGGAACTCTCCTACATCACTGAAATACTGTCAATACTGTCAGCTCACTACTTGGTATGCTGAAATACTCCTCTTCCTATCTTTCTAAACTAGGGAAGACTTCCTTTCACTTGCATTGGCAGCTATATATCTGTCAATGTTTTTGCTTTTTGGTTCATTGTTGAGTTAGAGCAGGTATGTACTTTTTGTCTCCTGGGCTAGTCACAGTGTAACTTGTGTTTGTTTTTTCCATCACAGTCTTCTCGATACAGTTCTACACACAATAGATTAACTAATGAAGGTCACAAAACACCATGAGGGCATAAGTTGCTAAGGCACAGAGACATAGACCCAAACAAGTGAGTCCCATGTAGGGGAGGGGGTACCAACCACATGCCATTCATCGATGCTCAGCTTTAATGAGCTTGTAAATTCTGTTTCTCTTGCTCTCTCTGCTCAAGCAGTGTGTGTGTGTAAGAGAATGTATAGCTTTAAAAAGTATATTTGCAGTAGACATCATAATCATGTTCTTAATTTATACAGCACAGTAACTTATAATTTTTTAGAGGATTATATCCACTGCTCTTTGTTTGTATTACTTTTCAGAATCATGCAAATGTTACTGACAGCTAAATAAAAACTGTTAAAGGAAGAAAAGGTCATCTGCACAATAGTTCCAAATGAAGCCTGATGTTTTGAAGGTGACCACTTGTAAGGTGGGGTCAATGTATACCCAAAATCTTCCTCTGGCTCAAAATGTATTATTTGATGTTCCTGCGACAGCTATCAACACCCGGGTATTGGAATGGAAGAAGCTACCCTTTAAGGCTAACACATAGGAGAACTATATTTTAAGTTAAAACGCTTTAATGCACAGGCATCTATTCACTTAGGTTCTGTCACTTTGCAAGACACTGAGAAAAACAGGAAATGGCATAAATTAAACTTTGGTTTTATTGATTGTAGTAGATGGAGGTCGAGGAAGACCTGAAACTAGGCGCACTGGTGTAGCAACCTGACTTGGGCGAAGTGCCCTAGTGAGGTGCACTGAAGAGCCAGGAACCAACTTTAACATTCTGGAAGCTTGGTGGTGGAGAGATAATGTATTTATTAGTATGACATTAAACTGCAAGTAACAAAATCCTGACTGTCAGTGGTTTAAACAAATAGGTATTTTTTAAATATATAAACAGAAGCCTTCAAGTAGGTAGTTGTAGGTATTGGTTCCACTGCACAAGAATGCCATCAGAGACCTAAGCTCTTCCTTTCTGCCTCACCAGCCATAGAATGTTGACTTTTACCTTCACAGTTGCTGTCTCATGGTCACAACTTGGCTATGACATCAGTGCTTTTAAGAGGCTGGAAGATGAAGAAAGTGCAGTACCAACCACATCTATCACCTTTTATAAGGAAAACAAAATCTTTGCCAAAAATCCCCAAAAGATTTCCATTTAAATCCCCTTGGATAAAACTATATTACATGTCCCACCCACTCCATACCAGTTACAAGGGAGACTGGGAAAGGGAGTTTTTAGCTGGGCATACTGCCACCTTAAACAAAACCAGGATTATTCTAGGTAAAAGAGGGAAATTGATCTTGGGCAGACAACAAGAAATGCTTGCCAAATAACAAAGAAAAGCTTTGGCCACTCTCATTCAGTTAAACCAATACACACTGGGCACCTACTAGGTGCCAAACATTGTGCCATGTGCTTTGATATCTGACTCTTGCCTCAGGCTATCCAAAATTCAAAGAATGAAGCTTCTTCACAGAGGTAAATAACCAAAACTTGTGTCTAACTAGATGTCAAGTTTTATTTTGTTCCTAGCCACCAAGCCACAGTAAGCTTTGAGAATGTAATTTCATCTAATCTTTCAGATAGATACTTTGGGGGCAGAGAATCAAACATCAGCTAACCCTCTCCATATAGTGACCTTCACAAAGAAAGGCCTTTGGATTTTAGTTATCAGGGTCATTTTTTTAAAACTGTGCATCAGTTGTTTTATGCATGCAAAGCCCTTTCTGTGTTTAAGTTGGATTTGTGCCTGGATGTACTGCAAATTGCTTTTTTTGAAGATGAACTGCAGAATAGGTTCCAGCTATGGACAGTAGTACAATGGCATAGGCACCTTTGGTGCCACCTAACCTACCCACAGTCTCCAATCCCACCCTACTTGCTAACTGGTCAGTACAAAGGACTTCTTATAATCCAAAAACAAGCTCTGAAAACCTCTGCCATTCAAAAAAGCAAATGCAAAATTATTAAGAGCTCTAAAATGATTTTATTAAGGGTTCATTCCTGGGGAGTCCCTCTAAGGAAAGATGAATAAATAGCTCTTAGAAAAGAAAGGATTTTGGCTACTTTGATGCAAATAGGACCAACCAGAGAATTCCTGCAGTTTACAACCCAAACTCAGTAACAATTTGTTTTTGGCAAAGGCAGAATGGAAAGGACATTGGGGAAGTGTGGAAGTGGCCAGTAGGATCACATTGCATGGACTCTTCAAGATCAACCTACCTACAGGCTGGCCAAACTATCTATAGGATGTGATTTGAGGACTAACTTCTTGCCTACAGGTTTTGTTTTCCTTGGCCTATCGGGGTGAAAGTTCCATTAATGTTGTTTCTTAAGGGCCTTCTGGTGACAGATGCATTCCATTCCTAGGGAAGGATGATATGTTATCTGGTATTAGTTTATCTGGTTGGCCCATGGGTACTCAGATGAGATCAGGGCCCCAAAGGTATGATACATAAAAGTGGTGCTTTTTTTGAGAGATAGGAAAGGATTGGTTTGTAGTTTAGGGCCCAGGTAGAACTCAGTGAGGTATCCCAGGAAGAAGTCCAGGATGGACCAAGAAGAGCAGGTCGCCACTGGACGCCTGGTGAGAGAGGAACAGGAACGTGGCAGAGCCCTGGAATGAGTCAGACAATCATGACATGTGTCCTTGAAAAGCTTCTGTTTGAATCAAGAGGTATATCTGGACTGGGGTATTTAGATCATTTCTTACTTTAAGCAGTGGGCAGTAAAGTGGTTAGTGCAGTGTCTTAAAGACACTTATAAAAGATCTCTAATAAATCCTAACCATAAAAGATTGCTTGAAAAAGTTTGAGGGGGAGGATATAGCTGATGAAAAGACAGAACTTCAGTGGAATAAATAAAAGTATTTGCTCCTACTCTAACATCAATGCATCCCTGTGCTTTTGCTTGCCATACCTGATATGAAATCCCAACATAACATCTCTATGGGTAAGAGACATTGGAACTGGTGAATGGGGAGGCTGACAACAACTTGTGGAATAGGATAAATAGAACAGTCCGGGAAAGCACATAGGAAGAATGAAAGAAGCAACTGAGGATAGAAGCAAGAAGGAGAAAGGGTGTCAAGAGATAAAGGAAAAATACATAAACAACAGACATTTAATATTAAAATAGTAATAACAGTAAAAACAATAGCCAATACTTATATAAGTCCTAGTATGTGACAAGCGCTGTTAGAAGCATTTCACATTCATTAACTCATTTAATATTCACAATAATCTTATGAAGTAGATTTAGTATATTATCTCATTTTTCAAACTAAAAAATGGAGGCATAAAGTCAAATTTTTATATTTATACAACAGAGACAAGTAATGAAGAAAAAGACTTAGTCCTGATATTATTTGATCTCTAAACTTTTCACTTACGCCACTAATACTGCATTTTAAGTCAGTTTAAGTCAGGTTTGCAACCTGACTTAAGGACTCCTTGCATCCAGAGTCCTTACTAATATTCTTTTTAAAAAAAATCTATTGGCAGTTTATCAGGGAAGAGGCACTGGTTTAAGTGCATTATATACATTATTTTATTTAATCCTGACAACTGAATGGGTTATGTACTGCTGTTATTATCCCTATTTTGAAAGTGAAGAAATGGAAGCACAGAGAATTTAAATAACTTGCCCAGAGTCATGCAGCTAATAGGTGGCAGAGCTGGGAGATAAATACCAGCAGTCTGATTCCATACTCTGTACTTGTTAACAACTTCCCTAATCATTGGTGGACAGACAAATGAAGGGGGTACCCCGTTCCCTGCAGAGTCCCCCTGGGTCACTGCAGATGAAAGAAATAAGTCATTCCAGACATTCTCAGTCTGCCAGGAAAAGGGGGTGGTTATTCCCTCTAGTGGAGAATGCCCCAAGCCCTTCTCTTGAAGTGGCTTTTATTGAGAAGGATGTGCACAGGGGTATACAGCATGCATGCAAAGCTCATCAATCAATGTCAAAAGGCGATGTTTACAGAAAACAGATAGAGATCATAGGTGACAATTGAAGGAACACAGAGATTTGCCTCAGGTCAGGGTCTGGTAGACAGGATGGCATCCATTCAGCCCGAAACCTGGGAAACTAATCACAGTCTATGCTCAACCCCAAACATCAGTACTCATTAACTCAAGGGCATTCTTAGCAAAGTAAGTTTCATAGGATTTAATGCATTCCTTTTCCAGGCCTAATTGTCTCCAGGAACCGCGTGATCCAGATTAGGGCTATATCTGCCTCTAGTATTGTTTCAAGCCCAAACCAGGTGGGTAGAGGAAAGCAGCCAAGAGATAAGACTTCTTTCAGATAGAATGAAGACTCCAGCCATGACAAAGCTGAGGGGTGAGGGTCTTTTGCCCCTTCTCCATGTCCCCAAAGTCCTTCCCTGCTCACTCCCCATGAGACTGTGCCTATCAAGTTGCCCCGACCATCAAGGGGTCTTACCCATCTTTGACTAACCAGCCATCCTCTGAGGTCAAGCAAGGTGATTTGAGGGAGGCAGGAGCTGCGTCCCTGCTGGGGGATGGGTTTTGTCTCCTCAGTGGCCTCTTTTCCCAAGGCCTCCTTGCTCAGCTCCAGCATTGGGGCCCTCTCGCCTGTTGACGAGGCTACAGTCCCTGAAACCAGGCAGGACAGTTCCCAACAGACAAATAGAAGTAAATGTCACCAGTCAGCAGTGAATGGCAAAAACTGAAGGCAGATGAGTTCCTTTTAATGAGTAACCTGGCAAAGTTATAGGCACCCTTTCATATTAAGAAATTAGTTGCTACACAGATGAGCATCTGTTTGGAGGCTCTTTAATCTTGGGAAGCTATTATTTCCGATACCTTTCATCCATGACTCTTTGCTGAGGAATCACTTGCCACTAATGAAGCTAACTCTAGGATTTCCTGTGCCCAAAGAAACACCCTTCTAAACAGGAAAAGGAAGAAGCCACAAAGGCATACAGGGTGGAGCAAAAGTAGGTTTGTCAGTTGTGAGTATGCAAAACACAGGGTTTATTCTTGAATTATTATTTTTTAATTATTGTATTATTTTCCATATAAAAACCTGTAAACCTACTTTCACCTCACCTTGTACATCTCTGTAGCTATGGCTGGGAATACTTCCTGGAACAGGAGACCAGTAGCATCACACCCTGGGAAGCACCATTTCAAGGTTCATGAGCCAGCATCATTTGAGAAAAGCCCATTTCTGTTTTTACATTCCTGCAGCCTCTCTCTATAATGGAGTCTCATATCAGCCTTAAGGCTTTCTGTCATTCCCTGTGAGCATTCGTTCTTCAAGCTTCATACAATTAATTGTTGTAGCTTCACTACAGAAGAAGGAATTGTGTGTATGCTTTCAGTGTTTTTGTTGTTTTATTTTTAATGTGCATGAAAGCCTGTCTTCTGGGATTGACCAAACAATGGTAGTCTATCCAACTGGGATTCAAACAGTTAAAGGCTATGAATGGCTTTCATTGTTTTCTTACAACTATTAGGAGGCGCCCTTGAAAATTCTCAGCTGATTTGTATCTGGGTATCTATTTCTGCATAAACACCATAAAATACTATGTTAAATACTTTTATACTAAAAACAAAACCAGAACTTAATCTTCACTTAAGAGGCAAACAATTTTTATGAGCCTTTGGGAATGGGACTTGTTTTCCATTCATTAAATGTCTTTAAATGTTTGTTAGTTCTCAGAGGTTGAATGATTAAAAGTATAGGAAATAACGTGAATTTAAAAAAAAATCAATCACTGCTTGTAGCTCTGTTCCAAAATATATGCTGCATGGCATAGTAGATCTTCTCCATGAGACTAGTTAATAACAAGCATTCTGCATATTTTATAATTATGTGCACTGCCAGCAGAGTTCAGTTGGATTTATTGTACATTTGAGTCCCCGGAATCAGAGTTGTGCCTCACAGCACCTATCATAACAAATGGCATAGAAGGTTCTTTATATCACAGGATGCTGAGTTGGATATTTAAATAGCATACCCAGAAAGTGTTCAGAGTTATGGTTACCATGAAAGAGGGGCACTATTCAAAGTACATTATAATTTAAGTGTCATGGCCCATAGCTGGAGCCAGATGCTCACTGAGTCCAAATTAGAATCTATAAGAAAGAGAACGAATAATTGTCTCAATAAAACCCAAGTTGGCTAGGAGCAGATTGATCAGAAACATTTTTTAGTTCTTATTGGGTTGTTTGCACATAGAATTTTTAGACATAAGAGCTAAATACCACATATTCACACAAAAGGCTCATATTACATATTTTTTTCAACCAAGGACATATTGGTGGAAGCATAGGAGAGGGTTCAATCTCCTAAACTTTTTTCCTATCTCTATCTTTTAAAATGTTAGAATGTGTCACTAAGATAAATGATATGTGGGTAGAGACCCTTTCTTTCTCTAACATAATAGGTATTCTGTAAGTGGAACAATATTTCTTCCACTTCCACCTTGAAATGAAGGAGAATGATCTTTGGTTTTCTATCATATATGTAGGAAGTTTGAAGAAAAATTTTTGATTTAAATGTGTGCAAAATAATGACTAATGCTACCTTCACTTTATATACCATTTTTGTTTGTCAGCCTATCATCCTCAGATAAGTTCCTTGGTTCTGACCACTAAGGTTGGTATGATTAACTGCGCTTTGGCAGGCTTGGAAAGGTGGGGCAATTTATCCAAGGTCCCACAACTAGGTCAATACAGGGGATGGACTAGATTGCAAGTCTTGTGACTTCCAACACAATGTTCTTACTACTGAACTGTGCGGCATCTAGCCTGTGCTGCTGCTACTTAATTTACTTTGAGAATAGTATGTAAATAAATGTTTCAGATATTGTTTTCTTACCCTGTGCTCATGAATCAACCAGTCCATCTCCCTCTCCTGTTACCAGCACCCTCCTCATCTCTTATCCTACCTCCACAAACCATTTGAAAGCCTGTCTCCTGCCACTATTCAAGAGGCTGAAACATTAATATCACTTAACTTGGATTTGTGATAAATTATACTATGTTCCCACAGAAATTACTTTGACATAAACAATTACTACAATAATAAATAGTGAGATACATTGTTAAGCACAATCAGCAAATCTAAGTAGCCTTAATTGGCATTACTCATTCTTGCACACAAATAAATAATTATATTACTTTCCTTTCGAATTTCAATTTGGACATGCAAAGTCCACTTAATTCACTAGAGCAGAAAGTGAAAGCTTTACCAAAGTTGACAATCCGTATGGCAATGTGTAGCCTACACCTTAATCTCATCTTCATATTGTCCACAGTAACTGTTAGAACAAAATTTTGTATTAATAAGGTTTTTAATGAGGACTTGTTAAATGAATGGCTGTTCATGACCAGTCTCAAATTTCCATATTATTGTTTATTCTTTTTTAAAAGATTTTTTTAATTTATTTTTAAAGAGAGGGGAAGGGAGAGAGAAAAAGAGGGAGAGAAACATCAATGTGTGATTGCCTCTCGCGCCCCCTACTGGGGACCTGGCCTGCAACCCAGGCATGTGCCCTGACTGGGAATTGAACTGGAGACCTTTTGGTTCGCAGGCCAGCGTTCAGTCCACTGAGCCATGCCAGCCAGGGTTATTGTTTATTCTATGAGAATAAAATGCAGGATCTATGTTTGTCATTTAACTAACTGAACAAGTCATAAAAACCATGCAGTGGTTTTCAGAGAAGTATTTTCATCTTAGTAGGAATGCTTAGATCTCCCTAGTTAAGGACTGTCCAGAGAAGTAAAACCATGGTTTGGGTGACAATGTACTGTACACAGAAAAGGATATTGAGGTGAATTAAAATGTATAATTCATCCAGTAGGATATCCACTGAGAGTCATTTGTGATCCATTTATCAGAATCACATGCTTTACTATTTAAACATGTCAAGGAACCAGGCATCTGGGAAGGCAGTGTGGTTGAAAGTCCCTTTTTTCCCCTCAGATTTTTTTCTGTGTTTCATGCTTTGCAGTTACTTATTTCAGCCAAGGACACTACCAGTCTAGTGCCACTCTTTGCTATAAGGCCATGTTCTTTAGCCCTACAATCTCAGCTACTTGACCCTGACTTCCATCTTCCATGTCCTAGTAGCATCCTGGATTGACTTCAGGTACTTCCTCTGTGGGAAGGACCTCCCACAACACAAGAGTCACCAGTTTTAGTGCTAAGCCCAAAAATACAATGAAGACATACCATGCATCTGCCCTAGTTTCAGATTCCAAAATAACATTCAACTATCTTTTTATAGTAAAATCTCAGTCAGTTAATCAGAGTCTGATGGGTCAGAACCTTCAAATAGCCATAATTTCTACGCAGATTTTTTAGGAGAGAAGGAAGTTATTTTTTTAAAGAGCAAGTGATATCAAAGATTTAGTAAAAGTGACAATTTATTGGCCTGTTCCAGGGTCAGTATACATTTGGCCAACTAATTCTATTTTCAACTCCCACAATTCTAAGCAATGAACACCTATGTTCAGAATGATGACCCTGAGATACTGCAAAATCTTTGAACACCAAATATATTCACTTGGTTATATTTATAAAGAAAAAAGTAGAATTACCTGTGTTAGAGAGATATTTTCAACAACATTTGAATAACAACAAGGAGTTTCTGTTAAGCACTCAAGTACCTAGAAAATTCCACACATGTTCTTGAAGACATGGCTCCCCTCCCCTTCCTTTACAATTCTCTGAGCATGCCACATTCCACTCTGGCCCTCAGTGTATGCATCCATAAAATTTAAAAAATTAGATTAGATGATGCCTAAGGTCCCTTTCCATTCTGATATTCTACTATTGTGTCATCTCTATGATTTTTTGTATGACCTCTATATTTTTGTCATTATGCATAGTCATAGTAGGCCCTACCTCAGAGAAAAATAGTTCCTCCAAGTCTCCGTCTCTCATTCAGTGACTTTGAGGTTCCAAAGGCCAGGGAGGCAGTCTCAAGACTATTAGCCCAAGTTGATTAAGAGCAGAGGTTTTGCTGATGCCATCTGTGAAAGGCTAGCAGAGTCCCTTTGAGGACTGTCCTCAAGAGGGATGATTAAGTCAACTCCCATGTACAATAAGAACAGAAGTCCATCTGACCAGCATAGAATTATTAAAGAATTAAATGAAGAAAAGTTTGGCAACTGCTTCCAAGAAGGTACACTGGCCTGGAGCTAGTTTGAAATTGTTTGTGTTATTAATTGAAGAGCAAGAAGAGAGTCTTGAAATAAATCAGATAGAAATAAATAAAGAGATGATGTTACTGTCAATGATGCTGCAGGCAATCTTGGAATTTGTTGGCAGTCTTAACAAAAATGCCGTATCTTAAGGTTTTCTCTGCCAACTCTTAGCATGTTCAAAATGCACTTCTGGTCCTCCGTCTTCCAAATGATGATAATATAAAGCTTCAATGACAAAAAAGAAAACCTTGGAAGCACTATAATGTTAAGGATTTCTGAGGACATAACTCACTGCCAAAATAAATCTAGCACCTGTATATTCCCTCTCACAAGAAAAACCTGCTCTAAAAGCTCTCATGAGGCACAGTCATCAAACTTGAGACTTAGGCTTCTAAGAGTCTAAGAAAAATTTACTTTCAAATTAAGTTTATATCGGATGACCTGATTTTGAACCTACACCCACACAAACACAAAGTAAATCTCTGCTGCCAATTCTGACTACTGGAGGGTAACTTGTTCCACTTAATAAAGGGTGTGATGCTAAGACTTAGGAATTAACAAAACAAAGAAAATAAAACAAGACCAAGAAATTAGAAAAAGACTACATGACCACTATATTTTCTGTATAAGTTATATATTCCAATATATAGACTTTCTACATAGATCCTATCACTCTGCTATACTTCTTATACCAAAAATAAACACTGAGAGACTTCTGAATACTCGTCTTCTGTATTATCCTTGCCCAATTATGGGCTTTAGTTACCCACAATACCAATACTCCTTTTGAGTTTGACTTTTAATATTCATTTTTCTTAATTACTTTTACCCCCACATCTCAAACGTCCTCTATTTACTTTCCATTCATCTTTAAAACTGACAAACACCTTATCTGCACTAGGGAAGATTTGGAGAAGGGCAATTCTCCTTGGGTGAATATTTTTTAAAGTCTAAGAGATGAGCATGGAGAGAGTGGTGAGACAAAATGCACCAGAGATATGTGTATGTATAAGATAAATATAAAAGTATCAGGCCTTCATATTTAAATTCACTCCCATATTATGCAAACACATGTTCAATGATGAAGTATTATAAAGGATTCAAAAAACAAATAATTTAACCTTATCCATTATTTGGTACTATTCACACCTTGGTCCTCTGTCCCTATTGCAAATAATCAAGAAGAGTTCATTTTAAAGAGCAACTGCATGGGATCATGGAGACGGGAGCCTGGGGGAAGCAGGAATGGATAGACTAAATGGTCTATTGAGACCTCTATCACTCTGTTAGGAGTCATTGATGTTAATGTTCTTGGACCATTCTGTATGAATAAGGCAATTGTAACAGATCCACAGATTGATCATTCAACTATCTGAGGTCTGTTTTGAAATATGGACCTTAATTTCTTTCTTTATTCATCCCTTGGGTATGTGGATAATTCAAAGGCAAGTACCAGACATATCTGTTGGGTATGTCTAGTTAATTGGCCAGTTTGATCTTTAATACTGTACAGTTGCTACTCTAGCTTTGTCTGAGGCTTTGTATTTCCGTTTATGTCACCAAATCGTAAATTGACCAGATATCATACATCAAATACAAGGCTGAGGGATCAGAACAACTGATTTTTGTTGCTGTGTCCCAAACACGCTCTTTTCTAGTAAGAAGAACGTATAAACTAACATTTAGTGAACACCTACTATGTGCCGAACACTGTGCTAAAAAATTTCACATACATCATCTAAAACATGTTCTAGATTAGGAGCAGGGTTGATCTAGTCAGAGAATGGATGGTGGATAGAAGTAGAGGAAGAGGAAAGTGTCGCATCTGGGAAGCAATAAATCCGACAACAAAATATTATCCAAAAAGTACCAGCAGAATACCAGAAGAATTTACCTCACATAAAGATACCAATATCCTCAGCCAGCTGAAGATAAGATATCAAGAGACTCAGAGGATAGTGCATATCTTTACAAATGGTCACAACAGCAATATTTCTCCAAGCTACATTGAGCTTGCTTGGCACTACAGAGTAGGGAATCTTGGGGTTGGACCAACAAACACATTTGTACCCATCCTGCTGTGTTCACATATCTGCTACCTCTAGATAACCCTCTCTCTGCCCCTGGGGCACAGGCTGATCACACACCATTTCCTGAAAAGAATTATCCTCTGTCTTGCTCTGGGGACTTTGGCAGAAGTTTGGGGAGGATGTTTTGTGTATCCTCTGGCATTCAAGTGACAAGCTAATGCCCAAAGCTTGGAGCCAGGGGAGATTTGTCCAAGAGTCTGACCTAGAAGGGTGATCATTTTGCTTCTTTTCTAATTAGGATAATTAACCTCTCCTGTCTGTTCATTCTAGTTCAATCCAAAAAGCTCAAATTAAAATGGCACAGGGGGCTGTCAGGCCTTAGGGACAGGAAATAGTTTATGAGCTCTTCATCTCCAATGTAACCACCATCAAGGCAAAATAAGAATAAAGTTCTCACAGCACCTTCACCCTTAAAACAACCTTGGGATGCCTTGAGGATCAACTTCAAATTTTCATCAAGGTAAATATTCCATCAGTTCTACATAGAACTTGCTGGCTAAATTGGGGTCGGGGTATGTGGGGAAGGCACATACTATTAGGATAGTATTTCTATTTATTGTCATATTGGCTTTGTGGTTGGTTCAAGAAGAACAAAAAACTGGATCGCTTCAAGTTGGAAGAATTTGATGTGGGATTTATGGAATTGATTCTCTGGCAAAAACCACTGGAGGCAAAACGCAGAGTATTTCAAAAACTAGAATCAAATACTATAATATCATGTAGGACAAAGATACAACTGAGGGGTAACAATACTGTAGTTCTTCCTCTTGTGGTTTTGACTCTCCATTCTCCACATCTGAGCAGATTTGAGAGTTTCTCATCAGCTATCTACAGTTTCCATGCTGCTTAGGCAGACAGGACTGGGTACAGTCTTTTGGATCTTTAGTTCCTCCTTACCACAGGATCCAGTCCAAGGTTTTCCCTACATGCAGTCCTGAATACCTGTACAGGGAGCCACGATATACTACGGTTTCCCTGACAAGTATTTTTGGCGTTCCTTGTGAACTTCTATGGCTGATCAGAAAGGCAAGACAACAGAGTAATAAATATGATTAGTCTGCCTGTTTTGACTGAGTACTAAAGAGGTCCTTCAAGCCCACTAATGTTAGAATTTTTCATGAGCCTGTCTTGATTGAAGCCTTGGAATATCCCCAGTAGCTTGACACCCTGACTCACTACTCAGTATGTTGTAGAACCACCAGCATAAATAGCTCATTCAACATGTTGTCTGGAGGCTTGTCCTGGGCCTAGGTTGAGCAAATGAGTCACTCTCTATTTTGTCTATTCATGCCCTGGTCCCCTCCTAGCCTTACACTGATTTCTTCCCAACCATCGACTGAAGCCTGGACTTTCCCTCCTTCTGAATCACCCACTGTGTTAACTGGACAAACTGTGTTAACTGGTTCTCAGTAGATATTTAGTAATGAACAGACTAGTGCTTCTTAAATTCAGATGTGCTATGAACTGCCTGGGAAGCTTGTTAAAATGCAGGTTTCTTTCATTTAGGCCTGGGGTGGAACCTGACAGTACATTTGTAATAAGCATCTTTGGTGTTGCTAATGTCACTGGTTCATGGACCATACTTTAAGTAGCATAAGTGTCTGGTACAGCATCTTAAGTATCTTCTTCTATAATTGGTAAATTAATCCAGGGGCCACACTTAAAGCAGCAAGAAAAACACCATCTTTCTGAATGAGTTAAATCCAACTGTGCTGCTCAGAGTGAGAGATTGTGACACATCAACCTCTCTTCTTAGCAATTCACAATAGTATCCTTTTATATGGAGGCTAAAATAATTCTTTAGCGTAACCAGAGCTGTGCAGAGGGTGTGGTAAATGTGGACCTTGGCATAGACTATCTTTCTTGGAATCTGGGTTACTTGAATAAGCCTTCCTGGGCACCTGCTCTGCTTCCTGAAGCCAGTCATGCAGGCCAAACTCATTTTGAGTCCAGCCACTTCATTCATCGAATCCACTTTCACAGCGGCTCTGGATGGCTGCTACTGCCACATCACTCATGCTGTGATCTGCATCAGTGGCTAAGACAACGAAAGCAACTACATCATCCAAGGCACAATCCATTTATTTCATGCTGGAAAAAACAACCTTCTATCCAAGTGGGGCCAGCTAAGCTGGGCAGTTGCCACAGCTTTAAAGTTATAAAAAAAATTATGCCCATTTCACTATCTAGCTCCTCAGTGGAGAGCAATATACCCCTTAAGAAGGCCCCAGATGTCATTAGTACATCAGAGCTGTGTTGAACAGAGTATGCCCATTTCTCTTCTGAGGTGCAAAGTGTATAACATGTGGGGTTGTTAAAACATAAATTTGCTGGAAAAATTTACTGTCTTGTTTCTTTTCTATAATAATTCCTGAACCTTTTCTCTTTAACATTGCTGTTGATTGTGTTCTTTGCTCAAAATAAAAATTAAAGAACATTTATATTTGGTTTAGAGGATGTGCTGTTGCATTCATATTTGCAGAGCTAAACATCACAGATGGGAAAGTTCCCCCCCCAAAAAAAATTCCAGACCATTATGGTTATGTGATTTTGATCAAAAATATAAACATGTTTTATGACCTGGGGGTGTTGTAAAACAGTGTTTTAAAACACACTGGCAAATTTAAGGTGGTTTTCAAAGTAGACCTATTTAGGAATTCAAAATAGTCCCACACCTGCACTTCTCGGGGGGCTGCATGGGAACAAATCTTGCTGGACTGGCCCATTTCTTTAGTGGTGTCTCCCATCTAAAGAAATATTTGTCATTAATTGTTTCTTTCTTGTCCACTGCCCCTGCCATCTTAAACTGCTTACTTAGCTCTCCTGGAGAGTTTAATAAATATTTCCATCTGCACAGGACCCTACAACTCCACCTTTCCTTCAAAATGATATGTAAGACAAAGCGCATTGGCCAGTGGGATCATATTTCCAGCCAAGAGGAACTTGCTTAGCCATTTTAAGTTCTGTCACTGAGCATTTTGCATGAATGAGCACAGAAGCTTTTGGCTCATGGTCAACTAGTCCCTCCACTAACCCAATCATTATGATGACTAGCTACCTGGATCCTAATTAGATTCATTTTATTCAAATAAATTCCTAGCCAGTGCAGTTTCCCAGTAGTCCATCCCTGTAGTAGGCGTCCTAACTCTAAGTGACTCAGGGCTCTCACTCTATAAACCTTCCAAATTCTAGCTTGCTGAAGCACTCTTAAATTCAGTCATAGCTCAGTTGGGTACATCCTCTGGCTGAATTAAGCCAAGGCCAAGACTTTGATGACTGCCAGGGCCAATTAGGTTCCTTCTAGTCCACACATCTAGAGTTTTTTTTCTTCATCTTGGACAGCCAACCTTCTTAGTAATCTGTACCATTGGTGGTAAAGGAGACTGGGCCAAATGGTGGGGCTGGCCTTATTTACATATCTTCACTTTATTCCCATACTTGTAGACAAAGTGTCAGTTTCCAAGTAAAACACTAATATGAACAATGAGGGTTAGCAGAAATTTTTAGAAAGATGTTTTCTCTATCTTTTCCTCTTTCACATTATCCTGCTTTTTATTTAAGCCCTGGCCTCCATTCGTCTATTATCAGAACAGAATGTTCTTGATACACCCTCCAAACCCTATCTGACAGTACCTATTTATACAATCCTTAAGGGATCCCTCAAAATAGAATATTGAAGAAACCAAGTTCCAGAATTGGAAAAGAACAACCATAAGTTTACCCAGTTTAATAAGCCCCTCGAGACCTTCCTCGAAGGTAAATCCTAGATTCTAAGCAATTTGAAACATTTATAATACCTCCTTTGAATTTTATCCCATGGGCAAATAAAAAAACTTTTTAAGGTTTTTTTAGAATGAGCATGACTATTATATAATCAAAAGAGTGACAAAGCTAAACATGGTGTTTGTGAGCAGCTGGGATAGAAAAGAAAGGACTGTTGCAGTAGCCCAATTACCAATAATAAATTTAAAAGAGCTGATAGTAATGGGAATGCAAAGAAAGAGAAAGACAGAAAATATGGATTAATTTGACTTCATGTTTGCGTAGAGCAATGGAAGAGTCAAAGACAATGTTCAGATTTGGTAACTAGGAAATTTGACAGAAACAGGGAAGTCAGAAAAAAAACCCAGCTGCTTTGGAATCAGGAGGCAACTGAGACAATGCGAGACATACATAAGGACACAAGCAATGATAAAACTTGCCCAGTCTGGTAATTCCAGCTCAACTCCAGAGATAATGATTAACTGATGAGAGATAGGCCATTATCCAGAGAATCCTGACTGCGTTTCTGTTAAGCATTCACTTATAGTTGATTGCACAGAATGCATCTTAGTGGGCCAGAAAAATCCTGGGGTGTTTTCAGATAATGAAACAACAGTATGGTCTAGATCCTTCCCTGTCATGGAGAAACACATAGAAAAATATATGATGCCATCTTTCCTGGGCAACTGCACATACCAGAATAATTTTAGCCAATGATGATGACAAAGAGCATGAGCTTGGAAGCCAGTCCTGGGTGTAGATCCCAGCTCCAAAAGATGCTAGTCATGTGCCTTTATTCATAAACATGTCCCTCTATGGGGCTCAATTTCCTCATCTGTTAATTGGAGATAACGATGTATGCTTAGGATTGTTGGGAGAATTAAATGCGATAATGTATCTAAAGGCTTAGCATAGTGTGCAGCCCAAAGATGCATTCAATAAATATTAGTTTACACTCCTATCTCAAACTTGACAGTGAAAGGAAAAGCAGTTAAATTTAAAATGCGAAGGATGAAAAATTTATACACAACAATACAAAAGAAGAATCTTATTCCAACAGTGATTTAAAGATGGCATACAACCATAACTCCTGAGAGATTGTGGCCACCGTCTGTAGGTTAAAATTCTCAGGCTAATTAAGAATTGGTTTGAGAGCTTGGAAACTTCATTTCCCACCATCTCAATTGGGGTGATCTGTTTGGTGAGATTTGTTTGGAACTAAGTTTTAATGAATGAGAGGTTTATGGGATGGGATGATGCTTTTCCACCTGTGGAGGGCAGCCAAAGTAAATCACTAGAGATTGAAGATGCTAGAGCAGGCTGTGCCACGGCCAAGGACTGTGTGATTAGGCAGAAAGAGCCAAGCCATGGGCTTCAAAGACTGTGTGCTTTAGAGTGAGCTCCATTACCAAATGGGAGTCCCAGCTAGACTTGAGGAAAAAAGATATGCTCTAATACACAAACTTGTTTGTGGACTAGCTGGCTCCTCCATGCAAAGGTATTAAAGGAAGTCACAGAAGTCTTGAAGGCAAAGCTACAAGGGGTATTCATCAAGATTTCTTGTTGGATTTTAACTTTTACTCAATGCCAAAATGGATCTTTATTCATAAAGCACAACAGAAGTATAATTTTTCATTCATATCAAAAGTTAATACAAGAAAAGGGTTGTTGGTCATGATCAGGTTGGGACCTACCACTGGGTAAACCATTTTCTCTCTCTGACTTCAGTTTCTCATTTGTGCAATGAAGAGATTGGGACCATCATTAAATTTTGGTTATCATATTTGAGAATTCCAAGGCACACAGTAGAACTCTGTCCATCTCAGACAACCTAATTTCTCTGCAACTCAGGCAAGGTTCAGCCACTCTTCCTAGAGCTCAAGACCTGAACAAGATGAAACATGAGCCTGTAACCTTCTTGCATGCTGCCGAATCCATTCTCATGTCCTCATTGGAAAACCTCGATTGAAAGAAAACAACTAATCAAAGTGTTTTGATCTTAGTGGTGTTTTCATGTGTGTGTGTGCGTTTTTTTAGCATGGGGAACACATGAAAATTCTTATTTACCTTGTAAGTTTTGCACATTCTACTTCGAGTGTTTCCTAAGCAGTTTTTAGACCACAGAATTAAGTGAAGAGAACTTCTTTCCTCAAGGAAAAGCAGGTTCTCCGTTGTCCTAAGGACTATATCTTTGACCCCTCTGTATTCTCTAGGCAAAGGCTTACACTTAATATTACTTTTGAGAGCCTTCCAACAGTATCAGAATCAAGAAGTGTTAGCATTCCTGCAGACAGAGAAAGCCACAGACCTTTGTAATCATGCCCAGACCCCTTTCATCCCTGATATAAACTCCCTCCCCACTTTCCACCCCCTTTTCTTTTTCCTGGCAGCCATTATTCATACCTCACCCCCAAAGCTCACAAATGTTAAGAAGTTTGACTTGGACTTGCTTTCTCAAAATTGAGGATGCTGAAGAATGTTTCCAGATAAGTCACTTTCCTAAAGAGAACACTTTAGCTTAATGAAACACAAGCAAATATTTTCTGAGCTCAAGTCCCACCTCGGTCAATCCACTTTACTGCTCCATAGGCATGGGCTACAATGTAAACTACTGTGTACAAAAGGAAGCCCAGGATATGGATGATCAATGCAAAATATACCCATTTCTGGGAACTGATTCAAAGTTCATCCCCTGCTGGAGGAGGGATAGCAGGGTGAAAGGTCATCTTAACTGTGCCCACTAGGTTCTATTTGGAATAAATTGGACCTGAGAAGAAGACATACTATGGGTGATATGTATCTCTTCTTCCTCCAACTTGTGAGTCTGTTTTAAAATCATGCATAAAGCCTTCCCCCTACCTCCACACAACAAGAGTTGGCAGTGCATTTTTTCTGTAGTTGAAATCTGTAGTCAACTCTCTCTCCCTCAGGTGCCCATAAAGTGCCTGCTAATACCCAAGCCACTCACCACTTGCTTGGCTAGGAGACTCAGTCATATGATCAGTGTTGGGAATTACTAATTTTAAGGAGATTAAAAGCTAAGTGAGGAAATTATTCCAGAAACCAAGTTAATAGGCCTGATCAGTCATCACATGACATCTATTTAGTGGACATCAGTCCACAGAGCAACTTTGACATGTCTGGAACTCCCTGTATATTCAATTTTATGTAGTCCATCCCAGAATAATTATGTGGATAACCAACAGAAACACAAAGGATTTATGCACATGCACTGTAGTATCCCCTTTAATCCAAACTCCAGTTGCTTTCAGTTGTTTTCATTTTTTTAATATCAAACTTTGTATAGTTGAGGATCAGAAGACTTTCCTATTCTGCTTTTCCCAGACGTTAAGCAAATCTACTCCAGATGGTCTTCTAAATTTCCTTTCAGCTGATAATGCAAGTTTACTTTCACTCAACAAAATCTACATACCTGTTTGGGCATACTTTCTCAGCTTATGGAGGAGAACGGAGCTATGTAATTCACTAGCAGGGAGATAAAGTTCACAATGAAGAACAGGATGAAAGAGAGAAATGGAAAGGCCAGCTTCAGAGCCAACTTTAAACTTGACGAGTAGTCAGGAGTTGCCTCCTCAAGTGGGACATTTGGATAACCAGAATACTTCAAAGTGCCAAACAATGCTCTCCTACTTACTGTTATCTCCAGTTTCTGCATGAGAGTTTGTCCCTTTACTTTAAGTCATGGAGGGAGTCACAGTTTAAACATAATAGAAAGTCATAACAGTCTAGGATAAGTACAAGGTTTGATTTAGAGTGGGGAAGAATTTGTATTGAAGGAAAGGACACAACCAGAACACCAGGGGTACCTCCTTCTGTCCACTGACTTCACAAATTAACTAAAGTCCCATCTTTTTTTCTTTTTTGTATTGTTCAAGTACAGTTGTCTCCATTTTACTACCACCTGTTTCCCCCACCTCCCACCCTCTATCCTACCCCTCTTTGTCTTGTCCATAGATCCTTTATACATGTTCCTTGACGACCCTTCCTCTTCTTCCCCGCCCCCCCCCCGTTATCTCCCTCCTCCTTCCCCTCTGGTTACTGTGAGGTTGTTCTTTATTTCAATGTCTCCAGTTATATTTAAATAAGCCAGGCAGTGAAAGACAAATACCATATGATCTCACCTATAAGTGGAACCTAATCAACAAAACAAGTAAGGTCCCATTTTAATAATGGTGCTGTAAAGAAGAGAAGATTTGCAGAGGTTCTGCTCCTAATAAAGGGAAACTTTTAACAAAAACAATGATTAGGAATAAAGGCCTTAGGGAAATCTTAAATTTGCTCAGGGTAAATTGGGCTGGGTGTGAGTGAATATTTGTTTTTATCCTGTTCCATAAAATCCACAGACAGACATCCATATTGCAAACACACAAGAGTTCTCAATCTTCCCATATCAAACACCTCATATACAGAAATGTTTCTTCATTAGCACCTCAAATGTAGACAATCACTATTTTGATTTTAGTGGAAACTAAATATGTTTAAATCAAGTTAAAATGAAAACAAATAACAAACCAACAAAATGTGGATTCAAATATGCTATGGGAATCTTTCCATTAAATTATTTTTTAAACAAAAGTACACCTTGTAACATAAATACTCATATCCTGAAGTATTGGATTTGAGTTCAGATTTTAGAGTATCAAGTTTCTTAGATGTGGCAAAATATAACATGAAATAGCTGAATGGGGCTTATCATCTCTCTCTTTCCTCTGCCTCTATTTTTCTGCTCTTCACCTGTTTCAGAAACCACCTTCACATTTTATATTCAGCTTCCTCCAATCCCTTACTTTGTCATGATATACAAGAGAAATTTGTCTGAAATTCCATAGAGACTAAAGAAGTGAGAAGTAGAGAGAGTGGTTCACATAAGGTTTGGGTTTAAAGCCCAGATGAGCACTAGAATAATTGCAGAAGAAAAATTTTCATTTGCCTTCTAAATCTCATGACTTTTTGAGGAACAAGAATATTAATTTCATAAAATGTTTAACTTCTGTACATCAGAATGTGTCACAAACAACATTAAATATCAAGTAAACTGAATTAAAATATGTGACATATGTCACAGGCACAATATCATTGATATATAAAGGCTCTTATAAATCAATAACAAAGATATTTATATCACAGTAAAAGTGTGGATGAAGGAAACAAACAGAATTCTCAAAATAAGGAGTAAACATGAATACAAAAGTGGAAAAAGTTATTAACTTTACTAATAATCAAAGAAATGCTAATAAAAAAGAGTCTTTTTATATCCTCCTGTCAAATGGCCAAATATATTTTCCAGTGCTAGCAAACAGGTAGAGAGACAAGTACTCTTTTATTCTGCTGACGGGAACATAAAGTGGTACAACCTTTCTGGAGGGCAATTTGGCAATATATATCAAAAGCCTTAAAAATGTCTATAAATGTCTGGTCTGATATTCATATATCCAGACATTTATCCTATGGAAATAATTAGAGATACTGTATGAGTGCTATTATCACAGCATCATTCAAAATAAATGTTCATTTGGGGAATGGTTATATAAATTACAGCATATTTTTAAGATGAAATATTATGTATCCATTAATATCATGTTTGAAAAATTTTAATAACCTAAGGAAGTATTCAAGATATGATGCTAGATTTTTAAAGACAGGACACAAATAGTACAATCCATTTTACTAAAATAAAAAGCATGTAACATATCTTTATAAAATAGAATGGAAAGAAATACATTGAATGTTAACAGTGGTTATCCAGAAGAAAAGAGCTACCTATACTTTTATTTTTTATAGTTTTTGTGTCTTCTCAAATGTCTAATAAATGAGCACATATTAATTTATACTTAAAAAGAAACATGCAGATGCCATGTCAAAAGAAGAAAGCCATTTGTAAAGTGATTTGTGTACATTAGGGTCTGCTTCCCACAAAATCAATGTTCCCAGATTCCTCATGCACCCCAGAAGAAACAATTTGTAACCCTGACCTGTCCTTCCCCACTTGCCTCTGTGCTTTTGTTTGCTTATTTCTAGATGGTATATAACCTTTCTTGAATCACACTTTTCTCACCCAGAACCTTTCTGCCAATCAGGAAGGCCACCTCAAAAAACCAATCTGCTTCTATATACCTCATTTGTATTGTGTAGCCATTAGAATGGGTCAGGGGTTCTCAACCCTGATTATATATGAGAATCACCCAAGGAGTTTAAGATAAAACAAAGCCCAGAAATCACTTCCAGTGATTCTAATTTAATTGGTCTGGAATGAGCTTGAACATTAATTTTTTTTTCCACAAAATATTAGAAACTTAAAAATTTATTTTTTTAATTTTTATTTTTTGTTCAAATACATTTGTCTCTGCCTTCCCACCACCACTTTCCCCTGCTCGCCTCCCCCACCTCCCTTCCTCAACCCTCCCCCACTTTGGCTTTGTCCATGGGTCCTTTATACATGTTCCTTGACCCTTCCCTTCCTTTTCCCTCCCCCTCCCTCCTTCCTTCCCTCTTGACTCTGTTGGTTTCTTTTTTCTTTCAATGTTACTGGTTATATTTTCCTTGCTTGTTTGTTTGTTGGTTTAGGTTCCACTTATAGGTGAGATCATATGGTATCTGTCTTTCGCCCCCTGGCTTATTTCACTTAGCATAATGTGACCCAGTTCCATCCATGCTGTCACGAAGGGTAGAAGCTCTTTCTTTCTTTCTGCTGCGTAATATTCCATTGTGTAAATGTACCATAGTTTTTTGATCCACTCATCTACTCATGGGCATTTAGGTTGTTTCCAATACTTGGCTATTGTCAATTGTTTTTTTAAAGCTCCCCAAGGTGATTATCATGTACAACCAGAGTTGAGAACCACAGAGGTAAGTGAAAATGCAGAAAAATAAATTAATGCTTTTTACATATGAGTTCAGTTGAATAACATAGGCAGGATGGATACTAATTCCCTTTTGGGGACCTGTTTTACACTGGCACCTGAAACACCCACAACTACCAGCTGTTCATTTGTTAAATGTCATAGCTTAAAGTTCATAAAGCACATCATCAACTTCCACATTCATCATCTGAATGAGCCCATTGGGTGGAAAGACCCCAAAACAATGTTCAACATCCTCTTTTCCTGTCCTTGCAAACTAGCTTATGTTAAGGTCACTGCTAAAATGCAACTGTGTTAGCTGGAAGAGTAACACATTAAGCCATTAGCCATTCTTATGCTGGCACCTGGAAGATGACAGACTGCTAAAAGAATAGAACATAGGACAGGGAAGTGTTGATGTGTGGAAGGAGGAAAGAAAAAGAAAGAAGTGGTCATGGTAGGTCTAGCCGGGGTATTGAGTAGATAGGGAACATCACGATCTTATGTAGCATCAAGAAAATGAAAAGGTACACAAAAAGACAAGCTCTGTCCAGTTTATAACATTGCCAAGGGGCAGCCTGAAATGAGACTTGTAAAGTAAGCTGGGCAGCACGAAGTTCTTGAAAGAGCACTAAATTGGAAGTAAAGAGACTTGTTTTCAGGGCAGGGACTAGAGTGAGGCAAATAACACTCAGAAAGTACTTTCTTGAGGGGGTGGGGGAAGTGGGGAGATGTTAGTTAAAAGGGTAAAAAGTTTCAGTCATACAAGGTGAAGGCATTCTGGAGATCTAATGTACAGCATGGTGACTACTATACAATAATATATTGTACACTTGAAATTTACTAAGGGAAAATACTAAGTGTTCTCACCACAAAAAAAGAAATAAAATAATAACCATATGAGGTGATGGAGACATTCATTAACTTCATCGTGTTGATCATTTCACAATGTATACGCATATGAAAATATCAAAGTGTACACTTAAACTATATACAATTCCATTGTGTCAATTATATATCAATACAGTTGGAAAAAAAAGATAAACAAAAGAATTTTGTACCCTAGGTGCTTCTCTTGCCTCACCTTAGTCCTGGCGCTGCTTCCTTAGTCTTGCATCTGACTCTAAACTAGCATATGATTTTTTTATTTTAATTTATTTTTTCATTTTTTTCTTTTTTTTTTTAATTAATTTATTTACTTTTTAAATACATTTGTCTCTGCCTTCCCCCCACCTCTTTCCCTTGCTCCCTCCCTCCTTCCCTCCCTCAGCTCTTCCCCTTTTTGGTTTTGTCCATGAGTCTTTGCTATATGTTTCTTGACTTTCCCCTTCCCTTCCTTGTCCCCTCCCTCCCTCCCTCCTTCCCTCTTGTCTCTGTTAATTTCTTTTCCTTTCAGTGTTGCTGGTCTAATTTTTCTTGCACCTTTGTATTGTTGGTTAGGTTCCACTTATAGGTAAGATCATATGGTATTTGTCTTTCGCCACCTGGCTTATTTCGCTTAGCATAATGCTCTCCAGTTCCATCCATGCTGTCACGAAGTTTAGTAGTTCTTTTTTTCTTTCTGCTGCGTAGTATTCCATTCTGTATATGTACCATAATTTTTTGATCCAATCATCTACTGATGGGCATTTAGGTTGCTTCCAACACTTGGCTATTGTAAATTGTGCTGCTATGAACATTGGGGTGCATAAGTTCCTTTGTATTGGCGTTTTGGTGTTCTTAGGGTATAGTCCCAGCAGGGGAATCCCTGGATCAAAAGGCAGTTCCATTTTCAGCTTTTTGAGGCAATTCCACACTGCTTTCCAGTGGCTGCACCAGTCTGCATTCCCACCAACAGTGTACTAGGGTTACCTTTTCTCCACAGCCTCGCCAGCACCTGTTGTTTGTGGATCTGTTTATGATGGCCATTCTGACCGGTGTGAGGTGGTACCTCATGGTGGTTTTGATCTGCATTTCTCTGATGGCTAGTGATGCTGAGCATCCTTTCAAATGCCTCTGTGCCCTCTGAATCTCCTCCTTGGAAAAGCGTCTGCCCAGGTCCTTTGCCCATTTTTTGATTGGATCGTTTGTCTTCTTGGAGTGGAGTCGAGTGAGTTCTTTTTATATCTTGGAGATCAAACCTCTATCTGATGTATCATTAGCGAATATATTTTCCCATAGGGTTGGCTCCCTTTTCATTTTGCTGATGTTTTCTTTTGCCGTGCAGAAGCTTCTTATTTTGATGAGGTCCCACTTGTTTATTCTTTCCTTTATGTCCCTTGCTTTAGGAGATATATCAGTGAAAAAAATTGCTGCGTGGGATATCTGAGAGTTTCCTGCCAATGTTCTCCTCTAGGACTTTGATGGTGTTGCGACTTATATTTAAGTCTTTTATCCACCTTGAGTTTATTTTTGTGTATGGTGTCAGCTTATGATCCAATTTCAATTTTTTGCATGTAGCCGTCCAGCTCTCCCAACACCATTGGTTGAAGAGGCTATTATTGCCCCATTTTATGCTTCTGCCCCCTTTGTCAAATATGAGATGCCCATATAGTCCTGGGCTTATTTCTGGGCTTTCTATTCTGTTCCACTTGTCTATGGGTCTGTTCTTGTGCCAGTACCAGATTGTTTTGAGTTTAGTGGCTTTGTAGTAGAGTTTGATGTCCGGTATTGTGATCTCTCCTACTTTGTGTTTCTTTCTCAAAATTGCTGAGGCTATTTGGGGTCATTTATGGTTCCATATAAATTTGTGAAATGTCTGTTCTATTTCTGTGAAATAGGTCATTGGTATCTTAATAGGGATTGCGTTGAATCTATAAATTGCTTTGGGTAGTGTGGACATTTTGATGATATTCTTCCAATCCATGAGCACGGTATATGCTTCCATTTATTTGTGTCTTCCTTAATTTTTTTTCAATGTTGTATAGTTTTCTGCGTACAGGTCTTTTACGTCTTTGGTTAAATTTATGCCTAGGTATTTTATGTTTCTTCTTGCTATATTGAATGGTAATTTTTTTCTGATTTCTTCTTCTTCTATTGCATTGCTGGTGTACAAAAATGCCTTTGATTTCTGAATGTTGACTTTGTATCCTGCTGTTTTGCCAAATTCACTTATAAGGTTGAGGAGTTTTTTGGTAGAGTCTACAGGGTTCTCTATGTACACTATCATGTCATCTGCAAACAATGATAGCTTTACTTCCTCCTTTCCTATTTGAATGCCTTTTATCTCTTTCTTTTGTCTGACCGCTGTGGCTAGGACTTCCAATACGATGTTGAAAAGAAGTGGTCAGAGCGGACATCCTTGTCGTGTTCCCGATCTTAGTGGGAAAGATTTCAGTTTTTGCCCGTTGAGTATGATATTGGCTGTAGGTTTTTCATATATGGCCTTTTTTACGTTGAGGAATGCCCCATTTATTCCCATTTTGCTGAGTGTTTTGATCATAAATGGGTGCTGTACCTTATCAAATGCTTTTTCTGCATCTATCGAGATGATCATGTGGTTTTTGTCTTTTATTTATGTCATGTATCACGTTTACTAATTTGCGTATATTGAACCATCCCTACATGCCTGGGATAAATCCCACTTGATGGTGGTGGATAATCTTTCTAATGTATTGCTGGATGCGGTTTGCCAATATTTTGTTGAGGATTTTAGCATCTATGTTCATCAGCGAAATTGGCCTGTAGTTTTCTTTCTTTGTAGGGTCTTTATCTGGTTTTGGGATCAGGGTGATGCTGGCCTCATAGAAGGAGTCTGGGAGTCTTCCCTCCTCTTGGATTTTTTGGAGTAGTCTGAGGAAGACAGGGGTTAGCTCTTCCTTCAATATTTTATAAAATTCTCCTGTGAAACCGTCCGGCCCTGGGCTTTTGTGTGCCGGGAGTGTCTTGATGACTGCTTCAATTTCCCCAGCTGTTATCAGTCTGTTCAAGCTTTTTGTTTCTTCCTCCTGCAGTGTTGGAAGATTATACTTTTCTAAAAATTTGCCCATTTCATCAAGATTTTCTAATTTCTTGGCATATAATTGTTCATAATAGTTTCTGATGATCATTTGTATTTCTGTGGTATCAGTTGTTATTTCTCCTCTTTCATTTCTGATATTATTAACTCGGGTCCTCTCCCTTTTATTCTTGATGTGTCTGCTTAAAGGCTTGTCAATTTCATTTATCTTTTCAAAGAACCAGCTTCTGGATTGGTTGATCCTCTGAATTGTTCTTTTTGTCTCTATGTCATTCAGTTCTGCTCTAATCTTGACTATTTCCTTCCTTCTCCTTGCTCTGGGATTTACTTGTTGTTGTTTCTCCAGTTCTGGAAGTTGTAGTGTTAGGTCTTTTATTTGAAATGTTTCTATCTTTTTTAGGTAAGCCTGTATTGCTATGAACTTCCCTCTCAGGACCGCCTTTGCTGTGTCCCATAGGTTTTGGACTGTTGTCTGTTCATTTTCATTTGTTTCCAGAAATTTTTTTATTTCTTCCCTTATCTCATTATTGACCCATTCATTGTTTAATAGTGTACTGTTCAGTCTCCATGAGTTTGCAAGTTTTTGAAGTTTCTCTTTGAGGTTGATTTCCAGTTTCAATCCCTTGTGGTCCAAGAAAAAGTTTGGTATTATTTCAATTTTCCTGAATTTGCTGAGTTTGCTTTGTGTCCTATCATGTGGTCTATCTTTGAAAAACTGCCATGAGCATTTGAAAAGAATGTGTATATTTCTTCTTTGGGATGTAAGGTTCTATATATGTCAGT
Source organism: Pteronotus mesoamericanus (assembly GCF_021234165.1). Classification (NCBI taxonomy): domain Eukaryota; kingdom Metazoa; phylum Chordata; class Mammalia; order Chiroptera; family Mormoopidae; genus Pteronotus; species Pteronotus mesoamericanus. The sequence goes on from NW_026555150.1 coordinate 2,952,453, forward strand.
TAAGTCTCTTTGATTCAGTGTATCATTCAGCGCCACAATATGTTTATTAATGTTTTGTTTGTACGATCTGTCCATTTTTGACAGTGGGGTGTTGAAATCCCCTCCTACCAGTGTGTTGCTGTCTATATCTTCTTTGAAGTCATCCAACAATTTCCTTATAAACTTGGGGGCTCCTATATTGGGAGCATATAAGTTTACAATGTTGATGTCTTCTTGATAGGTTCTTCCTTTAAGTATGATAAAGTGCCCCTCTGGGTCTCTCTTTATGGCCTTTGTTTTGAAATCTACGTTTCTGATACAAGTATGGCAACCCCGGCCTTTTTCTCATGCCCATTTGCTTGGAATATTTTTTTCCATCCCTTTACTTTCAATCCGTGTAGGTCTCTTACTCTGAGGTGGGTCTGTTGTAGGCAGCATATGTGTGGGTCATGTTTTCGTATCCATTCAGCTACCCTGTGTGTTTTGATTGGGGCATTTAGTCCATTCCCATTGAGAGATATTACGGATAGAAACTTACTCATCTTTTCTCTTTGTCCCTGTGTTCCTCTTGCTCTCATTCTTCTCCTTCATGTGCTTAAACCAGTCCCCTTAGCATATCTTGGAGTGCTGGTTTGGTAGAGATGTATTCTTTTCGTCTTCTCTTGTCTGGGAAACTCTGTATTTCTCCTTCTATTTTAATGGAGAGCCTAGCTGGGTAGAGCAGCCTTGGCTGTAGGCCCTTGCTTTAAATCATGGCTTGGAAAATTTGTTGCCATTCCCTTCTGGCTCATAGTGTTTCTGTTGAAAAGTCAGCTCCTAGGCGTATTGGGGCCTCCTTGTATGTTACTTTCTCCTTCTCCCTTGCTGCCTTGAGGATTCTCTCTTTGTCTTTGACATTTGCCATTTTAATGATGATGTGTCTTGGAGTGGACCTCCTTGAGTCCCTCTTGAGTGGGGTCCTCTGTGCCTCCTGGATCCATGAGAGCCTTTCTCTCCTCAAATAGGTAAATTTTCCATGATTACTGTTTCTACGAGGTTTTCTATTCCTTGCTCCTCTTCTTCTCCTTCTGGCATCCCTATTATACGGATATTATTGCGTTTCAGGTTGTCCTGCATTTCCCTAAATGCCTCTTCATTCTTTTTGAGTCATTTTTCCATTTCTTGTTCTTTCTGGGAGCTTTTTTCTACCTTATTCTCCATCTCACTGATTCAATCCTCAGCTTCATCCAGCCTGCTTTGCCTTCCTTCTACTGTGTTCTTCAATTCAGAAATGGTATTCTTCATATCCTTGATAGTTTCTATGTCCTTTCCCAGGCTGATATAGTTTGCTGTAAGATCCTGATAGTTTCTCTGCAGTTTCTCATAGTTATCTTTGAGCTGGATGAGCTCATTGAGCTTCCTTAGAACCATTGTTTTGAATTCAGTATCTTTTTTTTTTTTTAGTTCCAGTTTTCTTTTTTTTTTAACATTGTCCTTTTTTTGTTTGTTTGTTTCAACTTTATTTTTTTAAATACATTTGTCTCTGCCAACCCCCACCGCTTTCCCTTGCCCCCTCCCTCCTTCCCTCCCTCAGCTCTTCCCCTTTGGTTTTGTCCATGAGTCTTTGCTATATGTTTCTTGACTTTCCCCTTCCCTTCCTTGTCCCCTCCCTCCCTCCCTCCTTCCCTCTTGTCTCTGTTGATTTCTTTTCCTTTCAGTGTTGCTGGTCTTATTTTTCTTGCACCTTTGTATTGTTGGTTAGGTTCCACTTATAGGTGAGATCATATGGTATTTGTCTTTTGCCCCCTGGCTTATTTCGCTTAGCATAATGCTCTCCAGTTCCATCCATGCTGTCGCGAAGTTTAGTAGTTCTTTTTTTCTTTCTGCTGCGTAGTATTCCATTCTGTATATGTACCATAATTTTTTGATCCAATCATCTACTGATGGGCATTTAGGTTGCTTCCAACACTTGGCTATTGTAAATTGTGCTGCTATGAACATTGGGGTGCATAAGTTCCTTTGTATTGGCGTTTTGGTGTTCTTAGGGTATAGTCCCAGCAGGGGAATCCCTGGATCAAAAGGCAGTTCCATTTTCAGCTTTTTGAGGCAATTCCACACTGCTTTCCAGTGGCTGCACCAGTCTGCATTCCCACCAACAGTGTACTAAGGTTACCTTTTCTCCACAGCCTCGCCAGCACCTGTTGTTTGTGGATCTGTTTATGATGGCCATTCTGACCGGTGTGAGGTGGTACCTCATGGTGGTTTTGATCTGCATTTTTCTGAATTCAGTATCTGATAGTTCCCTTGCCTCTATTTCATTTAGCTCTCACTGTGGGGAGTCCCCTTTTCCACTCATTTGGGGGGAACTTCTTTTTCTTCCCATTTTTGTGAGAGTCTGTTAAGTATTTTTGTCCTTTACTTTTCTTTCTTGGCCTGTTTCTGATGATGTGAGTTGTTGACCCTATAGGACCTTGGGTTGTTTGTTTGAGCCTTTCAGGAGTCTACTGTCTGACTCCTACTTGGGGCAGGTCTGTGACCCCTCCGGTCAGGGCTGGGCTATTTTTTGGGATCTCTCTGCACTCTCACCCCAGGTCCTCGAGCGGGCTCCCGGCGCGGCAGGATCCCCCGCCTGCCTGCGCTCGCATGTGCTTGCCTCAGACCAGGGGGCCTATTGGCGACCTCGCGTACTCATCTGGCCCCCCTGGCCAGCGAGCTCCCCGGCACTGGTCACTTTAGGGTCTTCTATTGTGTGTTTTCCCCGCTTTTGGCTCTTTGGGTGCATTGCTTGCCCTCGCCAAATGGGGACTACAGAAATGGGAGGGAGTCAGCTCCAGGACTCTCGGGTTAATCCTGTCTCTGGTCTCTCCTCCAGGGACTCTGGGCAGCTCTACTAATTTTTTGGGCTGCTCCACAATTGCGGGCGGGTGGGTCAATTTACGCCTGCCCTTGCCGCTCTGTGCACTCCCTCGCAGGCTGTACCGGTGCCAATCTGTGGGAGGCCTTGCCGGCTGGTGCAAGCATTCGCCAGCCCGCACGGGTCACACACACGCTCGCCAACCCTCACCGGTCACTGGGCGTAAGTGTGCATGCCTGCACTGGGTGTTTTCGGGGTGTCTCTGTGTGCTTTTCGGCTTTTGGCTCTTTGGGGGTGTGGCCTCTTCCTGCGCACTGGAGACTACGGCAAGGAGAAGGAGTCGGGACTCCCCGGTTCCTCCTCCCATTCTTTCCCCAATGCCTCCGTCTCCAGTCTCTCCTCCAGGCTCTCCCAGCCAGTCTGCACTCAGCCCCGCAGCTCACATGTGTACAAGTGGTGTGCGGTGCGCACAAAAGGCAGGTTAATTGATTCCCTTATGCCTGAGCGAGACGATAGCTGCAGAGTGGGAGGTATGTTATCACCTGGGCTCCACCGGCCGCCATGTCAGTTCTCTTCACAAAGTTTTCACCACCAGTCTTTTCCCAGGCTCAGCCCACCCTGCTGCCACCTCTACCCAGAGATCAAGGAGGGTGGCTGCCACTGCAAGTTTTGCGTTGGCCCTTTAAATGTCTCTTTGCATCCCCAGCCACCTGTCTCTGGCAGAGAGTGCCCCTAAGCTTTTCGGGGTTGCGTTTTGTCTGTATTTTCTTGGATTTAGCTGCTGTAGTTTAGGGGTTCCTGTTTATGATTCAGACCCCGTTCTTCTCGGGGGAAGCTAACTGGCCGTTTCAATGTCCCTCTGATCCTAGTGCCCGTGGGCACCCAGCCCACCCTCTCGAGCCTCCACCGCAATTCTCACCCGTTGGGATGTGTGAAAGTCGAATCCACTGTCCACAGCACCAAGGCTCCTCTCCCACTATCGTTCCATTGTTTTCCAGGTGATTACTCCACTATTTAGTCGCAATTCCAGTTTGGTCTTGGGAGGAGATCAGCGTGACTCCCATTCACTCCTCCACCATCATGTCTCCTCTCCTAGCTCTGATCTTGAGTAAGTGACTTCCCACTTATTTCCCAAACCAGAGGAGCTGCACTTTTATCTATCTCATAGATCAGGCTTCCATAAAAATTTCAATTGAAAAAAAGAATTCCAGAGTTTTAAAAATTCTATCCTATTACTCTGAGTCATCTGTAAGAGTCTTTCTAGCTTGTAATACTGTGTGATTCTATGACTGAAAAGTGTAGACCACAAAGATTTTCATGGGCCAATTTGAGCCTCTCTTTTTCAACACACATCTTCCAGGGTTAGCACCACCTATTGTTACTCATGAACCTATATCAGATCTTTCAGAGCAACACCATCTGTACTTCCGACTTGGTTTCTAGAAGTTCCCCCCAAAATGGGGTCTCTCATATTGACAAATGGGCTTCTTGTGAGTGTTAACATTTATAGCATTCTGTGCCTGCCTGGGATTCTCAGAGGATTTTTCATAAAGCCTCTAAAGGGATTGCTGACCCTCTGGAAATGTTCTAGAGAGGCAAGTTGGTCTTTCCCAGGTGGCAATCCAGTATTTGTGTCATCAGCCTGCTGGAAGATTCAAAGCAGAAAGAGGAAAATTATCCTCAACTATATTTCCTAGGGTGTCTTCAATACAGACTTCCATATGTCAATAATCTGTTCCTTACTCTTCTGTGGTTTTAGATCCAATACTAAATTTGCTCAACAGGAAGCAGTTTTTTATTTTGTTTGTACATTGAATAAAATCCTGGTTTTCTCCCTGTGAAAATGGCTTTATCAGTTGCAGATGTGAGATCTTTTTGTATTTGTTGCCATCCCTGTCATGAGGTCAACCTAACAGTCACAGATTGAATCCCCTGGGAGAAGATTCTGAGATGGAGATTTGCATGCAAAGTTTATTGGGGGGTAGTACTCTCATTATTGATACTTGTTGGAGAAAAAGAAGAAAGCAGGTTTGGGCAGAAAGAGAAGATGTGCTATGATGCAGTTATATAACAAGACCTCAACGTACCCTTCAGGGAGCTCTGAAGCTGGGTTAGAGTTATCCCACTTGGGGTCAAGGGGTTGTGCCATTATTCCCCATATAACCAGTCTTTGGATACAGGCTTCCCTGAGAAGGGAGTATAACCTTAAGCTAGGCAGCTCTCTTCAGTCAACAACTTTCCCAGAAGATGGAGGCATGTCTTTTGGTGCTTAATGGGGACTTGGGTTCTACGGCATAGTATCCTTACACCAGCCATTACCCAGATGGCCTCCTTGCTTAGCAAGAGTAGCTCAACAACAAGTCCAGTAGGATTGGATTGGTCACAGCTGTAGCCCAGTTCTTCATCCATATTCACCTTGTCACTCCTCTATTGTCATGCTTTTATGTTTCTTCGATTGAATGAAGATGACAATCTAGCATTCACTCAGTTACCTATGTAGTAACTCCTATTTAAAACAAGGACAAAAAAGGTGAACAGCAGCAGGGGTCTGGAATCAGCATGAGAAAATGTGCTGCTCAAATAAAAGTAGCTTTCAGTGCTGAAAACGTGGGTGTGTTAAAACTCACTCAGAGTGGAGTACAATTCTGAAGCTGCTAAAACAACAAGCTTATTTTAACAGAGCCAAAAGTATAGGAGGTGTTATGCACCTCACCTCCTATAAGCACCAATGCCTGCTTTCTTCTGCCTCCAAAGACAAACTTTCCTTTCCTTTCTGCTCCCTCAAACTGTTATTTACTCTGTTTGGTCAGCTACAACAGGGAACAAAGTATAATAAATTAGGTACAAAAACAAATAAAAGGTTTTTTTTTTTTAATTTCTCACTGACATGTACTGAATTGAGATGACCACTCCTCCCAGAGTTCTCAGGTACACAGCCACGTGCTCAAGCAGACACAGAGAAACTCTGCCTAGTAAAAGATATTGCAGTGTTAAGCCACAGTTGCAACTTGCTCAGGTATGTGGGCAAATCTCATAGCCCAGGAGGCTCTAGACCCAAGGTCATTAAAAAAGCAATGTGATTTTGAATAATAGATAATGCATTCAGATGGTTTAAGGAACAAGCATAAAAAGATCTATAAAGTCGGTGTTTGTTAAGAGGTTTCTTATTTGTGGCAGCAGGCAATATATAGAGCTGTACTTATCTGCCATCCATGTCTTCTAGGAGCTTATGCTTTGAGAGAATAGCATGAGTTGTATTTTTTAACCTTTATTATTTTTGTACTTACAAAAAATAATGCCTGTTTCTTATACAATGGCCAAACATTACATTAAAAAATGACAGTGCACGTAGAAATTCTTGGTAATCCTACACCTTAGAGAACACTGCTGCCAATGCCTTCTAATTTTTCTATACATACACAAATATGTATTTTTTGTAAAATGAAAGTATACTATAAATGCTATTTTGGGTTTTTTCTACATAATAATAGATTGCAGAAATTTTTCTTTTTATTATATAGAGATTGAGCTGTCTTCTTTAACAGCATCATATTACTTCATTTTACATATGTAGTATAATTCATTTATCCAGTTTTATTCTAAATTTTTTAATCTCTGTTATACAGTTCTTTAAATCAGCTTCTCCATTGCATATAATTCTCTTATCTCAAATTTAAATCTCATTTCTGGAGGAATAAATGAGAAGTCAGTATGGGAAGCTTCATGTGGTAAGAGAATCATTTACAAAGGTCTATAGATAATAGGAGGTGCCAGAAAAAGGAATATACAGGTGCAATTGCCTTGAATAGGTAAAAAGAAGAGAACTGAATAAGTGGGAAAGACCATCTTCCAGATTTCGGCCAATGTGCAGGCAGTGAAGAAGTAAGAATTGGAATGTAGTAAGGGATTAAAGGAAAGAGATAAAAGGTTGAAATGGAAGAATATTAATACATGGATGGTGAGTTGTTACAGAGCAAAGGTTTTACAGTGAGAACTGACATGCTTTAGTTGAATCCAAGCTTCATATTAATTGACGATATAATGTGGCTATTGAAAAATATTAGCAACCCTAAGGTGCTAAAATAACAGCCCATATCAAAATAAGCAATATCTCATTGTCATCCACATTGGTCAGATCACATGTGAATTATCAGGATCAATAACATTTTGACAAATGTCCATAGGAAAAAGAACAGTGAGGGAAACTATCATCATGTCATAAAAGTAATTGCTGAAAACTGGGACATTTTTAGCCTGAAGAAAAGGAAGGATATACTGTTTTTTAAAATGTGAAGGACTATCACATGGTAATGGGATTAAATTTGTCCTTTTGGCCCCAAAATGGTGGAACAGGATGAATGAGTACAGATTATAAGAATATAGGTTTTGAATCAACATACAAAAAAATCTTGCATTTTTCAAAAGGATCCTTTTAAACATTTAATTTAACTATATCGAAGATACCCTGTGTGGTTTCATTGCCATTATCATTCAGCCAACACTTTCTTCATAAATAATACAGAAGTAGAATTCAACCTAGTCCTTGCTGAGTTTTCATAAGTTGATAATTAATGGGATTCAAAATAATAAGGCCTTATTGTAGACCGCTTAAAAAGATTTTCAAATACTTTCATCTCTTTCTTCCTATGCTTATTTCTTAATCCCATGCGTTGGCCCACTATGTGCTCTCAACTCCTACTGAAGCAGAGAGCACATCAAAAACCCACACGAAAATGCAAATCTGAGAAATAAATATGTGTGGCTGGTTTAAAAAGAGTAGGAATTAACATTTAAAGCAATGGTAATTTACTCTGATCTGTAATTTTGAGCTCCTGTGCTGAAATTGCTCATTTGGAAATTACCAAGATCTCGGGTCTCATTTGTGATCTTCTTCCTGCATACACCCAGCTCACCAAGGAGTCATAATGACTGACTGAGTCACCACTGTCATCTCCCTGAAGCATGCTTTCCAAATGTCAATACCATTTTCTATGATGTGGTGAAGAAGATTCCCAGCCATAGCCTGCTTACACTATAGGGTGAGCCCAAGACAGCACCAAACCTGGAATGTGTGCAAAGGGCAACACAATCTTCCTCCATTCTCTACTCTTCCCATGGCCAAATTGCCATGCTGCAGGTTATTTTGGCTTTGCATCCCCATCACCTACTCCCATTTGTCATTACCTAAATATAAATGAAAAACCATTTAAATTTATTAGAAAAAAGCAGTTGCTTTTGACCATATCCCAATAAAATGATGAACACTTGATGAAATTATGCTCAGATTATGGATTAATACCAGAAGCAAAAAATAGAACCATCATATAATATAGAGATACAAATACTCTAAAAGACCAGTACATAGAAACCCCTGTACTATCCTGTGGTTCACACCTTAAGAAATACTGTTCTTCCCAACTTCTCAAACCTTGAATCTAAAAAGGTTACCAAAAACTCAACCATCATAATTTTTTTTCTCCTTCCCATTCAGCATAGATCCAAGGCGTTAGTAATTAATAGTTGTCTGATATAAATTAACTAAAAAGAAACCATGAATCCCTGGTAAATTTAATTGAGAAATGGAACAAGCTCAGGAAGACTTAATATGATTGAACTTTTTCATAACGTTGTGTTCAATGAATCAGTATATTTTTGGTATAGCCTTTTTTGTCAGTTTTTTGAGTTATTTTACTTGAAAGATATAACTTACCTTATTGTATAATCATATCTATGTACGGATCAGCCATATTATAATAATATTCTATCCCTACTAAAGCTATCTCTAATTCTGAAGTATGTTCATATGGAATATGAAAGAAATGACTTTCAACTACAATAAGAAATATTGTGGCCAGAAATAAGGAAGAAGCTCCTGGCAATTATTCCATAGATATTTTGATAATTCATGTCAACAAAAACAATTAGGTACTATAATTCAACTGCGGTTGATTAAATACAGGCTTGATAAATACCTAGCCTGCTGCCCACAAGTTGTAGAATCTTCTTTCCTTTAAAACAAAATAGAAGTGCCAACTTTCTGGAAGGTTAAGGCTGAGGTTATGAGTAAGCCTACTGTCCACAAGAGATAACGTTCGCAGAGGCCCAATAGACTGAATAAAAACTCAGTGGAACTTTTAATACCTACAAAAAGATTTTTTAAAGGAAAAAAACATCATTGTAGCTGTCTTTCATTCTTTCAGGATTTTCCATCCTCCAAGCAATTATGGAAGCAGCAGTGCAAAACAACTGGCAAGTGACAGCAAGGTCTGTGGGAAACATAAAGGATGTCCAAGAATTCAGGCGCATCATTGAAGAAATGGACAGGAGGCAGGAAAAGCGATTCCTCATTGACTGTGAAGTCGAAAGGATTAACACGATTTTGGAACAGGTATGTTAGAGATTTATTCCACCCCCCACCCAACATGTTAAATCATCAGCCTGAGGTAGTTCACATTTCTTCTAATAAATTCAATAGTCAACCAGACTAAATGTGCCAACAGTTTTTGATAGTCTCTCTAATCCTTTTTTCCTCCCCAGGGGCTGCAGGCAAGGAAGGAAGGAAGGAAGGAAGGAAGGAAGGAAGGAAGGAAGGAAGGAAGGAAGGAAGGAAGGAAGGGAGGGAGGGAGGGAGGGAGGGAGGGAGGGAGGGAGGGGAAGGAGAAAGGAAGGAAGAATGGGGAGGGTGGAAAGAAAAATCTAAGCTGTTGAAAATTGCATTACCATGATTAATCTGAAAGTCTCTGCAATATAATGCTACATATCAGATAACACAACCTCCACACCTGTTTCATAGATAGTTGACTCTTTAAAGTAATCCCCTTCCTTCCCCATACCATCCTTCCAGTAGGGAACAGACAAGGCATCAGGCAGGGCAGAAAAGAAGCGGTCTTATTTCAGGGGCCTAATTGCAGAGAGTCAGGGCAGGATTCACTAGGCTTCAAAATTTGTGGATATTTTTGCAGAATAGTCTTATGGGGTGGGGGAAAAAGAGAGGGGGAGGGAGGGAGAGAGAGAGAAGGTGTATGTAATTGAAGACCATTTTTTAAGATGGCATATGAAGAAAAGTTCATGGTTTTTAAAATCTGAACAAAGTGAAATAGATATAGGAAATTTAGACTAGGAGGAAAGTATTATTCAATGGGCAAAATGAATTCATTATTGATCTTGGATATTTAAATTTAAGGTTAAAAAATATTAGGAGAAATGTTTCATCCTAAGCCAGATGGACACTCTGTTTGGAGTAAAGAGTCAAATTGAAATATGGTGAAAGTTTATTATTTTCGGTAGTAGTTTCATTGCCAGTTAATAACAAAGTGCTATGCTGCCATAAACAAAACTGTAAGGGAAACATTTCCATTCTAATTTGATCCCAGTGTACCTGGGGGGCAAAACAGCCTCAGTTTGAAATTATAGTGAGCAACCATTGCCTAGGAGAGCGGTTTTATAGCAAATTAAATATTAACAATGTGTCAGATATGTTTTTATTTGTCCATAAAAAGATAGTGCCAAAAAATAGGTAAGAAAAAGGAAGGGAAGGGAGGGGATGGAAGGAGAGGAGAGGAAAGGAGGGGAGAGGGAGAGAGTGAAAATTTTTAGAACCGCTGACTCTGCACTGCCCCCTTCTTAAAAACAGCATCACCTCCAGTGAATCACACCTCATAGAAAATCTAGAGCACTAGCTTGACTAAATCAAATTTCTCGACTAACATTCTCTTGAGCTATCAAAATGACCTGCCCCTCCCTTCCAAAAAATGCCTTCGATTTTCTTAGATCATGAAAGTGAAGAATCAGGTCAGTGATATTAGTGTATGTACTACATGCCCTCTAAAATTTTTATACCAAAATAGCCTTTTAGTGGGTGACCTACTTAATACCCTAAAGCAGAGGAACATCCTTGTTGCCATACTTTGTTTTCCTTCTTTTGTACTAGTGAATTTGGCTTCCTGAATATCTTAAATTTTGTTAAATTTTTTGGATTTTATAGAACCTTATACTGGAGTCTGAGATTTTTCAGCATGATGTAATAGAAAAAGCAGTGGGCAGAGCTCTGAAATCTATATAGCTCTGGGACCTTGGGCACTCAAGTATCTATGCCTCAGCTGTCTCATCTACATAATGGGGAAAATAAAATTTGCTGTACCCCACATGGTTGGTATAATTGCTTCAGAAAGCATAAAATGCTATGGGAAACATAATCATTATTATAAATACTTTCAGGAAAGCTACAGTAACAGTTTTGAAAAACCCTGTTCTTTCTTTCATGTCTCACTTTCTATCTTTCTTTCTTCTATATACACATTCACAATATCCCTCCAAATACTGTCTACACAATTTTTCAGGGAACATTGCTCAAAGAAAAGTTTTAGCAACATCCAGGTAAAGCTAGAGAGCTAATTTCACTTATTTTTTACCTCTTTCAAGAAAATGTCATAAAACTATCAATTCATGATTGTTTTCTCTACCGTTTAAGGAATTTCTACTAGACCATAATTATGTTGAGGTGAGGGCCATATTTGTCTTGTTCAGTTTGTATCCCTAGGGTTCAGGAGAGTACCTGGCCCATAGTGTTGGATGGATAGAGGAATGGGTGGATGAACGGATAGACGGATGAGTATTGAATAAGCACATTTCAATAAGTTTCACTCTGATTTTGCTGTGCTTCCACCAAGGGGCGAAATAGTATCTGCAGCCACATGATATGATTATTAAAACACGTTTTCTCAAAGGTTTAAGATGGTGGCTCTCTGTCCAAATCTATTCTAATGATATCATGAATTTACCAAAGTTTAATTTTTTGTATAAAAATAGATTTCCCATTAAAATTATTTAAATTAAGTAACAAATTCAACATACTTCTTAAGAGAAAACATTTTTTAAATAATTTTTTACTAAAATACAGAGATACCACTTTTCTCATTGGTTCCTAACCATTTTTGGCAAGTTTATCATAATTCACTATCTAGATCATGGGTTGGAATGATAACATTTATAACTCAACAGACCTCCCAGAAAATGCCCCTATTCTCCAAAGGTGTTTTCAGCTTTGGGTGGTGGTTATTTTCTCAGAAGAAAATTTGTATAGCCTCCCACAAAATGACTCTTAATTCCACTATTTGAGGTAGAAAAGCCTGTTATATATCACTGTAACCCTATTCCCTATAGATCAGATTTTGGCATAAAGTAAGTTCATATAGTACAGTATATAAAATGGGTGATAATGAAAAGACCTCAAAAATATAATAAAGTTTATATATTTTAAAAAGAAAAGACCTCAATATGGTACAATTTTTCAAATATAAGCAGGTCATCAATATAGTTTTACAAAACATAATTCCACCATTTCATGATATAGGTTCTAACTCTCCTTGTGAATGTTCACACATTTATGGGATAAATCAAAATTCTTCCAAATTTCTTTCAAAGTCTTTTTGATCTCTTTCAACTCTTACACTACAGCAGGAAAAAAAGGACTCCATTGGGTACTAATTTGTCTTTAATATTTCTCCTTAACAGTTAATCTATAAAGAAATTATTCCAAATTTATGGCTATAGGAATTAACATACAAAGGGACAGATCTAGAGACAAATGAAAGCACGAAGTGTTGTCAGGGCTCACAATGAGTATTGAGAAATTAGATGCTGAAGCTAAGAATTAAAACACCTTCTACTGGAAGATGTATGTGTACTATTAGTGAATGAACAATTGACCTGACCTGATAGAGCATTCTTATTACTGTACTGTGTTCATGAGGTGCTCCTCACTGGTGGACAGCTGCCTTAATTCAATGATTAATATAAACATTAACTTTTGATAAAGTTGCCTTTCACAGAGTTATCTACCCGTGACTGAATAGATCTTCCATCCCAGTAGCATATAATATCTGTGGACTGCTTTTGAAGGTCAGACTCCATAAAATGAATGGCTTTGTTGGACAGCTACAGTTTCAGAGAATGGATTCTGGAGCCAGTCTTCATGGATTCTGTCACTTTCTAGCTGTGTGACCTGGAGCAAGTTACTTAACTCTCTGGCTCCATTTCCTGGTTGTAAAATGGGAATGACATCTTTACCTTAATGAGCTGATACATGCAAACTATTTAGAAAGATTCCCAACATGTAGTGTTTATATAGTGATTTGATGCTAAACAAAGTGTTTTCACATAGATTCATCTCATTTGAGCCTCCCTATGGGAGGTAGGCAGGGCAGATGTGTTTATCGCAGATTTACAGAAAATAAATTGATGCTTAGAGACATTTAGATGATTTGTCCAAACATGGCTTTCTGCTTAATCCTCTTAAGTGACAGAGCAAGGGCAGAACTGAAATCTTCTGACCTCCTAGTCCAGTTCTCTTGCCCCTACTACACTGAACCACCTTTCTTTATTTATAGGTAATCTATTAAATATTTGGCCAATGCCAAACCTTAGATTAGGCTTGTTCGTCAGGTTACCTCTTAAACAATTGCAAAGCAGTTGGAGAAGATCAGAGAAAAGCAGCGGAAAAAAATTAAAGCACTACAAAATAGGGCCTACAAGGATAGTCTAAATGAGTTGGGGTTGTGCAGCCTGGTGAAAGAGAGCCAAGAGACACTTTAATCACCGTCATCAAGTATAAAGACATCATAAAGAGGGCACTGACCAACTGTCGTGCACGCCTAAGGACAATACCAGAGTGAATGATATTGACTAGAGATTTGGTCAGCATTAGAAAGGACTTATTACAAGGAGAAGGGGAAACTGGAAGAAAATAAAATCTCACCAGCTGAAGCTATATGAAGGTGAGCCCATTCTGAATTAATGAAAAGTCGGATAAAAGTTTTAAGATTGTTTTCAAGGATTCACAAATATTCCAATTTAATCCTGTGTTGACAAGTAACTACCCTTATACAAGATTTATTTTAATGAATAGATATTTCCTAATTTGCTTATCCATTAGATATCTAAAAGTTTGACTCCTTAAAGAGATTTAAACATCCCTCTTCAGTCTTTACCATGTTTTTATTTCTTCCATAGATAATTCAAAGGTAAATATCAGCATAGCCCCTGCTTGAATTACAACTTATGCAAACTGAGTGGAGCCCAAACCAAAACATTTCAATGTGATACCCAGGAAAAATATAGAATGTATAATTTCCCTGGAAATATTCCAGGGTAAAATCTATCATAGATGATCTGACAGTAGTTCTTTTTAAGAACAGAATCCTGAAGCAACTCAAACCCTATGATTTCTTTCATTTGAGGAACACTGTCACCTCAAAGACAATCATTTTAAGAAATAAAACACCAGGCCCTGACCGGTGTGGCTCGGTTGGTCAAAGTGTCATCCCATGGACCAAAAGGTCTTGGGTTCAATGCTGGGTCAGAGCACACACCCAGGTTGTGGGTTCTATCCCCGGTAGGGGCACATACAAGGAGGCAAGGGATTGATGTACTGATATTTCTCTCTCTTTCTCTCTCCCTCTCTCCTCCTCCCCCTAAACAATGAAAAGAGATATCCTCAGGTGAGGATAAAAAAAAAGAAATAAAACACCCGAGATAGTAAGTCAGGCTTGCAAATATAACAACTTAAACAAGGGGCCCTTCTAAAGTATGAGGCTGTAACACAAAGAAGGCAGTGCTCATGCCAAAATACAAGGTGGTGCAAAAGTAGGTTTACAGATGTGAGTATGTGAAACACAGTTTAATCTCATATTATTATTTATTAATTATTGTATTATTTTTCATATGAACAACTGTAAACCTACTTTTGCCCCACTCTGTATGTGTAACAATTGGGGTCACTAGAGCACACTGTTGCCAACAGCTAGACCTAGATCAAGTGAAGTGAAAGATGTCATAGTCTCATGTCTGTTCCTTACCTCATCTTCCACTCAGCACACAATGGTCTGTCCAGTTCCTCTTCTCTCTTTTCTCCCCTTTGTTCCAGCCCTTATTCTCAATGTTCTTTGTAGAATATTTAGCTGGCTTGCCCATCCATAAGACAGATTGGGTTAGCATCTCTACTTGTAGAAATATTTTGTTTGTGGTGTAGTTGAAAAAACACAAACTTGGGAATCAAATAGACATAACTTCAAATCTTAGCTCCATCACTTCCCTGTTGCATGACATTGATAATTTCTTTAAGGCTCAATTTTCTCATCTTAAAATAATATTCCACTACCTTCTGTTCATGTTATCCTCATGTTTTCTGAGGGTCACATAAGATAATATATGAAGAGCACCTGGCATGGTGCTTAGCACCTTGTAGGCACTGAATAACTGAAAACCATAGCTAATTGCTCATGAACAGTACCCTCATGGATTTTCCAACATATCAGCTTAATCTCATTTTTTATCATGAGAAGAGAGTTTAGGACTTGAGCTAAGCTCAGGTCTCACTAGTATGAGTTAATGTTAGATGACTTCTCTGTTTTTCTTCAAGTGTAACATTGGATAACACACATTGATTGATAAGCTCAAGGACTAGTTGAGAATTAAGTAGATTTTCAACATCACTTAAAATAATTAAAGGCACTAAAACCTTGAACTACAGGTGACAACTGGACTTTTTGTTGTAGTTATTAAAAAAAGTTTATTTGAGCCAAACTGACAACATATGCTGGGGAACAAGGAATCAAATGCTCCTGACAACTGGACAGTTTTAATAACAAATTTGTATAAAGTGCTTACAATGTTCAAATGTTTTTAGACACAAAAATGTTCTTTATTTCTTAATTTTATTGTATTTTTCCGTTACCATTTATGCTTCTTATACCCGCCTCCCCCCACAATCACCACACTGTTGTCCATGCCCATGAACCTTTATCCTTTTTCTCCATCCCTCCTCCCAGATACTGTTTTAATCAATGTGCATGGATATATATTTTCATATATCTCATATGAGTTAATCCTCATATTAGCCCTATAAGGTACACGGATATACTGTTTCCATTTTACGGATGTGGAATTTGAGACTTAGAGATCATACAGTTATAATTGGTGGAACCAGAATATGAACCCAGAGAATCTGACTTCAAATGTGTTAATCACTGCACTAATCAGCCATATGTTTGACTGAAATTTTCAATCAGAGCAACATCAAGCAGAGGTTTTAAAAGATAAGCATCCTGATGAGACCTGGAGCAGCTTTGTTTACAACAAGCATTGTTAAACAACAAGCATTTCACAGACACTTCCTCCACTTGATAAGGAACCATCCATATTCCACTAACACACAGAATAGAAAATATGCCCCCCTTAAGCCTTTGGGGGAAAGATAATTTATGATAAACATGTTCATTTACTCATGGTGCCAGAACAATCTAACTATGGGCCGCACAAGAGTAGAGATAAATCATGAGGAGTACTTTCTCAAAGTGATATGTAAGTACAACTAACATTCCCATCTCCATGCATTTCATCTCAGGTAAGGAACCACAGTCTTCATTATTTTACCAAAACTGCCTTAGGTAATGCACATTTTCTCCTTCCCTTGCTAAGACATACACTAAATGTAACTGGTAAACTCTGGAAGGTATATTTCCCCTTCCCTCCTTTAATCCCCAGAAAACCAGGCTTAAAATAGGACTGGTTCTGGGAAAGTATGAATGCCCGTAAGATAAGGATTTGGGTGGGTGCTAAGCATTTCTAGGCCCCTAAACTGGAGCAGCAGTGCTCCAAGAGACATGCTCCTCCCTAACACCTAGTATCACCCTTACACACATGTAAGAGAGCCCACTGCATTGAACTCATTGATTTAGAGGGCTTTTCAAACCACAAACACTGAAACGCAAAGACATATTTTTTTGTCTTCAGAGTTTTTTTGAAAAGTTAGTAGGTGGTTGAGCATCAGGGTATAAAAAGAGAGGGACACATAAGCCAAACTGCACTCCCCATGTCTGAACACAAAGCCACAGGAGGGGAGTGAGGGGTAGAGTGTTGGGGCTCAAAGCAAGGGGCAGTCAAGGAGAAAATGGCAAATTTTGTTTAAAATGGGCCGCCTAAAATAATTCTATGGGACAGGTTTTATTTAGTTGACAAATGGATACATAAGACAAACAAGGTATATCTTATTTTTTTTACATTTTAACACTTTTTTTATTTCATTGAATTTATTGGGGTTACATTGGTTAATAAAATTATATATGTTCCAAGTGTGCAATTCTGTATTACCTTATCTATATATTGTATTGTGTATTCACCACCCCAAGTCAAGCCACTTTCCATCACCATTTATCCACACTTAACCCTCTTCTACCTCTCCCCACCCACCTTTTCTTCTGGTAATCACCATACTATTGTCTGTGTCTATGAGTTTTTTTTCTTTGCTTAATCCCTTCACCCTTTTCACTAAGCCCCCTAACCCCACGTTCCCTCTGACAGCTCAGTCTGTTCTCTATGAGTCAGTTTCTATTTTCTTAGTTTATTTTGTTCATTACATTCCACATATAAGTGAGATCATATGGTATTTGTATTTCTCATACTACCTTTTTTCACTTAGTGTAATACTCTCCAGGTCCATCCATGCTGTTTCACAGGATAAGATTTTCTTCCTTTTTATGGCTGAGTCGTATTCCATTGTGTAAACATACCAGAGCTTTTTTAGCTACTCATCTACTGATGAACATTTGGGCTGCTTCCAAATCTTGGCTACTGTAAATAACTCTGTAATGAACATGAGGGTGCATATATTCTTTCAAAATAGCGTTTCAGGTTTCTTTGGATATGTTCCTAAAAGTAGATTCACTGGATTATAAGGCAGTTCCATTTTTACATTTTTGAGGTAATTCCATACTGCTTTCCACAGTGCCTGCACCAGTCTGCATTGCAACTAACAGTGCACAAGGGTTCCATTTCCTCCACATCATTGCCAACACGTGTTTGTTGATTTATTGACGATAGACATTCTGACAGGTGTGAGATGATAACTCATTGCGGTTTTAATTTACATTTCTCTGATAATTAATGACATTGAGTATCTTTTCTTAGTCTATTGGCCATCTGTATGTCCTCTTTGGAGAAGTGTTCATTTAGGTCATTTGCCCATTTAGAATCGGATTGTTTGTATTTTCTAAGTTCTTTAAAATTTTGGATATTAACCTCTTATCAGACATATCATTGGTGAATATGTTCTCCCATTTAGTAGGTTGTCTTTCATTTTTTTGATGGTTTGTTTTGCTGTGCAAAAACTTTTAGTTTGAATACAGTCTCATTTGTTCATATTTTCTTTTGTTTACCTTGCTCAAGGCACATATCAGAAAAGATATTGCTATGAGAAATGTCTGAGAATTTACTGGCAAAGTTTCCTTTGAAAATTTCTTGGGTTTCATGTTTAACATTTGAATCTTTAATCCATTTTGAATATATATTTTTGTATGGTGTAAGAAGGCAGTCTAGTTTCATTTATTTACACATATCTGTCCAATTTCCCCAACAACATTTATTGAATAGACTATCTTTACCGCATTGTGTGTTTTTGCTTCCTTTGTCAAATGTTAAGTGACTATAAAGCCATGTGTTTATTTCTGAGCTCTTTGTTCGGTTCCATTGATCTATATTTCTGTTTTTATACCAGTACCATGCTGTTTAGATTACTATGGCTTTGTAGTATATTTTTATATAGGTAGCATGATTCCTCCAACTTTGTTTTTCTTTCTTAAGATCATTGTAGCTATTCAGGGTCTTCTGTGGTTCTACATACATTTTTGGAATATCTGTTCTAGTCTGTGAAATACACCATTAGTATCTTGATATAAATTTCATTGAGTCTGTACATTGCTTTAAGTATTATGGACATTTAAATGATGTTAATCTTTCTTATTCATGAACATGGCATATACTTCCACTTATTTGCATCTTCTTCAATTTCTTTCTTCAATGACATAATTTTACAAGTTCAGGCTTTTTAAATCCTTGGTTAAATTTATTCCTAGGTGTTTTATTTTTTTATGCAATTGTAAATGGGATTGTTTTCTTAGTTTCTCTTTCTGACAGTTCATTATTGGTGTATAAAAGTGCAACTGATTTCTGGATATTTATTTTGTATCTTACTACTTTACTGAATTCATTTATCAGTTCTAATAGTTTTTTGGTGGAATCTTTGGGATTCTCTTTATAAAGTATCATGTTATCTGCAAATAATGGAAGTTTTAATTCTTCCTTTCCAATTTGAATGTCTTTTATTTCTTCTTCTTTTCTGACTGCAATGGCTAGTATTTACAGTACTACATTGAATAAGAGTGGTGAAAGTGGATATCCCTGTCTTGTTCCTGATTTTAAGTGAAACTCTTTTAGCTTTTGCCCATTGAGTATGATGTTGGCTGTAGGTTTTTCATATATGGCCTTTATTATGTTGAGGTGTGATCCATGAATATCTGCTTTGCTGAGAGTTTTTATCACAAATGGGTACTGGGTTTTATCAAATGATTTTTCTACATCCATTGATATCATCATGTGATTTGTATCCTTCATTTTGTTTATGTGGTGTTTCATCTTTATTGATTTGTGGATATTGTACCAAACTCCCATCCTAGGAATCAATCTCACTTGATCATACTGCATGGTCTTTTTAATGTATTGCTGAATCAGTTTAGCTAATATTTTGTTTAGGATTTTAGCATCTATGTTCATTGGGGATAGTGGCCTATACTTTCTTTCTTTTTACTGTCTTTATTTGGTTTTGGAATTAAGATAATGCAGGCCTCATACAATGAGCTAGTAAGTCTTCCCTCCTCTTGAAATTTTTGGAATAATTTGAAGCAGGCAGGTGTTAGTAATTCATTTAATGTTTGGTAAATTTTACCTGTAAATATATCCAGTCTAAGACCTTTGTTTGTTGGCAATTTTTGTTTACTGTTTCAATTTCATTAATTGTAAGCTGTCTATTTAGATTATCTGACCCTTCCTTACTCAGTTTTGGAAGATGGTGTATTTCTAAGAATTTGTCCATTTAGTCCAGGTTGTCCAGTTTGTTGGCATATAATTGTTAATAATATTCCTACATGGTTTTCTATGTACACTACCATATCATCTAAAAATAATGACAGTTTTACTTCCTCCTTTCCTATTTGGGTGCCTTTTATTTCTTTTTCTTGTCTGATTGCTATGGCTAGAACTTCCAATACTGTGCTGAATAGAAGTGGTTCAAGCAGACATCCTTGTATTTTTCCTGATCTTTTAGTTTTTGTCCATCGAGTACGATATGTAGGTTTCTCATAAATGGCCTTTATTATGTTGAGGTATGCTCCTGCTACTCTCACTTTGCTGAGTGCTTCTATCATGAATGAGTGCAGTACTTTGTTGAATGCTTTTTCAGCATTTTTGTTATGATATGTGATTTTTGTCTTTCATTTTGTTTATGTGGTGTATAGCATTTATTCATTTCTGAATATTATATCATCCTTGCATCCCTGGGATCAACTCCACTTGATCATGGTGGATGATCTTTATAGTGTATTGGTGGATCTGGTTTGCCAATTTTTTTTTTTTTTTTAGGATTTTAGCGTCTATGTTAATCAGCGATATTGGCCTGTAGTTTTCTATCTTTGTTGTGTCTTTACCTGGTTTTAAAATTAGGATAATACTGGCCTCATAAAAAGAGTTTGGAAGTCTTTCCTGTTCTCAAATTTTCTGGAATACTTTGAGGAGCATAAGAGTGAGCTCTTTCCTAAATGTTTGGTAAAATTCCCCTGTCAAGCTGTCCAGTCCAGGGCTTTTGTGTGCCAGGAGTTTTTTGATTATTGCTTCAATTTCACTGGTTGTTATTGGTCTAGTCAGGCTTTCTGCTTCTTCTTTATTCATTTTTGGAAGTTTATATGTTTCTAGAAATTTGTCCATTTCACCCTTGTTGTCAAATTTATTGGCATATAGCTGTTCATAGTAATTTCTTACAATCTTTGGTATTTCTGTGATGTCAGTTGCCATTTCTCCTCTTTCATTTCTAATTTTATTTATTTGGGTTCTCTCTCTTTTTTCTTGATAAGTCTGGTTAAAGGTTTGTTGATTTTGTTTATCTTTTCAAAGAACCAGCTCCTGGGTTCATTGATCCATTGATATTTTTTATTATCAGTGTCATTTAATTCTGCTTTAATCTTGATTATTTCCTTCCGTCCACTCATTCTGGGCTTTGTTTGTTGTTGTTCATCTAGTACTTGTAGATGTAGAGTTAGATTGCTTATTTGAGATTTTTCTCTCTTTTTTAGGTAGATCTGTATTGCTACGAAGGACTGTCTTCGCTGTGTCTCGTAGGTTTTGGCCTGTTGTATGCTCATTTTCATTTCTTTCCAGAAATTTTTTTTTATTTCTTCCTTGATCTCATTATTAACCCATTAATTATTTAATAGCATGTTGTTCAGTCTCCATGTATTTAAATGTTTTTGAGTTTTTTCTTTGATGTTGGTTTCTAGTTTCAAGCCATTGTGATCCAAGAAGATGGTTGATATTATTTCAGTTTTCTTGAATTTGTTGAGGTTTGTTTTGTGTCTAACCATATGGTCCATCTTCAAAAATATTTCATGTGTGTTTGAAAAGAATGCATATTTTGCTTCTTTGTGGTGAAAGGTTCTGTATATATCAATTCAGTACATTTGATGAAGAGTGTTTTTCAATGCCACAATAGCTTTGTTGATCCTTTGCTTGGAAGGCCTACCCATTGTTGAAAATGGGGTGTTAAAATCCCCTATTATGAATGTGTTCCTGTCAATATCTTTCTTGAAGTCCTGCAAGATTTCCTTATGTATTCGGGTGCTCCTATGTTGGGTGCATATATGTTTACAAGGGTTCTATCTTCTTGATGGATTATTCTCTTAGGTATTATGAAGTGTTCTTCTTTGTCTCTTTTCGTGGCCTTTGTTTTGAAATGTATTTTGTCTGACATAACTATTGCTACACCAGGGGTTGTTTTTTTTTTTTTCATGTCTGTTTGCTTGGAGTATTTTTTCCATCATTTCACTTTCAGTCTGTGTAGATCTTTTGTTCTGAGGTGGGTCTCTTGTAGACAGCATATATATGGGTCATGTTTTCTTATCCATACAGCTACCCTATATCTTCTGATGGAGCATTTAATTCATTTACATTTAGGGTCATTATTGATCATGACTTACTCATTGCCATTTTTCCTTTTGTACCTGTGTTCCTCTCTCTGTATCTCTCTTTTTCCATCTTCTTAAAACAGTCCCATTAGCACCTCTTGCAATGCTGGTAGATGGAGATGTATTATTTTAGTTTGTTTGGTTTTTTTGTTTGTTTTGTTTGTTTGTTTTGTCTAAGGAACTCTGTATTTTGCCTTTCATTTTAAATGACAGCCTTGCTGGGTAGAGTAATCTTTGTTGCAGTCTTTTGCTTTTCCTTACTTTGAATATTTCTTGCCATTCCCTTCTGGCTTGTAGTGTTTCTGTTGATAAATCAGCTGATATCCTTAGCAGTGCTCCCTTGTATGTTACTAGCTGTTTCTCCTTTGATGCCTTTAAGAGTCTCTCTTTGTTTTTAACCTTTGGCACTGTAATTACAGTGTGTCTTGGAGTGGGCCTCTTTAGAGTCATCTTGATTATTTTAGATTCATCACCTCTGTGTTTCCTAGACTTGCATGACATTTTCTCTCATCAAGTTAGGGAAGTTTTCTGTCATAACCTTTTCAAAGAGCATTTTCTATCCCTTGCTCCTCTTCTTCTCTTTCTGGTGGACACACCCTATGACACAGATATTTTTCTGTTTCATGTTGTCCTGAAGCTCCTTTGAACCCTCTTCATTATTCTTGAATCTCTTTTCATTTTGTTGCTCTGCCTGGGAGTTTTTTCTACCTTGTCTTCCTGCTTGCTGATTCTATCATCTGCTTTATCTAGCCAGCTTTTAATTCCCTCTACGGCGTTCTTCATTTCAGATATTGTATTCTTCATTTCCTCCTGTCTCTTACTGATAGTTTCTATGTCCTTTTTCATGCTGGTGTAGTTTGCCATAAGTTCCTTGTAGTTTTCCTGGAGTTCTTTGTTGTTCTCACTGAGCAACTTTAAAATTCTTATAACAATTATTTTTGAACTCAATGACTGATAGTTTGCTTGCCTTGATTTCATTTAGCACTCTGGGCATTCCTCCTTTCCTTTTGATTGGGGGTTATTTCTTTGTCTCCCCATTTTAGATGACTCTTGTTGTTTGTTTCAGCATATTAGATTGATATGCTTTGACTCCTTGTCTTTGTGGTGTGACCTTCTGTGGTAACAGACCTGTGACATTCAGAGGTGCAGTCTCCTTGATCTCCTGAGCATGATGCTCTTGAGGTGCCCTTTATGTGGGCTCCCTGGTTGTAACTGGGTTTTGGGTTTTTTTGGGGTCATTCTATGGTGGGTCCTTCGCTCTGCCTGGCTGAATGAGAATTGGTGCCAAACAATGAACAATTTCATCCAACATTACTGGAATATGTAATTTAGTCATAGCTTCAGAATCTCCATCTTGAGATCTATGAAACTCCTGAGCTCCAGTCTGATCTGTTTACTCCTGGACTTGATATTCATCATATCTTTCTGTTGTAGCATTTATCTTTTTTGGCCAGACACCTAAGTTAAATATGCCAGCTGAGGCACTAGATTTCTCTGTAGGCTTCTAACTTGAGCCACGATGGCCACTACGGTGCAAAAGAACATGAGTTGGGCACACACCATGATCTCGGCCCTATTAACTGTCCTCATTTTTTCCATTTTTTTTTCTTTTTGCTCCCCTGGCGGGGTGTTTCTGCTATCTTATTTTCCAAATTGGAGGTCCGATCCTCTGCTTCCTCAAACCTACAGTTATTCCTTCTAGTATATACTTCATTTCTGATACTATATACTGCATTTCTGCCTGTTTTTTATGGTTTCTCTTTTAAATTTATTTCTTTTCTATAATTTTTCACATACATTTGTCTCCATTTTCCAACCACCACTTTCCCCTGCCCGACCCATCCCCACCTCCCCTCCTCAATCCTTCCCTACCCTGACTATGTCCATCTGTCCTTCACACCCTTCCCTTTCCCTTCCTGATACTCCCTTCCCTTTCTCCCTCCAGTAACCACAAGTTTCTTCTTTCTTTCAATGTTGCTGGTCATATTTCCCTTGCCTACTTGCTTTGCTGATTAGGCTCCACTTATAGGTGAGATCATATGGTATTTCTTTCACCCCCTGGCTTCTTTCACTTAGTATAATGCTCTCCATTCCATCCATGCTGTTGCAAAGGGTAGGAGTTCCTTCTTTCTTTCTGCTACGTAGTATTCCATTGTGTAAATGTACCATAGTTTCTTGATCCACTCGTTTACTGATGGGCACTAAGGTTGCTTCCAGCCCGTGGCTATTGTAAATTGTGCTGCTATGAACACTGGGGTGCACACATTCTTTTGAACTGGTGTTTTTGGATTCTTAGGGTATAGTCCCAGCAGGGGAATCTCTGGGTCAAAAGGCAGTTCCATTTGCAGGTTTTTGAGGAAATTCCAAACTGTTTTCCACAGTGGCTGCACCAGTCTGCATTCCCACCAATGGTGTACTAGGGTTCCCTTTTCTCCACAACCTCACCAGCACCCACTGTTTGTGGATTTGTTTATGATGGCCATTCTGACCGGTGTGAAGTGGTATCTCATTGTGGTTTTAATTTGCATTTCTCTGATGGCTAGTGATGATGAGCATCCTCTTATATGTCTCTGGGCCCTGTGTATGTCCTTCTTGGAGAAGTGTCTGTTTAGGTCCTTTGCCCATTTTTTTTAATTGGAATGTGTGTCTCCCCGGAGGGGAGTCCTGTGAGTTCTTTATGTGTTTTGGAGATCAAACCCCTGTCTGAGGTATCATTGGCAAATATATTTTCCCGTACGGTTGGTTCCCTTTTCCTTTTGCTGATTTCTTTAGTCGTGCAGAAGCTTCTTATTTTGATGAAGTCCCATTTGTTTATTTTTTCCTTTATGTCCCTTGCTCTAGGGGACATATTGGTGAAAATATTGCTGCGTGGGATATCTGAGAGTTTCCTGCCTGTGGTCTCCTCTAGGATTTTTATGGTGCCGTGACTTATATTTAAGTCTCTTATCCATCTTGAGTTTATTTTTGTGTATGGTGCAAGTTGGTGGTTGAATTTCAACTTTTTGCATGTAGCTGTCCAGCTCTCCCAACAACATTTGTTGAAGAGGCTATTTTTACTCCATTTTATGCTTCTGCGCCGTTTGATGAATATTAACTGACCTTAGAGATTTGGGTTTGTTTCTGGGCTCTCTATTGTGTTCCATTGATCTGTGTCTGTTCTTATGCCAGTACCAGGCTGTTTTGATTACAGTGGCTGTGTAATATAGTTTGATGTCAGGTGTTGTGGTCCCTCCTACTTTGTTTTTCTTTCTCAAAATTTCTGCAACTATTCAGGGTCGTATATACATTTTTTAAATGTTTGTTTTATGTCCGTGAAATACACCATTGTTATTTTAACAGGGATTGCGTTGACTCTATAAATTCCTTTCAGTAGTATGGACATTTTGATGATGTTTAATTCTTCCAATCCATGAACACAGTATATGTTTCCATTTATTTGTGTCTTCCTTAATTTCTTTCTTCAGTGTTGTATAGTTTTCTGGGCACAGGTCATTTACCTCCTTGGTTAAGTTTATTCCAAGGTACTTTACTTTTGTTGTTATGGCAAAGGGGATTTTTTTCCTGATTTTTGATTCTGATATTTTATTTTCGGTATACAAAAACATCTTCGATTTCTGAATATTGACTTTGTATCCGGCTGTTTTGCCAAATGCACTTATTAGGTCGAGTAGTTTTTTGGAGGAGTCTATGGTGTTTTCTATGTACAATATCACGTCATCCGCAAACAATGATAGTTTTACTTCCTCTTTTCCGATTTGGATGCCTTTTATCTCTTTTTCTTGTCTGATGGCCATCACTAGGACTTCCAATACTATGTTGAATTGAAGTCGTGAAAGCGGACATCCTTGTCTTGTTCCTGATCTTAGTGGGAAAGATTCTAGTTTTTGCCCATTGAGTATGAGGTTGGCTGTAGGTCTTTCATATATGGCCTTTATTATTGTTGAAGTATGCCCCCTTTATTCCCATTTTGCTGAGTGTTTTTGTCATAAATGGATGCTCTACCTTATCGAATGCTTTTTCCACATCTATTGAGATCATCATGTGGTTTTCGTCTTTACTTTCGTTTATGTGGTGTATTATGTTTATTGATTTGTGAATATTGAACCATCCTTGCATCCCTGGGATGAGTCCCACTTGATCATGGGGAATGATCTTTTTAATGTATTGCTGGATGCGGTTTGCCAATATTTTGTTGAAGATTTTAACGTCTATGTCCATCAACGATAACGGCCTGTAGTTTTCTTTCCTGGTTGTGTCTTTATCTGGTTTTGGAATTAGGATGAAACTGGCCTCATAAAAAGAGTTTGGTAGTCTTCCTTTTTCTTGGATTTTTTTGGAATAGTCAGAGAAGAATAAGGGTTAGCTCTTCCTTAAATGTTTTGTAGAATTCTCCTGTGAAACCATCTGGTCCAAGACTGTGTTGTGCCCTTGTGGTCAGAGAAAATGCTTGTTATGATTTAAATTTTCTTGAATTTGTTGAGGCTTGTTTTGTGTCCTATCATGTGGTCTCCTTGGAAAATGTTCCATGTTCATTTGAAAAAGATGTGTATTTTGCTTCTTTTGGGTGAAAGGGTCTATATATATCAGTTAAGTCCACTTGATCTAATGCATCGTTCAGTTCCACAATGTTTTTGTTGATATTTTGTTTGGAAGACCTATTCATTTTTGACAGTGCGGTGTGAAAATCCCCTACCATCACTGTGTTGCTCTCTGTATCTTTCTCAAAGTCCTCCAAGATTTTCCTTATATATTTGGGTGCTCCTGTGTTGGTTGCATGTAGGTTTACTATGTTTATGTCTTCTTGATGGATTCTTCCTTTGAGTATTATGAAATGTCTTTCTATATCTCTCTTCATGGCCTTTTTTTGGAAATCTATTTTGTCTGATATATGTTTTGCTATCCCTGCTTTTTTACCATGTCCTTTTGCTTGGAATATTTTTTTCCATCCCTTTACTTTCAGTCTGTGTAAGTCCTGAGGTGGGTCTCTTGTAGGCAGCAAATGTGAGGGTCATGTTTTATTATCCATTCAGCTACCCTATGTCTTTTGATTGGAGCATTAACCCATTTACATTTAAAGTTATTATTGATAGGTACTTATTCATTCTTTCCCTTTGTATCTGTGTTCCTCTCATTTTCACTCTTTTTCTTCATCTTCTTAAAGCAGTCCCTTTAGCATATCTTGTAGTGCTGGCTTGGTGGGGGTATATTCTTTTAGCCTTCTTTTGTCTGGGAAATGCCTTATTTTGCCTTCCGTTTTAACTGAGAGCCTTGCTCAGTAGAGCAGTCTTGGTTTCAGGCCTTTGCTTTTCATGACTTAAAATATTTCTTGCCATTCCCTTCTGGCTTGTAGTGTTTCTCTTGAGAAGTCAGCTGCTAGCCGTATCGGGGCTTCCTTATAGTACTACCTCTTTTTCCCTTGGTGCCTTTAGGATTCTCTCTTTGTCTTTGATATTAGCCATTTTAATGATGATGTGTCTTGGATTCCTCTTAAATGGGACCCTCTCATTGGGTTCCTCTTAAATGGGACCCTCTGTGATTCATGGACTTGGGTGACTTTCTTTCCTCAAATTGGGGGAGTTTTCCATCATTACTTCTTCAAACAGGTTCTCTATCCCTTGTTCCTCTTCTCCTTCTGGTATCTTATTATACAGATATTATTACGTTTCACGTTGTCCTGCTTTTCCCTATACATCTCTTCATTCTTTCTGAGGTTTTTTTTTTTCATTTCCTTGCTCTTTCTGGGACCTTTTTTCTATCTTGCCCTCCAGTTTGCTGATTTGATCCTCTGCTTCACCTAGCCTGTTTTTGATTCCTTCTACTATGTTCTTCAGCTCAGAAATTGTATTCTTTGTTTCTTTTCTCCTCTTATTGATAGTTTCTATGTCCTTTTTCATACCGATACAATTTGCGGTAAGTTTCTCATAGTTTCCCTGTAGGTTTCTGTAGTTCTCTCTGAGCTCACTTATTTCATTGAGCTTCTTTAGAACCAATGTTTTGAACTCAATATCTGATAGTTTACTTGCCTCTATTTCATTTAGTTCTCTTTCTGGGGATTCCTCCTTTTCTTTTGATTGGAGGTTGTTCCTTTTTCTTCCCATTATTTGTGAGACTTCTTTTTTGCTTCTGCCTCTTAAATTGATCTGTCTTGATTTCCTGACTTTGTGGTGTGAACTTCTATGGTAGGAGACCACTGTTTTTTCTTTCTGGGCCTGCCTCTGATGATGTCAGATGTTGACCCTGTCTGACCTTAGGCAGTCTGTTCAAGACTGCCAGGAATCTACTGTCTGTGGCTGTCTCCTTCAGTTGTTAATCCAGTTAGTCAATCTGCACTCAGCAGTAAGGCTTAGGCACTGCAGGAAGGGCAGAGACCCTCCTTGGGATGGGGTTATTGTGAACTCTCACGCTGCTGCTGCTCAGGGGAGTGGTCTGAGTGAGCAAGATGGCTGCTGCCGCATGGGGGAGAAGTCAGCACTGGGATCCTCCCGGCTACTCCCTCAGTTCTCACCCCAACGTCTCTGTTGTTAGACTCTCCTCAAGCATCTGTAGGCCATTCTATGTCCCCTTTAGCCAGGGATCTACTTTCTGTGACTGCCGCGGTATACCCAGCAGTCGGGTTGCCCAACACAGGATGGGCCAAGCCTCCTGGGTTGAGGCTATCATGTCCCTTCACGCTGCTGCCGCTCAGGGGAGTGGTCTTCCTGAGCAAGATGGCAGCTGCAGAATGGGAGGTCAGTCAGCACTGGGACCCCGCTGTCCACTTTCTCAGTTCTTTCTCCCAAGCCTCCTTCTCCAGTCTCTCCTCAGGTGGCTCCAGCCCCCTCTGCCCCCACCTCCGCTGAAGCCCAGGGAAAGTGGCTGCCACTACAAATTTTTGCATTGGCCCTTTATACGGCTCTTTGCATCTCCAGCCGCCTGTCTCTGGCAGAGAGCAGCTGCCACTTTTCACAGCTGGCTGTTGTCTGTATGCTTTTGGGCTCTGGTGCTGTAGGCTGGAGATCGCAGCTTATGGTTTAGACCCTGCTCTTCTCAGGGGGATCCAACTGGCCATTTCAATCCCTCTGTCACTGCTGCCTGTGGGCTCCTATTCCACTTTCTCAAGCCTCTACCATGCTCCTTACCAGTTAGGTTGTGCCACAGCTGGTTCCTCTGTCTGATGTTTTAAGGCTCCTCTCTCACTATTGTTCACTTGTTTTCCAGGTGATTTCTCCACAGTGTTGTTGTAATTCCAGATTGGTCCTGGGAGGAGGTCAATGTGACTTCCACTCACTTCTCTGTCATCTTGAAGTCTCTCTGTTTTTTAGAGTTTCTGTGTCTTTTTTTTTTATGCTTACTTTCTTTGTTAAAGTTCTCCCTAAGTTTCTTGAGCATCCTTAGAACCATTTTTTTGAACTCTATATTTGGTAAATTGCTTGCCCCATTTCTTTTAGCTCTTCTTTTGGAGATTTCTTCTGTTATTTCATATGAGGCCTATTTCTTTGTCTCCTCATTTTGGCTGCCTTTTTGTGTTTGTCTCTACATATTAGGTAGATCTGCTATGACTTCCAGTCTTGTTCTGGTGTTCTTATGTAGTTGGTGTCCTCTAGGCTCCAGTGGCACATTCTCCTTAATCAACCTGAGCTGGGTGCTTCAAGAATGTCCCTTATATGGGTTACATATGCCTTCCTATTGTGATTTAGTATTGATTTCCATTTGCCCATTTGTGCTTGGGGTCAACCCTGAGACAGGCTGACTGTGGGGACAACCCCAACCAGAGCGTATGAGCTGCTGTGCAGGTGCTGACCACATAGATCAGAATTTGCTTCAGTAGGTCTAATACCTTCCAAGATCTTTTTTGGGGGGTATACCTCTTAGGATGTAAATTGGGTTCTGCCATGATATTGTCTAAAGTTTGCCACTGGTTGCATTTGATTCCAGAGCCTCTTGAGAGAGACTGGTGGAAACGACTGTCATACGTTGTCTGCGACTGGCCCTTGGCAACCTGTTTGGGGCTATAAAGTGATCCACAGTTTGTGGCTGTCTCTGCTGGACCTGGGTGTGTGTGGGAAGGACCAAGCTGCACACCAAGGTTGGCTTTTACCAGCACTGGGTCCAGGGGCAGGTCAGCAGAATTCCAAAATCATCCTGAGGTCTGTTCCTGCCTACCTCCACCATTGGTTGCTTGTTAAGCTCAATCACTGAAAAACCTCTGGTGGTACTTGAGTTGCATGAGGTAGGTTCTCAGTGAGTAACCCGTTAGGGACATGTGATGTTCACCAGATTGATACAAGTTCAAATTCAGTGACAGTGTTGGTTCTCAGGCTACTCATCAAATGTCTTGGGGCACACCAAAGCTCGCTGCCACCAGCTGGGTGCTTGCATACTTTTGTAGTGGGGTGGGGTCTCAGAGAATCCTCAGGGGGAGGCCAAGAGAGTTTATCAGGCCCAAACAGACCCATATTTTGTCCTTTGAAGGAAGGGCTCTGCACTGCTTGGGCATGCAAAGGAAAATGGTTCACAGTTCTCTTACAGACCTGCTTTCAGGAGCGTGGTTATGAGCTGAGGTTTAAACATTCTAGTAGTGGTTTTATACTTCATGATATTCAAATTATATTGTGAGCAAAGTACTAGATAGAAGAAGTAGTTACATTGGAGACCTATTCAATCAAAACAGGATGCCATTTATTTACCAGCCTGTATCTATAGGTGGACTGAATTAGACAAAAGACAAAGTCAGGAAAGGGATTTGGCAGGTTGTATTTATGTGGATTTCAAAGGGTGATCTGAGGCCAATGCTCCAATAATAGAGAAGCAAAGGCTGTACAGAATGGGGCCTGTTGGAACAGATAAATAATTACTTAGCTACCTAAGAAATCGCTGTATAATCAAGAGGTAACCCATGAAGAAGAAGACTGGCAAAGGGATGAGACCTTTAGAATAGTCACTATAATTTTTATGGAAAACTTCCCATAACAAGGCCAGTCAACTGTTCTGAGGTCGAAATCACACAAGAGCTTATATTCAGAGCACTCTACTAGGCACTATTGCAAGAAACAAATGTTCTCTTCCTTTCCTTTTTAAAATTAGTAATAACCCCTAACAATGTGAATCAAGCTAAAGAGCAACATCTCAACAAATACAAAATAATATAATAAAGACTAGATATATATATTCTGGTAGAATAAAAAGAATTAGAAAAGCTTACAGCTTATTTTTGCATGTGAGTAATTTAATTATAAAACATTGGGATGGCCAAAAAGTTCATTTGTTTTTTTTCCATAAGATGGCTCTAGTAGTGCTTAGTTGTCTTTAACTTCATTTGAAAAATTTTTGTCAGATTCTATGGTGACAGCTGTCATATCAGCCTGCATTAAAAATAAACTTATCGAAATTGGTGAATTTCTATGTAACCACTTTAATATTAAAGATGGAAGAAAATGTACAACATTTTTTGCATATTATGCTTTATTATTTCAAGAAAGGTAAAAAAGCAACTGAAATGCAAAAAAAGATTTGTGCAGTGTATAGAGAAGGTGCTGTGACTGATCGAATGTGACAAAAGTGGTTTGTGAAGTTCTGTGCTGGAGATTTCTTGCTGGACAATGCTCCACAGTTGGGTAGACCAATCGAAACTGATAGTAATCAAACTGAGACATTAATTGAGAGCAGTCAATGTTATACCACATGGGAGATAGGTGACATACTTAAGATATCCAAATCAATAAAGTTATTGGTGAAAATGAAAAATACATCTTTAACAGAAAAAATTAAATGGAGTTTTTGGCCAACCTAATATAAGGTCAAAGTATTTATAGTACCTATGCTCTCCATCTTTTTCTCCCAGGCACATGTTAGGGCCCATATGTAAAAATATAGATCCCATTCTTCTTTGCTTTCTTTGCTCCCCAATCTCTTAATGTGTATGTTTCCAGATGTAGATGACTACATAGCCAAGCATATCACTGGTTCTTTTTCATCTAGTACCACATCTTACTAAATGTTCCCTTTCTTTCCCCACCTCCAGCCATTCTAGAATTTTCTCTATAAATTGACTGCCTCATTCATCCTTTCCAGGGGCCCTTATTGTCACCTCACAAATCATGGTGTCCAATGGTTCCTATTTCTTATCCTAATGACACAGGGCTTTAATGCTATTACTTAACATACATTGGACTTTAACAAATATTTTGAAGCAAAAATGTACCTCAAAATGGCAGAATAATTTCCCAAAAGCAAAACCTATGGTTAGATTTCTTAAAGATGCTCACTCTAAACATTGTTTCTCTTAAGTACAGTCTAATATCTTCTGGGCACTAAGTTAGTCAACTCCGTACTTACAGTAAAAACATTCAACATGTTAGATGATTTCAACACTCATTGGCAGCCTTAAATAAACCTGTTCCCTAAAATGCAAAAATATTTATCCTAAAAGTTAGTTGCAGACATCAGTATTCTATATTTAGAGATTTTATCTTTGGCTTATTAAAAAAGATGGTCTGATTCTCTGGTCACAGTGCACACTAGAGTGCCTAGACTGGCTTTGTAGCTATTTAGAAGCAAATTCCCTCTGGGAAAATAAAGAGGAAAAAACTCATTCAAGATCATTAGTTTGAAACAGCAAGACTCTTGTTTATTTCAGATGATAGAAGCTTTTGTCTCAAAAAGAGAATGGTCTCAAAAAAATGCTCTTATTCAACCAAAAGTACCCTTCCCCTATTTTAAAAAATTATGATATCTCATTATGTTCTTGATTATTTCCTATGAGTTTTGGATGCTTTATTTTAAAAATTAACACAAATTAAAATTAATTTTTATTAGGGATTCCCATGAAAGTACTTGGGATGACTGGAGACACCCTCAAGTTTTACAAAGCAGAGTACAGAAGCTTTGGGGCAGGACATGTGGGTTCTAGCCCCAAGCTGTATGACTTCAAAAACTCTCCTTAATCTCTTCATGACTCCATTTCCTAAACTGTAAAATTAATGTGTTGAATATGATGGTCCCTTTCCGTTTCATTAGGCTATGATTGCCAGAGCTGTGAAAAACAAGGTAGAAGATTCAATTCCAGAAATATTGATTGAGATCCAACCCATTCGACCATATCCAGTGCTAGATATGGGGTGGGGGGCAGTAAGGACACATCTTCCATGCTACAGTAGTAGGAGTGATAAGGCAACACAATAATTATGGAAAGCAGAATATGATAAGTATCTAAAAATGTGTAAGCCAACTTTCCTGCTTTCTCATCACTGAAGTTTTATTTTTTTGCTGACTGAGAACCTTCCAAGCTTCAATGTCAGTGAGTTTTCCTTAGACTTGGAGACACAAATGAAGGGGGACATTGAAATGATATGCTCTGAGACCAGGAAAAAGCCTGGAAGTTTATCATTTACATCTATCTTAGAGTGTAGAACAAGCAATGCCCTCATTAATAAGAGTCTCTGGTTGATCAGAACTATGCCACATATGTCTACGTAAATATCACATCAGCTCTTATAATATCTGGAAAATGCCCAGAGAAAATGCCTATTAATCAATAATTTATGGTAGTTGTATTCTGATTAACTAAGGTTTGTTCATCACAAGACTATCACAAGTTCCTCATATATCCATATCCACTGTTACACTCCTGTTCAGATTCGCTTTGTACATAGCAACATGGTAGACTGCAGTAAAGCTTTATTGAATCAAAAGACCTTCTCTCCCATCCTTTAAAATCAACATTTTAGAATTAATGCTGGTACTTTATTCCAAAATTTAAAAAATATGAATGAATTCAAATGGAAAAGTGAAACTAATACAAATATCCTCGTTTGTTTTGAGTTAGTTCAATAACTTAAATCAGATAAGACTTCAGATTCATTCTTTAAAAAAAAAAAGATAGAAAAGAAACATTAGCCTTATATAGCTAGTGTCTCTCTTTACAGGCAATGAATACATTTTCAGTATGCATGGGACAACACCCTGATACCTCTTCCTTTGTATGGCTTACATTGTGAATACCCCAATTAAGCCTTTGCAGACACTGAGAAGTTAACAAAGTCCTATGGGCTAGAATTATTGACTTATAAACATTAATGAACTTTTTAGAATCATCATCCAGTTTTATTAGAAAACTTCCACAGTTTAAGAGCAACAAAATGCAGCAATTAGAAAGTTCATCACACTGCTGCATGATTCTGGGAGTCTTGTCCTAGATTCTAGTAGATGCTGTAACTAACAGTTTCATAAGGGCTGAGAGAACCAAAGTTTACAACAGCAACACAAAAACTACTTATTATTCAATCTCACATTGCCACAGGACCCTTATTTTTACAGTAATTTAGAACTCTGGACATCCCTGCAGAGAGGCACCAAGCAAGTATAGTAACAAAAAACAAAAAATAAAATAAAATGTGCAGACTCAAGTTCTTTACTACACTAACACTGAAGAGCCAAAGCCATTGATTGATCCACATCAAGGTCTGGACTTTGATGAGACTGAGTGTGGGAAAGAGCCCCCGACCAGTTTGATACCATTGTTACCACCATCCACCTGGCCCTTACAATCAAATTAATCCCATTCTTTCCAGGGCAGCTTTCCTTCAGTCCAGATTTAACAGGATCAAACTGTCTCTACCCAAAGGTTATAACAAA
This sequence comes from Pteronotus mesoamericanus, assembly GCF_021234165.1. Lineage (NCBI taxonomy): Eukaryota > Metazoa > Chordata > Mammalia > Chiroptera > Mormoopidae > Pteronotus > Pteronotus mesoamericanus. The sequence continues at coordinate 2,986,941 of NW_026555150.1, forward strand.
TTAACAAGTAATGGGCACCATTCAATGAGCAAGGGCCAGGGCTTGGGGAGATTGGTGACACTTAGTGCCACATCACTAGAGGTAGAACTAAAGTAGAAGAGATTAAATAGCCAAACACCACTATCATCTCTCCAACTTAAAAAAAAAAATATATATATATATATATATATATATATATATATTTACCAAATGGCTTTCCAAATATACATGTACTACCAACACCTTATTCTGAAAAAGAATGGCAATTGACAAATATATTCTGAAGTAATTCACTACTAGTCCAAAGACCAGAAAGCTGCCTGAGTTCTGTCTCAAGATCACCATGTGACCTTGCACAGCCACCTCACCTTTCATCATCTTAGCAACTTCAGATATAAAATATAAAAATCCTTCCCTGCCTTACTATGATAATGTTAGAATGAATCAGACAATTTATCTAAGATAATCTAAGATCCTCAGAGAGGGTAAGTCTACAAATATCAAGCATTATAACTACAGTCACTGCACCTCATTTCTTAGGGAGGATAAAATGAATAAAGAAAGAAACATATGGCCACTGAGCCTGAGAACTCAAAAGCATTTAAACTCCTTCTATACTATAAGAGAGGTCTCAAGAGAGAAAGGTTAATGTGGTGGAGTCAGAGAAGAGTTCAGTGATTAGGACATGCTCCCTGGATGTTTGGGAGTCTTCAAAGTTTGTCATTGACATTATAATGTTTTTATATGATTATCTTAAAGGTTTATATTTGTGAGTGCCAGCAAGCGAGTGACAAGTCCTTTGATTTTGGATTTGTGGGCCAAACAGTTGCACTGTACCATAGTGGGATTACTGGTCATACACAAGGGTATTGTATTCAAACTTAGGGAGTTTAACTTCAATTGTTTTTATGCCTTTAATTGTCCCAACAGTGGAAATTTTAGCTGTCAGTATAATTGGATCATTATTGAGGACAGGAGCAGGAAGGATGTGGTCTATTTCAGAGTTCAGCATTTGCGAAAAATGTGCCTGCTAATCTTAACAATTGGGAACACAGAAAAGGGATAAATGGGTGAACTGATTCGCAAATCAAAACCTTGAAATGATGCTATTAAACACACACACACACACACACACACACACACACACACACACACACTTGCATAGGTATATATGAAGGAAGAACCAAAACATAATGAAACCCCACTAATACTGTATCTTGGATTAAGAGATGAGGATCCAGGGACACTGAAGCACTGGACTAGGTAGTCAAAAAAAGTAATATAGAAAGCTTCTTAATAGCCATCCATTTTCTTTATTATAAAAATACATTTGCCTCCCTTTTCCCACTGCCACTTTCCAGTGCCCGAAAACCCCCTCCTCCCCTCCTTAATCCTTCCCGACTTTGGCTTTGTCCATGGGTCCCTTATACATGTTCCTTGATTTGACCCTCTTCTTCTTTCCCCAATTCCTTTCCCTCCTTCCCTCTCATTACTGTCGTTCTGTTTCTTCTTTCAGTGTTGCTGGTCATATTTCCCTTGCCTACTTGCTTTGCTGATTAGGCTCCACTTATAGGTGAGATCATATGGTATTTCTTTCACCTCCTGGCTTCTTTCACTTAGTATAATGCTTTCCATTCCATCCATGCTGTTGCAAAGGGTAGGAGTTCCTTCTTTCTTTCTGCTACGTAGTATTCCATTGTGTAAATGTACCATAGTTTCTTGATCCACTCGTTTACTGATGGGCACTAAGGTTGCTTCCAGCCCGTGGCTATTGTAAATTGTGCTGCTATGAACACTGGGGTGCACACATTCTTTTGAACTGGTGTTTTTGGATTCTTAGGGTATAGTCCCAGCAGGGGAATCTCTGGGTCAAAAGGCAGTTCCATTTGCAGGTTTTTGAGGAAATTCCAAACTGTTTTCCACAGTGGCTGCACCAGTCTGCATTCCCACCAATGGTGTACTAGGGTTCCCTTTTCTCCACAACCTCACCAGCACCCACTGTTTGTGGATTTGTTTATGATGGCCATTCTGACCGGTGTGAAGTGGTATCTCATTGTGGTTTTAATTTGCATTTCTCTGATGGCTAGTGATGATGAGCATCCTCTTATATGTCTCTGGGCCCTGTGTATGTCCTTCTTGGAGAAGTGTCTGTTTAGGTCCTTTGCCCATTTTTTTTTAATTGGAATGTTTGTCTCCCCGGAGGGGAGTCCTGTGAGTTCTTTATGTGTTTTGCAGATCAAACCCCTGTCTGAGGTATCATTGGCAAATATATTTTCCCGTACGGTTGGTTCCCTTTTCCTTTTGCTGATTTCTTTAGTCGTGCAGAAGCTTCTTATTTTGATGAAGTCCCATTTGTTTATTTTTTCCTTTATGTCCCTTGCTCTAGGGGACATATTGGTGAAAATATTGCTGCGTGGGATATCTGAGAGTTTCCTGCCTGTGGTCTCCTCTAGGATTTTTATGGTGCCGTGACTTATATTTAAGTCTCTTATCCATCTTGAGTTTATTTTTGTGTATGGTGCAAGTTGGTGGTTGAATTTCAACTTTTTGCATGTAGCTGTCCAGCTCTCCCAACAACATTTGTTGAAGAGGCTATTTTTACTCCATTTTATGCTTCTGCGCCGTTTGATGAATATTAACTGACCTTAGAGATTTGGGTTTGTTTCTGGGCTCTCTATTGTGTTCCATTGATCTGTGTCTGTTCTTATGCCAGTACCAGGCTGTTTTGATTACAGTGGCCGTGTAATATAGTTTGATGTCAGGTGTTGTGGTCCCTCCTACTTTGTTTTTCTTTCTCAAAATTTCTGCAACTATTCAGGGTCGTATATACATTTTTTAAATGTTTGTTTTATGTCCGTGAAATACACCATTGTTATTTTAACAGGGATTGCGTTGACTCTATAAATTCCTTTCAGTAGTATGGACATTTTGATGATGTTTAATTCTTCCAATCCATGAACACAGTATATGTTTCCATTTATTTGTGTCTTCCTTAATTTCTTTCTTCAGTGTTGTATAGTTTTCTGGGCACAGGTCATTTACCTCCTTGGTTAAGTTTATTCCAAGGTACTTTACTTTTGTTGTTATGGCAAAGGGGATTTTTTTCCTGATTTTTGATTCTGATATTTTATTTTCGGTATACAAAAACATCTTCGATTTCTGAATATTGACTTTGTATCCGGCTGTTTTGCCAAATGCACTTATTAGGTCGAGTAGTTTTTTGGAGGAGTCTATGGTGTTTTCTATGTACAATATCACGTCATCCGCAAACAATGATAGTTTTACTTCCTCTTTTCCGATTTGGATGCCTTTTATCTCTTTTTCTTGTCTGATGGCCATCACTAGGACTTCCAATACTATGTTGAATTGAAGTCGTGAAAGCGGACATCCTTGTCTTGTTCCTGATCTTAGTGGGAAAGATTCTAGTTTTTGCCCATTGAGTATGAGGTTGGCTGTAGGTCTTTCATATATGGCCTTTATTATTGTTGAAGTATGCCCCCTTTATTCCCATTTTGCTGAGTGTTTTTGTCATAAATGGATGCTCTACCTTATCGAATGCTTTTTCCACATCTATTGAGATCATCATGTGGTTTTCGTCTTTACTTTCGTTTATGTGGTGTATTATGTTTATTGATTTGTGAATATTGAACCATCCTTGCATCCCTGGGATGAGTCCCACTTGATCATGGGGAATGATCTTTTTAATGTATTGCTGGATGCGGTTTGCCAATATTTTGTTGAAGATTTTAACGTCTATGTCCATCAACGATAACGGCCTGTAGTTTTCTTTCCTGGTTGTGTCTTTATCTGGTTTTGGAATTAGGATGAAACTGGCCTCATAAAAAGAGTTTGGTAGTCTTCCTTTTTCTTGGATTTTTTTGGAATAGTCAGAGAAGAATAAGGGTTAGCTCTTCCTTAAATGTTTTGTAGAATTCTCCTGTGAAACCATCTGGTCCAAGACTGTGTTGTGCCCTTGTGGTCAGAGAAAATGCTTGTTATGATTTAAATTTTCTTGAATTTGTTGAGGCTTGTTTTGTGTCCTATCATGTGGTCTCCTTGGAAAATGTTCCATGTTCATTTGAAAAAGATGTGTATTTTGCTTCTTTTGGGTGAAAGGGTCTATATATATCAGTTAAGTCCACTTGATCTAATGCATCGTTCAGTTCCACAATGTTTTTGTTGATATTTTGTTTGGAAGACCTATTCATTTTTGACAGTGCGGTGTGAAAATCCCCTACCATCACGTGTTGCTCTCTGTATCTTTCTCAAAGTCCTCCAAGATTTTCCTTATATATTTGGGTGCTCCTGTGTTGGTTGCATGTAGGTTTACTATGTTTATGTCTTCTTGATGGATTCTTCCTTTGAGTATTATGAAATGTCTTTCTATATCTCTCTTCATGGCCTTTTTTTGGAAATCTATTTTGTCTGATATATGTTTTGCTATCCCTGCTTTTTTACCATGTCCTTTTGCTTGGAATATTTTTTTCCATCCCTTTACTTTCAGTCTGTGTAAGTCCTGAGGTGGGTCTCTTGTAGGCAGCAAATGTGAGGGTCATGTTTTATTATCCATTCAGCTACCCTATGTCTTTTGATTGGAGCATTAACCCATTTACATTTAAAGTTATTATTGATAGGTACTTATTCATTCTTTCCCTTTGTATCTGTGTTCCTCTCATTTTCACTCTTTTTCTTCATCTTCTTAAAGCAGTCCCTTTAGCATATCTTGTAGTGCTGGCTTGGTGGGGGTATATTCTTTTAGCCTTCTTTTGTCTGGGAAATGCCTTATTTTGCCTTCCGTTTTAACTGAGAGCCTTGCTCAGTAGAGCAGTCTTGGTTTCAGGCCTTTGCTTTTCATGACTTAAAATATTTCTTGCCATTCCCTTCTGGCTTGTAGTGTTTCTCTTGAGAAGTCAGCTGCTAGCCGTATCAGGGCTTCCTTATAGTACTACCTCTTTTTCCCTTGGTGCCTTTAGGATTCTCTCTTTGTCTTTGATATTAGCCATTTTAATGATGATGTGTCTTGGATTCCTCTTAAATGGGACCCTCTCATTGGGTTCCTCTTAAATGGGACCCTCTGTGATTCATGGACTTGGGTGACTTTCTTTCCTCAAATTGGGGGAGTTTTCCATCATTACTTCTTCAAACAGGTTCTCTATCCCTTGTTCCTCTTCTCCTTCTGGTATCTTATTATACAGATATTATTACGTTTCACGTTGTCCTGCTTTTCCCTATACATCTCTTCATTCTTTCTGAGGTTTTTTTTTTTCATTTCCTTGCTCTTTCTGGGACCTTTTTTCTATCTTGCCCTCCAGTTTGCTGATTTGATCCTCTGCTTCACCTAGCCTGTTTTTGATTCCTTCTACTATGTTCTTCAGCTCAGAAATTGTATTCTTTGTTTCTTTTCTCCTCTTATTGATAGTTTCTATGTCCTTTTTCATACCGATACAATTTGCGGTAAGTTTCTCATAGTTTCCCTGTAGGTTTCTGTAGTTCTCTCTGAGCTCACTTATTTCATTGAGCTTCTTTAGAACCAATGTTTTGAACTCAATATCTGATAGTTTACTTGCCTCTATTTCATTTAGTTCTCTTTCTGGGGATTCCTCCTTTTCTTTTGATTGGAGGTTGTTCCTTTTTCTTCCCATTATTTGTGAGACTTCTTTTTTGCTTCTGCCTCTTAAATTGATCTGTCTTGATTTCCTGACTTTGTGGTGTGAACTTCTATGGTAGGAGACCACTGTTTTTTCTTTCTGGGCCTGCCTCTGATGATGTCAGATGTTGACCCTGTCTGACCTTAGGCAGTCTGTTCAAGACTGCCAGGAATCTACTGTCTGTGGCTGTCTCCTTCAGTTGTTAATCCAGTTAGTCAATCTGCACTCAGCAGTAAGGCTTAGGCACTGCAGGAAGGGCAGAGACCCTCCTTGGGATGGGGTTATTGTGAACTCTCACGCTGCTGCTGCTCAGGGGAGTGGTCTGAGTGAGCAAGATAGCTGCTGCCATATGGGGGAGGAGTCAGCACTGGGGTCCCACTGGCTTCTCTCTCAGTTCCCTCCCCAAAGCCTCCATCTCCCGTCTCAAGTGTCTCTAGAACACTCTGCACCCCCTTAATGGCCATTCTTAAGTGCCTTGCCATTCCTACTATCTATTCAACAGCTTTGAGAGTCCTTTTCACTGCTCTTGACCTATCTCAAATTATTGCTTGTGCTTAACATGAGAACTTCTACTCAATAAATTGTCCCTCCTTCTTCCTCCCTGGCCAATGTAAAAATCATGTTTCTTGACAGACTGCATTGTTGCTGTTTTCTCAAAGGCACAAAGGAAAGAAACACATCTTGTTTGTACATGTTTTAACTTAATTTCAGTTTCACCTACTTAAGCACAGTGCCATCCTTCAAACTCTGACCCAAACCCCTTCACCATTTGTTATCCATGGCAACCAGCACAAAACTGCTCATAGGAATTTGCAAGGAATGGCAGGAAAGTGCATCTCCCAACAGAGCTGTTAATTCTTCTGCAGTAACTACATAGATAACAGGTGACAGCAGGCCCAGCCCTGAATCCTCAGGAATTTGCTTTCATTAGAGTGGGGGACATTGTTCATGTCTCCTCCCTAGAAGAGTTATGAACTTCTTCTCACATCCAACCTGTTGAAGATAAAATGCTGATTGAAAAATATTGAGATAATTTTTCAGTTTTCGCTTGAGCAATCTCCCAAATAGTGTACTTCCCCAGTGACTCTATCTGTTACAACAGCTTGCTTGCTCAACTAGTGCCAATGATCTTGAACCCTCCAAAAGATAATACATACAAAATCTTGGCTACTTTCTTTTATTGTCATTACCACTCAGGGACCTTCAACTCATTCTCTTAACTTTCTTAACTCATGTCAAGAATGCATGCATGACAATCTTGCCATCAGACTAAACTACACACACACACACACACACACACACACACACACACACAAGTTAGTAATGGTCCAGGTACTAGAGGATTTACGAACCAATAGAAAATGATATGGTTTCACCAAATATGGAGAGAACTGTTCCGTCTGCAAACCATCTTCATGAGTTCCATATTATTTGCTTTGCTCAAAGCTTAGCTGAAAAATTGTCAAACGGAGATGAATTGCCTTTTACTGTCCTCCAGAGGAAGATGAGGATGGTTTTATTTGCAATATGATTACAACAGAACCCATGACATCTAACAAAGACTTTTTGCATAAAGAGGACTAGCTCAGACTCAGTTCTTTATGGAAACTGAAAAGGACCCATTACTCAAGTATCTTCTTCATAAAATCTGCATAAATAAGAATAATTTTCAAGGAAGGAAACAAGTAAATTACTTTTTCTTTTTAACTGCATGAAAAAAGTAAGCAAGATTTTATGCATAATCCATTCCAGTAGATCTGATTATATTTCAATATAAGGAGATGGTTTCAAGCTCTTCTTGAAAGTAAGACAACATTCCTATTCACACTGTTTGTCATTTGTCCTGATAAAAGCCAGTAATAAGTTTAGAGAAAAGGTGAAAAACAAATAAGACATTGTTCCATCCCTCAAGGAGCTCATAGTTTAGTAAGGAAACATTGAAGTAAACAAATGATTATGGCCTAGTGGAATAAGTACAGTTACAGAGGGGAAAACAAATCCTAATGGGAATACAGAAGAAACATACCTAATTCAGCCTAACTCAGAAATCAAGGAGGCTTTCTCCTGATGATTTGTTGATCTGAGTCTTTAAGGACCAATAGTTCATCTGATTTGGAGGAAGAGGGTGGAAATTTATATTTGCATGGGTATGACAAACCCCACTTACTTGTCAGAGTGAATGCTAATAAGCAGTGCTAAATTAGGAAATTGAGAATAACTCACATGTCATAAAGCAGAATGTTAGAAATAGATACTATAATAACACACTATATTGGCCAGAACATAATGCTCCTTTTCATCATAACCTTTTGATCCTCAAGAAATGGAATGTTTCCTCCAGAAAATACAGTACCATGGTATCTGAAACCAAAAGAATCTGCTTAGGAATTAAACTACCCCATCATTTTACAATGAAAAAATGGGTGCTAAGAGAGGGACTAACATATATAATGGCCACACAAGTCATGAGCTAAAAGGCTAGGGTTTAAACCCAGATCTGATTCCAATATGACACTTGGTTAGTGTCACACACTAACCAAGATTGTGTCAATACATGGACCAAATAGATATCTACATATGAACTCTCCTAAATAAGACACCTGCATTCTCACCCTTTCCCACTTCCCATCCAGCTGCCTGGAATTAGTGTTTAGGTTAATGCAGCCTGTTCCTATGAAAATGTTCTACACAAGAAAGACCACATATAAAGTTAATGTTACTTCTTATCCTCGTCTCCTGTGTTTGTAGTCCTTGCTTTTTCATCATTCACAAATATTGATTGGACGCCTGCCTAGAGTATTCAATTAATAAGGTACATACTAGCAAGTTTAAACTGGGTCCCTGCCCTCAAGGACAGCCTAATTGGGGTGGCGGGGTACATGCATAACTTGGGTAAATAGTATCCTGAAGGAAATATGAGAAATGGAAACCATGGAGGAATTCACAAGAAGGGGTTATTATTAGACAACTGAACTAGAAAATAGGCTTCATGAGGGTAAGGGTTTTTTAAATGTTTTTTTCAGTGCTGTATCCCCAGCACCTAAAGCAGTTTGGAGCCTAGCAAGTACTCAAAAAATGTTTGTTGAATTTAATAAATAGCTTCTCTACTTTATTCAGGAAAAAAAAAAGAGCCCTGACATTTTTCACTTAGAGAATAATTCCCAGTCCTATATGTTATCGTTTTTACTCATGGCGCATCACAGAACTCCCCCAAGGAGACTTTTAGACATGACTGCTCAGCCTATGACTTAAACCTCAGCAAAATCTTCATAAAGCTGTGTCCTCTGCTGCTTCCCACCATGAAAGGGGTTTTCCCAGTGATGAAGGATAATGTTGAGTCAATGCTATTTGTTTATTTGTGCACTATTATTCTTTCCAGCAAAAGGCACAGCCCTTTGATGGCAATGCAGTTCTGGGAGACACAATTCCATTATTTGCTTGGCTCATCTAACAAGGTAGAATGTAGAATCTGATCTAAAAGCAAGTCCTTTTAATGAGTTTCAGTTAAGCTTAAAGAATAAACAGTTGTGATTACTGTCAGTAGGCATAGGTTGTAAATGTCTTTCTTAGATACCCAAAGGGACAGCACAATGAAATTCCCTTTAAAAAGTAAAATTGGGAAAGAAAAGCATCTTCAAAAGCAGTCATTTGTGCATCCCAAAATGGTCAAATTCTTGGTTTTCCAAGGTTTTGTACTGGGCTATGAGTTTTTTACACTTAATTTATTTCTACCATTGTACAAATTCTTATTATTTGGCTTCCAGAGTTTGGGAAGATATGGGTAATTAGAATGTATGAGAATACTGAAAAGAAACCCATGCATTCATATAATAAATAAGTGGGGATAAAGCCATTCTGCTCTCACTGTGACTTACACTAACCTTGTGGTACCACAGTGTTGTGCCAGCACGTTATTTCAAGTCAAAGATTTATATTAGCGTAAGTGGAAAAGAATCCAATTTCATAATAAAAAAATGCTAAATGTGTGTACTCTCTGTCTTCTTCCAAAATCCCACAAAGCTGAAGTCATTTTCAGCTCTGTGGGTACACCTCCTAAGAAATTAGAACATCATGTATCACCATACAGATATGATGCGGAACATACTGCCTACTGTGATCCTTTAACCTTTCCAGAGGTATAGTTCAGAAGGTAACTGGTTTTTGGAAAAGTCTAAGGAAAAAATAAGAAGAGGCACACAGCTAGACTAGCCTTACACTCTAAAATCAAAAATCTTTGATTAGGAAACTCTCCCGGATTTGAACAAGAATAAATACTGCCTTGTAGAGCTTTTCATATTTTTTCAAAGCTTTTTTTTACAAATTATCTCCTTCAATCCTCTGAGGTAGGTAGGCTTAATAGTGTTTGCTCCATTATGTAGATAAGAGACATAAGATTAAATAACTTGCCTGAAACCACACAGTTAAGACTGCTGGATTCTAGTCCCTATTTCAAAAAAAAAAAAATCTAGATCCATTTTACATACCACATCTAGAAGGATGCATTTGAAAAGGCAGCAGTAGAACTCTTGTTATAGCACATTAACTAAGCCCTTCCCCAATCAGCTCCCCTGCTTTTGAAAGGTATGGCTAATAACCTTTACTTTGGGCTTGGGCATTGCTCTTTCCCTCTTCTCCACTCTGTTTCCTGAAAGAACAATTAAGATCCATCTGGGACTAATTATAGTGATTCTTGAATTTGAACTTGCAGCCATTACCCAATTCAGGTCACTTATTTTAAATTAACTTGCCTGGTCAGAACACAGGTTTGGTTATCTTCAGAGCCCAGTGCAGAGAGGCAGTAGCTCACTCAGACTTTTAATTAACTAGCTAAATAACCTGCACTCTGACAAACTGCCTATGATTTGATGGAGTCGTTCATTTGCATTCAAACAAGGATCAAAATACATTGTCAGAGCTTCAGGGACTGAGTCCTAGAAACCTTCACACAGTCTCTTGTTCAAGGCTGTGAGCCTCTTCCCTTTGGTTCCCTCTAATTATTTTTTCTGTGCTTTTGTTCTAATTATCCAACATTCATCACAAGTGTAGCTTGTGATTAAATGATGACAACTCATGTCATGTGCTGATAGGGAGTCAAAAGTTGGAGTCATGATCATATGAACCAAGCCCAAAGCTTTGAGAAATAATTAGGGGAAACTAAAGGGAAATTCCCAGGGTACCTCACAACAAGGGAGCATTTCTAAAGATTCAAGCCATAACTGCTCCCCACTTAGCTAATAATACATGATAGTGGTAGGTGCTCAGTCTTTGTTGAACTGAATTCATGGTGGGATCTGATTATCCACAGTAATAATGATAATTCTTATAATCGGTAATTATTATTATAGCTGCTAACACTTAGTGACTGGGCTTTGGAGTCAGACAAATCTGCTTTTCACTAAAGGTTCCATGATTTTCTGCCTGTGAGACCTCTGGCAAGTGAACCAACTTCTCTGTGCTTCAATTTCCTAACATGGAAGATTAAATTAATAATAGAACCAATCTTAAAGGGCTGTGGTTAGGATTCAGTGAGATAAAGCACATAAAATCCTTTAACAGAAGACAAATATAAGCTAACATCTATCGAACACTTACTGTGTATACTTACCGTGTACACAGTAAGTGCTCAATAGACTGTACACAGTAAGTGCTCAATAGATGTTAGCTTATGTTTGTGTTCTGCTATGTCCCACCACCAGGTCTTGTTCCAGAGCATCTTCACATCTGGGATCCTCTCTTCCCTTCTCTTTGCCAGCAATAGCATCCCCTCATCATTCAAAATTTGGTCTAGAACAGGGGTCCCAAACCTCCAGGCCATGGATGGGTATGAGTCTATAGCCTGTTAGGAACCGGGCCACAAAGCAGGAGGTGAGCAGTGGGTAAGTGAGCAAAGCTTTGCTGGTATTACTGCCTGAGTTCCACCTCCAGCCATCCCCCCTCCCCTAGCCATCCTCCCCTCCCCTCGCCTGTCCGTGGAAAAATTGTCTTCCACAAAACTGGTCCCTGGTGCCAAAAAGATTGGGGATTGCTGGTCTAAAAGATATCTTCCTCTCAAGGGGGAAAGTCTTTCCTGCATCTGAACAAGTTCAATGTCCATCCCCTCAGTACACTTTTCTAGATTTTATATTTTAAATGGCAACTTCTTCTACTGCTTCATAAGCAATCTGGACTTTTCTTCATGTTAGGAACATTACAGTGAGTACCACCTCAGTGCCGTATCTGAGGTTATATATGCTGTGGGGTACATGGGATGAGTAAAGAAATAGGGATGGGAGAAAGGTAAGAAATATTGGTTGAATCTCCTTATTTCTGAAGCACATTCTGCTAGGACTTTTAAAGGCATTTCCTCATTTAGGTTTTACTTAACTTTTAGAAGTAGGCAGCATTATGATCTCTATTTCACAGATGTAGAAAGTGAGATGCAAAGAGATAAAATGACTTCTCCAAGGTCACTCAGCAATGGAAAGGAAGAACTGGTGTTCTAGGTTGATCTGACTCCAGAGTCCACTCCCACTACCATTATCCTTCACTGTCCACCTCATTTTTTATCAGTTGCAATGATATATATCAAAGCAATATGTAAATTGTACAGTACAATATATTTGACATAAAGATTATTGTAGTTATACCCTTGGCACTAGCCATTTTTACATATGTCAGCGGCATTGTATTATAAGCAAATACTACTCTCAACCTAAAGACTTTCTCTCAGCCTGAGAATGAGACAAGTCAGAAATGTTGGTGCAGAGCAGGGAACTAATACTCCTGACAGAAGCTATCAAAATGGGAATTGAAAGACAAAGACTTCAGTTTCCAGACTTTTAGGTGGGTGTGTTTCACACCACTCCCAGAGGTGCTCAGAGCTAACCTGCTAATTAATGCTCCTATATTAGTTTCTTTCCCTTTGCTGTGTCATTTCCTCACTCCCCTACCAACACTGCCTGGAATCATCTCCCAATTAAAAGACTGGCCCTCAATTCTTTGTCTCAGAGTCTGCCTCTGATACAGCTCTATCTAAAACAAGAACCTTTCAGAAGTTCCTTTTTTGGCTCCTTTCCCAGGAGTCTGGGTGAGTATCCTCATGCTGCCTGCCTCCTGCCCAGGGCTTCCCATGAGAGCTCCCCAACGGAGTACCCCATAAGTTCAATGTCTCTCTTCTTCCCCATTTTCATGAGAATCCCATCAACGAAGGCCCTGCTTTTAGCTTTTCAAAGTGCATTTATTATCATCTGGAAAGGTAGTTCTTAGATTTCAGTGTGTATCACGATCACCTGAGAATTAAAATGCAAGACTTCCTGGTCCCAAGCGAGACTTTCTGAGTCAGACTTTCTGGAGAGGTGCTCAAGTACTTATATTTTCATGAAGTCTCAAGGTTATCCATATAGCATACACTTTGAGAAATACTGTCCTAAGGCATTCCTGTAGCCTGGGCATCCAAGGAATATGGATTGTGTTCCTTAATGTTCTCTCTACCCTCAAAGCCTCTGTGAATTCAAGTTCCTAAGAAAGCCTGAAATACCTATGCCTCCTTGCTTCTGAAATAAAGCATCAATAAGGTGAAGGTCCTATTGTTACTATCAGAGTAGGTGAGCCTGAGACTACTGGACAATGATCAACAATGCAAAGGAGAGATCTTTCTTACTGACTTGGCCAAATTTCCGCTCTCACCTCTCTCACTGCCTCCAACCCCCATTCTCTCCTGTGGTACAAACATGACGAAAACTACATATGAGCAGTTAGATAATTGCGTGTGCTCCTTTGTCTTTGGGCAGAACCTCCTCCCACCTCCACCTCTCCACACACATCTTTTTTCTTTAGTTTTAATTTTATTTTGTTAGAGAGAGGGGAAGGGAGGGAGAAAGAGAGGGAGAGAAACATCAATGTGTGGCTGTATCTTGCATGCCCCTTGCTGGGGACCTGGCCCGCAACCCAGGCATGTGCCCCAACCAGGAATCGAACCAGGGACCCTTTGGTTCATGGGCCAGCACTCAATCCACTGAGCCATCCCAGCCAGGGCTCCCCACACACATCTTGATAGATGTAATGATAGATGTAATTTCCACATGGAAGGATGGAGGGAGAGGGCTTTTCACTAGGAATAAGAAAGGGAAAACATTAACATAGGATGAGTATCAGACACTGTGTTAAGATCTATAGATACATATTTCATTTATTCCTCACTATAATTCAATGAAGTAGTTACTAATGATAAATTCTGTTTCAGTATCTTCATAGCAAAATTAGTCTAAGTTAATTGCCCAAAGTCACACAGCTATTAAAGGGCAAAGTAGAGACTCCAACCCAGGCAGTCTAGTCTGCAGTCTTGACCACCCTATTCCATTGCCTCTCGATTACAATAGTCCCCCTTATCCACAGGAGATATGTTTCAAGACCTCCACAGGGTGCCTGAAACCATGGATAGTAGTGAACTCTGTGTGTGTGCATGTGTGTATGCGTATGTGTGTGTGTACACAGGGTCCAACAGAAGTAAGTCCTGCTTGAGTGTGGTTGGTAGATAATATGTGTGTGATTATATATAGTTTTAATTTGAACATTTCACCTAAAATGTCATATGATGTGCTTGAGTGTGATATTATTTTGTTACAGAATTAAATGCTTACGATTTTGTAATAAAAGTTTGTAATAGAGAAAGGGCGGTATTTGTGCCAGACCCTGTATACAATTTTTTCCCTATATGTACATACTTTTCACTCAAAGGAAGTACTTTATGGCTCCTCGTTGGCATATTTGAATTGCCAGCATCAGTACTCTTGCAATCTGGGGCAATAATTAATTAAGTACAACAAGGGTTACCCGAACACTGAGCACTGTGATACCACCACAGTCAATCTGATAACTGAGATGGCTACTAAGTGAGTAACTTAGGCTTGGCATGTGTACAGTATGGATCCACTGGACAAAGGGATGATTCATGTGTTTGGTGGGATGGAGCAAGACGGCATGAGATTTTATCACAGAATAGCATGTAAGTTAAAACATATGAATTGTTTATTTCTAGAATTTTCCATTTAATATTTTTGGACTACATTTGACCACAGGTAACTGAAACCATGGATAGAGAAACCACAAATAATAGGGGAATACTGTATTACATTCCCTCTTTTACAGATGAAAAACTGAAAGGATAAGTAACTTGCCTAAGGTTATACAGGTTGTAATTGGCAAAGCTTGGGTGCAGATCCCTTTATATTTACTATATAATTATGCCTATCCCTTCTAAGTTTGCTTTTTCCACCAATCGTTTTGGTCACAATTTATTATGGAGCAGCCCTGGCTACTATCACAACAAATACCTATAGTTGATCCAAATAAAAATCTTTCCTCTAGTGTATACGCACTGTAAAACAGCCAGACTCTCCTGAAATCAAGAGAAATAGTTTTCTGAAATATCTCACTATTTTCAAAATCACATTCTCTTTTAGTTACCTGTTTGTCAGGTTTCCACTTATAAAAACCAAAGGAAAAAAGTTCTTTAGGTCTTTACCTGGAGACAAAGTACTTTCTAGCAGGTTACGTGTTAATCATTCTCTCCTCAGTTGTACTTTGTATATATTTCTATTCCCACACTTCTTCCACTGGATTATATTTGTCTGTTAATTTGTCAGTCTTTCCTGCTCTGATGATGAGACCTACCAGGCTAGGGCAGGCTTTGGCAATTTCTGTCTACCCAATGTCTTACCCCAAGTTTAGTACAGAGCAGGAACTCAACAAATGTTCATTGAAAAAGAATGAAATAACCCTGGCTGGTGTGGTTTAGTGGATTGAGCGCTGGCCTGTGAACCAGAGGGTCGCTGGTTTGATTCCCAGTCAAGCACATACCTGGGTTGTGGGCCAGGTCCCAGGTACAGGGTGCACAAAAGGCAACCACACATTGATGTTTCTCTCCTCTTTCTCCCTCCCTTCCCCTCTCTATAAATAAATAAAATCTTTTTTAAAAAGAATGAAATATGGTTAAGAAAGGCAACCCTTCTATCCACTAGGGACTTCAATCCCTATTTCTTCTGAGTCCAGTGGTATGCTGGTAAACTGGTTCTCAAGGTAAAGATGGAGGGAAGAACTGATTTGTGGTGCTGGCTGATTTCTGTAGTGTAAACACTCCCACAATGGCCAATTTCAAGCTACCAATGGTTAAAATCTCTGAATATTTAATAATCAGCTTTCAGAAGTCCCCTATTTTTGGCTGAAAGTCTGGGATTCTGCCTAGAGTACTTGAACTGTTACTGTGTCAGTGTAATTGCAAAGGTGAATGAGCTATCAGAATGGGGAAGATAGTGCCAAATTCAAACAGCAAGTATGAAAGACCAAATCAAACATTTGTGAATTAGAATTCTGTATTTTTGCCTCCCACGAACTAAACTTCTCTCATTTGTCATCCACTTGCAAATTGAGATACACTTAAATGACATGGATCCCAGAAACCAGCCAAGTAAGCAACTATCCTGAAAAATCAAAGGCCCCCCAAAACACTGGCTTTCTGAGAGATATTTACTTTTATTAGAAAATATAAATATGTTCACTAACTTCCTTCAACAAACAGATTAGGGTGTCCAATCGTGGAAGTATTGCACAAACAGAAAACATTCACAAAGCTATAATCAGGGCATTCTAAGGAAAACTCCTATTCTCCACATTCCCACCTCACATGTTTCTTCCCCTCCCCTCCCAATTTGTAGACTCCATTATTCTGGGCTGAACCTAGGTCTCTAATATTCTATCCAACCATTCATGGTTCAATTTTGTACTCAATAAGTAAATGGCAGGATTTGAATCCAGAACCATCTGACCTCAAGGTTCATAGCTCCTTCTAGTACATCACCTTTAAAAATATATATTTGTTCTAAGCTCTAAGGGTGATTCATTTAGATTCTTACAAGTTTAAATACTGTAAGTTGTCACAATAGTTGTGATGCTAGAGTTGCTGGTCCCACCTAAAGATGGTAAGGTGTGATTCCTGAGCCATTGAAGGACGTCCTGCATTATCCTACCTATGCCCAACTGGTTGTGGCTGGAAACGACACGTATTTGAGTGACTACCCAGTTGTATGTCAGATATCGCCATTTCTTTTTTTTTTTTAATCCAAGTAATGAGTCCACTGGCACCACCAAGCCTTCTACTCACCATTCATGTAATCCTTCTAGTAGGCCTTAGTCAGAAATTCAGGGTTAAAGTGTTTTAGGCTCAAGCAATTTTGCAAAATCTACAGAGAAAAAAGATACAATTTGATATTTAGAATAAAATTATAATTTTTCAAACAAAAGTTGCTGTGAATATGAACATAAAATAGTTGACAGTAAATTTCATAGAAGAATGCATGAAAAAATTTTAAAATGTATTGTTTAAAATAAATTATCACTAATCTGGGGGGATAGACAATACAAAATACAGAGAAGCTACAAAAGTCTCTCTGCTGTATTATTATAGGTTGAGTACTAGTTAAAATTACCCCTACCTCTCCTCCATGAAGAAAAGTCTAGAATATTTCCAAGTATAAATAGGATACTGTATAAGGTCTTCTACATGAGTTACTCTAAGAAAACGCACAGTGTTTGGAAATGCATCATTTTATAAAAAGTCAACTGGTGGAAAGATCCAGGTGTTTTAAGTATTTATTATTGACCCCATGACCAAGAACTCTAGCTGACCAAAACTGCTGGGCTTCCTGGGTGCAGCAGCACATGTAATTCACCTTACAAAATGCTTTTGTAAGTTTCCAGATTTGTCATTGTACCCAGTCCCAGGCATTATTTGCTACCTCTCAAGCTCTGCCCATTATTTTGCTCCCTTACAAGAGTCATGAAACTTTCAAAGTAGATGGAGATACTCTTAAAATCTGAACCATAAGGCAAATTAACCTTATTTTATCAGAACAAGAAGACATGATCTGCATTCTCTTCCCTAAAGACATAATGGCTTTAAGGCAATATTTCCTACCACTCCTAGTGATACATCAGAGAATTTTCAGTAGCATCTGGATGAATATATTTTATTTTTATACAACTATATTTATTTTCCTGTCTGTAGTTTCATGGATATTATTGCTTTGGATGTGGCTAAATTGAAGAAATATCTGTAAAGATAAATATTAAGTAAATAATGGTATTATGGTATGTGGCTAGGACTTAAATCATTAAGGAAGTTTGTGAAGGAATGAAATTTGAGATATACTATTTTAGGGTTAATAAAATGAGGTGTTCCCACCAAGATCAACATGCATTGAAACGGTCCCTTATCCCTTGGAGCAAGAATAATCTGTTGCTCTTTTAACTTATTGTGGCCATTTATTGCCCTAATTTGTACTCTTTTTCTTTCCCACTGTTTATCATTAAATCTTTCACATATATCATTCAGTCATAGTGAATGCAATATCGGAGTCTGGGAAGTGGAACTTCCTAAAGACATGTTCTTTGGTAAAATTCTTGTCCTTTAATCCTTACATCCTAGCATTGTTTTTGATATCTTATTCATTTGCCTTCTCTCTGCATAAGCTTCCCTGTAGACAGCATAAGCACTGATGAGATTTCTTGGTTATACTCCCATTTTCCTTCTCTATGAAAAGTGTCAGCCATTCTTTCCCCATCTGTACCACCCCCACTCCCACTCCCATGGGGCTGACTTCAGTACAAGTGATTGACTCTTCTCTCCCTCACTAATCCAGCACATTTATTCAAGACTGCAATATGAAGCACTGTCGTTCAGTTATAGGAGAGCATGTGTGTGCAAATTGAGATTATTAGAAAATAATTCTCACAGAATTGACTTCTGATATGTGTTTACTAAGACCAAAGCACGTTAGTACTTCGGGTTTTCATTCCAAAAAAATGAACAGCTTTTATCATGTCTGATGGGAGATTTCTTCTGGGAAATATGACGTATTCTAAGGCTGATTTCTGTAGCATATCACAATTTAACTTCCAACAGCTGAAATTAGATAGGTTGGCATACGGCAACTTTTTTAAACTAAGGAAGCAGACAAGGGAGAGGCTTAAAAATGTCTTCTCTTTGAGCACAAGGAATATGAGTTAATAGCTTTTTCTTAAAGAGAAAATACCTATACAATAGGTAAATCCAGTGAATGAAAACCAAAACCTCCCCCATTTCTCTCCCCAGCCCCCCAAACATCCTCAGGTCCCTGAACCAAACAGAAAGAGATTAAGGTAAACAACAAGGTATGTTTTGTACTCAAAGGCAGAGCAATCTTTATACATAGATACCTTTTCGGTACTAACATAGAAAATTCAAACCTGGAGACACTTTGGTCTGTAAATAACCTAATCTGCATACCAGCTGGATCAGAGGGGGGAAAACACAGACACTTCAACAAACATTTTTTTTTTAATGTGAGCTTGGAAAAATAGATCATTTTTCCATGTTTTGTCTTCTTTGAGACATTTTCCCAATATTTTTTATTGTGGTAAAATACACATAACATAACCATCTTAACCATTTTTAAGTGTAAAGTGATTAAATACATTCACATTGTTGTGCAACCCCCAAAGAAATGTTTTTGCTCCCGAGGGGTCTGTAGGCCTCTCTCACATAGTCTTGTGGAGTAATTTAACTTCAAATTTTATAAAATTATGAAAATGTCAAGATTAAGCATTAAATTGAAAATGAAAAGGCCTCTCACATAAAAAACCAAATTAACAGATTCTGAATTATTTTTAACTCTTTAGTGTTACCCAGGCCCCAATTTCATGGATAAGTCGATGGGGGAGTCAATAAGGGGAAGTCTCAAAATGGGTTTACTATGACTCACTGACTTCTTTAAGAAATAATTTAATGCTCTCTTATATGCACAACTCAGTGTGTTAGTATGTAATAACTTTTTCTTCTGCAAAGGAAACTGTAGCTTAGGTTTCAGTGAATGAGGATTGTAGCATTTTTTCCTTTCAGGTCTGATTTGTAGGGGTAAAAATAAATTTTCTTAAACATTAATTTTATCTATATTTCACCCATTTCCCCTTATTACACTTATCACATGTGCCATTCTATCAAGCCATCCATCATCTCCAACAAATCTTATGAAGGCACAGTAAATACAGTGCATATATTTGGAAACTTCATATTTCCTTCTTAAATTTCAGAGTAGACTGTTAAACAGCTTTTATACTTGAAGTTCTGAAACTAATTCAGAAAGAGCTATTATAATTATTTTAAAAGCAAAGCTAAATATTCTTTTGGTTAACAGAGTCAATAAATAACTGAAGGTACAATATATGCCTTGTTCATGTATAACAGATGGAAAAAAAATAAAGATTTAGGACTAACTAAAAAACCACTCCCACTAACTCGTTCTTCTGTGTACCATAAAATGCACAGCCCACCTATCCCATTCTTACTCCAACAACCTCTGCACCAAAAATACAAAAAAGGGCAAAACCATGAGCAAAATGACACTTTTTGCAGTGAGGTTTCACTCAGTTCATATCAATAGGATCATGGCTCTGCCCCACGTAAGATTTCAAGATAAGTGAAGGATACTCTCTTAAGTATTGAGACTTTCAGCATTTCTGATAGAAAACTTCCCTAACATGTATGATACATATCGCTGTTTTTTTCAAGCAGGAATTACTGAAAGCAGTAAATCATACCATAACGATTCAGGCATTCACAACAAACCTGTCGGCTTAAAAAAAAAAAATCTCTTCCTTCTCCTTTAAGTCAGTCTGTCACTTCTGCTGCTGCTAATGTACCTCTTTCTAATATCATCTCCTCCCTCCTGTACAGCCCTTCTAATTTGCTGCTTTTAATTTACTGTGAACTGAGAAACCAAGATTGGTAAGAACTGTGTGTTAAGAGTTAAGAAGTCACTGAAAGTAAGGATGAGGAAATAATTATGGCCTTCAAGGTGGCAGCCTTGTGATACCTAAAAATTTCTATCGTTAGATAACATTCCCATCTCTTTCAGTTTAAGCTAAGTTTTGAAAGGATGATGTTGTGAGAGACCTACCTTCAAATAGGTGTGTTTGTTCTGAACAGACCACCTGGCGTGGACTAAAGTGGATATTCCAATAGCTTTAAGCCTTTTCTGAACCTAAAAAAAATCTTAGTGAATGACCCCTTCCCAAAGTTATTTGACATCACATAATTGCACAATGCACATCCAAAACACCTTTCTGGATGTTATTCAGTTTGATCTAGACGACATTGCTGAGATAGGAAGGGTCAAGCTCATTGCTCGGGACTACAGATAAGGATTGTTTGCCAACAGTCATACAATAAGTACATGACAAGGTTGGGCTCCTGAGTTGTCATTCAGAGCTCTTCTCACAACACTAATGTTTTCCATAGTTTTTTCTCACCTTTCCCATGTTCACAAAGACACTAAGTCCTGGCCATGGTAAGAAAGACTGTTTCCTTTGGGCTTGCTTCTTTATTTCTCTCTAGGCTCTGCCAAATGTCTTTAGGAATCTTGCTCAATATTCTGGCAAAACTCAAAACCCTCTGATTTTATTATGTTGTGGGTTGTCAGTGAATTAAAAATTCAACAAATCTATGGTCTCAGCTTGCCATGAAAAGTTAACAAATGTCACCAGTAAGGATGTGTCTCACAAGCAAACACTGAAGAATACATCCCAGCAGATATCTAACAGCTCATTTTGTGTCATGGCAGCATTAAAAATCACCTCCTCAAGACATTCATTAACCTTTTATTTCTTCTATAAATAATCAGTCAGAAATGTGGTTCATATTTTAAATTAATCGAAAACAGTGCTTTCATTCGTCTCTCTCTCTCTCTCTCTCTCTCTCTCTCTCTCTCTCTCTCTGCCCGCCCACCCCCCACCCTTGAAATGGCTTGGTCTTCCAATGTCAGCATGATATTTGAATACATGTTTCCACCTCTGGGCCATCTTAAACCTCATCTCCTCCAGGAAAAGCCTTCTTTATCCATCCCAGCAGGGCCTGAGACACTTCTTTTTCCTCTTTTCCCAGAACCTAGAACAGTTATTGGTATTTGACATTCAGTACATCATAAAAAAGCATGTAATGTACTGCCAGGAATAGGGTTATAGAGGCAGACAGACCTAGGTTCTAATTCCAGCTTTTCTACTTCCTAGCTGTGTGGCCTTGGGCAAATCACTTAAACTCTGTTTAGCTGAGATTCCTCATCTGTAAAATGAAACCAATGATACTTAATCTGTTAAATTATTCTAGGGATTAAATACACATAAAGCACCAAACACAGTGCCTAACATATATTAGGCACTCAATTAAGGGTAGTTGTTTTTATTATTATTATAATGGTCTTTTATATATAGTTCTGGTTTGGTGTGTATGCAATTTTATTATCTTTACAAGTTGTTTTTTTTATTAAGATTTTATTTATTTTTAGAGAGGGGGAAAGGAAGGAGAAAGAGGGAGAGAGACACCAATGTGTGGTTGCCTCTCGCATGCCCCCTACTGGGGACCTGACTCAAAACCCAGGCCTGTGCCCTGACTGGGAATCAATCTGGCAACACTTTCATTTGCAGGCCGACGCTCAATCTACTGAACCACTCCAGCCAGGGCCACAAATTGTTTTTAAACCTTTTGACAGCTGTGTCGAGAATGGACCTTATCATGAAGCTTAAGCTTAACGGTCTCTTACTTGCATGGGTTCTTTCTCAAGCCTTGTTGAAATTACTGTATTTGTCATTTTGTATTATTTTTCTTAAAGAGGACTCCTAAAGTGGTATTAGCATCAGGCCTGTACAAAACCTGGTTCTGCCTCTGTTTGTGTCTTTAACCACTATGTTATCCCCCTCCTCATTCCCGCTCCCTGCTTTCAACATAGTATTTTACACATAGTCAATATTCAATAAAGTGACATTTTATAAAATCCTCAATTAACCAGAATTTTTGCATTACTCAACTATCTGGAAATAAGCTTATGCCAGGTATTTAGCCAGAACTTCCAACTGTCAACCAATACATTTATTTAGAAAATATTCAATCTGCTTACATATTGTGAGCTGGTAAAAAGCACTTTTTAAATTGTAAGGCCCTTATTAGTACAGTGTTAGTCATAAAAATTATGATAACAATGATGGCCCTAAGACAGAGTTTCTCAACCTCAACCCTGCTAACATTTTTCACTGGATAATTCTTTGTTGTGGGTGGGGCTGTCTTGTGCATTGTAGGATGCTCACAAACACCCCTTGCCTCTCCCCACTAGATGCCAGTCACCCCTCCCAGATGTGACAACCAAAAATGCCTCTAGGCATTGCGAAATGTCCCCTAAAGGAAAATCCCCTTCCCCACTGTCCTAGGGCATCACATTCATCCCCCAAAGATCTACAGATGGTCACAAGTTTTTTATATTAAGGCAGGAAAAAAGAAGGCAAGCATTTTAGAGAAGTTTTCAATAAGTAAAAGCAACCTCGATTAACCTGAAAATCCCATTAACCCCATTCTTTGACTGTTCTATTCCCTAAGCATTCCAGATAAGAAAAAAAAATGCACCGTACATTCTATTTTCTAATTTGTATGCAAAGTTCAGCCCATTTGCCATCTCAACAGCTAAGTACAGAAATCCAGTTCATGGGTGGGAGATCATCAGCTTCATTGCTTTGCCATCTATTTTAAGTGACAACGATGCCACTGACCTGGAAATTTAGAGAGCTTTTTTCCCTTGTTGTTGACATTTTTAACTTTGACATTAGCAATTCTCCCTGTACTCTCTGCCTGAAAGTGAAATCTGGTCTAATTAACTGTGATTTTACTGTATAGAGACCTAACACTTTTTCGATCATTTAGAAGTAATTTGTTCTAGCCATCCCATTGATTGTGCAATTGAAAATGTCCTTCTTGAATAACCAATATTTCTTATTATTTCTGCAGGTTGTGATCCTGGGGAAACATTCAAGAGGTTATCACTATATGCTTGCTAACTTGGTAAGAACAAGCAGAGTTTAAGTTTCCCAGGGCAATATATTCTATTTACTTTGTGCCGTCTGTAATCATCCATAAAAGAAATACATGAAGTACTTAATTTGTTCTCTAGATGTTTGGAGAAATGAGTCAGTAAATACCAAAACCTGAATATAACAGCCGTGTTTTCAATTGTGTTGTTTCTGTTTTAACTGTGAAGCTGATATTTTCTCATTTAAAAATATTAATTTGATATTATTCTTCACTGATTATTCTTAGATTAGATTTGGATTTGAAATGTAAACCATTTTACTCAGGTTCGAAATGTAAAACAAGCAATGAAGACAAAGGAAACTGACTCTTTCCCCAATTAATCCAAGTGTACATGAACATTAGTACCGGATTTGTCTTTCCCGAAGTAGACCACTACCAAATCTTTTCAAATCAGATGCCAGAAATAGGTTTAAGCATGGAATATTAAGTGCATAGCCACCTTTCTACTTATAATAAAACACAACTTGAATTTTTACCTTCAAACTTCCCATGCCTTTGGAATTTGTCACATTCCAGAAGCTAGTGTTTCCTTTAGGTTAGTTTATAGCTCTTCATTCTGTAAAAGAACAATTGGTTTAGGAATGAACAAAATGGCTTCTAAATCAGTAATATCTGTTTGACAGAGCTGCTGAGTAATACCACCATCTCCATGAAACAAAAGAGGAATGTTAAATTATCACTATGATACCAGGAATCTATTAAATTATTATATAACATAATTTCTTACCACAATTTTGTTTCATTAGCACAATAGAATCATAATCATTACAGAGCTCTTAAAACAAAAGAATGGCAACAAAACTGAAAGATTATTATAATTGTATCCTTAGATTTCTTAAATCAAGAAAAATCATATTTTGTTTAATAATGAGTATTTTAAAATGAGAAAGAAAATGTTATCTAAACCTTTTTTCCTAGGAAGTGTATATACTCAAATACTTTATAAGATGAAGATTAGAGCTACTGCTTTGAAATGTAGTGTGCATCTCCTCTGATAAATTGCTCGAAGTGGACCATTTCAGCCCAATTTGGGGATAAATGAATTGACTCTTTTAGGAGGAGAGATCTTGATTCTTAATTTACATCTGAATACATTCTATCTGTTTTTAGGCAACCGATAAGTAAAGGATGTTTGTTGACTCATTAGAGATTAAACCAGAGCTTGTCAGGAAACACTGAGGTCACAGCAAGACACCTGAGGCATTTCTTGATAAGTTTTTACCATTTCTTTCTCACCAATAAATATTTCCCTTTCCTTTCTTCCTTTCTTCCTTTCTTCCTTCCTCCCTCCCTCTACCTTTTCCTTCTACTCTGCCTTCTAAGTCCTAGGGTTCACCTATCACTGACAGTAAATGATACAACTTTAGGTAGTGCACACACAAAGATTTTTTTTATTATAATGGTATTATATTTATTTAATATGTATTAGGAAAATATAAAACTAGTACACGAAAATCCATATTTTATTAATATTATTACTTCATGCAGGGCTAAAGTAAAGATTTATTAACAAGTGCAATAGTTTTTTAATGTGTCAAATATGTCACATAAATAATGGCACAGTGGACAAACAGATAACAAAATCTGTTTTGTTGTATACATGACTGTGGTGGTACTTGGACCACTGAAGTTAGGGAAAACATTGAACTGGGAGTCAGAAAGTCTGGGTTGTTATACTGACTTTGCTACTAGCTGGCTACGGTATCTTTGGTAAGTTTGGGGAGTTACTGATGTATTGTTTGGGTCCTTTGCAAACAGATGCTGAGTTATAATTAGAAATGTAAGACATTTATTAAGAGTAATACCTGTGAAAAATAAAAAGGAGAGAAACACAAGTTGACAGGGAGAGCTTCAACCACAATACAAGTCTGATATCAGCGAAGGAAAGGGGATGGTAGGCAGTCATGGCAAGCACAACTGGGAGCTCCTGTGAAAAGACTGAACATAGGGGAACTCCATGCTGCCCCCAAATGGCAAGCCATTTGACCCACCCCCCACTTTGCTCAGCCATGGGCTGGCAGCTGCCCAAGAAGCACATACCTCCCATTTGAAAGCTGAGGCAGAGCCTAAGAGCACTTGAAGCTGGAGACTGTCATCTAACTCAACTCCTGAAGACAGGTTTTGTATTAAAGGGAGATCTGAGCCAAGCACATCAATGGCTGTCTCAGTTGGCCTAAGAATACCAAATGACCTATAAAAACTTTTCCCTTTCTAGAATTCTAACTAGACCTCCCTGATTCTACTGACAATCCTTCAGGTGAGCTCTGGTTTCAACTCTGAGACCCAGATGTTACAGATATGTAAGCCTGTGGAGTGATGGAACTGCAAGAGAGAATCACTACAACAAGGGTAGGGAAAAGAATGGTAAACTGAATGCCTAAGACAGAACTCAAAATCATGAAACCTCGGGAGGATACCTACTACAAGAACAAGCAAAGCCTGTTCCCTGAGAAAAAAATGTAATGTATAGTGTCATATTATTCTGGGTAATGAATACATTAACTCGTCACCATGCTTTGAGTTGCCACCTGTTCTCTGTCTCTAATGACCTTCTGTTCATTTAAACACAGCCTTGTGTTGCCATAAGTCCTGTATTCTAATATCTCATTGCATATGGCCAACAGAAACAGGAACTTTTTCTAATCTCTAACGAGATAGATTATCCCTACCATCATTTCCAGATTTTTTAAAACAAATTAAAAATGCCCCAAACTCTCCACCAAAGACACACACACACACACACACACACACACACACACACACCCCCAAACCAAAACTATTTAGAAGGCATTTATATGGTCAAAAAATGGTAATTGGATCTAAGAAGATGTTTCTTTTCAAGAGGAACCATGTGGCCTTTCAAGATGAGCCAGCTGGATGAAAATTAAGGACATATATACAGGGGAATGAATTCTAACCTGAGTCTTCATGTAACAGCAGCACAGAATCACTACCTCTTTCTACAAATGCAAAGTCAAAAACCAGTAACACTGTTTACCTAAGCTTCCTGGAATCGCCTGCACCAGAGTCCCATGTCCCTTTGCTACTCAGCTCTGTGGATCTGGCCAAGACTTCTATGTATTTTTACATGGACCTACCCTGGCAGCAATCCAAAAGTGAGAAGACTTGAATAGGCCATGAATATTTTAACAAAGGGTTTCACATGTCAGGATGTGCATTTCAAAGTGGACAACGAGCTGCAGAAAGTTTTAAATTGTTGAAATTCCTGGAAGAAACAAAAGACTCCATCAGGAACACAGGCCAGAGATGCTCTTCTGGTTAGGTCAGAAGTGGACATCCCAACAGAGCAAGTAAGTCTCTTACAAATTCTGTATCATTTGATGATATCATTTCTTGTTATGGGTGGTTTCATAACTAATTGTTGTTTGCACTTTCAGGACTCCCTCTAAGGTGGTAATTTTTCTTTATGCAGGTATTAGAGGTAACCCAAATTTATACAATTTGTCAGTCAAGCAACCTCTTTCTTTCATGGTAAAGTCTTGGATCAGGATTTTTTATACTGCATTGCCAGGCATGTTATGTGTTATGATTTAATTATTTCATATATGTCACTAATAGTGCCCTATATTAACCCTAGGCATAATGAAAAAGGCACTAGACCAGGAGCTAGGAGATAGGTTTAAATCCCAAGAATTCACCTAACTAACCTTGTGACAAACCAAACCTCTCTGAAACTGTTTCTTAATCTGTAAAGTGCAGAGTTATACCAGATACTATTTTCCAAAATGTGCTCTTTGTACATGAGATGATTTTAGGTAGTACATAGCAAAACTTCTTCTTAAATTAATTGGTCTTGAACTTATATTAAGTATGTATTAGAAAAAAGATAACTATCCCATCAATTCTATGATTTTACAGCTACCATTCTTAAGAATGAAGCTAAAGTAGGTATCTAGGTTTAAAACCTTAGTCAATGTGAAGAAAAATATTAGGTAAATGATAGTTCAGATGACCCAACTGTAGCAAAAAAAAAAAAAAACAAAACAAAACTGTAAAGGTGATATATTAATGACTAAAATTTGTAAAACAATTCCAAGGTTACTTCCAGCTCTACATTTCTTCCTCATAGAGGGTCAGTTTGGACTAGGGAAGACCAGGAATGAGAAGACAGGCATAGTAGCTGCGTGAACACCAAGGACAAAAATGGTGAGGCAAAATCCTGTTATCTTTGGGGATATAAAGTCATAAGGCAGACTTAAAATCAGCCCAGGTGGGCAAAATCCAAAAGATGTGTGAGTACCCTTAGTTAGCTAAGTTGTAACAGAACTGAGGACCTAAAGGATCTATAAAAATAGAACAGTGATTTTGAACACTTGTCATCTCATGGCACACATAAACTAATTACTAAATTTCTGCAGCACACCCAAAAATATGTTTTTTTGCCAATCTGACAAAAAAGTATAATTTTGATTCATTCACACCAGATAGCTATTGTGTTTGATGTTGTCATGTTTTATTTGACAATTTAAGGGAAAAAAGGTCAGCGCCCCTGACTAAATACTCAGGTATTGCATGTTTTAAAAAAAGTCTTGCTGTACAACAGTGTGCCTCTTGCTGCACAGTGGTTGAAAACCGCTGGTCTAGAAGTTGACACAAAATGAACTTGAACTGGGCTGAGATGGTACAACCACAGATATTTTGTGCCCAGCCCCAGAATAAGACTCATTTGGTGTTACACCAGTTATCATCTACCTTAGAGTACCTGACAGTTTCCTTGCCTAGGTTGAGACTGATCCCAGAGTTGGGGACAGTTGTTTTCACTGCAAGTGGTACGGGGCCACAGGAGCAGGTACTCAAACAGGCCATTGTTCTATTGGAGAAAAGGAGAAGGAAGCATTTTGGACTCCTCCCTACAGTACTAGCTAGTTTCTTTAGACTTCTCCTTTACTTGTCTCAGAACTGGCATTAGTAGATACTTTTTATCATCCACCTCCCCAAGGTCTTTGGATATCAGGAAATGGGCTCAGAAAAGATATATGATTAACCCGAAGTCTCATAGCTAATCCATTGCCAAACTAGGATTACATTCCAAATTGGTCAGACTCCTGCTAAACCACCTTGCCCTCCACATTTTACCCACTTAAGCATCTCAGTAAGAGAGGCCAGCCCCACAAAGGTCACATAATAACATTTCCAAAGGCATAAATGTATATGAATTAAATATAAACAATATATTTATGAGAGTGAAGTGATCCAACAGAAAAAGGCTTCAAAAACAAGGGCAACTTTGTAAATTTGGGTTTGAAACTTGTCCAAAGAGCCTAACAGGCACCAATTACATCACTATTACTCTTCTCTCCAGCCACATTCCCTCTTTTCTTTCTCTCTCTCTCTCCCCCCACCCACCAAAATTAACAAGGAAAGATCACTTCCTACACAATATTTGAAAAAAGTTGAACTGAAAGAATTCTCTTTTCCCCCAGGCTCCTAGAACATATTTTCTAAAACAGTGCTTCTCAAACTATCTGTAAAAAAAAAAAAAAAAAAAAAAAAGCCAGTTTTCCCCCAAAGTCTTCACGCACCAATAAAAGTGAAACAAAAATAAATTACTAAAAAGTGTGAAATAAATAATACAAGATATATAAAATATAAGCCCATTTTTTTAGTATTAAACAGCCATAATAGTACCCAGTCAAATTGCTATAAAGGCTTATAAACTAATTTATTTTCTTATATCATCTCAGACTGGAAACAAACAGAAGACAAGCACCAATCAACACACATTTGTTGTTGTTGTTGTATTGTATTTTTTTCACTACCATTTAGTCCCCTTATACCCTCCTCTGCCCAGCAATCACTACACTGCTTTCCATGTCTATGAGTCCTTTTTCCTTTTTGCTCAATCCCTCCACCCGCTAACCTCACCACCACCACTAGCTGCCACGTTGTTCTCCATCTATGAGTCTGTCCCCATTTTTCTTGTTAATTCAATTTGTTCATTAGGTTCCACATACGAGTGAAATCATATGGTATTTGTCTTTCTCTGACTGGCTTATTTCATTTAGCATAATGTTCTCCAGGCCCATCCACACTGTCACAAAGGGTAAAATTGTCTTCTTTTTCACTGCTGAGTAGTATTCCATTGTGTAAATACCCCATAGTTGTTTTATCCACTCATCTACTGATGGACACATGGGCTGATTCCATATCTTGGCAATTGTAAATAATTCTGCAGTGAACATAGGGGTACTTATGTTCTTTCAAATTAGTGTTTTGGGTTCCTTCAGATATATTCCCAGTAGTAAGATAGCTGAGTTGAAAGGCAGCTCCATTCTTAATTTTTTGAGGTATTTCCATACTGCTTTCCACAATGATTGCACCAGTCTGCATTCCCACCAACAGAGTAAAAAGGTTCCCTTTTCTCCACATCCCCACCAGCATTTGTTGTTTGTTGATTTATTGATGATGGCCATTCTGACAGGTGTGAGATGACATCTCATTGTGGTTTTAATTTACATCTCTCTGATGATTAGTGACTTTGAGCATCTTTTCATGTCTTTGGTCATCTGCGTGTCCTCCTTGGAGAAGTGTTTACTTATGTCCTTTGCACATTTTTAATTGGGTTATTTCTCTTTTTGGTGTTGAGTTTTGTAAGTTCTTGATAAATTTTTAATATTAACCCCATATCAGATGTATCGGTGAATGTGTTCTCCCATTCTGTGGGCTGTCTCTTTATTTTGTTGATGGTTTTCTTTGCTGCGCAAAAACTTTTTACATCGGTGTAGTCCCATTTGTTTATTATTTCTTTTGCTTCCCTTGCCTGGGGAGATATATCTGATAAAATATTGCTACAAGAAATATCTGAGAATTTTACTGCCCATGTTTTCTTCCAGGATTTTTATGGTTTTTGGTCTAATAGTTAAGTCTTTAATCTATTATGAATTTATCCTTGTGTATGGTGTAAGAAGGTGGTCTAGTTTCATGTTTCTACACATATCTGTCCAGTTTTCCCAACACCATTTATTGAATAGGTTATCATTAGCCCATTGTATATGCTTGCTTCCTCTGTTGAATATTAATTGAATTAATATAAACTTGTGGGTTTACTTTTGGGCTTTCGATTCTGTGCTATTGTTCTCTGAGTCTGTTTTTATGCCAGTACCATGCTGTTTTGATTACCATGGCCTTGTAATAGAGTTTGGTATTAGGTAGCATGAGTCCTACAACTTTGTTCTCCTTTCTCAGGATCACTGAAGCTATGTGGGGCCTTATGTAGTTCCATATAAATTTTTGAAATATTTGTCCTAGATCTGTGAAATATGTAATTGGAATCTTGATAGGAATTGCATTGAATCTATAGATTGCTTTGAGTAGCATGGACATATTAATGATGTTAATTCTTCCTATCTCTGAACACAGTGTGTGCTATCACTTATTTGTATCTTCCTCAATTTCTTTATTCAGTGTCATAATTTTCCGGGTATACATCTTTTATACCCTTGGTTAGGTTTATTCCTAAGTGCTTTATTCTTTTTGAAGGAATTGTGAATGGGATTGTTTTCATAACTTCTTTTTATGTTAGTTTGTTATTGGTATATAAAAATACAACTGATTTCTGCATATTAACTTTGTATCCTGCCACTTTGCTGAATTAATTTACCAGTTCTAGTAGTTTCTTGGTGGAATCTTTGGGGCTCTCTATATTCAGTATCACGTCATCTGCAAATAAAGTTAGTTTTACTACTTCCATTCTAATTTGGGTTCCTATTATTTCTTCTTCTTGTCTGATTATGTTGCTAGGTCTACCAGTTCTATATTGATTAAGAGAGGTGAAAATGGACATTCCTGTCTAGTTCCTGTTCATAAGGGGAACACTTATAGTTTTTGCCTATTGAGTATGATGCTGGCAGTGGTTTTGTCATATATGGCCCTTATTATGTTTAGGTATGTTCCCTCTAATCACACTTTGCTGAGAGTTTTTACCATAAATGGGTGCTGGATTTTATCAAATGGTTTCTCTGCATCTGTTGATATGATCATGTGGTTTTTATCTTTCATTTTGTTTATGTGCATTATCACATTTATTGATTTGCAAATGTTGTACCAACCTTGCATTCCCCCAATAAAGCCCATTTGATCATGGCATCTGATCATTTTGACTATTGCTCTATTTGGTTTGCTAATATTTTGTTGAGGATTTTAGCATCTATGTTTATCAGGGATGTTGGCCTGTAATTTTCTTTCTTTGTAGTGTCTTTATCTCATTTTGGAATTAGGCTAATGCTGGCCTCATAAAACAAGTTTGGTTGCCTCCCTTCCTCTTGAATTTTACAAAATAGTTTGAGAAGTAGAGGAGTTAGTTTTTCTTGGAAGGTTTGATAAAATTCACCTGTAAAGCAATCCAGTCCACAGCTTTAGTTTTTTGGGATTTTTTTTTTCTTTTTTACTGGTTCGATTTTACTAGGCATAATCTGTCTATTCAGATTCTCTGATTCTTTCTGATTTAGTTGTAGAAGATGGTATGTTTCTAGGAATGTATCCATTTTTGTCCAGGTTGTCCAGTTAATTGGCATATACGTGTTCATAATACTTCTTTACAATCCGTTGCATTACTTTGGTGTCAGTTGTTATTTCTCCTCTTTCATTTCTGATTTTATTTATTTGGGTCCTTTCTCCTTTTTTCCTGATGAGGCTGGTTAAAGATTTGTCAATCTTGTTTATCTTTCAAAGAACCAGCTCTTGGATTCATTGATCTTAAATTTTTTTTAGACTCTATTTCATTTATTTCTGCCCTGATCTTTATTATTTCCTTCTCTCTACTCACTTTTCACTATGTTTGTTGTTCTTTTTCAAGTTCCTTTAAGTTTAAAGTTAGATTTTTTTTTTACCTTTTTCTTGCTTTTTTGAGATAGATCTGTAATGCTTTGAATTTCTGTCTTAGGATTGCTTTTCCAGTGGCCCACAGATTTTGGATGGTTGTGTCTTCATTTTCATTTGTTTCAAGGTATCCTTCCTTGAACTCATTGTTGACCCATTTATCATTTAAGGACATAGTATTTAGCTCCCATGTCTTTGCCTGTTTTTCAGTGTGATTGATTTCTAGTTTCATAGCATTGTGGTCAGAGAAGATACTTGATATGATTTCAATCTTCTTAAATTTATTGAGCCTTGTTTGTGTCCTAACATGTGGTCTATCCTAAGAAATGTCCCATGTGCACTTGAAAAATGTGTATATTCTGCTGCTTTGGGGTAAAATGCTCTGAAGATCTCAATTAAATACATTTGATCTAGTGTGTCATTTAAGGTCACTGTCTCCTTGTTGATTTGCTGTCTGGAAGATCTATCCATTGATGTCAGAGGGGTTTTAAAATCCCTAACTATGACTTTACTGCTGTCAATCTCTCCCTTTATGTCCATCAAGATTTGCTTCACATATTTAGGGGCTCTTATGTTGTGTGTGTAAATGTTTACCAGGGTTATATCCTCTTGTTGGATTGTTCCTATTATCACTAGCAGTGTCCTTCTTTGTCTCTTACTATAGCCTTGATTTTAAAGTTTATTTTGTTGGATTTAAGTACTGCTACCCCAGCTTTTTTTCTTTTCCATTTACATGAAATATCTCTTCCCACAACTTTACTTTTAGTCTGTGTGTATCTTTTGATTGCAGATGGGTCTCTTGGAGGCAGCATATATATAGATCTTGTTTTCTTTTCCATTCAGATACCCTATGTCTTTTGATCAGATCATGTAAGCCATTTACATTTAAGGTGATTATTGATAGATATGCCTTTAGTGTCATTTTGTTGTTAGATTATTTTTCTCTGTTTTTTATCTCTTTTTTCTTCTTCCAGAAGCAAGCCTTCTAACATTTGTTGCAGTAATGGTTTGGTGTTAACAAATGTTTTTAGCTTTCTTGTCTGGGAAGCTCCTTATTTATCCTTTGATTTTAAACAATAGCCTTCCTGGGTAAAGTAGCCTTGGTTGTAGGTCCTCACTTTTCTTCACCTTGAATATTTCATGCCACTCCCTTCTGGCCTGAAATGTTTCTGTTGGGAAATCAGATGACAGTCTAATTGGTGCTCCCTTGTATGTAACTACTTGATTTTCCTTTGCAACTTTTAAGATTCTCTCCTTGTCTTTAAGCTTTGTCATTTTAGTCACGATGTGTTCTGGTGTAGGACTCTTTGGGTCCAAATTGTTTATGACTGTCTGAGCATCCTGGGCTTGTGGGTCTTTTCCTTCATATGATCAGGGAAGTTCTTGGTCATTATTTCTTCAAATAGGTTCTCGATTCCTCACTTGCCCTCCTCCTTCTGGTATTCCCATGATGCAAATGTTATTACACTTCATGTTGTCCAAAATATTTCTTAAACTCTCCTCATTTTTTTAGAACTCTTTTTTCTTTTTGCTGCTCAACCGGGTGTTTTTTTCTACTTGGTCTTCCAAATCACTCATTTGGTCCTCTGCTTCATCTAACTTACTGTTTATTCCTCCCAGTGTATTGTTTATCTCAAATATTACATTCTTTATTTCTGGGTGGTCCTTTTTGATGGTTTCTAGGTCTTTTTTCATGCTCTTGAGTATCCTTACAATCATTACTCTAAACTCTCTATCTGATAAATAGATTACTTCCATTTCATCTAGTTCTTCTGGAGTATTCTCTTGTTCTTTCATTTGGGGTTTGGTTCTTCATCTTCCCATTTTGGCTGCTTCTTTGTATGTTTCTATGTATTAGGTAGATTTGTGAAGAGTCAGGTACAGGCTTTTGTCAGATGCTGCTTGTGGCTGCCCTGGTCAACTTGTTTGCAGCTATCAATGACCCACAGCATGTGGCTCCCTCTGATGGGCCTTTTTGTATGCAAAAAGAACAAGGCTGCACACCAGGGCCAGCTTTTATCAGCACTTGGCCCTGGGGAGGGTCAGCTGAAGTCTCATAGAGGTCCCAGAGATCTGCCTCAGTCATTAAGCTGATCAGTGATTATAGCTTCAAGATGAAATCAGCAGCTGGGCTTAAGCTCCACAGGATGGGGCAGAGTAATTCCTGTGGGTGGGGCTATTGTTTCCCCTCTGGCTGATGCCATTTGGAAAGGAGTGCTCTGCCTGAGAAAGATATCTCCTGCAGTATGAGGAATGACTCAGCACAGGGATACTGGTAGCTGTTCCTTCAACCTTCTCCCCAGAGCCACCAATCACAGACTCTCCTCAAGCATCTCTAGTCCATTCTGCCCTCCCTTTGGCAGAGCCCAGGGTAAGTGGCTGCAAATGAAAATTTCTGTGCTGGGCCTTTAAGAGGCTCTCTGCATCTCCAGCAGTCTCTCCCTGACAGATACCCTGCCGCTCTCCATTGCTGGATGGTATCTGGGTTCCTTTCTGGCTCTGGTATGTAGTCTGGGGAGCCCAGCTTGGGGTTTAGACCCCATACTTCTCAGGAGGAACCCCTCTGGCTGCTGAAATGTCCCTTTGGTACTTCACCTGCCACCCATGGGGCCCCAGCCAGCCCTCTCGCATCTCCTGCACACTGCCTACTAGTCATGTTGTGGTAAAGTGGCTTCTTCTGTCTATCCGTGGTTATAAGGCTCCTCTCCAACCAGTGTTCAGTTGGTTATTCCAGGTGATTTCTCTACAATTTAGCTGTAATTCCAGTTTGGTCCTGGGAGGAAGTTAGTTTAGTTTCTACTTACTCCTCCACCATCTTGATCCTCTACACACACTTGGGGTAATGCTACTTAAAGGTCTTTCTAGTAAGTTACATTTTTTCTATACAACTTATATGTCCAATATCTTGTCCACTCCACTGCAAGAAAAAACAGAAGATGTTCTTAATAACCTTATAGTCATATTGGACAGAACAAACCTGCACAGATTATGATAATCGGCATAGTGATATAACACCTGCTGTGACTGAGAATAAAGAGAAGGTAGAGTTTGGGAGATACAATACTCTGCATAGTGTGGCCAGAGAAGGCATTTCAGAAAAGGTGACTTTGAAGCAATGATCTGAGTGGTGAGAAAGATGCAGTTATGTGAAAAATCATGAAAAGTTCATGAAATGCATGTTGAACAGTATGGCCAAGGCAAAAGAAAAGCTTGATACCTTCTTTGAACTGTCAGAAAGCAATTTTGGCTAGAATAGAGTGAGTGACAGGATCCAGATTATATAGTGGTGTAGTAGGCCTGCTTAAGGAATTCTGGCTTTGTTCAACAGCAACAGAAAGTCATTAAAGAATTTCAAGCAGAGAAGGGACATGATTTGATTTTTTATTTAAATTAGTATCAAATAGATGGATTTTATGGTATTAAGTTATACCTCATTATAGCTGTTAATAAAAAAGAGATCAGTGGCTACTTTTCCCACTAATAGCACTATGTCAATTTGTAATTGTTTTTATATTCATACAAATAACTCTCACTGGACTGAAGTGCCATGAGTTCAGGGACCAAGTTT
Source organism: Pteronotus mesoamericanus (assembly GCF_021234165.1). NCBI lineage: Eukaryota > Metazoa > Chordata > Mammalia > Chiroptera > Mormoopidae > Pteronotus > Pteronotus mesoamericanus. The sequence goes on from NW_026555150.1 coordinate 3,022,897, forward strand.
GATATGGTTCATAATTGTACCAACAGGTAACAAGAGGATTTAAAGTATATTTGCTGATTAGAGAATAAAACAGTAAGTGAACAATATAAGCAGCCTGTAATCAAGTACTAATTTATATGGTGCAATCTTCAACCCTACATATTACACTTTCCCAGGAGGATGGACCTGCTTCTAGAAAAAGATTTGTGTCTCTCATTAGCAACCTGATAACTTTGAGTCACCACAATTACCATGCATTTCCCTATCAAAGCATCACCCAAATGAACAATTCAAATGGCACTAAAAGCAAAGCCAGCCTTCATCCAAAGCGTGAGATAGTTACTTGTCCTTGGCAGCCTTCCAACTCTCATTCTAATATTTCTATCTTCCCTATAGGCAAACCACCTTTCCCATTTCTCACCCATAATCTACCATCAACTCAATGAGTCACTCAACATATCTTGTCTGTTTTCTTCTCTGTACAAAATGTACCCTAATAATAGTTTTATATGAAGGAAATCTCTACATAATATCTTTAAAATAAATACTATAAAAGTAAGCCTTGAGTGTGCTTATTTCCAACTCTCAATTATCTGCACTACCAGAAGGAAACTGATCTGCAGTATGTATAAATCAAGAGAGAGATGATAATACTAAAGTCATTGGAATCTTTGGAAGACTGGGTTGTGTGGCTGTTCTCAAGTCAGGGACAATCTGTGTTTGGATGCCAGTTGTGCAACCAGTGTCTTTGTAAAAGATTGCCTTGGAGAATTAATTAAAGGTAGCTTACAAGGCCCTGTATGAATGGCTTAGGCACAAAGGTCATGTTTTATACAGTTGCATTCAGATGTGGACAATAGTGCACTAGGTCAAACAAACAGATGTGATGTGATTGAGAAGTGATATAATTGGTGAAATATAACAGAACTTACAAATCCAAATGAGTACTTTGTCTCTTGAAAGAATAAACTGTGGGGATTATATCCATATTTCCAACAGATATTACCATTGTTGCACAGCGGTAAATAGTCAAGTGCACTTACAACACAGAAAGTGAGAAAGTAGAGTTTCAAATCACCATACCTATAAGCAGTGGAATTGCCTCCAATCTTTGATTTTTCTCATCTCTTTTAATCTCTCCCTCTGCACACAGTTTACTGACCCAAGGAAAGGAAAAGCTACCACTGAGGCAGTTAGCTAAAAAACCAACAATTGCAACCAAAGAGAGTTGGTGAAATGTAAGGAGCCCTAGAATTTGATAAGTCTAGCTTAAGCACACAAAAATTGTTAGGTATCTGATCATTACTTCTAGTTATTAAAATCCCTATAAGAAATAAAATGGGCTCAACAGAAGTTTCACTTAGTACAGCAATGGATTTGGAGCATTGGAGTCATTTACCATTGATGTTGTGGCATATACACATATACTTATTATACAAAAGACATGCAATAATATAGTAGGAGAAAAGCTCATAAGCAGTCAACAATATGCAAGACCATATGTAATAACAGGGGCACAAAAAGGGGGGCACACATTGGCCCTCTTACTACCTGGTAGAGATTACAGAAACGAATTTGCTATCAATGTTTTTCATCATTATTTTACTAAATGAAATGATTCTGGAAGCATTAATCTCAATATAGATAGCCAGAGCTGCAAGTGATGAAGCAAGGTCCCTTTCTAAACAAAGGAACCAAGGTTAAAAATGGCATGATGTGATTAGCGCATGAGGTCTATTGAAAGAAATTGTGCGGATGAGGCCAGGGGAGTAGAAGATAACAGATAATGGAAATCTTGAAGGCCAAGTCAAGATTTGCAGCTGTTAATGTCAATAGAGAGTAGGAAATCCTTACAATGATTTGAGGAAAGGAGTATTATACAGTAATTGGTGTTTTAGGACGATAACTTTATTATATGAAAAATAAACTGGAAAGATAAAGAACTGGAATATGGAGCACCAACGAGGAAAAAAAATAAGGAATACTAATATCCTTGGTTAGATGGTAGATGCCAGAAGAAGAAACCAGTTTTCAAGCAAAAAAAAAATGAACTGCTGTGATTCAGCAAAGAGATAGAGCAGTTGCTATAAAACAGCAACCTGCTTAAATAGTCAAACAAATTTAATGGAATACATTTTATCTTTGGTAAAAATATATTTTTAAATATATAATTTTTAATAGCAGGTATTTTAGTAGCAGGTGAAGTTCAGTTAGGAAATATAATTCATAACAGAGAAATTTGGTTTTGGAGTCAGACGTGTTAAAATGCATGAATTGAATAAAAGGATAAGGGTTTTGTGTCCTTTTCTGAGCAGTTGCCATCAGAAGAAATACTTTGGTCAGGCACTTAAACCCTGAAAAAAAAGTCAGAACAAACTAAAAAGTCTTAAAGAACTTTAAAACAATTGTTAATTTACTTCTGAGTCAGGGGCAGAGGTAAAAAGTTAAAACTTGTAAACTCACGTATCACACATTTAAATCAGTAATCAAACTTATACTTTTTCTAAAGATGGGGATTCCCTGATAAGAATTTTAAAAATCCATCTCTATTCACACATATTACAGTCTGATCACCACACCACTTCTACGCATAGCAGCATGGGGGGAGGAGTATAGGAGGTGACTTTGCCTGTGGGCCAGAGAAAAGCCTATGCGAGAGTAATTAAAGTATGTCTGAGAGGAGGGAGTCCCATGAGAGTGGTCACAGCTGATCCAGTGAGGTAACTATGTTCCACCCATAGGTGTTTCTGTCCAGGAGGAGTGGGGATGAAACTTTCTGGAAAAGATCACATGATAAAGACCAACCAGTAAGAGGCAGCTTCAGAAGTAAACAATGAGGTAGCTGTCTGTGAAGAGTATGTTGACAGCTTGCAGGCAGATAGGCAGGATACATGCCTTCCTCTAGCACTTCCTATCCCTGCAACCCTAGCTCTTTTGGGTTTGGGTGTTGAAAGCCTAATTCTGATTAATTAGATTTTTTAGAGAAATTTTAGCCAACTAGGGATTCTAAATTCCCCACATAGAAGATTATGGGTGGCCGCCTCCAAGTGCTGGTTATCATGGGAAGGAAGGAAATGGGGGACTAGGAGGCAAGAAACCTCTCCAGAAGCTCTCTCCAAAAATGTCTGTCTCTACACCTTACCCCAGCCATTTCTTTTTCCCACTTTTACTTAATAATGGCTTTGGTGATAAAATTTGTGTGAGCAATTTTACAAAGTCTTCAGGGAGGCCAGATATTTTAGTTCTTAAAAAAAAAAAAAAGGAAAGACAGACTGGCCAATTCCCACTTGTAAATCACTATGTGAGAAAAAATTGCCAGAGGCTAGGCAACTCTAATCATTTAGCTAGAAGCGTTCATATAACATTCATTTCCACACTCTTTAACCTTCTCCTGTTCTCCTATTGGAGATCAGTGCTAGATGGCCAACCCTGTTGCAATAATTTTTTTACAAAGGTTAGGGAGGGCAGCGGATCAAAATTCCCAAAAGTGCAGACATTGGGTGGCAAACTTCAGGTAAAGATTAACACGAGAAAAAAAGAAAAAAGCAGACCAGGAACTACCAGCTTCTAGTATTTCACATCTTACCATTCTTTCCCTTTCCTTTCCCTGTTAGTTACTAAATCTATGGTGGTCAGATGTCCTTGGCTCATGTTGTAACAGATTTTAGGAAATTTTTCCTCAATTTTCCAAACTCAAGACCTGTGGGTGAAAAGCTCAAAAAAGGCGATCTAGCAAGGGGTTATGAGCAAGAATAATCATTTAATATACAAGGAAAAGAGGAGGAGAGCCAGAACTTCTACCCTAATACAACCCTGCCTACCATTTGTCCCTTTCCCCTCAATTGCTCGTATCATCACTTACCTATTGAAGGTTTGCTGGTCAGCTCTGCTGAATTAGTGTTTTCACTGAGGTTTTAGGGAGAGTTAGGCTTCAATTTTCAAAATGTCACAGACTATGCTTGTCCGCAACTACAACAGAATATAGCAATATGTGAAAGAAAACTAAACATGTTTTAATACAATAGAACAGAGATGGAAGGGAGACTAACATCCAGGCAATTTCTGCTCTACAGCTAACAACTCTCTCCAAACTTCCTTCTTTCTACTATTGTTCTTCACCCTTTTGTTTACCGATTTTACGTGTTTGGTGGTCATTTGTTTTCTTAGTCTTTTTACAAAGGGTTTAGAGATATTTGGCATTTATATCCAAATTTAAATTTCGTGTGTTGCTGATTCAAAAAGAGAAATCTAGCAATTTAAATTTTTACAATCTTAGGGACTTGTCAGTGGCCACTTGAACTGTAGAATTTAGCAATATCTGATGCAAAAAGAAAATTCTTTTTCAAAGTATCAGAAATAGAAGGATGATCAAGAATCAACCAACTCCTGCCTGTTAGCCAAAACAGCTTTTCTTATATCCCCCCCTCTATGTTCACCTCTTTTCTCTCTTCCCCTCTACTTCCTTAATATTCCTTGGTCAGCTTTGCTGTATTAGTGCTTTTTCAGAGGGTTTGGGGAGAATCCAGTCTTGATTACCTCAACCTTGAGACCTGTGGGTTCCTGCATGTAAATGCTGGGCACCGGGACAACATTCAAGCCATAAAATCTTATTAGATTACAAACAAGCAAAATGTTCACAAATGGGCCAGAGGGAAAAGCAGGACCAGAAGCCAGCCAACTCTTGCCCTCTAGCAACAAGATCTCTCTAGTCACCTTCCTAAATACTTGTTACCTCCTTTCTTTTTCTACCTCACTTCTGCTCTCTCCATTTTGTCCAAAATGCTGTGTTAGTGCTTTCTACCCATATGAATAGATAAGCCTTCAGGTCAGTCAATAGGAGCTAGTGTTGTGTAAGTCTTGCCAGCCAGAAGAACAGTGTGAGGTGATCTCCAGGCTTGATTTGTGCTTCTGTGACTACATTTCATCCCCTGAGGACAGCCAGGTTGATTCCATTCTCAGGTGTGTCAGAACTCATTTCCAGGTATGTTTGTCATAAAACATGGGTTGACTAAAAAACTTTTAGGTCCTCAATAATATTGTTTATGTGTACTAGAAAATGAGTACAGAGCATGCCTATGAAGATATTTCCAAATTAAACTGTTTGTTGGAGAGGAAGACAACAAAGTGCGGAAATGTGGGGTCTATGTGGCAGAGTTAAGTCTCCTGGGAGAGAAATGATTGGTAAGGTGAATTTGAGTTGTATCCCTCCTTTTATAATAGTAACCCTACCAAGAAAAGGGCAGTGAGAGAAAATCTTTCTGGAAAGGAATGGTATGGTAAGTACCCAGGCAAAAGTGCTGGTTCTTATGCTTTAAGGCAGATGTGAGATTTTGGGGATATTTTCTCTCTTCCACCCTTTTTTAAATTCTCCATTGCCATTTTAACAGGCTCTGAGTATTAGGTAAACAGAAGTGTGATGCTTATAAAAGTGTAAGTGGCACAAGAGATATTGCTTCCTAATACATACTGTGGCCGTTGATCTTAGAGACCAGGAGGGTGGCAGAAGCATTCTCAGCCCCTTTCTTTCCAGGAAGAGAGCTCCACTTTTCCAGTTCAGGTTTTTAAGATATGGTCCTCTCACCAGAGCCCTCTCTTTATCTCCACTAGCAGGCAGGTGGGAAGTTGGTCAGGGTTCTTATATGTTTGTTAATTGACAAATATGGTTTAGCACAGTAAATAAATTAAAGCCATTTTTGAAAGTTTTGTCCTTGGCTCTTTACTTATATATATGTTTAGAAGATAGGAGTGGAGAGTTGAGTAATAGTTAGGCTTAAGCCCCCACAGGAGCCTCAGCTAGATTTTATACACAAGCAAGCCTCTCTACTGATTACAGTGCAGTGAGAGGAAATGGGAGAAAACACCAAGTCTTGGTTTCTTTCATTAAAGAAGCCTTTGGGAGAACACTCATCCTAACAAGTTAATGTTAATGTAAAAAATACTTCATGCCCTGGCCGGATAGCTCAGTTGGTTGGAACATCATCCCAACCCAAAAAGTTACAGGTTCAATTTCCTATCAGGGTACATACCTAAGTTTTAGGTTCAATCCCAGATCAAGGCACTTATGGGAGGCAACCGATCAATGTTTCTCTCACACATCTCTCTCTCTCTCCCCCCTCCCCACCCCATCTCTGTATCTCTCAAAGCAATAAAAAAAAAACCACATCCTTGGGGAGTGAGGATTAAAAAAAATTAAAAACAAATATGTTGTGGTTATCTGAAAGGAGTAATGATTCTCAGGGATACAAACTATTTGGCTCCTTGTCCAGTCTCCATTGATCCATATCCCACTTATAAAAGGAAGAAGAAGCCGGCTGTGAGTAATAATTGAAAAAGTTGATTTACTAAAAATGTTTTCTAAGACTGATTTGGTTGCCCATGTTAAATAAATTTAAAATTAAAAGCAGGGGTAGGAATGATGACTACAGAAGCATACATTCATGTGTTAAATTTGTGAAATTTCATCAGGTTATATACTTAAAGATAGGTGTACTTTTTATTTTTTAAAAAAGATTTTATTTACTTATTTTTAGAGAGAGGGGAAGGGAATGAGAAAAAGAGGGAGAGAAACATCAGTGTGTGGTTGCCTCTCACACACCCCCCACTGGGGACCTGGCCTGCCACCCAGGCATGTGTCCTGACTGGGAATTGAACCTGCAACCCTTTGGTTCTCAGGCTGGCGCTCAAGCCACTGAGCCACACCAGCTATTTTATTGATTATGGTATTACAGTTGTCCTATTTTTCCCCTTTGCCCCCCTCCACCTCGTACCCCCATTCCTTCCAGCAATCTTCCCACCTTAGGTCATGTCCATGGTGGTACATATAAGTTCTTTGGCTTCTCCATTTCCTATACTATTCTTAACATCGCCCTATTTTGTACCTACCAATTATGTTTCTTATTCCCTGTACCTTTTTCCCCATTCTCCTCCTTCCCCCTCTGTGCTGATAACCCTTCATGTGATCTCCATTTCTATGATTCTGTTCCTGTTCTAGTTGTTTGCTTAGTTTTTGTGGGTTTGTCTTTTTTTTTAGTTTCAGTTGTTGATAGTTGTGAGTTTGTTGTCATTTTACTCTTCATAGTTTTGATCTTCTTTTTCTTAAATAAGTCCTTTAACATTTCATATAATAATGGCTTGGTGGTGATGAACTCTTTTAGCTTTACCTGGTCTGGGAAGCACTTCATCTACCCTTCCATTCTAAATTATAGCTTTGCTGGATAGAGTAATCTTGAATATAGGTCCTTGCTTTTCATCACTTTGAATACTTCTTGCCAGTCCCTTCTTGCCCGCAAAGTTTCTTTTGGAAAATCAACTGATAGTCTTATGGAAACTCCTTCATAGATAGCTCTCTTCTTTTCTCTTGCTGCTTTTAAGATTCTTTATCTTTAACCTTTGGCATTTTAATTATGATGTATCTTGGTGTGGCCCTCTTTGGGTCCAACTTGTTTGGGATGTCTGAGGTTCCTAGACTTGTATGTCTATTTCCTTCACCAAATTGGGGAAGTTTTCTTTCATTGTTTTTTCAAATGACTTTTCAATTTCTTGCTCTTCCTCTTCTCCTTCTGGCATTCCTATGATGTGGATATTGGTACATTTAAAGTTATCCCAGAGGTTTCTAAGCCTCTTCATTTTCTTGAATCCTTGTTTCTTCATTCTGTTCCAGGTGAATGTTTATTTCTTTCTTTTGTTCCAAATCGTTGATTTGAATCCTGGCTTCCTTCCCTTCACTTTTGGTTCCCTGTATGTTTTTCTTTATTTCATTTTGTATAGCCTTTACTTCTTCCTTTATTTTGTGGCTGTACTCAATCATTTCTTTGAGCATCCTGATCACAAGTGTTTTTGAACTCTGCATCTGATAGGCTGGCTATCTCCATGTTGCTTAGTTCTTTTTATGGAGCTTTGACCTGTTTATTCATTTGTGCCATATTTTTTTATCTCCTCTATTTGGCAGCCTCCCTGTGTTTCTGTGTAGTAGGTAGAGCTGCTTTGATTCCCCATATACTTTTCTATATGAGTATTATACTTCAATAAAAACTTATGAGGCAAAAAAAAAAGAAAAGTGTTAGCAAACTAATAGGAATTTTTGAGCAATATGGATATATGCATTTATCAAAATTTATTGAGTGGTACATTTAAGATGGGGGGAGAGATATCTCATTGTGGTTTGCATTTCCCACAATAAGATATCACCTCACACATGTCAGAATGGCTATCATTAATAAATAAAAAAAACAGTAAGTTTTGGTGAGGATGTAGGAAAAAGGGAACCCTAGCACACTGTTGGTAGGAATGCAGATTGATGTAGCCACCATAGAAAGCAGTATGGAGTTACCTCAAAAAATTAAAAATGGAACTGCCTTATGACCCAGCGATTCCACTTCTGGGAATTTATCTGAAGAAACCCAAAACACTAATTCGAGAGAATATATGAACCTCTATGTTCATTGCAGCATTATTTACAATAACCAAGATCTGGAAGCAATCTAAGTGTCCATCAATAGGCAAATAGATAAAGAAATTGTGATACTTATATGCAATGGATGTCAATTATATCTCAACAAAAACATCTCATACATATATACAAATACTACTCAGCCATAACAAAGAGAGAAATCTTGCTATTTGTGACAACATGGATGGACCTAGAAGATATTATGCTAAGTGAAACAAGTCAGACAGAGAAAAACAAATGCCATATGATTTCACTTACATGTGGAATTTAAAAAAATAAACAAAGGAAACAAACAAAGTCATAGATACAGAAAACAAGTTGATGGTTGTCAGATGAGGATGGGAGTTTAAGGGTGGGTAAAAAAGAGAAAAAGATTAAGAAGTACAAATTAGCAGTTACAACATAGTCATAGAGATGTAAAGTACAGCATAGAGAATATAGTCAATAATATTGTAATAGAAGTGTATGGTGCTAGGCAGGTACTAGACGTATTGGAGGAAAACTCTGTAAGTTATATAAATGTTGAATTTCTGTGTTGTACACCTGAAACTAATATAATATTGTATATCAACTGTATCTAAAAATAAAGAAAAATAAAAAAAGATTTGTGCATTTTGTTGAATGTAAATTTCACCTGAAAAAAAAGAAGGAAGGAGGGAGGGAGGGAGGAAGCAAGAAAACTGGAAACAACCATTGAATTCTAGTTAATGACTTGCATGAGGAAGTCTTTTGGTGTGAAGTAAACTAATATCCACAACTTACTTTGAAATGCATCGAAAAAATGAAATGGATTGATAGATAAATAGGAAAATACTAATTGAAAAATATGAGTTGTAACTATATGGGTATTCACTGTACAATTTTTTCAACTTTTATATATATTTGAAAATCCTATACTAAAATATTAGGGAGGAGAATCTGAAGAAAGGAGAAAGAATTCTCCCCATTTCTTCATGAATATAAATGTTAGCTTCAGCCCATTGAGATTCAAGTGTATCAGCAGCAACTAGCAAGAGATAGGTGTCCAGCAAAAATAGTGCAATTACTGGGAGATAATGCAATGCCCAGTGGAACTGGTGGTGCCCAGGTGGAGATGACTTTGTGTGAACAAGAAGAGATTCCATCAGGACGCTGAAATGGCAAAGACACCAGACTGTAACCAGAGCAAGATAAGAAAAAAATGGTGGATGCTGTGAAGTAGATGTCAAGACATGTTCATGCACAAATGTGAGACATACTCTGGGGTTCGTACCCCAGGCTATCAGTACAACAAATATATTGGTTTTTCTCTTTGGGATTTCTATAAGCCACAAATGTTGAAAGTTCTTATCATTAGAATTGAAGAAATCTGCTGTGTTTGGCATGTTAAGCTGCAGAAAAGATTTTTATTCTTCTAGTTAAGATCAAGTTTTTTAACATAGTCCATTTACATGAAATATTGTATTTGTACTCAATGAAGAAACACTAAACATACAGGTAAATGAAGCAAATCAGAACATGTGCTTAAAGTTGGCACCTATGTTTGTCCTTGACACAGCTACACTAAATAAAGACACAGGCAGTAAAATGAAAGACTGCATATTTTCTCCATCATGCTTGTAGTTTCAGAGAGATGGTACTCTAAGAATTAGTTCATATCCAGGGTTTTCTGTTTGTTTTTTGTCATTGTTTTTACTGATATACAATTGATATATAACACTGTGCCTAGGGTTTTCTTCATTGTTAAAGAGTGATCTTAGAGAGAGAACTTTCATTTCCCCTTTGCACTCTAATCAACAGATACTGTAATTAAAAACTCACAACCTCCTACAATCATGATTCTCTTTCTACCTGTTTCTAGGGTTTTACTGATATTTTGCTAGAAAGAGTCATGCATGGGGGAGCCAACATTACAGGATTCCAGATTGTCAACAATGAAAACCCTATGGTTCAGCAGTTTATACAGCGCTGGGTGAGACTGGATGAAAGGGAATTCCCTGAAGCCAAGAATGCACCGCTAAAGGTAATGTTCCATGCCATGTAAACCCCTTAGGCCAGCTTTTGAAAGCATCTCAGTATGATCTTTACACATTTAAGGCCATTCTGTGATCAAGTGGTCTTCCCACAAAAGTGCCTTAAGGATGCTAACACACAACTTAACTGTAAGTCATGCTGCTGCATTTGAAAACTAAACTCCCAAATAAAAAAGCTATTGAGGGGGTCTTTTTAAAACCTTGTGTTGGAGAATGTTAACCTAATTTTGTAATGAATTTCATCTGTAATATGCTCATGACAATTTATTATGAGAGCCTGAGTCAGACAACAGGTGGGGGCTGTAGGGATAGCTAAAATTGGTAGTCTGAAATAGAAAATTAGATTTCACATTATTTATGTGATTGTTTTGTGTTAATACATTCTGTGAATTTCAGCACACCCACATGAATTAGGCTCTAATACAGAGTGTGTTGCCTATACATATACTGAACAGAAGTATTTTCCTGCCTGCAAAAAAGTATCTTTAAAAATAATTATCTAAGTTGCTCATTTTCATGAAATCAAGATAAGAATATTAAAAGTAGAAGGTCATGCATGCTTAAAGTGCAATTTTTCATGTGTGTTCCTCTATGGCTAGCAATCCTATTTTTTAAAAAAATCGAGAATTAGATAAATTAGAGGAAAGTTTTTCAAGTTACACAAAGGATCCTTCAAATGTGTTTTTTTAAATAAGCGTTTTTTTCAAGTATGAAACTAAGTTCTTCCTTCCTGATATAGTAAAAGTATATATGTACCATGGCTATGGGATCCCTGTGATCAAGACAAGGGTTCAAACTATAGTTGAGACCTTTCTCTAAAAAAGAAAGTGTAGTTGGGTACTATTTCTTTTCCCATGGTTTCAAGGTACCCATCCTCACAACCTCCCTGGCAATAACAGAATAAGGGAGAACAATGGGGACATAGACCAGGAAAGAGACACATTCTGTATTACCTTAGCAGGTCTACCCTGAAGGGGCCATATCAAAACATAATACAAGTAGGACCTTACTTTATATAGTTTATATGCCCTAGAAAAGTTGAAGTTAAACATAATTTATATTCATGTAAGCCACTCACTAACTAAGTGGTATTCTATGCTGTAGTGATTATAGTATACATGTTAGATTTTTCTAGAACAGTCTCATTTTAAAACATTTTGCCCACAGTAAGATCAGGTATCCTCATGTTTCAGTACATATGGTCACAAACCATATGATGACTCTTTTGCAGTCAATTTTTTTTTTGGTTTTTTGTTTTATTTTTTTATTTATACATCATGTTTATTCTATTACAGTTGTCTCAATTTTTACCCCTTTACCCCCCTCCACCCATACCACCCGCACCCCCTACTCCCACAACAATTCCTACTCTGTTGTCCATGTCCATGGGTCATTCGTACATGTTCTTTGTCTAGTCCCTTCCCCTTCTTTCCACCATTGTCCTTTTTCCCCATCCCCTCTCGTCATTTTCAGTCTGCTCCATGTTTCTGTGCCTGTGGTTTATTTTGTTCCTTAGTTTATCTTGTTGAATAGAGTCCACTTATAGGCGAGATCATATGGTATTTGTCTTTCATCAACTGGCTTGTTTCACTTAGCTTAATATTCTCTGCTTTCATCCATGTTGTCACAAAAGGTAGGAATTCCATCTCTCTTTCTTTCCTAAATGCAGATTGATTTTATTTATTTTTTTAATGTCAAAGTTAATTATAAAACATTTTAAAATTTTTAAACTATTATAAAATCTCAGCGATTTAACCAACATGACACCACCACAGAAATAATCAAATAGATCAATGAAATATAATGAGCATTCTAGAGACAAATGTCTGCCTAACAATATAATATATGATTAAATTGATATTTCAAATCAATCGGTAAAATAAGGCTTATTCAACAAATAAGGTGCATGGACCACTATTACTTGAAATAAAACAAGTATAGAGCCCTATTTCACACATTATGCAAGAAATGTTCAGGTGAGTTAAAAATCAATATGTAGAATCTAAGGAGTTTTAGAAGAAAATAGAACTAATATTTTTCATGACCTGAAGTAAAATATTCAAACCCAGAAGCTATAAATATTGACAATATGACTACATTAAACATTTCACTATATAGTAATATACATATTAAAAAATTAAAGGACAAGGAATAGAATTGAAATGTATTTGCAACACATCTAAAACATGGTTAATAGGGTGTTTTTTTTAGGGAAAAAAGTTTTACAAACCTTTAATTGATATATGGACAAAGAATACCAAAAAGTCATTTAAAGCTTTTTAAAAAAAATAATAGAAATAGGCAAGAAATATACTAAAACAGGTTTACTTTCAACAAATAATGAAGGAACAATTAAAATAACATCATTATCACAATCAGATTAATGAGTACTAAAAATATTAGTAATATCAAGTATTGGCAACTCTGAAAGAAACTGGGTATTCATAGAAATTATTATTCATCTTAAAGCAATCCCTTTAGCATATTTTGCAGTGCTTGTTTGGTGGAGGTGTATTCTTTTAGCCTTCTTTTGTCTGGGAAACTCCTTATTTTGCCTTCCATTTTAATCGAGAACCTTGTTGGGTGGAGCAGTCTTGGTTGCAGGCCTTTATTTTCATGACTTGGAGTATGTCTTGCCATTCCCTTCTGGCTTGCAGTGTTTCTGTTGAGAAGTCAGCTGCTAACTATATTGGGGTTCCTTTATATGTTACTACCTCTTTCTCCCTTGCTCCTTTTAGGATTCTCTGTCTTTGATATTTGCCATTTCAATGATGATGTGTCTTGGAGTGGGCCTCATTGGATTCCTCTTGAATGGGATCTTCTGTGCTTCCTGGACTTGTGTGACTTTTTCTCTCCTCCAATTAGGGAAGTTTTCCATCATTACTTTTTCAAACAGGTTCTCTATCCCTTCCTCATCCTCTTCTCCTTCTGGTATCCTATTATACAGATATTATTACATTTCAGGTTGTCCTGCATTTCCCTCAACGCCTCTTCATTCTTTTTCAGTCTTATTTCATTTTCTTGCTCGTTCTGGGAGCTTTTTTCTACCTTATCTTCCAGCTTGCTGATTTGTTCCTCTGCTTCATCTAGCCTGCTTTTGATTCCTTCTCCTGTGTTCTTCAATTCAGAAATTGTATTCTTCATTTCCTCTTGTCTCTTATTGATAGTTTCTATGTCCTTTTTCATGCTGATATAGTTTGCAGTAAGTTCCTCGTAGTTTCCCTGTAGTTTTTGGTAATTCTCTCTGAGCTCACTGAGCTCATTGAGCTTCCTTAGAACTGTTGTTTGGAACTCAATATCTGATAGTTTACTTGCCTCTATTTCATTTTGTTCTCTTTGTGGGGATTCCTCCTTTCCCTTTGAGTGGAGCGTATTTCTTTGTCTTCCCATTATTTGTGAGACTCTTCTTTTTTGCTTCTGATTCTTAAGTTGATCTGTCTTGATTTCCTGACTTTGTGATGTGTACTTCCGTGGTAGGATACTGCTGTTTTTACTTTCTGGATCTGCCTCTGATGGTGTCAGATGTTGACCCTGTCTGACCTTAAAGAGTCTGTTCAAGACTTCCAGTAATCTACTGTTTGTGGCTGTCTCCTTCAGCTGTTAATCTAGTCACTCTACACTCAGCAGGTCGCCTTAGACAGCTCAGAGCGTGGCGGAGTCCCTCCTGGGGCGGGGTTATTGGGTCCTCTCATGCCACTGCCGTATGGGGGAGAAGTCAGCACTGGGATCCCCCCAGCTACTCTCCTCTCTCTCCCCAAAGCCTCCATCCCCAGTTTCTCCCCAAGTGTCTCCAGACCTCTGTGTGCCCCCTTTAGCCAGGAATCTACTGTCTGTAGCTGCCACTCTGCACTCAGCAGGCAGCTTAGACAGCACAGGGCGGGCTGGAATCCTACCTGGGCATGGGGCTATTGGGTCCTTTGATGCTTGTGTCACTCAGGGGAAGTGGTCTCTGCCTGAGTAAGATGGCTGCTGCTGCATGGGGTATGAGTCCGCACCGAGATCCCGCCGACTACTCTCCCAGTTCTCTCCCCATAGCCTCCTTCCCCATCTCTCCTCAGGCGTCTCTAGCCCACTCTGTCCCCACCTTTGCCAGAGACCAAGGTAAGTGGCTGCAAATAAAAATTTTGCGTTGGCCCTTTAAACAGTTCTTTGAGTCTCCAGCCGCGTGTCTCTGTCAGAGAGCAACCCTACTGCTTTTCACAGCTGGCTGTTTTCTGTGCACTTTTTGGGCTCTGGTGCTGTGGGCTAGAGATCCCCACTTTTGGTCTAGACCCCACTCTCCTCAGGGGGATCCAACTGGCTCTTTCAATATCTTTCGGGTGCTGCCGCCCATGGGTGCCCCGCCCGCCTTCTCAGGTCTGTACCGCACTCCTTACCAGTTAGGTTGCACTAAAGCCGATTCTTCTGCCTCCGAGGTTACAAGGCCCCTCTCCCGCTTTGTTCAGTTACTTGTTCCAGGTGATTTCTCCACAATTTAGTTGTAATTCCAGGATGGTCCTGGGGGAGGTCAGTGTGACTTCCACTTACTCTTCTGCCATCTTGATTCTCTCAAATATTTTTTAAAAGATTATTTTTGTTGAGATATAATTGACATGTATTAGTTTTAGGGATACAACATAATTATTTGATATATGTGTATATTATGAAATGATTGCCAATCATCTTAAGTTTAGTTAACATCCATTACCGCCACAGCTACAATTTTTTTTTCTTTTGACGGAGATCTTTTAAGATTACTCTTAGCAACTTTCAAAAATACAGTATAGTGCTTTTTCGCAACGGGTTTGCCGCCAGAACACAGGTGTCAAGAAAACCACCACTAAATCAAAGCCAAAATGGGAAAGGAAAAGACTCACATCAACATTGTCATCATTGGACATGTAGATTCCGGCAAGTCTACCACTACTGGCCATCTGATCTACAAATGTGGTGGGATCGACAAGAGAACCATCGAAAAATTTGAGAAGATGGCCGCTGAGATGGGGAAGGGCTCCTTCAAGAATGCCTGGGTCTTGGATAAACTGAAAGCTGAACATGAGCATGGTATCACCATTGATATCTCCCTATGGAAATTCGAAACCAGCAAGTATTACGTGACCATCATTGATGTCCCAGGACACAGAGACTTTATCAAAAACATGATTACAGGCACATCTCAGGCTGACTGTGCTGTCCTGATTGTTGCTGCTGGCGTTGGTGAGTTTGAAGCAGTGATCTCCAAGAATGGGCAGACCTATGAGCATGCCCTTCTGGCTTACACACTGGATGTGAAACAGCTGATTGTTGGTGTTAACAAAATGGATTCCACTGAGCCTCCCTACAGCCAGAAGAGATATGAGGAAATTGTTAAAGAAGTCAGCACCTACATTAAGAAAATTGGCTACAACCCTGACATAGTAGCATTTGTGCCAATTTCTGGTTGGAATGGCAACAACATGCTGTAGCCAAGTGCTAACATGCCTTGGTTCAAGGGATGGAAAGTCACCCGCAAAGATGGCAGTGCCAGTGGAACCACGCTGCTTGAAGCTCTGGATTGCATCCTGCCACCAACTCATCCAACTGACAAGCCCCTGCGTCTGCCCCTCCAGGAAGTCTACAAAATTGGTGGTATTGGTACTGCCTCTGTGGGCCGAGTGGAGACTGGTATTCTCAAACCTGGCATGGTGGTCACCTTTGCTCCAGTCAATGTTACAACTGAAGTCAAATCTGTTGAAATGCACCATGAAGCTTTGAGTGAAGCTCTTCCTAGGGACAATGTGGGCTTCAATGTCAAGAACGTGTCTGTCAAAGATGTTCATCGTGGCAATGTGGCTGGTGACAGCAAAAATGACCCACCAATGGAAGCAGCTGGCTTCACAGCTCAGGTGATTATCCTCAACCATCCTGGCCAAATCAGTGCTGGTTATGCACCTGTTCTGGATTGTCACACAGATCATATTGCTTGCAAATTTGCTGAGCTGAAGGAGAAGATTGATCGTTGTTCTGGGAAAAAGCTGGAAAATGGCCCGAAGTTTTTGAAATCTGGTGATGCTGCCATCATTGGTATGGTTCCTGGCAAGCCCATGTGTGTTGAAAGCTTCTCTGACTATTCCCCTCTGGGCCGCTTTGCTGTTCGTGACATGAGACAGACAGTTGCTGTTGGTGTCATCAAAGCAGTGGACAAGAAGGCAGCTGGAGCTGGCAAAGTCACCAAGTCTGCCCAGAAAGCTCAGAAGGCTAAATGAATATTATCCCTAACACCTCCCACCCCAGTCTTAATCAGTGGTGGAAGAACGGTCTCAGAACTGTTTGTCTCAATTGGCCACTTAAGTTTAATAGTAAAGGACTGGTTAATGATTACAATGCATCGTAAAACCTTCAGAAGGAAAAGAGAATGTTTTGTGGACCATTTGGTTTTTTTGTGTGTGGCAGTTTTTAAGTTATTAGTTTTTAAAATCAGTACTTTTTAATGGAAACAACTTGACCAAAATCTGTCACAGAATTTTGAGACTCATTAAAACAGTTTAATGAGAAAAAAAAACAAACAAAAAAACCCCAAAAATACAGTATAGTATATTCACCATGCTCTGCATTACATCCCCAAGAATTATTTATCTTATAACTGAAAGTTTGTACCATTTGACCACTTTCACCAATTTCCCCCCATCTACCCCCACTCCTACCTCTGGCAACTACCAATCTGTTCCCTATTTTTATGAGTTCAGTTTTTTTGTCTTTGACTTATTTCCCTTAGCATAGGCCCTCAAGGTCCATCCATGTTGTTGAAAATGGCAGGATTTCCTTCTTTTTTATGGTTTAATAATACTCTACTGTATATATCACATCTTCTTTATCCCTTCATCCACTGAAGAACACTTAGGTTGTTTCCATGTCTTGGCTATCATAAATATTTCTTCAATAAATAGAAGGTACAGATTTTTTTTGAGATAGTGATTTCATTCCCTTCAGATAAATACCCAGAAGTAGAATTGCTGGTTCATACAGTAGTTCTATTTTTAATTTTTTGAGGAGCCTCCATACTGTTTTCCACAGCAGCTGTACCAACAGTGCACGAGGGTTCCCTTTTCTCCACGTTGTCACTAACAATTGTTATTTCTTGTCTTTTTGATAATAGCCATTCTAACAGGCATGAAGTGATGTTTCATTTTGGTTTTAATTTGCATTCCCTGAAGATTCTAATGTATTCTATGTACTAAATCCATCAGCTAGGTTTAGGTGAACTTATATAAATTTAGATTTTCATAAAACTGTCTATCCACTACTTTCCTATCCTTAGATTTAGTAGGTAATAGGTAGAGAAGAAATTTTTATTTATTCAATATATTAGGGGGTACCTACAGTATGTCAGGCACTGTGTCAAGCACAAAAAGTGGACAAGGGTAAAAGTATAAAAAGGCTACAACAGAGTACTTTATGCCACTTCAGAGGTTTTACAAAAGACAAGGAAAATAATCTGACCTTTGGATTATTCACTTAAAATTCATTAAAGTTCTCAGAACCTACTGAAAAGAAACTGTTAATGTTTATGAGTAAAACCCATCAAATAACTTAAGAAAATAGAATATTTAAATAGATGGTTACAACTTTCACATTACTTTTGCTTACTACCAGTCATTAGGAAACCTTTCTCTATATAAAAGCAAGTGTACTTAGAGCTTCTCCATCAACATCTTCAGCAATTATGACCAAGGGCTTACAGTGAGAATTGGCAATTTCAAGAGCAGGTAAAATGGACTGAACACCAGAAATTTTCTTTTCATTCAATAGAACATAGGCATCTTGGAATTCACATTTCTGACCTTTTGCTGTATTAATGAAGTATGGAAAAATAGAACCTCGATCAAACTTCATGCCTGCAATAATTTCTAATTCATTATTCAGTGTTTTTCAATCCTTTATTGTGATGACGCCTTTTTTCCAACCTTTTTCGTTACATCGGAAATTATGTTGACGATTTCTTTGTCTCTATTTTCAGAAATTGTAGCAACCTGAGCTATTTTTTCAGGGATTGTCACAGGTTTGAACTGCTTCTTAAATTCAGAAATTACAGCATCCACAGCTAACATCACACCTCTCCCGATCTCCACTAGATTAGCACTTTTATCTTCTCAAAGCCCACCTTGGCAATAGTGCATGCCAGTGCAGTAGCTGTGGTGGCATCATCACTAGCTTCATCATTTGTATTATTGGCAACATCTTGAACAAGTTTAGTGTCGATATGTTTATATTTATCTTTTAAGTCAATGAACTTTGCAACAGTTACACCATCTTTTATACTTTGGGACTTCCCCAGCTCTGTTCAATAATAGTTGGTTTTCAGGTTGTAGCAGTCAAAGCTCCAGGTTTTGGTGAGAATAGAAAGAACCAGCGTAAAGACATGACTATTGCTACTGGTGGTGCAGTGTTTGGAAAAAAAGGATTAAGTCTAAATCTTGAAGATGTTCAGCCTCATGACTTAGGAAAAGTTGGAGAGGTCATTGTGACCAAAGATGATGCCATGCTCTTGAAGGGAAAAGGTGACAAGGCTCAAAATGAAAAACATATTAAAGAAATCATCGAGCAGTTAGATATCACAACTAGTGATATCTAGTTTTTGAGGAGCCTCCATACTGTTTTCCATAGCAGCTGTACCAACAGTGCACGAGGGTTCCGTTTTCTCCACATTGTCGCTAAAAATTGTTAGCAAAAGGAAAGGAAAAGGAAAAACTAAATGAACATCTGACAAAACTCTCAGATGGTGTAGCTGTGCTGAAGGTTGGTGGGACAAGTGATATTAAAGTGAATGAAAAGAAAGACAGAGTAACAGATGCCCTGAATGCTACATGAGCTGCTGTGGAAGAAGGCATTGTTCTGGGAAGGGGCTGTGCCCTGCTTCAGTGCATTCCAGCTTTGGACTCATTAATTCCAACTAATTAAGATTAAAAAATTGGTATAGAAATTATTTAAAAAGCACTCAGAATTCCTGCAATGGCCATTGCTAAGAATGCAGTCATTGAGGGAGTGTTGATAGTTGAGAAAATTATGCAAAGTTCCTGAGAAATTGATTATGATGCTATGTTTACAGATTTTGTGAATATAGTGGAAAAAGGAATCATTGACCCAACTAAGGCTGTAAGAACTGCTTTATTGGATGCTGCCAGAGTGGCCTCTCCGTTAACAATAGCAGAAGTTGTAGTCACAGAAATTCCTAAAGAAGAGGAAGACCCTGGGGTGGGTGGGATGGGTGGAATTTGGAGATGGCATGTTCTAATCTTAGAATAGTGCTTCACCATTATTAATGAGAACTCTGAGAGGAAGCTCAAAGCAGTGCTCCTCCCATATAACTTCAGAGACATCAGGTGAAGGAAATGACAGAAGAAAAGCCTCGCTGATGTTTAAGAAAATCACTATAGCCATCAGTTACTGGTTTTAGTTGACAACATATAATGGTTTACTGCTGTCCATGCCTACAGATAATTTATTTTGTATTTTTGAATAAAAATACATTTGTACATTACTGAACTAAGTGCAAGAGCCATGTATCAATGTCCTGCTTTCAACTTAAGTCACTGAGGTATTTTTACTACTATTCTGTTAAAATCAGGATTTTAGTGCTTGCCATCTCCGGATGAGAAGTTAAGCAGATTTTCTGTGGAAAGTAAGAATAATTGTGTACAAAGTAGAGAAATATCCAATTAGGTGACCTTTGTGTAAAAAAAAATTTGTTTAAAGTTTAAAAAAAGAAACCTTTTTCTATATCAATCAGACAAAAGCCCACTTTAAAAATGATGTACAATATTTTTTATTAGGAAATAAAATTGTCTAGAGATTAAATTCTTGGTGCTTAATTTATTCTATATTGTATGACTCTTTCCTTTGGGAGCTTTTTTACATGCTCACACATTGGTAAGTAGAAGCTAAAAAGTAAAATATTAAATAGCTCTTTTGACATGGCTTGGAAAGACAGTCGGGGGAAAAAAAACACCACCACATTGACTTTATGTAGTGCTAGGATGGGCAGACACAACGATAAAGAACGTATGACCCCTATTATAGTCACACTTGATGATTTGCTCCTAAAAGAACAGAGACATGAAAAAAAGCCAGAAAAGGAAATTGGTAGTTGTAAAGATGACAATGTATTCACTCCCAGTTGTATTTTGACATGCTATAGAGACAATTGCCCATAGAACATTTTGCTTCATTTTTAAAAATCAATAGAATTCTGCCCTGGCTGGTATGGCTCAGTGGATTGAGTGCTGTCCTGTGAATCAAAGGGTCACTGGTTCAATTCCCAGTCAGGGCACATGCCTGGGTTGCAGGCCAAGTCCCCAGTAAGGAGAGTGCAAGAGGCAACCACACATTGATGTTTCTCTCCCTCTCTTTCTCCCTCCTGTCCCCTCTCTCTAAAAATAAATAAATAAAATTTAAAAAATATAAACAGAATTCTATATTTTACCAGTATTTGTCACCCCCTACAAAACCGGGCCATCTTATTTCAATCAAACATTGATTAATTTAATAAAACAGCATCCACCATGTGAAATTGCAGGTCATCTAATCTCTTGTTTTAAGTAACTGGCCTCAACCTTAGTAGCTGGCCTCCACCTTAGTAGACACATACCAATATATCCAAGGAATAGAAAGTAACTGTTCTTGCCTGAAAGAGGTAACATCATGAAGTATTGCCTGTGAACTGTCAACATTATCAGATTTAAAACTCAATAACAATTGTAATTTTTTACAATCGAACACCAGTTTTGGTTTTTGCTCCCCACAGGAACAAAAACTGATTTATTGCTGGCCAGAGGTCCTAGTTCACCAGAAATGTGAACTAGACAGAAATGATTAATGTTTCCCTCCAAATTAATTTCAAGCTAACTTAGCTATTTCCATTTTCCCCTAAGTAAACACCAGATCTGAATTTTCTATTAGAAACAGTAATAACCCAGCCTTGCTTTAGGATATACTGTTTCATCTCCATTCTACATATGCCATCCTTCAACTTCACGTGTTTTTTTTTTCTTTATAAAGGATCTGGCCTTTTAGTAGTCTATCACTCAATATGAAACACAGTATTGAGAGCAAGAGAGAGATTCCCTTGAGCCATATGATCTTAGTAATCTTAACATGTGCACACATTCAGTAAGAAGCATTATTTTTAAATGAATCAAAATCAGGTTTGCCCAGAGAGATCTCTTGATTCAAATAATTAAGAGGATGACTTTGTAGAGGAAGAGGTAGAGAAGAATGAAAATGGTAAGGAACAAGGCAAGTTTGAGGGCATCATTTGTCATGATATCTTGTTTTCTATATATTTTAGTATACATCTGCATTGACACACGACGCAATATTGGTCATAGCAGAAGCTTTCCGTTATCTGAGGAGGCAGCGAGTGGATGTGTCCCGAAGAGGCAGTGCTGGAGACTGTTTGGCAAATCCTGCTGTGCCCTGGAGTCAAGGAATTGATATTGAGAGAGCTCTGAAAATGGTAATGACCACAATAGATTATTTGGGTAAGGGGGGCCTTATAAAAACACAAAAAATGAGACTTCAAATCTTGAGAAAATAAATACTAAAAGGAATAGGATCAGAGTCTATAGAATATCAGAGTGTGCAGAATGATAAGCATGGATATTTATTCATCAAAATCTAGAAATCTAAAGCTAGAAGTTTCTTCCTTGAAGCTTGAAAAATGGAAAATTTAGGGCAAATGAATATTTAGTTCTGTGCTATGCTATAGGTATTAAATCAAACTCAGTATCATCAAAAGTTATGGACTGACATTGTAAATGGCTTTGAAAATTTCAAACTTTCCAGAAATATGTTACTAAAAGGGACTGAGATATTTTTTAGGAAGCTCCTAACCTCAAGGTACACATTACAAAGAACAATAGCATCATCTGGCTTACCAGACAAATTTTTAGCCTGGATAGACTTTGGAACTAAGTCAGTGTAATAGTATTCTGTTGTCAAAAAGAACCTTTATAATATTCTACATGGTGAAATGCAGGAACATGATCCATTTTAGGCCTACTTAAAAAGCTGACCCCAGTGCCCCAAAGAAAAAGCCTAGAGAAAAATACAAGAAATCAATGGATAGACAAATAGATCACTTGTTTTTACTATTTACATGGTAGATCATTTAAGGCTTTAAGCAGTGTCCTTTGAACAGATTCTATTATTTACAAGTAGAAGCGGCATTACCCATTCATTGCAATTTTCCAAGCAAGAGCTCTTGCCTGAATATTTAGCTTTATGCTACATGTGCCTGCCTGCATTAAAATGAGCCTTCAAGAGTACAAGACTCTCTTATTTCCACTTATTTAATTACTCTGATGTTTGGGACATCCAAATAAACAGATAGGCAATGGTAAGATAATTCTGTGCACAACCCAGCAACAAAGAATTTGTAATGGCCTCATAACATATATCATTTTGTGTAGTTGGCTCTCTTACTGTTGCTTTAAATTTGCCAAGTTGGAAGCATTCAATCAACAGGGTTTAGTAGCCCCTGTGTCTCTCTCCAAGAAAGAGATACGACTCATTATTCCGTCATGCATATTTTTATGTCATTATGTCAGTTCCCTAACAAATGCCCTAAGTGTTGCTTTATGGAGGTAGCAATGCACAATTTTGAAGAGCAGTTAATTAAATTCAACCTTCATAGCAGTTACAAGATTTGTATTGTCAGGTGAAGCATAATGATGAGTAAAATACAAAACTCCCTCAGAGTGAATCAAAAGGAGTTTTCATCAACAAAATATCAAGTGGCAAGTTCCAGCATCTCCAATTGACTCCTCACTCATGACACAGACAACTATATTGCCCAAATAAAAAACTGGTTACTAGAGTGAAGGACAAGAAATTAATGTCACTAGAAAAAAGTTAGATTAATTATACTATTGCACACATGATTTCTGCAGGTCTAACTCACTGATAAAGCTCAAGCTATAAGCCAGGTAAGTAACCTTTCTCCCCAGGCCCTAACTATCAAATAGTCAACCAAAAGAATTTGTGTAGCTGGCTCTCTTTGATGATCTCTTTCTACAGGTCAACCTCTTCCTATTGCTCCAGAGGCTCGAAAGTATAGACCTTTTTCATAGTAAATGATCCCTTGTGATAAATTCTCAGTAAAACTCCACTATTCACAAGGACTGCAAGGATGGATGATTTGAAGTCCTAAAAGTTTTACTATGTTCAAAGAAATTCCATTTTATATGAGTTAATTAAAAACGAGAATGTGTGATGTAAAAGCATCCCTCATTATGACTAGCACATAATTGTTGCTCAATAAATCAGTCTCTTCCTTCACAGAAATCTGACAAACAAAAGCATTACCTGATAAAGTCTCCTAAGGGGTCTGCTTTAATGAATAAATAAGCACAGTATTCATTCAGTAAATATTTATCGAGAACCAATAAATATGTATCATACTCCACGTTAGTATGCAAGCATGAAATAAGATGAGGGAAGCTTACATTTAAATAGTTACTATGTAAACAAATGTTTTTAATGACCTTAAAACCACTTGTAAATAAGATAATCATTGTCCTCATAATCAACAGATAGTGTTAAGATCAGCCTCAGCCCAGTCTACTGAAATATGTCACAATGTTAAGTCACTGAGACTTGTCCACTTGTTCAGTAACCATTTATTGAACACCTGCTCTATCTCATTAGAGATGAGAACACAGAAAAAGAATGTATCTCATCTTGAGATACTCCCAACCTAGTAAGGTAGATGGAAATACATAGATGATTAAAATATTTTATTAAGTTCTACAGAGGATACAATGGGAACCTAGAACAGAAATATCTATTATAGACTGAGGTGGGGGTGAAGAGAGTTATAGAAATGATCCCAGATAGGATGGTGAGAAACTGTCATTACATTCACATCCTTAAAAATAGACTTCTCTCTGAGTGGTAGTCCAAGTCTACTTCTCACCAAAAGTTCTAATCATTGGGTCTGGAATCTCTTGGACATATCCAGACTGTTGTCTAATTTGTGTATCATGTTTAAATAATCTAGATCTTTAGAAATATACAATTTTAATGAGACTTGAACCTTTACAGTAATAAAGAATTTTCAGTAATAATTTCCTTAATAAGTTTCTATGCAGGTGTCTCAGCCCTACCTATATCCTCTCTTAAAATTCAATGTACAAAATAGACTGTGAAGAACCATTCATGCATCACAAAATGCACCACATTCATCCTACTAGATAAGCAATTTCTATCTCAACAAAGGACCTTTTCTCTAACTAGAAGTATGACATCACCTTCTCTGCAAGCCTAAGCTGACAATAGTGCAAAGGTTTTTTGGGTCAGTAGGACAATCATCCTGTCTCCAGGAAATCACATTGGAGCATTTTTTCTTCAACAGGAATTCCAGTTTCCTATTTATGGTGAGCAAGCCCCTTTCACTTTAAAAAATGCTCCCTAATATTTGCCATCAATTTCTTCTTCTGCATCACAATCCCATTACTACTTCTGAATTGTTTAACAGCTTGTCACTTTTTATCAGCGATGAAAAAAGATTCCATCCTTTCTTCCTAGAAAAATGAGACAGATTCTTTCTCTTTGAAGCAAATTCCCTGACCCTTACTTGCCAAATGAGTGATTCAAGTGTATAACCACATTGACTTATATTTGTAGAGGGTCTTTTATGTGGTATCCCTGAACTATAAAGTAGGTAAGGAATTCTCTCCACCCAGCAGAGATGGCCTGTTATTATTAGTTTCATAGTGCTGGGCCCGGACCCAGGAAAAATTGTGGCACACATGATTCTGTGTTTGGCATACCAAATAGGTTTCCAGGCTGTTCCAGTACCTCTAGATTTCTTTTTTTAACTATATTTTATTGATTATGCTATTACAGTGCCCCAATTTTCTCCCTTTTGCCCCCCTCCACCCAACACCACCCACTCCCTCAGACAATCCCCACATCATTGTTTGTGTCCATGGGTCTTGCATATAGGTTCTGTGGCTACTCGATTTTCTAGCTTTCTTATCGAGTACTCCATGTTCCTGATTCCTTATACTTTACCAATCTCATCAGTCTAAGGATTATCTCCCCAAGTCCTAGCTCTCTGCTACCTGTCTGTAGCTGGGCATAGGTTAAATAAGAGGAAAAACTCACCCTGTTACTGTGGCAGCTGGTAAATATGTAACCCTCTTAAGAAATTCAATTAAATTCACTTTGATTAATAATAATTATTAATATACCTAGCAAGTATTGCAAAGTTTACTACATGTCACACACTGTTCTAAACATTACATGTCTATAAATCATTTAATCCTCCCAACAACTGAGAGGGATAGGTACTTCTAGGATTTTTTTTACAGATTAGGACACTGAGGTACAAATGTATTAAGGAACATACCCAAGGTCATACAGTTAGCAAGTGATGAAGCTTGGATATGAATCTAGGAGCTCCAAAGCTCATGTTACTGAAACCAGTTTATGTTGAGCTATTGAGAATACTAAGAGAAGACGTAGCCACAGCCCCCGAGAAACACAGTTTAGAAGAATGCATTACCCTAGTTCAGACTACTCTTCAGGCTATCCCTTAAGAAGAGACTAGTGGTGGAAATTTCAGGCCCCTGAAAAAGTAGTGATAGGGCCCTCACTGCATCATACAGGTAACTGCCTATCACACCCACTCAAAGCTTCATAGTTATAAGGTATATCTGGAAAATACTAGGGAGAAAATAAAGATCTGTATAGACATGATCTGGTAGATATATAGCTCAATGATTCAAAATGAAAGTTCTCCAAGACTGCAAGATCTGTCAGCAGGCCTCATCTCAGAGACGTAGAAGGCAATAATGTGGTGCTTTTTTAAAATTTTACATTTTCCTCTCTACCAGGTACAAGTACAAGGAATGACTGGAAACATCCAATTTGACACTTATGGACGTAGGACAAATTATACTATCGATGTGTATGAAATGAAAGTCACTGGCTCTCGAAAAGTAAGTAACCAAAACAGATATGCAAAGTAAAACTCTTTCAAAATGTGACAGCACCCAGATGCAAGAAAATAGTTTTTAGAAACACACACAAAGCAGATTCCTACACATCATTTCTGCCTTTCCATTCAGCAAATAGTACTGATATGATGCAGAGCTGTTTTGTAATCAGTGTTCCATCTACACAGTTTTAAAGAAGTATTTCCCTCTGAGTCTGGTCCTATAAATGGTAGATTCAAGAGTTATTAACAATAAGGGGAAAGAATCACAAATTTTACAGTATGTTTTTAGTTAAACAGAGGCTGCCAACGTACATACAGTTTTAGCCAAAGAATTGGAAAGTAGGTATCTCTTCGTTTTGCCAACTCACCCACCAAAAGGACTTTGAACAAAGTTATTTTCTCTACAGCTAAATGTTATAATGGCCACTTTGTTTCTATCACACTAATAGCTGAGTTAGGCATGAACTGGGGATTAAGCAGCCATTTTATAAAACCTCAGAATGTAAAATATCTTGTGTCACTTTTACAGGATACTCACTGATTTGCCAATTCCACACCCCAGCTTTCCTACAATTCAAAGCAAAGTATTTTTCTGCTATGAGTTTAAATTTTAAAAAGGTTGATCATCCTACATGAACTAAATTACTTTACAAAATGTCAGTAAACATGAGGTCATGAGGTGGGGATAGGAACCCCCAGAATGAAGGAACAGCACATCCGTATGTGTTCGTGCTGTTGGTCCTGGTGAGGGTAGAAGACAGAGGGTTACAAGATTTCAATCCTTATAAAGCTCAAGCAACTAAAAAAAAAGAAAGTTTCATTCCACAACAGCACTCGAATTTCATGGTGTCCTTTTGAGTGAAAAATGGGCAACCAGGTCAAATGTCTGTTCTTTCTAGGCTGGCTACTGGAATGAATATGAAAGGTTTGTGCCCTTTTCGGATCAGCAAATCAGCAATGACAGTGCATCCTCAGAGAATCGGACCATAGTGGTGACTACCATTCTGGTAAGTATGGACAGAAGGTAGGTGGGCTTTCTGTACATCAAGACCTCTACTTTCCGAAAAACATTATTCAGCAAGTAGGAAAGACCTCAAGTTCAAGCAGTGAAAACTTCCAACAGATCAGCTTAGGAACCTCTCAAAGTATTGTGTGTGTGTGTGTGTGTGTGTGTGTGTGTGTGTGTGTGTGTGTGTGTAGAATATTTTTATTGTTCAATTATAGTTGCCCCCCCATTAGTCTCCCCTGCCCCACCCACCTTACCTCCCACCCTCAATCCTTCCCCACTTTGTCTTTGTCCATGGCTCCTTTACACATGTTCCTTGATGACCCTTCCCATTCTTTCCCCCGTTATCCCCCTCCTCTCTGGTTACTGTCAGTTTGTTCTTTATTTCCACGTCTCTGGTTTTATTTTGCTCATTTGTTTGTTTTGTTGGTTAGTTTACATTATGATTAACTGAATGTCATTTTGAAAAGAAAAAATAAGAAGAATTTGGAAGAGTTTCAGGTATTATTCTCCTCTTTACCCTCTCCTTCCACCGTAGGATAGGTGCTTCATCTGGACTTGAAGTCTAATTCTTCATTGTGGGGTAGAGAACATTAGAAATGGAGGAAAGTAAATTAGGGTTATAATATTAGGTCTGCTACTGATAAACTAATAAATTGTGCTTAATTGTACAAGTCACAACTTCTCTGAGCCTCAGGCTGTGCTTTTATAAATTTATGGAATGGGACTTCTAGTCAAGATGGCTGCATAGGTAAACATGGCTCACTTACACAACCACATCAAATTTACAACTAAAGTATAGAACAGCCATCACTCAGAGCTGTCAGAAAATAAGATGAATAGAAGTCTGACAACTACAGAATTAAAGAAACCACATCCATCCAGACTTGTAGGAGAGGCAAAAACGTGAACAGGTTGGTTCCACATCCACGTGTGGTGGATAAATATTCAGGAGGGATATCTTGGGAATTAGGAGGCCCTGCCCCACATCAAGACCCCCAGACCAAGGTCCCAGTGTCAGGAAGATAAGTCCCCATCCAGCAAGGTTTGAGTAAGTGAAAGAAACTTCTGGAGTCCCAAGCAGTTCCCCTTAATGAACCCACATACGGATTATTCAGATTCATTCTCTCTGAGCTCCAGCACCTGGGTGGCACCTCGAAAGGCACCAGTGGCAGACAGGGAGAAACTGAAGTGTCTGGCATCGAGGTGGAAGCTGGGGTCAGCTTTCCCCTAAAGAGAAAGGCAGACAGAGGCCATTGTCCTTTTCTGAGCCTTCCCCCAACAAAACCACAGAACCAGCAGGCAGGTGCCATATGTGAGACTCCGTCAACCTGACTAACTCTATTTGCCCTACCCTGGAGATCCCCTGAAGTTCTGTCCCACCTAACTTACAGGCCTACCCAATATGTTGTTCCATATGAATGACTGGTCTTGGTTCATGCTTCACAACTTCCTAAATCCTAACAAACAAGAAACAGCCAGCCTCAGTGAGCCCCCAGCCCCTGTACTCCTTGCTAAGTGGCACCAGGCCTGGCAGTAGCAGCCGCCAGCCTAGATTAACAGTTTGGCTTCACCTGGCAATCTCCAAGCCCAGAACAAGTAGCACACATCTCAAACCATTTCATAGCTCATGCGGGGTGGCCCTTGGCAGTACACAGGTGGGGGCTAAACTTAACTTGCACCACCTGGGAAATCCTGGAGCCTGCAAACCCAATGGACATCCACAGACCATGTCAAAGCACCACCACCCTGCCCATGCACAGTTGATCCTCCACAGAGGACAGAGGTTGGTGTTCAGTGATCACAGCAAGTCCTTCGAGCTGACTGGCCTGGGTAAATCCCTGCCAATGATCTGGCAACGGCAATCAAGGCTCAGCTATAAGAGAACGGTGTACTCAGCCCACACATAGGGTACACCTTGAGTGACCAGCTTGAGTGATAGGCAAGGTTGTGCCACTGGACACTACAGAACACCTACAACATTAGGGCATACTACGAAAACACAGCATCAAAGCAGCTCTACCTAATACATAGAAACAAACACAGGGAGGCTGCCAAAATGAGGAGAGAAAGAAATATGGCCTAAATGAAAGAACAGATCAAAACTCCAGAAAAAGAACTAAACAAAATGAAGATAAGCAATCTGTCAGATGCAGAGTTCAAAATACTGGTTATAAGGATGCTCAAGGAACTTAGCAAGTTCCTTAGCAATGAACTAAACAGCAAAAAAAAAAAAAAAAGATCCAGTCATAAATGAAGGATATATTAGAAAGAAAGAACAATTTACAGGGAAACAACAGTAGAGTGGATGAAGCCAAGAATCAAGTCGATGATTTGGAACAGAAGGAAGCAAAAAACAACCAATCAACACAATAAGAAGGAAAAAAATACAAAATATCGAGGAAAGTGTAAGCAGCCTCTGGGACAATTTCAAGAGGTTCAACATTTGCATCATAGGGGTGCTAGAAGAGAAGAGAAAGAACAAAAAATCAGAAATCTATCTGAAAAATAATGAAAAGAAACTTCCCTAATTTGGTGAAGGAAATAGACATGCAAGTCCAGAAGCACAGATAGTTCCAAACAAAATGGATACAAAGAGGCCCACTTCAAGACACATCAAAATTAAAATGCCAAAGATTAAAGATAAAAAGGATCTTAAAAACAGCAAGACAAAAGCAGTTAGTTACTTATAGGGAAGTTCCCATAATACTACCAGCTGATTTCTCAAAAGAAACTTTGCAGGCTGGAAGGGATTGGCAAAAAATATTCAAAGTCATAAAAAGCAGGGACGTACAGCCAAGATTGTTCTACCCAACAAAGCTATCATTTAGAGTTGAGGGGCAGATAAATGCTTCCCAGACAAGAAAAAACTAAAGGAGCTTATCATTATCAAACAATTATTATATGAAATGTTAAAGGGGCTTATTTAAGAGAAAAAGATTAAAACTATGAACAATAAAATGGCAATAAATACATTTCTATCAACAATTGAATCTAATAAACAAACTAAGCAACAAGAAGAACAGAGACAGAATCATGGATACAGAGAGCATTTTGATGGTTGCCAGATGGGAAGGGGGTATTGGAGAATGGGTGAGGAGGCAAAGGGATTAAGAAGTACAATAGGTAGTTACAGAATAGCCATGGGGATGTAAAGTACAGAATAGGAAATGGAGTAGCCAAAGAACTTATGATCCATGGACGTGAACAATGGTGTGGGGATGGCCTGAGAGAATGGGGGGTGCGGGGTGGAAGAGGACAAAGGGGGAAAAATTGGGACAGCTGTAATAGTATAATCAATAAAAAATAATAAAAAAATAAATTTATGGAATGGATATAATAATAATCTCATATCTATGTGATAAGACTATTTCAAGGCAATATTCACTATGTAAAGCTTTTCTGCAAAATCAAAGCACTATTGAAAGGTGATAGAGTATCCTCATTTAGGTTAAAAATGTCTTTCTAAAAGCTAAAAAATTTTTTACTGACTAAAGTACAAATCTGAGTTAAAAACAAGTATGCTACTAGGTCTGAAATTGTGATTAACTGAATAGAGATTTGGCTGGAGTTTACCTTTCATTTAAACATATATATCAAATACTTACTTAGTCCTAGGTACTAACTAAACCCTGAGGATATAAATATGAGTAAGTCACAGACCCTGACCTCACAAAGATCACAGTGCTTCCCTAGGGCTTGCCAGGGAGGCCTATGGTTCCTACATGATAAATCCCAAGAAATCAAAGGCAGTTCATGTTCATTTTAACTAAGGAAAATATCTCTGCCCAGTTTGACTAAATCAAAGACCTTATAGGTAAAAACCGGTCCTTCTTTCAAACTCTCAAAAATAATATAAATCTTTCTCTACTTCCTTTAATCATTAGTTAAGGACTTCAAGGAATATGCAGCC
Organism: Pteronotus mesoamericanus; assembly: GCF_021234165.1. Lineage (NCBI taxonomy): Eukaryota > Metazoa > Chordata > Mammalia > Chiroptera > Mormoopidae > Pteronotus > Pteronotus mesoamericanus. The sequence continues at coordinate 3,054,214 of NW_026555150.1, forward strand.
CAATGAATAGTTGGTTGAGGCTCTTCTGCTTATTGAGCAAAAAAAAATTTAAGGACTCTTTTCACACACCAAAGTGCAGTCACCATGGTGGGTTGGGGACTTCATGATTACATATATCATTTCTTAGAAAAATGTATAGGAGTAATCCTTTGATCTTCTTCTGATCTTAAAGGAATCACCATATGTTATGTATAAGAAGAATCATGAGCAGCTGGAAGGAAACGAGCGATACGAAGGCTATTGTGTAGACTTAGCCTATGAAATAGCCAAACATGTAAGGATCAAATACAAACTGTCCATTGTTGGCGATGGGAAATATGGTGCAAGGGATCCGGAGACTAAAATATGGAATGGCATGGTTGGGGAACTTGTCTATGGGGTAAGTTCTTTTCAACTCTATTTTAATTTATTTCTATGCTTTCCAGTTAACAAAGAAGATTTAATTTTCAAGTGTAATACTTATCCAGTTGTATAGTTTTCATCTACAGTTGCATTCTGTAAAAGGAGTTTATCAGTAGCATCTTTTGGATAACAGAATTATATTACTAAAAGGAAAGTAGAATTGGGAAACTCTATTTGGCAACATAAAGCACAAGCTGCCCTCTGTTGAAAATCTGTTCCTTCTGTGTTTCCTGTCTCAGGCAGCAGAATCACCACCCACCTAGTTGCCTATACAACCTGATCACCTTTTCTCATTGCTTCTCTCATATCTATTCAGTCACTATATCCTATCAATTCTGCTCTTAAGTCTCTCAAATCCAGATACACTCCTCATTCCCACCATCATCAACTTAGTTCAGGTTGAGTCACTTAACTTGCTTCCCTGCCTCTGCTCTTATCCTGGCAAATCAGATCTCTACATTATTATAATTTCCTCCTTTAAAATTCAAATTCCTTAGCATAATAAATAAGGCACTTCATAATCTGGCACCTGCCTACCTCTCTAACTTCATCTTGTACTCTTTCCCCTTCACACTCAATGTTCCAGCTATAGCGAAGCATGTGTTGTTCTCTGAAGGTGCCCAGCTGTCACTTAGGGCATGCCTGGAAGTGCATTTGCCTATCTTAGCCAGCTAACATCACCTACAGTCCCTCCAGAACTCAGAGGTATCATTTCTTTCAGGAACCCTTCCCTAGTCCCATTTACGCACCTGCAGTCTGGTTAGGTGCCCCTGCTTTTTGCTTCCTTAGGGTAACTTTTGCTTTCTTGTAGTACATTTGAACTTGTATTACAATAATGTATTTACAAGTTCAGCTGCCCCAAGTAGACTATGAACTCCTTGAGGACAGATATTGATTCATTTCAATATCTAAGAGCCTGGCAAATAATGGAAGTTTGACAAATACTTGTTGAATAAATTAATGAATGAACAGAATGGCTCTGCCAAGGGCTTGCCCATGGGATAAGTACAAAAGAATTATACTGATAATTACTTTTAAAAAGGGTACAGCACTATCTTCAGAGCTACTCAGTGCCTTTGCTTTAAAAGATTTTGGCCTCTGATTAGGAATGTCACATCTTGGGCTGCCTAGTGAGGCATACAGAGAGAAATAGAACTGAGCATAAGAATAGCCCACTGGGTGACCCAGTCACTAGAGAACTAACCCAAGTGCAGGTGGTGGCAGAAAAGGTTTAGTTCTAACAGGAAAGTATTATTTGCAATGACCAGTCCCTGTCTAGACAACTGGTTAAGAAAAGACAGGCTTTTAGAGAGTGAATGTACCAAGAAGCAAACATCCAAGTTACACTTTAGACTAAAAATTCAGGATAAAGACTCTAGTGCTTGATATAGGAATCAGCAAGAATATGGTGTAGCTGTTGAAGCTAAGATAGTACTGGGGTCTCTAAATAAGGTTTTGTAACAAGTCCTTGGCAACAAGCACAATGGAAGAAGCTCATTTCTAAAACTACAAGGGCATGGAAAGGGAATTTAAGCTTAAAATGAGACTGGACCTCAAGTATAAAAACCAGGGCACTTTCCTTCAGTCAGACAAGCAGCAAGGCAGTTTGAACCTTAGCCTCCAGCTACGGGGCTGGAGCCAACTATCTTCTTTCTTGGGTCAAGGTTAGTCCTGGGAACTGGGGCAGGGCCCAGTTGTAGATGGGACTCAAGTCAGCCCAGTTACAGGAAAAAGAAGAATTTCTAATGCCAGAAAGAGGGGGTAGAACAAATGGCATAGCACCTGCCATGCTTTCCAAGGACCCTGAGAAGCTCTGAATGGTCTTGACACAGCTCTAGCCTCTTATTTCACAAGTTGATGACCAAATCTTCTTCCCTTTCTTGTCCCTCTTTCTCTGAACACTTGGGGTCAAAATGGGTCCCCTCTTGCAAACAGCTCTCCAATGCTCTTAGTACATTACTTGGTACATAGTAGATACTCACTTTTTGCTCTAATGAACAAATGGCTGAGTGCAGTAATGCCCAGCCAATGTTCATTAAATCAAGCTCATGCTAAGAGGTAATCCTATAATGACATCATTTCTGTTATTATTATTAATTACTAGCTACCATTTGTTGCATATTTCCTCGTTGTTGGATACTGTGCTAATTGCTTTAAAGGCATCATGTAACTTAATCCTCACAACATGCTTCGAAGGAAGGTGCCATTATTAACATCATTCTGCAGATGAGAAAATTGAAGCCTAGAGAGGCGAGGTCTCACTCCAAGACCAATCAGCTTGTAGTGACCCAATGATGTGAACCCAGGTCTTTGATTATGAAGTCCATGTTATTTAACCATTGCCTAATACTGCCCAACTGCCAAAGTGTTGTTTCAGACCCCTCCATCCTAAAAGACAGTTCAAATTTACTGCAAAGGCCCTTGGTGCCTTAGCCATTCTGAGAAGAACGTTTGGCTACAGAAGCATGGCAAGGAATTTAGGGCATCAGTTTCTACTGGACCACAGTACAGATGACATGAGCTCTACCAGCCCATCGTGACTCAATAGCCAGAGCTCTCTAGTGCCTCAAAAGAAAACCTGCCACACTCTATAAATAGCTCAGTGCCCTCCTGGCATTGAACAGGACGTTAGACACAGTGATGTGCAGATTTCCTGACACTGTTCAGACAAAGACCAGCTCCCTCCTGGGTTTCGGTCTCTCCTGTGTCATGTCTTCTGTACTGAACCCACAATCTCCACATTCTCTTCCTCTTTCCAATTTATATTTGTGTGAGTGAGGGAGCTTGAGAATTACAGAGTTCTTTATTTGTTTAGTAATTTAGAAGCCATCTCTCTACTGCTGAATAAGTTCATTTCTCCTAGAGAAATCTTCCTATCTTTTCCCTCCAATTTTTTCTACTGAAGACAAAAGTAATAGCCATGGAAGGCTCTTACAGAAATGTCCTCTTCTCTCCCATGATCTAGAACAAGTTTCTGATGCTTTCTCAGATTTTAACACAAGATGACCCCAGGAAACCAAAAGCAAACCAACCCATTTGAGGGGACTGCCAAATTTAACTTTCCTCTAAAACGTGTGTGTATAACAAATGGATGTTTTTGTCATGTTTGGGATGAGAGCTCTCTGTTAGGGAGGCTGATGTTCTCATAAGCTAAATGTGTCTTCACATTTAGAAGTTTTACTCTTTCAGCTTTGGGAAGTTTTTAACATCTCTATTATTGGTAGAAATGGAGAAAAGTGAAAACACAGGCATTCTTTTCTGGCAGGCCTGTTCTCTTTTATGGTTTGCAAGCAACTTAAGAAAAAGAAGGGCAGAAAATCCCCAAAGACTTCCCTAAGTGCTTAATAAGCAAAAGGACAGAGAACATGGAACTATTCCTTGTAATGAACATTAAAACTACAAAGATAGGCACTGCTTTATCTTTAGGGTATTTTCTATTATGCTTTTAGTATGTAAAACAGATCAGAGTTTAAAAAATGAAGAAAGACACATGAAAAAAGCTTTGCCAGGGAGATTTCAGTATCTGCTGTAAGTCTCGAGCAAAGAGTCAAAATGAATTAAATTTGTTAAAGATGAAATAAGCCAATCAGCCTCTTTTCAGATCATTTCTAAGTGGTCTTTTTTCTTCTAAAGAAAATCAATCAAGATTGATGTTGGGGCACCTTGTATCGCTAAGAAGTCTATTTTTGAAACAAACCTCAGTAGAACACAATGTGCCTCCTTATATGTAAGCTCTCCAGAACATCATGGACTTGAAATTGTCTACCCACTTTTAGCAGTTTTGATTTTGAGCTGTGTGTCTATGACATTGCCACACGGTAATTGTCTCCAGCTCAAATGACTTATAGACCACAAGTTTCTATGGCTCCCAAAGAGCATGTGTTTTAAAAGTACATTTGAAAACATTTTGTTGCTAGTAGGGCTCTTAGGCATCCTTTAGCCTACCTTTCATTCATTTTACAGATAAATATGAAAACTAGCCAGGACTGGACATTAGAAATGGCCATTAACTAAACCAGGAAACCAAGGCCTGATGTAGGACAGGAATGACAGTAGTAGTGTCAGAGATTGTGATAATGTCAAAAAAATCACACAGCTTGGCAGAGCCTAGACTATAACTCAGGTTTCATCACTCCTGATCCAGCAGTTTATCCACTGGGTAATACTCGCTCAGTTTACTAAACTTGTCAGACTATGGGAAGATTAGTGTTTTATCAGATATAGCATTCCCACCTGCCTTCAAGAGGTTCACAATCTAGTTGGATTATAAGATTTTCCATCCAAGATACTCATCCTGTTTATCTATGGCCTCCAGGATAATTTAATACACATCTCTAGTTATCACTTGAAATATTTAAAAACCCAGTGTAGACAGCTGAGGGTTTCTGCCCTTTGAGAATACATATGACCTAACAGAAAAAAAAAGAGTCAGGGAAAGGGCTGAAAGAAAAATCAGGTCCTAAACTGACAAAAGGGCACCTCCCAGTGGGAAGCTGCCATGTTCCTTATGTTTCTGGAACTTAGAACTAAGGATAAAAGCAGGGGGCTGTGTGGGGGCAGGGGGTAGTTACCTTGGGAAAAGCCAGACAAAGTACTGCCCAGATTGGTACCTCTGGCTTAGAAGATAGCAGAGAGCTTGGGGATGAAGATGGAGTTGGGAACAGTTGATTCCAGATCACATCCCTTGGGCATCCTCAGACTCTTTCACAATCCCAGGACAAATGGCAATTTTATAGATGCTATTCACACTGACATTTCTTTACCTAGAAGAAATTATCTCTTAGGTTGTCACTACCCTAAGATAGATTCGTTTTCCATTAAGACAGACAGAAAGTCGATCTGTCCTTCCAGCTGAAAGGCAGAGAAATAAGGGTGCAGTAACAGATGCCAAGTATTCCCTTCTATTCTTCAGGTGATTACACTGGGCTTTGGCAGAAGGGCTGATGCTTTGATAAAAGTGCCCCTCTCTTTCAAATGAGGCATATGAACTACAGGAAGGAGCATTAGTGCCACATGGAAGTTTGGCATTCTTAGCAGAGAGGGTCAGGAAATATTTCCAACCAAATTTAGTCTCACAAGGCCTTTACTCAGATCCATGGACACTCTTTTGTCTTCATTTTGCCTTTAACTCTCTCAGTTCCCCAAGGAAAGGGCTTCCTAACCAATAGATTCAGACTGGGACATCTGTTCTGGAAAAATAAATGAGGAGATCCCATTGTGACACAGTTTGTTGTTGCACAGATTTAAATAGACCACATCCCTTTCTCCAAATCTTAACAACTGCTCACAGTAAAAATCCCATACAGTACATCCAATAAAGCAGTTTACATCCTGTCCCTCAACAAGCAGCCATTATATTCCTATAGTCTAGCTTGATTCTGTCCTGCTCCTTTTCCACCACATTTAAACTTTCCAAAGGAGATGTCTGCCAAAGGCCACTAAAACCTTATGGTTGATACAAGGATAAGACAGGTCTTGTCTACTGCTTCTTTCAGATGACATATAACATCTTATGCATTACACACCAGTACATTACCTACCTCCTTTCTCCCATCCTCCTCCTTGCTTTCAGAAAGTGACTTAAAATGGTGGCTGACATGCTCCTGGTCATGCATAGTCTCCAGGTGGGTTTCAACTGTTGTATCAGATAATCATGTGAAACTACTTTTAATCTATAATATGAGCCTTTTAGCTCAAAAAAAATTAATGGCATTTAACCTGTCATTTCTTTCTCAAACCCATCAGGCTCTTAGGTGCATCATCCCTACATGTACAAGTTTGTTGGGTTTTAAGTTTTACAAAATTTACAACTTTGCCAACCCACCTATGAAAAGGATTATAAACCCCCCTCAAGTTAAATCCTTTTCAATAATGCAGTTGCTTCTGGTTTGCCACTGGTGAGTGGAAAACTCAAACCTAATTTGGTGTGTTCACTGCACCCACACAGCCACATTTTTGTTGTTGTTGCTGTTATTCTACTACAGTTGCCCCAATTTTTTCTCCTTTGCCCCTCTTAAGCTGCCCGATTAAAATCCTTTAAGTAACCCTGGCCAGGTAATTCAATAGGTTGGTGCATTGTCCCAATATGCCAAGGTTGTGGGTTTGATCCCCAGTCAGGGCACATACAGGAATCACTCAATGAATGCATAAATAAGTGGAAGAGCAAATTGATGTTTCTCTCTCTTAAAACAATAAATAAAAAAAAGTAAAATCCTTTACATAGTTGCTGGGTTTTGACTATCACCTGGAATACCCTCATACCTCCTACTTACCCACCTAGACTTCTGAAAATGGCCTGCCTACTGCTAGCACAGGCAGAGCCCTGAGAACAAAAGACCACTGGACTCATTCAGGACACCACAAGTGACGCGCTTCATTACTAACTCAAGTTCACCTACTTTCTAGCCCCATGGATAGTTCTTACTACTCTCTCTCAGCCATAGCTGACTTTCATAAGGAGCAGAAACCTGGAAAGGAATGCCATTTTGGAAGTTGTCTTTTAATGTTGGCCTCCTAAATCTTTAACTTGCCTTAATAGTGACTTTTCCCCTCATCTGCAAGCTATGGCAGTCTTAGGAGAGATAACTGGGTATTTTTTTTGACACCAGTTATTTATCTACTCCTTACCATTTCTTTAATAATCATGTGGATTTCTCCCCAGATATGCCAAGCATGTTCTGAACTCTGAAGTAATCAACTATCACAACTTCCTTTTAATGTGAAGGAGGGGATAGTGGTGGCATAGGGCAAGGGCTTCTCCAAGACTAGCTATGAGCTGACATGACAGTTCTGCTACTTTGGTCTCACCAAGCATATAAGAGGTGGAAGGGGCTGCCAAGTTCCCTACAGAGCTGGATGTCCTTGATGCTTGATCAGTAGCCCCCATCCCTTCTACTGGTTGCGGCTTCTCCCGCCTGCTTTTTGCTTTCCCTTTGTCTTTTTGTCTGTAACAGTATTTTCTATTTTTCAGTTATAGCTGACATTCAATATTATATTAGTTTCAGGTGCACAGTGTAGTGATTAGACATTTATATGACTTACAGTGTGATCACCTAATAAGTCTAGTACCCAACAGACATGTAATAGGTCTTTTTTAAGGTTCAGCATGGGAATTCTCAATTTAGAGCCAGGTCCACATCAATGAAGCTTAATTGAGCACAGATTTAATGCTGTTCTTCATTGAGGGAACACTCTCCCAAAAAGAAACTCCACCTTCTTTGGAAAAGCTCCTTAGAAACAAACCATTCTGAAAAGGTAGAAAAGCTGGGCTCAGGAAAAAAAGGCAAGTGCTTGAGGGAGGCAGGTTTTTCATGTTGTCTTGTGTCAAAAGTACTTTAAACTAGGAATGTCTTCCTTTGGAAATCTGCTCTTTCGCTACATGTTCCTGGGAACTAGATGAGAAGTCCCACTTTATCTATATAACCACCTCTTGTTAGCATTTAGCTGTGCTTATCATCTGGTGGGTGTTTCAGTTACAGTTAGTTTTTTTCCTCTTAAAGGGTGTCAAGATTCTCAAAGTCCTTTCTTTACCTGTTTAAAAAAAAGAGCCCAATTCCCCTAAATTCAGTCCAAAGTGATTTTACTACACAAATGCCCCTTATTTCTTCCTTCCAAAACAAAGAAATGGCAATTTCTCTTAGAGCTGTCAATTATTTAGACTTGAAAGAGCAAATACTAGTTAAATTAAGTAATTAAATTCAAATGAGATCAAATAGGAAATGATACTAGCAGGACATTTGCACGTTCTAAGCAGGAGGCAGAAATATGTTGGCAAAGATAGAAGGTGGCTTTATCTGTGAATTCTCTTGGCACATCAAGCCTCTTTCTAGTTGATTTAGACTCTCTTTGCCAAAAAACCCCACTGGTTTTTTAGCCAATTCCATTCTTCTTAGTAGCTTTTGTTTCTAAGACCAGGTCTGGCCCCAGGAAAAGAGTTAAATAAACAAGATTTGTCTTTGGCTCCCATCCAGTTAGAATTGTAGAACTAGTGATCCAGGAAATTAGCTGCAATGAGAGGAGCGTTAAAGCCATAGAAAATAATACTGAAGGGCAACAGTGAAGGGCACAACCTTAAAAGAGTCTTGCTTATTCCACAAATATTGATTATCTCCTAAGCCAGATCCTGTGAGTAGACGCTGGGGGTGCAAAAGTGCACCTTCATTGAGAGAGAAGGGGTAGGAAGAAAAACCAGAGAAGGAATATACAGAGAGGTCGAAGAACGCACCATCTTCAGTATCAGAGAGCCAGTGGGAGAGGGTATACAGACTATACAAACATACCATATTTTATTGTGCTTCCCTTTATTGCACCTCACAGATTGCTTTTTACAAATCGAAGGCAAATCCCTCCACCAGCAAAAATATTATGACTCGCTTTATTGTGATACTCACTTTATTACAGTGGTCTGGAACTAAACTCACAATATCTCTGAGGTATACCTATATATTGCAGAAGATCATTGGTGTCACATGAGCAGTTGATGTCTGAGGGAAGGTCTTTGAATTTGGTAACCAAGTATATAATTCAAGAAGCAATTTCAGTAAATTGGGGGGAAAGGAATTTTGATAACAGGTGTATAAAGACAAAGTGGTGTTAAAATCAAGAGGTAGCAGGATTTTTTTTTTCAAGAAGACTGGAGGTGGTAGGGAAAGATGTTGAATGGTTAAGAGGGTAGCAGGATCATAAGAAGGTGGGAGGAATGGGGCTTTTTTCATTTTTGTTTGTCCGTAAACAGAATTGCCTGAGCATGATTTTAAATGAATAGACCAACAAATGGTTTTGAAATTACAGCAAGCATTAAATCACCAGAAGGGCCAGCTGAGCCTCACCCCCACAGTTTCAAATTCCATACATTTGGGAGGGGCCTAAGGGATGGCATTTCTAACAAGTTTCAGGTGAGTCTGATGATGCTCATGAAGGAAACCAAATGCTCAGAAGCACTGGAATCGATTGACAAGTAAAAATTAGTAAAAGAGAATAAATGGAACTAAGTTTTAAGAAGAGACAGAAGAATATGGTATGTAAGGAATAAGTGCATTACATCGTAGAAAGAGTTCATTTTCTATCAGGTGGAATGATAGAAGGGGTGGATGAAGATATAGCAATATGTAGAGAAAGAGAAAAAGGACACTGAGTTGATAGAGCTCATATCAGATGGTTTCCATCTTCTCAGTAAAGAACGAGGCAAGATCATCTGCAGTGATGATAAGAAAGGATTCAGACTAGGAAAAGTTTGGAGTAACGATCATTTATAGATTTAGAGAATAATCAACTTTAGGGTGATAAATCATGGGTTTAATTTTAGAAATGGTGAGTTTGAGATGGTAGTGAGCCATCAAGGTAGATTTGCTCAGCAAGATGTTGGCTTCAATAAATGCTTACTTTCTGCAGCTTCCACTGTAGGATGTTCTCCATGAGGGTAAGAATTTGTGTCTGTTTTATCTGTCCTGCTCACTGCCTCATTGCTTGCACCAAGAATAGTGCTTGGCACAGAAAAGACATTCAAATATGCACTGGAATGAACCTGAGAGGGTTGGCTGTGGTTGATTATTGTACATGAAAGTAGTGTATAGCAGAAATCTGCAAGTATCTATGCAGTTAGAACATTATGGTGGTTGAGAGAGTGAGTTCTGAAATCTGAAGACCAGGGTTCTAATCCCAGTCTCTTAGTGCCTCAGTTTCTCCTTCTTGAACATGGGAATGATCGTGTACAGACTGCAAGTTTGCTGTGATAATTAAATGGGATAATACAATATATATAAGGTGCTTAAAACAGTGCCTTAAACAGAGTAAGCACTGAATAAATGTTAGCCAGCTGCTTATTAGCTACATTTCCCCTGAAAATAATTAAGAAGTGTTTCTTAACCAGGTTGAGTCACTATAGGTAATTCAAGGTAGCAAAACATCATTTCTTTGAAAACATACTCTTTCTCAGATTTCACCATTCTCCCCCTGCTTCTCCCCACTGGTAGAGATATTGAGGCATAATTCTATTTAATATAGAAAAAAGGGCCATCAAAGTTGGTTGGGTTTTTTTGCTTCATATCTGATACTCCACCCCAAAGCCTTTTCTTGGTCTGAAGCATTTTTCTAGGTATGCGTTTTAGGACTGACACCAGACTAAACCCTACTACTATTGTAAAGGAATAATTGTAGAAGACAAAAGAAGTAAGTGCAGAAAATCCTAGGGCCTATTTTTATGGGATTAATATAAAAACATTGCCTGCCTTTGCCTGAAGTAAGTATGCTGTACACTACTGACACATTATTTTATTGATGCAATATATGTGGGTGATATTACACTGATATTTACCACTAGAAGTAATGCCTTACTATATAAATTAATATGTATTTTAATAACTGCTTTACCCTTGTTATTGCCCACACAGAATTCTTTCATGTTTTCATAAATCATATTCAGTAATCAACGACTTATATTTCAGGCACTTGAGGTTTGTTTACTTTAGGATCTGTTGCAGTGATAGATACAAAAATAGAAAATTGAGTCCCTGCCTTCAAAGAACCTATGTTTTAATAATTCAAAAATAATTCAAGGATAATAGCACACGCTTAAGCACCATAGTCTTGTGTCACACCTCATGGTGGGGAAGGAGGCACTTATAACAAGCATGGACTATTTTGCTCATCCCACAATAATTTCTGGTCAAGTGAAGAAGATAAAACATAAAAGCATAAAAATTAAAATGAGAAAATAAGACTTAAACGGTGATATTTCACAAGAGGATATAAGATGAGTTAGTTGCAAGGTAGCAAAGAATTTTTTTGAAAAAATAATTGAGTTAGTTACCCTAAGCCAGTATGTCTCAGGACAAAAGGCCAGCCGGTGTCCTTTCCTTAACTTATCTTCAACATAAAGCATTTCAGAACCCACTGAATGCTAATACTTTTCTAACCAAAGCACTGAAAAATCAGTTGGTTGTAGTGATGTAAGACTTTATATTTCCACCAAAGAGGTATATTAAGTGACAAATGACTGATGGAAAAACTATCACTAAAAATTCATTTTTTTTTCCAGAGAGCTGATATAGCTGTTGCTCCACTCACTATAACACTGGTCCGTGAAGAAGTAATAGATTTCTCAAAGCCATTTATGAGCCTGGGCATCTCCATCATGATAAAGAAGCCTCAGAAGTCAAAACCAGGAGTATTCTCATTTCTGGATCCCTTGGCTTATGAAATCTGGATGTGCATCGTCTTCGCTTACATTGGAGTCAGTGTAGTTCTTTTCCTGGTCAGCAGATTCAGCCCTTATGAATGGCACCTGGAAGACAACAATGAAGAACCTCGTGACCCACAAAGCCCTCCTGATCCTCCAAATGAATTTGGAATATTTAACAGTCTTTGGTTTTCCTTGGGTGCCTTTATGCAGCAAGGATGTGATATTTCTCCAAGGTTTGTTTGCATGTCATACCCAATGCCTCCTTGCATTTTATGGGCACAATCCATTCATGTACATTCGGTATTCACTCATCTGAAATCCAGATTTCTTTCATTTAACATTCCATCCAACAACAAATTATCATCAGCCCTTTTGTTTGCTTGTGTCCATGAAGTAAGTGTGTCATTGGTGTTGCTTTGAAAGTCTTTCATGCGTTTCTATGGTATCATATATTCATACACATTATAGCAAACGTTTGAACTCTGGGTAAAAGTAACATTGCCAGCTAATATTAATATTATTCAGATAAAGTTAATACTAAATCTTTATTATATCAAACAGGCATAGTTTCCTCATTGAGTTAAAACTTTTTTTCATTTGTTCAGAGATTAGATCTAGAAAAAATTTGAAACATAGAACTCTTCTTTAAAACCCTCCTACCTTCCACTTTTACTGTCTTTCCTTTTTTTCACTTTGTTCTCACTCTCCCTAGAACTATCCACTTTAGTATGTTGCCCAAGTGTTATTTTTAAAAACTATAAAATTTCTAAAAAGAAAAATAAGAAGAAGTCTGTGCGACCCTGATTGAACAAAGAGTTTTCAGAGTACAAAAAGCACAATCCATTTAAAAAAATGATAAACTGAACTTAACCTAAATTAAATTTTTTTTTCATTTCAAAATACATTAAGAAAAAGAAAAGACAAGCCACTGACTGGAAGAAAACATTAGCAAATCACACATCTGATAAAGGACTTACATCCTGAATATATGAAGATCTCTTGCTATTCAATAAAAAGAGAAACAACCCAATTTTTAAAGTGTACAAAACATTGGAATAGACATTTCCCCAAAAAAGATATACAGATGGCTGATAATCGCATGTAAACATGTTCAACATCATTAGTCATTAGGAAAATGCAAATTAAATCACAATGAGATAGATGCCTCTACACATCAAAAAGACAGATAATATCAGGTGGTCGTGAGGATGTAGAGTGACTGTAAACTGCTGCAGCCAAATTGTAAAATGGTTCAGCAGTTTCTTATAGGTAGACATACACTTAAACTATGACACAGCAATTTCACTTTTAGTTATTTACCTAACAGAAAAGAAAGCCTGTTATCTACATAAAAACTTAAACACAGATGTTCGTAGAAGCTTTTTAGCCAAAAAAAAAAAAAAAAGGAAACAACCCTAATGCCCATCAACAAGTGAATGGATAACCAAAATATGGCATAGCCATACAATGGAATACGACTCAGCAATTCAAAAAATCAGACTACTAACACATGCTGCAACATGGATCAACTTTGAAAACATTATGCTAAATGAAAGAAGCTAAAGACAAAAGGCCATGTGTTATTGAATTTCATGTATTGAATATCTCATATTGTATTATTCCATTTGTCCACAACAGGCAACTCTATAGAGACAGAAAGTACATTAGTGGTTTCCAGGGAGTTGGAAGGAGCTGAGATAGCTAATCAGGACCAGGAGTAGGGTGAACCAAGTGAGGTTGAATAGAGCAAGTACAGGGGTCAGATCCAGTTTCTATTTAAAATTTTGACTCTTTGATCATCCTGGGGCTTTTGCATTAATTATTTTTAATTATTGCATTAAAATGCTATGTATCTTGACTGGTGAGATTTTGGCACCCCCTTAAATTTTGTGCATGGGGGCAAATGCCTCACTTGCCTCACCCTAGTCCCAGCCCTGTCAGGATTAATTATAAATGGGTATGAGAGAATTTGGTGGGGTAAATGTTCCCAAAAATGTACTAAAATTGTTCATTGTACACTTACAGTGGTGGATTTTATAGTATACAAATTTTATCTTAGTAAAGCTATTGAAAATATTGAATGTAAATGTCCTGGACCTCACCCACTTAGTTTGTATTAACTCACCTAAACAAAAATGGTGGTGAATTCATGATCATAAAATACTGGAAGCAAATGTAATAACATCTTTATAATCAGGAAAAAAAATGCTTTGCTCTGAAATAAAAAGTTGTAGCTTTGGTAAAATTGAACATGTATCCAAATACTGACCAGAATCAGTTGTACAAACATACAGAGATTTTCATTTAGAATATACAGACTCAGAAAGTCACTTAGCAGGCTTTTATTTATATTTTATTAAACATGTTGGGATGACATTGGCTAATAAGATTATATAGGTTTCAAGTGTAGATTTCTAGATATGTATTGATTTTTAAAGTATATTTTATTTTGAGAGTTTCCCCTTGGATCTCAAAATATTTAAAATGAAGTCTTGCTGTATAACTCACTGGTAACCATATTCAGTATGTTTTTAGCATAGCCTGTGAGGCAAGCCTCACTTATGTAAGTCACACTTTTTTTCTACCCTCAATCAGCTTGATCATATTCTTTAAATTAGCAGTCCCCAACCTTTTTGGCACCAGTTTCATGGAAGGAAATTTTTCCACAGACCGGGGTGGGGAGAGGGGATGATTTCGGGATAAATCAACCGCATTACATTCAAGCTCACCTCCTGCTGTGCGGCCCGTTTCTAACAGGCCGGGACCAGTACCAGTCCAAGGCCTGGAGGTTGGGGACCCCTGCTTTAAATTATTTCACTCCCAGTCCTGTTTGGGTTTAGAATGTGTCATTTTGTGATATCATCTTGGAGTACCTTTGTTTTTGCTAGTTTCTTTCCCTATTTTTTTAACATTTACTTCAAGAGGCTACGGTTTCTGAATGATCTCCAGATTGAATGGTTTTTAACATGCCTAGTAATCTGTGTTGAGACAATGCTAAAGAGTCATTAAGGCTGAAAATTTTATTGGTTTCTGTGACTGAATTTTTTAAGATTTTATTTATTTATTTTTAGAGAGGGGAAAGGGAGAAAGAGGGAGAGAAACATCAATGTGTGGTTGCATTTCTTGCGCCCCCTGCTGGGGACCTGGCCTGCAACCCAGGCATGCGCTTTTCATTGGGAATCGAACCACTGACCCTTTGGTTCACAGGCCGGCACTCAATCCCCTGAGCCACACCGTCTGGGGCTCTGTAAGTGAATTTTCAAAACCAAATTTGTGATATCCCCACTGGAGTGCTGCATACTTAAAAAGGACTCTTAAAAAGACATTTATTTTTAGAAGTATTTATGCATATTGCTTTGTTAAGTGATAACTTAAAGATGATGACCTAAAAATGACAAGCTCGACAGATTTTTTTTTTTTGATAGCAGAATTTAAGCTGTGGCTCTCGTGTAGCACTGAAATATGTCAAATTCTTTTTTTTTAAAGATGCATATTTTATTATACTCACTAGATACTATCCTATAGAGCAATGATTTTCAAAAATTTTAACCATAGACTTCAGTATGAAATTTTCCATCATGACTTGGTACACATATATGTCTATAACAAAAGTTTCACCAGGCATTACCCTTAGAGTGTGGAGTGCACTTTGATAATTTTCTATTTTGTTATTTTTTTTAAGCTGATCACATCTCCATGGGGCACACAGCCTACAAAATAAAACTGGTCTAGAGTAACAAGCATTATCCTTATTGTGCTTTTGAGTAATAAATTATTACCTTTATCAGCTCTATATTTTCTACCGTATGGGTGATCCCTCCTTGAATACTGCCTTTTGCATCCTTTAAAATAAATTATATCTTTAAGCTTCTTGATAAAATGTTATACTTCTTAGCACATTTGTTATATATCAGTAAGGAGGAAACATGTTTCTCCTTATCTTGATATCCCTGTTGGTTATATATTTGGCCTAATTGTATAACAGCAAACCCCACTGTAATTTGCTTCTTTCTTAACATATTTTAAAATTCCTGATAATAATGTAGTTGCACTCTAAGATTCATGGTTGCCTCGACTGCAAACGCCAGCATTATACTTTATTTGTGGTTAGTGATCACACTTCGAAAGAAAACTCTCCAGTGAGCCCAAAATGTGAGCATACATTGTACATTCTGACTTTTCTCAAAATTGAAACAATTCAAGGAATTAAAAGAGACCATTTGAAGTGAAATTATCAAATATTACATCAGGAGGAGATGCCAGATATAAATGAACCCAACGGCTTGTTTACTGAAGGCAGAGGAACAACAACCTTCACTGAGCTCCCACCATGTGTGAGCACTTTACTTGAGTTATCATGTTGATTTTAATCTTCAAAACACGGCCACAGTGTAGGCATTATATTTATTTTAAGTTGAAGCAGATGACACTTAGCTTAAATAACTTGCCAGGTACATAGCTAATGGCAAAGCCAGTGTTCAAACCTAACTCCAACTCAAAAACCAATGCTCCTTCCATTTCGTGCTGCATTTCTTATATCAGAGACAAAAGAACAGTACCCAGAGAGATAATGTAATGAACCCAAGGTCATAGAGACTTAAAGAGCCAGCAATACAATTGTTTCCACTATCACATACTGTTTCCCACTACCAATCTCAAGGTGTATCACTCGTTCTATTCTTTTCTTCATGTTCATGCACGAGAGCTGTTTCCCAGTCCTCCAACCTCTAATGAAATTCTACCTTCACCCTTGTTGTTAAAGAAAGTAGGCAATGAGTATTTAAAATGCTGTTGAGCATGTGTTCACTCAAAGTAAAAGACCAGGAAATCAGCAATAAGACGTCATTGAGCATCATTCTATCTCCATCAAACAGAACTATTGACAGTAACCTAGAAGCTTAGTCTATGTCAATATTAGGCTTGATATCTTCAGCTATCTCAATTGTTTAGAGTGAACAATTCAGCTGGAGGCTGAATAACCTTTAGAAAGGGTAATGAATGTAATAAGCTCTTATGTCCACATATAAACTGATTTACTAGAGGGTGTTGAAATAAGAAGATATGAGGAGATTCCATTCAACCTCTTCCCCCTGATTAGGAGATGCAGAAATAGGCAGTGGGTATATCCAGATGGAGGGAGCATAATGGTTAAGTATGGGGGTGCTGGAGTTAGTCTCACTAGATTCACAATCTGTTTAAGAGTTGTGTAACCTCAGGCAGGTTACTAAATCTTGCTAAACCCAAGTTCCTCATGTAGGTTCTCAATAAATGTTAGCTATTATCATTTTTAAGTGGCTGTTCTCAACCATATTAGTTTCACAAATACTAGTAGTTAATATTGCATTTGCATTTTAGCTCCTAAAACTTTGTAGGAATACAGCTGAAATTTTAGTCAGTGTCAAATAGCATATTTCTGATGAGAAATAACCAATAGCATTCCTTCTTGAACACATGTAGTGCTTTCCTTAAGGATTACATCACTTGTAAATATTTTGATGGTACTATTACATGATGTCTTACTGATATTGACAGTAGGTTGCAATTTTTAATCTGAAATGTATTTCATTTGTAAAACTTTTATGGAACTGCTAAGCTGTCCAAAGTCCAAGTCCTTCCAGATAAATGCTCCCCCTGCTGACTTTGTTCAGAGCTGCAGAAATAGGAGGGCCAGCCAAGTTAGAAGATGTCAAGACATAGAAAATGGAGAGAACACACTAACTGAACCTGATTTCTGTGTACAGATTATTCCAAAGGCAGTACTCCCCTGTTAAGTTTTCAAGATATCAAATGTTTTGGAGAACAGGGTGGAGGATCTGTCCAGGCTAGGTGACACATAGGTTCTCTTTTAAAATGAAAAGTACGTGCAGAATAAAAAAAAAAAACATGAAGGGGATAAAATAAAGTGAATCAAACACAACAGGATATGTTGGCTCCATTATAAGCAATATCCTTTCCTTTTCTGATGTATGACGAATTTCTTTATCCTACTGCAAATTCACTTCAAAGCAGTAGTGATGTGGTAATAAATTAATGATATAACAGCAGGATTTTTATTACAATTTTTTCATGATTTTTCTAGCTGGGAACTGTAGTTTTCAGTCTTTGGGAGATTGTTATTTATTCCCATCAGATAAGATTATTAGAGCCAAAGATTGATTCTGCACATTTTTTAAAAACCTGTCATAGACACAGCATTGAATGAAGGGTATAAATTATGAATATTTTGAAAGAAAAATGGGGGAGAAAGGAATGATAGTTTGTGCAAAAGAGAAGCAGTTTGCAGTTCCAGCTCTTTACCTTATAAAGCTAGTAAAGTGCCAACTTCAAAATTTACTTACAAAATAAAGGTTACAGCACATAGCTAACTTTTATCCTTTCAGAGGTCATAAGTTACATTTTATTATTAATTCAGAAACTCTAGTTTCTTACAGTTACAGATAACAAGAGCATTATATCTTATTTTGAAATGTGTTTGTCAGTTTTTCTCTTATTGCTAATATACTTTCATTAACTTCATGCCTCCTCTTACATTTCTTCAAAAGGTATGATTTACTCTTTAAAATGCATTTTTAAAAATACTAAATGTTAAGAATTTTACTGTCATTTCATTATGCTAACCTCAAAATCTGTCTTGTGCATCAGAAGTATTTGAAATGAAAAGCTGGGGTAGCCATGCTTATATCTGTCAAAATAGACGTTAAAACAAAGGCTATAGTAAGAGACCAAGAAGGATATTACATAATGATAAAGGAACAATGCAACAAGATTCTATAACCCTTGTAAATATTTATGCACCCAACATAAGAGCACCTAAATATGTAAAGCAAATCTTGATGGACATAAAGGGAAAGACTGACAGCAGTACAGCCATAGTTGAGGATTTTACCACCCCACTGACTTCAATGGATAGATCTTCCAGACAGAAAATCTACAAGGAAACAGTGGCCTTAAACAGCAAACTAGATCAAATGGACTTAATTGATATCTTCAGACCAGTTCACCCCAACGGCAGCATAATATACATTCTTTTCAAGTGCACATGGAATATTTTCTAGGATAGACCACATGTTAGGACACAAAACAAGTCTCAGTAAATTTAAGAACATTGAAATCACATCAAGCATCTTCTCTGACCACAATGGTATGAAACTAGAAATCAATCACAAGAAAAATACTGAAAAAAAAAACCCAATAAAATATGCAGGCTAAATAACCTGTTACTAAGCAATGAATGAGTCAACAACAAAATCAAGGAAGAAATCAAAAGATACCTCAAAGGAAATAAAAATGAGAACACAACAACCCAAAATCTATGGAACACAGAGAAAGCAGTCCTGAGAGAGAAATTCATAGCATTATAGGCCTATCTCAAGAAACAAGGAGAGAACCAAGATGGCGGAGGAGTGAGTAGAAGTCACACTGACCACCTCCCAGGACCAATCTGGAATTACAACTAAATTGTGGAGAAATCACCTGGGACAAACAACTGAACAATAGCGAGAGAAGAGCCTTATACCCTAGGACACACAGAAAATCAGCTTTAGCACAAACTAACTGGTAAGGAGTGTGGTAGAGACTCGAGGTGGGCGGGGCACCCACGGGCAGCAGCACCAGAAAGTATTAAAACAACCAGTTGAATCCCCTTGAGAAGAGCAGGGTCTAAACTATAGGCGGGGATCTCCAGCCAACATCACCAGAGCCCAAAAAGTACACAGAGAACAGCCAGCTGCAAAAACCAGCACAGCTGCTCTCTGCTAGAGACAGGCGGCTAGAGATACAAAGAGCTGTTTAAAGGGCCAACGCATAAATTTTTATTTGCAGCCACTTACCATAGTCTCCAGCAAAGGCAGGGCTAGAGTGGGCTAGAGATGCTGGAGGAGAGACTGGAGAAGGAGGCTTTGGGGAGAGAACAGAGACAGTAGCCAGCGGGATCCCAGTACTGACTCCTCCCCCACATAGCAGCAGCCATCATGCTGACACAGACCACTCTGCTGAGAAGCAACAGCACAAGAGGACTGCCCCCAGGAGGGACTCGGCCCTGGCCCAGTAATGCTAAAGCCTGACTGCTGAGTACAGAGTGGAAGCCACAGATAGTAGATATCTGGCTAAAGGGGGTGCAGAGTGTTCTGGAGACACTTGAGGAAAGACTGGAGATGGAGGCTTTGGGAAGAGAACGGAGAGAGTGGCTGGAGGGATCCCAGTGCTGACTCCTCCCCCATACAGCAGCAGACCTCTGGATTAAGCAGACCACTCCCCTGAGCAGGAGCAGTGTGGAGAATCCAGTAACCCTGCCCCCAGGAGGGACTCTGCCCTGCCCTGTGGTGTCTAAGCTGGCCTGCTGAGTGCAGAGTGACTAGACTAACAGCTGAAGGAGAGAGCCACAGACAGTAGATTCCTGGAAGCCTCGAACACACTGCCTAAGGCCAGACAGGGTCAACAGCTGACATCATCAGAGGCAGGCCCGGAAAGAAAAAACAGTGGCCTCCTACCATAGAAGTTCATACCACGAAGTCAGGAAATCAAGACAGATCAATTTAAGAAGCAGAAGAAAAAGAGAAGTGTCCCACAAATAATGGGGGGGGAAAAGAAATAACCCCCAGGTGAAGGGAAAGGAGGAATCTCCAGAAAGAGAACTAAATGAAATGGAGGCAAGGAAACTATCAGATATTGAGTTCAAAACAATGGTTCTAAGCAAGCTCAAAGAGCTCAGTGAGCCCATAGAGAATTACAAAAAACTACAGGGAAACTACGAGGAACTTACTGCAAACTATATCAGCATGGAAAAGGACATAGAAATTAACAATAAGAGACAAGAGGAAATGTAGAATACAATTTCTGAATTGAAGAACACAGGAGAAGGAATCAAAAGCAGGCTAGATGAAGCAGAGGAACAAATCAGCAAGCTGGAAGATAAGATAGAAAAAAGCTCCCAGAACGAGCAAGAAAATGAAATAAGACTGAAAAAGAATGAAGAGGCGTTGAGGGAAATGCAGGACAACCTGAAATGTAATAATATCCGTATATTGGATACCAGAAGGAGAAGAGGATGAGGAAGGGATAGAGAACCTGTTTGAAAAAGTAATGATGGAAAACTTCCCTAATTGGAGGAGAGAAAAAGTCACACAAGTTCAGGAAGCACAGAGGGTCCCATTCAAGAGGAACCCAATGAGGCCCACTCCAAGACACATCATCATTAAAATGTCAAGTATCAAAGACAAACAGAATCCTAAAGGAAGCAAGGGAGAGAGAGGTAGTAATATATAAGGGAGCCGTGGTAAGGCTAACAGCTGACTTCTCAACAGAAACACTGCAAGCCAGAAGGGAATGGGAAGAAATATTCTAAGTCATGAAAATGAAAGGCCTGCAACCAAGACTACTCTACCCAGCAAGGCTCTCAATTAAAGTGTAAGGCAAAATAAGGAGTTTCCCAGACAAAAGAAAGCTAAAAGAATACACCTCTACCAAACCAGCATTGCAACATATGCTAAAGGGACTGCTTTAAGAAGATGAAGGAAAAGAGTCTGAATACCCAGTTCCTTTCACAGTCACCAATACTTGATATTACCAATATTTTTAATACTTATTAATCTGATTGTGAAATGATGTGCTATTTTAATTATTATTATTTGTTGAAACTACACCTGTTTTTGTATCTTTCTTGCCTAATTCTATTATTTTTACAAACCTTTAAATAACTTTTTTAGTATTCTTTATCCATTTTTTGATTAAATGTTTGAAGAATTTTTTCCCTAAAAAAAATTATTAACCCTTTTTTAGAAGTGTTGCAAATACTTTCCCATTCTATTACTTGCCTTTTAACATTTTTTATATGTATATTAGTATATAGTCTTAAATGTTTAATGTAGTTGTATTGTCAATATTTTACTTTATAGCTTCTGGGTTTGAATATTTTACTTCAGGGTAATTTGTGTTTACTCCTAAAACTCCTTAGATTTTACAAGTTGATTTTAACTCCCCTGAATATTTTTGTATAATGTGTGAAACAGGGCTCTATATTTGTTTTATTTCAAGTAATAGTGGTCTGTGCACCTTATTTGTTGAATAAGCCTTATTTTCCCCCATTGATTTGAAATATCAATTTAACCCTATATTACGTTGTTAGACAGATATATACATTTGTTTCTAGAATGCTCACTATATTTCCTTGATCTACCTGATTATTTCTGTGCTGGTGTCATGTTGTTTCAATTGCTAAAACTTTATAATGGATTTAATTTGTTTAATATTTTATCACAGATTTTGACATAAATAAATAAAATCAATCTGCATTTTAAATAAAAAGAAAAGAAAGAAGGAACTCCTACCTTTTGCAACATCATGGGTGGAACTGGAAAATATTACACTAAGTGAGATAAGACATTCGATGAAAGACAAATACCATATGATCTCACCTATAAGTGGAATCTATTCAACAAAATAAACTAACGAACAAAATAAACCACAGGCATGGAAACACGGAACAGCCTGAAAGTGAGCAGAGGGGATGGGGAAGTAGGACAATGGTGGAAGGAAGGAGAAGGGGCTAGACAAAGAACATGTATGAGTGACCCATCGACGCGGACAACAGAGTGGGAATTGACTGTGGGAGATGGGGGCAGAATGGGATGGGTGGAGGAGAGCAAATGGGGGAAAAATGGGACAACTGTAATAGAATAAACATGATTTAAAAATAAAAATTTTTTAAAAAGAAACAAGGAAAATCTCAAATAAATAAACAATCTAACTTTATGCTTAAAGGAACCAGAAAAAAACAACACAAAGCCCTAAGTTAGGAGAAGTAAATAATAAAGATCAGAGCAGAAAAAAAGAAAACCACCTCAGTCAACCTCAGCTTCAGAGACCAGCCAATATTGTTTTTTGAATTTAACTCCTCATTGCCAAGCAACCATGAAAGTCCCAAATTCATCACAATTATTCCAATGAGGTGAAGGCTGCCGTCAACTGCCTGGCCAACCTGCATCTGCGGGCCTCGTACACCCACCTCTCTCTGGGTTTCTATTTTGACTGTGTCAACGTGGCTCTGGAAGTTATGGGCCACTTATTACAAGAGTTGGCTGAGAAGAAGCGCAAGGGCACTATGCAGCTCTTAAAGCTGCAAAACCAATGCAGCGGCCGTGTTCTCTTCCAGGACATGCTGAAGCCCTCCCAAGATGAGTGGAGTAAAACTCAGGACGCCATGGAAGCCACCTTGGCCTTGGAGAAGGACCTGAACCAAGCCCTTTTGCACCTGCATGCCCTGGGTTCTGCCCACACAGACCCTCATCTCTGTGACTTCCTGCAGAACCACTTCCTGGATGAGGAGGTAAAACTCATCAAGAAAATGGGCAACCCCCATTTCCTTGCCCAGGCTAGGATGGGCAAGTATCTCTTTGAAAGTCTCATTCTCAAGCATAACTAAGAGACTTTGGAGCCCAGGGGCCTTTGAGGGGCCCCTCTGCATTCCCCTGGTATCTGGCTTCTGTCTGAACCTCTCTCTCTGAAACCATTAGGCATCATTGTAACCACCATGGAGCCTTCTCCCACGCCATGGCCCTAGTGGAAAAAAAAAAACTTTTTGCAGCAGAAAAAAATTAACATCATTTAAATGCCCATAATAACCAAAGCACTCTATAGATTCAAAGCAATTCTGATCAAGATGCTAATGATGTATTTCACAGAATTAGAATAGATATTCCAAAAATTTATATGAAACCACAAAAAGACCTCAAACGGTCATAGCAATTTTGAGAAATAAGAACAAAGTTGGAACAATCACACTACATGATATCAGACTATACTTCAAGGCCATATTAATCAATGCAGCGTGGTACTGGCATAAAAACAGATATATTAGTCAATGGAACAGATTAGAGAGCCCAGAAATAAACTCACACCTTTATAGTCAATTAATATTTGACAAAGGAAGCAAAAACATATAATGTGGTGCAGTCTATTCAATAAATGGTGTTGGGAAAATTGGACAGATACATGCAGAAAAAAATGAAACTAACCCATATTCTTACACCATACACAAGGACAAGCTGAAAATGAGTTAAGGACTTAAATGTTAGACTTGAAACCATAAAAATCATAGAAGAAAATATAGCCAGTAAAATCTCATACATTTCTCATTACTGATATACCTCCTCGGGCAAGAGAACAAAAGAAAATATAAACAAATGGGACTACGTCAAAATTAAAAGTTTTTGCACCGCAAAAGCAGCCATCAATAAAATGAAAAAAAAAAACACACTGAATGGGAGAACGTATTTGCCATTTATAAATCTGATAAGGGGTTACTATCCAAAATTTATTAAAAACTTATAAAAATCAACACCAACATAAACAATCCAATTCAAAAATGAGCAAAGGACTTTAAGAGACACTTCTCCAAAGAGGACAAACAGATGGCCAATAGATATATGAAAAGATGCTCAACGTCACTAATCATTTGAGAGGCGTAAATTAAAACCACAATAAGATATCATCTCACACCTGTCAGAATGTCTATCATCAATTAATTGACAAACAACAAGTGTTGGCAAGGATGTGGAAAAAAGGGAACCCTTTTGCACTGTTGGTAGGAATGCAGACTGGTGCAGCCACTGTGGAAGGCAGTATGGAGCTACCTCAAAAAATTAAAAATGAAACTGCCTTATGATCCAGTGATTTCACTTCTGGGAATATATCCAAAGAAACCTGAAACACTAATTCAAAAGAATATGCACACCTCTATGTTCATTGCAGTGTTATTTACAATAGCCAGGATTTGGAAGCAGCCCAAGTGCCTATCAGTAGATGAGTGGATAAAACAACTATGAGACATTTATACATTGAAATACTCTCACCCATAAAAAAGAAGAAAATCCTACTTTTTGCAAGAGCATGAATAGACCTGGAAAATATTATGCTTAGTGAAATAAGCCAGTCAGTGAAAGACAAGTACCATATGATTTCACTTGAATGTGTAATCTAATGAACAAAATTAACAAACAAAATAAAAATGGACTCATAGAGAACAGACTGACAGCTGTCAGAGGGGAGAGCAGTTGCAGGGCTGGGTGGAAAAGGTGAAGGTATTAAGCAAAGAAAAAACACTCGTAGACATAGACAACAGTATGTTGCCTACCAGAGGTAAAGGGGAGTGGGGGCCGATAGAAGAAGGTAAGCGGGTAAAGAGGGCATAACTGGTGATAGAAGGAGACTTGCCTTGGGGTGGTGAGCACACAATGCACTGTACAGATGATGTATTATAGAATTGTACACCTGAAACCTATATAATTTTATTAACCAATGTCACCTCAATAAATTCAATAAAAATTTTTTTTAAGTATTTGAAATGAACGTTAAACATTTTGAAGCTGCATTAATGGAAGGAAAGACACTGGAAAACGACAAGTCTTCTTAACTCAACTATAAAGTCTTGTCTTGTTTTAATAGATCCTTTTAAAAATCTGATGGGGCTGACCCACAGGTCACCTTTTATATAGCCTCTTTGTGAAATGTGGGTTTAAATGGTTCTAGTTTCACTGATGAGAAAAGGGAAATGTGAAATTTCTTATAGAGATCCTTCCCGATGAGTTCCACTGCACCTTTTCTCATGAAAGGATTTGGGTGTATGTTCCATACAAGGGAAGAAAGTGGTAGAAATTTTACCAATACTCTGGTCAAAGCTACTATTGTCTTGAGTAGGAAATGTTAAATCAAGTTTGTGCATTTAACACTGATTCTGAGAAAGCTCCTTTTTCCATCTATGCTGAGGCTTATGAATACTATTATACCATTTCTATGTGGATATTTACCAAAATTCTTTATACTCATAGGCATAGCATAATATTAACCATGTAATTGCCAAAGTCAATAACCATGTAAACAAGAGGCCACAAAAATGACCATTTTGCATTTGGGTTTATTTTCAGTCATGTCAATAGCCAATCGCAGCTAAATCACACAGATCAAGGACATGATTGTGTGAGTCAATTATTAAGGGGGCCAAAATATACAGATTATGATGTGCAAGCTTGATTTTAGATCCTACAAACAGCCATAGTCCATTAACCTCAATAGAATGGCACAAGTGTAATTTCCATATATTACTTTATTCTCCACATTTCAAGTAGACATGCATAAAAAACTATTAGTATCTTCAGCAGCAGAATACAATCCTTCCCAAACCATGACTCTGTAAATACTCCAAAATCAGCTTTCCTCTTGGTCTGAGTAAAACCCCATCATTTCAAGTTAGAATGAAGTTCACAGTTTCATTCCAAATGAACAACAGGTAGCAAGCAATAATGATCCATACATGTTAGTTTTTTTCTACAATTGTATTTATGGAAAAATTGAACTTTCTATAACTTACATACCATTCTGTATTTCCTTATACAAAACATGAGCATTTTGTCGTACAAAAATGTGGGCATTTCTGTCCTATTGTGTAAGTATAGATTATTTATTTCTTATTTCTCCTCTCTGTGCCTCAATTTCTTTACCTGTAAAATACTTCCATTTTCTTATCTGTAAAATAGTACTGAACTGAATTAATGGAGGATGACACATGTAAAGCAATTAGAACAGAATCTGTCACATAGGACGTGCTCAATAACTTAGCAATTATTATCATTTTTATTACCCTATTACTACAGATACTACTTTGGAGCATTAGTCTTTTATACGTTAAATTACTTCCAGAATCAGATCAGTCAAGAATAAATGAAATGTATATGGCAACAATGAAAAAAGACTGTGAAAGATCCAAATTCATAATTAAAATATTCTGTAAACTTTTAGCATTTGGAAGTGAGACAAATTCTTTCTGAATCATCCACATCTTTTTTTACCTCTTGATTAAAAGCAAGATGTTCTAAGTTGAATTCCTAAGAGAGTACACCTACTAGTTAGAAAAATCTGTTGCAAAAGAGATTTTCACATCCAAAAACTTAAATGTGATTATGTTCAGAAATAAATAAATCAGAATTGTTTCGAGCATCCAGGGACCAATAAGAATTACAGACTTTAAAAAACCAAGTACTTTTGTTAGAGTCAATAAATAAAGAACTCTATCAAAACAGTTGCCAAATTTATTTGATCAGAGTATAAAATCTGAAACAACTGAATTCTCCAGAGGCTAATAGAAGGTTATCTTGGGACACAGACATTTAAAGTTGCTTCAAAGTGGAAAAATGCAAGTACAAACAAAGAACTTGATTTGCTAGCTTTCAGCCAGAACTGCCCTCTTCCCACAGTGCCTGGCAATGCTCCAGGCTCCTACGCCTATTCTTGACTTTGTGACAGAGTGGGTTCTTTTCCTGTGAGCATTTCTGGCCATGAGAGAACATAGCCTAACCGGGATGAAGCTCTGCCACAGAGCAGGACTATCCTAGGGATAATATGGAAATGTTTTATAAAACCTGGTGACCAGATTTTCATTTCTGCAGACAAAGCCAGCCTTCAGCAACATTGTGAAGGAGATGGAGTTTCCTCAGTACAAGCCATTACCCGTTACTAAGCATTCAATGCCCTCACCCTGCCCCCTAACTTCCCACAGACCCTCTCCCTGAGTAGCATTCATGATGTAGAGCCATGACTTGAAATCCTGGCTACAGCAGAGCTTTATAACAATGGTGCTGCTTAAATAAAACCCCCAGAGATTCTGATTTAATTGGCCTGGGGTGGAGCTTAGGCATGGTTTTTTTGTTGTTTTGCTTTATTTTGTTTCCAGTTCCCCAGATGATATTGATGGGTAGGCAGAGTTGAAAATCACTGATATCGAAAAACAATATTTCTCAGTTGGGTCTGCAGACCACGGCAATCACCAGTGATGCTTAAGGGGTGAGGGGATGGGTGCGAAGGGTGAAGGGGATTAAGAAGCACAGACAGCCAGTTACAAAAACAGTCAAGGGGATGTAAATTACAAGATGGAGAATATAGTCAATAATATTGTAATAACTTTGTATGGTGCCAGGTGGGTACTTAATGATCACAGTGATCACAAGATATATGTCTGATCACTATCATGTACACCTGAAACTAATATTGTATTTCAACTGTATATTGTATTCTATTTCAACTGTACCGTATTTCAACTATAACCGAAAAATAAATTTTTAAAAAGTGCAGATTCTTGAGTACTCAGATATTCTGAATCTGCATTTTAGCAAACACTCGAGGTAATGCCAATTTATGCATAATTACATTTAAGAACAAAATCTATCTTTATTAAAACTTATCCACCTTCTGTCCCATTTGCTACTAACTGGATAGACTAATCCAAGATAATGGTTGCTGTTGAAGTCAAGTGTTATTTTTTTTTAATCTTTCAACTACAGTTGACATTCAATATTATATAGTTTCAGATGTATAGCATAGTGGTTATACATTTATATAATTTACAAAGTGATCCCCCAATAAGTCTATTGCTCCCTTGATACCATCCATACATAGTTATTACAATATTATTGACTATATTCCTAAAGAAAATGCAGAGGATTATCCCAATAGTAAGAATTCCTATGGTAGATCAGTGAGGGTGGTTTTCTTTGGTTGGCTATTGGGGTGGGTGGAGGGAGATAAACTTTTTAGTGCTTCTCAAATCCTATTATACAGGTAGTAGTGTCCTACTTCACTTGAGGCCTGTCCTGTATGCTAGGGTTCAGGTAGTAGGAGAGAAGAGTTTTGATCCTTGGACCTAAGATCCTGAGCTCCACTAGCCATTTATATAAAGATAATAATAAATATCATTTTATGGCTTCTTGCCTCAGGGGTGAACAGCTCCATAAAATGACAATGTTTTTATTAAATTCATTAAACTCAAAGTGAAAACTATTTACCAGCACCTAGCCATTTCTCTTCAATTATGTAAACATTTGTGACTTTTTCTCCCATGGCATCACCTTACACCACTTGTTCTTAATCTTGGCTGTACATTGTAATCACTTGGCAAGCTTAAAAAAATATATATACATACCTGGGTCTAATCTCCCAGGTTTTTAGTTAACTGGTCTTGGGTGGGCCTGAGCATGAGATTTTTTTTAAAAATCCCAGGTGATTCTACTGTGCAGGCAAAGCTGAGAACCACATGCCTTAAAGGCATGAAACAGTATTCCGCAGATGTGGGTGGCCCAGCAAAGCTCACAGAAAGAGAATCCGATAAGCACAATTATTATATGTAATCTGGAGCTGGTAAAAAATATATATTTTCCTGCAATTAAAAAATATCCTGCTCTGAATCCTATATAGACATAAAGAGCATTATGCATGTATTATTATCATATGCCATCATAACATGGATTGTTTTTGTTAATGTGTTACTTTTGCTTGATGTGTTAATTCCATGACATCATGTACTTTCCTCCTTCATCAGCTACACTGAAACCACTTTTCTTTCCAGGAATAAAGATAAGGACTACTTAAACTGAAATCTGGCCCCTTTGGCTCTGGATTTGTCTGTTTTGTTTTGTAGGTCGCTCTCTGGGCGCATTGTTGGAGGGGTTTGGTGGTTCTTCACCCTGATCATAATTTCTTCCTATACTGCCAATCTTGCTGCTTTCCTGACTGTGGAGAGGATGGTTTCTCCCATAGAGAGTGCTGAAGACTTAGCTAAGCAGACTGAAATTGCGTATGGGACCCTGGACTCCGGATCAACAAAAGAATTTTTCAGAGTAAGTTCTTTACATTTAATTAGGCCTGCTGGTTTTTATTTTATCATCTCATAAAGGCCAATTCACAGTGCTTTTAAGGGAGGGACAGGAAAGACTGTAAATGTTATCAAGGCAGAGCATCTTAAATACAGCACTTTTTAGTTGGTGACTTAGTTTATTGTCCTTCAGACCTAAGACTCATACGTGGCATTATAAGTGGCATGCCAAGAGCCCTTAAACTTGAACTCCCAGGTTTGAATTCCAACACTGTCAGAAAGTGATTGTTTGTCCCTGGGTATGCCATTTAACATCTGTAAGCCTTGGTCCCTTTCCGTGAATAATGAGGGGATTTAACTAAATAATATCTATTCTCCTTTCTAGCTTTTACAAAAGCAGTGATTTTATGTCTCAGCAGTTTAAAGAAGTTAGGTAATTGACTCTGTCTAAGACTCTAAAGACTGATGGACTATAAAATTACATATTCTATTTTAGACATTGTTTTCTACTGAAATGTATTACAGTTATTTCAAGTATTCATGTGTATGCTGATAATTCAATTTTCAAGGAAGTTGATAATTGTTTTAATTTCATGAGTAGATTTATTCCCCCCTCCAACCCCCCCATAGGCCAACTCCTAGCAAAAGTTAATAAAGCTACATGAATACTGTCAAGAGGAAAGATGAAAGGAGATAGAGGTAGAAAATTATAGAGGGATAATATGATGGACTAACCACCTTTACATAAACAATCAAGATCTTTATTCTGTAGCAACTGGACTATAAGAAAGGCTACCAGTGGAGAGTTTAAGAACTCAAATGTTTTTTTCAGTTGCCCCAACCAGGAAAATATGGTGGTTGATTAGAAAATGAACCCATTCTACACATTACCACTGCCTGCCACTGTAACCACTGTAACTGGTTGTAGTAATGATCCAGAAGCCACTTGTGTAATAGGTAAAGAGGAAACATTTAGTCACCTTCTCCAACCAATAACCATGTTATTGGATGGCAGATATAATTACTGACTATTTCGAAAAGTTCAGAGTTAACAGATGTTGGTTTTAAACCAGCTTGTTTTAAGAAGTCAGTAAGAAATATATTTCTCCATGTGTTATTATGAGAGTGGTCCAATGATTTCATGGGAAACCAGGAAGAGTATGTTTTTTGGAACTACAGCAATTGACTAAAAACTGTTTTTATTCCCTGAAAAAGAAGGGGTTAGTTCCAAAACCCTTTGAGAATTCTCATTGGCTCTGGATATCCCTATCTCACTTCTACTACTGTTGACCGAGCAGATCATAATCCCCAACCAGGGAGAGAGGCCCAGTATTGGAAGCATTAAAATGATATGAAGACACTCTGAAACTAATCTAGCCTTGAACCTCACTGCTATAGCAGTCCCAGAAACTTCTCCAGAAATAACCCCCTGTCCCCATGAAATCACTCACACATTTCAGGGCAAGAAGCCAGGGATTTCCATCTGCTGAGTAGCCAGCACATAATCTCCATGGAAATCTGGTTTGGTATCAACTTCAACAGAGCTTATGTTTACCATCCTAATACATATCAAGTTGCTATTTGAAGTAACTGACCACTTAGGCTATAGAGACACCAGACCTAGACCCTCTGATAAGAAATACTTGTTCCACTAGAAAGCATTTTTCCTTCAACAATGATTAGAAATTAAGAAGATGTGTTTTAAATAGTAATCGATAGATGGCATTGATTCCCATTAAGCTTTCAAAGGCCATTCATCCATATTGCAGGCAAAGGAGTCTCTCTGGGAAGATTTATTAGCACAAAGTCTTAAAAGTGTGACCAAATAGTCATTGTCTTCATGCCTAGACCCCATCCCCCACACATTTTGTGTCTTTCTCAAAAACCAGGAAAGCATCTACAAATCTGTTCAATGATGGTTTCATTAAAGAATATCATATTATTGGAGACAATTTGAGTCAATATCCAATTCTGAGCAAAGCTATTGCCACATTCTAATTGGTTTGCAATTTCTAATACTCACCAATTCCTAGTGACCTTTACAGCCAATGAGTAATTTGTATGGAAATTGGGCTGTTTTGAAAATCTGATTAGAGAAGGAGCTGAATATTTCTAGGTATAAGAAAGTGTGAATCATTTTCTAATTGCTGTGCGTGCCATCTCTCCTTTTTCCCCAATTGGTTGCCAGTGACAGCATTAGGACTCTGTAGGAAAGTTCCTTAGGGCAGCACACGAAGACTGATGATCTAAGAGTGGAAGTGAGCAATATAGAAAAATCAACTCTTTAGCCTGCTTGTACTAAAATATTATGTAAATCTAACAAAGGATAAGTTTGGCATTCATATAATACTGGCGGTGGGGGGGCCAACCAATTGGTCTCGGAGCCATTTGTCCTCTTAGGCTCCTCTACTCCATCCTCCTTGAGCCCCATAGATCAGAGAAGACAGCCAGCAAGAACACGTCATCTCACAGGAACTTAACTGCCATAGCATGTCACTTCCCCTTCAACCCTCAAAAATCTCAAGGCAATTTTAAGAACAGCAACTTCTCCACACATGAAAAAATTTGGAACCTCTGATGGTACTCTTTCTAAACTTTACAGGATAAAATAAGATCACATGCAACATTTACAAACATTACATGAGCTCATTTCGGTCCATTCTCACTCAATACTAAAATCACAGGGACCCAGTTGTAATACCATAAAACAGCCTGGGGCCAGCCCTCTAGTTATTCCACTAAGAGAAATAAATAAAATAAAATTCCTTTCTAATTGCCCTGAAGACATTTTTACTCGCCCTGGGTAAGTCTGCCATTAAAATGATGATATTTTTAAATGATTCCTTTATTTCTTTCATTTTCTGAGCTATCCTTAGCTGTTATCTTACAAATCACATGAAGTCACTGACACAGAGGGACCTGTTCCTTCAGGAAAGGCAGGCAAGGAGTGAGCAAAATGTATGCAGCTGAAAGAGACATCTGAAATATTACCAACAACCCTCTTGACTTGAAAACTGATTTCCTTAGACAGCAGCTCCAAAACTGAATGTCCCAACCAGAGGAGGAGGCACTCCAGGCTAAAAAATGAGTAGACAGCTTTATTGTCATTGCCCAGAGAAAGCCACTATAATTTGGAAAGCTGCACTGAAATGATCATTTTCCACTAGGTTTTGGAAATTTAATCTGATACAGATTTGTGTTAAAAAGTAGCAGTGGGATAAAAAGCAATTGCAAAATTCTCTCTGCCTTCAGACCCCTAGAAATATTAGACAACTACAATCCTTGATTTCTTTTCCAGATACTTATCCTCGTTAAAGATAGTTTAAAGGATAAAAGGAGGTTGTTTTTTAAAATGAAATGTTTAATACTAATTTCAACCCCTTTAAGAAAATAAACATAAAAGGAGAGGAGTGGAACTCCAGTGTCCCAGGCAGGACAGGAGAATTTAACTTTGTCTGGAGACCATCAAGGGGACTGCCTTGTCTTCTGAGTTGCAGCATTGTAAGCCCCAGGAAGCACAGGTGAATTACTCATGAATAATGTTTTTGTCTCACACTAGATTTTAACTGTTACTGTTGTCATTGGTCATTTTAATTTTTAATTTTTAAAATGCAGACAGGAAAAAGAAGAGCCCTCCCAAAGTGATTTGAAAAACAGTCCCTACTAATAGTATTAAGATTCTCTTTACACATTCAGAATCTCTCATACACACACAAGTGTTTTCACTTGGAGTTCATATTTTTCACTTGGAGTTCAACATTTATTTGCTTTCTATTACAAGGATTTTGAATAATATGGGAAAAGGAGAAAAATCTCCTGACAAATGCACCTATGCTGAGTATATTAACAGTTTGACATGATCTTTAAGCTTTATTACAACTGAGCTATGTATACAACAGACCTCCCTTACCCCTTATCCTATCCCCTATCCTTAGTAAACACATCAAACTATAAAAGTTTTGTTAAAAAGTTTCTCACCAAGCCCTGTGATGAACTTGAGATCTTGACAAACAATATACCTGGACAACTGCAAACAAATGTAATCAGTTTGAAGACACATATGCTGTGACCAAATGTTGGAAGACACATCCAAACCATCTACTAGGTAGGGAACACATACTAATAACAATAAGAGACAAGTTGACACCAAGGGATGGTAGATCAGAAACATATTATTTGGCAGTTTTAAAAGGGAAAAATTGTTTTCCTTAATGTTGGCATGGATGTTTTGATGCTACCTTATCAAGAAAAAACCCTTATTTTCCTATGTCATACACTATATTACCCAGCAAGAATCATGGACCCTACAGGTCAAGGCTGGATGTGGAAAGGCAGGTACAAGGTGAGGGATGTTGAGGCCTGGCAAGCAGACCTATGGAAGAGGGAATGAAATATTGAGATAGCTATTGGCCTTTCCCATCCCTCAGCACCAAGTGGTTTATGGTTCCATAGGTCTTCCTTTCAAGCAAATCTCAAGCTGGGTGGAAAGAACACTTTTCAAGAGAGTAAAGTTGACCTGACAACTATGCACACAACTGACAACACGCCTAATATCTGTCTCCAAGAGAAAATGTGACAACAAAAGCATGCTAATAATAATGCCTGAGGTATCTTTTATTCATTATTTATTTTTCACTCTTTCCATAACTCTTTTCTTGGGTATGTTCTATGTGAGATGCTCCAGGCTAAGCACTGAGGATCCATCTCCATAAACAAAATTAAATATCTGTTTTTTACCAACTCACATGAAAATACCTACACAGTTATTTTCACCATATTTGGAGGTTATTTTGGAGGCTAGATTGACTTAAAATATTGGCACGGTGACACATGGTTACTAGACTTAGTGTGGTGGTCACATCACAAGATATGAAAATGTCGAATCACTATGTTGTACCCCTGAAACTATATACTACTGTATGCCAACTATACTTTCATAATTTTTTAATATAGATATCTCTGAGAACTAGATGATCATTCATCCAGGACATCTGACAGTGTTTATTTCTACAGAGCTACTTCCCAGCATGTGCCAATCTATGGTCTGCTCCATGGTGAATAACAGTAGGGTTAAAGATACTCCATAACCCCAGCAGGAAGGTCAGCTAGGTGATGAATAAACAGAAATGGTCTCTGCCATCTGGGAGCTCACAATATAGTGGGCTGTCAGTTTTCAATGCCTATTCACATACATTACCATATCCAATTCACACAACAATCTGCAATGCAACCAGAACAGGAATTATTACACCTCCTTCAGAGAGGAAATACCTGAAGCAAGATGACGTTGTTGTCACTCAGTTCAGTGGGGAAGAGCTAGAACTCAGTGCAGATTGATGCTCTGATTCCAGATTGGGTCCTCTGTCCCATCCATCTCAGTGCCTTCCTGGTGTGAATATTCGGAAACATGGAATGCTATGCATGAATCAAGCCTCTAGTGCAGCAGATGTTAAGGAATCTGTATCATCTCCTGGTTGATTTTAGTTTTTATTTCCCTGATGGATCAACTAGAAAAGGAAACTTATACACATTTTTAAATGATATTTTTTCCATGCTCTGAAAAACCTCAAAAGGATCCAAGATAAGAAATCAAAGAAAAGGAAGACATCAATAAAATTCAAGTGAATGCCACAAACACAGCAAACCTCTATTATTCATGGATCATTATAGTTTCCTTTTTGTAGTTCTATAAGATCTATTAATGCAATCTTTTTTATACAGTAGTCCAAAAGAGAAAAATTGACAGTTTTCTCCATAGACTCCAATGAAGCATTAATAAAAACTCAAAATCCATTTTTGATACAGGCTCAGTGAATAAAAAATATAACATGATAAAATGAATTTCAAGATATCAGCTGACAGCATTCTTTTTTTTCTTGAAATATCTTGAAGTTTTCTTTTCAATTATGCCTCAATAAAGCTGAAAAAACCACCACAAACTTGGTGGCTTATTAACAATAGAAATTTATCTCTCACAGTTCTGGAGGTGAAAGTCCAAGTTCAGGATGCCAGCATGTTCCAGTTCTAGTAAGAACCCTTCCCAAGGTTGCAGAGCACTGATTCCTACCTGGTCCTCACAAGGTAGAAGTGGTTAGGGAGCTCTGTGGGTCTCTGTTATCAATACACTAATCCAGTTCATGATTACTCTACTCTCATGACCTGACCATCTCCCAAAGACCCCAATATCTAATACAATTACATTTGACATTATTTTTTGTTTCTATTTATTTTTTAAATTATAGTTGACATACAAAATTATATTAGTTTCATGTGTACAACATAGTGATTAGACATTTATATAACTTATGAAGTAATCGCCCCAGTTAAGTCTAGTACCCATCTGACACCATACATAATTATTACAATATTATTGACTATATTCCCTATGCTGTACTTTATATCCCCACGAATATTTTGTAACTACCAATTTGCACTTCTTTTTTAAAATTTTATTTATCAATTACAGTTGACATTCAATATTATCTCAAGTGTACAGCATAGCTGTTAGACAATCATATACTTTACAAAGTGATCCACCAATATTCCAAGTACCCACCTATCATTATCCATAGTTACTACAATATTATTGACTCTATTCCTATACTGTACTTTTTATCCCCATGACTACTTTGTAGCTATCAATTTGTATTTCTCAATACCTTCACCTTTTTCACCAATCTCCCCAACTCCTCTCCCCTTTGGCAAACATGACTTTGGACTTTGTTCTCTGCATCAATGAGTCTGTTTCTGTTTTGTTTGTTCATTTATTTTGTTCTTTACATTCAACATATAAGTGAAATCATATGATATTTGTCTTTCTCTGACTGACTTATTTTGGTTAGCATAATATCCCTAAGGTCTATCCATGTTGTAGCAAATAACAAGATTTCATTATTTTCATGGCTGAGTAATACTCCATTGTACATCTATACCTCCACTTCAGTACCTGCTTATCTACTGATAGACATTTGGATTGCTTCCATACCTTAGCTATTATAACTAATGCTGCAATGACCACAGGGATACATATATCTTTTCAAATTAGTATTTTTAGTTTCTTCAGATATATACCCAGAAGTGGAATTGCTGGGTCATATGGCAATGCCATTTTTAATTTTTTGAGGACCCTTCATACTGTTTTCCACAGTGGCTGCACCAATTTTAATCCCCATCAACAGTGCATACAAGTTCCACTTTCTCCACATCCTCACCAACACTTGTTGTTTGTTGATTTATTGATGATGGATGGCCATTCTGACAGGTGTGAGGTGACATCTTATTGTGGTTTTAATTTCCATTTTCCTGATGATTAGTGACATTGAGCATCTTTTCATATATCTATGGGCCCTCTGTATGTCCTCTTTGGAGAAGCGTCTGTTCAGTTCCTCTGCCCATTTTCTAAATTGGATTCTATGTAGATTTTTGGGGGGTTGAATTGTATGAGTTTTTGCTTATAAATTTTGGGTATTAGCCCCTTTCTCAAGATTTATCATTGATAAATATCTTTCATTCAGTAGGTTTTTTTCATTTTGTAAATGATTTCCTTTGCTGTGCAAAAACATTTTAGTTTGATGTAGATCCATTTGCTTATTTTTCTTTTGTTTCTCTTGCCCAGGGAGATATACCAGAGAAAAATATATTGCAAAAAGAAATGTCAGAGAGTTAACTGCCTATGTTTTCTTCTAGGGGTTTTGTTTTTATTCTTGTTTATTCTAGTAGAGTTGTTCCAATTTTCCCCCTTTTGCCCTCCTCCAGCCAGCCCACCCCTGCTCCCACAGTCAATCCCCATACTATTGTCTATGTCCATGGGTCATTCATACATGTTCTTTGATTACTCCCTTCCCCTTCTTTACACCATCTCCCACTTCCCTCTGGCAGCTGTCAGTCTGTTCCCTGTTTCTGTGTCTCTGGTTCTGTTTTGCTCGTTAGTTAATTTTGTTCATTAGATTCCTCTTATAAGTGAGATTGTATGGCATTTGTCTTTCACCAACTGGTTTATTTCACTTAGCATAATGCTCTCCAGTTCCATTCATGCTGTCACAAAAGGCAGAAATTCCTCCATCTTTCTTTCTGCTACATAGTATTCCATTGTGTAAGTGTACCACAGTTTTTTAATCCACTCATCTACTGATGGGCACTTAGGCTGTTTCCAACACTTGCCTATTGTATATAGCACTGCTATGAACATAGGAGTGCATAAGTTCTTTGAATTGGTGTTTTGGGATGCTTAGGGTATATTCCCAGCAATGGAATCACTGGGTCAGAAGGCATTTCCATTTTTAGTTTTTGAGGCTATTCCATACTGTTTTCTACAGTGGCTACATCAATCTGCATTCCCACCAACAGTGCACTTCTAGGAGTTTTATGAATTCGAGTCTAACATTTAAGTCATTAATCCATTTTGAGTTTATCCTTGTATATGGTATAAGAAGGTGGTCTAGTTTCATTTATTTCATGTATCTGTCCAATGTTCTCAATACTATTTATTGAGTTGACTATACCCCATTGTATATTCTTGCCTCTTTTGCCAAATATTAATTAACCATATGGATGTGTGTTTATTTCTGTCTCTCTATTCTCTTCCATTCATGAATGTGTCTGTTTCTAATGCCGGTACCATGCTGTATTGATTACTATGGCCTTGTAGTATAGTTTGATATCAAGTAGCATGATTCTTCCAACTTTTTTCTTCTTTTTCAAGATTGCTGAGGTTATTCAGGGTCTTTTGTGTTTCCATATAAATTTTTGTATTTTTCGTTCTAGTTCTGTGAAAAACGTCATTAGCCTTTTGATAGGGATTGCACTGAATCCATAGGTTGCTTTGGGTAGTAGAGACATTTTAATGTTAAGTCTTCTTACCCACAAGCACAGCATATGTTCCCATTTATTTGTATATTTTTCAATTTCTTTCTTCAATGTCTTATATTTTCTGAGTACCAGTCTTTTATCTCATTGGTCAAATTTATTCCTAGGTGCTTTTTTATGCAATTTTAAATGGCTTTGTTTTTCTAGTTTCTCTTTCTGATAGTTCATTATTGGTGTATAAAAATGCAACCAATTTCTGAATATTTATTTTGTATCCTGCTAATTTACTGAACTCATTTATCAGTTCTAGCGGTTTTTTGGTGAAACATTAGGGCTGTTAAAATTTCTGATATGCCAAGGGCTATATTGTGGTGTGCACAAAACTGGAAAGAACAAGAAAGAAGATGAAAATTATTTCTAGTTCCATATCCACCGGACTTTCTTCTTTTTCTTTGGGCAAAGGGCATTTGGTCTCAGGTTCCTCATCTATCAAGGAGAATATTCCCTGCTCTTTCTTCTTCATGGAATTGGTAAGAAGGTTTCACCAAAAGCTCTTCAAAATCATAAAGCATTCTACAAATCCCAGAAGACTTTAGAAAAAGAGCCTCACAATAGTGCAATTAAAGCATAAGGACTGTTCATACAAGGTTCTGTGGTGATGTGAGGGAGGGGTACTACTTAAAATAAAATAATCTCTGCTGGCTCAATGAAAGAGAGGTGGGTTTTCTTTTTCTGGCTTTGGAGGAGAGAGGAAGCTTTTTTATATCTTACTTTATCCTTCTGATCCCATTTCTACTCCTATTATAAAATATTACTAGTGACTTCATCTCCTAGTCAGTCCATCTTTAGTCATTTTTGTGGCCTGTGGATTCAAAAGCCTCAACATGCACAACTTAGAGCTGCCCTTGAAGGCCACCTGGAAACTTCAAGTTCTTCCAAAGTGGCATGCAGGCCATCTGCCCAAACTAACCAACCATATGGATTTCATTAGCCCATCTCCTTTAATTCTCCCAGGTAACCTACTTGCTTATGAGAGCATTTCACAGTCCAGAAAGCCTAAGGGGGTTAAGTCTTCATTTTCTTTGAGGCTGCCAACTCTCTCAGACAGCACCAATGCAATTAACAGCACTCCCAGATCTTTGTGAAAACTCTGAAACTTCCTTCCCTAGAGGAATTCATCTCAGGATCTCACTTCTTTTCTTATCTGACAAAGTCAAATCACCTAATAGCCTTCCAGTTAGAGGAATGGGGCCCATCTGTTCAATTAGACTTTCCTTGTGTTCACCTGACAAGCCTGAGCAAGTTAATTATTTACAATTGTCCTTCATCACCATACAGAAGTCTAAAAACTTGACCATAGAATCAAATAAAATTTCAACTTACTGAAACTGAACTAATAAGAACATTCAATTAACTGGAATCCTTGATTGCACTTCACTTGTGAAAGGAAAAGGCAATTCACACAAACAAAACCTTGATATGATTTTTTTAAAGGCTGCTAGGTGATGCCCTGTGGTCAGATTCATATTCTACATTTTTAATTAGTAAGTAAGTAAATATCCATGTCTAAAATACCAAGTTAGGCACCAGAGGTACAAACTTGGTGCCATGACAGAATCCCTACCTTCAAGGAGTTTGCATTCTGTTAGGAGACAAACAATATACATGTAAACAAATACACATATAAGATAATTTCAGGTACCAATAAGTACTATAGAATATTATGATAGAAAATGACAGTTAGAGAGCACTGTTTTAACTGAAAGCTTGTGGGAGGGAAGCCTTTTAAGGAGGTAAAATTTTATTAGAGACCTGAATAACAAGAAGAGACAGCCATGTGAAAATCGAAGGGAAGAGTTCCAAAAAAAGGAATAACAAGTACGAAGGTACCAGTGTAGGAACAATCATGGCATATTTAAGGGATAGGAAGAAGGTCAGCGTGGCTAAAGAATGGAATTCTTTTTTTTTCTTTCATTTTTTAAAAATTTATTGTTGTTCAGTTACAGTTGTCCGGCCTTTTTCCCCATTGCTCACCCCTACCCCATCCCAGCCCACTCCCACAGTCAGTCGCCCCCATTGTCTGTGTCCATGAGTCATCTATTTGTGTTCTTTTGCTTAACCCTTCCCCTTTCTTTACCCTGTTATTAAATATAACTAGAATTATAGTGATGAAGATTGTATAAAGTGGTCAGATTTAGGATATACTTTGGAAGTAGAATCACAGAATTTGTGGATGGTTCAGATAACATTTGTGAGCAAAAGGGAAGAGCCAAGAATGATTCTCAAATTTTTGACCTACATTCCTCTTAGTGATCACTAGTGGAATCTATAAGTCCTACATTTTTTAAATGATTCAAAGACACTTGCTAAACTGTAGTGCTTGAGGGCTGAAAAGTTACATCAGGACTGATTAGGAAATTTTTCCAAGTACAAAAATAAGTCTTAAGGTAAATCCTTAAAAAGTTTTCAAAGTCCAGAAGCCCCTAATGATTCATGCCTTTACTGTGTCTTATTCCAATTTTCTTAGAAGATGGCTTTATGGTAGAGATATATTTTCACAGGTGACTAACTGCATTTTGCAAAAACATAACTTTCTTTATATTCCTGTAATTGACACCTCATTTTTGCCACATGGCAGAAAAGATACATCATAAATTCAGACAAATTTAGTGATTTCTTAGCCATTTTTCATTCTATCTTTCCTAGGATGGCATCCTAGTTCTATGGAGTTTGCATGGTATCATGGCATCAGGGGCAGCCATCTAACCTCAGATCATCATAATCACTTCCAGACACCCACTGTTCAGACGTCAAGTAGGCTTTCCCCTCCACATTAGTATATCTGAGATGTAACCATCCAAATCCTCAGCAATATTTGCTGCAGCATCCCTTCATTCAGACCATAAGACCTCTGCAGTCCTAACTCTGTACTTATTCTGACACATTTATTCTCCTATTCTCTCTCTCTCTCTCTCTCTCTCTCTCTCTCTCTCCCCCCTTTCCTCTCCCCAGCCCCCTCTCCCTCTCTCTGCTGTGCCATTGTAGGGCTACTGGAAGAGTCAGTTTCTCTCCTTCCATCAGCTTGGGGACACTCAGACTTCTCTCAACTCCTTCTTCCTCGAGACCTCACTGCCATTCTATCACACCAGCACTAAG
Source organism: Pteronotus mesoamericanus (assembly GCF_021234165.1). Classification (NCBI taxonomy): domain Eukaryota; kingdom Metazoa; phylum Chordata; class Mammalia; order Chiroptera; family Mormoopidae; genus Pteronotus; species Pteronotus mesoamericanus. The sequence goes on from NW_026555150.1 coordinate 3,095,391, forward strand.
CTAGATATGGGCTACTCTCTTAGATTCATCATCCCTATGCTACACCCTAGGAAATGAAACATCATTTCTTCTGATCTGGTATCCTCAAATAGCTAGAAGTCCCATCATCCCTCCCCCATTTGGAGAACAGGGGGCCATGTCTGATTCCTCTTTCACTCCTCTCCTCCTTGGTTCTTATCTGGTCTCAGGATGGTTAGTCTGGCTTTTTATCTACTTTCCAATTTATTGAGTATGGCATAAACTTCATATTTTCCCTGTTTAATTTAGAACTTTGAGACTTAAAACTTTCTTTTTTTCTCTAAAAGTCTGGTTTTACTAATCTAGAACTTGGCTTTCAAGATAATGTTGTCTTTGCTATGATTTTTAAAAAGTTTGATTGAGATACAACTCACATAACATACAATTCAGTCATTTAAAATGTACAGTTCAATGTGTTTCATATATGACATTATTAATTTTAAAATTATAATAGAGAGATCCAAGATTGTGGCAGAGTAAGTGGAAGCTACACTCACCTCCACCCAGAACCAAACTGGAATTACAACTAAATTGTAGAAAAATTGCCCTGACCAGTGTGGTTAAGTTGGTTAAGCATTGTTCCGCAAAGGTCACTGGTTCATTTCCCAGTCAGGGCATATGCCTGCGATGAGGGTTTGGTCCACAATCAGGAGTTTGTGCCAGAAGCAACTGATCAATATTTCCCTCTCACATCAATGTTTCTCTTCCTCATTTTCTCCTTCCCTCCCCATCTCTCCAAAAATAAATTTAAAAAATCTTTTTAAAAATAAATAAATTATAGAAAATCCCTCCTGAATAACCAACTGAACACTAGCTGGAGAGAAGCCTTATAACCAAGGACACACAGAAGAAAGCACTTCACCACAATGTGACTGGAAGTGTAGAGGAGGTACAAGGCTGGCTGAGTTTCCACAAATGGCAGCTGAAGTTCTGGAGAGATATTTCAGAGGCCAAGGGGTTCCCCCGAAGAAGTGTAGGGAATAAACCCCAATCTGGGCTCCTCAGCCTAGAACACCAGAACTGGGAAGGGAACCCAAATAACATCCAGCTGTGAAAACCAGAGCGGTTTCAGTCCACCAGGGAGAGATGGCTAGAGATGCAGAGAGCCTATTAAAGGTCCAACACACAAAATTTAATCGCAGCCACTTATCCTGGGTTCTAGCAGACAGAGGGCAGAGTGGACTAGAGCTCCATGAGCAGAGTCTGGGGATGGTGGCTCTGGAGAGAGAGATGAAGGGTCAGCCACAAGGATCTCTGTGCTGAGTCATCCGCTTATACTGTAGAAGATATCTTTTTCAGGCAGAGCGCTCCCATTCATGTGGCATCAGCCTAGAATGAAGCAATAGCCCACCCACAGGAATCCCTATCACACCATTCTGTGGAGCTTTAGCTGGGATGCTGAGGAGTACACTTGGAGGCTATTTCAGTAATCAAGCCTAACAGAAAGCCTGCATACAAAGGGGGAGCTCTGGGAGCTCTGAGACTTCATCTGACCCTCCCCAAGGCCTGCAGTGCATCTTTGTTCTTTCTGCACATACACAGGCCCAGCAGAGGGAGTCACAAGCTGTGGATCGCTGATGGCTCCAAACAGATTTCCAGGGCCAGTCACAGGCAGTCTGATGGAGGTCTGCACCAGAGTCTTTGCAGATCTACCTAACACATGGAAACAAACACAAAGACGCAGCCAAAATGGTAAGACAAAGAAACAGACCCCAAATGAAAAAACAAAGGAATCATCCAGAAGAGGAAATAAATGAAAGGGAGGCAAGCAATTTATCAAATATAGAGTTCAGAGTAATGATTATAAGGATACTGAACAGCATGGAAAAAGACATAGAAACCATACAAGAGGACAAGTCAGAAATAAAGAATGCAATATCTGAAATAAATAATACACTAAGAGGAATAAACAGTAAGTAAGATAAAGCAAAGAATGGAATAAGTGATTTGGAAGACAAGTTAGAAGAAAACACCCAAGTAGAGCAACAAAAAGGAAAAAGAATTCTAAAAATGAGGAGAGTTTAAGAAACTTTTGGGACAACATGAAGCATAACAACAACCACATCATGGTAATACCAGAAGGAGAAGAGAATGAGCAAGGGACCAAGAGCCTATCTGAAGAAATAATGACCTCAATCTTCCTTAACCTGGTGAAGGAAAAAGACAAACAAGTCCAGGAACTACAGGGAGTCCCAAACAAGATGACTCCAAAGAGGCCCACACCAAGACACATCATAATTAAAATGACTAAGCTTAAAGACAAGAAAAAAAATCTTAAAGGTTGCAAGAGAAAAGCAGTTAATTACCTACCAGTTATCTCCCAGTAGATTGTCATTTGATTTCTCAACAAAACATTTCAGGCCAGAACGGAATGGTATGAATTACTCAAGGTGATGAAAAGCATGACCTGCAACTAAAGCTACTTTACCCAACAAGGCTATCATTTAAAACTGAAGGAGAAACAAAGAGCTTCTCAGACAGGAAAAAGCTAAAGGAGTTTGTTAACACCAAACCAGTATTTCAACAAATATTAACAAGCTTGCTTCACGAAGAAGAAATAAAACAGAGGAAAAGAGTTAAAAAATAAAATGGCAATAAATATGTATCTATCAATAATCACTTTATAAATCATTTACATGCTCCAATTCAAAGACATATGGTAACTGAATAGATAAGAAAATGAGAACCATATATATGCTGTCTCCAAAAGACCCATCTCAGAACTAAAGAAATGCACAGAATGAAAGTAAATGGATGGAAAATGATATCTCATGCCAATGGAAAGGGTGGGGAAAGCTAGGGAAGGAATATTTATATCTAACAAAATAGACTTTAAAACCAAGGCTATATTAAGAGACAAAGAAGGACACTACATAATGATAAAGGGAACAATCCAATAAGAGGTATAATCCTGGTAAATATTTATGCACCCAGCATAGGAGCACCTAAATATGTAAAGCAAATCTTGATGGACATAAAGGGAGAGATGAACAGAAATATAGTCATAGTAGGGGATTTTAACACCCCATTGACTTCAGTGGATAGATTTTCCAGGCAGAAGATCAACAAGGAGACAGCAGCCTTAAATGACACACTAGATCAAATGGACTTAATTGATATCTTCAGAGCATTTCACACAAAGCAGCAGAATATACATACTTTTCAAGTGCACATGGAAAGTTTTGTAGGATAGAACAGATGTTAACACAAAACAAGTCTCAGTAAATTTAAGAAGATCGAAATCATATCAAACATCTTCTCTGACCACAATGCTATGAAACTAGAAATAAACCACAAGAAGAACATTGAAAATACACAAAGACATGGAAGCTAAATAACATGTTATTAAACAATAAATGGGTCAACAACAAGATCAAGGAAGGAATCAAAAGTAACCTTGAAACAAATGAAATTGAAGACAAACAACCCAAAAATCTGTTGGACACTGGGAAAGCAACCCTGAAAGGGAAATTCATAGCATTACAGGCCAATCTCAAAAAACAAGAAAAAGCTCAAATAAATAATCTGACCTTACACTTAAAGGAGTTTGAATAACAACAGCAAGCAAAGACCAAAGTGAGTAGAAGAAAGAAAAAAATAATGATCAGAGCAGAAATAAACTAAAAAAAAAAAAACAAAAAGATCAAGGAATCCAAGAGCTGGTTCTTTGAAAATATAAACAATATTGACAAACTTTTAAGCAGACTCACCAAGAAAAAAAGACAGAAGACCCAAATAAATAAAATCAGAATTGAAAGAGAAACAACTGACACCAAAGAAATACAAAGGATTGTAAGAAAATATTATGAACTACTGTATGCAAGCAAACTGGACAACCTGGATAAAATGGATAAATTCCTTGAAATATACAATCTTTCAAAACTAAACCAGAAAGAATCAGAGAATCTGAATAGAGAGATTACACCTAGTGAAATTGAATCAGTAATCAAAAAACTCCAAACAAACAAAAGCTTTGGAATGGATCTTTCACAGGTGAATTTTACCAAACATTCCGAGAACTAACACCTCTCCTTCTCAAACTACTTTAAAATATTCAAGGGGAGGTAAGGCTTCCAAGCTGATTTTATGAGGCCAGTATTATCCTAATTCCAAAACCAGTTAAAGACACTACAAAGAAAGAATATTATAGTTCAAAACTCCTGAAGAACACAGATGCTAAAGTCTTCAAAAGTATATTAACAAACCAAATACAACAATACACCAAAAAAGATCATACAACATAATCAAGTGGGATTTATTCCAGGGATGCAAAGTTGGTATGACATTCACATATCAATAAATGTGATACACCACATAAACAAATGAAGGATAAAAACCATATGATCATATCAATAATGCAGAAAAATCATTTGATAAAGTCCAGCACCCATTTTTTTATTAAAAAACTCAACAATTTGGGAATAGAGGGAACTTACTTAAACATAATAAAGGCCATATATGACCAACCCACCAGTATCATACTCAATGGGCAAAAACTTAAAACATTCCCATTAAGGTCAGGAATAAGAAAAGGATGTCTACTTTCACCTCTTATTCAGCATAGCACTGGATGTCCTAATCACAGCAATCAGACAAGAAGACAAAGTAAAAAGCATTCATATTGGAAAAGAAGAAGTAAAACTGTATTTTTTTTACAGATGGCATGATACTGTACATAGAGAATCCAAAAAATTCCACCTAGAAACTACTAGAACTGATAACCGAATTCAGCAAAGTAGCAGGATGCAAAATTAATACCCAGAAGTCAGTTGAATTTTTATATATCAATAATGAACTATCAGAAAGGGAAGTTAAGAAAACAATCCTATTCACAATTGCTTCAAAAGAATAAAATGCTGAGGAACAAACCTAACCAAGGATGTAAAAGACCTGTATTCAGAAAATTATGATACTGAAGAAAGAAACTGAAGAAAATATAAGTAGAAGAGAATTACATGTTAAGAGATAGGAAGAATTAACATCATTAAAATTTCCATGCTACCCAAAGCAACCTATAGGTTCAACATGATTACCAAGATTCCAATGACACATTTCACAGAACTAGAAGAAATATTAATAAAGTTATACGGAACCACAAAAGACCCTGCACAGCCACAGCGGTCCTGAGAAAGATTAACAAATTTGGAGGAATCACGCTACCTGACATCAAACTATACTATAAGGCCATAGTGGTCAAAACACCATTATAATGGCATAAAAACAGACACATAGATCAATGGAATAGAATAGAGAGCCCAGGAATACATCCACACCTTTATAGTCGACTGACATTTGACAGAGGAAGGACACACATGCAGTGGGCTAAAGATAGTTTATTCAATAAATGGTTTTGGGACAGATACATGCAGAAAAATGAAACTAGACCACCTTCTTTTGTCACACACAGGAATAAATTCAAAATGGATTAAAGACTTAAGTGTTAGACCAGAAACTATAAAAATCCTAGAAGAAAACATAGGCAGTAAGATCTTGGATATTCCTCATAGCAATATTTTATCTGATATATCTCTTCAGGCAAGAGAAACAAAAGAAAAATAAACAAATGGGACCACATCAAACTACAAAGTGTTTGCACAGCAAAGGAAACCATCAACAAAATAATAAGACAACCCACTGAATGGGAGAATATATCTGCCAATATATCTGATAAGGGGTTAATATCCAATATTTATAAAGAACTCATAAAACTCAACACCAAAAAAAAAGAAAAAGGAAGAAACAAGAAATCCAATTTAAAAATTGGCAAAGGGTCTGAGTAGACACTTCTCCAAAGAGGACATACAGATGGCCAAGAGACATATGAAAACATGCTCCATGTCACTAACCATCAGAGAAATGCAAATGAAAACTACAATGAGATGTCACCTCACACCTATTAGAATGGCTATCATTAATGAATCAACAAACAGTAAGTGTTGGTGAGGATGTGAAGAAAGGGGAACACTTTTGTACTGTTAGTGGGAATGCAGGCTGGTGCAGCCACTGTTGGAAGCAGTATCAAGATACATCAAAAAATTTAAAATACAACTGCCTTATTACCTAGTGTTTCCACTTCTGGAAATTTATCTGAAGAAACCCAAAACACTAATTTGAAAGAACATAAGCATTGCAGCTTTGTTTACAATTGACACGATATGGAAACAACCCAAGTGTCCGTCAATTGATGAGTGGATAAAACAACTATGGGACATTTACACGATGGAATACTACTCCGCCGTAAAAAAGAAGACAAGTTTACCTTTTGCGATAGTATGGATGGACTGGGAGAACATTATGCTAAGTGAAATAAGCCAGTCAGAGAAACACAAACACCATATGATTTCACTCATATGTGGAATGTAATGAACAAACTAACACGCAAAATAGTCAGAGACTCATAGATATAGAGAAGCCTGACAGCTCTGGAGGAGGGTGTTAGCAATGGAGGGATCAAGAAAAAACGGATAAAGTATCCATGGACATGGACAACTGTGTGGTGATTGTGGCAGGTGTATAAGGGTGATAAATGGTAATGGAAAAAAATACAATAAATATAAATTATAAAAATTATAATAAAGCACTATCCAGTGTGGCTCAGTGGATTAAACACCAAAAGGTGAACAAAAGTGTGAACCAAAGGGTCGCCGGTTCGATTCCCAGTGTAAGGGCACTCGCTTGGGTTGCAGGCCAAGTCCCCAGTACGGCCGTGTGAGATGGAACCACACATTGATGTTTCTCTCCCTCTCTTTCTCCCTCCCCTCCCCTCTCTAAAAATAAATAAATAAAATCTTTAAAATGAAAAAATTATAATAAAATCAATATGACAAAAATTTACCATTTTAACCCTTTTTTCAGATACATTTTTATTGTTTTAATTAATTTATTTTTTCAAATACATTTGTCTCTGCCTACCCCCGACCACTTTCCCTTGCCCCCTCCCTCCCTCCCCCCCTCAACTCTTTCCCCTTTGGTTTTGTCCATGAGTCCTTGCTATATATTCCTTGACTTTCCCCTTCCCTTCCTTTTCCCCTACCCCACCTCCCTCCTTCCCTCTTGTCTCTGTTGGTTTCTTTTCCTTTCAGTGTTGCTGGTCTTATTTTCCTTGCGTCTTTGTATTGTTGGTTAGGTTCCACTTATAGGTGAGATCATACAGTATTTGTCTTTCGCCCCCTGGCTTATTTCACTCAGCATAATGCTCTCGAGTTCCATCCCTGCTGTCGCGAAGTTTAATAGTTCTTTTTTTCTTTCTGCTGCGTAGTATTCCATTGTGTAAATGTACCATGGGTTTTTGATCCAATCATCTACTGAGGGGCATTTAGGTTGCTTCCAACACTTGGCTATTGTCAATTGTGCTGCTATGAACATTGGGGTGCATAGGTTCTTTTGTATTGGCGTTTTGGTGTTCTCAGGGTATAGTCCCACCAGGGAAATCACTGGATCAAAAGGCAGTTCCATTTTCAGCTTTTTGAGGAAATTCCACACTGCTTTCCACAATGGCTGCACCAGTCTGCATTCCCACCAGCAGTGTACTAGGGTTCCCTTTTCTCCACAGCCTCGCCAGCACCTGTTGTTTGTGGATCTGTTTATGATGGCCATGCTGACCGGTGTGAGGTGGTACCTCATTGTGGTTTTGATCTGCATTTCTCTGATGGCTAGTGATGCTGAGCATCTTTTCAAATGTCTCTGGGCCCTCTGTATCTCCTCCTTGGAAAAGTGTCTGCCCAGGTCCTTTGACCACTTTTTGATTGGATCGTTTGTCTTCTTGGAGTGGAGTCGAGTGAGTTCTTTATATGTCTTGGAGATCAAACCTCTCTCTGATGTATCATTAGCAAATATATTTTCCCATAGGGTTGGCTCCCTTTTCATTTTGCTGATGTTTTCTTTAGCCGTGCAGAAGCTTCTTATTTTGATGAGGCCCCACATGTTTATTCTCTCCTTTATGTCACATGCTTTAGGAGACATATCGGTCAAAAAATTACTGCGTGGGATATCTGAGAGTTTCCTGCCAATGTTCTCCTCTAGGACTTTGCTGGTGTTGCAACTTTTATTTAAGTCTTTTATCCATCTTGTGTTTATTTTTGTGTATGGTGTCAGCTGATGATCCAATTTCAATTTTTTGCATGTAGCCATCCAGCTCTCCCAACACCATTTGTTGAAGAGGCTATTATTGCTCCATTTTATGCTTCTGCCCCCTTTGTCAAATATGAGATGCCCATAGAGACCTGGGCTTATTTCTGGGCTTTCTATTCTCTTCCACTGGTCTATGGGTCTGTTCTTGTGCCAGTACCAGATTGTTTTGAGTATAGTGGCGTTGTAGTACAGTTTGATGTCTGGTATTGTGATCCCTCCTACTTTGTTTTTCTTTCTCAAAATTCCTGAGGATATTTGGGGTCGTTTATGGTTCCATATAAATTTGTGAAATGTCTGTTCTATTTCTGTGAAATACATCATTGGTATCTTAATAGGGATTGCATTGAATCTCTAAATTGCTTTGGATAGTATGGACATTTTGATGATATTAATTCTTCCAGTCCATGAGCACGGTATATGCTTCCATTTATTTGTGTCTTCCTTAATTTCTTTCTTCAATGCTGTATAGTTTTCTGCGTACACGTCTTTTACCTCTTTGGTTAAATTTATGCCTAGGTACTTTATTTTTCCTCTTGCTATATCGAATGGTATTTTTTTTTTCTGATTTCTTCTTCTTCTATTGCATTGCTGGTGTACAAAAATGCCTTTGATTTCTGAATGTTGATTTTCATGCTGCTGTTTTGCCAAATTCACTTATTAGGTTGAGGAGATTTTTGGTAGAGTCTACAGGGTTTTCTATGTACACTATCATGTCATCTGCAAACAATGATAGCTTTACTTCCTCCTTTCCTATTTGGATGCCTTTTATCTCTTTCTCTTGTCTGACCGCTGTGGCTAGGACTTCCAATACAATGTTGAAAAGACACGGTGAGACCGGACATCCTTGTCGTGTTCCCGATTTTTGTGGGAAAGCTTTCAGTTTTTGCCCATTGAGTATGATATTGGCTGTAGGTTTTTCATATATGGCCTTTATTACGTTGAGGAATGCCCCATTTATTCCCATTTTGCTGAGTGTTTTGATCATAAATGGGTGCTGTAACTTATCGAATGCTTTTTCTGCATCTATCGAGATGATCATGTGGTTTTTGTCTTTTCTTTTATTTATGTGATGTATCATGTTTACTGATTTGCGTATATTGAACCATCCCTGCATCCCTGGGATGAATCCCACTTGATCGAGGTGGATAATCTTTTTATTGTATTGCTGGATGCGGTTTGCCAATATTTTGTTGAGGATTTTAGCATCTATGTTCATCAGCGAAATTGGCCTGTAGTTTTCTTTCTTTGTAGGGTCTTTATCTGGTTTTGGGATCAGGGTGATGCTGGCCTCATAGAAGGAGTCTGGGAGTCTTCCCTCCTCTTGGGTATTTTTGGAATAGTGTGAGAAGGACAGGGGTTAGCTCTTCCTTAAATGTTTTGTAAAATTCTCCTGTGAAACCATCCGGCCCTGGGCTTTTGTGTGCCGGGAGTTTCTTGATGACTGCTTCAATTTCCCCAGCTGTCATCGGTCTGTTCAAGCTTTCTGTTTCTTCCTCCTTCAGTGTTGGAAGATTATACTTTTCTAAAAATTTGTCCATTTCATCAAGGTTTTAAAATTTCTTGTCATATAATTGTTCATAGTAGTTTCTGACAATCGTTTGTATTTCTGTGGTATCAGTTGTTATTTCTCCTGTTTCATTTCTGATATTATTAACTCAGGTCCTCTCCCTTTTATTCTTGATGAATCTGCTTAAAGGCTTGTCAATTTCATTTATCTTTTCAAAGAACCAGCTTCTGGATTGGTTGATCCTTTGAATTGTTCTTTTCGTCTCTATGTCATTCAGTTCTCCTCTAATCTTGACTATTTCTTTCCTTCTACTTGCTCTGGGATTTATTTGTTGTTGCTTCTCCAATTCTTGACGTTGTAGTGTTAGGTCTTTTATTTGAAATGTTTCTATTTTTTAGGTAAGCCTGTATTGCTATGAACTTCCCTCTCAGGACTGCCTTTGCATAGGTTTTGGACTGTTGTCTGTTCATTTTCATTTGTTTCCAGAAATTTTTTGATTTCTTCTCTTATCTCATTATTGACCCATGCATCGTTTAATAGTCTATTGTTCAGTCTCCATGAGTTTGCAAGTTTTTGAACTTTCTCTCTGAGGTTGATTTCCAGTTTCAAGCCCTTGTGGTCCGAGAAAAAGTTTGGTATTATTTCAATTTTCCTGAATTTGCTGAGGTTTGCTTTGTGTCCTATCATGTGGTCTATCTTTGAAAAACTTCCATGCGCATTTGAAAAGAATGTGTATTTTGCTTTCTTGGGATGTAAGGTTCTATGTAAGTCAGTTAAATCTATTTTATTTAATGCATCATTCAGCTCCACAATATCCTTGTTCATATTTTGTTTGGAAGATCTGTCCATTTTTGGCAGTGGGGTGTTGAAACCCCCTACTATCAGTGTATTGCTGTCTACATCTTTTTTTGAAGTCATCCAACAATTTCCTTATATACTTGGGGGCTCCTATATTGGGAGCATATAAGTTTACAATGTTTATGTCTTCTTGAGAGATTCTTCCTTTAAGTATTATAAAGTGCCCCTCTGGGTCTCTTTTTATGGCCTTTGTTTTGACATCTACTTTGTCTGAGACAAGTATGGCAACCCTGGCCTTTTTCTCTTGCCCATTTGCTTGGAATATTTTTTTCCATCCCTTTACTTTCAATCTGTGCAGGTCTTTTTCTCTGAAGTGGATCTCTTGTAGACAGCATATGTGTGGGTTATGTTTTCTTATCCATTCGGCTACCCTGTGTCTCTTGATTGGGGCATTTAGTACATTTACATTAAGAGTTAATACTGATAGAAACTTATTCATTTTTTCTCTTTCTACCTGTGTTTTTCTCTTTCTCACTCTTTTCCTTCATCTTCTTAAACCAGTCCCTTGAGCATATCTTGGAATGCTGGTTTGGTAGAGATGTATTCTTTTAGTCTTCTCTTGTCCTGGAAACTCCATATTTCCACTTCTATTTTAATGGAGAGCCTAGCTGGGTAGAGCAGCCTTGGTTGTAGGCCCTTGCTTTTCATGACTTGGAATATTTGTTGCCATTCCTTTCTGGCTTGTAGTGTTTCTGTTGAGAAGTCAGCTCCTAGCCGTAACGGGGCCCCCTTGTATGTTACTTTCTCCTTCTCCCTTGCTGCCTTGAGGATTCTCTCTTTGTCTTTGACATTTGCCATTTTAATGATGATGTGTCTTGGAGTGGACCTCCTTGAGTCCCTCTTGAGTGGGGTCCTCTGTGCCTTCTGAATCCATGAGACCCTTTCTCTCCTCAAATTAGGGAAATTTTCCATCATTACTTTTTCGAGGAGGTTCTCTATCCCTTGCTCCTCTTCTTCTCCTTCTGGTATCCCTATTATACAGATATTATTGCGTTTCAGGTTGTCCTGCATTTCCCTAAATGCCTCTTCATTCTTTTTGAGCCGTTTTTCCATTTCTTGTTCTTTCTGGGAGCTTTTTTCTACCTTATCCTCCATCTCACTGATTCGATCCTCAGCTTCATCCAGCCTGCTTTGGATTCCTTCTACTGTGTTCTTCAATTCAGAAATGGTATTCTTCATGTCCTCTTGTGTCTTCTTGATAGTTTCTATGTCCTTTTCCAGGTTGCTATAGTTTGCTGTAAGATCCTGATAGTTTCTCTGCAGTTTCTCATAGTTCTCTTTGAGCTGGCTGAGCTCATTGAGCTTCCTTAGAACCACTGTTTTGAATTCAGTATCTGATAGTTCCCTTGCCTCTATTTCATTTAGCTCTCCCTGTGGGGAGTCCCCTTTTCCACTCATTTGAGGGGAACTTCTTTTTCTTCCCATTTTTGTGAAAATCTGTTAAGTAATTTACTTATTTATTTGTTTATTTTTGCTTCTGCCTCAATTGGCTGTCTAGATTTCCTGACTTTGTGGATTAAACTTCTATGGTAGTAGGCAGGTCTTTTTATTTATTTGTTTGTTTATTTTTTTTCCTTACTTTTCTTTCTGGGCCTGCCTCTGATGATGTCAGTTGTTGACCCTGTATGGACCTTGGGTCGTTTGTTTGAGCCTTCCAGGAGTCTACTGTCTGTGTCTGACTCCTGCTGTGGGCAGCTGTTTGACCCCTTCGGCCAGGGATCCACTATTTCTGTGGATCGCTCTGCACTCTCCTGCCGGCTCATTGATCGCGCTCCCGGGCTTGGCAGGATACCCCGCTAGCCTGGGCTCGCGCAAGCTTGCCCCAGCCCAGGGGGCTTATTCGCGACCTTGCGTATTCATCTGGCCCCCCAGGCCGGCACGCACCCCGGCACTGGTCAGTTTAGGGTCTTCTATTGCGTGCTTTCCCCGCTTTTGGCTCTTTGGATGCGTTGCTTGCCCTCGCCAAATGGAGAGTACGGAAATGGGAGGAAGTCAGCTCCAGGACTCTCCGGTTAATCCTGTCTCCAGTCTCTTCTCCAGGGACTCTGGGCAGCTCTGTGACCCCTTCGGCCAGGGATCCACTATTTCTGCGGCGTGCTCTGCACTCGCAGCCCACGTGGGTCGATTTACACCTGCGCTCGCGGATCTGTGCACTCCCTCGCAGGCCCCATCAGTGCCAACCTGTGGGAAGCCTTGGCAGCCTACGTGAGCCCTTGCCAGCCCGTGCGGGTCCACACTTAACCCTTTTATGTATATAATGCAGTAGCACTAGTTACATTCACAATGTTGTTTAACCCCACCACTGTTTATTTTCATAGTATTTTCATCACCTGAAACAGAAACCCCAAAACCATTAATCAATAATTTCTCATTTATGCCCCTCCCTCCCAGCGATGGTAACCACTGTTATACTTTTTATCTTTATGAATTTCTATGGAATTATACAGTATTTGTCTTCTTATGTCTCGCTCCACTTACCACAATGTCTCCAGAGTTCATCCATGTTTAAGCAAATTTGAGAACTTCTTTTTTTATGGCTGAATTAATATATCATTGTATATATGCACCACATTTTGTTTATCCATTCATCTTTTAATGGGTGCTTGGGTTTTTGACACCTTTTAGCTATTATAAATAATGCTGTAATGAACATTGGTATACAAACATTTTTTAATTTCTGCTTTCAATTCCTTCTGGTATATACCTAAGAGGGCAGTTTCTCGGTCATATGGCAGTTATGTTTATAAACTATAATTTTTAAAAGTCTATTTTTAAACAAATTATAAAGACATTTTCTGTTCTGTTACCTTCCCATTCCTGGTCAGACAACCCTAATCTTCTGTCAGGCCATAGATGCCTTTGTCCTGATAGGAAGAGGATCACTGGGTAACTGGTACTGGAGATAGAACTTTAGTTACTATCACGAAGTTTCATCTTAATACATGACTGAAGTTGAGTAGAAGGTTTGTGTATGTATGTATGTATGTAGGTAGGTATGCATGTGTGTATGTATGTGTTGAAAAAGACCTAACTTCCTGTCTACAGTATACTATAAATATATATATTTTGGGGGGAGATTGAGATTAGGATGGAAAAAAACGATTTTCCAAAAAAATTCTTTGAAACAGTAGTGTAATGGTACAAGTCTATATACAGACTTTCAAGGGTAAAATGGAAATCATTGTTTGATGACAAGTTGCTCTGAGCACTGTCTTATTTCTAATTTCATAGTTCACAGTTTGCATGTTAATATGAGGTTCACCAAAAAGGGACGCTCCAAAGAATATTTTGCTTTTTAAAATGAGTTTGAGGAACCATTGTTGAAAAGCAAACTCCATTTATGGTTTGATAAATAATACCAAATGAAAGATTTCATAACCAACCTGTCATACTTAAGCACAACCCCACTATATTAGACATTATTTAAGCCAAAATAAACAGTCCCTTTCCTCCATGTGGTAGCATTAATGGCATAATCATGAAGAGAATCGTATTAAAGCCCTTATATGAATAATTTTGAAGTTTGATTTCCAAATATTTTTATCCTGCTCCTTCCCTCCAAAGAGACCGACAAGCATGCATATACGTGCATACACGCACACACCACAATTTGAGTAATTGTGATTAGCAAATAATTTAAGTTTATTGTTTATAAAAGTGGCAGGGAGTAAACTGCCCCTACTGACCAGATCCTGAAGAACTTTGCTTTATTTTCTTGACCTGGGGTTTCATCCAATTGCACAAAAAAAGAAGAGTGAAAATAGTATGGTCAATGATTGAGGAGAAATATAAATAAGTTACAGGAGGCTTGGATAAATTCATGAAATACACATCTATTGAAAGTAAAAGATGGTGGACAGGTCCTTGAAGGACACCTTCAAGAGGACAACCATGGCTTCCCATAATTCTCTTTTGATCTTTTCTTAAAACATTCCTATTTGCAATTGCCCAAAGTTCTGATCTACAAAGACTGGTCTACAATTTTTTACAAGATTGTTTCCCACATCACAAAAATTGAGACTATTTAGTCTGAAGAAAATATGTAGCAGTATAATATATTAGGATTGTCTTTGAATAATTGAAAGGTAGACATTTTAGAGATGAACTGTGCTTGTTCTGAGGGGCTTAAGGGACAGAACAAAAATCAGGGTGGATATTACAGGGATAGGGTTTGTGCTCCTTGTAAAAAGAACATTCTAATAGAGCAATTCAAAAATGAAATGGACTATCTCCATAGAGCATGAACTGTTCATCTTTTAAGGTATTCAAGAATAGGATAATGGCCATTTGTCAGGAATGTTGAATAGGGAACTGAATAATCTGATGAATGACTGTACTGGACCTGTGTTTTCTAACACTAGTTGCATGTAAAAATCATTTGGGGGAGCTAATTTAATATACGAATTTACCGGTCTCAGGCATCCCCTCAAGATTTGATTCCATAGGTTCAATTAATCTGCATTCTTAAACAGGCATCCCAAGTGACTCTAACATAGATGATTTAGAGCTGCTCTTTGAGGAACATTTGACTATACAACAGATGAGAGAATTTCTGCTTTGATGATTTTTTGTTTGCTTTTTTCTATTAATCCTGTGTGAAGATTGCAGGGAGGAGGCTAGAGGTGGCCCTTTCCCCACAACTTCGCCAGCATTTGTGGTTTGTTGATTTATTGATGATGGCCATTCTGGCCAGTGTGAGGTGATATTTCATTGTGGTTTTAATTGCAATTCTCTGATGATTAATGATGTTGAACATGTTTTCATATGTCTCTTGGCTATCTGTATGTCCTCTGTGGAGAAGTGTCTATTCAGGACCTTTGCCCATTTTTTAATTGGGTTGTTTCTTTTTTTGGTGTTGATTTTTGTAAATACTTCATAAATTTTGGATATTAACCCCTTACCAGATGTATCAGTGAATATGTTTTCCCATTCTGTGAGTTGTCTTTTTATTTTGTTGATGTTTACCTTTGCTGTGCAAAAACTTTGTACTTTGATGTAGTCCCATTCGTTTACTTCTTCTTTTGTTTCTTTTGCCTGGGGAAATATATCTGATAAAAAAATTTCTATGAACAATACCCGAGATTTTGCTATGTTTCCTTCTAAGATTTTTATGGTTTCAATCTAACATTTAAGTCTTTGATCCATTTTGAATTTATTTTTGGGTGCAGTATAAGAAGAAAGTCTAGTTTCATTTTTCTACATATATCTGTCCAATTTTCCCGACACCATTTATTGAATAAACTACCTTTAGCCCATCGTATGTGCTTCCTTCCTTGGTTGCATATTAATTGACTATACAGATGTGGGTTTATTTCTGGGTTCTCAATTCTATTCCATTGATCTGTGTGTCTGTTTTTATGTCAGTACCAGGCTGTTTTGATTACTGTGGCGTTGTAGTATAGTTTGATGTTAGGTAGAGTGATTCCTCCAAATTTGTTAATCTTTCTCAGGACTGCTATTGCTATGTAGAGCCTTTTGTTGTTTCATATAAATTTTTGAAATATTTGTTCTAGTTCTGTGAAATAGGTCATTGGAATCTTAATAAGAATTGCATTGAACCTACAGATTTCTCTGGGTAGTATGGACATTTAATGATGTTAATTCTTCCTGTCCATGAACACAGTATGTGCTTCCATTTATTTGTATCTTCTTCAATATCTTTCTTCAGTTTCTTATAATTGCCTGCAGAAAATTATTTCCATATATTACATATGTAAAAATCCCTGTCTTGTTCCTGATCTTAAGGGGAATGCTTGTAGTTTTTGTCCATTGAGTATGATGCTGGCAGTGGGTTTGTTATATATGTCCTTCATTATGTTTAGATATGTTCCCTCTATTCTCACTTTGCTGAGAATTTTATCATAAATTGGTGCTGGATTTTATCAAAAGTTTTTCTGTATCTATTGATATGATCATGTGATTTTTATCCTTCATTTTCTTTATGCATATAATCCCATTGATTGATTTGTGAATATTGTACCAACCTTGCACTACAGGAATATATCCTGCTCGATCATGGTGTATCATCCTTTTGATGCATTGCTGTATTCAGTTTGCTAATATTTTGTTAAGGATTTTAGCATCTATGTTTATCAAGGGTATTGCCTATAATTTTCTTTCTTTGTAATGTCTTTATCTGGTTTTGGAATTAGGTTAATGTTGGCTTCATAAAATGAGTTTGGGAACCTTCCCTCTTCTTGAATTTTATGAAATAGTTTGAGAAGGAGAGATGGTAATTCTTCTCAGAATTTTGGTAAAATTCACCTGTGAAGCCATCTGGTCCACGGCATTTGTTTCTTGGGAGTTTTTTTATTACTGATTCAATTTCATTAGGTGTAATCTGTCTATTCAGATTCTGTGATTTTTCCTGATTTAGTTTTGGTAGATTGTATGTTCTAGAAATGTATCCATTTCACCGAGGTTGTCCAGTTTGTTGCCATATAATTGTTGATAATATTTTCTTACAATCCTTTGGTGTCAGTTGTTATTTCTCCTCTTTCATTTCTGATTTTGTTAATTTCAGTCCTCTCTTTATTTTTCTTGATTAGTCTGATTAAAGGTTGTCAATCTTGTTTATTTTTTCAAAGAACCGGCTCTTGGATTCATTGATTTTTTGCATTGTGTTTTTTTAGACTCTATTTCATTTATTTCTGGTATGATCTTTACTATTTCCTTCCTTTTACTCACTTTAGGCTTCGTTTGTTGTTCCTTTTCAAGTTCCCTCGAGTGTGAAGTTAGGTTGATTATTTGACCTTTTTCTTGTTTTTTGAGATAGGCCTGTAATACTATGAATTCTCCTCTTACGATTGCTTTCCAGTGTCCCACAGATTTTGGATTGTTGTGTCCTTATTTTAATTTGTTTCAAGGTATCTTGATTTCTTCCTTGATCTCATTGTTGACTCATTTTTTTGTTTAAGAACATGTTCTTTAGCCTCCATGTCTTTGCCTGTTTTTCAGTGTTCTTCTTGTGATTGATTTCTAGTTTCATAGCACTGTGGTCAGAGAAGATGCTTGATATGATTTCAATCTCCTTAAATTTACTGAGACTTGTTTTGTGTCCTAACATGTGATCTATCCTAAGAAATGTCCCATGTGTACTTGAAAAGTATGATATTTGTCTGCTTTGGGGTAAAATGCTCTGAAAATACCAATTAAATCCATTTGATCTAGTGTGTCATTTAAGGCTGCTTTGTCTTTATTGATTTTATGTCTGGAAGATCTATCCATTGATGTCAGTGGGGTGTTGAAATCCCCAACTATGACTGTACTGCTGTCATCTCTCCCTTTTGTCCATCAAGAATTGCTTCACATATTTAGGGGCTCTCATGTTGTGTGTGTAAATGTTTACCAATGTTATATCCTCTTGTTGAATTGTTCCCATTATCACTAGCAGTGTCCTTCTTTGTCTCTTACTATAGCCTTGATTTTAAAGTCCATTTTGTTGACTATAAGTACTGCTACCCCGGCTTTTTTTCTTTTCCATTTGCATGAAATATCTTTTCCACAACTTTACTTTTAGTCTGTGTGTATCTTTTGACTGAGGTGTGTCTCTTGAAAGCAGCATATATATGGGTTTTGTTTTCTTATACATTCCGATATCCTCTGTCTTTTGGTCAGAGCATTTAAGCCATTTACATTTAAGGTGATTATTGATAGATATGCCTTTAGTGACATTTTATTGTTAGATTATTTTTCTCTCTTTTTTATCTCTTCTTCTCTCCTCTTCTCTCCTCCTCTTCTTCTTCTTTCTTCTTCTTCTTGAAGCAAGCCCTTTAACATTTGTTGCAGTAATAGTTTGGTGTTAACAAACTTTTTAAGCTTGTTCTTGTCTGGGAAGCTCCTTATTTCTGCTCCGATTTTTTTAAAGATTTTATTTATTTATTTTCAAA
The DNA here is from genome assembly GCF_021234165.1 of Pteronotus mesoamericanus. Classification (NCBI taxonomy): domain Eukaryota; kingdom Metazoa; phylum Chordata; class Mammalia; order Chiroptera; family Mormoopidae; genus Pteronotus; species Pteronotus mesoamericanus. Next base: position 3,113,793 of record NW_026555150.1, read on the forward strand.
CAGAGGGGAGGGAAGGAGAAAGAAAGAAAGAGAAACATCAATGTGTGATTGCCTCTCATGCGCCCCTCCCTGGAGACCTAACCCACAACCCAGGCAGGTGCCATGACTGGGAAGTGAACTGGCGACACTTTGGTTTGCAGGCTGGCATTCAATCCACTGGGCCACACCAGCCAGGGCTTTCCTTTGATTTTAAATGGTAGCCTTGCTGGGTAAAGTAGCCTTGGTTGTAGGTCCTCGCTTTTCATCACCTTGAATATTTCATATCATTCGCTTCTGGCCTGAAATGTTTCTGTTGAGAAATCAGAAGACAGTCTAATTGATACTCCCTTGTATGTAACTACCTGCTTTTCCTTTGCAGTTTTTAGGATTCTCTCCTTGTCTTTAAGTTTTGTCATTTTAATCATGAGGTGTCTTGGTGTAGGACTGTTTGAGTCCAAATTGTTTGTGACTTCTGAGCTTCCTGGGCTTGTGTGTCTTTTCCTTCATATGATTAGGGAAGTCTTGGTCATTATTTCTTCAAATAAGTTCTCGAGTCCTCGCTTTCTCTCTTCTCCTTCTGGTATTCTCATGATGCAAATGTTGTTACACTTCATGTTGTCCGAATGTTTCTTAAGCCCTCCTCATTTCTTAGAATTCTTTTTCCTTTTTGCTGCTCTACCTGGGCATTATTTTCTACCTTGTCTTCCAAATCACTGATTCGGTCTTCTGCTTCATCTAACTTACTGTTTATTCCTTCCAGTGTACTATTTATCTCAAATATTGCATTCTCTATTTCTGACTGGTCCTTTTTTATGACTTCTATGTCTTTTTTCATGTTGTTGAGTATCCTTATAATCATTAATCTAAACTCTGTGATAAATTAATTGCTTCCATTTCACCTAGTTACTCTAGAGAATTCTTTTGTTCTTTCATTTTAGGTGTGTTTCTTTGTCTTCCCATTTTGGCTGCTTTGTGTTTTCCACCTTACATGTTAAACTAATCAGCCACACAGATGATCTATTGTTAATCTAATCAAAGTATAATCACTAGTGCAGTTGAAGCACCAATGTGTGGTTCAGATTAATTCCTGCAGGCAGGGCTATTGCTTCCCCTCAAGCCGATGCCACTTGGAGAGGATTGTTCTGCCTGAGAGTGATGGCTTCTTCATTATGGGGAATGACTCAGCACAGGGATCCTTGTAGCTGTTCCCTCAGCTCTCTCCAGAGCCATCAGCCCCAGACTCCTCAGGCATCTCTATTCCACTCTGCCCTCCCTCTGCCAGAGCCCCAGGTAAGTGACTGCAAATGAAATTTGTGCATTGGCTCTTTAAGAGGCTCTCCACATTTACAGCCATCTCTCCCTGACAGACAGAAGCCCTGCTGCTTTTCACATCGGATGTTATCTGGGTTCCTTTCCTGGCTCTGGTGCTGTAGATTGGGGAGCCCAGCTTTGGGTTTAGACCCCATGCTTTGCATGGAGAACCCCCCAGCTGCTTAAATATCCCTCTGGCACTTCAGCTGCTGCCAGTGGGAGCCCAGCCAGCCCTCTCTCAACTTCTCTGCACTCCCGTGGTCATAAGGTTTCTTCCCAGCTAGTGTTCAGTTGGTTATTCTGGATGATTTCTCTACAATTTAATTGTAATTCCAGATTGGTCCTGGAAGAAAGTTAGTGTATCTTCCACTTACTTCTATGCCATCTTAGATCTTGTATTAATGTCTTTATGGATCCTTCAGCAACCCCATGATTCAAAATTCCTATGCTAGAGGACTGCAGGTGGCTAGGTCAAAGCATTGGTTATCTGTTGAGTTTTTAAGCAGTATGACCTAAGCAAAGACTGTGGGTAAGGGAAATTTCTTAAGAAAAAATGTGAAGAGAAATAGAAGATAGACCAGAGGCTGAAATTGCCCTTAACCTTCCCCCTTTCTCTTTCCTTCTCTTACTTGCTGGATCTTGAATGATCAGGGTTGCTATATTAGTGCTTTTACAGAAGCTTTAGAGAAATTCTTACCTCAGATATCCCTACCTGGAAGAATTTAAGTAAACATCCCTAGGAGCTAGTCAGCATGAGAAAACAAAAGCAATAGAACCTAAAAAGAAGTAGGGCACCAAAGATTTCATAAAGAGAGTGAGAATGAGTGAGTAAGTGAGAGAGAGAGCTGAATCTTTTGTCTTGAGGGTTTGGATCTGGAGGTCTCAGGGGAGGATCTCAATAGAATATTCATCATCTTTCCAGGTGTGCCCTTTCAGGTCACGGTCTCTACTGATTGGTCAGTGCCAGAGCAGGGGATCATTAGTAATCATTGCAGCTGTTCCTGATGTCAGCCATCGAGTGGTCCTGTTTCCCTGTGTGGCCTTGTTTTTCTGGGCCTGGAGCTGAAACACAACTGAGGCCTAGATGTTATCTCTATTTTGACCAAAACTCTGTCTCTGTTTTCAACAGACCTGAGGTTTTGTTCCTAAGACTATTTGATGTGAGCCAGAACATCATTGTCTTGAGGGCTTAATGCTTAAGGGAGTGGCCGTGCAAGGGCTTGTATGAGGCTATTCTCCAGCCCTTTGTTCCTCCTCTAAGGGGTCTACCAGATGACTAGCAATATGCTAGGGAATAAAAGGTCAGGGGAGGGTCTAAACCACTGACCTTCCTCTAATGAGGTCTACCAGATGACTAGCGATATGCTAGGGGAGGAAAGGTCAGGGGAGGGTCTGAACCATATGACCAGTGATATGAAAAGTCAGGGGGTCTAAACCACATGGACAACAATTTGCTAGTGGAAGAGAGGTCACCCTGGGGGTGAGGTCCAACCTCACAACTGTCTACTGCTAGGCTCCCAGGGCTTTCTGCCCTGGTGACCTTCTGCAGCTGGCCTGTTGTTTCTACTCTGCTCATGTCTGTCTAACTGCCTACTATAATCACTATTACCATGGATACCTCTCCCAGTGAACAGTGGCACTTAGGGAATGAAGCACAGTACCCACTGTATCATGGCTTCCCACCTTGAATTGCTTTGTACTGGCTTTTTTGTCTTCCCAGGCATTTACAGGGCTTGCCTTTCTTTCAGTTCAGAGATTAACTAGGATGAGTTAAAGCCATTTGTTATCTTTAAGGCTTCCCTTTTCTTCCAAAACCTTTACGTACACAACACAGCTGGACCCTACTTCAAGTAATCTATACATTAGAAAATTTACAACTGATAAAAGCAATAAATAGGAACTACTCACATTAGAATCATATTCTTCCCTGAAAAACAGAGATGCCCTAGTGCATTTTGGTATTTACAGATCATTAATTGTTTGTCAGAGAAACCAAAGAGGAAGGCTTTCAGGAATAAACTTGAAACAGCCCATAAATCAATAGCAAAATAAAATTTGATTTTCAAAAATGAAGCCAACACATGGCATAGTTTTTTTTTTCCTAGGAATTCATCCATTACATGATGGAAGGCATGCTCTTATCTAGGCAAAGAAGCATGAACTAGGGAAAATAAAATTCAGTGTTGAAAAACTAACTGAGATTGAGCCAGTCTAGATAGGTATGGGTACCGCATTCCAGTCTCATAGCTAATCCTGGAATCTCCCTTATAAACATGGGTCATTTTTTCAGTACTTCTGGATCTATGTTTTCCTGACTATGTACTATATATTTAGCATGTCCCATGTTCCCCAGACTGAAGGAAGGAGAAACTTTAAAATTCTGCATTCCTTGATTTTGTATTTAAATTTGTAAACTTAATGTTGCATTAATAGCCTGTTTTGAATATCTGTTTGATTGTACCATCTTAAAGATTCATTTAAACCTGGGGAAGACAGCATGACTCCTATCTGCTTCTCATTAAAAACATACTTTTCAGTGAGTGGATAATAAATAACCTGGATAGAAATCAGTAGAAATGCAGATTGCCATTAGGTAGAGAGGGAGTAAGAAATCCACTTTCCCCATAACACTGACAAGCAATTTCTAGACAGAAGGTAAAGAAACCAGGTCTCAAAGAGAAATGAGTATCAAGGAGGGTTCTTAATTATTCTGTGGTTTTTTACATGAAGGACCATAAAAGAAAAGTCATTTGAACAGAAATTAAAATTTCAAATTACTTTTAAAATCTTGGATTAATAGAAACAAGCCATTTATTGATGAAGAAAGGTAGATGATGCCTAGCCACAGCTTATCCTAATGGGCTCTGGAAAACATTCAGGTCTGAGCAAGCATCCTATAATTTGTGAGGTTGACTACTGTGTGTGGCATCCTGATGAGGATGGAGGGTGGGAGGTAGTGGGGAGTAAGCATTCCAGCTGACAGAGGTCTGCCATTGGTTGATAAGAATTAGAATAGAAGACAAACAGGAGAATCTTAAAGAAAAAAAATATATATATTTTTAAATGTATTATTGGCCTACTCCATTTTTCTGGAATAGCAACAAATAATAACAGTCTTGTTTGCAATATAAAGGGCCTGTTTCTTAAGTTACTTTATTTATTTGGTAATAAGGTGCAGGAACAAAAATGAGGACTTAAGGAAAATGCATTTCTTTTTTTTATTTTAGTTTTATTGTTCAAATACATTTGTCTCCATTTATCCACCACCACTTCCCCTAGCCCCACCCACCCCCACCTCCTTCCCTCAATCCTTCCCTACTTGGCTTTGTCCATAATAGATTATCCCACAGGCCACAGATTTCACAGGTACTAGAAATTACATGATATTCAGAAATACAACCATGACTTTCAGTTTCCCTTTACTTTTCTAAGTCCTTTAGGATTCAACGTGGCTTCCTTCTGCCATTTCGCTATTAATATTTACTGAATAGAGGGGATGGCTGTATGTATCAGAAACAAGTCAAATGAAATAATGGTTTGATAAGGTTTTCTTTGGAGAATTGTCATATTTTGGTTTTGTTTGTGTTTAACCATGGTAGTAACTTCACAGGCCTTAATATAAAACAATCTAATTTTCTGGACAATTCTTTAAAAGACACAGCTTTGCTTCAATTTATAATTTTTTTTTTTTTTTTCTAGTGAGGTTAGATTTTCAAATCTGCAATTCGTCAGCATTTGTTTTAGTTTGGGGCTTTTGGTATAAGCAAGCTGAATGGCTTTAACATTCTACCTGCCTAATTCCCCTAGTCTTAACCCCTATATGACATATGGGTCCCATCCTTCTCCTGTTGACTCAGAAAAGGCAGATTTACAGTTGTGACCTTCATGTAACTGTAACATGGTTTGAAAATGCTAAGCGAAGTCATTTTGAATGAGGACTTGACAATGTTATTTGGAATTTTTTATAAGAAAGTATCTCTGGAGATTCTACCACTTTCAATTTTGATTATATTCAATTCTTCAACCCATCTATCAGAGCCAAAACAGGGGGAAATTGTAAATGTTAACTGCCTGCCCACCTCTATTAGAATTCTTCCCTTGGAAAAGAGAATTGGAGAGAAAGGATCCAAATAACTTAAGAGAGCAACTCACAAAGCCAGAAAAAGAACATCAGGCTGGGTGGAAATTTAAGGAGTAGACTCTTTTTTTTTTTTTCCACAAATATTTCCTTGTATACTAATCTATTCTCTTGAAGGAAAGTGTGGTCCTCAGACAGCAGTAACAACAACGTTCTGTCATGGCATATGTAGACCCAGAAGTTCATTTATTTTCAAATTTACACAAATAGAGTAAATTGAAAGGAAACAGTTCCTATATATACCCAAGAGATTGTTGCCCAAGCAAATAATACAGCATACCTTTCTCTAGGGAGGTTTTCTATAAACACAGGCTGGGCAAGCTCTTCCAGAGGTGCAGATTAGCTGCTCCAACCAGTGCGGGCAGGACGGCCATTTGATACAAGCACCACTTCCATCATAAGGGCAAACAAGAAAAATATTGTCAGGTAGATCACATAGTTCTTTGTGCCCTTTTGCTGCCTTTAGTACCTCTCTTCCTTTTTCTATACTTAAGTTGTACACATGCACCACCCAATATGGTACCCACTAGCCTCATGTAACTGTTTAAATTTAAAGTAATTAAAATTAAAGTGAAATTTAGGATTCAGTTGTTTGGTGGCTCTAGCTATATTTCAAGTGCTCAACAGACATGTGTGGCTAGAAGCTACCATATTAGATAGCACAGATATAGAACATTTCAGAAAGTTCTATTGGACAGCACTTCTGACTCTTAGTTCTTTTTGCTTCTTGAGCATAAGGACCGTGTCTTCCACATCTCCATCCCCTACAGCATTCTACCACAGTGCCTGATACAACTATTAAATGGGGGAGAAACATAAGTATGTTTCTAAGTTAACTACATTTCTTAATTAAGTAACTAAGTGCTTATTATGTTGTCAAGAGCAATGCTAATTTGATTATAAGCAATCTCTCACTTCATCATTATAAGAACACTATGAGGTGGATCATATTACTATCCCCATTTTTCAGATGAGGAAACTGAGACTCAGTGAATTAAATGATTTGCCCAAAGTCACACACATTATAAGTACCAAAGCCTGATCTTCATAACTTTAAGACCTATGTTCTTACTCGTTGCTCAGTATACTAAAAGAAAACAGATACTTCACCACAGACAGGCAAGCCTCTTGTAGAACATTGGTAAGTAACAGGGTGGCTTCTCTATAGCACTCATGCTAACCAAGGCAGAATAAAGAAAGGGTGGAATCAAGACCTGAGCATGAAGAATAAGGGTGTAAAGAAATATATCAATTTTGGTTTGAGTGTGAGTATCAAATTAAGTGGCTCTCTGACTACTTTAAATGAAGCAACAGCAAATTAGCAGTTTCTTCTGCCATTTTGCATATGAGGACCATTGCCTTGGTCACCAACGGTGAAGATTAGTGAAACCTAACCATTTTGTGAGGTCGCCCCAATATGAAGCACTTACGTAGAGGGTCTGTAACTTAAGTTTCCATGCTGCAGAGTTTCTGCCAGGACATGCAAACTCCAGAAAATCAATTTTTGCTGCAGCTTTCACACTCAATATGTTTGCCAGGCAAAACCTCAGCCAGCCACTTTTTAAAATCACCATAGTGCTTTTAGAAATAATACTTACTGGAACATTCCTAACTCAGCAAAAGTAAAAGACAAAACTACACCCAACCATTGAAAATTGAGAGCCACAGGAGAAGGCAAAATATGAATGTATTGAAACTAAACATTTTAGTGGTCCCATTTGGCCTTATAAGGTAGTCAGTGCTAAGCATCTAGTGAATCGGATTTGATTCTAGTCTGTGCCTCAATAGCACCGACAGCACCATGCTTCTTCCCACCGACATGTGCCCAGGCCCTCATGTGCCACCTGATCTACCAGGGTGGCACACCATCTTGCCTGCCCTCCCTAAGACCTGTCTTGATTCATCTTCTTCCCTGTATTCTTCTGGCACAAATTCTCAAACAAACCAAATCATACAAAGGTGTCGAATATGTTTTGTTATCCTCCCATTGGCTGTGAATGCATAATAAAATTTATCGAAGACTTACTACGTGGCAGACACTGTGCTGGGTGCTTTCTATGAATTATCTCATTTAATACTCTATCTCCATTTCAGAGATAATTATTAGCACCTTAGAGATCTAAGAAATTTGTCCAAGGCAAACAGAAGGCATGATCTTTAATGGTAGGATTTAGGACCCTGTGACAGGCTAGTGGACTACTATATTAGTGCCTTTTACCACATAGCATATTAAGCTTTAAAGTTCAACCAAGGAAGATTAAGGTATATAAAATCACACTGAAATGATACATCAAAGAATAGACCTCAGTCAGTCCACTGGCACTTTGGTCAATGTAGTCACTAGCAATTTCTACACTGAGAGGCCGTATGGAGTAGTAGAAAAAGCACAAGTTTTGAAACCCAACAGATCTAGATTTGAGTACTAATTCTACCACTTTGCATCTATGAAATCGTGGACTTATCACTCTCTGAGCTTTGAAAGGGGATAGAAGAGACAAATGATGACAATCTGATTAAGAATATAGACTTTGGTGTCATATGATCTGGGATTAAATCTCAACTACTCCATTTATTCATTCAGTTAATATTTATTGAGTATATGCTATGTGACAGATCTTGTTCAAAGTACTCAAAAAAAAATTCTTATTCTCACTATAGTAGATGAGACAAAAAGTAAGCAAATATGTAAATGACATGTATGTTTCAGTTGGTGTTAAGTGAAATGAAAGAAAAATAAAACCAGCCCTGGCTGGTGAGGCTCAGTTGGTTGGAGTTTCATCCTGTAGCCAAAATGTCATGGGTTCAATTATCTGTCAGGACACATACTTATTGGGTAAGTTGCAGGTTGGATCCCCAGTCCGGGTGCATGTGGAAGGCAACCAATGTTTCTCACATCAATTTTTCTCTCTCTCTTTTCCTCTCTCTTTGAAAGCAATGAGAAATATCTTTGAGAAAAAGATCAAAAACTAAAATAAAATTTTAAAAAATTTGAAAAAAAAACCCTCAAACCGGTAAAGAAACAAATTTGGGTAGTGCTATTTCATCCTGGCTGCTTTAGGAAGGGCTCTTTGCTGAGGTGACATTTGACCAGACACATGAAGTGAGAGAGAAGGCCACACAAACATCAGGTGAAATGGGGTGAGGGGAAATGCATTTCAGATATACAAAATGAGCAAAGGCCCTGACATAGGAATGTCGTTGGTAGCTTTGATGATAAAGGTCTATGTGCCTGGAGTGAAGTAAGAGAGAGAAAGAGTGATAAGAGATGAGGACAGTGAAGAAAAAACAGAGCTTATTTTGCTGGGCTTTGTGCTGGGCTTTTTAAGCCCTGCTAAGGACTTTGGTTTTTATTCTGTGTTTAACAGGAAGTTGTTTCAAGGGCTTTGAGCTGAAGAATGACATGATCCAGTTATGTGCCAAAGGATCGTGCAGACTGTTAGGCAAAGGTGACAGGTGAGGAGCAAGGAGACTACTTAAGAAGCATGTACAATGCTTCAGGTGAAAAATTACTGGCTTGGACTAAGGTGAAGGTGGTAAGAAGTGGGCGGATGTTAAATATATTGTGAAGATTGAGCTGACAGGGTGTGGGATGTGAGATGAAAGGGAGAAGTTGAGGATGACAGCAAGGACTCTGGCTTGAGCAACTGAACAAATTGTATGGTAGTGCCATTTTCCCTGATGGAGAACACTGGAGGAGTAGCAACTGAGGTTTGAGGAGCATCAGGAGTTGCTTTTTGGCCATACTAATTTGGAGATGCCTATGAAAATATAAGTAGAGATGTCGAGTGGGCAGTTAGACAAACAAGTCTGGAGTTTGGAGATGTCATAGCCAGAAATTTTGCTAGCTATATCATCTTGACCAGAAAATTAACTTCTATAAGCATCAGTCACCTCATCAATAAAATGGGTACATGTAAGTGCTTAAAAAAAAAAGGTAACCTTCTCATTGTCAGTATTTATTGCAATAACTGGCAACTAGTTATTGCTGTTACAGAATCTTTTGTTGATTGTTCTAAACCCAGAATGAACATTAGAAGCACCTAGAAACATTGAATATCAGAATCACCTTTTAAATGTTGTCCCCACTTGAGACCGATTAAATCAGAATCACAGGAACAGTGATCAGTAGCGTCCCAGGTATATATTACTTACAGATAAAGAATGCATGAGACTTCCAGTCAAGATGGCAGCATAAGTAAACATGGCTCACCTCTTCACACAACCACATCAAAATTACAACTAAAATATAAAACAACCATCACTCAGAATCATCAGAAATCAAGTTGAATGGAAGTCTGAATACTATGAAATTAAAGAAAACACACCCATCCAGACTAATAGGAGGTGTGGAGATGGAGAATGAGCTGGTCCCACATTCATGTGTGGTGGATAAAAATTCAGGAGGGATATCTCAGGAGCAAGGAGTCCCAACCCCAGGACCACAGCCCAAGGTTCCAGTGCCAAAAAGATAAGTCCCCACAACTTCTGGCTGCAAAAATCAGCAGGGATTGAGTCAGTGGAAGAAACTTCCACCCAAGCAGTTCAGCTTAAAGAACCGACACATGGACTTACTCAGATTCACTCCTCTGAGCTCCAGCACCGGGAAGGTAGCTTGAAAGACACCAGTGGTGTACAAGGGGGAACTGGAGCGTCTTGTGCGAAGGTGGGACCTGGAGGACATTTTCTTTCAGACACAAAGACAGGCAGAGAACATTGTTCCTTTCCTAAGCCCTCCAACCACAGAGCCACAGATATGGCAGATGGGTGCCATATCTGAGACTCCATCAACCTGGCTAACACTGTTTTCTCCACCCAGAAGATCCCCAGAGACTCTGTTTCACCCAACTTATGGGCCCACTAAACTGTTAACTATGGCTTTTCCATATGAATGGCTGGTGTTAGTTCATGCTTCACAACTTCCTAAATCCTGTCAAACAAGCAACAGCCACCCTTAGTGAACCCCCAGCCCCCATACCTCTTGCTAAGTGGCCCCAGTTCCCGCACTAGCAGCAGCCAGTCTAGATTCACAGCTTGGCCTGACCTGGGAATCTCCAAGTTCAGCACAAATAGCAGCCATCTCAGATTGCTTTATAGCTCATACAGGTTGGTCCCAGGCAGGACACAGGTGGTGGCTGACCTTGGCCTGCACCACCCTGGAAACCCAGAGCCTACACACCCAGTGAACAGCTACAGACCACGTCAGAGCACCACAACCCTACCTATGCATGGCTGATCCTCTACAGAGGGCAGAGGTTGGTGGTCAGTGGTCACAGCCAGTCCTTGCAGCTGACTGGCCTTGGTAAAACCTTCCCATTGACCTGTCAGCAGCAATCAAGGCTCAACTACATGAGGAAGGTGTATTCAGCCCACACAAAGGGCACACCTTGAGTAACCAGCTTGGGTGATAGAGGAGGCTGTACCACTGGACCCTACAGGACACTTACTGCATTAGGCCATGCTACTAAGACAGGGAGTCATAGCAGCTCTACCTAATACATAGAAACAGTCAGATGAAGGCCAAAATGAGGGGACAAAGAAACATGGTCCAAATGAAAGAACAGATCAAAACTCGAGGAAAAGAACTAAACGAAATAGAGATGAGCATTCTATCAAATGCAAGTTCAAAACACTGTTTATAAGGATGCTCAAGAAACTTCGTGAGGACTTCAACAGAATAAAAAAGATCCAGTCAGAAACAAAGGATACACTAATTGAAATGAAGAACAATTTACAGGGAAACAACAGTAGAGTGGAGGAAGCAAAGAATCAAATCATGATTTGGAACAAAAGGAAGCAAAAAACAACAAATCAGAACAACAAGAAGGAAAAAAATCCAAAAAACAAGGATAGTCTAAGCAGCCTCTGGGACATCTTCAAGAGACCCAACATACACTTCATAGGGGTGCCAGAAGGAGAAGAGAAAGAGCAAGAAATGGGAAATCTATTTGAAAAAATAGTGAAAGAAAATTTCCCTAATTTGGTAGAGGAAATACACATGCAAGTCCAGGAAGCACAGAGAGTCCCAAACAAGATGGATGCAAAGAGGCCCACTCCAAGACACATCATAATTAAAATGCCTAAGTTTAAAGATAAAGAGAGAATCTTTAGTGCAACAAGAGAAAGAACAGTTAGTTAACTATAGGGTAGTTCCCATAAGACTATCAGGTAATTTCTCAAAAGAAACTTTGCAGTCTAGAAGGGATTGGCAAGAAATATTCAAAATCATGAAGAGCAGGGACATTCATCCAAGATTGCTCTACCCAGCAAAGCTGTCATTTAGAATGGAAGGGCAGATAAGGAGCTTCCCAAATAATAAAAAATTAAAGGAATTCATCATCACCAAACCATTGTTTTATAAAATGTTAAAGGGACTTGTTTAAGAAAAAGAAGATCAAAACTATGAACAATAAAATGGCAAAAATATATATCTATCCACAATTGAATGTAAAAACAAACTAAGCAAACAATAAGAACAGAGACAGAGTTATGGATATGGAGAGTGTTTTGATGGTTGCCAGATGGGAGGTGGGGTGTAAGAGAATGGGCAAAGAGGTGAGAGGATTAAGGAGTACAAATAAGTAGTTTCAGAATAGCCATGGGGATGTAAAGTACAGCATAGGAAATGGAGTAGCCAAAGATCTTACATATATGACCCATGGACATAGACAATGGTGTGGGGATTGCTGAGGGAACGGGGGTGGTGGGTGTAGGGAGGCGAAGGGGGTAAATTGGGACAACTGTAATAGCATAATCAATGAAGGATAATTTATTTTTTATTGTTCCAATACATTTGTCTCCATTTACCTGCCGCCACTCTCCCCGGCTCCACCCACCACCACCTCCCTCAATCCTTCCCCACCTTGGCTTCATCCATGTGTCCTTCACAGCTGTTTAAAGTATAATTTTTAAAAAAGAACACATGAGCAGGCTTTAAAGAGAACTTCTCTTCAAATTAGTTCCAGTTCACTTTTTGGGAAACTAACTCTTCCTGAAAAACACTAACTGGAAATTTTGGACTCTTTTTGATATCTCTAAGTGAATCGCTTCCTCTTTTTCCATTGTTTTTTTTTTTTTTTCCTTAGTATGAAAATAACTCTTGCTCTAAGGATCTGGAAAAAATAGCCACTGTGGAAACTCAAAATATTGCACTTCCAGGATAGATTTTTCTCCTTAATAGAAAATATTTGTTTCTCTCATTTCCTAGGCTGTGCATTTTCAGCTTCGGCATCTGAATTACAATAGATTGATTTAAGAATAATGAGTATTGAACTTCTCTTTTAAATATCTTTTTATAGAAAATAAAAATACAGTTGAAAAGTAGAATCTAATTGGTCAAGGGTGATGGGCTCTGGATTGCTGAAGATGAAATTTCATTGAAAAAAATAAAACTCTAGCAGCTGAAGGAAATGACCCTGGAGTTTTCAATAGTTATGGCAGGCCTGAAGGTAATCCATTACTTGGGAATCAGGGAATTTGAGGCTTTGCTCCAGTTAGTAAAATGGTGTGGCAGGCACACTTTCTCTGTGGTCCATTCTCTGTGCCCAAAATAGACTTTGCACTCTAAAGGTGAGGGTATATAGTTAGCAAAGTTAACTTTTTACTACTTGCACACACCTGTCCCTTAACTGTTTGAGTGTGCACCATTAGATTATCATTCCTTTAGCTATGTTTTGATCTTTGCTGAAATGCAAATTATCCTCCAAAGGGATGATACTTTAGGCTGTTTTTCAGGCTGTTTTCCATCTTTTATTTCTTAGTGGGAATGTTTCCAATCCTTTTCTGTGAGCAGGGTAGGGTGGGCATAGGGCATCTTATACCTGGTAAGGCAAATGGGGAAGAGGTGGTATTGTCTAGGTGGGAGAGTGAAAAATGAGGAGTATCAGAAACAATAAAGATTGGTTCAGTCTTGCTTAATAACAGCCCAAGTTGTCCATATTTATGTATTTTCATTCTCAAAATAAAGAGAAAAATCATTTGTCGACTTCTGGTTTAAAAAATATGGCTTTTATGTGGGTTAAAGGCAAGACATCTTGGTCTCCAATTTTACATTTCAGGGAGGGAATAATAGAAATATCATGCCCCTTGAAGTTCTGCTAAAGTATAGGCACCATGTCAAGCAGAAATTATGTGGTCTTGGTTCAGTCCTAGTGTATGATTTACAACCATCCCTTAACCCACCTGGGAAGAATATTCTGTTTGTGATCACAGACTCTGGAGCCTGCATGAGTGAGTTCCCAGCTTTACTTGCCTCGGGCAAGTTACTCCTCAGTGCCTCTGTTTCTGCACTTTTAAAATGAGATAATAATATCTACTTCGTAGAGTTGTTGTGAGTAATACATGTGGTAACACATGTAAAATACCTAAAACAGAACCTGGAACAAAGTATAGGCTCAATTAAAATTGATTAGTATTGCTTTGCCCACTTTATGGTGGCCTCATCAAAGTGCATACAGCAAGGTTTCTCAACCACGGCACCACTGACATTTGGGGCCAGATCGCTAATGGCTGTGGAGGTGTCTGGAGGAATATAGAATGTCTAGCAGGAACCCTGGCTTCTCTCTACTAAATACAGTAGCATTCCTGTCCCCAAGTTGTGACAGTAAAAACAAAATTTCTCCAGTTGTTACCAAATTTCTCTTTGGAGGCAAAATTATTGCTAATTGAGGGCCACAGGGGTACATGATACTGTTTCCTTTCTCCTATTCCCCCAGAATAGAGCAATAAAACCTTCGAATCATTTTCTCCAAGAGTTTATTCACTTTGGCTTTCAAAGTTCTAGAGCCATTAATGTTACTTTCAACCCACTGTCCCCAAGTCTGTGTCCCCTTGTCTCTCCCGCAGGCCATGTCTCTCCTCTCTCAGTTACATTCTGTGTTAAAAGTTTTTCAGACCTTCCTGGTTAGCCTTGTTGAGATGCAAAATAACTGTCTTTGCATATGAGGTCTGAGGCTGTCCTCTTATTGACATGCAAAATGAGTGTCAATGGCCCTGCTCCACTCCAGGTAGGAAGCTGGCCTGCTATTGATACAGAGTAACTCTCAATGGCCCTGCTCCAGGTCTCCCATCCCCCAAGGTGGCCCGTCCTGGCACGGGAAGAATATATTTTTTCTTGGCCACCCCAAATCTGGACCCCGGTACAAATACCATTTCGGGGGTCCCTGGCTGTGCCCCGTCACAACTGGACTTACCCTCTCTCCACCCTCAATTCTCTCATCTATAAAATGGGCATTCACTTCTTTGTTCAACAAATATTTATTGAGAGCCTGTGTGCCAAACATTGTTCTAGGTGCCAGGGATTGAGCAGTGAACAAATGGTACCCGCTGCGCCTACCTCACAAGGTTGTTGTGAGGTTTACATAAGATGGTGTGTATAATATCACCTTGGCAACCAGGAAGGCTTATGCAAGTATAGGGTTTAAAGAAATCCTACTACCTCCTGTTTCTGGTCATAACACGGCCAAGGTCTCTGAGTAAGGAAGGGGAATACTTGAAAGGTTGTATGACAGGCAAAACACTCTTGCCACAAACATCTCGCCTTCACAGACTTATAACCACATCAGAGAACTTGAGTATTCCATTGTGTGGTACATTTACACAATGGAATACTACTCAGATACAAAGAAAGAAGTCCTATCCATCATGACAGCATAGATGGAACTGAAGAGCATTATGCTAAGTGAAATAAGCCAGGCAGTGAAAGACAAACACCATATGATCTCACCTATAAGTAGAACCTAATCAACAAAACAAACAAGTGAGCAAAATAACCAGAGACATGGATATAAAGAACAAACTGACGCAACCAGAGGGAAGAGGGAAGGGAGATAATGGGGTAAAGAAGGGGAAGGATCTAGTTAAGGAACATGTATAAAGGACCCATGCACATGGACAACGGGGGAGGATTAAATGTGGAAGATCAGGGGTGAGTAGGGCAGGGGAGAGTAATGTGGGAAAAGTGAGGACAATTGTAATTGAACAACAATTTTAAAAAAAGAAATATTCATAGTCTGACTTGGCAAGAGAAGCAGAAGACAAATCGGAATAGCAATCTGACTTTGCATGCCAGGGAGAGACACTTAAAAGGTCACTGAAAACTTATCTGGGTGTCGCCTGCTCCTTTGGAGAGGAGACATCAAAAATAGTACTCCTTGAGATAGAAGGAAACCTGCTCCTGGAGTTTAGAGCCAAGTGTGAGAATGTCAGGCAAAAGCATTTGAATGAGGACCTGACGTTTGAGAGCAAAAATCAATGTCCAGGCAAAAGATGACCTCCAACTCCAATGGAGTTATCTAAAATCCCAAATCCCAAAATAATGCAGCCAGAATCAAAACACACCAATAAAAACTAAAAATAGAAGCCTATATTTCTTTCCCTTTTTTCCCCCCTGCTTTCACCAATACAGTCACATGATAGTCACTGATTGTCTGAGGCAAAAGGAAACTGACAAACAGTACTTGTCTGAGGCTTAGAACTGTGCCAAACAAAGTGAAGGAAAGAAAGACAATGAAATTAAGGTTTTGATCATACCTTAGAAATGAAATCATTTCCTGTTTCCCTTGATCCAAATGAAAGTGTAATTTTTTTAAATTTAAAATTCAATAATTCCTTTTTCCAAATGTACCTCATCAGATGTGGAAGAAAAACATGTCAGATGCATTTGGCAAGCTGAATGTGCTCTTCTGCTCCAAATTGCTCTGATCCCTTCACAAGGTTAAATGTAAACACTAGTGGCCTGTTACAGGGTTACAATGTATAATAAGAACATTCACTTATTCTGGTCCTTAGTGGGAAGGGATTGGGGTTAATTTACAATTTACCCCTATTTAAAAAAAAAAAAGGCTTGAACAAGAAATAAAAAATCTTTTTGAAGGTGAATTCTTTTCTTTCACCAAAATAGATATTGTCGGTGTTAGAGCTGAAGAGGTTGGGCCTATAGTGGGGGGAAAAAATCTGCCTGTAGCCTTGAATTCAGCAGACTTACATGGAGGCTCAGCTTAGTTCCTCATTAGCTGTGTGACCTGGGGCAAGCCATTGAGCCAGTGGCAATCTCCAAATTTCTATGTAAGAGGCCCTTAGAGTGGTATTCTGGGTGGGAACTGTCCGGAGAATGTGCTTGCATAGCAAGCACAGTTTTTCCCAGACTCGTTTGTTGTAACTTCGTAATAGACTAACGGAGATGTGCAGGTAGGCTGAAACCCACTGTGGCATCTCTTGGCATTGCCGCTGTGTTACCGAACAATAGACCTATGGGGGGTGCCCAGATGCTATGACTGAAACAACGCTCCCCACTTCCTGGGGGTTGCACGTTTGTAGGTCCTTTGCCCACCACCCTTGAGATTATAGCTCTCAATGGCAGAGTTCGGTGAAAAGGAAAGGAACTATTTATTCAAACGTTATACAGCTTTGATTAATGGCTAAATGTCGCCCTTAAATCTCAAAATCCCTTTAAAACACCCATCAACACACACAGTCCTGCCTTCCCCCCTTTGCCCAGTCAGGCCAGTCAGGGATACTGTCCTTTAGAAGAAAAAAGACCAGAAGTCCAGGGCTCAGCTGGGCAGGCCTCTCGCGGTTCCCAGCACCATCCACTGTGTTGCCGCAATCTCCAGTTCTTACTCAAAATCATGTGGCACCTTCTCCTGGCCCACTAGCAAGAGTCCTTTCTCCCTTTTTCTTCCCGCGTGGTCTTCCCATTGTTCCCCAGAATCTGCGTCCCCTTGTCTCTCCCGCAGGCCATGTCTCTCCTCTCTCAGTTACATTCTGTGTTAAAAGTTTTTCAGACCTTCCTGGTTAGCCTTGTTGAGATGCAAAATAACTGTCTTTGCATATGAGGTCTGAGGCTGTCCTCTTATTGACATGCAAAATGAGTGTCAATGGCCCTGCTCCACTCCAGGTAGGAAGCTGGCCTGCTATTGATACAGAGTAACTCTCAATGGCCCTGCTCCAGGTCTCCCATCCCCCAAGGTGGCCCGTCCTGGCACGGGAAGAATATATTTTTTCTTGGCCACCCCAAATCTGGACCCCGGTACAAATACCATTTCGGGGGTCCCTGGCTGTGCCCCGTCACAACTGGACTTACCCTCTCTCCACCCTCAATTCTCTCATCTATAAAATGGGCATTCACTTCTTTGTTCAACAAATATTTATTGAGAGCCTGTGTGCCAAACATTGTTCTAGGTGCTAGGGATTGAGCAGTGAACAAATGGTACCCGCTGCGCCTACCTCACAAGGTTGTTGTGAGGTTTACATAAGATGGTGTGTATAATATCACCTTGGCAACCAGGAAGGCTTATGCAAGTATAGGGTTTAAAGAAATCCTACTACCTCCTGTTTCTGGTCATAACACGGCCAAGGTCTCTGAGTAAGGAAGGGGAATACTTGAAAGGTTGTATGACAGGCAAAACACTCTTGCCACAAACATCTCGCCTTCACAGACTTATAACCATATCAGAGAACTTGAGAATTGTTCCATCCCTCTAGGCCTTGCCCTTCCCCCTATTCTCCTATCCTGCCCACCCCACGAGGTTACAAAAGTAACTTGTGCTCTTCCAATGTTGTGAAACTTTAAGAAAAGTTAAAAAAGAGAGGGAGAAGAAAGAAGGGGAGGTTAGGAGCCCTCTGAAGCAGTTGCATTGCCAGCTCCCTTTCCTTCCAGTGCCTTGCCTTGCAAGGATCACCTGTCCATATCCCAGTGTTTGAGA
The DNA here is from genome assembly GCF_021234165.1 of Pteronotus mesoamericanus. Lineage (NCBI taxonomy): Eukaryota > Metazoa > Chordata > Mammalia > Chiroptera > Mormoopidae > Pteronotus > Pteronotus mesoamericanus. Next base: position 3,131,922 of record NW_026555150.1, read on the forward strand.
AACTCACTGAGGTAACATTTGCTCCTGAACATTAGGGAGGGCACAGGAAGTTACAGGGTGTCTATAAATGCTCAATTCAGGCAAACAGAGGCCTGAAGTCACCTTTTTTTCATTTGTACCAGCTAGCAATGCCAGCTGAATCTTTATTAAAAGCAGACGTTTCAAAGAGGGCTAAATAATTCTAAAGAAAATGCATATTACAGTTTTTAACGATGGTCTCTTAACTAAAGGTACAATCCAGAGAAGAAATTGACCAAATTGTTAAGCAATAGAGTCCACAATAAAATTAGAGAAGGCAAAAATGAGCAAGAGGAAGGCATTTTTGTTTGAAACTCTGCCATCTCCCCTCTTCTTAGTGCCCTGTTCACAAGGCTGGCCTTCTCTAGCCCTTAAAAGGCACATTTTACAATGCCAAGAAATCCACTCTCCTTTTTGAGACATGAGTCCCCTAGTCAAATAAAATGACCCCTTGCACAAGGGTAACAAAAACCCTTACAATATCGGTTAACACCTCCATGAGGTCCAAGACTACTGATGGCAAAAAGGGGTAAAGGATGGACCTCTGAGGGAAAAAGATAGTGAAATCAGGGGAGAGGGGGGAGAGGCTGAGAACCCAAAGTCATATCTAGGGTAGTCTCGTACATACAGCGATGGAAATGGACAATATAGGCATAATGACAACAGTGACCAAAAAATAAATGAATTCATGAAGTTAGACCATCCCCCTGTGAGGAACAATGGAGTGCAAAGTACATAAAATGGTATTAAATCGTCTTCTCCTGACCTTTCCTTCATTATATCCTCTCAATACTCATTCAGAAACATTATATATTTAGGGGCATAGAGATGTCATAAATATCAATAGTCTCTGCATAAATTATGTAATATTTGTGTGCAAGCTGACAGTACAGTAATACCATTATCACCATTAGCAGATTATGTCTCTGTTGACAGTTATGCTTCCAATTTATTGGTCTGTTTTCTTATCTACACTGTCAACATATCTAAACATGCCTGTTAATCTTATCAAAATGAAAAATTATACTCATGCTCAGATCATGAAAAGAGATAGTCTCATTATTCTTTGTTCTTGTGCCACTATATTGAGCATATTGTGGTCAATTCTGGGGGCCATATTCTAGAAGGGACTTTGAAAATTAGAAAATATCTACAGAAGAGGAGGTAGATAACTGGAATTTGTGTCATATGAGTAACAGATGAAGGCCCTTAGAATGTTTAGCCTGCAAAAGAGATGACAGACAGGTGACATGGTGGTGGTACTCTTCAAGCTGTACATCATGTGGAAAAGACAGCATATTTATTTGGTATCATTTCAGAGGGCAGAATTAGGACCAGTGGGTGAAACTACCATATTAGCAATTATTAATTCTACAGGTACATAGTAAGAGTTTCCTACATGCCAGGCATTAAGCTAAACACTGTGAATGAGGAGCTCAGATTCCACTGGAGATGACAAAAAACAATATAATCAGTGCCTACAAAGGAGAAATGGAAGCAGAGAAGAAGAACTAACCAGTTCAAGCAAGAGGCAGAAGTTGGAGTAGAAGGGAGCGAAGCTCTCATGAAGGATACCAGCCCAACAAAAAGAACTTTTTATGGACTTGAACTGTCCCACTATGGAGTAGGCTACCTCGTGAGCCTCTTCTGAGCTAGGTAGTACCTCACCACACAGGCATTTGAGAAGAGAAGCTATTGCTGCATTGAGTAAGAGGCTGAACCAGATGGTTTTTAAGGTCTCATCTGTCTCTAAAAATCCATTATTCTACTAACTCCAACTGGATGTTCTATTGACCAAGTAGATATTCTAATTGAACTCTTAGGGAAGCAGAAAATTTCATTCTCCAGGCCTCCCCAACAGCAGTGTTCTGTTTAATGAGGATTTTGATGTATGTACTTCATCTGAACTATAAGACAAATTTAAAAAGATAATTTGCCACCCTACCTGTTTTCCCTCCTCCAACAAGATTTTTAAAATCCAAGTGAAATAATAATAACTTTTGTTGATAGTAGACCAGGGATGTCTAGAGACTCAAATATGCCAATAATCCTTGAATATATGATTTCCTCCATAAAATGAAGTAGTGATTCAATAAATATAAAACTGAATTAATTTATGATGTTATTAAATTCTCCCACTAAATAGATTAAGCTTTCTGTACTTTAAAATATGTAATATTTTTCAGTACTTCCTGTTTGCCAGGCACAGCTCTAAGTGAGATACATATATTAAGTCATATAATTTCTCCCAATAAATCTTTGAAGTAAGCACTTTAAAAAAAAAAATTATCCTATTTTATGGATGAGGAAACTGAAACATGTAAGGGCTAAGACAACTTATGCACCTAGCAAGTGGGATTCAAACCCAAGCAGTATGACTTCGTATTTTCAACCACTGCACCATACAGTTACCTTATACTTAACTGGGTCTACAGAGGAATACTTTTATCACAGTGACCACACCATTTCAAAAAGATGTGAGGTCTAAGTAGTGGGCTAAATGCGCTCACAAGTTACCTGACTCCACACACCAGTTTCACTAGACCAAATTCAAATTTTTACCTCAACAAAAAGGCAAATTTCTCCATATCACTGAACTTAATCATTTATTACAAGTAGTTGGAACAGTGACTGTTGAATTCATGAATGCTAGAGTTCTATTTTATCTACTGTTTTTGGATTAATTTCACCCCCTCTGTTCATATATTTCTCCTTTGGGATTTTATGTGTTAGTTATCTAGCAGTTCTAAGAGAATGTCTTGTGGCCTCTCTGTATAACCATTGTTTATTCCTTCTTAGGTACAAAATGGTGCTCCATGAGGTGAAATAAATGAGTCATAGCAGGTTGAAGAAAAATGAACTTGCTATTACACATTCTGCCCATAATTTTTTAAATTTCTCCCAGATGATTGTGCTAAGATTCAATCCCTTTTATTGCCTTCAGTATTTCAGCCAAATAAGACAGACAGAGAAGGGAGGAAGGCAGGAAAGAAGGAAGGAAGGAAGGAAGGAAGGAAGGAAGGAAGGAAGGAAGGAAGGAAGGAAGGAAAGGAGGGAGGGAGTCAGGGAGGGAGGGAGGGAGGGAGGGAGGGGAGGAGAAAAAAATGCTAGTGATTTTATTTCTTATTTTTGGTCTGAATGTTATACTGTCACTTAAATACTAGTTAGGAAGATAAATGTCTCATCTTAATTTTTCTCAATTATGAGCCATTTCTTTCTCCCTGTCCTAACTGCCTTCAGAATTCAGTCATCAACCAGGGCCCAATCATCTCTGCCACTAACTAACTTTGCATTTACTGCATTCATTAATATCTGCTGCATGTACACCAAATACATTTAAAGTGCACACTTCAAGCACTGCCATTTATTCTCCTAGAAATGCATCATTACCTGAAAGAATAAACTCGTTAATCTGTATCAGCAATCAAAGAGCTCAAGTAAATGATGAAGTAAATGAGTCCAAATTACAGTATACTTGGATCAGAATTCATGGACACATTTGCCCTTGGCTTATAAATTATCTTTGGAAGCAATGGCCTGTTTGTAAATAGTATAAGAGACAAATTGCTCTAACTCCCTCCCCTTGTCACTCAGGTTTGATTGGGCCAAGATGAAGAATACAAAATGCCTCTTTGTATGGGCATAAAGACATATCCACACCATAGTGTAGTCTATAATGACAAAAAAAAATGAAACTTACCTAAGAGTCCTTCACTAGGGAATTAGGAAAATAAATTATGGTCTATCCATCAAGTGAAATGCTATGCAGCCATTACAAAGGAGATAAGTTTATTCTCATAAAAGTATAAATGTATGCAAAGGAATGATAAAGACCAAATTCAGTATAGTGAATACCTTTGGCCTGGAGGAAGAAGTATGCAATTAGGGAGGGATACATACGCAGATTTCAACTAACTTCATAATGTTTTATTTTTTAAGTTTTGTGACAGGTACACAAATGTTCTTAACATTTTCGTATCTTACTGTGCATATGAATTATTTACTATTTTTTTTAATTCCTTGAGCAACTGACTAGGAAATTCTGGATGAAATAAAGTCATTGAAAATATATTTCATTGTGAAGTTTAGAAATTGTTTTCTGTGTCAGATGAGGATAACGTGACTTGAAATGACCATAAATGTCAATAGATGAGATTTTGACCTTAGAAGCCTTGATTATTAGGGAAAAATTTATTGGTGTGGATATCAGAGGAGCATAAGTGGCAAAAAAAATTATAAAGCATATGTCCTGATTGATTTAGCTGGCAATTAGGCCCAATGATATTTATTTTTTAAATTTAATCTCTATTGTATTTTTTCCATTACATTTAGTCCCCTACACCCTCCTCCCCACAGCAATCACCACATTATTGTCCATGTCCAGAGTCCCTTTTCCTTTTTGCTCACTCCCTCCACCCCCTAATCACCCCCACAGCTGTCATCTGCTCTCCATCTATGAATCTGTCTCTAATTTCCTTGTTTGTTCAGTTTCTTCATTAGATTCCACCTATGAGTGAAATCATATGGTGTTTGTCTTTCTCTGACTGGCTTATTGCACTTAGCATAATGTTCTCCAGGTCCATCCATACTGTTGAAAAGGGTAAAATTTTCTTCTTTTTCACGGCCAAGTAAATTCCATTGTATAAATAGCCTATATTTGTTTTATCCACTCATCTATTAATGGACACTTGGGGCCCAATGATCTTTAAAGTAACTTTAGCTCTACAGTTTTACAGTGCTATAAAACTAGTGCTGGTAGCCATTTTTCACCAACCTTCTGATATCTTTGACCGACAATCTAGTTATCACCTCAACAGGCCTAAGCTTCAGTTATTAAGCAAATATATCCTGAGTGCCTGCCATAAATCAAGCATTGTGCTGGCTGCCAAGAGGGCTACCAAAATGAATCAGGCATGGACTTTGTGCTGAAGAAGTAATGTGGGGAAGACAGACACATAGCCAACTCATCTTAATGCAATATAATAAGCTTTATAGCAAAGGTATAAGCAAAATGCTTTTGAAGGACAACCAAGAAAGCACATATGTAGGGGCAGAAGAGTGCCAGAAAAGATTTCACAGAAGACATGATTATTTGCTCTAGATCTTGTAGGATAAATAGGGATACATCAGGCAAAAACAAAATCATAACCAAAGGTACAAGATGTGAAAGTTTGTAGCATATTTCAGTGAACACTGAAGAGTAGTCCAGTATGAATGGATCATAGAAGAATGTAGCCAAGATCAAAGAGACTCATACAAAAGAAGTTGGATTTTGTCCTGCAGGTATTAGGGAACTATCAGAGAATTTTAAACAATAAAGTAGCTTATCAGATTTACACTTGGAAGGATCACCGGAAGGTAAATTGGAGAAATGAAACCAGTAGATCAGTTAGGACAATGGTAATGAGAACGGTAATGGAATGGTAATAAAACGACAGATCCTACAGGTATTTTTGTAGTAGAATAAACATGGCATAACAAGTAAAAACCAAACTTTGTAGCTTCGATGTGAGGTGCTTTACTGATAGAATTTAGGAGGAGAGCCAGGCTTTACAAATGTTTAGAAATGTTTAATCTGAAAGTGTGTATGGGACCATCAGGTGAAAATGTTTATCGGCAAGACTTGTTTACTTTCTCCCTAAACATATCTTGAATTCAACCTCTTCCCTCCAACTCCATTTCTCCCTGCCTAGTTCATGCCACAACCATCTCTCCCCTGGACAATTAGAAGAGTTACCTAACCAGCCTCCTTGTTTACACTCTGGCCCACCTTATTTGGTTCTCCATATGGCAGCTAGAATAATGCTTTAAAGTTTTAATTCAGATCTTATCACATCCTGCCTCAAAATCCTCCAATAGTTTCTTATCATACATAGAATAAATCCAAACTTTTTACCGTGACCTACAGGGCTCTACAAGATCCAGCCTCTGATTACTCTCCTAAGGTCATTTCTTACCCAACTTTTTTTTGCCCATTTGGCTACTGGCATATTGGCTTTTTTTCTTGTTCCCATCTCAGTGAACCATTTCAGTGACTCAGTGAGGGACTCAGTGAGGATCTGGTTGTCATAAACACAATGTGTAGTTTCCATGGTGATAGCTCTGAGAGGTCCAGCCCTCTGGAATTATTTGGGCAGGTCTAAGCAAGTATCTAAAAACCAAACCAACAAACAAACAAACAATACTTCTGGCCAAACTCCAGCAAATTCCAGAGAAAAGCAACTAAATAAACAATCAAAAAAGCAAAGTGAGGGCCAGGAAACCCCATAAAAGGACACTTGAAAATATGTCATATGGCCCTGGCTGGTGTGGCTCAGTAGATTCAATGCCAGCCTATGAACCTAAAGGTCACCAGTTCAATTCCCAGTCAGGGCACATGCCTGGGTTGCAGGCCAGGTCTCCAGTTGGGGATGTACAAGACTCAATAGATCGATGTATCTCTCCCTCTCTTTCTCCTTCCTTTCCCCTCTCCCTCTAAAAATAAATAAATAAAATCTTAAAAGAAAGAAAGAAAATATGGTATATGTTTATAATTCATACCATGCTATCTCACCTCTGGTCAAATATTACTTTAAAATTTCTCTAGGGTTTTCACTCCTCAGGACCTATCTCCCAAATGAATTGGAAGTCATGGAGTCATTGAAACCATGCTTCCTTTATATTCTCCAGAATATCTAATATAGAGCTATAAGCCTTTAGAACATGTTCTAAGGACCACCTGAATAGGGATGGAATTTAATGGAATTAAATTCAAAATTCAAAAGGGCAAAGATGAGGGAAACTTGACTTGGTAGAAAGAACCAACAGTTTTGGTTTAGCCTCATCCTGAGTTGACAAAGGGACACTATTCACTCTATTACATTCTTTATACCTCCAGTACAGTGCTTTAAAACTGTTGAAAGGACAGATTAAAGACTAAATATGTTCACGTAAACTCAAGCAGCATTGATAGAAAATAATGCTCCAGTGACAAAAAGCAGTTTTCATTTTCATTCTGTCTCTATTATATATCTGGAGTGTCATGTTTATTTCTAGAAACTTCAATATAAGAAACACTGCTCGTTAGAATGTACCTATGGAAGAGACCAAAATTGTGAAGGTTCTGGAAATAGTATTAGATATAGATAGAGCTAGCCTGATAAAGAGATGAGGAGGGGGCATAATAACAGCCTTGGAATACTTGAAGGACCATTATATAGAAGAAGGAACAGAACTGCTTTGCATAGCTCTAGCAGGTAATAATAAAGGGTGAGCATTACAGAGAATCAAATTTCAGTTCAGAATAATGAAGTGCTTTCTTACAATAATTATTGTCCCATGCTGGATGGAGTAGGCTGACTATAATGGTTGTCAACTCCCTCCAGTGGCCTTTTTGTTTTCCCCTCAGGCAGCTAAAGAATAATCACATAGCAGAATATTGTAGGGAAGATTTCTGCACTGACACAAAGATTGAACTAAGAAAGTGTTTTTCAAAGTAAATTGCAACCCATTAGTGGAGCCATGAAATCAATTTAGTGGGTCCTGATCAGCATTTTTGAGTAAATTAGAATAGATCATCATCACCAAGCCATTATTACATGAAATGTTAAAGGGACTTAAGAAAAAGAAGATCAAAACTATGAACATTAAAATGGCAACAAATTTACAACTCTCAACAACTAAATCTAAAAACACACGCTAAGCAAACAACTAGAACAGGAATAGGATCATAGATATGGAGATCATATGGAGGGTTAACAACTGGGAGGGGGAAGGAGGAGAATGGGGGAAAAGGTGCAGGGATCAAGAAGCATAATTGGTAGGTACAAAATAGACAATGGGGGTGTTAAGGACAGTATAGGAAATGGAGAAGCCAAAGAACTTACATGCATGACCCACGGACGTGAACTGAGGTAGGGCGGGGTATGATAGAGGGAGGGAGGGTACTGGGCAGAGAGGGGCAAAGGAGGAAAAATGGGACAACTGTAATAGTATAATCAATAAAATACATATTTTTAAAAAAAGAATAGAATAGAAAATATCAGAGAACATCACACAAGGAAAGGATGACTGTGGTTTTGAGAAATCTATTTTGGAAGCATGTTTACATGTATATGAATATGCTTATGGGGTTGCAGTATAACATGCTTTTCTTATTGTGGACTGCAATAAAAAATGTTTGAAAACCAGTGCACTGGGGCCTCTTCCAGTTTTAATATCTGGTAGCTCCTAAGAAGTTTTTTCTGTGTTGCAGAGGTCCAAAATTGCTGTCTATGAGAAAATGTGGTCTTACATGAAATCAGCAGAGCCATCTGTGTTTACCAAAACAACAGCAGACGGCGTGGCCCGAGTGCGGAAGTCCAAGGGGAAGTTTGCCTTCCTGCTGGAGTCAACCATGAATGAGTACATTGAGCAGAGAAAACCATGTGATACGATGAAAGTTGGTGGAAATCTGGATTCGAAAGGCTATGGTGTGGCAACCCCTAAAGGCTCAGCATTAAGGTGGGTGGAATAATATAACAATATCCGTGTTGTTATAGTATTCCACCTACCCTGATGCATTTTGTTGTCATTTTCTTTCTTGTGGATTTTGAGGTAACTTTTAAAAGTTTAAAATCTACAATATTCCATGGAGTTAAATAAGACGGTAAATTATGGTTTCACCTATTAATGCATCCATTTTTTTTAATGTTCTCTCTCTGTGTTGTCCTCTCTGACTGTTTGTTGCTGTTTTAATTTTACAGTTCAACGGCTTTTTCAATTTAAATGGTAAAAGCCAAGTTATGGTGCCATATGTGACGAATGTTAATTGCATGGATGTGGTGTTCTTGTTACTTTTTTTCTCAAAGACAATTTCCCCATCCCGCACACTTCAGTTTTGAGCAAATGTTATCCTCCATGCCACCTTCCAATATTTAACCCTGTATTTGCTGTACAGACATTTTTATAGCTCCACGTTCTGTGAAATTTAGCCAATTTGTCCTCTTGTGCTCCTTTTTATACGTTAACGATTTCCTAAGCATTTGTGCATTTTCTTACAAGTTATGTTTTATCGTTTCAAGAAATGCTGTTAACCTGGCAGTATTAAAACTGAATGAGCAAGGCCTCTTGGACAAATTGAAAAACAAATGGTGGTACGACAAAGGAGAGTGCGGCAGCGGGGGCGGTGACTCCAAGGTCAGCCTCAATGTCACCACAACCGGGTACCCTTAGTGACGAGTAATCGGCAAGACTGTTATCTTATTATTGAGGAGAGAGCACAACACTCACACATAAAGTGGAATGACCAGGTTATTCCCCTGCCTGGCAGCTTTGGGAACCGGAAAGACTTCAGGGCACTGCCCGCATTTTTGATCTAACTTGGGTCCCTTCTTAAACTCCCAGACAGAGGCTCCCTATCCGCGTAGCCCTTCACTTTCCTCACACACCAAACCGGTTGCCTTATGAAGGCCATGGTGTGAATTTCACTGCCCTAGCCTTTGGAGAGTCCAAGGCTTTCCTTAAGACTACCCCCGACTGCCTTAGCTGAGCAGTGTGAGAAATCAAATGCATATATTAAAAAGTTCAGGTTACAGCCTTTTCTTTTCCCTCGAAGGCATGATGTTGCTCACAGAGGTTGGTTGGTTATTAGAGCTGGCTTCTTCAATTAAGTGTTTGATTGATGAGATGTTGTTCTCCATATGTGATGGCCTATTTAAGCTGGCCCCATTTAACTTGAAAGCCAAAGTACAAGCTCGGTTTCAAGTTAAATGGGGTCTTTCTTCAATAGGCCACTTCATATATAGACTTTGCAAATACATTTTGTATATTTAAACAATTGCGTCGCCTAACTGTGATACTCTGTGTATATGAATTCCTGATTTGGCTTCCTTAGCCATGTTCTTGGTTCAGGTAGGTCAAATTGTTATCCAGGTGGCCATCATCAGAAAACCCGTCTTACCTGGCATTCCTTTGGCTCCTTAATGCTCTTTGGGGCTAGTAAGAATGAATAGCCTTCCTCCAAGCAACAAGAAATGGAGACAAGCTCAGAAGCCATGATACCAAATGATAGAAGAACACATTGGGTAAGTACAGGAGAGGACCTGAAAACAGAATCCTCCATGGCCCAAAGGGCAACAGAATTATATTGAAGCATGTAATATCGGCTCTTGTACAACCCGGAATCCATGGGCATCTTAAGGTGAAGAACAGTGTTTCCCAACCACAGGCCAAAAGACAGGCAAGCCAAAACTTTTCTCCTTCAGAGACAATGGTTACATTTCTGCTCTTCTCTTTCCCTCTCTATTCCTCAGGATCCTGACAGAAAAGTTAGTTTGCCAGAATACAGTATAATATGGGTTTAGAAACACTAATACAGATCGCTTCCAAAGACATAAATTTCAGAATAACTTTCTTCAGCCCTAGCTGGTATGGCTCAGTGGATTGAGCACCAGCCTGCAAGCCAAAGGGTCGTCGGTTATACATCAGGGCAGATGCCTGGGTTGCAGGCCAGATTCCCAGTTGGGGGCACGTAAGAGGCAACCACACATCGATGTTTCTCTCCCTCTCTTTCTCCCTCCCTTCCCCTCTCTCTAAAAATAAATAAATAAGGTTTTAAAAAAACAAAAAAAAGAATAACTTTCTTCAGCACAGAATCTTACCAGGCATTGGTGAGATCTTCTATTGTGAAACCTTGATTAATCAGAACTCATATAACCAGCACCCCAATTAGCTGAATTTAGTGCTCCCTCAGTACTCCACATTGATGAGAAAGCAACAATAGTACTAAAAGAGAAGACTGCGAGGAACTGATTTTTTTTAAATCACTTGCCAAGAGATAACATGTGATTAGATTACATTCAGCTCACTCCTATATCTTCTCTCCATCTGGATTGCCCCTCAAACATGAGGCTGCTTCCCTGAGGAAAGAAAGTGGATACAAGCATTTTGAGGAAAAAGAACGTTATTAGCCAAGAATGAAACAAAATGAGTACTCTTATTGAAAATTCCATTCATCCTTTATGGATTCCAATTAATCAAGGTTTTACTATGTGTCAAAAAGCAGTAGCTTCCTTTCTCATTTATGTAAACTAATGACATTGTCCGTTTAGCCAAGCTTTTGACCCATTTGAGTTTTGGAACGGCTAGCCTGATGCCTAGAGTATTAAGCACCTTCTTCCTGGTCTTTTCTTGTGTAAATAGCAGGCCAAGGAGAACCTAATTGTATCACTGAAGTGAGAGTTCTGGAATGAAAATTGAGCTGGATTGCACACACTGCTCCGAGGAATTCATCATTCATATTCAGCATGGTTAAAAAGGAGCTGTGGACTGTATCAAGATGACTCTAAAACATCCACATGATGCCAAGTGCCCAGAAGTTTTCAAATAACCAAATGTTTGATGTTACATTAAAAAAAAGTCTCCACACATTTGGCTGAATTTTCACATTTTACCCAGATGTTTTGGTATCATGAAGACCCATAAAACTTTAGACCAGCTATTTACTAATTACAACCAGCGAGCAACTTTTTTTTTTCTCAGCTGATACCACTGCAGTTATCAAGTAACTTAATCACCAACCCACGATTTCCAGATATTATGATTTTTGATATATAAATAGAAAAACATTTCAGTAGATCTTAAGTGTTTTCAACTTCTTTGACCATAGTGCTACCTTCCAGGTATCCTTCAAATCACTTTTTCCAGTCATTTCAGCAGCCAACTTTTTGAAATAAGTCAACTGTTTTCTCAACTATGAATAATAGTATGATCAGTGCTGCATATCCAATGATTGCTTATTCCATTTCTGGATTATCAAGGAGCTTGCCTTTATCTTCTTCCTTCTTGCTACGTGCTGTTTTCTGAGATTGAGCGAGAGAAGGGGCAAGAGATGAACTTGATTCTGTTTTACCACTATTTAGTGGTGATGGCAAAAACAAATCGACGGAGAAGAAGGTAGAAAAGGCAGTGAAACCTCATTAATTTGGAGCCCTCTAATTTATAATCTGTCATAAACTGGACAGGGACCATTCTACAATCTAACTTTATATTATCAGGGATGCAGCCAAGAGAGGTTTGTTAAGCAAATGAAGGGTTTGGACTAGATTGTCAATTGAATTTTTCCTTAAGAGAACAAACCTTCTACAAATGTTGGAAGCATTTATTAGATAGAATAATATTACAAATGTATCTGCTAAAGAAGTGCTCCCAAAAACCTCCACTAAGGCAATGTTTTATAGTGAGTTTGAATTACAAAATAGACTTAAAGTAATAAAACCCTCTTTCTTCAAACGGATTTTGTAACTCAGGACTCTTTCATTTAGACAACACTTCCCCTCTGTTAGTCCAAATCAATGAGGTTTAACTGCATTAGTAAAATGGCTTGAGAATTTTACTTCTTTATTGCATCCTATCCCCAGTTAACCTGACAACTGACAAATACACCATTATCTCATAGAGAAAGTAAAACCCAGAGATGGTGGTGACTTTGAGAAGGTCACACAGCTAATGCTGTCACAAATCTCAATGGACTTTCAGGGTCATCTCTTGTGATAATATGGCAGATAGCAATTTATCACATCTAACCCCCCAATGAGCAATGTGAATCTGATTGCATGTGATATATTTCCATAAGAATCAGGTTCATTCGCAACTACCTTGGTTATAAGGCAAATGGCATATTTAAGCCATTCTAGCCATCAGTACTGATTACTAACAATGACAGTAATCACTAAGACTGACATTTATAAGTGCTTTTACATTCTCAGAAACACTTCTGCACCTAGTATCTCTAAAGCCAGTAAAGGGGGGAAAAACCTATACTACTTATCTCTTTGTCTCCTGCAAACTTTAAGTAATGATAAATTGGTAATTATGTTACATTGTTGACTCTTTTCCCCTGGCATGAGACATTATACATTCTAAACCCATTCTCAAAAAGTTGCTATTCTGTGGAGGGAACCAGCAACTTTTCAGGCTGTTTTAAATATGCATATGCTTAGACTAATGAAATAGATATTTCTTTTCTTTTCTTTCCTTTTCTGAACACAAGGAATTAATACAAGGTCAGTCACTGAATTAGGCCCTGAACCAGACCTACAGGCTAGAACTAAAATACCTCTTGGTTATACCAATTTTCTAAACCTGCGCTAATAGGGCCCGAACAAATCAGACTCGATCCTTCCTTGACGGATTCTAAATGCACAGGCAAAGGTCATGGAAATTAGAGCTGTGGTTTGGGACTTTTTAACCTGCAAATCACCCTTTTGTGTTAGTGCTTTATTACAGTATGTGTGCAAATGTGGTAACTAGCCAGTAGTTTGTTTCAGCGATAAGCCCAGATCACCGGGTGTTTGTGACACAACCAATGAAAGTCCATCACTATAAATCACAGCAGAATAGGGATTTAGCTGCTGAATTACCACAGAAACAGGTCAGCCTCCCTCTATAGCTGCTTGTCACCTCAAATTTACAAATTCTCCTGAAAGAAGCACCACCACTCTTCATTATCTGATTCTTGGGTAAAGGGCATCAGTTTAGCTCTCCTGTGTAGCCCTACCTCACTAGAGGGAGTCTGATCAGCAAAACAAGCTATTTGTGACTGAGGTGACAAGGCACTACAAACCCTGCCCCACCTCACCCTAGAATTGCCCTGACTTTCATTTCATCTAGGGATTTAAACAGACTTTTAGTATCCACATTTTCTAAGATGAAAATCAGCATACTTTGTGTGCTTTGCGAAACATTGGAACACTATGTTTAAGTGGGACCATTCTGAACCCTCTGGCGCAATTAGAATTGTACCATAGGTGCCTTAACTTCTAAGGCATGCAGAGGAGTAAGAGATGAGAATGGAATATGCAATTAAACTTTCATTAATTAAATAAATGGTTGGGTGATCTTTATGATTTACAGACTATTGATAAAGAAAGGCAGTTTTTTTAATCTCCAAATATAAATATAAGGACTAGATTATAATAGTCAACATAATACTAGTAAAGAACTTAGGGAACTTGTTTTAATAAATGCCAAATATGGCTTGCAATTGAAATTATCAATAGGTGTGTTTCCTTTCTCATGGGTGCTTTTTCAAAAGTACCTAAAAACAGTTTGTTCTCTTAAGAAATTCAAACATGATTCTCCTTCCCATCACTAGAAACCTTTTTTTTTAATCCCATACATTTGCTTAGCAAGTCTTCTACTCAAAGACAGTGAAAAGAAGTTATATTTCAGGATTGCCCATTTCCAAATACCCTCTACTTCCTATTCAGTTTTACATAGGTAAACAAAGTGATACTGTGTTTCTCATATGTACAAGTGAGATCCTCAGTTTTATGTGTATTTCTCTTCTTCCATGTATGCCTACAATTCTCCTCTCCTATGCCACCGTCTCTTAACCACTTCTCTTCCGCACCCAGAAGCCTTTGACATTCTTGGGCCTTGAATAATGGATGTAAATCTGCATCTGCCTTTTACCTCCAACAAGATGGACCTTTTATTGGCAGGAGCCATTCCTAAAGGTAGACATTTTGGATGCCCAGGGTTAAGATGGATCCCAATGACTCTTTATTGACACTGTTATGTGTGTAGGCAAGAACCATTACAGATCGATGACATTTCCTGGGTCTTAGAAGAAGTTCCTGTGAATCACCGACACTGGTTTGGAATTGAAGAGTAGGGTGAGTATATTATGCTCTTCGTTGGTTTGCATGTCTCTGTGCTGGTGCTGCCTCCTGGAAGTATGAAGAACCTGACAGTTTTCTTTTCTGGTAGTGACTAAATTTGCTCCTTGAACTTACTCAGGTCTTTCTGCCAAGAGCCAACCCTCATTTTCTCTCAAGTGGCTACTTCAAGCAAGGGACCTCTTTGCCTTAAGAACTGAATGAGTCCAGTGACTGCCAAAGCCATCCATTTTGCCAGATGGTGTTAAAGAATAAATTCTACCACCGGAAAAAAATTGTAATCTAAAAAGAAAATGTTTTTTATAAATTAACCCATTCTAGTGATGTCTTAATTTTTAAATTGACTGTTTACTGTGTGGCCTTACCATGGTTCCTATTATTAAGACATAATTATTTGCCTTTGGTGTGATCCTGATAACTTGAATGTGTTTCTTATTGACAAATAATGACCAAGTGTCCAACACCAAAGCTACAGAAAGAGCAGCAAGAGTAAAAGGCCTGAAGGTAAGCATGCTGTTATATAATTGTCAAGAGGAAAGACATCGTTGGCAGTAGCAGTGAAACGGTGTATGTCTATGCCCTTTCTGCCCCTCTAAGACCAAATCCATTGGTTTCCTTTCATTTGGAGGGGAGGTTATGAAACCACACTCCCTGAAAAGTACAACAGCGCATGGAAAAGAAACATTAAAAGATCGATACTCTTTAATTACCTTTAATGAGGGTGGGAACTGAGGTTGGTGGAGCAGGGTGGGGGGCAGATTTATTTTATGGAGGACAAGTGAAATCCATTCTCTTTTGACTTTCTAGAGAGCGGTATAGCATTTGGCCCTTGGCACATGAGGCAAATCCTTATTGGTCAGAAGTGGCAAAAGTGTGGTCCAAGTCTAGATTCACCTTAAAACGCAATTTCATCTGCCCTTGAAGCAGATGTTTCTCAAAATACAGACATAAGGCGATAGCATACTTTACATTTTTAAAAAAATAGAAAGAGATCAAATGAGAGGGAGAGACTGACTTTGCTGGTGTGTCCTATCTAGCATCACTGCTGGAAATGCAGATAAGTGAATGCTAGAATGCTTGCTAGAAGAGGATGGTATGTGCCCTGGCATGGCAACCAGCTTTCTGATCTTATAGATAGACTCCATTTGTTGCAGACTAGTGCAATGTAAGCTAAACTAATTATTTTTCTGTGGGTTTTGGTCAAGGGAAGGCTATTGGGGAGGGGGGAAGAGGATGCTCACATCAAATTAAACTCTCAATACTTTGCCTAAAGTCAAGGGAACGAACTAGATGTCTTCGGAAATACTTGTGATGTCGGTTTCTGGTATAGATCAGTTTTTGTCTGTCTACTCAGTCTGTGCGTCTCTTTCTCAGTGCCATTGGGTTATTTAAAGAAAACACACTTATACATAATAAAACCCAACCAAATTTGATAGTTTGAATTTTTAATGGATTCTAAAACCACATTTTCAAGTGAATCATAACAATTATGTGTTTGGGAAGGTATCTGCAGCCACATTTTAGCCAAAATTGGCTTCTCCACAGGCTTAGTATATTCCCTGAGCTCCTTCTCTCTGTGGGGGACAAATTGAATAAGAAGACTTCTCAGGCAAAATGGGTTATGTGAGGTAGTCCACAACCAATAATGGTTTTGGATTCCTGTTCTAGAGGGAGAGTTTGGACAAAGGCCCAGTTTGGCCAAAATCCATCAGTGAAATTCACAACTTGTAGAATCAAAGGGTCTATCACTTTGAATTTGAGAGGTTATCACTTGTAAAGGGACTGGTTTTACCCACATATGTACAAGTGACTTCTGAGGTTGCTTTCCTCTAGCATAGATGCTCATTAATAGATTTCAATCACTAGCATTCTCAGGCCCTTAGTAAAATGAGTCACAACTTTCAAGTCTTAATGTTACATGCATGCATTATTGAATTTGCTCTTTGCACTTATATTAAATTATGATCTCATTAGCAAGGAGTTAAATAGGTTTGAGCTACATTTGTGAACTACATAGATATAAATTACTGTCTCAGAGGGAGCTTCAGCAGCTAAGCAGTCTCTGCAAATTATTGTAGCTGCCCTTGTGAAATGCGGGTTGCATGGGTGGCCAGAGCCCAGTAATGCCAATAGTTCTATGTGTCTGTTCCCCAGTTCTGGAGAAAGCTCAAGCCTTCTCCAAGGGTAGAAGGATTGAAATAACTTAAATCCTCATTCTCTGAGAAACTTTTATCCAGAAACCCCTGTGAAAAAAAATGGGTAGAGATTTTATTTTTTTTTTAAAGGGCTCCAGATGCTAGTATAGTCCAGGGCCTATTTTGAAATGTCACAGACTCCAGCAGCTACTATATGGAGATATAAATTATTTCACTACACATATCTCAAGGTAAGCTACAGAAAAGAATATAAAGGACCTTAGAGTAAATTTTTTTATCCAACAGAGACTCTTCTCTGCTTGGTCATCAATTGGCTTCAACTTAATTCAAGACCTACATGGACAGAGAGATGTATAGCTGTCTATCTGTATAGTAGGTCCTCAAATAACGTTGTTTCATTCAACATCATTTCATTATAACAATGAGATGCTGTAGGAACTTAACTTTTGTTTATATGAATTAGCCTTTGGTAGTATTGATTTTATTATACATCATTTTGCTTAAAGTCACAGAACCTATCAACAACATTTTAAGGGAGGACTTACTGTACATGCCTGTGATTTCCTGAGTGATCCTAGGAGCTCTCAAGGAAAGGCTAGAAAAGCAAGTAAGCTATTGGGAAAGGTGAGTTGTCACCATGAAAACCTAGTATATCTTTATTTAAAAATCTAGAGAGGGGATGGCTGTCTTCCCTCTGCTGGGTGAAAAATAATTCTAAGTTGTTTTTTTAAAAAATCACCAGGTACCAAGCAGCAAATATTAGTACTTTGGAATCAGGTTTGGATGAGTCAGAGTGAGGGGAGGGCTTCCAGCTTAGGTTGTGATAAGTTTCCATTTTCATTACCCAGATATTGGGTTGTTAGAGCAGGTTTCTAATTAGCTATGCAAATACACCGTCCTTGCTCATGTATTTATTTTATTTATTTCTGGCCTTCTTGTCTTTCTCCATAACCTACATATTTACACATATATGTATCCCTCCTAAGGGCTTTGTTGAAGAACTTCTGGCATCATAAATTAAGCAGACATTTGCTTTTTAGGTGTCCCTGCTCAGAAAGGAGAAGTGAAGCCATCTAGGGCAGAATATATCCCATAGTCTCTTGGGATCCTATATTTTTCAGGTCCAGAGCCATATCCATAGTACAAATTTTTATGTCAGCCCTGCCAGGATCATCGTTTATAAAAATCAACTTGGTTGTTACCGTGATTCACAAGGCCATTTTTTCTTCTTTTCCACTATGAAGAAACTCAGCACCCTGACACCACTCTCTCCACATTTCTTTGTTCGTAAGAAATAATCCAGTGTGGCTCCATCTACCCATTTTGAGTATGTCCTAACACTAAAATTGGAAAATAAATTGGACAGTTCTTTTGAAGTACATATATCAAAAATTTTAGTTACTTTTAAAAAATAAGCAGTTTCTACTTTCATAGGAAAAAGTGGTCTGCTTATTATACATAAGGTTGGCCATGACTAAGATAACATTGAACTCTGGAATGGCTGCTTGGTACAACCCAGGAGCAAGCTGGGAACCTAGACAACCGCCGCCTGGGGTCAGATGCCTTGGATTAGTGAGCACAGTCCTTTGTAGCTGAGTTATTGCCAGGTGTGGATGAGAGAGATAAGCCAAAATTTGAAACAGCCAGTTATGTTTTCTTTAAAAATCGAACTCATTTTTAAAGCATGATTACCCCTGTTTTTAAAAAATAGACACCATTTCATGTCTGTCCCCCACACTCAGAAATCATCATCCTGTCACAGGTCAGCGGTACCTTCCCATACTTTTAAATGGCTAATTTACATTTACCTTTACCCTCTCCATCTGATCAACAATCCATGTACGTGTTTGTGACTTAAGTTAAGTAAACCACTTTATTCTTAGGGGAATTTTACAGTCTTTGCCACCCTGAACATTTTTTAAACAAAATGGAGCAAAGAGTTGGAGTTTATAAACAGTTCTTTGTTTCATTTCCCATTTCCTAAGAACCTGTGTATTTTAACAAAAAATGTTGCTTCAACTTCAAAGTATGCAGTTCTCATGGGGGAATTTTAGGTAAAAATAACAAAAATATTCCTGGACAGAAAGACATTCCCAGACCCCCTGAAATTATATCACAAAGCTCTCCTGTTCTATCTCTAAGCCTGCCACCCATGCCCTTGTCTTAGGAGGGTTCTCCTCAGTAAAAAGTTCATAGCAAGCCCTTCAGAGGAAAGAATGCCTAATTTCCATGAGAGGAATCTGACCTACTTTGTTTAATTCTTTCTGTTCTCTACTGAGGTGAGTACAATCAATATTTCTGACTTATATTTCTCTTAGGTACCAGTTAAGGACCTGCAGTAATTGCTCTGAAACATTACCCTGGAGACATATTGCTACAGCACAGTGACAGGCCCCAGCTGCAAGATATGCCCTTGCTAGGTTGAGAGTTATCTGGAGTGCAGTGGTCCCTCAAGAAAAAAATGTATTATGTACATCCAAGCCCGAAGAACAAAAATAAGGAGAACTGCTACCATTGTGTGTGTTCTATTGGAGAATGCACAGTATGGAGTTGGATGTATATTAATTTGCCTTCTGGCCCGCCCCATAGTTTTCTGTGCAGGCTTGAGCAGATCACTTAACCTATCTGTACTTCAATTCCTTTACTTGAAAAGTAGAGACCATAAATTTGCCTTCTTAGAATGATCATTAAGATTGACCAATAGTAATAGTTATTATAATAATTATATGAAGTACTAGGTTGAAAAACAAAATGCTAAAACAGATTTATCTATTCAACATATATTTATGGAGAGAGCTATTATTCTAAGTGGGGATACAAATACATAAACCATGGTCCTTGCCCTTGAAAAGTACATAGTGTAGTGGGAGTTACAAGAGATGGGCATAGATAGTTAGGCAAGGAGCAAGATGAGGGAAGGGAGAGGAAATATTGGAGCAGGGAGCAAAAACAGCTTCACGAAAAAAGTGATTAAAATGACCGAATGCCCATCTAATTCCACTTCCTTTGAAATACCAAATTGTGTGTGTGTGTGTGTGTGTGTGTGTGTGTGTGTGTGTGTGTTTTGGGGAAAGGGTATTAATAGATTTGGTTGATTTGAACTGGGCTAAGCAGTACATCCAGTAAGGTACAGTAAGAGAGAAAATTATGGCAGTTTTTCTCTGCTATCTTGGGAATACATTCCACCCCACAGCAACATACTGCTGTAGGAGATTTGGCCCTTAAAGTAGATTTTTTTTCTTGGCAGCTATCCTAAACTTTTTAAATGGTATTATCTGTGATTTCTCATTACAGCCTTTATGCTCCTGACTGTGCTGCTGCTTGAAATGTTTGTTTTTCTCCTTCATTTTTATTTAGAAGTTCCCAAATGTACATTGGTTCTCTGCCAGATTTCATAAGCCCTGTGATTTTTTTCCAATCAGACTAAACTTCCAGAGTATATCATTTGTCTGATTTCTCTCAAGTTTGGGGGCTTTAATGAGGCCTGGATGCTCTAAGGCAGGGTTTCTCAGCCTCAGCACTATTGACACTTGGAGCTCAGTTGTGAGGGGGCTGTCTTGTCCATAGTAGGGCGTTTAGCAGCATACCAGGCCTCTACCTTCGAGATGTCCGTAGCATCCCTTCACCCACTTGTGACAGTGAAAAATGACTCTAGACATTGCCAAATATCCTCTGGAGGACAAAATGATCCCAAACTGAGAATCACTGCTCTAAGATAACCTCCTGTAATGTGGAGGCCATGAGAGTGGAGAGCAGTTACCAGACATTCTGTCAAAACCCCTGGATGGGCTAAGGCAGAGATAGGTCATTTATCAAAACTAAGATGCTAAATTCCCAACATACTAAGCCTATGCATGGTAGCAGCCTAGAATAGGCCTGGCACAGGAAAAGCCTTCTCTCCTCCAAAACCAGTGCTTCTCAAAATTGTGTGTTCCAGAATTCTGTTACACACTTAAAAATTATAGGGAATCCCCCAAATCTTGTTTATCTATTAATATTTTGCATATCCAAAATTAAAATAGGAGAATTTTAAAAGAGCATATTCATTGATTCAGCATTAAAATAATAAACCTAATATTTTAACATAATGTACTTTTATAAAAAATAATTACAGTTTTCCAAAACAAAAATAAATTAGCAAAAAGTGACATTGTCCTATGTTCTTGCAACTCTCTTCCATGTCTGACTTAATATAAGAGAACAGGACTGTCATTTCCACTGGTTTATTCAATCTGTGGTGATAGCACATGTCATATAACTTCCAGGAAACTCCACTCTATATCATTAGGGAATAAGAGTGAGAAGGGCAAAGATGTCTTAATATTATTATAAAAATAGTTTTGACTTCATAAACCCTTTGATGAAAAGGTTTCAGAGATCCTCCAGGGATTCCTGGGCCACGCTTTGAGAACCACTGCCCTAAACTAACATGTCACACTTTTATCAACCTAGATCATTTAAGAGTTGACAAACTTCTTTAAAACCCAAGAGCTCCAGGGAGAGATCTTTATTTGGACCTTAGGTGTAAGTGCCTTTAACAGACTGCTCTGTTCCCAAGATATAGTAAGGGGAGCTGTACTGAAGAAATTGAATGAAGTAATTTGAAGAACATAGTACCTTGAGTGAGGAGAGAGGCTATTAAGGGCTTAAAGAGCAGTCTGAGTATGCTGGTCCCTCTGTAATTAGAAAAGAGGAAGTACAGAACAGGGGAAGGAAGTGCTTTGTATTTTTTCCTGTGGTCCTGATGGAATGGGCCACGCATATGCCATCGGAGAGCATCTCCCCTGCAATCTGAGCCTAGGTGCCAGTGCCCAGCTTAAGGCATATAGCATTGGGGGACACATGATCATGATCAAACAAAAAAAAAATAATAGGGAGAAGGAAAGAGAGAAGGGAGCCAGACAGTAGGGATTAGGTCAGGGCCAGAGATGGCCTGTCTGTCCTTTAAAAGTCTAAGACTTAACTTTCACTGCCTATAATATCTTAAAGAGGCTCAAAGTTTTGAGTATATTTTGTTTCTTTGCGTTCTAAGCATCTATGGTTGGCATTTGAGAAGCCTAAGGCTGTGAGTATTGACTGAAGGAATTTGCTTAAAGTAAAGAAGGACCTCAATTTCCTTGCGAGATACTAAATGCAGATGTTCTGGCTGCCAAGTCCTACACTAACTGAGAAAGTGTCACCTCCCTGACACTAAAAGTTTATAGTTTTTCAAATCTCAAGTACTGTGAAATTGCATATTATTTTTAAATGATGATAGATTTCTTAAAATATCTCAGGCTGATGTGCTCCCTCTGCTCTCAACAGCAAAATGGGGAAGAAAGGGAATAGGTTTGGGGGACTTAGTCTGATAGAGGTCGGATCACTACGACTACAGGAAATCTTGTCAGTGACAGATATGTTGGTGTGCCCAACTTATCCAAAAGAAGCTAAGAAAACCTATGGCATGCTCATAGTTATATCAATGTGTCTGCTTTCCTCCTTGTAAATTAGTGGCATTCAAACTAATATGCACTGGTATTGGGAATATTGTTCCCATGAATCTGAACACACAGTAGTTGATTGCCTAGTAATAAAATTATGCCATCCTCTATATATAATGCATTAATTGTCTAAAGTTATTCGAGATACTTTATTTAAAATTCATTAGCTCTAGAAAGCCACCAGGGTAAAGGTCATTATTCCCATTTTATAGCTAAAGAAATTTCTAAGAGAGAAAAATCTTTATCCTAGGAACAGTAGAGTCTCTTGCACTTTGCCCAGTGGCTCCAACTGCATTCCTTATGCTTTAAGGTGTGGAAGACTAAGGAGCCGTGGCCCAGCCTCCTGGGGAAGTATTACCCTGTCAGTTAAGGAAGACTTATCTTCCCAGAACAGCTGACTTAAACTGTTCCTCTAGAGTGCTACCCACAGTAACAAAATCAATTTGCCGTTTTAGGTCATGCCATATTAATAATCTAGTTGTAAACAATCCAGTCCATCCTCCAGTGACCTGAGTTGATCATAGACATAGGACCATCTCAGCTATACAGCCAGTCAGTAACTCAAAGATAATCCATAGGCCAGTTCTCCCACTGTTGAAAGTATTCTTCTTATCCAAAATGCACAGGTCCACATTATACTTTATCTCTAAAACCAGGATGTGTGTAGGGATTCAGTTTGTAGAGTGAAGACATGTACGGAATGCAATTCTTTCTGAGGTCATTTTCAGCTGGGCAACATATTTGTGTAATAAAAGATAATCAATCAGAAGACATGTTATTCACGCAGAATCTTTTATTTCTGTTCGGATTCATCCTTTTGTCTCGTTTCACATATGAAGTGCTTCCCAATCTGGCTCAGTCCCCTTCCCCATTCCTCCATAGAACTTGCTTTCTGTCTGGAAGTACAACAAGACACCCAGTTAGATCAAACCTAACACATCTCCAACACAAAGCTACTACAAGCTGCCGCCGACGATTGTCACTTGAGGGGAGACCCTCCTCACCACACACAGCCTATGTGAGGAGTGCCTTTTTTTCTATCCTCATTATTTAACAGTGTGTGCCGATTACTCAAAGCGATATGGGCAGGCCCTGGTAAATATAGCGTTGCTGTAGTGTTAACTTTTTATAAGGTAATGCTCAGGTTGCCTGCAGTGTCTAAAATTACTCTGTGGCCAGGGCCCCCTGCTTTATCGCTTTCTATAGTTTTAAAGTAGTTTGAAGCTTGAATAACATAAAATAACATAATATAATGTTATTTATGTTATTTCCCACGTGAAGAACGCCTGTAAACCTTGCAGTATTGAAACTCAGTGAACAAGGCATCTTAGACAAGCTGAAAAACAAATGGTGGTACGATAAGGGGGAATGTGGAGCCAAGGACTCCGGGAGTAAGGTCAGTCGCTGAAGGTCTTTTTGTACTGATTAGCAATCACATTTTGAACCACTGTTTATTTTCTACCCTAAAACGGCTTTCCTTCCCAACACACACTCCTTGACACAGTGGGACCCCTTTATAACACCAGTGTTAAAGGAATAATGCAAACACCGGCCTCAGAGGCCTGCCATGTGACATCAACCATTGACTCTAGAGAGCTATTGTTATGATTAGGGGACTCAATCTGGCCCACTGCATTTCCAAAGCTGTAACATAAGTAGCTGTGTTATAAAGGGGTTTTACTGTATTTCACATTTCCAAAGTTCAGAGAGAAAACATAACAATAACAGCCAAAAAAAGAAAAAAAGAGAGAGAAAGATCCAGTCTTGACAGTACTTTTTCTTAACCTCTTACAGTATCAGAGACTTTGTAGTCATAAATACCTTTGGTTATTAATGTATTATGTCAATCCCATCTGAAAACAGTCACAGAAATAAATAACAAAGACTGGTCTCTGTAAGCAGAATGATTAGCCTCCTCCCAGCTGCTGTTGTATTGAGTTCAGCATCTATTTGGATCTTGAATCTCATTAAGCCTGTCACACTTGTCTCTTCCAAAGGTGTCATTTGAATCTCTGTACATAATACCTTTTAAATTTAGTCGCATGCTCCTTAAGGGTATACATTGTCAGGATGACATCACATTGATAAGCATGAAACACTCTTCCCTGCCTCCTTCCTGCCCCCCTTTGTTCCCCTAAGAAAGTTATTTTTAGTTTCGATTTTTGCCTTTCCTTTATTTGAACTAATATTGTGGTATCAGTTAATTCATCTCATGAAATGCCACTCATTTTCCCTGTGCAGTGAACCATTTTGCTACTGGTTTTCTACATCCCGCAACAGGGAATT
Source organism: Pteronotus mesoamericanus (assembly GCF_021234165.1). Taxonomy (NCBI): domain Eukaryota; kingdom Metazoa; phylum Chordata; class Mammalia; order Chiroptera; family Mormoopidae; genus Pteronotus; species Pteronotus mesoamericanus. The sequence goes on from NW_026555150.1 coordinate 3,156,501, forward strand.
CTGTGACACTTAAGTACATGGAACTTGAAACTGTTCTTGCTGCTACAACCTACACAGGTTATGTCAAAGGATGCTTTTCCCCCATCACATACCACATACATATAAAAGTCTCATGGCAGAGGGACAGTTACCAGAAATCGGTCCATTTCCTAATGAACTGTGGAACATCCTTGGAGATAGCTTCACCAGCTTTTTAAAGAAATGATCTCCTGTTCCATAAGTGACAAATTCTTACCACTTGTCTAGCTGTTATTCATCCTAGAAGAATGACTATTTGCAAGGTTGTTGTAGACATGAGGCATACACTTAATCCCTTCCCAACCGTGTGATCCAATTCCAACTGGCCTTTTCATTAAGGTCAGTAAGTATAGGGCAGGCTCTATGAAAACAGAATCAAGACAAGGCCATATTGTTTTTATATCATTTAATTCTTTAAATGATACCAAGACTAGCTGAGCCACAGAGCGTTGAGTGTCAGCAATGGCTATCATCTGCTCACTGTGTTATCATTGGAATAAGATTCTCAATTCACTGACTTACCAGTTTGGGTATTCCATTCATTTACATTCAGCAGCAAAATGGTTACATTCCCTCTAAAAAGACTACAAACTGCTATTTTATTTTATGTTTTTCAAAGAAAGGCTCCTGGCCCTTGGTGTGTCCTACCTCAAGGTAGGGCTCAAGGCACCAACTTTTTTCTTTCCATGGTTCAGCAGTTAAGTTTTTGCTTTTTCATACAGGCAGATAGCTCAGTCAGATTTGCACAGTTTGACCTGAAAGTCACTGACCAGCTTCCTCAATTTTCCCCCTATTTTGAATACAAAGCAGATAAACATAGTATTTTTAAAAAATTATTTGCTACATTCCCTAGAGTAAAAGCTGCAAATGAGCTGGATTTTTTAAAATCATCAGCCTCCTGGAAAAGCTTTCTCATTGTATGGAGCCAATTCAGGACCCAACGGGTCCTCCTGACAGTTTCCTTAAACTCTCAGGAAGATGGAAGGGAGCCAATTCTTTGGGCCATGCCTTTGTGCCAGCAGCACAAAGACTTGCTGCCCTGAGGATGAGGACTTCGCAACCAGTCCACAAAGGGAGCAATTTCTCAACCACCAGAAGGGGAGAGTTAATCCTTCTTAAACAAACCCTTGTGAAGTAACTCTCCAGATAAGAATATCAGGAACGTCTAATAGTCTCACCTGGTATCTTAAAGCCTAGTTGTTGGCAAGTTTGTCACAGGGAGAACAAGGGAGAAAGGGGGTGTTGCGGGGCAGAGAGGGGAAAGAGTGCTTCAAGTTCCCAAATGAAGAGAGTGTTACATTTATAGAGATTATGTCACAGCTCAACTCTGGCAAATGGTGTTTATTGAGTCTAGAAGACAAATACATTGTGCTTGTGTTTACACTTTTGCTCCATGGTCAAGTACTGTTTTATTTAGTTGTTGACACTACTTTGAAGTACTAAACGATTTAAGGAGTCCAAATAAAAGAATATATAGGTCAGCATCACAACTGTCAACAGAAGCACAATCTGTCATCTTGCTGGCCATTGTGAAACATCAGTCAGTTGCCAGAGTTGAGTCATTACACTTACATCAATATTTAGTTATTTTACAACTTAGAACTATCCTATACTGTTGTAATATATTATAATGTCCCATTGCCTTTGTTTTCCCCAAGAACTAATCGTATTGTTCATTTCTCTTAGGACAAGACCAGCGCTCTGAGCCTCAGCAATGTGGCAGGCGTTTTCTATATACTTGTCGGAGGTCTGGGGCTGGCCATGATGGTGGCTTTGATAGAATTCTGTTACAAATCACGGGCAGAGTCCAAACGCATGAAACTCACAAAGAACACCCAAAACTTTAAGCCTGCTCCTGCCACCAACACTCAAAATTACGCTACATACAGAGAAGGCTACAACGTGTATGGAACAGAGAGTGTTAAGATCTAGGGGTACGGTTAAGGTCTAGTCAACTAATCAGTCTTACATCGCTGTATGTTAATCTTTTTTATTTTTCTGTTTCTTGGTTTTGTTTATTGTTTCGAGCATTGTCTATTCTTTGCAACCATTTGATTCTTTGAAAACAATGGTTGTGCTTTCTTGTCAGGCAATGGTGCTTTTCTCGTAGCCTAGTTGTAATTAAATTGTGGTCTGTGACCCAAAAGGAAAAAAATTCTCTAGAGCAGCACCGTTCAATGGAAATATTTGTGAGCCATAAATGTAACCACAAGTATAATTTTAAGTGATCTAATAGCCACATTTTAAAAAGTAACACAAATGAAATTAATTTAATAATATATTTTATTTAGCCCAAGATATCCTTTGAACATGTTATAATTATAAAAATAAATGAGATACTTTATGTTCTTTTCTTCATACTAAGTTTTAGAATCTCAGGTATATTTTGTACTCATGGCACATCTCAACTCATACTAGCTGCATATCAACTATTCAACAGTGATATGTAGCTAGTGACAACCATGTTGGACAGTGCAGCCCTAGAGAAAGCAGCTGCTCTGAAACCGGTGTTAAAATGAGAAATGGAAATGGGGCACTGCCACCTTGAGAAATGCAACGCTTCCATGAGGGATCAGTGGTCCTCTTAAGCATAAGCCTGAGACAATTTCTTTAATCTTTGAGTTCTTTTGTTGTCCCTTTCTTGGACCTAATATTCAGGTAAGCAAAGAACAATGTAGGATCCTTGCTGCTGGCTGCCCCACATTCATACTTAGATGAATCTGACTGATGCCACCTTGATTCTGTACTCTGGCAGCTATAGCAACCCCCCCCCACCACCACCACCAATAACTCAGATGTGTTCAAAGGCAAGCTTGAATTAGGAAGATGCTTTCATGCTGGAAGTGTATAAAAGATTATAGTCTTGTTACCTTCAAGTGCATCTGTCACCACTAACACACCTCTCTGCAGTGGAAAAGAACATTTAGCAGCTTCACAGCCCTTATTTTTGACCTCATGAATCAGTGTCAATGTGCTTGAATTTCTACAAATGCATTTTATTTCTGTTTTGATCTACTTATATTTCACATTGTGAATTTAAAGTAAGCCAATTTTTAAATAACACATAATCAAAATGAATCATTTGTCTTCACCATGGAAAGCATTATCTTGTTTCATGAAGTTGCTGGTTGTTCTTTTCTGTTGCACACTGCAAACTTTTGCCACATTGTATTTAGTACACTGAACTGACCCACTAACAAACTGTTCCCATTGCATTGCTGAATGTACAGTACATGGATTCATCTGTAATTAGCACTGTTTGCATGCAAGCATTTAATGTGCTGGTGCGCTTAAAATATTTTATTCTTGAGCAAGTTATATAGGCCCATTACAATTTGGGGCATATTATTTGCTTTTTCATAGAATGGTACATAATTTCACCTTAGCTTAGTTATCCCAAATTCTGAGATACTGGCATCCAAAGAAATAATACATCTAAAATCTGCCTAGCATTTCCCAAGTGCTCTCAACTCTATTGCATCGTTTGAGGTAATGGGTCAGACAGTATTTTCCATTTTAAGTAACTAAGACCCAATCACACCGAGTAATTGTTCAAGGCAACACAACTAGGTAGTAGCAGTTCTGAAACTAGAACCCAGCCCTTCTTTCTCCTATAGCTGTGTTATTTATTAAATCATGTTGCCTCTAATCACCCATGACCTGGTAGTCTCTGGGAACGTTGAAATCTCAATGGGATCCTATCAAACAGAGATAAGATCCTAGGTTTATGTTCCACTTTGTTTACAAAAAGTCTTGAGGGACTGACTTCACCAAGCCTCCATATGCCCCATTTATGCACTCTACATGAGGTTGTATATGCAATCATTCCTACTTACCCCAGAAAGAATGTTACTGAAACAGAAGGGTATCAAGGCTCAGGGTCACATAGCCTTCAGACCCTCTTCACTACCAGCCATTCCATCTGAGAATCTAGGTCCCTCCTCCCCAACTATTACAGCCTCAATCTCTTGTTAAAACCTCAGAGCAATGCTTCTCAAATGTCGGTGTGCATGTGAGTCACCTGGGGATCTTATAAAAGTTACCCAGAGATTTGATTCAATTGGTCTGGGATAGCACCTGAGAGTCTACATTTCTCACAAGGTCCCAGATCACATTGATGCTGCTGGTCCAGGGAGTAGTAATATTTTAGAAAAAATTATCTCAAAGCTATAACTTAAGGAAAGAAGGGAAGTAATGAGGGAGGGGGAAGAGGAAGACAGAAAAGGAAAAGAGAGAACAAAAGGAAAAAGGAGGAAATAGAAAGGAGGGAAGAAAGAAGGAAAGAGGAAAGAAGGGAGGGAAGGAAGGAAGGAAGGAAGGAAGGAAGGAAGGAAGGAAGGAAGGAAGGAAGGAAGGAAGGAAGGAAGGAAGGAAGGAGGGGAAGGGAGGGAGGGAGAGAGAGAGAGAGGCAGGGAGGGAGGGAGGAAATAAAGAAACTGACATCAGCAAACCTTTGGGCAGAATGTTATCCTAAAGTAGATGCTCAAAACATCAAAACTGAGGAAAGAGCTGTAGAAATGAACTTGACACAAGTTCTGGCTCTGGCTGCCATTTAGTCATCTTGGTTGATCCATTTTGTGAAGCAAAATTCAGGCTACTTACAGCAAAAATCATATTTTAATTGACATCAATGCCAATGTGGTTATAGCCCAGTTAGCTAGCACCTTGGCAACCACCCCTCAGATGAGAAACAAACCTGGGAAATGCCTCTGCAAACAAATCGGTCCTCCAAGCCTGTGAAAAGTCTCCAGACAAAGAAAAGAAAAAGCCTCGGAGGATGCTGGAAAAGCCTTACATGTGCCAGTCAGGAGGCACAAAGCAGGCTGAGCCTGAAATAGAAATCTCTCTGTTGTCCTCAGCCAGTTTGGTGATGTAATATAAGAGGAATGTTGGTTACAGGAAGCCTTTCATCCATTCATCTTTTATTTCCCCAAAAGTTCTGGAATATCTGCTAGTGACTTCTAATTTGTTGCCTAGTTATTAGGTTTCCAGTTCAAGGAGTTGGCCTAGATCTGTCAGGGTCTACTCGGGGGCACAGAGATGAAGAGGCACCCTGAAGTTTAACTTTTATTGCTAATTATCAAAGACAGACTTGGAAGTTTATGGTACCATTAATTCTTCAGGGAAAATGACCCAAGGGCAAAGCACCTGCAAAAATATGATCCAGGTGAAATCTGGTTAATAAAAAGGCATCCTTGAAAGAGGAGGAAATCCTCTATGGGTGAGAGTTGAGTCAGGATTTTTAGACTCCTTGTGAGGTGACGTGCCTCAGCCCCAGATCCAGCACCCACTAAGGAGCAGATGGCCCCTTGACTACCTGCTGCCTCTCTGAGTTACTGATGTACCACTGGAACTGTGGCCCCCAATCATGCCTTGGCAAGTGACCAACTGCCAAGTGTTTCAGATTCACTGCTAATTGTTTTAAGAAATCTTTTCCAATTTTTTCATTACTGTTCAGAACTACTTCTGCCTTCTCTGGTTTCTTCAAGAATATTTTTGAAATCCTTCTCATTTTCAAGACTTCAAGATGCTGAAGTGAAGGAAAAGAGTTTCATTTTTCCTCTAAGACAGTCTGCCTAGGAAATATTAATTTTGTTCACAGAGCCCGTTTTCAAAGTCACTAACCTTCCTTTTGCAGCCTATGCATAGGCATTCTTGCTGGGGTAATTTTCCTGCTTAAAGACTTTACCCTATGTTAAATCAAAAAAACATTCTGGATAACTGAAGTGGTGATGTTCTTTGCTCCCAGAGGACTTTTACCTCAGTGATAATATGCCATCTATCCCCGTTTAAAAGATGGAAACAGAGGTACTGAGAGACTAGGTGGCTTTCCCAAAGTTATACAGTGAGGGAATGACACGCTACGGCCAATGGGAAGGGAGGAGACTTTGATCTTTCTGCCCTAAATATAAAATTTCTCTAAGCATCTGACACTGAGATGACTCAGGAGTCTGAGCATCCCAAGGAAAAGGTTTATCCATTTTCATCTTAGTCTTCTTCTGCCCTCTTTGGGGCTTTCAGCCTTCAGGTGCATCTTTCATAGTCTTATTACTGATACTTTCATTCCAGGGCCAGTGGTAGAAAATGATTATGTCATTCTTTTGGGGTAAACTTCATTGCTAGCTCAGGAGAAGAAGGGTCCCATTAGTGTAGAGCAAAAGGATGGAGAGGAGGGATGTGAACCTGAAGAGGAGACCATAAAATGACCTCAAGTTTTCAGAGCCAAGAGCGAATTAACTGTCTGCACTAAGTAATGCCTCCAAGAGGACAGTGACATCAGCATCTCAATCAGCCCACAATATCAAGGCAAAGACCCCATGGGTGCCAAGCCCCTTCATGGATATCACTGTTCTGGCCTTTTCCTGGAATATGCTTTCTCTTAAGAATCTCCGTGTTATGTTCAGACTTTAATAACTAAGGCTGTAGGTATTAAGAGAAACAAACCTTTCAGAAACCTTTCTGGCAATGAGCAGCAAATTTTCTTCTCACAGCCAAATGGGTTTCAATTGAGCAAGCCATAGAATACTACGTACCCTCTATACCAGGTAAACAGTCCTTGGTCACAGGTTCTGCTGTTAGAAATGTACTCCAAAGTGCAGTTGTCCGGAACGTCTACATTTAAATACTACTAAGACTTTCTAGTATACCGATGTCCTAGGTGACTAACATCTTGAGTTAGACTTCACGCAATGCCTGTACATTCCTTAGTACAACACATAGCAGAGAAGGAACCGAATTTATTAACTTACTACAAAGCACTTGCATTAGGTGAAAGAATTTAAACAGACCTGCTACCTAAAGCCAGTCAAACCAGGTGCAGCCCCAGAGGTGCCAATTTGAGAAAACCACTGCAGTTCTTGTCCAAGATAGGCTGAGCCATAATAAACTTCCCAATTCCCAATAAAAAGCCCATTCAAATTAAATTTCCCCCTTGCCTTTGCAGATCCCCTCCCACCAGAAGCATGTGATAAGAGGAATCACCGAAAACACGGCTGCTTCAAGGATCCTGAGCCAGATTTCACTCTCCTTGGTGTCGGGCATGACACGAATATTGCTGATGGTGCAATGACCTTTCAATAGGAAAAACTGATTTTTTTTTTCCTTCAGTGCCTTATGGAACACTCTGAGACTCACGACAATGCAAACCATCATTGAAATCTTTTTGCTTTGCTTGAAAAAAATTAAAATAAAACCAACAAAAAAAATGGACATGCAAGATTCCAGTATGTGAATAAAATTTAAAAAAGTCAATTCAACAAAAGCCATTCTTTGATACCACTGCACAGTATACAAACACCATGTTCTTTAATACACACACACAAATTTAAAATTCCAATTCAGCGAATAGGCCCATCTTAGCTAAAATAATTTCTCCTGAAAATAAAATCTTTGACTCCCTGTGTGTGGGAAGACAGACTGGCATTTCTTCTAGGATCTGCTGACCAGATGTTTTTGGTATTTCCTGTCGGTGATGCTGTTCTTTCTGTGCACCCTATTTCCTTTCAACGTTGCTGAAATGTGTATATCTTTAGACTGTAAATGCAACAATTAAGAAAATTCAAACACTTTGAACAAAAAGGGACTAAACCGTGACTTCTCTGTGTTGTTGAAATGGTTTTGTGAAAATGCTTTGATAACTTCCCACTCAGTGAAGGGATGAACAGAGTCTTCGAAATTGACTTTTGTGTGTAGCGAGGGATGGGGCATAATCAGGCATACCTCTCGGTGCTTTCCTAAAACGGATCCCCGGGGCTTTCCAAGAAGCCTGGAATTTCAACCCACAGATGTTTTTCTTGCTTCAGTGTGCATCTTAAATCAAATAGCTGAGTATTTAGCATTGAGGTGAGGGAAATGCTGCCTATACTCCCAAACGTGTTTAGAATATCTCAGAAACAACACTGTGTTTAGCTCTGCTTTCTCTGCTAAGTATGCCTTTCAAGTGTACACCACTGAGACAGGACTGTGTTGCAAGGCGGGCCAGTGGGTTCAGACCACAGTTCTCAATCTGACTTTACTCTTGCTAGGTCTGTCTTACCAGCTGTTGCCTGTTACTGCCCGCAGCTCTCTGTCAGATTGCATGTGTCCTTTTCTAGTTTGCAAAGAATAAAATGCATTCCCAAACCTACTGCTAAACTGAGGACCTCAGCATCACTCCCAGGTCCTTGCTTGGAGCAGTCTCTCTACTGACTCTTTCAGATTGCTCCACTGCTCCATGGGCTATCAAGTAACTAATTGTGTACCTGCCGTTGGCATCATCAGAACAGTCAGAGGAAATACTCTCTGCTCACTAATTAGCTCCTATATAACAACGTATGCTTTCTGTAGTTCAGTAGTTTGCTCTCATCAGTGACATACATTGGGAAGTTTCCAGGCTGCAAAAACTAGGAGCTTGAATTTATTTCCTAAGTGTGACCTTTAGATGCTTAGTTGACTCGCTGCATATTTGCTCTCGTTTTCAGAAAAGAAAGGAAGAAGTCTCGTTCCAACGAAATGATTCCAGAAAAGTGTAATATAAACTTTCATTCCAAAAAGTGTGTCAAAAGCGAATAACTCACCTGTCAAATTTTAAATGGTATTGAACAACAACAACAAAAAGAAAGCTGTTGTGTTTCTGTTTTGTTTTCATGATACTGTGATTTTCAACTTCTGAATGCTGTAATGTCCCAGTGTGGGAAGCTAATGCTGTGCGATTATGAAGTTGTATAAAACAAACCAACCAACCTACACACAAATGTTTGCATAGGCACTGTATAAAGAGAAATGTATGTTTATTGACTCAAATCAGTTTTTCAGAGAGGACACTTCACTGAGAATGAAGAGGCAGATAAATTGGTTTGTTATTTTTTAAAAACTTGCATGTTTAAAAAAATTGATTGCTTCAAATTTCTGCTACTAACTTCAAGCTATGGGAGTTTGGCGGTAGTCACTTGAGGATTTTTTTTTCCAATTCTTCTCTTTTTGTTGTTAAAGCTGTACTTCAGTGAACAGAAAAATTGCCAAGCAAACTAATGGCTGTAAAAGCGTAAATTGCATGTGTGGGCATAAATTACGGAGCCTCATTGCCATGAGGTATTGTACAAAGTTTTAATACATTTTGTAAATAAAATTGTAAAGAAATAATTCTCTTTCTGTGCTTTGTGTAAAATTTGTTTGGATGCAGGTGCCAAGAAGTAGTTGTTCACTAATTTACCTACCACAAGAAGCTTTGCCAATATAACAGTCACCTCACTGGTGATTTTCACAAAGGATTATGCCTCTCCCCACCCCAACTGCAACTGCAGTCAGAAGTGGAACTGTACCACCAAGACGTTAGATTAGGTTTGTAGAAACCACCAACAGTGAGACAGTGTCTACAAACAGTAAGAAGCAGGACCTCAGTTCATATGCAAAGAAAGTTTGACTTCAGGGCCTTCCATTCCCACTCTCTGTCTCCTCTACCCTTTGGCCCTAACCTTGGTCCCAATTCTCGCATCTCCAGATCTGACCTCCCATGAAAGTGCCCAAACTCAGGACTCGTAAGCCTCAAAAACACTCCCAATTCCTTTCCTATATCATCACAAAGCATATATCCTAGTACTCTTAGTCAATTGACTCAGCTTTGTGCTGCTACCTTAATTACTGACAATAACAATGTGTCATTGGAAAAATCTTTACTCCTCTCACCTACAGTGAGAGAAAAATAATAAACTTAGGACTACATTAATCTTAGATTGTTTCTGAGAAAGAAACAAAAGGCTAATTGTCTAGTCTGTATTTTAGATACTAAACATGGAATATAGTGTTATCCAATAAATAAAGCAAGTGTTTAAATATAAACACTCTATAAACACTATAGAGATTTATAATATGATAACCATAGAAAACAGGAGATAATGATAGGAGGACGAAAAAGGAGATAACTTGCAACCAAGAGAGAAAAGAAGAGTGAGGTTGAGATGCTAAAGAGATAAAGGAAGAAAGATATCTGGGGTTAGGAGCAAGGGAAAAAGGAACACAAGTCCTTGAGGAGGAAGAAAAATGAGTGTGGGGAAGGAAAGCTCTTGGAAGATTCTGAAGTGTAAGCTGATATAACACACCAAGTTAATTTGGCTGGTGGGCTTCAGCGTATTACCACCATTTTCAATGCCCTCTCATATGTCGATTCGCTAGGGAACCACTCGCACCTTAAAACTCTTCAGTGGCTTTCTTTTCCTTTGATTAGCATAACCACAGCAGTCCCATTAGAAGAGAACTGATTCGCTAGGGGGCAGATTCAATGACTGGATTACAGTGATGGTCCCCTTGGTGGCTGATAAAATCAGTTCAAGTACAGCAAGGCCTCAATTAGCATTATTTTGTTCAACGTTGTTTCATTATAACATAAATGAGATGCTATAGGAACTTAACTCTTGTTTATATCGATTAGTCTATGGTAAAATTTGTTCCATTTTTATCATTTTGCTTAAAGGCACAGAACCAATCAACAAATGAGGACTAACTGTACCAATTTATGTCCCCAGATCTTCCAAAATAATAAATTTCTACTTTAACAGAAACTCCAATTTCTTATCTCAAAGGAGAAGCTAATCTCAGGTACAGTGATAGATGTTAGTGAAGTATGATTTGGGTTTAGGTATGATTTGGGTTTTTTTTTTCCTCCTTGGAAGAAGGGAGAAGCAAAGGGGGTACTTATAGTCTTTCTCAAATTAGACTACACGTGGTGGCTGTGTACTGTATCTTACTTACACATAGAGTCAGACTTGTCAACTAGGTCTGCAAAAAGGTCTTGAACTTCAAATAGCACACTCCTCCTATATACAAGATGAGAATGCCTTTTTGGTCTCTACATTGTTTGTTTGTTTTTCCCTGTTAAGATCCATATATGATCAGGGCAAATATATTTAAGGAAGCCTGGGTGGGATCATGGAAGAAACAGTACTGTAAATCACCTTCCTGATATTGGGTGGGAGAAAAAGCGTTGACCATGACTTGGGGAGATGAACGTAGAGGAGGAGAAGAAAAAATTAAGAAGAAATAGCAAAACCATTATTCCTCAGAATCCAGAGTCAATGAAGTAGGAGATGCATGAATATGCTGTCTCATAAGGGTCAGAAACCAGTTATACCATCAAAATCTATTATTAGTTGGAGAGTTTCAAAACCTGAGCCAGCTCTTCAGCTACTCTGGGCCATACTTCTCTCCTCTTACCCTCACACTATTGGACTAGCCTTCCTGGATGCCAATTTATTATTAGATCACTTAGCAGATATGAAACTCAGCAGCAATATGTTAGCATTCAGTTGTGGGTACACACAGAGCTTAGCATGCAATCAGGATTCTTTTGAATCTGGGGGTACTGGAAGGACTTAAAGTTCCAACTCTATCATTCTGGACTAAAGGAAAGGCAAGTCTTAGAAGAGAGTAGTGGGTGGCACTGATAATTAATAAAACTTACCTCTAGAACTGGAAGTAGAAGAATGTGGTACTTGTTAGGAGACTTCCTATTCATCTGACACTAAGAACCATGCACGAGCCATTTATATTTAGTAAGGACTCAGGGCACTTGGACTTACCCAAAAGGCTCCCTGGGAGGCCATTGTTGTAGGAGAGGATAAAAGGAGGCTGCAGGGTATATCATTGCCCCAGACCTACTGCCACGTTCTTAGCATCCTCAGCACTGAGGTTTCACAAATCCATTTGACTTGACAAGATAACCAAGCTATTTCACAGTCCTTATCATTATAACCAAGCATCACCCGGACAAGACTGTTGGGGGCGGGCATACACTCTTTCTTTCCTCTCCAGGCTAAGGGAAAAGCACAGGTGATGAAGTAAGAAACTTGGCTCTTGCTCTCAGGGGGCTTACAGTCTTGCTGACAAGGTGGAGGATGACTAAGAAAGAATCTGCATCCATTCATGCTCAATGCTCTGCTCACAGAAAGAACTATAAGGAACCCAAAATAAAGATTCTGCCTTTGCCCTTTCACTTGAATTTGTCTTTCCCAATACAATCAAGTGGAGCCTAACTGAATTTCTCTTTGTGCCTCAAAAACTGTGAGTCTTTTCAACTGAGAAGTTACACTGGCCCCTGTAAGCCTCTGGAGGCTGTGAACCTCAGAAAGACCACTTTTTTGCCAGCTTGCCCACCCTTTCTCTGAGCAGGAGGTATTTGCTTATTTATTAACTCACAATGCTTGAGCTATAAAAATACAAAGGAACCTGTAATGACAGTCTTAGAAATAATCCTCTCCCCACGTCAGCAGCTTTGGCAACATTGCCCCTGCAGTGGTTTTATTGAACTTCAGTCTTGTAGCAAATGGATGATTTAAATGTTTTCTAATAAATATTCATTAAGCCTGAACAACTCAATTAAAGTTCTGGCAGCAACTCATAAGAAGCCTGAATGTAAGCAGTTGGGGGAAAACAATTTTACATATATTTCCGACAGCACTGCAGTCTTCTTGCATGAGAGTGCTAGCTTTCCAAAATGACTGGAAACCCTCTCTAAACCTGGAGAAGCCATGTGAAGCCCATATTTTCCCCCATTTACAGTATAGCTTCAAAACATTTTATTATATCCCATCTCCTCTTCCTCAATTATTACACTATGACTCCTGCTCCACCACTCTATAGGAACTGCCCTTCCCAAAGTCATCAATAAACTGTAATCCATACTTTATAGCAAGGAATAGCAAACTTTAGCTCACGGGTTAAATCAGGCCCACCACCTGTTTTTGTTAATAAAGTTTTATTGGAACACTTTCATATTGTCTGTGCCTATTTTTGCTCTACAATGGCAGAGTTGAGTAGTTACAACAGTATTGCATGCTTAGTGTATTAGACAAAGTCTAAAAATATTTACTAACTTACTCTTTACAGAATAAGCTTGCTAACCCCTACTTTACCCTACTTGATAGCCATTATCCTATTTGACCTCTTTCCAAAATTTGGTGCTATTAACCTCTCCAATCAAGGAACATTTCTAAAGGACCCTTGGACAAAGCCAAAGTGGGGAAGGATTGACGGTGGGAGGTGGGGGTGGGTGGCGCAGGGGAAAGTGGTGGCAGGAAAATGGAGACAAATGTATTTGAACAATAAAAAAAAGAAAGAAATCTCTATTCCTTTGACTTCTGTGATAGTACTATCTTCTGCTCTTCCTCCTAGTCTGCTGCTGCTGCTAATTTCTCTTCCGCTTCTTGGTCTCCTCTTCTCTCTTAATGTCAGTGTTCTCCTGAGTTTCACCATATTCATTTCTCTCTTCTTGCTCTGTACACTCTCCCAGAGTACTATCCCAAGTTTTCCATTTCTAAGCCCTGGCTGGTATGGCTCAGTGGATTAAGCACTGGCCTGTGAACCAAAGGGTCACTGGTTTAATTTCCAGTCAGGACATGTGCCTGAGTAGCAGGAGAGGCAACCACACATTGGTATTTCTCTCCCCCTTTCTCCTTCCCTCCCCCTGTGTCTAAAAATAAATTTTAAAAATATTTTTAAAAAATGCCAAGTTTTCCATTTCTGCCTGTATTATGATTCTTCTCAAGTCTCCATTTCCATCACAAAACTCTCTCATGAGCTCCAAACCAGTACAGATGATCCCCAACTTATGATGATTCAGCTTAGGGTTTTTCGACTTTCTGTTTGTACAAAAGTGATATGCATTGAGTAAAAACTACACTTTAAATTTTAAATGTTAATCTTTTCCATGTTTAGTGCTATGTGGTGCAATACTAGACATAGTAGGCAGAGGCAGCAACAAGATTTTACCCAACTGTAGGTAATGTAAGTATTCTGAGCACATTTAAGGCAGGCTAGGTTAAGTTATAATGTTCAGTAAATTAGGTGGGTCAAATAAATTTTCAACTTACAATATTTTCAACTTACAAGAGGTTAATCAGGACACAACCACATTGTGAGTCAGGGGGCATCTATATATCTAAATGTCTATGGTACCTCCTCACTTGGATTATCCCATAAATACATCAAACTCAACATTTCCAACACATAAACAAACTATTTTCTCTGCTTTTACTCTCAGCCTACTGCTAAACCAGAGCTGCCACTAAGAGTCTCCATCTTGATTTAAAATCCCATCAGAAGAATATAAAATAAAATATGAGAATAAATCTAATAAACTTTTAAATTTGTGGATGTGATAGTCTGAGAAAAATAGGCTTGCATTAAAAAGCAGAACCCACAGTACAATGACAATGAAAAAGAGATGGGTTAGTTTAACATCAACTTGTGCAGCCATAACATGTAGTGAAACATAAGCATATGATTCTTGATTTTATTTATTTATTTTTAAAGAGAGGAAGGGAGGGAGACAGAGAGGGAGAGAAACATCAATGTGTGGTTTCCCTCACTCTTCCCTCCTACTGGGAATCTGGCCCGCAACCCAGGCATGTGGCCTAGACTGGGAATCGATCCAGTGACCCTTCGGTTCACAGGCCAGCGCTCAATCCACTGAGCCACCCCAGCTGGGGCTGATTCTTCTTATCTTTTAGATCCCAGGATCATAACATGGTTTGCCTGCAGGTGGAAAAACCAAGTAGTGTTATCACCTAAAAAGAAATATGCAAACTCCAAACAAGCTAACCAAAGACCCCCAGAACACAACCTGAAACATAATGAAAGGATGTGGTTCTGATCACCCTGAGGGAGATATTAGTTGGAACCTGGATGCAATCAAAGAAAGAAGAGGGAAAGAATGGGATGGGTACATTTGGTTTATATAAATTCAAGCATGTATATTTGTATAAGCACACAGGGTACTCTAAATAGCCCAGTCTACAGGTTACCATATTTTGCCATGTATAATGCACATGTTTGCCCAAATTTTTGAGGGAAAAATAAGGATGCACATTACATATGTGTAGTGCCAACTTCATATGGATATAAATATTTTTAATTCTTTTATTTATGCTTATGCATTAAAAGTGTGACTCTAGAAAACAATAATAATATCCATATGCAAAATAAGACCCTGGAACACGATAATCAGTTTTGTTCCTAAATATAAATAATAAAAAATTGAATTAAAATGAAAGATTTTTTTCCCTGAAAATTGGGGCCAAAAACATGGGTTACACATTATACATTGCAAAAAAAAAAATGGTATTTGCTTCTCTTTGCCATCACCACAGAAGTTTGGGCCACAGAGAAGAAAGTGGGACAGGGGGTCAATCACTACCATAAACCCATTCATCCAATCCAGAAACCTGGTTGGTAATCAGTTTTGCCTGCTCCCTCCCTCATCCTTACCCTCACTCAAGTCCTGATAATTCTGTTCCTTTGATCTTCCTGAAACCCATCTATTTCTATAAATCTCTATCTTAGTTTGAGATTATCACATTTTCTACATGGCCTAAGTAATAGGCTCTTAACTGTCCCTCTTGTTTCCAGTTTTTTTCCCTCCAAGTCATCTTTCACATCACAGCCAGAGTGATTTTCCTGATTTAATCACTCCTCAGCCTCAATGGGATCCCCATTTCCCTTTGGCACAAGAGTAAGTCCCCATTGTTTTTCATTAAAAAACCGTTCATTATCTTCCTCCTACCTATGCCTTCAGCATTATTGTCTACCACACCTTTACCTCCATCCTCCACTCCATCACAAATATCCACTAAGATCGAGTCATATTTAACAAATTAAAATTGCTGGTTTTGCCATGTCTTTTCATGCTTCCATATTTTTCCACATGCTTCTTTATCTGCCTGGAATTCCCTTCCCCTCACATTTATGCCTGAATAACTCATACTCTGTCTTTAAGACCAAATTGGCCTCATTTCTTCTGGGAAGTCCTGACTATCCTCTCTCCACAGGCCTGGGTTAGAGACTCTATTTCCAGGTTCCCATTGCAGTAGTGCTTACTTCTTTCATAGGACTATAATGATGTAGCATCTTCCTCAGTAGTTCACAGGCTAAAACCATGGACAGAGTCTCTCTTAGTCATTTCCATAACTGAAATAGAGTTGTAAATATTTGATGAACAAATGAATGAATGAAAAATGAATGAAATGTAGGAGTGGAAAAAACAAGGGTATAACTTAAGCAGTAATGTTGAGAACAGAGAAGTGCCACCTAATACTGTACAAAATCAAAATGAAAAAAGTCATGAACTTTCTGTCCAAAGAGGTCCATTTTCCATGTTATCAATCCATCTGCAAAGGCAGTTTCCCATAGCCTGCCATTCAATGTCATTCTTTCCCCAAATGAAGCCCTATCTCATCCCCATCATCCAGGCAATCAAGCCCTCAGGTTCCTTTAAATGTGGAGTATCTCCTGGCCTAGTCACCATCACCATCCCTATGGATGTCCTCCCTGGCCAATGTTCCAAGCTACTGTACTGTATCAAGGTCATTCACTCATAGGACACTCAGATGTGCAAATCTAATCCTCTTTGTAAGACTCAGTCACTGGATAGTGGGTGGGTAATATAAATTTTAGTCTAAACAGACACATTCAGCTCATACACAGTGGTGTTACGCTCAGTCCATGTGAAAGACAAGGTGATACACCTCTTGTTTCCCATATCCCAGCTAGGGATTTACTACCCAGCCTCCAGCTATTACCCCCTTCAGAATCTTCCACAGCTTTTGCAATGAAGTCACACTCTTCTTGGGACAGCCTACAGCCAATAACTGAGCAGAGTGATTATAATCAAAGTCACACCCTTTCAGAGTAATCCCCAGCTATGACCAAGCAAAGCAGTGGCCATTTGTGCCCAGCATAGGACTTCCCTAGTGAGCAACCTCTGCCAGAGAGCCCTCTCAGCCTGGCAAAGGCTTTTTCATGTGCACATCCCAGTCACGTGGCTCAATCCCACTTCTTCCTCCCTATTCCTTCACAAGTGTTATTCCTTAATTAACCTTTTTCATTCCTAACTCCTAGTGCCTGTTTCTCTGAGAGTTCAACCTGTGACATTTGGTACCAGAAGAGGTCCAAGAAAGCAGGTCATAGATGGAGTTTGGGGACTGAATTCCTCACCACTGGGCTGATAATGAGAGCCTTATTCTTCATGAAAAGTTGTTTACATACAGCCTCTGGCACAAGGCAACACAATTGTTAAAGCTTTTACCTGAGGTGTTTTAGTAGAAAGTGCTAGTCAAGAGGATGCACTAGCTGGTGGAATGATTCAAGCATTTGTAATTTATGGGAGAATTATAAAGAAACTGGAATTAGATGCTTGTTATTAAGTCACATTCATGCCCTTAAAGTAGATAATAAAAAGCTGAGGGCAAATAACAATTAAAAACTAAGTGTGAAACCCTAACAGTTTCTTTAGCTTACAAAGAAGCTCTCATTTCATGCAATGAGCATAAAACAATTTTTTAAAAAATGAAGATTAAATCCAGGATTTGATCCTTAGAGTAACTGAACTTCAAGGATAATTGAATGCTCAGTTGAGGCAGCTATGTTAGGCCAAAGTCAGTATCCTAGCTGGGAAAACACATGAGGTGGGGACATATAAGTGGATGCTCCTGAAGATATTGACTCCCCAGTCTTCTTTAAAACTTCTGAACCTGTAGAAGCGGCCTGCTCCTCCAAAATATAGGGTTACTCTATATAACGAGACAATACAGAGGCCTTCCCCCACAAAGCAACAGGCCTATAATAAGCAGCGTGACCCTCCCAAGAACAAGCTGGACCTGATAGAAGAGGAAAGGGACTATACCCCAAAGGAACAAGGAGGAGACCTGGTCAGCATATCCTGGCAGGAGTCAAAGGAGTACCTGTGACACTAGATTCTGAAGGTGTTTGATTAAGAAGTGCTTTATCTTAAAACTAAATAAGAGAGAATTTGTTGGTTTGGAGGCACTTTCTTGCACTATGGGACTTAACACCCTAGCTGGAACCCCAGAGGTTGGTCTAAACTCACTGTTAAGATGGCTTTTATAAGCCTAGAAATAAACAATGGCCCACAGTGAGTGATGCTGAAATCCCTGAAATGATGTGGCAGATGGTAGAAGAAGGAATTAAAAGGCTGAGGGACATGGGCATGCTGGAGTGGATATATTATATGAGGTCTGTCCAGAAAAAGTCCAGTCATTCTTAATATAACAAGAATGGTTTATGCAACATTGATATAACCTGGCAGCCAAGGAAAGTGGACTGGAATGTGCATGTGTGAACAATGACAACTTCACTGTACTAGTCAGTGGGGGCGGTAGACACCATTGAGTAAGTATGTGTACTGTGTGGCTGTTGCATTCAAAATGACTGAGTAGAGCAACGAATCTGCATCAAATTTTGCATTAAGCTGGAACATTTCAATGATAACAATGAGTGCAGTACAAATAAAAATGTGGCACAAATGCTTCAAAGGTGGTCGAGAATGTGTTGAAAGTTCTCCTTATTCTGGAAGGCCTGCAACAAGCAGAACAGCTGAGAATGTTAAACGTGTACGGCCTGCAATCAACAACGATTGGTGACTGACAGTGTGAGTGCTAGAAGCTCATTTGGGAATTCCCAAAATTACTGTGTCCAAAGTTTTGACGCAAAATCTTGGCATGAAACATGTCATGACAAAATTTGTTCCACAGCTTCTGCTACCAGAGCAGAAGGAACATCATGCAGTTGCTAATGACTTGATTCAAACCACTACCAATGAACTAGATTTCCTCAAGAAAGTCATAACTGGAGATGAATCGTGGATATAGGCTATGATGTGGAAGTGAAGGCCCAGTCATCCCAGTGGCAGTTGTCTGGTTCTTCACGCCTGAAGAAGGCATGTAAAAGTTGCAGCAAGATCAAGACCATACTAACTGTGTTTTTTTGATTGGGAAGGTGTTGTCCATCATGAGTATACCCTTCCAGGCCAAACGGCTAATAAGGAGTACTACCTCAATATTCTTCATCAGTTGGGAGATGTAATATGATGAAAATGGCTGCAGCCATGGGCAACTGGCAATTGGCAGCTTCATCACAGCAATGCACCTACTTATGCATCATGTTTCATGCAGTTTCTTGGTGAAACATCAAATCATCCAGGTGTCTCAGCCTCTCTACAACTCAGATTTGGTGCCCTGTGATGTCGGGCTTTTCTAAAAACTAAAACCATCTTTGAAAGGGAAGATATTTCAGACCATTGGTGACATTCAGGAAAACACAATCAGGTAGCTGATAGCAGGTCCAACAAAGGATGTTGCAGAGTGTTTCGAACAGTAGAAAAGATGCTGGGAGAACTATGTGAGCTCCCAAAGGTGCCTAATTTGAAGAAAACTGAGGTGTCATTGTCTTATATACAATGTTTTTTTGTACCTTGTATCTTCTTCAATAAATGTCTCTTTTTTATATTACATGGCTGGGGACTTTCTGGACAGACCTTGTATGAAACCAGAACACCTCCCAATAGAGGGTATGTTCCATATAAGGGCTCACCACTTATCTGTTGATAGGTACTTAGGTTGCTTCTATATCTTGGCTATTATAAATAACTGTGCTGCGAACATAGGGGTTTCATCAATCTACATTTCCACCAACTGTCCACAAGGGTTCCCTTTTCTCCACATCCCTGCAAATACTTGTTTGTTGACTTATTAATGATTGCCATTCTGACAGGTGCGAGGTGGTATCTAATGATTTTGATTTGTATTTCTCTGATGATTACTGATGTTGAACAACTTTTCATGTATCTATTGGCCATCTGTATGTCTTCCTTGAAGAAGTGTCTATTCAGGTCTTCTGCCCACTATTTAACTTAGTTGCTAATTTTTCTGGTGTTAAGATGTCAGAATTCTTTATAAATTTTGGATATTAACTTGTTATGAGATGTCTCATTGGCAAGTATCTACTTTCATTCAGTAGATTGTCTTTTTGTTTTGCTGTGGTTTCTTTTGCTGTGCAAAAACTTTTTAGTTCGCTGTAGTCTTCAAGGCTATGTTAATCCTCACAGCTGCTGTCATAATGGAGTCCAAAGAGACGTAGACCATTTGAACATCTCTCAAGACATGATCACATTGATCTCTTATACTAATTGATATCTGCTGATCCAGCAGAATGATAATGAAGTGACTAGCATAATGATGACCTTAGTAAGACACATGCTCCAGGGTGTGAGAGATAAACCCTTTAAAGGTTCATGGATTTAATACTTCAGTACAGTTATTAGGAGGCATAATATCAGGGGCATGCAGGAATATTCTCTTCCAAGTAAAAGGCAAATTGCTAAATCTTGTAAATTCCACTACAAAGAAGCAAATACAATGCCTGATAGCTTTCTTTAGGTTCTGGAGGGTTCTGGAGGCAATGTATTCCACACTTGATAATACTGTACTGTCTCATATAGTAGGTGAAACAGAAGGCTGCCAACTTTGAATGGTGTCCAGAGCAGAAAAGGGCTCTACAGCAGGTCCAAGCCATGATTCAAGCAGCCCTGCTTCTTGGGCCATATGACCTTGCAGACCCTGTGTTGTTGAAGGTTTTGATTCTGAAAGAAATGCAATGTTCAATTTATGGGAAAGATGTGGTAGGATCACAATGCAAGCTTCTAGAGTTCTAGAGCAAGGTAATGCCAGCCTTTTGAAAAATAGCTCGTGGCAAGCTATTAGGCCATGATAGAGATATAATGCTTGATTATGGAACAGTGACCATCCAGAAATGCCCATGATGTTCTGGGTTTTGTCAAATCCACCAAGTTTTAACATCAGGTAGGCCTAGCAGTAATTCATGGTAATGTGGAAATGGCACAGCCAGCTGCCAAGTTCACCACAAGCTGAACCAGCAGACACAGGCAAGCTGCATGAGAAGGTAGCCCAGACACTCACATCACCCTCTATGGCTACACCAGCGCCCTTTCCTCATCTCACACTGATGTCAACGTGGGGTCCTACATAACCAGCTGAAGGAGAAAAAGTGTCCTGAATTTGCATTACAGATGTATTAGCTTGATATATGGGTACAAGTCAAAAATAGAAAGTGGCTGAAAAATAGCCTCACTCAGGGTTGACCCTGAAAAACAGCGGAAAGGGAAAAAATACTCAGTGGACAGAACTACAGGATGCCTACTTGGCCAGCTACTTTGTGTGGAAGAAGACACAGCCCAAGATTAGAATAAATACAGGCTGATAGGCAGTGGTGAAAGGCTGGGTCAGGGCCCTGGAAGGAGAAAGATTAGAAGATCAGAGAAAAAAGATTCTGGCCTAGAGGCATGTGGATTGACGTATGAGAGTGGGTATGAATTGTGAAGATTTTTGTTTGAAATGTTAATGTCCATCCTAGAGGATCTATCATGGAAGAAATACTATATATCAAGTAGACTAAATATTTTGGCCAGTTGATATTTAACCAGCCCTCATCATCTACCCTAACACTGACAAAACAGGTTCATGAGAGGAGAAGCATGATGGAATTATGCATGGGTCCAAAAGTATGGACTCCACTCACTTATGGTGGTTTGGATGCTGCTGCTTCTAAATGTTTAAATTGCCAATAATAACCAATGTTGAGGCCCTGGTATGGCACTATTTCCCAAGGACACCAATCAGCCACTTTGTAGCAAGTTTAATGCAATGGGCTGCATATATCCTGGAAGGACCAGCAATGCATTCTCACAGGAATCGATACATATTTTGGGTATGGGTTTGACTTTTCTACCTGCAGAACTTCAGCCAGAACCACTATTTGGAGGCTTATGGAATGCTTCATCAACAAGTATAGAATTTCACACAGCATGACATTCAACAAGGGGAGCTACTTCACATCAAAGGAGGTATGGGATCCGTTGTTCATACCACACCATATGTAAGTAGCTGGCCTCACAGAAAACTAGAATGCAGGAATGAAGAGTTGTCTGGGAAGCAGACACTGAGATATATTGGAAAGTGACACTTGTGAAGGAAAAGGAAGGAAGCAGGATCAGGGGGAGCCATCAGACTTGATGCAGACATGAGAAAGTTTCTGCCAGCCCAATGGAAAACTCTGGAGCAAGAATCCCCATTGGAGGAGTCCCATATCAGACAGAAATGGCTAGATATTGTACCACTGCCTTATTCAGTCATTGTCCCGAGGCTGCTCCAAGAAGAGCATAGCCTTGATTCAAATCTGAGGCCACTTCCGGTCAAGATGGAGGCGTAGGCAGACATGGCTCACCTCTTCTCACAACCACATAAAAATTACAACTAAAATATAGAACAACCATCACTCAGAACCATCAGAACTTGACTTGAATGGAAGTATGACAACTATGGAATTGAAGAAACCACTTCCATCCAAACTGGTAGGAGGGGTGCAGATGCAGAATGGGTTGGTCCCACACCCACATATGGTGGATACAAATTTGGGAGGAATATCTCAGGAATGAGGAGTCCCAGCCCCACACCAGGCCCCCCAGCCCAAGTTTCCAGTGCCAGGAAGGTATGTCCCCATAGCTTTTGGCTGCAAAAACCAGCGGTGATTGAGTCAGTGGAAGAAACTTCTGGAGCTCCAAGCAGTTTCTCTTAAAGAACCCACACACAGACTCTCCTACTCAGACTTACTCTCTCTGAGCTCCAGCACTGGGGTAGCAGCTTGAAAGGCACCAGTGGCAGACAGGGAGAAACTGAAATGTTTGGCATCAAGGTAAGCAGATGCCATTGTCCCTTTTCTAAACTCTCCACCACAGAGCTGGCAAGCTGGTACCATTCTGAGACTCCATCAACCTGGCTAACACTGTTTGATCCACTTTGGAGATACCCAGAGACTCTGCCCCACCCAAGCGACAGCCCCACCCAACCTGCTTTTCCCTAGGAAAGGTTGATCTTCACTCATGCTTCGCAACTTCCGAAATCCTCTCAAACAAGCAACAGCTGGCCTCAGTGAACCCCAGACCCAGAATGAACAGCAATTAGCCTAGATTCACAGCTTGGCTTCATCTGGGAATCTACAAGCCCAGCATAATTAACAACCATCTCAGGTTACTTTATAGCTCAGGCAGAGTGGCCCTGAGCAAAACATGGGTGGGGACTGACCTTAGTCTGCACCACCTAGGAAACCCCATGGCCAGCACTCCCAGTGGACAGCTATAGACCATGTTGGAGCTCCACAACCCTGACCCTGCACAGCTGATCCTCTACAGAGGGCAGAGGCTGGTGGTCAGTGGTCACAGCCAATCCTTGCAGCTGACTGGCCTGGGTAAATCCTTCCCTTTCATCTGCCAACAGCAACCAAGGTTCAACTATAAAAGGAAGGTATACTCAGCCCACACAAAGGGCACACCTCAAATACCCAGTTTGGTAATAGAGGAGGCTGTGCCACTGGACCCTACAGGACACCTAGTACTTTAGGCCACACTACCAAGACATGTGAAAAGCAACTCTACCTAATACATGGAAACAAACACAGGGAGGCTGCCAAAATGAGGAGACAAAGAAACATGGTCCAAATGAAAGAACACATCAAAACTCCAGAAAAAGAGCTAAACGAAATGGAGATAAGCAATCTATCAGATGCAGAGTTCAAAATACTGACTATAAGGATGCTCAAGGAACTTAGTGCGAACCTCAACAGCATAAAAAAGATCCAGTCCTCACTGGCTGGTGTGGCTCAGTGGATTGAGTGCCAGCCTGAAAACAAAAGGGTCGCAGCTTGACTCCCAGTCTAGGGCACATGCCTGGGTTGCCGGCCAGGTTCCCAGTAGGGGGCGCGTGAGAGGCAACCACACATTGATGTTTCTCTCCCTCTCTCCCTCCCTTCCCCTCTTTAAAAATAAATAAATTTCTTTAAAAAGATCCAGTCAGAAACAGAGGATACACTAACTGAAATACAGAGCCATTTACAGGGAAACAACAGTAGAGTGGAGGAAGCCAAGGATCAAATCAATGATTTGGAACATAAGGAAGAAAAAAACAGCCAATCAGAACAACAAGAAGAAAAAAGAATCCAAAAAAATGAGGATAGTATAAGCAGCCTCTGGGACAACTTCAGGCATTCCAACATTCACATCATAAGGGTGCCAGAAGGAGAAGAGAAAGAGCAAGAAATTACAAATGTATTTGAAAAAATAAGGAAAGAAAAATTCCCTAATTTGGCAAGTCCAGGAAGCACAGAGAGTCCCAAACAAGATGGATGCAAAGAGGTGCACTCCAAGACACATCATAATTAAAATGCCAAAGGTTAAAAATAGAGAGAGAATCTTAAAAACAGCAAGAGAAAAGAAGTTAGCCAACTACAGGGGAATTCCCATAAGACTGACAGCTGATTTCTCAAAATAAACTTTGCAGGCTAGAAGGGATTGGCAAGAAATATTCAAAGTCATGAAAAGCAGGGACCTACAGCCAAGATTGCTCTATCCCACAAAGCTATCATTTAGAATGGAAGGGCAGATAAAGAGCTTTCCAGACAAGAAAATACTAAAGTTCATCATGAACAAACCATTATTATATGAAATGTGAAAGGGGCTAATTTAAGGAAAAGAAGATCAAAACTATGAACAATAAAACGGCTAAAAAATACAAATCTCCCAACAATTGAACCAAAAAACAAACTAAGCAAACAAGAAGAACAGAGACAAAGTCATCGATATAGAGAAGGTTTTGATGGTTGCCACATGGGAGGGTGGTGTGGAGGAACAGGTGAAGAGGTGAGGGGATTCAGAAGTACAAATAGGTGGTTTCAGAATAGCCATGGGGATGTAAGGTACAGTATAGGAAATGGAGTAGCCAAAGAACTTATACACATGACCCATGGACATGAACATTGGTAGGGGGATTGCCAGAGGGACTGGGGGATGCTGGCTGGAGGGAGTGGAAGGGGGAAAAAAATGGGACAACCATAATAGCATACTCAAATAAATGCAATTTTGAAATAAAATTAAAAGGTAAAAAAATACAAAACAAAAGCTGAGGCCGACACTGAAGATGCTAACACCTGGTAACTGTCAAATAATTACTCTCTTGCAGCTGGGCAATGAATCCTTTCCTGAAGAGAGATTTGAGTGATGAGATATATGAGTGACGCAAGTGTAGGTCTGCCACAGTGCCTCCCTTAATTGCCAGATCTACTCCTCTGTACATGTTCAGGGAGAAATCCACCCATGGCTTTTGTGGGCCTTAGAAGAGGGAGATTAGTGGCATAAACTATAGCCCCCCAACCCCTACTTCAGTTGATCTTGGGCTACAGCTGTATCTTATTGCCTCCCTCTTCCACTATCCATTCTAAACTCCCCTCACCTTCAGCTATCACCTTGACAGATTTTGGTGGTATATCTTGTAGTGACCCAAACCCTCATTCCTGAAATATCACAGTCCCTGGTAAATCATACCCTTCTCAAAGAGGGGTTGTTGCATATGCTCATGCACAGTTGCAGTGAACTAAGGGGAGCATCAACAGGGCATCCAGGTGTGTTATCTGAGTTTCACACATATTCCTCTCTATTCTCATTGGAACATTATTCCTATCTCCTCCTGCTGCTTAGGGTCAAGTATGCCTGATAGGATGGCAAGTCCTCTTCTTGGCTGCTGGTAATTGGAAACAATAAACCCAGAGTCCAGGTGTCAGTTGTAGCTTATAGGTCAATGGGGATCCCTATTTCACCTGGCCAGAGTGTAGCCCCTCTTACACTGTAAGCAAGGGTGTCCAACCTTTTGGCGTCTCTGGGCCACACTGGAAGAAGGAGAGTTGTCTTGGGCCATACATTAAATACACAAACACTAACGAAAACTGATGAGCAAAAAAAAGGGTTTTAAGTAAATTTAAGATTTTATATTGGGCCACATTCATAGCCATCCTGGGCTGCATGTGGCCCGTGGGCCATGGGGTGGACATGCCTGAAGCTTAGAGATACAGAGACTGGAAACAAAAAAATCCCCCAGTGGGTCATTGAAAGTCATGGTTAGTGGAGCCATTCTTGATTCCACTTATTTCCTGAACCCTCTATTTTTCTTATAGGGCACATAGGACCATATTGAGGTCTCTGATTTAATCCATTCTTTCTGAGTGTTGCCTCTGAGAGGGCACCTTTAGGAGAAAGATTTGACAGTATGATAAATTAATCATGCCTTGATGTGAGAAACATATTTAAACATTTAATCATCACAAGCCTATGATGTAGGTATTCGTTATCTCCATTTTACAAATGAGGAAACAAATGAGGAAACAGAGGCACAGACAGGTTAATAAATTTGCTAAGCACAACTTGTAAGTGGCAGAATATTTTAATTGGGGCATCCTGTAGAGGCAATACTAAAAACTAAAAGCATGAATGTATAATAGTAAAATTTTAAGCCTGCTGTTTGGCTAATTGCTAGAGGCAACAAAGCCAACAACATCCCACCCAAGCTTTTTTTTAACATCCCAAAAGGAATTTCCATTCCAGGATCTTCCAACATCTTAACTGGAAGCTCTAGGCTTGACAAATATCCTGGTGAAATGCACAGCTCCTCTGAGATGGGTTTGGTCAATGAGTGCCATGCCATGGACCTTCCCTTGCTCATTACACCTGGCCTATACTTGACCTTCATTAGGTACCTGATTATCTCACTGTGGAAAAATAAAGCCTGGAAACCATCTGAGAGAAACAGCTTGGAAGTTTTAACATGACTCTCCCCTCTTCTATCTCATCTGGTGGGATTTACTTATAAGCATATATATGAAAAACACATATCACATATAATGATTTACAGTTACTAAAATTAAATAAGAGAAAATCTTTGACATTCACATTAATTTTCTTATTTATAAGAGACATCCCATTCTACTGATTGCAATATAAATAAATTTAGAATGATGATTGTGGTATTCCATTAAACTAATGGATTCTATCACATAAGTCATTTTTATGGATAAAATTTAAAATACTGTATTAATTCCAAACAGAATACACTTGCAGTTCATTCTGGGAAAACAGATTACTACATGTAATGTCAACAGTCATTACTTCCTGGTGTTATTTACCTGATCCCAATTTCCTAGCTAATATCGCCGTGTGTGTAATGAATAATGCACTGTGTGAAATGGACACCATGCAAAAATGCATCATGTACAGTACAGTTATTTGTATGTATATCACCTAATAAGATAATTTGTATGTCTTCCCTGTCTCCCACTCCCTTCCTACTAATTGTTATCTAACATATACTAGAAGGAACATTTGGGGAGGAGGGGGGAGGATGTTCAAAGTGAGGAAGTTCTTCTGATTATCTATTTATTACTGAGATATAAATGAACATACAAGTAATCACTACCCAGATCACATATGGAAAGTTTTCAGCACTCCCCTGTGCCCCCTCCTCCTCAGTACCCAGAAGGTAACCACTATTCTGATTTGTATCACCGTAGATTAATTTCAAAGTGAGCAACTTCTTAAAAATGTAAATTCAGTATTGATAAATCCTCTAAAGTGAAGATTGAAGTGATTTGTCACAATTGCCAAGCCAGCTCAGGCAAAAGTCCAGCACCCTTAGCAGTGCAGTTTAACAACCACAAATTTCAGGTTTTCAGGAAGCTGATAAGGAAGCAGAATTATCCAAACCTCTGACCTTGTTTCTTCCTTTGGAATTTTTAAAGCAGTTCCTTTGCTTGTTTATATCCCATTCTACCCTTATCCCTCATTCTACCCCTTTTCTCACCATCCCTGTCCTCGACTGAGTGGTGTGCTGGAACCTCCCTGCAGGGGCCTTTGAGAGCTAATTGTATGAGTCTCTTCCCAGCTCCACATTCAATGATGCTCAATTGGTAGTTTAAAACTGACCATGGTGAAAGTATTTACACCACAGAAATTGTCAAATGCTACAAATCAAGGCCCCCAGCTCCCTGGGATAACTGCTAAATATTTATCATCACTGACCACTATACTGTACACACACATACGCACACACATGCATACAATACATTCAGATCATATCAAATTGCTTCAAAGAGCTTTGAAACTGAAAAATGCTATCCAGTCCCAGAAAGCCTAGTAGGAACAAATCTGAACTCTGCCACTCTTTTCATATTCACAACAGCCTGCCATTGGTCATTCTGGTTTTACAACGATCACAATTTTGTGAACTGATGTCTCACCTTAAATTTAAATGCATGACAACTTTTAAATTGAGGTAAGCTGTCCCTTGCCTTGCTTGAGAATTTTGCAATAGCCTTAGAGATATAATAGCATATTACAGAAATAGTTGAAAATTCACTAAAAAGAACAAGATTTTAGTAACTGAAGTCTGTACTATAATCTCCTTCTGTCTTATATGGCTTCATGCACATAATGCTTTGTCACCAGACTAGACAGTAAGTTCATTGGGGTCAAAAATAGTATCTTTTTACCCTGGCTGGTGTGGCTCAGTGGATTAAGTGGCAGTCTGAGAACCAAAAGGTTGTCAGTTCAATTCCACTCTGGGCACATGCCTGGGTTGCAGACAGGTTGGGGGTATTGATGTCTGCCTCATACATCTATGTTTCTCTACCTCTCTTTCTTTCTCCCTTCCACTTTCTCTAAAAGTAAGTAAAGTCTTTAAAAAAAAATAGTGTATTCCTCTTAGAAATTTTTCACACTGCCCAGCACAGTATAAGCTTTTGAGCAGACGCCAGGTAACAATGGAGCAATTTCAATGTTTCCTCCCCTTTTTCCTTTTCCATCCCCCTAATCAGTTACCTTACTCTTTCTCAGAGTGACTCTCTGACCTACTAGGTCACACAAAACAAACTCTACCATTATTCACAATAGCCAAAATATGAAAATGACCCAAATGTCCAAAGATAGATGAACAGATAGAGAAAATGTGGTATATACATAAAATGGAATGTTATTCAGCCTGAAAAAAAAAAGAGAAGGAAATTATACCATCTGTGAGGACATGGATGAACATTGAGGGCATTACATTCAGTAAAATAAGCCAATCTCAGGACAAACACTGTATGATTGATTCCTTTGTATGAGATATCTACATAGTCAAATTCACAGAAGCAGAGACTAAAATGGTGATTACCAAGTTCTGGGAGGAGGGGGAAATGGAGAGTGATTATTCGATGGGTATAAAGTTTTAGTTATGCAAGGCGAATTAGTTCTAGAAATATTTTGTACAACAAAGTGCCTATAGTTAACAGCACAGTATTGTGCACTTAAAATTTTGTTAAGAGGTTGTATCTCATTTTAAGCATCCTTATCACAAAAAAATTGGAGGTGATGGATATATTTTATTACCTTAATTGAAGTGATAGTTATCATGAGTGTATGCATGTGTACAAACTCATCAATTGTATGCATTAAACATGTGCAGTTTTTTAAATATCAATTATACTTCAATAAAGCTGTTTTTTAATAATAAAAAAAAAACTACCACAGACATTAAGACCAGGAATACAATTATACTGTATTTCAGGAAGAGAGTACATTCATGGGACAAACATTTGAGCACTAACATGATGAAGAGTAGTATTCAAAATGTTGCAGATGCATACAAAGATAATTGAGACAAACCCTGACATGAAAAAGATTCCAGAAAAACAGAGCAGATAAGAAACATATATAAGAAACACTGATACAAACGGGAAAATAATCTAGATAAAATGCTATGGTTGTTCAAGAAGGGAGGGAGAGTTTTGGGACAGGCTAAGTGGAAGAACAAATAAATATCCAAAGCAGGAAAGCACCAGAGCACATACTAAGAATAATATTTTGGATTGTAGGATGTGGAAAGAATAATTTTAAATGAGGTTTGAAGGTAGAAGTCATATTATAAAATATTATCAATATTTTGCTAAAAAGTTGGAGCTTTACTTCAGTCTTGTATTACTCAAAGTATGTTACGTTATGCTGCAGTAAAAACTCCAAAATCAGTGACTTAATACAACAAGGTTTATTTTTTACTCATGTGAGTAGCCTGTGGGCTCCTCACCTGTGGACCCAGTATAACAGAGAAGCTACTACATGGAGCCAGAGAAACAGAAAACTGGAAAAATTGTACACTTTTTGTTCAAGTTTCTGCCCCAAGATGTTATCCATCACTTCCACTCACATTTCATCAGCTAAAGCAAGTCACATGACCATACCTAACTTCAGATGCATGGGAAATGAGAACTTCCAGCCAACATGGAGGTGTAGGTAGATACACTTTGCCTCCTCACACAACCAAAAGGACAATAACAAATTTAAAAACTAAAAACAACCAGAACTTCTGGAAAATTGAACTCTGTGGAAATCCAACAACCAAGGAGTTAAATGAGAAACATTCATCCAGACAGGTAGGAGGGGTGAAGACAGGCAGCTAGGGCAGAGAGGACATGCAGCAAGGGAGCGGCTGGAGGACCAGGCAAGGAGGCAGTTGGCAGACCAGGTAGTCCCACATCTGCATGAGGATAAGCCAAGAAGAACAGCTGGAGAGCGAGACAGACCGCACAACCCAGGGTTCCAGCACAGGGAAATAAAACCTCAAAACCTCTGGCTGTAAAAATCCTTAGGGGTTGCAGTGGCAGGAGAAACTCCCAGCTTCACAGGAGAGTTCATTGGAGAGACTCACAGAGTCCTGGAATGTACACAAATCCACCCACCCAGGGATTAGCACCAGACTGGCCCAATTTGCTGGTGGGTAGCAGGGGAAGTGATTGAAAGCAGGGCTAGAGCTGAGCAAGCTAGCAAATGGCATTGTTCCCTCTCTGACCCCTCCCCACATACAGTGCCACAACGCAGCAGAGTGGGTTGCCCCACCCTGGTGAATAACTAAGGCTCCAGCCCTTCCAATATAACAAGTGCACCGAGACAAAGGAAGTATGTGGCCCAAATGAAAGGACAGATCAAAACTCTAGAAAAAAAATACAACTAACAATGAAGAGATAGCCAACCTATTAGATGCAGAGTTCAAAACACTGGTAATTAGGATGGTCATGGAAGTGGTTGAGTATGGTCGCAAAATAGAGGAAAAAGTGAAGGCTATACAAAGTGAAAGAAAGCAAAATATACAGGGAGCCAACAATGAAGGGAAGGAAACCGGGGCTCACATCAATGATTTTAAGCAGAAATAAGAAATAGACATTCGACCAGAACAGAATGAAGAAACAAGAATCAAAAAGAAAAAAAAAAAATAAGGAGAGGCTTAGGAACCTTCGGGACAACTTTAAACGTTCCAACATCCAAATGATAGGGGTGCCAGAAAGAAAAGAGGAAGAGCAAGAAATTGAAAACTTATCTGAAAAAATAATGAAGGACAACTTCCTCAATCTGGCAAAAGAAATAGACTTCCAGGAAGTCTAGGGAACTCAGAATCCCAAAGAAGTTGGACCCAAGGAAGTACATACCAAGGCACATCATAATTACATTACCCAAGATTAAAGATAAGGAGAGAATCTTAAAAGCAGCAAGGGAAAAGGAGACAGTTACCTACAAAGGAGTTCCCATAAGACCATCAGCTGATTTCTCTAAAGAAATCCTACAGGCAAGAAGGGGCTGGAAAGAAGTATTCAAAGTCATGAAAGGCAAGGACCTACATCCAAGATGACTCTATCCAGCAAAGCTATCATTTAGAATGGAAGGGCAGATAAAGTGCTTCCCAGATAAGGTGAAGTTAAAGGAGTTCATCATCACCAAGCCCTTATTATGTGAAATGTTAAAGGGATTTATCTAAGGAAAAGAACAAGATCAAAAACTATGAACAGTAAAATGACAACAAACTCACAACTATCAACAACCAAACCTAAAAAACAAGAACAAACTAAGCAAACAACTAGAACAGAAACAGAATCACAGAAATGGAGATCGGAGGGGAAGGGGAGAGAATGGGGGAAAAGGTACAGGGAATGAGAAGCATAAATGGTAGGTACAAAATAGGCAGGAGGAGGTTAAGAAAAGTATAGGAAATGGAGAAGCCAAAGAACTTATGTGTATGACCCATGGACATGAACTAAGGGGAGGAGGATGTTGTGGGGAGCAGGGGTGCAGGACAGAGGAGAATAGAGGGGAGGGATAAAATGGGACAGCTGTAATAGTATAATCAATAAAATACACTTAAAAAAAGAAAAAAAAAGAGCATGGGAAGTGAGATCCTACAATGTGCCTAGAAGAGTAGAGAGCTAGATACATTTAGTAGATGACACTAATGGCTACCGCTGTCTTTCAGAAGGGGGAGAATATGGTCATATTTAGAGGTCATAAAAATCACTTTAGCAGCATGTATTGGTTGGATGGAGAGAGGTTAACCTGGAGGCAGGGAGCCCAATCAGGAGGCTGGCACAGTATTCCAGGAGAGAGATGGTGGTGGTCTGATTTAGAGCAAAGTAGAAGAATTGGAGAGAAGTGGGCATGAGGCATTTAATGAGATATTAAGAATAATCAACAAGCCAAAGGGTTGTGGAAGTAGGAGTCAGAGTAAATAGGGCTGCTGCTGGTAGACATATCTGGGGAACATAGATTGTGGTGGCCAAGGCTGTTGGAGTATGGTTGGTGTGGAGTGGAGCTAATGGACATACCTATATACAGGGCTTAATGGGGGTAGGCAGGGCTAGTGAGTGTGGTTAGTGGTTGTTAATTATTCATAGTGAGTTGTGGATCTTGGCTGGTGTGTGGGTGTGTGGTGAAATTCAGTAAGGCTGGGGGACTAAGTGGTAATGGGAAAAAAATACAATAAAGATTAAATTTTTTTAAAAAGAAAGAAATTCAGTATAGCTGGAGTGTAGCCAATGAAGCTGGGAGTAGCAGGTGTTCAGGCTGGATGGAAAGATAGCAAAGAGTCAAACAGGAAAGGCCTTGACCGCCATGGCAAGAGGTACAAGTTTTATCATGAGGACAAAAGGAACCACTTAATTATTTTAAATACATCTGCCTGATGATGCTTCAAGTACATGGATATATAAAGTGAGACAATCATGTGTAAAGTAAGGCCAAGGGTAGCAGACCAACCAGTACTATGTATGTACTTGACAGAGCACGAGAGCAGAGGGCTGAGCTGTCTAATGTAGACAATGTTGTCATATTCATATCTATCTGACAATTGACAACTGTCTAGACAGAGATAAGTTGGAATGCTTCCTGATTTCTCATACAGGATTTTCCCCTTATTTTCTGTTGATTTTATTCTCACTTTTCCAATTCATTTCCTGCCATTCAATGGTATTATTCAACTATTGACCGGGTGTGTACACAACAACAAGTTTAGAGAAAGTTCTTCTAGCCAGAAACTGTCTTTGTTAATAGACCTCAAAATCAGGCCTCAGTGAAAAAGCTGTCTGAATTCAGAGAAATTGGAGACCATTTGGTAATGGTCACAAAAAAGTCTGAGAAGTTACCCAAGTTTGGCGAAGTAAGAATCTCAGATCTGAAGCTGCTTTCACAAAGAAATTCACATGCTACTATCATCTCCAACATTTACATTAATGCAAACTTCATTGTACTTTAAAGCTTAAAAATGTGAGAAATAAAATGCAAAGAAAGCATAGAAATGAAATTAAAATTAGTCATGGTGATACATTTAGACAAGTGGCAACCCACATTTTGCAGCTATTGAAGCAAATGAAATATGTTAGCAGCTGCTAACATGCTACATTTTTATTTTTAGAGCACTTTATAGAAAAAGCCTTAAAATCTACTTCTGATAGCTTAATATTTTAAAATAAGTCAGAAAATATTCTATATGCCGTTATTAATATAGTCTAAGAGAAGATAGGGAGGAAAAAGAAAGAAAAAAACATACTAGTTGTAAAGAATTATTTAAAAAAGACAATGTAGTCACATTTAAAGTGACTATTATGTTTGTGTACTTATACCTACGAATACACATAGCACTACCATTTTATGAGTGTCTGCTATGTGCCAGGAACTATTTTATGCTATACACACACACACACACACACACACACACACACACACACACACACTTCAATGCTTTGTCATAAGATTTTATTTTGGGGGTGTGCAAAGAAGTGTCAAGATGGGTGGGCATAGCAGATGCTTCCCATGGGGAACTACTAATCTATGGGAACTACTAATCTATTTAGTATGTATGTGTGTGTGTGTGTATATATACATACACCATACCTACTACTACTACTACTATCTATACTATAATTACTAATCTATTTAGTGTATATATACACATATATATAGAGTGTATGTGTGTGTGTGTGTGTATATATAGATATATATACACATACATACACACATATATACATTTCCTTCATTCTTTCAACTTCCTTTGAGGTCAAATATTGTCTGTGGCTATTTAGGCCCAAATGTGACTTTCTATAATCTTCCCTGTGCTGTTGGAATCCAGAAATCTACATTTCCAAGATTCTCTTGCCAGCTAGGTTCTAGTTAGCTTTCACCAATGAAAGATTGTTCCATGAGATAATGAAGTAGGAGGGAAGGGTGAAGCCATTCTGCATTTGGCTTCATCCTTTCCTCCTACTCTACTGCATAAGTGACTTCAGGAAAGACCATAAAAATAACTGCTCAGCCCAAATCACTGACCAACAGAATTGTGAACAAGTAAAATAACTAGGGCTTTATAAGCCACTAAGTTTTGGGGTGTTTGATTATGAAGTCAAGTTAACTGAGACATCACCTAACTACAAATGGACAAAACTCCTCCTTCAGGCTCCAAAGAGGTGAAAAACAGAAACTTCACAGTATGCAAAATGCTGGTTACTCCATACATGAGAGAACAGCATTCACTTTCAGGAAAAATATAAGCAAACAGCCCCCAACTAATTCAAAAATACATACATTCTGCCTATTTGGAAAACTTCAATCAATTACTTAATACCACCTGGTGTTAACCAGGTGGTAGCATTTTTCCCCTTGAAAGAGATGAAAAGTTATTTTCAAAGACTTTTCTCAAAGAAATTTTTATGATTTATTGCTTCAAGCTCCTTTAGAAGGCAAATAAATATTTAATTCTTACAAGGGCTTAATTCCTTGTGCAGTATCAACTCTTATCCCCCCCAATTATAAGGAGAAGTAAATCTTACTTGCTAAAGAATTATGTTCTAAGATCACCCTTGAGCTAAAATAATTCACACTCTACTTCTTTCATGTTTAAAGTGTCTTCAAGGAGGTGACACAGCTGATATGTCTTAAACCCACAATTCTGCTTTCATGAAATCAACAAAGGCTTTCCATGGCTTTCTAGGAAGACAAAAGATTCCATTTCTAGCCACCTAAAGAAAGGATAGCTTTTCTGTACCATAAAGATTCAGAATACCCTATATCAAGTGTCTTTGAGGTTTGGCAACTCTTTGACAACCCTACGTTTCTTTGCTCAAGAAAATCTGAAGCTTTAATAAACCATTCAAGTGAAATTTCCTACAGAATACAATCTTTAGTAGCCATAGAATCAAGTTAGAAGGACAAAAATGTGACTTTTCTCTTCCATGTCTAGGAATTTTTATTAGAATCATAAAGGTTTTGTTTCACTATTTTTCTCAATAAAACAATTTATCATACTCACAGGTCTTATTTCTCCTGGGATTATAACTCAGTTGACTTGTGCTTAGCGTTAATGAGACTAAGGTCTTGATAGATTTCAGTCCCAGTATAGAGCAGTTTGGTCTTCCATAGGCAGACTGCACTCTTGACTCCAATTTCAATCTGATCCTTGCTCCTGGCCAGGCCCATCTTCCATCCCAGAAGGATAAGAGATATGACTGCATCTATGCAAACATCCCCACCATGGGTACAACTCAGTCTCTCATTACAGGTATAATGAGGTTTGCCTTTATAGGCATGAGATTTAACTGCAGCAAAAAAAGGTATGAACTTGAATTCAGGTCTCTTGTATAAGTCCACATAGATCACATTTACAGTGTTCTAGGACAAAATGATGAGCTGCTATAACAAACAGTACTAAAAATACAGTGACTTTTTAAAAAGGAAGTTGACATATCTTTCTCATAATATTTGTGATATAAATACATAGTCTAGGTAAGCAAGGAAGCACTGATTCACAGTCATCTAGAGATCTGGTTTCCTTTCATGGGGCTTCGTCTCCATCTCTTAAATAATGGATGTCATCTGTTTGATTCAAGTTAGGTTGTCATGGTCATAGTGTGGAGGAGACATTTTTACTTTCTTAAACCCTAGAAGTGGTATACATATCTCTTCCATTCTTGTTCCATTAGGGAGAACTTAGTCAAATGGCTAAACATGCTACACAAAAGACTGTAGAACATATAGCCATGCACCATGCCCATAGGAAGAAGGGAAGAACATATTTCAGTAATCAACCAGCACTCTCTGCCACATTTGGAAAGTCAAGACCATCCCTTTGTTTGTTGTTTGCAGACTCAAAACAACCCCTGGGGAGAACAGTTGTCTTCAGCACAAGTTCTATGATAGCATGTCATTTTTCATGTCAACACCCATAACCCAGCCAAAGCCAGAGAATAGAAGAAGGAAGATAGTCTAAGCAAAGTCACAGGAATGAAGAATAGCATGAAAAACTGTATTGTTCATCCCCCAATATATTAATGCTATGACCCCATGGAGGTACAGATTGTGCTAGAGAGTCCTTATATACCTCTCCCTAGGTCCTTTGAATAAGGGAAATGCAAAGCTATGAGGGAACAAAGAGAGGACTAGAAACATTGCTGAGTTAGTTCTTCCTCTGGCCTAACCAGAACAAGGGGTCTTGCATTTGCATCATGCAGTGAGCCCCACAAATTATGTAGCCAGTCCTGCATGGGGGATGGAGACCTGATGGAGAAATGCTTTTCCCTTTCAAACCCCCAGATAATGGTACTGAGACACATTTCATAGGTCTTCTCAGATATCCAGCAGAATTGAGAAAATAATCACCCATAGCTCTGGTCAATTCTATAACCAACCCTTATATTGGTTCTCCCTCCTTCCCTGTTTT
Organism: Pteronotus mesoamericanus; assembly: GCF_021234165.1. Classification (NCBI taxonomy): domain Eukaryota; kingdom Metazoa; phylum Chordata; class Mammalia; order Chiroptera; family Mormoopidae; genus Pteronotus; species Pteronotus mesoamericanus. The sequence goes on from NW_026555150.1 coordinate 3,193,241, forward strand.
GCTTCCCTTACCTCTCACTTCTGATTCCTGAGATCACATTCCTAAAGAAATGACTTTCACAAACACTGTTATGGTCAGTATTTAAATAGAGACCTTAGGTGATAAATGATCTCTGCAGCTCTCTAGGGGAAGATCTTCGCAGGCAGTGAGAATGGTAAGCAAAGACCCTGAGGAGGGAGCATACCTGGTGTGTTTGAGAAACAGCAAATAAGTCAGAGCACAGTGAGCAATAAGAGGTGAGATAAATAGGAGATGTAGTCAGTGAGGTCATGGAAGGGCTTATAAGTCCCTTAAGGACTTCAGGTTTTTCTCTAAGAGAAATGGGAGCTGTTTGGAGGGTTCAGAGAAGTGGGTGATTTGATTTAAGTTTTGAAAGTGTCATCTGGCTGCTATGTTCAGAATAGACTGCAGAAGACTAGGGCAGGAGAAGGGAAAATATTTAGAAGACTATTGCAATAGTCCATGTGAAAGAGAAGATGATAGCTTGGACCATGGTGGTAGCAATAGAGGTGGTGAGAAGAGGTCAGATTCTGGATGTATTTTGAAGTAGAGCCAAAGAATTGGCTGATGAATTAGATGAAGATGGAAAGAGAAAGAGACAATATGGCTCACAACGTCCTTGGTCTTAAGAAGAGACATGGCCTGAAGACTTAAAAGAGGGCAGGTCCCTGAGGAAATGTGAGACAAGATGGAGTGGGGATGGTTCAGATAAGACACAGGAAGATCTATAGAACAGACAAGGGAGAGTCCAAGGAAGGAGCAATGAGACTCACAGTTCAGGGTTCATCTCTGTCTATATTTCCCTTTCTGTTGCTCAAAAAGTAATGACTAATTAGTACAGTAATAGGCTAAAGACAAGAGGGGTCAGTGCCATAGAGATAGCCGCTCTCCCTTTATACTTGGGGTTGACGTCAGACAGAGTCACATTTGGTCTCTGAGGTTCTCAGATATCAGGAGAGCCAGTGAGGGCAGATCAGCTTTCCTAGAGAGAGCACAGAACAGAGAAGAACATGTGCTAGGCTGCTGTAACCCATAGATTAGTAGTTCCCCATGGGCAGCATCTGTTTACACCCACCCATCTTGACACTTCTTTGCACATCCCCAAAATAAAATCTTCTGACAAAGCATTGAAGATTATACTGAAGATTTCAGAGTGGAGATAGAGAAAACATTTATATCACACACAACTTTTATCAACACCCTCTTGACATGTCTCTTAGTCTGTCTCTCTCTTCAATTATTTCACAAATGGGATAAGGTATTTTTTTCCTTCATCCACTTAGAGCTGCCTAGCTTCATTAACCTTCCCTACTCCTGTGGCTCTCATTTCTGCCCTTAACCCAATTAGCTCCTCCAAACTTGTAACTCACACAATTTTGACAAAAAAAGGAGGGTTTTCCAGCTACCATGATCCACCCCTTTCAATGGATGGATAGGGGAGAACAAGAAGGAATTATAAAATCTCTTTTTCCTTTGTACTAAGAAATAATGCTAAGAAATATATCAAAGGACACAGTCCCTAGACTTAAGCACCCAACCAACATGTAAATGGATCATTGTAACTCAGTGCCATAAGTGTTATGATAGAAGCACAAAGACCATTAGGAGGGGCATCAAATCCAGACTGAAGGGGTAGTAGTCAAGGATGTAATTCCAACTTTTATGAGCTCTTACTATGTGCCAGACCCTGTACTGCACACCACTGATATGGAGACGAGTCCTACACAGCTTCTGCCTCCAAGAAGGTCATCACTAGTTGGTGCCTTTGCATTGCTGATGTTCTAAATAGGTACTTAGCCTGCCTATTAGGTAACACCTTTCTGCCTCCTGAGGCTGTCCTCCATCTCTAAGCTCAGTTTCCCCATCTGTCCATTGAAGTAATCTGACCAGGGTTTGGCAGAACCAGGATCACAACCTGGGGCTTTTGGTTCTTATTACATGGGACTTAGTTATAGAGGCTAAGAAATGTTGACTCAAACACTTTTTTCTCATTGCTTATTTATCAGCCCAAATGCACTGTTAGAAATAGAAGGCTGTAGGCATTGTGCAGGCCTCTGGAGAATTCTGGAGCTGATTTGTCTATTTATTTTTCCTGCCCCAGTCACCACAATCATTACCAGGACCAAAGAAGTCTAATCTCCACTGCATTTCCTTGGAATCACAGTGACATTCAGTGACCACTGGAGGTTGAAAAACAAGTGTCAGAGAAAGTACTTGTCTTCACACTGCAGCATGGAGTAAGGCAAGTTTCCCAGCAACTTTTCCATTTAAACTACCACACTCTGATTAGTTCCTGCTAATGCTCATGGAAATTTAGCATTGGGCTAAAAGCTTGGATCCAGCCCAAGACTACGACCTAACACACACAATCTACCAACATTCACTTACCTTTATAGACAAAAGAACAAACCAAAGAGTTTTCATTGTAATACTGATTTTTAATTTTCTCCAGGTAATGCTCCCTTAATGCAAAAACAATGAGGAATAAACAGGTAAAAACACAAGACGCTAAAATTAACTACAACTTCACCACCCAGAAACACATTGACATTCACCGCCTTCATTGACATTTTATTTTCTTCCTATCTTTCTCTGAATAATAAAATGTTATCACTAAATATACACAGGTTTGTTGTCAGCTTTTTGTACTTAGTGGTGTATCATGGACATTTTTCTTTTCATTTTTTTATAACATTATTTATAATGGCCAGATAGTATTTCAACATGTGAATGTAGTGTGATTCACTTTTGGATATATCATAATTAGTTAACCAGTTCCATATTGTTTAAATACTCTTAAAATGCATTCCTTTAAGCATCACTTAGTCAAGCAGCAAGACTACCATCTTCTATATACCTTACTTTTTTCCTTCTTGACATAAAAATTCTCACAAGAAGATTCAGCAATTGTCAAAATTATTACATACAGAGATATGTATGTTGTGTTCCCAGATAAGCTATGCAATATTATGAACAAGTATTTGAGGCTAGATTGGCAGACTTATTTTATGAATCTAGCTTGGTTCCTCATTATCTTCTCTTCCACAGCACTGATATATTTTTGTTGAGCCATTACAAAATTGTGCTTATGGTTCTATTGTTTCTGAAATCCACATTTTCTTCCCCTATTTAAATTTTTATTGAATTTATTAAGACATTGGTTAATAAAATTATGTAGGTTTCAGGAGTACAATTCTATAATACATCACTTGTATATTGTATTGTATGTTCACCACCCAAAGTCATGTCTCCTTCCATCTCCATTTATCCCCCCCAAACCTTCTTCTACCTCCTTATACCCCCTTTCTGTCTGGTAATCACCATATGTTGTCTATGTTTATGACTTTGTTTTTTTTCTCTGAATCCCTTCACCTTATTTACCAAGCCCCCCAACTGCCCTCCCGCTGAGAGCTGTCAGTCTGATCCTTGTCTCTATGAATCTGTTTCTGTTTTGTTTGTTAGTTTATTTTGTCCATTAGGTTCCACATATAAGTGAAACCATATGGTACTTGTCTTTCTCTGACTGGCTTATTTCACTTAGTGTAGTAGTCTCCAGGTCCATCCATGCTGTCACAAAAGATAATATTTCCTTCCTTTTTACGGTTGAGTAGTATTCCATTGGGTAAATGTACTGCAGCTTTTTTTATCCACTCATCTACCATTGGACACTTGGCTATTTTAAATAATGCTGCAATGAACACAGGGGTGCATACTTTTTTTTGAATTAGTGTTTCAGTTCTGTTTGGATGTATTCTCAGAAGTGGAATCACTAGGTCATAAGGCAGTTCCATTTTTAATTTTTTGAGGACACTCCATACTGTTTTCCATAGTGTCTGTATCAATAAGTATTCCCACCAACAGTGCACAAGGGTTCCCTTTTCTTCACATCCTCGCCAACACTTGTTTGTTGATTTATTGATGATACCCATTGTGACAGATGTAAGGTGATATCTCATTGTGGTTTTAATTTCCCTCTCTTTGATGATTAGTGACATTGTGCATTTTTTCATATGCTTATTGGCCATCTGTACATCATCTTTGCAGAAGTGTCTATCCAGGTCTTTTGCCCATTTTTAAAATCGGATTACTTGGTTTTCTTGGTATTTAGTTTCATAAGTTCTTTATGTATTTTGGATATTAACCCCACATGAGTTGTGTCATTGACAAATATGTTCTCCCATTCAGTGGGTTTTCTTTTCATTTTGTTGGGTTTTTTTGTGTTTTTGTTTTTGTTGTTTTTTTTTTTTTTGCTGTACAAAAACTTTTTAGTTTGATGTAGTCCCATTTGTTTACTTTTTCATTTGCTTCCCTTGCCTGGGGAGATATATTAAAAAATACTGCTATGATAAATGTCCAAGATTTTATTGCTTATGTTTTCTTCTAGGATTTTTTAATTGAATTTATTGGAATGACATTGGTTCACAAAGACATACAGGTTTCAAGTGTACAACTTGATAAAACATAATCTGCACATCGCATAATGCAACCATCATCCCAAGCAAAGTCTCTTTCCATCCCCATTCTCCCCCTTTGCCCACCTCCACCTACCTCCCACCCTCCTTTCTCTATAGCTGTCACCACACTATTGTCTATATCTATGTGTTATATATGTGTGTGTTTTGCTTAATCCCTTTTCCTTCTTTCATCTAGTCCCTCCCGTTCCCACCCCTCTGATGGCTGGCAGCCTGGTCTCTGTATCTATGCCTCTGTTTCTATTTTGTCAGTTTATTTTGTTCATTAGATTCCACATATAGGTGAGATCACATGCTATTTGTTTTTCTCTGACTGGCTTATTTCACTTAGCATAATAATCTCCAAGTCCATCCATGCTATTGCAAAAGGTAAGATTTCCTTTTTAATGACCAAGTAGTATTCCAGTGTATAAATGTATCACAGCTTTTTTATTCACACATCTACTGATGGGCACTTGGGCTGTTTCCAGATCTTGTCTATTGTAAATAATGCTGCAGTGAACACAGGGGTGCACATATTCTATAGAATTAGTGTTTCGGGTTTCTTGGGATATGTTTCCAGAAGGGGGATCGCTGGGTTAAAAAGCAGTTCCATTTTTAATTTTTTGAGGAAACTCCATAATGTTTTCCACAGTGGCTGCACCAGTCTGGATTCGCCATAACAGAGCACTAGGGTTCCCTTCTCTCCACATCCCCTCCAACATTTGTTTTTGATTTATTGATGATAACCATTCTGACAGATGGGAGGTGATATCTCATTGTGGTTTTAATTTGCATCTCTCTGGTGATTAGTAACATAGAACATTTTTTCATATGTTTCTGGGTCATCTGTATGTCCTCCTTGGAGAAGTGTCCATTCAGGTCCTTTGCCCATTTTTAAATTGGATTGTTGTCTTCCTGGTGTTGAGTTGTAGAAGTTTTCTGTATATTTTGGAAATTAAACCCTTCCCAGATGTATCATTGGTAAATATGTTCTCCCATACAGTGGGTTCCCCTTTCATTTTGCTGATAGTTTCTTTAGCTGCTTTTTAATTTGATTTAGTCCCATTTGTTTATTTTTTCTTTGTGTTTCTTGCCCTAGGAGATACATAGGCAAAAATATTGCTACAAGAGATATCTGAGATTTTACTACCTATGTTTTCTTCTAGTATTTTTATGGTTCATGACTTATATTTAAGTCTTTTATTCATTTTGAGTTTATTCTTGTATGTGGTATAAGTTGGTGGTCTAGTTTCATTTTTTTGCATGCACCTGTTCTGTTTTCCCAACACCATTTATTAAAGAGACTGTCTTTGCTCCATTGTATGCTCTTGCCCCCTGTGTCAAATATTAATTGACCCTAAAGATATATTTCTGGGTTCTCTGCTCTGTTCCATTGATCTATATGCCTGTTCTTATGCCAGTACCAGGCTGTTTTGATTACAGTGGTCTTATATATTGTTTGACATCAGGTGTTGGGATATAACTGAGGCTATTTGGGATCTTTTTTGGTTCTACATAACTTTTTGGAATATTTGTTCTAGATCTGTGAAATATGCCATTGGTATTTTCATAGGAATTGCATTGAATCTATAGATTGCTTTGGGTAGTATGGACATTTTAATGATGATAATTCTTCCAGTCCATGAACATAGTGTATGCTTCCACTTATATGTATCTTCCACAATTTATTTCTTCAATGTACTATAGTCTCTAAAGTACAGGGCTTTTACCTCCTTGGTTAACTTTATTCCTAGGTACCTTTTTGTTGTTGTTGGAATGGTAAATAATATTGTTTTCTTAGTTTCTCTTTCTGACAGTTCATTATTGGTATATAAAAATGCCATTAATTTCTGAGTATTGATTTTGTATCCTGCTACTTTGTTTAATTCATTTATTAGTTCTGATAGTTTCTTCACAGAATCTTTGGGATTTTCTATGTACAGTATCATGTACAGAATTCATTTACTAGGTAAAGTAGTTTTTTGGTGGAGTCTTTAGGGTTTTCTATGTAAACTATCATGTTGTATGTTTTTACTTCCTGCTTTCCAATTTGGATGCCTTTTATTTCTTCTTCTTGTCTGATTGCTGTGGCTAGGACTTCCAGTACTATGTTGAATAAGAATGGTGAAAGCAGACATCCCTGTATTGTTCCTTATCATAAGAGAAACACTTTTAGTTTCTTTCCCACTGATAATGATGTTAGCTGTAGGTTTTTCATATATGGTCTTTATTATGTTGAGGCATGCTCCCTCTATTCAGATTTGGACATCTCTTGGAAAACCAGAATATTTTTAAACACTGAGCCCACATTTCCATAGGTAACAGGGGGAAACAGTTCCCATTATGTCACAGTTCATTGCATGTCACCTGTTTATGTTAATTGCCTGATCCTTTTAGACATTTGAGCTTAAGAAATCCTAACTTCCTCCCTGCTCTAATAACCTTTAATTCTGATATTCTCTACTCTCCTGGATTCCTTTACACTGAGAACATTGTGGATTGACATGGGCCCCAGTGAGCAGATAATTTGGAAACAAGCTGGGAATGCATTTCATTTATCCACTAATTTGATTTTCTAAATAGGGACTCTACATTTCCACACTATAAAGCCATTATTCTCCTCTGTTGGTGCTGTGGTAATTCTCAATGTACCATGTATTATCATCATCCTGTCAAAATGAAAATCTTACAGAAAGCCTCAAAGGCCTTGTCAAATCAAGTGGAAGTGATTAAGGACAGCAGAAAAAAAATAGAACAATTATATATACACTGTTAAATAACGCAATGGGTGATAATCCAACTAGTCTTCAGATTTTCATAAGTAAGCTTTGCAATTTGATATTTTGTTGACTCAATAGCAAATTATCAATTCATTGAATGATTAAACCATTGATCAAAACTGGGAATGACAAAGCAATCAGACTAAGATAATCAGACTCTGAATCTGTTCTTTGTGTAAAATTCAAATTCACGTAGCACAATACAATTTGGTACTTAATGTCATTCATCTAATCAGCATATTTTTGCTCCAATGTGAGATCTTTGTTTGAACATAAGATGAACAGATATGAAAGGCACAGAAACCTCATTTATATAATCGTAATAAACATGTTATCATAGTTGTCAAAATTAATTAAATCTAATTCACTCTGTTTTCTAATTTAAAATTGACACAAAATATTTTTGTGAGAGGCAAAAATGCTAAAGAATCACATCAATAAGTGTAAACATGAATATTTTTAAATGGCTGCATTTTTTAGAGAGCTAGCTAATATCAATTATAACAAGTTAGATCACCCCAAACATTTTAAATGATCAGTTGAATGAGAAAATTCATTCTATGAAAGTCCAAACCTTTGGCTTCTTTTGAGTAATAATGAGTCCTACTGGTGGAATTACAATAAATGTAAATTTAGAAAAAATTCTATTAACACAAAATTTCTGAGGAAAATATTCTTTCCTAAGGCAAGGGCCACCTTTACTTTAGATTACAATGTCATCTTGATCATCCTCCTTTTAGAGTGAAAGTTACACCAGTACTTCTCAAACTTCAGGTATACATCAGAGACATTTGGAGAGCCCGGTAAACATGAAGGTTCCAGGATCCAACACTGGTCTTAATTTAAAAGGCCTTGGTGGAGCCTGAAAACTCTGTATTTTTAACACATAACCCTGAAAGTTCCTTTGTAAATGATTCAAGGATCACATTGTAAGAAACACTGTCCCACACAATGTTTTGTCTTTTTGCATTACATTGTTTTGAATCCTTGCATTATAAATCCTCCTAGTATCTCTCCTGAGTGTTTTCCACATGCCCTAATCAACCTTTACTAATATTCCCTAGGCCTCATGTCATCTTACAAGCCTGAACTGAAGAAAGTTACATTTTCTACCTTTTCTTTCTCCAGGTTCATACCTCTCAGATCTTCACACATGTACTTTCTCTTTTGAAAGTCCCAATTAGTTGAACACTTGTGGAAAGCTTCCAGTGTTTCCAAAGCCAATCATATTCCCAAGTGTTTCAGAGCAGGAGCTCTTCAAGTAATATATAAGCTCTGTTTCTTGCAAACCTCCCTGTTGCCAAGGAAAGGCTTATTATTTAGTATCCTCAATACTACTCCACAGAGTGGACAAGATATAACAAAGAAGGAAGACCTTAAACCCATTTACTTAACATCTTTGCAGCTCAAAAAAAAAAAAAGTTGTCAGTGAACAGCTAGAATCATATTTTTTTGAAAATTCCCAATTGTCTTTTGATATGAATTATCCCAGTTATTATTGAGCCCTCTCACCACAGATACAGAATAGAGAGCAAGCTATCACCTGGGAACTCACTTGGGGAACTTTTCCTATATATCAATACATTGGCCAGCGCAAAACCATGGTTTCTCAACTTTGGCATTAATGATGTTTTGGTCAGATAATTCTTTGTCATGAGCAGCTGTCCTGTGCATTAAAGTATGTTTAGAAACATCACTAGACTATACCTACTCTATTCTAGTTCACCTCCTTCTCAGTTATATCTCTAGACATTGCTAAATGTACCCTGGAGGAGGGGGAGCAAAATATCCCCCAGTTGAGAGCCATTGTCCTAGGCCAACTAAATCAGGATTTCTAGATGTGGAGCCTGATAGTCTTTAAAAGCCCCCAGACAAATCCAATGTGCAGCCAGCATTGAGAGCCAGTGCTTTAGGCAAATCTTTGAGCCCCAGCTGTAAGATGGGAAGATGAGAGCTGAAGAGTAGAAAAAATGAGGTCAGTTGTCCAGTTGCTTTGAAAAGCCAGTAAAAGTTGCCTGCCTGCTGATTTTGAAAGTTTTTTTTTTTTTTTTTTTTTACTGTGTTATTTAGTTGTTTGGTCATCTTTTATGGGCCGAACAGAATTTCGTAGGAGTCAGGCACCACTGAGAGCTGTCCATCTTGGAATCCACCTGAGACCCTTGCATCAGGCTCTCTGTAGGACAACTTCATGGTTGTGAGCAGGCCGAGAACCAGAGCCAAGCCAAACCCCAAATTCTGTGCTTTAACTGCATTTAGTCACCACCCTTGCCAACACTGGGGGACCTACCAACACCTGCCACATTGACCTGCTGGCCTCTGAGAAAGCATTGCTGGGTGCGGTTCTGTCACTAGGGGGCAACCCGAATTCTCCTGTAACACAACTCTAAGCCCAGGTGAACAAGGAAGCCTAAAAAGGGAATCTGTGTCAAGAGAGGGAGCTCAATATATTCCTTCTTCCTGATTTCTAATCTCGTAAATAATTCGCCCTTGTGTGTCCTAGCCACTTCACTCATAAAGAGGGAGCAGGAAGTCCCACTTGTTAGTACGCATCTGACTCACATTAAATAAGATGACATGATTATTGAAAATTGTGTCAGTACCTTTGAGGCTTGAGTTGGGAGAAAGCAATCAGCAACCTTATATCGAGGATCTAGCGCGTGCCAAGAGTTGAGACATAGCTTGCCCCTGCGACTGCACAGTCTGGTGGGACAATGGAGATGAGTGTCATCTGAGGAAGGTGAAAGTCATGCAGATTCAAGAGCCAGAGACACCCCATTGTGGGAGAATCAGAAAAAGCTGTGCAATTGTGAATGCACTAGATGGGGGGAAGCAAGGCAGAGCTTAAAATGTATTTCGTATCTCGTTTTTGTAGGCCCATAACAGAAACCTGCTCTCCATAGACTGATCATATAACGCGCACAGGAAAGATCTATGATGACCATCAGAAATTCACCCTTCAAATTCTTTATGACCAGACTGGACGACCTGTTCTGTGGTCTCCTGTAAGCAGATATAATGAAGTGCACATCACATATTCACCTTCGGGACTGGTGACATTTATTCAAAGAGGGACATGGAATGAAAAATTGGAATATGACCAGAACGGAAAATAATTTCAAGAACTTGGGCTGATAGGAAGATTTGGAGCTATACCCACTTAGAAAAGGTAAGCATGTAGGCAAAATAAACTAGTTCTGAGTTTCTGACTGAGAATATCGAAAGTAGCCCTAATTACCCACCTTCATAAGGACTGGCAGGAGAAAAGTCTGTGTTTTGGATATTCTGTTTAGTAGAAGTAACCAAAAAAATTCGCACATATATAAAATTACATATATTTACATATGAGAGGTCTATCCGGAAAGCACCCAGCCATGTGCTATGAAAAACAGACATTTATTGCAGAAGATACAAGATACAAGAAACATTGTACATAGGACAATGATGCCTCAGCCCCCTTCAAAGCAGGCACCTTGGGACCTCACATAGTTCCAGTTTCCATCAGCTGCCCATCATATTTTCCTGAATCTCATCAATGGTCTGAAATCTCTTGCCTTTCAAAGCTGATTTTACTTTTTGGGAAAAGCCAGAGGTCACAGGTCACCAAATCTGGGCTGTAGCAGGGCTGAGTCACCTAGGTGATTTGATGTTTCATCAAAAAACTCTCCATGAACGTGATGCATGAGCAGGCACATTGTCGTGATGAAGCTGCCAATCACCAGTTGCCCATAGCTGCAGCCTTCTGAATCATCCAAATAGCTTCTGCAGAGGAATGTTCAAGCTTAAAGCAAAATTTGGTGGAGATTCATTGCTCTTCTCAGTCATTTTGAATGCGACAGCTACACAGTGCACATGCTCACTCAACAGCATCTACCACCCCCTCTGACTAGTACAGTGAAGTCATCATTGTTCATGAATGCACATTCCAGTCCACTCTCTTTGGCTGTTAGGTTACATCGATGTCACACAAACCGTTCTCGATATATTAAAAATGACTTGATTTTTTCTGGACAGACCTCATACATCATAGGCAGTGGAAGAAAAACTAGCATGTTTTTTCATTAATTTTTTTTATTGGTCTGTTTTGCAGTGCGGTATAATAGTTAAATGCATGGACTGCAGTGCTAGGCTGCCCAGGATCAACTTCCAAGCTCTCTATTTACTGCCTGTGTGACCTTGGACAAGTTATGTAGCAAATGGTATGGGGGTTGGGGGCTCATTCAGGTTGGCCAATGCTTGTTTGAGAGGAGTTAGGAAGTTGTAAATCATGAGCCAAGACCAGACATTCATATGAAAAAGCCACTGTTAATAGCTGAAAGCTGGGTGGGACAGAGACTCAGAGGATCTCCAGGGCAGGGAAAACAGCTTTAACCAGGTTGATGGAGTCTCAGATAAGGCACCAGCCTGCTGGACCTGTGGCTCTGTGGCTCTGTGAGGGGAGGGTTCAGAAAAGGGACAATGGCCTCTGCCTGCTTTATGCCTGGGAGAAAGGTATCCCCCAGCTCTCACCTTGATGCCAGACACTTAAGTTCCTCCCTGCCACTGGGGCTTTTGTAGCTGCTAACCCAGTGCTGGAGTTCAGAGGGTGTAAGTCTGAGTAAGTTCGTGTGTGGATTCTTTAAGCTGAACTGCTTCGGTCACCAGAAGTTTCTTCCACCCATTCAATCCCTGCTGGTTTTTGCAGCCAAAATTTATGGGTACTTACCTTCCTGGCACTGGAACCTTGGGCTGGGGACCTGGTGTGGGACTGGGACTCCTCACTCCTGAGATATTCCTCCTCAATTTTTATTCACCACATATGGATGTGGAACTAGCCCACCTCCATATCTCTGCCCCTCCTACCAGTCTGGATGTAGATGGTTTCTTTAATTCTGTAATTGTCAGACTTCCATTCAACTTGATTTCTGATGGCTCAGAGTGATGGTTGTTCTATAATTTAGTTATAACTTTGATGTGATTGTGCAAGGAGCCGAGCTGTGTTTACCTATGCCACCATCTTGACTGGACGTGTTAAATTACTTTTTTTGGAAAACAAAATTCTATGTCCACTTCATTGGCGAGACCTTTTTGATCCCTTGCCTTGGAAATTAAAATGCTTCATATTTGTTCATGTTTGCTGGAATTCTGTTTTCCTGGAGGTAATCAAAAGCTCTGAGCTTTATTTCTTCTATCTTAGTTACTACAGAACCACCACCTGGAAGAAGGACCTATTAGTAGCTCATTTTTCTAAGCCCATCTCAGTGTTTCTGATCTGAAAGACTGACCCTGATACATGGGGACATAGGCTGGAAATAATGAGTGTCATAACAAGGTTGTGCAGGACTGATTAAGACAAGTGCTTTACACACTGAAGTAGTTAAAAAGATATGATGTCTGGGAGTTGCATAAAAAGAATGCGAGAGAGGGGTGGGGATATATATGAAATAAGAGTGACTATCACTAATGATTGCTGAAGTTTAACAATAGGCACATGCATGTTCATTACAGTATTCTCTCTATATTTGAAAATATTTGATAATTTCAATATAAACAGCTTTTTAGATTTAAAAAATCTGCTTTAAGTGCCAGCTGAGGTAAAAAATGCTTCTAAACAAAAAGGAAAGAACCTCAATTTTGTTTAGAAGCAGAACTTTTGATGTTTTGATTTGTTGGAACTTGGGCCAAGAGAAGACAGTTCCCCCAAATTCTTTATCCCTAATTCTTAGCAAAGTGCCCACCATGATGTAGGAACAAAATAAATATTTATTGAACCAATGAGTAAACCTAGATATTTTATCATGCAAGATCCTCCAGGAGAGTAATAACAACCATGATAACTACAATAAGTAACAAATATTGAGGATTTCTTATGTGCCAGGTACAGTGCCAAACACTGTGAATACACCATTATCTCTTTTAATCCTCACTAATAAGATACATAAGAGCATGGATTTTTACTGTTTTCTTCACTGGTATATCCCCAGTGCTTAAAACATGACTGATTCAAAAAATATTTGTTCAATGAGTAAACCTAAAGTAGAAACTATTATTATGCTCCTTATGCAGATGAGGACTCTGAGGTTTAAAAAGGTTAATGATCTGCCTAGCTAGTGAATGACAGAGTTGGATTCAATCCAGATAACTCAAACCTCTCTTTAAACCACTGACACTAATTCACACTTTAAAGTCTCATCTATTGTTATAATTGTGCAAACCAGTGAACTTTAAAGGCCCTGAAAACATAGTATACAAGGGGGACCAAAATAAACCCCAAAATTTATTTATAAAAAATTGTGTATCTATTCTTAAATGCTTAAATTCCAGCCTTCAACGTACTCTCCATCTGATGTAATACACCTATTGAGGGGTTTTTTTCAACTGCTTAAAAACAGTTTTGAACTTGTCGCTTTTGATGCCTTTTAGTGCTTCTGCCATTTTTTTGTTTCACCCCTTCCACGTCAGCAAAACATTTCCCTCTGAGGACTTTTTTCATCTGGGGACACACACAAAAAGTCACTCAGGGTTTGATGGGGTGAATTGGGAGAGTGGGGCTAAGAGTCATGCCATTTTTGGTGAAAAACTGAACACTCAGTGTGGTGTGGGCAGGTGCACTCATAAATCACCCACCATGAAATGGGCAAACACATTGAAGAGTCTTCAAAAAAAAGATTCACCAAAGCCTCTCACAGCCTCTCACAGCAATGCCAGCTGACACACTGATACAGATGGGTTCCTAGAACACACACCTAGAGGGGGAAGCCTGTGCTACAAGGGGCCTGCCCTCCAGAAGATAATTCTGGGCTTTTTGGGTCCCCCTTCATATGGAAATATTTTGATAGCAACTCAAACTGAATAGACTGCAGTATGGGATACTCAATGTCATTAGTCTAAAAACTCGAGCTAGACTTCTTTCCTTGCTCTACCAATTCAATTTCAGGCATACTTTGAAGGCTTTCCCTGCTCTCCCCAGGAAAACCTCAATCCTATAAGGTATAAATCTTTATATACTCTTTTTTTATGTGTTGTGACATCATCAGTCTTGACATTCAAACCAATTTTTGGGTTGGGGGAGTCCATCCTATTTCTTTAGGATGGTCACAACAGAGACGGATGGAGATGTGAACAGAAGAAGGCAACATTATGGCTAAAGCAAGATGCTGCGCTGCTGGCTTGAAAGATGGACAAAGGGAGCACGAGCCAAGAAATGAAGGAACAGAGCTCTAGGACCTGAAAAAGCAAGGAAGCAGATTTTCCCCTAGAGCCTCTAGGGGGAGTGTAGCCCTGGCAACACTTCCATTTTAGCCCATGATACTGATTTCTGACTTCTGATCCCCAGAATTGCAAGAGAATAAATGCGTGTGTTTTTAAATTACCAAATCTGTAACAATTTGTCACAGCATTCCTAGGAAACTAGGAAGTAGCACCAAATAGTAATAGTAGTCCCTGTGTTCATCACCACCCTATGCAGTTTGCTAAAAAATGCCAATTGTACTTAAGAATATCTTTGATGGAGCAGTGAAAATTTTATGTTATAAATACTGACCTTTGAGTACATTTTTAAAAATATTTTTATGACAAAATGGGAAGATGCACAAACACGTCTACATCCTGAAGTATAATTACTACCTCAGAGAAAAACACTTGTGTAATCTAAAGCAATATTTTCCACAAAATTACCATTTTTGCTTCTGATAGACAAACTTTGGTTATCAGACTTGGGTTCTTGGCAGACATTTTCTCTAAAATTAACAAAGTGAGCCTGTCACTTTAAGAAAAATAAATGACAGTGTTTTTTGCCAATTATAAAATTCAAGTTTTCAAGTAAAAGTTAGAATTATAGGAAACTTGTATTTGCCACCATGAGCTTCACAGCTTTCCAAAACATAAATGCTGTCCCGATGAGAGCAACTATTACTGTAACAAATGAGACAGTTTCATATTGTATCATGGAATACATCAATATTTGGAAGATCTTGGTAACTCAGTGAAGCAGTATTTTTTAAATGACCAGTGCATGATGTTACAAAATCATTGCATGGTTAAAAAAAAAAAAAACCTATTCAAAGTGAGGACATACTAATTGATTTTTCATGTATGAAAACAAAAAGTTCACTGATATGGTTTCAGATTCCATATTGGCACTAACCTCTAAGGAACTTCCACTTGTAAAATTTTGGTGTCAAAGAATATTCACAATTACCCAAAATCCCTAGTAAAATACTCCTGCCTTTTTCAACTACATATATGTCTGAGAAAAGATTTTCATCTATATTTTAATGAGAATAGCATATCACAGCAGAGTGGGCACAGAAGCATATAGAATCCACCTCACTTCTATTACACCAGATATTAAAGAGATTTGCAAAAATGTTAATTAATGCCACTTCTCTCACTAAATGTTTTGCTGTTTGGAAAAATATAATTATTTCCATAAAACAAATAGTTTGTACTAAATTGTAATGGATATATTATCATTTTAAAATGAAACCCTAATTATATATTTTTAATTTCTTAGTTTTACTTTCTAATACAGTAACCACTAATGACATAATTCACATAAACAAAAGCTCTTTGGGGTCCTCAATAATTTTTGAGTGAACCAATAAGTTTGAGAACTGTTGTCCATCTTTGAGAAACTCTTACACATATGCTCAAGGAAATATGCCTGTTACAGCTTTGCTTGAAATAGTGAAAAACTGGAAATAATTTAAGTACCCATGAAGAGGTGAGTGAATGAACTGTGTCTATTCATACAATGTAATAATACGTAGCTATTAAAATGAAAGAAGAATTAGTATTAACATGGGTGAACCACAAAAATAATGGTGAAGAAGGTATAAAATATATACTGGATGATAGATTTATATACCTTTTGAAAACATTTATATAAATTTAAAAAACACTCATAACAATGCAGTCATGCCAAAGCCAACAACCTTTTGGTCAATGATGGATTGCATATGCAATGGTGGTTCCATAACATTATAATGGAACTGAAAAAGTCTTATTGCCTAGTGACATTGTAACTGTCATATGTTGTATTGCAGCACTGTGCTATTTTAAAATAAATGTAGTGTACCCTAAGTATACAGTGTTTATGAAGTCTACAGTAGTGTTCAGTAATGTCCTATGTCATCACATTCATTCACCACTCACTCACTGACACACCCAGAACAACCTTAGTCCTAAAAACTCCATTCATTGTAAGTTCCCTATATAGGTGTACCATTTACTATCTTTTATACCTTATTTTTACTGTGTCTTTTCTATGTTTAGATATGTTTACATACACAATTGTGTTATAATTGCCTGCAGTATTCAGTACAGTAACATCCATGCAGGCTTGTAGCCTAGGAGCAATAGACTGTACCATACGGCCTAAGTGTGTAGAAGGCTATACCATGTAGGTTTGTGTAAGTGCACTCTATGATGTTCACACAATGATGAACTCACCTAACAATGCATCTCTCAGAATGTATCTCCATTGTTAAGCAATGCATGACTGTATTAGACATTACCTATATGTATATATATAATGAAAAGAATGCCCACCAAACTCAGGATGTGGTTCCTCTGGGAATGAAGAGAATGATCAGGAAGTGACACAAATGGACTTCAAGTTAATCCATAATGCTTTTTTCTTTAATAAAAAAATCCCAACGCAAATATGATAAACTATCACCACATGCTAATTCTGGGTAGTGAGTACATACATGTCTCTTATTCAACTCTCCTCAATGGCATTTTGACAGTGTTGCCCTTCCCCAGTTCATATATAACAGTCATGAGTTTTCCAGAAAGGAGTGCAAGTTCCACATAGCAGAGGCATTCTCAGGGGCATCTTCGCATCTTTCTTCTCTTTCAGAATACTGCTATGAATTGTTTGCATGTGACTCATTAGGAGGATTATCTAGTTTTTTTAATAAACCAGTCCTTAAAACAAGCACAAGTGATTTGAATAGATTCTTGCAAAGAAACTGAAAATAATTGCGCAAGTTGCAAATAATTGCTAATTGAAAATAAATCTCATAATGACACAAGCACAAGACAATAACAAGAAAATGGCAGAGCTGACATTTCTCCAATTCCTAGGACAAGCTCTGTATTGATCACAATGAGCAATGTAGTCACATAAGACAATGTCAGCACTCAAAATTGAAGTAATCCAGAAGAAAATCTAAAATATTTGTAAATCTATGCCTTGCATTATTAATGATGACCATCTCCCAAGCTTATTATTTTCTAGAGATAACTTATAATCTTATGAACTCATTATTTTATTTTTTGTTTATAATATATTGATTATGCTATTACAGTTGTCCCATTTTTTTTCTCCCCTTTACTCCCCTCCACCCTGCCCCCTCCCTCCCACCAGCATTCCCACCACTTAGTTCATGTCCATGGGTAGTACATATAAGTTCTTTGGTTTCTCCATTTCCTATATTATTTTTACCTCCCGATGTCTATTTTGTACCTACTATTTATTATTCCTGCACCTTTTCCCCCGTTCCCCGCTTCCCCCTCCCCTCTGATCTCCATTTCTGTGATTTTGTTCCTGTTCTAGTTGTTTGCTTAGTTTGTTTTAGTTTCTATTTTTTTAGGTTCAGTTTTTGATAGTTGTGAGTTTGTTGTCATTTTACTGTTCATAGTTTTTGATCTTGTTCATTTTCTTAGTTAAGTCCCTTTAACATTTCACATAATAAGGGCTTGGTGATGATGAACTCCTTTAACTTCATCTTATCTGGAAAGCACTTTATCTGCCCTTCCATTCTAAATGATAGCTTTGCTTGATAGAATAATCTTGGATGTAGGTTCTTGCCTTTCATGACTTTGAATACTTCTTGCCTGTAGGGTTTCTTCAGAGAAATCAGCTGATGGTCTTATGGGAACTCCTTTGTAGGTAACTGTCTCTTTTTCCCTTGCTGCTTTTAAGATTCTCTCCTTATCTTTAACCTTGGAAAATATAATTATAATGTGCCTTGGTGTGTGCTTCCTTGGGTCCAACTTCTTTGGGACTCTGAGCTTTCTGGATCTCCTGGAAGTCTATTTCCTTCACCAAATTGGGGAAGTTGACCTTCATTATTTTTTCAAACAAGTTTTCAGTTTCTTGCTCTTCCTTTTCTCTTTCTGGCACCCCCATTGTTTGCATGTTGGATCATTTAAAGTTGTCCCAGAGGTTCCTAAGCCCCTCCTCATTTTTTTTGAATTCTTGTTTCTTCATTCTGTTCTGGTTGAATGTTTATCTCTTCCTTCTGCTTCAAATTGTTGGCTTGAGTCTTGGTTTCCTTCCCTTTATTGTTGGTTCCCTGGATATTTTGCTTTCTTTCACTTTGCATAGCCTTCACTTTTTCCTCCATTTTGCAACCATACTCCACCATTTCTGTGACCATCCTAATTACCAGTGTTTTGAACTCTGCATCTGATAGGTTGGCTATCTCTTCATTGCTTAGTTCTATTTTGGGAGCTTTGATCTGTTCTTTCATTTGGGCCATATTTCTTTGTCTCAGTGCACCTGTTATGTTGGAAGGGGTGGAGTCTTAGGTATTCGCTAGGGTGGGGTTACCCAGGTGACTTTGTTGAGATGCTGTATGTGAGGGAGGGGTCAGAGAGTGAATAATGCTGCTTGCTCGGCTATCAACTGGCTTTCAGTCACTTCCCCTGCTACCCATAAGTAAGATGGGCGCTTCTGGTGCTGATACCCAGGTGGGTGGGTTTGTGGACATTCTAGGACGCTGTGGGTCTCTCAAACGAACCCTCCTGTGAGGCTGGAATTTCTCCTACTGCCATAATCTGCAGAGGTTTTTATAGCCAGAGATTTTGAGGCTTTCTTTTCCCACACTGGAACCCTGGGTTGCACGGTCTCTCTTGCTCCCCAGCTGTTTCTCACAGTTTATCTGCATACAAATATGGGACTGCCCAGATCGCCAGCCACCACCTCACCCACCTGGTCCTCCTGCCGCCACCTTGCGGCGAATCCTCTCCGCCCTGGCTGCCCATCTCCACCCCTCCTACCAGTCTGGATGAATGTTTTTTCTTTAACTCCTTGGTTGTTGGACTTCCATGCAGTTTGATTTTCCAGCAGTTCTGATTGTTTTTGTTTTTAAATTTGTTATTGTCTTTTTGATTGTGCTAGCAGGCAAAGTGTATCTACCTACGTCTCCATCTTGGCCGTCATAAGATATTTTAAAACATTACTTATTGCATCTTTATCTCATTGTCTTTAATTTATATGTTGTTTATGTTTATAATTTACATAATATATTAGTACTGTAGTGCACAGGTATAATTCATAAATATATGAAATTGTACATATAATATATATAAATGCCTCTTCAAAATTTTTCAAAATTTTGACATTCAAAGTATTTTCTTACTAACAGGGGTGTGCAATCAGAAAAACTAAAATCCACTGACAGTGGTGTACCCAGGCCTTATGGGGCCTGAAGCTCATAACAACTGGGGGGAGGGCTTCTAAGAGAAAGAGTACAAAATTAGGTATCTCATATTTATTTAGAATGAGAAACTACATATGGGCAACTAATATTTGACAAAGGGGGCATAAGCATAGAGCGGAGTAATAATAGCCTCTTCAACAAATGCTGTTGGGAGAGCTGGACAGCTACATGCAAAAAAATTGAAATTGGATCATCAGCTGACACCATACATAAAAATAAACTCAAGGTGGATAAAAGACTTACATATAAGTCACAACACCATAAAAGTCCTAGAGGAGAACATTGGCAGGAAACTCTCAGATATCCCACGCAGCAGCATTTTCACTGATATGTCTCCTAAAGCAAGAAACATAAAGGAAAAAATAAACAAGTGGGACCTCATCAAAATAAGAAGCTTCTGCACGGCGAAAGAAAACATCAGCAAAATGAAAAGGGAGCCAACCCTATGGGAAAACATATTTACTAATGATACATCAGATAGAGGTTTGATCTCCAAAATACATAAAGAACTCACACGACTCCACTCCAAGAAGACAAATGATCCAATCAAAAAATGGGCAAAGGACCTGGGCAGACGCTTTTCCAAGGAGGAGATACAGAGGGCCCAGAGACATTTGAAAGGATGCTCGGCATCACTAGCCATCAGAGACATGCAGATCAAAACCACAATGAGATACCACCTCATACCGGTCAGAATGGCCATCATAAACAGATCAACAAACATCAGGTACCGGCGATGCTGTGGAGAAAAGAGAATGCTAGTACACTGTTGGTGGGAATGTAGACTGGTGCAGCCAGTGTGGAAAACTGTGGAATTTCCTCAAAAAGCTGAAAATGGAACTGCCTTTCGATCTAGTGATTCCCCTGCTGGGACTATACCCTAAAAATCCCAAAACTCCAATTCAAAAGAACCTATGCACCCCAATGTTCATAGCAGCACAATTTACAATAGCCAAGTGTTGGAAGCAACCTAAATGCCCATCAGTAGATGATTGGCTCAAAAACCCATGGTACATTTACACAATGGAATACTACACAGCAGAAAGAAAAAAAGAACTATTAAACTTCGCGACAGCATGGATGGAACTAGAGAGCATAATGCTAAGCGAAATAAGCCAGGAGGAGAAAGACAAATACCATATGATCTCACCTATACATGGAGCCTAACCAACAAAACAAAGATGCAAGGAAAATTAGACCAGCCACACTGAAAGAAAAAAGAAACCAACAGAGACAAGAGGGAAGGAGGGAGGGGTGGGCGGGGAAAAGGGAGGGAAGTGTCAAGTCAAGGAACATATAGCAAGGACTCATGGACAAAGCCAAAGTGGGGAAGGGGGGGAAGGGGGACAGGGGGAAGTGGTGGGGGGTAGGCAGAGACAAATGTATTGGAAAAAAATAAATTTTAAAAAATGGAAAAAAAAGAATGAGAAAAGAAATCATAGCAAATTATAATTTTTAATAAATTATACATTTTAAAGGCTTATAAGTACCACTAGCACCACAAAATCCAGAAAAACAATATTATTTTCAAATTAACTCCCTGATACCACTATAGACTCCCAAAATTCTACCTGCAAGAAACAAACTAATAAAACTTAGCTGCAACCATATGCTACTCTTCATGAAAAAGGAAGAAAGACACAGAGGGCAGAGCCACAGCTTCAGAGGATAGAGACATGGACCCAGAAGGCAGAACCACAAACCACAGAGGTTTATTTACAGGCTTTGAAACCTAATGGTTGCTCAGCCAGATTTCAAATTTGCTTAGAACTCGTGACTCTCTTTGCTTTCTTTTTCATCTTCCCATACATTGTATAGGAATGTCTATAAATAGTATCCTATGTCCATCCCACCATTGTGTTTTCAGAGCAGATAACTTGTTTTCTATTTTCATGAGTCTACAAATGGAAAGGAATTTTGCCCCAGAATGGATCATACCCTCCAAAAATGCCCACATCCTAATTCTCAGAAACTGTGAATATGTTAATTTACATGGCATAAAGTTACTTTGTAGATGTGATTAAATTAAAAATCTTAAAATGAAAGGATTATCCTGAATAGTCTCAGTCAACTCAATGTAATAACAACAGCCTTCAATAAAGAAAGGCAGGAAAGTCACAGTCAGAGGAAGGAGATGTGACAATGGAAGCAGAGAGCATAGCCAGAGAAGGATTTTTGAACATGTAATGCTGTCAGCTTTACAGATGGAGGAAGGGGCCGTGAGCTGCGGAATGCAAGCAGGCCTTAGAAGCTGGTGAAGACAAAGGCTGAATTCTTCCCTAGAGGCTGTACAAACTTGGTAATCCACAGAATTTAGCCCAATATAATTGATTTCAGGCTTCTGACCTCTAGAACTGTAAGATTTTATTGTGTTATTTTAAGCCACTAATTTTGTGGTAAATTTTTAAATTATATTTTATCGATTATGCTATTATAGTTGTCCTGATTTTTCCCCTAGCCCACCTCCACCCAGCACCCCTACTCCCTCAGGCAATCCCCCCATCATTGTTCATGACCATGGGTCATGCATATGAGTTCTTTGGCTACCTCTTTTCCTATCCTGCACTTTACAGCCCCATGGCTATTCTGTAACTACCTATTTGTACTTCTTAATCCCCTTGCCTCTTCACCCATTCCCCCACACCCCCATCCCATCTGGCAACCATCAAAACACTCTCTGTCTCCATGATTCTGTCACTGTTCTTGTTCACTTAGTTTGTTTTTTAGATTCAGTTAATAGGTATGTATTTTTTGCCATCTTATTCTTCATAGTTTTGATCTCCTTCTTCTTAAATGAGTCCCTTTAACATTTCATACAATAATGGTTTGGTGATGATAAATTCCATTAATATTTTCTTCTCTGGGAATCTTGTCTTGATTCTAAATGACAGTTTTGCTGGGCAGAGCAATCTTGGCTGTATGTCCTTGCTTCTCATGACTTTGAATATTTCTTGCTAATCCATTCTAGCCTGCAAAGATACTTTTGAGAAATCAGCTGATAGTCTTATGGGAACTCCCTTGTAGTTGGCTAACTTCTTTACTCTTGCTGCTTTTAAGATTCTCTCTTTATCTTTAACCTTTGGCATTTTATGATGTGTCTTGGAGTGGGCCTCTTTGCATCCATCTTGTTTGGGGACTCTCTGTGCTTCCTGGGCTTGCATGTCTATTTCCTCCACCAAAGTAGGGAAATTTTCTTTCCTTATTTTTTCAAATAGATTTCCAATTTCTTTCTCTTTCTCTTCTCCTTGTGGCACCCTTATGATGTGAATGTTGGAATGCCTGAAGTTGTCTCAGATGCTGCTTACACTGTCCTCATTTTTTTGGATTCTTTTTTCTTCTTGCTGTTCTGATTACTTGTTTCTTGCTTCCTTATGTTCCACATCATCAATTTGATTCTCAGCTTCATCCACTCTACTGTTGTTTTCCTGTAAATGGCTCTTTATTTCAATTAATGTATACTAGAAACAGTTTGTGGAAGTGTTCAACTTAGACTCTCCTAGTGGCTGGAAAAATCAGGTCAGTGTTCTCTTGTCTTTTGAAGTTTTTAGAAAAAATATTAGTGTATCCTTCATTTCTTACTGGATCTATTTTATGTTGCTGAGGTCCTCACTAGGTTCCTTGTGTGTCCTTATGGCCAGTGTTTTGAACTCTGACTCTGATAGATTGCTTATCTCTATTTTGTTTAGCTCTTTTCTGGAGTTTTGATCTGTTCTTTCATTTGGACCACATTTCTTTGTTCCCTCATTTTGGCGGCCTCCCTGTGTTTGTTTCTATGTATTAGGTAGAGCTGCTATGACTCACTGTCTTGGTATCATGGCCTAATGTAGTTGGTGTCCTGTAGAGTCCAGTGGCACAGCCTCCCTTATCACTCAGACTGGGTACTCGAGGTGTGTCCTTTGTGTGGGCTGAGTACTCCCTCCTCTTGTAGTTGAGACTTGGTTGCTATTGACAGATCAAAGGGAGGAATTTACCCAGGCCAGTCAGCTGCAAGGATTGGCTGTGACCTCTGACCACCAACCTCCACCCCATGTAGAGAATCAGCTGTACAGGGGCAGATAGATGGTGGTGCTCTGATGTTGTCTGTACCTACCCCCTGGGTATGTTTGCCCTGGGGTTTCCCGGGTGGTGCAGACCAAGGCCAGTCCCCTGCTGTGTTTTGTCCAGGGGACAAACATCTATTTGCTATTAAACAGATGGCTGCTACTTGTGCTGGGCTTGGAGATTCCCAGGTGAAGCCAAGCTATGATACAGGCTGGCTGCCGCCAGTGCTGGGCATGGGGCTCACTGAGGCCAGCTGTTGCTTATTTGAGAGGATTTAGGAAGTTGTGCAGCATGAGCTAAGACCAGACATTCATATGGAAAAATAGCTTGGGTGGGTCTGAAGTTGGGTGGGACAGAGTCTCTGGGGATCGCCAGGGTGGGAGAAATGGTTTTAGCCAGGTTGATGGAGTCTCAGATATGGCTCCAGCTTGATGGCTGAGTCTGGATGGATGTCATTTAATTCCATATTTGTCAGACTTCCATTCAACTCCATTTCTGATGCTCATAAGTGATGGTTGTTTTATATTTTACTTGTAATTTTGATGTGGTTGTGGGATGAAGTGAGCCATGTCTGCTTATGCTGCCATCATGACTGGAAGTCTGTGGTAAATTTTTACGGCAGTTGCAGGAAACTAACACAGTACCCTAGAAATACATCCCTATCAGGATCCTGAAACTTCTCATTTGCTTTACTGAGATCTTCCAAAAAGCTTTCCAAATGGCATTTGTTCTTTATCAACCTTTTGAATAGTTTTGTATCTCGTTTGTGCTTAAGCTTTCCTTCCAAGTCTTTACAAATATATTTTGGAGTTCTTAAAGTATCATTATACCCAAGTTACAAGGCTTGGATGGCCTTATAATAAGCAGACTATTTTATTATATTTAGATTCTTAAAAGAAGAATCAAAATTGTCATGTGTATTTAAACTACTAGATCTATGAGATAAGCCAAAATATAAAACATAATTATGACAGTATAGCAAAATATTAAAAACTTTAAGTATTATGGAGGCAACTTTTTCTTTTATTATTAAGGATGATTAAGCTGTATGTTCTGCATACTTCTTAATGTCCTTAAAAAGTGCTGGCAGCCCTTTATCCTGCCCTTTCTTAACAGCTGCATTTTCTTACTGACTATAAACATTGTTCGATGTCAGTTTACAACCATCTTAATCTAAGGCCTTGTTTTAATGTGTAGAATAAAATCACTGATAGATGTTCTTCAGTTGGGGAAAATGTTAAAATAACAGTGGTGGTGTTTGTCCTGTTCAATGTAGAATCTACAATAATGGGGAAGTTTTTAGTGTCTGACTTAATTTCCCACTTCATTTTCTCATTCATTCCACTAATTCTTGTGAACTAGTTTGGATAAATAAGTCACATTTTTTAATTTAGATATTTTCCAAGTGCTTGTGCAATAATTGATCAAATTTATCAATTTGTTTAAAGATTCTCATGAAATTTGATTTTTTCAAGAATGCTACTTTTCCTTGTAGCCTCTGAAGAGAAAACCTCTTTCACTTGACAATTTAATAGCTGCAACTATTCATTTTTTTTTTTAGGAACTCAAAATAATATTGAATGTTTTTTCTTATCTGTTTTTCAAGACATTGGCCTAGTGCACTCTCATTTGACTTTTAGGTATTCCAAGTAAACATAGCCTACTGGTGCTTTGTGAAGTCATTGTGAATTAATAATGGGTTGGCCAAAAAGTCTGTTTAGTATTTTCCATAAAATAAAAGACACATTTTTCATTTTCACCAATAATGTTATTAACTTGGATATTTTGAGTATGTTTGCTATCTCCTGCATGGTATAATGTTGATTGTTGTCAATTAATGTCTCAATTTGATCACTATCAACTTCAACAGGCTTACCCGTCCATGGAGCATTTTCCAGCCAGAAGTCTCTAGCACAAAACTTCGCAAACCACTTTTGACACATTCAATTAGTCACAGCACCTTCTCCACACACTGCACAAAACTTTTTCTTTTGTGTTTCAGTTGCATTTTTACCCTTCTTGAAATAACAAAGCATAATATGCCAAAAATGTTGCTTATTTTTTTCCATCTTCAATATTTAAATGGCTACGCAAAAATTTACCAGTTTTGATAAGTTTTCTTAATGCACATGGATATGACAGCTGTTAATACAATCAAGCAAAATGTTTCAAATGAAGTTAAAGACAACTAAGCACTACTGGAGCCATCTTACAGAAAAACAAATGAACTTTTTGGCCAACCCAATATATTCACCCAGTGTGTCTTGTTGAAAAGGCTTTATAAACAAAACAATAATGCTTAGTCTTGGGTTAGGTTAACAAGGATTCATAACAGCTTAATTTAACCATTTATAATGTCCATTTTATATTATGTTTGATTCCAAATCAATAAATACTATTGGGATAATGACTTGAGGAAAATGTTTTTCATTAAACAATATCGAATAGAATTATTGTTCATCATAAAGACCATGAGGAAAGCTCACAGTCTTTATTGATGTCAGTAATTAATTCTAACCTTTATTTGCTTTGTTGACCCTAAAAATTTTGTTTACTTTATTGTTACCTTCATCTTCTACTTCTTCAGTTCCTTTAGAGGTATGTCTGATGCTTAAAATCTTCTTTCCTTTCTTTTGTTAGTATTTTCATTATCAAATTTCTTTGGTAATAGTAGTTCTTAATTTCATAATTTTTGATTGTCAGTGTTGTTTCTATTGTGATATAATAAGAGTCTTTAACATGTTGATGCTTCTGCCAATTTTCCTTCTTTCAGATTTTGATTTTGGCTTCCAAAAGGATACATTTTCCTGACATATTTGATTTTCAGCCTGTCAGTGTTTCTGAATAAAAAATACACAAAATAAATATGAAGGCATTTATAAGAGCAATTTATATGCTACTGAATTATACTGAGCTATAATTGTCTGTTATATATCAAATTACTCTTATGCTCCATACATTGACATGCTGAACATATATGTAGGCATTTTGCCAGTGGAACATTTCTTCAATCCATTTATTGCATTAGTGGCAAGTTTACATGCTGTTACATGCAGAACTGGCAGGCTTCATCTGGACAACATGGATCACATACCAAAACACAGTCCAATACATTGAGATGAATGAAATGTGAGACTTCATACACATATTAGTATTCATTGACCATAGTGCCTTACAAACACAGCAATTCTGATATGTTTCCTTTACTTCGATTTCCATCCAATAAGGAGAAATGTTTATGATACATTTAGAATAATTTATGCTGCATTATTGATTTTATTCTTGTCACGCCAGAACTTATATTTTGATTAGGTATTGATAAGAATCAAAACCTCCAATTATAATTTTACACGTCTGGTAATTGGAAGAACTTTCCATAGACTAGCTTCTGTCTCTGTACATTTGTACATTTCAAATCTTGTTTCTCTCCACTATCCACATACTCTCTGTGCCAGATACCACAGGCATATTTGTTATTACAGCACTACCTCTGGTCTTACACTTTGGGCAGAATGGGCATAGGAGTATTCCTGGAAGACATCTTTATATTATCAATAACCTAACTACACACAAAAATAATTTTAATTTCATATAATTATCTCACTCAACCCAAACTGAATGCATTTCTATCAACTGTCCTGTAGCCAGATTCCCAAAATTCTGATAGCCAGTCCAAGGCAAACAACCAACAACAGGGGAAATATGATAGAAGGGGAGGTGGAATGAAAGAGATGGCAGTCATAGTGTTTTAACTAATTGTTATTAAAATATCTTACCTCTGTAAATATTATAAAAAACATATAGCCATGGGAACACACTATTCGGACTCCCTGTAGGCCCTTAGAAGGGGTCCATTCGTTTCATAAATTCATTTACCTCTGGTTCAAACAGCAACCAAAGTGATTTTTTTTAAATCCTAAACCAGTTGTATCACTCCCTTGCCTGATACCCTCTGATGACTTCCCACTGCATTTTGAATAAAATACAATCTCCTTACCAGAGCCTATGAGGGTCTACATGATCTGGTCCCTATCTGTATCTCTAACACCAATGACCACTCTCCCCCTTGCTCATTACAGTTTATTCACAAAGCCATATTCCTATATTTGGGAGAGACCAAATTCTTTTCTACATCAGGGGCTTTGTACTCACTGTTGATTCTGCAAGGACTCTTCTCCAACAATTCTGTTTTATTGCCTACTTACCATCCTTCAGATATCAATTTAAGTGTCACCTCATAGGAAATGCCTAGCCTTTGAGCCTGGATTTGGTTGTATCTCAAGAGCAACTAAAAATGGATTTTCAAAGTCGGCGGTTGAGCATCTTTCTAGAATTCTGTAAGAGAACACTATCATTATTATTATTAATATTATAACAAGCAAAGGCCAAGGCAAAATGAAGAACAGAACTTTTTTTAAAAAGTAGCTGCAGGCCATGTAATTTACCATTGCCTATTTCTTCTATCTGTATTTAACATATAAGTATTACTTATTTATTTTTATAATATAAAATATATTTTTATTTTTTTAAATTTATTGTTGTTCAATTATAGCTGTCCTGCCTTTTTCCTCACTGCATACAAGTATCAGTATTTAAAAGGGTCAAAATGACAAACTTCTACCCTTTGTACTCATAATGATCCATTAACTTAAGAATCACAAACAAAAGAGAAGAGTCTCACAAATAATGGGAAGACAAAGAAATACACCCCACTCAAAGGGAAAGGAGGAATCTCCACAAAGAGAACTAAATGAAATAGAGGCAAGTAAACTATCAGATATTGAGTTCCAAACAATGGTTCTAAGCAAGCTCAATGAGCTCAGTGAGCTCAGAGAGAATTACCAAAAACTACAGGGAAACTACGAGGAATTTACTGCAAACTATATTGGCATGAAAAAGGACATAGAAACTATCAGTAAGAGACGAGAGGAAATGAAGGACACAGTTTCTGAAATGAAGAACACAGTAGAAGGAATCAAAAACAGGCTCGATGAAGCTGAGGACCGAATCAGCAAACTGGAGGACAAGGTAGAAAAAAGCTCCCAGAAAGAGCAAGAAAATGAAAAAAGTCTCAAAAAGAATGAAGAGGCATTTAGGGAAATGCAGGACAACCTGAAATGTAATAATGTCCATATAATAGGGATATCAGAAGGAGAAGAGGATGAGGAAGGGACAGAGAACCTGTTTGAAAAAGTAATGATGGAAAACTTCCCTAATTGGAGGAGAGAAAAAGTCACATGAGTACAGGAAGCACAGAGAGTTCCATTTAAGAGGAACTCAATGAGGCCCACTCCAAGACACATCATCATTAAAATGGCAAGTATCAAAGACAAACAGAGAATCCTAAAACAAGCAAGGGAGAAAGAAGTAGTAACATATAAGGGAGCCCCAGTACAGCAAGCAGCCAACTTCTTAACAGAAACACTGCAAGCCAGAAGGGAATGGCAAGGAAGATTTCAAGTGATGAAAAACAAAGGCCTGCAACCAAGACTGCTCTATCCAGCAAGGCTGTCATTTAAAATGGAAGGCGAAATAAGGAGTTTCCCACACAAAAGAGGGCTAAAAGAGTACACCTCCACCCAACCAGCACAGGAAAATATGCTAAAGGGACTGCTTTAAGATGAAGAAAAAATTTTTATGAATACCTAGTTCCTTTCAGAGTTGTCAAAACTTGATATTACCAATATTTTTAATACTCATTAATCTGATATTGACAATGATGTTATTTTAATTGTTCCTTTACTATTTGTTGAAACTAAAACTGTTTTAGTATATTTCTTGCCTATTTTTATTATCTTTTTAAAAAGCTTTAAATGACTTTTTGGTATTCTTTATCCATTTATTGATTAAAGGTTTGTAGAGCTTTTTTCCCTAAAAAAACAAACAAACAAACAAAAACCTATTAACCCTTTTTTAGACGTGCTGCAAATACTTCCCTATTCTATTCCTTGTCCTTTAACATTTTTATATGTATATTACTATATAGTCTTAAATGTTTAATAAGTCATATTGTCAATATTTACTGTATAGCTTCTGGGGTTGAATATTTTACTTCAGGTCATGAAAAATATTAGTTCTATTTTCTCCTAAAACTCCTAAGATTCTACATATTGAGTTTTAACTCACCTGAATATTTCTTGTATAATGTGTCAAATAGGGCTCTGTATTTGTTTTATTTCAAGTAATAGTGGTCCATGCACCTTATTTGTTGAATAACCCTTATTTTCCCCATTGATTTTAAATAGCAACTTAATCATATATTGTTAGAGAGATATATACATTTGTCTCTAGAATGCTCATTATATTTCACTGATCTAATTATTTCTATACTGGTGTCATGTTGGTTTAATTGCTGAGACTTTATATTGGTTTTAATTTTCTTAATATTTTACAATTAACTTGACATTTAAAAAATAAATAAAATCAATCTGCATTTAAGAAAGAAAGAGAGAGGTGGAACTCCTACCTTTTGCGACAACGTGGATGGAAGTGGAGAATATTAAGCTAAGTGAAATAAGCCAGTTGATGAAAAATACCATATGATCTCACCTATAAGTGGACTCTATTCAACAAAATAAACTAATAAACAAAATAAACCACAGGCATGGAAACATGGAGTAGACTGAAAGTGACCAGAGGGGATGGGGAAAGGGGAAAATGGTGGAAAGAAGGGGAAGGGACTAGACAAAGAACATGTATGAATGACCCATGGACATGGACAACAGAGTGGGAATTGACTATGGGAGCAGGGGGTGGGGGTGGAATGGGTGGAGGGGGAATAAAGAGGGGGAAAAAACAAGAAAAAAAAGTAAAAAAGGGTATTAAGAATCTGTCTAACTACATCCCCCACCGGGGTCATGATCTATCAGTTGGCCTAGGTATATGGTAATTATAAGTCAAATAACTTTCATCTTCTTGGATATGAAGGAAAAATATTTTGAGAAAACATGTCATTGAGATCACAAGTCCTTCAGACCGCATTCTCTGCGGAGTGGAAGCTTCCTTGGTAAATGCCTAGAAATCAACATCAAAAAGCACACCAACAAAAGTATAAACAAATAAATGCTTAACACAAAAATGCTTGCTGAGACTGGGAGCTTCATCTTCATCTTTCTGGACTATGTGCACTGTAGGGAGCCACTTAGAGTGGTATTGGGGAGTGTAGTCCTGCGCAAGCTGGGGCCTGAGAGAGGCCCCATAAGACTTGGCTGGAACACTGGTTGATAGGCAGGACCCAATAATAACTCCGAGGGCCCCTGGGGGAAATCAGATCTGGAAGTATATTACACTCCTTGAAGCAGGCTTTGTTTCTCCCTCAAGCTCTGTTAATCTTATACCAGATAACCAGCTCAAGGCTGGGAAAGAAATTTACAAAATTCCTGGACCCTGACCCAAATCCCACCTGGCGCCATAATGTTTGCTCATTTCGGACTCAAGCAATTTGGTGTGTTCCTGACATTGTCTTCTTTAAACATCGCCTATTCTCTGTAAGCTTAATTTACTAATGTAATTAGATTACCTATACCTTCCTGCTACCTATCCCCTGCTTGTAACCCTCTCAATAAAAGCCATTGAGCACGGGGGCTCTGGGCATTCCCCACTAGAGGGAATCACCTTCCCCTTTCCTTGACAGTCTCTGGAATGACTCTTCCATCCGCGGCAAATTGGGGGACTTTGCGGGCCACAGTCCCCCATAGTGCACTCATCTCATTTACGGAATAGTATCATGATCCAACCCCCCAACGCTAGGACATGAGCAGTGACAGGAGAAGACAACAACACAGACTCCAGAGGGGTTCATTGACCTCGGAACAATAGGGAAAATAAACTCCTATAGGGTCTTGCTGCTTTTACTTTCTTCTCTCTTATGGACAGAAAATTTGGATTTGCAAGTCATGATTTTCTGCCATTTGGAAGTTCATGAAACCTCATTATTAAAAGAGTTTTAAAAAACCTTTTCATGATGAAAACCCAGAGGTCATGATGCAACCAGATTTTCAGGGTAAAAATCTGCTAGATGTGATTGGACATCTGTTTCATTTTGAGACTAGAAATCTGGATATGGTGTCTTGGCTATGGTAAGACTGTATTTGAAAGTCTGTAGAAGTTTCAAAACATTGAAGTGAAGTAATAGACTTGCAGGGGTTTTGTCAGTTTTTGTATGTATGTATGTGTGTATTTAAATTTATTGGGATGAGTAAGTGTTTCTTTTACTTAAGCAATTTCATGGGTTAGTAATCATAAATCCCAAGAGCAAATAGGAACTAGTGGTTACAGCAGTATGTCATACAACTGAAGAATGGTGAATGTCCTACTGAAAAATTATCAGGATGGGCATTTTTGTTTATTTTTTCCTATGGTGAATTTCACATATACATCTCTGTCTGTATTTGCTTTTGTTCCCTGGCTAAAGACAATTCTCTATGTGTTTTCTTTTAAAGATTTTATTTATTTATTTTTAGAGAGAGAGGAAGGGAGAGAGAAAGAGAGGGAAGCATCAATGCATGGTTGCCTCTCGCATACCCCCTACTGGGAACCTGGCCCACAATCCAGGCATATTCCATAACTGAGAGTCAAACCAGCGACCCTTTGGTTCACAGACTGGCACTCAATCCACTGAACCATACCAGCCACGGCTACGTGTTTTTAAGTGAGAAAAGCCTTTATTTCCTCCTCACAAAAGGAATTAGCCATGTACAATAACCTATTTGTAATTGTCATTTTTTGGTCTGTGTCTGGCTTTTGAGGGGAGCATTTTCAGAGATTATTTGATAATAGGAATCTATCATTTGTACATGCTGTACAGATATCTAATTCAAACAGACAGACCTATCAATTGCAACAGATTTAGCATAGCTTAGAGAGCAAAGAGTTTTGACTTTTGAAGAATTTACCTGGAGTGTATAACAAAAATATGAATGAGTTTGTACACATATTTAAAATCTTGAATTGCACATGGAATGAGAAAACAAGAATTGGGGTATGCCCATCTGCATTTGACTTGTCCAAACTCTTCATGACTTACAATTATCAGAGAAATCTAAAGAATCAAGTCCATTCATTTTCCTTTCTCCCTTGTAATAAGTAAGGAAATCCTGTAGACATACATAAATAAGCCAAGTCAAAATGAAAAAAAAAATGTGTTGACATTGAATCTCTCCCTCAACTCACATATTGAGTGAATAAGTGCCATGGAAAAGAGCATGTAAAAAAAAAACAGAGGAACCCTAGCTGGTGTGGCTCAGTGGATTAAGCGCTGGCCTGTGAACAAAAGGGTCACTGGTTGGTTCCCAGTATAGGGCACATATGTGGGTTGCAGGACAGGTCCCCAGCAGGAGACGTATGAAATGCAACCACACATTGATGTTTCTCTCCCTCTCTTTCTCCCTCTCCTCCCCTCTCTAAAAATAAATAAATAAAATCTTAAAAAAAAAAAAAAAGAGGCAAAAAGACCTTTCAACTATAAACTCCAACCTGGGCAAATTCTAGCTTGTCTGAGAGTGTGATAGGATTCTTCCACTGAATGAATTTGAAGTATTTTGTAAAGAAATAATTTAGGATACTTCCTCCTACCTCCAGAAAAGATAAATAATTTTGATTATAAAGTCTTAAAATTAAAAGACATTCTGTTTTGTTTCAGTTATTAAGACTAACAAATGCTTATATAAAACTAAAAGAAAAGAACTCAAGAATTCTCATAAAAGAAAGAAATTGAACTTCTGATGCTTGAAACGAACTGATCCCTTAAGAAAACCTCTTCACACATAGAAACTGCCAATTCGGAAACTGACAGGCTGAGGTAGTCAATGGTTGGATGCTAGGTTTCAAAGAAAAAAAGAAATGAAAATAGATATCAAGCTAGCAACTAGTAACCATAAAAGAGTACTACTGAAAACTTCTATAAAGCATTTTAATACTTTAAAATAAATATAAATGAATTAATATTAATTTCCAAACTTGTATAATATTCCTAATCAATGTGAATCCTTCCACAATTCAGAATGATTTGATAAACTTGGTTTCTAAAAAGCTAAATGTCTTTTTCCTGATTTTATTACAATGAGAAATACAATGCAAGTGTAAGATTGTATTATATAAGTGCAACAATTTTTAAGGAAATTAAAATGAAGAGATCCAGAGAAAGTGAAAATACTTGGTCACCATAATAGTTAATTTTTAATTGACTCATCAATATATAAATGTACTTGTTCTTCATGACATATAGATTACAGGTGAAAATATGGTAAGTAAAAAGCCTTAAATACTCATAAGATTAATTTTAAAACTAGCATTTAAAGCGTCAGTGCGGTCATCTATCGGTATTTAGTGTATATCTGTGCATTTAGATATGTACATAGTGAAGTCTATTTTTTTAAAGATTTTATTTATTTTTAGAGAGAGGGGAAGGGAGGGAGAAAGAGAGGGAGAGAAACATCAATGCGTTGCCTCCCACATGTCCCCAGCCTGCCTGGCCCAAAACTGAGGCATGTGCCTTGACCAGGAAATGAACTGGTGAATCTTTGCTTCATAGGCCAGCGCTCAATCCACAGAGCCATGCCAGTCAGGGCCATATTGAAGTCTGTTAAAACTATAGTAGCGAACTGGTAACTCAAAAAGAAAAGTAGTCTTTGAGTATATGGTTTGTTCTCAATCATAAGGGTGTAAAAAGTTATTTACTTTATGCATGTTCTACCCAGATGACAAAAGTTTCCTTTTATCACCCTCCCCAACACAGCCACTCAAAAGTCTGTTAACTTACCTGTTTTTATGCCATAATATATATATTTGCATAATTTAAAACTGCAAATGCCTGAATAGGCACTTCTCCAAGGAAGACACACAGACAGTCCATAGGCATAAGAAAGGATGCTCAACATCACTAGACATCAGAGAGACACAAATTAAAACCACTGTGAGATATCACCTAACACAGTCAGAATGGCCATTATTAATAAATCAAGAAACAAGTGCTGGCAAGGATGTGGAGAAAAGGGAACCCTAGTACACCATTGGTGGGAATGCAGACTTGTGCAACCACTGTGGAAAATAGTATGGAATTTCCTCAGAAAACTAAAAATGGAACTGCCTTTTGACTCAGTGATTCCATTGCTGGGAATGTACCCTAAGAATCCCAAAACACCAATTCAAAAGAACCTATGCACTCCTATGTTCATAGCAGCACTATTTACAATAGCCAAGTGCTTGAAACAGCCTACGAGCCCATCAGTAAACGAGTGGATCAAAAAACTGGGGTACATTGACACAATAGAATACTACACAGCAGAAAGAAAGAAGGAACTCCTACTTTTGTGACAGCGTGGATGGAACTGGAGAGCATTATGCTAAGTGAAATAAGCCAGGGGGCGAAAGACAGATTCCATATGATCTCATCTATTAGTGTAACCTAATGAGTAAATAAACTA
Organism: Pteronotus mesoamericanus; assembly: GCF_021234165.1. NCBI lineage: Eukaryota > Metazoa > Chordata > Mammalia > Chiroptera > Mormoopidae > Pteronotus > Pteronotus mesoamericanus. The sequence goes on from NW_026555150.1 coordinate 3,228,370, forward strand.
ATGAGAAAAATAGAACCAGAGACATAGAAACATGGAACAGACTGACAGTGACCAGGGGGGAAGGGGATAATGGAGGATAGAAGGGGACTAGTCAAAGAACATGTATGAATGACCCATGGACATGAACAATGGTGTAGAAATTGACTGTAGGAGCAGGGTGTGTGGAGGAGGGCAAAGAGGGAAAAATTGGGATAACTGTAATAGAATAACAATAAAAATAATTTTAAATAAAAATAAAACTGCAAATTGTTATAATTAAGCAAATAGGACAATGAGGGCTTCCACAGTTATAAAGTAGCCAAAATTATTCATCTTCTTTATGTTACTTTTTCTGTTAGTTATTACAAAGTAATTTTTCATGATATAGTATCACAGATAAGGCTGTGGCTATTTCATTTTTGGGGCATCTGTGTTATTAAATGGGAACTCTTGTTGATAGTACTCTTCTCTGAGATAAGCCACAAATTAGAAAGTTTGAATCAAATTATCAAGGTGTATTTTATAGCCAAATTGTCCAACTTCCTAGGTGGCCACTAGGTAGTATGAAAGGCCTGCTCCTCTACTTTGTAACATTACAAAGCATTCACACACACACACAAAGAGGATGCAGAGAGAAGGTACACTCACCTCCTCCCAGAACCAAACTGGAATTACAACTGAAATATAGAACAATCAACTTGAATAACCAATTGAAGACTACCTGAATAGAAGTCTTATAACCAAGGATTTACAGGCAAAGCCACATCGAGACTGGTAGGAAGGGTGGAGACCAGGAAAGGGTGGGCCCAGTCCCATAGGTGGAGGCGGAAATCGGAGGGATACCTCAGCCGCAAAGGTTCCACCTGAGGAGCTGGGGTATGAACCGCACGCTGGGCTCCCTAGCCCGGGGCACCAGAGCTGGGAAGAGGTGCCCACATAACATCTGGCTGTGAAAATCAGCTGGGATTCTGTCTGCCAGGGAAAAGTGAGAGTCTACTAGAGACACTAATCTGCTTAAAGACAAAGGTCCTCTCTTAAAGGGCCAACACACAAAATCTCGTGCACAGCCACTCATCCTAGGATCAGGCAGAGGGAGGGCGGAGCTGATTAGAGTTGTGTGCGGAGAGAGTGGGGTTTGTGGCTCAAGAGAGAGAGGTGAAGGGATAGCCACCAGGATCCCTGTCATGAGTCCCTCTCCCACACCATAGATGTCATCTTTCTAGGGTGGAGCACTCCCCTCCATATGACATCAGCCTGGGGGAATGCAATAACCCCCACCCTGTGGATTCCCTGTTGCCCTACCCTGCAGAGCTCACACCCTGCCGAGGGGTCAACTGCATGGGCCATGGTGTAAAAGTCCAGGCAGACTGAAGGGGTGTCAGTGACTGAGTTGTATGGCTTTGCGGGTATGCCCCCCTCTTTCCCATGAACTCACTGGCACCTCCGCCACAATGGAGATCCACTTGCCCAACCATCCTGGCTCCCAGTGGCCCCACCCTCCTAATTCCAGGGCTCAGCCTTGCTCACCTCACGCTTCCAGCAGAATCTGGGACAGACTGAGTTGTGTGGTTCTAGGTCGGAGGACATTTTTGCTTCACACACCAGACTGGTGCAGAGCCCTTCACATAGCCAAATATTGGTCTGTTTGGGCCTGATAAACTCAGCTGACCTCACCCTGATGACTCAAAGAGACTCCGTTCCACCACAAAGGTCTGTGGGCACTTAGCAGGGGGCAGCCAGGCTTGGTGTATCCTGGGGCTTTTGCTGAGTGGCCTCAAGCCCAGCACTGGCACCAAGTTTAAACCTGTATCAATCTGGTGAACACCACACACTCCTACCTGGTGACTCACTGAGAACCTACCTCATGCAGCTCACATGCTGCCAGAGGCTCTTTCAGTGACTGAGCCTAACAGGCAGCCGGCAGGCAGACGTAGGTGAAGACAGGTCTCAGGGTGCCTTGGTAGTTTTGCTGACTGGCCCCGGGGCTTCGTGCTGTGGAAGCCAGCCTTACTGTGTAGCTTGGTCCTTCCTGCACACACCCAGGCCTCTCAGAGGCAGCCACAAACTGTGGATAGCTTTGTACCTCCAAACAGGTTTCCCAGGGCCAGTCACAGGCAGTGTCTGACATTAACCTGCACAATAGTCTTTCCCAAGAGGCCCCACAACAGACACACCCAGTGGCCAGCTTCAGACAACATCAGAGCAGGATCCAATTAGCTTCACAAGCAGTATATCCAAAGGGAGATCTCAGCAGGCACCAGACCCTGATGAGGCAAATTCCACTTTCTGTGGTCAGCACCTGCACAGTACCTCGTAAACTGTGATTGTGGTCAATCCTCATAGTCAGCCAGACAGAGGGTCAACCCCAGGCATGAACGGGCCAATGGCAGTTCAACACTCAACTATACCTGGAGGGTTCACATAACCCACACTAGGAACATTTCTGGAGCACCCAGCTAAGATATCAAGGAGATTGTGCCACCAGGTCCCACAGGATATGTACTACATAAGGACAACCTACCAAGACTGGCAGTCATAGCAGATCTACCTAATACATAGAAATAAACACAAAGAGGCAGCCAAACTGGGGAAACAAAGAAACATGCCCCAAATGAAAGAACAGGAAAAATTTCCATAAAAAGAACTAACTGAAATGGAAGCAAGCAATTTACCAGATATAGAGTTCAAATAAACAGTTATACGGATAATCAAGGAACATAAGGGGAACAACAAGGAACTTAGTGAGAACTTCAACAGTATGAAAAAGAACATAGAAACCATGAAAAAGAATCAGTCGCAAATAAAGAATATACATGTGAAATGAAGAATTTCCTGATATATCTCCTAGGGCAAGGGAAACAGAGAAAAAGATAAATAAATGGGACTACATGAAACTAAAAAGCTTTTTCACAGTAAAAGAAACCATTAACAAAATGAGAAGGGAATCCACTGTATGGGAGAACATATTGGCCAATGATACACTTGATAAGGGTGTTTTTTTTTAAATAAGGATTTAATTTCCAAAATATATAAAGAACTTATACAACTTAGTGGAGAGGAATAACAGCCTGGTTGATGATTGACCTTCCTGGTTCCCTGCCCAAGAGATTCAGATAGAAAAACCTGCTTCAGGAAAGAAGTCTTTAGATGTTTGCCTTAGCCTAACTTGAGTTAAGTATGATAAATATGAGGGCTTCAGGCATGGCTGTGTTAGCTAGATACACTGAGTGGCCCATTGTTTCTGAGTCACCTAGCAAGAATTTGACTGCCATGTGTGTTCCACTCTTCCTCAACTATCTGTAAATTGCCCATTCTCACTTTCATAGTCTAAGTCCCCATTCCTCCCCTTTTCTCCTTTGTCCAAAATGACCTGTATACCCAATGTTGCTCACTGTCTTTGGAATTTTGGAATTTGGAATCCCCATGCACATGTATTAAAAATTTGATTTTCAAAGAAAACAAAAGAAGAAAAAATAAAGAACTTATACAACTTATATTTAAGTCTTTTATCCATTCTGAGTTTATGCTGGTGTGTGGTGTAAGTTGATGGTCTAGTTTTACTTTTTTGCATCTACCAGTCCAACTCTCCCAAAACCATTCATTGAAGAGGCTATTTTTACTCCATTGTATGCTCATGCCCTCTATGTCAAATATTAGCTGACTGTAGAGACTTGGGTTTATTTCTGGGCTCTCTATTTTCTTCCATTGGTCTATGTGTCAGTTTTTATACCAATACCAAACTGTTTTGATTACAGTGGCCTTCTAGAATAGTTTCATATTGGGTACTGTGACTCCTCCTACTTTGTTTTTCTTTCTCAAGATTGCTGAGGCTATATGGGGTCTTTTATTGTTCCATATAAATTTTTGAAACATTGGTTCCAAATCTGTGAAATATGACATTGGTATTTTAATAGGAATGGTGTTGAATCTATAGATTGCTTTGGGTAGTGTGGACATTCTGATGATGTTAATTCTTCCAATCCATGAACACAGTATATGCTTCCATTTATTTGTATCTTCCTTAATTTCTTTTCTCATGTTCTATAGTTTTCCAAGTATAGGACTTTTACCTCCTTGGTTATTCCTGCGTACTTTATTTTTCTTGTTGCTATAGCAAATGGGATTTTTTCCTAGCTTCTCTTTCTGATATTTCATTTTTGGTGTACAAAAATGCCATTGATTTCTGAATATTGACTTTGTATCCTGCTATTTTGCCAAATGTACTTACTAGGTCAAGTAGTTTTTTGGTGAAGACTATACGGTTTTCTATGTACACTATCATGTCATCTGCAAATAATGACAGTTTTACTTCCTCCTTTCCAATTTGGACACTTTTATTTCTTTTTCTTGCCTGATTGCTCTGACTATAACTTCCAGTACTATGTTGAATATGAGTGGTGAGAGTGGACACCCCTTGTCTTCTTCCTGATCTTAAGGGGAAAGCTTTTACTTTTTGCCCATTGAGTATAATGTTGGCTGTAGGTTTCTCATATATGGCTTTTATTATGTTGAGGCATGCTCCCTCTCGTCCCACTTTGCTGAGTGTTTTGATCATAAAAGGGTGCTGGATTTTATCAACTGCTTTTTCACCATCTATTGATATGATCATGTGATTTTTGTCCTTCATTTTGTTTATGTGTTGTATTACGTTTATTGATTTGCAAATATTGTACCATCCTTCCATCACTGGGATGAATTCCACTTGCTCATGGTATATGATCTTTTCAATGTATTTCTGAATCCCGACTGCCAGTATTCTGTTGAGGATTTTAGCATCTATGTTAATCAGAGATATTGGCGTGTAGTTTTCTTTCTTTGTTGTGTCTTTACCTGATTTTGGAATTAGGATGATACTGGCCTTGTAAAAAGAGTTTGGGAGTCTTCCCTTTTCTTGAATTTTTTAGAATACTTTGGATATCCCACATAGCAGGGGGTTTTTTGCTGATATATCTCCTAGAGCAAGGGAAGTAAAGGAAAAAATAAACAAATGAGGCTATATTAAACTAAAAACTTCTGCACAGCTAAAGAAATCATCACCAAAATGAAAAGGGAACTGACTATATGGGAGAACATATTTGCCAATGATACATCAGACAAGTGTTTGATCTCCAAAATATATAAAGAATTCATATAACTCAACTCCAGGAAGACAAACAATCCACTTAAAAAATGGGCAAAGGATCTGAATAGATACTTCTCCAAGGGAGACATACAAATGGTCCATAGACATATGAAAAAATGCTCAACATCACTAGCCATCAAAGAGATGCAAATTAAAGCTGCAATGAGAAATCACCTCACACCTGTCAGAATGTTCATCGTAAATATATCAACAAACAACAAATGTTGTCAAGGATGTGGAGAAAGGGGAATCCTTGTGCACTATTGATGGGAACGCAGCCACTGTGGAAAACAGTATGGAGTTTTCAAAAAAATTAAAAATGGAACTGCCTTGCCCTGGCTGGTGTGGCTCAGTGGATTGAGTGACGGCCTGCAAACCAGAGAGTTGCGGGTTCGATTCCAGTCTAGGGTGCATGCCTGGGTTGCCGTCCGGGTCTCCAGTAGGGGGTATGTGAGAGGCAACCACACATTGATGTTTCTCTCCGTCTCTTTCTCCCTCCCTTCCCCTCTCTCTAAAATAAATAAATAAAATCTTTAAAAAAAAATGGAACCACCTTATGACCCAGCCATTCCACTTCTGGGAATATATCCTAAGAATCCCCAAACACCAATTCAAAAGAATTTATGCACCCTCGTGTTCATAACAACATTATTTACAATAGCCAAGATCTGGAACCAGCCCAAGTGCCCATCAGTAGATGGCTGGATAAAAAAGCTGTGGTATATTTATGCAATGGAATACTACTCAACCATAAAAAATAAGAAAATCTTACCTTTGGTAGCAGTACAGGTAGACATCGAGAGTACTATGCTAAGTGAAATAAGTCAGTCAGAGAAAGACAAATACCAGATGATTTCACTTAAATATGAAATCTAATGAGCAAAATAGATAAATGAACAAAATAAATTTCATGATTCCTCTCCTACACATGCACAGTTTAGCTGGCAAAAGGATTTGGGTAGAAGTTATTTTTGGAATTTGATTCTCATTCCTTCTATAATTCTTTTGCTGCCAAGATCTCCCCCTTTTTAAAAAAAATATTTATTTACCTATTTTTAGAGAGAGGGGAAAAGGCGAAAGAGAGGGAGAGAAACATCAATGTGTGGTTGCCTCCAGCATGCCCCTACTGGGGATCTGGCCTGCAACCCAGGCATATGTCCTGACTGGGATTCGAACCGGTGACCTTTTGGTTCACAGGCCAGCACTCAGTCCACCGAGCCACACCAGCCAGGGCTCTTGTGGCCAAGATCTTCCCCTTTTAATTCCCATCTGATTTTCCACTCCTGAAAGGCATCTTGCACCAATAAGGATGTGTTTTTGTACTGCTGTTTCAGCCATAGCCATGGGGGGCAGGAACTGTCTTCAGACCAGAAAGCTGCAGACTCACAACTCTCATCTCTTAGAGTTGCAGTGTTTCTTCTTCCATCTGATTTTGTGTACTTTCCAGTGTCATTCATGAGTTTTTCCAATCTATTTTGTATAGATGTTACTTGCAAGAAATTTCATGTGACCACTTCATTCCTCCACTATTACTGGAACACTGTTTCTTATATTTTAAAATTACATCAACATTGTTATAAGAGCTTCCTTGTCATGAAACCCACAATATGAGAAATATTTCCAAATAAAAAATAAAATTTCCAATTCTACCAGTAATTTTTATAGGTCAAATATTTTTAATAAGAATATCTCAGCTACTATATTCCTCAGCATAGATGGAAGCATAATCAAGCTCCTATGTTCCTATGTCAAAAAAAAAACTGACAGCTTTATAGAAATACATAACCATATAATTCACACATTTAAATTGTATAATTCAATGGTTTTTAGTATATATGAAAATTTTTATAATCATTACCCTAATCAATTTTAGAACATTTTTATTACCCCAAGAAGAAACTCTATACCCTTTAGCTATTACCATATTGCCTTCTATTCCCCCAGACCTAGGCAGTCACTAATCTATTTTCAATATCTACAGACTTGCTTATTCTTGATATTTCATATCAATGGAATCATATATGTCGTGTTTTAAGACTAGATTCTTTTACTTAGCATAATGTTTGCAAGGTTCATTCATGTTGTAAATGTCATCCTTTTTATGGCCAAATAATATTCCATAGTATGGTTATACCACATTTTGCTTATTCTTTCATCAATTGATGATGATCAACTCCACTTTTTAATATTATGAATAATGTTGCTATAAACATTTGTGCACAGGTTTTTTGTGTGGAAGAATGTTTTCAGTCGTCTTGGTTATATACTCAGGAGTAGAATTGATGGCTCAAATGATAACTCTATGTTTAACTATTTGAAGAACAGCCAGACTCTTTTTCCTAGTGGATGTATAAAGATTCTCATTTCTCAACATCCTGGTCAACATTTGTTATTGTTTTTTTTTTTTTAATTATAGCCATCCTACTGGGTGTGAAGTCACATCTCAATATGGTTTTGATTTGCATTTCCCTGATAGCTAATGATATTGAGCATATTTTTGTGTGCTTATTGGCTGTTTCTCTATCTTCTTTGGAGAAATTTCAGATCATTTGCCCATTTTTTAATTGGGCTATGTGTCTTTTTATTATCGAGCTGTAATTCTTTACATAGTCTGGGTACAACTCCCTTATCAGATATATTTTCTTCCATTCCATTGCCTTTTCACTTTCTTGATATTATCCTTTAAAGCACAGAAGTATGTACTTTTGATTAAGTCCAATTTATCTATTTTTCCCTTTTTGCTGATGCATGTGATATCATATCTAGGAAACCACTGGCAAATCCAAGGTCATGAAAACTTCTACATTTTTTTCTAAAAGTTTTATAGTTTTAGCTGTTACATTTAGGTCTTTGACTAATTTCAAATTAGTTTTTTTATATCCTGTGAAGTGGGGGGGGTCTACCTTCATTCTTCTGCACATTGACATTCAGTTCTTCCTGCACCATTTGCTAAAAAGATTATTTTTTCCTCATTGAATTGTTTTGGTATTCTTATTGAAAACCAATTGACTATAAACTTGAGGGTTTATTTCTGGGTTCTCAATTCTATTCTACTTATCTATCCTTAAGCCAGTGCCACAGTGTCTTGATTATTTTTTTAATTTTAGACAGTTTTAAAATCAGAAAGTGTGAGGCCTCCAACTTTGTTCTTCTTTTTAAACATTATTTTAGTGTTTCTGGGTCCCTTGAATTTCCATAGGAATTTTAGAATTAGCTTTTCAATTTCTACAAAGAAGCCAGCTGGAATGCTGATAAAGATTGGGTTGAATCTATAGATCAACTGGGAAAGTATTGCCATCTTAATGACAGTAAGTCTTCCAATCCATAAATACAGGATGTCTTTCTAGTTACTTACACCTTATTTAATTTCTTTGAAAAATATTGTGTAGCCTTAATAAGGTTTACACTTGTTTTGTCAAATTTATTTCTACATATTTTAATATTTTATGCCATTATAAATGAAATTATTTTTTAAATTTCATTTTATTTTTTTTCCTTTAAATTGAAAATATGGGGGTGACACAGCTTAATAAAATTACACAGGTTTTGGGTGCACAATTCTACAACACATCATCTGTACACTGTATTGTGTGTTCAACACCCCAATTTAATTCTTCATCTTTAATTTCATTTTCAATTTGGTCAATGCTATTGTATAGAAATATAGTTGATTTCTGTATGTTAATTCTGTAGCCTCCAACTTTGCTGAACTTGGTTATTAGTTTAATAGTTTTTAGTGAATTCCTTAGGATTTTTTAATATACTAAATCAGCCCTAGCTGGTGTGGCTCAGTGGACTGAGCACTGGCCTGTGAAGCAAAGGGTCGCCGGTTCAATTCCCAGTATAGGGCACATGCCTGGGTTGTGGGCCAGGTCCCCAGCAGGGGGCATGGGAGATACAACCACACATTGATGTTTCGCTCCCTCTTTTTCTCCCTCCCTTTCCCGCTCTCTAAAAATAAAATAATAAAAATGTTTAAAAAAGCAAATATAAAAGAATACTAAATCATCATCTACTCTTCATTTTTACTCTTCCTTTACAATTTAGATGCCTTTAATTTCATTGTCTTGTCTACTTGTCTTGTCTAGAACTCCAGTACAATGCTGAATAGAAGTGAGAGTGGATATTCTTGTCTTGTTCCTGATCTTAGGGGGAAATTTCAGTGGCTTACAGCCTTTTTTTTTTTTTTTTTTTTGGTTCATATTACATGTAAGCCATGGGCTGATGGCAGGTCAGTTGCAACTGTGAGAGAAGTTTTATTCCACAGACATAGATAGATGTCTTTTCATTCTAGGTCCCAGCCTGAGGCCTTACCTGGGCCTTATGGTTCTCTTGACAGACACAAGAAGCCAAGCTAAGCCAAACCACATCATCACCTTGAACCTCTGCTTGAAGGTGGCATATGTCATATCCACTCATACTCTATTCCCAAAGCCATGTCAGTTGAACTCAAAATCAAATCTGTACTCCTCCCAGAAGAGGCATGGCAAGTCACCTGGCAATGGGCAGGGATACATAATCTTCTTACAGGAAAGGTGGGGAGTGAATAACTGTGAACAATGATACCGGAGTCTATTACCTCTAAGAATTACAGAAAATTATTAACTCAGCAATAAATTCAATTATCTGGACCCAAAACATAATGAGATCAACTACTTTTTTGAGACTAAGAGTACTCTTTAGAAATTGTGCAAGGTCACAGAGAAGACTACAGAGAAAAACTTACCTAAAACTTGAAAATAAGAGAAAATGATGATCACGTGAGTTGTTAAATATTGTGGCAGCAAACTTTCTAGTAAGCCTGTCAGTTACCTGACTCAGGATTTTTAACTTTGACTAACTATTCACAATTCATTAGGGTCCAAATGTTAGTCTTATAAAGTTAGAGGTCACCTTGCAGAAAACTACCAGGATGTGATTTAAATTTTGGAGGGTGCTTGGTTCAGAAAATAACCTCAAAGTTTCGGTTTGTTTCACTAAAAAACATTAGGCAGGTTTGAATCTACCTTAGTCATCATATTTTGGCACTATTTCCCCAACTGACTAGATGAATCCATGTTTTTCAAATGCTCTTTGAACAAGCATTCTTGTCAATTTGCTGATTCTTTCATTAATTGGTTGAATATAACTTTGACATGTGCCAGCAAACTTTGTCTGAGACTTGTGCTTTTATAGACATCACCTAATCCAAGAAATTTTCCCTGAACTCCTCTTCCTCCAACCTCCCACCCGTCTTCTGTGCTCCTACAGCATTCCCTACTTTTGTTATCTATAAAAGCACAATTCACACTGCATAGGAATTGCCTATTGGCTTATCTTCCTTGCATACTAGACTGTGAGCACCTTGGCACAGATTTTGCCCTGCACATCCTACATGATCAATCAACATTTGTAGAATGAGTGATTGTTTTGTAATTATTACAAGTTGATGACAAATAACTAACATGAATAAATGAAGCAAGAAAACTCGGTCTCTAGAATTCAGAAGGAACTATCACAATCCATATAATAGTCATGGGGAAAAAATTAAAGAGAGAAAATATAGCTGGTCCTCACTTTCAGGAAGGCCGATATATGAAATTCAAATTTAGGACACAAGAGTACACATTCATTTTCCTAAAGCTTCATTTTTTTTCATGAAATATTTCACTAGGATCTCTTTCTGTGTTTAAATACCTCTTATTAACTATCTCACTGGGTTGGTTTTAGAATCTGTTGACAAATGAAGATCAGAAGTGAAACTGTGAATCAATGAGAAAGTTATTTTTACTTATGCATTTGTGTACTCTAGAGTGCTTTCCAGGAACACATTCATTGTGTAAAGTAAACCACAAGTACCCAGGATAGTGAAGAAGTTTAGTTTACAGGTTAATAGGCCTCTAATCTCTAAAAATAGGAGGAGGAGGAGGAGGAGAGAAGAAATGATAGGTGAAAATGATGGGATTGGGGCCGGAACCTAAGTCTGGGGCTCAGTTTAGAGAAGATGAATGGTCCAAGTGAGATGAACCAAAGAAGAGTGAGGGCAGGGAGTCAAACAGGAGGTAATAATCTAATTAAAATGTTTGTATTCAATTGGAGGAAATGAAAAATAGGTCAAATATTTATTGAATACCTACAGTGACATCCACTGTGTTAGCTTACTGGCTTTAAACAGTTCCTGCAATTATGGAACTTATATTCAAGATCATTGTTGCAGAGTTCACTGGGACCGAACCAATCCTCAAAGAAGGGGCAAAAGTAGAAAAGTACAGCTGCTCTCAACCCACTACCAAGTATACTTCCAAATCAGCCATTTCATGTTTTTGAGGTGAGTAAAATGGGAAGTATGAACAAGTCAACTATTACAACAGTCAAACAGCTAAACATCAATTCCTCCTACAAGGAAACTGGAGGAAGCCAGCAAGTACAAAACCAGAAGCTTAACTTCACAAATGGCCCAAGGTAAAACCACCATGTGGGCCAAGTCCTTTTTGGTAACTTTCCCACCTCTCCTTTGACCTTCAAGTAGCCATCGGAGCTGCCCACTATGGCACTTTCCCAGGATCACACCATGTCCTTTTCTCTGACTTTTGCCTAGGCAAAACCTCTCAATACTTTTCTAGGGAATATGGGAGCATGAGAGAATGATGGGATACCACCAGAAATCATTTGTGCTTCAGTACTAGTGAGAGAATTGACTGGCTCCTCCCATTATGCTTGACTTAATTAATACATACGTCTCCAGAAGTTCCTGTAAAGTGCATAATTGTGAGAATTTCACACACCACAGCTAGCCAGAAGAGGAGATATTTTGGAACAAGGTCCTTTCAGTGGCCACTGAAACTATACCTGTAGACAATTACCTACCTTACCTATATATGTACAGAGCAAGTTAAGAACCAAAAAACTTTGAAGAGTTGATATTCCAAGGAGTTCACCATTGTCAGATTTAGAAAAATATATATCAAGCTCTGTATATATATGTGCCAAGCACCACTGTATAAGTTATCTTGTTTAATCCTTAGGACTACCTTATGAAATGGTGGTTATTACTAACCTCATTTTACCAATGAGAAAATGAAAGCACAAATCATTTAAAAGAAAGCAAGAAAACAGAAAAAAAAAAAATAAGACACACAGGACGAATATAACACAAATAGCAAGATGTCATATTTATATCTAACCATATCAGTAATGCCATTAAATCTATGGTCTAAACACTCGAGTTAAAAAAAATCAATTGTCTAACTGAATTAAAAAGCAAGAAAAAATATACCATGCAAACAGAATCAAAAGAAAGCTCGAGTAGCTATATTAATATTAAAGTAGATATTATAATAAGGAATATTATCAGAGATGAAGGGGAATATTTCATTTTCATAAAGGGGTCAATTTATCAAGAATATAAAATCCTAAATGTGCATGCACCTTTCAAAATATATGATGCAAAAACTGACAAAACTGAAAGAAAAAATAAGACAAATCCAGAATTATATTTGTAAATTTCAATACACCTTTCTCAGTAATTGACAGATCAAACTAAGAGAAAATCACCAAGGATACAAATTTGTACCACCACCAACTAACTGGACCTAATTGGCTTTTACAGAACTCCACATCCAACAAGAACAGAATACACATTCTTTTCATATTCGCCATGGTAGACCAAGTGCTATGCCACAAAACAACTATCATTAAACATCAGAGGATTTAATAATTCAAAGTATGTTCTTTGACAACAACAGAACTGAACTAGATACCAGTAACAGCAGGATAACTGGAAAATCTGCAAATATTTGGAAATTAAGCAAATACTTCTAAATAATATACTGGTCAAAGAATAAACGACAAGGGAAGTTGGAAAATACTTTGAGTCAAATGAAAATGAAAATAGCACACATCAAATTTGTGGGCTGCAGCTAGAGCAGTGGTTAGAGAAAAATTTATAGCATTGAATTATAAAATGCTTATGCAACATCCCCTCCACACACACACACACACACACACACACACACACACACACACACACACCAACATCAGGTTATTATGCAAGGAAAAGTAAGGAATGGAGAAAAAAAATCAGCCCTGAACCAACCCCAATCATGGAAAAGTGAACCACTGCAGATAAAAGTTATAGGAAAAGGTATAAATGGTATCAAAAGTAACTCTGAAACTCCAAACTGCTTACCTTTGTAGTAGATGCTTGCTGACAGTACATATCTAGGGTAACAAGAAGTTAGATCCAGGAAGATCACTGAAGGTAGGCTGGAGAAGACAGAGGGTCAGAGAAAAAAGAGCAGCATGGGCCATAGGAGTTCATGAATTCTGATTCCAGGACAGAGACTGTTGCTCTTGCTTTTAAAATATCTCTTGCTAAGGATGGGTTGTGGCTGGGGCCTAATATACTTATCACCCCCACACAGATGACAGTATGTGATTACCAGACAGAAGATGGGGTTGGGGAAGTAGAAAATGGTATAAGGGGGATAAATAGTGATGAGAGGAGACTTGATTTGGGGTAGTGAACACATAATACAACATACAGATGATATATTACAGTTTTGCACATCTGAAACCTATATAACTTTATTAACCAAGGTCACCCCAATATATTCAATTTTTTTAAAAAGCCTCTGGATGGCTCCTTTCCCTAAATGAGGTAAGAACAGAGAGGCTGGAATCACACACTGCTTAAATTCTGTAACTCCCAAATATCAACCCTACATCAGAATCATTTGGGGAATTTTTTTTTTAGAGAAAGAGGGGAAGGGATGGAGAAAGAGAGGGAGAGAAACATTGATATGAGAGAGGAACATCAATTAGTTGCCTCTCACATGTGCCTGGACTGGGGACCAAACCCGCAACCTAGGCAAGTGCGCTGACTGGGAATGGAGCCACTGACCTTTTGCTTTGCAGGATGGCAACCAACCAACTGAGCCACACTGGCCAGGGCTTCAGGAACTGTTTTAACAACACTCCAGGCTACCACCTCCAAGAGAATCTGGTGCAGTATATTTGGAGTTGGGTGCCTAAAGTTTTCCATTAAATTCTGATTTTGATGATTCCCACTTTGAAAAGTACTGATATAAGTATTACCACTAATAACAATTACTAACAGTTGTTGAGTATCTATATTGTTAGACTGAATTCATTAACAAAAGGCCATTGTGAAGACCAGATGAGGAAATACAAGTGGAGCTCATCACCACTCAGAGGAAACAAGCAAAGTAATCTTGACCTAGAGGCACTAACTTTTTGACTACCTGTAAAAATATGAAAAATGTAACTAACACCGATTAAGAAAATAAGGTTGATGTCAGGCTTAGTCATGAAAAAAAGAACAAAAAAGGAAAAAGTCTTGAGGCAGCATGGAACAGTATCCAAAGAGGTAGAGAACATTTGCCTCTCAAATATGATCCAATCCTCTTGGCTAGTATGAGAACAGGTTGGCTCCAAGGATTCTGCACTATACCAGAATGGGTCTGAATTTCAAGTTCAACATTGTCTCCCCTCCAGTACCAATTTATGGTTAAATCAGACCCAAAAAAGACCTATACCCTCTCAGTCTGAGTAGAAATGTTATAGGGGAAACTCCCAGAAACTCGGTTCTTCTTGTCAACGCAGTAACGAATTACAGATCAACAAGGCTATTAGTGTGCAGGCAAAGTTTATTAGTGCAAAGTTCTATTGGGAAAGCAAAAGTAAGGGTGGCAAGAGCAGCGTGGCCAGAGACCAGGTAACCAGTGCACAGGTGGTCAGAGGCCGGGTGGCCAAAAGGGGGTGGCCAGAGGTCCCCTGGTCAGAGTCCAGCTGGCCAGGGTCCTCCTGTCCCATATGGAAAAAGAGCCAAGAGAGCAAGTCCTTTGTTCTGAGGATTTATATAGTTGGCAGGATGGGGGTGAAGAAGTTACATATTGATTGACAGGTAAAGGTGGTGCCAGCCTTCCTGGGGGGACATGACTACCCAAACATAGGTATGTGTGAGGTATGTGTGGGGTTCTATTAGCTTGAATTCTTATCTTGCTCCAGACTCTATTTGTTCACTTTGTATACATGACAGGAGGCAGGCAATTAACCAAAGTTGTTTTATGGGCTTCAATGTGGACCTCATCCCCTTCCCCTTCCAGGCCTTGAATGAACACACAGTCTGAAGGTTTTCCTTTTACCAGCTAGTATGGATGATACACACAGACTTTCAAGGGCTCCCCACCCCGTCTCCTGCACTATCATAGTTTTGCTGGTGTTGTTCAGAATGCCTGGCAGCCTTATCAAGCCAGGCTCAGGACAACTGGGCCAATGGGTGAGACATGACTTTCTTTACTCCCTGTATTAAGTTCTTTGTTAGATTTTAATGGTGAGGGCCCTTCTTTTATTTCTCCTCTGGCTGCTCATTCTAGCCGCTATGTAACATTTCCCCCTCAAGTAGTAGGAACCCAAATCTTTGGGGACTTTGGGCTCAGAACTGCTGGGCCAAGAGATGAGACATGTCTCCTTCCTCCTCCCTGCCTTGGTTTGCTATCTATCCCACCTAATAGAAATACATAGATTAACTTCTTGAACATCTAAATTCTTCATGAAGTCTTCTCAGGTCAACCTGCTGAGAACAAGACTTCCCAAATCACACTTAGTCTAAGGTCATTCTTACCCTGAGTACTTACTGTCATCTTAAAATATAACTGGACCCCAGCTGCATGTGGTACGAATACTTTACTCATTTTACATATCATTTCCTGATTGTATCTTGTTAGCATGATCTTTTTTCTGTATTATTGGCATCTTGGATCAATTATCCTGGAAAGCACAAAAATTGCCTGCATTATAGTACCTAGCAGTGTCATATCTAATGAAAACTCATATTCTTTAATAATGATGTATGCAACCCTAGGAGATGAGTACCATTACATACTGCACAAAATTAGAATCATGAAGGCCTTGAATATAGTACAATATCGTTCTGGTCAGAATTTTGTGGGAACGGGGGTAATAGTAGCTCTTCATCAACCTGATACTCAAGTTCAAGGACATCTAGCTATCCATCATCTGGCAAAAACTAGTGCTCAGACTAAGCTAGAGGTCAAGCACTAGGTTATTTTCGAGTTCCTGTCCCTGAAATGAAGGCTACTTCTAACTTACGATGATGCATTTCTCAAGTTTATGTGCCCTGTCCTCAATCAAAATATTCTCCTTTCCTTTTTCCTCCATTAAACACCTCTATTTAACAACATATCACAGGAATGAAGCTTTGTTAGCCTGACCCATTTATAAATAATGGTCATTAGAGCTTAAAACAGTACATAAGAATCAGAAACAAAAAGCAATTATTCTTATATTAAAGTTTATCTTCTCAGGTTGCCACACTTCCTTTAGTTACTATTGCCAATATCTCTTCTTTATCATTCTTAATTATCATGTCCATTTGTGTCTATAAACAATAAAATCTGTATTCAATTAGCATGAATTAGCATCTTTTAAGCAGCTCCTCTTTTTATTCTCAACTCTAAACACAGTAAAATCTCTTTGACCATGACAGTGTCTCTAAAAATGTTACTTCAATTAAATACTTAAACCATGCTTCTGATAAGTAATGAAAATATTAAGTAGCTATAATATTAAAAGCTTCAGTCTGCCTAAGAGGCAGCCTTGGAGATCAGGATCCATAAAAAATCAAAAGGCCGGGCCCAACATTTCAACTAATGAGATCTTGTGTATGTTGCTTGTATCATGGGAATCAAATGATGGTTGCATGAGTTTCTGATCTTTACAAACATGCTTATAAAAACTAGGCTTCATAAGTCCCAGTTGATAAACCCTGTCCCAAATATTCAAAAATGTTTTCCTGTATTAAACCAAACCATCAGAGACCTGGGTGCCTGGATCCTTACTAGAATGAATTGTGTTAGCCATCAGCTAACATCTGGGGCCATTACAAGATACATACCTTTGTTTTATTTACTGAAAATACAGGGTTTCTTCGTTATGAGAATGAAAGTAAGTCTTCCAGGCTTCACTGCCAGAAAATGTTTTCCACTATGACAGGCTTTTTATGTGATGGTCATTGTAATTACAGTAACTGACCACATTACCTCCTCTGTGTGGCCTGCCAGGTTTCTCAGACCTGATTTGTGGCTCAGGTGTACATAGAATTGGGGGTATTAACCTCATTTTAGGTACTATTTCACCCGGAAGTCAAATAATCTCCTTTACTTGTTAAATACTGTACTGTATGTTTTTACATAAATCCTTTTCAGAACATGGTAGGGTAGAAATAAAACAAATCAATGGGGGAGAAAAGGGCTACTCAGACTTCAACCCATACTTGGTTAAAGTGCTTCCTTGAAATAGAAAATGGCACTATAGGACTTCTGGTCAAGTTGGCTATGTAGGTAAATGCAGCACTCCAATCCTCCCACAACCACATCAAAATTACAAGTAAGCTGCAGAACCATCATTTATAACCACCTGAAATCTGGCTGAATGGAAGTCCTACATCAAGGGAATTAAGTCACTTGAGACTGGTAGCATGGGTGGAGACATGGAAGGGTTAGTCCCACACCCACGTGTAGTGGATAAAAATTGGGAGGGATATCTCAGTTGCACAGGTACACGTATCAGGCCCTCCAGCTCAGAGTTCCAGTGCCAGGAAGAGAAGTCCCATAACTTCTGGGTGTTAAAACCAGTGGAGATTGAGGCTGAGTGAGATGAAGGCTTCTGGAGCCCCAGGCAGCTCCTCTTAAAGAGCCTGTACATGGACTTACTGAGACTCATTCCCTCTGAGCTCCAGCACTGGGTCAGCAGCTCAAAAGGCAAGAGGGGCATACAGGGAAGAAATGAGTTGTCTGGCATCAGGCAAGGGCTGGAGGGGCAGCCTCCCTTCACCCCATAGACCTGGCAGGCAGGTGCCATATCTGAGTCTCCATCAACCTAGCTAACACTGTTTGTCCTGCCCTAGTGATTCCCTAAGTCACTGCCCCACCCAACTTGCATGCCCACCCAAGCCATTTCTAGTGGCTTTACTACACAAACTGCCTGTCTTTGGCTCTTACTGTGGACTTTCCCAAAATCTCTCAAAGGTTCACAGTTTCCAAACAAGCAGCATCTAGCCATGGCATGCCCCATACCTCTGGTTAAGTGGCCCCAGGCCTGGCATTAGCAGCAGCTGGACTTGGTTCAAGCTTGGCCTCTCCTTGTCACCTCCAAGCCCAGCACAAGTAGCAGCCATCTGCAGATCACTCTGTAGTTCATTCTGAGTGCCCCTGCATAAGGCACAGGCAGTGGCTGACCATGCACCTTGAGAAAGGCCAGTGCACCCAGTGGACAGCTTCAGACCAGGCAGGATTACACCCTACCACCACCATGAGTAACATACTCAAGGGGTGGACTCAGTGAGCACCAAAGCCCCACTGTAGCAAGTCTTTCTCCATGAGGTTGATGCCTGCACAGCAACTTCTCTACAGTAGTCACAGGCAGTCTTCACAGCATATCAGCCTATGCGTCAGCCCCTCCCAGTGACACTAACAACAATCAAGGCTCAACTACAACAGGACAGTGCACACAGCCCACAAAAAGTACACCTGAGTGCCCAGCTCAGGTGACTGATAAGTCTGTGCCACTACAGCCTACAGGACACCTGGTACATAAGGCCACTATATCAAGCCCAAAGAACAGCAATTCTACCTAATGCATAGAAAAAAAAAAAAAAAAACTTAGGAAAACAGCCAAAATGCAGAGACAAAGAAACAGGTCCAAATGAAAGAACAAGAGAAATCTCCAGAAAGAGAAATGGAGGTAAGCAAACTAACAGACACAGAGTTCAAAACAATGGCTATAAGGATGCTCAAGGAACTTAGTGAGAACTTCAACAGCATGGAAAAAGACAAAGAAACCACAACAAAGAAACAGTCAGAAACGAAGGAAACAGTAACTGAAATGAAGAATAATGTACAGGAAATCAACAGTAGAGTAGATGAAGCCAAGAATCAAATCAGTGTTTTAGGATGTAAAGAAGAAAAAACGCCCAGTCAGAACAGCAAAAAGAAAAAGGAATTCAAAAAAAAAAGGAGTCTCTGGGACAATTTCAAACGTACCAACATTTGCATCATGTGGGTGCCAGAAGGAGAAGAGAGAAAGAAATTGAAAACCTATTTTATTTTTTTTAGTATATTTTATTGATTATGCTATTACAGTTGTCCCATTTTTTTTCTCCCCTATATTCCCCTCCGCCCTGCACCCTCCCTCCCACCTGCATCCCCCCCTTAGTTCATGTCCAGAGTTAGTACATATAAGTCCTTTGGTCTTTCCATTTCCTATACTGTTCTTTTTTTTTTTAATTAATTTATTTACTTTTTAAATACATTTGTCTCTGCCTTCCCCCCACCTCTTTCCCTTGCCTCCTCCCACCTTCCCTCCCTCAGCCCTTCCCCTTTGGTTTTGTCCATGAGTCCTTGCTATATGTTCCTTGACTTTCCCCTTCCCTTCCCTTTCCCTGCCCCCCACCTTCCCTCTTGTCTCTGTTGATTTCTTTTCCTTTCAGTGTTGCTGGTCATATTTTCCTCACTTCTTTGCATTGTTGGTTAGGTTCCACTTATAGGTGAGATCATATGGTATTTGTCTTTCGCCCCCTGGCTTATTTCGCTTAGCATGATGCTCTCCAGTTCCATCCATGCTGTCGCAAAGTTTAGTACTTCTTTTTTTCTTTCTGCTGCGTAGTATTCCATTGTGTATATGTACCATAATTTTTTGATCCAATCATCTACTGACGCGCATTTAGGTTGCTTCCAACACTTGGCTATTGTAAATTGTGCTGCTATGAACATTGGGGTGCATAGATTCTTTTGTATTGGCGTTTTGGTGTTCTCAGGGTATAGTCCCAGCAGGGGAATCACTGGATCAAAAGGCAGTTCCATTTTCAGCTTTCTGAGGAAATTCCACACTGCTTTCCATAGTGGCTGCACCAGTCTGCATTCCCACCAACAGTGAACTAGGGTTCCCTTTTCTCCACAGCCTCGCCAGCACCTGTTGTTTGTGGATCTGTTTATGATGGCCATTCTGACCGGTGTGAGGTGGTACCTCATGGTGGTTTTGATCTGCATTTCTCTGATGGCTAGTGATACAGAGCATCCTTTCAAATGCCTCTGGGCCCTCTGTATCTCCTCCTTAGAAAAGCATCTGCCCAGGTCCTTTGCCCATTTTTTGATTGGATCGTTTGTCTTCTTGGAGTAAAGTCGAGTGAGTTCTTTGTATATCTTGGAGATCAAACCTCTATCTGATGTATCATTAGCAAATATATTTTCCCAAATGGTTGGCTCCCTTTTCATTTTGCTGGTGTTTTCTTTAGCCATGCAGAAGCTTCTTATTTTGATGAGGTCCCACTTGTTTATTCTTTCCTTTATGTCCCTTGCTTTAGGAGACATATCAGTGAAAAAATTGCTGCGTGGGATATCTGAGAATTTCCTGCCAATGTTCTCCTCTAGGACATTGATGGTGTTGTGACTTATATTTAAGTCTTTTATCCATCTTGAGTTTATTTTTGTGTATGGTGTCAGCTGATGATCCAATTTCGATTTTTTGCATGTAGCCATCCAGCTCTCCCAACACCATTTGTTGAAGAGGCTGTTATTGCCCCATTTTATGCTTCTGCCCCCTTTGTCGAATATTAGATGTCCATAGAGACCTGGGCTTATTTCTGGGCTTTCTATTCTGTTCCACTGGTCTATGGGTCTGTTCTTGTGCCAGTACCAGATTGTTTTGAGTATAGTGGCTTTGTAGTAGAGTTTGATGTCCGGTATTGTGATCCCTCCTACTTTGTGTTTCTTTCTCAAAATTGCTGCAGCTATTCGGGGTCGTTTATGGTTCCATATAAATTTTTGAAATGTCTGTTCTATTTCTGTGAAATACGTCATTGGTATCTTAATAGGGATTGCGTTGAATCTATAAATTGCTTTTGGTAGTATGGACATTTTAAGGATATTAATTCTTCCAATCCATGTGCACGGTATATGCTTCCATTTATTTGTGTCTTCCTTAATTTCTTTTTTCAATGTTGTATAGTTTTCTGCATACAGGTCTTTTGTGTCTTTGGTTAAATTTATCCCTAGGTACTTTATCTTTTTTCGTGCTATATCGAATGGTATATTTTTCCTGATTTCTTCTTATTCTATTGCATTGCTGGTGTATAAAAACGCCTTTGATTTCTGAATGTTGACTTTGTATCCTGCTGTTTTGCCAAATTCACTTATTAGGTTGAGGAGTTTTTTGGTAGAGTCTACAGGGTTCTCTATGTACACTATCATGTCATCTGCAAACAATGATAGCTTTACTTCCTCCTTTCCTATTTGGGTGCCTTTTATCTCTTTCTCTTGTCTGACCGCTGTGGCTAGGACTTCCAATACGATGTTGAAAAGAAGCGGTGAGAGCGGACATCCTTGGCGTGTTCCCGATCTTAGTGGGAAAGCTTTCAGTTTTTGCCCGTTGAGTATGATATTGGCTGTAGGTTTTTCATATATGGCCTTTATTACGTTGAGGAATGCCCCATTGATTCCCATTTTGCTGAGTGTTTTGATCATAAATGGGTGCTGTACCTTGTCAAATGCTTTTTCTGCATCTATCGAGATGATCATGTGGTTTTTGTCTTTTCTTTTATTTATGTGGTGTATCACGTTTACTGATTTGCGTATATTGAACCATCCCTGCATCCCTGGGATGAATCCCACTTGATCGTGATGGATAATCTTTTGAATGTATTGCTGGATGCGGTTTGCCAATATTTTGTTGAGGATTTTAGCATCTATGTTCATCAGCGAAATTGGCCTGTAGTTTTCTTTCTTTGTAGGGTCTTTATCTGGTTTTGGGATCAGGGTGATGCTGGCCTCATAGAAGGAGTCTGGCAGTCTTCCCTCCTCTTGGATTTTTTGGAATAGTCTGAGAAGGACAGGGGTTAGCTCTTCCTTAAATGTTTTGTAAAATTCTCCTGGGAAACCGTCTGGCCCTGGGCTTTTGTGTGCTGGGAGTTTCTTGATTACTGCTTCAATTTCCCCAACTGTTATCGGTCTGTTCAAGCTTTCTGTTTCTTCCTCCTTCAGTGTTGGAAGATTATACTTTTCTAAAAATTTGTCCATTTCATCAAGATTGAAAACCTATTTTAAAAAAATAATGACAGGAGTCCTGGCTGGTGTGGCTCAGTGGATTGAGTACTGGCCTGCAAACCAAAGGGTTGCCAGTTCAATTCCCAGTCATGGCACATGCCTCAGTTGTGGGCTGGGTCCCCAGTGCAGCGCATGCAAGAGGCAACTGCACATTGATGTTTTTCTCCCTCTCTTCTTCCCTTCCTCCTTCTCTGAAAATAAATGAATGAAATATTTTTTTAAATGATGGGAAATTTCCCTAACATGGTGAATGAAGTAGACATACCAGTCCAGGAAACACAGAGAGTTCCAAAAAAAAAAAAAAAGAACCCAAAGAGGCCCACGCCAAGACAAATCATAATTAAAATGCAAAAGGTTAAAGACAAAGAGACAATCTTAAAAGTAGCAACAGAAAAGCAGTCAGTTACCTACAAGGGATCTCCAGAAGACTGTCAGCTGATTTCTCAACACAAACTTTGCAGACCAGAACAGAGTGGTAAGAAATATTCAAAGTGATGAAAAGCAGGACCTACAACCAAAATTACTCTATCCAGAATACTTCCAGTCAGGATGGTGCCATAAATAAACATGGTTCACCTCTTCACACAACCACATTAAATTTACAACAAAATTATAGAACAACTATCACTCAGAACCACCAGAAAACAAGTGGAATGGAAGTCTGACAACTATGGAATGAAAGAAACCACATCTTCCAGACTGGTAAGAGGGGCAGAATGAGGAGACAGACTGGTCTCACACTCATATATTGTAGATAAAAATTTGGCAGAGTCCCGACCCTACAACAAGCCCTCCATCCCAGTGTTCAGGTGGCAGGAAGATAATCCCCAATACTACTGGCTGCAAAAACCAGCAGGGATTGAGTCAGTGGAAGAAACTTTTGGACTCCCAAGCAGTTCCACTTAAAGAACCCATACATGGACTCACCTACTCAGACTCACTCCCTCTGAGCTCCAGCAATGAGGTAGCAACTTGAAAGGCACCAGTGGCATATAGGGAGGAAGTAAAGGGTTGGGCATCAAGCTGACAGCTGGGGGGACAGTTTTCTCCCAGACAAAAAAAGCCACTGTCCCTTTTATGAACCCTCCTCCCACAGAGCCACAGAGCCCACAGGCAGGTTGCCATATCTGAGACTCCATCAACCTCTCTAACACTTCTAACACTGTTTGTCCCATCCTGGAGATCCCCTGAGTCTCCGATCCACCCAACTTATGAACCAACACAAGCTGTTAACAGAGACTTTCCCATATGAATGGCTGATCATGGCTAATGCTTTACAACTTCCTAAATTCTCTCAAACAACAGCCTCCCTCAGTGAGCCACCCGTAACTCTTGCTAAGTGAACCCAGGCACTGCACAAGCAGCAGCCAGCATAGAGTCACAGCTTGGCCTCACCTGGGGATCTCCAAGCCCAGAACAAGTAGCAATATTCAGATTGCTTTATAATCAGGAAGGGTGGCCCCAGGCAAAGCACATGTGGGGGCTGACCTTGGCCTGCACCACCTGGGAAACTGCCGAGCCTACATACCCAGTGGAGAGCAACAGACCACACTGGAGAAACACTACCTTCCCCCTGCACAGCTGATCCTCTGCAGAGGTAGAGATTGGTGGTTAGGGGTCACAGCAAGTACTTGCAGCTGACTGGCCTGGGTAAATCCCTCCATTGATCTTCCAACAGCAGCCAAGGCTCAACTACAAGAGGAGGGTGTACTTAGCCTACACAAAGGGAACACCTTGAGTACCCAGCTTGGATCATAGGGGAGGCTGCACCACAAGACCCTACAGGACACCTATTACATTAGAGCATACTATTAAGACAGGGAGTCTAGCAACTCTGCCTAATACATAGAAACAAACACAGGAAGGCTGTCGAAATGAGGAAACAAAGAAGCATGACCCAAATGAAAAAAAAAAAACAGATCAAAACTCGAGAGAAAGAGCTAAACAAAAGGGAGGTAAGTAATCTATCGATGCAAAGTTCAAAACTCTGATTATAAGGATGCTCAAGGATCTTAGTCGGGCCCTCAACAGCATAAAAAATATCCAGTCAGAAACAAAGGAGTTTACTAATTGAAATAGAAAAAAATTACAGGAAAACAACAGTAGAGTGGATGAAGCGGAGGATCAAATCAGTGATTTGAAACAAAAGGAAGCAAAAATCAACCAATCAGAACAAGAAGAAGAAAAAAAGACTCCAAAAAAAAAAAATTGAGGATAGTGCAAGTAGCCTATGGGACAGCTTCAGGCATTCCAACATTCACATCATAGGGGTGCCAGAAGGAAAAGGCGGAGAGCAAGAAATTGGAAATCTATTTGAAAAAATAAGGAAAGAAAACTTCCCTCATTTGGTGAAGGAAATAGACATGCAAGTCCAGGAAGCACAGAGAGTCCCAAACAAGATGGATGCAAAGAGGCCCACTCCAAGACACATCATAATTTAAATACCAAAGGTTAAAGATAAAGAGAGAATTTTAAAAGCAACAAGAGAAAAGTTAATTACCTACATGAGAGTTCCCATGAGACTGTTAACTGATTTCTCAAAAGAAACTTTGCAGGCTAGAAGGGATTGGCAAGAAATATTCAAAGTCATGAAAAGTGGGGAACTACAGCCAAGATTGATATACCCAGCAAAGCTATCATTTAGAATCAAAGGGCAGATAAAGAGCTTCTCAGACAAGAAACAACTAAAGGAGTTCATCATCACCAAACCATTATTATTTGAAATGTTAACAGGACTTATCTAAGAAGAGGAGAGTGGAAGATGGCAGACAAGTAGGTGGAAGCCAAGTCCACTGGCTCTTGCACCCAACTTGGTCACTTAGCTGATATTCCAAAAAATAAAGGAAATGGTCAACAGAATCTTAGCTGACATGAAGTTTGGAAGCCAGAGTACAGAAGACACTTTGAAACAGGTGCATACAAGATGCAGCAGGAGTCGCGACTACCAGTCAGCCAGCTGGAGGGGAGAACCTACCAACAAATGAGTCACCAATAATCAAAGCCCAAGCACAACAAGAAAGCCCACAAAAACTGAAAAATAGGCAACCCTAGAGCATCCAGACAAGGAGATCAAAGAGACTGCACCACTGAGTCCCACAGAACTACTACCACAGAAGTCCACCCCACAAAGACAGGCAAGCAAAGCAGACCATCCTGAGACCTAGAAAGAGTCATATAAAATGGGGAGACAAAGAAAGAGCCCCGAACTGAAAGGAATGGAGGAATCCCCAGAAAAAGTGCTAAATGAAATCGAGGCAAGCACTCTGTCAGATAGAATTTTTTTTTAAAGCGGTTAAAAGTATGCTCAACGAGATCAGTGAACAACTACAAGAACTGAATGGGAACTACAGTAGCAAGAAAAAGGACATAGAAATTATTAACAAGAACAAGGAAGAAATGAATACAGTATCTGAAATGAAAAATACACTGGAAGGAATTAAAAGCAGGATAGATGAAGCAGAGGACCAAATCAATGAGCAGGAAGATAAGGTAGAAAGAAATCCACTTGCAGAGCAACAGAATGAAAAAAATACTCAAAAAGAACAAGGACAGTTTAAGGGAACTTCAGGACAACATAAAACGTAACAACATTCACATCATAGGAATATCAGAAGAAGAAAAGGACCAAGGGATAGAAAACATGTTTGAAAAAATGACAGAATACTTCCCTAACTTGGTGAGGGGAAAAGTCACACAAGTCCAGGAAGCAGATGGACTCAATCAAAATGAACCCAAAGAGGTCTACTCCAAGACACATCATAATTAAAATGCCAAATTTTGAAGACAAAGAGAGAATCTTAAAGGCAGCAAGGGAGAAACAACACGTAACATACAAGGGAGCTCCAATAAAGCTATAGGCAGATTTCTCAACAGAAACACTAAAAGCCAGAAGAGGTTGGCATGAAATATTCCAGATAACAAAAATCAAGAACCTACAACCAAGACTACACTATCCAGCAAGGCTCTCATTTAAAATAGATGGTAGAGTAGCTTCCTAGACAAAAGAAGGCTAAAAAAGTATGCTTCCAACAAGGCATTACTACAAGAGATGCTAAAGGAAATGGTATAAAAAGAAGCAAGAGAGGGAGAAAGAGAGATAGAGAGAGGGAGAGAGAGAGAAAGAGAGAGAGAGAGAGAGAGAAAAACACAGGTATGGAAAAAATGACAATAACTAAGCAGCTATCAATAATAATCTTAAATTTGAATTGTTTAAATGCTCCAATCAAAGGATGTAGCATAGCTGAATGGAAAAGAAAACATGACCAGCATATATGCTGCCCACAAAAGACTCACCTCAGAAAAAAACATCTACACAGACTGAAAGTGAAGTGATGGAAAAAATATTCCAATAAATGGATACAAAAAAGCTGGTGTAGCAATACTTATATTGGACAAAATAGATTTCAAAGTAGATTTTCATGGGCCATAAAAAGAGACAGAGAAGGACACTTCATAATAATTAAGGGAAGCATTCATCAGGAAGATATAACCATTGTAAACATATATGCACCCAACATGGCAGCACCCAAATAGAGGAAAATCTTGGAGGGCTACAAGAAAGATATAGACAGCAACACACTGATAATAGGGGATTTTAACACTCCACTGTTAACAATGGAGAGATCTTCCAAACAAAAAATCAACAAGGATATGGTGGCACTGAATGACACTCTAGATCAAATGAACTTAATTGATATATACAGAACCTTTACCCCAAAGAAGCAAAATATGCATTCTTTTCAAATGCACATGGGACATTTTCAAAGACAGACCACATGATAGGACAAAAAACAAGCCTCAAAAAATTCAAGAAAATTGAAATCATATCAAGCATTTTCTCTTATCACACTGGCTTGAAACTAGAAACCAACCTCAAGAAAAAATTCAAAAACATTCAAATTCATGGACACTGAATAGCATCCTACTAAATACTGAGTGGGTAAATAATGTGATCAAGGAATAAGAAAGTTTCTGGAAACAAATGAAAATGAACACACAACAGTTGAAAACATATGGGGCACAGCGAAGTCAGTCCTGAGAGGGAAGTTCATAACAATACAGGCCTACCTAAAAAAGATAGAAAAATCTCGAATAAACAATCTAACCCTACATCTACAAGAACTAGAGGAGCAACAGAAAACAAAGATCAGAGTGAGTAGAAGGAAGGTAATTATCAAGATCAGAGCAGAATTAAATGATAGAGACTAAAAGAACAATTCAAATGATCAATAAATCCAGGAGCTGGTTCTTTGAAAAGATACACAAAATTGAAAAGCCTTTAACCAGACTCATCAAGAAAAAAAAAGGGAGGACCCACATAAATAATATCATAAATGAGAGAGGATCCACATAAGTGATATCAGAAATGAAAAAGGAGAAATTACAAGCAATACAAAGTAATACAAAGGATTGTCAGGAATTACTACAAACAACTATATGTGAAGAAATTTGGCTGGTGTGGCTCAGTGGATTGAACACTGGACTGCAAAGCAAAGGGTCACCGGTTCAGTTCCTGATCAGGGCACATGCCTGGGTTGTGGGCAGGGCCCCCAGTGGAGGCCACATGAGAGGAAACCACGCATTGATTTTGTCTCCCTCTCTTTCTCCTACCATTCCCCTCTCTCTAAAAATAAATGAATAAAATAAAAATCTTTAAAATAAAAAAGGAATATGAAAAACTGGGCAAAATGGAAAAATTTCAAGAACATATAATCTTCCAAAACTGCATCATGAAGCAGCAGAAAGCCTAAATAGAACAATAACAGCCAGTGACATTGCAGCAGTAATGAAAAAACAAAAACAAAAAACAAAAAAACTCCCAGCAGACAAAAGCCATGGACCGGACAGCTTCACAGGCAAATTTTACCAAACATTTAGGGAAGAGCTAAATCCTGTCCTGCTCAAACTATTCCAAAAAATTCAAGAAGAGGGAAGACTCACAAACTCTTTTTATGAAGCGACTATCATCCTAATTCCAAAACCAGGTAAAGACACCACAAAGAAAGAAAACTACATGCCAATATCTCTGATTAACATAGATGCTAAAATCCTCAACAATATACCGGCAATCTGATCTAAATACATTAAAAAGATCAGAGGCTAGGGCAAGATGGTGAAGGAGTTAATAGAAGTCACACTGAACTCCTCCCAGGACCAAGCTGGAATTACAACTAAATTGGGGAGAAATCACCTGGAACAAACAACTGAACAATAGCAAAAGAGGAGCCTTATAACCTCAGACAGACAGAAGAATCATATTGAGCACAACCTGACTGGTAAAGAGTGTGGTAGAGACTCGAGAAGGCAGGCTGGGTGCCCACGGGCAGCAGCCCCAGAAGGGTATTTAAACAGCCAGCTGGATCCCCCTCAGAAGAGTGGGGTCTAAACCATAAGCAGGGATCTCCAGCCTACAGCATCAGAGCCCAAAAAGTACACAGATAACAGGAGCTGCAAAAAGCGGGAGGGTTGCTCTCTGCCAGAGAAAGGCACCTGGAGATGCAAAGAGCCATCTAAAGAGCCAATACAAATTTTTATTGGCAGCCACTTACATGGGCTGTGGCAAAGGCAGGGGCAGAGTGGGCTAGAGATGCCTGAGGAGAGACTGGGGAAGGAGATTTTGGCGAGAACTGAGGGAATACCCCCATGGGATCCTGGTGCTGACTCATCCCCTATAAGGCAGCAGCCACCTTGCTCAGGCAGACCACTTCCTTGAGCGGCAGCAGTAAGAGAGGACCCAATAACCCCGCCCCAGGAGGTACTCTGCATGCCCTGTGGTGTCTAAGCTGGTCTGCTGAGTGCAGAGTAAATAGATTTACAGCTGAAGGAGACAGACACAGGCAGTAGATTCCTGGAAGTCTCGAACAGACTGCCTAAGGTCAGACAGGGTCAACAGCTGACATCATCAGAGACAGAACCAGAAAGAAAAAACAGAAGTCTCCTATCATAGAAGTTCACACCACAAAGTCAGGAAGTCAAGACAGATCCATTTAAGGAGCAGAAGCAAAAAAGAAGAGTCTCGCAAATAATGGGAGACAAAGACACACCCCCCAAAGGGAAAGGAGGAACCCCCCGAAAGAGAACTAAATGTAATAGTGGCAAGTAAACTATCAGATATTGAGCTCCAAACAACGGTTCTAAGGAAATTCAATGAGCTCTGTGAGCTCAGTGAGAATTACAAAACACTACAGGGAAACTACAAGGAACTTACTGCAAAGTATATCGGCATGAAAAAGGACATAGAAACTATCAACAAGAGGCAAGAGGAAATAAAGACTACAATTTCTGAATTGAAGAACACAATAGAAGGATTCAAAAGCAGGCTAGATGAAGCCAAGGGACGAATCAAAAAGCTGGAGGGCAAGGTAGAAAAAAGCTCCCAGGAAGAGCAAGAAAATGAAAAAGGACTCAAAAAGAATGAAGAGGTATTTAGGGAAATACAGGACAACAAGAAATGTAATAATATCTGTATAATAGGGATACCAGAAGGCTAAGAAGAGGAGCAAAGGATAGAGAACCTGTTTGAAAAAGTAATGATGGAAAACTTCCCTAATTTGAGAAGAGAAAAAGTCACACAAATCCAGGAAGCACAGAGGGTCCTATTCAAGACGAACCCAATGAGGCCCACTCCGAGACACATCATTATTAAAATGGCAAATATCAAAGGCAAACAGAGTATCCTAAAGGAAGCAAGGGGGAAAGAGGTAGTAACATATAACGGAGCTCCAATACGGCTAGCAGCTGACTTCTCAACAGAAACGCTACAAGCCAGAAGGGAATAGGAAGAAATAATCCAAGTCATGAAAAGCAAAGGCCTGCAAACAAGACTGCTATGCCCAGAAAGGCTCTCAATTAAAATGGAAGGTGAAGTAGAGTTCCCCAGACAAAAGAAGGCTAAAACCAGCGTTGCAACATATGCTAAAAGGACTACTTTAAGAAGATGAATAGAGTCTATGGATACCCAGTTATTTTCAGTCACCAATACTTGATATTACCAATATTTTTAATATTAATCTGATTGAGGCAATGATGTGTTACTTTATTATTTGTTGAAAATAAAGCTGATTTTGTATAATTCTTGCCTATTTCTATTATTTTTGAAAAGCTTTAAATGACTTTTTGGTATTCTTTATCCATTTTTCGACTAAATGTTTGTAGAATTTTTTCCATTAAAAAAAACTATTAACCCTTTAGATGTGTTGCAAATACTTTCCTATTCTACTACTTGTCCTTTAATTTTTTTTATATGTATATTACTGCATAGTCTTACATGTTTAATACAGTCATATTGTCAGTATTTACTTTATAGCCTCTGAATTTGAATATTTTACTTCAGGGTAAGAAAAATATTAGTTTGTATTTTCTCCTAAAACTCCTTAGATTTTACATATTGATTTTTAACTCACCTCAATATTTTTTGGTATAATGTGTGAGATAGGGCTCGATATTTGTTTTATTTCAAGGAATAGGGGTCCATGCACCTTATTTGTTGAATAAGCCTTATTTTCCCCATTGATCTGAAATATAAATTTAATCATATATTACATTGTTAGATAGATAGATAGATATACACACGTGTTTCTAGAATGCTCATTTTATTTCATTGATCTACTTGATTATTTCTGTGCTGGTGTAATGTTGTTTTAATTGCAGAGACTTTATAATGGATTTAAATATTTTAATATTTTATCATGGATTTTGACATTTGAAACAATAAATAAATAAAATCAATCTGCATTTAAAAAGAAAAAAGAAAGAAGGAACTCCTACCTTTTGCAGCATAGATGGAACTGGAGAGTATTATGTTAAGCGAAACAAGCCAGTCGGTGAAGGACAAATACCATATGATCTCACCTATAAGTGGAATCTATTCCACAAAATAAACTAACGAACAAAATAAACCACAGGCATAGAAACATGGAGCAGACTGAAAGTCACCAGAGAGGATGGGGAAGGAGGACAATGGTGGAAAGAAGGAGGGACTAAATAAAGAACATGTATGAATGATCCATGGACACGGACAACAGAGTGGGAATTGACTGTGGGAGAGGGGGGTAGGGAGGGATGGGTGTAGGAGGGCAAAGAGGAAAAATTGAGACAACTGTAATAGAATAAACATGATTTAAAAGTTAAAAAAAAAAAACAAAAACCTCCCAGCAGACAAAAGCCTTGGACTGGATGGTTTCACAAGAGAATTTTACAAAACATTTAAGGAATAGCTAACCCCTGTCCTCAGACTATTTCAAAAAATCCTAGAAGAGGGAAGGCTCCCAAACTCTTCTTATGAGGCCAGCATCACCCTAATCCCAAAACCAGATAAAGACACAACAAAGAAAGAAAACTACAAGCCAGTATCGCTGATGAGCTTAGATGATAAAATCCTCAACAAAATATTGGTAAACTGCATCCAGGAATCCATTAAAAAGATCATCCACCATGATAAAGTGGCATTCATCCCAGGGACGCAAGGATGGTTCAATATTCACAAATCAATAAACATAATACATCACATGAACAAAAGGAAAGACAATCACATGATCATATCAATAGATGCAGAAAAAGAATTTGATAAGGTACAGCATCCATTTATGATAAAAACACTCAGCAAAGTGGGAGTAAAGAGGGCATAGCTCAACATAATAAAGGCCATATATGAAAAACCTACAGCCAACATCATAGTCAATGGGCAAAAACTAAGAGCTTTCCCACTAAAATCAGGAATAAGACAAGGTTGTCTGATTTCACCACTTCTATTCAACCTAGTATCGGAAGTACTAGCCACAGTGATCAGACAAGAAATAAAAAGCATCCACGTTGGAAAGGAGGAAATAATAGTGTCATTGTTTGCACATGACAGAATAGTGTACATAGGAAGCCCTACAGGCTCCACCGAAAGACCACTTGACCTAATAAGTGAATTTGGCAAAACAGCAGGATACAAAGTCAATATTCAGAAATCAAAAGCATTTTTGTACACCAACAATGAAGTATCAGAAGCAGAAATCAGGGGGGGAAATCCCATTTGCTATAGCAACAATAAAAATAAAGTATGTGGGAATAACCAAGGAGGTAAAAAACCTGTACTCAGAAAACTAAACACTGAAGAAAAAAATTAAGGAAGACACAAATAAATGGAAGTACATACCGCGTTCATGAACTAGAAGAATTTACATCATCACAATGTCCATAGTACCCAAACCAATTTATAGATTCAATGCAATCCCTATTAAAATACTAATGATGCATTTCACAGCTATGGAACAAATATTTCAAAAATTTATATGGAACCATAAATGACCCCGAATAGCTGCAGCAATTTTGAGAAAGAAGATTGAAGTAGGATGGATCACAATACCTGATATCAAACTATATTGCAAAGCCACTGTAATAAGAATAGTCTGGCACTGGCATAAGAACAGGAGCATGGATCAATGGAACATAACAGAGCGCCCAGAAATAAACCCATGTCTCTACAGTCAATTAATATTTGACAAAGGGGGCAGGAGCATAAAATGGAGTAAAAATTGCCTCTTCAATAAATGGTGCTGGGAGATCTGGACAGGTTCATGCAAAAAAAATGAAACTAGACCACCAACTTACACCATACACCAAAATAATCTCAAGATGGATAAAAGACTTAAGTATAAGTGATGACACCATAAAAGTCCTAGCGGAAAACATAGGCAGGAAAATGTCAGATAGCCCATGCAGCAATATCTTTGCCAATATATCTCCTGGGGCAAGGGATATAAAGGAAAGAATAAACAAGTGGGACTAAGTCAAATTAAAAAGCTTCTGCATACGTAAAGAAATCATCAGCAAAATGAAAAGGGACCCAACTGTATAGGAAAACATATTTGCCAATGATACCTCCGACAGGGGTTTGATGTCCAAAACATATAAAGAACTCACACGACTCCACTCCAGGAAGACAAACCAACCAATTAAAAAATGGGCAAAGGACCTGAACAGACACTGCTCCAAGGAGGAAATAGAGGGGCACATAGACATATGAAAGACTGTTCACCACCACTAGCCATCAGAGAAATGCAAATTAAAACCACAGTGAGATACCACTTCACACTGGTCAGAACAGCCATCATTAACAAATCAGCAAACAAGTGCTGGTGAGGATGTGGGGAAAGTGGAACCCTAGTGCACTGTTGGTGGGAATGCAGACTGGTGCAGCCACAGTGCAAAACAGCATGGAATTTCCTCAAAAAAACTGAAGATGGAACTGTCTTTTGATCCAGTGACTCCACTGCTGGCAATATACCGTGAGAATCCCACGTGACCAGTTCAACAGAATATATGCACCCCTATGTTCATAGTAGCGTTATTTACAATAGCCAAGTGCGGGAAACATGCAGCATAAGTTCCCATCAGTAAATGAGCAGATCAAAAAACTGGGGTCCATTGACACAATGGAACACTATGCAGCAGAAAGAAGGAACTCCTACCTTTCGCAACAACACGGATGGAACTGGAAAGCATTACACTAAGTGTAATAAGCCAGATGGCAAAAGAGAAATACCATATGATTTCACCTATAAGTGGAACCTAATGAACAAAATAAACAAATGGGCAAAATGGAACCAGAGACATGGAAATACATAACAAACTGACAGTGACCAGAGGGAGGGGAAAGGGATAATGGGGGGAAAGGGAAGGGTCTGGTCAAGGAATATGTGTAAAGGATCCATGGTAATGGACAGCAGGCTGGGGACTGACTGAGGGAGCGGGGAAGCAGGGGAGAGCAATGGGGGGAAAACTGGGACAACTGTTATTGAACAAAAAAATGACCACAACTATGAACAATAAAATGGCAATACTTATCAACAATTAAATCTAAAAAACAAACTAAGCAAACAAGAACAGAGACAGAATCATGGATCCAGAGAGCATTTTGATGGTTGCCAGATGGGAGGAGGGGCAGGGGGTAAAGAGTAAAGAGGTGAGCGAATTAAGAATAACAAATGGATAGTTACAGAATAGTCAGAGGAATATAAGGTAAAGGAAATGGAGTATCAAAGAACGTATACACACGACCCATGGACACGAACAATGGTGTGGGTATTGCCTGAGGGAGTGGAGGGTGTTGGGTGGAGGGGGGCAAAGGGGAACAAATTGGGACAACTGAAATTGCATAATCAATAATTTATTTTTTTAAAGATTTATTTTTAGAGAGAGCGGGAGGGAAGAGGAGAAACATCAATGTGTGGTTGCCTCTCATGTGCCCCACACTGGGGACTTGGCCTGCAACCCAGGCATGTGCCCTGGACAGGGAATCGAACCGGCAACCCTTTGGTTTGCAGGCCGGCGCTCAATCCACTAAGCCACACCAGCCAGGGCTAAAGTGTAATTAGAAAAATAAAAAGAAAATTATTCTGCCAAGTAAAGCTATCTTTTAGAATTATGGGACAGATAAAGCGCTTCCCAGACAAGAAAAAGCTAAAGGAGTTCACCACCACCAAACTGGTATTATATGAAATGTTAAAGTGTGTTCTTTAAGCAGAAAAAAAGATAAAAAATACGAATAAAATGACAATACATACATATCTATCAGCAACTGAATGTAAAAACCAAAATAATCTAACAAGCAGAAAAGAAACAGACTAATAGAGAACATTTTGATCATTGCCAGATGGGAGAGGGGTTGGGAGGATTGGTGAAAAAGGTGATGGGATTAAGAGGTACAAATTGGCCAAAAAACAGATGAATATTTTCATAGCCCCGGAACACAGACAACAAAGTGACGGAGGCCCAGGGCAAGGGACAGAGGCTGGGTAGAGGTGGGCAAAGGGGGATCATTGAGGAATCTGTTAATAGTGTCAACAATAAAATGTAAAATAAAAAGTAGTTCAGATTTCTTGCTGCAGAAAAGTCATGGGGATATAAAGTACAGCATAGAGAACGTAGTCAACAATATGGGGTCAGGTGGGCATGAGATTGATCACGATCACTTAGTAACGTAATGTCTGATCACTAGGGTGTATACGTGAAACTAATATAATATTGTATGTAAACTGTAATTGAAAACATTTAAAAAATTAAATGGCAAAAAATGGTACTATATTAGGAAATGACGACTTTCCAATAAATTGCAAATCACTTGTAGATCATTTGACAAGACAAAGCAAGATGTTCTAATTTTTGCCTCTACCCTTTAAGACAAGGTAGGGAATGCATGACTGTCTTCCAGATTCTTGGCAGCTCCAGAGAAGACAGGTTCAGGGTTAGTTATAAAGGTTTTGGTGTTCTTTGGAACAAGACTGAGAAAAACAAATTCACCCTTTTATGTCTTTTTGAGAATCCAGTGAAAGCTATAGACCCAGAAAAATGCACATACCACAACTTGCATTCAATTTCTGGGGGATCGTAGATATCTTCCAAGTCCGTTTATGAGCCTCAAGTTAAAAACTCCCTTCTAGTAAATGGAGAGCTTAGACGCCAGCCACTAGAACTCACAGTCTACATCCTAGAGAAATCCTGTGTATTACATGATTTTCATGTAAAAGTTTAAAGATGAGTAGGAGATTAAAGATAGCTACTGCTCAAGTTATTTAGTAATAAAATATTCATACTATTACTGCCTCAAAATATCCTGCTTTGCATATCATCACTCCACATTATCACTCTGTACATAGAGAAAGCAGTAAAGCCCTGCCTCACCCAACCTCCTCACCCAGGTTTATTTTTCCTCAGAGAACCTCCCTCCACCTAACTTGTTTGCCTCCATTGACTAGAATGAAGTTCCACAAGGGCAGGGTCTTTGTTTTGCTCTATACCTGTGGTGCATAGGAGGCACTCAAATATTTGTTATATAAATCTTTCATAGGCTTCTCTATTAACAGGTTTTTGTAAATCATTTTACTGGAACTTGGTCATGCTCATTCATTTACTGAATGACTGCTGTCATGCTATAATGGCAGAGCTGAGGAGTTGCAACAGGGTCCACATAGTCTGTAAAGCCTCAAACACTTGCTATCTGGTCCTTCACAGAAAGTTTGCTGACCACCAGTAGCACTCATTTGGCCCACATTTCTCAAGCCAACTCTTTTGTACTTAGAACAGAGTAGATGCTTAAAAACAGCTATCACTACACATATACAGATTTGCTACTTCTAACACGATGTTTGCACATTTAAATCAAAAGTTATTATTTTCCCTTCTCAATGCATTTCTACCAAGGCCACAACCAAAGATTATCTCTGTTCAATAATTTGGGGAATAGAGAGAAGGGATACTATGCTTAGTAGTAGTAAACTTTCTCGTTCAAACTCACAATCGTGCTTTAAAATGTGAAAGCAACGTAACAACTGACAAGCTCTTTATTGATATATTTCAGACAGATGACTTTGCAGTAAACCATAGTTATATTCTCAATGTCAAAATAATTCAAAGATGTATCATTGCTTTTTCTGCCAGACACATTATAGGCGCTTGACAGTCATTGAATGGGTCACTCTCCCCTACGTATTGATTGTGGTCATATTTTGAAAATTACAGTTATCTGAGCAGGAGCATCAAGATTTACATCCTTTACCAATTCTGTAATATGCTCAGCATTGTGCAACCCTTTAAAAAACTATAGCCTTTGTCACTCTCAAGAAAAAACTTAATTTGCAGCCCTGGCTGGTGTGGCTCAATGGACTGACTGCCAGCCTGTGAACCCACGAATTGCCAGTTCGATTCCCAGTCAGGGCACATGCCTGGGTTGCAGGCCACATTCCCA
Organism: Pteronotus mesoamericanus; assembly: GCF_021234165.1. Lineage (NCBI taxonomy): Eukaryota > Metazoa > Chordata > Mammalia > Chiroptera > Mormoopidae > Pteronotus > Pteronotus mesoamericanus. The sequence continues at coordinate 3,265,322 of NW_026555150.1, forward strand.
GCTGGGGCACGCACACAAAGGAACCGTACACAAAGGAACCAATTGATGTATCTCTCGCAAACACTGATGTTTCTCTCCCTTTCTCCTCTCCTTCCCCTCTCTCTAAAATTAATGAATGAAATCTTTTCTTAAATCTTCTAAACATGTTTTAAAAGGCTTTATTTTTAGACAGAGGGGAAGGGAGGGAGAAAGACAAGAGCGAGAAACATCAATGTGTGGTTGCCTCTCACGTGCCCCCTAGTAGGGGCCTAGCCTGCAACCCAGGCACATGCCCTCACTGAGAATCGAACCGGCAACCCTTTGGTTCAAAGCCAGTGCTCAATCCACTGAGCCACACCAGCTAGGGCTAAAATATTTTTAAAAAATTTAAAAAAATTTAAATTTGCATACATATCATTGGTTCCAAGTAACTGAAGAGTAAATGGTAATTCCTGGCATCATTTCAGCCCAATGTTTACCCAGGTCCAGAGGTGAGCAAACAATTTTTTCATATTATTAAGTGAGATATCATTTGAAAGCATTATAGACCATGGACTAGGATGGAAATGAGAAGAGAAAAAGGCTAAGAACCTTACTGAGTTATCTTTGCTAAGTAATTTTGAATAAGTGACAATACACACAATGATACACAATCATTTGAGAAAACTGTTTATTTAGAAAAAAGGTTACACCAGTAGAATTCAGTAGATTAAAAAATTTTCTTTTAAAAATGTCACTCAAACTTTTCCAGATGAAAGTTCAGCAATACAAAGCTCCTCTAGCTGTAGAATTAAAACACAACTAAGTTTTGACACCGCCCCCCCCCCCGCCCCACAGATTTGTCTAACATAATAACAAGAAAAAAATGGCATGGACAAGTGAGTGCTGGTATACCTTTTGCTTTTTTAAACAGGTTTTAATGTTGTACATGTACTATATATAAAGTGATCTCTAAGCATTGCATTAGACACTGCTCCCACTTTGATTTTAGTGACTAATATTAAAAACAAGCCAAATAATAAATTAAAAATGAGTTTTAAATGAGGTAAATTCAAAATAGTTCGATAATTGTTTATTTTCAGCTTCAAACAATAAAAAGAAAACATTTCGGATTAAAAAAAAAACTAAACCTGAAGTGAAATTCTGTACACATGAAACCTTAATTGCTTCTTGGGGACTCTATGCAGCACATTGTGCTAAAAATATGGAATAGTTAACACTTTCAGCCATTTACTGAAAATAAATATGTAGAAACTAAGCAACAAGTTAAATACAGTAATGTACAACTCAACAATTTTAAGTTTTCGGCATGGAGCAATAAAGCAGATAAATGAATAATTTAAGAAGATGCAACTGGGCCCTCTTCATTCGTGATTCTTGGCAATCTACTCAGGAATATACATTTCTGGTCACAGCTGAACCATTGCATTTCAATCTCATCTGAAAGAAACAAAGTGATTATATTGATCGATGAAGGAAAGAAAGGAAGGAAGGAGGAAAGGATGAAAGGAGAGAAGAAAGAATTTGGAAGGAGATGGGTAAGGGAGGGGGAGGGAAGGAGACTGGAAAGAGATGGGGGAGGGTAGGGGAAGGTGAAAGGAAAAAGAGGTGGGAGAGCAAGGGAAGGGGAGGGGTGAGGGAAGGGGAGGTGAGGGGAGGAGGAAGGGGAGGGGGAAGGGAGGGAGTTTGGTTTAGAAGAAAAAAATCAGTTGAGTTCTATCAACAACAAAGGCTTGAATTAAGTCCCTAGATAAGGATGAAATATCTGTGTATTTCTTATTGCCCACTCTCAAAAACCATTAAAGATAGGCACACTATGATGACTTCAAAATAAAAAACACTGAACATTTTATCTGTGAAAAAGGGATGAATAGGGGAGGGAAGGAAGGGAAAAATGAAATAGAAACAAGTAAAATGATCCTCAGGGGCAGGCAATAGCTTGTCAAAAGTAAATATAACACATAGCAATGAAAAAGAACCAATTTTACATGATTAACAAAAAAAAAAAGAGAAAAATGACATCACATTTTTCACAAGGGCATGACTTTAATAGTGACTTATATTAAGATGCAATGTCTGCTAAATTATAAAAATTGCTTTAAAAATATATTGACTTAATTATACTCATTTCCTTTCCTTTATGTATTGACATTTTTCAAATACTGCATACTGAAATAAATTCAAAACATGATCATTACAACATGTGGCAAATAACTTATCTGCCTAACATTTTCTCATTCATTTTAAACTAATGCTTAACGCATTACTTTATTGATGAAAATACTACATTCACATATTTCATAAAACCAGAGCTAGAAGAGCCTTAGAAAATAATCACACTTGCATGAAATGCTGACAAATAATTTACATATCATTTCTATACAGCATTCTGTTCATACCATGTATAATCTTGATATCTTCATAATTATAATTGTGGATATGCTAATGGTGAACTTATAAATTTAATACTTAAAAATCATTGTTCCTGTCCATAATTGATGAATGGATAAACAAAATATGATACACATTCATACAATGGATTATTCAGTTATAAAAAGAAATGAAGTTTTGATACATGCTATATCATGGATGAACCTTGAAAATATGATGCTTTGTGAAAGAAGCCAGACGCAAAAGATCACAATATTGCATGATTCCATTTTTATAAAATGTCCAACACAGGCAAATCTATAGAGACAGAAAGTATATTAATCGTTTCCCAGGGACGGAAAAGGGCAAAATTGGAAGTGATTGCTAACAGGTGTGGGGTCTCTTTGCGGTGATGGAAATGTTCTGGAATTCATGGTGATGGTTACACAACATAGTATCAATAAATATACTAAAACCCATTTTTAAATGGCAAGTTTTATGTTCTGTGAATTTTATCTCATTTTTTAAATGGCAAAAAAGTCAATGTTCCAATCAAGAGTATCATGGTATCATTATAGCCATAACTAGAGTAAGAAATAGGTTCTCAATCATGAAGATGTCACAACAGGAGAATTACTGAGCAAGGGAAATTTCGATGACACATTTGAGGGCATATTGAAGGATAAAACTGCTATTGCTGTTAAAACATGTAAAGATGCTCTGTCTCAGGAATGGAAATTAAAATTTTTACAAGAAGCCAAAATCCTCAAGCAATACAATCATCCCAATATTATCAAACTTATGAGTTCACACACAAATGCAGTCTATCTACATTATTAAGGAACTGGTTCCAGGAGGCGATTTCCTCTCCTTTCTGAGAAAGAAGGATAAACTGAAACAGTTAGTGAAATTTTCATTAGATGCTTCTGGATGGCGAATTTCAAGTAAAAATTGTATACACAGGGACCTTGCTGCAAAGGAACTGTCTGGAGGTGAAAATAATGTTCTGAAAATCAGTGACTTTGGAATGTCTCGTCAAGAGGATGGTGGTGTGTATTCATCTTCTGACTTAAAGCAGATTCCCATTAAATGGACAGCACCAGAAGCTCTTAATTATGGGAGATACCGTTCTGAGAGTGACGCATGGAGCTTTGGCATCCTCCTCTGGGAGACCTTCAGCTTAGGGATCTGTCCATACCCTGGAATGACAAATCAGCAGGCACAAAAGCAAGTGGAAAGAAGATACTGGATGTCAGTCTCTCAGCAGTGTCCAGAGTGTATTTATAAAATAATGCTGAAGAGCCCTAGCTGGGTAGCTCAGTTGGTTGGAGCATCACCCAATATACCAAGGCTGCGGGTTCGATCCCCGGTAGGGTACAAACAAGAATCAACCAATGAATGTGTAAATAAGTGGAACAAAAAAAGCGATCTTTCTCTCTCTCTCAAATCGAGAGAGAGAGAGAGAGAGACAGAGAGAGAGAGTGAGTGTGCGTGTGCGTGCGTGCGTGCGTGTGTGTGTGTGTGTGTGTGTGTGTGTTGGGATTACAAACTTGAAAACCAACCCAAGTTCAGTGAACTTCATAAACTACCATCAAGAAGAAAGTCACATAGCGATGAAACAGTGCCAAACTCAGCCTTCAGGACTCGTTACCTTCCAGCAGAATTAATATTTTCTTCTCACTAACAATGAGTTTACCTGGAACATTCTCTAAAGTTTTTTAAATTAACTTTTTATTCAAATACGGGCCCTTTCACCACTCTAAACAAGAAAGCACAGGTTCTAAATGCAATGGATCACACAGATCTATCTTTTTCTCACCTAGGACTATTGACGTTTCTCAAAAGGTTTCTACTTCAGGCTCAGTTCAGAGTTGGCTGCCCTTCATCCTAGACACCTCTACTTTATTGGTGCTACAAACAGCACTGGTAATACCATGTTTGCAGGACACATTCTAAAAACAGTGGCCCTCCACACTGCTAAGACAAGATTACCTTTGTAAATATCACTTTCTATTGAGAATTATCTGGACATCCTGGGTTTTTTCCTTTTTCCTTGCCAGAAATAGGCCCTAACAAATCAGTAACATTGTCATTACCTATGTTCCACCACTCTCTCCTCCTTTGTCAGGGCATCAAAAAACTGCATGCAATGACCTCAAAGAGCACCCTCTCATGGTTGAGACAGCTGATTTTAACTGATGTTATTTCATAGAGACCAATGACAGCAAGAAGCAAGTTTGAAAAGTAGGATGGTCTAGAGAAAAGAGCAGCTAGACTGATGATCAAAGTAGAGAAGCAAGACAAATTACAAAATCGGCCTTTCTTATCAGAGGTATGCTTTTATAAACAGACACTATCTAATTTTATGATCAAATGCACCAAGAAGGTCCTAAAAAATGTTTCAGTAGTTCATAGATTCCTCATAAAAGAGCCCTCCCTCTTGGTGGCAAAATTTGCTTTAGAGAAAATACAAGCCCACAATGAATTAACAGATTTGATTGTCTTCGCCTCAAAGAAGGTATTCCAGAATTTAGTTCCCTTCAAGATTTCATGATACTAGTTTGTTCTCCCTTTCCCTCTCTCCCTGCAAGTAAAAAGGCATATATAGATGAAGTTGACAGCTAAAAAGTGAAATGAACATTTATTTATGAGGACGAAAGAAGTTACAGGGAGAGCCATCCACTTCACTTCTTTTGTTTAACCCTATATTGCTTCCTAGCAATTCTTAACATAGCAAATATACTTTCTGGGATTCCTAGCATGTTTCATGTGGGTAAAATGTAACAGTTAAAAACTGGGATTTTATTGACCTGAACCTTAGCGTACCCAGAGGTGACTCTTGGGGTAAATGCATGTATAGGGGATAGTCATGCTCAGGGGTAAATGGTGGCATTGGAGCCTTTTATAAGTGCTTGTGACAATGTCCAGATTAAAAAAAAAATGCACAGCACCTTACTAAATATTTAGTCTACCTTAAGTGGAAGAAAAAAAATAGAAAATTCCTCCTGTTCTTTCCAACTTTTTGGTGCCTATGACTATCAGTGCACAAAACTTTTGGACACATTCAATGATTACTACATAGAGACCCAAATGAAAGCATAATAAACCTGCCCTCAAAAAATATGTCGCAACACACAAAGCAACTTCTTTTTAAACAGTATACTATCAAATTCTTGAAGTAAACTAAACCTTCCTGAGGGCAAAAAAAAAAAAAGTCAATGCTATTTCTCATCAATCCCAAAGAGATATACTTAATACTTCTGTACACAGTTCTCCTAAAGTTAACAGAGTAGCTGAAACCTAGCAGGTAATAAAGAAAAATACTTGGTTGCTTGATTAAAAGGAAGGAATGAAGTTACTGCCTTTAACAAGATCACAATCTAAGGATAGAGACATATAATATACTCATATATAAGATTCAGTGACTAGGACTCTGTGGGCAAGCCTACACATATGTAAGCAATGGGAAACTACTGAGAAAGAAACCTGAACACTCTCTACTCCAACGCATTACCAGCATCTAGGACTATGCCTGGACATAGCAACACGGTCCTAAAATAATTAATCTTTGAGCACTTAAAAGGTCAGTTTCTAAGTATGGACTTTAGAAACAAGAATCATAACAGGGATTACAAAATCAACTGTTTACGGAGGTTAGTATACGAGGTCTGTCCAGAAAAAGTCCAACCATTGCTAATAAAATGAGAACAGTTTGCATGACATCAATGTAACCTGGCTGCCAAGGAGAGTGGTTTGCAATGCGCATGCGTGAACAATGATGACTTTCCTGTACTAGTCAGTGGGGGCAGTAGAGGCCCCATTGAGTGAGCATGTGTACTATGTGGCCATCACATTCAAAATGACTGAGTGAGTAGAGCAATGAATCTGCTTCAAATTTTGTGTTAAGCTTGAACATTCTCCCACGGAAACTCTCTGGATGATTCAGAAGGCCGCAGCTATGGGCAACTGGTGACTGGCAGCTTCATCTCAACAATGTGCCCGCTCATGCATCATGTCTTATACAAGAGGTTTTTTGTGAAACGTTAAATCACCCAGGTGACTCAGCTCTGCTACAGCCCAGATGTGGCACCCTACAACTTCCGACTTTTCCCAAAACTAAAATCACCTTTGAAAAGGGAGAGATTTCAGACCATCAATGAGACTCAGAAAAACATGATGGGGCAACTGATGGAGACTGGGAGAACTGTGTGAGGTCCCAAGGTACCTATTTTGAAGGGGACTGAGGCGTCACTGTCCTATGTACAATGTTTCTTGTATCTTTTATCTTTTTCAATAATAGTCTCTACTTTTCACATCGCATGGATGGATACTTTCTGGACAGACCTCATATAATGGAAACAAATGAAGTGAGCTGTGTGGGGGCTGACTGAGGTGCACTATAAAAAAAAAAAGAGCCACTCTCTATATAAAGGGGGCAGCACCTAGGAAGGTCTAGCTGTGATAGTGGCCATAGAGAAATCAGGATACAATGTTGCCAGATGTCCCAACTCCTCAAGAGAAACTAAAATTCAGACGTGTCAACTGTTCTGATTTTTAAAGGCGACCATTTTTTTTAAAACCTAAATATCGTGTGAGGTCCAGAAGGTACATCTAACAGGCCATGTTCTGCCCAAGGGCTGAGAATTTACAACCTTGGAATTACAGGATAAAAGAATTAATTAAGTTGCACATATGAAACTGGAGGTGAGAGAGATTAGGCCTTATTGGAGTGGAGGATTGGAATAGGAATGTACAATGGTATATTACAAATACAGAGGGAGAAGATAGAGCTAAGTGCTATGTTCTTTGAAATCAAGAATAAAGTTCAAGATTTAGCTTCTCAAAGTCTAGGAAGAAGTTTGTTTAGCATAGCATCTGGTTCTAAGAAGATTCTCAGTGATTTAACTGAGCTCAACATTCATGAACTGAGGGCCACATGTATCAAATTAAAATTGAGAAGCTAAAGGATGGTTCTAAGAAAAAAAAATTTCATTGGCAGGAATTTTTAGAGATTAAACTAGAGGAAAGGTTAAAGGCAAAGCAGGTAGTAGTGTTCAAGGAACTAAATCATGGAGCAATAAAGAATTTGGACAAAGACTTTAGCAATAACAAGTAACAGAGGATACAGAGAACTAGCAGAAAGAACTGTGCAACTAAAAATCTGGAGACAGGAAAAGACAAAAGACCTTGCAAGGAATTTAATCCGGATCACATTTAAACATTGTTATTTTCTTAGCTCGAATGCAATCATTTTAATGTTTCTGAAATCAGGGTGATATTTACAGTCACAGTTATTTCTCTATTCACCCTTCTCAAAAAACAGTTCTAGAAACCAGTGATGATTCTTAGAATTAACGACACCTTTGAATCACAGAAATGTGACATATGCAGCAGCTCTCCTTTCTGTAGAAAGTAAAATAAATAAAAAACAGCAGGAAGCAGCGTTATCTGAAGTAGCCTAAGGGTAAATGGTGCCAATTTGAAATGAAGAGACCTCTAAAGGTAAAGGAAGAACAAGGGGCAACACCTTACCAACTCTAGAATGTATCCAATAGGAGGCAGCCAGAAAAAAGAAGTATCAACCAGAGTCTCACAAAATAAGAGTCTATCTAAGAAAAAAAGTATAGTACATAATTGTCAGCAAGAAATTGAACAGGGTGATCATCATGCTAAATGAATCTTAAAAGGGCACCTGAAATGAGAAGCTCTGCTACAAGACCATCAGCTTAACTAACACCTAACACCCAGGCCAGTCTTTTCTTGCCTTTGGTCCTGAGAAAGAATACGGAGAGGTAAAGTACAAATTCGTAGCTTATGTGAAGAACTCAAAGGAATCTGTAGTGTAATTTTCACATACCAAAGAATAATATTTAGGTACTAAGTGAAGACAGATGGATAAAAGCACAGTGAAAGTTGTCAGTGACTATGGTTGGCCCGCTTCCTAATGAAGATACGAGGAAGATTTTTTGGTTTTCCTTAATAAAAAAAATTTGTAAAAGCAAGAAGTGAAAAACAAAATGCCAAACTAAAAGAAAGGTTAAGATGAAGAATAAAAAGGAAAAGATTAATTCATACTTCACTACAGGACAGTTAGTTGTTGGAGCAGGGGATGACTAGAATTGAAGAATGTGCAGTAATACTTCTTTTACAATTTTTCTAATTTAAAAAAATTACTAAATTCTATGTTCTCTCGTAACTCTCATTTTACCCTACTCTACTACTTAGATAACAAGCACAGAATAACAAAGCAGAAAAAGCACACCCTAGTCAGGAGGTTACCTATCTGGCAACCTCAAATCCCTGCTTTGCAGCCAAAATAACTATGACAACATCTATACCCTAAAACTCATTACCCTTATACAGAATGGACTCTCAGACACGTCTCACTCTTGCATACTTGATATCATTAAGCAGTGAAAGCTAGTATGTAGGCAAAAAAAAGGACTAAAAAAACCTCAACAACTTCAAATACAGCCATATTGAACCACATGTAGAGGGCAAATCATCCTACACACCTCAGTAATCCTAAGGCATCACAACACAGCAACTCTTCCGATGATGACCTGAGTGCTCAAAAAAGTCTATATTAGGTTCTGAACACTCTGTCCACGAAGAGAGTGGACCACTGTCCACATACAATGTATTTAAGACGGTTAAAACACTTTTTGAATCTCACATAAGGCAAAGCTACCTTGAAAACAAACTTGCATATTTCAAATTCCAGAACTAAAAGCACAGGCCAGATTTTTTGGCTCTGCAGAACTTGAGCAGTGGTAGAGAAAGAGGAACAAAAGCTTAAAACAAAAATCTCTGAACAGCATGTCTGCATGAAAAGGCAAAAAGAACACACAACACTAAAGGGCAGAACCTAGGTTTAAGCACTGGCTCTGTCAGCTGGAGTCTGTCACCCTCTTCAACTTAACCTTTCAGAGTCGCAGTTTCTTCACGTGTAAAATGCAGATGCCACGACCACCTACAAGGCTATAGGCACTTTAAAAAGGTAATTAAGTAGCCAAAGAAGATGGAAATGAGTGGTGAAGAGAAAGCCAGATGTTCCTAAATACACCTTGGTGCCCCCCAAAATGCATAGCTCATCAGCAAGCTTAAAAATGAAAATAGCTGAAAAATAACTGTGAATCTTGTTTTGCATCTATACCCAAAGACCTAGTCATTATGTTTAGGTGAAAAATTCTATCTGTACTTTGCAAAATGAATCTAGTTTCGTCAACATCGTCAGACCCCGTTTTATAAAATTTCTCTTCAAATGAAAAGGAGGTGAGAGAACACTCACCTTGATTGAAAGTCTTCATTATCTGTGTTTGTCCGAGGACTTATGAGTAGATGACAAATTAAGGGGAAAACTAGGGAAAAAAAGAATGGTGTCTCATCTTTTAGTACAATCCCTTAGCTCGTAGGCCTACTTGGCTCTGACCAGCCTGGTAGCCTCAAACTCTACCAGCTCTGCTTCTCTGCTGCAGCAGCTTGCCCTTCAATTCCCCATGCTTCTAGCCCGAGGGACTCTGTTCTTTTTCTTCCTCTCTGTGACAACACAGCCAGAAGGACTCCAAATCCCTTGGTAGCATAAAACCACCTCAGTCAACAAAGAAGTTTAAAAAAATATATCAGCTCTCCCACTTTCCACTTTTCATACAGTTGAGAGGATTAACTGGAGAGACCATTTAAAAGCTAAGAGGCTCTTAAGCATTTAGAGCACATACTACAAAGGTACAACTCTAAACATGAACAGTATCAAAGCTTTCCATTTCACTGATTAAAAGCATCAATAAGATGAAAAGGATATTGTTTCTTCTCTTCCTTTCCTCCTGAACTGTCCCGTTTCTCTTTCTTTTCTATCTTTTCTTTATCATGCCTGGACTCCTATAAGGAACGGTGCAATTAGTTGGGGAAGGAAAAACCAAATAAAAAAAATCAGCTCAAAATCCTGTTTCAATCACTCACCAGTGATAAATTTCTCTTCAAAAACTTATTTAATATGATACAAAAAGCACAAGCAACAACAAAGAATTGGACTTCATCAAAAGTAAAAGCTGTCATGCATCAAATAACACTATCAAGAAAGTGAAAAGACAACCTACTGAATTCGGGAGAAAATTATTTGCAAATCATACATCTCGTAAGAGTCTAGTATCAGACTATATAAAGAATTCTTACAACTGAGCAACAAAAAACAAATAATACAATTAAAAAATGGCCAAAGCATCAAGATTTCTCCAAAGGAAATATACAAATGGCCAAAAAGCGCATGAATAGATGCTCAACATCATTAGTCATTAAGGAAATGCAAATTCAAAACCACAATGAGATGCCTCTTCACACCCACTAGGATGGCTACATAATAAAATAAATATTAAAATTAAAATAAAAAAAAGGGTCGGCAAGAATGTAGAGAAATTGGCACCCTCATGTGTTGCTGGAGGAAATATAAACTGTGCTGCCACTGTGGAAAACAGTTCCGTGGTTCCTCAAAAAGTTAAACATAACATTACCATATAACCCAGAAATTCCATGCCTGGGTATTCACACAAGAGATTTTAAAACAGGTATTCAAACAAATACTTCACAGCAGCACACAAATGTTCATAGTAATAGCACTATTCACAACAGCCAAAAGGTAGAAAACAACACAAAAGTCCATCAAATAACAAATGGTCAACAAGTGGGGTATAGTCATACAATGAAATATTATGTAGCCATGTAAAGAAATGAAATAATTGATTCATGCTGCATCATGGAAACTCTCAAAAACATTATGCGAAGTGAAAGAAGTCAGACACAAAGACCACTTTATTACATGATTCCATTTATGTGACAAAATCCAATACTGGTAAATCCACAGAGACAAAAAGCAGGTTAGTTTTTTCCAGGGGATAAAGGGAAGAGAAAATGGGGAATGACTGCTTAAATGGGTATGGAGTTTCCCTTTGGGGTGATGAAAATGTTTTGGAACTAGATAGAGATGGTGATTGCACAATGCTGTAAATATATTAAATGTGACTAACTGTACACTTTAAAATGGCTATTTATGTTATGTAAATTTTACCTGAACTTAAAAAATATTTAAAAGGAGCAACTTTCTCTTTAAAACATAAAAATTATAAAACTATCACTTTATAATTTTCCAAAACTGCTTTAAACAACTACAAATTTAACTATAAATATATAAAAATATGTATTTTAATATCCACCATAATAATGCTTTGTAATGACTTTACACTTTAGTAATGACTTGCTCAGTTTATGTCAGATGCACGAGATGTATCTTGAATAGCATCCATTAGTACCTAAGAACGTAAACTACACTTAATTTGAGAATCAAACATAAGTTGCAAACACGTAAGGTTATTAGGAGAAAATGTTATAAAAATGTTTAGAATCACAATTAAAGATTTTTGACTTCATGACCAAGAGAATGCAAACTACACTTAGTTTGAGAATTAAATATAAGTTGTAAACACATAAGGTTATTAGGAGAAAATGTTATAAAATGTTTAGAATCACAATTAAACATTTTTGACTTCTTGACATTGTAATGACCAGGGAGAATTCATGTAACCGTAGTTTAATCTCATGAACAAAGAGAATGTAAAAGCATTGTTGTTGTAGAAAAAGAAAAGCTGAAACTCAACGAACAGAAATAGGTGGGAGTGGAAGGGAGAGGAAAGGAATTTCAGAGGTAAACTAATTCTACCCTCGTGGTAATTTGGGACTAAACTGGCTCGAATTCCTCAGAACACCTGCCCCCACCAATGTCTTATCTTCCCATCCCAAGTAATTAACAAAAGACTATTTGACTACAAAAAAAACCCCTCATTATTTGCTAGATTTTCAAAGGGTTAATTTTCTAAGAAAAGTATACTGTTCCTTTGTTTTCCTAATTTACCTTTTTGCCACTGGAGGAGATTTTATCCATTTTTTCAGACTTAAATGAATCACCGCCTTTTTCTTTGCTTGAAGATTTTGACTTATTTTTTTCCTTGTCTTTCTCATTTGGATAAGGAGATTCACATGGACTTTCACTTTTGTGTTTTGAAACTGCCACTAAAATTATAAAAGAGAATCATGAAAGCCATTTCCAATTCAGGTTGATGATTGCTTCAAAAGTATTTGTAAGTCTACCTACTTGTTCCATTTTCCTCTTTTCGCCTCTTGGTTAAGTCCGGTAGCACTTCACGGTCATTGTTTGAGTGATCCTAGAACCAAGAATTGTGAACTACATTGATCGAGAGTTTATATTTTTGTTTTAAAGTATTACTTTTATACAAGAAGGGCACGGCTAACTAGCATTGAAGAATATTTGCAGTAGTTTCACATACTTGGTAAAATGACATGAAAGACAAGCAGAACTAGAGAAGATTATTAGGCTGAAGATCTTTATTACTGTAAGATTCAAACACACTTTAGGGTGAAAATACCAATTAGAACACTAAATAACAGATTGCCATGCAACAAACTAGTACTTTAAAAATAGACAACAAACATACTACTGTACGTGATAATGAGCTTTCCAAACTAGTTTTAAAAAATTACAAACCCTTTTCCGTTCTTTCCTGTCCTTTTCATCTTTTTTCTCTCTTTCTCTGGATCTTTCCCTTGACTTGTCCAAATCTTTCTTGTCCATTTCTCTCTCCTTACTCTTGGACAGTGGTGAAGGAGTATGATTAAGGTAGAGCTGTTAAATTAAGGCAACATTACTAAAGATTATTAGTTTTCCAGTACTGGTATCATTTGCTTGATTGTTTATTTAATGAAAGACAATTGGTAGTTACACCCAAAGTCAAAAATGGTCAGCTGTCTGGATTATAAGAGGTAAAATAAAAAAGCATAGCACAAATTATGCAAAGACTTCAATTCTTAGTCTTACAAAAACTATCAGTTCATTCCTGCCTCAACTGAGACTCATTAGTAAATTCACAAGGTACAGTTCCTTTTAGAGCTCTATTGTGAACACCCATAACCACCATTACAAGAGCCCTTCTGTGAAAAATAGTGACGAGGCTTTCTCTACTGTAAAAAAAAAAAAAATACAAACCTAAAACTAATCATAGAAATTTTAAATAGCTTTACCATCTAGCAATAGGCAATCAATGACAGTGAGTAAAAGTATAAAATAAAGCCTAACCATCACTAAGTCTTTTCTGCCTCAGAGTATACCATGCATAGATTACCCTCAATTATTTTTACAAATGTAAAGGCGACATAGTCTCCACTTCTGAAAAAGCACTCCAATTTCTATCAAATAATCACAACTAACTGTGAAATTTGTCTTCCTGGTTCTAAATAACTCAGAAAACCATACAGTAATCTGAGGATGATGAAACACCTCAAAGACTGAAAAATGATGAACCAATGTTCTCTGCCTATTCCTTCTCTGCCAAAAGGCCCATAGGCAATAAAACAGCCAAAGATCAAGGATTTGCTAACCCTACTTATGCAAGTTGTAAATACAGAAATCCATTACATAAGAAATTAAGCAAGCTATCAAACACCTAACCTTACAGCATTTATAACGGTGCTACAAGCTTATGTTTAAAACATTCAAAGTATGTGGCAGCAGAATACTGAATATAACTCATTACATAACTACATAATTCTAGATATACCTTAGGAATGAAAAGAACAGTAAGTCAAAAGTCAAGTATTTTTACACGAGGAAATCCTTTGGTATTCAAAGGAATACATGAAAAAAAGACAAACATCAGTTTGAGAATTAAAGAAACACATTTTTTAACACCACCAAATATTTTCAACTCAGCTGGCTCAGAAATACTGCCATAGCAATGCAGAAGTAGATTCTTTAAAATGTCAATGTTTAAAGGTTGATGATCAACTGAAATAGACAAAGTGTACATTAATAACAAAGAGCAAGAGAATGAGAAACAGTTATACAAGTGCTTATGCAAAATCTACTCTTCCTGGGTATATTGTGCTAAATGACACTTCAAGATTTTCTATTTAGGAGGTGTGTTCCTATCTTAATATTACTCATGAAACTGATAAGACAGTGGAAGTAATATATTACTGCAATACTCGAAGAAGATTTCTCTAAAGGAAGTATTGCTTAATTCTCCCAATAAAAGCCAACAAAAAGTTTTTGGTTACAAATAAGCACGCATGTGCCTGCGTGCACACTGAAATAAGCGCACACAGAAACACATATACACACAAAGAATGAAGTTCTTAACTGTGCCTAACTTGAATTCTATATTGCGAGGAATTGGGAAACCTAGATATTCATAGTTTAGAAATGTACTCAATTCTATTCCTTCTTTTTACCCTTCTAAGAATAGTTCTGATCACAATACTCTTTTCCACAAAAACAAAGTCTCTTGTTACCTATAGAATAAAATGTATACTCTTTAGCTTAGGTATTCCAAGCTCTTCCCAATCTTTGCACAATTATACCCTACTATGGAGCACCCAATGCACTTCATGCCATGGCTACCACAGCTCCCTAATACCCTGTCCTTTCCAGTTCTCTTCACCAAATAGTTAACTTTTACCTTAATCTCTTAAAATCCTACTTAGCCTTTGAGGATGGCTCAGAAACCATCTCAGTTTGACTGTCTCTCAACTCTGCAACTCACCTTCCAGTAAACTCATATTATTTATATTAATCTTTTTCTGACAGGTATTCCCTGTTAATTTCATGCCAATTTTTTTGTCCATAATATAGTTGACTTTTGAAATCTGTTTAAGAGAATGCTACGTTGACTTTACTGAGGTTACAATATATAAAGACGGCCTCACTTGAAGGCTTGGGTTTGGTTGTAAATCTTTGTTTTAAGATGGTGAACAGAATTAAAAGCAGCATTCTCTATCTTTATCAAATGCAGCTGGTAGGACTGCTAGGTAAAAACACAACTGACCAAAACTGGAAATATTCCAATTGGAAACTGGGAGCGGAAGATGAACTGACAAAATATTTGGACACTAAGCTAGATTTTTTTCCATTTAACTAATCCCATTTAAAAAGCCAAGTCCATGTATTATGTTTTACCCTGGATTAGAAAGTGAAAATAGTAAGTAATTTAATTTAAAAGAGTGACCCGGAGCATAACTAAAAGGTTAAACTAAAGCAGGAGAACAATTTTATATGTACAAGTGACAAGACAGCAAGAAAAAATAGACACACGTCTTTCAAGTCCTCTAAAAAGAAAAAGCTACCCCAGGAACAGTGAGCGCATACAGATGATCAATTTTAGAGATCAAAGTCCAGTAAAATTTTTTTCTAAGACACTCATATGCTATTAAAATCTCCTAAGCACATAAAAATGCAACATAAACTACTATGCCAACCAGTAAACTTTGGATGCTTTACCGAAGTCTGAAGGCCTAAGAGTTCATTTCGAATATTTATTGAACACCAAATAATATTGCCAGGCACCATATTAAAGCACTAAGGATCTGAGGAGTGGTATGAGTCACATAATTTTTAGAAGTGTATTCATATGCCATTTTCAAAATTTTCTGGATGACTGTGGAATAAATCTACTGAATTTTTAAATGCCCAAAATGTCAGCACCTTTTGTTAAAAAAGGAAGAGGTAGGAAGATTGACCTGAATCACTATAATTTAAAAAAACAAGACAAACACACTTAAAAGAATCAGGAACCCTGTCAACTACTGCTGAAATGGGGGCTAAGAATCAAGTAATTTTTCTTGAAACTTTTTTTCATTGTGGTAAGAACACCTGGAAAACCTTAATTGTCATCCAAGTTTTGGTACTGACAAGTTATATGCCATTGGGAAAGGATCAAGAACTTCTTCAGTCTCTTATTTGTCAAAAAAAAAAAAAAATCAAAAACAAAAAAAACAACACTACCACCTGCCCTATCTACCTCACAGCACTGTAATGAGCACGAAATGAGATAACATATGTTTCTCTCACATATGTTTTATTTTCAAAAGGCTTTCACAAATGTAAGGAACCATAATCTTCATCATTGATTAGAAAATCCAGTTAACTATAACAGCAGGTTTCAAACTGCTTCAAAGTATGTTTCAGGAAATAAATATTCACAAGGTAACATTGAATTTAAAATAGCCCACACAAGCCACTCAAGGTTAAGACTGACATATACAACCCCAAACTGGTTAGGACAACCTACTATATTGCAATACATATTTAATTTAGCCAATAAAAAGTTTTACTTTAAAAGAAAACATTCACAGTACAGCTGATACTCTTTGGATTAATACAGTATATTCTAAAAACAATTTTAGGATACAAGCATATTGGCTAATCTAAACTGTTAAAAATTAATGCTCATTTGCCCAATATCCACAGACATTTCATTGTAAAACTATAGATCTAAAAGCACTTAGTACTGTCAACTGACTTGGTCTCAAAATTTCATTTTGTATTGGTCCACCAGTATGGAATCATACTTAGCAGATATGTAAGAGAAGGCAAAGTAGAATATCAAAGTAAAGGACAGTACAAGTTTTATAATAATAAAGGTAAAATAACATGAACAATGGACAATTCAACTACAATAATGAAATGAACTCTGTAATAAGATACACAAACTGCACATTATTTTTAGTAGCAGTACTACTCAAGAAATTAGAGTAATAGGCAAGAATTAATACTGACATGTAAACACAACCATCAAGTTGAGTATTCCCCTCCAGGAAAATGAGTACTTTACATTAACCATATTTTTTGAAATTATGCTACAACTACCAAAAAGACTGCTCAGCAGAGGCAATATAAAGAATTTTATGGATTGAGATGGGCTCGTTTTTAGAATGGTTATGTCAATCTGTCAAATTAATTTTTGGTCTTTCAGGTTGTCTAAAAAAGTCAGAAAACAGCCTGACAGATTTGTTTTAAGAAATTAAATAAGCCTTCTCCCCAAAACAAACCAGCAACGTCTTCCCCAAACCTTAATTTCCAGATTTTGAAGCATAAAAGGATAATGCATAACACAGCAAGCAAGGAGAGATAATAGAAATGTTGCCACATTACACACATTTTATAACAATCTCATTAAAAGGGACCATTGTCATCCATTGTTCCAGTTTGTGATAGGTATTTTTAAAGGTTATTCTACTAGCTTACTGAATTTACTAGGGCAAGACTATCTATTAAATACACGAAGTAAAGATTTTTTTTGTTTTACTTAGGCATGATGATTTTAAAAGACTCAAACCTTTGCTGAAGACTCCTTGAGTTCGATGAGACTGTCCTGTAGAAAATGAATGGAGATGACAGGTGAGCTGGCATTGTTCTCAGAACCCAGAAGAACTTTGGGAAGTAAGGCTGTAACCTGGAAATAAACCAGCTACTTCTTGTGAGGATAAATCTGGTGATGTCACTATTACATGAATATCAACAATAAAAAAGAAAAGCAAAACCATGTAATGGAATTGTAATGTTAAAAAACTAAAGTATATGTACTCAATGTAACAAATAAAATTCTCTGCTCAGAATTTAAAAATAAATTTCATGCCACATTCTTATTACACTGTACTTAAGCTATAGGTAATGTTAAGAAGCTTAAGAAATCAAAAGATATTTTTTCTACACAAAAAGTTTAAAATAGTGGAAGTCACTGTGGAAGAACTATCTTATATTTTCATAGTTTTTCTTTAATTGAGAGGTTTAAATTTTTACTTTACTGTGACTCAAACAAAAAAAAAAAAAAGCACATTCTTTATCCTAGCCAAAAAAACTCAGTGGCATTACATTAACAAGAAAACATAATGTATTTTATAAAAGATTTTTTTTTTTTGGTGCAAAGTGCCTCTGATGGTGAATCTCATACCTCCCCGGGGGGGTGGGGGGGAAGAACTTAAAAGAAAGAAAAAGAAATCAATTACAGTATTCCACCACAGTGCTCTTGATGAAGAATTAGTTAACTTACAGTTTTAAAAGTTCAACGTATTGCAAATTCAAAGATTCCATGAAATTAGATGACTTTAGAATTAAAATTAAATATGGAGCAAGGAATGGCTACCCTGAGTCTTCAAGAAGGCTACACCCACGATTTTGTGCTGCAGTTGAATGCCTGGGGTTTCTCTTTGCTGGGTGGTAGGATTGGATGCCACATCTGCTTTTATCGTAATGCAAGGTTCAACTTGTTGGGAACCCAATGGGTATAAACAAACCTCCAAGGGAAGATACAACAGAAGCTGCATGCTCACTGAATATACACTACAGGAGAACTGATCACCAAGGAGACTTTAAAATGGAACTCCTTTCAAGATTCCTTCTTAGAAGGCACACATCGGTATGATGCTCATCAAGAAGCTTGATGAATTCAGAGGTATCTTGTTTATCCTGTATCATCCAGGAAGTCTTCAGTGCTATATATTCTTCAATATTTATGCCGAAAAATAGGCTTCATTTTGCTGAAAAGATTCATTTGCTTGTAGCTACCATTGCACTCCAAAAAGACTGCTTAAAGCAGTGAGGCACTTCTGGGTAAAATTTCTTGCACTTTGAAACACTACAAAATTAGTGCTAGGTCCTTGAAGTTTGAACATTTTTATTACAAAAATACTCAATAGGAAAAAAATATCAGTCCACCAATATGTAAAAAATTCATTTTCTAATGCAACATAAAACCTCCAGTGGCTCCAGTGAATACTTGGCGCAAGACTTGAAGGAAGTCAGGATACGTATCGTATTCCAAACAGGTGAGCCTAACATGGACGCTGCCTTCCTCAGGCTATACTAACCTTTACTGTTGAGGAATGTGATGGAGAAGGGTGGGTATCAATTTTGCGGCGTTTTTGTTCTGTTGGGGGAAAAAAGCAGCAGTCACAATAAGGCATATTTCCACTTTTTCCAAACACTTCAAAAAAATCACCAACTTCTAAGGTCATCAAGCATTATTGCCCCCAGTAAAGTTCTGAGAAAACACACCAAAACAAGGAGACAAAAAGCAACTATACATTACAACAAACAAAGGTAAACAAATACAAAGAAAGGCAAACTTGCCCCTTTCAGGCTCAGTAGCATCTGATCGGGGAACAGGTGACTTCAAGGACCCAGAAACTGGTGTTTTTTCTCCGCCTTTAACACTTTCCTTTGATTTCATTTCCTTTGCTATATCTCTCTCTCTGGATGGCTCCTTCTCTCTTTCCTTCTCTTGGGTCGATTTTGATTCTACATTGGGGACAGTGGTCTTGAATTTCTCATCTTTAGTTTTTTCTTCCTTCTTGAATTTTTCTTTCTCTTTGTCGGACTTAGGTGTTCTTTCCTTCGTCTCTCTCGCTTTTTCATCTTTATTTGGCCGTTCTTCCTTCGGTTTTTCTTTACCATCTTTACCAAGTACCCTGGCCTCTGGAGTAGTAGCTGGAGTCTTTTCTCTTTTTTCCTTTTCTTTCTCTTTCCCTTTTTCTTTGTCATTTTCTTTAATGGCTTTGCTGCTTAAGGATAAAAATATAAGATTTTAAGACAATCATAAAATATATTTCATGTTATAAATCATTAAGGGTTCCCTACTGACTTGAAAAACTACAGAACTAGGAATTGCCTTTTGAAAACTAAAGGCCAACTTTTAGATACGAATGAAGTACTGATTTATCCAGAAAATAATAAATAACCAAATTCATGAATAGCAAATTAAAAAGAATGATAGAATTGATGCCTGGCCTTTTTATTTATGTATTAATAACCTCTGAGGATTACAAGGTAACAACCAAAAATTGTCCCACGAGCCAACTTCTATCAGGAACTGGATTATCTGTCTGTAAGGATCACTGATCTAAATCAGTGTAGACTTCTCTTATGTTAATTATCCTTATCCAGACTGTCCATAGCAAACAATCTTAAAATGTTTTCTTAACTTCACCACCTACCTTCCCCTGCACACCCCAACTGGGGAAAGAAAGTCAGTATCAGCATTATACAAAACATAATGAGGACAGTAAGCACATCATCAAAATGTAAAAACCCAGCATAAATGATTTCCATAGTATTCAACTACTACCCTCTTTCCACTCATGTCTAATGAGGTTAATCATATAAGAATTTAGAATTTTGACAAATAGCACAGTGTTCCTACCTGTTAGAGCCACTATTTCCATTGCTTGAATTCCCTTTCGGTGTGGCACTAGAAGCTTTATTAACAGCTTTCACACCACACTGAGCTCTCTCCCTTGATTTATCTGAAATAAAGGTAAGATTTTATTTGACAAGCCCCAAATGTACGTAAACTACAATTTCACAGCAAAATGATTAGAGATTAATTAGAAAGAAACAAAGGACTGATTAATTCTTGACAGTTACATACATATGCCTACCGAGGGAATAAAAACGTAATTTTAAGGCAGTGTTATACTTGTCATGTGACACAAAACACTTCAGTTTGTAGAAACAAAACATATTACTTATACATTTCTACAAAGAGGCATACCATTCTCCTCAGCACTGCTCTCATCGGACTTAGATGCACTTCCTATTGATGATGATGAAGACCCACCACCAGGCCCATTTTGTACACTGGCAACTGCATTCCTCGGAGGGGGGTCTTTGTGATGAAACTCATTTTCAGGTATCATGTATGACTTTTTACTTTTCAACTGCCCAGAGTAGCTGAAAGTCGCACAAAGTGTTTAAATATACAAATACAAGTCAAAAAGCACAAACATGGGGTTTAAAAGAGTAAAATTATCAAGTTAAATTAACATTTCAATGTAAACTAATCTTTCAACTAAAGATGCCTTTTTTTCACTATTGAAGATCTGATAACCCAACTGATGATAAGATTACATTTCCTCCAAACCAGTACATATTATATATGACTTGTGAAACTATCATCCAGTATACACCGGAAGCTGATAATCAGAAGTGACAACTCTCACCAGCCTGTGGCAACATGATCGCATAATCTCCCATAATCTCCTGAAGTAAAGCAGAAGATAAACTTTAACACTGTAAAACATTTTAAAGTCTTCAGAATCCTTCTGTTATCTAGTCTCATAAATCACATTAAAGTATAATTGTGTTACCCCATAGCCAATGCATATAGATCAGGCCTCTTCTCTTTTTCTTCTTGGCAGATTTTATGTACTCTTCTTTCCAGAGCCTGACCCAGATTCAAAACTTTTGGGTACCAAGGAAGTATTTTTGTTAGCACAATCAAGATATTCCTGATATGAGTATATTCGCCTGTTTCAAGGCAATGCACCGATGCCTACAACAAACATTTTAAGATGTGTTATTATAAAAGTGTAAGTATGAAGAGGAAAAAAATAACTTTGAGCAATACAAATTTTTTACCTTGGTTAGTTTGTAATGCCATTTGTGTACAACATGTCGAAAATTTTCATAGTCTAATTGATCAGCTTTATTTCCACCATCGAATCCAGTTGCCCGTAATATAGTAAGAAATCCTGGATAATTTCCACATTCCTAAGAGGGAAAAAAAGGGTTATTATTTTTAAAGAAAAATTCTGTCTCCCAAAATAGCAGAGGCTTAAATTTAAGTAAACTAGATTAATGATTCTATGTGAAAACATATGTATTTGAATGATAGGTAGTTTTCACAGAAAGGTTCAGTTTATTCAATATTAACTTGGAATGTTATCAGTTTGAAATATGATAAAAATATATAGCACTTTTCATAATGGATGAATTATTCTTAAATTTTAAACACTCTTTTACAAAGGAACCTTAAACTCAGCTGCCTTTTATTTTTTATTTTAGAGAGAAAGGAAGGGGGGAGGAGAGACAGACACATTGATTGGCTGCCTCCTGCATGTGGCCAGACCAAGGCTCAAACCCACAGCCTTCTGATGCACAGGATGACACTCCAACCAACTGAGCCACCTGGCCAGAGCTCAGCTTCCCTTTTATAAGGGAAAATGTTACTTATTTTATTTTTAGACAGCGGGGAAGAGAAGGAGAAAGAGGGAAAGAAACATCAGTGTGTGGTTGCCTCTCATGCACCCCGCACCCAGGCACGTGCCCCAGCTGGGAATCGAACCGGGGACCCTCTGGTTTACAGGCCGGCACTCAGTCCACTGAGCCACACCAGCCAAGGCTCAGCTTCCTTTTTAAAACTGAACCACCTAGAGATTACTGGAAGTGGTCATTATATGCATGGGTAAAATATAAGCATATTTATTAGTCATACCTTTTCATATGTAGCTCTATCACTGTGCCACCTGGTTACAGTCTCTAACATACAGCAAAGAAATCTCCCATATCGACTAGCTTCATTTTCAGTGCAGCTTGCAACTGTGTAAATTATGTCAGAAAATACCTACAGAAAAAATGTTTGAAAAATAAGAACAAATCAAGATCAAAATCAGTTCAAAATATCAAAAGATCATGTTATAGAAAATCACAATAAACTAAACAGGTAAGTTCAGTCAAGATCTATTTTCCTCTTTTATATTCACAATCCCAGGGACCTTTAAAGACTTTGGCTTTTGTGAGGAAACAGCATATTCATAAAGCAACAATGACAACAACAAAACTTTATAAAGAAATCTGATTTACAATGACAGAAGAAAAAAACTATCATTATTATTACTTGATAACTTCTTTAATGAAGACTTAGCCACAGATATAACTGGGGTTAGGGGGACAGTAAGCAGAGCCAAGGCTGATAAAGATTTTTAGAAATAGGCAGCTGACATGCTATAACATAGATTACATTTTTAAACCACAAAATGCAGTAATTTAGTAAGAAAAAAAGCCAGATGCAAAAATGTGTGAATGAGACCATACTGAAAAGCATCCCTGCTTTTATGTATGTGGAAAGGTGTAAGCTTTTTTTGTCATTTTTGAGGGAGTGAAGGTTAAAAACAGAGAAGAGTTCCACCTATTATGGCAAACATTTAAACCCAAATGTTGATCAATAGACTAACTTGGGGTACTTATTACATATCAGGCACTACTCAAAGTACTTCTGTATGTAGTGACTCATTTAATCCTCACAGTAATCTTCCGAAGCAGGTACTATTATCCTGTTTTACCGATAAGAAAACTGAGACACAGAGAGGTTTAAAAACTTGCCAAAAATCCTGTAGCTAAAAAGTAGCAGAGCTAGGACTCTTCAGGCATTTGGCTCTTGAGTTCATGTTTTTATCCACACACACAATAATAACTTTGTAGATTGTAATGCTTAGCTATCTTAGCATGAGACTTCTTTTTTAACAGTTCAGTTTTATTATGAGACTTTAAAAAAAACAGTTCATTTTTATTTTTTTTCCATTACCATTTACCTCCCCCCATATCCTCTTCCACCTCCACTTATCCACCCCCTTCCACCCCACAGTTACCGCAAAATAGATACAGACTCATAGATAGAGGGCAGGGGAACAGTTCTGGGCGGGAGTGGAAGGATCGAGAAAAAAAAAGTGACTTTTTTAAAGACTGCAATAAAATGGACTTACTCGATCATAACAAAGAAGTGTGGAAAAATTTGGAGTTTTCTGTTGGTGTACCAATTCAACAAAACGAGCACAGTAAACAGCATCAATTGCTGAAAAAATACATCGAGGAAATATACACAGCTGTAGAAATTTTGTGATGGTCTCATTTTTGGTAGATTCTAAAAATAAGACAAGAATACAGTAAGTGGTAAACTTCTTCCTCGAGTGCCTCAAGGCCACCAAATAGGACAACATATTAACTTTAATGTACAAAATGCTATAAAATCATAAACTATAGTATGTAACCAAAAGGTCATGCCTGGAATAAGACTTTCATTTTCATTCTGTGGACATTTTCCTATTTATAATTTCTCCAGAAATGTGATTTTATACAGAAAAGTTGAATGATAGCTGACAATTGTAGTTATAAGCTAATTAATTTCACTAGCAAACTGTATCAGTTCCACCGGTGAATATGTGAAGTTGACTCTGCATTAACTAATAACCAAAGAACGGTATAGTGAACAGAGTTGAAATACAAACATAATACACTTCAACGCCTCCAGTTATAAAGGTTTGCTTTTGTAAGTTAGCAGTAGCAGGAACGTAACAATTCCAACAACATACTTGCTAAAAGCCAGTTGTCTTTTTCCAGTTTCAGTCTCTGTAGAACTCGCTGCACATGCTCCATCTGTTTCTTTTCTTCTTCTAGAAGCTTGTCCTGAAGGGCAGTACAGCGCTCCTTCTCTTTTTTCTTTTTATTCGGAGGCTACAAAATATGTTAGATACTTTACTAACTACAGGCATACTTCCTCCCTTTCTTTTAATTAAAAATTTCAAAAAGAGATAAATGCTGGTATTTTATATTCATTACTTCAACAGGGGTGCTTAGGACTCCACTTAGATGTACTTACACCTTCATTTAACAAATTCAAGACAAAATCATCCAGTCTTTGTACAACACCAAAACAGGTTATCTTCCCAACACTTTGATTCTTTGGTACTTTGATTCTGAGGGTCATCTTTGACTCTTGCCTTCTCCTTCATTACAATATACCAATTGCTTACAAGTCTAGTGTATTCCCACAACCTCCGCCATAGTCTATGCTCTCAGCACGTCACAACAAATTACCCAAAAAGCCACCTGCCTAATCTCTAGCCTACTGTTAGTCCCTTCCCCTCTCAAATGCATCTCTCATACTGCTATCGTGAGTAATTTTTCTAAAGTAGTATTTTTACCATTATCAAGTCCATCTTCTGAAATCTAAAATAACTCTTGCCCTGGCCATTGTGGCTCAGTTGGTTGGAGCGTTGTCCCATAAACCGAAAGGGTACGTGCCTAGGTTGTGGGCTCAATCCCTAATCAGGCATATTCGAGAGGCAACCAATCGAAGTTTCTCACATGGATGTCTCTCTCCCTCTCTCTCCCCCTCCCCCTCTCTCTAAAATCAATAAGCATGTCCCACAGTGAGGATTAAAAAAAATAAAAGATAAAATTGCCCTCAGTTTTATCAAGTCCTCTTTCTAACATTCACTGTTCTACATATACTGGCCCCATCCTAACCACTCAAATTTATCACTAAGCCCATTCGCCACAGTAAAAATGGTCTCAAACTTTGGACTACTTCCCTCCCACCTTTGCTGGAGCTCTAGGCTCCATCTAATTTATCTTCAAGGCCTATCCAGCTCAAGACCCACCTGTTCAATAAAACCTTCTCCTAAAGCATTCTCCTTTTTGGAAATCCCACTGCCTTTGCAACTGGAGTCCCACAGATTACTTAAGTTGTTAATATGGCTTTAAGTAGAAAAACATTGTCAAATACCATTTGAATGATCAAAATCTCCACATACTCACTATACTCACCAAGCCCCTACCCAAGCCACTGAGAGGTCACCATTTAACCCATTTAGACAGTATTATATAGCAACAGGATTGTAGCTTTAAGGAACCCGAGCTAACACTACTTCAAAGTATGGGTAAAGCCGAATTAATACCATGAAGTTACTGTACCTGAGCTATGAGAACAAAAACCTACCATTTCTTGATTGTCATCAATTGCTTTCATCTGGACTTTAAGTTTACTGACTTCCCGTTCATAGCTGGTGTGTGGAACTGCAAGGTCATACATTGTCAATGACCAGAATGTGGCATAGAATTGAGGGCTGATGTCATCCCAGACTTTGGAAACATGTAAAGAGACCACTGCTTCATGGACAGGGGCCATCACCATTTCACATGATGTAATATACTTGTGAACTTTATGTTGCTGTTTACTTCCCTTTTCTGATTTTTTAAGTTCGTCATACTTGGACTGGAAATAAAAAGCAAACACACACATACACAACACAATTTATACCATTGACTTTCACAGTATAAAAACCTATGTTCCCTTTTCAAAAATCAAAAGATGACCAATTAAAACTGTTGTAGGAATTCCGGTTTCTTAATTACTTTAAGATAAATTATCCATGGAAGCTGTTCCAATCTTCAGCCCCGTGTGCTCACTAGCAGCTTTTCAGAAGATTCTTACTGAATTTGACCTAAGTAAGTGAATGGGGTATATGCCTGCCGGGGGTCCATTCCGCCCATCCTATTCTCTCTCAATGCTGCATTATGTATTGGGCAGGTAGGGTTTCCACTCCTGCTTTCGAGATATTCGAGGGAACCAAGTAGAAGGTCTTAATACTCATAAAGAGACAGAATGAAATTAGTAACAGCCCACCAAGACAGACTGTTTTATCACTACATGTAGCCCCTATCAGCTGTTGTGATTTGTCAGTTAAGAAGCTGGATAGTCACCATAGCTAGCTTAACTGAGAAAATCACCATCAGACTACTAAGTAGGGTGACCAATTGTCAGGTTTGCCAGTAATTGACGGTTTTCCCAGCATGCAAGACTTTAGTGCTAAAACTGGGAAAGTCCCAGGCAAACCAAGACCCACTAGTCACTCTAATGCTAAGCTAAATAAGATTTTATGTGAATAACTATGGCACACTGGAGTTTAAAGTGTGTGAGAACTGACAATGCAGCTTTTTTGGCCTGGTTGGCTCATCCTAATTAGGAAGAGAGTCAGAGGAAGACCATCTCTTACCTGCCTGAGAAAAAGAATGTTAGTGCAATGGGAGGAACTACATTATTAGTTCAGAGTGTATAACAAATGTCAAAAAGAAAATACCACCAAGTGGAGCTATGGCTACTGTATCATGTCCTTCAGTTTCTTTAGGATGACAGAGCTCTCACCCAGATAATTTTCTTTGAGCTAGGGCATCATCCCTGAAGATGAACCTAAGAGTAGAT
The DNA here is from genome assembly GCF_021234165.1 of Pteronotus mesoamericanus. Classification (NCBI taxonomy): domain Eukaryota; kingdom Metazoa; phylum Chordata; class Mammalia; order Chiroptera; family Mormoopidae; genus Pteronotus; species Pteronotus mesoamericanus. The sequence goes on from NW_026555150.1 coordinate 3,292,327, forward strand.
CTAAAATTAGCTTCTTCATGTTAGAAAAGCACTTAAATCATTCACAGTTTGTGCTAAACATGGAACCCAAAACTGAAAGGTCAAAAGCCACAAATTTTGCATCATGATAGGCAGTCTTGGCTCCTTACAGTCTAGCTGTCTTCCCTCCTAAGTGCTGCTTTAGCCCAGGCCCGCTGGACTTCAAGGCATACCAAGTACCCTTTGTTCCAGAGAGTATCTCAAGCAGGCTCTGAGAATGGTACAACTATTGCAGAAGTAGAAAGATTTACCTCGTGTTATTCGCATTTTAGGCAGCATGCTGACCACTACTGAGACCACAGAGGTGACACAGTTACAAAGAACACTACTTATGAGAGTGAAGTCCCAATTACACCAGAGATCTCAGAGAATAGCAGCTGGGATAAAAAAGCGTTTTAAAATTTTGAGAGCAGGTCCTATTGATGGTAACTAATATGGATCTCTGTGAGCAGAATGACATCTGCTAAAGTTCTAACAAAACACAAGATAAAACAGTGCTGAAACTACCTGCATAAGGTGACTTACCGTGTTCTGCCATGTACAATGGGCACCCATGTTTCTGTGATTACATACCCATTATTATACCGATGGTATGTAATCATTATACCCATATATGATACACATCCTTATTTTTCCCTGAAAAATTTGGGCAAAAAAAAGTGTACATTATACACGGTGAAATGTGGCAGTTGCCCGATTTGGGTGAGATCTAGAGTATTAACTGGGGAGGGGGAGTTTTCTTTCAGATCCATGTTGCGAAGTGGGTCTCAGCAATTAAAACTGAAAAATTACCACTATTGCTAGGCGTCCCCTGTTCCCTATCTCATTTTTTTTAAAAAGGGTTGATTAAAAAAACAAAACCAAAAACACCTACATTGCATATTTACTTAGGATGAACATTTCCTTGTCGAAAGTCAGTTTAATTCCCTCATCAAGTTCACATCTTTAGTCAAACGGACTGGCATAATAGCTATATATCTCAAGGCACCTGGGGAATTAGATTTATGGAATAGAACTGGTATCAGCAGTTACTGCTGTACTTCTAATTACTGTTCAAACAGTTCTTGTTGGCTCAATAATCTAAGCAGGGTTTGATTGGCTCAATTATTCCCATGAGAGCCTGCTGACAGTCAACTTATAGACAGTACCTAGCAGTCCTCCAATACTCATATTGTCTCACAGGAGGCTCTTCAAGACAGGCTTTTATCTAAAAAACAAAAGCAAGGATCCTGAGGAAAGATTGGGTATCATCTAGTGCAAGGTTGCTGAGGAACTCCCTTTCCAGAGTGTGACATGTAGCCTCTGGGTCTGTGGGTAACAGATTTATCCCTGACTTGGCTGTATAGTTCTTTTTTTCCCTCCTCAACCCTGAGGAGGAAATTACATCTCTTTGTTTAGATTTTTGTATCCCTTAACTGACAAAGGCATAGCATTTTACACAGGCTACAGAAAAGGTAGCTACTGGTAGGAATGCACTGTTCCATTTTCTGACCAGGAATAGTTCAGCCAACTCAGGCAACCAAGTGTTCCTGTTTGCTATGGTTTAATATCATTGACTAGTGTGTTCTCTTTTCAGTATAGCACAAGGCAGGTCAGAATTCCTGAGATGAAGATCTTTCCCCTCTTGAGAGTATAGCAAAGAATAGCTGCGTGCTAATAAAGTGATAATTAAGTCAATTAACATTAGTAGTTAGAGGATGGTGTGAGACTGCAGCAGTTGATATGTAAACACTAAGAGCTAATGGTTGATTAAATGATCAATTATACCCCAAACTTCTCAGTGCCCTTTTTTCCATGCCTCTACTGCAAACAGCCTTGTATCCTAACTGGGAACAAAGAAGGTATACTAGCTTAAGAGAAAGGACTAAGATCCTCCCCAAAATCTGTAGAGAAAGCCCTGTATACTACAGACTTAAAAGCACTAAATAAAGAGGGTCCAGAATCCAATTCTACACAGAAATTAAGAATATGTGATGACCCCAGTCAGAGCAGAGAAGTACCATAGTTTCCGAACAGAGGACTGACCATGCCCTGAGGGAAAGGAAAAGGTGAATTCCAATTAGAGGTCACTGCTTTGCAGGTAAGAGTAGCTGGCAGATAAGAGTAGAGAAAGCTGTCACCTCTTTCCCAACACCCTTACTTGAATTTCAATAGTCACTACTGGGATACCATGCCTGGAAAGGCTCTAGTTTGCTTTTTATGTTGTTGTTTTTTGTTTTTAGTTGTTTCATTTACATAGAGAGAAATAAAACAAGAACCATCAATACACCTTTCCTAGGAGTTACACAACAAAGACTGTAAGATTTTTTAGAATGCTTGGAGTTGGTTAAATCTTTCTGTCTATATTTTTTTTTAATTGTATTTTTTCCATTACCATTTATCCCCTTTATATCCTGTTCCACCTCCACCACACCCCCACCACACTGTTGTCCTTGTCCATGAGTCCTTTTTCTTTTCTGCTGGATCCTTCTACCCTGCAACACTCCCCGCCCCCAACTGTCATCCTGCTCTCTATCTGTGGTGGCAAGTTAACCATCTGACAGGGATATTGTCATTGAGGAAACAGGACCCTGTATTCAAACAAAGTGTTTCTCAACATGGCATACCACATTCACTTAATGCAGAATCATCTAGTACTTGTTTAAAAAAAATAAATACAGCCCTGGCTGGTATGGCTCAGTGGATTGTGCGCTGGCCTACAAACAGAAATGTCGTGGATTCAACTTCCAGTCAGGGCACATACCTGGTTCAGGCCAGGTCCCCAGCAGGGGGTGTGCAAGAGGCAACTGATCAATGTGTCCCTTGCACATCGATACTTCTCTTCCTCTTTCCCTACCTTCCCCTCTCTCTGAAAATAAATAAAATGTTTTTAAAAATAAAAAAAATAGGAATTTCAAGGTACCATCCAAATTATTAAATTAGAATGTGGGGGCATGAGATTGAGTTTTTAAGATGCTTCGCTGGTTGATTTTCATCTACACTAATGTTTGAGAACTGGAGTTCTAAAAGGCCCATAAGACATCAACCTGGACAACCAGTGGCAAAGTGACAGTAAAATCACAGAACTCGTAAGACTTACTTTTAAAAGGGGAATTATCATTGTACAGTGCGCAGAGCTGAGTATTAACAAAAGTGTAACTCCCAGAAACAATCTACATCTATGTCAAAGTAAAATGCAATTACAAATAAAAAATTAAAAATAATTTGGAATCATTCTTCAATGGCAGCAGAAATATAGATACTTACTGAAATATGGTGGGCATACATTGGCCTAGACAGGAAAAATGCTGCATCATGGGGTGTATGAAATTCATTACAAAGCACATCAATTGAAGGCACTCGCTTTATATAATCTTCTGTGCTTAGATTAGATGCTAAAAACCCACCAAACTGTACCAGGGTATCGTGACACTAAATGTAAAAAATAAGACAAAAAAAAAAAATGTGCTACCGTTATACAAAAACAATATAAACATTTTCCAAAATGATTACGGTGTAATTTAATCAATCTTTTGATTAACAAGAATTCAAAATTTACAAATTGAAAGAAATTTAGAGGCAATCTACAAACATAATCATATTGCAGAAAAGATGCCAAGGGTACTGAAAAGTATACTGATCTAAGGCTTTAATATCAACTAGATCTCAAATTTCAAGCTATTGTTCATCACTTTTAGTAGCAGAATATATTTACCCAAATCACCAACAACAATTTCATGTATATAGAAGTCAATTCTCTTGCCCTTAAAAGATGAAAACTTCAGCCCTGGCTGGTGTGGCTCAGTGGATTGAGCGCTGGCCTGTGAACCAAGGGTCGCTGGTTCTACTCCCAGTCAGGACACCTGCCTGGGTTGTGGGCCAGGTCCCGCGTGGGGGGCGCGTGAGAGGCAACCACACATTGATGTTTCTCACCCTCTTTTTCTCCCTCCCTTCCTTTTTCTCTAAAAATAAATAAAATCATCTTTTAAAGAAAAGATGAAAACTTCATTTATAAAATAAGTGGCATCTTCTTCCCTTGCAAAAGAAATAGTGATAGTTAAACATATTTTGTAAGCTAACCATAGGTTCTGGTGCTTACTACTTATTTATTTATATTTTATAAATAAGATCACATCTACTTTCTTGTGATTGAAATTCCAGAGACTGAGAAAGATATGAGAGCAAACAACTTAATGTTATCTACTTAATTGAGAACTTTATACATTATTATTACATCTCCTAGAGCCATCACTTAAATACCATAATTTGCACAGAAGTAGCCTCTATTTCCAGAATGTCTATTTTACATTAGAGCTATTTCACACTCAGATGTGCAAAATGACATTTTTCGAATTATCTAACATTCCATATTTACCATTATCAGGACAAAAAAATCCAGATAAACCCCAAAGCCACTTTAACTTGCCTGATCATACAGCTTTCCCACAAGTTTCAAATGTTTCTCTCCACCTTCCTGAAAGATCACCCCATTCCTCTGTTGAGCCATAAGCAAACAGAGAGGAAGAGCAAGATCATGATCCAATAGAGCATCCTTTAGTCTCTGGGAAGATTTTTTAGTGTTTCTGATCTGGCCAAAATAACCACCCTGCAAAAAAGACATAAATTTACCAGCGTACAGTACAGAACACATACCATCTGATTTGAAAAAGAGAGAAAACATTCAGTTACCATCCTGAAGATAAAAAAACTCATACTGTCTACATTTCTTCCCGTTGCAAATTTATTTTAGTGACACCATTACTGGTTATAATCACTGACTTAAATGTAACTGTTGATTGCCTTGAAACTTCTGAATATTTTCCATTTTCCACCATACAGTCCCTAATAATGGATTATTCTTTATTCGGCATGGAGCAGATTTAACTACAGAGTAACTATGTTCAGATTTATGCCAGTTAGGATATCAAGGACCAAAGACAGTGTGATGTTTATTTCCCTTACAGGTGTATTACTTAAACTCTTTTATATTTTGTTTCAGCTTTTTAGAAAGGATAAAATAACTAGTATATCTCAATTTGTAAAAGGAAGTTGTGGACAGTTGTTATAGAATATGTATGGCTTTGATGTTCGGCTTTATGGACTTATGTATTGTTTGGATTTTTTACTATAAGCACGCACACGTTCTGAATTTTTTTAAAAATAGCAACTCTCACCTCAGCTTTTAGTTGCTCTCCACCAGTCATGGCCTCTAGTTGCTCCATTGTCATTTCCTCTGTAATTTCTATTCCTGCCATTTTTTGTACCACTTCTTTCAATATAAGCAGGTCAAAACTATTTAGAAAAAATAAGAAACAGCCTGTAGTTTAAATTTCAAACTTAACAGTGACAATATATTGTAACTAACATACTGAGAACCCCTAAATTATTTGTATATAAATATGAGGAGAAAGGAGCTGAAGCAGCTTTTAGGGGAAAACTGCATTCCTAGAATTATACTGAAAAATATTTGGGTCACGTAATATGTTTACATTTATTTGAACTTTTTACCTGGGAATAATTTCAAATGTACACATAGCATGCAAAGATAAAAACAGTACAATGCTTTACCTCAACTTCATCTATTAACATTTTACTCCTGCTTGCTTTATCATTTATGTCTTCTGTCTCTCTCCCCTCTCCCTCCATTTCCCTCTCCCACCTCCACAAACACAAACACATGCACACAAATTCTCTGAATCATTTGAGAGTTTATGTACTATGTCTCATCATTAGGGGTACATTTTACCCCTAAAATTCCTAAGACTATATTTCCTAAGAGCGCATTTCCTAAAAATACTGCTATTCTCTTATATAGCCACAGTAGTTATCAACTTTAGTAAAGCTAACATTGATACTTTAATCGACAGTTCATATTTTATTTTTATCAGGTGAATCTACAGTTTACATTTCATCTTTATCAGTTGACCCAATAATGTCCTCTATAACACTTTTTAATCCTCTAGTACAGGATGGCCAATATATAGATTTCTGATGGTATAGAGCCATCTCTCTAAACAATCACACACACACTTGGAAGGAATGGAGAGAGAGAGGGAGGAAGGGAAGGAAATAAGGAAGGGGACAGAAGTTCCAAGTTGTGGTATTTGAGTCTAAGATGACAATTTAATGACCAGTCTTCAGCACATTTATTACTGTGCCAACATTTATACATTTTAATTCTTAAAGTTTAGGACTGGCAATGGAAATAACATCTATGATTTCCAAGATCTTTAATTAGGTAAGTAATGAAGATAAAGTGAAAACATTCTTTCCCACAAAACAAACGCAGATGTTTTCCCAAAGGTAAAGCTAGACATATGCAAGACACAAGTTAACAGACAAAGGAACAGTTTTCTAAGATTCTTAGTAAATGCTTACTCTCTCTCAACTGGCCTTATCTTCCCCTAAACATAGTTTTTGAAAACAAGAAGGCCCTCATGCAAATTAGTATGTAAGAAGTAGCAATCAATTATTTTAATTTTTCTTTAAATGATCATTTAATTAGATGGTCACAAAAGCTATATTTACAGTACAGAGAACTGAATTATAGATTTAAAAATAATACTATGTTCTCCTGGCCTATAGACATAGAAGAGTAAAATGTATAGGAATGGCCAATAAGGTGAGTATAGCATAAGGGTTATGTTGATAAAATCCTTCTAAATATTATTTTTTAAAGTTTTCCCTAAACCAAAATAATGTCAAGAATTCCTTAGGTAATAGGAGGGGGGATCCCCAAAAAACTGGAATTACCTTCTGGCAGGTGGGCCCCTTGTACTGCAAGCTTCCCCGACTAGGTGAGTGTTCTAGGAACCCATCTGTAATCAGTGCACCAGCTGCCATTGTTGTAAGAAGCTGCATTCCGGCTTCAGTGAATTTTTTTGAAGACTCTTTCACTGCATTTGCCCATTTCATGATAGGTAATTTACAAGACTCCTGCCCACACCCTGCTGAGTGTTCAGCAGTTTTTGACCAAAAATGGCATGACTCCCTCCCCCCTCCCTAGTCACCAATCTTACCCGGAGTGACTTTTGTTTGTTTCCCCAGATGAAAAAAAAAGTCCTCAAAGGGAAACATTTTGCTGATGGAAAGGTGAAATGGAAGAGGGGAAACAAAAAATGGCAGAAGCACTAAAAGGCATCAAAATTGACGAGTTCAAAAACTGTTTTGAGCAGTGGAAAAAAAGGTCTCGATAGGTGTATTGCATCAAATGGAGAGTACATTGAAGGTGAGTCATACACAATTTTTATATGCAATTTTTTATAAATAAATTCCAGGATTTTTTTGGGTCGTCCCCCGCCCCGCCGTACTTGTTTGAAACACCAGGTAGCTTTACAGATTTTTGTTTGCTTTCTACCAGAAAGTTTCTGCAAACAATTTTGAGTTCTTTGATTTTAGTCAGTCTACTGCTGATAAGGGTTAATATACATAGTAATTCAAACTCTAAGCACTGCTATAGGTCCAGAATAAAATAATAAAATCAGTATATTTAAAGAAAAGAGGGTACTGTTCAAAAGGTATATAAGCTTTATGTCTCTAAAAGTTCAAATTCCAAAAATAGTTGTGTTAAAGATACTATGTACACCCTCAGAATAAACATGTTCCTACCAAATGCTCAGCGTAAAGGCCAATTACTGTCCAGCAGCAAATCAATAGTTTTGTCATAAGAGGATGTACAATATACCATATTACCCATTTACTCAAAAGCCTAACAGGTAGTCAAAATGAATTAGCCTTTTTGGAGATATATATCTCCCCAAAATATTCATTTCTTTCTGCAAAACAGTGTTTATGTATTAAATTATAACTTATTTTAATTAAAGAATTCCACACACCAAAGTGAGCAACTTTCTATTTAAGCCTACAACCAACAAAATCGGTTTTCAGGATAATAGAAATCTCAACATCCCAATATCACCAGAAGTACTCTAATTATTGAATTTCATTTACATATAATTTGCTAAGAATACCTTTTGCCCGCCTTTAGCTGATTAGCCACATATTGAAGAAGACCAGCAAGATCAATGGGATATTTACGAAAAACTGCACCACAGAAACTAGCCAGACCTATATGAAATTAAAAAAAGGGCTTTTAAAAAAACAATTCATAAAATAAAAAGTACAATATTGAATGTCATTTCTTCAACTAACTCAATTTCTAAAACAAAATGAGGTAGGAATAATTATATTGCTGATGCCACTTAATAGAGCTTTATAATTGATTATAGCCAATATCTATTGAGCATACACATGCCAAACACTGCACTAAATAAGCACTTATGTTAGCTATCTTATTTAATCTTTACAATCATCTCAGTTGGTATAAACTTATCAATGATGAAAATTTTGAACATACATATCATGTAACTTGTTCATGGTCACATAGTTGGTATGAGGAAGAACAATGATTCAAATGTATATGGCCTGTTTCCAGAGCCTGTTACATTAGGTCACAACAAAATCTTCAGATCACTCAGTAAACTTGAACAGTGAACAAAACCCCTGCCCCTCAAATGTTTGAATCATGAAAAAAATCTCTTTTTATCTAGGAACATGCTACTAGTTGTGGAGGGACAAGAAAACAGGTAAAGCATTGCCAGACCAAGAAGCAGAAAAAAAGACCAATTTTAACCAACAGTCCTTACTGAGTCTACATTACAAGTAGAGAGAAAAATCCTAGTCAGGTTCAGAGGAGGAGATCCTTGTAAGGTCATGTTATCTATAGCCTTTTGAACAAGTATTTGCTGAGCACCTAAAGGATAATGGACAAAAAAACAGGTCCTGCCCTCAAGGAGCTTACCGTCAAGTGAGGGATAAAGAAAACTAAACTAAAATGACTATGATGAATAAAAGGTTCCATGGACAGAAGAGGGGAACCTAATTCTGACTTTTGGGTGGGAGCATTAATAGGGAAAGCTTTCCAAAGAAAGTGACCTCTAAGCTGAAATCTAAGATGTAGTAGTGGAGGAGAGAAGTGGGCATGGAAGGGTGTTCCAAGTAGGGGAATAATACGCAGATGGGACATGGAAAGTGCAAGAAGTTCAGTGTTAACGGAACCTAGACTACTGAGGAGGGGCAAAAGATGAGGTTAATACAGTTAGTAAGAATCTGCTTCCCAAAGAACTTACCTGTATGACTTATTATAGATTGCAGACTAAAGGGCAATGGGGAGCTACTGCAAGATTCAGCTTTGAGACAAGACAGGTTAAAGAAAAAGGAAACTGGCTACTAGAGATCAAAGATACAAGATATTTTTTTAAGAAGTCAGAGTTTTGTTTTGGTTTTTATTAAACAACCAAGTTTTTGTTCCTTAAAGATGACTGAAACATTGGGATGGAAATGAAAGAAGAGAGAATAGTTCCCTTAAGATTAATTCCTCTAAAATATAGAACAGAAGGGAATTTTCATCTCCCCAGTAATGCCTGCCCAAATTCTATCACGGCCAATACTGGCCTCTTGAGTTGAAAAATGAGTAAGTAATATATGAACCTCCTTACACAGCCAAGACCTTGAACACTGTAGTAAAAAAGCTGAATGGGTATTCTCAAGAGCTCTTGCCAACAGGCTCTTAGCATAGGTAAGAGAACACACAGCATGGCAGTCATAACAGATGGAAATGGTATCCTTGGAAATACAAAAATACTTACTCTGAAGCCAGCTTGAGATGGTTGTGTCATCATGTTTCATTCTCTCCTTCTCTGGATTAGCTAAAGCTTCAATGATACAATCTTTCACACATTAAGAAAAAATTTTAAATCACTACATCTCTAACAAAGACTCTTAAAAACAACAATGAAAAAAGCCACATGTTGGGGGAAAATATAATTGACAGCTTCAAGTTATTGCAAATTATTGAAAAATACACTCGCTAGAGTATCAACTTTTCTTCTTGAGCTTTTTTCCACCTTTCAGCAAGCAACACAGATTCCACCTATATCAAGACGTCTCTAAACTTAAAACCTATGTGATCTTAATAACCAATGTCACTGCAATAAATTTAATTTTAAAAATAACAAAATTTAAATTATACTAAAAAGATGTTTGTTCTTTCCAAACACTGAGTAATCAGTGGGATGATACAAAAAAAAAAAAATGACATTTCTTAAATGTAACATTGTCTCTCCCTATATACAACACAGACAAAGACACACAAACTCCTGACTGGCCAATCTTCATATCAACCAACTGAATCAACCTCACATGGTTAGTAAAGGAACTCAGAATGAAAAAGAAACATTCACAATTAAGATCTATGAAATGTGAAATCTATGTATTACTTCTCTTGAAAGGATACAGGCCAAGACATCATAATTCAATGAAGTGAGGTATTTCAGTGAATCTACTACAGGTGTTATTAAATTATCATACTTCTGTATCTGTGACAAGATCTGTAAGATAACAACACAGAATAGATGGTGTTAACTATTCAAGAGAACTCCTGTGCCAAATAAATAATGGCAGAATCTTTCATTTTTCAAAAGTAGTTTCCTTCCACTTTATATTTATATAAAACCTACTACCCTATTGTTTCCTTAGAATATATTTTCTAGGGGTACATTTTCCAATTAGGAAGTGACTCCAGGGTATCTAAACCTTGAATTTTGGAAACATAGAGACTAGTCAAATCGGTTTTAGAAATCCATCTAAATATGAAAGTATTTTATGTGAATCACAATGAAATGTTATTCAAATGTTTCTAACTCAAATTATATGTATTAAGCCTTCTATAAATCAAAATGTGGTAAGATGTTAGACCATTTAGAAAAGCAGCACTGTTACATATTATTAAAGTAGATCAATTTGTTAAATATATTGTATACTAAGTTTTATTTTTAGAATAACCATATAATGTTTCATTTGCTAAAGGTTTTTCCCCCTGAAACTATGACACATTTTTAAAACTACATCATTCCATTTCCACTAGTGCTAACAACAACAAAAATCCCTTAAAATAATATTAACCTCAAAACATACATAATCAAACAAAATGGTTGGATTACTGTGGCTCAACTTCCCAATTTGTCTTCCAGAAGGCTTTACATTTTCCTTGGTTAGACGCCTACAAGGGGAGAAAAAGGTGACACAGATCATCTTAAGTAAGTTCCCTCATAATATTGATAGCTTTGTTACATCATGAAAAAAACAATTCCTTGCCAAATATCTAAAATGGATCAAAGTAAACAATCACATTTATCACAGATTTTACTTCAGGATTTGGGCTATTTTGATTAGACATTCTCCTATAAGGTGTTAAGATTTTGTATTAATGCTTAACAATTTATAATACACACCATTTCCGTTTTTAATAATAGTCTAATGAACATTAAAACTCTAAGGTATTCTATAAGTACATAAAACTTATAGAGAATCATAATTATTTTAGATTAAGAAGGGCTATTTTTTATCAGTTTAGAGATTAAGATATCCAATTTGGTGTAATGCTATGAAATGCCTCATGCCATCTGTCTCAGTGATCCTAACAGAGTAATAACTAATAACTATATTCCTTGATACAGGAAGTTGTCTGGTTTTCATATTCAAAGTATACAAATTTCTGAAAAATCAATTCTCCTTTCCTTCCTCTTGAATTCTTCCTCAGCTCAGTCTTCTTTTACTAACATTCTGGAAATCTATATCTATAAAATGTCTACAGTTCAAAACAATAATTATAGATCATCTTAAACTCTTCCAAGATTATTACATAATAAATCTAGAAACTTGAAACCTGAAAAGTTTACAAGTGACAAGAGGTTTTCTAAAATGAAACTATAATGAAGCAAATAATGAATTCAGTTAATAGCTCAAGGAATGTGACCATTCTAGAAGTGACAAACTTGATATAATTATCTTAAGAAGCTCCTGATGACAAAACTGACCCTTCAATTAAAATTACTTCACCACCAACTTCTTCCCTTTCCCATTCTTCTTGGCCTAGTTTCTTGGGTTCCCCCTGCATGGAAGAGACACTCATCCATTTCAGACTGGTTATACTGTTTCACCTTAAAACTTACCACCATGTGTCCTTACTTCTAACCCTACTATTTCAGGTGGCCCTCCTACTTGATAAAGTAACTTTTATCTCTATACTTTTTTCCCCGTTCCCTTCTGCCTCCAATACCCTAAAGGAAAAACAGAAATAAAAGGATACTTCTTGGTTATATTTTCCCCTCAAGCTACCATGGTGACTGGCATATGGATCACAATCAATGAGTATTTGTAGAATAAATCACTAGATGCCCTATAGCAAATTCATGTTTTAAACAGTAATCAAAACTTGTGACATTCTGCAAGTAATAAATTAATACATTCCATTCTCAACATAAAAAGTTCAATCAGTATCAAAATCATATTGTTCAAGCCTGGTGAAATAGTTACACCTTACAAATATAATAAAAATACAAGTACATTGAAAATTCTGCGATATTTTTAGTAATTTATACATTCATTCGTATTAATGTCATCTATAACAGACAAAGTGCTAAGCACTAGGGAAAAAGGATGTGTAACATAACAGTTCCTGCTCTCACTTACTCCAGCTGGGAAACATAAGTGGGCTCAGTACAGCTGGCAGGGAATGATGGGGAAAATAGGGAGGAACAGGTCATGAGGGTCTCTTACTTTACCATACCATAAAATTTAACATATAGTATGTCAGCAATGGTTAGTAACCAAAGGAATTTTATTCTTCCAATCCTCACCCGAAGATATATTTACTGCTTTGAGAGACAGAGAAGAGAGAGAGAGAGAGAGAGAGAAACATCGATGCAAGAGAGAAACACCGATTGGCTGCCTCCTGCATACTGCAGATAGGGATCGAACCTGCAACTATCTGTTTGCCAGGGCAGTCACCAAAGGATTTTTGAAGAAAGGATAATACAAGACGCTCTAATACTCCATATAAAAGAACTAAATTAATGGCAGTAGAAAGTAGAAGAGACAGATTCAAGAGATGTAATAATATTTTATATATATATATATATATATATATATATATATATATATATATAAAATAATCCATATAAAGCACTTAGTTCAGTGCCTGGCACACATAGTAATGGCTCCATAAAATATTAGTTGTTGTTGTTAAACTAGAAACTCTACCTGGGAAATTCTTTGTTTTTAACCTGGGGAATTCTTTAGACCAAAACTCTTTCAGAAGAACCAGTTTTAACATTATTGCTTTCCATGCCTTCCCTAAGTTCCAGAGGATGAACTAATTCACTCACTTCTCTATCCTCCCATAGAACTTTATACATACTGTACAACAGCACCTGTTAAACCAGACTGTGACTGCGCACACACCTCTTTCCCCAGTAGACTATGACCAGGAACAATATCATTGGGCAAAGACAGTAAACTGTTGCAAACTGTGAAATCTACTTAAACTGGAGAATGCATTGGTTTTAATTAGAATAACCATACTATTGCATAAATGATAATAAAAAGCCTTGCTGAAAGCACTTGCAATACAGCAGTACATTTAGTATCTAAACCAATATTAATCTGAAGTATAAAATTTTCATAATTAAACTTCACGCAGTTTACCAGGAAGTAAAAAACATCACTCTTGGGTTTTTTTTAAACCTATACTTCATGTAATCTTATTTTTAAAGATTTAATTAATTTATTTTTAGAGAAAGGGGAAGGAAAGGAGGAAGAGAGGATGAGAAACACTGATGTGAGAGAGATACATTGATCAGTAGCCTCCAGTATTCATCCTGACCGGGAACTGAACGAACCCACAACCCAGGCATATGCCTGCCCTGACCGGGAATCAAAGCAGTGACCAATGCCCAACCAACTCAGCCACACCGGGCAGGGTTCTTGTGCTTTTATTTTAATGACATGAAAATAAAGCACACAAATTAAAAACATCCTAAAATTTTTCTAAAGCTGACTCCCTATGGAGACAGTTCTGCATAATTCCATTGGATATTCCAAAAGGAAAAAAATCTTTATTAAAAAACTTTTAGAAGAAATTACTAGAATTTGACTACCCTGCACAAGCCATTAAAAGTATTGTGCAAATTAAGCAAAGGACACAGTAGGCTGTCATTTTTTTTTAAATCCTATAATGCAAAAGAATCCTATAATGTGATACATAAAAAGGATTTTTATTAGATTTCATACCTATGCAAACAATGACAACTACAAAAACTAACTTGGTAGGCAAAATGAGCTAAAAACCACAAAAACCAAATAGTCATTCTATCTGCAATATATAATCAGCTATACCATTAGGAAATACTCTTGGGCATCCTCAAAATTAAGGCTTAGATATAAGCTGGCTGAAAGGAAGTAAATTAGATCCAGATATACTTTAGATCAATATGAAGAAAATAAATTAAAACTTACTTCATGATATATTTGGCTCTGTCTATTGTTTGAGCTTTAACTTTTACTAAAAGTGGGTGACTGTTATAAGTTTCATTCTTCCACTGGCCATACAGACGGTATCTTAAAAAATGAGATGAAGAATTAGGAAAAGTTAAACACTTAGAGGTTAATGCACTAGAATAGTAGTTCAAAATAAAAAAAATTACATATTTACCTGTGCTGATATGGAAACGTTTTAAACATTCCCCATAATTCCTCAGACATACAAGCATTGCAGTCCATCAAAGAAAGAGATGGAAGTAGTACCTGGTCAGTAATGCTAAGCAAACAGCTAAGGATAACTTCCTAAGAAGAGAAGAAAAATCGTTTCAGTAAGAAGTCCATATTAGTCCCCCCCGCCCCCGCAAATAAATTTGTCAGCCTTGGAAAAACTGCCATTCCTTGATCTCATAACACACTGTATCTAATTCCCCACATTATCACAGTCGTTTCCACAATGGCTAATTGGATTTCTCCATCTAAGTAAGTAAATGAGATGAGGGAAGGAAAGAGGTAGGTAGAGAATGGGGTACTTTTATTATCCCTCTTCCTGCTTCAACATGGTAGTCCTCAAAAACAGGAGGCTGTCGATCTTAAAAGATAACTTGTATAATATACCAAAAGCTATATTCAGCATGTAAAGAATAGAAAAATTTTTCCCACAGGTGATGAAAGCTTGTCAACAGTAAAATTTTGCAGTATGCTGTATCTAGAACAAACAGACACATGGAATTTTCTAGTCTCTTACCGTTTTCTCTTTATCTTCCTGTTTGCTTCCATCAGACTGAAACTAAAATTTAAAAATAAACTATAAATATATGCAAAAAGGTTACGATTATGCTATCAATTTATTTTCTAATTTGAAAAAAATTAACTTCCACATGGTTGTGAATGATTGATTTCCTTAGTACTTATTCACACACATGTAGGTTTTAAATATAACCAGTATTACCAATTAACATTGTTAAACTTCATTTATATTTCTAACCTCTAAATCATTTACAACATTCACAAATTTCAAATAAATTTATCAGCCAATTCTTTTCTCAATCTTATTACAAACCAAAGCATCCTAAAATTAATCAAAGTATTTATTATAAAATTGTAGCCACAAGTTAGTTATAATTCATTTGCATTTTATATCAATTCTAGGTTTTCCCCCCTTAGAACAGATAAAATCTAACACTAAAGCAACCACAAAAAAATTAAACCCAAAGAAACTTAAAGCTATATTTTAATACACTATTACTTAAGCCCTCGCTGAGAAATAAGCCTAAAATATTAATAACATTGCTGACAAAGACAAAACCACTGCCTAAATTGGACATACTGAAAAAAACATTCATCAGTATTCTGTCAATGATTTGCAGGTGGGCAGCTGAAGTGCCATGTCTGACAATGCTATCTATTCATTCAAAATGAAATAGTGAGTAATAAGTGTATGTGTATAGGCAGGAGGTTTGGGAGAGTGGGCACAGGACAAATGAAGTACTGACTGATACTCAAGGACAATCTTAAGAGTTCTGGATAGGATTTAGTACAATAGCAAATGAGGAAAGGGGAAAAACTAATATGCAGCTAAAGAGCATCCTATATTCTTGGCAGATGAGGGTATTCTGTTACATGTATGTTTTCATGCTTACACGATTTAATGGGTATAACTAAAGGAAAGTGTAACTTCTGTGCAACATTTTCACCTAATTCAGAGACTGCCATGTCACCTTGATGGGAAAAACACACAGTCACATTTGTTTTAATAGGCAGGATAAAAAGCTACAGTTCCCTTTCATGAAACAATTATTCAGTCAACATATACTCTGGTGAGCAAATAAGGAGTCAGATTATGAAGCAGTGGCCTGGCAGAAAACAAATTAGATGGTTGCTTTTGTTTAGCTGGGTTGTTGGGGGAGGGGTGGAGTAATTCTGGTGGAATACTGGCTGTACACTGGGAGGCAGAAATAAGGTATGTAATAATTGTAATAATTCGAAGAACTAGGTTTATAGTACATTATATGGGGGATAAAGGCAACTAAGCTACTCCTTTCCTAATATACTATGATTCAAACAAAACTAATACAACTACACACAGTTTTCACTGTAGAAATAAGACATTTCTTAGTTATTAACCTGTCCCAATTCCCTTACAAGATAATTACATGAGTTTCTGATGTCTATACGTCAGTTCTCTAGAGTTCATAAGCAAAAAAACTAAAGAGAGAAAGAAATATAGAGATAAAATGAAGCCAGCTAGAACACTAATTTTCAACCGTTTTCATCTCATGGCACACATAAACTAATTACTAAAATTTTACACAATACCAAAAATTTTTTTTTGCCGATCTGACAAAGAAATATGCATAATTCTGATTCATTCACACTGGACAGCTATTGTTGTGTTGGCTGCTGTCATTTTTTGATTTCACAATCTAAGAGAAAGAGGTCAGTGCCATGTTTTTAGTCAGATACTGCATATTTTAAAAATCCTTGCAGCACACTGGTTGAAAAGCACTTAAAAACAGAAATATCTAGAAAAACAGAAACCTTTCCATAAAAGGCCAATCATAACAAAGATGAACAAAAAAATAAATCAAAAGGTACATACCAGTAAAAGTAACTTTCTTTTATTTGGCAAGAAGATAAAGACACATTCTACCCCCTTGATGCTTTCTTTTTCTTTTAGTTTAATTTGCTTCTTAACTCAGAGTAAATATAAAATTCTCCATTCCCACAATACAATACTAAAAGTTTTACTGACCGCCCAGGCAAGTAGGAAATGGGAGGAAGAAAGGTGGAAGAAAAAACAAAAGGCACGCCTGCCAGCCGGCCTGCCTGCCTGCCTGCCTTCCTTTCTTCCTTCCTTCTTTCCTTCCTTCCTTCCTTCCTTCACTATGTGCTGAGCACTGAGAATTAAGATGAACAGGATGGAGTTCCTATCTTTGAGGATTTCTTGAAGATCAAAACTACACTTGCCATGTACTGTGAGAGGTGAGTTTCTAGGTTTAAATAAACTTAAGCCCTTACAATTACACCTCGACGGACCATCAGCTATAAGTGGCTTCAAGCAGGTTGCAATCTTGCCGGGTAAAGATGGAGCAGCTGACAGGGCAGCATAACTGTACTGGGCACAGAAAGAGTGTAGGTCCATTAAAAGGAGGCATTTGAAGAGTCAAGAAATAAAGGCTGGGAAATAAAGTTGTACGTATAACTAGATAACTTACTCTTGATTACTAATGTTGTTATTGAGTACCTCTAAACCCATGACCATTTCAAAACCTACTTTAGACTATACTTTATCTCAGAAAAAAATACTAAGATCTGTGACTAGATTGGAACCTTAAGCTGCATCTGAGTAAATTATGGCATTATTTTCATTTTCCTTATTCTTCTCGTTCTTATTAACTACCATGTACGGAGTATTCACTATGGGCCACGTACTAGGCTAAGAACTTCACGTGTATGTCTTACAACTACCCTATGAGGAAAACCTTTTTGCTAGAAAGGATCCCAATGAGAGCCATCAAAGTAACAAACAGAAAATATAACCTACAGATTAAGTTATAGGAACATGAGCTTACCAAGCCTGGAGAAGGGAAAACTCACCTCACCTTTCCATGATTTGGTTCAAAATCTTGTTTTTTATTTTTCATTGAGAAACTCTTAACACTTCATAAAACACTTAGAAATAACCAGTAAGTACCCTGAGGAAAAACCTTTCAGAGTAGAAGCCCAACAGGTAAGTATCTTTCAAAGGAATTGTGCTTGGATGGGTGAAGGAGCCAAAGCCCAAAGGAGTTGGATACCCACTTGGCTGGGCATGCCTGGCGGTCCCTAAGTTGTTTGCCAGGCCACCGACTAGGATCTCAGATGAGAAAGCACAGGTTCCCTGAAGAGGGCTACCCTGAGCCCCACTGAGCTCATTCACTCCCCTATATCCTACACTACAGAAAAGATTGAAAAGAGAACCCCACACTCAACCTGTCACGTGGGAGGAGGAACGCTGGTCACAAATAAGGTGGAGAGGGTATGAGGATTCACTGATACTACTTCAGAAAGAAGGTCTGAACGGAGCTGTCCATAAAGAATGTTGTGGCTACTACAGGAACATAAATAGCCACATACACACAAAAAAAAAGGGAAAAGAAAAGCACATTAAAGACAAATGATTTTAGTTGTGAAGAAAGCAGAAAACAAAGGATCAAGGCGGATTCTCCACAAGTATCTATAGATTCATATATAGTTACAGAAAAAACTATGGGACTTCCGGTCAAGATGGCAGTGTAGGCAGAAATGGTTCGCCTCTTCACACAACCACATTAAAATTACAACTAAAATAGAAAACAACCGTCACTCAAATCAAGTTGAACGTAAGTCTCACAGCTATGGAATTAAAGAAACCACGTCATTCAGACTGGTAGGAGGGGCGCAGATGCAGAACGGGCTGGTCCCACACCCATGTGTGGTGGATGAAAATTCAGGAGGGATATCATGGGAGTGAGGAGTCCCAGCCCCACACCAGACTACCCATCCAGGGTTCCAGTGCCAGGAAGGTAAGTCCCCACAACTTCTGACTGCAAAAATCAGCAGGGATTGAGTCAGTGCAAGAAACTGCTGGAGCCTCAAGCAGTTCCTCTTAAAGACCCCACACACGGACTCACCTACTCAGACTTACTGCCTCTGAGCTCCAACACCAGGGTAGCAGGTTGAAAGGCACCAATGGCATAAAGGGAGAAACTGAAGTGCCTTGCTTCAAGGCAAGCAGAGAGGCCACTGTCCCTTTTCTAAACTCTCCCCTCATAGAGCCTGCAAGCTGGTGCCATATCTGAGACTCCATCGACCTGGCTGACACTGTTCCACCCTGGCAATCCCCAGAGACTCCACCCCACCCAAGCTGCTTTTCCTTAAGACTGTCTCGTCCTAGCTTGTGCTGCACAACTTCCTAAATCCTCTCAAATAAGCAACAGCTGTCCTCAGTGAGCCCCACGCCCAGCACTAGCAGCAGCCAGCCTGGATCATAGCTTGGCTTCACCTGGGAATCTCCAAGCCCAGTACAAGTAGCAGCCATCTCAGCTTGCTTTATAGCTCATGCAGGGTTCCCTGGACAAAAACGCAGGTGGAGACTGACCTTGGCCTGCACTACCGGGGAAACCCCAGGGCAAACACACCCGGGACAACGTCAGAGCACCACCATTTATCTGCCCCTGCACAGCTGATTCTTCACAGAGGGTGGAGGTTGGCGGTCAGTGGTCACAGCCAATACTTGCAGCTGACTGGCCTGGGTAAATCCCTCCCTTTGATCTTCCAACAGCAACCAAGGCTCAACTACAATAGGGTATCCTTAGCCCACACAGAGGGTACACCTAGAGTGCCCAGTCTGGGTGATAGAGGAGACTGTGCCACTGGACCCTACAGGACACCTATTACATTAGGTCATGCTACCAAGACATAGAGTCAAAGCAGCTCCACCTAATACACAGAAAGAAACACAGGGAGGCTGCCAAAATGAGACAACAAAGAAACATGATCCAAATGAAAGAACAGATCAAAACACCAGAAAAAGACCTAAACAAAATGGAGATAAGCAACCTATCAGAGGCAGAGTTCAAAACACTGGCTATAAGGATGCTCAATGAACTCAGTGAGGACCTCTACAACATAAAAGAGATCCAGTCAGAAACGAAGGATATACTAATTGAAATAAAGTGTCATTTACAGGGAATCAACAGTAGAGTGGATGAAGCCAAGAATCAAATCGATGATTTGGAACATAAGGAGGCATAAAACAACCAATCAGAACAAGAAGAAGAAAAGAGAATACAAAAAAACCAGGACCGTATAAACAGCCTCTGTGACAACTTCAAGAGCTTTAACATTTGCATCATAGGGGTGCCAGAGGGAGAAGAGAAAGAGCAATAAATTGGAAATCTATTTGAAAAAAATAAGGAAAGAAAACATCCCTAATTTGGTGAAGGAAATAGACCATGCACATCCAGGAAGCACAGAGTCCCAAACAAGACAGATGCTGAGAGGCTCACTCCAAGACACATCGCAATTAAAATGCCAAAGGTTAAAAATAAAGAGAGAGTCTTAAAAGCAGCAAGAGAAAAGCAGAGAGTTACCTACAAAGGAGTTCCCATAAGACTGTCAGCTGATTTCTCAAAAGAAACTTTGCAGGCTGTAAGGGACTGGTAAGAAGTTCAAAGTGATGAAAAGCAAGGACCTGCAACCTACATGACTCTACTCAGCAAAGCTATCATTTAGAATGGAAGGGCAGATGAAGTACTTCCCAGACAAGGTAAAGCAAAAGGAGTTCATCATCTCCAAGCTATTTTTACCTGAAATGTGAAAGGGGTTTGTTTAAGAAAAAGAAGACCAAAACCATGAACATTAAAAAGGCAACAAATTCACAACTATCAAAAACTGAATCTAAAAAAACCCAAAAAAACCCCTAAGCAAACAATCAGAACAGGAACAGAATCACAGGTATGGAGATCAGATGGAGGTTTATCAGCTGTGAGGGGGGAAAAGGAGAATAGGGGAAACGGTGTAAGGATTAAGAAATATAATCAGTAGGAACAAAATAGGGGGATATTAAGAATAGCATAGGAAACGGAGAAGCCAAAGAACATACACACACAACTCATGCACATGAACTAAAGGGGGAATTGCTGGAAGGAAGAGGGTTACTGAGCAGAGAGGGGCCAGGAGGGAAAAATTGGGACAACTGTAATAGCATAATCAATAAAATATACTTAAAAAATAAATATCAAAAAAGAAAAAGATTATTAAGAATGAACTCAATAAAACAAGAAAAGCTTGGAAATGAGATACATAGAATGAAATGAAAACAGATTGCATAGGTAAACAAAATAGCAAAACTGCACTAAAATATAACTTGAAACAGCAAGGAATTTCAAGAATTACAAAATTTAGATAACTTATTTCTTCAATTTCAGACATACTACATTTGTATTGGTAGTAGAGTATAGTAATTTTAAGCTTGGCTTCTGAAGCCAGATTTCTGGAATTGAAATCACAGCTCTGTCCCACACTAACTGTGTGACTTGGGGCAAACTACTTCATCTAGAGCACAAAGGATTTGGTAAAGATTAAATGAACTGATTCAAAAGTATGCAGAATAGGGCCAGGCACAGAATAAGAGCTCAGTATTTGCTATCACTATATGGTATATGACTTAATCCATTAACATCAGGTGGATGAAAAAAAGCAGATGAGGAATTCATCTTCAAGTGTGTAGGTGCTATGAAAAACACTTAAGTATGCCAAGTAACAATGTTAGTGTTCTGCCATTTAAAAAATTTAAAGATAACAAAATGTTTCAACTCATATGCAGCTATTTTATATAGAAAGCCAGTCTCCTGCTTATAAACTTATGATAGTTGTAGCCAAAGAATTTCAGAACAAGAAATCTGACCATTAAGGTTTTCAACTAAAAAGAACAGTATTAGTGGTTTAAACTAAGATGAGAAAGAGGCAGTTTACATTGTCTCAAAGCATCTCCCCACAAGATACGTAAATACATATGAACAACAAAGGGGAAAAGAGTAACTGTACAGTGAAGAAGCATGGCAGTCATGGCTTTAACCAAGTGATCAATGTAAACATCACCAGTAATGAAACAAATTGACTTCACGTGCTTTCCAATATGGTGCACTGGGAAAGAGACAACCTTTTTTGTTTCAACAGGCACGAGCTGACACAGCTCAACCTTTTCAGATTATAAGTATCAAGATACTGAAACACTGTTATACTTCCCTGTTATATAAATGTTATATAATAAATGATATCTATAATAATAAACTACTTAGCAGATTTCTTCAGAGTATCTTACACAAAGTAAACTTGTGAGTATAAAAAAATTAACCCACCAGCTAACATTAGAAGCCAAGACAAATATTTCAGATGTCAAGGGATTAATACCCAACAGCTCTAAAATTTTCTACAGTCACTATTGTCAAAAATTAAAATTAGAGACAATCAAACACTGAAGAGAACCGCATCTGGCTCGTAACAATGTCTAGATTCTTTTGGTTGACTGGTTTTACAACTGAAAAGAAATTATGTATTTTTTTTTTTTCCAGTTTCAAGACCTTGGGTTAAGCAAAGATGTCTTAGAACACAAAAAGGAAAGAATAAAAAAAGAACACAAAAAGCAAACCATAAAAAAAAAGTACTGACAAACTGGAATTAAAATTTAAAAATTTTGCTTTTCAAAAGATCATTAACAGAATAAAAAGGCAAATCAGACTGAGAAATAGTAATAAAAGACAAATAACCTAATTAAAAATGGGCAAGAGATTTTAATAGATGTTTTGATAATTACAAATGGAAAATTAAGACATGAGAAAATGCTCAACATCACTGTTTATCAGAGAAACATAAAAGCACAACAAATACACACCCATTAGAATGATTAAAATTTTAAAAATTGACAATACCAAGTGTTGATGAAGCAACTGGAAGTCATACACACTACTTTCGGGAATGCAAAATGGTCACACATGTTGAACAGTTGAACACTTACCCATATGACCCAGCAATCCCATTCCTGGGAAAACAAACACATGTGACCACCCCCTCCCCAAAGACTTGTACAAGAATATTCGTAGCAGCTTTATTTATAATAGCCCTCAATAACTAGAAACAACCCAAATGCCCATCAACTGGTCAATAAACTCTGGTTGTGTCCATATAATGAAATAGTTCTCAGCAATTAAAGAACTTCTGACACATACAACTTGGATGAATCTCAAAAGCATTATGTGGAAGAAACCAAAAAGAAAATAGTACGTTCTGTACAGTTTCATTTATATGAAGTTCTAGAAAAAAGCTAAATGATAGTGAGAGAAAGCGCATCAGTGGTTGCCAGGAACCAACAATAAAGGGAGGGAATTGGCAGCAAAGAGGAAAGACGAACTTTCTAGGGTGATGAAAATATACTATATCATAATTGTGATGGTGGATTCACAATTGTATACCTTTGTCAAACCTTACCAAATTGCACACCTAAAATCGGTGAATTTTATTGTACATAAATTTAACTCAAAGCTGATTTTAAGAACAAAAAAAATAGCATAAATGGTTACCCCTGAGGTAGTGATAAAGGAAAACTCTTCTGGGGTGCTGCTGCTGCTTTACTTCTTGATCTGGGTGGTGGACACATGGGTGTTTAGTTTGGAAAATGTCACTAAGCTACACAATTATGATTTGTGTACTTTCTGTATTTATGTTTTATTTCAATAAAAAGTTTACTAAAAAATTAAAAACAAATTCTTAACAGTCTAAGGTTCAAGGGACTTCATACAAATAATGGCAATGACTCAAAACAGCAGCCAAGAAAATAACTGAGAAGAAAAAAAGGAAGGGGAAAGGATGCTGAGTTAACCACTAAGTATAAGGGGATTCAGAAAGCATTCACCTGTCCAAAGCATATTTTCCCTCATGGGCACTTGACTAATAATCCAGCTAGGTTTAAGATAGACACATATATAGATATAAAGATATAGAATTATAGATACAATTATATAGAGTATACATATACATGTACACATATATAGATTTAATTATACATATATACATGTACACATAGATATTGGATATAATTATATATGTATAATATATATCTAATAATTATATATATCTATTAGATATAATCATATCTATATATGTGTGCATGTAAATGTGTGTATGTATATGGTCTGTCCATAAAGTACCCAGCAATGTAATATGAAAAATAGAGACATTTATTGAAGAAGATACAGATAGAAGAAACATCATACATAGGACAATGACACCTCAGTCCCCTTCAAAATAGGCATCTTCGGACCTCACATGGTTCTCCCAGTGTCTCTTCAACTGTTCAAAACACTTTGCAAAATTCTTTGTTGGAATCGCCATCAGCTGCCTCATTGTAGTTTCCTGAATCTCATCAAAAGTCTGAAATCTCTTCCCTTTCAAAGGTGATTCCAGTTTTGGGAAAAGCCCAAAGTCACAGGGCACCATATCTGGGCTGTAGGAAGGCAGAGTCACCTGGGTGATTTGATGTTTCACCAAAAACTCTGCACAAGACATGATGCATGAGCAGATGTGTTGTGATGATGAAGCCCCCAATCACCAGTTGCCCATAGCTGCAGCCATTTTCATCATATTGCATCTCTCACCCGATGAAGAACATTGAGGTAATACTCCACATCCATATCAATTGTTTGGCCTGCAGGGGTATACTTGTGATGGACAACACCTTCCTAATCAAAAAAAAAAACCAGTCAACATGGTCTTGATTTTGCTGCGACTTTGCCATGTCTTCTTCAGGCATGGAGAACCAGGCCATTTCCATTGGGAAGATTGGGCCTCTGTTTCCAGGTCATAGCCATACACCCACGATTCACCTCCAGTTATAACCTTCTTGAGGAAATCTAGTTCATTGGCAGTGGTTTGAATCAAGTCATTAGCAACTGTAGCATGATGTTCCTTCCGCAGAAGCCGCGAATGAATTTTGCCACGACACATTTCATGCCAAGATCCTGCATCAAAATCTCGAACACAGTAGTTTTTGGAATCCTCAGATCAGCTTCTACTTCTCGCACTGTAAGTCACCGATCTTTGTTGATTGCAGCCCGTACATGTTCAACGGTTTTCTGCTTGTTGCAGGCTTTCTGTTGCAGTGAAGTAGATCAATTTCAACAGATTCATGACCATCTTTGAAGCATTTGTGCCACACTTTTATTTGCGCTACTGTCATTGCATTGTTCCTGAAAGCCTTCTGAATCATCTGATTAGCTTCCAGGGAGGAATATTCAAGCTTCACACAAACTCTAATGCAGATTTGTTGCTCTACTTGCTCAGTCATTTTGAATGCGACAGCCACACAGTATACATGCTCACTCAATGGTGTCTACTGCCCCCACTGACTAGTAGTGAAGTCATCATTGTCCACACATACACATTCCAGTCCACTCTCCTTGGCCGCCAGGTTACATCGATGTCACACAAATTGTTCTCGTTATAGTAACAATGGCTGCTGGACTTTTCCTGGTCAGCACACTCTCTCTCTCTCTCTCTCTCTCTCTCTCTCACTCACACACACACACACACACACAAATATAAATGGTTAGGACACAATGGACAGTCCCCAAACTTTACTCAACATAACCTTTTCTTAAATTAGAGTTCAGTTTTGTTTTATTTCTAGAGATACACATAACACTAATACACTCATCCCAAAATTAAATTTTCTACTTGGAAGAAAAATGTTACTAACCTCCTTCATAAATGATTTGCCTATGCGCACCACTTTCGCAAATAAAATGGGATCGTGAGAAAGGTGAGGACCAAGGTAACAGAACATATTGAAGACATCTCTCCTCAAATCTTCAAAGCTCTCTGCTTGTTTTGGTGCTCTCTTATTTTGCAAAGCATTAACAGGTGAGCCTTTAGCACCTTTTGGAACACCAACCCTATAAAAAGAAGCAAAATTCACATGTATACCATATAATACCCCATTTTAACTTAACACAATCATATTAAAAATAAAACTTTTCTTGCTCATATTTGCTTTCTGTATTTCAATTGTGCCTAACTTTATTATAGCAGCTAATTTAACCAGTAAAAAAAAAAGATGAAAAGAATATTCATTTGAAAAACATCAGAGCTCAGAGGAGAATGTTTCAAATTAACTGCATAAGAAAAAGAAATCAGAGAAATGCAGATTCCAAGTAACATTTAACATACATCATATGAATTTGTTTTTAGATAAGCTCAGCCAGCATCAGGAAATTGGATATAGGAATGGGAAACAAGGAATGGACCTCAGAGATGCTGGGGATGAAACAGAAAGATAGCAATATAACAACACTGATTCAAGTCAATAAACAGTTCTCACGCTGGGTTCCACTACCTAGACTGAATATGAGGTAGTTCGGTGGAAGGGAAGGTGAGCAGCATAATGAAAGAGGGTTTCACACTAAAAAGGACAGCATACCCAGAGTTTTCACCTGCTGAGCAGGTGTCCCACTGTGGAGTCACAGGGGTCACTCTCTGAGAAGCCTTCATGGTCCACAGTCCAGGTGGCACTGGAAGACAGCAGCCAGCAGCTATGCATGAATCACAAGGCTGGGGCATTTGAGGCAGGCTCTGATCTGTGGTGCTGAAGCCAGAGCTGCTGCCAAGACTGCTCTTAGGTCTCCTGAAAGCCGGCTGAGCTAGAGGACTGATCAACACAGTAACTAGGGATGATGAAAGCGGGTGCAGTAGCAATTTCCAGAACAGCAGCCTATTTTCTGAGAGAGGTAAGGCAAGAAGAGAAGCAAGGTCCTCACTCAGAGCCACTCAACTGGGGACAGGAGAAAATTACGCTAAGTAAAAGTCTTAGGAATTTTCTGCCCCCAAAAGAGGAGGGGAAAGTCAAAAACAGAAGAATGGAGTCTTCACTCTCAAAGGAGCAAACCCAACCTAGATGTCTAACCTATAGTTTGTAGACTACACTGCAGCACACATTCTCCAATACCGGTCTAGACATTAGGAGACAAATCACAGATTAACACATATCAGACTGATATACTCTGAATAGTTCTTATCTTCTGATAAAACATGCTAAAATGTATGCATGGTTTGAAGAGAGAAGATAAATATGCAGATATTGTTGTAGTCCTAAACTATTTCTACCTCAATGATTAGTAAAGCATATATTAACATACCTTCTGTAGAGAGGCTCAATAGTTATATGAATGAGCTTGCAAATAGCAAGAGCTATTAGCTTATGTGAAGCAGCATAGTATGGAGGCATCTGATCCATAATGTTCTGTGCATGCTGCCAATCACCAATCTTTAATAAGGCTTCCAACAAACCAAGTTTTTGGTTGTCAGGTGGCTAAAAATGAACAATAACAGCAAAAATACTCAGAATACAAACACCAATAAATCTTAAAATTTTTTCATTTAAAAGAGAGCTAAACACACAGAATAATGTATATCAACAACAGCTGCCATTCATAGGAAATACAATGGTATATTCCTCAAAGTATAATCAAGTTTTTAGCTATTGAAAAAAACCAACAGGATTTGCTTTTACATTTAGCAGATGCAGCATGCCAGTTTACAGATTTGGGATTATATTGAGTTGTACTTAATGTTTTATTGGGCCACAGGGAACCAGAATTCATTCATCTTTGAGAATCCCTTTAGGACTTGAGAGACATTAATATACATAGTAAAAATATAGTCAATACATTTGTGATTTTATTTAGAATACATTTTGAAATTTATATTAAAAAAAAATGGCAGCCTCTTTTGGGAAGGCACCAATCAAGAAAAAGCAAAACCACCTTTGCAAGTTAGTATTCCAAAAACCATATTTCGCCAAAATCAAAATTAAGAAGTTATTCTTCTATAAGTTATTACAAGTTAAATTTCATAATTATAAATCAAGAAAACAATGTTAATTTTACTAGAATGAACTATATACCTTTTCTACTTTCTCCTCTTCTTTTTCCTTTTCTTTCTCTCGCTCATCAATTTTTTCAGAAGACAATACAACCATCGTAAGTTTTCTAACAATTTGCTTAGCTTCCACAATTTCTCGTTTATGTTCATCCATAATGCAATTATCAGCTGGAAGAAGCTAAAAATGGTTCATTAAAATTTCATAAAACAGCTAATACTATTTGCACATATAAAAAGCAAACACTATTTTCAATTGATAAAGCTGTACATAAGAAGTCTAGTCTATTCATGACCATGATTTCCCTTCTAAGTAAGTTTCTCTCTATTATGTTCTTAAAATCTGACACAGTTAAGTATCAATATTTTGTACACCCTTAAAACTTAGGTATTACAGTTTCGTGTCTCCTGTCAGAGGTCCTAAGTAAATATAATACTACAACAATGATGTTTACCATTTAATGTATTAGTTTACCCAAGAAAATATGTACCTGTTCCATTAAAAATATTATAGATTTCCCTTTTAAAGGCCAAACTCCCAATTAAATAAAGTACTGAATATGGACCCAATTTGGGATAGGTGAGCTACTGAATTACATAAAGAGATAAATTTGATTTCCCTAAATGAAAAATCTCAAGTAGAAAAACTATGAACTTGACATCTCACTTTTCATTTTCTAAATAGCTATTTGACTTAACTAACAAACTAGTTTCTAGTTTATTACAAAAGAGAAAGTAATATGTGTACTGTCGACCCTCCATTATGAAAAAGGATCAAGTAGCTCAAGTACAGCTATCTTGTATGAGTGGAAGATGGTTAATGTAGACATTTCATAAAATAACCCACACAAAGAAAAATATAGCCAATGAACCATTACATGGTAATTTCGGCTAGGCACTATAGTGAGTTATAGAAGAAATGTTCCTGCCTCTAGAAATGCAGGCTCGATTTCAGTAACTAAGTCCAAAGCAAAGTAATCAATCAGTAAACATAAACGGAAATATAGTGAAATATTAAACTACATATTGTAGACTTCATCCCATTAGTCAAAAAATGGGGGGTGGAAGAAAAGTCACTACAGACCGGTGCAAGGAGGTAAGCAAGGCCTTCTCCCATTCTTTATGCTCCCCACTGGCAATCAAACCCTTTTTTATTGCTTTACTTATCAGCCATAGGTCCTCATCTTTTACCTAGACTATTGTGATTGCCTCTAACATCTCCCATTACAATGGGTGAACTGTAAATTTCTTTAGCATTCTCTCAATTTCTAGTTTTGTGTATTTGAGAGTATTTTTAGGTGTATATAAAGTAACAACCATCACATCTTCCTAGTGAACACAACTTTATTATTATGGCCAAAATAGACCAAAAAGTCTATTTTGTCTAACAATAGTAATTTCCCTGGTATATTTCTCCCACCCTTTTACTTCAAACTTCCTTTGTTCTCTAGAAGTCTCATGCAATCAATAAAATGACTTTTAATCCTGTCTGAAAAATCATCATCACCTCAACAGGAACACTTAGTCTGCCTTCATTTATTGTTAAATTCAAGCATATCAGTAATAAATCAATCATCATTTTTGTATTTTCTACTTGTCCTGCCAGTCTGCACTATAATCTCATACCTATGTATTCAAATTCTCCTTTTTTTTCTGACCAATATTCCATGTTCTCAGTTTGTACTTCATTCCCCTACTTTAAATCTTGAATGGCTCCCTACTCCCAACAAGGAAAAAACCCAAACTCCTTACTATGGCACTTAAGGTCCTTCACAGTTTAGTTCCAACCTACTTCTCCATCCTCATCGCTCCTACATACTACCCCAGGCTCCAACCACTCTGAGCTTCCTGGTGTCCCCCTGAGGCGATAACGAGGTCCTTTCAAATCTCCTGCCTTTATGCTCAGTTAACTCTACCTACGAAGCTTCCCACCTTTTAAAAGCATGGCCAGCACCTACTGATCATGAAAATCCCAGTTTAACATAACTAGTTTGAAAAAGCCTCCCAAAATGCCCCCAGACAGAAAGGATCACTATCTAGTCTGAACACCCCCCACACATACACAGCACTATGTGACTATCTCCCATACAGTTCCTGTTACGTAATGCAAAATGTTTTCTCTCTTGGTAGACTATGACTGCTTCCAAGGTAGAGATCAAGTTTTATTCAACTCTGTAACCACAGTATATAATGATAGGCGAGGAAGTTAGAGAGTGATCTCAAAGGCAGTGAAGATGTCAGCTTTGGACAGGTTTGTTTTGAGTTCACAGATACCCTAATGCACAACCTCATAAAATAGGAAGTTCTATACTACAAACCTAGTTTTTTCAAACTGGCAGGCTAACCTGTTGCTACCTTAGAGGTCATCAATTATAATAACATACATACTCTTCTACATCCTGGATCCAGCAATAAAAGCACAATACTAGTCATTTATTACCCAGTAAACACACAAGGAAAGCCATTTTTTTAAAAATATGCGAAGACTTCCCCATGCATACTGAATGCCAAAAATTAACATTCTGGAGAGAAGAAAAAAAGTATCTAGGTAATCCCGTATTTCCTACAATTTGTGTAAAATAGAGAAGTCTAAACCACATTGGTTATAACTTGGCCCCTCTCCCACAACATGTGCCTTCATAACAATTAAGACTTTAACTTCATATCCAACCTTGAACTCTGTAATGGTGACAAAAGGTATTTGATTTCCATAGTTTGCAGAAGAATTAAAGTCATTCACTTTATAAACACAAAGTAATACTGCATTAGGGCTTCAAAAATTAAGACGTGAGAGCCTACGACCAACCTTGGAGCGCTAGATGGCACCCTACTCCTCTTCTCCACCCCTGGGACAGACAACCAAAGATTCTTAGCAGCCCACTTGACTTACATGTACATAGAGATCATCTAAATCAATCAGATTAACTTGTAGAAGCACTGCTGCAACTCTGTATAAAGATGAAGGAGTCTCTCCATTTGGTTCCTTGAAAAACAAAAGAAAAATTTCTATTTAGTGCATAAAGTACAATTAAAATCATATCCTTTATCACCAATACTTAAAAAAAATTAGATCAAATAACTCTTGCTCAACAATAATCTTCATTGCTCTTCCTGAGCATACATAGTATCTGAATTCAGGACAAAGATAATTATGTCAATGCCCCTTTTCACACTGAAACATCTGATGAACACAAAGGAGTTTTGAAAATGGACACATTTTACAATGCATGCTAATATTTGAATAAATCTAAAATTTAAACAGAATAGAGAGATTTTTATACTGTATAATATTTAGTTTGAATTTGTTTAAATGTGTTTTCTTACCTTGCCTTTTTCAAGTAGTCCTAAGTAGAAACACAGATAGACAAGACTGACAAACTTGCAAGTGCAGAACCATCAGTGTCTGCTTTATCCATACTCCCTATTCTTTTATTTCTTGGGTTTTGTGCTAAGAATGTGTGTGTCAGCTGATTTCCCTTTGAAACAGGTGTCTACACATATTACACATGTATAAACCGATAGATAGATAGAGGATAGATAGATAGATAATGGCCAATTCCAGGCCAATCTGTTGGACTCTCCAAGGAAACAGAAGGATCTTTGAATGCTATCAAAAAGACTTTTTCCCTAATTCTTAAACTACTTGGGGTCAGATGAATAGAAGAATGAAGTGAGAACTGGCAATTACTAAATGACCGAATGCAAATAAAAAGGAAACAGTGAAAATACATTATGTTTTGCTTCTACTAAACACTGAAAATGACATCTAAGTAAGGTTCCCCCTACAATTGTTGATAGGTATTCTGAACATATCATGCGACGCTAATCAAACTAATACATATCATATAAAAAAGGCACTGTTTCACTGTCATTTTTAAGACAGGTAAGTTTTCAACTTAACATTTAATTTTAAATGTTTAAAAAGGGTTATTTAGTAGCAAAACATTTCCCATAAAGACAAAAGATAACCAGGGTCTCAAAGCAAACCCACAAAAGCTAACTACCTGATTTGAATCCCCCATGAATACTTTCAACATTCCCACATCTCTGTTTAAATGAGTCACCACCAGAAGCCTGAACCACCGGGCCAAACGTAACCTCCCACACTCTGATCCTCATATTGCTCTGCACAATCCCTGTTCTGTAATACCCCACCTTTCTGCATTCTTGAAAATTTTCCACAGAATCCTCTGGAATTTATGATCCATTCTCAGCAAAACCTCTACCTCTCCTCTAACTGTTCCCTCCACCTTCATGCTCAAACAGCCTAGCACTCCCTAGAAACACCACACCCACTGTAACCCAGTCAAGTGTTGCCTGTTTTCCCCAGACCCCTACTACTACTATGCCCAGAGGTGGGGTACAAGTCATCTTTACTTTTTATACTTGTTTTCAGATTATTCTCCATCCACCCTCTCTAAAGCCCAACCAACTTTTAATTTCCTATCACTCTATCCCTCACAATTGTTGCTGTTTTCATTCCATGGTGGTCAAAGAATTTATTTTGTATTATTTCAATGTTTTAAATTCATTGAGATTTATTTCGTGGTCTCTAATAGGGCCTAACCTAGAGAATGTTCCATGTGCACTTGAGAAGAATATGTAATCTTATTATCGTTGGTCAGACTATTCTATGTTTGTTTAAGTCCAGTTGGTTTATAATGTTGTGTATGTGCTTTATTTGCTTATTGATCTTCTGTCTTGCTGTTCTGTTAATGAGTGGGGTATGGAAATGTCCAACAATTATTTAGTAAAACTGTTTATTTCTCCCTTCAACTCTGTTAACGTTTGCTTAACATATTTTGAGTCTCTGTTTGGTGCACATGTGTTTATAAATTTCTCATTTAAACAGTTTATGTAAGTATGCTTAGCATTTCTTGTAGGGCAGCTCTACTAGTGATGAATTCCCCCAGCTTCTGTTTAACTTGGAATGTTATAATCTCTCATTTTTGAAAAATAGTTTAACAGAGTTCTTGGTTAACAGTTCTATTCTTTCAGTACTTTATATATGACATCACACTGCCTTTCGAAGACAAATCAGCTGTAAATCTTTTTGAGAATCTCTTGTATGTAGGAGGTCACATCTGTTTCGCTGCTTTCAACACTAAGGGACTCATTTAAACAGATGTGGGAAATACATAAGCAGAGTTAAACGGCTGCTTTCTGTCCCTTCATCTTTCTCCCCTGCCTCTGGGACTCCATAATATACATACCGGTACACTCGATGGTGTCCTATAGGTCTCATAGGCTCTGTTCGTTTTTTTTCTTTTTTGCCCTTTCTGCTCCTCAGAATGGATAACCTCATTGACTTATCAAGTTGGCTGACTGTTTCTTCAGCCTTTTCAAATCTGCTCTTGCACCCCTCTAGTGAATTTTTCATTTCAGTTATTGTACTTTATTCCAGAATTTGTTTGGTTCCTTTTTTTTTAAAGATTTTATTTATTTATTTTCAGAGGGAGGGGAAGGGAGGGAGGAAGAGAAGGAGAGAACCAAACATCCATGTGGGAGAAACAACAATTGGCTGCCTTTCACATGCCCCCAACTGGGGACCTGGCCCGCAACCCAGCCAGTGCCCTGACAGGGAATCAAACTGGCAATCCTTTGGTTCACAGGCCAGTGCTCAATTGACTGAGCCACACCAGCCAGGGCTTTTTTTTTAAACAGGGTTCCTTTTTTAAAATTGTTTCTTTATTGATATTCTGTCTGATGAGACCATACTTTTCTGGTTTCCTTTAGGTCTTCTCATGGTTTCCTACAGATCATAAGCATGTTTAGGACTGCTGATTTAA
This sequence comes from Pteronotus mesoamericanus, assembly GCF_021234165.1. NCBI lineage: Eukaryota > Metazoa > Chordata > Mammalia > Chiroptera > Mormoopidae > Pteronotus > Pteronotus mesoamericanus. The sequence continues at coordinate 3,325,944 of NW_026555150.1, forward strand.
ATTATTGATCTTGTAAGTCCACTACTTGGGCTTCCTCAGGGACAGTTTCTATTATTTTTTTCTTGTGAATGAGCCATAATTTGTTTGTTTACACACCTCATTATTTCTTGTTAAAAACTGGACATTTGAATATTATGCAGCAACCTGGAAAATCAGATTCTCTACCTGCTCTGGGGCTTACTGATGTTGCTTACTGTGGGTTATTGTTTGCTTGTTTAGTGACTTTTCTAAACTCACTTTCTAAAGTCTGTATTATTGTCACATATGGCCACTGAATCTGCGTTCTATTAGCTTAGTAATCAGCTAGTGTCTTCAGTTTTCCTAAAGGCCAGAGCCCTGGCCCCCACACTCCCCCCAATAAAGAAAAAAAGAGAGAAAAGGAAAAAGAAAAAAATACCCTCCCACTCTTTGCACATTGGCTGTTAGGGCACTCTTCTACACCTGGCCAGGCCATTTATAACTCTGCCTTAGTCTTCACGTCCTGCTTGTTACAGAGCCTGAAGGCCAGAGGAAAAAAAGCTTAGGGTCTTCTCAGCCCTTTTCTGAGCATGCATATAGTTCTAGGCATGTACATGGCCTTTTTTCCCTATTACCTAGTATATTCACCTGCTTCTTAAAAGCCATTATCCCCCCCCTACCCTGTTCCCCCACATAGCTTCTTATTAAACTTCTTCCTTTCCAAGCTTTCAGTCTCCCTATTGCTTGTCCAACTGTTGTTTCTTGCTCCAGGCTGCTAAAGCCAAAATGCTTTGAGCAAAAGCCACCCTGGCGATGCTTCTAGTCAGGCAAAACAAAGACAGGCCCTTGCCCCAGTCATTCATGAAACAGCCAGAAAGGTCAAAGCCCACAGTCCTCTGAAAGCAATTCTTTGCATCCTCTGGCATTATCGATCTTCATTAGGAGTGTTGGCTTCTATCTTCACAGCCAATCATCTATCTGAGTGTGAAACATAGTAGTCAGGCAATTTAAAATGTGACAGCACTCTCTTATCCCAAAGCAGTAGCTCTTTCTTCACCAAGGCTTTCCTTAGTTGTTCTAAGTTTTTTATTAAATTCCAGAGTCCTACAAAAGTTGATTGACAGTTTTGCCAGCTCCTTGGTTACTTTTATGGAGGGACCAACCTCTGGAGTTCTCCACTCTGCCATTTTCAGCAGTACCACATTATTGCCATCTATGGACCCTTGCATCACTGCCCTTCCTTCAGCACTGCCCCTCTGATTCACTGTCGCTCTCTCCGACTCTATTCCTCTCCTAATTTTTGGAGATTTTCATATACATGTAAATGATAGTTCCATCTTGCTGGTCTCTTGGTTCCTTGAATTTCGCTTCCCAAAATCTTCTCCTCTACCCATCTCGGCCATTCCCTCCATATCCTAAACTTTAATATTACCAATAGCTACAACTCCTGCAAAATGCCAACTTCAAGTATCTACCCTCAAGTGGATCCTTAATGCTGACGACCATTCATACTCTATTTCCATTGTCCATACTCTCTATACTCTCTCACTCTCCTACACAACTATTTCCTACCTTCTCTTCTAACCTCCAATACCTCCTCTCTTATTCTCTCTCTCAGCTGATGGCCTTGCTTTCTATTTCAATGAGAAAACTGGAGCAATCAATAGGACTTCTATAAACTCTCACCATCATATCTACCCACCTACCAACAACTATACCTACATATGCTGCCTTTCCACTTGCTATCATAAATGAATTCCCTGTTTCTATTTAAATCAATCCATCTGCTTATGCCATAAACTCCATTCTCCTTCCTACTCAAGAACACTACTCCAATCATTCTTTCCTCTCTCCTACATCACCAGTTTCCCTTTCTACTCAGTCATTCCAATTAGCATACAAATGTATTTCTCTCCTCCATCTTTTAAAAAAATCCCACTTGAGTTCATTTGCCCTATGAACTATCACCCCATTTGTCTGTGTCTCTCAAGCAACTCCTTTATAGAGTTGTCTATTCTCACTATCTCCAATTTCCCACTCCCCATTCTCTCTTAACACCACCCCAACGCTACCATAATGACTAGTTTTGACCTCCCTGCTGATAAACCCAATGATTAACTTTTAGTCCTCATCTTAACCTATCAGAGGCATTTAACAGAGTTGATCATTCCTTCTTCCATTTAGCCTCCAAAACTCCATGTTCTCTTTGCTTTCCTCTTACCTCCTATATTCCTCCCATCCTCCCAGGCCCTTTAACATTTAATTACCACAAGAATCAGCCCTTGGACCACCTCTCTAATCTCTGTATAGCCAACCCTGATGATTTCATCCAGTATCACAACTTTAAATATCATCTCCACATTTTTGACACCCACGTTTCTATTCTAGCCCAGCCCTTTCTCTGCAACACCAGGTCCATACATCCACTAATTTACTCAGCACCTCCACTGGGAGATCTAACAGACATCTCAAACTCAACACGGCCAAAACTTAATCCTACCGACAACACTCCAGATCCATTTCGCCTGAAAGTTGTCCTATCTCAGTTGATGATAACACCATCTTTGTAGCTGCTGAATCCAAAAAAAAAAAGTCCTTAACTCTATTCTCTCATATTCTGTACCTAATCCATCTAAACACTATTGGCTCTACCTTAAAAATATATTTAGAATCTCATCAATTTCCACTGTTATCATAACCATATCAATTCTTTAAAAACCTAAGTCAAAATACAAATACACACTATTTCTTTTTGTCTCTTGTCTCTCTCACACCCACACCACTCGTGTCACCCCAAGAGATGGCTACTGAAGAAACTCCTCACTTTAACAGCTAGTAATTAATAGGAAAAAAAATTAAAGCATTTGTCCTGCCTTTCCAGTAGAAACTGTATTTCAGGGTAACCAAACCACCAGGCTGATAAGGGACAACTGTTCTTCATAGAAGAATGACACCTAATAAATGTAGAAGGCATGATAAAATTAGTAAATCAAGAATTTGAAACCTTAAAGAAATAACTGACTCAGGAAATGATCATCCCTGTATTCTACACCTCGTAATGTAAGGTTGATGGAAAAAAAGAGTGTTCACATGGTGCCAAAGTATCAACGTGCAGGTAACCTGCTATTGACAAGGGAGGAAATATCACTGTATAATGGAGTAATGAGACTGTCATCAACTTACTGGAACATTAAAAATCAGACAGATATTGGGTGTTATACAACATAAAACATAACGCACAACACATGGAGTATTTTTGCCATTAAATATTTTACCCAAACATAAGTCAGATCAAGCCTTTAGACCTAACTCCAAGTATATAAGAAAAACAGGGAACAAAAAACAAATTAAACCCACCATGAAAAATTAGAGAAATTCAAACGGTGGAGTGTTCTATGGGAATGGTTTCCTAAACAAGTTGATGCCATTAAAGAAAGGGGAGATACTATTCTAAATTACATAATCCTAACAATCAAATAGAATGTATGGTGTTTGATCAGATCATTTGACCAAACAGTTGTAAAATGCACTGGAAGGGGGGCAATTTGGGAAATATGGATACTGTGTTTATTATATGATAGCAATCTAGGTAGGTATGAAATTGGTCTCATGGTTAAATAGAAAAATGTCCTTTTAAAAAGTACAAACTAACATATTTAGGCATAAACATTCATGATAACTAATATAAATTAGTATTTCTAAGAAAGCATACCACCATGTTAATAAACTTACTTCTAGGTGATGTGGTTATGGGTATATATTATATTATATACTCTCTCCTATATGTTTGAAAATGTTCATAATGAAGTGAAAAAGTAAAAAGAAACACAGTGAACAAACTAAGTCAGATCACATCACTCTCCTACTCAGAATCCTCCACAGGTTTCACCCAGCATCAAAGTCAAGAACTTTGCACTAGCTGTGTGTGATCTCGTCTCTCATCTTTGACCTCGTTTCCTACTGCTCTCCCATTCAATCACTCTGATCCAGCCACACTGGTCTCCTTGCTGTCCGTGTACACATCAGCATGCTTATACCTTATGGCCTTGCTTTGCTTTAGCTAGTCTCTTTGCCTTAAGATTCTTCTCCAGATATCTGTACAGTTTACATCCTCACATCCTCCATTTCTTTGCTGAAATCTCATCTTTTCTATGAGGTCTATTCTCACTATTCTGTTTAAAATTGAAACCTGCAACTCCAGTGCTCCCAATCTTCCTTCTCCTGCTCTCTATTTTATTTTTTGCCCCATCTCACTGATAAACTTGTAACATACCGTATAATTTACTTTGAATGTTAGTTTAGCATCATAAAGGCAAGAATTTCTACTTGTTTCCAGATGTAGCCCCAGCACCCAGAACATTACCTAGCATGTCAAAGGTGCCCAATCAATATTTCTTAAGTGAATGAATTTGGTTTATAAGAGCACCTACTCATGCTACCACTGTTATTATTACTACTATTGTATTTTGACTCCACAAATCAAGGAGCTACCATATGGATGAGAGTCATCATCTCCTTCCTCTTTCCTATGGCAAGACAACTCCAACCAAGTGTGTCTTCTGATACCCTCATGCCCTAGTACTCCATTCTGCCTGACCTTTGTGCTGCCCCTCATACGGCCCCAAAACCCTGTATCACAGCAATCCCTGTTAGGGGGTTCAACCAGATATGTCCGCCCAGTTTTCAAAAATGATCGTATGCTCTGAAACTGCTTACATCCCTTACCACCATTCCAAGTAAAAGCATCCAGGATAGCTGATCACAGGTTGAAACTAGAATAAAATCACTCTCACTGACTTCATAGAAGAAATAATTAGCTTTGCCTAGAAGTCCTAGCATTATGGGCAGGGAGGGGGAAACACAGCCTGGTAACCGAAGTAAGTTCTAATTGGTGAAAATGTGGGTGGCAGGCTGGAGTGAACATTATCAAACAGTGATGAAAAAAGGGGAGGGTGGAATAAGGCAAGGAACTAACATACACGGTGACCAAACATGCCTGGGAGCCAATTCCCAAGGTTATGTACTCTAAGCGGTTCCTGATTTTGGTGGCTTTCTTTACTTTACCTCCCAGACCACAAATTACCTAAAAATCTCTGACATTTCTTCCACTGGCCTTAGTGGTCCTTAAGACTGCAGATTCTCACAACAACTGGATAGCTCAGGTAACAGAAAAAAGGCAATGGTGTTACATAAAGCAATATGAGGGTTACTCTTTCCAATAATAGATTAATTCGAAATCAAATGTTTCTTGGTTGAGTATCTCTTATACAGGGTCCGGCACAAATAGCACCCCTTTTTTTAAATTACAAAATCTTTTATTAGAAAATCGTAAGCATGTAATTCTGTAACATAATAACACACTCAAGCACGCCATATGACATTTTAGGTGAAATGTTCAAATGAAAATGATAAATTGTTACACTCACATTATTACCCTACCAACCACACTCAAGCAGGCCTTACTTCTGCCAGACCCTGTATTATAAAAAGGCTCATTATCTATTAAAAAAGGATTATTCCAACACTGTCAACCCCCAGGGAAATTTTAATTCAGCTCAAAAAGTGTTATTATTATAAGGATTATTTTCATATAAAAATTTTAATTCTAAAACTCATATTCAACTAACAATACTTGATGTTATGCAGTAGGTCATCATTACTCTACCATGCTATGCGCTGAAACCTACAGTCTCCAAAGCCCTAACCTATATTCTAATTAATCATGCCCAAGTTAAATTCAATTACCCTATCACTTTAGCAGTTAGCTTCATGTTCTCAAAGCCAAAGCTATCATGGTGACTCTTAAAATATTATGAAATACTTCACCTTCTTCCCTGTACTGAGAGTGGACTCCCTGGCTTCCGGTAGGAACTGGAACAGCTGCCATCACTAATTTTTGAACAAAGGTGAAATACTCTTGCCCAAAAACTCTAGCATGTGTCTTGTTTGATATCAAAAAACTATATGCTTTCAACTTCTGATCTGATTTCTATTCTGGAGCATCCCAGATTGTGAAAAATAAAAGATAAGCAGAGGTAGTAGGTGGTATATCATTTGAGAATCCTAAAAGAAATTGTCTTACTATCTATTCTGAACTTGAGCTCCAGAGGACAGGAATAGACACGCTTTACCAGAGAATCTACATTGCCTAAACTCCTAGCAAAGCAACAGTATATCATAAACATTCAATAATGAGTATTTCTTGATTAGTTGAATAACCCAAGCAAACTAACAAATGAAGAAAGGCTTTACCAAAAGGATAACGGAGGCCTTATTACCTTAAAATCTTCCATGCTATCAAGAGATAAGACCACTCATTTACAATTAGAGAGCATTTACTATAGACTAAATAGTAAATTAATCCAGAGAAATTAGTAAAACATAGACCCTGCCTAAATGACCCATAATCTGGCAAAAGAGATAGACATAGTTTATTCTAATATAACCTGATAAGTGTTTAGAAGTCTGTGTCAAGTTTTACGAAAATAAGAGATCTTATTTTCTTATTTGGTGACTAATTCTGCATGGGGGAAATATCAGTCAAGACTTTATAGAGCAAGTAGCACTTGATCTTAAAGAATAAATAGAGGTTCATAAGATTAAAAAAAGACAGGTGAGAGGGTTATATAAGAACAGCTTTCTAGTTATAAGGAACTGCATGTAAACAAAAGTCTACAAGGTCTGTCCAGAAGGTATCCAGCCATGTAAGATGAAAAACAGAGACATTTATTGAAGATTCAATATACAAGAAACATTGCACATACAACAATGCAGCCTCAGTCCCCTTCAAAATAGGCACCTTGGGACCTCACAAGTTCTCCCAATCAGCTGCCCTGTCGTATTTTCCTGATTTTCATTTATGCTCTGAAATCTCTTCCCTTTCAAAGGTGATTTTACTTTTGGGAAAAGCCAAAAGTTGCAGGGCACCAGATCTGGGCTGCAGGGAGGCTGAAGCCACCTGGGTGATTTGATGTTTCACCAAAAAACTCTGCACAAGATGCGATGCATGCACGGGTGAATTACTGTAATGAAGCTGCCAATCACCAGTTGCCCTGAGCTGTGGCCGTCTGAAACATCCAAATAGTTTCCGCAGAGAAATGTTCAAGCTTAATGCAAAATTTGGTGCAGATTCGTTGCTCTACTCAGTCAGTCATTTTGAATGTGAAGGCCACACAGTACACATGCTCACTCTGTGGAACAGCTACCATCCCCACTGACTAATATAGTGAAGTCATCACTGTTCACACATACACATTCCAGTCCTCTCTCCTTGGCTGCCAGGTTACATCAATGTCACGCAAATCGTTCTCTTTATATTAACAATGGCTGGGCATTTTCTGGAGAGACCTCATATAGATAGCAATGTCTGTACCTAAGTTCAGGAAATAGCTAGTAATTTAATATGGCTAGAATATCAGGTTTGAAGGGGGAAAACACTAAAGTTGAGGCTGGAAGAATGGGGCTACTTTGTGAACAGCCATTTCTGACATGTTTAGAAGTTTCAATTTAATCCTATAGGCAAAGCAGTGTGTCAATTAGATCTCTTTTAGAATGCAAGAGCAGTAATAACATGAAAAATGGATTCAAAGAGAAATAAACAGAGACAAAGATTTACTACATAACTATTGTAGTGGTTTAAGTGAAAATTATTCAATGGTCATTGTCTATACAATAAAATTCTAATTCAACACAGTGTTCAAGGCAGTTGACAATAAAAAGTGCACCTACATTTCCAACTTCATTTCCTGTCCCTTTATCCCACATCTTTACAATTCAGCCACATCTGACTATATATACCATTTCTTCAATCTCTTATGTACATTCATACCGTCACATCTTCATTTAGACACTATTTGTTACTTCTGCACAGACAACTCTCAACTAACAAGTACTCATCCTTAAAGGTCCAGGTTTTTTAAAGTTTATATCTTAAAATATTCCCTGATTCCAACTCTCCCAAGGCAAAAAATTTATTATGCTTTCCTCTAGGCTTTCACATCACATCATTCATATTACTAATACAGTACTTATTACAGCTCATCCTTAGCTATCCACTTACCTATTTCCTCTGCTAGAATGGCTTGGCTGAAATCAATCATTTACAAATAAAATTCAAATTAAATTATACATATTAGATCATGAAATTAACCTATAGATAAATACACATACACACATACACATTTTTATTTTACCTGGTAAAACTTGAATTTGAACCCAAGAATATGACACAGTGTTTGCGGTTCACACATACTCATGTAAGATTCTAATAAAGATATAAAGAAGTCATCATGTTCCGGCCTGCATTCAAACACTTCTAAAATGACATCCAAAACTCTATTGGGATCCAGATTAAAGCATCCTGCAACAGATGAGATATAAAAAATGCAAAATGATTTTATACATCATTTCTAGTAAAGTCATTAACATTCAGGGACAATTTATATAATAAAAGTATTTTTAAAAACAACTTCTTTTACAAGTTTGCTTCCCCCGCCCCAGAGGGAAATCTTTATAATTTTTAAGTTCATCAAGTCCATGTCCCATATGTTACAGATGAGAAATGTGACTTGCCTAGTATTCCAAAATGGGTTAATAACAGGGCTGGGCTGGTTCCCAAAACCTGTGACACTAAATTAAGTAGACTTTCTTCTGTGGTACACTGTCTCATCAGTTCTTCACTACTCAGGCCAGCGAAAGAGAGCCACATTTTTTAACTCTTAGCAAAGTATGAAAATCAAACAACGCATTTTTTACAAATTAGGCAACTAAAGGTTTGTTTTAATGTTGTATGCAGAAGTTATTTGCAATGTTGATAAAAAATTCATGAAAGTAGACCATGATTTTGAGAATAACTTTGTAGTTTATCTTATATACACAACAAAGCTCACTGTATCACTGATTATGTTTATGGGTTTTGGTAGCATTCTAAAGGAAAAACAGGTATACTGCTGATAACAAGAGTTGAGAGAGCATCAAGGAGTTGGAGACATAAAAAAGGAGCGTAGATAAAACAAGCAAAGAAATAAAAGAATAGATGATATACATAGAGGAGAAGAAAGGGAAGAAGCACTGAATAGGTGCTAATGGCCACTTATCCTTACTAATCTCCAATGGTAAGCTAAAAAGGGCCCCCGCAGACAGGGACTTAACAAACGACCCTGTCAGTCACCCTCCTCTTAATATGTATATAACCTCTGTTTGCATTTAGCCTCAGCTGTTACCATAATTAAACTGTAATGCAAGCACATCATTTATGCATTTAATTTATGAGAATGGAACTATTTACACACAGCCAATAAGAAAAATAATCTTAGGTGATGTAGGCCATTCCACCCACACCATTCCTCTCAATAAAATGTATTCTTATGATCCAAAGTGAGCATGAGCTATCACTCTGCTGCTCCCTCAATTTATATCAGTTCCTACATGCCATAAGCATCAAGTTAAATGACATTCTAGTACTTTAAATTACATATTTTTCATTAGACAAAGCCCCTCAATGCAAGCTAACCACTTCATTGGGGCAAGCAAATAAACAATAATTTCTTCTAATGCTGGAGGAAAAAAGAACAAGTGTATTGAAATTAGGGAGAGATTTAGGTCTAAACACTGTATCTTATGGATAACTTAGGGGATTTTTTAAAGAAAATTCTTACATACTCTATTTTACATGAAGAAATTTCAAGACTTCTATTAACTCTACACTTTACACTTAATTATATTAAATGCTATAAAACTAACGTCCAATTAATCATACAGTAAGTCCTCATTTAATGTCATCAATATTTTACAGCTTTAAGCAAAATGACATATAACAAAATCAATTTTACCACAGGTTAATTGATATAAACAAGCATTAAGTTCCTAAAGCATCTCATCAACATTATAATAATGAAACTATGTTGAAGGAAACCTTGTTATTTATTCGAGGACCTGCTGTATCATAGCACTCACCTAGAAAATTGAACTCAACAAATAAAAGCATTTCTTTCTTCTTTTAATAAAATTCAAAGTTAAGAACACATTTCTTCCATTTCTCATAATAAGAAAAAGAAGGGCTAGTGAGGGATCATTTCTTACTGAAAAGAGCTCCACATTTTCATAAATTCACCAGAGTTGTTCACCTAAAGCTTTGCAAAGAAAACTTCTAAACATTTTGCCTCTCCCTATTAATGTAAGTGTCTCCAAAATTTAGCAATTGGAAATTTTAAACATCGCTGGTGTAAATATAAAATGTAAAATGGAACAACTACTCTGTAAAACTGGCGGTTTCCTTAAAGTTAAACCTATACCTACCATATGGCCCAGTCATTTCATTCCTAAGTATTTCCCCAAGAGAAATAAATGTCTATGTCAACACAAAGACTTCTTCACAAATATTCATAGATTTTTAATAGGATACTCTCAAATACCCATCAACATATAAATGAACTAACAAACTACATTACAATATAATTGTAGTGTAGGCAAGGAACTGCTATTCAGCAGTAACAAGGTTAAGAACTATTAATAAAAGCAAAGAATATCTGGTCAACATGGTGGCAGAGGTAAACATGGCTTGCCTCCTTGCACAGCCACATCAAAATTACAACTAAATTATAGAACCACCATCACTCAAAACCGTCAGAAATCAAGTTGAACGGAAGTCTGACAACTACATCAGTAGAATTAAAGAAACCACATCCATCCACACTGGTAGGAGGGGCAGAGAAGCAGAACAGGCTGGTCTCACATCCACATGTGGTGGATAAATATTTGGGACGGATATCTTGGGAGTGAGGAGTCCCAGCCTCACACCAGACTCCCCAGCCCATGGTTCCAGTGACAGGAAGGTAAGTCCCCACAACTTCTGGCTACAAAAAAAACAACAGGGATTGAGTCTAGAAGAAACTTCTAGAGTCCCAAGCAGTTTCTCTTAAAAGAACCTATACACAGACTACTTACTCAGATTCACTCCCTCTGATCTCCAGCACTGGGGTAGCAGCTTGAAAGGTACCAGTGGCACGGAGAGGAACTAAAGTGTTTGGCATCGAGGCCAGAGCTGGGGAACAGCTTTCTCGAGAGACAGAAAGGTAGACAGAAGCCACTGTCCCTTTACTCAGCCCTCCCCCCACACAGCCACAGAGCTCAAGGCAGTTGCCACATCTGAGACTCCATCAACCTAACAGTTTGTCCTTGGAGATCCCCAGAGACAAACTGTTGTCCCATCCAAAATTGTGGGCCCACCCAAGCTGTTCAAATAGACTTTTCCATACAATGGCTGCTGTTGACACATGCTTCACAACTTCCTAAATCCTCTCAAATAGTAACAGCCAGCCTTAGGGAGCCCCCAGCCCCCATACCTCTTCCTAAGTAGCCCCAGGCCAGGCACTAGCAGCAGCCAGCCTAGATTCACAGCTTGCTTTTGTCTGGGAATCTCCAAGCCCAGCAAAAGTAACAGACATCTCAGATTGCTTTAAAGCTCAGGCACAGTCCCCTGGACAAAACGCAGGTGGGGACTGACCTAGGTCTGCACCACCCAGGAAACCCCAGGGCCAATGCATCCACTGGACGGCTACAGACCATGTCAGAGCACCACCATCTGCCCTGGCACAGTTAATCCTCCATGGGGGCAGAGGTTGGTGGTCAGTGATCACAGCCAGTCCTTGCAGCTGACTGGCCTGGGTAAATCCCTCCCACTGACCTGCCAACAGCAACCAAGACCCAACTACAAGAGGAGGGTGTACTCAGCCCACACAGAGGGTGCACCTTGTGTACCCAGCTTGGGTGATAAGGAAGGCTGTGCCAATAGACTCTACAGGACACCTACTACATTAGGCCACAATACCAAGGCACAGAGTCACTCATACATAGAAACAAACACAGGGAGGCTGTCAAAATGAGGAGACAAAGAAACATGGCCCAAATGAAAGAACAAATCAAAACTCCAGAAAAAGAGCTAAACAAAATGGAGATAAGCAACCTATCAGAGGCAGAGTTCAAAACACTGGTTATGAGGATACTCAAGGTACTTAGCGAGGACCTCAGCAGCATAAAAGAGATCCAGTCAGAAACAAAGGATACACTAACTGAAATAAAGAATAATTTACACGGAATCAACAGTAGCGTGGGTGAAGCCGAGAATAAAATCAATGATTTGGAACATAAGGAAGCAGAAAACAACCAATCAGAACAACTTAAAAAGAATACAAAAAAACCAGGAGAATTTAAGCAGCCTCGGGGACAACTTCAAGAGGTCCAATATTTGCATCATAGGGGTGCCAGAAGGAGAAAAGAGCGAGCAAGAAATTGGAAATCTATTTGAAAAAATAAGGAAAGACGACTCCCCTAATTTGGTGAAGGAAATAGACCATGCAAGTCTAGGAAGCAAAGAGTCCCAAACAAGATGAAGGCAAAGAGGCCCACTCCAAGACACATAAGATACGAAAGGTTAAAGATAAAGAGAGAATTTTATGAGCAGCAAGAGAAAAGAAGTTAATTGCTTACAGGGGAGTTCCCATAAGACTGTCAGCTGATTTCTCAAAAGAAACTTTGCAGACTAGAAGGGATTGGCAAGAATATTCAAAGTCATGAAAAGAAGGGACCTACAGCCAAGATTGCTCTACCCAGCAAAGATATCATTTAGAATGGAAGAGCAGATAAAGAGCTTCCCAGACAAGAAAAAACTGAAGGAGTTCATCATCACCAAACCATTATTATATGAAATGTTAAAGGGACTTATTTAAGAAAAAAAAAGATCAAAACTATGAACAATGAAATGGCAATAAATGCATATCTATCAACAATTGAATCTAAAAAACAAACTAAGCAAACAAGAACAGAGACAGAATCATGGATATGGAGAGTGTTTTGATGGTTGCCAGATGGAAAGGGGTGTGGGGGGAAGAATGAAAAGGTGAGGGGATTAAGAAGTATAAATAGGTAGTTAGAGAAGAGCCATGGCGATGTAAAGTACAGTACAGGAAATGGAGTAGCCAAAGAACTTATACACATGACCCATGGACGTGAATGATGGTGTGGGGTTTGCCTGAGGGAGTGGGGGGTACTGGGTGGAGAGAGACAAAGGGGCAAAAATTGGGACCACTGTCATAGCATAAACGATAAAGTAATTTAAACAATAAAAAATTTTTAATTTAAAAAACTTAATTCAAAAAATAATACCAGCAACAACATGATCACCAAAATATTTATGCTGAAATAAGCAACACAACAAAAGAACTCACTATATGATTCCATTTATAAAAGAACTCTAGAAAATAGAAACTAATCTATAGTGACAGAAAGCAGATCAGTGGGTTCCTGGACAGGGGGATTGAGGAGAAATGAAACATAAAGAGGCAAGAAGAGACTGGGGAGAGGGGTGATAGAAAGGCACATTATTTAGACTGCAGTGATGTTTTCACATATGTATATACATATGTTAGGACTTTAACTGTACACTTTAAATATGCACAGTTTATTTTATGTCAGTTATGCCTGAATAAAGCTGAAAAATGTCTCCAAACTGCTGTAAAATTGACAATAGATTGTGAAAGTATGATCTTTCAAATTCTCCAACCTTATAACTGCACCCACATTTATTAAATATAAAAATTCAATCACTGAATAAAATGAATAATACTCTATTGTAGCAGAGAGGACAAAGATACATTGAATATAATTTTGAAAAAATGGCCAACTTATAATTACCCATTAAGTTACATATACAAAACTTGTGAATAAGGTCTAAGAACAGTAACATGGTACATGGTAATTTAAGTGTTTCATTCACATTACTTTAAAGTTTCTACTTTCAATGCGCTACATGTGAACCACTGACATTCTGTTTTATTTAACAGTAGCACTCTATCAAGGCTATTCTATCAGTGATCTGTACTATCAACTTAACTACCAATTTCTTTCCAGGTGCAATTTAAGGCAGGAATCTAGAAGAAGTATATGTTTCTAATTATGATAGATATTGACCTTTGCATCTTCCACTGGCTTAAGAATTTTCTATTAAATGTCCAATGTGCCGTAAGTTACTCCAATCAATTAAAATCACCTTTGCTACATAAGATGGAAAAAGTTGCCAAACTAAGATTTAGGAAATAATCTAAACCTAAAAATTTGCTAAGCAACAGTTAAACTATTTCAAATACAATGATACTCTAGAAACAAACAGTAAGCTTGAAGTGTCCAAAATATTTTTTTCTAACAGCAGCGGTGGTAGAACATAGGCACTTTTGTGCTTAAGCATCTTAAAAAGGCTTTTGTCCAGTTCAAGCACCAACAGTCATGTGATCTTGAGAGAAATCATAAGCCTAGCTCCATAGCTCTATCACCAGCCAGCTACATTAAGGAATACACACACAAAGCCTTTACGTCTTTGAGGAACAAATAGGGAACCATATTAGAAGGGAACAAATGTAAAAATAAGGAAATGGCAGGCCTGTAATGCCATGGATTCACTCTTTCACTTAAACATTAAATAACTATCCATGTGTGCCAGGTGCTTGTGGCATGTAGATTAAGAAAATGCCTTCTCTACCCTTGAGGAGAATTCACACCTTTTGGATGATACATCTTTGAAGAAAAATGCATTGAAAAGTAAATGAAGTTTCCCCAAAGATGCCAAGATGGCCAGTATATTAGAGTGATTGCAACTACAGGAAAAAGGTATGATTAAACTAACAATGGCTGTTTGAGGAACAGGCCAAACTGAGATTCTTAACAGAAAAAGACGACCAAGGTAATATTGTAAACATGACTGGACAAGATGTCTGTCCTGTACATTTCAGACAAAAAAACAAAACAAAATCTTTAATCAACATGTTCCTGACAGAATGGACCTTATAAGACAAATCATGTTTTAAATAATCATGTTTTGATATGATCTGGCATCTAGAATTACTTTAGAAATAGGATATGCTATGGTCTGAATGTTTGTGCCCTGCCCCAAGAATTCATATTTTGAAATTCTAATACCCAATGTGATACTACAAAGGGGGGGCCTTGTGAGGTGATTAGGTCATGAAAACAGAGCTCTCATGAATGAGATTAATGCCCTTAGAAAACAATTTCCTTCACCCTTCCATCATGTGAGGATATGGGAAGAAACCACCAGCCTACAACTAAGGCTCTTCACCAGATTTTAACCATGCTATCACCGTGATCTTGGACTTCCAGCCTCCAGAACTATAAAAAATACATTTCTGTTGTTTATAAACCACCCGGTCTCTGGTATTTTGTTAGAGCAGTCAAATGAACTAAAACAGGCTAGCAAAAACTTATGCTAGTCTATTTCTAAGAAATAGTACTTGCAAAAAAAACTGCACATCTCAAGGCAAGAACTACCAAAGAAAAAAGATGCAAAGAAAGGCACCTAACAAAATAAAAATACAACTGTAAAAAACAACTATGCTTAAGAACACCAAGTGCTGTCATTGTTTTCCATAGTAGACAATAATGACTTCTTCATATCTAGTATGTAGTAAGTAAGTTTTCAATAAATCAAAAACTTAAGTAAAGGAGACATGCAAGTGGCAGTCAAAGGGACAGGAGAGAACCAACACAATAAGATGCTTCTAGGCTGAATGAACCTTACAACCAAACTGGTCCAAAGAAAAAATACTAAGTGCACTCAAGGTAATTGAGACAAAGAGGTTACATGTCCCATAACCTGTACAAGAACAAAATCATTTGGCTTGGGGTTTTATTTTATTGTAATTTTTCTCTGGTCGCTTAACAAGCAACCAAGAGTACATGTGAGACTGAAGGGGCAGACTCTCGCCCTATACTTCCCCATACCCAGTCAAATCTACAACCTTAGACAACAGGTAACAAATGAAGGTCCTGGGGGGTTTGATGAAGTGGTCTCTGATTCTAGGTAAGAAGTGTTAAGAGTCTATTCCAAAAACATCCTGGGCCACTAAACGCAAAACAAGGAAGAACTATTTTCACTCCAAAACTAAGCTCAACTAAGTAAGGATCCAAGATGGTGGAGGACTAAGTGGAAGCTACACTAACTTCCTCCAAGGAATTTAAATTACAACTTAGTATTTAACAACTCTACAATTTAAATTACAACTAAATTGTAGAGAAATCATCCAGAATAACCAACTGAACACTAGCTGGAGAGAAGTCTTATAACCAAGGACAGACAGAAGAAACCACTTCACCACAACAACACTGGTAGGGAGTGGGGAGGAGGCACAGGAGGGCTGGCTGAGATCCCAGGGGTGACAGCTGAAAATCCAGAGGGATATTTCATTAGCCATGGGGTTCCCCCTGAGAAGTGTAGGGTCTATACCCCAAGCTGGTCTCCCCAGCCTACAGCACAAGAGCTGGAAAGGAACACAGATAATATCCAGTGAGAAGCAGCAGGGTTTCTGTTGCTCAGGGAGAGACACCTGGAGATGCAGAGAGCCTCTTACAGGGCCAAAGACATAATTTCATTTGCAGCCAATTACCCTTGGCTCCAGCAGAGGGAGGACAGAGTGGACTAGGGACACCTGAGGAGAGACTGACGTTGGTGGCTCTGGGGAGAGAACTGAAGGAACCACCACCAGGATGCCGGTGCTGAGTCATTCCCCATGCTGCAGAAGCCATCTTTCTCAGACAGAGAACTCTGCTCAAGTGGCATCAGCCTGAGGGGAAGCAATAGCCCCTCTGGCAGGAATTAATCTGCCCCATGCTGTGGTGCTTAAGCCAAGCCAGGCTGCTAATCACAGACTGATTAAATTAACAGCTGAGTCGTTTGGCGGGTGATTAGTTTAACAGCTAAAGTGGAAAATACAGAGAAGCAGCCAAAATGGGAAGACAAAGAAAACAGACCCCAACTTAAAGAACAAGAAGATTCTCCAGAAAAACAGATGAAATGAAGGCAAGCAATTTATCAGATAGACTTTAGAGAGATGATTATAATGATATTCGACAGCATGAAGAAAGACATAGAAACTATAAAAAAAAAGGACCAGTCAGAAATAAAGAATGCAATATCTGAAATAAATAATATGCTAGAAGTATTAAACAGTATGTTATGTGAAGCAGAAGATCAAATCATTGTTTTGGAAGACAAGGTAGAAAAAACCACCATGCAGAGCAGCAAAAAGAAAAATGAATTTAAAAAAATGAGGAGAGCTTAAGAAACTTTTTGGACAACATGAAGCATAGCAATATCCACATCAGGGGAACACAAGATGGAGAAGAGAGCAAGGAAGGGATTGAGAACATATCTGAAAAATAATGACCAAAAACTTCCCTAATCTGGTGAAAGAAACAGACACACAAGTCCAGAAAGATCAGCGTCCCAAACAAGTGGGACCCAAAGAGGCCTACACCGACACACATCATAATTAAAATGACAAGGCTTAAAAGACAAGGAGAGAATCCTAAAAGCCGCAAGAGAAAAGCAGGTAGTTACCTACAAGGGAGCACCAATTAGACTGGCATGTGACTACTCAAAAAAACATGTCAGCCCAGAAGGGAGTGGCATAAAATATTCAAGGTGATGAAAACCAAGGACCTACAACCAAGGCTACTTTACCCAGTAAGGCAATCATTTAAAATCGAAGGAGAAATAAGGAGCTTCCCAGACATTAAAAAGCTAAAGGAGTTTGTTATTACCAAACCATCACTGCAACAAATGTTAAAGGGCTTGCTTTAAGAAAGAGAAGAAAAAGAGAAAGGAAAAAACCAGAGGAAAACAGTCTAACAATAAAATTGAACTACCATGTACCTATCAATAATCACCTTAAATGTAAATGGCTTAAATGCTCCACCATAATACATAGGGTATCTGAATGGATAAGAAAACAAGACCCAGATATATGCTGTCTCCAAGAGACCCATCTCAGATCAAAAGATATGCACAGACTAAAAGTAAAGGGATGGAAAAAAAATATGTCATGCAAATGGAAAAGAAAAAAAAGCTGGGGCTCCAGTACTTATATCTGACAAAATAGACTTTAAGACCAACGCTATAGTATGAGACAAAGAAGGACACTACATAGTGATAAAGGGAACAACCCAACAAGAGGATATAACACTAGTAAACACACACCCAACATAGGAGCACCTAAATATGTAAAGTAAATCTTGATGGACATAATGGGAGAGGTCAACAATAATACAGCCATAGTTGGATTTTAACACCCCACTGATTTCAATGGATATATCTTCCAGGCAGAAGATCAACAAGAAGACAGCAACATTAAATGACACGCTAGATCAAATGGATTTAATTGATACCTTCAGAGCATTTCACCCCAAAGCAGAATATACACATTTTTCATGTGCACATGGACTGTCTTCTAGGATAGACCACATGTAAGGACACAAAAGAAGTCACAATAAATTTCAGAAGACTGGAATCATATCAAACATCTTCTCTGACCACAATGCTATGACACTAGAAATCAATCACAAGAAGAACACTGAAAAACAGGCAAAAACATGGAATAAATGGGTCAACAACAAGATCAAGGAAGAAATCAAAAGTAACTTTGAAACAAATGAAATTGAGGACACAACAATCCAAAATCTGTGGGACACTGGGAAAGCAACCCCAAGAGGGAAATTCATAGCATTAAAGACCTATCTCAAGAAATAGGCTCAAATAAACAATCTGACCTTACACTTAAAGGAACTTGAAAAAGAACAAAGCCCAAAGTGACTAAAAAGGAAATAATAAAGATCAGAGCAGACATAAATGATATACAATCTAAAAAAATGGTACAAAAGGTCAATGAGTCCAAGAGCTGGCTCTTTAAAAAGATAAACAAGATTGACGATCCTTTACCAGACTCATCAACAAAATGAGAATGGACTCAAATAAAAAAAAATTCAAAAATGAAAGAGGAGAAATAACAACTGACACCTCAGAAATATAAAAGATTGTGCGGGAGACAGTGAAGGCTGGTGTGAAAAGCCAAGTTAATCACTTGGCAAGGCCGCACTTGACCACTTGTATCTGCAAGACAGAGCAAGCTGGCAACTGGAAGCCGGAGCCCGCAGGGGTTGGAAAAGAAATCGTTAACCGCAAGCTTCAGCTGAATGTGACTGCAGCCTTGGCAGAAGAAAAGTTTTATCATTTAGGTAGCCTGGGAAACAAATAATCTTTGCCTGCAGCTGCAGAAACATCCTTGAGCTTCATCTAACCAACCCCCATAAAATAAACGTGGAGACCTAGCTCAGAGTCACTGTCTCTCCATCAGAGGACAATGTTCCACCTTGCCCCTGCTTTTCTCTAAACTGTCTTGTGTTGTGTCTTTGTGTTGTCCTTTTCTCAATCTCCTGTCATCCCCATTCAGGGACTCCCACTCTGCACGGGTCGCAGCAAGACTGTAAGAAAATATTATGAACAAGTATATGCCAACAAACTGGACAACCTGGATGAAATGGATAAATTCCTAGAAACATACAATCTTCCAAAAAAAAAAAAATCAGGAAGAATCAGAGAATGTGAATAGATAGATTACACCTAGTGAAATTGAAACAGTAATCAAAAAACTCCCAACAAACAAAAACTCTGGACCAGATGCTTTCACAGGTGACTTTTACCAAACACTCCAAGAAGAACTAACACTTCTCCTTCACAAACTATTTCATAAAATTTAAGAGGAGGGAAGGCTCCCAAACTCATTTTACGAGGCCAGCATTAGCCTAATTACAAAACCAGATAAAGACACTACAAAGAGAGAAAATTATAGCCCAATATCCCTGATGAACATACATGCTAAAATTCTCAACAAAATATTAGCAAACTGAATACAGCAATGCATCAAAAAGATCATACACCATGCGCAAGTGGCTTTTCCAGGAATGCAAGGCTGGTATAACATTCACAAATCAATAAATGTGATTTGCCACATAAACAAAATGAAGGATAAAAACCACAGGATCGTATCAATAGATGCAGAAAAGCTTTTAATAAAATCCAGCACCCATTTATGATAAAAACTCTCAGCAAAGTGCAAATAGAAGGAACATACCTAAACATAATATAGGCCATGTATGACAAACCCACTGCCAGCATCATACTCAACAGGCAAAAACTATAAGTGTTCCCCTTAATACATTGCGTACCGCATAGAAATCTCTAAGACATACTCCAGGGTCGAATGACCAAAATACAATGTAGCTGCAATGCTTTATGGGTTCGTGCAATTATATAGTTTTTTGTAGACTGACCTGCACGGTTTCCACCAATGAGATCGCTTCATTCGATGTGGACAAGACAGTGTGTTGACATCTAAAGTCCATAACA
The DNA here is from genome assembly GCF_021234165.1 of Pteronotus mesoamericanus. NCBI lineage: Eukaryota > Metazoa > Chordata > Mammalia > Chiroptera > Mormoopidae > Pteronotus > Pteronotus mesoamericanus. Next base: position 3,346,150 of record NW_026555150.1, read on the forward strand.
GATAGCTCGTGAAAAACGAGAAAACTCGTGAGCAGTCCTTAACAGATGGCGCGCGAAACACGAGAAACCCCATGAGCGGTACGCAATGTGTTAAGATCGGGAAAAAGGCAAGAGTCCGCGTTCACCTTTCTTATTCAACAGAGTATTGGAAATCCTAGCTGCAGCAATCAGACAAGAAGAAGAAATAAAAGGCATCCAAATTGGAAAAGAAGAAGTAAAACTGTCTTTATTGCAGATGACATGATACTGTACATAGAGAATCTCAAAGATTACATCAAGACACTACTAGAACTGAAAAATGAATTCAGCAAAGTAACAGGATACAAAATTAATATCCAAAAATCAGTTGCATTTTTATATGCTAAGAGAGAGAGCAAACTAAGAGAGGGAAATTAAGAAAACAATTCCATTCACAATTACTTCAAAAAGAATAAAATATCTAGGAATAAACCTAACCAAGGATCTAACAGACCTGTGTTAGGAAAATTATAAGACACTGAAGAAAGAAATTGAAGAAGTTACACATAAGTGGGAGCAGATACCATGTTCATGGATAGGAGGATATAATATCATTAAATGTCCATACTACCCAAAGCAATCTATAGATTCAACGCAATTCCTATCAAGATTCCAGTGACGTATTTCACAAAACTAGAACAAATTTTTCAAAAAATTTTATGGAACCATAAAGGCCCCACATAGCAACAGTGTTCCTGAGAAAGATTAACAAAGTTGGAGAAATCACGCTACCTAACATCAAACTATACTACAAGGTCATAGCAATCAAAACAGCTTGGTACTGGCATAAAAACAGACACATAGATCAATGGAACAGAACAGAGAGGCCAGAAATAAACCTACACCTTTATAATCAATTAATATTCGACAGAGTAAGCAAGCACATACAATGGGCTAAAGATAGTTTATTCAATGAATGGTGCTGGGAAAACTGGACCAATACGTACAGAAAAATGAAACTAAACCATTTTCTTAAACCACACACAAGAATAAATCCAAAATGGACCGAAGACTTAAATGTTAGATCCAAAACAATAAAAATCCTAGAAGAAAAAATAGGGAGGAAAATTTCAGACATTGCTCGTATAAATACTTTATCAGATATATCTCCCCAGGCAAGGGAAGCAAAAGAAATAATAAACAAATGAGACTACATCAAACTAAAAAGTTTTTGCACAGCAAAGGAAATCATCAGCACAAAAAGACAATCCACAGAATTGGAGGACATATTCACCAATACGCCTGATGAGGGGTTAATATCCAAAATTTATAAAGTACTTACAAAAATCAACATCAAAAAACAAACAACTCAATTAAAAAATGGGCAAAGGACCTGAACAGACACTTCTCCAAAGAGGTCATACAGATGGCCAAGAGACATATGAAAAGATGTTCAACATCACTAATCACCAGAGAGATGCAAATTAAAACCACAATGAAACACCATCTCACACCTGTCAGAATGGCTATCACTAAAAAATCAACAAACAAGCGCTGGTGAGGATGTGGAGAAAGGAGAACCCTTTTGCACTGTTGGTGGGAATGCAGACTGGTGCAGCCACTGTGGAAAGCAGTATGGAGATACATCAAAAAATTAAAAATGGATCTATCTTTAGACCCAGCGATCCCACTTCTCAAAATATATCCAAAGGAACCCAAAACACTAATTTGAAAGAACTACTATGCACCACGATGTTCACTGCAGCATTATTTACAATCAGCAAGATGTGGAAGCAGCCCAAGTGTCCATCAGTAGATGCATGGATAAAACTATGGGACATTTACACAATGGAATACTACACGGCCGTAAAAAAGAAAATATTACCCTTTGCAATAGTATGGATGGACCTGAAGAACCCTGTGCTAAGTGAAATAAGCCAGTCAGAGAAAGACAAATACCATATGATTTCACTCATATGTAGAATCTAATGAACAAACTGAACTAACAAGCAAAACAGAGACAGACTCGTATATGGACATCAGAGGACAGCTGGTGGGGGTGGAGGTTAGGGGGTGGAGGAATTGAGGAAAAACGAAAAAGGACTCATGAATACGGACAATAGTGTTGTGATTTCTGGGGGGAGAGGGTATAAGCAAATAAATGAACAAACTCCAGTAAGCTAGGTCCATGACTAATGGGCCTGATTTAGTACTCCTGATTTAGAGCAGGAATCGGCACACTATGACCTGTGTGTCAAATCCATTAGGTTTTTGTAAATAAAGTTTTCCTAGAACACAGACGCACTCATTTATTTAAATATTGCCTATAGCTGCTTTCACAGTACAGGGGCAGAGTTATGTAATTTCAACAAAAACCACATGGCCTACAAAACAAAACAAAGTATTTACTAGTTCAACCTTTAGGAAAAAAATGTTGCTGACCACTAATTTAGAAAAAGGAAAAGGAAAGAATACCTAACTACTGCTTTTTGTTTGAAAGACATTCAGAAAAATAGAGCGCTTATAGTTGAGTTCAACAATCAAAGGAGTCCATCTCTAATATCCCTTCCCCTAATTTCTGAAAGATGTTTTTTGCCATCTTGATGCAGGAAGCCTTTGTATGGGATCTATGTCTTGATAGCTCAGGAGCCTAAACTAATCACTACCACCAATTCCTACTTAGTAAGTTTTTCAAATGCAGTATCAGACTTGAGATCACAACCACCATGAAGATTCTACTACCTTGCTTACTCATGTAGTAAATAGCCCCAGGCCATTGGATGGGGTATAAACACTGTTTTTTATATGTAGGATATAAACCTTTTGATGTACCAGAATCATTTGGGGAGCAAATTAGTATCTTTTAATTACAGGATGGTAAATAAGGATTTCTCCTGATTCGACCAAATACCCTGAAATGTAAAAGTATCTACAATGCATACCTCCCAAACTAGATATCCATTCTGCCAATGGATGGTAGAAGAGATCACACCTGAAATACATATGTATGAGGCATTATCTGTCTAAATTGTTCCTAAAGAGAAAACAATGGGAATAAACAAGGGGAAACATTAAAAAATGCCATGAAAATTAGGATGCTGTGTCAGTGAACTGCTCTGGCCAAATGAGACGAGGCCTGCATGGAATCTGCATTGAGGAGGAATTCAATAAATTGTAACTCTAATTGTAATTAGAATTCTTAACCTCAATTTTCATGTTAATGAAAAATTCCTTTCTTAGACAAGGGCGAGATGAGGGAGTCAGACAGCCAGAAAGAAACAAACACTGAGCCAGGAAGATGAACTTTCTAAAATCCTGTGTCAGAGAAAAGAGGCTAAGAATCAATATAAAACTACCAGAAAGGGGAAAAAATTCAACCATTTCTCAACAAGTATTTATTCAGCACCTATGTACCAGGCACTGAGCTTAGAGTTACTAAACAAAACACAAAACCCTTGTCCTCATGGAGCTTATACTCCAGTGGGGGTTAGGAATAGATATATTGTATATTATATGGTTGTAAGCTCAGAAGAGAAACAGTGAACGATAGAGAGCCCTGAGAGGGGTGTCCAGGGAAGGCTACACTGACGAGGCAACATTTGAGTGTTTCTGAATTAACATGCTTCATAGTACAATTGATGGACTAGAACAAATGTTACCCAAAAACATCAAATTATTTATACTCAGAGAATATCCATGTGTGTCATGGGCTTGCAGTTGTGACTGTCACATTGTTTTCAGAGGCAGTAACATAACCTCTATAAGGGCAAACTTCAAGATAAGAAAGTACTGTACATTTTCCCAGTTAGATAAATGCACACATTCAAGAAAATCACTCTGTGAAATGTTCTCAAAACAACAAAGGACTAGAAAGGTATAAATTCACAAGGAAAAAATATAGAAGAAACAAGGACAGACAAGACATGTCAATGAATAGGCAGATAAAATAAAACCAAAAACAACTGAGGAGCTCACACAGGACAGAGTTTTTATGTGGGAATACCACCTAAAGAAAATACATGGCAGGATACAAGAAAAGACAAAGCTATAGCAAAGTAGTACTGACAAGCATCTCGAGCTAGATGCAAATGCTGCAGGAAAAAATGTAGAGCCTATACTGAAAAGAACAGAAAGGCAGCTCTAGAGGATTTTTAAAAATGGGTAATTGCCACACAGGTAAGCAAGCCTTAACCTACAGGGCTGCCAGTCTTGCTGTTAAATTGACACCAGGAAGGAGTAGCAAAGAGAGTAAATCAGCTGCCAGAACTAGACTTACTTCAAAGAAAAGGGTAAATTTAAACTAATAGCTGCTTACTTTCTATACCTGTTGATCACCAAAAGCCAAAGCTGGGTCCCTATACATAACATTAGAGGAAGGGGTAAGGATTGGGGTACCTCTTCCTAGTCATACATAAATCTCAAAAACAGAAAAGAACTGAGAAGTTGAGCATAAGCATCCCCTAAAACATAACCAGTGAAGCAGGGAATATAACTTCTCTGACAGGTCTCAAAACCTAAGACATCTAGGTGTTGCAAAATCTTCCCTAAAACAGCGTAACATCTAACAAACAATAGCAAAAAATTACTCCCATTCTTGAAAACTCAGGATTACACTATTTTTCTACCATGCATTCCTCTTTGTATAGAAGGCAACTATTTTCTCCAAATGCTCAATGCAAATAAAAAGTAACATACTTAAAAGGCAGGGAGAATAACACTTTCCTATCTGTTACACTTTTACAGCATCTCCTGCACTTATTTTAACAGACTTGTAAATGTGAAATAAGGTGTGTCTCAAAGTCCCTTGTAAAGGTATTTTTTAAATCTAGTGTGATTCTTAAAACATCTTCGAGTTTTAAGAGTTCACACCAAAGATTTGATTGTAGTTTCACATTAACTTATCTTCTGCCCACATTAAGATTATTGAGAAATACTTAAAATTTAAAGATAAAAGTGTAAGAGCAAAGCTAATACAAGTTACAGTGACAAAAAAAGATTTCTCATAAATATCATCCCAAATTTTATTATCATTGATAAAATTTTTAAAGTATAAGCTAAGTACTTCTCTCATTTCTTAATTAAAAAAAAAACCTATAGAGAATACACTCATTTCTTCTTTATGGATATTCTTCACAGTTAAAAAATCCTTACCTTAGGAACACATACTATATATAGATATATGTCTTACCTATTAAAGACTTGATATTTTCTAAGATTAAATCACTGGTAATATTTCCTGATAAATCTTGCCCCAGTTCAGCAATCAGCTTGGCATAGCCTTCATTCTCTTCTCTTAACAAATTGAATTTTTGTTGCTTATAACTGAAATTAGATAAACATCATAAAGGGGATAAAATTAATTTCAATTAACAAGCTTGCATAAGAGTAATGTGTTGTTATTGAATTTTCTTATCTCTCATATATAGCAATCATAAGAATAGGTGTTGAAAGTTTACCTCTTTGTTCATCATTAAGGAGAGAAAATTACAGTTGTTCATAAGAGACACCCAATGTTAGTTACAGGGAAAACCAGTAACGCAAGGGAAGGATATTGCTAATCCCAAGGAACAATAACATACCACTATTTCCATCACTGACTAAGAATATACCCTAGAGTACAGCGATAATGTAAAGTATTTTATTGGTAATAATAAAAGCACTGAATATTATTTTAACTTCTAATATGAAAAAAATTAACACTGGTTTCACACAGATAATGTTCACTGCTGATGCAATCATGGGTCACTTTTAAAAGGAAAAAAACACAAGACACATGCTAACAGCAACAAAAAACAATCTTTAAACTGTCTTTAGAAACTTCTAGTATTCAAAATGAGAACTAAAACACATAGTCAGATACTTGACTACAATATAAAAATGCAGGTACTTACAAGAGTTTTGTCTTGATTTTAACTGATTTTTGATTGAATTGCTGTGATTGTTTTATAAGCCCTAATGATTCCAATGTTTCTGGATCCAGGCGTTCCTTTAGAACTGTGTCTGAAACTAAATACTGTATTTAAAAATATTAAAGGTCATTTATTACTCGGCATTTCAACTACGCACCCACAATCTTAAATATACTGAAAATAATTAAAATATTAAAATCATAGTATAGATATAAACTTACAATTTATAACAAAACTTATAACTACAACAAAAATGATGACTCTCCAAATAATGTAAATACAACATATAGCTCTTTCTTTAAAAACTTGTTAAGAAAGTATATGCATGCTGTCCACAGCCTACAAATGACATGAGCTACAGATGAAATTCTGACTGAAGTTGAATCAAACCAATTTTCTTTAAGATAATATAGCACTTAAGCCTTCTTTGGCTTCTCCTGTTTAAGTCAAATAATTCTAGTACAGCAAAGACAAAAACATTCCTCCAGGTCTGAGTAACAGCACTTTCCCTTGGTTCTAAATTTATGAACATAAAATGGTTTACTAGACAATGATCACAACAAGTTCTAAAATTCATTGTTTTTAAACTCCATTATTTTTGTCTTTGCCAAATAGAGTTTATAAAAACTGTTCAGTTTAAAAGCTATCCCCATCATTTTTACTCACTTGATAGATGCGTAAGCATCTTGGTTAGGAACTTACTAGGTCAGGAATATCACCAAATGTTTTATATGCATAAGTAGTTTAAGTGATATATAGTAACATGCCTATTTCATAGACATAATTAACGTGTCTAATTTTACAAAGCACTCCACTTTAAGAAAACTCAAATCACACCTTAAAATGAATAGTCAACTGAATGTCAATATCCTTCTCCATTAACATGATTAACTGTGATTCTATTTGTTCAATGTAAAATTTAGACAGTAAATATATTTTTTAAAACTTACCAAACACGCTAATACCAATTGTGTAAAATAGTCTCTCTTGCCTTTTTCTTCTAAACAATTTGTCTCAATATCTACAATGATTAAAGAGAAAAAAAAGATGACAGTGTGATTGATTTTCTAGACTCTCTCCAGCACTATAATAAGGTAATGCATTTTCTTTAAAATTAGCCTATTTTAAAATGTCTCATTCTGAATTTGGAAAAAAATAAAAACTATGGTAAGTATGAGCTGTCCTTCATATGCATATGAATGCTTAGCATTAATTTCTCCTGATACTGGAGACTGACCCTGTGACCAATGGCATATCCATAAAATGGTACATCAGTTACCCAGGAGCTATGTGCTATGGCACTAGAAGCAACAAAGTTCAAACAAAAAAAAAACTGCTTTCAGGATGGGGAGGAGAGTGGGTAGAGGTGGAAAGAGGGTATGGGGGCATAAATGGTGATGGAAAAAAAGAAAAAGAATACTGTTTTCAGAAATGAGAATATTTAAGCAAATGTTTTAAATAATATATTTTATTTAACATAAAAGATCCAAGATATTTAAGCAAAGTTTAAATGACCACATGTTAGAGATGCTAAAGAAAAGATTCTTTCCTTGGATGGAAAGATGAACTGCGTGACAAGATCTCTTCTAATACTAAAAATCCTATTACTCGTGAAGATCAAATCTTTGACTTGGCGACCTTGGTCCCATGTACCAAGTTACCTTGCCACCAAGTCTATGAAAAGAAAGTATTAAGAGATAATTGTTTAGCTTTGAAAATAGTTTATCTCCTATTTCACAAACACGTAAGCTTTCTGACCATTATGCAAGTCATATAATTACACAAAAACTTAGAATAGAATACATTTGTCTCACATGATTCAAGGTAAGGTGGATTTTAAAGCAAATGGGTGCCAGTCCTGGCCAGGTAGTTCAGCTGGTTAGAGCATCACCCTGATACGTCATGGTTGTGGGTTCAATCTCCAATCAGAGTATATATAAGAATCAACCAATGAATGCATAAATAAGTGGAACAGCAAAACAATGTTTCTCCAAATGGGTGCCAATTGCAGGAGATCAGGGGGAAGGAGGGAATATGGGCAAGTACCAGGAATAGGAGCATGCATTTTTCTAGCATTTATTGCATTGTGCAGCCTGTGAGCAGTTATCCAGAGTTAGCAAGCACATCCAAAAGAGGTGCTGCATCTCATGTTTCTTCTCTGTATAATAAAATGCCAAGATTTCCCCAAAGTACAAAGCCTTCTCACTAGTAGTCTTGGTACTACTAACAGAATATGATTATTAAATATCTTCAATGTGGTTTTCATTACCTCACCAAAAAGAAAAAAAAAATGTTTCACATAAAAGCTTCATAATATAATCCAGAGGCAGAATTTAATGCACATTTAAAACCTGAAGCCAGGCTATGTTGGCTATTTCTGATCATGTTTTCGTTGCTTCCAGTGCTTTTTACTTTTTCTAAATATACACCTAGTTTCTTACCATTTAAAATGCGTATGAAAGGTATTTTTAACATCTTATTTTGAATTACAAGTCTACTTAACAAACAAAAATTTATTCATGATTTTTGTTTTCTTCTACTAAATATTTTTTAAAACTGAGAACTCCTTGAGTTTCAGTAAATTATTTTTTAAGATTTTATTTGTTTATTTTTAGAAAGAGGAGAAGGGAGGAAGAAAGGGGGAGAAAAATCAATGTGTGAGAGAAACATCAATCAGTTGCCTCTTGTACACCCCCAACTGCGGACCTGGCCTGCAACCCAGGCCTGTGCCCTGACCAGGAATGGAACTAGCGACCTGTCAGTGTGCAGAAGGACACACAAATCACTGAGCCACACCAGTCCAGGTGAGTTTCAGTGAATTATTCAAAAAAATCTCTCAATTTTCTGATATGTAGTACAAAGGAAATAAAACAATTAGCTCTAAATGCCAAGCATAAAAAAAATGTCAGCCAGGACTGGCAAGATTACAAGGTTGATTTCAGGCTCACTGCTTTATCTGATTACACGCTATTATCCTATTTTAAAAGTCAACTAACTCATAATTTAGACTATGCTCTAGAAAGAGGCACCAATTTTAGTAATATAATAAAAATTGTCCTTTAAGGTTTCTAGGGTCTCCCCAAACCAACATCCTACCTCTTTGTTTCAGTTTACTTTCTATTGCCATCACTGAGAATCAAAAGAAAAAGGAATTTTATCATCAAATGAGTCTACATTCTCCTGGCCCTGCTCCACTTTCCCTTCTTAGACAGAGCCATTTCCCAATATCTTGGCCACTGTAGCTAAGCACACAGTCAACTCAAGTATATCAAAGAAATTTCAGGGGTAATTTATGCAATGTAAATTGCAGTACAATCTCAATCTCTCAATAAGACTTTTAATCCATGGGTATCTCATCTAGCCCCCCTTCCAGTAACTCCTAGTTGTCTCCCCATTATCTAGTCTTGTGGTCCCTCCTCAGCCTAGAACTTCGAGCATACTGACCATGACCATGAGTATGACCATGACCATGACTAAACTGGGCCCATTCTTTTAACCAACATGTATCTACTACCAAAGACCTTTAAGTCCCTAAGATCTACTCCTAAGGTTCCTAATATCAAAGCACCTGGGTAGCAGATTCATCCTCTTCAAGTCAAGTCTGCTCTCCTCTTAGCCACCTGACCTGATTAAGATACCATTCTTTGGGTTCTGACCATGTTAGGATATGCTTAATAGGACCTCAGTAAATTTCTTAGCTGAGCCATCTCTTTAATATCCCCCATGGTTTTACTAAAAAGCCCTCGACCATTTCTAACTTTAGGTCCCAGAATCACCAATCACCTACCTGACCTCAGCACAGCAAGTTACATCAAACTCCTCCCCTTTCAGGTTAATAGGGATATCAGGCCCCCTCACCCTTACATGACTGGTCTTTTAAAGAAAATTGATATATTAACCAGGAAAATACAGCCCTCATTTGTCATATAACTGTTAGAATATTAGAAAGACAATATAATGTAGTAAAAAGGTCATAGGCTCTAGAACCAAAAAGATCAAGGTTCAAACTCTGCCTAACTGGCTGCATGGCCTTAAAAAAAATCACTTCTCTGAGCTTCAATTTTCTGGTCTCTACAACTACCTTATGCAAGTTGCTATAAGGATTAAAATGCTAATAAATGTTTAACACAATGCCTAGAACACAGAAGGTACTCCAAAATGGCACCAACATTACTGTTACTATTTTCTTTTCCTCATCATTAGAGACAGCTCACATTCTTACCCCTCTTCCCCCCCTACCTTGATCTGGAGTCACCCTTGGATCATTTTTTCTGCCAAGGGTAGGGGTATGTGAGTAAGGGTGCAGGTGAGGGAAATCCTCTTTCCAAGTTTGCCATACTACTAAATCTTGCTTGTAAAAATAGGCTGGATAAGCAAAAAGAAATTTCCCAGAACCACCAAACACCATCTTCATGAATTCATGTGACTAGTAAAAAACAATGACTTGTAACAATAATTCATACTACTAAATGCCTATGAAGGCAAATATATCCTAATAAGTCAATAAAGAAATTATTGGAACTTACTAATAAGCTGATGATTGATGAATACTCAAAGACATAAAATATACTCCCAACACTATCAAGAAATAACAACTTCCATGAAATGCTACCTACAAATCATTTTCAGTCTTACAAATTTATAGTAAAAACAATTTTAAAATTGAAACTTGTTTCTTGCTATATATATTTGTATCATAATTTAGTAGCTATAGTTCATACTTTAAAAAATAAGCTTAGACCTGGCTGGTGTGGCTCAGTGGATTGAGTGCCAGCCTACGAACCAGAAGGCAGCCGGTTCGATTCTCAGTCAGGGCACTTGCCTGGGTTGCAGGCCCATAGGGGACACTGAAGAGGCAATCACATACCGATGTTTCTCTCCCTCTCTTTCTCCCTCCCTTCCCCTCTCTAAACACAAATAAATAAAATATTTTTAAAAATAAGCTTAAAAGAGGTTTTTTTGTTTTGTTCTGCTGTTGTTGGTATAAATCAGAACAGTTTTAAGACTGAAAGAAGGCATTATTCGCCCTGACTGGTGTGGCTCAGTGGGTTGGGTGCCGTCCCACAAATCCAAGGGTCTCAGGTTTGATTCCTGGTTAGGGCACAGGGTTGGGTTGAGGGCCAGGTCCCTGGACTGGAGCGTGCAAGCACCAAGTGATTGATGTTTCTCTTGCACATGGATGTTTCTTTCCCTCTCTTTCTCCACATCGATGTTTCTTTCCCTCTCTTTCTCCTTACCTTCCCCTCTCTATAAAAATAAATCAATAAAATATTTTTTTTAAAGGCACTACTCATAATTATGCCAGGGAAAACAAAACAAGACTGGGACATACAGGCACCCCATCAATGAATGGTCTAATGGTCTGCACTTTTCACTTCTCACTCAGCCCAAACATTTTGACCTGTTTCCAACATTACTACAGTTAATGAAATCTTATACACCTGAAGAATTAAGTACCAGGCATTTAGATTTATTGAGATCAAATTCCAGACTCTCAGTAAAACATTTAAGTAACCCATCTAATTCCAGAAATTAGGATTAAGATGATAAATTAATTCATTCCAATTTGACTAAACTCTAAAGCCTTTTTTTAATGTTCTCCGCACTGTTCCCATAGTGGAGGACATTTTCAGGACATGACCTTAAGACTGCAACATGTTGTTGAGACCATCTGGACAGTATATGGTATGTGTGACTAAACCCCATTAGGACCTCTACATAAACTTAAAGATTCTGGCAAGTAGGTGTGGAGACCTACTAGTCTTGCAGCCACAGGAGACAAGCCTTGCAGGTAAGTTCCCTTGCTTATCAAACCTGCCACCTATTAATCTGGAGCTGTCGGCCACTTTGATTTCTCCTTGCCCTCTGTGTATATGGCCAGTTTGCCAACTGACATGCTTATGTGTCTAAACTATAAACAGTCTTCTCTGGATTTGCCCTTTTGTGTCTTTTATATGAATGGAATTATACTTTTTTTGTAATCTTCTGTAAATTACTTATTTTGCTCAATATTATTCTTTTTGATTTATTCATGTGCATGCATGTAGCTGAAGGGCATTCGTGTTCACTGTTGTCTCATACAGGTCACGGCCCCTCAGGATAAACTCTTGTTACCCACTGAATTTCAAATTTCAGAGAGGTTAAGTCTTATTTTATTTTTTCTTGATTTTAGAGGGGGGGGGGAGAGAGAGAGAGAGAGAAACATCAGTTTGTTGTTCCACTTATTAATGCATTCATTAGTTGATTCTAGGATGTGCTAAGACCGGGATTGAACCCGCAACCTTCGCATATCAGGACTATGCTCTAACAAACTGAACTACCTGGCCACAGCCTAGAGAGGTTAAGTCTTATTCTAAAGTGATTACTATAATGTCTGGTAATGTTTGCTATTAGATCAAAGTTATAGAACGCCTAAAACTGAGGGGGAAAACTGTGCTCAGTTATTTTAATTCAGATCTACAGTTACAAAAATAAATTTGCAATATACATTATTTTTTCAATCCATGCTTCCCATGGAAAGATGCTTTTTGTAAAAGAAATGTTTTTTTAAAAAATCCTCACTCAAGGCTATGCTTATTGATTTTAAAGAAAGAGGAAGGAAAAGAGGGAGAAACATGGATGTAACAGAAAAACATCGATTGGTTGCCCCCATATGCGCCCTGACCAGGGATCGAACCCACAACCTAGGTATGTGTCCTGACTGGGGATCAAACCCACAACCTTTTTCGGTGCAAGAGACGACACTCCAACCAGCTGACCCACCTAACCAGGGCCAGGGCAAGAAATATTCCCACGCCTTTCCCTTCACCCTCTTCTTTCCCTCGGATGCATTACTTTGGCCTTTCCCTTTCCTAAGTTCCAAGGGCCCTTCTTTTGCTTCTGTAGCTTGTTTCCTGAGCTTACACTGCCCAGCTAGTTCACTTCTACTACCTCTATAACTTTCTCTTATAATTTGAAAAGAGAAGAAATAATCCTTTTTATCTTGCATGAATTCTTATTTACTCTGGGCAAACAGAGAAGTTGCTATTTCCAAAACTTTCCTCATCTTCAAAACAAAAGTAATTTTGATTGTTTTGACTCTTCTTGCTCTTTCTAAAATTAAGAATCAAGAGCACAATAGCAAAGTAAATATCTCGTGAGTGTCCTAAGTTTGAAATTCTGACATTCACTGAATAAGATTAATTTATACTAAAATCGGAATAATTCAGACTAACTTCAGAAAATTTGGCTTATTTACTTGAAATCACTTAGCTCAATTTTATACAAAGATACATTCTGAAAAACTCAAACTATTTGAATTATAAACTAAAACTACCAAAAATTAGTTTATAGTGATTATACTCACACTTGACTTACATTATTATATTCTCTATAAAGTAAAAAAACAATATAGTATAGATTTGAAAAAACATTTGTACATTTGTAAAATTCTTAGGTTGAAAGGAAACAATTTAACACAGTACATTAACTTACCAAACAGCACCTGTTACAGGTGAAATAAAGACTTAATACCTACCTAATATGCAGAACACATCAGCAAGAATGGAGGGTAGATCCTCACGAAATTCCTAATTTTAAAAATATAATTATTCACAGTAAATACTACAATAACACACCAGCAAGTATTATGACTTTAGAATAACACTCTTCAGTAAAATTTAAAAACTAACAAAACCCCAACACCACCACTATGTTGACAAAGTATTCTTCAAGTTTCATAATACAGAGAAAATAAAAACTGGGAGGCAACTGATGGAAAAATGTTTAAATGTCTACCATGAAATAACTTGATATAAAAAAAAGAAAAGAAACCTAAACAAGCACCTCAGGAAATACTAAATCTCACAAATGAGTAATATTTTTCCAATGAAGTTTCATGTTAGAAACCACTGGAATTTGGAGTACCTCACACCTACCTAAAGACTGTGAAAACAGTATATTTTTCATCAAAAACTTTAAATGCTGTGCTTGTGCCTGAGCCAACACTAATATATGCAAAAATCATAGTGGCAGCAGAACAGAAATCTAAAAACTATAAAAACAATTACAAGCTGTTGTTCCATAACGCAAGATTCTCTGAAGATGAAAATAATTACCAAAAATCTATATTTTCCTTATGCACTGATAATGTCTGTAGCATTTGGAGAAACTGACCCAAAATGCTCCCCTCGTTTCTGCATGAAAACTTCAGCACTTCCCACTCCCATGTCCAATTTTAGAGCCATTTTCCATTAGTAAGGATCACAGTTCAATTATTGCAATTAGTTTGCTGGCACTGTAGCAACCCTAAAATTAACCTATTTTCAGAGACGAAAGAAAAGAAATTAAATTCTAAAGAACAAATGGGCATCTATAAGAGATATGCAAGATATGCTTCTGTGGCTGAGATATGGGACAGTGAGAATATATGGGATTATGAAAAAGCCATGACAAAGACAATCCAGCTGCAAAAGTATATATAATACCACTAAACAATCTAAGGGAAGGAGCAGGTGAGAACCAAACACACATTAAGTTATTTTGGACTATTCATTTTCAATAAAATATCAGGATCAGATTCCATAACCACACTAAACTCTACATTGATGCCCAACTTACAGAATGAAATAACCTTAATTACAGAGCAGACTTTAGTCTCAAGTTTCTTAAAGGCTAAGAACTTTGGCTATGTCTAACTTGAATGAAAGTACTCAAGCTACTTGAAAACCAGAAATAATAGAACGAGAGGGGTTTTCAAAGACGGAATATTAATTGTTTAAGAAATAGACTACTCCAACATAGCTAATGCTGCTGTTATCAGATACAGTTTAGGGATAAAAGAGAAACTCATATTAAAGCCTTACTGTTCAAATACATCTCAGTGTAGCGCGGGGGGGGGGGGGGCGGATCACAACAGCTAGACATAAAGTTCTTTAAGACTATCCCCAGGAAAGCATAAAAATCATACAAAGGGGATTACCTACCCTCACAGAAAGAGGCTACAGAAGCTTAAAGCAGCACAGGGGAAATTTGTACTAATATTAAAAAGCTCCAGGTCCCACCTCAATCATGCTTATTATGGAAAGTGTTCTCAATTGGGCAGATAATTTTATTTATACAAGTTTAAGATCCAGCCTAATAGAATAACACACCATTTGTAAAAATTCAAACTTAACTACTGGTTTACAATAAACACTCTTAACACCCTTACAATTTCAGAGCTCATCTTTCATATCAAATACCAAACCACCATGAAAAGTGTCTAGTCTCAATCTAACGTAAATTGTCTAATAAATAAAAGGCTGAAACATAATAACCACTTAGAGGTTAGGGAAAAAAATCTAGTTAACATTTTCTAAAACTGCCAGCAAAAAAAAAAAAAAAAAAAAAGGCCTTGATATGCTATATTAGGAGACATATACTAGCCACATTATTTTTATAGTAACATTTTAAATTAACTATATCTTGATTTCATTACAATGCATGCATTTTTTTTGGCTCTCCCAGCTTATATAACATTTTCTGCTTTACTTACAACCAGACAAAAAAGTAAAATATTTTTATTTCTCTAGCAACAAATGACTTACCAATATTACCTTAATTTAAACGCTTTAGGGATGTTTGTATCAAAGGGAAAAAAATAGGTAATTATTAAATTAAAAAACATATACATATAAACACTTACACTAATGTCATTAAAAACATTAGATGCTTGTTCATGCTTTAGATTTCCTTTAATCACATGGTATGATAATTCATAGAGAGCTTGCTGGAAATCTGTTGAACATAAAAGAAAAGAGTGTAAGGACACAGTCTCTCGAATACAAAAGGCAGACTCTCTGAGGAAAATCTATATATTCCCTACTTCTCAGTTGATCATAAACATCAATGATGATAAGAATAAGTATACTTCTAATGCTTTACTTTAGCAGACTTTTTCCCCTTTCATTTTCACAAAAACACAATACTAAAAGAGTAGGAAAAAGTTAACCTTGGCTCTACTACTAAACCATAATTACTGCTTGCGCATTTCCTTCCAATCTTTTTTTTTTCTTGGATGTCTATATATTTTACATATTTGCATTCACAGTACTCACCATTTGGTATTCTGATATCCCTATACTTTTAAAACCATTTTCTCATGCTACCAAAGCCTCCAAAATTATTTTCAGTGACTGCACAGAACTCAGGCAAGTGGATATAGATTAAATTAATCATTCCTCTCACCAGCAGATTTCATAGATTTCTTAAATATAGCCATTATAGTCAAGTCAATCTCACAGCTACACTGACAACAGGTAAAGAACAGCAGTAAATACAAAATCAAGTTTTATCCATATCCTACTGTCAGAGAAATTTCACCCTAAACCTAAATCTTTTTTTCTCCTCTATTTCCATCAGAATTCAAACTAAAAAAAACTGCATATGTAAATACATACATAAAACAGCAGTTCTGTGATAACTGTTGACCACAAGTAGTCTCATTCATTACTAATTAGCATAACCACCTTTCCTAGAGAAGGAATATTTGGTGAAGGGTAGGAATTAATGGTTAGGTGAATACCTCTTCCTTCCAGCCATCTTTTTCTTTAGTCCCATACACTAAAAACTTTATCTCCTTCCTCTCATTTAAAGTAGGGAAACAAGTGAATCTAAAAAGAATTAATGCAAAATAAAGTCAATTTGTAATCTCCCTTTGACAGGAATTGAAAATCTTTCAAGGCAAAATTGCAAGTAAAAAATCAAATATTTAAAAATCTTCTCCCTTGGTTTGACTACTCCTGGTCACAAAAAAGGAATATAATAAAAATCAAAACTTTTATCAATGCCACTCTGAACAATGAAACAGTATTTTGCAATGAAATAAATCTGTCCATTAAGTTACTTGCTAAAGAAATATAGCCAGAGTATCCCAATTCCTTTTGAAGACTAATTTAATATATTTACTTTTTACTAAACATATTTACTTTTTATTATATATTATACCATCTTCACAAATATGGCTTCATTATGCTTGTAATAAACTATATAAAAACTAAAATGAGAAGGAAAAATTCTATTTGTTAGTATGGTAGGAATATGGGGTCAATTTCATGCTTTCATTTTCTATTAATAAAATGCTTTTACAACAAACAATATTCATTTAAAGTTTTCTAGATAACTATTTTTTTTAAAGCAATCATTCTCAGGACAAAACAGCTGAGCATAAACTAAATTCCCTTAAGAATGTGGGCTCACAGTGCTGAGGGAATTCTAATCTTAATCACAGAAGATTAAAACAGAGAACAAATAGCCCAGGTCATTTTGCTGATACTAGGTGACATAAAAACAATGACAATGTAATCCAAAACTAGCAAAAAATAGTCCCCAATACACAAGTCATTTAAATGTCCATTTAGTGGTTAGCAACTCCTATTGTATTTTACCTATACAAGCAGTAAGTGGTGCCTTAAGCCTGCCAGGCCAACCCCACAAAATCCTGTAAAATCTATACTCAAGTTGAAAAACTTTGTATTTTACAATGGGGAGGGAAACTTACAACCCTTATAATTATACACAAAAAATAAATAAAAGATTTTATCAATGCTAACATTTCACAAGCAAATGGGACTTCTAAGGATTCTTAGATGTTCATTGTGGGATTTGAACGCTGAAGCCACCAGTTCTTGCTTATGTCAATTATCACCAGGACTACAGTACTCATGTTTTTCAGCCATCATTACAACATTACTTTATTGGGGGGAGGGACTTATAAAAAGAACAAGGTGAAGTGGTGTGTGCAAGGGAAACTGCCTGTCTGAAGTGAAAGCAATTCAAGTGAGGGGCAGAAAGGGAAAAGGCAGAGGGAACACTACCCAAAACTCGATCCCCTTAGATAGAACGAAGGAAATTCTAAAGAAATGACATTTAGTTTCCTGCAGAGACTACCAACTGGGACATTCAAACCAAAGCTTGATTGTTGGGAGATAGCAGGCAAAGAATGCATGTGTTGAGGAAGCAAGCAATAGCAAGTAAAAGAGACCACCAGCAAGTTCAGACGATGAGGACATGTCCACAATTATCTTTGGTTCCATACATGAATCAGAACAGCCATACAAATTAACAATATCTGATAGTTATTAAAGATCCACACAGCCCCAATTTAAAACTAAAAGAGGAATAAGCCTCTTAGGCTATTTATAGTATTTCTGAGAATTCTCTCTTACCTACTTACATTTCAATAGCAAACAAGGTCAAAGTTAACCAAGAAGTTAAACACTTGTTTTAAACATGGGAAGAAAAAAAATTGAGCATTCAAGTGCTTTTAGAAAGGAGTCTTTTTTTTTTTTTTTTAACCTTCCTACACTTCTGGCAGTTAACTAACTTACTCAAAAGAAAAGGCATTGTATCAACCTCAGAAATCTTTATGAAAAAATTTTTTTTAAATCTTTATGAAGAGTAATGCAATTTTATAAGCAGAATGAACTGGAAAATAGCTTTGGGGACTCAGGCTAGAAATGTTGTCTTAAAACAGATCTTACCCAAATGAAAGAAAAAAATGGCTCATTCATTTGTTAAAAAATGCTTTCCACTCAAAAAGCCAAATTTTCTTTAAAAAGCATGTAATCTCATATTAAGAAATATATACTTTTTGATAAAACAAAACAACCTTATCTATAGAAAATCACTGTTCTTAATCCTTTATTCATGAAGGCATAAGTTTAAGTAAATGCAATGAATTTTACCTAATAATATTGGGGTTAAAATAAAATACTGGTTGTAAATAATTTTTCCCAGATTGGAAAAAAAAGAAAACACTCTGGGTTTTATCCCAATGAAAGCTATGTTAAGAAAATACTTGACACTTACTAGACATAATTGCTTTTGTTTTTACCCTTCCTTTCTAAACCCATATGCCTAAATTTAAGTTAATGAATGTTATATAGTAACATCCTTCAAAATTAAAATAACTGGAAATTTTTAATGTTTAATTCCATAACATTTTTCTTAATAAACCATATTTGTGATATGCAGTAAACAACTCCTTTGCTTTTAAGGTTTTCAATGATACAACTGCCATTAACAAGATCCCCAGATACCATCTAAACATAATCAGCTTTAGTAAAAACACTGAACCTCAGTTACTGGAAATTTCCTCGTGTAAATAAGATCACAATCATTTTTCTTTCCATTCTAACTTTTCTCTTTTGTTTATGACTGACTGATAACTAGCCTATATAATTTTTCATATAGCTAGCAACTGCTGAAATTTGACTAAATATACCGTGTCATAACTACAAAAGCCAAGCAAAAACATGGCTATTATGCAGGTCAAAAACACCCTTATACAAAGATGTATAGTCTAAATATAACTATAGTTTTAATCTTAGTTGTAATATAGTCATATAAAAGTTTTATATAATGTGAGCTATCATATACCTTTTGTTTTCATTCATAACAATTTGATGAAAAATGGGTTTTTTGTTAATATTGACCAAGCCAAAAATAATAGTTATGATATTTTTAAAACTCTTACCTCTGTAAGTCGAACTATCATGGCTTTTATTTTCACTGAGGATCCGACATAAATGCAAACTAGAATAAAACAGAAACAGTCTGCATTAATTTCAAATCTTAAAGATGATCCTTATAGAGTAAATTATATCAACTAAAAATATTTGAAAATGTATCAGATGTTTAAATCCACCAGTTTATAATGAGAATAAAACAAATCTAAAAACCCCAATTGGTCAGAACTGTAGGATGCTAGTGAATCAATTCATTATTTTGAAAACTAGTAAAACAAAATAAAAAATCAAGCACTTATTCTGCCTTCATATATGAACCAACAGTTGATAAGAAACGTCTCTGTACTTAAGTATTTCAATTAATAAATAATGAAGGAATGATAGAATTACATTATCATTTTAAGATTCCTGATAAATTAAAAGACCTAGGCATCTTCAATGGCTGTTCACATCACAAGAGACAACACCAGAGACAATCAGACCTTATGCACTTCCTGATCCTGATAAAAAGAATATACCACCCACCTATGAAGTAGTCTTAAAAAACAAAAAGCCCTGACCTAAATTCAGACTGTGGGAAACTCTATAGGACAATAACCCAGTCTCTTCAACAAATACATTACTAGGAAAAATAAAAGATGGTGAGGGATCCTCAGAGTAGAAAGGGCTTAAGAGGTGTATCAATCACAATATATGGATCCTTATTTGAATCCTGTTTCAAACAAGTATTTTAAAAATTAACATTTATCGGTCTACTGGAATATTTTATAAAGACTATCTTTAAGAGATAGATGCTGAAATATTTACGTAAGAAATGATATTTACTTCAACAGAATGGGGAAATCGGTGGGGTTACAGAACAAACAAGATTGGCCAGCAGTTGACAACTATTCAACTACTGAAGCTGGTTCATGACATATCATTGAGGGGTTATCATTATTATTCTGCTTTCTCATCTGTTGAGATTGTTTCCAATAATAAAGTTTGAAAACAAAAATAAATAAATACTTATACTTTGAATACTTCTTCAGCAAAGAAGAATGGGTATATAGGCTACAGTGAAAAGAGGTGTGCTCAATTGAATTCCAGAAAGGAGAGAGAGAACAGCCAAAAACTATATTTGAAGAAATAATAGCCAATAATTTAGTTTTCCAAAACTGAAGTAAAATCCACACCTGGGCACATTATAATAAAGCTAAAGAAAACCAAAGATAAAACTATTCAAGCAACTAAGAAAAAAAAGACATTATTATCTTCATGACTTCTCAACAAGAACCATGACTTCTCAAAAAGAACAATGAGTGCCGGAGAAAGGTGAAAGATGCATTCAAGGTGCTAAAACAAAGTATCTACTAACCTAAAATTCTATATCCAAAAAACTTTCCAAGAAAAGGCAAAATAAGGACTGAACCTCAAACAATAACTGATTTCATACACTAAAAGAAAAGCTTAAGGACATTCTTTAGTTAAGATAAAAATGATCCTAGATTTAACCTTAGAGCTGCCTCAAGAAATGACAAGGAGAGCACACTTGCTCACTTCTCTTTCTACATGCCCCCTGCCCCCGCTTAAGTTCCAAGGGCCCTTCTTTTGTCTCTGTAACTTGTTTTCTGAGCCCACACAGCCCAGCTGGCTCACTTTTTCTACCTCTGTGATTTAAAAAATAAACTTTCACTTGTATTTAAAAAACAAAATACAAAAGCAAAAGAAGAAATGAGGAGGAAAAAAGGTGATTAAGTATATGGGTAATTCTAAATGAATATTAACTGAATAATAATAATAGTGCCTTGTAGTATTTAAATATGTGGTATTAAATATATATATATATAAATGGAAAATATTAAAATACTTCAAAACTAATGTGGGTTTATCCCAAATACACAAAGTGGTTCAAATTAATTCACTACATCAAGGTGATTTTTTAAAATCACACTATTGTTCAATAGATGCATAAAAGACATTTGACAATATTCAACATCCATTACTATCCTTTAAAAGACCCTTAGCCCTGGCTGATAGAACTCAGTGGACTGAGTGTCGGCTTGTGAACCAAAAGGTTGCTGGTTCAATTCCCTGTCAGGGCACATGCCTGGATTGTAGGCCAAGTTCCCAGTTGGGGGGTGGGTGAGAGGCAACCAACCGATCAATGTTTCTCTGCTTCTCTTTCTCCCTCCCTTCTCCTCTCTGTAAAAATAAATAAAATCTTTTTTTAAAAAACTCATCAAAAAATAGGAATAGAAAGGAACTGCTATAATTTGATAAAGTAGCAGTTTAAGGGTTCATAAATCCTTGATCCCCAAGACACTTTCTGGAGTTCTGCAAGGTCAGAACTATACTTGTAATAATACTAAGATTCCTTTTTCCCTTTTCCCTTTTTTGCTGTACTAATATTTGCAATGTTCAAAAGCAAAGGAAGATAAGACTACTAGCACCTTAGCATGTATCAAGGCAGAAACACCAAACTGCCTCACTGATTCTTCAAGATCAAGAAATCAAAGAAAAGAATACAGCCAGTCTCATGTAAATGTCACCAAACTGTTTCATTATATTTTTCATGACCCTTCACAAACAAAAGCCAGTTTCACTTAAGAATGTGCTCGATGAGAATGACATTAGCAAGATGGGAGAATAGGAAGCCCGAGGCCTTCCTTCCTCCCATGGAAATACTGAATCAACAAAGCACATAACAATTCCCTTCATGAGAAAGTCAGAAACAAGCTAAGAGATTTCTATATCCCAGGCAAGCACTACCAACTTCATAAAAGCAGGTAGGAAAATTCACCTATTCACCATAATCCCTCCTCCTGGCAAAGCACCACACAACTGAAAGGAAAACTCCCAGCTCCCAAATTCTCCACGGGGAGGAAAAGAAGACTGAACACAACACCTAACGTTCTGATTGGTGGGTGTAGGCTACCTGAGGGACTAGTCTATTTCTGGAACACCTTGGTACACATGTAGGTCCTGACATACTCTAGGTGCCTAGATTACTTGCTGAAAACAAAGGAGAACTGAGTGGCTAGCTGCAGGTCCAGAGGACCCAGCAAACAGAGACCAATACAGCTCAGCAACTCTCCTTCAGGGGAAGAAGAGAGGACTGGAGCATGTCCAACAGTCCAGCTCTTGGGGGTACTGTCTGAGGGACTGGTTTTAATCTACCCTGACTTAGAGTGCAGATGGTACCTGGCACACTATAGCTCCCTTGGGGGCCACTAGTAACAGTAAAGGGCTCGGTGGTGTGCTGCTGCTTCAGAAGACCCATGGTACAACAGGTGGACACAAGAGGATATAATAAAGTACACACTTCTAAAAGAAGCTGGAAAATCCCTCCCATTTGGAAGCACTACCCTTAAGTCCAAAGGACATATGTAGAAAAAAGATTTGAGAAGCCCCCAGAATCTACAACCAGGCTGATTGGTAAAGGCCTTTCCCTGTATTAAGCCAGTCCATTAAAGCTGGGAGAGGGCCTGGCCAAGTAGCTCAGTTTGTTAGAGCATTGACCTGATACACCAAGGTTGCAAGGTTCAGTCCCCGGTCAGGGCATATACAAGAATCAACCAAGGAATGCATAAGTAAGTGCAACATCTAATCAATGTTTCTCTTCTCTTCTTCTTCTTCTTCTGCTTCTTCTTCTTCTCTATCAATCACTCAATAAATAAATAATTTTTTAAAAGACAGGGAGAAAAAGAGTGTTTTCCAAATGCAATGATACCAACACAAAATTACAAGGAACATAAAGAAACAGGGAAAATGACCCAATAAAAGGAACAAAATAAGTCTCCGAAAACTGACCCTGAAGAATAAGAGATGCATGGATTATCTGACAAAGAATTTAACCATCATGAAATTGTTCAATGAGCTCAGGAAACTGATGCATGAATACATGAGATTTTCAACAAAAGGATATAAAATATTAAGAAGAAGAACCACTTCTGGTCAAGTTGGCAGCACAGGCAGATACGGCTTGCCTCTTCACACCACATCAAAATTATGACAAAATTATAGAGCAACCATCACTCAGAACCGTCAGAAATTGAGTTGCATGGGAGTTTGACAACTATAGAATTAAAGAAACCACATCCATCCAGACTGCTCCCACACCCACGAGTGGTGGATAAAAATTTGGGAGGGATATCTCAGGAGCAAGGAGTCTCAGCCCCACACCAGGCCCACCAGCCCACGGTTCCAGTGCCAGGATGCTAAGTCCCCGCAACTTCTGGCTGTGAACACCAGCAGGGATTAAGTCAGTGGAAGAAAAGTGCTGGAGCCCCAAGCAGTTCCTACTAAAGACCCCACACACGGACTCACCTACTCAGACTTACTCCCTCTGTGCTCCAGAACTAGGGTAGCAGCTTGAACGGTACCAGTGCAATACTGAACTGAAAACTTAAGTGCCTGGCATTGAGGTGAGCAGAGGCCATTGTCCCTTTTCTAAACCCTCTCCCCACAGAGCTACAGAGCCCACAAGCTGGCGCCATATCTGAGACTCCATCAACCTGGCTAACACTGTTTGACCCACCTTGGAGATCCCCGGAGACTCTGTCCCACCCAACTTATAGGTCCACCCAAGCTGCTTTTCCATGTCAATGGTTGCTCTTGGCTCATACAGCACAACTTCCAAAATGCTCTCAAACAAACAACAGCTGGCCTCAGTGAGCCCCACACCCTCCTGGCACTAGCAGCAGCCAGCCCAGGTTCACAGCTTGGCTCCACCTGGGAATTTCCAAGCCGAGCACGAGTAACAGTCACCGCAGATTGCTTTATTGCTCAGGCAGGGTCCCCCGGACAAACCATAGGTGGAGACTGACCTTGGCCTCCACAACCTGGAAAACCCAAGGGCCAGCAAACTCAGTGAACAGCTACAAACCACATTGGAGCACCACCACCCTGTCCCTGCACAGCTGGTCCTCCACAGAGGGCAGAGGTTGGTGGTAAATGGTCACAGCCAATCCTTGCTGCTGACTGGCCTGGGTAAATCCCTCCCATGGACCTGCCAACAGCAACCAAGACTCAACGAGAGGAGGGTGTACTCAGCCCACACAAAAGGCATACCTTGAATACCCAGCTTGGGTGAAAGGGGAGGCTGTGCCACTGGACTCTACAGGACACCTACTACATTAGGCCATGATACCAAGACAGGGAGTCATAGCAGCTCTACCTCATACATAGAAACAAACACAGGGAGGCTGCCAAAATGAGGAGACAAAGAAACATGGTCCAAATGAAAGAACAGATCGAAACTCCAGAAAAAAATAAACAAAATGGAGGTAAGCAATCTATCGGATTCAGAGTTCAAAACACTGGTTATAAGGATGCTCAAGGAACTTAGCGAGGACTTCAGCAGCATAAAAAAGATCCAGTCAGAAACAAAGGATACACTAATTGAAATAAAGAACAATTTACACGGAATCAACAGTAGAGCAGATGAAGCCGAGAATCAAATCGATGATTTGGAACATAAGGAAGCAAAAAACCACCAATCAGAACCACAAGAAAAAAGAATACAAAAAAAAACCAGGACAGTATACGCAGCCTCTGGGACAACTTCAAGAGGTCCAACATTTGCCTCATAGGGGTGCCAGAAGGAGAAAAGTGCGAGAAATTGGAAATCTATTTGAAAAAATAAGGAAAGAAAACTTCCCTAATTTGATGAAGGAAATAGACACGCAAGTCCAGGAAACACAGAGATTCCCAAACAAGATGGATGCAAAGAGGCCCATGCCAAGACATGTGATAATTAAATTACTAAAGGTTAAAGATAAAGAGAGAATTTTATGATCAGCAAGAGAAAAGAAGTTAATTGCCAATAGGAGAGTTCCCATAAGACTGTCAGCTGATTTCTCAAAAGAATCTTAGCAGGCTAAAAGGGATTGGCAAGACATATTCAAAGTCATGAAAAGAAGAGACCTACAGCCAAGATTACTTTTCCCAACAAAGCACACTTAGAATCAAAGGACAGATAAAGAGCTTCCCACACAAGAAAAAGCTAAAGGAGTTCATCATTACCAAACCATTATTATATGAAATGTTAAAGGGACTTATTTAGTAAAAACAAGAAGATCAAAACTATGAACAATAGCCCTGGCTGGTGTGGCTCATTGGATTGAGTGCCGGCCTGCAAACCAAAGGGTTGCTGGTTTAATTCCCAGTCAGAGCACATGCCTGGGTTGCAGGACAGGTCCTAAGGGGCACGTGAGAGGCAACCACACATTGATGTTTCTCTCCCTCTATTTCTCCCTCCCTTCCCTTCTGTCTAAAAATAAATAAAATCTTTTTAAAAATAAAAATAAAATTACATATTTTTAAAAAACTATGAATAAAATAGCAAAACTACGTATCTATCAACAATTGAACCTAAAAAGCAAACTAAGTGAAGAAGAAGAACAGAGACAGAATCATGGATACAGAGAATGTTTTGATGGTTGTTCAGATGCAAGGGGAGTGTGGGGGAACGGGTAGAGATGAGAGAATTAACAAGTACAAAGAGGTAGTTACAGAATAGCCATGGGGATGTAAAGTACAGTATAGGAAATGGAGTAGCTGAAGAACTTATACACATGACCCATGGACACAGACAAGGGTGTGGGGACTGCCTGCAGGAATGGGGGACTGGGTGGGGGGGGGGGAACAAAGTGAAAAACTGAAACTGTAATAGCATAAAAATAAAATATAATTTTAAAAAATTAGAATTTTGGAAAACATTGTACTGAACTAGTTCCCGATTCAAAGTTTCCTGATTAGTGCAGTGATACTAAAGAATGTGTTTTCTGATATTATACAATGTACTGTGTCAATATTTGGAAGAGCTGTATCCTTTAGTGAACCAATGTTTTCCAACTGACCAATGCACGATGTTGCAAAATAATGCATGGGTAAATGATTCCAAGTATAAAAGAAACAAATGGATTAACAAATTACAAAAGATCACTGATGTGGTTTTGGATTTAGCATTGAAACAAATCATTCAGAAACTACCACTTGATGAATTTTGATATGACATCAAAGAATACCTACAATTATCTGAAAAGGCTATTAAAATCCTCCTTTTGCCAACTATTTACTTATATGAGGCTAGATTTTCTCCATTATCCATCACAAAAAAATATAATGCAACCCCTACTTCATAGCATACATAAAAATCAACTATGGTTAGGTAAGACTTAAAAATGAAAAGCTAGCCCTGGCCAGGTTGCTCAGCTGGTTGGAGCATTGTCCCATGCACCAAAAGGCTGTGGATTCAATTCCCAGTCAGGGCACATACCTAGGTTACAGATTCAATCCCCAGTCAGGGAGTGTACAGGAGGCAACCGAATGATATTTCTTTCTAACGTCGATGTGTCTCTCTCTCTTCCCCCATACTCCCTCCTTTCCTCCCTTCCTTTCTCTGTAAAATCAATAAACATACCCTCAAGTGAAGATTTTTTAAAAAATGAAAAGCAAAATAATACATCTCCAGAAAAATCAAATGGGGTAAGTTCATTAACCTGGAAATGGGGGAAGATTGCTTAAACACAAAAGTACTATTCATAAAAGAAAAGACTGATAAATTTGACTGCATTAAAGTTCATGGCTTCTATTCATCAAAAGTCATCATTATATGAGTGGAAATGCAAGCCAAAGAATAAAAAGACACTTGCCAGACATACAGTATAACCCACAAAAGGTACAAATACAAACTATATAAAGAACTCTTACAGCCATGATCAGAATGGCTCAGTTGGTTGAGCATTGTCTTGCAAAGCAAAAGTTCACTGGTTCAATTTCCTGTCAGGGTACGTGCCTAGGTTGCAGGTTCAGTCCCTGGTCAGGCACAAGCAATCGATGTTTTCTCTCTCACATCAATGTTTATCTTCCTCTCTTTCTTCCCCCTTCCCCTCTCTCTAAAAATAAATAAATATTTTTTTTAAAAAAATAAGAACTCCTACAAATCAATGAAAGAAATGCAAACAATCCATAGAAAAATAGGGAAAAGATATAGAGGCCTTTCATGAGAAATAAGAAATCTAAATGACCAATGATGTAAAAAGATGCCCATGAAAATATAAGCCCCGAGAAAATACCATTAGTACATATCATATTGACAAAATTTTTAAAAGTCTGACAATATTAGCCTATGGCCATACCACCTGGAACCAGCGTGATCTCGCCTGATCTCGGAAGCTAAAAGTCTGACAATATTAAACATTAGCCAGGATGTAAAGCAAGGTAACACTCATATACTGCTGGTAGGAGTATATTTTGATAGTTTGGCAGTACCCAGGAGAGTTAAGTATAATCACAATCGAGAATCCAGAGATTCTACACTGAAGTATTAATATATATCCCACAAAAATATATGCTTGTATACACTAAGATACTTATATAAGACTGTTTCTATTGGCATTGTTGGTAACAGCTAAAAACTCCAAACAAATTTGTTCATTAACAGCATAAGAGATCAACAAATCATGGAATGTTTATATAATGGGTCATCTTGTAACTAGGAAAATCAATGAACCACAAATACGTGCAAAAATATGAATGGATCCTACAGACATAATGTTGAGCAAAAGCAGCCAGATACAATAGAATACACCCTCTATGATTCTATTATGTAAAGTCCAAGAAAAACTTAAACTTATTGGGTAGTAAAACTGTAAATAAAAACAAGGAAGAGAAAACCATAAATACCATGAAAATGGCTACCTCAGGAAAGACAAGGGGAGTACAATCAGCAAGGAAGGTTGTATTGTCTTGACCTGGGTGTGAGTTACATTCAGGTGTGCATCTTAAAGATTCTTTAAGCTTTACATTTAGGATTTATGCACCTTTCTGTATTTTTTTAACTTCACAATTTAGGAAAAGAAATATTATGAGTTGCACAAGGCTCTAACAAAAAAAGAGAAACAATGAACACAGATATTTCGTACTCTTTTGTGTCTAACAATCCTTTTTCCATAATCAATTATTTTAAAATTTATAGAATATGCTTATATATTACACCTAGTTGAAATATGATGCCACATTACAATCATCCACATAGAGATTATCTATTTTGCAGATTATCCATGCCCTTAAAGCTCAGCTCTCTGTGTCTTTTGATTATTTCAATACTCCATCATTAGGATGAGCAGTACAAGGTTGTTGAAAGTCAAAGACAACTTTTCCTGGTCAACAATTCACTTGTAGGTCTCACAAAATTATTTTCAAAGCCAAAGAATAAAAAGGCCTTCCCAATGGAGAATAATTGCTAAATTAAACCTGCATAGTCTGAAAATCTAATTTAGTTTCATTTTTAACCAACTCTTATTTAAAAAAAAAAATTCAGAGAACACCTTAGAAATGGCAAAGTAAACTGATTTAAGTTTGACTCCAAGTACTTTCAACTACTTCCCTGGAGAACTAGATGGGGCTTTTCAATGTGTCGAGAGCAGTGGTTAAGCTTCTCATTTCTCAATATGTTAAACCTACCACAAGCTTATCTGGAATGGGAAATAAAATCAATCTTCCTTCCAACAGGCAACACATCTGCTTCAAACTAGTATCAGAGAATATAACATAAAAATGTCTGCAACCTCTCTCTTTTGTCGAGGGTAAACATATAATAAAGTGTATCAAGACTGCTTCAATATTTGCTATAGAGTATTAAAAAAATTCCCCCTTGTAGTTCTCACTGTCCCCATAGCTTTAATTCCCTTTAGACTACAGTAGCAGGAAATCTTTGACAGAAGAATGTAATGGAATCAAGTAACTCATCTTGTGCCCAGAGACTACTAAAAAGCATGGCCAACTAGTCCTTATGGTGAATGTTTGTGCTCATTCACATTTTCAGTAGCTTCATTTTGTTTGCTTTAATAAGCTTAATGCATATGTCTTTTGTGATAATCCTTCCGGTGAGGAGGAGGAAATATCCAAATTCCACCTAATCTAATGGTATAGTCACTGTTACATAATTTTAAGAAATAATTGAAATATAATGCCATCTTATCAGTCACAAGGCCCAAACATATTCATTAGGATAAAGATGGTAATGTCAACATGAACTATTAATTAGCATCTCAAATATTTGCTCAACCCCTGGCTGGTGTGGCTCAGTGGACTGGGTGCTGGCCTGGAAACCAAAAGGTGGCTGGTTCGATTCCCAGTCAGGGCACATGCCTTGGTTGCAGCCAGGCCCCCAGTTGGAGGCATGTGAGAGGCAACTGGTTGATGTTTCGCTTGCACTTCAATATTTCTCTCCCTCAACATAAATAAATAAAATCTAAAAAAAAAATTGCTCAAATTGTATAAGGAATCACTGAGGGACAATTCACTTGTATAACAGAAATTTTTATTTCCCTAGTACAAAACAGTTCTTCCTTCGTTGTAAAAGGAAGCTAAAAACCATCACTAAGAAATTTCCCCCAAGCAGTAATTTTGTGCCCTGCTCCCTAAGTAACCCACTAACAGATCATGAAGTATCTTTAGAGAAACAATCATTTCTGCATGCTGCATATCTTACTAAACCTGTTAAAACAATTTTAGTACTCTATTCTAAATGATTAAGGGAAAAACAAACTTCCTCCAACAGCTGCCCATTTTAATGTGACTTTAAAAGTAAACTAATATTCTGCCTTGGTCCACATTCAAATAATTATTTCAGTTCCTTAATGAACTCCAAATAATTGAGTTTATCATTTTTTCCACTTTTAGAACAGTTTGAAGCACTATTGCAACGATGCTGTCTCAGGTCCCTGAGAACAAAGACAGAATCTACTTTCTGTCAAAGATCCGTGAAACAAACTGAATAAAATGTCTGAAATTCTATCAAGGACTGAGTATTTTGTGACTACTTCTTAACATGAGTATTTAGCTTACCACCTTAGTTGTTCCCATTTTGTGGTAAAAAAGCAAACAGCACAAGCCTGAACTACTTGATTATAATCAACATCTGAATGTTGATTTCCCATAGAAAATTAATGTCAATCTGTACTTTAATTCTTAAAAACAAAACAACAAAAAAAGTAAATTTGGTTAAGTACAGTGCTACCTCTATTATCATTGTTAGGAGAGACATAACCCATGAAAAATGAATATTGGGACATGTAGTTTTAACTTGAAATATATATTTATGAAAATGAAAACATGCATTTGAGGAGGAAAGGGAACAGGAAATGTTAAAAAAAAAAAGACAACGTAAGTTCCTGCACACAAGTACATTAATAGCACTCACCCTGCCTTCATATTTAAGCACTGTAGAATAACTTAATTTTTCTAACAAAGAAAGCAGTAGCCTAAAAAAAATTTGATATTGCTGCAATTCCTGAAGAATGTATTTCTCTTACCAAGATTTATACCTTGTGAATACAAGTTGAAATGAGAAAATAAATGCCAAATGAAAACTAAGACATGAAGGAAATATTTCAGATAAAGCTTCAGCTGAATTTAGGGCACCTTTCAAGAAAAAATACAGAAATAAAGATTCAATTACCAAAGACTAAAATTTCTTATAATGATTATCCATGACCACCCCCTCCTATTTCCCTCCAAAGAGATCAGATCAGACATCTAGTGAACATCCAAATGTACTTAAGTTCTGAAAGCGTAAAATCATTTAGCAGAATAAAAAGAATGGCAACCAAAACATTTTGCGATTAAATTTTAAAACTTTATTGTAACTACCAATAATAAAATCTAAAAATTCTAATTGATATGTAAATTTTTAAAAAAGAATTAAGTCCTTCAAACAGATAAATAGATGATATTCAACAAATATAAGTGTTTCAAAATCCCTAAGCACTGACATGAGGCTAATACCTTCGGATTAAGAGCTTGGAACATAAATCCCACATTAAGGTTACTTGTGACACAATGAAATGCTCAGCTCGCTCTATTAATGATTTCTATTAAAAACAATTCTCCACTGGATCTACCAGTACACTCAAGTTTATTAGCTTAATCATGGCAAGTCCTATGCTAATATAAAATCATCAAGAAGCTAAAACTCTAAAAAAAAAAAACGCTTCTGCACAGCAAAAGAAACCACCAACAAAAATGAAAAGGGAACCCACTGTCTGGGAGAACATATTTGCAAATTATACATCTGATAAGGGGTTAATATCCAAAATATATAATGAAATTATACAACTCAAAACCAGGAGGACAAACAATCCAATTAAAAAAATGGGCAAAGGACCTGAATACATACTTCTCCAAAGAGGACATACAGAGGGCCAATAGACATATGAAAAAATGGTCAGCATCACTAATCAGAGAGATGCAAATTAAAACCACAATGAGGTATCACTTCACACCTACCAAAATAGTTACCATCAATAAATAAACAAACGACAAATGCTGGAGAGGATGTGGCTGGAGAAAAGGGAACCCTAAGTGCACTGTTGGTGGGAATGCAGACCAGTGCAGCCACTGTGGAAAGCAATATGGAATTTCCTCAGAAAAATTAAAAATGGAACTGCCTTTTGACCCGGCAACCCGACTTTGGGAATATATCCTAAGAATCCTGAAACTCCAATTCAAAAGAATTTATTCACCCTTATGTTCACAGCTGTGTTATTAACAATAGCCAAGATCTGAAAATAACCCAAGCGCCCATCAGTAGGTGACAGATAAAAAAGCTGTGGTACATTTATACAATGGACTACTACTGCCATAAAAAAGGAACTCTTACCTTTTGGGACAGCATGGAGGGACCTGGAAATTATTATGCTAAGTGAAATAAGCCAGTCAGACAAAGATAAAGACCATATGATCTCACTCATATGTGGAATCTAATGAACAAAATAAACTAATGAATAAAACAGAAACAAATAGAAAATAGAAACTGACAGATGTCAGAGGGGAGGGGAGGGGGGACTGGAGGAAAGAAGGTGAAGGGATTAGCCAAACATATATGTATAGCCCACAGACACAGACAACAGTGTGATGATGGCCAGAGGGAAATGGGGGGTGAGGGCTAGGTGGAGGTGGGCAAAGGAGGAGAAAATGAGGACATCTGTAACAGTGTCAACAATAAAAAGTTAAGTTACAAAAAGAAACTAGCCCAAGCTGGTGTGGCTCAGTGGACTGAGTGTCAGCCTGCGAACCAAAGGGTCGCTGGTTCGATTCCCAGTCAGGGCACATGCCTGGGTTGCAGGCCAGGTCCCCAGTGGGTGGTGTGGAAGAGGCAACCAACCTATGTTTCTCTCACACATCGATGTTTCTCTACCTCTCTTTGTCCATTTCCCTCTCTCTAAAAATAAATAAAATCTTTCTTAAAAATTTAAATAAAAGAAACTAAAACTCTAATTCCAAAAATAAAACTATTGAATTCATACCTTGCATATGTCATAGTATTTGAAAGAGTTTGCATTAAGATGTGAAACTTGTAAGAACAGATCTAAGTGTTACTGGAAAGAACACAATTATTACATTTTGGTAGTCCTTTGACCTTTTGATATCTCTCAGAAAAAATCATTTTAAGAGTTCTGTAATTTACCATTTAAAACATAATCAGTATCTCTGGAAAGAATAGGTTAGCTAGGTTTGTAATGGCAAAATACAGGGGTTATTTTTCCCCTCCTAATTACCTAACAAAACTTATTCTTCAAAGCCAAGACTTTCCATCTTACTAGACACTTACTTTTCATGAGGCACAATTAAGAATTGCCTTCTCTTAAAGTTATAACACGCCCCATGTATCTCATATGTTGCTTTAACACTACGATGCTGAAGTTGACTACAACTCCCGGAATACACTTACACTGTAAGAAGTGACAGACAAGAAATGAACTTCATGAAATGCATCATGCATTTTTTAAAAGATAACATTAAGTTAAAGCTAATATGCTAATGTAGCTTGTCAAAAAGGAGAAATCCACCCAAGATATAATTTTAAGTAGTGGTCATATTCTGAAAGCCAAATCTATAAATGATTCACTAATAATTTGGTGGCACGTTACCTTTGTTGTTGTTTTTTCCTGAAGAGAACATATTCTCAAGATTTTATTGTCGCATAATAAAACAAAATACGAAGCTTAGAACTGGATCTCTTGGCTCTTACTCTTCTTATCTTCCCCCCCCTCCCCAGTTCAAATGCTTGCATCTCTCAACAGCCAGCATTCACTTAGATCTGCAGTTGGGCTCAATGCATTCAAGCCTTGGCACAATCTTCTTTGTAGTTTTAGCCTTTTTGCAGAAAATCTGCTTAGTCTACCCACCATAGCCACTCTACTTCCTGTCATAGCCACTTTTCCTGAGCACACAGAGGATCCTTGCCCTTCTGGTACTTTGTTACATTGTTGGGTTGATGCTTGCCATGCTTCTTACAGAAACCAGGTGGTTTTAGGAATGGTCATCACGTTTGCTAGAGTGCTATCAGCAGGGAAAAGCTTACCTTGGTTTTTAACATTTCCAGTTGCTGGTTTATTTTTAAGAGGCTGTTTTCAGACAAAGGAGGTGATGTTTTGTCATTGAATTACAATACCATTTGTTCTAATCAAATGAAAATGCTAACATATCTATCTTTATCAAGATAGAAAAAATCCAAGATTAGACTATATGCAACAAAGTATCAAATAAAAGATAAGTACTGGATGGTAGTGCATTTGACTAAAATATTTCATTGTGTCACACAACTAACAAGTTTAAACTCTATGTAACAGAATACAATTATAAAACTGACTATACCAATTTGGATCTACTCTAATTCAAACTACATTCCACAAGCCATGAAATAAGTATATTACATGTAAGTAACAGTTTTGAAGCAGCTCTTCAAACACAGGAACTATGACAGGTAGCATACATCATGTAAATATACAAAAAGTGAATCCAAAATTCCATTTTGACTACATCACTTTGTTTTTCTCCAAAGACTGCCTGCCAGTCAGAAGCCAAGCAGAATTTCACCTCCCAGCCCTAAAACCAGTCATTCCATGGTGGGAGTCACAACAGTAAAACTGTCAAAAACAGTCAGCTGGAAGGAGGAAGTTGAGCAATTTACAAAGATGACAGCCCCTAAATAACTAAAGCGGCCTTTAAAGGTAAACAGTGAACTGATTTATCCTAATCTAATATAAATGAAAATGATGTTTTGGTAATTTCCCATCCTGCCTTCCCTGAACACAAGGGACCTAATGGCTATTTGATAACTAGTAGTACAAGGACTTGGAAAATATTCCAAACAGTTAAAAGTGAATATTCATCAAATTGACTTGTCAGTTAATAAGCCAACAAGCACTCTAAACATATGCTGGGGGGGGGGGGAGGCAGGACAGTTGAACCAAAATAAATTTGAGACACTCCCCACTCTTCAAGGGTCTCTCAATTCGTTAGAGTACAAGAGTACAGATAAAAGAGTCAGGGACCAATTAATTGCTAACCTAAGTGGTACAGTCTTTAAGTGCAAGAGCTGTCCAGTAAGTTTAAACGTCTAAAGATTGTAATAATAATATTACTTTTAATAGTTATCACTTGAGCACTTCTAATAAGCCAAGTGCTTTACAGGCAATATTTAGTCTTCACAACAATCCTTGAAGTACTTATTCCCAATTTACTCAAGGGGAATCTGTCAAAGTGGTTAAGGAACTTATCCAAGGTCACTCAGCTAGTTAAGTGGCTATAAGACGGCCGCTTACTCAGGCAGTCCAATCTAGAGCTCACACAGTTAAGACTAAGTAAAGCAGTGCGAGTGCAGTAGGGAGGCCATATAGGCAGGCAATATTACATGCGCACGCCTTCCCCGCGTTTCCTTCTAAGTAACAAAGTTCCAACGGTAAACTGCACCAGCAACCGTAAACTGACCGCTGTGGGAAGGTGGAGGGGGCAACGACGGTTAAATTGGCTAACGAGTTAACTCATACAGGATTAAGCTTTAGCTAATAAAGCGATTCAAAAAAGGGTATTAGAAATAAATTATTTGTTTCTTAGTACCTGGGGTTTGTTTTGCTACTTAAGCAATTTTTTTTTTTTTTTTCCGAGAGAGAGCTGAAATTTTGGCCGAGGAAATCGCGGGTATGGCAAATTACTGTTAGGTATTACTGGAAAAAAAAAAGTTTTATGACTAAAGGAAACGCGTTATTCTGGGTACTCGAGAACCTTGGAGAGTTGCCAAAATGAGTTGCAGTCCCAGGACAAAATGGGGTTTAGGAAACATTTAATGACGAAAGTTGAGTCCAACACGAAATGGCTCCTAAGGTGAAAAGACGGAGCAAAGAAATGCTGGCAGGTCTTCGGGGAAAGCGGCCATGCTTACTACACTTCTCTCACGGCCTGCGGCGCCGCGCAAGGCCGGGACAGTCCGAGAGAACGCTCCCCGGGAAGACGTGAGTTGCCAAGCGGGGCTCTTCGCGACGCCCCGGGCTTCGCGGCGGCGGGCGGAGAGGAGGGGAGGGAGTCCGGGATGGTTCGCCCTCCTCAGACTTCGGGCAGAGGAGGCGCCAGGCTCCAAACTGCGGAGTCGAACGGGTGCAGAGTGAAGAAATGGGACAAGAGAGAGATGGAAAGTCCGAAACCCCCCGGCGCGGCCCCGTGAAGAGAAAGGAACCAAGTGAGCTGAAGCGAAGAAGGGGACAAAAAGAGACCGAGCGGGAGCGCGGGGACCCGCAGGGGCGAAACGGGAGTTCTGCTAACAGGGAGGGTACGGCGGGCTGAGGAGATTTCGGGGAGGCCAGGGAAGGAAGGCGGTCGGCGGTGGTTACCACAGCACCTCACCTCAGTTAGAAACTCCTAGCCAAACATCCACACCCGCCGCCCGGATGGGGGAGGGGGCACATCTCTCCCCCCACCCCCAACCTCCCCCAATGTGTGAGAGCGCGGCTGACATCAAGGCCCGGCCTGGCCGTGCGCCCGCCTCCAGTCCCGACACTCACAATTCGCCTCTCCCTGATTTCTCCCAGTTCTTTATCCACTCTACGGGAACCAACACCGTTGCGGCCGCCATCTTCCCCTCACTAGTAGCAAAAGCCCGGATGTGTAGCACGCGAGCGAGAGGTCAAAGTGAAGCACCGCCCCCCAGGCATGCCGGGAACTGCGAGGTCGCGCTTCGATTTCCCGCCCCACACTCCTCTCCACCCCGCGGAAGCCCGAGGCCCTGTGGCCAACGAAGTCGCCGAGACCCGTGGGTCCCTTCGTAGATGCCCTCGCTTCCCATTACAACAGGAAACGTGGCATCCCCGAGGCTGACTCGTAGCCCTTATGTTCTTCCGTAGTATCTACTGCAGGCTACTAATTCAAACATGTATTTTTAAAGTACCTAAAATGTGCCAGACGTTGGAACTAGAAAAACAATAAACCATGATACCTACAAGTGCCTCCTGATAAGGTGCTAATTTTATAGAGTCCATCATACCAAAAATTTGCATAACCTAAATTTAATCATGAGGAACACCAAACTAACCCATATCGAGGGACAGTCGACAAAATTACTGACTTCCACGATTCAAAATTGCCAAGGTCACTAGAGACAGTTCTTCTAGGTTAATGGAAACTACAGATGTGACAACTGATCCCCACCAGAAAAAAAAAATTTCTTATGCTAAAAAAGGGACATTATTGGAACAATTGACTATATTTTAAAATCTGTAGATTACACAGTAACATTGTGTCAATGTTAACTTATTGATTGTAACAGTGAAGTATTTACAGGTAATGGGGCATTATGTTGCAACTTACTCTAAAATGTTTTCAGTAAAAAGATAGAATGATTAAGCCAATGTAACATATTAACATTTTAGAAATCTGGGTGGAGGACATACAGAGGTTCTCCCTTGTATTTGTGCAATTTTTCAAACTAAAAAGACTTTATAAATACAACTTTGCCATGGCTGGTGTGGCTTATCTGGTTGGAGCATCCTCCATTAGACTGAGGGGTCTCAGATTCCACGCCTGTTAGGGGCATGTAGAGAAGGCAACCAATCGATGTTTCTCTCTCTCCCTCTCCTCTTCCTCTCTCCCTCCCTCCCTCCCTCCCTCTCTCCTTCCCTCCAATGCTGACAATCGGATGCAGTCTGATGTATGGAGTGATGAGGTGATTTTAGGTAATTGTAAGGTCAAACAATCATCATTTTAGTGAAAATAAATAATTGGATCAAGAAGGAGGCATATAAAAACAAAAATATAAAATAAGTAAAATAATCAAGGAATGAATGCAAAAGCTGTACCCTTTGTGAGTCTGTCCCCTGAAATGCTGCATATTGGAAATGGATTTTTATGAACTAAAGACTTAGTTGTGTTAAATATACAAATTAAAATTTCTAAAATAGCCACCAAACAAAAAGATACTATGTATCTTCCAAACTGCCAGAGAGGAAAAACATTGGAAGAGAAAAAGGAAAAAAAATATCAAATCCAAAAAAAGCAAGAGATGAGGGGAAAGTTTTTTAAAGGTGGGACAAAAAGAGAACAATGGTAGATTTAAATTTAAATATATCAGTAATTGTATAAAATATAAATGAAATAAATGCTCCAGTTAAAAGTAAAGACTATCAGACTGAATTTAAAGAAGTCTAGCTAGTTTTAAGAGACATCCTTAAAACACAGAGACACAAAGTTTGAAAGTAAAAATGATGGGGAAAATATACGAGGCAAACACTAAGATCAATAAAAATTAGGCTGTTACAGCTAGATTAATTAATATTAGACAAAAATAGACTTTAAGGAGAAAATAATCACTAGATTTAAAGAGGGTTACTGTATATTGGTAAAAATTTCAATTCAGCAGGAAAATGTAATAATCCTAATCCGAAATGTACTCAACCTCTTTGAAATATGTGAAGCAAAAATTAACAGAACTGCAAGGAGAAATAGACAAATCCACCACCTCGATGAGAGTCTTTAATTCATCTTTCCGGAAATAAAGCAGACTAAAAAAATCAGTAAAGATGTAGAAAATATGAACATTAAGTGAACAAGTTTAATCTCATATATACATAGAACTCTGTACCTAGTAACTGGGAAATAAACACTTATATTTAGAAATTTAAAAACATACATTGAAATAAATGACAAGTCAAAGTATTATGGTAGAATGGGTGACCAGAGGGGAAAAAACGGCAGGGCCCTCATCATTGCAATCTAATAATAAACTTAATACAGGAGGCTAAAAGCAAAGGCTCACCCGCTGACCCAAGTAGTCCTGAGCCTGGCCCAATAAGGGCGCCAGGAATTCTGAACAACACAAGTAAACTATGATAATGTGGGGGGCGGGGGCGGGAAGCCCTTGAAAGTCTGTGTGTGTGATCTCCACTAGCTGGGAAACGGAAAACCTTGAGACTGTGTATGCATCCCAATGCCTGGAAGGGAGAAGGGAGGGGGGATTACGGTGCCCACAGAAAAACCCATAAAACAATTTTGGTTAATGCCTGCTTCCTGTCACATATGCAAAATGAACAAATAGAGTCTGGAGCAACATAAGGATTCAGGCTAACACATCCCCATACATACCTACATTTGGGTACTCACATCTTCCGGGGGTGGGAGGAAAGGTGTCACCACTTTTGCCCATCAATCAAAATGTAACTCCCTCACCCCCATCCCACCAACTATATAAGTCCTCAGAACACAGGACTTGCTCTCTTGGCTCTTTTTGCCGCACAGGGAGCCCCAGGCTACCTGGCCTCTGGTCACCTCTTTTGGCCACCCAGCCTTTGCCACCCTTACTTTTGCTTTCCAATTAGAACTTAGCACTAATGAGCTTTGTTTGCATGTTAATAGGCTTACTGATCTGTAATTCTTTACTGCATTGGTAAGAAGAACCAAGTTTCTGGGACTTTCTCCCATGACAAAAGGAAAAGGTCATGCTAAAAATTAGAATACTTAGAACAGAACAGTAATGAAAATATTACATATCTATACTAATGAAAAACATGATGGGTTGCTGCTAAAGTAACAGAAATTTATATCATTAAACCTTTGTATTATTAAAGAAGCAAGGCTGGAAATAAAAAAGCTAAGCATCAATTTTAGAAGTTGCAAAAACAGTAACACAGTAAATGAAAGAAAGTAGAAATAAGGATATTTTTAAATAACAAATACTACAAAAAATAATTATATCCAATAGAAAAGATCAACAAAACCAAAAATTGGTTGGTTGAAAAGTCTAGTAAAACTGAGAAACCTCTGGCAAGACTAATTATAAAAAAAGAAGAGAGAAGGTACATACAAACAAGTATTGAGAATTGTATAGATTGGGTTCATGACAGGAAACAGATGACATACTCAAAGGAGATAATTAAAGAGATTTTAATTAAGGAACGATGCATAAGGATGTGTGCAGGATTTAAAAAAACCAACAAATGGATGGTAAAGCACCAACTTAGGTACTAAAGGTAGCACACCTAAGCCTGAAGGGGCAAGGGAAGTGGGTTGGTTAGCAAAACCCAAGGAAATAAGGGAAAGTAAAACAAAATAAAACAATAAGGGAAGGAACATTCAATAGGCTCTGTGGCCTTCTGTAGTGGAATTATTGCTAACTCACATCCCAGCAGGGAGGGGGTCTGGGGGATAAATACCCTGAAGTTTCCCTCCCTCCATCATCCGACCTGCTGATACCTTCCATTGGTTGGTGGCTACTGGAAGCCGTAATGCAAGAGAGAAATGAAGTTGATATGGGTCAGAAAACAGAGCAGGGTGGAAAGTAGATCTTGAAAGGAAAAACAGAATTTCCAGCACTTACCATTCCTGTTGCCACTGTACACTACTCTTACCCTTTGTCCAGATGAAAAACCCATACCCTCAAACGGAATGTACGAAGTCCCATCAACTATTGTATCATTACAGGATGATGTCAATTCATCATACTCCCACCTGAAATCTAAAATATTAGCCACCACCAGTACTTTTCATACGAAGTAGAAGAGGAAAGGGGGGGGGCTATAAACATAGAACCGAGTTGCTATAGTTACTGTTTCTGTCGCTAGAAGCATGCTCTAAGTTGATAATCATAGCTTCCTTTTTCTGCTGCGCACTCCATGTGTCCCTCGCCTTCTGTCAGCATCACAGTAAAACAAGATACATTACCTGGTGGAGTGACCTAAATCTTCATCTCTATAGGACTTGAACCCTTAAAAAATCTTACCTTGTTAGGTTACCAGTTTTTATTGACCAGTACTATGTTTTAAATATTTTATTTATTTATTTTTAGAGATGGAGGAAAGGAGGGAGAAAGGGAGGAAGAGAAACATTGATGTGAGGGAGAAATGTCCATCATTTGCTTCTCATATGCGACTTGACCAGGGACCAAACCTGCAACCTAGGCATGTGCCTTGACCAGGAATCGAACAGGCGAACTTTCAGTGTGTGGGATGACACCCAACCAACTGAGCCACTGGTCAGGGCTCACCTGTACCATTGAGTATGGGAGTGATAAAAGGCACCCCAATGAAGCCTCTGTGTTCTAGACATAGTCCTCCTTACCTCCATTGTATAGTAGCAACCAATTCTCCTTTGGTAATCAGGGTAGACCACTCTGGTTGGTACAGTGACCCTTTGTCTGCCTGTTCATTCAACAGCATGAGGAGCACAAAATGGACAAAAGGCAGTGTCAGTCTCTAAAACTTCAGAATCCCGACATGTTCCCTGGGAGTGGGGGAGCATTTCTCCTTTGGCTGTTAGAACCTCTTAACCCACTGATTTCAAGATGTAAGGATGGGACGCAAATATTTCTTCAGTAAGAGGGGTCATTCCCACTTCCATCTCTTGAATCCTGGACCCGTACATTTTTGCTACAGGGGAGATAATGTGATATATCATCAGCCACTGTTGAAAGCATATACTACTACATTGTGTAGGACACTACCCCAAATTTTCAGGCCGCGGTGCCATAACTGATCCTTCTGCAGGAAAGTTCAACATCGTATCAAGCCAACTGTTTCACAGTGATGGGACATGTAATAAGACCAATAAGTTCTATGGAGATGAGCCAATCACCACACTTCCTTCAAGCTAAATTGAGTTCCTTTGTTGGAACCAATATTGAGTGGGATACCATGGCGATAAACCAGGTATTATGCGTGTCCACACAATGGTGCTGAAAGAGGCATTGCAAGGATAAAAAGCAAATCCTTATTCAGAATATGCCTCTATTCCTGTAAAGACAGTCAGCGCCCCTGCCCCTGTGATGGAGGGGTTTCAGTGTAACCAGTCTGCCACCACATGACTATCTGGTCCCCCTGGGAAACGGTGCAATGTTATTGCCTCAGCGTTTTGTCTCTGCCGATAAGCAGGTTGCCAACTCGAAGTGGTGGTCAATCAGCTTTGGTGAGGGAAGACACCGTATGTATACCCTACCCCAGCTGCCACAGCCATTTTGTACTTCGTCCTACTGAGCAAGCACTAGGGTAGCT
This sequence comes from Pteronotus mesoamericanus, assembly GCF_021234165.1. Classification (NCBI taxonomy): domain Eukaryota; kingdom Metazoa; phylum Chordata; class Mammalia; order Chiroptera; family Mormoopidae; genus Pteronotus; species Pteronotus mesoamericanus. Next base: position 3,387,805 of record NW_026555150.1, read on the forward strand.
GAAGGAAGAGGCTAACGTCAACGGAATAGGTGATCTTTTCCACCTTCTTACTGACAGCCTCCTTCACAGTGGATGCCCTCTGGGGGCAGTTACGTGGAACACAAATATCTTTATACTGTGGCCCATTATAAGAAGCCTATGCATATACATCTTTCCTAGGTCTCCTTATTACCAAATTCTTGTCTTATTCTTTCCAAATTCTTCATCCAGCCAAATCCTTAGCCTCTGCCCTTGAATAAGTCTATATTAGTATACTGGGCCATTTCTCCTTCCGCCAAAATAGATAATCAGGTGGAGCACTTGGGAGATTTCTCCTTTACCTGTGTCTTTAGGGACCATCCCTGAGTGGGGCTCTTGCACAGCTGTGACCCACTTCCACCAGGTGCCAGACTATCATGCAGGTCCACCTATAAAACCTTTAGGCCGACATTTTTCTTACTCTGTTAACTGATCACAGAGAACTTCCCTTGAGGCCCTACATGGGGGCTGATGGAGAGGCAGTGATGCAGTAGGAGCAAGTACCATGAGAGTCTGAGCCCCTTCCTCATTCACTTTATTTTTACCTTCCCAATTTGCTGGGATCTGATTTCATACAAATTTCCATTTAACAATGGAATGCTACTGCACGTGGCCATTTGATGATTAAGTGGATTAGATAACACTCAGTTCATGACAGGCAGTTCAAGTCACATAGTCTTAATGTTCTGTGGTCAGAATTCAGGGAGGTATAGTTCCAGTGGATGCTACTTGACCCTTCCTGCTTGATCCCCTCCATGGATCAGTGGGTCAGAAAAATATGTGGTGATTCTGGCAAGTTGGGTCCAAGCTCCCACTGAAATGAACTCAGACCAAAACTTAATTTATCACCTCTGAAGATGGAGCATAAGTCCCCACTCTGAAGATGGAGCGCAGCAGCATGTTGAATCTTCAAGAAGTAGCATCAGTTCTGAACCAGAATCTGATAACTCTCAGAAGATTCTGGATATTTCCTTTTCCATGGTCATGGTCCGCTAGTAAATGACCACAGGTGCCAGTCTGAGAAGGACTTGGAACCCTTGCAGTATACAGGATGGGGCAAAGGTAGGTTCACAGTTGTTTTTCATATTGTATGTATAAATAGCAATATAAGAATAAACTCTGTTTTTCATACAACTGTAAGCCTACGTTTGCCCCACCCTGTACATATGATCTGTAATATCATTGTAGCAGGGTCTTTTCTCAAAGAGATTCATCCTCCTTCTCAACCAAGGGGTTCCAGATCTGTGAACTGGCTTAGTAGACCTGGAAACAGAGGAAAAGTTCAGGAGTCTACAAGGTTACTGCCCACAAGACCTAGAATTTTTCTGCTTCTATGTGTTACATCTATTTCATTCCTAGGGAATTCCATAAACCAGGGATGTCCAACCTTTTGGCATCTCTGGGCCACACTGGAAGAAGAAGAGTTGTCTTGGGCCACACATTAAAAACATTACAACACATAATCACAAAAAAAAAATCTCATAGTGTTTTAAGTAAATTCATGATTTTGGGTTGGGCCGCATTCATAGCCATCCTCGGCCGCATGGGGCCCAACGGCTGTGGGTTGGACAGCCCTGCTAAATGAGTATCCACTGCAACAGATGGAGGTCAAAACCCTCTGATTACCAGGCTTTCCTTGAGCTTTATTATGTAAATTTCACCAGCGGCAGTTCTGACAGCTAAGTATCAACACCTGGACCCTACACTTTAGGGCCCTATTTTTCCTACTGAAATCAGGGAGCCCAGTTCTACTGAAGCATCTCCCACCATCATCTCTGGCCTACAGAGGATATTCACAGAGCTTTTCAGTAATGCTGGTGCTCCTATCATGAATATATTTCTTGATGCCTTAGTGAAGAGTGTCCTCCCAGTAGGGTGACAAACTTGTTCAATTTTCCTGTGACTGGCATGGTTTTAAAACTGAAAATTCCACAACCCAGGAAACTCTACTGCACAGTCCTTCTGTGAATATAGTTGGAAGTAGGTGCCGAGCAGGTTACACATAATAGGTCCACTTCAACATTCCCTTCCCCTTGCACATTTGGGCGTATACGCTATATTGAAATCTGAAGGACTACTAAATGTAGGACTACTTCTACTGACAAAGAAGGTTCAGGGAATTGGAGGCTAAATTCTCAGCTTCATCTGTTTATGCCCTCATATTTCCATCCAATATGTTAGGATCCGGTTTTTTCTTCAGGAGTGCCCTTAGGCCTGGCCTAAGATTCCTAGGCTGTACCTTTAATTGATGCCGTGCCTCTGCAACATTTATAATCAGTCCCTGCGCATGATCTTCAGGCGTGTGTCCTGCCACTCCAGGAAAATAAGTACCTCATGGTGGCACTGGGGCTCTTTGATTTTCCACCACGACATGAGTTGTGCAGTCAAGGCTTTCCATGAGTCTTCTTTGATGTGTAAGTTCTCTAGGGTCGTCAGAGGCAGTTAACCCCAGCCATGTTCTTTGCAGTCATCATCACTATAAGAACTAAGTGCTCTAGCCATTTGATTTCCCAAAGCTTTGCCCTCCACTTGTATTCCACTTCAAGTTATCATGCGTGATAACTTGAGTAATCACCGTTCAGTGCATGCCGCCCATCACAACTGCCCCGTTCCCCCCTAAAAAGAGGCTGTCACAGATTGCATTCTTTCGGAAGCAGAAGCTGAACCTGCTTAGGAGTGCAAAGGGTATACCGAAGAATGAAACCTGTGAAGGAAATGAGAAGGCAGTAGAATTAGCCAGAGGCAATACAGGCAAGCAAGGAAAACCCAAGTTCAAAGTATGTGTGGATTGCACTAAGGACAGCTGACTGTTCCCTACAAGGTGGAAGGGGTCCGATATATTTAACTTACAATAGGTGGCTGGTTTAGTGTCCCCTCAGTCACTGGTACTGCATAACGGGTTCACCGCCGTCCTCTGTCATTGGCTTCTTGGGCAACTAGCAGTGGTAGTAGCTGAATCAGCCTTGGAGAGGCAAAGTCCATGCTTCTGGGCCCACAGACAGCCTTCCTCCCTGCCTGAATAACCACCGATGGATGGGCCTATCACCCAAAAGTACTGGGTGGCCAAAGACAAAGGTTGGCGTATCCATTTGGCTGTTTTTGAATGTCCTATTTAATGAATGTTCTTTGGCAGATGTTAATGTAAAACACAAAGATCTGTGCGCTTCGAGCCCATTCCCAAGAATCTATCTACATGTCTCTTCTCTAGACTTTCTTGCTACTGGTATTCCAACATCATTCCTTCTATGCCCCCAATGATACTTGTTACTTTCCAGGATTCTTTGCATGTCTATATATCAGGCTTCGAATCCTTCCATACAAAGTGAATGACCAAGGGTACTGACCAGTAGAATGATTTCCCTCCAGCAGACAAAAAAAAAGGGCAAAAGAAAAGGACAAGCATTTCACAGAAGAGGCAAAATGAGTGCAATCAGATAAATGCAAAATAACATCATATTATATACATATTAGCCACCAGATTGCCAACAATTGAAATTTCAGAGTCCATATGTCAAGTTTTATTGGAACACAACCACTTTCATTAATTTACAAACTGTCTATGGCTGCTTTCACACTACAATGTTAGGGTTGTATAGTTTGCATCAGACTATATGGCCTGCAAAGCCAAAAATACTTATTTTCATCAACTTTTCTAGACAATAAAGTTCAAGGGAATTTTAAGTTAAATTTAAGGTAACTTAAACACAGAATTTCAGCATTCCTATCTTAGAATATTCTTAGGAGCAGCATAGGGGAAAGAATAAGGAGAAGAGTTGATATCTTTCTAACTGGAAAATATACCTAGAAAGAGTGCCGAAGAATGCTGGCTAAAAAAGAAAACTGAAGTTAGTGGTTCTCACATTTTAGGGTCCATCAGAATCACCTGGAGGGCTTGTTGAAAACAGACTGCTAGGCCTACTCCTAGGGTTCCTGATTCCATAGATAAGGCTTGCGAATTTGCATTTCTAACAAGTTCCTGGCTGATGCTGGTGCTGCTGTCTGGAGGCTACACCTTCAGAACTGCTGTCATAAGGATTAGAGTGGTTCCTAAACTGAGGTACTTCAGCCCCTGCATCAGAATCCTCTAGATCCCTGGCCTTGTGGGCCTTACAAGAAGCAAGGGGATAGAGAATGACAGGGCATGCTTTTTAAGATAGGGCAGTCAAGACAGGCCTGTCGAAGAAGGTAACACTGAACAGAGACCTTAATGAAAGGAGAGAGCAAGCTGTTAATACATTAATATCAATAGTTTATATCAATATGTTAATATGTGAGGGACAAGTATTCCAGGCAGGACAGACAGTCCGTGCTCAGACCACAAGGCAAGAATGTGCTGGGTGTGTGTTCCTGGAACAATTCAAAGCCAAGAATTTGACTCTTTGTTCTTTCTGGTTCTCTGTGTTCTTCCTTTCCAGGGCAATTAGCTTCAATTTATTCTCTATCACACGAATAGGGTCATACTGTTCTGCAACTTGCATTTTCCTTTAATGATAAATTATGAACATTCTTTCATGTCACTCCATTGAACACCGGCCTCATTGTTTATAAAGGCTGAATATTCCATTGTGTAAATGTACCAAAATTTTACTTGTTAAAAACCCAGTACTTGTATAACCACTTCCCTATAGGTGAACACTCAGTTTCCAGTTCTTAGTTATGGCCCAAAAAAATGCTGTAGTGAGTATGCTTTTGCTTCTGTGTGTGTGTGTCTATGCATGTCTATGTGTCTGTGTCCTTGTTCATGCATTCCTTTATGCACTAAACATTTACTGAGCTGCTACTACGTTATGTATGTGTTATGTGCTGAAAATACAATGGTGAACATGTTACCTGTGTAGCGGCTGCCAAATGGCAGGGAGATGGAAGATGACCTCCTTTAAACTTTGAAGTGGGAGGTTTGGTAATGAAGTCCACCAATGATGTACGCACTGGGGATTTTGCTGCAAATAGAAAGGGGAATTGGATGTTGAACAACAAAAAAAGAAAATCCACTATACATACCTTTCGTGATCGGGTAAGGTCTCTGTGGTATTCTCTCATGGCCCCTTATATTTTCACCTTCTTATCACTCAGAGGCATTTTTTTCTGCATTTAACAGAATATCTAACTACAAGGGTTTTAAAATATGTGCCTATGGGTTTATTTTTCTCACAGAAGAAGGCTGGCATTTGTTCAGTAGCTCAATGATGTCAGAGTTGATGGCTTTGCAGTTCTCTTGACCTTTCCCTCAATGTCAATACATGACTTTTACAGGTCCACATTCAAGGGAAGGATAAGAAAGAATAAGAGGGAAAAAGGACACCCGTGTCAGGAAAGCATACGTTTTCCCCCGAGAACCCATGCAGTTGTTTCCTATGACCTCTAGAACAAATCTCCACACATTTAGTGCCTTAAAACAACACAAGTTTATTATCTTGTAGTTTTGGAAGTCATAAGTCCGAAATGGGTCTCACTATACTAAAATCAGTGTTGGCACAGCTGCATTCCTTCTGGAGGTCCTGGAGCAGCATTGGCGTCCTTGCCTTTTCCAGCTTCTAGAGGCTGTCCATACTCCTTGGCTGCTGGCCCTCTTCCATCCTCACAGCCAGCAATCACAATCACTCTGACTTCCGCTTTTGTCATCACACCTCCTTCTCTCATCGTTGGCCCTCCACCTGCCACATTCAAGAATCCTTTTGTCTATACTGGGCCCACCTGGATAATCCAAGCTACGCTCCCTATTTTAAGGTTAGCTGATTAGCAAACCTAATTCCATCTGCAATCTTAATTCCCCTTTGCCATGCAATGTATTTACAAGTTCTAGGGATTAGGATGTTGGGGGGAGGTGTATGATTTGTCTATCACAACCCACTTTTGTCTCACTGGCCAAAATTCTAACTGTAAAGAAACTAGAGAAAAATGGGACTAGGAGTGGGAGTTGGGTTCGCTGAACAATGGTGTCTGCCATACCTTGCTAACATTCCTCACAGTTTGTAATTATATATATATATATAGTATGATTTTCTCCCTTAGTAGACCCTATATCCCATGAGAGCAAGAACCATTATATTGAAACACTCTCTTATGACTCAGGATTTAACATCCTGGCAAGGACACCTGGAGCCAGTCCTAGTATGCTGCTGGGATGGCTCCTTGAAATTTGGACACAACAAAGCCCATTTAGTAAATGAAGTGGAATTGTTGGAACTGCCTTGACAGAGGACTGAGAGAAGGGTCAACATTTCAGGGGTGGGCAAATTAGAATGGCTTTCTTACATAAGACCAGAAAACACACCGGTTGACAATGTCCCCTGGGGGGGGGGGCGCAAAGGACACCTCTTTTATTAAGGCAACAAGAAGTGTGTTGCTAGCGTTGTCGAAAAGCTTCATGGTGGCTATCTTCTATGAGTCAGGTTTCAAGACAGGAGAGACTGCTATGTGATTAGGCTCCTTGGTATCAATGGCAATGATAGGATTCTAGGATAGCAGAGGCCAGGTGATAGCAGTTAACTCTCAGAGTCAAGGTAAGTGTACTAACCCTAATGGACAGTAAGTCTGGAATGGCAAAGATGGGCTTTGATCTGTAGGGGTCTGTAAAGATAGCTAATGAACAATGGCATTCCTAAGAACGATACAGGTGAGAAGCTGGATTAGTTGGTAGAGCTGCCATACCAAAATACCACAGACTTAGTAGCTTAAACAACAGAAATTTATTTTCTTACAGATCTAGAGGCTAGAAGCCCAAGATCAAGTTGTCACCACAGTCCATTTCTTCTCGGAGCGATCTCCTTGGCTTACAGATGGTTGCCTTCTCACTGTGTTCGAACAAGTTGTTCCCCAGTCTGTGTGTGTCTATGTCCTAATTTCATTTTCTTATAAGGACACCGGTCATATTGGATTAGAGCCTGCCCAAATGACCTCAATTTACCTTAATTACCTCTTTAAAGGAACTCTCCCCAAATATAGTCACATTCTGAGGTACTAGATATTAAGACTTAAACATATAAATTGGGAGGGGACACAATTCAGCTCAAACGTAAGAGCAGTGTCACATACTGATTTGACTGGGAGGGAGTAGTGCCAGTTCTCTCACCTTCTACCCTGGTAAGACAGCCTTGACGTGTGTTCAAAGTAACCTAGAAATGCCCAGAAACACTGAACCCCAGTTGCTCACAGTCTTACCTGCTCATTAATTCACCTTACGTTGGCCTCCTTCCTTCCTACCTCACATTATTTCCCTTCCAATGCTTCCTAGGATCACCTCCCAAATAGAATGTTTGCACTCAGATCCTCACTTCAATGTCTAATTCTGGGAGAACTTAACCTACTTTCTGCCTCTGTTCTTGCTAAAAAAAAATACAGATATAGCCTTAGCAGGGTAGCTCAGTTGGTCAGAGCATCATCCCCATATGCTAAGGTAACAGGTTCAGTCCCCAGCCAGGACCCATATAAGAATCAACCAATGAATGCATCAATAAGTGGAACAACAAATGGATGTTTATCTCTAAAAAAAATTAATAAAAAAAATACAGATATAGAGGGTTTTATTATCATTGGTGTTGGTTGTTAGCCCCCCAAAAAAAGATCATGCCATACACACTAGTCTGCAATAAACTTTTTTTTCATTTTATGATGCTTCACGAAAATTACTCCAAGCTAATAAATTGTACATATAATTCATATTTTAACAGCTGTGTCATGCTCCATAGTATGGCTATACCACTTCGATATTGCTAAACATTCAGATAGTTTCCAGATTTGTCTCCACAAACAATGCTTCCATGAGAATTCTTGGACCTATAACCTAATGAACCAATAGTTTTATTTATATAGGATACATTCCAAAATTAAGGGTTGCTGGGTCAAAAGGTATGTGTATTTCTGTTTCTAAAAATATACCTTTAGATTTTTCTCCAAAAGGATTCCAGTAACTCAATTTCTACCAGCAAAGTTGAGAGTGAGCTTAGTCCTTGATGGCCTACAATGCCTTTAAATTTTAAATCTTAAGGCTGGAAACAGCATCTCATTGTTACTATAATTATTTTCATCACTGCTAGGAAGGTTGTACATCTTTTAATTCATTAGCCATTTAGATTTTCTCTTCATGAATTGTTTATTTATATTTTTCCTATTTTTTCAATTAGGTTTTTATCTTAAGAAACTGTACGTTAGGAATATTGTTCCTAAATGTATTGCATGTGTTGCAAATACTTTTATAAGTATAGTAAGTGTAATTTTACTTTATGTTGTTTGGGAACATAAAAATATTTTTAAAATCTACATCGTCAATTATATCTATCTTTTATTGGCTTTTGGATTTTTTGTCTCATTTAGAAACGTTTCCCTGATCTCAAAAATGATCTCCTAAATCCCAATAAATGTTCTTCAAATGTCCTCCAACTGTTCTTCAAGTATTTTTTATTTTTTAAAGATTTTATTTATTTATTTTTAGAGAGATGAGAAGGGAGGAAGAAAGAAAAGGAGAGATACATCAATTGGTTGCCTCTCACATGCCCCCAACTGGGGACCTGGCCCGCAACACAAGCACGTGACCTGACTGGGAATCAAACCAGTGACCTTTCAGTTCGCAGGCCGATGCTCAATCCATGGAGCCACACCAGCCGGGGCTCAAGTATTTTTTTAAAAATTTCTTATGGTAAAATTGTTCATCCAGCATTGCAGATAAATAAGATGGGAGGAAGCTAGAATGATTCATGTGGTAATGGAATAGATCTGGAGATATCACTATAAACTCATGTTTAGCTTAAGATAGATATGGGTAATTACATATGAAATATTTATAAACATGTGTATATACTCTGGTTAGTATACCCACATATATATCTCCTTGGTCTACCAGCTGAGAGGGCCTAGAAGTAATGACACCCCAATAGCAATGAGCACACCTAACACTCAGATCTTGATTTCTGATATCATTCCCCAATAAAAGAAACCAGGGAATCTGTGGAGAAATAGCCGATTCTAAATCTAGAGCTGAAAATATGCAAGATGAACCTAGAGAATGTTGTAATGCCCCTAAGAATGTGTAAAAGAAATAATCCATAATGTTGAAGGTATATTAAAGAGACACAGGGGCCAAACTGAGAGAGCTCCTGATAGCCAAAAAAGAAACAACTTAAATAACAAAAAAAATAGTGTTAAATTATAACTCAAAGTATAAAATAAGTATCCATGCATTAATACTCTTATAAATAAGTAAATGGGTAGAAGTTACAAATCTCCTATTCAGAATCATTCCAAATAATTTATGTATATACTCTGCCCTTGAGGAGGTACCTAATAACTCCCTACTACTTTTGTGCGGACTGTGCATTGTGATGTCCTTCAAAAAAGTACAGTATGGAAAGCGGGGGTGGTACTTCTTCAGTGGAGAAACCTGACAAACACCACCTCAAACAGGTGATCAACGTTAATATCAAGAGTAATAAGTTATGGATCGAGAAGATGGCAGCAAAGTAGGTGGGAGCTGAGCCCACCTGCTCGTGCGCTCAACTGGGAAACTTAGGCAATCTTCCAAAAAACAAAGTGAACAGCCAACAGAATCTTAGCTGATACGAAGTTTGGAAGCCAGAGTGTGCAGAGGACGCTTCAAAGCCGGCTGTAAGGAGATTTTTATAGGCCAACGGGAAAGTTCCTGGTCCTGGAGCCAGAAACCGCAGCTGCCGGAGGAACACTGGAGGAGAGCGGGCTCAGTGATAGCAGCCTGGTGGCCCCCTCCCCTCCCAGGGCAGGGGAATCCCAGACCCTGCCAGAAGAGACCTGAACATATAGTCACTGGGGAGGAAAAAAAGGCAGCTAGCACACATACAGCCAGAGGTGTACTCGAGCTGGGGCGGTGGTTGCCAGGCAGGATAGTGTCAGAGAGTTTGGGGGATCCTGGCGGCACCTGGTGCTGAGAGAAGAGGTGGGCTGCGACTGGCCATGACCCAGATAGACTCAGGACTCGCCAGGGAGTTGGAGTGTGTGGAAAGCCAGGCAGTGGCGCAGGGCGGGAAGCGGCATCCAGAGACTTTTTCCAATAGGGGAACTGAGACCCCGTGCAGGGTCCTCGTAGGCATGCAGCGGCCAGGCCAACAAGGATGGAGGGTGGGGGCACAATTTTCTCCCACTCAGTGCACCTCAAGGATTGATCAAAGGGATGCAAAGCGAGGAGTTTTATCAGCGCCAACCCACCCAACTGCACTGAGTAGAGAGTGCGAGCTGCACAGTGTTCTGAGGGTGTGGGCTGAAAATCCTATTATTAAAGCCCAGACTGAGTTGCGGAACCAAGGGAGAGGGAAAACGGACAGAGCCCAACCCCCTACCACATGCAGAAGCCTCGAATACTTGCAAAACCGGCTGGGCAGGCTTAACAACAAACATGTGGGGGAGGGGGCTTTTTTTTTTTTAACTTTTTCTTTCAAGAGTAGGACAGTAAGACCTGGAGTTGAGAGAAACCAGAGACAGATCCAGAAAGAAGTTAGAAGGCAAATGCCAATAGCTGAGATAAATTTCACCTTGCTCTTCATCAGAACTTGAATTTTTTTATTTCTCTTTTCATTTTTTTTAGTTTTTTTGTTTGTTTTTCCCTTTCATATTGCATTTTAGCTTTTCTTCTTTCGCTTCACTCATATTCTAAATAACTCCCTACTCTTGGTCTTCTACTTTTTATTCTTTTTATTCAGAGTATATATTTTGTATCATATTATTGTTATTCCAAATCCCACACAGCACCCTCCTCTGGTCTTAATCCATTTTGCCAGCTTCCTGAGCTTTATTTCTGCTGTTGTAAACTTTATTTTCTCTCACACTATGCCACATTCCTATCCCTTACACTCACTATCTCTCCTCCATCTAACCTCGCATAAGCGCTCTTCTTCCTTAAGTCAGCTTACATTCGTCTTCCCCTCTCATAAGAGTCTTCTTTCTTTTCTACCTTTATAAACAGTGGCTAGTTGGGTGAAATAACATGTTTATTGCTGTTCTTCTCTGAATAAACTCCTATTTGTTCACTATTCATTTGTACTTCATTTTTTAAAAATTTTATTTATTTTTAGACAGAGGGGAAGGGAGGGAGAAAGGTAGGGAGAGAAACATCAATGTGTGGTTGCCTCTCACATGCCCCCCATTGGGGAACTGGCCTGCCACCCAGGCATGTGCCCTGACTGGCAATTGAACTGGTGACCCTTTGGTTTGCAGGCCAGCGCTCAATCCCCTGAGCCACACCAGCCAGGGCCATTTGTACTTTAAACCCCCATAGAATATTCTCCGTGTGTCTTACTCCATGTCGCCTTCCCTGCCCCGATCAGTTGAGTGGGGAATTTTATTTCATTCCTACTTCTTTGTTTTCCTCCTCACCTGGGTTTTACTCCTTACACTTCTTAGTTTGTTTCCCCATCCTCTCAAAATAATTTTTCTCAGTGGTAAACATCTCATATTCACTTTTCACTTGTATACAATATTCTCGTTCCCATTCCACCTTTAGTAAACATCAGTCAGCTATCATTGCTTTTAACCCTGCTGTGGTTTTTCTGCAATTTTGATTCTATTGGTCTAATACCTTTTCAATTTTACTTCAAACATCATCGTATACTCTTCCCTTTTCTTACCCCATTGTTCTCATCACCCTTTAATGTATTACTTCCATTTTAAATTTCATTCTCTCCCTTTCTTCACCCCAGTTCTATACCTACTCTTATCAATTCTCCTCCCTCTTACCACTCAATAACATTTTCACCTCTTTAGTCATCTCATATTCCCTTTGTCATAGCTTATGGTATCTGTAATCTCTTTTCATCTTTATTAATCTTTGCTCAATTGCAATTGAGTTTGCTGATGTGGTAGGGAGCTTCTTTTTGCTGGTGTATGTTTGATTGTCTGTTAATACTGCTTTGTTAACCAACACCTGTATAACAGCATACAAGACAAGGTGGGAGTTAGTTGGGAACTGTCTCACCTGGTTTCAGGGACTGTAGCTTCACCAACAGATGAGAGGGGCCCAAGGCTGTAGCTGAGCAAGGAGGCCTTGGGAAAATGGGCCACTGAGTAGGCAAAACCTGTACCCCAAGTCCTTCCCTGATGACCCCTATGCAACTGTGCCTGTCTTAGGTTGCCCCTGCCATCAAGGGGTGTTACCCGTCATTGACTAACCAGCCATCCTTTGGGGCCAAGAAGAGTGTTGCCAGGGGGACAAGTTTTGTCTCCTCAGTGGCCTATTTTTCCAAGGCCTCCTTGCTCAGCTCCAGCCTTGGGGTCCTCTTGCCTGTTGGTGAAGCTACAGTACCTGAAACCAGATGGGACAGTTCCCAAAAGGAGTTGAGACTACCAGTAAGTCCCCTGGAGGGGAAAACCCACCAAAAAAGAGGCCACTGACAAGTAAAACCAGTACAACAGAGAGCCCACACAAACGGAATAAAGGGCAACTCTAGAGCATCCAGACAAGGAGATCAAAGAGACTGCACCACTGAGTCCCACAGAAGTCCACCCCACAAAGACAGGCAAGCAAAGCAGAGCACCTGATACACAGAAACAAACAGTCACCTAAAATGAAGAGACAAAGAAAGAACCTCCAGTTGAAAAGAATGGAAGAATCCTCAGTAAAAAGCTAAATGAAATTGAGATACACAATTGATCAGGCATAGAATTTTTAAAAAAAATGGTTATAAGGATGGTTAAGGAACTCAGTGGCAACTACAAGGAACTGAGCAGGAACTAAAACTGTATGAAAAAGGAAATAGAAACTATAAACAAGAACCAGGAAGAAATGAAGAATACAATATTTGAAATTTTTTAAAAAATACAGTAGAAGGAATTACAAACTGGATGGATGAAGCAGAGGACCGAATTAGTGAGCTGTAAGACAAGGTAGAAAGAAATATCCAGGAAGAGCAGCAGCATGAAAAACAACTCAAAAAGTATAAGGATAGCTTAAGGGACTTTCAGGACAACAGGAAGCGCAACAATATTCGAATTATAGGAATAGCAGAAGGAGAAGAAAAGGAGCAAGGGATAGAAAACCTGTTTGAAAAAATAATGATGGAAAACCTCCCTGACTTGGAGAGGGGAAGAACCATGCAAGTTCAGGAAGCACAGAGGGTCCCAATCATGATGAAACCAAAGAGGTCCACCCCACGACACGTCATAATTAAAATGCCAAATTTTAAAGACAAAGAGAGAATCTTAAAAGCAGCAAGGAAGAAACAGATAGTAACATCCAAGGGAGCTCCAATAAAAGTAACAGCTAATTTCTCAACAGAAACAGTACAAGCCATAAGGGAATGGCAAGAAATATTCCAAGTCATGAAAAGCAAAGGCCTGCAACCAACACTACTCTACACAACAAGGCTGTCATTTAAAATTAAAAGCAAAATCAGGAGTTCCCCAGACAAAAAAGGTTTAAAAAATACACCTCCAGCCCCGGCTGGTGTGGCTCAGTGGATTGAATGCCGGCTTGTGAACCAAAGGGTTGCTGGTTCAGTTCCCAGTCAAGACACATGCCTGGGTTGCAGGACAGGTCCCCAGTAGGGGGTGCACGAGAGGCAACCACACATTAATGTTTCTCTTCCTTTCTCCCACCCTTCCCCCTCTCTAAAAATAAATAAAATCTTAAAAAAAAAAAAAGGAATACACCTCCAACAAACCAGCATTGTAAGACATGCTACAGGGACTGCTTTAAGAAGACAAGGTATAGCCCTTGCTGGTGTGGCATGGCTCAGTGGCTTGAGTGCCAGACTGTGAGCCAAAAGGTTGCCAGTTCAATTCCCAGTCAGGGCACATGCCTGGGCTGTGGGCCAGGTCCCTGGTGGGGGTCGTGCGAGAGGCAACCACACATTGATGTTTCTCTCCCTCTATTTCTCCCTCCCTTCCCCTCTGTCTAAAAATAAATAAACAAAAATCTTCTAAAAAATTTTAAAACAGAGTCAATGTTTTAAAAAAAAGAAGATGAAGGCATAGAGTGAGAGAGGAACATAAGTACAAAAGAAAAAATGGGAATGAATAAGTTTATTTAAGTAATAACATTAAAGGTAAATTAATTAAACACTCGAACCAAAAGACATAGGGTAGTTGAATGGATAAGAAAACATAACCCACATATATGCTGCCTACAAGACACCCACCTCAAAACAAAAGATCTACACAAACTGAAAATGGAAGGTTAGAAAAAAAATATTCCAAGCAAATGGACAGAGAAAAAAAGCCAGAGTAGCAATACTTACATCAGACAAAAATAGATTTCAAAACAAAGGCCATAAAAAGAGACATAGAAGGACTCTTCATAATACTCAAGGGCAGAATCCATCAAGAAGATATAAACATTGTAAACATATATGCACCCAACATAGGAGCACCCAAATATATAAGGAAAATTCTGGAGGACTTGAAGAAAGATATAGACAGCAACACACTGATAGTAGGGAATTTTCAACAATGGATAGATCTTCCAAGCAAAATATCAACAAGGATACGCTGGCACTGAATGACGCACTAGATCAAATGTATTTAACTGGTATAAATAGAACCTTTCATTGCAAAGAAGCAAAATACACATTCTTTTCAAATGCACGTGGAACATTTTCAAAGATAGATAGGACACATGATAGGACACAAAACAAGACTCAACAAATTGAAATCATAACAAACATTTTCTCAGACCACAAGAGCTTGAAACTAGAAACCAACTCAAAAACATTCAAATTCATGGAGACCGAATACCATGCTATTAAACAATAAATGGATTAATAATGAGATCAAAGAAGAAATCAAAAAGTTTCTGGAAACAAATGAAAATGAATACACAACAGTCCAAAGCCTATGGAACACAGCGAAGGCAGTCCTGAGAGGAAAGTTCATAGCAATACAGGCTTACCTAAAAAAGATAGAAACATTTCAAAGAAACAACCTAGCCTTACATCTAAAAGAACTGGAGGGAAAACAACAAACAAAGGCCAGAGCAAGTAGAAGGGAGGAAATAACCAAGATGAGAGCAGAATTAAATGGCATAGAGACTAAAAGAACAGTTTGGAGGATCAATAAATCCAGGAGCTGGTTCTTTGAAAAGAAAAACAAAATCAACAAGACTTTAACCAGACTCATCAAGAAAAACAGAGAGGGGGCCCAAATAAATAAAATCAGAAATGAGAGAGGAGAAATTACAACTGATACCACAGAAATACAAAGGATTGTAAGAAATTACTATGAACAATTATATGCCAAGAAATTTGAAAACCTGGGTGAAATGGACAAATTTCAGAAACATACAACCTTCCAAAACTGAATCAAGAAGAAGCAGAAAGCCTGAACAGAACTATAACAGCTAGCGAAATTGAAGTAATAATAAAAAAAACTCCCAGCACACAAAAGCCCTGTACTGGATGGTTTCACAGGAGAATTTTACAAAACATTCAAGGAGGAGCTAACCCTATACTTCTCAAACTATTCAAACTTAGATTTTTGCTCAAAAATCTAAGAAGAGGGAAGACTCCCAAATTCTTTTTATGAGGCCAGCACCATCCTAATCCCAAAACCAGATAAAGACACAAGAAAGAAAGAAAACTGCAGACCAATATTGCTGATGAATATAGATGCTAAAATCCTCAACAAAATATTGGCAAACCACATCCAGCAATACATTAAAAAGATCATACACCATGATCAAGTGGGATTCGTCCCATGAATGCAAGGACAGTACAATATTCACAAATCAATAAACATAATATATCACATAAACAAAAAGAAAGACAAAAATCACATGATCATACTAATAGATGCAGAAAAAAATTTGATAAGGTACAGTACCCACTTATGATAAAAAAAAAAAAACACTCAGCAAAGTGAGAGTAAAGAGAGCATACCTTAACATAATAAAGGCCATGTATGAGAAATCTACAGCCAATGTCATACAACCCACATTGAAAACTTAAAGCTTTCCTACTAAGATCAGGAACAAGACAAGGGTGTCTGCTTTCACCATTTCTATTCAACATAGTATTGGAAGTTCTAGCCACAGTGATCAGACAAGGAAAAGAAATAAAAGGCATCCAAATTGGAAAGGAGGGAAAAAAACGGTCACTGTTTGCAGATGACGTGATAGTGTGCATAGAAAATCCCATAGACTCCACCAAAAAACTACTCGACCTTACAAGTGAATTTGGCAAAATAGTGAGATACAAAGCCAATATTCAGAAATAAAAGGCATTTTTATACACCAACAATGAAATATCAGAAACAGAAATTAGGGGGGAAAATCCCATTTGCTATAGCAACAAGAAAAATAAAGTACCTAGGAATAAACCTACCCAAGGAAGTAAAAGACCTGTACTCAGAGGAAACACAACACTGAAGAAAGAAATTAAAGAAAACACAAATAAATGGAAGCAACTATCATGTTCATGGATTGGAAGAATTAACATCATCAAAATGTCCATACTACCCAAAGCAATTTATAGATTCAACACAATCCCCATTAAAATACCAGTGACATATTTCACAGATATAAAACAAACATTTCACATATTTATATGGAACCATAAATGACCCCTAATAGTTGCAGCCATTTTGAGAAAGAATAACAAAGTAGGAGGAATCACAATACCTGACATCAAACTATATTACAAGGCTGCTGTAATCAAAACAGTCTGGTACTAGCATAAGAACAGACACGTATATCAATGGAACGGAATAGAGAGCCCAGAGATAAACCCACGTCTGTATGGTCAATTAGTCTTTGAGAAAAGGGGCAGGAGCATAAAATGGAGTAAAAATAGCCTCTTCAACAAATGGTGTTGGGACATCTGGACAGCTGCATGCAAAAAAAAATGAAACTCAACCACAAACTTACACCACACATATAAATAAACTCAGGATGGATAAAAGACTTAAATGCAAGTCATGACACCATAAAAGTCCTAGAAAAAACATAGGCAGGAAAATCTCAGATATTCCATGCAGCTATATGTTCACCAATATGTCCACTAGAGCAAGGGATATAAATGAAAGAGTAAACAAATAGGACTACATCAAATTGAAAAGCTTCTGCACAGCTAAAACATCAGCAAAATGAAAAGGGAACCAACCGTATAGGAAAATATATTTGCCAATGATACCTTGGACCAGGGTTTGATCTCCAAAATATATAAAGAACTCACATGACTCCACACCAGGAAGACAAACAATCCCATTTAAAAAATGGGCAAGGACCAGAACAGACACTTCCCCAAGGAGGACATACAGAGGGCCCAGAGACACATGAAAGGATGCTCAGCATCATTAGCTATTAGAGAGATGCAAATTAAAACCACAATGAGATACCACCTCACAGTGGTCAGAATAGCCATCATAAATAAATCAACAAACAACAAGTGCTGACGTGGTTGTGGAGAAAAGGGAACACTAGTACGCTGCTGGCGGGAATGCAGACTGGTGCAACCGCTGTGGAAAACTGTGTGGAATTTCCTCAAAAAGTTAAAAATGGGACTGCCTTTTGACCCAGCAATTCCACAGTTGGGATTATACCCTAAGAATCCTGAAACACCAATTCTAAAGAACCTATGCACCTCAATGTTCATAGCAGCATAATTTACATTAGCCAAGTGCTGAGAACAGCCTAAGTGCCCATCAGTAAACGAATGGATCAAAAAAACTGTGGTACATTTGCCCTGGCTGGTGTGGCAATAAATTTTTTTTTAACACCTGTGGTATACTTATACAATGGAATACTATGCAGCAGAAAAAAGAAGGAACTCCTACAGCATGGATGGAACTGGGGAGTACTGTGCTAAGTGAAATAAGCCAGGCGGTGAAAGACAAATACCATATAGTCTCACCTATAAGTGGAACCTAAACAGCAAAACAAACAAGTGAGCAAAATAGAACCAAAGACATGGAAATAAAGAGCAAACTGGCAGTGACCAGAGGGGAGGGGAAAGGGAGTAACAGGGGAAAGAAGGGGAAGGATGAAATCAAGGAACTTCTATAAGGGACTCACGGACAAAGACAACGGTGGTGGGAGGATTCAATGTGGAAGGTGGGGGTTGAGTAAGGCAGGGGAGAGAAATGGGTGAAAAATGGTGACAAATGTAAATGAACAACAATAAAAAAAAGAAAAGAGATCTCTAATTTGAAAGAATGACTTGCTAACCCATTTCCCTACTGTGAAGAATGCACATATTTGTTTTTCTGTTATGCAGCTATGTTCTGGCTATTTTGAAATTATGAAATAATTATTTAACGTTGCAATGAAAAAAAAATACTAAGACCTTATCCAAAGGAACTCAACATGTCTAATATGGATGGAGCAAGTGCAGATTTTTCTCACCAAATTTTACATTTAGCCTAATGTTTTTAAAATAATTTATAGGAATGAAAAAAATTACCTGCTAATGTTGCTTTTCAACCACTACCACTTCATAAATGTTATCAATTACACATTTTTCATTTGCCTAAAGCAATGAATATATTTCTACCAAAACACTTGTGTTCATTTTATTATTCCCTGGACCATTATAAACTAATTTTAATGCATTTTAATAAATAAAGTAGAATGAAAATTTTTAAAAAATAGTGATAAGTTATGATGATAATATGTCCTCTTGATATGTGATGAAATGGCATGTTACCTCTGTGGTCTTCTTCCCAAAAACCCATTACACCAGTCTAACGATGAGAAAACAGACCCCAATTGAGGAACATTCTACAAAATACCTGACTAGTACTTCTCAAAACTGTCAGGGTAATCAAAAACAAAGAAAGTCTGAGAAACTGTTCAATCAATAGGATCCCAATAAGGTATAACTACAAAATGTAATTAGGTATTCTGGATGGGATCCTGAAACAGAAAAGGAACATGGGGAAAAAAGTAAGGAAATCTGAATAAAGTATGGACTTTAGTTAATAAAAACATATCAATATTACTTTATTAATTGTGAAAAAAGTATGACAAATATACCATCTATACCAGCTGTTTTCAACTTTTTTCATCTTATGGCACATGTAAACTAATCACTAAAATTCTGAGGAACACCAAAAAATATATTATTTTTTTCTAGTCTGACAGAGAAATAGGTATAACTTTTATTCATTCACACCAGATAGCTACTGTTGTGTTGGCTGTTGTCATTTTTTTAATTTGACACTCTAAGGGAAAAGAGGTCAGTGCCCCTGAGTAAATAATCAGATACTGAATGTTTTAAAAATCCTTGCAATGCACCAGTTGAAAATCACTGATATAAAAAAGCAGAAAGAAACCTTTCCATAAAAGGCCAATCATAACAAAGATGAACAAAAAAATAAATCAAAAGGTACATACCAGTAAAAGTAACTTTCTTTTATTTGGCAAGAAGATAAAGACACATTCGACCCCCTTGATGCTTTCTTTTTCTTTTAGTTTAATTTGCTTCTTAACTCAGAGTAAATATAAAATTCTCCATTCCCACAATACAATACTAAAAGTTTTACTGACCGCCCAGGCAAGTAGGAAATGGGAGGAAGAAAGGTGGAAGAAAAAACAAAAGGCACGCCTGCCGGCCTGCCTGCCTGCCTGCCTTCCTTTCTTCCTTCCTTCTTTCCTTCCTTCCTTCCTTCCTTCCTTCCTTCACTATGTGCTGAGCACTGAGAATTAAGATGAACAGGATGGAGTTCCTATCTTTGAGGATTTCTTGAAGATCAAAACTACACTTGCCATGTACTGTGAGAGGTGAGTTTCTAGGTTTAAATAAACTTAAGCCCTTACAATTACACCTCGACGGACCATCAGCTATAAGTGGCTTCAAGCAGGTTGCAATCTTGCCGGGTAAAGATGGAGCAGCTGACAGGGCAGCATAACTGTACTGGGCACAGAAAGAGTGTAGGTCCATTAAAAGGAGGCATTTGAAGAGTCAAGAAATAAAGGCTGGGAAATAAAGTTGTACGTATAACTAGATAACTTACTCTTGATTACTAATGTTGTTATTGAGTACCTCTAAACCCATGACCATTTCAAAACCTACTTTAGACTATACTTTATCTCAGAAAAAAATACTAAGATCTGTGACTAGATTGGAACCTTAAGCTGCATCTGAGTAAATTATGGCATTATTTTCATTTTCCTTATTCTTCTCGTTCTTATTAACTACCATGTACGGAGTATTCACTATGGGCCACGTACTAGGCTAAGAACTTCACGTGTATGTCTTACAACTACCCTATGAGGAAAACCTTTTTGCTAGAAAGGATCCCAATGAGAGCCATCAAAGTAACAAACAGAAAATATAACCTACAGATTAAGTTATAGGAACATGAGCTTACCAAGCCTGGAGAAGGGAAAACTCACCTCACCTTTCCATGATTTGGTTCAAAATCTTGTTTTTCAATGAGAAACTATTGATTAATTGACTGATTGAAAGGAGAAGGCAGGAGTAGAATGAAACAATGCGTTGTTGCCTCTCGCGCGCCCCCTAGTGGGGACCCTGTCTCCGCAACCAAGGCATGTGCCCTAGACTGGGAATTCATCTGGTGAGCCTTTCAGTGTCCCGTTCGTTCATAGGCTGGCACTTAATCCACTGAACCACACCAGCCAGGGCTTAATGAGAAACTCTTAAGACTTTATGAAACCAGTAAGTACCCTGAGGAAAAACCCTTCATAGTAGAAGCCCAACAGATAAGTATCTTTCAAAGGAATTGTGCTTGGATGGGTGAAGGAGCCAAAGCCCAAAGGAGTTGGATACCCACTTGGCTGGGCATGCCTGGCGGTCCCTAAGTTGTTTGCCAGGCCATCGACTAGGATCTCAGATGAGAAAGCACAGGTTCCCTGAAGAGGGCTACCCTGAGCCCCACTGAGCTCATTCACTCCCCTATATCCTACACTACAGAAAAGATTGAAAAGAGAACCCCACACTCAACCTGTCACTTGGGAGGAGGAACGCTGGTCACAAATAAGGTGGAGAGGGTATGAGGATTCACTGATACTACTTCAGAAAGAAGGTCTGAATGGAGCTATCCGTAAAGAATGTTGTGGCTACTACAGGAACATAAATAGCCATAAAAAAAAGGAAAAAGAAAAGCACATAAAAGAAATTATTTTAGTCTGGAAAAAGGTAGAAAACAAAGGATAGAGGCAGATTCTCCACAAGTTTCTATATGTAGTTATAGAAAAAACTATTAAGAATGAACTCAATAAAACAAGAAAAGCTTGGAAATGAAATACATAGAGTGAGATAAAAACAGATATTGCAGAGATAAAGAAAAACAGCAAAACCCCAGTAGAGACATAATTTGAAACCACACAGGCTGGGTGGGGCACATGTGTTTGTTTTCACAGGAATGAGATTGCTGGATCATATGGGTAAGTATATATTTATATTTTGCCAAACTGTTCAGCGTGTGACCATTTTGCATTCGTGGAAGCAATGTGTATGACTTCCAGCTACTTCACATCCTCATTGACATTTGGTATTGTCAGCTTTTAAAATTTTAGTCACTCCAATGGGTGTGTATTTGTTGTACTTTTATGTTTCTCTGATGATCAGTAATGTTGAACATATTTTCATGTCTTAATTTTCCATTTGTAACCATTTATTGAAATGTCTGTCCAAATCTCTTGCCCATTTTTAAGTAAGTTATTTATTATTATTTCTCAGTCTGATTTACCTTTTTATTTTATTAATGGTCTTTTGAAAAGCAAAAATTTTTAATTTTAATTAATTTCAGTTAGTATTTTTATTTTATGATTTAGGAAGGTGGACAAAACAGGTGAAGGGGGTCAACTGTATGGTGATGGATAGTAACTAGACTTCTGGGGGTAATCACTTTGTAATGTATGCAGATGTCAATTATAATGTTGTACATCTGAAAATTATAATTAAAAAAGATGTGTAGGAGGATGAGCAAAGCAAAAATGATTAAAGCAGCAATTATAAAAACTGCAAGAGCAAAAACCTAAAATAAAAAGGTCAAATGTCTTTGGACAAAATTTAGCTGCACCCAGTAACATTAATTAAGGTAAACAAAATAGTTTTGAGAGTACAAGTTTTCTAATTCATTTATGTAGTGGATTTTCATTTAATGTTTAAAGCATGTTATGATACACAGTATAATGTTGAGGTTTTTTTTTAAAAAGAGAAAGAAGCTGGGTAATGTCGTCTCTCAGTCATGTCCTTATCTAAAACTGTGTTTTGAAGAAAGAAGGGGAGAACAGATTTTAGAAGACAAATAACAGTCTGCTACATATTACTTCTCTTCTTGTCTTATTAGATTATTTAGGTCAACCAAAACTATATTGAATAATAGTGGTGATGGCATCCTCTTATTTATGAATTTGATGAAAATAACTGTAGTATTTCATCATCTATGAGTAGGATAATAATTGTTGTTGAGTTTTGGAAAACAATGTTATAGTTAAATAATTTCTTTTTTAAAAAAGATTTTATTTATTTATTTTAGAGAGAGAGGAAGGGAGGGAGAAAGAGGGGGGAAACATCAATGTGTGGTTGCCTCTCTCACGCCACCTACTGGAGGCCTGGCCAGCAGCCCAGGCATGTGCCCTGACTGGGAATCCAACTGGGGAAGACTGGTTCACAAACTGGCACTCAATCCACTGAGCCACACCAGCCAGGGCAATAATTTCTTTTTTATTTCCATTGTATTTTTCTATATTAGAAATTGCTGCTGAATTTTTAAATACCTTTTCAGTTTCTGTTGACATAGTACTATGGGCTTTCTCCTTGCTTCATGCCATTAATTATGTTGATAGACTTCCTAATGTTGAATCAGTTTTGCATTTCTGAAATAAACCATACTTGGTCATGGGTGGGGGTGTGTGTGTGTGTGTGTGTGTGTGTGTGTGTGTGTGTTGCCACACTGCTAGATACAGTTTATCAATATTTTATTTGGGATTTCTATGTGTATACTTTGTCCAAATATTATCATATATTAAAATCGCATTACCATATGGGAAGCTATGCTATCTTTGCAAAATGAATTTGGGATCCTTCCTTCTTTTTCTGTTATCTGAGGATTTGATGGGTACAGAATTGAGGGTGTTCAGAAACCATTTAAAAAATTTGACATCATTATGACATCTTAGCAATGATCAGTGGACTCACCGATGAATAAGGCAGTTTTTGTAATTACTTTTTGTCCCTATGTGACCTTTGTTTTGATTGTATTTAATGAAATATAATTAATTTCTGCTGAATCTTAAAATTTAAAAATTGAGCTTGCACTTTGCGTATTTTGCTTTTCTAATTATTTTTATTGATTTTACAAATGCATATCTCCACAATAACCATAAGTCTTTAAAAACTGGTCCTTCAGTGCAGATTTTTTTTTTAAGATTTTATCCATTTTTAGATAGAGGGGAAAGGAGGGAGAAACAGAGGGACAGAAACAGAGAGGCATTGCCTCTTGCTAGCCCCCAACTGGGGACCTGGCCTGCAACGCAGGCATATGCCCTGACTGGGAATCAAGCCGGCAACCTTTTGGTTCGCAATCCACTAAGCCATACCAGCCAAAGCATTGCAGATATTTTCTAAAACACTAGCCTGGAAGTGATCAAATCACATTAAAATTATGTTTGATAAAGGTTAGCTAGAACTTAGCTGTCACACCTAGTGGACCTGCTGACTTTCCATTCTCTTCTATAATTATTGCTCTCTTCAAGTTTTCTTGGGTCAATTTTGGTAGTTTAGTTTACCAGGAAATCAATGATTGCTTCTGTATGTTCACCTTTGATGCCCACAATATTCTCTTAAGTTTTTTAATATCTTCTATCTCTGTGTTTTTATCTGTTTTGTCACTGCTAATATTTTATCCCTCTTCCTCCCTCCTTCTCTTCCTCCTTTTCTTCTTTTCTATCTCAGTCTGGCTAGCCAAGAGTTCATCTGTTTTACTGCTCCTTTCAAAAACAAAAAACCGGGTTTGGGGGCCGAGCAGGCAAGCCTAGCTTGGGTTCGGCCGGACCCTGACTTGGTGCGGAGTCCGGGGGACCAGGTCACTCGGAGAGGAGGGGAGAGGACAGTGAGGGCAGCAGCGATGCTCAGTGGCATCAGTTCCATCAAGACAAGTGGCAACTCCCGGGACCCTAACTAGGATTTTTCTGGCTGGGGAAGAAGCCGCCACGGGCCCCATATTATGGCGTTGCCGCCCCATATGCTATCTCCACCTCCTTTGTTGCTCCCTCCTCCTTTCCTCCCCACCTCCCCCTACTCCGCCACCCGCCCCGTGGCTCCAGATGCTTAGTCCCTTCTGAAGCCACTCCTACCGCCACCGCTACTGGGTACATCCTCTTGCACCAGACGTCCAGCCGACTAATCAAGTGATCAGGTGGTAGGTACACAATGGTATAGAGACGCAGGACCACAGCTGAATGCACAGCCAGAAGGCTGGCTTTCCGAGGGCAAACAACAAAAAGACCCCTCGGAGCCATTATCCTACCCGATGCAGGATAACTTACTGCGGGAGTTGTTTTTTCTTTTTTTAAAATGTATTTTCGAGCCCCGGCTAGTATGGCTCAGTGGACTGAACACTGGCCTGCGAACCAAAATGTCGCCAGTTGGATTCCCAGTCAGGGCACATGCCTGGGTTGCAGACCAGGTCCCCAGTAGAGGGCAGGTGAGAGGCAACCACACATGGATGTTTCTCTTCCTTTCTCCTTTCCTCCCCCTCTCTCTAAAAATAAAATAAATAAAATCTTTAAAAAAATAAATAAAGTAAAATGTAGTTTCAGTTTTTTTATCTATTGATTTGAGAGAGAGAGAGAGGAAAGGAGAGAAAAGGAAAAGCATTGATTTTGTTGTTCCACGCATCCATGCATTCATTGGATGCTTTTTCTATCCAGGATTGTGCTCTGATCCAGGATGGGATGGAATGTGCAACCATGGTGTATTGGGACCTCGCTCTAACCAACTGAGCTACCTGGGGGTTTCCTACTGGGGATTTTGTTGTTGCCTGTGCTTGTGGTCTTCCCGTCATGAGCCCCTTCCTGCATGTAAACTTTCCAGTGTACCCATGGACAAAGACAATGGGGGAGGGGGGTGGATTGAATGTGGGAGGTGGGGGATGGGTAGGGCAGGGGAGAGTAATGAGGGAAAAATGGGGACAACTGTAACTGAACAACAATTAAAAAAAGGTTAAAAAAATGCAAAATTTTCCAGTGTAGATAGACACAGGACACCTTTGTATGACCTCCCTGTTAATCAAAAGATTATGGAGAAATGAAGATGAATACATTATTGACATACCTTGGCCTTATACTGTGAAATCCATGGCAGACTAAAATGATAGGTTTACCATTACTCCTGCACTGGTTGGAACTCAGAATGAGTCAAAAGAATAGGAATTCAGGAAGCTCTATAGTAAATACGTAGTGCAGCATCGTCCAATAGATATTAAATGCAAGCCACGAATGTAAGCTACATGTGTCATTTTAAGTGCTCTAGTAGCCATATTTTTAAAAATTAGACAGGTCAAATAAATCTTAATATATTTGCTCCAATATATCCAAAATATATCAATATTAATCAGTGTATTAATTATGAAGTATTTCATATTCTTTTTTCATTTTCATACCAAGTCTTTGATGTCTTGTGTGTATTTACACTTCCAGCACATTTCCAATTGAATTAGCCACATTGCAGGTGCTCAATACTCATGTGTGGCTAGTGGTCAGCATACTGGACAGTACAGTTTCTTCTTCTCCTCCCCCTCCTCTTCCTCCTCCTCTTTCTTCTTCCTCTTCTTCCTCCTCTTCTTTTTACAGTGCAGTTTCTTTTATTTTTGCCATTGAACAGTTACTCTGCTGAATCCCTGGAGGCAATTCATGATCTATAGACTATCTAAAATCTAATCTAAATAAAACGTGTAGGAGTACTACAGAACAGTTGGACCCCATATATTTCAGCAATCACTTGAAAAAATTCCATAACACAGCATGTGGAACATATCCCATCAGCTGTTATTAAATGTTATCACAGAGCTCCAGAATATTGTACCGACAAGGAGCTTTTCCTGTTTGATTTACACACAGTCAAGCCAGTGTGGAAACTGGCAGGAAATCGCAGTGAGTTGAGCATTGGGAGCACTCTGAGTCCACTAAAGTTCTGGACCCTCAGAAGCGCCACAGCACATCCACACACTGTGTCCAAGGTCCTAACCTGGCCCTTTCAAAGATACTGTTCTTAATTTGGAGGGACAAGGAAACCTCCAACTAATCAAATATTCCTTTCCTGTTTTCTATTAGGAGTAGGACTTTCTTAATTTCAATTCTTTAAAAATTCCTTCCTGCCCTGGCCAGAGTGGCTCATTGGATGGAGCGCCAATCTACAAATCAAAATGTTCCAGTTTTGATTCCTGGTCAGGGCACATGCCTGGATTGCAGGCCAGGTCCCCCTTTGGAGGCGAGCAAGAGGCAGTCAATCAATATTTCTCTCACACATCAATGTTACTCTCCCTCTCTTTCTCCCTCCCTTCCTCTCTAAAAATAAATAAATAAAATCTTTTTAAAATATGCCTTCCTTGTTGCCCTGACCATGTAGCTTAGTTGGTCAGAGCATCGTCCCATGCACCAAAAGATCGCAGATTACATCCCCTGTCAGGGTACATACCTAGGCTGTAAATTCAAGCCCTAGCCAGGGCACGTATGGGAGGCAATTGATCTCTCTCTCTCTCTCTTTCTCTCTCTCTCTCTCTCTCAAATCAGTAACAATATCCTCAGGTGAAGATTAAAACGGGGTGTCTCAAACTGGTGAACTTCAATAACTTTAGGGAAGTCATATACCTTCTAATCCTTCACAAGCCCCACCTCTACTTTTACATCTAGCCACTTCGTACATCTACATCACCTACCTAGGCCCTGAGTACATTTGTGATTCCTGATTTAAAGCTATATATTTTCTTCTCAATAGAGCTTTAGATGATCCCGTAGGTTTCGGTATAAAGTATTCACCTTTTTGTTGCTTCCTAATTATTTATAATTTGTTTTACTTTTTCTTTAATCTAAGATTAAAGTAATGTTCCTCAATTTCCAAGTAATAAAGATATTTTGACCATCTTTTTAGAAATTTTTGTTGTTATGTTACAGTTGTCCTTGACCATCTTTTATTAGTTATTTCTAACATTACTAGATTATGAGAAAATATAGCCTCTAAAATCTCTTCTTTTAAATCAGTGAAGTTTTGCTTTTGTGATGAAGTACAAAATTAATGGACATTAGAAAATAATTTACATTTTTAGATGTGTATAAACGTATATATGGTTATACATTGAGCTTGTTGGTTATATTAATCAAATCACCTACTCTCTAGCTTATTTTTTATCTACTTGATCAATTAAATTTTGAAGGAGGTATATTATAATCTTCCATTATGACTTTTTTATCAAAATTTTTATGCAGTCTAAGAGTTTTAGCTTTAAAATTTAAGCTGCTATAATAATTTAGTACATACATGTTTATGGTTCATCTCTTCATCAAAGATGGAATAATTTGTGCCCCCTTTTGTCTTTTTCATTACTTTTAATCTTGAATTCCACTTTTAAAAAAAAATTAGTGGCTTAAGCAACACACATTTATAATATCACAGATTCTGTGGGTCAGGAATACATGCATGGCCTAAATGAATCATCTGCTTCAGAATCTCACATAAGATTAGCCCTGGCTGGTGTGACTCAGTGGATTGAACACCAGCCTGCAAACCAAAGGGTCGTCGCTTTGATTCCTAGTCAGGGCACATGCAATGCAAATACCTTAGAACAGTTAAATCCATTTACCTCCTCCCAACTTATCTGTTATTGTTGTCATTAATTCTTTTGGTAGTAAAAAGCACATAACATTAAACTTACCATCTTAACCATTTTTAAGTGTAGAGCTCAGTAGTGGTAATTATCTTATATAACAGATTTCTAGAACATTTTATCTTGCAAAATTGAAACTGTATGTTGTCATTTATTTTAAATATATATTTCTATATTTCGCAAGACTTGATTATTGACTATTTTATCCAGTGTTTACTTAGTACCCATATATTTACCACTTTCTTTGTTCAATATTCCTTGCTATATTTCTGAGTTTCTGTCTGGGATAATTTTCCTTCTGCCTGAAGAATAGTGTTTAAAATTTCCTTTATTTTTTTAAAGATTTTATTTATTTACTTTTAGAGAGGGGAAGAGAGGGAGAGAAACATCTATGTGTGGTGGCCTCTAGTGTGCTCCCTGCTGGGGACCTGGCCCGCAACCCAGGCATGAGCCCAATGCTGGGAATTGAACCAGCGACCCTTTGGTTCTCAGGCTGGCACTCAATCCACTGAGCCACAGCAGCCAGGGCTAAAATTTCCTTTAAAGAGTATCTGCTGGTAATAAATTCTTCCAGATTTTTTAATTTGGTCTAAAATATCTTCATTTTACTTTCTTTATTAAAATACATTTTCATCCATATAGAATCTTAAGTTTACAGTTACTTCATTTTAGCATCTTGAGGATCTTTCACTGTCTTCTAGCTCCTGAAGTTGCATGTGAGAATTCAGCTATCATTCTAATTATTACTTATTTTAGGATGTTAAAGAACAAAATTCAAATGAGCAAATTTGAAGATCTATTGAGCTTTATTAAGCAATTCACACATCAGGCAGCATCTCATGTAGCAACAAGATGGACACTGTGAAGAGTTTTACAAAATGGAAGGTTGTTATAGACAGAAAGAGGAATCTACTTCATTCCAATGAAGTTAAAAGAGTGGATTATTTCAGGCAAGTGGATTATTTCAGGCAAGAAGGCAGAAGTCTTAATCAGGCAGATTACCTCACTAGTGCTGACCAGGGAAGTCCAGACTTATTGATTTAAAAATTCCAGTCCTGGGAGGGTCTGAAACTGCAATTAGGTTAGTTATTAAGTTTTGGTTTGGTAACGCAGCTTAGCAAAAGTAACTTCATTTTGGCCTGTTTCTTTTTTATAACAAGGGTAAAAGGTCTTGCTTTCCTGGCTATGTTTAAGATTTTTCTCTTTGATTTGACTTTCTGAAGTTTCACTCAAATGTGTTGGGCATAAATTTCTTTTTTCCTGCATGAGCCTCATTTGGCTTCTCAAATTAGTGGATTGATTTCTTTAATTAATTCTGTTAAATTCTCAGTCTTTATCTCTTCAACTATTCCTTCTCAGCCTTTTTTTCTCTTCCTTCTGAACCTTCATTAAATGTATATTAGCTTCTCTCAAAAAATCCTTTATGACTCCCACTCTTAAAAAAAAAAAAAAAAGTAGACTGTTATTGCCCTGACAGGTATGACTCAGTGGATTGGGCATCTTCCTGCGAACCAAAAGGTCACCAGTTCGATTCCCAGTCAGGTCACATGCCTGGGTTGTGGGCCAGGTCCCCAGTTGGGGGCATGCAAGAGGCGACTAATGGATGTTTCTCTCACATATCCATGTTTCTGTGTCTCTTTCTCCCTCCCTTCCCCTCTCTCTAAGAATAAATAAACGAAATCTTTTTTAAAAATAGACTATTTTTAGAGAACTTTTAAGTTCACAGCAAAACTGTGCAGAAAATACTGAATTCTCATATACCTCCTCCCCCAAAACACACACAACAGAGTGGTGCGTATTTGTTACAATCAATGAACTAATATTGACATGCCATTATGCTCCAAAGTCCATAGTTTATGTTAGAGTTCACTCTGTGTTGTGCATTCTATGGTTTTGACAAATGTATGACATGTATCTACCATTCTGGTCTCATGGAGTGTAACAATGGGAAATTATAACCTACCCCACCATTCTTTTGACAATGTTTCTATAAATGCTGATTCTGACTAATATGTACCTTGTCAATAAACAGCATGTTTGTATAAGAATCCTAGGAACTAACTTCAAAAGGTGCAGACTCAGACCTTCAGTCATCCCCACTGTCAGAGATTTGCTGAGCATCAACTGTGAAACTAGGATGATGCATACCGATCCATCACTGTCCCTATCAGAATGGACTGTGCTAGTCTGCACATAGAGAGCTTTTCAACTCCCTCCCCTTTGATCTCTTTGTTCTGTTCCTCTCTCCTTCCTTATAAAAATCTTTGCCTCCACTGAGATGTCAAAGCTCCACTGGGCTTTGAGACGAGAGTCGCCCATCTTCTCAGGTGACCGGTATCAGAATAAACCATTTTCCTTTTCACCAGCACCTGTCTCACAAGTTTGGCTTTCACTGTGGCAGGCAGCTGGACCGGCATTCATAAGAGTAGTTATTTCACTGCCCTAAACACCCTCTGTACTCCACCTATTGCTTTCACCCTCCCCTAAACCTCTGCACACCACTGATCTTTTTACTGTCTTCATAGTTTTCCAGAATGTCATAAAGTGCGATTCATACAGTATACAGCTTTTTCAAATAGGTTACTTTGACTTAGTGACATGCATTTAAGTTTTATCCATGACTTTTCATGGCTTCAGAGATCATTTTTAGCACTAAATAATATTCCATCATGTGGATGTACCAGTTTATTTATTCTTTTATTTATTGAAGAGCATCTTATTTGCTTCTTAACTTTGGCCATTATGAATAAAGTTGCCTTTTTCTCTCTCTGTATTTCCCGTATTTTGCTTAAGTTTTGAAAGATATATTTGCTTGTGTAAAATGAGCATAACTAAACTGGCAGTTACTTTATTTTAGTACCTTAAAGATCTCTCGCCCTTATCTTTGGCTGCTTAGTCTGCAGTGGAGAAAAACAGATTCATTTGAACAATTTCCTTTTGATTATGCTTCTGGTTAATTGATTCTTTAGCTGTATTTAATTCTACTTTGAAACCCATCTGCCAAGATCTTAATTTTGGTTATATTTTTCAGCTCTATAATTTCTAGTTGGTTTGTTTCATATCTTTACTATCATTTTTATAATTTCTAATTTCCTGTAAAATGTTTAAATAAACCTTTTAGCCTGACCGGCATGGCTCAGTTGGTTGGGCATCATTCAGCGAAGCAAAAGGTCACTGGTTCCATTCCCAGATAGAGCTTATGTATAGGTTGTGGACTGGTTCCTGGTTTGTGACGTGTGAGAGGCAACTGATCCATGTATCTCTCACACATCAATTTTTCTCTCCCTCTCCTTCTCCCTCCCTTCCTCTCTCTCTAAAAATAAATAAATGAAATCTTTAAATAAGGGTTTTATCAGTATCAGGTATCCTAATAGGCCTGTTTCTATTTCTGTTGTTTCTAATGGTCCTCGCTCATTCAGTATTGTCTCTCACTGTTATCTGGTTATCTTTAATAATGATTGGATATCATGTTGGAAGAATTATTTATAGAAATAATTTGAAGTCTGGAATAACTTTTTTTTCCTAGAAATGATTTGTTTGCTCCTTTATAAGTGCCTAGGGGCACTAAGTGTATGGGATTACCTTAATCCAAGTCTAAACCTTTATGTTTTCTGAGCCATTAAAATGGCAAAGCTAAAATGTAGACTTTTTGAAAACTGATTTCCTTCTGGTTTATCTTTATTCCTAGAATATAACACTGTAGTTTCCAGCCCCAAAGCAGAGAATTGTATGTTGTTCTGTGCAGGGGCTAGATGGAGCGTGCTGCCACGGGGTAGTGCCGCTGGGGTCACTGCCCCTCCTGCCAGGGCAGCAACCGCCACATGGGGGGAGGCAGTGTGCCGCAGGGAGCAAGGCACTCTCTGAATTTGAGGGAAACCAACCAAGGCCAGCTGAGATGGGAGCAGGGCTCTGAATCCTGCAGAGCCCGACTCAGGGTGGTCATGCATAGGGGGAGTAAACACTAATCATTGCAAACACTTCTCTGCTGGGAGAGCAGATGTGGGCACTTCCCTCTTAGTGGAGAAGCCCATGGCACATCCCTCTAGTGGGGAAGGCCCTGTCACCCTTTGTTCCAAAGCTTTTATTGAAAAGGTTATCAGTGGGGCTAGGTAACAGGAATGCATAGGTTATCTCATTACATCAGTATGTTAATGTTCACAGAGAATAGATGATGCTCTTAAGAAGACAAATGGCAGGAACACACTGATTTACGTGGGTCCAAGAGGAGACTAATATAAACAAGAGAGAGACTAAACTTGAGAGCAAAGTAGACATAAGGGTGCTTAAGGATATAGGGCTAAGGGTGTAAATAATGTAAATGTTCTTCTCAGCATGAGCTGGCCAGAGCTTTGAGGGAAGAACAAAGCACACTTTAAAGAATTTACTTTTAGGCCTGATTTCCCCGGGAACCACCAGATCTGATTTAGGGCTGATTCCTGCACTGTTTCAAGCCTGAACCAGGAGTGGGGAGGGAACCACCAAGAGATAAGGAGACTGCTTTTGGCCAGAATGAAGACTCTGGCCATGTCCAAGCCAAGGCAAGAGGTGCAGGCCTTTTTGCCCTTTCTCCGTGTCCCCCAATTTCTTGTCTGCTGCCTATACTGGTCAATGTCTGGCTTAGGTTGCCCCTCCCTTGAGGGGTCTTACCCGTCATCAACAAAGACCCTCACAGGCAAAGCAGAGAGGCAGGAGCTACACCCCTGCCAAAGGGGATAGGTTATGTCTCCTCAAGAGCCTGTTACTCCAAGGCATCCTGATTATTTCCAGCCTTGGTGCCCTCCAGCCTGCTGGCAGGGTTACAGTTCCTGAAACCAGGCAGGGTGTTTCCCAGCAATTGTATACTTCAGATTCCAACTTTTGTCCCCCCAGCCCAATGAAGCCATGAAAAGAGCTACTCAGCTCCTCAGATGCCTCTTTGGGATAGGCACATACCCTTAGGAGAAAAGCCTCTATGTGTGCTTTCCTAACCTTCCTTGGCTTCTTGCCTCTCTCAAATCTCACCTCAGTCATGGCTCACCTGAAGGCATTAGCAGTCGAGAACTAAAACCTGAGGATTTTTTGCCTCCCATTTTCATTGTTTCTTTTTTGTTTGTTTGTTTCCCATTTTCAGAGTGCAGTCCTCTAAGTTCCCATTCCAGAATAGGGTCTATGTTGCACTAGGAGGTCCTCTTTCTGGTACTCAGCTCCAACTCTTCAGTTTCTAACGTCCACCCATAAGCACTGTTTGCCATCAGCTGTTTCCTGGGATGGGCGAATGACCCCTGAAAGACTAGAGCAGGATCCCAATGGTGTGTGGTTTATGTTTGTGTGTATGTGAGTGTGTGTGTGTGTGTGAGAGAGAGAGAGAGAGAGAGAGAGAGAGAGAGAGAGAGAGAGAGAGAGAAGAGACAGAGAGATTATCTAGGGTATAGGGTCCACATTCCTGGTGGCTTCAGGTCACTAACTCACTGTTTCTCATCTGTCCCCCTCACTTAAGGAACATTTCTAGATTGGGAAAAGCCTACGAATAGAAGAGGCCTTAGTCACTTCTTTGTGTTTTGACCATACAATACACTTACAACTACTATCCTAGCTTAATCTACTATCATCTATCTCATGGACTCAGCTGGTTTCCCTGCTTACACCACTGCCTCCTTATTCTCCTGATAGAAATGATAATGATCCTTTTATTGTTTTATTTATTTTATTCTTGTTTATTTGATTATACAGTTGTCCCAATTTTTCTCCCTTTGCCCTCCTCCATCCCAACCCATTCCCCACTCCCACTGTCTATCCTCACCCCATTTTCCATGTCCATGGGTCATTCATACATGTTCTTTGACTACTCCCTTCCCCTTCTTTCCACCATTCTCCCTGCCCACTTTCCTCTGGCAGCTGTCAGTCTGTTTCCATGTCTCCAGTTCTGTTTTGCTCATTAGTTTATTTTGTTCCTTAGAGTTCTCTTATAGGTGAGATCATATGGTATTTGTCTTTCACTGCCTGGCTTATTTCACTTAACATAATACTCTCTAGTTCCATCCATACTTTCACAAACGGTAGGTATTCCTTCTTTCTCTCTGCTGCATAGTATTCCATTGTGTAGATGAGCCACAGTTTTTTAATTCATTCATCTACTGATGAGCACTTAGGCTGTTTCCAGCACTTGGCTACTATAAATAGTGCTGCTATGAACATTGGGGTGCATAGGTTCTTTTGAATTGGTGATTTAGGATTCTTTTTTTAATTTTTTTTATTTTATTTTTTTTAAATTAATTTATTTACTTTTTAAATACATTTGTCTCTGCCTTCCCCCCACCTCTTTCCCTTGCCCCCTCCCACCTTCCCTCCCTCAGCTCTTCCCCTTTGGTTTTGTCCATGAGTCCTTGCTATATGTTCCTTGACTTTCCCCTTCCCTTCCCTTTCCCTGCCCCCCCCTTCCCTCTTGTCTCTGTTGATTTCTTTTCCTTTCAGTGTTGCTGGTCATATTTTCCTTGCTTCTTTGCATTGTTGGTTAGGTTCCGCTTATAGGTGAGATCATATGGTATTTGTCTTTCGCCCCCTGGCTTATTTCGCTTAGCATGATGCTCTCCAGTTCCATCCATGCTGTCACAAAGTTTAGTACTTCTTTTTTTCTTTCTGCTGCGTAGTATTCCATTGTGTATATGTACCATAATTTTTTCATCCAGTCATCTACTGATGGGCATTTAGGTTGCTTCCAACACTTGGCTATTGTAAACTGTGCTGCTATGAACATTGGGGTGCATAGGTTCTTTTGTATTGGCGTTTTGGTGTTCTCAGGGTATAGTCCCACCAGGAGAATCGCTGGATCAAAAGGCAGTTCCATTTTCAGCTTTCTGAGGAAACTCCACACTGCTTTCCATAGTGGCTGCACCAGTCTGCATTCCCACCAACAGTGTACTAGTGTTCCCTTTTGTCCACAGCCTCGCCAGCACCTGTTGTTTGTGGATCTATTTATGATGGCCATTCTGACTGGTGTGAGGTGGTACCTCATGGTGGTTTTGATCTGCATTTCTCTGATGGCTAGTGATGCAGAGCATCCTTTCAAATGCCTCTGGGCCCTCTGTATCTCCTCCTTAGAAAAGCATCTGCCCAGGTCCTTTGCCCATTTTTTGATTGGATCGTTTGTCTTCTTGGAGTCAAGTCGAGTGAGTTCTTTGTATATCTTGGAGATCAAACCTCTATCTGATGTATCATTAGCAAATATATTTTCCCAAATGGTTGGCTCCCTTTTCATTTTGCTGATGTTTTCTTTAGCCGTGCAGAAGCTTCTTATTTTGATGAGGTCCCACTTGTTTATTCTTTCCTTTATGTCCCTTGCTTTAGGAGACATATCAGTGAAAAAATTGCTGCGTGGGATATCTGAGAGTTTCCTGCCAATGTTCTCCTCTAGGACTTTGATGGTGTTGCAACTTATATTTAAGTCTTTTATCCATCTTGAGTTTATTTTTGTGTATGGTGTCAGCTGATGATCCAATTTCAATTTTTTGCATGTAGCCATCCAGCTCTCCCAACACCATTTGTTGAAAAGGCTGTTATTGCTCCATTTTATGCTTCTGCCCCCTTTGTCGAATATTAGATGTCCATAGAGACCTGGGCCTATTTCTGGGCTTTCTATTCTGTTCCACTGGTCTATGGGTCTGTTCTTGTGCCAGTACCAGATTGTTTTGAGTATAGTGGCTTTGTAGTAGAGTTTGATGTCCGGTATTGTGATCCCTCCTACTTTGTGTTTCTTTCTCAAAATTGCTGCAGCTATTCGAGGTCGTTTATGGTTCCATATAAATTTTTGAAATGTCTGTTCTATTTCTGAGAAATACGTCATTGGTATCTTAATAGGGATTGCGTTGAATCTATAAATTGCTTTTGGTAGTATGGACATTTTAAGGATATTAATTCTTCCAATCCATGTGCACGGTATATGCTTCCATTTATTTGTGTCTTCCTTAATTTCTTTTTTCAATGTTGTATAGTTTTCTGCATACAGGTCTTTTGTGTCTTTGGTTAAATTTATCCCTAGGTACTTTATCTTTTTTCGTGCTATAACGAATGGTATATTTTTCCTGATTTCTTCTTCTTCTATTGCATTGCTGGTGTACAAAAACGCCTTTGATTTCTGAATGTTGACTTCATATCCTGCTGTTTTGCCAAATTCACTTATTAGGTTGAGGAGTTTTTTGGTAGAGTCTACAGGGTTCTCTATGTACACTATCATGTCATCTGCAAACAATGATAGTTTTACTTCCTCCTTTCCTATTTGGATGCCTTTTATCTCTTTCTCTTGTCTGACTGCTGTGGCTAGGACTTCCAATACGATGTTGAAAAGAAGCGGTGAGAGCGGACATCCTTGGCGTGTTCCCGATCTTAGTGGGAAAGCTTTCAGTTTTTGCCCATTGAGTATGATATTGGCTGTAGGTTTTTCATATATGGCCTTTATTACGTTGAGGAATGCCCCATTTATTCCCATTTTGCTGAGTGTTTTGATCATAAATGGGTGCTGTACCTTGTCAAATGCTTTTTCTGCATCTATCGAGATGATCATGTGGTTTTTGTCTTTTCTTTGATTTATGTGGTGTATCACGTTTACTGATTTGCGTATATTGAACCATCCCTGCATCCCTGGGATGAATCCCACTTAATCGTGGTGGATAATCTTTTGAATGTATTGCTGGATGCGGTTTGCCAATATTTTGTTGAGGATTTTAGCATCTATGTTCATCAGCGAAATTGGCCTGTAGTTTTCTTTCTTTTAGGGTCTTTATCTGGTTTTGGGATCAGGGTGATGCTGGCCTCATAGAAGGAGTCTGGGAGTCTTCCCTCCTCTTGGATTTTTTGGAATAGTCTGAGAAGGACAGGGGTTAGCTCTTCCTTAAATGTTTTGTAAAATTCTCCTGGGAAACCGTCTGGCCCTGGGCTTTTGTGTGCTGGGAGTTTCTTGATTACTGCTTCAATTTCCCCAACTGTTATCGGTCTGTTCAAGCTTTCTGTTTCTTCCTCCTTCAGCGTTGGAAGATTATACTTTTCTAAAAATTTGTCCATTTCATCAAGATTTTCAAATTTCTTGGCATATAATTGTTCATAATAGTTTCTGATGATCATTTGTATTTCTGTGGTACCAGTTGTTATTTCTCCTCTTTCATTTCTGATAATATTTATTAGGGTCCTCTCCCTTTTTTTCTTGATGAGTCTGCTTAAAGGCTTGTTGATTTTCTTTATATTTTCAAAGAACCAGCTTCTGGATTGGTTGATCCTCTGAATTGTTCTTTTCGTCTCTATGTCATTCAGTTCTGCTCTAATCTTGACTATTTCCTTCCTTCTACCTGCTCTGGGATTTATTTGTTGTTGTTTCTCCAGTTCTTGACGTTGTAGTGTTAGGTCTTTTATTTGAAATGTTTCTATCTTTTTTAGGTATGCCTGTATTGCTATGAACTTCCCTCTCAGGGCTGCCTTTACTGTGTCCCATAGGTTTTGGACTGTTGTATGTTCATTTTCATTTGTTTCCAGAATTTTTTTGACTTCTTCTCTTATCTCATTATTGACCCATTCATTGTTTAATAGTCTACTGTTCAGTCTCCATGAGTTTGCAAGTTTTTGAAGTTTCTCTTTGAGGTTGATTTCCAGTTTCAAACCCTTGTGGTCCGAAAAAAAGTTCGGTATTATTTTGATTTTCCTGAATTTGCTGAGGCTTGCTTTGTGTCCTATCATGTGGTCTATCTTTGAAAAACTGCCATGAGCATGTGAAAAGAATGTGTATTTTTCTTCTTTGGGATGTAAGGTTCTATATATGTCAGTTAAGTCTCTTTGATTCAGTGCGTCATTGAGCTCCACAATATCCTTATTCATGTTTTGTTTGGAAGATCTGTCCATTTTTGATGGTGGGGTGTTGAAATCCCCTACTATCAGTGTGTTACTGACTGTATCTTTTTTGAAGTCATCCAAGATTTTCCTTATATACCTGGGTGCCCCTCTGTTGGGTGCATATAAGTTTACAATGTTGATGTCTTCTTGATAGATTCTTCCTTTAAGTATGATAAAGTGCCCCTCTGGGTCTCTTTTTATATCCTTTGTTTTGAATTTTATTTTTTCTGATATAAGTATTGCAACTCCGGCTTTCTTCTCTTGCCCATTTGCTTGGAATATTTTTTTCCATCCCTTTACTTTGAATCTGCGTAGGTCTTTTGCTCTGAGGTGGGTCTCTTGTAGGCAGCATATGTGTGGGTCATGTTTTCTTACCCATTCAGCCATCCTATGTCTCTTGATTGGGGCATTTAGTACATTTACATTGAGAGTTATTACTGATAGAAACTTATTCATTTTTTCTCTTTGTACCTGTGTTTTTCTCTTTCTCACTCTTTTCCTTCATCCTCTTAAACCAGTCCCTTTAGCATAT
Organism: Pteronotus mesoamericanus; assembly: GCF_021234165.1. NCBI lineage: Eukaryota > Metazoa > Chordata > Mammalia > Chiroptera > Mormoopidae > Pteronotus > Pteronotus mesoamericanus. The sequence goes on from NW_026555150.1 coordinate 3,425,945, forward strand.
CTTGAAGTGCTGGTTTGGTAGAGATGTATTCTTTTAGCCTTCTTTCGTATGGGAAACTTCTTATTTCTCCTTTTATTTTGAGAGCCTTGTTAGGTAGAGCAGCCTTGGTTGTAGGCCTTTCCTTTTCATTACTTGGAATATTTGTTGCCATTCCCTTCTGGCTGGTAGTGTTTCTGTTGAAAAGTCAGCTCCTAGCCATATCGGGACCCCCTTGTATGTTACTTTCTCCTTCTGCCTTGCTGCCTTGAGGATTCTCTCTTTGTCTTTGATAGTTGCCATTTTAATGATGATGTGTCTTGCAGTGGACCTCTTTGAGTCCCTCTTGAGTGGGGCCCTCTCTGCCTCCTGGATCCTTGAGAGCCTTTCTCTCCTCAAATTAGGGAAATTTTCCATCATTACTTTTTCGAGGAGGTTCTCTATTCCTTGCTCATCTTCTTCTCCTTCTGGTGTCCCTATTATGTGGATATTATTGCATTTCAGGTTGTCTTGCATTTCCCTAAATGCCTCTTCATTCTTTTAGAGTCTTTTTTCCATTTCTTGTTCTTTCTGGGAGCTTCTTTCTACTTTGACCTCCATCTCACTGATTCGATCCTCAGCTTCATCCAGCCTGCTTTAGATTCCTTCTACTGTGTTCTTCAATTGAGAAATGGTCTTCCTCATATCCTCTTGTGTCTTCTTGATAGTTTCTATGTCCTTTTCCAGGCTGATATAGTTTGCTGTAAGATCCTGATAGTTTCTCTGCAATTTCTCATAGTTCTCTTTGAGCTGGCTGAGCTCATTGAGCTTCCTTAGAACCATTGTTTTGAATTCAATATCTGATAGTTCCTTTGCCTCTATTTCATTTAGCTCTCTCTGTGAGGATTCCTCTTTTCCACTCATTTGGGGGGAACTTCTTTTTCTTCCCATTTTTGTGAGAGTCTATTAAGTAATTAATTTATTTATTTATTTTTGCTTCTGCTTCAATTGACCCATCTAGATTTCCTGACTTTGTGGATTAAACTTCTATGGTTGTAGGCGGGTATTTTATTTATTTATTTATTTTTTCTTTACTTTTCTTTCTGGGCCTGCCTCTGATGATGTCAGTTGTTGACCCTATAGGACCTTGGGTCGTTTGTTTGAGCCTTCCAGGAGTCTACTGTCTGTGTCTTACTCCCACTTTGGGCAGCTCTGTGACCCCTTCAGCCAGGGATCCACTATTTCTGTGGATCGCTCTGCACTCTCACCCGGATCCTTGAGCACACTTCCCTGCCTGGCAGGATCCCCCGCCAGCCTGGGCTCACGCGTGATTGCCCCAGCCCAGGGGGCTTATTCCTGACCTCATGTACTCATTTGGCCCCCTTGCCCGGTGGGCACCCTGGCACTGGTCAGTTTAGGGTCTTCTATTGTGTGCTTTCCCTGCTTTTGACTCTTTGGATGCATCGCCTGTCCGCAGAAAATGGAGACTACAGAAATGGGAGGAAATCAACTCCAGGACTCTCCAGTTAATCCTGTCGCCGGCCTTTCCTCCAGGGACTCTGGGCAGCTCTGTCACCCCTTCAGTCCGGGATCCACTATTTCTGCGGACCACTCTGCACTCGCGGGCCCGCGCACGTCTGTTTGCGCCTGCTCTCACTGATCTGCGCACTCCCTCGCAGGCCCCATCAGTGCCAACCTGCGGGAGCCCTCACAAGCCCGCGCGGGTCCATACACACGCTTGCCAACCCCCGGCCACTCGGCATAAGTGTGTGCGCCTGTGCACTGGGTGGTTTTGAGCTGTCTATTGTGTGCTTTTCAGCTTTTGGCTCTTTGGGTGTGTGGCCTGTTCCCGCACAATGGAGACTATGGAAAGGAGAAGGAGTGGGGACTCCCAGTTTCTCCTTCCATTCTTTCCCCAACACCTCTGTCTCCAGTCTCTCCTCAGGGGTCTCTGGGCAGTTCTGTGACCCCTTCAGCCAGGGATCCACTATTTCTGCGGACCGCGTTGTAATTGCAGGCCATCTGGCTCATCTGCGCCCTGCTTCTGCCTCTTTGGGGGCGCTTCCTCCCAGCTCAAAATGGAGACTGCTGAATGGGGAGGGATCGGGACTCCCCGGTTTCTCCTCCTGTTCTTTCCCCAACACCTCCATCTCTAGTCTCTCCTCAAGGCTCTCTATGCAGCTGCGTGACCTCTTTGGCCAGGGATCCTCTATTTCTTCCAGCTTGTCTGAACTTAGCACCCCAGCTCACACGCGCACAATCTGTGTGCAGAACGCACAAAAGGCAGGTTAATTGATTCCCTTATGCCTGAGCGAGATGGTAGCTGCAGAGTGGGAGGTGCGTTATCACCCGGGCTCCACCAGCCGCCATCTCAGTTCTCTTCACAAAGTTTTCCTCACCAGTCTTTTCCCAGGCACCAGCCCACCCTGCTGCCGCCTCTACCCAGCGATCAAGGAGGGCGGCTGCCACTGCAAATTTTTGCATTGGCCCTTTAAATGTCTCTTTGCATCCCCAGCTCCCTGTCTCTGGCAGAGAGTGCCCCTAAGCTTTTCGGGGTTGCATTTTGTCTGTGTGTTTTCCTGGTTTCAGCTGCTGTAGTCTAGGGGTCCCTGTTTATGGTTCAGACCCTGTTCTTCTCAGGGGGATCCAATTGGACCTTTCAATGTCCCTCTGGTGCTCGTGCCTGTGGGCACCCAGCCCACCCTCTCGAGCCTCCACCGCACTTCTCACCTGTTGGGATGTGTGAGAGTTGAATCCACTGTCTGTCCGCAGCTCCAAGGCTCCTCTCCCTCTATCGTTCCATTGTTTTCCAGGTGATTTCTCTACTATTTAGTTGCAATTCCAGTTTGGTCTTGGGAGGAGGTCAGCGTAACTCCCATTCACTCCTCCGCCATGTTCTTACTCCCCAACTTTATTTTCTTTATAGCACTTGTCACCAATTGTCATGTTATATATTTATGTTTTCTGAAATATTGTTTTCCTCTCCCATTAGATTGTAAACTCCATGAAAACAGGGGCTTAATTTATTTCTAATGTCCAGCATATTTAACAATGCCTTGCACATTACAGGTGCCCGATAAATACTATGTTAAGAAATTCTGTTAAACGTACATAAAGAAAACTAAATTTTCTGTAGAGAGACACCAAAGGATTGAATTCTGGAAAGGTATTAATTACCCCTAAGTTGATTTATAAATTTATAACAATTTGATTTTGAAAATCCTACAGTATTTTCTGTATAATTGAAAAAAATCTTAAAGGTTCACCTAAGTAAAAATATGCAAGAATATCTAGGAAATTTATTTAAAAAATAACCTAACAGAGAAAGCCTAGTTCTAGTAGATATTAAAACAAGTGTAAAGTGACTTTTTTCTGGCCAGACTCTCAGTCTTTAACAGCAACAAGGCCTCCGCTCTCAGGCCCAGTGCTAGGGCTTAGATCTTGTTTAAAACAGCAATGTCAATGCTCTGCATGTGCTCCTCAAACTTGGTGATCTTCTCTTCCAGCAGGTCGGTCCCCACCTTGTCATCCTCTATCACACCTATTGCATTGGTGCTCTCCCCTGGCAAAAAAATAAAAAAGAGAGAGAGAGGGAGACAAAGAAAGGAAGAAAGGGTTTGAAAATAAACTAAGTGCATATGACACTTAGGTAAAGTTAGCATTTTGAAATTAGTACAAAAAAGATAACATTGTCCAGTAAAGGTGTCTGTAAAATTGGCTAGACAGTTGGAAAAATAAAGATGATGTACAACATCAATTCTCATTCCAAAATACATTCAAATGTATCAAAGATATAATAGAACTGAAAAAGTAGTGTTACAAAAATGGTGATGCTGGCTGGTGGCTCAGTTAGTTGGAGCATCATCCTTGTGTACATCAAAAAGGTTGTGTATTTGATCCCCGGTCAGGCGCATATGTGAGGCAACCAATTGATGTTTCTCCCTCACATCTATGTTTCTTTCTCTCTGTCTCTTACTCCCTTTCACTGTAAAATCAATGAGCATATCCTTGGGTGAGGATTAAAAAAAAAAACAACACAACAACAATGGGTGAGGCTTTTGTAAGCATTGTTTGAACATAACCAAGAAGCAAAAAGACACAACTTTAACTAAATAAAAAAATTTTAAACCTGCAAAACATAAAAAAACATAAAGATAAAAAATTGGGAATAAATATCTGCAACACATATAAACAAGATTTTATTTACTTAATACAAAAGAGAACTCTTTCAAATCAATAAGACCAACAATACACTAGATATATGGGTACTAGACCAACAATACACTAGATGTGTGGGCAAAAGATATGAGAATATATAAATGATTAATAAATGTATGAAAGTTACTCAGCCTCATTAATAACCAAAAAATGCAAATCAAAATATTTTATCTGACCTATCAATTGGTAAAAATTTAGAATGTTCACAATTTCCAGGGCTGAAAAGGGTATGGACAAATAGCCATTCTTTTAACACTGTGGAGGAATGATACATTAGGCCAACATTATTGCTGGGCATTTTGTATATCTATAAACACTGTATGTCAATAAATATTTTAAAGGTGCAGACTCGACGACCTAGCAATTATATTTTGGTGAATCTATCATATAGAAATACTTAAAGATGACCATACAGTATTGATTTTTGTGGAATTATTTGTAAAGATGAAAAATATCTCAATATAAGAAACTAGTTAAATAAATCATAGTAATCCATGCAGTAGACATCTATGTAACTCTTAAGAATTAGATAAATCACTGTTGTGAAGTTTTATAAACTTAAAAAATTAATATATTTTTAATAAAGCAATTCTAGGTTCACAGCAAAATTCAGCAGAAAGTACACAGATCCCCATGTATCCTCTGTCTCCACCCGCACACAACATTCCCCATTATCAACAACCTATACCACAGTGGTACATTTGTTATAATTGATGAAACTACATTGACACATCATTATCATCTGAGGTCTATAGTTTACATTAGGGTTCACCCTTGGTGTTGAACATTCTATGTAGTAAGGTTTTTAAAAAGCAAGTATGGAAAAACAAATAGCATGATTTTATTTGTAAACAATGGTTTATATATATGTACATATAATATAGTATGTGTATAAAATTTGAATGAGAATTTTCCTCTTTTGAAATTTTGGCTAAAGCTTAAAGCTAAGGATAATAATCAATATATATATTTCCACTTTCTAAAGAGTGAATCAAGGATCTGCCAGACACACCCTCCAGCAGGCACTGAAATATAGGATTGGTTCTTCAACCATCATCCCTGCCCCTTCACCAAGTCAATATGAAGAAAAGACCAGAAATCTGAGGCAAATTCTTTGAAATACAAACCACATGCCCAATTCAAGAACTGACAGCCTAATGGATGAAAAAGTTGAAATGGTTAGGAAGTTCAAATTGGTTATTACAGAATATAAGTACAGCATAGGCAATATAGTCAATAATAGTCTAATAATTATGTGTGGTATCAGATGAGTGAAGATTTATCAGGATGGTCACTTATTAAGTCACATAATGTCTAATCACTGTGCTGTACACCTGAAACTAATATAATAATGCATGTCAATTGTAATTGAAAATAAAAATTATTTTAAAAAGAAAAAAAAGAATTGACAGCCTAAGGTGATAAGTGCTGTGGTTTTCCCTTTCAAATGTGGGGTTCCAAGAGAACCCTTCAAAAACTGGGGTGATCCCTGGCTAGAAGTTGGTTAGAGCATCATTAAGATATGCCAATGTTGTGGGTTCAGTCCCTGGTGAGGGCAACAAATAGATGTCTCTCTCAAAAATCAATCAATAAAATTTTTTAAAAAACTATGGTGGCTGCTAAGCTGCAGAATTTTTGGGACTGTGTTTTACCTTTCTCAATAATTGATTAAACAAATAAAAAAATTTATTAAGGATATAAAATATTTGGACAACGTAATTAAGAAACTTGGCTTATTATCCATATATACAACACTGCACAAAACAAATAAGAATATATTTTTCCTAACATTTATGGAGCATTTACAAATATCATGAACAAATCTCAACAAATTTCAAAGGATTGAATTTATACAGGTTGTGCTCTACAAATCATGTTCTCAGTTCTCAGTGAAACTGTGCTAGAAATCAACAACAAAATTATCAGTAGGAAATGCCCATTAATCTTGAAATTAGAGACATACTTCTAAATAGCTATGTGTCAAAGAAGAAATCATAATGGAAGCTGGAAAATATTTCAAGCTGATTGACACCAAAAGTACTAAATGTAGGATTCAGTAATTAAAGAAAAATTTGTTAAAAATATATGTATTAGAAGGAAACAAAGACTGAAATTTATGAGCTAAGTATCCAGTTCATGAATTAATAAAAGAACAGAAAAATATACCCAATGAGAGTAAAGGGATTCATAAAGTTAAAAGTAGAAATTAATGAACTAGAAAACAAACATACCTAGAGAAAGAAGATCAACAAAGCCAAAAGTTGTGTTTTTTAAGGACTAATAAATTGATATAAAAATCTCATTCCTCATGAGATTTATTGAGCAAAAAGGAGAAATGACCCAACTGACCAATATAAGGAACGTAAAAGAAGACAGCACTATGGGTGTTGCTGATATTAAAAAGATAATAAGATAAAGAACTTTGTGCCAATGAATTTGAAGTTTGGGGTGAAATGGATGATAATTTCTAGGAGAAAAAAATAACTTCCCAACACTAATATAAGAAAAAATAGATATGTAAATGGACCTCTAAGTATTAAAATAAACAAATCAGTATTTTTTAAAAAAGAAAGCTTCCCATAAGCTTCATGCCCCAATGGCATTACAAGTGATTTCCACCACATTTTTAATGAAGAATATATTGCAATGTATGCAAAGTCTTCCAGAGAATAATTAGGGGGAATGCTTTCCATAATTCATTTTATGAATCTAGCATAGCCTGTTACCAAATCCCCAAAGAAGATAGTTAAAGAAATAAAAGCTACAGGTTAATCTATATCATGAACACTGTTGCAAAATCCTGGACAAATAGTAACAAATTGAATCTTGCAATATAAAAATGGAATAATGAAGGACAAGAGTTTCATGCCACGGCTACAAAAACTAATCCCAGATCCTACCTTGTTATTAAAGAATTTTTGCCTTGGCTGGTATGGCTCAGTGGCTTGATCGCTGGACTGTGAACCAGGAGGTCTCTGGTTCAATTCCTGGTCAGGGCACAGGCCTGAGTTGCAGGCCAGGTTGTGAGAGGTAACCCATTGATGTTTCTCTCCTCCTCTTTCTCCTTCCATTTCACTCTCTCTAAAAATAAATAGTCTTTAAAAAAAAAAAACAGGGTAATAAGTAAACTGGGTTATTTCAAGAAAGTAAGCTTTACTTAATTTTAAAAACCAATCAATGTGCCCTGGCTGATGTGGCTCAGTGGATTGAGCACTGCCCTGCAAACTGAGAAGTCATCCATTGGATTCCCAGTCAGGGCACAAGCCTGGATTGTGGGTTGGGTTCCTCACTAGGGGCCTGTGAGAGGTGACTGATTGATGTGTCTCTTACACATTGATACTTCTCTCCCTCTCTTTATCCCTCCCTTCCTCTCTCTCTAAAAGTAGATAAATAAAATCTTTTTAAAAATCTATCAATGTAACTTGTTACATTACTTGTTACATTAACCAATGAAAGAAGAATAATTATATCATCATATCAGTAAATGCAGAAAAAGCATTTGACCAAAATTCATAATAAAGAAAAACTGGAGTTGGGGGAGGGAGAATTGGAAGAAGGTGGTCAAAAGATACAAACTTCCAGTTTAAGATAAATAAGCATTATTGATGTAATGTACAACATGATGACTATATACTGATGTGTGATAGACAGGAAAGTTATGAGAGTAAATCGTAAGAGTTCTCATCATAAAAAAACTTTTTTTTCCTTTTTTAATTTTCTCCTTTTTTTATTGTATCTATATAAGAAGATGAGTGTTAACTGAACCGATTGTGGTAATCATTTCAAAGCATATAGAAATCAAACAATTATGTTGTGTGCATGAAGAAACTTATGCAGCAATACATGTCAATTATTTCTCAATAAAACTGTGAAAAAATAAACAAAAAATAAAAAACTGTCAGCAAATAGTAATAGAATGAAACTTCTTTAATCTTATAAAGTAATAAAATGGAGCTTCTTTGCCCTGGCTTGTGTGGCTCAGTAGATTGAGTGACAGCTTGTGAACCAAAGGGTCACTGGTTCGATTCCGTGTCAGGGAACATGCCTGGGTGTGGGCCAGGTCCCCAGGAGGGGGCGTGTGAGAGGCAACCACACATTGATGTTTCTCTCCCTCTCTTTCTCCCTCCCTTCCCCTCTCTCTAAAAATAAATAAATAAAATCTTAAAATGGAACTTCTTTAATCTTAAAAAAAAAAAAACCTTCAACAACAAACACCAAACTTAAAGGAGAAATATTGAAAGCTTTCTCTTTATAATTCAATAATCAGACAATGATGTCCACTATCACTATTTCTATTCAACATTATACTGGTCAGAAAGCAACAATAAGAAACAAATGATTTTAAAACTGGAATAAAAACATTAAAACTGTCATTATTTGTAGATTATGTGTCAACATACATAAAAGATCAAAAGAAAAATACAGTTAATTATTAGAATTAGAGATTTTAGCAAGGTTGCTTTATACAAATTAATGTTCAAAAACAAGTTATTTACATATTATGAAGTAAATCTTTGTGACTTGAGTTAAGCAATGGTTTCTTAGATACTGCATCAAAAGCACAAGTGATGAAAGAAAAATACATATGTTGGGTGTCATAAAAATTTTTAAATTTTGACTGACATAAATCATCAAGAGAGTGAAAAGACAACCCGCAGAATGGGTAAAAGAATTTGTAAACAATATATCTAACAAGGGACTTGTATCCAGAATACATAAAGAGTCTTAAAACTCAACAACAAAAAGACAAATTGCCCAGTTTAAAAATTGGCAAAAGGTTTGAATAGACATTTCTCAAAAAAAGATATGTAAATGAATAATATGGAAATGAAAAGATACTCAGCATAACTAATCAAAACCATGTTGAGATACCATTTCACATCCACTAGGATGGCTATAATAATAAAAAAAAGACAGACAATAAAAAGTTTTGGCAAGGATGTGGAAAAATGGGAACCCTTATACATTCCTGATAGGAATATAAAATTATACAGCTAGTTTGGCCATTTTTCAAAATGTTAAATATAGAGTTCTCACATGCCCCAGGACTTTCACTTCTAGGTATGTACACAAGAGGAATGAAAACACATGTTCACATAAAACTGTGTTCACGAATGTTCATAGTAGTATTATTCATAATAGCCAAAGAGTAGAAACAACCCACATGCCTATCAACTGAATAATGGATAAACAAGTTGTGGTATATCCATATAATGGGATATTATTCACCTGTAAAAAGGAACGAAGTACTGATCCTGCTACAATGTGGGTGAATCTTGAAGACATTATGCTAAGTGAAAGAAGCCAGACACAAAAGGCCACATATTATATGATTCCATTTATTTTTTTAAAAGATTTTATTTATTTTTTTAGAGAGAGGGGAAGAAAAGGAGAGAAAAATCAATGTGTGGTTCTCTCTCCTGTGCCCCCTACTGGGGACCTGGCCCATGGCCCAGGCATATGCCCTGACTGGGAATCAAATCGGTGACTCTTTGGTTCACAGGCCAGCACTCAATTCACTGATTCCATTTATATGAAATGTCAGGAAGGAATTTTAAGAGAGGGGGCTTCTTCAGGGTACCAGCAGAGGTAAAATATGGTAACATCACTCAGAGTTCACTCTCATGCGAAAGTCCCACCCTGACTAAGTAAATACTAAGTTTGAGACCTGTTGGATCAGAGCACTAAGAGTCAAAAGGACGGGACCTGAAAATTGCACAGAACTTGAGAAAGAAAAAGGCAGTAACTTGGAAGAAATATCCATTAGAGAACAGTATTGCAGAATCAGAAGTTCAAGTGACCCCTCCCTCCAAAACCACTACTTATTAAAGAAATTATACTTTATTATATCAACAGAAGATGGTGCTCTTGAACCAATAAACCAAAGAAAGCATCCACTTCTCTTTTTTTAACATAACATCAACTCATTGCTGAACCAGAAAGTTCCAACAACATTCATCATGATTGGAAAAAGGAACCCAACGTCTGCACAAAGATAATATAAGGGGGAAAAAAGTGAGAATCAAAACTTTTCAGCTGATAACAATAATCAACCCCCAACAAAAACAACCACAAAGCATTGATTATAATATATTAAATAATCAATTACAGATAGAAAGAATACTATAATCAAAAATTCAAAAACCCAGAATAGATACAAACATGAAAATGTGAAGTGAGTGCTGACTAAACTTAAGAAAGAAATTGAATAAAAAAAAATGAGGATAGTTTCAGGGAACTCTGGGACAACATGAAATGTAACAACATCTGCATGATAGGAGTACCAGAAGGAAAAGAAAGTGAACAAGGGATAGAAAGCCTGTTTGAAGAAATAATGACATAAAACTTCCCTAACCTCATGAAGAAAATAGATGACATACAAGTTCAGGAAGAATAGAGTCCGAGTCAAGAGGAACCCAAAGAGACCCACACCAAGACACATTATAATTAAAATGACAAAGTTTAAAGATGAGAGAATTTTAAAGGCAGCAGAAGACAAACAGTTAGTTACCTGCAAGGGAACTCCAATAAGACTAACAGCTGATTTCTCAACAAAAACACTTCATGCCAGAAGGGCTTGGTATGAACTATTTAAAGTAATGAAAAGCAAAGGTCTGCAACCAAGACTACTCTATGTAGCAAAGATATCATTTAAAATTGAAAGCAAAATAAAGAGCTTCCCAACCAAAAAAAAGGGGGAGGGGGTGCTAAAGGAATTCATTAACACCAAGCCAGCATTACAAGAGATGTTAAAAGGACTGCTTTAAGAAGAAGAGGTAATAGAAAGAGAGGAACATAGGTATAAAGGAGTAAAATGGTAATGAACAAGTACCTATCAAGAATAATCTTAAATGTAAATGGATTAAGTGCTCTAATCAGAACACAGTGTAGCTGAATGGATAAGAAAATATGACCCACATATATATTGTCTACAAGAGACCCATCTCAGGACAAAAGATTTACACAGGCTGAAAGTAAAGGGATGGAAAAATATTCAATGCAAATGGAGACAAAAAAAAATAAAAGCTAGGTGGCAATACTTATATCTGACAAAATAGACTTCAAAACAAAGGCCGTAACAACAAAGAAGGACACTACAGAAATGCTAAAGGGATCAATCCAACAAGAGGATACAACCCTTGTAAATATGTAAATATATATGCACCCAACACAGGAGCACACAAATATGTAAAGAGAATGTTGGAGGACTTTGAGAAAGAGATGGACTGCAATGCAATCATAGTAGGGGACTTCATCACCCCATTATCAACAATGGACAAGTCTTCCAGATAAAAAAATCCACAAGGATATAGTGGCATTAAATGACACTCTAGGTCAAATGGATTTAATTGATATCTGCAGAATATTTCACCCCAAAGCAGCAAAATACACATTCTCAAATGCACATGGATCATTCTCAAAGCTAGACCACATGGTAGGACAAAAATAAGCCTTAACAAATTTTTAAAAATTGAAACCATATCAAGCATTTTCTCAGATCACAATGGCTTGAAACTAAAAGTCAACCTCAAGAAAAAGAACCCAAAACATTCAAATACACGTAGGCTAAATAACATATTATTAAATAATCAATGGGTTAACAATGAGATCAAGGAAGAAATCAAAAAATTTCTGGAAACAAATGAAAATGAACACAAAACAACCCAAAACCTATGGAACACAGCAAAAGCGGTTCACAGAGGGAAGTTCATAGTATTGCAGGCCTATCTAAAGAAGATAGAAAAATCTCAAATAAACAACCTAACCCTAAACCTAAAAGAACTAGAAAAATAACAGCAAACAAAGCCCAGAACAAATAGAAGGGAGTATATGATCAAGAACAGAGCAGAAATAAATGACATGGAAACTAAAAAAAAATTCAAAAGATCAATGAATCCAAGCTAGTTCTTTGAAAAGATAACAAAAATTGACAAACCTTTAACCAGACTCCTCAAGAAAAAAGAGAGGGCCCAAATCAATAAAATGATAAATGAGAGAGAAGAAGTAACAACTGATACCACAGAAAAACAAATGATTGTAAGAAATTACTATGCACAACTATATGCCAAGAAATTGGACTGGGTGATATAGATGAATTCTTAGAAACATACAATCTTCCAAAAGTGTATCAGAAAGAATCAGAAAGCCTGAACACACCAATAACAACTAGTGAAATCGAAGCAGTAATCAAAAAAATCCTGGCACACAAAAGCCCTGGACAGATGTCTTCAGAGGAGCATTTTACCAATCATTCAAAGAACTAATGCCTAGCCTTCTCAAACTCTTCCCAAAAAATTCAAGAAGAGGGGAGACTTCCAAACTCTTTTTATGAGGCCAGTACTATCCTAATTCCAAAAGCACATAAAGACACAAGAAAGAGCCCTGGCTGGTGTGGCTCAGTGGACTGAGTGCCAGCCTGAGAACCAACAACTCACCAGTTTGATTTCCAATCAGGGCACATGCCCCGGGTTGCAGGCCAGGTCCCCAGTAGGGGGCGCACAAAAGGCAATCACATATTGATGTTTCTCTTCCCCTTTCTCCCTCCTTTCCCCTCGGCCTAAAAATAAATAAAATCTTTTTAAAAAGACACAATGAAGAAAATTACAAGTCAATATCTCTGATAAACAGATGCTAAAATCCTCAACAAAATATTAGCAAACCAGATCCAGCAATACATCAAAAAGATCATACACCCTTATCAAGCAGGTTTTATTCCAAGGACGCAAGGATGGTACAATATCTACAAATCAGTAAATATGATACATCACATAAACAAAAATGAAAAACAAAAATCACATGATGAGAGCAAAAATTACAACTAAACTACAAAACGGCTATCATCCAGAATCATCAAAAAATCAGGCTGCATGGAAGTCAGACAACCAAGGAATTAAGGAAGTTGCATTCATTCAGACAGGTAGGAGGGACCAAGACATGGAGACATGCAGAGCCAGGTATAGACACAAAGGTACTGAATGGGCAGACCCAGACCAACATGTAGTAGATGAAGAACAGGAGGGATACCTCAGGATTGAGGGATCCAAGCCCCAGACCAGACCATATATCTCAGGGTTCCAGTGCGAGGAAGATAAGACCCCACAACGTCTACCTGTAAAGACCAGTGGGATTTGGGGAAGCAGAAGAAATTATGGGATTCTCAGACATCTTCTCTTAAAGGGCCCACAACAGACTTAGGACTTATGTAGACTCACTCCCTTTGGGCTCCAGCACCAGGGCAGCAGCTGGAAAGGCACCAATGGCACACAGGGAGAAACTGAAGGGTCTGGCATCAGAGTGAGTGCTGGGAGTAGTTTCCTCCTGGACAAAACTCCAGAGGCCAGGCAGTAACATTGTCTCTTTTATGAGCTATCCCCCACATAAAGCCACAGAGCAGTGACACCATATTGGAGGCTCCGTCAATCTAGTTTTCATAGGTTGCCCTGTCCTGGTGATTACCTAAAGCTCTGCCACATCCAACTTACTGATGTAATTTTTACAATAGGCCATGCTATTAATACAGGTAGTCAAAGCACCTCTACCTAATACATAGAAACAAACACAGGGACGCTGACAAAATGAGGAGACACAGAAATATGGCCCGAACAAAAGAACAGAACAAAACTCCAGAAAAAGAACTAGAAAAAAATGGAGATAAACAATCTATCAGATACAGAGTTCAAAACACTGGTTATTAGGATGCTCAAGGAATTCATTGAATACTTCAACAGCATAAAAAAGACCCAGACAGAAATGAAGGTTATGCTAAGTAAAATAAGGAAAAATTTACAGGGAACCAAAGTGGAGTACATGAAGCTGAGAATCTAATCAATGATTTGGAACATAAGGAAGAAAAAAAATTCAATTAGAACAGCAAGAAGAAAAAAGAATCTCCCAATACAACGATAGGCTAAGGAGCCTTTGGGAAAACTTCAAATATACCAAGATTCAAGTCATAAGGGTGCCAGAAGTAGAAGATAAAGAACTGGAAATTGAAAAATTATTTGAAAAAATAATGAAAAAAAAACTTTCCTAATTCGATGAAGGAAATATACTTAGAAGTCCAGGTAGCACAGAGAATCTCAAACATATGAACACAAAGAGGACCACACCAACATCATAATTAAAATGCCAAAGGTTAAAGATAAAGAGAGAATCTTAAAAGCAGCAGGAGAAAAGCAAGTAGTTACCTACAAAGGAGTTCCCATAAAACTGTCAGCTGATTTCTCAAAAGGAACTTTGCAGGCTAGAAGGAACTGGCAAGAAGTATTCAAAGTGATGAAAAGCAAGGATCTACAATCAAGATTACTCTATCTAGCTAAACTATCATTCAGAATTGAAGGGCAAATAAAGTGCTTCCTAGATAAGGCAAAGCTAAAGGAATTCATCATCACCAAGCCATTACTACATCAAATGTTAAAGGCACTTATTTAAGAAAAAAAAGAATATCAAAATTATGAACATTTAAATGACAATAAATTCACAACTATCAACACCACAAATCTAAAAAACAAACCCAGCAAACAAGCAGAACAGAAACAGAATCATAAATATGAAGATCATTTGGAGGGTTATCAGTTGGGAGAGGGAAGGGGGAGAATGGTAGAGAAGGTTCAGGGATTAAGAAGTACAAATTGGTAGGTACATAACAGACAGGGGGATTTTAAGAACAGTAAAGAAATGGAGTAGCCACAGAACTTATACACATGACCCATGGACATGAACTAAGTGGGGAGATTGCCAGAGGGAATGGGGAAGTATTGGATGGAGGGGAGCAAAAAGAGAAAAATTGTGTGTACCCATTTATGATTAAAAAAACACACACACTCAGCAAAGTGGGAATAGAGGGATTATACCTTAACATAATAAAGGCTATATACAAAAAACCTACTGCCAACATCATACTCAATGGGCATAAATTAAAACCATTTCCCTTAAGATCAGGAACAAAACATGGGTGTCTGCTATCACCACTCTAATTCAACATAGAACTGGAAGTCCTAGCCACAGAGGTCAGACAAAGAGAAGAAATAAAAACCATCCAAATTGGAAAATAGGAAGTAAAGCTGTTATTATTTGCAGATGACATGATATTATACATAGAAAACCCTATAGGCTCTACCAAAAAACTACTCAAACTAATAAATGATTTCTGCAAAATAGCAGGATACAAAGTCAATATTCAGAAATTTTTGATGGCATTTTTATATGCCAATAATGAACTATCAGAAAGAGAAACTAAGAAAACAAAAAAAATAAAATAAAATAAAATACCTAGGAATAAATTTAACCAAGGATGTAAAAGACTTGTACTTGAAAAGCTATAGGACACTGAAGAAAGAAATTGAGCAAGATACAAATAAATGGAAACATATACCATGTTCATGGACTGAAAGAATTAACATCATTAAAATGTCCATACTACCCAAAGTAATCTATAGATTGAATGCAATTCCTATTAAGATGCCAATGGCATATTTCACAGATTTAGAACAAATATTGCAAAAATTTATATGGAACCCAAAACGGCCCTGAATAGCCTCAGCAATCTTGAGAAAGAGCAAAGTTGGAAGGATCACAATACCTGATATCAAACTATACTACAAGGCCACTGTAGTCAAAAGAGTCTGGTACTGGCATAAGAACAGATACATATATAAATGGAGCAGAATAGAGAGCCCAGAAATAAACCCATGTCTTTAGGGTCAATTAATATTTGACAAAGGATGCAGAAACACACAATGGAGTAAGACAGTCTCTCAATAAATGGTGTTGGACTGAATACATGCAAAAAAATGAAAGTAGACCACCACCATACACCAAACACCAGAAAAAAACTCAAAATGGATAAAATACTTAAATATAAGCCATGATACCATAAAAATCCTAGAGGAAAATACAGGCAGTAAAATTTTGGATATCCCACATAGCAATATTTTTCCAACATTTTGCTTAGGGCAAGGGAAATAAAGGAAAAAATAAACAAATGGAGCTACATCAAATTAAAAAGCCTTTGCACGGCTAAAGAAGCCATCATCGAAATGAAAGTGGACTGACTATATGGGAGAACATATTTGCCAATGATATATTGGACAAGAGTTTAATCTCAAATATTTATGAAGAGCTCACATGACTCAACACCAGGAAGATAAGCAATCCAATTTAAAAATGGACAAAGGACCTGAATAGACACTTCTCCAAGGAGGAAATACACGTGGCCCATAGACATATGAAAAAATGTTCAACATCACCAGCCATCAGAGAGATGCCAATTAAAACCACAATGAGATATCACCCCACATCTGCCAAACTGGCTATCATTAATAAATCAACAGATAAGAAGTGCTGGACAGGATGTGGAGAAAAGGAAGCCCTACTGTACTGTTGGTGGGAATACAGACTGGTGAAACTACTCTGGAAAATAGTATGTAGTTTCCTCACAAAATTGAAAATAGAACTGCCTTGGAGAAGATGGCGGAGGAGTGAATGGGAGTCACGCTGACCTCCTCCCAAAACCAAACTGGAATTGCAACTAAATAAGGGAGTAATCACCTGGCAAGCAGTGGAGCGATAGTGGGAGAGGAGCCTTGGTGCCGCAGACAGTGGATTCTACTCTCACACATCCCAATGGGTGAGAAGTGCGGTGGAGGCTCGAGAGGGTGGGCTGGGTGCCCACGGGCACTGGAACCAGAGGGAGATTGAAACGGCCAGTTAGCTTCCCCCGAGAAGAACGGGGTCTGAATCATAAATAGGAACCCCTAAACTACAGCAGCTAAAGCCAAGAAAATACAGACAAAATGCAACCCCAAAAAGCTTAGGGGCGCTCTCTGCCAGAGACAGGTGGCTGGGGATGCAAAGAGACATTTAAAGGGCAAATGCAAAAGTTGCAGTGGCAGCCACCCTCCTTGATCTCTGGGTGGAGGCGGCAGCAGGGTGGGCTGGTGCCTGGGAAAAGACTGGTGAGGAAAACTTTGTGAAGAGAACTGACACAGTGGCCGGTGGAGCCCCGGTGATGGCACGCCTCCCACTCTGCAGCTCCCATCTCACTCAGGCATAAGGGAATCAATTAACCTGCCTTTTGTGCCCTCCGCACACAGCTTGTACGCGTGTGAGCTGCCGGGCTGAGTGCAGACTGGCTGGGAGAGCCTCGAGGAGAGACTGGAGACGGAGGCGTTGGGGAAAGAACGGGAGGAGGAACCGGGGAGTCTCGACTCCCTCCCCGTTCGGTAGTCTCCATTGTGGGCTGGAAAGGCGCGACCCAAAGAGGCAGAAGAAGGGCGCGCATGAACCAGACTGCCTGCGATTGAAACGCAGTCCGCACAGGGGGTGGATCCTTGGGCGAATGGGTCACAGAACTGCCCAGAGACCCCTGAGGAGAGACTAGAAACTAGGCGTTGGGGAAAGAACTGGAGGAGGAACCGGGGAGTCCCGAATCCTTCTCCTTGCCGTAGTCTCCATTGCGCAAGAAGAGGCCACACCCCCAAAGAGCCAAAAGCCGAAAAGCACACATAGACACCCCCAAAACACCCAGTGCAGGCGCGCACACTTGCACCAAGGGACCAGTGAGGGTTGGCGAGCGTGTGTGTAACCCGTGCGGGCTGGCGAATGCTTGCACCAGCCGGCAAGGCCTCCCACAGATTGGCACCCATACGGCCTGTGAGGGAGTGCGCAGAGTGGCAAGGGCAGGTGTAAACTGACCCGCCGGCCCGCGATTGCGGAGCAGCCCACAAAATTAGTAGAGCTGCCCAGAGTCCCTGGAGGAGAGACCAGAGACAGGATTAACCGGAGAGTCCTGGAGCTGACTCCCTCCCATTTCCATAGTCCCCATTTGGCGAGGGCAAGCAACGCACCCAAAGAGCCAAAAGCGGGGAAAATACACAATAGAAGACCCTAAACTGACCAGTGCCACGGAGCTCGCCAGCCAGGGGGCCAGATGGGTACGCGAGGTCGCGCATAAGCCCCCTGGTCTGGGGCAAGCACATGCGAGCCCAGGCAGGTAGGGGATCCTGCCACGCTGGGAGCGCGCTAAAGAAGCCTGCATGAGAGTGCAGAGAGATCCCAAAAAATAGCCCAGCCCTGACCGAAGGGGTCACAGAGCTGCTCCAAGCAGGAGTCAGACACAGGCATTAGACTCCTGGAAGGCTCAAACAAACAACCCAAGATCCTATAGGGTCAACAACTGACATCATCAGAGGCAGGCCCAGAAAGAAAAGTAAAGGACAAAAATACTTAACAGACTCTCACAAAAATGGGAAGAAAAAGAAGTTCCCCCCAAATGAGTGGAAAAGGGACTCCCCACAGAGAGAGCTAAATGAAATAGAGGCAAAGGAACTATCAGATACTGAATTCAAAACAATGGTTCTAACGAAGCTCAATGAGCTCAGCCAGCTCAAAGAGAACTATGAGAAACTGCAGAGAAACTATCAGGATCTTACAGCAAACTATATCAGCCTGGAAAAGGACATAGAAACTATCAAGAAGACACAAGAGGATATGAAGAAGACCATTTCTGAATTGAAGAACACAGTAGAAGGAATCCAAAGCAGGCTGGATGAAGCTGAGGATCGAATCAGTGAGATGGAGGTCAAAGTAGAAAGAAGCTCCCGGAAAGAACAAGAAATGGAAAAACGACTCAAAAAGAATGAAGAGGCATTTAGGGAAATGCAGGACAACCTGAAACGCAATAATATCCATATAATAGAGATCCCAGAAGGAGAAGAAGAGGAGCAAGGGATAGAGAACCTCCTTGAAAAAGTAATGATGGAAAATTTCCCTAATTTGAGGAGAGAAAGGCTCTCATGGATCCAGGAGGCACAGAGGACCCCACTCAAGAGGGACTCAAGGAGGTCCACTCCAAGACACATCATCATTAAAATGGCAAATGTCAAAGACAAAGAGAGAATCCTCAGGGCAGCAGGGAGAAGGAGAAAGTAACATACAAGGGGGTCCCGATATGCCTAGGAGCTGACTTCTCAACAGAAACACTACCAGCCAGAAGGGAATGGCAACAAATATTCCAAAAAATGAAAAGCAAGGGCCTACAGCCAAGGCTGCTCTACCCAGCTAGGCTCTCCATTAAAATAGAAGGAGAAATACAGAGTTTTCCAGACAAGAGAAGATGAAAAGAATACATCTCTACCAAACCAGCACTCCAAGATATGCTAAGGGGACTGGTTTAAGCAGATGAAGGAAAAGAATGAGACAGAGAGGAACACAGGTACAAAGAGAAATGATGAGTAAGTTTCTATCATTAATATCTCTCAATGTGAATGGATTAAATGCCCTAATCAAAACACACAGGGTAGCTCAATGGATAAGAAAACATGACCCACACATATGCTGCCTACAAGAGACCCACCTCAGAGCAAGAGACCTACACAGATTGAAAGTAAAGGGATGGAAAAAATATTCCAAACAAATGGGCATGAGAAAAAGGCCGGGGTTGCCATACTTGTATCAGACAAAGTAGATTTCAAAACAAAGGCCATAAAAAGAGACCCAGAGGGGCATTTTATAATACTTAAAAGAAGAATCTATCAAGAAGACATCAACATTGTAAACTTATATGCTCCCAATATAGGAGCCCCCAAGTTTATAAGGAAATTGCTGGATGACTTCAAAAGCGATATAGACAGCAACACACTGATAGTAGGGGATTTCAACATCCCACCATCAAAAATGGACAGATCTTCCAAACAAAACATCAATAAGGATATTGTGGCGCTGAATGACACACTGAATCAAAGAGACTTAACTGACATATATAGAACCTTACATCCCAAAGAAGAAAAATACACATTCTTTTCAAATGCTCATGGCAGTTTTTCAAAGATAGACCAGATGATAGGACACAAAGCAAGCCTCAGCAAATTCAGGAAAATCGAAATAATACCAAACTTTTTCTCGGACCACAAGGCCTTGAAACTCCAAATCAACCTCAAAGAGAAACTTCAAAAACATGCAAACTCATGGAGACTGAACAGTACACTACTAAACAATGAATGGGTCAATAATGAGATAAGAGAAGAAATAAAAAAATTTCTGGAAACAAATGAAAATGAGCAGACAACAGTCCAAAACCTATGGGACACAGCAAAGGCAGTCCTCAGAGGGAAGTTCATAGCAATACAGGCTTACCTAAAAAAGATAGAAACATTTCAAATAAAAGACCTAACACTACAACTTGAAGAACTGGAGAAACAACAACAAATAAATCCCAGAGCAAGTAGAAGGAAGGAAATAGTCAAGATTAGAGCAGAACTGAATGACATAGAGATGAAAAGAACAATTCAGAGGATCAACCAATCCAGAAGCTGGTTCTTTGAAAAGATAAATAAAATTGACAAGCCTTTACGCAGACTCATCAAGAAAAAAAGGGAGAGGACCCAAATTAATAATATGAGAAATGAAAGAGGAGAAATAACAACTGATACCACAGAAATACAAATGATCATCAGAAACTATTATGAACAATTATATGCCAAGAAATTTGAAAATCTTGATGAAATGGACAAATTTTTAGAAAAGTATAATCTTCCAACACTGAAGGAAGAAGAAACAGAAAGCTTGAACAGACCAATAACAGCTGAGGAAATTGAAGCAGTAATCAAGAAACTTCCAGCACACAGAAGCCCAGGGCCAGATGGTTTCACAGGAGAATTTTACAAAACATTTAAGGAAGAGCTAACCCCTGTCCTTCTCAGACTATTCCAAAAAATCCAAGAGGAGGGAAGACTCCCAGACTCCTTCTATGAGGCCAGCATCACCCTGATCCCAAAACCAGATAAAGACCCTACCAAGAAAAAAAACTACAGGCCAATTTCGCTGATGAACATAGATGCTAAAATCCTCAACAAAATATTGGCAAACCGCATCCAGCAATACATTCAAAAGATTATCCACCACGATCAAGTGGGATTCATCCCAGGGATGCAGGGATGGTTCAATATACGCAAATCAGTAAACGTGATACACCACATAAATAAAAGAAAAGACAAAAACCACATGATCATCTCGATAGATGCAGAAAAAGCATTTGACAAGGTACAGCACCCATTTATGATCAAAACACTCAGCAAAATGGGAATAAATGGGGCATTCCTCAACATAATAAAGGCCATATATGAAAAACCTACAGCCAATATCATACTCAACGGGCAAAAACTGAAAGCTTTCCCACTAAGATCGGGAACACACCAAGGATGTCTGCTCTCACCGCTTCTTTTCAACATCGTATTGGAAGTCCTAGCCACAGTAGTCAGACAAGAGAAAGAGATAAAAGGCATCCAAACAGGAAAGTAGGAAGTAAAGCTATCATTGTTTGCAGATGACATGATAGTGTACATAGAGAACCCTGTAGACTCTACCAAAAAACTCCTCAACCTAATAAGTGAATTTGGCAAAACAGCAGGATACGAAGTCAACATTCAGAAATCAAAGGCGTTTTTATACACCAGCAATGCAATAGAAGAAGAAGAAATCAGAGAAAAAATACCATTCGATATAGCAAGAAGGAAAACAAAGTACCTAGGCATAAATTTAACCAAAGACGTAAAAGACCTGTAGGCAGAAAACTATACAACATTGAAAAAAGAAATTAAGGAAGACAGAAATAAATGGAAGCATATACCGTGCTCATGGATTGGAAGAATTAATATCATCAAAATGTCCATACTACCCAAAGCAATTTATAGATTCAACACAATCCCTATTAAGATACCAATGACGTATTTCACAGAAATAGAAAAGACATTTCAAAAATTTATATGGAACCATAAACGACCCCGAATAGCCTCAGCAATTTTGAGAAAGAAACACAAAGTAGGAGGGATCACAATACCGGACATCAAACTCTACTCCAAAGCCACTAAACTCAAAACAATCTGGTACTGGCACAAGAACAGACCCATAGACCAGTGGAACAGAATAGAAAGCCCAGAAATAAGCCAAGGTCTCTATGGGCATCTAATATTTGACAAAGGGGGCAGAAGCATAAAATGGAGCAATAATAGCCTCTTCAACAAATGGTGTTGGGAGAGCTGGATGGCTACATGCAAAAAATTGAAATTGGATCATCAGCTGACACCATACACAAAAATAAACTCAAGATGGATAAAAGACTTAAATATAAGTTGCAACACCATCAAAGTCCTAGAGGAGAACATTGGCAGGAAACTCTCAGATATCCCACGCAGCAATTTTTTCACTGATATGTCTCCTAAAGCAAGGGACATAAAGGAAAGAATAAACAAGTGGGACCTCATCAAAATAAGAAGCTTCTGCACGGCAAAAGAAAATATCAGCAAAATGAAAAGGGAGCCAACCATATGGGAAAATATATTCGCTAATGATACATCAGATAGAGGTTTGATCTCCAAGATACATAAAGAACTCACTCAACTCCACTCCAAGAAGACAAATGATGCAATCAAAAAATGGGCAAAGGATCTGGGCAGATGCTTTTCCAAGGAAGAGATACAGAGGGCCCAGAGACATTTGAAAGGATGCTCAGCATCACTAATCATCAGAGAAATGCAGATCAAAACCACCATGAGGTACCACCTCACACCGGTCAGAATGGCCATCATAAACAGATCCACAAACAACAGGTTCTGGCGAGGCTGTGGACAAAAGGGAACACTAGTACACTGTTGGTGGGAATGCAGACTGGTACAGCCACTGTGGAAGGCGCTGTGGAGTTTCCTCAAAAAGCTGAAAATGGAACTGCCTTTTGATCCAGCGATTCCCCTGCTGGGACTATACCCTGAGAACACCAAAACGCCAATACAAAAGAACCTATGCACCCCAATGTTCATAGCAGCACAATTTACAATAGCCAAGTGTTGGAAGCAACCTAAGTGTCCACCAGTAGATGATTGGATCAAAAAACGATGGTACATATACACAATGGAATACTACGCAGCAGAAAGGAAAAAAAGAACTACTAAACTTCGCTACAGCATGGATGCAACTGGAGAGCATTATGCTAAGCGAAATAAGCCAGGGGGCTAAATACAAATACCATTTGATCTCATCTATAAGCGGAGCCTAACCAAGAATACAAAGATGCAAGGAAAATATGACCAGCAACACTGAAAGTAAAAGAAATCAACAGAGACAAGAGGGAAGGAGGGAGGGGCGGGCAGGGAAAGGGAAGGGAAGGGGAAAGTCAAGGAACATATAGCAAGAACTCATGGACAAAACCAAAGGGGAAGAGCTGAGGGAGGGAAGGAGGGAAGGGGCAAGGGAAAGTGGTGGGGGTGAGGCAGAGACAAATGTATTTACAAATAAAGAAAGAAAGAAAGAAAAAAAGACAAAAAAAAAAGAAAGAAAATAGAACTGCCTTTTGACCCAGTGATTCCATTTCTAGGAATATATCCAAAGAATCCTGTAACACCAATTCAGAAGAGTATGTGCACCTCTACATTCATAGCAGCACTATTTATAATAGCTAAGATTTGAAAACAGCCTAAGTGCCCATTAGTAGATGACTGGATCAAAAAGCTGTGGTACACTTATATAGTAAAATACAATGCAGCAGTAAAAAAAAGAAGGAATTCTTAACTCTTGTGACAGCAGAAGGACCTGGAGACCATTATGCTAAGAGAAATAAGCCAGTAGGTGAAAGACAAATACCACATGATCTCACCTATAACTGGCATCTAAGGAAAGAAATAAATGAAAAAGCAAAATAGAATCTGAAGCACAGAAACAAAGAACAGACTGATAGCTGTAAAAGGGGTGGGGAAGGTTGGGACTGGTTGGAAGAAGGTGAAGGAATTAGTCAAAGAACATATATGCATCATCCAAGGACAAGAACAATGATGTGGGGATTGTCTGTGGGAAGGAGGTGCTGGGAGGAGAAAGACAAAAGGAGAAAATTGAGAAACTGTAATAGCATAAACAATAAAAAAAATTTTAAACAAGAAATTGAAGAAAAAGTCAAAATCATATCAGAAGACTAAATGACAAAGTACCTAAGGGAGAATGGATATGATTAAAATGTACAGTAAGGGAAAGAAAGAATGAAAATGAAAAAGATTCAAGAGAACCAAAAGAAAATAAAGAGGTAAAGAGGAAATTGATAGAATATATATATATATATATCTCTCTCTCTCTCTCAGAAATCTCTTAAAAAAGAAAAGCAAATAATGAAACAACTAATATTTGATATTAATTTTTTAACTTTTTGGAAATTAAAAAAACACCCAATTCTACATATTTAAAGAGACCATTGTGCATCTGGGAAAATTCACTACCATCTCTGACACAGTAGAGCAGATATTAATGATAAAGAAAAAAATCCTTTGTATCTACAGACAAAAATAAATAAATGAATGAATGAATGAATGAATGAACGAATGAAACAAGTGTCCTACAAAAGTGAAAACCAGGTGGCATTAAACTACATTAAAGGATTATAAAGAATATGAGTGAAAAAGACATTTTAAAAAAACTCAAAAAGTGTGAGCCACGTATTTTCATTTCAAATTTTCAGAACTCAAGAAATTTTGTATTCAGGAACTGTTGCTGAGGATTCTACCAAGGGTCAAATTTCATCCAATTAAGAGAAGATTGGAAAATTTTAGCAAAAGAGCAGACGATGAGAATTGAATAGGTTTAATTATAAATCTAAGGCTAAAACAAATATGAAGATAAGTGTTGAAGAATATCCTCTGACAAAGTAGAAATACATCTTAAATTGAGAACAAAGGAGATATGTAGAATAAGCTCAATGATTGGTTCATAGGCCATAGGTGGTGATAAGGGCAAGATGATTTAAGAGGAGCAGCCTAGCCAGAGACCCCCTCCCAGGTTAACTGTTAATCATTGCTTATCTGCTTCTGTAGCCCGTTTTCACATCCCTTCCCCCGCCTGGGTAGCACATCAATCTCCCACCGGAATGCTAATCCCTTCCCCCACCTGGGAAGCCCATCCGTTTCCCGCCGGAATGCTAGGGCTTATAAACCCCTATCTAACCCTGATTCGGGGCTCAGAATTTGGAGACTGCCTCCTCTGAGCCCGCGCGTGTGAATAAAGGCTTACTCCGTTCCCTGAATCGTGTCTTGAGTCTGGCTTTCCGTAACATTTGGTTCCCTGACCGGGAAACGACTCACACGAGCAGGCCGTTTGCCTCTGGTGAAGACAACTGGGGTCGGCCGGGCGAGCCCGGACTCCAGAGGGAAGCACGTGACCCGGTGATTTCGGGTCCCGAGGGGCTGGGCTCCCCTTGACCCCAACCTCGGGCCGTTCCATAACCCGGGCACTCGGGGAGCGGACCCAAGCCTACCTGAAGGCACCAGATTGGTAAGTGCCCCGGGGACCAGACCCGAATCAGACCCACCTATAAGTGGTGGAAGGAGAGGCTGATCACCTCTCAGGCCGACCGGCCTCTGGCACGGTTTCCCTGTCGGGAGGGAAAGTGTTAACCTCTGTGTGATTGAGTGAGTGACTGACTGTGTGGCTCCACAGGCCAGCGGTGTTCCCCCGAGCCTACGGAGTCTGAGTGAGCCCTAACCTGCGGGTCCTCGGTCTGTCATACGGCATAACGGCTGGGAAGCTAACCCGGACTCTACTCGGGCAGCCTTAGCTAAGACAGACCCAAGTCCCTCGCGAGAGGAGAGGCCAGGCGGGCGAAAGTGAAAGTATCCCTGCTGCCCCCGTTTGTCTGCGCCGTTTCGGGAGGGATCATGGGGAGCAGACAGTCTACCGTCTTAGATTGCATGTTAAGGAATTTCGACCGGTTCCGGGGCCAGCAGCCCGATATGGATCCGGGGCAATTAGAAATTTTCTGTTCCACTGAGTGGCCCACGTTCGGGATAGGCTGGCCTCCTGAAGGAACCCTTGACCTAGACATAATTAGGGCTGTCCATCTCATACTCACAGGAAGTCCAGGACACCCAAACCAATTCCCCTACATAGAAAAGTGGCAGGAGCTAGCGCAAGAGATGCCCGACTGGCTCCGGAAGTGTGCGGGGGTCAAACCTCGTCACCTAGGCGCTACGGGAGGGCGAGCCAGGGGAGCCCGGAACTGTTGCTCCCGATCAAAGGAAAGGGATGTAACCCGCATCCTAGTTGCCAAACCAGTGGCGAGACCCCCTATCTATCAAGGCCCGCCAGAGGAAG
Source organism: Pteronotus mesoamericanus (assembly GCF_021234165.1). Taxonomy (NCBI): domain Eukaryota; kingdom Metazoa; phylum Chordata; class Mammalia; order Chiroptera; family Mormoopidae; genus Pteronotus; species Pteronotus mesoamericanus. Next base: position 3,452,240 of record NW_026555150.1, read on the forward strand.
ACCGCCCCCCCCCCCCCCCCCCGTGCAGCCTCCCCCTTACCCAGCTAGGAACTTGGGAGGTCAGGCAGAGGCGCCTGAAACACCGCCCTCTTCAGTCTCGCCCCCACAGCCCGAGGCAACAGCGCCCCCAGAATCTCCTATCGCCTCCCGCTTAAGACACCACCAATCCCTCCAGATGCCACTGCGGGAGACCCAGGGCCCGCCACGAACGGGGCCTGATGGGACCTTATACCCGGGACCGGTCGTGTTTTACTATCAGCCCTTTACCACGACTGACCTCTTGAACTGGAAACACCACACACCCTCATATTCGGAGAAGCCCCAGGCACTCATAGACCTAATGGAGTCCATTATGCAAACTCACTGGCCAACGTGGTACGATTGCCGCCAATTGCTCCTAACCCTTTTTAATACGGAAGAGAGGCGCAGAGTCTTCCAGGAGGCCCAGAGATATCTAGAAGCCAACGCTCCAGTGGGCACAATAGACCCAGCCCAGTACGCTCGGGTGGCAGCCCCAGAGACCCAACCCGACTGGGATCACAACACCGAACAGGGAAGAGCAGCCCTGGACCGGTACAGGGAAGCCATCCTCCAGGGGGTCAGAGCTGGGGCCAGAAAACCGACCAATATGTCAAAGGTGGCCAGTGTTGTCCAACGGCCAGATGAATGTCCCGGGGACTTCTTAGAAAGGCTCCTAGAGGCCTACCGGATATACACCCCCTTGAACCCAGAAAGCCCAGATACACGGCTAATGGTAAACACTGCTTTTGTCTCCCAATCGGCCCCTGACATCCGCAAAAAGCTCCAGAAGCTAGAGGGCTTTGCAGGCATGAACATCAGTCAGCTGGTTGAGGTAGCAAATAAAGTCTACAATAACCGGGAGGAGGCCGCTGAGAAGGCAGCCCAGAAAAGATTAGAGAAAAAGGCCGCACTGCTAGCAGCCGCCCTCACTCAGCCGGCAGCAAAAGGCAAAGGGGGACCGAAAGACCAGAAAGGGCACGCCAAGGTAGAGAGAGACCAATGTGCCTATTGTAAGGAAAGAGGACATTGGAAAAGAGAATGCCCGCACTGGAAAAAGAAGGCTGGTCCGGCGCCCTCTGAGCCGGCGCCCACCATCCTTAGCCTGGCGGGCCTAGACTCAGAATGAGGAAGACCGGGCTCCCTGAATCTAGGCCCCCATGAGCCCATGGTCGAAGCGATTGTTGGGGGCCAGACTCTCTCTTTCTTGGTAGATACCGGGGCAGAGCACTCGGTCGTCACCACCCCTCTAGCTCCCCCATCCGGACGAGAAGTCACCATCGTAGGGGCCACTGGTCAGCCAAGTAGCCCAAAACGCTTCTGCCAGGCCCGAATTGTTGATCTGGGAGGCCACCGGATTAGACATGAGTTCTTATACCTACCTGAATGCCCTGTCCCACTGTTAGGGCGAGACCTCTTATCGAAGCTGGGAGCTCGAATCACCTTCCAGCAGTCAGGGGAGGCCTCGCTGCAAGTGGACGGCCCTAGGCTCATGGCCCTCATTTTGCCACGAGAGGAAGAATACCAGTTGTATTCTGGGGAATCTGGTGACCATGGCCCCAGACCTGAGACTAGAGACAACCTGCTGCAGGAATTCCCCATGGTCTGGGCCGAGAACAATCCCCCTGGACTAGCCAGAAACCAGGTCCCAGTAATAACTGAACTCAAACCGGGGGCTAAACCGTGCCGCCAGCGACAGTACCCTATCTCAAGGGAGGCCCGCCTAGGAATATCGGAGGTCATCCGAAAGCACCTCCAAGAGGGTATATTGGTCCCCTGTCAATCAACGTGGAATACCCCGCTCCTGCCAATCAAGAAACCTGACGGAACAGGGTACCGTCCAGTACAGGACCTCCGGGTGGTAAACGAAGCCGTCGTCACACTGCACCCGGTAGTCCCGAACCCATACACCCTACTGAGCCGACTCCCGCCAACAGCCGCCTGGTACACATGCCTAGACTTAAAGGACGCCTTCTTCTGCATCCCGGTAGCTCCAGCCAGCCAACCTATCTTTGCCTTTGAATGGGAAGACCCGCATACGGCGGTAAAGACACAGTTGACATGGACCCGGTTGCCACAGGGATTTAAGAACTCCCCCACGTTATTCGGCGAAGCCCTAGCCCGGGACCTGCAATCTTTCTCAGACGAGGGAAAGGATTTAACTCTACTCCAATATGTTGATGACCTCCTCTTAGCTGCCCCCGACCAGAGCCGATGCCTAGAGGGGACAAGAGCGCTCCTAAAACTGCTAACCCAACAAGGGTACCAAGTCTCACGGAAAAAGGCACAAATCTGCCAACAAGAAGTCAAATATTTAGGGTTCCTAATTTCCCAAGGCAAAAGATCCCTAAATACAGACCGGAAAATGGTCATTACCCGCTTCCCGGCCCCGAGCGGACGAAGACAATTACGTGAGTTCCTGGGAGCAGCCGGCTTTTGCAGAATTTGGATCCCGGGGTTCGCAGCCAGAGCAAGGCCACTCTACCAGGCCCTGCGTGGGCCAGACACCTTACCCCTGGCATGGGGAAAAGAACGGGAACAGGCCTTTGCTCAAATAAAGGACCTCCTTAGTAAAGCCCCAGCTCTGGGCCTACCAGACCCCAGCCGGCCCTTCTATCTACACGTGCATGAGAAGGACAAGGTTGCTCTGGGGGTCTTAACCCAATCAGCCGGACCTTGGGAGCGCCCAGTGCCTTACCTGTCTAAGCAACTGGATAACGTTGCGGCCGGGTGGCCCCCTTGCTTGAGGGCAGTTGCAGCCGCGGTATCCCTGCTACAAGAAGCGGAAAAATTAACTTTTGGGCAGGAGACCACTCTATTCGTTCCCCATAGCATCCATAGCCTCCTGGCAGGACAGGGACACCGATGGCTGTCCAACCCCAGACTGACACAATATCAGGGCATACTCCAAGAGAATCCTCGGGTCCAGGTAAAGACTGTAAAAAGATTAAACCCTGCAACCTTCCTGCCGACCGAACTAGGGGACCCAGACCACTGCTGCCTAGAGGTTACTGAGGAGGTCTATGCCAGCCGACCGGACCTGCGGGACCAGCCTCTGCCCAATGCTGACGTGACCTATTTCACAGACGGCAGCAGTTATATGAGAGAAGGGGTCCGAGTGGCAGGGTACGCAGTAACCACGCTTGACCAGGTGGTAGAAGCCAAAGCCTTGCCCTCTGCATGGTCGGCCCAGAGAGCAGAACTCTGGGCCTTAATAAGAGCACTGGAGTTGGCCCGGGACCGGAAAGTCAATATCTACACTGACTCCAAGTACGCCTACGCCACCCTGCACATCCACGGGACCATCTACCGAGAACGCGGGCTGCTGACAGCAGAAGGAAAGGAAATTAAAAACAAGACAGAAATCCTGCGTCTCCTCGAAGCAGTTTGGGCCCCAACTGCGGTGTCCGTCATCCACTGCAAAGGCCATTCCAAACAAGACACCATACCGGCCCGCGGGAACCAGAAGGCGGACTCGACAGCAAAGGCTGCCGCAGTATGTGGTGAGATGGCAGAAGTACAGCCCTCCCTTCTCGGACCCCTGCTGGGGAACCCCATTAACCGTCAGGACTATGAGCCAGCAGAAATGGAATGGGCCCAACAGGCCAGAGGACAAGAAACCCCCGAGGGAACTTGGAGGTTACCTGATGGGCGCATATATGTGCCCCAGAGCCAGGCCAGCAATTTAGTCAGAAACTGCCACCATCTGACCCACCTGGGTAAGACCTCCCTGGAAAACTTGCTCAAAAGATATTTCTACTTCCCCAACCTGTCAACCCTGTGCTCAACAGCCTTGGCTCAATGCATTACCTGCGCAAGGAACAATGCAGCCCCGCATCAAGGGACCCCACCGGGAGTCCAACACAAGGGGTCCCAGCCCTTCGAGGACCTCCAGATTGACTTTACAGAAGTCAAGACCAGCCGAGGATTTAAGTATCTCCTGGTCCTGATCTGCACCTTTTCGGGTTGGGTAGAAGCCTTCCCCACCAAAACTGAGAAAGCTCGGGAAGTAACCCGAATCCTACTCAGGGAGATTATACCCAGATATGGGCTCCCACTCACCATTGGTAGTGACAATGGCCCGGCGTTCATCGCCCAGGTGGTTCAGGAGGTCGCCCGGCTCCTGCGCATCGACTGGAAGCTACACACGGCCTATCGTCCCCAAAGCTCCGGTAAAGTGGAACGAATGAACCGAACTCTCAAGGAAACCCTAGCTAAGTTCCATCAAGAAACCGGCCTGCCATGGACAGACCTGTTACCACTAGCCCTGCTACGGGTTAGGAATGCCCCGAACCCCTCGGGGTATACTCCCTATGAGTTGGTTTTTGGAAGACCCCCACCTATAACTAGAATAGGAAGTCCCAATGACCTTCGACAGAAGGGGGAGTTACAGCAGACCCAGTACTTACAACAGTTGGGTAAGACCCTAGACAGGATCTACAGGGCCCAATTGGGCCAGGAACCCAAACCCCGAGGGAGGCCAGCACACCCCTTCCGTCCAGGCCAGTATGTATGGGTAAAGGATTGGAAAAAGGAACCACTCCAACCCATTTGGACGGGCCCACATCTAGTACTATTAACCACCCCTACTGCCCTTAAAGTTACAGGAATAACCCCCTGGATCCACTACACTCGAGCCAAGGCAGCAGCAGATCCAGACGAGCCAGGACTTCGGAGCCACCGAACCTCCACCTCGAAGGGAGCCCCCACAGTCCGGCTGAAGAGAACTGAAGGACAGTGGGCCATCTACCCGAGGAACCAGAGACCTGATCCCACCCCAGAGTAGTGACCAACCATCTCAGTCGGCAACCAAGGCATGGACCGTTGTCCCAGTGGTTATCTGATCATCGCCAGCCTCTCTGGAATCATCTTCGGTATCGGACTGGTAGCCACGACACCCTCTAAATGGAGCCAGGTGGAGCGCGTAGCCCTCGGGGTCATGTATCTATGTTTGTGTTGCCTGTTTGGGTATCTGGTTTGCTTTGCTTAACCTACTCTGCCTCAGTTACCCTCCCAACATGTTAGTGTGGAGCCCCTGCTGAGCGAATCCCAATGGGGGGGCGGTAATCCACTATCCTTTTCCCGCCCGGGCCTTCGTCTCTAGCACTGATATGCCTTCAGGATGCATAAAGGCCAGCTCCATAAAATCTTGCCTCTGGAGGGGGCGCCAGTACAACACTGGAGTATTGGGAGGCACCTTAGGGTACCAGAGTCAGAAGTGCAAACCGCACGGCACCCCCGGCCGACAGGTCTGCTGGAATTCTCACATACAGCTAAGTAGCCTGTCCCAATCAGAGTTTGAAAAGGTAAGGCTGAAGGCTGTTAAAGAGGTGGCCCACCGATTTAACCAGGAGGAGCCAACCTACCAGAGAATTAACCTTACCTCCTTTTCGAGGGCCAGGGCCATGGTGAACCCAGAAACCCAGGTAAAGCATTTAGTATCTGCCATATTCTCAGCTTACCAAACTATTAGAAACTCAACCCAGAACTGCTGGATTTGCCTACCCCTAGAAGAGCAAGGATATGTAGGAGTGCCAGTTCCCCCAAATTGGAATGAGACTGATAATCCAGCCCCCGAGAACCTGACTATAACCATTGGCCCTCTAACAGAGAGGGTGTTTCTGAGTTCTGAATATACTAACCTTACATGCCTGCAGCCGAATACGACAGGTGAACTCCAGGTTGGAATCCTGAAAGCCAATTTCTGCCAGGAGACCACCCTAGTATCCAACAGTGCACCTTTATGCACTGAACCTGGCCTGTTCCTGTTTTGCGGGCACTCAGCTTATCGGTGTGTGCCAAAGGACTGGGATGGGCGATGCACTAAAGTGTTCCTAGTCCCAAGTGTCACAACCCGAACCACGGGAGAAGTCCAGCAGGCGCTCCAACACCAGGAGCCTTACCGGGTGAAAAGAGCAGCAGGAGCAGCTATTGCAATAGGAGCGGGCCTAGCTATAGGCATAGGAACCAGCGCAGGAGCCCTGGGTCTGTCGGCCACCACATACCACAAGCTATCAACCCACCTTAGCCAGGATATGGATCAAATAGCAGACTCACTTGCCACCCTCCAGCAGCAGATAAACTCCTTGGCTGAAGTATCCCTGCAGAATAGGCGAGCCCTAGATCTCCTCACAGCAGAAAAAGGGGGGACTTGCTTATTCCTAGGAGAGGAGTGTTGCTATTTTGTTAACCAATCTGGAATCTTAACCCAGAAGGGTAAGGAGCTGAAAGATGGTGCGAAGCGCTACCGAGAGTCAGGGCAAGGGACATGGAGCTTAGATACCCAAATCTGGCTCCGCTGGCTGGCTCCATTCCTAGGCCCCCCTGATATTACTCCTCTTAGGAATAAGTCTAGGACCCTGGCTGCTGCGCACCCTCATTAATAACCTAGAGACCGCGGTCACCAGACGAACCGCTGCTCCAGTGCTGCTCCTCCAGCATCACCGATACCAAAGACTCCCGACCCAACCCCAACAGAGTGACCACCGTGGCTTGTATGATGATGCTAAGACTCAGGCCAATCTCGTCTAGCATCAAAGGGGGGAATGATAAGGGCAAGATGATTTAAGAGGAGCAGCCTAGCCAGAGACCCCCTCCCAGGTTAACTGTTAATCATTGCTTATCTGCTTCTGTAGCCCGTTTTCACATCCCTTCCCCCGCCTGGGTAGCACATCAATCTCCCACCGGAATGCTAATCCCTTCCCCCACCTGGGAAGCCCATCCGTTTCCTGCCGGAATGCTAGGGCTTATAAACCCCTATCTAACCCCGATTCGGGGCTCAGAATTTGGAGACTGCCTCCTCTGAGCCCGCGCGTGTGAATAAAGGCTTACTCCGTTCCCTGAATCGTGTCTTGAGTCTGGCTTTCCGTAACAGTGGGAGTCAAAGGATATCATTTTTTAGGTTTTTAAAATAACGTTTAGCCCTGGCTGGTGTGGCTCAGTGAATTGAGTGCTGGCCCGTGAACCAAAGGGTGGCCAGTTTGATTCCCAGTCAGGGCACATCCTGGGTTGCAGGCCAGGTCCCCAGCAGGGGGCACATGAGAGGCAACCACGCATTAATGTTTTTCTCCCTCTTTCTCCCTCCCTTCTCCTCCCTAAAAATAAATAAATAAAATCTTTTAAAAAATATTTAAAAGTTTAATTTTAAACTTAAACTTAGGTTTATTTTTTTAAAGTTAACATGTGCATATAACAGGAAACTGAAAACAAAGGATATCATTAAACTAGCAAAATAAATAGTTGAAACCTAAGTTGTAAGGAAAATGCAGAGCAAAGAGCTGAGATCTTGAGATATTTCAGTATAGACCACCTCATCTATTTCATCTATTCTAGTGAGGACTTGACCTAAGCTTCTTCTTGTTCTGACCTTTGTGGTATCTTTTAAATATTTCAGGTATCAGATAAGACTCGGAGGGTTGCCTCCTCACCCTGCCCCTGCCCCAGACATCTAGCCTTTCCCTGGGATAATCAACAATTGCCGGAGGCAACAGAAGATAACAGCCCAGAATTGACAAATTGTCTCAAGGTCTGGACCTCTGGCAGAATAAAGATAACATCTTGACCTAAATTACGTTTTAGCTCCTAAACCCTAAAGTGGAATAACCCCCTGGCTACTTTCCCATGAGACAGAGGATCTGGAACAGACATCAAAACTGTCTTCAAGACCTGAAAAATGACTTATTATTCTTACCTCACCTGTGACCAAGCAGTTCTCAGCATGATCTTGAACCCCTAAACCACGGTGTCTTGTGATTTTGCCCTTTATCATCTGTAACCTACACGGCATCTATTGGGGAGTTTAAGGTTTTGAACATTAGCTTCCCATTCTCCTGGATGTTGCCACTCATAATCAAACAGCCAGTATTTCTCAACCGTAGTTCTTGGTATTTAGTTGGCTCTGCTAACACCAGGTGAATGGATTCTTTCTGTTCTATGGCACAAGGCACAATCCCTACCCCCACCTCTTTCTCTCTCTCTCACACACACACACACACACACACACACACACGCACGCACGCATGCACACACATACACACTACCAGCGGCCCAGACCATTTATCACATAAGACTGATCAATTCTGTTTTGTAATCTTAGAGTGACTCCCTCTCCCTCCCTCCCTCCCTCCCCCCCCCTCTCACATTCTCAGCCCACAAAAATACTTTACCTTCCTGCTCAGCCAGCTGCCTCACTTCTACAGGGGAATCCAGCTCCAATTCGGCCTGCCAAAGGGCTTCCAGGGCAACTTTATTAACACAGATATACACAACACATTTGTCTTTAGGGTCAGCATCCCTGCCTTCAGTCAGAGCCAGATATTAAAAGGTTACTATTCTCTAGTTCAGGAGATCGTTGAAAATTAAAGATTTTTTAAAAATTCTAACCTATAACAGTATGCTTAAAGGTATAATCAGTTGCTTGCTACTCAAGCCATAAAAGAGCAAACAAGAGGTAGTTAAAAAATATGAAAGATGATGCTGTTTGAAGTCACTTTTTTTTTATCATGTTAAGGCACTATTTATCTATTCCTGTTTCACTAAAGTTTTACAAAATATCATCATAAAGAAACATTGAATTATCTAAAATGCTTTTGGGGGCATATATCAAAAGGATCATATGTTTTCTACCTTTTGCCTATTAATATAATAAATATAATATTTATATATTTTATTATCCTGAAGCGTCATCACATTTCTAGAATGAATTCCACTTGGAAATGGTTAATGAATGGTGGTATTCTCTTTGTTAGTATTTTATTAGAATTTTTGCCACATTAGTTTTAAGAAACATTTCAACAAATTTATTTTGAACAATCCCTTATTTATTTGTTTGTTTGTTTGTTTATTTTTAGAGAGAGGGGAAGGAGAAAGAGAGGGAGAGAAACATCAATGTGTGGTTGCCTCTCACACACCGCCTCCTGGGGACCTGGCCTGCTACCCAGGCATGTTCCCTGACTGGGAATTGAACTGTGACTCTGGTTCGCAGGCCAGCGCTCAATCCACTGAGCCACACCAGCCAGGGCTGAACAATCCCTTTGTCTTGAATGATTTTTTTCTACTAAATTATCTTTTCTTATGAAGAGCAGAACTCATATATATACCACAACCCAGCAACTATGCATGGTCCCTGCTCATTCTGGAATTCCTTCACACACCATGACTTAGCCAAACACAAAAGAGCCATCAGACAGTCCTCAGTCCTTAACCCTAGTAGCCAGTGAGCTGGCACATGACCCTCTGCCTAATTCAGGAAACTTATGCAGATCTGCTTCCCAAATCACGGAGCAGACAACCTTCTAATACATACCAGATTAGTAGGATTTATCCTATCTGGATTAAAGTCTATATTCATATCACTATTCAGCAAAGGATAATCCCTACTCATAACAGGATCCAAACCGCGAGTTTCACTCATGAGCCAGCATTGGACAAGAAAGTCTAAATCCATACCATGATTCCCACTAGACTACAGCCATTCTAAAACCATAATTACACACACTAGAATTCAAGTGTAAACCAAATCATGGCTACACCACCATTTGTCAAACCAGGAGACAGTGTATGCCAAAAGCAGAGTTCATATAATTATACCCCACTTCACTCAACCATTCAGTGATCCTTTCATTCATTAAATCAATGTTTATTAAGGACCTACCATGTACAAGTCACTATGCTACAGTAACCCCTATAGCACTCTGAGATAGAGTCCCCTAACCGTATTGACAACTAAATCTGGTAAGCCAAGAGCCAGCTCCAGCTTAGATCAGGCACTTAGCCATACAACCTCTCAACGTACTCTAAGTGCCTATAAGTACCTTCTCAGTCAAGAGCCTAAACCGATGCTATGACCATACAAGAGAAGACAGATTTCACCAAGGATGGGTCAGTGTACATATCCATAAGCATAGCAGGGCTTAGCACACTAGGCACCAGCCATAGGCCAAAACAGAGCCTAAATCTATGCTACTATTTAGCAAATTATGGGATACCCTTTCCTAAGCATTTGGCTTATACATATGTCAATACATGACACAACTTAGCCACTTACTACCATTAAGCACAGGGAAAGACTCCTCAGATCACGGCCTAAATTTATCTCTGCCTCTGTAAGCCATGATACAAATCTCACTCAATAAAGGCTCAAGCAAGAACCAGTAACTTAACTCTCCATACTGTAAGGTTTTGCTTCTATCTATAGCTTATTCACTTTTGTTGACTTTATGTAACTATTTTACTCCTGAGGGACAGCTTCTATGTATATGTATATAACTATGTATGTGTGTATGTGTATGTATCTCCATCAATACTTTCTTTTATGGTTAATGCTTTGTGTCTTTGTATTTGTTATTATTTTTTAATTCTCATTTGAGGATATGTTTATTGATTTTGGAGAGAGACAAAGGGAGGGGGAGAGAGAGAGAGAAACATTGATGTGAGAGAGAAACATTGATCAGTTGCTTCCCATACACGCCTCAACGGGGCATCAATGTGTATGGGATGATGCTCCAGCCAACTGAAAACCTGGCCAGGGCTACATGTCTTTTTTTAAAAATCTTTTCTTACTTCCAAATTTTCCCTTTGTTACTTTGTAGAATCTTTACTGTTTAGTCTTTTACATTTAGATCTTTAATCTGCCTGGCATTGATTTTGTGTGTGATATGATGTAGGGAGTCCAATTTCATTTTTTTAAATATAATTAGTCAATATTTTAAAAAAACATTTTATTTATTTAGGAGAAGGGAGGGGAAAAAGAGAAGAAGAGAAGCACTGATCTGTTGCTTCTCGCACATACCCCAACCAGGGACCAGCTTTCAACCCAGAGACCAGCTTGCAACCCAGGCATGTGTCCTGACTGAGGATTGAACCAGCAACTTTTCAGTTTGCAGGCCAGAGCTCAATCTGCTGAGCTACACCAACGAGGGCTACAGTTATACAATAGTACCAGCACCATCTATTGAAAAGATCATCCTTTTCTCACTACTATGTGGTGTCATCTTTATTATATAGTGTGTATATATATAAAGCAGTCTGTTTCTGGGTTCTCTATTCTGCTCCACTGGCTTATTTTTCCTTGCATTAATATCACACTGTATTAATCAATATAGCATTACAATAAGTCTTGATACCTGGTAGAGCAATTCTTCCCACCCTATTCTTCAAGAGTGTCTTAGATATCCTTGGCCTTGTGGATTTCCATATTTTTTAAAATTTTTTAAAAATATGTTTATTGATTTTGGAGAGAGAGAGAGAGACACTAATGTGAGAGAGAAACATCGATTGGTTGCTTCCCATACCCACCCTGACCAAAGATAGAACCCACACACTGGGTATGTGGGTTCCTGACCTGGAATCAAACACACCACCTTTTGATGTACAGGGACGATACTCCAACCAAGACACATCAGTCAGGGCTCCATGTATGTTTTTGAATCAGCTTATCGAGTTCCACAGAGAAAACCCACTGAAGTTTTAATTGTAATTGCATTGAATCTACACATCATTTGTGTTTTAACAATTACTGGTTCATTCCCCTGGTGAAATTGAAAACTGGCCCCTGTATATAGAGGGCAGAGAGAGACCAAAAAGGCAGACTACTCCAGATTGGTGGGGGAAGCTTTAATAACCAAGAAAACTTACATATGATATTTGTCCTGGGCAACCTCAAGACTAATAGATCTCCACACCTGCCCACCAGAATCTTAAAAGTTTATATAGAGCCTTTAACTAGGTTCAGTAATGTATTCAGTCCAGATGGGCTCAAAAACTTCCTCTCTCAAGGCTGTGTTCTTGAAACAGGTACCCGTGTGGAAATGGTGGGCGGGATGTATATTCCAAGGACAGGGCAGGGAGTGAGGAACCTCCAACTGCCTGGGTCCAGCTCAAGGGTCAGCTGGTGGTCATGTCTTCCAGATGACCTCTTCCAACAATAATATTCAGTCTTCTGATCCATGAACACAGTATATTTCTTTATTTGTTTAGACCTTCTTTAATATTTCTTTTAAAAGTTTTATGTTTTTATCCATAGAGTATATAAACTTCTGTCATGTTTGTTTCAAGGTTTTCCATTTTATTATGATTTTTTCAAAAATACAGGAAAAATGAAAGGATTTTACAATGAACATCCATATTCCCACCACGATTTTACCATTAATATTTTACTACACTTGTTCTATCATGTATTCATTCATGTCTCCATTCTTCTATCCATTCATTAATCCATATCATTTCTAGTGTATTTCAAAGTGAATTGCAGAAGTCACTACACTTACCCCTACATTCTTCAACATAATATTCCAAGTTCTTTTTATGATGCTACTGGCATATATCTTTTCTATCTCTTTTCTTTCTGTCATTATTATGTGGAAAAATTTGAATTCTGTTTATAGATCTTCTATCCAACATCCTTGCTGGATAATCTTAATAATTCTAATTGATCCACATGTACTTTTGGAATGCTTATATACACAATCATGTCATGCACAAATAATAAAAATTCTGGTTTATCCTCTCAAAACCTTACACAATTTTTCTCCTTAGTACATCACATAGTATCTCCACTACAATGTTAAAGAAAAATGGTGATGATAGTGGACGTCTTTGTCAAGTATATGATCTCAAAGTAGAAGTTCTCAATTACTCACCATTAAATATGACAATGACAATTTTTGCAAAATCTTTCTAAATTAAGAACATTTCTTTCTATTCCTATTTTTCTATTAGTTTTTATCATGAATGGATATTGAGTTTTACATGTTTTACTGTATCCTGAGATTACCACATGGTTTTCCCTTACTAATATGTTAATATGGCCAATAAAAATAATTGATTCTGAGGAGAATCAAGATGGCAGAGGAGTGAATTGAAGTCACACTGACCTCGTCCCAGGACCACGATGGAATTACACCTAAATTGTGGAGAAATCACCTGGAACAAAAAACTGAACAATAGCAAAAGAGGAGCCTTTAACCTCGGACAGACAGAAAAATCAGCTTTACCACAACCTAACAGGTAAGGAGTGCAGTAGAGACTGGAGAAGGCAGAGGGGCAACACGGGTGACAGCACCAGAAGGATATTGAAACAACCAGTTGGATCCCCCTGAGAAGATCGGGATCTAAACCATAAGTGGGGATCTCCAGCCTACAGTACCAGAGCCCAAAAAATACACAGATAACAGCCAGCTGTGAAAAGCAGCAACGTGCTCTCTGCCAGAGACAGGCGTCTGGAGACACAAAGAGCCTTTTAAAGGGCCAATGCATAAATTTTCATTGGGAGCCACCTACCCTGCACTCCAGCAAAGGTGGGGGCAGAGAGGGCTGGAGACGTCGGAAGAGAGACTGGGGAAGGAGGCTTTGGGGAGAGGACAGAGAGAGTAGCTGGCGGGATCCCAGTACTGACTCCTCCCCCAGAAGGAAACAGCCATCTAGCTCAGGTAGACCACGCCCCTGAGCGACAACAGCATGAGAGGACACAATGGCCCCGCCCCCAGGAGGGACTCGGCCCTGGCCCAGTAGTGCTAAAGCCTGATTGCTGGGTACAGACTGGCACCCACAGATAGTAGATCCCTGCCTAAAGGGGGCACAGAGTGGTCTGGACACACTTGAGGAGAGACTGGAGACGAAGGCTTTGGGGAGAGAACAGAGAGAGAGGCTGGCGGGATCCCGGTGCTGACTTCTCCCCCATACCGTAGCAGCCATCTGCCTCAGGCAGGCCACTCCCCCTGAGCAGCAGCAGCATGAGAGGACCCAATAGCCCCGCCCCCAGGAGGGACTCTGCCCCACCCTGTGGTGCCTCAGCTGGTCTGCCGAGTGCAGAGGAACTAGATTAACAGCTGAAGGAGACAGCCACAGACAGTAGATCCCTGGAAGTCTCAAACAGACTGCCTAAGGTCACACAGGGTCAACATCTGACATCATCAGAGGCAGAGCCAGAAAGAAAAAACAGCAGTCTCCTACTATAGAAGTTCACACGACAAAGTCAGGAAATCAAGACAGATCAATTTAAGAAGCAGAAGCAAAAAAGAAGAGACTCACAAATAATGGGAGACAAAGAAACGCCCCCACTCAAAGGGAAAGGAGGAATCCCCAGAAAGAGAACTACATATAATAGAGGCAAGTAAACTATCAGATATTGAGTTCCAAACAATGGTTCTAAGCAAGCTCAATGAGCTCAGTGAGCTCAGAAAGAATTACTAAAAACTACGGGGAAACTACGAGAGACTTACTGCAAACTATATCAGCATGAATGAAAAAGGACATAGAAACTATCAGTTAGAGACAAGAGGAAATGAAGAATACAACTTCTGAATTGAAGAACACAGGAGAAGCAATCAAAAGCAGGCTGGATGAAGCAGAGGAACGAATCAGCAAGCTGGAGGATAAGGTAGAAAAAAGCTCCCAGAAAGAGCAAGAAAATGAAAAAAGACTCAAAAAGAACGAAGAGGTGTTGAGGGAAATGCAGGACAACCTGAAAGGTAATAATATCCATATAATAGGGATACCAGAAGGAAGAGAAAAGGAACAAGGGATAGAGAACCAGTTTGAGAAAGTAATGATGGAAAACTTCCCTAATTGGAGGAGAGAAAAAGTCACACAAGTCCAGGGAGCACAGAGGGTCCCATTCAAGAAGAACCCAATGAGGCCCACTCCAAGACACATCATCATTAAAATGGCAAGTATCAAAGGCAAACAGAGAATCCTAAAGGAAGCAAGGGAGGAAGAGGTAGTAACATACAAGGGAGTCCCGGTATGGCTAGCAGCTGACTTCTCAACAGAAGCTCTACAAGCCAGAAGGGAATGGCAAGAAATACTCCAAGTCATGAAAAGCAAAGGCCTGCAACCAAGACTACTCTACCCAGCAAGGCTCTCAATTAAAATGGAAGGCAAAGTAAGGAGTTTCCCAGACAAGAGAACACTAAAAGAATACACCTCCACCAAACCAGCATTGCAAGATATGCTAAAGGGACTGCTTTAAGAAGATCAAGGAAAAGAGTCTATGAATACCCAGTTCCTTTCACAGTCCTCAATACTTGATATTACCAGTATTTTTAATACTTATTTATCTGATTGTGACAATGATGTGTTATTTTAATTGTTCCTTTATTATTTGTTGAAACTAAACTTGTTTTTG
This sequence comes from Pteronotus mesoamericanus, assembly GCF_021234165.1. Taxonomy (NCBI): domain Eukaryota; kingdom Metazoa; phylum Chordata; class Mammalia; order Chiroptera; family Mormoopidae; genus Pteronotus; species Pteronotus mesoamericanus. The sequence goes on from NW_026555150.1 coordinate 3,467,382, forward strand.
TATATTTCTTGCCCATTTTTTATTATTTTTAAAAAGCTTTAAATGACTTTTCAGTATTCTTTATCCATTTTTTGACTAAATGTTTGTAGAATTTTTTCCCTAAAAAAGAAACAAAACTATTAACCCTTTTTTAGATGTGTTGCAAATACTTTCCTATTCTGTTCCTTGTCCTTTAACTTTTTTACATGAATATTACTGTATGGTCTTACATGTTTAATAATCATATTGTCAATATTTTACTTTATAGCTTCTGGGTTTGAATATTTTATTTCAGGATCAGAAAAATATTAGTTTGTATTTTCTCCAAAAACTCCTTAGATTTTACATATTGATTTTTAACTCACCTGAATATTTATTGTATAATGTGTGAAATAAGGCGTGATATTTGTTTTATTTCAAGGAATAGAAGTCCATGCTCCTTATGTGTTGATTAAGCCTTATTTTCCCCATTGATTTGAAATATCAATTTAATCATATATTACATTGTCAGACAGATATATATGTTTGTTTCTAGAATGCTCATTTTATTTCATTGATCTACTTGATTATTTCTGTGCTGGCGTCATGTTGTTTTAATTGCTGAGACTTCATAAGAAATTTCAATTTTTAAATATTTTATAATTGATTTTGACATTTAAAAAATAAGTGAAATCAATTTGAATTTAGAAAGAAAGAAGAGAAAGAAAGAAAGACAGAGAGAAAGAAAGAAAGAAAGAAAGAAAGAAAGAAAGAAAGAAAGAAAGAAAGAAAGAAAGGAAGGAAGGAAGGAAGGAAGGAAGGAAGGAAGGAAGGAAGGAAGGAAGGAAGGAAGGAAGGAAGAAAATGGATGAATGGAACTCCTACCTTTTGCAACAACATGGATGGAACTGGAGAATATTAGGCTAAGTGAAATAAGCCAGTCGGTGAAAGACAAATACCATATGATCTCACCTATAAGTGGAATCTATTCAACAAAATAGACTAATGAACAAAATAAACCACTGGCATGGAAACATAGAGCAGACTGAAAGTGACCAGAGGGGATGGGGAAGGAAGACAATGGTGGAAAGAAGGAGAAGGAACTAAACAAAGAACATGTATGAATGACCCATGGACATAGACAACAGGGTGTGAATTGACTGTGGGAGCAGGGGGGTAGGGGGGCGGGGTGGGATGGGTGGAGGAGGGCAAAGGGGAAAAATTGAGACAACTGTAATAGAATAAACATTTAAAAATAAAAAATTTTAAAAAATAATTGATTCTCTAACATCAAAACATCTTTACATTTTGGGGAATAAACCCAATTTACTCAAGATATATCTTCCTTTCCACCATAAGTTACTGGACTTGGTTTGCTAAAATTTGGTTTAAGATTTTTGCATATATGTCCATGAATGAGTTTGGCCAGTCATTTGCTTTTCTCAAGTTGTCCTTATTAGGCTGTGGTATCAAAGTTATATGAGGCTCATAAAGTGAGTTGGGCAATATTTTATTTCTAGGCTCTGGAAGGAACTGGAGTTATTTTTCTTCAAATATTTAGTAGAATTCAATTGTGAAGCCCTCTGGGCCTGGAATTTAGTCTTATTTGAGTTTCCATATTTTCTGTATCAATATTGATGTTATGTCTTCAGAAAATTTATCCATTTTATTTAAATGTTAAAATGTCTAACATGCCCTGGGTGAGTGGCTCAGGTGGTTGGAGCATCATCCCATACACCAAAAAGTCAGAGCACGTGCAGGAGACAACTGATCAATGTTTCTGACTCTCTCTCTCCCCCCTCCTCCTCTCTCTCTAGAAAATCAATAAATATATCTTTGGGTGAGGATTTAAAAAATAAAATACCTAACATAAGGCTGGTCATAATATCCTATTATCTAAATATCTCCTAGGTGGCATCATTGAGTTGTTCAGCTCTATGCCGGATCCATGCCAGTCCCTGAGGAAGCAAAGGTGCTCAGGAACTCAAGTCCAGCAGGGGAGACAGACAGGCTTTGGACTTAACCTTGTGGTCCAGCTTTGTCTCTGAAGAAGGTGGCTTTGGCAGAAAACGGGTCATGGTGACCAAAGCGTCATGAGGCCTGCAGCCCAAGAGCCTAGGTCCTCCCACACCCTGGAGTGATAGCTGTGAGTTGAGACCTCCTCCCAGGCAGGGATAGAAGAATTTCTCCAGCCCTCCTGCTACCTATGCCTGTCACCTCCATGCCCAGGTCCCTAGAGACCTTAGGGTCTTCCAACTTCTGCTTCTCAACAGGCTGCACCATTGGCTTCTCAATGGGCTTAGAATGGGCTCTTCATCTGCCCTGGGGAGATGGAGGAAGACAAAAGCCCAGTTGGTGAGCCACGTCCATCATCCCACCAGCCTCCCCTTTCCATCCTCATCTGGTTTTCTAGGGGCAGCCTCTAGCCTGGAGAATCTCCACCACCAGTTCTGTCCAGCCAACCAGATCCCTGCAAATGCAAGGAGTGGAGGTAGGGGTTGCAAGATGGGATGGCACTAAGAAACCCTAGAGAAGCTAATAAAAAGTGGAGAATCTCTCCCATTTTTGGTATAGAAATCATCATTTAGTTGGACATTGAGAAACAAATAGTGTGGCATGCAAGACCCTCCATTATGGACACCATTGGTTCTAACCCACATAATATTTCACCATCTTTGAACAAGCCTCTGCTCAGACCAGCCAGGAGCCTCACTTTCCAACATCATCCCAAACCTTCCCCGGCGTCATGCTCTTGCTTATGATGTTCACGCCTCTCCCATTCCCACCCCATTCTGCAACCTGAACTCAGCCCACGCTTTTCTTAGCTCAGCAAATTTGCCTCCCCTGTGACTCCCATGGCTAGGTCTACAGTGTGGCAGGAGCTGAGCTGAGCTTGAGGATGCTTGTGAGGTGGTATGAGATGTCCCACCAAGCAGGCTTGAAATAGCAGCTTCTCCCCCAAATCACAGAAAGTCAAAAGTCAATAGATGAAGTTGACACCATTTTCCACTCTCAGATTTTTCAGAATCTTGTGCATCTTCTGGCAAAATGATGGGGGACAATCCAATTAGAGGACAAATAGTGATCTCAGATGTGTCCTTGACACTGAGCTCCGCCCAGGCTCTGACAGGTTGTGGGTTGTGGTGGGATTTTATGAACGTGTTCTCTACATTACATCAAACCTTTCCAGGTGGCCTAAATATCACCATTCCTGTCCACATGTTGTGAACAGAACCTCCATGGTCTGCAGTGCCCACAGAGGGGCCCATAACCCTGGGGACTCACAAACCTCCAGGGTGATACCAATTATAGGAAGCAGGGAGCTCTGTAATGAGATTTGATCTGTCCCAGAGGGATGCTAGCAGTATATTACAAGAACCACAGAACTAGCCGGAACCTTGCCCTGGTAACTTCACTTTGAAAATGAGGTCTCAAGAAATGACTCCAAAGGAAATAAAAATGATTCACACAGATGCCCCTAGTAGCTTATTTACACCAAGAAGAAAAACCGAAACTGGCCTAAAGAGCCCAAATATAAGAATAGGTAAATAAATGACTTAGGAACATGATAGAATGCAATTCCTTCTGCAGTTAATGTCAGCAGTAAACACTGGATGACAAACCAATCTGCGGGACAGGCCTCAGCCTGAGTCCTGAGGACACACAGATAGATTATCATGATCTGGTTCTGTCCTGAGGAGTTTCAGGGGATGCAAGTTGGTCCAGGTTGACAGGTGACCATAATGGAAGGAGATGTGCCATAAAGAGGCCTGAACAAAAAGCCCTGGTCACAAGAGGAGAGGTCCACACAGTAGGCTTAGAAGCTCCAGGCAGACTCCATTGGGGAGGTTCTGCTTAATCTTTAATAAGTAGGGTATCTTGGCCAGAGAAGAACAATCCAGAAGAAAGAACAGTTTGGGCAAGACAACACTGAAGGTGTGGGACACTCCTACTGTAAACAGGGTGAGCTGGTTAAATTTAAATGCCAAATGAACAATGAAATTTTTGTATGTGTGGGCCTGTCTCACACAGAGAACTCACTTGGAGAGGCTGAGATACTGGGCAGCCAAAACCCAGCAACCATCATTATGTCCCTGCATGGACAATGGGAAGTCACCAAAGGGTTTTTTAAAAATTTTGTTATGACAATATACATAAAATAAAATTTGCCAATAAATAAATAAATAAATAAATAAATAAATGTATTGGTCTTGAACCAATAAAGTATATACAACATTAGTAGCTCTTTGATGGTTTTGAACATATCTTTTCATGTATATTGTCCACCTTTATTACTTGTCTTTAGATGGGTTGGTCTGAATTACTTGGTTTTCCTTTACCTATGTGGAAGACCTTAAGCAGTTCTTGACCTAAGGTTTCAGGCATATGTTTCAAAACTGTACAAAGTCAGGCTGGTGGAAAGATCAGGAGTGGTGCCTTGGGCACACCTTATTTCCTAATTCACTGCTTCCCTGTCTTTTTCTTGTCATGGTACTCATAGAAACTGATTTCCCAAGGTACAGAGTAGCAAATGCATAGGCTGTTCATTCCCAAATATGATCAGTCTAGGGACTCTGCCATACTAGTCCTTGTGTGGCCATCCTAAGGACAGAGGTTGACAATGCCTCAAGATTCCTAGAGCCCAGAAGGGGCACACCTATGTGCAGTGGCACATAATTTAGGAACCTCCTGCCTAGCTCTTCTCTTCCTCCCTCTCCCCAGTGCAGAGTTCTCCTCCTTTTAAGGAGTCATTCCCTTCACCCACCGTCACACCTTGTCCTTGGGATATATTCCCTCGCCTTACAGAAAAACAAAGTCCCCAGTCTCCCAATCCCTTTTTGAGCCCTTCATAATCAGCCATTCTGGCTGCCACTGTTTATCAATGAGCATCTCTCATGCCTGGTTGTTTTGGGCAATGCAGAATGAGAGGGATGCATTTTGTCTCATTGATGAGAAAAGGAAAAAAACACTTCATGCTTCTACCTGTTTTAAAGCTGATTTATTTCCCCTGAAAGTACCTAAAATCAAAGACACCTCTCCGCTGCTTCACAGAGAGTCCTGGAGCAGAGCAAGCTTCAGCACACTAAGAGGGGATCTCTCAGATGAGGGTTTATATCTATAAGCAGATATATCTATAGCAGCAAACTTCTATGCAGCTACCACCTATAATAGAATCAACATACATACACACATCACACAACAAGCCAAAAGACAGACCTCACTCAGGCCTGAGCCCATGCTTACAGAATGGCTCAGAACACAAGGAGAAACCACATGACCAGACTAACCCCTATACCCACTCAGTGACTCAAAAAACAGAGGCAAGCCATGGACATGATCAATATCAGGGACAATACAGGGCACCACCAGGAGACAGTCTCCCACTAAGGCTGGGCCTATGCCTTCTACACATACCAATTATACCATGAGAAAGCCAAGTCTAAGGCCCAAACACGTACCCTTGCTGTAACATAACAAACTACATGATGGTCACTGCTCAGAAAAGAACTGGTGTATATCTGCTGCCCAGCACATACAATTGCAGCCCATGTTCCACAGAGGAACCATTCACAGGCTAAGAATCAGAACAGAGTGTGATAAGCTCTCAGGCAGATGGAGCCATCATGCTATCATTGATCATACAACAAGAAATCCACACTCAGATCCGGGTTTCTGAAATGCCCAGCATTCAGCACTAAAGGTTGCTTTCCCAGCTCTCACCTCCAGACCTGGTTGGTAGGTCAGACACTGGGTCCCAACTTCCTCCGTGAAACTCTCTGCTCCCTCAGGCCCGTGCATTCTGCCTCTGCCTATCCCAACTTCCCCCTCACCACTTCTGCCATCCCATGCTCCCGTAGATGCTGTTCTCTGGGCCGTACCAGACATCTTCCAAGATCCCCTTCTTCGTACAACTGACCTGGGAGTCTCCTCTCAAGTGTCCCCTCCCTAGGAAGCCCTGGCTGATCCCACTCTCGGTACCTGGACTTGCCTGTAGCACAGTGTGACCCTGTGTTCCAGGCACACACATCAACCCCTCCAGACCTTAGGTCCTCACAGGCAAGAACCCCCTGTCACTCACCTCTGGGGCCCCAGGACAGGGCCCAACAAAACCGAGCACCACTTGAGCTGAAGGGCCGTGTGTTTGGAAGCCCGGAGGCCCTGGGGCCTGCATGTGGGATTCCTGAGCTCCCAGAAACAGGCAGGAGAAGAGAGGCCAGCTTGTTCTGTGTGTTGCTGCGGGAAAGGCTGTGCAGAAGGAAGAGGGGCTGTCCAATCAGGCCCGCTCCCAGCAAGTGGCCACCTCTAATGACCCTGTAAGGGTTCAGTAAATGTGTGTAGAATCAGCTGAGAGGTGTCGGCGCAGACTTAGCCATCGTGAGAGGCACGAAGGGCCCTTCAATTCCCGCTGTTAGTGAAGATAATTTGGCAGGCAGAAGAGAGGGAGGTGGCTTCGGTGGCTTGTAGAGAAAGTGCCCAGCTGCATCAGAGTGAGCAGTGGTGGTGGCCCTACAGTCTCAGGGCAAGTACAGGGCTCCGATGACTTCTGGGCACTGAGGGGAGCCAGGCCCTTCCCTGCATGCACAGCTGGAGCACTCTCCACGGTAGTGGGTGATACACATTCCATCACAGGAGTAAGCGGAGGATGGTCTTCAGGGTGACCAACCGTCCCAGCTTTCCTGGGACTGGGGGATTTCTCAAGAAGTGATATCTTCAGTTCCCAACCCAGGAGAGAGTCCCGGACAGGTGGTCACCATTGGTGGCATTGGAGGGAATGTCGGCATCAAGCAGGGCACTCTTCCCTTCTGTTGTTTAGTGGAAATTAAGGGGGCCTTGAGCTGAGTTGCAGCCTCATCAGGATGTATCCAGTGGGACACAGGGTCTGCATCCAGTCTGTGAGGGAGGGCTGCTCGGAGCTGGCATGGGTTGGGCCCTCTTCGGGAGAGCTTACCCTAAAAGAGCTGGGCCTCTGCTCTGCTGTGGGGTGGCTGTGCTTGGTAGATGTATGCTGTGAGGGTTAGTGCACGTATTATTTTTCTGTAAGTGCCAAGCCTCAGGTGCTGGCTGCATATAATGGAATATGAAATAAGGCTGAAATTACCCTGATCTGTTTTGCCAAAGTTCTTAGCTGGTGCTGGTCCCTGGTCGAAGCATGAAACATATTGATTACTAGTGTGGCTGTATGACCATGGGTCCCAAGAATTTCAGGGCTGTTTGTGCTACAATGTTGACATTGCTTTGTTTATTTATTCTTAATTGAGAATAAATTCACATAACATAAAATTTTCCATTTTAAAGTGTATAATTCCGTAGGAGAAGGGGTTGTATTATATATTCACAAGTTGTAAAATTGCCATTATCTAATTACAGAATATTTTCATCACCCTAAAAAGAAACTTTATGGTTTCCAATTTTCCCCTCCCTCCATCCCCTGGCAACCACTGATCTATTCTCTGTCTCTATGGATTTTCCTATTTTGGACATTTTGTATAAGTAGAACCATATAATATGTGGCCTTCCTGACAGGCTTATTTCACTTAGCAAAATACTTTCAAGATTCATCTATGGTGTGGCATGTATCAGTACTTCATTTTCTTTTTATGGCAGAATAATATTCCATTTTTAGATTTACCACATTTTGTTTATCCATTCATCAGTTATGGATATTTTTATTGTTCCCCTCTTTTGGCTATTATGAATAATGTTGCTATGAACAGTCACGTACAAGTTTTCATATAAACACATGCTTTCAATTTTATTGGATATATACCTAGAAGTAGAATTTCCAGGTCATAGGGCAACTGTATGTTTAATTTTTTAAAAAGAAACTGCTGGACTTCCAGCCTAGATGGAGGCATAAGTAGATATACTTTGCCTCCTCGCACAACCAAAAGAAGGACAACAACAAATTTAAAAACAAAAAATATCCGGAACTGCCTGAAAATAAAACTGTATGGAAGTCCAACAAGCAAGGAGTTAAAAGAAGAAGGAGCCAGGGCGGAGAGGACACATGGCAAGGTGGCAGCTGGAGGACCAGGTGGGTGAGGCGGCGGCTGATGGACGGGGTGGTCCCACATTTGGGAGCTGATAAACTATGAGGAACAACTGGGGAACAAGACAGACCATGCAATCCAGGGTTCCAGCACAGGGAAAGAAAGTCTCAAAACCTCTGGCTGTAGAAGCTTGTGGGGGGTGCAGCAGCAGGAGAAACTCCCAACCTCACAGGAGAGTTCCTTGGGAATTCCACAGGGTCCCAGAATGTACACAGACCCACTCACCTGGGAAGCAGCACCAGAAGGGCCCAATTTGCTTGTGGGTAGCGGGGGAAATGACTGAAAGCTGACAGAGAGCCGAGTAAACGGCATTGTTCCCTCTGGGACCCCTTCCCCACATACAGTGTCACAACACAGTGACCTGGGTTGTCCCTCCCTGGTGAATACTAAAGGCTCCACCCCTTCCAATGTAACAGGAACAGCGAGACAAAGAAATATGGCCCAAATGAAAGAAGAGATCAAAACTCCAAAAAGAGAACTAAGTGATGAAGAGATAGCCAACCAAACAGATGCAGAGTTCAAATCACTGGTAATCAGGATGCTCACAGAAATGGTTGAGTATGGTTGCAAAATGGAGGAAAAAATGAAGGCAATGCAAAGTGAAATAAAGAAAAATATGCAGGGAACCAACAGTGAAGGGAAGGAGACCAGGACTCACATCAACGATTTGAAGCAGAAGGAAGAGATAAACACTCAACCAGAACAGAATGAAGAAACAAGAATTTTAAAAAAAAATGAGGAGAGGCTTAGGAACCTCTGGGACAACTTTAAACGTTCCAACACCCAAATCATAGGGGTGCCAGAAGGAGAAGAGGAAGAGCAAGTAATTGAAATCTTATTTGAAAAAGTGAAGGACAACTTCCCCAATCTGGCGAAGGAAATAGACTTCCAGGAAATCCAGGAAGCTCAGAGAGTCCAAAGAAGTTGGATCCAAGGAAGCACACACCAAGGCACATCATAATTACATTACCCAAGGTTAAAGATAAGGAGAGAATCTTAAAAGCAAGAAGAGAAAAGAAAAGGGTTACCGACAAAGGAGTTCCCATAAGACTATCAGCTGATATTTCTAAAGAAATCTTGCAGGCAAGAAGGGGCTGGCAAGAAGTATTCAAAGTCATGATAGGCAAGAACCTACATCCAAGATACTCTATCCAGCAAAGCTATCATTTAGAATCAAAGGGCAGAGAAAGTGCTTCCCAGATAAAGTGAAGTTAAAAGAGTTCATCATCACCAAGCTCTTATTATATGGAATGTTAAAAGGATTTATCTAAGAAAAAGAAGATGATCAAAAACTATGAATAGTAAAATGACAACAAACTCACAACTATCAACAACTGAATCTTAAAAAAAAACAAAACAAAGATTAACAAACTAAGCAAACAACTAGAACAGGAATGGAATTACAGAAATGGAGATCAAAGGGTAGGGGGAGCAGGGAGAATAGGGGGAAAGGTACAGGGAATAAGGAGCATAAATAGTTATAAAATAGACAGGAGGAGGTTTAGAATAGTGTAGGAAATGGAGAAGCCAAAGAACTTTTATGTATGACCCATGGACATGAAGTAAGGTGGGGAATGATGGTGGGAGGGGGCGTGCAGGGTGGAGGGGAGTAAAAGGGAGGAAAAAAGACAACTGTAATAGCATAATCAATAGTATATATTTAAAAAATCATATAATATTTAGGAATAAGTTTTTTTAAAAAAGACATTGCCAAACTGTTTCCAACGTGACCCCACCATTTTACATCACCACCACTGTGTCTGAGGTTTCTAATTTCTCCAAATCCTCACCGTACTTATTTTATATTAAAAAAAACTGTAGCCATCTTAGTTATTGTGAAGTGATACCTTATGATTTGGGTTGGCATTTCCTTAATGACTAATGATGCTAAGCTTCTATTCATGGCTTTACAAAAATGTGTATATCTTCTTTAGAGAAATGTTTTTTCAGATGCTTTGGCCATTTTTAATTGGGTTATTTTTTTTTATTGTCATGCTGTAAGAGTTCTTTATATATTCTGAATGCTAGAGCATTTATTTCATTAATATTGAGATTAATAATTTGCACTCAACCTTAATGCCACACACTGTGGCTCTGGGGTTGAACTTCTGTGGTCCCTGATCTGAGGGAGTGCATCCTGCAATGTCCCTTACAGAGGACAATTGGAGTTTGCATCTGGCTTCTACAGACTCTTTTCTGTGAGATAGGCTTTGCCTATGATTTATATCCTTATTTTCTTGCTGTATTGTACCCTTCTCTTGTAATAAACTGTACATTTGTAAGCATAGTCATGTTGGGTCTCCAGGTCTTCTTTCGCAATCCAAACCTGTTTTACTGCTGGGACCTAAAAGTAGGGGAGTTGTGCCTACTTCTTGTCTGGAAGGTTTTGGAAGCAGGAGGATTGTAGAACTAAGCCACACCAGCATGGTATGAAAAAACTGTAATGTGCCACCTAAACATGAGACATCCAGACATCTAGACATGGGAGAGGTCCAGGGTCTGTTCGATTCCAAAGCCCATGCTTTTGATCACTTGTCTGTACTGTGTTCTTTTTTCTTCATTAGGAGTTCCATGTTGCGGGGGCAATGCATTTGCTGGGAGCGCAGGACGCAGGCGCTCCTGGATCTGAGGGTTACTGTCAGGAACCAGCTGAGGAGGGCGTGGGGCTCTGAATCCCACAGATCCTGTCCAGGGGTTGTCACAGATGGGGGGAATAAACACAAGTTGTCACAAATACGTCTCTCTTTGCCAGGAGAGGGGACATGGCAACTTCCCTCTAGAGGAGAAGAGAGGCCCCCAACCCCCGTTTCCAAAGGCTTTTATTGACAACCATATGGACAGGGGTATACAGCAAAGCTCATCAATCAATGTCAACAGGCTATATTTACAGAAAACAGAGAGAGAGCATAGATAACAATTGAAGGAATACAAGAGATATGCTTCAGGTTAGAATCTATGAATAATGTAAATCTCCTTCCCAGTATGAGCTGGTTATCATCACTTTTGAGGGAAGAACAAGCAGGCTTAGAGGAATTTACTTCTAGGCCTGATTGTCTCAGCGAACCACCTGATCTGGTTTAGGGCTGTACCTGCCTTCAGTATTGTTTCAAGTCTGAGCCGGGCGGGTGGGGCAGAGCCACCAAGAGATAAGGAGACTTCTTTCAGATAGAATAGGGAACTCTGGCCACGTCCAAGCCAAGCCAATGGGTGCCGGCCTTTTTGCCCTTTCTCCGTGTCCCCCAAGTCCTTGTCCCGCTGCCCATACTGGCCAATGTCTGTCTTAGGTTTTTTCTCCTCATGAGGAAATTTAGCCGTCATGGATCACCGACCATCACAGGGTCAAGCAGGGGGATGTGAGGGAGGCAGGGGCTGCGCCCCTGCCAGGGAGATAGGTTTCATCTCCTTAGTGGCCTGTTTTCCCAAGGCCTCCTTGATTAGCTCCAGCTTTGGGGCCCTCTTGCCTGTCGGCAGGGCTACAGTCCCTGAAACCAAGTGGGGCGTTTCCCAACAGTTCCTGTCACAAAGGAAGTCCTCCCATTTTATAGCTTTGTCTCTCTTCTTGGAACTGATGCCTAGAAAGTTTTTTCCTTCATCCTCTCCTCCTGCTCCCTACCTACGCTTAGTTCCCCCCTTCCTTTCTTCCTTCTGTCTGTTCCTTGCTTCTTTCTTTCCTTCCATCTAAAAATTTACTTCCCCTCTCCTTCCCTCTCTTCCTCCCTCCCTCCCACCATCCTTCTTTCACTTCCTTCCCTCCTCATCTACAATTGGGTTTTTCCCATTGTCTGTGCTGACATCTTGCAGCCCTAGGTTAATTCCATGCTTAATCAACTACTTTACAATATCTTGAAAAAAACTGGACCTTAGGATTCATCTTAGCACCCTGCCAGCAACATTGCTGGCAGGGCATGGAGGACACTCCCTAGCTTACCTCACAAGTACCTGGCAGGCAAACCAAGAGCTCTGCCCATGAAAAGAAAGTGATGGGTATTTTTCTTTGGCCCTCCTTGCACACCACAGTCCATTCTCCACCTTTTTCTGCCTTGCTCTGTGCCCAGGAGGCTGTATCACATGGGCTCCCTTGCCCTGTGGCTTCTGGTTGGGTTTGACCAGTGGCAGGTACTGACATTACATCGGATGGTAAGAAGAATGAGAAGTCAGGATATATGTTCTGTCTGTCTCCTTCCTGCCCAGCTATGGTCCTGGAAAGAGCAACATTCCTCAATGGCCACAACCCTCTTCCATAGCCCCATTTCTCAGCAGACTCTAGTACTATTTTCCTCTCCTTGCTTCTTCTGGTCAATGACTTCCCTTTGTGGCTAGTACCTGAACACTTTACCATCTCTTTTTCCTGCCCACATCCTCAATTCAATTAATCTCAGATAAATCCTTTGAGTGCCATCTGTCTCCTGCCAGGGCAAAAAACTGACCTAAAACTGGGGCCAGGACAGTGCCATTTTCACTGAGCCCATCAAAGGAGGGTGTTTGTTGTCAGAGCCATGGACTTGGGTCCCCCCCCACAAAAACACAGTCAAATATGAATCACAAGTATGGGTACAAAAGACAGTTATTCTTTTCTAAAAAGCTTTTGGGATTTTTGTGAAAAAGTGAAGTAAGAAATCCAAGCTTTTCTAGGACTACCAGACCCTAAACAAAGAGGATAGTATGCATTATCCAATCCTGATTGCATCTGACTCACTGATTCGTCTCCGGATGGGGTGGTAGTGGGGGTGAGGGTGAGGGGCTCGGGGACTCTCAAACACAGACTTCATGGGAATGAAAAATTATATCTGGATCAGAGAGAGTGATAATCAAGATGCCATTTTTGCCTTTAGCAGGGCAGTGTGAGTATTGGGTGTTTCCTTTGCCTTCACTGTTCCCAAGCCAGCAGCTATATGACATCCTTCATGACCTCCTGAAATGATAGCAATCAACTCAGAAGATGACTATTGTAGGTCTCCTGGTTTGTGTTAATTGCTCCCATGGCTGGAATTCAACCATGTCTGGGTATGTTTCATAATCTGGGGGAAGAAACAACACAAAGATATTTATTTGCATTGATATCAAATTGCACAGAGCACCTGTGTAAAGGAGGTTTGCATGGGCAGCTGGGGAGACATGAAAATAAAGAAGATGGTACCTTATTTTTCTTGGGTGTTGATTTTCCTGCCCAGCCTCAGACACACATATTTGAGCTCTGCAGAGAGAGAGGCTAATGGTACCAGCTGATATATCTAGTTCCCAGCTGAAGTGCGATAGTGTGGGAGGGAGCACTCCCCTGACACCTCAATGATTTGCAATTTCAATGATATAGGGAGGCTACACCCTTGACACAGATGTTCTTATGTGGTGGTAAGAAAAATATGCAAAACTTAGACATAAAGCAAAAAGATGTCCTTTCTATGTCATATTGGAGCATTGCCTAATAGGCCTACCCAAAGATTATTTAATTCTTGAGTAAAATACATTTTGTTTGACTTACTATTTACTATTAATTAAAGTCAAGTTTCTGTTAACTTTGAGATGTTTGTTGATAGATATGCAAATGGTTCTGTCCAATAGACAAGATGGCCTCAAAGGTAACAGTTGTGTTTCCCTATAGGACATTAACTGGTATTGTATCTAATTTAGTTAATCTTATTCTAGAATTCTTTCATTCAGTGCCTATAAGTACTTTCTTTCAAATTATCCTTTGAACCTACTTACCATACTGCTGTTTCCTCATTAATGAGTTAAATAAAAATTTTGGGGGCTCACTTTACATTTTGTATGAGTTATACTTTTAACTTTCTAAAAATGATACTTGGACACTGGACATGTAGCTGTGGCAATGGTGAGACATTCTTTAGGTATTTTACTGAGTAATGGATATTAATGAGAGGGCTGCAGCAAGTGAGGAGAATGGTGGGTGCTATATATTACCTATAGCTGACAGATAAGTTCATGATGACATTAGAAACACCTCCTGGGGACTCCCAGATATCACTTAGTAAGAAAATATTTTACCCAAAGTTTCTGGTTGCATCTCGATTATGAGGGAAAAAGGAAATCAGAAGAGGGAAACTTCTGGAGTGGTCTGCCTCTTTCTTTAGTCTCTCCTTGACCTCCACGTAAGGGGGCCAGTTACAGATTTCACTGGGGAGCTCCCGAGGTTTGGAACCAACAAAAGGGTATATACATGCCCCTTATACTATTCTTATTTTAGCACTTGTGATGTAAGTTTGAAAATATATCCAAATAAAAAGTTTAAAAAACATAACCATAATACCTTCATTAGAGTACTTATCATATTATATTGTGAATGTGACTCCATTAGCCCATGAGCAACCGCAGGCATGGCTATGTTTTATTCATCATTGCTAGGGCCTGGGATGGGAGGGTGCCTTCACAGGACAGGACAAATTGTAGGTATGTTATGAATGTTTGTTGATTGACCATAAGTATTTGCAAATGGTTGTACTGATGAGGGTTATTTCACAGGTGATGTGTTAGACAAGAGTTCAAGCAGGTTAAGAAATCTCTGCTTGTGCTCCTAGTAAAAGCATTTATAGGTTTCTCGGTGTTACTGCCTCTTCCCTTCAGGGCTTCATTTGATATTATAGGCATTATGCCTGCAAAGCACGTGTTATGGATTCCTCAGTTCTGAATATGTTCAGACTTTCCTAAAGTAAAGCTCAAACAATTCCTGCTATCTCTATAATTGAGCAGACACCCTGAAAAATTTATGAACACTCCCATACCACCTTCACAGAAAAATATGATTGCCAGCCACAAAGAGGTCACAATTCACTGGGGAAACTACCCAAACAAGTACCTGCCTCATTATTTTTACCTCTAATTAAGAGAATGATTCATTAATATTCCATAATGGTTAATTATTTTTAGTACTGCTTTTGACTATTTTCAAGGAACCATAATTCACTCATTCATTAAATTAACAAAAAAACACTTGTTGACCATCTACTATTTAATGCAGTGAACAAAACAGATATGTCCCTGCTGTTTACAGTCTAGTAGAGAAGACAGCATTAGACAAGTAAGTACACCAGGGATTACCATTGCAAAACGCAACATTTCAAAAAAGATATGTTTTTTTGGCTTATGACTCAATGTTCTTAGAAATTACTTCTTTAGTGAGTTTAGGTGAATATATTTTGTGGTTTAAAAAAATGATCAGTTAGAGAGTTTCTTTTTTTATCTCCTCCTTGAATGAAAAGTTAATGATGTTGCCCTGACCAGTGTGGCTCAGTTGGTTGAGTGTCGTCCTGCAAAGTGAAAGGCTGCTAGTTGGATTTTGGGTCAGGGCAGTCTTCAGTTGCAGGCCTGGTTCCTGGTTCAGGCATGTGTGAGAGGAAACTGATTGATGTTTCTCTCACACATTGAAGTTTCTCCCCCTCTTTTTCTCCCTCCTTCTCCTCTCTGTAAAAATAAATGAATAAAATATTTAAAAATTAATGCCATTGGCTTGTCATTAATAGAAGTAACAGAATTAACTTGTCAAGGAGTTTCTTCAGTAACATAAAAATGAGTCCTGTATCATCTAACATCCAGGGGGAACAGGTGGCACACTCAAATTTTTAAAAGAAGCATTTAATAGAAAAAAACACTATTTACAAAATTTAGGTAGTATTTAAGTAGGTAGGGAATTCACAAGTGATATTCCAAACCCTGGGCTAGTTAAGGTTGTTAACACCCTAATTCCTGAAACAGCAAAGGGAAGGAGTGGTTTCTTGAACTAGGGTAGGGAGAGAACAAGTACTACTTGACAAGAGTTACCGGAGAGGAGGAGCTACAATTTTGAGGTCAGGAAAGCAGCCAGCCAGCCTACAGAAATCTCTCAGGGAAAACATCATAGAAATAAGTATCTCAATTTTGTTTTCTGCCATCCCTGCAATTTCTTGCCTGTCCTCCTCATTAGCCAAACCCAACTGGAAGCCGGAGTCAGTGGAGCTCACTGATGTATGTGTATACAGGTCAGTACAGAGCAGAATGGAGAATGGATCTAGAGGAGCAAACCAAAAAAACATACTCAGCACCGTTCCCTATTACTCTCTTCTCACCTCAGCCTAGGTCTTGAACTGTTGGCCCCAAACTATCTTACATTTCATTTTTTGACCTTACCATCTCATAAACACTTTTTCTTATATAAAACTGAAGCTCTTTTTTGGAAGCTAATGCTGTCATTGCATCTTATTTGCGATTTCTGTCTTCCTTCATTCCTCATCCTTTTGATTAAAACGTTTTCATCTGCTCTGAGTAGCCTTGCCCAGTTCAACATACACTTTGGAACACTATTTGAACAAGGGCCCTCATAGCAAGTGACCCTGCTATGCTTGCTTTGGCTCTGTAAGTGGCAACTGGATGTGACAGAATGAGATGATAGCATTTATTTGTGTCAGACTAATAACTCAGTCATCACTCCAGTTCTGTTTATCTCCACCCACTCTCTCTTGACAACCTCACCCATGAATAAATTAGGATCATCGAGAACAAAGACAGTGGACTCCAAACAACCAGGTTCAAAGGACACCTCATCAGAGGAGGGATGGAAACTACATGAACCAGAAGAACTAGTATTTCTTGTCCATGTTGGGTGATGAAATTTTTTAAAAGGCAGGCTAGTAAAGAATTCAGGCATGCATGGGGAAGATAAACTCCATTTTCAGTATAGTGGCTACCTCTGGACAGGAGGGACAAGAAATCCAGAAGAAGTACAGAATGAGCTCCAACTGGGGCTGTATTTTATTTCTTTTTTTAATAATTTTAAAAATTTGCTTCTTTTATGTGCCTTTACTGGGAATTGAACCCCATAGCCCTGGCATATTGGGATGACTCTCCAAACAACTGAGCTACCCAGCACGGCTATATTTTATTTCTTGGTAACTGAAATTCTGAAGCATACACCAAAATGCTAGAATTAAATAGTGAATGGTGGGGTGCTCCTTATGAAAGTCTTTGTACTTTTCTCTGTGTGGAGAGTACAGGTGAGGAGAGGAGATGTACCTAAGAAAAGCAGACAGGATTCCAAGAATCGTGGAATTATCTGTCTGCCAGGGTCCTAGTGGTGTTCTAGAAGCATGTTGCTTCAGTCCGGTCACAGGTTGAGGCCTCATAGGACTCTGGAATTATGATAACACTAACAGTTTGGAGACCTGACAAAGGTTGCATTCTTAGCTCTGTCCTACAATAGAGATAGTTCCCTATAGCACTTAGGAGCCAGTCTGTAGAACCAGATTACATGGAGTCAGATCTTGATTTGACACTCATCGGCTGCATCACTTTACTTCTCTCCATCTCAGTTTCTTAATCTGTAAAATGTGATGAGAATGTCAACCTACGTCAAAGGGTTGTTGAGAAAATTATCGTCACAGGCTGAATTTTAGGCTGTTGTTCCCCCAGACAGGCTAAACTAATGGGAACAGTCCTCTAGCACAAGGATCGGCAAACTTTTTCTGTTAAGGGCCAGATAGTAAACATTTGAGACTTTGAGGGCCTTGAGGTCTTTGTCCCAGCTACTCAACTCTAGTGCTGCAGAGACAAAATAGTGATAGGCAATACATAAATAAATATGTGTAACTGTGTTTCAATAAAACTTTATTCATAGAAACAGGCAGTGGGCCCATGAGCTGTAGTGTGCCAACTATTTCCCTAGCATTTTAAATATTTGGATGCTCCACTTATTGCTCAGAATGGCGGATGGCCTAAGCTGTTTGGGATGAATAGCACAGATTCCTAGATCTTGGATGGACCTTACAAAAAAGAGAAGAAATTGTAATTCTTCACCATAAGCTGAGACTACATCTCAACACTCCCAAGTAGATTCTGCTTGTGATGCTCCACTTGAATTACCCCAAGACTGAGGACTTTATCTCTACTGAGAGGATGAAAACAGTCTCCCTTTAGCCACACCATTACTACTTGAGAAAATTCTCCATCCTTTTTGAGTAAATACAGGAAGCCTTTCACTGGGGTACTTAAAACCTGCCCACAAATCAGGGTGTACGCCAGACCGAAAAAGTACACAGATAACAGCCAGCTGTGAAAAGCAGCAACGTGCTCTCTGCCAGAGACAGGCGTCTGGAGACACAAAGAGCCTTTTAAAGGGCCAATGCATAAATTTTCATTGGGAGCCACCTACCCTGCACTCCAGCAAAGGTGGGGGCAGAGAGGGCTGGAGACGTCGGAAGAGAGACTGGGGAAGGAGGCTTTGGGGAGAGGACAGAGAGAGTAGCTGGCGGGATCCCAGTACTGACTCCTCCCCCAGAAGGAAACAGCCATCTAGCTCAGGTAGACCACGCCCCTGAGCGACAACAGCATGAGAGGACACAATGGCCCCGCCCCCAGGAGGGACTCGGCCCTGGCCCAGTAGTGCTAAAGCCTGATTGCTGGGTACAGACTGGCACCCACAGATAGTAGATCCCTGCCTAAAGGGGGCACAGAGTGGTCTGGACACACTTGAGGAGAGACTGGAGACGAAGGCTTTGGGGAGAGAACAGAGAGAGAGGCTGGCGGGATCCCGGTGCTGACTTCTCCCCCATACCGTAGCAGCCATCTGCCTCAGGCAGGCCACTCCCCTGAGCAGCAGCAGCATGAGAGGACCCAATAGCCCCGCCCCCAGGAGGGACTCTGCCCCACCCTGTGGTGCCTCAGCTGGTCTGCCGAGTGCAGAGGAACTAGATTAACAGCTGAAGGAGACAGCCACAGACAGTAGATCCCTGGAAGTCTCAAACAGACTGCCTAAGGTCACACAGGGTCAACATCTGACATCATCAGAGGCAGAGCCAGAAAGAAAAAACAGCAGTCTCCTACTATAGAAGTTCACACGACAAAGTCAGGAAATCAAGACAGATCAATTTAAGAAGCAGAAGCAAAAAAGAAGAGACTCACAAATAATGGGAGACAAAGAAACGCCCCCACTCAAAGGGAAAGGAGGAATCCCCAGAAAGAGAACTACATATAATAGAGGCAAGTAAACTATCAGATATTGAGTTCCAAACAATGGTTCTAAGCAAGCTCAATGAGCTCAGTGAGCTCAGAAAGAATTACTAAAAACTACGGGGAAACTACGAGAGACTTACTGCAAACTATATCAGCATGAATGAAAAAGGACATAGAAACTATCAGTTAGAGACAAGAGGAAATGAAGAATACAACTTCTGAATTGAAGAACACAGGAGAAGCAATCAAAAGCAGGCTGGATGAAGCAGAGGAACGAATCAGCAAGCTGGAGGATAAGGTAGAAAAAAGCTCCCAGAAAGAGCAAGAAAATGAAAAAAGACTCAAAAAGAACGAAGAGGTGTTGAGGGAAATGCAGGACAACCTGAAAGGTAATAATATCCATATAATAGGGATACCAGAAGGAAGAGAAAAGGAACAAGGGATAGAGAACCAGTTTGAGAAAGTAATGATGGAAAACTTCCCTAATTGGAGGAGAGAAAAAGTCACACAAGTCCAGGGAGCACAGAGGGTCCCATTCAAGAAGAACCCAATGAGGCCCACTCCAAGACACATCATCATTAAAATGGCAAGTATCAAAGGCAAACAGAGAATCCTAAAGGAAGCAAGGGAGGAAGAGGTAGTAACATACAAGGGAGTCCCGGTATGGCTAGCAGCTGACTTCTCAACAGAAGCTCTACAAGCCAGAAGGGAATGGCAAGAAATACTCCAAGTCATGAAAAGCAAAGGCCTGCAACCAAGACTACTCTACCCAGCAAGGCTCTCAATTAAAATGGAAGGCAAAGTAAGGAGTTTCCCAGACAAGAGAACACTAAAAGAATACACCTCCACCAAACCAGCATTGCAAGATATGCTAAAGGGACTGCTTTAAGAAGATCAAGGAAAAGAGTCTATGAATACCCAGTTCCTTTCACAGTCCTCAATACTTGATATTACCAGTATTTTTAATACTTATTTATCTGATTGTGACAATGATGTGTTATTTTAATTGTTCCTTTATTATTTGTTGAAACTAAACTTGTTTTTGTATATTTCTTGCCCATTTTTTATTATTTTTAAAAAGCTTTAAATGACTTTTCAGTATTCTTTATCCATTTTTTGACTAAATGTTTGTAGAATTTTTTCCCTAAAAAAGAAACAAAACTATTAACCCTTTTTTAGATGTGTTGCAAATACTTTCCTATTCTGTTCCTTGTCCTTTAACTTTTTTACATGAATATTACTGTATGGTCTTACATGTTTAATAATCATATTGTCAATATTTTACTTTATAGCTTCTGGGTTTGAATATTTTATTTCAGGATCAGAAAAATATTAGTTTGTATTTTCTCCAAAAACTCCTTAGATTTTACATATTGATTTTTAACTCACCTGAATATTTATTGTATAATGTGTGAAATAAGGCTTGATATTTGTTTTGTTTCAAGGAATAGAAGTCCATGCACCTTATGTGTTGATTAAGCCTTATTTTCCCCATTGATTTGAAATATCAATTTAATCATATATTACATTGTCAGACAGATATATATGTTTGTTTCTAGAATGCTCATTTTATTTCATTGATCTACTTGATTATTTCTGTGCTGGTGTCATGTTGTTTAAATTGCTTAGACTTAATAAGGGATTTGAATTTTTAAATATTTTGTAATGGATTTTGACATTTAAAAAAATAAAAAAATAAAATCAATCTGCATTTAAAAAAAAAAGAAAGAAAGAACTCTTACCTTTTGCAACAACATGGATGGAACTGGAGAATATTAGGCTAAGTGAAATAAGCCAGTCGGTGAAAGACAAATACCATATGATCTTACCTATAAGTAGAATCTATTCAACAAAATAAACTAATGAACAAAATAAACCACAGGCATGGAAACACAGAGCAGACTGAAAGTGACCAGAGGGGATGGGGAAGGAAGACAATGGTGGAAAGAAGGAGAAGGAACTAAACAAAGAACATGTATGAATGACTCATGGACATAGACAACAAAGTGGGAATTGACTGTAGGAGCTGGGGGTGGGGTGGGATGGGTGGAGGAGGGCAAAGGGGGAAAATTGAGACAACTCTAATAGAATAAACATGATTTAAAAGTAAAAATGTAAAAAAAGAAAACTATGAAATGGATGTTGGAATGATTACTCAACATTAAATATATATATATATATACACACACACATATATATGTAATACTACTGAACTGTACACTTAAAAATAGTTAAAATGGTACTTTTTATGTGATGTGTATTTTACCGCAATAGAAAATTGAAAAAAAACTCAGGGTGCACAGTCTGCACAAATTCTATCAGAGATAATAGCATGAGTCAACCATTAGTTAAATAGGGGCCAGACATACACTGAGAAGGCCACTGTCTTACAAGGGAGCAGTTTGAAAACTATCACTTCCCAGTGTACCTGGGGACAGTCATAGTCCATACTGTTATTTCTAGCATAAACTTCAGGAGATATCACCAGACAAAATTACATCATGGCACAGCATCACTGCCAAGGACAGGACCCACGTACACACTTGCAGACAGCATTTTCCAAACCAGTTTGTGCCTAGAGCAGATTTTATGGCCAACACTCAGATAAACACATTGTGAAGACATCTGTCCCTCAGAAACCTGCTCATGCTCCCGCTGAAGGACCTTGCCAAGACCTTCCCACTTGGCACAATGGGACACTGGCTCAACATGGGCCTGAGCACACACCCCTAGCTATTCTAGTCCACAATGCAAGATTAGGAATTATCCGAGACAGACAAAGGCCATACCCAGATTCACAGATCCCCTCAGTTCAAGACCATGCAGAATCATCTCAGCTTACTCCAAGCAATTTATGTGTATAGGTGTCAAGGACAGCCACCCCACAGCAGAGCAGAGGCCCAGCTCTTTTAGGGTAAGCTCTCCCGAAGAGGGCCCAACCCATGCCAGCTCCGAGCAGCCCTCCCTCACAGACTGGATGCAGACCCTGTGTCCCACTGGATACATCCTGATGAGGCTGCAACTCAGCTCAAGGCCCCCTTAATTTCCACTAAACAACAGAAGGGAAGAGTGCCCTGCTTGATGCCAACATTCCCTCCAATGCCACCAATGGTGACCACCTGTCCGGGACTCTCTCCTGGGCTGGGAACTGAAGATATCACTTCTTGAGAAATCCCCTAGTCCCAGGAAAGCTGGGACGGTTGGTCACCCTGAAGACCATCCTCCGCTTACTCCTGTGATGGAATGTGTATCACCCACTACCGTGGAGAGTGCTCCAGCTGTGCATGCAGGGAAGGACCTGGCTCCCCTCAGTGCCCAGAAGTCATCGGAGCCCTGTACTTGCCCTGAGACTGTAGGGCCACCACCACTGCTCACTCTGATGCAGCTGGGCACTTTCTCTACAAGCCACCGAAGCCACCTCCCTCTCTTCTGCCTGCCAAATTATCTTCACTAACAGCGGGAATTCAAGGGCCCTTCGTGCCTCTCACGATGGCTAAGTCTGCGCCGACACCTCTCAGCTGATTCTACACACATTTACTGAACCCTTACAGGGTCATTAGAGGTGGCCACTTGCTGGGAGCGGGCCTGATTGGACAGCCCCTCTTCCTTCTGCACAGCCTTTCCCGCAGCAACACACAGAACAGGCTGGCCTCTCTTCTCCTGCCTGTTTCTGGGAGCTCAGGAATCCCACATGCAGGCCCCAGGGCCTCCGGGCTTCCAAACACACGGCCCTTCAGCTCAAGTGGTGCTCGGTTTTGTTGGGCCCTGTCCTGGGGCCCCAGAGGTGAGTGACAGGGGGGTTCTTGCCTGTGAGGACCTAAGGTCTGGAGGGGTTGATGTGTGTGCCTGGAACACAGGGTCACACTGTGCTACAGGCAAGTCCAGGTACCGAGAGTGGGATCAGCCAGGGCTTCCTAGGGAGGGGACACTTGAGAGGAGACTCCCAGGTCAGTTGTACGAAGAAGGGGATCTTGGAAGATGTCTGGTACGGCCCAGAGAACAGCATCTACGGGAGCATGGGATGGCAGAAGTGGTGAGGGGGAAGTTGGGATAGGCAGAGGCAGAATGCACGGGCCTGAGGGAGCAGAGAGTTTCACGGAGGAAGTTGGGACCCAGTGTCTGACCTACCAACCAGGTCTGGAGGTGAGAGCTGGAAAAGCAACCTTTGGATGTGGTTACTGGTGATCTCATGAGAGTTTGCACAGGCATGATGATAGAGGCTAGCGTATAGAGGCAGACGAGTCAATGGGAAGTAAGGAGGTTGAGGCAGTGCTACACACTACTCTTCTAAAAGCTAGGCTTTGACATGAATACAAATAGAAGTAGAGAGCACTGGCTATAGTGTTTAAGATGGAAGAGTAGCAACAGGTTATAAGTGGAAAGTTGGGGAAGGACTCAGTAGAAAAAGAGTGAATGAGGAATGAAGAGATAGAAGAGAAGGTTCTGTTTGGGGGTTAGTCCAGGCATCCTGCAAAGTGCTGAGTGTTGAACTAAGTCTCTCATTTGTTATCCTGGGCAGTTAAGAACACTGAGTTCCTGTTCTGGGGGGTGGTATATGTACTCGTATAGACCATAATCTAAGCAAGGATTGTCCTGTGCCTTATTAGATACAAAAAACAGGGAGGATACAGTCCGGCAGGCAGTTGTTTCACCTGGTGCTGGAACCAGCATCACAGTTTGTTCTGCTGATCAAATGGTGGCATGGGATATAACTTGGGGCTAGCTCATGATTTGCTCAGCACTTGGGCAGGGATCTGTGCCCAGGTCTGATTGGAGAAATCTTTCTTGTAGTATCTTGAGCAATGGCTCAGGTAGGACTCATATTCTGACGGTTCCTGGTATACCAAATGGAAATGTGTATACTTAGCACTGTACCTTCTGAGGTTGCATTGTCTGTACCAAGTGGGCTCCTGTATAGGTCCTGCTCTAGGCAGGAAACGGTGCTCAGTATGCAGAGCAATGTTTTGATCACCCCAACTCTCCAGTGACTTGCTGAGCAGAGATGTGTTCACAGGCTCTCTTTTTGGCTGGGGCTGTCTATTGGTTCATCAAAAGGTGGTATAGGCCCCAGTTTGGTCTGGCCTATCTCCTCTTGTGTGAAATTCTGATCTCAAAAGTAAAAAATGGCCTTTCTCTAGGCAGATACTGACTCTTAAGGTGCATGGTCGTAGAGTGGATTTTGACCTCTGACTGGGAAGGATTCAGCACCAATGGTGCTGATGGGATGAGGGGATGCATCCTAGACACAACGTTAGCTAAGGAGTGGGGTTCTCCATACAGGCTGAGTTATGCTATAGGTTTAAGTGTTTGTCCTGGTGTACCCAGTTCTGGTATAACCACAAAGTGTGGTCTGGGAAGGGACTGCCTTCTGATCCTGGTGTACAGATGAGTGGTATGGGTAAAGGCTCTATTCTGGATTGGTGCTGATAGTGGGCCATATGGTTTGGTATGGTTGTATGCACCCATCTAAGATGGGTTCTCTGCTGGTGTGATGGGGGCATAGCTATGTGTAACAGCCCAGCTCTTCACAGGGATGCATTCCTTCTTCTGGGTGTGGAGTCCCTGATGATATACTGAATGATGGGATATGTGTTCCTTGGTCTCCTCTTTATAAGTTCTATAGGATACTGAGATCTGGAAGAAGTTCACATAGATCTTTGCCTTTGTGCTAACCTTCCCATGATGTGCTGAAACAAAGTATTTGTATGGAAAGACTCTTGTTTTTGTTTGGGTTTGAATCTGTCCACTAGTGTGTTGCATACTGGAATGAGTGTGGGTCTAGTCTTCTGGAGGGCCATTTCTGGGGAAACTTAAAGATATTGGAATAGAAGCCCAATTCTCAGTTAAGAGTTGTCTCCTGATTTGCTGAGGAATGTGTGGGTCTGAGCAGTGAGCAGTGATCTAAGCAGGACTCTGTCAAGGTGTGTTGAAGGTTGGAATGGATGTATGTTCTCCCGAGACATGGCTGTCCCCACATGAGGTGAGATATGTATGTACTGTGGCCAATGCACAAGCTTTCACTGAGGCTTGCTAAATAGTGCAATACTATTAGGTTGGCCAAAAAAATTCACTAGGTTTTATTTTTCCTATAAGATGGCTCTAGTAGCATCTAGTTGTCTTTAACTTCACTTGAAACAATTTTATTAGATTGTATCGTGACAGCTGTCATATCAGCATGCATTTTTTAAAGAACATCAAAATTGGTCAGTTTTTATGTAGCCATTTTAATATTGAAGATGAGAGAAAATAAGAAGTGTTTTTGGTATATTATGCTTTATTATTTCAAGAAAGGTAAAAACGCAACTGAAACTCAAAAAAAAAAGATTTGTGCAGTATATGGAGAAGGTGCTGTGACTGATCAAATGTGTCAAAAGTGGTTTGTGAAATTTCATGCTGGAGGTCTCTCACTGGATGATGCTCCACAGTTGGGTAGAACAGTTGACGTTGATAGTAATCAAATCAAGATATTAATTTAGAATAATCAACATTATACCATGTGGGAGAGCACTGAGATACTCAAATATCCAAATCAATGAAGTTATTGATGAAGATGAACAATATGTCTTTTACCTTACAGAAAAAAACATATGGACTTTTTGGCCAACTCAATACATGGCCTGCCTTGGCGATATATTGACTAGCAGTGAGATATAGGACAAGGTTCATTGTAAGAGTTAATTGGTGTTATTTTGTTAGCCTTAGTCTGAGTTTAAATGAGGGTGCACCTTGTGGTTTTATAAGCAGAGGTGTAGTTATAGGTCCATGTCTAGGTGGGTGCGACACATCCCATCAGCAGTACAGCTAAACTGCCCATTTCTGCACCATAGATTTCCGCTGGAACAGTATTAACAAATTCCCCCATACAGCTGGCCCACTTTGAAGCAACTATTGTTTCCACACATAGTACTTTACATCAGTCTCATCAAGAGATTCAGTCTGAGACCAGGGGATCTTCCCAAACATTCATTCTGCTCAGATACTAAGGAATCTGGTTAACAGGCAAAGTAGTGAGGACCTTATCCTTTACCACTATCATTAACTTTTTGCCTTCCTCTTTAGCCTCTTTACTAGTCACTCTTCTGCTATCCCCACTGGTAGTTTCAGAAACTCAGAGTACACTTATTGTCCTAGTCATACCAGTTCTCGAGAGAGTACATTTCCCTTGTATACTGGGTTGCATAGTGTCCCGCAAATTCATGTCCATCTGAAACCTGTTAATATGACCTTATTTGGAAATAAAGTCTTTATAGATGTAATCAATTTAGATAAGGTCATGCTGGATTAGGGTGGGCCTTAAATTCAATGTGCCTGGTATCTTTATAAGAAGAGGGAAATTTGGACACAGACACATGGAGACATAGGGAGAGGAGAATGCCATGTGAAGACAAAGAGCGATTGAAGTGATGGGCCTACAAGCCAAGGAACACCAAGGATTGCTGACAACCACCAGAAAGTAGGAAGAGACAAGGAAGAATTCTTCCCTAAAACCTTCAAGGGAGCATGGCCCTGCTGACACCTTGGTTTCAGACTTCCAGCCTCCAAACTGTCAGAGAATAAACATCTGTTGTTTTAAGCCACCTAGTTTGAGGTAATTTGTAACAGCAGCCATATGAAACTAATACAACTTGTTTCTATTTCCTTTCCTTTTGTATAGACTTTGCTTAAATGCCAAGGATTTCTTTTTATTTCTCTTTGAACAAGTGAATATAATTTAGGCAACTGGATTTCCTCAAACATCTTTATCTGTCAAGCAACTGTGACCGCTAAAATATTACCAGTGCATGCTAGCCAAGTGGTGCCTATTTAAAATAGGACTACTTCCAGTCAAGATTGCAATGTAGGCAGACATGGTTTGCCTCTTCGCACAACCACATCAAAACTACACTAAGATTTAGAATAACCATCACTCAAAACCGTCAGAAATCGAGTTGTATGGGAGTCTGACAACTACAGAATTAAAGAAACTATGTCCATCCAGACTGGCAGAAAGGGTACAGACATGGAACAGGCTATTCCCACATCCACGTGTGGTGGATAAAAATTTGAGAGGGATATCTCAGGAACGAGGAGTCCCAGCCCTACTCCAGGCACCCCAGCCCAGGGTCCCAGTGACAGGAGGATAAGTCCCCATGACTTCTGGCTGCAAAACCAGTGGGATTGAGTTGGTGGAAGAAACTTCAGGAGTCCCAAGCAGTTCCTCTTAAAGAACCCACACACAGGCTTACTCAGACTCACTGCCTCTGAGCTCCAGCACCGGGAGCTCAGGGGAGCAACTTGAAAGCACCAGTGGTACACTGGGAGAAACTGAAGCGTCTGGCATCAAGTGAGCAGAGATGATTGTCCCTTTTCTAAACCTTCCCCCAACAAAGCCAGTAAGCTGGTGCCATATCTGACACTCCATCAAAGTGGCTAACACTGTTGGACCTGTCTTGGAGATCCCCAGAGACTCTACCCCACCCAAGCTGCTGTTCCACACAAATGGCTTATCTTGGCTCATCCTTCACAACTTCCTAAATCATATGAAACAAGCAACAGCTGGCCTCAGTGAGCCCCACATGCAGCAGTAGCAGCAGCCAGCCTAGATTCATGGCTTGGCTTCACCTGGGAATCTCCAAGCCCAGCACAAGTAGCAGCCATCTCAGATTGCTTTATAGCTCAGGCAGGGTGGCCCTGGGCAAAACACAGGTGGGGGCTGACCTTGGTGTACACAACCAAGGAAACCCCAGAGCCAATATACCCAGTGAGCAGCTACAGACCATGTCAGAGCACCACCACCCTGTCCCTTCACAGAGGGTGGAGGTTGGTGGTAACTGGTCACAGCCAACCCTTGCAGCTGACTAGCCTGGGTAAATCCCTCCCATTGATCTGCCAACAGCAAGCAAGGTTCAACTACAAGAGGAGGGTGTCCTCAGCCCACATGAAGGGCACACCTTGAGTGCCCAGCTTGGGTGATAGGGGAGGCTGTACCACTGGACCCTATGGAACACTTACTACATTAGGCCATGCTACCAAGAGACAGTGTCATAGCAGCTCTACCTCATTCATAGAAAGAAATACAGGGAGGGTGCCAAAATGAAACATGGTCCAAATGAAAGAACAGACCAAAACTCCAGAAAAAGAGCTAAACAAAATGGAGATAAGCAATCTATCAGATGCAGAGTTCAAAACACTGGTTATGAGGATGCTCAAGGAAATTAGTAAGGACCTCAACAGCATAAAACAGATCCAGTCAGAAATGAAGGATACACTAATTGAAATGAAGAACAATTTACAGGGAAACAACAGTAGAGTGGATGAAGCCAAGAATCAAATCGATGATTTGGAACATAAGAGAGCAAAAAACAACCAATCAGAACAAGGAGAAGAAAAAAGAATCAAAACTATTCAAGAGGTCCAACATTCACATCATAGGGGTGCCAGAAAGAGAAGAGAAAGAGCAAGAAATTGGAAACTATTTGAAAAAATAAAGAAATAAAACTTCTTTAACTTGGTGAAGGAAATAGACATGCAAGTCCAAGAAGCACAGAGAGTCCCTAACAAGATGGATGCAAAAAGGCCCACTCCAAGAAACATCATAATTAAAATGCCAAACGTTAAATATAAAGAGAGGATTTTAAAAGCGTCAAGAGAAAAGCATGTAGTTACCTACAGGAGAGTTCCCAAAAGACTGTCAGCTGATTTATCAAAAGAAACTTTGCAGGCTACAACGGATTGGCAAGACATATTCAATGTCATGAAAAGCAGGGACCTACAGCCAAGATTGCTCTACCCAGCAAAGCTATCATTTAGTATCAAAGGGCCTATAAAGAGCTTCCGAGACAAGAAAAAACTAAAGAAGTTCATCGTCACCAAACCATTATTATATGAAATGTTAAAGGGATTTATTCAAGAAAAAGAAGGTCAAAACTCTAACAATAAAATGGCAAAAAATACATGCCTATCAACAACTGAATCCAAAAAACAAACTAAGCAAACAAGAAGAACAGAGACAGAATCATGGATACAGAGGATGTTTTGATGGATGCCAGATCGGAGGGGCGTGTAGGGCAATGCATGAAGAGCTGAGGGGATTAAGAAGTACAAACAGGTAATTACAGAATAGCCTCAGGGGTTTAAAGTACAGTATAGGAAACTGTACTGTAAGAGTAGCCAAAGAACTTATACGTATGACTCATGGACAAGAACAATTGTGGGGCAATTGCCTGAGGGAGTGGGGAGGAGTGCTGGGTGGAGAGAGGCAAAAGGGGAAAAATCAAGACAATGGTAACAACATAATCAATAAAAATATAATTTAAAAAATAAAAAATAAACTGCATTGCAAAAAGCATAGGACTATTTTTTATAGCACAAAAAGTGCATTTTAAAATTTTTCACTGTTTTAAAACACAGAAACACCTCTTATCCCTTGAGAGAAAGAATTTTTAAAACTCCTGGGGAAATGGCTCACATCAATACTGCTTGCTCTGTTTCTTCATCTTATTAATTTTGATAGTATAGTTTTAATCCATTTTTAATAAATAAATTCACTTTATATTTTACAGTTACATTTCTAGCAATTACATATTTGCATTCTGGGTACTATATTTGGCAGATGGAAGCCAGATATATAGTATTTTATTCCATCTCCTCCTTTCTTCTTTACCCTGTAGTCATCTGCTATCCTACAAAACATTCTCTCTCTTTTTGCCTCATCCCATTATCAAATACTCCAATAATATGCCTTCTACTATCCTAAATTCCTCCATTCACCCTTCTTTTGCTAGTCTCCTGCCCTGATCCAATTTCTCCACTTCTTCTTTCTACTCAGTCTTATTAAAGAAACTCTAAATCAGACTGCCTAGATTCAGTACTAAGTCAGGCTCTTAGGCCTCCATAATGGGACATAACAGATGGCTCTTGAAGTCCAGTGCAGGAAAGGTATAGTCTTTGAGTCTAATGTGGCTCCCTGGCTAGCAAATTGTTTGCCAGCATCCATGCCTCACTTAAAACCCACTGTTTAAGGTTATATGATATGATTGAACATCAATTTGTTCCTTAAGCTTTAGTAGCTTACTGATCTCTCCTTGCTTAGGTCCCAGTTCCTGCCTATTCACTCATCTATTACCTAGTGCCACCCAGCTGCACACAACCTACCCCACCCTATACCATTTTCTCAGTTATTGAACCCTGCCCAACCCTTGTCAGTTGCCTTGACTACTGCCAAGCCCAGTCAGGACTTTGACTTCTCCACAGAGATCTTGAAGAAAACTCCATTTTATTGAGCCACAGGCTGTTTTAAATTCTTCACATCTACTATGACATTTAATACTCACAATAACCTTATATGAATCACCCCTCTCACCTCTAGCCAATGACCGTACCTTCCATTGTACAGGAAAGAATGAGAATATCAACATAAGGTTACCCTATTTCCCTCTTTTCCACCTCAAAATCTGTCTGGATTTTCAACTGTGTCACTTCTTTTACTTCAATTATGAAAACATCAAATGGGCAGAGACAGTGATAGAGGGGCATCTGAGAGATAGACATGGTTGATTCATGGTCTCAAAGAGCACAAAACTTAATGGAATCCATGAGTATCAACAAGAGATGTCTGAAAGGAAGCACCAAAGGCCTGCTAACCAAGTTCAGAAAGCTGTCATCCAAGAAGATGCTGAAATCAAAGACGAAGAAAGAGCACAATAAGGTTTGGTGGTTAAGAACATAGCATTTCTTGTGGGGTGGCTTACTGATTTCTGAGAACACCCTTCTTTTTCACGTGTGGTCAGCCAATATGTACAGGCTTGTACTCTTCAGTCTTGTCAAGGCACTATTCACCTTCTGCTCCCTGCCTTTTCTATCTGCCAAAGTTAATCATTCTGATGGCTTTGATTTTATCCCTGCAACCACCACTTCTATACTCATAGCTCCAGACCCCTCCCTAACAAGTTTCAAAATAGGGACCAAATGTTCCAGTGCCCCACCATAGCCAAGGGCCTCAGCCTGCCTTAGATTTGAGGAAAGCTAATATTTCCCTTCTTTACATCATATCACATCCAATCACTAATTCTTCCTCTACTTTCATCTCCACACTGCTTTGTGTTTCCTCACCCACCAAATTCCCACTTCATCTCTCTCTCTCACACTTTTCCAACTGGCCCTAGGGAAGTCTCATTCAAAGATACACAAACTCTCTTCCATGGAAACTCTCTGATTTTCTGGCTTTAAGTAAAAAACAGTTATCCCCTCAAGGCACCACTTCCCCTGCATCTCTCTCCAGTGAAGACTGCTTATTCATTCATTCTTCACATATCACAAGATCCAGAAAAAATAAGGTTGGCATTCTCCTACCACCTTGTCACTACTTCCAAGCCACAACGCCTTCAACATTTCTTCTTTGAGGTTCATACTATTCATCTCTTCTTCATTGTGATCGTCTAACAACCTACTGTTCTTTCTTTCTCATGTTGCCAGTTGATTCACAGTCTCCCTCTCTAACAAACTGGCCATTATCCCAAGCAACTTCAGTGTTCCTATTAACAAGGATTGATCTTGGACATCTATTGTCCAGGTAGGGGAGTCAAAGAAGGCAACATCTGAACAGCTTCAGTTGACTGAACCTTGTGGTTTCCTAGTGGTTTCTCGACATGAAATGGCTGCATTTGTTTAGGTTTTTAAAAAGATTTTATCTATTTATTTCTAGAAATAGGGGAAGGGGGAGAAATATTAATGTGCGAGAGAAACACTGATTGGCTACCTCTCACACACCCCCAACTGGGAACCTGGCCTGCGCGACCCAGGAATGTGCGCCTACCAGGAATTGAACCAGATACCTTTTGGTCAGTAGGCCGGCACTCGGTCCAGTGAGTCATACCAGCCAGGGCTGAAATGGCTGCACTTGAACAGAAACTCAGCCTTGTGGTATCCAGAGTGGAGAATCCAGAATGATTATAGTTAAGTAGAGTTTCAATAGACTTGAATTGTTTTCAGCAGCAGACTTGGTCTCCAAGTACCAAAGACAGAGAGATTTCTGGGAAAGGATATGTAAACAAGAGTTTCAACAGATTGAGTCTAGGTTTATCTGGCTGGTTGTACTGCATTCACATTAATTCTATTACAAAGAGACTGCCCTCTGAATTAAAGTTTCACAATGTTTATAAGTAAAAATTATCATTTCAACAAATATTTCCTGAGAACCTGCTAAGTGCTAAGTACTATCCCAGGAATTTAGAAAAGAAAAAAAAATCCCTTACCCCATTGCTTAAATCAGTTTATAGCTGTTTAACATAAATCATTTATAATCAAGTTGGAATAATTATACTTCACAGACTTGTTGTGGATTTTATTTATTTATTGTTGTGAATTTTAAATGAGATAATTCATATAAAGCGAATAGCTCAATAAATAGTAAGTAAATGGTAAAGGCATGGGGCTATTATGAACTCTTCTGCACCTCTTAAGGGTGACCACCAGGTGTCAGCCTCCGCTAGCTAAACTCTACTAGGCCAAGGGTGAGCAGGATGTCCATCCTATTTAACATCAGTGGAAGGAGCAAAGGACTTCCATGCAACCATTTGCCCCTGACGCACGGCTGATCAGAGCTCTTTGGGTGCAGAAATTTCCTGGTAGCGATTTTAAGTAAACTTGTGTCCCTGCTGAGTAAGCCCAGTTTGAAGTGTTCCACAGTGTCCTTAGGCAACACAATTTGGAAATGACCAAGATCAGGTGAAGAAGAAACAGGAAAAGGACATTCTAGGCAAAGAACAAAGCAACACCAAATCAGGAACAGGGCAGAGAGAGAATGAAGTAGAAGTAGGAAAGAAGAGACTGAGAGAGAGGAAAAGTTACGTAAAATGTTTCTTAGTCACCTCTCCAGGGCCTCACCCAAAGCTTTGCCAAAGCCCTCGCATTTAAACCACCAGCAACCTGAAACCTCCACCTCCCAGGCTCCTGCCACACGTCAAATCCCTTTTTAATCCTTGTAATCCCTGATTCTCTAGCTGGCTTTCTCCTGGATATATTTCAGAGAAGAGCTTTAGAGTCCCTAGCAAAGAACACATTCTTTCTTAGCCCATGTAATTTCTACTTTGTATTTGAGCTGCTGTATTTTCTAGACTTCCCTGTTCTCCTTATTAGAAACTATATTTCCATTTTTTGAAAGACATCCTTTTCCCTCTTACAATAGCCTCTTTGAATTTGCCAGTTAACCAAGCTGCATATTTTATTTCCCAAGTGTCTAGTATTTTTTATTGTTGGCATACATTTTCTCAGGCTTCCAATACGGTATTTTTAAAATGGTCCACAGGCTTCCTGTGGGTTATTGACTTTTTGAATGTTAGTCTAATTTTTCCTAATGTTTTCTAACATGTGGCATACCCAAACAGGAATAGCCCTTGTTCACATACCATCCTGAAGTATAACTATTGACTTAGTCTGTTCTCTCTGGACAGAAACCTGGCTACAGCTCTTACTCAGGCCCAACCACCAGTTAAGAGCTCTTTCCTTAACACAGAAAGATATCTTTGCTCTGGAATTTCTAAAGAAAATCCAAAGAATTAATTGAGAAAATGGAACCTACACTGCAGAAAGAACAATAAAAATTAAGGCATATTGCAATTAATATATAGGCCAAACTCATGCACCACAACTAATTCCTTCTCTCCCTTAGCAAAGTGGGACAAGGAAAGTGAATCAATTTCTAGGACAACACAAGGATTCTACGAACTAACACATCCAGTTACCTGAAAACTCTGAGCTTGGATTTCCTCCAAATCATGATCAATCCAGGGCATTATCAGATCACTCAAGAGAGGCCTGAGTCCTTCCACTTACCTAAGGCTGCTGCTGCTACTGTTTCTATCCATTGTCAATACAGAAATAGCTTTATTAGGGAAACAGTCCTGCTATGATGACAGACATTGCGTGTAACCACATAGGCAAAGGTAAATGTTTTATTCATTTATCTTTAGAGAGAGGAGAAGTGGGAGATAAAGAGAGGGAGAGATCGGTCCCATACGTGACTCAACTGGAGACCTAACCCACAACCCAGTCATGTTCCTGGACTGGGAATCAAACCGGCAACCTTTCAGTTGGCAGGCAAACACTCAGTCCACTGAGCCACCCCAGCCAGGGCTGAACTATCTGAGTTTTGTGGGAATACCTTACAGTCTTCCTGGAACATGAAGTAGGAAGCTACAATATTGTGGAAGCTACAATGATGCCAACTCCCACTTGCCTCCCTGCCTCCCCTGGGAAGCTGTCATGAAACAGCTTCTCATCACCTCCCCAGTTCTGATGAGGTATGGAGCTTTCTGTTCCGCTCCTTCAGAATAGAGCTCCAGAACATAAAACACTGTAGTAGTAGCCTAGAATGAGCTCCTTGGCAACACTGAAACACTGCTGTTTCTGTGTTGTCCTTTTTTACTGTGTGAGACAAGGGTCACCGGGAGCTAGCACCTTAGACTTATTTTACTTTTTGCGTTCTACTTAAGTAAGAAAATGTCTAAATCTGGAAGTGACTCACTATATCTTTACTGACAAGATCAGTCTGCCCTAGACTTTGGCATTGAGTTTGACAAGCCTTGAGCCACTCCACACAATCAAGGTGTGATTGCATCCAAAGCATGATGGGCTGAGGCTACAGCTGATGCCATTGACAAGGTCTGAGTCCTTTTACCCACTAAAGGTTGTTGCTGTTTCTAACAGTGAGAGGTCTATAAACTAATTTGTTCCCCTTCTGTATACTTCACCTAAAACTGCCTCTGAGACACAATAACATATTCAGCATTTTTTTCAATTTTTAAATTGAGTTATAATTTACATAAAATTACATGTAGCTTTTAGGTGTACTACTTGAAGAGTTTTCAACTAATATTCTAGGTCTGGCAGAAGTAATGCCTGCTTTGGTGTGGTTGGTAGGGTAATCATATGGGTGTAATAATTTATAGTTTTAATTTGAATATTTCACCTAAAGTGTCATATGGTGTGCTTGAGTGTGATATTGTTGTGTTACAGAATTACATGCCTATGATTTTGTAATAAAACAGGGGCGTTATTTGTGCTGCACCTTGAATATAATCACATAACCACCACCCCGATGTAGCTATAAAACATTTTGATCTGCTCAAAGAGTTCCCACTTAAGTCCTAGCCAGTATGGCTCAGGTGGTTGGAGCGTGATCCTGTGGCCAAAAGTTTGCAGGTTCGACTCCAGGTCAGGGCATGTGCCTGGGTTGTGGATTCGGACACTGGTCCAGGCATGTACCATTCTCAGTCCAGGCAAGTATGGGAGACAGCCACTCAGTTATTCTCTTTTGCATTGATGTTACTCCTTCTTCCTTCCTCTCTCTCTAAAAGCAATGAAAAAATGTCCTCCAGTGAGGATAAAAAAATAAGAAAAAAGTTGCCACTTAAACTTGCAACTAGTAGATAAATAAGTCCTGAAGATCTAATCCACAGCATAGTGATTACAATCAACAATATTGCATTATAAGCTTTAAAATTGCTATGAAACTAGATCTTAATTGTTCTTGCAACAAAAAAGAATTATGTGATGTGATAGAGGTGTTAGCTGATGCTACAGTGGTTATCATATTACAATATATAAATGTATCCCATCAACACATGGTACATCTTAAACTCACGCAATGTTGTATGACAACTATTTCTCAATTTGAAAAAATGTTCCACTTGCCCCTTTCCAGTCAATGACCACCACTTTCTCCCAAGGGGCAACTAGCGTTCTGATTTTCATTTATAAATAGTTCACATAATGTATGAATTCTTGTGTATAGCTCCTTTCGCTCAACTTTATGTTTCTGAGATTCTCGCAAGTTGTTGCATATCAGTGGTTTCTTCTTTTTTATTACCAAGAAGTATTCCATTGGGTGGATGTACCACAGTTTGTTTATCAATTTACTTGATGGTGAACTGTTGTTTCCAATTTTGTGCTATTAATAAAATTTCTATGAATGTGTACATACAATTCAACATTGTTTTGAGTCCTGAAGAAATGACTGTTTGCAAGCATCTTTTTTCTTTTTATTATCAAACATTTCAAACATACAAATATAGATAACAATAAAAAGAATGCCTGTGTAATTCTCCATTCATTTTTCCCTTTAGACAGACTTTATTTTTTAGAGAAGTTTTAGATTCACAGCAAAATTGAACAGAAAGTACAGAGTTTCTATATGCTCCCTTGACCCCCATTGATGCACAGCCTCCCCCAACTATCAACATCCTCCACCAGTGTGGTACATTGTTATAATTGATGAACGTACACTGACACGTTGTTGTCACCCAAAGTCCATAATCTCTATTAGCATTCACTCTTGGTATCATGCATTCTATAGGATTGGTCAAATGTTTAATGACATGCATCCACCATTAAAGTATAGAGAATAGTTTTGCTGCCCTAAAAATCTTTTTTTCTCTGCTGTTGTAGGAGGCCATTAAGAAGACAATACTGTCAGTTAATCAGAGAACTGGACCTGAGGAAAGAAAGGCTCTTCACCCTTTCCCTTATCCTTGGAATGTGTATCCTGCCCACCATTCCCACAGTGAGAGCTGTTTTCAAAGACGCAGCCTTGCCAGAGAGCAATGTGTTGTTGAGACCATCTGGACACTATACCTGACTGAGCCCAGTTAAACCCCCTATATAAACTTTTAAGATTCTGGCAGGTGGGTGCAAAGATCTACTCATCTTGAAGGCACCCAAGGCAAACCTCATTAAGTTCCTTTGCTTATTAAGCCTGCCACCTACCAATCTGGAGTGGTTTGCCTTTTTCTTTGGTCTCTCTTTTCCCTTCATGCACAGGGGCCAGTTTGAGAACCAACATCTGCCTATTTATCTTTCTCTCCTCACCAAGCCATGGCAACCCCTGAACTTTTTATTGTCTCCAGAGTTTTGCCTTTTCCAGAATGTCATACAGTCAGAAACACAGTATGTTGCATTTTCAGGTTGGCTTCTTTTGCTTAACTATATGCTTTTAAGATTCATCCATACTGTTGCATAGATTGACAGTATATTCCTTTTTAGTAAAAATGATACTCTGTTGTAGGAATGTACCACACAATGTGTTTATCTATTCACATATTGAAGGATATCTTGGCTGTTTCTACTTTTTGGCTATCATTTGTCAAAACTCATAGAATCTTACAGTACAAAGAGTAAACCTTAATATATACAAATTAGGGAAAAATCATTTAGAATATCAAGGGAATCCCAGGATGGAATAAAGACTGTTTCAAAAGAACCTAACTGTATTACAAATGTATGATATAATCTCACTAAATAAGGTAGGGGGAAAAGTGCTAAATTAAGTACCTTCGGAAATTAGTAAAGTCTATAAAACTAAAGGCAAAATAAGCTGTACATAAATACTGAACTCAGCTTGTCAAAGTTGTTTCCCATGTGGACGTGGGTTAACAATTCTGAAACTGCTGAACATCTATATTGGGATTGAACAATAAATAAATGGATAGGGGATGCTAGAAGACATGTTTCTCATGGTTGGACTAGGAGGTTACAGATAAACAAGAGGAAGAGGATAGAATGATCCATATGACGATAGATTAGAGCTGATGACATCACTATGAACTCATTTTTAGCTTAATGTAGATATTGATAGTTACATATAGAAATATTTATTAAAATGTGCATATTCAGGGTAAGTATACATACATTCTAGATGGAGTTTTAAATACCACTAAAGGGCATTATTATAATAATTGGAGAAATTTGAATACCGATTGTAAATTAGATAATAACATTTTAATAAATGTTAAAATATCTTGAGTGTTGTCATTGTATTGTTGTTATGCAGAAGAATGTCTTTGCTTTAGAAAATACATGCTGAAATATTTAGAGATTACATGTAATTTGTTCTCAAATTATTAAGAAAAAATGCATATTTATACATAGATAAAGCAAATGTGGAAATATGCTAACAATTGATAAATGGTATGAGTATATTTGTATTATTCTTGTAACTTAACATACTAAGTGTTTCAATATAAAAGATTACCTGGGAGAACATTCTTGCACATATCTTTTTGGGCTCATGACATTCTAGGTTATATACATAGAAAAAGAATTTCTGAGCCATAAACTATGAGCATCTCCAGCTTTACTAGATATTGCTAAATTACTCTCCAAAGTGGTTGTACCAGCTTATACTTCTACTACATTTCACCACATCTTCACACAACACTCAATTATCATTTATACCAATCTGATGGGTGTAAGATAGTACCTCATGATGATTTTTCTCATTTTATTATGAAAATTAAACATATAATAAATATTTTAAAATTATGCAGTGAATTCAGGTGGTGGTTACATGAGCATTTTGTCCTATTTGCTTTACCACCTATCTATCCTTCCCTCTATCTATAACTCAAAATTAATCATATTTTGTAATATATTACAAGGTAAGTTGAAAACATCAGTACTGTATACTTTACTCCTAAACACTTCAGCATGTATATCATTAACTAGAGTTCAACTTTTGCTCGCAGACTTTTAAGGTAAAATTTATACACTGTGTTATACCCAAACCATAAGTAATATATTCAATGAGTTCTAAGAAATAGATATACGAGGTCTGTCCAGAAAGTATCTTTCCATGTAATATGAAAAAGGGAGACATTTATTGAAGAAGATACAAGAAACATTGTACATAGGGCAATGACACCTCAGTCCCCTTCAAAGTAGGCACCTTGGGACCTCACACATTTCTCCCAATTGCCATTGGCTACCCCGTTGTATTTTTCTGAATCTCCTAAATGGTCTGAAATCTCTTCCCTTTCAAAGGTAATTTTAATTTTGGGAAGAGCCAGAAGTTTCAGGATGACAAATATGGGCTGTAGGGGGGCTGAGTCACCTGGGTAATTTGACGTTTCGCAAAAAAACTCAGCACGAGATGTGATGCATAAATGGGTTCATTGTCATGATGAAGCTGCCAATCAGCAGTTGCTCATAGCTGCAGCCTTCTGAATCATCTGAATAGTTTCTGTGGAAGAATGTTCAAGCTTAATGCAAAATTTGATGCAGATTCATTGCTCTACTCGCTCAGTCACTTTGAATGCAACAGCCACACAGTACACATGCTCACTCAACAGCGTCTACCACCCCCATTGACTACTACTGCGAAGTTGTCATTATTCATGCATGTACATTCCAGTCTACTCTCCTTGGCTGCCAGATTACATCAATGTCATGCAAATTGTTATATTAACAATGGCTGGCATTTCCCAGACAGACCTCATACACTTGTGTAACCCAAACTTCAGTGAAAACATAGAATATTACAGTCCCAATAGATAGTTTCCTAATTCCCCTTCAAATCAATCCCTTGTCTCACTCCCACCAGGTAACCACTATTCTGTATTTGTTTTTCTATGATAGATTAGTTTTCTCTGTTTTAGATATAATATACCTTTTGTGGAAAATTTCTTTCAATCAGCATAATCGTTTAAGTTTTATCCAGATTGTTGCATTTATCACTAGCCTGTTTCTCTTTATTGCTGAGTAGAATGATATTATATGGATATTTAAAAATTTTGTTTATCCATTATTCTAGTGATGGACACTTGATCTCTTTTCAGTTTTTGGTTATTTTGAATAAGGCTGCCATTGTAGAATACGAATAATAACTTCTGGCCAAGATGGAGGTATAGGCAGATATTCTTTGCTTCCTCTCACAACCAAAAGAAAGACAACAACCATTTAAAAACAAAAAAAACAACAAGAACTGCCAGAAAATTGAACTGTATGGAAATCCAACAGCAAAGAAGTTAAAGAAGAAACAGTCATCCAGACTGGTAGGAGGGGCGGACACAGGAAGTAGGGGTGGAGATGGGAACCTGGGGCAGAGACAGGGAGACGAGGATGCATGGCAAGGTGGTAGCTGGAGGACTGGGCTGGTGAGGCACCAGCTGACCAACCAGGCAGCTCCACATTCACTTGGTGATAAACCAGGAGGAAAAACTGGAGAGTGAGACAGACTGCACAACCCAGGGTTCCAGTGCCTGGAAAATAAAGCCTCAAAACCCCTGGCTGTAAAACCCTGTGGGGATTGGGGTAGCAGAAGAAACTACTGGTCTCACAGGAGAGCTTGTTGGAGGGGCCCAGAGGGTCCTACAATGTACACAAGCCCACCCACTCAGGAATCAGCACCAGGAAGAGTGCAATACACATGTGCAAAGAGGGAGAAGTGACTGAAAGTGGGGAGAGAGCCAAGCAGGTGGTATTGTTCCCTCTCGGACTCCTCCCAGACATACAGCACTACAATGCACCAAAATGGGTTGTGCAGCCCTGGTGAATACCAAAGGCTCTGCCCCTTACAATGTAACAGTTGTGCCAAGACAAAGAAATATGGCCCAAATGAAGGAAAAAATCAAAATTCTAGTAGAAGAACTAAGTGACGAAGAGATAGCCAACTATCAGATGCAGAGTTCAAAACACTGGTAATCAGGATGCTCAGAGGAATGATTGAGTATCACCACAAAATAAAGGAAGAAGTGAAGGTTATACATAGTGAAATAAAGAAAAATATAAAGGGAACCAACAGTGTAACTAAGGAAACTGAGACTCAAATCAATGATTTTGAACAAAAGAAGAAATAAACATTCAACTGGAACAGAATGAAGAGACAAGAATTCAAAAACATGGGGAGAGACTTAGGAACATCTGGGACAACTTTAAACATTCTAACATGAAAATCATAGGAGTGCCAGAAGGAGAAAAGAAAAAGCAAGAAATTGAAAACTTATTTGAAAATCTAATGAAAGAAAACTTCCACAATCTGGCAAAGGAAATAGACATACAAGTCCAGGAAGTTCAGAAAATCCCAAACAAATTGAACCCAAAAAGGAACACACCAAGACATATCATAGTTAAATTGCCAAAGATTAAAGATAAGGACAGAATCCTAAAAGCAGCAAGAGAAAAGAAGAGAGTTACCTACAAAGGAGCTCCCATAAGACTATCAGCTGATTTCTCAAAAAAAAAACCTTGCAGACAAGAAGTGGCTAGGAAGAAGTATTCAAAGTCATGAAAGGCGAGGACCTACATCCAAGATTACTCTATCCAGCAAAGCTATCATTTAGAATGGAAGGGCAGAGAAAGCGCTTCCCAGAAAAGGTAAAGTTAAAGGAGTTCATCATCAAGCCCTTATTATATGAAATGTTAAAGGAACTTATCTAAGAAAAAGAGAATATCAAAACTATGAACAGTAAAATGACAACAAACACACAACTATCAACAATTGAACCTAAAAAACAAAAACAAACTAAGCAAACAGCTAGAACAGGAACAGGAGCAAAGAAATGGAGATCACATGGAAGGTTATCAGCGGGGAGGGGGAAGGGAGAGAATGGGGGGGAAAGCACAGAGAATGAGAATAGGAAATGGAGAAGCCAAAGAACTTAAATGAACAGCCCATGGACATGAACTACGGTGGGCGGGGGGGGAATGCTGAAGGGAATGGGAGTACCAGGAGAGGAGGATAAAGGGGACAAAAAAATGGGACAACTGTAATAGCATGATCAATAAAATATACCTTAAAAACATGAATAATAAGAAGGTAATAAATACATATCTATCAACAATTACTTTAAATGAAAATGGATTAAATACTCAATAAAAGAAAAAGACTGCTGTTGTAATGAGGTATAGAGCGTGGGTCCCCTGATAATAGGAGAACACCCCCACAATCCTGCCTTAAGGCAGGAAAGAGGCAGAGAACAGTGGAAAGCATGGCATTTATGGCACGTTGCATTACAAAGTCAGATTAACAGCACATCCCTTCCTGAAGGGAGATCTGCAGAAGCTGAAAAATTCTGTACGTGACTGTGAGAATGTGCACTGGCAGGATGGCTCAGCAGAAAAACTCATGACATAGCCAAAAGGAAGTTGATGCAATGCCTGAGAGTGCTGCAGGGCAGATGCCCACCCCGGATGCCTGTGCATGGCTGGGAACTCTTGCCCTAACTAAAGATGGCAGCCAAAAGAGGGTCAAAGACACTGGTAAAGCTGACAAGAATGGCAGACACTAATGCACCGTAGGAAGAGCCAGGTGTTAGGTCACAAAGGAAGTTCTGAGCGAAGCATTTAAAATTAGGGTGGGCTAAGTAACAGTGGTCTGTCACAAGGTCTGGAGGTTTGCCTGGAGGTCTGCCTGGAGGTCTGTCTGTGGGTCTGCCTGGAGAAGACAGCCACAGAGCTGGTGGAGCTGTGGGGACCTGCCTGGCCAAGCACGCAGACACATCAGAGATGCCTGGAGCTGAACTGTGACTGGGAATGCTGAGCTTCAGACTTCTGCTTTTCTGAAAGATGGTACCTCTGAGTGGCATGTTTTGAAACTGGTCTGGCAAGGCAGAAAGACACAGGGCTATTTGTTTTAGGGCGTTTTTAAAAGGAGCAAGACTCAACAGCAAAAACCTGCCATTATTCTAAATCTGTATAACCTTTAAATAAACAACCCCTTTCCTTTTTCACCAGACTCTTGCCTTGGGAGTCATGCTTCTTAGCAGTGGGCAATCAAATCCCACAGCTGTTCTGGAACAGCATTGGCTGGTTCTATAACACCATGAACAGTCTTATAAGTCTTTTTGTGGACATATGCTTTCATCTCTCTTAGGTTCTTTTTTTTTTTTAAGATTTTATTTATTTTTAGAGAGAGGGGAAGGGAGAAAGAGAGGGGAAGAAACATCAAAGTATGGTTTCTTCTTGCATGCCCCCAACTGGGGACCTGGCCAGCAACCCAGGCACATGCCCTGACTGGAAATTGAACAAACAACCCTTTTTTTCGCAGTCTGGCGCTCAATCCACTGAGCCACACCAGCCAGGGCTCTCTTGGGTTCTTATTGTTTTAATCTGCATGTCTCTGATTACTAGTGAAATTGAACATATTTTCATATTAACCACATTTCATTTTATATATTGTATACTTGTATCTTTTGTTCATTTTCTGTTGAGCTGTTTGTCTTTAATCCTTTTTTGAACAAGAAACTCTATACAGATGCTAATCATGTATCTCTTACATGTTGTAAATATTTACGGTATCTATTCTTATTCAGAAGTTTACATTTAATATAGTTAAATTTACTAATTTTTCCTTTGTGGTTTGTACTTTATACCTCTTGTCTAGGACAGTGATCTTCAGTCTAGGGCACACACATTTCCTAAGGGTATATGAAGACTTTTGAAGGTGTTAAGACTATGGATGTCTTTGAAGGAATCGATTTCCAGATTCTCAATTTCATATCTATTCTTCCCTAAAACTGAAATTTTTCAAAATGCTTGTGTGGTGGCTTCATTCTGGATCTCTTTTTCCACCTTTCCTCTCACACTTACCTGCATGCTTTCGCCCCAACCTCAATCTTAGTAATGTCTTTTTTCTTTTTTCTTTTTTTGGGGGCCCAAGTATAAAACCTCTGGTGACCAAAACAAAGAGGCAAATCAAAATATCAGTGTTAAAAGCGTACATACTGTATCTGTATGAAATGATAGAATGGAGAATCTGAATTTACAGTGGAAAAAAATCCTAACAGTAGTTGCTTCTCGGGTGGGAATGAAGATTGACTACCTCAAGAAAATAAAAGCAAATAATATGCATGTTGAAATACTTAGGAGTAAAGTGTCTGAAACTTCCTTTGAAATGCATAAAAATATAAAATGGATTAATGGATGGATAAGGAAATGGGTAGATGGAAAGACAAGTAATAAAGCATAGCAAAATGTTAATGGCAGAATCCAGGTACCAAGGATATGGACATTTGTGTACAATTCTTTCAACTTCTCCATTTGTTTAATTTTTTAAAAAATAACATGTTGAGGAGGAAGACAAAAAAATACTAATGTTGAGGAAGCCTCCACTAATCTACTAATGTCTCTTGTTCTGCTCCTGAGAGATGGGTCCATAAGAACAAAGCAATGAGAGCTTTGGTAAGAAATACTGAAGGGGCAGTGCCTGATTTCATGTAGGCAATAAATTCATGGCAAGACTCTCTGACTCACCTACCTTAGAATTAGAATTCAGAAATGAGATACTTGTTACAAGGAATGCATTAACACATTTTCTTTAAATTAAAAAACA
Source organism: Pteronotus mesoamericanus (assembly GCF_021234165.1). Lineage (NCBI taxonomy): Eukaryota > Metazoa > Chordata > Mammalia > Chiroptera > Mormoopidae > Pteronotus > Pteronotus mesoamericanus. The sequence continues at coordinate 3,511,407 of NW_026555150.1, forward strand.
AAGTCAGACTTTTTAAAAAAGTAGGATTGACTCTACCAATTACATTATATGGTGGCCATTTTCCATAACTTGAATGAACCTAAATCAACAGCTCCAAAATGTTTTGATGAAAATATATTTAGAGAACAAGATAAAATAGAAGCATTTGATTTAAAATACTTACCGTGTTGGCAAAAATTCATTCAAATTAACAATATTTTTATTTTCCCAACCCTTTCTGAGTATATCAAATTCAATAAGATACCCCTAGGTGAAAACGTAAGCTCGTATAGTTACTAGTTATCTAAATTGACTTTTTGGTATAGTTCCTAGAAATTGAAAAAGCGAATGACTCTAGTGCATAAAAAATCCTTTGGCAAGTCAGGTGGTTTCTATTTTTTTCCTTTCAACAAATTTGAAGGAAAATCGAATCAGGTAATGTGACAATAGATCATAAAAAGACATTTCTGATAGATCACTGTGTGGTTTTTGGCAAACAGCTCAGAGTTAAATAATTAAATTACATTCTATTAGAATGCTATTTATATTTTCATATTCTTTTTTCAATTTTTAAACTGTGTTTATTGATTTTAGAGAGAGAGGAAGGAACAAAGAGAGACATTGAAGTGAAAGGTTACCTCCCATATACACCCTAGCCTGGGATAAAACCTGCAACTTAGGCATGGTCTCTGATTGGGAATCGAACCCCCAACCTTTTGGTGTATGGGATGATGTTCCAACCAACTGAGCCACACTTGCTAGGGCATATTCTAATATTCTTATATGTTTGAAGAAGTTTCCCCATGTGTAGATGTATAAAAATAAAAACAGAAATAAAATTGATACTGAACTCTTATTCTAGTAACAAGTAGTATCAATCCATACATATATGAGAGGGAACAATAATGCAACTCATTCAAGATTGCATTTCTAATTAAATTTGACTTTTTATGTTTTCCATTCATTTATCAAAAGGTATAAGATATTTATGTTTTGTGCAATTTTATACCAATAATGATGATTACAATAACTCAATCCAGAAAAAAATTTAATAGCTAAAAACTTATGTTTTTTTAATTAATTTTATTGCATTTTTTCCATTACCATTTAGTCCCCTTATACCTCCTCCCTCCTCCCACAATCACCACACTGTTGTCCATGTCCATGAGTTCTTTTTCCTTTTTTGCTCCATCACTCCACCCCTTATTTTTCCTTCCCCAATAGCTGTCATCCTGCATTCTATCGATGAGTCTGTCTCTATTTTGCTTGTTAGTTCAGGGTTTTTTTTATTAGATTCCACATATGAGTGAAATCATATGGTATTTGTCTTTCTCTGACTGCCTTATTTGACTTAGCATAATGTTCTCCAGCTCCATCCATACTATTGCAAAGTGCAGTAGTTCTTTTTTTCTTTCTGCTGCGTAATATTCCATTGTGTAAATGTACCATCGTTTTTTGATCCACTCATCTACTGATGGGCATTTAGGTTGCTTCCAACACTTGGCTATTGTCAACTGTGCTGCTATGAACATTGGGGTGCATAGGTTCTTTTGATTTGGCGTTTTGGTATTCTTAGGGTATAGTCCAAGCAGGGGAATCACTGGATCAAAAGGCAGTTTCATTTTCAGCTTTGTGAGGAAATTGCACCCTGCTTTCCACAGTGGCTGCACCAGTCTGCATTCCCACCAGCAGTGTACTAGGGTTCCCTTTTCTCCACAGCCTCGCCAGCACCTGTTGTTTGTGGATCTGTTTATGATGGTCATTCTGACCGGTGTCAGGTGGTACCTCATGGTGGTTTTGATCTGCATTTCTCTGATGATTAGTGATGCCAAGCATCCTTTCAAATGTCTCTGGGCCCTCTGTATTTCTTCCTTGGAAAAGCATCTGCCCAGGTCCTTTGCCCATTTTTTGATTGGGTCGTTTGTCTGCTTGGAGTGGAGTCGAGTGAGTTCTTTATATATCTTGGAGATCAAACCTCTATCTGATGTGTCATTAGAAAATATATTTTCCCATAGGGTTGGCTCCCTTTTCATTTTGCTGATGTTTTCTTTTGCCGTGCAGAAGCTTCTTATTTTGATGAGGTCCCACTTGTTTATTCTTTCTAATAGCTAAAAACTTATTTTTACAGGGTGATCAATAAGACATTTAGGCATAAAATTACATCACATTAAGATATGATTTTATGGGGAAGTGAAATGGAAAAAATTAATTAAAGGCAAATATATATACATTTTCTGGTTGTTAAAGAAAAGCTTATTCTTTTAATTTTCAAAAGGACGGTGGGTATCAAATTACTATGTATTTCTATTTCATTTAAAATAATTATGGAAAATAACAAAAAAGATGTGTTTGAGTTTTCTACTAATATTTACAATAGATTGAAAATTACAGCCTTTCTAATCATTTTAACTTATAATGTAAACATTCTTATGTCACATTAAACATGTAAAAGAAGATTTATAATTTTTCAAAAAAAAATTTAGGGATATCAGAGCAAAAAGTATGAAAACCATTACAAATCTTTTTCTATTCCATAATGAAATTATATTCCACTAAACTGTCTTTAAAAATTGTTAAGTTTTGCCTTTTACATTTATACCTCGAATCAACCTGGAATTGAATTTTAAAGGATATCAAGTGGAGAAATATCTCCCCCCAACGATCAAACATAGTGCAGATAGACACAGCGGCATTTCTTGACTAACCCATTCATTCTTTCCTCACTAATTTGTATTGCTACCTTGGTCATATATCAATTTTCCATATAGAAACATGTGGGTCTATTTCAGTCATTACTTTCTGTTTCATTGGCCTCTTTGCCTATGTGTGAACCACATCACGTTGTCTAAATCACAATAGCTTTCATAATACATCTTGATATCTAGAAGGATAAGTCTCCCTGCCCTGTGCCTCTTCCTCGAAATAGTCTGCTATACCTGACTATTTGTTCTTCCGTAGGAATTTTAGAATTATTTGTCAAATTCCATTAAAAAACCTCTGTTGCGAGTCCCTGGAGGAGAGACCAGTGACAGGATTAACCGGAGAGTCCTGGAGCTGACTTCCTCCCATTTCCGTAGTCCCCACTTGGCGAGGGCAAGCAACACACCCAAAGAGCAAAAAGCAGGGAAAGCACACAATAGAAGACCCTAAACTGACCAGTGCCGCCTGCAAGGGGGGCCAGACAAGTAGGCGAGGTCGCGAATAAGCCCCCTCGTCTGGGGCAAGCACGCGCAAGCCCAGGTGGGTGGGAGATCCTGCCACACTGGGGAGCGCGCTCAAGGAGCCAGCGTGAGACTGCAGAGCGATCCAAAGAAATAGTCCATCCCTGACCAAAGGGGTCACAGAGCTGCCCCAAGCAGGAGTCAGACACAGACAGTAGACTCCTGGAAAGCTCAAACAAATGACCCAAGGTCATATAGGGTCAACAACTGACATCATCAGAGGCAGGCCCAGAAAGAAAAGTAAAGGGAAAAATAAATAAAAAATAAATAAAAAGACCCACCTACTACCATAGAAGTTTAATCCACAAAGTCAGGAAATCCAGACAGCCCAATTGAAGCAGAAGCAAAAATAAATAAATAAATAAATAAATAAATTACTTAACAGACTCTCACAAAAATGGGAAGAAAAAGAAGTTGCCCCTAAATGAGTGAAAAAGGGGACGCCCCACAGGGAGAGCTAAATGAAATAGAGGCAAGGGAACTATCAGATATGGAATTCAAAACAATGGTTCTAAGGAAGCTCAATGAGCTCAGCCAGCTCAAAGAGAACTATGAGAAACTGCAGAGAAACTATCAGGATCTTACAGCAAACTATATCACCCTGGAAAAGGACATAGAAACTATCAAGAAGACACAAGAGGATATGAAGAATACCATTTCTGAATTGAAGAACACAGTAGAAGGAATCCAAAGCAGGCTGGATGAAGCTGAGGATCGAATCAGTGAGATGGAGGACAAGGTAGAAAAAAGCTCCCAGAAAGAACAAGAAATGGAAAAAAGACTAAAAAAGAATGAAGAGGCATTTAGGGAAATGCAGGACAACCTGAAACGCAATAATATCCGTATAATAGGGATACCAGAAGGAGAAGAAGAGGAGCAAGGGATAGAGAACCTCATCGAAAAAGTAATGATGGAAAATTTCCCTAATTTGAGGAGAGAAAGGCTCTCATGGATCCAGGAGGCACAGAGGACCCCACTCAAGAGGTACTCAAAGAGGTCCACTCCAAGGCACATCATCATTAAAATGGCAACTATCAAAGACAAAGAGAGAATCCTCAAGGCAGCAAGGGAGAAGGAGAAAGTAGCATACAAGGGGGCCCCGTTACGGCTAGGAGCTGACTTCTCAACAGAAACACTACCAGCCAGAAGGGAATGGCAACAAATATTCCAAGTTATGAAAAGCAAGGGCCTACAGCCAACGCTGCTCTACCCAGCAAGGCTCTCAATCAAAATAGAAGGGGAAATAAGGAGTTTCCCAGAGAATAGTAGGCTAAAAGAATACATCTCTACCAAACCAGCACTCCAAGATATGCTAAGGGGACTGGTTTAAGCAGATGAAGGAAAAGAATGAGACAGAGAGGAACACAGGTACAAAGAGAAAAGATGAGTAAGTTTCTATCAGTAATATCTCTCAATGTGAATGGATTAAATGCCCCAATCAAAACACACAGGGTAGCTGAATGGATAAGAAAACATGACCCACACATATGCTGCCTACAAGAGACCCACCTCAGAACAGGAGACCTACACAGATTGAAAGTAAAGGGATGGAAAAAAATATTCCAAGCAAATGGGCAAGAGAAAAAGGCCGGGGTTGCCATACTTGTATCAGACAAAGTAGATTTCAAAACAAAGGCCATAAAAAGAGACCCAGAGGGGCATTTTATAATACTTAAAGGAAGAATCTATCAAGAAGACATCAACATTGTAAACTTATATGCTCCCAATATAGGAGCCCCCAAGTTTATAAGGAAATTGTTGGATGACTTCAAAAAAGATATAGACAGCAACACACTGATAGTAGGGAATTTCAACACCCCACTGTCAAAAATGGACAGATCTTCCAAACAAAACATTAATAAACATATTGTGGCACTAAATGACACACTGAATCAAAGAGGCTTAACTGACATATATAGAACCTTACATCCCAAAGAAGAAAAATACACATTCTTTTCAAATGCTCATGGCAGTTTTTCAAAGATAGACCACATGATAGGACACAAAGCAAGCCTCAGCAAATTCAGGAAAATCGAAATAATACCAAACTTTTTCTCGGACCACCAGGGCTTGAAACTGGAAATCAACATCAAAGAGAAACTTCAAAAACTTGCAAACTCATGGAGACTGAACTGTAGACTATTAAAAAATGAATGGGTTAATAATGAGATAAGAGAAGAAATCAAAAAATTTCTGGAAACACATGAAAATGAACAGACAACAGTCCAAAACCCATGGGACACAGCAAAGGCAGTCCTAAGAGGGAAGTTCACAGCAATGCAGGCTTACCTAAAAAAGATAGAAACATTTCAAATAAAAGACCTAACACTACAACTTCAAGAATTGGAGAAACAACAACAAATAAATCCCAGAGCCAGTAGAAGGAAGAAAATAGTCAAGATTAGAGCAGAACTGAATGACATAGAGAAGAAAAGAACAATTCAGAGGATCAACCAATCCAGAAGCTGGTTCTTTGAAAAGACAAATAAAATTGACAAGCCTTTAAACAGACTCATCAAGAAAAAAAGGGAGAGGACCCAAATTAATAATATCAGAAATGAAAGAGGAGAAATAACAACTGATAACACAGAAATACAAAGGATTGTCAGAAACTACTATATGCCAAGAAATTTGAAAATCTTGATGAAATGGACAAATTTTTAGAAAAGTATAATCTTCCAACACTGAAGGAGGAAGAATGCTTGAACAGACCAATAACAGCTGGGGAAATTGAAGCAGTCATCAAGAATCTCCCAGCACACAAAAGCCCAGGGCCGGACGGTTTCCCAGGAGAATTTTACAAAACATTTAAGGAAGAGCTAACCCCTAGCCTTCTCAGACTATTCCAAAAAATCCAAGAGGAGGGAAGACTCCCACACTCTTTCTATGAGGCCAGCATCACCCTGATCCCAGAACCAGATAAAGACCCTACCAAGAAAAAAAACTACAGGCCAATTTCGCTGATGAACATAGATGCTAAAATCCTCAACAAAATATTGGCAAACCACATCCAGCAATACATTAAAAAGATTATCCACCACGATCAAGTGGAATTCATCCCAGGGATGCAAGGATGGTTCAATATACGCAAATCAGTAAACGTGATACATCACATAACTAAAAGAAAAGACAAAAACCACATGATCATCTCGATAGATGCAGAAAAAGCATTCGATAAGATACAGCACCCATTTATGATCAAAACACTCAGCAAAATGGGAATAAAAGGGGCATTCCTCCACGTAATAAAGGCCATATATGAAAAACCGACAGCCAATATCATACTCAATGGGCAAAAACTGAAAGCTTTCCCACTAAGATCGGGAACACGCCAAGGATGTCCGCTCTCACCGCTTCTTTTCAACATCATGTTGGAAGTCCTAGCCACAGCAGTCAGACAAGAGAAAGAGATAAAAGGCATCCAAATAGGAAAGGAGGAAGTAAAGCTATCATTGTTTGCAGATGACATGATAGTGTACATAGAGAAGCCTGTAGACTCTACCAAAAAACTTGTCAACCTATTAAGTGAATTTGGCAAAACAGCAGGATACAAAGTCAACATTCAGAAATCAAAGGCATTTTTGTACACCAGCAATGCAATAGAAGAAGAAGAAATCAGGAAAAAAATACCATTCGATATAGCAAGAAGAAAAATAAAGTACCTAGGAATAAATTTAACCAAGGAGGTAAAAGACCTGTGTGCAGAAAACTATACAACACTGAAGAAAGAAATTAAGGAAGACCCAAATAAATGGAAGCATATACCATGCTCATGGATTGGAAGAATTAAGATCATCAAAATGTCCATACTACCCAAAGCAATTTATAGATTCAACGCAATCCCTATTAAGATACCAATGACGTATTTCACAGAAATAGAACAGACATTTCAAAAATTTATATGGAACCATAAACGACCCCGAATAGCCGTAGCAATTTGGAGAAAGAAAAACAAAGTAGGAGGGATCAAAATACCGGACATCAAACTGTACTACAAAGCCACTATACTCAAAACAATCTGGTACTGGCACAAGAACAGATCCATAGACCAGTGGAAGAGAATAGAAAGCCCAGAAATAAGCCCAGGTCTCTATGGGCATCTAATATTTGACAAAGGGGGCAGAAGCATAAAATGGAGCAATAATAGCCTCTTCAACAAATGGTGTTGGGAGAGCTGGACAGCTACATGCAAAAAATTGAAATTGGATCATCACCTGACACCATACACAAAAATAAACTCAAGGTGGATAAAAGACTTAAATATAAGTCGCAACACCATAAAAGTCCTAGAGGAGAACATTGGCAGGAAACTCTCAGATATCCCACACAGCAATTTTTTCACCGATATGTCTCCTTAAGCAAGGAACAAAAAGGAAAGAATAAACAAGTGGGACCTCATCAAAATAAGAAGCTTCTGCACGGTGAAAGAAAACATCAGCAAAATGAAAAGGGAGCCAGCCGTATGGGAAAATATATTTGTTAATGACACATCAGATAGAGGTTTGGTCTCCAAGATATATAAAGAACTCACTCAACTCCACTCCAAGAAGACAAACGACCCAATCAAAAAATGGGCAAAGGACCTGGGCAGATGCTTTCCAAGGAAGAAATACAGAGGGCCCAGAGACATTTGAAAGTACGCTCAGCATCACTAATCATTAGAGAAATGCAGATCAAAACCACCATGAGGTACCACCTGACACCGGTCAGAATGACCATCATAAACAGATCCACAAACAACAGGTGCTGGCGAGGCTGTGGAGAAAAGGGAACCCTGGTACACTGCTGGTGGGAATGCAGACTGGTGCAGCCACTGTGGAAAGCAGTGTGGAATTTCCTCACAAAGCTGAAAATGAAACTGCCTTTTGATCCAGTGATTCCCCTGCTTGGACTATACCCTAAGAATACCAAAACGCCAAATCAAAAGAACCTATGCACCCCAATGTTCATAGCAGCACAGTTGACAATAGCCAAGTGTTGGAAGCAAACTAAATGCCCATCAGTAGATGAGTGGATCAAAAAACGATGGTACATTTACACAATGGAATATTACGCAGCAGAAAGAAAAAAAGAACTACTAAACTTCGCGACAGCATGGATGGAACTGGAGAGAATTATGTTAAGTGAAATAAGCCAGGGGGTGAAAGACAAATACCATATGATCTCACCTATAAGTGGAACGAGCCAACAATACAAAGATGCAAGGAAAATAAGACCAGCAACACTGGAAAGAAAAGAAATCAACAGACAAGAGGGAGGGAGGGAGGGGGGCGGGGACAAGGAAGGGAAGGGGAAAATCAAGGAACATATAGCAAGAACTTATGGACAAAACCAAAGGGGAAGAGCTGAGGGAGGGAAGGAGGGAGGGGGCAAGGGAAAGTGGTGGGGGGAAGACAGAGACAAATGTATTTGAAAAAAAATAAATTAGAAAAGAAACAAACCTCTGTTGCAATATTTGTTGGAATTGCACAGGATCTATATTTAGATTTGTTTGGAAAAAATATCTTTATGATATTGAATTTTCTAATTCATGAGTATTGTGGTGGCAAGGACAGTTAGTTGTCTACCCAATACCCATCCTCTTTTCCTTCCTTATAGAACCCTGATTTATTTTGGGTGGTAATGTGTCCAGATGAAAGAATACACTTTCCACTCTCCCTTGCATGTAGAAGTAACCAATAGGGTGTGAATACAAATTCGATAAAACTTCTGGAAAGATTTTTTAAATGGACTTGTCTTAGATATGAAGCCATCATTCATCCATAGCTTCCTCCATTCACTCACAAATATCCTCTCTTCACAATTCTTGAAATCACGTCTTTACACTCCGTTCACGTTGCCACTGGTTCTTCTGGAAACTCATTTCCTGTAATCCCCTCCTAAGACATTTCGCCACCCCCACCCCCAACCCACCCTCCCACGCTGCACTGACCCCATTCTCAATATTACTACACCAGGGTGATTTTTCTAAAATCTAATTCTGATCATTTCACTACCCTACTTAAAACTCTTCTGATGGTTTTTCTACCTTCAGAAGTGGTTTTCAAATCTAACTGCACCAGAATCATCTAGGGGGTATGAGGAAGCTTCATATTTTCCCAAAACATAGCCAAGATTTACTGACTCAATCTGTAGAGCAAGGAGTGTCCAAGAATTAGTAGTTTTGCAAAGCTCTTCAGGTGGCCAGCCTTCCAGCGACAGTGACCCAAGGTGGCAGCCACCACAGGCTTGGGGTAAAGTCCCTTGTAATTTCCAACTGTGGGAAGAAAGGCCAAAAAGGAGTAGTAGATGGCACAGTTAGCTGGGGTCTAGAAGATGATGAAGACATGACACTTACAAGATGGACAGGGCCTCCAAGAATAATTTATGAAAACCTAATATATAGTCTTAAAATAGAATGTGGCCCTAAATACCCAGAAGCACCCCTCTTTGTAAGATTTCTAACAAAAATTAATATGAATAAGGTTAATAGTTATAATGGAGTGGTGGACCCAAGAGCCAAATCGGTGTTAGCAAAATGGCAGAATTCACATGGCATTAAAGTTGTCCTGAAGGAGCTTCAGTGCCTAATGATCTAAAGAAAATATGAAACCTCCTCAGCCACCTGAAGAGAATGTTACAGCAATTAATCAAAAGGAAAACCACAGGCTCTTCTCCTTTCCCCATGTGATTTAAACACTCTTCATTTTCCACGGTAGTACATTTCCATGATATGTCTTATAGACCTCAAAGTACTGGAAAGAAAGCTCCCATTCAAAATCAACTTAGACTTCCAGTCAAGATGGCAGCATAGGTAAACACGGCTCACCTCCAAGCATAACCACATTAAAATTACAACTAAACTATAACACAACCACCACTCAGAATGGTCAGAAATTGAGTTGAATGGAAATCTGACAACTACAGAATTAAAGAAACCACGTACATCCAGACTGGTAGGAGGGGCAGAGACATAGAATGGGCTGGTCCCAGACCTACATGTGGTAGGTAAAAATTCTGGGGGGATATCTCAAGAGTGAGGAGTCTCAGCCCCATACCAGGCCCCCCAGCCTAGGGTTCCAGTGTCAGGAAGATAAGTCCACATAACTTCTGGCTGCAAAAAATCAGCAGGAACTCAGTCAGTGGAAGAAACTTCTGGAGCTCCAAGCAGCTTCTCTTAAAGAACCCACACATGGACTTACTCAGACTTATTCCCTCTGAGCTCCAGCACTGGGGTGGGAGCTTTAAAGGCATCAGTGGCATACAGGGAGAAAGTAAATGGTTTGGCATCAAGGCTAGAGCTGGGGACGCCTTTCTCTAAGACAGAAAAGCCATTGTCTTTTTCTGAACAATCCCTGCACAGAACCACAGAGCCAGCCGGTGGATGCCATATCTGAGACTCCATCACCCTCGATAACTGTTTGTCCTACCCTGGATGTCCTCTGAGACTCCATGCTACTCAACATACAGGCCAACCCAAGTGGTTAACAAAGACTCTTTCACATGAATGACTGATCTTGGCTCATGCTTTACAACTTTCTAAATCCTCTCAAACAAGCAACAACTAATCTCAGTGAGCCCTCAGTCCCCATACTTCTTGTTAAGGGGCCCCAGGCCTGCCACAAGCAGCAGCCAGCCTAGGTTCACAACTTGGCTTCACCTTGGAATCCCCAAGCCCAGCACAAGTAGCAGCCATCTCAGATTGCTTTATAGCTCAGGCAGGGTGGCCCTGGGCAAAACACAGGCGGAGGCAGATCTTGGCCTGCACCTCCAGGGAAACTGCAGAGCCTGCACACCCTTTGAACAGTTACTGCCCACATCAGAGCATCACCACCCTGCTCCTGCATAACTGATCCTCCACAGAGGGTGGAGTTTTGTGGTCAGTGGTCACAGCCTGGCCTTACAGCTGACTGGCCTAGGTAAGTCCCTCCTATTGACCTGCCAACTGCAAGCAAGGTTCAACTACAAGAGGAGGGTGTCTTCAGCCCACATGAAGGGCATACCTTGAGTTCCCAGCTTGGGTCATAGGGGAGGCTGTGCCACTGGACCCTACAGGACACCTACTACATTATGCCATGGTACCAAGACATGGGGTCACAGCAGATCTACCTCATACATAGAAGCAAACACAGGGAGTCTGCCAAAGTGAGGAGACAAAGAAACACAGTCCAAATGAAAGATGAGAACTCCAGAAAAAGAGCTAAACAAAACAGAGATAAGCAATCTATCAGACACTAAGTTCAAAACACTGGTTAGAAGGATGCTCAAGGAACTTAGTGAGGACCTCAACAGCATAAAAAAGATTCAATCAAGAATGAAGTATACACTAATTGAAATAAAGAAATATTTATAAAGAAACCACAGTAGAGTGGGTGAAGCCAAGGATCAAATCGATGATTTGGAACATAAGGAAGCAAAATACAAGCAATCAGAACAACAAGAATAAAGAATCCAAAAAAATGAAGATAGTGTAAGCAGCCTGTGGAACAACTTCAGGCATTCCAACATTCGCATCATAGAGGTACCAGGAGAAGAGAAAGAACAAGGAATTGGAAATTTATTTTTAAAAAATAATGAAACAAAACTTCCCCAATTTGGTGAAGGAAATAGACATGCAAATCCAGGAAGCACAGAGAGTCCCAAAGAAGATGGATGCAGAGAGGCCCACTCCAAGACATATCATAATTAAAATGCCAAAGATTAAAGATAAAGCGAGGATCTTAAAAGCAGCAAGAGAAAAGCAGGTAGTTACCTACAAGGGAGTTCCCATTACACTGCTAGCTGAGTTCTCAAAAGAAACTTTACAGGCTAGAAGGGATTGACAAGAAATATTCAAAGTCATGGAAAGCAGAAACCTACAGCCAAGTTTGCTCTACCTAGCAAAAATATCATTTAGAATTGGAGGGCAAATAAAGGGCTTCCCAGACAAGAAAAAACTAAAGAAGATCATCATCACCAAACCATTATTATATGAAATATTAAGGGACTTATTTAGGAAAGAGAAGATCAAATCTATGAACAATAAAATGGCAAAAAATACATATCTATCAACAATTGAATTTAAAAAACAAACTAAGCATACAAGAAGAACAAAGACAGCCCTGGCTGGTGTGGCTCCAGGGACTGTGCACCAGCCTGTGAACCACAAGGTCACCGGTTCAATTCCCAGTCACGGCACATGCCTGGGTTGCTGGCCAAGTCCCCACTGGGGGGCACGTGAGAGCATGTATTCCCAGAAGTGGAATCACTGGGTCAAAAGGCAGTTCCATTTTTAATTGTGAGGAAATTCCATACTGTTTTCCACAGTGGCTGCACCAGTCTGCATTCCCGCCAACAGTGCAGCATACAATGGAGTAAAGACAGTCTCTTCAATACTGTTGAGAGAACTGGACTGCTACATGCAAAAAATTGAAACTAGATCACCATCTAACACCATACACCAGAATAAACTCAAAATGGATAAAAGACTTAAATATAAGCTGTGATACCATAAAAATCTTAAAGGAAAATGTAGGCAGTAAAATTTCAGATATCTGGCATAGCAATATTTTTGCCAATATATCTCCTAGGGCAAGGGAAATAAAGGGAAAAATAAGCAAATGGGACTATATCAAATTAAAAAGCTTCTTCACAGCTAAAGAAACCATCAAAAATGAAAAGGGAATTGACTGTATGGGAGAACATATTTGCCAACGATACATCAGACAAGGGTTTAAACTCCAAAATGTACAAAGAACTTATATCCCTCAACATCAGAAAGACAAACAATCCAATTTAAAAATTGGGCAAAGGACCTGAATAGACACCTCTACAAGGAGGACATACACAGGGCCCATGAACATATGATAAAAAGCTCAACATCCCTAGCCATCAGAGAGATGCAAATTCAAACCACAATGAGATATCACCTCACACCTGCCAAAATGTCTCTCACTAACAAAAGGACAAACGACAAGTGCTAGGGAGGATGTGGAGATAAGGGAAGCCAATGCATTTGCCGGGGGGGGGGGGGGGGGGCTCGGGTTTTAATAAGGTGAAAAGAAAAGTCAGCAGGGCTACTCGGACCTGCCAGTTCTCAAAGTCCTTGCTGGTTAAGCTTGGGAAAAGACCACAGAAGACACTTATAAGCACATATGATCCCTCTGAATGAATTGTTTTCTTTTCCCATAATTGCTTTTGCTTTTGCTTTTACTAATTAAGGAAGTTTTAAACAGGGCTCTCTCATTTGGTCATCTTTGTAATCCATTTGGGTCTAGTTTGGAATCTGACAACTGGAACAAAAAGAACCTTGAATTCAGTGCATACTTTGGCTTTGGTGCTGCTGCTCTTGTGGTCTTTAGCAGGGATTAAGAAAGAACTTGGCCATCACTGGTGTGGCTCAGTGGGTTGAGGGTTGTACTGAATACTGAAAGGTCGCTGGTTCGATTTCCAGCTCTATTCCCAGTCACAGCACATGCCTGCATTGCAGGCCAGGTCCCTGGCTGGGGGTGTGCGAGAGGCAACTGATTGATGTTTCTCTTACACATTGATGATTCTCTCCCTCTCTTTCTTCCTTCCCCTCTCTCTAAAAATAAATGGGTAAAATCTTTAAAAAATCAAATAAAGTGCAGAATCTGAGGGAGATGATAAGGTTAATCTCGGGTTAAAAAAAGACAAGAATGAAAAAAACTCAGTGGCACAGCAGATTCTTGAACTTGGTGGGCTTGACTTCCTGGCAAAATGCTGCGTTTTTCTACTTTTCTGTTCAGGATCACTAAATGCTGAGATGTGGATGCATACCAAAGTAAAAGCAATTCATTGTGCTCTAAAGTTTGTTGAAGTTTTTTTGTTGTTGTTGTTGGGTTTTTTGGGTTTTTTTTTTTTTTTGGTAACTTAGAGTTTTGTAAAACCAACTTTTGAAGCAGCAACTATCAAATCTGAAAAGCAATTGATGTTTCCATTGATCTTTTTCTAGGGGAAACCTAAATTGTAAGTATTTAACATCATATTTGTAAAATATAACAACTGTACTTATAAGCAGCCTTTTTAGTGTCACACTATTGCTTGCTTTTAATATAATTTTTTAAGTGTTTATAAAAAGCTCTTCAGGAGATTTCAATTCACCACAAGTTTTGGGAAACACTGACATATAATAGAGGCCAAATTATTTAATGTGCCATGCAAGTTGTCATGGACCAAAATATGTACCCCTCTTCAAATTCATATGTTGAAATTCTAGTCCCCAGTAACTCAGTATGTGTGACTGTATTTAGAGATAGGGACTTTGAAGAGTTAATTAAATTAAAATGAGGCTGTTAATACAATAACTGATATCTTTATAAGATACACCAAGAAGGAAGATCATGTGAAGACACAGAAAGAAGAGTCATGTGCAAACCAAAAGGAGAGAGCTCAGGAGAAACTGAAGCTGTCAATGGCTTGATCTCAGGCTTCCAGCCTCCAGAACTGTGAGAGTAAATGTCTGTTGTGTAAGCCACCCATTCTGTGGTATTTGTTATAACAGCAGAGCAGACTAATTCACAAGGATTTTATCTGGGCCCTGAATATCTGTCTAGAGCCTCAGCAATCTTTCTGGCTTCATTCACCCTCCCATCAACACCCACTGACACCTGCACCACTTATTACTTTTAAGAACTTAGGCAACCTAACCTCTCAGTCCCAGTTTTCTTTTTCTTTTTTAAATTTTTCATTGAATTTATTGCAGTGACATAGGTTAATAAAATTATATAAGTTTCTAATGTACAATTCTATAACACATCATTTGTATATTGTATTGCCTGTTCATGACCCAAAGTCAAGTCTCCCTCCATTACAGTTTGATGTCAGGTAGCAGGATTCCTCCAACTGTATTATTCTTTCTTAAGATTGCTGTGGCTATTCAGGGTCTTTGTGGTTCCATATAAATTTTGGGAATATTTGTTCCAGTTCTGTGAAATATACCATTGTTATCTTGATAGAAAATGCATTGAATCTATAGATTGCTTTGGATAGTATGGACCTTTTAATGGTGTTAATTCTTCCTATCCATTAACATGATATATACTTCCACTTATTTGCATTTTCTTCAGTGTCTTATAATTTTCCAAGCACAGATCATCTTTTACATCCTTGGTTAAATTTATTCCTAGGCAATTTATTTTATTTTATTTTTTGATGCAGTTGTAAATGGGAATTTTTTTAGTTTCCTTTTCTGATAGTTCATTATTGCTATATAAAAATGCAACTAATTTCTGGATAATTATTTTGTATCCTGCTGCTTTACTGAATTCACTTATCAGCTCTAGTAGTTTTTGGTGGAATCCTTAGGGTTCTTTATGAACAGTATCATGTCATCTCCTAATAATAACAGCTTTACTTCTTCCTTTCCATTTTGGAGGCCTTTTATGTCTTCTTGTCTGATTGCTGTGGCTAGGACTTCTAGTACTGCATTGAATAAGAGAGGTGAGAGCAAAAATCCCTGTCTTATTCCCAGTCTTAAGGGAAATAATTTTAGTTTTTGTCCCTTGAGTATGAGATTGGCTGTGGGTTTGTCATATATAGCATTTATTAGGTTGACATATGCTCCCTCTATTCTCATTTTGCTGAGAGGTTTTTTTTATTTTAAATTTATTTATTTATTTATTTTTTCAAATACATTTGTCTCTGCCTTCCCCTCACCACTTTCCCTTGCCCCCTCCCTCCTTCTCTCCCTCCCTCAACTCTTCCCCTTTGGTTTTGTCCATGAGTCCTTGCTATATGTTCCTTGACTTTCCCCTTCCCTTCCTTTTCCCCGCCCCCCTCCCTCCCTCCCTCTTGTCTCTGTTGGTTTCTTTTCCTTTCAGTGTTGCTGGTCTTATTTTCCTTGCATCTTTGTATTGTTGGCTCATTCCACTTATAGGTGAGATCATATGGTATTTGTCTTTCGCCCCCTGGCTTATTTCGCTTAGCATAATGCTCTCCAGTTCCATCCATGCTGTCGCGAAGTTTAGTAGTTCTTTTTTTTCTTTCTGCTGCGTAATATTCCATTGTGTAAATGTACCATCGTTTTTTGATCCACTCATCTACTGATGGGCATTTAGGTTGCTTCCAACACTTGACTATTGTCAACTGTGCTGCTATGAACATTGGGGTGCATAGGTTCTTCTGATTTGGCGTTTTGGTATTCTTAGGGTATAGTCCAAGCAGGGGAATCACTGGATCAAAAGGCAGTTTCATTTTCAGCTTTGTGAGGAAATTCCACACTGCTTTCCACAGTGGCTGCACCAGTCTGCATTCCCACCAGCAGTGTACCAGGGTTCCCTTTTCTCCACAGCCTCGCCAGCACCTGTTGTTTGTGGATCTGTTTATGATGGTCATTCTGACCGGTGTCAGGTGGTACCTCATGGTGGTTTTGATCTGCATTTCTCTAATGATTAGTGATGCTGAGCGTACTTTCAAATGTCTCTGGGCCCTCTGTATTTCTTCCTTGGAAAAGCATCTGCCCAGGTCCTTTGCCCATTTTTTGATTGGGTCGTTTGTCTTCTTGGAGTGGAGTTGAGTGAGTTCTTTATATATCTTGGAGACCAAACCTCTATCTGATGTGTCATTAACAAATATATTTTCCCATACGGCTGGCTCCCTTTTCATTTTGCTGATGTTTTCTTTTGCCGTGCAGAAGCTTCTTATTTTGATGAGGTCCCACTTGTTTATTCTTTCCTTTATGTCCCTTGCTTTAGGAGATGTATCGGTGAAAAAATGCTGTGTGGGATATCTGAGCGTTTCCTGCCAATGTTCTCCTCTAGGACTTTTATGGTGTTGCGACTTATATTTAAGTCTTTTATCCAACTTGAGTTTATTTTTGTGTATGGTGTCAGCTGATGATCCAATTTCAATTTTTTACATGTAGCCGTCCATCTCGCTGAGAGTTTTTTTTTAATCATAAGTGGGTGCTAGATATTATCAAATGCTTTTTCTGCATATAATAATATGATCATGTGATTTTTATCCTTCATTTTCTATATGTGGTGTATCTCATTTATTGATTTGTGAATATTTTATCAATCTTGTTTCCCTGGAATAAATCCCACTTGATCATTGTGTTTGATCTTTTTAGTGTATTGCTGGATCTGGTTTGCTAACACTTTGTTGAGGGTTTTAGCATCTATGTTTATCAGTGATATTGACCTATAATTTTCTTTCTTTGTAGTGTCTTTATCTAGTTTTTTTAATACAAGAGAAAGTTTATGTAGAAAGTTACAGAGTTAGTACAAGTGAGCCAGCTGGGCTGTGTAGGCTCAGGAGAAACTTACAGAGGGAGAAGAAGGGCCCTTGGAGCTTAAGAGAGAATGGCTAAGGTAACACACATGGGTGGGAGAAAAGGGGGAAGAAAACGGAGCTTCTGAGAGAGGGAGATCACTTTATCTGGTTTTGGAAGTAGGATAATGCTGGCCTCCTAAAATGAACTTGGGGGTCTTCTCGTCTCTTGAATTTTTTGGAATAGTTTGAGGAAGATAGGTGTTAATTCTTCTGTGAGTGTTCGGTAAAATTCACCTGTGAATCCATCTGGTCCTGGACTTTTATTTGCTGGCAGTTTTTTGGTTACTACTTCAATTTCTTTCTTGTTTTTATTTTTTTTAATTTTATTTTAATTTATTTTTTCAAATACATTTGTCTCTGCCTACCCCCCACCATTCTTTCTTGTTTTTAATCATCACCCAAGGACATTGCTTTTTTTTTTTTTTTTTTTTTTAGAGCAAGAGGAAGGGAGAGAGAGAGAAACATCAATGAGATAGAGAAGCATCAATTGGTTGCCTCCCATACATGCCTGGCCCGGACCAGGTGTTGGTGCCTGGACTGGGGATCCTAAGCATCCAGGCCATGGGTCACATGCACCCATGCCCAGACCGGGGATTGAACCCTCAACCCAGGTATGTACCCTGACTGGGAATCATACCCACAACCTTTTGGTTATGGGACAATGCTCCAACCAGCTGAGCCACACCCGCCAGGGCACTACTTCAATTTCATTAGTTGTAATTTGTCTATTCAGATTTTCTGATTCTTCCTGATTCCATTCTGAAAGACTGTATGTTTCTAAGATTTTATCCATTTCCTCCAGATTGTCCAACTTGTTAGCATATTGTAACATTTTTTTTACAACCCTTTGTATTTCTTTGGTGTTCGTTATTACTTCTCTTTAATATCTGATTTTATCTATTTGGGTCCTTTCTCTTTTTTCATGATGAGTTTGGTTAAAGGGTTTTTTTTTTTTATCTCATTTATCTTTTCAAAGAACCAGTATTTGGTTGCATTGATCTTTTGTATTGATTTTTTAGATTCTATTTTGTTTATTTCTGTTCTGATTTTTATTATTTCCTTTTGTCTACTCACTTTGGGCTTTGATTTTCTTTTTTTAAGTTCCTTAAGTGTACAGTTAGATTGTTTATTTATGTTTTGTCTTGTTTCTTGAGATAGACCTGTAAAGCTATGAATTTTCTTAAGACTGTTTTTGCTGTATCTCATAGATTTTGGGTTGTTATGTTCTCATTTTTATTTGTTTCCCAGTATCTTTTGTTTCTTCCTTGATCTCACTGTTAACCCATTTATTGTTTAGTAAAGTGTTATTTACTATCCATGTTTTTGTGTGTTTTTCAATTTTTTTTCTTGTAATTCATTCCTAGTTTCATACCATCATGGTCAGAGAAGATGCTTGATATGATTTCAATCCTCTTAAATGTATAGAGACTTGTTTCGTGTCCTAACATGTGATCTATTTTAGAAAACATTCCATGTCCACTTCAAAAAAATGTATATTCAGTTGCTTTGAGATAAAATGCTGTGAAGCTATCAATTAAATCCATCTGATCTAGTGCGTCATTTAAGGTGACTATTTCTTTCTTAATTTACTGTCTGGAAGATCTATCCACTGATTCCAATGTGATGTTAAAATCCCCTACTATGATTGTATTACTGTCGATCTCTCCCTTGATGTCCATCATTATTTGCTTTATATCCATCATTATTTGCTTTATAGATTTAGTTGCTCCTATATTGGGTGCATAAATGTTTACAAGGGTTATATCCTCTTGTTATGTAGTGTCCTTCTTTGTCTCTTATTATAGACTTTATTTTAAAGTCTGTTTTGTCTAATGTAAGTATTACTACCCCAGTTCTTTTTTCATTTCCACTTGCATGAAATATCTTTTTTCCAAACCTTTACTTTTATCCTGTGTGTATCTCTCATTCTGAGGTAGTTCTCTTGTAGACAGCATATGTATGGAGCTTGTTCTCTTATCCATTCAGCTACCATATGACTTTTGATTGAAGCATTTAAACCATTTCATTTAAAGTGAATATTGATAGGCAAGTTTTTATTGCCATTTTATTCTTTCTAACTCTGCTCCTCTGTTTTCTCCTCCTCCTCCTCCTCCTCCACCTCCTTCTCTCTTAAGAAGATCCTTTAACATATCTTGTAATACTGCTTTGGTAGTAATGAACTCCATTAGATTTTTCTTGTCTGGAGCTCTTTATTTCTCCTTCAATTTTAAATGATAGCCTTGCTGAGTAGATTAGTCTTGGTTTTAGGTCTTTGCTTTTCATGCCAATCCCCTCTGGTCTGGAATGTTTCTGTTGAGAAATCAGCTGACACTCTTATCGGAGCTACCTAGTAGGCAACTAACTCTTTCTCTTACTGTTTTTAAGATTTTCTATTTGTCTTTAACCTTTGCCATTTTAATTATGTTGTGTCTTGGTGCAAGCCTCTTTGGAGTCACTTGTTTGGGACTCTCTGCACTTCCTGGACTTGTGTATCTTTTTCCTTCACCCAGTTAAGGAAGTTTTCAGCCATTATTTGTTCAAATAGGTTCTCTATCCTTTGGTCTCTCTCTTCTTCTGGTACTCCTATGATGCAGATGTTTTTATGCTTCATGTCACCCCAAAGGTCCCTTAAACTATCCTCATTTTAAAAATTCATTTTTCTTTTTGCTGCTCTGATTGTGTATTTTTTCCCAATTTTCCCCATTCTATTTTGTCTTCCAAATTGGTGATTCAGTCCTCTGCTCATCTAATGTACTGTTTTTTTCCTTCCAGTGTATTATTTATTCTTGATATTGCATTCTTTATTTCTGACTGGTCCTTTTTTATGGTTTTTGTGCCTTTTTTCATGCCCTTGAGTATCCTTATAATCATTACTTTGAGTTCTATATCTGGTAAATTGCTTGCCTCCATTTTATGTAGCTCTTCGTCTGGAGAATTCTCTTGTTCTTTCATTTGGGGTCTTTTTCTTTGTTTTCCCATTCTGGTTGCCTCTGTGTTTGTTTCTATGTATTAGGTAGATTTGTAAAGACTCTAATGCAACCTATCTCAGATGCTCCCTGTGACTTACCCTGAGCAACCTGTTTGGAGCTATCAGCAATCCACAGCTTGTGGTTCCCTGTGCAGGGCTTGGGTGTGTGGTGTGATAAGTACCACTGTGTGCCCCAAGGCTAGCTTTTACCAGCCCTGGTTGCAGGGACAGGTCAACAAAATCTCAGAACACCCAGAGATCTGCCTCTACCTACAGGCTGCCTCTCAAGCTTAGTAACTGTAAGAGCCTCCAGCTGTATTCCTCAGCAGGGCTTAACCTCCACAGGGTGGGGCAGGAAGGATTTCTGCAGGTGGGGCTATTGCTTCCCCCCAGGCTGATGCTGTAAAGCTGTACAGAGAGGAGTGCTCTGCCTGAGAAAGATGGCTTCTGCAATATGGTGGGAGGGTGGTGACAGCAGAGGGATCCTGGTGGCCGACCCTTTAGCTTTCTCCTAGAGCCACCAACCCCAAAATTTCCTCACATGGCTCTAATGCCCTCTGTCTTCCTTCTGCTGAAGCCCAGGATATGTGATTGCAAACAAAATTGTGTGTGTTGGCCCTTTATGAGGGTGGCTGCATCTCTAGTCATCTCTACCTGAAAGACAGAAACCTTGCTGCTTTTCACAGCCGGATGTTATGTGGGCACCCTTTCTGGTTCTGGTACTCTAGGGTAGTGCAAAGTTGTGCTGGACATGGCTCTTCTAATCCCATGATGGAAGGCTGGACGAAGGGCCCCCAGCCAGGACGAATTTGTATTGTTTTGGAAATGGAGTGTAATTCCGTCTTTATCCTCTTTGGAGAGTGACTCCTTGTCCTGTGACTACCTCTTGACCTTTTTTCTTTCTGCATGTACACATCGAAGTAGGACCTGTGCCTCCTTTATCTGGGACCCCTTAAAACCAATCCCGGACTCTGGGAGGTGCAGTCCTGCTTTGCCTATCTGCCACTGCCATCAGTGCTCCCTGTAATGTGAATAATAAAGGCTACATCTGCCCTATTCAGTCCCTCTTGTGGTTTTTTCAGCTTACCCAAATGAGCAAAGATCCCGGGCTCAATCTCCTGTGTTACAATTGGCATAGTTAATAGCAGGAGTTGGATACCCTGAAAATTCCCCAAGTGGAGGTGACTGTGGGTGACTTTACGCTGATTGATGTGTGCTGGGAGGGGTCCTGGGTTTCCCAGCAAATTCTATGTGGTACGAGGTGGCAAACCTTCTTGATACATGGAGACCACCACGGGATTGGGGGGACACCCCTGAAACTCCCAATGGCCTCCTACAAGCCTTGCAGCATGTGGGAGAGCAGTGCGCCCTAGGGAAAAAGAAAGCTCCTCAAGTTGCCACTGTTGTGGGCTGGCTAATGTTGGCAGTGCTACGAAGGGTAATTGAGAGACAGATAGAGGCAGAGGCGCGTGCTTTGTATTTAGAAGAGGAACTAAAACTAGAAAGGAATGTGTGTCTCCTAATGGTGGACAATAAGGATGCCCTAGGGAGACAATTAGAACATACCTGTGAGCAATTATGGGACCTGGCATGCTGCTTTGCTGGGGCACAGGCGACCAGCATTCACCCGCATGCGGGCGATCATGGCACAGTCTGACTGGAATCTTCACAAGTTGGATCCTACGGCTGAAAGTGAAAGTGACTCAGATGAGGAGATCATAGTAGATGAGGGCAGGGAAGCCATAGAGGTAGAAGAAGGGAAACTTATAGCTCATCCGATTATGACTCAGAAGATTAAGACCCAAAAGCCACGGGCACCACAGGGCGCTCCACTGCCACCTCCCCAGCAGACCTCACACACTACGGTGCACCCCTACATCCCTACAGAGCTAGTAGAGCTGGCTGCTAAGTTCAGACAGAAAGGGTCCAAATCCATCGCAGGGTGGCTGTTGCAGCTGTGGGATATACGGGCTGATGGCATTTTGCTCTATGGGAGATGAATTAAAACATATGTCTTCTGTCACTACCCATCCCTCTTTGAGACAAAATATTCTTGGGGCAAGAGCCCAAGCCAGTCACACAACAACCCTCCTTATGTGGCTAATGGCTTGGCTGTGGGGTGGTATGGCCTAATGAGGGGGATCTACCTTCCTCTGACCCATGCCGGACCAGTTTGCTGGAACTCCAGCAATTCATCTGGGAGCTAGGCATGTGACACAACATCTATAACCCACGGTCCAGTGGGCCAGATATGGAAAGAGTTACCACGGGAATAAGGGACCGGGTTGTGCAAACAGCACCCTGGCTTACTTCGGCACCCTGATACCTATTTTGTCCACCAAGGTGGGTGATTTTGTACAAGAAGTGGCAGAGACAGTAGCCAGCCTAGGGGAAGTAGCTACTGGGACAAAAGAAAGGAATAAGACAGGTCGAAAAGAAGGACAAGGAAGGGAAAAAAAGGAGAAAATCTAACTGTGAAATGTAAGCAGAAAGGTCCAGTGAAAGTAACCTGCAAGCAATTATGGAACAATCTCGTAAAGGCTGGGGTAGATAAAGATAAGATAGACAAGAAGCCTAACCACATTCTTGTAAGTCAGTGGCAGCCACTGAAACCTGAGCAACAGTTCCAGCCCATAAGGACATCTACTGTCAGAACACTGGAATGGACACAATCGATTGGGACAGTCCCGTTGGTGTCCGCAGAGCCAACGCTCTGCTTGGCTGCCCCGCTCATGAAGTTGCCTCCGGCCCATCCAGAGGATGATCCATGGGGAGGGGTCTTTGCATAGCGGGGTTGGCTGAGGGACCTGCTTATGGGGACCCAATGGGGACTGAAGGCCACATGTAGAACTTGCTATTTACTGGTCCCCAAAGAACATACAAAGAGCGTTGGCTTTAGTCGATACTGGTGCAGAATGTTCCCTTATTTATGGTAACCCGGAGAGATTTAGGGGGTCTGTAACTGCCATTGATGGCTACAGAGGACAGTCCATTCAAGTGAGGGCAATAACACTGAGTCTTGGAATAGGGCATTTACCACCATGCCCCTATGAGGTGTATGTTTCCCCATCCCTGAGTGTATCCTAGGAATTGACATTCTAGCATCTATAGACCACCATGGGGGAGTTTCACCTCCAAAATGGGTTGTGAAAACCATTTTGAGGAGGGCATTCCAGACACCCCCCTGTGTCACCTCCCACTCCCCGTAGAGGAGTGCCCACCAAACAATACTGCCTTCCAGGTAGCCATAAGGAGATTGGGGAGACCTTAGAATAACTGGCTAAGGTGAATATCATCAGACTGGCCCACAGCCCCTACAACGCGCCTGTGTATCCTGTCTGAAAGCAGGATGGAACTTGGCACATGACTGTATATTATAGAGAACTGAATAAGGTGATCCTCCCTCTCTTTGCAGCCTTGCTTAACGTAGCTAGCCTCCTATACCAGCTTAACCATGAGCTGGGGCACACACCATTATGTATTAGATTTAGCTAATGCCTTTTTCTCTACTGATATTGATCCTGAAAGTCAGGGCCAGTTTGCCTTCACCTGGGAAGGCTGCCAGTGGACATTGACTGTTCTGTCTCAGGGTTACCTGTACAGCTCTACTGTTTGCCATGGCCTTGTAGCTGGATTTAGTTGCATGGACTACACCATCTTCTGTGAGACTGTACCATTACATTGGTGATGTCATGATGACCTCTGAGCCTCTTACAAAGTTAGTGCATGCCGCTCCTCAGCTGTTGGCTCACCTCCAGGGTTAAAGATGACCAGTCAATTCCAACAAAATCCAGGGACCTGAATTATCTGTCAAATTCTTGGGTGTTGTTTAGTCGAGTAAGACAAAGGTGATGCCTGCTGCTGTGGTAGATAAGTTTCAGGGTCTCTTCATTCCACAGAAGCTGAAGTAATTACAAGACATTTTAGGGTTGTTGGGATACTGGCAGGTTTTATACTCCATTTAGCTGAGCCAGAGAGCTCTCTTTATCACCTGACCCACAAAAGAGCCACCTGAGATTGCGGGGGGAATCGCTACCAGGTCTTTAAGGCTGCTAAGCAAGCAGCGAAGTCTGTACAAGCACTGGGGGTCATAGATCAACCTCAGTCATATGATTTAGGCATTCACGCCACCCATGAGGGCTATGCCTGGGGTCTCTGGCAAGGAAAGCGTGCACCAAGGTGCCAACTGACTTCTGGTCCCAGCTCTAGAAAGGGGCAGAGTCTCAATACAGCCCAACAGAACAAAAAATGAATGCTGTTTGCCAGGCCCTCCTGGTTACTGAAGTCTTTACCAGACCGGCTGACATTCCAGTACATACCACCTATCCATTGCTGGGTAGGTACAAGACATGGTAAACCAACCCAAGAGCTCAGTAGCACAGGCAGCCACTCTGACTAAGTGGAATGCATATCTCCAATAGCGAAGCAAACCAGTGATGAGCCCTCTGAGCCACAAATTGCAGCAGCTACTGGGCCCGGTTTCATACCAAGACGTGGGCATGGAGGTCCCTGCTCCTCTTCCTAGGCCTGGGCCTACTATTAAAGGAGGACAAGCCCCTGTGCCTGAGGATGGCTCCTGCCGGGGCCAGCCCCACACCTGGAGGGCGGCGGCCTACCAGCCCAGCACGGACAGCATATGGATGGAAGATGGCTCAGGACAAAGTAGTCAATGGGCTGAAATTGAAAGCTTTCTGAATAGTCATAACCCGAGAACCTGGGCCGGTGACCATCTGCACAGACAGCTGAGCAGTATACAGGGAACTGACCCTGCGGCTGCCCCGTTGGCAGCAAGATGATTGGCAAGTGGCTCAAAAACCCCCGTGGGGGCAGGACTTATGGAAGGACATTTATGAACATAGTCTGGGAAAGGTAATAACCCTTTACCAGGCCAACGGACACCAACCTCTCCGCAGCCCTGGCAATGCCGAGGCCCATGACCTTGTGCACATCCGCTGGTTGGAAGCAGCTCCAGCAGAAGACATGGCTGAGTGGCTCCACTGAAAAATGTGCCATGCAGGACAGAAGACTTTATGGGAAGTGGTAAAAGCTTGGGGCCCTCCTCTCCGTTACTCCTATGTAGTCACCGCCTGTCAGCAACGCACAGTCTGTGCAGAGAAGCACCCTCGCTGACTGCCCCAAAATACGGATGGCCTGAGATGGGGGGACACCCCACTGACCTGCTGGCAGGTCAACTACACTGGCCCCCTGCCACTAACTGAAGGCTCACGCTGTGCCTGACATGTGTGGACACGACTACTGGTTTACTGTGAGCATGACCATGCCAGCGGGCCACACAACGAGCCACCACCCGAGCCCTAAAGCTGCTCTGTGCTGCCTACGGGACCCCGGATGTCATCTGAAGCAACCAAGGCACCCATTTCATGGAACGTCAAGTACAAGAGTGAGCAGACACCCTCAATATACATTGGAGATTCCATCTACCATAGAACCCCACTGGAGCCACCCTCACTGAAAGGTACAATGACCTCTTGAAAGGCACCCTGAAGACTGACTCTGGCTCATTCCAGGGGTAGATGACCCACCTGTCTGACTGCCTGCAAATCTTTAATGAATGGCCCTGGGGTAGGACAAATATCTCCCATCAGCCTCCTCACTAAACCTTGGGCAGTGCCTATCTACCTGCAGTTAAGTACACAGGAGCCTCTGCTACGCCCTGGGCTGGGAAAACAAAATAACATGTTCTTTCCAGTGCCCCAAGACACACCCTCAGGGAAAGCACCCTCACTTGGCCCTGGCAGGTGCAGGTAAGGTCCCCCTGGTGTTCCCTGGTGGCTCCTTGGGAGGGAGGGCCTTGTCATGGGGCTGCTCCTGGCACCCATGATAATGGCCTCTTGGCCCCTTACACTTGTTTGTTACAACCCACAGCAAACTTCAATTCCTCAGAGAACCTACATAGCCTCAGTTTGGCAGGTATGCACACCTCCCTTGGCCCTACGAGTGCAGGAGGCCCCTAGCCTAGGGTCAGATAGAGCATGGTACCAACAACAGCGCATCCACAAGTCAGTGTAACAATGTTAACCGAAGACCGGACTGTTGTATGTGTATTGCCAGACTGCCAAGATCTAACTTCATTAGTTCCTATTAAACATCTCTCTTAGACTCTGCTCTGGAAATTCCTTTCGACAGTGGGCCGGTATGCTAACAGCCGTCAGCAACCTTTCTGATTGTTGGATCTGCACTGAATTTCCCACTGCCGCCTTCGCCAGCCTCCCATGGTGGATCCACCCTGCAAACCAGACACCTTGGGACTGGCTGCAAGGCTGGAAAGCTCCTGACCCCCTCTTTGAGCAGATGCATGAGAAGATGTTTTCCCTCATGAGGGAACAGGCCAACTACATCCAAGCCATGGCTTTCATACACAGCTTGGGATGGTGTGGGGTGGCTGTCAGCACTACAGGTAAAGGTGCAACAACATATGCCCATACATATTGGATGCAGAAATGGTACTGTAAATGAGACTGTTCAGCTTATGGGGTGGATGCTGGCAGCCCTATATAAGGAAATAATGGTAATGACTGCTACAGACCACTGGCAGCGGCCTACTAGGGAGACACAGGCCAATTCTATCCCACAAGGAGCCAGGGGCTGTGGTTAATATGGTTGGCCTTATCCTCCATTTATTTGGACTGGGCATTGTACGTAGTGAGACCCATGCATCCCAGGGCAAGTGTTAGATACTCTTCCAAGTGTCCCTTGAAATTGGGACTCATTTCATTTTGGGGGGGGGTTAAAGATTTTATTTATTTCTTTTTAGAGAGGGGGAAGGAAGGAAGAGAGGGAGAGAAACATCAATGTGTGGTTGCCTCTCACATGCCCCCTACTGGCGACTTGGCCCACAACTCAGGCATGTGCCCTGGCTGGAAATCGAACTGGCGACCCTTTGGTTTGCAGGCCATCACTCAATCCACTGAGCCACACCAGCCAGGCTGCGACTCATTTTGGGCACACTATCAAGTCAAACGCTCCGACTAGTGGTTCTACGCTCTAGCCATTTTGTGCACCCTGCATGTACTATTCTAACCCATGAAGCCATTAAGGCCCTAGCAAATCACACTGCAATAGCCATTAATCATACCAGACATGCTATAGCCCTGGTTTCTGATGAGGTAACTCAAATGAGAAAAGTTGTGCTGCAGAACAGAATGGCATTAAACTTACTCACCACTGCCCGGGGCGGGGTACCTGTGCCATTCTGCACACCAAGTGTTGCATATATATCCCTGATAGTTCTCACAATGTATCCCAAGCCTTTACCTCCCTAGAAGCTGAAATTAATCATATATCAGTCATACAACTTGATGGAATTCTCTAAGTTCTTGGTGGCATTCTCTTCTCCTAGGTCTCTTTAGGTTTTGTCTTGCATTGTTGGTCTTGGGGTGTAGCCTTTACTGTATTTATAATATATGAATGCAATGTGCCAACATGCTCACCACACAAGTCCTCTATCAGAGAACCGTATCACAAAAAATACAAGGTGGAAGAGTAATGCTGGGGCAGAGTCTGGGGTCGTGCTGGACATGGCTCTTCCAACACCCATAATGGAATACCAGCTGAAGGGCCCCCAGCCAGAAGGAACATATATTGTCTTAGAAATGGAGTGTAATTCCCTCCTTATCCCTTTTTGGGAGTGGCTTCCTGCCCTGTGGCTGCCTCTTGACCTTAGTTCTTTCTGCACGTACACACTGAGGTAGGACATGTGCCTCTTTTATATGGGGCCCCTTAAAACAAGTCTCGAACTCAGGGAGGTGCAGCCCTGCTTCAATGCTCTCTGCAATATGAGTAATAAAGGCTACATCTGCTCCACCTAGTCTTCCTTGGGGTTTTTTAGGGCTTATTTGAATAAGTCGAGCTCCCCAGGCTTGACCTCCTGTGTTACAGGTGAGGAGCCCTGTTTGTGGCTTACTCATTTCTCTGGGAGACCCTGAAATATGCCTCCAGGACTTCAGCTGATGCCTGTGTCAGCCCAGCCAGCCCTCTCACTCCTCCATACTTCCTACCAGTCTTGACGTGGTATCTTCTGTAAGTCTTTGGTTATAAGGCTTGTCTCCAGCTAGTCTTCAGTTGGCTATTCCTGTTGGCCTTTTAAGGGGTCATCTGTCTCTAGCAGATTCCTAACCCTCCCTAGCAGACAGAATCCATGCTGATTTTCACAGCCAAGTATTATGTGGGTGCCTCTTCCTGGCTCTGGAGCTCTGAGCTGGGCAGCCTGGCATGGGGTTGAGACCCCACGCTCCTCTTGGGGAATCTTTGCAGCTAAGATATCCTTCCAGAACCTCAGCTGCCACTTGTGGATGTGGGGCCAGCCCTTGTCACAGCTCCGCCCTTCCTAACAGTCTCAATTTGGCTTCTTTCTGTAAATCCTTGGTTATGAGGCTTCTGTTTGGCTAGTCTTCAGTTGGTTATTTACGTTGACTATCCTATATTTTAGTTGTTATTCTAGTTTGGTCTTGGGAGGTGAAGAGTGTACATTCCATCTACTCTACTGCCATTGTGCATTCCTTGTATTCTTTATTTCTGACTGGTTCTTTTTTATGGTTTATATGTCCTTCTTTTGTGTGCTCTTGAAGTTGTAATTAAGTTCCTTGAGCATTCTTATAACCATTGTTTTGAACTTGAACCTACTCTGCCATCATCTTGTATCCTCCTATCCCCAGTTTTCTCATCCTTGGGGTCGCATGATGATTAAATGTGATCATCTATGAAATGCATTCGACACAGTATGAACATAAAAACATTCAATAAATGTGAGCAGCTACACTGCAGCCATAGGACATTATCTTCCATTTCCCAAATGCATGCTGTTTTGTTTCATTTCCACTAGTTAGTACATGATGACATGTCTGCTTACAATGCCTTGCTCCCACCGCTTCACCTAGCTAACTCTTGGCTGTTCTTTAAGATTGAAGTCTTGGTGGAACTTGTTCTAATCCACCCTCCTCACAGTCTGGAGCCCTCCTCCAGGCTTCCACAGTGCCCTGTGCTTGCCTCCACAAAGTGAGAAGCCATTGCAGGGTTAGATCTGGCTCGAGTACCTACTATATGCCAGACACCACTCTAGATTCTGAGTCAAGACAAGAATAAAAATAACAGCTCATAGGGTTACTAAAAGGATTATGAGAGATAAAGTTTGCCAAGCACTTAAGACAGTGTCAGTAGTTGCTCTTATTATCTATCTATATCCAGGATACTCCTTCACATCCATTGACATATGTGGCTTTTGGTTCAGTCTTCCTTTCTAAATACAAATCCCACTATCATCCTTTATAATGACCCCTCCAACATGCTAGCCTCTCTCTTGGACCTCAACTCCAGTAGATTTCACCTCCACACTATTCCAGACACACCATAAAACACCCTGATCTTGATATTGTTGTCGTGTTGGATTTTTGCAGACTGATGGTTCCAAGGACAAGGTCTGGAAATCGGGACTCACCTTTACCTTCCTTCAATCAGAGCAATTCTGCTCTATATCTATTTTATTTATGTGGGCTTTCACTTATAACTGCTTTTGCAAAAAAAAGTGTTTTGATGCTAAACTTTTGCTGTTCCTCTCAGCAGATAACTGCACATTTTACTTTCCAAAGAATCCAGTTGCCACTGAGGTATGGTGACCCCGCTCAAAATTTCTACTTATCTACACTGCGTGCCCTTTGGCCTCTGAGGATGTGTCCTTTTCTCTGTTCAAGGCTAATGCCACTACTCAGGCTTGATCTCATTTCTTTCTCATTTCCTTTGAGCCTCTATGTCATCAATTTTCCTTTCTTCTATTAGGCCGACCCACATTAAATTGCTGCTTGGGACATTTGACAATGATGGAACATTGGCAATTTCATATGGTTCAAGTTAATATGTCTCTGTTCTCTCCCTCTCTAAATGTTCCTTTTCCTTAACCAAAAACAGTTACAAAAAAATCCTTGTACAGGTAAGAGTAACCTTTCCATAGATTGTGTTTTTTTAACTTTATACCTCTATATGTTCCTACATATAAAATCTAGACACCATATCTCACGTATCCTTGCCTTTGCTGTCTGCATCTCCCAACCGACAATATACCCAAAAAGTATTTACTAAGGGTCTGGAGTGCTTATGCAATTTTTATTCACTCATTCAATAAATACCTTTTGAGTATTTACATTGTGCCAGACACTGTTTTAAGTACTTGGGATAGATCATTGAACAAAGCTCCCTGCTCTCTTGGAGCTTATATTCTAGTATGGGTGAGAGGGAGGAGATATATAATTCATAAACATAATAAATAAGAGAACCATATAGTATTTTAGAAAATAATAGGTGCCATGGAAAATGGAAAGGGACAGCAGGGAAGGGTGACTGGGAGTGACAGAAAGAGAAGTTGAAATTTTAAATAAGGTGATCATGGTGGGCCTCATTGAAAAAGTGACAATTAAGCAAAGTTTTGAAGGAAGTAAAAGAAGTATCTGAGGCAAGTGTTCCAGGCAGCGTAAACAGGAAGTGCAAAGGCCCCGAGGCAGGGAAACTAAAAGAACAAGGAGAAAGAGTAGTAGGAGATAAGGATATAAAGGTAAGAAGAATGCCTATTATGTAGGATCTTTGCATCAGTTATCCAATACTAGGTGACAAATTGCCCTAAAATTTTAAACAACAATACACAGGAATTAAAGAGTGTCTTGGCTGGGTGGTTCTGGCTTTGAACCTCAAGAGGTTACAGTTATCTGAAGCTGTGCCGGAGAATTCTCTTCCAAGGTGGTTCACTCACATGGTTGGCAAGTTGGTGTTGGTTGTGGGCGGGGGGTGGGGGGGAGATGGGGATGTGGAGAAGGGGAAGACCCGGTTTTTCCCTGTGTGGGCCTCTTCACATGTTGTTTCAATATCCTCATGACATAACATTTGGCTTCCCCCAGAGTAACCAATCCGAGAGAGAGCAAGGCAAAAACCATAATGCCTTTTATGACCTAGCATTTTAAGTCACACACCATCACTTTCACCATATTATATTGGTTACACAGGTCATCTCTGGCCTATTGTAGAAGATAACTACCCAAAGGTATGAAAAGCAAGAGGTAAAGATCACTGGAGATCATCTTGGTGGTTGGCTACAACAGCCTTTGTAGACTGTTGTAAATCTGTGCCTTTTACTTTGAGTGAAATAGGGAGTCATTGAAGGGATTTGAGCAGATATTTGACAATGATCTGGCTTATTAGGATAACTCTGGCTTCTGTGTGAAAAGACAGGGGCGAGGAGCAAGGAGGTAAGCTAGGAAACTGGTAAAGAAGCTTTTACAGTCCAAGAGTGTGAACTAGGGGTGTAGTGGTGTTTGGTGATACTCTGGCTATATTTTGAAAATTGAGATGACAGCATTTGCTCAGGGATTGGATGTGGGATAGAAAAGAGTGCAATCAAAGATGATTCCAAGGGTTTTGGAGAAATTATAAAAATGGGTTATGTATAGATCTTGCTGCAAATTATCTTACAACATAGGTGAGATAAAGCACGTACACAGTAGCTACACTGTAGGCAGAAAGCACTGTGCTCCACAATAAAGATACAAATTCAAGTGCAAAGTAAGATGAAAAAGTTCTGAAGGTGGGTGGTGAATGTACATAATGCCACTGAACTCTGCACTTAAATATATAGTTAAAATGGCAAATTTTATGTTATATTCATTTAACCACAACTTTTAAAAAGATGCTAACAAAATCAAAAACAAAAATTCAGAGAATTCAGAGGGTTCAGAGAAGGAAGAAGATACGACCTTCAGCTAAGGAAATCAGAGAAGGCTTTGTTTAGGGGTAGACTTTTCACCTCACATAAGGAACAGTTTGAGCAAATTAATAGAAAAGGCAAGAAAGCTCAGAATAGGGAGGTGTGCAGTAAGTAGTTCCATTTTGTTAGATGATAGGTAGGATGACCAAGGAGAAAGTGAACATGAAGTCTAGTAGTTTTACCATTATCCTGGAGGCCATATTTGAACAGTATAACCTAAATGGCCTTGTGCAGACTGGATTGCAGGGGGGCAATCTAGGGAGACTAGGCTGCCCCCGCTCCCAGTTAGGAGACAGGGTAGTGATTGGACATGCCTATAATCAGACAGCCCTACGTTCGAATCAGTTTCCGCTCCCACACATACTAGCAGGATGACTTTGGGCAAGTTACCTAACCTCTCTAAACCTCAATATCTTTTTTTCTTTATGTTTTTCTTATTAACATTATTACAGCTGCCCCCATTCCCCCCCGCCCCCGTGCCTACCTCCACCCAGCTTCCACCCCCCTTCTTCTCTCTGGCCATCACCACACTGTTGCCTGTGTTTATGGGTTATGCATATATGTTCTTTGGTTAATCCCTTCACTTTCTTTCAAAACCTCAGTATCTTCAACTGTAAAATGGTAATGATGATAGCTACATATTTTATAAGGTTGCTGTGAGAATTAAATGAGATCAGTATTTGCTTGCAATTACTATTATTACAGCGAGTCAGATGTGAGATTCCCAGAGCTGTGACAGTGGGAGAGGATTAGAGGACATGCTGTCTTAGCAACTGCCTAAGACCTGAAAAGAAGTCTTTACTCCCTTCAACTTCCCTTCTCATATCGGGCAGCATCATTTAAAGATGCAATTGATACTTAAGATCTTTCCCTTGAATACTTCTCATTTAAAATCTCTCATCTCACTACTCTAGCCTGTAAGGGAGCCCAAGTTTCTGAAACAGAATTCATCTTTTGGTCTGACAATCTTACAACATATTTGAAATAAACCTAGGATATAATCAGCATTTTATCTACACAGATTTCCTTTGTTGTCCTTCTTTGTGCTTTCTGTGCACATTCATTTTCCCCTTCATCTTCCCAATCCCCTTCCTGCTCCCTCCTTTCTTTCTCCTTTCATCCTTCCGTCCTTGGACACAAATCATATTGTAATCTTAGTTCTCTCGTTTATTACTTGCGTGCTACTGAGACAGTTATCCTTTCTGGGCCTCAATTTTCTCTGTAAAATGGGTTAAATAAGAGAGTGCCTACCTTACAGGGTTGTTAAAATTACAACAAAGAACACGATATATGGCTACCACAGTGCCTGGTCTACAGTAAGAACTCAACGCGTTCGCTCTCTTCTCTTTTCATTCTTTAACCTCTATTCCCTACTCCTCGGCCCCAAACACCAGCAGGTAAAAACCGTGGGAAAAAAAACACCTTCTAGCTGAAAGAGGAAACACTTGAGCTGGGGGCGGAGACAGTGTCGTTCCACGACGCATGCGCGCCCGGGCGCCAGGTTCTGGTTTCCAACTTGGGGGGTGGGGGGGTGGGGAGAGGGGTTCGTTTGTCCTGGCTGTCCCCTTCCCGCGCGAGGAAGTGGCAGGACCACGGCGGTGCCCCGGGTGGACTCAGGGCTCTGCGAGGGACGCCCGGGCCCTAGGGGTAAGTTCGAAAATGGCGGAGGGGGAAGAAGGAGGGGTTTGCAGGGCGGGAGGCTGGCCTTCAAGGAGGGGGTGGCGGGAAGGAGACTGCAGGGGCCCCAGTGGAGGGACCAGGGCGGTGAGACTGGCGGACTGCGTTGGGTGCCTCTTTGAGGCGCCCCCACCCGAGTCCCTCGAGATTGCTCCGGGGAATGAACGGCCTGGTGGGTGCGAGTGAGGGAGACGAAGGGACTTCCGTTTCCTTTTAGGCCCGGTCGTCCGCCCAGGAGAGTTGGCATTTCGAGATTGGGGCTTAGGCCGCC
The DNA here is from genome assembly GCF_021234165.1 of Pteronotus mesoamericanus. Taxonomy (NCBI): domain Eukaryota; kingdom Metazoa; phylum Chordata; class Mammalia; order Chiroptera; family Mormoopidae; genus Pteronotus; species Pteronotus mesoamericanus. The sequence continues at coordinate 3,545,540 of NW_026555150.1, forward strand.
CCTCCTCCAGGACCCTCCCCTCGGGACCGCGCGGGGCGCCGCGGGTGATCCGGGCCGGCTCTCCTGGCACGGTGGGTACTGGCCGCACGGGCTTCCTTGTCGTTCTCCTCCCCTTTTCTCTTCTCCTCTCCCCTCCCCCTGTCGGGCCCCGCGTTACTGGCGAAGGCGGGAAGGCCGCCCTTGTCCAGTGTGCATGGCCAGGTCGGGGCTCCTGGCCCAGGTCTCCGAGACTGTCGTAGGAAGGCGTGGGCGGATGGGTGCCAACCCGAACCCCATGACTTCTAAAGTAAATCGAGTCAAAGAACTTTTTTTAGTGATCAAAGGGACCCCTCCGACACCCTCATCTGGTGTCTGTGGCATGTATGGAGCTGGGTGGAGTGTGGGAGAGGAGGGCGTGTGAAACAGAAAGAATAGAAGCCAAGGAGCTTCCAGAAGAGGAAATGAGCTAATAATTCTTTCCAACCTTTGCTGCCCTAGTCACCTCCCCAGCATATTCTGTAAGTAAAAAAAAATTCAGTCTAACTTTCAGTTCCATTATTTTAAGTCCGAAATGCACTTAATTATTTTCTTTTCGGGCGGAGTGGGTGGTTATTACTGAAACTAAGCCACGGCCCACCTCAAAAACAAAAAAAAGAAAGAAAGAAAGAAAAGGAAAACGTCAATCAGAGCTTTGTAAAAACCTATCCGATTTAATAATCTACTTTGCTTTCAAATATAATTATGTCACTAGTTCTGTCACAACTATACATTGATTGTTAACGACGCATAGAAATTATTTACTTTGGTAAGACTGGAAGGTCACTATAGTATTTCTCTTTTTTTACTTAACATTATTGTTACAAGCAGTTCAAGAGAACACTATTACAGACGGCCATCTTAGAATTATAACATTTTAGAGTTGGAAGGGATCTTAGTCCAACCGTTTACAAAAGCAGTAACTAAGGCACGGGAGGATTTCATGGTTTGCCTAAGGCTACTCGACTACCTAAATTAGAACCTAGGTTGCCTGGTTCCTTGCTAACCACTCGTTCTGCGCAACTGCTGCACTTCGCCTCCAAGCAGGAAAATTAAATAGTCAGTTCAAAGCACGGTTCTGAAGCACACACCACTTTGCGCCATACACCTCTGCTACTACTTTCAGTATTTTTAACATGCTTATGAAGCTGATGCTTGAGACATTTTCTCTCATCATTCAAGAAGTGGCAAAAAATTTAGGTTAAACAGATTTATGTACACACACAGGCACATATGTATACTTGAATAGAGTGAGGTAACTTTAAAAAAAAAGTTTTATTGTTGTTCAGTTACAGTTGTCCCCATTTCCCCCCCCCATTCCTCTCCCCTGCTTGCTCAGGTAACTTCTTGAAGGATAACTGAAAATGTTAACAGTAGTTAACTTATGGAGGATGGAGAGAGTGGGAGTCCTTTTACTTTGCACTTCACATGTGGCTTCCTGTACTATTTGAATTTCCTATAATAAAGTGTTGGTTTTATAATTAAAATCAAGTTTTAAAGTTCACACCTGTATATCAATATAAATAAGTATATGTCAATAGTGTATATTTATACACATGATATGTATTTATGTATCAGTGGTTTGGGGGGTTTTTTGTTTGTTATTTTACTTACTATGTACTAATGGTTTGTATTGTAAGATCCAGTGTGGTCCATGTCAGACCGTGCTCACATTTCTCCTTTCACACTTTTATTGTTTCTAATATAAGATGGTAAAAATGATATATATTACTAGTCTTTAAATATTTTTACAAAATATGCTAACCTTTTAAAAACTTCTTTATTGAATTTATTGGAGTAACATTGGTTAATAAAATAGTATGAAAATATGCTAAGCTTTTGGAAGACAGCTATGCTAATAACCACTATACCACCACTGCCATGCCAAAATACACTAAGCTTTTGAATCGAATAATGTAACAAACTAACATTCAGTGTATCAAATTTGACACAATGAAAAAAATCTGAATGTAGGATCTTTGTGGATAAGAGTTATTTGAAAATTAAGATTGGAACCATCCCTAGTGATTAGTAGTTTAGCTCTTTTTTTTTTATGAATAGGTTAATCAAGACTTGAAGAAAAAGTCAATTGCCCAAGGTTTTATATCTGATTATTGCCAGAGCTTGGACCAGGATCTAGGTCCTAGTCCGGTGCATCTTGTACTATACCTGTAATTCTATTGCTTTTTAGTGCATTTGATGACTCACTAGGTAGACAAAGGAATGGTGACTAAAGGTTAAGTCAGGATCATTTCAGTAGATAAGAATTATTGAAGTTAATGAACCCTTTGTATAGTGCTTGAAATATTTTAGTACTGGAAACATTCCCCTTACATTTGTTGTAAACATTAATTTGTTTAGTGAATCCTTTTGTTTATATTATAAATGCTTAAAGACCCTAAATACGAAATTATATTTCACTGTTTGGGGTTTTTTTTGGTCTCATATTTAAGTCTGGTAGCTAGTGCTAACAGGGGGAAAAAACCAATGATTTATGTAAAAAGAAAAAATATTTATCGAGCACCTACTCTGTGCTAGTCATTGTACTGTGTAGTAGGGTTCCAAAGGTGAGTATGGCAACCTAGATGCCCTTGTTTTGAGGCTGGAAGATTATCATTAGCTGTCAATTCTGAAACTTAATCTTTGGTCTAATCTGGTAATAGTATTATAAAATGTAATCTGTAGCACTATTTAAGTTCATTGTGTGAGTAGTTTTGAGGAAACAAAAAGAGTGGTAAAATAAGAAGCTGATATTGAATTGAGCATGTTAGTTTTGTACCGTAGAGGCCATGTGGTTCCGTGGAAACAGCCCTCGTTTGGATGGCTGACTTTCTTGGTTTGGCTTTGTCTCCAATTCACTGTGCAGTTGTGAGCAAGTCACTAAATCACAGTGCTTCCATGTTTCTTTTTTCATAACTTTTTTTCATGTGTTTATTCCATTTACTTCAAAACATAGAGTATTTGGAATATTACATATTAAAGAAGAATATGTTTATTATAGAAAATTTATGAGATTCAAAATAATATACAGATAATTAAGTATAGCCCACATTCTTTTATATTTACTTTTTTTCATTTAGGATTATATTGTATATAGATTGTTTTAATCCTTTCTCTCTCAACATTCTGTATTGAACATTTCCTTTGTCATAAAGTCTTTCAAAATACAGTTTTTATTTATTCAGCATATTCTATGCCCCATTTCCTTCATCTGTTGAGTAACAGGTTTGATCTAGTTGATCCAAAGAGTCAAAACCCATTATAACAGTTTTTTTAAAACTAATTATCTCAGATTTTATCAAGAAAGAAAATCTCATATAACAATCCCAAATTTGTTTGGAATAAATATCTCAAATACAGGGACAAGAAATTAAGAACAAGGTGGAGATGCATTTCCTAATAATTTATGTTTTATACTTTCATGTATTTTAAAATTTCACATGCTGAATACTTAGGTTTAATTTGTTGGAGGTATATGTGATACATGTATCATTACTGTGTTAAAAGCTGACCTGTTTAATTTTATAGGATGGGTATACAATAGGTTGAAGAGGGAGAAACTGGGTTTCTGAGTTTGATATTTTAGGATTATCATAGCACAGAGGAGAGAAAATTTGTGGAACTTCAGAAGGGTTCAGTAATTTGCCCAAGGTGCCCAAGGTCCAAAATAGCTATTGAGTTGCAGGGGTTATGGAGTTACTAGCTGTCGAGTTGCAGAGAAATCCAGATTTCTCTGATTGCAGTACTCATGCTTTTCTCCCATTGCATGCTGTATTTCAAACGATAAAGATCTCTTAAACATATTTCTTAATGGTATTGCTTTGGTCAAAATTAACCAATTTGGTATTTTTGAGTCAATTGAGGAAGTAAGGTGAGAAATGGTGAGATAGCACTTCATGAAAATAGTTTTAGTCTGAGATAATACAACTAACACCTTGAGCACCTTCTACTTTGACCTAAGCTTTAATATCAGTGTATTGACAGTGGCTGACATGTAGTCAGTAGGTTGCTGGTTAAAAAAAAAAAAATGTTGACTGAATACTCCTGCTTGTTACAAAGAAATGTATTAGATGAAAAAGAAAAAATTTAAATTTCCCAGGTAATCAAAAAGAAAGGCCTATGTTCTGAGAAATTAAGCAAAGTAGTTGTTGATTAGTTATTGTATCTACCAAAAGAATTTGAAGGCAAACTTAAGTATTATATGTTTTATCAGTTCTGCATATAACTTAACAATAGGTTGTCCTTTCTGTGATAAAATCATATTTATGTTCATTTTGTAGGACTTGGCATGGGTTTTTATTATTTTTAATTATGGTATCAGGGGTGTCAAAACTTTTAGCATCTCTGGGCCACCATAGAAGAAGAAAAGTTGTTTTAGGCCCCACACTAAATACATTGCAACATGTAACCACAAAAAAATTTGATAATGTTCTCAGTAAATTTATGATTTTGTATTGAGCCACTTTCGGCCCATAGACCGCAGGTTGGACCCCCCTGGCATAGATGTAGCTCTGCTATTTGATACAGTTTGGGATTTATTTTGGATTTTGGTAGATTGGCATCCAATCTTTGTTAAGGGTACATGTGATTCACTTAACATGATGTGCTTTTATAAAATGTGTTTTCAAGAATCTGGGTCATGGTAAAAGTGAGGTTTACCTGTGTAAGGGAGGAAAAATAATTTTCCTTTACCGCTCTAAGTTCTTCTGGTTGGTTTAAAATCAAATTGACGTGAGACAGATTAAAAAGAGAAGATAACCAGATTTATTAGGTATGTACATATGGAGGCTCTATAAGAATATGAGACCCCAGGACAATTTGGGCAGTCGAGAGGCAGGCAGGGACCTGGGATTTCAAAGGGAAAGTAGGCAATTCACAGGTGAATGAGAAAAAGCAAGCATGCAATAAGTAAATAAATTCTTGTCATGCCAGCCAGATACAATGGTGGGGAGTCCCCAGATTTTACGGGTTCCTCTCTGCCACACTTGTATTATATGATGCTAAGGTGACAAATCCTTTCCTTTAAGCAGGTTTTCTGTCTGCATTCCTTTAGGCTGCTAAGGGGGAGGGTCAGATGTTCTTTCTAAGCCTTTTGTTTCTTAAAAATAAGCAGTTTAAAATAATTAATATTTTAAAAAGGCCTATTTTGGAGTGGCAAACTCTGCTTCCCCTCTTCCCCCAACCTGTATAGACTGGGAATAGCTGGAACTCAGATGGTCAGACAGGTTAACTGTCTTACCTTAGTGAGTTAAGGCTGATTTCCTAAACAGGGCAAAGCTGGTGCCACTGTGCATTCTCTGGTGTATCTATAAATATTTACATATTGTTTGAACTTTTAAACTTTTTCCTGTAATAATTTTGTTGACCTGGAAAGACAGGCCTCTCAGTATATACTGCTATGTGATTTACCTTTCTGTAAATGGCTCCAGCTAACTTTTCAACATTTGAAAGGGCAAGAAACCTAACATTTTGTGTTACCTCACCGGACTACCCCTTCTGCCAGTAACCCTTACAGTAATTTCCTTAGACCTACATTGGTCATAATGACTGGGTTTAATTTTTGGCTGCTACTTACTGGTCATGGGAATCTTTGATGAGTAACCATCAGCCAGAGTAACACTCAGCCAGAAAACCACAGTTTCCCCATATTTAAAATGAGGGTTATGATATGTTATAGAGGTTAAATTAGATACCATATATGAACGCATTCTAAATTGTAAAGCACATTGCATATTTTAGTTATTATCAGAGGTAACGGTGAAAAAAAGAGGGTGGGCTGTGGAATTACAAGTTCATGCTTAAATTTTGCCCTTCTGTTAAAACAAATAGGATTAGGAATTTTTAATTTCAATTCAGCATGTTTTTGTAGGTTAGAGACAGTATGTACATGTAGCTAAAATGATGGGATGGATGAAATTTTGTAGGTGTTTAGTATACATGGGCACTCATTAAATATTTTGCACCACTTTAATTTGGCTTGTAGTCACTAATTGTGGCAAAGTTTCCTTTACTTTGTGTCTTTTTAAAAAATTGTCTTAACTTACTGATATTTTAGAGAGAGAGAAACATCAATCCATTTTCCCACCTATCTATGCATTCATTGGTTGATTCTTGTATGTGCTCTGACCTGGGATTGAACCCACAACCTTGTCATATCGGGACAACACTCGAACCACCTGATCTACTCAGGACCTTTGTGTCATATTTTTAATTCAAACTCAGAAGAAAAACTATTAAAAGTTTGCATCGGGGCAGCAGAGTAGCTTTCAGATAGAAATAAATATTTATAATGAGGAAAAAAAGATAAGATGTTGGCTTTTATCAAGAACTAACTTTGGCACTTGCCTGAGATCCCAACATCATGGAAGAGCATATTAATTCTGAGAAATATCTGGTATCACTATTTCCTGTTCACCAAGTCATCCATTAAAAGGACCTCATCATGACACTTGTGGAACCATCTGATTTTTAAGTACTACATTCTAATTATTCTGTCAGGATAAGTTATCTGGACAGATATCAAGTAAAGTTCCAGTTCTGTGCCAGTAATCAGCTGTATGGTCTTAGTCAAATTATTTAACTTCCTTATGGGCCCTGGTTGGCTGGCTCAGTCGGTAAGATCATCATCTTAAGATGCCAAGGTTGCAGATTCCATCTCCAGTCAGGGCACATACAAGAATCAACCAATGAACGCATAAATAAGTGGGACAACAAATTGATGTTTCTCTCCCTTCCTCTCTAAAAACCAATAAATAAAAATCTTTAAAAAAACTTCCTTATGCTTTAGTTGCCTTATTTTTAAGATGAAAGAGTTGCCCTAGCTGGTATGGCTCAGTCTGTTGGAGAGTAGTCCTGTAAATAGAAAGGTTGCAGGTTTGATTCCCCATCCAGGCACATGCCTGGGTTGCAAGTTGGATCCCCAGTCGGGACCCATGCAAGAGACAAACAATCCATGTTCCTTTCCCTCCCTCCCCCTCTCTCTTGAAAAGAAAGGAAAGAGTGATTTCTGTTATCCTATTCAGTACATAGTTATGGTGAACAAGTTTTCCTTGTGGGTGTCTGAAATATAATGACTTGACTTTGCAGTGTACTTTATTTGAGCTGCCCTTTTGTAAAAATTATTTTAGGAAAAATTTTGGCCAGAGATCAGGGAGGCTCTTTTCTTCTTACTAGGCCCCAAAATAATTATCTTTACAAGGCAATGAGTGAACAGTTCAGAACTCCAGCAATAGATATCCCTCCAACATTTTTCAACAAAGTCCTTTTATTTTCAACTCAAGTTAACAATGTCTCGATCAGGTATTACCTCTGTTTCTCAGCCCTCTGCTGGTGATACACTGCCACCCAAGCAGTGGACCAAAAGACATTTTGTTCATGGCCAATTCCTGTGATTACTGCTTTTATCAAGAGTTGATTCTATCCTATCCCTCCCCTTTTTTTTTAACCTGCTGATTGACAGTGTTCGCATCAATGTAAAATTTCTCTTTTTTTCGTCAGGGTTGCTCAGAAGCAGTTATCTAACGGTAACATTACAAAGTAGTAAACTGGCAACAATTCTCAAAATAGGCAAAAATTAAGGACCAAGAACATATCCTTTCCTCTCCTTGTTGTAAGTCATAACATTATTTTCTATTAATGAAAAGCCAGAAGTTTGCAATACCAGGCCCTGCTATTGATAGTTTACTGGGACAATGTTTTCGCAGATGAAGGAAGCGTTGCCACCTGGAATATAGCCAAAGTAACACCCTCAGTTTTCTGGACAGGATTGTGTAAGGGGCCTAACTAATCAAGAATCCAGATGCTTTTTCTTTTATTTTTTTTTTATATTTTAAAGATTTTACTCATTTTTTTAGAACGAAGAAGGGGAGGAGAAGGAGAGTCAGGGAAGCATCGATCAGTTGCCTCTTGCATGCTCCCAAGTGGGGACCTGGCCCACAGCCCAGGCATGTTGCCCTGATGGAAATCGAACTGGTAACCTTTCAGTTCACAGGCCGGCACTCAGTCCACTGAGCCACACCAGTGAGGGCCCAACTGCTTTTTCTTTTGATTAGAATCTAGTATATTTGCTGGGTAAAATTTAGAAAATTAAGAAAAACAATAATAATAAGAATCAGTAATCTGACAGCCAAGAGAGAACCACAGTGGAATTTTTAATGCCTAAATTGTGTGTGTGTGTGTGTGTGAGAGAGAGAGAGAGAGAGAGAGAGAGAGAGAGAGAGAGAGAGACGGAGAGTGATTGGGATTATACTGCACAATATTATTTTGTAACCAGATTTTTTCACTTAATAAACTATCATGAACATATGTTCATGTCCTTTAGTATTCTTCCGCAACCTGAGTTCTTAATGGTTGCCTAGTATCCACATATTAAAATGTTGTCCTCTTTTGTTAGACATTGAAATTTTTGTTTTTATAAATAGCACTGTGTTGAACATCCTTATATATACATTTTTTAATACTTCCCTGATCATTTTCTTAAGAGTTAATGCTTAGAACTAGCATGACCTGTTCAAAGGGTAATTGTATATTTAAGACTTTTAGAACATATAGCCAGAATACCCTCTAGAAAAGGACTTTTGTATATGTTCGTTGGTCGTTAATATTCACCACTTTTTCTGGATTAAAAGGAGGTCGTGATAAGATACACTCCTATTTGAGGCCATTTAATATTAGCGTTAAAAGCAAATAATGACATAAACAGGTTTGGATAGGACACTCATTACAACATTTTTATAATAGTAAAAGTCATATAGTTTTTATACAATAGTATACAAAACTATAATAGTAAAATCTTGCTAGCTTTCTAAATATCCAGCGATGAAGGTACATACCTGTATATAAAATATGTTAATATTTTTTTAAAATGCTCATACATGCTTTTACATTCATAGACCATCTGTGGAGGAATACACAGAAAACTGGTAAGAGTGATTGGTTCTAGTAAGCGTACCAGAAGTTTAAGGTACGGGGTGGAATGGATGCAACTTTTGCACCTCTTGAATCGATCATGTGGGTATTGTCTCTTTTAAACAATATACATCTAAAATTAATGTTCAGCAACATGGATTTAGTGAGGTTATGATACATTCATACAGCGAGGTCCTTGTCATCCACTGAAAATAATGTTTCTAATCAGATTAAAATTGATGTGGGAAAATGTTTATTATATATTATTAAATGAAAAAAGCAAGTTAAAAAATACCGTGTACAATAAATCCCCTTTAAAAATATTTATAATGTGTATGTGCTCGTGTACACAAAAAAGGTTCTTACAGGATAAATATACTAAAGTGTTCACAACCTGGGTAGTAGGATTCTTCTAACCCCTCTCTTTGAAAACGGAAAACAGTTTGTATTCAAGATTGTGTTGATATTCATCTTGAGATTTTTTTTCCGGCCTACTCTGATTTTAACAAAGTTGTGTGTGTGTGTTTTTGTTTTTATTTTTGTTTTTGTTTTAATGCTCATCTGAGGACATTTTCACTGATCTTAGAGGAAAGGAGCTAGAGGGAGAAACATTGATCACTTGCCTCCTTTGTGCCCCAACCAGGAATCAAACCTGCAACCTTTTGGTTTCTGAGATGATGCTCCAACCAACTGAGCCACCTGGCCAGGGAGCAGAGGTTTCAATCTGAGCTCTGAATAAGCATAAATACTATTAATCTATGTCATGGAACTACAGTTTGGACTGTATATGGTATGTTTTTGAGTCAGACTGTTGATTAATGAGCATTATAAATCGTCTTAAGTTCTGAACAGTTTTCACGAAGTGGAAGAGGGAATAATAGTGATCTTGAGCCTTTTTGTGCTCTTGAGTGAATTCTTGAGCTGCAAACCTGTGTGTTCTTCATGCAAAACATTCTTTTGGGGGTGCACAGTCCCATAATTTGTTGAAGAATAGATGAAGGAATGCTTTACTGTGTGTTTATTCTGAGAGAACTGTACCTGTGGAGTTTAATTATTATGAATAATTTGTCAAAGATTGGAGGTCTGTGCTCAAATTCAAGTATTACTATGACTTTCTGAATTAAGTGAACATGTAATTGATACTCCTTTTGTTGGTTCTCAGTATGCCCTTTCAGGTATTTATAGAAGAATGCTTCATGATCAAGCATATATTGTATACAGCAGTATTAGTAAGCTTATGTTACTGACTGAGTTTATGGACTAAGTGCTCATTAATGCCATTCAGTTATTTGAATGGCTCTAGTGCTTAAGTTTAGGGAAAGAACTTTTGATTTGATTGAATGTAATTAACCTCAAAACTATTTTATTGACCATTTAACTTAATGTTATAAGAAAATATGATTCATCATTTGAAGAGTTTCAGTATAGTATAAAAGAACAATTTGACTAAATGTTGAATTTTTATGTAAATGTATCATAGTATAAAAGCTGAATTTGAAAAATGATACTCCATTTTTGTTTAGGGCATATCATTTTAAAAATTCAGCTTTTTTATACTTTGATACATTTACATAGATATATTTCCTAGATACTACAACATTGTAAATCAAAATGCTATTTCTAAACAGGGAACTAACTGGCTAATACTTTAAGATAATTAAAAGAGGATTGACCTATATTGAGTCAGGGAGAATGCTGCTTATTTAACAAGATCTCTTATGTTGGATCCTCTATAGAGGAAAAAGCTACTGATGAGAAAAATTTGTAATATTTGAGCAAAGAGCAAATGTTAAGATAAATTTTAAATTATGGTGGTGTTTTTTGGTTAACACATAAAAAAATTTTATGATGTTACTATCTAAAACTTTATGAATCCTATAATATTTTTGAAAAGTGGTATTAGTATGAGTTTTTTTATCACTGCAGAATAACACTGTTTACATGGTATGCATGTATTTTCTACAGGGTCTGGCACAAATAATGCCCCTTTTTATTACAGAATCTTTTATTACAAAATCATAAGCATATAATTCTGTAGCATAACAATATCACACTCAAGCACACCATACGACATTTTAGGTGACATGTTCAAGTTAAAACTATAAATTATTACATTCATATTATTACCCTACCAACCACACTGAAGCAGGCCTTATTTCTGCTGGACCCTGTATTTTGGTCACATTTCCTAGGCACAGTGGCATATTAACAATTTTTCGTACTCACAGTGATTTCAAGAGTCCAGGGGAGGTAGTAGTTAGGATGTGGAATAATAATGGCAGTAGCCTAATAGAGGTGATTCAACAATTTTTCCCCCCAATATTTTTTTAAGTGCTACTGTGTGTTGTGCATTGCTTTAGGCATTGGAAATACAAATGTGAAAAGATCACGGCCCTGTCATAGAGGACCTTCAGCCTAACAACTTACACACACACATACAAACAGACACCTGCAGAAATTATTAAATCTTCCTCTAGTATACTTGGGTCATCAGCAAATCATGTAGAGGACACATGGAAGCACAAAAAGTGGTCATTCTCCTGGAGTTTTGAGGGGGGGAAATCAGCAAAAATGCCATAGATCAGATTCTGAAAACAACTATTTTCTGAGTTTTAAACAGATGCCTTTATTTAATTACATAATTACATAATGTTTCAGTTAGCCTGATAGTAGTACTATAGTGGAAGCTAATATGATTATATTACTTGCTAATTCTTTTCTTTCTTTTTTTTTTTTTTAGTAATTTTTTTAGTCTTCTCAGAACATCAGTCTGTTGCCTCCTGCACATGCTCTAAAATTATTTTTTTCTTCTTTTAAAAAATTTTACTTACTTTTAGGGGGAGGGGAAGGAAGGGAGAAAGGCAGGGAGAGAAACAGCAATGTGTGAGAGAGAAATCGATCAGTTGCCTCCTGCACACCCCCAACTGGGGACCTGGCCCGCAACCCACGCATGTGCCCTGACCAGGAATCGATCCAGTGACCCCTCAACTTGCAGGCCAGCACTGAGCCACACCAGCCAGGGCGGACTTCACATTAGAATTTAAAGAATGTAGTTAAAGGAAAACTTAACTGGGATCATTGCAACAGGTTAAATATTTAACCACTTCAAACAAATGATTTGGTACTCTCACCTAGTTATGAAAATGTACTGTAACATCTAGTTTTCCGTATCAAAGCATGTAACTTCATTAGCAAATGTTCCTTTGTTTTTTACTTAAAATGACATCTGGTCCATCAAAGTATATGCTAACAATTACCAAGCTATTATCTTAATAACGTTTAAACAGCGTTATCAAGATATTATTATTTTAATAACATTTAAACAGCTTTATCAAGATATAATTCATATACCATAAAATTAATTTCAAAGTGTTCAGATCATTGCTTTTTAGTATATTCACAGAGTTGTGCAAACATCACCACACCTAATTTAGAATGTTTTCATTACTCCAAAAAGAAACTCAGTAACTATTTGCTGTTGCTCCCCATTTCCCCTCTTCCACCAGTTTAAGCATTCACTAATCTGCTTTTTGTTTCTATTTATTTTTATGGTGTTTTAAGTTGCATCATTATTTTTCGTGTCTATTCCAGAGCATTGGATCAGAGGCTTAGAAGCTCTTAAACTGGCCAAATTTACGAGTCCTGTGACAGCCTCGCTCAGAAAACATTCAGACGATTTTTTTCCTGATGTTCCAATTGTTCCATATTCTAAGAGTTATTTTTTAATCCAGAACATGTTTCAGGCTCTCTCATTGCACCACTTGCCAGGGATATTAAACTCACTTAATTGGAAGGAATAAAACCTTTCTGTCTAGACTCAAAACTGAGTGTGTTCTATTTGTGTCAGCTATTCCAAGGCCTTCAGTAGTAGGAACAGCGTTAAGAATCTTCCTTGGCATACCATACACCATTATCTTCAATAATAATGTCATCCTCATCAGTGTCTTCATCCTTTGGCTCACTCTTTGGTTGAGTCTGCTGTAGACGGCCTAGAAGGCTACTATCAGTTGATTTGCTGGAGCTGCCAGAAGTCCTACTGTTCCTAATAGTATTCTCCTGATTTGCCTTGCTGTTTTGATGAGGTTGCAGCTGTTTGCAATCATCATGTCTATTACTTGATCAAAACTTCCCTGAAACTTCTGTATCATCATTAACAGCCAGTAGACTTGGCCTGTGAGCCAGACCTCCTGGAATAAGCCAGGATATAAAGAGATTCCTGGGATCTTCTCTAAGCCATGTGGTATCCCCCTTAGACTGAAACATTTCCAGGTATAGAGTCCTAGGCAGTGTTCAGATATCACAGTAATCCTACCGTGTGTTTCTGGGTAAATATCCACATCTGTAACTGAAAACAGGTACAAAGTCTTAGGGCATACCAGTGACTGGATATGGCTTTTTTCTGTGGTTGACAGAACACGGTGCATTGATTTTTATTTCTTGTCCTGGCTGGTGTGGCTTAGTGGATTGAGTGCAGACCTGTGAACCAAAAGGTCACTGGTTTGATTCCCAGTCAGGGCACATGCCTGGGTTGTGGGCCAGGTCCCCAGTAGGGGGTGTGCAAGAGGAAACCACACATTGATGTTTCTCTCCCTCTCTTTCTCCCTCCCTTCCCCTCACTAAAAATAAATAAATCTTTTTTTAAAAAAAAATATGCAGACTAGTGTAAAAAAAGAAAACAACCAAAACTTTCAGCCCTGGCCAGTGTAGCTCAGTTGGTTGGAGCATCATCCTGTAAACTGAAAGGTTGAGGGTTCGGTCCCTGTTTGGGGCACATATACAGGCAACCAATCAATGTTTCTCTCCCTCTCTCTAAAATCAATTAGCATCTCTTCTGGTGAGAATGAAAAAAATTACCTTCCAGGTAATTTTGTCTTGTCCATGAGTGTATGCTTTCATGCAGTAGCAGTCTAATGTACATCCTATTTTATATCCTTCCCCTATTAAAATAGCTTTTGTTTTATATATTTAATAATAAAGACCTGGAGAAACAAACTTTTGTATTTTATTCAGATACCAGGTAGGTGGGTCTTCTGTGTGTGTTTTCCTCTGTCCTCCAACTTCCCGTTTTCGCACATTATCTCTGGATCAGCCTCCTCCCTTTGGCACCTGCCCGTGACTGTCTTCACCTAGTTGACTAGGCTGTATGTATATGTATATTTTAAACACATCTCATATCTTGAAATCTTCCATACCGCTCATATTAACATGTAACACTACTTCCTGAATCTATTTTTGCCAGTGTTTGCTTCCATACTGCCATTTTTTCCCAAGCACTGTTTCCCTCAGGATTTCTGACTGCCTGGCCCATTTATATTAAAGCTTTCTTTGACTATTTTTTCTCTGTGCCTTGTTACCTTTCTGCTTATCCATATAAAGCCTGAATGTGCTTTCACAAAGAAGCCTTAAATCATCTCAGTATACTTTATTGCATCCATTTTCACATCCAAAAGCCTTACCACCCTTCTCCCATATCTATGCCCCATTTTCTTCTGTATTCACAATTCCTGTGCTCCATATATACTTACTTTCTAAGCATTATCTTCCCCACCTTCATTTCACTTCAATTATTTTTTTTTAATCCTCTCACCCTTTCTTTTGGTACCTTCTTCCAAACCTGAGTTTTCTGTCTTTTGTCAGCCATCTTTCTCCTTTCCAGTCTTAACCTGTCTGGTAATTTCATTTTCTCACCCTTCTCCAAAAGCTTTCCTCTGATAATGTATATGTAGTGTTCAGTTGAGTACTTCTGAATAAATACCTGCTTTTTAAAACAGTGAAATCTAAACTATTAGCACAGGAATTACCTCTGGGAAGATGAGATCTCCACTTGAAAGCTTCAAATAGAGATTCTTCTGCTAATACTGAATGATGAATGAAATAGGGTGGCTGCTTAAACCACACAAAATGTACACTGTTGTGAAAAGAGAATAGATTGTTGATTTTACACTTCTATTTTGATTGACCTGAGGAATGAAGCATCATCTCAGAAGGTAATTTTCTTATGGATTGTATTCAGCATTAATTCTTCAGGGTAATTATAGAGTTAGAAATATTTAATACTTCCATGCTGAAGTACCTTCCAGTGGTGGGAGGAACTCATATTCTACAAGGTAACCCAGTTCGTTTTCTACTGCTATTTTTTAAAGATTGATTATTTGTTACTCATTCATTCATTCATTCATTTTAGAGAGTGGGGAAGGGAGGGAGAAAGAGGGAAAGAAACATCGATGTGAGAAACATGGATCAGTTGCCTCTTGTACACACCCTAACTAGGGACCAAACCCTCAACCCAGGCGTGTGCCTTGACTGGGTATCAAACCGGTGAGTTTGTGCTTTGCGCAATGATGCCCAAACCAATGAGCCAAGCCAGTCAGGGCTGTAACTGCTGTTGGTATTGTAACTGTTCATCCTTGTATTGGATTAAAATCTACAGCCTGTAGT
Source organism: Pteronotus mesoamericanus (assembly GCF_021234165.1). Lineage (NCBI taxonomy): Eukaryota > Metazoa > Chordata > Mammalia > Chiroptera > Mormoopidae > Pteronotus > Pteronotus mesoamericanus. Next base: position 3,560,900 of record NW_026555150.1, read on the forward strand.
TATATTTCTCGATTTTAATTGTGCTCTCAAGCTTCACAGCATTTGGGTCCCTTTTCTACATGACAGCGTCTTAGATATCTGAAGGTACTTATTATATCCTCTACATCCCTCTCCTCACAATTTTTTCCCTTTTAGATGACCACTCTCTGCTCCTCCAACTAGTGCTCATAGGACACCGTTTTCATCATCCTGATAGCTCTTTAGGGACACTACACTGTTAACATCACTTCTAAATTTGTTCAGAATTTAAAATAATATTCAAAGTGTAACTGAATTGGCTCTGGATGTTGCACATCTGGACATTAATGCAGCCTGGAGTTGCTTTAAGGTTTTTAGCAGCCATGTAATATTGGCTTACAGTGAATTGGCAATTAACTAAAATCCCACGATTTTAATCTGCTTTGGCCTTCATGTGACTTCTTTCCAAATCAGGTTTCCATCTTCCTTTAGTTGTGCAACAGATTTTGTAAATCAGAATGCAAATCTTTACACATATTTCTGTTAAAATTTATCAAATTAGCCCTGGCTGGTGTCGCTCAGTAGATTGAGCACTGGCCTGCAAACAGAAAGGTCACTGGTTCGATTCCCAATCAGGACACATGCCTGGGTTGCAAACCAGGTCCCTGGTTGGGGGCATGCAAGAGGCAACTGATTGAGGTCTCACACATTGATGTTTCCCTCCCTCCCTCCCTCCCTCTCTAAAAATAAGTAACTAAGATCTTTTTTTTTAAATGTATCCCATTAGGCTATCATCCAGCCTTGGTTTCTTTGAATCTTGATTTTTGTCATTCAGTTTATGCTGATTCAACAAAGGGCCTTGACGCTAATATCAATGTTTTCAGATATCTGAGAAACAATAGTTAAAAGTCATGGAGACTATCTTCCAAAAACTGTTGTATGCAGCTGTAACTCAGCTGTTTCGCTGTATATGGATTAATACCATTGTAAATTGACAAGGCCCAGAAAGACTGATATCCATTGCCAGCCTACAAGATAGAAGCCTTATGTTGAACATTACTCTAAGAAGGGTGATATTCCAAGACATATTGTGCCAACATAATGCCAAAAGAGCTGGTTATTCTTCCCAAGAAATCGATCAATACACAGATGAAGTAGAGACAGAGTCCTTGTGACTGTTACTTTGCATTTGACAAGCATATACAGAGTATAGTGTTAGGAACTGCGTGAGACTCCGAGAACCAGGGTTGCCTCCCTGATTACGTCTCTTGTCCCAGAGTAATTGTTAGTAGCATCATTTTTCACTTTCAAAAGTGTCCAGGTTAGGAGGATAAATAACTGGCCATATTTCTCATAACGCAACTAGTTCCTTTGAGTTTTTTTAATTGGGTTAAATGTTACACAGCTATAATTTGCCAGATCTAATGAGCAGTAGTACTTCTTACCATTTACATAGATTGTTTCTTAACCAAGAGAAGTTGATAGCAAAAGCAACTACACATACTCAATATTCCTCCTGAGCTACCATCTAGAGGACAGAGTTATATACAGCTAAAATGATCCAATTCCAACCAAAAAATGGCCTCTTTGTTTACTCATGAATATCAGAAACTTTTGATGTTCTTAGAGAGCCCATTGGAACCAATATTGTGAATAACTTAATCTTTTGTTAAACAACAAAGTAAGGAAATATTTAAAATTAAATCATTAACATTCTGAACATTCTTTTTTAAAAAATTTGTAGAAACTGAACTTTGATGCCTTGAATATATAATGATCCATTATAACAATTATGCTTAGACTTTAAGACTCTGCATATTTTATGCTGCTTTCGTGGTTTTCCTAATTAATGATTTCACATGGTTAATTTTAATATATTCTGCATCACAGTTTCTATCTTTATGTAAAATAAGCACTTAAAATGAATAGTTCTGTTCTACTTGCTTAAATATTTCCTCTAAAAGAGAAAACAAAATTGATAGTTTTTACTTTATGGCTTGAACTCTGGTATTTAGAATTAGAATGTTTCTTAGAGATTGTATAATTATTTTTATGTCATCAGTGAGTAATTTGTTAGTTCCTAATATCAAAAGTGATTGCCTATGTTTCACATTTTGGATTTCCTAATGTAATGTTCTCTTTTTAGAAAAGGTGGACAAGTCCTATTTTCAAGAGAAGATGACTCTTAACTGTTTTGAAGGATCTAAAACTTGTGTACCTGCAGCCATCGATAAAGATGAAGAATTTGTAGAAGAGTTTAATAGATTAAAAACTTTTGCTAATTTTCCAAGTAGTTGTCCTGTTTCAGCATCAACACTAGCACGAGCTGGTTTTCTATATACTGGTGAAGGAGACACCGTGCGGTGCTTTAGTTGTCACGCAGCAGTAGATAGATGGCAATATGGAGATTCAGCAGTTGGAAGACACAGGAAAGTATCCCCAAATTGCAGATTTATCAAGAGCTTTTATTTTGAAAATAATGCTGCGCAACCTACAAATCCTGGTATCCAAAATGGGCAGTACAAAGCTGAAAACTGTCTGGGAAACAGAAACCATTTTGTTTTAGACAGGCCGTCTGAGACTCACGCAGACTATCTTTTGAGAACTGGACAGGTTGTAGATATGTCCGACACCATGTACCCAAGGTACCCTGCCATGTGTAGTGAAGAAGCTAGATTAAGGACATTTCAGAACTGGCCAGACTATGCCCACTTAACCCCAAGAGAGTTAGCTAGTGCTGGGCTCTACTATACAGGTGTTGATGATCAAGTGCAGTGCTTTTGTTGTGGTGGAAAACTAAAAAATTGGGAACCTCGAGATCGCGCATGGTCAGAACACAGGCGACACTTTCCTAATTGCTTCTTTGTTTTGGGCCGGAATGTTAATATTCAAAGTGAATCTGATACCCTGAGTTCTGATAGGAATTTCCCAAATTCAACACATTCTCCAAGAAACCCAGCCATGGCAGATTATGAAGCACGGATCATTACTTTTGGGATGTGGATGTACTCTGTTAACAAGGAGCAGCTTGCAAGAGCTGGATTTTATGCTTTAGGTAAACCTTATTATAAAATCAGGCTAATACATAACTTTCCAACTATCCAAGGGCTCCTAAAAAGTAAATGGATCCCCTTAGCCCCCCTGAACTCTTAAGTATTTAGGTGTAGGGTGGCACGATTATATCACTAATTCTCTTAACCCATATGTTGAGTATGTAATGTAACCACTGAATTTATATGAGAAAGACTACTATATTAAGAGCCATGTTTATCTTCATGTAATTGTTTTTTGAAGAAGGATGACATGCAAAAGATGATAGGTATCCCTGATTAAAGAATGAGTTTGATAGTAATACTAACTATAATTTACCGAGTGCCTGCTTTGTGTGCTCAGTACATATATTAAATGTATTTTCTCTACACCTCTTAAGAAAATAAGAAAAGTTAATATTAAAAGAGTTTAGTTTGGCTGATATTAAAGTTAATATCTGCCTTTTATACAGAGACTGTATATTTGAAAGCTGCCCTGTATAATGCCTTATTGCTTCAAATGAGCGCTTTTCAAATGGACTACCATGGGCATGTCAGAAAAAGCCATTAGTGTGGCGGTTTTCATTTACTTTAGAATTGAATATCTACAAAATACAAAATATCAATTATTTTATATTTTATTTACATAGTATCATACAGGTTTTAGTGTCATGTAGCTATAACGTTAGAGAAACTTACTTTGTAATTTCATTATGCATTAAACTTTACTATTATTAAAGTTTCACAGTGTGAAAAAGTAAGCTTTTGTCCCCAAATGACATATGTTAAAAAAGAATGGAACAATTATAATTTTCTACATAAAAATCAGGCAGTTTTATTTTTGTTCTAGAAAATACCTCCAGTTGAATCAGTGAATTTAATGTGTATTTCCTCCTCAAATGATCATGTCTATTACTTAGATGTGAATTTGAATGTATTTTTACGTTTTATTATCCTTTTTCCATTACCATTCATCCCCCTTATACTCTTCTCCACTTCCACCCTTCCCCCCCCCCCCCCCCCCCCCCCCCGCGGCAGTCCCACCCTGTCTTCCCTGTCCATGAATTTCTTTTCTTTTTGGCTAGATCCCATCACCCCCAACCCTCCTCAGGGTGGATGTCTTTTTTTAAGCTATACATTTTTTATATAACTTAGAAATGCTTCATTTCATAGTGTTAAAAAAGGGTGTTTCTGTGTAAGCTTCTAATTGTATAAAATACATGTATTTTTACTTGTGTGCTTTCTTAGGTGAAGATGATAAAGTCAAGTGCTTTCATTGTGGAGGAGGTCTAAGTGATTGGAAGCCCAGTGAGGACCCTTGGGAAGAGCATGCTAGGTGGTTTCCAGGGTAACGCATTTAAATGTTCATTCAGTAACAGCCAAGTTGGACAGTCTGCAGTGGGAAGACTTGAATAACTTTTCACCTCAACTCTTTTTGCCTTCCCAAGCCTTGAAATTCACACCAGGTTTATAAAAATGGGGTCACCTACTTTATAGGGGAAAAAAACACCTAAGTCTTCTCTGGTGACAAAAACATGCATTACTTGTATATTGTATTTATGACATTCAGATGATTCCATTTCTAAACACCAAATTAGGAATGTATACTTTCGTAGTTGTTGGAAGTAGGCTTTTTTACAGCGGGTACAAGAGAACCTACAATAAGTAGTATAACAAAGGGAGCATTTTATGGCTCCTTAGAAATGCTGAAAAGCAAGGTAATGGAATTAAGATGAGGGAGATGATATCATACACTTTACTAATTTTCCAGCTACTAAAGTTTAACCTTCTCGTTTAGGTGTAAATATCTGTTAGAAGAGAAGGGACAAGAATATGTAAACAATATTCATTTAACCCATTTACTTGAGGAGTCTGTGGTAAGTCAAATATTGTAGAATATGTATTTTCAGATATTATGTAACTTGTTTTACAATGATTTCTTGGTATAAAATTCACAGTATTGTATTTTAAATGAATACTGTATGGTGAGCTTTAACAGGGGCTTGGTGAAAAGTGCTTGTTATTCTTAACCTGAAGCAAATTGGTGAAAGGGTATTCGGATGAACTGAGTTAATGTCACTATATGCAAAAAATGGGCTTGAAGAACTAAAATACTTTGATCTCTCAGCCTTCTCAAATTTGACTTTTGTACTCATAAATAGTTATAAACTACTTATGAGGACAGCTCTGGGGGAACACAGTTGCCATTATGGTTCTGCCATCAGCTGTATTGCCTCATTCAAGTTTTTTAATCTTCCTGAATTTCAACTTCTTGTCTGTAAATTGAATGGGTTGGGTTAGATGACCTTTTAACTTCCTTCTAGCTTCATTGGGCTATACCTCATGGGAATATTCATATGTTGAATTGGAAGAAAGCCAATTTTTCCTTTGTGATTAATGTAACTTTTCAAATTGAAGTAATTGCCTTCCACCAAAAGGAATTTTAACTTATAATTTATATTTCTATTTTAGGGAAGAAATGATGAGAAAACACCGTCACTAACTAAAAGAATTGGTAAATATGCTTATTGTAATAAATATCCTTTTAATTTCATTGCCAACTTGTTATTTATAAGGTAGAAGAGTAAACATATTTTTTCAGGTTCACCAAGGTGTATTTATTTGAGATGAGATTGCTATCAGTTTAAAAGTAATGAAGTGCCTATAAATTTCAGTAGGATATTTATATACTCAGAACATTCCTACAGAGGTCGGACAGTTAGCTTTTCCAGATTTGGGAGGAGCGGCTCTAGGTTGTCCATCACCACTTTGGGGGCTGCGTTAGTTAACCAGGATCATGAATCCAGTGATCCGCTCATGTGTCATCACCGTGATCAGCCCTAACCTGCCTGCCTATTTATTCTATGTCATCTTTGTACCTTTCCCATCTTCACAGAGGGGTATATTTGGGTTTGTTTAGCCCCTATTACCTCACAGAGAGGTAGAAATTTGTAATATGGCAAAGATTATTTATTCACCATAGACATCTTTGAAAACCAGAAAGTGGGCAGAGAAAGGTAATATGTTAAGTGAAGAAGATGTTGTTATCCCCACTTTTCAGATGAAGAAACAGAGTCACAGAGGTTAAGTGACCTGTTCACAGTTAGGTTACAACTCGTTGGTGGAGCTAGAACTATAAACAAGGTCTTCTGAATCCTACATCGCACTACGGATCTCATTCTTAACGGAGGCATGTTTCAAAAATAGTAGAAAGTTTAATTGAGAATATGTTTGGTGATTCCCCCCTCCCTATACTCATAGCAAGAGAATACTATATGTACTCGTAAATATGCTTGAGAAGGAGAGCCACTTTGATAAGGGTTTTGTAATGGGAATAAATAATACAGTTTAAGAAATCATTTATTCCAGCTGATATTTTTGAAATTATCCAGAAACAAAGAGTCTGTAACATTTCTTGATAATCATCTTTACAGTGCATACTATTCTTTTTATGACTAATAAGACTCTTGCTTTAGGATTAATGTTTTTTAATAGAAATATAATTGATTTTGCAAAATTTTCACCATTATAAAGTATACTTTTTGGTATTTTTAGTATATTCACAAGGTTGTGCAACCATTCCTACTGTTTAATTACAAAACATTATCATAACCCCAACAAGAAACACCATACCTATTAGCTGTCACTCCCCTTTGCTGCCTCCACCTCCCCAGACCCAAACAACCACTAATCTACTTCTATCTGTGTGAGTTTGCCTATCCTGGTCATTTCATATTAAATGAATCTTAATGGCCTCAAGGTTCACCCATTTTGTAGCACTCATGTATGAGTATTTCTTTTTTATGGTAGAAAACTATTTCTTTGTGTGGGTAATACGCCTTGTTTATTCAGTTGTCAGTTGGTGGACATAGCTGATGCTGCTATTAACATTTATGTACAAGTTTTTGTGTGGACGTATGTTTTTAATTCTCTTGGGTATATATTTAGGGATGGAGTTGCGGGGCCATATGGTAACTCCTATGTTTAACCCTCCAGTAAACTGCCAGAAAGTTTTCTAAAGTGGCTGCACCATTTTACATTCCCACCAGCAGTGTATGAAGATTCCACTTTGTTTCTCCACATCCTTGTGAACACTTGTAATTGTTTGTCTTTTTATTACAGCCATCTCATGGATATGCAGTAGTATCTCATCATTGTGTGTGTGTGTGTGTTTCCCTGACGCCTAATGATGTTGGGCATTTTTCACCTGCTTAGTGGCCATTTGTATGTCTTCTTGGGAAAAATGTCTGTTCGTCTTTTTTGCCCGTATTTTCATTGGGTTATTTGTGTTTTTATTATTGAATTGTGAGAGTTCTCTATATATTCTAGTTCTTTTTATATATAAGTCCCTTATCAGATATATGATTGGCGAATATTTTCTCGCGTCTTGTAGGTTGTCTTTTCACTTTCCTGTTGGTGTCCTTTAAAGCATACAAGTTTCTAATTTTGGTGAAATCAAATTTATCTCTTTTTTGTTGCTTATGCTTTGATGTCACATCTAAGAAACCATTGCCCAATCCAAGGTCACCCTAAGTTTTCTTCTAAGAGTTGTATGTTTTTAGCTCTTACATTCAGGCTTTTGATGCATTTTGAGTTAATTTTTGTATATAGTATGCGGTAGTGGCACATTTAATTCTTTTTCATGTGGATATCCTGTTCTTGCTTTTGGTTTTCAGCAAGCTGACCTTCAGGTACCTGCAGGATATCCAAGTAGGTGAATGTTAAAACCTGGAACTCATAAATGAGGGTGAAACTGTGGTAATAGGGAAAGTGTCCAGAGAGATTGTTAAAAAGGAAGGGGAGATCAAATGAGGGAACCATCACTATCTAATCAGGTGAGCAGAAGGAGCCAGCAAAAAATTGGGGGAGAAAAACGGTCAGTCAGTAGAACCAGGAAAGAGTGATGTCCGGCTGACTTCTGGACATCTCCACCTAGAAATTTCAGAAACGGCTCAAATTCAGCTTCTCTTTTGAAAACCACGCAGATGAGTTCAGCCCTGCTCTATTCCCCCTTGTGTTAGTATCACAATTCACAAAGTTGTCCTGTAATTCGAGTCATTGTAAGCTCTTTGCTTTCTGTAATCTCTCTACATTTAATCAATCACCAAGTCTGATAAATTCCACCTTTGTAATATTGTCTAAAATCCACTGGTTCTGCCCTGGTTTCTGCCCTTATTTCTTATCCAGGCTACTGTAGCAGTCTCCTTATTGATCTTTTATTTGCACTGTAACCTCCTGGCAGAATTTTTGTCAAACATAAATCATGTTACTTCCCTACTTAGAAAATATCCTTCGTTACCATACTGTTTCTTACCATCACATCCCTCCATGCCCCAGTCAAAATCAACCCCCAATTATATTCTAACTCCTACGACCATAGGTTAGATTTGAACATCTTATAAATGGAGTCATACAGTATGTAGTGTGTTGTCTCCAGTTCATCATTATGATTATGATGACGTTTTTCTCTCTGTGAGATTCATCATGTCGTCTATGGCAGTAGTTCGTTCTTTCTTGCTGTGTAGTATTTGAATATACCACAGTGTACTTAGTCATTCGCCTGATGATGGACATTTGAATTTCCAGTTTGGGGCTGTTAAAAATAATACTGCTATGAATATTCTTATGTACGTCTTTTGTGGGCATGTGCATCATTTTTAATAGGTGTAGAATTGATGAATGAGAGGGTATAAATCTCCTGTTTAGTGCTTTCTTACATAACCTGTATCCTGCTTTGAGTATCATAAAAGTGAGTTTTTCTTTGCTTCCTTGCCATATCTAGTTTGCCCCCCCTTTATTTATAGAAACTAAGTCTGAGAAATAGGAAACCGATACCTTCAAAATCACACTGGGACTTCCCCCTATTTCCCATTATTTTTTCGGAATAATTGCTAGGGACTTGGTAAAGAAGACATCTACTCTTTAAGTACCTTAGGTTGGTTGTTAATGAGAACATCTGATTTGAAAAATGTTCAAATTTTTTAAGCATTTAACCCTTTTCTTATCTATTTTACTTTATCTTGCACTGTTTCATCAAGTCTTTAAAGCACTTAATTCATAGTGCTGCAAAATACAAAAATTCTGAAAGCGATCCTTCAGTGCCTAAGTATTTCAAACTTCTGTTCAGAGCAGCTTTGGTTTCTTGGGGTTTTTTGTTGTTGTTGTTTTTCTTGCTGCTTAAATTTTTTTTAAGTAAACTTTGTGTTGAGTTGTATTAATGAAAATAATTGTTTAAACTCTGTTCTTTTTCCTCACCAATTTTCATTTCAGATGATACTATCCTTCAGAATCCTATGGTACATGAAGCTATACGAATGGGATTCAATTTCAGGGATATTAAGAAAATAATGGAGGAAAAAATTCAGACATCTGGGAGCAACTATAAATCACTCGAGGTTCTGGTTGCAGATCTAGTGAGTGCTCAGAAAGACAACACGCAAGATGAATCAAGTCAGACTTCATTGCAGAAAGGTATACCTGGCTGGTTTTAAAAAGCAAGAGACACCCAAGAGTACTTCATTATGGATAGTATCTTATATGACTTTGTGACCCATTAATTTCCCTCTTCTCACATGCACCTTAAGATAGACATTTTTTAACATTTTATTATGAAAAATGTCAAACATACGCAAAAGTGGAGAAAAGAATATAATGGACCCTGAGGTACCCATCAACCAGCTTCAGTAATTATCAGCACTTTTCCAGTCTGGTGTCGTGCCTTCCCCCAATGGGTGTTTTTGTTTTGGTTTTTTTGAGGGGAGTTGTTTTTGGCTATAGTATTTCAAAGTGATTCCTAGACATCCTAGGTATCATTTACCTTAAATATTCCAACAGGTATCTAACAAATAAGGACTTTTTAAAGAAAACTTCTAATACTGTGTGTTAGTCTTCTTGGGCTGATGTGAAAGGATACCATAGACAGGGTGGCTTAAACAACAGACATTTATTTCCGACAGATCTGGAGGCTGGGAAGTCCAAGATCTAGATGCAGGCAGGTGTGGTTCCTGATGGGAACTTCTGCCAGACTTGCAGGTGGCTGCTTTCTCTCTGCATCCTCACATGGCCGAAAGAGAGCACTCTGGTTTCTCCTCCTTTTTTTTATTTAAGGACACCGATCCCATGGTGGAGTCTCACCCTCGTGACCTCATCTAAACCTAATTACCTCCCAAAGACCCCGTCTCCAAGTACCATCACATTGGGTGTTAGGGCTTCAAAATACGAGTTTTGGGAAGACAGATATTTAGTCCATAACATAATATGACCACACTTCAACGAAATGAACAGTTAAGGCTAGAGTGAAGTATTACCAGAGGTCAGCTATTAGTCTGGGGGGGGGAAATCTATGCCCAGAGCATCACCATCTCAAGTAAGGATCTGTATGCATTGCTGAAATAAGGTAGAAAAAGTAGAGTAGATATCAGTGTTTGGTAGGCATGACAGCTCATTCCATTGTGGTCTGTATAAGGAATCTCAAAGAATCAGAACCAAGAGAAACCCTAAAGATTATATAACTTTCATTACTGCAGTGAGAAAACTGAAGTGCAGATGTGCTGTTGCCCAAGATCACCCAGGCAGTTGGGAGTGAAATTCAGGTTTCCAGACTTCTGGTCCAATGTTCCTTTTTTCAATTAAAAACAAAATAATGGTAAACTATACATAACAAAATTTACCATCTTAACCATTTTTAAGTTTACAGTTCAGTAGTGTTAAGTACATTCACACTATTTTGCAATGAATGTCCAGAACCCTTTTCATCTACAAAACTGAAACTCTGTAGCCATTAAAAAACAACTCCCCGTTCCCTTTCCTGCCAGCCCCCGGCAGATACCATTCTGCTGTCTGTCTCTATAAAATTGACTACTCTAGGCATCTGGCCCATTGTTTCCTACTCATTGCAGCATCACATCCAAAAGTAATGTATAAATTACTTTATTCTTTTCCTCCTCTTTTTATTTTTTTTAAAGATTTTATTTATTTATTTTTAGAGACAGGGGAAGGGAAGGAGAGAGGGAGAGCAACATCAGCGTGTGGTTGCCTCTCACACATCCCCTCCTGGGGACCTGGCCCGCAACCCAGGCATGTGCCCCGATTGGGAATCGAATTGGCGACCCTTTGGTTCACAGGCCGGAGCTCAATCCACTGAGTCACACCAGCCAGGGCTATTCCTTTTTTCAAATTATAAAGCTACTTTTAATACATTGAGGTAAACCTCACAGGACTAAAAAACACTCGGAAGGGGTAGTCTCCTCGCATCCCAGGAGTGGTCCATGGGAACGAGGGTATCTGTGGGGAAGGAAGAGCTAAAGAGACCCAGTACAGACTCAAGGCAAAGAGCAAGAGGGTTGGACATGAAGCTGCCAAGCTACTTGGGTTCCTTCTCATTTGCCTTTTGTGCTTTTGCTGCCTGTTCTCTGAGCCCCTTTACTTCTGAGTGGCAGCAGAAAGCCTGTCATCTCTGTTTTTCCTTAACCAAGTCCCTTTTTTTCATATTCTTCTGCTTACAGCTGGTTATGACAATAGCATGAATATGCATTTCATTCTTACTCTTTCGGTCATACACTTTTATATAACATAAGTCAGTTTATAATTCTGTCCCTTTACTCAAGTTGTTTCCTTTGTCCTGAATGCCTTTTCCCTGTCTGTATACCTGGTCTCATTCCCCACTCCGCCCCCAGTTCCCTAAGTCCATCTTGTGAACTAACTCATCTTTCAAGGCCCAGCTCAAAGGTCACGTCTTTGAAGTTTTCCCCAGTACCCATAGTAGAGTTCAGAGCTCCTACTTCTCTGCTCAGTGCTCTTAGAGCACTTGTAACATTATTTTGGAACTGCTTTTTTTTTTTTTTTTTTTTTTTCCTCCTGCCAATTAGGCTTCTTGAGGTTAGGGGCTTTATATTCTTGTCTCTGATAAGTTCCATGTTTGAGCCTATAGTTTTCGTTATGCCCAGGAGGTTGCCTTTTAAGAAAATGGAGATTTAAACAACCCTCTCTTGCACTCCTGATCAGGGAAACCTTTCTGAAGCACAAATATGAACATTATCTCTCTCTAGGTTAAAACCCTTCACTGGCTCCTAGGGCCCTGAGAATCAAGTTGAAACTCCTTTACATGGGTTGCCAAATATTTCAGGATCAGGCTCCTCCTACCCTCTCCTGTAGCCTCATTTCATGCTGTTTCCCCTTCAAATTCTATTCCCAAGCCTTACCTGTGGACTTGCAGTGCCTGTTCTCCCTCTCCCCTTGGAGCCTACTCATGCTGTTTCCTCAACCTAGAGCACCCTTCTTCCACTGCCCCCAAGGCCTTCTCCCTCTCCCTAGTTTATTCCTCTAGGAGGCCTTCCCTTTAAGTGTTCATGCGTGCACATATGTGCATGCACTTAGACCTTTCCTGTGTTCTTCATAACACATTCTAACTACCTTTATCTTAACGCTGTACTATAATTTCCTGTATACTTGTGGCCCTTACTTGTCTGAATGATTTGGGGGCTGAGGGCTATGTATATAATTGTTCTGTCTCTAGTGCCTAGAACCTCGTTAGGTGTTCAGTAAGTACTAGTTGAGAAAAACTAAACCACTATTTCCCAAACTTCTTTTCCTGACAGTGTTCCCCAGGATGCTAAAAGGGATGCCATGAAAAAGGAGCTCTATCATTCAATAGGGAAATGCACTGCGAACTTCTAAGTGGGGATATACACTACATTATACTGCCCTGAACTTGAAAGCAGCAGTTTCCAAATGCCAGTGGGCTCAACCCCAAATAGTTTAGATTCTGTGAATGAGGCCTAGGAATATGTTGTTACAAATGTCCCAGATAATTCTTGTGTGAGGCCAGATTTAGAAATCACTGGTATACAGTGATTACAAACATTGTTAAAGTATGTAATGTGTTTGGAATAGTGCCTAGCACATGGTAATGTGTTATATTACTGGTAACTGCTGTTATTGTTGATTTTTGTCATTTTAGTTATATAAGACCACAAAACATGTTTTTGTGGCATATTTATTAACATTTCACAAAGCCTAGTTTGGGAAAGGCTGAATTAAGCAGGTACTTAAATACCATCCATATGCTGATGACACCCAAATCTCTATCTCTAATGCTGACTTCCGACCTCAAGACTTGACTCTCTAGTTGCCTGCTAGACATTTTTATATAGATGCCCTGAAAACACCTCCAAAATACCTTGAAAATTCCAGACCTGTACGTCCTTTTATATTTCCTATTGGCATCACCAGCCCTTTGTCAGCCACAGTAGAAATCTTGAAATCAACTATATTGTTTCTTGCTCATCCCTCACATCCAGTCAGTCACCAAATCCTACTTGTCCCACTTCAGAAGTGTCCCTCAGATCCATCCCTCCATTTGCAGAATAAGCCATACCCTTTCTGTGCAGTACTTCTTTTGCCTAACCCTTGCTCGTTTGCCTGGCAAATTGCTGGCCACGTTTAAATGTCATTCCTCCACTTCCCTGCTCCCCGCACCCAGCAGCTGCCAAGCCATGACGCTTTCCCCAGCTAGTCTGAACAGAAGAACTTGTTCTCTCATCTCGTCCCCGAGCTTTATTAGAGCACTTCCCGCTTTGTATTTTGTGCTTACCTTCATGGCCTCAGCTCACCTCCTTTCCTGCTAGAGCAGAGGCCATGTGTAAGCCGTCCTGTCTTCCAACACTTGATTAGCACCTGGCACATAGGAGGGGTTCAAATTGTATCAGTGAATTTGAACAACTAAGAAAGTCTACAATTAACTAATTTCTTTTCTCTTTGTACAGAGATTAGTACTGAAGAGCAGCTAAGGCTCCTGCAAGAGGAGAAGCTTTGCAAAATCTGTATGGATAGAACTATTGCTGTAGTGTTTATTCCTTGTGGACATCTGGTCACTTGTAAACAATGTGCTGAAGCAGTTGATAAATGTCCCATGTGCTACACAGTCATTACTTTCAGGCAAAAAATTTTTATGTCTTAATCTAACTCTACAGTAGACGTGTTATATTCTTATTACTCTGATTGAATGTGTGATGTGAACCAAATTTAAGTAATCAACATTGAATTCCATTAGCATTTGCTCCCAAGAAGAAAAATTGTAAACTGCAGTATTATAGTTGGCAATCTAAAATTTGAATTTCTGGATTTTCAAAATACTAGCTATATATCTATCCTTTTTTTTCCTAACTATTAACTGAAACCATAGACTAAGAAGCATCATATTGTAACCGATTGCAATGTGTATTTGTAGTACACTGACTTGGCTTTGAAGTGTAAGTGAATTAATCAGCTAAATTTTTCATTATTTTCAGGTAGGCTTAGCAGGTGGAGCATTCCGTGGAAACGTGGAGATTAATCTCTCCAATCATATAATTTGTTTTATGTGAAAAAGGAGTGAACTCTTCCACATTGGTGAAAAGATAGAGATTATTTTTAGATGTTAGTCTTTGTGTTTTAGATTTTGTCTATTTTCTTTTAAAATTATACATACATACTTGTGTGGATGATTTTTTAAAATGATTTTGCCATTGTTAAAAGGGTATTTAATGATAGAATGCCATCTACCCTACATTGTATCAAATGAGCCAAATGAAGGTTGTTTGCATTTGTGTATATATGGAACAAAAGACTGGGAAAGATATGTACCAAACTGTTAAATGGGGTTTCTCTTGAGGGGGTGGGGGGGTCCCAGAGGGGCTTTACAGGGACCTTTCACTTTCTACTTTTTTCATTTTGTTCTGTGTGAATTTTTGTAAGTATGAGTTACTTTTGTAATCAGAATTTTTAGAAAGAATTTTACTGATTTAAAGGCTTAGGCATGTTCAAATGCCTGCAAAACTACTTATTGCTCAGCTTTAGTTTTTCTAATCCAAGAAGGCAGGGCAGTTAACCTTTTTGGTACCAATGTGAAATTTAAATGTCTTTATGTTTGTCCTGCTTTGTGGATGAAAAATATTTCTGAGTGGTAGTTTTCTGACAGGTAGACCATGTCTTCTTCTCTTGTTTCAAAATAAATATTCCTGACTTTGTAAAATGAAATATAAAATATGTCTCAGATCTTCCAATTAATTAGTAAGGATTCATCCTTAATCCTTGCTAGTTTAAGCCTGCCTAAGTCACTTTACTAAAAGATGTTTGTTAACCCAGTATTTTAAACATCTGTCAGCTTATGTAGGTAAAAGTAGAAGCATGTTTGTATACTGCTTGTAGTTGTAGTGAAAGCTTTCCATGTTGAGATTCTCATATCTTGTATTGTAAAGTTTCATGTGAGTTTTTACTGTTAAGATGATTAAGATGTATATAAGACAAAATGTCAAGTCTCCTCTACCTTTTTTTTTTGTTTTCTTGACTAGTAATAGTAATGCTTAACTCTGAAGTACATGTTCTCTCAAGATCCTTAAAGACCTTTTGGAAATTATAAACTATTGACAAGGAAAGAAGAATATTTGTTTAAATATTAAAGACAAAAAACTTGAATAAGAATCAATATAGATAAAAAATGGAAGTTTAAAAATACTTCATGGAATACCCACCCAGGCTTTTTTTTTTTTTTTTTTTTTTTTTTTTTTAGATTTTATTTATTTACTTTTTTGGGTTTTTTTAGAGAGTGGGGAAGGGAGGGAGAAAGAGAGGAAGAGAAACATTGATCAGTTGCCTCTCACACCCACCTAACTGGGGACCTGGCCTGCAACTCAGTCATGTGCCCTGACTGGGAATCAAACTGGCGACCTTTTGGTTTGCAGGTCTGTTGCTCAGTCCACTGAGCCACGCTAGTCAGGGCCCACTAAGGCTTTAATTACAAGATTTTCACAACAACCTGTTGTAGAGATAAGTGAGGCATTTTACTGGAGAGAAAAGTTTGAGATTAAAACTGTTAAAAATTATAATTATTCTATTTTCTAAGAGAAAGAGTATTGTCATGTTCTCCTAATCTCTGTTGATTTCTGCTTTGATACTCATTTAAAGCATCGCAAATTTAAATGAGAATTTTTTAAATAAAATGTCTGTCCTGTTTCTGTTTTACTAGTATATATTAAGTTAAAATGTGCATGTGTAGTCTAAGCTTTAAATTACAAGGGGAGAAAAGTGTTAAAGGTTTTAAAATGTGTTTTCCAGGACACGTCAGCCCCAGGTCAGGTAGGTAGTTCGATCTAGTTGTTGGCCAGGGACTGAATTGTTTCAACATAAGGCCATTCCTGTTCTGGGTGCCTCGGTTCATTAAAACTCTTCTTTTAAAACTTGTGTGTTTAGAATTAAGCAAGACCTTTTTTCTCCCCATGAGTTGTGAAATTTAATGCATGAAGCTGATGTGACTAACAAGTTTATTTTAAGAATTGTTTAGAAATGTTGTTGCTTCAGGTTCTTAAATCACTCAGCACTCTAACTTCGAACCAGACTTTGAGACTTAACCCATCTTTGTGTTCACACTTTTAAAAAGCACTGGATTCTCCCCCATCTAATTGTAAAAACAATGGTCACTTGCAAGGTCAAGAATATAAGCAGATCCAAATCTCTGCCTCCCGCTTTCTCAGAATAGTTCTCAGTGTCTACATGTAGATACTTATACTTCTTTTCTATATGAAGATTTCAAAGTCACCACCAATTTTACTACATTTAGTCATGTGAAGAGTCAAGTTGTTTGTAATAGTTATCTTTATTCATAATAATTTGGTGTGTTGATCAAAAGCCTCTTAATTTTTGAGAGATGGGTTTAGTGTTTATAAATTCCAGTTTATTAATTAATGGCTTTATATCACTTTTCCTGATAGATTTGTCTGTATGTGTGTTTTTGCTTTTTTTCCCCATTGGTTAGGGCCTAAGATGAGGTAGGGTAAGTGTAGTAAGTGTACATAATGTGATGTGACCCTGTGTATTATGATCTTTTGTTGTTTTTGTTCTAATATTTAAATTTTGATAGTTGTTTTCTTCTTGTTTTCATTTTAGTGGATAAAATTGGTATCTTGAACTCCCCGAATGGGAGACTACCACCACAGCATTAGTTGGCATGTATTTTACCCTTTAGATCCAAATCACTGCTTTATTTCCTGATTACTCAGATGTTGAGTTGAATATGGGAGAAGGGGGCGAAGGGGTGGGAGAAATGCAGTCAGTTGTGTATCATTTCCATTGGAGAAATAAGAAAATGGGAGGGAATATTTGACAGGTGCAGTTATTTTTAATGAAATCTACTTTTTAAAAAATTTGCCATTTCTTCATCTGTGAAATGAGAATAGTGCCTGTCTTACATTTAGGAGAGTTCAAGATCAGGTGTGTGAAAACCTGCTATCAATATTAACCCCCTTCCTAATACTCTGTTACCTTCCGGTTTGCCTTGACTCTGGAACTTTGGGCTGAATTTAAATGACAAGTCTTTCAGTGACTCTTAACTCATCTTTTTTGGTGTTCCTCATCGTTAAGATGTAAACTGCAATAAATAAATTGGTCAAGTCCTTAAAAATATTTCAACTTTTTTAAAAACTTGAAAAACTTCTCAAATTTAGTTGAGCTTTTCTAATAGAAACAATTGGCTTATTCCCACCTTCATTATCAGTTTCAATTTGACTCATATACTTAGCACAATGTGAATTTCACTTGCAGCATAGTAGAATTATAGGGTGTCAAAGCTAGAAGTGACCTTAGAGAGTATCTAATTCATCCCCCTCATTTTACAACTGAGGCTCAAAGGTGAAGTGATTTGTTCAAAGCTATATAGCTAATTAATGGCAGCCCAGACTGGGACTTAGTTTGAAGGTGAAAAACTTAAGCTTCCTCTCCTGGGAGGTCTCAAAAGTTTATTTTTCAACTATTCTTTGTTTTATACCATAACTTTCACTACGTATTAAATGACACTTTATAGCTAATACAATAGGACAATCTTAAATATGTATATCTTCAAATTGTAATACTACATTAATGTTTGGGTGGTAAGATTCTATTTTGAAGTCTAAAGTTTGAAGATACGTGTACAGATTTTTTTGGCATTTTACTGCATTCTTAGTGTGTATCACTAATGTAACATTTAAAATTACTGTATAAGTATATATTGTCATTTTTTCTGTGCTTAGTTACACATTTGTATTTTTGATTTGATGTAACAAAAGCTTTTATGCAATTTTTGTTTGAAAATTGTGTGTTTTTTTTTTCATTACTATTCTACCTTATCTAACCCGAGAGAGTGGCAGATTGATATGTCATTGTATTAGTGTTGTGAATAATCGTGTGAAATGTTTTGAGATAGAGTACTATATTTGTGAATATAATTTTATGGCTTTTTTTCACTTAGTAGAAATCTTTCCATCAGTATGGAAAACTAAGAAAATTACTTTCCACTGCATAATCTGGCAGTCATAGATTAAAGCTTATTTTTCTGTGAATAAGACGTATTCAATAAAGTACTATTCTTTAAAATGATATCTTATTACTTTGTATGTTTTCTACTTTTCCAGAAAAAAAGAAATAGCTCTCCTAAAAATACTAAAATGTAACCTCCTTAATACACTTTATGCCATCGGGCCAGGTATTAAGGTACACATCAAGTCATTTTTTTTTTTAAAGACATCCATTTTCATGTTAATTTATAGAATTCTGTAAGTCATGAAAAGTTGATTTTTAAAATGTATAAAAATATGAACCATAGTTAACATTCCCCGCCACACAAAGACTGGCCTGGTTGTCCCAAGAGAGAATGTAGTCACCATAAGAAAGCTTGAACAAGCACGGGACCTAAAAGCCACTGCCCCTTTGAGGCAGGTAGCAGAGAAGGGTTTTTGTGGGTCTGTAGAGGGAGTGACCCTGAGAATTTCAGGAGCTGCAAGCAATCTGATGGGGTAAAAAGGGAAGGGATAAAGGATCCATAAAGGCAGAGAGTTTAGATGCAGGTATTTCAAGCAGCTATTTGTCGTACCCATTTGTGCCCACCATGGGGATTTCTAAATCAAGAGTTACATTTCAGGCCTAGTCTATTACAATGACTATGTTATCACTGTTGCTGAGATTGCCATAAGAACCTCGTTTTAAATGCAGTTCACACTTCTTACATGTCAACTATATTTTCAATGAATATCAATGAAGATGTGAATTTTGAGAGCTTTCTCAAAGAAATTTTCAAACATACACAAAAATAGCGTTATGAACCCCATGGTACTCATCACTCAGCTTCCACATATACCAATATTTTGCCAATATTCTTTCATTTAGGACCCCTCTCCCTTTTTATTTGTGCTGGCATACTCTAGAGCAAATCCTAGACATTGTCATTTCTCCTGAATTACCTTATGTACCTGTACCATAGTAGAAGATTTTTTTTTACATAAATGTGTGAATTTCAACTCACTGTTATTACTGAATTTTAACGGACATCTAAAATCAACTTTATCCCCTTTATTAAGGTAAATAAACCTCAGAACTGATACTATCATTTAAAATTTTAAATTGTCTTCTCATTATTTCACTTGTAGTTGGCTTGTAGGCTATAGACTAAATGTGGTACTTATTAAAAGTTAATAGGATAACTGAATGGGTATATGGATACCTAGTGGCTGGTTCTCAAAGTGCAGTCTCGGGACCAGCAGCATCTTCACTTGGGAATTCGTTAAAAATGCAAATCATTGGGCCCCATCTCAAAGTTACTGAATCAGAAACTGGGGTGTGACCTAGCAACTGTTTTTTACAAACCCTCCAGGTGGTTTTAAAGTTTGAAAACCAGTGGTATGTGGTATGGGGTCTGAATCCACAAATAAATGGCTGAAACCTGTCAATTAAATTGCTCTCTGGAGACGTCCTCCTCATCTTTCCTTGTAACTCGCTGATCCAGTCCCATTTTATCCTGCTACCAAAACGTGAAGGCATAAAATAAAGCACCCTGAAGACCCCCTCTGATTCTACTTTTCAGCACTTTATTGCATACACTACTCTGAATTTTGTAACAAAAATCAATCTTCAGACCTTTCACTGCTAAGTTCAGAATAGCCCCACATTGTTCATTGCCATTAAACTATATTCCAATCAAGCAATGAAAGAGTTAACTATTTAGCCTTATAGTCAAGATGGCAGCATAGATAAACAGCTTGCCTCCTTGCACAACCACATCAAAATTACAACTGAAATATAGAACAACCATCGCTCAGAACCCTGATAAATGGAGTTGAATGAAAGTCTGACAACTACATAATTAAACCACATCCATCCAGAATGATAAGCAGGGCAGAGATGCAGATCTGGCTGATCCCACACCCGCATATAGAGGATAAAAATTCGGGAGGGATATCTTGGGAATGAGGAGTCCCAGGCCCCCCAGCCCAGGGTTCCAGTGCCAGAAAGGTAAGTCCCCACAACTGGCTGCAAAAACCAGCGGGTACTGAGTGTGGAAGAAACTTTGGGAGTCCCAAGAAGTTCCTCTTAAAGAACCCACACATGGACTTACTCAGACTCACTCCCTCTGAGCTCCAGCACCAGGGTAGCAGCTTGAAAGGCACCAGTGGCATACAAGGAGGAACGGAAGTGTCTGGGATCAAGGCAGGAGCTGGGAGACAGTGTTCTCCCAGACAGGCGAGTAGAGGCCATTGTCCCTTTTCTGAACCCTTCACCCCAGAGCCCTAGAGCAAGCAAGCTGGTGCCAAGTCTGAGACTCCATCAACCTAGCTAACACTGTCCCACCCTGGAGATCCCCAGAGACTCCACTCCACCCAACTTAAGGGCCCACCCAAGCTGTTTTCCATATGAATGGCTGGCCTTGGCTCCTGCTTCACAACTTCCTAAATCCTCTCAAACAAACAACAACCAGCCTCAGCGAGCTCCCAGCCCCCATACCGCTTGCTAAGAGGCCCTAGGCCTGGCACTAGCAGCAGCCAACCTAGATTCACATCTTGGCTTCGCCTGGGAATCTCCAAGCCCAGCACAAATAGCAGCCATCTCAGATTGCTTTATAGCTCAGGCAGAGTGGCCCTAGGCAAAACATGTGGGGGCTGACCATGGCCTGCACCACCCAGGAAACCCCAGGGCCAGCACACCCAGTGGACAGCTCCAGACCACGTTGGATCGAGTGCCACCACCCTGTCCCTGCACAGCTGATCCTCCACAGAAGGTGGAGGTTGGTGTCAGTGGTCACAGCCAGCCATTGCAGCTGACTTGCCTGAGCGAGTCCCTCCCATTGACCTGCCAACAACAATCAAAGCTTGGCTATAAGAGGAGGTTATACTCAGCCTACACAATGGGTGCACCTCGAGCACCCAGCTTAGGAGATAGGGGAGGTTGTGCCACTGGCCCCTACAAGACACCTACTACATTAGGCCATGCTACCAAGATGGAGTCATAGCAGCTCTGCCTAATACATAGAAATAAACACAGGGAGGCTGCCAAAATTAGGAAACAATTTTGTTCTTTCAGCATAAATGAAAGAACAGATCAAAACTCCAGAAAAAGAATGAAACAAAATGGAGATAAGCAACTTACCAGATGCAGAGCCTAAAACACTGGTTATAAGGATGCTCAAGGAACTTAATGAGGACCTCAACAGCATAAATAAGATCCAGTCAGAAATGAAGGGTACACTAATTGAAATAAATATTTATAGGGAAACAACAGTAGAATAGATGAAGCCGATACTCAAATCAATGATTTGGAACATAAGGAACCAAAAAATAAGCAATAAGAACAAGAAGAAAAAAGAATTAAAAAAAAAATGAGGATAGTGTAAGCAGCCTCTGGGACAACTGAGACATTCCAACATTTGCATCATATGGGTGCCAGAAGGAGAGGAGAAAGAGCAAGAAATTGGAAATCTATTTGAAAAAATAATGAAAGAAAACCTCCCCAATTTGGTGAAGGAAATAGACATCCATGTCCAGGAAGCACAGAGAGTCTCAAACAAGATGGATGCAAAGAGGTCCACTCCAAGACACATCATAATTAAAATGCCAAAGGTTAAAGATAAAGAGAGGATCTTAAAAGCAGCAAGAGAAAAGCAGTTAGCTACCTACAGGGGAAGTTCCCATAAGAAGTACAAATAGGTAGTTACAGAATATCCAGGGGGATGTGAAATACAGTATAGGAAATGGAGTAGCCAAAGAACTTACACACATGACCTGTGGACATGAATAATGGTGTGGGGTTTGCCTGAGGAAGTGAGGGATGCTGGATGGAGGTGGGAAAAAGGGGAAAATTGGGGCAACTGTAATAACATCAATAAAATATAATTTTTTACAAAGAAAAAAGGATTAATTATATGAAGATTCATAATTGCTAGAGAAGAAACGATGGATACTGTACAGAACAGACCTGCACTTCTAGAAAAAGCTAAAGCTTCAGTGAAATGTGAACAGTTAACCTACAATGATAGAATTCAAGAATTAGAAGGAGTCAACCTGTCTAATTCATAATAATTAACAGTTGTGAATACTTCTTTAAGTCTGAAATTGTTAAGTAACTGTGGCACAAAACACCCAAAGAAAACTCAGGAAGGGATCTTAGATTTCTAAAAGGCCTTCAGAGTTGCACAAACTGACATTCATAGGTCAATATTGGTCTCTAACTGTTCCCAAAATACAACTCTTTTTGTTAATGAAGGATTTTTAAAAACTTTATTTATTGGTTGTAGAGAGAGAGGAAGGAGGTGGGGAGAGAGAAATGTCAGCTTACCGTTCCTCTTATTTGTGCATTCATTGTTGCTTCTTGTATGTGGCTTGACCACAGTCCTGGGGTATTGGGACAATGCTTTAACCAACTGAGCTACCTGGCTGGGGTCACAAAGATAAAACTGTTAAGGTAGTCAAGGCTAGGTGAAAGGTAATGGACTTGGTTTTCTTTTCCTGCAAGCCACTAATTTGCTTATAACAAATACAATGTTTCATAACTAGCCATTTGGGTTTGTGTAGAGCTGCTCTGCTTAGATTTTTTTCCCCAATCTTACTGTTTAATTTGAGATTTCCAAGACCCTATAGGCACCATAATTAATGACAGCATAAGAAATTTTTTCATAGACCTCTACTTGTTAACTTCAGACTTATGAATAAATATTGGAAACATAGTTATTCAAAACAAATAAAAAATAAGAACCTAAGAGAAACCAAATTTTATTTCCCCCTTTTAATTTCCCAGAGAATTTTTGAAGTTTATTTCTATTGTATTTTTTTCTGTTACCGTTTATCCCCCTTATACCCTCTTCGACCTCCACCCACCCCCTCCCATAAGAATTTAAATTTGAAAAACGAAAGAGTAGGGTACGATTAATTGAGGTAATAGTATTTCAACAATGATTGTGCTGCCCTGGCTGCTGTGGTTCAGTGGATTGAGAGCCAGCAACCAAAATAATTGGTCTGAGTCAAAAGGTCACTTGTTCGATTCCCAGTCAGGTCACATGCCTGGGTTGCGGGCTAGGCCCCAGTTTGGGGCACGTGAGAGGCAACCACACATTGATGTTTCTCTCCCTTTTTCTCCCCCTCTTCCCCTCTCTCTAGAAATAAATAAATACAATTTTTTTATTTAATTTTGAGAGTTATTTCTCTTTAAACCTGTGTGTTGTATTTCTTTAACTTTATTCTGTTACGAGGTACAAAGGATTTCTTTTTAATTCCATTAGCTTATATAAGGAGCTTTGCATTTTTGGCTAAAGCATCAAAAATATATTTTCTCATTAAATATTGGAATTTGGTTTGGCAGTGATTAGGTTCTGCTTCTGCCAGATTACTGACAATTGTACTGAGGGAAAAAAGCATGGACATGTTCATGAACATTTGATGTTTTAGAGGGACTTATGTTAAAAATAAAAGACCCCCAGTCTCCCCCTCCCCATAAAATTATTCCGAAGTGGAGAAAAACTTGCTAAAAATCATTTTATTTTTCATTAAATAAACATTGTGCATGGATTTCCTAGTAGAAATTTAACCAAAGCCTGTGTTAATCATTAAGAGGATGACCTAACTCATCTGGAAAAGCCTGTTTCTCTTTCAAGATTTTTGTTTGTTTGTTTGTTTGTTATTTGATTACTTAAAAGAATGTACTCTACTGTACCTTTCTTGGTTTTATACTGTAAACTTTTCAAATACATTATATTCTTATATAATCTTAAGAATTAAGTAAAAAGACCTATATTAAATATTGAGTTTAAATCAATATTTGGTAAGTTATGTGAAATGAAATGTAACAAAAATATTAATACATAAAGATAGTAATCCCTGCTCCACCTACCTCAGAGGATTATTGCAAGGATTATACGAGTAAATGTACATGAAAGAGCTTCAAAAAGTGTAAAACCTCCATATAAGCTCAAGGAATCATTTCCGTAATTAGGGTTTACTAGACTAATTATAGGTTAGTTTCACACAAAATGAAATAGTCATGCACCAGTATCTGGTTAATCATGGATGTGTAGTGATGAAATTCATTTATACAGTTTTCTATCTGTTTCCATGGCTCTCAGAAACCTTTATATACACTTCTCTCTTTGCCTTCCAGTCTCTGCATGGCTACTCCTTGTGTTTAAATCCAAAGTATATGGGTAATGGGGCAGAGATCATTGGTGAAATTGTTGCTGTGCACAACTGTGGAAATTGTGTTCCTAAACCCTGCCATTCATGTGGCCCTCAGATAGATTTACTTGGGCAGTCAGGTTAGCTCTGTTTTCTAACATGTGAAAATAAGAATATATAAAACAGATAAATTTAGGGACAATAAAATAATTGGTCTGGTACTCTTGCACTATGCCGTCGTGTCTCTCATTCATTATATTCCTAGCATCTCTGTAATTTATAGCTGAGGAACCCCAGACATAGAGGTTATGTGACTCACCTAAATCATCCGGTGAATCACAAGTCAAGCTATTCTTACAGGCAGTGAAAATGTTTCTAGCTAATTTTTGGCATGAATTAGCTAAATTGGCTGCCTCACTGTCTGAACTTAGAGTATATATGTCCAAATCCAGGCTCTTTTATGGATGGCAAGACCTAGCTGGCTATATGATACCAAACCACAAAGCCAAATAGAAGCAATAAGTAGGTATATGTGGTCTTTAGCATGTCTAATAAAATAGAATTAAAAATTTAAAGTAATTCTAAAACACCAAAATTTATAACTATATACTTTTTAAGATTTTATTCATTTATTTTTAGAGAGAGGGAAAGGGAGAGAGAAAGAGAGGGATAGAAGCATCTCTATATTTTTGTTTATATATAAACATAATTATATTTTTGATCTCAAGAACTTGGAACTGAGAAAGAGAACACTTTTTTTTTAAAGATTTTATTTATTTACTTTTTTAGCAAGAAGGAAAGAGAGGGAGAAAGAGAAGTAGAGAAACGTCAATGTGTGAGAGATACATGGTTGCCTCTCACATGCCCCCTACTGGGGACATGGCCCTCAACCTAGGAATGTGCTCTGACCAAGAATCAAACCAGCAACCTTTCCTTCTTTATTTTTTTTAAGAATGTTATTATTTTTTAAAGATTTTACTTATTTATTTTTAGAGAGAGGAGAAGGGAAGGAGAAAGAGAGGGATAGAAACATCAATGTATGGTTGCCTTTCACCCCCCACTGGGGATCTGGCCTGCCACCCAGGCATGTGTCCTGACTGGGAATCAAACCGGCGACCCTTTGGTTCGCAGGCCCATGCTCAATCCACTGAACCACACCAGCCAGGTAAGGAGAGAGAGAGAGAGAACATTTCACTACATTGTCAAGGCAAATGTTGGAAGTCAGGAAGCATATCTCCCTAATCACTGTGTCCTCAATGATGAGCATACTATCTAGCTCAATAATAACCACTGAGTTAATTTTTTCAATACTTAAATGTATGAGTGAAGGAACGAGTGAAGAGGTTAATAAATGAACAAAGTGGGAAAACCTCATCTCAAAGTTGTCCATTGGCAAATATAATACAATTTGGAATCAATGCTGATTTTCTACAGATATTCTTTTTTATGAACATTAAAATCCTACTACGTTCCAGGCTCTGTGCTAGATGCTAGGGAGTCCATTTTGTTGCGGAGTGCTGAAGGGTAATAGGAACTGTATCTAATACAAATTGTCTGGAGGAGGACCTGGGGGGAAATTTTCTGGAGGAGGGAACCCTTGAAGTAGTCAAGGAGGTGGAGCAAGGGAGTTCTGCCTAGGAGAGAAGCATGTGCAGAGCTCAGAATCAAGAGAGTTTGAGGAGCTAAAATGGAAGTTTTGAATGAGCAGTCTGAAGGCATTTATTGAGAATCCTCGAGGGCTCTTCATGTCATGAGGTCTCCTTGGGTACACATGTAGGATAAATTTGGTCTCTCTTTCCCCATACAGATTAGAGAAATTCAAGCTGGTATGATGGGTTTTGAATTTCTAGCAGGAAATTTAGTAAGTTAATCTTTTAAAGCAGGTTTGTGAGGTATGTTGGGGGATTAAGGGATAGGATATTCATTCACCAGGCAGCCATCATTAATTCTAAACCTTTGCTGGGGATGGTTGGAATACAGGGTCCGGCAGAAGTAAGGCCTGCTTGAGTGTGGTTGGTAGAGTAATAATATGGGTGTAATAACTTACAGTTTTAATTTGAACATTTCACCTAAAATGTCATATGGTGTGCTTGAGTGTGATATTTATATTATAGAATTACATGTTTATGATTTTGTAATAAAAGTTTGTAATAAAACGGGGGCATTATTTGTGCCAGACCCTGTATATGGGTCTCACATAGGTTTCTTTTTATTTGAAATATATAAACCTCGTTTCAATCCATTGTTGGTCTCTACCAACATCTCTTAATCCTATTAAATCATACTGTGTATTAACTGCTTTCAGTGTACTCACAAGTTCTGGGAGATGATAGAAAGAAATAAGGTTCAGGCTGGGTCATCCTGAAGTTTACAGTGTTGTTCACAGAAAGAGATTTACAATCATCCTTCCCCCATTCCAAACATAATGCAGGGGTCATTGGTAACCACTGTGTTGTTTAACTAAAAATACAATAAAATAAAATAAGGATTTTTATACACCAATAGATGAACTATCATAAAGAGAAACTAAGAAAACAGTCCCATTTACTATTGTAACAAAAAATTAAAATAAAGTGCCTAGGAATAAACTTAACAAAGGAGTTAAAAGACTTGGAAAACTATAAGACACTAAAGAAAGAAATTGAGGAAGATACAAATAAATGGAAACATATACCATGTTCATGGATTGGAAGAATTAACATCATTAAAAGGTCCCTACTAAGCAAAGCAATCTATAGATTCTATGCAATTCCTATTAAGATACCAATGGCAGATGGGAGGGGGTGTGGGAAAATGGGTGAAGAGGTGAGGGGACTAAGAAATACAAGTAGGTAGTTACAGAATAGCCATGGTGGTGTACAGTAGAGGAAATGGAGTAGTCAAAGAACTTATACGCATGACCCATGGACATGAACAATGGTGGGGGGATTGCCTGAGGGAGTGGGGGGTGCTGGGTAGAGAGGGGCAAAGGGGGAAAAACCAGAACTGTAATAGCATAATCAATAAAATATAATTTGAAGATACCAATGGTATATTTCACAGACCTAGAATGATTATTCCAAAAATTTATATGGAACCATAGAAGACCCCAAATAGCCTCACCAATCTGGAGAAAGAAAAGCAAAATTGGAAAGATCACAATACCTGATATCAAACTATATTGCAAGGCCACTGTAATCAAAACAGTCTGGTACTGGCATAAGAACAGACACATGGAACAGAAGAGAGAGCCCAGAAATAAACCCATGTCTTTATGGTCAATTAATACTTGACAAAGCGGGCAGGAACATACAGTGGAGTACAGATAGTCTCTTCAATAAATGGTGTTGGGAGAGCAGGACTGGTACATACAAGAAAATGAAACATGACCACCGTCTTACACCACACACCAGAATGAACTAAAAATGGATAAAAGACTTACATGTAAGTCATGACACCATAAAAATTCTAGAGGAAAACATAGGCAGTAAAATTTCATGTATCTCACATAGCAACACTTTTGCCAATATATCTCCTAGAGCAAGGGAAATAAAGGAAAAAATAAATAAATGGGACTACATCAAAGTAAAAAGCTTCTGCACGGCTAAAGGAAACCATCTTCAAAATGAAAAGGGAACCAACTGTACAGGAGAACATATTTGCTAACGATACATCTGACAAGGGTTTAATCTCCAAAATATATAAAGAATTTATGCGACTCGAAACTGGGAGGAGAAACAATCCAATTTAAAAAATGGGCAAAGGAGTCCTGGCTGGTGTGGCTCAGTGGGTTGAGTGCCAGCCTGCAAACTGAAAGGTCACTGGTTCGATTCCCAGTTGGGGCACATGCCTGGGTTGACAGCCAGGTCCCCAGTTGGGGGCATGTGAGAGGCAACCACACACTGATGTTTCTATCCCTCTCTTTCTCTCTCCCTTCCCCCCTCTCTAAAAATAAATAAATAAGGCCTTTAAAAAAGTAAAGATGTTTTATTAAAAAATCTTTAAAAAAATAAATTAAAAATTAAAAATGGGCAAAGGAGCTGAATAGACACTTCTCCAAGGAGGACATACAGCAGGCCCATAGACATATGAAAGGATGCTCAATATCACTAATCATCAGAGAGATGCAAATTAAAACCACAATGAGATATCACCTCACACCTGCCAAAATGGGTATCATTATTAATAAATCAACAAACAACAAGTGCCGGCGAGGATGTGGAGATAAGGGAACCCTAGTGCACTGTTGGTGGGAACTCAGACTGCTGTGGCCACGGTGGAAAACAATATGGAATTTCCTCAGAAAACTAAAGATGGAACTGTCTTTTGACCCAGCAGTTCCACTGCTGGGAATATACCTGAATAATCCAGAAACACTAATTCAAAAGAATTTATGCATCCCCCATATTCATAGCAGCACTATTAGCAATAGGTAAGATGTGGAAACAGCCTAAATGCCCATCAGTAGATGTATGGATTAAAAAACTGTGGTACATTTACACAACGGAATACTATGCAGCAGAAGGAAAGAATTCCTACCTTTTGTGACAGCATGTATAGAACTAGAGAGCATTATGCTAAGTGAAATAAGCCAGGTGGTGAAAGGCAAATACCATATGATCCCACTTACAAGAGGAATGTAATGAACAAAATAAAGTATTGAGCAAAATAGAACTGGAGGCACAGAATCATGAAACAGACTGAGAGTTGTAGGAGGGGATGGGGAAGTGGGGACTGGTTGAAAGAAGGTGAAGGGATTAGTCAAAGAACATACATGAAGAACCCATATGTAAAGGACATGGACAATGGTGAGGGGACTGACTATGGAAGTGGGGGGCGGGCTGGATGGAGGGGGTGAAGGGGGAAAAAGTGAGACAACTGTAACAGCATACATAAATAAATGGAACAAAAGAGTGCAAATACATTGTGTTACAGTGTTGGATTGTGTGGTATAGACTATCATTATGACTGGAACACAGAAAGACAAATGAGAGTGTGGCCCAGTAATTGGAGTAAGTTTCGTGAAAAGTGGTGCAATCAGAGCCAAAGAGACTGTTGAAGGCCATTCCAGGTACTAAAATTTGATGCTTGTGTATGATATATTTGTTGTTCTTTTCCTTTGTTTTCTATGCAAGGTTAATGACGGAGCTACTTAATGAAGGACTTATATGTTTGTCTGGCATATGTCTCAAAGAATATTTTAATGTATTTCCATACACAGTCCATTAAATAATAACTCTTTGAACAGCATTCCATTTTAAAGGACTTTAGCCTCCCTTGCTTTGAAACAGAAACGAAAAGGAAATTGAAGCCAAAATTCACTGAAAGCCCGGCTCCAGCATTCCCTCTTCATTTGGATATGGTCAATTAACCCAAATGACAAATCAGGAGTGGGAGCAAGTCAGCAGGTGATTCATGGTGTGACTGAAGGGGCTGTGTAACCTTTCTGTCTGTTTTTTCATCTGCCTGTAGGAAATAATGGTCTCACAGAGGTGTTATGAAAAATAATTGAAGTTGGTAATGTGCTTTGAGATCCGTGGATGAACCATGCTTTCAAAGTGCGTAATTACACACTGCAGTGAGTCCCTCAGACTGGCTTCCTCTGCTCACTCTTTAATAGATATTCAAAATGATACAGCTCAAGCGAGTTTTCCTTGTTCTTAAGTTACTACTGCATTATTTAGCTACTGATACCAGTTGCTTTTAAAATAGAATGCAGCCCAGAGTACTAGTAAGGACCACCAACCCTTTCGCTTTAGGATTCTTAAAGTCATTCCTTTTGGGGAGTTTAGTTTCCCAGATCACTGTATACCTTCATTTCTCAATTTTTCCACTTCAGTGGGCTCACTTATCTCCTCCCTGATGACAGTCACCAAAGATTGTAAAAGATCAGCTCAATAGCTTCACGGAAATCTAACAGGAGCCCTTCCTTTGCTTTGCTTAATACTTGGTAATTTCTTCTTTGTTCTTGTTATTCCTCTTCTTTCCCCCTCCCCCTCCCCTATTTTAATTGGCCTTTTGGAAACACAGCAGGTGAAATTCTTTAGATGACTCCACAGCAGGAGAAGAAAGGAGATGCTGAAATCCAAATGTTCAGTTGTTGAGTGGGGGGAGGAAAGGGGCTGGGGCTGGGCAAGCCAAAAACAGGAGTCAGATGCCAGCAAGATGTTGTGACAACATCAGAGTCTGTCTGGGTAGTAAGGGGAAACCTAGAAAAACAAAGTTGATTGAGACACATGTGAGAAAAGAACCATTGACCCCTAATCTGGCAGCCTCCCCACAAACTCCTTTTGCCATTTGGGAGAAGGAAGAGAGAACATGCGGTAGCCCTCCTCATCACAGGAAAAACAAGGTCAGGCTTATATATCCCAATGACCTTGGATCCATAGTGCCATCTTTATGTTCAAAGGAAAGCACATTTTTCTAATGTTTGGTTCCAAGATGGAAGATGAAATAGAATGAGACTGTGAGTATAAACCCTTTTTTCCCCTTAAGCTCCATTTGAATTCTGTCATTTATCAATATGTGTGATAATTTCAACATAGTAATCTCAGGTAAAAGCTTTCTTTCATTCCCCCCAACCCCGTAAGTTCTGCCTGTGCTACCTGGGGGCAGGGTTTCCTTTCACAGAAACCATTACTTAAAGCAGTGCCCATTTCTGAGGGGATCAGTTTCCATCACTAGACCAGAACTTTACCAGAGTAAAATATCCAGAGAGTGTGTCAATGTTACTCTTTTATTTTGCTGGTAGGAAATATTTTCCTTCAAATGGAGTAAAAAAAAAAAAATACAAAGAGGGCTTTTACCTCTCTTGAAATACTGTAGCACTGCATATATTTCACATTCTTAAGTGCAGAAAACTTTTGAATAGTATCTACTTATACAATATTTTTGAAATGACAGAATTTAAGAAATGGAGGACAGAGTAGTGGTTGCCAAGGATTAGCGAGGGGAGGGCAGAGGGAGGTGGGTGTGGTTACAAAAGGGCAACTGGCATCCATCCTTGTGGTGTTGGAACTGCTCTATATCTTGACTGGCAGTTGATACGTGAATCTACGAGAGTGACAAAATTGTATCTAAATCAATATACACGTGTGTGAATGCACACACATGTTAGTACAATTAAAGTGGGGGAAATATGGCTCTGGTTAGTGTGGCTCAGTGGACTGAGCGCCGGCCTGCCAACCCAAAGGTCACAGGATCGATTTCCAGTCAGGGCACACACCTGGCATACGGGCCCGGGTTCCCAGTTGGGAGTGTGCGGGAGGCAATCAATCGATGTATCTCTCACACATCGATGTTTCTCTCCCTCTTTCTCTCATCTTTCCTTTCTCTCTAAAAATAAATCAATAAAGTATTACAGAGTGGGGGAAATATGAATAAGACCAGTGGATTTTATCAATGTCAATATTCTGGTTGTGATACAATACTACAGTTTTTTGCTAGCTTTTACCACTGCAGGAAACTGGGTAACGTTTACATGGGATCTCTCTGTATTATTCTGAAAACTCGAAGCAAATCTACAATTATCTCAGTAACATTTTCAATTTTTAAAAAAGTTAACTAGGACTTTTCTAGGCCTGACTCAAATAGCACAGTTAAGGAGACAAACTACCCACGGATGAGACAAAGAAAAGAAAGCTGGACCCTGAGAGGTGAGCTGTCCTCTGAGGATTGAGTGACCCAGAACCAAAGTTTGATAAATCAAAAAAGAAGAAAAAAAAAGGTTTTTGATTACAATTTAACATTCCATGTAAGGGCTTTAGGTTACAAATTAGTAAAAAAAAGATGCTGAATTATACAGCATTTGTTTATTTCTTTTAAATGTTTGTCTGAGAAGTAAACTTTCAAAACAAATAATTGTGCTTCCTAGTGACTATTTAATTATTTTATTACATAATTGTATTTTTATGAACAAGGATGGAAAAATCATGCTGATTTTGGGCAGAAATTTGCCTCAAGCCAGGTGCCATCACTCTAAAATGCCTGGTTCAGATTTGTTTTGAGAAATAAATACATTTTATAAAGGTTAAATTTTTCCACTAAGAATATCAAGTGACAGCAAATGTTATAGATACAGATATTTTTGAAAATGAAGAAATATTCAGTCTAGGTGTTAAATATGTATTTTGAACCAAAAACGGAGCAGTAGATAGGACCAAAGTGAGATGAGGCAGACTCTAGTTGTTGTAGCCATTGATATTCTCTGTTAGATAATTATTATCCTGAGGGAATAAAAGGAAAAACCAGCACAGCCAATCTGTTTGAGTATTAAAACTTTCTTCAATTAAACTATTCTATGTGAGTCAATAATGAGGTAATTCATATGGAATCAAACTAACGCCTTGATATAGAACTGAAAAGAATTCCAGGTCAAAGTCAAATCTCTACCTAGTGTCCTCTTAGTATAATAAGCAGGACTAGGTGTGACTGAACAATAATGGATAAGGCATATGCTGAAAGTCCAACTACTGGACAAATATTCAGGGCAAATAACGGCATTCTTGCAAACAACATCCTGAAGGCTCAAAAGGATGATATTTTCCATCCTCACGAAGACTTGAAGGACATCATCCAAGCAAGAAGGAAAATAATTCCTGGAGGCTGAGTTAGGGGTGTCAGTGCCAGAGTGGAATAGGAGGGAACTCATAACTTAGCAGACACAGACTTGATGTTACCACGTTGAAGAAAACATGGGAGACAGGGAAGGCCTGCCCTCCTAGAGGTTTTCAAAGACATGCGGGCAAAATGGAACTGTCACCTAGATACCCTATAAAAGAATTAAAGGGCAATGCAGTAATTTCTAATGAGCTAGAAGAAAGACTGGGCGGAGGGAGTTGAAAGCAAAAAGGCAAAAAGAAGAAATGAGGAGGTTCAGATCCAAAGGCTGCAAGTGTTAGCGCAGAACTAATTCCAAGACCTCCAAAGAGCTGAGAAATTATATATGAATGAAAAATGTATAAAACATAGAACTTGTCTTAGGCTGTAAGAAGAAAATCAAGGGAAAATAATTAATAAGAACTTAAAAATGAGGATTTCAGAAAAATATTCCATAGGAACTAAATATGCAACCTGGCTATATGGAAGTTGGCTTTTTGGACCAAAATTTACATTGACAATCAATATTTCAGGTGGACTCTAATCAAAGCTGGCTGCATCAAACCAATTGCAATTTCATGGCCACTTGAAAACCTGGAGTCTAATATTTTAGAACTAAGCAAAGGACCTTGATGGCAATTGTCTCTGTAAATACAGTATCGTCTTTATGATAGTAATTATATAAACCTCTCTTTCCTTTCTGGAACGAAGCATGCTGTATTGTCATTTCCTACTGCCTGTCAGTTTCACCAGATAGACTATAAACTTCTAGAAGGTAAGAACTGTAGCTTGCTTTTTCTGAATCCCAAATGCTTGGCATATGCTAAGAACTCAGCAAATGTTTGCTTCTTTAATAAATGAACAGCAAAGCTAACTTCGCACAAATGAAAGGCACTGAACAGGCAGCTAACTTCTGAAAGTGCTTCTTAGCAATCTCTACATGGTGGCATTGGAGGAAACTAGATAATGACCTAATAATTTCTTTGAGGGGGCCTGGGAGAAAACAGTTCACAAATGAAATCACCTAACAATGCATTGAAAGGAACAATACAAGAGAAGCACAGTTCCTCTATGATGCTCTAAGATGTGAAGTAGCCCAAGCTCAGCATTAACTTATAACTGGTTACATCACTCTTCCCTTCCAGACTTAGCTCCAACTTACTCCTGTACCTCCTGTTTTTCCTTCTTCTTTTTTTTTAATTTCTTATTATTTGGTTTTTCCTTTTACCACACAACGCCACTTTCCCTTCCTGAGATAGGGTGTAAACTTCCACTCCTTTGTGCCATTGTTCATAATATTCACTGTGCCTGAAAAGCACTTTCTTCCATTATCTCCCTGGAGGGTTCCTCTTCACCTCTCCCTTGCCAGCTTTTCTCACTTACCTATAGCTGCATAACAAACTCTCCAAATACTGAGTGGCTTAAAAACAACTTGATTTATTATTTCTCAAGATTCAGTGGGTGGGCTGGACACTTCTGCTGGTCTCACCTGGGCTCACTCATGTGGCTGTAGTCAGCTAGTGCGTCATCTGGGAACTGGGCTCAGCTGGGATACTGTCACGCCTGGTTCTCTCTCTCCCCGTGGTCTCTCATTTTCCAGGGCCTCTCCCTCCACATAGTCTCTTTCCAGCAGGATAGTCTGGACATTTTTCCATGGCAACGGGGTTCCAAAAGCTAAAGCAAAAACTTCTAGCTCTCTTAAGATCTGCCTAGACTCAGAAATTCCACAATATCATTTCTGTTGCATTTTGTTAGTTTAAACAATTACATGATTGGCCCGGTTTCAAGGAGAGGGGAACTAGATAAGAGGAGCTGCAGAATCA
The DNA here is from genome assembly GCF_021234165.1 of Pteronotus mesoamericanus. Lineage (NCBI taxonomy): Eukaryota > Metazoa > Chordata > Mammalia > Chiroptera > Mormoopidae > Pteronotus > Pteronotus mesoamericanus. The sequence continues at coordinate 3,595,727 of NW_026555150.1, forward strand.
CAGTGCGAAAGGACATGAACCCAGGGAGAGGTAATTCACTGGGAGCCATTTTTAATCTCATACAGCTGAAATGTCACCTCTTCATCATTTGTGACATATATATGGTCATGCATCATTTAATGATGGTGATACATTCTGAGAAATGCATTGTTAGGTGATTTCATTGTTGTGTGAACATCATAGGGTGCACTTACATGAACCTAGATGGTAGAGCTTACTACACACCTAGGCTACATGGTACAGCCTATTGCTCCTAGGCTACGAGCCTGTGCAGAATTTTACTGTTCTGAATACTGTAGGCAATTGTAATACAATGGCAAGTATTTGTGCATCTAAACATATCTAACCATAGAAAAGACACAGTAAAAATATGGTATAAAAGATAAAAAGTGGTACACCTGTACAGAGTGCTTACCATTGGTAAAGCTTGCAAGATTGGAAGTTGCTCTGGGTGAGTCAGTGAGTGAGCAGTGAATAACTGTGAAGGCCTAGCGCATTACTGTACATTACAGTAGACTTTATAAACACTGTACATTTAGGTCACACTAAATTGATTTTAAACCATTTTTCTTTTCTCAATATTAAATTAACCTTAGCTTACTGTAAGCTTTTTATCTGATAAATTTTTATTTTTTACCTTTTCTACTCTTTTAATAACACTTAATTTAGAACACAAACACATGTATGACTGTACAAAATATTTTCTTTCTTTATGTCTTTATTCTAGGTTTATTATTACTTTTACTTGTTAAGCTTTATTGTTAAAAACTAAGACAAAAACACTCACTAGCCCAGGCTATCAATTTCAGTCTTCCACCCTGAGTGGCATGGCTCAGTTGGTCGGGTATCATCCTGCAAAGTGTAAGGTTACTGGTTTGATTCCCGGTCAGGGCACATGCCTGGGTTGTGGGTTTGGTCCCTGGCAGAGGTGTGTAGAGAGGCAACCAGTTGATGTTTCTGTCTCACATTGATTGTTCTGCCTCTCTCTTTCTTTCTCCCTTCTCCCTCTCTAAAAATAAATAAATACATAAAATCTTTTTAAAAAATATTGGTCTTCCACCTCTACGTCTTGTTCCACTGGAAGGTGTTCAGAGGCAATAACACATGTGGAGGTGTCATCTCCTATAATCACGATGCCTCTGGAACACTTCCTGAAGGACCCGTATGAAGCTTTTCTTGAGGAAGTGTCACTCTTTTCAGAAATAGGTCCCTGGTGATTTGCTTCTTTTTTCCCCCCTCTTTTTCATCACAGATTTCCTTGTAAGCAGATGCTGCATCGTGAACATTCCTCTCTATTAATGAAAACTTTTTGGTGTTGGAGTCCATGTTTTCAAATGTTTTGAGGAGCTTGTTGAGGTCTGTCAAAGCTCCTGCTAAACTCTGCACTGTGAATTTTCTTGGGAGTGGTTCTTTTTTTTCCTCTCCTGCAGTTTCATTTTCTCTTGCCTCTTCTTCAGCTGTGGGTTCCTGTTCCAGTTCCAAGAATTTCTCATTAGTCAACTCCTCAGGCTCCACCCCCAGGAACTGCTCAATGTCATCCTCATCCACACCCAGGTTAAGTTGTGTGCCATCTAAACCACAGCCTTGTTGAGTTTTGCAACCTTATCCTTGGAAAATCCTTTAAAGGCATGGACAAACCTCTTGAGTGTCTTCTTCCAGATGACATCCATACACTCCTTGTTGACATCATCCCAAGCCCAAACAAGGTCCTTGATGCAGCCATAGATGTTGTAATTCTTCCAGAATTGCATCAGTGTCTTCCTCAGATGCAGCAATAGCCCAGAAAAAGGTCCTTCTTAAAAGCTGCTTTAACTCCTTGACCCATTTGTTGGATCAAAGAGGTAGTGCTTGGAGGGAGAAATACTACTTTGAGATTGGGATGAAGATCAGCAGTGAAAAGAGAATGTCCAGGAACCTCATCAACAAAATCTTGAAAAGTGTGTTACTTTCCAATTAACACTTGTCCATTTTGCTGGTATAGCAATTCAAGAGGGCATCTTGGAAGAAGAGCTGGGTCATCCGTGACTTCTTACTGCTCTTATAGTACACTGACAATGTGTGTTTACTGATGTGTTTGAAGGTCCTGGGGTTCTTACTGTACCAGATCATAAAGGGGTTCAATTTGTAGGCTGCAACATTGCTTTAGAACAGGACTGTTATCCTGTCCTTAAAAGTCTTGACACTTGGTATTAACTTGGTCTCCTTAAGGATCAAAGTCCTTTCAGGCATCTGTTTCCAGAATAGGGAGTTTTCATCCATATTGAATATTTGCTCTGGCAAGTAATTTTCTCTCACAATCAGCTTATCTAGAGTTTCCAAAAGTTCTTCAGCTGCCTTCATATCAACACTTGCAGACTCACCACTTACTCTCACATTATGTAATAAAGAATGATTCTTGAATCATTTAAACCACCCAGAGCTAGTAGTAAATTCAACATGGTAGTTGGGCCCAACCTTTTCTGTAAACATTGCAAACAAACCTTTGGCTTTGACTATAATCTCAAAGTGTTGAGAAGGATGTACAGATGCTTTGGAATGCAATTGGTACTATCCATCCAAATTTAAAATGCATATACCCTTTGACCTACTAACTCCATTTCTAGGAATCACAAATGGTTTCAATTTGTAGCCTGCAACATTGCCCTCAAACAAGACTGTCACCCTGTCCTTAAAAAGCCTTGAAACCTGACATTTACTTGACCTTGTTATGAATGGAAGTCCTTTCAGGCATCCATTTTCAAAAAAGGGAGTTTTTATCCATATGAATATTTGTTCTGGCAAGTAATTTTCCTCCCCAATCAGCTTATTTAGAGTTTCTGAAAATCTGTCACATGCCTTTACATCAGCACCACAGACTCACCATTCACTTTCACATCATGGAATGAATAAGAATCTGTGAGTTCTTTACAGCACCAAGAGTTAGCGGTAAAGTCAACATCATAGTCAGATTCAGCCTTTTCTTTCAACATCACCAAAATACTTTTTCCTTTGGTTGTGATGGTGTTGAGAGGGAAACAATTTTGTGTCTGGTTTTCAATTCAGGACATTAGAAATTTCTCCATGTCTGCTACAGACCTCCTCGATTTTTTGTTAGTCTCCTTGTTTCAATAGAGCAGGTCCTCCAACAGCTTCCATCACTTTGTTCTTGTTCTTCAAGATGGTAGCTATAGTGTAATGGGGCAACCCTGACTGGTGAGCAATAACCACCACTGATTTTCTACCATCATAGTCCTTAATCACTTTTAATTTCCTTTCCAGATTGATCACTCCATGTGGACTCTTATTGGTAACATTAGCAGTGGATTTTTGAATGCTTAGGGGCCATGAGGAACAAAACAAAGAGATTAAATCAAGCACAAGAAAAAAAATCATGCACTTGTGGCCAAGATGGAGGTGTAGGTAGATACACTTTGCCTCCTCACACAACCAAAAGAAGGACAACAACAAATTTAAAAACAGAAAATAACCAGAACTGCCAGAAAATCGAACTGTATGGAAATCTGACAACCAAGGAGCTAAAGAAGAAACATTCACCCAAACTGGTAGGAGGGGTGGAGATGGGCAGCTGGGGCAGACAGGGCGTGAGGGAAGGTGGTGGTTGGAGGACCAGGTGGGCAAGGCGGCGGCTGGTGGTCTGGGCAGTTCCACTTTTGTGTGCAGGTAAACCACAAGGAACAGCTGGGGAACAAGACAGACCATGCAACCCAGGGGTCTACTGTGGGAAAAAGAAAGCCTCAAAAACTCTGGCTGTAAAAACTATGGGGTTGCAGAGGCAGGAGAAACTCCCAGTCTCACAGGAGAGTTTGTTGGAGAGACCCACCAGGGTCCCAGAACATACCCAAACCCACTCACCCGGGAATCAGCACAAGAGGGGCCCAATTTGCTTGTGGGGAGCAGGGGAAGTGACTGAAAGCCTGCCGAGAGCCGAGAAAACAGCATTGTTCCCTCTCAGACCCCTCCCCCACCTATAGTGTCAGGAATCAGTGACCCGGCTTGTCCCTCTCTGGTGAATACCAAAGGCTCTGCCCCTTCCAATGTAACAGGTGGGCTGAGACAAAGAAATATGGCCCAAATGGAAGAACAGATCAAAGCTCCCAAAATAGAACCTAAGCGACGAGGAGATAGCCAAGTTATCAGATGCAACAGTTCGGAACACTGGTAATCAGGATGCTCACAGAATTGGTTGAGCATGGTAGCAAAATGGAGGAAAAAGTGAAGGCTATGCAACGTGAAATAAAGAAAAATATACAGGGAACCAACAGTAAAGGGAAGGAAACCAGGACTCAGATCAACGACTTGGAGCAGAAGGAAGAGATAAACATTCAAGCAGAACAGAATGAAGACACAAGAATTCAAAAACATGAGGAGAGGCTTAGGAACCTCCAGGAAAACTTTAAACATTCCAACATCTGAATCATAGGGGTGCCAGAAGGAGAAGAGGAAGAGCAAGAAATTGAAAACTTAGTTGAAAAAATAATGAAGGAGAACTTCCCCAATCTGGAAAAGGAAACAGACTTCCAGGAGGTCCAAAGGAGGAAGCTCAGAGAGTCCAAAGAAGTTGGACCCAAGGAAGCATACACCAACGTACTTCATAATTACATTACACAAGATTAAAGATAAGAACAGAATCTTAAAAGCAGCAAGGGCAAAGGAGACAGTTACCTACAAAGGAGTTCCCCTAAGACTATCAACTGATTTATCGAAAGAAACCTTGCATGCAAGAAGGGGCTGGCAAGAAGTATTCAAAGTCATGAAAGACAAGGACCTACATTCAAGATGACTCTACCCAGCAAAGCTATCATTTAGAATGGAAGGGCAGACACAGTGCTTCCCAGATAAGGTCAAGTTAAAGGAGTTCATCATCACCAAGCCATTATTATATGAAATGTTAAAGGGACTTATTTAAGAAAAAGATGAAGGTCAGAAACTACGAACAGTAAATGATAACAAACTCACAACTATCAACAACTGAGCCTAAAAAAAAAAATCCCCAAAACAAACTAAGCAAACAACTAGAACAGGAACAGAATCATAGAAATGGAGATCAGAGGGGAGGTGGAAGGGGGAGAATGGGGGAGAAGGTACAGGGAATAAGAAGCATAAATAGTAAGTACAAAATAGACAGGGGGAAGTTAAGAATAGTACAGGAAATGGAGAAACCAAAGAACTTATATTTATGACCCATGGACATGAACTAAGGCGGGGGGAATGCTGGTGGGAGGGGAGGTGCAGGGTGGAGGGGAATAAAGGGGAGGAAAAAATGGGACAACTGTAATAGCATAATCAATAAAATATATATTTTAAAAAATCATGCAATCTAGAGACACAGTAAACACAAGATATATGAGGCTGCTGCCAGCATAACACAGCACACTGTTTTACAAAAAACTTTAGGGAGAGAGTACACCCTAAAATAGCAATAAAAATATAGTATAGTAATGGCCATAGGGATGTAAAGGACAGTATAGGAAATGGAGTAGCTAAAGAACTTACAGGTATGACCCATAGACATGAACAGTGGTGCGGGGATGGCCTGAGGGAGTGGCAGGTGCTGGGCGGAGGGGGGCAAAGGGGGAAAAAGTGGGACAACTGTAATAGCATAATCAGTAACATATAATAAGTATAGTACAGTAAATCTGTAAAGCAGTAACATAGTCATTTATCATTATCAAGTATTATGTACTGTATATAATATATATGTCATCCTTTTATAGGACTGACAGTACAGTAGGTTTGTTTATACCAGCATCACCATAAACATATGAGTAAATGCATTATGCTACAATGTTACAACAGCTATGACATCATTAGGTGGTAGGAAGTTTTCAGTTCCATTATAGTCCTATGGGACAACCACCACATATGCAAGCAACCAAAATATTGTTATGTGGCACATGACTGTATTTGTATCTATGTCCACTTGCCCTGCTACACCCTGGCATGCTTCTGATATACTGGTAGGAGGAGGGGTTTAGGAAAACAGATGCAGAGCCTGAAAGGGCAGCTTTGAGTAATCTGACTGGGGAAAGCTATACTAGCGAGATGCAGTTGGAAATAAAGTTTGGGGCCAGATCATAGAGGACCTTGAATGCTATGCTTAGGGATTTATATTCTATTTTGCAAACGCTCCGAACTGAAGTCAAAAACATCTCTCCTCAAACCACTTCCCCTATATTTCCTATCCAGATGAAAGGCAGAAATAAGGACTCACATCTTCCACCTCCCTCATCCAAATAGCCTCCAAGTGCTATTTATTACAAATATATCTCTACTCTGTCCCATCCTCCATAGCTGTAGTCCAGGGACTCATATTTCTCCTCTGACCTGTTGTCGCAGCCTATAAACAGGTTTTCCTGATGCTAGCCTTGCTCCTTTATTCATCCTCCATGCTTTCACCCAAGTCATCTGTTGATGTTAGCCCACTCATTACTAGCGTCCATGGATTCCTACTGCTCTCAAGATAAAGTTCAAAGTCTTTTGCCCTGATCACAAGGGCCCATCATAATTTGGTTTCTGCCTAATTTCCTGCTACTGCCCTCTGCCCTTGCCCTTTATACTTCAGCAATACCAAACTTTTTGTAGTTCCTCAATTCACGCCATGCTCCTTTATGTCATGAGGTTTAGAGAAGGTACCATGTTAGCCCGGTGTTTGACATGGAATAGGTGTTGAATCAATGGTAGTTTTACTCTTTTATTTACTTGGCCCTTTATATGTCTCAAAGCACTTGCATACAAAGTAACTTAGTGACAGAGAAAGAAAACATGTCATGAAACGCTGTAGTATACTGTGGGAAAGCATTGGACTAGAAATCAAACAGACCTGGGACTGAATGTGACTCAGCCATTACAGAGCTCTGTGACCTGGGGCAAAGTCACTTAACCTCTCTGAGCCTGTTTCCATATCTGTAGAATAGGGATAATAAAACCCAGTTGCAGAATGAGGGATTCTATTCACTTCTATATATGTCTAAAAACCAAAAAATAAATTAGTAATTTTAATTAATTACAAAATAAAGTAGTAATTGGTGAACTCTGAAAAACCAAAGCTCATACTTGTGAATGACTACCAAATTCAAGAGTCACAGTCACCCAAAGGCTCAAATAACCGGATCCCAAAGACTTTTTAAAATTTTTATTTATTGATTTGATGAGAGAGACCTTGTTGTTCCACTTATTCACGTATTCATTGGTTCGTTCTTGTATGTGCCCTGATGGGGAGTCAAACCCACAACCTTGGCATATTGGGATGATGCTCTAACTAACAGCTACCGGGCCAGGGCTTGATCCTAAAGACTTTAAGAAGAAATTTTTGTAAAAAGCATATGAAGTACTCTGGAAAATATAAAACAAGAAGAATTTACCTTCTTATGCCTGAGGCGACTTCAGCAGTACCTGGATACTACAAACAGGTTGTCTCCATGGGTACATTGACAAAAATGAGGTCCTGGTTTTGCAGAAGTGAGTTTTGGGCCCTGAATGGTGTTGCTTCTCTCCCAAAGTGTACCATTCTGAAAAGCCTTGTTTGGATGGAAAGCTGGCTTCTTGCCATAGAATCTTTTTTCTCAAGTATCACTGTCAAAAAGCAATAATTTACACACAAACCAAAAGGACTAGCTTAAAACTTTACAACCAGTTCTCATTAAGCTAGTTCTCTCCCACTGAAAGAGTTATATACACTGAACATCTAAGTAGAGAAACACACCCATATATGCAGGAAGATGTTTACTATAGCACTGTTGTTCATAGTGACAAATAGGAAACATCCTAAAAAAAAGAAAAAGAAAGAACCTTGATGTCCATCAGTAGGAGAATGACTAAATAAAATCAGCTTACTCATTCAATGGGATACTATACAGTAGTTAAAAGTCATGAACTAGTGTATCTGTCAACAGGGATAATTCTCAAAAATACAATGTTGAACGAAAAGCACAAACCAGCCCTGACTGGTGTGGCTCAGTGGTTTGGGCATCAACCCACAAGCCAAAAGGTTGCTGGTTCAATTCCCAGTCAGAACACATGCCTGGATTGCAGGCCAGGTCCCCAGTTGGGGGCATGCAAGAGGCAGCTGGTCGTTGTTTCTGTCTCTCTTTTACTCCCTTCCCCCTCTTCAAAAATAAATAAGTGAAATCTTAAAAAAGAAAGAAAGAAAGAAAGAAAGAAAGAAAGAAAGAAAGAAAGAAAATCACAAGCCACAAAAGAATATGTATGGTATGATATCATTTATGTCAAATACTACATACAATACTACATATTTTTCTACATCTATTTGGGTAAAAGCATTTAAAAGATTTATCTGGAAGAACGTACATCAAACTCAAAAATGGTTATAAATGGGAAGAAGGGAGAGGAGCAGGTTGGAGAGGTGGCCAAGGAGACTGTGATGATTAATTTTATATGTCACCTTGACTAGGCCACTGGGTTCCCAGATATATGGTCAAACATTATGCTGGGCACATCTATGAGGATGTTTTTGGGTGAGATTAACCTCTGAAACAGTAGACTAAGTCGAGCAAATTGCCTTCCCTAATATGGGTGGGCTGAATCCAATTGGTTGAAGGCCTGGCTAGAATAGAAAGGCTGACCCTCTCTCCTGCCTTACTGCTTGAGCTGCTCAAACTGAAACATCAGCTCTTTGTGGGTCTCCAGCCCGGTGGATCTTAGACTGGAACTAATCCACTGGCTCTCTGGAGTCTCCCACCTGCTTGCTGACTCTTGCCGACTGTAGATCTTGGGACTTCCCAGCGTTCACAATTGTGTTGTGCCGATTCCTTATAATCAATCAGCCTCTCTAAATATAGACATAGATATAGATATCCTGTAAGTTTGTTTTCTCTGGAGACCCCTAACACAGGGATTTTAGCTTTCTCTCTTTAATGTCCTGATTTTTTAAAAAAGGAGAATAGATTCATGTGTTATATTTATTATTAACTTTATCTTCAAAGAACCAAAGCATGACAAACCTTTGTTATTATTCTCAGTTAACAGATAATGAAACTGCAAGGTTAAATGATTGTGGCAGTCCTTCCCTTCAGTTCTCACATACACAGTTGGCAGGGATGTTGCAAAGACAAATGCAGCATTATAAAATCAAAGTATTTGGAGCACCTTGTTAGAATACAGAAATTAAAGGTATTATCATTTCTTGCTTTTTTCCTTCTCACCTTTTTTTCTCAGATCTTCCACACCAAAGGGGTGAGCTCACACACATAGAGAAAGAGAGAGGAGGCAACAAATGTCTCATAAACATGGTAATTAACTCCATGTTACTTTCAAGATTTGAGGATATGCCAAAAGTTGTCTGACCCCCAGAGTGTGGAGTGAATACTGCTTTGGAAATCAATGAGAATCAATACTTAAGAAACATAATTTATGGGCACAGTAGCTAGACAGAAACATTTGCAGTGGAAAATTCCTTTCACTCCCTGGTTAAAGAATGGGGATAATTCTTCTGAACGGGAAAAATGTGCTTTGAAATATGTAAGCAAGAGGAAGGCAGAAAAAAAAATTAAAAGCGAGGAAGGCTATGTGAATATTTATAAAATCCTGATCTTTCTTGACTATTTCTAGGAAAAGGTACTCCGACATAAAATCTATTTGGGGGCTTTTCTGTTTTACTTAAAAAGAGAAAATAAGACTACAGGTGTTTCTTTCTGTTGTCAAGAGACACAGAAACTCCCTTCCCATCAAATTAAGGAAAAGCTACTGTATCTTAGACTTGGGAGGTCTTGTATAACTATTTCAGTATCTGTAAACATGAAGATAGAATAGTCTCTCCTCTCTGCTCGTTCCAAATCAATGGTTTGATCTTTAAATTTAAAATGTTGTATTAGTTGTTACACTAATAAAATGTCCTATTATTCAAATAGAATTATGCATGTTTTTCAAACTTGATTGTTTATCAAGATACTTCTTTTTTTAGAATATTTTCTTTTATTTATTTATTTTTTCACTGTACTTCTCTTTTTTTAATTGAATTTATTGGGGTGACACTGGTTAACAAAATTATACAGGTTTCAGGTTAAAGATACTTATTTTTAAAAAAAGATTTTATTTGTTTATTTTTAGAGAGGGGAGGGGAGGGAGAAAGAGAAGGAGAGAACAATGTGTGGTTGCCTTTCGAGCACCCCCCACCAGGGACCTGGCCTGCAACCCAGTCATGTGCCTTGACTGGGAATCGAACCGGTGACCCTTTGGTTCACAGGCCAGCACTCACTCCACTGAGCCACACCAGCCAGGGTAAGGTTTAAGATACTTCTGAAAGCTGTTTTCAGAATTCTTCCTTTTCCCTGATTAAGCACAAGTTTCTTTAAACAATTATTTTAAATTCTTTATAAAACAACAGTATTGCATTTAAGGAATTCCAAAATGGTTATGCCGACTTCTGGTTTGAATTTGGATATGGTCTTTCAAGAGATGGTATATGTGGTGCTTATATAAGTATATACTAATAATATTTTATTGTGAAGGCTTCATTACTTTTACCTGTAGAATCTGTTTTATAGGCTGTATCACTGAACTTTTATTAAATACCCAAGTAAATTTCAACTGAAATGAAAAAGGGTTTCCAAATTTCACAGAATCTTTATTTTACATTATTTATATAAATATTTAAAATTATAATCAGATTTGTTTATTACATTTGAGATCCAAGACAAGCACTCTGTCTTTATATTATACCTTTCTCATTTCTTCTTCTTAAAACTTCTGTTTTTACCCAATACATTATACATAAATTTTAAAAATTTCTGTTTTTAAAATTATGAAATGTCTTACATATACAGAAAAATATAAAGAATTATACAATAAACTCCCATGTACCCATCACCCAGCATTGTCAAATCTTATGTTTCCCATATTTACTGAAGACACATTTTTGAATTTTTCATTAAATTTATTTGGGTGACATTGGTTAATAAGATCATATGGGTTTCAAGTGTACGATTTCTATAATACATTATCTGCATATTGCATTGTGTGTTTATCACCGAAAGTCACATCCCCTTCTGTCACCATATATTTGACCCCCTTAAGCCTTATTCCCTCCCCTCCACCCCCGTTCCCACTGGTAACCACCATACTGTTGTCTGTGTCTATGAGTTTTTGTTTGTCTTGTTTGTTCATTTGTTGCTTTCAGTTTTATATCCCACACATAAGTGAAATCATATGGTCCTTGAGTTTTTCTGTCTGACTTATCTCGCTTAGCATGATATTCTCAAGATCCATCCATGATGAAACACTGCCATTTTTTAAAGAAGAAATAAGAGTTTTCAGATACAGTTAAAGTTTCCTGCCTCCATTCATTTCCTGTCTTCCTTTCTCAGAAGTAGCCACAATCATGGATTTGATGCTTTTCACGTCCATGCATGTTTTCACGTCTTTACTACATATGTGTCTATGCATAAACTGTATAGAAGATCAGTAGTAAAGGCAGTGTAATACAGTGAATAAGCTCACAAACATTAGAGCCAGAGGTGGTCTGGAATATCTGCTGTATGTGTTACTGAACATCATTTTCCTCCTCCATAAAATGGAAAATGATAATTTGTACCTCATGAGGTTGTTCTGAGGATTAAATAAGTTGATACATAGGAAGCATTTAGAACATAATACACTAACCATAATGTGTTAGCTATTATTCTGCACCTTGTTTTTTATATAACATTTTTGAGATTTATTCATGTTGATACATGTAGCGCTAGTTTGTTTTTACAACTGCATAGTATTCTATCATATGAATATACTGTCATATATCTACTCTTCTGTGATAGACATTTAAATTGTTTCCATTATAAAAAGTGTTGCAATGGACATCCATATACATGTCTTCTTGTGCACATATATGAGAGAATTTCTCTCTGGTTCTTCATCTTTAATTCTTTCCAAAAAAATACATTTTTATAAAATATGCCATTGATTTCTTTCTCACAACAGAGGAGATATGTGTTCAACCCTTTCTGGTGTTTTCAAAATCAGCAGTGTTTGTGACTTTCTAAATGTTTGCAGCTATCCTCTTGAGCATCAAAATCACAATTTGGTTGAAGTAATGATGTCGTGACAGCAAATACTGGTCTTATTAATTAATTTTTACTGCCTCTTATTTTTCACATAATCCTATCTGCATATTGAAAGATAGAACTTGATCTCCAACCAAATAGGATAACATTTTTATACTATGTATAAAAAATGTGATTGATCACTATACTTCAAAGGTTTTTGAGATCTATGTCACAACAATTGTAAGTAATGAATGGCTTTTCAAACTCTGACTGTTTTATTATTTCTCCTTGGGAAAAGACTGAATTGGTCAAGTGGGTGTTTTATTGGTCTTAACTTGCTGAATGGTAGGCTGTAAACCCTAAGAATGTTTCAACAACTCATAAAGGAATAAAGACCTCAGTTAAAAAGTCTCTGATGATTGGGATTCTTAGACTACTAACCTCATTATGTTTCATCTGGCAGTCTTTTTGAAAATTTATTCAAATTTTATAACTCCCTCATTCTGAAGATTGTAGGAAAGTGTTTATTTCTAGAGAAATAGGGACAAACAACTCTGATGGCCTTTTTTTTTTTTTTTGGCATTTTCTTGTGCTACTAATTGGCACACTGCTCCTTTAAGAATATCTAATGGGAAAAAAAAAAGAATATCTAATGGCTATAATGTTTTGCCCTGTAAAGTGACTTTAAATTGATTCTCAAAGTATTTGATAAACCGTATTTGAATCTGAACGAAAAAAAATCTCAGTAAAGACTCCAAGGCTGATCTCATTTTATCATTTAGCACCTAGACATTTAGATGCGCCACCCTCTGTGGAACAAGTCGTCTACTTTCTTTGCTGGTAGCCAGCTCTTCGTTTACAATTCTAAGAAAATACTCATCAGGTTTTATATTTACTTTATAAGTAAATCAGAAAGCATCTTTGGAAAAAGACTATGTGAAAGACATTCCAAGCCAATGGAAATATTAACTGTTTATTGAGCCCCCAGTTTTATCTATTGAGCATCTACTCTTAAAATGAGTAAGCATACTATGTTTGGTCACGAAGCAGAAAATTATGATCTGGTATCTAAATCTGGCCTGGAAAGTGTGTTCTCTAATGGTGTCAAAAATACCTGCCTTGCCTGGTGTGGCTCGGTTAGTCAGGGGTCATCCTGCAAACTGAAGGATCACCAGTTCGATTCCCGGTCAGGACAGATGCCTGGGTTGCGGGTACGGCCTGGTCAGGGCATTTATGAGAGGGAACCAATCGATATTTCTCTCTCACATCGATGCTTCTCTCCTTCTCTTTCTCCCCCCCTTCCTCTCTCTAAAAAATAAATAAATAAAATCTTAAAAAAAATAGCCCATGGCTTGGGGATGAGAGCACTATGGTGCTGCTCATAACTCTTTCACTGGATATTGTGTAATAGTCGGGATGTTCATCTCTTTTTTTAAAAATAAATGTTTATTTATTAATTGATTTGAGAGAGAGAAAGACAGAGAGACAGAGAGACAGAGAGAGAGAGAGACATTGATTTGTTGTTCTACTCATTGATGCGTTCATTTGTTGATTCTTGTATGTGCCCTGACCGGGGGTTGAACCCACAATCTTGGGGTATCGGGAAGACACTCTAACCAACTGAGAAACCCAACCAGGGCAGGGATGTTCATCTCTTGACTCTTCAGTTTCTTTTCTGAAAAGTGAGGGGGCTGGTCTGGATGCTTTTCTATGTATCTTTCATACAATTCTATGAATTGTAAGGAAGGAACCAATTTTGAATGTAGTATTCAAGAGAGACCTTATGGAGAACATAAGGTTTCACAAAGTCCCATGAAGAATTCAGATGCTTGGGAGGTAAGTGGTGTTTGGGTCTAACTAAACCGGTCCCATTCCATCCATGCTCTCATGAAGGGTAGGAGCTCCTTCTCTTTCAGCTGTGTAGTATTCCATTGTGTAAATGTACCATTGTGTTTTTTTTTATCCACTCATTTACAGTGTAGGGAAAATGGAGAAAACTGTACTTGAACAACAATAAAAAAGAAAAACCAACTGGTCCCTACTGCTAGATATGTGATTGCTTTTAGTTTACAGTGTACAATAACTACAAAACTAGGATAATGTATATATTTGCATACTTTCTTGAGAAAGTAAGCTTGAAAGATATTTGGAGGTGGCTAGAGAATGGCAGGTTAAAATATATTGTTATTATTATTGAGCATTTAATAGCACTAGTTTCTTTTCAATGTATCAACTCAGGTTAAAAGCAAAATACAATAGCTTATCAATTACAACACCACAAAAAATTTCATGAATCTCGACATTTTCTTTCATTTTGATCCATGGCAAATATATTTGAACAACTGGTTCCCCAGATCTCTCCGATCTATAGCATTTGCTGATTTTCATGGTGTAAATGCTCTCACCATGGCTGATTTCAAGCTCCCAATGTGGGCTCACTAACTGGAGTTGGGGAGACATGTGCACAATTAGCTCTTGTGAGCCAGTGCTAGCACGCTCTAGCACACCGCCCTAATATATGATGTGTATACAAGGAATATATTTACCTTTCTTTCTGAACCACTTGAGTTAAGTTACTGACATAAAGCCACTTTTACCCTTCAATATTTCGGTGTGTATCTCTTAAAAATAAAGACATCCTCCTAATAACCACAATATGATGATCAAAATCAGGAAATTAACATGAATACAGTACTATTATACAATCTATTAGACCTTATTCAAATTTTGCCAATTGTGCCAATAATGTCCTTTATAGCTTAAAGAAAGATTTAATCTAGTATTGTCTATATTTTGGGGATAAAATGTGTTATCCCAGAAATTTCTATCTCTAGCCCTCTTCCACTTTGCAAATCCTCCTTCGTCCTTTCTTCACACCTCTTCATCTTTCTACAAGCACTTCTAGCATTAATTTCTAGTGTCTAACATTAGAAGTGCTATCAGCATATAACAGCAAACGTGCTACCAATGATAGACTTCAAATGCTGACAGTGGTTCAAATGTCTGAATTTTACTTAATGTTGGTAGTTACTAGTCACAAATACTGCACTTAAATTCAGGGACTAGTCTTTGTTGTCAATGATGTTACTGTCCTTCTTAGTTATTAATAAAGCTTTGCTTTATAAGCTTGCATGCATGCCAATAAAAGAGAGTCTTATTGGAGGTTCTGGGCAATGCTAATTTTATTTATTTTTTTGAGAACTTTTATGAGTTTATTTGAGCCAAACTGATGACATATGCTGGGGAACAAGATCTTAAATGCTCCGGCTGGGCAATGCTAATTTTAACCAAATCACTTTCAGCAATATAGGGAAATAACTTAAAAATGTTTATTTTGGGGGAATGTGTATGTATCTTATTCTGCTAACAATGATGTTTCTGCTTCCAAAAACTATTGCTATTTCTGTAAAAACTAATACCCAGCAACAATGCCACAACAGCAACACAATGAATAATGTAATCATTAAATGTGTATGGGGTTAAAATGATAAATGTCTCCCAAACATATTGAAAAATCATGCATCACAATAGAACCTTTAAAGTAATCCATAAGTCTGAGTTGATAGGTCTGCTTGTGCCTTGATCAGTCTTTTTTGTTGTTCATCGAATGTTGGCACTCAACAAATAATGCAAATGTCATCCGTCTACACAAGCAAATCCTGTGACATGTTTAACTACTTACAATACAAATAACTAGGGCCAGTGCCAGCATTAACGGATGAAAGAATTAGCTGCTGATAGGAATGATTTATTTTGGCTAATATTTCTCAAATGATTTAAGCAGAAGGCAGAGGGAAGTTTTTTCCTTGAAATCTCCAGAGAGTCAGACCAAGTTTCGACTTTGCTTCCATGGAGATCTGGCCTTTAGTGACGGCTGTGCCTCTACATGCAAAAGGGAAAAAAGCAGGAAAACCAAATGGATTATGAAGACAAAACAAAGACGTTCACTGAAATTATTATCTTATTTCAGGCTACAAAGCACATATGTCCTAAGTCCTGAGTACACTTTCACGGCCCCATCACCTCTCAGACTGTCTATCCCTTTGCACTCCATCAAACAGAGACATCTTTCTAAAATGTCCAACCAACCATGTTGCCTCCATGGCTTCCCATTGCCAGGATACCAAGTTTCTTCCTTAGCATGGCATTCCAAGAGCCCTCTGTGTTTGGGCTCCTGCCTATATCTCCAGTGTAAACATCTCCAGGTCTCCTTTTGATAGAGCTCTCTGCCCTCCCCTTCCTAGGTGTTACCCAAAGGAACTACCTGTAGTTCCAGAAGGAGAGGGGCTCTGTGTTTTGACTTTCCATGCCTTTGTTCACACTCCTCCCTGGGCAATGCTCTTTATCTTTTGTTTGCCTAATGACTACTGTGTTATTTCAACTCTTACCTTCCTTATAAACCCTTTCTGGCTCCTGCCCACATTCACCTTTGTACACACATTCTACTTGGTCAAACTTCTATAATAACACCGATAGCACTTGATTGGATTTGTTTGATCCTATTTTCTCTTAATAGGTTGCAAACTCTTTGAGGTCAAGGACCATAAATTATTCATCTATCACCAGCCCCTAGTCTATCCTGTGTCTAGCACATAGAAGGCACTCAGTTTTTATTTACCAGTATCACCCAAGAAGTCAATAAAAAACAACAGAGTAAAATAGAGAAGGCAGTCAGTAAATACTGTAGAATGAACAATTGTAACTTGAATTATCTAGACAGCCACTGTCCAATACATAGCCACTAGCCACGTGTGGCTACTTACATTTAAATTTTAATTAAAAGAAAAATTCAGTTCCTCAGTCACACTAGCCACATTTCAAGTGCTTAGTGGCTACTTGTGGTTACCGTACTGAACCACACAGATTATAGAAACTGCCATCATTGCCAAAATATCTATTCCATAGAGCTGATCAAGATAATTATTTTTTCATTTCAATTTAATAGACGTTGATTTCTACTATATGCTAACATTTGTGCTAGGCATGGTGGTTATAGCAAATGGTAGTAAAACATTGTTATTATTGTTTCTATTATTATTATTATTTACGAGGCATTCAAAATCTGGTAGGGAGAAACCTTGCAAAATGTGAGAAATTATTTCCATATTGGGACATCGGGGGAGATTTCAGAGTTGTTTTTTTTTTTCACCTAAACTGGGCGTTTGAGAATGGAGAGAATTCGAGTGGGGCAAACTCAGAAAATGAACAGAAAATAGTGTGAGCAAATGTACAGAAGTGGGAAAGTACTAGGAAAATGGGAAGTAATTTAGTTTGCTTAGAATGTATAGTATATGAGCAGGGAGTGATTGTTTCATTTATTCATTCCTTCAATCATTGAGTAAGTAATTTTGGAGCCCCTATCCTGTTTTAGGTTCTATACTAAGCATTGGGGATACAACAGTGACCTATACAGACATTGCCCCAGTAGAGTTCACAGTTATACGTGATGAGATTTGGATGAGGCTGCAAGGTAAGGAAAGCTACCCTACAGAGTTTGTACTTTGGTCCTCAGGCCCTCACACTCAAAGTGTGGACTTTATTTATTTTTTATTTTCAAAGTGTGGACTTTAGAACAGCAATGTGGGCTGGGCATGACCTGGGAGTTTGTTAGAAATGCACAATCTCAGGTCCTACCCTAAACTCAGACTTACTGAATCAGACTTTGTATTTTCGCAAGATCCCTAAGTTATTCTTAAGCATAGTAACATTTGAGGAGCACTGTTGTAGGCTGGTAATTTTCAACAGGTGTGCCACAAGAATTACAACATACAATACCTGACTATTTAGTCAGGATTACTGACCTCTTTTCTTTTCGATTGTCAAATATAAAAATGTCAACAGCCATCACAATAGCCGTCGAGTGTGAATGAATAAAAATTATACCTCTTTTTGTCAGGTAGGCACAAAATGTACTTTTGGTCTGCTGAAAAATTTTAGTAATTAATTTATGTGTGCCATGAGATGAAAAAAGGTTGAAAATCACCGTTGTATGCCAACTGAGCCAATTAGATAGTATGTAGGCGAACAAGTTAAGAGTAAGTAAGGCAGTAGGAAGGCGGCAAGTAAGCAAGCATAAGAGTAAGGAAAGTAGTATTCAAATCGGTATTGGGTTGGATGTAAAAGAAACTGGTCATAGGACTAGCACTGTAGCTCAGATGAGAGGTGGGAGGGGTTGCATGTGAGAGACATCAAATCTTTTGTTTATAGATATACCTTCAGTTTCATTAGCTCATACTGGAAAGATTGTATGTTATTTGGAGTAAAAAAAACTCAGCAGATTCTGTAATATGGAACTTGAGATGTCTTAAAAAGGTGCCAGGTATTTGTTGTAGACAACGCTTATTGGTATGTCTATTTCCTGTTGACGCCACAGGTCCATGGTCTACTCCTGAGTGTTGAAGTATCAGTTCATACAGGGGTAATGATAAGGATCCCGGAAATCAAGTCATTATATCCAAGTTAACCAAAAGCTGATTTGTAAACTACAAATTCAGTTTATTAATTACAGTGGAGTAATTACTTTTCTACTACCCAGATATCTTTTATTACCAGCATTAAAATTTTTATTACAACTTATTTTGAAATAGTTTAGGACTCACAAGAAGTTACAAAAATAATACAGACAATTCCAATGTACCCTTCACGCAGCTTTCCCCAATAATAGATTACATAACCATAGTACTTGCCAAACCCAGGATGTCCACACTGATATAATACTATGAATTCAAGTACAGACCTTATTTGGATTTCACCATTTTTTTCATGCACTCGTGTGTGTGTGTGTGTGTGTGTGTGTGTGTGTGTGTAGTTCGATGAAATTTTATCACACGTGTAGATTTAAGTAAACATCATCAGAATCAGGAAACACAGCTGTTCCATCACCACAAAGATGCTCCCTACCATTACTCCTTAATATTACACCCTTCCCTCCACCCCGACCCTTGCTTACCGCTATCTGTTCTCCATCACTATAATTTCATCATTTTGAGATTATGTAGTGGAATCACACAATGCATAACTCTTTGAGATTGATTTTTTTTTAACCACTAAGCAGAATGTCCTTCAGGTCCACCCAAGTTGACACATGTGTCAGTAGGTCCTTCTTGTTGCTCAGTAGTATTCCGTTGTAAGAATGTACCACAGTTTGTTTAACCATTTTACCAATTGATGGACCTTTGGGTTGTTTTCTGTTTTGGGCTTTAACAAGTAAATCTGCTATGAGCATTTGTGTACAGGTTTTTGTATGAACGTAAGTTTTCATTTCTTTAGGATAAATGCTCAGGAGAGATCGCTGGGTCATATGGTAAGTAGGTATGTTTAACTTCATAAGAAAGTGCCACATTATTTTCTGGAGTAACCAGTACAAGATCTTAAAAATTACATGAGTAATTTATGTAAAAATTACATAACTGTAAAAAATTACCATAAGGTAATAATATATAAACTAAAAAGCAAAATTACAAGCCCTGAAGCCCTGCACCGACCCAGATATATAACTGTGTTTATATTTCCTGTATATTCTACAAGGATATTTTATGCATGTGCAAGCACATATATATGTATATAAATATATATATTCACAAATGAGATCACACTATACAAGCTATATGCAACTTGTTTTTTTGGTTACTTAACATCTTTTAGACCTATTTGCATGTCAGTAAATAAGTATATGCTTGTTTTAATGGTGGGCAAAGAACTCCATTGTACGGATGGATGTACCATGATTTCTTTAATCAGTCCCCTAATGATACCTTTTTTATTGTTTTTCTTCATTACAAAGCTGTAATGAAAATCTCTCTACATACGTTATATCTTTGTGTAATTTGCATGACTGAAATGAAAATGCTAGCTTAATTTTACATGTTGAGATACTTTTTAAAAATGGTTTACACTCCGCCAATGATATATGAGAATTCTTAGTTCCTCATCAACACTGAGTATTATCAAAACTTTAAACTTCTGCCCCTCTTGTAAAAGTGGAATTTAATTTGCATGCCTTAGTGGTGAATGAAGTTGAGTGCTGTTTTATATATTTGCCATCTGCATTTCTTGTCCAAAAAGTTAGCTGACTTTATATTATCCTTTGTCTGTTTTTCTATTGGAGTATTTTTATGTTATTGATTTGTGACAGTTCTTCATAGATGAAGGAAATTAAACTTTTTCATTCATGTAGCAAATATTTTCTCACAGCTTATAGTTTATCTTTTAACTTTGTTATTTCAATACTACTTAAAATTTCCATGAACTCAAATGTATCCATTTTTAGGCTTCTGAATTTTATGTCATGTTCAGAATGGCTTTAGAAAATACAAAATACATATGTATGCTGTCTAGAGTAGAAGACTATCTGGAAAACCGAATTTGTAATCAGAAGCTTGCTCCATTTGTATGGAGTCAGAGCAAACAGAATTGTGAGATGCTTTTTTCAGACTATGGGAAGGCTGGAGGATTATCTCTGCTACACTGTGGGGTATGCATTTCTAGTGACCAGAATATTTTTGCATTAAATAGTGTCTTGCCCCTTACACAGTATCAAATGTGGTAACTGTTCAACTTCCCTCTTTCAGTATTTATCCGGCACCAAAAGCTTCTGCCGTTAAAATATTATTTCATGAAGGACATGCTACAAATAATTCAGATTAAAACTTACTTTATTTATATCAGTTACATATTTCATTTGATGGCATTTTCTTACATTTTCCTCAAATTATTAGGGTGCACTTTGGTCTTTCAGTACCCTATGAAATAAACTCCACTTCTTAGGATAGGACTGGAGCACACAGCACGGTGATCCGCACATATTGAAGACTCAATAAATATTTTTGAATGAGTCCTAGGGAAAAAAAGAGGGGGTACTGCGAAACACTCTTTAATATCAGTATAAATTTGCTACAAAATTTTTCTGATATTATACCAGTTAGTTACTATTCTTTTTCAGTGGCATTTTTCACAAAATGAAAGTTAAGTTTACAAAGCAGAGGAACTTCTTAAAGTATAAAATTTTAAGTCTCAGCTGCTACATAATCAGCCGAGAATGTAAATTTATAAAATAAATGAAAAGACTGCACTATGTACTATAAATGTGATGTTTAGAGCAGAAAATCAGTAGTTTTTAGCTAATACTAAAACAGGAAATCATTTAATATCAATTGATATTAAATTGGCACAATTGAACTAAATTAATGTAAAATGATTTGGTACAGAGCCCACTTTTTCTATTACTTTAAGTGGAATTTTGCATTAACTTATATAACTGTAAATTTTCCACTACTCTCTAATGTTCTAGCTGCATCATTCTGTAACTTGAATCTATTAAAAACTGTATAACATTCTACCAAAGATGGTCTATAAAAGAAATGGAAATTTATTTCAAATAGTATTGCACTGCCCAAAGCTTTAGAGGTAAGTAAAAATGTCTCCGATTTTATTTCTTGATATTGATATTTAAATGTTTCTGTTTAACTTATATTGTTTGGTTTATTAAATATACCATAACTCTTTTTTTAAGTTGCAGGAAAAACCCAGTTAAGTACAGAGGATGGGAGAGAAAGTAAGACACAGGCGTGGAAGGAATAGAATTTAAGGACTATAAATACTCATTACATTGCATTAGGAATGCTTTAGACGTGATATTGGGTGACATCTCCATGATTTACAGGGGGCTTGCATTATTTCTCATTTGAAAAATGTCTTGTTATTAATTACATTTATCCCTTTTGTTCTAATTGAAAGAAGTTTAATATTAAAAGATATTTTTAACCAAAAATAAAAAAAAAAAGAACGAAGAGCTAACTAAACGATTGCATGAATCTGGGAACTTCTATAACAGCAATGGAGACACTGTAATAGGTCACTTCTTCCTGTCCTAGGAAAAGCTGCGCTTCGGAGGCGTCAGGCCCTCCCCGAGTTTATCTTCTCCGCCTAGAAAGTTCTTGGCAGTCAAAGGGCCGGGAAGCTGGACTGAAACACACACACACTGGCGAAGAGTGATAAAGACTTAAGTTAACTGGGGTCGAAGGAGCGGAAGGGGTCCTTTCGCACTTCAAACATCTTGGGGGAGGGGTACGGAGGCAGAATAAGGAACCAAAATTCTTAAAGTGGCGAGGCCACCCCCGCCCACGTTTCCAGGAAGACGGTGGATAAGCGGAGGAGGCGATGAAGACCTCGTAGATCCCCCGGTTTCTTTTACCCGAATTTCGATTTCCCTCCACTTCGCTCGGTCCCATCCTCCCACCCCACAGCCCCAAGAGTCGAGAATAAATTGGTCGGGCGCCCGGCCTAACCTAGCAGTAGCCCAGTTCCCTGGTCTCCCAAACCCAGGAGAGAGACCACGTTTTCTGGGAGACGGGAATAGTGAGTTGTAATGAAAAAAATATTTTTTTCCAGTGCTAGGTCTTCCTGGTAGAGAATTAGCTCGCTTTCTCGCCACACTGTAAGCAAAAAGCACACAAAACAAAAACTTACAAAGCAAAACCCCTAAGTCACTTGGGATCAGGTGCCAGAGGTAGGCAAGTTGAGTCGTTTTGGTGGGAAGGAGTAAGGGAAGGCGGGGAAGCGAGGGTTCGGGAACTAGGGCCATGGCCCCTTGCCGGGGCGTGTCAGAGGAGGGAACGTCGCAGGGTGATGCCCGACTGAACTGCTATCTCGGGCTGGGCGGGGGACCGTGAGGCGCGGGGAACTAGTCGCGAGCGAGCCCGCTTTCTGATTTCCCACGGCCCGCCGCTCCGCCGGACATTCCTACCGTCCTCCCGTCGACCCCCCGAAAAGAAATAGGAAACGCGGCCCCATCGGGTCCGCGGCGGAAGCGCTGCCAAACGCATGAGTAAGTCAGGCGCGGGCACGGCACCTTGTTTACCCCACTCGGCGGCGCGCCCCTGCGGGCGCCCCATTTGGAGGCGGTGTCCGAGACGCTGCACCCGAGAGGCAGCCGGCCGCGATTGGCTGGTGACTGGGAGGGGGACGCGGGGTGGGAGGACTAGGAGCCCGGCCCTGCAGTACCAGCGCGCTGCCGCTAGATGCCGCTCCCTCCCAACGGGAGCCGGGCGCGGGTTCGTGGCCGACAGATGGCGCCTGCGCGTTCCATTCGCCTCCAAGTCGCCGAAGAGCGAACACCCCAAACAATCCCGAAGCGCCACCAAAAAAAAAAAAAAAAAAAGAAAGAAAAAAAAGAAAAAAAAACCCCGCCGGATCCGACCGCCACTTTCAAAACCCCCCACCGCTCTAGAACCGCGGGAGCTTCCGTCCCTGAGTAGAATTCGAGGGTGTAAAGAAGAGGAAGGGGAAAATATCTTGTACCAGCCCAGGGGTGAAGAAGCCCCCGGCCTGAGAAAGAAGGAAGGAGGAGTGGGGGAGGCGAACAGTCTCGTTGCTGCCTCTGTGTACGCTGAGGGGGGAGGTAAGTTATAAAATGGCGGAGGCGAAGCTTCTAGAAGTTTGGAGGGGCACCCGGAGGGCGCGGGGCCCACCGTGAGGTGTGTATGGTTGAAACAGGGCGCGGGAGAGGAGTTGGGAGGGAAAGCGATTGGGCGCCCCGTTGCCATTTAATTTCCCGTCTTCTTCCTTTGCCCCCAGCGGGGCCAGCCGTGGAGCGGGTAGCAAAGTCAAAGGCGGGGGGACTCCTCTTCGTCCCCGCATAACCCCCAGCCCTTCTTTCTCTCTTGTCGCCCCAAGTCCTTACCTCCACACTACCAAGGAACTTCCAACCCCCTTCCTACCTCCTACTCTTAGAGTGGCTTTCTACCGCAGGACTCTTCTTTTGGACTACCCTCGCTGAAGATTTTCTCTTCCTTCCCTCGCCCCACTCTCCCTCGGGGCCTCTACGGAGGACCCCCCCAATTGGTGGCCCAAAATGGAGAACGCGGAGCAGCGCAAGATGGAGGCTCCGCTTGTCTGTGTAGCATTAGATTTAGGTGCCTTTTCTCCGGCAGGCTCTTAAGGCTGGGAGAGCCAAAACTGGAGGTGGGGTGTAGTGCAAGCCTAGTCGGGGTAGGCTAGCCGGGGAGGTTATGAGTGGGTGGGGGGAGCGCGGTATGGTGGTGAGGGGAAGGAAGAGAGCAAAATGGTGGTGCTGGGAACTTGGGGGGAGGGGAGGAGAGGAGGCTCGGTTGTGTATATTTGGGCCTCGGACCGAGGGAGGCGAGGGAAAATCTACTCTGATCACACCCCTCCCTCGTGCCCCCTCCCTTCTCTCTTCCCCTCCTTCCTTTCCTCCCTCCCTCCTCTCCCTCCCTCTCTTCCTCCCTTCCTAGAGAGGGAACAACATTCATGTGACGGGCCCCTCGGCTTCTCCCCCGCCCCATCATCTCCAGCGCGTGGTGGGGAAACTGCTTGGGAAAGCGGTTGGCATCGATCTCTCCATCCCTTCCGAGGCCCGACTTCGGTCAGTTTTGTTTGGGCAACAATTTTATAAATAGGTTGGGATCTGGCGGTATTGGCCCCCTCGTGCAGCCCTTGCCCCGAAGGGGGCCCTGCTTGGTTGGCATGGGAGGAGGGGGGGAAGGGCGGGAGTGGAAGGCTGTTTGTTGGGGGGTTTTGGCGCCACTTTTGTTTTAGTTTTAGTGCTGCTTTTCGTTCCCACCCCCACCGGCGCTGTCTTTCTCAAGATACGAACTGAGCTGATCCTTGCCCCAGGTAGGCAGCTTCTCCTTTTTCCCTCCACACTTTTATTCTGGCTGGGGGTTGACTTTCTTTTTCCTTCTTTCCCGTACCCGATGATCTGTGCACGGCGATCTTAGGGACGAAAAGGGTCGGACGAGCCACGGGAGAGAGGTGTGAGAAACAGCATCAAGTAGTTCCGCAAAACTTTGAGCCCCGTTCCCATTTTCTTCTGGCCTACATTCGTAAACGTATTGATCAGTTCTGCCCTTATTATTATTATTTTTTTTTTGTCGCGAGAATGTCTTGTTTTGCCTTTAGTTTCTTTTTAATGAACCGCTGTACTTTCGACATTTAGTTTTCGCTCCCCCTTGGTGGATTTTTAGTCCTTAACGGTAATGGGTTTTATCGTGGGCTTTTTGGTGTGTGCTGCAGTGTTCAGCTTTAATTTTTAATATTGCATTAGTTTCAGCCAGTTTGTGACTTTCTCCGTGGCCTAGAAATGTTTTCTGTTGTTGACTACCACCCCCCCTCTCTTGGATGTAGTTTTTAAATTAAGGGTCATGGTGTTTGATTAAATGGTTATTTACAGTTTACATGATATACCTATTAGAAACTTTTGATCTGTAGGATTAGGTTTAAGTAAACGAAAAGCTTGCTGGTTTGAAATGGTTCCTTAAAATGCGCGGGCCGCCCTCCCCCCTCCCCCGCGCGCCCCGTGTAGCCCCATCTTCCCCTCACACCGGTGTCAGTTCCGACCCCTTTTCTCCCTCGGACCGCCGTATTTCACAGCAGCCACACCCTGTATTTGTCTCTGTAGATTGCACTCATTATCAGGTTAATTTCGGGACTTAAACCACCATGATGGGACTTGCTTAAGCACAAGCTTCTTTTCCTGTTTAGTCCTAGTGGTTAGTGTCGAAAGAGGAATAATCGAGGTTTCTTGATGAAACCTGGTGCAGTCCAACCTCTGCTTTTTTTTTTCTGTTGTCTTTTTCCTACTCCGGGCTGTTGGCGGTGTCAGCACCGCTGCTGGGGGCGGGGGTGGAGGGGAGAAAGAGTCGGGTTACCGAAGTGCGTCATTCCTGGCTCTAGCTGGGCCTGCTCGGGAGCTGCTGGTGTTTGTTACTGTCCTCGCAGCACTTTCCTGCCAACCTTCTCTCTCTGCGTATTGGTTAGGAGCAAAATCAGGAGGCGGTCTCCTAATTCTATCTGTAGCCTAGCGCGTTACGTTTAAGGGTATATGTGAACTTATTTTTTTAAAAAACCCGGTCCTGGAAAGTGGAGACATTGCTGTTTAATGACATACAATTCAGGTAGTTTAGACTTGCTTTCATATATTTTCCAGTGAACTGTGGGGTTAATTTTGAACATTTTCAACCACTTATGTTAAAATGCCTGGTTTTCTTTCTACATTGATATGAATCTATAATTAGGGATCAGAAGGACCAGCTAAGCCATAAGTGTTCAGCGGTTTTTCAAGTGGTTGAATTGCAATTTTATGACACATTATGTTAAATAGTCTGTTTTTTTTTCCATTTTGAGCTAAGATGCTACGTGAATGCAAGCTAATTACACATGTTTAGGTTCAGTGTCATCACATATTCCTATTTACCCTTTTAGATACAGTTTTAAATCTGGCCTTTTGATCTTATGGACTTCATTAAACTTCTTAAAGATGACTCTTTGTTTTTAACCGAATTCTTAAATTTACCACCTACCAAGGAGTTGTGTAGGGGGGGAGCTTTACAGCTGCGCTGTTAGATTCTCGTCTTGCTATTCTCAGTGTACTTACTGAGGTCAGTGTCTTCCTCTTCATTCTTTTCTGAAGATAGTAATTGGGGGAGGGAATAGGGGAAGGCAGAGAGCACACGAAAGTGGCCTGGAGTTGATGATTGCAGTGGCATGAGTGAGTACAGGAGAGCTCATTGCACTGTTATTCTCTTGACTTTTGTATGTACTTTTAACTTCCATAATTCAGCGAATCTGAAGATTTCAAGCTGTCTTGCAATTTTGGTGTAATAACTTAAATTTATGTTTACAGATCAGGTTATTTGCATGGGAAACTTGGCCTTGTGTGTAATTATACAATGCCTAATCAACTTTCAAAAAATACTTAAATTGAACAGTATAGAATGAGCAACATAAACACGGATAAATTGAACTTTAAATATTTGTAACTTTGTTTGAATGTGCTCTACTTTTAGGTTCTTTAAAAAAAAATTTTGAAAACAGGAAAATTCCATTGCCAAATTTTGTAAATTGTGCTTGGTGTCTGTTTCATTAAGTTGGAGTTAAAGTGAGTCAGTATGAAAGGATTTACTATTAATAGGAGGGGCTTTGGCAGTTGGAATAAGTGACAGTGGAAGGGATTCGTGTGCCCTAGGGAGCATTCCTGGTAGGAAGATCTGAGGTATTGGTTGAATTCAGTAAGTATTTGGTGTTTAATGAATGGGAAGACTGGAGGCTAGAGGATTGGAAAAGAAGTGTGCTTATTAGCTGTTCTTTCCCACAGTGAAATAACTAGCATTCTAGTATCAGAGACTGGCAGTGCGGGTGGGGTGTGTACCTTTTTTTAAACTGATACGAAAATTGTGTGTGTGTATGTATAAATGAGTGACCCACCGCCCCAAGGATCTAGTGCTGTATATAAAGAGTTGAAGTTCATATGTAAAGTATTGTCATGTTTTCTGGAACAAAAATTCTGACCATTACCCATCAACTGTAAAATGAAAGTGTATTGCAGTTAAGACCCTGTCTCCTTAATTAGTATATTTGTGAATTGCTCCTAAATCCTTGGAAGGTAAGTTCCTTATTTTCTGCAGTTTTGTGGTGTGAGTGTCAGGCCCCCCCCCCCCCCCCCAATAAGATGTATTTTTGAATATGTGTCGAAGTTCTAAAGGGAGTCCAAAATCATGGATATTTAATTTTATGTTTGGTAAAGTGTGTTCCCTAATTATTATGACAAAAATTCACCGTAGTCTGTATATAGACGTCTTATAACTGTTAATATTAGTCTCTTTGTATATTTTATATTCAGCATGTTAGCTTTAGAAGGATGTTAAGAGAACACAAATTGCATATCTTGAATTCTTATTCTTGTGCAGATAATCTTAAGTAGATGATGGGGATTATGGCTTCAGGTTTATTTTATTGTGGTGAGGCAACAGCTAAACTACTAACCCAACAAATTATGAGTTTGGTAACTTTGAAGTCTATTTTGTTAGGATTTTTTTAAGCCCAAACACTCAAGATTTTAATAAAATTAAATTCTACATTCCTTTGTCATTGTTTTCTTTTTTGACCTTAATGACTTTGGTGGTTGCCTCAGGACGGATGAATTAAAATTGGTGGGGTTGGGTGGAGAACAGGCTTAGGCTCAAACTATCCTTTGGGAATATAGGGTTAGATGTGAAAATATGCCTTGGACAGTTTAGTAATGCCTAATATTCTGCATGTTTAACTGATGCCACCCACAGTCATGTGTGGGAAGGGAGTAAACCGTGAATAGCTTATTCTTTTTGCTTTGGGTTCTTTATAATAGATGGGAGACTTCAGTTTTTGATGTTGTAAGTTAAGTTTTGAACCTAAAATTTACATTAAATGGATGCAGTGATCTGTCTCGTATGTCATTGGGATAACATTCATATCTCTTAAATGTTGTGACTTTTGTGTCTCACATAAAAACAAACAAAAAAACGCCTTGGACTTGTATTAGCACTTTAAAATCGCTATTAGTAGATTATTCAGAGACTTGAACATGGCAGTTTACTGTACAGTAGAGCACTGTGGTATACCTATTTGGGGAGTTGGGGAGCATATCAAAGGAAAGGATAAATCGCAGTTAGCTATGGGTATCAGTATATGTGGCAATGTGATTAATCATTGGAGAGGAAGGAAAACACTTTAAAGATACAGGTTATTTTAAAGGTTCTTTACATTTTCTTTGGTAATCTGCTTTTGATACATGTTTAGGACTTCTAATTTGTGGTTGAATACTGTCCTGGTATAGTAATTTTCTGTATCTCCAGATATCTTGAGCTGTGGTTATTGCATTTTCTGTTTGGCAAAGATATGTGAGAAAACAAAATTGTCAGTTTTATTTTTTTCAGTCTCTTGAGTTACCTACTTTGCATTTAATTCAACCAAATTTTATATATTACCAGTGTAAATGGTATTGGTTGGTGGAGTCTTAATTTTTGTACATGTGCATTAAAAAATTACATCTCTTTAGCAGCTGTGGTAATCAGTTGCCTGAACTGTGTTTTTAACACATGCTTGCTCTAGTTCTATATTTGAGAGTAACCAGAAAAAAACAAGAAGTTTTTACATACAGTTAGTCTAGTCAAGAGATTACTGAATTGTTTTAGACTATCTTCCCCCAAAGGAAGGGAGGGTTAATAATGTCAGTGGTTTGTTCTATTTTACTATTTTAATTGGAAAATACATGACTAGGCTTGATGAGACAAACTAGGGAGATTTCTATAAACTCTGTATGATCTAATGTACAACTCAAAGGTAAAATTCCTTTATAAAAAAGTTTAGATTCTGTTGAATGTTAAGTAAGTCCTATTTACACTTTTGCTTGGTTAACATTTGTAGTAATGGGATTTGACCTATAACTTGTTGAATCCTGGGATATTCTAAGAAAGTCTTAATTTAGTTGCCATTTAAGTTCTTTTTGAATGCCAATAACTGCGGTGTGTGTTTTTTAATGTGTTGTTTAATCTTCTCAGCTACCTTGCAGGGTAGGTGGTTATTATCATTTTACAGCTGGGGAAATTGGGGCTCTCAGAATAAATGGCTTGTCACATGATGATAATTGACAGCCTGAATTCACACCCAAATTAGTTTGGCCTCAAAAACTGCTTTTTTGTTAGGCTCAGTAGTTTTCCTTAACTGGCTTAGGTCTTGGGTTATTTATAACCAGAAAGCACGTATCATTTTAATGTACACAATGACAATTGGTTTTTCATGTATAGTGCAAGCTAAATGAAGATTTTTACAAGGGTTAGATGAGTTGCAGCCTGGTGTAAGGTCTAAATTGTGTTTTATACTAATAGTTGAAACAGTTGAAATAAATCTGAGCTTTGTTTTTGAGTATGCTCATTATACAAAAGTTTGTGGGATAATATGTGGAATTGTAGGGTTTTTTGGGTCATACTATGGTAGATAGAATGGTTTCACTGTTTTTTTTTCTTTGTCATTTATGCTCTGTACTGAATGGAGGCTAAGTGTGTCTGAGAATAGTTCCCCAATCATTCAGTTTGTTTATTGAGTGGTTGGATTTGAAATAAAAATTTAGGTGATGCTTCTTACAATCCACTGCTGTGATTGGTTTTGTAGGGGGATGTCTTTTGTTATGTAATGGCACTTTAAAAATATTCTAAGTGTTAGTATTTTCTGTTTATACTTCTATTTTAGTTCATCTTTGCATTTTATTAAATTTTGTTCTTATTTAAATCATGTAATAAAAAATACTGGTGCTTTGGATTATTAGATTCATTAGTGATCAGAATCTTGATCTTAGCTTTCTTTGCTTTTCCTCTTTTTTCCCCTTGCATTTCATAAACTATAACTAGAATTTTCTCATGTGAAGGGATGTTAGATGTTGGATATCTGACCTAAGAGAAATTAGTGGAGACGAAGTTAAACTGACTATATTAGTGCTTTTCATAGCCATGAGTCAAATTTATATCTTTTATATTAATTATTCCCTTAAGCTTCATTCTGTAGGAAATAATTTTTCCATGTGGTACAGTTTTCTACCCACAGTCTTTGTTCAATCCATATTTCCCCATTTGCACTCCAAGAATATCAAGGCCTTGGTGTTCTACAACAGAATTATGCCTCAAGGCATCTGTTGTATGTAATGGTTTCTTTCTGTGCATCTAGAATGATACTAGTTATGTACCATTCTTGGGAGAATTTAGGAAATTGTCACTCAAGTCATTTTCTGAGTACTGTGGTTAGTATGAGGAACACTGGTTGAGAAAGGCTGTTAGAATATTTAGGGACTTGGTTTGGCACTAACCAGAGTTTCACTTTCCATAGTTAATTTCCTGTCAGTAACCCTAATGTAGCCTCTACTTTTTACTTATGTATGATAAAATGAATGCAATCGATAATACTGCCACGTCTGTGGGATAAATTGATTAGTGTTGATGTCAAGCAGTTGGTGCTTCTTAGTTGTTTTAAAGAATTGAATGTGGGAAGTTAAACGTATCATTTTTGTAAAAAGGAATGTTGTAGGAGCACTGTTCATTATACAATTCAAAACTTTTTATAAAGAGTTTTTGACAGTTACAATAAATTAACAATAGCTAACACTAACTGAACTCTTACCGTATTCCAGATGTGCTAGAAATGTCATATGTGTACTAGCTCACTTCATCTTCATAAACTTATGAAGTAAAGATAACCATGCGATTTATTGTTCAAACCAGGATACTTTTGAGAGTGATAGGGGGCATTAGCCAAATGGCATCCTGGGATTATAGTATAAACTAGGACTGTCTCAGAGAAACCAGGGATGACCCTAATTAATACCCACTTTTTTGGAAGAGGAAACCAGACTATAGGGAGGCCAAGTAACTTGCCCAATTAGTAAGTTGTCTGAAGGGATTCAGAACCCCCACAGAGCCTTCTTTGGGCATAAAAGTGATATAAATTTCCGTAGACTGCCATATTCTGAGAGTTTGGTTATTTGTATTCTCTTAGAGGAGTATTTATAGGTGTGGGGTAGATAGTAAAAGACAAGATACAGTGTTTTTTAAAAGCCAGTAGAATTTCCAGTTGGCTTTTTTTAAAGTGACTGTTAAGATTTCAGTGATTATATGTGTTAATGTTGAAAACCAACTTCTCTGAGGTCTGCCTTAATAAAAAAGAATACTCTAGGATAATTACTTTTACTGTTTACATCTGTTTATTTTCCTAACATACTATTCAGACTCCTTTACCATTTTCTCAGAAGGAAATGTGACTTGGATGATATGTCATGGGGATTCTTATGTGGAAAATTTCTTCTGAGAAGAAAGCTGAAAGAAATAATTTTGTGACTAGGGAGAAGTGGTACTAGAAAAGAAAGAAACAGGTCTGATTTAGACACTTAATCTGAAGTTAAACTGATTTGGTAACATAATTTGAGACTTAAATCTTTTTAAAAAAAATTCATTTATTTAATTTTGGAGATAGGGGAAGAGAGGGAGAGAAGCATCAGTTGGTTGCCTGTTGCATGTTTCCAACTGGGGACCTGGTCCACAACTCAGGCATGTGCCCTGACTGGGAATTGAACCGGTGATCTTTTGGTTTGCAGGCTGGCACTCAGTCCACTGAACCACACCAGCTAGGGCAAGCGCTAAGTCTTACAGAGATTGATGTGTCATTTCATAAAATTAATAGTGCTCTTTTATTTTGGGTGACTTTTGTAGTTGCCTTGTATTCCTGGCTTGTTTATGTTTGTGGTACCTCCTACCCCCCAAAAATGATTACTGTAGGTGAATTCAAACATTTGGATAAATGATTTGAACACAATCGCAGATTTACTGTATTGTAAACTAAGATTACCCCCTATTTTTTTTTTTTAGTGGGGGTGAGTGGTAGAGATTTGATCTTAAGAGGACTTCGAGTTTTGTTTTCATACTTGGGTATCTTAATATTTCATTGAAGAATTTGTAATTTTCTCCTCTAACTAGTTTAGGAGGTTTTGTTGGTGTCACTTTTATAGACAACTGAGAGGTCACTATGTAGTTCTATTTAGTTTTTTAAAAGTCTTATTTATTTAGTTCATTAAAGTCATCATGAAGGTGGAAGGGGTGTGGGGAACCACATTTTTGACCAGATGAAGGAATTTGAGTGACTGGTAGACAAAAGTTTATTTTTTATGGATTAGACTTATTATATGAAATTAATGCAGTTGGTTTTTTAAAAAGCTATTGCTAGTTGTTAATCTGGAGCCCATGGATAGAATGGAGGTGTGAGAACCCTATGAAATTACTTGGAAAATGAGTAAGTGTGTGGTGTTTTTCCAGTTTCTCAAAAATGTTAATTAGTTGTTATATCAGCTGGTGCTGAAAGGTGTCTTCAGAGATGGAGGTATATATACTCTGGCAAACTAGATTATATAATCTCTGCCCCCAGGTAACAAAGTCAGTTGGGCTTTATCACAGGAAAAGGTGATAAAAATAATCCTTTTAAAAACCATTGTGTACTGAGATTACTATATATTAGAGCAGGGGTGTCAAGCCCGGGACCCAGGATGACTATGAATGTGGCTCAGTGCAAAATCGTAAATTTACACAAAACATTTCTTAGTTTTATTACTAAATTTTACACTTTTATTACTTAGGTATGTATATTTTCTCTGTTAGTGGTCACAAACTTGGGACCTTCTCGAGGATTTAAAAGATTATCAAAAGGGCTGCTGCATAATTAGGGTTATTATGTGAGGACATTTTTGCTTATCTACGATGGTGGATGTCATAAAAATTATGCACGGACCTTTTTTTTTTGCACATCAGTTTTCGTTAGTGTTTGTGCATTTAATATGTGTCCCAAGGCAACTCTTCTTCCAGTGCGGCCCAGAGATACCAAAGGTTGGACACCCCTGTATTAAAGAATATTAGGCTAAAACCAATAGTCATCAGTATAGTTTGATAGGGTCCTCAATTAGAGATTAATGACAAGTATTTAACAGTAGAGACTACTCTGGAAAGCTTTAGGGGGAAAAATAAAAATCGAGGACTGTTAATGTAGTCTTGGAATGCCTCAGTCTTTGGTGGTGGTTAAAAAACTAAGCTAAAAGAGCCCATGACTATCCACTACAACCAATTACTGTGACCCAAAAGTTGAAACCTTCTAAATGATATACTGGTTCTGTGTAAAAGCAGAAGAGGCAATCAGCAGTCACTCTGTTATGGGACTTTTGTGCCTGTCTTTATTCCAAGTTCTAAATGCTTACTTTTAAATAGGAATTTAAATTTATATATGCTTATGCGTTATTTTTGGATTCTTTGTTGGAATGTTTGAAATGTCTTTGTACTAGTATATGATACTTATTAAATTCATTATATAGGATATGTATGATGATAGAGGTTTGGTATATTTTGAAGTATTTTAATTTCAGGATTAGGATGTATGATACTCTCTTTTCTTGGATTTCTAACCTTTTCACTCTTCAAAAGCAAAGAGACATTTTCTGTACTCACCAGTGTGTCTCCTGCCTTGTATTTAATTTGCAAACTTTATGGTGACTAGAATGTTATTACAAAGAACACATTTAATATCCTCTTTACTTAAAAAGGCCTTTTTTTGTGGTTTAAGAAGTAGTATTAAAGATAGGAACATGAACCTTTGAGAATTTCCCTTCTATACTAAAGAAGTAGAGAAAATATAGGAAATATTAGTAAAGCCATAATATTTTCCCTTTGGGATGTGTCCCTCCCTGTTTCCACCACTCAATTCGGGCCAAAAGGCATTCCTCAGACTTTATCCCTGGCAGGAGAATTGAGGAAGTGGTGGTAGCCATAGCTGGCAGGGAGGAAGAAGCATGAAGGTACGTTTTTGAAAAGCAGAGTTGTCAATGACAAATGGATTTTTCCAGTACTGAGTATATGTACTTTTTTGAGTTTTGATTAAGTATCAATGCATAATGTACTATTATTCGTTGAGGACTCTTCAGTAGTTGCATTCATATTGGTGTTTTAGATATACTTGAAAAATTTCAGAGGGATTATTTGGACAATATGGGATTGTATTAGAAAAGATCCGTTAGTAGGGAATTAGTTCCTAAACCTTTGAAGTAGACTCAAACAGTCATCCAGGTTGCTGAAGAAAAATAGCAAACCTAACTTGAGAGGTAATTATTCGTGTGTGTGTATAAATACGTAGTTTAAATGTACAATAGTGGTGAATATCTAAGTTTATCTCAAAACTAAATTAAGTTTTTCAGCCTAGGAATTACGTTTTTATCTGATTTTATTTGAATCCTTGTCTCATATAGTTACATATTATACAGATTCTCAAATAATTGAAATGAAGCTTTAGGTTTTCTAGAAATGTAACCTTGCATTTTAATTACATAATTAATAAAGAACCGTATGTTAGAATAGAAGTAGTCAATTAGTTTGCTCTAGTTGGCTTTGCATTAATGATAAATTTGAAGTTTGTATCTACAGGATATTATGTAATAGTTGTACTAAGCTCCCTAACATTTAATTTATTTTTTACAGCAAACCTGAAGTAGCTGATGGTATTTTCATTCACTAAGGTTCAGAATTGGTTAAATGACTTGCTCAAGATAACTCAGCTAGTCAGGGGGAGAGCTTTCTTTTAATCCAATTCTGCCTAGTTCCAGCACACTTCTTTACATGGGGGGACACTGCCTCCCAGTGGGATGAGTCATAGATTTTGTAGTAACTTCTTGGGGGGCAGAGAATTTAAAGGAGACAAGAATCCTAAATTGAGGAGACTGAAGCAGAAGTTAAACTTCTCAAAGTAGTCAGAACGTCTTTGAAAATTAGGTAGGAAAAAGGCTTATTTTCTTCCAAGAGCTGATAGAGGATAAATCATTCTCGGTCTGAAGTTATATGTGATGTGTTTCATATTTTATAATAAACATCAACCAACAATTACAAGAGGGATAGATTTGGGGAAGATGATAAAGTTTGCGATATTGTACTTGTTTTAATCAGTAAAGTGGCACCTGAATTAATTTTAAGGAATTAAAATTGTAATAAATTATGAAACAAAATGTTGGCCAAAGCATTATCGGCATATGTCTCACAAGTAGTGTTCTTACGAAAGGGCAATGATACTTATAGGAACAATCTGTTCAGGTAAATTGGTCTAAGTGCAGGCAACATTATGATGCCACTTTGCATTGTTCTGTTCTGTTCTGTTCTTTTTTCCAGCTTTTTTCTGCTGCTTTCCCACCTCCAGTGTTTTTACACTGTCTGAAATTCTCCATGGTAGAAACGTGATGGTAATTTCCTTTTTTAAAAAATTTTTATGCTATTACTACTAATGCTAGAAAACTCTATATGCGATGCACTTCTGTACGCTGGGCACTAAAATAGAAGTGATTTCAAAAATTAACCCATTTAATCCTCTCAATAATCCTGTGGGGTAGGCGCTGCTATTATTTCTTATTTATAGGTGAGGAGACAGGTGCAGAGTGAAAGAGTAAAATTGCCCGAGGACATGCACAGTAAGTCCTCACTTAATGCCATCGATAGGTTTTTGGAAACTGACTTGAAGCTAAACAACATGTAACAAAACCAGTTTTACTGTAGGCTAATTGATATAAACAAGAGTTAAGTTCCTACAGCATATTTCTGGTCACAGAATCAACCAAACTTCTAAATAAAGATTTAAAACATTTCTAATATTAAACATTGAAATGCATGTGAGCTATACATACATTTAAGGAAGATTAAGAAAAACAAGATAATTATTTCCCAACCCACTTCTGGCAGCACGGGGTGCGAGGCGGGACCCACCCTGGCCAGGGCGCCCTCCCACACAGGGGGAGGCACTCACACACACCCACGCTCCCTGGCGCTGGGACAACGTAGATGTGCCAGTTCACCTCGCATGTACATCTTTGGGGTGTGGGAGGAAACCGGAGTCCCTGGAGAAAACCCACGCAGACATGGGGAGAACATGCAAACTCCACACAGTAGTCCTGTGTGGGAATTGAATTTTTCATCAAATTGAAATGATGTTGAATGAAATAACATTATTAGAGGGCCTGCTGTATCTAGGAAGTGGTGGAGCCTTGAAGTGAACCCATGCAGTCTGGCTGCAGAGTCCATGTTGTTAATGCTACAGCACCATACTGCTGATGAGTTAACATTAACACGAATGGTTTCCTCATCGTGGCAGTGTATTCAAACCCTCTCTTTAGTTGTGGAATTATGTTTGTTTATCCTTACAGGAACTTTAAAGGTTAGCAGAGGATTAGGTAAATATCTGATCCTCAAGTTTCCTAAGCAGAGAATAAGTATAATACCAGCTGCCTTATATGTTGTTATGGGAATTAGATAACAGTGCCTTTTCTGAGTAGTTTCTGTGTACCAGACAATATGCTGAGGATTCTGCTGGCATGATAGTTATCTATCCCCAGATAACTGTAATCTTACTTATTGAGTACATTTAATGTGTCAGATAGCTGGGGATATTATACCCATTTTACAGGTGACAAAACTGAGGCCTAAAGAAATTAAATAATTTGCTGAAATAGGTTCCTACCTCAGGGCCTTTGTAATTCCTAGTCCCTCTGCCTGGCTTGGTTCCTCGGTTCTTTAGGACATTTTGGTCACTCACCCATGATGGACACTTGCGTTGCCTCCACCTTTTTGCTCTTGTGAAAATGCTGTGGCGTGTACAAGTGTCTGTTCAAGTCCCTATTTTAAATTCTTTTGTGTATATAGCCAGAAGAATTGGTTTGCAAATATTTGAATGTCTAGTATGTAGCAGGCACTGTGCTAAGTAAGCGCTAGGGATTTAGTAATGAACACGACAGGCCTGGGCCCTGCCCTCATACAATTTATAGCCTAGTAGGGGTACAAAAGATTAAATAAGCAGTTACAATGAAGTACGTTAAGTTTTCCAAAAGGGCAAGAACAGTGCCATGTGTATGTTTTATATGGTTGTAATAATGTAAGTATCATTAAATGAAAAGTATACAAAACATTAAATGCTTTTCCGTATCCATTATAGTCCCCTGCAGGAGCTCCCTACCTACCACACGAAAATCTCTTCTGCCTTTTTTCTGCATTTAAAATTTTAATGTATCGGGAAATTATTTTTGACTATGATGTGAGGTAGGGCTACTGTGATACTGCGATTTATAAAAAATGTACATTTGCTCTTCCTGTTTCTGGTACAGAGCTGCCTGAGTGTTGTGAGTGAAAAGGTGTCTTACGTTAATGAAGTGGTTTTTGGAATGAACCTAAAGGTGGGGGTGGGTTGCTTGCCAGTGGGGAGCCAACCCTGGGGTTAAAGGGTTGGAACTTTCAGTCTCATCCCCTGACCTCCAGGGAGGAGAAAAGGGCTGGAGATGGAGCTCAGTCACCAATGGCCAATGTTTTAATCAACCGCATCTATTTAATGAGGCCTCCATAAGAACTGAAAAGGACAAGTGTTCAGGGAGCTAGCTTCCCTGTTGGTGAACAAGTGGCGATTTGGGGAGAGCAGTGCCCTCTTGAAAGGGATGAAAATGCCAAGCCCCATGTCTTGCCAAGCGCACCTCTTCCCATCTGGCGGTTCCTGGTGATCTGGTAAGTAATATTTCTCTTGAGTTCTGTGAGCTGTGCTAGCAAATTAACCTGAGGAAGTGGTCATTGGATCGTTGGAACCTTGCCAGTCTGTCAGAAGCACAGGTGATAACCTAGACTTGCCACTGGCCTCTGAAATGTGGAGAGGGGCGGTCTTGTAGGACTTAACCCCTTAACCTGTGGAATCTGGTGCTGTATCAGAGCAGATAGTGTCAGAATTGAGTTGAATGGTAGGACACCGAGCTGGTGTCTGGAGAGTTACTTGGTGTTGTGTGGGAAATCCCCCAACACACATTGGAATTGGTTCTTGGAACCAGTTTAGCCATACACACTTTTGTCTTTTTTGTGCTATACCATGAGCTTCCTCATTATTTTCCTTGTAGTACATTTTTCTCTTTCCCCTCTCATTTTGATGGCACTGCTTCTATGTGTAGCTTTGTTTTTTCTTTCCTATCTAATTATGTCCAGCAGTGGGAACACGCTGTCAATCAGTATGAACTTTTAAAGCTCTTTGTAAATGAAGATACATTGTTTTCCAATAGGGTTGTACTCAGCTTATAGAGCTAACATTGCTGTGATGTATGGCAACCACATTATCCGTGCTTTGGAGATGTTATTTTAAGTGGTTTGCCAGTAGTATTTCAGGTTCTTTAATTTGCGTTTCTTTGATTACTAGCTAGAATGAATATTTCTCCTTATTTTTGAGCAAGGTATTTTGAATGTAACAGACAACACTTCAGTTTAACCTGAGGGCCTTTTGATTATGAGTATACAGTAGTAGTTTTCTGGTTAATTACTGGTAGTGATGGTTTTTAGTATTAAGTAGATGTATCTAATTAGTTTAAGTTGGGTCTGTGTGTTATTTTGTAATGTCTGGTCACCTCATTCATGGTTTTAGTTCTTTTTAATTTACAAACAGCTATTGCCTAGGAAACCTGAAAAAAATGTGTGCATCCTCTTGTCTAGCCCAGTAGTGCTAAGTTGCATTCAGTGGACAGTTTGTGGACAGTTGTGCCTCAAGTGTTCTGTAAATTGTAAATAGAGTTTGAGAGAACCAGTGGGAAAAGCCCAGGTTTTTTCTCACTGCAGTGTAATCTTTTTAGCAATGAAGACCACAGTGAGATTAAAATTTTATTAGTAGTTCAGCCTGTTTCTTGGTAGTAATGATAATTCGTAGTCAAGAGAAGGGTAGAGAAAGTAAAATCGGCTGTTAGACATCACTTTTTTACAAAGAAGATTTTATTTATTTACTTATTTTTAGAGAGAGGGGGGAAAGGGGGAAAGAAGGGGAGAGGAACATTGATGTGTGAGAGATACACTGATTGGTGGCCTCTCACATGCCCCCAACTGGGGACCTGGCCCACAACTCAGGCATCCGCCCTGACTGGGAATCAAACCTGTGAGCTTTTGGTTCGCAGGCCGGCACTCAGTTCACTGAGCCACACCAGCCAGGGCACATTCTTAAAAAAAATAATTATATGAGTTGATTGCGGTCATGGTTATGCCAGGTAGTAGTACAGAGTTACCCTATTGAGAATTTGTCAGTGCCGGAAATTGTGAAACCTATGGGAAAAGATAACCTTCTTTAGGATATCCGAGAATGTTCTGGACTGTTTAACTTTAGAGTGATTAAAGATACAGTAGCAACTTCATAGGGAAAAAAATTTCAGGTCTGGGGAGAGAAGTTCGGAGCAAATGGAAAATAGAGAATAGTTAATTTTCAAGCACTATAGATTGACTTATTTTAGTTAGGAACATAAAATATTTATAGCTTTACCTAAAATGATTACACACGTTATATTGTGCTTAAATATAGTGAATGGAGCCCTTCTCCCCTTTCAATAAAACCACCTTGTTTTATTTTCATGGTAGTTTTTATCACTGCTTGGTATGTTCTTCTTTCTTTGTGGTCTCCCTTCCCCCTACTAGAATTTAAGTACCATGGGAGCAAGAGCTTTGCTGTTTAATCCTGTAACCTCAGTGTCTCTAACAGTTCCTGAGAGAGTATGTACTCAAGAAATATTTGTTGAATGAATGAATGATTTAACAATTTAACTGGATACTGATTAAAATATTTAGAAATAAATTCAGTCCTAGTTGTGAATGTAACTAAATGTCTGAACTATTAGAAATCACTCAGGGTTTTTAAAAAGGTCAGTTTGGGAAGGTAGAATGTTTTGAGATCTGAGGGGCTTGTTAGTATTACTGTAGATACAAGAAAGAGGTAAAGCTCAAAAAAGGCACCAGTCTCCAAAAGTTCATTAAGTAAATCTTTTGCTGTATGTAACTGTGTCTGGGCTCATTATCTGACCTATGACTACTAGTGGGTTTTCTTCTGATTAGTTTTGGCTTAACATGTTAGGACAAGGTTTTATTCCTAAGCATCTGATTTGGTATACATGTCACTTAACGTCATTGATAGGTTCTGTGACTTGAAGTAAAATGATATATAATGAAATGAATCTTACCACAGGCCAATTGATAGAAACGAGTTAAGTTCCTATGGCATCTTATCAACATTATAACATTGATGTTGATATCAATTATGACATTGAACAAAATGATGTTATTTGAGGACCTGCTGTATTTCCAAATACAGACAAATTTCTTTTGCAAGTTGCAGAAATTAAGAAGTCTGAAGCAAGTGAAAAATAATAGTTAACCAAACTACTGTTAATCCTTGCACAATTCAAGGGATAAGTGTGCTGACAGCCCACTACACACATAAATAGTAGAAAATCTGAGTATAACTTTTGACTCCCCCAAAAACTTGACTACTAATAGCCTACTATTGACTGGAGGCCTTACTGATAACACAGTCAATTAACACTTATTTTGAATGTTATGTGTTATATACTACATTCTTACAATAAAGTAAGCTAGAGAAAAGAAAATGTTAAGAAAATCATAAGGAAAATACATTTACAGTGTTCATTGAAGAAAAAAATCTCCATGTGAAGTGGACCTGTGCAGTTCAAACTTGTGTTTAAGGGTCAACTGTATATTGCTTTTTTGCCTCCATCTTTGGGAAGATTTGGGGGGGGAGTATGTTTGTAC
Source organism: Pteronotus mesoamericanus (assembly GCF_021234165.1). Taxonomy (NCBI): domain Eukaryota; kingdom Metazoa; phylum Chordata; class Mammalia; order Chiroptera; family Mormoopidae; genus Pteronotus; species Pteronotus mesoamericanus. Next base: position 3,636,654 of record NW_026555150.1, read on the forward strand.
TGTATTCTCCAATGTTGAATGTATCACCTAATACCAAATTCTGAGTGTGCTGCTCATTATGTGTGTTAATCACATGTAATAGTAGTGATGATTCCACCATACTTTTAGTGCATTATAGAGTTTACACAGCATTTTCACTTTATCCTCATAATAATCCTTTAGGGAAGGAGGTCTTGTGGTATTCATGCTATTTTACAAATGAGGATTAGCCTTTTAGAAGAGCCAAACAACATGGTCCAGGGCCACACAATTAGAACTGGTAACACAAACACTAGAACACATATCCTGTTTCCTGATTCTGGTTCTGTGTTCTTTAGAACCGTAGATTTTTAGATCTGGAAGAAGGCTTAACTGTAACCTCATATATGTATAGGAAATAATTTAACATTACAAAATTAATGTGTCAGTATTCTAACCCAGCTGTCCTCAGATTAACTCTGTATTGTTTCTAATCTTCCAGGTGTTTGATCTTGGAGATGTGCATGCTATTGGATGAATTGGCTGGCAGATACTGGGTTGGCCAAAAGGTTCCTTTGGTTTTTTCCATACTATGGCTCTAGTAGTGCTTAGTTGTCTTGAACTTCATTCAAAAAGTTTTTTGTTAGATTCTATTGGAACAGCTGTCATATCAGCATACATCTTAAAAAAAATCAAAATTGGTGAATTTTTGCACAGCCATTTTAATATTGAAGATGGAAGAAAATATGCAGCATTTTCGGTATGTTATGCTTTATTATTTCAAGAAGGGTAGAAATGCAACTGAAATGTAAAAAGGTTTGTGCAGTATATGAAGAAGGTGCTGTGACTAATCAAACGTGTCAAAAGTGGTTTGCAAAGTTATGTGCTAGAAATATCTTGCTGGATGATGCTCTGTGGTTGAGTAGACAAGTTGAAGTTGATAGCGATCAAATCAAGACATTAATTGAGAACAATCAACATTATACCACACAGGGGATAGCTAACATACTCAAAACATCCAAATCAGTAAAGTTATTGGTGAAAATGAAAAATGGGCTTTTTATTTTACGGAAAAAACCATATGGACTTTTTGGCTAGCCCAAAAACAAAGGTATTAGGGTTTCCTAATAGTTTTCCGGTTCATGTGTATCCTTGTAATGGTGAATAGCTTCTAAAAATATTTGAATGTATTTCAAGGCAACTTGGGATAGGGGAAAGAAGATTGTAAGTAAGCCTTAGAGTCAAGCAGATTTAAGTTGGAATCCTGTGACATCTTTCCTCATTAACTGTGTGGCCTTGTGGAAATTTCTTTTGTTTTCTCATTTGTGGAATGGGCAGGATATCATCTGGAAATAATTAAAGGTAGTATATTATGTTAAGTTTATGAAACATGGAATGTGTTCTATAATGTTAAGCTTGTTTTACAAAATGTGAGAGAGATGAAACTAACATCTTTACAGAAAGAAACAACTAAGATGAACAAATTTGGGGGAAGCATCTGTAGCAAATATGACCAAAGGTTTTATGTTACTTAGTTTTCATACAAATTGATGTGAACAACTATTTCTGATTTTAAATATTAGTGGACATGAAGATTTTAATACTGCTACCCCTTATTGAGTCTTACTAAGTGCCAAGCACTAAAACTAAGTGTCATTTTAAATCCTTAGGCAGCAAATATGTGAAGAACAGGTGCAAATCTCCCCATTTTACAAATAGCAAAAAATTTAGACATGTACCTTGTCTCTAATCAAGAGCCCTAAAATAAATGTTGATGTACTTGAATCTAATAATGGGAAAATAGGAAATAAATCCACATAAATTCTATACATAGGAAGCAGTGTTAGTTATTGTAATGAAATATTGGGGTCAATTTTAATGTCTAACAAGAAATAAGTAGGTTATGATACAGCATATTTGGAATTTCATGGAACTATTAGTTTTTATTATGACAATTACAAAAATGGTAGACATGCATATAGAGATTAAAATTAAGCACAGTAAATATCCATTCTGTGATGATAGGTTTGAAAAGTTGACACCTAGGCATCCATGCACACATATGGATAAAGCCTGGGGAGAAAAGTGAAAATAAGTGATTTATCAAGGTAATGGATGCGATGTGATTGTTCTGAGTTCTTTAAAGGTAATTTTGTAAGTGATTAGGTGGGAACCAGGGTCATACTCTTCCCTGTGTAGTATGCACTGAAGAACATTTGTTTTAAAAATGATCAGTGTGTGGTCTAGATGACATGGTCCAATATATTGTTCCTTATATGTTGGGGGAACTTTAATAGTCTCAGTTACTGGCCTTTTGCTTTATTTTTCTAGTAAAGTCTCAGCACACATGATCATTCAACCCATTGCATTTTACCATGCAATTTTAGTGTTTTTCTTTTTCTTTTTGTTCTTGAGAATTATAGCCACTGTAAGTAGGCCTATAGCTAATAGAACTATTTTTGTATCTTAATGGATTTATTTGAGAATCTTTAACTTCCTGGTGACATGAAAGAAGCATGCTTTTAAGCCAGTGATTTTCAATGGGCGTACCACAAGAATTTTTAAAACATGCAATACTTGGCTATTTAGTCAGGGGCACTGACCTCTTTTCCCTTAGATTGTCAAATTAAAAAAATGACAGCAGTAGCCGTCTGATGTGACTGAGTCGAAAGTAAACCTATTATTTATTTGTCAGATCGGCAAAACAATACATTTTTTGGTATGCTGCAGACTTTTAGTAATTAGTTTGTGTGTGCCACGAGATGGAAAAGGTTGAAAATCGCTGCTATAAGCCATCTATTGTAATCTTCTATGCCCATTGCTTTTTGTGTAGCTTGTGTTGTCAATCAGCAAAGCAAATACTTTACTGCTCTCTGCCTTCTGAATTACTTCATGTATTTTATGGTTGATATATTTTATGGTATGTATGTTCTTTTCTATTTCATTGCTTCCATAAAAAAAAAAAAAAAAGACCGGTTGAGGTGTTAGTTTGATTCTTACTCTTTTTCCATTTTTCTGTGAATACTACAAGATACAGTGCACCAGTTGATTCTTGCATTTCTTATTTATATTCTGATTTTAAAAGAAGCTTGTTAGAATTTGCCTAGGGAAATGGTATGATGGTTTTTAGGTGGTTTGAAAACTTACCAGAGTGCTTTTCAGTTGTTTCCAGTTGTGTTTCAATTAAGGACATTGTTAAATTGATTCATTCTCATTCATTCATATCTATCTATCTATCTATCTATCTATCTATCTATCTATCTATCTGACTATCTATCTATCCAATTTGTTTTAAATTAATCTTCAGGGAGTATGTCTGCAAGTGAAACCAGAATTCCCTGTACTATCATTCTTTGGGATATTTGCCTTTCTTGATGATTGTTATTTTACAGAAGCAGTTTCTGGAAAACTTGTGGTGGGTTCTGTAGCATGGTCCTCATGTCTTCAAAGGATTTTTTCTTAATGTTTGGTGCAAGCTGCTTCAGAAGAAAGAAGAATTTTATTATTACTTGTATAAAAATAATGGTTTCTGCTCATGGTAAAAATTGAGTACAAAAGGCGTGTAAAGTGAAAAATTCCAATCCCTCCCATTCCCCATTTACAGAGGGTAACCACTGCTGATAGTGTCTTTGTATCCTTCTAGAAAATTTCTAAGCATAAACAAATTGGGTCAAATTTATACGGTCTGTAACTTGTTCTTTTCACTTAATGATGCTATCTTACATTTTATAGTATCAGAACATTTTTTTAGCAGTATATACTTTGTATTTATGAATCTAATCATTCCCACTGCTTTTAAAAGTGTATAATTTTTCTAGGCATACATGTAATTTAATCTTTTTTTCCCCTTACTGAAAAAGTGATATTATAATTATTTATCTACACTAAATTAGCCTAGACATTTTTTGTTGTGTGGGAAGTTCACAGGGATATTAATTAGGGCATACTTTATGTCAAAAGAATCAACTTTATTTATAATAGTGTCTGTTCAGAGTGAATTGTTTATAAGGCGCAGTTTTTATCCTCGAAGAGTCCAGAGTCTTAATACAGAAGGTACCTAAGGAAACAGGATCATTATTGTAATGATGGAAGCTTATGTATAGCAACAGAAAGAGGTAGTGATTATCTGGGAGAGTTTAGGGAGTGTGCCTTCCAGAGGGCAGATGATGATTGAGGTTCAATAGGAGTTTATCAGGACATTCCAAACCAACCAACCTCCCTTCCTTTCCTTACATATTGTAGTAGTATCCAACTACTTTTAGTTGCCTTAACATACCATGCTGTTTGAAACCTGTCTAAAACATTGATGAACCCACTTGTCAGTATAAATGTTCATGTCCTTCCAGATTTAGATTGGGGTCATCTGGAAACCTTATCTGAGCTCCCTTTTCTCTGTTAAGAGCCACCTCTTTGTACCCTGGAGCTTCCTGTGCATATTTAAGCTAGTGTGCTTTCATGGCACTCAATTGTAATTGCTTATGTGACACCTTCACTATACTGTAAGCTCCCTTGGCGGGGGGCACAAGTCTTTTATTCATTTCCCCCAACACTGTATTATAAAGTTTCCAGTATATATATAACTGTACTATGAACACCCATATACTCATCACCTAGTTCTGCCTTTAACATTTTGCTATATTTGCTGTGTCAAATATCCATCCATTTAGCCGTCACTCCCTTCTGTCCATCAATCATCCATTTTTTGATGCATTTCAAAGTAAGTTATAAACATCAGTACCTTTCACCCCTAAAGACTAAAGCATTAAGGTCATTAAGTGGAGGTACTGTTTTATTTATTTTTATCCTATATTTTATTTTACATTTTGAAAATTGTGCCTGTCATCTTTGTCATCAGGGCTGTCACAGTGCTAATATACAGGTGCTTAGTATTTCAGTTGAAATCCTTAATTTTGTTCATTCAACTATAAGTGTTGCACTTGAAAAGAGCAGTTCATTAATGGCTGGAGTAGAGAGAATTTCATGGACCAGTGGTAATTATTATGATTATTAGAATATATTGTTTAATTAAATAAATGCTAGGTAAACAGGAGAGGGATATCAGGCGATTGATTTAGAGATAGGGTAGAGAGGGGATAACTGGGTTGGGAAGATACCAGGAGTTGGTCTTAGGAGCTAGTTTTTTTTTTAATTGGGCCTTAAAGAATGATTCTAGGTTGAGTGAAAGAGGGCAGTTATGGTTACAGATGGGAGAAACAGAGATGGGAATGAGCACCTTTCATGGAATAATGAGACAAGCACAGTACTTTGGAGCTGTAGGTTTAATTTCATTAATTAAAAAAGCATTGGCCCTGGCTGGTGTGGCTAAGTGGATTGAGCACTGGCCTGAGAACCAGAAGGTCACCAGTTTGATTCCCGGTCAGGGCACATGCCAGGGTTGTGGGCCAGGTCCCCGGTTTGGGGCATGTAAGAGGCAACAGATCGATGTATCTCTCTTGCACATCAATGTTTCTCTCCCTCTCTTTCTCCCTTCCCGTCTCTCTAAAAATAAATAAATAAATCTTTAAAAAAAAAAGCACGGGGGGAGGGCAATAGCAGGGCAAAGAAGGGGAAGGGTTGTCAAGGAACATGTCTAAAGGACCCATGTACAAAGACAGCGGGGCGGGGGGTGGAATTGAATTTGGGGGGTGGGTAGGGCAGGGGAGAGTAATGGGGGGGGGATGGGGACAACTGTAATTGCACAACAATAAAAAAGGAAAGCATTGGTTTTTGGTCTCTGGAGGATCTTATTGGGAATGCAAAATGGCAGGATGATGTTAAAACATAACAAGTGCCCTAAAAGGTTATCTTGTATTTTTCTAAAACTCAGTTTTAAAAATAAACTATTTTTATCTGATACTTTTTTTGCAATTGAGTAAACTTCTGTCTTGGTTTATTTATTTAGACTTTCTAGAAATTGGCAGCTCTGGGTGTTTCTATAGAAGATAGAAAGTAGAAAGGAGGATCCCAGTGGTGAGTTGAAGTCTGTATGGAATAAACTTCCTGGAGATTTTCAATCTTGGTTAGTTTAAACTTGGGCAATATCTTTTAGGAAAGAGACACTTTTTTCTTGTAGAAAGAAGAGTGATGTGGTGACCGTGGTGGCTTAGACTCTGGGAAGCTTCTTAAGGACATTCTGGGGAAATACATCATTGAGCTGTGGGTTTCTGGCATTTGAGAGAATAAGGTTCAGATGATTAAGTGGCCCAAGGCAGGCAGGGGGGAGTGTGTTTGCTTCTATTCCCTAACTATTCTTGCCTTCTCTCTAAAACTGGGTCATCCCGTATATCCGAGCTTGCTGATTCCATAACTTACAAGCAGCTTTTCTTAAAGTGGCATATGGACCCACCAATATAGGAGATTTGTGAATAATACAGATACCGATACTTGTATACAGATTGACTGAATGCTTCCTTAGGTATGGGTTTTATAACCCTGCATTTTAACAAGCATTTTATATGATTCTTACGTACACTGGAGAACTGCTCTCTTATAGATAGAACTTTCCATTAATTATTGATTAAGTGATCCCCCACCTGTATGATGGTGGAGCTACTGCTCCCCTTCAGGGAAGTACGATTAGAGGCAACAAACACCTATTTGCTTTATACTAAGATTGCTGGTAAAGTACATCTGTTCGGGATTTTCTGCTGCTCAGGATTTTGCTAGAGATAATATTGTGTATACAATTATAAGGAAACGATACTGTTTTTATGTATTGAACAAGGTATGTATGATTTTTCCAGGATTTATATGTGATTATTTTTTCTTTTTTTAAATGATTTTATTTTTTAATTTTTAGAGAGAGGAATGGAGGGAGAAAGAGAGGGAGAGCAACATCGATGGGTTGCCACTTGTACGCCCCCAACTGGGGACTTGGCCCACAACCCTGACTGGGAATTGAACCAGCAACCTTTCAGTTTACAGGCTAATGCTCAGTGGACTGAGCCACACCAGCCAGAGCTATATGTGATCATTTTAGACATTTACTTAATTACAGAACATGGAAACTAACACCTGTAATATATTTGAATTTGATTCAGAAGACTTTAAGGGCATAATGTCATTTATGTTTTGAAGCAGCTGATGTGGATTATCCTAACAACACCGATTTGTGAACCAAATATGCCTAAACTAGGTTCAAGCTGAGATTTTTGCTTCTTTCTAGCTTGCATGACCTTGGGCAAGATTCATAGCCTTTTAAAAAGTATTCATTGTTGATGAGTGTTTAGGGAAAGTTGATGATGTGTTGTCAAAACCATTTTATGACATTACTTGCACAAGTACTTGCAATATCAGACTTTTGGTCTTGCCATAATGGTGTTTGGGCATTTTTCTTATCAGGTGTAATACAGAAATAACAAGGTGAACAGGAAAAAAAGAACTTTTTTTAAAAAAATCCTCACCCTAGGATATCTATAGTTTTTTTGTTTGTTTTTTTTAAATAGAGGAAGGGGAAGGGAAGGAAGGGAGGAAGAGAAAGAAAAATATCAATATGAGAATATGCGAAACGTGAATGGGTTTCCTCCTCTCTGTGCCCCAACTGGGCATTGAATCCACAGCCTTTTGGTGTATGGCACAACGCTCCAACCAAATGAGCCATCCATCGGCCGGGGCTAAACTCTTTTTTTTTTTTTAAAGCATACTTGAAGACATGAAAAGTACAGGTTACAAAAAGAGGGGATAGGAAGTACATCAGAGAAACATGGAGAGTGGGAAGCTAATTCAGGGATAGCTGATCTCAGAAATCTCAACTCTAAAAGATAATAAATGTCCTTTGTATGTGGCAATGGGAGCAGATAAAAAAGGTGAGCAGGTTGAGAAAGCCTTTGAGGACAAGGTTTAGTCAGACTAGGAGAAGTAGCAGAGCGGAATGCAACAACTACTGAATAAAGTTGCCATATTAGCAGGAAGTGATCTGTCTCGATGGAAGCAGTATAGAGAATCTTTGGCTTATCAAGCTTGAAAGACTACCCTAATACATAAAAGCGTTTTGAAGCAAGAAAGATCAGTCTGTTAGAAAAAGGGCAAATGACATGAGCAGAGAGTTTATGGAAAAGATGCTAAGAAGGGCCCTTAAACACAAGAAAGTAAAAGAACAGCCAATAAAAAGTACAACTGTCCCTTCTTAGCGAGGCCTATTTGGTTCCTGATTTTTATTAGCAAGAATTCAGATAATTATGAATACTACATTATCCAAAACTTGGTTGACGAGTTTTCTAATTATATTTTATTGATTATGCTATTACAGTTGTCCTGAGTTTTCCCCTTCTGTCCCCCATCCGCCCAGTGCCCCCCACTCCCTCAGGCAGTTCCACCACCATTGTTCCTGACCATCATCATGCTCTCTGCCTGTTCCGTTTCCTGTACTGGACTTCACATCCCCATGGCTATTTTACACCTATCTATTTGAACTCCTCAATCCCCTCAACTTTTGAACCATTCTCTCCCACCCTCCACCCATCTGGCAACCATCAAAACGTTCTTGTATCCATGATTCCGTCCCTGTTCTTCTAGTTTACTTTGTTGTTTTTTTAAAATTCAATTTTTGATAGTTTTGTATTTTCTGGACACTGTTCATAGTTTTGATCTTTTTCTTGAGTAAGTCCCTTTAACATTTCATATAATGATGGCTTGGTGATGATGAACTCCTTTAGCTTTACCTTATCTGGAAAGCTCTTTATCTGCCCTTAGATTCTAAATGACAGCTTGATAGCTTTGCTGGGTAGAGCAATCTTGGCTGTAGGTCCCTGCTTTTCATAGCTTTGAATACTTCTTGTCAATCCCTTCTAGCCTGCAAAGTTTCTTTTGAGAAATCAGCTTACAGTCTTTATGGGGACTCCCCAGTAGGTAACTAACTTCTTTTCTCTTGCTGCTTTTAAGAGCCTCTCTTCATCTTTAACCTTTGGCATTTTAATTACGATGTGTCTGGGAGTGGGCCTCTTTGCACCTATCTTGTTTGGGACTCTGTGCTTCCTGGACTTGCATGTCTATTTCCTTCACTAAATTAGGGAAGTTTTCTTCCATTATTTCGTCCAATAGCATTCCCATTTCTTGCTCTTTCTCCTCTCCTTCTGGCCCCCCTGTGATGTGAATGTTGCACTTCTTCAAGTTGTCCCAGAGGCTGCTTACACTATCCTCATTTGGGGGTTCTTTTTCCTTCTTGTTGTTCCGATTGCTTGTTTGTTTTCTTTCTTCCGTCCCAGATCATCGGTTGGATTCTCGGCTTCATCCACTCTACTGTTGTTTCCCTGTAAATTGTTCTTCATTTCAGTTAGTGTATCCTTCGTTCCTGACCGGATCTTTTTTTGTGCTGTTGCGGTCCTCACTAAGTTCCTTATAGCCAGTGTTTTGAACTCTGCGTCTGATAGGTTGCTCATCTCCATTTCGTTTAGCTCTTTTTCTGGAGTTTTGAGCTGTTCTTTCATTTGGGCCGTGTTTCTTCGTGTCATCTCGGCAGCCTCCCTGTGCCTATGTATTGGGTAGAGCTGCTTTGACTCCGTGTCTTGGTAGTGTGCCCTAGCGTTGTAGGTGTCCTGTAGGGTCCGGTGGCGCAGCCTCCCCATCACCCAAGCTGGGTACTCAGGGTGTGCCCCTTGTGTGGGCTGAATACACCGTCCTCGTAGAGTGAGCCTTACGTGCTGCCGGCAGATCAATGGGAGGGATTTACCGGGGCCAGGCAGCAGCCAGGACTGGCTGTGATCACTCACCACCAGCCTCCGCCCTCTGCGGAGGATCAGCTGTGCAGGGGCAGGGTGGCGGTGCTCTGACATGATCTGTATCTGTCCACTGGGTGTGCAGGCTCTGCGGTTTCCCAGGTGTTGCAGGCGAAGGTCAGCCCGAGCCCGCATCTGTGTTTTGCCCCGGGGCCACCCTGCCTGAGCTGTAAAGCAATCTGAGATATCTGGTCCTTGTGTCGGGCCTGGAGATTCCCAGGTGAGGCCAATCTGTGACTCGAGGCTGGCTGCTGCAAGTGCCTGGCCTGGGGGCTCACTCAGGCCAGCAGTTACCTGTTTGATAAGATTTAGGAAGTTGTGAAGAGGTGACTGAAAACCTGTCATTCCTGAGGAAAAGCAGCTTGGGTGGGCCCGTAAATTGGGTGGGGCGGAGCCTCTGGGAATCTCCCAGGCAGGTCAAACAGTGTTAGCCAGGTTGATGGAATCTCAGATATGGCACTAGCTTGCTGCCTCTGTGGCTTTGTTGTGGGAGGATTTAGAAGAGGGACAGTGGCCTCTGCTCGCCTTAATGCCAGACTTTTCCATTTCTCCCTGTATATCACTGGGGCCTTTCTTCTTCGTTGTTGTTATTGTTGTTGTTGTGTTTTTTTACCTTTTCCCACATTCTCTCCTCCCTCGCCCTCCCCACTGGTAACCCTCCATGTGATCTTCGTATCTGTGATTCTGTTCCTGTTCTAGTTTGCTTAGTTTTGGTTTTTCTTTTTAAGTTCAGTTGTTGATAGTTACGAGAGTTTGTTTTTTTTTTCACTTTACTGTTCATAGTTTTGATCTTCTTTTTCTTAGATAAGTTTCTTTAACATTTCATGTAATAAGGGCTTGGGATGATGAACTCCTCTAACTTGACCGTATCCAGGAAGTGCTTTATCTGTCTTCCATTCTAAATGATAGCTTTGTTGGATAGAGTAATCTTGGTTGTAGGTCCTTGCCTTTCATGACTTTGAATACTTCTATCCAGCTCCTTCTTGCCTGCAAGGTTTCTTTTGAGAAATCAGCTGATAGTCTTATGGGAACTCCTTTGTAGGTATCTATCTCCTTTTCTCTGGCTGCTTTTAAGAGTCTCTCCTTGTCTTTAATCTTGGGTAATGTAATTATGATGTGCCTTGGTGTGTGCTTCCTTGGGTCCAACTTCTTCGGGACTCTCTCAGATTCCTGGACTTCACGTCTGTTTTTCCTTTTCCAGGTTGGGGAAGTTCTCCATTATTTGTTCAGATAAGTTTTCAATTTCTTGGTCTTCCTCTTCTCCTTCTGGCACCCCTATGATTGGGTTGTTGGAATATTTAAAGTTGTCCCGGAAGTTCATAGACCTCTCCTCATTTTTATGAATTCTTGTTTCTTCATTCTGTTCTGGTTGAATGTTTATTTCTTCCTTCTCCAAATCATTGATTTGAGTCCCAGTTTCCTTCCCTTCACTGTTGGTTCCCTCTATATATTTTTTTTATTTCACTTTGCATAGCCTTCACTCTTTCCTCTATTTTGTGACTGCCAGCCAGCCATTTCTGTGAGCATCCTGATTATCTCACTGGTGTCTTTCAAGTTGCTACCCTGGTGCTGGAGCTCAGCAGGAGTGAGCCCTGAGTAGGTGAGTTGCGGGAACTTATCTTCCTGGCACTAGAACCCTGGGCTCGGGGGCCTGGTGTGAGGCTGGGACTCCTGGCTCCCAAGATATCCCTCCCAAACTTTTATCCACCACTCGTGGTGTGGGACTAGCCCGATCTGTGTCTCTGTACCTCTTACCAGTCTGGATCGATGTTGTTTCTTTGATTCTGTAGTTGTCACACCTCCAGTCAACTCCATTTCTGATGGTTCTAAGTGATGGCTGTCTATATTTCAGTTGTAATTTTGATGTTGTTGTGCTAGGATGTGAGCTACTTCTGCCTATGCTGCCATCTCGACTGGAACTTAGTGTTACAAGTTTTGAATAACAAGGGATTTATTGAAAATGTGTGTTCGGTTCCTGAGTGTGTGAAGTAGGATTCACCTGTGCCCTTTTCATCTTAGCAGGTTGGCAAAAATTTGAATGTCTTGACAAATACTGTTAATGAATGCACAGAAACAGATTCATACATAGGTTGTTGGTGGAAGTACAGATGGTTTTCACCTTTGTCAATGGGGGCCAATTTTGGTATTATTTAAAATTATCATTGCATACGGCCTTTGGCCAAATCTTCAATCTTATGTCAGTTGGTATGACGGATGCTTATGTGTTGTTAATGCTGGAGGTCAAGCCCAGGGACCTCAACTGTTTGTTCAGGTAAGCCAAAAATCCACAGAGGACTGGGTAGAATAGACATAGCCTTTGTTACTCATATTACAGGGAGCTCCGATGGCGGCAGGTTGGCAAGCAGTACTGCATCCACCTGGGTCCAAGACTTGTTTTAAGGGGTCCCAGACAAAGGAGGCACGTGTCCTATGTGTGACTCTAAATGCATTACCTAACTTTAAAGAAAAGGTCAAGAAGCAGTCACAGGATAGGAAGCTACTCCCAAAAGGTGTAAAGGAGGAAGTTAAAATCCATTTCCAAAGTAATATACATTCCTTCTGGCCAGAGGGCCCCCTGATTAGCCCGCAGTCATGGGAGGGGGAAGGGCCATGTCTATTGACCCCACGTCTTAATTAATTAACATGGCTAGAGCAACATGGAATTAAATATTGTTCAAGTGGCTAAAACAGATAGTTTTGGGGTTTCAGTGTAGATATAGAAGAAATCAATTGGAAGATGGACACAGACATTAAATTTTATTAAGATACTCTTTACATAATGTTCAGTTCACTCTTTTTAGTATACAGTTCTGTGAGTTTTGGCAAACAGTTGTATAAAATCATCACAGTCCAGAGACATTTAAGTGCCAATATTTCTACCCTCAAATCCCTCCAATATTCCTTGGTATAGTCAGTCTTTCTCCTCCACCTGAGCCCCTGGCAACCATTGATCTGTTTTCTATCCATGGTTTTTTTTTGCCTTTTGACTGTCATGTAAAATGGAGTCATACAATAAGTAGCTTATGGAGCCTGGCTGCCTTCACTTAGGACAAGGTACTTAAGATTCAGCCTAATATGTATTTAGTCATCCATGCCTTCAAAATGGGTAATTACAAAATGTGATAAGCACTAAAAAGAAAAAGAGCAAGTGGCTGAGAGAACTTAGAGCAATATGTGTTATCCTTTTTTCACTTAATTTTCTTTGTTTTTTAAATATTTCAATTGTAGTTTACATTCAGTATTGTTCTGTATTGGTTTTAGATGTAGGGCATGGTGGTGGAGATTCATGTACTTTGCAGAGTGGTTCCCCATATGTGTTATCTTTAGATGAGAGCGGAGTTTTGCATATTTCAGCCCTGGCCTGCTGACTGTTTTTGTAAATGAAGTTTTATTGGGACACACACAAAAGAATGTTCATTTAATAAATTCTTTTTATTAAAAAAAGATTCAGCCTAGTCATGTATCAGATGTTTGTTCCTTTTTATTACTGAGTAGTATTCCATTGTATGGATATAAATATTTGCATGTCCAATCACCAGTTGAAGGACATTTGGGTTGTTTTCCACCTTTTACTGATTACACATAAAGCCACCTAGAAGTTTTATATAAAAGTTTTTCATTTTAGTCTGATGTTCTTTTTGAATTAATTTTTCCATATGATGCAAGGTACGGGTTAAGCAACTTTTCTTAAAAAAGATTGATTTATTTTGAGAGAGAGAGAGAGACATCGATCAGTTGCCTCTTGCACACCCCCAGCTGGGGACCTGGCCCACAACCCAGGCATGTGCCCTGACTGGGAATTGAACTGGTGATCTTTTGGTCCGCAGGCCGGCGCTCAGTCCACTGACTCATACCAACCAGGGCCATATTTGTTCTTTTTCAAAATTGTTTTGCTTTTTCTAATTCTTTTGCCTTTTCACATAAGAATCAGTTTGTTGATTAAAAAGAAAACCTTGGTAGAATTTTGGTTAGACATTTTGAAGTTTCACTTTGGCATAGTACTAGATTGACAGAAAGTAGCAAAATAAATATAAAAGGGAAGATATATCCCCTTCACCTAATTTCCCTCATTGATAACATCTTGCATAACTATAGTACAATATCAAGACCAGGAAATAGACATTGGTGTAATTCACAAAGTTTATTCAGATTTTATAGTTACACATGCACTCATTCATGTGACTGTATTTGTGGGGGTTTTTTTTTTAAATAAGAATATCACTGCATTTATTTTCATACAGATAATTTTTCTACTGCTTCAACATTTTCCTCTCAAAAATAGAAGAACAAAAGAATCCCAAAGCCTCGAACTGGATCACTTGGCCCGTTCTCTTATCTCCTTCCAGTTCAAAATGCTTGCATCTCTTAACCACCAGCATCCTCTTGGATCTGCAGTTATGCTGAACGTATTCAGGTCTCAGCACAATCTTTTTTCTTAGTTTAGCCTTCTTCCAGATAATCAGCTTTGCCCACTGTAGCCACTCTGCTTCTGATCAGAGCACCTTTTTCCCTGGGCATACAGGGAATCCTTGCCCTTCTTATACTGTATCACTTTGTGAGACTGATGCTTTCCACACTTCTTACAGAAAGTCCTTTGGGTTTGGGGCACATTGACCATCTTTGCAGCAAAGCTGTTGGGAAACTCAGTGTGCACATTCTTCAACTCCCTCCACTCATGCCTAACAGGAAAAAAAGCTGTATTTTTTATATTTATAATTCTGTACAATTTTATCACATGTGTTGATAGTTTTAATCATGGCCACCATCAAGATACAGAACTAAGTTTTCCGTCATCACAAAGACCCCCCCCCCCGTCCCCAGTACTACTCTGACTCTAGTAGTGCTTAGTTGTCTTTAACTTTATTGAAAACAATCTTGTCAGATTGAATTGTGGCAGCCGTCATATCAGCATGCATTTAAAAGAACGTACCAAAATGGTGAATTGTGCAGCCATTTTAATATTGAAGATGGAAGAAAATACGCAACATTTTCGTCGTGTTGTACTTTATTATTTCAAGAAAGGTAAAAATGCAACAGAAATGCAGAAGGAAAAAAAGGTTTGTGCAGCGTTTGGACAGGGTGCTGTGACTGATCCAACGTGTCATAAGTGGTTTGTGGAGTTTCTTGGTACTATTGACATTTTGGCCAAATAATTCTTTGCTCTGGGGCTGTCTTATGTATTGGAAGATGTTTAGCAGCACCTCTGGCCTCTACCCACTAGAAGCCAATAGTGGGAGATCACTGACACACTCAAAATATCCAAATCAATAAAGGTATTGGTGAATGAAAAATGTGTTTTTTATTTTACGAAAAAACGTAATGGACTTTTTGGCCAACCCTGCAGTTACACTTACCCGCTTCACTCACCGTCTTCTATTCTTTTTCTAATTCCTGGCAACCATTAATGTGTTCCCCATAATTTCATTATGTTGGAGGCTGTTATATAAATGGAAACCATACAGTATATAACCTGTTGAGATTGGCTTTTTTTTCCTCCATTCAAATAATTCCCATGAGATACATCCACATTTTTATATTCCAACAGCTAATTCCTTTCTATTGCTGTATTGTATTCCATGGTATGGATGTACCACAGTTTGTTTACTAGTCAGTGTTTGAAGGATATGTGGATTTGTACTAGTTTGCTAGGGCTGCCATAACAAAATACCACAAACTGAACGGCTTAAACCACAGTTTATTGTTTCACAGTTCTGGAGGTTAGAAATCCAGGACCAAGGTGTCAGCAGTGTTGCTTCCTTCTGTGGGCTGTGAGAAAGAATCTGTTTCAGGGCTCTTACCTACCTAGCTTCTGGTGGGTTCTTGGTTTATGGAAGTACTGCCTTGGTCTCTGCCTTCATCTTCACATGATGTTATCACTGTGAGCATGCCTATCAACAAAGTTCCTCTTTTCTAAGAGGATACTAATCATATTGGATTAGGGCCCACGCTGATGACCTCCTTTTAACTTGATAACTTCTGTAAAGACCCTAACTCCAAATAGGATCATATTCTGAGGTACTTGAGGTTAGGACATCAAAATACGAATTTTGGGGTGACATAATTCAACCTGTAACAGTTGTTTCTAGTTTCTGGCTGTTGCAAGTAAAGTTTCTATGAACGTTCTTGTACATGTTTTTGTGTGGACATAGATTTTCATTTTTCTGGGATAAGTGCTCTGAGATATCTTGTTCTTAACCCTGTAGAAGTCGCAGTAAAAATTACAGTGTAGGTTGTGTGTATCTGAGATACACATTCATTACTAGTATGTGCTGAAATGCAAAAAGAAAATTATAAACACTGCAAAATTTCATTTATTATATAATAGATGATTTTTTTTATTTTCAGTTACAATCTAGAAGTTATTAAAGAAATAAAAACACAAAGAATAAAAAATGTTCAGATAATGGGAACGTGGATGTTGCTGAAAAATACAATCCAAGAAATGTCTTTAACATTAATGAATTAGAATCTTTAATAGTTGACTTTACAAAACATTTGAAACAGTCATTGCAAACAATATTTCTGTGCTCAAGGCATAAATACTTTTTTCACAACACTTGCAAAAATATTTTGATACTCAACTTGAGTAGCATTCACTGACATTCTTCAACATTTCTTGGATTATCAAATGGATATATTTTTCCACCTGTTTTCAATGGTAAATGAAAAAAAAAAACATATAACACTTCAGAGTTCGCAGGGGATAAAAAAAGCTACACCAACACTGACTTCAGAGTTTGTGGTATCTCTCAGATACAATTTACTGTCAAATATCACACACTCTACGAAACACACATTATAACCAAACTGACCACGTAAATGTTATGGCTTAACATTAGTCACGTACAAACACACAGTCATGACATTGAACCTATGCACCTGATACATGTAACAATATTTAAGAAAAGAGGTTGTTTCTGTCAGATCAGCTGCGACCTTTACATGGTTAATGACAAATGTGTGTATGGATTTTAAATTTATTGATATAATTTACATATAACAAATTATATAATGTGTTTTTTGGTACATTTTTCTATTGCAATATGATTACCACCATAGTTTTAGCTAACGTTCTTTCCATCACTTTATTATTACTTCTTTTCTGTGGTAAGCGTGTATGGATTTTGGAAGAAACTCCTAAACCCTTTACCAGAGTGGCTGTACCATTTTACATTTCCACCAGCAGTAATATATGAGAATCAGTTTCTTTGTATCTTTGCTATGATGAGGGTTTGTCACTGCTTTTTTATTGAGACCATTCTGACAGGTATAGTGATATCTTATTGTGGTTTTTATTTGCATTTCCTTCAGTTCAGTTTTAGCAGGGGTTATTAAAGCTTCTGGATATTTATTTTTCTCTTACACTTAAGTTCTGATTCTTAATATTAACATAATTACTTGCTATCATATAATAAAAAAATAACTTCAGAAGAACAGAATCAACAGTACAACAAACAGCAAAATTATTAAGTGAAGTTTAACTTTTCTTTGTATTTTTGTTCTTAGAATTCATCCTACTATGGATAAAGTGTTGTTTTTTAAACTCTTGCTGTAAATGTTCTCTCTGTATGCTCACGGTATTTGATATACATTGTAGATTAGGTGTCTTTCCTAATGTTTTTCAAACTTAGGAATTTCAAAAATTCATTTTTTGAACAGGTAATTAATTTTCCTAAATGAGAAGTTAAAATTATATAAAAAGTTACACACAGATGTCTCCAGAGATTCCGGCCTCCTCATTCCTTCTTTTGTCCCCTCCCCTATATAGGCAACTTTTAAAACATGTTTCTTGTTGATACTTGCAGAATTTTTCTTTTTGTGCAGACAAGCAAATGCATCCATATATACATTTTATTTTACAGTTATTTCTTGAAAGTAGCATACTGATTAACACAGTTTGTTGGAAGCATTGATATTAAGTGCCAGACCCAATAGAAAATGTTGAGTTGTGTTGATAATGTGTTTCATGGTGCGAGAGTTGAATCTGCCACACTGACTTCTGAACCATTTCATGATCTGCAAGATATGATCAATATGAATTAGTGAGGTAACGTCACTAGTAACTATGTTAATGATTAGATAGCCACCTCAGCAGTGGAGGAACTCTGCTTGCTTGGTGACTTTGGACAGAAAAAGAGGCAAGTGAAATAGCACTGAATACCTAGTAAGTTGTTACTGCTAACCAAAACGGTTCATACAGGAGAAATGGAGGGCAGGGGGGACACATAATGAAATAAAACATTAAAGTAAAATGATATGAGTGGGATAATTGGCAAACATTAGCAGAATAATTTCTAAGAGGCAGTTGGAGAAGAAAACATTTTCCCTTTTTTGTTTGGAATTTATTAATCAGGAATGCGGAAGCATAAGTGCTGATGGGGGAGAGGGGGAGGGAGGGAGAGAGAGAGATTGAGATTGCTTTTCCTGATGAAAAGAGCATTTGGAACATTTTTGCCAAAGTAATCATAGAATAAGGTGGGAGATATTTGCATATGAAGAATCTTCTCGTACATGTTCTCAGATTTTGCTACATTTTTTGTGAAGTGAATCATTACAACAAATGGTTTTCTATAGAAGAATTTTCTAATTGAGAAATTTCCTAATGGCTTAGCAGATAAATCATTGGTAGAACAAATTATGTCTTAAAAGCAAAGTTGCAATAATTATAAGTTTAAGATAGTAGTTTCAGGTTCTCTGCAGTATACATTCAAGTGTATCTAACACATAGAAACATTAGTTCTAGTATATGCTGTATTCGCCCTTAGTAATATATGGTATTGGTTTTAATATTAAATGTTTCCTGAATCATTATTTCGCTTCCTTTCTGAGCATTTAGATAATCCTTTTGGGGATGTTCTGCAGGATGCATAATATATTTGTTGTGGTTTAAAAAAAAAAGTAGTCTTTTGGTCTCAGTGCTCTATGAAAGTTTAAAAAATTCCCGTCATCTTAGAGCTCAAATTGAGAGTTGTCTGTTACCTCTCTCTCAAAATTGGATGGTATATGAAAGTGGGTGAAATATACCCATGGGTATATAAAAACACTTACCATGGAACAGAATACAGGACAAAATGTAGGGGCTCATTGTAATATCTAGTACCAATAATCTACACATACCAAACATTTTGATACTCTTCTTACGGGATTATATTTATGATGATTGCTAATATAAACCCTCTTCTCCAAGGTTAATGGAATCGCATGCTGTGTTTTAGGGATCAGTAACTCCTAATTCTTAGTATCATCACAGGATGCCATTCTAGCTACTAGTCCTTTACTGCAGCTTTCCTGAATTGCTACTAGAAGGTCCATGTTGCTTTTTTTCTAGCTTTAAGTTGTGTGTTGTTTGTGGCTAACTAACTATGAGGCTTGTACCAACAAATTTCGAACAAGGGGGAGAAATGTCGAACATTTGGTTAGTGGGTTTCAGTGATAGTTTTTATACTCTGTGATGAGTAACCTGTGGTAAGTAACTAAAAATGTAGCTGGGGTTAGCTTGCGTTGCTCAAGTGGTTCCATGTTTTATTTATTTATTGGAAAAGCTGGATATCTCTTTGGATCCTTTGCCATAAAATTACTTAAGCTTTGGTTCATTTTCACCATATTAAATAGGAGACAAAACAGTCTGTTAAAATAAAGTATTCTGAGTGTAGATACCAATTGCCCATGTCTTAATTTATAAATTTACATTTCAAAAGATATCAATAGTTAATAGTGTGTAGTATAACCTTTTTTCAGTAAAGGGGTGTTCTTACTGGATTGGCAAAATCTTGCGAGTCTCTGTGACATGAGGGAAGCTTGCTTAATAAAAGGGAGTTTAAATTTTAATTTTTTTGTTGTGTAAACCCCCGCAATAACATTTGCCATCTGAATCATTTTTTAAGTGGACTGTTGGGCAGTGTTAAGGAAATTGACATTTTTGTGAAGCAGATTTCTGGAAATTTTTTGTCTGGATAATCTGAAACTAAGCACATTAAATAACTTCTCCTTTTAAGCTCTCCTCCCCCCCGCCCCCGCCCCCGCCCTGTAACCACCATTCCACTTTCTGTCTCTTTGAATTGGCCTACTACTTTAGACACTTTGTGTAAGTAGAATCATAGAACAGGGGTGGGCAAAAATAGGTTTATAGTTGTAAGTGTGTGAAACAGTTAATAAAGCTTTGTAATCATCATAACCTGCATGTCTTTTCCCATATGAACAGCTGTAAACCTACTTTTGCCCAAGCCTGTATTTTTCTTTTTGTGACTTCTTGGCTTATTTCATTTATTATAATGCCCTGAAGGTTCGTTCATGTTGTAGCACGTGACAGGATTTCCTTCCTTCTTAAGGATGAATAGTATTCCGCACCCTTCGATAGCTCAGCTGGTAGAGCAGGGAGGACTGTAGGCTCCATCTGTGAGGATGAATAATATTCCATTGTATGTATATACCACATGCTGTTGATGGGCATGTGGTCTGCTTCCACCTCTTGGCTATTGTGAGTAGTGCTGCTATGAATGTGGGTGTGCAGCTATCTCTTTGAGACCCAGCTTTCAACTGTTTTGGATATATGTATACCTGGAAGTGGGGATTGCTGGATCGTTCATATGGCAGTTTTATTTTAAAGTTTTTGAGGAATCTCCATGCTGTTTTCCATAATAGTTGCACAGTTTACAGTCCTACCAACAGTACATGGTGGTTCAATTTTTTCACATCCTTGCAGACACTGGTTATTGTGTGTCTTTTTTATTCTAGCCATCCCAGAAGGTGTGGAATGGTATCTCATTATGGTTTTGCTTTTAGTCCTTTGCCCATTTTTTAAATTTGGGTTATTTGATTTTTTTTTTGGTTGCTGAGTTGTAGAAATTTTTAAATATATTCTGGATATTAACTTCCAATCAGGTATATGGTTTACACATATTTTCTCCCATTCTGTAGGTTTCCTTAATACTCTGTTGATTATGTCCTTTGATCTGTAAAAGTTTTGATGTAATCCTGTTTGTGTCTATTTTTCCCTTTGTTACCCTGTGTTTTTGGTGTCATATCTAAGAGATTGTTGCTAAGTTCAGTGTTTGTGAAGCTTTTCCCCTGTCTTTTTCCTAGGAGTTTAATAGTTTTAAGTCTTACATTTAGATCTGTAATCCATTTTGAATTAATTTTAGTATATGGTGTGAGATAATGAATGGTCCAATTTCATTCTTTTGCATGTAGACACCCAGTTTTCCCAGTACCATTTGTTGAAGAGACTGTCTTTTCCCCATTGAGTGGTCTTGGCACCCTTGTCAAAAATTATTTAAATATGTATGCCAGCATTTGTTTCTGGCCTTTCTATTGTATTCCATTGGTCTCTGTATCTGTCCTTATGCCAGTACCGCATTGTTTTGGTTACTGTAACTTGGTGATACGTTTTGAAATCAGGAAGTGTGATTTTTTCAACTTTGTTTCTTTTTTCTAAGTTGTTTTAGTTATTTGGAGTTCCTTGAATTTTTCTATTTCTGTAAAAAAAGTGCTCTTGGGATTTTGATAGGGATTGTTGTTGAATCTGTAGATTGCTTTGGGTAGTATGGACATCCTTACAGTATTGTCTTTCAATCCATGAGTGGGGGTATCTTTCCATTTATTTGTGTTTTCTTCGATATCATTTAACAATGCTTTGTAATTTTCAGTGTGTAAGTATTTTACTTTCTTGGTTAGGTTTATTCCTAAGTATTTGATTCTTGTTGGTGCTATTGTAAATGGAAATTGTTTTCCTAATTTCCTTTTTGGATTGTTCACTGTTTGTATATAGAAGCACAGCTGATTGGTAAGTGATTGTTGTGTGTTGATTTGTATCCGCAACTTTGCTGACTTTTATTCTAACGGGGTGTGTGTGTGTGTGTGGTGTGTGTGTGTGTGATCTTTAGGGTTTCTACATATAAGAGCATATCATCTGTGAATGTAGATAATTTTACTTTTCTAATTTGGATGCCTTTTATTTCTGTTTCTTGTCTAATTGTTTTGTGTAGGACTTTACTGTATTGAATAGAAGTGGTGGGAGTGGGTATCCTTGTGTCATTCCTGACCTTGGAAAGCTTTAAATCTGTTACCATTCAATATGATATTAACTGTGAGCTTTTCATAAGTGGCCTTTATTATGTTAGGGTACTTTCCTTCTATTCCTAGTTTGTTGAGTATTTCTATCATGAAAAGGTGTTGAATCTTATTATGCTTTTTTCCTGCATCAGTTGAGATGATGATCATGAGGGTTTTTTGGTCGTCACTCTTTTTTTAAGGCATCATTGTTTAATACAGTGATTTCAACCTTTTTCATATCATGGTGCTCATAAACTAATGATTAAAATTCTGCAGCACACCAGAAAATATATATTTTGCCAATATGACCAAAAAAAGAAACACTAGGTATAATTTTGATTCATTCACACCAGATGGCTGCTGTTGTGTTGACTGTCGGTCATTTTTTTAATTTGATAATCAAAGGGAAAAGAGGTTTGTCACCTTGACTAAATAGTCAGGTATTGCATGTTTTGAAAATTCTTTCAGCACACCAGTGTGCCTCTTGTAGCATGGCACACCAGTTAAAAATCGCTGCTTTAATATAGGAGTATCCTATGAACACACAATTGATTTATTTTTGTTCATTATTCTCTTAATGAAGTGCATTACAATGATTGATTTTCATATGTTGAACTAGCCTTGCATTCTGGGAATAAACCTCACTTGGTCATGGTGTATTATACTTTTAATGTGCCATTGAATGGTTTGCCAGTAGTCGAGGGTTTTGTATCAATATTCATTGGGGCTGTTGGTCTGTAGGTTTTTCGGTAGTGTTTTTATCTGGCTTAAATTTAATTTTTTAAAAATAATTTACATGTGTTAGCCCTGACTGGTATGGCTCAGTGGGTTTGGTGTCGTCCCACAAACCCAAGGGTCTCAGATTTGATTCCTGGTCAGGGCACATGCCTGGGTTACAGGCTTGGTCCCCAGTTGGGGGCATCCAGGAGGCAACCGATTAATGTTTCTCTCCCTCTTCTTTCTTCCTTCCCCTCTCTCTATAAATACATACATACATACATACATAAAGAAAATCTTTTTAAAATAATTTACATGTCTTAATTTTTAGGAAAGCTTAAGATTAGAATGAATTAAAATAATTTTAGAGTACAACATATTTGTGGTTCTCTGGTCATTTTCATTGTGTAGAATCACCAAATGAAGAACTAGCCTCTTAGATCTGAACTAAGAAATGGGAAGTACCTATATACTATGTTTGTATGCTTCATTGTGGAATCGTATTTGCAGTGAATAAGAATATAATTCAAGCCTATGAATTGTGTACTGTGGATGTAAGTAGAAAGATTACTGGTTTTATCAAGTGGATGCTAATTCTAGATATTTTAATAAGGTTATCTAATCAGAAGTGGAAGGTAAAAAATATCAGAACTATAGCATGCTGTATTTTGTGGTCATACTAAAATCAAAAAACATTGTTCTTAGTAACTGCAATTCTGAATTTTAGATTAAAATTTCCCATTATTGTCTATAAAGGGATTTAATTTACACTTCGGCTTTGTTAATGTTTATTAACTGAATTGCACTTGTTGCCTCTCTATCTTCATGTGGATTCTTAATAAACTCAGTATTTCAGTTAGATACTTTTTACTACCTTGAATAAATAAATGTGAAGCCTTTTAAAAAATACATATTTGGGGGGGAAGAGAGGGAGAGAAACATCGATGTGAGAGAAACATCAAGCAGGTGGGTTGCCCTTTGTATGTGCCCTGACCAGTAATCGAACCCTTGACCTTTGGGTTTGCAGGATGACACTCAACCAACTGAGCTACACCAGCTAGAGCTGAAAGCTTTTGATGTAATCAAGTAGAGAATATAAAATACTTGGATTTCCCTCAATATCCAGGCAGGATTATCCTGCCTTCATCTACTTTGCTATGAAATATGCCAGTGAGCCAGTGGTGCCACGTGAAGTGGGAGTGATGGTAATAACGCACTGTGCTTATATCATGCTGTATACCATTTATGAGTGTTAACTTATAAGTTTAGCTCATTGTTGTAAACTGGATTTTTAGATCTAGGTATTCATTTATGCCATCTAATTGGGTCTAACCTCTGAAATGTTGATAGCTCCTACACCCAGTTGTGTTTACCACTGTAAATTCATGATGTTTTAACAGACAAAGTTTTGTCAGTGGGGTATATATATTTTAAATTAGTTCAAAACGCGAAATGCAGAGTATGGTATTCAGGTATAAGTGAGACGAAGAGTGAGTAGTGACAGTACTTTAAAAAATTACTCATGATTTAGCTGTTGACTTTGGCAGACTGAGATACGATATTAAGGTGATGGTATATAATAAAACAAACATTTTTACCTGTTTTTGATATTATCTTGGGTTAGGGCCAGATAATGTCTGGTCAACTGCAGCTTGTTAGGGCAAACTTGGGAACTAAGCAGACTTGAAATTAGATAGTTGATATCTGTCCCTCAGGTATGATAGGTATTCAGTGTATAGCAGCAGCCAGAGCCAGTATGGTAGACAGGTGACAGTATTGTGGCATTAAGATGACAGCTGGAGAGACACAGGGAGACTTACTAGGGTGGGTTTAGGTGCAAGATTCCAGTTCCTGGGATGAGGTTAGTAGATAACATTGCAGCAAGAACAAGGCAGGGTATTGTTGATCCTGAGGCATACGGTACAGCTGAGTACAGGGTGATGGAGTAGTGGGTGTGCAGGAGTGAGGCAGAAACATTTTCTTATCTCCCTCCTCATCCAAAAGAAAAAATCCAGCCAGTAGTACTTGTGAAGTTCATGAGTGGCGTGCTAGATTTTCTACAGAAATCAGAACTTACGGTGAAGAACTAGGGTAAGTTGAGAGTGTAGGTTGGGCCAGGTGATTCTAATTGTGCTTAGGACTCAAGTCACATTTGAAAAGTGGGGAGTGTGAATAGACAAGGAAATGAGGAAGATTGCTGAGCACCTACTATCATGCACTTAAAAATAGGTGAACAGGTGGATGTTTCCAGTTCTGTCTGGCTTTAGTTTGCGGCACTGTATAGTGATGCCATTATCTGTGTAGTCTGAGTCCCAGCTTTCTCCTTCCCCTCTTCCTGAAAGTGAAAGTTTTTGAACTGTTGTAGTAAACTATCCATGTTGCTGCACAGTCATAAGTAGTTTAGTGTATGAATTTTACATTAATTACTTTTTTGTACCATAAATTAAACCATGCTGGGCATTCAGTTAATTCCTATTTTTAAGTGTTCGTATTATAATGCTGATATTTCGGAAGGATATATACATTTCCTAGGTGTGAGCCTTATGGGTAGAAAGGTGTAACCCTTTTGGGGAGGAGTGTTAGACAAGGGGGTGGCATGTGATACATGTGTTGAATTTGCTGGCTTTTAGCAGTAGAATGTTTCTGCATTTTTAGGTAAAGAAGTAACACACTAGCTACTTTAAATGCTCACCGACTCCTGAATAATAATGCAAATTCTGAGGGACCTTGTTTAATGATGGCTGTGTTTTATAGTTTGTAAAACTTTTGTCTTGAGACCACTTGATATAAGTTAGAACTTTGAAACAATTTTGTGAAAAACCAAAAGATTTTACAGAAGTGGAAGAAAATTTTTTTTCAGTTATTGAATTAATTTACCTTGGAATCTAAACTTTGGGTATCAGGCTCCCAACATATATTCATTATAGAGAACTTGACAATTTATGGTGATCAAGCCCTGGCTGGTGTGGCTCAGTGGACTGAGTGCAGGCCTGCGAACCAAAGGGTTGCTGGTTTGATTCCTGGTCAGGGCACATGCCTGGGTTGCGGGCCAGGTCCCCAGTAGGAGGCGCGTGAGAGGCAACCACACATTGATGTTTCTCTCCCTCTCTTTCTCCCTCCCTTCCCCTCTGTCTAAAAATAAATAATAAAATCTTTTTTAAAAAAGCTACAATGATCAAGTTTCAGCTTTTAGATCTCTGTATCAAAAGTGGTACTTATGAGAATGCTTGGATTTAACATATAGACTTTATCTATTATGTCCTATTGCTTTTTAACCTAGTAACTATATGAATGTATTTAACAAAACTTTAATGGCTTATACAGCCTAAGGAATTGGTTTTATAGTATATTATGCAACTTATCTACAAATGTGTTCACTTAGTTTTCAGTAAGGAGAAACAGAAGCTAGTTGTTACTGGATATATTTTTCCCCCAAAAGGAAAGTAGTGATTGAGAGTTAAAGCAAATTCCATTTCTGTACTTTATCCTCCAAAGCTGCTGGAATGTTAACTCTTTTATAGTAGTTATAGAGAATTGGTACATGTGATAAAAATCTCACAAGTTTTTCCTTGACACTAGGTGAGAGCTCCACCTTGTGATCTTTTAGCATATTTAAAAAATATTAATAACCTACAGTAGGCCAGAAATGGTATGATAAGTTTCCTTATTTAACTCAGACTTTTATTGAGCATTACATATTCTTACAGTTCTAGGTTTCCCAACGTGGATTAAATGGTATTAAGTTCATTTAAAGATCTTACTTGTGAATTTTTTTTTTAAATAAAGAGACTTTCTGTCTCTCTTTTTGAAAAAGATTTTATTTATTCATTCTTAGAGACAGGGGAAGGGAGGGAGATAGAGAGGGGAAAAACCATTGATGTGAGAGAGAAACATTTATTGCCCCTTATCGCCCCTACTGGGGATCAGCCTGCAACCCAGGCATGTGCCCTGTCTGGACATCAGATCGAATCGGTGACCTTTCGCTTAGTGGGATGACACCCAACCAACTGAGCCATACCCATCAGGGCTACTTGTGAAATTTTTAATGTAAGTCTTTGGAGGAAACAAACTGTATTTATATACAGATGTAGACATTTAAAGTGAAAAGGGAAAAATTCTCAGCTTTTCCTGCAGATGAAGTTTACAGTCTTAAAAACAAAAAAAAAAACAACAAAAACCAATGCTAACTTACATATTATTCCAAACTCTTAAGTTACAAAGCAACTTTATAATTTTTGAGCAGTGAAGAACTGTTTTGGTGGCTAATTGGTTATTTAGAGGATGATTAAAATAATAAAAATTCAGATACATGGAATTTAACATCCTTATGTTTAATATTAGGTGGCTGTAGAGGTAGGTGCCTTGTAGAAATAAACACATGTTCACATTAATTATTGCCGGTGGTTCCAGAAGGGTACAGATCATTGTTCTCCTTTTCACCACTGTGTACCCAGTGTCTTGCACTGCCTTTGACACATAGTAGATATTTTTAATGGGATGGGGTTTTTTTTAATGTTAGACACTTTTTTAATGTTTGATACTTTTTAAAACAAGTATTTTACTGGGATAGGGAGTTGGCCAATTTAATATTTTTTTCTAAACCTGTCAGATGGTATTTCTTCTTAAAATATAGGCACCTTGTCTGGGAGACTTACATCTTTATAAATTGTTTTTCTTTTCTTTGCTTTGGTTTGTAGTTTCCAAATACATTTTAGTATAACCCTATATTGAGCAAAATAATTTGATCTGACAAGACTTCTTGTACACAAAAAATTAATTTTGTGCTATGCAGAGGAATGTAGTATATCACACATTACTTATTTAATGCCCTCTGCTTTTCAGAGCTGGTACATACTTTTTGTCCCTTAGAAGATTTCTTTTTTTTATCTTCCCAAACTTGTATTTTATTTTATTTTATTTACTTTTAATATATTTTATTGATTATGCTATTACAGTTGTCCCAATTTCCCCCTTTGCACCCTTCTTCCTGGTACCCCCCATTCCTTCCAGCAGTCGCCACACTATTGTGCATGTCCAGGGGTCATGCTTATAAATTCTTTGGCTGCTCCATTTACTATTCTGTACTTTACACCCCGCTGTCTATTCAATACCTATCAATTTGTACTTTTTAATCCCTGCACCTTTTTCCCCATTCTCTCCTTCTCCGGCCCAACTGATAACCCTCCAAATGCTCTCCATATCTATGATTCTGTTTATCTTCTGCTTGTTTGCTTAATTTGTTTTTAGATTGAATTGTTGATAGTTGTGAATTTATTGCCATTTTATAATGGTCATAGTTTTGATCTTCCTTCTTAAGTCCCTTTAACATTTTATATAATAATGGCTTGGTGATGATGAACTCTTATTAGTTTTACCTTGTCTAGGAAGCACTTTATTTGCCCTTCCATTCTAAATGATAGCTTTGCTGGATAGAGTCATCTAGGTTGTGGGCCCTTGCTTTTCATCACTTTGAATACTCCTTGCCAGTCCCTTCTAGCCTCCAAAATTTCTTTTGAGAAATCAGTTTACAGTCTTACGGAAACTCCTTTGTTGGTAACTGTGTTTTTTTTTTTCTCTTGCTGCTTTTATGATCCTCTCTTTATCTTTAACCTTTAGCATTTTAATTATCATGGGTCTTGGTGTGGCCCTCTTTGTGTCCATCTTGTTTGGGACTCTCTGTGCTTCCTGGACTTACATGTCTTTTTCCTTCGCCAAATTGGGGAAGTTTCCTTTCATTAGTTTTTCAAATAAATTCTCAATTTCTTGCTCTTCCTCTTCTTCTGGAACCCCCATGATTTGAATGTTAGTACGTTTGAAGTTGTCCCATAGCCTCCTTGGCCTATCCTTGTTTTTTGTTTGTTTGTTTTTGTTCTTTTTACTGTTTGTTGTTCTGATTTTTTTTCTTCCTTGTGTTCCAAATCATATTGATTTGATTCTCAGCTTCATCCTTTCCACTGTTGTTTCCCTGTAAATTTTTCTTTATTTCACTGAGTCATTTTTATGCTGCTGAAGTACCCAATGAGTTCCTTGAGCATCCTAATAACCAGTGTTTTGAACTCTGCATCTGATAGATTGCTTATCTCCATTCTGTTGAGTTCTTTCTCTGGATTTTTGTTCTGTCCTTTCACTTGGGCCATATTTCTTGGTCTCCTCATTTTGGCAGCTTTCCTGTGTTTGTTTCTATGTATTAGGTAGAACTGCTTTGGCTCCCTGTCTCAGTAGCGTGGCCTATTGTAGAAAAGCACACCTGTAAGTTGGATGCAGCAGAGACTTAGGCAGTCGCCAGGGCAGGACATACAGTGTGAGCCAGGTTGATGGAGTCTTAGATGTGGTGTGCCGCTCTGTGGCTCTGTGGAGGAGGGCTCAGAAAGGGCACAATGCCACTTTCTGGCCTCTGGAATTTTGTCCAGGAGGAAGCTGTTCCCTGGCACTTGCCCCAATGCCACATGCTTCATTTTTTCCCCCATATGCCATTGGTGCCTTTCCAGCTGCTACCCCCAGTGCTGGAGTTCAGAGGGAGTGAGTCTGTGTAAGTCCTAAGTCCATTTCAGGCTCCTAAGAGAAGATTCCTGAGAATCCCATGGTTTCTTCCCCCACCCCAACGCTCACTGGATTTTGCAGCCAGAAGTTATGGGGACTTACCTTCCTGGCACTGGAACCCTGGATGGGTAGTCTGGTGTGGGGCTGGGATCCCTCACTCTAGAGATATCCCTCCTGTTTTTTATCCACCACATGTGGGTGTGGGACCGCCTACCCGTTCTGCATCTCCACTCCTCATACCCATCTGGGTGAATGTGACTTCTTTAAATCCTTGGTTGTCGGACTTCTAATCAGCTTGATTTTCTGACGATTCTGGGTGATAGTTGTTTTGTAGTCTAGTGGTAATTTTTGCTGTGGTTGTGCGAGGAGGTGAGCTGTGTTTACCTATGCCTCCATCTTGACTGGAAGTGCCCCAGACTTGTATTTTTACACACCAAACTTGAACAGCCTGGGCAAAGCAGCTGCTCCCAGTGGTGGCTGGCTGGGCAATATATCTACCCCTTAGGAGAATATATTTATAAACTATCTTTAAAGTCTGCTTAAAAGTGTATATTTAAGGAATGCAGCAAATTTGGTTTTATAAAATGCTGAGGACGGGGCAGTTAGGCAGATAGTCAAAGCAAGCTCTTGATTTCCATCTTGCCATCTAGATGACCTGACAACATTGGTTGGAATTTACTTAGCTCTATACCTCTCCAGCTCTCTTTAAAAAACACATTTTTTTTCTTAAAAAATACTTTCCTTTTAAAAATAAATTGGAGTTATTAGGAGGCTAGGTGTGTCCTACATGTAACGGCGGGCCTCAGAATTCTGGTGGACTATTTAGATAACTCCTTAGGTCACAATAAGAATACAGTCAAATTAACAATTAGTGGTCTTGGAGGGGAGCAATCCTGTGACCATGCTAATAGTCATATGTAAAGATTTTACAATGTGAGTGTTCTTTAGAGAAAAAAAGTTAAGCTTGAAGTGGTGGTATAGACAACCCTTGATTATTCAGGGCTTAATTTGTGGATTATTCATGTTTCTCTTATTACCTCATTATTTTGCTTACTAATAGTAGCTTAATTAGCGTGATCTAGGAAATGCTATGTTTTAGCTATCCATTTATGATGTTTTTAAAGATTTAGAATTAATGGGAAAAGTGAACTATCATTTTCTTTTATAACGTCTACTCTATTGGAAAAGATCATTAGAAGTTTATGAGTATGTGATATTTGAACATTTATTATTAATTGGGCATGTGTAGTCTTATCTGTCTTTTCTTTAGGTGGCCACCAAATACTAGATTCATTTGGAAATAAAAGGAAAACAGAAGAAAGTTACACATAAGATTAAGCCCTCTAGTCTCTCTCTCTCTCTCTCTCTCTCTCTCTCTCTCTCTCTCTCTCTCTCTCTCTCTCTCTCTCTCTCGTCATTTGCTCTTAGGTCATTCTTTCATCTAGGAACTGCATCTTTGACCTTCAGAGCTAGACAATACTTTCCTTTGGCCAAACTTAGTCTGCTCTCCATATGGCATTATTGGTATCTAAATTGATTGTAAGTTTCTTGAGGGTAAGGGACTAGATCAGCGCTAGCATTTTTTCCCCCTCCCCTATTCAACACAATGTGGTGTTATCATGAAGTGGTTATTTATTAATCAGCCATGCTTTGGGCTGTGTTTCTTCTATAGGAGAAGAACCTGCTTTTATAGTGTTTTAAAATTTTATCTTAGTTTTTTTATTCACTCCTTTTAACTGTACTGTACACTATCAGCAAAAAGCCGTAATACAGAATTTTCAGACATCATATATTACGGTTTAAACTTGTCGTAAGGATTTCAGGACCAATAAAGAGTCACATCATGTTCCTAGTTTTAGAGTCTGTGTTTTTCAAAGCCAGGCTAGAGAATCATAACAAATTTTTAAAATAATTGTAATACAAGCTTTTTTCTTTGTGTCTGTTGTTATGATTGGTGGGCTAAAATAGTTATTAAGAAATCCGTGTTTACTGAGATGCCTTAACAAGCACAGGGGAATTTAGGTTTTGAGTGTAGATACCCTTCCCGATGTTTTTCTTTTTTTTATTTTACATTTTTATCTATTTATTTTTAGAGAACGGGAAAGGGAGGGAGAAAGGGAGAGAAACATCAGTGTGCGAGAGAGACATAGATCTGTTGCCTCTTGCACGCCCCCTACCGGGGACCTGGCCCGCAACCTAGGTGTGTGCCCTGTCTCTGGAAATCCAGTTCGCTGACCGGGACTCAGTCTACTGAGCCACACCAGCCAGGGCTTTCCCAATGTTTTTGGTGTGTTTATAATAGATATGGCATTCCTCCCCTTTAAAGGAATTGTGTGTCTTAGAAGAAAGAAGCAGACCATCGTTTTACCCACGTAAATATATGAATATATTTCTGACATTGGGGCGTTCCAGAAGATGATAAAGAAATGATAGCAGCTCCAGAAATACCAACTGATTTTAATCTACTACAGTAAGTATATTATAGTGATTTTTAAGTACTTGTTTTTTCCACAAAATAGGAAATGTTAACATTACTTCTGCTTGAGAAGATGTGATACATAAGATATAGCACAGTATGTCTACTTTGAAACAGTTTTTATTAATGTTCATTGGACTCTGTAGCAGTAATTATTTCATGCTTTTTTTGTACTGTTTTAAATTTATTTTTTAATTTAGATACTACACAATTTATTATTTATGCTGTGTAGTTGGTTTTATAATAGCAACTATTTTGAGGGAGTATCATGAAATTCTTAAAAAGTTCTCATTAATAAGGAATTCATGCAGTGGTACTTAGGCTGTAATGTCAGCTTTCTGTTATAAAATCAAATGATAATATGCTAAAACAAATGTAGGAGAGTAGGACATGCTCTTCATATTTTTGCAGAAACAATTACATGCTTGTTGATCCATAAAGTGACTTCAGCACAGATATTTTCTTTACCCTTGTCTTAAAAGCTGCCTATATTCCTTATTCAGCTTTTATTCTAATTACTTTTCGATGTTGGAAAGAATTTGAACTACTACATGTAATAGTGGTTTTCATACTACATCCCAGTTTCACGAGGTGTCTCAGTGAAAAGTGAACCTTTAAACTGCTTGTGGATTTCTTTAACTTTACATGCACATATACCACACCATATTTGCTATAGGGTCTTTATAAGACTTGATTTGTATAGTCTGGCTGCTAAAAATTTTGAAAACAACATATATATCCTCGTACATAATGGTAGTCAGCCTGCTTTTGACAGTATGTAGATTTTCATTTTTAAATAATTTTATTTTCAGTGGACACTAAGGATCTATTAGGATAATTGCCAGTATTAAATGATTTTAATGTGATTTTTAATCCCAGTGTTTATTGATATATATTAACTCTATTTTAAGATTTTTGAGGAAAATTTCTTGTTTTTCTTTATCTTTGAGGGAGGATATGGGCTAGAGAAAAAGAAATCATTTTTGTTTGACTGTTGTAAAATTGTCTTAACCAAATTTTTGTGTATAATTAAGGGTGAGAGGTGATTAAAAAGGTTTGTATTATAAACTAGACCATTGAGCATTAGAATATTTTGAGTGAATAGCGCCTGAAAAACAGGATAATGGATAAGAGAAAATTGATTTGTGGAGGTCGAATAGATAGTGTTTGTGTGGGGAGCAGGATAAAGAGATAGGAGTGGAAGATTCAGTCACCTGATAGCTGACTCATGAAGTTTCAGGCCACTCAAAGGTTAAGCTAGTATGCTCCTTAAACACATCTATTGCACTTAGGATAGGTTTTTGTTGTTTTAATCTTAAAAGCAGAGGAAAGCACTGGAGAAGGACAGACTTGAGAGTATTTCTTCTCTGGTTGAGGATATTTTAAACTCTTATACTGGTTACTCTTTGCAGCTATCTTCTGAAGATTTTTCCAGTTAGTAATCAAATTTCTAATGGCTCGTTCTTTTAGTTGGGATAGACTGGATATGATTACAAGTGTAATTTAGCTTCTGATTACTCTGGCCATTGGAATATTGCGAAGACTAATGTTTGTTTGCAGACTTACAGTAGTTATTGAGCTACGAGAGTTGGTGTGCCACAAATGTCTTGGAAAGAAAGAACTATTACTATGCTCCAAGATACTTAAAAACATTTTCAGTTTTTTGCAAGGTCACAGAGGCATGTGAGAAGAATATTGATAACAGCAATCTTCTTAAGATGTAACAAGCATGATTTTCAGGGTTAATATTATAGTAGTCATTTCAGTTTTTGGTGCATTAACTCTTGGAAATGGTATTTATTACAGGCCCTTTCCTCACAACATTATAGGACATAGTTAGGATTGCCCCTATGTTCAATACATTGCTTAAATTACTTGTAGGTAAGTGCAATAAATAGTACCTCCCCCCAGTATCTTAACCATTACTTTAGATTTATAAAGTA
The DNA here is from genome assembly GCF_021234165.1 of Pteronotus mesoamericanus. Classification (NCBI taxonomy): domain Eukaryota; kingdom Metazoa; phylum Chordata; class Mammalia; order Chiroptera; family Mormoopidae; genus Pteronotus; species Pteronotus mesoamericanus. Next base: position 3,670,052 of record NW_026555150.1, read on the forward strand.
TTTCTCCTAACTCACAGCCTCTGGACAGCTGGTTATTGTAGCAATAAAAATGGAAATAGAAGAAATATAGTTAGAGAAGACTAGCTTTAGAAAGATAGTGTTTCACTTCGATCCATATTATTTTAAGCATATCTGGTACTAGGTTTACACATTTATCTTTTATGGGTGTGGCTCAATTCTAAAATCCATTGTGACCCAAGTACCAAGTATGCCTTGCCTTAAAGCATTTAAATGAGGGTATGTTACTATTATTTAGGTATAGATAGGCGCATATTAACATACAGGAAGCATCACATATGTATATTTAAATTAGCCTGCTTCTATATGTGTAAGAATATCCAGACTATACAAAACATTCCTCCTACTCCAAAGTAAGGCACAGTTCTTAGAACTATAGATTTATTATCATGGAGATTGAAGAGACTTTAGAGATTTCATTCTTTCCTACATATGCATTGTTTATAGATGAGAAGATTGAAAGGTTGTCACTTGTCCAAGATCACATAGTTTGTTAGTACTAGAACCAGTTCTGACTATTCCTCACCACCTCTTTACTTCATAAAGGATTTTAGTCAATTAGCATACTTCTTGACTGTGTTTCATATGATTTACTTTGTAAAAATGTTTTCTATATCCTTTCAGAAATAAATGTTTTAGATAGTTACACCTAGATTTATAAATATTTTTGAGCGAGGTAGTAGAAGACAGAGAAACTTTAGTATTGCTAAAATTCGCTGATAAAATTCATCCAGTGCCTAGTGTTAAAACACAGTTTTACCTGAGCACAGTGGTCTTTTAACCCGAAAATGAAACCAGCCATTTATAGCAGAACACCATAGTTCCTATGGTTTTGTTTTTATTTGGTTAAAAATTAACAAAATAAAGAAATGTTTAGACATTTGTGTTTCTGATATTGTTTTTGTAGTTGGTTATATAATTTTATGTTTGGCAATATGCTATGGTGGATTTGGAAAATCATCTTTAATTACATTTAATGCTAATATGGAGTCGTGTAATGAGTTAACCAAAACTTTCTTTTAGAAAATATGGCAAAAATTAGAAACTCTATCTACATTTCCAAGGGAGGTTTTAAATAATTGCTTATCTTTCTGTCACAGGGAGTCAGAAACACATTTTTCTTCTGACACAGATTTTGAAGACATTGAAGGAAAAAACCAAAAGCAAGGCAAAGGAAAAGTATGTACAGAATATATGACTTTTATTTTGACTTGTAAGGTCATTCATATACATATATGCACATACATAATTATGTATGTAATATATAGTTATTTTAGTTATATCTCAGATGTTGTCTTTTAAAAATGCCCCTTTTCTTGATTGGTATGGTAAGCCTTCTAACAAAATGTGGTATTCTGTTGGCATTATTTTTATTTATACCTGAGTAGTCAAATATAAAGCAGAGCAGTAAATAAAATTTCTTATTCTATAGCACCCTAAAAATGTAACCTACAACCAGTTTATATCTAATGGCTTACTATGGACAATAGTTTTCCTCTTTATAAATAATGTCAGGTGAAGTTCTGAGTCAATAGAATGCAAGCTTAGAATATGAGTGGATACCTTGATGACTCTGGGTAATTTGGCTAATGGTTAAATCATTTTGCTGTTGTAAGTACATTTGACTGTGTATGTGTATAAATACATTGGGGCAAAATATGGTATGTTTTTGTTCAGCATTTTCTTAACCAATATGAATTTTGGGTTTGAATTTTCTCATGACACATTTACTTTTTAAAAGTTTAATAAAGAAATGTACAATGAACAAAGCAAAATTTTTTCATAAACCTATCACCCAGAGATAATGTATTCTTTAAACATTTTGGCAAACATACTTTTGTACGTAGAGCTGTGCATAAACACATACATAGAATTTTACTTAAATGGAGCAGTACTATGCAAACTTGCTTTTAAAACTCAATGGTATGGTGTCAGCTTTCCTATAATGAATTTTTTCTGTCTAATTTTTAATGGTATGATAGGATCCCATTTTGTGTGTGGAACATAATTTATTTCACTAGCTCATGGACTACTATTTTGAGTGCACACAATCCATGTTTCATAATTTCATATGCATAATCCCTTGAAAAGTAGTTTTGAGAGAGAACAAGTATGAATGAATAAAAATAATAACTCATGACTCTCCAGAGACAGCCATAATTCTAGTGGATAGTGTACTTATTCATTAGGAAACCATTTTTCCTGTTTTGTAACCATCTTGCAGAACTGAAACTCTTTTTAACTTTGAGTCTTGTCCCAATTTGTAAATTAAATCGCAGTGACATCTGCATAGAGGATTCCCCAAAGTTTTTGTGCTACAGTTTGGTTAACTTTGTATAGCCGCTGCTGTGAGTGAGGTGTTAGGGGTAAGATCTGGGATTATAATAATAATAACTGCCGTATTTGACACTATACTATGTATATACCATGAAATGTGGTAATGGATTTGCATGTTATTAACTTAATATTTGAACAGCCTTGTGGATTAGAAAACTTTCTGGTTTTATAGATAGGAAACTGAGGTCCAGAGACCTCAGTGGTTAAGGAATTTGAGCCCACATCTGTTGAAAGATGGTGCTTTTAATCCACTATCACAGCAATTTTCAACTGGTATGCCACAAGAATTTTTAAAACATGCAATATCTGACTGTTTAGTCAGGGTCCCTGACCTCTTTTCCCTTAGATTGTCAAATAAAAAAATGACAACGGCTACAACATTAGCTGTCTGGTGTGAATGCCCTGTCTTGAACCATAAATAAATGGGTCATATAATAGTTGCATCATGTCGCATAATAAGGCTGTGTCTGATTGGTTAAATTTTGGTACCAGAAATCCTTATATACAAGTATAGACACCTGATTTTTTTAAAGTCACTTTGGAGCAAAAAGGGTAGGTAATTACTATTACTTTTTTTAAATCATTCAAAATTATACCTATTTTTGTCAGATTGGAAAAAATATAGTAGAGGTTTTGGTGTGCCACAGGATTTTAGTAATTATTTTATGGGTGCCATGAGATGAAAAAGATTGAAACATCACTGCACTACAGTGTACTGCCTCATAGTTGTTTTTTTTTAAGGTTTTTTTTAAGATTTTTTTTTCCTTCTACATGATTGAACCCCGGTTGTCATGTTTTCTTCTTGTACTTCCCTGTATTATAACTCTTTGCACATTGCTTTTTTTAGCACATCATATCCACTGAGCCATTTCAATTGTACTAATTAGTTTTTCATACCAACAGGGAATATTGAGGCATATGATAGATAAATTGCAAATATATAGCTCCATTTTTTCATTAAATCATTTTTATTGTTATTCTATTATAATTGTCCCAGTTCTTCCCCCTTTGCCCTCTTCTGCCCATCCTCCCCTCTCCCCTGGCACAGTCAGTTCCCACACTTAGGTACATGTCTGTGGGTCATTCATACATGGTCTGTGTCTAGTCCAGGGGTGACCGACCAATCCTTTGGTGTCTCTGGGCCACACTGGAGCAAGAATTGTATTGGGCCACACATTAAATATATTGTGACGTGTAATCACACAAATCTCAGGATGTTTTAAGTAAATTTATGGTTTTGTGTTGGGCCACATTCATAGCCATCCAGAGTGACATGTGGCCCATGGGCCACAGGTTGGACCACCCTGGTATACCCTTCCCCCTTCTTTCTACCGTTATCAACCACCTCCCCTCCCCGACCCCCGGTCACTGTTAGTCTCTTCTATGTTTCCATGCCTGTGGTTCTATTTTGTTCATTAGGTTCGTCTTACAGAGGAGATCATATGGTGTTTGTCTTTCGCTAACTGGCTTACTTCACTTAGCATAATACTCTCCAACTCCATCCATGCTGTCAAAAAAAAGTAGTTCTTTCTTTCTGCTGCATAGTATTCCACTGTGTAAATGCACCACAGTTCTTTGATCCACTCATTTATTGATGGGCACTTAGGTTGTTTCTAGCACTTGGCTATTATAAATAGTACTCCTATGAACATAGGTGTGTGTAAGTTCTTTTGAATTGATGTTTCAGGATTCTTAGGGTGTATTCCCAGCAGTGGAATCACTGAGTCAAAGGGTAGTTCCATTTTCAGTTTTTCGGGAAAATTCCAAACTGTTTTGCACAGAGGCTGCACCAGTCTGCATTCCCACCAACAGTGCACTGGGGTTCCCTTTCCTCCACATCCTCACCAGCACTTGTTTGTTGATATATTAATGAGAGCTATGCTGACAGGTGTGAGGTGATAGCAGTAGCTCAGTGTGGTTTTAATTTGCATCTCTCTGATGGCTAGTGATGTTGAGCATCTTTTCATATGTCTGTAGGTCATCTGTATGTCCTCCTTGGCAATCCTTTGCCTGTTTTTTAATTGGATTGTTTTGTTTCCTGGTGTTAAGTCGTATGAGTTCTTTATATATTTTGGAGATCAAACCCTTGTCTGATGCATCGTTGGCAAATATGTTCTCCCATACAGTTGGTTCCCTTTTCATTTTCATGATGGTTTCTTTAGTCATGCAGAAGCTTTTTAGTTTGATGTAGTGCCATTCGTTTATTTTTTTCCTTTATTTCCCTTGCCCTAGGAGATACATCGGCAAAAATATAGCTCCATGTTAATTAACATTAACATTTCACACTTTTCTGGTGTACTCTTTGTAGTCTATCTGTTCTTTCACCTTTATCGCTGAAATTCCTTTTACTGGTGACAAAAGCCTTGGCTCAGTGGATTGGGTGAGGGATTGGGCGTCGGCCCTGCAAACTGAATGGTCTAAGGTTCGGTTCCTGGTCAGGGCACATGCCTGGGTTGCAGGCTGGTCCCCTGTTGGGAGCGTGCGAGAGGCAGCTGATTGATGTTCTTTTCACACATCAGTGTTTCTCTCCCTCTCCTCCTTCCCTTCCCCTCTGTTTATAAATAAATAGATAAATAAATAAATAAAATATTTTTAAAAAGAATGACTTAGGTTCACAAAGACTGAATATCATTAACAAAATAATGTAAATTAACCAGTAATCTATTTTAGTTGTTAGGAAGGAATTTGAAGTAATTAAGAGTAGGGTGGTTTTCGAGGAGGAAGGACCCTTTGTGGAACAAAGTATAGAAGCACACAGGCTGTCCGTGGAAATAAATTTGTAAACCTGGCTGTAGATCAGGGATGTGCAAACTATGGCCTGTTTTTGTACTGGCCACAAGCTAAGAATTGTTTTTACATTTTCAAAGGTTTTTAAAAATAAATGAAGAATATGACAGACCAGTTATGTGGTCTGCAGAGCCTAATTTTCTATCTCTACAGAAAGTTTGCCAACCCTTGCTCTGGGTCATAGAAATGTGTTGGTCTAAAAGAGACCTTAGAAAATCATGTGTTCTAATCTGTAAAGATTTTAGTACAACTCTTGCACTTTAGAAATGAGAACTCTGAGTTTAGGGAATGACTTATTTTTCTGTAACAAGGTATAAAAGCTGTGGGAGGTATTTTATAACGCAGACATATAGGCAACCTTTTCGCTGATTTATGAAGCTCCCCACCCCCAATATTGGCAACTTTCTTATAAAGGGTCTTCATTTCCATAGTGTTCACATAAATTGAATTTTCATGATAAATAAGTATTGGAGGGAGGGCCCAGACAAGAATGAGGTCGATATACCTATTTATGCTATTGAGAATTCCTTTGTCAGTGCACTGCAATGATTTATAAGGATTAACAATATGTATCAAGCGTATCAAGCTAAAATGTTAAACTAAGTATGAGTTACTTACTTGATAAAGCAGCAATCCTATGAAGGAGGCACAGTTTTATTCTCTCTTTACAAATTAGAAATCTCTCTTAAGCACAGTGTGGTTAAATAACTTGCCTTAGATCACTCAGCTATAATAGGAACAGAAGTTGGGCCCCCTGAAGTCTGTCAGTCTGCAGAGGCTGTGCTACTAACCACAATGTCATGTGATATACATGGTAGTATAAATGAAAAAATTGATACTACAAAGAGGCTATCACAACCATACCATTTTACCGTATTTTGCCATGTATAATGAGCACTTTTTTGGTCCAAATTTTTGAGGGAAAGATAAGGATGTGCGTTAAACGTGGGTAGACGGATTACCTGCCATGGGTATAATAATCCCATGTATAATGTGCACAAAAACCGTGGGTGGGCACTATACATGGGAGCGCATTATACATGGCAAAATACGGTGTATGGCACTCCCCTTTGGGTTTAGGCATGATTATGTAACCAATTATTTGCTTCTGTAGTTTTAATTTGAACTCTCTAAAATAATGATATAACTTAACCAACTTGTGTTTTCATGCAGACTTGTAAGAAAGGCAAAAAGGGCCCAGGAGAAAAGGGCAAAGGTGGAAATGGAGGAGGAAAACCTCCTGCTGGTCCAAACCGAATGAATGGTCATCACCAACAGAATGGAGTGGAAAACATGATGTTGTTCGAAGTTGTTAAAATGGGCAAGAGTGCTATGCAGGTAATGTTTATCATGTTCTTCCCAGTTTATTTGTACATTTTAAACTTTAGTTATATAAAATATATTCCCAGTTTTTCTTAATTGTTTTTAAAATTTTTCTAACACTGCTTGTTAGAAAAAAAGCAGCCAGACTAATCAGAAAACTAGGGATGTGTCTATTCCGACCTAAGACCTTTAAGCTGTGTCTTGAATCATTTTCTGCCGCGTTATTTTCTTTTAATGACATATAATAAAAAATTATTTGGTCAAAAATAACGCTGATGTGAACTGTGGTTATGAGGTTTCAATTTCCTCTGAATTTATGTAGATGCCATTAAAATATGAAGTCCTTTGCCCATATAGAATTCTTGGTTGAGTGACCTAATATAATCACTGTCCACTTTAGTGAATTGAATTATTTTGATTACTGTCGTCCATTACAAATTTTATTACTCTTGTTGTTTCTTAGCAGAAGAATAAAAAGTTATATATCCATGTCAAATCATCCTAATTTTCTTTCTTTTGCATAATCTCATGACAACAGCATTTAGGTTTTATAATGGAGGCCAAACCCATATGGTTTTAAAATATTGAGTAAACAGTGGACTCAAAGACTATATATATATGCTTAATAAAGTTGTTATTTAATTTACAAAACCTATAAGGAATAGTTTTTTCCCCTTCATTTAATTAAATTTAATCAATAAAAGGCATGCATGTATGGGTTAGGGAGAACTAGCCACTTGAGTTTTTTGTTAATGAATAACTGGAATGCAAATCTTATTTATAAATATGGGTTTATCTAAATACATGTGGTTTTGTAAATAAATTTTAAAATCATCAATTTTATTAATAAAGATCATTTTTTACATGTAAAACAAAAAAGAATTGTTAATGTTTGAGCTATCACCAGTTGTGCAGAACATATTTTCTTAAATTTGAATTCACCTTCATTTATTCATACATGGTTTGCTTTCATATATTTGTGATTAGGGTGTGGATTTATTTCTTGTTTAATGTTTTAAATGATTATGTTGTGCATGTTTCATCTTTTTAAAAAGTAATGTTTATATTACTATGCTATAGTTTATTTAGTTGTTCCTTAATTTAAAAATTATTCCCCCCTCTTTCATTCCCATTTTGGGTTAATTTTATCAGAGGGATAAATTGTCTTATATCATTTAATTATATAAATTACTTTTCTTTTTATTTTTATATTTTACTTTTCTCTATAATACTTGTTCTACATAATTAAATGCACTAATCTTTTTCCTGATATCTTTCATTTTTGTTAATATAAGAAATCTCAACTTATGTCCATGCTAATTAGGCTATTCTATTCTTGTCCAGTCTGTAGGGTTTTGTTTAGCTTTTTGGCTCGTCAAAAAATTTTAGTATAAAATATGAGGGTTTAGCTTTATATTTAATTTTTTGTTAATGATATCTCAGTATTTAAAGAATGAACATTTTTCCTATTTTTATGTTGCTTAGGTTTGTCATATATTAAGATTATACCTTTAAACCATTTGTTTTTCTGTTTCTAAATGTTATATCCCCATTAAAAGCTGAATGCTTGCCTATAGCATCTCTGTATTGATTCCGCTAAATCCTCGGACTACCTCCGGTTTATTTTGTGTACTTCTACTTGCATTATCTAACACCAAATTTGATCAAGGAAGTCTTTTGTTTACAAACTTTTAAGAGTTTTCCTTATCTAAACATTTCAGCTCAGAGTGTTTGGGGGATACTTGCTATTCTCCAGGCATAGTATGTATTCTGCCCCCTGAGCTTTTTCTCTCTGTCTGCAATAGCCTTTTTTTTTTTTTTTGTCCTTTTATATCACAAAGGATTGATTAGATCAAATGTCACTCTTCTTTTGAGAAGCATTCTTGGGCTGTTTCCTTCTCACATTGAATGTGTTTCTTACTCCTCTCTTTCCATTACAGCACTTAGTATAGTGTGTTACAGTTACGCATATGTTTGAATTTGCTTCCAGATTAATTTCTTGATCAGGTACCATGTATTACTCATTTTTTGTATCCCCAGGATATATCTATTTCAGTAATTATAAGTGAGAGGGAATAAGTACAAGACTGGCTGTTGGTTTTAAAATAGTGCTTATATTTTAAGAAAAACCATGCATATGTCCCTAGTTCTGTTGAATTTTATTTATAGATATTGAATTTTATTGAATAAGTTTTTAGCATACTATTTGATGATTAAAAATTTAAAATACATTTCAGTAGGATAGCTTTTATTTTGGTTATAGCAGGCTTGTATTCCTAGTATAAACCTTATTTGATCTTCATGTGTAACTTTTTTGTGTGATATAGTGACCTTTTTGTAAGATTTCAGTTAATATATCTGTATCTTTATCGATGAGAGTAGCCCTTGTTCCATTTTTTATTGATGCATAACAAACTACCCCAAACTTAGCGATATAAAAGAATAACCATTTTATTATGTTTAATGATTCCGTGGGCCTAGAATACAGACAGAACCAAATAGAGAAGGCTATCTGATCCCATCCTTGACGGCTGAGGCTTTAGCTGAGACAGCTTGACTGCCTGGAGGGGACATAAACAGTTACAGACTGTAAGCATCTGGAGGCTTCTTTATTCATGTTTGGTGCTTCATCTGCAGTGGTGTGAAGGCTAGGCTCAGCAGGAACTCTATCTGGAAGATCTACGACTGGTCCTTCCATGTGTCTTCTGGGTTTGGAGAGCGTATCCTGTGCAGTAAGGAGTATCTAGTTCTCTGGTGCTCCAATAACCCAATGCAGCTGAATGGCCTTCTGTGACCTAATCTTGAAAGCATCATTTCTACTACACTGTTTTAGGGAAGGGATATAGACCCCACTTCTTGGGAAAGAATGTCAGACAATTGGGAGCCATGTTTTAGAACTGTCATAGTCACATAATGCATTCTCTTTATTTCCCCTATCATATCTGGAATGATCTTAAACACACTTCTGTAAATTCAGTTAGTTAGCATACACAAGCTGTTGTAAAATATAGAAAAGGACTGAAATCTAGAAATTAAGCCTAGTATCTGCAGTCAGTCTCTCTGAGTCAGGTATGTCTTAGATAATATATTTTTTTCTATATTGCATAATCATTTGTTTTTGTACATCAAATTGTACATATTTTATTCATTCATTTTGTATACACTTTTCATATATATTGGTATATAACCTTTTAAAAATATTTTTTAAAGATTTTTTTTCAGAGAGAGGGGAAGAAAGGGAGAGAGGCACCAATGTGTTGCTCCTCGCATGCCCCCAACTGGGGGGACCTGGCCCACAACCTAGGCATGTGCCCTGACTGGGAATTGAATCAGCAACCTTTCTGTTTGCAGGCCAGTCCTCAGTCCATTGAGCCACACCAGCCATGGCTGGTATATACTTTAAACATTTCCCCCATCTGACCTTTTGTTCTTTATATTAGCTTTATCATTCTATTTTTTAAAATTTGGTTTATTAAAAGTTTTTTTTATCTGTTTTGTGGTCTCCTTTTCTGTTCCCAAAGGAATAAAGTACTATTATTTTTTTAGTTCTGTCCTAATGTTAAAAAATTACTATATTGAGATATATTTCATATACCATAAAATTCACTCTTTTAAAGTGTAAATTCAGTAGTTTTTAGCATATTCAGAGTTGTTCTGCTTTCACCACAATCTAATTTTAGAATATTTTTCAATACTCCAGAAAGAAACCTTGCCCCCATGAGCAGTCACTTTCTCCTCATCTTCCACAGGTTTAAGCAACCACTAATCTACTTTCTATAAATTTGACTATTCTGGGCAGTTCATATAAATGGGATCATACAATATGTGGTTCTTTTTGATGGTTTCTTTGATTTAGCATAATGTTTTCAGGGCTCATCCATGTTGTGGCATGTATTATAAATTTGTTCTTTTTAATTGCCAAATAATACGCCATTGTATGAATATGTCTAGCATATGTTGTTTATCCATTCGTTCCTTGATGCATATTTGGTTTGTTTCCACTTTTTGGCTATTAAGACTGAGTAATGCTGTTAAGAGTATTCTTGTACAAGTTTTTGTTTGGATATATATTTTCATTTTTCTTGGGTAATGTATATACTAGGATTTGAGTTGCGGGGTCAATATGGTAACTCAATTTTTTGAGGAGCTGCCAAACTATTTTCCCAAAGTGGCAGCAGCATTTTATGTTTTCATCAGCTGTGTTTTAGCATTCCACTTCTTCACATCCTTGTCAACATTTGTTAGTATCTTTGATTATTGCTGTCATAGTGGGTGTGAAGCAGTATCTTATTATGGTTTGGATATTCATTTCCTTCATGGCCAGTTACATTGAGCATCTTTCATGTGCTAATACTCCTTTGTATTTCTTCAATATAGAGTTGTCTGTTCAGATCCCTTGCTTATGTTTTTAATTGACTTATTTGCGTTTTTAAAATGATTGAATTGTAAAAGCTCTTTATATATTCTGGGTACAAATAATGTATCTGATATATGATTTGCAAATATTTTCTTTTTTGAATATTTAATTTTATTTTTTATTGAATTTATTGGGGTGACATTGGTTTGGAAAAATTACAGGTTTCATATATGCAATTCTATAATACATAACCTGTATATTGTATTGTGTGTTCACCACCCCAAGTCAAGTCTCCTTCTATCACCATTTATCCCCCCTTAACTCTCTTCTGCCTACCCCCCACCCGCCTTGATTTGCAAATACAGTATTTTCTCCCATTTTGTAGATTGTCTTTTCACTTCCTTGATATGGAGTCCTTTGAAGTACAAAAAAAAGTTAATTATGAATAAATCAGATTCACTTTTCTTTTGTTTCTTGTGCTTTTGGTGTAATATCTAAGAAGGCTTCCCTGAATGCACAGTTATGAAGATGTACTTCTGTGTTTTAGGGTTTTAGCTCTTACAGATTATGTCTTTGATCGTTTTGAGTTGTGTTGTATATGGTGTGAAACAGGGTCCAGCTTCATTCTTCTGCATACGTATATCCAGTTATCCCAGCACCATTGTTAGAAAGTCTGGGCTTTCTCCATTGATTCGTCTTGGCATCTTTGTCAAAAATTAAATGACCATCAGCGTAAGGGTTTATTTCTGGACTCTCAGTTTCATTGCATTGTGGATCTACATGTTTATCCTTTCACAAGTATTATATTGTCTTGATTACTGTAGCTTTGTAGTAAATTTTCAAGCCATGAAGTATGAGTCTTCTAATTTTGTTCTTCTTTTTCAAAATTGTTTTGGTTGTTCTGGATTCCTTGCATTACCATGAGAATTTTAGGATCAGCTTTCCATTTGCTACTAAGAAACCAGCTGGGATTTTGATAGCGATTGCGTTGAGTCTTTAGATCAATTTGGAGAGTATTCTCATCTAACAATATTAAGTGTCTGGATCCGTGAACTGTCTGTCCTTTAGCCTGTTGCTTATTTAGTCTTCAATTTGCCTTTCTATTAATGTAATGTGACTATCACAGCTCACTGTTGAAAAAAATTGTTATTTTGTTCATTTCTTCATTGACCCAGGCATTCACTTCTTTAAAAATTTTTAAAATTTTTCTTCTGTTGCAGTGTTAATATTTAAATATTTAATATAGTATTTTAGTAAAAAGAAATATGAGTGTGACTTAATAGTTTCCAGTATATCTTTAATAATGTAGTAAAAATGAAATAAAAATAATTATGCTTTATCAGCTGATAATTTTACTGAATTTGATTCTATTTTATGATTAAAATTAAAATTTAAATTTTTGTATACAAGTATGTATATATTAATTTGAAGTAATGTGGTACCATTTAATACTAATTTTAATGACTTCAATCAAATTTAATTCTTAGAATGTTAGAAAAAGCTAATGAGTTTTTCCCCCCCCTCCACTACAGTCGGTGGTAGATGATTGGATAGAGTCGTACAAGCATGACCGAGATATAGCACTTCTTGACCTCATCAACTTTTTTATTCAGTGTTCAGGCTGTAAAGGTAAGATATTTTTATTTTGGGAGCAGAATGTTTTCAGATGGTCTGTTTTTTGTTTCACCCAATAATATATTAGCCCTTTACATGGAAACTAATACCAAGATATTGAATTGTTTGCATTATAACCATACAAAATGAATAAGGAAAAAAGAGCAAAGAGCAAAGTGAGAAATTCTGTTGAGACAGTTGTGTTCATATATAAAGTTAACTAAAAATTTGGCAATATATAGTTGTTATGTTACTTTTATTAGCTATATTTGCCACTTTCTGCATCTGGGTTTAGGAACAGAGAAATGGATTAAGAAGGGAGGAGGAAGATAATGAAGAGATACAGGTTCAAACAGCAGGGAATTGTAAAGTGTAGGGAATTAAAAAGTACCGTGAATGTAAGTAAATAAGTAAGTACTTAAGTAAGTTAAATAAGGTTTTGATGAAATTTAGTGTTTCTTCTCAACGGTAGAGAAACTGGTTGGGGAGTGGGGTCTTGTTTAAAATGTTTTTACTTTATGTAAAAATATTTTGAAATAGGAGTGGGGAAAATATAAAATACAGAAATATTTTTGTCCCTGCGACAAAAGTATTTAGTGCAGACATTTGGCAGGGGGGATACAATTATATAGGGTGAGAAGTTAGGCACCCTGGTCTGAATCATTAAATGAGTTGGTCAAGTTCATGGGCAGGTTCTGATCTATCCCATTATTCCCTAATACTTGGTTCGTACTTGAAATTATAGAAGATGCCCAGGCAAATAAATGTTACATAGTTTCTTAAGGGGCATTTCATTGTTTTTTAAAGAAAATGGCACCACAAACCATGGGCATTAGAATTCAGGAGGAGGGAAGGTCGCTTAAAAATAAATATAAAATGTTAAGATGCTGAAGGATGACTGACTTACAAGGTCTGTCCAGAAGATATCCAGCCATGTACTATGAAAAATGGAGACATTTATTGAAGAAGGTACAAGATATAAGAAACATTGTACATAAGACAATGAAGCCTCGGCCCCCTTCAAATTAGGCACCTTGGGACCTCACACAGTTCTCCCAGTCGCCATCAGCTGCCCCATTGTATTTTCCTGAATCTCACTGACGGTCTGAAATCTCTTCCCTTTCAAAGGTGATTTTTAAAAAGATTATATTTAATTATTTTTAGAGAGGGGAAGGGAGGAAGAGAGGGACAGAAACATCAATGTGTGGTTGCCTCTCGCGCACCCCCCTCTCTGGGGACCTGGCCTGCAACCCAGTCTTGTGCCCTAGACTGGGAATTGAACTGGCGACCCTTTGGTTCACAGGCTGGCACTCAATCTTCTGAGCCACACCAGCCAGAGCTCAGAGGTGATTTGGGTTCTGGGAAAAGCCAGAAGTTGCAGGGTGCCAAATCTGTGCTGTAGCAGGGCTGAGATACCTGGGTGATTTGATGTTTTGCCAAAAAACTGCACAAGACTTCATGCATGAGTGGGCATGGGCACATTGTTGTGATGAAGCTGCCAATCAGCAGTTGCCCATAGCTGCAGCCTTCTGAATCATCTGAATAGTTTCCGTGGAGGAATGTTCAAGCTTAAGGCAAAATTTGATGCAGATTCATTGCTCTACTCGCTCAGTCATTTTGAATGTGATGGCCACGCACTACACATGCTCTCACTCAGTGGCATCTACCACCCCCACTGACTAGTACAGTAAAGTCATCGTCGTTCACACAGGCACATTCCAGTCCATTCTCCTTGGCTGCCAGGTTACATCAGTGTCGCGCCAACTGTTTTCGTTACATTTAACAATGGCTGGACTTTCCCCGGACAGACCTTGTATATCTGAAGAAAAGAATACCAACAAACAATTTAACGTATTTTGCCGTGTATAATGTGTGCCCGTTTTTGCCCAAATTTTTTGAGGGAAAATAAGAATGCACATTATATGTGGGTAGTACATGAAATACCTTTTTTCTATTCTTGTGTTTTGTAATTATTTGTTACATAAACTTTCTTATACCATAATACGTTAAAAAATAAATGCTAAAATTCCTTTATAATACAAAAAGCCAACTATCTAAATATATATATAAATAAATAATTGAATTTTTAAAATTAAAGCAAAAGATTTTTTTTCCTGAAAGTTTGGGCCAAAAACCTGGGTGCACAATATACACAGGATCGTATTATGCACGGCAAAATACTGTACTTAGGTCTACTCCTTTAATTCCATGATACTCCTTAAAAATACTGTCATTGGAATTAAAAAAACAAGTAACATTGTAAAACTGATGAATTTTATTTGAGGTTGATCACAACATTCAGTGTAGCATGCATATTAAATGTTATGTTTATGAGACCTGATAAATTAACTTCTTGAAATCTTCATCATGCCATTGTTGTGGTTAGTTTTAAGACATTCTAATTTTTTTTAAGAGTAGTTTTTTTTTAAAGATATTATTTGTTTTTAGAGAGGTAAAGGGAGGGAGAAAGAGAGGGAGAGAAACATCAATGTGTGGTTGCATTTCACACACCCCCTGCTGGGGACCTCGCCTGCAATCTAGGCATGTGCCCTACAATGGGAATCACACCCATGACCCTTTGGTTCACGGGCTGGTGCTCAGTCCACTGAGCCACGCCAGCTACGGCAGTTTTAAGACATTTTAAAAATGGTCTTAACTTTAGAGTACAGGAGGTTGCCCAGTTGACTTGACTTTTTAATTAAAGGTAGCTGCAAATCAATGTTAGACAATTCCACTGACTGCTCAGAGAAAGGGTTGTTGTAATGACAATATGATGAACCAGATTAATTTTTTAAAAATGAGATAGATTTTTTTTTTCTGTTTAGTGTATCTTTCTGCAGTAGAAGTATATAGGTACCTGTTTGTTGCGTTATGTAATCAAGGATCATGTCCTTTTTATATATTCTTTGAAAATGGAAGGCTGATTGGAGGACAACAGAACAGGTGCCAGAAATAATTTGATGAGTTGAAATTCTAAATTTTTATCCTCAGTCTTCCACGTTACACCATAGTTTGGTCTTGGTTTCCTTAGTTTCCTAATTAGGCTTCTGAATTTTAGTTTTAAAAGCAAGGCCATAGTCGAAGCATTTTCCTTTGTCAGATTCAATCCTTTCCTGGCATCAGTGTGGTTATAAACAAAGAGCTTGCCAACTCATTTAGATATACCTAGTCACAAACCAGGTTGTCAAGATTTGTGGAAATTTAAAGTGTTGAAAACTTAAATTATAGGGAAAATTTAAAATACTACCATAGTATTTTTTTAGAATCAAGAAATCTGCACTAAAGGAAATTTACAGTATGATCAAAGTTATTAAGTACTTTCAAAACACATTCAAAATTATTTTTGATAGACTTCTTTTATAAATGAATTAGAAACTTCTTTAAGTATATACAGTATACTTTAATCTTTTCCTGTGCCCTCAGGATTGTCATTAGAGCAGCAGTTATTTTACTTTAGTTGTGCCTTCTGTGGCTGTTGAGGTTTGGAGGGAATTTGGCCCTACAGTGAATTTGCTCTAGACGGTTCTGGTTGATGATTCTGTGGTCAGTGTTGTTTCCTCCCTCCCTCCCTTCCTCCCTTCCTTGTCAGCTGTCACTTTTCAGTTTACCAGTTTTTAGCAGTCTCACTTCATGTTCTCCCACTTTTATGGCAGTGGGCTCTGGCATGATGTCCTGGTTCACACCTGCCTCTGGAGTTAAATAAATGCTTGGGGTTTGTGATAGCTACTTCCTTTTCTGCTTAATTTTGGATTTTTGGCTATTATATGGCCTGTGAGACGAGAGGAGGAGTTTTAGAAATGGACATTTGTCAAAATGTATGCAGTATATTTGCTTTGAGATTTATTTATATGTAAATGTTTATTTCATAGAAATCGTTTCAGGGATTGAGTAGCTTGTGCTTTTCTAGCACTGACAAGTTTACAGCACCTAGGTGTAAGTTATGGAAAGGATCTGAAGATACATCCATGCCTCTAGATAAAAAAAATTTTAAAAAAACACTTCAAAAGATTTTTGAGGATGTGCTTCTTTAGCCAAGGAAATGGTGGTTTCTTCCAAATGTGTTAATATATTTAAACAATCATTTGGGTTTTTTGATGTTGTGTTAAGTACGGGCTCTTTCACAGCACCACTAAAGATTGATTTCATCTGCAGGGGAGCATCATGATATAAATGAATAATGTCAGACGAATTAACTTCTTTTTGCCTTAGCCTTACTTTCCTCATCCGTAAGGCCAGGACTACATAGTAACTGCCTCAGAGGCATGTTACTAGAGCTAATCATACATGAAGTGGCTGGCGCATAGTAAACTCAATGGATGTTAGTTACTGGTCTACCCCTGCTGGCTTCGTTATGCTACTGGAAAGTCTTAAATTGCATGTCCGTAGAGAAAGAACTCAAGTATGAATTGTTCTTTTCAGGTTTGGGGTTGGAAAGACAGTATGATGTTTTATTGTTCTTTTTACATTTATACATACATAGAAGTACATGCATATACAAAACATAGCTTGGCCAATTGAAATAAAAATTAATTATATCTAATTTTTATAACAAATTTAATCTTCCTATGCTAAGACATTCTTCTTTTAGATGTTACTATATTTATGGTATTTCTAGTGATAAAATCGGCAAGAATAATAATTCATCAATACAAATATGGTTTTGAAAATCCATTTCAATGAAAAATTTTCAGTTTTTTAAAAAATCCAGCACCCTACCAGTGGAAATTCATATAAATCTTTTTTCCTGCAGTGTTTCCTACATGTAATTTTCCCCTAGAAATTCCTTTCTGATATTTGATCTCTATCTGGAGAACCTTTACCACTTCTTGTAATGTGCCTTTCTCCTCTTTTCTGCAATCATTCTTTAAAATTCTGAACATCCTTATCAGATTTCTACTCTGAAACACCTGACTTGTGCTAACTTTACTTTTTTTTTTTTTTTTTTTTTTTTTTGGTGGGGGATCTGAGCTGTCGCCTTTCTTGGCATTGACATTTATTAGGGCATTTGTTATGTACTACCTTGGTATTTTATTTTTCTTCCTTTTTTGAGGGTTATTCTTTAAATTTCCAGCTAGATTACGGGCTTCTGGACGGGCAAGAACTACAACTTACATTTATTTGAAGCTCTTTTAGAGAATGATGGGATGTAGTCACCTTACGTGAAGTAGTGCTTAATGAAGAAACCTGGCTAAAGTTAACTCTACCTACTACTCTTTCCCTTACTATCTTTAGGTTCATCCTCAAGGTTTTAAATATTGCTCTGGATGCTGCCTCATTCTTGATGACATATGTTTTCAATTAAAGGAACTAAGCCAGTATACATACTATAGGCATGAGTAAAGTAAGTCAGGCAGAAATGGCCAAGGCAGACTGTGCTAGGAAGAAAGATATCTGTCAAAAGTATTGGGTTGTTTTCTTGTGCACATTGGGATTGGGATTTGTGCTTCATTTACAGGGTTGAGTATTACAGTAAAGGTTACTTGATGAAGAATTAAGTCTTATTATATGACTGTAGACAGTATTAGAGACCAGCTTAGAAGTTTTTTGTTTGTTTGTTTTTTTCCATTTTTTCCATGTGTTAACTTTTCATACTTGCACATTTCAGGAGTTGTCACAGCAGAAATGTTTAGACATATGCAGAACTCTGAAATAATTCGAAAAATGACTGAAGAGTTTGATGAGGTAACTAACATTACTCTAAATGTTTTGATAATTTTATGCATGCTGATCTTGATTCACTCTTGAAAGTAGTCTTAAATTCTGAGTATTAGTATTACGGATAAGAGCTCTAGCATCAGATTCAATCAGATGATGGCTGTGTGGCCTTGGGCAGGTTGTTGTCTTAGGATCAGTTTCATCATCTGTAAAATGGGGCTAATAATACTTATCTCATAAGACTATTATGAAGATTAAAATCATTAATGTTTGAAAAATTCCTTAGCATTTCATAATGCCTGGCACACAGTAAGAACTTAATAAATGGTGGCTGCTATTATTGTCAAAAATTAAAATATCAAGGAAGAATAAAGTTTAGAGACTAAGAACATATCTTGGAATGTTGTAAAAGGAAAATTTGGTCAGTATCTAGGGAACCAGTAGCTTGGGCAAAGGAATATATGTACATATACACACATAAATAATTTAGTTGTTTAAAATCTCCCTTATGTTTCAAATATGAATAATAAGAACAATACAAAAATAAATAGTAGCTTAGACTTGAGTTGATCCTTTATCAAAGTGATGTCTTTGAAGTATTGTTACCGATAAAGACAATGGAATCTTCCCCAGGGCAGGGATTTTTATTTGTTTTGTTCACAGCTGTATTCCAACACCAGTAGTTTTTACTCTTCAGGATTTTTCACTGTGAATTTTCAAATAGAAAGCCTTGTCTCATTTGAGTTTAATTTCGTCATTTTTCCTTGCTTGCCCTGATGAAGGGGCTTTCAGCTATCATTCTAAAAGATAGACAAGAGTTGTTAAAATGGCTTTGTTGATCCCTAAGTGCTATTAATCAGTCTCCAAGTAGTTAAGAGGTAATTATGAGTAATGGTATTATTTTAGCCTTCTAATATTAAATGTTTTAGCAAGAACCTTCTAATTAAAAGGAAACAGCTGTTTGAGATAAGAATCCTGAAATATGATTTGAAAATAATTAGCAAACCAAGTTGCTAGCTACAATTATGATGATACATTTTAATATAGTCACTTAAATGAGTCAACCAGAAAATATGGAAAAAAACCTTTTTGTGGAGTATTACCTTATTCTCAGATGAGAAATAGTACCGCTTATATATGGCGTAGCTTAAAATTTAAAAAATACTGTTCTAATGACATTTAGTTGTTAAAATTTTACTAAACTACTGATACAATGATCTTTAGCCTCTAGGATACTCTTGTCAGAAATTCTCCTTGAAGTTCTATGTAGTATTGGTCTATGCTTTTATATTTAAGGACTTGTTTGTTTTTAATTACTTATGGAAAATCTCACTGTAACTACATTGAAGAATGCCCCACCTTTATATGGAAGAGTATTTGAGTACCAGTCTTTCCAGGCTATATTAGCTACATTTCACTTCTGTAAAAAAATTTCTGGTTGTTTATGTCTGTTGACTGACTGATGTCCTGAAGCTAATAAAAACATGCATTGTAATCTTTTGATTATTTATAAATCATACATCGATCTATTAGATTGGCTTAGAATATTATTTCATCATTTTGAATTCATTTAAAAATATAACATTGGTTTGCTTTTGTTTTAAAGAAATTTAAAAAAATATTTCTTTGCTTATCAGAATAGTGTTTTGCTCTGATGGGAGAGGCTTTTTATTTTTAAACTCTGAGTAATTACCGTATTTTTTCATTGGTTAAAGTGAATTCAGAATAGTTATTTTGGTCTTAAATAAAAGCAAAAGTGCTCAAAGGTACTTCTGCCTTTGCATATTGTTTTTCTGCCTGCTTTGAGGATTTTATTGAAAGAGAAAGGTAAGATAAAAGAAGTCATTTCAGCTTCTGCCCGGGGTATTTCAAAAACAAGTAAAATTTTATTATGTGCTTTAAATGAAATAGTTTAAATTTTTTGTTTTAGGATAGTGGAGATTATCCACTCACCATGGCCGGTCCTCAGTGGAAGAAGTTCAAATCCAGTTTTTGTGAATTCATTGGCGTATTAGTACGGCAGTGTCAATATAGTATCATATACGATGAATACATGATGGATACGGTCATTTCACTTCTTACAGGATTGTCTGACTCACAAGTCAGAGCATTTCGACATACAAGCACCCTGGCAGGTCAGTATTTAGAAATATTTTCTGTTTATTTCCTAAGATTATAGATGAAAATTATTTCTATGAAAAGAAATGAAATAATGGTGACACAATTAATTTTGTTTATGAAGTAACTACTAAGGGGATTACTGGAAATGGGATGGTATTTTCGGTTATGGTTCTGTGAAGATGTACTATATTAGTATATAGTGACTTTTTTGTGGTAAACCTACTTGAATATTATGCCACAGAAAGGGAAGAGTTGTATAGGAATGTGTTGAGTTCTTAAAAGATACGTTTTATCAAGGATATGGACAGCAAGTTTGGAGACTGTCATTTTGGATATGTAATCCTAATGACCGTTATTTTATCTCTGGTATGCATAGTCCCTCCTGGTATGATGGTTCCTATAAGATGATGCTTCCTCTTTAACCATATCACAAAAAGTTGATTTTTCTTATGTTTTTGAGTAACTTTAGGCTGAGTCAAATTCTTTGATCTTTAAATTTTAATGAAATGGGTTGCATAATTCAAGAACAGTGATTTTTGGTATTGACATTGATAAAATCTTTTGATTTTTCCTTTGTGCTAAAGGTGAAATTATTGATAAACTATTACATGATATGTGCTTTTTGATTTGAGTTTGACTAAATCAAATTGGCATTGATTATTTCTGTAGTATAGTGCCTCTGAATTTTTTTCATTCTCTAAGTGTGGGGATATTTATTTTCCCTTTAGAG
This sequence comes from Pteronotus mesoamericanus, assembly GCF_021234165.1. NCBI lineage: Eukaryota > Metazoa > Chordata > Mammalia > Chiroptera > Mormoopidae > Pteronotus > Pteronotus mesoamericanus. The sequence goes on from NW_026555150.1 coordinate 3,690,994, forward strand.
TATTTTCCCAAATAATTAAAGCTGTGATTAAAGATGTACTTTTGCTAAGTCCTATGCAGACAATCTCCCTAAAAGTTTTTTTTTTGTTTTTAGATTCAAAGTTACAAAATATTAATGTGATCTTGTTCTGTGAATTTAGGTAGTATTTAATGTTAAGAACTTGATGGGTAAAATAAATTATAACAAGTAGGACGGTATAAGGTGAATAAATTTAGATCGGAATGAAAAACTGGTTTGCTGAGGAGGTGAAATAGCTCAGGGCAGAGAATTGTGAATCTCTTTTAAAGAAAGCCAATAGCCACAAATTGATTTAGTGTTGTGTTCTGTCATGCAATGAACCAGGTCTGAGAAATAGCCTGGAGCGAGCTAAAGAAAGCGTGAAATGGTCAGATATTTCAATTATTAAGTTTTAAATCGCAGGCAGTGAGTGTTGTCTCAGGAACAAGAGTTCACTAACAGAAGGTGGTGATCTGAAGTAGGCCTCTTATCATTTTGTTATTAAAATATCACTTTTGCACTGTGGACTTTTTATCTATGTGGTTGTCATAATTTGACCATTGTCTTTATGCTATGTAAAAAGAGTAGAATTAAAGGAAGTCAAATATTGGTAAAATTCTCCCAACATGTTTATACACTGTAGATTGACATAAAGCACCCAGGCTCCCTCTTTTTCTTTTCTTCTTTTCTTTTCTTTTTTCTTTTTTCTTTTTTGTTACTGAGATAGCTAATTGCTTGTGTGAACCACAGTTTACTTAGAAGGTGGAATCATGATCTCTGAAAAAGATCATGGTAGGGGACATATAGTCTGGACAGATTACCAGCTTTTGAATCCTACTTATACGAACTACATAATCTGAGGCAAATTCCTTAATCTTTCTGAGCTTCTATCAAACTTAAAACTAAAATAGAGACCAACCATCACACAGAATCATCAGAAATTGAGTTGACTGGAGGTTTGACATCTACAGAATTAAAGAAACAACATCCATCCACACTGGTAGGCGGTACAGAGACACAGATGGGGCTGGTCCCACACCACGTATAGTGGATAAAAGTTTGGGAAGGATGTCATGGGAGCAAGGAGTCCAAGCCACACACCAGGCCCCCCAGCCCAGGGTTCTAGTGCCAGGAAGATAAGTTCCCACAACTCTGGATGCCAAAACCAACAGTGATTGAGTTGTTGAAAGAAACTGCTGGAGCCCCAAGAGGTTCCTCTTAAAGAACCCACACACACTCACCTACTCAAACTCACTCCCTCTGAGTTCCAGCAATGGGGTAGGGTAGCAACTTGAAAGGCCCCAGTGATATACAGGGAGAAATGGAAAAGTCTGGCATTAAGGCGAGCAGAGGCCACTGTCCCTCTTCTAAATCCTCCCACAACAAAGCCACAGAGGCAGCAAGCTAGTGCCATATCTGAGATTCCATCAACCTGGCTAACACTGTTTGACCTGCCTGGGAGATTCCCAGAGGCTCCGCCCCACCCAATTTACGGGCCCACCCAAGCTGCTTTTCCTCAGGAATGACAGGTTTTCAGTCACCTCTTCACAACTTCCTAAATCTTATCAAACAGGTAACTGCTGGCCTGAGTGAGCCCCCAGGCCAGGCACTTGCAGCAGCCAGCCTCGAGTCACAGATTGGCCTCACCTGGGAATCTCCAGGCCCGACACAAGGACCAGATATCTCAGATTGCTTTACAGCTCAGGCAGGGTGGCCCCGGGGCAAAACACAGATGCGGGCTCGGGCTGACCTTCGCCTGCAACACCTGGGAAACCGCAGAGCCTGCACACCCAGTGGACAGATACAGATCATGTCAGAGCACCGCCACCCTGCCCCTGCACAGCTGATCCTCCGCAGAGGGCGGAGGCTGGTGGTGAGTGATCACAGCCAGTCCTGGCTGCTGCCTGGCCCCGGTAAATCCCTCCCATTGATCTGCCGGCAGCACGTAAGGCTCACTCTACGAGGACGGTGTATTCAGCCCACACAAGGGGCACACCCTGAGTACCCAGCTTGGGTGATGGGGAGGCTGCGCCACCGGACCCTACAGGACACCTACAACGCTAGGGCACACTACCAAGACACGGAGTCAAAGCAGCTCTACCCAATACATAGGCACAGGGAGGCTGCCGAGATGACACGAAGAAACACGGCCCAAATGAAAGAACAGCTCAAAACTCCAGAAAAAGAGCTAAACAAAATGGAGATGAGCAACCTATCAGACGCAGAGTTCAAAACACTGGCTATAAGGAACTTAGTGAGGACCGCAACAGCACAAAAAAAGATCCGGTCAGGAACGAAGGATACACTAACTGAAATGAAGAACAATTTACAGGGAAACAACAGTAGAGTGGATGAAGCCGAGAATCCAACCGATGATCTGGGACGGAAGAAAGAAAACAAACAAGCAATCGGAACAACAAGAAGGAAAAAGAACCCCCCAAATGAGGATAGTGTAAGCAGCCTCTGGGACAACTTGAAGAAGTGCAACATTCACATCACAGGGGGGCCAGAAGGAGAGGAGAAAGAGCAAGAAATTGGAACGCTATTGGATGAAATAATGGAAGAAAACTTCCCTAATTTAGTGAAGGAAATAGACATGCAAGTCCAGGAAGCACAGAGTCCCAAACAAGATAGGTGCAAAGAGGCCCACTCCCAGACACATCGTAATTAAAATGCCAAAGGTTAAAGATGAAGAGAGGCTCTTAAAAGCAGCAAGAGAAAAGAAGTTAGTTACCTACTGGGGAGTCCCCATAAAGACTGTAAGCTGATTTCTCAAAAGAAACTTTGCAGGCTAGAAGGGATTGACAAGAAGTATTCAAAGCTATGAAAAGCAGGGACCTACAGCCAAGATTGCTCTACTCAGAAAAGACAGCATTTAGAATCATAGGGTAGGTAAAGTGTTTCCCGACCCCCCGCCCCCCCCCACAAAGAAAACCCCACAACAACAACAAAAATTTAAAGGAGTTCATCATCACTAAACCATTATTATATGAAATGTTAAAGCGACTTATTTAAGAAAAAGATCAAAGCTATGAACAATAAAATGGCAATAAATACACATCTGTCAACAATTGAATCTAAAAAATAATCTAAGCAAACAAGAACAAGACAGAATCATGGATATAGAGAGCATTTTGATGGTTGCCAGATGGGAGAGGGGAATGGGTGAAGAGGTGAAGGGATTATGAAGTAAAAATAGATATTTAGGTACAGTAGCCCAAGGGATGTAAAATACAGTATAGGAAATGGAGTAGCCAAAGAACGTACGCATGACCCATGGACGTGAACAATGTCTTGGGGATGGAATGAGGGAGTAGGGTGTGCTGGGTGAAGGGCAGCAAAGGAGAAAAAGTTGGGACAACTCTAGTAGCATAATCAATAAAATATAATTTTAAAAAAGACATTTTTCATTTTTAGCAATACCTTTATTGATTTGGATATTTTGAGTATGTCGGCTATCTCCCACTATTGGCTTCTAGTGGTTAGATGGCAGGGTTGCTGTAAAACATCTTTCAATTCATAAGACAGCCCCAGAGCAAAGAATTACTTGGCCAAAATGTCAATAGTACCAAGAAACTTCACAAACCACTTTTGACATGGTCAATCAGTCACAGCCCCTTCTCCATATACTACATGAGTCTTTTTTTGCATTTCAGTTGCATTTTTACCTTTCTTGAAATAAAGCATAATATGCCAAAAATGTTATATATCTTCCGTCTTCATTATTAAAATGGCTGCACAAAAATTTCACCAGTTTTGATGTTTTTATAAATGCACACTGATATGACATCTGTCACAATACAATTTAACAAAATTATTTCAGAGAAGTTAAAAAACAACTAAGCACTACTAGAGCCATCGTACCGGAAAAAACGTAACTGAATTTTTGGCCAACCTAATAGTACGTACTTTTGAGGGGTGTTGTAATGACTAAGATAATCTATGAAAATTGCTTAACATAAGTAACTGAGTGACATACAATAAGTATTTAATACTCACTCATTAGCTGTTTTATTGTCAGTTGTGGCTGCTGTACTCCCTTTTTTAAGATTTTGTTATTTTTAGAGAGGGGAAGGGAGGGAGAGAGAGAGGGAGAGAAGCATCAGTTGGCTGTCTTTTACGTGCTTACAACTCCAGCATGTGCCCTGACTGGGAATTGAACCCTGTGGCCCTTCTATTCGAAGGCTGGCGCACAATCCACTGAGTCACACCAGCCAGGGCAGCTGTACTTTTCCTTTGGAAGCATAATAGCTCATTTTGTCCTTAATTTCTCTTAATTTGTTAATTTTTTGTATCTGTGAGAGTTAATTTTTGTGTTTTTCTCTTTAAAATAGCTATGAAGTTGATGACAGCTTTGGTGAATGTGGCACTAAATCTTAGCATTAATATGGATAATACACAGAGACAATATGAGGCAGAACGGAATAAAATGATTGGAAAACGAGCCAATGAGAGGCTAGAACTGCTGCTACAAAAGCGGAAAGAGGTAAACTTCTGTATTGACTATTTACACTGTTAATATGTGACCAACTTGGTCACCATTAATGCTATAACTTTGCTAGTTTATCAGATAAAATTTTTGGTAAGGTTTAAATTTAAATAACATATTTCAGGTTGTTTATATGTCTAACTTAGTTTTGTTAGCTATCCATGCCAGCTGGACCTTTTGCTTATATTTTCTTCCTGTGTGGACTAGGATTAAGAGTTTGTGGCTTCAAGTATGGAGTCCTAGGCAAGTTTGACAAGTGGTTTAAAGCTTTAGTAGTATTCATCTCTGCAGTGAAAATATCATACCTTTCTCCTTCAATGTGTTGTCAGGATGAAATAAGGTTTCACTTATGTGAAATCACTTTGAAAAATAACTTAAAGCTATTTATGGTATTGCACTTGCTGGCTTTTTTGTGTAGTGTAGAAGCGCTTGGTTAACATTAATGACTGACTCCTAAATTCAACTTTGAATGAGGAAAATATATTTTCAACCTTTAGCTAAGTAGTAAGTAAAATCTTTCAATGTTGTGTTTGTGATTTAAATTGTTCCCTCCTTGATGATACAATATTTTGTTATCTGAAATTGGGGGTGTTTACTTTTATTTATAATAGGCGAAGTCTGATGTTTGAGAAATATTAATAGAGCTGTTGAGTTAAAATACTTGCCATGGTATTGTCATAAATTACTTGATTTTGACATGAAGGGTATAGGTATAATTTAAAGTTGGTTTTTTTCTGAGATAGCCAACAACTTTTAAAAATGCCTTGACTCAAGAAAAGCCAGAAAAACCTTGCCCATATTTCCCTGATACCTAAATATCTCATCGTTTTCATATTGTTTAAAATGAAGAATTGACCTCTTTGCCCTTTAATTTAGTTAATAAAGTTTATCAGATGATTTATTAGGCGAACATAACACATATGTTAGTCCTTCAAATTATGGCCTAATTCTTGGACATAAGTTCAAGATTACGAACACAAAATGAGTAGCTTTAGAGAAAAGAATTTTGAGGTTAAAATTTCTGTATAAATATGGGATATTAATACTTCTAAGTTAGGTGGTGAGTTTTTAAACATGTTGAAAGACCACCTCTACCTCTGACTATTTATCTGTGCTACTGAACGTAAGTGAATGTTCTTGTTAGCATTGTTTGGAAAGGCAAGATGATTTTTAAAAAGATCTTATTTATTTTTAAAGAGAGGGGAAGGGAGGGATCAAGAGAGGGAGAGAAACATCAGTGAGAGAATCATCAGTGTATGGTTGCCTCTTCTGTGTCCTTAACTGGGGACCTGGCCCACAACCTGGGCTCGTGCCCTAACCAGGAATCGAACTGGCGACCCTTTGGTTCACAGGCCAGCACTCAGTCCACTGAGCCACACTAGCCAGGGCAAGATTATATTCATGAAAAGAAAAAAAAAATTTTATAAAAGCACAGAATATAACCTCAAAGCTAATTGACACATAGATTGTGAAAGATTTTTCTCATAACTCTCAAGCTCTAAAATAATTTTGTCTTAACTCTTGAGCTCTGAATTGAAAATATATGGGAGTAGATAAGTAAATGAAGATTTGAAATATTTACTTGATTTTTTTCAGGTGAGTCTTGTTTTCCTCAAAAGACTTTAGCAAGGAGGCAGATTTTTTACCAAGTTGTGTTACTCAAATCTCCCCCCCCTTTTTTTTTTTTGAACAGTCACTGGTTAGCGTGACACTTCTTTTTCAGAAGATAAAGACCAAGATAATCAAATATTATTATGCTTTTTTATTTGAACATATATTTTATATAATAGATAATATGTATTATAATAAATTACTTAACAGATTTCTTTACATACCCTTATGAAATGGGAATTTGTAAGCATTAGAAAGAATCAATCTGTCAGCCAAACATAAACAGCCAAGTCAAATATTCCAGATGTCAAGGGACTTTACCCAATATACAACAGCTGTTGATTTTTCTATGGGGTTACTCTTGTCTAGTGGAATTAAAAATTAGGTGTAACCACCAAAACCCTGCATTCATACTTTAACAAATTTTAGATGTTCTTTTGGTTGTCTTCCATTACAATTGAAAAGAAACTATGTGTTTTTCAGCTTCAAGAAAATCAGGATGAAATAGAAAATATGATGAATGCAATATTTAAGGGAGTGTTTGTACATAGATACCGGTAAGTCAGTACAGTTTTTTTCTATATAATTCTTACTCTATTCAAGTTTATAAGGGTTTAAGCAGTATAAGTTGGTGGAAAAAGCGATGGAGTGAGATCAGTGTTAGAATCTAAGTTCTTCCATGGAATGAGGCACTCAAGGCAACTTGATGTTTTCTGAAAAATGGGTTAGTGTTGATTTGGACTTCTAGCTGCCCTGCAAATAGAAGCTACTGCTATTATTTGGAGTCAGGGTATAGAATATTTCATTTCTTTTGAATGTGTTATGTTAGTAGAGCCTGTACATGCTGAGTCCTGACTCTTCTTTTCCATTTGACTATCAGTGGGAAAATTTGGATAGACGTGATAGGTTTTCTTTAGAATTTTATGAGGAAAGATGTAGGTAGTCTTACCATTATTTCTGCTGTGACCTGTTCTTTAAATGTTCATGGCATTCTTAATCAACTTCTTCCTCATTTCCACAATTTGGCAGTTACTGAGTTGGGTTAATACTTTGTAATGTTCCTTTGTCCATTCTTTCTTTTTGTTTCTATTGTCATCATTACCTTTGTCTATTCCCGTCACTTTTATGCCTAGAGATTTTTGAAGTTTTCCTAAAACGTTCTTTTGTTGCATTATTTTTCTGCTAAAAAGCCTTCAATAACTCACTGTTGTCTACAGGATGAATTAAAATAATTTAGTATGACATTCAAATCCAAATTGAGCTTAGCCTCAGTGTTATGTATAACTAATTCTTGCCTGGAAAATTATGTTGTAACCAGACTAGTGTGCCCACTGTCTTCTGAACACACCATGCCCAGCAGGTGTGAGCAGAGGATGTGATGTGGCATGGTGTAAAAGATGAGAAACAGATGGTGTTGGTAGTTTTATTTATTTTAAATATTTATGTGGTGATAATTATGCTTTGCTGACTAAACTGCAAACTTTGGCATTCACAGGCCATGCTTCAATCCTACTTTTAAATCCCAGTAATACGTATCATAGTGGTATGTTCATAATAGGTTTGAATTATTTGGCATCTCTTGAATAAACAAGTCCTGTGGTATGGTGGCACTGATATGCATAATTTTTTTCCCTTTCTTCAGCGATGCAATAGCTGAAATCCGAGCTATTTGTATCGAAGAAATTGGCATTTGGATGAAAATGTATAGTGATGCCTTTCTTAATGACAGTTATTTAAAATATGTTGGTTGGACTATGCATGATAAGGTAAGATATGCTGTACAGACTGCTCGTCTGCTACCCACAGGCATAGCTGTCTGCAGCATTCATTCAAAAAGAGTTATCTGAGTGTAGGTTAACCTGGGACCAAAAGAATATTCCTTTATTCTGTTCTGTCTGTTTCATGAAAACATTATCCCTGTCACATAAAGTCCTGTAGAGTTTTGAATCTTGGCCACTGATTGAGCTTTTAATCTTCAGTTATTTTTTGTACTGAAATATTAGGATCATGTAGAGGGCGGTGGTAAGGCATCTTGTAGACCAGTAAGAAGAGTCCTTACTTTGTTAGTATGGGAGTGCTGTATTTTTTAAAAATTCTCTTTTGATAAACATGTATCTTAACCAGATTATAAATTACATCTTGGCCCCAGATCTTTTTTTCCCTAAATCTACCTTCCTCTGAAGCTGCCTTTTCATTGGCCTCGAAGTTCCTTGTATATATCCCTTACAAATCCTACTTTTTGTAAAGGAAAACTTGGTATGAAATATGCTACTATTACCTTTCATAATAGTATTTCTCTGAATAGATTTTCAAAACATTTTCATTTGATCTACAAAAACGGAGATTCCAAAGGTATTTAGTCTTAAATTTATGTATTGATTCCTATTTTCGCATTATCAAAGATAAGTTTCTGAAGAAATGCTGTTGTATAAAGTAGAAAATACTGTATGTATCTTGAATATTCACATTGAAAAGATGCAAAGTTGTAATGCATTTTCTCCTCTTGTTTCATTTAGCAAGGTGAAGTAAGACTCAAATGTCTCACTGCTCTACAAGGGCTTTATTATAACAAAGAGCTTAATTCCAAACTGGAACTTTTTACCAGTAGGTTCAAGGTTAGTATGACTTTAAGTATTAAAATTTTACCTATTATTTGAAAGTATTTTTCTCTTGCTTTCCCTTTAAAAATCTTTATTTTTTGTCCTTAGGATAGAATTGTGTCTATGACCCTTGACAAAGAATATGATGTTGCAGTACAAGCAATAAAATTACTTACTCTTGTTTTACAGTAAGTATGTATTTATTGCATATTGCTAGTGTCCAGATATCTAAATAATGCATTAGAGAACTTGGTTTCGGTTATCTAGATCTGAATTTTAATAACTTAAGTCATGGGGTTTTACAGTCAGGTTAAGAAAACAGGAAAAGGAAATCACTGGATTAGAAAAATTCTGAGCTAGGAATTCATGTCTTCTCATTCTCTTGGTCAGTTTTCTCTCCATTTTACTGTCTTATATGGTCTCAAAATAAAGTTAAACAGTTGAGTGTAATAAACTCTGCTTTATTGTATTTTATCATTTGGTCACACTTTTATAAATTAGTATTTACTGAAACTTCTCTATAAACTACCTGAATTTAAACATTATGTTAAAATGTGGTGATGCAAATCATGTTTTTCTTTTTAAAAGGTTGTGGTAATATACATACTATAAAATTTACCATTTTAAATACATTGAAGTGTTCAGGTTGATGGCATAATGTTTTGTTCACATTGTTGGGCAGCCATCACCGTTATCCATCTGCAGAATTCTTCTGTCCTTTCACACTGAAAGTCTGTACCCATTAAACACTAACTCTTCGTTCCTCTCCCCTTCCCCCCATCCCAATCCCTGGTGACCACTGTTCTAATTTCTATCTTTATGAATTTGATTATTTTAGGTACCTAAAATTTTTAAGTGGAGTCATACAATATTAGTCCTTCTGTATCTGGCTTATTTCACTTTAGCATATTGTCTTTGGTGCTTGTCTGTGTTGTACCGTGTATCAGAATTTTATGCCTTTTAGAGGCTCAGTAGTACTCCATTGCATGTTTATACCACATTTCATTTATGCGTTCATCTGTCAGTGAGCATTAAGGTTAACATGATCCAAATAGTTGCATAAGGGACCTTTTTTAATTATAGGATCTTAATTCTGACAATCATGGAAAATGCATCATGTAAAAATAGTAATTTTTTAAATTTTGGTAATGGTGAATAGGCAGAGAGATCAGTGGCACGGAATAAAGAACAATATAGAGACAAATGCAAGTGCATCTAGGAACCTAGTATAGGGTGCGGGTGGTGTTTCCTATTAGAAAATAAATGATTTTGTGACAACTAGGTTCTATTTGGGGGGGAAATAAATTAGATTCCTGTCTGATTTCTCATACAAAAAATTTTTTAGATGGGTGAAATGTTTAAATGCAAATAAATGAAACCATTAAAGTACTAGATGAAAATTTGGGAAGATTAAAAATTTTTATTTTATATGTAAGATTAGCAAGATCTTTCTGAGCATGGCATAAAACCTAGACATAAAAAAAAAACACATTGAATTAACTGCATAAAAAACTAAAAATCTCTGTATTATATAAAATACCATAAACAACCTCATAAAACAAACGGTAGATTGGGCAAAATATTTGTATCATAGGAATTAGTTTCAATAAATCAATAAAATGAACAGAAACCCAATAGGAAAATAGACAAAAGTTAGTAACCAGATCATCGACAGAAAAGAAAAGAAAAATTTAAACATATAAAAAAATATTTAGCCACATACTTGAGAGAAATTTGTACTGAAATGAAACCATTATTTTACCTTTTCTCTGACAAGAGATACAAAAATGTTTGGTAATATACTGTGTAGTTGACACTACGCAGAAAACAAGCCCTTAAGCATTGTTGGTGGGACTATAAGTTGATACCTCTTTGGAGAAAAGTTTAGCAATATCTTTCTAAATTTTTGAAATAGTCACATTCTTCTAACATATCATTGTTTGTAATAGAATTTTGGAAATAGCCTAGATGATTACCAATAGAGGAAGAATTAAATTAATATATAAAATAATAGCTTATATAAACACCTTATATGGCTTTTGAAGACTACAGCAGCCCTGTGGGAATGTGGTGGTGGTTATCCACATTTATATAAAATGGACAACATTATAGTCATTAACGAGGAGGCAGCTCTAGATGTACTGACATTTTCTGAAAATTCACTTAACTGGGGGCATTTTGAGCAGTCTTAACTACTATATTTTTCTTTAATTTCTAATTGGAATTATAAATTATAAATATATATACATGTAATTAAAAATACTGAAAAAATCCTGAAATTAATAAGAACCTAGTAGTACTCTACTTACATTTCTGTAACTTCTCACTCTTCCATAATACCTTACAAACATTTTTCTCTTGTTTCTGAATACTGATATTTTTATGAAGGATGAGAGCCATTTATGTTGGTTCAGCCATGTATATAACTAACAACTGAATCTTACAAGGAACATTCCTTTTCAAGTAATTAAAATGAGTGAACTGATTTGATCCAGTGTATCTTTTTATTTTAAATAAGTGATTTTTCCAAAAGCGATACAGTATTATATAAAGTAGTTTAAATCAAAGTGCCTTTGAAACTTGTATTTTAACATTTTTGTTTTGTTTCTCAAAAAGAGGTAATATTTCCTTTGTCATCAGACTTCCGGAAACCTTGAGCACAACAAAAACCCAAAAAGGATCTGAGATCCTCAGCTAATCATCTAATGTACTTACACTTTTCTCTCTGGGGTGGTCCTGTGATTCTTAATTTACATATAATAGTAAAAACCTGAATTGTTTATCTCACAGTAGACTGAAAGCATGTAATATCTTTGGCGCTTATTTTTAATTAATTAGAAAATCCGTTTCCATTGCCTTATATGGTGTTCAGTAGGTGATGGATGAAGTATTTTTCATCATTGCGTGGTAACTTGGGTATTAGTATATTTTAATGTTATGATATAATCAGTTTCCTTAATATTACCAGTACTATGAAATATATGCAGTGTTCTCTGAGATTAACTAAGCTATTAGCATGCCATCACTTTATTTTTACATTAGTTTATATATTATTTTCATTTTCCTTTAGTGTCCTTGTCAACATTATTACTTCTCTTTGCCATGTATGTCTTTACCTTCATTAATGACTAATATTTTAGATGTTAACAAAATGCTCAGGGGTTTCTTTTGTTTGTTTTTTACAATTATCATTTTCTCATTTTTTTTCCCATTTCTCTTATTTCTTATTGTTCAAGTACATTTGTCTTTTTGTCAGGGCTAGCTTTCACTGATAGATCATGGTCACATAAAGTTGATGTCTTTTATATTTTTCTTAATACAAGTTAGTTTAAAGTATGAGTATGGATTTCTATACTCAATATGCTTAAAATTATAACATTACAAAAAAGACTGCTACTGCTTATTTCTTTTTAGGAGTAGTGAAGAAGTTCTTACTGCAGAAGATTGTGAAAATGTCTATCATCTGGTATATTCAGCTCACCGGCCAGTAGCAGTAGCAGCTGGAGAATTTCTCTACAAAAAGTAAATCTACATTTCTGTTACTCATTTTCAAAGTATACCTTTATGACAGTAATTTATTGTTATAATTTATATTAAAATATGTATAACTAATTTTCAAAAGATTTTATTTATTTTTAGAGAAAGGGGAAAGGACGGAGAAAGAGAGGGAAACATCACTGTGTGGTTCATGCGCGCCCCCCCCCCACCCCCCCACTGGGGACCTGGCCCACAACCCAGGCATGTGCCCTGTCTGGGAATTGAATCAGCGACCCTTTGGTTCACAGGTTGGCGCTTAATCCACTGAGTCACACCAGCCAGGGCTATATAACTTATTTTTTAAAAAAATAATTCATTACATCCCTGCCTCGTGTGGCCCAGTTGGTTGCAGTGTCATCCTGCAGGTTCGAGCCCCAGTTGGGATGCGTACAGGAGGCAACCAATTGGTTTTTCTCACATCATTGTTTTTCTCCCTTCCTTTCTCTCTAAAAGCAATGAAAAAGTGTCCTTGGGTGTGGATTTTAAAAAACCATTCTGTACAGGTCAAATTAAAATATTCTCATTTTACTATTTCCTTTAAAAGAGAATGTACCCATCTCTTTTAATGGATACGCTTAAAATGTACCTGATTATATCACAACGTTAAGGCCTTTTCCTAATTTTTCACTTTGTTTTTGTCAACTTCCAAAAAAATACGCATTTGGAGTGAAGCATTTATTAAAGAGTATATCATGTAAAACATTCACACTACAGTTTTCTATTTAGTGCTATCCAGTGTTCTCTTTTTTTATTTATAAGGAAAACAGCCATGATAGCCATAGAAAGTGGCCGCTAAGTCTAGACTTTGGGATAATTGTACAAGAAGGATAGAAGTAAATCATGTTCAGTTTAAAGGAAGCAATATTTATCTTAGATTTATATGCATAAATGGCATAGGTCAGTCAGTCATTGTGATAACCTTTATGATAGGAAATGGTTGCATAAAATACAGGAGGTTTAAAATAACTCACAACACATCTACAGGGTGGGGGCAAAAGTAGATTTACAGTTCTGAGTACAGAAAACACAGGTTATTCTTGAATTATTGTTTTACCAATTATGGTATTGTTTTCCATTCAAAGAACTGTAAACCTGTTTTAGCCCCACCCTGTACAATTAACTTGAGAAGTTAAGAGGGCTTGGAAGTACTATCAAGTTAGAATGAGAAAAGTTTATGGCAGTTACTTACTTGGGTATAATGTTGGACAATATTAGACCTGCCTAACTCCCATTTACTTCTTTGTTAAGTGCTTACATATGGGATCCAGACAGCTTTTTTGTTAGGAAATACTGTTTTTTTGTTTTACAAGTAAATATTTTGCATTGATTGCAGGCTCTTCAGTCGTAGAGATCCAGAAGAGGATGGAATGATGAAAAGAAGGGGGCGACAAGGTCCAAATGCCAACCTTGTTAAGACATTGGTTTTTTTCTTTCTGGAAAGTGAGGTTCGTTGATGTTCATTTTCTAGTTATGCCAATTTTTTGGAGGATATTCCCTCTTTTTCATAGAGGATGTTGGTCCACGTATTTTTTTATTTGTAATGTTTTTGACAGATTTTGGTATTATAGTAATACTGTCCCCCTAAAATGAGTTGGGAAGCTCTAGGGCTATTTAAGCTTCACAGAATGAAGAGAAATAATTTGCTTATATATTGATAAATAAACATATATTTTGTATATGTAACCATAACCATTCCCATTCAGTTAAAGTACATTTGTGGTATATTTTGTAATTGAGAGCAGTTAACTCATGTAATATTTATTCTAAATAGATTCCAAATATGCATGCATATAATCTTAAAATAATTTTCATGTTAATGATTATTGTGAGAAATGTTTAATAATGCTACCTAACAAGGTTTACTTATACACACAGCAAGCTAAGGCAGCTTCCTCTGTCCTTTCTTTCATCTGACCTCAAAAAACAGATTGCTACTTAAGTTTGTACATGGCGTACACAAAGCTTCCGTTCTTATGAGTTATGGCTAGTATGCTATTTGTTTAAGAGCACATTGCTCTTTTTAAATTTTAGTTACATGAGCATGCAGCATACCTTGTGGATAGCATGTGGGACTGTGCTACTGAGCTGCTGAAAGACTGGGAATGTATGAATAGCTTGTTGCTGGAGGAGCCACTTAGTGGAGAAGAAGGTAAGGATGTTTAATTATGGAACTTCTGTTGTCTGGGCAATTTTGAAAATAGATTTTACTTACTCCATTTGTTTATTTTTTAGTGTTAAAATAATTGAGTGAAAACCTTACTTTGTGAAAAATTTTGTTTTCATACACGTGAATGTTATGCCATGTAGACAGATGTAGTTGCCATCAGCATTCTTGAATCTTTTTTGTATCTTTGTTCACTTTTCTTTGCTAAAATTGTGGATCAGTGGTATACAGATTTGTAATGTTCAGGAAGATTTAACTTGTTTTGATCTTTTCTGTGGTACATTAATGGGTTTTTATTTAGTATGTTAGGTCAAATACTATCACAAGCAGAAGGAACTGTTATATAATAATTTTAAATGGCATATAGGGAAAAGAAATAGATTGATTTTCTGATTTTTTTTCCAGCTCTGACAGACAGACAAGAGAGCGCTCTGATTGAAATAATGCTTTGTACCATTAGACAAGCAGCTGAATGTCATCCTCCTGTGGGAAGAGGGACAGGAAAAAGGGTATGCCGATATCTTTTCAGTATTCTAAACTATGCTTTTCTTTTTTCATTATCTTTCATAAAATTACTTGTAACCATAGAACCAAATTTTTGAATCTTACATTTTATTTTTCAGATGACTTTTGCTTCTAAGTATGTGTTAGAAGTAAATATTTAAAACATTAGCAACTTGGGAAATTTCTTCCCTAAGATTACTTTGTTAGTTACTACAGAATTACAGTGATTGACAGTTCTTGCCTTCAAGACTGAAGGTAATGCACCATTTTAGAATGGTGCATTTGTCTGTTCAGATTTATGTGATGCCTTCTATTGTCTTTTGCTTTCTTTCTGTTTTTTTCTTTTGTTTTTTAATTACTGGTAGTAACTTACTTACTATGTTGAATTCATAACCCATAGGTCATGGCCCACAGCTTACAATAGGCTGAAATGCTATTCAAACCCATTATTATAAAAGTTCCTAAGTTATATTTCCCTTTTCTAACTGCTCCTTCTTTGTTAGTCTAATTGGGTATTGATTGTTGCTTTAGAACTATCCAGTTGGATGTTTAAAAAAACAAGTTTTTTGTTGTTTTAGGTGGCTTTATTTCCTTCATAATGTGAAGTTATTCTCTCTCTTTGTCGCTTTTGAGTTTCAAGTTTTATACTAGAAATTTTTGTATCCATCATCTAAAATGTAGTTTCATTATTTATTTTGTATATCTTAAACTTGAGCACCTAACATGTCAATGGCTTAATAAGCAACAAACACTGTGTTACTTTAGGTGCTGACAGCTAAGGAGAAGAAGACCCAGTTGGATGACAGGACAAAAATCACTGAACTTTTTGCTGTGGCCCTTCCTCAGTTACTAGCTAAAGTAAGTTTGTGTCACTGTCAGAATGTTACTAAGAAATGATACATTTGTTTGGAAATGTCACACAAGATTTTATCATACTTACTTACCATTATTGTGATGTTTTTGACTTTTTTTAAATTTCAAAGTACTCTATAGATGCAGAAAAGGTGACTAACTTGTTGCAGTTGCCTCAGTACTTTGATTTGGAAATATACACCACTGGAAGATTAGAAAAGGTATGTTGTTTTCTGTGTACTAAAAAACCCTTGAAAAATATTAGTTCATCCCATCATATTGTTTTTTCATATCTTTCAAAATATATTCTTGTAAGTTCTAATGTGAAAGAAAACACATCTTACATGTCTTCTGTATTTTAGATAAGTTGGATTTAGAGAATGTCACTAATAGGGCTTCTCTTTGATTCCTATTCACAGCCATATTCTGATTCCTAGCCATTATGTGACTATCACTGATCATTTTTGGAGATTGGGGGTGGGTAACAAGGATCATAACAATTACAAAACAAAAGCAGCTAATATCCATTGAAAACTTTTATTGTGTTCCAGGAACTGTTGTGTGTCCTTCATATGTATTAAATTTCTCATCAAATAGGTGATACTATTCTTGTTAATGTAAAGGAAACAGGTATGGGTGGGTCACTGTATTTATTTACCCTGACTCGAAAGACACCTTAAAATGCATGTGTCCGTCGGTTGTAGAGTTAGTGTTTAATTTAAGCTTTTTGCCATGGTGGTGTAATTGCTTTATGCCTATCATGTGTACATAACCGGTAATTTTAATGGGAAAAAAACTTTGATTTTGCAGCATTTGGATGCCTTACTACGACAGATCCGGAATATTGTAGAGAAGCACACAGATACGGATGTTTTGGAAGCATGTTCAAAAACTTACCATGCACTCTGTAATGAAGAGTTTACAATCTTCAACAGAGTAGATATTTCAAGAAGTCAGCTGATAGACGAGTTGGCAGATAAATTTAACCGGCTTCTTGAAGACTTTCTGCAAGAGGTATATATTACGAGTATTTTGTCAGTTGGGGACTCTCCCCTTCAGTAAGTGAATCAGTCACTGGTGATAATCCCTAGCAGTGTGTTGAAAAGATGTTCATATTTTTTGTTCTACGATTCACCATGCTGCTATTACTCCTCCACCAACATAGGAAGGTGGTAAAAACCTGTGACTGGGTGAAGGTGAACACAAAACTAACATCTTTTGTTATTTTATAGAAATGACTTGGGAAGTTATGAGACTTTAGTCAAATAAGAGGCTGTTTGGGAACAGGGTATTAATGGAACAGAAAAGTAGAGCCTAGCCTCTGGCCATGTAGTTTCAAAAAGTAGGGTATTTCTTATTGTATGGTCTTTGATATTATAAAGCTTTGAGAAATTGCAGTTGTAGCCACGATTGATTTTTGGGTTTTGGATGTTGTTCTCTTGTATTTCAAAAGAGGCTTTAAAGCGTAGCATCAAATACACTTGTATTTTTGTTGTGATTTTTATCATTTCTGGAAATATATTCAGGTCTAATTGATTTGCATAAAATACAAATTCTTATTGCTCAAATTAAGGTATTTAGCCTTTTCCACACTACTTTTACCATTAATGCTGCAAAAAATCATATGGACTTAGTGATTTTCAGGTTTCTTGTCTAAGAATTACTTAACTTTCTTTTTTTGTTTTTAACATTGCACGCTTACTAATTTTTGCCTAATTGGTAGTTTGCGCAAATATGTTGGTGCACAATGATCATATTCTTAGTTAAAATTTTTAATGACTCTAATCTTGGCCAGATATGATTGTGATTAGAACAAGCAATGTTTTGTTTGTTAATTAAGTTCGATTACTTGGTAGAAAAATTAAAGTTTCAAAACAACTAAGCTTTTTTTGAGGGACCCAGGGTTTGATATAGCAAGTTGGATAGTATTTAACAAACTTTATAAGTTTTGTGTAATAAGACTCATAAAATTTTCAAAAATTTAAGTTAGTCTGAAGTGGAAAGTTAATATCTAGAAAGGACTAGCATGGCCAGTCCTTACTCAGAGGTTTTTTTCCAAATTAATTGTGATTGAACTGATACATCTTTCTTGAGCGCTATACTGCTTTTGTGTAGAGTTTGTCCTTTAGGTGTAATCTTTATGATCTCTTGTTTGTCCTTTTGTCCTCTGATGTATTTTTCTTTGTCGTCCCAATGTATTTATTACTGTGAAAGAGCAGATGTGTTCATAGTTTTATATGAAGGTTACTTAAAGGAAAAAGGGAGAAAGTCGTTCACTTTTTCTTTCTTGGGTATGATGTATCTGTGATAACAACTGTGTCAGCTCATTTATTACTTCAGCCATATTGCTTTAATTTGACCAGGTTTAATGTAAGTGGTGTTAAATGATGCACTTAGTGTTTTTTATTATGTTATTCATTCTTTTCAAGCTGGTATCACTATTTTGGTGGTTATTAATATTTAATATCAATTAATACTCATAGGGTGAAGAACCTGATGAAGATGATGCATACCAGGTATTGTCAACGTTGAAGAGAATCACCGCTTTTCACAAGTAAGTTGAATCTTGAAGTTTCTGATTTCTTAAAACTGTAGCAAAACCAACTTACATGTTTTGGAGTTTTAATGTTATCAGATTGTTTGCCTGATTACTTTTCCTTTTGGGGGGAAATACTGGGTATAGTCAAGTTTTAAATTAGATAATCACTGAAAAATTATCAGCTAATATATTTTCTAACAATACGCATTTTTTGTTGTGCATATTAAAAAGTTTAATATATTTTAACAGCATTCTGTTAACACTCACGTCCAAGAGAAATGTGATTAAGCCTAACTTTTTAATATGACTTAATTCTTTTTCACAGTGCCCATGACCTTTCAAAGTGGGATTTGTTTGCTTGTAATTACAAACTATTGAAAACCGGAATTGAAAATGGAGACATGCCTGAGCAGGTTTTTATTATTTACAAGTTCCATACTTAACTTTGAGAATGAAGACTTGTGACTTTTTAATTTTAACTGCATTTCCTTGGTTCTTTTCACAGATTGTTATTCATGCACTGCAGTGTACTCACTATGTAATCCTTTGGCAGCTTGCAAAGATAACCGAAAGCAGCTCTACAAAGGTTTGTGGCGGTTCAGTGAAGTTCTTAATTAGATTAATATCATTAACTGTTTTCAGCAAACTTATCCATTTAATAGGACCAATTTATTTCAGTACTTTTGATCTACTGTTTAGGCATGCGTACTTTTAAAAATAGTCATGTTTGTAGATTGATGTGTGTTGACTGAAAACGTATTTTGCTTAGGGGTATGATTTAAAATTAAGTCACTCACACTTGAAGGTGGCACAATTTATGGATTTCCATATAATTCTCAAAACTATTGAGTAGATAATAGAAATAATAGATTTTGTAAATGATGACCATGAGCCTTTGAAACAAGCAGATGCAGCTGTTGGATTATAAAAGCTGATAACAAGCCAGTTGGTTGCCTTTGTATGGTTTTAGGATCTCCTTGTTCATACTCAGGATCTCTCTGCTGATGTTTCAGATTGATAAGTCACTTTCTGGTTGAGTGT
Organism: Pteronotus mesoamericanus; assembly: GCF_021234165.1. Lineage (NCBI taxonomy): Eukaryota > Metazoa > Chordata > Mammalia > Chiroptera > Mormoopidae > Pteronotus > Pteronotus mesoamericanus. Next base: position 3,710,328 of record NW_026555150.1, read on the forward strand.
TATGTTCCATGCTACCATGTCTTAGAACTTTTAAAATTTTCTCCATAGTGATAATCCTTGATGTGTTGTTTAATAACTGAACTGAACAGCACTGCATGCTTTTTCATCTGTAAATCAGAAGCTTGAAACATTGTATTTATAGTAGTAAGTGTTGCCTTAAATATTATTTGGGCACATTTTTATAAATATTAAGCATTATCTGAAATTTATAGACTCCGTTGTTTGTAAGTACTTTCCTCATAAAGGAATTCTCTCTTTTATTTTAACGATCTAATTGGCCTTACTCAGCAATTCATGAATTGGGCAGCATCCCATCTAGTAAATAAAACGGTGCTCCCAGGAATTCTCTTGATAATGTTTGTTTTGCATAAAACCACGGAAAATTTTAAATACTTAGAATTTCTCTGAGCTTTTATAAGCACACACTGCTGTTATATCTGCAAATGTATATTTCCCCCTTGAAAAGGTAATGCAGTTTTGTTATTAAAATAGAGTACTTTTTGTCAAACACCCGAGCAACAGTGACCATATTGGTAAATATGGTTGCTAACCTAGGTTGAAACTTTTCAATTAAAATGGGAAAAAGGGTAATACATTTAGAAGAGGAAAAAATGTAAAATGAATGTTATTGAATACAAAATTATTCATGCTGAAGCTTGATTGAGTTTTCTTCACCACATCAATGTTCAGGTTAAACCAGTTTTTATTTAACTTGTCTATTACATATACCAAATATGTACTGACGTTCTATCATTTGACATTCAATATCTGGAGATAGGTCAAAGGTTATTACTTAAATAAATTAGTGTGGGTGATCTTTATAGAATATTTTTCTATTTTAAATTAATTGGTAAATATTTAGAAATAGAGAAAATGTAATAAAAATATTAATCTTTAAATGTAAGTTTATGAGCCATTTAAATCACACCACAAAGCTGATTTTTGTCTCTCTCTGTTTTTAAAAAGTACAACCAGTATCCTTCAAATAAGAAATGAAAGATGCACCCTGGCTGGTGTGGCTCAGTGAACTGAATGTCAGCCTGTGAACCACAAGGTCACCAGTTTGATTCCTGGTCAGGGTACATGCCAGGGTTTCAGGCCAGGTCCCTGGTTGGGAGCACGTGAGAGGCAACCGATCGGAAAGATGACGTTCTTTTTATTTTATTTTTTAAATTAATTTCTCCTCTTTCATAAGTTGACCCCCCTTTTAATTACAAAGTGAGAATGGAATATAAACCTTTACTTTTTAAGCATTCTATGGTAATGGGTTTATTAAAAATAGCCATACATAGAGTTAGATAAGCTTTCTCATCCTAAAGGACCCAGACCACTTAGGATATTACCCATTAATATACCTGATTTTTAAAAAATTTCTTTAATCCTCACCCGAGGATGTGTTTATTGATTTTAGAGAGAGAGAAAGGGTGAGAAAGAAAAACATCGATGTGAAAAATACACATTGATCACTTGCCTCCCGTACATGTCCCGACCAAGGATCAAACCCCAAACCCACAACCTAGGTATGTGCCCTGACTGGGAAACTGTCAACCTTTTGGTGTACAGGACGACGCTCCAACCAACTGAGCCACTTGGCCAGGGCAATATACCTAATATTGTTAAGGCTGCAATTTGTTGAGATTTTTTTTTAAAATGATCTCATTCATTTTTATTTTACTTTCTGGTAAATAATAAAGAATTTAAATCTGATGTACAAGCAGAGTTAATATAGTTAAATGTAGATCATGTTTATGTAATTTAAATTATCTTAAATACTGAGTTTTTTATATAGTGTTTTTTAAATGTGAAATTTTTTCAAGGAGGACTTGCTACGTTTAAAGAAACAAATGAGGGTATTCTGTCAGATATGTCAGCATTACCTGACCAACGTGAATACTACTGTTAAGGAACAGGTTAGTAATTGCTATAGATAGCAATATTTTTAAGGAATGTTAATAAATATCTGAACTAATACAGATCATTTAATACTGAGATTGAGCAAAGTAGAAGTAACTTACACCCATACATGTATACCATGTTCAAAATTCAGATTGTGTTAATTTCTTATGAAGTTTATAATTGCATTATTGAATACCCTAATTGCAGTTATTCTGTGTTGTTTCTTTATGACACTCTTGGTAGACAGATGCTTATATACAAATTAAGTATATGAAGTTACAAATGTTATTCCTGAAAGCAGCAAGTGTAACAGGTAGGCCTCAGGGAGGAAAGGTCCTTATCTGGGTATGGTTTTCTTATCTTTGAGAATATTATCAGATGTTGACATTCCTGCCTGTCCTGATTGTGCAAGTTATTTTTTCTTATGTGGACTTTGTCAGACAGTCACTTCCCTGCTTTTAAAGTATTACCTTCTCATCCCATATTCCCTCATGATTTCAGTACTACCAACTTTCTTATTTTGGAAGTATATTGTTATCTGGTGCCATAGGTAGTATTCCCATCTGAAAAATAAATCTGATCCTGGGAATAAGAGCTTATTTAGGTCTAAATCCCTAAAAGAGGATTAATTGTTTTTGGACACATGCTTTTTAAATGCTTTTATGGGATAGCTGTTTTTATAATCATTTAATAAGACATTAATAACGATACAATCAAAATACTTATGGTGATTTCAAGATTTTATGACCCCTTCATCTTGCTTAGCCTTTGTATATTGGCGTACAGCCCCATTAGTCATTGAAAGTGCTATTTTCAGCAGCTCATGTTATGTTGGACGTGGTTTGTTTTACTTAGGGATGTATTTACTTAGTAAAGCTACCATGAAAGTTTTGAAATACAATTGTCTACCTACAAAGCTACCAAGTTGTTCAACCCTTTTGTTTGTCACTTGTCTTTATTTCATTTTTAAAAATCAAAATTAATATTTAAGAAATACATTTGGGTTGTTACAGCTAAAAATTTACATTTAATACCTAACTTTTGGTCTCACTTTTCTTCTTATTTCTATCCCTTTGTCTCTCCCATACACAGCATGCTTGGGCAAAAATAAATGAGAATATACTAAGTGGCCAGTATCCAATTACTGGATTTTGCATTTTCCTGCAAAAAATACAAAATATATTGCCACAATTATTACATTGTTGATTTCTTTCTAGTTTTAACTATATAGTTCTGTACTATAGCAACAAAGGATCTGGACATTCAGTTTTTATCTTACAATTCAGGTGAAAGAACAAAATCTCTGATAGTAGTAAATTTTTTTAAGTATATTTTATTGATTATACTATTACAGTTGTCTCATTTTTTTCCTCCCCTTTATTACCCTCCACCCTGCACGCCCACCACCAGCATTTCCCCTCCTCAGTTCATGTCCATGGGTAGTATATGTAAGTTCTTTGGCTTCTCCATTTCCTATACTATTGTTAACCTCCACCTGCTGCTTTGTACCTACCATTTATGCTTCTTATGCCCTGTGCCTTTTCCCCCATTCTCCCCTCTCCCTTACCCTCTGATCTCCATTTCTGTTCCTGTTCTAGTTGTTTGCTTAGTTTGTTTTTGGTTTTGTTTTGTTTTTTTTTAGGTTCAGTTGTTGATAGTTGTGAGTTTGTTGTCATTTTACTGTTCATAGTTTTGATCTCCTTTTTCTTAGATAAGTCCCTTTAACATTTCATAATAAAGGCTCAGTGATGATGAACTCCTTAAACTTTACCTTATCTGGAAGCACTGTGTCTCCCCTTCCATTCTAAATGGTAGCTTTGCTGGATAGAGTAATCTTGGATGTAGGTCCTTGTCTTTCATGACTTTGAATACTTCTTTCCAATCCCTTCTTGGCTGCAAGGTTCCTTTGAGAAATCAGCTGATAGTCTTATGGGAACTCCTTTGCAGGTAACTGTCTCCTTTTCTCTTGCTGCTTTTAAGATTCTCTCCTTATCTTTAATCTTGGGTAATGTAATTATGATGTGCTTCCAAGGTGTGTGCTTTCTTGGGTTCAACTTCTTTGGGACTCTGAGCTTCCTGGATCTCCTGGAGGTCTATTTCCTTCTCCAGATTGGGGAAGTTCTCCTTCATTATTTGTTCAAATAAGTTTTCAATGTCTTGTCTTCCTCTTTTCCTTCTGGCACCCCTATGATTCTGATGGTGGAATGTTTAAAGTTGTCCCAGAGGTTCCTAAGCCTCTCCCCCCTTTTTTTTTTTTTTTTTTTTTTTGTATTCTTGTTTCTTCATTCTGTTCTGGTTGATTGTTTATCCTTCCTTCTGCTCCAAATCATTGCTTTTAGTCCCAGTTTCCTTCCCTTTACTCTCTGTTCACTGTGTATTTTTCTTTATTTCACTTTGTATAGCCTTGACTTTTTCCTGTATTTTGCAACCATACTCAACCATTTCTGTGACCATCCAGATTGCCAGTGTTTTGAACTGTGCATCTGATGGGTTGGCTGTTTCCTCGTTGCTGAGTTCTGTTTTTGGAGTCTCGATCTGCTCTTTCATTTGGGCCATATATCTTTGTCCCAGCGCTCCTGTTAACACTGGAAGGGGCAGAGCCTTAGGTGTTCACCAGGGCAGGGCGACTCTCATCACCAAGTTGTAGTGCTGTCTGTGGGGAAGGGGTCAGAGAAGAAACAATGTCACTTCCTCAGCTCTTGGCTGGCTTTCAGTCACTTTCCCTGCTACCCACAAGTAAGTTGGGCCCTTCTGGTGCTGATTCCCAGATGGCTGAGTCCTACATTCTAGGCCCCTGTAGATCTCTCCAGGAAACACTTCTGTGAGGCTTAGAGTTTCTCCCGCTGCCGCAACCCCACGAGGCTCTTACAGCTAGAAGTTTTGAGGCTTTCTTTACCCGCGCTTGGAACTCTGGGTTGCACGGTCTGTCTCGCCGCCCAGCTGTCCTCCCAGTTTATCTTTAGGCAAATGTGGGACTGCCAGCTGCCCTCTCACCTGCCCAGTCCTCCAATTGCCGCCTTGCTTCGCAGCCTGTCTGCGCCGGTTGCCCGGCTCTGCTCCTCCTACCAGTCTGGGTGAATGAATCTTCTTTAACACCTTGGTTGTCAGACTTCCACACAGTTCTATTTTCTGGCAGTTCTGGTTGTTTTTTGTTCTTAAATTTGCTCTTGTCCTTTGGTTGTGCGAAGAGACAAAGTATATCTACCTCCACCTCCATCTTGGCCTGAAGTCTCTGACAGTAGTAAATTGAGTTTAGAATTAAACTCTTAGAATAGGATTTTAATGAAATATGCACAATCCAAACCTAATACACAAAATACTGCTTGATAAATTTTCATATACCACCAAGATATTTAGCTTAATATTCTCTATTTTTTTACAGTGTTAACACATGATTTCTTTCCTTGTCATCTTTATTGTTTTTCTGTTACAGTTGTTCCAATGTTTTCCCCCTTTGCTCTGGTCTGCCCATCCCACCCCCTTCTCCCATAGTCAATTCCCACACTGTTGTCCATGACTTACATAATTTGTTCAGATCTTGGAGGTGATTTGGTCATTAAATAGCTTGTGTCCAGACTTCCTAACAAGCTTCTAGGACTATGTCCTGGTCAGCTCACTTGACCTGCCAACTCACCTAATTAATAAATATCACCATACTTAATCACTGTGTATCATTACTGTGTACGTTGTAAAAGTTTTTGTAAACTTATATGTAGATAAGTAGTAGTAAATTATGGAGAAGAGACTGAAAGAATGGGTAAAAACCTGAAGTAAAGAGAAAAAAGTAAATGTGGTTAGTTCTGAAAAAGATAAAACTAGTATTAAGACCTGTTCTGTATTACTACGATCTGTATTTCTAGCAGTAATCTTCCTTTAAATGTAATTTCCTGTTAACTTTGTGACCCCAAAATTCTATTTTCATTACCCCTTCCCAACATATAACTTTCTCCAGTTACCTTTTGACTGATTTTACCAGTATTTAGAACTCCTTTTAAAGTTAAGAGTCCCTTTAAAACTCCTGGTAGAATTTTGTTAAGCTCCTTGAGATACAACTTCAGCCTTAAGTTTATTAGGATACTATCAGGTTTGCCTGATGAGTAGTAAGCAGGCCCATACTTGGTTATGTTTTTCTACTTAAGCACCACATATATTGACAATGAGAGTGCTTAAAAAGTACCTTCGACTTTGTGATCTCTCTTCTAAGAGATCTATGAGATATTTATCCCCTTGGTATCAGGTTTTCATTCCATAGTAGAAAAAAATGGTACCAAGTTTGTGTATTTCATATTTGAGAATGTGTACCATGTGCTATTACGGCATAGTATAGAGTGTAGCATTCAGAGTCAGAAAACCTGAGGTTGAGTCCTAACTGCATGTGTTGGTAGTGTAAGCATATTAAATAATTCATTTAAAGTTGCTAAAAGTATAAAAGAATATTTTTGGAATTACCTTACTGTTAGTAAAGCATGATGCAAATATTAGTAGTCATTGTTACAGAAATAACACGCCTCAGGTTTAAAATCTTAGGAAAATACTATACATTGGCTTTTCTTAAGAGTTCCAAGTAGGTGGGTTCTATTTCTGTATTAAATGTGTAAATTACTGCTGGTAGTTGGTGATAAACCTTAACATATTGTCCCCCCCTTTTTTAAAATAGGCCTTCACTATTCTATGTGATATTTTGATGATCTTCAGCCATCAAATTATGTCAGGAGGGCGTGACATGTTAGAGCCATTAGTTTACACCCCTGATTCTTCATTGCAGTCTGAGTTGCTCAGCTTTATTTTGGATCATGTCTTCATTGAACAGGACGATGATAATAACAGTGCAGGTAATTTTATTGCCAACTTTTTGTTAAACCTGTATATCTACCATAAATCAAATTTAAGTAACTATGATGTAAAGTGTTGCAGTACTATTTGATATTTTATTCCTAAAACATGAAACAGTTATCAAGGATTATTAGAGACAGGGTAAAATAAATACTTGTTTAAAAGAGTATTCTTGTTTTACATTTTTTATATTGAGAATCTTACATTGAAGACCTGACAGAATATGTACCTATCATTCACAAAAGAGGAGCTCTGAATGGCTAAATAAATGCAAAACAAAACAAAACAAAAAAAGTACCACTGACAACCAGAGAAACATAAATCAATATAACGTGGTTGTATTTTTTTAAAGATTTTGTTTATTTATTTTTAGAGAGGGGGGAAGGGAGGGAGAAAGAGAGGGATAGAAACATCAATGTGTGGTTGCCTCTCGCACAAACCCCCACTGTGGACCTGGCCCACAACCCAGGCATGTGCTCTGACTGGGAATCAAACCTGCGACCCTTTGGTTCGCAGGCCAGCACTCTATCCACTGAACCACACCAGCCAGGGCAGCTGTATATATATTTTTTAAGTAATTCCATTTGTAAAATTTGTCCAGAGGAAAACTCTTTACATAGAAAGGCTTCATCTTAATTTTTATTTTCAATATCAAATAATTGGAAACAATCCTTTGGCAGTACATGGAGACTGTAGTTTGTCTCCTTGATAACTGAATGTCAAGATCTCACATACTAGATCAGAGCAGAAATATGTGAAGTCTTCTTAAAAAGACAGAATGGTTTCAAGGCCAGTCCAACTGATTATATGTAATGTTGATAAAGGAAGTATGTGTCGATTAAGGTTGGGGTAAGATCATTCTTAGAAGGGATTGGAGAATTTCTGAGGTTGGCTACCCCCAGGAAACAAAGGAATTTAACCAACAGACATCAAATGTGTAGATCTTACTGACAAACTATCCTGTTAGGGAAGTTGATGAATGTGTTCAGCCAGCCTAGTAGGACTTCACCAAACATCAGTTCCTCTGACTCTACTTGTTCCTGTTCCACGTTCACCAGGCAGCCTTCTGAAGATTTATTTGACTTCACAAAAATTTTGTTTCTTGGAATGAATGGACTGGTCATTCACTAAGATACTGAGTGTGATTGTATTTTTTATTTCATTTAAATGTTCTTTTCTTTCATTTCAAATTATCCAAAAGAAAGGTATTTTTGTAGTAAGAAAATACATGTGGTTTAATGTTTGGAACATTCCCCCCAGATGGTCAGCAGGAGGATGAAGCCAGTAAAATTGAAGCTCTGCACAAGAGGAGAAATTTACTTGCAGCATTTTGTAAGCTAATTGTATATACTGTTGTGGAGATGAATACAGCTGCAGATATCTTCAAGCAGTATATGAAGGTAAAGTTTGAAAAATGGATAGCAAGACATTTTTATAATGCTTGAAAGATAAGGTAACAATGGCTTTTATGCGTGATTGTCATTGAATTTTTTTAATAGTAAATTACTTTTCTAGTTTAAAGAAATCTCTTTTAAAATATTTAATATTTTTAGTAGCATTTTCTCATACCTCTGCTCCTCCATTATAATGGACATTTTTAGGTTTATTAAGTTCATTTGCATTTGGAATATTGGAAACAGCTTGTCTTATGTTAACTGTCACTATTAGAAATTGTATTTGTGATTTAGTTTAGGACAACAGGGTGATGTCCTTCCCCCCACTTGATGTAGCATTAAAAAGTAATGTTGTAGAAGTTGAGACCTAGGTGGTATAGTTTTGGCTTGGTGACTATGCAGCTTTGGCTTGAGTAACTCAATACTTTGTGTCCTGCCATCATCTCTTCCAGTGTGATAGCTAACGTTCCTTTAGGGCCTCAAAATCTGATTTGATTCTGAGTAGATTATTCAGTTTTCATGAATACACGTGAAATTTTCTAACCTTTAAGTAGTAGTATAAAGGATATTGTTAATTGTACTAATGGAATATGACTAAATACGATAAGGTAGTTTTTTAATCTTTTCTCAAGTAAAATCCAATTATAAAAGTAAACTCTTTTAAGCCTTTGTTTTCACAAAATAAGATGTATAATAAATTTGTCGAAATCTAGTTAATTCTCTTTGGAATAATTTCCTACATGATAGAGCTCTAGCACCATTATAACTTACTTTGGAACCTAACTTATTTGGCATGATAACTAATGTTTTTTAACTAAGTTTGTTTATGAAGTCATTTTGCAAATTTCAAACGTTAGACTTCAGTATGCTAGATTAAAAGTCAATTTTATTAGTTATAGGAGCATGGATATCCATCTCTAATAGTTGTCATGTATGTATTTTGAAATGATCTTACGTAAGGAAAAAAAGTTCATGTGCAATGTGATGTAAATGTCACTCACAGTAAGTTTTCTTTTAAACGATAACAGATTAGTAGTTTGTATAAGCCAAATTAATAAAGTTTGAAATTCCACATGAGCTGTATGCTAGTAGCAATGGATAATTTGTGAAAGTAACTGATTGTATTCATTGTCTTAATAGTTCACAAAGAACACAAGAACTTGTGTATATCCTTTGTGTTATTTCTGAAAATCTACATAACCTAATTATTATCTTATACTGTACCTCCTTAAAACCAAGTTTAGAGCTTAATGTGATTAGATCTTAACTGTGGGATATTTCTGAATTTACTTAAGTTAGGGATTGTGTGCCTGGAGATTATCTTACTATTTCAGTAACATTCATTTATGTCTTTGAAGGCATAATGTTAGCCAAATACATATTTTGTGACATGCTTACATGATTAACCTAAAATTAGTCTTATTGTCCAATAATTTTACAAGATAAAGCTCTTAATTTGTGCAAATTTCTTTTCTAGTATTATAATGACTATGGAGATATCATCAAAGAAACAATGAGTAAAACAAGACAGATAGACAAAATTCAATGTGCAAAGACCCTTATTCTCAGTTTGCAGCAGGTAAGACATTAAGAGTACCAGCTTTAGGCTAACACAATTAACGGTATAGTTTTCAACGTGAAAGTGAAAAAGTGGGTAAAGGACGCAATAGGCAATTCATAAAAGAAGAAATAGAAGATATTCAGTCTTACTAAGCAGACATTGTGCAAATGAGATTATATTTGCTTTCATACTGGCGAGTTTAGTAAAACGTATAGCTATCTAAGTTACAGGGGAAATAGGTACTGTCATCAGTATATATTGATACAACCTTCCCGGTGGGCAGTATATGTTAGAATTTATAATGTATGTTCCATTTAAGGCAACAGTTCTGCTTTTAACAATTTATCCAAGATAGGACAAGTTTGCAAAAATGAGTATACAAGATATTATATGTGGCAACATTGTTCATAATAACAAGGAATTAGAAATATATCCTTTTGGTGAACATTTGGTTTAAGATGAATATAGTATGTGGTACATTTCTGTAATGGCTATTATATAGAACTTAAAATTAGTTTTAAGTAGGTCTGTATTCATTAATGTGTAAAGATTTCCACAATATACATAGTTTGAAAATAAAAACGATTACAGTACAGCATCCCTATACAATTGTACATATCTCTATGTCTGTCTAGAAGAATAAGTCACTAAAATGTTAGCTGTAGTTAACTTGCTTTGGTAGGTTTCAGGTGAATTTTACTTTTTTCTTTGTATATTTTTATATTTATTTTTAATGAGTATTAGTCTTTTTTAGTATTAGTGTGATTTTATTTTATAAGTATATAATAGTTAATGAAAACAATGAAAAACTATGTGCCACAAAAATTAGAAGTATGTTTGCAGTCTTATATTAGCCTCATCCTCACCTATTTTTTTCTGTATCAGTCTTATAATCAAAATTCAATAGTCATTTTCACTTTGGCAGTGGCAAGCCAGGTTTAATTAGGTAAAAATCATTTGCTTAGTATACTTTTGTCTCAAGAGATTAAATGCATGCAAAGCATAACCCATTTCAATTTGATAAACTTCCTTCTTGCTTTTAGAAATCTAGGTGTGAAAGTTCTCAATTTTATTTGCATATTCTTTATTAAAATTAATAGTTTAAAAGCTTTTAAAGGTAGTATTTAAATAACTTCTTTTGTTATAAAATAATAGTTACTTGCTGTAGAAAGTTTAGAAAATCAATTTAATCTTAATTTTTTTACTCAATAGCGCTTTTAGATTTTATAGCCTTCTTAGTCTTTTTTAATGCCCATATAAAATCTTATCTTTTCAAAATTAAGTCATTGTGCATCCTTTATTGCAGGCCTGAACTTTTCATATTAATAATTTCTGAACACTTTCATGCTATTATTTTCCTCTGCATTTAAAATGACTATAGTATTCCATATTATAGATTGGCCATAATTTAACAAGGTCTCTTCTTGTTTGATGTTGAGGGTTTGTTTTTGTTTTTTATTTACGATCTGTACTATAATAAATAGTACTGAAACATTTTTATACTTATGTATTGTACACAAATAATACTGTTCTTTTTGGATAAAGTCTGATAATTAGAATTGCTTAGTCAAAGGACATCAGAATTTTAACTACATTTTTCCAGATTCCTCTGTAGAAAGGAAGGTTATACCAATGTATGTTCCCAAGAGTGCTCGTTGTATCATCAGCGGTAGTGGCTATTAGCTGTTTAAAAGCTTGGCAGTTTGGTAGTTGAAAAAGTGCATGTTGTTTTGCCTACTGTACAATGAAAGATCTCGATGTGAGATTCATTATTTAAAGGTGAATAGCAGAGCATAGCTGCCTAATAATTTAGTGGGCTTTTTTCCCTTTATATTTTTACATGCTATCTTAATATCCTAGCAGTATAGAATTCTGCCATAACCAATCTGAAGAATTTCTAATCCAAGTAACTATCTCTAGTATGAATATATGAAGTGCTATACTTCTGGTCATTTGTATCTTGTGTTTTAAAAATCCTTGTTTTTGAATAAAATACAATGCCTCATTTATGGATCATCTATCTTAAGTACATTTTAAGTAGAAAATACGCTATTTTAAAAAGATGTTAATAATCCATAGTTACCAAAACTTTAACATGCTTGCTTTCTTTTTCTCCAAACAGCTTTTTAATGAAATGATACAGGAAAATGGCTATAATTTTGATAGATCATCTTCAACATTCAGCGGCATAAAAGAACTTGCTCGACGTTTTGCTTTAACTTTTGGACTCGATCAGTTGAAAACAAGAGAGGCCATTGCTATGCTACACAAGTAATCTCCAAATACTTTATTCAGCTCTCCAGTTTTTTAATCATGAAATTTTTTAAACCTAGCTCTTTTGTTTCGAATAATCAAATTCAGTTGATGCTTAATTATTTGTTTACAAATCTGTGGCATATCTCTTAAGAACCAGTTACAGTGCTATCTCCATTAACACATGAGTTGGGACAACTAAAACTCCTTTCATAGAAAGTCTTTGCTTTAATTAAAACCATACAAAGTCTTTATAAATTATGTGAAGAAAGTAGCATATATTCATCAGGTATTACAATAGCTTTTAACAGCTTTTGTCATAATTTCACTTGAGATTTGATTCCTTTATTTGAAGTTTTCTCTTTCTGGTTCTGTTCTCTATATTGTTTTGAGCCACAGCCTTCTTTCTGTCTGCATATTTTCTTTGCATTATAAAAATTGGATATCATCTCAGTTTATTTGGGGTATGATATTTAGTGATAATTATATGTTTAAGTATGAGTATATTTTAGACCTTTAACATAGCCAACATGTGGATATTAATATGCTTTTTCTTTTAATTGGGAAAATCAAGAGGCTTGGACCCTTTCATTACATTGAAAGCTCTGTTCTATTTGTGTCTCTTACTCATCTTGCCTACTTAGTTATAACAGTATTAAATGTTTCTCTACAGAAATGTTTTTGCTTTTTAATGTAATCCTGTACCTTCCTCAGCTTTAATTTGCTCTCTCCTTTTCACTTTGCTCTAAAAAGTCTCAAATTCTTTTTGGATGATACTTTTAGGTGCGGTTTAAAGACCACATATATAGTAATCACTTTGAAAAGTAATATATTATTTCCTTCATGTAATACCCTTCATCCTTGCCTCCCCATTTTCATCAGGATTATTTTTTACACAGTTCTATTTTTGAAAGAGTGTGATGTTGGGTTGTTGTCTTGATTAATAGAAGAATTTATTGTTAATTAAAATGAGCCCTGAGTGAAGTTTAATTTTTAAACTCTACTCTTAAGTTGGTCATTACAAATAGTCTTTAATCATTTTTAAGTTACTCCTGTGTATTGTAGTAGTTCTCCTTTATGTCTTAAAAAATACAGAAGATGTATTGATCACTATGTCAGAGCATTTCGTTTATTTTCTATGGAAAAGAGAGCCAAGGAAAGAATGTAGGTGTACCAAACCACATTCTACCTAGCGGCCAGCTGGTGTGTTTATGTGCCTGTGTGAGTTTTTTGTTTTGCTTTGAGGAAAGTAACAGTAGCATAACATGCAAATACATTTGCTAGGTCTCACATTATTGCCTCTTTATTCTATTCCTCAGATTAAATGCATTGCAAAGAAAACATTTAGTGGTGGAATGAAAGTGTAGAGAGATTTTCTTTCTAAGTTATTAAATTTTGTATTGTAGTCCCTTACATATTTATTTGTCTTTTTTCTTGCAGAGATGGCATAGAATTTGCTTTTAAAGAACCTAATCCACAAGGAGAGAGCCATCCACCTTTAAACTTGGCATTTCTTGACATACTGAGTGAATTTTCTTCTAAACTACTCCGACAAGACAAAAGAACAGTGTATGTGTTAGAAATGCTTGATTTTGTTTTGGAGTTCTTAAAGATCAGTGGTTGTATTTGATTTCCCCCCTTCTACACACAGACATTAGAATTGTATTGATCCATCAGGAGCACCTTAGTCGGTGTCCTGAGTTGTGACTACACTGGGAAGTCAAATTCCCCCTTTTTATCTTTTTCCTTTAACTACTAGTCCTGTCCTCAACCGATCATTTAAACAGGATACTTTTCTGGTATAGTCTCCTAAAGTGGTGCCTTACATTCTAAGAGGGCCCAACAAATGGAATTAAATTTCAAAATATTCTCCTACCATCCCCATCTTGGCTTGTATAAAAGGGCAGAAGAAAATAAATAACTTATAGTATAGATAACCTCTTCTGAAAGTGCGCCAGTAGTTTGCATTTAAAGATGGTACAGATTTTATATGAAATTCTAATGCACACAAAATTAATCTATGGTGATAGAAATCACAGACGTGTTTACTCTGACGTTGGGGAGATTGAATAGGAAAAAGGACACGGGGTATTTTCTAGGGTCATGGGAGTGTCCTGTAGCTTAAAAGGCGTATTGGTTACATGGCTGCATTTACTTGCAAAATTGATCCAACTGTACTCTTAATTTCTGTACGTTTTATTATAGAAATATTTATTTCAGTTAAAAATTTCATTGACACTGTCAGAGAAATACAACTTGAAACAACAAAAAACCATTTCTCATTTAGCAGATTAGATAAAATTAAGAAGCCTGAGAGTCCCAAGTATTGTCAAGGATATGGAACAATAGAGACTTTATGCATTTCTGGTAACAGCATAAATTCGTGCAACACCATTTTGTGGAGGACCTCTTGGCAATGTCTAGTAAAGTTTAACCTACTTATGAACCAGTAATTCTGTTCATAGGTAGATGCCCTTAGGGAAACTCTTGCACATGTGTATGAGAACCGTAAAGAATGGAGTATTGTATTGTTTGAGTAGGGAAAAGCTTAAAACAACATCTATCAACTAGAAAATGGCATCAGTAGATTGATATACAGTGGAATACCATACAGCAGTCAAAATGGTTAGAATTTTTAAAAGTAAACATAATTCCTTAATTTTATTAAATGTCCAGTCATGTTCAAATGTCCAGTAGTCTCAGGTGTCATAAGTTACTTTTATTTTTATAGTGTATTTGATCGAATTGGTACTGAAATGAGATTCACACATTCCAATTGATTATTCTCTTTTTGAAACCTTAAAAAAATTAGCTTTATTGAGGTATAATTGACAAAATTGTAATATATTTAAAATATATAATAACATGGTGGTTTTATATATGTATACATTGTGAAAGGATTCCTATAATCAAGTTAATTAACCATATATCACCTCAGACGTTTACCTTTTAAAATAACACGTTAAGTTCTATTTTTTAATTATAAAGTATTCTATATTATCAACTGTAATCATCATGTTACACATTAGGTCCTCAGATTTTATTCATCTTTTCTAAAAAATATTTTTCCAGCTTTATTGAGATATAGTTGACATATAATGTGTAAAGTTTAAGTTATACAGCATTTTGATACGATAACAGTTGTATATTGGGAACTGACAATCACTGTAACATTAGCTGATGTCACTCTTCCAAAATGGTTTGAGTTTAAAAACATGATGTTGATTGCAAAAAGCAAAGTACCAAGTATGCAGTGATGTTTACAGACAAATGTGTATTAAAACTACAAAAATGCGTCCTGGCTGCGTGGCTCAGTTGGTTGGAGTGTCATTCCATGCACCAAAGGGTTGCTGGTTTGATTCCTGGTCAGGGCACATGCATGGGTTGCGGGTTGGGTACAGAAGGTGGCTGGTCCCTGTTTCTCTCTCATATCGACGTTTCTGTCTGTCTGTCTGTCTGTCTGTCTCTCTGCCCCTTCTCTCCTTCCCTCCCCAACCCTTCCTGTCTCTCTAAAAATCAATGGAAACATGTCCTCAGGTGAGGATTTTAAAAAGTACAAAAATGTGCATGAGGATGATGAATAGCAAATTCAGGTTAGCGTTAACTTCTGTGGCAGGGAAATAGCATCAGAGAGGCTACTTACCTGGAATGTTCTGTTAAACTCTGTGGTCAGTACACAGTTGTAAATCTCTCGGCCAGTTAGTATATTTTGGTTCAAGCTTCCTATCTTTTTGTTTTTCTTTTAATCCTCAACCAGGACTAGTTCACTGACTTATGAGGGGGTGGGGACAGAAATAGCAATGTGAGAACAACATTGATCAGTTGCCTTAATGCGCCCCAACTGGGAATCAACATGCAACCTAGGTATGTGCCTTGACCAGGAATCGAACCCACAACCTTTGGTGTGCAGAATAATGCTCCAGCCAACTGAGCCCCTGGGCCAGGGCTCAAGCTGCATATCTTGTTGCAGACTGGTAACAGTTCTCGGACTGATAGCTAGCTCACCAACCACACTTTGAGGAGTGCTGTACTATTGTGTATAGCTGAAATATATTGCAGTTAAAAGGAAATACTAAACAAGTAACACCTAGCAGTATGTTTGTAACTGGTATTTCCTATCCTCTCTCTTTAATGGTGTTCAAAACTGGTAATTTTGAATTGACTGCAGTTAGGCATTATTGTGACAGAAAGTAAGTATTTGAATCGCACCTTACAGTTAATTGACAAAAATTGTGTTCATGTATTTGAAGCATGATTTAGATAACGAAGCACTGAACAGTTATTGTCAGAAGCCTGGGATTTGAATCATGGTTATACTGCTTTTTCTTTTTTATACCATGGATATGTTACTTATCTTTTCTTTCCTCATCGATGTCAAATGGAGATGTCTCCCTCACAAGGTTGTAAGCATTAACTTAAAGCACCGAAGAGAAATATGTCTAGCACATGGTAGTCATACACATGTTAGTTGAATTTTGATTATGTTACATATAAGGCATAGAATCTGTGTGATACTTTGGATCCCAGGGTAGATAGATGTCTGACTTCCATCAGGCTGAAACTTGTTTGCAGGTAAGGACCAACCATACATCATTCATCTTTATATCTACCCCCAGTGCTTGGGGCATAGCAGATGCTCAACAAATACTAAGCTGAAATGCCCTGAATGGTTTGATTTAGAGTGAGAATCTTAAGAGACAAAATTGCTTATCAGTGTACTGATGAAGCTGAGATTGAGTAGTAAAGTAATATGCACTTGCTTACGTAGCTAGGGGTTGATAGAACTGGGACTATAACTCAAATTGTATGATTTTAAATCCAGTTCTCTTTCCAAAAATGTGGTTTGAGTTTGTTCTAGCAGAGGACCTGAAAAGTAAGGATAGAAAGAGACATCTTGAGAAAGAAAACATTTAATGTCCTGTAATTGTTACTCTCTGTTTTGAGAAAATGTGGACTCTCGACCATTATTTTGTTTCATTCTCATGTACTTTGCGTTTTGTTTAATTTTAAGTGAATCATTGAATGTTCCACTTGGTATGTGAATCATAAGATTATTAGGAGGAATAAACAAATAGAAAAGTAAAGCTATTGCACCTTTATGTATCAAAGCTAATGGTTTCTACTTCTTTTTAAGGTATGTTTACTTGGAAAAGTTTATGACATTTCAGATGTCCCTCCGAAGAGAAGACGTGTGGCTTCCGCTGATGTCTTACCGAAATTCTTTGCTAGCTGGTGGTGATGATGACACTATGTCAGTAATTAGTGGAATCAGCAGTCGGGGGTCAACTGTGCGGAGTAAAAAGTCAAAACCATCTACAGGAAAACGGAAAGTGGTTGAAGGCATTCAACTCACACTCAGTAAGCATATAGTGTATTCTCTTTTTATCCCTTATGTTGACCAACTGAAGTATCATTTAAGTTCACCTTATTTTTTTATTTGAGATTTGTATTGTTAAAAAGTATGTTACACAGTGTGTTCATCGTATGTAAATATACTGTTTTAAGCATTTTTAAATACATAAACTTAGTTTGTCATTTTTCAGGTGAAGAAACTAATACAGAGATGTTAAATAACTTACCTAAGGTCATGCAAATATTAAGTAGTACAACCAGCCAGTCTCACTCTACGGTGCCTGCTTTTTAATCCCTGTGCTGTACTGTATGTATAGGGAAATGGACTTGGTATTGTAGAACTAATTAGTACCGAAGAGATCGGATCCATCCAGCTTAAGTGAAGCAACAGTTTCAGAGAGGTTGCCGCTTTTGGGTTTCTGTGAAGAGCTCATCAATTATGAAGAACTTTATAGAAACACAAACTCCTGTCTAGAATCTTAGAGGTAGTAATGCATTGTGAGACATGAATCTCTTGGACTCCTAGCACTCCGGGGTTGATTCAAAATGGGCTTGCGCACTTTCTTCCTTTCCTTAGGAACCTTTAAACAAATTGGCATAGTTGTCAAAATTTGTTCCAGTTATTATTGCTGAGTAACAGACTACCCCAAAACTTAGAACATGGTGCCTGCTAAGAACCTTAGCGGGGACATGGTGCCTGGTGCTTCAGTTGTGAAACCTCAAAGGCTAATCACTGGAATTCTCTGGAGGCAGCATCACTTACAGATAAATCCGATGCTGGCCATCAGCTGGGCCTTCAGCTGGGTTGTCTCCCGGAACACCTACATATGACCTCTTCATGTGGCTGTTGGGCTTCCTCACAGCATGTGACTGGACTCCAAGAGTAGATGTCTCAACAGACAGGAGGTAGAAGCTGCCAGTTTATTAAGGCCAGAAACTGCCATAGCATAATTTCCACCATATTCTGTTGATCGATCACAGGGCCCAGATTCAAGGGAATGGGACATAACCCCCATCTCTTAATAGGAGTAGTGTCAAAATTGTGCGGTGATTTTTCTTAATTGCCAAATGCATAAATTTGTAGCCATTGTCAGGTGTATGATGTTTAAAACTTGATTTTCCCATGGAGTAATGGCTTTAATCTTTCGTCCAATAACATAAAGGCATAAACATATAATTTGTACAAACTTAGATTATACTTGATTGGTTATATAGTCCCAACTACCCCAGTCAATGGGGGAAATTTTTTTTACAGTATCCCTGACCACTTACTTTTCCTTATTTTAATAGAAAAGATACGAAATTAAAAGATGGTGTTTCCTGCATATCGTTATAACTCTTTAAAAAGTTTTTCTCATTTGAACAAGTAGTTAATAGTTACAGATTTGTGCTGGATCATCAAATCTTCTTTTCCTTAGACTTTATGGAGCATTATAAATTGGCATTTATATAACATCTTAAAGCTAGATTATCAAATCAGATACTTAATTTTTATAGAAAGAGTTGGTGCTCTCTTTGTTTGGGTTTTTGGAGAGAGCCATAGAAGTTGAGGCATCACTGAGTTTGAAGGAAGAAGGATAAATACTGGTAGCTTGGCCAGATCAGTGCAATGTGGAAGACAAAACTGGAGCCTAAACACAGTAGAACTTAAAGGTTGATGTGATTATATTGCAAATTGTGACATTTATGTCTTAAGCCATCTATTACTAGGGTATTAGCCACTGGCACATTTTTCTTTGCATTCTTCCTTAAAAACTTACCTGTATATATGCACATAGGTAATCTTCCAATAAAAGTTTTCCTCCAAACTCAAGTTCGATCAGGTGCTATTAATTTCCCCTCCCAGATCAGTGATTTTTTTAAAATGACTATGAATTTCAATTACACCTACATGTAAATTTGTCATTTAGTCAGTCATGGCAGCATCTACAGATACTTGAACACAAGTAGGTTTGGAACCTGGTCTTTTTAGTGCAGTGCTTAATGCACATGGATTTGCACTCTCCCTTGACGTTGTTCTTAGGGCTGCTCAGGAGTGAGAATCCTTTAGACTGGGAACCATTCTCTTACTGTCTCCATTCCCATTCGCACCTGTAACTTATCCTGGGCTACACAGTTAGCCTCTTAACTGGCTAGTTTGCTCACTAGTCTTCACATTCTTACGTCCACCTTCTATACTGCCATCACATACTTTGACTAAAACATGAAACTCACCACATTGATTCCTTTAAACCTTCAGCAGTCGTTTGTGACCTTAGCACAGCTTACAAAACTTTCCCATAAATTGATTCCTGTCTCTTTACTTATTCAGCATTACCTTTTGCTGCTTACCCCAGGAGTACCAAACTCCTAGTTTGAACCATGTGAAATTGCCTTTTTTGTAGGTCAAGAACTACTAAATAGCAGCAAATTAGTATGGTTTAGTTGCTTCCATGCCTCAGTGCTTTTGCTTATGTTTTTTTCCCCTGCCTAGTTAACCTAATATCTACTCTAGTTAGAAGTCGCTTCCTGGTAATTGGCTCTGATCCCTCTCATTCCATCTGTGTTCCCCTCTCTTCTAGCACATACCACACTGTGTTGTAATAGCCTGTATTTTCTTCACAACTGGACTCTAAGGGCAGGGTAGGGCCTACACCTTCCATGCCTTTGTATCCCCCCTATTCCAGGCACTGAGCATGTGAAAAGCAGGCGTTTATTGACCTGAGCAGGTTTTCTTCCACATCTGATTTGTCAGAACTACTGACTGTACTTCATTGCTGTTGATTTTCTTTTTCAGCTGAAGAAAGCAGTAGTAGTGACAGTATGTGGTTAAGCAGAGAGCAAACACTGCACACCCCAGTTATGATGCAGACACC
Source organism: Pteronotus mesoamericanus (assembly GCF_021234165.1). Taxonomy (NCBI): domain Eukaryota; kingdom Metazoa; phylum Chordata; class Mammalia; order Chiroptera; family Mormoopidae; genus Pteronotus; species Pteronotus mesoamericanus. The sequence continues at coordinate 3,730,472 of NW_026555150.1, forward strand.
ACAACTCACCTCAACAATTATGAGAGAGCCCAAAAGACTACGACCTGAGGATAGCTTCATGGGTGTTTATCCAATGCAGACTGAACACCATCAAACTCCTCTTGATTATAAGTAAGTACATGTGATCATTTTCTATACTGTAACTTTATTAATTACATAGAAAAAAGTTAAGTTAAAAGAAGAATAAAATTCTCCTTGAAGCACGCAGGTAACATGGATGTTAGCTCAAAGACAGCAAGAGGAAGCAAGGCAACAACAGGAGAGAGCAGCAATGAGCTATGTTAAACTACGAACTAATCTTCAGCATGCCATGTAAGTGAGAGTGCCTTATTGTCTGAGTCTAGGAAGTTCACTAATTCATTTTAACATATTTTAATGTGTGCCTTATCTAAAAATTTCAGCAAACTCTAGAGTAAGCTGAAATAATCAAGGAACTAAAAATTGGTCTTTCCAACAGAAAAAAAGAACTTTTTAAATATTAACTAGTTAGCTAAAGGACCAATCTTAGTTCAGTCTGTTGGAAAACTTTAAATCTGAATCCTTGTTTATTTTGGTACACAGAATTACAGCTGAAAATCCATTTTGTTACATCTTAATTGATTCCCCACCTTAGTTCAGGCCCTCATCTCTCACCTGAACTATTACATTAGCTTTCTAACTTGTTTTCTTCCCTCAAATGTCCCATTTATCCTCTCACCAGACTCCCCCCTCGCTCCTTCCACCACCACTCCATCATTCACACTGCCATCCAGAATTACGATTCCAGAATAAAAATCTGATCGTGTAATTCTTTTACTTAAAACCTTTCCATGGCTCCCCATTGCCTACAGGATAAAGTTCAAACTCCTTAGCTCATGGCATGCAAGATCTTTCAAAATATGGCCCCTGCTTACATTTTAGTATCCTATCCCATTCCCTGGCAACTGGTAAAATCATCGTAAAAGAACAAGCTCAGGTATCACCTTACAAGAAGCTGCGGTCATCTGTGCTCCCATAACGCTGTGTATATTTATCTTGCTTATAGCACTTATCACATTGTATTATAGTTATTTGTTTATAAATTTTCCCTTTCTCTAGACTGTGAGCTCCTCAAGGGCAGGGACCACTTTATTGCCTGTCATGCTTGGCACGTAAAAAGTGCTAGGTAAATGTTCGTTGAATGAATAAATGTCCAATGTTTTTAAAAAATTGTAGTTTAACTTTTAAATACTTTGTTTTTACTGGCATCTATTTGAGAGCTTTATCAGTATTTATTAGCTTTGGCTCTAAAAGAAATGTCAGACAGTCTTTAGATGATTGGCACAAAGGGAAAGATATGATAATTCTGATTATTTATGGTTTGCGGTTTTGAAAGCTTTGTATTTGTAACATAATGTAGTACATGTTTTAATACTGGGAGATAGTAATTGTTACCTTTTTGAACTTAGTTTGTTTTGTTGGTTTTTAAATGATGAAAACTGAGCCTATTTTTCTTAGCAAATTACCACTTACCACATGAATAGTGTCCTGCTTAAATTCACTTTCGGTTATCTGTGGCTGTCTTAAGAACCTCCACAAACGTGTACGCTATCACATGTATAGATTCTGATCCCAACTTGTCTAGTATGGTCAGCATCTATACTGTCTTGGTTCTGTTTCCTATTCCTGTTTCTATAGCCACATTCCCCTTAATATATGCACTTATTTAACGCTGGATTCAATTTCTTAGCTTCCAGCCAGTCACCAGTCCAAACATTCTTGAATCTGCCTGCAATCATTTGGTCCATATATCTTCCCTGAAAACTTTTCACCAGTCCTTAAGTCTTCCACAACATCTCATTACCATTTATCATTATTCTTTTGTTTGTAGTTTGTTTTAATTCCCCTTAGAAGTGACTACAAGAAGTTATCCCAGTTAAATAGTTATTACTGGAAAAATCTTTGGTTTTGTACCATAAGTGATCAATCACCTGATGTTTTAAAATACTTCCGTTTTACAATGATCTTTCTGTAATGATATCTGCCCTATAATTGAAAATACTTGCAAATTCTCTGGTTTTTAATAGTTTATATTGTATAATATTCCTTACACTCCAAATGAAATACAGAGTGGATTTCTGGATTTCTATAACGTGGTCCACAAAGCACATATTTTCCCTTCACAGTCGCCTTCACTAAGACTCAATATAATACTGTGTAAATTGTAAGCAAGCATTCAGTAAATAATTAATGGGAGGGGATAAGATTGTTCAATCAGTGAGAAAAGAAAGAAATGTTGGCCAAACTGGGGAACAATGAGTCGCCCTCAATTTCAAAATTACATTGACTTCTTTATGCTGATCTGGGTTAATTTGTGAACTTGAAATTAGAGTTTATTCCTTATAATATGTGATAATATATGGAAGGTTTGGGTTTAATTTTTACTTTATTTTCCTATATAAATCTTAGTTTTGAGTTTCCTAGGACACAATCTTAAGTTTCAGCATGAATGTTGCTCATTTTTTTTTGAAGTAGAATTAACCTCTTTCAGTATATCTTTATAGCACTTGATTCACATTTCTCTTGCAATATTTATCACATTTTGTCATAATTAATTATTTCTGTTTCCCATAGTAGATTGTGAGCTCCTCGAGGGCAGGAACTGTGCCTTAATTCATCTTTTTTTTTCCATCCATAGAATAAAGCCTAGCACATTGTAGACATTGTGTGAATATGAGTGAGTGAGTGCCTGGTACATATTAGGTACTGAGTGAATGAGTGAGCAATGGGTAAAATTAACATTATGTATTAATGAAAATATATGTATTCTGAAAATGTTATTTCTCTGGTCTCTGTTTTATATTTGTTTATTAATTTGTACCCTGCTTACTGTCAAAAAGGATTTGAGGTATCTTGTCTGTTCCCATGTGGGATATTCTCATTGAACTTTTGTATGGGATATCAGAACTGTCACACTAAATGTACTGAAGTAATATAGAATAAACATAACTCCTTAACATTTTTAGACGAGTGAACATTGGGGTTTTGACATCATTGATGACATGATCAATGCCTAATCATTTTCCCTGACCTTTAATCCCATCATTTTCCATTACACTTGAATATAGAGAGCCACATAGTTGCTGCCACTATATTAACAGTCACAACATTGGTTCAGATCTTGACCTTGTTTTATATTTCTCTAGTCGGCGTGGTACAAGCCTAATGGAAGATGATGAAGAGCCAATTGTTGAAGACGTTATGATGTCCTCAGAAGGGAGGATTGAAGATCTTAACGAGGGAATGGATTTTGACACCATGGATATAGACTTGGTAAGAAACAGTGATCTCTGTAAAATTTTCCAGAGTTCAGATCCTTTGGAAATTAAGTGGGATATTTATTAGAGGAGAGAAATACTTGCCATGAGAAGTAAGTTTGCAAAATTACTAAGTGTTTGGGCATATGAGAAGGGATTGAGGGCAGGGTGAGGTTGGTGAGGGTATTAGATCCTAGTTTATGATGATGAACTTTTAAGGTTAATTTAGGAATATATAAATGTAAAGAATACATTTTGCTTAATATTATACCAAGTATCACATTACCTTATAATTGTCCATTTATTTACCATTATTAAAACAATATTGAGACAGATGTTCATCTCAGTACTTCATTTTGCCACATGTCTCATTCAGTTTCGCGAGGTAGATTGAAAGCATTGAGGTTACTGAAGGTTAGACCATTAGCCCATCCAAGGAGGCAGAACTAGTAAGCAGTGAAGCTGAGACTTCTAAGCCAGGTCTTCTGATTCTACTACTCAGTATACCGTTGTGTATCCTCTTTAAAGGGAAGAAATAAGGAAGTGTTCTCTCTTCAGAGTAGTGTAATCTGGTTCCTTTAAAAAATGACTTGAGAAAGGAATTTTTAAAGTAAAATGAAAAACGAATTTTCCAGTTTTCATCTTCTGTTTTCCACAAATGAATTGCTTTTGTTTTTTATTTAAACATTCTGTAGTTAGAATATACAGTATTTAAAGTATTTTAAGGTACACTTGCAACTACATAGGCAATGTGAACACTTAATGCTAATTAATTTCAATATTTTCAGTCACTATCTGGCTTATAGATAAGACCATTGTCAACTTCCTTCCTTTTTTTCCCCCTTTAGCCGCCATCAAAGAACAGACGAGAGAGAACAGAACTGAAGCCTGATTTCTTTGATCCAGCTTCAATTATGGATGAATCAGTAGGTTTAATTTAAATGTACCCCAGGATTGCAAAATCAAAAGTATGGGCAACCTCTAAGTTTGAGGTGGAAGAGCTGATACAGCACATCAAGAATGGATAAAAACAGTTGGAGAGGGGAAAAAGAGCAGGCAGGAGTGATTTCGGGGGAAAGGGAGAGGGCGATATAGTGGTGGTGACTGATTCAAAGTGCCTTTCAATCCTTGGCAAATAGGACTTAAGGAATTTGGACTCTTAGTTTAGGCTTGAGTTACCCATTGAAGGATTTTGAATGAGGGAGAGGCATGATCAGGATGATTCTTCACAAAGATTTCCTTAGCATTAATGGGTGGGTAGGAGGAATGAGAGGAATAATAATCATAATCATATAAAGGCATTATGAAAAATAGAACTGAACAAAGACTTTGATAATAAAGAGAAGAGGATTGAGATGATTGGTTATTAAGTATTGTCAATTCTATTTCTTAAGTACCTCTCTGTACTAAACCAGTCCCCACTGCCATATTTTCCCCGGCAATGCCGTGGTTCATTCAGGTCCTCCTTAGTTTTCACTTGGACCATTTCAGTAGCCTTTAATGGGTCTTGCTGCCGTATCTCTCCTTTATCTCCCTTTTGGGGTCATCTTTCTAAAATGCAAATCAGATTCTCTCACTTAACAGTTTTAGGTCTTTCATTGATTCTCTCCCCCCCCCCCCCAAATTGATGTTAAGGAAAATATTCTGACTCCTTAGCCTGGCAAACAAAGCTTTTTGTGATCTGGCTCCTTTGCCAGCTTAACCTTGGCCTTTTCCTTACATATATCTTGTGCTCCAGCCATACCAAATCTAGTAGTTCCTCTCAGATATGTTTTGGTCTTTCATGACTTTGTGACTTAACTGTGTAAGTTCTGTTTGTCCAAATTGCCCTCCTTTTCTCCTCCTAGTGAATTCCTTCTTTAATAGGCAGTTCTGACATTGCCTGAGGAGTTTTTGCTGACTTCTCCAGATAGATACATTATTCTCAGCTTTCGTAACCTGTTGTTTATACTTTTAGTTTGATAATTACCAGGTTGGTATAGTGAAATAGGATATAACACTCAATAGATTGAACTCCAGGCAGTTACGATTTTATTCATTTTGAATTCTCCCTAGCATAGTAGCTGTTTAATTTTATTTGTTAAATGAGTAAATCAGTTAAGTGCCTTTTCATCTCACTATTTATGTTCCTTCCTAACATCTCCTACCTCAGGTGACCTCATCCTATGAGACCTGCCTTCGGTGTCCCAATTTTTACCATTCTCTCCTTGCCCTCCCTCACCTCATAATCTGCCTTCAGATAGCTCTTGGAAGAACTTTGACCAACTCATACTAACATATTATTAAGACCAGTTAGTCATTGGAGCCAAAAGACACTTTTGTAGCGCAGTAGGTATAGAAACATTCGGACAAGGCACCTTGGGATCCTTTTAAAATTAGTGTTTGTCGATCTCTGGTGTGCATATGGGTCATCTGGAGGTCTTATTAAAATGCAGATTCTGTTTCAATAGGCCTGGAGTATGGCCTGCGATTCTGCATCTCTAGCAAGTGCTGTTGATGCTTCAGGTCTGCAGACAATGAGTAGCATAGGTGACCTAGGCTTACCCAAAAGTCTATAATTTAAATGCATATTAAAATATATGGTACTCTAATAATCTAGGAGTATATATCTTCCCAATTTGTTAAATAAAACATGAAGGTAGTGATTGTAATGAGAATCTTTTCAAGCAAATGTGATAAAATGCATCAATTCAACCGTTTATTGAGCTAGAAGTTGGTACTAAAGTGGTATAAGATAATCTCCCTGCCCTCTCAAGGAGTCCGTAACATAGTCCACCTTGACTATAGCTTTTGCACCTGACATTGTTAGGCATGATTTAGTTTGATCCTCTCAGTAACCTTGTGAGAATGGTGGTGGGATTCCAGTTTTACACTCAGGCAAGCTTGGACTGAAGAAGTGATTGACTTGCTCAGTTACACAATTTTAGTGTCAGGGAATTAATTCGAGCTGAGATCCTTTTGATTTCTTTCTCTACTGTTGTACTTCCCAGAACTAAAATTAGACCTCATTTGGAAGAAACACCAAGAAAAGTACTTGAGAAATTGAAATCCTTAACTATAGTCAAAATTGATATGGACGATTAGAGATTTCCTTGTTTTTTTTCATTTTGTAATGTAAAGTCAGGAAAACTTTCGGCATTTGTTTCCTTGATCGCTTACTAGGTTTGCAGAAAGGTGCTCTTCAGTTTACTAAAATAATGAAACAGCAATGTAAATTATATGTACATATTTTTGTCAGTTAACATTTAGAAAAAGTTGCAATTTGAGCGAGGCCAAAGACAGAGGTCTAAAAATTATTTATAGAAAACTTTTGGCGTTCTTGTTTTTATGGAATATGTTATAACTAAGGGGATAGTAGTTTCAGCTGCTTCTACTAAAATTAGCGAAATGAGCACATGCATGTATGCCTGTAGTTTTATACTGCTACCACATGATGGCAGCAGTCACATAACTGAGTGCTCTATCTTTAAAGGTTATGTATCTTTAGAAGTCTCTGACCATACATATATGTGTAAGTTAATACTAGATTATTTTTAAATATACATTAAACTTCACCTCATACTGTCCCAATGACAGCTTAAGAAATGGAATAATGGAAATGTTTTTAATACGAAAGTCCATTTGCCCTTACAAAGTAGCTTACATCTGTTTTTACTTAAGCCTGTGATAAGTGAGTCATTAAAACAATAGTAAAATTGGAACTTAAATCTTTTTATACCCAGTTCTAAGATTCTCTAAGTGAAACAACCAAGAGCAGCCTACTATAGATACTTGAGGTTGTTATAAATAAACTCTAAATATATCTTTTGTAACATGATATCCCCATAATTCAGAAATGCTGATATAATAACTGCAAGCAGGTCAAGTTGGGGGTGCATGTACATACAGTTCTAGATTTAGGACTTAGTTTTATGTCTGGAAAGACCATTGGTTTATCCCATTGTACCACTGGTTGCTTTCTGCTACTTGTGGGCCAGTATTGCCACAATGCACCAAAGCTTGCTATTTGTATTTTTTAAATAAATGCTTAAGTGTTTATTAGTGTTGAGACCAGAAACAGGTGTAGTTTAGGTCAGCACAAAAAGAGAATGTGTCACTAATGTCATTTTTCCTCCTGTGCTGATACTCTCTTATTACAAATATCTGTAGTGTAAAATTGGTAGAAGAATCATTCAGTATGATGGAGCTAATTTAATGTTCTAATACAAGAATCTACTAAAAAAGCCAAGCACGTACAAAAATAAAAAACATCCTGTTCGGGCGGTTTCTGGTTAGGCACTCTGTTTGGAAAGAACCCGAGTTCATCTTCATGCCACACTCTACGCTAAGAATTGCTAACTAAGATTTTATCCTTTGATTCATCATCAGACCTTCCTTTACCCAGAGTCACAAGTGTTACAGCTAGAAGGGATCTATAAGCACCTAGGCCTGTTTGGTGGAAATATTCTAACCACCCAAACTCTGACTCTGGCCAGAAAAGGAGGACCTTGAACCTTATTGGAGGGGAGGGGAGGGCAAGGGGTGAGTAGTAGTGGTGATGGTTTTGATGGATGACAGGTAAGAAGTGGGGTGAATTAATCCTCTTTGTTCTCAACACTGGGGATTCCAAACAACTTACTTAATTATTCACTACAGGGAGTCTGCAATCAGATAGATATTAGTTTCCTGGTCTATAAGAAAATATAATTTCTTATAGAAAATTATATCTTTTCTATAGAAAATAAGTTTCTAAGAAAATATAGTTTCTTGAGATCAAAACAGTTCATGCGTTCTATGACTTTTGCTAAAGTGAGATTGAATTTACAAGTAAGAGCCCTCTGTAATCTCAGTCTTAACTTATTACCTCTGGCTTTTAATATCGGTTCTTACTAGCTTATTATAGTATCTTAAAATATTACTTAATTATCATTAGTAGTGTTGGATTATAATTGAGTAGCCTAACTTTTAGTATATGCAGCTCAAAGGTACATCTTGTTCTTATTTAATGAACAACGGGAGTAGCTCTATTCATCATCTGCTTTCTCTTCTAAATTAGTTAGTGACAAGCAATTATTATGTTTTCTCTAAATTCTTTTCCCAACTGTAATGTAAAGAAAGCATCAGTATAAGTCTGCCCAGATTTTGCCTTACCTACTTGATTTCTTGAAATTTTGTAGTTCTGTCCTTTCACTTAGGCCATGTTTTCTAAAGAAAATTTCCTGTTTTATACATACTGGTATTATTACTGGATGTTTTTATTATGCATGTTCAAATGCTTTTTTAAGAACTATACCCACCTCACAGTGCAAATGACTGAGTTTGCAAGATATTCTTAAGCTCTTTGCAGCAGACCTGTGCCAGGAGTATATGTCAAGAAGCACATTTGTTTGTTCATTCAATAAGTGTTAGGTGCCAATGTTCAGGCCATTATCTAGGCATTGGGGTGTGTTTAAATACATAGCTGGTACATGGTTCCTGCTCCTAGTTATATTTGTCAGGTAAGTAGCATCTTGATTAGGCCTGTTGTTATTCCATTATATATTGATGGTCATTTTAATTTTAAAACTGCATATCTAAAGGGGGGGGGTTTCAAAGTCGTTTTATTAACATGTTATTAAAATTAACAAGTATGGTAATAATTTACAGATATATTTTACAAAGAAACGAATGTATTTTAACAAGATTTTTTTTCCTCTCTCTCATTAGGTTCTTGGGGTGTCAATGTTTTAATACCCGTACACAATTAAATCTCTGGTGAAGTCATTTTCTAAGTGGAAGACGAAATTTTTAAAAAAAAGTGTGGTAGATACAGTGAAATTCTGTACAGATTTTTCTCTAAGGAGAATATGACATGCTTTACGCTTACCAAGATCAAGTGCATTGAGGGGCAGTTTTGTTTGCCTGAAAAAAGTAAAGGACAAGTAAACAATTTGATGATAAGCTACAGGTTTTCTTAGAAAGTAAATATTTTATTTATGCGCTGTTAGTTGGCTTTTGAATCAATTACTTCATGCTTTTTTTAAAGAAAATATAACAATCTGAAGAGTCATTTGGTACAGACACGACTTCTCTCACATTCATTTACTGGGCGCACTAAGTAATGATGCCCTCTGCTGGATTTCTGTTTACATCCAAAGTTAAGGATGGATTTATTCCCCTGCCCTGGCATTCTAGGATAGAATTGTTTTTAGCATTCTAAATTTAAATGCTTAAAACATCAATCAGAGCTTTCTTTTAAATATTGTAATTGTGGAGAAAAGTAAACTTATAAGCAGAACTTTTACAATTTTTTCATCTAAAATGTATTTTAAGATATTTTTAAAATTCAAGAGCTTCTCTATACTTTTCAGAAATATCCAGATGCAGTGAACTGCCAGAAGGTAATCAGTCTCAAACATGCTTATCCCATTATCAACCCTGAAAGTTTGCTTGTCCTTTAAGATAAAAATGTAATGTTGTGATATTCCTTCCAGTAGTGCCACTGTATTTTGTCTCCAAATAAAAGAAGCTTATTGTAGTATGTTTGCAGAAAAATTCTAAACAAAAATTATACAGCTTATTAGAGTGTGGGAATAGGGTTCTAAATTTTAAATAAAATTATATATATATATAAATTGGTGCTGATTTTATAATTGCGCAGTTTGTTTAGTTTTTTCTTACTTTTAAATTCCAACTTAAAATTATGAGGTTTCAGAAATATATTGAAAGTTTAACAATGTTTAAAAATAGAAAAGCATGAGTGTTCATGCTTTAAAATGATTTTTAAATTTGTATTTTATATTGTTTTATCTATCTGTCTTTGCAAGCAGTCTTCAGGTTAAAGATACTTCTAACAGGTTACAGTACATTTCCTCTGTATGTAAATTAGGTGGGATAATAGAATCCATAACCCATAATATTCTTTGAAAGCTAAGCTTTAAACTTCATTTTATGTCCTTTCACAAATAAATTAGTTTAAAACAGAAAGTGGCCACTTGCCATTTTGACATCGACTCATTTTGCGAGGCTTAGGCAGCTAGACATCGTTTAAAACAAACTATTAACTTATATTACATGTGTATCTTTTGTCAGTCGTCTCTCAGTTCTTGAGGTATATTATTTTAATCATTCCATGCCTTAATATGCTTGCAATACAAGAATATCTTCAAATGGGTGAATACCAAAAGGCTTCCAGTTGTTAGAGTCAGAAATCAACAAGCATTGGGCTGTGGTAGCCAAAAACCATAGATTAGCTAAAAGATCATGACAAAATACAATTATTTTATTAAATCTTGGTTAATAAATGAAACCAAACTTGTCTAACAGATTTTCCACCAAGAAACACTGTTATGTGCAAAAGTATTGCCTATGTTGTTTTTCACACCACTGCATTTACTAGAACTGCTGAGAGGACTGTATATATGATTTTAAACCTAAGTTGATTTTTTTCTCACTCTTGAAAGGAGTACTTCTTTGTGAAAGCAGTTCTTACAGCTTTGTTTTCAACCAGCTAAAAATGTTTTATATATTACTCTAACCTGTTGTCCTCCACATTCTATTGTCCTAATTGTACTGTTTTCTGATTTGTATTTATGTCTTGAGACAGTAACTTTTTGAATAAAAGTAAACCTACAGTGTGTTGTATGTTTTATCTTTTGTAATTGAAAGAGGAGGGTGGCTATAAATGGTTTAGAAAGTATATCTATTATCACACCTTTTGACATGGTAGGAATAATTTATAGAAAACATTGACATTTTATATTTTTAATAACTCATCTATTTTTCTTAATGAGACTAAGTCCCTAATTGGGTTATTACTTTAAAGTAGAAACCCATGACCATTATTACTTCAATTTTTATCTGGTATGGGTTAAACACTCTTTGTTCATCTGGGATACATTTGAGTGCCTACTATGTATGTGCTAGGCATGTGTTAGAGATCTAATGGTAAACAAGACAGACAAGGTTCCTCCCCCCAATCGATGTAGTGGGGTAAACAAATAAGGAAATAATAATAAACTTGTAATAGGTGCTATCCGGGTGTGCTTACCTAGAGAATGAGTGTGTGTGTATGCATGTGTCTGTCTGTCTAAGTAAAACCTCTCTTAGTTTAGGGGCTTGTGCTTGGAGGTGAGTGAAAGCCAACATTTGGGGAAAAAATCAGTAATTGAACTCTCACTGAAAACTCTCACAGTCTATAATATGTTAACAAGATTTGCATTGTAAACTGATTCAAAGCGGTGTAACAGTAGCAAATTGGTCGTTTAGGCTAGTTTGTAGATCATAGCATAAGACCAGTCTTCTGTCATTGAACATACTAAGTGATAGTGAATAGCTGGGCACTGTTTTAAGTGGTTTGCATGCAGTAACTTATTAAGCATCATGAAAATGCGATATATGTTGTTATCCCCCAATCTCCCCCCCCCCTTTTTTTTTTAATCAGGAAGCAACGAGACAAATGCAGAGAGAAGTTAAAAGACCTCGGGCAAGGTTATATGGCTAGTAAGTGATGTTTAAGTCCCAAGAGCATTGGTGCTGTTACATAAGTATGGTATAGATACTTGCATAAAGATAAAATGGCACATTCTTCTTTGTGCCATGGTGAGGATATGGAGCATCCTTAATTGAGTGGTGTGAATCAACATTGTCCTTAATATGCTACCCAGCTGGCTTCTCTAAAGAGAGTATAAATTAAATCTGAGCCCTGAGTCCATCAATAATTAATAGAGTTAATGGTTTCTAAAGTTGAGAGAGAGGGGAAGAAGAGTAGGATAACCCAAAAGAAATGCCTTCAACATGCTGCCACAAAGGGAATTTATAAGGATTTACATGGATGAATTCCAGGTCCAATAGACTATTCTAGTAGCTGTAATGACTCATCAAAAGAAAATGAGGCAATAAAGCCCAAGGCCTCTGGTTATAAGGAAACTGGGTGATGAAGTTCACTAAATATCGCTTCAGGTCAACAAATCTTTTGACTACTGTGTGCCTGGCATCATGCTAGCTGCTGAGCAAAGACCAATAAAATAGACTGTCTTTTCTTTTCTTTTCTTTTCTTTTCTTTTCTTTTCTTTTCTTTTCTTTTCTTTTCTTTTCTTTTCTTTTCTTTTCTTTTCTTTTCTTTTTTCTTTTTTCTTTTCTTTTATCTATAGATTGCTTTGGGTATGTGTTTTCAAATTGATTACAGTTCCACTGGACGTTGAGATATAGATGTAAAACTAGTAAAATGGAGTAAGTTAAGTGTTTTTACTGAGTGTTAAGGGAGCCCAGAGATATTTTCCTCCTTTTTCTTTTGGTATAAAATTCAAATACGATGAAATATACAAACTATAAGTATATACACCTTTTGAGTTAACAAATGCTTAGAGTTGCTTAACCCAAACCCTTATCGAAGGTGTTGAATATTACCAGTAACCCAGAAAGTTCCTTTATGCTCCTTACCAATCAGTCCCTGCTTCCATCCCTTCTATGGAGGCAACAACTTGTGTCTTTCCGCCATAGATCAAATTAAGGTTTTCTAGAACTCAGTGTAAATGAAATCACACAGTAGGTATTTTTGTGCAAGGTTTCTTTCACTCGGCATGTCTTTGAGATTTATTCATGTTGTGTGTATCAGCAGTTTATTCAGTACTTGATGGACATCTCGGTTGTTTCCACTTTGAGGCCTTTATGAATAAAGCTGCTACTTCATATTAATGTTAAAAGCTGAGCAGTGGGCTGGGTGAAGGAGGGGCAGGGTGAACAAGGCTGAGAATTCCAGGCAAAGGGGGCAGCATGAAGGACCATCAGAAATGCAAACTAATAACTGCTTAGGGCTGGGTGGGGCAAGACCAGAAGATAGTTGGCCATCACATCAGCTTTAAAAATGACAGGCATTCACAACTGATTTTTTGGTGACATAAGTGTTACATACGTTGTTCTCAGAATTGGCAAAGGTCCGAAGAAGTAGAGGGCCTTTAAATGAGTTGTGATCAGTTGATCTGTTTGATAATACGGATGTGTTTTAGTCAAATTAGGCCTTAGTCTGCCATTGAGAAAAAGAATGCTTTTCCTGCGTTCTCTTATCATTTGTTTCTCATTTGTGTGGTTGCATTAAAAAGGAGCTGTAAATTCTAAAAAGGTTTCTCATTTGAAGTCAATTTGGGGCTTGATAGTATGAACTTAAAATGAAAATCAGCTACAGGTTTACATACCTGTTTTTACTCCTCTGCCATCTTAAGTTTAGGCTAGGCATGAGAAGTTCAGTGACTCTTAGGCAAGTTAGCTTTTAAATAATTTTATAGTACTTACAGCAAAATTATTAATTTTGAAGGTATAATAGACAATATTTGTTGGGTGTTTATTCTGTTCCAAACACTATTCAGAGTGCTTCACTGGTTAATTCTTGCAGCAGATTTATAGTTGATACTATCCGCATTTTATAGATAAGGGAACTGATGCACAGGTTAAATTAACTCTCCTAAGGGCACGTAACTGAAATGATGACATCTAGATTTGAAGCTGGGCCACCTGACCGCACAGCCCGTGCTGTTAACCACCTCTCCTCATCTTTGTGCTAGTAAATGAACACGGGGTTGCCTCTGCGTTCATATACACTGCATTTTCTTCCTTTACAATGGGTAAACTGTCATTGTACGTAAGACTCTGGATGGCCCTCTCTCCCCTCCCCGGCATTGTTAGTTTCCCCTTCAGTTGGTTCATTACTAACATGCAGACATCTCACATCTTCAGAACTAAACACGTTCCTCTAGCCACAGCCCCATTTCTGTCTTTTTGCTGTCTGGACTTCCTTTTCTCCCCATCTCTCTTGAATGCACTCTCATTGAGCCTTCATTCTTAACCACTTCAGTGGAACTCCCTAAAATCCAATGATCGTCATTTTTGCCAACTTTTCTTACCAGTATTTCTAACCTATCTACAGAGTCTTAGTTTCTCTTTCAAGTCTCTTCCTCTGTACTCCAGGCTAACCCATCAATGGCAAGTTGAGAGTTTCCTTCTGGTGGAGTTCGGGGATGCCTTTATTTGGCGGTCACCCCTCAGGGAACCGACAGAAAGCCATTCCCATTTGGCTTTCCCAAAGCTCTTGGAATAGTCATAGAACTTGGAACTACCATATTAAGTCCCCAGTCTCCATAGCTGTCAGAGTCTGGCTTATGCCACATGGAAACTTCCCTGTATTTCCCTGTCTCCTTGTTAGTGGAACAACCAATCTCATCATCTTCCCCCTCTGCAAATGGCCATGCTGGTGGGTTGAGAGAGGATTAGATGGGGTGTTAATATTAAGCTTGGAACAGAGCCTGGCACTCAATTTCACATCTGCTAAAACCTGTTTGGGTTGCATTTTCTGATTATAAACCTCTTGGGATGAGTGTCCTTTGCACCAAGTTTCAGTGTAAGTGTGGACACATTTGACTAGGCCTTCCATAGCATTTAAAGGTTTATCTGGCTTATTCCTAGCATTTTAGCACCTTCCAAAGCCTTTCCTTATATTTGTCTTTGAGAGCACCAGTGGCCTCTATTTAGAAGGCTAAGCTGTTGTAAGAAGAGACACGATAGCAATTTAGCAACTCAATACATACATTTATTTCTCCCTTCGGTAGCAATTCAGGACTTCTCTTCCAGATTCCAAGTGCCTTTTCTCTATTAGGTTGTAATGGCAGGAAATTGTACCATCTTTAACACATGGCTTCTAAGGTTGTGTGGTTCATCACACTAGCCCACAGGAGGTGAGGCAAGATCATGGTACAGTGGGTCAGGCCTGGAGTGGCACCCATCACTTCTCTTCACATTCTGTTGAAGAGAATTCAGTTATATGGCCACACCTAACTTGTGGGGGCGGTTCAGGAGGGCTGGGAAGTGTATTCTATCCTTTGTCCAGGAAGAATGGAAGAATGAATTTTGGCAGACCACCTGCAGTATCTGCCTCAGTCTGTCTGCTCTGGCTGTCCATGTACATCCTTCTTGCTATTCCTAGGACGTACTTCTTTCCCAAGGGAAACAACCCAGAAGTTCTATTCCGTTACTGTATGTGGCTCAAAGTCTAATTTCTCTGGGTTATACTCAAGTCTTCCCCATCAGGTCTCAGATACGGATATTCTCTAACCCACAATATAGAATGGTGGAGCATAGAATTTCTATAGTGACTCAGAAAAGGGAAGGATGAAAAAAAACTTAACCAGCAACTGGTCCATAGGGAATCTGCTAGACAGATGGTGAAGACTTCCTGCCCTGACAGGAGGAAGTCCTTTGGTCAAATTCTGGTTCTGCGCTCTGGATGGGATTTCCTTATCCCTTGTCTTTGTATCCTCCCTCTGGAAGTTTTTCCTTGTCCCATCATCTTCCATGGTCACCTCTGAATTGGGCAATGGCAATAGTTCTGTTTGTCAGCACCCTACTTTAAGGTATCTGATCTGTATTAGCTGGTAGAGGATACGCTGCTGTTAAAAGATCCCACAATGACTTACCTACAGTGGCTCACAGAAGAAGTTTTGTGTTGTTTTTTTTTTTCTTTTCCCCCTCTTCTCCAGTCTAGGGTAGCTATTCTAGCTTAGGGTCTGACTCCTTGATTATCTGGACTGAAAGTGGAAAGTTCTGTCATTATTTTTACAGCAGTATTTTTTTGATCGGGCTTATAATTAACTAGAGCTCAATATTTACAGTATCTTTTGATGTAAAATTTTTATATTAAATGTTTTATTTTGAAATAATGCCATTCAGAAATATTGCAAGAATTAATGCAAAGAAATTCTGTGCACCCTTTACCCAGATTCCTTGTGTTTTATCATATTTATCATTCTCAATGTGTGCAATGTTTTTCTGAAAAGCTTAAGTATGTTGCAGAAAAGATGCCCTTTCAGCCCTAAGTAATGTGTATTTTCTAAAATACAAGGAGATTCACTTGCATAATCACAGTACAATTGAGAAAATCAGGAAATTAACACTGATACACCCTATCATTTAATCTACAGGCTTTATTCTAATTTTTCCTACTGCCCAACTAATGTTAAACTTTCAAGAGAAAAAATACCTGGTCCAGGAACTAATTCATGATGACACATTGCATTTAATTGTCATGTCTCTTTAGTTTCTTTTTCATCCAGAAACATCCCTCGTATTTGTCTTCTATGACATGGACATTTTTGAAAAGTACAGGCCAGTCATTTCATTAGACAAGCCCAAACTGAATGTCCCTCAATTGGGTCTTGTCTAATATGTCCTCATGATTAGATGGATTCAGGCTATGCTCTTTTGGCAGGAATACTGCAGAATTAATGTATCCTCAATGCATCATATCAGGAGGCACATGATGTTGATTTGCCTGGTTACTGGCAATTTTAACTTTGATTACATGGTGGAGGTGATGCTGGGTTTCTCCACTGTGAAGCTTTGTTTTTTTAAAATCTATCATTGGTAAGTATTTCATGAGAAGATACTTTGAGTCTGTTTAAATATCCTGTAACTCATCAACTTTCTTGCCTAAGTTATTACTATTTATATCAGTATGGACTCAGGAACATTTGTTTTAAACTATGGTTAAAATTCATTAGTATCATTTATCTTCTTGATCAAATTGGCCCAGATTTGGCCAGTGGGAGTCCTTTCACACTAGCTCCTGTGTCTTTTGACATGTTTTCATCATTCTTTGCTCATTTCGTTACTTTTTAGTACCACAAGGTAGTCAAGGCTCATTTTGTACTTTTCCTGCCCATCCTTAGAATCAGTCATATCTCCAAGAAGTCTCCGTTCCTTTTACTGGAGAAGGGTATTTAGAGACCAGGATATGGGATCTGCATGTGTTGGTTGGTACTATATCCATGTGCACATTCTGTGCACCCCTTCCCCCTGCCACTACCATCTCAATGTGGTTATGTCATTCATTTGGCATACACTTAGGCTCATTTGTTTGTTTATATTGCATTTTGAAGTTTTCCTCAGTACTTATTGATTTTATTTATTTTTGAATATGTGAAACATAATTAGTATGATTCCAAAGCCAGAACTGTACAGAAGAAATACATACTCAGAGAAGTCCCACTATTGCCCACAATTCTTTCTATTCCATTCATGTCCACCGTGCTTTCCATCCTGTTCCCACTCACCCACTGTAGGTAATCGGTCTTTCTAGTTTCTGGTTTGTTTCCTGTGTTTCCTTTTACAAAATAAGTGGATACGTGGTCATTTTCTGGTTTTCCCTTTTATTACTCTTGCATGCTTTTTTACTTAATACTTCCTACAAATCATTCATGTCATTGAAAGAGTCTCATTCTTGCAGCACATAATACTCTATTGTGTGGTTATCCTGTAGTTACCTCTCTTCTGTATGTGGCCATTCGGGTTTTCACTGTTTTGCATTCACCAAAAAATGGTACAATGAATAACCATGTGTCTATGTGTTTTTGGATCACTGAAGGTATATCTGCAGAGTAAATTACTAGACATGGAAATGATAAACGCCTTTTGATGTTTGTTAAATATTGCCAGCTTCCCCGCTCCGTAAGGGCCATACAAATTTGCGTTCCCCCCAGCATGTTGTACTGATGCAGGAGTGCCTGTCTGCAGCACCAGCAGGCTATTGTCTGTCTTTTTAATCTTTGCCAGTCTGATAGCTGAGGAATAGATTCAGTATAATTTCAATTTACATTTGTATTTAAGTGAGGTTGAATATTTTTATTAGGGGTCATTGTTAATGTCTTTTGGGGGGTGAATTGGCTATGTGTTTTGCTAATTTTTTTATTGTTTTTGGTGTTTTCCCTTCCATTTCAAACAGTTCTTTAGATGTTAGAGATATTTACCCTTTATCTTTGACATGTGTTGCAAATATTTTCTCCAAGTTTGTCATTTGTCTTTAACTTAAATGTTTAAAAAATATTTTATTTATTTAGAGAGACAGGGAGAGAAACATCAATGTGTGGTTGCCTCTCACGCGCCCTCAATTGGAGACCTGGCCCACAACCCAGGCATGTGCCCCGACTGGGAATCAAACTGGAGACCCTTTGATTCGCAGGCCAGCACTCAATCCACTGAGCCACATCAGCCAGGGCTAACGTAAATGTTTTTAAAAACTTTTATGTGGTCAAATGAATCAGTCTGTTATTGCATCTGGATTTTGAGTCATAGTTAGAAAGCCTTTTCCTATGCCCAGGATATACAGGAATTCACCAATTTTTTTTCCTAGGACTTATGTAGCTTAATTTATTTATTCAGATCTCTGATCCATTTGAAGTTAATTGTGTGAGGTATTAATCTAATTTTATCTTTTTCAAAATGGCTATCTTGCACTGTTTATTAAAAGTTCATCTTTGTCTCAGTGATTTGAGATGTCACTTTTATCATACACTACATTTCTCTGTGTACTTGGCTTATATTTCTGGACTTCCTGTTCTGTTTCACTGGCCTGTCTGTGTTCATGGGGGCAGTACCACACTTTTATTTATAAAGGCTTTATAGTATGTTTTAATATTCCATCTGTGATTTCCTTTTCAGTGTTTTCCTAGCTATTGTCGCATGTTTATTTTCCCATACGGACAGTATCAACTTGTCTAACTCCATTAAAAAGAAAACTTTTTAGTATTTTATTGAGATTGTGTTAAATTTAAAAATTAACTTGAGAACTGCTATCTCTATGGTGTTATATTCAAGAACAGAGGATATATTTCCATTTGTTCAAGTCTACTTTGTGTCTTTCAGGAGTGTTTTAAAAGTTTTCCTCATGTGGGTTTCACACATTTCTTGTAAAGTTTATTTCTGACTATTTAATCTTCATTATTGCAATTTGAGTGGGGTCTTTTTCTACCATTATCTCCTGTAACTGATTATTACTTGTGTATGTGAAGGCTATTGATTTCTGTATCTTAATTTTATATTTTGCTTTCTTACTGGGTAAAATGTGTTGGAACAACTGGATAGCCATATAAAAAAAATTAACCTGAACCCCCTATCTTACACCATGCACAAAATCAATCTGCATTGGATTGTAGAACTAAAGCTTCTAGAAGAAAACAGGAATATTTTTGCAATCTGGCACTAGACAAAGGTTTCTTAGGACATAGATAAATAATGCCTATCAAAGAAGAAAATGAATAAAATACACCATCAAAATTTAAAACTTCTGCTAATGGAATGACACCACTAAGAAAAAATAGAGGCAAGCCATAGGCTGAGAGCAAATATTCACAAAACCTCATCTGAAAAAGGACTGGTATCCAGGAGATCGATTGATCGATAGATCTATATATATGGATAGAGATATATAGAGATATAGATATATAATAGATCCAAGATATAAATACCCAATTACAAAAAAGGGCAAAAGATTTTAATACACACAATGGAAGATGGAAGAGTGGAAAGTAAACTGTATTTTACATAGGTGAAATTAATAGTATGTGAATTATATCAATTTTTTAAAAAGCAGTTACGTGGGGGCCAAAGCAATTCAGTCTGGGGAGTTTTCTTGCATTTAGGGATCCCAGGGGTAAATTTTATTTTATACTAGAGAAATGAATGGACTTCCTTGCCTTCGGGCCTCCATATATTTGATTTCTCTCAGCTGAGTTCTTGATAAGTTGAGCAACTGGGTTTGAAGGTATGCTAACTGACACTCCTTAGAGCACAGCTCTTCTGTGTTTGCCAAAGTGTAGCGCCATGTGTTTTAAAAGTCAACCCGATTGAAAAATGAGCCAAACAAGAATCCGTCCTAGAATAGAAAGCCGCTGCCCTTCATAATGGAGGCAGGCCAAGGGAATACTCGCTGTCAGGGCCAATATAACTCGAGAAGTAAGTTGTGATTTGCTTTAGCACATGGATGAACCAGACCCAAAATTCTAAGCTAGGGAGCAACACGACTGTAATTTTAGGCTGGAAAAAATTTAAAGATGTAGCCAAATCTCACTCATGAAAAAGAACAGGAAAGCTTTAGCTTTGAACAATGTAAGTTTTGGATCAGCCAGGCGCCAAAGCAAAACCAGTTGTGAAAAAGTATGCCTAGGTAACTGAATGACCTGACTTTCTGAATGGGATTGTTAGTGCTGAACTCAATAAATGTTGGGGAACATCTACCAAAAACGGCGCCCTTGATTTTCCAAGGCTTAGTTTGAAGCCCCTCTTTATTATTGTCATTCCTAGTTTGTGACAATACCTTGTACACGTGGGGATGGGTAAAGCACCTATATTCTTATTTCAAAATGATACTGCATTATGAAGGTACACTTAAAATTGAGAAGGAGCTAGAACACATGGCTGGTGAATGAATCAGAAAGTTTACAGCAGGTTAAATGAAATAACTCCTAGTGATTCTTATGTTCTTGTTTAATTGGTGTCTAGAGGTGCACTGAATGAATACACATTTAAGCAAAATGCTAAATGATCAAGTGTTAAAATCAGTATTATCAGAAGCCAAGGCCAAACCGGCCCTACCATAGGAAAAAAAAACTTCAGTATAAAAGTAAATGCAAACTTTTATTAAAAACTTACTAAAACTTTTGTTAAAAATGAGGTTTTCACATTTAAATTTTTTGACATTACAATGCAGAAACACTGAGTTCTCGGCCCTCAGTTTTGTGCACAGCTTGAGGAAAATGCTTTCTGAATATTTTTAAAATAGACAATTCTAAAAATGTTTATTGTTCAATGAACAGTTGTCCCCATATTTCCCCCCATTGCTCTCCCCTGCCCCGCCCACGCCCCACTCCCACATTCAGCCCTCCCGCCGTCCTTGTCCATGGGAGCACTTTGGGGTTCACTACAAAATTGAATGGGAGATACAGAGATTCCCATAGGCCTCCTGCTCCCACACCTTCATAGCCTCCCCATTACCAATGTCCTGTACCACAGTGGTACATTAGTTACAATCAGTGAACCTATGTTCATACATCATTATCACCCAAGGTACAGTTAGTTTATGTTAGGGTTCACTCTTGGTGTGCTGTACATCATATGGATTTAGACAAAGGTATAATTATGTATATCCACCATTGTAATATACACTGCCCTAAAAATCCTCTGCGCTCCTATTCATCCTTCTCCCCTCTGTCACCCCGAGCAACCACTGTGCTGCTTGCTGTCTTTATAGTTTCACCTTTTCAAGAAAATCATGCAGTATGTAGACTTTTAAGATTGGCCTCTTTTACTTAGTAATATGCACTTACGTTTCCTCCATGTCATTTTATGGCTTTATAGCTCATTTCTTTATAGGGCTAAATAATATTATATTGCCCAGATATACCACAGTTTGTTTATTCACCTGAAGGACAGACAGACATCTTGGTCGCATACAAGGTTTTGCAATTATGAATAAAACTGCTATAAATACCCATATGCGGGTTTTTGCGTGGATGTGTTTTAGTGAGCCTGTCCCTCTGGGCTGTGAAATTCACATGTGCTGCTCAGATTATCTGCTCCCCCACCCCCCCGCCTTAGGTGAGACAAGATGGCTAGAGTGGGCTGGAGTTGAGTATTTTCCCTTTTCCAGGTGAGTTAGGCTCTGATTAAGCCCCAGCAGATTGGGCTCTGGCTTATTTCTTTAGAGTGCAGAGTTTGTTAAGGAGAACAGAGTGCTCTGGCACTTTTCAAAATGGTTCCTTTTCCCCTCCTCTTGCCAGAAGCAGGAGATGGATTTGTAGGGTAAATGGAGGCAGTCTGTCTCCCTCACCCAGATGTCTGGGGACCCAAGATAAACTGTTCTCATAGCTTTGAGACTGGGTCCAATAAGCTGTTCCCACAACATTGAGTGGGCTTGCATGTGCAGAAGCATGCTATGTTATACAATATTCTGGCTTCCTGCCCACTTTGTATTGAATATACAAGGGGGTAGGGGCTTCCCATTGTGACACAGCTTGCAGCGCATGGGGATCGCCCACCCGTGAATAAAGGCATCCCCATGGCTCCATGATACTTATTCCGTCTGCCCGAATCCAGAGTGACCCCGCCTGGCCTTGACAGGCTGCAAGACGATTGTTAATCTGATAACCACTATGAGAACCTGGTAGAGATCCAGGAGGTAAAATACAAAAGTTGGGAGGACCCCTGATGGTTGGGTGTCTGGAGTTTTGAAGTGTCAGACTTGTCCACACTGAGCCTCCAGCAAGTCATCAATTACTGTTCAGGTTTCCCTACCCCGGCACTGGTTCTCATGGAGGTTTGTGTTTGGGTAACTTGGGATTCAGTGTGGAGGTTTCTGCTTGGGGTAAGTAAAGATTCTCTGTATTCACCTGTTGGTCTCTCCCATTTTGTGAGCAAAATTTGTCCTGTGGCCTCACGTCTCTTACAGATGTTAGAAAGAGTTGTTGATCAGATTTTTACTTTTTAGGATGGAGGAATAACTTCCAAGCACCTTACATGCTGGACTGGAAACTAGACCTGTATTGTTAGTAATATCTGAGATCCTTTAGGTCACAACTGTGTTTTGAACTTTGCCATATACTCAGCAATTTACATAGCTTGGAACATAATAGGTACTCAATTAATAATTGTTAAGTGAGAGAAGAAATGAATGAGTGTTGGCAAAACAATTTACAGATATTTTCAGCAAAACTTTATAGTCCCCTCGTGAACTCCCCAATTCTGTGCCCAAATGTATAGAATCAAATACAGGAAAATAGCCCTTTTTACTCCTTCTAGCAACTTACAAGCTGCTTTCATGCTGTACTGGAAACTGAAAATCTTGCTTTCTGAATATTTTCAGAGGCAGTTTTAAGATTGTTGCCTTCATTTATATTTTTATTTCTGATATTTTGTATGCCCTTGGTGTTTTTTTCTTTTGACTAATTTTTATTTTAAATTGTATTTGTTTCATTTTGCTTGCTAATATAAAGTAAAATTGACCTCTTTTTTTTTTTTTGGTGTACTATGAGGAGTTCAGAAACCACTTTATGGAATTATTTTTCTGAGCACCTCCTTCCCCATCATCTCCCTGGTACTTTCTGGTTCGTGGGGCTTCCCTATTTAGTCTTCTGGCCAGAAAGCTGGGATTTAGTTACTATGTACTAAAGCTGCTATGTACTTGTGACTGTGCCCATGTCTGGGAAGAGAGAAAAACAATGGTGATTTGCTTGGTCCGACCTGTCCTAAAGAGGAAGGCACCCCTCCCTCAAAGTTTTAGGCCCCTGTGGGTGCCTGTTACTGCTGTTTTCAGTGCTTCTGCCCTTGCCACCACAGGATGGCTTAGGGTTGCCAGTTTAGTGGTACAATACTTTGAATTCTTGTCTTTTCTGAGATATCTGCTACCACTTGCTTTACACAGTCCTCAAGTAGCTGATCCATGCATTCTGTCCAGGTTTTATAGCTGTATTCAGAGGGAGAGACGGGGGGAGTGTGTTTCTACATCTAAGCAGGAACAGAAACCAGTCCTTGCTGTTTTATAAAATCTTTTGAGAAAACATTTGCCTTTTAACTATGGCTGTAGACCTATGTGAGAATGGAGCAAGGTAGCTGAGTCAAGATAGGAAAATAGGGATCCAAGATGGTGGTGGAGTAAGTGGAAGTTGGACTCACCTCCTCCCAGGACCTAACTGGAATTACAACTAAAATATAAAACAATCAACCGGAATATATAACTGAAGACCAGCTGAACAGAAGTCTTAAAACGAAGGATATACAGAAGAAGCCACATCAAGTCTCATAGGAAGGGAGGAAACACGGAAAGGGCTGGCCCTGCAGCCACAGGCGGCGGCTGAGAATCTGTAGCTGTATCCCAGCCGCAAAGGTTCCCCCTGAGGAATGAGGTCTCAACCCCATGCCAGGCACCCCAGCCCAGAGCCCCAAGCTGGGAAGAGGCACCCATATAACATCTGGCTGTATCAGGATTCTGTCTGCCAGGGTAAGATGGGAGGCTGCTAGAAATTCAGACACCCTCTTAAAGAGGCAAGGCACAAAACCTCACAGCCACTCACCCTGGGCTCCTGCAGAAGGAGGTCAGAGCTTACAAGAGTCATGTAAGTTGAGTGGCTTGGGGAGACAGCTGAAGGGACAGCTGCTAGAGTTCTTGTGCCGTGTCCTCTCACACCACCCACAGACACCATCTTTCTTAGGTCAAACACTCCCCTCCTTATGGCTTCAGCCTGGGGGAATACAATAGCCCACCCTTCTAACTCCCTGTCCCTGACTCTGCTGAGCTCGCGCGCTGTGGAGGAGTGAGCTCCCTGGGCCCAGGGTGTAGCAGTCTGAGCGGACTCGGTGGTGGGCGGGGGTGTCAGTGATGGGTTGTATAGCTCTGGTGCAGGAGCCCTTCATTTCCAAAAGCCAGACCAATACCTCCCTCTCATCCTGAGGGTGGGAGGTCAACTAGCCCCACCCTCCCAACTCTCATCCTGTGGATGCCGATGAGATCCAGCTCCCAGCAGAATCTGGGACAGACTCAGTTGTGTGGCTCTAGGCCAGGGGCCATTTTTATCCCTCACATGCCCGTATAGCGCCACCATTCCTGTGTGCAGAGCTCCCTCCTCACATGGCCAAATCTTGGTCTGTTTGGGCCTATCTCAAGAAACAAAAAAAAATCTCACCTTACAACCAGAAGAACTGGAACAACAAACAAAACCCAAAGTGAGTAGAAGAAAGGCAGTAATAAAGATCAGAGCAGAAATAAATAAAATAGAGTAAAAAAATAATACAAAAGATCAGGGAAAACAAGAGCTGGTTCTTTGAAAAGTGAAAACAGATTAATAAACCTTTAACCACACTCAAGAAAAAAAGGGACAACCCGAATAAATAAAATCAGAAATGAAAGAGGGAAAGTAACAACCGAAACCACAGAAATACAACAGATTATCAGAAAAATTGAACAGATAATATGCAAAAAAATGAAACTAGATCATTTCATAAACCATATATAACAATAAACTCAAAATGGATTAAAGACTTAAATGTAAGACTCGAAACCATAATACTCCCAGAAAAAAGCATAGGCAATGAAATCATACATATCTCTTAGCAATATTTTTATAATGTATCTCCTCTGGCAAGGGAAACAAAAGAAAAACAAATCAGACTACACCAAACTAAAAAAAAATTTGTACAGCAAAGGAAACCATCAACAAAATGAAAAGATAGCACTCTAAAAGAAGATATTTGCCACTGGTACATCTGATAATGAGTTAATACCCAAAATTTACAAATAACTCATTGAACTCAAGCCCCCCCAAAACAGTCTAATTAAAAAATGCGCAAAGGACCTGAATATACATTTAAACAAAGGGGACACACAGATGGCCAATAGGCATATGAAAAGATGCTCAATGTCACTAATCAGAAAAATGCAAATTGAAACCACAATGACATACCATTTCACACCTGTCAGAATGGATATCATCAGTAAGTCAACAAACAACAAGTGTTGAGGATGTGAAGAAAAGGGAACCCTAATAAACTGTTGTTGGGAATGCAGACTGGTGCAGCCTCTGTGGAAATCAGTATGGAGGTTCCTCAAAAAATACAAAATGGAACTACCTTATGACCCAGCAATTCCACTTTTGGGTATATATCCAATGAAATCCAAAACATTAATTCAAAAGAATATATGCACCCCTATGTTCATTGCAGCATTGTGTACAATAGCCAAGATATGGAAGCAACCCAAGTGCCCCATCAATAGACAACTAGACAAAAAGTGGTGGTACATATAAATATATAGAATGGAATATTAGCCATAAAAAAAGAATGAAATCTTCCCATTCGTGATAGCATGAAGGGACCTAGAAGGTATTATGCTAAGTGAAATAAGTCTGTCATAGAAAGACAAATACCATGTGATTTCAGTTACATGTGGAATCTAAAGAACAATATAAATGAACAAACAAAATCTCAGATGCAAGGAACAGACTGATGGTTGTCAGAGGAAGAGGGGCTGGGGAGGCTGGGTGAGTAAGGTGAAGAGATTGTGAAGTACAGAATTGTTACAGAATAGTCATGATATAAAGTATAAAGCACAGCACAGGGAATATAGTCAATGTATGGTGCCAGGTAGGTACTGGAAATATTGGAGTGGGGGGACACTGTGAACTATATGATTGTCTAACCACTGTGCTGTACACATGAAACCAATACAAAATAACATTGAATGTAAACTGTAATTGAAGAAAAATTTAATTAAAAAAGGATAGGAAAGCTCTTCCTGAAAGTGGCCTGAGATGACTTTTGAAAATTGTTTGCTATTCTCTTGACCCCTAAACCTCACAAAATCATGCAAATAAAGAGGTTCAAATCTTTGTATTCACTTATGAACACTCATGAAACTGCCCAGGCCATCAAGAGTATGTGTATCTGAAAAGCCACCAAGGATCTGAAGGATGTCACTTTACAGAAGCAGTGTATGTCATTCCATCATTACAATGGTGGAGTTGGTAGATGTGCCCAGGCCAAACTGTACGGATGCAGGGTTGGTGGCCCAAAAGAGTGCTGAATTTTTGCTGCACATGCTTAAAAATGCAGAGAGTTATGCTGGGCTTAAGGGTTTAGATGTAGATTATCTGGTCATTGAGCACATCTAGGTGAACAAGGCTCCCAGGAGGCAGCACAGGATTTACAGAGCTCATGGGTGGACTGACCTATTCATGAGCTCTCCCTGCCACACTGAGATGATCCTCACTGAAAAAGAGTAGACTGTTCCTAAACCAGAAGAGGAAGTTGCACAGAAAAAAAAAAGAAAGATACTCTAGAATTAAAAAAAACAACAACTTATGGCCCGGGAGTAAATTCAGCATTAAATACTAAGAAAGGGGAAAAAATGAGGTAGGAATTAGATAGGAAAATCATCTATGAATTTTTAGCTATGTCTCGGTATTCATGAAGGAGCCCAAACTAAATTGCCAACGCCAAGAATTGTGAACCCAAAAAATGGTTGTGAAAAAGAAAATGGTGGTTATATTAAGCCACCAAGTTTTGGGATAGTTTGTTTTTTGTTTTACTGGGTTTTTTTTTTAACATAGCAATAGCTAACTGGTACTGTAAGCAAGTAAAACAAAAGCATCAATCCATTGTGCTAATTTAAAAAAAAAAGATTTGTGAATGTTTCTGCAGGTCCATGTGTACAATGCATAAAATAAAAAAACAGTAGCACATCTAATAGTATCACTAATCATTTTGTGCACAGTAGGGTATAATTCATACAAAACATTTTCCAGTAACTTAATATTCAGTAGAAACTTCGTACTTGGGATTCATAGCTTGGGCAAATCTGAAAAATCTTTCAATTTCAAGTACTAAAAAATGCTCTGCAGTCTATAAGCATTATTTCCACAAATTTTGTTTAGATTTTTGAAGTGTGTTTAGTGATAATCAAACAAGCTTTGGCTACCTCACTTGTCTCTAATACTTCTCCTTATTGTCATTACATTCTTTATTACTGTATTTGGGTAGAATGTGATTTATCATGGATGTAGTGTGTGATTTTGGTGTTTTTCTTCCTTATGAAATTTTGAGGTGGAAAAATTGACCTTTAACTTTTATTTCATCCTCATAAGCTATGAGAATTTTCAAATAAGACTTTCTTAAAACACTAATGGCCTTATTTATCATTAAATAAAAATTAAGTACAATTTTTAAAGGTTATTTTGTTTATTGTTGTGAAAGCTAATACAAAAATTCTACAAAGGCTAGAATTATATCCAATTTTTATTTTTGTCATATCAAAAATTATTGGCTCAAGAGAATATTATGCTCTTAAATTTACTTGTTCATTGTGTGTTCTCTTAATGTTTGTATTGACTTATCTATTTACCTATTTAACTGTAAGTTCCTAATAATTATATTTGTGCATAAAATTAAAAGCTTTCATAATCATCATCATAGCATTTTACTCTTGCCATAATAAATGTGCATTTATACTTCAAATGACAAAGAATTAAACATATAAAGCACATAGGAGATTTTCACCTATATTTGAACATAAATGTTCACATGTTAAAAATAAATCTAAGTCATATTCTTTGTTCATATTACTGATATTTTTGTATAGATTATATATAATGGTAACATACATGGTACATCCTGCACATGTTCTGGAATGGCAGAAGTGGTGTTGAGGGAGACATTTGGATAGGCTGAGAGAAGATTTTGGCCAAATACTTCAGTGTATCTCTGCAGTTGACACTCACTTATTTCCCGGCTCCAAAACTTTCCTGTATGATGTGCCTTGAAAAAGTGCTGATGATTTAATCCATAGCAGTGCAAAGAGGCACATCATAAAAGTCTGCTTCATTCTGCTCCATTTCCACATAGCATCAAGTATTTTCTTTTTTTTAAAGTATATTTTATTGACTCTGCTATTACAGTTGCCCTGATTTCTCCCCCTTTGCCCCCCTCCACCCAGCACCCCCCACTCCCTCAGGCAATCCCTACACCAATGTTCATGTCCATGGGTCATGCGTATAAGTTCTTTGGCTACTCCATTTCCTGTACTGTACTTTACATCACCATGGCTGTTCTCTACCTATTTATACTTCTTAATCCCCTCACCTCTTCACTCTTCCCCCCACACACCGCACCTATCTGTCAACCATCAAAACATTCTCCATATCCATGATTCTGTCCCTGTTCTTGTTTGTTTGGTTTGTTTTTTATATTCAATTTTTGATAGATGTGTATTTTTTGCCATTTCATTGTTCATAGTTTTGATCTTTTTCTTGAATAAGTCCCTTTAACATTTCATATAATAATGGTTTGGTGATGATGATATCTTTTAGATTTTTCTTGTCTGGGAAGCTCTTTATCTGCCCTTCAAGTCTAAATGATAGCTTTGATGGGTAGAGCAATCTTGGCCGTAGGCCCCTGCTTTCATGACTTTGAATGTTTTGCCATTCCCTTCTAGTCTGCAAAATTTCTTTTGAGAAATCAGCTGACAGTCTTATAGGAATGCCCCTGTAGGTAACTACCTGCTTTTATCTTGCTGCTTTTAAGGTTGTCTCTTTATTGTTAACCTTTGGCATTTTAATTATGATGTGTCTTGGAGTGAGCCTCTTTGCATCCATCTTGTTTGGGGGCTCTCTGTGCTTCCTGGACTTCCATGTCTATTTCCTTCACCAAATTAGGGAAGTTTTCTTTCCTTATTTTTTCAAATAGATTTCCAATTTCTTGTTCTTTCTCTTCTCCTTCCAGCACTCCTATGATGCTAATGTTGGACCTCTGAACATTGTCCCAGAGGCTGCTTATACTATCCTCATTTTTTTGGATTCTTTTTTCTTCTTGTTGTTCTGATTGGTTGTTTTTTGCCTCCTTATGTTCCAAATCATTGATTTGATTCTCAACTTCATCCACTCTACTGTTGTTTCCCTGGAAATTGTTCTTTATTTTGATTAGTGTATCCTTCGTTTCTGACTGGATCTTTTTAATGCTGTTGAGGTCCTCACTAAGTTCCTTGAGTGCCCTCATAACCAGTGTTTTGAACTCTGCATCTGATAGATTGCTTATCTCCATTTCACATAGCTCTTTTTCTGGAGTTTTGGTCTGTTCTTTCATTTGGGCCATGTTTCTTTGTCTCCTCATTTTGGCAGCCTCCCTATGTTTTGTATCTGTGTATTAAGTAGAGCTGCTTTGACTCCATGTCTTTGTAGTGTACCCTAATGTTGTAGGTGTCCTGTAGTGTCCAGTGGTACAGCCTCCCCTATGACCCAAGCTGGGTACTCGAGGTGCACCCTTCGTGTGGGCCAAGGACACCCTTGTCTTGTAGTTGAGCCTTGGTTGCTGTTGGCAGATCAATGGGAGGGATTTACCCAGGCTAGTCAGCTGCAAGGACTGGCTGTGACCACTGACCACCAACCTCCACCATCTGTGGAAGATCAGCTGTGCAGGGGCAGAGTGGTGGTGCTCTGATGTGGTCTGTAGCTGTCCACGGGGTGTGCAGGCCCTGGGATTTCCTGGGTGGTGCAGGCCAAGGTCATCCCCTAGTTGTGTTTTTCCTGGTGCCGCCCTGCCTGAGCTATAAAGCAATCTGAGATGGCTGTTACTTGTGCTGGGCTTGGAGATTCCCAGGTGCAGCCATGCTGTGAATCTAAGCTGGCTGCTGCTAGTGCTGGACCTGGGGCTCACTGAAGCCAGATGTCGCTTGACAGGATTTGGGAATTTGTGACGCGTGAGCCAAGACCAGCCATTCATATGGAAAAGCAGCTTGGGTGGGCCCATAATTTGGGCGTGGCAGAGTCTCTGGAGATCTCCCAGGCAGGTCAAATGGTGTTAGCCAGGTTGATGGAGTCTCAGATACGGAACCAGCTTGCCAGCCAGCTCTGTCTGGATTGATGTGGTTTCTTTAATTCCATAGTTATCAGACTTCCATTCAACTCAATTTCTGACAGTTCTGAGTGATGGTTGGCCTATATTTTAGTTGTGGCTTTTGACATGGTTGTGTGAAGAGGTGAGCCATGTCTGCCTACTCTGCCATCTTGACTGGAAATCTGGCCAGTGTTTTCACTAACAATTCACACCTACAACAAGAGACATAAATTTATTCCATTTGGGAGCGGGGCCCTTTTAATATTAATAGAGTGGACAAGTAAGTGGAGAGTGCGCCTGTGATGGGGAAAGAGAGATACCAGGGAAAATGATAAAAGAACTTGACTAAGATAGGATATGTGAATAACCAGAGAGGAAGGACTGTGGTTTTCTTGAGAGAAGACTGCAGAGGTTAGAGCATTATTTGAGTTATTGAATGATTGTTGGAGGCTATTCATTGTCTCTAATTTCCCCTAGGTATGGGTGTGAACATTATAAGTTTTAGGAAAAATACTCTTTGATGGAAGAAACCACATTAAATGTTGGAGAAAGTTACTGAGGCAGTATCTCAGGGGGAGGAAGAAGAACCAATGGAATGATGAATTCTCTGAAACCAGCAAACATACAGACTACTGGGCATACTTTCCAGTTTGATGTCTTTCTGGTTTTGTAAAAAGTGAGAGTCACTCTTCTATAACACAGGGTGGTTTGAACAAGAGATAGTTTTCCTCAAGCTCCCGGTTGTTGCAGATGAAAAGGAAAGCCTATTAATGACGTTGTGGCATACTGGATTAGATCCTGGAACAGAAAAACGACATTTGTAGTAAAACTGGTGAAATTGAAGCCTGAAGTTTAATTAATAGTAATGTATCAATCTTGGTTTCTTGGTTTTGACAAATATGCCATGGTCATATAAGGTGTTAACCTTGGGGGAAACTGGGCAGAAGTATATGGGACTCTGTACTACCTTTAAAAATTTTTCATAAATCTAAAATTACTCAAAAAATTAAATGAAGCTGAGTTGGAGTGGAGAAGGTGGCTTTAATTTGAAAGTAAGATACTGGGTTTTGGTAGAGAGGTGTTACTTGTGGGGCAAGGCAACCCAACAGAGAAAGTCAGATTAGAAGAACGTGAGGACTAGAGGGTAATATAGTAGAACACAACTAAGGAAAATAAATAAGCAGATAGACCCACATCAGGCTAGTTAATGCAAATTTAGAGGAAAATGTCTCAACAGTAATTAATATGTAAAAGTGAAATAGTAATAGTTGGTTTAATACAAACCCATTCTCTAACATAGGTTGTTCTGTAGTCATCAACCAATGTTCAGTTCATATGGAATTGAAATTTGCCACCTTTGGTGAGAATTACAAGACACCAGATGTATTTTTCCCCCTTCCCTCTCAATGTGAGTTGTAGTTAAACCTTAGTTTTTGAATGAGATAGCTCAATTTTTTTCTTAGAATGTTGTTCCATACTGTCAAATTTTGCATTTAAGATATTAAACAACTTCAAAAATGATTATAAACCACATTCACCTTTTTTTAAAAAACCACATAATACAACACAGATGCTTTGGTAATGAGACTGGGCCTTCTTCATGTCCCTTGAGTCTATAAACGATGGCTGGGCCTTAGATCACAACAGCTTGTATTTCTAAATGGTTGCTACATGTGTAACAAGTCACAAGATATTCCACCACCTAGACTGTACTCCAATGCTGGGTATCTAAATTATGCCATCCAATCAGTTTAATTGCCTTACTCCCCTTTGGTAGACTTAGATAATGGAAGGTAGATTGGGTAAGATTCTGGTCTGAAGCAGTGAATAGTATCTCGAGCCAGCTTAAGCAAAAATCTGTAAAGAGTCATTTACAAAGAGGAAATGGTGGAGGTCTCCTGATATCTACAGGCAAGAATGTGGGTAGACCTCAGGAGAAAACTAAAACCAGGAACCAGAAAGCAAGCACAGGAACCCAGGATGCATACTCTCTTTTGGCATCTTATTGTTGCTTCTCTCTCTTTGCAGAATGACTTTTTTTGCTTCTCTGTCTATACAGTGAGTGGCTGGCTGACTCTAGGCTTCATGAAGAATTCTCAGAAGAGACAATCTGATTGGCTAACTTCCTGGCAGGCACTAATCTAATCTACACTTGATCTTAGCCAAAAGTTGGAGAAACAATTCCACTACTCTAATCTAATCAACTGAAATCATGAGGGTAGAGTCACATGGTATAGGCATGGCTTTCTATCCATATATGTACAATAGCACAGTGAGAAGCAAGAAGTGTTGTGAGCTTTGCAGACACCTCAAATGTTATTTGCTGTAGGCAATGGTGGTGACCATAATGGAAAGAAGAAAGAGATTTCATTATTGTGTGAAACACGTACAAGTACACAATACATCTGAGGATGTATTGAACATCCTCAGAATTGATCATCAGGTGTTGCTTCAATTCCTCAGAAAATATTGAATGTGTACCCTGTGCATATGTTTGTCGAAGTACTGTGGAGAGAAAAGTATTAGATACGGTCCCTGAGCTCATTTGAGTTAGGGAGATGTGTCTATGAGAAAATAAACCAACATCAAGGGAGTATAATATTCAATATCAAGTAAAGATATTATGTTCTACTGAAGGTCATGTCTATAATTAAAAACTTTTTGCTTATCTTTTTTTTTCTTTTTATAGCAATTGTTTCATTTCTATAAGTGGTTGCATTATTGTCTTCACACAAAAGGGGGACAGAAAGAAAAGGTTGTATGACTCTGTTTTCCCAAAAGACAAAGGGAAGCCAGATCCCCATTATGATAATTGCCCTTGGTAAGCTTAGGTAACACATTCACGTTTCAAAATGAGAAGAAAATATGGAAATAAATTATACTACATGGATCTTTGAAACTGGGGAAGTGCTAATTTCAAGAGCTTTTAATATTAAATAACCTGAGCTTCATATCCCACTGGCAGTCATCCTGTCCTCTGTGCAGGGAGGAGTGAGTTGGATAATAACTTCCATAAATTCCATTAGCATGGGGTGGGGGGCAGGCGGTAGGCTTCACATGTAAATCACCTCACAAATGGGAGAGCAAATAGAGAGTGTCCTGCTTAGTAAATCACATGATGGGGGTATTAGTTTTATCTCCTAGAAAAGTGCCTTTGGTGGCTTGTTATTTTCAAGGTGGATGAGGCAGGAGGATATCAGCCCAAAATGTTCCCCTGCTTTTCCTTCTCCCCAGGATTGTTCAGCATCCACAGTCTTTCCTCCAGTGTCCGCTTCCATTCTTCCCTGAGCCCTAGGCCCCGGCAGAGGCAGGGGCAGAATGGGCTGGAGCCACCTGAGGAAAGACTGGAGAGGGAGGCTTTGGGGAAAGAACTGAGAGAGTGGATGGTGGGGTCCTGGTGCTGACTCACCCCGCATTCCACAGCTGCTATCTTGCTCCGGCAGACCACTCCCCTGAGCGGCAGCAGCGTGAAGTGCATATCTTTTCATTGAAAGTCCAATTTACTAATGCTGTAAATGTATACTGGTGTTCATTTTACCTTGTAGAGTATGATGACAGTGGGGGCTATGGAAAGACATCTGGTTAAAAGTCTAAATGCTGTGTCCTTTAAGAAAGTGCTTGAAGAAATTTGTGGGCCAGTCACCTAATTAAGCCCAGTGCCTCCAGAGCTTGCCACAGACAAAGGTGACCTGAAATACACAATCTCATTTCCCCTGGTCATTTTTGTGGACATGGTCCTACCAATTCCTTTTGTAAAAGCCTATGCCTTCTGGAGTACCCTACTAGAGTGCAGTTGCTCTTTGGAATACTATATGATCATGCATTGATACATTAGCATAAGCTGGTTTGTCTTATCATAGAGACTGGTAAACTTTGATAAGAAATCAGAAAAGAGCCCTAGCTGGTGTGGTTCAGTGGATTGAGTGCAGGCCTTCAAATCAAAGCATCGCGGGTTCAATTCCCAGTGTAGGGCCCATGCTTGGGTTGCAGGCTGGGTCCCCAGCAGGGGGTGCGTGAGACGCACCCACACATTGATGTTTCTCTCTCTTTCTTCCTCCCTTCTGTCTCTAAAAATAAATAAATAAAATCTTTAAAAAAAGAAATCAGAAAAGATCTTAAATATAAAGTATGGGCAATAGCCCCTTTGGGGGACTGTGGAAGTCAATGACAAGGTGTAGAATGAGATAGTGAGAGGCCACTGGGAATTGCCTCACTTAATTCAGGTTGTTGCCAAGAGTTCTAAAGGCTCCCCTAGCAACTTCACTTCCCAGGAAGCTTTTGTAAAAGTCTTAATGACAAAGATTAGATCCTCTGTTTTGTCTTTAAACTGCTATAAAGGCTAAACTCATCCTGACCATACTAATTCTTGTATAATCCTGTAAATCTATCTTCTGTTGACTGAAGAATCAGGATTAGGGAATATACCGAAGAAAAGAGGTACCTTAAGGCGCTCTTAACTCCATCAGACAAGCCAGTCTTCTGTACAGCCTGTTCCTCCCACCCTAAAATAGCTCTTCGGATGGCCTGATGCCAGGAAATTTCCTATTAGAGTCCTTGCTTATAGGCCTTTCGGGTATTATTAACCAGGCCTGGCATGTAGATGTCATTCAACAGTGTTTGTTGTAAGATATGGTGATGACATTAGGATAAGTATGAATGTCTCTCAGTTTAACGAGATCAGTTTACACAAATAAAAGATGTTGGGTGGGGGAAAGCTGGTAAAATAGAAATCATGGTTCTATTTATTCTGGGACAGTGTAAACATAGCACATTTTAAAAGACCAAAATAGAAAGTAAAAAACACTGTGAGCACCATGTCATAGAGAGGCTTACCAGTACCACATCACATTGCTTCCCCTCTCTTCCATGACATCTTAGCTACCTGCTGATTGATGTCTACTGATAAGAACAGTGGTGGGCGCTGAACAGCTCTGCCGAAGTGAAACATACAAAGCTACTGCTCATCCTTCCTCAGCTGCTTCAAACAAATTTCAGAGGGTGGCAATAACTCAGTGGCTTGATTTCCTTAGTTGATTTTGTTCAAAGCAATTAATCCAGATAAACCTTCCTTTTCCCTCCATCATTCTGGAAAAATACCAGCAGAAAAATGTATGCAAAGTAGATATACAAGGTTTTAAGGAAATCCCACTTCTAAGAAATATATTTAAGAGAAGCAAAATGATTTATGGTGTTTTCATTGCTGGTTTTAACACAAGTCGGCTACATCTTCATCATCTGGTAATAGACTCATCTTCTTTTGTTTCTATAAAATTAGATAGTGGTTGAAGATGTGGAAAGTATGCGGATAAGTCAAGAAGAAAAATTTTAAAGTGAAATATTGAGATTTAAAAATTGCACTGAGAACTTAGAGAAAATTCGACGCAATCCAAGCCAACCTGTGTCATTTATAATGCAATCGACTCTAAGGACTCTACGAGTATATGTAAAACAGATAAAAATGACTAGTCCCTGGAGAAAAGAAATTTGAATGCATAAGTACTTTCCATGTCAGCCAAGTTTTTAGTAAAATTTTGAGACTTTTTAAAGCTCACATTTGCTGCTACGATTTTTATTTTTTAGAAATGTAGTTCATGCAAATAAAGGTCCATTTGGACCCAAATAAACATTATTGTATGAGAGAAACTGTCTTCAATTTCAAAACTATACCACAGCATGCATCAGTATAAGAACACAGTTCAACTATTTTTAAAATATTTTTCCAGTCAAAGCAGCACCATATCTGACTTACTTCCATTATTACAGTTTCAATACTGAGCTATTACATTATCAATAGCCTGCTGCTTTTATGGTATGTCTTGTTTTATACAAGCAATGAATTCAGGAAAATGCATATGGAAATAGAATCCTACCCTCCACTGCATTTGTCTAATATGGCTCTGCTCCTTTAAGGATACTACTCATTTTCTTCTCCCTTTTGTCCCCTCCTTTGTCCCCAGTTTAATAAAGTGCACTAGACCAATGGGATAGGGAAAGAAGGAGTGATATATTGGCTGGAGTAAACGTTTTTTCTAAAAAACTATTGAATACAAACCTCCCAGGATAGTATAAGAACACCTTTAACAATTAAAACATTGACATAATTTGAATTAACTTTCTCAATCAACAAACATTCACTGAACATCTATGTCCTCATGGTTTTAGTCATCGGAAATACAAATATGAGTAAGATACTCCCTGGCTCAGAGTTCACTCTGTTTTTTAATCATCACCTGAGTATATGTTTACGGATTTTAGAGAGAGAGGAAGAGAGCAAGAGAGAGACAAAGAGAAAGATACATTGAAGTGAGAGAGAAACACGGACTGGCTGCCTCTTTTGCTTGCCCCGACTGGAAATCGAACCTGCAATCTTTTGGTGTATGGGATGATGCTCCGACCAACTGAGCCACCCGGCCAGGTCAACAGTTCATTTTTAAAGTAAAAAGCATTATAGGGGGGAGGAGTGACAGCCAATTTTTTGGTCTTACTGGGTTTTAAAGCACTGAATAGGTATTTGCCAGGTGAAAAAGGAAGAGAAGGGATTTTAGGCGGAGGGATGGAATAGCCAGCCTAAATATGCATGGCAAGAAGATGTGAAATGACAAAAGGTTTAGGGAATTCCTATGCAAATGGTGAGGGAAGGAGAGAATGGAAAGTGGCCAGAGACGATGTTGGAAAGGGACAAGAGCTAAATCACAGAAGGGCTTTGTATACCACTGCTCACTGCAGAGATGTTCTCTCTTGTTGCACAGAGGTGGTGCATATAGTCTGAGTGAAAGATCCCTGAACCATGGATTTCCTTTGATTCTCATTTCATGCTTACCAAGTTGTTTTCTGGCTTGGTCTTAGAGATACCATAATATCAGAAAAGCAACACTCAGACAAGTGAACAGAAATAAAATGGTAACTGGAAAAAATAGACTCCTTTTAACATTAATAAATTAGAACGTTCAGAAACAGATCAAAATCTCTTTGGAAATTAATTATATGATATAAGTAGCATTCCAAACCAAATACTAGAAAGGATGAACTTTCAGGAAATTATGTTGGAATATTTGGTTAGCCTTTTGGGGAAAAAATAAAGCTTGACCCTACTTCACTTCCTTTTACCAACTTTTCTGCATCTCCTCTGCAGGGAAGAAGAAAACAGGGTTTTTTTTTTGGTATTTTTTTTTTATTTAGGAAAATAATAATTTGTTCTAGTCACGTCCTAACCAGGTACTCTACTGCAAAAGAGAGCTTCCTGACAGTTTGGTTAGTGTGAGGTAGTTCTGTAGATACTAAGCGAGTGTTGGTACAGTGACTGAGCCGAGTTTCTAGACCTTCAAAAGTGAGGATCAGACCCTGGACTATTGTGATCCCACCCAGGCTAGCAGCCCCATAAGAAAGTAGCAAAAATCATTTATCCATTCCTTTAGGAAATATTTATTGTGTACTTAGTATGTGCCAGGTACTGTTATAGGTACTGAGGAATACTGCAGTGAACAAAACAGTACAGAGAAAAATTTCTGCTCTGATAGAGATTATAATTTAGTCTAGGTATTTCTATGTACTCATTTACCCATTTGAGCATTCATTCAATAAATGTATATTGAGCAGATAATAGGTACCAGACACCATATTGTGTCAGTAGTTAAGTCTTGCATAATCAGAGTTAACAGCTCTACTGATTTTTTAAAAATATTTTATTTATTTATTTTTAGAGAGAGGGGAAGGGAAGGAACAAGAGAAGGAGAGAAACATCAATGTGTGGTTGCCTCTCACGCGCCCCCCCCCTCCTGGAGAACTGGCCTGCAATCCAGGCATGTGCCCTGCCTGGGAATCGAACTGGCAACCCTTTGGTTTGCAGGTTGGCACTGAATCTACTGAGCCACACCAGCTGGGGCTGATCTTTTTTTATAACTACAGAAGCTGGAGCTTTATTTTATTATTCTCTTAGTTTTGTGTATATACTGAATTTTCCATATTAAAAAAAAAAGTTAAACACAACTTTGCAACACCGTCTGGCCCAGTCCGTCCTGATCACCATTCTCTTCTACATACCATCATGACATCATTCATTTAAAGAACCACTTTTGTCTCTTATCTAACTCAACATTCTTAAGAGGAATGGGAATCTCCATTCAGAGATGATAAGAGTCTAATCTCAACATGTTTATCATCTTAAACAAGTGGCAAAAACTACTAACATGTTTCTAAAAATTTCAAGTATGTGGCTAAAATAAGGTTACTATTCATTAGACAAGGAATCCAAGAGCGAATGACTTAACTATACTTGTGCAAATAATTAAGCATGCCAGCCCAGGGAATGGGTTCCCTTGGGCATTACAACTACATTTTGACATGATTCATTTTCATAAGCATACTTTACTTTTCTTTTATATATATAAAATTGATTATGCTATTACAGTTATCCTCTTTTTTTCTTCACTTTATTCCCCTCTGCCCTGCACCCCCCTCCCACCAGCATTTCCCCCACCTTAGTTCATGTCCATAGGTCGTACATGTAAGTTCTTTGGCTTCTCCATTTCCAAAACTATTCTTAACCTCCCCCTGTCTATTTTGTACCTACCATTTATGCTTCTTATTCTCTATACCTTTTCCACCATTCTGCCCCCTTCCGCCTACCCTCTGATCTCCATTTCTGTGATTCTGTTCCTGTTCTAGTTGTTTGCTTAGTTTGTTTGTTTTGTTTTTGCTTATTTTTTTTTTTAGGTTCAGTTGTTGATAGTTGTGAGTTTGTTATCATTTTACTGTTCATAGTTTTTTATCTTCTTTTTCTTAGATAAATCCCTTTAACATTTCATATAATAAGGGTTCAGTGATGATGAATTCCTTTAACCTTACCTTATCTGGGAAGCACTCTCTCTGCCCTTCCATTCTAAATGATAGCTTTGCTTGATAGGGTAATCTTGGATGTAGGTCCTTGCCTTTCATGACTTTGAGTACTTCTTGCCAGCCCCTTCTTGCCTGCAAGGTTTCTTTTGAGGAATCAGCTGGTAGTCGGATGGGAACTCCTTTGTAGGTAAATGTCTCCTTTTCTCTTCCTGCTTTTAAGATTCTCTCCTTATCTTTAACCTTGGGTAATGTAATTATGATGTGCCTTCGTGTGTGCTTCCTTGGGTCCAACTTCTTAGGGACTCTCTGAGCTTCCTGAATCTCCTGGAAGTCTATTTCCTTCTCTAGATTGAGAAAGTTCTCCATTATTTTTTCAAGTAAGTTTTCAATTTCTTGCTCTTCCTTTTCTCCTTCTGGCACCCCCATGGTTTGCATGTTGGGACGTTTAAAGTTGTCCCAGAAGTTCCTAAGCCTCTCCTCATTTTTTTTGTATTCTTGTTTCTTAATTCTGTTCTGGTTGAATGTTTATCTCTTCCTTCTGCTCCAAATTGTTGATCTGAGTCCCGGTTTCCTTCCCTTTACTGTTGGTTCCTGTATATTTTTCTTTATTTCACTTTGCATAGCCTTCACTTTTTCCTCCATATTGCAACCATGCTCAAACATTTCTGTGAGCATCCAGATTATCAGTGTTTTGAACTGTGCATCTGGTGGGTTGGCTATCTCTTCATCGTTTAGTTCTCTTTTTGGAGCTTTGATCTGTTCTTCCATTTGGGTCATATTTCTTTGTCTCAGCCCATCTGTTACATTGGAAGAGGCAGAGCCTTAGGTATTCGCCAGGGAGGGGCAGCCTGCATTGTGACACTATAGGTGGGGGAGGTGTCTGAGAGCGAACATTGCCGTTTGCTCGGCTCTCGGCCAGCTTTCGATCACTTCCCCTGCTACCCCCCAAGCAAATTGAGCCCTTCTAGTGCTGATTCCTGGGTGGATGGGTTTGCGTACATTCTAGAACCCTGTGGATCTCTCCAATGAACTCTCCTGTGAAGCTAGGAGTTTCTCCCACTGCTGCATCCCCCACAGGTTTTTACAGCCAGAAGTTTTGAAGTTTTCTTTTCTGCACTGGAACCCTGGATTCAGTGACCTGTCTCGCTCCCCAGCTGTTCCCCTCCCCCCTCCCTGGTTTGTCCGCACGCAAACGTGGGACCACCTGGTCCACCAGCTGCCACCTTGCGTGCATCCTCTCCGTCCTGGCCGCCCACTTCCGCCCCTTCTGCCGGTCTGGATAAATGTTTCTTCTTTAGCTCCTTGATTGTTGGACTTCCATAAAGTCCAATTTTCTGTCAGTTCTGGTTATTTTTGTTTTTAAATTTTTTATTGTCCTTCTTTTGGTTGTGCAAGGAGGCAAAGTGTATCTACCTACTCTTCCATCATGGCTGGAACTCTGATTTTTTTAGTGGAGATAAAAATTCATCACTTTAACCATTTTAAATCATATATTTCAGTAGTTTTTATCAATGGTATATTCACAATGTTGTGCAACCATCACTGTGATATAATTCCAGAATATTTTCATCACCCTAGAAAAAAATCTTATACCCATTAACCAGTTATTTCTCATTCCCCCTCCCTTAAGACATTGGCAAACAAATCTAGTTTCCATTTCCATATATTTACCTATTCTGGACATTTCATATAAATGGAATCATATATGACTTTTTGTGTCTAGCTTCTTTTACTTAGCATAATGGTTTTATTTCAGGTTCATCCATGTTCTGACATGTATCAATACTTCATACCTTTCTATGGTTGAATATTATTTCATTATGTGGATATACCACATTGTGTTTAGCCATTGATCAGTCAGTTAACATTTGTGTTGTTTCCGCTTTTTGGCTATTATGAATAATGCTACCATGAAGGTCTGTTACAAGTTTTTGTGTGAACATATGAAGGGGTACTAAAAAAAATGGAATTATCTTCTGGAGGACAGTCCCCTTCTAGTATAGGCTTCCCCCTGCTAGGTGAGTGTTCAAGGAACCCATCTGTATCACTGTACCAGTTGGTGGTGGTGTGAGAAGCTGTGTTAGGCTTCTGTGAAATTTTTTTGAAGAGGCTTTCAACATGTTTGTCCACTTCATGATGCGTGATTTATGAGCACACTTGCCCACATGGCACTGAGTGTTCAGCAATTTTTGACCAAAAACAGCATGACCCCTGTGTCCCACCATCCCTATTCACATGATCTCACTCCAAGTGACTTTTTTTGTTTCCCTGGATGAAAAATGTCCTCAGAGGGAAACATTTTACCGATGTGGAAGAGCTGAAACCAAAAATGGCAGAAGGCATCAAAATGGACAAGTTCAAAAACTGTTCTGAGCAGTGGAAAAGTCTTGATAGGTGTACTGTATCAAATGGAGAGCACTTTGAAGGTGACTGAAGCTTAAACATGTAAGAATAAATACACAATTTTTTATAAATAAATTCTGGGTTTTTTGGGGGGGTCTCCCTCCTCCTATGTTTTCACTTGTCTGGAGTATATACCTAGGAGGCGAATTCCTGGGTCATGTGGTATCTTTATGTTTAACTCATTCAGAACCACCAAACTGGTTTCCACAGCAGCTGCACCATTTTATATTACCATTAACAATGTGTTAAGGTTCCTATTTCTCTATACCCTCAGTAATATTTTGCTACTTTTCTCTCTTATAGCTATCCAGGTGGGTATGAAGTGGTATCTTATGACTATAATCCTTTTAATAGGCTGCAGAATCTGCTTTGGTAGTATTTTCTTCAGTATTTTTATATCTGTATTCATAAAGGATATTGGTCTGTAGTTTTCCTTTCTTGTAATGCCTTTGCCTGGATTTGATGTCATGGTAATGCTGGCCTCAAGAATGAGTTAGGAAGCCTGGCTGAGTGGCTCAGTTGGTTGGAGCATCATCCCGTACACCAAGAGGTTGTGGGTTCAAACCCTAGTTGGGGCCCATATGGGAGGCAACCAATTGATGTTTCTCTCTCTCTCAAATCAATAATTAAAAACAAAACATATTCTCTGGTGAGGGTTTAAAAAAAGGAGTGTGTTAGAAAGTGTTCCCTCCACTTCCATTTTTTGAAAGAATTTGAGAAGGTTTGGTGTTAATTATTTTGTAAATATTTGGTAGAACTCACCAGCATAGACATCTGTTCCTGGGCTTCTCTTTATTAGAAGGTATTTGATTACTGATTCTGTGTCTTTACTTGTTACACCTCTGTTCACATTTTCTGTTTCTTCTTGAGTCAGTTCCAGTGATTTTTATCTTTCTTATTTTTAAAAAAAGTTTGTTTGTTTGTTTGTTTTTAAGTAAGATGAAGTCTGCTTTTCATCTCTGATCCTGTCTTGGTTATTTATATCTTCTCTCACTATTTCCTGAATAATTCCAGCTCAGGTCAAACCAGGTGATATTCTGCCTCATTGTTTCAGCTCTTTTACTGTAAACAAACAACCTTTTTACAGTCCATTTAGTGTCATTCTTTTGCATTTGTATGTATCTTGTTAATGATTTCTCTGTTTTAAAATACAGTGTTGATTTTTATTGGTCATTTCTACTGGTTCTTGCTCTTGGAGTCCTTGTGTGCTTGGTCATTTTTGACTGTGTGTTGCTCATTGTATTTAAATTTTTTTGATAAGAATTATTTGAGATCAAGGGTAAAGGCATCTTCCTCTAAAAATGATATTTACTTGTTCACGTCAGGCTCTTGGGGGCACTAACAATATGGCACTGTCTTAAGTCTACTTTAAGCCTTGAGGTTCTCTGAATAACCCATGGAATCAGACTTAAGCTGCAATCCCATGTAAGAACTGTCCCAATTCTGGTTCACTCTTTCCCTGAGGGGGTAGCACTTTGGGGTCCAAGCATATTGTGGGGAGGGTCTCCTGTTTGTGAAGCCTCCAGGCTTTGATGTCTGTCTGTTGCTACTTATTCTGTGATTTTTCTAAGTGAAAATTCAACATTTTGAGGGTTGTCAAAAATCCTCAGTGAAAAAGTTGCTTTTGTCCTTATTCACCTCTTTGGTGAATGTTTTCCTTTTAATTTTGGCTTGGTAATTCCGTACTGCCCTGTTGAGTGTTGTATGCTTTTAAGATGGTGATTTTTACCTTTTATCAAGCTTTTCCAGTTGTTGTCAGTAGGAGGGCTGTCCAAATAATCCAGCCCTCAATTACAAAATTGAGAAGCTAGTAGTATGTAATTCGGCCCCATTTTATTTTCCATCTCCTCTGCTTAAGATAGAAGAAGCTATTCCTGTGTGTTCTTTCAGGCTCAATTCTTCATCTCTGTGTGTAATTGCTCAAACAGGAGAATACATATTTCCACAAGAAGAAGCAGTAGTTATAATGCAAAGGACAGTCCCCCCAGGGAAAAAAAGTATCTGCAGAAACATTAGGTGAACTCTCATTCAGCTATACCCAATGATTTTTGCAGTGCTTTATATTGCCAAACAGAACTCAGTTCATCAGTCTAAAAACCTCTTCATTTATGTTGCTTCACAGTTTCCTTCAAGAAGAAAGCATCATTACTTATTTTGCGTATAAGGAATGGAAGGGTCCATTCAAGGGTTTTCCCCAACCTTTTCCCCAAAAGAAATAGCTTGA
Source organism: Pteronotus mesoamericanus (assembly GCF_021234165.1). Taxonomy (NCBI): domain Eukaryota; kingdom Metazoa; phylum Chordata; class Mammalia; order Chiroptera; family Mormoopidae; genus Pteronotus; species Pteronotus mesoamericanus. The sequence continues at coordinate 3,774,362 of NW_026555150.1, forward strand.
ATTAAAGATGAATTCACACTTCCACTTCCAAAAATCTCTGCTTGTATATTTTCAATAACAGCTTTCTCAACGTTTAACCACCAAAATTTTCAAAAAACTCCTAGGCCTCACAATTCATCCTAGTCACCTTGTTAACTTTCCATCATAACAAATTCCAACTTATCCTTCCTCTGTCTTTCCCCTTCCCAACCTTGGGTAATTTAAATGGAACAAGAATTGATGACCTACAATACTGCCTTTCATAAAAGCTGCCTGCTGCTAAATAGGTGTTGCCAACACATTTGCTTATAAAAACAGTCATCTCTGTGGCAATATTTTATTCCAATGCTGCCTTTTCCATTCTACCAGTACATGCCAGAGATGCAATAATTTTGGTTGATGGCCCTTAGTACAATGGAGTCAAGTGTTCAGCTTGACATTTTGTGGTCTTGTGTTTTGACTGGATAAGAACCCTAAACTGAGATGTTTTAACACATCAAAAAGACACTAACTCTCTTACAAATAAGGAAAAGGGTGGTACTTGAAAGGACTCTCTATTGGTTTTTAAATTTGAAAATCAGTGTTCACTGTCCAGCAAGTTTTTATTTATTATTTGATCGAAGTACAAGGTGTTTCAAAGAAGCATCTTAAAATACTGAATTTCAGAACATTTTTTTCATGTTAAATAATAGCAATTTATTTTTTTCACATGTTCTATCTCGTTTTTTAATTTATTGTTGTTCAGTTACAGTTGTCCCTTCTTTTTCCCCATTGCTCACCCCTACCACTTTGAACACGAAGAAATTTGTATATGGGGTGTAGGCTAGGAAACAGAATGAGAGTGTCTGTATATAATGGAATGTACACTAGAAAAATGAAGTGAGGAAGGCAGGCAGCTGTTTCTTAGGCAGAGGAGAAGAATGGATAATTTGGTGAAAGCTGACCACCTGCCTCCTCCATCCCTCCAAGTTTGCAGGGACAAGTAGTTGGGGACATACTAGGTTATGATATAGTAACAAATAATTACCAATGTTAGTGCCTTGGTGCCACAAGCATTTATTTGTCCCTCACAGCTAATGTAGGTCTGAAGGACTTTCTAGCACTACTGTACCACCATGGGGTAACTATACCATTCAGGCTAATGGGGGACTCACCATTTAATTACACATCTTAAACATGTGGTTGTTTCAAGCCTGATTGATGTAACATGGGAAGAAAGAGAGTTTGAGGATCTTGCACAAGCAATTAAATATTTTATTCCAGAAGAGATACACGGCACTTCAGCCCACAACCCATTGGCCAAACTTGCCTTATGGCCCTGACCAGCTTCATGATGGAGGGAGAACTGTAACTTTCTAAGTGCTTGGACAGAGAGGAGAAACAAACGTTAATGAGCATTAGAGGTCTCTACCACAGATGTGCAGCCTGAGAATGTTTCCTTGACTTGTAAGTTATTGTGTAATAAAAAAAAATAAGTGAAAATGTATGCTTCTTAGGCACCTAATACATGCCTGTCAGATGTAGGACTGTGGCACACTCTGGAGGTGAAGGAGCCATTTTTCTTTAGAAAAATTCACTCCCATTCCAGAAGCAAGGACATGTGGGATGATACACCCTCGCTTTGGGTTTTCACAGACCACCACAACAATGTGTTGAAAGGAAAAAGAGTTTATTTTATGTGTCAACTTGGCTAGACTATGGTACCTAGTTGTTCGGTCAAACACAAGTCTAGATGTTGCTGTGAAGATTTTTTTTTAGATGTGATTAACATTTACAATTGGTTGACTTTAAGTAAAGCAGATTACCCTTCATGGTGTGGGTGGGCCTCATTCAATGAGTTTAAGGTCTTAAGAACAAAGACTGAAGTTTCCAAAGGAGAAGTAAATTCTGCCTCAAAACTGTAGCATTGACCTTCTGCCTGAGTTTCGAGCCTGCTAGCCCACCCTTACAGATTTCAGCCTCAAGAGTGCAATGTCATTTCTTACCTAAATTTCTAATCTGTCATCTGGCCCTACAAATTTCAAATTTGTCAGCACCCACAATTGTGTAAGCCAGTTCCTTAAAAGAACTCTCTTGCCCTGGTCCGCATGGTTCAGGTGGTTGAGTGTTGTCCTGCAAAGCTAAAAAGTCACTGGTTCGATTCCCGGTCAGGGCACGCGCCTGGGTTGAGGGCCTGGTCCGAGGTTGGGGCTCATGTGAGAGGCAACCGACGGATGTTTCTCTCACATGTCGATGTTTTTCTCTCCCTTCCCCTCTCTCTAAAAATAAATAAAATCTTTTAAAAAAGAAATCTCTGTCTCTCTCTCAACACACACACACACACACCCTATTGGTTCTGTTTCTCTGGAGGACCCTGACTGATACAAACAGCATCTATTAAATTTCCATTTATACAAGGTACCAATAAAATCCTATAACTAATAACTGTGCTTTGAGGTATTAAACAAATTGGTAAATAATTCTTAGTCCATGTAACTGCCTATCATGGGGGTTGATTTTTTTAGTCAAAATGCATCTTTTTCTTTTAGTAAGGCGCACATATTTTGTGTGATTCTATGACCTCTGAATCTTTTCTCTGTACTGTTTATCATGAATGAGTTTGTATGTGAAAGTGATTTTGCCATATGAATGTTTGTTCATCGTAAATACACAACTTCATTTGAGGAGGAAAAAAGTGCCTCAGAGGCCGTTCTTAGTCATGCCCAGGTTGAGAAATGTATACGCCCCCTAGAGCAGTACTTCTCACCTGTTCTTGTGCATGGGAATCCCTGAGGAGTCTGTTAAAATGCAGATTTGCATTCAGTAGGTCTGGGGTGGCGCTGAAGATCATTTCTAAGAACTTCCCAGGCGATGTCTGTACTCTTGGTCTGTGGACCACACTTTGTGTAATAAGACTATGTGGTTTCAGCCTTGGCTGGTGTGGCTCGGTGGGTTGGGCATCATCCTGCAAACTGAAAGATCTCTGGTTGAATTCCTGGTCAGGTCACATGCCTGTGTTATGTCTTTTGTCCCCAGCTGGGGTGAGTGCAAGGGCCAACTGAGCGATGTTTCTCTCACATTGATGTTTGTCTCCCTTTTTCTCCCTCCTTTCCCTCTCTCTAGAATCAATAAAAGAAAAAAAATGTTAAAAAAAAGACTATGTGGTTTCATCTGTGATTATGATTCCAATCCCCACTTATGGTGATAATTGCAAGATTTGTATCTTCCACTGAGATTTCTGCCATCTTTACCTCCCCCATTTCTCCCTAGCTCCGTAAATGGCACCACTCATTGCTTAAGCCAGAGATCTGTCATCCATGACCTTTCTTCCTCTTATCTAATTGATGACCAAATCCTGTCAAGTGTACTTTCAAAACACCCCTCAAATTCATCATCTTTTCTCAGTCCCTACTATAACCTCTAATGTCCCCTCTCAGGCCACCATCATCTCTTGCCTGGGCTACCAAACACTGGCCTCTCACTGGGCTCCGTTCTTTTACTCTTGCCCTCCTTTAATCCATTCTCTACGCAACCAGTCCCATCTCTCTAAAATGCATGCCTGTTCCTGCCACTACCCTGCTTAAAACTCCTACTGCCACCAGGGTAAAGTCCGATTCTGATTCCATGGTTTGTAAGGGTCTCCAACACCTATCTATTCCTTGATTATTTCTATGGCTTTATGTCCCATCAGTCTCCCGTTCCTCTATTGTACTCTAATATCTTGCTATACAGTGCTTTTGCAGTTCTTGAATTGAGTCTTTTGTCTCTGCTTTTGCAAATTATAATCATTCTGCCTAGAACACTCTTTTTCTACTTCAATCATCTGGCCAACTCCTGAATGAATATCCTTGGCTTTCAGCTTAGATGTCACCAGAATCTCTCCCCAAGTCACCTAAGCTCTGCTGACAGGCCCTCCTCTGTCCTCACACAGCTCTCTGTATTCTCCTGTCACAGTTGTCTCCCTCATTAGGGTGTGAGCACCATAAGGGCAAGGACCATGTCTGCCTTGTCTGGTGTCCAGCACACAGCTTAGAATTAATGGGTACTCATAAACATTCGTGAATGATGTCTAAGAACAGGAATGAGCGAATGTCAGTCATTCTTTATCTCCTGGTGTCAGAATTCTACTGGTGCTTCAGCCTCCAATGAATTTGCAAGTTTTTCCTGGGAAGGAACCGCACTAATCTTGTTTGATTTGCCCCAGAGAGGCACTGAATCTTCCAGATACACTGAGGGCCAAGCAGTCAAATTCAGAGATTGAGGATGAGACAACAGAGTGGTGGCAGTGTTTACGTTCCTGGTGGGTTAGTAGTATGACCTATGTAGTTGAAGCCTGTTTTTTTTCATACTTAAAATTACAGTTTTTCTTAATATCACATTCTGTCTCAAGTAGAAGGTCAAGTCCATGTGGACTGGTGCCGATTTTTCTACCACTTTTGAAGGCCTCCATCTTTGTTGGCCCCATGCTTAACACATGATAAGCAGCAGCCTCAGAGGCTGATTGAAAGTTTGTGTGAAGGAAGATTGAATGTTTTATTTAGCTCCCCTTGCCAGAAGTAGCAGAGTTTGGCTGAGCATTGGTCGCTGATGTTTTTGAGACTCATTGGCAAAGATAACCAGACTAGAGAGAAGTGCACCCTTGCCTTTGTTTTATAGAGGTGTGGGGTGTCCTCTTGAGTGAGGGCATCACCATATGCTAATACTAGGGTATTGTTACAACAACTTTATTGTGGGAATAAAGTCTTGCCAGGTCTTTGTTATTCATTTGAATGTGGAAACAGCCACTTTTAAACACAAAAAGGGGCACTTTACGTCTGGGAGGTTACTTTTGTCCCAGCCTTGTGATTTTCTTATTCTGCATAGTTAATGACACAGTTTTGATTTCATTATGCTGTTTAGTCTTCTCATTGAATTTCATTAACCATGGACTCTTTAAAAACTCACCCCGGAGAACCTGTGGATTAATTTATATGTTGTGTCCTAGAAACACTGAGATACACAGCAACATACAGTGGAAGTTGAAAGGTGTATGATAAGTTGACCTAAGGTTCAACACAATGGTTGCAGAAATCTTTAGTGAATGAGCTGTAAATAAACATTTAGATGCATTAAAGAAATTCTAAGCTAGACTCTTTTGTACATTAGATGAATCATGCACTGTGAATAAGTAACCCATACTTGATCTGGTTTAATAGTTTACATTTTTCATATTGAATTTTTCTAAGATCAGGCACAATAATACTGAGAAATCACCTACTCATGCCATTTTTTTGTAAGCCTCAATCATCCACTCTCCAATATATACAGTTGTAAACCAATGTTGGAGACATTATTGCTATTAACCAAGTTTTTCTGGCTCTCCATGTGCACATGGTAACAACATTTCATTTCCTGGTCTCTTTGGGGTTGGGTGTGGCCATGTGAGTTGTAGTTGCTATGGTACTGAATGTTTTTGTCTCCTCAGAATTCATATGTTGAAACCCCAACATCCATTGTGATGGTATCAGGAGGTGGGGCCTTTTGGGAGGTAATTAGGTCATGAAGGTGGAGCCCTCATGAATGGGATTAGTGCTCTTGTAAGAAGAGACCTGAAAAGAAAAAGTAAACAATAACAGAGGAGGAGAAGGAAGAAGAAGGAGGAGGAGGAGAGGAAGAGGCACAAGAGAAATGCGCTCTCTCTCTGCCATGTGAAAATGCAATAAAAAGGTGGCCATCTGCAAACCAGGAAGAGGGCTCTGACCAGGAATCAAATCAGCTGGCCCTTTCATCTTGGACTTCCCAGCCTACAGAACTGTGAGAAATTAACGTCTGTTAAGCCACACAGTATACGGCATTTTGTTTTAGCAGCCCAGGCTAAGACAGTGGTAATGATATGTCACTTCTAGCCTGGAGCACTTAGTTACCAATTGTAGGCTCTCTGGAACTCTCTTACCATCAGGCTGGTCAATGAGTAATCATAAGGAGCAGAGACCCCTGCCAACTCCTGACAGATATGAAACATGAGTAAGAAATCAATATGTGTTATTTTAAGCCACTGAGATTTGAGGGTTGTTACCCCAGCAGATCCTAGTCTAGCTTGATTGTGCATGGCAATGGCAGGCCAGGTGTAGCATGGGTCTTGATTCCATAGAGGAAAAGTCAGGGATGTTAATCTTAAAGTCTTTTATGCTAAAGGAGTCATCTGTCCATCTGTAGTTTCCCTCTAAGGCTATTTGGTGACTTCAGCTAATAGTCTACCTGGAAAGCACTGGTACCACTTCAGACCTATAACAACTGAGATGCTGAAAGGTAATCTGTAAACTGGTACCATTCCCTTCCAGGAAGCCTCCAATCCTGTCTCTTTCAGGCCAAAGGCACGCTGAATTACAATGTAGACTTTAGGAAACAAAATTCGAGGGCTATCAGAGTCATGAGTCCCTCAGTGACTATTCTTTTGCTAACAGACTCTGTACTTTTGGTCAAGGGGTGACCACCTCACCCAAAGTGTGCTTGCTAATCCAAATCTTTCCTCATAATTTTTCCTACTAATATAGGACACAAGCTATAAAGATAAGCTCAGATCTGTTTAAAGCTTTCTTTCTTGGTTCGGGTAGAAAATCTGACAGCAGAAGGTAGAGAAGTGAATGTTCCCAGAGAAGCAGCAGTGAGCAATAGAGGAGTGGAGATCTGCAGGTAGTAGGTGAGAGTGACCTAAAATGGTATCTGCGTGGCTTCATCCAGTCATCACTGAGGCCAACTCCATCCCTGCCATTTATACATTTTTGGTTCTTGAGTCAATAAATGTAATCTCCACCTCACTGCTTATTCAACTCAAGCTAGTTTTGCCACTTACAATTAAATGAGGGCTGCTAATAAAGTGGTTTCAGTATCTCAACATGATTTTTCCTCCGTGTTTCCCAATTCTTTTACATCGTGACACAAATGGAAAGTGATAACATTTTTATGGCACCTAGAAGTTACTGGAGGGGATTTTTGAGTGTCTCTATGGGACTCATTGACAATATTCATTACTTTGTTGTATCATGTAATTATGATAAAAATAAATATAAAATATTAAAGAAGACATTAAATATTTGTGTCCAATTTATAAATAAAATATTTTCAAAAAGGTTCAATGAAAAGCCTGAGCTAGCTTCTTTCAATGTAACTTTTTGTATCAGGTGTTGTGTTTAAAATGATTACACACAATTTCCTATCAAGATTTTAGTGATGAGTCTGAATCCTTCATGGTCACCACTGACAAAAAGTTGTGTTCCCATAAGTGGACGACAAAGACAATTTAAACCTTGTTTTACAATCATTCCCAAATTTACAACAGTTGAAATTGTATTTAAAGTGTATATCAGCTGTTTATGTTCTGTTGATATTTATTATGATGAAATGTCTTATGATGACACAAATCGATTGCAAATCCAATTGAATTTTTCATGTCAAGCACAGTATTTCAAACTAATGATGATGGCACAATTTGCAGAACACACATGCAGTCTCCATGTGGCTAACTTGCATGCAACTAAAAGAGTATATCAAATAGTTGCGAAGTATGTGACATGTGAAGAGAGGGATTTGAATCTGGTACCTGGAGTTCCTCCCCCCAGCCCACCGCGGCGGTTCCCTTCCTCATGCTCTCTGCCAGCCTCCTTCAAACCCATGCCCTGGTGGTGCAGCGCCTCGTTGGGTATGCTCAGCAGAGAGCAGTGGAGGAGTGAGGGGCCCGAAGTGCCCTTCGTGCCAGCTGTTCATGAAGACCGTAGGGCAAAATTCCAGCTTCTGTTCCACAGGGTCTGTGTTCTGAAAGAAAAATCCATCTAGGCCGCTGGCAGCTGGTGGCGAGTGGCCTGGGGGCGCTGGCTCTCCCACGCTCTGCCTGAGTGCCTCAGACACCAAGAAGATTAATAATTCTTGTCCACTTCTAATCCACTGGTAGCACTCCAGTGTGTCAAGGCTCATGAGTTGAGAAGCTCTGCTTTATCTATTAAATCTTTCACTAGAACCACACAGGCAGATGGGAGGAAATCTCACCCTTTTAGGCCTTCAGAAGAGAGGAGTCCCACTTGCCCTCACACACTCTCAAGCACTGTCTGTCTCTCTAACACCGCCCAGTGTTTGCTCTGCAGTCCCTCCAGCACTGTCACCCTCTTTCTTGGGAAGCTACCTCATGTTCTCAACAATAGAAAAGAATTCCAGAGTGTTTTAGTTTCATCATCTGGATATGGGTGGAGACTTGCTGCAACCCAGGCTTGACAACCTCTGAGGCTGAGACCTGTGGGTGGCACGACTCAGAAGTGTTAGACTCGGCCATGGGCAGGTCACACCACCTGGAGAAGCTTCCGTGCAAGTATAGCTTCAACCACCACAGCACCAGGGATGGCGCTGGACTGCCGGACTCCTAGCAACGCCGTGTTGTGGGAACAGCGACAGCAGCTGAAGAAAACATTTCCTAGGTGGACTGAACAGGCTTCCAGCTTGCTTTCCGCAAAGCAACAGCGGCCGGTACTGAGCCTTTGAGAGGAGTATGTGCCTCTGGGCTTCATAGAACTCCTGTGAGAGGGAGCCCCCTAGAGAGGGAAGAAGCATATTCTGATGATAGGTAAAATGAGGGATTACAAATAGTTTAATCAGAAAAGTGATAGAAATTTAATTGTTTCACTTAAAGCTAAAGAAGTGGTGTTGTTTTAAACTTTCCATTTGTTCTTTCTCTAAACATAATTGCCTTAAATTATTACTGGCTCTAGCACAACTGTCCTTAAGAGAGAGGTAGTGACATGTTAGTGAAACAAAGCAGGCTGCCTCTCTGTTAATCTTGCCTGTTGTGGACTTCAGATCTCGCTGCAAACCGTCTCTTTCTTTAGGAAGCCAATCCCTACTCCATCAGCTTCTTTAGTCATAGGTGCCCTCAGAAAAGCAGAACAAAACTTCTGAGCTTTTCTCATATTTGTTCATCTGTTCAAGTTTATAGGATTTAATCTACCACTTGGTAACTCAACTTACTGAAGTGCTCCTCCTCCTGCGTCTCTGGTCTGCCTGGGGAACACGAAGAAAAGAGCCAAGGACAAAGGAATGTTGGAACCAGAGTTAAGGTCCTGGGAGTTGCCTTCTTTTCTTCTCCTTGGAATTATTAATATCATTTAGGTCATGAAACTGCTATCTGGGTTGGCAGCCAAGTCACTGCCTACTTTCAGCTGGGCTGCTATGTCAGCACTCCAGTGTTGCTATTCATTTCTGGTTAACTCATGTTTCCTTCTCTGTGCTCCCCTAAATCATTTCAGCTTTTCCCACCATAGCATTTACCACCCTGCTTCCTTCTCTGTCTTTCCCACTGTAACAAAAACTCAGTAAGTTCCGGACCTATGTCTGCCTTGGACTTCCAACACTTAGCGTAGGGTCTGCCTGGCAAAGAGCCAACATTCAATAAATACTTGTTGCATGAATGAACCAAATTCTGTTTGGCTTGGTGACCTGAGCAAATTTATTTCTGTCTCTAAGCCTCAGTCTCCTAATCTGTAAAATGAAGGCTATGGACTGGATACTCTGAAGGTCCTTTTCTGTTATGGCATTGCATGGCTTACTTTCCTGAAATGTCATCCTCACTCCCAGGAACAGTCCTCACTGGTGACTTCACCTTGCACTTTGGCAATACCAAACTTGTCCAAAGTGAGATCTTGTGATATATTCTCTCCATTTCAAAATTATTTCCTGTAGCCGCCTCTTCTCCCTGTTATTTCCTCTTGTTTCAAAGAAGAAAGATCTATCTGACTATACAAAGCTCACCGCTCTATTTGTGCTCTCTACCCCTCCCTGCTATTCTGCTCTGCAGTCTTACTTTCATCCGTTCATTCAACAAACATTTGTTGATCATCTACTATGTGCCAGACACTATGCTAGGCACGGAGCATAGAACTATAAGCAAGCATAGTTCTTACCTTCAAAGAATTTATACTCTGCATCTGTCATATTTCTGCACATGCTCTCAAATCTTCACCTTTGGCCTGGATACTTTGCCAAAGCTTAGAACTCTAATATTCCAAGTTTCTTCTGGGTATCTCCACATGGATGACCCATCAACCCCTCATACCATATATAATCTATCCTAAGCCAAACTCCTCTCCTCCAAGCTATTTTCTTGTTGATAGTTTTACTTTGATTAGTGTTTCTATCATGGTCTGAGTCAAACAGACTTGAGGCCCCAGAGTTATAGCTGCCTTCTTTCTTTTTAGCACTTAACCCATAGTTACTCTTGAAATTTTAACTAGTGTTATTTGACCAGGTCATTACAATTTCGAATAACAGTCTTAACTACTCTCCTACTTTTTGTGATACTTTTCTCCCTTAAAAAAAAAAAAGAAGAGTGGGAACGTAGATGGAACAAAATTGGCCACAAGTTGATGATTATTGAGAATGTGGGTTCATTGTATTATTCTCTCTGCTTCTATATGTGTGTGGGAGGTTCCCATAGTTAAAAGTTTTAAAAAGACAAAAGAAACGAGAAGCCCTAAATTCAGATGTTTCCCCAATCTCTTGTTGCCAGCTCATTTTTCACAGTTTAGGGACCAGCAGGAAGGGTCCTTGCAAGTGTGAACCGAAGCCCATAACTAAAGGTAGTTGGAGATGTAACTGTGTGGCCATGGACATTCACTTTGGATGACATAGTTTGTGGATATTGAGGTGAATGAGTTACTTTCCCCCTGAAGGGCTTAAAACCCATGGGAGGTGTTCAGGGCAGTATAGAGGTCTGCGTAGAGGAGCTAGCGTAGAGATGGCCTGCCAACCCTGTGGAGCAGTTCTTGCTGTGGAGACTCTCGGGCACCACCTAGATGTTAACCTTCTTCTGCCTCCCTTCCATCCTCTTAACTTCTCTGTATGAGCTCTGAAGGCCTATTGTTACCTTTTCAGGAATTTTGTGAGCCAGGTGATGTCATACTAGTAGCTTGCAGTAGGCCATGGTGGGAGAATTTATATGATGGAAATAAGTAAACATTATAAATCAGATTTTTTTTTTGGTCCTGCAGAGCTGGATGTTAAATATTTACCAGTGCACCACTGACCAGACCATTCTGGTAAATTCCCTTTTTACCCAAGTTATCCGGAGTCAGATTCTGCTACCTTCTCCCAGCTTCCCCAAGTAAAACGATTACTAAAAGAGTATACCTTGAAGAGAGAACAGCCTGTTACTGCTGCTGCTTCTAAGTGCTAAACATAGCACAGGGCTCTTTTAAAGTCAATGACTCCACTGATGCCAATACAGTGCTTAATTTCCTTTTTTAGTTGTCAAACAGCTTTGGGGGGCAATTCTAAGTGACAGGTACCAGCACTGGAGGCCTCACAGAAAGCAAAGCTGCCACAGCCTCTTCCTGAACACCTCCAATCCAATACATCCCATGGTCTCATAACAAGACCACGGCCTTCTCTCTTTCACTTTCCAATGAAATAAAAGTCTGGATGACCTGCAACTGACCTCTGGCACATTTCTCAAATTTAGCAGTTCACTGATTCTCACTGTCATTTCAAGTTTTCCTGTGGTTCAGGAATTCAGCTTTCCTATGGCATTAAAGAGACCTGAGTTGTACACTTAACTCTGTCTTTAACTCACTATGTCAACTTGAACAAGTCACATCTCTTGAGGTTGAGACCCTTAAGCTCACTCTGAGCGCTGGCATTCTCTAACTATGCATATTGTTGCTGGAGTCATGGGGTTACTATCGATTCCCCATCCCCATTTGCATTTAATGTTGCTTAAAAACTTAAACAATTTTTTTAATTAGGTGATTTTTTTTTAGCGAGATGAACTCACATCCTGTTTTAAAGGTTCGAATAACACAAAGTTACATAGAATAAAATGTCAGAGCCCATTCCTTGCGTATTCCCCGATTTCTCTTCCTGAAGGTAGCTTTGGTTATTAGTTTCTGCGTTTCTATCCAGTTCTTTTAATATGAATTTACACACATGCATAAATACATACACATGTATGCAGTACACACACATACATGCTTAGGTAAAGGAGATCACTCTATACATATTGGTTTATTACTTACTTTCATGGGCTGAATCTGAACTAGAAAAATACTGGAGATAAGGGACTCATCTCCAACTAACTCCCTGCTCTCCTCTATATAACTGCCTGCACTTTTGAGATCTAATTTTGCTCTCCCCTCCAAGTCCCAAACTCCCTCACCTTACCCCTACCTCCGCCCCAATGTCTGAGATTTGGGCATAAAAAGAAGCTAATGCCAATGATGTTAGGATGGAATTTCTGTTACCACAAGGTTTTGTGGTGCCATCATTTACTTAGCCCCACTCCTGTTGGGCACTCTATTTGTCTTCAGATTTTCACTATTACAATCTTGTAAAAAAAAGCCCTTGTAAATATTATTTCTTTATGGATTTGTGTGGGTCCGTAAGTTAAATTCCTTAAAGTGGAGTTACTGAATCAAAAGGAATGCACATTGAAAAATTTGAGACTCATTACCAATTGCACACTAAAAAATACTTTTTATCTACCACCAGTAGTATGTGAGTGCTCATTTCCGCATACATTATTGTCGATACTGGATATTCTCAGTCTATTGTTTTCGCTAACTGATAGACTGAGATTATGGACCATAATCTCATTTTAATCAACACTTCACTAATAACTAGTGAGGTTGAACAGCTATTCATGACAATTGATCACCTATTTTTCATCTTTCATCCGAAGAATTGCCTGACACATAAGTGAAATGGCAGAATAAGGAACTCCAAAAGTTCATCCCTCCACAAAAGCTATAAAGAAACTGACAAAATTGTCAGAATAAACTTTCTCAGAACTCTGTAAACTAATCAAATGGTTACAGCAAACAGGGAAATGCTTAATCAAGAAATGATGTCTGGCCCTGATGGGTGTGGCTCGGTTGGTTGGGTGTCGTCCTGCAAAGTGAAAGGTCAGTGCACATGCCAGGGTTGTGGGTTCGATCCCTTGTCAGGGCATGAGCAAGAGGCAACCAACTGATGTTGCTCTCCCTCTCTTCCTCCCTCCCTTCCCCTCTCTCTAAAAATAGAATAAATAAAATCTTTTAAAAAAAGAAACTGTATCTGAATCTCGGTAAGTGAGCTTGGTGGCATTTAAACTCACCCTGGTACCACTCCCCATCTTCAAACTTGACAGTAGCCTTGAATACAAAAGCCCACATTCCTGGTACAGGCACCTGAAACCAAGGATCCTTATAACTTTGATTAAATTTAGTTTAAATCCTAGCTCTAGAAATCATCTCTCCCCCCCCACCGCCCCGTCCCCCTCTCCCTTTCTCTCTCTCTCTCTCTCCCTCTCTCCTCACACAAACATATGTGGCTGCTGTGGCTCAGTGGATTGAGCGCCAGCCTGCAAACCAAAAGGTCACAAGTTTGATTCCCAGTCAGAGCACATGCCTGGGTTGTGGGCCAGGTCCCCATCTGGGGGCGTGCTAGAGGCAACCAATTGATGTCTCTCTCGCATGTCCATGTTTCTCTCCCTGTCTTTCTCCCTTGCTTCCCCCTCTCTAAAATAAATAAATAAAATCTTTAAAAATATATAAACTGCTCAGAGACCTAGCCTTCCCCTAGCCTTACCACCTACATAATCAGCAACCCGCAGGCAGCAGAAAAAAGTAACCCAGAGATGACTAACTGTCACAAGGTTAGGACCTCTGACAGGCTAGAGATAACACTTTGACCTAAGTTGTGTCTTAGTTCCTGAATCCTACAGTGGAAAGACCTCCTGGCTACCTTCCCATGAAACCAGACAGAGGAACCAGATCAGACCTCAGAACTGTTTGCAAGATGTGAAGAAATTCTTTATTACCCTAACCTCACCTGCGAGCAATCAGCTCTCAGCACAACCCCGAACCCCTAACCCATAGTGTCTTGTGATTTTGCCCTTTATCATCTGTAAGCTACATGCCATCAGGGAGTTCGAGCTTTTGAACATTAGCTTCCCATTCTCTTGGGTGTTGCCATTCATAATAAAACAGCCAATATTTCTCCACCACAATTCTCAGTGTTTAGTGTTTGGCTCTGCTAGCGCGAGGTGGACAGATTCTTTCTCTTCTGTAACACACCCAGTACGGGAGGGAGTAGACCTGACCTTATTCTCAAAGAACTGTGGTTATTTTTTTTTTTTTTTACCTGTTTGGTATCTCCCTAGAGAATTAGTTCAAAGAGTTTGCTTTTATTTTACTTAACACATGCAACCATGTGGGTCTAGCAGACTGCGCAGGCTCCAAATGACTAAGCTTTACTATGAAGCAGAAACTCTGGACACTGGCCTTTGTTTTGGCCTCGCTGAAGACATGGTTGGACTTTTTCCATGGCAGGAGGGAGGGAAATGGGACATAGGTGCAGCCTTCTATTTCCATGTGAATAAATCTTGCCACACCAAAATCTCCCATGCATGGGTTCATGAAATGCTTTTCTCCTGATCTCATGAAAGAGCCCCACTTCCACTGGCAACAGATGACAATCATGAAGGGATCCCAGGAGGAAGATCGACTCGTGGTAAGAAAACTACTCAGAGATCTTTGCTTTACTCGTCCCTCCACCCTGATTACACTTGTTACTGGCTCAGAGAGAGAAGGGCTTTGTTCCCTGTGATTATATTATCTCTGGCTTGCGAAGGACCAGGAGCCTTTTCAAAATTACCAATCAGCTTCCCAAGCTTTCCTGGGTTTTGGATGGGCCTACCCCCTGACCAATTTGATCCCTTCCCCAGGCTAGACTGAGAGGCCTCTATGGTCACCGTTTGGCTCCTGTTGTTCATGTGCTTACCTCCCCTTTTAGTGCTCTATCCCTTCCCCCAGCGATCTGTGGATCTGCGGATCAGAACAGTGGTTTCCTGGGGAGCGTGTGAAGCTGCAACTTCCTTGTGAAGTAAACAGGCTCATGCTCCCCAGTTGATTATGCTCAATAATGATTCCCTTCGCTTCCTTCCTTTATTAATTCTAGATACCTATGCTAACAATGACACCCCAATTTTATTTTGAGAAATTCTCTCTATATATACTAGCTAACGGGTGGCACAAATATTAATTAAAGCACTCTATCCTCTTCTAACTTAGAAGCAGTGATGTGGACCCAAGCCGATCTGATTAGGAGCTTCCTTTTAAATTTGATCCATGAGTATAGTAATGAAAAAGGCTAGATAAAGCATCAAGCCGTTCTTGGTCAACATCTGGAGTTAACTGGTTTCTGGCCTAGTTTCTTTCTTTCTTTTCTAATTGAATTTATTGGGATTAAATTGGTTGGCAAAACTATACATGTTTCGAGTGTACAACTCAGTAAAACATCATCTGCACACTGCATGGTGTGCCCATTGCCCCGGACAAAGCCTCTTTCTGTCCTCGTTTTCTCCCCCTTTGCCCACCTCCACCTCCACCTCCACCCCACCTCCCTTCCCTCTGGCCATCATCACTCTGTTGTCTGTGTCTTTGTGTTAGATATACAGTAGATGTTATTTTGCTTAATACCTTCACTTTCTTTCATCCAGTCCCCCAACCCTGCTCCCTTCTGACAGCTGTCAGTCTGTTCTATGATTCTATGACTTTGTTTCTATTGGTTTGTTCATTAGGTTCCACGTATAAGTGAGATCATATGTTTTTCTCTGACTGGTGTATTTCACTAATACTCTCCAGGTCCATCCATGCTGTCACAAAAGGTAAGATTTCCCTTTCTTTTACAGCTGAGTAGTAAGTAGTATCCCATTGTGTAAATGTACCACAGCTTTTTTATCCACTCATCTAATAATGGGCACTTGGGCTGTTTCTAGATCTTGCCTACTGTAAAGAACACTGCAAAGAACATTGCAGGGGTGCATATATTCTTTTGAATTACCGTTTTGTGTTTCTTCAGTTATATACCCAGAAGAGTGAGATTGCTGGGTCAAAAGAAAGTTCCATCCACATCCTCACCAGCACTTGTTTCTTGACTTATTAATGATGGCTCTTCTGACTGGTGTGAGATGATATTTCATTGTGGTTTTATTTTGCATTTCTCTGATGGCTACTGATGTTGAGCATTTTTTCATACATCTATTGACCATTTGTATGTCTTCTTTGGAGAAATGTCTGTTCATGTCCTTTGCCCATTTTTTAATTGTGTTGTTTATCTTTTTGGTGTTGAGTTGTATAAGTTCTTTATACATTTTGGAAGTTAACCCTTTATCGAATGTATCATTGGCAAATATGTTCTTCCATGCAGTGGGTTGCCTTTTCATTGTGTTGAATTTTTTTTGTGCTGTGCAGAAGCTTTTTAGTTTGGTGTGGTTCCATTTGTTTATTTTTTCTTTCGTTTTCCTTGCTCCAGGAGATATATTGGGGGGAAAAAAATTGGTGCAAGAGATATCTGAGATTTTATTGCCTTTGTTTTCTTCCATGATTTTTATGGTTTTGTGATTTACATTTAAGTCTTTTATCCATTTTGAGTTTATCCTTGCGTATGTGTAAGTTCATGATCCAGTGTCATTTTTTGGCATATATCTGTCTAATTTTCCCAGCACCATTTATTGAAGAAACTGTCTTTATTGGATGCTCTTACCTCCTTTGTCAATATTAATTGACCATAAAAGTATGGGTTTATTTCTGGGCTCTCTGCTCTGTTTCACTGATCTACAAGTACATGCTTGTTCTTATGCCAGTACCAGGCTGTTTTGATTACAATAGCCTTATAGTAGAGTTTGATATCAGGTATTGTGATACCTCTAACTTTGTTCTTCTTTCTCAAGATTGCTGAGGCTATTCAGGCTTTGTGTGTTTGTTTGGTTTTTGGTTCCATATAAAATTTTGGAATATTTGTTCTAGATCTGTGAAATACACCATTGGTATTTTAATAGCAATTGTGTTGTATCTATAGATTGCTTTGGGTAGTATGGCTATTTTAATAATGTTAATTCTTCCTAGCCACAAACATATTATATATACTTCCACTTATTTGTATCTTTCTCACTTACTTTCTTCAGCATCTCATAATTTTCCAAGTACAAGTCTTTTACCTCCTTGGTTAAATTTACTTTTTTTTTTTGTTGTTGTTGCAACCGTAAATGGGATTGTTTTCTTAATTTCTCTGTCTGAGAGTACATTATTGGTGTATAAAAATGCCATGGATTTTTGAATATTAATTTGGTATCCTGCTATTTTGCTCAATTCATCGATTAGATCTGGTGATTTTTGATGGAGTCTTTAGGGTTTTCTGTGTGCAATATCATGTCATCTGTGAATCTGCCCTAGTTTCTAAAGAGCTGGAATCTCCAGCCTTTCTTAAACCTGTTTGCTCCCTTGGATTTTTTCAAATAAATTACTCTTTGTCCTAATTTAGCCAGAGTTGGGTTTTGTTATTCACAACCCAAAACCCCTGACCAGAAAGGTGATTGATTCAATCATTTGGCAAATATTTATTAAGTATTTAGTATTTGCTAAGTACTGTGCTAATCTCTGGGGAGGCCTTCCAAGTACTTAATAGACTGATCTTTTTCTGTCAATAAGAGAAAACTGGGGGTTAACTCTACAAGTGTTCATTATAAGTGCCAGTAAAGAAAGAGACTCTGGAAACTCTAGGAGTATACTAACTATCATTGTATAAAGTTTAATAGAAACAACCCTGACCGATGTAGCTCAGTTAGTTGTTCATCATCCTGCAAAGCAAAAATTCCCAGTCAGAACATGTGCCTGGGTTGTGGGTTTGATCCCCCATCCAGAGCGGATGAGAGGCAACCAATCGAAGTTTCTCTTTCACATCGACGTTTCTCTCCCTCTTTCTTCCTCCCTTCCCCTCTCTCTAAAAATAAACAATAACCCTGGATGGTATGGCTCAGTGGATTGAATGTCAGCCTGTAAACCAAAGGGTTGCTTGTTTGATTCCCAGTCAGGGTACATGCCTAGGTTGCGGGCCAGGTCCCCAGTAGGGGGCACGTGAGAGGCAACTACGCGTGTTTCTCTCCCTCTTTCTCCCTCCCTTCACCTCTCTAAAAGTAAATAAATAAAATCTTTTAAAAAATAAACAATATATAATAAATCTTTAAAGCTTAATAGGAACAATAAAAACATGAATGTTGAGAAATAATTTTCTCTAATTGAAATAATTCAGAGCTGTAATAATTCTCAACTTTGTAACAAGTTTCTTTAAAGGTCATATATACTATACTCTGAAGCATGTTTGAATAGATCCGTGTTGCTAACCACTCAGGAACATATTACATAGTGTTGTATATGAGAAGCAGCTTCATCACAAAACCATGCCGATTATTTGAGGCATCTGTGCTTCTGATGTATTAATAGCTGTGAGGGAAAATATACTCACTTGGTATTTCAATCATTTAAAAGATAAAAGGGTAATGTTGAAGGAATGAATGATTTGGGAGAATTAAAGACTGATTCCTCCCTACTGCACCCCATGAAATATACAGTTTAAATGTGTATATTATCTTAAAGATCTTGGAATTCCATTAGTAATGATTTTAGCAACTTTGGAGGCTTAGTAATTGGCTCCAACATGACTCTTTCATTGGAACATTTAGGCTCTCCTTTCAGGTTCCAGACATAGAACTGGTGTAGATTCTTCGGCATAATTGATTTGGAGCTCAAATTTAAAAGCACTATTTTTTTCTAGCAAAAGCATCTGAATTCATAGCTCACATAGCTCCTGATCAGCAAATGTCTCTTTGAACTGGACTTTGGATTTAACTTCCTGTGAAAGAACATGGTTCTCCTTATCTTCTACCAAGCATTCGTCTCAGTGCAACTCTATTCACACTTGAAAGAGCCTGTCTTTCCAACTGGCCCTCACACGGGTGTGCCTGCCAAATTGGGTTTCCCTCTTTCCAAAAATTCTCATTTAAAAACTCACTTGGTGCCCTGGCCAGGTAGCTTAGTTGGTTAGAGCATCATCCTGATATGCCAAGGTTGCAGATTCAATTCCGGTCAGGACAAATACAAGAATCAACCAATGAATGCATCAATAAGTGGAACAACGAATCGATGATCCTCTCTCTTTAAAAATCAACAAATGAAAAAAATTTGTAAATGCACTTGGTGATGTGAAACTAATTTTTATTCAAAATCTTTGAGGTGAATTTTGTAGTACTTAATTTCATTGTGTTCAAAGAAAAAGTAAAATGATTAATTTTGAAAAATTAATGTTTTCTAATGTCATCTACATCTCTAACATTTTAGCATAATTCATAGTGTAAATTTATTTTTTAAAAATATTTTTATTTATTAATTTTAGAGAGAGAGAGAGAAAGCAGGGGAGAGAGAGAAGAGGGATTCATTGTTCCACTTACTAACACATTCATTGGTTGATTCTTGTATGTGACCTGACTGGGATTGAACCCACAACCTTGCCATGGGATGATGCTCCAACCAGCTGAACTACCTGGCCAGGGCTAAATTTCTTAACTCACACGAATCTTTTAAATGATGGGCCACACAACTCACTACGAAAGGAAAAGAATAACCAAGATGTCCCACATAGTCCTTACAGTTAATTTTGTCAATACAGTGCATTCTAAGTCACACCATCTCAAACATAACCTCCAAATTTGGTGAATATCTGTGTAGCTGTTTCCATGCCATGTAGAAACAGACAAAACAGGATGTTGATTACATATAGAAAAGAAAGACACAGGTAATCTGTCCAGTCAGTGATGACCCCATCCTTTTTTTCCTTGACTCATGCTTCTCACTGGTACCTCCACCAGAGGGCAGGCAGCAAAAGAGAAAGGAAACAAGAGGAAAGGCTGTGAAGTCTTCTGCAATACCTTGAAGAATTCAAAGTTACCTAAACCCATCTCTGAACCCATTCCTCAGTGTCCGTGGTGGGTCTAACTTATTTGAATAAGATATTATCTCAGATGGGGACACTGGGGCCAAATAATGGTTTAGTCACTTTGGTCAGTCAAGAACTATTTGTTGAGTGTCTGCTATATGCAAGGCACTGTTCTAGACACTGGGGATACAACAGTAAACAAGAAAGGCAAAACCATTAACTTGTGGAACTAACACTCCAGTGTTATACTTTCATAATTCTATAAGCCTCAGTTTCCTATCTGTACCATGGGGGCAATAATACTAGAACTTCTGTGAGCACTTAAATGAGATGATTAAGCATCTAATAAAGTTTCTGGGTTCATTATAATTTACAATGTATACATAGTTTTACATAATGTTATAAAATTGTGTGTTCTAATTTAGATTGTTTCATAAACACTTTCCTATTAGTATTTCTTTTTTTAAAAAAAAGATTTATTTATTTATTTTTAGAGAGAGGAGAAGGGAAGGAGAAAAAGAGGGAGAAAAACTCCACTGTGTGGCTGCCTCTTACATACCCCCTGCTGGAACCTGGCCAACAACCCAGGCATGTGCCCTGACTGGTAATTGAACCAGTAAACTCTTTGGTTTGCAGGCCAGTGCTCAATCCACTGAGCTACATCAGCCAGGGATATTCCTAACCTGTATTTTAATAGTTATGTAACATTTCTTTGTGTCAATGTATCATAATACTCAAACCTTACTCTGTTCTATTATATACTTGGTTCATAAGAGTTTCTTAGTAAATATTTGTTGAAAGAATGCATGCATATCATAAATTTATATTTTGTGGACCTTCCCAATATTGCAAATTAAGGGACAGAAATATTTTCCTTTTACCCTTCTAGGTTCGTTGGCTGGTCTAATCAAATTAGCATAACAGCAGAAAAACAAATTTAATTATGTACTTTGGAGGGGTAAAAAAGGGGTTTCTGTGGAATGTAATCTCACAGAGTGAACTGATCATAAATTCTTAACTGGGCAGGTGCTGGTGGGCAGTCACGCCCCAGGCCTGTAATATCTTTAGTGAAAGGTTTTAAGCTAGCCCTAGCTCATTGTTCTTGGGCATCTAGGTTAACACATCTTTGAAATACCAGAAGCAATACCCCTTGAAGGGGGTATTAACCCTTAAGAGAGCACATAATCTTGGTAATCATCCTGTAATCCAATCCCCACCTTGCTTTCTCCAATCTTCCTTACATCTCCTCCTTAATTTCAAATCCATAAAAGAAGCTGAAAAACTGTTATTCTGCAGAGCGTTTAAGATTACATTCCCCGATATATTGTCAGTTTGGCTCAAATAAACTCTTATAAAAAGTCTCTACAGGTCCGGACATGTCTTATGTCAATAGTACCTATGGGAGCCCCATATAAATATGAGACCCAAAAGTCGACCAGGTTATTGAAGTTTATCTAACATCCCAAGCTAAGGAAAGGGGTAGAGGTCTGGGAATATAAGGAGAATAAGTCCATTTACAGGAAGGTCACAGGCAAACAAATGTTGCCCTGTAATGCAGGTAAGTGTCCTAGGTAAAAAGGTATCTCTGGTAATAGCCCCCTTTTTGTTACAAGCCCCCAATTCCATCGTAAATTTAGACACTTGAGGGAGAGGTAAAAAACTTTTCCTAAATCTGCTGGGTTTTGATTTGGTTTATCTCTAAATAATCCTTACACCAAAAAAATCATATTTGGGGTCGCAAAATCTGCTCCCCTTCACAAAAGAACATTCTTTTTATCTTTTGAATAAACTTTCTGAGAAAAGTTCTAAAAGTAGGCTTATTGTATCAAAATGTATTACATAAGATATGAATATTTTCATGATCCTGTAGGGGTTCAGAATGAGTCATCCCAAGAGGTGCCTCTGTGCTATGAATTAAAGGCAACCAAGACCCTGTCGGATCAAGAGAAACTTTTGCTTCCATTTAACTACCCAGAAGAATGTGAATTAGGGGCCTTACTCATAATAAGAGATTATCAGAGAAAGCCTTTTTTAAAAAAAAAAAAACCTATCTATAAAGCAGGGAAAACTACTAATTACCGAACGTCGGCTCTTCTTCTTATTCTGCCAGGACCTTCTTCCCCGCTGAAGCCCCAAGATGATCCTTAGTTCAGAAGGTCATACACACCTCATTTTCCTTTCTGTTTTTGAACTTCTTATGTGTGTGGGGTCTCTGTCTCACATATGTGGGGTTCCCATACATACATATGTAATAAAATTTGGTCATTTTCTCTTGCTAATTTGTTTCATGTCTATTGGATTATTAGACCAGCTGAAAGAACCTTAAGGGTAAAGGAAAGTTTCTTCTTCCTCTACAATCCTCAAAATATATTAGCACCACATTGCCATGAAGACTGGTACTAGTTTAAAATTAATGACTACCATATTGTGGTTTAATTTGTACTCTTTAATTATTCATATTGTTTAATTTCTTTCATATAGTTACTTATTATTTCGATATCCCTGTTGTAAAAATGATATGTTTGAGGGGCAGGACACTTTCGAGGGAAGTCAGGGGAGACCCTACCTTGTAAGATGCTAACTAAGGAGGGCAAACTTCAAAACTACCCTTTAAACCATCAGGTCATGAGGAGCAGAGAGAAAAGGAGCAAAATTTGTCAACCCCAAATATGCCTTTTCGGCATAAGGATTATTTTAAGCTGATTATCGTTATATTTTTATCCTCACCTGAGGACATGCTTATTTATTTTAGAAAGCAGGGAAGGGAACGAAAGAGAAGGGAGAGAAACATCACTGTGAGAGAGAGAAATTAATCAGTTGCTTCTCGCATGTGCCCCACCTGGGACTGAACTTGCAACCTAGACACGTGCCTTGACTGGGAATCGAACCCACAATCTTTCAGTTTACAGGATTACTCTCCAACCAACTTAGCAACACCAGCCAGGGCTAAGCTGATTATTTTTAAGAAACAGCAGACATAGGTGAAGCTCTAAAAATTGTGTAGTTGCTCTTTTATGAGAGACATGTACATGTAAAAGGGACATCTCCATTTGTAGGGTGTCTCCTTCTTTGTACCAGTATACCTAAATCTCTAGAAACTTATCAGTGGAGAAGGCATGGACTTAAATCTGCATAATAACCATACCATTGTTTATTGGGGTTTGCCTGATAGTCTCCCATAACTGACTCCACCCCTTCTCTCCCCTATCCCTGAAAAAATCTTTTTATTGTCATTAGCAGATGACATGTAAGATGATGGCTTGGGCCATTTGGGGGAGTTTTCCTGGATATCTCCCTTGCATACAGGAAGTACACATGTCATTGAACTTCTTTTTTTAAAATTAATTTATTTTCCAAATACATTTGTCTCCGCTTCCCTCCACCACTTTCCCCTGCCCCCTCCCCTCTCTCCCTCCCTCAATCCTTTCCCACTTTGGCTTTGTCCATGAGTCCTTGCTATACATTCCTTGACTTGATAAACTTTTTTTTTCTGTTAATCTGTCTTCTTATTATGGTGGGTGTGTGTGTTTCAGCCAAGAACCTATAAGGGTAGAGGAAAAATTATTTTCCCTCCCCAACAAGAGAATGAGGTTACAGAAGAAGAGCAATGCAGAAAATAAATTAGAAGGACATTGAAGAGATATGTTACAGATTTGCTAAAGGCTAACAGATGACAGATAAAGGCTATCAGCACAAAGGAGTACCTCTTTGTTGTATCACATCAGGGCTGGGTCTCTTTTGTGCAATGAGCACCTGCAGCGTTGGAAGTGAAGTCCTAAAACTTGGCTGTCTTGGTCAAACTTGAGAGAGCTGATGCAGCACTGGGCAAAGAAATGTTGATGAATTATTATGAATCAGGGCCAGGTTGGTAATGCAATTTACATATCTGTGGTTTGGAGTTAATGCATACCATATCTTTACCTCTTTGCCCTAAAGAATAGAACTGGTCGAGTGGTTGAAATTAAGCAATGAGCCTTTGATCTGAAATAGTTTGGTCTCCAAGAGAGAAGGAGGGAGGGGTGGGCCGGGGAAAAGGAAGGGAAGGGGAAAGTCAAGGATCATACAGCAAGGACTCATGGACAAAACCAAAGGGGAAGAGCTGAGGGAGGGAAGGAGGGAGGGGGCAAGGGAAAGTGGTGGGGGGGGAGGCAGAGACAAATGTATTTAAAAAAATAAATAGATTAATTAAAAAAATAAAAATAAATAAATAAATATGAAAAAAAAAGAAATGGTTCGGTAAAATAACAATTGCGTGGTTTTGAAAAATAAGGTATCTTGAAATATTTTCAAACTTACAGAAAAGTCACAAGTGCAGCGCAAAGAACCTCTATGCCCCTTTTGCCTAGTTTCCCAATTAACATTTCACTGCATTTGTGCTCCTTTGCTCTCTTTCTCCTTCTCCAATTTCCAGATCTTATTAAAATTGTGCTGCCCTGGCTGGTGTGGCTCAGTGGATTCAGCACTTGCCTGTGAACCAAAAGGTCACTGGTTCTATCCCTGGTCAGGGCACATGCCTGGGTTGTGGGCCAGGTCCCCATTTGGGAGCATGCGAGAGGCAACCAATGGATGTTTCTCTCTCATGCTGGCATTTGTCTTCCTGTCTTTCTCCTTCCTTTTCCTTCTCTCTAAAAATAAATAAAATCTTAGAAAAATAAAATAAAATTGTGCCACTGTCTGTGGATAAAAAAGGGTCACACACTAAACCTGACAAGCTCAGGGGAAGCCAGCATGGTGGCCTTACACACTCAGAGACTAAAGTAACCACACAGGATGATGTGAACATAAAAATTCCTAACTAAAATTTGTTCCTGGGGTACAGTCAGGTCCTAGGGCACTATCTTCCTTGACAAAGCTCAATCTTTACCTGTTTATTGTCTTTCTGCATCTAAGATAACATACCCTTGAAATATCAGAATAATCTCCTTTTCCAGACCCCTCAGGGTACAACCTCCCAACATAGCACAAGACCATAGAACCCCTCATTGTTATCTTGTTGCCCACATACCATCTCTACGTGCTGTAAATGTTAACTATCTTGTACCCTCCAAATGTAAAAGAAGTATGTGTCTCTCTGTTTTACTTTTTATCCAATCCCAGAGGTTTCCCCACTTTTCTTTCTCCCACCTCTCTAATCTACCACCAATGAATGTCATATAACCTCCCCCCTCGTCACCTTCATTGATTCTGATGTATAAAATAAGCTGTAAAACTGCCATTCTCCAGAGCATTTTCTCAGTCTATTGAGATTTTTCTTCCTGGCAATTGTCATCAGTTTGGCTCAAATAAACTCTTATAGACTTTTTCTTAGGCTGGATGTTCCTTCATCAACATGTTCCAACAATGTTTCTCTTTCCTTTCTGGCCCAGGAACATATGTTGCATCTATTTGTCATGTATCTTCAGGCTCTTCCAATCTGAAATAGTTCTGTAGTCTTTTCTGATCTTTTGCATCATCAAGAGTTTTAGAAACTACTGGCTTTACATTTTGTAGGATGACCCACGTATTTGCTCAGGACTAGACTCAGGCTCTGTCTTAATAAGAATATCCCAGAAATAATGCTGTGCTCTTCTCAGTGAATCACATCAGAGGGCACATAATGACAAGCTCTCCTGTCACTGGTACTGTTAACCTTGATCGTCTTGTTATTTTGGTGTCTGCAGGTGTCTCCACCAAAAAGACACCATTTTTTCTCTCTGTAATTAATTAGTATTTTGTGGGGAGATATCCCCAGATTATGTCAACATCTAATTTCTCATCAATCCTCCACTTACCAACCTTAGTCTCCTGAATCAACCACTACTGTGATGGCGGCCAAATATTGATTTTCTATATCTATTACTATTTTTACATTTATTAGTTAGCATTCTACTATAAGGAAGAAAAGGAATTCTCCCCTGTTGCATCTCTCCATTGCTATATGTCAAAGTATTCTCAAACTTAGTGGCATGGAACAACAATGATTTATCCAGCTCATGAATCTGTACCTGAGCAAGGTGATGCATCAACCAGGGCTGGAGGCTCCCCTTCCAAAGTGAGTCATTCACATGACTGACAAGTTGGTGCAGGCTTTTAGCTGGGACCTCTGCTAGAGCTATCAGTCAGAATCCCCACCTGAGGCCTCTTTATTTCATTCCAGCATTTTGGCTAAGATTCAACAGCAAGCATCCCAAGAAAACGAGGTGGAAGTGCATGGCCTTTTTCTCATACAACTGCAGAATTCTCAGAGCTTCACCTTCATTGTACTCTGATGGTTGAGGCAATCACATGTATCTACCCAGGTTCAAGGGGAGGGGACGTGGCCCTTACCACTCAATGGGAAGATTGTTAACATCACGTTATAAGAACAACATGTAGGATAGACTATATTGTGGAGGGCATCTTTGTAAAATACAGTCTGCCTTATCCCCCATTTATTTATTCATTTATTTGTTTATATCAATATAGACTCATGGTTGCAATACATGACTATAACTATTTATTTTGATGCTCAAATTGTCCCAGATTTGACCATTGCATGCCCCTTTCATGATAGTATCTGTGTCCTTTTGACATGTTCTCATTATTCTTTGAGCACTTCCTTCATTGGAGAGTGACATAGAAATCATGATCTGGGCATTTGGTGTGCTCATTGCTAATGGGCTGTCATTGTTTCTAGGCCCTCTTACATATATAATTATATCTCCATCTCTCTGAGTATATATGTTTAAAAAGCAAGGGTTCATACCAAAACCTCCAATTTCAATTCAGAATCTTGGGAGTCAGTCTGATCTTCCTCTTTTCTATGTTTTTTGTATCTTCTGTCTCCTCCAACAGTGAGAATATTATCTTCAATATAATCCTCACTTATTTGCTCAATTAATGTGACAAGTCTTACAACCACACGAGCTTTTTATTCCACCTGCCACCACTGCACTCTACCGCCAGCACTCTGCATTCTCAGATAGCAGCAAGCACATCACCAGTGCGCTTCCATGTGTCATCCTAAACTGCTTCAGCACCCCATGTCTCTCTGTACCAACAAGCACACCTTCAATGTATCTCTGTGCAGCTTCTTTCTTACCCTCCCCTTACTATCCCATATCCGTGTGTTTGAGTGGGCACACTATTGATGTCCTATGGCACCTCCTGTCTCCCTCCCTAGCACTCTACCTTTTCAGGCACCAGTAGGAATACCACTGATGTGTCTCCATGTGGAAGCCCTCTTCGTGGCCACTGACTCCTCCAAGCTTGACTTCTCCAACATGGAAAGGGAAGGTAAGCAATTTTTAACATGATCAAAACTGGCCAATATGTGGGCAAGAGTCCTCTGTCTTTGAACATTCACACTGTTTCCTTTTTAATCATCTTTTAAAAATCCAAACTTGATCTTGTTGTTCCCCGACTTAAAACCTTTGAATGACTTTCCAGCCCTTAGGCTAAAACCCAAACACTCTAATAAGGTGTACAAGACGCTACGTAATTTTACACCCTGTATACTTCTCTATATTATCTCTGTTTTATTTCTCTGGGTTCAGACAGTTTTCCAGAGCAGAATTTTCTAGTCTCCTGCTTGGAGTGTATAAACCTGGCTGTCAGTGTTTTGGGAACTGAGCCAAGGAAAGGGACTGAGGTCTCAATGTTCCAAATGTAGACTTTAATTTAATCCCCGTTTTCAGCACGGCATCCCAGTGGGCCCTCAGCTGTACATGCCTTAACTGTCCCATCTTTAGCTGAGATGGAGGAAGGGATCTGAGGACTAACTGCTCCTTATAAAAATGTCCAATCAATCATCCTGATTTAAACTCTATACCTCTTTCAGGGCTACCTAATACCTTCAATTTCTGAGCCTCTTGGGGTTTACAATACAAAGAGCTTCCTTAATTCTCAGCTTCCCCTAGTCTGCTAAGTCAGGTACTACTCATTTATCCATTTTCTACTTTCCATATTTTGTGGGGGTGTGCTATATTGTGTATTGTAACCTTGCCTTCTGTTTCTTTGGTCCATGTGGTGTTTTTATCTTTT
Organism: Pteronotus mesoamericanus; assembly: GCF_021234165.1. Lineage (NCBI taxonomy): Eukaryota > Metazoa > Chordata > Mammalia > Chiroptera > Mormoopidae > Pteronotus > Pteronotus mesoamericanus. The sequence continues at coordinate 3,802,085 of NW_026555150.1, forward strand.
AATTCCTTTACTGTCTTTTTTGTAGTGTCTCAGGAAGGACTTACCAAATTTTTCCATGTATAATGCACAGTTTTTTGCCCAAATTTTTAAGGAAAACAATAAGGACTTGCATTATACATGGGTAGTACTAATTCTATATCTATATAAATGTTTTTAATTCTTTTATTTATGCTTATGCATTAAAAATGTAACTGTACAAAGCAATAATATCTGTATGCAAGATAATACCTTGGAATACAATAATTGGTTTTGTTTCTAAATATAAATAAATAACAAATTGAATTAAAAAATTAAAAGAAAAAAATTTTTTTCCTGAAAGTTTAGGCCAGGAACGTGGGTGTGCTGTATACATGGGAGCACATTATACATGGCAAAATACAGTAGGTGCGTGTGTTAAATTTGCCAAATTTAAATAAGTGGAGTTGTTTTAAATAGCAAACACCCTGGTTCCATTTTTCTTTCTCTCTCTCTTTTTTTTGTGTGTGTGTGTGTATGTGTGTGGAAATAACAGATTATTTATTTATTTACATTTATTTTTCAATTACACTTTACATTCATGCCTAATTAGTATTAGTTCTAGGTGTACAGCATAGTGGTTAGACAATCATATACTTCACAAAGTGTTTCCCCTGATATTTCAAGTGCCCTCCTGGCACCATACATAGTTATACAATATTGTTGACTATATTCCCTATGCTGTACTTTACATTCCCATGAATATTTTGTAACTAGCAATCTGTACTTCTTAATCCCCTCACCTTTTTCACCCAGTCCCCCAAACCCCTCCTCTCTGACAGCTGTCAATCTCTTCTATGTATCAATGAGTCTGTTTCTATTTTGTTTGTTCATATATTTTGATCTTTAGATTCCGCATATAAGTGAAATTATATAGTGCTTGTCTTTATCTGTTTTATTTCACTTAGCATAATATCCTCTAGGTCTATCCATGTTGTTACAAATGGTAGGATTTCATTCTTTTTTTTATGGCTAAGTGATATTCCACTGTATATACCGAATAGTCATCCACTTTTCTAATTCACTTGTCTATTGATGGGTACTTGAGTTGCTTCCATATTTTGACTATTGTAAATGACACTGCAATGAAAATAGGAGTGCATATATTCTTTCAGATTAGTGTTTTGCATTTCTTTGGATATATTCCCAGAAGAAGAATTACTGGGTCATAAGGCCATATTAAATTTTTTGAGGAACCTCCATACTGTTTTCCACAGTGGCTGCACCAATCTGCATTCCCTTTTTCCACATCCTTGCCAATACTTATTGCTTGTTGATTTATTAATGATAGCTATTCTGACAGGAGTGAGGTAATATCTCATTGTAGTTTTAATTTGCATTTCTCTGATGTTTAGTGATGTTGAGCATGTTTTCATATGTCTATTGGCCATCTGTATGTTCTCTATGGAGAAGTGTCTATTCAGGTCCTCTGCTTACTTTCTAGTTGGGTTATTTGCTTTTCTGGTGTTGAATTGTATGACTGCTTTATAATTTAGAATCATTAACCACATATTGAATGTATCATTGGAAAATATGTTCTTTCATTTAGTAGGTTATCTTTTTATTTTGTTGACGGTTTCCTTGGCTATGCAAAAACTTTTTAGTGTGATGTAGTCTCATTTGTTTATTTTTTCTTTTGTTTCCCTTGCCTGAGGAGATATGTCAAAAAAGATGTTCCCAAGAGAAGTGTCAGAGATTTTACTACCTATGTTTTCTTCTAGGAGTTTTATTGTTTTGAGTCTTATATTTAAAGTCTTTAATCCAGCCCTGGCTGTTGTGGCTCAGTGGATTGAGCACCGGCCTGCAAACCAAAGGGTTGCTGGTTCAATTCCCAGTCAGGGCACATGCCTGGGTTGCAGGCCAGATCCCCAGTGGGGGGCACATGACAGGCAACCACACATTGATGTTTTTCTCCTTCTCTTTCCCCTTCCTTCCCCTCTGTTTAAAAATAAATAAAATCTTTTTTAAAAAGGTTTATTTAAAAATACAATAAAGTCTTTAATCCATTTTGAGTTTATTCTTGTATATGGTGTAAGAAGATGATCTAGTTTCATTTTTTTTGCATGCATCTGTCCAATTTTCCCAACATCATTTATTGAATAGACTATCTTTACCCCTTGTATGTTCTTGCCTTCTTTGTCATAGATTAATTGACCATATAGGTGTAAGTTTATTTTTGGGATCTCTATTCCATTCTGTAGGCCTATATATTTGTTTTTATGGCAATACCATGCTTTTGATTACTATAGCCTTGTAGTATGGTTTGAGATCAAGTAGTGTGATACCTCCAACTTTGTTCTTCTTTTTCAAGATTGCTGTGGCTATTCGGGGTCTTTTGTGGTGCCATACAAATTTTTGGATTATTTGTTCTAGTTCTGTGAGAAACACCATTGGTATTTTTCTTCTTTCTTTTTTTTTTAAATTAATTTATTTACTTTTTAAATACAATTGTCTCTGCCTTCCCCCCACCTCTTTCCCTTGCCCCCTCCCACCTTCCCTCCCTCAGCTCTTCCCCTTTGGTTTTGTCCATGAGTCCTTGCTATATGTTCCTTGACTTTCCCCTTCCCTTCCCTTTCCCTGCCCCCCCTTCCCTCTTGTCTCTGTTGATTTCTTTTCCTTTCAGTGTTGCTGGTCATATTTTCCTTGCTTCTTTGCATTGTTGGTTAGGTTCCGCTTATAGGTGAGATCATATGGTATTTGTCTTTCGCCCCCTGGCTTATTTCGCTTAGCATGATGCTCTCCAGTTCCATCAATGCTGTCGCGAAGTTTAGTACTTCTTTTTTTCTTTCTGCTGCGTAGTATTTTCTTTTTCTGTTTGAACCTTTCATGTATGTGGGGTTCTCATGCATACATATATAATTAAATTCGGTCATTGTCTCTTGTGAATCTGTCTCATGTAGATTTTATTATTAGACCAGGTAAAAGAACCTTGAGGAGAAAGTTTCTTCTTCCCCAACAGGATCATGAAATATTATAACTAGAAACATTCATCCAGTCCAGTGCTTCTTGTCTTGTGTCTTTATTTTTAATAGACTTTATTTTTTTAAGAGAAGTTTTAGGTTTATAACAAAATTGAGACGAACGTAGAGAAATCCCCAATATTCCTCCTGCCCCACACGTGCATAGCCTCCCCCTTTTATCTGTCTCCCTCACCAGAGTGGTCCATTTGTTACCACTGATGAGCTTACATTGACACATCATCACCCAGAATCCTTGGTGTTGCATATTCTATGGGTTTGGGCAAATGTATAATGACATATATCCATCATTATAATATCATATAGAATATTTTTGCTATCTTAAAAATTCTCTGTTGTCCACCTGTTCATCCCTATTAGCCCACAAAGGGCTCAACACCCTGGGAATCACTGGAGCTCCCTCGAGCCCCCAGGGGAACTATTTCTTTGAAATGTAATAAAGGTTTCTCTACACCAAACACGGAGTAAAAGCAAGGCCGGGAACCTTTCAGAGTCAGTGTGGGAGGTCTTATCTATCTTAGTCAACCAACCAAGCAGCAGGGATAGATTAGATTTCTACTGTCAGCTCATCGATGCTTGAAGTTATCAAGGATACATGGGCTTCGCCCTGAAGGGGCTTATGATCAATTTGCTGAAACAAAACATCCTATCAAGCAGCTTTGAACCTCTCTTAAGGCATGGCTTTTGTCTTCCCCCAGTGGTTGTGGGCCTCAGTGCACCTGGCCTCCTTCTGGTTTGATTAACGCTTCTTCGTTGCAGTATTTCCTCTCCTCAAGGGGAAAATAATGAGTGCTGAGTTGATGCAACCCTGCAGCCCCATTCTCCTAGGTAAAGTGACTACACACATTTTGCCTGGAAAGTCACTGCCTTCTGCAGAATTCTTTCACACTGGTAAAGGGTAAATTTTCCTATTCTCCTGGCTCTTTTGAAAATATCTACAAATGAGGAAACTAACAATAAAACCCCTACTGTTTGTATGGGCTTTGTGGTTTACTGTGATCTCATTTAATCTCCTATCTTGCTTTTTTCTTCAGTGCTTTATACACAAATGTTATCGATTCTCTCCAGGAGCAGCCATGTGTGATAGAATAAACAGCATGAGGTTGGAGTTTTAGCACCCAACTCTTTCACTAACTCTGTGCGTGTTGATAAGAAAGTTGCTTCCCCTTTCTGGGCCTCGATTTACTGAGGTACAGAAGGAGGAAAGGGTTTGCATTCCAAAGAATCTGAGGCCACTTCCAGTTTCCAATTGGAGCGCAGTGCCATTGTGCGGTTTCCGCTGTGGGCGTGTTCTAAACCAAAGGGCAGGGACAGGATGCAGGCTGATGATCGGGGGCAGAAGAGGAGTGGCTGAGCAGCCTTGCACATTTGTGGAACCTTCACTCCCTGTCCTTAGATTTCCCAGGCTGTTTAAGTTCGTGATCCTAGGGCACAGCCGGTCCGCCCCCTACCACACACACCATCTCATTCAGAGTTTCTTTCCCAGGGCCTGCTTGAAAGCCGGTGGAAGATTTTCAGAGGTCTCGGATCTTCTAATTTCTTGCCCTCTTGACATCTAAGGCCTGAAAAGAACTTAGGCTGCCTGCCTAGGCAGGCTTCCGGAGGCCGCAGCCTTCTGTCTTCCGGGGCTGGGGCACGAGGGTGCCCGAGCAAGCGCAGGCAGTCATTGTTTGGGTATTGACTCAAAGGAGCGGGAGCTACAATGCACAGGAAAAGGATGAGCTCATGACGGCTAAATGAAAAGATTCTTATCTTGGAAACAGCGGTTTCTTATGCAAAACAGGGGGCGGCAATGTGATTGTGCCCCACTGAGTACATTCAACAACAGGGATTTCAAATGAAGAAGCTGTTTTGCATACCTACGGGAGCAGCAATGGGGCAGATTGTTCATTAATTAAAAGAGGGGCAGGCGGGTACTGAAAAACCCACGCTCGCACTTGCTGCTGAACCGAAGTAATTCATTTGCCTTCCTCTCAGTCCCAGTTGATCAGTTGGGAGACAAATGTTTTTTCAACCTTAGCCACCTCTGGAGAAACGAGGGGAGGGGAGAAGAGGAGGGAGAAAGAGAGAAGGGATTGGGGGGATGGGGGAGGGGTGTCACAGATGACCAGAACGGCAGTGATCTCTCAACCATTTCTATTCGGCCTTCAAATGTATTGTACAGAGGTGGTGGGTTTTGTCGTCTTTTTTTCCCACCCAGAAGAATTACCTTCCTTGTTCTTTTTGATTCCCTGTGAAAGAAATCTGAGCAAATCCCCACTGATGAGGAGGAGAGGAAAGGAGAGAAAGGGTGCAGGAAGGAGAGGCGAGGAATGTATCCTCTGCTACGGCCCCCCTATTTCCCCAACTCTGACGTGTGGTCCCCTCAGGGGATGGACTAGAACTGTGGCTGTCCTGGAAATTCCAGAATGTAGGTCACCCACTGAATGGGTAATGCCACAAGTGGAGAGAAGGGTTGAATGAGGTTGAGAGTGGGAGGCGCCAATGCCTCCCACGTATCTTTCCTACCAGCCAGACTGCTCTTTTGCCCCACATCATCTTTTGATTTAGGAATAAGGTTGGTTGTCATTTACAAAACTCTTTCACATATATTACTTCCTATGTTATCTTTTATCACTATGTTATAAATGCTTTGCTGAGGTACCCTGGGAGATAACTAGGTATTATTGCTCCTGTCTCAGAAATTACGAAACTGAGGCTCAGAGACATGAAGTGGGTTACCCAAGGTCACCCAGCTTAGTTAGTGATGGGGCTCAGGACAAACTGCCCAAATATGCCAAAGTGGCATATCGATTAATTCAAATTAAAGTTACTTAAACAACAGTTGGTGCAAGAAGACACACTGACCCTCCTGTCTCTGTCCCCCCTAAAAGCAAGAGATAAATCTCCCACATGAAAGGTACCCTCCCTGCACTGGGAGAGAGAGAGACAGCCTTATTCCCATAGATAGGAAATTCAGGACCGGGAAGTCTATTTAGACAAACATTATTAATCCTCTACTAATTTACTCCACTGGACCCAAACTCTGCTTAGATTCTTCACTGATCAAGCACCCAGGCCTAAGTGTCTTTGTCTAGTCAATTCCTCACAAATATATTGTTTCTTTCTCTAAAAAATATAAAAGCTGCCTGCTTTGGTCATTTATTTAGGTCTTATATCTGTGAGACCTCAGTAGGTATGAATTAAATTGTATTTTTTTTCCTCCTGTTAATCTTTCTTGGGTCAATCAGCCAAAAAAAAATCAAGGAGGGTCACTCCCCGCCCCCTGCAACATTGGAAATAGCAAAGTTAGGACTTGGACCCACATTGGTTTAATGTCAAAACCCGAACCCTAAACTATTATGTAATACTAACTCCCCTCTCTTTCTCCCATCTTCCCTAAAGCATATTTGCCCAACTGTTACCCAAAAGGCAAACCTGGTCATTCCTGAATGTGAGACACTCTGCTCAGCCATGCGTACCTTCAGTATGGAAGACAAGCTTAGTAGATCCCTTTTCTACCACAGTCTTACTAATATGATTTATTTTTTTAAAGTCAGCCTTATTGACTTTAAAAAAAGTCAATACAGTACAATTTTCACACAGTACAATTTTCCTTCATAAAGTACAGTTCAGTGTGTTTTGACAAAAATGTACTGTTGTGTCACCGCCAACATGATCAAAATATGAAATGTTTTCATTACCCTAAGAAGTTCTCTTGTGTTCCTTTGGAGTCAAGCCCTTGCCCCTATACCTAGCCTCTGGCAACCATGGATCTATTTTCTATTCCGCTGGTTTTGCCTTTTCCTGAATGTTATGTAAATGGAATAATACAATATGTAGACTTCTAGGTTTGACTTCTTTAATTTAGCATAATGCTTTTGAGATTCATCTGTGTTTTACCTCATTTCTTTTTATTGCCAAGTAATATTTCATTGTATGGATGTACCATACTTTTTATACATTCAGCAGTTGATAGACAATAGGGTCATTGCCAGCTTTGATAATTAATAAAGTTGCTATTAACATTTATATACAGGTTTGGTTTTTTTTTTTTTTTTTTGCATAAACACTTATCTTCATTTCTCCTGGGTAACTACCTAGGAGTTGGATTGTTGGGTCATTGTGTAAGTGTATACCTAACTTTATTTTTTTAATCTAACATTAGTTTTTTTCCAAAGCTGCCAGACAATTTCCAAAGTGGCTGCACCATTTGGAATTCCCACCAGCAGTGCATAAGTTCTAGTTGCTCTGCATTCTCACTAGCAGTTGCATTCGGTCCATCTTTTTAATCTTAGTCATTCTAATAGATGTGCATTTTGTCTCATTGCAGTTTGACTTTGCATTTTCTTAATGACTGTTAGGGTTGTTGGCAGGACAGAAGAAAATGCAGGGTGCCAAGTTTTTACTTTACATTCCTAAAAGAAGGAAAGCACTAGGTGAGGAGATATGCACCAGCATGGAGGGGTGGGGGCTTTGAGCTTTTATTGGATTATAAAAGGGGGGATATTGGTGTTGCATGGCCCTGGGCCGTTGGGGGCCGTTGTAACACAGGAGGTTTTGGTTGGTTTTGCATAAGCTGCAGTTTGCCCCACTGTTACCTTTTCCCTGTGGCTATGGGGGTTGGTTAGTCCTGGTTTGTTCTTGCTTTCCAGTAATTTCTAGTCTTGGGGATATAAACTCAGAAGAGTAAAATGTCAGTCGTGTTTAACAAGGCCAGGGGCCTGCTCAGCAAATGGTGCCACAATAGCAAATGGCGATGTCTTTGTCCTTTCAATAACTAATGATTCTGAAATGTTCTTTCATGTGCTTGCCACTTGCATCTCTTCTTTTGTGAAGTGTCTATTTGAATCTTTCGCCCATTTTTCCCCCTATTTTCACCCTTTATTGGAAATGCAGGGCAACATTACAGTTTTTGATCATTAAATGAACAAACATTGTAATATGGTATTGATAACAATGAACCAAATGATGGGTGAGGGTGGTTTTCCGTTCAGCGGGTAGGAAATAGAACAGGAGCAAGATCTTCAAAGGGAATATTACTCAGCCACCAAAGTGTTTTGGCTTCAACTCATTACTGGCTGGCGGGAGGGCCATTCTGGTCAACAGTCTTCGTCACAGCAAATCAGTATCTGCACGTTTTCAACCTAATTGTAGGTATAAGAGAACTCGACAGTGACTCATACATTTATCTGGATAACTACTAAAGTGTCCTCTATTTGCAGGTTGGCAAAATCTTCAGAGTGACTGTTGGAGCAAGGAGCCCTCCATATGCTCCCAGTAATTATACAGTGCATAGAGGCCAGTAAGTGTTGGTCCTGTTAGACCACTTCGTGCTACCCCTTGAAGACCACTTGTTCATTTATACATGCCCGTCATGGTTCCACCTGCTACTGAATTGAGGTCATCTTCTGCACCTCGTGTTTTCTCAATGATGACACCGAAAGCACTATAAAGCCAAGTCAAAGAACGCAGAGTATTAGCCCAAAGTGCCCCTTGCCTGCTCACCCTGTTCAAAATCTGTACGCTTCTTGGTTTGGACAGGCCACGTTCTGGATTTCTTTCAGTCCTAACTGTAGACCGTTCACTGCCCCAAATGCAGCCCCTGTCATACAACATCCTCCAATGGTAAAGAAAGCCAGTTCAAATCAGCTCCGGCTTTTATTAGCTCCAGGTGGTAAAACAAACTCATCTGTATCCTGCACGAGATACCGTGGACCACGTTTAAATAAGGTGAGAGAGGATGCATATCAGTCAGCGGGACGCCGGCCAAATCCCCTTGCGAGTCACCCCCTCCTCCACCGCCCCCCCCGCCCCCGGCCGGCTAGGTAAAAGTTGGCCAACGCCTCTGTGGTTTTGTGGCCACTTTTCCCACTGCGCTCCATTGTCTCGCAGCAGGCTGCCCATATGCCTCAGACCGGGGTCATTTGACTGTTGCTCCCCAACAGCAGCGGGTACATTCACGTTACCACGGACTCCTTCACACGCTGACTTTCCGGGCGCCAGTGTCTGCTCCTTTTGCCTGTTTTTAAACTAAATTGTTTGTTTCTTATGATTGAATTTTGAGTTCTTTATATAGTCTGAATACATATCCTTCATCAGATACATGTTTTACAAATATTTCCTTCCAGTCTGTTGCTCACTTTTCATTTTCTAAGCCTATCTTTTGAAGGGCAAAAGTTTGTAATTTTGGTGAAGCTCAATTTATTAATTTTTTCCTCCTATTGTTAATTTTTCTCTGGTCATATGTAAGATATCTTTGTCTAACTAGAGGTCAAAAGAGTTTTTTCTTATGTTATATTCTTGAAGTTTTATAGTTTCAGCTTTTATATTTATGACTATGATCCATTTTGAGTTAATTTTTGTCTATTATACAAAGGGTTGAAGTTTGTTTTGGTTTGTTTTGTTTTTGGGTTTTTTTTTTTTTTGCATATCTAGCAGTACCCCCTTATTCACTGTTTTGCTTTTCATGATTTCAGTTACCAGCAGCCAACCATGGTCCAAAAATATTAAATGGAAAATTCCAGAAATAAATAATTTATAAGTTTTAAATTGTGCACTGCTCTGAGTACCTTAATGAAATCTTGCCCTGTCCCACTCCTTCCCACCCTGGATGATAACCACCCTTTTGTCCAGCAGATCCATGCTATATATGCTCACTGCCCATTACTCACTTAGGAATCTTCTCAGTTATCAGATCAACTGTCGCAACATTGGTATCACAGTGCTCGTGTTCAAGTTACCCTTATTTTACTTAAGAATGGCCCCAAAGCACAAGTATAGTGATACTGGCAACTCACATGTGCCAAAAAGAAGCCATAAAGTCCTTTAAGTGAAAAAGTGAAAAGTTACTGACTTAATAAAAGGCAAGAAACAAAGCTGTATGTTGAGGTTGCTAAAATCTATAGTAAGAATGAGACTTGTATCTGTGAAATTGTGAAGAAGGGAAATTTGGTACTTTTGTTAATGTACCTCAAATTGCAAAAGTTATGGCCTCAGTGTATGAAAGTGTTGAGGTGAGACAAAAAAAGCATTAAATTAGATTGTAGAAGACATTAACGGGAAACGTATTTTGCAATGTGTTGCACCGGAAAGCATTGAGCCTACATGAAGACTTCAGCAAGGGATCCCATGAATTGAGCGACACCAAGCCATTTACTGCAAGGGATGGTTACACAGATTCAGGAGTAGGTTTGGACTGAATATATAAACATTACTGGAGAAAGAGATTACATTCACATAACTTTTATTGTAGTATATTGTTATAATTGTTTTATTTTATTATTATTGTTAATTCTTATTGTGCCCAATTTATAAATTAAACTTTATCATAGGTATGTATTATAGGAATAAATGAATGAATGAATGAATAAATAAATAAATAGGGTTTGGTACTCTCCACAGTTTCAGATATCCACTGGGGATCTTGGAATGCATCCTCCTCAGAAAAGGGGGTACTTGCTATTGTAGATATCAAATTGTCCCAATACCATTTGTCAAAAAGACTGTCCTTTCTCCACCGCATTATCTTTACATTTGTGTCAAAAATCAACTGACCATACATGTGCAGGCTTATTGTAGACTCTCTATTTTGCTCTATTGATCTATATGTTTACCTTGATGCTGATACCACACTGCTCTGTTTATTTTGGATTCATAGTAAGTCTCGAAATCAAATAGTATATGTTTCCCAAATTTTTTCTCTTGAAAATTGTTTTGGCTCTTTAATATTCTTTTCTTTTTCATAGAAATTTTTAAATAATCTTATCAATTTCTACAAAGAAGCCTGTTGGGATTTTGATTGAGATTGTGTTGAATCTATAGACCAATTTGGGGAGAATTAACATCTTAACCCTACTGAGTCTTCTGATCCATGAACACAGTATGCCTCTCCATTTATTTAGGTCTTCTTTAAGTTATTTTATCAATGGTTCATCATTTTCAGCATACAAATCTTGTACATGTTTTGTTAGCTTTATTTTTTAGTGTTTCATTCTTGCTATTCTGTTGTAAATTGTACTATTTGTAACTGTCAATTTCCAATTAATATACAATTGGTTTTAGTATATTGACCTTTGTAACTTTGACAAACTCACTTAAGAGTTCTAGTAGGTTTTTGGTACACTCTGGGATTTTCTAGGTAGATGAGCATAACATCTGTGAATAAAAACAGTTTTATTTCTTCCTTTTCAACCTTTGTGTCTTTCATTTCTTTGTCCTTGCTTAATTGTTCTGGTTGGATGTACAATGTTAAATACAAGTGGCAAATGCAGACATTTTTGTCTTATTTCTGATCTTAGGAGGAAAGCTTTCAGTCTTTTTACCATTTGGTGAGATGCTAGGTGTTGGCTTGTCATAGATGCTTTTTATCAGGTTAGGGTAACCTTCTATTCCTAGTTTACTGAAAGTTTTCATCGTGAACCAACCTGCATTTTGTCAAATGCCTTTTCTGCGCAAATTGAGATGATCATATGGTTTTTATTTTTCATTCTCTTGACATGGCAAATTATACTGATTTCTTTTTAAAGGTTTAACTGGTCTTGCATTCTTGGGATAAACCTTACTTGGTCACGAGGTATTATTCTTTTTATGTATTGTTCAATTTGATTTGCTGATTTTTTAAAGGATTTTTTGGTCTATGTTCATGAAAGGTATTGCTCTGTAGTCTCTTTCAGATTTGGTACAAATCGGTTTTTGAATTGGAGTTACTTCTTAAGTAGAGGGCAGCAGTGTTATAAGGAGGCCATGTTTTTCTGAAGCACTCACTTTGTCCTCCTCTACTCTTCTAAAGCACTCTATCGACCTTTCTTCCCATAACTGCAGATGGCGCTGGACCCTCAAATAGTCCCTGTGCTGTTCAGAGCTGTGGAATTTTCTGTCTGCCTTTTCTGCTTCACTTCCAAAGCAACAACACAATGCACACACAAGACAACAGAGACCTGCTCCCTGTATGTAATAGTTACCTAAGCGGATACATTAAACCTCAGCGGCCAGCAGCCCAAGAGACCCTGCGGTCATCTCTGCCACAGCTAAGGATCAATTTGACTGAGCTCCAGGGGTGCCTGTACACATAGTCACCAAGGTGCAAAGAATGGTGAGGGGAGATTGTATGCAGCTTGTAAACTAGAGTTCTTTCAAATCGTCACCTGTACTTAGCAAAGGTTTGAGGGTTCTCTGTGGTAAGTACACTGAGTTATCTCAGAAGCATTCTGATGCCGAGTGATGATTACAGTTAAACATAAAATAGAAAGATTAGAGTCTCAGTTGCCTGCTTAATATGTAAATGTATCCAGTTATGTGTGAGTGCTTTGAATGAAGTAACTTGCACTTCTGTTCCCTACATTGAGAGTGATTGATGAAAAAAAAACACCTTACAACCCCATCAGAAATTAGCAGCCAGCAGGCCCTTTGAAAGGGCTCTGTGGTGCTGCCTGGCCTGGGGCTAGGAGGCAGTAGGACTAGGTTTTAGCCCTGGCTTTAAATTGATTTCCACTTCTCTGGGCAATAGGAATTAGACTTCTTTATCCCCAACTGAGCTCAAGAGTTGTTGATGATGGATTGTGAAACTACTTCACTTATTTACTTTGGATTGGTTCTCACCCCAACATTGAGGTATGGATAATAAAAATAGCAGCCACCAGGCACTAGGCTAAGTGCTTTGTTTATATTTACTTCAATCATCTTGAAAAATAGGACTTTATATACCTCCATTTTATAGATGGAGAAACTGAGGCTTTGAGAAGGTAAGTCACTTGCCTAGTTTGACCTTGTAAGTTAGTGGCTAGGCTAGGAGTCAAATTCAGATCTCCATGGCTACAACATACTGTCTCTGCCACTGCTGAGGATGGTGACATCTGTCTGCCAGAATTCTCTAGCACACCTGTAACTAGACGAGCTTGGAAACACAAGGAGTGTTCTGTGTGTCTGTGATGAAAAACTAGATCCAGATGGTGGTGAGGGTTGAACACTTCCGCGCCCTCACACATACACACAGACACACAGACACACACACACACGCTGCTCTGTTTTTCACAAGAAGGGTGAGGATTTGCATTGCATCTCTCCTGAGGTCTGGTTTAATAAGAGTGTAAAACTGCATTCTCTGTGAAGAGTGAAGAGCTCCTCTCCCTCTGCAGAGGCCTCACAGTGGCTGTGGGAAGGTTGCTCTACTGAGTGTCTCTAATTGAAAAAAAAAAAGTTGTATATAGCACTTATACACCAGATACTTCTCTAATCACTTTATACATATTAATTCATATAATTCTCACAACAGTATTGTGACAAACTTATTATTCCCATTTCATAAATGAATAAACTGAAGCACAAAGAGGTTACTTAATTTGCCAAAGTTTCCCAAACAACAAGAGGCAGAGCTGGGATTTGAACCCAGAGAGTATGGTGATTTCAGACCTGTGCTGGTCCATATGGTAGCCACTAGCCACATGTGGCTATTTAAATTTAAATGAATTAAAATTAAATTAAATTACAAATTTAGTTTCTGAGTCATACCAGCCAATTTCAAGTGCTTAATAGCCACACTTGTGGCTAGTGGTTACTGTACGGAATATTGCATTTATAGAGCATTTGCGTCATCACAGAGTTATGTTGTATAGCACTAGGTTAGATGCTGTATTTTTCAAAGGTTAAAAGACATTTAGATGGTATAGCCCACTCAGTGGACAATCTGAATGCATCTCCTTACATCACTGGGTTGGCCTCTACTTTATCTCCAGTTTTTAAAATAATTTTTATTTTTATTTTATAATTATTATGATTTTAATCTTTACCCTAGGACATGCTTATTGATTTTAGAGAGAGGGGAAGAGAAAGATCGATGTGAGAGAGAAACCAACTGAGCCACACTGGCCAGGACTCTCCAATTTTTTTGTCCCATTCCCACCTTCTAGCTTGACTAGGGAAGAGAGTAGTAGAAACCAGTAGAGACAAGAGGGAAGGAGGGAGGGGTGGGCGGGGAAAAGGAAGGGAAGGGGCAAGTCAAGGAACATATAGCAAGGACTCATGGACAAAGCCAAAGTGGGGAAGGATTGAGGGAGGGAGTGGAGGGAGCGGGGGGGGGGGGGGCAGGGGAAAGTGGTGGGGGGAAGGCGGAGACAAATGTATTTGAAAAAATAAATCAATTAAAAAAAACAAACCTAACTCGATACTCTAACTTAGGCCTCTTCTGCTAGGTAACGCGGCACCTCCCACCAGCCCCACCTGACCTGAGGCCTCTACTGATGCTTTGATGTTTGAAGAGCCACAGATTCTACTCTGGACCTTGTGTTAGGCCTGCAGACCCTGTCTGGAAACGCCAAATCATGGCAGGGAAAGAAAAGATGCCAAAAGGCATCTTAGCTCCTTGCTACTTCTGTCTCCAGACCTTGGCCCTTATCAAATCAGTCTGATGTGTTCCCTACAGAGAAAAAAAATAAAGGAGCTTCCAAACAAGAGCCACAGAATGGAAGTCTGCAAGAATTTTCCTTGGCTACACTGACTTATAGACATTACCACAAAATTCCCTGGGGCTAGGGCCAGTAGCCAAGTGACTGACCATGATTACCGGAGGAGATTAGCATGGGTTATCAGAGGCCTAACAAAGTGGAGTCTTCCTTACCAGCAGGTGGCTATCTAGAGGGAAATTGACAAGGCTCTATGCCCCTCCACCCCTACAATAAACCTCCTTCTGACCTTGCAGGAAGTCTACTTGTCTCCCCGCTTTCAGAGTAAACGTGTGCAGTTCATTTGATGGCCTACTTATCACTTTGTTACGGTGGGGAGAGAAAGACCCGAGTTAGGAGGTCTTCCTTCTCTGCGTCAGTTCTTGTCTCGCCACAAGAGATGAATTCAAGCAAGGGACAAACACGTATAGTAGAAATGAGATAGTTTATCTATACACTTGAGCAAAAGCTGACTGTTGGGGTTCAGGGGTTGTATATCTCAGCTGGCTTCTAGCGGTACCCTTCCTTCTTCCCTTGTAAATCTTGGGAGTAATGTACAGCTACAGAGGCTTTCTTTCTCAGTTAGTAAGAGCTTTTTGTCTTAGAGAAACTGTTACAGAGGCCCCCTTTCCCAGCACAGAATCTCAAGGACTACCCCCCATCCTCCTGCTTCTGATGTTCAGGACACCTGGCAATCTTAGTAGGATTGTTACAGAACCGTCCCCCGCTCCTTCTCAGCACAGTGTCAAGGACTCCCTTTTCTCCTGCGCTTTTTTGCTGTGATGCTCGGGATACCCGGCAATCTTATCAAACTGAGCTCAGGACTGCCACGTTAATGGTGAGACCTGTCTTCCTTTTGCTTCTAGCCTCCTTTCCTTGTTAGATTGTAATGGCGAGGGCCCTGCCTTTATTTTCCTCTGACTGCTCATTCCTAGCTGCCACCTAACAACTTCATTGTTGACAGTGTTTCCCATTCTACGCCCCCAAACCCAGAGCCTGCAGAGGAGTGCAGGGTGGGGATTTTTTTGATGGGTGGGGAGTAGTTTGCTGAAATGTTGCAAACAGGCCAGACCTGTGGCCTGTGATCACCCTGTCTTCTAGTTCAAATGCAGAAAGGTAGGAAGGTTTACCAAGACTCCTCATTGGTCCTATGCCTCCCATAAATAGATGTTTCTCAGGGCAGGCCAGGACTAGGATTGTGAGAAAAGGGAGACAGCTCTGGAGGCGGGGGGAGTGTTGGGGCAGTGCAGAAATTGAGCAAAAATGGAAAAAAAGAGAAAGAACTCATGGACATGGACAACAGGGTGATTGTGTGGGGAGAGGCAGGTGGGTGGAGGTGGAAGAGGGTATAGGAGGGATAAATGGTAATGGAAAAAATACAATGAAATCAAAAAAGAAAAGGGATGCAACTGACTGGTTATTTATGGGTAGGTCTTGCTGTCTGTGGTCAATACAGCATGTAATTTGTGGTCATGTTGACAGGCCATGGAGAAGGGTGGTGGCAGAGGCTGTTTATCACACCCAGCATCAAGCCTCAGGGTGAGAGGCCACTTGGAGATCTCAGGGAGGAGTTGACAGTTCCTATTTCTGGAAGCAACCTGTTGTCCTCATGTGTGTTGTTATAAAAACCATTTCAATATGCCTTGCAGGGCCCATCAGAATAGTAATAACAAGCCCTCTTGTCTGAAAGTTTATAGAGCACTTTCAAGTCATTGGTCTCTCTTCCACCTGTTGTCTATGAGGGAGGAAGGAAGGCAGTATCATCTCCATTTTAATGGTGAGAAGATGAAGGCTCAGAGAAGCCTCAAGGTTTGTTTTCTTTTTTTGGCAAGATAGTGTTTGAGTGGTGTCTGATTGGAATCCCAGATATCTGACTACCCTTCTGCTTCTCAAAGCTTCTAGTAGCTTATCCTGCTCTTCTGTTAGGCCTTCGGCAGAAGGTGGAGAACTTTGATTGTTGGGAAGGGGAGGCACCACAGCTGGCACCATGTGCTTCTTCATAGGGTTGAGGTGCTTAGAAGCGTTGACCACACTAGCAGCTTTTCTGGGCTCTCTTCTGACTCATTTTTGTTCTTCAGCTTCCCCTCACCGCCACCATCAGAAAGCCCCTCCAGCTTTGCCTGTTTTTTTTGGCCACTGACCAAGATCCAGTGAGGACAGTGTGAACACAGGATTCAAGGGAATGTTCTGCATTGCTCTGTCTTCTAACTTCATTAGATCATGTCCAGCATGTCTTGCTGATTGACGATGCTCATGGAAATGAAGCTGTCCATTCAGAACCATGGAGCGCTTGAAATGACAGTTCCCCAGTTGGGGCTTCATCTTCTAGGCAGAGGTTAGCCGCGAAGGACAAGGACAAAGAGAAGAAGCTCTGCAGGGGTAAACGAGGTGAAGGAATTACCTCAGAAATGTGATCCGATGAAGACTCGGTGCCAATGAATTGCAATAACTGGCTCCTTACCTTCCAGCAAATGGTTACAGTAATAAGATGGTCACAACTCTCAAGTATGTTGTAATTGTCTGTTTACTTGTCTGTCTTCCCTACTTTTCTATGAGTTTTGAGAGCAAAGGGCCCTAGTCTCATTCCCCAGTTCCTAGCACAGGGCAAGACCGAGAGTAAATGCTCAGTAAATGTCTGTTTGAATGATGAAAATTTCACAACTTTGCTCACAGATACTGCTAACAAATTCCAATCAAGGACTGCTAATCCTCAGAGTCTTTCCTGCTTATGTATTAGGCACCTGGGTGGAGCCACTGGGGTCCTGTTTAATGGGCTGGAACAGGCCTTGACTAACTAGAAAGTAGTTGGCTAAATGGATCCCTGGTGTGTGGCAGAGTAGTTTTTTCCCCCTTAAGGCCCTGTTAAAGAAACATTATTCTGACACTCCTTAAAATGGTAAAGATGTTCTTCAAGGCTATTGCAATAAGGGAGTGAGAATGAACTCAACTCCTAATACCATAAGGAGAAGTGGGGATTTATAGCCAATGAGCAGAGTGAGGGAGTCGGTGGATGCAATTACTAAGAGGAACTTGATTAGATGTCATTATGAATTGAATGTTTGTGTCCCCACCTCCCTTTTATGTGTTGAAGCCCTAACCCCCAATATGATGATATTTGGAAGTAGGACTTTTGGGAGGTAATTAGGTTTAGATGAGGTCATGAGGGTGGGACCCCTGTAATGGGATTAGCGTCCCTTTGGGAAGAGGACAAGAGCCCTGACTGGTGTGGCTCAGTGTGTCGGGTATTGTCCTGCAGACTAGTGGTGGGGTGGGCTGCCAGTTCGATTCCCGCTGGGGCCCATGCCCGGACTGGGGGCATGCAAGAGGCAACTGAGGGATGCTTCTCTTGCACATTGATGTTTCTCTCCTTTTCTCCCCCTCCACCTCTCTAAAAAATAAATAAAATCTTAAAAAAAACTTATTGAGAAAAAAGAAGAGAGAGACCAGAGCTAGCTCTAGATTGTTCCCTCTCCTTCCCTCTCTTTACCCCTTCTCCCCATGTGAAGACAACAGTGAGAAGGTGGTCTTCTACAAGCTACAAAGAAGGTCCCCACCAGGAACTAAATCTCCCAGCTTCTTGATCTTGGACTTCCAGCCTCCAGAACCGCGAGAAATAAAAATTGTTTAAGTCATCCAGTCTGTGGTAATTTGTTATAGCAGCCTAAGCTGACTAAGACATCAAAGGTGAGGAAATTCTTACTAAACTGACTTAACAGGATTATTGCTAAAGGCAAGCCAAGGACTTAGAAATCAAAGGTGGAGGATGAGGAACTTGATTAGATGTCAAGGGTGATCAGATATCTCAGGTGGGAGGATTTTCCACTAAACTGACTTAGCAAGATTCTTTGATGAAGGCGGGCGAAGAACAGGGCCAAAGAGGAGGCCTAGTTAAAATGAGGGCTTAAAGGACCCTGGCCAATCTTAGTTCAAAGAAGTAGTCTTCCGCAGGCCTACTCTGCAAGAGCATAGTTTTGCTCATTAGGCCTGGCATTTGCCACACCACTGAAACTTCCATTTACGTAGACAAATTTTGCATAAGCAGGTATACCAGGTGGGAATCTCCAGCTGATGCTACTGATTGCCCAATGGAGCGGTCCATTAGAATCATCTGGGAGCGGCTTTTAAAATACCTATGCCTAGGCCTGATCCCATACCTATTAAATGTGAATTGATGAGAGGATAAGGCAGCTATATATTTAACGTGTTTTCCTGGTGATTCTCATTATCAGCCAGGTTGGGGACCCCATGGATTTGATGGGGGGAACTCAAGAGTTGGAAAATTTTAGTTTTAGGTAATAGTGAATAAGTTTCGTAGTTAATGCACGTAGAAAGCTATTGTTTCAGAACTGAAGGTACAGCCCAGCCTGACTCCAAGAGACCACAAGCAAGTCAATCTTTGTGCTCCAGAAGAGACCATAAGCAATGAAGATGGTACGTGAGCCATTGCGTTACAGGGAGACAGTCAGCCGCCCAAGACACAGGACCAAGGACCCAGATAAAAAATTACTGGTCAGCGGATGAAAGGACATTGGGGAAATTGCCAGACTGCAGCTTTTATGTGATTGAACTCTTTCCAGAATTCCAAATCCCTTATCTACATTTTTCCCCTTGAATTCCAAATCCCTTACCTATTCTTTTTTCTCCGTATAAAAAAAGGCTGGATTGAAAGGAAATGAAAGATGGTCTGTTAGTGTACAAGCCCGCCCTCTTCTCAGATCACCGGCCGTCTGAATAAAGCGCCCATGCAGATTCAATCCCTGTCTCTGCTTATTGGGTCTGGTTGGTGACAGGCAGCACGGACGCCAATGGATTTACACGGTTTTACACTTTGGACCAAGAGGGTGAGAGAACGGGCACGGGGAATCAGTTGTTGGGGAGGAGGTGGATAGGCAAGAGGTAGGGGAGGCTGCAGAGGGTCTGATGTCTACTTTGTTCCTTTCCCCATAGACATGTGAGTTTCCTCTAGGACTTGTGTACTCAGCAAAATGGCAGACTAAGTGAATATTGTTTGTAGTATCTGACACCTTTGCTTCGCAGGGTTTTTTTTTTTGTTTTTTGTTTTTGTTTTTGTTTTTGTTTTTTACCCCTTTAGGGCTTCTGTTGCCCCTTGGACAACTTGGTACTGTCGACAAAAGTAAAGTCCAAACCTGTAAGAATTTTGAGTTATTTGAGCTAAACTGACAAGTGCCAGGAAGCAAAAATCTCAACACATTGAGAAAATGTGCTAGAGAAGGATAGTTTTGCACCTTATTTTATATGTTAGAATCAAAGGAGAAGACATGGAAGGGGTTACGTGAAACCCATTGGTGATAGATTAGGGAGGCGGGAGAAAGCAAAGTGGTGGTGGGAGGGGGGAACCTCTGGGATTATATAAAAAGTAAAATGATAGACACATACTTCTTTTACACAGATCAATACAGGATAATTAACAGTCAACAATGAACACGATGACCATAACAATGGGGGGTTCTGTGGTCTCCTGCTCTGGTGGAAGATGTGCCCTGAGGGGTCTGGAAAAAGGAAATAACCCTGACATTCCAAAGGTACGTGATCAGTAAATGCAAAAAGACAACAGACAGGCTCAGTTAAGGTGAAGATTGACTTTTGTTAGGGAAAATTACTGTCCTAGGGCAGGACTGGACACCAGAAACCACTTTTAGTTAGGAAGTTCTTCTTTCAGACCACCCTATGTTGTGGTTACTTTAGGTCTCTAAGTTTGTAAGGCCACCATGCAGGCCTCCCTGAGTTTCTCAGGGTTAGTATGTGGCCCCTTTTTCGTCCCCAGTACCCTCACCTTCTCTCTAATCTGTTCTTTCGGAAAGAGACTGGTTAAGTACTGCTCACTGAGGTTTCTGCTTTTAATGAGGCAGATTGGCTTTTTTTGTTTGTCTTTCACATTGGCATTTTTAAAAAAATGGTAACAAATCCAGAAGCTAAAGGCTTGGCTGTCTCAAAGTCCAAAATTCCTACATCTGAGGCGGGGCAGAAAGGTTTTGCACGTGTGTGTCTGCGCATGGGTCTGGAGGTGGTAGGGGAAAGACTCGTTAGTATCCCTACACATTACACAGACATAGCTGCTTTCTTTGCCTGTGCCCAAAGTCTCCTCAGACACTTTGTGCCCCAGATGCCTATGACTTTCTGGGAGATATTAGGCAGAGTTCTTTTTCCTAAAAGGACAGAAAAACAGGAGATTTAAAGCTAAACCCTGACTCTTAGATAAAATGCAACCCTTACTGAGAGAGCAGTGTGCCAGCAGAACACGGTCTCATTGGCTCATTATCAGGTGAGGTCAGGACATTATTTCTGGCAGCTTCTGAAAGCCACAGCCTGTTATAAAAAGTCTTCTTCCTGAGGGTTTAATACAGCTTGTTCTTGCTCCTTCGCAAGAGCTCAGCGCTTGCTCTCCCTCTTTCTCTTTTTGGGCTTTCCTTTAAAATGCTAATTAAATTTGCTTGATCTCCACTGCCTCCCAACCCCAGCTAATTGTGGAGATCTAGAAAGGGAGCTTGATTATCTATAAAAGATGTGCCTGTCTTTGCACCTGAACTACCTTTGTATTTCATTCTGTTTTATTACAGGAAACTGTGTCGGGGCCCTAAACACTAACATACATAACATTGATTGTATTCTGCATAACAAATTGGATTAGGATAATTACCATACAGATGTTAAGAAACCCTGAATGCAAATCAATGCAATTAGTCATGACTTAATATACTATAATTCACACATTGAAATGTCTTATTGTGATTATACTATTTTAGAACAAAATGCTTTAACCCAAAAAGAGGAAGAAAAGAATTCTTTTACTCTGGTGCTGCATGTGCTCTGAACAAGAAATTGTTTTATGCTAATTTGGAATTTCACTACTTAGAATTCTTATTAACTAATCAGATCCTTCAATTTCTCTTACCCCCTTTTATATAGGGAAAGCTGCTTCTTTAGCAAGACAATTTCATGCACAATTCAACTTGAATGCCACCATTATGAACAAAGGAATTTGCACACGGATGCTTTTGACAAACATGGCTTTAGAAAACTGAGGCTTGCAGGGTGGGGGGCTGGCCCCACCCCAACTGATGGTCAGGACCCTGAAACAAAGCAGATAGAGCGTAAGCAATTGGAATGGGTCCAAGGTAGCTGGCAAAAAGGCGGGCCTGTCACAAAGGGCAGTAGGTTCAGGGCTGCCACAAAGGCTTGTGCAGCTTGTGCCCAGCTGAGCGACAACTGGGGGCTCAACTCTAGCCCAAGATCCGTGCTGCAAGCTGTGCACCCGGGTGACACAGGAAAGGGTGCCTTTTGCTAATTCAGAAGGTGACTTATGGGTACAGATGAGCGTTTGGTCAGAGAAAGAAAAAAAAAAACAACAACAACGCAGTTCTTATTGCCAGAAACTACAGCCGCTGGGACCCCCCGGGGTCTGAACTGTGAACTCCAATCCAATTCCTAAATTCTCTTCTGGTTTATCCTACAGTGCTTCCCCACCATGCTCTGTGCCTGCTTAGAATTTCCTGAAATTTAAGTTTCACACTCTCAAGTACGCGCTCTTTGTAATTGTTCTCTGATTTATTCAAAGCTTTGCACACCCAACTGATCTGGAGGACCCTTGAGAGTGCAGGAGAGGAAAACTAATTTTTCCTGTACCCTTTTAGTTCTTGGCTGAGACACCTCCCTCCCCACCCCCTGTAATAAAAAGACAGAGTAACAAAATAAAAACCGAAGTTTAATAACATGTGTAACTTCTGTATACATGGAAATACCCAGGAAAACAACTCTGAAATCGCCTAAGCCATCACCTTGAATATCATCTCCAGCTAAAGTCAAAAGATGGGGGGTTATGGGAGGTTATAAGGGAAAGCACGATAAACAAAGGTAAGGCTGTTAGCCGGATTTAGGTTGCTGTCTTCTCCATTGATAAGAGTTTCTAGTGATTTAGTCATCCTTAGAAATGCAGATTTTCTTTGCATTTATACAGGAATGTCTCTTACAAACTTCTGCTCCTTTTTTCAGAGCTTTCCCCATGTCTGCTATTTCTAAGCCAAAGATCATCCTTATGCTAAAAAGGTGCACTTTGGGGGTGGCAAATTCTGCTCCGTTTCAAAGGCTGGGCTTGTGCCATCATCGTCCTGTCTGGAGTGCCCCCGCCAATGGTTGCCAGATCTGGCAAATAATTGAACTTCAATTCCTGATATACAACAAATACTTTTATAAATAAAAAAAAAATGAATAATAAATATATCCCGTGCAATATTTTGGATATATGCTAACATTAATGTTGTTTCTTTGAAATTCAAATTTAACTGGGTGTTATGCGTTTTATCTGGCAACCCCACTCACACTTCCATCTCAGCACAAAGCACAGTTTATAGATTAAAATAGATCTAGTGGGTATCACATTCGAGTGTGCATCAGAATCATCTGGAGGTGATTAAGACACCGACTGCTGGTCCCCACCCCCAGACTTTCTGATTCAGCGAGTTTGGAGAGGTGCCCCCAAATTTGCATTTCCAAGTTCCCAGATGCTGCTGCTGCTGCCGCGCTGGGGAGCATACTGCGGGAGCTACTGCTCTAGCACAACCTCGAGAAACAGAACCAATGGGAATGACGCTCTTGCTGCCAAGTTGATAATAAGCAAGCAGAAAGCTTCACAGACCTCTTGTCTGTGGGCTCCCTGGCAGTGCTCCTTCAAGTGTGAATTCGTGTATGTCGCCCTGAGCAAACTCCCTGCATAATCCCACTGGATTGCTAGGTTGGTGATCAGTAAAATCGTGGTTTGGATTTGTTGCTTCCAGGCTTATTTGTACCTCCACCCACTTAAACTCCTCTACCGTCTTCCTTTCCTCTAGGTACCAGTGTCTTGCCACTGTCTAACCCAGGGATGGCAAACCTATGCATTAGGGGTTCCAGTGAAGAGGGATCCCATTTATTTTCTAAGCAGGGAAGCTGCCATTTGGATGTCACTGCAGTTTTTAGTAATGACATTGATTCCCTTTGAGGCTTTCTTCCTTTCTTCTGAGCAAGTCTCCAGAATCACGTATTTCTTACCCATGATATATATGGGTAAAAAGTACATCTTACCTTCTGCTCTCACAGCAGACACAGTTATTTGATCACAGCTTTGTTACCCGTTGAGCCTGGGTGTGCCCTTTGTATCCTTCTGTTATTAGTTAAGGTGTTCTTGCTTGCAAGTGACAGAAAATCTTTTTAATAAATCCTTATGTAGCATTTACTATATGCCAGACAGGGTTCTGAAGGCTTTATAAATTTACCAATTTACACTCTTTTAAATCAGCCATGGAAGATAAAGTTATTATCCAAATTTTACAGATTAAATGAAAAGGAGATTTTTTTTTTAGTATGGATTTTGGGGTGTCTCACAAAACCCAAGTTCCTGAATATAAGTTATCTTCAGAGATAAATTGAAACCATGGGATAAATGCTATCCAGTTTCTCTCTTTACCACTTGCTTTTGCATCTTGTATCTATGTTTCATTCTTCTCTCTTACATTAGACCAACTTTCTCTTTCTAGTCCATACGGAGGAAAATATGGTAGCTAATACCACACAAGTTTTACATGTTATGGATCTGACCATCTAGAGAGAGTACCTGATCTCTCTCTTAATTCAAAAATCCCCTCAGAAGAAATTTACTAACTCAGTTTGGGTTAGGTGTCCAACTCTTGGGGATCAACTTTTGCTAAGCAAATGTAACTCATAAAAGAGGGCTTTACAAAACCACGGACAAAGGGCTGTACATCACGTTGTAGGAATAGGCAGTTCCCACTGATACCATGTGGATAGAGGAAGGGAAAGGAAAAGTCCTTAAAATGAAGTATTGGAAAGACAATAGCTGTCCACAACACCTTAATTCAGCCTTCTAGCTGGCTTCTAGAAAGTGATCAGAATTGGTACACGGCACTACTTTCATCTCTGCTCTGACCTTCTCCCTCTACCAGGACAGAAAATGGATTGTCATAGCCCCATTTGCACTTACTGTCTTGGTCCAGATGGAGGATCCCCATGTCTGTGCCTAGTTATCCCCTGTTCTCTGCCCCTGTAGCTCTTTTCTGCTCATAGTCACTACTGCTCGACCTTGTCCTGCAAGGAGAACTCAGTCAACTGAATATACTTTCGATGGACTTTTCCTATACATAGTGACAGGGCTGTTATGGACAAAGAAATTGCCCCCAAGAAGGATTATGGCAATTAGAGGAATGAGACGGGGTGGAGGTGCCATTAAGAAAGTTTTTTTCCAGCCCTGGTTGGTGTGGTTCAGTGGACTGAGTGCTAGCCTGAGAACCAGCAGGTTACCGGATTGATTCCTGGTCAGGTCACATGCCTGGGTTGTGGGCCAGGTTCCAGGTTGGGGGTATATGAAAGGCAACCCATTGATGTTTTTCTTCTTCTCTCTCTAAACAAATAAATAAAATCTTTTAAAAAAAAAAAGAAAGTTTCTTTGTCTGGCTATTTAGGCAGGACCTTGTGGGGTACTAGTTAGGCCCAGAAACAATTTTGTTGGAGATACTTAGAGGTCAGCAATCTCCTGGAGATGGACTCATACTAACCAAATGTAAATCGCAAGGGGTAGAGGTACAAAGTCAGAATTTCAATTTATTTCTTTTCAGACTGAAGTCGGCATGTGAGCTTGTCAGGCCAGATTTGAAAGGGAAGCTTAATGATAGCAGAGGGTTGTTTGGGGAGCAAGGAATGAGAACTAGGGGACCTCCTCAGATTATCTTACTGGCATCTGCCATTTCTCTGTGAGAGTCCCACCCTGGGGAGAGATCACAGAGCGGGGACTAAATACTCATGTACTTGTATGTCAGAATGAGCTTTCCTGGACAGTTGAGCAGAACATTGAGATTTTTTTGTTCTTTGACTCATCACCTCCTAGACATCCACAAAACCTCTCCTTTGGTTAATGCTTCTACCTTTAGCTTCAGTCAAATTAACATGCAGTAAGTTATCAGCAGCATTACCTTGAACCAGTATTGAGAAAGGAACATTATTCTGCAGGGTGATAATTGCTGGTTGGAGCTAACCTTTTCCCATGGTCAACACTGAGTTGAACTTAAATAGATTTCTTTTCTATAGGACTTCTCAGAGCCTTTAGTGAATCAATGTGCACTGTGAATTTCCAAAAGAAGTCTTAGAGACTGGAAATTTATTTGACCACTTAGTTGTATTTTTCAAAAGAAGTCACAATGGCAAGTGTATTAGTTTATCTAGCATACAAATGAGCATATGTAGTGGTCTAAACCAGCACAAATGTATTCTTTTACAGTTCTGTAGTTCAGCAGACTTAAAATCAAGGTGTCAGCAGGTTTAGTTCCTTCTGGAGGCTCTAGGGGAGAATCCGTTCCCATGCTTTTTCCAGCTTCTAGAGGCTGCCCACATTCCTCTCCATCTTCAAAGCCAGCAGCACAGCATCTTCAAACCCTCACCCCTCCTCCCCTCTACTCTGTCATCACATCTTCTTCTGACTCTGACACTTCTCTGCTACTCTTACAATAACTCTTGTGATTACATTGGACCCACCCAGGTAATCCAGGGTAATCTTCTCATCTCAAGATATTTAACTTAATCATGCTGCAAAGTCCTTTTTGCCAGGTAATGTAACATGTTCATAGATTTTGAGCATAAAGATTTGGACATCCTTGGGTGGGGGGGAATCATTATTTTATCAATCATGGGGAACAATGGGAAACACTGGACTATGGTATTAAACATGCTAATACAATCCTACTCTTCAAATATTATGCCCAGGTCAAGCTTCATTGGATTTGGGGAGTTCCTGACATTTCTCAGCTGTTTAGAGTTTATAATGGGCTACTACAGATCTCACAGAATTCTCAGGGGCTACTTATCACCTATGAGATCTAATGCTCTCTACTTGTGGGGCAGTGGCAAAAGCTCCTGCATGGAAAAAGGAGGAAGGGCTTGTACACGGAAAAAGGGGAATTTCCCCAAGATTCCTTCCCAGAAACACAGCATTCTCAGAGAATAAAGTTATACAGAAGAATTCTAGGCAGTGGGTTGAAGTTACTTGTTCAAATGAAAGTAGAGATAACCTATGATTTGAAATGGAAATTAGGGCTCCAGAATGTCTTAAATAAGCGTGTTACTATCCTGGGAAACCCCCTTTGACTTGTGAACAAGAAAGTAAGTCTGCAAGCCGGTGACCTTTTCATGCTACCTGATGTATTTGTGACAGGTGCTGTGCCATGTTTGAAGAAAGTGACACCCCAAAGTTTTCACTTTCCTGCGGAGGAAATGTGATCTCTTCTTTCTTTCTCTAAGTATATTTTACTGTATTTCATGATGATGGTAATAGTTCTTGACCTTGATCTATATTATTTGGGAGTGTATGGCCCCCAAAGCTAATGATTTCACCAGAAACCAAACTGAAGATGGAGTTATTGAGGTTCCATTAAATGCTGCCGCATTGATTAAGAATAGCAATTTCACCTTAAGCCCCAAGCATGCTGAATATTTCATTACAGAGGACAAATAACTTAGATTGTTGAGAAGAATTTCTCATGAAGTTTTGGGTCTGCTTGTAAAAATACACACCAGGGGTTCCCAGGCATTTCTTTCTCACCAAATCTCAGTAGCCTTTTCTTTCTTTTTCTGTTTTTAATTTTGACATATCTTTTCTTAATTCAAATAGCCTTCTGATCACTCATGGTCTAAGAACATTCAAATAATTAACAAAAAAAAAACTCCCCCACCAAATGTTAAAGAAAGTATTCAAACATTATAGCCAATGATGCCATGTTTGCCTATTATTTTGACAACATAAAACCACATCTACACCTCAGTGGCTGCCAAACCATTCAGCAGAGCTCCCTTAACTGTGAGCTATTTGAAGCTACCAATTTGAGCATTATTGGCTATGTTTTTCAAGCTCCAAATAGCTGTAGGCACCTCAGCAGAGGTTGGAGGAACCAGCTCAACCTTGACATAATGCCACAATATGGCCAATCAAAGCTTCAAGTCACAGCACAACCCAGCGGCCTTCTCCACAAGGCTATGGACAAATCAGGTCATGGTTCTAGGATAGAAAGTCTGTAGCCTTGAATGACTGGCTGATTGTCACCCCCCACCCCCAAGAACTCCTCAATCTCCTTTTCTTTACTCCCATGTTTGTCTCATCCCCACTGACACGGATCACCCTAAAGTATTAACTTTTTTTTTATATTGGCTTCCGTGACCCAGACCTATGCTAGTTTTCCTTCTGTCCCCTTGACCACACCTTTTTTTTTTTTTAATTTCCTGGTTCCCTCTTTTCTGTTTTTTATCCTAACTGTGGAGTCTCCTGAAGACAGAGTCGTTGGCATTCTCCTCTTTTCTTTATGTCTCTTTCATCCATCCATCAAATATTTTTTTAACGTTTAAATATTTGTGTCTGGAGACCTATATTGTGCTCTGGGGATTCATAAATGTATTAGACACAATCCTTGTCTTCTGGGAACTCAATGAATACAATATAGTGTAATATTTACTATGAAATATATGGAAACCCATGGCAGAAGCATCTACTGGGTTAGCCAAAAAGTACATTTGTTTTTTTTCCCCATACGATGGCTCTAGTAGTGCTTAGTTGTCTTTAACTTCTTTTGAAACAGTTTTGTTAGATTGTATTGTGACAGCTGTCCTATCAGTGTGCATTTTTTAAAAAGTTTTCAAAATTGATGAAGTTTTGTATAGTCATTTTAATTTTGAAGATGGAAGAAGATATGCAACATTTTTGGCATATTATCCTTTATTATTTCAAGAAAGGTAAAAATGCAATGAAATGCATAAAAAGATTTGTGCAGTACATGGAGAAGGTGCTGTGACTGATCGAATGTGTCAAAAGTGGTTTGCAAAATGTCATGCTGGAGATTTCTGCATGAAATTGCAGACAATGCTCCATGGCTGGGTAGACCAGTTGAAATTGATAGCAGTCTAATAGAAACATTAATTGAGAACAATCGATATTCTACCATGCAGGAGATAGCCAACATACTAAAAATATCCAAAATCAATAAAGTTATTGATGAAAATTAAAAGTGTGTCTTTTATTTTATGGAACAAAACATATGGACTTTTTGGCCAATCCAATATATGTTTCCAATTAGGATGCTTTCAGCGGCAAGTAACAGAAAACTCAACTCAAGATGACTTAAACAATAGGGACAAATATTATTTCTTATAACAAAATATCTAAAGGTATGGAGGTTCCAGAACTGGTCAATTCAGTAGCTCAAGGGTATCATTAAGAAGCCAGTCATTTTCCATTTTTTCGTCTACTCTTTGATATATCCCTTTCAGAACAGCAAGGTTGTTGCAGCAGTTATACGCATTACATGTAAAAATGACATTCATCTAAAAATGGTGTTTCCTGCAATGCATTTAATTTTGAGTAAGAAAAACCTATCTTCCATGCCCCTACCCTAATCCCTTCCAGACCCAGAAGCTAGGGTTAACTACATCAATCACTGACAAGGGGAATGAAGCTACCATGATGGGTTTAGACCATGGATTTCAACTTTGACTGTGGGACCTGGGCATCAACATTTTTAAACTTCCCCAGGTGGCTCCCTTGTACATCCAAGTATTAAAACCACTGACCTAGACCATTTCCTCCGATTTTCCTCTCTGGAGCAGAAGAGCTCCCAGCCTCCCTTAAGAGCATGAGTATCCGCTATAGGACAAAATTGGGATTCTGTAAGCAAGGAAGAAATGAGGAATAGCTTTTCGGTAGGCAAACCACAGTATCTGCCACAGTAACTAATCAGCATTCATGATTCACTAGCATTTCTATATGGAGACTGATGCTTCTGGCTCTGACCTCATCTGAGCTCCTGACCTATTTCTTCAATTGTCTCCTGGCATTTCTACTTGGATTTTTGTCCACATCTCAATCTGAATTTATTCCAAACCAAGTGTTTCAGCCTGCTTCTCCTCCTGATGACATTATTTCCATCACGTGGTACCAGCATTCTCAGGGTATTTCAGGCTCAAATTCTTGGAATCTTTTCTTATCTTTTTTTCCCCCTATTTTTAAAGTCACCTCAGCCTGATTTTTCTCCCTGAGATATTTTAATTCTACTCCACAATATCCCCTTCTGTCTTGATTTAGGACACAGCATTTCATGCTTGCATTCTTTCAAAGATACCAAGCTGGTGTCCTCATACCAGGCTTTCACTCTATAGAGTCATTCTGAGTATCACTGTAAACTCATGCCTAAGATACTGCCTTCACTATGTGACTCAGCACAATGCCTTTTTACGGTTATCAAGTTCCTACCTGCTTTCAAGATGCTTTAAATTTCAAACCCTTCCAATGCTTTAAGGACTGGTTGGAGCCCTAGGTCCTTCAAGAAGCATTCTTCGTTTATGCCAGTCCTCTTGGATTCAGAAAGATCTTGGTCGATCAACACTTACTACCTAAGTTTTTTGGCAATTTGCATAGCCTTTCTGAGTTTCAGTTTCTTTATCTGTAAAATGGGAATAACATTAGTTTCTACCTCAGAGGATTATTATTAGGATTAAATGAGTTCCTTTTCTCTCTGCCTCTTTTTTGACCTCTTATGTTGTATACTCTTTACTATATAACTCAGTCTTTTATTATCTAATGCCCTGCACTCTGACCTCATTGTTTCATGGATCTAAATATCTGTTCTCTCCAACTTGATAGTAAAGCTCTTTTAAGGGCAAGCATTGTACAATTGATCCTTGAATAATGTGGGGGTTAGAGTGCCAGTCTCCGCCCCTCTGCACTTGAAAAATCAGAGCATATTTTAAGTCGGCTCTCAGCATCTGCAGATTCCAACCATGGATCAAAAACACTGTTTTCTGACTGATGGTTGCCAAAGGAGAGGAGTGTTGGGGGGCTGTGGGAAAAAGGTGAAGGGATTAAGAAGTGCAAACTGGTGGTTACAAAATAGTCATGGGAATGTAAAGTACAGCATAGAGAATATAGTCAGTAATATTGTATCCCTGGCTGGCATGGCTCAGTGGATTGAGCACTGGCCTGTGAGCCAAAAGGTCACTGGTTCAGTTTCCAGTCAGGTCACGTGCATGGGTTGCAGGCCAGGTCCCTGGTTGGGGGCATGCGAGAGGCAACCAATACATGTTTTTCTTACACATCAATGTTTCTCTCCCTCTCCTTCTCCCTCTCTTCCCTTCTCTCTAAAAATAAATAAATAAACAAAATATTTTAAAATAATATTGTAGTAACTATGTATACTGGAAATATCACGGGGAACACTTTGTGAAGTATATGATTGTCCAACCATTATGCCGTATGCCTGAAACTAACACAAAATAATACTGAATGTAGACTGTAATTGAAAAATGAAATTTAAAACCAAAAAAGGGGAATCTGTTGTGAGTCTGTGAATGCGAAACCCAGGGATAGGGAGGGCCGACCGTATATTTATTTTTAAAAAATTAATGTATAAGTGGGCCTGCGCAGTTCAAACCTATGTTCTTCAAGGTCACCTCTGCTTGCTACTTCTCTGCTGTGCCCTTCCAAATTCTCCTTTTGTGTGCTGAGCCAGTATAGAAGGCATTCCACAGATGCTTGCCAATTTTGTAAGTATTAAGCAGCACAAACTAAAAGTACTAAGGGAACTGGGAGGGAAGAACTGTCTGCAGCCTAAGGGGATGGAAGAGCAGGCAGTGTTATTCCTTATTTGTGACCTCACTTCCAATCAGCAGCTCCCATACTTGGTTCCCGGCATTGCGTTTCAGGTGATCTTCTTTAGATGTAAGAATCTCCATCCTAATTTCTATCGCTTCCATTCTTTGTGTGAGGTGGAAGCTCTGAGCTTGCATTCAGTGGCCTGTTCATCACATTGGTAAAGGCCAATGGCTTTGGCTTCCGATAAGGTGGGATTATTGTGTGGTGTGGCAGTATGATCTTCTATTTGTCTGTTGCTTCTAGGTGTTACCAAAGCTATCATAAGCAGATATTGCAAATGACAATTTTAAAAAGTGTGGCGAAATAAGCCAGGGGGCAAAAGACAAATACCATATGATCTCACCTATAAGTGGAACCTAACCAACAATACAAAGATGCAAAGAAAATAAGACCAGCAACACTGAAAGGAAAAGAAATCAACAGAGACAAGAGGGAAGGAGGGAGGTGGGGGCAGGGAAAAGGAAGGGAAGGGGAAAGTCAAGGACCATATAGCAAGGACTCATGGACAAAACCAAAGGGGAAGAGCTGAGGGAGGGAAGGAGGGAGGGAGGGGGCAAGGGAAAGTGGTGGGGGGTAGGCAGAGACAAATGTATTTGAAAAAATAAATTAAAATAAAATTTAAAAAAAAGAAAAAAAAGAAGAAAATTCATACAATTGTAGAAAAAATTTTTAAAAAGTGTGATTCTTTGCTGGAGAAAAATGCAACATGTATTTTTCTCTGTGGCTTCACACAGTTTTGGTTTCTTTTACTTTGTTGTTTATCTCAGTTGTGGTGTTCTCCTTGCCTGGAACCTATTTGAACCTGAATCTAAATAACTGGAAGTTGAGTTGAAAAAAGCTTTGGGCAGAGAATTAGAAGACGTGAGTCTATGTGTACCGTTAGCCAAGTTACTTCCTTTCGTTGTGCCTCATTTTCTTCATCTATAAAATAGGAATGATGCCTTCCCTATCTAGCTCACCTTGATGTGGAGGGAATAAGGTGATAGCAGTGTAAGCATGCTTAGGAATGTGAAAAGCCTTCATAAATGTGATGATGTGTTATCTTAAATGGAATTTAAATACAATGTGACTTCAAGGGAACATTCTGTAACCACTGGGAGTTGGTAAATTTGCTTTTGTGACTAAGCATAAAATTTATGTTACTGTCTTAAGGTGTTTGATGGCTTCTCTACCCTTCTCCTTGCAGTGTTTATGGTTCTGCATGTGTGGTGGTGGTGATGGGCTTTGGAATCCTGTACTCCATGTGAATTTATCTGGTCATACATAATTTGGTTTATTTGGAAATTCTCCTATTTGTACTCTAAGTAAATCACTTCCCTTCCTTCTCATTATTCTTGAGTGTCTTAATAACTCATACTTAAATTCATTTTGAAATATAATAACAGTGAACATTTTTTGAACACTTACCATGTATTATAAACTGGTCTTAGTCAATTTGATTTTATTTATATTTATTAATTTGGAGATAATGGTAGCCATCAAAGAAGTCTAAGTTTGAGATGAGGAGGGTTGTTATTTACTTTTTCACAATCTCCCTATGAGGTTATAATTGGAGCAAGTATTGGACTAAATTTTGTCATACATATTAACATTTATGAAATGAACATTCATTAATAGTAGTGACAAAACAGTTCATGCAGCCTGTTCTGTTAGCTTGATAATGTCCTGGCAATCTGTCATTTAAAGGCTTTAAGCACAATGTGCTTAGAAGGGTCGCAAGAGGAAGGCACAACCACATTTCTGAAGCAGGATTTTAAAAAATTATTCTTTTGATTGAGATAAAATTCCTGTAACATAAAATTAACCATTAATAATTTTAAAGTGTATAACTTGGGCGCATTTAGTGCATTCACAATACTGTGTAAGCATCACCACTATCTAATTTCAGAACATCGGATTATCATCAAAGAAAACCCTATACTTGTTAAGCAGTCATTCCCTACTCACCTTCTCCCTCCTTCCCACCACCTCCAGCCTCTGGCAGCTACTAATCTACATGCTGTCTCCATAGATATAGCTATTTTGGAAGAGCATATTTGACAGTTCACTTAAAGTCTTTGTCCAGTAAGTCCAAAGTCTGTACTTTCCAAGGAACAGTTTCGGTTAATTTTTTCCCCTGTGGATGGACCATTGTTGTCTTGTATCATTGCATTCCTTGTAATTTTTTTTGAAAACTAGATACTTAGAATATTATACTGTGGAAATTCTGGAAATAAGATTCTCCACCCCACCTAGAATTTGTTGTTTTTGCTTGTCATGGGCTTTTCTAAACTATTTTTATAAAGTCTGCATTCTTAGTGATATGTGGCCCCTGAAGTCTCTGCTCCGTTAGCTTAGTGATCAGCTGGTATTTTGACAGAGTTACCTTAAATGATGCCTAGAGCCAACAAAAGATTTAAAAAAGACAGAAGATAAAGAAAAAAACTACTGTCACCCAAAACTAGGACAAAATAATATTGAATATGAACTATAATTGAAAAACGAATTTTTTTTTTAAAAAAGAAAAGGACTATTCTTTCAGTCTTTGCAGATTGGTTCTATGTTGGGTACTCCTTCAGTGTTTAGTCAGGCCATTTACAACTCTTAGTCTTTACTTCCAACTTGTCTAGAGCCTGAAGCCTAGGTAGAGCTTAAAACTTAGGGTCTTCTCAGGCCTTTTCTGAATATGCATCCCCCACATGGCATGCATGTGTATTCCTCGATTTCCTGGTATACATGGGAGCTTTTAAACCTCCTATTCCTAGCTGCAGCTCCTTTCCCAAATGTTTCCTTCCCAGGATTCTTGGTCTATTCAATTTTTTAAAAAATTACACTTGACATTTAATATTATATTCATTTTAGGTGTACAGCATAGTGGTTAGACATGAAGGTAACTTATGAAGTGGTCCCCCCAATAAGCCTAGTACCCCCCTCACACCACACATGATTATTAAAATATTATTGACTATATTCCCTATGTTGAAGTTTTCTTTTGCTCTATTTCTTGTCCCAAGTGTTGTCCTTTTCTTCACACTGCTCTATCCGGTACCTGTGCCATTAAATGTGTTTACCCATTAAACTGCCCTACCACTGGACGCTCTCTGAGTTGGGCAAAACAAAGTGCAGCCTTTGCTGTGGTCCTTGCGAGAAATGCCAAACAGGTCAAGACCCAATTTTTAAAGAATAAAGTCTATATTGCTCCCCCTGGCACCAGCAATCTGTATCAGAGGTGCAGGCTGTGGTTTGCACAGCCACTAATGTGTAGGAGGTGGTTGGTTGTTAATTTAAAGATAACTGTGCTGTTACACAATGGAGCCTCTTCTTGCTTCATCTTCCTCTGGTAATTGCCAGTTTTTGATTGTGTATTCAAGAGTTCTGCAAAAGTTGATTCTGACAGTTTTTGACAGATCATGAGTTGCTTTTAGGGAGGAGCTCTGTAGTTACCTATTAGCCTATATTCAGTGACATCCTTCCCAGGAGCAGGATTTTATGCCTTACAGCAGACATTAGACAATCAAGAAAAACATTTATTTTTATTATTATTAATTTTTTTCTTTTATTGATTCTAGAGAGAGGAGAAAGCAGGGAGAAGTAGGGAGAGAAACATCCATGCGAGAGAGAAACATTGGTTGGTTGCCTCCCATACACACCCCAACCAGGGATGGAACCCACAACCCAGGCATGTGCCCCAACCAAGAATTGAACTGGCGACCTTTCAGTTTGCAGGATGACGCCAAACCAACTGAGCCACACCAGCCAGGGCCAAGAAAAAATTTTAAATCAATGGCTGGAACAGGACACTATAGGTATAAATTTTCAAGTTTTTCCCTCAGGGTACAGACAGGCTATAGGATTCCCTAGATTCTTATATCTTGTTCATAAAAAGGTGGGAGTATCTTTAAAATATATATATGTACATATATATATATATTTTTTAGCTGGTTAGAGCTCATTTTTTATGTTTATTGTGGATGTTAACAGGCCACTGCTTTTCATCAGCGAGACCAATTTTTGACATTTTTTATGGTAATTAGCAAAGTATAGTTGGTTCTGCATCCGATATAGAGGTAGCAGAAGCACTTGTAGTCATCACCTCTGGACTGTGGCCCTTTCTGGCATAATTCTGGCTCCCTGCCCCTGTCTATATGTCCTGATGAAGGCAACTGACTGACCCTAGAGGTAAAGCTGAAACCCACTGTCACATGTCTATGCCTAAGCATCATAAAATAAATGACAAATATTTGCTGATGTTAGAAATGTCCAAACTTGTAGAGAATTTTTATAAGTTTATTTGAGCCAAACTGATGACAGTTGCCAGGAAGCAAAGTCTCAATGGATTGAGAAAATGTTCCAGATGACGGCAATTTTGCAGCAGCTTATTTTAAAGATTTTATTTATCTATTTTTAGAGGGGGGAAGGGAGGAAGAAAGAGAGGGAGGGAAACATCAATGTGTGGTTGCCTCTCACGCGCCCCCTACTGGGAACCTGGCCTGCAACCTAGGCATGTGCTGGGAATTGAACTGGCGACCCTTTGGTTTGTAGGCTGGCGCTCAATCCACTGAGCCACAACAGCCAGGGCTGCAGCTTATTTTATATACTAGAATCAAAGGATGAGACGTAAGGAGGATTACATGAAATTCATTAGTGGTAGATTAAGGGGGCGGGAGAAAGCAAAGTGAGGAAACCTCTGGGATTGGGTAAAAAGTAAAATGGAGAGACACATACTTCTTTTACATTGGTGGGTACAGGATAGTTAATAATTAACATTTACAGCACATAGAAATGGTATTTGGGGGACAAGATGACAATGAGGGGTTCTGTGGTTTTGTGTTCTGGTGGGAAGTTGTACCCTGAGGGGTCTGAAAAAAGGGGGTTACTTGACATTCCAAGGGTATGTTATCTTAGAGGCAAACAGACAATAGTCAGGTTCAGTTATGGTAACGATTGACTTTTGTCAAGCAGCTAGAGGCCTAGGACATGACTACCAGCTTTTAGTTAGGAAGTTTTAATTTCAGATTTCCCTCTGTGGTTACTTTAGTCTCTGAATGTGTATGGCTGCCATGCAGGCCTCCTTGGGCTTGTCAGGTTTAGTGTGTGACCCCTTTTTTGTCCATACATTGTAAAGCATATATTATGTTGTTTAGCACTCACAACAATTCTATGAAGTAGTGGTATAATTATCTCCATCCTATAGATGAGGAAACTGACATTCAGGGGCATTAACTTGTTTGTTTAGGGGTGCCCAGCTAGTAAGCAGTAGAGCTTGGATTCCAACCCAACTCTCTGAGACTCCATATTTCTTAGGCATTATTTTATAACTAAAAGCATCTATTTTATGTGTTATTTGGTTATGTGAAGAATGCTTTTAAAAGACATTTTGGAACATGAAATGTTCTTAATGGTTGAAAGCTGGGTCATAGGTAGAATGTGGTTGGCTGGCTTCATTACCTGTCTTTGGTCCTTTTAGAAGCTTGCTGCGTAGCAAGTCTCAAGTCCAATGGGGGATTATGGGAAACAGCAGCAGTGGTCTCCATTAAGGGTGTCTGGGAGGATCTAGTGATGGCTTTAGTGCTTGTGTGGTCCTGGAATGGACTGGGAATTGAACTGGAGCTTCACTCTCCTTTTTTCTGCCCTGCTACTATTGCACAGCAGTGCCTGCTCAGATTGTTGGTTCGTCTTGCCTGCCACATGGCCCTAGCAGCATACACAAGATGAGATGTTCTTAAGTTTGATAGACATGGAGAAGGATAGTCTTTTAGGGCAGACTATTAGTGATTGATGACTGGAAATAGTTAGGAACCTAATTCAGTTTTTCCCGTGAAGTATGACAGGTATCTGTTCTCACTTCGGTTTTCTGGACAGTCTTTTTTTGGAGAGCATATTCAGCTTTCTAGTGACATCTTCAAGGTAACCCCAACAGAATTAGTTTTAAGAAGTGGCAGAAGATGTGGTCATCTAGAGACTGAGATTTCAGGAAACAGCTGGCAGTGCATTATTCCCCACAAATTCTACCACCATTTCTCAATTTATTTGTGTTTTCAAAAATGTGCTAGCAAAATGCCAAATTTGATATGGAGTCTACTGATGCTGTTTCGAAGTAAACCCCCCTGAAAAGTGATTTCTTTTCCTTTTCATCAGCTTTTGGAGGGTAGACAACAGCATGGGGACCATGAAACTTACACTGGGGGAAATGAGGATGTCAAAACTTTTCCAGATGGCTTGAAACGAATGCAGGTGTGCCTGGAATCCTGCCACTGCTCCTCATCCTGAAATGGTAGTCAGTAAATGCACTTCTGGTAGACAAGTCCAGTTTTAAATGTGCCAGTGGAATATGCTAGCCAAAGAAAGCCAACTATGAATCTGTTTATTCAGCAAGTAAGTATCCCTGTTTCTGAAGTTTGCATTTTTATTGAGGTTCCTTAGATTCTTAAAGTGGTTCGAGAATGTCATTACAAAAGACAGTGAAAATAAGTAGAAAAGCTTATTTAGATGGCGTGAGTTGTATGTATAAAGGACAAAGGAGGAGAGAAAAGAAAAGATCTGTATTGATGGACTACGGTATGTGTGTGCGTATGTCTGGCAGAGAGAGATAATTAACATGCTTACTATGTGCCAGGCGCTATGCTGTTTTTCATGTATTATTTTGTTTAATTTTGATGTTAATTTTCAAACACATACTATTACTCTCCTTTTACTGGTTTAGAGGGTCACAGTAGCGATTTGACTCTAAGTAAGTAGTAGGAGAACCAGAGTTAGATCTAGTTGTGTGAACTTAGGCAAATCATTTCTCCTTGGGCTTCAGTGTCCTTACCTGTAAAATGAAAGGTTATCTTTGAAGGACTCCTAGCTGTGACATTCTGTGATTCTACGTGCTTGACCTTCTTCTTACTGTCCTCTTGGTTCACAAGGAGATAAAGGCCAGAAGTCAACAATAAGTGACTTTGAAGTAGGGATATTTTAAAATGTAGCTATATTTTATGAGAATAGTTTTAAATGTAGTTTTATATATATGAGCTAGTATAAGAGAGAGCAGGTTGCTCTGGACTACACTTTTGTTTAGGTTTTTTTGATCTTAGTGATGTTTTTCATTAGGTTGCTATGAGTTCTTGACACTTTTAAAACATTTTGTTCTCACCGTTTGCTTTGATTTTAGGAGAGATTGATAATCAGAACACATATAATAATTATTTCTTGAGTAAATTTGGATTCTTTAGTATTTTTATTACCCCAAAGTATAACTGTTATGACGTAGTTCCATTCATTCAACCAGAAATACTTATTGAGCATCTGCTACATGTAAAATATTTTTCTAGGCACTGGCGATATATCAATGAACAAAACAAACACACATTTCTGCCCTTGTGGAGCTCATATTTCGGTGGACTGGGCAGAAAATGAACCAAATATAGTAGTCCAAAGTATAGTGTGTTAAATGATAAATTCTATGTCAGAAAATAAAAGAATTGGGGCTTGGAGTGCTGAGTACAATTGCTCACTATCTCCCTGGGAAAATCAGTACTACTTCTCATCAGAGCTCAGGTAACGGAATTCCTTACTGCACCAATTAAGCACTGACTTTGGAGTCAGATAAACCTGTTACAGTTTACAGTGCTGTTCCCAGCCTTGCAAACTTGGGCAAATTTTACTTCATTGAGCCTTGTATCAGTCAGCGTTGAATCAGAGAGGCAGAGCCATTTTAGGAATGATTTAAAAAAGTACTTATTGTGGTGATTTGACCTTATGTAACTGTGGGAGCTGATTAAACAGTTTTCATCAGGCTCTTGCGTATTAATCTGGTGCTGGCCTGAGGTCAGCAGGACAGATACTCATGAAAGATGACCATGAAATGGAGGAGAGCAAGGTCAAACTAGAACTTAAGAGGAACAGCTGGAACCCACGAGAACAAACTATAATCCACACCAGTCTCTCACCAACTTGAAACCAACTACAAAGATTGGGGGTGTCCTTCAGGAAAACGTGGTAGGCTTCATTACAGATCTAGATCCACACCTGATCCCTGAGTCTGAGAAAATAAAGTAGGAGATCCCATGGAAACTGGAGGAGGTGTGGCCTATGTGTGTTGTCCCCAAATTCAGAGAAGCTGAAGGAGGTTTAGCAGTTGCTGGAGGTTCAGACACTGCCCAACGCCACAGCTGAGAGCCAGGAGAAAAGAGACAACATGCCTAAGCTGCAATAGCACCTGGCACCGTGAACCCACCATTTAGGCACACGAAGATGAAAGCTGCTACTTCACTTCCACCTCTCAAATTTCATACAAAATGTCTACCCTGGCCCATGCTAAATCGGAACTATTTCAAATAAGGAAGAAAATTCTAGAAATGCTAGTTCCAGCTTAGCTAGGTTGATAGAATACAAATCTACCACAAGCTTGTTTCTTTCTCTTGTTTTTGCAGGATAAAAAGAGATATTTATATGTAAATATCTCTTACAAATAAATAAGGCCAATAATCAACAGAAAATATTTCCCAGAAAATAATGTATAAATGGCTACAAAAAAATTGAAAAGAAGCCCAGCATCATTCATCATCAGAGAAATACAAACCCAAACAATGAACTAGTAGTTTTCACCTGTCATCCTGGCAAAGATAA
The DNA here is from genome assembly GCF_021234165.1 of Pteronotus mesoamericanus. Classification (NCBI taxonomy): domain Eukaryota; kingdom Metazoa; phylum Chordata; class Mammalia; order Chiroptera; family Mormoopidae; genus Pteronotus; species Pteronotus mesoamericanus. Next base: position 3,841,777 of record NW_026555150.1, read on the forward strand.
AAAAAAAATTGATGTACAGTGTTATCATTAGGTTGTTGAGAGATAGGCATTAAAATTAATTAGTTAAAATTTTATTTTTTAATTATAGTTTACATTCAACTTGTATTAACTTCAGGTTTACAGCATAGTGGTTAAACAACCATATACTTTACAAAGTGTTCCCCCCCCCCCAATATTTCCAGTATCCACCTGGCACCATACATAGTTACTACAATATTACTGACTACATTTCCTTTACAATACTTTACGTTCCAGTGACTATTTTGTAACTGCTAATTTGTACTTCTTAAATCCTCCACCTTTTTCACCCAGCCTTCCAACTTCCTCCCTCCTGGCAACCATCAATCTATTCTCTGAATCTATGAGCCTGTTTTCTATTTTGTTTGTTTATTTTGTTCTTTAGATTCCACATATAAGTGAAATCATATTGTATTTGTCTTCCTCTGACTTATTTCACTTAGAACAATACCCTCTGGGTCCACCCGTGCTGTTGCAAAGGGTAAGATTTCATTCTTTTTTATGGCCAAGTAATGTTCCATTGTATATATGTACCACCACTTTTTTATCCACTTGTCTGTTGATGAGCACTTCTTTGGCCCCCATAGCTTGGCTATTGTAAATAATGCTGCAATGAACATAGGAGTGCATATTTTCTTTCAAATTAGTGTTTTGGGTTTCTTTGAGTGTATACCCAGAAGTACAATCACTGGGTTATAAGGCAATTCCATTTTTAATTTTTTGAGGAATCTCCACACAGTTTTCTATACTGGCTTCACCAATCTGCATTCCCAATAGTGCATGGGGTTCCCTTTCCTCCATATCCTCACTAACATTTGTTTGGTGCAAGGTGATATCTCATTGTGGTTTTAATTTACATTTCTTTGATGATTAGTGATGCTGAACTTCTTTTCATATGTCTGTTGGCCACCTATCTGTATGTTCTCTTTGGAGAGTGTCTATTCAGGCCCTCTGCCCATTTTTTAAGTGGACTGTTTGTTTTTGGGTGTTGAATTGTGTGAGTTCTTTATAAATTTGGACACTAACCCTTTATCAGATGTATCATTGGTGAATATTGTCTCCCATTCAATGAGTTGTGTTTTCATTTTGTTGATGGCTTCCTATGCTGTGCAAAAACCTTTTAGTTTGATGTAGTCCCATTTGCTTATTTTTTGTTTGTTTCCCTTTTTCCGGGGAGATATGTCAGAAAAATATTGCTAAGAGAAATGTCAGAAATTTTACTGCCTATGTTTTCTCCTGGGAGTTTTATGGTTTCAAGTCTTATATTTGTCTTTAATCCATTTTGAGCTTATTCTTATATGAGGTTTAAGAAGGCAGTCTAGTTCCTTTTTTTTTGCATGTATCTGTCCAATCTTCCCAATATCATTTATTGGATCTTTACCCCATTGTGTGTCCTTGCCTTCTTTGCCATAGATTAATTGACTATACAGGCATGGGTTTCTTTCTGAGCTCTCTATTCCATTCTGTTGGCCTATATATCTGTTTCTATGCAAGTACCATGCTGTTTTTTTGTTTGTTTGTTATTTGCCTTTGCCAAAATAAGATATTTTGAAAGTCATTTGAAAGACACTAAAATTCCACCAATATAGATTCCAAATTCATATTCTGTCCAACCCTTACCAGTGGCCTCTGTCATGCCAAAATTTGCTTTCTTTGTGATTTCTACTTTTAGCTTCCTGGAGAATAGATCTTTTCTCATAAGCTATCTTCAGTTTTCTTTTCTTTTTTCCCTTTTTCTTTTTCTTTTTTTCTGTAGAGTAGAGCTTTATTTCCAGGAGATGGTAAGTTTGTTGGAGATAGGTTTTTTTTTAAAAAAAATCACGGTAGACCTAATATGTTCAACAAAGTGAGAGGGTCAGCCAGAGGTAAAGTGAAAAGTTCTCTAGTATTTGCTGATCATCTTGCTGCCCCCAGACATCCATGAATGTAACATCCAGGAATATGATCCTACACGAAGTTGCTCTGTCTTTGCATCATAAATACTAATCATTGGTCCTCCTGTTAAAGCTTGTGTAGCACAAAACTCATCCTCTTGTCTGTGATCTTGGCAGGAGCCTCCATAAATCCCTGCAGTTTTATTTAAAAAAATTTTTTTTAGTATTATTGTGAATTTATTAATATAAACATATTTGGTGCATTTCAAGAATAGGATATACATTTTTTTTTTAAGGATCTGGTATAAGATGGGTCTTTCAATGCAGGGAAGCTGATTAGATTAGGCAAGTTTTTCCTAAGGATTGGTGGATGCAGCAAGGGGAGAGTTTCACTTGAGCCTTGAAGAGTATAGTCATGTGATAACATAGAAGTGTGATTTATGGTTTTGACCAGGAACTGTCACCCTGATGAGAGATAGTTGGGTAGTTGGTCTATTGCTCCAGCAGATTTGTGGATATTGTACCAACCTTGCATACTAGGAATAAATCCCACTTGATCATGGTATATGATATTTTTAATGTGTTGCTGGATTTAGTTTGCTAATATTTTTCATTTTAGCATCTATGTTCATCAAGAATATTGGCCAAACATTTTCTTTCTTTGCAGTGTTTTCATCTGGTTTTAGAATTAGGTTAATGCTGGCCTCATAAAATGAGCTTGGTGCCCTGGCTGGTGTGGCTCAGTGGATTGAGTGCTGGCCTGTGAACCAAAGGGTCACCAGTTCAATTCCCAGTCAGGGCACATGCCTGGGTTACTGGCAAGGTTCCCAGTAGGGGGTGCATGAGAGTTAGCCACACATTGACATTTCTGTCCCTCTCTCCCTCCCTTCCCCTCTGTCTAAAAATTAATAAATAAATTCTTTTAAAAAATGAGCTTGGGGATTTTCCCTTGTCTTGAATTTTTTGGAATACTTTGAGAAGAATAGGTGTTAGTTCTTTGACTGTTTGTTAAAATTCACCTGTGAAGCCATCTGGTCTAATACTTTTATTTGTTGGGAGGTTGTTTTTTTTTCCCCCCTACAAAATGCTTTCTTGTTTCCATTTGGTCCAGTGCATGGGAGAGGACTCTACATGGTTAAAATGATGCCCAGGGTTTTTAGGGAGAGGCTCAGGCAAAAGCCAGATATTAGGGGAAAGCAGAGGGACCCCTCAAAGGCCTCTGGGCTCCAAAGTCTCCTAATCATGTCCTAGTCATGCTTGAGAACAAGTCTTTGAAAGAGATACTTGCCCATCCCAGCCTGGGGGCTGGCCAGTCTGCAGAGGTTAGTCAGGTGGTTGCCCATCTTCTTGATGAGTTTTACCTCCTCATCCAGGAAGTGGTTCTGCAGGAAGTCACAGAGATGAGGGTCTGTGAGGGCAGAACTCAGGTCATGCAGGCCCAAAAGGGCTTGGTTCAGGTCCTTCTCCAAGGCCAAGGCGGCTTCCATGGCATCCTGAGTTTTACCCCACTCATCTTGGGAGGGCTTCAGCATGTCTTGGAAGAGAACATGGCCACTGCGTTGGTTTTGCCTCTTTAAGAGCTGCTCAGTGCCCTTGCGTTTCTTCTCAGCCGACTCTCAGAAGAAGTGTCCCACGCCCTGCAGAGCCACAATGTCACAGTTGAAATAGAAGCCTAGAGAAAGGTAGGTATAGGAGGCCCGCAGATGCAGGTTGGCCAGGCGGTTGACAGCAGCCTCCACCTTGGTGGAATAATTCTGACAAATCTGGGAACTCATGGTTGCTCGGCAAGTTGGTTGGTCTCAGAGGCTGAGGATGGCTGAGGTGGTTCCAAAGGTGATGACTGGAAACGAGGTTGGAGGGTGGTTGGAGCCTGGAAGAAAGGGCATTCCTAGGTCTGTTCCATCTAAACCGTGTTGAAGCAAGAGACAGATCCCAAGGACCCCTGAGGGCACTGTGTTGGAAGTTTTTTGATTACTGCTTTGCTTTTGTTGGCTATAATTAGTCTGTTCAGGTTTTCTCTTTCTTTTTGATTCAGTTTTGATAGATTGTATGTTTATAGGAATTCATCTATTTCCCATATTGTCCAACTTGTTGGCATATTATTGTTTGTAAAACCCTTTTTCTTAATGAAGATAATAGTACCTAACTCATAGGATTGTTGTAAAGAATAAATGAAGTAAAATCCATGTAAAAGTATCTAGCACATAGTGGGTAATCAATAAATTTTTTCTTCCTTTCTTCTATCCTTTGGCCAAGGAACAGCAAAATTATAGGTTCAGGGCCTGTAGAGAAGGTATTATTATTATTATTATTATTATTATTATTATTAGTTTTGGGGGGATGTACTGTGGGAGCTGTGAGGAGGCTACCACCTACAGGCCCTTCCATAGGTCAAGAGCTTGCTAGGGTAAAGGGTCTGGGCTGGGAGGATGGGGCCAGCGGGTCCCCTACTTGGAGGCCATGTGGTCAGGCACTCAATGATAGGAAAGTGGCTCCTACTCCAGAGCCATACCACTCAGTCTCTTCCAGAGTCTTCCACCCTAGCTCCCCCAGGAAGAGTGTGCTGCAGCTTCAGGTTGGGTACAACCAGTCGTCCCCTCTGCAGGAGCAAGCTCAGCAGGGCAGAGCCTCTGGGGTTAGGGAGACAGACTAAATGAGTCTCCCCTTGGAGATAGTGCTGGCTGAGCCCACAGCAGAGGGCCAAGCACTTTGTCCTAGTCCCAGACAATAGCCTCTGGGGAGACACACTCAGATTGTCCCAACTCCAAGTAGCATTCCCTTCCCACTGTGGAACTGAGCTCAGCAGGGTGTGTGTGTGGGGGGGGGGGTACCAGGACTTGGGAGGGTAGATCCAAACAGTCTCCTGTTGGGGTGGTGGGGGTGGGCACATCTTCCCCTTTTTGGGCAAGAGCCTCTGAAGGAAGGGTGGATGTGCTCTGAAGGTTGTGGCTCTGAGCAGCTCTTTGACCCAACTGGGTCAGCAGAGTGGGGTCCCTGGCTGCCAGAAAGGCAGGCCAAATGAGTCTCCTGTTCAGGGAATAGTGTGGATTGAACTTCCAGGGGAAATAGGAGTCCCCCCACCATTCACATATAACCCAGCACCCACACATTTGCTTCCTGGACAAAAGCCTACCAGGGAGACCAGAGATGTGCTCTGAAAGTCCCAGTTTCTGTACATCACTCTGATCTTCCTGCAGGACTGAACTCAGCAGGGCAGGGACACAGATAGTGGAAGGGTAGGCCAAGTGATTCAACAGGTTGGGGGCGGGGGGTGCCTGCTGTGTGCTTGAGGAGGGGAAGAATGGTTCCCTTACCAAAGCTGTACAGTTCAATCACCGTCTCAGCCTGTGCCAAGACCTCTAGAAAAAGAGCATCCCAAAAGTCCCTGTTGCATGTAGCCAGCAGGCACCTCTGCAGGACCCAAGCACGGCAGAGTGGTGGTATTGCCAGTGTTTGGAGGACTGGGCAGGGTACTCCTCAGTCTGGTGCTGTTACAATTGGAATGCTTGACCCTGGAAAAGTGGTGTCTGGGTCTCTAGCAGACTCCCTTCTCTCCCAGGCTGACTGGATCCCCACTGATTTTCACAACCACATGCTATGGAGTCTCCTCTTCCAATCTCTGTTGCTCTGGGTTGGGGATTCCTGCATGGGGTTGACGCCTCACGCTCCTTGGGGGAGGGAGTGGTGCAGCTGAGATATCCCTCTGGCTATTCAGCCACTGCATGTGGGTGCAGGGGCCAGCCCTTTCTGCATCTCCACCCTTCTTACCAGTCTCTATGTGGCTTCTTCTGTAAATCCTTGGTTATAATATTTCAGTTCAGCTAGTCTTCAGTAGGTTCTTCAGTTTGATTGCTCTGCAATTTAGCTGTAAATCCAGTTTGGCGCCGGGAGCAGGTGAGTGTAGCTTCCACCTACTCTGTAACCATCTTGAAAATCAAAATTTAATTTATTAAGTCACAGAGTCAAAGAACGTCTCAGCTGGTAAAAAACTGGGAGGTCAACTAATCCAGCACCTAATTTTGGGTAAAATCAGGCTCAGAGAGGGGCAGTTAATTTGCTAAAGTCACAGCTTGTTTGACCCAAAAGCCTTTTTCATAAGATGGTTTTTAGAACCCTGCAGAACTAGTTAAATATATTATAAGCATATTGTTGAAGGCTTATCCATTTTATTATTCAGTGTCCTCTATATGACATCCCCACGTGAGAAATTTTAGAACTAAGTGCCAGGAAAAATTTGTTTATCCTGAGGAGCTGGTATGCTTTTATTCCTCATGGACAATACAAATCTGGCTGCCAGGATGTTCAGAGCCAAATTTTCAGCTCCAACTTTATTAACCATGTAGGACTTTATGGCTTGAATATCTATGTCCTAGTTCCCTCTGGCTTTGCTTGTTTTTTTTTTTTCTCTTGGTCTAGATTTTTAGTTAATATCATTTTTATATGTAATGAGTTGATTGTATTATTGTAAGTTGCCTCAAATCCTTTGTGGCATAAGGAAGGATATAGACATATAAATAGAAAAATCCTATAATATTTGACCTCTGTGGTACAGTAGAAAAGCATTGGGTTTGAAATAGCTTCTAGTCCAAGCTTTGTCATTTATCTTTTAATCCTCACTCGAGGACATTTTTTTCATTGCTTTTTAGAGAGCGAGGAAGGGAGAGAGAGAAACATCAGTGTGAGAGAGAGCTATTGATTGGTTGCCTCTGTACATGCCCCAACTGAGGATTGAACCCGTAACCTTTTGGTTTATAGGATGATGCTCCAGGGCCAAACTTTTCCATTTTAACAGACTTCTTAGAACTTCAGTTGCCTTTGATCAGCTTGGATATTGTAATCTCCAGCATGATTCAGAAGATAGCCTTTATTAAAAAGCAGAGGTATCTAAAACCTATGTAATGATTGTCCCTGACTTATAAAAGGTATTTTGAGAAACTGACTCTAAGAGATTCAGGGTGATTTGAAAGAAACGTTTTACTCAATTCTGTATAGGAAACAAGGATTAGAGTAAGTTTTTTAAAAAAGATTTTTTATTTTATTTATTTTTAGAGAGGGGGAAGGGAGGGAGAAAGAGAGGGAGAGAAACATCGATGTGCGAGAGAAATGTGGATCAGTTGCCTCTCAGATGCCCCCCAACAGGGGACCAGGCCTGAAACCCAGGCAGGTGACCTGACTGTGAAACGAACTGGTGACCTTTCAGTTTTCAGGACAATGTCCAACCCACTGAGCCAGCCCAGTCAGTGTGGATTAGAGTAAGTTTTAAGATTACTGAGAGAAAGAGTAAAATTTTACTGAAAGTCAAATTTACTGACTTATTTGCTTTGATTTATATTTTTTAAAATTTTAAGATTATCATGCAGTAAAATTTACTTTTTGAGAACTGCACAGTTCTATGAATTTAACCATCTCCCCAGAAAACTCCCTTATGCTATCCTTTTATGGTCATGCTCTCCTCCCAGCCATATGCCTTGATTTTGTTTTAAAATGTCCTCCCCTATATTTTAAGAGAATAGATTTAAAAGATTGATTTGATTGAACCATTCACTTTAGAGTTCCTACCACATACTCACCACTGTGGTCGGTTCTGTAGGCTGTATGAGGAGTATTGCATGTAGATGAGGGCTTTAAAGATGCTACAGTATGGTTGGCAAGATCAGCCTAATATGTTGGAAGCGATTAGACGACCATATAAGACACTGCAAACAAGTGCTAAACTGGCACAGATGAGAGGATGGGAAAGCATCTGTTTAGGCTAGACTATAGGCTTCTACAACTGAGTGACACATGACTTGTGTGTGTCTATATCTTTCTGTGTGAGGACAGATTAGAAATGTAAAGAGTTAAGTTTCACCTCTGAAAGTGATGTATTAGTTTAAACAGATGAAAGGAATCACATGCGTGTGAGAATATTTATAAAAGTTTTCAGGATCTACAATCAAGGAAGTCTACCTTAGTACAAAAAATTATTATTTTACTTTTATAAGACATGGAGAGACATATGACTGCCAAATGGTTTTGCTCTGTGTCCAGCGAAATTGAACAAACCTGACATCCAGATATCTGTTGCAGAAGTCTGACCAGAATTTTCCGTTATGAATACAGTGATGTAAATTCTGAACATATGGCTCCCATCAGTGATCTACGAGGAGGTGATGGAATGTAGGTTGGGGAAGAGAAGAGGAAGGCCAAGTCTCTGAAGTGAGGAACAGCTGGACACCATATGTGTGTGTTTAGACTTGGAGCCAGCTTTATGTCGAGGGAGTAGGCAACCACCCAAACCTTGTGATTTGTAGGGTGTGGGGAAAGGATGTTCCTTTGCCACATTCTTCCCCCACAGGCAGGCCCTAAGGCCTGAACTTTCCATTAGAGAAAGAAACAAGATATTGTGAGTTCTAGAGCCCCTCTTAAAAATAGAATGAGCTGGGAGGGGAGGGAGCTGGAGTTATCAGAGATTTGCTGTGGGGCAGTTTATCTAATTAGCATAGCAAAACTGGGGGGAAGGTGTGACCCATGGGATAGGGTAGATCTGTGTGTGTTTATGTATGTGTGTGCATGTGTGTATTTGTGTACATGTATGTGTGTATGGGTATCTGTGCGCATGTGTGTGCATTCTGGTAGTCAGTGTGTTTGAAAAAAGCTGGCCCCATACAGGTTAGAATGGTAGAATTTAGTGCACATGTACATATCTCAGCTCATTGGCTGTGTTTGGTGTCTGCAATTGTTAACTCTCCAAGGTGTCAAACATATCTAGCATCAGTAGGTATACAGGTTAACCACAGAGATTTACTAAGAATTGGTCAGGAAGATGGCCCTGTGAGGCATCATTGACCTGAACATCTCAAAGAGCTTTCTTAAACACCCTGCGGCCAGCCCCCACAAGAAGTGAGAGCAAAGAGCAAAGTGTGAAGCCCATGATGTGAGTAGAGAGAGTAGCTGCTACAAAAATTATTACTCCTCTAGAAATAATTTAGATATTTAGGTCAGAAGCAGGATGGTCTGGTGTGTGTGCTGAGTGCCAGAAAGCCTGCCCTTCTCAAGCATATGAAGTAAGATGGAAAGCCAAGCTTTCTGATTATGTCTCCCTACCTTGCACCCTAGGTGTGGTCCTGCCTCTGATCCTGATAACTGACCTTACTACCCAAGACAAAATTGCCTCTAGGGTCCTCTTTCCAAGCTTTTAAAAAAATCAACCAGTCCAACCTCACTAAGCTGGGAAAACACATAAAGCTCCATTTTCTTGTATGCTAAGAAGCTATGAAGATGGGCAGGATGTCATTAAATGTTGAACTCGACTATTTGAAATGTGTAAGCAAAATCAGTCCAGAAGCTTCAAACCCTCAGAATATAGAAAGAGCATCGCACCTACAAAGAAGGAGCTTTAAGGAACTTAAAATCCAGGGCCAAACCTAATGCCACATTCACTGACACCTCTTTGACATAAAATATTTAATTTATCATCTCACAATCCCATCTCGCTTTGGTAATTCTACAGCGGAACCATTTGTATTCAGAAAGAAATGTACTTTTCAGATTGGTTCGGGGTAAAGAAAATCAACAAAACCCCATGTGGGTGTGGCGTTGGCTTTTCTGAGATCAGTGTTGGATGGAAAATTCAGATTACTTCTCAGCTTGAGTCATCTGAAATAATTGGATTTGTTCATTTGCAGGTGGAAAATGTAATGCGCCCATTAATTTCTTCAGATGATGACATTTAAAGGCGAAAAGTGATAATGGTGCGGGGAGGCTGTACCTGGGGATCTTTATGGTACTGGGCAGAGAGCTACCGCTGCAGTAGTGTGAATTGGCTTTGTCAAAGGCAGAAACCAGGGTTCCGGTGTGGTTTCCCTGTAGACAGCTAATGGAAATTTCCCATTACAGCTTGTGGATATTTGATGTATTATAGATTCATTAATAGAATTCTTGGGGCCTGAGACCTGACTTCTGTCAGACGAATGGATGTTTGTAACTTTGAGTGGTACCTGGGGATGGGGACACCACCAACTTTCTCAGTGGCCTCTTCCATTTCCACGGAAGTCAAGAAAGTATTTCCAACCACGTCTTTTGTACTTGAATTTTGCCTATTTCTCTTTGGTCAATGTTTCATTTACATGGACAATAACTTCTCAGCATTGTCCTCATCAAATCCCTTCACAGACTATTGGACCATAGTCCTCAAGTCTTCTCCAGACTCACTAGCTTTCTGTAGTGACAGCATCGGCTTTTCTTAATTTACTCCAGAAGAAATGAATCGTTAGGCTCCTTGCTTTTGTAACAATAACTATAATAATAAAAGTTAATAATCATCATTTTAAAAAACCCTAAGATTTCTTAAGTGCTTACTAATTGCCAGGCAGTGTGCTATTTTACATGTATTATTTCATTTTACCCTCCCAATAATCCAACAGTGGTAGAAATTATTTTGCCATTTTAAAGATTAATAAACTGAAACTGAGAGGTGATTTGCTCAGGTTCACACTGTTAGTTTCACCCATATCTTTATATGATGCTCTGTAGCTTCTCTAATTATTAAGACTACTCTGGTTGTGTGTTTCTTTTTTCAAATATATATTTGTGTGTACATGCATATCTACACTTATATGTATCAGTGTGTATATATATAAATGTCTGTATTGTGTATATGTATATAGATGACTGAGGGTAAATTTGCTAAATGTGTGCTATGCCACATTGTGCGTTGCTGAGGCATTAACACGTTTTAAAGGAAAGAGTAGCTGACCTTCATCTGTACTGAAATTATTCCCTTAGGAGTATCCCATTTCTCGTTTCCATTAATAAGCTGCCTTGAAGAACAAATTAGTTCTATGAAGGATGCTACATTAAGTTTCAAAGTGCTAAAGCCAAAGGAATTTTAATATTTTCACCTTTATTCTATCCACATGTGTCATAGTTGATAAAATTTTACAGTAGTTCCTACTCTGTGCATTTCCTGCCAGTCCCAGGGGCTGTCTGTCAGGTGGTAACTAAGAGGAACCTGAGCATATCCCCAGTGAATGGCCCGTAGGCCATTTTACAGCTTTTTACGGTCTGGCAGGAGGAGTAAGCGTAAGCCTACATTGTAGGTGAAAACATACCGCGCTGCATGTGGAATTTGTGCTCTAAGTACATTTCCAGAGTTGTTTTTGGTCCTTGGAGGACTGAGGAATGCAGACGGCAGAGTGCACACTTTCAGGGGATTTACTAATCTTGCCTGAGAAGTCAGGGAATCAGGGTAAGTTAGGGCATTTGGTTTGGAATTTGAAGGCAAGAACCCAAGGAGCAGAGGACTTCTGAAGTGGAATTCATTTGTTTTGTATTGGAATTGAGCTACTGGCCCCAGATTGGCACTGCCTTGTGCCACATTAGTTAGGCTGGGGGCAGAAGGAAGAGCAGCAACTCTTGGATCCTAAGCATGGTGTTGCCACTTTGCAAGTGTGCAACCTTGGGCAAGTTAAGCCTTCCCTCTGGACCTCAATTTCCTCGCTGATAAAGCGGGGATGAGACTATATATACCTCATAGGCTTGTTGTGCTAGTTAGAGAGGGTAATAAACGGGAGCCTGCTTAAGTCTATAGAGAGCATTAGAAATGTTAGTAATTATTAATAAATATAGTTTAGATGTGTTGAATTCTATATGAAATTTCTTTGTTTATTAGCTTTTATTCCTCAGAAATGTCTACTACTTTCCCAAGTATGTCTCACGAAATGAAACTGAAGGTATTGTTTTAGCACCTGATCGTATTAATTTTAGCCACTGATCCTATTTTGCCTTAACTCTTCCTTCAGCGCACTTCTGAGCAGACTTAGGATAGCTTTGCCCTGGTTGAGGACACTATGTGAGCTTCTCCACTCTCTTAATTAAATGCTCTCCCTACCACACGCCTGTTCATTTGGCTTCCAAGTTCATGCTTGCACTTAATCAGTAACCTAGGTCAAAGTGGTAGGGAATGAACCCCCAGAGCATGTGCAAGATGATTTATTCTGGCATTGGGAAAACATTAAAATTTATATTCCCTTTTTTATCAAAAAAATAAAGAAATTAAGCCTTACCAACATGAAATCTTCAGATTAATGCTGGCCACTCACTTGGATCCCTGGGTTCAGTGTGTCATGTATGGCATTGACGCCCTGAAGGCAGAATGGGTGTTTCACAACTCAGCGTGGTTCTCAGCAGTGGCCTCACTTGTTTTTGCTTTCAGTATATTGCAATGTTCTTGCGGCACCTGTGCGGGGAGAAGGTTATGGCTTATGTAAGCTTAAATAATAGAATCTTTTGAATAATTTGTAAGGAGAATGGCCATGGAAAATCTTTTGTACCACCCAGAGGGTTCACTGGTTCTCTTGAGGAAAAGATTTTAAAAGTTGTTGAACTTAGAGATAATTAAGACTCTTTTCTGTTAAACAAAGGCGGGTATTCCAAATTTGCTGACTTTCACTTGCTAAGTAGTTAACAATAATAGTATGATGCCCAGAAAATATTACTAAAAAAAGACTGAATGGATTCTTCCAAGGTGAATTTTAGTGAGTGAAAGTAGCAGCTTAAAAAATGTATTTTACACACAGATACTGGAAAATGTTTCTGTCTTTTATGTGGTTTCGTTGCTTTGTCACCTAAGAAAAACCTCTGGTATCTATATTTTTTTAATTGGAAAAAAGATTTCTAACCTTTTAAAAACTTTTCCAAATAAAAAATTCTAGTAAAATTTGAACCTGTTTGTTCAAAATATTAAGATACCATGTGTGCTGATTAGTTTGTAGGCATAACAGAATATCAGGAAAGACAGAAATTTACTAGACAAATTACAACAAAACCTTTGAATAATTGGAGTATGAAATTTTGAAAATGAATCACAATGATATATTAAGTACAATGATATACTTTTGTTTGGATCTATGTATCTTTGTGACCTCTATCTTTCCACCAAGGTATCTATTAAAACTTAAAGTTAGAACCAGTCCTTCAAATGGATGTATCATAAGATTTAAAAAATTAAGGAACCATGTTAAGTCATACTGCTCTCATTTTAATAAATTATGCTGAATAATACTTTTTAGTGAGAACAAAATTATTTTGTACCATTCATAAAAAATAGTCTTATTTCAAATACTGTTGATTTTATCTCTTCTCATCCTTTTAAAATTCTTATTTTTTGTGTTTTTCATAATGTATACAATATATTAGTATAGTTGTAGTACATGTATACAAATTTATATTTACTTTTACTTGGAACATGTGCTTTTAAAAGTTCATTGCATTAAAATTTTGGAGGCTACTGAACTTAACTGCTTACTTGTTCCAGACCCTTGATGGTGAACATAACCTTGAATTGTCTGCCCCAAGCTCTTAAAAAGAGCCTGGCTGAGAGAACTGATATTTAGATATGGGACATGCCCCCACCCCAGTTCTATGGGTGTTATGTGTTCTAACCCCAGCTCAAGGTAGAAGGGCTACATATCTAGGAGGTCTAAAGATGTGTCAAGGTGAACGAGTAGAGCTGGAAAGCTGCTAGTGAAGGCGTGCAGATTAATAACCAGAGAGGGAGGCACGAAATACAGTATGGAGGGATTAATATTTTGTGCACTCTCCATCTCCATCTTGACCCTCCTTTAGCTCTCAGAAAAATCACCTTAAGGTAGTATTCTACAGCACATTTCATTCTCCTTATGAACCTGCCTCCAGTCACACAAAGCATGCAAGACCACAAAGAGGAATGAGCAGTGCTGAGCCAATTATCCGGTATTGTTCCTTAATTGTTTTATGCATGTAAGCCCTAGATAATGGGGTAGTAGTTAAAAGCAAGAACATCAGATAGACCTTAATCTGAATCCTGGTTCTAATGGTTGCTTCCTGACTCTGTGACCTAGGGCAAGTAATTTAACTTTTTTATTTTTTGGTTAATTTAATTTTTGAAAATTTTAATTTCTTCATCCACAAAATGAAGATACTAATAGCTACTTCTCAGGGTGGTGGCGAAGATTAAAGTCACGTAAACTCATGGAAAGCATTTAGCAAGGAAGCTGGCACATAGCTGGTCATTCAACAACAATAGCATTATCCACTAGATTGTTACCTTCTGATGGTTGGGACCATACTAAGAGGCTCTATGTTTGTTTTTTATACCCACAGTGCCTAACACAGAGATAAGCATACACTAGGTACTCAGTACTTGTTGAACTGAATAGAATTAGTGGGAAAGACGTATCAGACAAAGTTGACATAGGAACCTAGTACAACCTGAGATTAGAGACTTTCAACCACTTTATTTCTCTCTCCCTGCTAAAATAACTTATTTTGGCAAGGCATTCTGAATTTTTTCTTACCTCAAATCTGTTGCAGCAATTCTTTTTGTATATTTATATGTGTCATACTTTTAGGAGATAAATAAAAATGTTTCCTTTTCTATCAGTGGTTGTCACTTTTCTCGTTATCAGTGAAGTTTGACTCTGTCCTCTCCTTCAACCCTACTGGGACAGTGCTAGCAATATAATTATGCTTCTTTCTGCATAAACACTATTCAGAAATGACTTCTCCCTGTCTGCCATCAAAGCCCAAACTCCTGAAGCTGGCACTGAAGGCCTGGCATTTAACTTGACCTCATCTGACTTACCCAAATCTGTTTCCAGCCATGCCTCCTGCTCCAGCCAGATGGAGCTTACCATTGGGCCTAAGCATTATGCACAGCTCAAACTCTTAGCTTTTCCTTTTGTTAGGTTAGGATCCCCAAATGTGAGCATTTTCCCAGCTAGTAAATGCCCCACTGAGTTCTTCTACGATGCTCACTAGCTGTATTGTTCATTTGGGGTTCTTAGCTAAATGTCGTATGTGTGTATTTGTCTTCCAAAAATGAGATCTGACTCACCTGAAGGCAGAGAAGTTTACCCCTCTTAGTGTCACGTATTCTACAGAGAACATAGTAAGTGATTAATTAAGATGAAAGAACCACAAAAAAAAGGTAGAAGAACCATGAAAATGCATTGTAGACCTAAATATAAGGGATTATCAAAATTCATTCATTCATATAATAATAATTTACTGAATACCTGCTGTGCTAGATAAGTAGGATGGATCTAAGGAATGTGCATTTTTTTAGGGACTCAAAAATTCCTGGGGAGGGGAGTTTTGTAAAAGACTAGATTTTCTGCAAGGCTAGATTTTGTGGGATGAATGCTCAGATTTGGTCGTTAAAGTGTTGTGTGGCCTCATAGACCAGTGAAATCAGAGATATTTAGGTTATAAGTGTTCTTACCAAATTGAAGAATGAATGCACCCGTCAGCAGGGATTTATTAATATCTGTGTTGCTTGCTATTACACCTTAGTGCTTAGAACACAGAGTCTGGCATATAGAAGGCTTTAATGAACACTGTTGAATGAATAAAGGTGAGGCTTCTGAGAAATTGAGTTTACTTTGGGTATGATGCTAAAGGTTCCTGGATCACAAGCCTGAAGGTGAGACAATGGTAAATTCACAGGGTTGCTGTTGCCTCAGAAGAGTTTTTGGAAAACATCCAGCCCAGGCTCCAGAAAAGCCCCCCATCTGTCTTTTTCTATTTGAAACTTCCTTAAAAGCACTTTCTGGCAGTACTAATACCTTTTCCTCTCATCTGAAAGCTAAAGTAACTTCACGTTTTCCACACATAGTTAAAACACTGAATCTTAGTTTATCTTCTTTTCTATATCTGGCCTACATTCACTGTGTTACATTTTGTAAATATCACCCTGTAAGAACCTACATTAGTCAGTCTGTATCTCTTACTTGTGGTATTTGACACTCAAGTTTTCAGTTGGGCGCCTTCTTCACTTTTAGTATCTCTCTAGTAACCACACCAAACTCTGAGAAAACAGTCAATCATTCTGTCACCCCAGAAAGCAGGTAATTTGGGAGACATTTTAAAATAAAGATAAAAACTTTAAGCCCGACATGGGCTTGAGCAACTTGAGGACTAATAGCTATTGCTGTTTTTGCTACCCAGTCTAGGGAAGGAATGTTCCCAAAATGACTTGAGGATCATTTTCATTCCACTCTTCACAGCCAAATCATCTGGTTTGTGTGCTGAGTCAAAAAAAAAAAAAAAGTTAAAAAAAAAACCCCCACCGCTTTATATTTTTCCCCAGGAACAAGTCAGGGAGAGGGTATCTGAAGGATCACAGTAGGTTTTAGGTGAGAACTTCTAGAACATCCTTGAAAATAAGGGCAATATGTGATTTAAACAAACAAACAAACAAAACACTATTCTCCAGCCATTACCTCTGTGTTTTCTCTCTTGTATTAAATGGCAATGGAGGTCAAATGCCATTTGCCTCTCTGTTCCTTCACAACGTAATTTTGGTACTATTTGCTCCACTTCAGGCTTTTAAGTTGCTGTTATTCTGAGGAAAGAATGTGAAAGCAAGCGTGGGGCAAGGATTACAGGATGCATTTACTAGGCTATCTTGGCATCGGTCCTGTAACTAACCCTAGGAACAAGCACTGTGGCCTGCATTCTGCCTGGGTTGCTCTTCCCTTCTCTCTTGCCAGGTTGAACTCCTCGTTCTTTATTCCTCAGCTTATATATTACTTCTTCCAAGAGGCCTACACTGACCATCCCACCTAATGCAGCAAGCATCCCCCCAGCCTAGTCACTCTCTGTATCATATTCCTCTAATTTCTTTCATAGCAATTTACCACTGTCTGAAATAACCTAATATATTTACTTGTTTATTTCCACCCCCTCTTTCCTTCCCACTAGAATAGAACCCATATGCAGGCAGGGACCATGTCAGTCTTGTTCAGCTATGTATATATACAATACTTTGCCTGGTGCATTCTGGGTGATCAGGAGCTATTTGTTCAATGAATAAATGAGGAAGACAGAGGGCAATAAGGGTAATGCAAGACTGCCATAATGTTCTTTCTTCCTGGAATGTACAGCCACACAACAGAGATTCGCCAAGATTTGTCAAGCTCACTGACCTCTACCCACATCTGCTGATTCATGTGGGTACAAATAATATAATCAAAATAGACTGAATTGGCCCTTTAGTGATTCTAAAGTTGGATGTGAAACTTCAAGGGCTTTGAGAATACAGGTTGCATTTTTATTTCTTTCACAGGGTGAAAGGGATGGCTTTGGCAGAGAATGGAAGACACAGGAAATTAACAGTTGACTATATTCATAATGTTGAAAAGGATCTAATTTTCTGGACTATGCCTCATGGTAGTAGAACAATGGGTTGTTAGTTAAGGATAAAATTTATCTTGTGAAGACAGACAAAAAATATGTTTGTTAGGAGACTCATGATCCTCATCAGGAGTGGAGGGTTGCCAGATTGAACAAAAACAGACAAAAACCCAAGATGCCTAGCTAAATTTGAATTTTGAACTTCAGATAAACAATGAATAATTTCTTAATAGAAATATGTCCCAGGCAATATTTGTTGTCTACATTTTATCTGGCAACCCTACAAGAGTGTTTTCATCCAGTTCTCATTACTCTGTATTACGCACAAGGATATTATAAGAACTTTATCAGATGACTTGTTGACTTCTAGAGGTAATGTGCCTGTGGCAACATTTCCCAAACCATGTTTCATGAAATCATAGGGTCCCACAAGAAGTTAGTATACCTTGGCAAATGGTCAAATAGTGTTTGAAGAATAAATTAAACCCTTTCTTGGAAAATCACAGTGGGTATTAGGATATTAAAGAAGCGGAGAAGTCCTACAGGAAAGACATGCACATGCTTATCATCCCCCACATTTGCTTCCATTTTGAAGCTTCACAGTCTCCAGTTGAATTATCTCTCTTTGGGACTCCCATCCTCACCTCAGATGACCAGCCTGGCTGAATGTTTTGGCTCTATCATTGAACTGAGTTCTGTATTGGCTGGCTCTCACCTTTCTCTCTGGGGGCAAAGAATGCAGAAAGCTGAGATTTGGGCCCCAAGGAAAAGTTGCATAGTCTTGCTGAGGGCCTCACTGCTATCTTCAGCTGTATGGGCAAGCCAGAGCTGTTCAGGAGCTTTCTGAGGGTTTTTATTTTATTTTATTTTTTACTCCTCACCGGAGGATATGTTTATCGATGAAGGGGAAAGAGAGAGAGAGAGGAGAGAGAAACATTAATGTGAGAGACAACCATCAATCAGTTGCCTCCCCTATGTGCCTCAACTGGGGACTGAACCCCCAACCTACATATGTGCCTTGACTGGGAATCAGACCCACAACTTTCTGGTTTATGGGATGATGCTCCAATTAACTGAGCCACCCAGCTAGGGCTCATTCATTGTTTTAGATATATTTTGTTGTCATGGTTTTAAAAGCAGAATATAACAATCTGGTTGAATGGAAATCAGACAACTATGGAATTAAAGAAACAATACCCATCCAGACTGATAGGAGGGGCAGAGACATGGAACAGGCTGGTCCCACATCCATGTGTGGTGCATAAAAATTTGGGAGGGATATCTCAGGAGCAAGGAGTCCGAGCCCCACACCAGGCCCCCCGGCCCAGGGTTCTAATGCTGGGAAGATAAGTCCCCATAACTTCCGCCTGCAAAAACCACTGGGGACTGAGTCAGTGGAGAAACTTCTGGAGTCCCAGGCAGTTCTCCTTAAAGAATCCACACACAGACTTACTCAGACTTACTCCTTCTGAGCTCCAGCACCAAGGTAGCAGCTTGAAAGGCACCAGTGGCATAAAGGGAGGAATTGAAGTGTCTGACATCAAGGCAAGAGCTGGGGGACAGCTTCTCCCAGACAGAAAAGCAGGCAGAAGCCATTGTCTCTTTCTTGAACCCTCCGGCGCACAGAACCACAGAGCTGGCAGGCGGGTGCCAAATCTGAGACTCCATCAACCTGGCTAACAATGTTTGCCCCACCTGGAGATCCCCTGAGACTGTCCCACCCAACTTATGGGCCTACCCAAGCTGTTAACAGAGACTTTTCCATATGAATGGCAGGTCTTGGCTCATGCTTCACAACTTCCTAAATCCTCTCAAACAAGCAACAGCCATCCTCAGTGAACTTCCAGCCCCTGCACCTTTTGATAAGTGGTCCCAGTCATGACACTAGTAGCAGCCAGTCTAGATTCACAACTTGGCTTCGTCTGGGAATCTCTGAGCCCAGCACAAGTAGAAGCCATCTCAGATTGCTTTATAGCTCAGGCAGTATGACCCCAGGTAAAACACGAGGTGGGGGCTAACCTTGACCTGCACCACCTGGGAAACCCCAGAGCCTGTGCACCCAGTGGACAGCTACAGACCATGGCTTAGCACCACCATCTGCCCCTGCACAGCTGATCCTCCATGAAGGGTGGAGGTTGGTGGTCAGTCCTTGCAGCTGACTGGCCTGGGTAAATCCCTTTCATTGACCTATCAACAGCAATCAAGAGGTGGGTATACTCAGCCCACATGGGGGACACACCTCAAGTACTCAGCTTGGGTGATTAAGGGAAGCTGTGCCACTGAACACTACAGGACACCTACTAAATTAGGGCACTCGGTCAAACCTGAGAGACATAGCAGCTCTACCTAATCCATAGAAACAAATGTAGGGAGGCTGCCAATCAGGAGACAAAGAGACATGGCCCAAATGAAAGGATAGAACAAAACTCCAGAGAAAGAACTAAAAAAAAAAAAAAATGAAGACAAGCAGTCTATTAGATGTAGAGTTCAAAACACTGGTTATAAGGATGCTCAGGGAACTTAGTGAGGACCTCAACAGCATAAAAAAGATCCAGTCAGAAATGAAGGATACACTAATTGAAATAAAGAACAATTTACAGACAAACAGCAGTAGAGTAGATGAAGCTGAGAATCAAATCAATGATTTGGAACCTAAGTAAGAAAAAAACAAACAAATAATCAGAACAACAAGAAAAAAATCCAAAAAAACCCCCCAAAAACCCAAAAACAAAACAAGGAAAGTGTAAGCAGCCTCTGGGACAACTTCATGCATTCCAACATTCACATCAGAGGGGTGCCAGAAGGAGAATAGAAAGAGCAAGAAATTGGAAATCTACTTGAAAAAATAATGAAAGAAAATTTCCCTAATTTGGTGAAGGAAATTAACATGCAAGTCCAGGAAGCACAGAGTCCCAAACAAGATGGATGCAAAGAGACCCACTCCCAGACACATCGTAATTAAAATGCCAAAGGTTAAAGGTGAAGAGAGAATCTTAAAAGCAGCAAGAGAAAAGAAGTTAGCTAACTACAGGGGAGTTCCCATGAGACTGTCAGCTGATTTCTCAAAAGAAACTTTACAGGCTAGAAGGGATTGGCAAGAAATGTTCAAAGTCATGAAAAGTAGGGACCTACAGCCAAGACTGCTCTACCCAGCAAAGATATCATTTAGAATGGAAGGGCAGATAAAGAGCTTCCCAGACAAGAAAAAACTGAAGGAGTTCATCATCACCAAGCCATCATTATATGAAATGTTAAAGGGACTTATTCAAGAAAAAGAAGATCAAAGCTCTGAACAATAAAATGGCAAAAAATACATATCGATCAACAATTAAATCTAAAAAATAGACTAAGCAAACAAGAAGAACGGAGACAGAATTATGGATATGAAGAGGGTTTTGATGGTTGCCAGATGGGAGGTGGGGTGTGAGAGAATGGATGAAGAGGTGAGAGGATTGAGAAGTACAAATAGGTAGCTACAGAATAGCCATAGAGATATAAATTACAGTATAGGACATGGAGTAGTCAAAGAATTTATATACATGACTCATGGACATGAACATTGGTATGGGATTGCCTGAGCAAGTGAGGGTGCTTGGTGGAGTGGAACTAAGGGGGAAAAATTGGGACAACTGCGATAGCATAATCAATAAAGTATAATTTAAAAAGGTAGAGTATAACAATGTTGGTATGTAAAAAAGTAGTCTATCATAGGAATTAATATTATGTATATGTAATTTTCTATGTTTAGTCAAGAATGTATCTTTTTCAAAGGTAAACTTAATAACATTTGTTTCATAAATAACATTATTCCTCATGGTCAGTCCTCTATGAGTGCTCTAGTCTCTGACATTCAGTAGAACAACAAAGAAGTCAAACATGCCTACTTAATATTTATGAAAATATTTAAAATTTTGATTTAATTTTTAATCTTTCATGGCAGCATTAAAATAAATGGTATAAATCTCAACAGCACCAACCACCTACTTCACAATAATACTTAGGGTATGGCCTAGACAGTCAAGATTTCCTCTTAATTATAAACAACTGTGGCATAGGCTGGGCAAAGAGAGGGAGGTAAATGTCAACATTTTGCATTTCCTGGGAATCCATTTATGTAATAGTCTTCCAGACTGGGTGGAGAGGCAGTTTTGACATGTCCTGTGTTCACACTTTGGGATTTCATATTATGCTTTCTTCTTCCTTGCCATTGATTTTCTCCCTTTTGCCGTCAAACAAGCAAACACCAAGAAACCCAAAACACACAAAACAATCACTGCAACAAGAATAAGAAAAGGCAAGAAAAAGTACAGCTTTTTAAATTTTTTAAAAGAAATGAAAGAATCATTTGGTCTAAAAATATGGGATTTGAGGTTTATAGAGTCCATTGTCAAATATTTTACACAATTAGCTGGGATCTGGGGCACTAGCCACAGGAGAGGGAATGGGTAAATTGAGGGATTCCAAATTAGATAAGATGGTTTACTGTGTTGAAATGATACTAACAGATTATACTGTGGATGTAGTAACTAGTTTCTCAGTGTTCCCACAATTTAAAAAGTTAGTGTCAAAAACCTCACAATGTTAGGAAGCAAATTTCTTAACTTTATAACATTTCATGTATAATATATATTACATAAATTATATATACATACTTTATATATATCTATATATCTATAGATATATCATAAATAAATGGTTTTATGCAAGGCTTAGGCTGTGACCATTTTGAATCATACCAGTGACTGTCCCCTAAACAGGTACTTAGTACTTGTGTATGGAATTCATGAATGTCTTATATACAAAACTTTCATAAGTTTCAAGATAGTCAACTCAAGATAGGAACCTCTGTCAACTCAGCTGATCTCTTAAATTAAATTGATAGGGTTTTGCAATCTTGGCATTATTGACATTTGGGGTCAGATAATTCTTTATTGCAGGTTCTGTTCTATGTATTAACAGCAATTCTGACTTCTGTCCACTAAATATTAGTAGCACACCCCCAGTTGTGACAACCAGAAGTACCTCCAGACATTGCCAATTGTCCCAGGGTGGCCGTTTAACATTGCCCCCGCTTGAGAACCTCTGAGGAAATGCTACAGGTTCAGGTTCAGAGTTCCCATAAGTTGACTCCAGTCCTTTACAGACTACACAGTTCTGCCACACTTGCTTTGACAGACAGGATCCAAAGGCTTTCATGGATGCAAGAGGCGGAGGCTCAAGAAGAGAGGCGAGACCAAAAGTCCATTAATGGATGAATGGATAAACAAAATGAGATACACCCATACAACAGAGTAGTATTCATCCTTAAAAATGAAGAAAATACTGATCCTTGCTATGATACAATGTGGATGAATCTTGCAAACATTATGCTAAGTGAAAGAAGCCAGATACAAAGTCACATATTATATTCCATTGATATGAAATACCCAGAATAGATAAATCTAGAGAGACAGAAAGCAGCTTGGTGGTTGCCAGGGGCTGGGGGTGGAGGGAGGTGGGGAGAACTGCTTAATGGGTATAGGGTTTCCCTTGGGAATGATGGAAATGTTTTGGAACTACATAGAGAAAGTGGTTGTACAACATTGCAAATGTACTAAATACCACTGAATTGTCACTGTGAAATGGTTAATTTTATATTATATGAACTTCAACTCAATAAATTAGAAAAAAAGAAGAAGAGAGGCCAAACAGACCCAACAGAGACCCAGCTAAGGGAGAAGAGAGCAGACTGAGGGGGAAGTAGAATTGCCCAATTTTCTTTTAAGTGTTTCATGGAGTGTTGAGGGTTCTGAGGAACTTCACTCGGGCCTTGGGGAAGGGAGGGTAGAAAACAGATGGGGCCTCAGTCTCCCATCCTTTCCTGTACTATATCCAAGTTAGCTATACCTAGGCATCACTGGAGACTTTTGGAGATATTACAGCTGGGCAACAGGTCTGGGAGGAGTGTAGTTCTGCCTTCACTAAACTAGCTGTGCATGACCTGAGCAAATTACTTAATGTTTTAGTTCCTGTTTCCTCATCTTTAAAATGGGGGACTAAAAGCACAACTTCTTTCACAGGATTGTTCTAAAAATCCAATGAGATAATGTTTTCAAAGTTCCTAGCACATAAAAGATGTTCAACAAATGGTGGCAATTATTAGTTTCACATCTCCACAGACAGTTAGGCATGTTCCTTTCCTCTTCCTTCCATTCTTCACCACCCCCGGGCTTAATTTAGGCTCTTTGCTAATGATGCCGTTCTCCTTTGCGTAAGTTAAAATCTATTTTTCTAGTTGCTAGGTTTATATAAAAAACTATCCTGCCTCTAGATATGGTGCATAAAGAAAGCTCACCTTCAAGGCCAGCTGAAGATCAGGCCTGACTCATGATATCCAGTGTTACAATCACATGGGACTAGCTGACGCAAGGAAGGGACTAGTCAAATGAACGTGTTTCAGTGTCCCCAGGCCTGGGAGGAGTGTTCAAAGAAATAAGTTCTTCCTCTTTTGTGACGGTTTGAGAGGGACAGGGAAGCAAATGGAAAACCCAAGTAGTTCAAGGTTAAAACTTAGTATTCCCTCTCTACTCTTTTAAAAATACAGTCTTGAAAACTTTCTCATGACACGTTCCTTAGAGGGAACTATGACAAATACTGCATGACCTCACTTATATGTAGAATTTAAAAAGAAAGTCAGACTCATAGAAGCAGAGTAGAAAAAGTGATTGCTAGGGGATGGGGGAGGGGGGAGGAAATAGGGAGAGGTCGGTTAAAGGACATGAACTTCCAATTATGAGACGAATTAGGTCATAGGATCTCTTGTAAAACATGGTGACTGATGTTAATAGCATTATTATATAATTAAAATTTACTAAGTGGGTAGAACTTAACTGTTTATATATAAAAATGTAAATATTAATATATAGAATGATGAATGTGTTAACTAAATGGGAGGAATTGTTTCGCCATGTATATGTAGATCAAATCATCGCAATGCACACTTTATTCTTTTTTTAATCCTCACCTGAGGATATGTTTACTGATTTTAGAGAGAAAGGGAGGGAGAGAGAGAGAGAGAAACATCAATGTGAGAGATAAACATCAATCAGTTGCCTCCTGTATGTGCCCCAACCAGGAACCAAACCCCCTACCTAGGTGTGTGCCCTTAATGGAGAATCAAACTCACCACCTTTTGGTGTAGGGAACGACACTCCAACCAACTGAGCCACACCAGCCAGGGCATGATATGTACACTTTAAATACACTAGTCCCTCCTTATTTGTGGGGGATACATTCCAAGACCCCTAGTGGATACCTGAAATCTCAGATAGTACCACACCCTATATATACTACATATTTTTCTATATTTGCACATATTTTATGGATTCCTTTTGGCATATCCAAATTTCCAGCATCACCCCTCTTGCACTTTGGGGCCATTATTAAATAAAATAAGTGTTACTTAAACACAAGCGCTGAGTTGTTATGATGCTCTCTCTGACAATTGAGACAGCTATTCAGTGACTAACAAGTGGGGACATCTACAGTGTAGAGACTCTGGACCAAGGGATGGTTCATGTCCCATGGCAGATGGAGCAGTAATTGTGAGATTGCATCATGCTACACAGAACAGTGCACAATTTATTTATTTATTTATTTAAAGCAACTTTAAAAAAATATTTTAGAGATTGGTGATGGGAGGAAGGAAGAGAGGGAGAGAAACATCGATGTGAAAAGAGAAACATTGATCAGTTGCCTTCCCTATGCACCCTGAACAGGGACCAAACTCGCAACCTAGGCAAGTGCTCTGACCAGGAGTTGAACAGGTGACCTTTTGGTTTGTGGGACAGCACCCTACCAACTGAGCCAAACCAGCCATGGCAACAGTATACAATTGAAAACTTATGCATTGTTTATTTCTGGAATTTTCCATTTAATATTTTCAGACCACGATTGACCACAGGTAACTGAAACTACATAAAGCAAAACCACAGATGGGGGTGGGGGGGCGACTGTATCTTTCAATTTTCTTTGTCCATTATACTTCAAAGCTGAAAAAAATACAATTTTTATAATTTTTCTCTTTCATGACATATTTCCTAGTAGTGACTATGAGAATGCGTGGTTGTAGAGGGACATGAAAAACTGCCTGTGAAGAGAAAAACATCGTTGAAGAGGCTTTGAAATGAAATGTGTTTTGAGTGATCTCAAATTCCCATGCTGGGCATTTAGGTGTGGCTCTTTCGGCTCTTTGTGGAAAAAAACCCAGGTTTTAGAGTACATCTTCTCCATTATTATTAGATCAAGTTATTATATATAAGTAAGAAAGAGAGTGATTTTATATAAGTAAGAAATGGGTGCTTTATGTTTTGGGGATGGAATTATATTTTTCTCCTTCTGCTGCCGTCTTCTTAGAAGATTCAGGAGTTAGTGGGAGAGGTGAGGTAGAATTTTAGATACAAAGAATCACAAACAAAAGCACACTTGATTCACTGCTGCCCTTCAGGCTTCTTCTTTCTTTGTTTTTCCCCAAACAGTATTGAAAAAGTATTGGCTTCATATTAGATCCAGAAAGAGTTGGAGAGAGCTGTGCACTGACTAAAAACAATCACCTTATGAAAATATAATTCCTTCTATGTTAGGAGATCTAAAATTGAATAGAGATAAACATCTTTTTTTTAAGAGGAAAGGAATTATCTAAAAGTTGTACAAATTTGGAATATTGGTGGATTTCTGCCATTAAGTCCCGCTCCCTTTAAAACACCCGTTAAGGGCACAGTCTTTCCTCCTTTTTCCAAACCAGACCTATTTCAGAATATGGCAGTCAGAGGTACCGTCTCTCAGAAAAACAGAAGTCTGCCGCTCAGCATTCCTAGTCACAGTTCAGCATTCCAGGCATCTCCCACTGATCTGTGTCTGGCTGGGCAGGTCCCTGAAATTCCATCAGCTGTGTTACCATGTTCTCCCAGGCAGATTTCCCAGTGGGCCTCTTTTTTTCTTCCCCCAGTTCTTAAACCAAAACCGTACGACACCTCCTTAATCCAAAACCACATGACACCTCTTTACTCTAAACCACGTGTCACCTTCTTATACACCAGACCTCATGGTGGGCCAGTGGGGGCCTTTCTACACCCTTTCAAACCCCGCGGCTGCCCTCATGGCTGGCTCTCATTTTAAAGGCTGACCCGGAGCTACCTATGTGACTTCTTATTCAGCACTATAGGTACTGAAGGCCATGTAGGCCTTTACCCAAGTGGCAGCACAGCTTCCCTTCAGGAAGGGCATGACTATCACTTGCCACTGTAATGCAAAGTATCTTAGTTGCTATATCATCTGCTTCCCCCACCCCCCAAACCAGGGACTGCAGGGACTTGGGGGACCTCTTGCCCTATACGCTGCTTCATTACTAGGATGTAATATTGTATTGGCCTAAAGAAATTAAATACTTATATAAATTAAGCAGGATCCTGTGGTCTGGACAAAGCATTTGATGTTAAAACTGGTTTAAGTTTGACTGATGTCTTTTAAAGTTATTACCATAATTTTTTTTTTAACCCAGATTTACAAGAAAGGTTTATGTTATGGTCATTTGGTTAAGTTTGTTTAACAAACCTTCCAGAATTTAAATTTAAAGAGACTTTTTAACTAAGAAATTTTTACAGAACCCCAGCCTATACTGTTCTGGAACAGCTGTGGGGTCCGATTGCCCACCACCAGAAGTGTGACTCCCAATGCAAGAGTTTGGTGAAAAAGGAAAAGGGGGTTATTTAAAGGTCATACAGATTGAGAATAATGGCAGATTTCTGCTGCTAAGTCCCACTCCTTTTAAAACACCCCAAAACACATAGTCCTGCCTCCCTTTGCTAACCCAGCCTGATTTCAGAATATGCCAGTCAGAGGTACCATCTTTTGGAAAAGCAGAAATCTGTGGCTCAGCATTCCCAGTCACAGTTCAGCATTCCAGGCATCTCCCACTAATCCGTGCTTGGTTAGGCATGTTCCTGCAATTTCCAGTTCCTTCAGCCGTGCCATCATGTTCTCCAAGCAGGTTTCCCAGCGGCTCTCTTCTTTCTTAACCCAGCTGTTAATCCATAACTGGGAGGCACCTCCTTACTCCAAACAGCGTGGAACCTCCTTTCACACAGAACTTTATGGCGGACGGAGCGGGGCGACTTCTACATCCTTTCAAACTGCCTGGCTCCCTCTTCATGGTTCTCTACTAATAGCTGGCTGCGCTAATTTTTAAAATGCTGACCTGGAGCTTCCTACATTACCTCATACTCAGCACTATACATTCTGAAAGTCACGTAGTCCTTTCACCTGGGTGGCAGCACCTAGATAAACATCTTTTATTGTTTGATTTGAACATTATATTTCATTTGTAAATCTATGAGCTTTGTCATTCCAGTGACAGGTGTCTGTTAGGAATAAAGTCCCAGTGATTGGTTTTGCCTTTTTTACCTTCTGAGGTCTCACAGAGTTTGCTGACACATTTCCTACAGCGAACCACTGGCTGATTTTGAAAGCAGGGTTGGTTCTTTGGGCTGGTCAGCCTGGGGCACTCCACTTCACTGCGGACTACCTGTCCTGGTCTAGTTGAGGCTTTGGCTGGCTGCAAAACATGGCCACCAGAGACATATGCTGCTGTAACTCTAAACAGACTAGAGATCAAGAAATCGGGCCCTGGGCAAGGAATCTTGTGTCCAAAGAAACAGCAGGCATTGTGAGCACAGTAGATGCATGAGCAAAGTTCTGACAAGGTTTCTTGTTCCTGAGAGAAGAGAAGCCCCCTCGGTTTCCAACACCTTTGTGGTGTCAGAGGCTTTAACGGTGGAGAGGCAGAGCCTGGAAGAGAGAGAGCCAGACCTTCCAACTCTCATCCAGTTCAAGGAAAATAAATAAGAATGATTGATTTTTTAGGGAGGGAGCCATGTGCAAGGAGGGCTCCTGGACCACAGAAGGAGGCAAGGGAAGGGGAGGGGAAACAGATGTTTGAATAATAACAAAGGGACCCAGGAGGCTGTTATGCTGCATCAATGATGTAATGCTCAATTGAAATGACTTCTAACTAGAGATGTGCATGCTGTCCCTTGCCCTGGGAGTGAAGACTGTTCCCATGCAGGTGCACATACCTGAGTTCCAGACAGCAAGTCACAAATAAACTTGTGCTTGCTCCAATCTGTAACTATCATTTTGGCCCAGTCTGGACCTTAACGCCTGGGTATTGATCACTCTGGGGATAGGGACTGGAAAAGCTTTACAATATGATTCAGGAAGAGCTAACGAACCAGGGGAGGGGAGGGGTAGTGATAGAATTTGAGCAACGTGTTTCCAGCTCTCCCAGTCTTGTGCTTTCTTACACTGCTTTCCTTAGATTGAACCCCCCTTTGATAAGACCCCAGAACTTTTCTTACTTGTAGATTTCTCCTGGAAGTCCCTGACTGTGCACAGATCCTTCCTAAAGGCACAGATGCTCCCTGAGGGCCGGACTACATACTGTATTTGATCCCAACTTTACGGTGAGAACTGGCAGATGCCATAGGGGACATCTAAGTAGTAGAAAAACCTATCATTTCCTTGCTTTAAACCTTCCAGTGTGTTTCTCTTTCCTATCTCTATAGCTTCACCTTATGCTACTCTACCCCCACTTATTATGCTCTTGTATCCCTGGCTTTCTACCAATTTCTAGAATACTCCAGGCTTTACCTCACTGCAGGGATTTGCCCTTAGTTCTTTTCTCTACTTGAAAATCTCTTCCTTAAGATCCTTGATGGTTGGCTCCTACTTACTCTTCAGTTCTTAGGGCCTGGCCAGTGCCTAGTGCATACTTGGAACTAAGGAAACACTGAATGGTAGCAGATTATAGTGGGGTGACTGTGTTTATTTTGGCCTGGTGGCAGGAAGGGGCTGCAGAGGGTTGGTACAGAGGCCGGGTTTGGGGGTAAAGATGAGGATAAAGTTGGGGGTGGGAGGCTTTTTGTAACTAAAATGAGCGAAGGTAGAGCAGAGTGAGCAGGGAAGGAGCAGCGGGTAACCCTTGGGTTTCAGCTGTTATCAAGGGGCCCATGGCTGGACTCTAAGACTAGGAATTCGCTGATCAGTGTTGTTATAGCCTGAACCAAAGAGGAAAATCCCTGGTCAAACTCATTTATTGTTATAATCAAAGAAAGCCAAATTACAGCCCCTGGGATTTCCAGGGAGAATTTGATTTACATTTTTAATTAAGGGGCTGATTATTGAATAATCATCTCTTCTTGGCTTATCTCCATCTTTGAGAGGGATGTTTTTCCAAACTCCTTTTCACCCCTGGCTGGAATAGGTGTCCCTCTTCTGCATGTTCTCACTACTCTGGACCTCTTTCCATCAAGACATTGATGTCAGTGTACTGTGCTTGGCAGATGTAAGTCTGTCTTCCACATCCAGCTATGAGCTTGGTGAAAGAAGGGTTAATATCACTAGGAAGTGCCTGGTAGGGCTAGAGGTTTGTTGTTACATAAGTGAATGAAACATTTTCTGATCCTCAATAATAGTCACTTATTCATTCAACTTTTTTTTTTTTTAAGAATGACTCCATTAAGCCTTCTGCTAGGTGCTGGGGTCACAAAGACAGAAAGAAAACCCACTTCTCTTTCATGGAACTCACTGTCTGGTGGAGGAGTCAGACAAACTAACAGGACATTGCAGTGCAGTGTGGGAAGTGCTAAGACAAGGAAAGTAAAAGGTGCTCTGGGGACACAGACAGGAGACTCAAGAGCGTTCCAGGCAGAAGAAACATGTGCAAAGGCCAAAGTGACAACAATGTGGAGGAATTTTTAAAAATGCAGTTTGTCTGGAGAAGAGAATAGTCTATAGTTTCTAGAGCTATCTCCAGCCAGAAATTGTGACCTTGAAAAATACATCTGGTAGGTCGGCCATCACCCTGCGCAAGTGAGACAAGTCCTTTGACCACTAGGCCCACAGACCATATTCTCCAAGAGCCTACAGAGACTCAATGCAACTGCCTCTTGCCTCATTTAATAATGCCCCAAAAAGGGTCATAGACAAAGTGAAAAGATAGGTATTAGAATAAAGAGTATTCTAACCCTGGAGATTATTACACCAAGTGAAATAAGCCAGTCAGAGAAAGACAAATACCATATAATCTCACTTATATGTGGAATGTAATGCACAAAATAAACTGATGAACAAAGTAGGAACAGAGGCATGAATACCTGAAACAGCCTGACAGCTGTCAGAGGGGAGAGGTGAGGGGGATGAAAGAAGGTGAAGGGATTAGCCATAGAACATATACGCATGACCCATAGACACAGGCAACAGTGTGGTGTTGGCCAGAGGAAAAGGGGAGTGGAGAATGGGAGGAGGGGGCAAACTGGGGAGAAACAGGGACATCTGTAATAGTGTCAACAATAAAAATAAAGAAAAAAAAGAATATAGAGTAGATTGAGAACTCCAATAAATCAAGAAGAAAAAGGCCATCAGCCCAATAAGAAAATGGTCAAAGAAAAGGGAATTCACAGAACAGAAAACATGAATGCGAGTGAATATGAGAAAAACATGTTTAATGTCACTAGTGATCAAAAAAATGACAGGAATCAAGATAGTGGAGGAGTGAGTGGAAGTCACACTGACCTCCTCCCAGGACCAATCTGGAATTACAACTGAATTGTGGAGAAATCACCTGAAACAAACAACTGAACAATGGTGAGGGAGGAGCCTTATAAACTCGGACAGACAGAAAAATCAGCTTTAGCACAACCTAATGGGAAAGGAGTGTGGTAGAGACTCAAGAAGGCGGGCAGGGCACCCACGGGCGGCAGCACCAGAAGGACATTGAGATGGCCAGTTGGATCCCCCTGAGAAGAGCAGGGTCTAATCCATAAGCGGGGATCTCCAGCCTACATCACCAGAGCCCAAAAAGTACACAGATAACAGCCAGCTGTGAAAAGTGGCAGGGTTGCTCTCTGCTAGAGACGGGTGGCTAGAGATGCAAAGAGCCGTTTAAAGGGCCAAAGCATAAATTTTTATTTGCAGCCACTTACCCTGGTCTCTGGCAAAGGCAGGGGCAGAGTGGGCTGGAGACACCTGAGGAGAGACTGGGGAAGGAGGCTTCAGAGAGAGAACTGAGAGAGTAGCTGGTGGGATCCCAGTGCTGACTCATCCCCATATGGCAGCAGCCATCTTACTCAGGCAGATCACTCCCTTGAGTGGCAACAAAGTGAGAGGACACAATAGCCCCATCCCCAGGAGGAACTCAGCCCTGGCCCAGTAGTGCTAAAGCCTGACTGCTGAGTACAGAGTGGCAGCCACACATAGTAGATCCCTGGCTGAAGGGGGCACAGAGTGGTCTAGAGACACCTGAGGAGAGACTGGCGATGGAGGCTTTGGAGAGAGAATGGAGAGAGCAGCTGGTAGGATCCTGGTGCTGACTCCTCTCCCATATGGCAGCAGCCATCTGGCTCAGAAAGACCATGCTCCTGAGCGGCAGCAGTGTAAGAGTATCCAATAACCCTACCCCCAGGAGGGATCTGTCCTGTCCTGTGGTGTCTAAGCTGGCCTCCTGAGTGCAGAGTGACTAGATTAACAGCTGAAGGAGACAACCACAGACAGTAGGTTCCTGGAAATCTCAAAAAGACTGCCTAAGTTCAGACAGGGTCCATATCTGACATCATCAGAGGCAGATCCAGAAAGAAAAAAACAGCAGTCTCCTACCATAGAAGTTCACACCACAAAGACAGGAAATCAAAACAGATCAATTTAAGAAGCAGAAGCAAAAAAAAGGGTCTCACAATTAATGGGAAGACAAAGAAACACCCCCCAGTTGAAGGGAAAGAAGGAATCCCCAGAAAGAGAACTAAATGTAATAGAGGCAAGTAAACTATCAGATATTGAGTTCCAAACAATGGTTCTAAGGAAGCTCAATGAGCTCAGTGAGCTCAGAGAGAAATACAAAAAGCTACAGGGAAACTACGAGGAACTTACTGCAAACTCTATCAGCATGAAAAAGGACATAGAAACTATCAATAAGAGACAAGAGGAAATGAAGAATACAATTTCTGAACTTAAAAACACAAGAGAAGGAATCCAAAGCAGGCTACATGAAGCAGAGGAATGAATCAGCAAGCTGGAGGATAAGGTAGAAAAAAAGCTCCCAGAAAGAGCAAAAAAATGAAAAAAGACTCAGAAAAAGTAAACAGGCATTGAGGGAAATGCAGGACAATCTGAAAGGTAATAATATCCATATAGTAGCGATATCAGAAGGAGAAGAAGAGGAGCAAGGGATAGAGAACGTGTTTGAAAAACTAATGATGGAAAACTTCCCTAATTGGAGGAGAGAAAAAGTCACACAAGTCCAGGAAGCACAGAAGGTCCCATTCAAGAGGAACCCAATGAGGCCCACTCCAAGATGTATCATCATTAAAATGGCAAATATCAAAGACACAGAATCCTAAATGAAGCAAAGGAGAAAGAGGTAGTAACATACAAGGGAGCCCCGATACGGCTAGCAGCTGACTTCTCAACAGAAACACTATAAGCCAGAAGGGAGTCGCAAGAAATATTCCAAGTAACGAAAATCAAAGGCCTGCAACGAAGAATACTCCACCCATCAAGGCTCTCAATGAAAATGGAAGGCAAAATAAGAAGTTTTCCAGACAAAAGAAGGCTAAAAGAATACACCTCCACCAAACCAGCATTGAGAGATATGCTACAGGGACTGCTTTAAGAAGATAAAGAAAAAGAGTCTGAGTACCCAGTTCCTTTCACAGCCCCCAATACTTGATATTACCAATATTTTTAATACTTATCAATCTGACTGTGACAATGATGTTATTTTAATTGTTCCTTTATTATTTGTTGAAACTAAACCTGTTTTTGTATATTTCTTGCCCATTTTTTATTATTTTTAAAAGGCTTAATGTGACTTTTTGGTATTCTTTATCCACTTTTTGACTAAATGTTTGTAGAATTTTTTTCCTTAAAAAACAGAAAAACTATTAACCCTTTTTTAGATGTGTTGCAAATACCTTCCTATTCTATTACTTGTCCTTTAACTTTTTTTATATGTATATTATGGTATAGTCTTAAATGTTTAATATAGTAATATTGTCAATATTTTACTTTATAGCTTCTGTGTTTGAATATATGACTTCAGGGTAAGAAAAATATTATTTTGTATTTTCTCATAAAAATCCTTAGATTTACATATTGATTTTTAACTCACCTGAATATTTTTTGTATAATGTGGGAAATAGGGCTCTATATTTGTTTTATTTCAAGTAATAGTGGTCCATGCACCTTATTTGTTGAATAAGTGTTATTTTCCCCATTGATTTGAAGTATCAATTAAATCATATGTTACATTGTTAGACAGATATATATGTTTCTAGAATGCTCATTTTACATCATTGATCTACTTGATTATTTCTGTGCTGGTGTCATGTTGTTTGAAATGCAGAGAGTCTATAATGGATTTAAATTTTTTAATATTTTATAATTGACTTTGACATTAAAAAATAAATAAAATCAGCCTGCATTTTAAAAAAAGAAAGAAAGAAGAAACTCCTACCTTTTGTGACAACATGGATAGAACTGGAGAATATTATATTAAGTGAAATAAGCCAGTCGATGAAAGGCAGATGCCATATGATCTCACCTATAAGTGGAATCTAGTCAACAAAATAAATTAACGAACAAAATAAACCACAGGCACGGAAACATGGAGCAGACTGAAAGTGACCAGAGGGGATGGGGAAGGAGGACAATGGTAGAAAGAAGGAGAAAGGACTAAACAAAGAACATGAATGAATGACCCATGGACATGGACAACAGAGTGGGAATTGACTGTGGGAGCGGGGAGGGGATGGGTGGAGGAGGGCAAAGGGGGAAAATTGAGACAACTGTAATAGAATCAGCGTGATTTAAAAATTAAAAATTAAAAATTAAAATCATTGTACATAAAAAATGACAATTAACTACAATGAAATGTCATTTTACACCCATCAACTGACAAAAATTAGAAATCTGACAGTTCCAAATGTTGGCTAAAATGAGGAACAAAGAGAATTCTTATTCTTTGCTGAATAGGAGCATAAATTGGTTTTGTACCTTTGAGAGAGGAATTTGACAATATCTAGAAAACTTGGCAACATGCATACAACCCAACAATTATACTTCTAGGTATATATGTAGGTAAGTTTGTGTACACATGGACAAGGACTGTTCCTTTTAGCATTGTTTTTAATGGTGAAAAATTGGAAATAAGCTAGGTGTCCATTAATGGAAGCATAAATAGATAAAATAAGGTATATTCATCTGATAGACTTCTAAATAGTAGATGAAAGGAATGCTCTAGGTCCATTTGCAACAAAATGTTGGGCAAAATAGGCAAGTTGCAGTATATGTACATGTATGTACCTTTAAAAACATACTAAAACTATACTGCCTGTTGTTCATGGATGCATGTAAATGCATTTAAAGTAAAGAAGATGTTCTGGAATAATGCACACTCAATTTATTACGGTGATAGCCTCTAAAGGAGGGGGAAAGATAATGGGATTGGGAGTGTGGATCCAAGATGACCTACATTTGCCTGTGTGACTTCTTTTCCTTTATATGTGAGCAGTAGTGTGCTGATAAATGGTTAATAACTGGCTCTTCAGGAATGAAAAAACAACCCTGATTTGTAGCATATATGGATTTCTGTGATGTAATATTTATATCATGGCTAATTTTAAGCTACCAAAAGTTTAGCAATCAGCTCTCAAAATTCCCCAAAATTTAGCAAATATCTCTCAAGAATAAGTCTCAAGAATAAGAATGAGCTGGCCCAAGTGCAACATACTGTGTGTGTGTGTATATATGTGTGCATAAGAACTTGAAGCATTCATGACAATATTAATAATCCTCAGTTTTATATGATGAAAATACATGTATTTGTCATATTGTCCTCTGAATTTTTATGTACGTTTGGAAAAAAAGACAATTCTGTAAGAATCGAAGGAGGTCAAAATACCTGACAGCTTAAATCATAAATAAAAGTGGTGTGAAGCAGGTCTATGTCCTAGGTGTCCTTCTGGATGTCTTCCATTTAAGTAACTTGATAATTGTTGAATATATTGAATAAACACATAGGAAGTCAAGCATCGTCTTCTTTGCTGGTGACATCATTTTATGAACAGGAGGAGCCTTCAGAAATAGCAAACTTTTACAATAAAATTAAAAAAAAATCTTGTAAGAAAATCCCTGAACAAACTGAACAGAATGGTTTAAATAGTTCCCACAGGTCTCTCACAGGGCCTGACAATTTGTTGACACACTGTCTGTCAGAGTCTGTCTCATTCCATGGATGCACCATAAAAACAACTGCTTCATTATTTGGACAATATCTTTTTAAATGAGTTTCAAAATCTTAGTGAAGTGATGATATATTATTCTACTGTGCATATGCTGTTACTGCTTTCTGTTACCACAGCCAAAGGAGGTTTAATTATTGGTGTGGAAGGAACAGAGCAGTTAAATGTAATAACTAGTGCCTTGGTTCCCCATTCACCTGTTATTTAGTGAGTCCCTAGAATGAATCTAGTTCCTGTGACTTTAAAACAGTTGTGAGCTTATCTGGAGTGCACTCCACTGAAGCATACACAATGAGGAAGCTATTCTTTCCTTAGTGATTGACTCTTTCCTTTGATTTCTGGAGATTAAAATGGGAAGGAAACAAGGAATCCAGAAAGAAATGTCTCAAAATGCCTCCCTTCTCCCTCTTCTATCAACCATTTAGAAAATAATTTAGTTTAGAAATTATATTCAGAAATTAATTCTATAAAGAAGCTATGTGACACCTGTATTATAACATTTATTTATAGAATTAATATTTTATGAACAAATTGTGTTTAAAATATTACAAATGATATTTATTAAAATTACAAAATTTTTAGGAAAATAATTAGGAATAAATGTATTTATAAATTATACATTTTGTGAATAATTTATTTGTAGAGTTATAATATATATGAATTTTCTGTTATTTTCTAAAATAAATTTATATTTTATACATAAATAGTATTGGAATAAATTGAATTTATAAAGGACTTTTGTGCTTTGGAATTAGATATAAATAAAATTATTATTTGTGATACAATTGCATGTAATAAAAAGCCCTATTAAACATTTGTGTAAAATCAAATACTATAAGTGCAACCTGCTCACAGAGAGGTGACACACGTATGTTGTATATTGAGTGTTTCTAGCCTATGCAACATGCTGTTTATACAGATAATCCTTCCATAGATCCAGGATAATTGTAAGCAAAGATTTCCTCATATTCTTAATCAATTGAGATTCCATTTCTCACTTAGCACATGTCACAAAAGAAGCTGAATTTTCTTATGTTTAATGCAGCCTATGTTTCCTGATCTTCAAATTGGGTAGATCAGTGGGAATTGTTTCTAATATAGTAATTTGGGACTATACCACTTGTTTTCAACATGATGCCTTCTTTATTAAAAATACTGTATTTTGCCATGCATAATGTGCACTTTTTAGCCCAAATTTTTGAGAGAAAAATAAGGATGCACATTATACATGGGTAGTACTAACTCCATATTTATATAAATGTTTTTAATTCTTTTATTTATGCAAAAACATGGGTCCACATTATAGCCACTGGAAACAGCGTGGTTGGGCCTGAAAGTTGGGTGGCATGTGGCATCAGGGAATCACCAGGGTGGGGAAAACGGCGTGAGCCATTTGGATGGAGATTTAGATATGATGCCTACCTGCTGGCTATGTTGGGAGAAGGGCTCAGAAAAGGGAACAGTAGTCTTTTGCAGCACTTCTGTCTGGGTGAAAGATGCCCTCCAACTCTCACCCTGATGCCAGACAATTCAGTTCCTCCCATATACCTCTGGTGTCTCTCAACCTTCTGCCCCTGTGCGGAGCTCAGAGAGCGTGAGCCTGAGTAAGTCTGTGCATGGGCCCTTTAAGAGAAACTGCCTGGGACTATAGAGTCTTCTGCCTTGCTCAGCCTCAATCCCCACTGGTTTTTACAGCCAGAAGTTATGGGGACTTTTCTTCCTGGCACTGGAACACTGGGCTGGGATTCCTCACTCCTCAGAGGGGACCTCCACAGCCAAAATATCCCTCACAATTTTTATTCACCACAGCTGGCTGTGGGTCCAGCCCATTCCATGGCTCTACCCCTCCTACCAGTCTCAATGTGGTTTCTTTTTAAATTCCGTAGTTATAGAACTTCCATTCAGCTTAGTTTCAATATAATGAAACCTAATTCTGAATGACAGTTGTTCTATAGTTTAGTTGTAATTTTGATGTCGTTGTGGGAGGAGGTGAGTTCCATGTTGACCTATGCTGCCATCTTAACCAGAAGTCCCCCTTTTCTTGTTTAACATTTGCCAATTTGACAGGAGGAAAAAGATGTGTTAATAATCTAATTACTGTTTATTTCGATTATTAATAAGTGACCATTTGTATATCTTATTTCGTGGCTTGTCTGTTTGTCCTTTGTTCATAAAGAGTCCTTTGTATATAAATACTTTGTCCACTGTATTTGTTGAAATTTTTTCCCATTGACATTTTGTTTATTGTCTTTGTAATGAAGTCACAGGCTTTAAGTGTCTATAAAACTAACTATCTATAAATGCTTTCCTTTATTTTTTTATTGCATTTATGCTTGGAAAGTCCTTTATCATTCTTTGACCAGATGGATATTTCACCTTATATTTACAATCTACCTTAAATATTCTTCTAGGTGTTTTAGCTGTTTTTTTTTAAAAGAAATTAACTCTTGAATACATTTGGAATTTGTTTTGGTATAAATTTTGAAGAAAAGTTCTTACTTTGTTTTGCCAATAGTTTAACAAGTTCTCTATTAACTTCATTGAAATTGTCTTACAGATATAATTTGGGAAAGAATTGACATCTTTATGATTATCAGTCTTATGCTTACAATCAAGTACTCTGTCTGTCTCTCCATTTATTCAGGTCTTTTATGTTTTACCTTTCAGTTTATTCGTGTAGTTTTCTTCAGATAGTTCTTATATACTTCTTAATGAGATTATTTCTAATTATTTCATATAATAATTGGTAAGACGCATGAGGTCTTTTTCATCCATTATATTTTCTCATAGGTTATTGCTGTTGTATGGGAAGACTATTAATTTTGTATATTTATTTTGTATACAGTCATTTGTTTTTTAAATTCAGTTGGTTCATTCTATTGGTATTTAAAAACATAATTTGTAAGCATTATAATTGTGCATCCTTTCTAATAATTAGGTTTCTAATTTATTTCTCATGTTTCACTGATAGCACTTTTAGAAAATGTACATATGATGACTGTAGGGGGAATTTTTGTTTTTTCTATGACTGTGAAGAAAATGCTTCTAGTGTTTGTTTTACCCTTAAGTAAGATAGTGACATTTAGATTAAGAAACATGTTTTCATCTTAATAGAGAAACACCCTTCTATTTTAAGGTTAAGAGATTATTTTTCATTCTGTTTTTTAAAAATTGAATTTAATCAAATGTATGATTCCTATTTGTGTTTATAAACAATATTTTCTTCCTTTGCTCCACTGATGTGATGGATAATATGGATAGGTTTTCATTATATTGAAGTATCCTTATATTCTTGAAATAAACCACCTTTAGTGGCACATTATTCTTTTTTATATGCTGTGAATTCGCTTTGCTGGTACTTTATATGCAATTTTTGCACATACACTTATAACTAAAATTGGTCTTGGGGTATGTGTGTACATGTGATATCTTTATCAGCTTGAAATAAGGATAATGATTACTTTGAAAAATAAATAGGAAAGTTTCCAATTTTATCATTGTTTTTAAATTTTATAACTCATTTCGATTTCTTTTTCTTTTCCTGTTAACCTTTTGCTTTGCATTTCTGTTTTATTCTACCGTCCAGGTGACTGTTAACCTGGTACTATTTCACTCATCTGTTAGCTTGAAGAGGGTGAGAACAGGGTCTATATTTGCTCCCCATTCTATTCTCAGCTCCTTGGAGCAGAGATGTAAGAAGATGGATACGGAAATAATGTATTCCATAACCCAGGGGACTTTGGTGATAGGCTTTAAAAATTAGGATTGGTTATTTCCTTATGTTTCATCATCCTTTTCTTACTTGCTTCTCCTATTTATTAACCACCCCTTTACTCCTTAACCTCTTGTCATCTACTGAAACCATTTAAGTCTGCTCTCACCACCAACCCTTTTAATTGCCCAGATGACCTTTTCTCAGTTCTCATTTTTCTTGTTCTCTCTGTAATAGTTGACACTGTTCATATCCTTAAATTTTCTCTTCTCTTGGTTTCTGGCACCATGCCCTATCTGTTCTTGCTCTTCCATCTCTAAGTTACTGTCTAATGATAGATAATAGACATCGAACGAAACTGGTTTGGTGTAAGACAATATCTAGCGGTGGGAGCTGTGGAGAATGGAGAGTACAGGCTTTGTGTAAAAGGGCAGGTGCACCAGAAATTTGTTGTCATGTAAAGATGTTGGCCCAAAATTGCAACATCTCAAGAATTTTCAGGAGGATCTGGACATTTTTTAAAACTTTAACGTTGATTTATAAATGTTGGCAACTAATTATATTAAAAATTGAATCCAAACAAAACACATCTGTGAGCTATCAGTTAGTGAACTCTGGGCTAGAGGGTTTTTTGATTCATAATGACAACACTATTTTTCTTATAAGGATTTTAAATAATCAGCTTTACTGGTGTATAATTCACATACAATAAAATGAATATGGTTTAAATGCATAGGTCAATAAGGTGGTTTTAGCTGTTGTTTTTAACAAATGTATAAATCTCTGTAACTAGTACCCCAATCAAGATGAGTAAAATTTCCTTGCAACTTTCTGGTAAATCCTTCTTGATCCGCAGCTGCTGTTCTGACTTATGCTACCATAGTTTAGTTTTGCCTGTCATAGAACTTCATTTAAATGGAATCAAACAGTATGTACATTTCTGTGTCTGGCTTCTTTCACTCAGCATATTGTTTTTGACATTCATTCATGTTCTTGTATATGTCAATAGTTTATTCTTTCAATTGACATATATTATT
This sequence comes from Pteronotus mesoamericanus, assembly GCF_021234165.1. Taxonomy (NCBI): domain Eukaryota; kingdom Metazoa; phylum Chordata; class Mammalia; order Chiroptera; family Mormoopidae; genus Pteronotus; species Pteronotus mesoamericanus. The sequence goes on from NW_026555150.1 coordinate 3,881,903, forward strand.
TCATTTTATAAATATACAATAATTTGTCTATCCAGTTTCCTGTTGATGAATGTTTTCAGGTTGTTTTCTGTAAGAATTTTAAGTAAAAGTTGAGTTAAAAAACTATAAATATTTAGTTATAACCCTAGACATCACTGAGCAAATCCAGCTTTTGATAACAGTTAGCTTTTGTTGCCGAAAAAGTTGCCCTTCTGTTCCACTCACTGCAGTTTTCTTTAGCTTGGACCTCTTCCACATTCTTATCACCTTTATCATTCATCATCTATTGTTACCATAAACAAACCATCAGAGTGTACGGAAGACAAAGCAGATGTGACCGTAGCAACACTCCTTCCCTCATTTTAGATGCTAGGTCCTGATGGCAGCGCTCAGTATCTGGTTATAATCTATAGGGCTATATGATGCAAATCCTATATCCTAATTAATTCATTGTGTTTGGAAACCTTACTAGTAGGAGAAATGCCTGTTTGCCATTCTTGGGTAGTCAGGTGAGACACCTTGTTTGATGTATAAACAGAAGTGAGTGAATTTATTACTGCTCTTCTGTTACCGGGGCTTGAATAATTAGTTGTGAAATCTTTGTGAATGTAAACCTCAGGATGAATCTGAAAATATAACAAGTATCAGGCTATTTGACGTATATATTTATGAATTCAACATGCATTTAAAGATACAGTTGAAACACTTCCTTTACCCTTCCAGGGTCCCATTTCCCTCTCTTCTTCCCTTCCCAGTGATAACCACTATCCTGAACTTAATATTTAACTTTTCCATGCATATGTATATACTTTTAATGCACATATATACATAAATAATATTTAGTGTTGTTTTTTTCTTTTTAAAACTACATAAGCAGCCCTGGCTGGTGTGACTCAATGGACTGAGTGCTGGCCTGTGAACCAAAGGGCCACTGGTTTAATTCCCTGTCAGGGCACATGCCTCGGTTGCAGGCCAGGTCCCCAGTTGGGGGCACATGAGAGGCAACCACACATTGATGTTTATCTCCCTTTCTGCCTCCCTTCCCCTCTCTCTAAAAATAAATAAATAACATCTTTTCATAAACTACATAAGCAGCAGCATCTTGTATTCATTATTTTGCAATTTGCTTTTTTGTGTAATGTTATGTTTGTGAAATTTTCCATGTTGGTACATGTAGTGCTAGTTCATTCGTGATAACTGTTATGTAGTATGTAATTGAATGAATGCACCACAATTTATTCTCCCATTCTCTTGCTGATGGTAATTTAGGTGGCTTCTAAACTTTATTATAAGAAATGCAGCAATGAACATTCTTCCGTTAGTCTCCTTATGTGCATATATAAGAGATTCTCTACAGTTTTTACCTAGAAGTGGTATTGCTAGGTTGTAGGTTGTCCACACTCTCCCTCTTCTTCTTCAAATGATTTAGTAGTTTATTAACAGTTATTTAACTTCAGTTTCTCCCAGAATATAAGAGCACCCTGTATTGGAGTTTAGACTAAGTCAATATAACAGGTACAAAATACACTGGTCTAAATAATAGAGAAGTATATTGCTCTCATGTAGCAGGCTAGAGTCCAGTTCAGAGGGGTGGTCTGTTCCATGAGGTATTGCAGAACCCAGGTTCTTGTGCCACAATGCTCTGACATTCCCTAGGACAAAGATCTGCAAACTATAGTCCTGGGCCAAATTATGTCCATTGCTTTTTAAAAAATAATCCTTTTTAAAAATTTTAATCTTTATTGCATTTTTTACATTACCTTTTACTCCCCTTATATATCTCTCCCCCCAGCAATCACCGTACTGTTGTCCATGTCCATGAGTCCTTTCTCTTTTTTGCTCAAACCCTCCACCCCCTCACCTCCCCTCACCCCAAATAGTGGTCATTTGTTCTCCATCTATGAGCCTGTCTCTGTTCTCCTTGTTAGTTCAGTCTGTTCATTAGATTCCACATATGAGTGAAATCATATGGTATTTGTATTTCTCTGACTGGACTGTTTCACTTAGTATAATGTTTTCCATGTCCATCTATACTGTCCTAAAGGGTAAAATTTTGTTCTTTTCTACAGCCAAGTAATACCCCATTGGGTACATGTCGCATAGTTGTTTAATCCACTCATGTATCGATAGACACAAGCTACTTTCATATCTTGGTGATTGTAAATAATGCTGCAACGAACATAGAGGTACTTATGTTCTTTCAAATTTGTGTCTGGTGTCTGATTCCATTCAGAGAAGAGTGCTCTGCCTGAGAGAGATGGCTCCTGCAGCATGGGGAATGACTCAGCACAGGGATCCTGGCAGCTGTTCCCTCAGTTCTCTCCCCAGAGCCACCAAGCCCAGTCTCTCCTCAAGTGTCCCTAGTCCACTCTGCCCTCCCCCTGCTGGAGCCCAGGGTAAGTGGCTGCAAATGAAATTTTGTGCATTGGCCTGTTAAGAGGCTCTCTGCATCTCCAGCTGTCGCTCCCTGGCCAACAGAAACCCTGCTGCTTTCCACAGCTGCATACTATCTGGGTTCCTTTCTGACTCTGCTGCTGTAAGCTGGGGAGCCTAGGTTGGGGTTTAGACCCCACTTCTCAGGGGGGAACCTCCCAGCCACTGAAATATCCCTCTGGATCTTCAGCTGTCCCCATAGGGGCCCAGCCAGCCCTCTTGCACCTCCTCCACACTCCCTACCAGTCACATTGTGGTAAAATGGTTTCTTTTGTCTGTGGTTATACGGCTTCTCTCCAGCTAGCGTTCACTTCGTTATTCTGGATGATTTCTCTACAATTTAGTTGTAATTCCAGATTGGTCCTGGGAGGAAGTTAGTGTAGTTTTCACTAACTCCTCTGCCATCTTGGATCCTTCACACTGCTTTTTTCATGGCCGTGAGTTAAGAGTGGTTTTTATATTTTTAAATGATTGAACGCTTTGAAGAACAAGACTTTCAAAAAAACAAAAATGAAAAGAATATTTTGTGACATGTGAAAATGATATGAAATTAATATTTCAGTGTTCTGTAAAAAAGTTTTATTAGAACACATATCCATTTCCCTGTCTACGGCTGCTTTTAAGCTACAACAGCAGAGTTGAGTAATTGGGACAGAGGTTATATTGTCTGCAAAATTACGCAAGTCTAAAATATTTACTATCTGGCCCTTTACAGAAAATGTTTGCAGACCCTTACCTTAGTGTGTTGCCCATATCTACATGGTCCAAGCTGGGTAATGACTATGACTTCTTCATTCCAGCCATGGGGAGAAGGAATGAGGAGTAGAGAACAGTCAGTTTCTTTTTCAAAGGATATAGTCCATTGATGTCTCATTGCCTAGGAACTTAAGGAACAGAACTTTGCCAGGCACCCGAGAAATCCTCCCATGTTGCCCATCTCTATCACAACTCCCTTATTCCCATCCTTAGAAACCACTCTCCTGACTTTTGAGTGATCCGTTTCTTGTGTTTTAAAAATAGTTTTATCACTAAAATGTACATATTTAAAATATAAAATAAAATGTACATATTTTGATATATCTTTTAAATTTGTGTTAGTCTTTAAGTTCACTGTTCGTCCCTTTCTTTCCTTTACAGTTTAACTCTTGATGAACTCAGAGAATAAAACCTGTAATTTCCCATAGTCTGGTTTTTGCTGATTTCACACTCATGGCAGAGTCCAGTATCTTTCTGTTTCTGTTTCCCCCGTGTGTCTTGAAAATTGGCAGGTAGATTCAAATAGTGGATCAGACTCAGGTTTGATTCCTTTGGAAAAACTATAGGTGCTGTTTGGTAAGACTGTGGGAAACATATAGTGTCTGGTCATTTTTCATTTTGTGATGTTAGCAGCCATGAAGGCTGCAAGATGGTGATATTTTAATTTTATATAATTTTTTTTTATTCATTAGTTGGAATAGTTTTATAAAGAGCAATTTCCTTCTACTATTGGGTTACCCAGTGGTATAGTTCCTATGATTTAAATATATTAAGTGTGTTTCAATCCTTTATAATTTTTATCAGCTTGGCTAAATTGGAACTATGTTTCCCAGAATCCCCTTCACTGTATGGTACCAGATTAGAGTTGGCCAAAGGAGAAATTTGTGTGAGATTTGGAAGCAAGAAATGACACAGCTCTTTCATTCTCTGAAAGCTGTTGTTACATGCAGTTAGAGCCAGACACAGAGGTGCCTGCGGGTTCCAGCTTGTCCTTGCTTTCCCCTGCTCAGTCCAGCTCTTCTTCCCATCTGCCAGCTTTGCTGACTAAGGGCATCCCAGGCTAGGGTTGTGAGTTGCCAGGTAAAATATAGGACACTAGCTACATTGAATTCAGAAAAACAATGAATAATTTTTTAGTATAAATATGGCTCATATGTGTATATACACATATGGTGTATATGTAAAATATACATGTAAAAGATGTTTAAAATGTGTAAACATACACAAACACATTTTGCACACACATTGTAAATGTATGTGTGTTTTATACACGTTTCATACCCATATATATGTATATGTGATATATATATATCTTATACATGTATTATGCATACAGCTTTCCACAGACTTATATACATGTATCTCTTACATATAGAGGGTGGGGCAAAAATAGGTTTACAGTTGTGATTACATGAAACACTGAATTCATTCTTGTATTATTATTTATTATTGTATTTTCCTTACAAATAACTGTGAACCTACTTTCGTCTCACCCTGTACTATCATATTTGAACAAATGTTTTAGAGATCTCTTTGATATTTTTTGACAAACTTCTAAAAACTTCCTTATCCTTATAAAAAGGGAGATATTAAACTAATTAGACTTATTTGACATGTTAAATTACATGAGAAGTATGCATAAATAGTATTTACTGGTTAGCACATATATAAGAGTGGGGCAAAAGTAGGTATACAGTTATTTGTTTAAAGCATGTGTAAAACATATATACACATATACATGTTTTGCACACACATTTTAAACATACATGTGTGTTCTCCACATGTTTTACACACATATATGTATATATGATATATGCCTTACACATTTTATGCATACAGCTTCCCGAAGACTTATATACATATATGTTTTACATATACAGCATTAGACAAAAGTGGGTTTACAGTTGTGAGTACACTCTGGCAGCATAATGTGCCTGGCTGTTTTGTGACTTTCCTCTGCTCTTCTAACTCTCTTTTTGATACTTACTTTCCCAGCCTCTTTCACAGTTAGGTAAGGTTGCATTCCTACAAGAAATCTCTTATTTCATAATACTCATAATGGTTTAGCTTTTTAATATATGTTTATATATTGTATTATTTGTCAATGCTGAGTCACATAATGCTGGACCGGGAAATGCGAAAGGAGTCAGTGTGCTAAAATTACATCACATCCTCTATGGCGCTTACTAGCAAGGTGAAATGCATTTTCTGTATGTGTGGTAGTTTACGGTATTTTCTTACAATTCATCATTAAATAAAACCTTTACTATTTTAGTTTGCTTGATGTTTGGATTATAAATTTCTTATACATTTGAAAAAATTTCCTGGTGTTTTATATTGCATTCATTTAGTTATTTTCTCCCTTCCCTCCTTCCCTTCCTTCTTCTCCCATTCTCTCTATTTCTCTCTCTCCCTTTCTCTCCCTCTCTCTGTCTCTTTCCGTCATTAGCATGACTTTAAAATCGTCAACAAGGAGCCAGATGAAGTCTTGGAGAATACACAAAATCCAGTTTGTTGTCAATTAAATATCTGAAGTCCTACAGCACTTTCAGGAAGGACAAATATGCGAAGACAGAATCAGACAATCAAGTGGTAAAGCAGCGTGTATGTGGGAGTGCAAATTCAAATTACAGGGAAGAATTAGGTACTGTGTACATTGAATTCAGTGTATTTGGCCTATGAAAGCACATCATTTGGAAATATTGTGCAAAGGTTTTCTAACAGCATAATGAAACAGCACTCAATTTGTCCATTTTTCTTTCAGAAAGTACCAGAATCTGGGGATCTAGCCAAAACTCTGGTCAATGTACAATTGAAATGCTCTATGATGATGACTCTAACTTTAGGAAGGTATAATTACTTTCATAATGAAGGTATCTTTTCAACTCTGAGGAGGTTTAGAATTGAGCATAAGAATCAGGAAATGAATGAAAATTGTAACATCAATACTTTCGTGTTAAGTTCAGAAGTGGCGTTTTTGTAATAATTGAGGCAATTTGTCTATATGGTATTTTATTTATTTATTTTTCTCTCTATTAAATTTGTTGGCATGGTACTGATTAACAAAATTATACAACTTTCAGATGCACAATTCTACAATACATCATCTGTATACTGTGTTGTGTGCTCGCCACCCCAAGTATATTGTATTTTAGGCATTTATAATGGTTTAAGAGAATTTGATATAAAAATATTAATCATATTAGCTTTAGGATTCCAATTGAGTAATTTATTTTAGACTTATGGTTTTGGCTTAAAGTTCTAAATTATTTTTAAACAATATTAGAATGTTTACACAGACTTAAGATTCACTCAGACTTATACATTTTACTTTTTTAAAGGTTTTATTTATTTATTTTTAGAGGCAGGGGAAGAGGGGCAGAAAGAGAGGAAGAGAAACATTTATGTAAGATAGAAACATTGATCCGTTGCCTCTCGCACACCCCCAACCAGGGACTGAACCTGTAACTCAGTCATGTGCCCTGACTGGGAATTGAACCAGTGACCTTTAGCTTTGCTGGATGGTGCCCAACCAACTGAACTACAGTTTGGCTGTCTCCCTGTGTTTGTTTCTATGTATTAAGTAGAACTGCTATGTCTCCTGGTCTTGACAGAGTGGCCTTATGTAGCGAGTGTCCTATAGGGCCCGGTGGCCTAACCTCCTCTGTCACTTGAGCTGGGCCCTCCAGGTGCATGCCCTCCTTCCCACCATCCCACCCTCATGTGGGCTGTGTGCACCCTCCTGTTGTAGTTGAACCTTGATTGCTGTTGGTACATCAATGGAGGTGATTTACCCCCAGACTGATTGGCTGCAACCATAGCAGCGGAGTTAGTGTATAGGGGCCAACCCCATGGAGTACGACTCACTTCTGCAGGGCTCAGGTGCCCAGTGAGTCTGCCCCTTGAGTGTGTCACTTGTAGAGGTGGTTGGGTGGTGTTTTGACGTGATCGGAAGCTATCCATTGTATGCCCTGGCTCTGGGCCGCCCAGGATGTGCAGGCCAAGATCAGCCACCGCCTGTGCTTTGCACAGGACCTCTCAGCATGAGCTACAAATAGATTTGCAGATGGCTGCTACTTGTGCTGGGCTTGGAGGTCCTGGGAGAAGCCAAGGTGCAAACGGAGGCCAGCTGCCACTAGTGCCATGCCTGAGGCCACTTAGTGAGAGGTATGGGACATGCCAAAATGAGATGCTGTTTGTTTGGAGTTTGTGAACCTTTGAGATATTTTAGGAAAGTCTGCAGCATGAACCAAAACAGGCCCTTTGTGTGAAAAAAACCACTGTAAAAAGCCACTGCAAGTTGGGGGGGGCGGGTCTCAGAGAGCACCAGGGTGGGGCAACAGTGTTAGCCAGGTTGATGGGGCCTCAGCTATAACCCCCCCTTCCAGTTCTGCCAGCTTTGTGGGGGAGGGCTAACAAAGGAACAATGGCCTCTGCCAGCAGTTCTTTTTGGGAGAAAGCTACCCCTTCAGCCCTCACCCTAATGCAAGGGAATTCAGTCCCTCCCTATATGTCCCTGGTGCCTTTCAAGCTGCTGCCCCAGTGGTGAAGCTCAGAGTGAGTGAGTCCATCAGTGAGTAAGTCAGTGTGCGGGCCCTTTAAAAGAAATACCATATTTTGCTGTGTACAATGAGCTTCCACTTGCACTGCGCACCCACATTTTTGGCCCAAACTTTCAGGAAAAAAATCTTTTGTTTTAACTTTTTAATTCAATTATTTATTTATTTATATTTAGAAACAAAACCAATTATTGTAATCCAGTGTATTATTTTGCATATGGATGTTATTGCTTTCTAGAGTTACACTTTAATGCATAAGCATAAATAAAAGAATTAAAAACATTTATGTAGATACAGAATTAGTACTACCCATATATAATGCACATCATTATTTTTCTCTCAAAAATTTGGGCAAAAAGGTCCACATTATACATGGCAAAATACGGTACCTGGAACTCCAGAAGCCCTTGTCTCATGCAGCCTCAGTCAGCACTGATTTTCACAGCCAGAAGTTACTGGGACTTCTCTTTCTAGCACTGGAACCCTCATCTTGGGGCCTGGTTTGGGGCTGAGACCCCTCACCCCTCAGGGGGAATTCTTAAGCTGAGATATCCCTCCCAATTTTTATTCACCACACATGGGTGTGGGACTAGCCTGTTGTGTGTCTCTGACCCTCTCACCAGTCTCAACATGGTTTCTTTATATGCTTAGTTACAGGGCTTCTGTTCAGCTAGATTTCAGGCCTTCTGAATGATGGTTATTCTGTAGTTTCGTTGTAATTTTGATGTGGTTGTGTGAGGATGCAAGGACCACATTTACCTACTTTGTCTTCTTGACAGGAAGTACTCTGTCCATTTATTTTTAAGGAAAACTTACCGAGTAGCTAAGGTGGGTTTTCCCTTTGCAGTTTTGGAATGCTGGCCTGTTTTCCAGATAAAACAGGTATGTTTTCAGGTAGTTTTCTCCTCCAATGCCTGACTGGGAATTCTGACAAGGAAGTCTTTGTGAGATAGGGCAGGAGGGGCTGGTTGCTTGGCAAGCTTGGTTTTAGGGTGGGTAGGATGGGAATCGGCTATCCGGCTATGAACCCTCCAAATGCCCAGTGCAAAAGGTATTTCTCTAAGAAGCTGATATCCAAACTAGTAGTCATAACTTTCTCCACAGCATTCTATATTTTTTCAGATAAAAGCTCTCTATTTTGGGTTTTATTTTTATTTTTTGCTTGTTGTCAAACACCATTAACTCTTATTCTGGGCAAAAGATTTGGGATAGAATATGGTGGTGGACACAAATGCAGCTGTTGCGTTTTACAAATCGTCAAGTAAATCCTTAGTTTGAATTCCCATTTCTCACTCCTGCTCCCTTCTGTACTTGCTGACTCAGAGCCCAGAGCATCTCCAGGGCTCTGCCAGACAGCCTGGCTCCCATCTCTTCTGTTGCTTCTTCATAACATATTCTAAACTGTGGCTTCACGTATCTGTTTCACCTGCCAACTTGCTCACATTTACTTTCCTTCTCTCAGGAATGTGTTGGTGTTTCTTTTGTTGGCAATCCCTCCCCTTTAGCTCATTCTTTTTCTTTTTTAAAAGTATATGTTATTGAATATGTGACTATGCTATTACAGCTGTCCCAATTTTCCCCCTTTGCCCCCCTCCACCAGGTACCTCACTTCCCTCTAGCAATTCCCCACCTTAGTTCATGTCCATGGGTCATGTGTGTAAGTTCTGTGGCTTCTCCATTTCCTATGTTATTCTTTACATACCCTCGTCTATTTTGTTCCTATCAATTATGGTTCTTAATTCCTGCACCATTGCCCATCCCCCATCATACTTTTTCCTATTAGAAATTTATTCTTTCATGTGCTGATGTACTTTTATTTTAATGGACTCTAGGAGAGATTGTGTGCAATGCATGTATCTTGGAGTCAACAGTTTTAAGCATCTCTCCTGTAGCCAGTACCATACTAGGTGTTGGGGGGATAAAAATGAGTGAAACTTATTTCCTGGTGTCAAGAACCTCATAGTGTAGTAGTGGTTGTCGTCTTATTTAGCAGATATGACAAGGGGACTTTTCCTATTTTGGTTCTGGATGGAAATCCAAAGCTAAAAATGAAGAGGTCACATATTCTAGAGAGGTGATACACTGTATTTATAGAATTTGTGAAAAGATGACTTCTAACCCTGGCTGCTGTGGCTCAGTGGATTGAGTTCTGCCTGTGAACCAAAGGGTCACTGGTTTGATGCCCAGTCAGGGAACATGCCTGGGTTGTGGGCCAGGTCCCCCATCGGGGATGCACGAGAGGCAACCAATCGATGTATCTCCCTCACATCGACGTTTGTCTCCCTCTCTTTCTCCCTCCCTTCCCCTCTCTCTAAAAATAAATAAAATAAAATAAAATTCTTATTTTAAAAAAAGATGACATCTAAGATGTGATCTGAGACCCCCAAAGCCCATTACTTACCCCAAAGGTATTAAATGGTACATTTACACAATGGAATACTACACAGCAGGAAAAAAAAGAACTACTAAACTTCGCGACAGCATGGATGGAACTAGAGAGCATTATGCTAAGCAAAATAAGCCAGGGGGCAAAAGACAAATACCGTATGATCTCACCTATAAGCAGAACGTAACCAACAATACAAAGATGCAAGGAAAATAAGACCAGCAACATTGAAAGGAAAAGGAACCAACAGAGACAAAAGGGGAGGGAGGGCGGGGGAAAAGGAAGGGAAGGGGCAAGTCAAGGAACATCTAGCAAGGACTCATGGGCAAAACCAAAGTGGAGAAGGATTGAGGGAGGGCGAGGGGCGAGGGGGCAAGGGGAAAATGGTGGGAAGAAGGCAGCGACAAATGTATTTGGAAAAATAAATTAATTTTAAAAAAAGAAGCTAGACAGGAAAGTGGTAGAGAGGATGCTTTTATTAAAAAAAAAAATTGCATTTATTGAGGTGACATTGGTTTGTAAAACCAGACAGTTTTTCAAGTGTACAACTCAACAAAACATCATCTGCACACTGCATTGTGTGCCTATCATCCCAAGCCATCTCTTTCTGTCCTCATTTCGCCCCCTTTGCCTACCTATACTTCCCCATCCCCCTTTTTGTCTGACCATCAGCACACTGTTGTCTGTGTCTATGGGTCATGCGTATATGTTCTTGGCTAATCCCTTCACCTTCTTTCATCCAGTCCTCCCACCGTCCCCTCTGACAGCTGTCAGTCTGTTCCATGTGACCATGCCTCTGTTTGTATTTTGTTTGTCAGTTTTATTTTGTTTATTAGATTCTACATATGAGTGAGATCATATGGTGTTTGTCTTTGTCTGACTGGCTTCTTTCACTTAGCATAATAATCTCTAGGTCCATCCATGCTGTTGCAAAACATAAAGAGTTCTTCCTTTTTTATGGCTGCATAGTATTCTATTTTGTAATTATACCACAGCTTTTTTATCTACTCATCTACAAATGGTCACAGGCTGCTTTCATATCTTGGTGACTGTAATAACACTGCAATGAACATAAGGGTGCATATATTCTTTTGAATTAGTGTTTTGGGATTCTTAGGACATATTCCCAGAAGGAGGATCGCTGGGTCATAAGGCAGTTTCATTTTTAATTTTTTGAGAAAACTCCACACTGTTCTCCACAGTGGCTGCACCAGTCTGCATTCCCACCAACAGTGCACTAGGGTTCTCTTTTGTAGAGAGAATGCTTTTGAAGAGAGTTGTAAGAATGCCTTGGAGATTCTTCTTCTCATGGGGGAATTTGAGGAAGTATTTCCCATTCACTTAAATTGAATGGGGCCACAAGAGAATCACTCCAAGGCTTTGATTGGATTCCCAAGGGATTGACATTTGCAGGGACTGGCAACTGACTTACATCTGAAAACAAAACATTAAGGTGAGAAAGGCTATGGCTAAAGCAGCTTGTGACAATACAGGGGAAAAGAGGGCTATATTTGCAGGGAACTGTATTTCCATCAACACGTCAGCAAAGCTGTCTGTTTCCCAGAAGCCAGACACAATTCCCACAATAGGACTTCAGAGTTGAGTCATCTTATAAGCCTGTTGCAGGGGTCCCCAACCCCCAGCCACAGACTGGTACCATGGCCTGTTAGGAACTGGGCCACACAGCAGGAGGTGAGAAGTGGGCAAGGGAACAAAGCTTCGCTTGCCTTACAGACTGAGCTCTGCCTCCTATTCCCCTCACCGTACCCCCAATCTGTGGAAAAATTTCTTTCACGAAACCAGTCCCTGGTGCCAAAAATGTTTACTGCTGTTAAGGGATTGACCCTAAGAAGATCGCTCAGAGGTGTGAAGAAACCCCAACAGAAGAATTGGCTAATTGGCTAATGGAAACCAGAGACAGAGGAGGTGTTGTCTAGGTAAAGGAAACTGTAGGTGAGAGATCTTCAATGACAAGGGAGCTCCAAAAAACCTTGTAGAGAAAGTATCTGTTTTGAACATCTGCAACACTCTCCAGTGCCAGGTTAAACTTGAATCAGTAAAGGAAGCTTGTTTGGGCCTTTCCTTCTAGCTCGTCCTTGTGCTTCAACCCAGGCAGGGTTTGAGGCAGTACAGCGAGTGTGGGAGGAGAGGTAGAAGAGAAAATGAATGAGGAGAAGTCATCCACACTCTACCCTTGTCCCATGAGTTTCCTGGCTGAGTTAGAGCTGAACAAGGAGAGGGGAGCAGTTTGGAAATGGATGACAGATTGAAGCTGTGATATATCAGACTGGACTGAAATTTTGAATGCCTAAAAAAATAAAACTGTTTTTTAATATCTAAGAGTGACTGAAAAAGGTATGAGCTCTGTCTGAAATTTCATTCAGGGTGGGGAAAAATGATTCCACAGAGCTTATGGTGTGAAGCAGTGATGTGAAAGAATTATATCGCTTTCTGCTTACACCCTACTGTGTCTAGCTCATTCAATAAACTAGTTTATATAAGTGCCACACTATATGTATAGTCAAGGTTCAGTGAGTGGTAGCACATAGGAGAAAGTAATAAACTCTTCACAGGGAGGCCTGACACCTTCTCTAAGAGGAGACAGTGCTAGAGCTGGATTTTAAAGAGCAAAAATAATTTTGCCACTTGACAATGAAGTAGGAGGACGTTCCAGGAAAAGGAAATCCCATCTACAAAAGTAGGAGATATGAATGAACAACTGCATGTGGTTTCCTGATTTCCAATCACTGTAGTGTAGGGGAGGAAGAAATTTCTTCTACCCTTCTAAGTTCTTCCAGCTGGTCTAATAATTAAGTTGATATGAGAAAGATTAAGAGAAAATAACTAAATTTAATCACATATGTATGTATAGGAACCCCATATACCTGAGAGAGTCAGAGACCCCACATACTTGAGAGTTTCTGAGACAGAAAAGTATATATGGCATTCTGCACCAAGGAATGAGGTAAAGTGCCTGGGGCTTCAGAGGAGAGGAGGGAAATTCACAGAATAGTAAGAAGAGCAATGTGGTGGGTGGATTGGTGGAGACTGTGGAGACTGGGAAGCAATGCCAGAGTAAAACTGACCCAGTCAAGAAGATCTCTTGATAATCTAGGAATATCCTAATAATAGACTCATCTATTTTAAAAAAACACATTTTATCTAAACATAGTAGGGTCTCCAGATTGACTCATGGCTGGGATTTAGATTTGTATGGCCTTATGCAATGAACTGCAGGAATGACTTCTCCTCATTCATTTTCTCTTCTACCTCTCCTCCCACACTCGCTGTACTGCCTCAAACCCTGCCTGGGTTGAAGCACAGGGACGAGCTAGAAGGAAAGGCCCAAACAAGCTTCCTTTACTGATTCAAGTTTAACCTGGCACTGGAGAGAGTTGCAGATGTTCAAAACAGACACTTTCTCTTCACAGCACTAGGCCCTGTGAAGACTCCTTAAAGAGAACTAACTCATTCTTAATTGGGGGTTCATAAATAGAATTCATGGGGGTCTGTGAACTTGAAAGGAAAAACAATTACTTCTTTGAAATTTAGCATTTCCCCTCAATTATGAATATAGGCAACAAACCACAATTGTAGTAGTAGTATCTGTGACTGTCATGGATGGAAATCACAGACATGTTTATATCACATTGCAAGTTTTTCAGATGTCTCAAAATAGTATTTACTCATGTACTACTTTGAATTGTTGTGATATTAGACTTGCTGCTAGATCATTTATTTACTATATTAATAAAAAAGCATGTTCATTGCCATATAAAATGTGTTAAAAAGTTTGATAACTGTATTCCAATGTAACTGGTTTCCTTCATAATCCGATATATTTTATTTTACCCATTTAAGAATATTATTCTGCAGAAGGGTCCATAAAGTTCATCAGATTACCAAAGTGGTACATGGCATGCAAAAAGGCGAGCAGCTTCTACTTAAGGAAAAAGGAATCACTTAAATTTGCCCCTGTCCATTTACGTGTGAGACAAGTACAGTAGATGAAGAAACATAATTTTCCCTCTATCCAAGTTTTCAGTTGAGACCCCTCCTCTCCCAATAAATGATTCATGAGAGAAAAACAGATAACATGTATACCTCCTGTATACACGGGAGAAACCCAGGAAAACAGTAATTCCCTGAAATGGCCAAACCACTACCTTAGTTAACATCTCCATCTAAAGACAAAAGAAGGGTTTTGTTTTGGGGTGGGGGGGGGATGAGGAGCCAGTTATGGGAAATTAGTAGGAAAAGTCCAATAAATGATAGTAAGGTTATCATGCAGATTTAAGTTACTATCTTCTCCATCGATAAGAGTTTCTAGATATTTGGTCATCCTCTTATCCTAGTACAGAGAGGGAAACACCCTTACAAATGGAGATTCCTGTTATAAATGTAAATTTGCCTCACGAAAGGGTAACTTGAGTTCAGGTTGCAGAGCTTCTCCTGTGTCTGCTACTTCTTAAAAATAACCAGCCTAAAATAATCCTTAAGCCAAGGAAGCAAATTTGGAGTTGGCAAATTCATGCTCCCCTTCAATAGCTTATGATGAAAGCGATATCTGCATCCTCCCAATAAAAATCATGAGGCTTTATTTCTCATATACTATCCAGCCTTCCTCCTTTTACTAAAACAGATGATAGGGCACAACTAGCCTTCTTCCTGCCTTGTCAGTGGAGCAGCATGCAGGTCTGACATGTGTAGACCCCAGTGCATCAGCTTCAGTGAGACCTCGACAGCCTGGTGGAAGATGGCAGGAGAGGCCCAGCAGAGGAGGGTGGTGCCTATCTGATGCCATCATGCTCAGTGAAGGGAAGGGACAGAGGAAGTGAAGCAGAAGAAATGGCAGAAACCACACGGTAGCTGAGTAGATGACTGGTTAGAGTCATCTGTGTTCACAGATAATATCCACTCTTCAGGAACACTTAGAAATACCCTTAATTGAAAAAGCTGGACTTGGGGGTGCACTGAGTTAAAGAACCAGTAAAATTTGGTGATTACTACTAATAAGACCTCTATAGTACCCACAGGCTAGAGAGGCCTGAAGAAATTTGAGTTCTAAAGCTATTTGTTGTGAGACTAACAGCTATCATATTGGCTGTTTTTTAAATTACATTTTTATAGAAAAAATTTAAAAAACAAATGAGTTCTCTTTTTGGTGCATTCAATATTCCATTAGTTGAACATCCTCTACACGTGTTTACAAAAATATGGCTGAGAGTGTATTTCTCCCAACATTTGCTTTAGAGCTCACTCAAGTAATCAGCTCCCAGCTTCAAGAACAAACCTTAGTTTTCTTGAACAGCAGTACCATCAGTCACGCATTGCAGTATATTTGAATGAAAAAAGTACCAGGTGTTTTAATTGCCTCCCATATAGGTTTATAATTAAGCTGTCAGTAGTTTGCTGTTGGTTTAGACACCGCCCCCTCCCCCCCCCCCACAATTGTCACTTCGGTTTGTTTGTTTGTTTTATATAGAGAAAAGGAATTCTATACTCTTTTTGGTAGAGCTGTACCACTGGAGATGCTGCTCCCCAGTGACATATTTACAATGTATCCATTATAAATTGAGGTTCCTTGCATTACAAACACAAGGTGTTTTTTGTAGGTTTTTCTTTAAAGTAGATCATGGCATTAAATAAAAATGATGCAAGCGCATGAACAGGGCTTATTGACACAGAGGGAGCACCTGGTCAACGCTGTTAGCATCATCATCCCACCCAGTCACCATAGATCTGACTAGCTTTCCCTCGGCTGCTGTCCTGTACAGCGTATACATGTGTACAGAGGGGCAGAAGAAGGGAAGAATGAGAGGAAATGAAAGTTTTCTCCCTTAGGTGTGTGCTTGTTTGCATGGTGATACTTCAGTGGAAAAGAAGAAACACTAAAGTTTCAGCTTGGTAAGGGCTTAATTTGTTTAGAACATTCCCCTAAACTTTTTTTTCTGCGGAAAAATGCATCCTGCAAGATCTCCAGGAGAAAAGAAGTCCCTTGTCAAATAAGTTCACGAAGCACTACATACTTTAGCTCTCCCTCAGCCCCTATGTTGGAGAGTCAGAATATCCTTTAGCACATTAAGTGAGTTTAGAAGTCCCCCAGAAAAAAAAACTATTTAATTTTTAAAATTCAGTTTGACAAAGTTCCTTGGCCACGTAATTCCTCTTTCTTGTAACAGTTACTACTATCCCAAGGCACTGGTGTTGTACTTGTAGTGAGGTGTCTTATCTGAGAGAATTATATTTTTTTCCTTTTAAAAGAAAGAAGCTGCCAGTCACTCTCCATACAAGCAGTCAGAAAGGTAACCTGGAGCAGGTCTATAACTGAGTCCACCTCAATTATACAGATGTTCAGCAGACAGATGTACAGAAGTCTGCAGTGAGAGTGGGTTAATCACAATGAGAAGTCCTGGCAGGGGAGAGACTTCTTTGTCCAACCCCTGAGATTTGGAATTAAGAGGATCTATCAAGGTGGAGGGAGTAGCCCTTTTCAAGGCTTAATGGCAAGAAAGGATGATAGGACACATGAAATAAAGTTACCAACGATTTAAAGAGAGGCTGGTCTGGTGGGCTGGCCCTGTCACCGAGTAAAGAGGAGTTCCAGGGATGGTGGTAGGACTGCCAGTCTAATTTGTGGCACCCAGTGCAAAATGAATATGTGGAGTTCCTTGTTAAAAAAAAAAGTATTACTAAGTTCAAGACAGCAACAGCAAAGCACTAAACCAAGGGTGGGGCCTTCTAAGCATAAGACCTTGTGTAGCTGCACAGGTTGTACACCCATGAAGCCAACCCCGGATGGTGGTCTTGGTTTTCTAACGCTGTGCACAAAAGAGCTGTTCTTGTCCTCACTCTTCTAGGGCTGTCCTACTACCTGAGGAAGTAATTGGGTGTGAAATGAAGTTGCTGGTCCCTAAGACCTATAGCAAGATCCACTGAGGTCATTTTTTTTTTTTCATTTTCTATTGCTGCTGTAACACATTGCCTCAAATTTAGTGGCTTAAAAAAACACACATTTCTTATCTTGTCGTTTTATAGTTCAGAAATTTGAACTGGGTTTCACTGGGCTAAAATCAAGGCATTGGCAGGGTTAGTTCCTTCTGAAGACTGTAGGAGAAAATGTATGTCCTTGCTTTCCCCAGCTTTTAGAGGCCGCCTGTATTCCTTAGCTTGTGGTTTCCTTCCCATAGTCAAAGCCAGAGATGTTGCATTTTTCTGATCATTCTTCCTGTACTCACATCTCCCTCTGACTCTTCTCTTCTGTCTCCTGCTTCCACTTTTAAGGACAATGGGCCCACCTGGATAATCCAGGATAATCTCCCTCCCTATCTGCTGATTAGTAAGTAACCTTAATTTCATCTGCAACATTAATTGCCTCTTTTGAGGTCTCCTATCATATTCTCAGGTACCAAGAATTAAGATGTCTTTGGGAGGCATTATTCTGTGTACCATACTCAGAGAGAACCAAACCAAACTGGACTGTCCTTTGAAACACATTATTGGAGTATAATGTATAAAACATGCCTACTTCTTATGTGTACAGCTTGATGAATTTTTATATAAATATCTACCTGTGTAGTGTATAAAAATACATTTGTGTAACCATCACTCAGATGAAGATGTAGAATATATCTAGCCCCCCAGAAGGCTCTCATACGCTCCTTTTCAGTCAATACTCACCTTCCCCTGGAGGTAACCAGTATTCTGTCTTCTACCACTACGTCTGTTATCTCTTAAAAACCACTACAAAATTTGGTGGTTTAAAAGAAAAAAACATTTTATTTGCTCATAATTCTGTGGGTTAGGAATTTAAGCTGAGTTCAACTGAGCAATTCTTCCGCTGGTCTCACTGTGGTCAATCATTTAGTTGCAATCATTTAGCAGCTTGACTGGGGCTGGATGGTCCAACATGGTCTCACACATGTATGTGGTGGTTGGTGCTGGCTGTCAGCTGAAGCTCCTTCTCTCCATATGGGTATTTAATCCTCCCAGAGGTTAGACTGGACTGCTTTGTATGGAGACATCAGAGCAGCAAGAAGACAAGAAATCGCCCAGTTGTACAGTATCACCTCCATTGCATTCTTTTGGTCAAAGCACGTCACAGTGCCATCCCAGATTCCAGGCGTGGAGAAATAAACTCTACCTCTTGATAACAGGACCTGCCAAAAAGTTTGTGGTCATTTTTTTTCATCACATTATCATTTGTACTTGTTCTTGAACTTCATATAAACAGGGTCATACCATAAGTATTCTTGTTTCTGACTTCAGTTCAACATTATGTTTCTGTGTATGGCAGTAGGTTGTTCTTTTTTATTGTTGCTGCTTATATCCCGTTGTATGAATATACCACAATGTATTTATTATTCTACCACTGATAAACATTCAATTTGTTTCTGTTTGGAGCTATTATTAGTAAAGCTGCTATTAGTGCGCTTATGCATGTCTTTTGAAGAACGTAGTTCTTAATTATCTTGGGTATGTACTTGGGAATGGAATTACTGGGCCAAAGAGTAGGCTAGTATTAAGCTTTGGAAGTTTTGCCAATAGTTTTGTGAAGTGATTGCATTAATTTACATACCCCATAAGCAATGTATGAGAGTTCTCGTTGCTCCACATATTTGACAATGCTTGGTATTGTCAGCCTTTTAAATTTCAGTTATTCTAATAGGTGTTTAGTGGTGTCTCCTTGTTATTTTGATTTGCACTTTTTTGGTGACGATGTTGAACATATTTTTACATGTTTAATAGTCATTTGGCTAACTTTTTTGTGAAGCACTGTTTAAAAATGTGGGCCTATTTGTCTTCTTCTTGTTGGTTTGCAGTTCTTTTGACAGTCTGCTTTTGAGTCTGTTATTGTATATTGTGTTACAAGTGTTTTGTCTTTTCCTTCTCTTAATGTCCCTCAATTTGGGTTTGATGCAATGTTTTCTCATGATTAAAACTGCATGATTTTTCTGGGGTTATAGGTTTTTGGAAAAAATACCATAGAGGCGAAGTACCCATGTCACTGCTCCTTAGCAGCGGGCACAGTTTCAGTATGACATCACTGGTGACATTAAGTCTGATTGCTCAGTTACGGTGGTGTCTGCTAGGTTTTTTCACGGTGAAGTTACTGTTTTCATTTTCCATGCTCTGTTTGCGGAGGTGGGGTGAGATTTTTTTTTAAAAGATTTTATTTTATTTTATCTTAGAGAAAGGGGAAGGGAGGGAAAAAGAGAGGGAGAGAAACATCTATTAGTTGCCTCTCTTGCACTCCCCCAACTGGGGATTGGCTCATAACCCAGGCATGTGCCCTGGCTGGGAATCAAACTGATAACCTTTTGGTTTGAAGA
Source organism: Pteronotus mesoamericanus (assembly GCF_021234165.1). Classification (NCBI taxonomy): domain Eukaryota; kingdom Metazoa; phylum Chordata; class Mammalia; order Chiroptera; family Mormoopidae; genus Pteronotus; species Pteronotus mesoamericanus. Next base: position 3,901,348 of record NW_026555150.1, read on the forward strand.
ACGATGCCCACTCCACTGAGCCACACCAATCAGGGCTAGAATTGAGCTATTAAGTCCAGACCATACTCAAGGAATAAGGAGTCATGCTCTCCCCTTTTTAGGATGGAGTATCTACTAATTTATTTCCTTTCTTTTTTTGCATGGGAACTTTGTCCCCGTTCCCCATTTGTGTATTTATTTATATCAGTATGGACTCATGGATAGTTTTTAAATTCTGAGTTATAATCCAGTATTATCATTATTTTGTGGCTTAAACTGTACGATGAACAAATTTGAACTAATGAAAAGACATAGAATACTATATTAAAAAGTATAGAATATAATTATTTTCAAGTGCATGTGGAACATTTATCAAATATGAACTGGGCCATATGATATTCCTAACACATTTCAAATAGTTGAAATCATAGAGAATATATTTTTCAACCTTGATACAATTAAATTAGATAACAATAACAAAAATATATCTAGAAAATCCTATATTTGGGAAATTAAGACCTAAATTTTAGAATAATTCATGGATCAAAGAAGGTATAATGGAAATTAGGAGATATTATGAACTTCACAACTCTGAATATATTAACATACCAAGGCTTATGGAATGCAGTTCAAGTACTATCTGGAAGGAGAGAAATAGCCTTAAATGTCTATATTGCAAAGAAGAGAGATTGAAAATGAAAGAGCTAATTTTATGAAGTTAAAAATATTAGTCAAAAGATTGTAGAAGAAAGAAAACAATAAAAGTGATGTGAAAGAAAATACACTGGACAATTAAGGAAGTGGGTTTCTTCAGGTTATTGCAATTAGGAGAATATTCCTTAATGAGGCAAATAAACAAGGGAATTATAGATAAGTCTTATGGGAGTCATGAGGAAGAATGGAGGTGTGTTTTCTCTTAAGGATATGGTGCTTTGCAAGTTAACCAGAGCACAAAGGGGTGGCAACACAGGTCTCAGATAACGTCCAACATTGTTTGTAAGAAGAGAAACCAATAAAATAGAATACAAAACAACAACAATAATAATAATAAATAGAATACAAAATAATAATACAAGAGAGTGGGCCATGCACAGGGAAGGCTTTACTTTTAAGCATATACTCACAGATGTACACCAGGAGATGTATACAATGTTGTTAATTGCAACTGTCGCTTAAGGTGGAAAGACTGGAAAATGCATAGTCATAGAGTGGACTCTTAACAGTTAAAATAAGTGAACTAATTTACAGTTATCCAAATGAGAAGATTTAGAAAACATCATGTGAAGCAAAAAATGCAAGTTTGAAAAAAGCTGATTCTGTTTATCACAGAGGTGATGCTATATGTTCTTTATGGATAAATATATATTTATAAAAAATTATATATCCAAAATATATATTATGGATAATATATATCTATAAATATATATACAGATAAATACATATGTTTATAAATATATATATTTATCTATATGGATAAATATATATTTATACATAGGAAGATATATGCCAACTCTGGGTAGCTTTTAGAGAGAGAAGGAGGAAGCGAGGGAGGGGAAAAATGTGATGGAGGAGAGCTGTAGTTGTAGCACTAACATTAAATTTCTTTAAAGAGAAAGACCTAAAGCAAGTATGCAAGGCGTTTACCAAAGTATTTAATTACTTCTTACCTGTGTGGTCTAGGGCAAATTACTTAATCTTTATGAGCCCTGATATCTTCATTTGTAAAATGGTGTAATAATTGTACATATAACCCATGGAGTTGTTTGGAAGATTAAGTGAGGTAATATATACAATTTTTTTGTATAGTCACCACATAAGCACTCCCTAAATCATAGCTGTTACTATTACCGGAAAGAAAGTGTCAAAACATTCATTCAGCTGTGAGTCACTAAGGGCAGAAGGGAATGTGTGCATTCCACAGGCAGATGACAAGTGGCACTTCAGAGCAGAAGCGTTTTTGGTGAGAGCACAGTGCTGAGTGTGCCCTTAGGCAGAGGGCGTGGCTAAAATACTGCCTTCCCATTGTGGAAGCATTTGTATGAGTTTGTGTTTGTTAGCGTCGTGGGTAGTGAGTGCCCTTATCTGGCACAAGGCACTGTATGATTTGGGTTCTTCTAAACTATACTCCCAAATTTCCACGATGGCTCCTCCAAAGAGTGTTCTGCTGTCTTCCCAGCCACTGCCTTGTGAAGAGTAGGACAATAGTGGAGTAGGACAATAATCCAGACACTGGCAGAGTTGGTGAAGAAGTCACTATTCTGTCTTCTCAGCCTTGAGGCACATCTGGAAGGATAGCTGATTTCTTCTATCAGTGGCTTTATGGGCCTGTCCTTCTAAGGTTAGGAAGATGTGATAAAGTCCGACGGGCTCTCCCTGTTGCTCATTCCTTTTTATAATAGCAAAATATAGTCCATTGAGCAAGGCTCAAAAAGGTTATGGAAAAAATCACAGGGGTACTTTAAGTAGCATCTCAAAAACATTCTGAGAGGTAGCATGGGTTGGGGCTTGTGGCTTCTTTTGTGCTCACCAGAGAGAACAAAAGTTGACTTTATTTCTTCCTGTATATCCAATCATCAGCTATAGCCTATTGACTTTTGATACACTGTGCCCTCAAAAGTCTTCTCCTTGTCATCAGATCAAAACTAAGGCAGTATTCATTTTACACTCTAGTACAAACACATTTATATTAATAATATAAGTGTATTTTGGAGGTGGCATTATTGGTAAGCTATTTCTAAGAACTTTTAGGGTGAAAGCGCCTGTCGGTTTCCTCCAGTTCTAGTCCAGTATTTTTTTCTCAAACGCTGTATTCCCAGTGTTTCTGTCCCAGTCAGTCTGTGCTTGTCCTGAGATAACTAGCTTCCCACAAATCTGCCGCCTAGTTTGTTCTTCCTCTTCTGCTTCAGCCCCGTACCTAACGTCCCACACTTAAGATTCTTGAATCTTAGGGATTGAGACTTCATTCCTTGTGCCCTTCCCTCCAAGGGTGGTTATCCAAGCATGTCCTGCCAGCCAGTTAGTTGGCTGGAGCTCAGTGTCCCAGAGTTCTTATTTCCTTGAGTTCCCCATGGCACCACAGAATGTGAGTACATGTAAGAGATTGTGTGTATGAATGCATTTTTATGGCAGTAATGGGGGTGGAAAGACTTAAAATTTGTGAATGACTTCAGTGAAAATGTTCATGATTGATGTTACTCACACATACTTGAGAACTAACATGGGGAGAGGAAGTCCAGTTTGTCTGTATAAACTGAGTTTAAGAACTCTGCTTATTCTTCATGGCTAATTTTATCATATGCACAATGATAACTGTGCATGTTGTCAATATGGGTCAGATGAAATTGATTGTAAGCTATATTTATTTACAATGTGACATTATGTTCAGCTATGCTCACACTTGTGTTGATTGTCTACTAGGGTTTCCTACCCATGTATTCTGCTCACATGGAAAAAAAAAAAACAGGGAACGTGCTCTAGTATTTCTGAGATATGGTCCCTCCTCTTCTTTCCTTCTTTCTTTCTTTCTTTCTTTCTTTCTTTCTTTCTTTCTTTCTTTCTTTCTTCCTTCCTTCCTTCCTTCCTTCCTTCCTTCCTTCCTTCCTTCCTTCCTTCCTTCCTTCCTTCCTTCCTTCCTTTCTTTCTTTCTTTCGAGAGAAACATGGATTTGTTGTTCCACTCATTTATGCCTTTTTTTGGGCCAGCTCCTCTATGTGTCCCGACTGGGGACCGAACTTACAATCTTGGCACATTGGAATGATGCTGCTACCAGGCCAGTGTCTCCTCTCTTTTCTTTTGGTATCTGCTGGGCAGCTAAATTACAGAGGTCACTGTGGTTGTAAAGTACAAGAAAAGAAAGCATATATAATAAAAGGTATAATTTTCCTAAAGCTGTATAAAACTGTTCCTCAGTACTCAGCACATATAGCTTGTATTTACAGTATGTGCTTTTTCTCTACTCTATTTACCACCTTTGATTCCTGGGAGATTAAATCTGCACAAGCGTAGATACATACTAATATGATGAACTTTAAAATGTTATTTTCCTTCCTTTATCATCAATGATTATCATTTAAAGTTGTTATGAAAGCTTTGTGACAGAGGTTATACTAAAATTGAAAGTATAAGAACTTACTGAAAATCATGTAAAAATTAGCTCTGTTTCTAATGTGGTTTCTCAGATTGATTAATTTATGCAATTGAATTGTTCTGCTCTCTTGTAAACATACATTCACACTTTGCAAACTTGCACACCTGCAAAGTAGTGTGGTGGTATTTGTGATATTATCATTGTTTCATCAAGAATGATAACTCAGGTTACTTTTGAAATCTCACTTCATAGGCCATTATATATCACCTTCCTGTTTCAATACAGTGGAAATTGATTCCATAAAGGTCTTAAAGGTCAAAAGTATCTTAAATTTAATAATCATAATTTTAAACACCTTGGCATTTATGAGCTGTTGTTGCATTAATTTAGAAACAGTTTGAAGATGTTATAAAGTTTAACATTGTATGAAAGCACTTCCCCTGAAGATACATGTATCAGTTTGGATATGGTGAATCCTTTTTTCCTTAGGGATGTGTGTGCCTTTTAAAAACTTACTTTTCTTTGGATTGAAACCATGGCAAGGATATCCCTTTATAGGTTTCAAGCCTGAATTTTAACAAGTGTTACAGAAATCATGGAATAGTCTCTGTTTTTCCCTCTTTCTTTTCTTTCCCCCCATCTTTCATTATTCCACTGTACCTTCCCTTTATTATTTATAAGCACTATCATGTAACTGGACCCACGTTAGGTACTAGGAGTTCCAAAATGAAAGGATACAGTTAGTCTCTGCTCTTGAGAGACTACGTCTAGTTGGTGAGAAAGAAGAACCGAAAACTAATTACAGTATTGGTAGTGGAGGGTCAGGAAAGTCTGCCTGGAGTAGGTGATGGCTGAGCTGGAAGGATGAGTGAGAGAGGACATGGAGATGAAATTAATTTTATTTGGAATATTAATGGTTTTGGCTGTGATAGCTTTCCTTATGCCGAAAATGGGAGAGTAGAGAACCCCAGGGTTCCAGCCCTCCATGAAAGCAACTAATGATCTGGCCAAAACAGACAGAATCAACTTTGCAGAACTCTGGAATCTAGTTGAAAAGATACAACAACCAGGGGAACGCTTAATGAAGATGCTGCTGCATTGCAGCAAGAGAGTTCTCTGGTGTTTTAAATTCTCTATCTACCCGTCTCCACATGCCAGATGGGAGGTGGCCGTGAAAAGAGAAGCCTGTACCCCTGGTGCAGGTTGCCATGTACCTGAGGGGGCAACACAGACCTTATTCTCAAAGAATTGTGGTTGTGTATTTTGATCTGGCTGGTGGCTCCCTGAAGGGCTAGTGCACAAGGGCTGGCCTTTGTTTAGTACAACTGAGAGCATTCTCAGGTTTGGGGAGGCTTCCCAGGTGGCATTTGATAAAAGCACTTAAAGGCAAAAGTATTGCCTGTAGCAGCCTGGGACAAAAGACAGGTCAAGCAAGACAAATCGAAAAGCCTGGAAAGAAACAGTTTTGGAAAGGAGATATATGGGGAAATGAGGGCTTTTACAAACTCTGGTGTAAATCAGGGAATCAAGAAGGCCATGCATATGCCCGAGACATGCTCAGGAAAGGCCTAATCTCCAGAGAAGATCCTAAACTTTCACCTCTGGTTGATCTTTAGGCTCTGCACAAGCGGGAAGTGAAAGTGAAGGCAGTGCTGCAAATGACCTGGCTAAGCATTGAAAGGAGTGTCCCAACACAGAGGCAGTCTTCAAAGAGTGAGAGGTTTTTTTTCCTCACCTGAAGACAGCTTTTCATTGCTTTTTTTTAGAGAGAGAGAGAGAGGGAAAGGGACAGAAAGAAAAATTGATACAAGAGAGAAACATTGAATGGTTGCCTCCCATACACGCCTGTACTGGGGAACATACGTGTCTGGACCGGGGACTGAACCCTAAAGCAGGCATGTGCCCTGACAGGTAATTGAACCAGCAACCTTTCAGTTATCAGATGACGCTTCAACCAACTGAACCACACTGGCCAGGGCAAAGAGTGGGAGAGTTTTAAAAATTCTTTTCAAAACTATATTTCGAAGCTTCAAGGGTTTATAGATAATATTCTTAATACACTAATTGACCATTAAGCCTATGGAACACAGACTTCAGTGGCCACATATGATAAAGAATAAAAAAAACTTTATAAAAATAATTTAGAAAAGCAACTAAACCAACAACAACCCCAAACAAACAGCAACAACAAACAAAAATTGAGTTAATCTTTGTATTTGGATTCACAAAAAAGTCCATTTAGTTTTATTCTGTAAAATAAAGGACACAGTTTTCATTTTCACCAATCACTTTATTGATTGGTATATTTTGAAAATGTCAGCTATCTCCTGCGTGGCATAATGTTGATTGCTCTCAACTAATGTCTTGATTTGGTTGCTGACAACTTCAACTGGTGGAAGTTGAAATTTCAACCGTGGAACATTGTCCAGTGAGAAATCTCCAGCACAAAAGTTCACAAACCACTTTTGACACGTTTGATTGATCAGTCACAGCACCTTCTCCATATACTGCACAAATGTTATTTTTGCATTTCAGTTGCATTTTTACCTTTCTTGAAATAATAAAGCATACTATGCCAAAAATGTTGCATGTTTTCTTTCATTTTCAATATTAAAATGGCTGCACAAAAATTCACCAATTTTGATAAGTTTTTTTAGAAAATGCATGCTGATATGACAGCTGTCACAATACAATCTAACAAAATTGTTTTGAATGAAGTTAAAGACAACTAAGCGCTACTAGAGCCATCTTAAAGAAAAAAACAAACAAACTTTTTGGCCAACCCAATATATAGGGTGAGGTAATAGTTTACCTTCATTCTTTTACATATGGATAACCAGTTATCTCAGAATCATTTGTTGAAGAGACTATTCCTTCCCCACTGAGTGCTCTTGGCACCCTTGTTAAAAATTAATTGACCATAGGTTCATGTGTTTATTTATGGACTCTCAAGTCTATGCATGTCTATCATTATGCCAGTACCACTCTGTTTTGACACTCTAACCTTGTAGTAAGTTTTGAAATCAGGAAGTGTGAATCCTCCAACTTTATTCTTCTTTTTAAATATTGTTTTGCCTATTACAGTAACTTGCTATCTCATGTTAATTTTTAAAATATGTTTACTGATTTTATTTTATTTATTTTTTCTTTCTTAAATGCAGATTGATTTTATTTATTTTTTTAAATGTCAAAGTTAATTAGACGAGATCGGGTGCGTTCAGGGTGGTATGGCCGTAGACATCAAAGTTAATTATAAAATATTTTAAAAATTTAAAACCCTTATAAAGTCTCAGCAATTAAACCAACATGGCACCAGCACAGAAATAATCAAGTGATCAATGAAATATAATGAACATTCTAGAGACAAACATATATATCTGTCTAACAATATATGATTAAGTTGATATTTTAAATCAAAGGGTAAAATAAGGCTTATTCAATGAATAAGGTACATGGACCACTATTACTTGAAATAAAACAAATATAGAGCCCTATTTCACACATTATACAAGAAATATTCAGGTGAGTTAAAAATCAATACGTAGAATCTGAGGAGTTTTACAAGAAAATAGAACTAATATTTTTCATGACCTGAAGTAAAATATTCAAACCCAGAAGCTGTAATATTGACAATATGACTATATTAAACATTTAACTATATAGTAATACACATATGTAAAAAAAGGTAAAGGACAAGGAATAGAAAAGTACTTGGAACACATCTAAAACATGGTTAGTAGGGTTTTTTTGAAAAAATTTCTATAAACCTTTAATCAATAAATGGATAAAGAATATAAAAAGTCATTTAAAGCTTTTTAAAAAAAAATACTAGAAATAGGCAAGAAATGTACCAAAACAGGTTTAGTTTCAACAAATAATAAAGGAACAATTAAAATAACATCATTGTCACAGACTAATGAGTATTAAAAATATTGGTAATATCAAGTATTGGCAACTCTGAAAAGAACCAGGTATTCATAGAAACTTTTTCTTCATCTTAAAGCAGTCCTTTTAGCATATTTTGCAGTGCTGGTTTGGTGAAGGTGTATTCTTTTAGCCTTCTTTTGTCTGGGAAACTCCTCATTTTGCCTTCCATTTTAATTGAGAGCCTTGCTGGGTAGAGCAGTCTTGGTTGCAGGCCTTTGCTTTTCATGACATGGAATATTTCTTGCCATTCCCTTCTGGCTTGCAGTGTTTCTGTTGAGAAGTCAGCTGCTGGCTGTATCAGGGCTCCCTTGTATGTTACTACCTCTTTCTCCCTTGCTTGCTTTAGGATTCTCTGTTTGTCTTTGATATTTGTCATTTTAATGAGGATGTGTCTTGGAGTGGGCCTCACTGGGTTCCTCTGTGCTCCCTGGACTTGTGTGACTTTTCCTTTCTTCCAATTAGGGAAGTTTTCCATCGTTACTTTTTCGAACAGGTTCTCTGTTCCTTCCTCCTCTTCTTCTCCTTCTGGTATCCCTATTATACGGATATTATTATGTTTCAGGTTGTCCTGCATTTCCCTCAATGCCTCTTCATGCTTTTTGAGTCTTTTCTCATTTCCTTGCTCTTTCTGGTAGCTTTTCTCTACCTTGTCCTCCAGCTCGCTGATTTGGTCCTCAGCTTCATCTAGTCTGCTTTGGATTCCTTCTCCTGTGTTCTTCAATTCAGAAATTGTATTCTTCATTTCCTCTTGTCTCTTATTGATAGTTTCTATGTCCTTTTTCATGCTGATATAGTTTGCAGTAAGTTCCTCGTAGTTTCCTTGCAGTTTTTGGTAATTCTCTCTGAGCTCACTGAGCTCATTGAGCTTCCTTAGAACCATTGTTTGGAACTCAATATCTGATAGTTCACTTGCCTCTATTTCATTTAGTTCTCTTTCTGGGGATTCCTCCTTTCTCATTGAGTAGGGGGTGTTTCTTTGTCTTCCCATTATTTGTGGGACTCTTCTTTTTTCCTTCTGATTCTTAAGTTGATCTGTCTTGATTTCCTGACTTTGTGGTGTGAACTTCTATGGTTGGAGACCGCTGTTTTTACTTTCTGGATCTGCCTCTGATGATGTCAGATGTTGACCCTGTCTGACCTTAGTCTGTTCAAGACTTCCAGTAATCTACTGTTTGTGGATGTCTCCTTCAGCTGTTAATCTATCCTCTCTGCACTCAGCAGGCCACCTTAGACAGCTCAGGGTGGGGTGGAGTCCCTCCTGGTAGTGGGGTTATTGGGTCTTCTCATGCTGCTATGTATGGAGGAGGAGTCTGCACTGGAATCCCACTGGCTACTCTCTCCATTCTCTCCACAAAGCTTCCATCCCCAGTCTCTCCTTAAGTGTCACCAGACCTCTCTGCGCCCCATTTAGCCAGGGATCTACTGTCTGTGGCTGCCACTCTGTACTGAGCAGGCAGCTTAGACAGCACAGGGCGGGGTGGAATCCCACCTGGAGGCAGGGCTATTGGGTCCTTTGACGCTGGTACCGCTCGGGGGGAGTGGTCTCTGCCTGAGCAAGATGGCTGCTGCTACATGGGGGATGAGTCAGCACCGAGATCCTGCTGGCTACTCTCTCAGTTCTCTCCCCAAAGCCTCCTTCCCCAGTCTCTCCTCAGGCGTCTCTAGCCTACTCTGCTCCTGCCTTTGCTGGAGACCAGGGTAAGTGGCAGTTAGATTGTGCTAAAGCTGATTCTTCTGTCTCCAAGGTTACAAGGCTCCTCTCTCACTGTTGCTCATTTGTTTGTTCCAGGTGACTTTTCCACAATTTAGTTGTAATTCCAGATTGGTCCTGGGAGGAGGTCAGTGTGACTTCCACTCACCCCTCCACCATCTTGATTGCTATTTTATTTTATTTTTAAAGATTATTTATTTATTTCTAGGGAGAAGGGAAGGGAGAAAGAGAGGGAGAGAAACATCGACGTGTGAAAGACACACTAATTGGCTGCCCCCCACATGCCCCCAATCGGGGCACCTGGACTACAACCCAGGTACATACCCCAACTGGGAATCAGACTGACGATGTTTGTGTTCACAGGCTGGCGCTCAGTCCCCTGAGTCACCCCGGCCAGAGCTCAATCCCATGTTAATTTTAAGATGAACATTTACATTTCTGCAAAAGAGGGGCTCGGGTTTTAAGGGGTTTTTTATTGAATCTGTAGATCACTTTGGAGAATATTGCCATCTTAACAACATGACATCTTCCAGTCCATGAACAAGAGATGTCTTTCCATATATTTAGGTTTTCTTTAACTACTTTCAGCAGTGTTTTGTAGTTTTCAGTATATTAGTCCTCTTTGGTTAAATTTATGTCTAAGTATTTTATTGTTTTGATGCTATTGAAAATGGAATTATTTTCTTAATTTTCTGCAAAAGGAATTGTTCATTGCTAGTGTATAGAAATACCACTGATTATTGCATGTCCACCCTGGACCCTTCCACTTCGCTGAATGTATTCATTTTAGTAACTTCTTGTGGATTCTTTGGGAATTTCTATACATAGGATCATGTCCTCTATAAAGAGAGATAATTTTACTTATTCCTTTCCAATCTGGATGCCTTATCTTTATTTTTCTTGCTTAATTGCTCTGGCTAGAAGTTCCAGGACAATGTTTAATAGCATTGGTGAAAACAGCATTCTTGTTTATTCCTGATCGTAGAAGGGAAGCTTTGAGTTTTTTGTCATTAAGTATAATGTTAGCTGTGGGTTTTTCATAAATGCTATTTATCAGGTTGAAAAAGTTCCTTTCTATTTTTTTGAGGTTTTTTTTTTTTGGTCAAAAAAGTGTGTTGTATTTTTTTAAATCCTCACCCAAAGATATACTTATTGATTTTAGAAAGAAAAGAAGAGAGAGGGAGAAAGGAGGGGGCGGGGAGAAAGAGAGAGAGAGAGAGAGAGAGAGAGAGAGAGAGAGAGAGAGAGAGAGAAATTAGTCTGTTGCCTTCTGTATATACCCCAACTGGGGATCAAACCCACAACCTAGATATGTGCTCTGACCAGAGATCAAACCTGCAACCTTTTGGTGTATGAGCTGATGCTCCAACCAACTGAGCCACTGGCTAGGGCTGTGTTGCAATTTTTCAAATGCTTTTTTGGTTTCTATTAGATGACCATGTGGGTTTTTTCTGTTCAATACAGTAATAGGGTATACTACATTGATTGATTTTCATGTATTGAACCACCTTGTTTTCCTGAAATACACCCATTTGGTCATGTCTTAGAATCCTTTAAATATGCTGCTGAATTCCATTTGCTAGTATTTGGTTGAGAAGTTTTGCATCTATACTTACAGGGGATATTGGTTTATAAATTTTCTATTTTTGTGATGTCTGTGACTTTGGTAACAAGATAACACTAGTCTCATATAATGAATTAGAAAGTGTTCCCTCTTATATCTTTAGAAGAGCCTGAGAAATATTTCTGTTAATTACTCTTTGAATATTTGGTAGAATTTACCAGTGAGGCTGTTTGGTTTTGGGCTTTTCTGTGTTGGCAGGTTTTTGATTACTGATTCAATCTCTGTCCTTCTTATAGGCCCGTTCAGATTTTGTATTTCCTCTTGAATCCATTTTGGTAGTTTGTGTGTTTTCAGGAATTTGTCTGTTTCATCTAGGCATCTAATTTGTTCACATGTAATTGTTCATAGTATTCTCTTATAATCCTTTTTATTTCTATAAGGTCAGTAGTAAATGTCCTCTTTTCATTCCATATTTTATTAATTTGAATGTTTCCTTTTTTCTTTAAAAGTATTCTTTAAAATTTGTCAATTTTATTGATCTTTCCAAAGATCCAACTTTTGGGTTTATTTCATTTTTCATATCTTGTCCTCTTCTCTGTTTTGTTTATTGGCATTCTAATTTTTATCATTTTTTTCCTTCTTTTTGCTTTGGGTTTAATTTTCCAACTCATTAAGGTAGGTAGTTACATTATTCATATAACAGTTGTATATTTCTTCTTTTTAAATGTAGGGATTTGCAGCTACAAATTTCCTTCTGCTTCCACTGAATCCTATTAATTTTGGCATGTTGTATTTTGTTTTCATTAATCTTAACTTATTTTCTAATTTCCATTGTCATTTTTTTTTCTTTGAGCCAATGGTTATTTAGTAGTCTTGTTTAGTTTTCACATATTTGTATATTTTTTCAAGTTTCCCTTTGTTATTGATTTCTAATTTCATTCCCTGTGGTCAGAGGACATACTTAGTATGATTTTAGTCTTCATATATTTATTGACTTATTTTGTGATCTAATGTATGGTTTATCCTCAAGAATCTTTAATGTGCACTTGAGAAGAACATGCAGTGTGCCTTTTGGGATCAACTGCTCTGTAATGTTTGTTAGGTCTTTTTGGTTTATAGTGTTATTGAAATCTTGTATTTCCTTATTGATCTGTCAAGTGTTTCCATCCATTATGGAAAATGGAGTATTGAAATCTGTACTCCATTATACTATCACTGTAGAACTGCATTTACCTTTTCTCAATTCTATTTTTGGCATATATTTTTTTGGTGCATAAAGTGTATATGTATTTATAATTGATATACCTTAATGGATTGACTTTTTAACATTGTATAATATCCTTTTTATCTCAACAATTTTTGTTTGAAAATCTACCTTGTCCGGTATTTGGAAAGCTACCCTAGCTGTCAGCTGATTACTGTTTGCATGGGATAGTTCCATCTCCCATAATTCTCAGGTGATGAACCAAGGAAGGTTGGTCTCAGAAGGCCTTGCGGCGTGACGCACAGCTCATCTCTGTGACGTGTTACGTGGTTGCCTCGCAAAAGTTGGTGTCGTAACGTAGTTGGCTTTGGTCTTTGTGAAGAAAACGAAGGTGTGAGGGAGGACGAAGGTAGGAGGGAGGAAAGAGGAGTAAGAGGAGGCGAGGACTGGGCTAGGACTGAACTAAGACTGAACAGAGAGCTGAGGGGAGGGGTGTGCGTGTTGGTGGCTGCAGCCTTTTCGGGTGTCAGCAGCAGGCACATCATTGCCTGTGAGGCAGTCAGTTGAGTAGGCCACAATGGCCATGAATGTGGACTTTGAGGAATATGCCAGTGGGTTCCGCCATGATGAGGTGATCAGTTTCATCAATAATGAAGTCCTTAGTAACGGCGGTGGCCTGGATTTCTACACTACTTTCCGCTTGCAGTCATGGACCGAGATAGAGGATCGGCTTCAGGCCATCCTGGCTGACCCTGAGTTGCCGAGCACCGTCAAACGGGCTTGTACTTGGAGCGCGCTGACCTTGGGCGTCCGTGTTGGTGCGAGGCAGCGCGAGCAGCTGGTATGTCGGGTCCAGCAGTTGCAGGACCGGGTAAAGGACCTTGAGGGGACTTCCTGGGCTCTGGCTCCTGAGCTGCATAGGCTGCGCAAAGAGCGTGACGAGATGGCCTCTCAGCTGCACTTCACACAGACCGCCCTGCAACAGGCACTGAATGAGCGTGATGTGCTTCATGGGAGGCTGCTCCAGGTTGAGACGTTGGGCAACATGACCTTGATGGCCCATGAAATAGTGCCTGGGCCTAAACCTGAGCAGCTCGAGGCCATGGCATTGCCCCTGAATGAAGGGCAGCAGAGAAATGTGGAGGTCATGTGGATGCCTGGTTGTCCCTGGACCCAGGTCATGCAGCCGCTTCTGCCAGTGCCATACCCATTTCTAGTTTACCCACCATTCCCAATGGCATACCCATCCTTGCCACTTCTACCACCACCACCAGTATTCATGGAAACAGAAGCAGCAGTAATCTCACCTAAGATGCCTTCCCTGGGGAACAATCCCTCTGGCCCTTGGGCTGCAGTGGGGGCCCAGGAGGAGATGACCTCACTGCAGAACCGGAGGAACTACAGGCAGAAGGAAGATTTTGAGATCTTCCAGGACACAGTCCCCTTAGGAGACAGCAACAGCTTTAGCCAGGAACAAGGTACAGAGAAGCCCCAGGGGGTGGTCAACCTAAGTGACAATAAGAATCACAGCCAGAAAAATGGTGCAGTGGGGCCCCAGGTGATGGCCCCCCTTGGGGATAGCTACAGCCACAACCTAGAACAACATCTAGAGAAGCCCCAGGGCAGGGTTACCAAGGGTGACAGGAACAAAAGCCACCGCAAAAAAAAAGATCCAAAGATGCCCCGGGGGACTGTCCCCTTGGGGGGCAGCCAAAGCCAAGGAGGTGATCCAGAGAAACCCCAGCCAGTTCCCCTGAGGGGTAGTAGGAGCCTTGACGTGAGACAAAATCGAAAGAAACAGCGGCCTCAGGGGCACAAATTTTGCCAACCAAAACAGAAAAGAGCCTCAGAATCCCAGCGCCGGAAGGCGTCTGCCCCACGTGACCCTCCAAAGAATTGGGACTGTCCACAGTGTAATACGATGAATTATTCATGGCGCAAGGCCTGTTTTAGATGCAGGATAGTCTATGTTGCAGATGAGCATGGAGACCTGAACCCAGGACAAACTCATTAATTTCAGGAAGGTAAGTAAGAATGGAAACACTCTAAAGAAGAACCAATTTCCTAAGACCCCCCTTCTGATGAAAAAAACAAAAAAAACACAAAAAATTCATTTTACAAAAAAATTTGAAACCAAAGTTATCATAGAAAAAATTAAATAAAATAATCCATTATCCCAGTACCCAAAGTAACAACTTTATTATGGTAGGTGCACAAACACAAACACATATGTATTTATATATTTTTTCTTTAGTTTATTTATTTTAAATTAAATCTATCAGGGTAACATTGGTGAACAATCTCTTTTTTAAATGAACTTGAAAAAACATGGACTGCTTGTGAGTATCACACTCTTTAAATAGAGGATTTCTTCTAACTGCATTTAAGTTTGCCGGTGGTGGGTTCTGGATGGCTGATGTTAATTGGTTGACACTTGCAGACGCTGAAGCCATGAAGCCTTTTTTTTTCTCCTTTTCCACTCCTTTCTGTTTTCTTATTGACCTCCTTTTCCTGAAAATGCCATGTCTTTGGCTAGGAACAGAGTTTTTTAGAGTTATATGCTATATTGAATTTTAGGACTGCTTTTCCTTGAAAATGCTATTGTTCCTTTGTAAACTACTGCAGCATTCATGTTTATTTCTTGTTTTTGTTTCAGTTTTACAGGTGAGGGACCATTTTTGTGTTTCTGAGCCCCACGAAATTTGGAACTCGCTTGATAAAGAAGCTGAGCCTGTCCCATTAGAAGATTTCCCAAGAGCCTAAGAAATCACACCAGCCAAGAAATGTGAGAAGTGGGGGAAGAAGAGATACTTTGGCATTCATCAGGGGGAAAGGGGAGAACAAAATAATTTGTGTTAGAATTTAATTTTTCTGTTGGGACAAGTAATTAATTCATAAGATCGCAGTGCTAAATTCCACAGATAGCAAATTTGATGAATTTCATGAAATGTATTAAACAGAGTTATTCTCTAGTATGTGTTTGGAACCTGACTTGTTTATTAAATATCTGGTGGCCACATTATAACCTTAGTTAATGAGTTTGGTTAGATTACAGGAGAGAGCATAATTTGAGATACAAAATAGATCAGAGGTGACTTTGCCTTGTATGTAATACAAACTTTGGGTAAACCCAATTGAAATAACATCCAGATAGTTTTGCAGTTTTGATAGCAATGTCAAACTTTCATGAAAGGACTTGAGGAACATAACTGCTCATCTCATTAGTCCCAGATGAGACAGACGAGCAGTGGCAAATTTTGGGAAAGTGGCCTCACAGGAATGCAAGCAGGACTTTTCTGGTCTGCTTATTTCCTCCCTTGAGAGGGACAGCTATCCTCTCAAGGATAGGGAGGGAGGGGGGCTTCTGTGGGGCCTTCGATCATTTTGTTGTCTGAAAGACCACTGGGTGACTGCCTTAAAGAAAGGCAGTGCTTAGGGGGTGCTGGTTGTATACGCAAGCCCTGAGCCATGGCCACTTGCATCTCAAGTCCCTTTCCAGTCAAGAGTGGATGAAGAGCAAAAGGAATTCCAAGGACAGACCTCGTGCTTCTCTTGGGAGGACTAGCTGGGTTAAAAATAGACTGAACTGGGCGGGACAGGCACTCTTGAGAATGCCTCTGTGCTTCTTGTCTTCCACTTGGTGTGTTCTCTGTGGGTCCCCAGAGGCAGGTGGAGCCTAGGGGGTGGGAAGTTAGATCAGCCTCCAGTTTGAACAAACGATGTCCTAGGGTTTCCCCTCTGAGATCCGCCCAGCTCACCAGGCTCAACCTTTGTCAGGATTTTCTGATTCTAACTAATAATGAAGCGTGTGCATTTTCCTGCTGTGTCTTCTGCGTAGTGTGTATCTCGGGTACGTTTGCTCAGAGGCTGCAGCTTCGATCTGCAACGTCCTTCCTTCCCACTGAGGTGAAAGGTCAATCTCATTCACTACTGAAGGGGCCCGCCTCTTCCCGTCCCTCACTTAAGAATGGGAGGGAGGGGGATTCTGCGGGGCCTTCTCTACTTCGTGATTGTCCCTGCTACCCTCACTGTCCAAGTGCACATGGTCCTCCGAAAGTGGGCATCTCTGCTGCTCCTGGGCCTGTGGGGTATGAGAGGTGAGGTGGGGAGGGGTTTCTGCCTAGGCTACCGGACCTAATGCCTTGGGTCGAGCCTCCCTGTGGGTACCGTTTCTCTGAGACCCTGTCCCTCTCGGTAGGAATTTCTCTCCTTATTTATTTTTTCAACTTTATTTTTGTTGATACTATTCCAGATGTCCCCCTTTCCCCTCCTTTGCCCACCACCACCCAGCTCCACTCCTGCATTTCATTTCTGTTTTCCGAGGTGCTGTCCCCTTCCTCCAGTCCACAATCCCATCAAAGTGCTCAGGATTCTGGAGAACAACCAGATTTAGTCTGCTAACCAGATAAATGTTCCCTGAAGCAAATGTGGGCGGCTCCTACCCGCTTGGTGTGGGGGCTGAGATGGGGCAGAGCACAGAAGTGATCCTGCCCCACCAGCTTTGTCTTCTCTCAGAGGCCTGATTGCCTGGAGGCCTTGGTTACTTGGGAGGGCACTGGGGAGGAAGGAGACCATTGGGAACGTCGAGCTAAAGCTCCGTTTTCTGGGTTAGGGCTGGCTTTGTGATAATCTTGCGTGTGCTGATAGCTCCCTAGAATTTTGGGAGGATGGGATGCAGTTTAGACTTGAGAATGTTTCAACATTATCCATTTTGATGCACAATCAGGTCATTCTGGATCTCACCATGGTTGCTTCCTTTACGGTTTCAAAACCTGACCTTAACCCTAATCCTGTGCATAGCTTTTATATAGTTTAATATGATTAAAGTCTTTCAGGGCTGACTTTTCCGAAAGCTACCTGAATCATTGAGGCTGTGAAATCATTGCTTTTTTTTTGCAGGGCGGTGGGGGGTGGGGCTGGGTACACACAAGAAAAGGCAGCAGGTTTCTGAGGCAAGAACCTGGACTTTTGGGGTTAGAGAGACCTGAATTCAGATATTTGCTCTGCTAGTCACTAGCTGTGTGACCTTGAACAAGTTACTGAACTTCTTTGATCCTCCCAAAAGTGCTGGCTCCCTTCTGCCGTCAGGGTTCTGCTCTGTGACAATGCACTAATGGGTATAAGGGATTATTAATGATAGCAAGAACTACCATTGAGTGCTTACTATGTGTCAGGCACCCCTTTTGGTGACTGTAAGATGTAATAAGCACTCAAGTTAATAGTTCTCTAAAAGTATTATAACCCCCATTTTACAGCCATGGTAACTCAATACCCAAATTTGGGAATTGGTGAAGCCTGGCTGCAAAGTAAAGTTTTACTGGTTCTAATGTCTGGGCTCTTTCTAGTATATCACACTGCCTTAACCTTTTATCCTTACTTTTACTTTATACTTCCTTTAAGGGTATTTGCACTTTAACATCACTGCCTAAATCCAGTGAACTGACGGTAATGCAGAGACTTGAAACCACGGTGGCAGGATCTTTCAGAAACTGATATCTACAGACCACAAAATACGATAGAACAATTGATGAAAACTAGTGTTTGATGTATATTGGTCTTATTTCTTTCCATAGAACAGGAGCCCATCACAAGCAGTCATGCTCACTTCCACAGAGTCTGTCTACCACAGTGCCCAGCACAGAGGATGCCTTCCCTACATGCATGCTGTTTGCTTGATTTGTACAGTCATAATAATTTTAAAAGCTAGATATTCTTACTGGCACTTCTTCTAATACTGACTCTAGGGGAGATATGATGGTTTTCTATAATTCCTTTGTGCCCCAGAAAAGTCGGGTGATGATGGAGTCGTTCTTTTAGAATCTCTCAAGCTTTGGGGTATGTGACCATCTAGGCTAGGCTGCCAGTGGGTAGGTCCACCTATTATTTCAGGACTGAAAAAAAAATAAGGTGGCACTTGAGGCAGTGGGAGTGATTTGATTGAGCAGGTTGGCCTTATAAAAAGTTCTGCAGAGCCTGAGTTCAGTGCTGTTAAGACAGATCCTGTCCTGATTGCTTATCTAAAGCCTGTCTGAATTCCTCCATTTTTGTTTTAAGCAGCTGAGGTGCCAGCTCTAACTGTCCAGCATATAAGCATGTATATTTCTCAGGGAGAAAGCAGGGGGAAAGGAGACTTCAGAAGCTTCAGACTCATGTTGCAAAATGGAGAATGGAATTAATGTTTTTAAAACCATGCTACTAAATCTACGACAGAGTGGCAAAAAACACATAATTTCCTTATTGCGTGCTAGGTAAATACCAAATAGTAGCAGATTCTTATTATGTGGTGCAGGCACTGTGCATTGCTTTCTCGAGTGGTTTCCTCACTTCTAGCACATGATAGAGTGAGTGTGTCCACTGGCACTGAGCCTCACATAAACTTTAGGATATCAAACAGCCCTGGCCCCCGACACTATGAAGTTGCTGTTGAACAGATTTTCTTGTTGACTGTATTTGCTCTTTGGCACTTCAGACAAGTATTTAGGACCACAATGAAATAGTCATAGGAAGTGCTACTGCACTGCATATCTACATCCCTAGGGGACCTACTACAATTAATTCCTTGAGTACCACTCCTTATTTGGTTCTCTGTTGGAAGCACTCTATTCAATGGACCTAAGAATCAATCCCTCCAGTAGGTCAGATCTTGGTCCATCTAGCCCGACTTCTCTGGGGCACAAAGGAATTATAGAAAACCATCATATCTCCCCTAGAGTCAGTATTAGAAGAAGTGCCAGTAAGAATATCTAGCTTTTAAAATTATTATGACTGTACAAATCAAGCAAACAGCATGCATGTAGGGAAGGCATCCTCTGTGCTGGGCACTGTGGTAGACAGACTCTGTGGAAGTGAGCATGACTGCTTGTGATGGGCTCCTGTTCTATGGAAAGAAATAAGACCAATATACATCAAACACTAGTTTTCATCAACTGTTCTATCGTATTTTGTGGTCTGTAGATATCAATTTCTGAAAGATCCTGTGTATCAAACAGCACTATTTAATAAATAATCATTTTCTCATTTAAAGTTAAGAAAGCCTGTATATCTACAGTCCCTTCATAACAAGTTGATATAATCCCAACTAAAGGTGGTAGCTTGCCATTGAAGTTTAAGATTTTTTGTGAGGATACCATGAATATTATCATTACTATTACTATTGCTATTATTATTATTATTATTACATGCAGCCTAACATGGGCAAATGGACCATTTTACTAGACAGCCAATACCTCAGAATCCGTCATTGTTTCCTTCTTTAACTTCTATGAACTTTGGGAAGACAAGTTAGGAACAACTTCTGTAGAAAGCTAGAAGTTTTAGTACATGGTAAGTACCAGTAAGTGCTAAAGGATTTTAGAGGAGTCCAAGTTCAGTATGTACCATTTTGGGATGCAAAACAAAGCTTCACAATAACCAGATGGTTTCATATTGTGCCCCTAGTCAACAAAAAAGTTGCTAGGGATGTTAACTTTGTTTTACTTCGAAATAATATGCAGTATTACAGCCTCACCTGTGGCATTCTCCAGCTCTTTGTTTTTTATGTTTATATCTACTATTTAGTTTTTATTCTTCATTCTGCACTACATTACAAAATAATTGCGCTCAAGGCAGAAACCTGTGATTACTTTTGTGGTAGGCAGCATTAAACCATACCCCAGTGTTTATAAAATGATGACAAAGAGCTCTCTAAGGGCTTTGTCGGCAAGTAAAAGTTTTAGGATATTTAATCTCATTTATTTTTTGCTTGATATATATTTATTTTGATCATTCAGTGAGACATGTTTGTTCCAGGGAAAAAAGGACTGAGAAAGTCTTGAAAAAAAATTTCACGCTTCTACCACTACAGTTCCTGATATTGTCTAGACAGTTTTAAAACTTCAGAACATATAAGATCTTCTTTGTAAAAGACTCACACTATTGAGCTCTCCTGTTAATCAATGTTTATAACATTTTTTAATGAAATATTTATTCATGAGAAGGAAAAAAAATAATGTCAACATTGCATCTGTAACTACAAAATGCATTTAGAAAGCCACCATTAGCTATTTTGTTTGCTGGATTATAACATTCCATTGGTACTTACAAAGCTGCTCAGGAGAAACATTTATATAGTCCAGTTTATTCCATTCCTTTGCCAAATATTGGTGTTTGTGATGTGTAGATTAAAGTGGTTATCCATGGTTTAAAATAGAGGCTTCTTAAAAAATGTTCAGGCAATATATATATATATATATATATATATATATATATATATATGTGTGTGTGTGTGTGTGTGTGTGTGTGTGTGTGTGTGTATAGATGAAATAACAGTCTCTTGGACTTTAATTTTATAGTTTAAGCTCCAGTGGTAGAACTTTATTTGTGAGCCTCCCAGAAAGAAAACAGATGTTTAGAAGGAAAGATGGAGCCTTTTTTTTTTTTAACACAGAAGTGATATTTTCTTGTACTGATATCATACCCCAAGTGCCTGCACCAGCATGAAGGGAGGTAGAAGATTCAGTCATGATCCAAAAGTGAGTGGGTTGATGAGACCAAACTGGCTACATGTCGATTTATTTGTCTGTCAGGTGCTAAGATGTGAGATGTGCAGAGTTGTTTCTATAAACCAAAATGAGGCAGACCACAGGATAGACGGTAAATGATGAATGTGAAAGAAGTCAACATCAGAAAAGGTACACTCCTTGAGGCGAATAAGCCACACTCTGCAGAGGGTTATCTCTACAAAGGGAAAGAGGAGGGGAAAACAAAGGAACTTACTTGGTGTGGGTACTGTGTTAGGATCTGGGTGTGCAAAGAATGTGATTACAACATCCTCTCTGTCTTTGTGGAGTTCACAGACTAGTAGGGAAAAAACCTTTGATTATCTCTTAGATTCCAGGCACATAACACGTCATTTCATTTTATCTTCACAGGGAAAGATAAGTAAAAACTGGCTAAGAGTGGCCTTCATTTGGCCCAGAAAAAAGAGAATTTTATCTTGTGTATCCAGGGCTGCCCATCATAGAAGATGCCCAGACCATATAAGAAAGATAAACTGTCCAGTGTTCTATTACTTTGGCTAGACGAGCTTAGGATCCAGATTCCAGACCTGTAAGCCTGGGCGGATAGACCTTGACTCTGTAAGAACCTCCCAAGACACACTAACCAATGAGGCCCAGACTAAAACAATGTATCTGATCTCATAAGACATGTAGATAGATACAGACATGCTACAAATGAGATCATAAGAACAGTTCGCCCTTGAGAAGTGTAGAATAATAAAATAACAGTTGTTAGATAGGTGACCGAAGCCCAACCAATCCAGTGCAGTGACCTCAGAATTAATCTTGGGAGGTAGAAGAGGATAGTGGTAAAAGCACAGGCTTTGAAGTCAGCAGCTTATGTTCAAATCCTGGGCCTGACACTGACCAGTTGTCTTACCCTGGGCAGGCTACCTCTGAGTTTTGTCTTCCCCATGGGTGAAATGATAATATATGTTTCATCGGGTTGTTTAAATAAATAAATACCATTTATGCAGAGTGCTTAGCAGGAATGCCTGAAATGTAATATGCAGTTAATAAACATTAACTATTATTCCAAGAATAAAATCTCAGAAACAGGCAGAGTTTCAGCTAGAATTTACGAAGCACCCTCTGAGTCACAAGGAGATAAAATTAGGACCAGTTAAAGGAACAGTACATAACAGACAGAAAGATAAAGAATTTGCACTCTCAAGTAGGTTGCACAGGTTTAGAATATAAGTGGAGTTAGATGTCCCTAGAGCCCTAGAGCCTAGTCCCTATGTCCCTAGAGCCCCATCCTTTCCTCTATCACAGCTCTAATAAGTGAATTCTAATTGTTTGTTGCTTGTCTCTCTTCTTTGCTAGACTCTGAGATACTTGAGTGCATGTATGCGCTTTTCTTCTGTCTAACCTAGGTAGCTCTTACAGTGTCTGTCATACAGTAGATGCTCATAAATGTTGGTTCAAAGAATGAACATATTTAAAATAGGCTTAAATGAACACACATAACAAGCCTGTCTCTGGCTTCTCACGTGCTGAAGGGCATTGGAAAAATTAGCCTCATAGATAAACTCTAAGATTATCAAAAGGAGGTGCTCTTTAAAAAAAATTAAATTTTTTCTCATTTTTGTAAAGGAAGTGAATTTTAGTTTCAAGAGAATGTGTAAACTCACCACAAGTGACAATATTATAACACTGTCACAGGAGAATTCGCACCTATAAATGAACTAGTTGAAGAACAAAGTTAGTTTTGGAAGGTTAGAGAAAAAGATTCTGAAATGTCACATCCACTCTGTAAAACTGACTCTCCTTGTCATCATCCTTTTAATCTACCTGAGTTTGAGAATAGCCTAGAGCATTTGAAATGAAGACAATTAGCACCTCAGACAGGGCATCCACATGCAAAATTCTGTCACCTCTCGGAGGCTCTGGAGGTGACAAGTTTAGATAAGAAGACACTTTCAACCTTGGCTGACAGTTTGTCAATGCTTTTATATTTGATTTAAATGGCATCTATATTCTAAACGGCGGCATAGTTCGCTTTCAACTACGAATCTCTCTTCCTACACATCAGGATTTTTATTTTTCAGGCCATTTAAAAACAAGAACAAAAAAATCCTCCCTCTACGGGGTGAGAACGGAGGAAACAGTTCTTGCTTCTTGCACACAAGTGAGTTAAGTCCATTTCCCCTCTGTTTCTCTTTAAAATATGCCTGGCTTTCCTTTAAAGCTCAGAATGGTAAAGCTGGGAGTAGCCCTAGGGGGTCACCGGGTTCAAGTCCATTTGACCGATGGAGAAAATGAGGCTCAGAGAGAGGAAGTGATTTAGGGGCAATATAATTCGACTCTCGCCATTGCTGGACTAGTCTGCCTTCCAATTCATCTACCCATTTCAAAGGTGGGCCAGAGGCATGTAGAATCAAATGAGTATGTGAGTGTGTATGCGCGCGCGCTTCTCTTATTTCCTTGAGAGCGCTGATTTTGTTCATCCATTCACTCACTCAACAAATATATATTTTTTTTGTAGAAAAAAAAAGCATCTAATATATGGCAGACACGGAGGATACAGTAGTGACCAAGGTACACTAAATCCTCCATCACTGACCCTACATTCTCATGGGGGAGACAGACAATAACAATCAGATAATTCTGCTTATAAGTGGATTATACTTGTACTTGGGGCCCATTCTTCCTAACTTTCTACTGGTGCCTCCATTGCTCCCCTCTTTCATTTTCCCCCTTTCCTCTCTTGCGAGTATGGTGAGAGAGAAGGAAAAGAGCCCTTTCAATCCCTCTTTCTCTACACTTTAAGCTCAGCATGAAGTTTTGAATTTGCTCAACTCAGGTTTAGTACCAGCATAGCACTAGAGTGAAGATGTCAGTATTTTTCATCAACACTTCAGTAGTGGGTTGGCTCAGCTGTCAGCCTGCTTGTGAGATGACAATGAGGTACTGGATGTGAGAGTTGTACTATTACCTTATAATTTCTCTGTTCTTTTTTTATACGATTTTCGTTGTGCTGAACCCCGTCATACCTGGCTGCTTTGACAGGTGTGTTATTTCAGCAACACAGAACAAAACAGTGAATGAAAAGAAGAATGCATGGTACGTTTTTGCTGTCAGGTCCAGGTTGCTTTGTTCCTAAGTTTGTGCATGATTTGTTCAGTGTTGTTCAGAGACAGAGGAGGTTAGGTTTCATTTTCAACCTATGAGATCCTGAACATTCTCACAGTTTACCTCACAGGTGGGCTGTTGTCCATATGCACTGGATGAAGGGATCTTCTTCCCTGTTTTCTTTCGTGTTTGAAACTGCATCATTGTGATTAATTTCTCTGGGCTTATCATTTGCCCACTAAAAATATAAAGAGTTCAGGGAGGACTAATCTCTCAGGTCCTTAACGCTGGTGTCTGCATTCGCTTACCAAATCCATTTCTTCCTCGACCCAAAGCATGCAGAAAGGGGACAGGTGAAGTGGGCCCTAAACAAATGAGGTAGGAAGATAATGGGACAGCCCTGGCTCAGTTCCCCAGAGCCATTCCCAAATATCATCTCGAATGCTGTTTTGTTTATTTTTATTCTTGGTGTCGCAAATAACTGTAGGGAGCTTATGTTTATACTTTATCTACTAAGGTTGAAGATTTTAAGGCTGGGCATGCTTCAGTCAAGAAGGAGAGTTAGTATTAGCTGTCACTGAAATCTTAGAGAATTGTTCTCAATCTTAGTAGCTGGAGAGCAAATATGTAGCTTTGGTACAAGGCAGCTCTGTGCATCTGATCCAATGGTAAGATATGTGAGGATTTAAAAATTGTTCTTGCTGTTGAGCTCCCAACCTTGCTGTGTTCTCAAGGAACTCGATGAAATTGTGGGAGGTGTACAACAGACAACACAACTGCCGGTATTTAAATTCCAATTTTTAAAGTGTTTTACATAATCAAAAGGAAAAATGTAGAGGACCGTTTTGCTTCAAGCATTAAACAAAGTGTTATTCTAGTGAAAAAGGAGGAAGGTTTTGGGAAATACTATTTAGCAGTACATTTTGAAATAGAAACAAAGCTTTATTTCAGAGAAGAAAATGAAGGTTGAAATGTTTAAAAAATTAATAATATGTAGTTTAGCGTCAACTAAAGAAAAACATATTCTCTATTAACATTACAGGATACAAGTTACAACACAATTATCAACACTCGCGATGTGATTTAAAACAAGTTTTATGTCCCAAGTGCTGAAATGTGGGTTCTATATATCAAAGGGCACATACAAGTTCACATAAAGAAGAAACTCCAGTTAAGTGATTTATTTTCTCATCTAAGGGCCATCAAATAGATAAATCTGAAACATCTTTGGACATAGACTAATTTTTGAACCTCAATGAGCACTCTGGGATCTTGGACAAGAAAGTAAAAAAAATCGGTATTTGCTCAGGATCAAGGTTGCTCAGGAAGACTGGAAGTAGTAGAAAGCAAGGGGGAGGGGGAGGGGGAGGGAAAGGAGGCACTTGCCCCAAGTCCCTTGTTCACGGACTACTTCTGATTCTGTAGAGGCCTCCTGAGTATGTTCAGTAGTGATTGCACAGTGACAGTACTGATATATTCTGTTTTGGTCTCGAAGGTTTCGGCCCTTTCATTGTCTGTCAGTGCATTTCCATCACACACGATGGCCAGGTACAACTTGCCTCTATCATTAGCCTCTTAGGGGACTAGTTTAACTAAGTCATCCCTGGTGGCCCCTGGGAAAACTGCAAGAACAGAAGCATTAGCAAGCCTTCCTGTGTGTGTTGTGTGTGTGTTGCTAGTACAGCCCCAATCTTGCAAGGACCTTCTAATTGTAGTCCCTCTCCCACATAAACCCTGTGTTGGGGGCGGGGTGGGTGGGGAGGGGCTGGAACCTTGTGGCAATAACCAAGCTTCTAAATTGCTTAGCTGGTTTTAATTGAAGTGTGAGAAGGAGGTTTTAAGGCAGATAGACAACATCCTGTTGTTCCGGTGCTCCTTTCTCTTTTTTGCACATCTGGCTAAACTGGGAGTCAAGTTCATTGACTCCTGCCTGGTGGCAGCAGCAGCAGCAGCAGGAACAGCAGAAGCAGTAGCAGCAGCGGCAGTAGCAGCAGCAGCAGCAGCAGCGGCGGCGGCGGCAGCGGTGGCATCTTTCTCCTGGCCCACACTTTGGCCCGCCCAAGAGTCCATCAGACCATGGACGCAATGGCTGTGTATCATGGCAAAATCAGCCGGGAGACAGGGGAGAAGCTACTTCTTGCCGCTGGTCTGGATGGCAGCTATTTGCTGAGGGACAGTGAGAGCGTCCCAGGCGTGTACTGCCTGTGTGTACTGTGAGTACATCATTGCTGCTGGGCCCAGGGTTTGCAGAGGGTGGGCATGGGTGGTGGGGGCAGGCAATGAATAGGTGGCAGGAGCTCATCCCAGCCTCCACTGCCCATCGATGGCCTCATGGGCTTTCTCAGGTCCAGCCCAGGTCCTGGGTGGACCACGATTTGGCTTAGGCTCCTCCCTGGGGATGTTGCTTCCTGGGCCTCCGGATCACCAGAAAGGCCTCCCCAGCACCTTTTGGGAAACCTGTAGAGAAAGCCCTTTTGAGTTGGAAAACGCAGGCTGGAATTTACCTTTGGTCAGAGTAAGACCCAGGACCCAGACGTCAGTTTTGACCTCTAGGAGAAGCCGGCAAGGTTCGGAACCCTGGGATGGTGGAATGGCCAGTTTTGGGACCATCAGCTCCTGAGAAGAGGAAAGGCTTCTCTCTAGCTCTCTTTCAATGAATTTGAAGGTATCATCCCAAAGGAAGACCATCAAATTCAGGGAGAGAAAGCAGGCTAAGAAACTAAATGTATTGCTTGAAGAATGCAATACCAGTTAGGTAGGATGCAGAGAGGGGGGGATGTTTGTGAGTAAAACTGCCTCTCTGAATCTGCTTAGTTAGCTTCCTTTAGAAGAGTTGTGTGTGGGGCAGGATCTCTTCTTGATAAAAGCTAGGACAGACAATAGTTGTAAAGGACATGGAGGGAAAACACCCTTGTTATGAATCAGCTTTGCCCTTCGCATAGGCGTGTCTTTGTCTAATGCCCCATTTTGAATCAGACGCATCTTCATCTTTGCTTCAGGGTTCCAGAGTCATGCAGCTCTAGGACCTAATCTTGTGCCAGTCCAATGCTAGGTTTGTGACTTCAGCAACTTAACCTCTCAGCCCCTGTTTTCTTATCCACAAAATAGGTATAACATTACTACCTATGTCATAGAATTGTGAGGATTAAGTGGCATAATGCAGGTAAAAAATTTAGCACTGGACCTGAGACATAGTAAACATTCTGTGAATGTAGCCTATTATTATTATTATTATTATTATTATTATTATTATTCAGTCAATTTCTTTCAGTGCTCATGGGGCATGTCTAAGGAAGTACGTAGCTGAGTTACATTTTGTCAGCAGAATAAAAACACCCATGAAAATACCAGCTCTGCATAGTAGGTTCTAGACAGAAACCAAATGAAGGAAAATGCTTGCTAGTATTTTCTGTACTTAATGATACACTACAAGGTTTTAAAGTACCTTCTGGGCCAGTGAAGAAAGATTTTACTGATGCTGGTAATAGAGGATTTTCATTGTTTATTTATTTATTTATTATTATTTTTTAATGGCCAAGCCATGTTTGTGGCAACTCTTAGGCCACGCTAAATGCATTTACTGTAAAGGCTTCAAGTGAAATACATGGAAGCTATTCAATCTCTCGGGCTCAGATCTTCATGTTTTGCTTATATTATTGCTTTTCCCAAGCGGAAACTGGGGAAGGTCAATGAAAACCAAGTAGTATTCTTACGCCCTGTTCTCATGAAAAAAAGATGGAAGAGGCAATGGACCAAGAAAAGGGCTTCTTTAGGGAAGCTGACATAATGGTCCTCTTAACTTAGAGGTTAAAAAAATAAAAAAGGCCTGGGCAGGAAAGGGAAGAGCAGGGACGAGCAAGGGACAGAGTATATTGCAAGACTCGCCTAAGACTTCAACCACACTGACCTCTTTTGTTGTTTCTCAAGCTTGCCAAGCATGCTCCCCACTTAGGACCTTTGTACTTACTGCTCCTTCTGTCTCTTGACTACCCGATCTAATATAAGTGCTCTCTCCTGCCCCTGTTACATTGTGTCTCCTTTTCTTTCTTCAAGGAAATTTAAACTATCTGATATTTGCTTGTTTACTTATTTATTGCTGGGCTCTCCTGGTAAAATGTAAACTCCATGAGGGTAGGGACATTGTCACCTGCACCAGGAACACAGCCTGGAACCTAAGAGGCGTTACGAGGCACATAGTAAGCACTCAATATATATTTTTGAATTAATGAATGAATTGTCAAAGTGAATACTGTCCTTTACTGCAAAGACCTACAGACTGATACGAGGAGGCCAGCGTGTGGAACACAGGGAAAGTCACTCAACTTCTCAGGGTCTTGCTTTCAATATTTGTAAAACAAAAATAATAATGTTTTCCCAGCCTTCTGAATAAGATTGCTATTTGTAAAATACGCAAGAGACAAGGACAAATTTACCCTTTTGCCCGTGTAGGCCAGGATCACATAAGTAATTAATTTAGGCAGATGCGGAGTTCTCAAACATTTAAGTTTTCACCCAAAGTGAATCTTGCACAAGTGCAGTTTTTATGATTCTTCGTTTTCCATGCAAACCTTCTTATGAAGTAGAAGAAAAGAGTAGGCAAATTGGGAGTTCCCCTAGTGTCTTTTGATGGGCAGACCGGGGCCTCGAAGTCTTAGAGGGTGACTGCTAGACTGTGCTACAGAGGGAAGACACAAGGATACATTGCTTTTTTAATGACAGTTTCTGAAATTTTTTGAGCCAAGGGTCCCTTTTGATAAATATAAACCTTTCATTTGCCCATTTTAGTACTCTGCTATAGGAACAAAATCACATTTCATTTTGCAATAAACCACGAATTCATCTTAAACTGAAACATGTATGCTTATGATGTGCAAAAGAAATACTGATGTAAACGGTGTCATATACACATGAACAAGAAGGTAGAGCTAATAAACATTCAGTGATTGTACAGTTGCTCAGAATAGTTTCTCATTCTAGCTTTTGTTTACTCCCATTATCCAAGAAAGTTTGGTTGAGATTTAGTTTCTGTATTTTTCCTTTTAATTGAATTTATTGGGGTGACACTGGTTATACAGGTTTCAGATGTTTAAGTCTACATCACCTGTACATTGTATTGCGTGTTCACCGTCTCAAATCAAGTCACCATCCATCACCATTTATCCCTTCTGTACCTTCCCCCACCTCCTAGTTTCTATATATTTTTATAGGATTAACACCTTGTATATGCTTTCGAACTGTAAGTTATACTTTAAAACTCTTTTCTCCAGTTTTAAACCCCCAGTCATGGCCATCAGCTGTGTCCTTTTCCCCTGTTCAGTTTTGGAAAATTGAATCTCATCAAGTACTAAAGAAGTTTTCTATTTATAAGATTGCTCACCTATATTTAAAGTGAAAAGTCATTCTTCTATTTTCAATAAATAAATCTAGATTTTTGTATAATAAGTCTATTAAAAATAGTTCCTAATAGCTAATCATATTATAGAAAATTTGAAATGTGAATAATGGAAATGAAAGAAAAACCGTCTATAGTTTTATAACCTAAAGACAATTATTGAAAATGAAGTGGTTTTTCTTCTATATCTTAATTTAAAATTGCTTTGTGAACACACATTACAATATTGTATTCTGATGAGTTTTCCCCTTTGCATGAAAAAACTCCACTTATATATAATGTTCTTATGAATGATTTTCAAACACTATTTTTAATGGCTGCATGATAGTCCAACCAGTGCATGTACTATATTTTCTTAACCAGTCATCTATTTTTAGACATTTGAGTAAATCCATTTTTCTCAATTATAAACTCCATTATGATTCATATTTTAGTCCATAAAGTTTTCCTTGTAGTTGTGATTACTTCTTTATAATACACTTTAAAGATGTGCACTTTCTAAGTCAGAAAACAGAAATAGCTCAAGACTCTCGATGTATACACGATCATCAAATATTTTTTCCTAAATGATTCTTCCAATTCATATATGTGCTCACCAGTAATGCACAAGAGTATCTGCTTCACCACACCTGTCCTAGATTTGGGAATTAAAAAAAATTCTCCTTGGAATTTGGTATCTCACTATTTCATATTTCTTTAATTATTGAGTATCTTTTATAGGCTTGGTAAGCTGTTGTAGTTCTTTGTTCATGAATTGGCTCTTTGCATACTTGGCCCATTTAACCATTTGGATATTAGTATTTTTCTTAACACATTATGGGTTTTTATACACTAATCCTTGGTCTGTTGAAAGTATCTTTTCTCACTTTGGTGTTTGCCATTAGTTTTCTCTGACAGACAAAAACAATTAACATTTGTAGTGGTGAAATCCATCACTCATTTTCTTTGTGTTTGATTTCTTTGTTTGCTTCCAAGCTTAGAAAGTTCTTTCTCCTCCAGAGATGTCATAAAACTTTACTTTAGTTTTTGTTTTAAATTTATGGTTTGGTTAGTTTCTATTTAACTCTTTAATTCCATTTAGAATTTTACTTTAGTGTGAAGAAAAGATCTGTTTTGACTTTGTTTTTAAATAGCTAACAATTGTCCCAATATAATTTATAAATAGAACTTCAATTCCCTATTGATTTATTAGCCTCCTTTGCCATATATTACATTCTTACACATAACAGTTATTGGTTTGCAACAATCTATTTGGTTCAATTGATCTATTTATTCTTGTATTACCAGCACTATAGTATTGTGGAGACAGAAAAATAAATGTTTCTTCTACCATTGTAAATTCTTCTGATTGGACTAATAATCAAATCAACATGAGAGAGATTAACAGGATAAAATGACCAAATTTATTGCCTATGTACATACTGGGGTTCCATAAGAACAGGAGACCCAAGGACACACTGGGCAATTGAGGCTTACATGCCATTCTGGACCAAGGAGAGGGAGGCAAGGGTCTGGGATGGAAAGTAGGCAATTCGCAGGTAGAGGAGAAAGAGCAAACAGGTGCTGAACAGTTTCTTGCTGAGCCCAGAACAGTGGGACACAGAGGGGAGTCTAACAGGCAGACATTGCTTGGATCCTCCTGTCGGACACGCATAGTTCATATGTGCTAAGGTGAATATGCCAAGGTTCCCTTCCCCAAGCAGGTTTTTCTATATTAGGCAGGTAAGGGGGAAGTAAAAAAAAAAAAAAAAACTCCTTGAATTTTTTGGGTTAAATTTTTAGCTGTAAATAATCTGCGTGGCAGGATGGTACTTTCTGGGGAGACTTGTTTTGGTCCCCTACCGTATCATAATACTTTAATACATTTAAAAAACACTTTCTATTCTTATCTTTTGGTTCTTCAGGATGAAATCCAGAGTAATTTTGTGAAATTAGAAAAAAATCCATTGGGATTACATTAAACTCATTAATAAATTAAGGAGGAATCATCATCTTTAAAGAATTTTGTCTTCCCATCCCAAAACCTTACGTATCTCTCCACTTATTAATTTTTTCATTACATCCATCAATAAAGTTTTGTAGTTTTCTTCCCATAGGTCTTGCACATTTTTGTTACCTTTATTTCTAGTTATCATGTGTTTGAATGTGTCGATTATTTTGTTTCTATCGTAAGTGGAATCTTTTTCCACTATATTTTCTGTTGCCTAAGAAAACTATTGATTTTATTTGTTTTTCTTGTATTCATCCAGTATACAAAATACTCTTATTAATGCAAATAGTTTTTATTTTATTTTATTCTTTTGGTTTTTAAGATATAACCAGTTTCTTTTCAGTAAGATGCATATAAGCTCTCACATTTCTTCCCTTCTTTCCCTCAAGGTAGATATCCATTGGGAAAGTCCTAAATGCCCACTGGGATAGTTTGATGGCAAAAAGAGAAGAACTAGTTTAAAATATGTAAAACAATTAGTTTGAAGAAATGGTTTGTTTCCATAATTAGCA
Organism: Pteronotus mesoamericanus; assembly: GCF_021234165.1. Lineage (NCBI taxonomy): Eukaryota > Metazoa > Chordata > Mammalia > Chiroptera > Mormoopidae > Pteronotus > Pteronotus mesoamericanus. The sequence goes on from NW_026555150.1 coordinate 3,933,326, forward strand.
TCCTTCTGTACATATTTGACTTTGTTTGCTACTTGTCTGATAGACGATTTTAAAGAAAAATGCTGTTATATTCTTTAGTTTCAAGGGCACATAATGAAGTCATTTGACATATATATTCTTAGATAAAAGGATAATTATCTTTTTGTCCTTGAAGATTTAAAGGATGACTGGGAATAAAGGAAATAAAGTGCCTATTAAACAATTTAACTGGAGAAATGGGGGAGGAAGAGGTGACAAAATAAAATTTCAACTTATCAGTTATAACAGAGAGGAACAGTATGGCAAAAAACACAAAAGAATGAGAAATTATAATGTAAAGTTTTTCAGTGCAATTGGATATGTGATTTGGTGTCACTACAAGAGTTATTTTGGATCATCTGAGTACAAAGTACTGATGGCAGAGCAAGCCTGAAGGCTGGCCTAGGATTAAATTTGCGACATATAGACCACCAAATGGACAATTCACCGTCCAGTAAATCAAGTGCTGACTCTGATTGACAATATAAAAATTGAAGTTGCAATATTAGTCTAAAGATGTCGTTTAGCTTAAGGACAGTGGATGTGAGGGTTAAGCTCTTTTGGGATCTCCTCTCTTGGCCTCTTTCCTTCAGTCCCCTTCTTGTTCCTTCCCCTCGGTGTACACTTACAGCCTAAAGGCCAAGCAGACTCTCCCTTTCTGGAAACCGTGTTTCGGATTCACCTTAAGACCAATTTGTTAATTCATTCTCCCTGATATAAGAGAGAGCCCAGATTTTTCCAGCTAGACTCTGGGTATGCATCCCCACTGTGGCCTTTAGGTAGCTGTTTTACCTTGGGCAAGTTACTTAAACTTACTATGTCTCAGGTTCCTTATCTGTGAAAAGGGGGATGGTACCTACCTCATCGGGTTGTTTATGAGGATTATTGTATGAGTTAATAGTTGTAAAGATAACATGTAACAGATATTTGTTACTATAAATAAAAAATCTGTAAATAATTGTAATACAAAGTTAGACCACTATAGAAGTGCATAAATAAAATGTTATGTGACAGTTCAGGAGAAGAAGAGATTAAATTTATTGTCATGACTCATCAAAACTTGTATTATATAGTTTTACCATCAGACTTGAAGCCGAAAGCTTTTTGACAGTCCTGAAAATTCAAATTCACTCTTAAAGAATGAAGATTGGGCCACAGAAAATTGAGAAACTTCTCAAACCAGAGTATGGTATCAATAATGAAGGTTTTGTATCAGATATCATTTCTCTGGATGTGCAAGTTCTAAAATATTTGTTAAAAAATTCATCACATTATACTTGTGCCTTAAATTTTACACAGCCTTAGTTTGTATAGACATAGATGGCGTGGACACAAGTCTCTGAATTGCAGTGTCATGAAGAAGTGTGACATAGCTAACCTTTTGTGAGGTGCTTGAAGTGGTATAAAGAAGGAATTGATGTGGTTTCTTCTGTTCTACATCAAAATATGTCCCCAACACTGACCCCTTGAAAAATAAGAAATAAATCACGTTTTTTTCTTCTTGTCCACTTCTAACCAGAACACGTTTTTAAGGGTTGGCGACAACTTTTGAGGAGAAAAAAGGCAAATTTTAATATTGGTAGGGACTGAATCAGCATATGCTTTGTAACTATTAAAATGCAAAATATTACTCTGGAAAATTAACAGCCACAACAAAAAACTACTAGATATGTTTTCCACTTATTATTCATTTTCTAGATTTTTTTCATAATAAAATTTAAATTCCAGGCTTATTAACAAGTCTGACAAAGGGTTTGATGGGGGAAGAAAGTTAAGATTACACTACATTCTTGGTTTGTTGGTATTAATGGAAGGAGTCACAGGAAAGATACTCCTGAAAAGGATATAAAATTTCAAAAGATGATTCACATTTTTCTGATTTGTGATTTGCATAGGCTAGATTTGTAAAGCTCCAAGTGGTAATCTTGCTTTTTCTTTTAAAAAAATGTTATTAGTCACTTATGGAATTTAAATGGAAAAGTTATGAACAAGGGACACATTTATATTAGCTTGAATTCACTTCTAGTTTATATACTACAGAAACAGACAGTTCTGAACAGTTGTCATCAGACCATGTAACATAGACCATGTGCTTAACATTTTTTGAAAACCATAGGGCTCTAATTCCTTTGAATTTCAGTATAACTTTGAACCATTCTTTCTGCTACCATTTCCTATTCTGAGTAACATTTATTATTTAGGAATACTTAGGTTAATTCCATTTTTTTACTATTACAATAGAACTACTATGAAAATCTTTGTCAAATTGCTTTTGCCTTTTGATTCCTTGGAGTATATGAAGATATGAAAGACTATTGGGTCAAAAATATGCACAATTTTATAGCCCTTATTATAATTTGCCAACTTATTTGCTAGAACAGTGATTTTTCACTGGACAGGGAGAGAGTATGTGCAGTTTGGAAAAAAAACCACATTTATATTGTAGTTGCATTTTGTCTTATAAACTTATTGTTTCATAGTAAAAACTACAGAAAACAAAACTATGATATCTTGTTGGGGAAGTGGGTGTAAATGTTTCAGAAACACTGCTTTATGAACTGAAACAATTTTTAAAAGCTTCAGCTTTTATTTAAATAAAGGTGCACTCTTAAATCATAGACCGATGGCTCTGGGGAAGATGACACAGAAGTGTCCTGGGTGAATGAAAGGAGCCAGCCTGACTTTGGAGAAATTGCCATTAATATTCCCAAGGAGGTGTGGATATTCTCTTTGCATTTTAGTCACTTTAATGTTCTTAGAGATCCCCTGGAAATCTTGTTTGTTTTTTAAATTGCTGTTCAGTTACAGTTGTTCCCATTTCCCCTACTCCCTGTTGCTCTCCCCTGCCCCGTCAGACCCCTGCTTCCAAACACGATCCCCGCCCTATTGTCCTGGTCCATGGGTCCTTTGTACATATTCCTTGACTTGCCCCTTCTGCTTCTTTCCCCTGTTATCCCCTTCACCTCTGGTCACTGTCAGTTTGTTCTTTATTTCCACATCTCTGGTTCTTTTTTGCTCGTTTGTTTTGTTGATTAGGTTTCGCTTAGGGGTGATATCATATGGTATTTGTCTTTCACTGCCTGGCTTACATCACTTAGCATAATGCTCTCTAGTTCCATCTATACTGTCACGAATGGTAGTAGCTCTTTCTTTCTTTCTGCTGCGTAGTATTCCATTGTGTAAATGTACCACAGTTTTTTGATCCAGTCGTTTACCGATGGGCACTCAGGGTGTTTCCAGCCCTTGGCTATTGTCAATTGTGCTGCTATGAACATGGGGGTGCATAGGGTCTTTTGAAATGGTGTTTCAGGATTCTTAGGGTATAGTCCCAGCAGGGGAATCGCTGGATCAAAACGCAGCTCCATCTTTAGTTTTCTGAGGAGATTCCACACTGTTCTCCACAGTGGCCGCACCATTCTGCATTCCCACCAACAGTGTATTAGGATTCTTGTTTCTCCACACTGGGAAACCTGTGAAAATGCAGATTCTAATTCAGCAGTTCTGGGGTAAAGCCTGGGATTCCACATTCCTAACAAGCTCCTAAATGATACCGATGGTATTACCCTGGGAATGTAATTAGAACCTCACTTTTTTAGGTCTCTTACATCCATGATATACGACAGCTAGAGTTGACTATAAGAGATCCCTCATTGGTCAGTTACTTCAGTAAGTTGAAAGTGCAAAGGATGAACTGATGCCTTGTCTAAAGGGTGAAAGAATTTTGCTCATTCAGAAATTTGAGGGGTTGGGGAGTAGGAAATTGTTAATATTAGATGGGTTAATCACAAGAAATTTTATGTGTCACCGACAGCAGGTTGTTCAGAAACTGAAGGAGGTAAGGACTTTTGAAGTGGTACTCAAGTTCCTGCTGCTTAACTGAAAGCGAGATAAGATCAGATTCGTTAGGAAACAATTTTCAAAACAGACTCATTTATTTTGACTAAAGAGGCTGAATGATAGTAGGGAGATAGATTCATTGTATCTTTAAGAGACCCGCTGTTTTAGAAAGTGGAAAACCAGTTACTTAGAATTTTACTTTCGTTTTTGCTGAGATTTTAAATAATGCCTTCCATATTACCTTTAATGGTACTGAATTATTGCCATTAATCACTTCCCAGAGGGAAAATAGAACTAAGGACCTATTTTCCTGCTTTTTGCAGTGTGACTTTAAGGAAATCATTTCAAGCCTTACGTTTGAGTTCCCATGGTGAAAAATGGAAATCAAAGTTCTTGCCTTGTTCCCTGTAGAGTGCTTACTGAAATCAGTGGGCTTTGAGGTAGATTACAATTGCTTAGAAAAACAAAGGACTTTAACAATGTAATATTTTATATTTATTTAGCATATTATACGTAGGCATATGTCAACCTATTTTATATATGATCTAAAATATTCTGGCAAGCCTTCATAACAAAAATGAAACATTTCTTGTAATCATACCAGCAATTAAATTGATCTTTTTGGGGAGAGGGAGGGTTTACAAATAGAATGAACCTGATTACAGTGGGTTTTTTTGTCCTTTAGGTAATCAGTGCTGACGGATATTGATTAAATATATAGTAATTTAATCCACATATTTAAAGACTTAGTTTTAAAGGTGGTTAATGGTAAATGAGGTCAGTTACTTAAGGATGACCTTCTGTTTAGAACGCTTTAGAATCATCTGTTCTTTTAAGTTTAAGCACATTTATTTTTATCTAAATTCAGCATGTATTCTAACCAAAGATCTATATTGACCCAAAATCGTGCCGAAGAATAACAATCACAAAATGTCTTAAAACTCTGTTGATCCAGATTCAGATTCCTAATTTGAAATAATTCAGCATAAAGTTTACTTTACTTTTACATGAAGTAAAATCTAATGCAAATTAAGTAGCATTACCATATATACTAAAATGTAACAAATAATCAACTCTAGTGTGGGCATCAAGAGCTAGGACTGTAGAGTCACATAAGCCTAGTTCAAATTCTTCTTTGCTGCTTGATCTCCACTGTGGCTCTGGTTACGTAACTTGTCAAGGTCTCAGTTCTCTCATCTATAAAACAAATTTCATAAGATAAAGCTCATAAGATTATTGTGGGGTCGAAAAGAGATAATGCATGTACTATGGATTAAATCGTGTTCCTATCATATTCATATGTTGAAGTCCTAACTGCCCATGTGACTATATTTGGAGATAGGGACTTCAGTACGCAATTAAGATTAAAGAGGTCATATGGCGGGGGGGGGGCCTGATCCCAGAAGATAGGTGATCTTATGAGAGGACGCGGAAGAGAGATTTCTCTCCATGCACATATACAAAGAAGAGGTCATGTGAGCAAAGAGCAGGAAGGTGGCTGCCTAACAAGCCAGGAGAAGAAGCCTTAGAATAAAACCTACGTTGCTGGCACCTTGATCTTGCTCTTCCAGCCTCCAGGACTTCGAGAAAATTTCTTCTGTTTAAGCCATTTTGCTAGGACAGCCTGAGCAGACTAACACAGATTTTGGTACCAAGAAGTATGGTGCTGCTGTAACAAACACCTAAACATGTGGAAGTGGCTTTGGAATTAGGCAATTGGTAGAGGCTAGAGGAGTTTGGAGGTGTATGCTAAGAAAAGCCTACGTTACCGTGAACAGAATGTTGGTGGAACTGTGAATGTTAAAGGTCATTCTGATGAAGTCTGATATAGAAATAAGGAACATGTTATTGAAAACTGGAAGAAAGGACATCTTTGTTATAAATGACAAAGAGCTTAGCTGACTTGTGTTCTCATATTTTGTGGAAGGTAGAACTTGCAAATTGGATATTTAGCAGGAGAAATTTCTGAGCAAAGTGTTGAAGGGGTGCCTTGGTTCCTCCTGACTGCTTACAGTAAAGTTCAAAGGGAGAACGATGAAATCAAGAAAGAATTGATAAACAAAAAGAAATCAGAACTTAAAGATGTGGAAAATTCTCAGTCTGCCTGTATGGCAAAAACATGAGGAAGCTTCTTCTGGAGAAATCACCAAGGGTGCGGCCAGATCATCACTCCGTAAGAGGATGGCCCATGATGTTAACTACCGCTTCTGCAGAAGCCAGGAAGAGAGTTTGGGTCCATGGCTCAGAGACACTGTCGTTGGGACCACAGGCACTAAGGGCAGGACAGTAGTGCCAGTTGGCTGCAGACGTGCTCTGTCTTTCAAGAAAAGGGAAGAACGGCCCTGGAGGTGATTCAGAGATCATCAGGGGTGCCAGTCCCACGACAGGCCCAAGGGAGTAATCTGCTTCCAGATGGGTTTCAAAGGTGGGATCAGAACCCAGTTTCGTTGAGTGGGCAAGGCCAACCCCAGAGCTGTGGGGGCGACAGTGCCATCCAGCATGCCTGGAGGGCATAGTATGAACCCAAAAAAGATTATTCTCAAGCATTAAGATCTAATGTAATTGGTCTTACGAGGTTTTGGACTTGCTTGGGACCTGGGACTTTTTTCCCTTCTTATTTCTCCATTTTAGAGTAGGGATGTCTGGCCTATGCCTGTCCCACCATTGTATTTGGGAAGCACACAACTTGCCTGGTTCCACAGGTTCACATCTGGAGAGGAATTTTGCGTCAGGATGACTCATACCCAGAGTCTCACCCAAATCTGGTTAGATGATGTTTACAGAAACCTTTGGACTTTAGAGTTGATGCTGGAATGAGTGAAGACTGTGGGGGCTTCTGGGATGGAATGAATAGATTTTGCATGTGAAAAGAATGTGAATTTGGTGGCATCAATGGTGGAATGCTGTGAACTGAGTCATGTCCCCCACAAATTCTTACACTGAAGCCTGACTCCCAGTGTGGATGCATTTGGAAATAGGTCATTAGAATGTATTTAAGGTGAAATGAGGTCATCATAGTGGTGGGGCCTTAATCCAATAACATTGGTGACATTATAAGAAGAAAAAGAGACCAGAATTATTTTCTCCATGCTCACACACAAAGAGGTCACATGAGCACACAGCAAGAAGGCCGCTGCCTACAAGCCAGGAGAAGGAGCCTCAGAATGAAACCTACATTGCTGGCACCTTGATCTTGGACTTCCAGCCTCCAAAACTGTGAGAAAATCAGTTTCTTTTGTTTAAGCCACCCAGTCTATGGTATTTTGCTAGAGCAGCCTAAGCAAACCACTACAGCATATGAAACTCTTGGCATGTAGTAAAAATCAAATATATAGATATACAATATGCATACACACTGGGTAATGAGGAAAACATTTATCCCATCTGAAAGGACAAGCTGCTTTCAAATACTTTAGCAGGACTCCTTTTTCATTCAAATTGCTGTTACTACTATTTTATAATATACTATAAAGTAACATAATAATAGTAATGTGAAAATATAGTATTACATTTATTATATTTATAATTAATATTATTGTTACTATTATTTTAAGTGAGCCTGATAGTACCTTATCCCAGTGAAATGTTTGCACTTTAAGGCTCTAAATATACTTAAAAAGGAGACTGTACTTAGTTAAAATCTATTTAATAATTCATGACTTTTACCCGTTACAATAGGTCTCTAGTTTCTTTCTGTCCGAGACACATCTTTAAAAGTGTGAGCTTCCACTTTTTTTTTTTAAAAAAGGAAAAGATAAAGAAGGCTAACTGGAAACTGTGATTAGCTGGATATAATATGCAAGACAATTAGATTTCCCAGGTTTTTCTTCCTATGAATTCATGGTGCTGTTTATGTGTGTCACAGTATTTGTAACATTCGTATGTCATAGTTAAGCTCAAACCAAGAGCATCTGTTTGTTCTTTTGGAATTTTTCAGTAATGGAGTTTATTCTTTCACAGGTATCAAGGTTACATTTATACATACCGAGTGTCCCAGACAGAAACAGGTTCTTGGAGTGCTGAGGTATAGCTTTTTTATTTATTTCTACTTCTGTGGGTATCCAGGAAGCGTTTGAAATTTAGGCTGGTTTTGTAAAAGAGCTGTCAACTTCTACAGTCCCCAAATATTCACCAGATTTAAATCACTAAAGCTCCAGTCTGAAATTGTTCATGGATCATTAAAAAGCCTTTAAAGCCCTGGCTGGCGTGGCTCAGTGGATTGAGTCCTGGCCCCTGAACCAAAACATCGCCAGTTCGATTCTCAGTCAGGGCACATGCTTGGGTTGCATGTCAGGTCCCCCCCATTGGGGGCATGTGAGAGACAATTAATGGATATACCAGTATCTCTCACACATCGATGTTTCTCTCCCTTTCTCCCTCTCTTCCCCTCTCTCTAAAAATAAATAAATAAAATTTAAAAAAGAAGTCTTTAGAGAATTTTGGTCCCAGTTCTGTTCAACCACCATTGGAGTGGTGTCACCTTGGGGAAAAGATTAGAAAAATATCGAAGGATTGTGTCAAAGTTTTAGAAAGCATATCAAAAAATGTGTAAAATTTTAGAAAGCATATAAAAATGTGTAAAATAATTAAATCAGCAATTATTTAAGGAATAGTACTAATATGAGTGTTTGTGCTATGAGAGATTATTTTCTAAAAGCTTATAATAACCTTGAGGACATACAGCATGGATTAAATAGCCATGTGAGAGCCTGAGCTTTGCTGTCAGGTGGATCTGGGTTCCAAGTCAGGTCCACTCTCCTCCCTGATAGGTCTATGACCTTGGGCCAGTTACTGAATTTTTCTTTGAACTAGTTTCTTCGTCTGTAGAATGAGCCTAAAAGTAGTTCTTTATTCATAGGGCTCATTTTGAAGATTGAGATAATGCACATAAAGAAAGCTCTTAGGCACAGGACCTAGACCATAGTGAGCCTTCAAAAATGTGAACTAGCCCAAACTGCTAACAATATGATTGTCTATAATCAAGTGCTAACTTATTTACCATAGGAGTTCAAAGGAGGGACGGTTTTCCAAGTATTAGGCTAATCAGGGCTGCTCTGTGTGTGAAGGCAGGAGCCAAGCGGGCAGGACACGGAGAAGTAGACTAGAGGCAGAGGGAACATTGCAGTGGTTTTTAAGCTATGCTCTGCAAAGTCCTGATGTTCTCCTACCTGGGTGCATTGGGTTTGCCTGGGGGTTTGCAGAGGCAGAGAAGGACCTAGGCAGATATGCTTTTGGGTCTTTAGTTTGTCTGCAATCTGAGCAGTTCTCTTTTATTTTGCTTATCAACTAGAGCTCTGAGTAAGATTTCATTAGAAAAATGGGTTCTGATGGCTTTGAAAACATTTAAAAGTCACTGTACCATTGCAAGAAATACCTGTGGAATGAATCTATTTCTATGCATGACGGTCTCTACAACTGAAACTTTTGACCTCAAATGCCTTCTCTGATATCTGACTTTAAAACAGCCTATTTTTATAATGAGGGTGCTTCGTTATGAGCTGTTTGGAAACAGAAATGCTACTATCAACCTCTATTAATAACTCAATCACTCTATGCATTTAAGAAACTCTAAATCTTAGATTAAAAAAATTGAAATAGCTCTAACTTTTACCAATGTATCAGTAAACCAAAAAAGCACAAATTGCAGATTACAAATATTTTGAACTACTGAGATGAATTGGGGCAAGTTTCCAAATGTGCTGTTGCATTATATCAGGATAATTAATATTGCAATACTAATTAGAGGAAAAGTAATACCTTTTCTAAATAAAACTATTTATACTTGTTTATTTTAAAAAATTCTCTGCATTACTACAGAGGTGATTAACTAAGAAATTAAATTTCATTTATCATGAGAAAGAGTTGTGTATGGTATCTACACATATATTTATATGTAATTTGACCTGAAATAGTCCTCTCCCTAGAGAAGTAGTCTTCAGCTGCTGAACAATGTTTTTTATGGAAAGCATCTTAAGTTATTAGAGATTAGCTAATGTTGTCTTCAAACTTGTTTTCTTTCATTTCAAGTATAACATCATATGCAGATTGTTACATGCTTGTGATCATGTTAAGGAAGAGAGGGCTTACTGAACATTAATACTCTCCTGCTGTTGTCTGTTTTGACCCTGTTTACATAATAATATTTTAATTCTCTGCACCAAGAGAGCAGAAGATTGGCATGTTTTCTCCAAAGGGAAAACAGTTTTAAAAGAACTCTTTAGATTTATTTCTGAAATGCACATTGCATTTTTTTCTGTTAAATTTGCCTCATCAATTGTGCTTTTTGCTAAGGTGGATAGTAAACTAGTGTGTATTTCCAGACACTAGTGTGTATCACCTGCCTGGAAGAAATTTCTCTAGAGTGTATTGAAGACCAGCTGTGGTCCAACACATGTTTCCATGGATAAATAAGAGATAGCAGTATAAGAAATGTGCAAATTTGAACAATAGCTGAGCTCAGTGACAGGATGGGAGTTGTCAGTGGTACAATTCTTCTGGCAAATGTATTTTCAAAATTGGGTAAGTGAGAGATATTTACAGTGCTTTTGGAACGATGCTTTAGTTCCACACTGTAGGAAATACCATGTCGGTAGCGCTCCATCCTTGGTGCCAAGATTGTGCAAAAAGCCTAGGTAAGTGTGAGATTTGTTTCAAAGACTGGGATAAAACTGAACCTTGGATCCGCGGAATTGTGAAAGACAAATATTTATTTGAATTTCTAGTTTTCAATAGGCTTTTTTTTTTAGGTTTTATGATTGCCTAGTGTATAAACTTCTCTCATGTGACTCAGGCTAAAATTTTGCTCTATTGTTAATTCAGAGAATTCTACACAGTCACCTATCATTTATTAATATGGGCATTGCCACCAGTACATTGTAATAAGTGTACTAACCTCTCCCTGCTAACTTTAGTGCCTTTGGGCTTTTCTGGATATTTGATCATCAGTAGATCAGTAGATGCTAAATAATTTTACTTACCAACCCAAGCAAAGCACTATAAATGAGGTCAGCCATTTGCCAATGAAGCATTCATCCCAAATTCAAATTGTTTTTATACATCCAGTGCTGTTATTCCTCTCTGTTAGTGTGGATAATCAGGTGTAAACTGCTTGTAAGTCCCCATAAAAAAGTTACTTCTGTTGATAAATCGTTTTACAAGCCACAAAACAGCTAAGAAGACGTGCGGTTTGAAATCTTTCCACCCTGAGGGAGTGTATGGTTCCTCTTCTGATTGGTGATTCTAGTTTCACTACAATTTGTTGGGTTTAGTCTTGATCTGAGACAAGAGACTAGGTCCTGGGGTCTAGAACCAGTTCTGTCTCTGGTCATCTGGCAAGTTGAATTATCTCTTTGTATTTCCACTTTTTTAATCTGTCAAACGGGAATAACCAAAACAGCCAATAACTGCCCGTCTCTGGGGAACTAGTAGGGGCAAGAAATGGGATAGTGCTTTGAAAATGGGGCTCTAAGGGAGCTATAAGGAGGTATTTTTGTGCCTACAACCTGCCTTTGCGATTTGCAGATTTTATCTTGCAGCCAGCGAACGGTTAGGACCTCTGTAAGAATGGCCAAGTTATTTTCGATGAGGTAGAGTTCTGGGAAGGTGTTTTTACTATAGGGGTGGAGCTGAGTGCAAGAGTGTTCTATAGCTATTGATGCTTCAAGCTGTGTGAGCCAATGAGTGGACACTTATTTAAAGCTCAAAAGAACTTTTCTGGTGCTTTCAATGAAAAGCTACTTACCCCAATGTAGGAAATGACCGAGAGTTACTATGGACAGTGTACTATCTTCATCTTTTAGTCTAGTTGGCAGAAGTCTGCATGCCAACCCTCTTGTTTTCTCATTAAATGTTAGCAAACAGCTCCCACCTCAAAAATCTTCCAGATGGAATAGCTGAAAAACAGCTTTCTAAAAAAACTAGTGATTGTTCCATTGCTTATAGCAATACTATTTTATTTCATGTAAAATGACACTTTGGAGCTGATGCCTAAAGCTTGGCTCATAAGCCTTTGCAGGAAATTGTTATTGATTTCAAGCTGTGTCTTTGCAAGAGAATTGATGTCAGGAAAGGAATACATTTTAATAGTCACTTGCAAATAATGATCTCTTCAAAAACAAATAAATAAGGGTGACCTTATATAGTCTTTGATTTTCATGTCATAGATGAAGCTTTGTCATGGTAAAGTGTTAAATGGAGAGAGCAATTTTGGGGAGACTACGGAAGTCTCCCAAGGAGGAAAAAATTAAATGTGACGGATGAGGTAGGACGTGTTGTGAGGCAAGTGTATAAGGACTAACTAGCCATGCATTGTGTGTATCATAACAGTCAATTTTAATGTCCTGTGTAGCATTTTCTATTGTGTGATCATGACAGGGAGGATACATTGTTGTTTGTGGTGCTGTTTTTGTTGTTGTTGTCGTTGTTCTTCAGGCTTTTTGTTAATGACCTGTAGAATCTGTGGGTTTTTTTTTTTTTCTGTGTTTAACTGCATCTTCTGAGTTGGTGAATTCATTGTGGGTAATGGCCTGTATACCCTTAGAGGTTCGGGATGTATGACGGGTAGCAGGCAGGAAGGGCAAGGCAATGAGCAAGAGGTTGTACAAACTAATACCACCCTTGGGAGAACTGAAATGACAGCTCATTAGCTCCTCTTGCAGGGAAATTCAGCCAACCAAAGTAAAGTCTTCTGGGATGTTGTTTTTTCTTCTTTTTTATGTTTTCAAATATTTGAACAAGTTACACAAATGTTACCTCTCTAAGCATCTCTCACACACTTTACAGGGCTTTTCATATCATTATGATGTAGGTGAATAATTTGCTTGGCCTTTTATTTTCCAGACAGCACCTGGGGTCCATAAAAGATTTTTCCGGAAAATAAAAAATCTCATTTCAGCATTTCAGAAGCCAGATCAAGGTATTGTAATACCTCTGCAGTATCCAGTTGAGAAGTCCTCAGCTAGAAGTACACAAGGTACTACAGGTATGGTTTACTATTAATTTTTTAAAATTTATTTTAATTACAGTTGACATACAACATCACATTAATTTCAGGTGCGCAACATAGTGATTCAACATTTATTACCTTACAAATACATCTAGTATCCATGTGACATCATATCTAGTTACTACAATATTTTTGACCATGTTCCCTATGCTGTACTTAACAGCCCCGTAATTTCTTTTATAACTGGAAGTTTGTACTTCTTAGCCCCCTTCCCTTTTTCCTCCCAGATCCCCACCCCGTTGTTAATGTTTGACAGGGTCTGGAAGCTCGGGTTATGAGTCAACCTGTTCATAAATATATTGTAACAGGAAGTACTATGAGAAAAATGCAGTGAGAAAGTAGATGTAGCCAGCAAATCAAGTGAGAAGGGAGGGGATTATTCCCATGCTTTGATTTGAATATGCTGTACTAAAAACTTTTAATAAAACTAAAACAAAGTCATATTGAATGTAAATTATAATTTAAAAATGAAAAATATTTGTAGTAACCCCCCCTGCAAAAATGTAAAGAATTCTATGAGCCCACAACATTTAACCTCTCTTGTTCCATCTTGTCTTCCCCATTCTCTTTTGTCAATACATAAGTATCATTTCATTCACTAATTCAGACCCAAATAATGTGCATGATGGGACAACTCAGAGAATACCTGGATGTCCTTTACCTTTGCTTAGTAAACTGTATTTTTCCCTTCAGGGAGGGAAAAGCTAATGTTAGCCTGGCCCACGTGAGCTTGATTTCTGAAATTGTGGTGCTTGAATTAATGAAATTTTATTGTAGCAAAGGAAATGAAATTAGTAGACTTTATTATTCCACAGGCACAGATTGTTACATCTCCTGAGCAAAGCTATTTTAGTGCATGGGTCAAGCTAATGACCAAATACTAGCCAATGTCTGGAGCCATTAGATACGTAATTGTTCCTTCATCTTTTGAAAGGAGTTAATCATTTGTTTGGAGTAAGAGGGATATGCCTGATTAAAACAATAAGTATTTATGATAAAAGAAAACGAGCTGTTCTTTTTTTTTTTTGACAGGGACCTAGGCTTAAGCATAAGCTGACAATTAGACTCAAGTGGTAAATTAAATTAATGAAAAGTTGGCTTTTATAATAGAAATGGAAATAGAACTCCAATTTACAAAGTGGCTAATTGTTCTTTTCTGCTCAGTATTCGATTCTTTATAACTCAGTTGTAAACACCAGTTCCTTTTGCTATATCATTAGGTTGTATCTGTGTGAGCTTCATGCAGTTGGAAATTTTATGATCTTAAATTTGAGTTAACCAGTCATTTTAATAGCTTGTAAGTTTATCTTTCCTTGATTTTTGTTATTATTTTTCTTTAGGGAGAAGAGGAAATCCTGATGTCTTCCTGAAAGCACCATGAAGAAAAATAAAACACCTTGTACTTTATTTTAAATAATTTAAATATATGCTGTCTTATATATAGTAGATAATACAGTTCAGTGAGCTACAAATGCATTTCTAGCACCATCATAACCCTGCAATGGAAGCTTTTAATATGAAGTTAAAGCTGAAATGGACTTTCTGGATAATGAGGAGCTTTGAAATGAGGATTAGGAACAAGTCACTCCACAGGTTATTTTCAGTTATTCTATTTACAAATGGAAAACGATTGAAAACACGATACTTTATAAAAGATTAATGTTAATGCTTGGCAAATATAAATAAAAACAATCCTCAGTTTTTCTCAAAAGCACCATTTCTAGTGAAATATTATTTGATACCTGCTGGTTTTGAAATGTCTTGCTTAATGGTATGGCAGGCAGCTGGTTTGTGCCCCTCCCCTTTGTCCCATGCAGTTCTGCATCAGGCTTTCTGCTCTCTGCTGGTTATGGTGTTGAAGGCTCCTTTGGGATTTATGAAGCTGTCCACCGTGGGCTAAAATAAGTGCTAGATGAAGAGTGAAGAATTTCTGTTTAATTCTGAAAGCCACCTTTTTGCCTAGAGCTCTGATATTGAAGATAAAACCCACAGACCGATGTGGAGTTCAAAAATCTCCTAATTTAAAATATGCTTTAAATGTTTATTGCAACTGATGCTACAGGATTTGAAATTATATTGCGAATCCGATGAAGTGGACTTGACTTCTTTTCATTTACCTGCATCAGACCCAGTTGTTGCTACTCCATATAAAACCTCATTTTGAAGGGCAAGCTTCGGCAGCTGTGGCTCCTCGGCTGTGGCAGTCTCCCCATTAGGTAGCCCTGCAGACCATTGGAAAGCTTATGGTTGCATTAACTGTTAACAATTCCAAGTGACTGCAACCTAAGTGAGAGCCAAGATTTTATGAAATGGTGGGGATTTGTATTTTCTTCTCACATTTTATGTTTCCGTGACTCTTGTGATTTGATTATATGTCAGGTTGCTCAAGGGCTCAGAGAATTCATTCACTCAACAAACACAATAGGCACTGGGGTAGAGTAGTAAAATTTCACCTGGTCCTTGTGCTCAGACAGCTCACTATTTAGTTGGATAAGAAACAGTGAAAGACAAGAGAAAGTAAAAATAAAGCAACAGGAAACTAACAACAAAAGGCGATAAGTACATGGCAAGTGAGGTTCCTGGTGTGTAGGTATATCTCTCTTTAGAAGCACAATGAGTATACACAAACGCTTGGGTCCATGGTTCAAAGGGAAAGACTATGTGCCATTGTAAAATAATAAACTGGAATTCTGGGTTGTGCCTGGGTGGAGGTGAGCTTGGTTAATAATGAATGAACTGCCAAGAGCCACAGCTACTCCGTGTGTTAGCAGGGTCTGATTTCTGAGCATGTCCTGTGGACGCTACAGAAGTGCAACATGTATTGCGGGCCATTTACCTTTTCCAGAAGTAAAAGCATCACTTTTAACTTTTAAATGAATTTAGAAAGCTGACTTTCAAAATAAAGTGCATATGTTTAGATACTTCTTAATCATTTGTAGTTTAAGTTTTAATAGGTGTAACTATTTTTTTTACCCTAATTTGCTCATTCTGGAATAATACTAAATATATGAATTATGTTTGCCTGTTCCTTTATCAGGGCCTTTTTTGATAAAGCTTTTTGGAATCATTAATCATCTTTTATATTTTAATAAAGTATCTGAAAGCTTTATTTATCTAATTTGTCTTAAAATATTCCTTTAAAGGTATTCAGAGATAGGTGCTATTCATTTATTAAATCAAACATTGATAAAGACCATTTACTTATCTTATTGGACAGATCCCCTGAAAAGGGTAAGTGCTTTTCTGATTTTGCTACTGTCAAACTTTCCATCTGATGTGTTCATCTCCTTTCTTCTTTTACTGGCCTTTTATTCATCAAATTCTTTTCACTTTTTCTTCCCCAGCATGTGCATCTGTGCTATTTCCTGGCACATAATAGCTTGCACCTTTACAGAAAGGTCATACCCTTGCCATATCTCAAATATTGCCATGCTAACATATACCTTTAAGATGCTGAGTCAAGATAGAAAAAATGCTCATATATTTCCAAGTTTACACCTCTCATCAGAAAAAAAAAAGTGTGTCAGCAAGCCCGCAAGGAACTTGACAGTTGATCAAATACTCGTTCATTTCCTCTGAAATTTGTTCTTAAGAGATAAGGTCAGTAAGGAGACCAGCTTAGGTAATTGTCAGTTTGGCTGTTATAAGCAGGGAACCTTGGTGGTAGCAGCACATAGGTACAGTGAGTCTACAGAGAATGCCTCTGATTAAGTGTTCTGGTATAAATAGAGGGCTGGATTTAAGATATTTGTTGTAGAATGGATAGAGAATTTGAAGTGTGAGAGAAAGCTTTAAAATCTGTTAAAAATGTTTAGACATCAGCTTATGTTTTATGAGATTCACTTTATTGAGTTCAGGCTCCAGAGTCTATTAATAATAAAACCCAGATTTGCCCTTGAGCACTTCAAGGTTACAAGATGCCTAATCATTCTGTTAGTGGACAATAAATTCAACTTTGTTGCCTATGTTTGCCCTTGCAATAAATGGGATATCATTATTTTGCAGTTTGCAGCTAGAGGTGAAGTTAAACTACCCAGTTTGGACACTTTCATAATTTGGGATCATTGGCCAAACTTGTAGTCAAAGGCTGAATTTTCATCATTAGGTCACGTGACTTTTAAAATGAACCTTTTTATGTAGAAAGATATAAAAAACCTCATCAAATGGAGAGAGCTCGTCCAGATAACAGATGAGGCTTGAATTTTCTTTTCAGCTCTGTCACTGATTACTGTCCACGTGAGCTTAAGGCAGTCAGTCTGTTACTATTATGGCATTTGCCAGGTAGGAACAATTAAGTCTTGTTTACCTCACAGGATTACTGAGGTGCTAGAATTGTTTACATTTAAGGTGGTACTATTACTATATGTTTACATAACATTGATAGTCAAAAGTCTCCCAAAGTGAGGGTGAATGAAGGAATCACTTAACTCTGTAATAATTCTTTTACTTTTTGTACTCTGAGGGTGGGATGTATATTTTGGAAAAGGCCAAAAAACAAAAACGCCAGATGATACTAATATCCACACCTACCCGCACGCTGTGTTGCACTTTGCTGATGGGTTGTTGTGTTGAGACAATCGGGAATGTGTTTTGTTTCACAAATCTTTTTGCTGTGTGTGTGTATCAGTGAATGAATGGCAGCAGGGCAGTGTAGAGTGCCACACATTCCTGGATTCCAAGCCAGTTTCGGGAACAGGCCGTTTGGATTACAATGCCCCATTATTATCAGGTTGCATTTTGGAAGTTCTGTCAGCCAGCTTTCCCAGGGTCACTCATAAAGGTCTTGTTGTGAAAAAGTGAAGGGCCAATGGCTGCTGTAATTGCTCAGGACCTAGGGCCTCAGAAGAGCTGCTGTTTCTGAATGCCTCTCCCCGCCATTCATTTTTTTGCCAGTGCATTTGGGTGCCTTGCTCTCCTAACTGTCCCCCACCCCGTTTTACAATTCTTTATTTTCTTTCTATTGCCCAGAAAGGCATGAACAGGAGAGAAACCTTTTAAAAAGTCATAGCCTAGAGGCATTTAAACTTTCAACAGCTGCTATTCTCTTTTTATTAAATGGTCATTTGTGTCAGAGATTCTATTTGTATGAAAAATAAAAATGAAGAGATGTCTGCTTAGGATTAGTGCCGTTTTGATTTCTGCACCTACATTTTCAAGATAACACAGGTTTATTGTTTCCTGTTAGGGAGCCACTTTTCATATCTCAGGTGGCCAGACTGACTGGAGAGGCTGTTTGGCGCATGAATAAAATGGGACACAGTGTTCATTTGCAATTTTATTTTTTAAAAATGAAATATTCAAAGTACTTTTTTCTTTCAAATATCGACACATAATGTTTAACTTTAAATATTTACAGCATGTTGTTGTGATGCTCTTGTAGAAAAATGCATGCTTCTGGCCTGAAAACCAGAGCAAAATGCAAAAGACCATTTAACTGCAGCCAGAGAACATGAACCTGTACAGTATCCAGTCACTTCAGCACAGGAGTGAGAGCAGGAATACAAAATTGGAACCTATTGTTTCCTAGCAACATGGCTCAGGCCATTATAACACAATTTTCAGTATGATTAGAACCTCTAACTGCTGTTATATAGAAACTGAAAATCTTGGCATACACTGTAAACATCTTTACTTTTCATGAGAAAGTAAGCAGCTAAAAAGAATAGTTTTCTGACGTAAAGGCTATACTTCTCTTTTTCACCTTTTCTCTTACTGATGCTTTTGCCAGAAGAATAGTAAAGGTTTAGACATTGTCATGATTCATACAAGTAAAATATTTTTCAAGGACACAATCTGATATACTAACATTTATTTAAGAGGTTAAAGTCCACCACTAAATCTAAGGAAGGATTTTTAACTGCCAAACACATTTCCTTTGACAAATAATGTAAGATGACAACTGCCAAGACGAAATCCACAGCAAGTTTAACTCTAACTATTTTCACTTACTGTTTAGGAAGTAATTTCTTCTTACACACAGTAGTATATTTGGTCCTTAGTAGCTTTCACATGAAGGACACACTGAAATAACAGTCACTATTTTGTGGTTGAATTCTTTTTTGTTGTTGTTTGTTGTTTTCTGGGTTTTTTTGTTTTGCTTTTTTTTTGTTTTTTTGTTTTTTTTTTTTGGTTTTGTCATTTTTTTTTTTTTTTTTTGTTTTTGTTATTTTTTCTGTTTGTTTTGTTTTGCAGAATAAAGAACCTTACAGAAGGCTGTGGAAGAGTAGTCCGAGATCTGAAGTACTAGTCAGGTCAGCTATGTGTATGTGAGCTTCTCCAAGAAAACAAGAAGGTTGGATTCAATCTGTAGCCTTCCGTTTTCCAGAGGCTATAATACACTCCAATCTGTCCACAGTTTCTTTCAATACTTGATTACTGTACTTTTGCTTCCATCACCACTGAACTCCACTACAATTGCCCTTACAGGAACATATCTTCATAAATGCAAAAACTTTGCTCTGAACTCTCAGGTGATATTACAGTGGGGCCTGGTCTGGTAAAAAATATATTTTTTTAAAGAAAAGAAAGAAAGAAGAAAAAAGTAGAAACATAGTAGAATACTTGAAACTGTGCCAACAGTGATAAAAAAGAAAAATCATATGAAAATTATAATTTAATATCTCTATGTAGTTAGTATGTGAATTCCAAATTATATATTGCCAAGTTTTCATACATTTGGCTATGTTGTATATATTATATTATATATATAGTCTCTATATTATAGACTTTCTAGATAAATTGACAGTAAAGGACACACTTATTTTATACATTATTTTGCTGGGTTGAAAATAAAATATATGCCTATTTATATGGTGAGTGTTTTGCTAAAAATTGGGCTTTATGTCCGTTTCAGGAGTCATGCTTCTAATCAATAATGATTAGAATGACAACTAAAAATAAATGTATTTAAATGTCTGTTAAACTGGGAACTTTTCAGCTCATTTGGATCTCTAGACTGTAGTGCAAGAGTGAAAACAAACCATGACAAGAAAAGCACAAATCAAATGGGCCTAACTAGGGAAAAGAAGCAAGCACAGAGTACTCCCTCCCTCCAGCCCAGAATGTTCTTCATAGGAGAGCCGACCTCTGCGCTCACCCTGACTTACTTGAATGGGGTGTGGCTGTGGAGGGCCAGCCTCCTGTCTGTTGGGTATGAGAAATTCGTGTTTCTTTTTAAAATGCTTTTACTTTCACCAGGAAGTGCAAACGAATTGTTCTGTCATTAATTGAAACTTCGGGACTACAAGTCAATGAAGGCATCCTTTGTATTCAGCCAAACAGGAAGCAATGTACTGTACTCAGTATCTCCACATTCTTATTGAGAAATGCCAAAATGTTTCTCTTACATTTATTACTCATTAGTGTTAACCTTTTGGGTTTTTTCTCTTTCCTTCCAAAAACTGGAAGTGGCAAAGAGAACAGTAATAGTTCAAGGCAGTATTAAAACCACAGCTGTAAGTGATAAAAAGTGCATTTCCTGAATATAATACAAATATAACTTTAAGAAACTAAAGGCACAAACTAAATAAATATGTATTACAAACTAGAAATGCACAGTTCAAGGTAATTACTATTACATAAAAGCTTCAAATATTTGTTTCTAATGGATATTTAAAGCAGTTTGAAAATGATACACCATCAGTGAATTGCAAAAAAGTATAATCACTTAAAATATAAGCAAAATAGACTCTAATATCGACATCTTGGATTAGTGATAAAATACATCATCACATTTATGTATGCACTCTCTATATACAGTTCACAAATTATTTTTCCATTAATTTAAAAGAACATCAGAGGTTCTAGGAAGTTAAGGTCCATTTTTAGGCTGGTGTGGAGGTATTCAAATTTTCAACAAGTCGGTTAGTCATTTAAGAATCCCATCTTGTATAAATACTATACCATTAACAAAGGCCTGATTCAGGGGGAAAAAAAACCCAAATAATATGATTGTAGTCTGGATTAGTAATCTCTTGAGTTGGAGCACTTCTAATTAAAAAGAGAGATGAGTTCATCATGAATGCTTTCTCTCTCTTACTGTCTTTCAATACATGTGTAACAATGTGGTAATGCCAACCTGAAGGTTTTGATAATGAAATGTTTGGATACATCCTCCCCTACTATCTGTGGGTCCTTGTCTCTCTCTCGCTCTACTTTGTGTAGTAAGGCACCAGACTCTTTAAAAACCTTAGCCTGAGCCTGAATTCTGACTTTGCATCTTTTCAAAGACACTGTCATCACAAAGTAAGGCAATGACCCTCATGCTGCATTTAGGTAGTAGCTGGAAATAATCCAAACTGTAACATCCCATCATAAATTCTCCTTCAGACGTAGTAAATGTCCAGACTCGGGGATGAAAGTGCTGAAGCCGGCTCAGGGGAATTTTCTACAGGCCACCTCATGCTGTTATGTATTTTCATTTGCGGTAACTTCCAATTACACAGCACTTTACAAACTGTCTCTTTGTCACTGGGCACAAATCTCCCAGCTCACTAAGGGGCTTATTTTACTACAGGATTCACAGAGACTCAGAAACTACAGCTGATATTAACACTAATCCGGATCTTTTTCCAAATATTAAACTATCACAGAACAAAATCACCCTTCCTGGAAAATAGTTATTTTCCTAGGCAGGAGAGATGATTAAATCAAACTAGATGGGCAAAGACAGAGAACTAAAATAAGTAACCATATAAATAAATGATTTTGGTTAAAAAAAAAGTCTGCCTCTCTATGATTAGTTGAAATGTTTTAGGTAGGAAAGGGTACGTGTAATTAAATTTCCTTACTATGGCTGGGAGATGTTCAATACAGAATTGTACATTTGAAAGATACATCTAAGTGGGCTGAAACAATGCAGAACAACTACTGTGATGTTTAGCTTGGTCTCCTCTTTGGTACTTTCCTTTCAACCTTAGTACTCACTCTAGATTTTTAAGGTTTTGGCTCTTATGAATTTTGTGCAGTAGTTCTGCATGTAATTTATTGGCATCCCAGGCATGCGTGCCTGCTAAAGCCTCTTTTTTTGGTACCAGAATCATACTTTGTAGTAAATTACCTTTTGTGTGCACAAAACCATTGGATTAGTGTGTAAATGCTGAATTGCTAATGTGAAATTATGACCAACACCCCATATATAAATGAGAAATTCCTACCCAGGTTAATAAAAGCTATGTTTACACGGCTCCAGTACAGCTGGACAATTTAGTAAAACAAAATGTAGTAAAAACAGGTTGTGTGGGAGGAGTTACATTGGCCAGCTGCCTCGGTATCATGTACACACAAGCAAATAGTGGCAATTCAGTCTGGGTACCACACCCACAGGGCAGTGTGGTAGACCGAACCCAGCCACCACACGCCAAAGCACAGCACAACAACATGGCATTTACTTATCAAGCAAGGGGGAAAAATCAGGGAGGAAGGGCAGATGGTTCTCCAGTCTAGGAGATGGTAGCTGAGGACATTTTACACTTCTTTTTAAGTTTCCTATGACAGATCTGGAAAATGTGAAAGGGCTGGCAGTCTTTCGAAATGCAAGGTTCAGATACTATTGCACCACCTTTTCCGCCAACACTTAAATATGAAACTATCACAATAGAGATCTAGAACCGAGGGTTCTTTCTGTATATTTGAACATATGTATATGCATGGTTCGACAAATTTAAAGTGGTGCTTTCTGAAAACTTTTTGTTTTTAGCTGTTTGAGTTCTACTTGTGTTCTTTTGAATACTGCCACACAAGAACTAAAAATCTCTGTCATTTCTTAAAGAGCTTAAACAAACAATATTAAAATACCATCTTCTGTCACATTGAAAGGCAGTTGGATATGTTTTTTCCTCCATATTTACATATACAGAGTTCTGATCTAGAAAACCAATACAATAAACCATTTTATGTTTTAAAAACAGGCAGTCTTTGGTGACGCAAAGGCAGAGATTTTTTTTGTTACCTCCTGCCTATTTCGCTCTGTCTCATGAAGTGAATATTATTGGCACTGTCAGAAAGTTCTAAATACTGCTCAACAGACAAAACAAAATACCCATCATAACCTTGTACCCTCCCAGTGCTCAAAAGCTGCTGCTTTTCCCCCTCTGTCCATGCCCGAATACCCTCTTCCCCTTCTTGCAACCTTCTTTGTTCCTTAGTCCAGGCCTGGGCCACAGCGCGCTGTCGGGCAATCTCCAACACGTGATTCTTTTCCTCTTCGACCGTCGTCCCGTAGCGGATGTTGAAGCACAGAGCCCCATGCTGGAGCTGGATATCTGCAAACCGTCTAGTCCTCCCATTCAACACCGAAGTCATCTGGGACACAGTGACATTGACACCATTCTCTAGAATCCGCCTCCCCCCAGTGTTACCGATGAGCACCAGGTCTTCCTCCAGAGACCCAAGCTTAATGAAGTAGTGGGTGTCCCTCCCATCTATGGTAAAATGTAGGTTTTCCAGGTAATGAGCATTATTGAGAATGGCAGCAAGCCGCCTGCTATCTTCATTGGCTACCCCTATAATATCGGCTGTTACTACGCCATCCTTGATGGCAAATTTTATACCTTTTCCAAAAACAGAAGGAACGGCAGCAAACCTTGGCTGCTTCCCTCCTTCAAGGCATCGTCCATCATTGTATCGGGGAGTCATAGGGAGTTGGTCCAAAGAAATGAAATTCCTGAGCTGTTTCTGGAGCTCACACTGAATGCCCAAGATAGTCTAGGAAAGAAGGAAGGCACAATGCAAATGGAGCACAGGTTAAACGCCTGTCACACACTTGGTGACTGTGGAAAATAAAGGCTTGCAACTTGCTGGTTTGCGATTTAAAAATGAGCCAAATTTGGAATCTCTTGGTCAGAGATTTGGAGAGAAAAGACTAACAGGTGACGTGATCACTTGGCATACATTTCTTGGTATCTTAGTGAGTTAAACATAAGGAAATATGTTCAGACTTGATGTCATAGAGATTCGGAGCTAGAAGCACTTCAAATTAAGTAGGTCTAGCTCCCTTAAAACAAAGACATTTCTTTTTTGCCAACTGAACTAACACCAACTAGCTGTTATGACTATGTGTAGAGTAATACATTAGGCACAGGAGGATATAAAGAGATGCATACAGCATCATTCTTGCTTTCAAGCAGCTATGACCTTATAAATAACAACAGCAAACCAGCAAGAATTTCACTGATCTTTTTACATGGACTTAAAATAAAAACACTTTTTATTATGGAAATTTTCACACATACTAAGAAATGGAAAGAAGAGAATAATGAACCTCCAAGGATCCATTATAAACCCTCAGCAATTTTAGACATTATGCTAAACTTTTTAAAGGACTTTTAATGACAAAAAATATTTACATATTATATATATATTTACAAAAAGGGAAAAGCCTATAGTACCTATTTAGAATTCCCATTCTGTTATAATTTTTTTACACTTAAACTTCAAGCCCTCCCACCCAAATTTCAGTTTTATTTTGTTAAAGCCATTTTTTTTTTTTTGGCAAACATAGATATTCTTATTTTGAAAGAAAAAGTTCCTTTTTGTTTTCATTTGTACCTCATGCTCCTGATGAAATCATCTGCCAAAAACTTGAATGTTTGCGTATTCTTATTTTTCCAGAGACTTTATCACTGCAATATTTATTATTTTTGCTTCATTGTTTATATAAATGTTCCTTTATCAGAATAATTTAGTTCTGCTATTCCCATGCTTTCCATGCACTATGCCTTAGATTATTTTGCAATTGGAAATCTGATGTTTTCATGCCTCTTTAAAAAAATTTTTTTTTTGTTTATTTATTTTTAGAGAGGGGAAGAGAGGGTGAAAGACGGAGAGAAACATCAACGTGTGGTTGCATTTTGTGCGCCCCCTGCTGGGGACATGGCCCGCAACCCAGGCACGTGCCCTGACTGGGAATCAAACCCGCGACCCTTTGGTTTGCAGGCCGGTGCTCAATCCACTGAGACTCACCAGCTAGGGATAATGTTTTCATGCCTCTTAATGGACAATTTTCTGTATATAGAATCCACAATTGTCCTTGGTTTCAGAATTTTAAAATTCATTTCAGATTTTTAAAAGTTCAGCTCCTCTCTCCTGTTGTCTGTCTAACTCAACAGTCATCAAGTCGCATGTTAATGTTTTCTCTTTCCAAAAGCTCCAATCCCCTGATCCTTTCCTCATGAGAGCTTTTTCTGCCTCCTTCTTAATCATGGACATTTTAGTGAATATTGGAGACAACTCAAAAATAAATAAGCAAGTACATGTTAATATTTCATGGTGTTGGATGCTCTTCTATTTTATTTTTTTTTCAGGTAAGTAGAGATGATAAAACTTTTACTAACCTTTCCAGGATCCCATTCTTGAGTTTTTGTCTGAAGCTGTAGAAGCTCGTAAGTTAATTCCAAATTTTCTAACTCTGGTTTGGGAAATCCAGGTAGTACATTGTGTAACTGGAAACCAAATAGCTCCAACCAGCTTCCAATGTCTGTGAGACACAAAATTAAAGGAAAAAAAATTAAAGCCCATACTTTATAACCTTTGTGGCAAGCTTCAACGATGATCTCCTGCCTTCAATACGTTTAGCCAATGGGAAGTTTGGAATAAAACTCCCCTTATTTTACCGACTCTAAAACATACAATCCTCTCTCTGCAGGGAAACCTTTTAATTCCTGGATAATCACAGAGATTGGCTCATTTTACTGCACTGAAATTCTTAACATGGTAGTGGTATTAAGGCCACACTGACCATGATGTTAGACATATTGGATGCAAGAGAATCCTGAATTGTTCTTTTATGAAATTATTTGTATAAGCTTTAAAGAATGAAAACTATAAGCAGAAAGCTTAAAAGGGGAGAAAAATCCTGGCTGGTGTGGCTCAGTGGATTGAGCGCTGGCCCGTGAACCAAAGCGTCGCCAGTTTGATTCGCAGTCGGGGCACATGGCTGGGCTGTGGGCCAGCCAATTCATGTTTCTCTCGCACATCGATGTTTCTTTCTCTCTCTTTCTTTGCCCTTTCTCTCTCTCTAAAAATAAATAAATATTTTTTTTAAAAAAGGAGGAAAAAACTGTACCAGGATGCAGAAGCCTCAGGTTTTATGAAGAGTTTTACTCACTCTAGAAGACTAAAGAAGACAGTGACTGCACAATAACTTGTGGGTTAACTGGCAGGAAGAGGAAGCATATTTACAAAGGCATTGAGATTACATGATAAACAGCACTGAGTTCTCTCTTTACTTTAGTGTAAAGTTTTGCACCGTTTAAATACCTGTGGTATACTTTGCAACATCTTGAATTTTGCCAACTGGGTAGTTATTTTCAAAGGAGTAGAGGTTGAATGGTTTAGGAAGGAGGTTCAACTGTTTCCATACGTGATGATTAGGCGTTGTCCATCTCCCAGCAACAACATCATAATCCCTTTGCCCCAGGTGTACTAACTTAGTAAGGAAATCATAGAGTCCTCCATGAAAACCAATGATGACCTGAAAGTCAGGGTAAGTGTCATGATAAATATCTCCATAAGGTGTGTACAATATCTCTTTTATCACCTGACCTCGACTGCTGAACACAGCAAGTGGAGTGCCTGTATTATCACAGGCTACATAATATTCTTCACCACTGCTTAGCTCCATGGCAATGAGGTGACCTTGGAGATCATAATACAGGGATGTAATCTCGGAGCTCGTGTGGTTGTACAAATGAGTAACTCTTATGGGGTTGGCAAGGTCTGCATAAAAGAACTGGAGGTGCTGCCCTAAGCTGGACTTACTGGCGACACGTCGCCCAAGCCCATCATAGTAATACTGTACACTCCAGCCAGAAGCCTTATTGTAGGCTTTCTGTAGCAGACCGTTAGAGTTATATTCAAAGACGTCATTTCCCCGCTGCCTCAGAAAGCCATCTTCATCCATTTTATACTGAATTTCTCCTAGTCTGGTGATGCGATCCCGGAGGTCATATCGGAGAGGAGTTAGACGAGCACTATTCCCATGGCTTAAAAGGTTGATGTTGCCATTCAGATCATAACTATAACGCCACTGGGTCTTATCATTTACAGAAACAGTTTGAAGTTGCCCATCAGCATCGTATTCGTAGAAGTATCTGGTTATATTGGCGTCTACTCCTACTCTTATATCACATATCACCATACGGCCCATATTATCATATTGAATAGTCATCCAGTAGGCAATCGCCTTCAGGATTTCATATTGGACTTCAATAACTTGTCCATTGGCACTGAAGATCTTGGTATGCTTCATCACTGTAGTAGTTATGACCTGATTTAGGTCATAGTTAATCACACTGAATTTTCCAAACTGCTCTGTTCTACCAGAGACATCAACATATCGGTATAGGTCTATGGGCAATGGGGTTTCATTTATCACGGCTTGCATGCTGGTGACGCGAAAGTTGTTGTAGCTGTAGTCAAAGCGAGCATTCACAAGACCTTCTTCACTGAATCGGAAAATCTGGCGTCCAATAAGAGGTCCTGGGGAAATCAAAATCAACATAATGAGAACAATACTAGGTACTTAATATTGAGCAATCAGAAAGGTTTAGTGTTCTTTTCTTTAACATTAATGGGTTTATTTTCAAAATAAAATATTAGATACAAACCTCTGATTTCTAATGCCTGGATATATCATTTCATAGTATATGTTCTCATAGTGTGGTCACCAAATTTGGAGAAAAACATTTAAAATATTGTATATTACAGTTACAGAATAATTGATTTATAGGAACTATAGAAGTAATAACCCATGCACTGGCTGAGACGAGGAAACTGATATTATAAACATCCTTTCTTTTTATAAACACTAACAAAAATACTTTCAATTCATTTAACCTGGGTTACAATGTCAGAGGGTCGGTTTTTGACGAAGTCCAGCATTCAAAGAACTGGATTTGGGCATTTTAGAAACTCCATGGATGAAATATAATAAAAAATTCTGACATGTGAAGATAATTTGCCACCAGCTGAGGCTTGTAGAGGTTACACAGGGCATGAGCTAGTTTCAGTGAGACTGGTATCTTGCAGCTGTATCTTTGGGGAGATTTGGTGGTGAGTAGGACCAAGTACACAATTAAACTAGGTACTTAGATCTCAACTTTCTTGAGAGCTGAGAGAGAAAAAGAAATACACTGCATATTTTTAAGGAATCAGTTTTCATGTAGAGATAATATATTTTGAATTCTCAATAGAAGATGCTTCGATAACTAAAATGACAGTTTGTTGGATTCTATGTCTATAGGTTAACGCTGCTATCTCAGACTGTGGGCAGCAAAAATCTCATAAAACATGATGCCATGTACATATCACCACGCTTTCACAACAAACCTGTTTGCCTGTATCTGATTGTGCAAATGAAGCCATCGTGCATCAGGTGTATTGTCTTAATCACTCCAGAAGACTCTTCATATGTTAATGTGACCTGAGTGGTGTCATAGAGAATCTCAGAGAGCCTTGCTTGCTTGGTGTACTTGTATAAAACTCTGCGCCCTGTCCCCAGATGTAGGGTCTGTAGCAGTCGGCCATCTCGACTATAGTCTTGGATAAAAGAAGTGCTACTGTCTGGCGGGCTATAGATGTTCCGGTAGTAGCCCACAGAAAGCATGGTTTGTAAGCTGTGGCGCACCATACTAGGCATGGTGACTGAGAGCAGACAATCCGATTGGTCATACTCAAAGATGTAACGCCGCTGGCTATGTAAGAGAAGCATCACAGACTGAAACGAGACAAAGGCAGAAAAGCATAATATATACCACTGAAGTTCAGGAGACTAAAGGAAGTGCACATTCAGCCATTCAACACAAATTTATTGAGCACTTACTATGTGCCAAGCATTGCGGTGGCCCCTAGCTGATATAGCTGTGGTCAATAATGGTGTTTATCCTCATAGAACTTAGTTTAATGGAGGAGAGAGACAAGTAAACAAGCCATTACAACGCATATGAAATGTGTTATGACAGGGAAGGAACAGGGTGCTTTCAGAAGGCAGAGGAAGAAGCAGCTAACCCAGACTTGAGGTCAAGGAAGGCTTCCTGGAGAAAGTGACATCAGAGTTGAGACCGAAGGGATGACTAGGGATTGGATGGGTGAAGGCAGGGAGGCGAGTGAAGCGGAGTAGGGAGAGAGTACTCCTGACAGAGGGCAAGGCATTGTGAGGGTCTGGATAAGAAAGAAAACATGGCTTTTTTTCAGAGAATGGGAGGAATTTTGTGTGGCCAGAGCATAGGTATGTTGGGGTGGGGATGGTGGTGAATGGCAAGAGATGAAGCCCCTTTAGGTAGCCTGGGTCTAGGTCATGCTGGGCTTGCTAAGTCATGCCAAGGAGCTTGGACTTAAACATGTTGGCAGCGGGGAACCACTGAAAGCAAGTTGAAGAATGGCATTTGCACAGCTGGAAGAAATGCTCAAGTCTGTATTCCAGAAAAGTTAACTGTTGTTTCAATTTCGAGATGGATTAGAGTGAGGTAAATGAATGGCAGGGTTTGCCATGCATTAAGATCCAGTCACCAAAAAGCGTTCACTGACTTTATGTAGCGGGTGTCTTCCTGAAAAGTTGCATATAGAATATTATTGTTATTGCTTTGGGAACATGCCACAAAAGTGGACAATCCTCTGGTTATGCAAGCCTTCTCTCTCCAACCTGATCTGTATTTTAGAAACAGTTATTTGTTGAAATGTAATGCCTTGCATGTGTTAGCTGTTTCAATAACATTGGCTTATCTTATTTTCATCTTAAACCTAGACATAAAAGGAGCACTGTTTTAGGGGAGTCAACCTTATTTCTAATTGAAAAGCATTTAAATCTCATCTTTTTAGAAAATTACTTATTTATTTATTTTTAGAGAGAGGGGAAGGGAGAAAGGAAAAAGAGAGGGAGAGGAACATCAATATGTGAGAGAAACATCGATCAGTTGCCTCTCGCATGCCCCCACCTGGGAACATGGTCAGCAACCCAGGCGTGTGCCCTGACTGGGAATCGAACCAGAGACCTTTCACTTTGTGGGACAATGCCTAACCCACTGAGCTACACCAATCAGGGCATAAATCTCTGCTTCTAATAAAAATAAAAATTGCTCACCTTGGGAAAATTCTCATGTAACTTCCCAAGGAAGCTTTAGCCCTCTCTTCTTGAGAACTACCTTCTCATGCATAAAGACTTAGTTGAGCTTTATTTTCTGAAGTTTCTGGCATGAAAACAATAGGTATTTTTTAACCTTCTAAATATAAATTACATAGGTATTTATGAATATGAACTATAAAAATATATGTAATGTATATTTCGGTGTTCAAAACTGCATATCCTCCCTGCCCTTCTGAGAATGATCAATTTTGAATTGCATGTCAGTACTGTGAAGTCAAAGTCAGCATTTATTTGCTCATTCACTCATTCTTTCTTTTCCCCCAAGTACTGTGCCAGGCTATACAGAGCTGCCGGTAGAAACGCTGTTACCTCATCACCTGTGGACAACCTGCAGCTCAGAAAACCCCAGGGAACAGAGGGCAGGAGACTTGGCATTCCTGCGTGGGCATTAGTACGCAAAGTGAGAACCTCTTCCCTGACTAAGAACAGAGCCTGGGGCAAATCGGTGGAAAATGCCTTTACATTACCTCTATGCTAAAAGTCAGCTTTTCCAGCTCGTTTCTACTCCCTTTTGTCAACCGGCCATAAAAAAAAAGACATCTGTCACCTGTGTCACAGGCCAGAGACAATCACCATATGGCTTCCACACATTATCTAGTACAAGGCTGCCGGGACCATGCCTTTACCAGTCGCTGTATCAGCCTTTCCAAACATTGACAGCACATCGCCACTGTGTTCTCTGTCCTGCTCTCATCTTCCATGCTGCAGCCAACCACTGCCTGACCCTGTTTCTAAGTGGTGCCGATGCTGTGCTCTCAAAAACTCCTTGGTCTATTTTAAAGCTCCCTGCCAATGACAAGAATGTGGATGACGTGATTAGAAATCTCGTGAATGTAACCATTGTGTTGCCAGAATACCATTTCGCTCTCACTTGGTTGCTTTTTCACTTTGGGTGGGCGTTATTATCAGTTTGTTCATAAACAATGCTTATGGGTCCATCCAACGCCCACTGTGCTGCTACAGGACAAAAGGCCATTTCTTATTACTCCAAACAATAGAGTAGAAGACTTTTTATTTTTAAAAATTGATTGGGAGATCCTAAAAGAGATCATTGTAAAGAAGAAGAGAAAAAGAACAATCATTGCTGTATACTCGTTTGAACAAGAATAGAAATGAGACGGTAGAAATTCGAGAAGTTAAAGCATTCAAATAACCACCAGATGGCAGTGTGGGGTCACCTGAAAGCTCAAGCCACAAGCTGCATTCTGTCCCTCCAGGCTGCCTTTGAAAATTTCAGCCCCGAAAAGGCAATTTTGTTTAAATGTATCAGACTAAAGCATCTTATTACATGATTATAAAATATATTTAAATGCATCTTAAAAATGAAGTTCTTAAGAATAATTTCAGGAAACTGAAAGATTTACATTTACTGTAATAGAAAATTTTAGCTCCGCAAGTCTTCAAAATATAATTAACTCAGAGAGGTCTCATAAATCAAGATAGAGAATTAATGACCACACAGAGAAAATTTAAGAAACAATAATTGATTTTTTAATAGAGAAGAGATTATTTAAGCAACTTCAGCTATTACCCAAATAATTATTTTTCTTCTAATCGCTACAAACCATTGTGCATGAAAATAAGAGTAATATGTGTCAGTTTCACTTATTCTAGAGGAAGTGAAATAATTTTTATAAAATTTCTGCACATTAAGGTGAAATATCTGCTGTTGCTCTTTAATATATCACGGTGTAGGGATGGCAAGCAAAAATTTACAGAGGTAATACCAGAAGTATTTTGAAGTATAAAAAGAAGCATACATTTTAAAGTTTGAGAATTCTTACTTTAAAATACACTATAAGAGCCAGCCTCTTAGTCCTTCTTCTACCCCAGATATAGTGAAAAAATGTGCCAGCAAAGGCCATATTAAAGAGAGGAATAAAATGAGCACAGGAAGACACAGAACCTCGTCACCTCACTAAAAAAGTTACATGTAAATTGGATTTTATAAATTCAATATTCTTTTCCTTTTTCCCCAGAATCAGTTTCAAAGATGCTTTAATTCCTTCCTTCCTTCCATCCATTCTTTCAAGTTTTAATTTACCTTCAAGTAGAAGTAAGTGCTAGCTAGCATTTAAGTTCTCGACTTGAAAATAAATACTATAATGTAGTATTCAAATCAAAAGAACATAACTTTTATTAACTAACTAGATGTGCTGGGTGCTTTACATTATTATTTCATTTAATCATCACATTTTTTAGTGAATTACTTATTATCACTGGTAAAAATAATGTTAATTAAATCAATGTCATGATCAGTGATTTTCAGAAAGGAAAGAACCACGTGTTTGTAGGTTTTGAATTTCCCATAATAGGATTGCTTAAGTCAGGGGTTACCTTTCAATTAGAGAAAAATTAAATATGAATCAAGAAAGGGACAAAAATCAACTAAAAGGCACAAGTGATTTGGCTTGTCTCACTGGTCAGGAAACTAGTCTTTGGAAGTCACTGGAGCTTTACTTGATACATTATCCTATGTCAATAAGGTCTTATTTATGTCCACTGCAGGCACTGACACTCTCACAGAGTTTTCTTTGTTTTGTTTTGTTTTGAAAAATTATTGCCAACTAAGTTTCTGTAGCAAAGAGAACTCAGACGAAGTTTGCTACATGTATTTCTTCACTCAAGGAAGTTTGATGAAATAATCAGCTAATTCAGAACAGAGAAACAATGGAATTGCCTCAGAAGCTAGTAACTGCATGCGGAACTGCAATGTAAGTTTTCAATAGGCTCTTTTGTTGTATAGACAGCCTAACGGGAGAGTCTTCCCAGAGCCAGATGCAACTGTCCATACGCAATTAGCTCAGGGGCAGAGTACGATGCTAATGAGGCTGGGATTATGACTTAAAACCCATGCAAGTTCCCTAAAGAGAGTTGGCAAACCCACCCTCACTCCTGGAAAAACAAGTCAGCCTATATTCCACCAGTAATAAGTGGCATCTTTTTCTTTATACGAAGGTCATCATTTTATGCCTTGCATATTTGGTGGTAAACATACCACCAAATATTTGGATTCAGTTTATTTTGTAAGAAGTTCAGCCTGTTATGGGCACTGGTCATATGATTCTGCCAGTCATTTCTGTTATTGCAGTTCAAGAGAGGGAAGTCCCACTCTGTTAGGATTCAGATATTCCCAGTGTAGGATAGTGATTATAGGTTTGACCAATTTCTTCAGCAGAGAAGGAAAACGGGGTGGATACAGCAGAGAACTCCCTCCTTTATCCTGGCTCCCAAGTGGAGTCAACTTTATCTCCTAGGCATTTCCAGCTTGGCAAATTCCCCAGCAACCGACTTGGGAAAATAGTACAATAGTTTTTATAATGACATACAACCACTGGCTCACTTTCGTTTTAAACCTTGGGGGTATGTCAGAAAGGCATACGCATCACTGGGTAGAAATAGTGAAATTTTGCCCTGTGAGTTAGGAACTCCTCTAACTTTTCTAAGAACTTCTAGGGGTAACCTCGTACTCATTACCCTTGATTGGTCAAAGGAAAACATTTTTTAATATTCCTAGAAATTAATTCAGGACTGATAAATTCAGTTGAATGGACAGATTTGGGAAATAAGAGACACTATCTTAGGACAGTAGAAATTGAAATGGCAGATAGAGATCAGTTTCTCTTATTGTCCTCTGCTACTGATCTATTTTGATCTATTTCTACAGAAACTATTTTGTTGTGTGAGGGCTGGTGTTTGACAAGTGGTTTTGGTGGTGGGATTCAAATCCTTGTCTATTCTTACCAAACAAAGGCCACAAGCTCCCATTATGGACACTACCAGAGAATCACTGCACACAAAGGACTGTTACCTATGAGCCCCGCTGCCACCGTCCCCTCAGAGTGATTGATTACTTGTGAAAATTAGTCTTCAAATGTATTCTACTAAAATTTCACTGACTATCCTAACAAACTTAGAAGTTTTCATCCTCTGTGTAAGAGGCTCTTTTCCAGAGCCGAGATATATTAACACACAATTTTATAATTTTCTACCTATTTTCCTCAGTATGAGCTTTCATAATAATAAAGATACCTTTTCAAGAGCATGACCAAATATCCTCAAATAAGGAGAAAGCTAAGCCATTATCGTGAATTCAATTTGAAGTACCTGGCAGAGTGTGGAGTTAGGGAATGTTTTCAGTTGCAAAACAGCTTATCCTTATGGGATATATATATATATAAATATATATATATATATAAAATTAAGATTTATATAAGATATATGTAAGATTTTGGGGGTTATTACTACCAAACAGAACACCGAGAACACAGACTTTCCTCCTGCCGGTCCTTACCAAGGTGGGTAATTAGGGCCACTTTCAATATTCTCAGTCAGGAACTCAGAACCAGTTTATTTTGCCTACATGCTTACCTTTTCTAAGTAGGTATAGCTCCAAATCTTCCCATCAGCCCAAGTTCTTGAAATGATTTTTCCACTCTGGTCATATTCCAATTTTTCATTCCACGTCCCTCTTTGAATAAATGTCACCAGTCCCGAAGGTGAATATGTGATGTTCACTTCATTATATCTGCTTACAGGAGACCACAGAACAGGTCGTCCAGTCTGGTCATAAAGAATTCGAAGGGTGAATTTCCGATGGTCATCATAGATCTTCCCTGTGCGCGTTATATGATCAAAGTCTATGGAGAGCAGGTTTCTGTTATGGGCCTACAAAAACGAGATACGAAATACATTTTAAGCTCTGCCTTGCTTCCCCCCATCTAGTGCATTCACAATTGCACAGCTTTTTTTGATTCTCCCACAATGGGGTGTCTCTGGCCCTTGAATCTGCATGACTTTCGCCTTCCTCAGATGACACTCATCTCCATTGTCCCACCAGACTGTGCAGTCGCAGGGGCAAGCTATGTCTCAACTCTTGGCACGCGCTAGATCCTCGATATAAGGTTGCTGATTGCTTTCTCCCAACTCAAGCCTCAAAGGTACTGACACAATTTTCAATAATCATGTCATCTTATTTAATGTGAGTCAGATGCGTACTAACAAGTGGGACTTCCTGCTCCCTCTTTATGAGTGAAGTGGCTAGGACACACAAGGGCGAATTATTTACGAGATTAGAAATCAGGAAGAAGGAATATATCGAGCTCCCTCTCTTACACAGATTCCCTTTTTAGGCTTCCTTGTTCACCTGGGCTTAGAGTTGTGTTACAGGAGAATGCGGGCTGCCCCCTAGTGACAGAACCGCACCCAGCAATGCTTTCTCAGAGGCCAGCAGGTCAATGTGGCAGGTGTTGGTAGGTCCCCCAGTGTTGGCAAGGGTGGTGACTAAATGCAGTTAAAGCACAGAATTTGGGGTTTGGCTTGGCTCTGGTTCTCGGCCTGCTCACAACCATGAAGTTGTCCTAGAGAGAGCCTGATGCAAGGGTCTCAGGTAGATTCCAAGATGGACAGCTCTCAGCGGTGCCTGACTCCTACGAAATTCAGCTGGGTCCATAAAAGATGACCAAACAACTAAATAACACAGTTAAGAAGAAACTTTCAAAATCAGCAGGCAGGCAACTTTTACTAGCTTTTCAAAACAACTGGACAACTGACCTCATTTTTTCTACTCTTCAGCTCAAAGCATCAGTGTTTGGCAGTCCCACTAGTCACTTCTGCTCCGGCCAGCTGATCACAGCAAAGCTGAAGAAGGCTCTGTGGGAGCGGGGAGCTTTGAAGCAACCGTGAGTGGAAAGCCAAGGGGAGGGCTTTTAAGACTGATTTTATTTTATTTAGTTTAGTTCAGTTTCAGTTTTAGTGAGTGTTTTGTTGTGTGCTATTATAACTTTTTATTTTAAAAGAGTCGGGCTCACAGATGTTGCAAAAATGATGCAAAGTCATCATTCACCCAGTTTCAAGGGAGGGGTTTTTAACTTGGGTGGAGGGAGTCCAGGGCAAGGAACCAAGCAAGAATGAAAATGAAGAGAGTTTTAGAAGGAGTGTAAACAGCAGTGGCTCTGGGGCCAGGAGGCATTTCCTGAGCTGCTTCCCTGTGCACCGGTCATGTCTTCTATCAGGGTGTCAGTTTCTTTATCTGTGAAATGGAGTGATGTAACCACTTTACACCACAGAGTTGTGCTAAGAACGAAATGAGATTACACATATGCATACTTAATGAAGTGTAAAAATATTATTAGTAATTATTAGTTTTAAAGACTTTATTTATTCTTAGAGACAGGAAGGGAGGGAGAGAAAGGAACATCGATGAGAGAAACATCAATCGGTTGCCCCTCGTGCACCCCCAACTGGAGACCTGGCCCGCAACCCAGGCATGTGCCCTGACTGGGAATCAAACTGGTGACCTTTTGCTTTTCAGGATGATGATCATCCAATTGAGCTACACGGGTCAGAGCAAGTAATTGCTCTTTTTAGAAGATAATAATAACTTTCCTAATTTTAGTTATGCTTTTGAATGGGCCCATGTGTCACATTCCAAGGTGATTATAGCTTGGTGTAGCAGGCTTGTATGTATGGGAATTATCAACATGATTCCACACAGAATGTGAAATATCAGGCTAATGAGGTAGGGGAAAACCGAACATTAGTGTCTGACTACATTAATCATAGTTGGACTAAACTGATTCACTAGCTATTCAACTAAACTTTATGTTCCTTTTTATGGTCAAGGATTCCTTTGAATATCTGAAAGCCATGCACCATGTCCCTAGAAAAATGTACATAAGCACATATGTGACCATTTAAAATAAAACCTCAAGGGGCCCCTGAAACCCAAACATGAAACCTCGAGGGGTCTCAAGAGTCCAATGTCAAAATCCAAGTTCAGAAAGTTTTTAAATTTTAATTATAAAATTGAGATCTAGCTTTAAGTGTACAACATAATGATTCGATATTTGTATATATTGCAAAATGATTACCACAATAAGTCTGGTTAACATTTTTTTCTGGTGATGAGAATTTTTAAGATCTACTCTCTCAGCACCTTTCAAATACACAATACGGTAGTCTTCCCTAGAGTTGCCTTGCTGTACATTGCCTCTCCAGGACTTACATATTTAACAATAGCAAGTTTGTACCTTTTCACCCCCTTCGCCCATTTTGCCCACCCCCGCCTGACCCCCCTGCCTTGAGCAACTGTCGATTTGTTCTCTGTTTCTATGAGTTCAGTTTTGGGGTTTGTTTGTTTGTTTGTTTGTTTCTATATCCCACATAAAAGTGAGACCCAGAAAGAGTTTTTATCTTAATGGCCTGGGTGGCTGCAAAGCCAACATTCTCTTTTAATAGCCTGTTCTTTCCTTGCTCAGTAATTCTGTGTACTTTGCTTTTTAAAATAACCTCCTTAAAATAAAATAAAATAAAATAAAATAAAATAACCTTCTTAACCCCCCATCGCGAGCCCAGATTACAAAAGTAATATTTTTTTCATTGTAGAAAAATTGGAAAATATAATAGTATACAAAGAAAATAATTACCTATAATCCCACCCTCCGATGCAAATCACTGCTAATAGTTTGCTGCATTTCCATTTATCCTACTTTTATTTTTTTGCGTAAACTGTGTCCATACATTTAAAGAAGACAAATAGGATTGTACTTAAAGTTTTATGTCCTACTTTTCCAGTAATGTTTTACCCTGAGTATCCCTCATGTTATTAAGTACTCTTAAAGTGTGGATTTTAATGGTTGCATAACATCTTCCTACACAATAAATATTTATTTATCCTTTCTCCTATTTTTGGAAATTAAACTTTTTGTTTTCCATTTTCCTTTCATATCTCGTATTTCATTGAACATTTTTGAAAATGAGTATTTCCTTAGAACAGAACCAAAATTACTGGGTCAAATGATAAGAACATATTAAAGACTACTCATGCAATTTGAGATGTTACTTTATAATGCACAATGAATGGTTGTACAAATTTATGCTATCATTAACTAGTAGTGGGGGGATCTATCTCATTCCGTCCTTACTAGCATCAGGTATTATCATTGTGAGTAAACTTTTCCCAGTATGAGTGGGAAAACGGTATGTTACTGTGGTTTAAATTCACATTTATTTGATTACTAATGCGGTTGAACCGTTTTTAATATCTATTGGTCACATGCATGTCTTCTATGAATTGTCTGCTCATGTCGTTTCCCCTTTTATTATTGGGGTGTGGCACTTTGCTTTTTAAAACTTCTTTCGGTTGCAGTTTCTTCATCATCCAGCTGGGGTTAATTATAGTTGCCCCTAATTTTGAGCTTCTGCAAAATAGAGCCTAGCAAATGTTCCATGCCACAAATTTTATCCAGAAGACTAGTGATTAGATACTCAAATTATTTGCAAGGAAGTGCTGTTAGTCTCAGGGGTAAGTTTAATTCAGGGAATAGAGCCACCGATTGGGAATCATGAATCTTTAAACCATCTGTAGCCAATGCATAGAGTGTTTGTTATAGGACATAAATATACAGTAACCCACTGTTATCACCGAAAAGGTGATAGAGAAGCACATATTTTCTGTCTTTTGATACACAGGGCTTGGAAGCCTATATGAAACCAGGTGTTCTTTCTTCAACTACCTTTCCTGTGGTTTTATAGCCACATATCTGCAACCGTAATACCGTTCATTTACAATAGCTGTAAAATATCCATGTACTCCCAGTGACGGTTGTAACGGTTACAATTTATGTTATAATGATAGTTAAGGAGGCAAAGTAACAAGTGATTTCCAGTTGAACTAAATTTGTGGTTTTATTTGTCTGATAGATTAAGTTTACAACTCAAGAACACATTTCTTAATAAAGTCATTACAGCTACCCAGGCAGGGATCACTGTTCAAAATCCACCAAAAGCAGAGGGAAGCTCTGCATGATGTTCTTACTCGACCTGCCAAGACTTCTGCAACCATGCTTCTCTTTCTGAAGAATGCATTCTGATATGCAGATGTTGCCGAAACACTAGTTTCAAAGTGAGGTTTGGAAAGTAATGTAAAATTTGGCAAACAGCTTAAAGGGCATGAAGGAATTAAAGATGCCACAGAATACTGCCCCCTGCCCCCTGGTCCAGCCGTCTCTTGTGGAAAGCACATGAGAAGACTGGCAGGGAGAAGGCTTTTCCAGGTGAGCTCTCCCACCCTCCTTCCTGACCGCGTCTGTGCCTGCAGTCTCTGTAGCAGGGATCAGAATGAGGCTGATTGCCTCTGACCGCTGGGGTCATGAGCAAGGTTAAGAAAGCTCCACGTTCATACAAGCACTTGTTTGTCTGAAAGACAATAATAGCCCTTGACCTAAGTGTGGGCCATCCATTTCCACTCTTACTCCAAACAGTTAGCACCAATCCTTGCTCCGGAAAAGAGAGGGACAAAAAAAAAAAAAAAAAAGAAAAGAAAAAAAGAAAAAGAAAAAGAAGGTGAAATTTGGGAATAGCCCCAAGCTCAAAAAGGTCTCTTTGGACAGGTTGCACGTTGAACAAGACTTCTGAGTTTGCCGAATAATGAGCTGTACATTGGGGTAAGAAAGCTGGACTTGATCCTTTTTTTTTTTTTAAAGGAGAAAAAGTAGCTATGCCTTTATATCCTCTGGTTTCCTTTAGGTTTTTTCAGCTTTGCTGAGGAGAAGTAAGGAGAAGGGCTTGCTTTTTGTTCATACTTAGACCAGAAAGGAAAGAGGGAAGAGGATGCCCTGGGGATCATGGATTATGTTGCCAGCAGAAATCAAAGTGCCTGTGAAGTGTTGGCACAGGGTGACGCTCCAAAGAAAAGCGTCCTCTGCCTCCCTTCTGAGCCTTTACTTGATCTTTCCTAGGAGTTTGTGTTTTAATTGCTTAAGAGAAAGTCCTTTCGGGCCTTCCAATTTGAGACTCATTCAGTTAATAGGATAAAGATATCAATATACATATAAGGTTGACATAGAGGCAACTGCTGACATTTGTCTGGTTTTGGCCCATTAAATTGTTGTTTTTCCTGTTAATCTGGTTTTGGGTCCATTTTATTCTGAGTCTAGCCACAAGAACTTAAGAAGGGTAGAGGGGCAGAATTCTTCCCCTCTTCGACACAATACACATAGTAAGAGCTCTGTGAATGTTAGCTGCTGTAATTATGATTAATGGTAATAATTCTGCTGATAATAAGGATTGCACAGCCCATATCCCTCATTTTCTGGATGGGAAACACAGCGCAAAATTACGGGCATACCCCTCCTTCCTCAAAATCTTACTTATTCCTTTAAAAAGGAGCAGAACTTGCCACCCCAAAATAATGTCTCTTTGGCACAAGGATTATTTAGGGCTCACTGCCTCAGAAACAGCAGACACAGAGGAATGTCTGGGAGTGGAGCAGAAGCGCCCTGGCACGGCAAGGGCACTTTCTGAGGATGGAGGGAGATGCTGGAATCCTGCTTGCTGCTTCCCAGATTCTCCATCGTTTGACAGCCAGAGGCCCTGAGCTTCCCCTAGGCTTCTTGCCCCTTCCAGAGCTCAGATCACGTATGAACA
Organism: Pteronotus mesoamericanus; assembly: GCF_021234165.1. Lineage (NCBI taxonomy): Eukaryota > Metazoa > Chordata > Mammalia > Chiroptera > Mormoopidae > Pteronotus > Pteronotus mesoamericanus. Next base: position 3,973,753 of record NW_026555150.1, read on the forward strand.
TTCACATGTTGCATTTAAAAGCCAATTTATTCCATTCTTAGTTATCTGTGAAGAGAAAAAAAGTCAACTGGGAGGGTTTTAGATTGGTCTTTGCTTAAGCTTCCTGGATATATATATCTGTATCTGCAGTTCTTGAGAACTCATATATCCATATATGTATATATTTGTGTGTGTATATATAGGTATATATCTGCAGTCCTTGAGTTTTCCTAGAACCTCACATCTCAGTCCGCACAATCTTGTGTAGAGCTCTGGGATCCAATGCTGGGATAAGTCGCGCATAACGGCATTATTATCCCCAGACACGGCAAGGTGCAATCTGGATACAGTTCCTAAACCAGTTTGTTTTTGGTCAATGTCCAATTCTTTTACAACTGCCTCTATTGTTATCTGCATTCTAATTTCCCGATTGTCCAGGGAAATGTATTTATGAGGACAGATTGATGCAGCAGATGAGGAAATGCATGGACTGGATGTAAAAGTACTTTGCGAGGAACATGATTCAAACACAACTCGGGTTGGGGAAAATGGATTTTTAAAATTTCAGGATGTTAATGTGATTTATTTCACTTAATGGAGCTGGTGCCTGATGGCCCAGAGGTAACAAATCCCTTTCGCCTGCTCAGGCTGAGGAGGGTATCATGTTTCCCAGCAGTTTTCCTCCTTCGCCTTGAAGGGGACCCTGATTTTGTATGAAAAAAAGAACGATCAATCCCTGGAGAAAAGCAACTCTTGTTGCTTCCTCTCCAAGAGAGGTCTCTCTTTTTCTGATGTTTTTCTTTCCAGGTAGGCGATCAGGGCTGGATGCGATCGTAGCTTTCTGGGACGTTTGATGTCCATCATCTTATCAAGTGAGCCTTTCAAAGAACCTGTCATTTTGTGCCTCAACAATTAGTGGTTTATGACCTGTTTCCCAAGCACACTTGCAAATTACAGTCCCACATTTGTGTGGTTTTTCGAACAGGAGCCTAGTTCCCCCAGCACAGCAGGGGTTTCCACGTTCCGTGACTGCCTGAATCTAGTATTCCGTCTCAAGAGCTCCAGTCCCCTGACACCCCTCACTCTGAATGGCAGCTCCGCCAAGAGAAGCAAAAGGTTCAGTCCAAGGTCTCAAGGTACTTGAGAGCATCAGAGAGCCTTATTTTTCACATGCATGCTTACAATGAGTCCCTGCATATTTGGCCCAGCAGAGAGTAAGTTACATCTCATGTGCCATCAGCTTGCCCCTTGAAAGCTGCTAAAAGTGAAGGCGCACCATGTCTGAAATAATAAAGTCAGTAGGAAAGGAAGATGTGCCCTGTTGAAATTGGATCCACACCTACCTTTGGGGAAGACAGTCACTCTACTAGATCGATATGCCTAGCCGGGGGAAACAGAGGTAGCAGTACACACAAAAACACCTGAGGGTGGGGAGAGCGGGTAAGAATGACCCCGTGAAACAGCTTCCCTCACCTTCTTGTGTCCTTCACACTTTCTCTGCCTGGAGGCGAGCCAGTCGTCCTGCACCAGCCACACTTGCCAGTACATTAGAGTCGATTATTTGTCTCTTTTCGCCTGGATTAAAACAAGGATTCAGGTCCTGCCAAGGTGGCTCCACTGAGTGGGGCAATGATTTGTAGATTCATTATTTTAAGGAGCAAAGCAGCACAGCATGATGTAGTAGAAAGAGTGTTGTGCTACACAAAGAGCTGCATTTTAGTGCTGGCTCTGATCCTTAATAGCTGTTTACATTTGGCCAAATCACTTAACCTCTCTGGGCCTTAGTCTCTGTATCTTTAAGTTGGGAATACCAACAATGGATGGCTGTGGTTACCGAATAAAACTCTGGCTCTGAAAGAATTTTGTTAACTCTAAGGCACTAAACAGGATTGTTACTGTTGTTAGATTTCTAGGGACAGGCATAGCGATGCCCCCTCAGCCAAGAGGGGGCTCCATTCTCCAGTCCCAGGACCTCAGGAAGTACCCGAGAGGCCACAGAAAGGAGGCACTGAATGCGTTGCCCTTACACGCCACTCCACAAATCCGCTCAACTCCACCACTGGATGGGAAGTGGGTCAACTATAAATAGTATTAACTAAATAACACTTCACTCTACTCCTTAACAGTAAAGAGCTCCCAAATTCTTTATGACCATTGTCTTCTCAACAGTAAGAACAATTTAGGATGTGAGGTGTAAACAACAGTTTCTAGTGCCTCTCCATGACCTGTACACAAGCAGGGGCGACACAGGGTCGGTTATCTGAGAAAGTGGAAAATCCCAGTCACATAATGGGTTATCCTAGAGAATGGAAAATGCCAGTCACATTGTGTGTGATTTGGTTCACAACGTTTTATCTAGGCTATAAGCTGGGGGAGGCACTAAGAAATCACTTATTCAATACAATTTTTCTATTTTGAATCCAGGAGGTAGTTAAGCCATACGTAGGTAATTCTTCCTTTTCTCTAGTACACCATTTTCATGTCACAGGGGAAGGAAATAAAGACATTTCGTAAGTCAGTTGTGAAACTGACCAGTTAAATGGCCAGGTCATCCAACTTCCCCATCCAGGGTTCTACCCAGGAGATGCCATTTCTAGAACCCTGATAGAAAGTACCCCTGCTACCCACAAAAAGAAGTTTGCCTATTTGGACTGGTTTCACTTCTCAAGTGGGTGGCATATCTGATAAATGTTCTGCTTAGACATTGGTCAATAGAATCAAAACATACAAATTGACTTGTGCATGTGGACAACTTTAGTGGCTGTTGGAAAAAACACCCACTGAAGTCTGTGTCTTGCAGTCACCGATAGAGCTGATTGACAAGTGAGCACAGTTATGGATTGTTTTGTCCATATCAAGCCGTGAGACTGGTTTGACTGCTTTTCACTGGAGCCGGGCGGTTGTTTATTGTTGCATTTGCACAGCCTAAAGGTTCCCACGTTTTCACTCTGAGCCAATTTTTCCCGTGAGTGAAGAAAATGCAAGCATTCCAGGTATCCCAGGCCTGACACAGGTGCTCAAAGCGGGCCTGGCCCCAGCAGCGAGTGAGTGTTTCCCTCAGGCTGGCAGTTACTTTGGGGCCGATATTGAATGTTATTGGATTTGGAAAGTTGGTCACGTTATCCTAACACTGTTTTATGTGTAAGGAGGGACAGGCAGACAGAGCTCTGTGGCGTTTGCAGGCTTTGTGCTCTGCAGAAAGGCAATTTGGACCAAGAGAGTTTGGGTTAACAGCGAACTGTGCTTGGTAAGGACTCAAAAACTCCCAAATCATTAATTTCCCCCAGGCATCTCTCCTTGAGCACCACTTACCAGACCTCATTATTAGTCCTTTACCCCTCTGGCCCTTCATATATATGTATCCCTGGCAATGATCTCATTCGCTGACTTTTTCTTTTATCTTCTGTGTGTACCTGCCTGGTCTTTCCAAATCAGGTATAAACTACAGAAAAACAGGCTCTGGGGTCAACCCGTTGGACCTGACGACGGCGTCCGGGGCCTGCCAGGAGGGGTTCTGGACAGCCGCCGGGTGAAACACGTTCTCTACCCGGACTTTGTTGGTGCTTGAAATTGGTACTATCAGAGCACTTTAGCTGGCTAATGACAAAGAAAGCTCCTATTAGGATGTTCATTTAAGAATCCCGAACTATTATCAGCCATTAGCACCCCCTCTTGAATTAGTATATCATATTAGCTAGTCAGTCACGTAGCAAAGTTTTAGAGAAATGGGACTTCACATTAGGGAGGCTCTGCAGTTTTCAAACACAAACCAAAAATTCTCTATCCTGTCTAAGGTCTAGCCTTACCCTCAGCCTCCTTTCAAACGCTGAAATGTTGCCTTTGTTTTGCTCCTTCCGCTGCCGCCACTCAATGAGGTTTGCGTTGTGCTCTCCGGGAAGTGAGATGTTACACTTGCCCAGGGTGGGGTTGACTGCCCCGGCCAGGATGTGGGGCTCTGAGCTGAGGCTGATCTCCATCCCGCTGGCAAAGGTGACACGCAGGGAGCCGTCCGGACTCACCCGATAGGTACTTTGGGTGTTTTCTGTAGACAGAGGAGCAAAGGAGGAAGGAGGGAGAGAAAGGGAAGTGCAGGAAGCAGGGGAGAGACAAGTTTAGCTTGAGGAGGCAAGTCTGGGAAGGGACGAGCAGGTGGGGCACTCCGGACCCGACTGCCTTCTGGGCTAGACAACAATCTGACAGGCGGACGCGCCCCCTGTCCTTTTGGGTCTTGTTATTTTCACAGCTGGGGTAGCTTGTTCTTTGGATAAAAGACTCTTGTCTAATACCGCAGGCTGTTTTTGATTTTTTTTCCTCTCTCATTTTTAAAGAATTCCTTCACACACTCCCTTTCTGACTTGGTGGATTGGTCTCCTCAGTTTGATATGCTGGGAGCTAGCTAGCATGAAGAGTATCAAGTTCAACTTAGCATCCTTACTGCCTGGGGACAGCGCAGTTGCTGGACCTGACAAAACAATGACACTGACAAAGGCTGCCACTGATCCTTTTGAGAGGATGGGAACGGGGGACAGTTCTGTGCCTGGCCCCACAAGCTAACAGAATGAGTTCTAAAAGACTGGACAGACAGAAATAGTTTCGTTGTATTCACTTCCGCTATAGCTTCCAAGACATTCTTTCCAAGTCCAACTTCCTTCCTTCTCTTCTCCCCTCTTTCCCTCCTTTCCTTCTTCATTTCAATTCTCGCTTACTTTCCTCTGTTTGAATGGAATGAGCTTTTAATTCTCTCATTTCAGTTATAATTCTTGCTTGGTATGTATCCTAATCCATCCTTTCTATCACATCAGCATGGATCTTGAATGTTAACCTCAGATGGGGCACAGACTCCATTTCTTCGCCATAACCTCTTCAGTGCCTAAAAGAGCTTTATACACAATTGGGTGCTGGGAAATGACTTGATGGAAGAGGGGATTTGGCAGGGATGTCATCTCATGACTCCCACAGAGATGTGCCTCAAGGTCGCTTTGTGAATTTGTGAAAGGGGTGGTTTTGTCTGGATTTCAGCCTCTAGAGCTGAAAAATGTGGAGAATTTTTCATACAGCAGTGAATCCTATTCTTGAATGCTGTGCAGAGGTTCAAAGGTGGAAGTTCAGATAGGTGCTATGATATTCAGGTGAAGTTAGAAATAGTCTTACCTTGTTTTAAAATATATATGGTACTTGTTGCTGTCAAGTTGGTTGACATGAGGACATTTTCACGGTTGGAAGTGTCTAGCTCCACTTTTGTCAGCTTCTCCAGGTCACTGTGGAAGCTGCTGACCTCTCCAGTGGGAAATGTTGCATTGGTCAGATGTCCCTCGGGGTCATACCTGAGGAATGGAACCAATGTCAACTTTGAAACCTCTTGGCAGTGATAACAGGCTTTTGCAAAATAAAAACCACTTGGCAGCTAATGCAGTTTAACTTTGAGTGATAACAAGTATTATTAACCTTGTTCAATAAGAAGAAAAAGGTCACAGAGATGATTAATCAAACGAAGGTTGTTTTTTTTTTTTTGCAGCTTCTGAATTCTTGATGACTTTTTTGAGCTGTGCTGTTTAACAGAAAAAAAAATATCTGGAAATGAATCACCAGGGTGGAAAACTGATTTATGAATCATGTCCTGCTGTGTGCAATGTTGCAGGGCGGCCTGCCTTTTGCAATTTGGGTCGATCCCATTAGGTGCGATGGATGACAGCACCCAGCAGAGGGTGCTGTTGGCAAAGGAAATGGAGGCACAACCGAGGGCCTAGAGCTGGAGAAGGCTAATAAACTGACTTTGCATTGTGATTGGAAAATTATATCTGCTGCCGTTTAAGTTGCCAGATTTGAAATGAATGAATCATTCCTGCAACAAAATGAACAAGCACAGAAGATAATGGAAGCATGTTCATTAGAACATTCTGTAGCCCCTTGATCTCAGTGTCACTTAATTTTTTTATCTTTTTAGAGTATAGCACATAATGTGTTGTAATTTGCTTATATGAGTAGGAGAAAAGAAATAATTACCTGGGATAATAGGCAATAACCTATATCTAGAAATATAGTCTAGTGAGTTTACTTTTTTAAAAAAATCATCAGAATTATTGGCAATCTCACTGTCCTCCAAATGAAAACTGCTTCCCTGAAGGCTTTTGATGTGGAGCTGTTCTTTTATTGCCAATAGAACCATGAAAAATAAACACTTCATTAAAAGTAAAGACATGCACTTGGAAACCCATTACTGTTTTCTTTTCAAGCTGCAAATTACAAAATATTTAAGCACTTTTATTTGCTTTTAAAATGTTAAACAATTATATTCTTTTTACCCAAAGTTAACGGGATACAGCCTGGATACAATGGCGCAGTCTGGTTCTGCCACCTTCTCCTCCAACAATTATGCAACAGGATCTAGTGATTCGGTGTTAATCCTCCAGGTTTTCAAGAATTCAGCCTACATGCTCACATTTTAAAACCTAGATTAATTTTTGGGAACAGGGGCTGGACCTTATTTTATCGGACACACCTGAACTTGAGGTTACACACAATGCTGCCTCTCTTAGGTTGAGTTCTGTGTGGACACGAGCACATGCACATGCACACACGCATGCTATTGGTTAAAACAGTCATGTATGCAAATCCAACTAAGCAAATAGGACACTTGACATCATAGATATGCCAAGCCCAAGTTGTTTAATTGGATGCGCCATTTGTTTAAATGGATTTCGGACAAAATAGCTGTTGGTGTGTTGCTACCACACAGCTAAGGTCTCATTATCAAGGAGAGGCCAAAAGGTGCTGCCTGTGCCTGGGGTTAATGGCAAAATCCTCCTGCCTGCTCAACCTGTTTTCCCATTACCACACTGGGGCTCTGTGGCTACAAGAAGCAGGCCCCTGATGAGAAAGGGACATGGAAGAGCTTGCACACCTTGCACAGCCAAACTTGTCTGCCTGGTCTTCCTTCCAGGAGAAGAAAATGATGTCCAGCCCTGACTCTCGCAAGGTACCAAGCTACTGCTCCCTGGAGGGAGCTGCTGCACGCCCGCCTCGCGTGGAGATGCGGCCCCACCACCTGGATGCAGCAGGCAGTTCCTCTCTTGCACAACCACCCACCACCTCCGCTGTCCCCTTGCTGATTTCTAAGGGGTTTCCTCACCTCCGGCAAGGCCACTCTTCATCATTTCACCAGGAAATGACCTAAGATGCTATGCATACAGGTTCCCACTGGGCTTTGCAGCTTGGGACAGTTTCCTTCTTTCCCAGTCACCCGGCCCCGTTTTTTAAAGTGAGATTTTATCCAAAGGTGAGGGCCACTCCTCAGGGCAAGATGATGAAGATCAGATGCCAACTGAATCATCCATGAGCAGAGGTACAAGGGCCCAAAATCCCAACGAACAGCAGTGGCCTGTGGATGAATCCAGTTTCTGAATCCCTGGCCCCAAAACCTTTTATGCTCAGGCACAGATGCTCTTTGTCTGAGATTGTATGTTTTTAAAATATTTTATTTATTTATTTTTAGAGGAAAGGGGAATGGAGGGACAAAGAGAGGGAGAGAAACATTGATGTGAGAATCATCAGTTGCTTGCCTCTTGCATGCACCCCAAACGGGGGACCCAACTCGCAACCCAGGCATGTGCCCCAACTGGGAATCAAGCCTTTCACTTTGTGGGACAACGCCCAACCATCTGAGCCACACCGGTCCAGCTGAGAGTACCGTATTTTGCCATGTATAATGCGCACCCACATTTTCTGTATGAATTATACACGGGATTCTTATACCATTATTATACCCACGGTATGTAAACATTATACCCATGTATAATGTGCATCCTTATTTTCCCTCAAAAATTTGGACAAAAAAGTGCACATTATACACGGCAAAATATGGCATATGTTTTAAAGCTTATTCTCAACAGCACAGCCACGTTCCTATATATTCTGTTCTCATTCCCACTCCCCAAATTGACAGGAGTATATTTCGAAAGGAAAGCTAAATACTCCCGGGTAAAATAGTAATTACCCAGATAGATCTAGCTGGGAGGCTGCTGCCTGGTCCTTTTCTGATGAGGGAGGCAATGGTGTGAGGATCAGGTAGAATTTTCCACAGTCCTGCCCAGTCACTGGGGAGCTAGAAAGTTATATTGCCTGATTTCGTTTCTCTGGCTGAATAGGCATCCTTATTTGAAAATGCACATTTGACTTTAACTCTATCATAAACAAAGCACTCTACCTTGAGGGTATTATGCCAACTGAAATAAGTCAGACAGAAAAAGACAAATACTGTATGATCTCACTTCTATGAGGAATGTAAAAAACAAGCAAACAAACAAACCAAAAATCCTGCATGTGGCAAACTCAGAAAAAGAGATCAGATTTGTGGTTACTCGAGGTAAGGGCTGGGGATGTTGGAGTTGGAGGAAGGTGGTTAAAAGATAGGAAGTTCGAATTTTAAGATAAGTCTTGGGGAGGTAATGAACAACACGATGACAATAGTAAACACTGTTGTGTGGTATGTATGTGAAAGTTGCTAAGAGAGAATGTCATAAAAGTTCTCATCATAAGAAAGAAAACCATTTTTTCTTTCCTTTTTTTGTATCTATATGAGATGAAGAATGTTAACTGAACTTATTGTGATGATCATTTCACAACATACGTAAGTAAAGTAATGCTGTACACCTGAAAATTATACAGCATTGCATGTCAATTATATAGCAATAAAACTGAAGGAAAGCCTTGGCCAGGTAGCTCAGTTGGTTGTAGCATCGTCCTGTACACCAGAAGTTTGCAGGTTTAATTCCCAGTCAGGGCACATACCGAGGTTGCAGTTCAATGCCCAGTCGGGGCATGTACAGGAAGCAACCAACTGATGAGGTTCCTCACGTTGATGTTTCTCTCTCACATCGATGTCTGTCTGTCTGTCTCTCTCCCCCTCCACCTTGCTCTCTCTCTAAAAATCAATAAACCTATCCTTCGGTGAGGATTTTTTTTTTCTAAAAAAACTGAAGGAAAAAACCAACCAAATAAAAAACCCCAAAGCACTCTACTACTCCTCAACACACGCACCCCAATTCGGCTAGTCACAGCCAAAGCAATCAAGGGAGCCTTTGATTTCCTATGGCTTGCTGGAGTGTTTTTTCCCTCCATCACAGGGGACTGCATGTTTCCAGACGGAATGTCAAAGAAAAAAGTTTAATCAAAACCTCTTATGCCGTTGTGTTTCCCTTTGGTGCCTGTATCTTTTGGTGCAGAGAGTACGAGCCAATACGCTGCAACTGATCCCCTCAGGTCACAACATGGTAGCAACCTCCTCCACCTCCCAGGCAGGGAGTAGCGCTCGCTGAACTGGGCCTGGAAAGTCTGGCTGGTGAATTGTGCCATCAGGCAGTGACCGTAGCCTTTATAGGTATCAGAAGTGGGTTTCGTAAGAGGAGATTTGCCACCAGACTCTCCCTGCCTGTCCTGATTTCAAAGAGTTTCACTGTGGGCACGCACACACACATTGCCACAAAGCAAAAACATTTGTAAAGGAAATTCAGAACGCATTCTTACCCTTAGTTGGGGAGATGGTATTTATACATTCTGAAAAGTATATTGAGTCTGATATTTTCTCATAAGGGATATCCTGTCCTTTCCCTTGAGGACAATTTAAGCCAGAGCTAAACCATGCAGGGTAAAAACCAGAAGCTCCTCCACTTTTGTTTTCGGCAAAATATTGAAGATTATAGAAGAAAAAATTAATTACTCATTTTAAACAATGGAAACAGACCCTCTTTACCCTCTTGTGCCACAAACCCGAGCAACCTAAGCATTCTTTCAGAAACACTGGATTCTCTTTCCTCACTGATAACTTCATTTGGCTTCCTAAGATTCAGGTCCAAGTCCATAATGCCTTTCTATCCTCATTTGTTTTCCATTCAATAAATACCAGTCTCGTGCTAGGTACTGGGGACACGGTGCTGAATGAAATTCAAATAGTGGGGCAGATCAGATACAGACATGAATCACTCTAACGCTAGAATGTTGCCATGTACTTCTCTAAACAAGGAGTTGGGCTAAGCAGAAGAGGAGAAGGAAGAGAAGTGGTATCTGAATCCTGGAAGGGCCGTAGAGATCAATCCCTTGCTAGGCAGAGACTGGGGAAGGGAGGAAGGCATTCCAGAGGCGACAGCATGCAGAACAGACACAGCGGGATGGGATGTCTGTTGAAGTGGTGGGTTGCAGGAGCACAGCGCTCCTCTTGGAGGGAAGTGCGAGACAAGGCTGGAGAGTCCTGTTGGAATCAGCATCCGAGGCTCTGGAGGAAAGCAGGTAGTCAGTAGACAATGGAGAGGCCTAGGAAAATTGTCAGGGGGAGGACAGTATGATTCAAGTGCTGTTTGGATGGCAGTGAATCTTGAGGGGGGACATATGACGCAGGAAGATTGTTGGGAGGCTGCAGCCTCAAGAAGTCTGTGTAAGAGAAGATGAGGGATTTTTTTCCCCTTTGTTAAATATGTTGTTGATTGCCCATCATTGGGGCTTGTTTTCCTTACTCAGCTGTAAGCTCTCAAATTTTTTTGAGGAAGGGGACACTGTCTCATTCATCTCTGTATTCTTGGTGTCTGGCACAGAGAAGATTCGTGCTATGTATACTTGTTGAATGAGCGAAATGAGAGGCTGCTAGTGGAAATGGGGAGGATGGGGTGGCTATGCGTATGAGTCAGTGTGGTTAGAGAACAGACAGAGCTGTCTATGGTGTTGAGAGGCCGGGCTCAGCTTACATAGATGCCCTGTGCTGCGCAGCTAATCTTCCCAGCAGCCTCTCTTCCTGCTGTTTACTCCGTGTGTCTATCGCAATTCTCCACAGCATTACTCACAACAATTCTGTCTGCCCATCCTTGATCCTTACCAAGGGCATAAAGCACAAGGAGAGATGACTGTACAAAGGCGTTGGCTGTCTCTGGAACAGTTTATAAGAAACAGTTGGCCATTCTATGTTTGTCTTCCTTAATCGAAGCAGGAGGCAGGGGGCTGGGCCACATGGTGCCTTAGTTTCCTCCCTACTCTGAGATTCTAGAAAGCACTGGAAGCATTTTGATGTGCTTAGACTGACTAGCACTTACATAACCAGTTCTGCATGGCTTATTTACCTTGCTCCCTGCCCCAATCCTCCTTTTTGTTTACTTATTGATTGATTTTAGACAGAGAGAAGAAGGAAGAGAGAGAGAGAGAGAGAGAGATTGATTTGTTGTTCCATTTATTTATGCATTCATTGTTTGCTTCTTGTGAGTGCCCTGGCTGGGAATCGAACTCACAACTTTGGCATATTAGGACAATGCTGTAACCCACTGAGCTACAGGGCCAGGGCCTTCAATCCCTTTTTAATCTTATCAGGGAGGAGGGAGAATCCATCATTAGCCACCTTCAGTAAAACGGAGCATTTGTAGAACAGTCTGGAAGACACCAAGAGCCATTATGAGGGTTTTTCCAAGTTGTCAGTGAATGGCATTTTGGGGGGGGGTAAAGTGGGGGTAGGGGGTATGCTAACAAACTTCAGAAACAGAAGATCACAGATCAAGAGATCACGTAAATGCGCCACCTCCTCCTTCTAGTGGAAGGCCTGAGGAACTGTCGGGTCAGCCTGGACCCACAGCTAACACTTTTGGCCTCAGTCTGGGACCTTTTCAGTTTACTGGGGCAGGAGCTTTTGCCAGGGAACTTCTTGGGAGACAAGCAAGGGCATCCTGGCTATTCCCGCGGCTTTGTGGGCAAAGAAGGCTTGCCTGCCATGTGAATGTCTGCGCTCCTCCGTTGCACCTCAGCTGTGGCAGGGTCATTGCAGTTAGAAGACCGCCAGCCCCTTCGGCCAGAACCCCTGCTTCATTTGGCCAGTATTCCTGCCTTGACAGTCGCCTTCCTGTTAGCCGTTACTTTGTGGTCAGCTTTTCCCCTGACACTCAGGACATTTAGGGGCAGTCAAGCATCAAGTACTAATACTTGGGGTGTGCAATTTTGATCCTGGTCCAAGTCAAACAGAATTATGAAAATCAATGGACTATTTAAACAACATCACACTATACAATACAAGCCCACATTCTACCACCGCACGAGATGCATTTTCAAATCCCATGCAGATTATCCAGTGTTCAGGGTCACCTGTGTCATTTGTCCCCCATCACTGCAGATCATTGAAAGTAGAATAAATTAGACTTAGCTACCTCTCCACGGCAGCCCTCCATCCAGCCAAATTTTGCTTCTGTTTCTGTTTCTCTTTTTCTGTGTCTCATCTCAGAACAGGAATTCTATTTCCACCTTGGAAAACCATTTGTCCCCTGCCTTTGGCCACAGAAGGCAGCCCCCCTGTCACCACAGAGAAATGCGCGAGTTCTTTTAGGAGGGCCTGGGGGCAGCGGGCAAGGCCACCTTCTATTAGGTCAGCACAGCTCTGACCCTGACCAGGATAGTAGGTCCCATTCTGTGTTCCCCCACTTCAGAAGGACAAGGAAACACGTGAAGGAGTGTTTACCACTGGCTGAGGCACTGAAGATAAAAGTGAAAGTCAGATTTCGTACAAAGCAGACCAAAGGAAGAATTCGTTACATCATGTAGGTTGGAAATTGATCATTTCTCTACATGCAGGTAAGAAGGGACAGGGGCGGTGTTTTGTGGGGGGGTTTGTTCAGCACCAGAAGGGATTGCTTCAGGAGGAAGGGAAACATTCTGCCCTGCACAGGTGTATGTGGTCAAGAGGGTTTCAGCACACTCCTGGCTGGAGTGAAGAAGGTGGGAGAAGGAAGAATTGAATACTCAGCCTTCCTCTCTGTCTCATGGTGGTGTCACATTCTTCTTTTCCTGCCCCTGGAAGGCAAATTTTGTAGCCCCCCAGACTTCACCTGGTCATTCTTGTAATCCCAAATCCTCCTCTATTTTCTAGAAGGCAGTACGGTAGTAGTGGGAAGAGCGCTGGACTTAGAAGTTCAAAGACTCGACTCAAGACTCAGCCTACTAGTGATGAGAATGGGCAAGTTACTTCCCTTGTCTGGAACTCAGTTTCCTGATTTGTAAAATGACCTCTCATGTCTCTTGTGGCTGTAAAAGTGCATGATTACCCCATGTGAATGCCCATGTGTCTTATCTGTTAGTAACTCCAGATTGATTATTCAACAACAATGATATTGATACATTTTTGCCCACTGCCAGCTAAGTCCTGGTAACAGGCCTGGGCTGCACTCATCATGAGTGTATCGCTTGCCACACAATACATCAACGTACCCCCAGTGGGAACCAGGCATGCAGCCTGATGTCACTACATTCTCTTCTCTATCTGGCATCATTTTCATCAGCATACAAATATACTGTAATTTTTCTCATTTTAAAAAATGATATTTTTTACAGAAGGGGAAGGGAGGGAGAAAGAGAAGGAGAGAAACATTGATGTGAGACAGAAACATTGGCCAGTCGCCCCTCGCACACCCCCCACTGCCCACAACCCAGGTGTGTGCTCTGATTGGGAATCGAACCGATGACCTCCCAGTTCACAGGCTGGTGTGCAATCCACTGAGCCGCACCATCCAGGGCATATTTCTCTCATTTAAAAAACTCTTTCTGTTTACTCCATTTCTCCAGCTCCAATTTCCATAATCCTCTTTACCGCCGATCTCCTCAGAAGAGTTCTTTACTCACTGTCTCCAATCTCTCTCCTCACAGTCACTCTTTCTAAAATTATTATTATTGAGATACGATTCATATCCCATAACAGTCACCATTTTAAAGTATAAAATTTAGTGTCTTTCAGTACATTCACAATATGTGCAACCGTTGCTGCCACTTCTAGAACAGTTCCATTACCCCTAAAATAAACCCATACTCATTAGCAGTCACTCTCCATTCACTCCTTTCCCCAGATCTGTGAATTTGCCTTTTCTGGACATTTCATATAAATGGAACCATACAGTATTTATCCTTTTGTGTCTGGCTTCTTTTCACGCAGCATACTGTTTTTGAGGTTCACCTATGTTGTAGCATGTATAAGGACTTCATTCCTTCTCACACATGAATATTCCATGGTATGGAGGCATTTTGTTAGGCTCGTCACAACTTGATGGACATGAGTTCTTTACACGTTTTTACTGTTATGAATAACGCTGCTACAGACATTTGTGTATCCATTTTCTCTTAAACCTGTTCTGCTCAAGTTTTGGTCCCACCACAGCACCTGCTCTTCTCAAGGTCACCAGTTTCCACAGGGCAATTCTCAGTCCTCATGTTCCTTTACTTATCAGGGAGTTTTCGACACAGCTGATCACTCCTTCCTGATGGACTCGTCTTCTGGGACATTCCACTGCCCTGGTTTTCCTCCTGCGTCACTAGATTTTCCTTCTTAATCCTTTTGCTGCTCGTCTTTGTATCCTCAACTGCAAACATGGGAGTGCCCGAGGTTCAGCCCCAGATCTCTTTTCTTCCTTGTCTGCAGTCATTTCCATGGAGATCTCACCCCACCTCAGGGCTTTAAATGCAATCCCAATGCTGGTGGATGCCCAATTTGCATCTCCAAATTTCAAATCTCCAGCCTCTCCCCTCAATTCCAGACTCATATATCCAATTGCTTACTTGATATTTTCACTTGGTTGTCTTAACGAACTGATCATATCCAAAGCTGAACTTCCACTCTCTCACCTGGTATAATGTACTCCTTGCATAGGAAATGGAAAGTCCAACATCCAGTTGCTCAGGGCAAAAAAAACTTTGAAGTTATCTCTGAACCTTCATTCTTCCATACCTCACGTCCAATCTGTCAGGAAGTCCTGACAGATCTACCGTCAAAATATATTTAGGATTTTACAACTTTGACTGTCCCCACTCCCTGATCTAAGTCACCATCTTTTGCCTGGATTATTGCAAACCCTCTCTGCATTAGGTATGCTGTTTCCACCGTACGATCTGTTTTCAACACAGAGTTATTCTTTAGAAATGGAAGGCAAATTATGTCACTCCTTTAGTCAAAACTCTCCAGTTGTTCCACCTCTTACGCAAAGCTCTACATGAAGTTACCCTGTTACTTCATGGATTTCATCTCCCCATCACTCTTACTCACTCCACTCCAGTCATACTGGCTGCCTTACTATTCCTTGCACACATCAGGTTTGTTCCTGCTGCAGGGCCTTTGCACTTGCTCTTCGCTCTGCCTGGAATGTTCTCTCTTCCTTTCCCCCAGAGAGCCAGATGGCTCACTCCCTCACCTGACACGGGCATTTATAGGATGGGACAAAAGAAAGTTTACAGTTGGGAATACGTAAAACACCGAGTTTATTCTTGTAGTACTATTTATTAATTATTGTATTATTGTCCATACAAACAACTGTAAACCTACTGTTGCCCCACCCTATATGTAGTCCCCCCACTTAGCAACAAGAGATACACTCCAAGACCCCCTGTGGATGCCTGAAATGTCAGATAGTACAAACCTTATACATACTGTTTTTTTTATACATACTGTTTTTTTCCTATACATAGTACACATTGATGATAAAGTTTAATTTATAATTAGGCACAGTAAGAGATTAACAACAATAACAATAATATAGAACATACAACAACATACTGTAATAAAAGTTCTGTGAATGTGGTCTCTCTCTGTTCATGTTCCCCACCCACAGACTGAGTGCCTTTTCCATCTTAAGTAAGCACCTACCACGCATTGTGGCTGTGACTTTTGCAGTTTGGAGTGCGACAGCAAAATGCACACACATTTCTTTTTCCTTCTTCACAATTTAATGGCTACAAGATTTGTTCTCACTGTAGAAGGTTTTTTTCCCCCTCCCTTATTAACTCGAGAACTTTCACCTTTTCACTTAAAGGAAATAAGCACTTTACGCCTTCTTTTTGGTACATGTGAGTTGCCAGCATCGCTCCTCTTGTGCTTTGGGGCGGTTATTAAGTAAAAGAAGGGTGACTTGAATGCAAGCACCGAGATACTGATATCTTGACAGTTGATCTGACAAAGGAGAAGGTTACTACTTCACCAGTGATGAGAAGTATCTATAGCGTGGATCTGCTGAGCAAAAGGATGATTCACATCCCAGGTGCGAAGGAATGGGAGGGCACAAGATTTCATCACACTACTTAAAACCGCACACAATTTAAAATTTGTAGAATATTCAGAATTTTCCATTTAATACTTTCAGACCACGGTTCACCTCAAGTGATGGAAACCGTAGAGAGCAAAACCACGGATAAAGGGGACTACTGAATTCAGATGTCACCTTCTTAGTGACACCTTCCCCGACCACCCAACCTGAAATAAAATGCTTCTGCCCCATTTTCTTGATCTTCCTTACCCTGCTTGGTTTTCTCCCCATCCAAACTTCTGTACATTTTACTTGTCTCCCTCCAGTACAAGATAAGCTCTAGGAACGTAGAGATTTTTATCTGGTTTGTTCATCTCTGTATCACAACTCCCAGTCCACTGCCTGTCACAAATAAGTGCTTAGGAGATATTTACTGAATAAATAAGTGAACAGTGACATGGCTACTTTGTGTTTCTCATTTGTCATTGGTTGACTGAATTCAAACATTACCTTTCAAAATAGTTTGTCTAATTTCAGCTGTAGTGTGATCTCCCAAACATTAAAAAGAAAAGAAAAGAAAAGAAAAGATATTCTCACTAGAATCCTTATCTTTCTTCAGGTATTTAAAAATGTGGGCTCTTGACTCACACTATCAGACTTTGAATGCTGGACATCTATCTGTGTGAATCAGGACAAGTTAACCATTCTGTGCCTCTGTTTTGTCATCCAGAAAACAGGCATACCGGGAGCGCCTATCCCATGATGCTAGTTTGGGGATCATCAAAATAATAATGTATGTAAATCACCTCGCCCAGTACCTGGTACATGGTAAAGCTTCAGTGCACAGTGGCTTTTATTACTGTTATTAAGATGTAAGAGAAAATTTTCAAAAAATACAGGAAGACTTGCAACAGAAACAACTGAATACATTTTTCTAAGTGAAACTAAAATAGCTGTCCCGTTTTTTTGTATAAATGGCATTTCTTTGGGAAATGAGCCAAAACTTGAAGGCCAATTGTTTTGTCCCTTTCCTTAGGAGGGTTTCCTCGGCCTGGATATATTCTCTATTTCCTCACAGAACAGTCACACTTGGACCCCCTCATACTTAATATCCTCACTTCTCACATTCTTCACTTTAATGCCATTTCAGACCCAAAGATTCAGATTCCATGGATGATCTTCACTCAGGAAATTGGTTAAAAATTCAGCAGTTCCCTTTGTAGGAAAGATGCTCACTGAGTGCTGGCGGACTAGCTTTCTAAATGTGTTGAGTTGCAAACAAGGTTGTCCATGCTTTAAAAGGCAAGGACAATGGTCTCTATTTCCGTGTCATGACACCTCCTTGTAGCTCGCTGTCAGACACATCTTGTGTTAATGCCTTGTTAAACAAAGTTATCACAGATCCAGTCTGTGAATGCTGACGTGTGCTGGATTCTTTGCCTTGTGCAGGGGAAGGGGGCAGCCCAACCTGCACAGGAGCATTTGGCTCCATGTTTCACAGAAGCAGCCAATGAAGTGC
The DNA here is from genome assembly GCF_021234165.1 of Pteronotus mesoamericanus. Lineage (NCBI taxonomy): Eukaryota > Metazoa > Chordata > Mammalia > Chiroptera > Mormoopidae > Pteronotus > Pteronotus mesoamericanus. The sequence goes on from NW_026555150.1 coordinate 3,991,270, forward strand.
AGGCTCTCTTATCATCACTTGACCCACATCATTTCACACTTGCTTTCCAGGGTCTACTTCGTATATTCTAACTTCTTACTTACCTCCCACAGCAACTTATACTGAGCTGGACAGGGCCAGAAAGGGCATACATTCATTTGTTCATTCATTAAACCCCATAGGGATCAAGAAACACTAGTTAAACCACAGTGTTTCTTTTCTGCTTTGGAACAATTCTCTAGTCTCGTTATTTAAATGCAATCTGTCTTGCTGTCCGAGCTATGCTGTAAATTCCTTGACTATATGGACTTCTGCATCATTCCTGTCTCCTGCAGGGCCGCACTTGATTCTTCATTCAGTCTGTTTTTATTATTATGCTCTGCAAAACTGCTCTGGTGAAATGGGTCCAAACCCTAGAAACTGGGTAAAATTTTCTTCTTGACTTTTTATTTTTTACTGTGGTTGTTAGGAGAAAATAGCATATAATAACCAGTAATTACTAAACCATTTTCCGACTATAATACAATTTCAAATAAATACCTGACACCGCCTATGTTAAGAATGAGAAACTTACTCATAAACGGTTGTCCATCCATTTTCATTACTTTTGGTAGCCAGAAGCCCTGTGTTTCCTGGGTAGGTCATCAAGGCCAGGTTATAGCCTTGGGCTGACACTCTTTTCAGGACTCCATTGCTGCTTATGGTCAGCCAGTACACCTGTCCACCAGGCACCACAAGCCAGAGGGGCATCCCGCCTGCGTCCCGGCGAATATGCACAGAGTTGCCATTGCTACTGGTAATTGCGCCCAAGTCACCTTCAGCATTGTAGGTGAAATTATACACATAGTCCCTTGTTATCAAGTTCAAGGTATGCAGGTGGGTTCCATTGACGGTGAACTGGTAGAGTTCCTGATCAGCAGGTGAAGTAATCTCATAAAGGTTCATGTCATTCAGGTGGGCTTGGTTCCTGCTAATGGTTCGAATTCGAATGTTCCCAAGGTCAGCCACATAGAGGGTACCATCGGGCGACACTGCTAATGAGGAAGGAGCTTTCATCTTTGCATCTTTGGCATAGCCACCATCACCTGTCGGAGGAAGACCCTGATTTTAATAATTGTCATCATTATCATTTACGTGAATAAACAGTATTCAGAAATCACTGCGTATCAAGAAGCATTTGAAAGGGAACAATCAGTGAGCCAACATTCTCCACATGTCCTCCTAGACAGATTGAAACCCATTATTCAAAATTCTTGAGTCAGTACCACCGAAGATAAATAGTAAGATGCAATTATCTCAGTAACACCAATTTTGTGAAATCTTCAATCCTGCTGTTCAGTACCTATTGTATTGCAAGATAAAAAAAACAGCAAACAGTAACAGCCAACAAAATTTGGCTGGTAATCCATGAGACTTATGCCTGTCAATGCTTGTAAGATCTATCTCAGAACTTTTCAATCCTACTGTGCCTAGAGGACCTTTCTTCAGTTAATTCCCATTGTCACATTGTCAAAGTACATTAAGTGTGTGAATGCAACAATGATTCAGAACATCAAATTTGATAACTGGAATAAATATTAGATTTGTCTTGCATGAAAGATATAAATTAGAAAAATAACTATAAAACTAATTGTCCAGGAAAACATCAGAAATATTGATCAAAAGTCCTATTGACCAAGTTGCTTACTCTAGATTCCTCTGGCCCAAGTAAAAGCAAAGGTTAAGAGAACCATTTGGGCCTGGATGAGAAGTTTAATAGGGCTGCAAGCAGCATGGAGGGATTTTCACATCCCAGCAATAAATGTATCTATTGACATTTCGAGGACTGTTTGCTATCTGGAATATCCACTTCATGGTTTGGGGAAAAGGCTCTTTTCTTTCTTTGTTTTTTTCTATTTCAACTGAAAGCAAAGGGCACTAATGGTTATGGAGAGAGGTCTTTTTTTAAAAAAAAAGATTTTATTTATTTATTTTTAGAGAGAGGGGAAAGGAGGGAGAAAAAGAGGGAGAGATGCAGTGATGTGAGAGAGGACCATCAATTGGTTGCCTCTCGTACGTGCCCTGACCAGGGATTGAACCCGTGACCCGGCATGTGCCCTGACCTGGAATCGAACTGCCCAACCAACTGAGCCACAACAGTCAGGGCTGGTTATGGAGAAAATTTTGCATTTAAAAAAAAACAATGTAAGTAGCAGACAGATGTCCTGAGAACCCTCTATTGTGGGATTCAATTGCGCCCATGTGTCCCCTAGCCCCTTTGGGTTTCAAATAGCACATCCTGTTAATCTGGAAACCACTCGCTTAGGGGAAGTAATCTTTTCCTGAGCTAAGGCAGTAAATGTAGGTTTTACCTAGTTTCTCTTTCTCCAAACTACAAATACTATTTTGATCCTGCATTTGTATAGTGGTCCTAACTTCTTAGGGTTCTCAAAATTTGTATTATACTAGTTTATCCTCAAACCAGCAAGGTGATATAATTGAGAGAAATGATATCTCTAGTGAACAGAGGAAGTAAGCGAGTCATGAAGAGATTTTGTGACTTTCCTGGAGCCACTCAGTGAGTCAGTTGCAGAACCACCACCAGATACGAGGCTATCTGACTCCCAACACATTGCTTTCTCCACTAGCTCATATTAATGTGCACAAGCAACAATCTGTTTTCCTTTTGACTTCTTTGATGCACGCTTTTCTTTTGAAAACAGAGAGGGGGAGCTGGTGAATTGCTGAAAAGGTCATACCTGAAAAACAGTCACAGTTGGGATCAATTTTGCAATCACAGTCAGTAGGGGCGCCAGCCATGATGGAGATCTCCCCATTGGTGGTAACTTGCTGAATGCGGTTTACTTTCCTCTCATCTGTTTCAGCTATGAAGAGCAGTCCACTATGGGATACGCTGATGGCCCTGGCCGACTCCAGAGTGGAGTGAATTGCCACCTTGCTGACCAAGAAATGATCGATACCTGGCACCTGGCAGTGAATGGGGCGCCCTGCAATGATCCGCACGCGCCTGTTCTCAGAAATTTGCAGCACAATGTTGTTATCCAAGACATACAATGAATTGTCCATGGGATTGACTGCAAGGTCTGTTGGCCACTCTAATCGCACCTGCAAAAAGAACAGAACACAAACCATTAGGTTACAATATCTTTCCAGGGGCAGTTTTACCTTTAAAGAAAAACTGGCTTATTGGCTGCCCTCCTCTCAAGAATTTCAGCAACGTTGGTGCTGTCTGCAAAGTTGTGGGAGGAAACCCCCTCGACCGATCCAGTGTTCTGGGAAATATTTATCATTTATACCATTTGCAGCATTATGTAAATTTTTTTGCAATAATTCTGGAAGGATCCTCTAGAGCAGCAATTTTGTGATTTTCAACCTTTTTCATCTCACGGTGCACACAAACTAATTACAAAAATTGTGCAGCACATCAAAAAATCTATTATATATTTGCTGACCCGAGAGAAACAAGTATAATTTTGATTGTTATTAAAAAATAATAATAGTAATTATCTACCTTTTTTGCTCCAAAGTGACTTTTTAAGAAATCAGGTACCTGTACTTGTGTATAAGGATTTCTGGTATGAAGAGTTAGCCAATCAGACGCAGCCTTATTATGCAACATGACCAATGAGATGCAACTCTATTATATGAGCTATATATTTTTGGTTCAAGACAGGGCATTCACACCAGATGGCTATTGTGTTGGCTGTTGTCATTTTTTTACTTGACGATCTGAGGAAAAAGAGGTCAGTGCCCTGACTAAATAGTCAGGTATTGCATGTTTTAAAAAATCCTTGTGGCACACTGGTTGAAAATTGCTGCTCTAGAGCAGTGTTTTTCAGAGAGTGGTCTCTGGACCAGCAGCAACAGCCTCTCTTGGGAACTTGTCAGAAATGCAAATTCTCAGGCCTCAACTTAGACCTATTAAATCAGAAACTCTGGGCGTGAGAACCCCGCCAGCTGTGTTCTTGTTTTGTTTGTTTTTTCAGTCAGCTGTTTTAACAAGCCTTCCAGGTGATGCTAATGCACACTAAAGTTTGAGGACCACTGCTTCAGGGCTTCGGCATCACTATGATATGGAACTCTCTTTCACTGTCCTGTAGATACATGCAAGAGCAAAGTTATAGAGGCCTCTGTAAAATAGAATGCTGGAGAAACCAGATTTTACTCTACAAGTAACCTTTGGGGACAGGACCTTCCATTAGCATAGAACTAGCATCCGTCTTGTGGAATATTCAGGTACAGTACATCAGCTGGTGATTTGGAATCTTGTTATGTACCGTTACCTAGCTTGGCCTGGTTCACTACATCTCTCTCTTTCCTCAGCAAAGAAACAGGTTGATTTGTTCTTTCATTGAGTGTTTGCTGAGTACCGTCTCTGCACTAAGCTTCATGCTAGGCTTTGGGGATTCAAAAGGCTACTATGACATGACTCTCCACGTTATGAAGAATCAGGCAGCAGACAGAGTATGAGAGCAGTTCACCCAGACTAGGAGTCAGGAGCCGAGGTTTTGCCAGAGAAGGTGCTACCTAAGCAGGATCTGAAATGATCAGTAGGAGAGGAATGGGGTGACAATGGGTGGAGGGAGGGGAAGCAGAGTTGAGGGCAATCCAGGTAGACGGAACAGGGTGGGTGGAGACCCAAGAGGTTAGAGATAGTATGGGCCATTCAGTAAGGCTAATAATAAAGGCTGAATGTATGGGAGTGGTAAACAAAGGAACAGGAGGCAAACAGCAACTAGGTATTATGGACTAAATTGTGCCCCACCCCTAAATTTGTATGTTGAAGTCCTAACCCCCTAATGTGAGTGTATTTGGCAATAACGCATTTAAAGAGGTAATAAAAGTTAAATAAAATCTTAAGGGTGGGGCTCTCATTAAGCAGGACTGCTGTCGTTATTAGAAGAGGAAGAAGCACCAGGAGTGTGGATGCACTGAGAAAAATCCCACGTGAGGACACAGTAAGAGGGCGGTCTTCTGCAAGCCAAGGAGAGAGGCCTCAGGAGAAACTAAACCTGTTGACACCTTGATCTTGAACTAGCCTCCAGAACTGTGAGAAAATTAATTTCTCTTGTTGAAGTCACCCAGTCTGTGGTATTTTGTTAAGGAAGCCCCAGTAGACTAACACACGAGGTAGGTAACGAGGGATATACAAGTTTAGCTTTCTTTTGATGGCTGTGGGAAACTGCTGAAGGCCTTTAAGTGAGGATGTGCCATAGTTTTATTTGGGTACGAGAGGGATCCCACTGGCTGCTGTTGAAACCAGACTGGAGGAGAAGAGATAGGAGGCAGGCTGATAGTTAAGAGGCTCCTGCAATGGTCCCAGTGAGGGTTGATAGTGGCCTGAACTTGGGTGGCAAGAGGGAGAGAAGTAAATGGATCTGAGATACATTAAGGAGTTCGAAACAAAGACTGGGTGTGTGTGTGTGTGTGTGTGTGTGTGCGCGCGCGTGCGCACGTGCGCCTTGTGTACCCTGTGCAGTGGTAGGCACTGGAGACCCACAGACAAATCAAACATGCCTCCACTCTAGTTCCTTTCTGGGCCCAGGAATTAGCCCAATGCCTGCCCTGACTTCTCCTCAATAGCTACTATTTATCACTGGGCATTTCTCAGAGAACTGTGTTACATGCCCTCTCACCCCACCACTCACTAATTCTGTACTTTATTTCTCTTCTCCTAGTCTACACAAAGGCAGAAAAATCTGTGCCTTTCCTGCTCAAGAGAGTAAAAGGAACATAGCCACTCTTTTTTGTGCCTTGAGTGAATTCCCAAGGGAAGCTTTGTTTTTCTTAATGAATCTGAGTGTTTGAAAACAAATATAGGCAGTCATGTAGCATTCTGGGGCACACCATTTCCCTGGATGGATGAGATCTTACACTGAGAATAAAGTAGATAAAGGCCAGTCTGAGATAAGGCCCTCCCTCTCATTCTATCTCTTAATGGAGGGCAACTAGTGATGTTGTAAATAAGACAAGGGTTGTCTTTGGCCTCTTCTCTAGCACCACCTGGGGCTCTTTGCTCCCTGTCTCTGAGTGTCTCTCCCAGACAACCAGCAACCTCATTCTGTCCTTGTGTCTCCATGTGCCCTCAACCTCCACATAGGCTGGCCTTCTCTGCTTGGTACCATATGCCTCTGGGCAGCTAGGAATTCGAATGCTAATGGAGTATAAAGTTGAGCTTGTGTCATGCATGTTCTACAGAGCCTTTCAGGCCGAGGCCATTGGATAAACATTAAACACCAGCTTTCACAGCTCCCAAAGCAGTTTGCCGTGATGCGTTCCTCAGCACGTCTGTCTGAGGCCTCTGTGTGTCAGTGACTAAGCGAGTGAGCGCTCGCTCCTGCTCTGGGCGCTGACTCCTCCTCTGCCACGTGCCCCCACCTGGGACCTCTATATACACCATTGTGCTTGTACAGACGCTGTCTGCATGTGATGGCCCTATGTGCACTGCTGCCCAGGAAATAAAATGGGGCTGGCTGAGGAAGAGGAAATGTATTTATTTCAGTACAACACTCTGATTTTGATCGAGCCTGAAGTCAGTGACCCAGAAAAAACAAAGCCAGGAGAAATGACATTCTAATTATCCCCAGTCTGAGAGCTGAGGCCAGGGCAGAGGCCGGGGACAACACACACCTGGCCAGAGTCACAGAAGGACATGTTTCAGACTGTGTTCTCTGCTGTCAAGGCTGCCTCGGAGATAAAGGTTGGTCATTGGAAGATAAGCTGTTAAGTTCTCCGACTCGCCCAACCTGATTTAAGTCAATACTATTGGTGTCATGTTTATTAGATTTAATATTACCTCAAGAATACACCAGCTATTGTGTCTGTTTGTTTTCTTTTCCATCAAATAACTCACCCTCTGGCAGTTTTCTGTAACTAAAGTGACCTTTGTGCTTCTGAGACACTTTCTCTACCAGCTCCACAGAATCCCTTTAATTCCCATTTGATTTGGCTGGGCAGCTTGTCTATGAAATCTACTCAGATGAAAGATGTGTGGCTACTTAGTAGTCCAGGGTGTGCCTTTGCAGAAACTGGACCTTTCCACCTCTCTCAAGTTGTCAGATCCTTTTATATCCTTCTCATGTTAAATACTCCCATTTTCAGGTAAATTTTCAAGGAACTGGTACTTCAGACCCACACAATAAACACTGTATTTCCTACCAACGCATTTCCTTAACACAACCGAACATGGAATGGAGTCTTTGAGCTGCTTCTGGCAGTCAGAATTAGCACCTATTAGTTGTAGAGACCCAAGAATTATATGCTACCGAGGTGGGGCTAAGAGTAACTTCTGAGGACTGCTGGCATTTATCCAAGGAGTTTCTGGGGAGAAATAAATGTTTCTCTTTGGGTGACAGGAGCAGAAACAGATGTAGGCGCAACAGTAAAGCTCTGGAAACTCTGTCCAGTGACCCAGCCTACAGGCAAACCATTTGGCCTAATATGTGGTAGTTGCCCCATCTTGTAAAAGGACATTAATTTGTATGAAATGCCAAAATGTATTTAAGCTAAACTAGCATTAAAGGTCACTGGTGTAGCTGCCAGCTGGTGGGTGTGCCCATCTCCTCACAACCTCTCCTGAGAAACAAGTCTGAGCAGAAAGAAGAGCTTGGTCTGGATGTCAAGCCTGGACAGCACTATGTCTTCCTCTGCAGACTTGCCTTGAAGGGACTTGACTCTCAGGTCAGCCAGTCCCATGATTGGCTTAAAGATCCAGTTAATTTTGACTTAAGTAACAGTTTATAAAGCAGCAGAACCCTACAGGGAAAAATCCCTGTGCAAAAGTGATATCTAAACATGAACCCTTGATTAGACTAACGTAGAAAATCCTTCAATTATAAGCTTAACCCCACAATGTAAGTGCAGGCCATAATTTGTACACTTGGGCTCTCTGTGGCAGTCTGAAGGCTGGGTCCTTCCTGTACTAGTGCATAGCTCTAGGCAAATGAGGTCTCCCCAGGAGTCTCTGGTTCTCTCATTTGTAACAAGGAAAAGAGGCTAATGATAATATAGCTACTTCTGAGAGTTATTACTCTACGGTGAGTTACTCTTGAGTAGGTTAAATGAGATAGTGATATAAGGTGTTCTGCTCAGTGCCTATGGGATGCTAAGTGGTAGTAACATTAGCAATGGTTTCAAAGCCATAGACCTTTAGAGCCAGAAGAAATCTAGTCCAGTTTAATGTAATTTCCTTTCAGCTCTGTATCCGACTTCAGTTGTCCATGTAACATCTTCGTGAAAGTTGCCTTATCTCTACACCACTTGCACTAATATTAACTTAATATTCTTCTTGAAACTGACCTACTTTAAAAATATAAATAGGTGCATCTTGATTGGTGCAGCTCTGAGGGCTGGGCATTATCCTGCAAAGCAAAAGTATCCGGTTCAATTCCTGGTGAAGGCATGTGCCTGGGTTGCGGGCCAGGTCCCAGGTTGGGCCTGTGGGAGAGGCAGCCAATTGATGTTTCTCTTGCACATGATAGTTCTCCCCTACTCTTCCTCCCTCCCTTTCTCTCTCTCTAAAAATAAATAAATAAAATCTTTAAAAAATATAAACAGGTGCTGTCCCTTCCTTTGAACTGGTGCTAATAAATAACATATATAAAATGACAGGCCCACTTATCTGAACGTTTAATAAAAGTAACTACTGTTTACTGAGTTCTTCCTATGTGTCAGGCTATTACATAGGTAATTACTTCATATCCTTAAAGCAATCACTTGAGAAAGTGACTATTAATATCCCCACTGTCATATATGTGCTCTTAGCCCCTGTGCCATCTGATTCCTCATCCGGAAGAGTGGACACATCCCTTCGCACTCTCCTCACCAAGTCTGGCTTCCCCTTTACTTCATTTGAATCAACCTAAAGGGGTGTTCTCTTTGGCTGAGAAGGTCAAAGCTCAAGATGAGTTGAGCGATTCGTCTTTGTCATCTGTGATCTTTCAGTTCAATGCTTTGTGGGTGCCTACTTTGTGCCAGAAACTACTATAGAGGTAAATAAAACAGGTCCCTGCCCTCGATTAGTTCAAAGTCAAGTCAGGGAGGCAGTAACAGAAACAAGTGATTTCAAAGTAATATGGTTAAATGCCATGATAGACATACGTTCAGGGTGATATGGGAACACAGAGAAGGCACTTTGGAGCAGTAGTCCTAGAAAAGAAATATGTGACCTTAATCTTGAAGGATGAAGCAAAGGTACTGAGAAGAAGTGCGGCGGAAAGAGTAATCTCAGCAGAGGGAAAAGAATGAACCAAAGGACAGAAGGATGAAAGCCTATGGGAATGAGGGGACTGACTATGGTCTGCGATTCCTAGGACAAAAAGTAGGGTACGTAGTGGTGGTAAATGAAGTTAAAATGTTTGCCAGGGACAAGGTTTAAGTTCCTCCAGTCAGGCACTATTGTCATTTGGGGCCAGATAATTCTGAGTTGTGGGGCTGTCCTGTGCATGGTAAAATATTAGCAGCTTCCCTGGTCTTTATTCAATGAAGGCCACTAGCACCTCCTCCAGAGTTGTGACAACCCAAAATGTGTCCAGATATTGCCAAATGTCCCCTGAGGGGCAAAATTGTCCCTTGTTGAGAACCACTGGACTAGGTCATGGAGGGCTGTGTGTAATAAGAATTTCAGACTTAAATTGTGAGTTTTGAGGAGTTTTTGAAGATCTTTAAATTTGGGGGCTGACATGGCCAGATTTGTATTTTAAAAAGATCACGTAGGCTGTAGTTTGGGGGGAAGGCTGGAGGGAAACCAGACTGATGATCTAGTAGAACCCATTTGGAGGCCAGCTATTCACCAGTATCTGTAATCCATTAAAACAGTATTTCAAGCCCTGGCCAGGTAGCCTGGTTGGTTAGAGCATCAGCTTGATGTGCTAAGGTGGTGGGTTCAATCCCCAGTCAGGGCACATAAAAGAATCAACCAGTGAATGCATAACTCAGTGGAACAACAAATCGATGTTTCTCTCTCTCTCTCAAACCAAGAAATAAATAATTTTAAAAAATTCCTCCATTCAACCATCTGACACTATCTGAATACTGATCCAGACAGACATAGTCCCTGGCCTCGTGGTGCCATGAGTCTGGAAAACTGCTTCTCACACTTAAAAAAAAAAATTTACAAAGCCCTTTGAGAATCCAATGAAAGCTACGCACTCTCTCTAGAAAAAGGCTTAGATGTAGTAGAAGAAAGTGGTTAAGAGCTCAGGCACTGGAGTTAAGACTTCCTGGGTTCAAAATTCTATCTTTTATTTGCTAGCCCTGTGACCTTAGAGCAAATCAGTTAACCTCTGTGAGCTTCAGTTTCCTTATCTAGAAATTGGGCATAGTAATAATATTTTCTCAAGAAAAAAATCTACGTACAGGACTTAGCACAGCACCTGGTAGACAGAAAGAGCTCTGTAAAAGCTATTTTTTAGAAATTACTATAGAACATGCCTGTATTTCTTCTGGCCCCTGTTTAACTATTGTAATGTTCTCTTTCTTGGCTACCACATGAACCCCTAAATGCAATTGTAGAGTCATGCTCTTTTACTATTTCTCATTTCTGTCACTAGACATTTCCTCCTGATCATTTATTCCATTCCTTGAGGACCCTTCGAGGCTATGTGTCCTCTAAGAAGTATTTGGCTTATACTGGGACCTATTATTTTACATACATTTTCCAGCCAATTTCATGGCTAGCATTTTAGCTTGTTAATCGGATCCCCCACTGTTAACAGTGCTCTTGGTACAGTTCCAAGTGCAGAGCATACTAACTTTAATTATTTTCCTTTGTTGTCAGTGTTTATTCTGGAATGGAATAAACAGTATCACCTGTTTATTCCATTTTAGGCACCGTGCTAGGCATTAGAGGGCCAGTTCTAACCAAGACAGGCTGGATCCTGCCCTCATAGAGTTTATAATCTTTAGCTAACTTCATTTCCTTTATTTTCCAGTATGTACAAGGGGTTGCTATTGACATAGAATGGTAAGCTATTTCTGTTCCCTTCCATCCATTTTAAGAAATTTACTTTCATGGAAGAGCCTCAGAAACATTTTTATGGCTGTTACTATCTTTTACAATTGCCACCAAGTGCTAATAACGTCTTTTCTCAAAGTTCAACTGTGCTGCCAAAACAAAAACAAAAAACAAAAAACAAAACAACAACAAAAACAATTGCTTGCCAAAAAGCTCTCTCCCCATCCCAAACACGACACTTCGATTCTGCCTCCTTGACTCCATTTCTAGCCTTACAGCTCATTGGAAAAACAACTCTATTTGATTTTATCTCTGAGGCCTCTTCAGTAAGAATTTCCAGGAAGTATATGATTGTTTCTTCTGCGGTACGCCAGCCCTGCAGAACACGCGGTGATGGAACAGAGTGCTCTCTGCCAGCTGTTTTGCTAGCCCCACGTTGATTTCGCTGTGCTTCTAAAAGCTGACAACTCCAGATTGTTAGCATCACTTTTTGTCAGTTTTCAAATGGTCTTCTCATTTCTTGACACTGATATTGTCTGAGCTTTTACAAAAGAAGGAAAGAGCCTTCTGGAGAAAGTTTCGTTTTCTGCAGTTGGAAAACACCATGACACCTTTGAGAGTGATGACCCTTATTGATCTTGCTTTTTAAAAGTGGAAATTATTAGAAGATGAAATACACCAGGACTACATGGACTTGTCAACCGGAAAATTATTTCCCATTATCTCAGATCCATACTTTCGTTGTTTCTCTGAATCATGGCTGGAGAGCTTGAGGAACCTCTCAACCTCTGGTCAAATGCATCAGCGTGGTCTGTCTCCATGGCTGCCCAATCAGAATAACTGACACTTCAGTCGAATTATTCATTGCAGATGAATAGCCAGGATCAATCTAATCAAGAGTCACAACTGGACTGCTCTTTAGAATCATTCTGCTGCACAACCTATAGATTAAATTGCACCTACAACAATGGTCCTAAAACATTTTGAAAGTGGAAGAAACAAAGCAAAGCAAAACAAAACAAAACAACCCTGAAGTAGTCCTGGTGTATTTCATCTTCTAATAATTTCCACCTTTTAAAAGCGAGATCAATAGGGGTCATCACATTGAAAGGTGTCATTGTGCTTTCCAACTGCAGAAAACCAAACTCTCTCTAAATGGCTTTTATAAATTTGAAGAAGGTCAGACAGTTTCAGGGTCAAAACAAAATGTTGAATTTCTGGTTACTAAGATGACTGTACTAGAGACTACTCGTTCCAGGCCTTCTATATCATCCGTTCGCTCTTTCCTCTTTAGCAGTAAATCCACAGTGTTTCATCTGGGCACACTGCTGTCTGGAATAGAAGACATTCCAGCATTATTTGCAATTATCTGTAGCCATGTAATGAAGTTCTATGCAATTACATGTAAGAAAGAGGAAATGTGGAAATGTCCACACTTTTAAATTCTTGCTTTGAAAGGCTACTTAAGGAGAGCTGACCCAACTGGAAGGAGACTCTTTTTCTTTTTTCCCTGCTTTCCATTCTGCAATGTGGACGTCCTGGTGAGAATTTTAGGAGCTGTCCTAGACCATGAGGTAGCCATGAAAATGGAAGTTATGAACTAGGACAACAGGGTAGAAATACAGGAGCCTGAGTCCCAGATGACCTCATGGATCTGCCATTCCAGTCCTGGACTATACACCTAGACTGGCTGCTCTCTTGTTTATGTCACTATTACATTGCGGCAGGGGGGTGGGGTGCGCAGTTCTGTTATTCTCAACTGAATTTAATCACAATGAAGAAAATGTGTTAGGCTTTGTTCTTGACTGGCGCTACTGATTAGACCATCTAATTTTACACCATTGCATAGATCACTGATGTTTGCAAAATTAAACTAAATTGGAATAAATTAATGCCTAAAAGTGACTGACACGTGTGGTAAGGTCCATTAGGGTAGCCCTTTGTTAAGAGGCTGACTAATCACTTAAAGTTAGTGATTAATTTCAAGCATTCTTGAATACCCAGTGCTCCATCTTTGGGTACTTGTTCAAGCTGCTCTTCCAGCTCCATGACTCATTCAGAAACAGCCCTTCCCTATTATAGTGTAAATATTTGTTTGCCTTCCTATATTCTCCATAGGTCTGAGTCTTCAAGGGCAGGGATGAGGTCTCATTCATTTTCATATTCCCAGTATATGGGGTTACAGTTGGTAAATGTTAAATGAAAACAGTGCTTCATTGGCTGTAACACTTTCAGTCTATGAAAGTATTAAGACATTTATAAAACAAATAGACTCTAAGAAAAACTATTTTTCATCAACATGTTTGAATCAGTAAATCTGGCTTTCCAGAGGTCCACTAAGGTTGGTGGGAGTTTCCATACCTACTCAATTTTAAGAAGCACATTTCCCACTCCGTCCGTATTTTAAATTTTATGATGTGAGGACGTGTCTGATAATCAATGCATATACTTCACGCAGCATTTTTCCGCACTACTCAAAGTTATCAGACTGATGCTATGTCTTATGATCCACAGTGTCTTAGAATTGAGGAAATACAGTATTTTTATTTTGGTCCGCAGACTCTGGGGATCCGAGAGACTCTTTCAAGGGGGTATGTGAGGTCAGAACTATTTTTTAAATAATGTTATTTGATTTTTATGCTTTCTCATGAGTATACAGTGAAGTTTCCCAGAGGTAGGTACCTAAGGCTAGTTCACCTTTGTTTTTTAAAAAGATTCGCACTTTTAATTTCTAATAAGATAAATATTGACATCTAAAACCCACATAAAGAAAAGTTTTTCGGGGTTCCCAATAATTTTTAGATGTGTTAATGGGTCCTGACACCAAAAAGCTTGAGAATGGTTATCCTAGAGGAAAGAAACAGTGAATGAAGCCATCCCATTATATAAGAGTTTTATCCAAGCTCATTAAGAAAAAAGCAAGCATGCTTTCCAATATGGTTCCTGAGGCCATAAGCTCTGTCCAAAAGCACACTGACAGAATGGCTGAAAATCTTCATTTCCTCTAGAGACCCAAGGCCTGATGGGTGCTATAAAAGTTTGTTCTTACAGGCTCCCTTGGAGCAATCAGCACGTACACACTCTCTATGAGTCTGCTGTGTAATTGCCACTACCTCATCTTAATAACAGGCATAATTGCTCTGAGTTTCCGTCGACCCTTTCTTGCCTCTCCTCTCTGAAGCCTCAATTTTGGAAATGGCACTTGTGAATACACAGAATGTTTAACCACTTCCAGTTTTCAATTTACAGTCAAAGTCATCTATCAGCAGGAGATGAAGGCCCAGTGTGAAAACTGCAGAATGTCCTTCAGACTCTGCGCTAATTTGTTTGTAAATTTGATTGTTATTGTAAGAAGAACATATTGTACATGATGCTACTTGCAGATTTACTATTTGTGTCTCTCTGTATCTTGGGTTTTATCATTAGAGACTTAGAACTTAACCCTTTCAGCACTTCTGAGGGTAGGAAGAGGAACATGAAAGCATTACTTTTTTTTTTTAGTCTCTATTTTAATTTAATTTTAGATGTATTTATTAAATACCTACTGTATATCCAGCACTGTAGGAGACACTCATACAGAAGGAGAGACAACTAGGAAACAGTCCAAGGTGACATGAAATAAAATGTGAGGCCAGGTGAAGAGGCCATAAGTTCTCAGAGAATTCAGGGTGAGGAGAGGGCCACAATAGGTGTTCACGCAGTAGGTGAGGCTCCTATCCCCCTAAGAACCAGGAAGTAAGACGTTCTTGGAATTACTCTGCTGAGTTTCTTCCCACTGAGAAGTCGTAGAAACTTGTCTCTTGTAGGTTGTTAATATTATAGTATTGGCTCGATGGGATAGACCAAGCATCCAATTCTCTTTGGCACCTAAAGCAATTTACATGCGAGAAGTATGACTGTGTGGCTTTTATGAAATGGTCTGATTTCATTGATCAGCCACTCCAAGATTATGTTTTCATTTCTGTAGTTACTGCTAATGCTTCTTTTCAGTATAATATTTCAAGCAAGACCTATTAAAAATTTCATCATGGAGATATTAAGATATAAGTGGGCAGAGTTCTAAATGGGAAGAGAAATATCACAACTCATGATCAGTCTCTTCAAAAGTTCATTTCAAGTTAGACTAGAATTCCACAGATTGTCTCTCTTATCTTAAGTCTGAAACATTTCCAAATGATAAGGACATGGATAAGAGCAGATGGCCTAATGAACACTGAGAGGGAAGATTTAACTGGTCCTATTTTCATTAGGCTTCCAGTGTGCTTCCGGGTTTGCCTGCCACTTCCCTGTGTACAGTACAAAACAGCAGGCACTCAACAGATGGCTCAGCTCAGGCTTCATGCTTCCAGAACTCTGGAGACTGGCCACCTGACCACTTACCATGTGTAAAGAATCATTTAAGGAAGCAGACAGGGTATGGACGTAAGCCTGAACCAAAGCAAAAAGTGGTGAGATGAATACTGATTGCCTGAGCTTTAACAAGGGGGAGTCAGAATCACTCTCACAAACACATTGAGCACCTCTACTTGAGGTGTCCCAATACCAGCTTCTTGTGGATTCAGCACTGATGAAATTCTCTGTGGCAAATGGTCCACTGTAATTAATGTTACATCCAAACTGTAAGCATATCTGAGTGACTCCAGCAGCAACAATGACATGGAAATTTAACACCTCATTGCACAGTGTGCTAGTTATTAAGCTATTGTCTCACAGCTCCAAATTCACCCCTTTAAAGACATTGCTCTGTGATGGTGGAGTTGGGACTCTGTGAACTACATTTCTCTTCTGCCGGCTGGATTTCTGATAGGCCCTAACAAAATGCGAAATAAAGGGATTTTGGAAGACTAGAGGAAAGAGAAGGGACTTGCTCTTTCCTGCTTGCTTTCTGTTCCTGCAACAGCAGCCCTTCATCCTGGCAGCAGCAGCTGGCTGCACTGAATGGTTGCCTTCTGTACTCAGAGAATCAGCCTCATCATGACCCCTCTGAGGTGCCTGAAGCAGCTGACTGGCATCCTTTTCTCAGAGGAGTAGGTCCTACCTTGATGGAGTCAATAAATCCTCCATCTTTCTGGGTTCTGACAATTTGGACCTTTATTGTTTGTTTCCCCAGCCCTAGAGGTGGTAGCTGCTGATATTATTTCTCTTTTCTTTTCAACCTTCAGATATTATTTGTCTTTTCTTTCCAACCTTCTAACAACACCTGTGCAGTTCATTCCCTATATTCAAGTCTCTCTGCTAAAGTAACTAATGTGGTTTCTGTTTTTCTGACTGGCTCTTGACTGATCTTCACAGCATGAACTCATATACAAGGACAGAGAGACAACAATACCCATTGCAGGCCAGCGGTAATAGAAAACTAACAAAGGGGAACAAGAACCAGCAAAGACTGCCTTAGCCCCGGAGAACTTATTAGTCACTAGCATCCTCTGCGTATCTATAAGCCCATGAAGCTGCCACATCTAGAAAACATGCACATGAAATAAATTCACTGTGCTTGGATTCTAGGAAATTGGTTATGACTGGCTTTCTCCAGAGTTTCTCTGGCTCTCTGGAATAGCCATGTTGATGTCATTATTCTCCAGAAACTTCCCATCTTGTGATTTTTGAGAATGATTTCATGATGGGTCATGCCACTCTTCCACATGCCTTTTGAAGACAGAATTCTGTACTGAATGGTTCAGAAGATTGGCTCATGACATTTCCCGTAAGTTTAGAATTTACTTATAAATAATAATACACCGGGGATTTGCTACTGAACATCTCTTATATTGCCCCTTGGAAGTCTCCTTGTCAGACATTGGTACTGCTCCTTCAGAATCCTCTTCTTACACTGGCTGGTGTGGCTCAGTGGATTGAGTGCCAGCTTGTGAACCAAAGGATCGCCGGTTCGATACCGTCAGGGCACATGCCTGGGTTGTGGGCCAGGTCCCCAGTGCAGGGGCGCATGAGAGGCAACCACACATTGATGTTTCTCTCCCTCTCTTTCTCCTTTCCTTCCCTTCTCTCTAAAAATAAATAAATAAAATCTTTAAAAAAATCCTCTTCTTGATTTAAACTTGGAAGAACATTCTGAGGTGGACCAAATGAACACCTGCTCTTCTTATGGATCTCAAGATAAACACCTCTCAATGGGTGTAGCCTCTTAGTGAATGTTTTATATGTCCTTGGATTCACTTTTCCAAACTAACTTTTGCATGAAAAGATGACACTTCTGATGACAGCCAGTAGAATTTTCCCTTTGAATTTTGTTTCCCTTTAATAAAGATGTGTTGGCACTGATTCATGCATTTTCTCCTCCCACAGTTAATAGAGAGTAGGGCTATAATGTTTAAAGGTATAGTCTGAAATGTAGTTAGGCTAACTGGCTTACACTGCAACTTAGCCCAGCATGTTGGCCATATAAGCCCTAGACAGTAACCATTGAACTTACCAACTGGATATCTCTGTATCTTAAAGAGTTTCAGGTTTATTGCAGGTCATGGCACCTGCCAAGCCAAATGTGTGGAAGACTGAGTGGTTTCAAAGTAGTTTGCAAGCTTGGCATCTTGTGACTCTCCCTGAACTTTGAAGATGCTTTTCCTCTATTGGTTAATAGTTCTAATAAGAGCCATTGTGCCACTGTCCTTTGTGTGGAAAGAGGACACTGCTGAGGGAATTTTGTTTGTGTGATAAATGGTGTTTTTGATATAGCATTGAGCATGGTACTTGACTTTTATTTTAAGGCCCCTGACAACTCTGGCTATTTGCTTGTGTGCATACATTTCAACAGCATTTGGATATGCTAGAGTTGAAAATGTTGGCCTGTGGTTCTCTACTTCTTATATAAACAACCTGAACTGTCACTTTGGAGGGAGCAATGCAAATATCTCTGATAATAGGTTATTGTACCCCAATTGTGATATTACCTAAGATATTCAGGCTTAAAAACTGCACTTAAAACAGAGTTTAAATTAATTTGGTGAAGGAAAATGATATTTAAAAGAATCCTGTGGATCATCTTATTGCAATGCTTTTCCAAGTTTATTATTTTGTTAAATTCGGATTTTTATATATTAGAATTTAAAAAATGATTAACATGCTTGCAACCTGAATATCTTGATAAAAGAAAGAGAGGTCATTGGATAGACAAAGTAACTGATTGACTAAAATTTCTCCAAAAATCTTAGGACAGTGCTTTCTTCCTATGAATATGTCAGCCTCATCTTTCGTTTTGATTTCCCAGTTAGCTGGAAGTCTATTTGTTTTGTCTTGAGAGAGTCATATGTTTCATATTGACTTAGATGAACTCTGTCTTCTTATTTATATACTCTCATATTTAATTTTTGGCTGAAATTGATACACCCAGGATGGCTGCAGGCCACCCACTGAATAAGCTGCTCCTTTGCCTCTCGATTTCAAAGAGATAGAAACTGACTTAAAATCTACACATCTCAAATCAGAGATGTCTGAAACTCATACTACATTCCAGCCTTAGCTCTGCAGTCAGCATGACATGTCTTGAAAGTAGAAAGAAGATGAAGGATTCGGGGCACCATTCAATGATTATAGTGAACATCTTTTAAGTGATTTAGATGGAACATCACATCGGCATTAGGCAGATGAAACATTCTGTGAGGGTCACAGTGGGTTAAGACCAGTCTCTGGAGCACGTGCTTCGTTCAGCCCATCAAACTCATCTATAGGTATATGCATGTCTCTCTCTCTGTAAAAGGTACACCTATGTACAAAGGACAGAAGGAAAGATCACACAATTTCTATAATAGTTCCAAACTTCTTCTTGGTCCTTTTTATCTTGGTTCTATAAATTATCAGTTCAGTTATCTGTTCTGTGAATGGAAGGTCAAACACTACTAGAGTTATGAGCCACATAATGACATTTTGGTCAATGACAAACTACATATATGACTGTGATCCCATAAGATTCCCATAAGATTACAATGTCTCTATAATCTTTCCTCCTTCTTCTTTTAAAGTATATTTTTATTGATTCTGCTATTCAGTTGTTCCAGTTTTTTCCCTTTTGCTCCCCTCCGCTTGGTACCTCGCTTCCCTCCATCATTCCTCACCGAGTTCATGTCCATGGATTGTACATGTAAGTTCTTTCGTTTCTCTATTTCACATACTATTCTTAACTTCCCCCTGCCTATTTTGTTCATACCAATTATGTTTATTATATTTCTTAATCCTTGCACCATTTCCCTATTCTCCCCCTTCCCCCTCCCAGCAGATAATCCTCCAAATGATCTCCGTATCTATGATTCTGTTCCTGTTCTGGTTGTTTTCTTAGTTTTCTTTTTTAAATTCAATTGTATATAGTTGTGAATTTGTTCTCTTTTCAATGTTCATGGATTTGATCTTTTTCTTAAATAAGTCCCTTTAACATTTCCTGTAATAATGGCTTGGTGATGATGAACTCCTTTAGCTTTACCTCGTCTGGGAAGCACGTTCTCTGCCCTTGCATTCTAAATGATAGCTTTGCTGGGTAGAGTAATGTAGGTTGTAGGTCTTTGCTTTTCATCGCTTTGAATATTTGTCGGTCCCTTCTTGCCTGCAAAGTGTATTTTGAGAAATCCATTGATAATCTCATGGGAACTCCTTTGTACGTAACTCTCTGCTTTTCTTTTGCTACTTTTAAGATACTCTCTTTATCTTTAACCTTTGGTATTTTAATTATGATGTGTCTTGGTGTCATTCTCTTTGGGTCCAACTTGTTTGTGACTGTCTGTGCTTCCTGGACTTGTATGTCTATTTCTTTCACCAAACTGGGGAAATTTTCTATTATTATTTTTTCAAATAAGTTTTCAATTTCTTGTTCTTCCTTTTATCGTTTTAGCATCCCTATAATGTGGATGTTGGCATGTTTGGAGATGTCCCAGAGGTTCCTCAGCTTATCCTCGTTTTTGTTTTTGTTTTTTTATAAAGATTTTATTTATTTTTAGAGAAAGGGGAAAGGAAGGAGAAACAGAGGGAGAGAAACATCAGTGTGTGCTTGCCTCTCATGTGCCCCCTACTGGGTGCCTGGCTCGCAACTCAGGCATGTGCCCTGACTGGGAATCGAACCGACTACCCTTTGGTTTGCAGGTCTGTACTCAGTCCATCGAGCAACACCAGTCAGGGCCAGCCTCATTTTTTGAATTCTTGTTTCTTCTTTTTGTTCTGGTTGAATGTTTATCTCTTCCTTATGTTCCAAATAGTTGGTTTGAATCACAGCTTCCTTTCCTTCTCTGTTGGTTTTCTGTGGATTATTCTTTATTTCACTCAGTATGACCTTCATTTCTTCCTTTATTTTTTTTTTTTTGCTGTACTCCAGTTCTCTGAGAATCCTGATAACCAGTGTTTTGAACTCTGCATCTGATAGGTTGGCTATTTCTGTTTTTCTTAGTTCTTTTTCTGGGGTTTTGTTCTGTTCTTTCATTTGGGCCATTTTTCTTTGTCTCCTCAGTTTAGCAGCCTCCCTATGTTTGTTTCTGTGTATTAGGTAGAGCTGCTTTTACTCCCTGTCTTAATAGCACGTCCTATTAGGAAAGGCACCTGTAAATTGTATGGGGTGGAGTCTTAGGTCATTGTGAGAGCAGGGAAACCCGCTTTATCACTTTGTGGCTGTGTGGGCACAGCTCAGAGAGTGGGCAGTGCTGCTGCCTGGCTTCTGGTGGTTTGCCTGGTGCTTGCCCTATTTCTAGTCACTTCATTCCCTCCCTGTGTGTGACTGGCGCCCTACCAGCTGCTGCCTTGGTGGTGAATCCCAGAGTGGATGCGTTTGTGTACATTCTAAGACCACGCTGGCCCTTTAAGCAGTGAAAATCTGTCAGTTTATTTTGCTGCCCCAACCCCCCTGGTTTTTAAAGCCAGAGGTAATGGGGATCTATCTTCACGGTCCTGGAACCCTGGGTTGTGTGGTCTGGCCTGGGGCTGGGATCGCTCCATTCCAAGGTATCCCTCCCATCCATTCCATTGCCACTGCCACTGCTGCCTTTCCTTGCCACACCACCTCTCTGCCCATCTCCACAACTCCACTCCTCTTACCCAACTGGATGATTGTGGCTTCTTTAAATCCTTGGTTATCAAGAATTCCATACAGCTTGATTTTCTGACAGTTCTGGGTGTCTTTCTTTCTATGGTTGCGTGAGGAGGCAAAGCGTGTCTACCTACACCTTCACTTGACCAGAAGTCTCTATAATCTTTTTTTTCTCTATAATATTTTATACTATATTTTTACTGTGTCTTTTCTTAAAACATGATTAGATACACAGATACTTATCATTGTGTTACAATTGCCTACAGTCTTCGGTACAGTAACATGCTGTACAGATTTGCAGCCTAGGAGCAATGGGTCATACCATGTAAACTAGGTGTGTTGTAGGCTATCCCATCTAGGTTCATGTAAGTGCACTCTACAGTGTTCACACAATGACAAAATCACTTAGCAGCACATTTCTCAGAACATATTCTCATCGTTAAGTGGAGCATGACTATACTGGTAATGCTGCTGCTGCTACTACTAATTTATTGAGCTCTATGAGCCTGGCATTTTGCTAATTTTATATATATGTGTGAATATATATATGAATATATATATGTGTGTGTGTATGTATAATCTTATTAATCCTCACAACTTCCCCATAGAGGAAGGTAGCATTATCATTCAATTTACAGATAAAGAATTTTTCCCAGGGGGACACATCTACAGGTGGTGGATCTGAGACTCAGGTCCAGGTAGTATGCATTCCTGACCACCATGCTTCACTGCCTTTTTATACTGCTATGACTGGGAAGGAGAGTCTACCCTAAAGGCCTGCTTTTGTCTCTTGTACCTTTTGTAGAAGGGTTAGAGAAAACTTTGGCTCTCTTTTGCGGTTCCAGAAGGAGTTCTATATCTGACAGCATGAGTAGAGTAGGTTTGGACTGAATAAGCAATAAATAACATTATCCAGGAATGCATTTAAGTTAGAGACTGACAACCATAGATACTACATGATCAAAATAACCAACTTGTGGACTTATTTTGTTCTTGTGTTCTCCTACTTTAGTAAGTGTGTGATGAATCAACAGAAAATATTTCCTGAAGATGATAATTAACATCTTACATCACCTCTTATATTTGTAAAGCAATTCATACTTTTCCAAGTGCTTTCATATTTAACAAAAGTGAGGACACTCAATCAACAATTGGGTCATTTATTAAATTAGCCTCATAAGGAGGAATAATGAACTGGCTCTAAAATTCTAGTGTCTGTTTTCTAACTGTAGTGCTGAATCTGAAATTACAGAGAAACCTCTTCTGGGTCAAGAAGTAGACAAAAATGATTTAACATTTTTTTCTATACTGCCATATTTCAGAAAAGAACAGAATAAATGAGCAAAAATAGATGTTCTTTGTCTAAAATACAGAAATGGTAACTAAAAGTAGTGCTTATTTAGCATTATTATGTAATTTTTAGCTATAAACGTTAACAGATCGCTCATTTACAGGTGAGTACTGTAGAGAGCCACTAGGGACTCCTGAAGAAAACTTTTGAATGGTTCTTGGAGCTGCTGTCAAATCAGAGTCTGAACAATATTAACGGCCATTTTATGCTCTACAACAACATACTTTGATTGCTATATAGATAAGATTTGTGCCACCTTCTTACCCTATGCCACCCACCTGACTGCTGTGGCAAATGAACACGTTAAGAGCCAAGGTTACATGTAATGCCATATGACCTCTCTTTTCACTTCGGATCAACACCAGCAATTTACAGTTGCAAGACCTTTCAAAAACCAAAGTTATTTCATGTTTATTTTCTTGTTTAACTATTACAGTAGCCTTAGGAGACAATCTGTGTCTTTATCCCACTTTTTACTATTGAGGAAGCTCTGACACAGAGACCCTAAGCAACTTGCCTGGGGTTGCACTGTTAATAAATGGCAGAATCTGGAATCACAGTCAGGATTGTCTATGTTCTTTCTATTAGACATGCTATCTTGATCAAAGGGAAATGGGTAATGAGGCATATGTCCAGATAAGTTTGGTAAAATATACTCCAGTACTCCTGAAGAAATGAATAACTGTTCCAAGCTGATAAGCACGTCTGTTTAGAAAGTGTGCTCATTTTTATTCAATAGTCATTACTTTCTAATTTAAATACTTTCACATTTAAGGTTACTGAAATACTGAAGTCTCTGAGAAGAGAGTGGCTAAGTTAGCAGCACCTTCACACCACGGGTGATGTAAACGGTGCTCCCTCTTTACCTTGTAGAGACCAGAACTTCTCCCATTCCCATTTCTCCACTTATGGTATGAGCCTTTGGATCCATGGGAGAGACTGGCTGTGACTGATGTGTATTGACTGAGTGCATGTGGCTGAAACGAGTAGAGCAGAACGTTGCTGATTTAGGATGTTTCTGTTTGGACTGCTGAAACAACTGATTACTGAGCAGTTAAACATCTGCACTATTGATGTCCGAGCATAAGAACAGAAAAAGAAAATGGAAAAATTCATTGGATATTTGGTTGGTATGAATTTCTTATTATTGGAAAAAACTACATAACATTAAATTTACCATATCAACCATTTTTAAGTGTACAATTAAGTAGTGTTAAGTATATTCATGGTGTTGTGCATCAGATTTCTAGAGTTTCTTTATCATGTAACACTGAAAATCTATACCCATTAAACACTAATTCCTTCTCTCTCTTCCTCATGGTAGCCACCTTTCTACTTTGTTTCTATGCTTTTGACTATTTTAGATGATTCATATGAAGGGAATCCTATAATATTTATCTTTTTGTGACTGGCTTATTTCATTTTGCATAATATTCTTAAGGTTAATTCATGTTGTAGGATGTGACAAGATTTCTTTCTTTTTTAAGGCTGTATAATATTCTAGTATACATACCATATATGTCAGACTTTATTTATCCTGGCATAAGTTTTAATGCCATCTCACCCATTAGTTAGTGGTCATTATAGAAGTGATTGACTCAGTTGGTTAAACTAACCATGACAAAATAGAACAAAGTAAATGCTTGGCCCAAGGGCTACAAAATAACTTTCTTGGTTTCAAACTACTTACCTGTTGGCCTTATTAATTTGCTGTTTGAGCTATTCTCCACTCCCTAATCTTCTCTTATCCCTTTGTCATCTTTCTTGTACACCCACCTACCCGTGCCTGCTGCCCACTGGTATTGCTGGTCCCGATAGAAGTGTTGAGAGATATTTTAAATAATTTGCTTTCATCTTCCTTGTCTTAATGTTTACCTGAAACTTACCCCTTCTTTCCACCACA
This sequence comes from Pteronotus mesoamericanus, assembly GCF_021234165.1. NCBI lineage: Eukaryota > Metazoa > Chordata > Mammalia > Chiroptera > Mormoopidae > Pteronotus > Pteronotus mesoamericanus. Next base: position 4,015,472 of record NW_026555150.1, read on the forward strand.
TATCCCTCTGTCTGAATTCTCTGGATTGTGGCCACAGACGTTTTCTGTGCTTTGACAGTGAGACAGGTTCCATAGTCGCTGAAGTATTGGGAGGGTATGCTGGGTGTGGAGGTGGTAAGATTTTCATCTCTGGTGGCAAGAACTTTAAAAATAAACTTTCTTTTCCCCCCTGAGAGATCCCTTTATTCACGCAAACTTATTATAATTCAGATTTTCTTGATTCCCTACAGAGCCTCACAAAATTCAGAAGTCTGTCCCTGCAGGGAATTTCACTTATAATGGCCTTCATTTGAAAGATCTAATTCTGTCCTCTTTCATTGTGCACATGGGAGAGTGATGGAAGTGCACAAAGAAAGGCAAGTAACCCCTGAAGAACTTGAGTTTCAATATCATCCGTATCACTCAGGGTGATGGAAGACATTCTGTAGACATGAAATGGTTGGCAGGGGAGAGAGGAAGAGACAATGAGAGACATTAGACAAGAGTTTTAAGAAGGGGAAAAAGAAGGTGCCTTTTCTGTTCTAAAACTACTGTTTCTTTTCTTTCTTTTCCTTCTCCCCTAATTACTATAAATTTTCATGCCTGGATGTTATTATACCGATTTTTTTTTTCCAAAACAACAGAAAATGCTGAATCCACTTGGTAAAGTGGAATTGACATGTAGATTTTCTATTTCCTCTTCTATCCAGTTGTGGTTAGTTTATCTGAGGCTTGCAAAAACAATTCTAAGGACAATAGATAATAGCTTTTCAGTTATGTAGAAAGAGGAAGACAACCAGGGAAGGCACAGGTCTGTTGCTTGGAGCAGGTGGTATATGCTGATGGAAGAAAAAGAGAAGTTCTGTTTAAGAAGAATGACCATGAAGAACATTGATTCAAAGTTACCAAAGTCCAAGAGCAGCTAACTTCCTTAAAGGGAATTCAAGCTTCCTGGACAGGAATCATTAACTCTTACAAGATGACTTGCAAACGAGTTTTTGGGACACATTTTGGTGATTATTACGAAATAGTAAGCAGTAGAAGATGTGCTGGAAGATTACAAATGGCTAAATATAGTTCTTGTTTCAAGAAAAATCAGAAGATGTGCCCCAAAAACTGCATGGAGGGAACCTGACGTTGATTTGGAAAAGCTCCTCTAACTTGTTATTAAACAGTTATGTTTTAGTTTAGGTGAGAAAATGGTGCTTATTGATCCTATGACTAGAAACAAATTATGTCAAGGGATTCTTATTTCCCTGTAAACAAAATTACCAACCTAGTAAGGTTTTTCATTATACTTTTGTGGATAAGTTGGGGGAAATATCAGTGAGGGTAGGGGCTTTCAAACTTGTTTTGACTGTGATTTTTGGTAAGATGTATTTTACATCATTATTGGGGATATACAATTGAAATGACAATTCCATGAAACAGTTCTTACTTACCCTTACTACACATGAATTTTGTTTTATTTCATTTTTTCAAAAAAATCTGGTCATAGGCTATTATGTTGATTTCCTGACCCACTATGAATCACAACACATTGGTGATAGTTCAAACTCATGTGTTTGTAATGTAACAGATAACTAGTCTAGTGGTGCCACAATTTCATCGGAGTCTATCCATCAGTTTTATCATGGATGAAGACATAGAAGGCACACATCAAATATATAGTGACACAAGGCTGGGAAGGATAGTGAAGATATTTTATAATAGTAGAAGAATACAAAGATATGGGCTGAAACTAATAAGATGGAATTGAATACAGAGTAATGTAAGATCCTGCACTATGATGCAAATAACCAAGCGTGCAAGTACAAGATGAGATGGGGATGAGGGACATACGAATTTTTAGTTGTCTGTTATTACATCAAAAGTGTTCAAAAATCCAGTTCAACTTTAGCTGTGGTTTCTTAACCTGTGCTCTTTATTTCCTTAGCATTTTGCAAAAGTACCTTGGGGGTTGCTATGTGAACTACCACTGGGTGGGAGTAAGCCTGAATAGAGAAGGTTCTGGGATGCCACTTTTTGTTGGAACCTGCCGTTTGTATCAGTTTTATACGTGGGGACTTACTTTGTTTGAAGTAAATGTTCTTTGGCAAAATCCTTTTCTAAACCACCAGGCAAAATTAACAGAGACAGAGAATACAGAAAGAGGGTTGTGACAATCCCCATTCTACCTCTGAGTTAGTCAGAGTGCATCTGGATTATTTTATTCATTTCTGGAAGCCTCATTTTCAAAGACACATAGATGGAACATGTTTCTAAGAGATAAAATGGGAACATGTACAGAGAAGAGTACGGAGATTGGTGAAGAAAGTCAAAACCATTCCAAGTGAGGTACAGTTGAAAGAATTGTGGATGTGACGTAGGACGCCTGAGAGAGTTGTTCACATATATTGAAAAGGCTGTCAGGTGAAGGACGCCCTTTGATACAATAGTCTGGTGGAAAAAGAGGTGGATTTCAGCATCAGGTCGACCAGGTTCAAATTTCAACTGTGTGACCTTAATGCAGTTACTCAACTTCTCTGAACCTTGTTTTTCATGTTTATTATGAATAGGGGAACACAATACCTTGAGGAACTGTCATCAGAATTAAATAAGATAACGTATATGAAAGTACCCAGTATAATGCTTGGCTCACTGATACATTTATTTCATAGAAAACAGGTTAAACTCATAATACAAGGCCTGAAAAGTTGCAGTAAGACTAGTTGGTGAAAGTTAAAGAAGATGAAAAAGTTAAAGGCATCCCAAAAGAGCTTTACATTTGTCAAAGATATTTGAAGATGGAATGAGCTGCTTGGGGTAGGTGGTGAGCTCCCTGTCACATGAGGTGTTTGAGGTAGAAGCTGGACTATTACTACATGAGGAGAATATTCTTGAGGGAAGTCCAGCATCAGATGATTGGGTAGAGGAGGAGGATTTCCAGTAGACTAACTAGCTCAATAGATTAAATGCACGGGGCCAATGTTTGCTCCTCTAAAAAAACAGTTACTGTCTTTTCATAACATGAATGATACCTCCCTCCACCTGTCAGGTCCATCTGATAAATGGGTGTTTGGGGCACCATTAGGGAGTATACGGATGATCCAATAAGCATTTATGGAGGACTGGTGATATATCAGATACTATCCAAAGGTGTCTAACCTTTTGGCGTCTCTGGACCACACTGGAAGAAGAATTGTTGTTTTGGGCCACACATTAAATATGCAAACACTAACAAAAACTGATGAACAAAAAGGTTTTAAGTAAATTGACAATTTTGTGTTGGGCCCCATTCATAACCATCCTGGGCCGCATGTGGCCTGCGGGCCAGACACCCCTGCTCGGCAAACACCTCAGAGCGTGTACCTTCGAAACAATGGGTCAACAGGATTATCTGTCATAAAGAAGGTCCCTGCTGCTTATGTATCTGCTATTGGGCTGATTTGGGAGAGCACATCAGGTTGGCTGCAAAGAGTAAATCAACTCTCAAATCTGCTATCACACCAGGAGAGTTGGTTTAACTCCCAATTCCATTCTAGTCAGGCACGAGATGGAAGTGAGTTACCAGAGCAGGATGATTCAAAAGCAGCAATGGAAATAAAGAGCCCAATCTCTTCATAATCAACTCATCTCCTGAAGTGAAAGGCCTGGTTGTTTATAGCAGTGCTTACAAAGGGAAGTTATGCTTCAGAGTTTATACCCAGAGTTCAGTTTCACATTTCAGTAAATCAAAAAAAAGATATTGATTTTGAACAAATGGCTGATTTTATTGTCAAAGCAAATTTCATTTCTTGAGATGATTAGATTTTATTAAACTATTTCCTAAGTGCCACTGAAAACACATTCTGTGCATAAGCAGCATATTCCTCAACCAAACCACATTCCATTTGTCACCTACTAAATAGAATGATATTTGGTCATCTCCAATCGGTGTCGAAAATATAGAAGTTGGAAAAATGCACATTGGGGTCAGAAAGCTTGTGCTAGAATCTTGGCTGTATCACTGAATAACTCTGTGGTCGTAGTACAATACATAACCTTTTTGACTACCAGCTTTCTTCTCTGTAGGTGGGGTAATTATACTTCTCAAGGGTGGTTGGGCTGTGCAGATAAAATGTGAGTAAGATGCTTAGCATAGTCCCTGGCACATAGTAAGTTCTCAGTAAGTGGCAGCAGTGACTATAAGAATTACTGTAGTGAGAACATCAAGGTATGCTGAAGATTGGGCAGATGACTGAGGACTGATTCTTCCGGGGCTCAGATTTGCCTTGGAAAAGTGCAGAACATAAAAGCAAGCAAGAGAAAGAGGAATGTTGTCTGCATCACTTCCCAGCTTCCCTTGTTGGGGACCTTTGGTTTTGAAATGCAGGGAAAGTAACAAAGACGTTTAGGAACTGCATTATATTTCTGTAGAGAAACCTTCATGGAGTTGGAAGGGACCTTGAGAAAACAGCTGATCCATGACCCTGACTCCAGAGAGGCATGTATTTCAAGCATTCATAGATTACTGCCAACCAGCGTTTGCTTTCAAAGTTTCAAAAGGTGGGGACTCCATAAGATCTTGTGATAATGTATGATGCTGCCACACAGCCTTAGAATCAGTAAGCTCTTCATAAGGTCTGATTAAAAGCTTCATGCTGTAGCAGAGGCCTCCCTTTCCTCTCCTGTCTGTTCCTGTCAGCAGAATCTGTGAGTGCTCATTTAGACATCTGTCTCCATCCTCACCCATCAATATTTTTGATTTACTGATATATGAAACTGAGCACACTGTAAGCTCAGCTGGATCAGGGTAAGTACCTCTATAAACAACGCAGGCTTTGTTTCTGGAAGGTGTTTTGAAGTTCCCTACTCAGCTTTCTTCCTCTAGCTGATGACAGCCCATGTTCTTAAGTACAGTCATGGGAGACATGGGTTCCCAATCTGCCACACTTGTCTACACAGACAGGGGAAATTCTCGTCCTACAGGCTGAGTATCTGCGAAGGGGCGCCACACTCTGGCTTCCGGCACTCCATCCACGCAGCCATCTGATTTCATTCAGTGTTCTCCGACTTATGTCCACCTGTGCCACACATGGGTACTGATTTACTTCAACGCCCAAACCTCCCCTTCCCAGCCAAATATCTCAAAAGAGTGATCTATTTTCCCTTTCTCCCTTTCCTCACCTCCTACTCTACCACTGCAGTCTGACTCCGATTAATTAGCACTCTACCGAAGGCACCCTTATCAGAGTCACGAACGCTGTCAAACTAAATGCCTCCTTAAAAAAACATGTTATTTTATGTGACCTCTAAGCAGCGTTTCATATTAACCATTCCCTTCCTTTTCAAAGATTGCCTCCCTTGGCTTTTTGGACCACGCACATTCCTGGTTTCCCTCCTACCTGCCATGTCTCATCCTCCCAGTCTCCTCTGCGGACTCCCATTCCCCAGCCTTCTCTCGAATCCTGATATTCCTAGGAGTTTGGTCTTATTTTCTAATTGAATTTGTTAGGGGAGGAGACACTGGTTAACAAAATGATACAGATTTCAGGTGCACAATTCCTCAACACATCATCTGTACACTGGATGGTATGTTCAACACCTCTAGGAATTTGGCCTTAAACTTCCTCTTTTTTTATGCTATGTAGCGTCCCTGGAAAATCTCCTTCACTCCTTTATTTGCCATTGTCAGGCATAAACAAATAATCCCAAATCTTATCTCCATTTTAGTCGTTGAGTTTTACAGACCTGTATCGAATTGCCTCCCAGATATATCAATATTTACCTGGAAGCATGCGGGCACTTCCAACTCAACATGCCCCAAACTGACTCCAGTATCCAACCCTTCTCCAAACCTGCTGCTCCTCCTCTCATATCCTTCCTTTCAGGGAATGATACCAGCAGATACATAATGTCTGTATCCTGAAATCATGTCAGTCAACAGGTTCTTTGATTTTAGCTCCAATATCTCACCAGTCCTTCTAGCCTTTTCAGTCCACGCTGCTGATGCTTTATGTGTGGCCATTGTCATTGCTGGCCCAAGTAACGCATACAAAGCTGAGAGGCTTCATTGTCAGTGTCATCACAGAACTGTATCCTAAAGAAATATCATTTGAATAGCCATACCCCCTCCCCCCCAAAACCCCCCAAACATTGTGAAGCAGTTTAATTTGCAGGGAAGTCTCTTGAAAAGGTACTAATCATTTATATATTGATATGTTTTGTCCCTATCACACCTATATTACTTCATCTGCCTCTTAAGTGATCCCCCTGCTTCTAACCATTGTTTTCTTCCACTTGGTTCTCTCTACTACAGCTAGAATGATCTTTGAAAAATGCATTTCCATGCTTAATATTATTTTACAAATGCATTTCCCTGATTAATGCTGCTATTGGTTTCCTATTGTCCACTGAATAAAACTGAATCTCTATCATACTTTACTGTAGACTCCCCACTTAGCTCTCTAGCTTCACCTCTCACTGCTTCTCTGTAGTCTTTGCACCATAGTGTCATTTTGGTATCAGTATATATGTTAACTGTACCTGCTGAGTGCTTATATGCATATCCAAAGAACATGCAGGCTACCTCGGGAGATGAGCTGGATACACACTTGGGTGACAGAGAACAGAATACATATTAAATGTGGTGATAGAAACTTTCAGTAAGAGAACGAGACAACAGTGAGAACTAGAGCCATCACGGAAGGTTCCCAAGGAAGAGATGCGGTGTGAGGAGGGAGGGGAGCGGGATTTGGATAAGCAGAGGTGATGCAATGCCAGACTGAGGGAATGGAGCTGTGGAAGCGGGCCCCTAATAAAGATGAAAGGTTATCATCAGAGCACCAACGTGGAGATCAGTATGGACTCATTGTTCTCTGCCAGCCCCAGAGAAAAAATTCTCGTTCCTTCTTAGGAGGCTTTAAGGGCACGATAGGAAATTATGGACAGCAGCAGAGAGAGCTGCCAAATAGTTTGGACATGAAGCTTTTCTCCCCTGCCGACATCCCCCCACATTATTGTTTTTCTAAATCTTTTGTGTAAGGAAAAGGGATGGGAGCATCAGGAAAACTGAGGCTTGGAATGAAATGTCATGGGAAAAGTATGATTCTTTCTCCTGGTTGCCAGGGCCCCTGCTCAGTGGGCTGCACTATACATCCCCAGCTGAAAGCGATGAGGTCACTTTCAGGGTGGCAGTTATGGCTCACAAAATATCATGTGAAAAAGAACCTCCTCGTGGCGATTTTTAGATGAAGAATTTAGAGGAAGAATTCTCTTTTCAGCATAACTTTCCCACACAGAAACAGATAACTTGTTTGGAGTTGATTGATTGCAATTCTAAGTGTGCTATTTTAAGCTAAAAATATCCCACAAGTGAATCATATATGTGCATCTTCTCCCTTGTCCCCCTCCTCCATGTAAACACATTCACACCCTTCCTTACTGCCATAAATAATGCTCCTTTTCCTTGCCTTCTGTCTGTAGGATTTTGCATCAGAGAAAGTTAGACTGCTCTAAGGCTTGATAGCCTGATCCACTCACATCCCTCTTAAGAATTGTTCATTCAAGTCCCACTTTAATTTTAGAGTTGACTCTATGTTATTTGACTATTTTCTCAGTTTCTGGGAGATGGTGGGGGCACATAGAGAAGAAACCCCCAAATAGGCACATTTCTAGTGTTTTACAGAGATGTGTGTACACGGGAGATGGAGATGGGCGGGGCTATTAGAGCTAACGATTAAAGCAAGGGGTCTGGGTGACGCGTTTACTTTCTTTCCCTTGTCATGCTAGGTTTCAGGTGGCGTGAATAATGAAGCAATGGGAATATCCTAACTGTGGAGGATATTGCTGGCTGCCTACCCAAGAGTGATCCTTCATTCCTTGTTAACAGAACCCCTACTTGGGTTCAAGAATTAGGTATTAATAGCAATATGTTCAGGGATGGTGACCCAGTTCCAGAAGGTTTGCATCCATTTTGGAGATCTCATTTCTGCTTTGCCAGTGACTGGTGATGGCATGGAAATGTGACTAGATTCTGGCCATTGTGACACAAGAAGAAAATCTGCTGGCATCTTTGCCCACCTCTGGTCACCTCACTATGTGTGATGATGAAACCTTATTGTTTAAACCACTTTTAGATAGGTGTTTTTTATTTGCTGTCAAAGCCATCCTCTCTGATACACTAATCAATCCGAAAGCTCTCAATTTCCATTCTAATTCATTTGAAAAGATTGTCTAATAATCAACTTCATCAGAGTCGCAGGTTCATGGGATACTAGAGCTTAAAAGGTCCTCTGGGAACGTCTAGTCTACTTCCCTCATTTTAAATACCAATCTTTTGTGTCTGAAGGCTAAGAAAGTCATCCACAGGGTGCTGGGACCCAGTTGTATGCTCTCTAATTTCTTCACATATCTAATCCTCATTTTGTAGAATTGTGGTAAAATCAGAATTTTGGACTCACATGAGAGCTACACTGAATTTTCCCTTTTATTCTCAGTGGCATAAAGCTTTCCTAAGTGCACATAAAATAGATCTCGAAGGGAATGTTGCTTTTACTTAAGAAGACTTTCAAATGCCCTAGAAAGAGCTATTTACGGACACATAAATAACAAGTCATGCTCATATATTCATTTAAAAAGATTTCTAAAGACTTCAGTAGTCAGCACTTTCCCAAATGTGAGGTACCTTATTATTTAAAAATAAAGAAATTATATATCTCAGAATATATTTAATAAATGAGATTGGCCTTGCCCTCTCACTGATTCCAATTTGAGACTTTACTTCTTACGCCAACATTCGGTGTAGCATTACTTTCGTCCAAGCTTGCCATTTTCTCCCAACCGAGGTTTCCTGACAAGGAAAAAAAGTAACTGGCATAGAAACTTCTGCTATCCAATGTTATAACAGATTCCCCAGGCTTCCTCTCTACCTAATTTCTGTATGAGAAAATGGTTCTTTATTTCCATGATGCCAAATGTGGGTAACGCTTGAGAACCAGTGGCGCCTACCTGAGTGATGTCCATTCCTGAGTCACAGCTCAGTGGCTGCGTGGAAGTCAGACCGTTCGAGCCGATTACAGTGGTGATCACAGCATTCTCATCAATCCTCCGAATCATAGTCCCATCCACAAAGTAAATGAATCCATGCCTATCAACTGTGATGCCTGTTGGGAAGGAGCAAATGAGCATTAGAAGGCTAGGAGGCCACATTTTCACCAAGATCAGGAATTTGAAAAAAGCCATAGAAATGGAAAATCATTTTAAAGACATATGGATTCAATTTTGCTCAGCACAGATAAGACAGTAATAGGAGAGGTCTGTTTGGGCACACATTTTCTTCTTTGTGTATTGGGAAGAAATGACAAAATGTAACATGTGGAGATAAAACCAGGTCTAATAATTTTGTGTTGTCCAGTTTTACATTTCCATCCTCTTGACACTTGTTTACCCCAACAAAGAAAAAATAAAAGTATCGCTTTAAGATGAATGCGAAAAGGCAAGGGAGGCAGTATGTATTACATTTCTTTTAGGGTGCAGATGCATAGGCTACTTATTTTCATAGTTGAACTAGAAATAACTGACTTGGAAAGCATTAAAATTATTTTTATCAATTCACACTCAGTTAACAAGGAGTTTGTAATAATCCTGATAAACTGGACTGGGTTTGATCTCTGTAGTATCTGTTAAGGGTGGGGGGGAGTTGGAGAGAAAAATTATAGTGTCACAAAGGGAATGCTTAAGCTTCTAGGAAAAATAAAAGCCAATAAAATTTTCATCGTAGTTTTTACTCACTGTGCTAACTACAGCCTGGTTTCTTGGAAAATAAAATAAAAATAGCAGTTAGAAGGCTAGGGTTCTAATACTGAATATACCACATATAACTGATGTGTGACTTGGATGGAGAAATTTCTCTCACCAAATTTGGTAAAATACGGAAAAGATTATCTGCCTGTGATATTGTGATTTGTTATTAAAAAATATATATGTGGTCTTTGACCCCATTTCTAAGAAAGAGCACCACCCAAAACCCTTGCAATTGCCTGAGTGGTGACAAAGAAAGGTATCTTTTGTTATGGTAATGAGCTAGCTTTGAACCTCATCTAAATATGGGTTGGTTTGCAGTGGAGCCAATCATGTAATTAGAGGGTTGGAGATAGAGTTCAGTTACAAATGGCCAATGATTTAATCAATTGTGTCTATGCAATGACCTCCATAGAAACACAACAGGACATGGTTCAGAGAGTGTCTGGGTTGTGTGAACGTGTGGCAAGTTGGGGACAGTGGCTCACTCTGTGAGGGTGTGGAAGCTCGTGCCCTTTCCCCGTATCTTGCCCTACGTATCTCTTCCACCTGGCTGTTCTGGAGTTAAATTCTTTTCATAATAAGCTGATGATGTAGTAAGTAAAATGTTTCTGTACATTTTGTGAGTTGCTCTAGCAAATTAATAGAACCCAAGCTGGGCATTGTTGGAATCTGCGATGTAAAGCCCAGATGGTGAGAAGCACAGGTGACGACCTGGATTTGCTATTGGTATCTGAAGTGGGGGGTGAAGGGGAGTCTTGTGGGACTGAGCCCTTAACCTGTGGGATCTGACACTATTTGCAGGTAGATAGTGTCAGAATGGAGTGTAACTGTAGGACACCCCGCTGGTGTCCAAGAATTGCTTGTGGGTGATGTGGGGGAAACCCACTCACGCCCGTCCCCTCTACACTGGGAACTGGTTTTAGAAAATCTTTGATTGCTTTACCTAGGGAAGGTGACTGACTGTCCTAGCTTGCCTGGGACAGAGGCAGCATTCAGTTTTAAAACCGGACAGGACTAGACAAACTGGGATGAGTTGGTTACCAAAGCCTAGGTTGTTACAAGTATCATATAAAATGATACATTTAAAAAGTGCCAGACACATATAAAGAACATACGGTTCAACTCCTGTTTCCCTTGGTGCTTTTGACAGTGCTCTTGAAATAACCACATGGCATTACTTTAAAACTAGTCTATGATTTTTGTCTTTTCCCACCTCTCCTTTATTCAGACCTTGTGAAACTCAGAATGTATGTTAACGTTAGGAACATCTGTGATAACAGGCATGCTCTTTTAGCACATCCACATATGCATGATAATTTTCCTGGCAAAGAGAGAACTCTTCTAAAGACAGTTTATAAACCAAACTCAATAAACTGCTTTTAGATGAGCTAATTCGTTGGCAGGAAGTTAATATTAAGACTCGGCTTTATGGTGCACTTTGATTAATCCTGATGTTCCTCATGAAGTATTAATCTTTAACATCTATAAAAGTTACAGATTCATTTGAACTTTCCCAGAATGCCTCTAAAGTCATCTATGTTTTGGTGAGTTCTCCAAGGAGACCAGCATGTCCAAGCAAAGGGGATTCCGTGCCAATAAGTCCCTTTCTCATTCTTAGAGGCATAAGGACCTTTCAGGAGGTATGTAAAAAGACTTTTAAGATTGGATTAGGCCATAGGATAATAACACATGAATATTTCTTTTATCTCCAGAAAATTTGTACTGAGGATGAATCCAGGGCATGCCTCTGCTTTTTATTTTTGTTTGTGCTTCGGTAAAATCAATTTCTTGAATGCCAAGAATCTGGTCTGGTTTGTGGCAGGCCCATAATCTGAGGTCACCTTCTGTGACCTCTGTAAATGTTGCTGAGTGTGAAATTTAAATTTTTCCTGTCATAAGAGGCTGTGTTGAAAGATCAAGACTCAAGTCTGGAGAGAGAAAGGTTGAGAGTAGATGCGCTTGAAGTGTGTGAAATCATGAATTCTTTACCACACACACACTGGATGTCACTGTGCCAAGTTTCGTGAGGGCCAAAGGACAGAGAACCCAAATACATGGAAAGTGAAACTAAGAATGTTCTCAAAGTGTTGCTCTCACTAGGAGGTAGCGCACTTAAAGAAATCTGATCCCTTGAAAATTGACGCAGGTTCATAAAAGGTACAGAGAAGTGGATTCCTACAGAAACTAGTGTAAGTGGGGATGTCTCCCATATTTATGCTGACACCAGGGAGGATAACTCTGTTCCTTGTTCACCAAACACTCATCATCCCCATCAGGGTGAAGTTTGTATTGATCCAGAGATGATAATCCCAGTGTTTACATGGTTTCCCCACTTTTCATTTTTGTGAACTTCTAAACACGGTGAACTGCTTCCTCCGTTTGTGGCAGCTGCATTCCACAGATGAGGCTTATTACATACTCACTATTGGCCTTCAGGGCTTATTTGGCTGACAGTTTGTAGGGTACTCTCTCCTTTCATATATTTGTATAGCAATTTCTTTTATCATCGTCCAAATTCTAAAATACTCCTTTTTTCTTGAGACTCTTTAATTAAATTTGATTGGCTTACACTTACATTTGGAGTTGACAAAGAAATAGGAAAAAGGGCTTTGAGGGACCGTGTGACAGGTGCTTATTAAAGCACTGGGCATATTTTCTTTGTATATATTTTCATTTCCTCTCATTTTCCTTCACGAACCAACCAACTAAGCAACACACTCCCCAAACAACTAATTTTACAAACTCTTCACTGGTGAAGATGAAGGGGTATTTAATTTTCACCGAGGTTAACAACCAAATTTAAGATCCCAGGCAGGAAAAAGAATTATTTTTGCCATTACTTGAGAGGGGTGGTTTTCCTCCCATGAGGAGTATTGGTATAGCACAGGGACGTTGATGATGCAGTATGATCTATTACTGTCTGTTGGACTGAGTAGGAGGAGGTGGTACATGCCCAGTATATTTTAAGCTTTATTCTTCAGAGATAGGGATGTGAGTGATTTCAGATCACATCAAGCCATCTGGGGCTAGCACGATCTGTGGATTCAATTGACTTTTATTTGGGAGGGGATACTGTAGTACCCAGATTTCCAAAATTTTGTGCCCAACGTTGTGGCCATAATTTGTTCCATTGGCCACGTCTATTGATGTGCTTACTGACAGCATTTTCATTAGCACTTTTGATAAGGAAGGAATGAAACGGCATTGAGGGAACCACTTCCAAGGTTTAATATTTTTACTGGTATCCTTTTTTTATTGAGCAAGAAAAAAAATATATAGATCTTGGATATTACCATAAGTTTAGGCAGTGATGCAGGGTGGGTGGGGGTGGAGGCGGGAAGAATGACACACGACAGCTTGAGTCCCCACACCACCACCTCCATCAAGGAAAACATTGGGCTGAGACGCCCAGACAGCATGTTTAGCTTGGAGCACATTTTTACATTTGTGAGAAAATAAATAAATCCTTGTAAATTAGTGCATATAATGAAAGTACTGACAGACCATAACCTGGAAGTGTGAATGTTGCTGTCTCCATTCATCAGCATTAAGCCCTAACAAGCTCTTTCTATGGAGGGACCTGCTCATAAATAAAGTGCATCTTGTAAAAAAAATTATTCACAGTGTCTTATGCAAAATAGAGGATGTTATATAATATCTGAACTGCAGGCTCTTTTCTGTGTGAAGCATAAGTCTGTATGAAACAGCTGCAAATTACAGGCAACATTATTTGACTTCTTCCCTTGTCTTATTATCCTCCAGTGAGTAAATACTATAATTCTTAGGGAGACCATTGCCTGAAGCTGGGGCAGCCTGGATGGTTACTAATAAATTTATCACCTGTTGGGGGAGAGGACGTCACTGATCAATACTGAAGCAGCAGTGGCATCCTGATGTGGGGTCACTGGGAGTCCAGATGTGAAGGTTAATAGCCTGGAAATAGTAGCTAAAATCCCAAATTAGATAACAGCGAAGATCAGGGGTTTTGGCTGTGCAGAATGCCAATTTCAAATGTTGGCAGAAGGCATCTCTGTAATTTATAAAAATTATAGCTGTTGAGGCCACCTACATTTTTATTATTTCTGTATTAAAAATGAACCTTCTTTCAGAATATAAGCCTTAGAAAGTAGTCATAAAATTCTCTCCATCTATGGCCCTAGCAACCAGAAAACTGAAATACTGTTTTTCTTTTCTTTCTTTTTTCTTTCTTTCTTTTCTTTTTTTGAAAACACAATCTGCTCTTTAATGTTATGAGACAGAGATAAATGATTAAAATAAACTTTCAGGGAATGTCCTGAGCACAATATGGCATCAGCTCGTCTCCAATGTTGAGAACACTGAATTGTGTAACTGATACTAGCCATTGATCATAAAGTGCCCATTAAATCCAAGAGAGATTAAAATATTTTGCTTTGTTTATGTGCATTTCACGTCTCTGAAGACTGGTATCATATGTGTGATCTATATGGGAATTCTCCACCAGGCAGAAAAGTCCATTCTCCAACCGATCTGACGAGTGTCTACTTAATTACCCACTGGGATCAGAAAGGGCCAAGTTACTTCTGCACAATAAGCCTGTTAAGTTCTCTTGCTAGGCAGCCACTAAATGGAGCTTGTAAAACTTGGAGGGATTACAAATATCTGTGTGTCACTAGGTTTGGAAGGAGGCAGAGCTTAATGACCAGCTGAGACGATTTCACTGTGCGGTTAACAATGAGAACAGGATTTCTTTATTAAGAGACTCCAATAAACTCACTGTAACATTGCATGACTAGTGAATGGTGTGAGTTATTTAATTAGATATTGTTTAATAAAGACGTATATATTCTAAACACTAAAGATCAATTTCCAAAGACTTTAAATACAAATTAAAATGATCAAGCATTCAAATATTCTATTGGCTGGAATGTTCTTTCTTTCATGATTCAGAAGTTTTTTAAAGGGCTTCCCAGGCATCATAAAGAATAATAGATTTGTGGGCTAGTTAACCAAGAATTCTGATTGAGAGAGGGACAGATATAGCCATTTTTTAGCATTTGCCTTCTCTTCAGCTCCTTCTGATGTCTCAAGACTTTAACTTTCCCTCCTTACTTATTAATTTATTCCGGATTTATTTTGCACTTATTACATGCTAGGCACTGAAAGTAGAGCAGAGTATAAAACAGATATGGCACTGCCCTTGAGGAGCTCATAACCAGGCAGGGGAGATGGACAAACAACCAGGCAGTTACAATGCTTTGAGATAAACAGTACTTTGGGGCAAGTCCAGGGTGTCACGGGGTAGACTTGGGGGATGGGTTGGGAGATAAAGGTCACAAGTGATCTCTCAAACTAAGTTACATGTAAGCAGGAATGTGAAGAATCATGTTGAATTCCTGATGAGCCTTGTGTGAAGTCCAGGTAAGCGCCACTGAACACCTATGAAGGATGACTAATATCGCTAAATAATAACTATTTTCATTTGCTGAGAATACTATGATATTTGAGACACTGTGCTAGATTCTTTTTTTTTAAGTCCTCACCCAAGGAATGCTTATTGAATTTAGAGAGAAGGGGTAAGGGAAGGAGAAAGAGAGGGATAGAAACATGAACGTGAGAGAGAAACATCGATTGGTTGCCTCTCATATGCACCCCGAATAGGGACCAAACCCATAACCTAGGCATGTGCCCTGACTGGAAATCGAACCCATGACTTTTTGGTCTACAAACCAACTGAATTACACTGGTCTGGGCACTGTGCTACATTCTTTACATACACTTTCTCATTTAATCATCGCAGTAGCCTTGTAGAGTAGGTATTATTAATGTCATTTTTTAGACAAGGAAATAAAGGTTCAGAGGTCAAAAGACTAACTCCATGTTACCTACCTAGAAAATGCTTGATTTAGATCATGTTTTTATGAGTTCAATGTCCATTCTCTTAATTACTATCCCATGTAGCCTAAATGGGGCTATCAGTCACTTTACCACAGGAGCGGTGTACAAAAGGGTTTCAGAAACTCCACGAAATTATCTGCAGGATGTTTTGTGTATGGGTACTCTCATGAGGAGATAGTCTACTACATTTGTTAGAGTGTCAAAGTTATCCGTGATCCCTTCCAAAATATTGTTAAGAATTTTTATATACCTGTAGATCTCTTGGACCTTTTCAGACTTATTCTTCAAAAATATTCTGTGGCTTCATCCCCACAAAGCTGATGAGCTTTGTGAAAGCACTCAGTTTCTATGCGACAAGGATTTTTGTGACTTAACTACTATCATATGATCTGCCACATAAAAAGGAGGCCCCAGAAATATGGGTTGCAAATTCTTATGTCACCAGGGGTTAGGCAGGTGACATAAACTTGTTAGTTAGACTATATAGATTCATGCATTAGACTATATAGATTCTAGGGGAAACTAAGGTTAATCAAAGAGATCATGCCCCATCTAAATGCATTCCATCTTTTTTTTAAATAAAGGTATAGTATAGGCCAAATGAATTATATCCTTGAACTGGATTTATTCCCTGAGTGCCAATTTATCATGCTTACTAGAGGACAATCAGGAAGAATGTATCGTCAGTGATGAGGCTGTAAGCAGAGAAGTTCTAACCAGTGTAGCACTGCCGTTAAAAGTTACATCTTGGGTCCTGGCTGGTGTGGCTCAGTGGATTGAGGGCCGGCCTACGAACCAGAGTCACCGGTTTGATTCCCAGTCAGGGCACATGCCTGGGTTGCAAGCCAGGTGCCCAGCTGGGGGCATGAGAGAGGCAACTGATCGATGTATCTCTTGCACATTGATGTTTCTCTCCCTCTCTCCCTCCCTTCCCCCCTCTCTAAAAATAAATAAATAAAATCTTTTAAAGAAGTTACATCTTGGTGCAGAAATATCCCATAAATCCCCTGTCTCTACACATCCATAATACCCATCAACATCCTACAACAGAATGGCACATTTTTTACAACAGATGAACCTACATTGACACATCATTATCTTCCAAAGTCCATATTTTACCTTAGAATTCACTGTGGGTGTGGTACATTCTATGGGTTTAAACAAATGCATAATGACATATATCTACACTGGCTTCAGTGTAGGAAGATTCTGCTACATTTTTCTGTGAACCTAAAACTGCTCTGAAAAAAAAAAATCTATTAAAAAAAGTTATGTCTTGGTACACATGCTATGCAACCAAAGATAATCAAATCTAGTTGTGATTCTCATCACTGGAAAATGAAATACCTGGATGACTGATGATACAATACTTGCTGAGAATGCTGCCTCTTTTGTTCCCACCAAGATCAAACAGTACCCACCAAGGCACTGCTTATAACACTCCCACTGGTTTTAGCTGCTCTATCAGACTCACACCATGTTCCCAGTCTTCCGATAGGAAAAGAACCATGTTCACTGAGTTCCACTGTTTTGTTAAACTTTTCAAGCTGCAAACAATCTTGTCTGTATTGGGAAGTCTGGAAATTATATGTGGCATTAAAAGACAGGATCTGTGCCTGTGAGTGGAATATGATCTGGCTGGGGAGAGAGGAGGAATCATTAGAGGAGACAGTATTCCAGCATTAGGCTGTGTGAACCAAATTGTAAACACTCCAGGGGTTCAGAGGATAGAGAGCTGATTGGGATCTGGAGAAAAGGGGAGAGAAAAATGAGCGTAAGGGGGATGACGGGAGAGAAGGAAAGAAAGCTGGAAAACGACTGGACATACGGGTCAAGGAAAACTGGGAACTGAATTCTTACCTCTATTCCTCATAAGTTAGGTTAAGTGAATTCCAAAAAGGATAACAGAGCAAAGAAAAAGGAAAAGAAGAGAAGGTATGGTGGACAACCAAGGGGCAAGGCTAACTGGGGAATGAATGACTCAGCCCTTCTTATAAATGTTGGGATGGTCCTGAAATGAATTCATTAAAATGGCCCTTGCTCAGTATACAAACTGCGTTCTGGAGCTCAGTCAAAACACCCCGTGCTCTTAATCACAGGCTAGGCTTTAGATTTGCAACCTAATGATATATTATAGCTGTTGTAATTCTCTTTTCTACCCACTTTACTTGGACACATCTCTTCTCAGACTCAGAAATTTCTACCATCAGGCAAGACCAATGAAATCGTTTGATATCATTGATGAGGAAATACCTCCATCAAGATATTTGCAAGTCTTGAAGTCACTTTGTATATTGTAATTATGGAGGCTAGACTTGCACTGTGCCTTGAAACATGAGCAGGATTTGGATACTAGGAGAGAAATGGGTATTCCGGGCACAGGGAACAGTGCAGGCAAAAATGGAACGATGGGAAAGTGAAAGGTGTGATTCAGAGCCAGTGCACAGACCAGTTTGACCGGAGAAGTAATACAGGATATTATCAGACCGATCATCACCATCCACGTGGAGGAGATGCTGACAAAATCGCACTTAGGGTTCCTGCCGTCTGAGGCAAGCGGTGGTGAAGCAGGTAATCACATAACAGACCACAGCATGAAGCCAGAAAACCAACAGTTAATCAAAATCATAAATATTAACATCACTTGTGTTAACCTTTCAGAAAGATGACACAGATAGAATAGATGTCATTTTATTTGGTCTTCACAGTAATCCGCTGACACGGGCAGCTCAGCTTTTATTTGCACCACTAGACAAAGGCAAAAACCTGAGGACTGGGGGATTATGTAAATTTTTGAAAGTCACAGTCAGTCTCACAATAGGATCTCCCAGCTTCTGCCCCAAACTCTTTCTTCCTCCTCTCATATCTCTCCTGAACATGTCTCCTCTCATATCTTTCCTGATTGAATTTAGAGGGAAAAAGGTGGGGGAAGGCTTCGGAAACCCAATCTCAATCAAGACAAGGCTAGGGAAGTCACCAGCTCCCTTTGAAAAAGGCATCCCAGTTTTTTCAATACCTTTCAGTGGAAGCCTCTTGTGCCCACAGATTGTCAAACGTGTAGGTCCAAGCATGGAAAATAAAAAAGTCAAAGGAATTGTTTGTGTCGTCAAACAATGGTTTTTGCTATTTTTTTTTTTGCTTTTCCTCAGCTGTCATATTTGTGTGTGTGTGCGCGCGATTTTTGTTGTAAGCATATATACTTGATGAAGCTCAAACTGGTCCTCATAAATGTCTCTGAACTTTCCATAGAAAGGATTTAGAAAGTGTATTCATGCAGCATTCATTACCCTGCCTTGCCGTTTGCAAATGGCTGTCTACCACTTTTGACTTTGTGAACCTCTGTTTCAGCTTTAGCTCCATTACTCAAGATATACAGATGTTGGAAGAATTTTAGATGGGCCCTCTGTATTGTTTTTGAATGGGCATTACATACAAATAATTATCTTACAGAATTTTTCATTCTTCTGGAGTTAGTCCACTTTTGTGAATAGTAAGCACTGTCAGGCTTAATTCCTCATATCCTGCTTTTATTGAGTATTCAGGCCAAGGTATTCTACTTAGTTTGCTTTTTTATTAGAATCTCTTGCTCAGTCACATACCTTGAGAGAGACTCATTTCCCCAGAGTGTAACAACTACAATTAGTTTTTCACTGGTCCATGGGCAATAAATGAACTTTCCCTCCTCGGCTAATTGTTCACATAAGGCTCTTGTGAGACAGTTTGTTTCCTTAGGACGACAGAGGCATTTCTTCAAAATGCATCTGAGTGGTTTCCCAGGTGTATTTGTGTGATGTTTAAAGAATTTTTTTAAAGGAGGGGGGTGGATATAAAATATTCACCTTGTATTTGGCAAACCTCATTTATCTTAGCCCATACGTGCTGAGTCCCCTTAAATCTCATCCTGCAGGCATCTTTTGAGCAAGAACTCTAGCACAAAAGTAAACCAAGAGATGTGCATTTCAACTGTACTAGAACCATACGCTTACCCCAGCCTCTCATACACACACAACCTACCACTATAAAACAAGAAAAAACAACTCACACCATTATTTAGTGTCTGGGGTCACTGCTAAATGTTCAGATACCACCCCTGGCCCGGGGTCCCCATGATTGAGTTGTACAGCATGGAGCATCATTTATTTGGTTCTCTGGATGAGAACTTTAGCCATCTTATAAAAGCTTGAAGGCTTTTTACACCAGTTGTTCAATAGTGCAGCATTTCTCCTAAGCTAACAAAATTGTTTGCAGTCACTGCTTTGTCTCTGTGGCAACTCTAACATAGGGCCCTCTACTACTAACAAGGGTTATGCAATGCTTTGTGGACTTGCATTTTATTCTATGTCCGTCCAACATAGAAAAGCCTGAAACGCTGAAGCAAGGCCTATGTGGAAACCATTGTCTGTGATTCTAGACTTAGAGAAGTCACTTTCAGGAAGAATGATAGCAATGAATGAGCAATTAGGACACCACTTAGCACCAGCATAATATTTCATTATCTTCCAAGTGCTTTCTTTTCATTGGCTCTCATGAGCGTCACATCATTTTACCCTGTGTAGTAGACAGGACATGGGTTAGGAATCTAGACACTGAATGGTGAAATGCTTGCCTTACCCAGAGTCCTACAGCTAATCAGCAACAGAAGTTAGCCTGAAACCCAGATCCCCTGATCTGACTTTGGAGCCAGTGTTCTCTCTGTTTTCCCTTATGTGGTCCATAGGGAAGCATATTAAGGCAAAATCTTGAAGTAGTTCTCTTTCCTTAGAATTCTTAAGGTGGTAAGTTTGGAAGAGATCACAAGATCATAACACAAAGCTGTGTTGACAGAGCAATGTGAATTTGGGGGCAGCCAGGGCTATTCAGTGTAGCTATCTACGTGGATCAGTTTCATTTGCAGTTAATTTGATCCCTGGTTTTTAGTTCATTTGCTTTTGGTTGTTAGCGCCCCTCCTTTCCCCCATACTCTAATCATCACTAATTGATAGGGGACTGTATTCCTCTTAAAGGTCTTTAGAGAAGACATTACCAATGCCTCCATTCTAAACTCATTTTTAGAGAAATTCATCTGTAGCTGTTTACCTCATGGCATGATTTATTTGCTTCAAGCTAGATTTGCTTCAATATAAATGTAGCAATTAAGTCTATAATTCAACAAGGTTTATTGAACTTGTGTGCCCAGGTCTACTGGATTTGTGAGGTATGAAAGTAAGACCTAAAATCCAGTTCTTGCCCTCAAGGAGCTTACTGCCTGGACAGAGTATGATTGGAGAATTCACATTAAAAAAATAAAACAGCTTCTGTTGGTTAGAAAACAGAGAGCAGGGTAAACTGGAATTTGCAGGGAAGGCTTCCTGACAGAGAAACATCTTGTAGAGGCCTTGAAAGCCGAATAGGGTTTGAGGTGGTGAACGAAATAGTCAGGTCAACCTAACAGTTGTATGAAAAAAAAAAAACCCCACACGTGATCTCAATGACTTAACAAAACAGTAGTTTATTTCTTGCTCATATCACAGTCCAATATGGGTTGTCTGGGAGGTGGGAGGAATCCCTGCTCCAAGTAGTGACTCAGGATACCAGGCTCCTTTCATCCAGTGCCTCCTCATTTCATTAGGCCTTGGAGTCTTCCACTGGATGCTCTGCAGCCAGCCAGCCTATGGGGGAGGCGGGTGATGTGTATAGGAGCTCAATGGAGGTTTTGTTAGGGGCCAGGCCTACAAGTAGCATAGATCACTATGGCCCACAGCTAACCATAGAGGAGGCTGGGAAATTTAATCTACGTCTAGTCTCAGAGAGAGAAATAGATAGGATGGCCTGAATACATAACGATGTCTCTGCCATACTAAAGAGGGAGGACTTTCTGAAGGAAGGATGAGGAAGAGAAGGGTGGCAGAACAAGAGCAAACTTGAGTTCTGCTTGGACACCTAATTTTCTGGTTTGATTTGAGTAAATTTGATGAACTTGTCACAAATTCTGAGCTTTAGTGCCCAGCATTAGTAAAATGAAATAGCAACAAAATGAAGATTTTGAGAGTGCTAAGTGTTGATCTGTGGTTTTTAAAATCTGCAAGCCTAACAACGTAAAATCAGAAGATTTAAAAGCAGCCTGTCTTTAGCCCACTCTACAGAAATGCCCC
This sequence comes from Pteronotus mesoamericanus, assembly GCF_021234165.1. Taxonomy (NCBI): domain Eukaryota; kingdom Metazoa; phylum Chordata; class Mammalia; order Chiroptera; family Mormoopidae; genus Pteronotus; species Pteronotus mesoamericanus. The sequence goes on from NW_026555150.1 coordinate 4,037,224, forward strand.
CCAGTTTTCCACTCTGAGAAAAGTGGGAAGGCGCCTTCTGAGGGACCCTACGTCCTAAAGCTGAGACCTATCAACATACTACTATGTCTTCAGTTTCTTTGGGTTAGAGATGCCTTCTGAAACAAGGGAGGATTCCTGTCCTCTAAGGGAAATTATAGTTGTAATCAGCTTTCTTTCCTGAGTAAATGGCAAATGGTGAAATGGCACACATACCCTCCTTCCTTTTCCCTCAAAATTATTATATAGTCTAACAAGCCTTCTGAAAAACCAAATGGAATAGTTAATAAATGAAACTGGAAGAAAAATGGAGCAAATAACATTGAGGCTTCCTGGCTACACCTTGACATTTGGGGGTTGAAGATAATCTTGCATTTGAGTTACTAAGCCTTTGATTCCTCAGGGAAAAACTTTAAGTGGGCCAGGACTCACACCCAAGTAACAGTGACTTTCTTTGGTCAATGATAATGTTGACTACACACACAATATTTTATTGATTAGGCTCTTATATTTGTTCCCTTTTTCCCCCTTTGCCTCCTTCTGCCTGGTAGCCCCATTCCCTCCAGCAATCTCCCCCCGCCAACCTTAGTTCATGTCCATGGGTCGTACATATGAGTTCTTTGGCTTCTCCATTTCCTATACTATTCTTAACCTCGCCCTGTCTATTTTGTACCTACCAATTATTCTTATTCCCTGTACATTTCCCTCCATTCTCCCCCTTCTCCCTCCCTGCTTATAACCCTCCAGGTAATCTTTATTTCTATGATTCTGTTCCTGTTCTAATTGTTTGCTTAGTTTTTGTTTTTGGTTTTTAGGTTCAGTGGTTGATAGTTGTAAGTTTGTTATCATTTTACTGTCCATAGTTTTGATCTTCTTCTTTTTCTTAAATAAGTCCTTTTAACATTTCATGTAATAATGGTTTGGTGATGATAAACTACTTTAGCTTTACCTTGTCTGGGAAGAACTTTGCCTGCCCTTCCATTCTAAATGATAGCTTTGCTGGATAGAGTAATCTAGGATGTAGGTCCTTGCTTTTCATCTCTTTGAATACGTCTTGCTAGTCCCTTCTTGCCTGCAAGGTTTCTTTTGAGAAATCAGCTGATAGTCTTATGGGAACTACTTTGTAAGTAACTCTCTTCCTTTCTCTTGCTGCTTTTAAGATTCTCCCTTTATATTTAACCTTTGGCAGTTTAATTATGATGTGTCTTGCAAGGTGTGGCCCTCTTTGAGTTCAACTTTTTTGGGACTCTCTGACCTTCCTGGACTTGTATGTCTATTTCCTTCACCAGATTGGGGAAGTTTTCTTTCATTACTTTTTTCAAATAGTTCTTGTTCTTCCTCTTCTCCTTCTGGCACCCCTATGATTCAGATGTTGGTACATTTAAAGTTGCCCCAGGGGTTCCTAAGCCTTTCCTCATTTTTTAAAATCTTGTTTCTTTTTTCTGTTCCAGTTGAATGTTTATTTCTTCCTTTAGTTTCAAATCATTGATTTGAATCCTGGCTTCCTTCCCTTCACTGTTGGTTCCCTGTGGACTTTTCTTTATTTCAATCAGTGTAGCTTTCATTTTTTCCCTTATGCATTTGCCATACTCAATTATTTCTCTGAGCATCCTGGTCATCAGTATTTAGAACTCTGCATGTGATAGGTTGGCTATCTTTTCCTTGCTCAGTTCTTTTTCTGGAGTTTTGGTCTGTCCTTTCATTTGGGCCACATTTTGTATCCTCAATTTGGCAGCCTCCTTTTGTTTCTGGGTATTAGATAGAGCTGCTTTGACTCCCTGTGACGGCACACCTGTTACATTGTAAGGAGTGGAGCCTTAGGTTTTTGCCAGGGTGGTGCAATCTGCTTTGCAGCTTTGTGGTGCTATATGTGGGGGAGGGGTTAGAGATGGAACAATGCCACTTGCTTGTCCCTTGCCCCTTTTCCAGTCACTTTCCTCACTTTCTGTAAGTGACTGGCGCCCTCCTAGCTGCTGCCCTGGTGCTGAATCCCAGAGTGGGTGGGTTTGCATAAGTTCTAGGACCCTTTGGGCCCTTTAAATGGTCTCTCCTGTGAGACCGGCAATTTCTACTGCCCCAATCCCCACTGGTTTTTTTCAGCCAGAGGTTATGAGGCTTTATTTTCCTGGTGCTGGAACCCTGGACTGCATAGTCTAGCCTGGGGCTGGGATGGCTCACTCCCCAGTTGTCCCTCCTCATTTTTATCTGCTGTGCGTGAATGTGGGACTGCCCTCCCATTGACCACCGTTGTTGCCTCACCACTGCTGCTCTGCTGCTACAATCTCGCCTGTGCCACACTGCATCCTCTCTGCCCCTCCTGCCCATCAGGATGAATGTTTCTTCTTTAAATTCTTGGTTGTCAGACTTCCATACAGTTCGATTTTCTGGCAGTTCTGATTGTTTTTTTGTTTTTAGATTGGTTGTTATCCTTCTTACGGTTGTATGAGGAGGTGAAGCGACTCTGCCTACATCTCAATCTTGGTTGGAAGAGCCCTGACTATTGAGGAAGTTCACTATCAGCTATTTAAGGAACGCCACATATGGACACATACTAAAGGTGTTGGTGTACTCTGCAGCTAATAAGAGCCCTAAATCTGCTCAGTTCAAAAAATAATGGATTAATGCTGTCCACTGTAGGCAGCCTTAAAGACCCTGCTCCAGGGCCAAAGCTGGTGTGTATTCTGATATGTTGGTACCTATGCCTCAGAGGCTGTTAAATATTTTGAATATCATCTCTGTATGAGTAAAATCCTTATTTAAGACAAAGTGGATGAGCAGATAAAAAAGCTCTGGAACACAATGGCATAGTACTCGGCCATATAAAGGAAAGAATTCTTACTTTTTGTGACAGCATGGATGGAACTGGTGAGTATTAATCTAAGTGAAACAAGCTGGTCAGGGAAAGACAAAAACTATGATTTAACTTATATGGGGAATCTAATGAACAAAATAAATGATGAACAAAATAGAAACAGAGACATGGATACATGGAACAGACTGACAGCTGTCACAGGGGCGGGGGCAGGGAGGACTGGACGAAAGAAGGTGAAGGGATTAGCCAAAGAACAGATATGCATCACCCATAGACACAGATAATAGTGTGGTGATGGCCAGAGGGAAGGTAGGGTGGGAGCTGGGTGGAGGTGGACAAAGTGTGTGTGTGTAGGGGGGAATGAGGACATTTGTAATAGTGTTGACAATAAAGAAAAAAACTAAAAACCAAAACAAATCACTTTTTAAAATGGAATTGTCAAGTATAAATTTGTAAGTTGCTTTCCTAACCCTAGTTATGGCTTAATTATTTTATTTCAAATGGTAGACAACTCAGAAAATAATATTATATACTGCCATGCATCTACCATCCAGATTTTATAGATATTAACATTTGCTTCACATGTTGCTTTTAAAAAATGTTATAGATATAGACAAAGCCCCTTGTCCTTATCTGTATTCCCTTAGTCCTTCCCTCCCAGAGGTAACCATTATTCTGCAATTACTGTGTATCATAACCATATATGTTTTTACATGTTTTCTACATATGTGTGTATATCCGCAAATAGTATATAGTATTTTTTGTGCTTCAAAATTTATGTAGGAAATGGATGGTGGTGATGGCTGCACAACAGTGTGAATGTACTTAATGACCTAGGATTGTACACTAAAAATAGCTGAAATGGCAAATTTTATGTTTTGTATATTTTACCACAATAAAAATGCTAATGATATCACATCATTTATATTCTTTTGCAATTTTCTCTTTTATTCATACATCCTTATGCTTTGTGACTATTAATGTTTTTATATGGAGACCTTGTTAATTCATTTTTACTGTAGTATAATATTTCATCATTCGACTAAACCCCTGTTGATGCATTATTAGGTTAGCTTTCTTTTTTTTACTGTAATGTCATCCTAGCACATGTCTTCTCATGCATATGTGCAGCTGTGACTCTCTACAGTTTTCTACAGCCAAGCTCTCATTAGTACCTCTCTCCAAGTATTTTCAATACATGGTTGAAACAGAATTAAATCAGGTCTGTGTACATACATACAGTCAATGATGTTTGACAGAAGGGAATTTGAATATAGTCAAACATTTTTGAAAATAAGATGTTTTCACTAGTCTTGAAAACAATCCATTTAATAACAGTTATTAGTTTTAAAATTTATTTATTTATCCTCATTCTCATCCTCATACTTTTTTCAGTCTTTAACCTGCGCCAGGTACTGACTCAATCCATACTGTATCATTTCATCCTCTACAACCTCATAAGGAAGGCCAAAGCACAAAGCACAAAGGCCATTTTACAGATGAGAACACAGTGGCCTGAAGATGTTAATAATAAATTTGAACTCAGTTTTATCTGCCTGATTCCAAAGTCTCTAGGTTTAATTACTCCAAACACTTCCTAAGTTTTCCAAATTTCATGAGGCTCAAATGGGAAAGACAAATAGTACAATTTAAGGGTCATTGAAAGGCCTGCCCATCTGCCTTAAAAATATATTTATTATAGGAAGGTTTTCCTAGAAGGACACAAACTTTAGAGAACCTTAAGGAAATATATTGCTAAGCCTGACCATTTAAAGTGAGAAAACTTCTATGTAGTTAAAAAAAAAAACCAGAAATGACAAAGTTGGAAAATATTTGCCACAGATATGAGAGGCAAAGAGATGCTTTCCTTAATTTACAAGACAGAAAGATCAACAGCTTAGTAGAAAAACTGGCAGAGGATATGAGTGTGAGTTTACTGACAAAGAAATACAAATGGTCACAACAGATATAAAATGACACTGAACTTCATTTATAATTAAAGAAATTCAAATTAAAGCTACAAGCTACCGTTTTCCACTGATCAGATGGGCATATATTAAAAGATTTAATGATACTCAGAATGGCAAAATTGGTACATATGCATTACTGGTGAGAATATGTTCAATTCTTTGGGAGGAAAATTTGGTAACATCAACTACAGCTAAAAATTAACCCTATGTGTATTCTAACAAAAGTGTTCCAAAATATACAAAATTGGTTGTTCAGTGTAGTATTGTAGTGAGAAAAGATTTAAAAAAATGCCCATGAAGAAGCAAATGGCAGAACTTCCAGTCAAGATAGTGGTGCAGGCAGACGTGGCTCACCTCTTCACACAACCACATCAAAATTACAAGTAAAATATAGAACAACCATCACTCAGAACATGAGAAATCAAGTTGAGTAGAAGTCTGACAACAGAAGTAAAGAAACAACAACCATCCAGACTGGTAGGAGGGGCACAGATGTGGAATGGGCTGGTCCCTTGCCAACATGTTGGGGATAAAAATTTGGGAGGGATATCTCAGGAGCAAGGAGTCCCAGTCCCACACCAGGTCGCCCAGGCCAGGGTTCCAGTGCCAGGAAGGTAAGTTCCCACAACTTCTGGCTGCAAAAACCAGTGGGGATTGAGTTGGTGGAAGAGACTTCTGGAGCCCCAAGCAGTTGCTCTTAAAGAACCCACACATGGACTCACCTACTCAGACTTACTCCCTCGGGCTCCAGCACACGGGTAGCAGTTTGAAAGGCACCAGTGGCATAAAGGGAGAAACTGAAGTGTCTGGCATCAAGATGAGCACAGGCGATTGTATCTTTTCTAACCTCTCCCCGCAACAGAGTCACAGAGCCAGCAAGCTGGTGCCATATCTGAGACTCCATCAACCTGGCAAACACTGTTTGACCTGCCTGGGGGATCCCCACAGACTCCGTCCCACCCAATTTATGGGCACACTCAAGCTTCTTTTCCATATGAATGGCTTGTCTTGGCTCATGCTTCACAACTTCCTAAATCTTCCCAAACAAGCAATGGCTGGCTTCACTGAGTCCGAGGCCCAGCACCAGCAGCAGCCAACCTAGATTTACAGCTTGGCTTCACCTTGGAATCTCCAAGTCCAGCACAAGTAGCAGCCATCTGATTGTTTTATAGCTCAGGCAGTGTGGCCCCGGGCAAAACACAGGTAGGGGCTGACTTTGGCCGGCACCACCTGGGAACCCCAAGGCCAGTGCACACAGTGGGCAGCTACAGACCATTTTGGAGCACCACCACCCTGCTCCTTCACAGCTGATCCTCCATGGAGTGCGGAGGTGGATGGTCACACAATTATTTGAGAAATAAATTCAATTTCTCAAAGGAAAGTGGTCACAGCCAGTCCTTGCAGCTGACTGGCTTGGGTAAATCCCTCCCATTGATCTGCCAACAGCAACCAAGACCCAACGACAAGAGGAGGGTGTACTCAGCCCACACAAAGGATGCACCCGGAGTACTCAGCTTGGATGATAGGGAAGGACCCTATAGGACACCTACTACATTAGGCCATGCTACGAAGACACTGAGTCATAGCTGCTCTACCTAATACATAGAAACAAACACAGGGAGGCTGCCAAAAGGAGGAGAAAAAGAAACACGGCCCAAATGAAAGAACAGAATAAAACTCCAGAAAAAGAGCTAAACCAACTGGAGATACGCAATCTATCAGATGCAGAGTTCAAAACACTGGTAATAAGGATGCTCAAGGAACTCAGTGAGGACCTCAAAGCATAAAAAAGATCCAGTCAGAAACGAAGGATACACTAATTGAAATAAAGAACAATTTATAGGGAAACAACAGTAGAGTGGATGAAGCCAAGAATCAAATCAATGACATGGAACATAAGGAAGCAAAACAAAACAAAACAAAACAAAACAAAAACAACCAAACAGAACAAGAAGAAGAAAAAAGAATTCAAATTAAAAAAAAAAAAGGTTAGTGTAAGCAGCCTCTGGGACAACTCCAAGAGGTCCAACATTTACATCATAGGAGTACCAGGAGGAGAAGAGAAAGAGCAAGAATGGAAATCTATTTGAAAAAAAAAATGAAAGAAAACTTCCCTAATTTTGTGAAGGAAAGAGACCAGCAAGTCCAGGAAGCAGAGAGACCCAAACAAGATGGATGTAAAGAGGCCCACTCCAAGTCACATCATAATTAAAATGCCAAAGGTTAAAGACAAAGAGAGAATTTTAAAAGCAGCAAGAGAAAAGCAGTTAGTTACCTACAGGGGAGTTCCCATAAGACTGGCAGCTGATTTCTCAAAAGAAAGTTTGTGGGCTAGAAGGGACTGGCAAGAAATATTCAAAGTCATGAAAAGCAGGGACCTACAGCCAAGATTGCTCTACCCAGCAAAGCTATCATTTAGAATCTAAGGGCAGATAAAGAGCTTCCCAAGCAGGAAAAAACTGAAGGAGCTCATCAACACTAAGCCAGTATTATATGAAATGTTAAAGGGACTTATTTAAGAAAAAGAAGATCAAAACTGTGAACAATATACTGGCAAAAAATACAAATTTATTATCAATCGAATCTGAAAAACAAACTAAGCAAACAAGAACAGAGATAGAATCATGGATACAGGGAGCATTTTGATGGTTGCCAGATGGGGGCAGGTGTAGGGCAATGGGTGAAGAGGTGAGGGGATTAAGAAGTACAGAGTGGTAGTTACAGAGTAGCTGCGGGGATGTAAAGTACAACATAGGAAATGGAGTAGCCAAAGAAGTTATACGCATGAGCCATGGACATGAACAATGGTGGGGGGATTGCCTGAGGGAGTGGGGGGTGCTGGGAGGAGGGAGGGCAAAGGGGAAAAATCAGGACCACTGTAATAGCATAACCAACAACATATAATTTAAAAAAAGAAGCAAATGGCTTAATAAATTATGGTATATCCATATGTTATAATATCATACAGTTTCTTCAAAACAAAGAGGTAGATATATACATGCTTTTATGGAAGTATCTTCAGGACATACCATCAAATGAAGGAAGCAGGGTGAAAAGTAATTTATATGCTATGATTCCTTTTATGTATGGAAAAAATAACATATAAAGGAATAGCAAGGCACAGGTTACCTTTAAAGAGAGACTGGAGTATGTCTGCTTGTGGTGAAGAAGCCTGGAATTTTCTTTCTGCACCTTTCTATGGAGTTAAAGCTTTCAAACTATAGACAAATATTACCTTTTAGTATTTTATCACTTTATTAATTTTATCTTTCAGTAACAATGGGGCTTATTTAGATGGTGAGATTATTGGCCATTTTAATTTGTACTCTTCATACTTCTCTTTCTTAAAAAACAAAAAATGCAGTGAAAGTGTCTTGTACTATTTGCCTGCCAGGATGTCTTCATGGTCTTGCATCAATGTTCTTTTTTGATTTATGGTAATGCCCCTTCAGCAGGTCTCCAGTAACATGCTTGGCTGAGTGAAACCCATTGTCACACATCTGCACTATGACACCCCTTCTAGAGAGCTGTCATTTATGAAAGCAAAGACACCTGAGTCCTTAGAGATTGGCCATAGGACAGGACAGAACGTGTGCGCGTGTGTGTGTGTTCTAAAGAACATATTTTGTGTTTTGTTAAATTCTAAAAATAATAAATGCTCAGAAAATTAAAGAAAATAAAATCACTCAAAATTCCTTATGCAGCAATTATCATCGCTAACGTGGAAATTTAGATAAACTTCCTCTCAAATATTTTCCCTTCTGTGTATCCATTCCACCTCTGCACCCGTACAGATGCAGCAGCACACAGTGCATACAGTTTTGTATCCCAATCTTTCCTCTGAACGTTATTTTGTGAGGATTTTCCTTATATCTGCAGAGCTGGGAAGGTAGGAGTGCTATATCCTGGGTACAGACAGGAATGGGAGTGCCTTTTCGGTAGAAATATTAAAGGCAATAATAAAACTGATGAATAGCAGGTCTATGTTTACCATCACCGATCCCTAGAAATTCTAAACAATGTCTGTGACAAAATATTCCTCCCACTGTCCCATCCCGCTTTAGTATATACCACTGTGTGCCCACCCAGTTCTCATTAGGGAGTTGAAGAGGAGCTGGATTTCTGTCTAGGAAAGACAGGCTGAGGGCTGGAGGAAGGGGCACAGAGCTGGCCAGGGGAATCACGGAAAGAGTGAATGAAGACGAGATATTTCAAACATCCTCAACTTCGGCAATTTACTGCTTAGATAATTTTAGAGCATCTGCTTGACTTAAAGAGAAACAAACCTAGCAGCTTTGTGATGTGTTTATGGTAATTTAAGTCATTAGTTGCCTTTGAAATGCTGATCTATAAACCCTGTGTGGTGCTATCTATAATCCTTGGTCAGAAGTGGCCCAGAAATGCAGTCAATTGATCAACTATAAGATAAAAATGGGCTCCTTGGCTCCAGTTCCGCCTGTGTTTTAGCCTGTGATGATGTTAAAATCACGGATTCCCGAAGACATCTGGGTTTGCTGAATGTTGTGTGAGTTTTACACTCTGTACCTGCTAATTTAACCAGTATTGCTGGAAGATCAATGAAAGTAAAAACATCTTCTAATGACTCCTCTGCTGTGGAGTGAATATTCTGAATTATCAGGGAAGTCCAATTCCTTCAAGAATCAGAAAAACATGCTAGACTCACCAGGAAATGACTTCCTCATTTCTTACATTTGTATAGTCAGCTCTAAGGCATTTGGTAAACTTGAAATTACTGGGATAACTTGAACTGATGATGGGGCAATATGGGGCCATGATCAAAGGTTTAGCTCTAATACAGTTTCGTGTTTTAGAACCTTAAAAACAAACATTTTGCATTGAAAGAAATTTCCTAATTAACTTCTGAAGAATTTGTACATTAAAACATCTTACCCTGCTGGAGAAGACTGATAAAGTAAATGTACTACCTTCTGCTGAACAGAAACTGTATTTAGAAGGAACTTGCTATTCTCATAAAACTTTTAATAGGAAGAAGTGAATCAAATTCCTTAATTACCATTTTATGGTTGGTAAAAGGGCAAATTACATGCCATCCATTTCAAAACTTCTAAATGTCTCTGGTGCTTTTAATTAAAGCTGCCATCTAGAAACTACCAAAGCAATTTTACGCAATTAGTTATTTATAGGTTACCATAATACACCACTCAAAATATGACTTTAGTGATCTTCAGTTTGTTAGTGTGTGATCTCAGTCATTTTGGTTTGGTGGGGAGAGGGTTCTTCTTATTGTCAGCTGAAGTGAATCTTAAGTGCACAGATAAGAAAAAGGTGACACCGCCCTGGCTGGTGTGGCTCGGTGGATTGAGTGCCAGCCTGCGAAGCAAAGAGTTGCGGGTTCAATTCCCAGTCAAGGCACATGCCTGGGCTGCGGGCCAGGTCCCCAGCCAGAGGCATGTGAGAGGCAACCACACACTGATGTTTCTCTCCCTCTCTTTCTCCCTCAACTTCCCCTCTCTCTAAAAATACATAAATAAAATCTTTAAGAAAAAAGAAAGAAGTGACACTAAGGAGCTGTGATAAGGAAGCAAAGCTATTTTGGCTGATGATCTTAAATAAGAGGAGTAAGAATCATCATCCCATACTGTCTGTCTTGATATGTAGGGGTGTAAGATTCATTCTAGACAATACTGCAGAGGAGCATATCACTGTTACTGTCCCATCTCTCCCCACTTTGCTGCCATTCTGTCAGATACCTAGCGCCCCACTTCCCCAAGCTACCTGGAGTATCTCCCACCGTGGTTTGCCCCCTCAGGTGATCTCAGGTATCCAAACACATCCAGCCTGTGCTCCACACCCGCTCCCCCAAATCCTGCATCAGATATCTCAATGAGGAATTAATGTGTTGCTCTCCCAAGCAATATCTTGCACTAAACACTGAAGATCACATCTGAAGAAAACCCTTACAGAATGAATTTAATGGTGAAATGGTAGTTTGATTAGGAAATTAATTTGGTTAGTTGGGCCTTCACGGGAAAACTCCTCAAAATACATATACAAGGAACCAGAACTAGAATTACTGCATCTTAAGGCTGGGAGAGCTCAACCAGTCAAATCACATGGAACACCTGAATCCTACCCTACCTTGACTCTTGCTTGTTTTGTGGCACCATTCTTTCCTAGAAATAATTAAGTCCAGATTCACTTACAAGGACATGGAACTTGCCTCCTACCAAAGTAACTTATTTCATGCTTGGATCACTATTATAAGCAGTGCTATTATTGGCAACAAACCAGCAAGCCTGATCATAATGGCACGCTATACTTACTGTATGCGTACTACATGCTGGGCACTGCAATAGGCACTTTATACGCATTACTGAACACTCTGTTGTGTAGGCACCGTTACTAGCATGCTAACTTCACAGATGTGTAAGGGGAAACTCAGGGAAGTTAGGTGACTTACCTAAAGTCACACATTTACTGAGTGGTGGATCTAGGATTTGCATACAGTTCTGCTTGACTCCAGAACCTGGGACCTTATCTCTCATGACATTTGGCCTCTAAAATAATATCTTTGTATTTGCTAGAATCTTATACGTACATGAATATTAAAATAAATGAAGAAGAAAAAGTCATTTAATAATGCATTTGTAGCTTTATAAAACTTGAATGAACTTAATGCAGGTTTTTCTGTATTAACCATGGATGTTATGTAGACCAATTAGCCAAGGCTACACATAGGTGCTTTTCCTTTTGTTGACTTCTCCACCAGCAGTTTATGGTTTAGGACTGTGACAGAAAAGACAGAAAGGTTCTCCAGTTCCAGTTGCTGACATAATACAAGGTCAAAATCTTTTGACCATCATAGGCAGATTAATTAGACCAACTGCGAATAGCACGTTAAGCTATCACTCTGGTGTAGCTACTGTAAACTGAGCGACCAGTAACATAGTTTAGGAAAAACAGTCTCCAGAAGTGAAAACAGCATGGGATCACTGAGCAATAAAGAACAAATATTTTGTCTGAATCTCAAGGCTTTCTCACACATATTTTTTTCAAGCTGTCTCTGATTCTAGGACAAGCATGTAGGAGGAAACTTCTCACAGGAAATGCCTTGAAGTTGAGATGGGAATTTGGCCATGGGTGGTAGGATTTCTGGGTAGGATTTCTTACCCAGAAATCCTACTTCATTAATTGGCTCTCCCAAACATTTCCCATATACATCAAAACTTAACTTTACTTGCTCACTTTTAGCAGAATAAACCCACCCCCTCCTAGAAAACACGGAGGCTAACAGAATGATGAAACATTAGCCTTCTAGCCCCTTCTATGTACAAACTTATCCTCACCCTTACACCTACTTATTATCCTAAGATGGCCTCTTCAATCTCCCCTCGCACTGAAGGCCTATTCCCTTCTAGTTTCTTATCATTTATTCCATTTTCTGTATCCATTTACTTACAACCATCGCCTCATCTCTCCTGTAGAGAAACTTTCCCCGGACTGCCTTGTCCTTTCACTACTTAACACTCTATCGTTTATATCCAAGCTTCTCATTAGAGTGATCTTCAGTAGTGCTGTTTATTTTCCTCACCTCTCATTGGCTTATCGAGGGACTGAAACCTGGCTTCCACCTCTACCACCACTCGAACCACCAATGGCAGAGTCACCAATGAGCTCCTCATTGCCTCTTCCAATGGCTACAAATGTATTACATTTGAAACTGTTCTTGCACCTTCTTGAAATGAACTATTGACCTCTTAAGATGCCAAACTGTTCACTTTTTTTCCTGAAGAGTTCTTTTCTCTTTCATGAGATTCCCATTTCCTGAACTGTAACTCTCAGCACTCCCTATGATTCTATGCCCCAACCTTACTCCAGTGCATTTTCTACCCTGCCACGAAAATAATAAAAAATGTACGCTCTGGATGATCACGTCACTCTGCTGCTTCAAATGCTTTGCCTATAAGACAAAGTCCAAACTTCCCATTTCTGCTCCTTCTATTACTTTCATACATTTTTACTTTAACAATAGTGATTTATGTGTAGTTTCCTAAATGTCTTATTCATTTTACTCATGCTGTGGCTTGCCTGTAATTTTGTTGAGGGCCGGCCCTAGTGTCAATCCAAATGGTTATATCACCATAATGGATCATGTACTAAAGGAATTTAGGGAAAACCTTACTGCTCCCCATTGCATAGGGGAATCAAAAGGCTACTCTTATACCTGTTTGCATACTACACATTCTCTCCCTCATAGACACCAGTGACATCAGTGGGATATTACCGAGGAGAGTTTTAGCACCTTTCCAATAACCTCAAATGTAGCCTTTCAGAATAGCATGGAGATGCCAGGGGAATCAGCAGGGCCTCAGGGTGTGCCTCAGACAGATCTGGGTAGAGACAAAACAGATGGTTTTTGCGTTGACTCTGTCATATCCAGATTTCTTAATTGCCAATAAAGTTAAAGTAACTCCTATATGATTAGGATCATGAATACCCTAAAAACACTTTTGGAAGCTGTCAAGATTTAAGGATCATTTCCCTCCTAGGGAACAGCTCAGGGGCTGTTTGTGCTCATCTGGATACTGCCTAAGACCTGCTGAGTTGTGAGGTCAGTTTGCTTAAAGATGCACATGAAAATACAGATATAATCCTTGGCGAGGGCCAAGGGAACCAAATTAAGTCATTGATTAATTTCCTCCTGTCCAGTCACTCCTTCACTCTCTGTATCTACTTAAAAAAATAAATGTATTCGGCTTGTCACAAATTTTATTTTATATCCCCACCTAGTACCATTTCACATTCTGCTTAAGTACTTGGTCATCTATTACATGACTCATTAGTTTGAGTTCTCTGTAGAATTAAAGAAAGTTGCAGTAAAAATAATAAATGGAACCTAAGTTTCAACTACATCATCCATGCATGTTTTAAAAGCATCTTTCAAAGTCCATTCAAACTCATATACAATGCCAGGGATTAGCACACCATCTCAAGCTCTTTTACTGAACTTTTTTCCTTGCCCCATTACATTGAAGTATTGATGAGTAAAATGCCAAATGTTTCCCTTTATTGGACTGAAATCAAAGTGTGTAAAACTGGATCAGATACAGATTTCTTCCTGGAGAAGTACCCAGGGGCTATCTTATATGAAATTCTATTCACAGCTACTTCCATTGTTCCTTTAAACAAAATTTGTAGTTACCAGTTGCAGTCAAGAAATTTAATAAAGTTAAGGTTTCCTTCCTCCATTCCTTAAGAAAATGTTGCTGAAGTTCCTAATTTCAGAATCTTCCAAAAAAGATGTGACAAGCCTTCCTGGAGATTTATTTGAATAATTACATTTACAGACTATGTAAATGCTATGTAGTGCTCTATGGGTACATACCAGGTCAGAAAAATCAGAGGAAGTGTTTTAATAAGTAAAAGAAGCTAGGCTAAAAGTCATTATCTTGCAAATACAAATATTTTGTTCCCATTGAGTATATAATATTAGATCGAAAAGCATTTTCCCCCAGTATTTCCTACCTTCCTGGAGAAGTCAACAGAGATCATGGATTTTAACTGAAGGGTGGGCAGTGTGGTATAGTGGAAGCCTCTCGAGCCCCTCTAACTTTTATTTTATTTTATTTTGGATCATGGGTTTTGGAGGTAGGCAGACTTGGTTTGAATATCAGCATTATCTATAAACTATGACCCTGGGTAAGTTTCTTAACCTATCTGAGCCTCTGTTTCCTCATCTATACAATGGAGATACATCTATTGATCTTGAGCGTGACTGTGAAGATTAAGATACTATGTGTAAAATATCTAGCACAGCTTATAGCCCAGGAGAGACGGTAAATTATAGCTGTGGTTCTTTTAATACATTAAAGCTGGGAGGGAGATCATCCCAAGCAATTCAGTTTACCACTGAGGAATCTCAGGACCTAGTGTTTGAATGACTAGCCCAATATAACAAAACAAGTCAATGGCAATCATTAAGTCTATTTTAGTGTCCAGGGAAATGAAAGTTCAGTGAGGTACAGTGACTTACACAGGGTCATTAAAAGGAACACTGGCCTTACATGGATTGAACAAGAATGTCTAGGCTCCCTAACCCGGTATTCATCACGATTTGCTGCCATTTCTCTGGACAGACATACAAACAAACAAACAAACAAACAAACAAAATCCCATGGCTTCTGACATTTTAGCCCTTGTTGGTTGGTTTTTAATCCCACTTGATCACTTATTCCAACTTTAGGACAAATGATCTCAAAAGCAAATTTTACTTTATCCTATTTTTAGAATAGATTCAGAAAATAAATTAGCTGTCTTGCAGATTAACATTTATTTGACTTACCTTGCATAATTAAGGACATGTTGGAGAGCCTGCCTGTAATTGCAATATGTTGCTTGTTAAAATCTTAGGGCAAGCTCTCTTTCCTAAGCTCAAAATGGTACTCCCTAGATGTGCATTTCCATTTTGTACTGATCTACAGAGTTTCAGCTTTTGTTTATTAGCTTCTAGGTGGAGAGAGAGAGAGAGAGAGAGAGAGAGAAATCAAACCTTTCCTTAAAGAAATCTCTTACACGTTTGCTGTTTTCTAAGGGGGAAGGAAGAAGGAATTGATGTGCATGGTAGTTCTTAAGCAAAAACAAAAAAAAACTGGCTTTTCTTGAGAAATAAAGAACCTGCAGGAGAATCTCAAAGACATAATTAGCAATTAGCAAGACTCTCCTCTCAATTTGCACCCTGTGTTTTAATGACCTCTTGGATGATTTTTCCTTCTTCTATGCAAGTCTAGAAATTGCCCTGCAGCATTCCATATAATGAGACTCTCACTTCTGATTCACTGACAAGGGTAAGTGTTGCCTATATTAGCATGGAGATAGGTGCTTTGGCTAGATACCTAAGTGTTTTGACCAGCATATTCAAGAGTGACTGATGTCTGGACATAGGTTCTGCTATCTGAGTGATTTTGAAGATCAGCACTGTTAACATGGCTGAAGGAGATGTGGTGGATACTTAGTGTGAGCCATAGTTCTCTTCCTTTAGACATCCTCATTCACTCACTGGATCAGAGCAGATGTTGCCAACATCAGCTGAGTACATTACGTGAAAGCTGTCTTAGATGGATTAGATAGTCAGCTGTCCAAAGCCTGGACCAAATGTTCTAAGGGCCCCTGACTGCTTTGGGATGAATAAAGATTATTGCAAAGGCCACTCCTGGATGGAAAGATGAGCAAATCAACCCAAAGGAAAATATACTACTAGCCATGGCAAGAAAAACTTAGTCTAGTATTAACTTTAATAGATACATACATTTTGGCACTCTCATTACTGATGCTTCAAGAGTTTATATAAATCCTCTTCATCAGGACTCTATTACTACTACTTTCCAAGAAAAAAAAAAGCTGCAGTGAAACAATTATTTGCTTTATTTGGAAAAGCTGACATATTCATCCTCTATATGACAGGTTGAATTTGGTAGATGAGTGGGTTTTATACTAGTGGCAACTCAGAAGGATGTCAATTTCAGGCATAATGCAAACCTGATTCCTCCCTATTTCTTATGCATAAAACCTTAAAATACCCATAAGGGTTTTAAACCTGTTTAAAGGTGGGGTCCAGCCTAATGTATTTCCCTGAAAGATGAGCCAAGCACATGTTGCTTCTGAGTTCTGCATTCGCTCTTCAAATATTTATTGTGGACCTACTATGTGTAAGAAATGAGAGCTAGCACAAGAGAAGAAATTTCAAAACACTTTAACATAATACTTGGGGGATTTATGTTCCCTTAGGGAAAAAAAGTTTATCTTCTTTAAGCACCAATGAAATTCGTGTTAGGAATACTTGGTATAGGTAAAAGTTACCTAACTGATCAATTACACAACATGTGTAGTGGATCCCACACTGTGCAAGTAATTGCCAGGGAGGCGGGGAAGATTCAAGAGACATATTAGATATAGTTTCTCATCCGAAGCAACTTACTTCAGTAATAAAAACATCCCACTCATGAAAGAACAGGAAAGTAAAAGAAGGCAAAATATAATCATGTACTAATTGGGTAGTATAGGCACTGTTAAAGAAATTCTGATTTAATGGGCTGGGATTAGCCAGAGGGGCTTTATGAAAGACACAGATGTAACTTGAATATGGCCTTGAAGAAACGGAAAGCTTTAAACTTTGATTGTAGTTGGAATTTCATCCCCAAATGACAAATGTCAAATGGCTAAAGAGTAACCTCTTAATATTTGAAATAATAAGTGGTCATCTAACAAATTAAACATTGATCTCACTATATCTTTTTGGCATGGAAAGATGTTCATAATGAATTAAGTGTGAAAAGCAGATTTTAGAACAGCATCCTATAATATGATTCCATTAGTAGAGAATAAAATATATGATATGCATAGAAAAAAGTCTAGATAGATATACACTAAAATGTTAATAGTGGTTTTTTATATGGAGAATTACAGGTGACTTTAATTAAAAATATGTTTGTATTCTCTCTTTTTAATTTTTGTGCAACAAGTGTGTTCTATTTGTGTAATAGTTTAAAAAGACCACATTGGCTTCTTAAAACCCACTAAAATAAATACTTCATAAAACCTGCTAAAATAAAAGCGCACACACACACCATGTTGGAGAAGGAATAGAGAAGAATGATTAAATAATTAAGGAGATGGGGTGGATGATATATGATGATAGACCTAAAAGTTGACTATTATTCAGCTTATGGCATAAGCAGGGAATATGATTCAAGTCTATAAAATCATGAAGTTCATTGGGAGGACACAGATTTATTCACAAATCCCAGGCAATAGAACCAAGCATTGCCCCTTAAAGATTGAGGAGTAAATTTAGGACAAATAAAAAGAAAATCCAAACTCCCACAGAGGGCAAAAAGAATTGGACTTCGTTATCCTGGTGGTGATATAAATTAAAAATATAAATAGCTTCAATAATGGTTTAGATAAATTAATGGAGGAAAGGTTCATTAATGGTTGTTTGTTAAGCAAAAGCCATAAATGTATGGAGTCTGTGAGATATTCAACATAGTCAATATTTAAATGTTAACAGTGGTAGAAGCCTGCATTCTTTTTCTTTATCTCCACTTGAGGGCATGCTCAATGATTTTACAGAGAAGGGAAGAGGGGGACGGAGGGAGGGAGACACACAGAGAGAGAGAGAGAGAGAGAGAGAGAGAGAGAGAGCGCGAGAAACATCAATGCAAGAGAGTAACATTAACCAGCTGCTTTTTGTATGTGTCTGGACTGGAGATCAAACCCACAACCCAGGCATGTGCCCTGATCGGAATTGAATCAGCGATCTTTCAGTTTGCTTGACCATGATGCAACCAACTGAGTCGCACCTGCCAGGGCAAGAAGCTTGCATTCTTGAGGCTCTCTTCCAGCCAGGAATTAACCCTTTAGTCATTAAACTGTTGGGAGTTTCCAGGAAGTAATCTCTGGGGAGAGGTTCGGATGTCAGAGAGGCACTCACAGGGCTCTGGGTAATAATTAATTATCAACCAGAAAAGGAGTATGTCAATGTTTTAATAATGGTTATGACTATACAAATGCATATTGGCTAAACATTAGCCTTGACCATGCCTATGTTCTGAGATGGGCTGCAGAGATGATGTCTGTCAGGGACATGTTAAGATTGACTACAGCATGGCAACAGTCTCAAGATTTTGAGAAGTCAAATGAAATCTTTAGATGACCAAAAGATTTTTTTTTTACCTCGAGGGCTGTTCAGTGAAGCTTCTGATGCTCTCCCACCATCTCCGCAGTGACTCTGGTCAAAGGGAAGGCACTGATCACCTGTTCCTGCCACCACTTCAAAATTCTTGGACAGATCTTTCGTTTCCACAAGAGATTTCAACTTGTAGATTTTTCGAGTATTGGTGTCTGACAGATACAGTGATTCAGACATAGGATCCATAGCCAGATAGTATTTGTGAGCGGGACTTGTGCTAAGGAAGAGAAAATTAAAGTTATTCAAAGCGATTGGTTCAGCATGCACCCCTGGGGTCTGCCTTTGGTCACAAATGGAAAATTCTCTTAACAGATGAAGGAGTTCAAGTACCTTCCTCTGTGTGTACTGAGGAGATGGATACTTCTTTGTTTTTCTAGTAATGGGTCTGGGTATAAAAAAAAATCCACTGTGTACTGCTAACCTGTAATGATGCTGCTATTTCAATACCATCCATTTGTGGGTAGAGGAAGAAACAGAAGAGAGTAAGTCCCAGGAGGTCATTTTTCTCATACATACCTTTAACACCCAGTTCTCCAAATACCGACTAGATGACTGCCTGGAAGTCTCACAGTCACCTCAAACTCAACAAATCTCAAGCATTAAGTTATTCTCTCCTCCTGCCTTCCTCATCCCTCATAAACCTACCTCTCTGCCAGCTCACTTGCAGACACTATTATCCTTCCCAGCTCCTGTTGTAAATTGAAAGGTGTGTACCAAGGTAGGGGAGTGTTGCTTAGGGAGGGCTGTGCTGGAGATATATTGCCAAATGTTCTCTCTCCAAGCTTCTTCTTCTTCTTCTTCTTCTTCTTCTTTTTTTTTTTTTTGCTGACTGCCACACCTCTCTAGTCCACTTTTTTTTTTTTTCTGAGCATGATAGAACTGATTATATTTGACCTTTTTTAAAAGTTATAATCACAATCAGTTATACTTCCTAAAGGTGACACTAAAGTTATCTTGATTGGATTTTGGTATTCCTGAAACTCTTCAATTACATATTCACATGGGGTCTTCTGTGATATTTTTTATCTGCATACATGGCTGAGCTCATTCATTAATTTTGATTCTTCCTAATTTCCTTTTTTTTTTTTTTTGATGGCTGCAGTAACCTTGGTTTAGGGGATATTTTGCTTGAACCTAAGGTCCATGTACTACTGACATTATCCAAGCCCCAAACCTGGAATTTTAACCCTTACTCTTTCCTTTTCTCTCCACGTGCAATTGTGCCCATAAATGAGCTCTCAGAACCACTCTCTTCTTCAATTCCTCCAGCCATTCCAGTAGTTCTAACTGTCATCATCTTTGGCCTGGAATATTTTCTATAGTCCTGTCCATAGGAGCTGTTTTTGAAATCTAAAATCCATTTTTTCCCACACTACCTCCAGGTTTCTTCTGATCATTTGGCTTCTATCTTTAAAAACTGTAAAAACATTTTAACATTCCTTGGTGTGGTATACAAGTCTTTCTGCACTTAATAATTAATTCTTGCATGCCTTTTAAAGCTTTACTTAGGCATTCTCTTCCAAAGGAAGCCTTCCCTAAACCTCCAGTCTGGGTTATTTGTACTACCCTCACCTCTACTATGGGGATTACACATCATATTATTTTCTCCTGTATTTGTATTTGTATCCCCCAATAAACCATGAGAGCTTGGAGAGCAACCTTGGTTGTTTGTTTTATCTATATAGTGGTCACTGCCCCGAACTCTGCCTCATACCCAGCTGTCAAACCAGAAACCATTTACTCCTCCTTTCCATCATTCCCCATATCCAGTAAAGCATCATGCTTTTTTTTTTTTTAAATCTACCTTTGAAACTCTTCTCTAATCTGCCCATTTCTCTTTATCTGTATTGTCATTAGTGTAAGGCCCTGTCATCTCTCACCTGAACTCCTTCCTTGGTGCCATTTCTGTATTGTATATTTGTTCATTAACTCATTAAAAACGTGTTTACTGGATGCCAACAACGTGCCTAGGAACTGGGCTATGGTTCGGAGACCTACAATACATGACACAGCCCCTTTCTTCATGAAACTCACAGGCTAGTGGGGGAGTCAGACCAGTAAACAGGCTATGATGGTCATAAACCCGAGAGTTCCAACAAGAGAAGTAGAGAGGGAGAGAAATGAGCAGGGAGGAGGGACACGTGACCCAGCAGCACCTATCACATTGGATTAGCATTATTTTTTAAAAATTATTACCTGAAGTCCATACTTTATTCACATTTCCTTAGTTTTCATCTAATGTCCTTTTTCTGTTCCAGGATTCCATCTACGATACCAAATTATATTTAGTCATCAAGCCTATGATAGTTTCTCAGACTTTTCTTATTTCTGATGACTTTAATAGTTTTAAGGAGTATTGTTTGGGTATTTTGTAGGATGCTCTCTGCTCAAATGTGTCTGATTTTTTTTCCTCATAGTTAGACAGGGGTTATAGGTTTTGGGGAGGAAGACCATAGGGGTAAAGTGCCATTTCCATCAAATCAAATCAAGTCGAGCGTACATAATGTCAGCTTATCACCATTGATGTTGACCTTGATCACTTGGCAGAGGCAGTGTTTGTCAGGTTTTTCCACTGTAAAGTTACTCTTTCTCCCCCACACTTCATATTGTCCTCTTTGGAAGGAAGCCATTCAGTAAAGGTAATACTTAACAAGTGGGGACTTAGACTCCACCTCCTGGAGGGTGCAGTATCTACATAACTTATGTGGAATTCTTCTGCATGAGAGCTGTATCTTTTCATCTCCATTTCTTTATGAATTAAACCATTGATAGCACTATGGACTCAGAGGCATTTGTTTTATACTTTGCATTAAAATCCAGTGCTACTTTATTTTGTTGCTCAAATTGTTCCAGCTTTAGCCCTTGGGAGCAGAATTTCTATTGGCTTGTGTGCCCCTTTGACATATGGTTCTCTTTCTTTTTTTTCCACTTCCTTACTTTCTGGAACTACAAGACGCTCCAGGCTCATCTTATATAATCCCTGCCCCAGTACTAGAATGAGTCATTCCTCTAAGGACCCTTGGTTCCTTTTATTGGAGAATGGTATTAGAAACCGAGATCTGAGTGCTAGGCATTAAGCACTATTATTTTCACATATTTCTCCGACTACACTGTGAGGCCTTTGCAGGCAGGAGCCATATTCATCTCTCTATCCTAAGTGCCAACAGAGTGTCTGACAGAGTCGATGTCAGCAAGTGCTGAACTAAACTAAACTGAAGGACATGAAACTAAGACGTGGAAGAGTTCAGGCCTCGGGTACTTAGCCAAGCAAAATGGAGGGGAGAGGTCATCCGAATAATTAAGATATCCTTAAGGACTGGCATGTTACTGATTCTATTTGTAATTGTATTTGCCCTCTAAGCATATTTATGTATGTTAATGATAGTAAAGGCTGTCAAATACTGATTTGAGAGCCAGTTTATAGTTTTAATTGAAAAAAATCAGATCCAATTGGAATACCTGACTTTTTTCCTACTTACCTTCATCAAATAAGAGAATCTGGTAGATTCCAGGGACACCGTCAACCCTGGAACCACCGTGACAGCTGCTGTAAATACACTGCAAAAGGGCCCCAGCAGACTCCAGAACTGATTTGGCAGTCATACGAGAAAAGGCATCTCTGTCGCAAAGACTGTTTAAGTAGGGGTCTGAGTAAAAGCTTTTACATATTTAGTTAAATTTTGCCTTCAGAATAAAATTTCTCCAGTGCCCTTATAGCTTTCTAGACTAAAGAAGAAGGGGTCACAAGCCCTTCCTTGAAACATCAATACTTCCATAGCCCATTTATGGAAGTTTCACCTAAGCCAGATTAATCAGGTTTTGTTTAGGAAAAGTCCATGAGCCGTTTCTCCAAGAGAAATGTTATTCGTACAAAGGCACTTTGGAATGTATTACATTCATTTATTATTGACTATCCCCAATGTGCCTGTGAGGGAAGTTAGAATTATCATTCTCCTCAAATCTCAGCTGGGGAAACCCAGATACATAGAGGGCTTGCCCAGGGCCACTAACAAGCCTGTGCCTGGACTAAGATTAGATTCGACCATATGTGACTGGGAGCATAAAGTACCTTCAGAATATTCTTGTTCTGAAGGTGGCAAAGAAAAAAAAAGCAGTGTTCTTGCCTTCTTCTACCTGAGCAGCATATCGTTTTTTGCACAGCGAGGCTGTTCTTAAACTTTGTGCACTGGCCTTTAGAAAATGGAATAGCCCAACAAACCAAATTCAAATCTGATTAATGTTATTTTGTTGACAGCCAACAGTCAGGAAGGTCTCCTATATTGATATGTAATTTCCTGCCATTTCGTGCCATTTCCCAAGTGTACTTCAGCTCTTTCGAGAACGGTTTCTTTCTACTTTCTGAAAACATGCCGTACCTGAGAAAGAAAGAACACTGGACGAAATTCCAATCTGTTCTAATCCCTCGTGTCTAGATGTGTATTGCAATTTAGGGTATGTGAAGGTTGCTTTTATAACTTCATTGTTAGACTTGCTGTCACCTCCTGGTTAGTTTTACATTCGGGCAACGCCCTTCAACTTAGCAAAAGCACTTCATTCATGCTAGTTAAGAATCACACAGATTGTAAAATGGGCAATTAATGCTTATAATTAATATTGTGCTACACTTTACCAGTAAGCAATTTGACAACCAACTTAATTTGCTGAAGAAATTAGTTATGCCAAAGTAACAAGGCTGAGCTTGTGCACTGGCATTTAGGAAGTGGCATCTTCCCAAACAAAATCCAAATTAAAAATCCTATCAGTGCCATTGTGATGACAATTGGCATTCGGAAGTGAACAAATTCAATTTTCTCCTTGGTAATTTCAGGTAATTTAGAACAGTTTTGACAAGTGTAATGCATAAACAAATTGAATAGAAATACTCATTATGATGAATTTCAGAGCTTTGTGCCATTGTTGGTAAATGGTCAGTTTAAAGCTTTCCTATTGTTTCTTTGTGGTGTGAAGAACTAGAAACTGTGAGGTCACATAAAAAAGAAAAAAGGAAACATCTTTTTCAAGAAGGTCATTGTGGTCTCTTCACACTCTCATCAACTATATTTCTGGACCTAGGAAGACTTCTCTCTCTCTACCTGCAACTGTAAACCATGGAAGCTATTTGAACTTACGGTCTCGGTTGCGGTATCACCTAAGGAAAACATAAAGAAACCTAAGGCCTTGCTTTCTCATAAAGCACTGGACTGTCAGCTTTCACTTATCTTGTTTTCTTTTTGGTATACTCTGATCCTCCGGCACATTCCCAGTTAGTGGAGTTCTCTTCTTTTGGAAGACACTTACCTGAGTCATAACTTCCAAGTGCGCTTTCACATTACTCCTTTAACCTTATTTAAGAAGTAAAATTCCCCTGTTAGCACATTATTAGGAAGTGGCCTCTTAGGCAAGAGGGGGCATTAGGCAGCTGCCCATGCCATTTGCTTACCTATGTCTCGTATCTCTGTTTCTAGGGTGCACAAGGTATCCACGAGTAGCAAGTAAAAGCAAATAGAGAGGCATCAGTGTCATTCAACAAGCCAAATCTCACCAGACACACCTATTCTTAACTCAGCTTGTGGCTGTCAGAGAAACTCCATAGGGATCATTCTGTCAGGTGTGCAAGCCAAAGTGGGCCCAGTCCTTCCTACTTTCTCCTCTTAAGATTGTATCACGGCCATGGAACATCCTGTTTGGTGGCTGGGAAACCTCTAAGGCAGCTTTTTCAGAAACTCTTCTCTGGACCATTTTTATCAGAATCAGTTGGGTTCTGGCCCTCTGTGCAGTGTCCTGGGGCTCTCCCCAGTCACACCGAATCAGGATCTCGAGGTGGGTGCGGAACCTGGGAATTTGACTTTTGACAAACTCAGCTGGTGATTCTGACACAGAATTAGGGTTAACAACTGCTGGGCTAGGGTTTGAGGAAGTAGCCCCTGCAAAGAGTCTGACCATTCTAGACTCTGTTTTGAAAGCCACCTTATCAAAATGCAAAGTCATCATTTTATTACCGAGTCTTGGGTGCCAACAAACATCCCAAAGCTACTTCTAAGACACTTACATGATCTCGGAGATGAATAAAAAGGACATCTCTTGGGCACATTAGTACATTACTTACATTACTCAGTAATATTAAAAAATTTTTAAAAATTTAAAGTATAAAGGTTTTCTCTTAGACCATGACAGAATGTCCCTGGCATCAAAATAGCTTCAATCAAACATCATGTACATCAACTACTAGGACCTTGGGTCTTCCAGCTGTCACCTGCCACAGGAGTAACTGGAGTGGGAGACACAGGACTGTCAGGTCAAAAGAAGAAGAACACGTTGGGGACCCCTGATCTGTACGTCAGTTGGCACAGGGTATCGCCTGCGGTATTTCACCCTGGGACCTGGTATGAGGCTTCTCACATAAGGAGTGAAGTGTGACAAGCCTGACTTTGGGTCAAGTCTGCCCAAAATTAAAGGGCTGTAATCATCTATAAAATAGTCATTTTAATTTAAAAATCCTTTTAAACCTGGCCCTTTATGTCATTTTGAAAAACACGAAGATAACAAATCTTTTTATCTAAACTAGAAAATGTTCTTATTCTTTGGAATGTCAGGAGAGAAGAAAAGACACAAAATGATTTCATTTGAAGCCATCTGCTAATACTGATTCAACACTCTTTAAATTAAGAGAATATTCCTGGGGTTTTACTCATTTGGGCCACAGCTCACTGACTCACTCACCCTTCCTTCCTTCCTTCCTTTTTTAAACTTATTGATTTTTTTTTTTTAGAGTGAGAGAGGAAGGGAGAGAGAAACATCACTTTGTTGTTCCACTTATTTATGAAGTCATTGGTTGATTCTTGTATGTGCCCTTACCAGGGATTGAACTCACAACCTTGGCATACAGGGAAGGTGCTACAACCAACTGAGCAATGAAGCCAGGGCCACTGACTTTTCTGTTTCCCTGGCCTGCCTCGGAAGGGTAGGTATCCTGTAGGTTGACACAAAAGGTCAAAAGGTAAGAACGGGAGCTCTAATTAGAAACTTGGCCTCAGGCATTTGAACCTTTTTGCATTTCTTGGCCTCCAGACACTTGCTTGTTTTTGTCTCCTTTAAATTGCAGGGTGAGCGTACTGAAGCTGGGCTTTAATCATCATTACATGGTTCATCCTCCTGAAGGAAGTTGACTTGTGCAATACTAGAATGACCTCATTAAAACACTATTTCACTCATAACAGATCCTCATTGTACAGAAGCATTTCTGTGGCTACACTGGGCTTTGAAATTCTTAGGTGATGGCAAGGAGTGGAGAGAGGGATGGTTTGCCTTTCCTGCAGCTGCTTCTGATCCTGCCAATAATGTCACTCTGAATTTGGAAAGATGTCCCATATTATGCAGAGCAGCTTCTCTCATTAACATCTCAGAGGGAGGAAGTGAAAATGACGGAATTTATTTCCAGTGTGTGACCTTGTTCTGTCTCAGAATTGCTTTTAGTTAAGGATTTAGGATTGAGCCACCACCAAAGCTGGTCTGCTGACTAGCAAACCTCCTGCATGCTGAGGTACCACTCTGTGAGCTCCTCACAGGGGTCTCGGCCCATCAAAGGCCTCGCCAGTTGGCAACTGACTGACTTGAAGCTTGTCATGAAGTCGGAGGAGAAAGGAGTGGAATTGCAAATCTTTTTAGAGCAAGGAATGCTCTTGATGGTAGGACCTTGAAGTTAATCTTTGATTTTTTTTCAGGATCTACATGATTAAAGGAGCCATTTATCCTTTTTTAATTAAAGAAATTTGATTGATCCCTGACTGGTGTGGTTCAGTGGATTGGGCCTCGTCTCACAAACCGAAAGACCACCTGTTTGATTCCTGGTCAGGGCACATGTCTGGGTTGTAGGCCAAGTACCCAGTTGGGTGCATGTGAGAGGCAATGGATCAATGTTTCTCTTGCACACTGATGTTTTTCTCCCTCTCTTTCTCCCTCCCTTCCCCTCTCTCCCTAAAAATAAGTAAAACCTCTTAAAAATTTCATTGAGATATAATTCACATACTATAAAATTCACCCTTCTAAAAGTACAATTCAGTACTTTCTACTACAATTCATAGAATTGTGCAACCATTCCCATTATCAGATTCCATAATACTTTCATCATCTCCTAAAGAAACTCTGTATCCATTAGCAATCCCCCCACCCTTCCTCACTTCCCTCAGCCCCAGGCAACCACTAATCTGCTTTCTGTCTCTATGGATTTACTTATTCTGGACACTTCATATAAATGGAATCATAGAATAGCTATCCTTTTCCTTTTGTGTCTGGCTGCTTTCACTTAGCACAATGTTCGACCTATTCTTCTCATATTTTTGTGACATGAGGATAGAGAAAGGGAGGCTATGTCAACCTTGAAGTTACTGTCTTCTGATCTGGCATCATGAGAGTTTTCCTGCCTTCTCTGTGGTGCTGCAACACTCTACTCGTTCTTCATGCTCTTCTCAGCTTCTCTCTTTAATACTTAGCTGGAAATATTTGATGTTGAAAGACAGACTTTCCTCCCTGCCCATCTTTCCATGGTATTCTTCCTCTGAAGGCCAAGTCCCACTCCTGCCATTCACTGACTTGCTTCCAACTACTCCAGCGATGCTTATCTGAGATTATCTTCTCCCGGGCTCCAGCTCGGTCCCTTGCCCTTGCCCTTGCCCTTGCCCTTATCACAACTTACCTGGCTTGCGTTTTAGGGTTCTGCTTTCAGCTAGCAGTTCCTTTGAAAATCAAACTGACAAATGCATCCATGCCCAGGGACTACTGATGATTTTAGCTCAATGGGTCATTCTAACAGATATTCTTGTGGTGGGAACTCTTAGAGATGCAATGTCCCAACTCAAAGGAACACATTTCTTAGAGTAGAAACTTGGAGCACTATGCAAGGCAGTGAAGATGTTTCTGGGTGAGGCGAGGGGAACCTTTGAATGCCACTGCTAAGACACAAGATCATACTGGGGAGATAACCACTTGGTTCATCTAGTGTTTTTCTATTTGTGGCTCCAGTGCTGCTGACAAGAGGATGGTTCTTGGTCACTTCTCAGATAACAGCAGAGCTCTCAAAGCTGGGGTTCCATTTGTTCCATCAGCAGAGCGCTCTACAAGTTGCACTGCCCCCCAGCATGCTAGCTGTCCCTAAGTGGGTACTATTTCAGTTCTACTCAGTCTCCAGACAATGATAGGAGTTGAGTCCTGAGCACAATGGAGTACTTATTAACCAGCCACTGTAAAGGAAACAGTAAAGCTTCACGAGAAATTTTCACGTTACACTGACATTTGTTGAATCCAAATTACTCAAGGTACTAAGAGGCACTTGCCAGACTCTTATTTTCTTCTTTCTTTTGTTTTAAAGGGAAGGACACAATAAATATCTGAAGATTCACAGCATCTTGAACAATAATAGCATGAGGTTTTTATAAAGAATAAATCACTTCTAGTCATGCTTAACAGGTTTTCTAATAGATCTGTGAAATTAGAAGATGAAAGGGCAGCAAGAAGGGTATTCATATTTGAATTCAGGTGCAGAGCACTTGATATATGTCTCTTATTTTTAGTTATATAATTATCCCTGTTATTAGAAAACTGAAAAGTGACCTTAAGACGATAATCAAATGAAAAAGAAATAAAGTAATAATTTATGAGAAATAGTTGAAGGAAACATATGATATCTATGTCCACACTTGTGAAAGTTTATCAGGTAAAGAGGGAAGTGGCTTCTGGGGTGCCTCAGATGTCAACATCTGCTAATACCGAGTGGATGTTCGATGAAGGCAGATTTTGGTTCAGTGTAAGGAACAGTTTTCTAATAGAGCATTCCAAAGATGCAATGTGTTGTCCGGAGGGGTGTTTAAGTTTCCTGTTATTGAAAGAGATCAAACAAAGTAGAGATGATATATCAACTGTCAGGGGTGTGGAGGGCACTATGTTAAACCAAATACACCCATGGACTCTTCTAACACTAAGCTCACAAATCTGGGATGTCCCTTTTGTGTTACAGGAGTGTGTGTGTGTGTGTGTGTGTGTGTGTGTGTGTGTATAAAACTTTAAAACGAGAAGCAAATCACTAGAGATACCTAGACATAAATTAGAAATAACTCTATCTTTAAAAAGAATCTTCAGAGAATGCATTTTTGACACTCCTTTTTGTTTAATTGCATGATATGATATGCTCTCCTTTTTTAAAAATTATTTTACTTCAATTTCCCACTGGAAGGAAGCACTAAGATGTGTACATGTGGATGATATCTGCAGTGAACAGGCAAAACGTACTATATACTTAAATAACGAGAACTGATATTGTTGCTCCTGGTATATTGCTAATGATAATGCCATAACTGACTTTACCTTATCCTCTCTATTCAGACAGTGCAGGACCAGTTAGATGAAGTAAATTATTGGCAACCAATGAAAATTAAATTATTTTTGTGGTCAAATGAAACTCAATTGGAGACAGTTTAGATCAGTAGAGCTGAGTTAGGAAAAAAATCTATAGTCGTCCAATCTTTGAAATGTCAAGGAGCATCTGGAATTGTTCAATGTGATCCATTATGGAACAAAGGATGGAAGAGAAGAAAGTCTAGGGCACCCAGTAGGAACAAGCTTTATGTTCTTTCAAAATTTCATCAAACTTTGAGTTGAGAACTACATATCTGTAGGTCTTAAAACAAGTGAAACTGTATAAAACATGTAAGAACATGCTCAAATATTACCTTGAAGTCAATTTTATAGACCGGGGAGTATAGAGTAGTGTAGTTAAATTATATAATGAATAACCTGACAGAAGTGAAGATATAGAATGTTCTCTATCCCTTTATGTAATCATCTATTGACAATATTGCTCTTCTAGTCACAGTTTTAAGTGGAACAAAATAACATAATGACTATATTAGTCCCTGTTTCCAAGGAAACAGATGACTCAACCAAGTAAAATGAATTATATGCATGTGGGGGGTAATTAAATTAACTGATTTTAACAAAAAACAAAACAAAACACCAAAAACCCGGTATAAAATAAAGTTTCTATCTACATGCAGTAGAACTCAATGAACATTATGCTTCTTAGGATAGCAGAGTTTTGTTATATCAACTTATTTCTCTCTAGGAAGTTTAAATCTGGAAAAGTTATTAAGCAAATGTATAAATTCACCAATTACATGTGGAAGGTGTAATGTATACAGTATAGGTCACTGATCAAGATAGATACTTTAAAAAAACTGAATATAATAAGAATTACATTAGTTTCTGAGTAAACATGACAGATAATGTTTGCTGACATAAAGTAGTTTGATGGTTTTGAGTACAGTCACACAGTTGGGGAGTTATCTGTCCATTAGGTCAAAATGACCGTGTATGTTCAGTCAGTTCATTTCTCTGATGGCCAATCACAGGAGTGTTGGAGTAAAGACAGGAGAACTATTTTTTTCCTCCTTGAACCTAATGCACAGAATCTTACATATGAGTCTATGAAAGGGCTTCAACCACGAAGGTAGATTGCTGGGAGGGGGGAATGCAGGGAGTGAGGGGAAATACATGAGTCCCTGAAATTATATGTATAATTTTGTGTGAATTTGATTTTTTCTGGGGAAGTGGCCATACACAGCCTTCAATACAGGGGCGAGGCAAAAGTAGTTTTGCAGCTGGGTATACAAAACACAGAGATTGTTCTCACATTATTATTTATTCTTGTATTATATATTTTTCCATGCAAACAAGTATAAACCTATTTTTGCTCACCCCTGTCAATTCTCAAAGGGGCCTGAGAGTATTTTTTAAAAAATGTTAAGAAGAGCTGCTTTAAGGAACATGTATAAAGGACTCATGGTAACGGACAACATAGTGGGGACTAACTAAAGGGGGGTGGGCGGGGCAGGGAAGAGCAAGGGAGGGGCGGGGGGGTGGAGGCATAGAATTGGGACAACTGTAATTGACCAACAATAAACAAAAAAGAGAGAAAAGCTGCTCTAAGGGACGTTAGCTCGGAACAGCCGGCTCGGGGAGACTCGGGCTAAGTGAGAGAGCCTGGGTGTGTGAGCTCACCGTGTGCGCATGCCTATGTGTATGAAGAGCTATGACAATGAGAGAAAACAGTGCTGAGGTGTAAGACTGAACAAAGAGATTGCACAATACTTCATACTGTCAGAATCTAATTTTTCTTTATACTGAGAAAATCACTTTGCAATTAGGGTCCAAGTTATTCTGTTTTATTCTTCAAATGACTTTGTACTGAAGGTCATAAGGTGCTTTGGACTAAAATGCAAATGTGTGAACTGTTAAGGATCCTTGACCAAGGGAGACTCTCATCAGTGAATGACGATTGTTCCACCTTAGGTAAATTTGCATTTAAATTACAATAAAGAGGACTAAACTTAGCTGGGTTTTCTTATAGTAATATTTTCTTTGTTTTTGTAGATAATCCTACATTTTTTATCTTGAGGAGTTGGCTATATTGGATTAGCATTATAAGGTTCGCTATATAGGCTCAGTGAGACAAGGTCTCTGTCTACCTGGCAGCCCATATCTGCACGACTGCAGACTTTCAGATGGTGAGTGAATTGTTCAGTGTTCCATCCATGTCTGGCATCAAGTAGACAGAGCATCCCTAGGATTTTGAAGACAATCAGAATGTTGTATAAATCATTTCCAAACCCAGGCATACAACCATCCTGGCCTTTCTCATTGACTTTCCAGTAAGTAGCTGCCCAGAGAGATATACTGCTGGAAATGACAAGTCCCTGTGAGGTGTGACATCCTGAGGTACACGAACATTTGATTAGGGCAGGGTGGTATGAATTAGCACTTCTCTAGACTCTCTAGATGTGCTTTATCTTTATAAAATCTTAATTTTACAGTCTATTTTTTATTAGCCAAGGGATTTAACAGCTTTCTTCTCTATGACAGCGTTTGCAATTATAATTAAGGAATGTATTAAAACTGGAGTGAATTAATGTGAAAAATAGATGGGGGCATGGGACCAGAAGATTTCCTTAGCTAGGTGTGAAGGACTGACTCAGTCTGACACAAAGGAGGTGGATTCCAAAGCAAGCACAAGAATCTGGAAAATTTCGAGGAATGTCCAAATATATTCAAATTTCCATGCTCGTGTGAACATAAGTGATAACTGGAAATGACCCAAGGCTTTTCGGGTCAATGAGGTGATGCCTGAGGCAACACTTGTTTTATGCATTAGCGTATAGGATCAAAATATATTACAGCATCAAAATCTTCCAGAACACAGAGAAACTTTCAGCCTAATGTTCCAAAGCCATGTGTGAAAGATACGGCTGCCATAACCAACAACGAGGAAGACTCTAGCAATTTACTCATGGGAAAAGAAATAGGTCTGCTTATCCCTGCTGGGTTGGAGGTGGATGCTTGCCTTTTCTAGGACTCCAGAGGGCATATATTTGTGTCTGCTAGCCTCAGAAAAGGATAAATAATGCTGATTAAACCATGGTTTACTTAGTTGTAATCTTTGTGTAACTTCAGAACATGAAATACCGAAAGATATGAATTCCTTTCAAGGTATTTCAGAATACTTTGCACTCTCAAGAAAATTCCTAGAACAGAGTAAGAAAGTCTAAAGATGAAGGCTTTAATCATTTTTTTTCCCTGAAGGGATACAGCTTTTAAGGCTAAAAACCTCATTCTTCCTTTTATATCATGCCACACAAACACAGACTTCCATTTTCTTTTATATGAAGTGACCACTTCAAAAGATTGCACCTGAAGAACAGAAAGTTCAGCCTTTCAGATCTGGTAGTGCCTCTGTGTGCTAGAACGGAATAGATATTTTCGATCAGTCTTTATAGTGGCCAGAGGGGGTTGAGTGACTTACCTGAGCACTCGGAAGTATTGAGATCCATGTTGGTGATGGCAGTGCACACAGGGAAAGCCACACATACAGGGATGTCAACACTTCCTGGTTCTCCAAAGCAGTGCTCAAAGTCCCCTTCAAGTAGGAGGAGTAGGCATGCCGACCTATGCCCTTTGTCCCTAATCCCTGCATCTTAGTTCAGTGGTATAATGTGGGCATCTGTATGTCCCGCTCCTTCTGGCAAAGCCTTGTCTCTTTATGTTACCTCATTCTTGTTTTTTCCTTATCCACTAAGCATAGAGGTTAGAAGACACTTACCTTAATTCCAAAATACTAACAGAGTTTCCTGAGGGAAATATTCGCCTTACGAAATTGAAGTCGCCAACATACACACTACCATCAGGGCCAGAAGCCAAGGCCACAGGAGCAAAGAGTTTGTTGTTGTGGGCTGGGCCATTGCAGTTAGTACAGGCTACGCTCCGTTGGTGCCCATTACCCATTATGGTTGATATGACCGGGGGCTGCTGGGAAATAAACATATTTTCTCCATTCCCTTTATGTATGATACCTAGATGCAAGAAAAAAAGAGAGAATAAAACAAAAGCAATTACCACACAACATTCTCAGAAACATTTTAACTTTTCTCTCATTGTTCGAAGCAAGAAGGAGCTTTGGCATTGGCATCAAAGAACTTGAGAGTGCAACACACTGCCCTTGGTTTTGTTTAACTGCACAGCCACCACAAAGAGTACCATGACGCTTTGCCTCGGTTTGTCCATCTGTGCAATGGGTTAATACACCCAGTCCCTTTAATGCTGATTCTGAGTACCTCAATAAAAAAAATCTGATAACTAACTTTTAATGATGTCCTGTTCATTTTAGCCTCTGCGAATCATCTGTGGCTTATTTTTCATCTCTAGCTGACTCTCTCCTGATACCTGGCACATAGATGTCTGCCTTCAAATTACCCTCACTACGCAGCTGCTTCCTGAAAAGGGAATATCAGTCAATTTTAATATGAACCTTAGCAAAACACAATCAGGAAGGTAATCTGCTTCTGTGAAAAGAAATCATATCGCTAGAATGCACTTGAAAGATATAAGAATGGGACTTGAATTTTCCACTCTTTTGGACCATATCTCACTATCATCAGTGCAGGAAATAGAGATACTGACTTATGAAAATGCTAGAAAAGACTGTGTAATCATTCTCTTTGGGCAATCTCGTCCATTCTCACAGCTTTAACTCCCATCTCGATGTGCTAAAATTTTCTCCTGTCCAGAGTTCTCACCTGACACGCAATTACCTACGATATCTTTTTACTTGGACCCCACAGGTACCTCAAACTCAACACGTTTCAAACCAAACTCATTATTTTTGCACCCCTCACCAAACCCTGCTCTTCCTGCCGTGCTCCCTCATCATCTTATAAGCGCTATCACCGTGCATGTATTTACCTAAGGTGCAAATGTGGGCATCACTGTGGCTCTTCTTTTCCTCATTTTCTAAAGCTAATATAACCCCCTCAGTTGGTCTATCTCTTAAAATATGTTGAACCAGTTTTGGGGCCTCCACTGGTACCACTATGTTTTAGTTTGGTGTTTCTTAACTTTTTGGTCACCTTGTCTCCATGTGTACCTATCTCTAAACCATCACCCACATGCCTGCCAGAGATTGTTTCAGCATGTGGCT
Organism: Pteronotus mesoamericanus; assembly: GCF_021234165.1. Lineage (NCBI taxonomy): Eukaryota > Metazoa > Chordata > Mammalia > Chiroptera > Mormoopidae > Pteronotus > Pteronotus mesoamericanus. The sequence goes on from NW_026555150.1 coordinate 4,071,249, forward strand.
TACAACTCTTCAATAGGTTCACATCCTCTATGAGATGAAGGGCATATTCCTTATTGTTAAGGCATACAAAGTCTTTCATGACTTGGCCTTTGCCTATTTCTTTAGTCTCTCCTCTCATCGCTCTGTCATTTGGATGCTGAGTTTTAGCTCTGGTGGACTATTTACAGTTACTCTCATTCCTCTCTGCTTTTGCACGGGCCGTTCCCTCTATTTTGAATGCCCTCCTTATCTTGTCTGCTTGGGGAACTCTAACCGATCCTTCAGAACTCAGCTCAGTTCTCCCTCAGTGTTCCACCCAGGCAAGATTAGTTACTTCCTTATCTGTGTGCCCACAGCTTGTTTTGCACAGCTCTATCATTACTTATCCCACTGCGGGATGCATTGTTCGCTACTCCCTCTACCTTCCCCATTAGAACATGAGCTCCTTGAAGGCAGACACTCAGTCTTACTCCTTTGTGCATTTTAGTGCCAATCCCTGTGGCCAAGTCATTATAAGTGCTCGGTAAATGTTGAAAAGAGACTTTGAGTCTCTTCTAGTTTCCTTGTCCAAATCCCAGTGATTTTGCAAAGCTGCTAAGCCTGGGCAGATAATCCAAGGAACAGGTGCTGTTGTGCTAAATAAATAGCTCAAGTCTGCTCAGAATGAGCCAGGGCAGGTAAAGCATCCGCATTGTGAGAGGCATACCAATGTGTCAGACTGAAGTAACTGACAGCAAATGAATGAATGCAGTTATTTTGTACAGTTTTATTTTTTCTCCCATGACTCCTGCTATCTATTTCCTTGGACTCCCTGTTACTCTCCCTGAACATTTCCTAAAATGTCTTCCTCAGTTTTCTTCCAACATTTGATCCCATAGTGCTACAACAGAAACTATTGATCGCTCTGAAAGAGGAACATTGTTGGCAAAAATAAGGAGGAGGCTAAAACAGGTACAACACCATGGCACCAAACACGTACCTGGAAAGGGCCTTCCAGAAAACAGAAACGCCATGCATCGTACAGCCTTTAGATTTCATAGCTAAGTATTTTTACTTTCCCTCCCAAGGTGATTTCTGGGTACTTCTTTCAACATATGATCTGCAGGAGCGGTTATGAGTTTATGTCCCAACAAATTAGTCTTTTATTGCAGAACTACAAGATATCTTGAAGATCACTACTTTATTAATTTTATTAATAACGTTATTAGGCAGTAAAAATTTTCTTAAGATTTAGAATAGTTAATTAAGTAAGATTAATAGGACTGAATCTCATTTCCCCAAAACACTTAATTGCAGTGTGATCGATACTGTAATTTAAATGAATTGGGAGACAGTGAATGAGAACTGGAGTGACAGTTGTACAACATCAGTGAAAAGAGATCTCCCAATGGTCACCTCCTGAAAATCCTACCGATGAGACTAAGTGCTCTAATAAATGAGAAAACCAACTGTTTAGCATGTCAGTATTTCAGCAATGCACTATAGGGTATATCATTCAAGAATATTTCCAATTATTGGCTTGGAAATATCAGATTTGCTATTAACATCTATTTTCACAGGTAGATCTCCATTTTTTTTAATATCAATGTAACGGTATAGTTAACAATTACCTTCAAAATGACATGTGATTACCAGGCTCCTGGCAATTTAAAAACTAAAGATGGCTATTTTAAACCATTCTTCTAAGCCTGCAATTCTAAACCTCCCCTTTTCTATTAAAAAGCCCAGCACTCCATCAAAGAAGAAGAATGATTAAAGGAAATAAAACATAAGGCAATGTACTTTCTGATTACATCTCAACAATTGATGTCTTGCTTTCATGCAAGGTACTAAAGTGCCCGTGTACTGAAATTACCATTCCTGTTTAAAGCTGAAGCAATCAAAACAAAAATGGGCAAACCCCTTTTGTATTGCCCTGGAAAAATAGATCATTTTGAAGGGTGTTTTTGTTGTTTCAAGAATCTGTTTAACCTTCCATTACATAGAACCAGGGCATACCATCTAGCAACAATGATTTAACACCAATTCTTCTGCAAAAGGTTGCTTTGAAAATATTTTGTTTATGTTCCTGGAAATCTTGACCAATTACTGCTGCCTCCCTTCCAGTTTATTCTGCCATAAATGCTCGTTTGGAAAACAGAATCAAATGATCCTAGGACAACACGCATTACTTACATGAAGGCCAACTTCCTGCTAAGGATTGGGTGTCTTGTTTATTTACAGTCGACAAAGAAACCCCACTGGATGGAGCCTACTGCACATTTTCTCTCCTAAGTTTCTCTTTTCTCTGCCCCAAAAGCCAAGTCTGCTGTGTAATAAGTTAAGCATACTTTTAAACACACTACTCATATCCTACTGCTACCTTGCTCAGAACTTCTTTTGAAGCTTATAAATAAATTTGAAATAAAAATTCCCCCTGGAAGCCAGTGGGTGGTGCTTTATGCTGATTTCAAAGAAGAAACCATTTTTCAGACTTATGAACAACAAGGGACACAATACACCCTTCTCTTAGGACTTGACTGAGAGGATATAAACACAAACTGGGAGATATGCCAGTGTGATCAATGCGAATTTACTTCCCCTCCCAGTAAAACCATTTGTTGACACACTACTGGCCTATCTTGGAGGCCAAGTTAAAGGACATTCTTCATCCATTTCAGACAGATGACAAGATGCAATTAGTACTCTGGATTGTTCTTTGGAATAATTTTTAACACTCAACTGGCGGGAAACACTAGGGGATACATTTGATATAAAGATATATATACTATAACAAATAGCTTAGCTCTGTAATAGGATGACTCATGTACACATTTTTATTTCACATAATTTTAAAGAACTGATTTATCTTAAAAGGAAACAATATGCAATCTCTGTAATCACTGAGAAGATGTATTTCGAAAGAATAATATTAAAAAACACAAGTTCGTGGTGTGTATCTCAGTGAAAGTAGGAACCAGATATATGTACCAGGCATACTATTTGGAAACAATTCTCCGCAAGCAATGGTTAATTGTCAGGTAAATATAATTGCTGCAACAGAAATGACAAATGATCTGAAAACACTGCCTGCTAGAAACCACCCACTGCATGATGATTGTGGAGCCAAAGAGAAACTGAAGAATTGAATGGCAGCAGACATCCAATCTAATTACAGGTGTCTTTTTAACCAGTGAGAGGAAACTGGGGGAAGATAGATTCTTGTTTCTAATCTGCTATCTGTCTCAGATCAAAAAGGGAGGGTGCCTACAGAGTTATGCCTTTTCCAGAAAGAAGCGGAGTGAGGGAATTCGGAGAGATGACGCCCTTGCCTTAATCAGTCAGAAAGGACTGTCTGACCTAAGGGGGAAAGAGCACTGCTTTCTAAATTGGTCTTCCCAAAGCTGTTCCCTCACACTTATCATTTCTGCTTCTAAAAGTGCCTTCGTGGGTGGGATTTAGACTTTGAAAACGTCCCAAGAGACGTGTTTGAGTCCAAGGTCAGGCTGAAAGGCAGTGGCAGAGCTGCTTTCAGATCTGTTCCTGGCAAGTTATCTGTTTGGGGTTAGAAAAACAATGTGCCTACAACTGAGATGACAAAATGAATCAATGTTCCTTAAAAAAGAAAACAAACTAAAGTAAGGTGTCTTTCTCAGAATGAAATTCTCAGAAAGAGACAGAAAGCAGATTTAGTAGGGCTGGGATGAGCACAGGGATCCTTTTGGGGTGATAAAAATATTGAAATGGTGTTGTGATGACTGCAGAACTCTACTTTATTTAACATTTCTGTTTTCGTTTTTACTAAAAATCACTGAAGTGCACACTTAAAATGGGTGAAGTTTATGGTGTATAAAGTATACTTCAATAAAGCTGTTAAAAAGATTCTCAGAAATAAATTGGTACCTGTTAGCTAAAAACTCATTATTGGCAAATAAGGGGTATAGAGAATACATTTGTGGAAAAGGGAGGGGGCCCGAACCCAACTTTCTGAATGGCTCCCCTCTGTTCTGGATTTTTAAGCCTGTGGGAAACAAATGGTAAGAGGCTACAGGACTGGGAGCACACAGCTGGGGGCTGGCTCGATTGAGGTCATTTCCCATTTTGTGTTTAATGTCAATGACAAGCATTGGAAAGAGACAATCTATACAAGCCAATAAAAGTGAGTGGAAAAGAAACGGCTGCTTCAAATGTCAAACTCTTTCAAATCAAAACAAAAAAACCTAATAATTTAATAAGTGGCATCTGCCCTTTCGTTTTTGTACTTTTAAAACTGTGATTCTCCTTTTGACAATGGAAAAGAAGCTGACATTTTATATGTGCCTGAATCTTTGCTCTTAAAAAAATAAAAAATCTGAAATAGGATTTTTGAATCTTCCTTGAAAGGGGAGAAGGAGGTATAGCAGGGGCATAAAACAATGGACCCTTTCACCTTCAGGATCTCACACTGGGACTGTGGGAGGTGGTCTCATTTTATGGTTGAAGCGAACTTGGTTGGCTTTGCCAATCAAAATTTCCCAGCCTATGTTGGCTGTTTGGCTTGGCTGATCCAACTGTGGTGCAAACGAAGGAAGATCATAGGTTTGATTATTAAATGGATCTCTTAGCCTTGGTCAATTCATGGCCTTGTAAGAGAACCAGATGTTAGCCAGTTGTTCTACAAAGGTAATATGGATACAAGGACGGTTGGATGCAAGAGTGTATCTGCCTCAATACGTTGACATCCCCAGTCCTGGACAAATAACCCAAAGTACGTGTTCTACTAAAGGTTGCTCAGAACCTGCCTCTTTAGAATGAAAGGAATGTGATTTCATCGTGAAAACTTACCAGCAGATGTTCAAATGAAAGCTGGACAGGAGCACCAATGACTGGTTTCCCAGTAGGGCGCAAAGGGAGGTGGAGGAACTGATTAGAAGCATTTATGCCCAGGGTAGTAAAATCAGTTTGTGTGACAGACATATGGGCGCAAGGGCCACCTGCGGTCCCTTCTCCTGATTTACTTAACATTTCTGTTATAAACTAGGAGAAAGTGACAGCAGGAAATGTGGTTCAAGGAAGGCAGAGGCTGAAAATGCGAGTGTCTTGTTCTCATTGCCTTTTCCCCTTTTCCTAAGTCTGGGACTTAGGAGCCTTAAAAGTAAGCGAGGTCCAGGACAGCACTCTTTCCCTCCTACCTCTTCTCTTCTTTTACCCATCACTGTCCCTTTACTCCTAGCTTCTTATTGGTTATGTTGACATTTATGTGGATAAGCAACAATGGTGTGGGAGAAAGAGCACGTGGCTTTAGCCACTTACTGACTGTGCAACGTTGGGGAAGGTCACATGACCATCTAAGACTCGGCCTCTTGATCTTTTAAATGAGGTTAATGCCACTTTGCAGAGTTGCTGTGTTTAAAATAGGAGAGTTCACTAAACCCTTTGGAACTGTATTACATAGATGATTATTTAATTCTGAGGTGCACGTTTTGCTTCACATTCAAACATTTCTGAAATAAGTATGTATCTTTTTTTAAAAGAGTTTATTTATTTTTAGGGAGGGGGAAGGGAAGGAGAGAAGAAACATCAATGTGTGGGTGCCTCTCGTGCGCCCCCTGCTGGGAACCTGGCTGGCAACCCAGGGATGTGCCCTGACTGGGAATCGAACCAGCAACACTTTGGTTTGCAGGCCTGCACTCAATCCACTGATCTACACCAGCCAGGGCCGAAATAAGCATGTATCTTATAATTAATGCATGTCATAGTCTAAATAGCAGCATTTTCCATAAAATAATGGCATACTTATAATTGATGGTGTCTTAGATTATATGAAATATGCCGATTATTATTCCACTTTTATAAAATGTTGATTATGATGTCATATAAACGTATTAATCACTTGGAATAGAATAAAAATGATAGTAAAACCCAGTTTCATATAACTTTGTGATGAAGCAGTCTCACCATACTAGAACTAATTAGATATCAGATTGTTGTATTTGAAAGGAAATAAACTAACATAGTCATCTCCAGGTGGTGAACTTACAGGTAATTTTTTCCTTGTAATTTTTCAAATTTTCTGCAATGAATATGTATTACAGATGTGTATATAAGTGTGTATAGCATTAAGAAAACAGCATTGATGAATATTTTAAAAGCTGCTTACCACTTTGAGGATTCAAAATATGATGCTTATTTAATGACCAGCCTCCTAGGTTAGAAGCATCCATCTCAAAACCTTGTAAGGTGACTGTCCTTTTCTCCCAGAGAATAAAGTTGGGGCAGGTTTCATATTCATATCCCACAGATACTGCAAACAAAGAGTTAATAACATATTAGAAAAAATTTTTAACATTTGTTTCCTTTTTATGCTGGTTGGTAATTCTGTGGATATTGCATTTGCTACTTAATTCTGAATTGGGTTGAAATTTGACTGCAAATGACTTTCACCCAGCTCACTACAGCACAGCACTTAGCATAGCACGAGGCATCCAGAAGTGACCAGTCAGTGCAAAGTGCATAAAGAGAGGAATGAGTGAATGAGTGCTGTCATTAGGTGTGTACCATATGTTTATAGACATTAAGCTTTAGTTGGGGCTTTTGGGTTGGAGGCATGCTGTAAAGCTGAAGAAATAAGCTCTCTGAGGGCTTAAGCTGTAGAAGTGCAGGGAGGCCTGGTTTCTTGTCTCTCTAGAATGCAAAATGCACTTAGGACACTGGCCTTGGGGTACTGGCTACCTTAGACAACAACGGAGTACATGAGACTGATAAAAATCAATTTACCCAATTTATATTTCTCCTGCGCTAACTGGCCTTCAGTTTGTCGAGAAGTCTGAGTTTGCTTAGAGTGTTGCAAGCGCTGCCAGTGTAAATTGCATGTTGTGCACATTATATTTCGGTTTCTGCATATAGCTAGCTAACCAATGGGGCATCACCCAACATTTGGCTTCAAGTCTTATGAAGCACAGATGTTGTGCATTAAACTCGGAACCCTGGTATGCCACTAAAACGGGAAGTGTGGAGTGTGGGAGCTTGGGTAACTCTACTGAAATATGCACAGCTCATGTATACCAAGTGCCAGCCATTGTCTCAGTTGGTAAACCTGCTTACCTACTGGAACCCCAGCTTTCTGATTCTTGAATTTAAAATGCTTTTTGTCCTCATAATGTTGAAAAGCTGAGATTATTGGCTCATTACACTGCATACCCCGAAGCTTCTTTTCCCCTTTCTGGCAGCTTAAAATATCCCTGGCTGGTTGTCTGCCATTGCTTTCGAGTCTGTGCTTCCACCTGATTCTTAAGATGCCCCTGAAGAACTCATTCCTTCTTTTACCATTTGGTTATGGAAGCTGGTAATGAAAATGTGTGCTTAAACAATGCCAGCGCAGTGGGCCCACAGATGAAAAATTAAAGCAAGCGAGTTTTGGTTTTTGGCACCAGATGAGGGGAAAAGATGGTATTTTAAGTCAGACTGATTTCTGTGTGCGCGTGCGTGTGTGTGTGCACGTGCGCGCACGTGAGCACATGCACAGATAAGCCAAAAAGGCCTAATGATTATGAATACACAACTCTCTAACTTTGTGGATCATCTGCAGCCAACTTTACATCAGACTGGCTTCTCTTTGTCCCAGGCTGCACCACAGCTTTAAGAGGGCTCAGGGCCAGCTTCCCTGGTTTCTGACCTCTGCAATCTCACAGGGGGCCCATGGTTAGAAGGGCCCCACACTTGGTGTAATGTTATGCTGTCACTGTCTTGAAATCCTTAATAATTTTTTAACAAGAGGCCCTGTATTGTCATTGACCGTTGGGGCCTGCAAATTCTGTAGCAGGTCCTGATGGGGGTGCCCTCCTAGCCCGCCATCAGCTGTGCAAGGCTCGTGGAAAGCAAACTCATTTTAGTATTAGCCCTAACCGAGCCTCATTAGCAAGCAAGATCAATGGGGAATGGGAAAGACTAATCATGAGATGGAAATAATTTCTAAATGGAAATTAGTTTGGGATCATCTGTGTCGATGCTGTTTTCTGTTAAGGTGGCTGGATGGAAACACAGACTTGCAGCAGAGAAAAAGATCTCGAAGGGAATCTAGGTCAGGTTACACTTGTCGCACAAAACATTGCTGTCTGAAATCTCCTTGACATATTATCATGGCTCTGGTGCTTGCTAAATAACCTGGTAGAGTGGAAAGAGTTGGTTTCAGACCCAGAGTCAGGAAAGACTTCATCTTTTGGCTCTGCCAGTAGCTTAGCTGTGTGGTCTTGGGCAAATTATTCTCCATCTTTGAGAGTTGGATTCTTCACTGGCCACAACGTGTGTGTGTGGAAGGGCGAGGGAGAGCAAAGTATGGACTAGAATTAGGAGTTTTTAGACCCTTTGGGGTCAAGCAACCTTTTGTTATGAATTTCATAAAAGTTATGGATCTTCTTCCTAGAAAAGTACATATGTACACAAAATTTTATATGCAATTCGAGGGGGCATTCACTGGCCTCCTACAATGAAGATCTCACGTTAAAGACCTCTGTGTTGGATCATTTTTATAATCCGCCTTCAGCACTAACACTCTATGATTCTAAAGTGCATTCTTCCAAGATTGCATTTGCTCGGTTCAAGTTGGGGAGCAAACCAAAAAGTCAAAGGCAGAACTGTATCTCGTGTTGGAAAACTCGGGTGGTGAGAAAGCACACTTTGGGTCACGCTGGTGGGCAGGATAGCAGAGTTTCTGCTTCTCTTGCCAACATTTCGGTCTCGATTAATAAATAATCAGAGTGACAATGATTACAAGTTCCCTCAAAGCCACCAACTCCTTCCCTACCATTGCCAGGATCTGCCTTTTGTACCTCGTAAGCCTAGTGAACTCCCCTACAACCCCTCCTCCGGGAGGTGATTGGTGCAATTTTGTGAATCGGCCTGTGCCCTGGTGACTTCTGGTGGTAGTTTGGGGCCTGCTTTTACACTCTTAGTAACAGCTAAAGATCTTCCCAACTCTGCAGCAGGAAATGCTTACATAAAGTATCAATTAAAGAGTTCTTGATGCAATGGTAATGAGACAAACTCTTTTTACCCCCTCATATCTGCTCTCTTAATTGCTCTCTAGTCCACAACAAAAAAGCGCATTGGCTGCAAACCCCGCAATTATATTATTCTACCTTAGCCCTTAAGTCATAGCAAAGAGCACCAAGGCAGCCACTTAATAAGTTCCCTCTAATTTTTATTAGATTTACTTTCTCGTGAGAAAGCTCCATGAGCTAATAAAGTTATAATTCATACTTAAGACTTGTCCAGAATTCCAACTGACTTTAATGAGAATAGCTGTGTGTTGGGGTATTTTTGTATGTGGCTCCTTGCTCAGAGTAACAAGGCAAGGTTTCTTTCTGACAGCAGCCCAATGAAACATAATCCTGGAGCTTCCAATCGGCTCATGAGAAGGGCAGACACTTCACCCCATGGAGTAGAGCTGCTTTCCAAATACAGTACCAGCCAATCCCAGGCTTCCTCTCAGAGAAGCCGACTGTAATGCACTGAATGCCTACTCGTTCATATAATCAAATATGGGGGGGGGGGGCGGGAGGGGCTACTCAGGGGCTGGCACTGAAAATGCTGAGCCCTGACATTACACTCTGCCTGGCACTGTGACAGCCTAGTCTCAGTTAAACAAGCAGGGTAGACCACGACCATTTCCCAGGCAGCCTGTTGCCTATCACATTTGATCATCAACACTGAGTGGTGCAGGCCACTGATTCAGCCTCTGGTGCTCTGAAGTGAGGACTAGGAAGAATAGCGTAATAGGAAAGATAGAAATAATTATGCATCCACATTTCAGAGGAGCTAGAGAATACAGCCTAGTCTGGCAGTGAGTGGAGATAGGTGGGAAAGGGGGGTCCTGGACTATGCTTCCCAGGGGCTGGCATAGTGGGTCTCCTGTTGGTGTGTATATATAGGGAAGGCAGTTGGAAAAAAGCCATTAATAAGACAGAACGCTTTCTCTGAACCATGTGACCGCCGCCCTTGTGACAGCCTTCAATTTCGTCTGGATTTGTCTTCCTGCATTCTCTCCCTCACCTCTGCACAGAGCTATTACTGTAATGTTCCTTAACCAAGAATCATCGTCAAGATAGGCTTGTTACTTTTGCAGAGGACTCTGTCCTCTGCTTACAGGATTGTGCCTCCAATTTCACTATTAGCCATCTTGCAAATATTACAGAGGCTCACAAAGAAAGACTTGCAGCTTCCTCCCCCAAAGCCATTTGGCATTGGAAAAACAAGTGAATGCTCATTGTACTTATCATAGCAGCAGCATTTGTATGAAGTGGGCACTGCAAGAAGGCTGAGGGCCACAGTGCTGCTGACACCCAATTGAGTGGCTGCGACTTTCACCTCTAAGGGCTGGGATAGGATATTTACATAAAGTAGCCAAGGTAAAGACTCCATGCAATGAAGCTGATGTGCAAAGTACGAAGCAGAGCGCCAGGAGCTGAATCAGTGGCCTGCACCACTCGGTGTTGACGATCAAATGTGATAGGCAACAGGCTGCCTGGGAAATGGTCGTGGTCTACCCTGCTTGTTTAACTGAGACTAGGCTGTCACGGTGCCAGGCAGAGTGTAATGTCAGGGCTCAGCAGACGATTCAACAACTTCAGGCTAAGGCTTCAGAATTCATAACGAAGGCAATATATAATTAAAAGTAGTCTAATAGTCAGTGTGAGAAATTTACATGTTACCTTCATGAACTCAAGGAACATCTAAAAATAACTTTATGACATTTAAATGGTAGATCAAAAAACTTCTTACCCAAAAGGAATCATTAAATAGAACAACAAATACGTCCATTCTTTCAGCACTTACAGAAATAGTCACAGTTTTCTCTTTTAATCTATTTGAGGCGGTGAATTACAGCAATAGATTTCCCAGTGTTGAACTATCTTTGTTGGTCCTAAAATAAACTTTACTTGGTGATGCTCATTTACATGAATCACTGGATTTAATTTGGTAATACTTTACTTAGGATCTGTACCCTACTAGTTTACAAAAAAAAAAAAAGGTTCAAACACGACAGTGCTACAAAAGAGATCGCTAGATGAAGAGAATAGTATAGGTAGGAAAAGTTAAAAGCATCCAGGAGGGAGGTAATCACACAACACTTTTGCCAAGAAGCCCTCTGCTCTGAAACCTAATTTTTTTCTGGCTGCTTTGTCCAAGCCTAGCTGCATAAAGGCGAGCCTGGAACCTGAATGACGTGCTATGCAAGGCAGGGGGATGTACCGGCTTACACCTGCATTGACCAGTGCCTCTGCGTACCTAGGCAATGCCCTCCTCTCCCTTGGCAGGCCCACGGTCCCATTCCGCAGTTAGCCCTTCAACAACGTGGTGGTTAGGGGCGACGGACCCCTACACAGAAGAAAATATGAGTAGAACATTTGATTCTCCAAAACTAAACTACTAATAGTCTACTGTTGACCAGAAGCCTTATGGATGACCTATTTTGTATGCTATATGTGTAATATATAAACATAGAATAATAAATAAGAAGACATATTATATATGTATAATGTATGCATAAATATATACTGTAGTCTTACAATAAAGTAAGCTTCAGAAAAGAAAATGTTATTAAGAAAATAAGGAAAATACTTTGACAGTATTTATTGAAAAAAATACACTTGTAAGTGGACCGGCACAATTCAAAACTATAGCATTCGAGGGGCAACTGTGTAGGCAAGGGATCAAACTTATTCTCTGTCCTTATTCATTTGTTTGTTCCGTCATCCACAAAATGTGTGCTATTTAATGGGGATACGAGGATGAACGAGACAGAACAAGCTACAACTCCCCTCAGTGGAGCTCACATTCTAGTGACAGAAACAAACATAAAACAAAATCAAATGCCACCCACACACACATACACAAATTGTGATAAATGTTATGATGAACTGTCATCCCAAAGTAACTGTGTATACCCAAAGCTGTACCTCTTTGCAACATCAGAGGCTTTAACATCATGAGAGAGAAAATAAACTTCACTAAAAGAATTCAGCCAGTCAATAAACAAATAAACAAGCAAATAGGTCATAAATGTGGGTGGGGGAGTCAGAAAATGTTGTAATGGGAAAATGCAGTGTATTGAGAGAGAGTGTAACAAGAGAATTTAAGTTAAAATGGAGAGGCAAGGTAAAGCCTTCTTACGCAGAAGGAGTTTATCTTGTGAGGTATAGGGGAGAACATTCTAGGCAGAGAGAACAGTATGAGTGCAAGGCCTTGAGGTTTGGAATCTTTGAAAGACTTCAAGAAGGTCAGAGTGGCTAGAGAGTCAGTTTCTCTCTAGCGCATTAAAAACAAATGAAGAACAACTTCTTCTTCCACTTCCCCCACCCAGCACAAAATAAAACAAAAGATTACTATCCTCTAGCAGTATTTAGGCATTTTTCTTTGGGGAGATTTTGGGAAATACATTTACCTTGAAAATGGACTCTATCCTTTGAAACAATGTGATTATTAAAGAGCTACAATATTGTAATGGAATGAAAGGGGCTGTTATCTAATAATTCAGTAAACCCTCAGTGAGCCACTGTATTGTGCCAGGCAGGTAGGTGATCTGCTAAGCACTATGGATCGACGGATATTACACAGGGCAGGATAATTTGTTATGTAAGAGAGGCCATAGCCTGAAGGGTTACCTGTCTTCTGGAACTTTCACCCATGGCTTCGTCAGAATAGTTATCATCTTACATTTGAATAACACCTAATATTTAAATACATTTTTTGGTGTATATTACCTAATTTGATGACTCACAAAAACTCTGGAGGAAGATACATGTACCACCATTTGATAGATGAGATGACAGACTCAGATAAGTGAAGAGACTAGTCCAAGGTCATCTGGTTAATAAATGGCAGAACCAGAGCTCAAACCCAGTGACTCTTAAGTAAGTGCTTTTCCCCCTATGCTAGGTCATAGTTATTAAGAGAAACATCCACAATTCTGAAATGCTAAAGAAATAACCTTTTCTTTGCTCTGAATTAAAAAGATAAGGATCGGAAGCTAGGGATAGCCTTGAAACAGAAGTACCATGCACCTTGGAACTGTGTGTGGTTATGGTGTTGTTTTGATGCCATTATGAACAGCATTCCCTTTTACTCTGAAAAGTATCCTGAGGTCTCTCTCTCTCCCCACTTCCTCTTTCTCTCTCTCGCTAAATAATGCCATGGCGCGAGTTCGTAGAGGGCACTGGGAGGCAGGAAAAGTCATAAATACTGACTTGGGAAATTTAATTTTTCTGTATCTTGAATGTATCATCTTAACAACAGCTTTCAAATCTTACGCCCTAAAGCCATGCCATTGTGACCCAGCATTCACATGGGGAGACATACACAAACACATGAGTATAATTGGAACAAATTTTCTCCAGACAATGCTCTCTTAACAGCGTTATGTTCCGCTATTTTTGATTCTGTTCATTTCTGTCTGATTCCATTCCATTCCATTTTATTCCACTTAAAACAATACTTGATTGACTCACCAAATGGATTTCACAATCTACCGATGGGCGTGACCAGCAGTTAGAAATGGGCACAGGCTGCTTACCAGAGAGAGTCTCAGTCAGGGTCACTGAAAAATCCTGGTGGGCTTTAGGCACTTTTTGAGGTGCTGTCTCACACCTTATGAGACATATTAGAAGGGAGACAGCCCACAACCCATATCCAACATTAAACGTATTTCATATGTAAGTGTGAAAACTGAGCTGCAGTCTACCACCTGACATCATGCTCCATTTTGCAGACATTTATTTAAACGTTTACTAATGTTGATTTTCTGGCTTTCTTTTCCTATTTTGGGGCCAATAAATTTATTTTCCAGGAGGCAAACATTTTTGTAAGTCCTTTAAAAACTCATATCCTTGGTGCTGTGCCTATAAAGCTGAATGGATAAAAAACCCCACTCACAGCTAACAATTATGAACTCATGAGTGGAGAGAAATGATGAAAGATTGTTATCTCGGCCAGCTTCTCGGACAGGAAGCCACTGGGGCGTTGAATTGGGTACTCGGCGAGGTGGGTTCGTCTCTTCAGTGAAGGGAGGCGGCAGTAAAAGGCCTACAGAACCCAGGACTGGGAGACGGAGTTTGAAGCCCTGCTCTGAAAAGGACTCTAGCCAAGTCACTTGATCTTTCCAAACCTCAGTTTTCCCCTCTGTAAAATGAAGATCATACTAATCATGCCATTCCTATCAGGCAGGAATGTTATGAGGATTAAAATGAGATAATGTACGTGAAAGTACTTGGCAAATTGTAAAGCACTGCCCATTTATTATTAAAATATTCAGTAGATGCTATTTCTGCTTCCCAGCCTGCTTAGTTTTTACTGAAGAGAAATTTATGAACACTAAAGCATCCTTCTCAGGGATGTTTTGTGTGCACAAGGCAACCGTAGCTTAGCACCTATTGCGATCAGCGTTCCCGTTTCTCTCTAACACAATTCAGACAGACTCGTGTGCATTGTGAACCTTTAGGAAGTCTAGTTCTCCCTGAAACACCACTCTTTCTTGCCAAACTACTGTACTAAATAATTATGCAATTGTTGTTGCCAATAACCTTGAAGAAAAATAGAATTGTTTATAGCAGGGCTATTAAAGGCGGATGGCTGATTTCTTGAACTTCCAGGACTCCAAACCACTGCAATTTAATTTAATTAAAATGAAGACCAGGCAGAATGCATTATTACATACTGATAATGTATGCGGACACAGGCGGACATAGGGAATTATTTTGACAAAATTCATATAATGGATGCAGATCAGAGCCCCCTAACAAGCCAGTTTGTCAAATTAAATAAGCTGTCTCTAGAATTTTAACAGCACCGTGAACTTAACAATAATGATGTTTTTACATTGTTTTGCAAGCAGCAGAGTTGGGAAAGAAACTAAATAATATACAATGATTTCCAGACATCATACCTTATTTATAGCTAGAAAATAAAGTACTAAGGCCAACTTATTTCAAATGCTCACATGGACTTTTTAGTCGGAGAGTCTTGTCTGTGTATCAGGCAACAAAATCTTTAAGCTGGATGAACTAGTGATTGTGGCTTTTGTACTACAACACTGGGGGTGATTTGACTCTTCTTCCACTTGATCAATATTGTACTTGGATTAATCAATCTTATCAGTTACCATTGATACTTCTCTAAGGAAGTCATTCACAGAACCTCTGCTGCTAATTTGCTCACTCTGGTATTATCTGGCTGGTTGCAAAGTCTGTTTTACTGGAAAAAATGGTGAGATATCCTAGGATCTCAAGCACTCTTTCTCTCATTTTGGCTGTAACCTCAACAATCTACTCTTCTTTTCTGACACTCTAGCCGTTAGAGATCCCATCAATTCCCCACAGCCAAGTGATGTGTGAAACAAGAGTCCCACATTTCAAATGAAGTGGACATTTCAACTTAGATATTCATCATCGCTTCAAATTTAGCTTCTTTAAATCTGAACTCCTCTTTCTACATCACCTGGAAGTGGGTGGGGCAGAGGTTCATATTTAATGGGCACGAGAAGGAAGAAGAGTGTGAAACCTTTCTAGCCATTGCTTAAACCAAAATCCTTGCTGTAAGTGGGACTGTAAGAATATTGGTCAAGGTTTGTTTCCTATAGCTGCTTTAACAAATTACCTTAAACTTAAAGGCTTCAGATAAGACAGATTTGTCTTCTTATGGTTAAGGAGGCCAGAAGTCTGAGATGAGTCTCATTAAGTTAGAATCAAGGTGTCAGCATGCTGGAGGCTCTAAGGAAAAATCTCTTTCTTTGTCTTTTCCGTCTTCTAGAGGTCACTCACATTCCTTGGTTCATGGCTCCCCTCCCTCATCTGCAAAGCCAGCAATGACGCATCTTGCTGAGCCTTTCTTCTATAGTTATAACTTCCTCTCTCTCTGACCTCCCCTTCTGCCTCACTCTTCCACACTTAAGGACCCTCGTGATGACACTGGGTTTACCTGGATAATCCAGGCTAATCCATCTCCAGGTCAGCTGATTAGCAACCTTAATTCTCTTCTGCCGTGTAATGTAATATATTCACAGGTTCTAGAGACAGACATGTTTGGTGGCTGGTGGTTATTCTTCTGCTAACCAAAAGACTATACTAGGATTTCTGAATCTGCAGCAAATCTGAGAAGTGTTATATATAGCACAGTTGTTACTATCTGGTGCAAAAGTGAGTGTTTCTTCTTTCATCAGTGAAGTGATTATAAAATACGGCCAGAAATACAACTAAATGCTTTCTTCTTTGTTTGTTTAGATTTGATTATATTTATTAAGGTGTGAGCTAAATGGTAATATTCTCAATACCTTTGTTTCCATCCACTGATCAACTGAACTGCTTATTGTCTGTTGCATTCTTAAGGGGCTCACAATCCATCTTCAGAGAAGCAGAGTCTCCAGCTTCATTCTACCACTTGTTCTAATGTTTTACCACTGTCAAGAAAATTCTTAGTGTCTATGGAGATGGAAATGGAGCCTAGGTAGTAAATAAAGTCCCTTTAACCATGATTAAGGCATCAGGACATTTCCTACAAGGTAAATAATCCATATTCTATTTTAGGTGCCACGCTTGAAATCATTTTGGCTGTTTTCCTTGGGATCCTTACCAGTTTTCTTTCTTTACCCTAAAAAAAATTGTGTCCCTTAAGTGCACATAAAACACCATAAAGAACATTTTTCCCCTCTCTTTCTGGATATTTATGAATGGGTCAACTGACTCTTGCTTTTATTACTGTTATTAGCCTTAAAAAGGAACCCACGATATACATTTTAGCATTTTAATTAAGGCTATTTTAAAGTCAGAATGCTTGAGGGAGTTTAAACCAGGAATAAATTATAGAAATACGAAGTAAACCTACACACATAGGCACACAATAGGAATGGAGGCTTCGTCACCAGTGCATATCCCGGAAAGGCTGCTTTTCTTTGTGTTTTAATTGTTTATGCAGTCATCGATGGACATATTAGAAACTGAGTTAGTAGGAGTCCTTAACTACAATAAGGAGGACATTTTTTGAATCCTTTGCACTAGCGGTATTTAAAAGGAAGAGGTGTAACACATTTTATGCATAAAGGGAGGTTGATAAAATGGTGCAGACACTGTGGAAAACAGTTTGGCAGATCCTCAACAAGTCCAACATAGAATTTCTGTATGATCCAATAATTCTACTCAGGTATATTCTCCAAAGAACTGAAAACAGATATTCAAACAAGTACTTGTACATAAATGATCACAGCAGCACTATTCACGATAGCCAAAAGGTGGAAATAACCCGATGTCCATTGGTTGATGAATAGACAAACAAAAAAGGTGATCTATCAACACAATGGAATATTATTTGGTCCTAAAAAGGAACAAAGTACTGGTACATGCTATGACATGGATTAGGTTTGGAAAAATCGTGCCACGTGATAGAAGCCACATACAAAAGAGTATATATTGTATGATTCTGTTTGTTTGAAATATGCAGAATAGGTAAATCCACAGAGAGAAAGAAGGTTGGTGGTTGCCAGGGCCTAAAGGGGAGGAAGGAGTGGAGAGTGACTGCTAATGTATGCGTATATGGGGTTACTTTGTGGGATGATAATGAAAATGTTCTGGAATTAGATATTGGCGATGGTTGCGGAACCCTGTGAAAATACTAAAGACCACTGAATTGTACACTGTAAATGGGTGAACTTTATGGTATGTGAATTGTATTTAGTTCAATATAGCTGTTATGTTTAAAAAGTAAGGCTAAACTGCATTTCTGTGAACCCTAGCAAAAAGTGACCACTGGATATGGTCCTAGGCAGCTCTTCGTGAGTGTGTGGGGTAAACTCATTGTCACAACTTAAGGAAAAAAAGGTTTTTTAAAAAAGCAAAATCCCCAAAACACCACAGGTATTGTGATGAGGGTCCCAAGGAATTGGAGAACAAAGGCCTATGGAGAAAAGTTAGAAGAAGGCTGGATTATTCTAGTGAAGCAAAGCCTTTAGGAGAATATCCTGGAGAGGAGACTGCGCAGCTTTGAGTAGGCACCAATCAGGGGCCCAGCAGGGATTACATGTCATGCTCACAAATGTTCACTGCAGGGTTGAATGAAGGGATTACGTAGAGGTGTAAGCAGAGCTAAGGGAATCGGCAAGGGCTGGGGTGACTCACCCAGGGACCGACAACACTGGGAAACCTCCCGGGGACAGAGGGAGAAGGAATGATAATGCAGAAGGCCAGAGAGGGCATGAGGATTTGAAGGAGGAGCTCCTGGACAGGAGCTGCCAATTTCTAATATAGTTACAGAGAGAGAGAGAGAGAGAGAGAGAGAGAGAGATGCCCTCAGCTGTTTCTTCCACTCTTCAGTCTCCACAGGGTGCCACCCATTGATTCATTCAAAAGGCAAGCCAGACCGCAAAGGAGTGCAGGTCACGCGGTCCAGAGAATCCAACTCTCAGATAACAGAGGAGGGCAGAGAAGAGATCATGTGTGTTTGGCAGGGAGGGCAAATGGAGAATAACTAATACAATGCTTACCTGTTATACCCACAGCTTCTGTCTTAGAGAAGCTGCGGTAACAAATAGCTGCATAGACTGTGTTTTATACCTTCGAACCCAATAAGCTGGCCGCAGCCAGAGTGAAAAACCCATACCAGTGCCTAACCTTTGTTGAGTGCTGACCACGTGTAAAGCACTTTGCATTACTCACCTCATTTAATCCTTATGTCGTAATAACCAAGGTAAGTAACATTCTTTTTATGATTCCCATTTTATAGATGGAGAAACTTAACATTTGGAGATTAAGTAACTTACTTAATGTCGACTCGCTAATAAGTAGATAGGGGATGATTTAAACCCAGGGAGGGAGTCTGGCTTCAGAGGTGTTCTTTCTTACTTTCCTTTGGGTCTTTCCAGTAAGTCCCCACTAACTGAGGACATCTGAACACAGCGTGTTCCTTGCATACTAATACAGTCCAACAGAGATGAGTTAATTATTTAAATATATGAAGGTCTCTTGGGCAAAGAAGAGTCACCAGTGTTTTTGTTTTCTCTCTCTCTATTTTCTTCTGGAAAGAAAGAAAGGAAATTCATACACTAGTCTAAAAAATGTAGGTCAGTTATATGGCACTTGTACCATGACAGACACTTCCAAGGGAGGATACGAAAACATCTCTTCTGAAGAACTATAAAAATAGTCTTCCATCTATCCAGTGGTGGTTTCCATGAGATACTGCCTGAAGGCACAATAGCTCCCAACTGCGGTTCCATAGACCTGTCAGGTCCCTTACGAAGTTTTCACTGTCATGTACAGAGTATGGAAAATAAAGACATTGGCATCTCTCTCTCTCTCTCTCTCTCTCTCTCTCTCTCTCTCACTCTTTTTCTCTGAGCATCAGTATTAGATTGCTTACTGTTATTTCCTAAGACAGGCTATTCCTTTTGTTGGTGTTAAAGAATCCCTTCTTTATAAAATTATGATAATAGTAGGTGATAGTAGATTTTAGCAGGGCTTTTTTTTCCCCCTTTTAAAATAGCTTTACTTGACAAAATAAAAAAGTTGGCAAATCTTTATCAGTTTCATTTTTTTAAATGTCATTTGTCTGAGAGAACTAAATATGTGAAAATCGTAGGCCCAAAGGACCTCTTAAGGTCTCTGCTATCTGTTAAGATTCTTGGTTTTAAAGTCTTGAGATAACAGAAAATCAAAAAGACTTGGAAGACAGGATGATTTTTTTATTTAACCTATCAAAGTAACAATTTAATGGAGTCTAACCATCTTAGACATAAAAGGTAGTAAGTGGAGATGCCTATAAGTTAGAATTTTGTAGTTTCTGTGTGGAAATGGCAGTGTAAATGTCAAATCCAAAAACATGGCCTCAAGAACGCCACACCAAAGGTCGCAGTTAGAAGGCGATATTCAGCTCTGGAGACAGTTACAGTCAGAGAGTGTGAGATTTCAGTGGGACGCAGCCATTATGAGGGGAACTAAAACCATTTGAAGCAAGAATGTGTTAGAAGGGAACTCTAAACAGACCCAAAGGAAGTGTTTAAATGAAAAAAAAAAAGCCTTGGATCCTTTATATAGAAGAAAACCCACAATCATTCCAAATACAAATTAATATGCAACTAGTACTTTCTGTTTTGTAACAATCATATTGCTGTTTACATAGAATTATTTTGACCTACCCAAGGCCTCCGCCAGGCCCCAAACCTTCTGTCCATAGATGTCAGTCTTGTTCCAAGCAAACGTGTAGACGAGATTAACTGCAGCAGGAAACCACTTCTGGGTGAGCCGCCCTTCCACAGCTACTGTGAGGTGTACTTTAATCATACCCACGGGAATGGTTGAATGGGTTAGAAGGATCCGTAGCAGGGTTTTATAGCCAGGGGTGCGACTGCTCAGGTAACTCAGCCTCACAAAGCTGGAAGGAATGGGGATCTCCTCCTGTACAACCTGAAAGAAAGCCAAATGGGCTCTTATGAGTGGCCACAGGTAGACAAGAATACTGCATGCTTTGTTAGCTTAGGAGCGGGACAAAGGAGAGACCTTAAAGGGAGCTATCAACATTTGTTCTAGAAACTACGTGAGGCTACGTGAGTATGGGTTTCGAATTCTGCACTGAATCTATATATGGACAAGATATCCAGCTAAGCTTGAGGACTGTTCTCCTTTTGCCCCTGCTAGGAAAGACTGAGAAAAGTACGATTTCAGTTTTTCAACAGTGTTCCAGAAATTGCTTAGTAAGAGTCAGGGGTCACACTGCTTGGTGAATGTCGAGCAGTTCAGTGACATGGACTCCAATAAGTGGTCTTTTTCTTATATGTTCCCATATACAAAATCTTGTTTGGTGTGTTCAGTCATATATCACAAAACTATTGTTGTGATCCTTATTTTGGCTCGGCTCTCTAAGAGGAAGGTCTCCAGAAGCAGGCCTAGCATGTGATATTTTATGACAGAGATTATGGATTCCCTGAAATTAATCTTTACTGATGCCATCAAACTCGTCTTCTTCGGAGCTTTGGAATGACCCTGAGGACCAAATATTTAATCAAATTTTGCTTACATATTTCTCTGTGCCTAGATGTACCAATAGCTGGGAAGATGTTTTACCAAGTTGGCAACTGTGACTGAAAAGCAAATAACTCCCAATAACTCGTGCAAATTTTATCATAAATGCTGGTCCCAGAGTGAAAATACCACTTGGCTTCTTTAATTAATTGCTATTACTTGTTTATTAGCACAGAAAGAGTTAAAAAACCAAAAGTGGTCACTAAAATTAAGTTTTGCATTTCATGACTTTTGACTTTCAAAATACAGCTGAAGAAAGAGCTCACTCTGTTCAACACAGTGAAGGTGACGTGGACAGTTGTGGGTATTTTTGTGCGCTCATTCATTTTTAGCTCAGAACCCTGTCCCTTCTTCTTTTTTTCCAAACTAGTGCACATAGCAGAACTAATTGTTAAACACATGGTATCTCCTCCTGCCCAGGATTTCTGGTCATCCTTTTCTGTGTGTGCACAAATCCCTCTTGTCTACTCATCGCCCAATTTTTCTTCCTCTACATTAGCCATTTGATACCAAGCTGTCCATTGGCTCTGTCTTCTTAGATGGTGGCAGAAGCACAACCGACAAAAATAGCATGACACTTACCACCTTAGTATTTCACTTCCCCAAGGGAACATGCAATCCTAGATCAGTTTGAAAACTTTTGTGTCGAAAGAGACCCATACTTCCTAATGACACAGGTGAAGGGATTGGCGTTACCAGTCAAATGCCCTCATTAAATATCCTGCTTTTTCTTTCTTTCTAAGGAAATACAATGGAACAGACAGGAATGGTAACTCTTTGGACTCCCTTTTCTGTAGAGCACTATTTTTTGTGAACCACTCTTAAGTGGTATCCTATAGGCACTGCTAATAGTTGGTGGGGATGTTGTGATGGAAGAAAAACCAATTCAATCCTGCAATGTCTGTTTACTTCTTCATGAGTATACTTTTGGAATTCTGGATACTTTTGGAATTCTGGATCTGTATGACTGATGAGTCCATTTTGATGGCTTCCACATTTAACTCTCACTAACATGCTTTCATAATGTCATGAGAGAATTGTACTATGGATGTTTGAATGACTTAATATTGAAGTTAAAATATTGAATGCTCAACAAAGAAAAATTTTCAGGAATCCTAAAATATCAGGGTTTAAAAATGTGTTCCTTGCATTATAAACCTTGAACACTCAAAGGCAAAGCTTTAAACAAAACCCATAGCCTTGAAAACTACCTTCAGCTAAACAAGAGGAACTGTCATGACTTTTAAGGACAATGACAGTGGATGAAAACTTGACAATGAAAGAAAACTAGATGTTTTAGGGAGCTTTAATTTCAGAAGCACAAATGGTCCCACCTTATTGATTATACTGTTATCACAATTGAGCCAGGTAGCTTTGTTCCTTAGAGCACAGTGTTCATTAGGTCAAGGTTTGGGGTTTAATTCTCATGACAGCTAGTTCATCTTGCTTTGTTCTGTGGACACAGATAGCGCCCTATAACCCTGGCCAATCACTTTGTAAATGTGTGCCAGAGAGATTACATTTGAAGGTTTCTTTTGATAAATGAAGGGCAGCGCATTATAGTACTGGCAGGAGTACCAGAAAAAGACTCTAGCCATTATACATTGTTGAGCACCCCATGATACTATGATTTTATACATTCAAAGGCCAAAGCACTCACCTGCAGCTCAGGAACAATAGTTCCCCGGTCTGGACAGGACCCTCCAAATGATGTGAGCGGTGAAGGAAGCACAATAGGGTTTGGGCTGATAAAGTTGGAGATATCGCAGGATGGTGGGTCTGATACAATTCTCTGCATGGTTACTTTCTCCACCACAATGAATTGGTTCCAAGGCAACCAGAGTGTCCTCTTCTCAGACAGGAAAGGTGAGCGATCAAAGATTAAGATGACAGAGATACCACCCATGGCTACGAGGTCAAAGCTGAGAAGGAAAATTATGAGACAGCTTTAACCAGATGAACACACAAAATAAGGATTAAAAATAGGTAATTTTAGTGTATTTCCCTTCTTTTGGGACTCGGCTATACTCATTCATATTCTCTAATTTATAAATTCCCTCTAGCTCAATATTCATTCATGGATGACTTCTTTTCATTATCCAGTAGACTTCTGAGAAAAAAATTCCTATTACCAGTTGATATTCACCCTGAATTTGTAAGCCAGGTTAATACTGTTTTAACTTTATTTTTATTGTTTACAGGATTACAGACGTCCCCCCTTCCCTCTTGCCCACCTCCTCCCCACCCTCGCCCCTGCTTCCGTCTGGCCATCACCACACTACTGCCCATGTCCACGAATCCTGCATATCTGTTCTTTGACTACTCCCTTCCCCTTCTTTCAACCAGGCCCCCCTCCGCCTCCCCTCTCACAGCGGTCAGTCTGTTCCATGTGTCCATGCCTCTGTTTCTGTTTTGTTGTCAGTTTCTTTTGTTCATTAGACTCCACATATAAGTGAGATCATACGGCATTTGCCCTTCTCTGACTGGCTTAAGGAGCCCAACTTGGTACTATTTTAAACAAAACTACTGCGTGTATTTCTGCAAAGGCAACTCTGACATCATGGCCACCCTTTGTGCTGGAGGGGACGGAAAGATGACCATTTCAACATTCAGCAGCATCTGTAATCTAATGCATTATTCATCCTCCAAAAAATTCTGATAATATAACTCAAGAAAAGTAAGGAGCCAAAATGTTAAATATCTTGTTCTGGATCGCAAACATCATGTCAGAAGCCTGACGGTGTCTTTGAGGTGGCCTTTGGAGAAAGATGCCGGCAGAGGAGAACTGTTCGCCGAAAGCTGCTTGAATAATACCCTGCCTGAACTCTCTGAATCTGGCTCCCTGCTTTGGCTCTTAACTGTACTTGAACTCTAATTTAGGATTTCGGGTTCCCTCTAGAAAGCCTTTTCGTCTCCTGTAAGGCGGCCTGTAATGGACCCTGCCCATCTCCGCTGACAACTCCTTCCGTATCTCTGACAAGGCAAGACTGCCTCTCCCACAAGAGCATCTCTGACATGACTCTTGCATTGGAGCATAACATTCAGGTTTCAGTTTATTTGGCACTAGATGGTTGTACCTTGCTTCTCTTTAAAGTATCATGATGTCTTTGAGATAATGTGCTTGAAAGCATTCAAAAAGAAGAAAATACTATATAAAAGTAAGGTAATGATAAATTATCATTATAACTTGAAAATGGATAAAGGCCAATATGATGCTCCTTAGTATTCAAAGCAACTTAAATCCACATCAGATGTATGCCATTCACTATATTAAAAGACTTCTTTCTGTAAGATACTTTTTTAAAGATAAAATACCCTCATAGGTAACCAGGTTAATTATGGATTTCTCACCACGCCCTTCATATGATATTTATTATGTTTATCATAGTATTACCAATGGTGTCTTGTTGCAGAAATCTTCAAGATAAAGATTCGTAGGGCAGTAATAAAGGATGGCTAACATTGATAGTTTATTGTTGCCTTTTCAGTTAAGTAGTTGTAATATTAGGGCAGTTTCCAAAAAGAGGATTTGAAGAACTTCAAGGATTGTACTAAAAAAAGAAAACCCAAACCGCTATGATTTAAGACAGAGAGGCTGAATTCGTGATAATACAGGAACAGTTTAAGGCAAGTACAGTGGGGAAAATCCACACTTGTCAAGAGACCTTTCCTCTAGTTCACATTCTACACTGACTTAACTCTGTGTCCTTGGGCGAGTTTATCTGCTTTACCCAAACCTTAGTTCTTGACTCCTTATAACTGCAGTGTTTATTTATTTGAAAATAAAAACAAACGCGAACTAACAACAACAAAACCCCCCACAAAAACAAACTCCAAACAAGAACATATATAGCTGGAAATCATTCTCTACTTATAGAAGGATTACGCAGACAGGGCAGGCTACTCGTTTTGCAGAAGAAATGCGGTTTTGACTTCATACACATCTAGGTTCAAATCCCAGCTCTGCTATGTTAACTTTGTGACTTTAGGCTAGCTATTTAACATCCAAGAGTGTCAGTTTCCTCATCAGTAAAATGGGCTAATAGGATCTATCACTCAACTATTACTGTAAATGAGTAAATGACATAAACACTTAAGAGTCAAGCATATATTAGGGACTTAACAAATGTTAGCTTTCTTCTCAAATCAGATGCACTGATCTATTAAATGTATAATGTTTTCTCTTGCAGTTCAGATGAACTCTAGCTCAGCTTTTGATTATCTCCATAAGCAGACACCAGTTTTTAAGTTTTCCTGGGAACCTCCCCCAGGCTTCCTGTGATGGTTAGTTTTCTGTGTCAGCTTGACTGGGCAACTGTACCGAGTTATTCAATCAAACACTAATCTATGTGTTGCAGCTGAGGTATTTTGTAGACGTGGTTAATATCTACAATTAGTTAACTTTAACTAAAGGAGATTACCCTTGATAATGTGGGAGGGACTCATTCAATTAGTTGAAAGACCTTCAGGAAAAAACTGAAGTTTCTCTGAAGAGGGAGGGATTCGGTCTCAGGACTGCAGAGATTCTTTCCCTTGAGATTCCAGTCTGTGAGCCTCCCCTTCTGTTTGGATTTACCAATCCTCACAATTACATAAGCCAATTGCTTGAGCTCTCCCTCTTTCTCTCCTTTCTCCTACCAGAACTGTTTCTCTGGAGAACCCTAACTGATTTCTCATCTTCCCACTTAGTTGTTATATACAGTAAACACTGTCTGGTTAACTCGTGCCATGGAGGTGGAAGGTGAGTCTGTGGCCAAAAACCCATGTGAACCATTGCAATGCCAAATATAATGCTCTCAGAATGATTAATTCTTTAGGATTTCCCCCACAGCAAATGATCTTTATTGTAATGGGTCATTAAGAACAGGCTATAAAGTCGAGAGAGAGAGAGAGAGAGAGAGAGAGAGAGAGAGAGAGAGAGAGAGAATATAAAAGACCCAAGGGAGGGGACATATTAGTTTGGAGGCTGTTGTCAATCCATCATAGGTGAGACCAGTCCTATGGATACACGGGAGACTACTGAAGCCTGTGCAAATGTTTACCTTTGCCTTGCGGCATCCTAAGTGAACAGACTGTTCCTTGAGGAGAATCTGAGGGAACCTTGTCCTCGTCGCTATGGCCTTCCAAACAAACTTCTTGAGACCTCTAAGGCTTCTCAAGAACCTCCTATTTGGCTTATCACTAGCTGAAATATTTATAAACAGTTTTCTTTCAACACTTCAACTGAGCACCTGCTCTCTAAGTTGAAGGTTTTAAATCATAGAAGACAAGAGCCAGATTACCTAGGTTCAACTTTCAGGCTTCACTCTTATTAGCTGTGTTCCTTTGGATATTATGTTTTCTCATCTACCAAATGGGGTGGATGATACAAGTGATTTCTAGCTCATAAGAGTTGTGGTGAGGATGAAATAAAATGACATTCATGTAAATGCCTGGCGTATAGTTGATACTCATACCTATTTCTGCTTTTTCTTTAGAATTGTCTTTTTTTCCTTTTCTGATACTTTGGCCTCTCCCAATCTGTGTATCTATTCTTTTCTTACTTTTAGGGGGTCCTGTAGTCCACTCACATCTTTCCCTCTGCTTTAAACATTTTTTTAAAATATTTTATTTATTTAATTTTAGAGAGGGGAAGGGAAGGAGAAAGAGAGGGAGAGAAACATCAATGTGTGGTTGCCTATCGTGTGGCCCCTACTGGGGACCTGGCCTGCAACCCAGGCATGTGCCCTGGACTGGGAATCGAACTGGTGACCCTTCAGTTCACAGGCTGGCACTCAATCCACTGAACCACACCAGCCAGGTCTCCCTCTGCTTTTTATACATCATTTTGGTATCACGACCTAGACTCTTCCTGGTTCTCTAGGGAAAGTTGTCAATTAATTTGTGCAAATGGATGATAATGGAGGTAATTATTTCCATATGCCACATAATGTATTTGCGTTTGACAGGGGCTTTGAGAGAATCAAGAGCTTAACCCAAAGAAGCGATCCCTTTCGAGGGAACCCCTGGACAGTGGCAGACGAGTGGGATTGAGAATTGGAGACAGAGGGTCTTGCATGTCTGACAGCAACTTGCGTACCACACTATGTCCTACTAGGTACCTAAATGCTCATCTCAGCCTTCTTATAATCCTTCTGCCCTCAGGTCTAGCTTCCTTATGTTATGCTACTTCTGAAATGTACTTAATCTGAGGCAGCAACAAAACGAAGACATATAAATGGAATCTCTCATCACACTGTCACTTTATGTCCAAGAGATGACAATGGGACAATCTGGTTGGCATTTGGGGCACATATTTTGAATGCTGACACCCTTTGTGGAGCCTGAGGGGGAGAGTTATTGCCAGAGGGGACTCTAACTAGTATCTGTCATCTACATAAGCCTAGTTGTCACAGTGAGCTCAGGGAGGAGGGTCTTAGCATTTCACTTAAAACTAAAAACACAGAAAAATGTCCCCCTCTAATGTTTTCTATAATCCGCAAACAAATTTTTAGGCTTCTTAGACATCAAGTTTCTTTTACGTTCTCTTGTGAATATCAAATAATTCACCGAAACCTTTGCATACAAGCTAAAAACAAACCCGAGGGCCCATCAGTTCTCCATGAGAAGTCAAATGCCCCTGAGGGCATATTCTATTTAAAGAAATAATCCATTTCTCACTTTCTGGAAAGTGGTGGGACATGCTGGCAAGGGGGAGGCCAGTTTTGTGTACCAGTTACTGGTGAGTGAACTACTGAAATTCCCTCATTCCATCTGAGTGGGAGAAAGGCCCATTGGAATTACTAATAAGCCCATCACATTTGAAAGGAAATATGCTCATGTATACATGTATAAGGAACATATATGTGTGAGTGTGCACAGTGCATGTATATATGTATATATTTATGCATGCGCGCGTGTGTGTATATTTTTTCAGACTATCTGCATCCAGAGTAGTTCTACTGAGCTTGTTGTAATGAATAGATGGCTAGTTAATAAATAATATTATTATTTGATATAAAAATCTCTAGATTTTCTGAAGTCTTAATAACAGTTTGTTTTCTCATGTAGGTTAAAACTCTCACTTATTATCTTCTTTAACTAATTATCTTTATAAGCATTTTCTTGACAAGCAGTTGAAAAAATTCATTCAGCATAGCCCAAGTTGAACAATTAACAATTCTGAAGTAGTTAGGAATTGATCGTAGATTCTTGAAATGAGATAGTTTCTCACATTGCGATAAAGCTCCAAGCCAACAGGTAGGTCTCTTTATGTGAGTACTGAAGTGGCTTATTACAAGTACGTTATTTTACGGTAGCCACCTGGAGACTAGGGCACCTCAAAATCATTATTACAGTGTTCCGGAGAGTCATAAACAGGTACGTTTAAGCTGGACACACAGGCCTATTGACTCAAATATTCTGAACAAATGTCTGTCTAAACGATAGCAACAAAAAGTGTTTTTGTGAGCAAATCTTTCTCCAGGTGGAAAAGATTTTACCTAGTGGTCTTGCTTCCCAGGTCTCTGAGAACCTCGAAACCCTTAGAGAGCAGCCTTGTGGTTGGTGCTGAAGGTTAAATCGCTATGGTTAGATAGACACCAAAAGGAATTGGTTAGGCTGACCATGGTTGTCAACCACTTACAGCCACTAGTCAAATAGTAAAATAGGCAGTCTAGGAAGGAGACATTTTAAAAATACGTCTTAATGTCACTGAATTCTATACTTTTGGAAGAAATGTTTTGGACACATTCATTTCTAAAATACTTTCAGGCTATCACGGAAGAACAGCCTCAGTGTGTTCTAGGGCCCCCTCTTTGTTACCTGCATCGTCATACTGGATGCTGCATCTGGGTTTATAAATAGAATGACATGAAGGCTAGAAAACTTTCCATAGGTCCAGGGTTTCAAGAAGACTTCAGAGTATGAGTACAGGGTTAGAAGACAAATTTGGTTAGATTTAGGTGGGGAAGACAGGAAATAAATATCACCAATGACTTCTTGATATACAGCTAGAAGATGGGGCCCGGTTTCACGCAGGTCTAGAAGTCAGTACTTGGCCCCCACAATAATCAGAAGCAATATTGACTTACCTTCCGTCTTGTCGGCTGATGGTAAATCCATAATCACTGTGGTGCAAGAAACTAACATTCACCCCTACTAGTGGGGTTCCATCTACCGCCACCACTTGGCCTCGAATCACGCAGGCACGCCTGCAACACAAGATCAAAGACAAATATAAAAGCATGTTGAAACTAGATTCTAGAAGCCAAGTTGGAGAAACTTTGCAAGCACAGTCAAGTATAATAAAGCAAACAATTTCACCAATCAGTAGTAAGTATGAATATCATGTCCGCAAGGGTATATGTATCTTTTTTACCTATGAAAATTGGGATTATACTTGGTATCCTGGTATTTTTAAGTTAGCATATTATTACCACTGTCTAATGTAATTAGAAATTCCTTAATATAGTATTTTGTTATTATATAAAATAGCCTTAAAATACTATTCCGTAACTTGTTTAAGCCATTCCCTATTTTAAGACATTTCATTGTTTCTTGATTTTTTTTTCTGCACTGAATTTCTTATTCTTTCCTTGGGAGGCAGGCCTGGTTGCGGGAGGATATTTTTCTGTTGTTGTAATTAAAATTAATTATATCGTTCAATACATAAATATCCTGTGGATATGACTGAAATCCCTGCAGACTGCCTCCCTCCAGTTCCTGCTCTTCACCTCAGAAGTGATCAGCAGCACCATTCTGTCACGAGCATTTTCTATGCATTTACATACATAGGTGTGAACATATTTAAGGCTCTTAGTACGTGTTGCCAAACTGCTTTTCTGGAATAACAATTTTTTTCTAAAAAGCAGACTTAGTTGGGTGATTTTTACAACTTAAAGTCTGCAAAAGAGACATGGTCCCTGCCTATAGGACCCTATTTCTCTTGCCTAATTTGAAGTAAAGTATTTCAGGGCTTTCCATTTAAACAGATGAGTTTCGCCTTTACCAAAGAATGGGATTCAATTAAACTAGTTCTTAAACCAGGGCTGTTCTTCCAGGGACACAGTCCACTATACTTTGAGCTCTAACCTGGCCAAGAAGCTGCAACAAACTTCAGGAGCTTGGCACTTAGGAGGGCCCGGGGGCAAATCACAACAACGATTTTTGACTACTCCTCAGTTACAGGGCGGGGTGGCAGGGAATGGGGGTGGTTCACTAGAGTCCAATCCGATACTTGGCTCTAGGATGTGTATTTTGATAGCTGGAGTTGGTACGGTTGGGGAAGGTTGGGCAAGGTCAATGGTTTTTCCTAGGACATCAGTATTGTTTTTTTCACCAAGTGGGACTCAGGGCATCCAGAGAAGCTGCATCTCATATTAAAAGTGGCCGTGTTATTTAGGCAAACATGGCTTTCCAAACTAACTAACTGTAATTTCACCCTGGTATTAGACATTATTCGAACAGAATCAGCAATTCGGGGCCACATATCTGAAGACTCACAGCCACAAAGATCATTTGAGAGAGAAAAAAAAATCTCTGAAAAAGCAAGAGACAGTTACCAGCCAAAGCTTGTTTTATATGCTATAGCTAATAAACTTCACTACTAAATTCTATTGCAATCAGAGGAACTGGATATGTTATACTAATAGGATTTAACCTGCATTACCTAAGGCCTTCCCACAACACAAATGACAAACCATTAAGCATTACACAACGAAAGCTAGTGTAAATGTTGCTATCTGTGTTTCCATATATTGAGCTCGCAGACCAATATTATTAGTCCTGATGTAGATCAGTGGCTTTCCTTCCAATGAGCTGGGCATTTTATGAATTCTTTAAGTCATGGTCCTGAACGGCATGGAAATGGCGTATTGGCACTTGCTTTGTCTTGTCTGATCCCCCCAGTGTCTTTTGGGGAGATTCTGAGATCCATTTGTTCTAATAGAGAAAACAATTGAAAGTTACTGTGTTCTGGAACTAATCCTGACAGAGCAGATCCCAGGTTCTAAGTCCTACGTAACAAGAAATGGAAAGAAAAGGATGACTCTAGGTTGATACAATAATATTCTGAAGGTCTTTACAAAGTAAAATTTGACAAGCTGGGTATAGGTTAAGTATAAACAAGGTGAGAAAAATCTCCTGCAAACTATACAAGGATTGGAGGCAGAGGGACTGAGAAGAGACTGTGTGATAGTGAGGCCAAACCATTTGAAAATCAGTTGAACATTGCTTCCTGAGCCCTGGGTGCCAATGGCTTTTTGGGGAGTGTGGTGGGAGGTAATTGCAAACTTGCCAAGGCTCTGCCAGTTAACTAGGTGCCCTTCGCAACAATAATAATGCCCACCTAGGTTGTCACTGATTCCCTATCGCCAAGACAATTCTACACTTCCTCATTTTATTTGTTCACATTAATCTAGACATTGTGTGTTCCCACAGCTGTACTAGGCTCAACTGTTTTTGTTTTTATTTTGTCAAGCCTAGTTGGCATTATTTGCTCATATTTTATGACGGACACATACCTGTCTCTTTCCTTTGCTGCTCTCTTATTTTCTATACAGCTTATTTTATGAAGGACCAGGTTGGTGGGTGAAAGTCTCATAAAAGTCATCATTATTCTGTGCATTTCTCTTGTATTCTTCTTTTCCTTCACTCTGTATCTCATTCTGAGTAGACTTGTCTTTTGACTCTTCTGCTCTTTAGTATTCCTCATATTTTATGAAGCACACAGGTTTGTGTGATAACAACTCATCAAAGTCGTCATTATTCAAGACATTGTCTACCTGTTCTTCTCATTCATTTCACTCTTCATCATTCATAAATGATGCTCAGACATGTCTTTTAACTCCCCTTTTTTTTATTTCTCATATATTATGATCCACACCAACTCACAGCATATGAAAACTTATTATTCTGCATTTATCAGCATTGGACTCTCTTTGTAATGTACTAGATTTTAAACGTTCTACAATTCCCTGTATTTTGCTGCATTTGCTCCCATTATTTACACACTCCATGTCATCCATTTTTCACAAGAATAACACGTAGCTCCTTTTATTCCTGGATTACTAGTATTTACTACAATCTTTGACCAACATCAGTCAACCTGCACTAGTGTAAGTTGTCTAAATTTTGGGACAGTATTATTAGAAAATTCTTTTTAAGTTTGCCGTGATCTTGATTGGCACTGCACAGGCAAACTCTCCATTTCAGAAAGAAAGCTCGGAGTCCGCTGGCTTCCCCAGGTTCTCCCGCCTCAGATCGCCCTTAGGGAACCTTCATCCATTCTTGGCAAGTATGGTGTATTGTGCCCCTTGTTCATTCAACTGCCATTTGGTGAACTCTCAGCTTCTGAACTCAATTTTCTGCTTTATTTTTCCTGATCCACATATCCACTAAAATGTAGTTTCTCCCCCATTCATACAATTTGTTCCGATTATGCTGCTCACATCCCAAGGCAGCTTGTATAGTTCATTTTTTTTATCTTTATTGTAGTTTTTCTTGCATCCCCCCCACCCCGCCACCCCGCTGAAGCACTGAGATTACGTGTATGGCAGGGTCTGGCTTTGGTAGTAAGTGCTGCAATCCTGTTTTCTGTGCTTTTCATCATTCCCATTGTAGTACCTCCCTGTCACCTCTCCCAGAGAGTCTCTGGTTTCTTCAAATGGCCGTCTACATGAGGCAGCCATACTTGGTCTGCCTTGGGGAAACATCTTGAGCTCTTCAAGTGTTGCCACATCAAACTACCCTCAACATGAGTCTGCAACCTTCAAGGACCTGTGTGACTGTCTTTTGTGTTGATGTGTATATGTGTGTGTACTCTCAGTGGCAGTCCGTCTTTGCCTGGGGCTCTCCTTCGATTCTGCCATGGGTGAGGTGCTTTGCTTTCTCGAATCTTTAAAAACAAGAACCTCTCCCTGCTGTTGTGGGTTACAGCATGAGTACTTGAACTTAGATGGACGTGTCCAATGTGACTTTAAAAACATGCGTGGGGGGAAAGCACCCCCCCCCCAAGTGTCTCTTTTCCTGCTCTCTGGAGAATACAGGCTGCTGCCAAACTGTCTACTTGCTGTCACCATGCTTTAGCAGAAACCCCAAAGGAATTGCCTCTCCCTTTAACTAAATGCTAAATCCCCTTGGTGTCTGGAGCTTGGTCTGAAGAACAGGGCATCATGGGAAATGAAAGTCAGAGTACACTTTACTGAAAGCCTTATTTAACTAACAAGCAGCTTGTTACAGTTCTGATGCAAAAGGTCTAATTCATTCTGTATTTGCTATTTTCATGGCATAGTCAAATTATCCCCAGCCTTCAATAAACTCTTGGTTCCATTCTCCTCTTCCCTTATTTGTTGTCTTTTGTCTTCTGTGTCAAATTTCCAATATTCATTCAACACCTCAGGCAAAAACATTAACCTCAAGCACAAAAGTTGGTTTGAAAAACAAGGCTGAAAACTAAATTGCTGAAAGAAGATGTAATTTACTGCATTGTGTTTCTGATTAAAATCTTTCTTAAGGAAATTAGGCTCAGGGCTGGGGAAGTTATAGCTATTTGCTTTTGTTGCTATCATGAGTATAAGCAACTACTGAAGGGTTGCATTTAAATTCAAGGACCTGGCCAGCAGGGGATCTAGCATGAGGTGGGCAGGTTAGGTGGTTCTCTCCATGGGAGTAGATGAAAGAAATCCTTTCCGCAGGTGACAGCTCTAGTCAAGATAGTGTTGAGAAGGACTGGGCTGGGAGAGGCCATGTGACTCCTCTGCTCACTTTGGAATCCTGCCCTGTCAGTTCCTCAATGAGCTGGCATTTGCTTCGAGTCTCCAAGGAGCAGAAACCTGCTGCATATGAGGTGCGGTTTGATGATTTTCCTGACATCTTCTCCTGCTGGCTTATTATAGCCAGAGTTGTAGGTTGTGTCATTTGGTCTATAGCACTGCTGCTTCTCAGGACCCTACTGAAATACAAATACCTCAGGGGCTGGGACGAAGGGCTTAAGATGCCTTTTTACCGCCACCTCCCTCCCCCTTCCAAAATGCAATGAATGAAGAATTTTCTCTTTAGAGTGTGAATTTGGGACTGTGGTGTTGGTCCTCTGTCCTTTCTGGCCATCTTCCTCTCATATAGTCCACTGGTTATCAAACTTGATCATGTACCTGGCCATCTGGAGGGTTTGATAAAACAGACTGCCCCTCTCCCTCCCAAGTTTCTCAGTTTGACAACCAACCACTGCTTTAGGGAAAGCAAGACCAGTACATAATCAGCTAATTAAAATATATGAACTGCCCTGGTTGGTGCTGTCCCACAAAGCGAAAGGCTGCTGGTTCGAATCCTGGTCAGGGCACATGGCAGGGTTGTGGGTTAGGTCCCCAATTGGGTGTGTGCGCGAGGCAACCAATCGATGTTTCTCTCACACATCGATGTCTGTCTTCCTCTCTTTCTCCATCCCTTCCCCTCTCTCTAAAGTAAATAAATAAAATCTTGAAAAAAATGTATGAACGGAGGAGGGAGTCGGGGGCGTACAACATACAAAAGCAGGCAAGTCACCAACTAGTTCACAGTCTCGCCATTATGAAATCTGCGAGGAATGACTTTTTAACTTCCATGCGAACCTCATGGGAATGGTTTGTAAAACTATACTTTGAGGAGTCACATTGAACTGTCACGACAAAGTGGCAGTTGGACTACAAGATGAACTGTAGGGCCCCTTCAAATCAGGTGATTACAAAATGGAAAAGTGTTTTATCCTGATTTGTTCGTCCCAAATAAGTGACATTTTTCTCCCCCACCCCTGTTATTCTCCTTAGACAGTGCTCGTATCCATGTTCTTGAACTTAGTGTAGCCAGTCTAGGGTAAGTTCCATATCTATCTGTCCTCCTTATTCGATAAGTCACTCCATGGCAAGGACCTGTGTGATTTGCCTCTCTGCATCCTTCCCAGTGTCTGGCATACACAGCACGTGCTCAGGAAAGCTTCAGAGAATTTCCAGTCAAATATTTTTATATGAAGTAGTGAGATACTTGCAACCTATCCTCACAGCACTGCTTCAAGGGTTTCGGAGACTACTTTGAGGTTCCTGTGTGACAGATGCCTTGCAGTTCATTTATTAGGAGCCAGTAAAATGGCTTGTGCATTAGGACTTTCTCATCATGAGAGTTTTGTTTGATAATTGACTACTTCAGGGAATTCAATAGTACCACCGTGACTGGGAGGAATGAAAGACTGGTTCTCTTCAAATGCTTAATTTATGAAGAGTAACCCCATTATTCCTTTATATATTACCATATAATTACGATTTCGTATTTCATAATTTACATACATTCGAGGGTTCTACTATTCAGATATTTGGGGGGGGTTCCACACAACAGATGCTGGTTTTTTGACATATGCTAGCTAAGCTAGTACAGCACCATGAAAACATTTAATGTTATAGCATAAACCTGTTTTCATGTCCTGAAAATGCGAATGCAGTAAACGTTCATATACAAACCCAATAAAATCTCATTAGTTTTTACTTAAATAGAGCAGGCTGATTTAATCCTACTCAGTTGGTCACCAGCCCAAATAAATAATACCTACCAAATGGGTAACATTAAAAGCAGCTGGGAGCATTACCCATCAACATTCTAGGACTCTAGGACAGGTGGTGCTATTGAAAATGCAGATAGCTTTTTAAGCAGAATTATTTTCCTCATGGCTAGTGATGTTTCAAGTAAAACAAAATGGGGGCACTCACCCTGAGGTAGGGTGGCTATTTTCCCATCTGCCCTGGTAATTGCTTGTCAAAAGTAGGCTTGCTTTGGATGCCTGAGATCCCCAAAGTAATGGGAAAAAGATCAAGTGTTTTGAAGCAATAAGAAAACTGACGACACAGTCACATTTTCAGGACTAAGTGCCAGTTTCCTTCATTTAGACACATGTTTATTTTTGTCGAGAATTTGAATCCTGAAATATTTGTCCTGTAAGCCCTTGCAACTCTTAAATAGTCTCAAGTTTCTTTTCGTTTTTTTTTTAGTTTGTTTTTGCCTGTAGTACACATTACGCAAATGGTTTACCTTTGTAATCAGCCTTATGGGGATTTGGTGGCCTCATTAACCTTTCCCTTTCACTTCTCTGTGAGTCTGCCCTTCAAATAACGGAGTCATTAAATACAGGGAAAGTCTGTCTTGTTGACTCTGGGCTGACCATGGATGACTCTTCCCTTCACAGAGGCAAAAAGCTGGCCTAACTCTGTCCACACTGGTTCTAGCTCTGGCTTGCTAGTAATCACCATTACGGCTTTTCCTAAGAAAAGGAATTACTCTTGGTCTCATTTGCTCCTTGTGGGAAGTGAAAATAATAGTTCCTCCCTGTCCTATCCTCAATCACTTTACAAAGACACTGTAACGATAAAGTAACCCAATAAAAAGATTGCCTTTTGCCCTGGCTGGCTAGCTCAGTTGGTTAGAGCATCGTTCCAATACACCAAGGTTGCGGGTTCGACCCCTGGTCAGGGCACATACAAGACTCAACCAATGGGTGCATGGATGGATGGAACAACAGGTTGAGTCTCTCTCTCTCTCATCAAGAAATAAATTTTAAAAATAACATTAAAAAATTGCCTTTGGAACTGACTTTTCAAATTATATTCAATTACATACCTTGATTTTCATTAGGTATATATAATATAGGTATATATTTGTATAAATATTTATTAAGCACACGAGTCAGGTGCTGTGCCAGGTAATTTCCTTATCTTATTTCATTTAATATCAGTTAATATCAGGATATAATCCTGAGTTGGTACAACCATTAGCCCTGTCCGAGAGGTTAAAAAATTGCTCAAGATAACACAGCTAAGTAAGTGGTAGAGTGGTGGAAGGCTTTTGGCCTGGACTCTACAG
This sequence comes from Pteronotus mesoamericanus, assembly GCF_021234165.1. Lineage (NCBI taxonomy): Eukaryota > Metazoa > Chordata > Mammalia > Chiroptera > Mormoopidae > Pteronotus > Pteronotus mesoamericanus. The sequence goes on from NW_026555150.1 coordinate 4,108,100, forward strand.
GGCCTGAACTGTACACAGATCTTTCTTAAGATGTAAAAAATGTGGCCCCGAATGAAAAAAAAAGTGCTCACCTACAAAGATGGTGCCATCCAGAGGACATCTTGCAGACTTTCTATGTGTAGGGTGTGTAGTGGAGATGAGCTACAATGTATCACTCATCCTTTTTTCCCCAAACAGGCATTAATTCTGCCCTCTCTAGGGATACATTTAGATGATAGACCCAGCTAGAGACACTGCAAGCAAACTATATGGCGAAGTAGTAGGTAATAAGGATTTGAGCCTTTCAAATTTCAATCCTAATTGAGCAGGAAGATGGATAAAATATTAAGAAGTACCTGTTCACACTGAGATAAGTTGTAGATAGCTACTGGTATTACTAATCACAATTATTAAGCATGTCAGAACATCTGAGTTTCAAAATATCACGAATAATCAACTGAATTGCTTTTTAAAGATTTGTTCTCTGGTTTCTTTTTATTCTTCTTTGCTTAAAAGTATCTGCAAAGAAGTGAAAGCCACACATTCTTTCTTTTTGGTACCTTTAGGTGTTGACTGCTGATTTCAGGAGCTAGTCAGCACTATAAATCTTGGAACATTCAGCACTTTGTAATGTTTTAAATGCGTCTTGAACATGTGTTTCCTGAACTTTAGCATTAGAAAAAGTAGTTGTCTGAAAATCAGGAGATCCCATCTTCACACACGTAACACCTTTCATATAAACGAGATCAAAGTGCTTTATTAGCAAGTAGCAACCATCTCACTTCCCACTTAGGACAACTTCAGAAGCGAAAAGCAAAGGCAGTTGCTCAGGAAAAGCAACATGGGGAGACAAACAGAATCACAAGGAACCATGGCTGAGCCCAGCCACGTTCGGATTCCTTTCCCGAATGCGGGCAGGTCATGTGCAGTGCATCACCTTAGAAAGAACGGGGAACACAAGATAGATTTGTGGATGCTGATGCCTTAGACAGAGCTTCCCCCGGTCCTAAGCGTATTCAATTTATTCAGCAATTGTTGCAGTGTACGTTTATCAGCCCCTTGTTGTGTACCTGCTATAATGTTTTCCACGTTCCTAGATGAAAAATACACACAAATCTGCCACTAGCAAATAGACTTGGAGGTCCTTAGCTAACAGATTCAGGAAAATGTTAAACACAAAGCATACAGATTCACATTTGCACCTCAGCAAAATCACAAATAATTACATTATAGATCTTCTGGGAGTTAACTTTCATAGGTGAAACTGGTAATTCCATGAATGTTTGTATAGTGTAATAACATTGTGTTTCCTTATAAATACTCTAAAATATAAGCTTTTCTGACTTCTTCTTTTTCATCATTCCAAATCAGTAAGTGGTTTCTATGTGTTTTAGGTTTGACACTAATTGATCAAGCTCTCTCTTCCTCTCTTTTTTTTTTCTTTTCATGACTAACTGTTTAGGGTTGTTGCCGATTTCCCTTTTTAGAGGCTATTCAGTTTGTCTGAGGTATTCAAATTTTCTCAATGCACCCCTGGAAGACAGGCACCCCATTCATTTATCATTAAAATCTAGCATAGTAACCAGTATGCAGTAATTCGTTGAATGGTTTGTCTTACCTTCCATTTCACACAATGCCGTGGAGTCTTAATTCAGAGGGCACCTAAAAGTCACTGCCGAACGGCGGCTTGTGTGACAGTCTATTGCATAAGGGTCCAGGTGGCAGTCATGCTGAGATCATCTAACATAGGGATGAAGGCTATGAGGTCTCAGCTGTAGTGTCATCTCCCAAAGAGGCTCCCCTGAACCACTCTGTCTAAAGTGGTCACTCTTTGTTCCTAACCGTTCTTTATCTCACTTGACAGTACTACCTGACATTTGCCTTTTTCATTATTGTCAGCCTTCCTCACTAGACTGTGGGGGAAGGTACCTTGTCAGCTGTAGCCCAGAGCCTAGGGCAGTGCCCATCACTGAATGAATAAATGAACCCAGTAAACATTGGAATGTTCCTCAATCTCAAGAGTGAAATGATTAATCTTTCCCAATGTGCATTATCTTGAAAGAAACTGTCAGATCTATCATTATAAATGATGCCAAAACATCGTTAATAGAAATTTTTTCATTGCAGTAAATGGGAATTTTCAAAATGATTGTTTTCCCCTTGAATTCATCTGTTTAATAAAAACATTTTAAATTGTAGAAAAATTATTTATAGCCCCAGATGTCAAAGGGTGAAACTTCTTGCAAACAGTTTTGCTTCTCACTGTCTAAATAAGCTTTGCATTTTTTTGCAAGTCGCCAATAGTCTCCTGTGTGTGTCAGTTTTAGTAGTGCTTCATGCTCACCTGAGTCAATTGGTTCCATCTCTGAGTCACTGCTGAAAACTTCCAGGTCAGTCTCACTTCTGCAATTCGTCAGCGACTTTGCCTCGTTTTCTAGAACATGTCTTGTCTTACAGCCATTTAGGCTACCTGTCTGCCCTCATCAGAGCAGTTGAACTTGGGACCCCTTAGCTGATGAACTCCAAGCTCCCTTAGAAACCTGATGTTCCATAATCCACAGAATTTATTGCCATTCGTAATTAATTTAATTATTTACGTATTTACTCGATGTTTTGATTCTCTCTGCCATGAGATGTAAGGGAGTTCAGTGAATAAGGGAACCCTATTTCTTTTGTTTACTGCCATCTGCACACTTCCTAGCACAGAATGGGTTGTCAAGAAATATTTCTTGAATAAAGGAGTGGACGCATATCCTTATCACTTTATAAAAAATGAGTTGGTATCAGGATGTTATGTTACATTAGAGATAGCAGAGGACTTTGGTATCTCTTCCAGAGGTAAAATACCCAGTTACTCTGGAAATACTAACATTTCAATAAGACAGATATTTTTTTAAAAGCAGCAATTAGTATCTGTATAGTATGGTTATTCTTTTTTATTATTTATTTATTTATTTTTAGAAAGAGGAGAAGGGAGGGAGAAAGAGGGAAACAGGAATGTGTGGTTGCCTCTCGCGCGCCCCCTACTGGGGACCTGGCCCACAATCCAAGCATGTGCCCTGACTGGGAATCGAACCGGCAACCCGCTGGTTCACAGGCCAGCAAGCAATCCACTGAGCCACCCCAGCCAGGGCTAATATGGTTATTCTTAAGTCCTCGTCTGTACTCAACATCAGCAGCTTCTGCAGCAATAACCATCTTCTTGCAACCTTCCCTGTAACCTCAGTCTTGATTCAATAACCCACTTTGCTATTCACAAGATATAAAATGGTATAAATTCCCAGCTCAGCTAAGTGCAGAAAAGCATGTTTTATTAAACAAGTTATGATAAGTAATTATGGCTGTTACCAGGTATCATGAATAATCAGGAGACTGAATCAAGATTTTATTATTGAGTGGGGTGCAATAAAGGAGAAGGAAGGCTTGGGTAAGTAAGAGTTTGCCAAGAATTGCATGCGCAAGGCATTTGTGGTACCTGAATTTGTTTGGGGTGCTCATCTGTGGTTTTCTCATGAGACAGAATAATGATACAGACCAAAGTGAGCCAGTTAACAGGAGTCTTCCCACTAACTTCCTGATATTGCTCTTTATTTTCTAATTTGTTCTCAGTTCTAAATTTTGATTACCTAGCCCACTGAAGGCAAAGAGGATTATTGCTTATACAAAGTTATAAATGATGTCAATTATGGGCAGGCTCTGACAGTGGTGACATGCCTCATAAATTTTTTAAAAAGAATACTTTCTTAATGTTATATACTCACTTCATCTTCTAAGAATTTGTTCTTGCACTATTTGGAGAATAGGAATCTTACCTTTCGTCTGGTTGTACATTTGGGAATTGACTTATATGAGGTCCTAGCATCATCTTTGCCTCTAGGCAACTAAAACGATTCTTTCCTTAGCAAATATGAGAAGAGCACTTCCATATCACTACAACTAAGCCACTCACTCGTTCATTCATTTTTCCCCCTACTTTTTGCCAGGTACTGTTTTAGGATCTGGGGATACAGTGGGATGGTAAAGATGGCCACCAATTCTTTGATACTTCTGTCATCAAGAGGTGGGGTGTATGTCCTTTCCTTTTAATCTGGGCAAGCTCTGTGACTACTTTGACTGACAGTATATAGCACAAGTTTAACTGTTAAAACATCTGGACCCAGGCCTTAAGGGACTTGCCTCTTCCATTTCTTGCTCTTGGAAGACTCCCTCTCAGAGCCGTGATCCACAATATAAAAGCTTGGACAAACCCAAGGTTGGCTGCCATGCCAATGTGAAGCCCACGTAAGGAGGCTGCTATAGAAAGAGTGATTCCTGGCTGTTATCAAGCTGATCCAGCCCCCGGCTGTGTAAGCTATCCCAGCCGAGAGCCCAAACATCATGGAGAAAAGACAAGCCATCCTGGCTCTACCCCTTCTCAATTTCTCACCCACAGAATCACAAAATATAAAAATAAACATTGTTTTAATCCATCATGTTTTAGTTTGCTATACAGTGACAATCAAAACAAGGAGAGAACAAATCAGACTTGGTCTTTGTCCTCACAGAACTTAAGAGTAAGCAGTTAAGACAATTCCAAGCTACCATATTTTGCCATATATAATGCACACCATATTTTGGGCCCAAACTTTCACTGGAAAAAAATCTTTTATTTTAATGTTTTAACTCAATTTTTTATTTCTTTACATTTAGAAACAAAATCAATTATTGGCCCTGGCTGGTGTGGCTCAGTGGATTGAGTGCCGGCCTGCGAACCGAAGGTTTATGGGTTTGATTCCCAGTCAGGGCACATGCCTGGGTTGTGGGCCAGGTCCCCAGTGAGGGGTGCATGAGAGGCAACCACACACTGATGTTTCTCTCCCTCTCTTTCTCCCTCCGTTGCCCTCTTTCTAAAAATAAATAAAAAAATAAAATCTAAAAAAAATAATTGTATTCCGGGGTATTATTTTGCGTATGGATATTGCTATTGCTTTTTAGAGTTACACTTTTAACACACAGGCATAAATAAATTAATTAAGAACTTTTATATAGATAGAGAATTAGTACTACCCATGTATAATGTGCATCCTTATTTTTCCCTCAAAAATTTGGGCAGAAGAGTATGCACCATGCGTGGCAAAATACAGTAATATTGTACATCCTGGTGTGGTATAAGAAATTGAAATGCAGCAGCTTAAGAGAAACTATGTAGAAGAAATATATCATCTTGTTTATCCTCTCCATCTTGTAGCTCATTAACAGTGCTGTTATATGCTTAGTGCTGTATGGAGTTTGGTCCCAACTGTAGAACTTTTCAACTGAGGGTAGGCATTCTACCAGGAGTGGGCACAAGAGGCTGCCACGATTCCACCCAGCAGTGTTGCTGCAAATTTGCAGATCTTTAATTTGTTCTTAAAATTTATTCTAAGTGATGAACATAATAGTCAGATGCTTCTCAACATACACATCCTTCCCATAGAAAGTGAATGCTTTGCTTTTACTATGATGGGGCCTGGATTATCTGAAGTCATGATTGATGGGACGTAAGATTACTAAAGGTTAAAACCCACTGTCCTGGGGGAGCTTTTTAGTCTAAGGGCGAGGCAGAGTGTACACTGACTTACTTACAAGGTGTACACAGGTACCCAAGTAAACTAATGGCGAAAATATCATTTCATCAGTGTGATTTCTACAATAGTTCATGTTTAGTGCAAACTTTTTTCTCTTCTTAAATCAATATAGTAAAGGTTCCAAAATTCAGTAAAAGGTTAAGATTGGATTTTTTAAATACTTTCAGGGAAATAGAGCAGAAAGAAAAAATCCAAACATTTGAGGTCTTTCCAAGGAATGCTGTAGAAGCTGTGTAGTCCAGACATTACAAACTCAAATGCTACCAAAGCCAGGCATGACGCTGAAAACGAGGGAAGTGAGCCAGGTGTCAGGGCAACAGCAAATAGTGAGCCAGAGGGGCAGCTGGGTCTCAGCTCCAGGGCGCCTATGCCATGCCCATGGGCCCAAAGAGACCAAACTTTGTAAATTTTCAGGAGAAGGAAGACATTCCAATTTTTCTATTAGGTCTCCTAATTTCTAAATGTTGGGCCAAATGAAATACATCTGTGGGCTGATATTAAGCAATCTCTGATGTAGACACTTGACATGGATTGATGTGGAGATCAGCCTCTCATGGCTACAAAACAAACAAATGAGTTTGGCCAGACCTTGCTGTCAGCGGTTTCACTAACCCTGGTTGGATTTTGTTTTTTAAATGCACTTCTCCATTAGTGATGGCGAGTGAAATGTCTGGCTTTGCAAATTACTACTGTCATTTAGTTTAATGTACTCTTGTTTTTACATATTTATAAAAACCTTTTACATTATTAATAGTGATTAAATGCTTAGACACTGAAGATCAATAATGCTTCTGTTCACCTATTTACATTATTAAAAAGTAATAAGTCATACAGAGCACGCAGAATATGTGGTTTACTTTGTAGTCATGTTTGGAGGAGATTGAAAAAAAAAAAGAAAGAAACTCAGGCTACAGGGTAAAATGTACTTAGCAAAAAACAGTAATTGAGTTGGGCTCGTTAGAGACTCCACTGTGGGCAGGGTGCATGTTCACAGCGACAGTGCACCGTCACGGGGCGCAGGGGTGCACATTCCATGTGCTTCACATGCCAATGCAGCAAATTCAGAACAAGAAAGGCTAGTCTCACTTGGATGCACAAGGATGAACAGTTCTTTAACCTTTACATGTCCTTGCAACAGTTAGTTCCCTGTATGCCACCGCGTTTAGCCCTAAGGCCTTTTGATGGTGGCAACACTCAGCAGCGAGTCATCTGTCTGGGTCATGTTTTGCCAGCAGGCAAATGAGCCCCTTGGCAATGCTTTCTTCATCTACCCACCCAGCTATCTCTCAATTACACGGCAAATGCAAACGCGCAGAGTGGTTTACCTGCTTATGGCACAGAGTGTTCTAGATCTGTGTGAGGAGAACCACCCCACAGTCAGGGATGCTTTAGGGCCATAAGTCTTTTCAAGGTCCACCAGCCTAGCCTTCTAGGTAGCCAAAGTGGCTCAACCGAGTGTTCTGAGTCCGTTCTCAGTATCAATCTGCTTGGGTTCAAATCTTAACTGTGACACTCAGTGGTTGTAAGCTGGGGCAAAAGACATACCTGGCATCTCAGTTCTTGTTTTCTCACCTGAAACACGGGGACAGTAACACTGTCTACCATACAGTTGTTTTTGTATGATTAAATGAGATAACGCACGCAAAAACTTAGTGCGAGACCTGATGCATAATAAGTGCTCCGTAACAATTTACATGCAGCAGAAGGCCTACTTTACCAGTCATTCAACGGTATTCTTCTACCAAGAGGAAGTTCGTTAGCACGAGTTTGAAGTTTATAAATAATGCCATTGAAATGTATTAAATTGAACTGTATTTTTAAACATCACTTGGTATCCAAATTTCTTGTGTTGACCCAGATGCCATTTGTCTAGTAAAAATTAGATCCAAGTCACCAGTGCTTATTTAAGGACAAGTGGAAATTGGGCAGCTGTGGTATAATGGAAAGGTTACAAAATTTACTACACTCCAAACTTGCTGGCATTGGCAAGTTATTTATTCTCTGTGAACCTCAGTTTCCTCATATATAAAATACACCAATTCATATTCACAGAAATATTGTGAGGTTAAAAGAAAATAATGCATGTTTGAGCGCTCTGCAAACCAACATGTACTATGTAGAAGTAAGAGCTCGTGACTATTATTATTTACATACATGATCGGAGTTGGATATATTTTACCCAGAGTAACACTGCATGTGTTGATTTTTAGAGGAAATATATTTAGACTGCTTGTCCTGAACTATTTTCCTTGGAAAAGGCCCGCACCTCTTCTGACAGATTAGATATGTCTGTAATAACTGAGACCACTGGCTGGAGGAGACCTGTCATTCTGAATTCAAATGTGACTTGTAGAGCCAAATGATAACTTGGAACATTTTACAAAAGAATGGAGAAAACTCATCAAACCAGGAGGAGGAGAAGGGCATTAACCACCACCGCAAGTAATAGGTTTGTTCGCTCTGTGAGCGGATGGCGAGCGCTGCTGAAGCATGAAGCTGAACGGCAGGGGTTGAAGTTTCTTCTCACTTTTCGAAGTTTATTGCTCAAACGCCCTGCTCTGGGTCATAATGACTTGTCTCTTGTCTCTCTCAGGCCCTGACTTTCTCACTTTACTTGTGTTCAGTGAGTCTTTTAATATAGCTCCATGTCATGGAGGTTGTTATTTCTTTCAGTTTTTTCTTTTTGGACTGACTTCTCCCTAAACATGGACAAAGCTACAGAGCAGATGACCTACCATTACCTTATATAAGAAAATGGGATTCATGGCTGTTTCCTGCTCCTTTTGTTCCTCTGGTGTACAATAAAGAAGTCTCTACAACTTAAATAATTACTTTGACTGTAGCCCACTAGAAAGTTTCCCCAGAGTTGTTATTGAGCTGGGAGAAATGCTTCAAAACGGGAACAGCTGAGCCTCTTGGAAGAAGGCACGCTTTGTCTAGATCCCCTGGAAGGAAAGGCCTTTATTATAATGGCCTGACATTTCAGTCTGGGGTTCTGTCAGAGACCTAAAAGGTCAGAACTGCACAATAATAAAAATAATGAGTAAGTTTTACGTTTCCATAGCAGTTCTAGTACACAATCTGTGGGAAGGACACAGAGTATTTTAAATTTCCATGCATACTTTTCCTCCTTTTTCTTCTGTGTGGAGGTCAAAAGTGACTTTTAGTTTTCTTAGATTGTCACTGATGTCGATATAACCTCTTGGCTGAGTTTTCCTGGGGGCTGATAGCACCGACTAGGATGTAACTGAGTGGGTGAGGTGTGGACAGAAGCTCCTGGACAAATAGTTTCCACATTTATTTTCGAAATTCCTGTTTGCAATAGTGTAGAAGCTAGTGAAATATCAGCTGGTGGAATGAACAATGGAGGACAAATTTAAGAGACTAGAAATGTTGACTTCAGTGACTTACTTATATCTAGTGTTAATTAGTAAAATATGTCATTGCTGAAGATGAAGCCATGAATAACAATGAGCAAATTCATGTTATTGCACTTCAAATAAGCAATTAAAAAAATTTTTCACCTAACGAATTGCACTTTGGTCTCAGGTCTTTAGTGACAACTCGTGCATTTGAACTTTCATAGAAGACAGGTTTTCACAAGTCTTCCATTTCACATTAGAAAGTCCAATTTACCCAGCTCTTTCAAATGGAAAAAAAATTACATCATGGAATAAAACTTAAAGTTTAGCTCTTGAAATTCAAGGTGTTTTCAAAGGATCAATGCAGAAGCTCAACAATGAGTTTGCAAATTATACTTCCACCTGTTTTCGTCATTAAAAGACACATCAACAAATAATACTATAAATAATACACATTGTGTGTGTGTGTGTGTGCGCGCACGCGTGTATATCTTATGTGATACAGAATCTCCAGAAATGAGTTCTCTCCCGTAACTAATCAGTAAGGACTTGGGCATTCCAGACAAGTCTAAAAAAGATCAATGTGGACTGGGTGGAATGAGAAGTAACATGATCTTTAGAACACATCTCCCTTTCACAGTTCAGGACAAACATGACCACTGTTCATTAAAGAATAAAATAAATATACATATACCTGCTGTCAAATGAAATCTCTGGGGGGATGACATGAGTGCTGTCCTTGCCAATGAGGAACTTGATTCGATCGTAGAAGAGTCTTGAAGTGTGCTGAGAGGAGAGGGGCTGGCTTTGCTGAATGAGGTCGAGAGGGTCTGGTGAGCCCTGACAGAGAGGACTTACATAACAGTTGCTTTGTTGACAACAATCGGGGTCCACGCAGTCGGTCAAACCATCTGAAAAAAAGAGTGTTGAAATTTAGCTTCAAAAGAAGCAACATAGTTTAAGATGGGCACAAATGGAGAAAGACGTAGAATACAGCCAAAGAGCACTATCCATATTTGAGTTTAGAATCTGTTCAATTCCATTTCGAATGAATTATCACTCACTCTGAGTTTATATGGCAAATCAGTAAAATTCAAAGTGTTTTGTTCATAAATCTTCCTTTCCTGAATTTTCTAGCATTTGGAAGCTGTATTATACATTGTTCAGCGTTTGGATAGAGTATCTGTTAGATAGCACTTTTTAGAAGTTTCCTTTTTCTTCAGCAAGATCGTCCTCCGGGCTAGCAACTCTCTCTTATAATTATTTTAAATTTCTCACACCATGCACAAGTATGAGAAAACAATTAACAAATGCTTGCCAACCTGAATTTGTTGGTATTTTTATAAAATTCTCTAATATTTTTATCTATTGGTATTTCTCAAAATAGATATCGGTACTCTCACGGTGACCAAGTGTCTAGAGCAGGGCAGTGATTTTCAAATGTGTAATCAGTTACCTGGGATTTTATTAAGGATGCCTATTCTGGAGCCCTGCCTATTGAATCTGAGAGTTTCCTCAGAGCTCAGCATTATGCATACTTAATCTGGGTGATTCTGAAGCACACTAATGTTTCAGAAGTGCTTTTTAAGGAATTTGTAGAGGCAACCAGAGCTTCCTTGTTCCTAATAACAGTTACAGATTTGATGCAAACACCAACAAACCTCAGGTATATGAATGTGATGAATCATTCTCTTTCATTCCCTAGGCCTTCACCATTTACTTAGATTCCTGAATCTAGTTATCCCAAGGAGGGGGGGGGGGAAATAACATAAAGGACTTCATTCTTTTTTTAAACAGCATTCAGTGTGTAGTTTTAAAAAGGATTTTGTTTGTTTATTTTTAGAGAGAGAGAAACATCGAGGTGAGAGAGAGACATTGATGTGAGCGAGAAACATCAATCGGTTGCCTCTTGCACACATCACGACCAGGGACTGAACCCACAACCTGGGCATGTGCCCTCACCAGGAATTGTGCCGGCAACCTTTCACTTGGCAGAACAATTCCCAACCGACTGAGCCACACCGGTCAGGGCTGGGCTGCGTTCTTTGCTAGAGGAAAGATGTGGGGCACAGGAGCTATGGGAGAAGGGGAAACCACTGAGAATATAATAGGTGCAAGAAACTGTATCAGGTGCTTGGGGGAAGCAAAGAGTTTTATAAAAAGATCCTTTTCCTGTTTTCAGGAGCTCAGAGCTTACTAGGAGGATTAGGTATCTAAAATAGCTCGCTTATACTAGTTAAAAATGCAGGAAGTGTTGTAAGAGAGTTACACACAAAGAGAACGAGTTAGAGTGATTAAGTGAGCATTCCGGACTCTTCCTTCCACACCCAGTAAGAAAAAAACAAGTCCTTCCAAGGTCCTTAAAGCAGACAAGTGGCTCTAATTTAGATGTTTAACAAGAGTAAATATAGAGATGCTAATCTCCTTGGAATGCCATGGAACAGGGAGGTTCGGATGGAGCACAGGCTCCTAAGGCTGATGATGAAAGTTCCTGGCACTGGTTTCATGCAGCTCCTGTGCTTGCTCTCTCTGCCTCACAGGGCTGCTCCCGCCGAGCCAGAGGGCGATGTACCACAGCTGGGGGCAATGAAAGCCAGGAACACCAAGAGAGTAGGCTTTTGGAACAATAGCCCTAGGGCACCCGGGAAATATTTTTCCCCACATGCGGTCCTTTCAAATTCCCTGTACCGTAGACACTACTTTGATTTAAAATGCAGTTTGCTTCTTTCTTGCCTTGCCTGTTTGTTCAGGGTATTTCTGCCGTGATTTCCACTTCTCTGCATACATATTTCTTTTTCACTGACGACTGCTGTGGATTCGTTTCAGTGAGAAGTCCCCTTCTGTACTCCTTTCTCTCCTCATTCAGCAAATTATATTAACAGATTTTCTATAGATCTTAGAGGCCACCGCCACCCCTCTCACCAATCCGCTGTTCTCAGTCTCCTATTAGCACATTACCTCTTAACTCTGCTAATTAAACATCTGCATGCACTGAAAAGCTGGCAAAAATATCAGGCTGATTGAAAGAGTTCTCTGATGTTTGAAATTGGTGCACAATAAACCGCACAATGAAAAACTGCTTTTTGAATGGGCCGTCACGTTTATCTCTCAATTGGTAACAAATGCACTAGTAATAATCAGATTGGGCAGTCACAGGTTTCAACCTGTCAACCACACAATTCTAATTTATTTTTGAAAAGAAATAGATTTGAAATAAATAGCAATGCCCACATGATTTTCAAAACTGGATTCTAAACTAAACACAAAATTGGGACTCACATTCTCATCTAGTTATGTGCTATAAATTCCAAGCTAATGGTTCATATTTAATAATTGCCTATGATGCACGGGCGACCCTCTAAGACCTCTGTTTTCTGAGGGAACAGCAAGACTTCTGTTGAATGTAGAAAGGCTATAAGCAAAGCAGACCAATAATAGCATGAACCCAAATAATGCTTCCTAGGTAAGCCTAATACACGGGCAAAGACCTGCTTACCAATTATCACACTGGATAACAGCTCATACAGTATGTCTAGACTGTTACAAAGAAGTGCAAATGACAGTCACACTGCACGTGTGGGTTTCTTTCGGCTATTAACGGTTCTTTTATTATCCCGAAATGGAAGCTGTGGCACCCTCCTGACAGCCAGGCTCAGGGTGTCAGATATGGGCATATCAAATGTTAACTAATTTTACTTTTAGGGCCTGTTCCCTTTAAAAATAAAAGCTATCCAGAAAGAGGGAGGTTACATGGTCTTAAAGGACTAAACATGGCATTCGCTGATTCCAGCTTTGCCCAGTAGTCCGGGATTATGCCAACTGGCCCAGTTGGGGCTGATGAAGATCAAGGGCCCTGGTCTCTCCTGGACACGATCCAGTCGTTCCCTATTAAATTTTCACCTACTACATGTATGCCCTTGGTTGAAAGGAGGATTGGACAAAGGAATATCTGCGATATATGGAAAACCCCTGTTTTCCTAATCCTTAAAATAAATTTGAAAATAGACGTCTTTTCAGGAGCAGCGCCCATATTATCGCCTTGATAAAAATGGACAGCTAGGTCATGGTAGGGTATCCGAAAGGATTTGGAAACATGTATAAATTCGTTCACATTTGCCGGGTATGACACTAGGTATTTCCACAAGTATTATTCCAACTACTCCCTGCAAAAACCCTGTTCGCTAAACATTCTCATTTCCATTCTACAAATAAAGGAGAGAAGACTAATGGTGGTTGCACAGTCGGAAGAAACACGGGAGTCACATCACACCCAGTGTTGACTACAAATCGCATTTCATCATCATCAGCTACCAGAGGTGGCCAACCTTTTGGCGTTTCTGGGCCGCACTAGAAGAAGAGTTGTCTTGGGTCACACATTAAATATATTGTGGTATGTAATCACACAAAAAATCTCACAATGTTTTAAGTAAATTTACGATTTTGTGTTGGGCCGTGGGTGGGACACTCTTGAGAGCAGGATTACTAGTACTGAGCTAGGCTCCAAGACTTCCAAGCGCCTGACTGACTAAGGTAGCTGTTTAAAACACATGAAGTGTTTGCACTCAAAGAACCAGACTATTCTCATTCTATCTAATCTTGACTGTGCCACTCACAATCTATAGAATCCTGGACAAATCAGTTCAACTCTTGGATTTTCTTGGAGATGAGTTTCCTCGCCTACAAAATGAGGATAATAAAAATCCCTACCCTAAAGAGTTGTTGTAAAGATCACATACTATAATAATCACAAAGAACTTAGGACAGTGTTCCGTATGTAGCTAGCACTCTTGATAAATGTTAGCTATTGCCATTAACCAAATTCTAGGCTGTGCAGACACAAGAGTCTAGGGATAGTGTCCTGGGGGCAGATGCCAACGGTCTGTAGTGGCAGCTTAAAATGTTCAGACTCACTCCTATTGAAGTTGTTTTATCACTGGCCAGAAGGCAATTAACTTTTGTGTAGCATATTCAGTTTGTTGGAATATATTCATTTTTTGAGCTCTGCTTGGATAGGCTGTCAGATAGGTAGGATCCTAAGTGGCTCTAAATAGACACTAATGCCACAGTAAATCTCTTTTCATTAAATTTTACAAATTCAGAATTTGTTATCATTTGGACAGGGGCTGGACTGAAACTTAACCTTTTCAGCATCTATAGAATAGAGAGTCTGCCGAGCAAATTAATAGTGAAAAAAGAAACTGAAGGGCTGCTTATTTCAATGACTCAGTTAAACAAAATCCTAGGCATTTTAGAAACCCACAAACAATGGGCTAATGATAAATCAGATAAATCATTCATAAATATGTACTACAGCAGGCCCACTACCCAGCACTCCAGTTCCCTTAGATGTTGCTGTTAAAAGCACTGAAGATAATATGACAATATTTCCTTTGGAAATGGCCTGTAGTTCATTTTTTTCATCTGTTCAGACTGACTGTCACCCTAGCATTTTAATGTATTAGTAAAAAGAAATGGGGAGAGGCTCAGGTACCCTCTGGATTTGACCTGCTCAAAACATTGTTATTGCTATAACTACATGCAACTTACTTTTTCTGTAAGGAAAGTCCATTGTTTATATGCCACTAATATTCATGTCCTCCTGGTCCCTACCTGCTATCAATAGCTTTCCACATCACTCACAGTAAAAGCCCCTGTCCCGACAATGATTTACTCCCTCACAGTCTAGTTTTCCACTGTCTCCCTCTTACCTCTCTTACCTCCTTTTAACCTGCTGCCTCCTTCCCACTATTACTATGCCTGGAATGTTCTCTCCAATAGCAACATGGCTCACCCCCACCTCCTTTAAGGCTTTACTCAAATGCCACCTTTTGGTGAGGCTTTCTCTGACCACCTTATTTAAAATGGTTGTCAGAGAGAGCCTCTCCCACACTCCTTTATCCCTTTTTCCCCTGCTTTAAAACATTTTCTTCATCACACTTACCATCTTCTACCATACTATTTTTTATTGGTTTATTGTCTGCCTCTCACAACTACAATGCAAGCTCTCTGAACTGTGGATTTAGGGGATTTTTTATTCATTGTTATTTCCTCAATGATAAGAACAGTGCCTGGCTCAAAGTAAGCATTCAGTAAATATTTATTGCATGAAAAAATGTACTCGTATGTCCTAAAAGTTCTATTTCTCTGATAAATAGAAAAAAAATTTGTAAATTTACCTAGAGCTAATAAATATCCAACTAATGCATCAAAATATGTTATCAATAGATTCTTCATTGATATCACACCTTTATTACCCACTTTAAATCGCTGTATTTCAATTATCTCATTTCTTTTCACCATTGACAAGTAGGCAGATGCCGGCTATCACTAGCCTTAGTTGATAGATAACGTGGCAGATCCAGTCAGAGTGGTTGACTGAGTTACAGGGTTTATACTTTCCAACTTCCACTTATATCTGGAATCACCTGGCAGTTTAGGCTCTTATAACTACGTGATGATCCTTTAATAAACGGAGGCTTGAAAATGAGAGGGTGTATGGTCAGAAGACAATACTTAGAAATATGCTTTCTGAGGCGGGGTCTGATGCCAAATCTTAAAAGCAAATGTGGAGAGTGTGTCTACTCCTTAAACACAGCAAATGTTATCAATTCACTGTTCCTTCTGTTTCATTTTCCTTTTTATTAAACACTGCAGCATGCTAGTAACATTCAAAACATGAGGCTTATTGATTCATGCGTTTATGTGTGTTCATAATTCACCCATGGTACTTATTTCCACATCTAGAAATACTACATCATAAAATAGGCTTGCAAATAGCTATTGTTCTTAATGAATGGTGACTTGTTACGAAGAATGATTCCTGGAACATCATTCTCTTTTAGGCAATTAACTTATTGATTTTACCAGTGAATATGAATATGGACCACTGGAAGGGTGCGTACAAGGGAAGCTTGGACACACATGTGACAACTACTTAAAAGAGCAGGGGGAAAAAGGCCGTTTGGATTAAACACTCTTATTCTGTATCTTTTTAATTTCCTTCACAATCTTTCCAGAGTATGGTTCCTCTGTAACTGGAATAAATAATATATAATCTTTGTTTGATAGATGAAGATCTTATAAAATTTACACTGCACTGTATAATCTGGTCAGTATCTACCTTTATATTCTCATCTCCTACCAATCTCTCCCTGACTCATTGTATTCCGGCCACAATGACTCGCTTTTCCTTTCTAGAAGAGGCTAGTACATTTCCACCTCAGGCCACTTGTACATGCTGTTTCCTTGGCCTAGAACATTTTTCCCTGATTCATGTGAGGTCTCCCTAATCACACAGACTTGGTTAGGTCCTCCTACATAAGTTAATAGCACTCTAAACATTGTGCAGTTGTACATATATAGTTATTTGTGTGGTTTCTTATTTAATATGTTTTCCTTCCTAGGCTATAAGCACCAAGAAGACAGAAACTTCTTTTTTTTAAATGCCACCTTTTTAAAAAAAGATTTTATTTATGTATTTTTTAGGGAGAGGGGATGGGAGGGAGAAAGAGAGGGAGAAACATCAATGTGTGGATGCCTCTCACACGCCCCCTGCTGGGGAACCTGGCCCACAACCCAGGCCTGTGCCCTGACTGGGGATCGAACCGGTGACCCTTTAGTTCACAGGCTGGCACACAATCCACTGAGCCACATCAGCTGGGGCCTCTCTCTCTCTCTCTCTCTCTCTCTCTCTTTTTTATATTCACCTGAGGACACTGTTTCATTGTTTTCAGAGAGAGAGGAAGTCAGTGTCGGGGGGGGGAAGGGGGGAGGGCGGAAAGAGATACCAGTTGGTGCCCTCTGGTACACACCCTGAGCATGAATCGAACCGGCAACCCTTAAATCTATGGGATGATGCTCCAACAAACAGCCACACTGGCCAGGGCCAGAAACTTTCCTTGCTTGTTATTTTCTCCTCAGTGCCAGATGTAATACTTGGCACAACATAGTAATGAATAAATGAAACACTGGGTACCCAACACTGTATATTTGCCTGAAAGGATCACTGCTAACCAACAGAACTTTCCCCGATGACAGGAAATGCTCTAGATCTGCACTGATACCGTGGTCACTAGCCTCATGTGATACTGAGCACTTGAGATGTGGCTAGTACAACTGAGAAACTGAATATTTAATGTTATTTAAGTTACATTTAAATAGTCACATGTGATTAATGGGTACCTATCAGATAGTGCCGATTGTGATATCTCCAGGTAGTTAGATATTGGATGGTCTATAAACTTAGCCAAAAAACACCAAGAAATTTGAAATTTTTAAGAAGTCCAGTTTATCAGTTTTTTCCTATTGTGGTTTTTCTCCTTGCTTTTATGTTTAACGTCCCTTCCCATTTTGAGATCTCTCACTGATATTTTCTTCTAATTGTGTATGAGTTTTCTTGTACCTTTAACTCATTAATCAGCTGGAGTATTTTTATTTATCTTATATTTTGGAATATGGTATGAATTGAAAATCTAAGGTTTTTTTCTTTAAATATTTGTCTCAGCACCATTTATTTCATGATGCTTCTATTCCTCACTAATTTTTGATGCTGGTTGCATAACATACTAAATTTATATTTGTGCTGGGGTGTGTTCCAGAGCTTTTATTCAGTTATACTAATTTGTTTACTCATATCAATACCACTTTGTTTTAATTATCATAGCTTTAAAATATTTTTTGTCTAAGGGGGCAGAAGCATAAAATGGAGAAAAAATAGCCTCTTCAACAAATGGTGTTGGGAGAGCTGGACGGCTACATGCAAAAAAATGAAACTCGACCACCAACTTACACCATACAATTCAAGATGGATAAAAGACTTAAATATTAAATATAAGTTGTGACACCATGAAAGTCCTAGAGGAGAACATTGGCAGGAAACTCTCAGACATCCCACGCAGCAATTTTTACACCGATATGTGCCCTAGATCAAGGGACATAAAGGAAAGAAAAAACAAATGGGGCCTCATCAAAATAAAAAGCTTCTGCACGGCTAAAGATAACATCAGCAAAATGGAAAGGGAACTAGCCATATGGGACAATATATTTGCCAAGGATACCTCGGACAAGGGTTTGATCTCCAAAATATATAAGGAACTTACATGGCTCCACTCCAGGAAGACAAACAATCCAAAGAAAAAATGGGGAAAGGACCTGAACAGACACTTCTCCAAGGAGGACATACACAGGGCCCAGAGACACATGAAAGGATGCTCAGCATCACCAGCAGCCAGCAGAGAGATGCAAGTCAAAACCACCATCAGGTACCACCTCACACCGGTCAGAATGGCCATCATAAACAGATCCACAAACAACAGGTGCTGGCGAGGCTGTGGAAAAAAGGGAACCCTAGTGCACTGCTGGTGGGAATGCAGACTGGAGCAGCCAGTGTGGAAAGCAGTGTGGAATTTCCTCAAAAAGCTGAAAATGGAGCAGCCTTTTGACTTGACAATTCCACTGCTGGGAATATACTTTAATAATCCTGAAATACCAATTCAAAAGAACCTAGGCACCCTTATGTTCATAGTAGCACAATTTACAATAGCCAAGTGCTATAAGCAACCTAAGTGCCCATCAGAAAATGAGTAGATCAAAAAACCACGGTACACTAACACAGTGGAATACTATGCAGCAGAAAGAAAGAACGAGCTCCTACCCTTCACGACAGCCTGGATGGAACTGGAAAGCATTATGCTAAGTGAAATAAGCCAGACAGTGAAAGACAAATATCCTATGATCCCACCTATATGTGGAACCTAATCAACAAAATAAACAGGCAAGCAAAATATAACCAGAGACATTGAAATAAAGAACAAACCGACAGTAACCAGAGGGCAGGATAACGGGAGGGGGTAGGGGAAGGGTCATCAAGGAGGATGTATGATGGACACATGGACAAAGCCAAAGCAGGGGAGGATCGAGGGTGGGAGGTGGGGATGGGTGGGGCAGAGGAGAGTAACGGGGGAAAATGGAAAAAATGTAAATATTCAAGTTTATTTGCTCCTCGTATAGATACATAATATAACCTTAACAGACATATACAAAAACTATTCTTTGTCTGATAGTCCCGGCTTGCTCTCATTAGTCTTTGTTTTAGCTATTCTGACCCAGTTAATATAATATGTAAACTTTTTTCCTCGTGTCAATTCATTTGTGCATGTAGTGTATGGTTACATGCATACCACATACATATCTTCCATACCCCAAATCAGGACACCTGATTAACACATGCAAATGTGGTCACCATAATGTTAAGTCATCTCCTCCAAGCACAGGGTTATGCACATCGTAGATAAATGAGGTCAAGACATTTGATTGATAGGTCTGTGATTTCTATAGTAATTAGTTTTTATATACACAATGCATAAGATTCCTTTCCTTATCTTGCATATTAATTTAAAAAAAATCCAAGGTTATTTGTCCTCTGTTCTGTTTTTACTCTTCAAGGAGCTATTAGGTAGCTCCTAAACCAGCTGTGTCACCCACATATTCAATGCAGCCCAATTAGTTACTAAGAGTCACAATGCATTGAATCAAAGTGTAACTAAAGTCAAAGCTGCAGGAAGTAGCAGCAATACTAATGAGTATTCAGAGCTGATTAGAATGCGAAAAACACAGCCATTCTTTAAGTATCAGCTATAATATGAAGTAATCAGGTAGCAGGTACTTGAAGCAACTGCTTAAAAGTGCTTTTTTTTTTTTTTTGATTAGAAAGATTTCTGAAGAACTACATTTAAAAAACCAGGACCACATTTTTCTAAAAGGCTCAATTAACACTTTCTGATTTAATTAAAACACACACACACACATATGCACAAACAAGTACGCAAATATTAATCATTAGTCATAGTCAACTAAATGAATCCAGCTACTCGGGATAGCTAGAAGCTGAAACTACCAAAATGAAGGACGTTTAAGGTATTCTTAGGGACAATATTTAAACAGTATAAAAATGGAGTTATTGTCCAAAATCTTAGTCATGGGGCTTTCAGAGGTTATTTAATCCACCTTCCCATCTCAAGATAAAATCGAATCTATATTTATAATCAATATCATCTTAACCCTACTAAAGGAGAAAATATGGTAACGGGAACTCTCAAGTAGCCACCCCTACGCCATACTCCCTAAAGAAACAATCATAAATATACACTGATGCTGGCAGTGGGTTTGCATAGAAACAGACTCATAGTTAGAAAGCAGGGGCAGGATGGCAGCTAAGAGGTCGGGGGAGGGGAAAGGGAAGGGATTGAGCAAAAAGGAAAAAGGACTCATGGACATGCGCAACAGTGTGGTGATTGTGGAGGGAGGGAGGGAACAGGAGGACTAAATGGTAATGGAAAAAATACAATAAAAAATAAAAGCTGTAAAAAAATAAAAATACAAATGCACTGAACCCTTATTGGGTCTTTGCTTCCCAATGAGATACACAATTTTAAAGACATATTCAGAGGTCAATACACATTCAGCAAAATCTTCTATACCATTTGTGTCTATGGATACTACCAATATTGAGAATTAATAATCCATTAATATTTAATTGATTCATTCATTAAACATTTCGGCTGTCTTGAGGTGACCTTGAGGCCATAAAAATGCTTGGTAATTAAATATTCAATTATTTTTTATCAAGCTGTACTTTATTAAGGCAGGAAACTTATTTTGGCTCAACCCTAATTGAGTCAGAAATTGTAATTGCATAGAGTGTTAATGTATTTTCTGAGCATAAACCTTTTAATCAATACATCAACTGAAAAGTCTCTATTACTACCCTCAAATCCTGTTTGGAATGAGGCAGGCCACCGCGGCTTGCACCCTGGCTCTATAATGTCCGTATTATATAATCTTGAGCAACTTATTTAACTTGTTTGCACCTCGGTTTCCTAATTCGTAAAGTAGTGTTAATAGTAGTTTTACCCCCACGGGGATTAAACGAAATAATTCACAAAAAAGACTCAGCATGGTACCATGTACAGAGTAAAACCTGAATACAAGCAAGCTAGTATCGTTAGTGATTATATTGAGCATATAACTATGGACTCTGGGTCATGCATAACACGCAACAAGAATATAATTACGGAACATACAGACAGAATATAATTAAGTGCTTGATTGTATAGTATGTGTGATAAGCACCAGGGGTGACTGGGGCGGTAGATGTCAGAGGTTTCATGAGAGATAGGGCTTGAGGTGGGACTTAAATGATAGACAGAGAATGATGAGTGTAGAGGAGAGGGCTCACCAGGTAAAGAGGCATATAATGATAAGGAAGTAAAGGAAGGAAAAGATAAGTCTTGGAGGACCATAAAAGTCAAGTAAATAATTGATTAGTGTAACATTTAATTGAAAATTTCACTCTGGCTTCCCAAACAAAAACTTCCATTTAGATAGGTAGTAAACAATCTTGTCAGAAAATGGTCTGTTATCCTAAGTTTATTGTATGTTTACGTGTGTGAGTGGAGGAGGGGGGGAGAGTGGTATAATTTATCATCTTTTGAATAGTTCACATGAATTAATTTTTCCCAAATCATACAGCCAGGAAGTACATAGCCTAGCTAGTATTTCAACCCAGAAAGTATAACTTCAAAGCCCTGTGCTCTTCCACAGAAAATTCATGAAGTCTTATAGCTTTTTAAGGTAACCTACTAGCCAGGACAAATAAAGAAGGAAACTCATACTCAATTTGGTGCTTGAATTATGATTACTACCTTACTGATTTAAACCCCATGTTTGCATTCAAACAACGGTATATAATTGTCTAAGCTGTATAGAAAACTGAGGAGTCAAATTTAATAATCGACTCCATTTTAAGCTAATATGCAAAAATTAGAAAGAAAGCTTTCTGTTATTTTTATGTCTCCTTGAGTAGAAAGTAATAGGAAAGTGAGAATTTATTGTTTGATGCTCATTTAGAGGTGATTTGAGCTGTTTTGATGTACGATTGTACAATGTATTAGGTGTTTTTGTTTGCTTGACTAAAACAGAAGTGGTTACCTTGAGGCCTTGGAGCCACATATGGCTTTTTATTTTATTTTTTAATCCTTACCTGACAATATGTTTATTGATTTAGAGACAGGAAGGGGGGTGAGGGAGAGAGAGAGAGGGAAATTGATGTGAGAAATATCGATCGGTTGCCTGCCATATGTGCCCTGACCGTGAATCGAACCCGCAACCTTTTGGTGCACAGGACAATGTTCCAACCAACTGAGCTACTTGGCCAGGACCACAAATGGCTTTTTGAAACATCATATGCAGCTCTTGAATTAAATATACAAACTCTACTGTGAATTGTGTTGATGTTGTGTCCTTTGAAAGATATAAAGTGTTACTAAAAGGTAGAGACACAAGAGGAAGCTCGAAATAACGAAGAACAAAGAAAACTATCTCACATTCCATATAGTGCAAGCTATCATAGCATCTGATATTTTGGACTCGGGTATGCAGATTTAATTTGGTATATAGTAAATGCCATAGGTATGGGAAGCAGTGCGGTTGTAGTAGTTATGAAAACAGACTCTAAAGTCATATATCCCTGAATTGGAATCTTGGTTCTGTTACTTTCTAGTTGTGTGACCTTGGAAATGTCATTTACCATCCCCATTCCAAGCATCAGTTTTTCCATCTATAAAAAGGGAAAATAGTACCTGTACCTCATAGTGTTTGTATGGGCATTAAATGAGATACAATGAGTGCAAAGAGTTTGGGGTATTGCTTGATCACAGTACCTTTTCAATAAATAGAGATTTAAAAAAAATAGTAAGACCTTATATTATATAACTCAATATTGTTTATACTAAGGATTCTTAATTTTCACTCTTGGCCAGACTTGTCATCGCTGTACTAGAGTCTGGGCTATTCCTTTCTTATACAAACATTTTATAAATGACTCACCTCCATCGTTGTCCAAGTTATCTCCACAAAGCATTTCCATGACAACATTGCAGCCTGTCCCACTCCAACCCACCTGACACACACAGTGCCAACCATTCTGATCCAGAGTACATCGCCCATTTCCAAAGCAGAGCCCCGGGCAGCCATCTGAAACGACAGCAGAGAGTAGCAATCACAGAGACATCAGAATGGGATTGACCAGCACTGCTGTATCTCCCTATAGGGAAGCATTGAATCATCTGGGCTCCATTCAGATGAGGTGTTGAATAAATGGAAGAGGCGCTTGCTTGCTTACCAAAACTTCCCAGGGAACTTGTTATCCCTTACTCTGCTGTGCTTTTCCTTGGAGAGCCAATTAAGCATTATTAATGCTAACCCCAATTCCCAACCTCCGGTTCAGATATGAGGAAAACC
Organism: Pteronotus mesoamericanus; assembly: GCF_021234165.1. Classification (NCBI taxonomy): domain Eukaryota; kingdom Metazoa; phylum Chordata; class Mammalia; order Chiroptera; family Mormoopidae; genus Pteronotus; species Pteronotus mesoamericanus. The sequence goes on from NW_026555150.1 coordinate 4,131,345, forward strand.
GTGAGGGGGACAAAAAATGTTTTCTGTTTCTTTTTGAAAAATGTATTTCCTCTTCTCAATAAAAATTGGATGGATAATATTTTATATAGTCATGGCCAATAAGTTGGGAAAAGGCAGCAGTTTCTATGAAGAGAAACATCCCCTAACTATTTCTAGTCTGTGTGAATTTTTTCCTTGGGATATGCGACATAGGACGTAGGTATGTGGCATACAGTTCAGACTTCACCATTAAGCATTTGCCCATATGATACCATAAAAATTGCTGCAGTTGCTTTACATGTATTCATTTTTTTCTCTGCAAGACTGATATTAATCTTAGGGCTAAAGATTGATTTTTTTACTTGTCTAGTATCTCTCTCAGAAACTAGTATCATATTATGCCTGTAGTAAGTATTCAACAAATAATTATGGAATTAATGCAGGCCATATTTAGACTTTCAGAATTCTAGAGAATAACTGTCTACATTTAGTCAAGAGAAAATTGCAATGCTCACTTAAATGCATTCTATCCATTGATACACCACAAACACTGGCAATGCTCTCTATGTAGACTTCACATTTCTCAGGGATGCTCTAGTCTTTCTACCAGTAGTTCAGAGTTAAGCTATTCCAAAGGGCAACTGTGCATGTACCAAGTCCTCAGTGGGCAGAGAACAGAGATAGTAATAAAGGCATAGGGCTTCTGGAAATTTCCCCAGTAGCAATACAGGACCAGATCTGGATTTTACTGGAGATAATCCAATCAATATTCTTTTCATTTTCTGTCTTTGTAAGAAAATGCCATAATATAAAGGGCAAAAGTTAGTTTTGTGTTTTTAAATCTGTAGATGCAACACAGTGTGCCTTCCAAATTGTTTTCCAAGCAACTATCAACAGACCAGAGGAAGAAAAAAATCTTTAAAATGACATGACAGATGACTGTTAAAAAATATGAAAAGATTATATATATAGTTGTTCCTTGGTGTCTGTGGACAACTGGTTCCAGGATCCCCAGGAGTACCAAAAGCCAAGGATGCTCAAGTCCCTTATATAAAATGGCATGATATTTGCATATGACCTATGCACATCCTCCTATGTACTTTAAATCATCTCTAGATTACTTATAATACCTAATACAATGTAAATGCTATGTAAATGTTGTTATACTGTATTGTTTAGTAATCAACCTTCTGGAATTTTTGTTTCCTAATACAAGGTGTGGCAAAAGTAGGTTTACAGTTGTGAGCACATGAAACACAGAGTTTATTCTTGTATTATTACTTATTAATTATTTATTATTTTCCATATGAACAACTGTAAACCTATTTTGCCCTGCTCTGTATTTTTGATTGGCAGTTGGTAGAATCTGTGGATGTGAAAGCCACAGATATGGAGGACCAACTGCTGTGTGTGTGTATACACACATTGTCACCTACTGCTTAATAACAGGGATGCATTCTGTGAAATGTGTCATTGGGCAATGTTGTTGTTTTGAGAACATTATTGAGTATACTCACACAAACTTAGATGGTATAGCCTACTACTGTAATTATATATGTTATAGTTTTATATGGCTTGCAGTGCAGGTTTGTTTAAGTGAGTAATATATGTGCTATGACATTATGACGGCCATGATGTCACTAGGTGACAGGAATGTCTTGGCTGCATTAAAATCTTTGGGGACCACTGTTGTATATTTGGTCTGTCATTGAGTGAAACATCATAATGAGGCACAAGACTGTGTGCATATATATATAATTCCTCAAGAAGTGGTATAGGATGAATATATATATGTTTAACAAAGGAATGTGTCTAGTTCCATCATCATGGATATACAAAGGATAAGAGAATTCAGGAATAATTTGGAATGTATTCAACCTTCTGAGGCCAAAGCAGTAAAAGGCACCAGGATATCTGGAAAAACCCTTATTGTCTTTAGCAAAGGCAGATCCCTGGAGGGATGGATGATGGAGGACTTATAGAGGGATAATTCTTCTAGTCTGGTAAAGATGCTATACATGGACTTGGACCTATATTGTTACATTAAAGAAAGATTCAACTGTCCGCCTAAACCTACTTAATTTAATAATTACCTGCATGTGTTACACACACACACACCTCAAAGACTAGGAAAACTAGTTCTTAAAACTGCTTATCCATCCATTACACACTATGGCAAAAATGAGTCCTGGATGTTGTTAAAACAAATTACTTTGTAGCCTGACTACTACAGCATGAACTTGACAATATTACATTTAGAACTGCCAAAAGTGAAAGGAAAAAAAAAAAAAGCAATCACCAACCCTTCCTTTCCCACATGCACATTTTCTCTCTAAGATATTTTTTGTTTTAAAACTAGTGAGAAAAATCTTACCTCGGACAGCATCTAAGTAGTGAGCTAAAAAGGGGGGAAAAGAGTGATTAAATGAATTTCTGGGAGACCAAAGCTATACAACATGTACTAATGGTTTACCATCTGTTGCCTGGAAGGAGAACAACAAACTGAACTGCTGAATGCCTGCGGCTCAAAAGTTGGTACACTGGCCTGTGTAGTTTGGGAATCATATTTTCTGTTGGAAAGATATTAATGGCTTTTCTGCAAGGAACTCTATTAGGCTTCCTAAAAACGTGTCATATTTCATTAAAAGTATAAGAACTGCATTTTTACATTTCAGTAATAACTTTCGTGAAAGAGACTAGCTAGAACTTCTTTTTAGCACTATCTTTCGAAGGAAGTTCTGGAGTAACCACCTTTAGTGATCATCACAATATTTAAATCCTCTTATGTGAAGGCAATAAACTTACTGTAGTGCAGGAATGTAATTACTTAAGCTGCATCTGAATCTCACCCCTCACCACCTTTTTAATGAATCTGAAATATTTTCCACAGTCACAGAACAAGACTTACTGTACCTTGAGCAGAGTAGCAATGCAGTTTATTAAGATTATGTTATATATATTATCTATACTATACATTATTTTGGCAGGTTCCAACTATTATAACAAAATACTTTCAACTAAAATTGGAAGCTGTAGTACAGTCTAGTGGGGGCAAAAAGCCCACAAACAATGAATTGGGTATCCAGACCGCCATGCTTGCCTTTGCTGTGCATGAATTTTCTGTGTGCTTATGGAATGACACTGGAAGACTCTGTGACCCACTTTTCTTAGCTATATATGAAGGAAAACTTTGTGGCAAATATGTGCATGTGTCAAGGACTTTGATAGTTTTATCCAGAAGAAGAAAGTATTTTAAAACTGAAAGCTTCACTATTATTAGTGTTTTTTTATCGTGTGAAGACCACGTGACATTATTACATACGCTTTCTCACACCCACAGACTGTTCTCAGAGGCAGCATGCTGAAAATTAGTGAAATTGGTGAAAAGGGATAATAGAAGGTGGATGCCTCAGTACAAACTCTCTATGCTGCCCAATAAACAATTCAACACAGATGTTTTATTGATGGTAGGTCAGGAGTGTCTTCCTCATATACATTAAAGACAGCATCTAATGATATCAAATGGGCCCTGTTAAAGTAGTCTTCTTTAATGAAATTACCCCTAAGTGCTTTCAACTGAAACAACCTATACTTTTCAAAAGGAAAAGTGGGCAGCGAACGTTACCTTCACAACAAAGGCACTTCTCTTATTAACTAATGACACTTTATCCCAATGTATCATCTTTCATTTGAGTAACTCAGAGTACTTGAAAGCAGAAAATAAAAGGTATACTGAATTAACTAGAAAGGAAATGACACAAGAAATAAGATATTATCAACAAAATAGGAAACCTCCCAGTTAATGAAACTTTCAAACCTTGGCTAACCCTCCTCCTTCTTGCCTTCACCTTCAAATTCTATGACAAGCCTGGTGATTGACCCACTAGGCTGCTTTCCTCCAGTTAATCCAGTTTACTTTGTTGAAAGTATGGTGGCACTTACCAATTGTGCAGTGGTCGCCCTCCCATCCAGGGCTACACTCACATTTTCCGTCTTTGCACTGACCATGCTCAGCACAGTGAGAATGACAAGAGCGTTCTTCACATGTTGGTCCTACCCAGCCTTCTTCGCATTGACAGATTCCCCTTGAGCAGACTCCATGGCTACCACACTCCATGGTACAGAGCTCTGTGGGAATTCAAAGAACATACACTCACATATTTTATTAAAACTAGGATCTGCTATGTCCAAAGACATTAGAATTACCAAAATATCACAAAGACCTCTAGCACTTGAGTGAATGTACAAGGAATTTCATTAAAAAAAGATTAAGTCTTTAAGCATAAAATAAACGCTAAGTCAAACTGATTTTGAGAAGTTCATAAAGTGATAACTGCATTCAAGGCTTAGAAATGAAGTTAATGCCAAAAAAAAAAAAATCACATGGGTTTCACCAAAAATTCTTTAGGATCACAAACAATGTTGGGGGCCAAACACACACACAATAAAATAGTGCCCCGACTTCATTCAGGAGACAGGTTCTACAATTGAAAAGATAACTTTCTAATTAATTTTATCGTATACAAAAGGTGAAGCTGCCAATGATGATAATCAACTGTTTTCCTTGATCCTACTAACCATATTTGCATTTAAATCGAGCATTTAAAGTGACTACTAGTTGGTTAAAATACATAGTCTTCTTATCTCAAAATGTCACCCAATATTTAGTTTATATCATCAAAGGATATGCTGGCTCTGCTGAGGTTCTCCCCTCTGTTCCCTTGACTTTTTGTTGAGAAGTGTTGATTATTAATAAAATTATGTTAGAAGAGAAGCCAAAATAAAAGTTTGCCAAGCCTTTTACTTGATTGAATACCTTTGCTGGAGGAGGAGAAGGGAGATAAAAGCCTATAGAAAAAATGCAATAGGTTTTGGGTATAATTGGCCATATATCCTTAAAAGAGAAAGAAGGAGTTCTGGAAGCCAAGTTGTCTGCCTTCCATAGTCTTAAATTCTGAAGCTGGTTTTATGTATTAAGAGGTATCGGCATGTGATGGTAGCAGTATTACCCTATCTTACATGCAACGGAGCTTTTTATTTGTAACGAAGGTTTTCACTCCATAGATAGCAGAGTTATATTTCAGTACGAGAGAATGTTTCTCTGATCAAGCCATGGTTATGGATTTTATTACTATCTAGGTCAATTTGTTCACTAATTCATTCACAAGTATTCTTTGAGGGTGAAGTTCTCATAGGAAGAATAGTGGATCTGAAATAAGGATTCCTCTACATAAAAGCTGTGAACCCTTAGGCAAATTACTAACATGCTCTCTTAATCCCTGCTGATGTAACTACATAATGACAATAATAATATTTATACTTAATAGGACTATTGGGCATATTTGAAATATATTTGGAGGTAGAACTGACAGGATTCCCTCCTCATGATTGGATATGGGGAATGAAGGAAAGGGAACAACAAAATCTGTGGCTTACGCAAGTGGGTGGATAATGCTGCCATTACGAATAAGGGTAGAAGAGCAAACAGATTAACTTTGAGAAAATGTATTAATAGCCACATGAAGATGTCAATGAAGCAGTAGGATATATGAATTTGAGGGGCTAGAGGTGGAAATAGGAAATTGGCTATCATTAGCATATAGGTGACATTAAAGAATGAGAGTGGATGATATCCTAAGGAACAAAGAATAGAAGAGCCTCAAAAATGAGCCCTGAGATAACCCATGATTTAAAGAGAAGGTAGAAAAAAGAGCAACCATCAAAGGAGACTGGGAGGGAGAAGGCAGTAAGTGATAGGAGAAAATCCAGGAGATTGCAGTGTAGGCAAAGCCAAAGAAGGACACTTTTATAAGAAGGGAGTATTTACCTGTATAATATTGCTGATAGGCCAAGTGGTACCTGGGCAGGGAAGTACTCATTGGACTTATCAAGGTAGAAATTGTGGCCGACTTTAGGAAGAGCCCTGTTGACAAAGTGGTAGTTGTAAAGCGAGGCTGGAATGGGTAAATGGAAAGAGTGACTGGAAACCTGTGTGTGTGATCACCAAGTTGTAAGAAAAGTCCAGGTCCAGAAAATACAAAAAAGGAGGGGTTGGTCTAATAAATGGCAGCTCAAGTAGGTTAATCTTGAAACAGCGCCTACTCTCTATATCTTGGCTCTGAATCTCTGCTTGATAATCTGGAGTTGTAATTTCAATTCTTGTAGCGAACCTGAGGTTGTACTTATGCTCCCCTTAATGGCCTCCCCCAAGGCACTAAAAGATGAACTAAAGGTGCCTTTCTAGGACAGGAGTTATATTGGTCACAGCCAATAAGGCCAGAGCTAACTGAAACAATTTGAGACAAAAACTTACCATTACTGCTTTATATAACTATTAATTTTAGGCCTACAGGAGTGCATCATTCTGGTTATTTCCTAAAAAGTCATAGGACTAGATGAACAGTAGTATCAGTGAAATGGCAGACTAGACTATCCTTAATCCATCTCAATATAAACCCTTAGAAATGTTGAATATAATGTAATGATGTAAAAAATAGCATATCTTACATCACAACTCAGAAATTCTCAAGTGCCAGAAGCAAAAAGATTGCTAAAAACCAAGGAAATAATCATATAAATTAACCTTCTGGCAGCCTTGATGTGTAATAACCAGGGGCTAGGGTATTTATGTCCACAAAGGGAAAACAGATGAGGTCTTTGGACCATTTAAGATGGGGAATTGTACTGAAACACCTGCACAAAACAAGAACCCTTGAAGGCCTGAAATATTAGTGAGATAGAGACTAATAAATTATCTACTATCCCAGCAAGATAGCAAGGAAGCAATGACTAAAATAATAACAACAACAACAACAACGACAATAACAATAATAATAAAACTTGGGGGTTAGAAAACAACATTGACATAAAATACTACCTAATAATATGTGTGATGAAGTGCCTTGAGTGAAATATTTCTAAAACCTAAATTATTCAAGAAGAAGGTAAGAGATACTTTATCAAGTATGCACATAAAAATTCAAAGGTAGAATTCTGTTTCTAGTGACCTAAGAAATTTTTACTCTTCTCCTCTGATGAGTGTAGCCAGACACAAAGTATTTAAAAATCTGTTAGATATTACCGCAGTTCACAAAGCAGTAAAGAGTTATTGGGCCAACTTCTACGAAACAAAGAAAACCCAGAGGTGAGCCTGACATTCATGGATGCTTTTCCTGTGGAAGTTGTCTGTCAGTTTTGGTAGAGGCAGCTGGGAGAGACAGACTTGGTAGAGCTTTTGTCATTCTCATGGGTACAGGAAAAAATATGACTAGATAATGGCTAAGACATTTTCAATGTTGAAGAGAACATCAAGACAAATATATGAAGAAAAATTGAAGGAACAAAAAAGAGAAAAAGGCAAATTTACAATCATAGAGACCTTAATGTCATCTCCTTTTCATTCACTAATAGAACAAGCAGAAAAATCAGAAAACCTATTGGTTTTGAGGAACATGATTAACAAATTTGACCTAATTGACACATAAACAGCACTATAATAAATAACCACAAAATATATATAACTTTAAAGTATACATGGAACATTTACAAATATAAACCATATTCTGGGCTATAAAGCAAGTCTCAATGTATTTCAAAGTATTGAAATTATTTATAGCATGTTGTGTGCCCAGTATGGAATTAAACTTGAAATCAGTAACAAAAGATAACTATAAAGTCCACATAAATTTGGAAATTAAGAAGTACAGATTTGAATAAACTATAGAACAAACAAGAAAGAATCATAAAAATTAGAGGATATTTTGAAATGAATGAGAATGAAGGTGCAACATATCAAAATTTGTGCAATATAACTCAGTTTATGTTTATAGGAAAACTTATAAGGTAGAAAAAAATCAGTTGAAAAACAATGACCCAAGCATTTATTCTTTGAAATTAGAAGAGCAAAGTAAACTCAAAGAGGATAAAAGGGAGAAAAGAATAATTATGAAAGATGAAATTAATAGGCATAAACATACAATAGAAAGCAATAATTGATAATTTGCAAAGGCCAATAAAATTGATAAACACCTGATGGAGACTGATCAGTAAGAAAATGCATGATCCCAAATAACCAATATCAAGAATAAAAAAGATGACATCGCTATACATCCTACAGACATAAAGTAACATAAGAGGATATTACAAATTTTTTTTTGTCAGTACATTTGAAAATTTCAATGAAATGCACAAATCCTAGAACAACTTACAATAATAAACACAAGAAAAAATGGAAACTGAATAGTTCCTGAAGAACCCTACTGCACAATGAAAAATATTCCCACAAAGATAATCAGTCTCAGATGACTTTTCTTGTAAATATACCAAACATTTAAAGGAGAAAAACTGCCAGTCTTGAATAAACTTTTCCAAAGACTAGAAAAAGAGCCCTAGCTGGTGTGGCTCAGTGGACTGAGCACCAGCCTGTGAACCAAAGGGTTGCCGGCTTGATTCCCAGTGTAGGGCACATGCCTGGGTTGCAGGCCAGGTCCCCAGTAGGGGGTGTGCAAGATGCAACCACACATTGATGTTTCTCACCCTCTGTTTCTCCCTCCCTTCCCTTCTCCAAAAATAAATAAATAAAATATGTTTTCAAAAAAAGAATAGAAAAAGAGAAAATGCTTCACAATGTGCTTTACGAGGCCACCAAAAAAACCTGGATATAAAATTCTGACAAGGATATTATATTAAAAAACAGGCCAATCTCACTCATGAATATGGATGCAAAAATATTAAGCAAAATATAACAAATCTAGCATTATATGACATAAAATTTTGACCAATTTGTGATTATTTTAGGAAAGCAAAATTGTTTTAACATTTCAAAATCAATCAATATAATACATATATGGAATAAAAGAGAAAAAGCATATGATCATCTCAATAGATGAATAATAAGTATTTGATGTGATACTAAACATCTATTCATGATAAAATTTTATAGCACACTAAGACTAGAAGATACTTCAATCTGATAAATATTAGCTACAAAAGATCAACAGCAAAAATCATTATTATACATGTTGAATTTTTTTGTTATTGAAACTGAGAAAATATGACTATAATTTTCATTAATTTTTTTTCAACCCTCACCTGGAGACATTTTTCATTGCTTTTAGAGAGAGAGAGAAAGTGGGGGGGAGAGAGACACTGATGTGAGAAACATTGATCAGTTGCCTTCTCCCACATGCCTTGATTGGGGATTGAACCTGCAGCCTGGGTATGTGCCCCAACCAGGAATCAAAGTTGCAGCCCCTTGGGCTATGGGATGACGGTCTAACCAACTGAGCCACACTGGCCAGGGCTAATCATCATTTCTATGCAACAAAATTCTACAGGTCCTAACCAGTGCAACAATATAAGAAAAATTAAAATGTACAGAAATTAACAAGGAATGAATAAATGTCATCATTATTCAGATAGTACAACTGAGTATGTGCAAACAACAAAAAGAAACAATAGAGAGAGATTGTTAGACTATGTGAATTTAGCAAAATCACAAGATATTAAGCAAGTATATATTTAACAAATTATGGCTTCTGGTCAAGATGATGGAGTAATTAAAAGCGGTACATGCATCCTCCCATGACCATATCAAAATTACAACTAAACTACAGAAAAGTCATCATTGAGAACCACCTGATGTCTAGTTGAACAGACTCCCTATAACTAAGGATATACAGAAGAAGCCACATTGAGACTGGTAGGAGGGGCGGAGACGAGGATGAGGGGCAAGTCCCACATCCACCTGTGTTGGTTAAAAATCAGGAGGGGTATCTTAGCTGCAGAGCAGCCCCATGGAAAGCAAGGGGTCCCAGCCCCACATTAGGCTCCCCAGCCCAGAGTTCTAATGCCAGGAAGAGAAGTTCCATAACTTTGGCTGTGAAAACCAGCAGAGCTTGTATAGCTGAGTGAGTCAGAGGGCTTCAGGAGTCACAGGTGTCCCTCTTAAGGGGTCGAGCAAAGGCTCTAGCACTGGGGCAGCAGCTCAAAAGAAGCCAGGGACATACCGGGAAAAACCGAATTGTCTCGCTTTGGGGCAAGTGCTGGAGGGGCAGCTTTCTCGCAAACAGAAGTGCTGGCAAAGGCCACTGCTCCTTTGTTGAGCCCCTTCCCTGCAGGTACAGGCAGGTGCCATATCTGAGTCTCCATCAGCCTCACTAACACTTTTTGCCCCACCCTGGTGATTTCCTGAGACCCCACCCCACTCCACCCCACCCAACTTGTGGACCCACTCACGCTGTTTCTAGTGCTTTTTCAATACAAACAGCCTGCTTTGCACTTTCCTAAAATCTCTCAAAGGTTCACAAACCCCAAACAAGCAGCATCTGGCCTCAGCAAGCCCCATACCTCTCATTAAGTGTCCCCAGGCCTAGCACTAGCAACAGCTGGTCTGAGTTCACAGCTTGGCCTCCAAGCCCAGCACAAGTAGCAGCCATCTGTAGATCGTTTTGTAGCTCATGCTGGGTGGCCCCAGGCAGGTCAAGGTTGTGGCAGACCTTGGCCTTCACTTCCCAAGAGGCCCTAGAGCCAGTGTACCTGGTAGACAGTTTCAGACCACGCCAGAGCACCACCCAAATGCCTCCACAAGTGACACACTCAAGGGCCTGACCTGGCAAGCACCAGAGACTTGATGAAGTGAGTCCTGCTTCATGGGGTCGACCCCTGCACAGCAACTCCTCTGCTATAGCTGCTTCTGGTCCTTCCGGCTAATTGGCCTGGGGGTAAATGCCTTCCACTGACATGCCAACAGCAATCAAGGCTCAGTTACAACAGCAGGATGCACAAAGTCCACATGGGGACTTCATCTGAAGTGCCCAGCTCAGGTGACCAGGGAGGCTGCACCACTGGGTTCTGTAGTGCACCCATTACATAAGGACATTCTGCCAGACCAGAAGATGTAGCAGCTCTACCTAATACATAGAAGCAAACACAGGGAGGCAGCCAAAATGAGGAGACAAAGAAACATGTCCCAAATAAAAGAACAAACAAAACTCCAGAACAAGAACTAAACAAAATGGACACAAGCAACCTACCAGATACAGAAGTCAAAACGCTGCTTATGACTTCTGGTCAAGATGGAGGTGTACGTAAACACACTGCCTTCCTGCACAACTCTAGCAAAAATTAAAACTAGACTACAAAACAAATATCACCCAGATTCATCAGAAAAAGGAGCAGTATGGAAGCCTGACAACTAAGGATTTAAAGAAGCAACAACTGTTCTGACAGGTAGGAGGGGCAGAGACGCGAAGATGCACAGAGAGGAGTGGAGAGGTGGACAGGCTGGGAGAGGTGGTGGAGTGGCATGGACAAGTGTGGACATGTGGATGGGATAGTCCCACATCCATGCGTGGTGGATAAAAATCAGGAGGGATACTTCAGGAGCAAGGGATTCCCTCCCCACACCAGAGCACCCAGCCCAGGGTTCCAGTGCCAGGAAGATAAGTCCCCATAATTTCTGGCTGTAAAAACCAGTGGGGGTTGGGGTGGCAAAAGAAACTGCAGGATTCTTAGGAGAATCCTCTTAAGGGGCCCAAAACAGTCTTAGGGCTTAGACAGACCACCCCCACCCCTGCCCCCGGGATTCAGCACCAGGGCAACAGCTGGATGGGCACCAGAGACATACGGGGAGAAACTGAAGAGATATGCGATGGAGCAAGTGCTGGGAGACAGCTTCATCCTAGACAAAACTCCAAAGGCCAGGCAGCACCACTGTCCTCTTTCCAAGCCCTCCCACAGAGCCATAGAGTGGTGACACAGGTTGCCCCACCCTGGTGATTGCATAAGGCTCTGCCCCATACTACTTACAGGTGTGCTTTTCTACAATAGGCCAAGCTACTAAGACAGGGAGTGAAAGCAGCTCTACCTCATACACAGAAACAAACACAGGGAGGCTGCCAAATTGAGAAGACAAAGAAATATGGCCCAAATGAAAAAATAGAACAAAACGCCAGGAAGAGAACTAAACACAATGGAAATAAGCAACCTATCGGATGCCGAATTCAAAACACTGGTTATAAGGATGCTCAAGGAACTCACTGGATACTTCAACAGTATAAAAAAGACCTAGGCAAAAATGAAGGTTACATTAAGTGAAATAAAGAAAGATCTACGGGAAACAACAGTGGAGGGGATGAAGCTGAGAATCAAATCAACGATTTGGAACATGAGGAAGAAAAAAAGCATTCATTCATAACAGTGAGAAGAAAAAAGAATTAAAGAAAACAAGGATAGAGTAAGGAGCCTCTGGGACATCTGCAAATGTACCGACACTCAAATCATAGGGGTGCCAGAAAGAGAAGAGGAAGAGCAAGAAATTGAAAACTTATTTGAAAAAATAGTGAAACAAAACTTCCCTAATTTGGTAAAGGAAGTAGACATACCAGCCTGGGAAGCACAGAGTCCCAAACAAGTTGGACCCAAAGAGGCCCACACCATGACACATCATAATTAAAATGGCAAAGGTTACAGACAAAGAGAGAATCTTAGAAGCAGCAAGAAAAAAACAGTTATGCAAAAGGGAGCTCCCATAAAACTGTCAGCTGATTTCTCAACAGAAACATTTCAGGCCAGAAGGGATTGGCATGAAATATTCAAAGTGATGAAAAGCCAGGACCTACAACCAAGATTACTCTACCCAGCAAAGCCATAATTTAGAATTGAAGGACAGATAGAGGGCTTCCCAGATGAGAAAAAGCTAAAGGTGTTCATCACCACCGAACCAGTATCACAAGAAATGTTTAAGGGGTGCCTTTAGAAGAAGAAAAAATAAAACAAATTAATAATAAAATGGTAATAAATACATATCTATCAACAATTACTTGAAGTGTAAATGGATTAAATGCTCCAATCAAAAGATATAAGGTGGCTGAATGGATAAGAAAACAACACCCTTACATATTCTGGCTACAAGAGACTCACTTCAGATCGAAAGACACACACAGACTGAAAGTTAGGGGATAGAAAAAAAGGATACTTCATACAAATGGAAATGAACAAACAAACAAAAAAAACTGGGGTAGAAATACTTATACCAGAGAATATAGACTTTAAAACAAAGGATATAACATGAGACAAAGAAGGACCCAGCAATTCCACTTCTGAGTATTTATCCTAAGAAACCTAAAACACTAAATCGCAAAGACATAAGCATTCACATGTTTACTGCAGCATTATTCACAGTGGCCAAGATATGGAAGCAACCTAAGTGTCCATCGCTAGATGAATGGATAAAGAAGTGGTACATACATTCAAAGGAATAGGACTCAGCTGTAAAAAAAAAGACTGAATTATTGTCATCTGCACCAACATGGATGAACCTAGAGGGTACTGTGTTGAGTAAAATAAGTCAGAAAGAGAAAGACAAATGCCACTATGATTTCACTTATATGTGAAATCCAAAAAATGAAATAAATGAACAAGCAGACCAGAAACAGACTCATAGATAATATTTTGACATTTGCAGATAGGAGAGGGGTTGGGAGAATAAGTGAAAAAGGTGAATAGATTGAGAAGTGCACATTGGTAGTTACACAATAGTCATAGGGATGTAAAGTACTACATAGAAAATATAGTCAATAATATTGCAACAATTATGTATGGTGTCAGATCGGTACCAGGTTTATTGCGGGATCACTTAGTAAGTTATATAAATGTCCAACCAATGGGTTGTACCACTGATAAAATATTGTACATCAAGTGTAATTGAAAAAATAAAAAAATATTTTTTATAAAGTTATTCCTTTAGCTCTGGCCAGTGTGGCTCAGTTGGCTGGAGTGTTGACCCATAAAGCAAAAGGTCACAGATTTGATTCCCAGTCAGAGCACATGCCTAGGTGGGGCATTGGGGTGCTTACAACAGGCAAATGATTGATGTTTCTCTCCCACATTGATGTTTCTCTCCCTCTTTTCTCCTGTATCTAATAATGATGATAGTAATAATAATAGTAATAAAAGTTATTCCCTTATATCATAGCCCACAATGAGAAATTTTGAAAATACCCTTTATGACTACCAGTCAAGATGGCAACATAGGCAGACATGGCTCGCCTCTTTGCACAACCACATCAAAATTACAACTAAAATATAGAACCATCATTCAGAAACATCAGAAATGGAGTTGAATGTAAGTATGACAACTATGGAATTAGAGAAATCACATCCATCCAGACTGGTAGGAGGGGTGTGGATGTGGAATGGACTGGTCCCACATCCACATGGGGTAGATAAAAAATTGAGTGGGATATCTCAGGAGTGAGGAGTCCCTGCCCCACGGCCCAGTGCCAGGAAGATAAGTCCCCACAACTTCTGGCTGCCAAAACCAGTAGGGATTGAATCAGTGAAAGAAACTGCTGGAGCCCCAAGCACTTCTTAAAGAACCACACACGGACTCACATACTCAGACTCACTCCGTCTGAGCTCTAGCACCGGGGTAGCAGCTTGAAAGGCACCAGTGGCTGAGCAGAGGCTATTGTCCCTTTTTTTTTTTTTTGCCAGCTCTGTGGCTCTGTGGGGAGAGGGTTTAGAAAAGGAATAATGGCTTCTGCCTGCCTTTCTGTCTGGGAGAAAACTGTCCTCCAGCTCCCACATTGATGCCAGACGCTCCCCCCACAGAGCCACAGAGCTGGCAAGCTGGTGTCATATCTGAGACTCCATCAATCTAGCTAACACTGTTTGACTTGCCTTGGAGATACCCAGAGACTTTACCCCACCCAACTTACTGGCCCACCAAAGTTGCTTTTCCATATGACTAGCTGTTCTTGGCTCATGCTGCACAACCTCCAATATCCTCTCAAGCAAGCAGCAGCTGGCCTCAGTGAACCCCAGGCCCAGCACTAGCAGCAGCCAGTCTATACTCACAGCTTTATTTCTCCTGGGAATCTCCAAGCCCAGCATAAGTAGCAGCCATCTGATTGCTTTATAGCTCACGCAGAGTGGCCCTGGGCAAAACACAGGTTGGGGGGCTGACCTTGGTCTGCATCATTTGGAAAACCCCAGGGCCAGTGTACCCTCTGGACAACCACAGACTATGTCTGAGAACCACCACCCTGTCCCTGTACAGCTAACGCTCCACAGAGGGCAGAAGTTGGTAGTCAGTCAATCCTTACAGCTGACTGGCCTGGGTAAATCTCTCCTATTGACTGGCCAACAGTAACCAAGACTCAACTACAAGAGGAGGGTGTACTCAGGCCACATGAAGGGCTCACCTCAAGTACCCAGCTTGGGTGACAGGGGAGGATGTGTCACTGAACCCTACAGGACACCTACTACATTAGGCCACACTACCAAGATATAGAGTCAAAGCAGCTCTACCTGATACATAGAAACAAACACAGGGAGGCTGCCAAAACGAGGAGACAATGAAACATGGCCCAAATGAAAGAACAGATCAAAACTCTAGAAAAAGAGCTAACCAAAATGGAGAGAAGCAATCTATCGATGCAGAGTTCAAAACACTGGCTTTAAGGACACACAAGGAACTTAGTGAGGACCTCAGCAGCATAAGAAAGATCCTGTCAGAAATGAAGGATACACTAATTGAAATAAAGAACAATTTACAGGGAAACAACAGTAGAGTGGATGAAGCCGAGAATCAAATCAATGATTTGGAACATAAGGCAGCAAAAGACAACCAATCAGAACAACAACAAGAAAAAAGAATCCAAAAAAGTGAGGATAGCATAACAAGCATCTGGGACAGCCTCAAGAGGTCCAATGTTTGCATTATATAGGTGCCAGAAGGAGAAGAGAAAGAGCAAGAAATTGAAAATCTTTTGAAAAAATAATGAAAGAAAACATCCTTAATTTGGTGAAGGAAATAGACAGGCGAGTCCAGGAAGCACAGAGAGTCCTAAACAAGATGGAGGCAAAGAGGCCCACTCCAAGACACATCATAATTAAAATGCAAAAGATTAAAGATAAAGAGAGAATCTTAAAAGCAGCAAGAGAAAAGAAGTTAAGTTACCTACAGGGGAGTTCCCATAAGACTGTCAGCTGATTTCTCAAAAGAAACTTTGCAGGCAAGAAGGGATTGGCAAGAAATATTCAAAGTCATGAAAAGCAGGGACCTGCAGCCAAGATTGCTCTATCCAGCAAAACCATCATTTAGAATTGAAGGACAGATAAAGGGCTTCCCAGACAAGAAAAATCTATAGGAGTTCATCATCACCAAACCGTCATTTTATGAAATGTTAAAGGGACTTATTTAAGAAAAAGAAGATAAAAAACTAAGAACAACAAAGTGGTAATAAATACAAATCTGTCAACAATTAAATCTAAGAACAAATTAAGCAAACAAGAAGAACAGAGACGGAATCATGGATATAGAGAGCATTTTGATGGTTGACAGATGGGAGGAGGTTGTGGGGGAGAACGTGTGAAGAGGTGAGGGGCTAAGAAGTACACATAGGTAGTTACAGCCATGGGGATGTAAAGTACAGTATAGGACATGGAATAGCCAAAGAATTTA
The DNA here is from genome assembly GCF_021234165.1 of Pteronotus mesoamericanus. Lineage (NCBI taxonomy): Eukaryota > Metazoa > Chordata > Mammalia > Chiroptera > Mormoopidae > Pteronotus > Pteronotus mesoamericanus. The sequence continues at coordinate 4,147,792 of NW_026555150.1, forward strand.
TATGCATGGCCCATGTATATGAACAATACCAAGGGGATTGCCTGAGGGAGTGGGGGTGCTGGGTGGAGGGGGGAAAGGGGAAAAAATCAGGACAACTGTAATAGCATAGTTAAAAAATATAACTAAAAAAAGAAAGAAAATACCACTTATAATGGTGTCTCAATGCCATATATCTGGTAATAAATTTAACAAAATATTTGTAGGACCTACACTAAAAACTGAAAAGCTATTAGAGAAATTAGAGAATACCAGGATAAATGAAATGCTATACAAAGTTCATGAATTAAAAAATTCAAAACTGAAGATGCCATTTCTCCTCAGATTGTTCTACAGATCAATACAACCTCAATCAACATCTCAGCAGTTGTTATGTGTTTTTTGTACATGTGTGTAAATATTGATTAGTAAAAAAGAAGCAGAATAAGGTGAGAAGACATACTCCAGGCAATAGCAAGGCTGTGTTAATTTAGACACTGTATATTGGCACAACGGTAAATAGACCAATAAGGACAAATAGACTCCTAAAACATATGAGGATACTAGATTTATGGTAAAGGTGGCACTGCAGACAAGTGGGAAATGACTACTGTTTTAAATTAAATGGTTATAGGAAACCAAATACCCATTCGAAAAAATTTCATCTCCACTTCACCCCATATACAAAATCAATTTCAGATAGAATGCTGTAAACATAAACCTACAAAACTTCTAAAACACAACACAAGAAAACTATTTCATGATCTTAGAGTAGAAAAACATTTAAGCCATACATGAAAATGTCAACTATAAAAGCAACAAATAATAATTTGAACTACATCAAAATTAAGAACTTCTCAAAAGATAAAGACAAAAACATGCTATAAATGGTAGAATATACTCTCAGCACATATACCTGAAAAAAAGCTTGTCTCCAGAATACATGAAGAAGTTCTTTTTTTTTTAAAGATTTTATTTATTTATTCATGTATTTTAGAGGGAGGGGAAGGGAGGGAGAAAGAGAGGGAGAGAAACATCAATGTGTGGTTGCCTCTCCCACATGCCCCCTACTGGGGGCCTGGCCTGCAACCCAGGCATGTGACTTCACTGGGAATCGAACTGGTGACCCTTTGGTTCACAGGCTGGCACTCAATCCATTGAGCCACATAAACCAGAGCAGAATTTCTTCAAATCAATAATAAAAAGATTCATGTCCCAACAGAAAAATGGGCAAGAGACCAGAAGAGGTACCTTAAAGCAGGATATCCAAATGTACAAAAGCATATGAAAACATGCTTAACACCATTACTTATGAGGAAGATACAAATAATATAACAATGAAATATCACTATGCACCCAGAAGAATGGTTAAAATCTAAAAGATTGACAGTTTTAAGTGCTGGTAACCATGTGAAGTAGTAGGAAATCTCATACACTATGGGTTGATTATGTAAATTGATACAGCCACTTTGGAAAACTCTTTGACATTATCTGCTGAAGTTTGATATATGTATACCCTGTGGCTCAGTGATTTCACTTCTCAGTATTTACTCAACAGAAGTATAAGCAAGCATATGTTCATGGAAAGCTATGCACAAAGTTGTTCATAGCATTATTATATGTTCTAGTCCCCCAAAATGGAAACATCTCAAATATCCATCAACAACAGATTAGATTATTAATTGCGGGTAATCTTGCAAAGAAATAGTATATCACAATGTAAATTGAAGATCTACAGCAACGTGCCATATATAGATGAACTTCCCACCCCAAAATAATGTTGATTGAAAGAAATCAGATGCAAAATTATACATATGGTAAGATTCCATTATTAAAATTTTCAGAAAACAGGTTAAGTATTAGAAGTCAGGATAATTACCTTGGAGAGGAAGGATGGAGGAGGTAATAATTAAGGAGGGGCACAAAGGAGGATTCTGGGGGTTAGTAGCCTATATTTTGACTTCAGTGGTGGTTAACAGCTGTTTCATACTTGGATAATTCACTGAGCTGTACACTTATGACTTCCGCTCTTTTCTGTATGTGTTATACTTTAATAAAATGTTAAAAATTAAATGTAATGAACAGAAACAGGATATATAACTTCCTAGCCAGGAGAGGAGAAAAATAATGACTATTAACTCAGTAAAACAAAAAAAAAAGCAGAAAGGAGAAAAAAGTCAAAGAAAAAATAAATATTGTAACTATAAGTTACAAAAGATGATTATAAGATATAAATACAAACATTTCAATAATCCCAGTGAATACAAACAAATTCAACTTGCAATTTAAAACAGAGACCCTGGAACTGAGTGAAAAAGAAAATCTAGATCTGTTCTGTTCTCTTCTCTTCTGATTTTTTTATTGTTGTTCAAGTACAGTTGTTTCCAGTTTTCTGCCACCACTTTCTCCCACCCCACTCTCCCCTACCCCCACTTTCCGCCCTCAATCCTACCCCCTTTGGCTCTGTCCATGGTCCCTCTATACATGTTCCTTGACGACCCTTCCCCTTCTTTCCCCCGTTATCCCCCTCTCTCCTCCCCTCTGGTCACTGTCAGCTTGTTCTTTATTTCCATGTCTCTGGTTCTATTTTGTGTGCTTGTTTGTTGTGTTCATTAGGATGTTCAGAAACATACTACTACAGAAAAGTTAGTAATAAAAGGAAAAGGGCATTCTAGAAAAGAACTAACCAATAGAAACATAGTGTAGCTATAACATTATCAGACAAAACAGTTTTCAAGGCATAAAGCATTATTATGGATAGGGAGATTCATTACATAATGTTAAAAGGAATAATTCATGAGGAAGATGTAACATTTCAGACCCTGTAAGAAAATATAGCTTCAATATATATACATATAGCAAAAACTGACAGGCTGATAATAAGACTAATTGAAAACTTCACAGTTATAAGAAGACAAAAAAATTAGCAAGGATGTAGAAAATTTGAATCATGCAATTAAAGAACCCCAAAGCTATGACTATACAATACATATTCTTTTTTTATTTAAATTTTTTCAATTACAGTTTTCATTTAATATTATTTAGTATTAGTTTCAGGTGTATACACAATACATATTCTTTAAAATCACACAGAATACCCACAAAGAACTGACAAATATTATATCACAGGGTAATGCTCAACAAATAGCAAAGACTCTATGTCAATCAGATAATGCTGTTTCAGCAAAATGCATTAAAATCAGAAATCAATAAACAGAAAACAAACAAAAAAATGCAGGAAAGTGTTCTTAAAAATAATCCATATGTTGCATAAAAATTATACTGGAAATTAGGAACTGATTAACAATGAAAATACTATTTATAAAAACTTTTGGGATATCGCTCAAGAGAGTGACATAAAGGAAATTTACAGCTTTAAGTTCATTTAGTAGAAAAGAAGAAAAATGGAAAACTTAGTGAACAAAGGGCTGGGTGGAAAAGATGAAGGGATTAAGCAAAGAAAAAAGACTCATAGACACAGACAACAGTATGGTGGCTACCAGAGGGGAAGGGAGGTGGGGGAGGTAGAAGAGGGGAAAGGGGAAGAAAGGGTGATGGATGGAGACTTGACTTGGGGTGGTGAACACACAAGACAATATACAGATGATGTGTTATGGAATTGTACACCTGAATCCTATATAATTTTATTAACCAATGTCACCCCAATAAATTCAATAAAAATATAAAAAGAAAACTAAAAAAAAATTAATGAACAAAGTATCCAACTCAAGGAGTTAGAAAAGGACTGCATATAACTAGAAGGAAGGAAGCAATGCAAGTAAGAGCAGATGTTAATGAAATCAGAAACAAAGAAACAATTGTGAAGATCAATAAAACCAAGCCTTGTGTCTTTGACATAAATAATAAAATAGAGAAACCTCTGGCAAGGTAGAACAAGAAAATAAGACAGGAAATGATATAAAAAATCATTAAAGATTAAAATATAAAAACAAATGAGAGAGTGCGATGAACTTTATGCTAGTAAGTTTGAAACCTTAGGAAAAATAGACTTATTTCAAGGAAAAAAGAAGACAAGAAGAAATAGAATGCCTGAACACACATTAAAGACAATGAAAGCGGCCTAGATCATTTTACAGGAGTATTTTGCCAAAGTTCTAAGAAACAGATAATCTTTATTTTAAGATACATCAGAGTTTATGAAAAGTCTTCCTGAATCATTGTATGAGACTACTATTATCTCCAAAAAGGAGTAAGTAAAGGAAAAGGGACTTTTTTATAGGCCAACCTCATTCATAAAGACAGCTGCAAAAATTTCCAATACAAGATCTAGAAATCAAATTAGCAATGTACACACACACACACACACACACACACACATACACACAAATTTCAACCAAGTAGGCATGAATACTAGGATGGTTTAAGTTTTGAAAACCTATTAATGTAATTCATCACTGAATTAATCTATTTTACTGTAATTTCATTTCATAGTGGATTAAAAACAAATTATCTCCTTATATACTGAAAGAGTAGTATATAAAATTTAGTTCCTATTTATGATAGAACCTCTTAACAAAACAGAAAAGGAAACTTACTGAAAATGGTAAAAGTGATTTACCAGAAGTCCTAAAGTATCATGCTTAGTAATAAAATAATACAAAGAGTCCCTTTAAAGATAGAAGTATTACAATTAACTACTGTTTTTAATTCAGTGTTGTACTGGGGATCTTAGCTAGCACAAAAAGAAACCAACCAAAAATATAAAACATGTAATACCTGGAAAGAAAGAGACAAAATTGAATATACACGTAAATGATGAAAACTAGAAGAGAGGATAGCAAGGTTGCTGGACACAAGATAAACAGGAAAAAAAAGTCAACAGCATGCCTATGTATAACAGGGACAGTCAAATTAGAACATGTAATTTAAAAAAAATCTTACGATAATAAATCCAGCAAAAAGAAATCAACATTCTTTCATGTAAAAAGATTCAATCAATGGAGAAATACACTGTGTTCATGGCTCACAAGCCTCAATATCATTAGGATGTCAATTTTCTTCTACTCGTTCTGTAAATTCAATGTAGTTGTAGTCAATATCACAACCTTTTTCATAGAGCTTGGAAACCCGATCCTAAAGTCCACATGGAACAGAAAAAACTAAGGAACTCCAAAAATACTTTGAAGAAGCATATTCATTGGTGTGTGTGAATATGTGTATGTGTCCTAACCTAAGTGTGCAATGTGCATCAATAGGAAAATGAACATAAGGATTTTGGTGTATTCATACAGTATAAAACATAAGGGTGTTAACTAGAATAAAGTAGAGGTAGATGCCTCAATATGGATAAACCTTAGAAACAATTATGAAGGAAGAAAGTAAGTTATTCAAATAAAATTTAAACACATGCAGAACAATATAATGTGTTTTTACAGGTATGTACTTATTTGTAAAAGTCTAACAATAGGTACAGGAATGATTAAATATAGGAGAGTTGTTTCCGCTGCAGAGACGGAGGGGAATGCGGCCACAGGGACTTCATTTGTGTTTGTTAATTTCTGAAGCTAGACTGTAGGTTTAAAGTTGTTCGTTATATGCCTGAAGTATTTAATAATAATTTATAAGGGAAAAGAAATGAAAGAATCAGTACAAAACAACTGTCTTTAGGGACAGCTCTATTGAATAAATAAGTGAAGATAAGACCTGACCTGACTCTTGTGCTCCTCAACTCGAAGCCCTCCCCAGATACAAGCCCCAACTACTAACCTGATGCACAGTTTCAGCTCCGCAAGTATATGGGTGGGAAGTAATAGCTTCACGAGTAAGAGAATCCTTGGAGAAATAAATTACTATGACTAGAGAAGCAGATCTTACACAATAAGCATTCCTTATTGTGAAATGCATCAACATTCCTGCAATTGTATCCAGTTCCAAATGGAATTTCTGGACTGATTCTAAGATGGGTATTGTGGGAAGAACTAACAGAAAACAGATGCTGGCAACTGTATAATTCATAAATATGATAGAAAGGATATTTGCTCTAATATATTTGTGTCATGAATAGCTCTATTCTCTGTGTAATATTTCCTATCTGGTTGAAAATACATTAACATTACAGGCTACAAAATATGACAAAAGAATTCTAAAGTACAAACATTTCTTCTGTGCAAATGTATTGGAAAAGAACATGAAAAATATAGGCAGACACTTTAAAGTTCTATTGAGATATTTCATTTTTAATAAGTTTCTTTATACATGTCAACAATGAACACCACTTGTAAAAATTGAACTAGGATACAACTGAACACTTCTTTGTTGCATGCTGACAAAGAACAATTTGATTGAACAGTAAATCCTTCGGAGCCCCTCTGAGAACCATTTCTCTGAGATATACTTTTTAGACAAAAGTTCCCAGTAAATTCTGTTACTCTTGGCACTTTGGCTGTTTACAATATTACACAATGACAATAATGGGCACCCCAAAATCTTAAATCTGGATATCACTTAGGTTCTACAATGTACATTTATGTAAAATTTTCAAGAATACAATATGACATTCTAAACAAAGACATCTTTTATGTAAAAATTAATTTAAAAAATTGAGAAATTATTGCGTGTCTACTTGTCCAGCATCTAATAGAATCAGCTAAAAATCAAAGGAAACCAGGCTGCAAGCATAAGGAAAACCAAGAGGTGGGAATGAATGAACCTGAATAGAGACCTTCTGTTTGTAGATTATAATACAACTTTTTAAAACTCTAACAAAATTTATTGGTTTTCCTTGATTGCTCTGGTCCACCTCTGGGTTTGTCTGGCCGTGTTTCTGAGCTGCTGTTCCAGCTTGTTTTTTTTTTTTTTTTTAATCCTCATCTGAGGATATAGTTATTGAGGGGTGGGGGAGGGAGGGAGAGAGAAAGAGAGAGAGAGAAATATTGATTGTTTGTCTCCTGACATATGTTCCGACTGGGGATTGAACTTGCAACCTTTTGGTGTATGGAACAATGCTGCGACCAACTGAGCAACCTAGCTAGGGCTGCTGCTGCAGCATTTAAGCCCTTTTTGCTTCTTCAGCTTTTAAGCCTCCTGGAAAACTCTCACGCACGGGGACTTCTTGGTTACTTAGCTGAGGTGGGCTTTTCGGTAGGTATAGAGGGAGAAAGATCTACTCAATCCCCAGTTCCTTGCATGTCTTCTCAAAAACAGTACAGTTGGTCTTACAGAGGTTTTTTGGAGCATCTTTTCCCTCTGGTTAATGCTCATCAGCATATAGCTCTTGTGGGGTTTTGTCTTTTCTACATTTCTGCATGTGTTCTTCGTAACTGCAAATCTTGACTGTGAAGGCAACACTGAAGCCTCTGGGGAGCTGGTGTTGTCAGGTTTTGCCACAACGTTTTTCAGCGACTGCTTTTATTTGATTTTTAGCTTCTTCTGGTTGGCCATTTCCAAAAGCAAGAGTCTTTGCACAGCATCAGCAACCTTCTCGACTCCAGGGATGTTCTGGGAATCTTTGAGCAGTGTGGTGGCAGGCAGGTCATCTTGCTTGGGCTGGATGGATTTCTGTATGGCATATCCGCAGGCGGCCAGGAGGATGAGACCTTGAGGAGGTGAGGGAAGGCCACAGAGGTCGGATGGAAGCAGGGCACGCCCTGCACCTGGAAGCCCAAGGACTGGGGCCTGGTCCCGAATGGAATTCAGTGCCCTCGCCATGCCACCCTCAGCACGGTGACAATTTTTGTTGGGGAAACCCTAAGAATTTTTTTCATTGTTTTGTATAATTAATGTGGGAAATAATAAAGAAAAAAAGGACAATAAGTTGATTTGGTAATATGGGCAGAGCCAACTTCGCAGCGGTGCTTAAGGGCTGGAAAAGTTTTCATGGTGTATACCAGACTTCACTGAAATCAAGCAACGAATCAACTAAGAACAATAAATATTATTAAGAACAAAAGCCTGTTTACTCAGTATTGGTTTTTTTTCAAATATTTGAATCATTTTTATTTTACTGCTTTCAGCTCCTTCTACTCTTCAGGGGTAGGCATTCTACTTCACAGTGGGAATATTACAAATAACGGTTAACTTTATAGAATGTATGCTCATGCACATGTGCATGCCCACAGACACATGCACACACACTTGTTTTTCTGTTTCTCTGAAAAGCAACTGGAAAAATATTAGTTAATAATGTTTCTATGTCATTGCACAGAATTAACTTCAATACCACCTGATCTTTACAAGCGTCTTGCTATGAGAAGGCTTTGGTTTTCCTATGGCTCTATGTCATATTTTCTGTGTTTGTGCTGTAATAGTGTATCTCTCGTTTTAACACAGAAGACCTAGGACATACGCATAACACCTGTTCACTCAGCCCTGGCATTGCAATGGGCTTCAATGTATTTTAGTAATCTTAACAAGATCTTATATTTGAACAACAGTCTGGTTGAAGAGATTACAAAACGTTAGCTACCTCTTTTTTACAAATGGCAACACACAAGCAGAGAAACAGCAAGAACAATAACAACACACTCCATCCTATAAAAATCTTGAGATGAGTCTCACATTATTGATGGGTAAGAGAAAAAATAGCAAGGAATCTAATATTTGAAGATCAAGAGTGGAACTGACTTTCAGCTTAATGTTTCATGGATTATGCTTATCACATGGCCTTGGATTTCCTTTATAATATGATGAACTGTCCTTTGGTAAATCTGAACAAACCTGACAAGACAGGAAAGTATCATGCTGGCTTACAACCTTTGAATTTGATAAAATAGTCCGCTGGCTTTTTTCCAATATCTTGAATCTTTCCTTTGGAATAAATCCCGTTTCTTTTTTGGTCAAATAAAATATTCTCCCATAACTCTAGAGTCATATTTTCTTTAGCCCACTGATCAATCAGAAGCTGGAAGCACTGAGGCCGAGGTGAACCTCTCTATTCATTTATGGCTATGAAACTCAAGGCTGTGTCTCAAGTCTTTGATTATGAACCCAACACACTCGCCTATCCAATAGTATACCCACTTGCCAAAGAGTGTTGAAATCTAGATACTTGTCTCACAAGTGCTTTTTACTTGACCTATTAGATACCAGGTTATATAAGGGTAAAACCATCATCTGTAAGGAGAAAATGTTAACTTCGTAAACTCCTGACCTTCCATTAGTGGTAGTCCATGTGCTCTGAACTAATTGTTTAGCTATGGGGAAGTTTGTATTGGTCTATCCACAGCTTTTTACTTAGACTTCCATATCATCATTGCTACCTATTTAGTCTGTGACCACATAGAAGGGCAAGCCTAATTGGCTTATCAGGGTATCAAACTCATGTCCTTGACCTCAATAAAACAGTGCTATCTCTCACTTATAAAACTATATACAACTACTACTGGAACAATTATTGCTACATTCTGGCTCAAAGAGGCTACTTAAGAGGTATTTACTGGTAAGTTAGTCTTTATACATAAAGTTTAGCATTGTTTTTTTTTAATTTAATTTTATTTTATTTTTAATTAATTTATTTACTTTTTAAATACATTTGTCTCTGCCTTCCCCCCACCTCTTTCCCTTTGATATGATTTGACATAATGTTGAAACTGCACCAAGAACTTTCTCTTTTTTTCTCTGATTTTAGACTTGTTTTTCCTTCTTGAAAAAAATTTGATATCATGTCTTCTCCCCCAAATGACTTCTGCTAATCTCCTTGATGTACATCTAAAACTCTTGCACAGTGTTTTTCTAAGGCAATATGCTGCCCAATTGAGCACATAAAGGTCTGAGTTCCCTAAAGCTCTGCAAATGATGGACTAAGAGATCTTTAAAGATACATTCAAGCCCCAAAACGCATCTGATAGCATACTTCAGTGGCAAAGCCAAAGCTGTTTGTTGGAGGGACACTTCATGCAGACTAAAAAATTACTCTGAATGAAAGAGAGCTCATAGAGATGTTTTCCCCTTATTCAACACTCTTGGTAAGCGCTCTTCAGCTTTAGAAAATGAAGTCAAATTGGTGTCTATGTGAGAGACAATGCTAGCAGTCATCAGGCAACCCTCCGCTACTGTGGTAGGCTCCTGCATCCTTAATGCAGAAGGTGTGTTCGAGGCAGTATAGAGGAAGGAAGGCAGCTTTCTGTCAAAGGCCTGGGGAAGGGCTGCATGAATATGTACAAAGCTGCCATCACTGCCCAGCAGACCATGCACCTATGGTTTATTTTTACCCCTGTAAATAAATATGACAAGGAGAAAGAAATGTAAAGAATCCATAGTCAACAAAATCCCCTGAATGATGAAGACAAAAGCATATAAACATCCTTACATATCATTTCAATGCACAAGTTGGTGACATTTAATATTTAGGTTTTTTATTTATAATTTTACTCTATGGCAGACAAAATGTTTAAAAGGCTATATGGGTATTAGTGTCACCTGAATTTTAAGAGACATATATTATATGTTTCCCAAAAGCTGCCCCTCTTCTAAGGATGAATAATGCAATAAAGAATGACTTTGTGTCTATCCTTGTCCTATAATATCAACACTCCAGTGAGGTTGCATTCACTGTAAGAAAGCTATGGGTAGGCAGGATATTAGTCTAGATAAATTTAGACAAAGTCCTTGACTTTCAATTTTACAAATATATGTCTACATGGCTAGGTCACCAGCACCTTAAACTTACTATGCTTATAACTTACCTTTTAGTCTCTATATTTATAATCCCTTTTAAAACCCTGATTTCACTTTTTTTTCATTAATACCATAATAATGTTCTTGGTTTCTAAAGCTAGGAAACTTGGCATTATGTTTTCATTTTCTTTTTCCCATATGCTCATATATAGCCGGGCCTTTCAATTCTTCGGTTTTCAATTCCATCTCTCTCTCCCTGTCTTCCCCCTCTCTCCCTCCCTCCCTCTCTCTTTCTTTCTCTTGCTTCCTCATTCTCACAGCATAGTAGTTAAGAGCCTGGCCTCTGAGCCTGATACCCTGGGCTGGAATGCTAGCTTAGCCATTGACCTTGGGCAAGTCACTAAGTTTTTCTGTGCTTTGGCTTCCCATCTATAAACTGGGGTTCCTGTAAGGATCAAATGAGTAAATATATGTAAAGTGCTTACAACCATGATGGGTACATAATAAATGCTATGTAAGTGTTAGCTGTTATGATTATATGTTTCCAATATGCTTATCAGAACCTTCACCTTCAGTCTCTCGAAAGCCTCCTTATTGCTTCTGGACAGACTACATAGTCTTCCCAGTCACTGTTAACATAACGAGAATGGTTTGCATGGCATCGATGTAACCTGGTAGTCAAGGAGAGTGGACTGGAATGCACATGCGTGAACAGTGATGACTTCATGGTATTTGTCAGTAGGGGCAGTAGATGTCCTTGAGTGAGCACATGTACTGTGTGGCCATCACATTCAAAATGACTGAGGGAGTAGAGAAATGAATCTCCATCAAATTTCACTATAGGCTTGAACATTACTTCTTGGAAACTATTCAGATGATTCAGAAGGCTGCAGCTATGGGCAACTGGTGATTGGCAGCTTCATCACAACATGCCTGCTCATGCATCACATCTTGTGCAGAGATTTTTAGTGAAACATGAAATCACCCAGGTGACTCAGCCCCACTACAGCCCAGATTTGGTGCCCTGTGACTTCTGGCTTTTCCCAAAACTAAAATTGTCTTTGAAAGGGAAGAGATATCAGATCATCGACGAGATTCATGAAAATATGAAGGGGCAGGTGATGACCATTGGGAAAACTGTGTGAGGTCCCAAGGCACTACTTTGTAGGGGACTGAGGCATCATTGTTCTATGTACAATGTTTCTTGTATCTTCTTCAATAAATGTTTATTTTTCTTATTAAATGGCTGGACAGCCCTTGAATATATATATTCCCTACTATATTATACCTTCCAGACAGGGAAAAAAAAAGTGCGTGTGTGCGTGTGTGTGTATTCTCCCTACTATATTCTAAAGTGATGAAGGCAGTAGTTGGGTCTCAATCATTTTTCTTTCTCTTACATTCTCCTAATACATGATAAGCACTCAATAAATACATGTGAAATTATTTCACTAATTCATTTAGTAAACATTGATTGAGTACCCATGTAGCTCAGGGTATAATAGGACCTTAGTAAATGTTTAAGAAATAAATTACTGATAAGCATAAAAGTGTCTCACTGACATTTTCAGTCTAGGTCAATACAGAAATATGTTGGCACCACTGAGGGAAATCAGAAGGTCTGGAAAAGGCAGTAATTGACTGGGATAAGAGTTGTGTTGGTTTTGGATGTATCAAGTTTAAAATCTTGGCAGAAGATGCAGACTGAGAGATGTTTACTAAGCTGGTACATTGAAAGTTCCATGCTAGGTGCTGTTGTAGATACAAAAAGAAGGCAGGAAAGAGGATAGTGTTAATTCATAGGCACTTGGCTAAGATTAACACTATATCAAGTAACAAGATAAGACTCAGTGACTATGAGCAGGGTTGTCTTTTCTCATGTGTGCTTGGTACAGTTCTTTTCTAAAGTTCTCTGGTAGATACTCAAAAGTAAACACCTGAATCTCGATTTTCATTCTTATCTTCATTTAGCGAGCACTTCATCCTGTGCAATCAGTGGTTTAGAGGCCTAGAATGTGAGGATACTTAACTCTTGTTGAGATTTCAAAAGTCAGTTTTCACAAGTTAAAACCTCCCAGCCAGTTGTAAACTACCAATAAACACACTGGACAAAAGCTCTTGCTCTTTTAGCAGAGGAAAAGTGTTGTATTCCTTTGACGTTTGGTTTCCAACTTTCGAGAACACCAAGAGCAATCCAAATTCAAAGGAAAGAGGCAGCTTCCTCCCACTCTATTGTTAGCCATCTCCTGGGGAAAACAATGTTTACCTGCATCTCTAATTCAACCACTCCAAGAAACCAAAGTGTCCTTAAACTGAAAGAATATGAAATATAAATGATTGACTAGTAAGTCATAATTATGTGAAATACCCTTAGAAAAGTAAAAAAAAAAATCAGTTAACTTGAAAATCATACAATATATTCTCAAATAAACAACAAACATTTTGATCACATACATTATAAGTGAAAACATCCCCATAATCTTTTTCATTTTAGCATCTAAGTCCAGGCCGAGATTTATTTGGTTGGCTCTCATAAAAAAATGAAAGGCAAAACTCTTTAGGTTTAAATATATTCAACCCCATTTCAGATTTTCCATAACAAGCCTAAATATTAAAACAGCTTTTAAAAATGAGCATATAAAATAAACAAATCATCTTTATCATGAAAGCACTCTCATTTTACTTTCCCTGCAAATTTAAATGATGACCCTTTTAGAGTTATCCAAACCCTGTAACTGTCAAATCCCTAACTTTCCACTTTTTAATAAAAATGATTTCCATAAAGATTAGAAATTAATCTAACCTGACTCTCAAATCTAATATATTTTAGTGCTGGAAGCTGTAAAAATTCACCTATCTAGGTTTAATAAAGAAAGTTTTTTTTTCAATTTAAAATATACATTGCATTTAATAAGCTTGCATGATAATTTCAACAATGTTCATAGGTTCTTTAAATTACCTTCCTGCTGTGCCCAGGATACAATCCAATTTCACTTTTTGAGCAACTGAGTTAAGAGAAGATTTCAAAATTATAAAGTAATTTCTGAATGATACAAAGTAAAATTATTAGAAGCCAGCCAATCAGAATGGCTCTTATGCCTGACAAAAATAATTTGCCCGTATTTCTGTAAAAATTTCTATATTTGGATATATCTAAATTTTTTACTCAAAAGTTTATCTTTTAGTCACATATCTGTCATTGTATTCCTCCCTTTCAACTTTGCATCCATTCATTCATCTCATAAATACCTTTATTTTTAGGTAATATACAAAAAAAGATTTGTAATTTGTACCTGGAAAAAAATGGTGAAGTGAGGTTACCTGAGAAATGCAGTAATAACACAGGACAGTGCGGGCCCAGATGAGGTTGGGTGACCATGAATTTGTCTCAGCATCAATTCACCCAGACTGGGATTTTTCCCAACAGACCTTGCTTGTTGCGTACACACGGGGAAAAGCCTAACAGCTGACATCACTCATTGCTGAAGTTTTGCCAGGGATGTCCAATGGGGCAGGGGATTGATGATATTCGTAAGAAATTCGAATGCTAGGCCATTTGTATTGGAACTAGGGAGAAATGTTTTTCTATATTAGCCCTTAAAAGAACTCCTATATATGGATATAAAAATTCTGTAACCTTTTACTGATTGGGGGGGGGCACTGAAACTATAACTCAAAAAACTTCTAAGGTGTCAGAAATAAATATACAATTGCATATTCTCCAAGCTGAAAATGTTACTCCTCTCAATACATTACAATAATGTTCTTTCATTTGCTTGTCACTTGGAATCATTAATCAGTACTTTATTTTTTAAAGGTTTTATTTAATTATTTTTAGAGAGCATGGAAAGGAGGGAGAGAGGGAGAGAAACATCAACGTGCGGTTGCCTCTCATGTGCCCCCTACTGGGGACCCAGCCTGCAACCCAGGCATGTGCCCTGGACTGGGAATCGAACCAGCGACTCTTTCGTTCGCAGGCTGGCACTCAATCCACTAAGTCACACCAGCCAGGGCCATTAATCAGAACTTTAAAGTGCTAGCACATAATTACAGATTTTAGGTTGAGGAGGTCCTATCTGCTCGCTGTCATTAGAAAAGGGGTAAGTTTTTTGATTCTGGAGTAAAAGCTTGCAGTGCCTGAAATCTCAACAGCAAAGGTATTTTTATCCCATTACAATTCAGATACCTCCAGGTATACGCGCGCAGCTCTACTTCTCTCTCTCTTTTTTTATCTATTAGGGTTTTTAAAGAAGGCTTAGCTAGAGGTTTCTGTCGCCCAAAAATGTAGTTAAAAAATCACTGACTGGTCTAGTGAAAAGAACCTTTCACCAGTGTGTCAGTTTTTTTTCCATAAATTTTAATTATATAACTCCTATATTATTTTCCTCACCAGATTTTTGGAAGACTGTGGTAACAAAGCATTGGTAAAATAAATGACAGGATTCCTGGAAAGCTGAAAGGAGAAAAATAAGTTCAGTGTGTGAGATATTGCTCAGTGTAAGGAAAACCTGGGTGGGGTGGCAGATGGAGGTCCCAGGCAGAATGAGGGTGCTCCGTGCAGAGGAGAGGAACAAGGACAGAAAGAACCACATAGGAAAAGGCAAGAGCTCCGGGGCGGTCATAGGCCAGTGAAGATAAACTTTGGTGTTTCTACAATTTGGATGACATCATGCCTTTGACATGGTAAAATCCAAGACGAAATAACAAAACTCTGCTATAGATTAAATAAATGTTTGAGGTTCACCCCCCCAACCCAATTCATATATTTAAACCCTAATCCTCAGTTTGATGGTATTAGGAGGTGGGGCCTTTGGGAGGTGGTTAGATCATGAGAGTGGAGCCCTCCTGAATGGGATTAGCGAGCTTCTAAAAAAGACTCCAGGGGGCTCCCTCTACCCTTCTGTCATGTGAGGACAGGGAGAAGGCAGCCATCTATGAACCAGAAAGTAGGCCCTCATCAGACACTGATTTGCCAGTATCTTCATCTTAGACTTCCCAGCCTCCACGAATGTGAAAAATAAGTTTCTCCTGCTTATAAGTTACCCAGTTTGTAGGAGTTTGTTATAGCAGACCAAACAGACCACGACAAACCTTTTTGCTGGACGCATCACTCAAACGGGCGATAAAGATAGAGAAAATAAAACGAAGTGTGTTTTACTGAGTAGAGTGGTTTGACTAATATGTCCTTGCTATAACCTCTCCAACATGTGAATGTGACCTTATATTGAGAAAGGGGTCTCTGAAGATGTAATTAAGTTAAGGATATGGAGTTAAGATCATACTGGATTAACCTGGTGGTCTTAAATCCAATATGAGTGGCCTCATAAGAGACAGAAAGGAGCGAGGCCATGTAGAGATGGAGGCATAGACTGGAGCTCTGCAGTCATAAACCAAGCAATGCTGACAGCCACTGGAAGCTGGAGGAGGCAAGAAAGATTTCTCCTCCAGAGCCTCAGAGGGAGTGCTTCCCTCTGTTGATACCTTTATTTCAGACCTCTAGCCTCCAAAACTGTGAACGAATAAATTTCTATTGTTATTTAAATGAACAGTGCTTCCACTGTAGTTATCAAGACCACATAATGTATTCTGAACCTGTAAATCTCCCAGCTCTAAGTAATAATAATGATAGCAATAGATGTTGCTAAAATTTATTGGGAATTTTAGATACTATGCAGTGTGCTAAATGATTTAAATGAATTCTTTTCCTTAGTTCTCACAACTCTATGACAGGGGTACTGTTATTAACCACACTCTACAGGTGAGAAAACTGAGGCTTAGCAATGTGCCTAAGGTCCTATTTCTTCTAGGCATAGAGTAGGGATTTGAACCCACACAGTATGACCTTAGAGCTCATACTTTTAACCCTTGTATTGGACTGTGGTTGAGAGCAGGTTGGATGCCCTACAGCAGTTGTTAGGAGTTTATATCCTAAGTAAGTCTGATTGGCTGGAAAAATAAAGGAAATTCTATTTTAAGTACAATCTAAATCCAGACAGTTAATTGCCGTACACTAAGCACAAGTGTATATCACAATGAAATGGAAGAATTTTTAGACGTCTTGTCACTTATTCCCAGTGACCTGAGCTGAGTAAAGCAGAAAAATAACTTTTATAACCCATACTTACCCTAGTCAGCATTAAATTGGGATGTTATTCTAATATAAATGTCCAATTTTTCTTTTTTTTCATTTAAGCTATTTGCTCCATAATATACACAGATGACACTTTAATAAAATCATTACATTATCCCAATAACATTTTCGCCCTTTAATATGACTATATTCCTCCTTTATTCTCGCACCTTTGTACTAATAGTCTGTTGTGAATTTATTTAATCTACACAGATTATTCAGTATAATAGAAAAAAGACATAGTAATATGGTGCCATCTCAAAAATCAGTAGCTTCTCCTGAGAAATGAAGACACTCTACTTTGCCTTGATATTTCGATTGCTCAGCTCTACTAGGAAATTCTTCTACATAGATACCTTCCATTCTGTTGCCATTATCTCTTAATTATATTTTTATTTCAGTAGCTAACAACAATATAAAAGAGTACTAATGTGTACTATGTTCAATCCCATATTTTTAAATATCTATGTGTAAGATATCTTAGTGTTGACGTCCTCACACAGAATAGCATTGCTTGTTTTCCAAACTTCATTCCTTCCAGGGATAGAGTTCTTTGTGCGCGTTAGTCCACAGTGTCCTGTGCTCAATAGCCCTGCTCATTTCCTGAAGACTCATACCTATGGCTTCTTTCATGGAGTCAGTCCAGCTCATTTTTGGTTAAGAGACCCACTAGGAGTCCCAGATCTGCTAATAATTGCCCACATGAGCCTCGATAGATGGTTCACTCTTTCCCAGTCTGTGCCTTCATTTGCAAAAGAAGCATGTGATCACCCATTCTAACTTACAGGACCATCGAAAATATCGTGTGATACTGACTCTCTTCCCTGGGCTGCACTTTGCATCCCCATGACTCTTCTGTGACTACCAATCTGTACTTCTCAGTCCCTTCACCTTTTTACCCAGTCCCCCAACCCCTGCCTCTCTGGCAACCATCAGTCTGTTTTTCATATTTATGACTCTGTTTCTCTTTTGTTTGTTCATTTATATTGTTCTTTAGATTCCACCTATAAGGGAGATCCTATGGTATTTGTCTTTCTCTGACTGGCTTATTTCACTTAGCATAATGCCCTCTGGGTCCATCCGTGCTGTTGCAAAAGGTAAGATAATAACTATGGCTTATTATCTTGCCAGGTGGGCCCTGGAAGTATCAGGGAGAACACTCTGTAAAGCATATGACTATCTAACCACCATGTTGCACACCTGAAGCTAATATAAAATAATACCGAAAATAAACTGTAATTGAAAAAATAAAAAATATGGTGTAAATATGTGGAAACACTGAAAGCATGAGTAATAAACCAAAGTATTGTTGATATATAGGAGTAGCATGAGCTTTCATGATGGACAGACATAGGTTTGAATCCTGGATCTGCCATCTACTAGTCATGCAGACCTACGGCAATGCTTCAAACTTAGTCTCGTAATCTGTCAAATGAGATAAAAATAACTCCTTAAAGGGGTTGTTTTCTATAGCCGATATGAGTATTTAGCACATTGACTGGCAGATAATATTTCCCGTCCATGCAGGCCCTTCCTATTTCTGAAGAACACTTCTAGACCCAGGACAAATATGATAATCCACTTAGGGCCAATGGGAGGTATTCCCCCACACGGAGAGAGTTCATAGAAAAAAGGCCCCGAGAACAGAGCCCTGAGGAACTACTGTGAAGAGTGAGCGTCAGGCTCCAAATTTTCTTGGAAAAATCAATTTGAGTCCAACCAAAAAAGAAGCCTGCACTTTGGAAAATTGGCCTTTAATATCTAGAATATGAGTTTTCAAAGTGTTATCTAAAATTCAATACCACTTTCACCATACTAGATGGGCTTTTTTTCCCCCAGTAAAGATGATAAAAGGGGTGAATTTTACTACTTTTGACTAGGTGGTTTTGTGCGTATTAGAACAGTTTTGTCTTTTCTTAGGTCTAGCAGAAAGTTTTACCTTAAAAATCAAACATAAAACAACTTTTTTTTTTTCCTTTTGGCCTATTCCTCAAAGAAATCCAGGTATGATCTATGGGACCTTCTGTTACATATGAGCTCAAGGGGCACGAGAATTGTTGGCCAGCTTTGGGAGCAAATTCCATTTTCCAATCTCCCGTATCTTTTTTCCAATATTGAAAGGACAGCTACCTAACATTTACAAATACCCTTCTGGTTTTCCTCTGCCAATTTCGTCTTTGGTAGTATTTGCTCTTCGCAGCGTTGTCTGTATTGTCAGCCTCTGAGGACTGATGCCGCATGTCCAGTGACCTAACAGTGATTTTAAACTCGATTTTCTCATAATGGAACATTATTAATCCTTGGGGTGCTTACTGTAATACAACTCATTTGATAATATGGAACATGATCTACTGTTCCACTGGAATGCCAATGTCATGCATCATTAATAAATGCACAGTTCCCATTAAGTGAGAGGCTTTTAATTAGCATACATATTTTGGTCAGCATATATCAAACCAAGCAGACTTTTTTCTCATCTCCTGTTACATTTGCTGACTTGAAAGGCTGAATTATTATTGTGGCAATGTATAAGAAAGCCCAAAATTTATAAACCACCTCAAGTTACTTTCAGTATTGAAATGACAATTAGGTTTTCGTCAAGCTTTCTAAGTGAAGCAGTGTGGTGTTTACCTCCTTAAATATAATTTCTATGGCACCTCTGCAACAAGACCATACACTGTTCACCTTAAATCTGGTGTGTTTGGATTATATGTGTAGCAAAGTATGGCTCACAGACTACCTGCTGGGGATCTAGTTGAGTATATAGCTTCTTGGGCCCCATTCCAGAGCTACAGAATCAAAATATGAGGGTGGGACTTAGGAATTTGCCTTTTAACAATATTCTAGGTAATTTTAATGTATTCTAAAATTTTAGAATCAATGATTTGGAGAGGAGAGAGTAAGCACTGTTCCGTCTTTTTTCATTCCCTAAGACCTTCATCATCCTCTTAGTCTGAAGCCTTCATGCTGCCCTGTTGGCTGTTAACAGATGTGTAGGCATTCCAGTGAGAATACAAGATTGGGGATAAGAAGGTTCGAGTCTTCATTTTGCCAATCACTATCCATGTGACTTTTGGGCAAGTTTTACTATTTCTGAGTTTTAATTTCATCAACTGCAAAATGGTAGAAAGTAGGAAAAGAAGGGGAAGAAGCAAGATTGTCTGATGAATTCATGTCTAAGATTTTTGTTGGATCCAACATTCTTAGATTTCATAAATGTTCCATCTTCTAGAGGGAGAGTAGCAGAGGGAAAAAGAGGACAGGAGGATAAGCTGAAGAAGTCACTAGGTTTGCAGGAGTGGAATGAGTGTGAGTTTTGGAATCAGACTATGGTTTAGGTCATAGCTCTGATATGCTATCTGCATCATCTTAAGCCAATTGTTTTACACGTTGGGTTTTAACTTCCATGTTTATTAACATGAAGATATACTTTGTAGAGTTTCTGTCATGATTAAAAGAGATAAAACAATATCTGTAACAGCACCTGGCAATAGCTTCTCAAAGAGTAACAGACGTCATGCAGAAGAGAAAGAAAGGAAAGAGAAGGAGGAAAAGGAAGAAGAGAGCACTAGGGAATAAGACAAAATGGCAGGCATCCGGGTACTCTAGTGGATTTATTCATTACAAACATTGGTTGGGAACCTATGATGTGCCAGGGACTGTTCCAGGCAGTGGAGACACAACAGAGACAGATAATTACTACTTTTATGGAACTTAGATTGTGACATGTATGTGTGTGGGTGGGGGTGTGGCGAACTATAAATAAATGAATACAGGGTATTTCAGGTCTTGATAACTGCTATGATGAAAATTAAAGCAGGGGAAGGGGGATACAGGGTGACAGAGGGTGGGGAGTTGCTATTCCGTATTGCGCGGTCTCTCTAATAATGTATCGATTATTAATAATGTATCAATAGAACAGATACCTGAAGAGAGAGGGGGATGGGGAGAGAGGGAGAGAGCGCCTTGCAGTTATCCAGAAGAAAGGCAGAAGGAACAGCGAATAGAAAGTTCTTGAAGAGGGATCATACCCACAGTGTTGAGGAATAGCCAAGCAGCCAGAGTCCAAAACATGTAGCTGGAGCAGAATGAATGAAACGAAGAGAGAGTAGTAGGAGATGTTGTGAGACAGGTATGGGGGTGGGAGGGAACAGGTTGTGTAAGGCCCTGTGTCAGCTTTTACTCTGAGTGACATGGGAAGACAACGGCAGGTTCTGAGCAGAGTTATGGCACGATCTCACTTACACAGGATCCCTTTTGCTGCTGTGTGGAGAGCAGACCCCTAAGAGGCCAGGGCAGACACAGAGACACCAGTTAGGAGGACACTGCAATAATCCAGGCGAGAGGTGATGGTGGCCTACAGGGCAGGTGGTGAGAAGTGGTCAGGTTCTGCATGTATTTTTGAGGATTGACTGGATGTGGATACGAGATAATGGTGACTGCAAAGTTTTTGGCCTGAGCAACTGGCAGAATGAAATTACATTTCCTGAGATGGGAAAGCAGGTATGGGGGAGATAAAGTATATAGGTGAATCAGGTGACGCAGTGAGAACAGTCCGTCAACTCGTATTTCCTGAGCACCCCCTGTGTGAGGAGCCCAGGGACAGGTACTTTGGGATTTTATTAGCAAAATGCTTTTGTTAGTATTGTAAAGGAACCAGGGAACACTGGTGTTAATTGTAGTTGAGTGCTTGTGAAATTATTTCAGGAATAAGCTGCGGTCTTCCTCACGCATGGGAAGTCCACATTCAGAGTATATACATCGCTTTTCAGCTTTCTGAAGCCATATCCATTATCTCCCAACTTCAGCTTTAACCAAATCAAATGAAAACTAGTACAAGTTGAGGGGCTGCAACTCTGCTATTTGCTTACTCATAGTGATGCCTTACCATCGCTCCAGTAACTGCCTTAATTGCTTTCTGGAAATAATCCTACCCCATCTGGTGGGATGTTTCTGAAGCATTAAGTGCTCCAAGAAAAAGAGCTTCTGTGCTTTACAGTAAGCGCACTGCCATCAGGAGCCTCGCTGGCTGTTTTGTACTTCAGTGTGTGCTGCTTCCCAGAGAGCTATTGTGTCATTTCAATCTAAAGAAGGCATTTGCACGCTGATGATGTTATCGCAAGTCTTAATTTGTGCAAGCATTGATCTGCTTTGAGCAGAAAAGAAATCTCCACTCAGACAGTGAGGACTGGGCTCAGATTAATAGTCAGGGGAAAGGACTAAAGCATCGGGAAGGGTAAACTTTTTTTTTTTTTTCATTTTAGGATGCTTTATCAGATTTTCTTTCCAGATTTATTTCTGCTCCAACGAAGAATATTCTTTTGGAGCTAAATCCAATTTGTATATAAAAATACACACCCATATTGATTTCACTCTGGTTTAAAATGGTATTTTTGCAGTGCAAAATCTAATCAATACAATCTTATGAGTTGGACTGGTAATGGTAAACATACTAACAGATATTTCATTTCATGGGGCCAAAGCTCTGGAAATTGATACTACTGAAAAGGATTACTCATTCACCATTGGGTATAACTTTGTTTACCCAACCATGATATAGGTGTAAAGCAGAAATACAATTATGCTGTGGCCAACACACATGGGGTTTTTGAATAGTAGAACTTGCCTTCCTCATTCCCCCTAAGGCCCATACATTGTACAAGTTGGCAGATCAAATAAGGATATTGTGGGAAATCGTTTACAATAAATGAAAAAAAGCTTGATCTGATAGGATAGAAAATTAGACTGACATAGTTGTTGAAGAAATAAAAGTCTCCCAAGCCAAGATCAACTTTCTGAAAATCAAGCTTTTAGGAGATGGATTTCCAGATCCTTGAACCAGTGCCGTTATTTCTTCTCTCACATGTATCTGAAGCATTTGGTTCTGAGCTAGGCATGCTACAAATGAAAGTGTAAGACAGCTGTTGCCAGAGGTTCAAATTGCAGCCAACGAGCCTTTTAACATGCTTAATCAAAACAGTGGCAATACCAAAGGAACTGCATTAAATCATTTCTAGTGGACTTGGAGCGGGGAAATGAAATTCATCCAAAGATATTACCCAGACTTACCTCTGTCTCATGTTGATGTAACCCTTGGTTGCCCTCACTGGAGTTTAGTGTAGTGACAATCTACAGTGCAGGAGCGCACAATGGGTTGAGACTAGGAAAAATAATTCAGCTAGAGGATAAGAGAAAGCAACACTGTCCCTAAGGATTATGACCCTTGAATATAAGATTGATGCCCAAAGACAAGGAAGCATGAAGGTAAGGAAAATGTATGGCTATGGCTATCAATACACAGTCACCACGTGATGTGGATATTAAAAATTCAGATAGAGATTTTACCCTGGAATCACCTAACGGTAGCATAGGCAATAAAGATAATGTCAGTAAGTACCCATTGTGATCACCGTGGGTGATCAGAAGATAATAATCGAAATTTCCTATAATCGATTTATGTGTCAGGGCTTTCTCACAGTAGCTCACAATGCTTTCTAATTCACCAGACCAAGTTAACAAAAGGCACATAATCACCCCATTAGAGAAGAGATGGACAGCTATTTTTGTTTTGATGACTGGGTAACAGGGGCCCAGAATAATTTGTCCAAAATCCTATAGCAGTGTGTATTACTTTAAACCCTTAAGAAAGCCAACAATACATAAGCTCAAAATATTATCTGATTCTGCCTATGGTGTAGTGATAGGAGCTAATACTTCAGAAATGAATAGGGAAAAAGATTGCCTGTCATGACATACACATTTATACAGTTCGGAGAGTAGGAATATATTCTTTACCTTTGAATATACGAAGTCACTGTAAAGGAACATGAATTTAATATATGCAAATGTCAGTGCTCTTGGAATCTATTGTATAGTAATTAAGTGTCATGATACAGAGAAGTTATGAATTTTACCTTAGTCTTTCTGGTCTTTAACAAGCTTTGTGAAGTTTATTGCCATCTAGATTGTTTGATTATAACACATCTTGCATTTCTTCCTATTAAGTGTGTGTAGTCAAATCTCACCAGGAAATATTATTTTTTGCTGAATACTTAGTAAAATGAATCAGCCAGATTTAGGTATACTGGTGGCTTAGAAAAAGGATGATACCTTCATTCAGGATCCTTTCTACCAGGGAGGTACACACACTTGAGAGAAAATGTTTAGGAAATTGGTCTTTTGTGCTCTCTTTTTTAGAAATTTTCAGCATTATACTTACTTGCAAATGCTTATATTGGTTATAAATAGATTTATAAACTATTACAATTTACTCTTTGATATTTTAAAATCATTTGATGGATCTCCTAAACATTCTATGAATCATGAAGCTTATTTAATTCTGCTTTTTTAAACAAGAGGAAATTGAGGCTCAAAGAAATAATGACTTGACTAAAGTAACAGGGAATGGTCAGTAGCATAGTTGGAACTTGATCTAGGATTCCTGATATTTAGCTCTTTGCCTTATAACAGTGGCTTCGAAAGAACCTAGGAGTCAGTATAGGTTAGGTTAGTTAACAAGTGAGCCCCCAGATCGAGTGGCTTGAAACGACAGGAGCTTATTTTTCATTCATGCTACATGTCAAATGGTGATGCTCTGATCACCATTTAGAACTCTGACATTATAAGATAAGACTTTTAGGGTCCTTTAAGGCAGGATAAAAGAACATGAAGACTTGTGCTGGGGTTCTTAAATAATTCCACTTAGAAATGCTATGCAAAAATATGCTCACATTTCATAACCCAAAGCCAGTCATGTGGTCACACCTAACTACAAAAGGGTCCTATGACCCATAAGAGAAAGCAATCGGAATCTTGGCGAACGCTAATATATTTGCTGCAATACCTTTATTCAAATGAAATCTCATTTAGAGCCCCTGATTATATAAAACAGATTCAAAATGGTAAATAGATCGAAACCAACATAATTTTCCTTTGCTTACCTTTAGAGAATTTCAGGATTTAGTGAACACAATTTAAAATCACTGCCCCAACATGCATAGAAAGCAGACACACAAAAGAAGTATCTTTATATTAAAAATAAGAAGACCAATCATCTCTTTCAGGATCATGAAATAAAATAGAAGCTAGAATGGGAACAGATCACAGAATGATCCATTCTGCATCTCTTATTACACTCATGAGACGTTTGTTCTCCCATTCTGATACAGGAAATCCTTAAGAATATTGTGACTTTTCATGTCACAATGTGTTAGGAGCACTTAATGTTACATATAATGACTGCTAAATCTCAACTGCACAGCATGGTTTAGAAACTAATTTGTAAAGGAGGTACACATCTTTAGATTCATTTTAAACTCCACAGCTGCCTCTTACCACTAAGCAACTTGCCTGGCATGCGGGAGTAAATGTTTTAATACAATATGCCCGCAACTTTGTCTCCTTGCTGAATTCTAAAATATGATTTGTTCAGAAAACAAAAATTCTTTTACTGGAGTGTGGCTGGTCAATTAGTGTCACTAGTTTCAATCAAGACAGAAAAATCAAAGTGTATGTATATTTTAAGGAAGTTTGTTTATGCATAGAATAAAAATGGTTAGAACAGTGATGTCAAGGCACATGTGCATGCATTTGGGGGGCATATCAAAACGATTGGGGGGAGCTTTTACAAACTGTACACATTCCACTACAGCCAT
The DNA here is from genome assembly GCF_021234165.1 of Pteronotus mesoamericanus. NCBI lineage: Eukaryota > Metazoa > Chordata > Mammalia > Chiroptera > Mormoopidae > Pteronotus > Pteronotus mesoamericanus. Next base: position 4,173,127 of record NW_026555150.1, read on the forward strand.
TCTGATAACTACCCCCATTTAAAAATCTACACGGCTCTGATCTTTATTATTTTCTTCCTTCATACTCACTTTGGGCTTTACTGGTTGTTGTTTTTCAAGTAACTTTATGTGTAAAGTTAGATTGCTTCTTTGAGTTTTTTCTTGTTTCTTGAGAAAAGCCTGTAATGCTATGAATTTTCCTCTCAGGGCTGCTTTCTCTGTGTCCCATAGGTTCTGGGTTGTTGTGTTCTCATTTTCATTTGTTTCAGGGTATATTTGGATTTCTTCCTTGATCTCATTGTTGACCCATTCATTGTTTAGTTACATGTTATTTAGCCTCCATGTGTTGGTGTGTTTTTCAGTTTTTTTTCTTGTGACTTATTCCTAGTTTCATAGCATTATGGTCAGAGAAGATGTTGGATATGGTTTCAATCTTATTAAATTTAGTGAGACTCATTTTGTGTCCTAACATGTGGTCTATCCTAGAAAATGTTCCACGTGCACTTGAAAAGAATGTATATTCTGCTGCTTTGGGATGAAACACAGTGAAGATAATCAGATTACCAGAGGGAAAGGGAGGTGGGGGGAGGCAGGAGAGGTTATGGGGGGGATACATGATGATGGAAGGAGACTGGACTTGGCGTGATGAGCCCACAATGCAATGTACAGATGATGCATTATAGAATTGTACCACTGAAACCTATATATTTTTATTAACCATTGTCACCCCAATAAATTCAATTTAGGGCTATGACAGGTTCCTACTGAGAGTTCCTACTGTCATAGCCCTAAAATAGGTTAGATAGAACAAAAAGGGTTGAAATCTACTATGCTGAAACAATATTCTGTCCTGCAAACATATATGACAATGTTTTTCCTAGGAATTAAACCCAGAATTTTCCTCCCTGCAACAATGTCACCCATCTCCATCTGCAGTGATAAAAAGGATGCCCCCTTTTTTCACCCAAAAACAAGTTTCCGAGAGAGATTTCGTACTGTGCTATGCATTTGAAAATACAGTTGGTTACACAACTATACACAGAATGAAGATATTTTTGTTGGTGGCCAATATTTTCCAAGTTGGGGAGGTGGAGAGAAGAAGACATATTAATCTAAATGTTCTCCTTTCCTGACACTTATCTTTTCCTGTCTCCGCCCCCTCCCATCTATCTTAATCATCTTTCCCTCCCTCCCTCCCTCCCTCTCTCCCTCCCGTCCTTCCTCTTCACTTTCTTCCTCCCTCTCTTTTTCTTGGCTGGTATGTCCAGGGACATCTGTATGAAGCCCCTGATTGCACGAACAGTGAAGGCTAGGAAGAGAAGGGGGTCTGGACACAGGCAGGTATCCTTGCTCTAGGATCCAGAAATGAAGCACAGATATGAGGGGGACCCTTTCACTCCTCCTTATACATGGAAAGAATGCAGTCCTCACATAAGATTCTCTTTTGACAGTGCAGTATGTGGAATCTAAAGGTGATCTAGAAAATTAGCCCTAGTATAGATTGTTGTACCTAAGAAGTTAATATATCTACCTCCCAAGAAGCTTCATGCTATGCTTGCTGACCCATGAACACAATATCCAATTCTTCTATTTCTAGGTCATGCATATAAAACAAAACTAGACTGAAACAGGGTGGGTGCGCATGGGATGGCATACAGGCGGGAAGGAGCCAGGGTTTAGTACAGCCAGATGGGAGGTTAACCAGATAGCATTTTAGAAGTACTGAACAGTAGCTAGAAGGCAGGACCAAAGGTAGAGACTAGGAGGAAACACACTTGAGGGGATGTGGTTGAAGGTGTAAAGGTAGAAGGTGTTTAAATATCACAATTGAAGACATTGAAAGAAAAAAACACAATAAAAATCGTGGTATGAGATGTTTGAAGGCAAATGGTTCAGGATCTGCATCTATAAAATATGAGCAGAGAGTGGGGAATTTCCTTTGTGTGTGTCCTGGTTTGCTTAGTGCATTAGGCCAAACACCCCTCTCTAAGAAGCTTTAATAAAAGTATTTCCAAGAGCAAAATAGGGTTTCTTTGCTAGGAACAGGACCAAGATAATACCAGGCCAGTAACTATAAACTATCCAATTTTATACCTAAAAGCCATCTGCTCTACAGCATTCTTAATTCCTCTTTCTTCCACAAAAAGAAAAAAAAATGTATCTTGATGATAATACAAATATTAACACTTTTAAAAAATTGTAGCTTTGGGTATAGAAAGAGAAGCAAAGCAGCTGAGTAAATGTTGGCTGCAGTAACATTTCATGCCTAGATCACAGAGGTGTTTGTGTATTAAAGTATCTTGGCTTCAAACACTGAATTGAAAGGTTGCTGAAATTCAAACGTTAATGACACTCAAGCCTGCTCTCAGTTATTAAACAGCTTGTAGAAGGAGAACTGTACTCACTCTAGAAACTTAGTATTTAATCTAGGCACCTCATGAACTGGATTAATGTGACCAAATCACTTATCAGATGGCCTTGCTTTCCTCATTTGCCTAATGATAACAGTATCATTTCCTGACAGTGTTGTTCTATCAAATGTATTAATGATTGGGAAAGAGCTTGGAAAAGTACAATGCCACCCAAAGGTCCTCGAGGTAGCATTATTTTTAGCCAAAGCCTCATATAAAAAAATAACTTCTAGGAAATAAAATGGAAAAAGAATAATAATTCATGAATTACTTAAGTGTTGTCTCTTAGTCTTTCTATTTGGGTTTTTAGTGTTGTCATATATACAGCTATCACAACTACCTAATGACTTTTTAATATAGATTAACTTTTATGAAGTCTGGATCATTGTGTAGGAAAAAGGCAGTTATTGAGCACCTGCAAGAGCCATGTAATAAGCATTTTTACATGTTAAATCATTTAATCCTCAAATAAGTTGGTGTCACTATGTTTCATTAAGAAAGAGGGCAGAGACATTCCTTGCAATCATTAGTTGCTAACACTCAGAGCTGAACCAGCCACTGGTGGATCATAAAAGTAAAGGAATTGATGGAACTTCCTTGGAGTATGCTATCAGCTTTGTCACCATGATTAGGAAAGAATGAAAAAAAAATGTTTTTGTTGTGACTTGTCATACTTGGGACATATGTTAGCGTGGCACCACCAGCTCAGTTATTTTGTTGGCCAGCTTAATGGTTGAATTGACCACATATCTGTTCTGATCGATTGCACAGCAACTGGCTATTAATATGGCCAAAAGCCCCAAATCAACCACAGAATGGTCAATTCCAGGCTGTGTCTAGATTATTTATATGAAGAAGATGCTGAACATCTGTTCTCTGTGTCCAGAGTACACAACAAAAAATTGTTGCCTTCAATTAGAATATGCAAAATATTAATTAGCTATAAGTAAGGGTGGACGCAGTGTTCTCAATGTGTTGTCCTTATACCAGCTTCATCACGATGATCAGGTAAGCCTGTGAAACAGGCTGATATCTGATCCCCATCCAAGACTCCCCAATTTAGAATCTCTGTGCAAAGGGGCGGGGTTTGGGGGATGTGCAGAAATGTTCATGTTCAATAAGCACCAAAGATATTTCTCATGCACACTCAAGTTTAAGAAATACTGCTGCAGAGTGCGTCCCTTTGTCAAGCCTTAATAAACATATTCAACAAGGGAGTGAGTCCTTATTCTTTTTAAGGTGCTATAACAGAAACAGAACACATGGACTCTATGTCCCGGGCCACCTTGAGTGTGAATTCTATGAATGAATGGAATAGGTTTGGTTTTTTCACCATTGCCTCTGTATCATGTAAGCCCAGTGCCTAGCACAGAGTATTTGGCAAGTATCTACAGAATGAATCAGTGGAAGAACAAGGAAGAGAAAAGAAAACTCTAAAGGAGGGAGATGCTACCATATCAAGAGTCCTGCCACCCTGTGGTTCTGGTGCTAAGAAAAGAAAAACATCTAACAAGGGGAAGTGGTCTTTACAAGAGTCCTCAGAGACTCCCCAATACGTGAAGTTTGGTACTTAGGTTATTCTTGTAATTTTAGACTTCTTTTTTGATCATGCCAAAGTTTTGAGTGTCATTTCCTTCTTTCCTTTCTTATTTTAATTTTTACTGTATTTTTCCCATTATCATTTAGTCCCTTTATACCCCCTTCCCCCCAGCAATCAACACACTGTTGTCCATGCCCATGAGTCCTTTTTCTTTTTTGCTGAATCCCTCCACCCCCTTACTTCCCCCATCACACTAGCTGTCATCTGCTCTCCATCTATGAGTCTGTCCCCATTTCCTTGTTAGTTCAGTTTGTTCATTGGATTCCACATATGAGTGAAATCATATGGTATTTATCTCTCTCTGACTGGCTTATTTCACTTAGCATAATGGTCTCCAAGATTTCCTTCTTTCGAGCAGAAATTCAAGTGCTCAGAATCTTCCTATAAACCCTAAGAGTGTCACTGAATAGGTGTCAGTGAATAGGAATGACAAGGGTGGCTTGAGACAAAAACAGGATACTAAGGCATTTCTAATCGTCCCTCCCTGATTTTCACACCTGACTAGATTGGACAGTGCCAAGTATGAGGAAAATGATGTATGTGTAATAAAGGCAGGCTTTCCGGAGAAGGTTTATTTTTGAGGTAACTGGAGCTGAAGCAGAGGGGAATTGAGAATTGACTAGCTATAACACAGAGAGGAAAGGGGTCAGGGAAGAGGTAATATTTCTGACCCTCCTGCCAGTAATATCAAGCAGCAAATGATCAAGTAAATGTTGGCAGGCAAGCCCCTGCCTTGTAGGTTGCCTTGTTGTAACTCTAATACTTTTGACATATCCTATCTCTCAAATCAATGAATGACTTGCATTAGGCCCTTCTGGTTCATCTTGGACTGGTTCCAAAAACCTAGGGGTTTCCATATTGCTGCCCTACAATTTTTACTTTAAATTCCTCAGGGACTTGAATTAAGCCTTTCTTCCTGTTATGATGATGATGATTTTTTTTTTCCCAGAAAGGAAACTAGTTCACCAGTTAGTACCCCCGTCCCCACCCCCAAGTTCTTTTACAGTCCTGGACGACAGGGCCTTCTTTATAACTTCACCGGAAGAGGCAAGAGGCTGTTAATGAAATGAAACTGACAGTTAAATATTAAGGCAAAATAATACCTGGACTCTCTTTACAAACAGTGGTCATTAAGAACTTCCTCTATCCTCTCCTGGGTCATCAAAGGAAAATAAAATCTTTAAGTAAAAGTATAGAACTAAGAGCCATTAAAAATCAGTATATTTAAACCAGCAGCACTCAAACTTTACTCTGTGGATTACTCTTCTTCTGGGGAATTCTAGGATTTTCCCATTCCACCCCTCATTTTCATACTTATTCATTAAGACATGATCAGAATTTCATGCTGCTTAGGCAGGGATAAATCTTTCTGGAATATATTGGTTTACCCATGCCATCCTTACTAATTTATCCAACTCCAAATCCTTATGTGTAATCAATTGTTTTCCAGACTTTCTATCCTATTCCATGACATGTTTATTCTGGCAGTGATATCAACATATTTTATTTACTTAAGTTTTGTAACCTATTTTCACAAGTGGTAGGGCAAGTCCTCATTCATTACCCAGTAGTATTAGTTTTTTTCAGTTCTGCACATTTTGTTATTTAATCTTAAGAATTTCTTTTGCTTTTGTACCTGTTTTTTCATTATATTTTCTGTCTCCCCCTGTAACCCTTATTGCACCATCCTTCCTAGCTTTACCCTAATCTTCCAGTCTTGTTCCTTGTCACATATCACCAACATCTATTTTCAACACTTGCCTGCATTTTTTATATTATATACCTGTTTCCTAATTTTTAATTAAGTATATTTTATTGATTTTGCTACTACAGTTTTCCCATTTTTTTCTCCTTTGCCCATCTCCATCCAGTACCCACATTCTTTTCAGCAACTCCCCCGCCTTAGTTCATGTCCATGGGTCATGCTTGTAAGTACTTTGGCTTCTCCATTTCCTACACGATTTTTGATACCCCCTGTCTATTTTATACCTACCATTTATGTTTCTTATTCCCTGTACCTTTCCCCCATTCTCCTCCCCACTCACTGATAACCCTCCATATGATCTCCACTTCTGTGATTCTGTTCCTGTTCTAGTTGTTTGCTTACTTTGTTTTTGTTTTCGTTTTTTTTTAGGTTCAGTTGTTGATAGTTGTGAGTTCGTTGTCATTTTACTGTTCACTTTTGATCTTCTTTTTCTTAAATAAGTCCCTTTAACATTTCATATAATAATGGCTTGGTGATGATGAACTCCTTTAGCTTTACTTAGTCTGGGAAGCACTTTATCTGTTCTACCATTCTAAATGGTAGCTTTGGTGGATAGAGTAATCTTGGATGTAGGTCCTTGCTTTTCATCACTTTGAATACTTCTTGCCAGCCCCTTCTTACCTGCAAAGTTTCTTTTGAGATCAGCTGACAGTCTTATGGGAGCTCCTTTGTAGGTAACTCTCTCCTTTTCTCTTTCTGCTTTTACAATTCTCTCTCTATCTTTAACCTTTGGCATTTTAATTATGATGTCTTTGGGTCCAACTTGTTTGGGACTGTCTGTGCTTCCTGGACTTGTATGTAAGTCTATCTCCTTTGCCAGACTGGGGAAGTTTTCCTTCATTGTTTTTTCAAATAAGCTTTCAATTTCTTGTTCTTCCTCTTCTCCTCCTGGCACCCCTATGATTTGGATGTTGGTACGCTTAAAGTTGTACCAGAGGTTCTTAAGCCTCTCCTCATTTTTTTGAATTCTTGTTTTTTCTTTTTGTTCTAGGTAAATGTTTATTTCTTCCTTTTGTTCCAAATCATTGATTTGAATCCAGGCTTCCTTCCCTTCATTGTTGGTCCCCTGTATACTTTTCTTTATTTTACTTTGTATAGCCTTCACTTCTTCCTTTATTTTGCGGCCATGCTCAATCATTTCTCTGAGCATCCTGATCAGCAGTGTTTTGAATTCTGCATCTGATAGATTGCTTATCTCCATTTTGTTTAGTTCTTTTTCTGGAGTTTTGTTCTGTTCTTTCATTTGGGCCATATTTCTTTGTCTCCTCAATTTGGCAGCCTCCCTGTGCTTCTATGTATTAGGTAAAGTTGCTTTGACTCCTCGTGTCCGCATGCCTGTTATGTTGTAAGGGGTGGAGATTTAGGTATTCACCAGGGAGGGGCAACCTGCTTTGCTCTGTTGTGGCACTCTATGTGGGGGAGGGATCAGAGAGGGAACAATGCTCCTTGCTTGGCTCTTGCCCTATTTTCAATCATTTTCCACACTTCCCACAAGCAACTGGTGCCCTTCTCGCTGCTGCCCTGGTGCTGGTTCCCAGAGTGGGTGGGTTTGTGTATGTTCTAGGACCCTGTGGATCCTTTAAACAGAAGCTCATGAGAGACTGGTAGTTTCTTCCACCACAACAACCCCCACTGATTTTCACAGCCAGAGGTTATGAGGCTTTATTTTCCCAGTGCTGGAACCCTGGGCTGCGTGGTCTGGCTGACTCCCCAGTTTTCCCTCCCGGTTTTTATCTGCCACATGTGAATGTGGAACCTCCTGTTCTGCTAGCTGCCACTGCCCCTCTCCTCCCCTCCTACCTGTCTGGGTGAATGTTTCTTCTTCAACTCTTTGGTTGTTGGACTTCACACAGTTTGATGCTCTGGCAGTTCTGGTTGTATTTTATTTTTAGATTTGTTGTTATCCTTCTTATGGTTGTGCAAGGAGGCGAAGTGTGTCTACCTCTGCTTCCATCTTGGCTGGAAGTCCTGTTTCCTAATTTTTATTTGTCTTTAATTACATGGAATAACACATAATCAAAGAATACATTCTCAATGTAAAACTTCTGACTGCAAATGAAACAATAATCTTTTGACTACAGATAAAATAATAACCCTTCTTGTGCTGCTAATCGTAGTTCCTTCTTAAGATGGTAATCACCAATAACTCTTTGATAAAAACTTCTCTCTGATTTTTTTATAATGCATTAATGTATGTACATAGAGATGTGATAGTTTTGTAGGTATTTTAACCTAAGTGGTATATATTTTTCTAGAACTGGGATATATACCCAAGACATATTGTTATGTCCTTTTAGAGCTAACTCATTCTTTTATGCTATAGTATACCATAGTCAAGATGTTCTATAGTTTAGTCCTTCACTAATAGACATTTACATGGTTCTAAATTTCTTCTATTATAAACAATGCCTCTTTGTGAACTTGTGCCTGGATTTCTCTAGGCTGTTTCTTAGAAATGGAATTATTGGGGAAAAGATTGCAATTTAAATTTTGATGAATACTGACAAAAGGCTATGCTAATTAATATACCCACAAGCAGGGTAAGAGAATACTTGTTTCCCAATACTTTGAACCATGAAAAAAGAAGTCTCTTTTTGATTTATATTTCTCTGATTACTAGTGAATTGAGCATATTTTCCAATTGCTTTCCTAAAGACTATCAAGATGGGTTTGGACAGATTTCAGAATGGTCCATAGTAAAGAGTGTAATGTCCAGAAGCCAGAGTTGCACTATATGCTCTGAGGGCATACAGTGAATGATACAATCAAAGGACCTGAAATAACTGGTAGAGTACATTTAAACCTTCTGCCTTCCGAAGACTTCCTGGATTCCTGAATCTTCACAGGCAGATGAAAAAATTGCTATTAAATCCTCCTAAAAAGGAAATGTCATGGTTTACCATGATTAAGCAATTTTGATTTTTAAATTATCCCCTTCCTCAATGAAATTCTCCCACATAGCCAAGCTTGATTTCTCCTGCTGTATTTTACCTTTACCTTTTTAATTTTACCTGTATCTTATTTTAACTGTATCTTTTTAATCTATGTATCTATAGATATACAGGGTTTGGCACAAATAACACCCCTTTTTCCTACAAAATCTTTTATTAAAAATCATAAGCATGTAATCCTGTAACAACAATATCACACTCAAGCACACCATATGACATTTTAGGTGAAATGTTCAAATTGCTGTCCATGTCACGTGAAACATTCAGGCATCCTACCAACCACACTCAAGGAAGCCTTGCTTCTGCTGGACCCTGTATATAAATACCTCTCTCTATATAGATGTCTATTAAATATATATTTATAAGTCTATAGACTTATAAATATATACTAAGTATATATATTTTATGGGGTTTGAGAAGACCTGGTCACCATGTTGGTCTTCATCTGAAAGCTTTTCAGGTTCTTGAGGACTATTACTAAGTCTCTTATGACTTCTCTTTTACCTGAATGAATAAGGGCCTTAACCTGTCCTCAAGAATCATTTTGTCCATTTTAAACTATGTTGTTTCCTCTATTATTAAATCCTCTGAGTCTCTAATAAAAGAAAGTGTAAAGAAGAAAAAAAGTATCACCAACATAGCAAAAAATGCTGTCAATATTTTGGCATCTTTCCTTCTATTCTGTGCTTTTTGCTTTTTGTTGAGATATCAGCAACACATTTTTAAACCGTATTTTGGGCTTTCTATATTTTCAGAACTTTCTAATATAAATTAAAAATTCTTTGTAAATATTATAATAATACAGTATTTCAAAATGCTCCTTAAGTTATCTAATCTTTCTGACACTATTGCATATTTAAGTTGTGGCTGATTTCTATTCTTAATAACTTCTGTGAATAGCCTTGCACATTTGCCAAATTGATATCTAGAAATACTGTTGGAGTAATTTTTTTAATGTCCTATTCATGCAATAGACAGGATTCAGTGCATAGCAGGTGCTTATTATATGCCTGTTGCCTTACACAGAGCCTGAGTAAAGTTCTTTCCAGAGTTGTTATCGTTCTTCTTCAGGAAATAATCATTACAAATGGTTAAGGTCATAACCAAACAAAGTATGAAATATCACCAATATGTCTCTGAAGAATAAATAATAGATGGAGTTAACTACAGGTGGGATAAGTTGTATCTTGTCACTCCATTTGACAGGCAGTTGCCAGAGACCCAAAAAGATTGGAGAAGAAGAATAGAATAGAATAAAACCACAGTCAACTGTATTAACAGAGACCGGGTTCAATCCATGTGGGAGAGAAATCCAGATAACGTCAAAAGATTTCATAAATCCTTCTCATGTAGGGGTAGCTGAAGATGAATGTTTTCAGAATGGAGATATTTCAAATTATTAAGTATTTGGCCCTGATACTAAAAGTGGAGAAACATTTTTAGTACAAGCTAGCTTACATTTGAGAATAGTATGAATAAATGAAATATCCACATATGTGAGAATGTCTTTAAGTTTACATGTATTATAATTTTGAATATTTGAAAACATCTGTTATTTAATTTTATCTTCCTAACTTTTGTGCTATATGTGGTAGGTTGGTATGAGTCCCATTTTAAATGCATGAGCTAATAGCAATTAGGTAACTAGCTATATGTCTCAAAAATGATTTTGAGATTACTTATTTTCAGTATGCTCCTGGGATCAGAACAAGGCTCTTTCCTAGATGATTACAACTCCCTTTCCCCCAAAATCTAGTTATATTGAAAAGATTAGGCTGAATCATCTGAAAATATCACATACATGAGTCAAATATTAGCAATTCCATACAGTTCAATCTAATGTTTGCATGGGAAAAGATGTGAGTAGTCTGACCATCTCCTCCTGTCTAGAGGCTCACATGCAAAAGGCTCACATGATCAAGTCTTCCACTGAGAAAAGCTTTGCAAGTCTTTTGCTGAACTGTTTTCACACTGATATGTGATACAAGCAAAACAAAACAAACAAAACAAAACAAAAACTCCATGCTAGAAGCCAAACGGAGTAGCAAACCTTAAGCACAGTTCAGATTTCAAGAACATTTTTTGTCTTATTCATTCATTCACTCATTCATTCTACATTTTACTTTATTTTTTATTGTTTATTCTATCACAGTGGCCCAATTCTTTCCCCTTTGCCCCTCTCCACTCAGCCCACGCCTCTTCCAGTCAATCCCCTCTCTGTTGTCCATGTCCATGAGTCATTCATACATGTTCTTGACTAATCCCTTTCCCTTCCTTCCACCATTATCCCCCACCTTCCTCCTTTCTTATACCTGTTGGACTATTCCATGTTTCCATGTCTCTGGTTCTATTTTGCTCATAAGTTTGTTTTGTTTACTAGATTCCAGTTATAAGTGATGCTATGCAGTGTTTGTCTTTTGCTCACTGGCTTATTTCACTTAGCATAATAATCTCCAGTTCCATCCATACTGTCGCAAAAGGTAGGAGTTCCTTCTTGTTTTCTCCTGCATAGTATTCCATTGTGTAAATGCACCATAGTTTTTTGATCCACTCATCTACTGATGGAGACTTGGTCTGTTTCCAACAATTGGCAATTGTAAATAGTGCTGCTATGAACATAGGGGTGCATAGGTTCTTTTGAATTGGTGTTTCAGGATTCTTAGGGTATAATCCCAGCAATGGAATCACTGGTTCATAAGGCTGGTCCCATTTTTAATATTTTGAGGAAATTACATACTGTTTTCCACAGTAGCTGCACCAGTCTGCATTCCCACCAACAGTGCGCTAGGATTCCATGTTCTCCACATCCTCGCCAGCACTTGTTTGTTGATTTGTTCATGATGGCTATTCTGACTGGTGTGAAGTGGTATCTCACTGTGGTTTTCATTTGCACCTCTCTGATGGCTAGTGATGTTGAGCATCTTTTCATATGTCTATGGGCCCTCTGTAGGTCCTTCTTGGAGAAGTGTCTATTCAGGTCCTTTGCCCATTTTTAAATTGGGTTGTTTGCCTTCTTGGTGTTGAGTTGTATGAGTTCTTTACACATATTGTAGCTTAAACCCTTGTCTCATGTGTCATTGGCAAATATGTTCTCCCATACAGTTAGTTTCCTTTTCATTTTGATGATGGTTTCTTAGCCATGCAGAAACTTTTTAATTTGACGTAGTCCCATTGTTTACTTTTTCATTTATTTTCCTTACCATAGGAGATATATCGGCAAAAATTTTGCTATGTTGGATACCTGAAATTTTACTGTCTATGTTTTCCACTAGGATTTTGATGGTATCACAACTTATATTTCAGTCTGTTATCCATTTTGAGTTTATTCTGGTGCATGGTGTAAGTTGATAGTCTAGTTTCATTTTTTTTTGCATGTACCAATCCAGTTCTCCCAACACTATTGAAGAGATTGTTTTTACTCTATTGTATGCTTGTGTCCTCTTTATCAAATATTAATTGACCACAGACACATGGTTTTATTTCTGGGTTCTTTATTCTGTTCCATTGATCTATGTGTCTGTTCTTATGCCAGTACCACATTGTCTTGATTACAGTGGCCTTGTGTATAGTTTGATATCGGGTATTGTGATCCCTCCAACTGTGTTCTTCTTTGTCATGATTTCTGAGGGTATTTGCAGTTGCTTTTGGTTCTATGTAAATTTTTGGAATATTTGATCTAGATCTGTGTAGTATGTCTTTGGCATTTTAATCGGAATTGCATTGAATCTATAGATTGCTTTGGGTAGTATGGACATTTTAATGATGTTAATTCTTCCAATCCATTAACACTGTCTATGCTTCCATTTATTTTTATCTTCCTCAATTTCTTTATTCAGTCTTCCATAGTTTTCCAAGTACAGGTATTTTTCATTCTTGGTTAAACTTATTCCTAGGTTTTTATTATTCTTGTTGTTATAGTAAATGGTTTTTCTTAGTTCCCCCTTCTGATAATTCATTGTTGGTGTACAAGAATGCCATTGATTTCAGAACAGTGACTTTGTATCCCGTTACTTTGCCGAATTCACTTATTAGATCAAGTAGTTTTTGGTGGAGACTATGGAGTTTTCTATGTACACATAAAATGCCTGCGAATAAAGACAGTTTTACTTCCTCCTTTCCAGCTTGGATCCCTTTTATTTCTCTTTCCCGTCATATCACTGTGGCTAGAGCTTCCAGTACTATGTTGAATATGAGTGGTGAAAATGGGCACACTTGTCTTGTTCCTGATATTAAGGGGAAAGCTTTTAGTTTTTGCCCACTGAGTATAATGCTGGCTGTAGGTTTATTGTAAATGGCCTTTATTATGTTGAGGCATGCTCCCTCTACTCCCACTTTGCTGAGTGTTCTTATTAGAAGTGGGTGCTGGATTTTATCAAATGCTTTTTCAGCATCTATTGATGTGATTATGTGATTTTTGTCTTTCATTTTGTTAATGTGATGTATAATGTTTATTGATTTGCAAATGTTATGCCATCCTGGCATCCCTGGGATAAATCTTACTTGGTCTGTTTAATGTATTGCTGAATCCAGATTGCCAGTATTTTGTTGAGGATTTCAGCATCTACGTTCATCAGATATATTGGATTGTAATATTCTTTCTTTGTTGTGTCTTTACCTTGTCTTAGAATTAGGATAATACTGGCATCATAAGAAGAGATTGGGGGGTCTTCCCTGTTCTTGAATTTTTTGAAATAGTTTGAGAAGGATAAGTGTTAGTTCTTCTTTGAATGTTTGGTAAAATCCACCTATAAAGCCATCTGGTCCAGTATGCTTTTGTCCTGGTTTTTTGATTATTGCTTCAGTTTCATTAGTTGTTATTGGTCTGTTCAGGCTTTCTGCTTTTTCTTGATCAGTTTTGGGAGATTGTATATTTCCAGAAAGTTGTCCCTTTTACCCAGGTTGTCCAGTTTCTTGGCATATATTTTCTCATAGTAATTTCTTACAATCCTTTGTATTTCTGTGGTATCAGTTGTTACTTCTCCTTCATTTCTGATTTTATTTATTTGGGCCCTCTTTTTTTCTTGATGAGCCTGGTGAAAGGTTTGTCCATTTTGTTTATCTTTTCAAAGAACAAGCTCCTGGATTCATTGATTCTCTGGATTTTTTTTTTAGTCTCTATGTCATTTAATTCTGCTCTGATCTTGATTATTTCCTTCCTTCTACTTGTTCTGGGCTTTGTTTGTTGTTGTTCCTCTAGTTCTTTCAGTTGTATGTTTAGCTTGTTTATTAGAGATTTTTCTATCTTCTTCAGGTAGGCCTGTAATGCTATGAACTCCCCTCTCAGGGCTGCCTTCACTGTGTCCCCATAGGTTTTGGACTGTTGTGTGTTCATTTTCATTTGTTTCCAGACAGTTTTTGATTTCTTTATTGATCTCATTGTTAACTTGTCTATTATTTAATAACATGTTATTCAGTTTCCATTTATTTGAATGTTTTTGAGTTTTTCCCTTGAGGTTGGTTTCTAGTTTCAAGCCAATGTGATCCGAGAAGATGCTTGATATGATTTCAATTTTCTTGAATTTGTTGAGGCTTGTTTTCTGTCCTATGATGTGGTCTATCTTTGAAAATGATCACTGTGCTTTTTTATAATTGTAGGTTTTTTCTTTCTTTTTAAAAAAAAAGATTTTATTTATTTATTTTTAGAGAGGGGAAGGGAGGGAGAAAGATAGGTACAGAAACATCAATGTGCAGTTGCATCTCATGTGTCCCCTGCTGGGGACCTGGCCTGCAACCCAGGCATGTGCCCTGCACTGGGAATTGAGCCAGTGACCTCTTGGCTTGCAGGCGGGCACTCAATCCAATGAGTCATCACCCATGTGCTTTTGAAAAAAATGTACACTTTGCTTCTTTGGGGTGAAATGTTCTGTAAATATCAATTAAGGCCATTTGATCTAGAGTGCTCTTCAATGCCACAATATCCTTTTGAGTTTTTGTTTGGAAGATACATCCATTGTTGACAGTGGGGTGCTAAAATCCCCTAAGATGACTGTATTGCTGTCAATCTCCTTTGTAAAGTTCTCTAAGATTTTCCTTATGTACTTAGGTGCTCCTGAATTGGGTGCATATATGTTTACAAGGGTTATATCCTCTTGTTGAACAACTCCCTTAATATTATGTTGTGATATTTTTTATCTGTTGTTATGGCCTTTGTTTTGAAGTCTATTTTGTCTGATATAAGTATTGCTACCCCAGCTTTTTTTTTTCATGTCCATTTGCTTGGAATATTTTTTTCCATCCCTTCACTGTTAGTCTGTGCAGATCTTTTGTTCTGAGGTGAGTCTCTTGTAGACAGCATATATGTGGGTCAAGTTTTCTTATCGATTCAGCTACCCTATGTCTTTTGATTGGAGCATTTAATCCATTTACATTTAAGGTTATTATTGATAGGTACTTGTTCATTGCCATTTTTCCGTTCGTACCTGCATTCATCTCTTTCTCTATTTCTTCTTTTCAAAGCAGTCCCTTAAGTATCTCTTGCAGTGCCAGCTTGGTGGAGATGTACACTTTTAGCCTTCTTTTGTCTGGGAAGCTCTCTATTTTGCCTTCCATTTTAAATGACAGCCTTGCTGGATAGAGTAGTCTTGGTTGCATGTCTTTGCTTTTTATTACTTGGGATATTTCATGCCAATCCTTTCTAGCCCCTAGTGTTTCTGTTGAGAAATCAACTCATAGCCTTATCGGAGCTCCCTTGTATATTACTAGGTGTTTCTCCCTGGTTGCCTTTAAGATTCTCTCTTTGTATTTAAATTTTGCCATTTTAATTATGTTGTGTCTTAGAGTGGGCCTCTTTGGGTACATCTTGATTGGAACCCTCTGTGCTTCCTGAACTTGTGTGACTTTTTCCCTCGCCAAGTTAGGGAACTTTTGTTTCATTATTTTTTTCAAACAGATTTTCTATCCCTTCCTCCTTTTCTTCTCCTTTTGGTATTCCTATGATGTGAATGCTGTTACCTTTTATGTTGTTCTGAAGCTCCCTTAAACTACCCTCAGGGTTTTTTTGAGTCTTTTTTTGTTTTGTTGTTCTGACTCAGTGTTTTTCTTCTACTTTTTCTTCCAGCTTGCTGATTGGGCCCTCTGCTTCATCTAGCCTGCTTTTAATTCCTTCTAGTACATTCATTTCCGATATTGTATTCTTCATTTCTTCCTGGTTCTTATTCATAGTTTCTATACTTTTTTCATGTTGCTGTTGTTCTCACTAAGCTCCTTGTAGCTCCCATAAAGTTCCTTGTAGTTCTCACTGAGCTTCTTAAGCATCCTTATGACCATTATTTTGAAATCTATGTCTGATAGATTGCTTGCTTCACACTTTCACTTAGCCTTTTTTATGGCAATCCCTCCCTTCCTTTCAGCTGGGGGTTCTTCGTCTCCCTATTTTAGGTGATTCTCTTTGTTTGTTTGTTCTCTGTTTGCTCTGCTTTTCCTTCCCGTCTTTGTGGGGTGGCCTTCTCTGGTAGGAGTTCTGTTGGACTCAGTGGTACAGCCTCTTTGATCTCCTGAGCTAGATGTTCTAGGGATGCCCTTTATTCTGTTTATGTGGGTTCTCCTGTTGCACTTGGGCTTTGATTATTGATGGCTCATTTGTTGGTGGGTCCTCCCCTCCGGCTGGCTGACTGAAAGTCACAACCCCCACCATGTCTTGTAAGCTGTTGTACAGGTGCTGGCAGAACAAAGCAAAACTACCCAGAAAACCAATCCCATGCCAGCAAAAACACCCCCCTACCATATCAGCAATATAAACATCAAATGAACAAAGATTAATCAAGGTGGAAAGGGATTAAGAATATTATAAGAGAGGAAAAAAGAATATGAGATGACAAAAGGAAAGAAAAGTGATTTTGAGTAGGGAAAGGGAAGAGAAATAATAAGAGTAGGGAATAGAAACAAGGCGAAGAAAGGGAGAAAATAAAATTTAAAATATAAGTAAAACAGGGAAGGGAGATGGCAACATCGATTAAGAAAAGGGAAGAGTATAATATGAGGTTTGAAATTAAATTTAAAAAAATAGTGAAGCAACAGAAACAAATTGAAGAAAAGCCACAACAGGGTAAATAACAATGACAGATTAGCAAAGATTAATAAAGATGGAAAGAGAATATTATAAGAAAAAGAGAATATGAGATGTTTACAGTAAATAAAAATGATTTTGAGAGGATAGAGGGAGGAGAAATAATAAGAGTAAAGAATAGAATCCAGACTAAAAAGGGGAAAAACAAAATTCCAAACTCAAATAAGCAAGGGCAAGAGGAAGACAAAATGGAGTAAGATGGGGGGAGTAACCTATGAGATTGGAAATAAAAAAATAGTTAACAAATAGGAATAAAATAGAAGAAAAACAACAATAACCACAATATGCATGCCAAACAAGCAAGGATTAATAAAGTGGAAAGAAAATAAGAGTATTGTAAGAACGGGAAAAAAATGTGAGCCAATGACTGTTGTGAAGTGTCTTCTGTATTCATTGGCTTCAGAACTTCATATCAGCTAAGATTCCATTGATTGTTCAGGTTACTTGTCAGAAGATTAGCTGAGAATCTGAGTTGGGGGCCAGAGCAAGTGGACTCAGCTTCCACCTACTGGGCCGCCATCTTCAGTTCTCCAGTTTCAAGAACATTTTAAGTACCAATGTTTTCTTTCCATCGACAATCCTTGCACTTGCCGAATCAGGATGACTGACACCTATAATTTGCAATTTCCTAAATTTCAAGAGTCGTTTTTCTTTTTGATTGCTATATGTTGGTTTACCTAATTACTTTTTTCAAGTTGCAGTTTTTGATGTTTAATTTCAAAATCAATTTAAGATGTCTCGAGCTCCATTAATATACTGCAATATCGCTTTACTCATTTTCTTGCGAAGCACTTACTTTAAAAAATGCATCATTCTAATGATTTTAAATTACTCTACAGTGCACATACCAATTTATGACTATTACAAAATTTTGCATTTTTCCCCCAAAGCACTTCAGTTTTAAAGATGTTCAGTGTTTGGAGATAGAATGAGAGTTAAAAGTTATTTTAAAAGGGTGTGAATACAATTTACAGCCTTTAAAATTCTCTACCTTCTCTGTTGTAGAATGTAACCTCAGTAAACAAAATCTTCAATGCTCAATGGTCAAGAAAATAAACCTAGGGTGATGGCGTTACTATAAAAGAATTTTCTTTTTATTTAAGTTAATGACAATATATAAATGGACACAGACTCATAGGGTATAAGTACAGAAATGTGTGAATGTGTACAAGTATGGATGGGTATGTGTGAGTGACCAAGCTTACGTCTGATGGCATGCATGACTGTTCAATAGTGCATTCACATAGACATGTGAGGATGTGGGCCTGCCTGTACGTGTGAACGTGCAAGACTCGGAGTATTTGTGAGCATGTGCATGAGTAAGTATCTGCACGTTTGTGCATTTGTATGACTACACATGCGGAAATGTGTTTGTATGGGTGTGCAAGTATGTGATTTTCTGGTTTAAGTACATTCTTAGAGATTAAATGCTACCTGAGCTTTTGTTTAGGCAGCCCCTAGAGCACGCTTAGAATTATTTCACAACTTTTGCATAGAAGGGAGGAAGTGTACCCCCACCCCAACTGTATCTATAACACATTTATATAATATCTGCATAAATATGCACACAATTAATATCTTGCTTGAAACTTGCAAAAAGAGGAATATTCAAATTTTACCTCAGGATTTTACACCTGGTTCTATTACTTTAATGGATGTAAATCAGCTGCCAAAGTTGGGGAAACCTTCCTTTCCCTTGCTTAAAATAATTTTTTGATAACTTTATTCTCTCAGGATTCCTCATTCACAGTGACAAATGTCACTACCCCAGTGGTTGGGATTAATATTTAAAAGACTAATTAACATCCATTTCCACACCCAAGACCACCCTTAAAGTTGCAGGGGGCACCAGGCACTTTCTGGGACCAGGCCAATGCCCATTCACTGGCACGTTTCTCCGTTGCTGGTTCAAGCAGGGTGCTCTAGAAGGTAGAAGGTAGAAGGCAAAGCCCCAGGGGCCAACACTGCCTTGTAATGAGTGCCAGGTTCGGGGCTAGAATCTTTACATACAATATCTCATTTAATCTTTAGCGCAACCTTGCAAGGTAGTGTTAATTCCATTTTTCAGTTGAGGTGCTGTGGTTCAGAGAAGTTAAATGAGTTGCTTAAGGTCATATGGCTAATTAGAGGTGAGGCTGGCATCACATTCAGTCCTAACTCTAAACTGTGTTCTTTGCACTACGCTGTGCTGAAGCTTTTTGATTGAATGTGAAAGTATGACCTTTACAGAATTTATGTCTTCCCTCACTGAGCGCGGGGTTTATTTGGCTGCCTGCTACTCTCTGGCCCTCAATTGCCTTCTCTAATGATGCCTAAAAACTTGATTGATAGCAAGTTCATATCTACCTTAGAGGCAATGAATAAATTCATGAACCCCATTCTCAATGTTAAGCCTCACTATATATTTATTTTAAAGTATACTGGCTTGATTAAACTTGTTACTGCCTGTGGAATAGAAACTATTTACGGAATAACTACTACGTGCCAGAGGTATTACACCCATTTTACAGAGATGGACATCAAAGCTTCGAGAAGTGAGGCAATTTGCTTTTGCTGAACACTACATAATCGGAACCAGCTAAGTCTACAGCCCCGCTGGCAGTCCCGGAGAAGCTTCTTGGTTTGACAAGGTCTGGGTAAGCCTTTGCATCTCATCGAGCCTCATTTTCTGCATTCCTCAGGTGGGAAAAACAGTGCTCTCGTGCAGGACTGTGGCAAGGATGAGACACAATATACGTAAAGCACTTTGGACATAGTAAACCCTTAATACATCAGAGCGATGATCTGAGTCATTACAAGTTAAAGATGAGTATGAGCTTTGGCAATGCATAAACTTGGCTTCCAACGTGCTGCCTCTTCCTGGCTATGGGATCCAAGGCACACTGCTGAATTCCTCTTCATTTTTCTTTCCTCATCTCTAGAGTGACGATAGCCTTGTATAGCACCTTTACCCAAAGTGTGTTCCAGAGAACACAGATATGAAGAAATGTTAAGCAATGCCTGGGCTTCCTGCTCAAAGTTTTGTCGAAAAGTATGCCAGACAGCTTTCCTCTCGCAAGGATTTCTTAGAATCTGGAATATGAGAATGTGATTTGTGAATTTCCAAGTGGGAGCTAACACATGTATTTCTGCTTTTATTTTATCACCACAGAATGGGTGTTTTTTTTTTTTGTTTGTTTGTCTATAAAATCTTGCGGGAAAAAAGTTGTACAAAATACTTTGGATACTGACCTGTGATAAAGATTAAATAGATAATATGTGTAAAGCGCTTATATAGTAAGAACTCGCTAAACAAATGTAGCATCATCAGCATTACTGCTGTCACCCCAGTCTTCATTATGGTCCTTAATAAGCCCCGCCATGGAACAGATTATGTGCGCCAGAAAAAGTATGTCTAATACATTCCCAGAAATAAGGGTGCGCAAACTTTACAGCCAGAGGTTTTTAACGGCCAGACTGGGGTAAGCTAGTTCAATGGCGGTAATGATATTAGGTGTATTTATTCATATAAAATAGATTCCTTAGAATCACCTTGGATGGCTAAGATTTTTCTGGAATATCCCAGGCTAGAATTCCACAGGTAGAGACCCTGTTGTTGCACTGCCCTTTCTAATTGCTTTTAACGTGTTCAAGAGTCCTTGTTTTTACAATAACACAGGTACCTTCCCATATATGAGAGTTTTGCTGAAAACAGTAACAACTACAAAAGTTGGCAGAGGTAAGGTGAACTGCTATTGAATGTCTGCCTTATATAACTAGACTATCTTTCTTTTGGTCCTGATTCAATTCCCTGGCAATCTGGAAATGATTTGCCGTTGCCCTTGTATATCTCCTGTCAAGGTGCACACAGTTTGCTTAGATATATGGTCCTTTTAAAATCATCTTTAAACTTTTATCCATTCTCTGCTCCTTATGGTAGAGTTAATCACATCTTAGGAGCTGAATTCTAGGATGGTGGTGGATCCTTTTGCTTTCTACCAGAAGTCTTCAGGGACTATGCGGGTTACTTCCCCATAAACCAATCTTTTAGAGAGATATATTTTTTGAGAGAGATGTATTACCCACAAGGAAATTTCCTCACACTTAAAAAAATGTATTTATGCATCAAATCTGCTGGCACTGAAGGGTAGGCTGTGGGATAAATCTACAAGAAAAGGTCTGTATTGAGCTTGGATGCAAACATTATAGGTTTTATTTGCTGTATAAGATTATTGACTAGGATTAGCTTCTAATTTCAACCATGCTAAAGATGGATATGATAAAAAAAGGTAGAAATTAATCATTTTTTCACTACTTTAACCCTGGATATACAGTTCCAGAGCTTGATTGCATTTATGTTTGGACTAACAATGCAAAGAGGCTGAGAAGAATGAGATAGACTGAGGCTTTTACACTCTGTCAGTAATCCACTGATTCCCAACGACCACATCAACCCTCCCCACATGGTTCGCAAGTAAGGGACATCTCCTCTTCCATTATGAACAGACTGATGATGATTAAAGTGGATATACTGTCTGTCTCTACTGTCCTAGAATCTGGTTTGACAAGAATGTTGGACAGAGAAAAACAAATAAAAAGTTTGGCCAGGTTGATGTGGTGACATTTACATGAATAAAAACAGCCATTTGGTTATTTATCAAAGCCAAGGTCTGTTTATAAAAAGCTTATTGCTAAGTCAAAACTCAGATTTAATAACCTTGGGGAAAGGTCTGAATTTGGTTGTCACTGCCCATGAAGAAGCCAGGCTCTGCAGCAGTTACATAAGGTATGGAATAGAAGAAAAGGTCATGGCAGCTTAGACGCCAACTGACAACTTAGTGATCCCAGGCCTCTGCCTACGTCCTAGTAATTCTCCCTTCTACGGCACACATGATTTTTTTAAACACTCAAGTTAAATAAAGCATCTGAAGAAGATTTCATGCCCTAAGAACTATCCAAGAACCACTCTGAATGACAAGCTATAATGCTTGCCAGTTTGTTTTATTATCTCTATAGGTATTCTGGCTTGACCCAGAGTGTTCTAACTCATTCTATGGCCAAAAAAGACCCCACTTTATTCCATCCAAGTTATGAACCTATTATTTGTTAGACATTTTATCTAAAACATATGCTGGTTTCCTTCTTAAAAAACTGAAAGCTTGGCTTTTCAGGCCTATGTTCTATATAAGAAGTAGATTATCATTAGGAATTTAATTATTCTACTATTGGTTGACATTTGTATTCTTTACCGTATTTTGTAGAATTCTTGAGTACCAATGATTTGATATTTCTCTTGTCTTAGGAAATATAAGCATTCTTTTATGCTTCCTTGTTATGGTTTTATTGTCATAAATTAAAAGTAGATTTAATAATGGCTAACCCTGCTGTCTTATGATTGCCAAAAAGAATTGTTGTATCAATTATACTAAAACTCAAATCATTGCTGGTGACATTCTCCACATACAACTGATTTTGTCAATAATCCTATTCTACAAGTTTATTTGTTCATTTATCTTGGTATTGCCATACAATCAATTTAATTTGGAAGAAACATTTGGTTATAGTTTCCAGGCAAGACTTAATACTGCCATATGTTAGTGCAATTCTTTCCAGTACAAAAATAATGTGAGATTCAAATGTAAGACACATGAGTAATTTAAATTTTTAGTAGCCACATTAAAATCTTTAAAAATACAGGTAAAATTAATTTTAATATATTTTATTTAACACATTATTTCCAAAGTAGTATCATTTCAACAAATGATCAATATAAAATCTAATGAGATACTTTAATTTGTTTTCCACACCAAATTTTGAAGAGGATCCATAGGTGAAATGTGTCACTGGTCTCAATGGAAAAAAAAATTACATTGAGCTATGGGTATGTCTTTATGTTGAGAACACATAAATGACAATACTGATCATAGTACCTTAGTGTATTGGTTGGGAACCAGAAAACTACAGAGAAATTTAATGTTATATAGCTGTGCACATGTCTTCCTTAAGTAAAGGTTATATTTTTCAGCTTCCTTTGGTTCTACATGTGTTCAAATGACTTAGTTATTTGTCAGTTAGATACAAGTGAGTGCTCCCAGCAGTAGCTTCAATGGACTATTTGTGAAAGAGAGGGGACAGGCCCCTCCCCACAATTCCTTCATCTTGCCTGGAATAGAGATGTGGTAGCTGGAGCACTGGCTGCCATTGTATACTATGAGAATAAGAGTCTCATCCTAGGAATAGTAGAGGTGTGAGCTAGATGAAGCTTTCTGGAGTCAACATGCAAGTCTTGGATTGCCTACCCCTATATTTCTTTTGTGTAAGAGAAATTCATACTTGCATCTTGTTTAAGCTACTCCTATTTTTTTTTTGTCCTTGAGGGAGGTATTTCCTGTTACTGACTCTAATCTTAGTTAACACACCAGGAATATAAATTTTCCTTGAATGTGATTTTATAGTAAGTAGCAGGACTTATAGTAAAGAGGAAAGAGAGAGAACTACTTTTTAGCCAACTTTTCAGTAAAACATCTATTTTACAAATATAAGAAAAACATCAAATGGGTAGGGACAAAAGAAGGTAATGACTTTTAGTAGAAAGAACTGTCATACTCTTTTAAATTAACTCAGCTTTACAATGTCTAAAAATGAATTTCTTTAAGACAGTTACAAATTTACCTTCTACTTACAAAAGATGTCTGAAATTTGTCTTTGCAATGAGAACTGAAATATAATGACAATATAATAAGCTACAATTTATTATTATAACTTCATGTCTACTATGGGAGAAGCACTATGCTAGGTGTTTTACATCTATTATCTCATTTAACCCTTACAATTACCCTACGCAGTAAGAATTCTTTTCCAATTTTACAGGAGAGGCTCAGAGAAACCAAGTAACTTAAGGTCACACAGTCACTTAAAAATAGAGCTGGGATTTGAGATCATTTCTGCCTGAATTTTCATATGCCGAATCTCTGACAGTTTTCATAACATTCTAATAGTCAGGTTAGAGATGCTGGGATCCTGCCCCGTGTATGTGCAATGTCAATATTCTACAGAGTCAGTGGGAAACTTAACATTTGTTCAATTTCAACAAAGCTCTCTGAATGGTGTATTGGACAAAAGGCTGAAGCCACCGATCATGAGACTTGCCTTTCATATTAACCATGTGCCTAATAATCTACATGCCTTACACGAGTCATTCAACCTTCTGGGCCTCAGTCTTGTCAGCTATAAAAGGAGGGGGCAGAACAAGGTGATCCCTAAGATCTAATCTAAAGCCATTATCCCATGATTACATCAAGAGCTATGTCAAAGAAGAAATGGACAAAGGGAAAACTGTTGAAAAAGAAAGTAGGCAATAATATTTAGAGTGTTGTAACTCTCATGGCTTGACATGCAGGATTCAATTTAAAAATTGAATGGACGTAGGAAGGAATGTGAGAAGCTTTTCTGATTGTTGAAATTGTTTACTCTTGATTAAACTATTAACTTTCCTATAGTTTCAGAAATACCTTTTGAACAATATTCAGACGCTCTTCCAATGTACATAAACAAAACCATTTTCCTGGCATGTAATGAGCACTTCTAAGTTTGTTGGACTCTAATGTGCCTACCCATACCTTAGTCAAAAGAATTATTGATTTAACTGGAACTTAAAGTTTTTTCCCCAAACTCTTACCTTTTGTGACAGCATCGATGGAATATGATCTCATCTATGAGTGGAATCTAATGCACAAAATAAACTAACGAACAAAATAGAAACAGATGCATAGATACATGGAACAGACTGACATCTGTCAGAAGGAAGTGGGGAGGGAGGGGACTAGTTGAAAGATGGTGAGGGAATTAGCCATAGAACAGATATGCATGGCTCATGGACATGGACAACGGTGTGGGGATTGCCTGAGGGAAGGAGGGGGGCTGGGTGGAGGTAGGCAAAGGGGAAAAATGTAGGGAAACCTGGAATAGCATAAACAATAAAATATTAAAAATTTTTCACCACCTAGGAGTGAAAAAAATGTTAATTACTAAAAACATATTTAACTGTGAATTTAGCTGAAATACATATTTTGCAGATGTGTAACTTCAGACCCATAGTGGTTGATTTGCCCAATATTCCACGGAGAGTTAGTGTTCTATCAGGACACCAGAAGCATGGGAGGATATGGGTGACCCAGAGTACTGGTCAAAGTTCAGAGTGGGAAACAGACTGTTAGTTAAACCTTGAGCCTGCATGGGATAAGGGGTTAATATTCTAAACCAGTTTAGAAGAAACTGTGCTTTGCAAAGACAGACTTAGAAGAAAATGATCTGTCTCAGGCTTGGGTCTATGAAGATGGTAAATAATAAGCCTCCTCTGAAACTGAATGGCCTCTAACCAAGCTTCTTGTGGGCTTGGGGCCTCAATTTATACTATTTGTATGGTCAAAAAAAGTGTAACCTGAGGTTTTTAATTTAAAGTTTCCCCTGATCTGAAATGCAGGTAGGTTCATGACAGAAACAAATGTAAATGCTCCCCAGAGGACTATGTTCTTCATACAGGACTTAGACTTTCAGTGTATTTAAAATCACAATTTTAAAAAAATAACAGAAGAAAGAAAACAAAGCCATCATATGAGGGAGTTGATGGAAACAACAAACCATAGACTTATGCCCACAAAGACTTAACATGCTGTATTTATTAGATACAACATATAAAGTAAATTCAATATGTTTAAAAAAAAGAGGGAGTAACAGAAAACGGGATTAAGGAGCATGACATTACCAAAAGCAGCAAAAAATAATGACGCATACCTGAAAAAAAAAACTAAACTAACATTTTAAAAATAAAAAGTAATTACAGAAATTAAAAACTGACTAGAAGGATTAAACATCCTAATAAGCACCGTTACAGAGATACCTAGGGAGCCACAAGACAGGATCGCGTCTGCAGGGCCAACTACGTCTTTTAGCTGCACTCTTTTCTGGGTCTATTTTCATTTCACGTAGCTGAACATGAAGTGAGAAAAATGTCTACTACCAAAAGAACCTGGGATTCAGAATATAAGGTTGAATAAATAAGAATGCATTTAATAGGGAAATACAAAATTTGCCTGTTTTCTTTTGATGCACCAATTGGTCTGTCTAAATGCATTCCTTATTATTAACTGCACTTTAACCACGTAAATAATCACCCATCTTCACATTCATGTTTTCTCACATTTTCTTGCTTCATAATTGAAGCCTTTTAAAAATATATGCCCCTAGTTTGAAAAACAATTTTAAAGCTTTGATGTCCTGAACCAATCAGCAGAGTTAGCTTCGATTTATAGAGAGACAGCTGCAAATTTTCCTGTTAGTTCAAACTTGTCAAATTGTCAAAAGTTTCACTGGATTTTTGCATTGCTGCTTGCTAATGATGGTATAACAGGTGTGGTTTTTATTGTCTCAGAACAAAATGTAAAAGGCGTAATATGAAAACGTTTGATATTTCATGTACTCTGAATCACCTTTTTGTGTATACAGTCTTATGGCCATTAAAGGAATTCTCTTTTATAAACAAAAGGAATTTTTGAACCTGAGAATATGTTGGGATTTAATTTATACTTTCACTCGAGACCAAACAAAAGGCTTAGGGGATGACAACTAACCATCCCTGAGTAGGATGTGTTGCTAGGAAATCATGATAATAATGTAATTTTTCCCATTTCATATCTACTTGCCAAAGACATTTCTGTGTATTCAGTTTCAAACAGTTAATAACTTGGAAATCTCCTAAGGATGCTGTGGGCTGTTTCTGGTGCCATCAATGAACTTCACTTAACTGATTCAATCATCTAGAGTTAATGTTGTTAATGGTGCAGCCACTATGTTTTAAGCAGGGGTTTATTTTATCAAATCAGAACCACCTGAAGGTTTATCCTTTATTTTCTACTGAGTAGGAAAAAGAATTGCTTTAAAATAAATTTGATCAGAAGTTGTCATACCTTGACTAGCAAGTTAAAGATAAATAAACCTACACGGGAATGAGTCATAAGCCTTTGGTCCTTGTATGCTAAAAATCACTATAAAAACCTCCCATCATGCTTCAATGACTAATTGTCTACATTTGAGCTTCTCTTTAAGTCCAGGAAATTTGTAGCATTATGATATGTTAACATTGTTTGCTAACCAGCAGAAATATTTCTTCTGAGAACTCAGCTCCTGTTCCTAAAAAATCCAAGTGTGTCCAGAATTCAATATGGAAAAGTACCTGCAATCTTCAGTTTGTAATCTGGCTACGTTAACTAGCTCTTTTCTTGAAGATGGTAAATTTTGGTTACTTTATACATGAGTGGATATTTATCTTCAGTGGCATGCTGAATAGCTACACAGTAGTGTCAGTAGCAGGTGCATTATATTGTGAACAAAGCTTCTTTACCAAGTGGTATGTATGACCCTGCTGTTACTGTAATGTCTGTAGGAAAAACACACTGTACATACTAATCATTTCAAATGGCCTAATCGATACCTGGAAATTGCAGGAGCTGTGATGTATTGTGTGTGATAGACATGTAGAGCGATATAACAACCTTTTGATTATTGGCACTTTCAATAAAGAAGAAAACTAGTTATGTTTTTAAAGCGCACAGTATTTGCATACTCAAGGAAAATTTCCCCAGTAACAATAATTATATGAGCATCTTACAAGTTCCTCTTCTAATTATCTGTTTTATTCATAGATCATATTCATTAGGGGACACTTAAAAACATAACGAGACATTGCTTTAATGAAGATATATACATACACATGCACACACACATTTATGTGTATGTATTCTTGGGTATTGCTATAAAGAGTGGTAAACTCTCAAACAACATGGTCTATATATCAAAGTGTGGATGTTCTTATAATGAAAACAAACATATTTATAATGAATATTTTCTCATCATAAACAATATGGAGGTAAGAGAATTTATGGACTGTATCCATAAACCAGCCATTCATAATCAGTGTCAACAGCTCAATATGTAGGATCAAGAATGATAGATCTCAGTGTTGGAAGGGGCCTCAAGGGCCATTTGGCTAATCTACCATTTCAAAAATGAGACAGCTGAGACTCAAAGAAGTTAAGTGAGTTACTCAAGGTCACTGTGCTATGAATAACACACACACACACACACACACACACACACACACACACACACACACACAGAATCATCTCTCTGATGGACAAACAAGATGATCACAAGTCATAGGATGGCCTGAAAACAAATATCTTTATAACAAATCCTTATGGGAGCTTCAGGAACTAACCCTGCTTAGATCGGCTATACACTGGGTGTAACTCATGATTTCTGTTGTACTGCAAGTACTATGTTCAAAAATACCCCTGGGCCTAATGTTTCATATCTCTCTAGCTGATTAATCCATTCCTGAGATATAGTATAATAAGAGTGGATCACTGTAGACAAGAGCAAGTGAATGGTTACTTTCTATGAATTTCACTATCAGGCAACTGTGAGTAACAACAGATTTCAGAGGAAGTTTAACAAGAAGAGAGGAGCACAAAACTCTAAACTCTGCCTTTATGTTCTCCCTTAAAGACTATGTGACCAAGAGAAGCGTGATTTTATTAAAGAAAAATAGTAGATACATTTTACAATGCTGATATTAGAGGTTAGGGCCAATATCCTCAGTACAGGCTTACCGTATTACTGAGATTTCAGGGCAAGGAGTTACATTTTAAGGGAGCATGATTTGACCTGTGCTATATCCAGATCTAAACCACGTTATAACAAGCTTCTACTGCATTCCTCTTGAGGTATTTTTAAAGACTAATGAGTTAACCTTTGTGAAGTACCATGAGACCTTCAGGTTAAAGAAGCCTATATCAAATATCAATTCAGTGTCACTAACAATACTCAACGTACCTAGAAAACAGATGGAAAATAATCGGTAAACCATTCACTGCAGTCCCCTTGGTATCAGAGCAGCATGGTTAACATGCTAACAGCTAAGCTTCATGCGCTTAGAGGAAGAAAATGATCAATGGCAAAGAGCATATCCACCTTTGAAATGACATGATTCATTATGAGAATCAAATGTTAAATTGCTTCCTGTACTGAGCACACTCAATTAAAAGACTGCACAGTGAGATCATCTCGATGGTTAAATGCGCTCTGTGGGAACAACCTTTGTGGAGCTTAAAAATCACAGAAGGACTATTCCTACCATGACACTAGAGATTTGGAAGGCATTTCCCTCCCCTATTTTTCAAGTTGGTAGTTTTATTAGGAAGCCTTTAGGCTGGGAGGCTGCTGAGTTTTGGATCATACCTATCCACCCTTATACTTCTTTGAGCAAGAGATGCTTCTTGTGTTCTCTTTCGACTGGGTCCACAACAGATGACTGTGGTTTTAGTCCAGGATCTCTGGACAAATATGTGTCATTCACGCACTGGGTATTTGATATCCTTCATGTCCTTGAACTTTCCCATTTCAGTAAACTAATTTATCCATCTGAGTCCCAGCTCCTTTTCTAACTCTTCCTTCTTCCTTTGGTGGGGCTAAGGGTGGAGGGGAGAAAAAAAAAGTCTTAAAAAAATCAACAAACTGAGTTTCTACTTTCACATTTGTAACTAGCAAGGTCTATGGCCTTGGACAAGTTATTTTGCCTCTCAGGCCTTCAGTTTCCTTATTTCAGAAGCTTCTATAGTTCTTGTTCATTGTTTCCTGTCTGCCTCTCCCTGCCAGACTGTGAGCTCCACTGATGCAGGAATCTCTGTTTTCCTCACTGATGTAGTTCAAGAGCCTAGCACACAGTAGGCGCTCAAGAAAATTTGTTTAACAGATGAGTATTCATATCTCCCTTGGCAGTGCTACCATTCATCCAGTCTAGCAATGTCAAAATCATCAAATCAGTGACAATTTCTGCCTCTCCTTACACTTGCATAATCCTCAAGGTTTACATGTAACCTCTTTCATGTCTGTCCTTTCCTCTCATTCTGCACTTAAATTCCTTCATATCAAGGGTTCATCATGGTTTACTATGTTCTCCAAACTCTTTTCACAGTCATATTTATAAAATGCAAACATGGTCACAATGCTAACCTCTTTAAACCTCTACAATGGCTTTCCCATTGTCCTCAGGATCAAGCCCAAACTCCTAGGAACAGCATACAGGGCTCTTAATGATCTGAAAAGTCTTTTGGGACCACTTCCTAGACCTTCAGGTATTGTTAAATACACCCTGCATAATACATCCCTCTCCCTTTTGTAACAATCAGTGAAAGATATTCTACACTGTTACTCACTTTAGGGGTTCAATAAATGTTTGGTAAATGAACAATTCCATGAGGAGACTGGAGTAGTGGGGTGGCTCTTACACCCAGGGACAAACTGCTTAACCTCTCTGTGCCTCAGTGTATTAGAATCCTTAGGGATGCCAAGGCAGGTGGACTAGAAACCACATCGGTGAAACGTGTGACCCGGTAACTCTACCCTTTCCTTCAGGTCTAATATTCTATGGGGCTACTGCTTTTTCTCCTTTTTTGATTAGTTCTGATAAGTGTGGTTTGAAGTGAGGAATAGGGTAGAGTTCAAGGTACTTCATCTGGAAGAGAGGGAAGGATGGCAAGTGCAGAGGCATGTTCATAATTAGCCTTTACCTTTCCTTCTGAATAGTTTTTTTCTTTGCCGACAGAACTGTGCTTGCCTGTTTGTATTAGGTAGGAGGGGTGGCCTGGGCAAAGAGAAACTCTCAGCACACCGACTTTAATGTCAATTCATTTGGAAAACAAATATCTGAATTTGGACAACTGCTGAGTGGTATATGATCAGGAATTTTATGCAATTCTGAGGCATCAGGAAGGACACATAAGGGATGTGAGTGGCAAGAAGGACAAATTGTATGATACAGAATCACTATTCAATCGCTAAGTGTTTATTAAGTCCTACATACAGGGGCAAGTTTTTCATTCAACGTTAAGAACCTAATCACAGTGAAGATGCTAAATGTTGGTGTTCTCTACATTTTCTTCAATTTCATTTTCCCCTCTTCCTGGACAAGAACGTGCTTTCCTGCGGTCTGAATTCTGTCCCAAACATTTTTCTCACACTCCGAATTCTCCCATAAGGCCCGTTCTTGGCTCTCAGTCCCTCACTGGACACATCTACCTGCATCTTCTGCAGCGTCTCCAACTCAGCACGCCCACAGCTGAGCTGACTGCGCCCCGTCCCTCTTCCTCAAACCTGCTTTGCCGCCTCTGCTTCTTTTCTCTCTCAGCTGGCGGTGCGTCCTTTTACCCAGCCTCCCCAGGTAGTTATCCCCGGCTCCTCACTTTCGCTCATCTACAATGGTACCTCTTTTCTGGTCTGTCTCTGCCTCGCCATTCTCGCGGCTGCAGTTTCAACTCAGGCGTCCCCCACCATCTCACTCCGGGACTGCTCCGCTGATCACACTGCACTCGCCTCTGATGACCCCATGTCATCCATCTCCAGTCGGTCCTCTCATAGCTGGCGGAGCGGTCTATCTAAAATGCAGTTGGTTATAAACCACTCCATGGCTTCTTACTGTGCCAGGAGAAAATGCAAATTCTTTAGCACAGTGTGTCAATAAAACTTCCTGTGTCTGGCCCCTGCCCATCTCTCCAGTTTTACCTTCTTCTGGATTCCTATGCGAAAGCTATACTGAATGTTTTGCGAGTCCCCAAATGTGCGATTTGGACTCACATCTCTACTTCTTTAAGTTACTCTTTCTGCCTGGAGTATTCTTTCCTCTCTGTCCACCTGATAAACACGTATAGTAAGTCCTCCCTTAACATCATTGATAGGTTTTGAGACTTTAAGTGAAACGATGTATAAAGAAATCCATTTTACCAAAGTCTAATTGATATAAACAAGACTTAGGTTCCTAGGGCATCTCAGCAATGTTATAACGAACTGACACTGAACAAAACATTATTCGGGAACTTGCTGTAATCATCTTTCTAATGTTCATCAAAAAATTACAAATTAAATTGCCTTATGACCCAGAGATACCCCTTCTGAGAATATATCCAAAAAAACTCAAAACCCTAGTGTTCATTCCAGTGTTAAGACTCCTCCAAAGTCTTGCCTGACTGTAAGGCCCCTTCTCAATGAAAATAACCCACTGCACCCCCTTTGTGCTCTCTGGCACGTTGCCCCAAACAATTCTCAACAGTATGTTTTTTTCCAGGGTGAATTAGAGGATGGGCTCCTGGATGGACAGTATAGTGTAGTGGTCAAATGCACAGAAGGTGAAGCCAGAATACCTTAGTCCAAATTCTAACTCTGTCACTTGGTATATGGCTAACTTTGGACCAGCGATTTAACCTCTTTGTGCTTCACTTTCCTCACTCGTAAAGTGAGCATAATTATAATACTTATCTCTTAGGCTACTATAAAGATTAAGTGAATATATGTACAACACTTAGAATAATGCATAATACATAATAATTATGTACATGTGTGTTCTAATACCATTAACATTAGTAGTATATTATTTTAAACTTGAAGCTCTAGGTCATATATATCTGACACATGGAAGAATGGAATGTGTTCACCATAAAAGTCCTAGAAGAGAACATGGGCAGGAAACTCTCAGATATCCCACGCAGCAATTTTTTCACCAATATGTCTCCTAAAACAAGGGATATAAAGGAAAGAATAAACAAGTGGGACCTCATCAAAATAAGAAGCTTCTGCACGGCTAAAGAAAACATCAGCACAATAAAAAGGGAGCCAACCGTTTGGGAAAATATATTTGCTAATGATACATCAGATAGAGGTTTGATCTCCAAGATATATAAAGAACTCACTCGACTCCACTCCAAGAAGACAAACGATCCAATCAAAAAATGGGCAAAGGACCTGGGCAGACGCTTTTCCAAGGAAGAGATACAGAGGGCCCAGAGAAATTTGAAAGGATGCTCGGCATCACTAGCCATCAGAGAGATGCAGATCAAAACCACCATGAGGTACCACCGCACACCGGTTAGAATGGCCATCATAAACAGATCAACAAACAACAGGTGCTGGCAAGGCTGCGGAGAAAAGGGAACACAGGTCCACCGTTGGTGGGAATGCAGACTGGTGCAGCCACTGTGGAAAGCAGTGTGGAATTTCCTCAAAAAGCTGAAAATGGAACTGCCTTTGGATCCAGTGATTCCCCTGCTGGGACTATACCCTAAGAATCCCAAAACGCCAAATCAAAAGAACCTCTGCACCCCAACGTTCATAGCAGCACAACTGACAATAGCTAAGTGTTGCAAGCAACCTAAATGCCCATCAGTAGACGATTGGATCAAAAAACTATGGTACATTTACACAATGGCATACTACGCAGCAGAAAGAAAAAACGAACTACTAAACTTCGCGACAGCATGGATGCAACTGGAGAGCATTATGCTAAGCGAAGTAAGCCATGGTGGTGAAAGACAAATAGCATATGATCTCACCTATAAGCGGAACCTAACCCAATACAAAGATGCAAGGAAAATAAGACCAGCAACACTGAAAGGAAAGGAAACCAAGAGAGACAAGAGGGAAGGAGGGGGGGGGGGCGGGGGAAAAGGAAGGGAAGGGGAAAGTCAAGGAACATATAGCAAGGACTCATGGACAAAACCAAAGGGGAAGGGTTGAGGGAGGGAGGCGGGGAGAGGGCAAGGGAAAGTGGTGGGAAGGGAGGCAGAGACAAATGTACTTGAAAATAATTAATTAATTAATTAAAAAAAAGAATGGAATGTGTTCGATAACATTTACTAAATAAATTAATAATCAGGTTAGAGCCATACTATACAGTCCCACAATGCTTAGTCACTTCCCTTTAGTAACCCTCCTCTAACTTATTCAATGTGTCTCCTCCACTATACTGTAAGTTCCTTTTGTACAAGGACCATGACCATGTTAATCACCACTATATCTCTAGAACCAAGCACATAACAGGCACACATACATTTGCTAAGTATATAAATGAATAATTTTTAAAGATTTGCATTTTAGTCATTACACTGTCTGTAGCATTTTAATCATTTTCTAAAATAATAACATGTGAGATCCAAGATGATGGAGAAGTAAGTGGAAGCTACATCAACTTCCTCTGAGGACCAGTCTGGAATTACACCTAAATTGTAGAGATATCACCCAGAATAACCAACTGAACACTAGCTGGAGAGAAGCCTTATAACCATGGACAGACAGAGCAACCACTTCACCACAATGAGAATGGTAGGGAGTGAGGAGGAGGGGCAAGAGGGCTGGCTGGGCTCCCACAGGCTGCAGCTGAAGTGCCAGAGGGATATTTGTCAGAGGGGCGTTTCCCCCTGAGAAGTGCGGGGTCTAAACCTCAGACTGGGTCCCCAGCTTAAAGTACCATACCATGGAAAAAAAAAGCCCAGATAACATCCAGCTGTGAAAAGCAGCAGAATTTCTGTCTGCCAGGGAGAGATGGCTGGAGACTCCAGAAGCCTCTTAAAGGGCCAATGCACAAAATTTCATCTGCACTCACTTACCCTGGGCTCCAGCAGAGGAAGGGCAGAGTGGACTAGAGATGCTGGAGGACAGTTGTCTGGGGGGGGGGTGGTTCTGGGGAGAGGGCTGAAGGAACAGCCACTAGGATCCCTGTGCTGAGTCATTCCCCATATTGCAGGAGCCATCTTGCTCAGACAGAGCAGTCTCCTCTGAGTGGCACCTGTCTAAAGGGAAGCTATATCCTTCCCACATGAAGTACTCTGCACCATCGTGATAAGGTTAAGCTGGCTGTTGATTACAGATTGATCAGTTTAACAAGTGAGCAGTTTAGTGACTGATTAGTGTAACAACTAAGGCAGAAAAATACAAAAAGGCAGCCAAAATGGAAAGACAAAGAAACAAATCCCACATGAAAGAACTACAGAATTCTCTAGAAGAAGAACTAGATGAAATGGAGGCAAGCAATTCATCACATAGAGAGTTTAGAGTAATGATTATAAGGATACTCAAAAGCATGAAAAAAGACATAGGAGTCATTAAAAAGGACCTATCAGAAATAAAAAATGCAATATCTGAAATGAATAGTATACTGGAAGGAATAAACAGTAGGTTAGATGAAGCAGAGGATTGAACCAGTGATTTAGAAGACAAGGTAAAAAAAACACTCAGGCAGAGCAGGAAAAAGAAAAAAGAATTTAAAAAAATGAGAACTTAAGAAACATTTGGATAACATGAAATGTAATAACATTCACATCATGACAACGCCAGAAGAAGAGACTGAATGAGGGATCAAGAACCTATTTGAGGAAATAATGACTGAAAACTTCCTTAATCTGATGAAGGATAAAGACACACAAGCCCAGGAAACTCAGAGAGTCCCAAACAAGTTGGCCCCAAAGAGGCCTACACTGAGACACATCATAATTAAAATGACAAGGCTTACAGACAAAGAGTGAATCCTATAAGCCACAAGAGAAAAGCAGGTAGTTACCTACAGGGGAGCACCAAGTAGACATCATCTGATTTCTCAACAGAAACATTTCGGGTCAGAAGGGATGGGCATGAAATATTCCACGTGACAAAAAGCAATGACCTGCAACCAAAGCCACTTTACCCAGTAAGGCTATCATTTAAAATCAATGGAGAAATAAGGAGCTTTCCAGACAAGAAAAAGCTAAAGGAGTTTGTCAACACCAAATCAGACCTGCAACAAATGTTAAAGAGCTTGCTTTAAGAAGAAGAAAAAGAGAAAGAAAAAAACAGAGGAAAATAGTCTAACCATAAAATGGCACTAAATACATATCTATCAATAATCACCTTAAATGTAAGTGGCTTAAATGCTCCAACCAAAAGACAGAGGGTAGCTGAATGGATAAGAAAACAAGACCCATTTATATGCTGCCTCTAAGGGACCCACCTCAGATTGAAAGATACACACAGACTAAAACTAAAGGTTTGGAAAAAGATATTTCATGCAAATAGAAAGGAAAAAAAAAAACACTGATGTAGCAATACTTACATCCAACAAAATAGACTTTAAAACCAGGCTATAGTAAGAGACAAAGAAGGACACTACATAATGATAAAGGGAACAATCCGACAAGGGGATATAACCTTAGTAAACATTTTTGCACCCAACACAGGAGCACCTAAATATGTCAAGGAAATCTTGATGGACATAAAGGGAGAGATTGACAGAAATACAGTTATAGTTGGGGAAAATTAGAAGACACTGAAGAAACTGAAGAAGATATAAATAAGTGGAAGCATACACTGTGTTCACAGATAGGAAGAACCAACATCATTAAAATGTCCATAGTACCCAAAGCAATCTAATGATTCAGTGCAACTTCTACCAAGATACCAATGACATATTTCACAGAACTAGAACAAATATTTGGAAAATTCATATGGAACCACAAAAGGCCCTGCATAACAACAGCAATCCTGAGAAAGGAGGAGAAATTTGGAGGAATCACACTACCTAATGTCAAACTATACTGTAAGGAGATAGCAATCAAAACAGCATGGTACTGGCATAAAAACAGACACATAGATCAATGGAATAGGATAGAGGGACCAGAAATAAACGCACACCTTTATAGTCAACTTGTGTATTCGATGGAGGAAGCAAGGACATACAGTGGGTTAAAGATAGTTTATTCAATAAATGGTCTTGGGAAGATTGGACAGATACATGAAGAAAAATGAATCTAGACCATCCTCTTATACCACACACAAGGATAAATTCAAATTGGACCAAAGACTCAATGATAGACCCAAAACCATAATAATTGTAAAAGAAAACACAGGCAGCAAAATTTTGGACATTGCTCACTGCAATATTTTATTGGATATCTCTCTCCAGGCAGGGGAAACAAAAGAAAAAAATAAACAAATAAACAAATAAGCAAATGGGACTACATCAAACTAAAAAGTTTTTGCACAGCAAAGGAAATCATCAACAAAATAAAAAGACAACCCACAGATTGGGAGAACATATTTGCCGATAATGCCTGATAAGTGGTTGATATCCAAAATTTATAAAGTACTTAAAAAACACTGAAAAAACAAACAATCCAATTAAAAAATGGGCAAAGGACCTGAATAGACACTTTTCTAAGGAAGATGTACAGATGGCCAATAGACATATGAAAAGATGCTCAACATCACTAATCATCAGAGAGTTACAAATTAAAATCACAATGGGATGCCTTCCCACACCAGTGAGAATGGCTATCATCAATCAATCAACAGACAACAAATGCTGGCGAGGATGTGGAGAAAGGGGAACCCTAGTGCACTGTTGATGGGAATGCAGCCACTGTGGAAAGCAGTATGGAGATATCCTCAAAAACTAAAAATGGATCTGCCCTTTGACCCAACAATTCCACTTCTGGGACTATATCCAAAGGAACCCAAAATACTAATATGAAAGAACATAAACACGCCTATGTTCATTGCAGTATTATTTACAATCACCAAGATATAGAAGCAGCCCAAGTGTCCATCAGTAGATGAGTGGATAAAACAACTATGGGACATTTATGTAATGGAATGCTACTCGGCCGTAAAAAAGAAAATTTTACCACTTGTGATAGTCTGGATGGATCTGAAGAACACTATGCTAAGTGAAATAAGGCAGTCAGAAAAAGGCAAATACCATATGATTTTACTCCTATGTGGAATGTAATGAACAAACTGAACTAACAAGCAAAACAGATTCAAGGAGAACAGATGACAGCTAGTGGTGGAGGGGATATTAGGGGGTGGAGGGTTGAGCAAAAAGGAGAAAAAACCATTCCATATGTGGAATCTAATGAAATAATTGAACTAACAAGAAAAAGGAGGGCAAACTCATAGATGGAGGGCAGGGTGACAGCTAGTGGGGATGGGGGACATGAGGAGGTGGAGGGATCCAGCAAAAAGGAAAAAGAGCTCAAGGGCATGGACAACCGTGTGGTGATTGATGGGGAAGTCTCAGGGGACTAAATGGTAATGGAATAAAATATAATAAAGATTAAACGTAAAGAAAAAAAGATTGGATGGAATTGGCAATCTGTGTGGTCGTGCAAAAAACATCATGGGTCTTTTTTAATTGAAACTGGACCAATCCAGAGTGTTTACAAAACAATACCATATAACGTACACAGATATGGTAACGAGGTGTTGCCATAAAACCATCTTTCACTAGAAACTAAACTCTGTGCCCAACATCAAAAAAAAAAATAAAATTATAACATGCAATCTTCTCTTCTATATTATTTCCATGTGAGGCAGGAAAATTTCATCCAGCGAAGTATTAGATTAGAATTAATTTTTTTACAAGCGATTCACTCCTTTCTTTATAGCACAGGATTGCGGACTTCAGTTCATGAGCTCATTCAGTGGCACTAAAGGTCTCACAGAGCACATGTTGCTCTGTTCCTCCTTATCACATGTAATTTTACACCCTTAACAAAAATAAGCAGAGGCTCTGGAGGAGTTATCATTTAGTAATTCTACTCATTTAATGAGCATATGGTCTGAAGATAAGAAGAAAAGTTAAAAAGAATGATCTCTTAGTTTATGATGGGAAAACAAGTTGTGTACACAAATTCCTACAGCATGATGCCCTTTTTACTCCCTAGCGCTGAGTACATTACAGTTTCAGAGGATCTTGGTGATGTGATCAGGAAACGTTTTATAGAGTATTTAAAATTGGGAATATAGTCAATAATGTTGTAAACTATGTATGGGGCCAGGTGGATGCTTGAAATACCACCGGGGACCACTCTGTATAGTCCATGATTATTTAACCACTATGCCGTACATCTCAAATGAATACAAAATACTATTGAATGTAAACTGTAATTAAAATTTTTAAAAAATTATTTGAAAAAAATGTAGTTGGTCTTGGTGAGTGGGCTGGATTTTCATTGATGGAAAGATAACAGCATTCCTTGCTGAGGAAAGGGCACAGAAAAAGTATGATGTATTGGGGGTAAGGTGAGCACACAGATTACTTTGGCATAAGGAGGGATTTATGCAGAAAGCAGGAGCAGAAGGCAATCTGGAGACAGAGATTTAAATAGTTTGTAATAAGGGGCTAGGATATTTGAAATTTTCTATGGACAATGGAGAACTGTGGATGATGTTAGGGTAGGGTATAGGAAAATGAAATGAAGCTGGTGGGAATAGTAACTGGGCAACAATATGGCAATAGATCGAGAGTTCCTGGGCTAAGTTGTGTTTCTAAGTGATGGGACACCCAGTGGAAACATGGAGCAGATGGTTGGAAATGAAGGATTATTTGAGTTTAGGGAAATACAGATTTGAAATAATCTGTACAGCACCAATAATAGGAGACTTGGGAATGGATGAAATACTGCAGGAGAAATGGAATGAGGGCAGAGGTTCTTGCACAGGCCGATGACTATGTAATCGGAATACTATTTAAAAACACAGCAGTCTGTTGTACATAAAAATCCAGTAAAATACTAGCCGAGTAAATCCTTGGAAGACCCTTACAACCCATGAGAGGCATAGAGATGAGCCTTTAAGGAGTATTACCTTAGGGCAAAGATCAGTGAGAACCTGGGAGTGCAAGGAGGAGGAGGAGATAACTCAAAGGTACCTGTTGAGCAGTCAGATCCTGTCCACTTGGGGTCGCAGCTGCACATTCCAGTGTCCAGAAGAAAAGTCCCATGTCCTGAGCACTGCTCTTGACATATAGGAAGTGGAGTTTCACAGTTGATTCCTCCCCAACCAGTAGAACAATGACATTCTCCTTTTACACAGATGCCGTGGCTGGAACACATTGGGTCCAAGCAGTCCTCTGAAGGCCCAAAGTGGGGAAAAAGTTAAAAGTGAATAGGTATGCCCATTATATGACACAGATACTCTCGTTGACTTCCTAATATTAGGCCATTTCTGTTGTTTTAGTTAGGCAATAATATGACTGAGGTCAGCACTTTTTAAACCAGATTATTAACACTTTAAAATATGGTTTGATAGCATAAAGATCACACTCTAAATTTAGCAAAAGAAGGAAGCCATACATATGTTGTATGAAATTGTTAGCAGCGTGTAGCACTTCCACACAAATGAGTGGGTGGACCAGTATAGGCCTTTGTTTGGAATTCTTTGGCTTTGCCAAAAAATGCCCAAGAATTTTTGGTAAGTCATTCCTTGTCTTTTCTGAAATTGGAATGATAGCTTCCAGAAATGTTTTTTACTTAACATGTATAGAGGAGTTGATATATTTTTAAGTTTGATTTGTTCAAGGTATTGAGTGAAGTGACTGCTGTTGCATGAAATCATACAATATACAAATTTATTATAACCTCTCATTATTCCTTAGAAGCGCTAAAAATGCAACATATTCAACCCAATTTAAAAATTCTTGTGGCTTTTTCTTCTATCAGGACATCTGAAAACAGCTTCTAATGTTGCAGAATATCACAGACTCCATTCCTTTCGCCTGATTCTGTGAGTCTGGAAATTTTTGAACACATGTATAATTTTTGGACACACATACAATTTTGGACAAGTGTATAAACTACGTTAGAAGTAGATTCTTATGCTTGCCTTGGGGAGAACTGTTTTATGCTTTTAACTAAGTGACCATGGAAACTGGAAAAGTTGATTTCCAAACTTTTAGTCTTCCCGTACAAATAAGATGAGACAAAATAATTTACCGTGATGCAGATGTATGCTTTGAATTACTTTTCCAGCAGTCGAAAAAGACTGATACAATCTGCCATCGTTTGCAAGACAGGCTTAGCTTGAGGGTGTGGTGTGGCCACAGAACAGAGTAGGTTTAAACAAACATTATTATATTTAGTATGATTGCCATTATAATTAGCCCATGATCTCAGGATCATCAGCACAATGCTTTAATACCTGAGCTAATCAGCAATTAAACATCAGAAGGTACGTCTAATTTTATTCGTTTGCTCTTTGGAGGGGAGGGAAAAGTCTAAAGTATAGAATGTTGTTTTAGAAGGAAGCCATTTGGTTATGTTAAAATACACAAAAATTTTATAATTGAACAACAATAAAAAATAAGATACGAGAAAATTTTAATAAGTAATAATTAACCTAATCTAATTAATTTTATTAAAAGGCCACCTTCACTGAATAGGTAAGTTATACTTAAATCAGAGGCATAAAGTCGCACGGCTGCAGGGGCCAGGCAGGCGGCACACAGGAATGAGATGGGCAGGATGTGAGGAAACACCGTGTGTGGGGAGTGAACTGAGTTTAAAGGAAACTGTTGTTTCTTGGCTGCGATTGACTGCCACCAAGCAGGAGTGTGAGCCCAGGGTTGTCAGACTTTCAAGTTGTTCACGAGGGGCTAGCGATAGAGATTTTTCTATGACACTTCTTTATTTTAAAGTTTGGGCAAATAAGTCACATTAAACAACAACGGCCCCCTGTCCCCGACCACCACCACTGTGAGAAGCAAACAAAGCCATCCGTAAGCCCAGCTCAGCCTGTGGGCTCCTGGTCTGTGATGTCTGACTTAAAACACTTTTTTCTATTGTATTTGAAAAGTTTGGACCATTAAATATAGTATTCCATACTATCTTGGTTATACTACAAATTTGTTTAGTGATGCCTAGAATGCTAAGTTCTTTTTCAACCGCTTACGTAATTCAAATAAAAAGGCCTAAATTCATTAGGTTAGTTTTCATGGCAAATTGTAGATGTTGTGATAGCAGCATTTTTGAGGTGAATGCGTGTGTCCATAGAGCATCTGAATTTACAACTTAAATGCCACGATTGCAGTTGGATTTTAGAAATACAAACAATTTCTGAAAGTAACTCAGCAACTCGGGTGCCTCGCCATTCATTGGAACAGATACAATCTTCACACCAAAATCCTACGATTGCTAATGGGAGGTGAAAAGCTAAACTCTTGCTTGCTCATGGAGTGGAATGAGATAAAATCCTTCAGAATGCTGTGTAATGGTCTTAATGAGCCATCTTTAAAAAGCAATTATAGTGCATTTTCAGCAGCCTCTTTCCTGAACAATAGTTGTGATGAGACCATCTCCCATGGTAATGGTTTAATATTATTTCTGAAATCAGTCTTATTTGAGGAATGTAGCATGAAAAAGGTCTGATTACTAGTAAACTTATTTTCCAATGTGACTCTTTAAATGATAAAACTATTGTCATTTCAAAATATGTTTTGGGCGTGTAAAGGCTCCTTTGGGGTGAATTTTAATTTAAAGGTACTGCCTTGAAACTCATTAGAGGTAAGTCTGCTCCTTTAGGCATGGAGGTCAAGTTCCAACATAAGGTATGTAAAAATAAATAATATGAAGCAATCATAATGGTAATTACAAATCACTCCCAAAGAAAACATTCACGAAATGGTTCCAAATGTGCATATATTATTATTTTTATTATGTGCTTTAAAATAAGATATAGCCTAGTGCACTCCATAATAATGAAAGCATACGGATCAACACCTAAAATCATCAATATGGAAATTTTCAAGGTATAAAACAGTGTCACAATGAGGGGGCGAAATGCTATTTTTCATTACTGCTCTGCAAGTGTCACAGATACGGCCTCATGTTAATGTTGGAGACTCTCAGGAGAGACAGGAGCTCCCCTGACTCCAACTCCCTGCTCCATGCACACAGCAGGCATGCCGGGCATTTATGAGTTGCTAAGACCAATTCTATCTCTACTAGAGGCATAGAATGGTGCCTTGGACAATTCAGTGGGAGAAAAGCCTGAAGCAACAGATTGAAATGGGGCTCTGACCTTCCTCGCATATTTCTCCTTTGTATCCTGGCACACAGATGCAGACTCCCATGATGCAGGTGCCATGACCGAAGCACGTTGGGTCAATGCATTGTTCCTCTGGAACGTCGCACTCTGGCCCCTTCCAGCCATTTCGGCAGACACAGTGTCCTTTCTCGTACTCTCCGTTCCCACCACACAGCACAGGGCACGA
Organism: Pteronotus mesoamericanus; assembly: GCF_021234165.1. Classification (NCBI taxonomy): domain Eukaryota; kingdom Metazoa; phylum Chordata; class Mammalia; order Chiroptera; family Mormoopidae; genus Pteronotus; species Pteronotus mesoamericanus. Next base: position 4,215,783 of record NW_026555150.1, read on the forward strand.
ATCTGAAGATTGGCAAATGAACTCGTAATGTCCTCAGATTGCTTTTAAAATCTTCAACGAGCAATTCTCTATTGATTCTTGTATAATATTTCAGGCAAAACACTTGTACTATTTCTGTTTTAGCCTTTATTAAGTAGGCACACTTGTGTGATTACAAACTGAATTTTCCTCTTATGGGAATGGGATAAGGATACATTATAAACCTATCCTGAATGGAGAAATTATTTCAAGTGTTTGATTTTGATTTCATCATACACTTAAATTATTATTATCATCATAATTTGTATAAGCTAGGGGATTTCTCCCTTATGGCTTTTCTGCCTGTAGCAGATATATGTTACATTTAGGGAAACCCGCCCCCCCGAAAATCTGAAAAACTAATAAATAGGGAGTTACTAATTTCACAGAATGTTGTCTTTAAAAGGTTGTGCAATTTAAAGAGATTTATGTGGGAGAGATGTCTACTTCCGTAACGCACTGTGCAGATCTTTGTTAGAACACTTACTCTGTTTCATCAGTGTTTTCCTCCCTATTGAAACTGTGGGCTCCTTGAGGGCAGGGCCTGTATCTCCTGTCTTATTTTTAATACTAGCCAGCAGCTCTACTCCTACCCCTACCTCCTCAAGATATATCATGATGCTGGGAACTTAGTATAGTGCTATAGAATTCTCTGTTGAATAGAATTTAACCTAAAGAGATTAAGTGGCTAAGGAATCTGAGATTAAAGTATTAACAGACTGAGGACTTTAAGAGCACAAAGAAGATGAGAAGAAAGCATGTCTAAACTGGAGAACACTATGCTGAGTGAAATAAGCCAGGCGGTGAAAGACAAATACCATGTGATCTCACCTGTAAGTGGAACCTAATCAACAAAACAAACACGCAAGAAAAATAGAACCAGCAACATTGAAAGACAAAAAACAAACCAACACTAACCAGAGGGGAGGGTGGTAGAGGAGAGGGGGGAGGGGGGAGGGGGGTAACAGGGAAAAGAAGGGGAAGGGTCAAGTCAAGGAACTTATATAAAGGACCCATGGACAAAGCCAAAGTGGGGAAGGATTGAGGGTGGGAGGTGGGGGTGAGTGGGGCAGGGGAAAGTGGTGGCGGGAAAATGGAAACTGTACTTGAACAATAAAAAAAAAACATTTAAAAAAAGAATAAAAAGGAAGAACCTCTAAAGTCATACTGTAAGCCTATGGGAAAACATGATGTGATTTACCTAAAGCTTTTCAAGGATTAAACTGTGGGCAAGTCTAGGAAACAGTAAAGTGTGTTAAGTTTAACTTCTGACTTCCTAGTTTTTACTTGGCAGCCTACTTGTCCCTTTGGTGACTGCCGCTCCATCCAGTTTACATGGGTATGCAGAAGCAGTTACCTACTTTGCCCACTCTTAAATTTCACCCAGTATGGATTGGTTTATGCAGGACAAAGAAGTATCGTGCAGTGCTTGGACCAGACAATCCAGGTACAGATCCCAGCTGTTGAGGTAACCCTGGTTAAGTTATTTCACCTCTCTGAGGCTGTTTCTTTGCCCATGAAACTGGGATAATAGCAGATCTACCTATTATACTATGGAAGGAAGAAGGAATTAATAGACATAACAGAAAGCACTTAGAATAGTTCCTGGGAGAGTAAGCGCTCAACTTCCGGCAGCGGCAGCGGGCAGCACCGCTGCGATTGCTGCTGCTCCTGTGGCCATTACGGCCACTCCTCTTCCTCCTGGGTTCTCAGACGGCATCCATTTCCCTCAGCCAATCAGCATGACAAAGTGACATTACCTCTAGCACAGTCAGGCCCAAGGAATCCTGGGAAACAATGGCAATGGCCAGAGATACACTCTCCATTTCCATTGCAATTAGTCGAACAGTCATCCATGATTTCTATTAATAGAGAGAAAAAGAAAAAAATGAACAAATCTACAGGCTACAGAATCCTTCATTTTTTGAAATTGCAAAAACTCTGGGTCTATAATAGTCTTGCTCTCTGCTGTCTATGGAGCGGTTACTATTTAAAATAGATGCCAAAGATTTCTGTAAGATGTCACATGCAGTTCCAAATTATTTAAAGCGCCCTGGATTTGCTGAATTGGCTATTCGAGAGTAGAACTAAAAACCAACCTCATCTCTCAAGTGCATAAAGGGTCTGGATGAATTGTATTCTTATGAGGCATTCATGATAAAGCTAAAAATGTACTAGGATTATAGGACATTTCTCAAAAGCAAAATGGGCTTAAAAATGCAGCCAGAAGACTAAGTCTACTGTTTATTTTTCAAATTTAGGTTGTAGCAAATAAAATTTTCTTCTCTAGCACCTTAAAATGTTTAATCTACTATCTTGACAGCTTAAATATGATAATCAGTATTTCATTTTCATTAACAAGTGACAATGGAAGGCTTTTAAAGTAAGTGTTCATATTAAATTCACCACCACTAAAAGCATTGGAACCTAAGTATTTTGTTGAGAAATGCTTTCTTGACTGTAAATGCTTATCAGTTCTCTGCCACTAATTTCCCTTCAATCCATTCTTAGAGAAGAACAGGCTTTAGGGGAATTCAGAAGGTTTTAAAGGTGCCCATAGGTAGTTTTGGTGACGTAAAACTGTACACTGTAACAGAACTTGCATAAGTCTTCTGGTATTTTGACTGAAAAAGGATAAAGTTTTCAAAATCCAGTCTCTGACAATGACTTTCTAAATTGAAATGTTGTACATATGAAATTTATAGAATGTTGTTAATCAATGTTACCTCAATAAAAATTGATTAAAAATTTAATAAGTGTTTCTAATTTAAAATTGTATTTGCATATGTAATAAATTCCAAGTCCAAGAGCTATGGTGACATGTATGCTTTACTCTTGTAGTTTTTTTTTAAAAAAATCATCTTCTTATTACTCTTTTCTGTACGTTCTCTGTACTTAGCACTCTTGGATTCTGAGTTTTATATTCTGGTCTATTCAACTCATACTTCTCATGTGCACCAGTTTTTCCTTTTCAATCCAGATTATCTACTTCATCTAGTTTCACTTGGATAAGCTATTTCCAATTAGAAGGAGATACTCTAGAAGTAGTCTTGGCATCTTCCCCTGAACTATGAGCATCTAAAATGAGGGTCGAGAAATGGCATTTCTTCAACTGAGGCCTTTTGACCACCTTTTGACCAGGCACTTACAGCACAGATGTCTGGGCTTCACTCCAGATCTACTGAATCTGTCTCTGAGGAGTGCAGCCCAGTAATCTACATACTAACAAAGACAGCAGGTAATCTTGCAGGTGTCCAACACAGTAAAGCCTGAGAAAACCAATGCTTCAAAAAACTTCCATTGTTAGAGAACTTTTGATCTAGACTTCGAGTTCTGCCCTGGGCAGAATAAATGCAAGAGGAAGGAAATGGGGGAGCCTCAGAAAGCTGAGCATGAATCGAGTGGCTGTATGGATAGCCATCTTATTGTCAATCAGAGGACATCACCCTCTCAACCCCATTATGTGACGACATCAGATAGCCTTCTGTAGTTTTATGATGGTCTGTTCTCTTATCCTTGCTTTACAAAACTGAACTGGGTAAGAAACTGACACTTGGCATTTCTGAACTACAACTGGGCTGGCAAGAATGTAACATCTGACAAAGAGCTAACCATTTTTAACTAATTAAAACATTTGTTATTTTCAGAAAATCATTAATGTATTTAAAAGGTCATTATGAAAAAGCAAAAAAGTCTATTTTTTCATACTAAGATGGAACAATTATTTCTCTATTTTCTACTTATCTAGCTTTCTTGTACTAAGGAGTATTGACAGTTTTTAAATCCACATTTGGATTTCCCCTGCCCTGGCTGCTCAACAGGAGGCCATGGCGGAAGCTTTCAAAGGTAAATATAGTTGAATTTAATTTCATACCTGTTCCTATTGACAACTTTATGGAAGTAGTCTTGTGGGAATGCAGCTACTGTAGAAAAAATATTTAATAAAGTTTGCTATCAAAATAAATAAAAATCCCTACATCTTATTGACTTATCTAAAAGCTGTCCCTGGGCCCACACGGCTGCACAGAACTTAACGCCAGCAATGCAAATGAGATGAACAGGCAATATAGGAGGTTTTGGAAGCCGCCATCTCCACAAGGTATCAAAGAGGCACTGGGATCGTCTAGGGACTCCAGGAGCAAGACAGCTACAGCCTGATCACATAACTAGCCGGGAATGGAAAAAGAACGTGTTTGTCTATTTCTGTTGGCCTCCAGGAAGCTTTGCCTTCTATCTTTTTAATCTCACTGCAGAATCACTTCCTAGACACCAGTTCATTAGAGTAGAGAATCATTTTAAAGTTCTATGCTTATAATTCTGCTCTTATACTACAGTCGAAAGCCCCTTGATATCCGCATCTGCACTGATGGTGAGTTTTGCTTCTGGCAGGTTTTCTCACAAGAGAAGCTAAAGGGAATGAATAATCCATGGATGAGTATGGCCCAAAGGCCATGGGCTTTGGAGTCAGACATACTGGGTGTTTCAAATCTCAGTGTCTTCATCTTGCTGGCTGTGACACTTTACCAAATTATTTACGCACTCCAAGTCTGTTTCTTTATTTGCTATGTAAGTATCAGTATACCCATGCGATCAGGGTTGTGATGAAAATCAAACAAGATATATGAATGTAAAGCATCTAGTACAGTGCTTGGGGCAAAGTGGCACTCCACATATTATCATGTTACGAGGCAGACTGGTTGAGATTAGGAGATACTGACAACTTTGCCCATACTACTGGAAAAATAGTACACATTTATATAGACCGGGGGCTAACCTATGTTAGTCACTCAATAACTGTTGGTTATTCATACTGTCTTGAGCCCGTGGACCAAAAAGGGGACACACACTAAACCTGACAAGCTCAGGGGCGGCCTGAGTAGAGGCCTTACAGACTCAGGGACTTAAAGCAACCACACAGGCTGGTCTGAAATGAAAACTTTCTATCTAAAAGTGAGTCATGGCGGGTAGTCATGTCCTAGGCGGTATTCTTCCCTAACAAAGGTCAACCATTACCTTAACTGAGCCTGTCGGCTGTCTTCTTTTGCATCTACTATAAAATACCTGATAGCATACCTTTGTAATGTCAGAGTAATTTCTTTTTTTCCTGGACCCTTCAAAGCATAACCACCCACCAGAATGCAAATCTCCTCATTATTATTATTATTACCATGTTAATTGTTAACTGTTAACTATCTTATACCCACAAAAGTGAAAGAGGGGTGTGTCTATTTGTTTTACTTTTTATACAATCTCAGAGATTCCCCCTCTTTGCTTTTTCCTGCCTCCCTAATTTATCACCAGTGAATTTCATGTGACCCCCTTATGTCTTCCCCTTTCAGTCTGATGTATAAAATAAGTGGTGAAATTGCCATTTTCTGGAGCATTTTCTCTATCTGCTGAGATTTTTGCTTCCCGGCAATTGTTGTCAGTTTGGCTCAAATAAACTCATAAAAATACGTTTCTTATATGTTGACAAGCCTTATTAGAAGCAGGCCAAATAGACTGAAGAACAATGAGCTAATTCTAGTATTATTAAATAGAGAATAAGCAGCATTTGGAATGGTTAAACTTGCTCACACAAACCTTAATTTGTTTAATCAAATATTTTAGCCTTTTGACTAAAATTTAAATTATAAAAACATTAAAAATTAATGTGGATAATTTAGAGTAATTACCTTTATATGCCTTTGATTTTTTTTGAAATTTACTTGGATTCTCTTTAAGTAGAATTATGGGAGAAATGTTTCTTTTACCTCTAATCTTAAAAGACAATAGAATAGTAAACAAACTGACTTGCGTAAGGAAATACAAGGATGTTTTTGCATAGAAAAGTGACAGTTTTATATCTGGAAGATAACACCTATATTTCAAACGTTAGGCTTTTATTGGGGAGGCAGAAAAAAAACCCCCAAACATGTTTCTGGATCTATTGATTTCCCCTCCTTTTTCTGAATTTATTGGGGGTGACACTAGTTAACAAAATTATACAAGTTTCAGGTGCCCAATTCTATTAACACATCATCTGTACACTGTACTGTGTGTTCGCTACCCCAAGTCAAGACTCCTTCCATCACCTTTTATCCCCCCTTACCCTCCTCGACCTCCCTCCACTTCCTCCAATCACCACGTTGCGGTCTGTGTCCATGAGTTTTTCCTTTTTCTTTTTGGCTCAGTCTCTCTATCCCCTAGACCCCCCCCCACAGCTGTCAACAGCTGTCTATTGATTTTTTAAAAGGTTGATAGTTTGGTTAGTGTTTTAACTTAAGCTTAGGGATAAGGATACCCAGAGTAGAGAAAAATCTTTACGAATACTTCAGATCTTCCAATTGTTTGATTTCTTAGGAGAACTGCATCTAATCATAACTCACTAGCATTTGCATTATCAAAATCGGAACCTTGATAAATATCATGAAAAGTGTATGTTTTTGGAATCTGCACCAACGAGTCTGTGAGTGGCAAAACTGTGTCATGACTTAAAATATATTTTTCTATTTTCACAAATACTTTCCCTTTTGAAGATATAAAATCAGTGGAGCATTTCTCTAGGAGAAAAACCATCAGTGTATTCTTACTGCCTTGCGATTAAATTAGGAGAAAGTTTTTGATAATCTTATAGACAGAATACCGCTTTCTACTGACTCAAGGTCTTCAGCATAAAGTAAAAATAGAACATAATTGTTATAAAGAGCAGATGGTATATCTATTAACAGTCAATACATCTTCCTAAACATATGGTTGAACAGGTTAACTAAAGGATAAAGTGGTGAGAGTTATAGAAAACTGACAGCTGCAAAACATTTTCTCTTCCTTTAAAAGATTAGTGTTTTAGGAAAATTCACACAATAAAATACTGTGTCAATGAGTTGTTTACCCTCGGGGCTCTAAAATTGCTAAAGAGCTCAGCTTTATTCACACAAAGGGTCAAGGGGAATGAATTCACACACACACACAAAAAGACGAGAGTGAGATGTCTCTTATTGACTAGGGTGAACTGTGAATAAGAGTGGGTGAAGACATTGTATTAAAAAGAACATGTTTTAAAAAGACCCTGAGAACACTGAAAGAGCCATTGTGATTATTTTTAAACTAAAAAATTCTAAAAGAAAGGGCTTTGAATGACCCAAGTTATTATTCTTTAAGACTCTTCTTGAAATACGCTAAGGATGCATTTTGAAACCTTAGAGGTTGGTGCTACAATAAGTCATTGTAAAGAAGAACTGGACTGATGCTAGTTTTTCCCTTTTAAAATGTGTTTATTTGCTTTGTTTTTAATAGATCTTGAATTAACAGAGCTTCCCCTGCTTAGTCCCCTCTTCACTGAAGCTCTCCTGTATAGCCTTAATAATCACGTTATCCAGATAATTATTTCTACTGAAAACATACTAAACGGTGCATGGTAAGTATCCTAAAAGAGTAGCAAATAATGGAGCTTTTAAAGAATCTTAATCAGCATTTAAGCAATATTAATGACAATGACAATATAAGCCTTTCACACAGTGACCTATCCTGACTAATGAGTTTAAGGCAGAATGAGCAATAAGCTTAAATAACATCTGTATTACTTTAATCACTGATTGTGTCTTTCTTGAGTTATACTGTCAATCGACAATAATAGCCGAGGCAGCTTACCAATTGCCGTAGTCAACACAAATACTTGTTCCATCTTTTTTCCATCATTATAAAATGCCAGGTACCAAGGCCCTTGGTCCATGTACTCTATGAAACCTGTCTCCTGCAGCGAGGTTAGGATCAGGTTCCGAGGGGAGTGCTGGCTGTCATCGGAGCCCTTGGAGTCTTGCTTGACCAGCTGCTTCCCATCCATTAGTTTTACAAAATCAAACTGGACCAAATACAAACACAAATATGAGCCTCTACTTTGACTTCTGGACTGATAAACATCTCTAACTTCAATCGCCCTGTTTCCTCCTTCTTTGCTTTGGAGGCAGGCAAAGAGGAAGAGGAAGTGATTAATTTTTAAGTAAATTTAAACCCAGAAGTGTATTATTAATTCTGAAGAAAATCCACTATACTGACAAATGTCATAATCCTTTCAGGTTTGGGGAATTCAAAGTAGTCATTTAAAAGTAAATAAACCCAACAAATAGGAAAAAAATCTCATTCAGTATTATGCAAAAGAATCTTGGTATTTTACTAAAGTATCTGATAGAAGACACCTAAAACTACACATTCCCCTCAGAAATGTTACTATGACCTTCCCTACAAATTAAAGACTTTCATATTTTTTAAAACAAATGAATAAACAGTCACAAATTTGAGAACATTCATCATAATTTACTATTTTTGTAGCGTATTTAGATATTCAAAGGACACCCTCCTTTTTATTCCTAATCAGTGGTCAAACACATGGCACATGTGCCCTTGAACACCGTTTTAATAGTCACATTTGAATGGCATTCTAATCCCCTGCCTGGTCTGACCCAGAAGGTAAGGTTTGGACTATAGTTCTATCTGCTGAAAACAAAGCAAAGCCCCAGATGATTATGATTCCTTATGCTACTTCTCAGATGGAGCAGGCCCCCAAATGGGTTTATGTAAGAAAGAGATAAGGAAAAAGAAAATGAGAGAAATTAGGTAGCTAAGGTTTACGGAATGGCTTGGTAAACCATAGAGGTTTTACACATTTGAGTTATTATTAACAATAATAGGGAAAATTTTCTACCTGTAAGACAAAACCTGCCTTTTGACTCATTTCCAATGTTGATATGCATTCCTTCACTGGGAAAAGGGGTCATGGGTCTACGGAACCAATGAAGGGGGCGTGGGCACCGTAGCTACGTAAGATGCGGGGGCTGGGAAGGCTCACGATCATCCTGTTCCGGGAAACAGAATTTAAGTTTCCGGAGTATTTTCTTAAACTCTCTTTTCTGAATCTGCTTTGCTAGACATGATTCCTTATTTCTTAATGGCAGCATTTTTTTTTTCATTTGCTTCAATGTGATTATTCTGGATACTTGCTCAGTACAAAGACTGCCTGCCTTCATCTTTGACTCCCGCACGTTTCAAATCACAAACCCTAAACTACTCATCCCAACAACCTTTAAAAGGGCCAAGAAATACCCGTAATATCACATACCTGAGTGTGCGTCGGTGGAATATTTCTTCTGCCATAAATTCCCAGCAGAGAGTCCTTGGCTAAAGAAATATTGAATTTCAGATATACTGGATGGTGGATAGTAATCTGGAAACGCCAGAATAAGCCAGGGGGAATGGTCTGCATGACCTGTGCACCAATGTCAACTTCTCCGGTGTCTATTGCCCGTCCCTTCTGAAATACTGGTTTTAAAGGTAAAAAAAAAAAAAAAATTACACATAACATTAATTTTAATTTATAAAGCAACCGTTTTTAGTTCTTCAAGAACAGATAACATCGAAATGATTTACTCGGTTCTTTCTTCGTCCCCACACCACGCATCTTTCAAGGCTTTACCCAAATTAAATATCTTCCGAGGAGCCCTCCCTAAACAACCACTATATCATTCTCTCCCTTCTATTAAACTACTATTGCATTTATTTCCATCATTTGATTCATTTTAACCAATATTTATTGAATGCTGTCTCAGAAGCTGCAAGAGATACAAAGACGAGTAAGATGCAGTTTTTGCTCTCAAGGAGCTTTGAATATAAGAGAGAATATAGGACAAGTACACAGATAAACATGTTGTAAAAGAACGTAAGTGCTCTGGTTATTCAAAGAAAGGAAAAGATATTTGGGTGGAGGGTATGGAGGGTACTCCTCATCCCTAACAGTCTCTACCCCCTTTATCTTCCTTTATGTTTCTCCTTAGCACTTACCATGACCTAACATACAGCCTGTTTTACTTATTTACTGTTTATCACCAGTTTTCTCCCCATACAATATAAGCTCCATGAGGTTGTGGGTGTTTTGTTCTCTGCTTTATCCCCAGGAACTAAAAGAGTGTAGGCAAACAGTATGTGATAAGTACGTATTTATTCAATAAATGAATGAATCAGAAAGGGTATTTATGGAAAATGGTATTGAATATGGGCCTTAGAAGGAGAGGATTTCAACAGAGCTGTTGGGAAGGTTGTTCCACATGGGAGGAACACCTTGGACAAAAACAAAGAGGAGAGAACATTGTAAAGCTCAGGTGTATATACAGAAGAGCAGTTGGAGAAAGGGCTTGGAGGGAAAGGATGGCATCATATTATGTAGGGCCTTGAGTGCCATTCCTAAAGGATGTATTTAATAAAGAATGGAAAGCCACGGAAGGTTTTTAAGGAGTGAAGAGATCCGGGTCCATTAGAAAGGTTAACCTTAAGGCAGAAGATAGGGCAATTTAAGCAGACGGGCGCAAGAATGCTATGGGAATCGCGGAACAGTAATTCAGGCAAAATGACATGAAGACCTAAATTCAGGGTGGGCCCAACAGCTCATATGGAAAAAAGCACATGCTAGTCAATGGCAGAATAAACAAGTGGGATTATATCAAACTAAAGAGATTATGCACAACAAAGGGGAAATATCAATAAATGGCAAAGGCAACCTACAGAATGGGAGAAAAATATTATCAAGCTATATATCTGAGAAAGGGTTAATATTATATATGTATCATACAAATCAATTACAAAAAAGAAAATAATTCAAGGTAAAAAATGGGCAAAGGACCTGAGTAGACATTTTTCAAAAGAACACATACAAATGGCCAATAGGTATATGAAAAGGTGCTTACAAATCCTTGAAAAATACAAATCAAAACTATAATGAGATAGCAACTCACACCTCACACCTTTTAGGTTGGTTATTACCAAAAACGCATGAGATTAAGAAATGTTGGCAAGGATGCCGAGAAAAAGGGAGCCTTATACTTTGTTGGTGAGAAGGCAAAATGCTATAGCTATTTTGGTAAATAGAATAGTAGTTCCTCAAAAAACTAAAAATTGAACTACTGTATGACCCAGCAATCTCACTCCTGGATATCTATCTGAGGGAAATGAAATAAGGATCCCGAAGAGATATCTGAACACTCATGTTCATTGCTGCATGATTTGCAATGGCCAAGATACAGAAACAACCTAACTGACCTTTGATAGGTGAATGGCTAAAAAGTGTGATACACACAAAATAGAATAATGGAATAGTATTTGGCCATAAATAGGGAAAGAAATCTTGCCATTTGCAACACAATGGATGAATCTGGAGAGTATTATGCTAAGTGAAATAAGTCAGACAAAGACCAATACTGTATGGTATCACTTACACGTGAAACTGAAAGAAAAAGCTGATTTTATAGAAACAGAGACTAGAATAGCGGTTGCCAGGGCTGGAAGGCAGGGAAAATGGGATGATATAGGTAAAAGGTGCACATTTTCAGTTATAAGAAGTTCTGAGGATCTAATATATCACATGGTGACTATAGTTAAAAATATGGTATTGTATACGTGAAAGTAAATCTTAGGCAGTCTAATTATGTGAGGTGATGGATGTATTAATTATCTTCATCTTGGTAAGCATTCTATGTACAATGTATATGTATTTCAAATGATCATGTTGTATACTTTAAATATAATACAATTATATATTTGTCAATTATTCCTCAATAAAGTTAAAAAAAATCACATCTTATCTGGGAAGTGTAAAACTGGATTATCCTGAGGAATGGTAGAAATATCAATTAATTTTAGATTATTATATTAATATATTTAAAAATCTTACTGCAATTTCAAGAGTAAATATTACAAAGTAAAATACTATTTTTTGAACTAGGATAGAGAAAATTATACCAAGATAAAAATAGTTTAAACAGAGGCAAGAAAGGGAAGACACAGACTAGAATGGTTAATAAAAGAGGGAAGATAAATTTCACATATCCATATTTATAATTAAAACAAGAGCAATGAACTAAAAGCCTGTGTCAAAAGGTAAGAACCATCATTCTGAGTCAAAAAGTAAAATTGAATGACATGTTTTAAAAAAATATATCTAAAATATAGCGTTATAACAATAAAAAGTTATTTCCCCAGGATGAAAAGGGAAAAAAAGGAAAGAAAGAAGACACGAAAGGGAGAGTCTAGAGCAGAGCTCCTCAGAATTGAATGGGCAGAAGAAGGGGGTCTTGTTAAAATGCACATTACAATTCCATTGGTCTGAGAGTTGATACTTCTAAAAAGTTCCCATTAAATGCCCATGTCGAGTGGTCCACAGCCCACACACTGAGAGGCAAAGTTCTTAGGACACTGGGACACTTGGTGTGGGGGGTAAGGACAGGTCAAAATGGAACCCGTGATTGTGAGTCTGGGTGACTCAGTGCTGGTAACGAACACAAGAATCTTAGAAGGAGACAGCCTGTGTGGGAGGACATTGAGTTTGGACAACCAGATCTTCATTATTTATTGCCATATTTTCTAGTGACTTCCGATGTACCGGTTTAGTGTGTATTTCTGTGGGATTCTTTTGTTATGTGGCGGTGGGGAGAAAGGGGATACAAGAGGATATCCTTGACCTGAAGCAAGGAGGATTACACCTCAGGAGGGAAAGCTCAATTTGGCTTCATTTCACTCGGCCTTTATATTTTTCAGCTATCAACTCCTTCTCCACACCAAACACAGTTTAAAAACACACATGGTCTCTGTCCTTTGTGTTCACCTGTTATAAAATTAACAGCCCATTAAGAAACACACCTGCAGTGGCTTTATTCGGAGGCCAATGCTTTACAGCTTTTAACTCCTGAAAATACCTCCATTATTGCTTTTTGTGTTAAGGCCAAGAGTAATAACTATTTTAAGAATGTTCACTGTTAACTGTTAATAATAGATTTCAAATGCAATTTTGAACATAATTATGTATTACAGGACACATAATTTTGTGGAATCGACATTTATAATAAAATATGCCCTTTGAGATGATGAATGACCCACCGAGGACCTTATTTTTCACTGAAAGTTACTTTTTTCCCTGTGAGACAGAACAGTTTGGTCCCCAAAGGGTTGATTATACATTTAACTCTTGAGGTCCTGGAGCTGACAAATGTCTTCAATGAACAGGCAATTAAGAGCCCGTGTTTATGTGCACATTTACTTCTGTTCTCAACGTAATGTTTAGTCTGTCCAACTGATATCCTCATTGGGGGCTTTTACCGTTTCCTGACCTGCATCATTCAGTCATGCAAACAACATTATAAATTAAAACAATTTAAAATGTTCTATGTTTAGCAAACACTATTTTAAAGGTGCTGAGAACAGCCTTTAATTAATACAGACACTGTCATTTCTAAAAAAGAAGGCAAAACTGGCTGATGGACATTAACTTTTATATTATATACAAGAATTATCAAATGCTACACCATCTCTTCTGTGTGTACTTTATAGCGTCATATATTGTATAATGAAGCTACTTAAATGTTACTCACTAAATCAAAAGAAACTCATGAAGTTATGCTGTTAGAGTTTCCTGGTTATTAGCGTTATTAAATATCTGAAGCATATAATCCTAAGACATGTATAAAAATAAGTTTAACAGAAGATGGTCTTAGCCTTTGAGAGTGTGTATCATAGTTAAGGCAAGGTAGGCAAAGAGAAATGACAACATGAATGAGCTATAATTTAAATAAAAATAGCAAAGCAAGCTAGTTGCAGTGATTTGGTATTAGAGAAGAGAAATTCTCACAGCTTGCAAATGGAAACTTTCTCAGCCTTTAACCTTTTAGAGCTTAGTGCATCAGAAAGGAAGATATCTCCGTGAGCAGTTTGTATCACTACATTGCCTGCTCTATTTTATCTTCTCTCAAAATTAGTTATGAATTACAATGTAGTCATTATTAGTTCCTTTATTATTTCATTATTTTTCTTAATGTAACTCAAAGTGGGAAACTAAAGAGGAAAACATTTTGTGCAGAAAAAAGCAGCATGTAATGTGATTTTATGAAGAAATTCTGCATCAATATAGTTAAGTGGAATAATTTTGGCCAAATTTAACATTAACTTTGATCTTTCACTTGCAAATTGGCAGCAGCAAAGTTAAAAATATATAGCATTTAAAGTACAGTTTTTGTAATATTCATGTTTTGATTATAATTTAATCACTTATTTTACTGACGCATACCAGAAAGCCCAGGAATAATGTATTCTCCAGTAACTTCTTTGCACAAATCCAAGGTAAAGTGCAGAGAGCCATGGATTATAGCAAACTTTGTGGTACTGTAGTTATCAGTCTTACTAATAATATCCACACTTTTAGTTTGAGCTAAACACTCTCTCTTTTGGTTATAACAGGCACAGGCATCAATTGTTGAGTGGGAAAAAACAATGGCAGACAGGCTGTGTTGAAGGATGGCAAATTAACCGATGGTAGTTAAGTTCAAGAGGAAAAGGTCAAGCTACCTGGAAAGTAAATACAGAGGCCTGGAATTGGTGACAGACACTATGTGTAGTAGCTGTACTGAGTCAACCAAGCCTTCGTTATATCTAGACTCAGACACATACCTGAATACTAGTAACATGATCTTGACCAGGTAGTGGATAAATAACTATATTCTGGACATACACATTTATTTTTTCTACTTACTACAGCTAGACATGCTGCACTCAACGATTCTGTGCACAACTCGGCAGAACATCAGTAGAAAATACTGATACATGGTCATTTAAAAGATTTCATTATCAGGTCCTTGTATAAAAATGACTAGGGTTAAAGGCTGTGGTATTGCCCATGCCAGCAATCTTAGTAGTCTTCTAAAAAACATTTTCAAATTCAATGCAAAGTATGAAAGCTAAGAAGATACTGCTTTAACTAAGGAAAATGTCCAAAGAGATGAAAAGCGAAGTACGCCTTAAAATCCTATTTGCCCTTCACTTCATCCTATGGCACATTCAAAATCTTCCAAAGACAAAACCAAATGGCTATGGTGTGGTCTTTCACTTGAATTAGTCCTAATGTGTGTCCCATGGCTTAAGCACCATCTTCTTTGTGTTCTTTCAAATATAATAATTGTTTCACAGTAACAAGTCTTTGTGAAATCAACCCCTCCTCCTGTGATCAAAAGCAGTGAAGAGATGAAAAAGGAGAGTGAAAGCCTATCCCTTCCATCTATGCAGCCTGGGGTCATTTCCCTTATGTGAACTATTGAAGAGAACTGGGTATTCATCTCTCAGTTCTTCAGGGACAGAGTTTCTAGATTGTATATGACACATGACATTTTATACCCATTACATGCCCAGGAGTAGACAAAGAAAAAGGAGAAGAAAAAAGAATGAACCTTGTACATAGTAGGCACTTGGTAAATACTGTTTATATGAATTAATAAAATAGTAATCTTGATAATTTAGTTAGTACTGTTGATAATTTATTTTGACGTTTCAGTACAAGTTTTGGTAGGAGCAAGGATTGAAACCATCTGCACACGCAGACCTTTGGGAAATAACTGTGAATAAAATATGTTTAGAAATAAAATCCCTCTGTCTTACTGACACTGATAATAGCTGATTGTGTAAAAAAAGTCCATTAACTAATCTTACCCTTGAGAAATACATAACTGTGTAAGTGTAAAGAGTTAGGTACAGACACTGAAAGACTGCAAATTCCAGGACAATAGTTTATCTAGTACCGCATACATCTTCTCAGCCAGAAGTGAATAAAATTGTTAAAATCTTACCCTTAATTACAGGACTAATTTTGAATTACATTTTGACTCTGTATATTTGTTTGTTGAACATATAATTTAAAAGACATCATTTCTTTTTGAGAAGGATTTCTTTAAATTTCATTGCAAGAAGTTCTACTTTCATAAAAAACTTTAAAGTTTCCCAGTTCTTTTGGTGTGGTCTATTGACCATTAGGTAGTTCAGTATTCACAAAAACTAGTTTCCCAATTTTAGGCTCTCTTGACTTGACATATAATCTTACACACTAGAATACAAATTATATTTGCAGAATCTCAGTATGCTGGGATTACCAAGGGAACAGGAAATAATAGCCAATTTCTTTGAATTTCTTTGGTGAAAACTAGAAGAGATAGAAAACTCAAAATTATCATCACATTGTTATATGTTCAAACATATACTCAGAGTCACGGGTCAACATGTGATAAAATACCTTCTTAAAATAATATTGCCACTTGCAAAAAAATATTCAAAGATTAATGAATATGGATATATGCGATGAAAAATACAAAAATGAAATTAAAGAAAACATTTTCATTTACAATATCATCAGAAAGAATGAGAACTTAGGGATACATTTAACAAAAGAAGTTGCAAGACTTTTACACTGAGAAACATAAAACATTATTGAAAGAAATAAAGAAGACCTAACAAATGGAAAGACGTCCATGTTCGTGAATCAAAAGGTTTACTATTGTTAAGATGGCAATATTTCCCACACTGATCTATAGATTGAAAGCAATACCCATCAAAATTCCAACTCCCATTTTCGCAGAAATACAAAAGTTGAGCTAAAAGTTTTATGAAAATGCGAGAGACCCAGGAAAACTAAAAGAATCATTAAAAAAATGTTGCAGGTCTCACACTTCCTGATTCCAAAACTTATTACAGGCGGTACTTACATTAGGATACATACATAAATCAGTGGAATAGAATTGAGATATATAAATCAGTGGAAAAGAATTGAGAGTCAAGCAATAAAACATCACATTTATGGTCAATTGATTTTCCTAACAAGGGCACCAAGATAATTCAATGGAGAAAAGAATAGTCTTTTCAACAAGTGGTGCTGGACAACTGCATATCCACAGGCAAAAGAATGAGGTTGAATCACTCCCTCACATCATACACAAAAATTAACACAAAATAGACCACATATCTAAATTTAAGGACTGAACCTATAAAACTCTCAGATAAAAACAGGCATAAATCTTTGTGACCTTGGATTTGGCAATAGTTTCTTAGATAGGACATCAAAAGCACATACAACAAAAAATAAATATTACTTCAACAAATATAAAAACTTTCGTGCTTGAAAGGACACCCTCAAGAAAATGAGAGAGCCTTTTTCTCCCACAGAGTGGGGAAAAAATATTTGTAAATCATACACCAGATAAGGGACCTTACCTATGACACACTGAAAAAGCTTTACAAGAAAAAGACAAATTCACTGAAAAACGAGCAAAGGACATTTCTCCAAAGAAGATATACAAGTGGCCAACAAGCACAGAAGAAGAAACTTAACATCTTTAGTTTTCAAGGACATGCAAATTAAATCCACAATGTGAGATACCACTTCATACCTCCTAAACTAAAATAAAAACCAAAGACAATAAGAAGTACTGACAAGCATGTGGAGAAATGGGCACCCTCCTTTCCTGCTAGTGGAAACGTAAAATGTTGCACCTTCTTTGGAAAAGTTTGGCAGTTCTTTAAAAAATTAAACATAGAATTACCATATGATCTAGCCATTCCACACCTTGGTATATATTGAAAATAATTGAAAACAGATGTTCTAACAAAATTTTACAGCAATGTTCATAGCAGCCTCATTCATAATAATTCAAAAAACTGAAAGTGCACAAAAGATATATTAGCTGATGAATGGATAAATGACAGGTGGTATACCCACACAATGGAAGACCATGCAGTCATAAAAGGGAATGAAGTACTGATACATACGTGCTACAATATGAACAAACCTTGAAAACATTATATAAAGTGAAAGCAGCCAGACACAAATGGCTACACATTACATGAACTGCGCAAATAAGGAAATGTATACAAACATAAAGGAGACTGGCGGTTGCCAGGGGCTGGGGAGGGGTGGAGATATGGAAGGACTGCCAAAGGCTATGAGGTTTCTTCTTGTTATGATGAAAATGATCTAGAATTAAATAGTGGTGATCGCTATACAACTCTGAATTTACTAAGAATCAATGAAAAATACACTTTAAATCGGTGAATGACACAGTATGTAAACGATATCCCAACAAAAATGTTACAATAATTATAGTTAAAAGTTATACATTGTCTTGCATGGCCCACATACATACACCCACTTGCATACACCGTCACAAGAGCGCTGCTATGTTTTTAAGTGTTTGTAGGCCACCTGTTACCTGGAAGCTGAACTGTCTCCTGACTAGTCCTTCTAGAAATCATAACTGGTAGTACACAGCAATGATACCTATCTTCTATATTTTATGCAATGTTAGATATTTGTTATATGTAGGTTAGTATAATGAAATCATTCTGGACTTTGGGATGGTGGCAGGAGAGTTGGTCATAGATCAATTGATCCAGCTCTTCCTTTTGTATCTTAGCAAAGGTCCCCAGAGGACAGAGGAGTCACATCTGTCTAAACTCTTGACATTGACTTACTGGACATTTAATAAAGACAATATATTATGATCCGGTTATCTTCAAGTTGAGAGTAATGAGAGAAATGTGTATCTTCTTGTGCCAGGCCTTGGGAAAGAGAAGCAGCCAGTTCTCCTGGCTGGATATACTGCTATACCTTTGAGTTTTACTTTTTTAGAACTGAGAAAACCTTCAATACCAAATTAAAACTTCTCACAAACAAAATACATTACAAACAGTAATAATAAGAGCAAAAATAATCATAATAGATTGCAACATTTACTGTGTCCTTTCTTTGAACCCCTACCTCTGATTTCTGCAATACCAAAATCCCACTTTTACACTCTACTATGTGACATACAACTGGATGTTCCAGTTTACCTCTGAGGCTCCTCCCTCCTCTTCTCTCCTGCCCAGACTTTGGTCCCTTCATGATCCGGCCATGTGCCCTGACCAGAAATCCAACCGGTGACCTTTCAATTTGCAGGACAGTGCCCAACCAACTAAGCCACTCCTACCACCCTGCGATCTCCTCTCTTGCTAGCATCCTCAATGCCTCCCTTTCTATTGTAACAAACAGAAACCTCTCTCCATTTGAAAAAAAAGAAAGAACAAAAGGACCCAACTATCCCTTCATCTAGTTGTCATACATTTATCTCCTTTTCCTTGCCAAACTGTCTCCATCTGCTGCCTCTATTGCTTCATTATCCATTTACCACTTAGGCTATTACCATCTGCATTTTGCCGTTACCACTCTATTACTCCATTTTCTTAAATATGCACTCTTTAAGGTCAAATAGGATTGATTTTCCTTGTTTCTTAAGGCCCCGCTCAAACGACTTCTACAATAAGTCATATTTTCATCTTCTTTCTTTTAAGCTTCTTAATCACCTTAATCACCTGTTGTAAACGATATCCCAACAGTTGCATGATGTTTTGTATCATGTGTGGATACACAGGCATGTTCTTTTAGCTTTCCTCTTTAATGGGAACTTTTTCAAGGGCAAAAGCTATGTCTTCTGCTTCATTTGGTAACCTTCCAAAGTACTCAGTGCAGTTAAAATGGCAATTTGACTAACATGGCATTAAAAAGGATGAGCTTCTACGTTTCTGAATAGTAAGATTTCCCTTCTTTCCCTTTGATATTATTTTAATGAAGGGTCCGAGGTAAGGTGGTCAAAAATCATTTCTTTTTTGATGCAAATTTTTACTTTTCTTCTTCCCTCTCTCTAAACCACCGGCAATGGGATGGTGGTGTCTGGGTATGGTTCTGGCCAGGCAGCCTCCAGCAGGATATACTTGTATAATGAAAACAGGAAAAGGCAACTACAAGGACAAAGGGAAAACAGGAACTACAGGGAGCGTTCACAACAAAAACCAAAGGCTCTTTATATTAGAAAGGTGAAGGCGAAAAAAGGATATGTGATTATTTCCTATGAGATTGCCAGTTATACAAAAGGAAAACGCAGACTTGGGCATTAAATCTGGGAACTCCGGGACTTTGTTCTCAAAATTAAATTTTACACACTTGAATTACCATTGACTTCATGGAAAAAGCCAGTAAATATTTGAAATTCCTCCAAAAGTAATAGAGTCGGAAAGATATAAATGGATACTCAACATAATTAGACATACACATGGCTAATAAATGTTGACAATGGACTGACTGGTTCTTCCACAAAACTAAGATG
Organism: Pteronotus mesoamericanus; assembly: GCF_021234165.1. Classification (NCBI taxonomy): domain Eukaryota; kingdom Metazoa; phylum Chordata; class Mammalia; order Chiroptera; family Mormoopidae; genus Pteronotus; species Pteronotus mesoamericanus. The sequence continues at coordinate 4,235,771 of NW_026555150.1, forward strand.
TTACAAGGATGTTAAGGTACAATCCCCCATATTTTGAAGGACTAGTCCAGGAAGACAAATACGGCATTCCATAGCACACACCCCTCGTCTCTCTGTTGGATGTAAACTATTGGGCTAGAGCAACGATTTTCAACCAGTGTGCCACAGAATTTTTACAATATGCAATACCTGGCTATTTAGTCAGGGGCACTGACCTGTTTTTCCTTAGAGTGTTGAATATAAAAATGACAACAGCCAACACAACAATAGCTGTTGTAAATAACTCAAAATTATACCTACTTTCTTTCAGATTGGCAAAATACATATATTTCTGCTGTGGTGCAGAATTTTACTAATTAGTTTATGTGTGCCATGAGATGACAAAGGTTGAAAATTGCTGGGCTAGAGGGACCACAAAGCAGATACATTTCTTATGGCATCACGAGAAAGGTATTAGTTTTAAAAAAAAAAGTAAAATAGGGATTAAAATGAAACAAGAATGAAACATTAAACATATATGATCAGGAACATTTAAGATGAATTTTTAATACTGTAAATCAGTTTGCCTTTTAGCATGGTGCACCCTTTCCATAAATCTGTTTTAGAAGTAAGGTCTTCAGCATGCTTTAGAAAAGCTTTTGTTAAAACTGAAGTATATTGATAAAGTGATTTAATATAGTTGAAAACCAGCTGCAGCCCTCTAGCTGGGCCCCTTGAAACCTGGTGTTAGAAAAACATCTATATAGCATTATAGGAAACATTTACTGTAATTTACCATTAATGTTTAAAAATAATAATGTTACGCTCCCAACACTGTTGTCTTTGTTAGTGCATTACTACTATTTTATTCATATGGTCTGCTGTGCTTATATGAATTATTCCCAATTCTACCACAATGTCCTGGGCTCTGATATCCTTTAAGTAAAAGACACTAAAACTATGGGTTGAGTCAAAGGGTAGCTGAGTACATTTTAATATCCACATGTCCTATGAGCCACTATTGGGGAATCACAGAATTACACTGTAGGATATTGTTCCATGTCAACCCACAATGATTACCTGGGTGAGGCTGATGCAGTTCTTGACTTGTGGTGCAATAAAAATAAACGAATCTTTATCTACTGATTGAGTCTATGAAATAAATATCCGTGAAACTGTAAGTAAACTTAGAATTCAACCTCTTATTCAAGGTCTACAACTGTCATTGCATAAATTGCCTCCAACGTAACTAAGCTGCCTGCAAGGAAAAAAAAAGCCAAAAAATAAGCAATGCACGTGCACACACCCCTTCAGCTAAGTCTACAATGAAAGGAGGTAATAAAAGGTACATTTTGTACTGTTGTTTAACTTCAAGTTCCCAAGGGTACTTGCGTGCGTGCGTGCGTGTGTGCACACGCACACGCGTGCACTGTGTTAAGAAGGGAGAGTGCTTGCTGAACCTAGATCTTTGCTGTGAAATCTAAGATTTGCAAAGTACTCTTAAGGAAGGGCTATGCATTTGACTATATGCATTGAGATCTTTAATCAAGACAGCCGTTACCAAAACAATTGGCTTTGAGAAAAATTTTTTTTTTTTTAAGAAAAGGCCCAAGGACGAGTGCTGAGCTAACAGTAAGGAGAGACTGGATCTTAATCTCAGCTCTGCCTGTGGTTAAGTCTACTGTGCAAGGCAAGTCACTTAACCTTCTTGTGTTTTCCTTTTCAACTGTAAAACAAGGGTAACAATTAGCTGCTATGGCACAAAAATGTAATGTGGGTAAAAGACATTAAAGTATTTTGAAATTGTGAATGCTCTCTAAGTGCAAACTGTTATTGTTACATACATGTCAAAACCCAAATTTGTAAGGCAGAAAACTGGGAATTAATTATCTGAATTATAGCAGAATTCTCTGCAAGTAATTTAAATGGCAAATGTGGTTTACACATTTTACAGACATACAGTTCACCCACTTTCCAGGAGTATACCCCTTTTGCAAAAATACACTGACTTCTACTTGGAATAGCTAATTGTTCTGCCTTAACAGCTGAATCTGAATTCACTGACTCACAATGTATACAGCTGAAAGGGACCTTAGAAATGAGCTAGTCCTACTGAGCTTGACCCAGAGTTTGTCAAAGCCTTAGCAGCTGGGAAGAGAAAGGAGAACAAAGAAATGAAAGGGGATGGGAGACCAGTCAAAATAGAGGCGTATGTAAACAGGGCTCGCCTCCTCACACAACCACAGCAAAAATTACAACTAAACTACAAAATAACTATCACCCAGAATTGCCTGAAAATTGAGCTGCATGGGAAGTCCGGCAACCAAGGAATTAAAGAAGTCACATTCATCCAGACGGGTAGGAGGGGCAGAGATGCGGAGCCATGGAACAGGTGGTCCCACATGTGAGTGTAGCAGATAAATATTGGGAGGGATAGCTCGGGAGCCAGGGATCCCAGCCCCACACCACACCACCCAGTCCAGGGTTCCAGCGCCAGGAAGGTACGATATTTAGCCATGTCTAGTGTGCACTTTTTTGCCCAAATTTTTCAGGTAAAAATAAGAATGCACATTATACATGAGTAGTACCTGAAATAACGTGTATCTGTTCTTGTGTTTTGCAATTATTTGTTACATAAAGTTTCTTGTATCATAGTATGTTCAAAAATAAAAGCTAAAATTCCTTTATAATACAAAAAAATATCTAAATATAAATAAGTAAAAAATTGAATAAAAAATTAAAACAAAAGGATTTTTTCCCCTGAAAGTCTCCACCAAAAATGTGGGTGCGCATTAAACATGGCAAAATACAGTAAGTCTCCATAAGTTCTGGCTGTAAAAACCAGAGGGGGTTGGGGTGGTGGAAGAAACTGCAGCATTTTCAGGAGCCTCCTCTTAAAGGGCCCACGACAGACTTAGGACGTACACAGACTCACTCCCTTTGGGCTCCAGCACCAGGACAACAGCTGGAAGGAAGGGCATCAGTGACATATGGGGAGAAACTGCAGTGTCTGGCATAAGGGCGAGTGCCAGGGGACAGCTTTCTCCTGAACAAAACTCCAAAGGTGACACAGTAGCATTGTCCCCTTTCTGAGCTCTCCCCCACACAGAGCCACAGAGCGGTGACACCATACCAGAGACTCCATCAACCTCATGCACATGGATTGCCCCACCATGGTGAATACCTAAGGCTCCACCCCAAACAACTACTGGTGTGCTTTTCTACAGTAGGCCACACTTCTAAGACAGAGGGTCAAAGCCGCTCTACCTAATACACAGAAAAAAACACAGGGAGGCTGCCAAAATGAGGAGACAAAGAAATGTGGCCCAAATGAAAGAACAGAACAAAACTCCAGAAAAAGAACTAAACAAAATAGAGATAAGCAACCTATCAGATGCACAGTTCAAAACACTGGTTATGAGGATGCTCAAGGAACTCATTGGGTACTTCACAGCATAAAAAAGACCCAGGCAGAAACGAAGTTTACACTAAATAGAATAAAGAAAAATTTATAGGGAACCAACAGTGAAGTGGATGAAGCTGAGAATCAAATCAATGATTTGGAACATACACAGAAGAAAAAACATTGAATCAGAACAGCAAGAAGGAAAGAGAATTAAAAAAAAAAACACACAGATAGGCTAAGGAGTCTCTGGGACAACTTCAGATGTACCAGCATTTGGATCATAGGGGTGTCAGAGGTAAAGAGGAAGAACAAGAAACTGAAAACTTATTTGAAAAATAACGAAACAAAACTTCTCTAATATGGTGAAGGAAATAGACATGTAAGTCCAGGAAGTACAGAGTCCCAAACAACATGGATCCAAAGAGGACCACACCAAGATACATCATAATTAAAACGACAAAGGTTAAAGACAAAGAGAAAATTTAAAAGCAGCAAGAGAAAAGAAAACTGGTACCTACAAAGGAATTCCCATAACACTGTCAGCTGATTTCTCAAAAGAAACTTTGCAGGCTAGAAGAGACTGGCAAGAAGTATTCAAAGTGATGAAAAGCAAGAACATACAACCTAGATGACTCTATCCAGCAAAGCCATCACTTAGAATGGAAGGGCAGATAAAGTGCTTCCCAGACAAGGTAAAGCTAAAGGAGTGCATCATCACTAAATCATTATTATATGAAATGTTAAAGGGCTTATTTAACAAAAAGAAGAATAGCAACGTTATGAACACTAAAGTGGCAATAAATTCACAACTATGAATTGAATCTCAAAAACATACTAAACAAGCAAGCAGAACAGAAACAGAACTAGAGATAAGGAGATCATTTGGAGGGTTATCAGCTGGGAGGAGGAAGAGAGAAAATAGGGGAAAAGGTGTAAGGATTAAGAAGCATAATTAGCAAGTACAAAATAGACAGGGAGATGTTAAGAACAATGTAATAAATGGAGAAGCCAAAGAACTTATGCATGACCCATAAACATGAACTAAGGGGGGACTACCAAAGTGAATGGGGGTACTGGGTGGAGGGAGGCAAAGTGTAAAAAATTGGGGCAACTATGACACCATAATAAATAAAATACATATTTTTAAAAAAACGAAGTCTGTATACCCCTTTAAGGAAGGTGGTAATGCACCAACTGCAACTTCCTGAATTTCCTAAATGTAAATGTATTTCAAAAACATGATCATTGCTAATGTTGTAAACTCTCTCTGGAGGCCCAATTCAGTGTGATCTGCTTCTCATTTCCCATATTTGGTTGCTTCTCATTTTCTAGGTCTTCCTGAAAACTCTTGCTAACAAACAATTAAAAGTTAAAATTAAAATTAAAAGCTTCTGCATGGCTAAAGAAAACATCAGCAAAATGGAAAGGCAATGAACCCTATTGGAAAACGTATTTGCCAATGATACCTTGGACAAGGTTTTGATCTCCAAAATATGTAAAGACCTCATACAACTCCGCAGCAGGAAGACAAGCAATCCAATCAAAAAATGGGCAAAGGACCTGAACAGAGACTTCTCCAAGGAGGACATATAGAGGGCCTATAGATGCATGAAAAAATGATCAACATCACTAGCCATCTGAGAGATGCAAATTGAAACCACAATGAGACACCACTACGCACTGGTCAGAATGGCCATCATCAACAAATGAACAAACAAGCAGTGAGGTTGTGGAGAAAAAGGAACCCAAATACACTGTCGGTGAGAATGCAACCTTGTGCAGCCACTGCAGAAAACAGTATGGAATTTCCTCAAAAAACTAAAGATGGAGCTGCCTTTTTATCCACTGATCCCACTGCTGGCACTACACACCCTAAGAATCCTGAATCACCAATTCAAAAGCACCTACGCACCCCAATGTTCATAGCAGCGTTATTTACGATAGCCACATGCTAGAAAGAGCCTAAGTGCCCATCAGTAAATGAGTGGATCAAAAAACTGTGGAATATTTACACAATGGAATACTACGCAGCAGAAAGAAAGAAGAAACTCCTACCCTTTGCAATAGCATGGATGGAACTGGAGAGCATTATGCTAAGTGAAATAAGCCACGTGGTGAAAGACAAATACCATATGATCTTACCTATAAGTGGAACCTAATCCACAAAACAAACAAGTGAGCAAAACAGAACCAGAGATTTGGAAATAAAGAACAAACGGACAGTGAACAGAGAGGATGGGGGAGGGAGGTAACAGGGAAAAGAAGGGGAAGGAGCAAGCCAAGGAACATGAATAGAGGACTCATGGACACGGACAATGAGGGGGTTGATTGTGGGAATGCGGGTGGGGGGGAGAGAGCAATGGGGAAAGAGGCAGGACAACTGTAATTGAACAACAGTAAATAAAAATTTAAAAAAATTAAACGAAGACAAAGGGATCACCAGAACAATGACAACAACAAAAAACCTTACAGACCCAGACTACAGTATGGTGATTACCAGAGGAAAAGGGGGGTTGGGGGTTAGGGGCAGGGAGAAGAGGGTATAGGCGGGATAAATGGTGATGAACGGAGGCTTGACTCCAGGTGGTGAACACATAATATGGTATAAAGATGATGTATTAGAGAGTTGTACACCTGAAACCTATGAAATTTTATTAACGAATGTCACCCCAATAAATTCAATAAAAAGTTTTAAAAATAAAAAAATAAACAGAGTAAAAGACAACCAAGATAATAATACTGGCTAACACATGACAAATGCTGACTCTTTGCCAAGCTTAGTGCTAAGCACTTTACCTACATTATTCCATTTCATTCTTTCAACAGAGGTATCTCATTTATCTCGAGGGGACTGAGGTCTACAGGAATTAAGTAACTTTTCGAGGTGAGCTGTAGAACTGAAATTACTTCCTGTTCATATAGCCCTGTAAATATATGTACTATTTGTTTTCATAAAATTTTATATAAATCATTTTTATCCTTGATAAAGTCTCCTTTTGTACACACACTCTGATATCATGCTCATTTTATAGAAGCAATGGGGAGCTTCATTTTTATTTACTTTTAAAGAGGGAGAAAGGGAGAGAGACATCAATGTGTGGTTGCATTTCATGCGCCCCCTGCTGGGGACCTGGTGTGCAATCCAGACATGTGCCCTACACTGGGAATAGAACCAGCCATCTTTTGGTTCGCAGGCCAGCACTCAATCCACTGAGCCACACCAGCTAGGGCAGGGAGCTTCATTTTTAAAAAACTATTCTCAAGGCACCATTGCATATGAAAAACACTCCTACTGTTTGTGAATTGCTAATTTTGTAAACTATATTTGGGGATCAATGGTATCAATTCTATTAACATCGTATTTGTCACCCTACATTTGGTAGAATCCAGAACACTTCTGGCGTCAAGAAATGTTTACACATATCAATCATGTCATGATTTGAGGCTCTAGGAAATAAATATGTATACAGATAAGAAAAAGAAAGGGGAAGGGAGGGAGACATGTGGCAGGAATCTGACGCTGCCCCCCATTTTATCAGGAGAAATGTGACTCTTATCTGTTTTACATTTTTAATTTCCCGGTAAGATGTAATTTACACAGTGTTTCACTGTCCCTCCTCCACATCCAAAAGGTTTGCAAGCTGAAGGGGAGTGGAATTTGCCACTCCCCCAAATTTACCTCTGTGGTATAAAGATTATCTTGAGCTGAAAAGAGACAGCATGTGTAGGAGAAGCTCAGAAAACTCAGAAGTTACAGTTTTGTAAGAGACCTTAATGAGGGAAATCTCTATTTGTAAGTGGTCTCTCTCTCTCTCTCTCTCTCTCTCTCTCTCTCTCTCTCTCTGTAGCAGGACATGAAGGATGGACTGTAAATCTCTAGAAACTTTTTTTTAAAGGTTTTATTTATTCATTTTTAGCCAGAGGGGAAGGGAGGGAGAAAGAGAGGGACAGAAACATCAAGGTGCGGTTGACTCTTGTGTGCCCCTTACTGGGGATCTGGCTGCAACCCAGGCATGTGCCCTGACTGGGAATTGAACCTGCAACCTTTTGGTTAGAGCAGGCTGGTGCTCAATCCACTGAGCCACACCAGCCAGGGTTCTAGAATCTCTTATAGGCAGAGATGAAAATTACTTAAATCTCCGTAACAACCTTAGCCCCTTTACACTGCTTTGCTCCATAACTTTCCCTACTGGCTCCCTGCCTCAATGTTGTCCTTTGTCTTTAGCTGGAGATGGTATGTCAGATGGTGGTGGACAGTTAGTTACTCAATTAGCCTAGGTAATCTCCCATGTATACAGGAGGTATACATGTTATTAAACTTCTGGTTTTGTTTTTTTTTTTCCTCAGTGCTTATTATGGGGTCCGGAGGTCAGGGGATGCCTCGGCCAGGAACTTACATAGGTAGAGAAAAAATTATTTTTCCTCCCTTACAAAGCCAACTCCCTTATTTTTTCAGATTAGGAATTGGAGCCCAGATTGGTGAAAGTGTTAGGCAGGATAGTCAACCAAATCAGGAGGAGAAGGAGGGGCTTGTGTCTCGCCCATTGATTCACCAGACCTGAGCCCTGTCTGATAGGATTGTCAGGCATTCCTAACACAAGCAAACAAAGCAGAGGAGGAGGTGTTGTGCTGGGAAAGGGAGCCTCTGTATCAATTTCTTCCCTTACTAAGACAGAGAGCCTTTACTAGCTGAGAAGGGAAGCCTTTGCAGCTGTCCATCAGTCCCAAGGTCTAGACGGGGGAGAAGGGGGGTGCCTAGAAGCTGGCTAAAGCATATGCCTCCTGGAGTCCTGATGGCCGGGGCATCAGATTAGCCGGTGCCCACTTGAAGCTTTTTGCTCAAGTGTATTTCATAAATAAGCTTGCTTTCTTGTTTCCACTATACGTGTTGTCTCTTGCTTGAATTCTTCTCTTGCAAGTGAGGAAAGAACCAATGAGGGGCAGTCCCCTGACTCGGGTCTCCCTGGTAACATCTTTTAGTGCTGTGACTCGGATTCCACCCTTTGTCTCCAGCCACCCAGGACACAGTGAGTTTGGATGGCAATGTTCTATTGCCTTGTTTAGCTTCAGTGTTGAAAGGGAAATGCCGCAGCACTGTGGAGAAGGTGTATGTGGACATGCCGGGCCTGGTTTTGGAGGCAGAAAAAAGGCTAAGATCTAAAGTGAAGGCTCAGATTCGCCTGGGCTCCAAAGACTGAAGAGTCACTTCTTCCATTCGGTCCAAGTTCCCAGGCAGCCCGATGTGAGTGGGGGCCTCATGGAGGTGTCTGGGGTCAATCCCTAAGACATGCAGGGGCCTCATAGGGATCTCCAATCCTGTAGTATAACTTTGGCTCTTGCAGGGATGTGCAAAATAAGGGTTAGTCACCCAGCACTCTGAGCCCCCTGGATTGTTTTAGACGACCAGGGGAGAAACCGAGACACGTAAGGGAGCTGGGGATGACCACAGGGGTAACAGCCTTTGGGAGCCTCACTCATAAACAGCACAGTTCGACCAAGTACACAAGTCCCTAGTCTTTTCTGCCTCCAAACCATACCCAGGGAACAATAAGTTTAAGTTATTGACCTGTTGTAAGCCTGTTGCATCCCTCCCCTGAGGGACAGTGTTATGTTTGCCAGGCAAGTGTCATGCTCTCTCTCCCTCTCGAGAACTAGCTGTGCCCCTTCTCAGGCAAAAACCCTTTTATTTCCTCTAAATTCTAAGGGTGCCAAGGAGACTTGCAGCAATGGGAGCAGCGGGCAGCGGCAGCTTGACCCGGACTTACCCCCTTTTCCTCTGACCTCCAGGTGAACCAAGGCAGCCCAGTCTAGCTCACTCCTTTCCTACCCATAAATTTTCTAAGGAGCCAAAGCATCTGCCTAGACTCTCTCTTCCTACTTCCTCCACCTTAAGTCTTTCCTTTGTTTAGCTGTACCCAGAAGCAATAACTCCCTTCTCCCTTCAACGTGCAAAAGAAAAACTGGTCCTTTCAAAATTAAAGCAGTTGAAGGTCACGGAAGACTGATTTCTCCACGCCCCCCACCTGTTCTCCAGCCTCCTTGGAGTTGTCAAGGTCACTAGAGAATAAAACAGCTCACTTTTGAGCACTGTGTGTGTCTGCCAACGGGGAAAAAAAGAACCGTTTCTAAAAGTTATGAAAGCTATTCATAAACGTATTAATCTAAAGAATGCTGATTAATTACTTTTTGTTGTCACCAAAAATTAAAAATTTTAATCAAGTTGGGAAGAATATATGGTTTTCGTAACACGAGATGAATTATAAAACTGAAACCGGGTTAGTGATCTCTAAAAGAGTTAAAATGGACTAGGAAAGTTACAGGATGGCACAAGTCAAAGAGGATCTGTGCACGTTGAAAAAGGATCGTGTAGAGGGAAGCAGCAAAAGGAGAAGGAACTGAGGAAGTGAATAAAAGGTGGGAAAGGATAAACAAAAGGGACATACAGGCAGAAAGGATATTGGAGTAGGAAACTCAAGAAGGGGAATGAAAAAGGGGGGGACTAAGAAAAGGAAAGGCACATAAATAAGTGAAGGTAATTTTAATGACAAGTGAAAAAGCCAAGAGCTCCTTTTGCTTTTCCAAGGCCAACTGTTATTTCCCAACAGAAACCCCAGATGTCAGGAGAAAGTTACAAAAGCTAGCCTTGGGACCCCAGACCCCCACTGAGCAGCTAGTAAAGAGAGCTTTCAGTGTTTCTAACGATCGAGACAGGGCAGAGGAAAAGCAGAAAGCCACCCAATGGAAACAAAAAGCTCGCTTGTTAGCAGCAGCTTTAAGCTCTGCACCACCTCAGCACCCACTAGGTTGGGAAATGCCCAGACCTAGGCAGGTGTTTAGGCATTCAAATGATCATATCTATTAGCTAAGAAATTTTGCCAAATATCTAGAAGTTGCACAAGAATTACAGGGGTGTCTTCGCTCCATCAGCTAACAGGTATATCCCTTCTTTACTTTCTATACGAGCAGGGGACCCGGCGGTCAATGATGGCTAATAACTTAGGAATCTACAGCCTACATAAGGAAGGGGTACACCCAGAGGGCAAAGTCTCCCCTAGGGGAAGATGAAGGCAAAGGAGAAGGAGGTTCCCCTCTTGCGAACAGAGGTATATGTAACAGGGGTCTCCTGAAGCCAGGCAGGCCGGGTATGGGTTACACAGTAAGCTTGATTAGGTCTGAAAACCCAGGGAGAAGGAGAGAAGGCTTCTCTAGCCTGCCAGGGTTTGGGTTACAGAGCAAGGCCAATTAAGTCTGGAAACCCAAAGCTAAAGGGAAAATCCTCCTCTAGTCAGGCAGGGCTGGGTTACACAGTGAAGGCTAACTATTCTGCAAACGCAGTACCTCAGAAGGGACTCTCCCTCTAGATGGTATATGTGGAAGAGGGAGGGGATGCCCCGCCTCTCCCATGTTCTCTATTCTCTGTTCTCTTACGGGTGGGAAACCGAGGCTTAGGACCACAAGATACGCCTCTGGGATGCATCAAGACGGGATAAATTTGACCCTCGAACTTTAAAGAAAAAGAGGTTAGTGTTCTTCTGTAATACAGCATGGCCCCAACATAAATTAGAAGATGGGAAGGTTTGGCCTGAGAATGGCAGTCTAAATTATAACACAATATTACAGATTTATTTTATAGAAGGCAAGGACTCTACTGAAAAAGGATTTAAAATGATAGTTTAAAGAAGGGAAAAGATCTTACTCCCCACTCAGACAGTAAAACTCAGAAAGGAAAAAATAGCTTATTCTAAAATTGGTTATTTCTAAATTAACTTAAAAGAAACAAACTAAAGGGGACTGTGTAAATCACAGAGGATTTGCATATATTGCATAGAGCCTGTGCAAATTAAAGAAGGTTTATAAAGAGAAATCTTGAGAGGAATATATAAATAAGCCAATACAAAATTTGGTTGCTCCTTTTCAGCGTGATAAATGGCAGAAAGTTTTTTCCTCTACCTGCCTAAAATAATTATGTGTGATATTGCGTTAATCATATACTCGATTAACTTTCAAGAAAAATAATCTCTGTCAATCCTAAGAACTGAAGTTTTGTCAGTCCATATGGATGTTCCATACCTTTTATTATCACCTTAAATAGTAAAATATTATTTCTATATATATATATTCCTTAGGTCAGGTATATTTGACAAGCTTTCCAGGGTTTACATTTTAAAAGACTTTTTCTTAACCTAGAAATGGCTTTGAGGTATTTCATAGGGCCCCTGAAATATCTCAAGGATTTATTCTTACTTCTTACAAAAGAGAAATTTTAAACCAATCAGGTTTATTTAATATACTTGAAATACTTGGGAAGCTTTGTGAAATAAAGAAATTATATAAACATCTCCAAGAGTCTACAAAATTCTAATATATTTTCATTTATAATTCTGATGGTTATTTTGGAATATTGGGTCTTGCAGAAAAGATGGAATTTCATGTCAATCACATTCTAATCAAATCTGTGACCAGGCCATTTGGGTTTTTGTCATTTGAGGTTGTTTTGTTCTGATGTAATTGTAAACACGTTTCATCTTAAAAATCCATAGAAAGAACGCTGACCTATTCTAAATCACAAATTTCTAAATAAAAATTTTCAGATCAAACCTTTAAACAGGACAAAGATTTATAAACTCTAAGAAATAACTGAATTGATGCTTTATCTGAGCCCCACATCCTGGTACTGGAGGGCTCCGAATCAGTCATCAGCTGTGCTGACCAGGTAAAATAGAGATGAAATGGGCAGCTCCGAAAGAATTCCATAAGATTCCCCTTTAGGGTGTCTCCTTAACACTTGGTTCACCCTTAAGGGTGAGGATCAAAAGAAAAAAATGCCTCATTTTTTTTGTTTGTTTTTGTAATATCGCCTGGCCTCAATACAGACTAGTGGACGGGGAGGTTAGGCCTATAAATGGATCTTTGTGTTTTTTTAAGATTTTATATATTTATTTTTAGAGAGAGAAGGGAGAGAGAAAGAGAGGGAGAGAAACATCAATGAGTGGTTGCTTCTTGCACGCCCCCTCCCCCGCTGGGGACCTGGCCTACAACCCAGGCATGTGCCCTGAGTGGGAATCGAACCAGCGACCCTGTGGTTCGCAGGCTGGCGCTCAATCCACTGAGCCACACCAGCCAGGGCCCTGTAAATGGATATTTGAATTGTAATCCTGCGCTCCAATTAGATTTGCAAAAATGAAGGCAAATGGAGTGAAATACCTTATATTCAGATGTTCATGGCCTTTTACCAAGATAGGGATTTTAAAAAGTCTCATAGAATGTGTGTTGTCCCAATCTCAGACAAATTGAAGAACACCTTCCTTGCAGCCCTGGCAAACACCACCAGCATCTGCCCCTATCAGAGCTAACAGGACCCACCCACCCCAAGGGCAGAACAGCCTGCTTCCCAGCTTGCTCCCCCATCATTGTCCAAATAGAAGCTGCCACTGTTTGACTCCCTCCTCCACTGCAGAACTGCCATCACTAGCTCCGGTTTGGAGTCCTTCCACTACCAAGAGTGGAACTCAGTACCATCCCAATCCCAGTATGTTATCCCTGAGGGAAGTGGCAAGTGGGGAGCGTAGTGAAGGAATTACCTGGGTATGTAGTCTCCATCTCTATGTCTGACTTAACTCTTTGCAAAGAAAAACTCAGTTTTCTGATGATATTAGCAAGTTCACAGAGGAGTTCAATCATTTAGCACTAACTTATGACCTAACTTGGAGTGATTTACTGATTGTTCTCTCCCCCTGCTGCATTGTAGATGAAAAGCAGCGCATTATACGGGCCGCTAGGGTTTATGCTGATGAATTAGCCGGTTGTCATGCTCAACATCACATGTGAGGTCTGTGCAGAAGGAATCCAGCCATGTAATATGAAAAATAGAGACATTTACTGAAGAAGAGACAAGACACAAGAAATACTGTATATAGGATAATGATGCCTCAGTCCCCTTCAAAGTAGGCACCTTGGGACCTCACACAGTTCTCCCGATCACCATCAGCTGTCCCCTCCTATTTTCCTGAATCTTATCAACAGCCTGAAATCTCTTCCCTTTCAAAGGCGATTTTACTTTTGGGAAAAGCCAGAAGTCCCAGGGCGCCAAATCTGGGCTCTGAGGGGGCTGAGTCACCTGAGCGATTTGATGTTTCACCAAAAAACCCTGCATGAGACATGATGCATGAGTGGGTGTATTGTTGTGATGAAGCTGCCAATCACCAGTTGCTCATAGCTGCTGCCTTCTGAATCATCCAAATAGTTTCCGTAGAGGAGGAATATTCAAGCTTAACACAAAATTTGATGCAGATTCATTGCTCCATTCGCTCAGTCATTTTTCATGCAATGGCCACACAGTACACATGCTCAACCAATGACATCTACTGTCCCCACTGCCTAGAACAGTGAAGTCATCATTGTTCACAGATGCGCATTCCAGTCCACTCTTCCTGGCTGCCAGGTTACATCGATGTTGTGCAAACCGTTCTTGTTATACTAACAATGGCTGGACTTTTCCTGGACGGACCTCATGTATCGACTTGGGGCGAGGGGAGATACAATCCCAGATCAGGATCCTAACGGGTTCTATCAAACTGGGACAGATGAGGGACAGGAGAGAAGGGATTGCTGGACCCATAGAGTTACTTGTCTCATAGAGGGGATGAAAAAATTCACAATTAAGCCTATAAATTATAATACAATAAAAGAAGTTATTCAGGGAAAGGATGAAAATCCCGCCCTTTTCCAGGGACAATTAACAAAAGTACACAAACATTGACCCTGAGCCTGTGGAGGGCCAAGCACTTCTGGGGATGCATTTTATCCAGCAGGCAACCCTAAACATTAGAAGAAAACTACAAAAGTTAGGAAAGGGACCAGGGATCCCCAGGGAAGATAGGATAGAGATACCTTCCTCAGTGTTCTGTAATAGAGATCAAGAAGAAGAGAGGGCTGTAGAAATGGAGAAACATGAGAAGAAGCAGGCTCATTTAATAGCCTCCTTGCCAGGGCAGGGGACTCAAGGTTCATAAAAGGGAAAACCTAAAAGCATTCCAATACATGCCATAAATGTGGGAAGCCTGGACACTACAAGTGGGAATGCTCTGGGACAGGGACTCCTTGAAAGCCATGCCCCTTATGACGGAAAATCAGCCATTGGAGAGGGTCTGCCCTGAGGGCCGAAGGGACCCTGGGTTGGAGCCGTCAGGAGCCATGGCCTTGAACTGGTGGGGCCCTATGCTCCAGCCGGCTCCCACTAGGAACATCATTATAAAAGGGATGGAGCCAAGGGTAACCCTTGAAGTGGCAGTAAGGCCTACTAATTTTTCTTTTGGATACAGGAGTTGCCTGTTCTGTATTGTCCTCGTATCGGCGACCCCTCCCTTCCGGTAACAGGGTTAAACTAGGAGTAGATGGCACACTCCTGGGAAGACATTGTGCTCCACCCTTAAATTGCCTTTGGGGAGTGGCCACCTTTGCACACCAATCGTTAGTCACGGCAGAATGCCCTACTCCACCGTTAGGCAGAGATACTTTACGTAAGATTAGGACTCAAGTAATTTTCTCTATAGACACCGAGGAACCTGTTCCTATTATGGCATTATTCATTAATAGCCAGTTGAAACTGACAGAGATAAGGAACAAGAACTTAACTCTCATGTCTGGGCAATAGGAATTCTGGTATGAGTTCACAGAGCTAAACCATTTCTGATCAAATTACAGGATCCAACCAATTTTCCTAATAGACGGCAGTATCTCATAAATTCAGGGGCCAGGAAAGGGATATAGAAAATTGTCACTACGTTCCTAAATCATGGACTGTTAGTAGCTTATAATTCTCCCTGTAACACTCCCATTGTGCCTATCAGGAAGAAAGATGGGACCTACAGATTAGTTCAAGACCTAGAAGCAGTTAATGAGGTTGCCATCACTATACATCCAGTGGTGCCTGACCCTTATACTATCCTGGGACAAATCCCTCCCCAAACCCAATGGTGTTCTGTTCTAGATCTAAAAGACGCTTTCTTCTGCATTCCCTTGGACCCAGGTTGTCAGTTTCTATTTGCTTTAGGTGGACAGATTCACAGGGACATAAGCAACAACTAACCTGGACTGTCCTCCTTCAGGGATCTAGGCACAGCCCTTTATTTGGACAAGCATTAGCAGAGGACTTAGGGACCTGTCACTTAAGAGGGGTAGCCTAGTGATCCAATATGTAGATGACCTACTTATCTGTTCCCTCGTGGGGGAACTGGGCCATAAACATGTGACACAGACCCTAAATTTTCTAGTGGACAGGGGGTATAAGATATCTAAGGATATGGCTCAAATACTACAAGAAAAAGTAGAATATTTAGGCCTCATATTGACCCCTGGGAAAAGAATCCTATCCTCAAATAGGATGCAGATCATGTGAGGTCTCCTTGAGCCCCCTACTCAAAAACAGCTCTGGGCATTCTTAGGACTAACAGGATACTGCAGATTATGGATTTTAGGATACGGAGAAAAGGCCAGACCCCTCTACAAAGGCTTAAAGGAGGGTAGTCAACAGGGACCAACTAACTTATACTGGGAAAGGAAACAACAAAGAGCTTTTGAGCAATTAAAGGAAGCTCTTATGGAGGCAGCAGCCCTGAGTTTGCCAGATTTAGAGAAACCCTTCCAACTATACATTTGTTAATGAAAAACAGCGGATATCATTAGGGGTCCTGACTCAGACCCTAGGACCCACTAAGACACCTATAGGGTATTTTTCCAAAAGTATTAGATGCCATGGCCTGAGGCTGGCCACAATGCCTTAAGGGAAATAGCAGCAGCAGCTTTACTTCTAAAAGAAGCACTTATAGTATCATTAGGACAAGATATAACTCTACAAGCATCCCTTTTCACCATGCAGGCTCAAATTAATTCCTTAGTAGCTATAGTTCTTCAAAAGCGGCAGGGACTAGAAATGTTAGTTCCTGCCCAAGGAGGCATCTGCGTCATGCTCCTAGAAGAACACTGTTTTTTGCATCAGCCAAACAGGCTAAGTACAAAACCACATTTGTGACTTTCCAGACGAAGCCAGGCAACTCTAGGCCCAGGCCAATTAGGGGTGGAATTCCTAGTCTGGCTTCTGGTTGTGGAAATCTTACATACCGCCCTTCCCAGGTCCCCTGGCTTCCCTACTTCTCTTACTACTTTTGAGACCTTGTATTTTTAATATCCTTGTCCATTTTGTGTTTTCCAGGTTAGCCATAATTCACCTGCAAATGGCCGTACAATCACAATATTCAACCATGCCTCTTAACCCCTTGTGTCAGGCTGCTGACATAGTCCATGCAAAACCCTCACCCTCACCTGCCCATAGAGGGAAAAAGTGACACTGTCCCAGAAGCCCTAGTCTGCCTGAAGTAGATACGGAAAACTGACCTTCAACCTTCAGCACCCCAAAAGCATTTGGATGGTGTCACTTGAGGGGGGAATATTTGGCAGGATAGGTAGTAAACCAAGGCAGGGGTAGGGGGAAGACGTCCCACCTGTTGACTCACCAGCCCTGAGCCTGGTCTGGTAAGAGTGCCAGGCGTTCTGAACATCACAAGCAAAGATGGCAAAGGAAGAGGGGAAGGGAATCCTTGAGAATCTGTGCTGGGAAAGGGAGCCTCTGTATCAATTTCTTCCCTTACTAAGACAGAGAGCCTTTACTAGCTGAGAAGGGAAGCCTTTGTAGCTGTCCATCAGTCCCAAGGTCTAGACGGGGGAGAAGGGGGGTGCCTAGAAGCTGGCTAAAGCATATGCCTCCTGGAGTCCTGATGGCCGGGGCATCAGATTAGCCGGTGCCCACTTGAAGCTTTTTGCTCAAATGTGTAGACCAACTTGCCGCTTAATTTTCAACATGCGCGAGGCACTCTCAAGATTAGCTGAGTGCTGACTTGCAGCTTTTTGCTCAAGTGTATTTCATAAAAAAACTTTCTATCTTGTGTCCACTATATGTGTTGTCTTTTGCCTGAATTCTTCTCTTGCGAGCAAGGCAAGAATGGAGGCGGGGGGAAGGCTCCCTGCTTTGGGTCTCTCCTATAACAAAACTATAGATACTATTTGGTCTTGGCTAAAGCATCTTCACAACAAGCTATGAAATATGTTGTTTACATGGTTATATATTCAGCAGAGACTGACTACCAAATGTTATTTTATTTTCAACTTCATGGAGATGGATCTTGTAGGATGAATTTAAAGAAGTGCCAGTTTCCTCCAAGGCCACCCTTTTGCAAAAATTATAAAGGAGGTAAAGGCTGTCTTTAGTATCCTTTGGATCTCTGTCTCTCCTCCCACCCTTTATGCCCCCGGTGTTCTACTGTGGAATCCAACCTGTAGAAACTGAGTACATTCAACTCCGGATAAAACTTGCTTCTCATTCAGATACAATGTTATACCTTTCTTAAGCCCTATGCTCCTGGAAAAGAATGTTGATTAAGAAACCCCCCAACCTTCCCCAACCTTTGAACTCCCTCCACTCTTTTCTGTTTTAGGAAATGGCCACGCAAAACACACAAAAACCAAAATAACCAAATTAAAAAACCATTTCCAATATGACTTATTAGATAAGGCTCTCTGCCATTCTCTCAGGACTCCTGGGGCAAAGACCAAACACAGACCTGTACTCTTTGCTGGAATCGCTGAAATACCAGGCACAGATAGAGAGGGAGGAACCCCGAAGGGCCATATGATCAAAGTCCTCTCTGGGGCCCATTGTTTCAAGAAGGTCCACTATACATTTGTTTACTAAACACTAGCTCTTTTCATCGCTTTGTGAACTACCTTGCTGAGTCCTCCTTAGTCCTGAATGACATACACACCTCATTTTGCCTCACTGTCTTGGGAATTTTCATGCTTATGTGAATTCCCCATGCCTGTGTATTGAAACTTGATTTTCTCCGGGTAATCTGCTGCATGTCATTTCAATTATTTGAACAAAAAGAAGAAGGTAGAAGGAAAGTTTCCCAGTCCATGACACAATTTATGTTTACTTTGTGTTTTATTGTTACAAGAAGAGATGAGAAAACAAGAGATGAAATCATGAGTCCTGGGTTCTAGTCCCAGATATTTCTGTGTGTTCTTGACCCTTTTGGACCTCAGTTATTTCATCTTTATTTTTTTTTTGTATTATTAAATCGTCTTTAATGAGGTATAATTTACATACAATAAAGTTCACCCTTTAAAGGTACATAATTCACTAAATTTCCACAACGATGTACAGTCATGTAATCACCACTGCAACTGAGGTATAGAACATTTCTATCACCCCCTAAAGTTCCTTCAGCCTATTTACACTCAATATTCTTCACTACCCCATTCTCTGTCCCTCGGCAACCATGGATCCTACGTCCATTACTGTAATTTTGCCTTTTCTAGTTTTTCATATATATGAAATCATATAATCATAGTTCTTTGTGCCTGGCTTCTTTAACATAGGATAGTGCTTTTGAAATTCATTTATGTTGCATCTGTTCCATTTTTATCGCTGAATAGAATTCCATTGTATGGATATGTCACAATCTTTTTCTTTTTAATAGGAAAAAAATTGAATGCTGTTTTAGATCATAGAGATGAGCTATTTGAAAGAGGTTGAAAGTCCAATAAGGGAAGTTCCTGTTAAAATGCAAGCTCCACCTTGACCATCTTAAGCATCACAGCTATGTTCCCAGCATCGAGCATAAGAGCATGCACACAATAGGAGCTCAATAAATTGTTCTGAAAGGAAGCAAACAATCAAGAGAAAATGGAAGCAGTAGTGTAGTTATGAAAGGAGCCTTGAATCAGCATCAGTGACTGGAGAGAACTAATTACCAGAAAAATGGGCAGAGGGAGAAAAATGTGCACAGAAGAGGGCAGGGAAATCAAGTAGTTCACACTCAATAGTCTTGATTGTTGTTTTCTTAAATTATGAAGCAAAGCTGTCTGCTAAGGATGGGGAAAGAAAAGCGGAGGAGGAGACTGGAGTTGTTCATTGAAGGGTTGCAATCCTCTCCTGTGGGCACGGGGAAGGAATGCCTCCTGTGCTGAGTTAGGTGTTTCAGGAGTCACTCTCCTCCATTCCCTCTGTTCCCTTCTTCAGGCTTGATGTGAGTGACAGCAAAGTCTTGGGGATGATGGAGCCACAGGATGGAAGGACCTGGCCATCAGACTGGAATCTCTGCCTTTATTTGTGTTTCTTTTGAGCCAGGGAGGGTAATAATCCTGCCTCTCTGCTTTCATGCTGTTGGAACCTATACACCTACCATATTTGGCTGTGTTCATCTTTAAATAAGCGTGTTGGACTCACTAATCTTCAAGATTTTAACATTCTATCTCTGTTGAAAAATTACATTGCAATTATTTCAAGTTCAATTTATGGATATTACATGACTCAAATCCAGGAAATGGCTTTTATTATTTGTTCGTACTGCTGCTTAGTTTAAAGGTAGTTGTTACACAATCTTTTCTAGTTAAAAAGTTAGTTGCGATAGTCTTGTAAGTTTCTAAGGTAGTACAGGCGGTTCAATGTTTTTGATTCTATAAATATTGATCAAACAACAGACAACTGATTTTTTTCTGGTAGATTCTAACATGTGGTTGTGATTTCTACCTTCTTTTGGAAATTAAATTTAAATTATTCAAATAAATTTCAAAAAGAAAATCTTAGCATACTAAATGTCTATAATCAAATATTTTTTTCTCTCATTTTGAAAACTAAGTGGTAAGAGAATGCTTTAATTTCCTAACGAGAAGCAGATATCAGTAACTGTTGTGAACAGGGAACCAATTACAGTAGAATTTGATTATTTTTTTAAATTTTATTTATTTTTTAATTTAATATTTATTATATTTTTTCCATTACCATATAGACTCATCAAGAAAAAAAGAGAAAAGATCGAAATAAATAAAATCATAAATGAAAGAGAAGAAATAACAATTGACACCAAAGAAATAGAAAGGATTGTAAGAAAATATTGTGAACAATTATATGCCAACGAACTGGACAACCTGGATGAAGTGGAGAAAGTCCTAGAAACATACAATCTTTCAAAAATACATCAGGAAGAATCAGAGAATCTGAATAGACAGATTACACCTAATAAAATTGAAGCAGGAATAAAAAAACTCCCAGCAAACAGAAGCCCTGGACTGAATGGCTTCACAGATGAATTTTACCAAACATTCAAAGAAGAGCTAACACCTCTCCTTCTCAAATTATTTCCTAACACTCAGGCTCCCAAACTCATTTTATGAGGCCAGCATTAGCCTGATTCCAAAAGCAGATTAAGACACTACAAAGAAAGAAAATGATAGGCCAATATCCCTGATGAACAGGGATACTAAAATCCTCAACAAAAATATTAGCGAACCGACTACAGCTATGCGTCAAAAAGATCATACACCATGATCAAGTGGGATTTATTCTGGGAATGCAAGGCTGGCATATCATTTGCAAATCAATAAATGTGATTCACCACATAAACAAAAGGATAAAAACCACATGATCATATCAATAGATGCAGAAAAAGCTTTTGATAAAATCCAGCACCCATTTATGATTAAAAACTCTCTGCAAAGTAGGCATAGAGGGAACATGCCTAAACATAATAAAGGCCATATATAACTAACCCACTGCCAGCATCATACTCAATGGGCAAAAACTACAAGTGTTCCCCTTAAGATGGGACACAAGACAGAGATGTCTGCTTTCACCTCTTATTCAACATGGTACGGGGAGTCCTAGCCACAGCAACGAGACAAGAAGAAAAAATAAAAGGCATCCAAATTGGAAAGGAAGAAGCAAAATTGTCTTTAGATGGCACGATACTGTACACAGAGAACCCCAGAGATTCCACCAAGAAACTACTAGAATTGATCAATGAATTCAGCAAAGTAGGAAGACACAAAATTAATATCCAGATCAGTGGCATTTTTATATGCCAATAACAGACTAACAGGGAAATTAAGAAAACAATCTCATTCACAGTTGCTTGAAAAAGAATAAAATACCTAGGAATAAACCTAACCAAGGATATAAAAGACCTGTACTTGGAACATTATAAGACACTGAAGAAAGAAATTGAAGAAGAGACAAATAAGTTGATTATTTTTAAAGTACCATTCTGCTTATCCATCACTGTGATGATGAAGGTGATGACAATTAAAAAATAATAGATGTTACCCCCAGCTGGTGTGGCTCATTGGATTGAGTGCCTGCCTGCAAACGGAAAGTTTGCTGGTTTGATTCCCAGTCAGGGCATATGCCTGAGTTGCAGGCCAGGTCCCCAGTTGGGGGCGTGCGAGAGGCAACCGATCAATGTATCTCTCGCACATTGATATTTCTCTCCCTCTCTTCTTCCCTCCCTTCTCTCTCTCTGGAAATAAATAAAATCTAAAAAACATTATCTGTTTAAAAAAAATACATGTTACATTGCTAAGTAAAGACATCTAAGTCCCAGGAAGGTCATCATTTATGGAAAAGATGATACCAGTTTGAGAGTAGGATCTGTAGTGTCCAACAGGATGTCAATAAACTCAAGGTAATTTTCCAATCATTTGGCCTAATAATAATAGTTACTGCTAAGTAAAACAATGTGCCTGGCACTGTGCTATATGCTTTACTTCCACTGTCTCACTTATTCCTCATGACCCCATATGAGACAGGTACCGTTATTATCATCCTTGTGTTACAGATGAGAACACTGGTTCATGGAGGTTGTGTGAATTAATTGCGTGAATTGGAGAGCCAGTAACTGGCAGTCAGTATTCAAAGCCAGATCTGTCTGACTCCAGAGTCCAGGCTCTTAACTACAGTGCTACAATTGCCAATTCTCTAGGAGGGTAAGGAAAACAATGTAAAGAGAATGATCTGGTTTTCAGTTTTATATTTTAAAGCATAGAGCATCTCTAAGACAAGCTTCTAGAACTGTACTTATGGGGTGCATAATGCTAGAACATCATAATAGGACATATCTGATCATTTGAAAATAGCCTTACATCACATCTTTTGCAAGGTTTGATTTAGTATACACATGGCATATAAAAGAGGAGCTATGTTTTTACTTGGTAAGAAATATGCAGTATATATCTAATAGAGCAGAAATATAAAGTCTAATTATAGTTAGGGTTTTGTTCAGACTTCCATAAAAAGTCAATTTGACATAACAACTTGGTGTATATGACATCAACTCTTAATGATTTTTCTTAATAAAGTATTAAATTGAAATTGGTTTGGGCTGCTTGTTAGAATTGAGCAGAAACTTAAAAATATTTTTCATTTATGAAACTTGTCATTTAAAATACAGGTATATAGAAATGTCTAAAATATACTGAAATCATGAGCTTCACTTTCATTGTGTAAAGTGTCTTTTGTGGTTTTCATATACACTTTGTGCGTGGATTTCAGTGCAGTGTCGCAGTTAAGAGGCAAGGTTCTGGAAGCAGACACCAGTTTCTAGCTCTGTCACCTTGGGCTAGTCACTAAACCTTTCAGTGCGTCTGTTCATTTGGAAAACGGGAACCATAAATTTACATTCCTGATACAATACAGGTTAAGTGTCTGGAGCCCTTCTTGCCATGTGGTAGTCGTTTAATACATTTAAGTCATCATCCACAAACTGCTTTGTGGATAAGAATGATAGAGATCTGAATTCAAATACAGAAATGAATATGCTCTGATGACAACTGTTGGGGGTGGAAGTATTTCACTGTGCCCTTCTAGGTTCTTCTGGCTGCTCTAATCATCAAGTCTACACGAGACAGATTAACCAGAGAACAGAATGAGATTTAATTCATTCCGTGTGCATGGGAACCCCACCTACATGAGAGGTTCAGAGACAGAAGAGGGGATAACGTATGTGGCGCTCTGAGCTAAGGAAGAGGTAAGATTCCCTGAAGCTTCGGAGGGGAGGAGAGTAATTTGCAGGATGACATGAAGAGCAGATGTTCAGTAATTAGAAGTTTGCCCTGCCCTATAGATAGGTCATAAAAAGTTATTTCTGGTGATAACTCTTATTATGAGCAAGGCCCCAAATTTAAATTCTTTAAGGAGAGGTAAAGGTTTCTTTTGAGGCTGCAGGGTCTCGAGTGCCTTCAGCTCAAAATAATTCATGCGCCAAAGTGGCACATCTTGGGGAGGCCTGTTTTCCACCCCTTTCGCGACTACGTGGGTGACTTTCTCCCGTCTTGCCTGTCTGATTTTCCTCAAACAGGTAATTCGTGATTTTTAGTGTGAATGGCAAGAAACCCCTAGGCATTATGACGCCCAGTGGTGGCTCTTGTAAAAGGATCTAATAGTGTAGGAGAGAAGGGAGAAGAAGGCCAAATCCGAGCGTACTCAGACCCTTTCCTCTGCCATCTGTGACCCTTGTACTACCCTCGGCCCCTCTCGGCAGCCACAGTAAAATTGCTGGGAAAGGTCAGTCCAGGCTAAAAACTCTATTTCTAAATAAAACAAACTGCATCATGAATTGAAAACTAAAACAAATCATAATGTTTTCCTGAACCCTAGCATTAATTTTAACTGAAGCATAGACCAAAGCAAAGTTACTTTTTCAAAAGCAAACAAAAACAAAACAGAACAAAACCCACCAATGACCTCCTTCCCAAAGAAACTGAAAACACAAGTAATGAGTAGAAACCCAAACAACTACAAAACAAAGTATCTTATTTGCAACTAATGAACCAAAACAAAACTTTCTTACCACCCCTATAAGACTGTAAGCTTTGTGAGGGGTGGGATTAGGATCATTCATTCACTCATATGTTTATAAATGATCTCCTTAAAATATTGAGGATAGTGCTGGCTGTACATTCTACACATTTTGTTTTCAATTTCTACTTTCTGAATTGAACACGGCTCAAGTCCCTCTGTACTGAATCCTATTTCAAGAGAAATTATAAAATAAGCTTCCAGCTATTTTCAATGCTTATATATTAAGACTAAGATCATTCAATGTGAATAAGATGTTGAGAGTGCTGGTACGGTGACATTTATTGTAAATAAGTCAGGCAGTTCAAGCTTATGTTGTTTAAATTTAACAATTCAGTACTCAAAAGTGCTTTTTTCTTTTCTCCAA
The DNA here is from genome assembly GCF_021234165.1 of Pteronotus mesoamericanus. NCBI lineage: Eukaryota > Metazoa > Chordata > Mammalia > Chiroptera > Mormoopidae > Pteronotus > Pteronotus mesoamericanus. The sequence goes on from NW_026555150.1 coordinate 4,260,188, forward strand.
CTAGGAAGAATTCATGTTCCCCAACTAGGAAAAAATTCACGTTCCCACACTTTGACATAAACATTCACCCTTATATTAAGCATAAAAGGCTTTTTTTTAGTATAAACAGAAGAAATTTCCATATACCCTTTGTAAAATGTTATATATAAATGCTGGGCTTGGACACAGAGAACTTAATCAAAATCCCATGTTGCTTCAGGGTAGTTATATGTGAAATGCAATTTCCATTGTATTGAAATCTCCATCCAGTAAATATTTATCTATTTTCAAAATTGCCAACGTATTTGAAAAGTTTAATTGGTTTATACTCAAGGCACTAGAGAAAGGAAAATTTGCTTTCAGAAGACATTTACATGTATTTATTCTGTCCACGTAGATTATTTCTTTCAAGTGATCAAGAAATTTAATGTGAAGTTAACCCATCCCAGATTTGGCTCTAATGACCAAATTAGAAGAAAAGGAATCAATAATCAATCCATCACTTTGATAACTGTACCTTTTTTCTCTGATTTATCGGAAACTTTTCCTCCAATTGGAGAGTAAGTAGTGTCCATGGATTCCGTCCCTCTGTTCCCTTTGCTAACTCCATTTTCATAGAGCTGTCCTTCAACTGGTTGCAACTGCCAAGTCAGGCCGAACAAATGCACTGCTGCAAGAAAACAAGCCATACATGAACTTATTCCAGACTTGCTGAGAAGGTCCCTAAACCAGCTGTCCCTGTGCACCTAAACACGTCATGACCAGTTTTCTTACATTTAGGCCAAGCAACTTAAATGATATACCTGTATCATACATGTAGTCACTTTTCTAGGTAGCTGTTGGTAAACTTTTGAGGAGTGGAGGTTGGGAGTATGAGTTAAACAACTACAGTGGGATTGGACGCTGCTCCTCAGTGCTGTGGTCCCTTCCTTTCGTGTTTCCCTCAGTGGAGTACGTCTAATTTGCACATGGGAACTGCAGAGAGCGCTGGTGGACAGGCTATTGTAAGAGCTCGGGGGCCCTTCACTAGGCCTCTGATTCAATTCAATTCAGCAAATGTTTCCTGAGCGCCTAGGGTGCGTAATGTCCTATGAGAGCTGCTGCAGATATTAAAATCTAGGCGCCTATCAGGGTAAGAGTTTGAAGTAATACAAGTGTAAAATAGCTATAATATAATGCAAAATAACTGACATGGTACAGGTTCAAATCGTTATCAGAGGATTAGAAACTACTCAGTGTGGATCAGCATGCAAGAAAACGGGTACTGTCATATCCCCTTGATGAGATGATTTAGAAAAATCTCCTTTTGGGAGGGCAATGTGGCACCATTTTTCAAAAAAATAGCTTTATAACTTAGCTTACCCTTCTGGCCAACAATTCAATTTCTATAAATTAACTATGAATACATACCAAACTCCAAAGCTTTTCATTGTAATATTTAAAAGCTAGTACCAAGTAGTGATCAATCTCAATATTCATCAAAAAGGGATTAATTAAATAATGGGTGATATTATAAATAACACAAGATTACACGCCTAGTAAATCATGTTGCAGCAGACTGTGTAATGGCATGGGGAATATTTATAATGCATCAGATGAAAACCATAAGGCTACTAAACAGTATGAACAGTATGATCTATAGTGTGTGTGTGTGTGTGTGCGCGCGCGCACGCGCGTGTGTAAATGTGTTGATGTATGGAAGAAAGGGCTGGGAGGATACACAGCAACATAACAGCATATAGGGCTGATGGAGGGTTTTTATTTTCTTCTTTATGATTTCTGCATTGCCTACTTTTTTTGACAATGAATATGTGTGATGCTTGCCATATGGGAAAAATAATTTTTTTTTAAAAAGTGACTTAAAGAAATAATAGATTAAAATTGGCTGGGCTGCTCGGAGATGATATAATGATGGACCGTGAAGGATGCGTAGGGTTTTGACAGGTGGCAGCAACAGGTGGGGCAAGGGGGCAGGTTGTATGAAAAATGACTTTGGAAAGCACCAGATGTCTTTGAGCCCAAATGAAGTTGCTGGGGTTGGATCTGAGTTTAGCTCTTCGTAGACGGCAGTGGAAGTTAAAGCTGGAAGGGTAGATCAGAGCTGTACTGTGGAGGACAATGAATGTCACACTTAGATATTTGGATTCTATTTACTAGGGAACAGGCGGGCATTGCTATTTTCTGAACAGAGGAGTGATATGATCGGTTTACTTTCGGAAGATTAATTTGATAGCAACGGGGAGCACTGATAGTTTCTAGGCAAATAAATGATATCATCCAAACACCCTTTGTAGAAAGATAAATCCAGTAGTAGTGGGGAGAAGGATGAATGGAAGGCCTACAGATTTGACAACAACACAAATTGGGAAGGCATTACAATCATCTAGGTGAGAAATGAGTACCTCAAGTAGAGCAGTGGCAGTGAGAATGCAAAGAAGGCGACTCTTTAAGAAGAAATTGCATGACTGTCATCTCAGCATTTGGCAACAAGTTCTGCATCTGCGCGCACATGTTTGTGTGTCCAAGTGTGCTCACGCGTGCGTGTAGGTGTTAGGTATGGAGGGGTGGGTACAGGAAAAAGTGAGGGAAAGAGAGAAACCCAGAACGGTTAAGGTTTGAGCCTGAGTAACTGAAAGCACGGTGGAGCCATGAGCAGAGTTAGGCATTCCCATACTCGGCCCAGCGCTAGCTACGGACAGATGCTGGACATGCGTTTGTTGAGTGATAATTGGTTTGGGTGATGGGAGGAATACAATGAATTCTGGAGACGCTGGGATGCAAGGATCGATGGGTTATCCAGATCGCCACGGTCAACACAGGTTGGAGGTCTGAAGTTCCGGAGAAATATTAAGGCTAGAACAAGACTACAGAGTCATATATACGCAGAGGCAACAACTGAAGTAACTGAGGGAAGAGAATGGTAGGAGAAAACAGTGCCTAGGACAGAAGCTGGGGAAATTTTTGCCTATTTTCTCATTGTAATTTTCAAAGCAAACAAATCTTACCAAAGGGGAAAAAAAAGTGAATCTGTTCATAAGCCACATCATATTTTTCTTTATGTTCCTAGGCACCCTGAAAGGGGTTAATTTGTGTGTCTAAAACTCATATATAGGACATGAATATAGCGACTGGGAACAGGAAAGCCAGCCAGATAGCCTATTTAAAAATCATTCATCCACTCTTAGTTGGAGCTAAAGATATTCCTAACACCTACCTTCTAATTTATTCCTAAAAATGTTAAGCATTTAATTGGTTTATACCCTTTTCTTTGGATTAAGGCCAGTGCTGCCTGATGAATTTCTCTTGCAATTATTGGAAACAACTGAAACTCAGATCATAGTGGTCCTAAGTCAGGGACAAGTACAGCATGCTGATAAAGCCATGCTAGTGACATCTCTGAGACTATCTTGCCAAAAGACTCTTAGTATGCTTGGTTTAACAGGCTTGTTCCATTTAAAGCTGTTTATCAGCTTTATAGGAAATCTGGTCTATTCTGCCCCACAAATACTTTGAATATAATGGATATTAAACACTACATTGAAAATGTGTCTGATTCCCTCGGTTCAGTTACTTTTGTGAATTCGATGAGCCATGAGGAACAAAAGGCACAGTAGTTCTCATTTTGAAGATCAAGGGGGCTATTTTCCATACTTTATTTAAGTTAAGGCAGTTTCCTGAGGGCACTCAAAAATGAGAGAAAAGAGGCCTGGTTGAGAATTACTTCAAAATCATAAAGTAAAGATTAATTTTTCACCATCAAATGAAAGGGGCTGCTTCCAGCCAATCAAGACACATAAAGAGGTTAGTAGGGTACCCTTTGAGGGTGCTGAAGTTTTATAATTTTTTGAGTTTACTAAGTCTTCTCCAGGCAACAAGCAGTTTTTGTTGAATATATAATGAAAGGTAACTTACTTGCTACAGGTTGCAGATAACTACGGCAAGGCTACTGGTCTTTTCTCTCCTCCAAACTGAACTTCAAAATACTGAGTTGTGAAAGGAAGTAAAAAAACTGCACTTATATGCAGGGTAATCTGAGATAACTAAATAACTAGTATTTGAATTCTATTAGAAATAAATAATATTTTGTTCATACTAAGACCAATAAATAAAATTATGTTGACATGTGGGACATACCAACATACCACTAGAAAGATATGGTAGTAAATTCCACTATGAGATGCACTTATTGATTCGTTAAACAAGTATTTTCAAAGCATATCTGGGCACACTGGGAATGTTGAGAATACAGGAAACGGCAATAAAATATTTAACAGCCAGAACAGAAAAGGTACTGGCTGGCCAATATGGATATTGGATATAAACAACCAACATAGCCTAACAAGGAAACACTGGGCGCATATCAGCCTTGGCTAGAGAATGAAGACATACATAGTTAGCTTCCAGTAGATTCTCATCCAGATCTGTGCTGTGTGTTTATAGCCACACTCTTTAGGCAAGTTCCCCAAACCAAAGTATACATAGTATGGCCCAGGTGGCTAGAATTCAGGGTATATCGGTAATGAATAAATAGGGCAGTGCTATGTTCATATACTGATTCAACAAATATTTTTCTGAGTGCCTACTTTGTGCCAGACGCCGTTTTTCTCTAAGTTTATAGCAGTGAGTAAAGTTTTTAAAAAATCTCAAGCCTTTCAGAACTCTTAGGGTGGTGGGTTAAGTAGGCAGAAAATGAATACCATGTTACTAATATAATGTAGCTGTATGGAAACAATGAAACAATGTCAGGAGGTTGTAAGTGCTATAAAGAACAAAAAATAAGAGTAGGTAGGGAAGTCTTCTTGAAGGAGGTAATATCTGAATCAAGATTTGAACGAAGTGAACCCATACAAATATCTAGTTGAACCTTCTTGGAAGAAGGAACAGCAACTGCACAAAACACTGAGTCTTCTATGAAAATGTGCGAGGAACACTAAGGAGCCCAGTGTGACTGTAGCACAGTCAAGATGGAGAACAGTGTTAGAAAAACTCCTAAGAAATGGATTGGACCCATAATCCTGTTATCTCTGTGTGCTAACCAACATCACAAACTGGTCATCAATAAACCACAAGTGAGTAGGAAAAAGGTAATAAAATTAAAATCACAAATACCAAAACATACACCTAAAAATGTTTTTCTGGTAACAGTAGATCTAATATAAGTGCCCCTGACCCCCCCCCCAAAAAGTCAAGGTTCTTTTTCCTAAAGACATACATAAAAATATACAACCTCAGTGAGGAAAGATGGACACTGCCCAGATCTCTCAGGGAGTCCTTCACTGCAATTCAATGGCTGGACAGAACGTGCATGCCTGTTTAGATATTCCGGGAGCATTGTCTTTTCAGCTGATTAAGAATGACAGTCCCTAATACTCTCCTCACAAAGGTACTTGAGGGCTGAGCCCTGTACATTTTATAATTATTACCCTTTTTGTTTTATCCAAGTGCAAGGAGCTATGTTCTGAAATTACAAATCTATTATGAAGTTAAGGTAACAAATGGATTATCTCACTGTCCCCAGTTGCCAAACTTAATCAAACACCTGGACTCTCCAAGGAGTCTGACATTTCTATAGGCTGCACTTCAAGTCTCTGAGCAGTTAGTCTTTTGTGCTCACTGTTAGGATGCAGGACTTTGTTCCTCTTAAGTAGGACTGATGGTCTCTAGTAATATTCATACTCGATAATGCTTCCTCATTCCATTCTCCTTCAAAAGGCAAACAGTCACTTATAAAGGAGAGACCATAGGAATGTTTCACAAGTAAATATAGAAAATATGTGCTACATGATTTAGGCCTATACTATCCTACATGGTAACCACACGCCATGTGGATCTATCAAGCACTTGAAATATGGCTAGTTAGCACTGAAGACTTATTATGAAAGAAAAAATGTAAAATATCAAATTAATAATTTATATATTGATTACATGTTCAAATATCTGACATATATGTTCAATTAAATAAAAAATTTATTCAAAATAATTTTGCCTGTACTATTTATTTATTTTTCTGTTTCTATTCTGTTCATTAGTTTATTATGTTCATTAAATTCCACATATAAGTAAGATCAAGTGGGATTTCCACTGGCTTATTTTGCTTAGCATAACGTTCCCCAGGTCCATTCATACTGTCACAAAAGGAAAATTTCCTTCTTTTTTACTGCTGTTTAGCGATCCCTTGTATAGATGTAGCACATCATTTTTTATCCATTCATCTACTGATCGGCACTGAGGCCGTTTCCAGATTTTGGCTTTTGTAAACAGCACTGCCATGAACATGGTGGTGCATATACATTTATTTTTTGTATTGGTGTTTCTGGATTCTTAGGATATATTCTCAGGAGTGGAATCACTGGGTTAAAAAGCAGTCCCCTTTTTAATTTTTTGAGATACTCCACACTGCTTTCCACAGTGGCTGCACCAGTCTGCATTCCCACCAACAGGGCACGAGGGTTCCCTTTTCTCCACAGCCTCGCCAGCACCTGTTTGTTGATTTATTGACAATGATATGGGGATCGACTTAGGGAGGGGATAGGGTGGAGCAAGATGGAGGTGAGGAAAAGCAGAAAAAATGGGAACAATTGTAATTGCATAAATAAAAAATGATAGTAATTTCACCCATTTCCTTTTACTATGTTAATACGGCTACTATAAAATTTTAAAGTATGCATGTGGTTTACATTGAATTTCTATTGGACTGTGTTGATCTTGACTATCCAGAACATTTCACAAAGTGATATGGTGTCTCTCTGTTAGCACCCTATCATGGGACCTACCATGTTATACCGAATATATGTATTTCTATGTCGGACTCATCATTATTAAGTCCCAAAGGGCAGAGACTGTCTCTTCTTCATTTTTCTATCCCTGGTACATAACTGAGTGTCTGTTATTAGGAATTACTCTGCTTATACACTGCTGATAACACATGTAAAGTGGTAAAGTGGCTTTGGAAAGAAACTTTGTGATATCTACAAAATTTAAATTGGGAATATTCCTTGACCAAGGAATTCTGCTTCTAGGAATATGTACTAAAGAAATAATAAAATTATGTGCACAAAGGGACACACACAAGCAAATTCATTATAGCATCGCTAATGTAATGACTCTGTTAATATAGTAAGAAAATAGAACTACCAACACAGCATTCTATGGCAGGGATTTTTCAACTTTTTCATCTCGTGGCACTCATAAACTAATTACTAAGATTCTGTGGCACAACAAAAAGGACATTTTTTGCTGATCCGACAAAACATAGGTATAAATTTGCTTCATTCACACCGGACGGCTACTGTTGTGTTGGCTGTTGTCATTTTTTAATTTGCCAATCTAATAAAAAAGAGGTCAGTGCTCCTACTAAATAGCCAGGTATTGCATGTTTTAAAAATTCTTGTGGCACACCCGTTGAAAATCGCGAATCTATAGACTACTATGAAATGACCAAACTGTCAGTTTGGTGAAAACTAAAGCGATATGACAACTAAATGCAGTGCGGGACTCCAGATAGGATCCTGGAGCAGAACAAAGGGGAAGAGAAAAACTGGAGAGGTCAGAATTAAACTCTCAGTGGAGTAAAGAGCATCAGGCCACTGTTAATGTCTTACTTTTAACAATTGTACTGCGGTTATACAAGATGTTAACACTGGCAGAAGCTGAGTGGCAGGTGTACAGGTTATCTGTGCAACTTTGCAACTTTTCTGTAAATCTAAATTGATTTCAAAATAAAAAGCCAAAAAGGGAGAAAAAGAGCTGATCCAGTGTTGTGCTGGAGCCGGCTGTATACATCTCTTACGAATTCCACCTTCAGTGACTACATTGGTAGTTGAAATCGTCCATGGTGGGTGTATTAACACTCCAGAAATCAGCAAAAGCTGCAAATCAAGGCATTTTTGCCCAGGGAGCTGTTTATTAAACATTTATCAGCACACTGCTGGATGACCTATATGTACTGACATGGAAAGACCTCTAAGATTTGTATGAAAAACATTGTAGAACAATACATATCTGATGATCTTATTTAAGTGAAGAAAAAAATGTGTCTCCATATATATAAATGCCCAGAAAGACAACTGAAAGGATTAATAACAAACTATTGGTCTTTACAGTGGGAAGCCGGGAGGACGGGAGGGAAACATAAACATTTCCATTGTACTGTTAGAATCTTTTACAATGATAATATATTCATGTATTGTTATATGATAAAAAATACTAGGTGCTCAACAAACCTTTTTAAAAGCTGAATGAATGGATGCATTGTTTTATTCCCTCTCTTTTATTATTGTTTTCTGCCTAAAATAGAGCTTTCCAAAACATTTAAAGCAGAACTAAGAAATTAAATATGAATAACCCCAAACACAGAAAACAGATGAAGCAGAACTCTTTTTATTAAAAAGAATTGGGGAGGGGTGGTATTCAGAAGCCTTGGCCAAAGAATATACCTTTAAATCTACTTGCCCTGCAAATTATCCTCAAATACCTGAATAAGGAAAATTTGGGGTTTGGAAAAAATTCTTTTCAGGCAGTTCAATTTTTTGGAATATCCTTACAAAGTTCATGTCAGGAGATAACTTGCAAACTTACCATGTTATTCTGTATCACTTGGTGTTTTGTGTCCACTCTCTTACAGTTAATATTGAGTCCACTTAATAATAAAGTTTACAGGGCTTTGATGATCAACATACAAGTAAAGCTTGAAATTGTAGTATTTGTAAGGCAAATAGAGCTTTGCTTTCAAGGAATTCATGTTGCATCTCAAAATGTACACGTATCCAGCTAAGAATGCTGTATTTATTTGTTCCAAGGATATTTTGGTGCTATTGCCTAATTCAACTAAATAAACCTATTCAGACAGTGTGAAATCTGTCTCACAAACAACGTCCTGCCCATTTATGGATAATGTCATATGTTTCAAATCGCACCAAGACAAAAACACATAATGTTTTTTCGAGATCCTTTGTTTTTTCTTTTTTTTTCAGCAATCCTCCCCAACACCACCAGTTCCCTTACGTATCTTGCTGCATGTTCCTTCAGGCTAAGGAACGCTACTGCTTTTGTATTTTACTTCCAAAGCTTGCCAAAGCTACAGATCTACTTGGATGTTGAACAATTCCCTTCCTGAAAAATATACCAAGTGCATTACCCAAATGGTGACCCCCGATGACTTCGGGCTCTCAAGTGAACTCCTATGGGAAGCAATCTCACCAGCCCGATACTTCAGTGGACGTCGTGTAAGGCTAGATGCTTCTGCAATAAGAAACATCACTGCAAACATAATTGCTACTTGAATTAAATGCAGTGACTGCTAATATGATAGAAACCAGGTTATCTTTCCATCTTAAAATAAATCCCATTCTCATTACATATAGCCTTTTGATAAATTACCTTCGGATCTTGGTTTTATCCTGGTAATAAGCAGATTACATGCAGGATTGAAAACCATTAGTTTCCAGAGAAGCATTTTTCAAGAACTACATAAAGGAAGTAATGCATGTTTATTTATGGTGCCTTACTTTTGCCTCAGCAGTTTCATTCAAGTTTTCTCTTTTTTTCCCTAGGGTTATACATATACATTTTGTACTAAAATATCATCTGTGCTTGCACCACATCATAAGCATAAATTAAACATACTTAAATGATCCTTTTCAAAGCAATTTGAATGGAGTCAATATGGCTTTGAGATCCCTTTCAAATATTTTTAAAAGCCTGAAAAGCTGTTGTGTCGGGTATGGGTAGAATTTCTTTTGAAAGAAAGGACTTCACTAATTTAACAAAAAATAAGCCTAAAGAAGGCATTTTTTAAAACTGAATAGTTTTATGTAACACATTTTGCAAGTCTGCCACGGCGGAACAGTAAAATTAAATGCCAATTAAAGAGAAGATTGAGACAGTACAACAGAGGCAACAAGGACACCTTTCTTGTCACACCACACGTTTGAAACTCTACATTTCCTCTTCTAAGTGCAATGAATTCTTCTCCATTGCAGCATACTTTTTCCCTGCGCCTTAGTACGGTCCTGGTTTTATCCAAGGCTAGAAAAGATTCTATCGAAGTAATAAATCATTTTAATATCCCAGTTCTATATTATATTATCTTAAAACTTTCATTTACTATGTATTTTATATTCTCCATTCCAAGGCTGCAGCAATATTTATAAATAACATGTCTATTTGGGTAGCTTATCACAGGTTTAATATATGATCTCCATTTGCGGTTGTATAACAGGCCCATCTGTGTATTCCTTATCAGACAGACACAATTATTTAGTGTTTTCATCTCAAGTCACAGCACCAATAGGTGCTCTCCATAATTCAAATCTTATTTACTTTTATATTATTATTTGCTTTGTGGAGTCAGGAGGAATAAGCAGTATAGTTATGGGATAAATTTTTTTAAAAAAAAACAACTTAATGAATAATGCAGTAGAAATATCAATTTAGCCAGGAATCGGTGTTTTTGATTCTTTTTAAAAACTTTCTTTTTGTTTCCCATTTTAGTTTGTTTTCTGCTCAATGAATTCTCCCTTTTGTTATGGTCCAAATCACTACCTATCACTTTGTCATTATTGATGACGGAAGTCTCTTAGATTCCTAAACAGTCTCTCACACTCTTTCCTGGTTGAAGTACTTAAAAATATCCATATACTTTTAAAAAGATCCAAATAAAACTGGTATCTTTGGAGAGTGAGAAAAAGACCTACACAGAAGATCTTTCTTCCTCTTACCTATCTGCCCTGTATATATTTAAATTTTTTAAATGGGGAAGTATTTGTTGATTTATGTTCTCGACCCCTGGTAGCTGATACTTTGAAACTCACTTGTTTAAGTTAGTATCATGTCATCTTAACCATAGATACATATGCATTATGCACATTTTGAGATTAAAAAAGCCCTTTCCATTACCTGATTATTCATCATTAGCATAAGAGAGTAGGGCTCATAGGAGGTTGGGGAGTCAGGAGATACACAAGTATTAGAGAAGGGGGAAAACGAATTAGTGGTAGAAAACTATGGTTGGGTATGTACTCAGCCTTCTTGGCTGACTCATGAAAATCTGATCGGATGGGAGACCCAGAGAAGGAAGAGGAGGAGATTCTATGACCCACTTTGTTCTGGGTTCTCTGAGGTGGCATCATGACCGTGTTCTTTTAGAAGAGTCACTAATGTTTGGGCTTGATCCATAATCAGGATCCTCAAGCCTTCTCCTCCTTTCTTGCAATAATTATTGTTGGCTGGTTACTATGTATTAGACACTGTCTTACATGCTGAGGATACAAGAGTGACTACTTGATTACAAAAACCCTTGCCCTCTTAGAGCTTACACTCCACCTGAATGGAGGCAGTTGTCAGGTGATAGTTAAGAGCAGAGACCCTGGAGATGAGGTGTCTTGCTTCCAATCCCAACTCTGCTACAGTTAGTGGCAGAGTGACCTTGGGAAAGTTAATCTCTGAGATTTAATATTCTCATCACAAAATGTGCATCATATAGCACCTTCCCTACAGGTTTCTTATGAGGACCTTGTCAGTCAGTGGATGTAAGGGACCTAGAAGAGTGCCTGGTATATAATAAATGCTTAATAAGTGTTAGTCATTGTTATAAGCCAGGTTTATAACCTTTGTAAACCCATCTCGGAAGTGGAGAAAGGGACAGAGTCATTTGCCCAATGCATCCTCTGTGTTCCTGCCCTAGAATAGGTTTGTGTAGTTATGTTTGTCTGAAGAGAGCAGCGTAGAGGGACTGAAATCTCTGAGATCGCTGCAGCTGTCATTTCCACACAGCCGTAGAGCAGAAGGAAAGAGAAAACAACAAAAGAAAGCTCACCTAATTTCCTAATTCCAAATCCTTGACGTAATTTAGATCAGGCATTCGTTTCTCTTCTCACCCCCACCAACATCCCCCCAAGTCACTCATTTTTTTTTTAATTAAAACTTTTTCAATTACAGTTTACATTTAATATTATTTTGTATCAGTTTCAGGTGTACAGCACAGTGGTTAGACCATCGCACTTCACAAAGTGCTCCCCCTGATATTTCCAGTACCCACCTGGCACCATCCATAGTTATTACAATCTTATTGAGTATATTCTCTGTACTGTACTTTACATCCTCATAAGTAGTTTACTATTTTGTAACTATCAATTTGTACGTCTTAATCCCTTCACCTATTTAACCCAGTGCTCCAGACCCCCTCTCCTCTCAAAGCCACTCTTTTTCTTTTCTCCGTCATCGTGATCACTGAGATTTGGAAGTCTTAGATTTTGGGTTGTCTTAGTAAAATTTTCCAGAGGTTAGATCATCCCTAAAATTTGTGAAGTTGTTATCATTTCTTAGTAGAGTACATTTCTAGGAAGGTTTGCAGAAAGTGGTTAAAGCCTCATTTTATGAAACATAACAGAATTCTCACACAGCCATATAGTATGAAATGGATCCCCCAATTTTTTTTCTGCTGAGTTACACACCAGAAGTCTGCGCTCCTGAGTGATGGATTCAACAGTAACAAATTGATCTGTGCAGGTAAGAAAAGCTGTCTGTAAAATAATATTGATAAAATCATGGTATGTTAGAACTCAAAAAGACCATAGAAGAGAATATACTTTGGAAAAGAGGGAGGGAGTAACATTACAGTGGAGAAACTTGGCAAATACTACCTCAGCCAAGCGATCAAGGTCAACATCATCAGCGGTAGCGTGTGCATGAGAGCATGTATTCTTGATATGATGCGATGGCAATGGCACCTCCGTGGTCCTCCTCCTCCAAACCCATAACCCCAGTCTAAACATGAGAACAGCATTGGAGAAGCTCAAGTTGAGGGACATCTTGCAATAAAACTGACCTGTGCTACTCAAAACTGTCAAGGTCTTCTAGGAAACTATCACAGCCTGGAGGGGGCTAGAAAAACATGACACTTAATGTGATATCCTACCCTGGATGGGAGCCTGAAACAGGGAAAAGAACACTGGGAAAAACTGGTGAAATCGGAATCAAGCGTCAAGTTTAGTTAATAGTAATTATCTATGTTGGTTTCTCAGTTGAGACAAATGTACCATGATGACATAGACCATTAATAATAGGAGAAACCAAACGAGGAACATACGGGAATTCTCTGCACTCTTTGCAAGTTTTCTGAAGTCGAAAAGTGTCCTAAAATTAAGAGCTTATTTTAGAAAATGGAAAGACCACAGATCAACCATTTGGCTCAATCTCCTCATTTTGCAGAAGAGGAAACTAGAAGCTAGAGAGAGGGAATGCTCTGTCCTGGGAAACACAGAGACTAGCTTCTCTCTAATTCAGAGCCAAGAGAGGATGTGGTCTTTTCTTCTATTCATTGATATTTAGTACGGGGGTAATCTCAGTGGAACACTGGGCTAATGAGGTCAATGTTATAGGTTAAATTTTAATGCCAACCAGTTGCTTTTGCACGGAGGAAATCTCTGCTCTTTGCCCACAGACTGTTCAAACTAATTTTGCCAGTCCACCTCAAGTAACTGTATAGGAGAAGACTGAAAGCTCTATAACAACCTTCCATCAACTCAAACTACACTAGAAGAATCTTTTTATATGGACACTTTAATTATTTTATTGGATTACTGGGTCACATATAACCGAAGTCATATATACGCTATATATTTTCTACTAGTTTTAAAATCTCTTCTCTTTTTAAATCTCAATCTTCTTAGGATTTCTGTTAAAATTGATCACCTTGTTGTCCAAAGCCCTGTTTTCTGTTTTTGAAATAGAGTAAGTAATTCTGCTGTAGAGAAGAGGTAGGCTGTTGGAAGTGTACTGAACTTTATATAATTACTGAAAATGGGTCTAAAATTTTCTTAATATTTCTTAAAATATCTTGTCAGGAAATCAGGAGACATGAGGAAAGAGTATGACAACTTCTCAGTTTTTATTTTTTCTCTGTGATTTAAAATTATAATATTGATTCTTTTTATTCAGTGTTAAAATATGCAGTTTATGTTAAAATCTTTAATATATGAAAATTCTTGTAAATCAATAAACATCAGCTGAACCCTCTAATAGAAACATGGACAAAAGACATCAATAGGCGATTCATAAAAGAAGAAATTCAACTTCGCAGTGACATTTTAAAATATTTAACCAGAATGGTAACTTAAAAATGCAAGCTAAAACCTTGAAATATCATGTACAATCAAAATGGCTTTTTTCTCTTTTCTTTTATATAAATGATGACATCAAAAGTTTTCAAGGGTTCCGAGAAATGAGCACTCCAGCATACTGCTGGTAGGAGTGTAAATCGTTGCAAAACATTTCAACAGTTTGGCAATACATATCCAAAGTGCTGGAAATGCTCTTAAATTTAGTTGCAGCGATTCCATGTTTAGAAATTTACACTAAGAAAGGGATCTGCAGAGATTTAAAAACAATGATGTCCCACATGATGTTGTACATAATAGCAAGATACTATAAAGGAATTCAAGATCTAGTAAATAGGGATTAAGTCAATGTCTGTATCTATACGATAGAGGCTGAAGTTGCCATTAAAAATAATGTAGAAACTAAAAAAAAAACAAATAAAAATAATGCAGAAAAATATTAACTAATAAAGATGTTCACAAACCAGGTTTTAAACCACATTTATTACGTGAGCTCATTTCTAGAGGCTGCCTAGTGCAATAAGTGAAGGGACAGGCTCCTTTTGAAAAGTCAGATACACGTGAGGAGTGAAGGCTCTTCCATTAACTACCCCTGCAGTTTGGGGCAACCTGTCTGAGTGTCAGTTCTCTCGTATGTAAATTAGAAATAACAACACCTAATTTGAAAGATACTATGACTATTCATAAAGGGACCTACGTTCGTGAAAGTACAATTCATGTCTCTCTTTAGAAATGAAGTGCCCACTTTGTTTATTTTAGTATTACAATATAGTCACAGAATCTTTTTTGTTGCTGTTCAATGTATAATCCATTACCATCATTTTTCTTTTTTGATGCTCAAATGTAGCCAGTGCAAGCCCCTTTAAATTGGTTTCTGTGTCATTTTGACATGTGCAAACACTTCCTTGCTTTCTAGCAAACAGTGGTCCAGACTTATCTTGTAGTTACTTTCTGTGCCATGGACCTAGAAAAAGCCATTTCTCCAAGGAGCTTTCAGTAGGAACTATATTTAGAAACCAAAGTTTGGATATAAAATATGCTCATTACTATTGAGGTGTCATTGTTTTTAAGCGCTCTCAGGGGACAGAGCAAGGCTATATACACATAAAACAAAACTTTGAGATTTTATTATGTGCTTTAACATGTGTGTGTATACTTCCTTTAGTTTACTGTTTTTAAGCTTTATTTTCACTCTTTTATTTTTATTGATATAAATTTTCCTTTTCTAAAAGGTTTACTTGTAGTCCATAAATTTGGACATGTGGTATGTTCATTATCATTAAATCTTAGAAATTTTGTATTTTAGGTTTTATTTTGCCTTTCATATAAGACTTGTTTAAGATTTCAAAAATTTTCAGGTGGAAGGGATTTTTCTGCTTTTAAATTTTTCTTACAATTTCTAAATTCACTGAGATCTGAGAATGATGTTTATATTATTTCTACTTTATGAAACTCACTGAGGTTCCTGTTGTGATCAAATATATGATCAAATTTTGTGAATATTCTGTGAGCACTGGAGAGGAATGTGTATTCTCTATTATCAGGGTGTTAAGTTCAATATATAGCCATAAAATCTACAGGCCTAATTCGGAGATATTGCAGGTTTTGGTCCCAGACCACCACAATAAACCCAGTATCTCAATAAAGCAATTGACATATTTTCTTTTGGTTTCCCAGTGCACATAAAATTTATGTTTATATTATACTTTAGCATATTAAGTGTGCAATAATAGCATTATGTCTAGAGAACAATGTATATACCATAATTAAAAACTACTTTATTGCTAAAAGGTGCTAACCATTATTTGAGCCTTCCACCAGTTGTAATCTTTGCTGGCGGCAGCTCTTACCTTCAATTTGTAAAAAAAAAAAAAAAAAAATGCAGCATCTGAGAAGCATACCAAGATGAAGTGCAATAAAACAAGGCATGCCTGTATCTTACTGATTCTGTGTTTTAGGACTTCTATATACTTACTAAGTTTATGTTCATGTGACCTGTCTTGAACTGAAAGTGGTAGGTTAACATTTTCTATGACTAGATGTTTTTGCTTATTTCTCCTTGTATCTCTTGCAGTTTCTTCTTTATAAAGAATGGCATTGGTTGGGATTTTTGTGCACAGATAATCATTGCTTTTGATAGAGTATCCTTTTTGTTGTATTTAACGGTTTTTGGGCCCGAGGTTTATTTTGCCTGATATAAAGATGGTAGTCTTGCTTTTGTATTACTTGCATTTGCCTGGTAAATACTTTGCTTATTCTTTAATTTTTACCCATTTCTGCCTCCTTTTATTTCAACCGTGTCTCTCGTAAACAGCCTAGAATTAGAGTTTACTTCTTAGTTGGTTTTCTTTCTTTCCTTACATTTCTTTTGCTATTTAAGATGGTTTGTATTTTTGTTTTCTTGATTACCTTTATGACATTACCTTTTATAATGTCCTTAGTCCCCCTTCATCTTGCTTGACCTTTATTTTATTACTATTTGGTTTGTCAGCTTCAAATTACATTTTTTGACTCTCTATGTGACAGTGAGTTTACTTTATTGTACTTTCCCCTTTTCTCTTCTCCTCCCAGTTTTAGCTGCATTATTATTACTTTATCAAAATACATACAATTTACAGACTGCTTTTCCATCCTTGTGCCTATGTTTGTTTTAATATTAAATCTATCATTAAGTGCACCTAATGTTTACCAGCAGTCCTTTTGCCAAAGTTGCCCTCATCATCCCTAGGTAGATAAAGCTTGTTATCTAAACTGTAAGTCTACAAATTTCAACCCCTGACCAAATCTGGTCCACTGCCTGGTTTTGTACGGCCTACGAGCTAAGAATGGCTTTTGCATTTTTAAATGGCTGAACAAAAAAAAATCAGAAGAATAACAATATTTCAGGACTTTTTATGCAAAATTTTATGAAATTCAAATTTCAGTGTCCATAAATAGAAATGTATTGGAATATAGTAACACTCATTCATTTGCATACTGTTTCTGACTGCTTTTGGTTATAAGTTGAATAGTTGTAACAGAGACTGTATAGCCTGCAAAGCTTAAAATATTTACTATCTGGTCCCTTACAGAAAAAGTTTGCTGACTCCAATTCTAGGACAGCTTGTGAGTACAATATTCCCTGAGTTATTGCATGTTTAAAACTGTTTCTCTATACCCTTCATAATGGAAAGACAACTTGTTTGAATAAATTCCTTGGCTCACACTTCCTTGAATTATTTGAAAATGTGGCTTTACTTTCAGCTTGCTTCGTCTGTTGTCATGAAGTCTGATGCCAGCCAACCTGAGTTTCTTTTCTTTATAAGTGACTTCTCCTACTCTAAGGCCCAGGGGATTATTATTTTTTTCTTTATCATTAAAGTCTAATATTTTTCCTAGATATAACTTGGAGTTGATTGCTTTGAATTAGTTTTCCAAGGTACTTCTGGATTTCCCCTTCAATATTTGCAGTCAGGTATTTCATTTCTGCAAAATTTTCTTTGATCAGTTTCAAACATTAGTGCTATTTCATTGTTTAGCTTTCTTTATGAGGAACTACAACTATATGCAGTCTGGATTTGTTTGCCTATCTTCTATGTAAGATTGTTTTATCTAACCTCTTTTCCTTCTTTATTTCAACTTCATTGTCTTTGCTCTTGCAGTGCCTTCAATCCTTGCATCTCATTATCTTTTCTAAATCATTTTTTTACTGTTGTTCTATTACAGTTGTCCCAATTTTTCCCCCTTTGCCTTCCTCCACCCAGCCTCCTTCCTGCTCCCACAGTCAATTCCCACAGTTAGAACCACAGGCACGGAAACATGGAACAGACTGAAAGCGACCAGAGGGGAGGGGGAGGGGGTAACAGGGAAAGAAGGGGAAGGGAGTAGATAAGGAGCATGCATGAATGACCCATGGACATCTCATTATATTTTCAACTCTTTTTCTCTCTTGGTCACCATTCAGAGCAGTGTTCATTTTCGAGGCAGTTTTGTCTTTTTCTTAAATGTATATTCTGAGTTCAGTCAACTCTGATTTTGCATCTTCCTTTTGTACATTTCTATTAAGTTTTAAAATTCATCATTTGAATCTCTTTTTCATATCTTCAAATGTTTGCTCAACGATAATTAAGATTGAGAGTTTTATTGCAAATTGTCTTCTGCTTTGAAGGTGGTTATTTAGAGAGGTTTTCCATAAGCTGAAATGATTTGATTCTTATTTTCTGTTTTCTTCTTATGGAACTTTGTGTTAACACTTTTTATGTTCATCCGGAGATATTTTACTTTCCTGGATCAGCACGAAGAGTTGTATGCCAATAATGAGTTAGGAGTTTGGGGTGGCTTACCAGGTTATTAGGTTTCATGGTTCTTATTAAAGTGCAATTTTTAAAATCAATGATAACTTTTGGATAGGGGTTTTGGTATACCCCTTAATTTTGTGATTCACATTTATTTCTGCAGGATCCATAAATACTACCTCTTGTTTTCTTCCTTCCCTTCAACATCAAGACTCTGAGGGATACTCCTGACAAGTTAATGCCCTCACACCTTCAAAAGTTGTGCCTTCCCAAGAATACCAACTATAGTTTTGTGTGCTTTAATATCCTTTTCAATTTCCAGTAGCTGGTGTTCTCAAGTCCCAGGTCTGAGATCTGTTCTCAGTGTCTGTCTACCAACGGTGGGACTTCTTTTTAATGGGAGTTTTATTTGATCAGTCCTGCCATCACTAGAACCCAGCTCTTGTATACATATATATATTTTTTATCTATTTAGTCTTTTTTCTAACTGTTGGCTTTGGCTTGGGCTATAGAGTTAGTTCTTATTCTTTTGCGCGCTCATTTATCTACTTATGTATAATTTGTAGCGTGTAGAATTCTGTCTCCCAGCTATGCTATTGAAGTGCATTATGTGTGGTTTCATTTGCTCTCCTTGTTGATTTAAATTTCTGTTGGGACGATGGTATGGAAAGATGTGGACTGAAGGGGCCAAAGTTATTCTCTGAGAACTCAGAACATCTATTTTTACATTTATATAATATACACACAGGCACATACACCGGAACATTGTGCAGTCGGTACCTAGAGGATATTCATTTGAAGTTAGTCTCTAATGATGGGGATGTGTTATAATTTTACCTGTCCAGTGTTCTTGATGTTCAATTGCAAGCATGTATGAGATAGCTGGCCAGGGTTAGGGCTACCATTTACAACTGTGAACAGGGCCAGATTTACTAAAAAAGAACGATTATGTTGTGTTTTCAGGTGCCTTCTCCTGTCCTTTACCTAACTCCTCCTAAACTTCTAATGATAGCAAATTCATAATGAACTCCTCATTTCTTCGCTTAAAATAGTGATGTGGTGATGGTAAATATATTCCAACGTCTGAGTAAACTCTAATGGCAGAATCTGGACTAAATAGGAAAGAATGTTTCATTGCCTTTGATTACTTATATCTTCCAAGGGTCTGGGCCAGGGAAGTGGTAACATTAATGTTTGATATTTGCCATTCTTGGCCTAGGACTCTGTCTTCAGTCATCATACAAGTAATCTTAGGAAGGCGTAATACATTTTCTTTGTCACAGCCACTTTTACTTTGGTGTAAATTACCTTCTTACATGGGTTGCAAGCTTCAGTGCCTACCCAGAAGGAATGCAGGTAATGATGTGAACGAGTGAAGAGGACGGGATGGGTACGCCGACGGACTGGGGAGTTCATGGCCCTTTTGGGAGCAGCCCCTATCTAGCTCCAGTCACTGGCTGTCATATTATTTTTGCCACACAGAAGACTAGAACAATGCCTGGCACACAGGCGCTCAATATATGGGTGGGCAAACGGGTGAATACAGGTGTGGGTATACCAGATCTTTATATGTTTCAAGAGATACTAAAAATTTTACGTCATCTAGAGATTTTTATATAAAATCTCTAGGCAATTTTGTAAATTAGTTGACAACATTTAACAAATTCTATGCATGCTGAGCAAACTCTGTCCTAGTTCATCGGACTCACTTCTGAGTTTTGAGTTTCGTTAGGGAGTAGCAAGCAGAAGTAGGCTCCTGGTTTTGGGGATAGAGCAAAATGGGAGATTGAGACTGTGGGCTTTGGTTGTGGAAAAGAACAGAGGTGGAAGTTTCAAGTAGTGACTGAGCCCATGACTTTGGCCTCGTTAGCAGGAATGCTTCTGAGATAGTCAGCGACTAACTATATATTTTTGTTTCTCTCCTAGTTATACAAATCTCTCTCTCTCTCTCTCTCTCTCTCTCTCTCTCTCTCTCACACACACACACACACACACACACACAACACACACGCTATTAATTTCCTATGAAAATAGGACTGTTTTCATCAGCTTGTGAAGTATGCTAAGTAATTCTGTTTGTTTTGGGCCAAAAGACATACCTACTACAGATCTCTATAAGCTTCTCATTTTAATGAAAGTATATTCATACATTTAATCTTGATGGCCCAATGAGCCTTTTATTTTTAAAATTTAGCTTTCTCCCTCTCTGTTGATAGGTTCTTGTCTCTGCATTTTATATATTACTGATTCAAATAATTAAATTGGTGGCCACCAGCAAGGAGAGCTATGCTGGTTAATCCACGGGAAGAATTTGGTAGGGGAAACCAAAGTAAAAATAACAACAAAAAATACATGCAGCAGACAAGAACAGAAACCAAAGATACTAATGGTTTGTTTGGGTTTTGTTCTATCTTGGAACAGGCTGTGTTTTAGGCATGACAAAGAAATGATCTATTTGTACCATCTGGCTTTCAAATACTCCCACAGCCTTCTATGTTGGTAAATCTTAACTAGTGCCATCTCTGCAAGATCCTATATGATAATTCTTGAGCATTTGCTATGATAGCCTGGAGCAGTGCTCAGCATGTGCACAGTTTACCACATTTTCCCACTGGCATAAAATTTTCACCCCCCTGAAAGCCAAATAGTTCAACTAGATTCAAAAGTCACCTGACCCTGCAATTACTTATGGACTTACGACACTGCCGCTACCAACAAGGTAAAAAATATAAGACTTTTTGACTCTCAGCTAGGTGGTGGGGAAACTACCGAAGTTTTGATAGCTTCAGAGGATTTGGATTCATCAGGCTTCCATGTGTGGAGGCAGCACATGATCTTTAATTAAAACAGTCCATTTGAAATATTTCTACTCTCTTTCATAGCACAGTATACTGGTTTCTAATTTCTTGACAGCTCTCTCTCTCTCTCTCTCTCTCTCCCCCTCTCTCATGCATTGTGCGACTAGTATTAGCTTGGTTGCTTGTTATGAGTAAAATCCAAAATCTGGTATCTTCTCATTCTATGTAATATTATTTTAATTTTAGCTCCACAATTTTATTAATTAATTTTGCAAAGTATTTGGAGATATAGTGTACAGAAAATATACAATGTAGTGTTGGCCATATTTAATATCTATGTTTAATCAAAATTAAAATTTAAGATAAAAGGGAATCTAGGTTCTTCCCTCAGTAAACGAACATCAAATCTGAATTAAGAGTCTTGTCTACACACTAAGCAGCAGGGCTATTATTTTTGATTTGGTGAAACCTATGAATATCAAAAAAACAGAATTTTCCTCTTCTCTACCAGGTGGTAAAACAGCACAGATTGCTTGCTGTCATAATCACATTTGTATTCATTTTTGGCCACAGCCACAACTAGTGCATCTGAGAGCTCAACAACCTCCTCTGATGTTCTATGTACATATGCTAGCCTTCAGTTTCTTGATTAGGACACAAAGCTCCCTTAATATAAAAGAAATGAAACGGAATCAAGAGCTCTCTATAAAGCATCTTGTCTTTTCTTCCAGCTAAGGATTTCCTGTTTCACACTGAACCTGACAATCAGACATTTGGGACTCTCACGGGCAGCAATCCCTCTAGAAGTTAACTATACTATGCTATATAAGGTCTACATTAACTAGATTGGCAATGCTATGATAAGGGCTTTTTTTTTTTTATCCTCATCAGAGGAAATTCTTTCATTGCTTTTAGAGAGAGGAAAGAAGAGAGGAAGGGAGAGAGAGAAACATCGATGCGAGAGAGAAGCATCTATTGGTTGCTTCCTGTATGCCCCCAGACTGGGGATCAGACATTCCTGGGCTGGGGGTCGAGCCTGCAACGGAAGTATATGCTTTGGCCAGAAATCGAACCTGCAACCTTTCGGTCGCAGGATGACGCGCCAACCAATTGTGCTGCACCAGCCAGGGCTATGATGAGGTTTTGATCAGCAGAAATTTCCAGTGGGTAATCTTGGATTCTCTTAATTTGTTCCTTATTATTCCAGGGGTGAAGGAACCCCAAGGAAGGAGATCTTGAGAAACCACACTGTGTTCTGGAATTCCACATGGGTCTTTCCCATATTGGAGGGTCTAATATAATTCAGTGCTTTCAGTGAAATACTATCCGCACTTTAGTGGGCTTGTGAATCCATCCAGGGATGATCTCCTTGGGGGATATACCTGGCCAAGAATCTAGCCTTCCCAGAGCAAATGGTTAATCTGGAAAGAATTCCTCCTTTATGCCTCTTAACTAGGTCTAAAATATATAGGGGAACCACATTTTTGTGCTTTGAGTTAAATCTATTCTGACATACTACCCTCTGAGCATCTCATCCCAGCTATTCAGTTTGCTTACAGTCATCGCTACCCTACAATATCATTAGGATCTCTGGACACTTGGAACCATCTCTTGTTTCTAATGCCATTAGTTTCCTCCCACTACTTTCTTTCCTTACTAAGTTTGATTATATGGCTCATCACTTCAAAAACTTTGTCACCAGCAACTATAATTTCCTTTTTCCTTTTGTCTTCTTGCTGCACTGGCCCTGCAAGCCTCCACTTTGGTGGCAAACAAAAAATAGTCCTTATTTCACTTAATTGCTCTTCTTGAAACACTCTACATATTTGGTCTCCCTACCTGAACCCTTTACAAATATTTTCATCTCAGAGCTTCTTTATGCTCTTAAAAATTACTGATGATGTCAGAGATTTTGCTGATGTTGGTTATATCTCTCAAAATTTACTGTATTGGAAATTAATATAACTTTTACAAGTATTTATTTATTAATGCATTGACTAAAAAGAATAAAACATTACATTTTAACATAAATAACGTATTTTATGATAAATAATTATATTTCACAAAGTCAAAAAATTAGTGAGAAGAGTTGCATTGTTGTATGTCTCTGAATATCTCTTTAATGTTTGTCTGGCTTAATTGAATGCATAAGGGGGATCCTCATATCTGCTTTTGTATGCAATCTTTTGTGGTATCACATATTGTATGAGCTCTGGAAAACAACACTGTACACTCATGAAAGGATTATAGTGAAAAAGATAAATAATGTCTTTGTGGCATTATAAAAACCATTTTACTTTGCAGACCCTCTGACAGGTCTTGGGGTCCCTAGTGGTCCCTAGACCACATATTGAGGAACACTGTTCTGTTGCCACCATCTAATGGTTTTCTTCCATCCTCTCCAGGTGCTCTTTCTTAGTCTGTCCACCAGATTTTTGATTCTCAACCTCCTTAAGTATTAGTATTCCCAGAGTTTCTGACTTTTTAAAAAAGATTTTATTTATTTATCTTCAGAGAGAGGGGAAAGGAGGGAGAAAGAGAGCGAGAGAAATATCAGTGTGTGGTTGCCTCTCAAGCGCCTCCTACTGGGGACCTGGCCCACAACCCAGGCATGTGTACTTTTGGTTTGAAGGTTGGCACTCGAGCCACTGAGCCACACCAGCCAGGACGAGTTCCAGCCTTCATATTCTTTTTTCCTTTTACTCCCACAATTTTGGCTGTCCACAAAGGTAGATGCCTCTAAAGTTTCAGTACCAGACATTTAATAAGGTACTAGGCACCTTGACCTGTGTGTATATTTTCACTCTTAAGCCCCACATTCTATCCACATTCCTTCCACGTTCTATCTTGGCTAATAATATCACCATCTACCCAGTCCGTAAGCCAATAACAACTGTTCTTTCTTCTGCCATGTCTAATCAGTGACTGAGTCAAGTGTGTTTTATCTTCTAAGTTCTTCTTTTTCTTCCCAATGATATTTCACTTAATTAATTTAGTTAAAAATTTTACATTATAGTTGACATTCAATATTATTTTATAATAGTTTCAGATGCACAGTATAGTGGTTATACAACTATATAATTTGTGAAATGATTTCCCCCGATAAGTCTAGTACCTATCTGTCACCATACATAAAATAGTTATTGCAATATTATTGATTATATTCCCTATACTGTACTTTACATCCCATGAGTATTTGTGTAACTTCTCACTCCCCTTACCTTTTTCACCCAGGACCCCAAGCCTCCTCCATTCCCTCTGCTCCTTCTCTATTCCCAGAAGTTTATGCTCTCACTCACCTGGATTACTATTATATTCTCTCAATTTGTCTTTATGATTCCATTTTATAAACCCCATCATCCTGCCTGCCAATTCCAACTTCCCTAATGCCATTAGGACGACTTTTCTAAATGTAAATCTGGGCAAATAATTTTCTTGCCCTAATGAAAAACCCTTTAAAAAAAAAAAAACACCTCACCATTTGCTCTTGGAATGAATGATAAATTCCTTACCATAGCTTAAAGGCCTTTCATGATCCGTTCCTGCTTACCATCTTCATTTCCTGCCATCCTCCCACATACTCCATGGTTACTTTCTCAGGTTTTCCAATATATCTGTTTTAAACAATACATAGTGTGCCTTTTCACCTCTCTGTAAAGGGTATACCGCTAAGCCCCAAATGAATATCTCTACCCTGTAAAATGTCACACCTCAGCTGGCTGTGACTAATCAGATATTCTGTTGGTCATATTGGCTCTTCCCATTCTGGCCTTTCTGTGTGACAATTCAGTCACATTTTTGAAGTTTAAAATGGGTTAACTTCCTATATGTTTCAAAGCCATCGCTCCAATTTAGTTTATTCATGTTCACTTCAGAGTGAGTATAACTTAAAGGCTTATGCAATGTGAGTCTAAAAATATTCATATAACATACACGTATTATATATACATATATAATTTGGAAGGGGAGAAACTAAGTTAAACAGAGTGAAGGTTCTTTTATGCAACAAAATTCAAATTATTTAATTTGAAATCAGAGATTTCTCAAGAGGAAACTTTTTTTTTTAAATTTGCAAGACTGATTCTTGCTGTTCTTAAATTTCTTAAGTATGTAAAGCTCCAAAATTACTCATATGCTGCCCAGTCCTCTTTTACTGTGCCTTGCAGTTGATTTTTATTTATTAGACAAAGCCTTATTTTAACTTCCCTGCTAAAAAAAAAGTGCTAAATGGGAAGTACATAGTATGGTGGCTGTCTCTCCTTGAGACAACAGAATAATCTTAGTGCTTCGTATCCATTACTCATTCACAAAAGAAATTCTCTAATTCTATGTCTTAAATCCACATAGATGCTAGAGTTCCAAGGAAAACATAAGTACAGTATTTGCCTTTCATTAAAATGCCTTCGTTTTTACCAATAGGTGCTAATTATAGCTCTGCAAATTAGTCCTATGTGACACAGGTTCTTCCTGTCATTTTAGTACGTTTAATTTGGATTGAATTTATGCTTTTATTTATGACAGGTAAAAGTGCCACTTAACATAGCAGGGATAAAACTCATGAAACCCATTACACCAAAAAGTGATGTCATATGAAAATATAAATCTTTTTTAGAGAAGAGTTCTGATAAATGCATGGATGGCAGATTTATAATTAGACTGAAATTATACCACCATTTCCCAGATCTCTGCTTAGAGAGATAGCTAGAAAGCTGGTAGATTCATAGGTAGGAGGCAAAGTCAATGCGGATGCAGAAACTGCCATCATTATCATGAATGGATCCATAAGAGTGAACTAGAAGTAGTAATAAGTATTAAACGTGACACCAAAAGGATTGATAATGGTCTACAGGATAAAGGAAAATGCTTTTTAGCATTTTGTGCTGAGTCATTTCTTGAATGTTATAAGCTATAATGCATTTTAATGAAAATGTGTTTCAACCTAGATAAGGTCTCTAGATAAGAACACAAAATCATTTGGAGGGTCAAAACACCAAAGAAAAGGGAAATTCGTAAAATAAAGACAAAGTTACCAATATATGAGGCTAGGCAGAAGGAAACAAGAAACCCATTCGAGGATTTCTGTGAAATATACATTCCACCTCTAGAAAAACTGTCTTAGATGACTTTGGGAAGAAGAGAAACAAAAGTAGTCCATGTTAGGATAAATTATATGCTCATTATGCTTGTCTTGGCTCAAACTAATAATCCTAATAATAATCCTGTTCCACTAATAATAACCATTAATCTTTATTTAGATTGTTAAGCAATGTCCGGGATGTTTTACATGCTTCATTTCATTTAATTAAAAAGAAAATCCACAATAAAGGTATTATGAGCATTCCCATTTTATAGATGAGTAAGTAGACTGAGACATTAATGAAGCTGCTAGTTAAGGGAAAGACAGTTTTTGGTATTATTTATCGACATTTAGTAAACTTTGTGTGAGGGGGCATTGTTTATTTAGAGTCAGTGGGAGAAACTCCATTTCTATTCTCTCCTTTAAAGAAAAATCTAAATTTTTTGAAATCACAATTTGCCATATTCTATTTTATTTCTTCCCTGCCTTGTGAGGTATTTGTACTTTCTTTGTGAGGAAGGCAAAAGGAACACACTCCATTCCTCTCTTTCTATCATTTTCAGCACTTTCTTACTCCACTGTAATAACAGCCCCAGAAAGTAGGGCAATTTGGACGAGCAGAAAGGAAGCAGAAGAAAGCACTAGAATCACTGTACTCAATTTTGGTGAAGACAGCAACGTGAGGTAGGCCCTTTGTCCTCTTGAACAGCCTCATCCCCAAACTTTCAATCAAACAATTAGGCTCAATATTCTCTCTCTGCAAATTCTGTATTAATATCCATTCTGGGTAACTTTGTACATGGGGGCTACATCGTATGGCATGGCAAGGAGATTTGCAGACTGATTTCATCTGCAGAGTTTGGACACTACCCGCATCCCCTGAAGGTGGTATGGATTGCTACTAATTTCATGGCAAATGAAAAGGAACATCGATGTGATTAACTGATGACACTGGGTTTGAGAGCCAGAAATCCCTACTCCCCAACTCATTCATCTGAACAGCCCACTTGATCCCCAGGACAATGTATTCCTGTGAGTTTCTATTGCTTCTTATACAAACTGCTGACTGTAGAGAAACTTGATCAAAACATCAAAGATTACCAGAGAAGCCAGTGTTTGTGCCCTTCACAGCCATTGATGAAGTACCTTAACCTCGCCTTCTCTCGATGCCTTGCATATGGTCATCTGTCTTCCTGACTACTACTTCATATGGCTTATTTGTAAATTCAAGCAAATGTGCTTCCAACTGGCACTGATACATCACTGATGCCAAAATATCACAGAGGATGAAGCATAAGGACATATTTTTTGATTCAGATGGAAAATATTACAGATTTATGGGAAAGCGATGACAATAGCCATTCTCTGATATCTTCATATAATCAGTATCTTTCCATGCCTGCCTTCACCAAATTTTATGACCTCAAAACTTATTCAAAGGAATATTTTCTTGCTGATCCAAAAGGTATAGTGGGGTAGGTGTGGGGATGGGGCTGGTCTCTTAAACAGCCCGGCTCTGACTTTTCATGTGCTGGATTTCCACTGCTTTCCAATGACCACTTACAGAGCCATAATGCACAGCATGTCTATTGATGTCCCATTGATATCGATGTGATTTTCCCTGGTGGAATGAGGGCAGCACAGCATACAGCCATTAGTATCTAAAGGTTATGTATAATGGATAATAGAGAAAAATGAAATAGCGGAAAGGAATCTGCACAGGAAACAGAAGCAGTAAATAGTTCCAGTGCAAGATTTTACTTGGGTTATACAGCAACTGCAAAGGAGGAGTGAAAAAAAAAAAAACACAATAACTCCTATAGATTTGGCAAGAGTTGAGAATTAAATGGTTTCATATTTTGAAATATAATACTTTTCAAAATTTCAAGCACAGAAAGCCATTTAAAAGTCATCTTGTATGTTACGATTCTTATGTGGTATCTTTTACCCGAATGACTATTTTTGAATTTCTTACTTTACCCTTCCGAGGTGGTCAGCAATATGGCCCAGATGGGGTAAATCAAGGAAGAGATTTTTAACTGATTTATCCAAAGTCATATAATGTCCAGTTCATGACAGAACTCAGAGCAAAGTTATAGTGTTTGCCTTTAACATCTCTTCATGTTGAACCCATTTGACCTACTCTACTAGCGTTTAGCCTGACATTTCTGTGTCTAAAATATCTTACAGTAAATGATTTCAATAAATCTCTCTCACCAATCAACAAATCTTTACTTGTACTCCCCATTGCAATGGATGACCTGGGAAATCCAACATAATTTGTAATTTATTAAGGAAAAAATTGCCTGGTGGATTTCTTTAGTATACTGAGAAGTAAATGAGCTGCAGAGTTCACAGCAGTACTAGAGGGGCTACAAGGCTTAGCGCTCAAGAGCATGTGACTAGAGTCAGTCGGCTCTGGCCTAAAATTCAGGATCTCCACTTTTTACTGCTGTGATCTCTGAATCTCAATGTGACATCTATGTGATCTCTTACCTTTACTGTGCTTCAGTTTCCTCACTTACGAAATATATTTAATACTGATACCTACCCTTAAAGATTGTTGTGAGAATTAAATGAGCTAATACAAGTAAAGTGCTTAGCATAACTCAGTGTTTATAACAAATTTTTACTAACAGGGCTGCTATGTACCAGGCACTGCTCTTGGTGCTGAAGTATAGCCACGAACAAAACAGTTAAGTCTGACAACCAGTGAATTTTAGTAGTAAATAATAATTATAAAAACGATAATGGTAAAAATAATAGTAACATTTAACATTTATAGTATAAATATTATGTTTTCGGCACTATGCCAAGTGCTTTAGTTTTTATCAATTCCTTTAATTCCTATAACAACCCTATGCCTTAGGCCCATTTTACAGTTGAGGAAATTGAAGCCTTAAAAGTTTAAATAATGTGCTGAAGGTAACATGCCTAATAAGTGGCAGAGATCTGAAAAATCTATGATCATAACTATTGCACTATATTGCCTTACTGTCATTATAAACTTATATGCCATTGTTTACCCTATAAAAAAGGCAGAGTAATAAAATGAATACATATATAACTCAGTTAAACAGGTTTCACAGTACATAATACAATTTTTGATGCAAGAGTGGCCATTATAATAAAGTTAAATAGAAACACAGGTTTGAACGCAGTATAAAGCTACTGATAAAGAGCTTGATATTACCTGGATTTGTTTATACCTGGGGTTAAGTCTTGGATCTGAAACGTTATCTCTCTATATAGTAAAAGTTAATAAAAGATAACCTATCTGATAAGAGTTTGTCTCATAACTGAACAAGAACATTTTAAAGGACCTCTAATCTATTTAACGTTTTCAAATTTCTCCTTGTATTGAATGATTCGATATTAGTTTGTATTACAGGACATTTTCATTCCCCACCTCATTCCTTCAGCATTATTTCTAAATACAGTTATTACAAAACAGATAAACAAACATGTTGGGTTACGCTGAAATGTCTGAGATAAAACACACATTTTTGATATTATAGGGTAATATTATCCACATTTAATAGATGCATAGTTCAAATAAATTCAGATTGTATGATGAAAATATACAAGACCTAATCACAACCATCAACATAGGCCATGATCCTCTGCTGTTGACTTTATCAGTGGCTTCTCTACAGACTATATCTGATTATTTACTCACCATACCTTGTTCTATGACTCCTGTAAAGACCGATTATGTGAACTTTATTGTTCACATTTTAAATAAATCAGAATCAACCAAATTTAGTTTATTATTTATAATTATAGGAAAATCTAAATCCCTTTTTGTCTACCTCTTAGAATCATATTCATCGTATGTTTGTAGGTAATTCTGCTTCAATTAGGAAATCGGGTTAAATGTAAAGGAAGTTATTAGTGACATACCTGGATAGAATTTTTTTAAATTTATTTATTTGTTTAAATTTATACATCATGTTTATTCTATTACATTCGCTTCAATTTTTACCCCTTTTCTCCCTTCCACCCATCCAACCTCCACCTCCTACTCCCACAGTCAATTCCCACTCTGTTGTCCATGTCCACGGGCCATTCATACATGTTCTTTGTCTAGTCCCTTCCCCTTCTTTCCACCATTGTCCTCTTCCCCCTCCCCTCTCATCACCTTCAGTCTGCTCCATGTTTCCATGCTTGTGATTTATTTTGTTCTTTAGTTTATTTTGTTGAATAGAGTCCACTTATAGGTGAGATCATATGGCATTTGACTTTCAACAACTGGCTTATTTCACTCAGCTTAATATTCTCCAGTTCCATCCATGTTGTCACAGAGGTAGGAGTTCCAGCTCTCTTTTTCTTTCTTTCTTAAATGTAGATGGATTTTATTTATATTTTAAATGTCAAAGTGAATTATAAAATATTAAAAAATTTAAAAACCATTATAGTCTCAGCAATTAAACAACATGACACCAGCACAGAAATAATCAAGTAGATCAATGAAATATAATGAACATTCTAGAGACAAATGTATATATCTGTCTAACAATATATGATTAAGTTGATATACCAAATCAATGGGTAAAATAAGGTTTATTCAACAAATAAGGTGCATGGATCACTATTATTTGAAATAAAACAAATATAGAGCCTTATTTCACACATTATACAAGAAATATTCAAGTGAGTTAAAAATCAATATGTAGTCCCAGCAGGGGAATCACTGGATCAAAAGGCAGTTCCATTTTCAGCTTTCTGAGGAAATTCCACACTGCTTTCCACAGTGGCTGCACCAGTCTGCATTCTCACCAGCAGTGGACTAGGGTTCCCTTTTCTCCACAGCCTCGTCAGCACCTGTTGTTTGTAGATCTGTTTATGATGGTCATTCTGACCGGTGTGAGGTGCTACCTCATTGTGGTTTTGATCTGCATTTCTCTGATGGCTAGTGATGCCGTTCCCCTGCTGGGACTATACCCTAAGAATCCCAAAACACCAATTCAAAAGAACCTATGCACCCCAATGTTCATAGCAGCACAATTTACAATAGCCAAGTGTTGGAAGCAACCTAAATGCCCATCAGTAGGTGACTGGATCAAAAAACTATGGTACATTTACACAATGGAATACTACGCAGCAGAAAGAAAAAAAGAACTACTACACTTCGTGACAGCTTGGATCGAACTCGAGGGCATTATGCTAAGCGAAATAAGCCAAGGGGCGAAAGACAAATACCATATGATCTCACCTATAAGCGGAACCTAACCAACAATACAAAGTTGCAAGGAAAATAAGACCAGCAACACTGAAAGGAAAAGAAACCAACAGAGACAAGAGGGAGGGCGGGGGGGGGGCAGGGGAAAAGGAAGGGAAGGGGAAAGTCAAGGAACATATAGCAAGGACTCATGGACAAAACCAAAGGGGAAGAGCTGAGGGAGGGGGCAAGGGAAAGTGGTGGGGGGAAGGCAGAGACAAATGAATTTGAAAAAATAAATTAATTTAAAAAAAAAGAAAGAAAAACAAACAAACAAAAAAACCCCCAAAAATCAATATGTAGAATCTAAGGAGTTTTTGATGAAAATAGAACTAATATTTTTCATGACCTGAAATATAATATTCAACCCCAGAAGCTATAAAGTAAATATTAACAATATGACTATGTTAAAAATTTAACTATATAGTAATATACATACATAAAAAAAGTTAAAAGACAAGGGATGGAATAGAAAAGTACTTGCAACACATCTAAAACATGGTTAAAAGGGTTTTTTTGGGCAGGGGGGAAAGTTCTATGAACTTTTAATCAATAAATGGATAAGATTACCAAAAAGTCATTCAAAGTTTTTTTTTTAAATAATAGAAAGAGGCAAGAAATATACTAAAACAGGTTAAGTTTCAGCAAATAGTAAAGGAACAATTAAAATAACATCATTTTCACAATCAGATTAATGAGTATTAAAAATGTTGGTAATATCAAATATTGGCAACTCTAAAAGGAACTGGGTATTCATAGAAACTTTTTCCTCATCTTAAAGCAGTCCCTTTAGCATATTTTGCAGTGCTGGTTTGGTGGAGATGTATTCTTTTAGCCTTCTTTTGTCTGGGAAATTCCTTATTTCTCCTTCCATTTTCATTGAGAGCCTTGCTGGGCAGACCAGTCTTGGTTGCAGGCCTTTACTTTTCAACACTTGGAATATTTCTTGCCATTCCCTTCTGGCTTGCAGTGTTTCTGTTGAGAAGTCAGCTGCTAGACATATTGGCACTCCCTTGTATATTACTACCTATTTCTCCCTTGCTTCCTTTAGGATTCTCTGTTTATCCTTGATATTTGCCATTTTAATGATGATGTGTCTTGGACTGGGCCTCATTGGGTTCCTCTTGAATGGGACCCTCTGTGCTTTCTGGACTTGTGTGATTTTTTCTCTCCTCCAATGAGGGACGTTTTCCATCATGACTTTTTCAAACAGGTTCTCTATCCCTTCTTCATCCTCTTCTCATTCTGGTATCCCTATTCTACGGATATTATTTCTTTTCAGGTTGTCCTGCATTTCCCTCAATGCCTCTTCATGCTTTTTGAGTCTTTTATCATTTTCTTGCTCTTTCTGGGAGCTTTTTTCTACATTGCCCTCCAGCTCACTGATTCAGTCCTCAGCTTCATCTAGCCCGCTTTTGATTCCTTCGACTGTGTTCTTCAATTCAAAAATTGTATTCTTCATTTCCTCTTGTCTCTTATTGATAGTTTCTATGTCCTTTTTCATGCTGATATAGTTTGCAGCATGTTCCTTGTATTTTCCCTGTAGTTCTTGTAATTCTCTCTGAGCTCACCGAGCTCATTGAGTTTCGTTAGAACTGTTGTTTGGAATTCAATATCTGATAGTTTACTTACCTCTGTTTCATTTCGTTCTCTTTCTGGGGATTCCTCTTTTCCCTTTGAGTGGGACATATTTCTTTGTCTTCCCATTATTTGTGAGACTCTTCTTTTCTGCTTCTGATTCTTAAGTTGGTATGTCTTGATTTCCTTACTTTCTGGTGTGAACTTCTATGGTAGGAGACTGCTGTTTTCACTTTATGGATCTGCCTCTGATGATATCAGATGTCGTCCCTGTGTGGCCTTAGGCAGTCTGTTCGAGACTTCCAGTAATCTACTCTTTGTGACTTTCTCCTTCAGCTGTTAACCTACTCACTCTGCACTCAGCAGGCCGCCTTAGACAGCTAAGGGTGGGGCAGAGTGCCTCCTGGGGGCGGGGTTATTGGGTCCACACACCCTGCTGCCATATGGAGGAGGAGTCAGCGCTTGGATCCCACAGGCTACTCTCTCCATTTTCTCCCCTAAGCCTCCATCCCCAGTCTCTCCACAAGCGTTGCCAGACCTCTTGCGCCCCCTTTAGCCAGGGATCTACTGTCTGTGGCTGCCACTCTGCACTCAGCAGGCAGCTTGGACAGCGCAGAGTGGGGTGGAATCCCACCTGGAGGCAGGGCTATTGGGTCCTTTGACGCTGGTGCCGCTCAGGGGGAGCGGTCTCTGCCTGAGCAAGATGGCTGCTGCCGCATGGGGGATGAGTCAGCACCGAGATCCGGCTGGCTACTTTCTCAGTTCTGTCTCCAAAGCCTCCTTCCCCTGTCTCTCCTCAGGCAACTCTAGCCCACCCTTCCGCTGCCTTTGCTGGAAACCAGGGTAAATAACTGCAAATAAAAATTTATGTGTTGGCCCTTTAAGCAGCTCTTTGTGTCTCCAGCCTCCTGTCTCTGGCAGAGAGCAACCCTGCTGCTTTTCGCAGCTGGCTGTTTTCCGTGCACTTTTTGGGTTCTAGTGCTGTGGGCTAGAGATCCCTGCTTTTGGTTTAGACCCCACTCTCTTCAGGGGATTCCAACTGGCCGTTTCAATATCTTTCTGGTGTTGCAGCTCGTGGGTGCCCCGCCCGCCTTTTCAGGTCTGTACTGCACTCCAGTACCAGTTAGATTGCGGTACAGCCGATTCTTCTGTGTCCGAGGTTACAAGGCTCCTCTCTCACTATTGTTCAGTTGTTTGTTCCAGGTGATTTCTTCCCAGTTTAGTTGTAATTCCAGGTTGGTCCTGGGAGGAGGTCAGTGTGACTTCCACTCACTCCTCCGCCATCTTGATTCTCCAGAATTTTTTTTCCTACCATGATATTCTATTCATTCTAGGAATAGTGCTTCCACCAAATACATGTTTCTTAAGTTAATTTACATTTTAGACTGCAGAACCACTGGAGCAAGGAAATTAATGTTCAGTCAAAATAAAATGCCATCCAGAAAAATCAATACCATTTGCTATCAAGTGAGGGTGCCTTTAATCAGGGTGACTGAAGAGTACCAATATTTTTCTTAAAAGTAAAAACAGTGCCTCATGACCCTTTTCTCCTTTACTTTCCCAAACACAGTAACCGCACAGTTTTGCAGCCATTTATCTTGTAGA
This sequence comes from Pteronotus mesoamericanus, assembly GCF_021234165.1. Lineage (NCBI taxonomy): Eukaryota > Metazoa > Chordata > Mammalia > Chiroptera > Mormoopidae > Pteronotus > Pteronotus mesoamericanus. The sequence continues at coordinate 4,294,837 of NW_026555150.1, forward strand.
AATAAGAATACATTTTTAAAAGTCCCAGCGTACAACTCTGAATCCTTGGAAAGAAATTAGGTACTGGATTTTCTGATAGCTTCCAAATAAGTACTACTTTAATGAAATTGCTACCTGAAAATTCAGTAGCGCTATTATTGTTTAACTATAATTTAAGAAGCTATTGTAGATTAGTACTTATGACTTCTAATGAGAAAACCATAACAACCTTTTAATTGAAGGGAAAATGGTTAACTACAGTAATTGCAATCAATAAGATTGTGTTAGCAGTATAAATATTTCTTTTCAAAGACCATTTCATACTCTCCTTAGCAGTATTTAAGGTTTGAAAGTGGAAAAAAAACTAATTAGAAATCCATTTGTTATTTATAATACTAAGCCTTGTCTCAAATTTGTAGGACCCAGAGTTGAGAGAGAACTACTCCCCCACACCAAAAGCAAAACAAGACTTTGATTAAGAAGAAAAGTGAGGCGTGGCAAACTTACCGATCACATAGGCTAGTAACAAGGCCAAAGTCACAGTGATTGCAGTGGCGCTCAAGGCCGTGCACTTCCAATTGCAGCACCTGTACGGTTTGTTAAAGGTAAACGCAGGTCTGGAGAAGGTGCTTCTAGGAAGTGGCCTGGGAGGGGGCGAGTACACGGTATTGGACGTCAGAGGGTAGTTCTGGCTGGCTGCACTGAAGATAGCGGAGGAACCAGATCCATGTTTGAACAGGAAATGTCTGTGAAAAAGAAACAAGAAATTGGGCTTTTACCAATGCAGTTGCAACAAAAACAAAAACTCCACTAATTTCAATCAGGCTTTGACAAAGTTCAGGGGAACTTCGAGGGGCTCAACGATATTTTCATATACCTAAGATTGAACTTCAAATTGCCCTTGGTGTGTGTCTCCCTCTTGTTTTCTTTTGTAGACCTTTAAGAGGAAGAACAAGGTTCTCTGTTTACTGCCTTGCTGTTTAGTGAATTTCTCTCACTCTGAGGGTTAAATTCCCAATGATGTGATTTTCTATACTCCTTTTTGTTAACTATGATACTCAAGAATTGATTCAAAAACAGAGTAAGTATCATCAGGCATTTGGTAATTTGAATGGCCTAGTCTATTTTATTCACAGACTAGCTTGCACAGACATTTTCATCCAATATTTTATTATAAAAATTGTCAAACAGGCAAGTTAAAAAAATTTATGATGAACAAATATACACTCACCAACTAGATTCAACGGTTAACATTTTATCACATATCTCTCCATCTTTCCATTCCTATCTTCATCCATCAGGCCATCTTAGTTTCTAAGCATTTCAAAGTTGTGTACATCAGTACACGTCCTTTCACATATTTCGACTTGCATATTATTATCAAGAGTTTAATATATTTATAGATTTTTTTCAATGTAGAATTTATACATGACAAGTTTGGCTTTTTTAGATCCCACATATAAGTGATATCATACAATATTTGTCTTTCTCTAACTTATCTAAGGATAATTTGCTCAATGTCCATCCACAAACTTGTAAAAACAGAGAGTAGAATGGTCAGTGAGGTTGGGGGATATAGGGAAATAGGAGAGACATTTAAGGGCACAAATTTGCAACTAGTAGATAAATAAGTCCTGGAGATATAACGTACAGTATAGTGATTATAGACAATGTCACTGTATAATAAACATCAAACTTGTTAAGAGACTAGATCTTAATTATTCTCAAGACAAAAAAGGAACACTAATTATGTGAAATAACAGGTGTTAGCTAACACTACAATTGCAGTCGCATTGCAATATGTAAATGCATCAAATCAAGGTGCTGCACACCTTCAATTTATACAATGTTATATGTAAATATATTTCAATTAAATATTGTACACAATCAAATGCACAAATTTTAAATGTACGTTTGCTGAGATTTTGATAAATAACAATAAATTATGAAACCCATACCCCTATCAAGGCATAGAACATTTCCATTACCCAGGACATTCCTTTCTACCTATCTAGGTAAATCCCTGCCCTCGACCCTCAGAGACAACCATTATTTTCCAATTTTTCTACCATGCATTAGTTTTGCCTATAACTTCATGCTGCTGTCAGGTTTGAATTACTATATGGGAATTACTGATGGCTCATCATTATTGTAACATAGATATTTCATAGATAGTAGTGATTTGTTCACATGGAAAGGGTAGCCAAAAACAAATAAGTGAAAGTATATTTTGGGAGGCATATACTTTATACTTACTGAGTGCTAAGTGTCATGTATTGTGCTAAATACATTGTCTCAGTCTTCACTTGTATGAAATAGGCTACATTATCCTCATTGTACATTTAAGGAAATAGAAGCCTAAAAATGTTAAATAACTTTCCTAAATACACCTAGCAGGTGAATGACAGAGTCAAAATGCAGGTCATTCTGGCCCTGAAATACTTAATGTTAACTGCCCTACTGTGCCTCCAGGGGCAGTAAAATGCACTGCTAAAGAAAGCACATTCCAGTGTTACATTTTAATGCGTAACAACACAAAAGCCCTCTACTACGCAAAGAGCCAACATCACTTTGTACATGTGATATATGCCCCAAACCATAAATCATCAAGATTATTTAAAGACTGACTTCTAGCTTCCATTTTTAAAGAACAAAAGCATACATGAGGTCTGTCTGGAAAGAGTCCACCTATTGCTAATATAACAAGAATATTAGTGCGACATTGGTGTAACCTGGCAACCAAAGAGAGTGGACTGGAATGCGCATGTCTGAACAATGATGACTTCACTGTACTAGTCAGTGGGGTCAGCAGACAGTTTTTAGCATGTGTACTGTGTGGCCATGGCATTCAAGATGACTGAGTGAGTAGAGCAATGAATTTGCATCAAATTTTGCATTAAGCTTGAACGTTCCTATGAGAAAACTATTCAGATGATTCACAAGGCTGCAGCTCTGGGCAACTGGTGATTGGCAGCTTCATCATGACAACACACCTACTCATGCGTCACGTCTTGCATAGAATTTTCTGGTGAAATATCAAATCACCTAGGTGACTCAGCCCCCTGACAGACCAGATTTGGTGGCCCTGAGACATCTGGATTTTCCAAAAACTAAAATCACTTTTGAAAGGGAAGAGATTTCAGACCATTGATGAGATTCGAGAAACTACAAGGGAGCAAGCCGATGGCAATTGGGAATGCTGTGTGAGGTCCCAAGGTTGCCTACGTTGAAGGGGACTGAGGCATCATTGCCCTATGTGCACCGTTTCTTGTATATCCTTCAATAAATGTCTCTCTGTTTTTCATATTACACGGCTGGATACCTTATGACCAGACCTTGCATATGATTCTCACACTGCAGTGGTGACCATCAAAGTCCCACATAAGAGAACCCTATACAACCATTACAGATTGTGTTGTAAAAAAAAAATCTATTCACTAGAAATAGTCTTGACAGATGTTACTAAGTGAAAAAAGGTTCACGTCAAGATAGTATGGGCAATAAGATATAATTTTTAAATTAAAAAATGTATATTCTCATGGAAAAACAGTAATTTGTGTTACCTTTGGATAACAAGGGTATTTTTAAAGTTTTATGTCTTGAGCTTATATTGTTTTTGTAACTAGTATAAAAAAGAATGGGGCAAGTGAAAAAATTGCACTGGCTAACATCAACCACATGCACAGTCGGCTTTTTTTATGTGATCGTGATTTATCAAGCATCTAGAAAGTCTAGGCACCAAAGTTAGTACTTTATATGCATTATTTTGATCCTCATACATATGTGAGGTTGATTCCATTATTCTAGTTGTAGAGATAATGAAACTGAGATCAAAAGGGGGTTAGTTGGAGTAAAGTAGTGATTGTAGTTTTGTAGTTATCATAATAAAGATAATAAGAAGTAACATTCATTAAATGCTCATTTGTGCCAGGCATTGTTCTAAATACTTCACAAAGTATTATATCATTTAATCTTTACAAGAACCCTATTATGTAAGTACCACCAGAGAGATGAGAAAACAGATGCACAGAGAGATCAAGTAACTTGTCCATGGTCCCCACAGCTAGTGAGTGGTGAAGCTGAGTTTCACACCCAAGCAGTTTGGCTACAGAGCTATGCTCTTACCCACTACACTACATTACACTGCACTAGGGCTATGCAGTTAGTGAACACATTAAAATTTGAATCCAGGCCTGTTAAGGCACAGAAACATGTTTGGTATTGATTTTGGCATGTGGGTTATACTGGACTGAGCCATGCTTTTGGGACTGTTCCTTTGAGACCAGTGACAAAAATGTAAGAATGATGGCGACAGAATCAGAGTTGGAAGGGATTTCAGAAATCATCTAGTAGCCTAACACCTCATTGTGCACTTAGAGAAACTGAGGCCCAGAAAAGAAAAGTGGATTATCTAAAAGTAACATAGGTAGTTTAAAGGCATGAATGAACTTGTGATTGGGACTTCCCAAATAGTCTATTTCCATTGCCCCCTGCTACCTGCCAGCCAGTCTTCACTAAATTAGCACCAGGCTCTAATCTGCTGAGTTAACTGAACCAGGCTAAACAAATACACTCTGGTCCTGCAGTACTACATGATACATGTCTATTGTCCAGCTCACATGTTCTTATAGTAACTTTTAAAGACCATCTTCTTGGATGAATGGGGAAGCACTCCAAAAAAGGTACCCTATAGTTGTTGAGAACCTAAAGAAGTCATTGCTGCTCCTAAAGGCACACAAATTTCTCCCTGAATGGAGAATCACTGTACTTTATTGAAAAAGTGACAAAGCATTATACCCCTTCCATTTGAATGCACTTCCTTTTTCAGCCCTGAAATAATCTCTTCTATGTTATAAGTGGATTTCTTCTTTAATGTCTGATTAGTTCCCCAATCTGTGTTTTTCCCTTTGGACATTTAATTGACTAGTGAGCAAAAATGATAGCACTTTGCAGACAGCATACTAGGGTAGCTTCCCCATCTCCCCACCCCTGCCCTGTGGTTCCTCTGGAGGTGACAAATGTCACGTATTAAAGATCCTATACAGCAACACTCTGATTTGTTCTGATGGGATAAAACAGAAACCCAGCAGTATGGGGCTCTTTTATTTAATGTTTGAAGATAAAATCTGCAATCTTTTGCATATTTATGAAGGAAACCAATTGGATTTCTGAGACATCATAAGTGGCCCAATATGTTGGATATTGATTTGGTTTGGTATAACATTAAGAGGTAGAAGAAAGACAAAGAAAGACAGCATTGTTGGCTATTATGATGGCAATTACAAGCAATAATCGATATCCCTGAGCACTGTAATTTCATCCTGATATACACCAAAGGATTTCCAAATGCAGTTTCATAAGTAAAATATTACAGTATAATGAATAAATTCAACAGTCACAGCAGAGCAACATTTAAACTAATTCATATTTGAATGGAATCCAAATCACAGTCCTCAGTGAAGGGAGATAATAAAATGAGTTCATATACTAAGATTCTTGTTTTCTTATTAACAAGCTCAGATTAAAATTCTGTACTGAAAGATCTCTACTTTAGTGTGCATCCTGAAAAATAGCAATGTAAATACTGTGTATTGTCATAGGCTTTGCAGTCCATTGTTGGAAAGCAAAGCTACTGCTTAAATGTGTTTTCACAGTCCCTGAAAAAAAAAGTAGCCGCATAAAGACAAATGCACAGTGCTAGACTTCAGCTATGTGCTCATAAAATCAGATCATCTGTCTAAGCACATTGCTTTTCCCTGGGGACCTGAGGATATACTAAAATGTTGCTATCAATTTCATACAATTGGGTTTTTTCCACAGAGCAAATGATAAAAATGCAGTTCAAGAGTTTATGTGTAAGTAGTACTCTCCCTTGCATCTGTTTTAATATTCAAGTTCAAATTTAAAAAGGAAAAGCAAGATATTGCCAAAGGAAATGGGCATATAAGGAAATTGAAAAAAAAATCTTCAAGACTGATGAGACCCAGTGGTGGTAAATGGGAATATAATAAATGCTCCTGTAAGGATTTTAAAATCATCTATAAAGAAAGGGAAAATGTACTCTCTCTTTTTAAAACCCTCACGCTACATAATTCTGAGGGTATCTGTTAGCACTAAATAATGTGATATAATGTGGCACTTAAAATTCTATAGGAAACAGACAGAAATCTACAGCTTTGTAACAACAGATGCATAAATAACCAATGAATTTTTTCTTTTACATCTTGTAAACATACTTATGAGAGGAATACCTAAACCTGTATTCCCTTAGCTATAAGCATCTGACTCATTTTTATACCTAGAGGAAGGAATTCAACTTACTTTCAGTTAGAAGCTGAGGTTGATTTTTAAAAAAATTTTTCAAACTCTTCACTGAAAAGCCTGGAATCAATTATTAGGGCCAAGTTACATTCAGATAGAATAGTGGAATCTAGGTATTTAAATATTCTTTTTATAAAGAATGTTTATAAACAATGGATGCCTCTGGAGTGTATGTCCTTGAGGGCAGGGCCCAGGTCTTCATTTCCAAGTATGCTCTCTGATACTCCGAAGGTATTTTTGCGATTTTGCAATTGGGATAGTACTGGCATAGCTCTTTTTAAAACCATTTTGTGACTTTTATTCCTTCTCCTATTTTGATCAGAATGCACTTTACTGTGATAAAAAAACCCACAAAACATACAATTTACCATCCTAACCATTTTGAAATGTTCAGCTCAGTAGTATTACATGTATATATATTGTTGTGAAACAGATCTCCAGAACATTTTCTTCTTGCAAATCTGAAACTCTAGACTCATTAACAAACAATTTCCCTTCTTCTTCTCCACACAATTCTATTACAACCACCAATTCTATTTTATGTTTCTATGAATTTGACAACTTTAGACACCCCATGTTAAGTGGGATCATATAGTATTTGTCTATCTTTTTATGATGGGTTTATTTCAGTTAACGCAATGTCCTAAAGGTTCATCCATGTGCAGTATGTGACAGGCTTTCCTTCAGGTTAACTGATAATATTCTATTGTCTATATATTATATTTTCTTTATCCATTCATTTGTAGGGAATTGGGGCTGCGTTAAATTTCTGGCTGTTGTGAATAGTTCTGCTAAGAACATGGTGTGCAAATATCTCTTTGAGATCCTGCTGTAAATTCTTTTGGATATTGAGATTGCTGGATCATACAGAAGCTCTATTCTTAATTTTTTGAGGAACCTCCACAGTGTCTACTGTATGAGGAAATACTGTATGAGAAAATAGTGGTTGCACCATTTTACAATCCCGCCAATGGCGCACAGGGGTTCCATTTTCTCTATGTTGTTGTTCACAATTATTTCCTATTTTTGTGATAGTAGCCATCTTAATGCACATCTCATTGTAGATTTCATTCATATTTCTTTGTTGACTAGTGGTGCTGAGTATTGTCATTGGCTTAATGGCTGTTTCTGTATCTTCTTTAGAGAAGTATCTATTCAGAAGTATTTATTCTTATGTTTCTAAAAACACAAAAGAATAACAGAAAATGTCATGCTGGATTAGCCCAATTTTCCTCTCTGACAAGAATAGGCAGTTTTGGTTTGTAGAAAGACGTGGCGGCTGGCCAAGATGTGAACCTCAGCATCTCTAGAGCTCCCTTAATAGCTCATTCCTGATACCTCCTTCTTGAGTTTAAACTTCAGTACCAGCTTGGACAACCTTGTGGGGTAACAAATTGTCTTCCTCCATTAAAAGCTACAAAATAAAGGATTTAATTTTACTTGTCCCAGGGCTCCTTCTTCCAAATTTTAGGCTACCCCATCCGTACGCCCCCTCCAAACCTTATACACTAAGTGTTCCCAAAATAAAGTCTATACTCTCTCCATGTCATTCATAAATTTTAAGAGTTTTTACAAAGATTTGCAGGATATCTATCTAAGCCTTAATTTCTCTAGGCTTAAGCTTTAGTTCTACAATCTATTCTTAAATGGCAAAACTCTTATGGTCTAGATTGGTATTTTTGTGATTTTGCAATTGGGATAGTACTGGCATAGCTCTTTTTAAAACCATTTTGTGACTTTTATTTCTTCTCCTATTTTGATCAGAAACAATGGATGCCTCTGGAGTGTATGTCCTTGAGGGCAGGGCCCAGGTCTTCATTTCCAAGTATGCTCTCTGATACTCCGAAGGTACTCAGTGAGCATACTGACTTGTATGATGCCTTTGCTTCTTCCAAAAGGCTCTTGATTCACTGTGCAGAATGAATGAGACTTGGGGACTCTAAAATAAGTGTTTCACTTGTGAGCAGCTCTCTCTCGATATATTGAATGTAAAAGGACAACTATATGCTTTCATTTCGTTTTCCAATAATTTAAAAGAAACAAAAGAGTCAAAGACATATTTGATTCACACATAGATAGAGACTAAGTTGACAGCTCTGGGGGTGTGGTTAGGGTGGCAGGATTGAGCAAAAAGGAAAAATGACTCATGAACATGGCCAACAGTGTGGTTTGTTGGAGGATGGATGAGGAGGATATAAGGGGGATAAATGGTAATGGAAAAACGCAATCAAAATAAATGCTTGAAAATAATAATCATTAAAAATGACCACTATTAAAGATAATGGCGATAGCAATTGCCATTTACTGAACTCTACTGGTGCCAGGCACTGTGCTAAAACATTTTGTGCTTTTTTTTCTTCACCAAATCTTCACGATAACCCTGTAAGGTAGATGGTATTATCCACATTCCACAGTTGAGGAGGCTGAGGATCAGTTATTAAGGTAAAATTAATTTCCCAAGGTCACACAACTATTAGAGCATAAGCTACTCTCATCTAGCTTATTACATGAGAGTAGCTTATGCTCTTATATTACTGGAAATGTCTGTTTTTCTTATTTACTGCTGTATCCCCAGCATCTACAATGGTGCTTAGCAAATAGCTGGTGTTCAATAAATATTTTTAAATCCATGCATGAAACTATAAAACCCAATCACTTAACCACTGTGCACATATAAACTTAAAATATCACTGTTATCACCCATAACGTTAATCATTAAGGTAATAAAACCTTAATTCATACGATCACCTGGCATTTTATCTTAAAAAAAAAAAGATTTTATTTAATTACTTTTAGAGAGTGAGAGGGAGGGAGGAAGAAAGGGAGAGAAACTGCAATGTGTGGTTGCATCTCGTGCACCTCCTGCTGGGGACCTGACCCACAACCCAGACATGTGCCCTTCACTTTTTACAATGAATATATATAAGCTTAGTATTCCATGGAATATGTGTTTACAGAAATATTTCTTTCAAATCTTAAAATTACAGAAATGAGGACATGTTAGGGTGGTACATACTTATAAAAGAGAGCTAGCTGTCATGTATCCCTATTTAGAATATTGGGACAACAGAACATTTTTCATGCAAAAGTATACCAGATTTTCTTATATAAATCTAACACTTCTGTAACAGGATATTCAAAGATAAATTGGAGCAAGGAGTATAGGCATATGTATATAAATGGTAGAGAAAACAAATACTACTTATTCTGTAATGTTTTGACCAAGTTGCTTTAGGAGACCTAAAATAAATTAAAATAAACACTTATCCTCCATTTTATGATAATGACCTTTCAAGTCACCCTCTCATTCTCTTTCTCAAAGTTGGATCAATGTTTTGTAGATACAACTTTAATTTTAAAAGTGATGTTAAAAAAATCCTATACCAGTTGAAGGATAAATATCAAATTAAGTTTTCCATTAATGCAAATGTTTCTATATTAAAAGACTCCAGACAATATGTCAAAATTATTTACTTCGTTAAGTAAGCTGACCATTTTTTCCTTCTCTTTTTATTTAATAGTAATTTAGGGCCTAAGATATTGTGTAGAACCTGTAATCCTTTCAAATCAGAAAAAGTTTGGAATGCTATGGGTAGATGAGGTCTTCAGTCCTCTTAAAGTTTTCTACATCTTCTCCATAAAAGACTTGTGGAGTTCCACCCCATAGTTTTCAGTAGTTCATTTCCCAACAGGGACCATTTTAAATGAGAATAAACATATGACCTAGGCAAAAATTATGAGGACACATTTAAAACTAAACCAGATCCCAAATGTTCTAGGATTTTTAAAAATTTCTTCATTTCTTAAAGAAGTTCAATTGTATATTTCCCTTTGCCAAAAGCTCTGATCCCAATTTTACTCAACAGAGCAAACTGCTGGTTTTATAGAACTGGTTTCACTGGTTATCTGGCTTATTTATTTATTCTTTTTAGATGAGTGGGTAGTGGGCAGAGTATTAAATATCCTGATTGTCTTTTTATTCATTCTCATTTTCTATATACATGTACTCTCATTGTTTATTTTATGGAGGCAGTTGACATGGTATACTTTTCTGTATCATTTGTTTTTATTGAATTGTAATCGACGTTAGTAAGGACATCTTGCTTTAAGGAAATAACACTTTGAATTAATCACAAAGGAGTACAATAAGGACAGAACCTAAGAGTTTCCCACTAAGCTCTTCAGGCTGAAGATCTAGATTAACATTGTGAGCCGCTTCTGAAAGCTGTTGATCAACATTTGCCTGATGTTAGCTTTCATCTCTTTGAAAGTCCTAGGCATACATACATTAAAGACAAGAATGCTTTATAATGCTGTAAAATAAGAAATGTCACTCAAGTCAGTACTCTAACCTATCCAGCATAACATTTCTTTAAGGGACAGACTGGCAAAGGGCATGGCTGTCCTCTGAAATAACAGCCTCAAAATTGAAGATGTGGCCTGAGGCAGACAATGTCCACTCCTGACCAACATCTATGTTCTCCTTTCTTCCCAAGCACGCAAACTGACCACATTTCCCAGCTGTCATTTCTATTAAATATGGTTACGTGACTGAGTTCTGGCTAATGAAATGCGAAGTGTGAGCACAAGTGGTATTTGACACTTCCAGTCTTCACCCCTAAAAACCTCCACCAATTATCCTCAAGCTTTTTCCTCACCTGCTGGTGAAAAGAGAGCAGACTCAAATATGGAATGAGCCTAGGACATTCATTCCATGGAATATTATAAAGTCATGAAAAACACTAAGAAATTTTAACCCCATAAGTTAGTAGATATGCTGATCACTGTCTCCTTGCACAACGCCCTGAAATGAGCATCCTTATCCATGACCTGACCAGCCCCACTCCCTGATACTTACAGCCACAGTTAGTTGGACCAGAACTGCAGAGCCAGCCTCTGAAACAATCATATTCTCGTATTCTCTCTCTGCCTCTCTCTCACCTTCCCTATGTCTATCTCCATCTCAGAAATTTAGACACAGAAAGCCAGTCAGCTGAGCGAAGCCAAGATGCATGGTCACACGGATCCACAGCTGGGGTTAGAGCATAACAGGGGGACAGATAAAGAAATCCCACCTAGAGTGAAGACTGAGAAGAGAGCATATATGCAGAGAGAGGCAGAGATGAGATAGCATGTGGTGCCAGAAACAAAAAGAACAATGAAGAGAGTTCCATTGGTCATTAGGCCTCTGATTGCCCTTTCTTTTCCCTGTGAGCTGATCCTGGGTCGTTTTTTAATTAATTAATTAATCAATTAATTACTTAATTTTATTTTATATTTACTGTCGACGCTTTTACAGATGTCCCCACTTCTCCAACCTCCTGTGAACCCTCCACTTTAAAATTTCAAAGTATTTATTTATTTATGTTTAGAGAGGGGGAAGGGAGGAAGAAAGAGAGGGAGAGAAACATCCATGTGAGAGAAAAACATCAATCAGTTGCCTCTTGTACGTGCCTTGACCAGTGACTAAACCCACAACCCAGGCAACTGAGCCACGCCCGTCAGGGCGCCCACCTCCATTTTTAAATTCACCCTTTTTGCTTGATTTAATTTTAAAGAATTTCTTTTCCCATTAACCAGATAATTTCTGAGGCAATAAGCAATTTTACATGTTGGGGGGAAAAAAACATAATTCATATATATGTAGTACAACCACAGCCGTGTGCTGTTCTCTCCCACACAAAAACAAAATCAAGTACAACTCCAAACTGTACTGCACAGAGATCTGATTTAGAAGAAAAGATACAGAAGTTTTAATGGTCATTGTATTTGGGTAAGATAATTTGTAGTTCTTTTTCTTGGTGATTCCCTGTGGCTTTTGCTCCTCCTTTTTGAAATGAGAGGGCATTAGTTTTACAAGGCCTTTCCCGATCAGGCCTCTGCAGGTCTCCCTGGCTCACTACTGCTATTGTCCCCAGTGCCCTCTAAGCTGCGGTCATCGGGTCTCACGCGCGGTTTCCCAAATGTGCCATTTTCTTTCAGGCTTCTATGTCCTTGTAAGCACTTTAGCAAAGAACAGTAGCAGAAGAGCGGAGAAATGCCCAAGAGTAGTGTAGATCTAAAGTAAAGGCAGGAGAGAGAGAATGAAGAATGTAGAAGGGAAAGGAAGAGAATAAGAAAGGAAATTTTACAGATAGGTAGATGGTAGGTAGATAGACATGGCTATATATGCAAGGGTAGAGGATCATGTATTAGTTGCTTTGGGGGCCACTTTGGCCTCCCTTGCTGTAGGCTGTCTAGATCTGATCTAAATAGCAATCATACAATGTGTTTTTCCCGCTTTTTGCATTCTCGGAAAACAAGCCAATCAAGCGTATGTACAAACGGGTATATATTCAGTCTGTCAAAAATCTATTCCCCTTGCTTAAGACTTTTACATAGAAATGAAGGTTATGACAAATTACTTGGGGATAAAATTGTATGAGGAATTGCCACTACATTAAAAGGAAACCAACTGACAGGGCGTGAGGAGCTTGGAGCTAAATGGATTTAGTTTACGAGTTGTTTTAGTCTCTTCAGGAAGCTATAACAAAAATACCATAACCCGGTGGCTTCTAAACAACAGAAATATGTTTTTTAACAATTCTGGAGGCTGCAAGTCCAGGATTAAGGTGCCGGCATCATTGGGTTTTGGTGAAAGATCTCTTTGGGGTGGCAGACTGCTAACTTCTCGCAGTGCCCTCCTGTGGTGGAAGAAGCTAGGGAGAAACTGAGGTCTCCTTCAGAAGGGCATTAAGTTTTCAACATATGAATCTGAGAGAGATACAAACATTCAGTTTATAGCAGTGGTTCCAACCCAAATGACAGTATAGACTGGAGTGTTACCTCAACCCTCCAACTAAGGCTCCAGAGGAAAGGAATAGGAAGAGGGAAGATGGAAGGGGAAAACAGAAACTATGAGTCTGAAGAGGCGTTGAGTTATGTGAGCAGGTAAGGAAACAACAGATTTGCCTCACCATTAGTCGAAAAGAGTATTCCTCAACTGGGGAGAAATCGGCCCAGAGGAGACATTTGGCAATGTGTGGAGACATTTTTGGTTGTCAAAACCGAGGGGAGGTTGCTACTGGCATCTAGTGGGTAGAAGACAAGGATGCTTCTAAACACCTCATAATACACAGAACAACTTAAACAACAATGAATTCGTCCAGCCTGAGATGTCATAGTGGTAAGGTTGACAAACCTTGGTCTAAAACTATTCCTCCTACTGGAACCCACAGTTTTGAAGTATTCAACATCCCTATGGAAGGGAATCTGTCTTTCTTTAGAGACTTCTAGAAAAAGATTGTCTTGCCAGACACTAAGGGTCTTATCTTCCTCCCTAAACTCAAAGTTGTTCCTCTCCGGAGGCTATTTGCACTTGAGATTGGTCTATTATCCAAACAAATACCCTGAATCCTGGGGCCAGAGAACGTAGACAACTCACCCATAATTTCCTCAAACATTTACCCTTGCTGACCAAAGAAGGAAATCTTCACAAGAAGTGGAGAATAGAAAACATTTCTCTACTTTCAATTTTTAAAATTGCTTTTCAAATCATCCCTGTCATGAACCTGGCATGAGGCATAAATCTAAAACCAGAACTACTCATTAGAACATGCAGAATATATAATGATCACAGCAAATGAAACATTAACTCCCCTCAGGTTAGGCCACCTAAGAAACAGTCAAATTGAGCTTCGTGCTGTGCTCTGAAGCTCAGTAACTACAATCCCACTCGAGCACTGGAGAATTTGTGAAAACCAGGCCCTCCTTTCACAGAAAGGTTCGCTCTCTGGTCCCATGCAGGGTGGACTCCAGAGCTCAAAAAGAAATCTCATTGGTTCACGTTAATTATTCAGGGACAGCACAAGGAGATAAACAAGGTAAGGTCAACCTCAAGAGTATATAGAGATTTCGTGCACTTCTTTGACCTCTTAAAATTACATCTATATTTCGCAAACAAAATGATTAAACCTGAAAATATTTTCTTCTGCATCATTGTCAATACTCAGAAAAAAACAAAACAAAACATCATCGTGGATTCACAGGAGGCAGGATATGGCTGGTAGAAACTTAAACCGAGTTTAGATTGTATTTTTCTCTTTGAATAAGAAACAGAAAATGAAATTACATTTATTCCATATTAGTCAGAGACAGACAATATGAAAGAAAATATCAAAACAACGGTAGGTTCACAGTATGACCCAAAGCAAGGTAGATTTCTACCTAAGAGGTTACATCTTTCTAAAAAAAATTTTATGTAAAAAATTTTTTTATTGTTCAAATACATTTGTCTTCATTTTCCTGCCACCACTTTCCCCTGCCCCGTCCATCTCTGCCTCCCTCCCTCAATCTTTCCCCACTTTGGCTTTGTCCATGGGCCCTTTATACATATTCCATGATTTCACCCTTCCCCTTCTAAGGTGTTATATCTTACATCCTGTTTCTATGAAAGGTTTTGTTCTTTAATTCATTTATCTGACACATTTTTAGTGAGCACATATTGTGTATCAGGCAAAACATAATCACAGTTCACTCTTGTATTGGCCTAAGACTGCCTTCTTATCTCTAACTCCTGAAGCAAAGGGATGTGTATTGTCTTCCTCATTTCCCCTTGGCTATTGGGCATTCTGAAGGAATCATGGCTGTCCAATTTAAATCCATCTGACTTATCTGGGGCCCTCACCTAGAATTAGCAATCAAGCAATTAGAAGCCAACTAACTGGAAAGCTCAAATGAGCAGGATACTTTCAGTGGAGAGGAAAATAACAAGAAGTCAAGCCACAGAACAGCAGAGATAGTAAAGCCAGAAAGGACCTCAATTAGCATTTACCTTTATTACCTTTATGAGGGTCATCTGACTGTTGAGAAAAATGAGGCTGAGAGGAAGAAATAGACATTCTCAAGGTCACACTTCTATTTAGTGGAAGAACTGGACTTGGACTTAAGATTTCTAGCTCTAAACCTAGTGCCCTGTCAACTACTCACAGGAAGCCATCCAAGATTTGCAAAGGATATCCTGGGACCACTGGGCATTTTGTTCAATTCACAATATTCTTTAAACCTCGATTGCTGTGCAATAAAAAAAAAAACTGTTCAAAATGATAACCCTGACATTCGGTAATATTTTCAATTAGAAAAGATCAAATTATGATAATTTGGATTAAAATGGAAAGTAGATTCATATTTAAGAACGATTTTCAACAAGAATGGCAATTTTTAAAAAGTTCTATTTAACCTTAAGCTAACCACCAAATCTAATTAACTAGAACCCCCAGTTTTCTGGGCATATAGGCTCATCAAGATTTTAATATAAATAGAATATAACCTAGATTATATCTCTAGGCAGGGAAATTTAACTGAACTATAAATATTCACTGAAAGACAAAAAGGGATGACTTGCGGTTCTTTATATGGTTCTCTATATTTCAGAGACAAATTGTTATAGTGCAAAGAATATTGGATTGGTTGCATGAAGCCATGCACTTCAGCTCTAACTCTTGTTCTGACTGCTGTATGGACACATTATTCAAATTTCCCAAGACCCAATTTCTTTATATTTATACCAGACACAATTTCTATTATGTCTACTTCTCAGGGTTTTGTTTTGTTTTTTTTTTTAGTTTCAAATGAGATAATGAGTTCAAGGACTTTGGACAATCGAAAATTATATATACATACTTACATATGCCTACATATGCACATGTACATGCGAATATATAGAATCTAAAATCTGAGTTTTTTGAAAATGACACATGATAAAAAGTATTTAGCTACAAGTGTATCTACTAAAAAGCAACCAGCCATGTTGCTATAAAGTTATTTAAGTTAATGATAATATGCCGAATAGTATATCACAAAATTTGAAAGATTAGACTGTCATAGATGAAACAAAATAGGTATTTTAGCTGAAAGGTGAGGAAAACAGCAGATTGTGAATACTTTTTCCCAGAGGAAAATCAATTTACATACGAACTTAACACTGTGCCATGAAAGGAAAGAATCAATGATATCTGTGGTTTTATGTTGTACTTGATATTTTGGTAGTTGAACTGGAAACAGTCATAAGTTAGCATTTATGTTGTCGGTGCAAACCCTGTGCGTACATGTCACTATTAAGTATCTTCATTAGTAACAGGGGACCGCCTAGTGTTTTGTGTATGCTAGATGGAAACAGGAAGTCTAAATTATAATTGTGGGTCAGCCAATGATACCTGTTTGCTCTTAGGAATATGACTTGTATTTGAGATCTAACTTTCAAAATACCTCTCTCTGGTATGAGATTTGCAAAGGCAAAGTTCTAGCACCTAAGGGATCCGTTATTCCTCAAAGACGATGTCACCATCAGCTGCATGCCCTTGCTGAGACTTGGCACCCTAGAAAGCCTATCCCACTGTCTGGTATCATGCTGTTTTCTTCAGCATAATGGGATCATCACTCTACGTTTCCCTATTCTTTACCATTACGAAAACTTGACCTCTAACTTGGTGTGTTAGCTTCTTTCTGTCAACCCCATGGCCATCCTCGTGACTACTGTGTATCTCCTCACTGAATGTAGTTCCCTCCTTTTTCCTTCCTCCCAATTTATATGAAAGTTTGCCCTGATTGAGCTTCCTCTAATCTACTATCCTATCTCAGGAAGAGGCATCTCTGAAGCCTTCTGTTTCCATTTTCTACCCTCTTAATAATTCTTCAAACCCACTGCAGTCTAGCTTCAATCTCATCACTGTACTGAAACTGGCTGCTTAAAATTCAAGAAGTCTGTAATTGGCAGAATCAGTGGTCTCTTCTCACCCGCACTCTATCTGACCCTTCTGAGGCATTTGAAAATCATGACCACTGTGTCCTTGCTACTTCCTCCTCTTCTGCTCTCCTGTATGATTACTCCTCAATCACTTATGCTGGCTCTTTCTCCTTCATGGACTCCTCAGATGTAATTCCCATGTTTTTCTTTATAGTCTTTTTCTTGCACTAAACTCTCCGTCTTTCTATATTTCCTCTATCATTCATAGAGATCCAATCATTACGTCCACTGACGAAATTCTGACTTATCCATGCCTATCATGAGCTCTGGAATCAGATGGAAGTAGGTGCGAGCTGGCTCCATTACATACTAAATAAATGGTGACTTTGTTGCATATTGTTCAAGTTCTCTAAGCCTCAGTTTTAAAAACTTTAAGTTGGAATAAATGTGACAATAGCTTGGCACAATGTTTGGCACAATGTTTGGCACATAGTAAGCGTTCAATAAGTAATAGAAAAATTTTTTCTCTTTCTCCTCTCATGGGGCACAGGTCCTTATTTTCAAGTATTTATTGGATAGTGGACATTTCAAACGGAATGATCCACAAAGCTATTTTAGTATTCCCCCAAAATTCCCCATTGCCTGCTTATACCAGCTACAGTGTCTAATTTCAGAAATCTATGCCATCTGTACTTCCCTCCTCAGTTACTCACTCTGTCTATCCATATACCTCACAGGAGTGTCATTGAACAATATGAGCCAAACACTAAGGAATCAAAAGATATAGTCTATTATTCAAGTTGCAACAGGGAATAAAGACAAGTACTTGAAATATCTGGAGTGTAAATATAAAATGAAGGTCTTCATAGACATATGCACAGGGTGCTATGAGACCACATGTGAGGGAAAATTCTCTGGAAGTCCCTACGGGAAAGCGAAGGCAGGAAAAGCAAGACATCTAAGAGGGATCTTTGACTCCTTTCCCCTTTCTCCCATATTATGTCTAGCCATACCACGGGCAATATTATCAGCCTCAATATGATTAACATTTTAGGGTACAGGCTGTCCCCCCATTACAACGTAAGCTCAATAAGGGCAGAGATTTTGCCTGTTTTGTCCTCTGTTGTAGCCCCAGCAACTAGGACAGTGGCTGGTACATGGGCATTCAATATAGATTTGTCAAAATTGGTTAAAACTTTCCTATGCCAAAATTAATTCATCAAAGCATTTATAATGAACCATTTTTCATTGAAAATATTAGCATTATACATGTTCTTATACCCTTAGATATCACACCAACATTTTTAAGAGAACCAAGAAGCAGATGTTCCTCTTTATTTGTTTATCTGTTCACCAAAGGGAGCAATTCTTTTTCAGCTTTCCTGTTCTTTAAATGGAATACTCTGTACTGCACTTTCACAATTCTTGCAGAGATTTCAAAGACCTCAAAATGAAACCTGATCACATCTTTTGCTTATAAAGCTACAAACATTTTTGTGTTGTGGAATTAATAAAGAACCAGCTAGATTCTCCCAAAGGGAGATGTTTAGTAGAATGTCTTACCAACACACACACACACCCCTCTGTAGAAGAGAACGTGAATAATTGAGAAGAAATAATTTTTTGCTACTTCACATATATTTCACACTTTTAGTAAAATATAACAGACAACTGTCTATTAATTTGACATGGCAATGAAAATATTTATTATAAATAACTGGGTAAGTAATTTCATAGTCAATGAAGTCATTAAGAACTAGCTTCTCTCTTGATCAAAACCACATATTTCTGTTTTTAAATATTCAACCTAGGAGAGCGAAGTATATATGATGAGAGAGGACAAAAATGGTTGGTATAGAGATTCCCCTACAATTTAATTTTTGTTTGCTACACTATTTCATCAATCATCTCATTTTTAAAAATTCTGTAAAATATCTGTCTAGATTCACATTTGAAATGCTAAATAAATCTTCTTTATATTAAAACCTGACTTCATCTCACCTATGGTGAAATTTCCTATCTTTATAAAATAAAACACATGATGTTTGCCTATGTTTTTTATTTTGAAATGAAACTGAGAATAGTTCACTCACAAGCATTTTTAAAAATAATACCACCACCAAAGTGACTAGGGACTGTATCACAATAATCTCCAAAATACTGCCATTTTTGCCAAAGCACAATAGACTATTACAGATATATTTTTATGCTCAGTATGTAAAATATATTTTTAAGGCTACAGTACTCTCTGTGTAAATTTAACAAATTCCACATGCATCATTTGGTGTAGGCTTATAAGCTTGGTTGATTCCTGTTCATCTGTAGTAAACAGAATGTATAGGTCATAGATTAGTAATATGAAGTCTTTTCCTGTCTTAAAAAGAATCTTTAAATCTGTGGCTGAAGATAGATTTTGCTAACCCCAGTGCTGTTTAAGGATTAAAGCATGAGATATTGTTGAATCTAAGCACTGAATATGTATATTTTGAGCTTTTTTTTTCTCTAGTCATTATCGAAGGAAACATTATGTCTCTAAATCTATTTTTCCATTGCAAATGTCCTAAGGGGGAAAAACTACTTATAAATGTGAGATAGGTTTTAGTAGTACTATATAATAAATAAGTATAACCACCACTGGGGAACTTACTTTTATGGGTGAGTATTTAAAGAGTTTAGCCATAGATATTTAAATCACTGCTATCACCACTTCCAAATGATTCTTATTTTCCCAAGATAGACACTAGCTCTAGAATTCTGGTAAAAAGCATTGGTCTTAGAGATTTCATTTCTTTTTCCATTTCTTGCCAACATCACCTCCACCAATGGGCTTGGCTTTTCTTTCATAAAAATAACCCTGTTCACTCTACTTAATTGTTACATTGGCCTAAAGCCAATGAGGGCAGTTATCCTCATACCAAGCCACAGCCATCTGTCAGAATATGCTAAAACTCGATGAGGATAGTTGCTACCCACTCTTCTGACCAGGCATGACTCCTCTACACAGTTCTGATTTGTCTCTGTGAGCTGAAATGGTTATGTGAACAGGCACTTCAGGTTCTGTCTAGTATTGCATATCACAGCAAAATCTTTTAAGTAAGATTCATTTTGGTGACTAGATCCTGGTTAATGGCCATCCTCATTGATAGCAGATCAAGCAAAGTTAGTTAGGGTCCAGAGTCAACACACCTGGCCAAAAATTCCAAATGCGTAAGGACATCGATTAAACTGAGTTAGGACTTTGAATTGGGGACAGCAAAGAGAATAATTAAGGGAAACCAAAAATGGGTGTAGCTGCACTTCAAAATGAATTCGTATGAAGAGGTGGAGGAGCCAGGAGAACTGTCCCAGTACTCTGTAGGAAGTGGCTACATTTGACATCCCAGTAGAAAAGAGCACTACTCCACTTTATCTGGTGTTACAGGCAGAACAATCCTCGAGCGCACAAAGTGCAAAGATGGAATGGAGAGACCGATAAAGAAAGGAAAGCAGTAAGTCAACATTCTGAGAAGCTACAATGGAGCAAACAACGGTGCCAAGGAGATGGAGAAGGAAGAAATGTGACAGAGGAAGGACAGAAAAGGGGGAGGAAAATAAAATGAAAGTGCAAATTACATGTGATGTCTAAAAATTAAAAAAAAAAATCCTTGCAACTACTTTCTGAAATGAGTCCTATTAACCCATTTTTAAGATCAGGAAGCTGAGGTTCAGATATGTTCAATAATTGGCCCAGGCACATACAATTAACAAGGAGAACTGAACCTCAAACTCTCATCTACTGGTTTCTACAATCCAAACTCTTAAGTCACTCTTCACAGGTTTTATGAAGAAAACACAACAGGATAGCTTTGGGATTGAGGTTTATTCCATAGGGACGGGAAAGAGCCTTCCTGAAGAAGAACTACAGAATAAGAGCATCTGAGAACTCTAGTATATCCAAGGATGGGTCTCTTGGGAAGGAAGGAGAATATGGCAATTTAACACTAGGAATTTCAGAATGAAATTTAGATTTCTGGTTCACAGCTTAAAAATGATGGGCTTTTGGTTCCAGAATGATTATCTTTTATTGGTATTAGAAGAAACTTATTTGCTCACGGTAGAGCCAGCCTAGTAAGAGGGCTTAAATGGAAAATGGAGGAAAAGAGAATGGAAGAATAGGCAAAATAATACCTCGTATTACTGAAATGAGTAACTTGTGATTGTGAATGACTATGAGCGCAATACGCTCTTCCCAGAATGCCCTTTCTTCCATTTTTCACCTAATGCTTCTCCATGATTTCAAATCAAAATGACTTTTAGGATATTTTCACAGGGAAATTTCCACTTTCCCTCTTCCAACTACCTCAATACTTCTGTTATCACTGTTCCCCCATCTGGGTTAGGTCTACTACCTCCAAGTATTCCTACCACAGAAAAACTTTAATTTAATAAAGCACTTTATCAGCTTATCATGGTATTGCTATCTATTTCGCTTGGACTTCCCCCCCACCCCCGTAGCAAGTGGTTGAATGTGAAGACCCTGGACCTACAGTGTGGGGTGAAAATCTGACCTGGATCTGCTACTTCCTACCTCTAGGATTTTTCAAAGTTCCTTAATCCCTCAACCTCAGTTTCCTCAACTGTCAACGAAGATGGTGACACTAATAGTACCTACTACCTGGAGTTATTGTGAGGATTAAAGCAATTGATTAATAAGGGCTTACAGCAGTGTTTGGAATGTAGTGATGCTATATATTTAGCTATCGTTGTTTTTACTATCGTACTAGACCCTGAGTTTTCTGAGTACAGGGACTCTCATTCCTCAGAGCAGCTGCAGTACACAATGAATAATCAGTAAACGCTTTGCTGAATGCCTGCCTGTGCAGGACATGCTCAATAATCCACAGACTGGTAGGTATATGTAAATATTGGATGTTTTTAGAGCCTATTAAAGCTAATGCGCTCTCTGAACTGTAGTGACTCTAAATTTCTATCCTTTAAAGCAGGGCAGTGCCAGACTCTTATATTGAAAATAATAAAATTTATTGCACATTTTCTACATGCCCAGCTCTGAACAGACATTTTACATGTATTTTCTCATTCAGTTCTCAAAATGACCCCACAAAGTAGGGCCTGTCATTTTCTTCACATAACAGATGGAGAAACTGAGGCCCATGGATGTTAAATAATGTGTCCAAGTTCACAACCATATGAGTAGCTTAGTCCAAGGCTACCTAAGCACGTATGCTTAACACCATCACCCTGCCTCTCCATCTCCATCTCTGGCAATGTGCACATCTTTCCAGGTTGTGAAAGACATTCTCCTTGTTCCACCCTAAAAAAGATAATTCAGGCATTGGAAATGTCAATGGAAGTCTTGGAGGAGGAGCCAGAAAGACTGACCCTGAGTAAGGAAGGGCTCAGGGTAGGACATATACCTGAATGTACTAGGTAGTCAGGGCATCATTTCTATGAATGACAAATTCAAAAGCTGTTCTGGAGATTTATCAGAGTAATCTTACAAAGCCTCACAGACATGTGCCATCAAAACCTAGGAGAGGGAATGGTTCTAATAACTGGAACTTGCTGGTTGTTATAAATGGAATATTTGCATCTCCCCCTCCCTGCCTTCATATGTTGAAATCGAATCCCCAGTGTGATAGTATCTGGAGTGGAGCCTTTGGGAGGTGATTAGGTCATGAGGGTGAAGGCTTCATAATTGGGATTAGTGCCCTTATAAAGGAGACTCTTAAAAGCTCCCTCACCCATTCCACCATGTGAGGACACAGGGAGAAAACAGTAGTTTATGAATTAGGAAGTGGGTTCTTGCCAAATGACAAATTTGCCAGCACCGTGACCTTGGACTTTCCAACCTCCAGAACTGTGAACTGTGAGAAATAAGTGGTTAAACCACCCAGTATATGGTATTTTGGTTATAACAGCCGAAACAGTCTAATACATTGGTGAAAGAGTATATTCTTTAAAAGCACACTAAGGGAGGAAGTGAAATGATGTATATTTTTACTTGGGGGAAATCATGAACATAAGAGTAAAAAACATCTTTAATTAGATGAAGATAGAAATAGAAAGGGACAACAGTAGAGTCGTTTCTTGTGTATTATTATCGCTATTCTTATTCTAACATTTATCAAGTGCTTAACCATGTGCCTGGCTGATCTCAATACACTGCAACCATTAATTCATTTACTCCTCACAATAGCCTTTATGAGTATGTGTTACTGTCACTCTTCCATTAAAGATGAGAAAACTGAGGCATGGTGAAGTCAAGTAATATACCCAAGGTAAAACAGCTAATAGATGGTGGATCAGGAAATCTACAATAAGCCTTTTTGGCCACATGGAGGAAATGGATGCTCATTTCTCACACAGACCACAAAAGTGTCCTAAGAATAGTGTAGTAAACGTTAGTGCTTTCAACTCCACGGACATCTGCTAGACATATCATTTAACTAAAGGCAAATATACGTGACAGGTCCCCAACCTCCCCTGTTGATGACTCTACCTCCCAGAAGGTAGAGAAAATGGTAAGGAGACATGCTTCTCTCACTGACTCAAAAAAGAGAAACTGGTGAGTTGAAGGTCATAGACACCTTTAGATTAAAACAACCATTTTAGCTTAGAGTCCCTAAGTACATTATGCAGCGAAAATCCTAGACTTCACGAAAAGTAGTTCTCTAACATGAAGCAGGTCTAATCCCACGTCCTGAGACACTTTAAAAAAGATGAATTACCCTGGCTGGGGTGGCTCAGTGGATTGAGCACCAGCCTGCAAACCAAGTGTCGCTGGTTTGATTCCCAGTCAGGGCACATGCCTGAGTTGCAGGCCAGGTTCCCCAGTAGGGGGTGCTCGAGAGGCAACCACACATGGATGTTTCTCTCCCTGCTTTTCTCCCTCCCTTCCCCTCTCTAAAAATAAATAAACAAAATCTTAAAAAAAAAAGGCAGATGAATTAAAAGTTGGGAAGGTTTTTTCCTGATTGAAACCTGTGTGCCTGTACTGGGTGATCACCATTCAATTTAGGTTTCTAAAGAACATGTACCAAACATATATGCAATGAATTACTGGGCCATAAAAAAGACTCAAACGTTACTATCTGCAAGAACATGGATGGACCTAGAGGGTATCATGCTCAGTGAAATCAGTCAGTCAGAAAAACACAAATATCACATGATTTTACTTATATGTGGAATCTAAAGAACAAAAATAAACAAACCAAACTGAAACAGACTCATTGAAACAGAGAACAAATTGATGGTTGCCAGAGGGGAGGGGCTTGGGGGACTAGATGAAAAAGGTGAAAGGATGGAGAAGTACAAACTGGAAGCTACTGAATAGTCAGGGGGATGGAAAGTACAGCATAGGGAATATAGTCAATAATATTCCCTATAATATAATAACTATGTATGGGGCCAGGTAGGCACTGGAAACATTGAGGGAACACTTTATAGAAAGTATACGATTGTCTAATCACTATGCTGTACATCTGAAACTAATACAAAGTAATATTGGATGTAAACTGTGATTAAAAAAATAAAATTATAAAACAGAACATGTACCAAAATAAATAGATGACAATCAGGGATAAATAAATATAAGAGAGTGTGATGAAAATGATGCCAAGAAGACTCATACCCCAGATGAGCGTGAGGCTTGCAAAAAACTGCTAAAGATGACTGAAGAGTTTTTGGTTTGTTTTGATAAAAGTATGTTTCGAGCAAGAAGAACAAAGATAGCACAGATGTGCAACTCATGCAATGTTACTGGAGAGCAGGGAGGCTTTCTCAATGACTAGTTTAGTGTGTGTGTGTGAAAAAGAATAATCATCAACTTTAAAGCGTTAAAATAATGATCACTATATGGAAATTGAAGCCTAAGATAGGCAAAGGGCTCCCAAGAAGGCGCACTCAACTGTTCTAAAGGAATTGAAATTATACCTCGGAGTGGTGAGAAGTCTTGCTGATTGGATTGCCTAGTCAGAGTAGCTAAAGTTTCAAGACTGTGCTATAGTGAAATGTGTCAGAAAAAAGGAGACAGCAAATACTGACTTTTGTTTTCAAAAGGGATGGGGAAACCCATGGGCTCCTTAGACTAGGCCAAGAAACATCATGTTGACTGAGTGCAAAATTCGAGAATAGGTTATTAAAAGGATGATTTATAAGCACTTAGAAAAAAGTAGTACCCATGAGAAGGCAGCATAAATTCTCTAAGAACAAGTCATGTAAGACAAGTCTCATTTCATTTCTATTTTTGACACGGTGATTGGATTGGCAGATCAGTAAAAACATACGTATTCTGTATCTGGCATATCAGCAAGGCATTTGACAAGGTCTCTCATGATACGCCTGTGAACAAGATGGAGAAATGTGGGTTGTACGTTAGTAAGAGAATGCTGCCTGATGGAAAAATGTCAACCTGCAGGAAGGTTCCCGTGTAATGCCACAGAGCTCTTACGTTGATCTTGCCGTGTGCACCGTTTTTATTAATGACTTATATAAAAATGAAGAAAGCAGACTTAACGAACCTACAGATGACACAATTATGATAGCAATACTCTGCAAATACTTTGTAGGATGGACTTAGGATGCAGCTACATCTCCACAGGCTAACAGGATGAAATCAAATTAGGGAAAATCAACCCTCTCAACATATCTCCGCCTGCACTCCGCCCTCGTCCCAAATACACAATTTAAAATAGCTTCAATGATACAATTATGGATTAAATAAAATGTGACCTTCGCCTCAGAACTTGTTAAAAAGTTTAAAGAGTTTAGTTAATAAGTGTTCTTGATGTGTATCAGTAATGTACTTGGCTACCAAAACCCTGATATTGAAGCGGATGGCATTAACAGAAACACACGGTTAGATCAAGTGACAGAACTGACTGTGGGCCATTCCTACATGAGTCAATCAAGGGGACTGTCTGAGCAGAGTTCCACTGAGGGCACTTCAGATCTGCTTCCAGCCCTTGCTCAAGGGGTGGCCAGAGGTGACCATGCCAGTGCTTTTATCAATCACAGGACATTTCTCTCCTTTTGCCTCAGCTGACTGAGGGGATAACTGAGAGGGCTTGCCGAGAAGCTTACACGCAGCCTGGTACAAAAGAGATGGACTGGGCTCAGTGAATCCCCTCCCTTAGGTTTTTGAACTGAAGCAGAATTTGACACCCAAAAGTATACCTCTGGCATATTTATTATTTTTAAGAAACAGCAGTTGCAAGGGAAGCTCTGAAAACCGAGGATACGTTGTCCTTTCCTAAGAGGCATTTACATGCATAAGGGAAATGTTCCTTTGTAAGGCTGTCTCCCTCTCTGTACCAGAAGAGGAGGATGACTCAGTCTCTACAGATTCTTCACAATGGAGAGGGCATGACAATGCTACTCTTGTTCACTGTGCTTTTCGGTAAGTGGGAGATTATCACCCCACTCCTAACATGTTCCTTTTGTCATTATCTAAAGATGGTATTTAGGGTAATGGCTTGGGCCATTTCAGTAAGTTATTCAACCTTCCTGGGTCTCACCTATGTATAGAGGAGCTATACATGTTATTAAACTTCTGTTTGTTTATCCCTTGTTAATCTTTTATTACAGGATAGTTTCAGCTGAGAACCAATAAGAATATAAAGAAAATAATTTTCCATCTCTACAAAACCTAGCATTAGCAAGAGAAGTAGGCAGCTGCTAATGAAACATGCAGCGAAGAGATGGAGTGAGAGGTGCCAGGAGGCACACTCGGAGTCATATGGTACAGCAGAAACCAGACACTGTTATGACAAAGTAGAATATATGTGATAGACAAAAGAAATATTAAGCTGATGAATCCCTATTGGACAATGAAGGAACAGAGGAAGGGGCAAAAATGCAGGCAATTGCTGAGTCATATTAGTGCCAGAGATCTATAGGCCTTACCTGCCATGGGAGTTGACTAAAATTTCCTGAGTTCCCAGAAACTGCCCATACAGTTAAAAAGACATTTGCAGTTACTCCACGCAACCTGAGTGACCTCTGCTCCTTGGAACTAAACAGCCTAATAACCCACATCTACATTCAGCCTTGGCCATGACACTTCCGAAGTAGTTTGGACAAACTGGAGTGTGGGACCGGAACGCAGAGACCGGGATGGAGGATTCGAAACCAGTTAATGTGAGGAACAGCTGAAGGAACTGGGGAAACGTTTGGCTCAAAGAAGATAAGAGTCAGGAATAGTACAGGGCTTTCAGGTGTTAGAGGGATTTTATTTATTCTGTTAGACCCTAGATCTGGGAGCAATGGGCAGAGGCATGGCCTCATGGAACAGACTGACAGCTGTCAGAGGGGAGGGGGGGACTGGATGCAAGGAAAGGAGGAAAGGATTAGCCAAAGCACACTTATGCATGGCCCATAGACAAAGACAGCAGTGTGGGACGGTGGGGGGTGGGGTGGAGGCGGTGGAGCCGGGTCAAGGCAGGGAAAATGGGGACATTTGTAATAGTGTCAACAATAAAAATAAAGTTAAAAATAAAGGTGAGAGATTTGGGTTCAATAAGAGCGTTCCAGTAGCCATTTGAGATTACTCAAAATGTCTTAGGAATGAGTTACTCCCCTATTTTGGAGATATTTAAGCAGAGACAGGTGACCACTTAACAGGGGTGGTGATATATCCTTTGCAGTGTATAATGCTTAACAATGCATTATGAGGTACTTTCTGCTGCACTGGCTTGATCTTCCAATGATATCTGTTGAGACAGGCATCTTGATATTTATTTTTACAGATGAGGCAGCTGAGGCTCAGAGAGGTTATGTCATACAGTTCATGAGTAACATCCGGGCACCCAGTTACCTTTGATTGAGTACACATGAAAACATTTAAAGGCTCCACTTGGAAAATACTAGCTGATCAGGCTGATAAGTTTTCTAGGTTGTTTTTTTTTTTCCTTTCATTCACCTTTGCGGCACTGACCAGAGTGGCTTCGTTGGTTGGCCATCATCCCACAGAACAGAAGGTCACCGGTTCGATTCCCAGTCAGGGCACATGCCTGGGTTGTGGGTCCAGTCCCCGGTCTGGTAGCATATGAGAAGCAACTGATCGATGTTCCTCTTTCACATCAATGTTTCTCTCCCTCTCTTTCTCCCTCCCTTCCCCTCTCTCTAAAAATAAATAAATAAAATCTTTAAAAAATTCATCTTTGTGATGCTGAATATATTTTCAAATATACTAAAAAGGTACTCTTGCTCAGTCTCACATGAAAACTTATGTTCTTCTCTGCGTCTTATGAAACTGAGAACAATTAATCCATCCCTTGCATAGATACAGAAGGTCCGTGGGTGCAGTTTGTACAAACATGCCTAGATGTACATTTCAAATAAGAATACTTTTCTCTCTCCATTTGCCTCAGCTCATTGCCCTCCTTCCTTTCAGATTTCCTGTTATTTGGCTTCTCACAGCAAAGGAGCATGTTTGCTTGTCAGGATTGCTAGTGAGCCAGATTGTCCTAGGGTTTCCTCAGCTCTCTATCACTAAGCCCTGCAAAGGAATTAAAAGAAGACTGAGTAAATCGCCACTGTTCGTGGAAGTTCCTTCAAGATACACTGTACATTAATCTCTTCTTTGTTCACTTCATTCACCACCCCACCTTCAATTAACAAATAAAAAAGAATACACAAACCCTATCACTAGCACAGTTCTAATTGGGTTATCTTATAGGTGCTGACTGCTATATTTTCTCTTGGGAGACAGGAGCAATATCACGTTATAAAACTATGTAATCTAGTAAGTGATGAATGATACAGAGTTTCCTGGATTGGGGCCAAAGTGCTTTTGCTTTGTCGGTAGTGACATATTCTGTGATGCCATACCTGGCATTTAGCTCAATATGATGCTTAGGGAAAAAATAATCAGCCTTACTATGTGGGTTTATTAGTCCTCCGCTTTCCATTCCAATTCCCAGCTATTGGGACAGAAATTGATCAGAATCGACACCAGACGTTGCTTATGGAGTGATACATTATACTCACTGTTTATATACAAATGTGTTTAGAAAAAGCTTTGGTGGTACACCTAAATAAGGCATACAGAAGACAAGGGGAAGTCCTTGAATTTATAAGATAACAGAATACTATGTTTTATTAGGGAATGTTTTTCTATGTTAATAGAAAGTTATAATTTTCAATTTAAGATAGTGACTAGAAATAATGAACAATTTCTCAGTTAATTACATCTAGTGATAAAAATGTATTATGGTCAAGGGACCTAGAGCTGTGGAGGAGGAGAATTTTAATCACATGACAAAGATTTGAGGGGTGAATCTAGAAACCTAAATACATGTAAGGACAGAAAAATAGAGACAAACTTCTTTGTTTCAGAAGACCAAACTTCATCCTGAAGGCAAAATCAAGTTTTTAAAATTACACACAGACTTCTGATTCATGAAGCAAATCTTTTTTCAAAAAGTGCTTGAAGGCGACTTACTTTTTCAAAGAATCCCATAATAGATGAAATGCCAACTGTCACCACTCCTCCAATTGTATTTGGATTTTTCTGTAACATTGCAGTTTCTTAAAACAAGGGATGATTGCCTTTTAGCAGTTTGAGGATGCAATGATAGTTTAGATAAAGGTTTCGTTTCTTATGTTTCTGTAGGTGTCTGCCTGTGGGCTGTTTATGCATCTGTGCTTTCATCTTTCCCCGTGTATCGATGCTTTGGTCTGTGTCTGCTCGTGTGCCTGGATCTAGACGTGCGTGCCTGTGTGCGCTTCTGAGCTTGTCGAGGGATCTGTCTCTCCGTGTTCCTTTCTGTGTCTCTGCAGGTGTCTATTGTGAGATGAGTTTCTGCACCCACTGGAATCATCCTCTGCTAATCCTTAAGTTTAGTGGGATCAGTAATAGTTTAAGTACCTGGTCTCCAATGGTATGTTGCTATTCAAGACCCAGCTGTTATGCAGATGAACTGAATCCTGGGTACTGGTTGGAGGAGCTGGAGCAGCTGGGCTGGGCTGGCTGCGGGTAGTCATTGATCTCCTCTGAAGAGAGTCTGCTGCAGGGGGTGGCTTCCTGGCACAGGTGCAGGCATGAGGAGGTGGCGGCGGCGGCGGCAGGGGTCTGAAGGTGAACTGGTTGTGTGGGCTGCTCTGCATGTCTAAAGAGGAGAGAAGAAAAATGCAAAATAGAGACTTACTCTCCCACTTGGCAGCCAGGAAAACACAGCTTGTCAGACTTCAGATTTCAGAATAATATAACCTGTGAGGTGTGGGGTAAAAATGTCACTTGACTTTCCAAAACACGTGGCCACATGCTCATGAAATGTAAAACATTCACAGCTGCATTTACATGTAAATTTTGCAGGGCTATTGCAGCTAAAAAGTAAATGAGACCGCCTCACACAATTTGTCATAGTTTCTGCTACTGAGCAAATAAATCATCAACGAGACACGAAGTTACAGAACAGAAGTGAGCCGATTTCCATCGGTTGCAAAAATCTCACTTCGGAAAATACCAGTGAAAGACACAAATTTATTGCAAGGAAAATCATTCAACACTTTCAATAAAACTATAAGGCCACCTTCTGGCTTACCTCAAAAATGGATGCTAGCCTGCCTACACTGGAGCAAATCCATACTTCAGGAAAGCAGCTCACAAGTGCATAACTCAACTGTGTGAAGCTAATGTCTTTGCCAGCCCCCCGGTCAGAGTGGTACTTGTAAACATTGGCGTAAAGGAGTTTGTTCACATTATTAGGTATATTTCCATGGTCACGCAAAGCACAGTCTGCACCCTGAGCGTCCCTGCCACACCTTCTAGGAGCTCTGCCATATTAGCAGCAGCTTAGGCAGCAGGGACACCTTTTTTTCCTGCCTACTGCAGACAGGGCAGCCTGGGACAGCGGTCCTCAGACTTCCGTTGTTGCTGTTTGGTATTTTGCCACTGTTTTCCTGGCAGGCCCAAGTAAAGACAGTGAGCTTGAATTTGGCCCGTGAGAAATACCCCCAATTAAACCCCTTGGAAAAGAAACCGCTATTGTAGCTGATAGCCACCTCTCTTCCACAGGAGAAACATAATAGATGTCAAGTGATTTCTTGTCACACCAGCACATTCTGGATAAACTCTGCAGACTGCATGGCTTTGCCCCACCTCCCAAATGACTGAGAGTTAAAAAGCAGAAAAATGCCAGAGGCTTTTGATGCCTAGCGAAGGGCTCAGCTGGTTTGTGGGGAGATGTACTTTGCAGTGGCTGATCACAGAAAAAAAAAATCACTTCTTTCAGTCCCTCCATTTTAAACTTGAATTTTGAACACGCTGGTATGGTTTTCATATTTAAAAACGATACCAGTGCCCCAAGAACATGACATATTCTTGACTGTGTTCTCTAGCATAGGTGGCTCTCCTTTTAAATAAACTTGCTTTATGAAAAACGGAATTGTACAAAAGATAGAGAGGGGAGTGGAGATCATTCATTTTATACAAAGAATTCCTTTAGACAGTTAGCTACCCTTGTATTTTAAAAGGACCTAAAATGCTTCATGAATTTCCTAAATTGCCTCCATTATTCCAGGCCCAGCCCAAATCCCACATCCACTAAAAAAATCATCGCGAGTGCTTAACATCTCATTAGTTATTTTAAACCTCTGGTGTCATACTCATAGCCATAACCAGTAGCATGATTTCCATCCTTGGGACTCAAAGAAGCATTGAATGCTGGAATCGAAGGGACCTTGGAAATTCTCCCATTTTGCAGATGAGGAAATTGACGCCCAGAGAATTGCTTGTCCACGGACACTTGGTCCGTGAGTTGCATGGTCTAGATTAGAACTCACATCTCCTGACTCTGTGGCCAGGGCTCTATGTACTGTATTGCAGATCTTTGCAACGAATTCTCTTTTCACCTCCTTAAGATTTGGAGACACAGAATCCTCCACGTTTTCTGGATTTTTCCCTTATGACATACCACCCTGCTTTGCAGTCATTTGTTTATGTGCGCTTACCTCTTAGAGCATATCTCCTTAAATTTAGGGAAATTTGTCGTGTAATGCTCTGCAACACAGCAGAGTGGGAAGATCACAGGACTGGGGGACATGGCAAGCCTGGGTCTGAGTTCTGCCTCTGCCATTCTGAAAGTGTGGCCCCCCCCACCTTTGTAAAATGGATGCAATAATTTTTTCCCCTAACACTTAGGTTTACTTCATGTAAAATGTGCTTGAACATAGTATGCCAGCGACTCTTTGTTCACTGAATGTAGTAGAAGGACTGGAAATGACCGTAGGGGTCACCTAGTTCAGCTCTTCATCCTCCCTTCTCCATTTTATGGATGAGGAACCCAAGCTCAGAGAGGTGAAGGGACTTGTTCAGTCATTCAACATGTGTCAATTTGCTTGCCTATGTCTGATGATTCCCAGCAGAATATTCTTTCATTACACTATCCTAGAAAAATAAATGACTGCTCTCTGAATTTAACACTTCTTATAAATTTGGCTCCAGAGTTTGCAATATTACAGCATCCCATTGATATCTCATGTTTTTGTCTTATCCTCCAAAATAGACTCCATGTTTCTCAGAGCAAGATCATCTACTTTTCTTGTACGCTACATAAGGTTGAACACAATAGAGGTACAGAGTAAGATTCCTAAAAGCTTTTATTGAGAGAAAAGTGTTTGTTTCACTGGTCCACCGGAATAGAGTACCATGTCAATGTTCCTTTGGCTTTTTCTTTCTGATGTAGCCACTGGATAGCTATTTGACAGTTCACAGAGCAGTAGGTTTCCCCCTTGGAGGTTTGTGTCAAATCTATCCCAGCACCATGGGGAAGAACAGTAATACCCTGAAGAGGGTGCTTAAGATCATGCCCCTCCAAGACATGAAAAGAGCAGCAATGACACACTCTACAGATTTGCCATCTAAATTCATGAACTTAATGACACAGGGAAGGGAAGCAAAGGGTGGGAGTACAGCATTGGAAGAGGAAATCCACTTTAGGTCTTGAATTCAGAATACCTCAAACCATGTATGTGCTATCTATTATTCTAATCAGTAATGTTTCTCTCAGTAGAGTTGTTCAAAAGAAAGAAAGATCCTATTTGCGATGATTGTTCAAGAAGAATCACTCATTATCATTTGGATTTACTGCTTCTGGATTTCCTCAAAATTTTTGCAACTCACTCATTTGGAAAATAATGATAAAAATTTAATTCTACTTCATCAAAAAGTACAATCATGGTATTATTGTAAGATATTATACCATTTCTGCTGTAAATAAAACTGCTTTGTATAGTCATTTTGACTATACATGTGTTTGTGTTTTGATTTGTATCTATTTTATTGTGTCTTTTTGTTTCCACATTTTAAATATGCAGAGGTTTCCCTACTTGTTAATATTGTCTTTAAAAGCTTTCACAATATCGGACTGTTGCACCAAGTGGCAGACATCCGGACCTTAAGCCCTTACGAAATGCAAATCACCTCGGCTTCATTCTGTTTTTCACCTCAGGAAAAAGATGGAGAATGCACTTGTTCCTTCCCAAATGAAGTGATTTAATCCTTTGGCTCCATGAAATGGGATTTCCCAACATTAAACACTAATGAAAAATACATTAGGGTTCAGTGTCAGGAGCTCTAGAATACCAGTTCTAAGGGTTAGGAGTCACATGCCCTCACTTCCATGTCTATCTGGCAACCATATATTTCTGTGCCCGAGAGAGATGCAAAGGAGAAGGGAGGGGTAGTGATTATGCAAATGTGGATACCCAGATGTAGTTATAAAGCTTTCTGAAAGTAAATTAAGTTTTCAGAAGGAAAGGTCCAATTCACATAATATACTTGGATGGGAGCCAGTTTTTGGTTTGAGGTCCTAAAATAACTTGGTAAGAAAATCTTTCTTGGGGAGCAGGGGGATGGAGAGATTCCTCTAAACTGTATATCAAAACGCAAGGCACTTGAGGTGCGTCAGAGTTGTTAACAGAAGTGTAAACCTTCAGAAACAACACTGCCCTTGTCTCCAAAAGGTAAGCAGGAGAAGAAAATTGTCAGGCACATCTTTTTCTTTTTTTCTCTTTTTCAAATAAACCTTTATGTGGATCATGCGTCACAGAAACTTTTCACCAGAAATTAAGAGTATCTTTCAGAAACACCATGTGGGAATTTATCAGGGTGTCAACTGGGGTTCTTTTCCCCTTTAATTTCATTAGCACACATAGTCACTTCAGCTATAAGGCGATGTTTGCATTTCTAAAATTCACGGCACTGTGCGAAATCACACATGGTCAAAGGGCTTCTGGGAAAATGGGGTTGGAACACATGACCTGAAGTTTAGTTGTGAAAATGGGTGTCAGAACTCATGAGTTTCTGTGAAGTGGTTTAAAGAGTGGTGTCTAAATCAGACAGAAAGTTCTAATACCACGTATGAATAGGTAAGGCCCCTGACTCATATGGTGAACTAAGATAGCTGGTGTATGTTTCAGGTGTATGTACAAGGTCTGTCTGGAAAAAGTCCAGCCATTGTTAATATAACAAGAATGGTTTGCATGACATTGATGTAACCTGGCAGTCAAGGAGAGTGGGATGCAATGCGCATGAGTGAACAGTGATGACCTCACTGTATTAGTCAGTAGGGTCCGTAGACACCGTTGAGTGAGCATGTGAACTGTGTGGCCATCGCATTCAAAATGACTAAGCAAATAGAGCAACAAATCTGCATTAAATT
This sequence comes from Pteronotus mesoamericanus, assembly GCF_021234165.1. Classification (NCBI taxonomy): domain Eukaryota; kingdom Metazoa; phylum Chordata; class Mammalia; order Chiroptera; family Mormoopidae; genus Pteronotus; species Pteronotus mesoamericanus. Next base: position 4,329,523 of record NW_026555150.1, read on the forward strand.
TTGTGTTAAGCTTGAACATTCCTCCTCAGAAAACTATTTGGATGATTCAGAAGGCCACAGCTATGGGCAACTGGTGACTGGAAGCTTCATAATGACAATGCTTCTGCTCATGCATCAGGTCTCGTGCAGAGTTTTTTGGCGAAACATCAAATCGCCCAGGTGACTCAGCTCTCCTACAGCCCAGAACCGGCACCCTGTGACTTCTGGCTTTTCCCAAAACTAAAATCACCTTTGAATGGGAAGAGATTGCAGACCGTCAATGAGATTCAGGCAAATACAATGGGGCAGCTGATGGTGAATGGCAGAACTGTGTGAGGTCCCAAGTCCCAAGGTGCCTACTTTGAAGGGGACTGAGGCATCATTGTCCTATGCACAATGTTTCTTGTGTCTTCTTCAGTAAATGCCTCTATTTTTCGTATTACATGGCTGGATACCTTCTGGACAGACCTCGTACAAGGACAGATCAGAAGTTTAGGAATTTCTAAAATGTTTATATACCTATAGAAATGCAACATAAATAAATCTTAGTATTCTCATTTGACAATGCTTCCCATGTAATTTAACATATCAAATACGCCTAATTAGTTTAATATCTCAGAGAAAGAACCAAGTTATGTCCAGTTAAAAAAAGCTTCATTTAGAATTATATTTTGGGTAGTTTGTCAAAAATATCAACGGCCTTGGACACCTGACTGACTAAGCATCACTGAGTCCCCCCTACAGCCCAGATTTGGCACCCTGCAACTTCTGGCTCTTCCCAAAACTTATATCACCTTTGAAAGGGAAGAGATTTCAGACCGTTGATGAGATTCAGGAAAATACGACAGTGCAGCTCATGGAGATGGGGAGAACTGTGTGAGGTGCCAGGGTGCCTACTTTGAATGGGACGGAGGTGTCTTTGTCCTATGTACAACAGTTCTTGTATCTTCTTTAATAAATGTCTCTATTTTTCATAGCACAGGCTGGATACTTCCTGGACAGACCTTTGTATATATGTGTGCATTTTGTGTATTCCTACATGGCTTAGTCTGCTTTATGTAGTTTTCTGAATTCGCCTAGTATTTTTAAAAGATGGAGTCACCTGGTTGGTGTGGCTCAGTGCGCTGAGTGCTGGCCTGCAAACCAAAGGGTCGCTGGATCGATTCCCAGTCAGAGCACATTCTGGGATTGTGGGCCATGTCCCCAGTAGGGGGTGTACGAGAGGCAACCGCATATTGATGTTTCTCTCCCTCTCTTTCTCCCTCCCTTCCCCTCTCTCTAAAAATAAATAAATAAAATCTTAAAAGTTAAAAAAAAGTAAAGGATGGACTCACACATATGCAAATGAAAAATATGTATTACTGTGAAATTGTCCTCAAGTATACCAACAGCATAGGAACACATTAATATTTTCAAAGCAAGCTTTGTAGCAGAAGTAAACAATTTTCTGTAGGTATTAAAAATAAATGTTGTCATTAATATAGTAATAATGATTAGATAATTGCTTCTTTAAAAATTTGGCCAGACACATGCCTAGTTTCCCCCAGATCCATGGTCTTAATTGATCATTCTTTCTGTAGTGACATTATGACAGTACCCTCCAAATTATTTTTTCCCCAAAGTTACTATGCAGTGTATATTGCCAAAAGGGATAGACATATTCCTATTGCTCTATAAAAAGCACACAGGGAGACAGAAAACATGCGTGCACTCTTCTGGACTTTAATCTGTGTTTCGTTATTCCATTGGCCAAACTGGGGATAGTTGAACAATATTGTCTCTGTAATTCTGGAATCAAAAAATTCCTGAAAACCAAGTTTTTTGTCCCCTAATTCATTTGGTGGGAAAACTTGATCAGAACTGTTATAAGAATATTTATGGTGTTTATTTCATTTAGTGAACTTTCATATATTTAGCTGTAGAAGTACTGACCTATTTTGCTGAGGAGTACTGGCCACATCCCCAACTGGGTGTCACATGTACGACATTATGTTTGTAAAAATCTGAAAAACTGTAAATTCTGAAACAAATGGATGCTAAAGGTTTTGGATAAGGGATTATGGACTTGTATCCGTACTTAACCACCTCTGTGAACTCTTATGAGGCAACACTAATGAATGCTCCTGAAGACCGCGGTAATCCACATGAGCAAAGAGCACCGGGGCGCTAAGGGTTACCGCCCCAACCACGTATGTCAGGTCTCTCAAGCCAATTATAAGCTTTTGGTTCCTTGGGTTGCTTTTCTGAGCTGTTCTTCCTTCCAGGAAGGAAAGTAGATTTTTGAAAAGGTTTAAAAATGGAGAGAGGTTTATTATTACTATTACTATGAATTCCAAATGTATATTACTACTTTAAAGCACTTTCTTGTCACAAGGAGCTTTCACAACTCATGAGGAGGCAGTTTATGAATTTGCATGTTATGGCTAATATCCATTAGCTTGATAGTACTCAGTGATCATCAAATTAGTCTTAAGTGTATCTTGCTATGGACGTTCCTGTTCTCAACCTTATAATTATTATCAGAGGCTCAAATACTAAGAATGTAAAACTGATTTTCAGAAGAAAATGGAGTAAACAAGTATGCCTTATCACTTTTCTTGCTAAAATAATACTGCTTGAATAGTAATATACCAATGTTAATATATCCTTAATAAAAGAAGATTTATTAGTTAAGTAAGCATTGTATTGAGAACAAAAGAAAGTCTCTTAAATAGTTAATGTTTAATAGATATTTGTGTGTATGTATAGGCATGTGTACGAGCAAGACACAGACAACAACAGAAAAGAGGCAGAGGAGAATTTGCAATTAAAATGGATGACTGCAGAAGAATCACAGAAGCTCTGGGGGAAGGCTAACAATAAATTCCAATGTTTCCCAGCTTACATGGTTTCCATCTGGTTGTGGGTAACTGCTCTATGCTTGGCTCCTGAGCCCTGCAATACTATGTATTATCTTTGAGATTGTAAAGTACATCCCTTTGAGGACTTTGAATGGCTCTCTCACTAAGCCAGCAAGTAAGAATATACTCTTTTAATTTTTGTCAGTAAGGCTGACCTTTGTTACAACCACTAGAAATAAAGGTCAACAGTGAAGCACCTACACTCTTTTGACATGTTTGTAGTGAAACGTGTATTTGCACTTCAGTCTCTCCGTAAGCTGATACTTATCTTCAAAGGATGTGCCGGTCTACCTCCAGAAAGTCTAAACTTTCTATTTTCTAGGTCTCATTAATCTCTTTTTATTGTTCTCCAGTATGCTGTACAAGCATAACAGTGAATCAAATATCCACAAGGCACCGCTCCCCTAACCCATTTCTCCCTGTCTCTGTTATAAGGGGAATCCACGCATGCTGTGCGCTGTATTGGCTTTACACAGTGTAATTAGCCAATCTTGGGCATAATAGTCAATATTCCTGCCAATAAATGGCTACTTTGTTAACTCAGTCTACTCTCTGACATAGATGACAAACAAACTAGGACTTCACAGTCAAGAGAAAAAGAAAGGACTATGGTTAACTACCGTTTTGCTTAAATTATTCTATTTTTAAAAAGATTTTATCTAGTTATTCTTAGAGAGAGGGGAACAGAGGGAGAAAGACAGGGAGAGAAACCAGATGCCTCTCACACATGCTCCAAGGGGGGACCTGGCCAACAACCCAGGCATGTGCCCTGACTGGGAATTAAACAGTGGCCCTCAGCTTTGCAGGCTGATGCGCAACCAACTGAGCCACACTGGTCAGGGGTGCTTTGCTTAAATTACTGAATTAATAAACGTTCAAACTACCCAATTGTCTTGGTTGTGAAAATACAGAATGGACATGTATTTGCTTACATTTTCAGAGTGGTTTGGCAATGTTAAAAAAAAAGAAAAGTTTATTACTTACTCGTTTTTCTAAGTAGAATGGCAAAGAACTCTACTGCACAATTTGCAAACATAAATGTCAAACTCTAAATATTAATATATGGTATTAATTAACAATTAAAATCAGTGGTTGGCCAAAGCCTTTTTCACTATGGTGTTGAAGGAAACTTTATTATCCATTATGTATCATGAAATATGAAATAGATAATTGCCCTGTTTTATCTTATGCTGACAATGATGCTGTGGCTTCTATTATTAGGCAGTGAAGTATAGCAAAAAGAAAATATAAAAATGTAATGATCCTTAAAAGTTCGTATTTAGCTTATACTCAAACTAAAGTAGTATGTAGGTATTTCAATTATTTTCAATCCCCAAGTTCATTATTTATTTGCAAGTAGGTAATGGAGGGTTATAAATTAATTGATAGTGAGTCATTTAACAAACTAGCTAATAATAAATATTCTGAAATTTTACCAAGTTTTCATTTTCAGAGCTTCATTTTTATTAGACTGTTATAAATGGTCACCCTATATTTGTTCAAAAAGCAATGGATGAAAATAATTCTGATGTTATTTATCAAAATGTGGCTCAATGTTTGAAGCACAAATCAAGAAAATATTATGACTGTGTGTAAAGTTTTAAGAAAAATGTTTTTCACACTATCATGTGTTAAACAATGAGGGCAAGTTATATTAAGAGTAATAAAAAAATACAAAATGTAAAAGATGAAATAATCCTAGGAGATTAAAACATAGCATGGAGATCTAGGGAAGGCTGGGGAAGTTTTTAGCCCCTACATCCCGAACTTTAATTTTCAAATAAAGACTGAAGAAAAAAAAACCTGATTATTAATACCACCATCTAACCATCATTGTCTGGCTATTTGGTGAGAAAGTTCCTCCAAACACTGTAGTTCTTCCCAGCCCAGTATGACTTTAGAAACAAAAGGGACGCCACGGACACCCAGTGGGGAAGTGGGGAGGCGCTCCAGCACCTGTACTTGGGGACTGAACAGGTATATAGCCCCCTGTCTGGGACAATGAAAAGAGATGGCACTGTCACAACAGTATTCACGAGAAAGAGATGCTTCTTAAATGTGACCTATGTTTTGGCCCATTGCTCTAGCTTACTAAGTAAGATTTCAGGCAGAGGATCCGAACATACCAATGCTTGCTATTACGTGTTCCTACAATAGGGGACTAAAGTTCACAGAATTTTTTAGTTTAAAATTGGTCGATGACAGTGATATCTCTAATAGTGCCATTTGTACTGAGCGGCATTTATTTAGATGTGCTTCCCTGGATGGGACAGAAAGAGATGGGGTTAGAGCTAGTGCTAGGAATTGGGTACAGTTCTGATCCTATAAACGAGGGGTGCCCAACCTTTTGGCGCTTCTGGGCCACACCCGAAGAAGAAGAGTTGCCTTGGGCCATACATGAAATACACAAACACTAACAAAAACTGATGAGCAAAAAAAGGGTTTTAAGTAAATTTACGATTTTGTGTTGGGCCGCATTCATAGCCATCTTGGGCCGCATGTGGTCTGCAGGTTGTGGGTTGGATGAACCTTTTTAATACTTGTTTTCCGTACCCACTTGCCTGTAAAATGATTCTACGCATACCATGGGGTGATGAAAGTTTGGTTATTCCTCTCAAAAATAAGAAGATGGGGGGGGGGGTTTGGGGGAAAAACCTGGGCAGTCTCACAGGAGCATTTCACACATGCACATGTTACTCAAATGTATTGGGGCCAAAGAAATTGAGATTTGTGATCTTGATGGTTAATGGCAGAACACTGCTGGCAAGTCACGAACCTTTCTGCCCAATATCCTTTGGGCCACTGAGGGAGTCTCCTAAGACGTAAGAGCTGGGAAGTGACAGTTCCACATGAAGAAAAGAGTTTTTTATTTTCTCTCTTGCATTCAAGTTATGCATCTACTTGTCTTATATCAAGATCTAGGTCTGAATCATCTTTATATCTTGCACACACTTAGCCCATAATTTTATTCAATACAAGTTTATAATTTTGTTTATTTGCAAATTTAATTAATTTGAATAAATTAAAACCTTAAAGTTTGAATTCAATCAAGTAAATTTTATATAAAAGAAACAATTATAGCGATTATGGTGTAAGAGAGTGTTTTATGATGCCAAATATTTTATTTGATTGAATTCCTCACATTCCTACCAGCTGTTTTGGCATTACGTGGGCACAGCCTGTATCTGAAGTTTTCTGCCTGAAGTGTTCATTGATTAATTCCCTCATTATTACAAATTTTCATTTTCCTGTTTCTCAACATGTTATTTTAGTGAGATTTAAATAGAGCTCTTTTTTGGAGAGGTGCCAACATTAAGACCTATTACTAGGTCTGTCTTATAAACTTTGGTTATGCTAGGCTATGCATATTTGACTCATTTTATTTTTCCTTCAAAATCTGATTCATTCCCTCAATTACATTACTGCTTATCTCCCTGGCCTCCCTCCAATTTAACTAGGTCTTTATGGCTCCCCAAACAAAATGCAACATTCCAGATGAACATCTCCCAGAATACAAAAAAGTTGTCTGACAAATTCTTTTGTAATGATGTTTTTTTCACATGTAGCCTCAAATTACGTAGAGATTGCACTTGAGACTTCATTAACTGGAAGATGGCTAATGAAGTCATGAGAAGTTAGCTCAATTAGGAAATATACTGATATATTGATACAGATGTGTCTGCTAGTGGATCAAGCGAAATGTCCATCAAAATAAGTAAATTAGTGGAATCTACTAGTATAATGTTAGAGTAGGTTGAACAACTGGTGAATTCAGACAAGTTCCTCCCCTCCTTCATCCACTGAGATTTAATGTTTCGATGCCTTAGGTAAACTAAAAAATTAGCTCATCTGAAGGGGAAGAAAATCAGCCTGAATAAAGAGAAGAAAAAATGAGAATTGAGTGTTGGGGAAACTATGAATATATGTGACTTCAGCAATAAATATCAATGGTAATCACAGAAATTAAGAAAATGTTTTAGAGATAGTGATTGATAACTGTTTCCTTGAAGTAAGTATCTTAAGCTGATTCTTAGTTAAGGTCATTTAAATAACTTTTGCAAATGGTACTCAGGGGAAACACAGAAGATTAAACACACATTGCTAATGTGAAGCAGATTTCAAAGAAGCCTCCTGATGTGCTGGAAATCAGTTAGTGAGTGTGCAGATGGACACTCCTTCCTACACATTAATAGTGGGTTCTGAACCAGACCCAACTGCAGAGTGTCATCTGGGGTCATGGATGGATGTGACGATAACCTGGACTTGATTCAAGTTTGCTTTTACTTTGGTTTACTCACCAACTGCAAATAAGCACCGGAAAGCATAGAGATAAAAACAGGACAAAGGTAGGTATACATGGCTCCATGTTGCCTGCCTTGTACTTCGCAAAGTCAAGACTTGATTGGCTGGTCTTGTTAGTCTGCACAGATTGAGATGTCTAACACGGTGAAAGAACATAGTACTAGGGGACTGTTGTCTTCTGTACCCCCAGCCTCATAAGCATTTGGAAACAGCTTACGGAAAGCATAATTCTGTTACTCAGGAAGTCATGTGCCGGCTTACTATCCAGCTCCCTGATCTTCAAATTTTTGCTACGGCAGCACTAAGGCAATTTCCTTTTTATCTGTATGCACAACACATGGCCTAGGTGTTTCCGATTTATTCGCACTTAGGGGATTTCCATAGGCAAGTCTGGCCAGAGTACACCATAGGGCTTTCTAGTAGTAATCATAAAAAGTTAGTTGTAAGTCAAGGATATGAGGTCAAGTATGACCTACCACTAAAATATGCTTTTCTTTGAGGTAGGCCTCATTATCTTCCTAGTGTGTTATTACTGCTTGCAATACTCAAAAGAAATGATGGAGCCAAAGCAGAGAAGGAATTAAACCTTCTATTCAGAAGTAGAAGGCAAAAAGACAGTGTCTTGGTTTCATTTGTTTATTTTCAATAAGGTGAATCAAGTGGAGTACTTTCTCTACTACTAATCTACTTATTTAGAGAACCTATGTGTACATACCATGTTTAAATTAGTAAGTATGTTGTAACATTTCCAAATAACACAGTAGTTAAGTTAGAGACAAGGATCAGATCAATTTAGCCTTCAATCATAGTTTGATGTTGAGCAATCAAACATTTTCAAGCCTCTGTTTTCTTTTCTGTAAAATAGAGGTGGTAATGAACATCTCTTCATGTTTTTTGTTAGAATTTAATGAGGTCATATGCACGAAACACTCAGTAGAGTGCCTGGCATAGGGTAACCACTAAATAAGGTGATTAAATGAATGATCAATTATTGAACTGCCCCCAAACCTATAAAATTCAGGCACCATCTAGTAAGTAACTTAAAGAGAAAACCAATCTGATTCCAAGATATTTATTTTAAACTTCTCCGTTATAGTGAAAAAACATTTTACAATTTTCACATTCTTATTTCCTTCCCAACAGTTCTAAGAAGCTATTATTGAAGTCACAAGTCAATAAGAGAACAGTTGACTTCTATCCTTTCCCCTTCCTCCAAGACACACCAAACACTATTGATTAGCTTTCTTATTATGCTTTCAGTTGCTTTTACTTTATATAACAGACTCTAGTTCACTTTTTTTAAGTGCTCTGAATGTGTTCACTTGCGTTTTCCCCTATACTAAATGATTTGGGGATACATGCATTTCTAAAGTACCTACTGCAATAACACCTCAGGACTTAAACATGACAGCAAAGAATAGAAAGAAAAAACATTTTCATGAATACAACATTAGTGCTTTGCATTCAGGAAGCAGCTTTCATCTGCATCTCTCAAAGACCTTCACAAACATTATTGGATGCTTTATTCACTGGGCCAAGCGGCAAATAAAACTGCCTCCCAAAGAATTCCCTCAAAGTACATAAAACCCCACGAGGGAAGGAGAGGTAGATAGCTGGTTAAAGTGTCAGGAATATTCAGAGACATTTTGAAATGGTATATACCAACATACCACTGAACAAACTATGACTACTACTGAAAAGTATGGTCTTTCCTAGGTATAGCTTTCATGGTAAATAAATACACTGGAACTTTGTCATATTGGCACCAAGACCAATATCTGCATTAAAAGTTAATGATATTTGACAATTTTGTAACCATGTGTGAATCTAATTTTTGGAAGATGACTTGCCACATAGTATATTTACGTATATTTATTAAAGCACTGCATATTGATGGTCTATAGTATATGTAAAAAACAAGGGCATCAGACCAGGACTGTATGCCAGGTACTTAGGAGAGTGCTTGGTAGATGTTACAAACTCAGTTAATGTTAGTTGCCAACATAATTATTACTGTAATTGTTATCATATATTTAGAGTAAGAGAACAGTTTTCTTTCAAAGAATTCAGTGAAAACTAACATACAGTCACATCTGCTGCTGCTTCTGCTGCTGCTACTTCTTTTTCTCTTCCCTGTCAAGATGCTTATCTGTGAGGGAAGAAGAGAAAAACACATCTCTTTTCTCTCCTAGGAACAATGGCTCAAGATGGGGAGAGGCATCGCCACTCAGATGTTAAGACATTTTAGTCTCCTGACTGGATTCATTTACACAGTGTCTTATTGTCATTGAGACCGGCTGTGGACATGTCATTAAAACATATGGTTAATTCTGAGGGGTGGAGAAAGGAAGACCGTAGCAGATTAGGGACTTTTTATAATACAAACAAAATAACTGCCTTAAAGCATTTTAATCAATTGAATTGCTGCCATGAAAACACAACGTTATTCTATACACACTCAGTGTGGAGATATAGTATATTACCAGCTTCATTTACGGTTTCTGATTGTTATTTTCGGCCCTCTATACTCCATAAACGTACCTTCGTGCTCACATGACTAATATGCTGCAAAATTGGACTACATAAAAAAATGTTTTTACTGCTAAGAAAGTGGAATTTTAAAAGTCTTAGGAGGGATGACTAATTACCACTGATTTGAAGACAATGCATTATTATAAAGTAACATAGAATGCCCAATTTTGAGATGGAGAATATGAGGACTAGAGAAGTAAAGGACCTAGTCCAGGGCCTTGGGTACTATAGTATTGACTGACTGTACTACCACTTAGCCATCTCTCCTGGGATTCTAAGCTAACTACACCAACAGTGTTCCTGTCATAGTTGCCATTCATGTTTACTGCAACCACTAAAGATAGAGTCCTGTGACTGAATTACTTATTTAATAATTTATGATGAAACCTATGTAATGGGTCACGTTATTTGTAAACTGAAGTAAGCTCACGTATACATCATTCAATGCTTCCTCTTATAGCTCAGTAGCAAATATCCTCATTTCAGTAGTACCTATATAATTTTAAAAAATATTTTATTTATATATTTTTAGAGAGGGGAAGGGAGGGAGAAAGAGAGGGAGCGGGACATCAATGTGTGGGTGCCTCTTGAACACCCCCCTGCTGAGGACCTTGCCCGCAACCCAGATATGTGCCCTGACTGGGAATTGAACCTGCGACTCTTTGATTCTCAGGCCAGCACTCAATCCACTGAGCCACACCAGCCAGGGCAGTAGTACCTATATAATTTATGTGACCCTTATTAACAGTCTTTAACTTAGTTGGTATATCATTTTATCCCAAGTTGAACCTGAAAATATCAGGAGAGATTGTTTAATGGGCTTGCTTTTAAAAGACAATTCATTTTTGACAGTGGGGTGTTAAAAATCCCCTAGTGTAAGTGTGTTGCTGTCTGCATCTTTCTTGAAGCCCTCCAAGATTTTCCTTATATATTTGAGAGTTCCTATGTTGGGTGCATTTATGTTCATAGTGTTTATGTCTTCTTGATGGATTCTTCCCTTGAATAATATGAAGTGTCCTTCTCTGTCTCTTTTTATGGCTTTTGTTTTGAAGTCTATTTTGTCCGATATAAGTATTGCTACCCCAGCAATGACATATTTCACAGATATAGAACTAACATTCCAAAAATTGACAAGGAACCATAAACAACCCCAAACAGACACAACAATTTTGAGAAAGAAGAACAAAGTAGGAGGGGTCACAATACCTGATATCAAACTATATTACAAGGCCATAGTAATCAAAACAGTCTGGTACTGGCATAAGCACAGACACATAGGTCAATGGAATAGAACAGAGCGCCTAGGGAAAACCCCATGTTTCTGTGGTCAATTAATATTTGACGAAGGAGGCAGAAGCATAAAATAGAATAAAAATAGCCTCTTCAATAAATGGTGTTGGGAGATCTGGACAAGTACATGCAAAAAAAAAAAAATGAAACTACATCACCAACTTACACCATACACCAAAATACATTCAAGATGGATAAAAGACTTGGATATAAGTCGCGACACCATAAAAGTCCTAGAGGAGAACATAGGCAGGAAACTCAGATATCCCACGCAGCAATATTTTCACTGATATGTCCCCTAGAGCAAGGGACATAAAAGAAAAAATAAACAAATGGGACTTCATTAAAATAAAGAGCTTCTGCAGGGCTAAAGGAAAACCAACAGCAAAATGAAGAGGGAACCAACTGTATGGGAAAATATATTTGCTAATGATACCTCAGACAAGGGTTTGATCTCCAGAATATATATAAAGAACTCACATAAGTCTACACCAAGAAGACAAACAATCCAATTAAAAAATGGGCAAAGGATCTGAACAGGCACTTCTCCAAGGAGGACATACACAGGGGCCAGAAACATATGAAAGAAAGCTCAGCATCACTAGCCATCAGAGAGATGGAAATTAAAACCATAATGAGATACCACTTCACACTGGTCAGAATGGCCATCAAAAACACATCAACAAACAACAAGTGCTGGAGAGGTTGTGGAGAAAAGGGAATCCTAACACACTGTTGGTGGGAACGCAGACCGGTGCAGCCACTGTGGAAAACAGTATGGAATTTCCTCAGGAAACTAAGAATGGAACTGCCTTTTGACATAGCAATTCCACTGCTGGGATTATACCCTCAGAATCCTGAAATACCAATTCAAAAGAACCTATGCACCCCAATGTTCATCGCAGCACAATTTACAATAGCAAGTGTTGGAAGCAACCTAAGTGCCCATCAGTAAATGAGTGAGTCAAAAAACTAGGGTACATTTACACAATGAAATACTACGCAGCAGAAAGAAAGAAGGAACTCCTACCCTTCGCGACCACACGGATGGAACTGGAGAGCATTATGCTAAGTGAAATAAAGCAGGCGGTGAAAGACAATACCATATGATTTCATCTGTAAGTGGAACCTAATGAATAGAACAAGCAAGCAAGCAAAATATAACCAGAGACATTGAAATAAAGAACAAACTGACAGTAACCGGAGCGGAGGGAGAGGGATAATGGGGAAAAATTGGAATGGCCATGAAGGAACATGTACAAAGGATACATGGATGAAGCCAAAGCGGGTAGGATTGAAGGAGGGAGGCGGGGATGGGTGGGATGGAGGGAGTGCTGGGGGTAAAATCGAGACAACTGTACCTGAACAACAATAAAAAAGATAATTCAGCAATATATTTGTTATTTTTCTTTCTGCATGTTAAAATCTAGCCATATTAACTAATGAAACTTTATGGCTATAAAATAAATTCTTATTTTATACAACTGACATTCTGGTGATCATATCTGTACTTATGGTAAGTCCCAAATTGGTTTCAAATAAATGTTATTAAAATAAAGTGAATTTCCTTAAACTATGAATCATGTGTAGGGATTCTCCTTTACTAAATAAATGTTAGAGTTACAGCAGTGGATGATGATGAGGATGGCTTAGTATAATTCAAGCATCAACTCTAGAAATAGTACTGCTACATATGTCTCTCAGAAAAGCAGCTCTAATGGTTGTCTGTGTTATATACATTCATAGTGTAATGCTTCCTGGATATGCCAAAATCTAAAGTCTACAATTCGTCAGGATATTAGAACTGACTATTTCTAATCAGTGAATTAAATGTTATTCTATATCTTATGGATTTTAGTAACTTGTTATACGTGAATTACTATATTCTTCATAACACAAATATTCCAATGTAATTTCAATGGTACCTCCATTTGAAAGACCAAAATGTAAAACAAACAAAAACGAACCTCTAATGCTCTGAACATTACAACAGGTTTGTTTATCCCACGGTCTACTGAGTACAAGTATCTGAACAACAAATTTTTTTTCTAACATGACTTATAAAATGATTGTCCATTCTGACCAGCGAAGGAAACAGAATGAAATCCACAGAGTGAAAATGCAACCTATGAAATCAGAGAGAATATTTTCAAAGCATATCTTAACAAGGGGTTAATATTCAGAAGTCATATTACTCAAGAGCATCAACACATAAAAAATTAGCCTGGTTGGCGTGGCTCAGTTGGTTGGAGTATCATTCCATAAACTGAAATGTTGCTGGTTCGATTTCCAGTTAGGGCACATGTCTAGGTAGCAGGTTCAAACCCTGGTCGGGGCATGTGCGGGAGACAACCGATAAATGTCTCTCTCTCACATCAATATTTCTCTCCCTGTCTCTTTCCCTTCCTCCCTGTGTAAAAAGAAAGCAATAAAAAAATGTCGTTGGGTGAGGATAAAATTTTTTTTAAAAAATAGCCTCATTAAAAAGTAGGCAAAGGACTTGATTAAACACTTATCCAAAGAAGATATACAGATGGCCGACAAGCATATGAAATGATGTTCAACATCACTGATCATCATGAAAATGAAAATAAAACCACAATACAATATGACCTCACATCCATTAGGATGGCCACTATCAAAAAAAGGAAAAAAGAAAATAACAGCAGTTGGTGAGGATGCAAAGAAATGGAAGTCTGTGCATTGCTGACGGGAATGTAAAATGTTGCAGACGCTATGGAAAATTGTATGGGGGTTCTCAAAAAGCTAAAATTAAATTATCATATGATCTAGCAATCTCACTTTTGAGTATACATCCAAAATATTTTAAAACAGGATCTTGAGGAGATATTTGCACAATCATTACTATTGAAGCATTGTTCCCATTAGCCCGAATGTGGAAGCAACCTCAGTGTCCATTCATGGATGGATTACAGAGGAAATTGTGTATATATTTATATATCTATATGTGAGATATATACATATATATGTATAGTATATAACAATATTTTGAGCTTCAATAAAGAAGAAAATCCTGTTGTATGCTACAACATGGATGAACCTTCAGGATATTATGCATGAAATAAGGCAGTAAGAAGAATACTGAATGATTTTACTTATACAAGGGTCCTAAAGTAGTCAAATCCTTAGAAAGTGAACTGTGGCTAACAAGGGTGTGAGGGGAAATGGGGAGCTGTGGCTCAATGGGTACAGAGTTTCAGTTTTGCAAGATGACAAAGTTCTAGAGATCTGTCGCACAACAATGCGCATATCGTTAACAGTAAGCCACTGCACGCTTACAAAATGGTTAGGGTAGTAAATTTTATGTGTTCTTCTGCCATAATAGAAAAGCGATGCCATTCCTTTATTAGTTGAATCTTTATTTTACCTCAGTCACATGGGAATGGTTTGATAATGTGGGTTATTGATATCGCTGTGTCCAACTCTGAGTATTATGGACAGGGTGACAAAGTGTAATAGATGACTGATTACACAGTCATCATCACGGATCTTGCCTGTAACACAAAAATGGTGGTGTTCTTTGTCATTTATGCGGTAACGGGTAAGGACAGTTTTAATGCACTGAACTGTGAAAACACATATAGTCTACTCCTTAATTTATACAATAGAAAGAACATATAAGTGATTGCCTTTGAAAAATTTGGGTTTTATTAAGTGATGATATAGGAAAAAGATATGTGCTTACCAAATCTGGAAGTACAAAGCTAGATATTTACATAAATAGAATGTTAAATAGACAACTGTCTTTATCAGACCAGGATTCCATAACAAAATGGCATAGACTGGGTGGCTTAAACAACAAATTATTTCCTCATAGTATGGGAGGCCAGTAGCCCCAGGTCACGGTGACAGCATGGACAGTTTCTGCTGAAGGCATTCTCGCTCGCTTGCAGATGGCCACATGTCCTCACATGTTAGGGAGATAGTCTCTATGTCTCTTCTTAAAAGGGCACTAAACCCGTAATGAGCTTCCCCACACTTACGACTTCACCTACATCTAATTATCTCCCAAAAGCCCCATCTCCAAATGCATCACACTGAGGGTTAGGACTTCAACAAAACATGAATTTTAGAAGGATGCAATTTATTCCATAGCGTTCTGCCCCTGGTCCCCCCAGATTCATGTCCTCACGTGCAAAATACCTTCATTCCATCCCGACAGCCTCAAAAGTCTTTTTTAAAAAAGATTTTATTTATTATTTATTTTTAGAGAGAGGGAGAGAAACATCCATGTGTGGTTGCATTTCGCACATCCCCTGCTGGGGACCTGGCCTGCAACCCAGGCATGTGCCCTACACTGGGAATTGAACTGGCGACCTTTTGGTTCACAGGCCGGCACTAAATCCACTGAGCCACACCAGCCAGGGTAGCCTCAAAAGTCTTTATATACTCCATCATTAATTCTAAAGTCTAAAGTCCAAATTATCACCTAAATCGAATTTGGGTGAGACAATTCAGCCTGGGGCAGAATTCTTCCCCAGCTGTGAGCCTGTGAGCCAGACAAGTTATCTGCTTTCAAAATACAATAGTGGGACAGGTGGAGGATTGACATTCCTGTTCTAAAAAAGAGAAATTAGACAGAAGAAAAGGGTGATGGATCCTGAGCAAGTCTAAAACCTAGCAAGGCAAATTTCATGAGATGTTAAGGCTGGAAAATCATCCTTTTTTGGCTTGAGGTCTCACCTTCCAGGACCACTGGGGTGGCAGTGTCACCCCCATGGCTCTGCGGGGTGGTCCCACCCAGAAGGCCTCCTGTCAGAGGCCATCCAGCCTGTAGAAATCAAGGAGGTGGTCCCCATGATCTCTGAATCGCCTGCAGAGTCATTTTCCCCTGTTCTTCAAGAGCAGCTGAATAGCTCTATCATCCTGCTCTGTCAAATTGACGTTTGACAGCCTCCCTTCATTTCGTTGCATCTATATCCCCTTCAGTTCAAGCTGGCAGTGTTTCTGCGTGTAGAATCCTCTACGCTCTCTATTGAATGGTTTTTAAGCCACACTTGTAGTGCTCTCTTTAGAGCAAGCTTTCTTATTTTCTACAATATGAATAGCCTGAGAATTTTCCACATCTTCAAGTTCAGGTTCCTTTTTGCTTAACAATTATCCTTCAATTCATCTCTCTGCTTTCACATTTAGTATAAGCAGTCACGAGGAACCAAGCTACTCCTTCAATGCTTTGCTTAGAAATATCCTCAGTTAAGTATCTACTTTCATTACTTACAAGTTCTACTTTCTGCAAAACACTAGAACACAGTTCAGTCAACTTTTTTTGCTGCATTGCCTTTCTTCTGGTTTCCAAAAATATATTCCTCGTTTCCACCTGAGACCTCGTCTGACTTGCCCTTAACGCCCATATTTGTAGCATGCACCTCAAAACTCTTCAAGCCTCTACCCATTACCCACTTCCAAAAGCTGTTTCCACATATTTAGGTATTTGTTACAATAGCAGCACTTGACTTCTCAGCACCCAAATCTGTCCTAATTAGCTCATACTGCCATAACAAAACACTAGAGGCTGTGTGGCTTAAATAACAGAAATTTGTTGATAACTCTGGAGGCTAGAAGATCAAGACCAAGAATACAGCATGTTTCATTTCTGGTACAGACTCTCTCCTTGGCTTACAGATGACTATCTTCTCGCTCTTTCCTCACATGGCCAGGGAGACAAAAAGTATTAGCTATCCCGTGTGTTTTCTTATAAGGGCGCTGGTCCCATCATAAGGGCCTTGCACTCGTGATCACTTCCAAATCTAATTACCTCCCAAAGATGCCATCTCCAAAGACCATCACATTAGGGCTTAGGGCTTCCACATATGAATTTTGGGTGGGGCGCAATTCAGGCCATAGCTCCAACCTATTCTTCAGTTGATCTGGACACTACAGGGTGGGGCAAAAGTAGGTTTACAGTTGTGAGTACAGAAAACAGTTTATTCTTGTATTATTATTTTTTATATTTTATTTATTTTCACAGACAGGGAAGAGGGGGAGAGAAACATCCATGTGTGGTTGCCTCTCGCATGTCCCCTATCGGGGTCCTGGCCTGCAACCCAGGCATGTGCTCTGACTGGGAATCAAACCGGCAACCCTTTGGTTCTCAGGCCAGTGCTCAATCCATTGAGCCACACTAGCCAGGGCTATTCTTGTGTTATTATTAAGTATTATATTATTTTGCATTCAAACAACTGTAAACCTCCTTTTGCTCCACCCTGTATATTAATACTAAATAAACATTTTCTAAGACTCATGTTTTTAAAATGTGTTTATTTTCTACCATATCTTACACTCTATATTAAATCATACTTTCTAAGATGCAGATGATTGTAGAAGTTATTTCTCACAATACTTTATATCCCATACTATACGACATATAAGGAATATTATGAGCTAACAGTCCTTTCAAAATTGTTAATGCGCATTTGGAATTAAGATATCTAAAACTGATATAATTAATCTAGAGCAGATCAGATCTGAGGCATTCTGAATAAATGCTTTTTTACTGTATTTAATTATTCTTGGTTCTCTGACACAGAGAGAGGTGCAAATATCATTCTGTTTATATACCATTGCCATTATAAGATGTGCCAAATTACTGTGATTACGCAGTTGCTAGCCCAATACATTAATACATTTAAATTTAAGATGAGGAAAATGAAGCATGGGAAATTTGTTATTTGGCCAAGATCACATGGTCAACCAGGGGTGGCATTTCCTTTCTTTAAAATTAAATTTATTGGGGTGACATTTGTTAACAAGATTATATACGTTTCAAGTGACTATTTCTATGATACATGGTCTGTATATTGCATTGTGTGCCCATACATTGAACTTTTAAATGTAGCATGGATGAGGGTCTATGGCTGGAGGCCCTCAGATTTACTGTCAGGTGCCGGTGGTTAATTTATTTGAAACCTGATCCAATCCATCCTCTTATCCTTGACAAGGTTGCAAATCTTCCACGATCCTCCACCTCTGCCTAACTCTTCCAGAACAAAGGGAACTCAAACCACATGCAGAGTCATGGATTTGCAAGCTTAAGAGAACCCTAGAGACGCTGTGGTCCAGCCTTCAGAGTGTTAAGTGACTTGTTGGATTCTCACAGCTGTTAGTGGAGGATTTGCAATCCTGTCTATCTAGGGGTGGCATTTCTGACAAAAATGGCTTTATTCCATGTCATAATCACTTTCCACCTTTATACCAAATGGTCAGCAGCACGTTTTTACAAAACATACTATACATTGGACTAAGAGCAAAAGATTTATTTCTACACTCTTTACTGACTAACCTCATTGCAAAGGTTACAGACATCGATCTGCCATTCAACCCTTTCTACCTTTCCCCTAACGTACGCATGGGTGTGAAAAATTACCACAGGAAACAGTGGGTTGTCATCAGAGAAGAAGGTTATACAACTGGCAGGTGGGGGAGAGTAGTACATACATAAGCAACTGGCTGAAGGAGCAAGGAATAGTGAACAATAGCAGAGTTAAAAATAAAACCAGATTTTACAGAAAAGTTGAATGATACGGAGGGAAGGCAAATGGACCTATTGAAAGGGATCAGAGTTCATTGCTGGCTTAGCAAATGGCATTTGAGAAAGGTGAGCAGGCAGGGGCAAATAATAAAGTAAGAAATGGAACAAAAGACAATAGACATGCTAATACTTATCTAACACCTTCTCTACCCCAAACTAGTCATTTAATTCTCCAAACAAACACTTCTAGAATATTGAGTAAGTATTAGGCATTTTTTTGTACCCAAGATATGATTTGAAAGTGAATGTCATTGCTCTCAAAAGCTGGTATTTGGGTGGGTTGGAGGTCAGAGCACGGGGACTAGACAAGACACATGAACATATTCCAGGTGCCAACTCCATTCATTTTATGGTTATCTTCTTATTGTAGTAAATTACTTTCCATCATGAATTTATTATTATACTGTTTTACACTAAACTAGCACTATCTTGTTTTCTACCTTGTAAACATTCTTAATTCAAGATTCTAGAAAGTTCAATAAAACAAAATTACATGTTAAATATTCAGATTACATAAGAAAGCTTAATTCTATTATTATGCAAACATACACACCCTCAAAAAGCTCATATTTGGTTGGAAAAAATGTTGACATACGAGGCTTTGTCTCCGAAGGTACCTGTCTGTTATTCTCAGTAGAGCTGCCACTACTAACCGCTACCTTATTAATCTATGTACAATCACTGCGCAAATATTCTAGGTTTCTTGTGAGGACAACTTTATTTCTTCACAGAGACATCTGTATGTGTGCTTTACAAGGTGATCAGATCTATGACAGTAGTTGAATTAGGTAATAGGCATAGAGATATCTCTTGGGTGTGGAATTAATTTGGAATATGCTTGAATGTGGCCTTCCTTTTCTGGAGGGTATTCAAAAGATGCAAGGAGATGTCGTTCAGTCCTGAGACACAATACCCTCTCCTCGCCTCGCCTCGTCTCTCCTCTCCTCCCCTCTCTTATCCATCTTTTCCTATACAATCCAATCTAGTCTACCCATACTGAGATTTTGTTGAATCCTATTGTAATCATGTAATCTTGGAAATAGCCTCTATTTCCTGGAGAATTTTAAGAAAGAAGACTTTTCCTGGTACATCTTGATTATTTAACACATAACTGCTATTTGCAGGGTTTGGTAAAATTCTGAAACATCATTTATCAAGTAATTTATGTGTTAAGACCTATGTTACTTGATGAAAGACAATCAAATTTTCAGTGATTCATTGTTTGCTCTTCTGTCTTCTACTGAGACGCTGAGATGCTCAAAAGACAATATTTTTCAAGACAGCAAGTTTGCCTCCCTGGAGACAAGTGTATAGCTAGGTAGAAATTGGAACTGAACACAGTCAGATGAGTATGGGGAGGAGGCAGCAGTTGCTAGTTGGCCTTTAAACCCGAGATAAGATGTTGTAATTTGAGAACCAGTCAGGTATCTCTTTGTGCTGCTGTGGAGTGTAGGGCAGATCGGGGAGTAAGGGATTTGAAAAAAGATAAAAGGGCAAAAAAGCTAATGAGGGAGGTTGGGTACAGTGTACAGTGTCTAGGGATTATGCGAGCACTTTGTGAAAGTTGTATAGAAATACCTACCGCTGGTATGTTGTTGTTTGTGCTTGTTTGTCTTCTCCCTCAACTAAACGGTGAATTCTAAAGACAAGAAATTTCTTGTTTTATCAATCCACACACTACCTAGTACCATGTCTCACTAGAAAAGCTTGTCAATGGAGTGACAAATGTGTTCCAGCTTCTGAAAGTAAACGAAAGCAAAGGCCAGTGGAAGACATTTTTGAAGTACTCTCTGTTTAAACGTTCTTAAATTAAAAAGCTAATTATATATATATATACATATATATATATGCATGCACATACATACATAATATATACTATCTCTAGAATTCTAGATAATATATTGTCTAGTATACTGTTACTATGTAGTTGATATGACATACAAATTGATTATATTATAATTCGATTTAAAAGTTTGAATATACTTGGGAGGTTAAAAGGGTATGATTTTGCCCCAGTCTCCCTTTCCATACTGTCCTTTCTCCAGCCAAACAGCAACGTTTGCCACTCAACAGACATAATCGGTGCTTTCCATCTTGGAATCTTTATGTTCATACTTGACTTTGTCCTTTGAATGTCCCTTCATATTCTGTCTACACCCCACTCCTCCTCAAGGCCCAATACCAATGCTATTCCAGTCATTAAACACTCCTTGTAATCTAAATAAAGAAGCACTATTTTCCTCTTCACAGAAAAAAACCAGACACGAGGCTGGTCACTTTGTCATATGAATAGCAAAACCCTCGGCTGAAGATTCACAAACTTGTGCAGGTGAGGTTTCAGGAGCTGGATTCATTTCCAACCTTTGGATACACACACTTACAAGAAATCCTTATCACCTGAGCTAGTATGACTAAATCTGTGTTTCATGCAACCCAAGGGCCTCATATTGTGTTTTGTATTTAAGTATTTCTTTCAGCTTCCCTAGCAGAGCATAGGTTCTTTGAAAGCAGTGACTTCTTTTTCACAACTCCCATACCACCTGCAGTGTGGCACACAGTCAGTGCTCAATAAGCGCTTGCTGGGAGAATGAGTGGAGAAAACTGGAGAAGTGATCATCAAGTCACACTGAATTTCAAGTCATGTTTAGCAGAGCTAGAACTGAACACAGGTAGTTCATAATAATATTTGACTAAACATTGCTTTTCAAATGAATAGCTTGCCTGTCTCCTTCTTTACTGTTATAGATTTCTTCCTGTTAGAGTTCTGTAAACGTATTTATGACATATCTTTGCTGAGGGCTAACTTTAGCAGTAGCACCATGTATCATAAAAAGATATGTCATATAGGCAAATTACATAATATGAAGTCAGGCATTCTTCCCATTATTTTAACAAGCATTTTCTTAGTTTAAAGAGTTGTGATCTGTATCAGGTTCCTTTCTGAGAGGCCAAAAATGTAAACTGTACTTGAACTAATGTCACTCTTGTCTCTTATTCAGAATGGGAAACACTTTGTCAACCTTATTCTCAGATATATATGGTGTGACTAGATACTCTCAAGGAAATCATTTTTCAAGAATAAATTTGAAGGATTAAAAGGTTCACCAAAGTCACATGAAATTTATAACAATGAAGTATAGTCTCATTTTATGGATATCACCTTCTTACACCTACATAGTGTTTTATGGTTTGCAAAGCACTGTGAAATATATTATCTCATTTGCTCCTCACAATAGGACTTTGTGAGAGAGACAAAGAAGGCATAATCCTCACTTTGTATATCAAAAAGCAGAGACGTTGCGTGGCCGGGTAGCTCAGTTGGTTAGAGCATGGTCCAGATACACCAAGGTTGAGGGTTCAATACTAGGCCAGGGCACATAGAAAAATCAACCAATGAATGCATAAATAAGTGGAACAATAAATTTATGTTTCTTTCTTTCTGTCTAAAATCAATTGCAATTTTTTTAAGTAAAAAAACAAAACAAAACAAAACAAAACAAAACAGAGAAGTTAACTGACTTTACCAAGGTCACAGAGATAGTAAGTAGTGAACAGAAACTCAGAAAAGAAACCGCCTTTCAACTTCTAATCCAGTATTTTTTTTGACTCAGATCCAGTTTTCTTTAAAACATTCTATTTATAACAATGCTTTTCAAGCTTCTGGCTATGACCAATTGATGGGTTATGAAACCGATTTTGACCAGCATTAAAAAAAATGATATAGAATATATCATAGAATATCAGCTCTATTTTATTTTTGTAGTAAAGAATTTATTTAGTAAAGGTAAAAACTGTTTCATAAAATTTTTATTTCAGTTTTGTCTATTATGATGTAAAATATATTTCTAACTGTGTAAAGTGGTGAGAAAAATAAACTGAAAGTCAGTGATCTATACTATGTTGCCTATTGAATCATTAAGTTGCTCAAAAATAATTTATGATGCCAAAATTCTCCAGATTACTGGTTTTAAAAGTAAGATAATTGTGGATAATAAACATATACTTTCTGACAATCCTTGAGTTAGGTATTATGTAGCCTAATTTCATTTTTGACCTCTTTTTACAAGATCTACTTCAATATTATGTTTAGAAATTTCTAAATAGGCATGATACTAGTTGTATTCCTGCTTTTACGGGGAGACAAATGCTAATCGTGCTTCATAAAACAATCGTCTTAGAAAAAGTTTTAACTGACTTAAATATATTCAGGGAAACACAGGAAACACTGACTAGATAATATCCTAAAATTCAAGCATTTGATTAAAAAAAATAAGGATACCTAATATCTCTGGTATTTAATTATATGTATTATGATGGAATAATCAAAAGGAATGAACCCACAACTGTTTTCTTAATTATAATTAATATGGTGGCTCTTTATTGACAATCAGGTATAATACACAACCCTTGGCAGGGCATATGAACACTGATAGCTTTAGCTGCTGTCCCTCCACTTCACATAGGCCATAAGCTTCCTTCCTTTGCTTGCATGCCATTGTCTCCCACCTTCCTCAATGAATCCTTAAAAAATGAATACACGTCTTCCGGACAATGTTTCCTCCTTTGTGATGTCTTCATCCATTCCTTTTTCTGAGTACTCACATAATGCTCTACAGTCATCTATCAGGGGCGTCACAACATTATTATAATTATTTCTTTGTGCAACTTTCCTCAGCTAGGCAGCTAGGCACTGGAGGGTGCAGACTGTATCATATTCATCTCTGAATCCTTGGTGCTCTAGACAAGGCCTAGGTCATATTAGGCACCCGATTCTTCATTAAGTAAGTGAGATACATTATTTAGTTCAAATGGACATTGGCAAACACAAAACATACATACAACGATTTAGATGAGGTCACAAGAATTTTTATGTAACTATCATCGACCTATTACCCATTTATTTTTCACACTAAAGCCTTCAGTGTTCTTTCCAAAATGCCTGAATATTAAGGTATTAATTTAGAGGTAGAAATTATATTTATAGCTATTATTCTGTGGTCCATATATTGGTAATAAAAGCTGGCTGGTTTGGTCTGTTCAAGCCAGCACTTAATGAAATTGCTGACATCATTTTATCTGATTATGTGTATGATAGAGACCCAGGCATTTTTACTTTCCCACGGATTGAGATGGTGGTTTGCAGATACAGCCTACATGTTAGAATTTTCACTCAATAGTTTAGTCATCATTGTATTAAGAAAAAATTAAAAGATAAGCAATTTTTTATGGATAGTTGAGTCATTTAATATTTTGTGATACGGTGCCATTAAAGTTTCATTTATATTCCTATAGGGTTTTCTCTTCACTGTTTCAGCTAATAGAGTTTGAAGTCCCAATGTGTCTATCACTCTATTGAGGACATTTTTTTTATTGTTGTGCTGAAAACACAGCACTAACTTGCTCAATAGATAAAACTGAGAAACCACAGCTGGAGAAGTGTGAACGTCAATTTACCCTTCATAGCACATGAAATTACACGCTGATTGTAAAGGAAGGCAATATTTAATTGACAGATATTCTAATACATAAATGTATTAGGATGCCATCTGTTTGAGGACTCTACTGTGTATATCTATGCTACAGAATATTTTCAGAAGCTAATGGACGGCTAAGGAATCCTAATTCACATGTGAAGCCGGGAGACAAGTATTTTTATTTTCCTGATTTGAATTCTTCACACATTTCTCCCTTGTATTACAGCTGATTGCTTACATGTTTAACCTTCAACTAAATAGTAAGCTTAGGATGGTATCCAAATCTTACTCATCTTCAGATTCCCAGAGTAGTCAACATTATGTTGACACATAATAAGTATCCAGTAAATGTTTATTGGAAAAAGAAATGAATGCACTATTAAAACCCTGATGTTTTAGAGATTTCCCCTAGGAGCCATTTGAAGTTTCCTCCTGTGTTATAATGTCACAAAGATAAAAACCTCACAATTTCTTTCTTTGCTTATTGAAAAACATGGCAATAATGACAGAGGGAGAACTTAGATTATTCATAACATACAAGACGTTTTGTTTTGTTTTTTTTATAGCAATCTAACACTTTGGCCTCCATGTGTGAAACGTCTGAACCAAAGGCGAAAAATTCAGTGAAATATTTGAATTTGTATATTCCACTAAAAATCAAACTGCTGGATAGGTGATAAATCTATTCACATATTCAGTATTGTACCAAGAATCTCGAGTCAAATGTTGGCCATTGCTTTTAGGTTGCTTGGTGGCAATCACAACTGACTTACTTAGCTTTTCATTTAAACTTCAGTGTTACTAAGGTTTCATTATTGTTTTATATTTCAAATTATTAGCAGGTCATACTATATAATTTTCTTACTCTTTTTTTCCCAGAATCTTGTTTTCTAGGTTATTAAAATGCTTTTCAGATAACTTTTTTGGGATAATAACAGAAATTATACCTATCTCATATTAAACAAAACCATTACTATATCATATATAAGAAAGTATTCAGGGAAACATACTTTGTCATCTGATTCTAACTAATGAAATATTTTTAATGAGTGCACATCTATTAAAAGAATCCTCAAGATGCTGTAATTATTATTCATTTTCTAGAATTGTTTCACCATGAAGCTTTACGCTTCTATGGGGACTTTAATGTTTATGTTTTATGACGGCTGCATTGACTATTAAAAAGCAATTTGGCTGACATTTTAGGTCTTTTGTTGCCAGTTTTAATTGGACTGTTCATCAAGCATCAACTCCCCCGTTAACTGCAAAAATTTCAGGCCAACGTCAGTTTACAGTAATGACTCTTTAATGATTTTATCCTGTCAGTATGCAAGTTTCGTATGGATATATGCATGATTAGTTTCATATCAAGACCTGTAATTAAATAATTGAAGCTTAAACAGAATGGATATCAAACACAAACACATATTTAATAAAGACTCAGAAACTTATCAAAATGCTGATTAGCAATTAAAGTCAATGTTTTGAGTTCATCTGTGTTAGTACACATATTATATCTTAAAAAATATTTGTATTTGCATTTCTTGCCCAAAGTTAAAAAAAGTTCTCCTTAGTATAGCAGTGCATTTGGGTTTTTAAAATATAATTTATATTCAATACGTGCCTTATCTGCCTGAGTAAGAAAATTCTCTTTAACATTTATTTTATTTGCAGAAAAAATTGGACAAAACCGAAAACTCTAGAGTAGCAATAAATAATTTTTTAAGATTTTGTTCATTTATTTTTAGAGAGAGGGGAAGGGAGGGAGAAGAAAGGGAGAGAAACACTGCTTGCCACTTGCAATCGCCCCCCGGGGACCTGGCCTGCAACCCAGACATGTGCCCTGACAGGGAGTCAAACCGGCAACCTTTCACTTTAACGGATGATGCCCAACTAAGCCACACCAGTCAGGGCGATGTTTTTATCAATTAGACACAATACCAATACTTAAGAAGTAAAAATATACTCGTATACCCATACTACGCTGTCACCCATTCGCAATTCATAGAACGTTAGAGCTGGAAGGGACCTTGGAAACCATCTATTCTAACTTCCTTACTTGACAACATTGAAGTCCAGATGATTTAAGTGACTGGCTTATGGTCATATAGCTAATTAGTGCCTGAGTCGAGAAAAAAAATTCTAGGTCCAAGATGGAACCTCATGTGTTCCTAGAGAATCAGAGAGTGAAAAAAGTCTTTTTATGTACTGGCAGGTTCCTTTTCTCCCTACTTTATTAAATGGACATGCTTTAAAACATAAAAACAAAAAAACCCCAAACTTGCATATAGAACATGAGGGGTTTCATGTTCTCTTTTTTCCCCCCTCTACCCTATTCCTCCTCCAACCCCTGTAAGGTAACCGTTTGTACTATTTTTCAAAATTCATCTTTCCAGTATTTCTTCATGCCCATACACAACATATAAACACATGTTATTATTTTCCCCCTCTCCATATGCAAAATACAGTACACATTAACAGATTTTTAACTCTCTTTTTTCACTTAAAAATATATCTTGAGATTGCCCTTCCAGGGCACAGAAATCTTTCCTATATTTTTTTCTTTTGAGATGCATAGTATTCTTTTGCATGGATGCTAGAGTTTACTCAATGTGTTGGCAAATTATTAATAACCAATTGAAAAGGTTTTAATTGCTGAAAATTATTTCACTCTACCTATAAGAAATATCTATGCACATAACAGAAATGTAGAAAATGTAGATAGTAAGGTAAAGGCTAAACTCGAGAGCTGTGTGCTTGGCTCTGAAGAACGCCTAGCAAAAAACATTACTTTTCCTTTGATTTAAAGTGGTAGTCCTAAAGTGCACTGCATAAATAAGATGTTTTCCAGGCTTTACTGGTCTGAGTCAGTGAAAATATACGTTATAATGAAAATGTGAAAATGTTTATAATGCAGCCTATACAAATGTTTACTTTTATGCTATGTTCAGCAAGCACAATATTTCAAAATCCTTCCATCTTCAGTCTAATAGATGATATTACCTGCCTTCTGCCCATGATAACCCACATACACCTTGAATTTTAAAACAGTTTCATTTCACATTGGAATGGAAGGCCTGCCTAGGCTGCTAGTGTAAGGTGAAAGAAATTAAGGAGACAGACCAATTAAGGTAGAAGCAGATTTCTTATTAAATGACAGGTCCTAGATTCCCATTTCATGAAACATGTACTCCTGCCACATGCCAAATTCCCATTAACTTCAAGAAAGAATTATGCATGGAAGAAATATGTAGGCTAAAGAGGGCAGGATAAATTAGTCCAGAGCAATCCTCAAATGTCAGTTTAAAATGCAGTGAATGCTTTAAATTATGTGTAGTCATGTTGTTTGGATTGAATATTATCCACTGACCCCGTGTTTCTGACCACATCTTCAAAAGGAATGGGACAAAGAATTGCTTGAAATAAAGAAGAGACGTGAACAGCTCGATTTGGAATTGTAAGTAAAAACGGAATCCAAAGGTGCGCGTCACGAAAATGCAATGATTCCTTAAGAAAACAGCTTAAGAAAACAAATGTACTTTCCCACAGCACATAAAATATTTACATTTAAGAAAATGGACAGAAATACTTTTAAACTCTATTACTTCATCCTAATTCAGAGATTGAAGCTTTAATAATGGTTAAGGCCAAATCATTTAAAATATAAGCATGTGATATTCACTTTCAAGGGCACTGAATCCATGTTACTATTACTAATGTCTTATAGAGGCCCTTAGGGTTACTGATTTAAACAGAAATAATAAAAATGTTGATTGTATTCTTATTATTGCTTTTAATGTGTTTTAAATAGTTTATACTTTTAATCAGGTGAGACAAACTCTAATCTTCATAGTATCTTTTTCACGGGGTATTTCGGGATAAGTTCAGCTCTGCTCTGTCAATGTAAGTTTTAAAATTAGGAGACTTGGCTACATAACCAAAAAAGTGTCCCTTAAAATAGTATATAAAAGGTATAAACATTTTAAAAAGCCAATCTTTAATTTAGAATAGTTACTTGGTAGATAGCCATTTGAAACCTCCTTTGTATGAACTCTAAAACAATACGACAACATACTGTAAAGTAGGTTTTTATTAAAAAGCTGATGTTGAAAGGCTGATATATGCCATTCTCTGTCAATTACATAAAAAAATAAATCTAGTTTTGTTTTTGAGAATTGCATGGACCTGAGTTTGCGTGAACATTTGCCACTAGATGGGACCTTGCATCTGTGGTAATAATCTAGCAGTCACCTTCTTTTTATCCAGCTTTCACAGGACTTGCAGACACAAACCTTCTCAAACAAAGTCAGTCTTTATTGATAAAATAAAACTTTATAACTTACACAACTAGCCAGCTGGGTCACAGGAGGCTGATTTCTTCACTGTGTCTTAGTAGATGATAGAAAGCAGATAACATTTGGAGCAATATCCTTGAAATAATGACCTATGCTAAAAAAGAAGCAATGTGCCTTTCTGGTAATCTGTCTAAAAAAGACTCCCGCCTTTCTTTCAGTGACACAGCGGTAAGCTTGTTCCAAACATATTTTAGCATCTTTCTGGCTAGCATGTGTGTGACCTCTTCTAGTTGCCCTGGAAGCACTAAAGTTTTCTCTGAAGTCAGAGATATCAAGATTTTTTGGTAATATCCCGATTTCGTAAACTATAAAGAGAAGATGGATTGATGGCAACCAAAGTTTGATGCTTGGAAATGAAACTACAGGGAGACATTATAAAGTAGGAATTATGAGTTTAGCTTCTGGAAATAATAGTAGACTTTTACACTACAAACACCTAGAAATGCTGGATGAACGTTCTTTTAAATGAAGAATGACACTAAGAAGTAGTGAGGGAAAAAAACCCCCAGAAACTGAAACCAAGGCAGAAATTCTAAACAAGAGTGGCATGCCCAGGAGCCGATGCTATAGCTCCCCTGCAATTGACTGACTTAAGGACATGGGTTTTAAGGCTAAGGTGAGAGAGGCAGGAGGACATGAGGCTTTGGGTCTTAACAAGGCAGGGAGTTGCAGCTGAGACCTGCCTATGTTTTCCATATACGAACCTTCAAAATGCTACACTTCAAAACATGGGATGCTAGGAAAAAATCTGCTCACTGCCGCAAGGGCACAGAAGGAATCTTGTTTTTCCTAGACTGGGCTCTGGATGAAAATAACAAAAAGTCATTCCTGAGAATTCAGAAGCATGGGTCTATATCATGTATGATTTAGAGTTGAGTTTACATGTTCTGTGTGGTCAAGCAACTGCCACTATGAGACATTAGTATAGAAGTATCTGGAGGCCCCAGCAGAGGCAGATGCAAATGAGATCGCAATCCAAAGTCAAAAATTATGTAAGGAAACAGTCCATCATAAACAAAAGTCAAGAGACACAAACTATAATATTGGGTGAAAAAGCATCTTTAAAATGATAAAGGAAGAATGGAAAACATAAGAACGAATCACTCTTTGTAAAAAATATATACATATGTATCATGTAGACATTAGCATGAATAAATAATCTAAAGTTGAAAAATATAAAAAGGTAAAACTCTAATATAAACACAAAGGGCAAGTTCAATAGCAAGTAGGGCACAAAATAAAGGAAGAATTGGTAAACTTGTATGTATATCTGAGGAAATTACACAGAATGAAGTACAGGCAGATAGTGAGATGAAAAATCTAAAAGAAAGATTATGAGTCATGAAAGCTAGATGGACATTATAAAATGTAGATCTAATTAAACATTCTAGAAGCAGAGTATAAAGAAAATGGGAAGAAACCATGATGAGTGAGAATGTTCCAAGACTGATCAAAAATTACATTATAGTTGTAATTTTGATGTGGTTGTGCGAAGAGGAGAGCCATGTCTGCCTACGCTGCCATCTTGACCATCATTCAGAACCATCAGAAATCAAGTAGAATGGAAGTCTGACAACTACGGAATTAAAGAAATCACATCCATCCAGACTGGTAGGAGGGTGGAGATGCGGAACAGGCCGGTTCTTCACCCACGTGTGGTTGATAAATATTCATAAGGGATATCATGGGAGCGAGAAGTCCCAGCCCCATACGAGGCCCCCCAGCCCAGGATTCCAGTGCCAGGAAGATAAATCCCCACAACTCTGGCTGCCAAAACCAACAGGGATTGAGTTGGTGGAAGAAACTTCTGGAGCCCCAAGTGGTTCCTCTTAAAGAACCCACACATGGACTCACCTACTCAGACTCGCTCCCTCTGAGCGCCAGCACCGGGGTAGCAGCTTGACAGAAACCAGTGGCATAAGGGAGGAACTGAAGTGTCTAACATCAAGGTGAGCAGAGGCCATTGTCCCTTTTCTAAACCCTCCCCCGACAGAACCAGCAAGCTGGTGCCATAGCCGAGGCTCCACCAACCTGGCTGACACAGTTTGACCCGCCTTGGAGATCCCCAGAAACTCCGCCCCACCCAATTTACAGGCCCACCCAACCTGCTTTTCCATATGAATGGCTGCTCCTGGCTCAAGCTCTACAACTTCTTAAATCCAATCAAACAAGCAACAGCTGATCGAGTTGAGCCCCAGGCCCAGCACTAGCAGCAGCCATCTCAAATTACTTTATTGCTCAGGCAGGGTGGCCCTGGGAAAATACAGGTGAGGGCTGACCTTGGCCTGCACCACCTGGGAAACTGCAGAGCCTGCACACCCTGTGGACAGATACAGACCACTTCGGAGCACCACCACCCTGTCCCTGCACAGCTGATACTCCATGGAAGTGTGAGGTTGGTGGTCAGTGCTCACAGCCAGTCCTTGCAGCTGACTGGCCTGGGTAAATCCCTCCCATTGATCTGCCAACAGCAACCAAAACTCAACTACAAGAGAAGGGTGTCCTCAGCCCACACAAAGGGCACATCCTGAGTACCCAGCTTGGGTGATAGGGGAGGCCGTGCCAGCGGACCCTACAGGGCACCTAATACATAACATTTATACCTGCCGGAATGGTTATCATCAATAAATCAACAAACAACAAGTGAACAAGTGCTGGTGAGGACGTGGAGAAAGGGGAACCCTAGTGCACTGTTGGTGGGAATGCAGACTGGTGCAGCTACTGTGGGAAACAATATGGAGTTTCCTCAAAAAATTAAAAATGGAACTGCCTTATGACCCAGTGATTCCACTTCTGGAAATATATCAGAAGAAACCAGAAACACTGATTTTTTAAAAAAATATATGCACCCCTATGTTCATTGTTGCATTATTTACAATTGCCAAGATTTGGAAACAGTCTAAGTGCCCATCAGTAGATGAGTGGATAAAAAGGCTGTGGTACACAATGGAATATTACTTTGCCAAAAAAAAAGAAGGAATCTTACCTTCTGCAAGAGCATGGATGAACCTGAAGATCATTACGCTAAGTGAAACATGTCAGTCAGAGAAAGACAAATACCACAGGATTTCACTTATATGTGGAATCTAATGAACAAAACAACAAACAAGCAAGCAAAATAGAAATAGACTCGTAGATACAGAGAACAAACTGGCAGCTGTCAGAGGGGAGGGGCGTTGGGGTGCTGGGTAAAAAAGCTGAAAGGATTAAGCAAAAAAAAAAAACCAAAAATATCTCATAGACACAGACAACAGCATGGTGATTACTGGATGGAGAGGGAGTCGGGGGGAGGTAGAAGAGGGTAAGAGGAATAAATGGTGATGGAAGGAGACTTGACTTGGGAGAAAATAAAAATGAAAGTAAAAATAAAAGTAAAAATATAATTACAACTCTATAAAAATTAAATTAAAAGAGAAAAACGTTATAAAAACTTATATTCATTATTGTTACCCGTTTTCACTGTTGTCATAGTACAGGTAACCAGTAATATATAGTTAAACACATTAATACCATGAACAGAATGTAAAAGAAAACCAGACAAACAAAAAACCTACTTCTTTTGAAGAAGTAATAAACTTTTCTATGAATACTGACTGAAAAGCCTACCAGAAATATTACTTTTATGTGCACATTTATTAGGTTTAAACTCTTACAAGATTTCATGAGTAAATCTTACACATAACTTTTTTTAATATGTCGCAAATATTTAATAACAAAAATAAAAATAAGTGGGAGAGCACAATAGAGCATAAGAAACGTGTCAGGAGGCAGTGGAAATTAGATGGGCTGAACACAAAAGTAAGTATTGCACCTCCCTGAGTAAGTTTTCAGATTCACTTTCAGTGATACACTGCTAGTTGAAAATAAATCTCCCCTTTTCAAGGGGACAGAGAGAAGATCAGGAGCCAAGCAAGCACAACTTGAACACTCATCTACGCCAGCTTCATCACCATCTTCACTTTTATGATCTTCATATCTTGGTTGAGCTTCCCCTTGAAATTCTGTTTGAAGAAAGGGTTTTGCAAGTAGTCTAAACACCACTCCTTCTAATTATGTTTTCCTCAGTGTTCCTGATGCTGAACACATACATTCCAGAACTGACTTTCTGCTTCTACCTTAAATTATGACTGTCACGCCCCAGCCAGCATGGCTCTCAGTGGGCTGGGCATCATCCTACAAACCAAAAGGTTGTCAGTTCGATTCCTGGTCAGGGCATATGACTGGGCTGAAAGTTTGGTCCCTCGTAGGGACATGTACCGAAGGCAACCAATTAATGTTTCTCTCCAGCATTGATATTTCTCTGTCTCTGTTTCTCCTTCCCTTCCCTTCTCTCTAAAATCAAAAACTAAAGTTAAAAAATATTTAAAAAATTAGGACAGTCACTACCTTTTCCTCTGTGGGATGGCTTGGTGTCAGTGTTGGTGTTTGCTGCCATTTACTGATCTTATGCCTGCGTGCATCAAGGCTATACAACAAAGAGTTAAATTATGGTTTAATTTCAAATACCTTACCAGAGAACAATTAACATTTAAAGTAAAGTGGTATGGAATAATCTTCCTATATTTATAAATTTGCTCACACAACCATATCCTTTAATATTAAAATATTTCGATATTAAATTATAATGTAAAATTTAACTGAAATATTTTTATACTCTGTGACGCAGCAAACTCTTCCAGTGAAGGACTAGACAGTAAATAGGGTTTGCGGGTCATACGGTCTCTGTGCAAGTATTCATCCCTACCAGTGCAGCACCAAATCAACCATAGGAACTATGTAAATGAATGAGCATGGCTGTGTTCCAGTAAAACTTCATTTACAGTTATAGGCGGTGGGCCAGATTTGGCCCACGGGCCATAGTTTGCTGACCCTTGTTGTACTGGCTTGGTTTTTTATTACCCAGTGGATACATTTCACAAAATGGAGTTCGCTACCAGATTATTTAATCGGTTTCTTAAACTGCAAACTACTTTTGTTCCAATGAGTGTAACTTTTGTTAAAAATTTGCTTTTGGAGACTGAAAGAAATGTTGCCTTAGTTTTTCAGTATTTTAAAGGTAATTCAGTGTAAGAGTCAAGGGGATGCATTGATATTTTCAATATAAGCCATAAAAAAGTAAAAGAGGGAGTTTCACCTGTCAATTTGAGTGAATTATATTCAACTCAATAACCTCCAGGAACATTATTACATATTTTGCATTCAGCTTCATAGGTAGCATGTAATCTGTTTATAATTTTGTTGACAGTTGAATTTCTGCTCTTTCATCTACCAACAGAGAAGCCCTTGAAATTCAGGAACCTATGAGGTTTTGCCACTTTGTCTGAATTCGATTGTTAAAGATTCTGTGCAAAAAATTTAAGTAAAAATTATATTTTTAATTCGCTGCCATTTTTAATTACCGAAACAATTCACTTTCATGAAAAAATATGGATATTGGCAGGGTATCTGCAATGGTATGCAGATTGCACGCTACACAATTCTCCATCTCAGGGTGCGCCACTGACACTGGGGACACCGTGGATCATTGAAGACACTAAACATTTACGGTTGCGTCAAACCAGTTCCCTGGAAGATGGCTGCACAGAGCCTTATTCTAACAACCTGCATTATAGAGTAATTATCTGATGGATTGTAATGACGCATCTTGAGGAAGTCCTGTCATTCCTATTCACAGTTTTTAAAAAGCCATTTGGTCTATTAGTGGCCTTGCATTATCTGAGGGAATTAATTAGTCCTTTCCTCTAATAATTGCAGGCACAGGTTGTAGCTAATCTCCTTAGTAAGACTGCAGGAAAGATAGGAAGCCATGAAACGTTTATACTTCTTATTCAAAGGACCTGCATTTCCATCTGTTTCTTTGTGAAATGATAGGTCAGTATGCATAGAGCACAATTTTCTTGTAGGTCTCTACTGCAGTGCTTTTATCATGATGACCAGGATAACAACTATTTAGAACGTACAGGGATCTAGCAGAGCCTACACAGTGTTAACTAATCGTCTTGCTCTTGTTTTCAACATCACGTTTTAAGTTACCCCAGTCTTTTAAATGTGTTTGCCCGAAAGAACGGTTTTCAGATTGTGTTTCAGGAACACGTCTTAAAAGACTAAGAGGGGTGTTGGGGCTTCCAAGTCCTTGCTTTCACTTTTACTTATTGTCTACATTGGAGTTGCCCATATATCTTGGTGCACAGGGGAAACCTTTTAAAATTGTTATATGAAGAGGGCAGTTACCAACACACTTTCCCCCCCAGAAATTATGATTTAATTGAGAGATGCAAACAACAACACTGGTGGCATTAGAAGATCTTTAAAGTACTCGTACTTGGTAATTCCCATGACATAATCTTTAATTCTCACAAAAATCTTGCAAGAACGTGGTTATTGCCATTC
Source organism: Pteronotus mesoamericanus (assembly GCF_021234165.1). NCBI lineage: Eukaryota > Metazoa > Chordata > Mammalia > Chiroptera > Mormoopidae > Pteronotus > Pteronotus mesoamericanus. Next base: position 4,364,294 of record NW_026555150.1, read on the forward strand.
CCATTTCCCAGATTACTATAAGTGAAGTGATTGTGTCCCCACCAAATTCCTATGTTAAGACCTAACCCCCAAGTGATGGTATATGAAGGTGGGGGGCCTTTGGGAGGTAATTATGTCATAAGGGTGGAGCCCTCATAAACGGGATTAGTGCCTTTAATAAAGCAACCCCAGAGAACAATCTGTCCTGTCCATGTGAGGACACAGTGAAAAGACAGCTGTCAATGAACCAGGAGGAGGGTTCCCATCAGATGCCGAATCTGCTGGCCCCCTGATCCTGACTTCCAGCCTCCAGAACTGTGAGAAATAAATTTCTGTTGTTCTTAAGCTGCCCAGTCTGTGATAGTCTATTATAGCAGCACAAGTGGATTATGACACAGATGAAGACACCAAGGCTCAGAGAGGCCACCCTGTTAGTAAATGGCAAACCTGGGAACTGAACTTGAGTTGTCTGATCTCAAATATCCGGCCTATTCTACTTTTATTTTAATTTAAGGAGTAAACAGAAAAACAAAAAAAAGGTTTTTATATAGTCCTCATTTTAAAAGAGTACCATTATGCCCAATGTGGATTAGGGACTGAGTTCATGGAAAATTAAACCATAGTCTAAATTATAATAGATACTTATTTTATGCATAAACACACAAATGAGGGTAGAGTTTAAAAATTCCAATGAAATAAAATTCCATTTTCAAACTCCTTGCCCAAGTGCTCATTTCTTAACTTATTATCTTATTATGAAATATTTCATGTTAATATTATTACCCTTCAAGAACCAAAGTGTACTTTAACACTTCAAACAGTAAATTTTGCTAAGAAAATATGGTTGATAGCTTTTAAGGAATATAGTTCTGCTACAGTAAGAGAAATCCAAACCGTTGGTGATTCACATCACATCAAACTTTATTTGTTGCCTCATTCTAATTTTGAATTCAAGATGGTATTTGGTGATACTATTATCTCAGTTAGGCATTTCTCTTTAAAAAGAAATTGGGACTCAGATGGTTTAAATCAGGGATGGTTTGCAACTGTGATTTAAAGCAACCACATACACCTGTAAATGACTTTGTAGCCCTAGGGGAATGCAAAGTGAGGTCACAAGCAGGAACAAGCAGAGCCTTCAACTACTGATGGAAAAATCATTATTTTACCACCTCTGTTAATTAGTTAGACGTATGAAGTTGGAGAGAAGTAAACTAGATACACCAGCAAGGAATATGAGAATGGATACTGGGATAGTATCCAACATTTCTGAGCATCTGTTAAAGGCTTAATACTATGGTAGGCAAGAGGGTACAGACATTAACACAATCTGGTCCCTACCCCCAAGAAACAATGTACTTCTATTCCTGCTTGCTCATCATTGCCTACTCTTTGCCTCTGCGTTAGAAAGACCTTCTTCCCTCACCTTTCATCTTTGGTTTGTATCAGCACCTGTACTCTTATCCCGAGACAAGCTCAAGGGCCTCCTGGTTTACAAACATTATCCCGAACACTCCCTTCCCCTGTGCTCCAATCAGCCTGTTCTATCATAGCACCTACTACATTTTATCAAACTAGCTTGTTTTCCTATGAATCTATTATTCATTTCCAATAAGTCTCTCAAAAGTAAGGGTTGTGTTTTCTTTGTCTCATTAAACAACTAATATTCCATTTAACCAATATTAATTGGCCCTTTTATAAGCTTGATAACTACAGTTATCAAGCACACCATACACTTGATACATGTTTGTTAAATTGAGGCAGGACAGTAAGAAGTTAGGAAAATTCCTTGGCAAGTCCAATGGAGAAACTGAGACAGCTGATTCAAACTGGCCTCATCCAGCACCCTGACCCCCCTGCATTCTTCTCCCTTGCACGACCACTCCCTTAATTATTAAGCCCCCAGAGCAATGAGGTTACAACCGACATCAAATAACCTCAGGAACAAAGCTTCAGGTCAAACTAGAGACAACATCTAGGTCTCAGTTGTGTTTCTGCCCCAGACTGAGAAAAGCAGCAAAAGCAGGCAAAGCGATGCCATGGCTGACATCAGGGCCAGCTGCAATGACTAATGATTCCCTGCAGACCTCAGTCGTGAAAGGACACACCTGGAGAGCTGATGCATAGCCCATTGAGATCCTCCCCTGGGACTTCTCCTAAAAGTCCTGCCTTTAGAGAACTCCTGAGAGAACTCCTTTAGAAAACTCTTTAGAGAGAAGTCCTGAAGAAAAAGGACCCAGTGGCTGGCTGGCTCTCTGGCTCTGCCCCCGCATTCTGGCCTTTCCCAGCAAGACCACAACCCCCGCCCCCTCTTATTTCACAAGGTGCATATCTTTGCTTTCTTTCTCCAAGGGCCCTTCTTTTGCCTCTGTACCTTGTTTACTGAGTCCACACAGCCCAGCTGGCTCACTGCTTCTACCTCTATGACCTTCTTTCTAAAAGGGCAAGGCTGCCTCGCCTAAGCTCGATTCTTCCTCATGTTTCCAAAGGGCCAAGGCAGCTCTGCCCAGGCTCACTCCTGTTGCTGGGATCTTGCCTCTTCTATCTTAAGCCCTTCCTTTGTTTCACTGTCCCCAACTTTAAAAAACCTACTCTCAAAATCACCTGGACTCGTGTTGTGAAATCTTTCCTGCACGAGGTCAAGAACCAAGAGGCCACATTGCCATCAACAAAGTGAAGGAATAAAGTCTAAACTCCAAACTTAGTCCAAATGATCCCATGCACTCCTTATCAGCTCTCCTGAGTATCTCTGCTGTACTGGATTCAGTTTGTGGTGAACTGATTTGTGTTACTGATGTGCATAAAATTCTCAAGTTGTTCTTTGAATGTATAATCTCTCCCCAAATAGATTAAAAACTCCTTGAGGGAAAGGGTCATATCAAATATTGCTATTCTATTTTCATATGGTTCTTAGTAAAAGACACCCATTAAGCACTTAATAATTATATGAGTCTAAAAAATGCAATTTTTTACTTTTGGATAGACAGTTATTAGCATGAAACAGAAAATTCACCATTCATCTAGTTGATCATTTCAACAACTTCCCCACCGCCCAAATCTCATTCACCAAATCCTGCCTGTGTGATGTAGCCTCGTTTTACCCCTGCTGCAAATGCCTTCGACATTGTCTTTGGGATTGCAGTAAGTCTCATATGAACCATTACAACAGCCTCTTACTTGCTCTTCTTGCCTTTAGCATTCCCCGCCCCACACCATTCAATCCCTCGTCAACATCACCACCATAATGTGCTTTCTAAAAACTAAATCTGGCTATGGATAGTAGAAACTACCTAACTTAGTTTTTCACTAAATCCTTTCCTTCTTCCAAGGAATACTGGTAGACCACATTTTCCAACCTTTCTTGCAGATAGATCTAGACATATGACTGAGTCTACAAAAAAAAAAAAAAAAGTTTTGAGCACCACTTCCAGGTCTGGTCCATAAAAAACTCCCATTCATGATCTTATTTGCTCTTCTCCCTTCCTGTAGCTTAATGTAGACAAACATGGTAACTGTGTAAACCACAGATAAAAATCAGAGGAGCCGTAGGACGGAAAGAGCCTGGGACCTGGATCAAACCTGGGAGAGCTGCCAACAAACTGAAGAATTCTCAGGTTGCATTTAGGTGAATAAGAAATAAATGACTCATTTTAAGCCATCACACATTTTTAGGTCAGTGTCTAACAGAAGCTGGCATTGTCTTAACTAACATACCACACACTATTCCTTTGGTCAAAATCCTTCACCCATTGGCTATCATACATTACACAAATTCTTTAGAATGATATGTGTAAGGCCCTTTGTAATCTAAATGCAAATCACTCTACTACTTTCATTCTGCTTTTAATCCGTAACTTCCACCTTCCCATGGTCATACACCACACCCCCTGTTTCAACACAATGAATTACTTGACATTCTCAGAAGGAAAAAAAAAGTACTTTCATGCCAACACCCATTCTGTTCCTTCATCTTAAAATCTATTCTTTTTCTTCTGTCCTATACCTGAAGTTCTTTTTATCATTCATGGTCCAATTCACATGTCATCATCTCTAAGACATCTTTTATGATCCTCTTTGCCAGAATCAATTGTCTTCCCATAACACATTTTAAAAATCTGTATCACAGCAATAACTGTATTTCTAAAAGGAAATGTAGTTTTGCTGTTCACATGTCTATTTGCAAAAGTAGATTGCTACCACCTTGAGGACAGGGCCTGCATTTCATTCATTCTTACCATCCCCAGCAATGAGCACACACTCTTACACACAGTAGACATTTAAGAATATAGATTGAATTATTATTACTGGATTTATGAGGAGGGACCCAATAAAACTCGGAATTATCATCTGGCGGGGGGGGACTCTGCTAGTACTGGCTTCCCCCACTATGTGAGTGTTCTAGGAACCCATCTGTATCAGTTTACCAGCTGGCATGTTGTGAGAGGCTGTGTTTAACTTCAGTGAATTTTTGTGAAGGCTCTTTCAACGCATTTGCCCATTTCATGATGGGTAATTTATGAGCCCACCTGCTCACACCGCGCTGAGTGCTCAGCAGTTTTTGGCCAAAAACGGCATGACTCCCTCCCTTGCACTGTGCCCCACCCTTCCTGTTCACCCAATCTTGCCCTGAGCAACTCTTTCCTCCCCTCCCCGATGAAAAAAGTCCTCAAAGGGAAACATTTTGCTGACGTGGCAGAGGCACTAAAAGGCACCAAAATCGACAAGTTCAAAAACTGTTTTGAGCAGTGGAAAAAATGTCCCAGTAGGTCTATTGCATCAAATGGAGAGCACTTTGAAGGGGACTAAATTTAAACATGTAAGAATAAATACATAATTTTTTCTTTTTCTTTTCTTTTTTTAAGATTTTATTTATTTTTAAAGAGAGGGGAAGGGAGAGACATAGAGAGGGAAACATCAATGTGTGGTTGCCTCTTGTGCGCCCCCTACTGGGGACCTGGCCTGCAACCCAGGCCTGCGCCCTGACTGGGAATCAAACTGGCGACCCTTTAGTTCGCAGGCTGATGCTCAATCCACTGAGCCACACCAGCCAGGGCTAAGTGCACAATTTTTTTAAAAAAAGATTTTATTTATTTTCAGAGAGAGGGAAGGGATGGAGAAAGAGAGAGGGAGAGAAACATCAATAGGTGGTTGCCTCTCGTTCACTCCCGACTGTGGACCTGGCCTGCAACCCAGGCGCGTGCCCTGACTGGAAACTGAACCAGTGACCCTTTGGTTCACTGGCCGGCACTCAAACCACTGAGCCACACCAGGCAGGGCAAATGCACATTTTTTTAAAAATAAATAAATTCCATTTTTGGGGTCTCCCCTCATATATAGCACTTTAAATTTTTCAAAGTAATTGTCATATATATTATTTAATTTTTAGCCTCATAATATTAAAAAAAACTTGACTGAAATAAAGGCAGTTAGTTATAGAGTACAGTTAATTGTAGAGTCAAGATTTCAATATCCTGACACTGGGCATGGGCATAGTTTAACAACCTAAGGGAGGAGGAAGAGAAAATTAGTTAGCTAAAGCTACCCTAACCATACAAATTCATTCATAACAATAACCATGCAACTTTCTTCTGAAAGTACCCAGTCTGTGAGTGTGTTTCAGTATGTGGGCTGCAATAGCGGTGGTAGCAAATTTATTTTGGAGAATTCAAGATTTAAAGTGATTTGTAAACATATCTATGATATATTGTGAGTGTGGAAAAAAGCATATTGGATAAAGATGATATATAGTATAACCTTACTTGTGTACTTGTACAGCAAATATCAGGAAGAATACTGAACTCTCAGGGAGTAGAATGATGGCCGAGTTAGGCTTTTTAAATGTACTTTACATAATTTTGTAGTACTTGATGTCAGGAGCTAGCGTTTGTATGTAAAATGCTTAGAACAGGGCCTAGCACATATAAGTGTTATATACACACTAGCCACTTTTTATCCTTTTTACAGTAAGCATGCATTACACTAATTTAAAAAAACAATTTAAAAAAATTAACTTATCATAAAAAGCAGTGAGAGTTGTCCAATATGTGAAGAGAAAGGTATAGTTTAGTAAATATCTGCAATACCCTGCTCTCTTGCAGATAATAACCAATGGATGAAATTTTTTAAAAATAAGTGAGTGCAGGCACTGAAAAGTGAGCAGAAGAAGCAAGCAGATTTCGGTGGGAAATTAACATTTGGAATATGAGAACACATGAATGAGTTTCCAGATTTTCTGTTTTGTTTTTCTTTAACTTGTGGGTAGGAAGCTATCAGAGCAGCACAAGGTAACTAAAACTGTGACAGTAAATTCTCAATATCTCTGGGTTAAAGAACCAGAGGACAGAGTTCAGGCAATTACAGCGACTAGAAAGTCAACGGGGGATCCCCAAAAGAGATAGAGAGGCGTACCCCACATTCTGTGCATAAACTCTGCCCAAATCTCTGGCTGATACTGGAACCATGCATATCTGGAGCAGACTCCAACTGAGAATAAAGGAACTGAACTGAGATTTGAGCTGCAACTCAAGGGGCAGAGTTTGCCGTTTGAGTGAAAATAAAATAGAATTGTGTCCTGACACAATTGTGTCCTGAATTGTGTTGCTTAGTTGGTTGGGCATCGTCCTATAAAGTGAAAGGTCGCCAGTTCAATTCCTGGTCACGGCACATGCTGATCTATATTTCTCTCCCTGTCTTTCTTCCCCCCTTCCCCTCTCTCTAAAAATAAATAAAATATTTACCAAAAAATTGAATTGCTTGCTAAAGATAAAAAGAGGTAAAAAACAAAACAAAACAATGTTCTTTAAAGGAATAAAACAGAATCCAGAGTGTCCACAATGTAACAATCACAATGTCAAACACAATCCAAAATTATTCAATATGTAATAGGAAAATGTGACCAATTCTCAAGAGAAAAGATAACTTTACAGAGATTCAACCCAAGATAACCCAGATGTTGGAATTAACAAACAAGAATTTCAAAGTACCTATAATAACTATGCTCATGGATATTAAGGAAGATAAGCTCTTAATAAAGGGGAAGGGAGGAAATCTAACCAAAGAAATAAAAGATACAAAAAAGATAAATATAATTCTAAAGCGAAAGTTACAATATTTGAAATAAACAGTGAGGAAATCCAAGTCAAGGACATACCTAATTATCACTACCCTCTTCATGTACAACAGTCAATTTGAGCATATTTGCTTAGGTCGCCTTCCCCTTTTTCTGGAAACTGCCCAACACCCACAGAGATAAGGCTCCCATGGCAGTTACATGATTCTTCCTCTAATATTCTGAGAACTGAATATTCTGGCAGTGGGCCCCTGACCCAAGATTTATTAATTGTATGATCTCTCCTGGGATTTCAGAATTGGAACAGACCTTAGTCTGCCTCAGTCAGGTGTTTAAATTGAGAGGTCACGTAAATTCAAAATTAGTTCTGTGGCCCTTACAGCCATGAACAGGGGTAAGCAGACAGAGCTGTTCTGCAGAGAAAAGAAGAAAACAAATGTGCGAAGAAAAATGCATGGGGAAATTGAGACTGTGGGAGTTACTGATTTCTTTCTAATTTCTGGTTCCAGTCACTCATTAAGCCTTATAATGATTTTTGTCCTTGGGTTCTCTGATATAACCCTATCTTATAAAAAATTCGGTTTCCCACTTTTTGGTTTATGTTTCTGTTACTTGCCATCAAAAGAATTTCGATTATCTGCCTACGTATATTTCTATTTTTTAGTCATTCACCTCTTAATGTGGTCCTGGATGTGCCAGTAGCTCAAGGCTGAGAATTAGAAGCAATATGGACATGAAAAAAAAAAAAAAGGCACTTTCCCAAATTGAAAAGTAAAGCCATCAACTGAGAATGAAATTGGAACTATAATCTATAACTGAGTGGTCAAGTACCTCAGAAAAGTCAGATGTGACTGAGTTATCATGCTAATAGTCATAATGGTTAGTTAATCTAAAGAAAGAATGTTCTATCAGTAACATGACACAGAAAACAGGAATTATAGAAAAGGATTTATCTTCATCACCCTTAACATGTTATCTACCTAGTTAAAGGGGTCCACTTACTAAGGAACCTAAGAATATGGTGTTTGACTAGGTCTACGCCATTCTGATAGAGCCAGTTTGATCTAACTCCTTTTTTCTCTCATACCCATTGTTGTCAAGAAAACTCGTGGTTATCGTTTAATATCCAGTATAGCTTCTCAACAGGAAATTAATGCTTGTTCCACAAACAAGAATATTTTTACCTGCTTGAAAGTTGTATTTTATATTTTAAATGAATCAGTTGGCCTACTGGTTTTACACATTACCCTCTTAGGCATTTGGTTAAGGTAAGGCAGACCCCTGGTGGTCAAATAAAGCCAAATGCTGCAAATAGTAAAATGGACTTGAAGCAGCTAAGACTGGAACAGTTAGTACCTCCCCAAGAATCCCAGATTTGCAATCCAGTCTTTCTAAATAATAATTCTATCTTGTCATTCTCCGTTATCAACATGTACTTTGTTCGACAGTGTTTACTCTAGATTTGGATACTCCATGAATATTTGGAACATCTTATAATATCTTTATACCAGAAATATGTATGTCTCAAGTAGGAACTATATATGGCTAATGTATCTTATTATCAGTGTAACAGAACGGTGTTACTCTTGAATATAAAAAATAATCTACATATATACAAATATATTGCAGCATTTCCAGGTAAGGCTGAAAAATGTAAATTGTAAGAATGTTAAATACAAAACATAATATATATTCACTATGATAATGTCTTATCTGGAAGCAGGAAAATAAAAGCTGCTTCATATTCTCTACCGTAACTCTGCATTTTCAAAGTAGGAAACAGTTGATATTTGTACAGAAAGACAAAATAATAAAGGCGATTTGCTTCTGCTATTGAACTTTCAGATATATCACTTCTGTATCGACCATGCGTGCCGCGGCAAATGTACCTAATTACCGTTTTGTTAAATTATATTTTAACCGCATTATTTAAAATGAGCTTGTAATAAATCCACCTCCAAAATAAAGTCATTTTTCTATAGATTACCCCCTCTAATATCTACCCCCACCAATTTAGGATTATAGTATGTAGGAGAACTGCATGGTGAGCTTCGAAGGCTTTAGTGGACCATCAAGTCAACATTCAAATTATTTCTCAAACACTCATAAAATTCTTATTACTCACAAATTGAACATTTCTGAAAATCAACTATATCTAAATGAAAGAGCTTAAAAGAAATACATATGTATTTGGTAAGCAGAAATGAAAAACCAATGGAAACTTGGTGCTCCTGTAACTGAGTTTTAATATGGAATGCAATATTATTATGGTTCCACAACTTACTATTTTTTCATTTGAGTTACTGTTTATATGGACGAAGCAAGTTATTTCAGAACACTTGCCCATGAAATCCACGATAATGCAAAAAGCAAGCCAAAAGGACAAAGCAAAGAAATGAGCATGGCCTAAAAACTCAATGCAAGTATGTGATGGAGAGACTGCTTTCTATTCTTTTAAAAATAATGTAACACAATATAAAAACGTGACACCAAAATCTCAATTTGAAAGACGCTAATAGTTCTGTAAGCACAGGAATTCTGTATTTTCCCATTAGGGTTCATGAAAACATTAGTGATTTTACTCTATACCCTGTTCTATCATTTAAATAAAAATGCTATTGCCAACACAACTCTCAATTTCAAATTATTATACAGCATTTCATTACAGTGCTAATTGCTAACAGTTCTATATAAAAGCAGAAGCATATTAGTTGGAACTGAAATATCTGAGGTCATTAGCTATGTATTGATGAAGCGTCAGGGTTAATATTCTGTGAACATGTCTGGGAACATATCTTACTAACAATGTCTTTCTACAAACATTCTGTGTGTACTTTCGCCATATGAAATTAATTCACTTAAAGGATCTTACAAACTTTGGGAAAGGGTACCCTCTTGTAAATCCTGTCCTCACGTAACTAGCCATAGGCAGAATTTGAGATCAGAAAAAGTTTGCCTCTGGCCCCTATATATTTTCCTTTAATCCCTTAACTTCAGGCCTTGCCTTTTGTGATAATGTTGACATAGGCTGATACTCATTGTTTAGTACAAGGGTCAACCTCCATTAAAAAGGTATTGGAGGGTTATCAACACCCAACACGCTCTCTCTGGTCCCTAGAGATCATATTAAAGTAATAGCATCAAAGTTTGGCCGTTTGGGGCCCCATGAGTTCTAAAAATCATGTAGGCTTTTTTTATTATTTCTAAAATTGGATGGAAAAATGACCTTGAAGAGTTGGAGAATCTGACACCCCAAAATATGCCTCTTTGGCACAAGGATTATTTTGAGCTGTTATTTCTTTAAATAGCAAACACAGGAGAAGCTCTGAAAACCAACTAAAAGTCACCCACTTAAAAAATATGTACATGCATAAAGGTAATCTCCATTTATAAGGGTGTCTTGTTTTCTGTACTAAGAAGAGAATGGTGCCTCTAAAGCCCTAGAAACCCTTATCAATGGGGAAGGCAAATACTTAAATGTGTGTAACAGCTTTACCTTGTTTACTGTGCTTTTCCTGACAATCTCCCACAACCCCACCCCAAATATCTTCTTTTCTTTTTATCTGGAGATGATATGTAAAGTGACGGCTTGGGCCATTTTGAGGAGTAACTCAGTTTTCCTGGGTCTCTCCCATGTATACAGGAGTTATGTGTTATTAAACTTCTTTGTATCTTTCCTGTTAATCTGCTTTATTATTATAGGGATATCTCAGCTAAGAACATATTAAGGACAGAGGGAAAATTATTTTGCCTTTCCCACAGTCTTTGCAATTATGAAGACACTCTCCGAGATACCACATGCACTCTGGAGCCCGCAGATGAGATCCTGGAAAACTGGCGGAAGACAGCAAAGGGTAAGTAAGAATTCTTAACAAAGTCAGCTCTCCCTGATCTCACCCTGTACTGGTCAGTCAAAAGAATGTAAAATTTCACCTTGTCCCTTTCCTTCCAAATTTAGACTAGTGATAGAAAATATTTGTGTTAAACTAGTTCCTTGAGTATAGTGACTCTGGTAAAAAATTTGTTAGGACTAGTCTTATTTCTATTGGTCCTATAACTTCCAGAGACATTTATTTTTTTCTTTTGTCTCTGTCTTATTCTATGTCTAGAAAGCATGGCTTTGTGACCAGGTAAAAAGTTTATCTGGTATTGGCCAGCCAGAGGATGCATGTACCAGCAAGCACCTGGCAGAAGGACGAATAGACTGGGGACTCAAGAAGCAGCACTCCCTTTGTCCGACCATGCTGGCTTTCAGAGGAGTTTGTCATAAGGGGTCCTGGCCCATAAGGGGCCTTTATAGTCTCAACCTTCATTGTCTTATTAGTGTTGGAAAAGGATCATCTCATTAGTGCCTGCATGACATCAGGGAGTAGTGGATCTGTCACTGAACTGTGAGCATCTCACATTCTCATGGGAAACCGAAGACACCATTTTCACTACATCATTCTTACCACCTGTAACAATGAAGGTATTTGCTTTCTTAGGCTAACTTTGGAAGTAAACGTGCTGGATTTTTTTACCCTCTTTTGGGACGCCTCTAGAGTCCATTGTTAAGCCATAAAAAAGTTTATCGGTTTGTGTCCCAATGAAAATTCATTTAAGATCATGATCATCCAGATTCTATAGTTGAAATGCATCATCTGGAGGCCAATGTTTAGGCTTAATAAAAGCGACAGAAGATGTTTTTCCCCTCAGGTTAATTGGTCCAAGGTTTAATTTTTGCACTCAGAAAGAAAGCCTTTATTAAACACTTGAGATAGACTTTTAAAAAGCATAGTGCATTAAAACCTAAAGCTCTTTTGATTTCCATCTTAGTTGGAAAACTTATTGATATAAAGAAGGAAATTCTGTTGTATGGGCAGGTGAGCCCCTGGATGTTCGGCTGCCACCCAGTTCCTTGGGGAATTGGAAACAACCGTATTTGTCTTGCAAATCTTTGTAAATCCAGAACTGCACCAAGTCTACCTGTCTTTACCAATCCCAAAACCTCACCTATTCTTGTCAAAATGATTGTAGATACTGGGACATTGAAAACAGAATTATCCTGCACTTGAGAAAAAAAACAACGGAAAATTTAAATAGAAATTACCCTAGACCTCTGATAATAGACAAATATATCTCAATAACTCCTTAGAGAAAATGTGGATGCTTTTGTGGTGTGATTTTTGAGATAGATTTTTTTACTCCCAAAGCTTTAGCCCCTTCACCAGGTAAACTGAACTTATTCCAATTGCTAAAACAATTCTGGATCCGAAAGTTTTTTTTATAAGGTAGTGAGTTTTGAATTATTGCACCTGATTTATGGCTAAAATTTGAGAATGATAGCTATAAGGTTTCTGCATTTATCTGTATGTTTATATGTGTCTACATATGTATATTATAGATGTGTAAAATTTTTCTACTTCTGGATAAAAATTAATTTGAAAAAGAGCTCTATTTAGTTGGATCAAAAGGACAAGTGCTTATGAAGATTGGGTATTCTAAAACTCCCAGAAATATAGAAACAAAATCAAATGTTTTTTAAGTTCACATAACCTTGAATAATCTTTTTTTTTCTTTCTTTATTTATTTTTAAATACATTGGCCTCTGCCTCCCCCTGACCACTTTCCCTTGAATAATCTTCAATAAGTAAAAGCTAGTTGAAGTTTGTTGGTCTAAATAAAATAGGTATGTCTTCAGACTTACCAGCATTAAATATGATGCAGATAACATTTATTATACCTTGATTTATTAGCCACATTCATGTTATCTCTGTTACAAAATTTTTCAACAAGAAAAATAGCTTGGGATGATTGCTGACTTTGTCTAAAGTCTCATGAAGTTTTTACCAGTAGTTTGAACATGACTGCTGGGAACAAGTGATTTAGACAAATGTAAGATTTAGATATAAGTGGGATAAGAGTTTTCAGTTGAACTTTTCAGCAATAATTGTTTTATGGTATGTCTACTTAAAAAATAGTTTTTCAAATATCTTTGGAACTTGAAATCTTAGCATTTTTTATAGTTAAGTTTAATAATGAATAGTTGTTGAGTAGCTAGATCATTTCTAAATAAGATAAAGTAATGAAACAATAACTAAACATAGGTTTATATATTTTGTTTTCTTATTACAGAGGAACTAAAGATATTAGTAAAAATGTCTTATGCCACACTGAAAAATTACACTATTAAAAAAGGGTACATATTTCCTAGCAATTGTTAAATGTATTCACAAATTTGCCAGTGCACAAAATGCTGCTGTAAACTACAGTTCAAAGTAATTTATTTCTTAGTTTTCACTATTTGTTAAAGTTTATATGAGTTAAGAATTCTAATTAACATATGTAACTAAAGCAACTAGAAATAATAAGAAAACAAGTCTCTATGCAAAGAAAGTAGGACGTGTTTCCTCGGTAAGAAAATATATGAAGTATAGAGATGGATTTTTATTGAGGGAAATGAAAATCATTTGGTACTAGAGTGAAGCTGGTTATTTCAGAATGGGAAAGTAGGAAAATGAAGAGCAAAGTAAAAGTACATAGAGTGTTGAAGAGAGAAAGAGAAAATTTTACCTTGTGTATTCAAGCTGGTTAAATTGAATTGTAATTATAAGGATTTTAAAAATAAGCTTTAATATCAATAGTGTACTCATATAAAACTGAAACTTAATTTTCTCTCATCTATTGAAAGGAAAAAGTTCTCTTGGACTTTTGATAAAGAGTCTGCTCTTGATAAAGAGATTGTAGGAGGTTTTTCTTGACATTTTAAGTTATCTGCTTAGAAAGCAAAGATTTTGTGTTTTACCAAAATAACTTCCTGTGCTTCATGTTGTCTTAATCAGATTTTTGATTATTAAGAAAACTGAATTTTCTCAATATTAAAAGACCAAAGTTTTGCCCTGGCTGGTATGTTTCAGTTGGTTGGAGCATTGCCCCTTAACCCAAAGTCGGGGGTTTGATTACCAGTCAGCACACAGATCTAGGCTGCAGGTTCAATCTCTGGTCTGGGAACATAAAATCCCTGGTTTGGGCACATGGGGCCCAGGGTCCGCAATTAATACTCCTCTCTCACATCAATGTTTCTCTCTCTCCCTTCTCTCTTTTGAAAGCAATGAAAAAAATATCCTTGGGTGAGGACAGAAAAATAAAAAGACCAAAGCTTTGCTCACAACTATGTAACCTTTTGCATTTGCCCTTAAAATCTTTTGCTGTCACTTTGGTTAAATACATTATTAAATATTGTTTCATAATGATCAGTGATGCTTATTTAGTCAAGTGTCCAAAGATGTTGATATTTTGGACAAACTTCCCAAAACATAATTCTAAATGAAGGGTTTTTGAACTGTACATAACTTTGAGATTTTCTAGAGGGTCCCTGGAACACCACAAAATATTTATTCTCTCTCTGAGATATTAAACTAATTAAGCTTATTTGGTATGTTAAATTAAATGGGGAGCATCGTCAAATGAGAATACTAAGATTTCTTTACGTTGCATTTCTATAGGTAAATAAGCATTCTAGAAATTCTTAAACTTCTGATCTGTCCTTGTATGAGGTCTTTCCAGAAGGTGTCCAGCCATGTAAGGTAAAAAATAGAGACATTTATTGAAGAAGATACAAGACACAAGAAACATTGTACATAGGACAATGATGCCTCAGTCCCCTTCAAACTAGGCACTGTGGCACCTCACACAGCTCTCCCAATCACCATCAGCTGCCCTGTCCTATTTTCCTGAATCTCATGACGATCTGAAATCTCTTCCCTTTCAAAGGTGATTTTACTTTTGGGAAAAGCCAGAAGTTGCAGGGTGCCAATTCTGGGCTGTAAAGGGGCAAGCCACCTGAGTAATTTGATGTTTTGCCAAAAAACTCTGCACGAGATGCGACACATGAGTGGGCACGTTGTTGTGATGAAGCTGCCAACTACCAGTTGCCCACAGCTGCAGCCCTTCTGAATCATCCCAATAGTTTCTGTGGAGGAATGTTCAAGCTTAATGCAAAATTTGATGCCGATTTGTTGCTCTACCCGTTCAATCATTTTGAATGTGATGGCCACACAGTACACATACTCACTCAACAGCATTGCCACCCCTACTGACTAGTACAGTGAGGTCATCATTGTTCATGCTCTCCTTGGATGCCAGGTTACATTGATGGCAGGCCCAAACTCTTCTCATTTATTAACAATGATTAGACTTTTTCTGGACAGACCTCATATAATGTTATCAGTCATAAATCTAGTTAACCTGAAATGTGTGTCACACAAATAAGCAAATTGCATTGTAATGAACTCTCATGAAATCTTTAACCATGGCTATTTTTTAAATCTTTTGTCATTTACATTTATTGTTTTACTCTAACGATTTCGTTAAAGGGTTTCTGCATAAATGTTTAATCTTCAAGGAAATCCACGGAAAGAACTCTGGCAAGAACAGGTTTCTGATAACTTTAAGATTAGAGAACTGAAGGGGTAAGAATTACCAGAACTAATGTAAAAACTGAATTCAAGCAGAACAAGAATCAATAATGTGGGACTGAATGAAATGAGGATTATTATTCTCTCTTTTTTTTTGGAAACATTGCTGTTCTTTAATGTTTTGTTTTTCCAGATTGAAGATATTATTTTTTCTGATAAGTTACCGATATCTTAGAGGAATTCGGCAAAGTGTTCCTTTGTGAACAAATACCAAGTATTTTTCTCTCTACTGATCCTTCTAGAAATTGGAAATTCTTAGTAAATATTCTTATTTTCATGGCAATACAGTTATTTGCATGAATTCAGCAAGAACCTGGGCTCCTCTAACAGGACACAATTGAAAACTGGTTACCAAAAAATTGACTGGAATATCATATTTGAGAACGATGTGCATAAAATCAGATATGACCAGGCAGCTTTAAGGAACTCAAGTGAACTTTATGAAGCCAATAAAGCCCACTGGGAAAAGCCTGGTACCTTGCTTACAGGTTCCCGACAGCCTAAGCAGGTAAGGAAGGTCACTTCTTGGCAGATACAGAAACCTCAGGATATTTAGGCAATCTCAAGAAGAGAGGAATTTGGCCTGACTGGTGTGGCTCAGTGGGTTGAACGTTGTCCTGCAAACTGAAAGGTCACTTGCTCGATTCCTAGTCTGGGCACATGCCTGGGTTTCAGGCGGGTTCCCTGGTTGGGGACATGATAGGCAGCCAATCAATGTTTTTTTCCCTTTCTCCCTCCCTTCCCTGCTCTCTAAAATAAATAAATAAGATCTTTCAAAAAAAAAAGAGAGAGAGAGAGAGAGAGGGAGAGGAATTCACCCAAATCTATAGGTATTGCAGGCAAAACCTTATGGCAATTCCCTGGTCTGGCTTCGGAGCCTCAAGAGACTTTTAGGAGTTCAAACTAAGATTCCTTTTGAAAATTTCCAGTAAGACAGATTTTAAAAGAGCCTATATGACCAATCCCTATTCTTGATGCACTTATGTAAATAAATGAGCAAAGTGTAATTAGACTAGACTTATTTTGCAAACAAATTAATATTACTTTGGTTATAAATGGTAGAGATAAGGGTGATTTTAAAGGGAAGAAGTATGTTGGAGTAGCATACCTTTGTGGATATTATATTCTAGTGCTGTTCGTTGTCTTTCAGGTTTTGTTTTCTACCTATAAACTGGACTGGCTCCTGAATCTTCTGTTTCCCTCATATTCAGCACCAAACCTTTTACTTTTCTCCCACCATGTTGACTTGGAACCACTAAGAACAAAAATTGCTGCTTTTCTCCTGAGGCCCTGAAAACTGAATATGAAAGACTTGATATAAACTTCAGAGAAATCTCAATAGCTCACTTTTAGGCAATCTTCTTCATGCCTGTCGTTGTGCGGGCTACTCAGAAAGTTTGCCAGTATGGCCGATGACATCGTGAGAGACATTCAAACTGCAAACCAGGAAAAGTGGTCAGATGGCCACTGCCTGCACTCACTCCATCTTTGAGCCTGGTGTCTTGAAATCTTCTTGACTAGAAGCTCTCAGGACTCACTAGGCTTATAATTTGCTCCAACCATTAAACTTTATTTTTCTTTTGTTTCCATAGACATTCCTCTCACTAAATATCTGATTGCTAATATGATATAGATCCATCTTTGGGGGCCCATGTGCAAGAGACTGGTTCAATGAGATGGAGCAACTCAGCTTCTGAACTGTGAAGAAGACAAAAGAGACCACCTTTTTAGCATATTGATTACTTTAAGTTGGTTAATTTTAGGGAACAGAAGATACAAGTGAAGTTCAGAAACCTGTTATCCTTAGGTAAGGAACATTTACATTTATAAGGGAAGTCTCTATTTGTAAGCATGTCTCTCTCTCTCTGCACCAGGAAGTGAAGGATGACTAAATCTCTCCAAACTCTTATCAAATGGAAAAGAAAAGGACTTAATTCTGCATTATAACTATAGCCTTGTTTACTGAACTTTCCTTGGTAACCTCTCATAAGTGAACTTATCCACCCTCTAACATCTCCTTTTGTCTTCAGCTAGAGATGGTATTTTAGATGATGGCATGGGCCATGTTAGGAGAATTACCCAATTTTTCTGGGTCTCTCCCATGTATATAAGAGGTTTACATCTTATTAAAGTTGTTTGTTTTTCTCCTGTAAACCCGCCTCTCTCTTTTTTTAGATTTTATTTATTTATTTTTAGACAGAGGGGAAGGGAGGGAGAAAGAGAGGGAGAGAAACATCCATGTGAGAAAGAAGCATCACTTGGTTACCTCCCACACAAGCCCAGACCAGGGGCTGAACCCATAATCCAGGCATGTGCCCTGACCAGGAATTAAACTGGTGACCTTTCAACCTTTTGCTTTGTGGGACGATGCCCAGGCAACAGAGCCACACTGTCAATCTGTCTCTATTACAGGAGGTCTTAGCATAGAACCTAAAAGAGTAGAGAGAAACTTATTTTTCCTCCCCCACAGAGGGAAATTAAAGACGTTTCGCTATCAGCTGCCCTCAATTAAATATAACTTAACTTGGAGTAAAGACAAGTTTACTCTGTGATGCAGCAAAGAAAAAACACATAAGAAAAATTATAGGAATAACATTTAGTTTTGGTTGAAAGAGTTTTATATTTTACTATTCGACTGTGTATTATTTATTTCATATTTGTAAACATAATCTTGACAGCCAAAGACCAAACAGTAGGTAATGCTTGTAACAGAAATAAGTAATAAGTAAAGTGAATGAATCAGCATTTTACTTAAGCGTCTACAGTGATGAATACTAATTTGTTAATGTGCAAGTTTCTGCATTAAAGTGCTAAATTAGCCTTGGCCCTTGTTGTGAAATTTAGACAAACAGGAAAGTTCAAATACATTATCACACATTAATTGACAATAATGACTTGCATCAAGGTAACTTGTGTTATTTAAAATAAATTAACAGAATACAGAATGAATCCTAATTAATGAATTTACCAATCATCCATCTTCCTATAAATGAGTTTGTTTTCTGTTTTTAGTCCTATCCTATCCACATATGCTTACGTATTCTACTTATAATGACTTCTGAAAATGCAACTTGACTACATGACCTCACTTACCAGTGACCATCATTTAACTGTTCACTCAATACTTTGTCATAAAATAAAATGATTAAAAGAAAATAAGTCTATGTATACACAAAATATTTTTTTATTTAATCTTTATTGTAGCGTTTTTTTCCATTATTGTTTAGTCCTCTTAATATCCCCTCCCCCAGCAATCACCACACTGCTGTCCACGTCCATGAGTCCTTTCCTTTTTCATTTTTGCTCAGTCCCTCCAACCCCTAAACCCCCCCCCCCGACCTGTCATCTGATCTCCATCTAAGAGTCTGTCTCTGTTTTGTTTGTTAGTTCAGTTTGTTCATTAGATTCCAGATATGAGTAAAATCATATGGTATTTGTCTTTCTCTGACTGGCTTATTTCACTTGGCACAGTGCTCTTCAGATCCATCCATGCTGTTGCAAAGGGAAAAATTCTCTCCTTTTTTCCAGCCAAGTAAAATTCCATTGTGTAAATGTCCCATAGTTGTTTTATCTGCTCATCTATCAATGGACACTTGGGCTGCTTCTATACCTTGGCAATTGTAAAAACCACTACAATGAATATAGGGGTGCTTATGTTCTTTCAAATTAGTGTTTTGGGATTCTTTGGATATATTCCCGGAAATGGGATCGCTGAGCCAAAAAGATCGATTTTAATTTTTTGAGGTATCTCCACACTGCTTTCCACAGTGGCTGCACCAGTCTGCATTCCTACCAACAGTGCAACAGGTTCCCCTTCCTCCACATCCTCCCCAGCACTTGTTGTTTGTTGATTCATTGATGACAGCCATTCTGACAGGTGTGAGATGGGAACTCACTGTGGTTTTAATTTGCCTTTCTCTGATGATTAGTGACATTGAGCATCTTTTCATATGGGTATTTGCCATCTGTATGTCCTCTTTAGACAAGTGTCTATTCAAGTCCTTTGACCATTTTCTAATTGTGTGAGGTTATTTTTTGGTGTTGAATTTTGAAAATACTTTATAAATTTTGGATATTAACCTCTTATCAGATGTATTGGAGAATATGTTCTCCCATTCAGTGGGTTGTCTTTCTATTTTGCTGATGATTTCTTTTTCTCTGCAAAAAGGTTTTAGTTTGATGGAGTCCCATTTGTTTATATATTTTTTTTTGTTTCCCTTGTCTGGGGAGATATATCTGATAAAAAAATTTCTGAGATTTTTGGGCAATGTCTGAGATTTTGTTGCCTATCTTTTCCTCTAAGATTTTTATGGTTTCAGGTCTAACATTTAAGTCTCTGATCCATTTTGAATTTATTCTTGTGTGTGGTGTACAAAGGTGGCCTAGTTTCACTTTTCTGTACATATTTGTCCAATTTTCCCAACACCATTTAATGAATAAACTACCTTTAGCCCATTGTATGTGCTTGCTTCCTCTGTCAAATAGTGACTATAAAGGTGTGCATTTATTTCTAGGCTCTCTATTCTGTTCCATTGATCTCTGTGTCTGTTTTTATGCCAGTATCAGGCTGTTTTTATTACTATGGCCTTTTAGTATCGTTTGATATGTACTGTGATTCCTCTAACTTTATTCTACTTTCTCAGGATCTCTGTTGCTATGCAGGACCTTTTGTGGTTCCATATAAATTTTTGAAATATTTGTTTTAGTTCTGTGAAATACACCATTGGAATCTTGACAGGGATTGCATTGAATCTATACATTGCTTTGGGTAGTATGGACATTTAATGATGTTAATTGTTCCTATCCATGAACACGGTGTGTCCTTCCACCTGTTTGTATCCTCTTCAGTTTCTTTCGTCAGTGTCTTAATTTTCCGAATACAGGTTATTTTACATACTTCTTTAGGTTTATGCCTAGGTACTTTATTGTTTCTGAAGCAACTGTGAATGGGATTGTTTTCTTAATTTCCCCTTCTGTTAGTTCGTTATCTGCATATAAAAATGCAGCTGATTTCTGGATATTGATTTTATATCCTGCTACTTTGATGAATTCATTTATCAGTGCTAGTAGTTTCCTGGTGTAATCTTTAGGGTTCTCTATGCACAGTGTCATGTCATCTGCAAATAAAGACAGTTTTTCTACTTCATTTCCAATATGGATGCCTTTTATTTCTTCTTCTCGTCTGATTGCTGTGGCTTGGATTTCCAGTACTATGTTAAATAAGACAGGTGGAAGCAGACATCCCTGACTTGTTCCTGATCTTAAGGGGAAAGCTTGCAGTTTTGCCCATTGAGTATGATGCTGTCAGTGGGTCTGTTATATATGGCCTTTATTATGTTTAGGTATGTCCCCTCTAGTCCCACTTTGCTGAGAATTTTGATCATAAATGGGTGCTGGATTTTATCAAAAGCTTTTTCTGCATCTATTGATATGATCATGTGGTTTTTATCCTTCCTTTTGTTTATGTGGTGAATCACAGTTACTGATTTGCGAATGTTGAACCAACCTGGCATTCCTGGAATAAACCCCACTTGATCATGGTGTATGATCTTTCTGATGCATTGCTATATTTGGTTTGCTAATATTTTATTGAGAATTTTAGCACCTATGTTCATTAGTGATGTCGGCCTATAATTTTTTTCTTTGTAGTGTCTTCATCTGGTTTTGGAATTAGGATAATGCTGGTCTCATAAAATGAGTTTGGGAGGCTTCCTTCCCCTTGAATTTTATTAAATAGTTTGAGAAGGAGAGGTATTCTTCTCAGAAGTTTTGGTAAAATTCACCTGTGATGCCATCCAGTCCAGGGCTTTTTTTTTGGTTGGGAGTTTTTTGATTAAGGCCTCAATCTCGCTAGGTGTAATCTTCTAATCAGATTTTCTGATTTCTCCTGATTTATTTTTGGAAGATGGTATGTTTCTAGTAATTTATCCATTTCGTTCAGGTTGTCCAGTTTGTTGGCATATAACTGTTCATGAAATTTCCTTACAATCCTTTGTCTTTCTTTGGTGTCAGTTGTTATTTCTCCTCTTTCATTTCTGATTTAATTTATTTGGGTCTTTTCTGTTTTTTTCTTGATGAGTCTGGTTAAAGGTTTATCAATATTGGTTATCTTTTCAAAGAACCAGCTCTTGGTTTCATTGATCTTTTGTATCATTTTTTAGGCTCTATTTTGTTTATTTTTGCTTTAATCTTTATTATATCCTTCTTTCTACTCACTTTGGGCTTTGTTGTTCTTTTTCAAGTTCGTTTAAGTGTGAAGTTAAGATTGTTTATTTGAACTTTTTCTTGTTTTTTGACATAGTCTTATAATGCTCTGAATTTCCCTCTTAGGTTTGCTTTCCCAGTGTCCCAGAAATTTTAGATTGTTGTGTCCTCATTTTCACTTGTTTGAAGCTGTCTTTTGATTTCTTCCTTGATCTCATTGTTGACCCATTCGTTGTTTAATAATGTCATTTAGCTTACATGTTTTTGAGTGTTTTTCAGTGTTCTTCTTGTGATTGACTTCTAATTTCATAGCATTGTGGTCAGAAAAGATGCTTGATATGATTTCAATCTTCTTAAATTTATTGAGACTTGTTTTGTGTCCTAACATGTGGTCTATCCTAGAAAATGTGCCATGTGCACTTGAAATGTAAGTATATTCTGCTGCTTTGGGGTGAAATGCTCTGAAGATATCAATTAAACCCATTTGATCTAGTGTGTCATTTAAGGCCTCTGTCTCCTTGTTGATTTTCTGCCTGGAAGATCTATCCATTGAAGTCAACGGGGTGTTAAAATCCTTAACTCTGACTTTATTTCTGTCAATCTCTCCTTTTATGTCCATCAATATTTGCTTCACATATTTAGGGGCTGCTATGTTGGGTGCATAAATGTTTACTAGGGTTATATCCTCTTCTTGGATTGTTCCCTTTATCATTATGTAATGTTCCTTGTCTGTTACTATAGCCTTGGTTTTAAAGTCTATTTTGTACAGTGTGAAGTACTGCTACCCCAGTTTTCTTTTCTTTTCCATTTGCATGAATTATCTTTTTTCCAACCCTTTACTTTTAGTCTGTGTGTATCTTCCAGTTGGAGATGGGTCAGTTGGAGGCAGCATATATATAGGTCTTGTTTTCTTATCCATTCAGGTGCCCTACATTTTTTGGTTGGAGCATTTAAGCCATTTCCATTTAAGGTGATTTTTGATAGATACATATGTAGTGTTATTTTATTGTTAAACTACTTTCCTCTGTTTCTTTTTTCTTTCTCTTCTTCTTATTATTAAAGCAAGCCCTTTAACATTTGTTGTGGTGGTACTGGTTAAGTGCTAACAAACTCCTTTAGCTTTTCTTGTTTGGAAAGCTCCCTATTTCTCCCTTGATTTTAAATGATAGCCTTGCTGGGTAAAGTGGTCTTGATAGAGGTCCTTGTTTTTCATCACCTTGAATATTTCAAGCCACTCCTTTCTGGCCTAAAATGTTTCTGTTGAGTCATCAGATGCCAGTCTAATTGGTGCTCCCTTGTAGGTAACTACCTGCTTTTCTCTTGTGGCTCATAGGTTTCTCTCCTTGTGTTTAAGCCTTGTCATTTTAAATATGATGTTTTCGTGTAGGCCCTTTGGATCAACTTGTTTGGGACTCTCTGAGCTTCCTGGACTTGTGTGACTTTTTGCTTCACCAGATTAGGGAAGTTTTGGTCCTTATTTCTTCAAATAGGTTCTCAATCCCTTGCTCGCTCTCTTCCTCTTCTGGTATTCCCATGATGTGGATGTTGTTACGCTTCACGTTATCCAAAATGTTTCTTAAGCTGTCTGCATTTTTTTAAATTCCTTTTTTCTTTTTGCTGCTCTGCCTGGGTGTTTTTTCCTACCTTGTCTTCCAAAATACTGTTTCGATCCTCTGCTTCACCTAACCTACTGTTTATTCCTCCCAGTGTATTATTTATTTCAGACATTTCATTCTTTACTTCTCACTAGTCCTTTTTAATGGTTTCTATGTCTTTTTTCATGTTGTTGAGTATCCTTATAATCATTACTCCAAGCACTCTATCTGATAAATTGTTTGCTTCTATTTCATCTAGTTCTTGTGCAGAATTCACTTGTTCTTTCCTTTGGGGTCTGTTTGTCTTCCCATTTTGGCTGCTCTTTGTATTTTCTGCCTTAGGTGGTCAACTAGTCAGTCATTAAGCTGATCGGTTGTTAAGTTAACCAAGCTGTAATTAGCAGTCAGGCTTAAGCACCAGAAGGTGGGGCAGAGTAATTCCTGCAGGCAGGGTTATTGCTTCCCCTCAGGCTGATGTCATTAAGACGAGAGTGCTCTGCCTAAGAAAGATGGCTTCTGCAGTATGGGGGGATCACTGAGCACAGGGATCCTGGTGGCTGTTCCTTCAGTTCTTTCACCAAAGCTACCAACCCAAGACTCTCCTCTAGAATCTCTAGTCCACTCTGCCCTCTCCCTGCTAGAGTCCAGGGTAAGTGGCTGTAAATGAAATTTTGTGCATTGGCCCTTTAAGAGGCTTTCTGCATCTCTAGCTATCTTTTCTTGGCACACAGAAACCTTGCTGCTTTTCACAGCTGGATGTTACCTGGGTTCCTTTCCAGCTTTGGTGCTGTAGGCTGGGGAGCCCAGCTTGAGGTTTAGACCCCACACTTCTCAGAGGAAACTCTCTGGCTGCTGAAATGTCCCTCTGGCACTTCAGCTGCCACCCATGGGAGACCAAGCAGCCCTCTCACGTGGTGAAGTGGTTTCTTCTGTCTGTCCATGGCTGTAAGGCTTCTCTCTAGCTAGTGTTCTGTTGGTTACTCAGGATGATTTCTTTACAATTTTGTTGTAATTCCAAATTGGTCCTGGGAGGAGGTTAGCGTAGCTTCTTCCACTTACTCCTCTGCCATCTTGCATGTTCCACAAAATATTTCACTAGGAAACAAATTCTTTTTAAAAAGTAACTTCATAAGGAACCCAAACTATAACACATAAAAGAGAAATAATTCAAGTGGGGCACTGTATGATGAGACTTAAATTTTCTCCCATTCTGTTAATATGCATGGACCAAAAAAGCTTTTTTTTCCATTACCTCATCTTAAGTAGTTTGTCAGATCAAACCCATACTTACACTCATGCTGTCACTGATAATGGATCTTGTGTCAAAGAAAAAGAGCATAAAGGACCCAATAATAAGTGCAATTATCACACATCAAAAATGTAGATCAAAGTGGATTTCTCGACTCTTCTATATGCAGTCACTTCACAGCACTTCCCTACTCATATCATGTGGCCCTGACAGGATATATTAATCTTCTCCATTATGAGCAAAATGGGATTGGCATACTTCAGTCAGAAGCTGGCAATAAGTAGAGTCATTATTTCTCTGTCTTATTCAGTGGTTTCTGTGTGTGTGAGAAAGTGACTGTGTGTGTGTGTGTGTGTGTGTGTGTGTGAGAGAGAGAGAGAGAGAGAGAGAGAGAGAGAGAGAGAGAGAGAGAAATATACTTCCTAGACACAGCACACTGTGTCTCCAGAGGTGACAGAGAGCCTTCAGGGAGATGTTAACCTCCCCATGACAGATGAATCCAGGAAAGGATTTTATTTCTTTCAGATAGGACAATATATCCTCTCTCTGGGAAACACCTGACCTATCTTTGGGAGGACTACTGAATTATCTCAGAGGGGAACCATGAATGCTTCTAGAATCTTGCCAGGCTGAATCATTTCAATAACTGAAGTAATCTAATTTTTCCCTCCTCCAATCCCATGCTCCCTTCTCCCCCCAACAGTTTCTTGATACATTTTTTCTTTGAAAAAAGTTGCATTTTCTTTGCTACTAAATTCTGAATACAGTTTGTGCTAGGTATCCTGGAGGTGGATTTTCAGAGCCTTCACAGCCTGCAAGCTTCCAGTAGGCCATTTTGTTTTTAGATTATGTCTATTACTTGGTTGGTGTATTAGGAGAGCATGCCAGGGACACAGGAAATACCTCTAAACTCACCTTCAACTGAAGGATTGTTGATGATCAGAAGAGAGAACTTTTTCTGGTCCTCTTTGTAAAGACCCATAACTCCAAAGGACATACTTTCTCAGTAATTATTTAGTTTAGAGTCATAAGTTTATACCATTTTTCAGCCACAGGGTAAGTGCAAACATTGTTTCATATTTTCTATGAAAACTGGGAACATATTTGTTAAAAGGTAAATACATAATTTGCAAAAGGACAAGGGCGAGCCCATATGCACAGACAGATAAGACCTAGTCATAAGGAAAAAAAAGATTTTTTTAACAGCTTAAAAAGTCATTTTAAAAATGCAAAACAATTTTAAATCTGAAAACTAAAAAATCAATTGATTATAACAAAGTTTTGAAGAGTTTTAAGTATTTTAAGATTAAAATAGTAACCATTAACATATTCAAAACTCAATAAAAGGTCATTTTGTTTTGTTTTACTTATTTCAGTCAGTCAAGCTTGTCTCTAAACTTGGGCAGTTCTTGAATATTACTTTGAAAATAGAGTGGTTTTACTTTCAAAACAGACTGGTTTCTAAAAATGGTCAAATATATGTCTAAATTAACTTAAACTCTTATCATTTGGAACTAGAGAGCATTATGCTAAGCGAAATAAGCCAAGGGGCGAAAGACAAATACCATATGATCTCACCTATAAGCGGAACCTAACCAACAATACAAAGATAAAAGGAAAATAAGCCCAGCAACACTGAAAGGAAAAGAAACGAACAGAGACAAGAGGGATGGAGGGAGGGAGGGATAGGGGAAAAGGAAGGGAATGGGAGGGTCAAGGAACGTGTAGCAAGGTCCCATGGACAAAACCAAAGGGGAAAGATTGAGTGAGGGAGGGTCAAGGGAAGGTGGTGGTGGGGGGGGAATAAATAAATATTATAATATATAGATTAGCCAATTGTCATACTTCATTTTTTTTTCTACAGGGTAAAAAATGGTTCTGAATCTGTCACAGGTGCTGAAGTTATTCATCACAGTGTTAGATACACGTTTCTGGAATTCAATGTGCTATGCAAGAAAATATTTTTATAATCTTCTCCCCTTGGGAAGAAATATGCCTAAAGAATTTGAGATGGCAGACTTCATCAATACAATATGGTCACTGTAACAGGAGTGCAGAATTGGGTAGTGGTTTCTATAAATACTGCTCTTATCACTGTTTTCAAAGCTAAGAAATACAAGAAGAAAACAAAATTTAAAAAAAATCACAGAATATATAGACCAGGAAGGAGACATCTTAATATTACAGAACCATCGAAAGAATCATTATCCACGCCATAAAACATGGAGCTTACAGATAAAAAAAATAACGAATATTCTGATGTCAATGGCATTCATGTTCAAGACCTAGACATTAGAGACAAAAAGTTGTTTACCATCACATTTTATATTGCATGCAAACATAAATGTATAATGTAGTGGTAAGACCAGGAGTTGCATAAACTACCCAGGTTCAAATACCAGCACACCACTGAAATATCCCTAACTAGGCATTACTGAACCTCTCTACGTTTGTTTCCTCATTTGTAAAAGTGATCAAATAATAAATATCCCATAGCTTTCTGGAGAGATCTAAATGAATTAGTTCATGTACTTAGAATGGTGTCAGGCATACAGTAGATGCTCACTAAATTTTGCAATTCTTATTAATAAAAAGAAACCGAGAATAATTTATAGATATTTAGTAGAAGCCACAGTCCTATGCAAAGTTATGAAATGACTCCAAGTGTCCTTTAAAGTACTGTCTTTCCTCTTTCTTTAAACCCCCTTTCCTTTACGCTTCCTCCTTTCTTCCCAAGTGGCCCTTTCCCCTCAAGCTGTGAAATCCCATCCAAATCTACATTCTTGAATAAAGCTGTATAATCCAGAGCTCTTTCTTCTGTAACATTCTGTATCTAAACAAAAATCATTTATCTTGTGACATATTCAAGTCGGTGTCAAGAGAGAGCACCTAGTATGATGAACTACCACAAAGGCACTGCTGATATTTTGAATAGAGCCTCCAATACCTGAATCCAAAAGAATAAGCATTCAGGGGATATCAGGAGCCGTGATGACTCTAAATGCTGTTGTTTGCTGACTCTCCACACTTAACAGAAAGCTAACGCCAGAGCTCCTAAAACCTAGGTTTGTCTGTCAATATGCAGTTTGGACATCGCATAGATGGACATTTAACATGCCTACAACACAATACTTGATTCCCTTACTCTGATCACACTCTTTCCTCATCTTACCTCGGTGACACACAAGGTACCCAGTTGTTCAAACTATAAAATGGAATCACCTCCGATTTCTCCTTCTGCCGCACCTCCTACATCCAATTCATCACCAAATTCTATTAGCTTCCTTTATACTTCTCTGTCTCATAGTCCAAGCAACAATCATCTCTTACCTGAATAACTGCAATGGTCCCCTTCCTGGTTCCCCTCTGCCAATCTTACCCACCTCAATCTCCTTCTATACAATAATCAGCTATAGAGTAATCTTTAAAGAACAAATTGAATACTCCCTTCCTTTGCTTTCAAGTACACTTAATGGCTGCCTATTACATTTAAGAAGATATTTAAACTCATCATCATGGCTTCCAAAGCCATGTGTGATTTGGATGCTGTTTAGCTTACAGTTTCTGGTTGAGCTGTTCTCCCACTAGATTACCACATTTTTGACACATTGGACTCCTTGCTGTCTGTAAGTGGGGTCACCTTTTCCCAACACAAGTCCTTTAGAATTATCTCCACACCACCCTTAGCTCATCATATCTCGTAAATTTCTTCATAGTGCTTACATCTTTAACTCAATATTTTTATTTGTTTAATTTCCCCTCCTTTGTCCACCAGAATATAAACTCAATAAGCAGCAATGTGCCACGTAGTATCTCCAGCATCCTGCCATAGTAGGTACATACCAACTATATATTGAATGCATGAATAAATACTATTTTTCAATACTTGAATCAATGAATGGAAATGACTGCTTTTTATCTCCTCTAAAACTAAAAGATGTAGGTACCTTCTAATTTCCACATTGTAAAACACCTAACCCATCACCTAAAATTAGTTCCCTCAACACAACATCCAAATGGCATTTGGATCATACAAAAGCTAACTGTCCTTCAAAGGAGCTAACATGCCAGAGGTAAACATGAGAGTCAGTAAGTGTAATACTACTGCCTGTTTTTCCTGTCATACAATGTGTTCCAGTTAATACCTATAATACTTGCAAAATGTCTTTGCTTTAAATCTCTTATTGACATAGTAGGTTCACTGACTCTTATACAGATAATTAAAAAAAAAACACCCTAGGAAATGAAATGTCACTCTAACCTAAGGTGGTAGTTTCTCAGTACTCAATATGCAATGTGATACTAAAATCTTTCATAAGCCAAAACTTGGAACAAAGCTGAGATTAAACTGAAAAGCATGAGATGGCTCTAGACTCAAACTTATTTTGGAGATTTCTTCTAGTGATGACCTCAAAAAGAAACAGGAAGAAATTAAAACTGTAACTTGATTATAGGCACTTTCTTTTTAAAGATTATCAAGAATTACTTGTTTTCTCTTTTATTCTAATAATAGTCTAATGAAGTCAATTAACTCTCTCTCATCTACTCTCAAGGACTGAGATCTTCTCTCAATCAAAATCACTTTATCACCTTTAGTTTTGTTCCATGCCATGAAATTCTAAAAGATATTTTTAAGGAATATTTAGGAAATTCAAAAAAGAGTCAACAATATACTATACTTTCACCTCCAGACTTCCTATTTGAGTCTAAGGAGAATATGACAGTCTTATTTGTGTTATCTGGTGGTACCATAATTGCTCTCTGTGAGAAAGTAATTTCTTACAAGGAACTCATATCCCTAACTCCTTTAAGTGCCTTTGGTATCAGATTAAATATTAATTTGAAGTACATCTGTGCTTATTCAGTTCAGCAGGTCCTGCTTATGAATGGTGGTAGAACACATTTTCATTTTGTAGCACATGGCAATCTGTACTACATTGCTTTTCCACCAGGGATCACTATTTTGGAACAGATAACAGACCCCTATGACCTCTGCATTTTATTTTATGCACTTTTCTATCCAAGTCAATTTATAAAATCAGGACTTCTCAACTTTAAAACACAGGATCATCTTTCTGTTTTCTCCTTTCTAAAACCAGTACCTTGAGTACCACTGTCTTGGGACCAGAGTCAAACATTAGATTTCTAGAATATTGTGCTCTGCTGGCAAGAGCTCATTATTATACTAACCATAGACAATACAGTTTATCAGACAGGTTAAAATTTTTATATAACATACCAACTTATATATTCTGGAGTGCCAAACACCACCTTCGTTACTTAAGCATTGACTATAAGATTCACATGGTTCTAATTGAACTTTTTTGAAAAAAAAGTTTAAGTGGCTTAGGAAAGTTAATTAGATATGACTAACATCACTTTGATATTTAATAAAGCCATTTAACCACAGTGAATATTTCTATATTTCTACTAGTTTGTCTTCTACGAGAATATGGTAAGACTAAGGGGTGTCCGTCAATTTGAACCACTTTTTTAGGAGTTGAAAGAAATATAGTCGTTCTATATAGCCCATTCCCTGGCCACCTTACTATGGCCCCCACTCCCATTCTTACTCCTATACTGATATGGATTAAAATTTATAATCACCACAAGCTGACCGTAAACTCCTTGTGTATTCAGGCTGTATCTTACCCAATTTTGTAGCCTATGAAGTGCCTTGTATATGGTAATGACTCAAATATTTGTTGAACTGAAATTTAGTGCTAATGCAACTGTACTGGATGATCTGGCTCCCTGTCTTCAGTTAGGAAAGCAGATAACCAAGGGCACTCTCCAGTTGATTATTCTCTGTATGGTTTTCCATATCTCATAATTTTTAAGGTCTACCCAAGATGATTTATAAGATCCTTTTCTCTCCAGCATTTCGGTCACTAGGTATTCCTAAGAGATTTGACAACCCAGGTATAAAATTACCTTGACAAGGCAGAGGGTTTAAAATACTGCAGTTCAAGAACATCCTTTCAAGGGCTCCCCACTGTACTTGGTTGCAGTTTTCAGAGAGGGTAGCATAACTTATTTTTTTTCCCTTGAAACATACTTAAAGTGTTAACATTATATCTGAGCTAGCTCAGTGATAACAGCATTTGATGCAGGATGGGCTTATTTAGTTGTTCTTAATAAAAGGATTAGGTTACATGAAAAAAGTTAGCTATACTGGTATCTTTTTACGTTCCTCTGTTTTAGCCCCAATTGGCCTTATTAATGGGAAAACAAATTATTGTACCTCAAAGTAAGGTGCGGCAAAAAGATGTGCTTGTTGCCATGTTGCACCTACTGATAAATAATGATATCACAGTATTCATGCCATCAATAAGTAATTGGATTTGCTAGTAAGTGTCAGTAGCAGCTAAAGATTTTGAATACCCTCAGGTAAAATGAAGAGTATTTTCCCAAAGCCTAGAGTTAGGCAAAAAATAGATTAAAAGTTTTAACTCTATCTTACAAAAAATAAAGCTCAGTTTATGTTACTGAAAAAATTTTTTCAAATCTACAGCCCTGGCCGATGTGGCTCAGTTGGTTGTACATTGTCCCACAAACCAAAAGGTCACAGGTTTGATTCCCGGTCAGAGCACATGCCAGGGTTGTGGGTTTGGTGCCCGGCTGAGGCACATGCAAGAGGCAACTAATCGATGTTTCTCTCTCACATGGATGATTCTCTCACTCTCTTTCTCCCACCATTCCCTTCTCTCTAGAATTAATAAAAGAGAAAAATCTAAACAAAAATTATCTTCAACTCCATCTTCTCAGTTCTCATTTGTTTTTTTCCTTCAGTGATCAAATATATTAATCACATTACAAACTACTGAGTTATATCCTCTTGTTGGATTGTTCCCTTTATTATCATTATGTAATGTCCTTGTCTCTTACTACAGCCTGGTTTTAAAGTCTATTTTGTCAGATATAAATACTGCTACTCTGGCTTTTTTGTTGTTGTTGTTGTTGTTCCATTTTCATGAAATATCTTTTTCCATCCCTTTAATTTTAGTCTAAGTGTATCTTTCAATCTGAGGTGGGTCTCTTGGAGGCAGCATATATATGAATATATGAGTCATTTTCTTATCCATTTAGCTACCCTCTGTATTTTGGTTGGAGCATTTAAGCCATTTACATTTAAGGTGATTATTGATAGATACCTATGCAATGCCATTTTATTGTTAAACTATTTTTCTCTGTTTCTTCTTCTTCCTCCCCTATTTCTTCTTCCTCTTCTTCCTCTCCCTATCCTTCTCCTTCTTCTTCAAGCAAGCCCTTTAACAATAGTTGCACTACTGGTGCGGTATTAAAAAAACTCCTTTAGCTTTTCTGGTCTGGGAAGCTCTTTATTTCTCCTTCAATTTTAAATGATAGCCTTACTGGGTAAAGTAGCCTTGGTTGTATGTCCTTGCTTTTCATCACCTTGAGTATTTCAAGACACTCCTTCTGGCCTGGAATGTTTCTGCTGAGCAATCAGATGCAAGTCTAATTGGTGTTCCCTTGTAGGTGACTATCTGCTTTTCTCTTGCAGCTTTTAGGATTCCCTCTTGTCTTTAAGCCTTGCCGTTTTAATTATGTGTCTCAGTATAGGCCTCTTTGGATCCATCTTGTTTTGAACTCTCTGATATTCCTCGTCCTGTGTGTCTTTTTCCTTCACCAGACTAGGGAAGTTTTTGGTTCCAATAGGTTCTCGATCCCTTTCTTGCTCTCTCCTTCTTCTGGTTTTCCCATGATGCAGATGTTGTTATGCTTCATGTTGTCCAAAATGTTTCTTAATCTCTCCCCATTTTTTAAAATTCCTTTTTCTTTTTCTTTTTGCTGCTCTGACTGAATGCTTTTTTTCTACCTTGTCTTCCAAATCGTTGATTCAGTTCTCTGCTTCATCTAATCTACTGTTTATTCGTCCCTGTGTATTATTTATTTCAGATATTGCATTCTTTATTTCTTATGGCTTCAATGCCATTTTTTATGCTGTTGAGTATCTTTATAATCACTACTCCAAACTTTATATCTGATAAGCTGCTTGCCTCCATTTCATTTAGCTCTTCTTCTGGTGAATTTTCTTGTTCTTTCAGTTGGGGCCTGCTTCTTTGTTTTCCCATTTTAGCTGCTTCTTTGTTTTCCCATTTTAGCTGCTTCTTTGCGTTTGTGTCTATGTATTAGGTAGGTCTGCAAAGACTCTGGTGCAGTCATATGTCAGATGCTGCCTGTGACTGGCCTTGTGCAACCTGTTTGGAGCTGTCAGCAATCAGCAGCTTGTGGCTCCCTCTGCTGGGCTTCAGTGTGTGCAGAAAGAACCAGGCTGTGCACGAAGGCCAGCTTTTACCAGCATAACAAATCCATAAATCCCCCTTAAGTCCTTGACAAATGTATATCTTTTATGATATTTACTTCATATCCCTTACTGAAGATTTAAAATATTTCAGTTACTCTTGAAGTCCCATTCGTAGTTCTCCTTAATTCTATTCTGCTCCCTTGCTCTCCAGATGCACCCACTATCTTCAAGTGGGTGTGTATTCTTTTTGTCAATTCCTGCTTCTAGGCTTTCCTAAGCAGGGTTCTCTCTTGCAGGTCTGTTCTTGCCCACTCTCTTCACTAGGATATCATCTGCTTATCCTTTGGATTTCAGCTGCAATGTTGCTTACTCACAGACAGCTTTCTAACTCTACTCAAATTGTGTCTACACCATCCTATCATGTTTTCTATGGCACCCTCTCATTTTACATGAGTGCTCGTAACAATGTCAATCTATTTCTGTGTTTATTTGTGAAGCTCAAAAAGACCATAAGCTCCTTGGAACAGAGACCATGTCTGCCTTGTTCATAGCTGAGTGCTTCCCACCTTATACAATTGCTTACACAAAGGAAGAAGTCAGAAATATTTCTGAAGGAAAAATCACTATAATCTTATCATATAACCCATAATGAAATCTCAATATTTAGCTATGGTCATTGATCCAACCAATGTACTTTTACTTTCCATTCTAACCACGTCTGTGACAGTCTGCAAAGGAACAGCTACTTGCTTCACTGTGCAATTCAGATTACAAGTTATATTACATGTCTTGTAGGAATCTAAAACACCAAGATGTATATATTTTTAAAAAAATTTATAGGTGATATAATTGTGTTCCCATAGACTTTAATATTTATAAAAATCTTAATTGGCAGTAATTGCACTATTTACATGTTAATGAACAACACCTGGCCCCAGCTGGGTATAAGAGGCTGACAATGTTTTTCTCTCACCTCCCTGGAAAAGAATTAAGTATATGCAATTTTAAAAGGAACTGCTTGCCAGAAATAACACATTCATAATTGGTAGAACAATATAAAATTAGTTCACATGTTTCACCATTCTCAAACAAATGGAAAATATTTTTCATGTTTAAAAGCTTTATGATTCAAAGAGGACCTTATTTCCTCCACTTGGTAATTATTCACAATCATTAAATTATTCCTGTCAATGAATGTGCCAAAAACTGGCTAAATGGAGGCCCAAGTGGCCTCCTATAATAAGGGCCCAGTTCCTGCCTTAATCCCTTGAAAAAACTAAATTTCCTTTGAAATCATTCAAAATCTATAATTAAATATGTTAATTTCCTGGTTCCTCTATCCTATGATATTTTAAATCACTACAGTTTTTATTCCATTTCCCCTTACAACCCTAAAACCAATTAAGAGATATTCAAAAGTGACTTCTAATAACAAAGATTTTGCCAATCATAAAATGGCTCTTGCTAATTTTTTTCTCAAATCATCTTTAAGGCAATAGACATTAGCGCAAACTACAGCAAGACAATCTAAAAAAAAGAAGTAGTACCAGGTCCTCAAATTATATGTGTTCCTAGAATTTTGTTTTACCACAGAAGAAATGTTGACACTGCAATCCTATTTTTTAAATATAGACAAACCAGTCACCAAGTATTTACTGAACGCCTGATAGGCTCAGAATTATAACAGGTGCTTTGGGGAGGGGGCTAATGGATACCCAAGGAGAAATTTTACTTAAAGCTGTTCATCATGGAGTTAAGGCGAAAAAAGTTATCAAGAACATTAACCGAGAGATAGCATTGGTCTGTGTGACACAGGGAGTACTTGTAGATGAGAGGACAGAGTGTGTGCTCAGGGAAATCTTCATGGAGAACCATTTGGAGTGAGGGTGAGGAGAAAACAATATAGTGTCTTCTATGTGCTGGGAAATATGCTAGCTCGTTTTATCTCATTCCGATTGCTCAAGGTCACATGGCTATTAAGAGCTAATACAATCTGGGACAGACACCACGTTCACATTTCTCACTCAGCTGCATGCTAGCCTAAAAGGATGGAGAAGACAGATAAGGTGAGAAGACCAACCTAAGTAATGGGAAGAGTGATTCTAGAGTGTATGGTGCTGAGAAAATTATTTCAACAGCAAATATGTGAAGGGGTCACAAATAATAACGTCGAGTAGATACAAAGGAAAGGGACAGATGACAGAGTAGTCCCCTGTTATCTGCAGTTTTAGTTATCTATGGTCAACAGCGGTCTGAAAGTATTACATGGAAAATTCCGGATATAAACAATCCATGAATTTCAAATTGTGCTCCATTGTAAGAAGCATGAAGAAACCTCATGCCATCTACTCCACCCCACTTGAGAGACATGACTCCAGCCTTTGTCCAGGGTATCCTGGCTGTACATGCTCCCTGCCCTTTAGTGACTTAGTGGCCCTCTTGGTTATCAGATCTACTGTTGTGATACCACAGTGCTTGTGTTCAAGTAACCCTTATGTTACTTAACAATGCCCCCAAAGCCATTTCATATAACTTATATTACAGTATATTGTTATAATTATCCTATTTTATTAGTTACCATTATTAATCTTACTGTGCCTAACTTATAAACTTTATCATAGTTACATATATATAGGAAAAAACACAGTATATATAGGGTTCAGTACTAGTCAAGATTTCAGATATCCAATGGAGATTTTGGAACAAATTCCCTGCGGATAAGGGAGGACTACTGCATTTCTAACCTTCAAAGCCTGAAAGAAAGAGTTTGGACTTGCTGAGATATAAATTCAAATCAAACAAGTTACATGGTGAAATGGAACATTCTAGTTTTTCAGAGGTTGATAGGATAAAAAGAGGTAAAGAGTCAGTATTATACAGTGGAAGTGGAATGTTATGATGCTAAAAATGGTAACTTCACTAAATAAGCCAGAACATAAGCTCTTGAGTGGAGCTGTATCTCTAGCCCTTGGCATATTCCCGCTATATTAAGTGCTAAGTAAAATCATGTTGATTAGCACAATAAATGAATAAAGGAATGAATGATTATGGGAGATATATGTGACACCATGGACATTAACCAGACTGAAATTTAGCTTGAAAATTAACTAAGAAAATACTTTGGAATGCAAATGAAATTATTTGCGCTAATAACTAATGAACATTTAAATCATTTGTTAACAGTTATTAAATAGACTTAGTATGTAATAATGAGCACTCAAAATAGAATTTCAAAAATTAAAAGCAGCTAAGATAGCTCTCAATGTATCATTTTCAGTTATTTTAAAAATATTCATGTTTGGTCAAAATGAAAAGAAAATGGTGATCTCAATCACTGGAATATATTAAGGTTTATTTTACATTTTTTAAAAACCTTTTTTAATCTATTGATCTGAGAGAGAGAGAGAGAGATTGCTCTGTTGTTCTATTGATTTATGCATTCATTGGTCATTTTTGGCATGTGTCCTGACCAGGGATTGAACCCACAACCTTAGCATATTGGGATGACACTCTAACCAACTGAACCAGCTGGCCAGGGCTATTTTACATTCTTATAGATACATTCAACTTTAACACCTACCTAACAAATGTCATGACTTCATCAGTACGATTAGTGAAAGAATAAGTATCTAACATTTGAAAGTTTTTTACAGATCACTTTAGGAAAGACTTCCAATTTGTTTCCACAAATCAGAAACAAGTATCACAACAACAAAATCCTAATAGATTTTCTTCTCCTTTCTTATTCTGTTTTTACTTTTATATGAATACACTGTGGTAATGAAAAAAAATGTTTTTATACATACCATATGACATAGTTTCCCAAGCATGTGATGAATGCTTATACAAAACTATTTTATGAAATAAAACTAGTAAAGAAATTTCAAAATAAAGGATGTAGGTAAATAGTTTTGATTGAAATAAAACAAAACACTAGAACTTTTCCCATTACATACAAAATTAGCCACCCAGTTTTGAAACTCTTAATAACATGATTTTTTTCCTTCAGATTTCCTGAGTAGTAGTTATAGTCTGTCTTTGCCAGTAAGAACATTTTTTAAAGTATATATGATAGAATATTTTTAAAAAATAAATTATACACAAACACATACCAATTTTAAAAAAAAACAAGAAACTTGAAAACATATTTGGAAAATAAATCCCAAATAAATGATTGATTTCCTTAATATATGAAGAGTACTTACAGATATATAACAAAAGACCAACAATATAACATAGCAGACAATATGAATAGTTGTAGAAAATGAAATATTAATGGCTCTTCAACATATGAAAAATTTTACCTTCTCATTCTTAATAAGAGAATTGCTAAATCACCCTGGCTGCTGTGGCTCAGTGGATTGAGTGCCGGCCTGAGAACCAAAGGGTCGCCAGTTTGATTCCCAGTCAGGGCACGTGCCAGGGTTATGGGCCAGGTCCCCAGTGGGGGGGCGCATGAGAAGCAACCACACATTGATATTTCTCTCCCTTTCTTTCTCCCTCCCTTCCCCTCTCTCTAAAAATAAAGAAATAAATAAAATATTTTGAAAAAAGAAAACTGCTAACCGAAAATACAATAATACTGAATTTGGAGTGCACCGGGTTGGCAGAATTTGGGAAGTTTGATAATATCCTGTGTTCACAAGTATTTGAGGAAACAGACACTCATACACTGCTGATAGGAATTCAAATGTGTCCAACTTCTGTTAATGGCAATTTGACTATATTTGGCAAGTACTGTCAATATTTATGAAAATTAAAAATACAGAGATAATTTAGAACAAATATTCCATGTCTAGAAATTTACATGTGTAAAATCACACACGTTAAAATATCAACTATAGTATGTTTTTATAATAGCAAATGAATGACACTAACATAAATGAAATTAACTTAAAGCATTATTGGTAAATACATTATAGTACATTTGTGCAAATGAAAACTCAGTAGCTGTTTAAAATAATTATCTTACAGACACTCTCTTAAATGAGAAAACACAAAATGTGGTACAGTGAATGTGCACATATAATTGCACATTTACATAATATTCCTGAAAAAGCACCTAAGAAACTAATAGGAATGATTGATTTCAGAGAAACAGATGGGGGATGGGTGAGTAGGGGGGAGACAGCTATCTTTACTGCATATCCTCTGCATTACGTTGAACTATAAGAAACTGCCAATACTAAGCTGCTTTTGATGCACAAAAACAGCAATTCCATCCGGTTTTAAAAATACCATTACAATTTCTACTACACACATGTATTAGAAGAGGGTCAAGGAGGCAAAATACATAGGGATGGAAGGAGCCTAGACTTTGGTTGATGAGTGCACGATGCAATATATAGATGATGTATTATATTGTAGAATTGTACATCTGAAACCTACATAAAGTCATTAATCAATGTTACCCCAATAAATTTAAGTTTTTAAAGAAGGAGGTGTTTTTTAAGAAGCTGCACTGCATGCAAAACGTTTTGTTATCTCTCACCACAGTTAGTAGAGTGCCATCAAATAAATTCAAGACCGGGTCAGTTGTGTAGACAGATGGCTGGAAAATGGAATAGCCAAGGGGGAAACGGCATAGTTTTTTTGGGGGGAGGTAGTTATAAGTTAGAGGTTAAGAGCCCAAATTGCTGGAGTCAGACTGCCTAGGTTTGAATCTTGGCTATTTGACCTTGGGCAAGCTAAGTATTAAGTATTAAGTACTAGGTATTAAGTATCTCTATATAATAGAGATAATAATAGTGCCCAACTCACCAGGTTATGGTTGGATAAAACTGACCAAATATCTAATGTACTAGCATTATCCTGTTATCGATATTATTATTAACATGGTTAAGTCCGAAGTCACTTTTACAAACTCTCTTTCATCCTTTGTTCTCTCATTTTCCTTACAAAAGCCCACCTCAGCTGTGTTTTGTTTATCCTCAGATTCATCGAGCGTCTCTTCCTCTGCTCCATACACCTGCAGTTCCCCATTCCTAGGTTTCCACAGCGGCTGGCTCTTCCCTTGTCTCTTCAGTCTAGAGGCAGCGGTGGCTCCCTGCTGTTGCTCATAGTAGTGTGGGTCATTTAGCTTTTCACTTTCTCCATGACACATGCAACCAAGTTCCAATCTTAAATGTCTCTGGTTTTAATTTTATTTCTCCTTTCCTGGTTAATTCTCGACTGATACAGTGGGGCCAACACAAAGAGGTGTGACAAAGGATGGAGGAAAGGCAGGATGTGATTGGTATTGGCGACCAGGAATCATTCCAGTTCCTGACCAGTCATACTTCACCGAATCCCACGGGAATGGGCTAACATTGCAAGTAAACTCCAATGCTAGTATTGTGGTAACCAAGTCTTAACAGTACTTAACATTTTCACTAAATCAAGCACAGATTTTATATCTGACTTGATGATGTACATCTCATGTTTCCATCGGCAAGTCAGTGAACCATTAACTAAAACTGTAGAGTTGATGAAAGACAAATACCATGTGATCTCACTTATGAGAGGAATCTAATGAACAAAATAAACTAAAGAGAAAAATAGAATCGCAGGCATGTAATCACGGAACAGACTCACGGCCGTAAGAGAGGAGGGGGGAGCGGGGACTGACTGAAAGAAGGGGAAGGGATTAGACAAAGAACATACATGAAGGGCCCATAGACATGGGCAATGATGAAAGGAATGATTGTGGAAGTTGGGGGACAGGCTGCATGGAGAGGGGAAAGGGGGGGGAGGTGGGACAACTGTAATAGCATAAACAATAAAATAAAAAAGAAAACACTCCAGAGTAGACCAAATCCGGACTGACAGCATTCAATAGTAATGCTTAACCAACTGAGTATATTTATGACTGTTTCCTCATTATTTCCTAATGAGGAGTTCAAGAGCCTATGCATGACTGTAGACGGCTGGCAAGACACTCCATCAGTACCTTGGGTCTTTCAGAGTCAGATCAGGGTTATAAGAAATGCTTATTTATATACTCCAAGGAGCCCACTTGCATAAAATAAAGGATCTGCTCTCTAATTATGCTCATCAAATGATATGCTGTAGGCTTGTTGTAAATAAATAAATAAAACCAAACACTCTCACTTGTAGTGTTCTTCAATGCTCATAAAGACACTTTTTCGTTTTGTTGCATGAAACAATGCATTAAAGAAAATGCCCTAAAAACAAGACACAACTGAGTTACTCTGTTAAAGCCAGGGATTTTTATTCCAATACTGATTTCATTATATGGTAGATTATAATGTTCTCATTGGGAATTTGCAAAACACCAGACAATATTAAATTTTAAATGACTATTGTCCTCTGAAATAGTTGCCAGAAAAATTATAGGCAGACACTAAATAGATTCTATTTTTTCTTTACAATACCATCAGTATGTACATAGCACTTTATAGTTTAGAGATAATTCCCAATAATAAAAGATTCTTTGTTAATTAAAAAAGAAGTAGTTTAGGTAAATAAAGAAAATTTTATCTAAACACTGTACTCAGGGAAATAAAGCTGATTTAAGACATTGTGAATTGTTCAAAGAAACACAGTCCTTCAATGAAACAATCTGAAGAGACTTGGCAGATAGTTATTTGGATATTAGATAGAACAGAAACACTTGTATGAAACAAAAGGGAAGTTGAAAGGGAAGAAAGCTTTGCCACTCTAAAGCTGCCTTTGGGATATTGATTTTGAGCTGGTCATTAGGAAACAAGACTCAGAGAGAACTTTGGACCCTCCCCCCTTTCTTGCCTAAGATTCAAAGGGAAAGACCTACTCCAGAAAGGAAATCTTAGGATGTTGGCCTTAGTAATAATCGAATTTGAATTCAGTATGGTGGGTGGGAGAGTGTCTAGTAGGGACAAGCTTACTAGATTTCCACTGTCCCTACCCCCACTCCACACTATGTCTCAGTCTTTTGGGGTTGCCAAGCCAGAATTTACCTGCCTTGTGTATTCTGCTCTTCCCCCGATACCTATAGTTGCTAATTTTCACTTTTAAAATCTAAGACCCTGTGCCCTCCTTTTTCTCCTTTGCCCAAAATGTCATTAAATACCCAATTTTGCCTCGTTGTCTTTGGAACTTTCATGCTTATGTGAATTCCCGATGTGCACCTGTTAAAATTTAATTTTCACCTGTTAATCTGTCTCCATTAATTTGATTATTAGCCCAGCTAGAAGAACTTAGAAGGTGGGAGGAAAGCTATTATTTTTTTTTAGCCCTCACAAAGTAAAGCAGATGAAAGATTCTTCTGTATAAAAAACGGGATTTGTTTCACATTTTAAGCAATCTTAAAGACGATTAGTTTACTTAAAGGTTATATTTGAAAATAAGTAAAACTTTTAAATTATAAAAGTGTGTTAATGAAAAACAATTGGACCTGATATCTGAAAATAGATAGAACATGTTTTTGTTTCTGACTATTTTGGAAATTATTCTATGTGTGAATATATCAAGAGATGACTACAAAGACGGAAATCATAATGCCATCGTAAAGACAAAACAAGTCATTGGGCATAAAATGGTAATTATATCAGCATCACTGGAAGGGAGATGTTAAAGTTGGTATTGATAAATAAAATACAAAAACTACCTTTCAGGCGAATTTCCAAAAAACCTCATAAGAATTATGCTTAATATATACATATATGTGTGTGTATGTATGCATCCATTTCTGTATCTGTACACATACAATATCCAATGTATACATGCTATATTTAATGTATATACAACAGTTCAACATAGGCTAAGGAAATATCCCTAAACACTTGCTTTTGGAAATATAGAAGAATGACTCACAATTTGCAAGTCAATTATTTATATGTAAATGGTGCTTATAAAGTGAAAAAACTTTGGTTTCTCTCAAGTATTGTATGCCCTTTGCCACCTTACTTCAAATCTGAATTTGCTTAACAAATCCACAACTTAAATAGAGCAATGGGATGTGCCCTAGCTACTGCACTCAGAATCATAAATAATTAAGAGTTTCAGAATTACTATAGAGAATTTATAAAATGAACCATTTGCTGTAAAACTTTAAAAATTACCTTACGTATTTCATAGTAGTATTTTATCATTGTCATTTGTCACTAACAGAACAGAGTAATTTTCTAATCAAGTATCTGTATACATTCCATATGAACTTTGCCAATTTTCAAAAAAATGCATCATACTTCATGTGTTTCTAAAGCAAGATGTATATATAATTTATGTTGCCTTCAGATCTCATGAGATTCTCATAGCAGTAGCAGCCATGAGAGGAATTTCACATACACAACCTCTTGCAATCTTCACAGCAAACCTCACGCTAACTGGGATTCTCTCCATTTTTCAGAAGAGGGGAAACTGAGGCTCCAAGGTGTTAAGAAACGTGCCTAAATTACACAGCAGTTAAAACGACAGAACTAGGATTCTAATGTAGTGTTTTCACACTCCCAACCTGTGCTTTCTCTACTGTGTTGTATTGTCTCTCCAAGAAATATGTAAGAGTGAATGGGAAAGTTGGCAAAGGAAAACAGAGTACAGTTGACCCTTGAACTACAAGGATTTGAACTGTGCAGGTCCACTTATGTGTGGATGTTTTTCAATAAATACCTGTACTGTTTTTGATCTGCAGTTGTGAGTCCCTTGATGCAGAGGGTTCACTATATGCATTGATCTGTGCCGTTAATACACAAGGGACTCGAGCATCCTTGGACTTTGATATCAGCAGTGAATCCTGGAACTAATTCCCTTTGCATACCAAGAGACAACTTAAATATCTGAGGAGTCAAACTAATAAGCAGATTTTCCACTGCCAGGGAAGGGGTACCCCAAACCCTGAGTTGTTCAAGGGTCAGCTGTATATTAAGGCTTTAACACCAGAACCCCACCTGTATCCCCAATAAAGAAAAAAAAAACTTCTAGAGAATGTTATGAGATTATTACACATTTAAACTAAGGTATTACACCTCTATTTATGATTCGGCACAAAAACCTGATGTTTGGATTTTTTTTCCTGGGGCCATGAGAAAATCTTTAATCAGCTAACCAAAATTTCAAGAATGTCCTCTAGATTCTAATTACTGAGTCAGGAAAGTCACTGATTTTTTTTATTTGCAATTAAAAGGGTTAAAATAAAAAATGAATTGAAGTGTAATGTTCTGTTAACTAGAAAAGTTAATTATTTAATATATACTTGATTTCCCGAACATTTGTCTTAGTAAAAGCTTTCCTCTATTTAACTTGCATTTCTCGTACATTTGTACGGTAAATAAATGTGATATTGCAAGTTAAAGATCTTAGGACAGTGCTTGACCAGTTACTCGAATTGTTTGTTGTTACTGTTGTTCATTGGCTCGTGCAACTAGAGGTTACTAAGTGTCTACTATGTTCTAGGCACAATTCTAGGTGCTAGGGATACAGTAGTCAATAAATCAAAGTTCCCACCATATTGAAATTTACCTTTTGGGCATGTAAGTGCGATGTGATTATGCGGTTGCTACTTTTATAGTAATTTTTTTCTCATTTTCATCTGTCAACCTACCAATCAACAACCAAGGATACATATCTTTGAATTTAATACATTGGTTACATATGTCCTCTCACTATTAAGGGTACTTATTATAGGACATAAACTCTTTCAGATCTTCTTTAGGGAAGTTGTCACACTGAATCGCTAGAGCACCTCAAACGATAGTGAACTGGGATTTCCTGGAGCTTACGGAACAGGTGGAACGAACTGTTTTATATGTTAAATTACGAATAAATGTTTAAATAACAAATGTGCGTATGGCAGGAATCGGTTTAGGATTTGCTTTTATTATAACTCGATAATGAGATTTTGGAGAGAGTAACCCTCAACCATCTCAAGATTTCTTCAGAGACTACTGTTATTTATAAAAATAACCTAGGAGTTCTGCATGATCAAATCGGCTCAGGTTAGTGTACAGCAAAAAGTTGCCACGTTGCGTAAGACTACTTTAAACATTAAGGCAGCATTAAACAAGTTGCCTAAGAGCAAATACAGTAACCCCAGAGTAAGGTTATTGCAAGGGTCTGCATCCCAGGAGAGTTTTGAACAAAATAAGATAATGATGGCACGACTCTGGGGAGACTATATACTTAATATCATCCAACAAATTTTAAGCAGTCCAACCACAAATTTAAGTGCCTGCTCTTAGATTAATGAGGCTATGAATTATTCTTATTATTAATAGCAAAATCAAGAAGGGTTTGCATGAAGATGATTTGAGGAATTCATCTAAATTTCAAACCTCACAGGTGTTTCAAACAATCCCAAATTTTAAAATATTTTCATTGCACTGTCTTATGAAACAAGTCACTTAAAAAATAGAACAGCAAAGAAAAGGTACAGGAAATCATTGAATTTTTATTGCAACTTAAAAATCTCCAAGCAATTTACCCCCTATTTAATTCTTATGATATTCAATTCCATGCGGTGGTACTCCTCATTGGTTATATGAGAAAACAGCTGGGTTGAGTGACCTGGCTAGAGTCACTGACATGTCGTTGATGTCATTGGCAGAGTGTAGACCATCTACAATCTAGAATTGACACCACATCATGTGGTCTCAATGGTTTGACACCTAGAGTCTTAAGCTATAATTCTTTCTTTATTACAGAGTGGTATAACGAAAGTTTTACCAATATAGGCTCTTCTGCAGGTGACAGGCAAGGGAACATAATGCCTGAGAGACTAGGAGAAAATGTTTCTGGCCTATGTAATTCTAAGAATTTTCTTCCCCTTTAATTAGTGCTAACCTTGGCCCTCTCTCATGCACAAGCACCATGAAATTCTCAAGCTCGAAGTTTTAAAATTAATCTGAATGATACTGGCCACATGAATTTAAAATATTCCAGCCCCATTCCTT
Organism: Pteronotus mesoamericanus; assembly: GCF_021234165.1. NCBI lineage: Eukaryota > Metazoa > Chordata > Mammalia > Chiroptera > Mormoopidae > Pteronotus > Pteronotus mesoamericanus. The sequence continues at coordinate 4,408,982 of NW_026555150.1, forward strand.
TCTCATATATCAGTCAATGCATTTTATTCCCAGTGTTCTGCCCTGATTTCAGTTTTCTGACATGCGGCCCATCATTTTTATTCCAATTCTTCACCATATCAGACTACTCATTTCTCTTTCTGCTTGGCTTTTCCTTATACTTTCCAGTAAGTCATACATTATTTTCATGTCTTCCCTTATACTGATTGTACAAATTAAAGTTTTTTCCTATTTTACCCAAAGTCAAAGACCCCCCCCACACACACACACACACACACACACACATACCCGTCAAACACACGCAGACCTTCATTTTTCTTATTCTTTCCATTTGGGTTCTTTACAATTCATCTGATGAGCAGAGATACAGATGTGAAAACAGCATCCAATTTAGATCTTCTAGGGGATTTAGATAGAACAAGAGAGATCTCACTTTTCCCAACAATAACCTTAAGGTCCCAGAGTTAGAAGGGTCCTTGAAAGTCACTGAAAGCAATCACTTGAAAATCTTAGATAATCTTTGTCCATGAAATCTCATCATTACTGGGAATGTGAACTTTTCACACTTAGGTTTTCCCTCAGTGCCCTCCATTCTTTCGGTATAAGTTGGAAGTTTATATTATGTATTTAGCTACATAATTCAAATAATCACATAATTTTGGAGGGAATCATCGTCCATTTAATGCAACCCCCTCACATTGTAGGCAGGGAAACTAAGGCCTAAGAGAGAAGGAGAAACCTGCTTAGGGTCACGGGTCAAGGTAGTGGATACCCTGAAAGCCACATTCCCCTGCCTTATAAATTAGTTCCTGTCTTCTGAGGTAACCTATACTGAACGTATCGCCTTCTCAAGTATTGCTTCCCCACAGTATGTTGAGCATGTTTTCTCCCATTCAGTAAAGGCAAAGATCAAATAAAGGCTGAGTTCCCTCCTCCATCTTTCTATAACCTTCCACAACATCTAGAACAGTATCTGGGACACAGCAGTTTATTTATCAAATTGTATAAATCTGTTCTTATTTTCATCTCTTAATTGTCAAATGTCTCAACACATTAAAATAAAACATTTACCAATGACTTATTAAATACTTCCCTTATTTTTCACTTACCAATACTTTGAACTTACCATTTAGTTGACTATCTCACTAACTCCAAGACTGAATTAGTATTGTGATTAAGATTCTAGAAGACAAGTGATCATTACAGACAGGTGGCTTGTTTTTCCCTTCTGAGTCACAAATAAATCATTATGTCAACAGGATACAAAATGAAAAGTTGTTGCTTAAAAAAACTGACATTTCTGCACAGCATTCAAAGTGCCCCATTGGTATAATTCCCAAACCTGGATACCTGATGTGCCCCTTCTTATGATGACCATGAAAAACTAGAACAATTTAGAAAGTACATATTATTAAAGCTATAAACTTCCCATAACATTGAATATTACCCACTTAATTTACTACAAAATATTTCACAAAAGGGCAATCATTATTTAAAATTTCAAAATGAACCTGCTGAAGATTTTTTGTGCAAATGATTTTTAAAAGGCAAAAGAAAAGAACTTAGTATAGATTAAAACATTTCAAGCAATCTTCCCTTGCCACTCTATTGTGAAATGTATCCATGAGAAGAGCAGGGAATTCAGTGCAGGTAGATGCCCTGGTATTGGAATTTACTCTTGTATAACCCATTTCTTCATAGCCGAGGATACTTAGGGACAAAGATCTGAGCTTTAAGCAGTGAAGGGAGTGTACTTAGCGATAGCTAGACCTACTTCTGGGAATGATTTGGTTTTTAATCCATAGAAATAGTGATAAGAATATCTTGGGCTTAAGCCACTTGTATAGTAGAAAATTCACTCCTAAAGGGGGAAGGACTACCCATCTATGATTAGCAGTCTACATTTACAGCATGCTGATAATAATGCACTGTGCAAGAGTAATACTAGCTGGCGCAGAGACTAGGAGCTATCCACCAAAACCTGTTCTCCCTTCCTTCCTTAGGAACAAAGGTATAGAAATCACATGATTGCCAAGTCAGAGACCACCTTTTCCAGCCCCGTTTCAGCTTGCTGACTATGCACCCGTCAATGAAAGCCTTAACACATGGCAAGTGTATTCCCCCGCTCTCTCCCTTTCCTACCTGCTCAAATTAAGATGTGGAAGGAGCAGTTCTAACCATATGGATGATAACAGTAGATGATGAAACAACACGTAAAGATGAACCTGTGGCCTTTCATGACTGTGTGCAGCAGAGTGCCTGCTCACCCACCTTGGGCTATTACATGAGAGTAAAATAAATTTCTTCACTGGGTCATTTTGTTTCAGTGACTAGGCCTTTTACCCTAACAAATGTAACTAACACTTACCATATACCAGAAACTCTTTAAAAAGCTTATGATTACATGTGTCCACTGCATCCATCAGCTTGTGCCAAAGTGCTCCCCATACTTTAGGTCATAACTGAAGGGCAACTTCTCCACAAATCCTTTCGTGATTTACCTCCAAGCTGCCCCCAATTGAACATAACCTTGTTTATTCCTTTCTCACCGGACTTCTCAATTCTCTACCTCATAATGTAAGTTCTGTTTGTCTATGTCTTCTGTCTTCCACCAGAGCAAGCTTCCTGAGTGCGACTTCATATCTTATTTTCCTGTGTACCCTTTAAAATAAGAGTACTGTGCCCTTTTCAAGAAGGGCCTATTGATCCCTGGCTGGTGTGGCTCAGTTGGTTGGCAGTCATCTCACAAACCAAAAGGTGGCTGGTTCGACTCCCAGTCAGGGCACAAGCCTGGGTTGTAGGCCCCAGGCTCTGTCCCTCGTTGGGGCACTTGCAAAAGGCAACCAATCTCTTTCTCCCTCCCTCCCCCTCTCTCTAAAATAAAAATATAATTTAAAAAAGTATTGATTACAAAAGGAAAAATTTAACTTAAAAAAGGAAGTGCTGGGGGCAAGGGAAAGAGGTGGGGGGAAGGCAGAGACAAATGTATTTAAAAAGTAAATAAATTAATTAAAAAAAAAAAAAGGAAGTGCTTATTGACTAACTGAAGGACTGAAACATTTGTGCTTCATGGTCCTTGTCTATAATCTACTATTGTAGCTGAATGAGCTGAGAGCGAGTACACCTTTGTCATGGGCAACAGAAGCAAAAAAATAAAAATAGAAGTAAATAAAACTTAGGTCCCAGAATTGATAATAAGTTGACCTCCAAACAACTTTTACACATAACCTTGCTAGCTTATGTCTTATGCTGCTTTCTATTTCCAACATTACACCAAAGAAGATAAAGGAAAATAATGTGTGTTAGTTAACCTTGAAGAGTTTACACTCATGAGCAAGTCCTAACTGGATTTTGGCAAAGTGCTCCTTGGAAACAACTTTTGTCTTTTTACAGAGTTAGTACAGTCAAGAATCATTTTGAATCTAAAACCTACACTGTTACATTAGGTTGTTTTTCTTTTGTTTTCATATCTCAATGTCATTTCTACAATATTGCACAGACCTATATGCTATATCTGTTAGTAAAGAGCAACAGGTATTGGTAAAAATGGAAATGTACCTGACATCTTCAAAGAAATGATTTAGAAAAAATAAATGTGCTTACCAATTTGCACATGGTATTTTGCAATGAAATTTATTATTTTTTCCTACCATTTGTAATCAGTGTGTAAGAGGAAGGTTTGAACAAAGTAGCTCAACAAACATTTTTCTTCTTTGTACTTTAAAATATCATTATTAACACTTATTAATTCCTTGGGCCAAAGGGGAAAAATTAAAAGACAAAAGTGTGGTTGTGGCTGGGTAGTTCAGTTGGTTAGAGCTTTGTCCCAATATGCCAAAATTGTAGGTTTGATCCCCAGTCAGGACACATACAAGAAACAACCAATAAATGCACCAATAAATGGAACAACAAGTCAACGGGTATCTCTCTCTTCCCTTCAAATCAATAAGTAAATTTTTTTAAAAGGACAAAGGTGTGAAAGAGTAAAAAAATAATTTCTTATCTACAAGCCCAAAAGACTAGGTAGGATGTGAATATACTATCCACAATAGATTTCATTTTTCTTCCATTCCCTAAAGATACTATTTTATATTTACAAAGTAATGTAGGTTTAATACACTTATCACCCAGAGATAGCGTCCCCAACAATTCAGTGGAGATTCTTCTGGTTGACTCAAAACATATATAATAATGTCTTCCAAGAAATTGTGATCATTACATAGATAGTGTTTTATGATCAGCTTTTTTCCATTTAACATATCATGAAAAATGTCTCATGTCATTAGTCTTCTATTGCACTATGGTTAATGATGAATAATGTTCTACTGTATAGACATGCCCTAATTTATTTAACCAGACCTACATTATAAGATATCCCTCTTCTCTTTTTATCTCTTCATTCCTCACATTTATTTCATTTAGACTTAATTGCACAAAATGTAAGGGTAAAAATAGTAATCAATTATGTAATAAAATATTTTATGAGAAATTTGTCTTTTTGTCAAAGTTTTCCTTAAGCTTTCTTTAAAAAATATTGTTGCTTCTTTAGCACAGCTGATTAAAGGTAAATGGGACAAATGTCTTGCATGTATTATTCTCTATAGCTGTCAGCATTTCCTTTTCTTAGCTGCTAAATCAACTTTAGATTTTTTTTTCATGCACTTCATTGAGGGTCACAAAAGAAACACAACATTAAGTGTGTTTAGTAGCCACACATGATGGAGGCAAGAACCAAACAAGGAAGGATAAGACGGAGTTCCATATACATGCCCAAATGGGCAGCCTGCAACGAAAAGTGTGTGTGCCTAATTTCCAATAATTATATTATTTTCAGAGCCAGCCTTAGAAGTGTTAGTATTTTCATTTTAAAGATAACAAAACGAAGTTTCCACAAAGCTAAACTGTCTAAGATCACACAACTGGTGAGGGGTAGCACCAGAACTCAAAACTATGAGTATGTTTAGGTTCAAAGTTCACGCTCTTAACTACTGCTAGGTTGTCCTAACTCTGTTCACATAAAACTGAAAACACGATCCATTGAATGTACAATATTACCAACGTGCAATATTACTTTTTATCTTTTATACTTTAAGGTCAGAGTAATGTTCTTCTTAAGGGCAGCATTTTTTCCAAGGATTTCTAGAAATAAACTAATTTCACACCTCAGCTTTTCCCTTACCAAAAATAAAATTAAAAAGAAAACATAGATTCCTTTTTCATTACACAAGCTACTTCCACTAAAATAAAAATGATGAAATAGGAAGGTAATGAGATACAGGAAAGTAAGGAAAATATTATTAGAGTTATTTTTCACCGTATTATTGTTATTATTTTTTACCATATGCAGTTAGTGTCTTAACTCTCAATTCATGCTTCCAGGTCTGGGCTGAATGAAAACATTTATCACATATCTGGGCTTGAACACAAAGATACACCAAACCAAAACCAAAACACTCCATGAACGGAAAGACTGTGCTTAACCTCGTTTTTTTCTCTCAAGCTCTTCCCAGAAAGGTGACAATGGAAGATTTGGAAAATATTATTGTACTGTAGATGGGATTGAATGATATTCTAAAAGTGGAAAATGATGACTTTCTCTTTTGTACACGAGTCAGCTTTCTTTATCCACTTTTAGGCAGAAAATTAGGCAGCAAATATTGATTAAAAAAAGATCCAAACCATTCAAGTTTACTACCCCTACACATTTTAATTTTAAAGTCAATGGGTTGTAATATCCATGATTAAAAATAAGAGGATCAAGCATTAATTACACAGCGTTTTTCCTTTTGAGTTTTCTGATCCCCAATTAACCATTCATTACCTTTAACTAATATAAAATATGTGTGTATGATATACTTTTTATATCACTTCAAATATGCATCGATACTTAATACAATTCTTTCTGTCAATAAAGGCAGAGTCTGGCCTTCGGGTCTGTTATTAAATTCACATTACTTTGAAAATTAATCAAAGGTAGAAATGGTAATTAAAATGCAAAACCACACTTTACTAACAAAATTAATAAAAATTAAAAAATATTAAAACACTGCTGGTGAAAGTAAGAAACAAGACAGGTACTCTCATACCTTGTAATATAAATCAGTTAAGTTTTTCTGCAGATTTATTTGAAACCATAACAACAGCGATCTTAAATGAGTTCATTCTGTTTGTTCTATTATTTTATTGCCGGAAACCCTTCTAGGGAGATAATTTAAAATGCAGGCAGAGATTCATGCAAAAAAAGTAGCCAATGTAGAATTATTTAAAATGTTAAAAAATTGAAGACAACCTAAATATCCAGCAGCAGGAGAATATTTAAGTAAACTACAAAAAATTATGGAGCCATTAAAATAATTTCCAAAAAGCAGTTTACTGGCATTATACCTTACACGTGACTAGTGTTAAACAAAAGGCAAGCAACATTACATAAATAATAGGATCTACATGAAATAAAAAGTGAAAAACTTGCAGAAAAATAAGCCAAAATGTTGACAGCTTTTCCTTCTAGATTGTAGGAGAATAAACAGTTTCCTTCCTTGCCTTTTTATACTTTTCTGTTTTTTTAAAAAATTTACTGCTCTGTGCTTTCTAAATTTTCTACAATAATCATCTATTTCCTCAAAAATGAAAAAAATCAATTCATTTGACATCAAAAGACTGGCCTCTAAGTATTTATTTATTTATTTTTATTTACTTCCTAATTTATTTATTTTTAGAGAGAGGGGGAAGGGAGGGAGAAAGGGAAACAGCAATGCGTGGTTGCCTCTTGTACTCCCCCTACTGGGGACCTGACCTGCAACCCAGGCATATGCTCTGACTGGGAATCAAACCGGCAGTCCTTTGGCGCTCAGGCCACTGAGCCACATCAGTCAGGGCATGGGCTCTAAGTTTTCTGATAGGACCAATATTTGTGAAGGTCACACATGTTTCCCACTGCCATATCCCTTGGTTGTTTCTTACACTAGTGGTGTTTCAAAAAACAACAAATGTTTCTGATAGCACAAATGTATCAACTCTCTTCAAATGGCAGCTTCTTTATAAGGTTAAATAAGACTACGTGAAATGAGTCAGACAAAGACAAATACCATATAATTTCATTTATGTGCAGAATCGAAAGAACAAAATAAACAAACAAAAGAGAAAAAACAGACACAGAGAACAAACTGATGGTTGCAAGAGGAAATGGAATTTCGGGGGCTGGGTGAAAAAGTTGAAGGAATTAAGAAGTACAAACTGATAGTTACAGAATAGTCATGGGGATGTAAAGTACAGCTTAGGGAATGTAGTCAATATTATAATAATGTATGGTTTCAGGTGGGTGCTAGACTTATGAAGGGGTCACGTTGTAAATTACATGATTGTCTAACCACTATGTTGTACACCTGAAACTAATATAATATTGAATGTCAATGTAATTTTTTTAAAAATAAGAGTTAATAAAAAGAGTAAAGAAAGTGAAGAAAGGTGAAGTTGCTAAAATTTTGGGTAAGTTTTCTGTTTCTTTTTCAAGGCCACCTGCATGACTTGCACTCTTCTGGCTGTGAAGTTTAAGGAGACTCAATATGGAAATATAAATACTGCCCAAGCAGTCCTGTGCAACAAAGGGGACTAGCACAACAAACCCGGGAGGAAGGAAAATGTGCTCATTTTGCAGTGAAGTGAATCTGAGCAGTTAAGTTCTTGTGTGAAAATTTTGCTTGGGAGTGCCAAATAAAACTTAGATCTCTGGCTCAGATCCAAAGTCTATGACTTTCTCTATAGCCAAGGTTTACATTATTTTTTTTTTACATGAAGGGAACCCAGTGACTATGGGATTTACACCAAAGTGAATAAAACTATCTCTTGCTTCTGAGAGTAGAGCCAATCAGATAAACAGCATGTGTGTGCTCTTACTATCCCAAGAGACTGGTGATAATGCCAAGTGGAACTTCATGGTTTTCCTGCATTAAAAAAATTTAACATGAAATTTAAAATGTTTTTGGTCCAAGTTAACTACTCCACAATTTCCCCTCTTTGGGAAAAGTCCATACAGTTCAACACAAACTTATAGAACAAGCAAAAACAGGTAAATTATTACTCACAGTGCAAGTTAATCATTTTCTCTATACACACTGGCACAAATAATGTCCCTTTTTAATTACAAAATCTTTTATTACAAAATCATAAGAATGCAATTCTGTAGCATAACAATATTACACTCAAGCACACCGTATGACATTTTAGGTGAAATGTTCAAATTAAAACTATGAATTATTACACCCATATTATTCCTACCAACCACACTCAAGCAGGCAGTAGTTCTGCCAGATCCTGTAGTTTAAAACACAGAGGGCCCCAGTGCTAGTATTGTCAGCTAACATCAAGAAAGCAGGAAATTAAAACTTATGATTAGACATTAAGAGTCATGGCCAATGTAAGAGCAATTGGAATTGAGGGTAACAGGACTTCCAGTCCAGATGGAGGCATAGGTAAACGCGGCTTGACTTCTTGCACAACCACAGCAAAAATTACAACTATGCTACAAAACAAGTATCACCCAGAATCACCAGAAAATCGAGCTGTATGGAAGTTTGACAATCAAAGAATTAAAGAAGTCACATTCATCCAGACGGGTAGGCGGGGCAGAGACCTGGAGAGGCTCTGGGCCTGAGAGAGGTGCTGAGAGGTGTGGAGATGTGGAACCAGCGGTCCCACAACCACATGTGGCAGATAAAAATCAGGAGAGATACCTTGGGAGTGAGGGATCCCAGCCCCACACCAGACCACCCAGCCTACGGTTCCAGTGCCAAGGAGATAAGTAGCTACAACTTTTGGCTGCACAAACCAGTGGGGATTGAGTCGGTGGAAGAAACTGCAGGATTCTCAGGAGTCTCCTCTTAAAGGGCCCACAATGGACTTAGGACTTACACAGAATCACTCCCTCTGGGCTCCAGCACCAGGACAACAGCTGGAAGGGCACCAGTGACATATGGGGAGAAATTGAAGTGACTGGCAGCAGGGTGAGTGCCAGGAACAGCTTCCTGCCAGACAAAACCCCAGAGGCCAGGCAGAGCAGCATTGTACCCTCTCTGATATACCTGCTCATGCATCACATCTCATGAAGAATTTCTTGGTAAAACATCAAGTCACCCAGATGACTCAATCCCGCTAGAGCCCAGATTTGGCATCCTGTGACTTCTGGTTTTTCCCAAAACGAAAATCACCTTTGAAAGGGAAGAGATTTCAGACCATTGATGAGATTCCGGAAAATACAACGGGGCAGCTGATGGCGATTGGGAGAGCTGTGTGAGGTCCCAAGGTGCCTACTTGGAAGGGGACTGAGGCGTCATTGTCCTATGTACAATATTTCTTGTATCTTGTATCTTCTTCAATAAATGTCTGTTTTTCATATTACATGGCTAGATACCTTCTGGACTAACTTCGTATAGTCAATAATATTGTAATAAATAAGTAATGTGCCAGGCAAGTGCTGGGAAAATTGGGGGGAACATTTTGTAAAGTACATGATTGTCTAACCAATAGACTGTATACCTGAAACTAATACAAAATAATTTTTTTTCATTTTAAACTGTGAGTTATCTTATCCTAGAATACTACAGTCTTTCTGCTCTTATATTAAAATCTAAGTATTTAGCCCTAGCTTGTGTGGTTCAATGGATTGAGTGCTGGCCTGCGAAACAGGGGTCCCTGGTTCAATTCCCAGTTTAGGGCACATGCCTGGGTTGCACACCAGGTCCCCAGCAGGGGGCGCACAAGATACAACCACACACTGATGTTCCTCTTCATCTCTTTCTCCCTCCCTTCCCCTCTCTAAAAATAAAGAAATAAAATCTTTCTAAAAATAAATAAATTCTAAGTAGTTATAATGATTAAAGGATACATTAGAATATCATGCCTTTGAAAAGCATTTTTCATAATTCCCAAATCTCTTAAAAGTAAGCATGGGAGAGTAATAGCGCCTGTTCTATACTTGACTCCGAGTATACTTGCTATTATATAGTCTTAGCCACAACTAAATAAGACATATATTTAATTTCTGGTGAACATTTGCAATTTATGACTCAAGAACTCTCAGAGAAGAGAATTTGATGTACTTTCCACCTGCCCTTTTATCAACATTAAACAAACAGTATGTTTTACTACAACCCACTTCTGACATTTATCAGTTGCTTTTATTTATTTCTCTGCCAACCTCAGCCTTGTCAGCAGGACTTCGGCATGTCAGCTACAGTAGCTCATGCCAGTTAGACACTTTTAAAATAAACTGTTCTTTTTGGAACTGTACACATTTGATAGATCCCCAAAAATGTAAAGAATGATTATCACAGAAGCCAAAGGCAAGGAACCAACCCACTCCATAGGCATCCATTCCTCTCCATATTAAACCAATTCCAAATTACAACAAAAGAAAAGGGGAAGGGGAAGGGGCCACAGAATGCATCATGAGTGTTAAGTTGTTTGGTGGTTTGAAACACACCATGATATTTTTAAAATGATTTTTAAAAGATTTTATTTATTTATTTATTTATTTATAGACAGAGGGGAAGGGAGGGAGAAAGAGAGGGAGAGAAACATCAATGTGTGGTTGCCTCTCACGCGCTTCTTACTAGGGACCTGGCCCACAACCCAGGCACGTGCCCTGACTGGGAATCCAACCAATGACCCTTTCGTTCACAGGCTGGTACTCAATCCACTGAGCCACACCAACCAGGGCCACGCCATTATATTTTTATGTTATTTGGAAACAATATTGATGATTAGAGTATATGTCCAGGGTTTGAATTAATAAGTGACAGAACTCCATTTTCTCATGACTTACTGCAAAAGTAGTAGGTGGCAAATTGTTGTCCTACGGATTCTACCCACACTCTTCCCACACACATATGCACAAATTCTCTGGAAAAAAAAATGGCATCAAGAAAGTCTCCCCTTTCTTTTATTTAACAAGGCGGCTATGCAGCTTGCCATCCTGGGCTAACAGCCAGAAGAAGATTATGGCAAACATAATCACCTTTGCAATATTAAGGAAAACATGAAACTGGCACTATGATTCAGAGGTTTATTTCTTTCCCTCTAAATATGATACCACGTTTTTGTATTTTATTTAGGAAATAGTTTCCTGCAAGATGTATCTGGGAAAAAAAAGACTTGTTTTCTTTTCAACAAATAGCTAGAGGTGCTGAAAGATTTCCTGTTAAAGCTGTGTAAGGCATTCCACTACTTAAAAGGGAATTTAGTGTTGATGAAAGATGCCAGTTTGACAGGCATGGAAAATGAAGGAAGCATTCTTTATTCCCAGGGCACATCATCTCAAAACGAGGAATCATCTCTTACAGTTAAGAGGGTCACACCTTGTTGTTTAATATTCATTGAGAGTGCGCACATGCTCGATGATGGAAAGATACACAGGAGACACAGTCTGTGTCCTCTAAGACATTACATTCTTCATACCAGCGTATTCGTGGTCTCGGGAGCATAATATACAAGACTAGTGGCCCCTGCTTTAAAAAGGTCCAAGGCAACAAAACCAAGGGTCCAAGGCATGAAAAAAGAATGGTAAAAACTGTTCGGTTTGGGCATCTTTACTGTTTCCTGTTAAGTGTTGCCCCTCTCTCTGTAAAGCTAAAAGTTGGGACTGCATGGGCTCATGGTTGAATGGTCGCTGTGACATAGTGTCTTATGTTGTGATTTGTGGGCAATATTCATCACAAGCTCTACCTACCTCTACCCAACCTCTAAAAACTTTCTAAATTTTTCTTCAATACTCACTCCTTGTGCTATTTCAGATAGCATATAAAATGTGGGAAAATCATTTGGCGCCAAAGCCACACACATAGTAAGTATCCATGGCAGTAGGTGCCTCATATATTAGGTAGTTAGTTGGTCCTAATTTAGCATGAACTGACAGTGAGCATGGGAAATATGTCAACTCCCAGGGGAGTGTATTTGCGTCGGTTAACTGAATAAGGAATAGAAGGGATTGAACCTTGAGTATATGCACTGTATGGAAACGTGCTGAGGGATATCTGGGGGCTAGAGATGCACAACTGAGGATGGCGTGACGCAATGCATGTTCTCTGCCTGGCTCCGAGTCCATATGTTAATAAGGGCTGGCAACAAAAACCGGAGGCTCTATGTTCATGAAGGACTGAGTATAAGTGGTGCTGCTTCAGGGACCAGGTGACCAAAAAATGACACAGAGCAGAGGAGAGAAGAAGTTTGTCCGTTCCTACATCGAACAGAGTATGGCTCTGGCAACACAGCGAGGGCCGAGAAGCCACTGGGTACATTAAAAGGGTGGGTAACATTGGGAGTCCTGAAGCGGAAACAATCCACGCATACAGTGCACCATTAGTTGTGGCAACGGCAACAGAAAGGCCACAGCAGAAAACCGTGGGAGAATTGGCTTTGAGCATAGGAGATACTGGCTGACTCCAGGAAAAACTGGAGAGACTCAGGTAATGAGAAGCTATGACTGTGCTAATTGCAGGGAACGCCTGTGAGTGTTTATTGGGATGTTAGAGGTCTGAGTAGTGCCATAATGTAATCTCATCTGTTTCCAGATTGATGAAGGACTATGGTCCTTGAGAAATGAAGAAAATATTCAAGACATTTTCTAAAGAGGCCATCGAGCCTATCCACAACCACCCTCGCCTCTTATACACACAAGGCTCGTAACTAAGTTAGGATACGGAACTCACAAGCCCTCTCAAGAGGTCCAAAGAGCATCACATTTATGTCAAAAGACACTGGAGTTCCAAGTTTGGAGCTCCTGGGGGTAACAGGCTGTGGTGATTTAGCTTGAGGCCAGTCCATAGCTGTCTTTGCCTTGGTGAAAGAAAATTTCTCAAGATCTGTGGGTACCTTGTCTTTTTTCCTTGTTCCCAACACGTTTTCACAACTTCAGTCTCTGTCCCGAGTGCTCTATGTCTAGCGATTGCGTCTTTTGCTTTCACAATCCATGACGGCTTTCCTCCTCTCCTCCCTTAAATTTCACCTTAGAGCTTGGGACCGCAAGCTTCCCTATGCAGCCTCTCTTTCTGAGCCTCTTACTCAAAAGTTCTGAACAAAAACCTAGAGTGGCTGGAAGTTCCAGCTGATTTAAGGCAGCTCATTGTACCAGTATCCCACAGGCTGCACTGAATATCGAAGGGCGTATGTGTGTGATGAGAGATGGTGCTCAATGACTCTTGCAAATTTGGAAGCTGCTTCTTTTTCATTATAATATTTTATTCATCAGCAACCAGACGGCTGAGACTTGAATAAACTTTGTACCAGCAAAAATGTGTGATGTAAGGAACTTCACTTACTGTTTGTCCAGCAGTCCAGGGCCGGGGGGACAGTTTACAGACTATTGAGGCAGGATGAAAAAGAACTTCGAAAAAATTTTTTTAAAAGGTAGTATTTCAAGGATTCGAAACCTTGGAATTACATTAATATAGGATCTGTTGCTGTTTTAAACCAGTGAAACCCAGATTGGAAAAAAATTACAATAAAAAAGTGAACTGTCAAAAAAAAAAGAAACTGAAGTATTGAGGGAAAGTTAACTTGCTCTAAGTTTCAGGGCTGATATACAATAGTTAGGACCTGAACTCGGGCGGTCTGACTACAGAACATCCGCTAAGCTTATAAATGCAACACTGGTAGAAACTAGCTACATGCACAACATTCAATTTCCTCCTGTTGAACACACAAGACTGCATTCCTCAGTTTCCATTTTAGTTAGGCTGGGGTCAAGTGACTGCTTCTGGAAATGAATCAAGGAAGACCTAAAATGTCATGCAGACTCTGTACTCAATGCTCTCCTATGTGGCTGAATGAAGGAGGAGGACCCAGTGGAGGACTCTGAGGAAGCCGTAAAAATTGTGGCAAAACAAGGTACAAGAAACCATGACTCCTGAATTATGGGGAAGATCATCTGCCAAACATTCAAGTAAATTGTAAGGAGAGCACAAAATAAACCTTTATGTGTTAAAAAAAAAAACAACCCATAGTGAAACCCAAAGTTGCCATTCTGACAACGAATAATATAACACGTTAGCACCAAGCTTCAAATGGATTGGTATTTATTGCATTATTAAAACTGTGCCCTCCATGCAGTCATGTAAGCATAGTGTGGGAGGAAAAAAGAAAACATTAAAATAGGTCACGGTGTAGCAGCAGTCGATGACTTTGCACCCTCTCCAAATATATGTTTGTCTCAGAGAAATATTTCACTGACTAGCACTTTGTCACACTGCTCACTTCTCATTACCATTTCAAATGCACTTTCTGTGCTCTGAGGTGCCTCTCTGCTGCCCCAGGGCTTTGCCAAGACACTAAAAAGTTTAGTTGCCATGCATAATATACAACACAAGTTACTAGAATGAATTTTAAACAGTGTTTTCCTTTATCACATCCCACAGCCCCTCTACATCCAAGAAGTGGGGGGAGGCTGGCTTGCTTCATTCATTCATTCATTCATTCATTCATTCATTCATTCATTCATTCACTTACTGTTCCTCCCTTTTAAAAAATGTAACCCATGCCATTTCTCTAGGCATACATTCATAATAAAAAATGTAAATTAGAACAAATGAAAACATATGCATCTTAAGGCAACTGACAAAACAGAAATAAATGCTAAATAAACTTTAGCAGAGGTAAATGACAGAAATAAACATTATTAAGGAAGTTATAACAGATGAGTGTTGCATAATGTTCAATACAGTGTCTGTTTCTTAGACAGCAAAATGTATCGGTCAGTATGAGGAGCGGTTAAGAGCTGGGCTCTGGATTCAGACTGTCACTGCCTGTGTTTGAATACGGGCTCTGCAATTTACTAGCTGTGTAACCTTGGACATACTACTTAAGATCTCTGGCTTTGGCCTCCTCTTTTGTAAAATGGGAATAATGAGAGTGTCTATCTCACGTAAGGAGTACAGGAATTCATATAAGTAAAACACTTAAAACAACATCTGGCAGATAGTAAGTATGTAATAAACACATTGCTTATTATTGTTATTATTAGTCACCACTACTAGCTGTAATAGGAAAAAAAATATAATTTGGTTCCATGCTTTTTGTCCATCAAAGCAAAGCTTCTTTTTATTGAAAATAGTAAAAAAATAAAACGGCTGAAATTTCATTCAATGGAAATTGTATGTCCTGTAATGATAGGTGGAAATTAGCAAGAGCCAACAGCTAAAAGGTAGGTATGCACTACAGGTTTGTTAGGTTTGTAAGAGAAAAAGATGAACTTCTTACACATTGGCTCATTCAGCTCAAGAGGTTTTTATTAACACTTTTCAATGCTAGATCTATGAGTGGTTATCAAATGATCCCCCTAGGTCTATAGAAGCATTTTTTAAAAAAATCAGCACCATACTTTCCAAAACGACTCTGCCCAGGAAGATACTGAGTTGAATGAACCACAGGTAGATTTTGTGAAGAAATGCTTACGTACTTAGTGGTTCTTGGGGTCCTAGGCTTGGCAATTGAACAGATGGAATCCACAGTTCTTTTCAGCTTTGGAATCATATGATTCTATGACTCAAAAGAGTTCTCATATTTTTATTACATTACTTGCATTCTTAAGACTGTCCACTAGCTTTCAGTTAAAGCCCATGAAGACTAGCTCCTTACCTCTAGAGGTCTCATCTATCTTGCTTAACTTTTCTTTTTATCCCCAGTTCTCTAACCCCCAGTCACCAGCCATTGTTCCTATTTTTAAATCCTATCTCCCAAATATAAATGTACAAATAGGATTGCATACTTTTTCTTATTGAAAACTAATCATTTATACCACTTTTCAACTTCTTATGGGCTTTGCCTGCCAATGGTATTTTATCTCAGGGAAAAATCTGGGAGTCACTGTACAACAGATTATGGACTTTCTCTCAGCACCTACATACAGTGGGGTCACCAGACCTGAAGACCGTACCATCCAAATAATAAAATAACATTAACCACTTATTGAGCACTTACAGGAGACACTGTGCAATATCACTGTAGACTGAAAGGAGTTAGTAACTTTCCCCAAGCCCCACAGATAGTATATACCATTGCTGGAATTCAAAGTTATCGCTACAATGCTACAGACCCCAAAGCTCATGCTTACACCATGCTACCTCTTCTTCCACAGCTTTACTCCAAACCATTATTTCTCATTTGGATCAACGAAGTAACCTCTTAATTGGCGTCCTTGTCTCCACATTTAGCCATCCTTCACTCTATCTTTATTTCAAGCTGCTGCTAGATTTAGCTTTCTGAAATGCAAATGCAATCGCATCACTTGCATGCTCCCCACTGTCTTTAGAATGAAATCCAATTTCCATAGATGACACAGAAGGCCTTTGGGGTAAAGTAACTCCTGCCCACCTATCTAGCCTCACCTCCCCACAGGCACCTTTTGCACTGGGTAAACTAAGCCAGTCTTAGTTTCTCTAATAATTCCACGTACTCATGCCTCTGAGCTTTTGTACATGTGATTTTCCACTGCCTGAAAAGGTCAACCCCACTCTGGCACCTAGCAAACTCCTGTGTGTCCTTTAAGACTCTTCAGCATATGGGAAGTGCTCAGTATACCTACTGACTAAAATAACAACAATACAGGCTACTTCTTTTTCCAAATTAAGGGATAGAGATGAACATGGATAAATGCAGGAATCTGATTTGCTGACATGCTATAAAAAGTGCATTTGGGGCTTATGCTTCTAGAAATTGTTTTCCCAGCCATGACCTCGCATCTGTGAAATGTTGCCCAGTGAGCAGATCATAATTATGAAATATAATGTTTGCATACTAGGCAGTAGAATCCTTGCTATGTTCATTAAATATACATTAGTTGATATTTACAAATGTTTTATATATATTACAAAATGTTAAAATACATTTCTAGCCTATGAATAAATTCATTACAACATTCGACACAAGTTTTTATTAACCTCTTACCCTAAGTGTTACTATTTCCCATCCTTTTGGGAGCAATACGACATATTCCACACATTAGCTTCTAAGAGGTCGCTGATTTACTTTCAGTTTGTCTGGTCACTAAGACTTGGCACAGAGTTACCTTCATAAATGATTCAAGATAATGGGAAATATTAAAATTAAAGAAATAACAGTAAAAATGGGGCTCCACAAATGAGAAATGATCACCGGAATATCACTTCTCAGGGGAATCACCCCACTTAGCCATTCATTAAAAGTTGCTTCAAGGACATTCTCACAGGAAAGAAGCATAGCTGTTGCATGCACTGTACGGGTAGTTTTTTGAAGGGGTAAAGTTAGGTTTAGAATATATGGCGTGGACTCTGGAAAAGCTCAGGATGACTTTGATCATAGCAAGATTTTCCAATGACCACAGGTGGCTCAGTGATACTGGTTTAAGGGATAAGCAGGTACACATTTTAATTACGATTCTGTGTCATACCATTAAAATATGTTCAACATAATTTGTTATTAAGAATCATTGTCTAAGACGTTATATCACTCCCTAGGTCCACTTTCTATAAAGAGTAGATGTGTGCGTGGACGATAAAATATTTATGATAATAAAGGAAAATAAGTGCCCCTCCTTTTGAAAGTGCCTTCTATTTTTTTCCTCTAAGTCCTGTACGACCGTCTTTCTGAGCATCTGAGCTTCTCTCCCAGCTCCCTAAAAAATAGTGCCTCAAAAGCTTTCTATCTACTGCTTCTTTCTCCTACTTTTTCCCTTCTTCCCGCACTTATCACTCGACTCTTACCACTACCCTTTATCTCTACATAAGCATAAAAAGTCTTTATCCTTTTGAGAAAGTAATTAATTTCCTGGCACTTTATGACCCCTGTATATACAAGTGCCCCAAAATTTGTAAACGTTCAAAATGCAGAACCACCACCTAAATATCCTACACTGCCTTCTTATTTGCCTGTTGATCTGCCCCTCTCATAAAAGTAGGCAGTTTCCTAATACCTAGATTAAGCACGAGTCCTCTGTGATGTCTTACATCCTAGAAACAGAATCAAAACAAGTTAAAGCTGGAAGAGCCCTTGACAATAACCCAATCCTTACATGTAAAGATTATTAAATTGAGATTCAGAAAAATGAAATGATTTAAGAGAACAAAGAGTCTCCATACTCTCTCTTGGTTTGCTATTACTTTATCTTTGCTCTTCTCTTCCTGCTCTGGCTTTCGGAGTTGGTTCCTTGTCATTCATACAGTATTTGTTTTGGATCCTTGCTCCCTTATCTGGATTTGGACTCTTATTCTAATGATTCCAGTATGTTAATCCCTTGACTTGGGATGTCAGTCAGGTTGAGTTCCTGGGTTGCTCACCAGCCTCGACCTGGTATAACCTAGATTCTAGCTTGAGCCTTGGGTTTTGCAATCCATCTGTGACACACGGATCTTATTTCCTCTGTTACAATGAGTTGGTTCAGTGACACAGACTTCTATAAAAAAAGAGTTAAAAAAATTACTTCTTTCCTTTGAAGGCAATTATGTATAAAGAGGTGAATATGGATCCATCAACTTAGAAAATAAAGGCATAAGTGTTCTCCGCTTGGTGAAAATCAGTTAAGTGTCAAATGGGTTATGTTCAAACCATATAAATGCTACCTCTAAACATAGCACGTTATCACTCATCAAGGAACCCTAAACAATCACACTGAGTGACATGGCCTCGTCCATATCTAAAATTTCTACTGGGCCTATGAGGTAACAGAAATAAATTACTGAAACGTGCAAGGATGATGACAATGGAACAGTATTTTAAACACAGCATTATTTTCATTATAGGTTAGACAGGAAAAAAGGTAGAAAGAAGTTGGCAATTCTGCAAAGATGGATGTTAACTGCTGCCCAGTTAGGGGTAAAAAACCCAAAGTGCATTGCCAAACGTTTTTTTTTTATTTTACAGATGTGTATTGAAAAAGTATGCTCCCTAGTCTTATTCACAAATAGAAAATACATTGCTCACACTTAAAGAAAATGAAATCAAACAGTATAAAACATGAGCAGAGAGACTTCAGAGACGTCCCCCAGGCATACCAGCTCGACGAACTTGTGAAGAAGAGCGGTTCTCTAGCTAGAGAGATCCTTTCTTCAACTGGCCAGATGGGCCTGGTAAATGCATAAGCAATTAGCTTTGTGCTGAAGCAGAAAGATCAAGAGGGAAAGACATAAGTGCACACCACAACAGTACAATCCAAAAGTAATCTTACTGTGTTCTATAATTTTAAAGATGCAATGATCTTTTTAGAATTTGGGCTGGATTTTTAGTAAATTTGGAAGTTATATGGAAGAAAGAAAGATAAAAACAACTATTTACAAAAGGTAGATGACTTTGTCTATTAACAGGGCATGAACCTAAGGTTTTCATCATTTGTTTGTTTTCCATTTGAAAAATAAAATTAGCTTCAATTCAAGGTGGTGGTGTAAGTAAATGCGGTACCCAAATCCTCCCACAACCGCGTCAAAACTACAACTAAACTACAGAACAACCATCATTCAGATGAGCCTGAAATCTGCCTGAATGGAAATCCTACAACTAATGATATAAGGAAGCCACATCAAGACTGGTAGGAGGGGGGAAGATGTGGAACAGGCTGGTCCCACGCCCACATGTGGCAGATAAAAATCAGGAGGACATCTCAGCTGCGAAGGACCCCCTGAGAAGCGAGGGGTCCTGGCCCAATACCAGTCCCCCCAGCCCAGGGTTCCGGTGTCAGAAAGAGAAGTCCCTGTAACTTCTGACTGTGAACAGCAGTGGGGATTGTGGCTGAGTAAGATGGAGGGTTTCCAGAGTCCTGCCATAGTCCAGACATTCCTCTTAAAGGGTCTGCACACGGATTTACTCAAACTCACTCTTTCTGACCTACAGCACTTGGATAGCAGCTCGAAAGGCACCAGGGACACCAAAGGAGGAACTGAAGTGTCCGGCATCAGCGCGAGAGCTAGGGAGCAGCTTTCTCCCAGATACAACTGCTGGCAGAGGCCTTTGTTCCTTTGGTGAGCCCACCCTCAACCCACAGAGCTGACGGGGGGGCACCATGTCTGAGTATCCACCAACCGGGCTATCACTGTTTGCCCCATTCCCATGATTCCCTGAGACCATGCCCCACCCAACTTTCAGGCCAATCCAAGCTGTTTCCAGTGGCTTTTCCATACAAATAGCTTGTTTTGGCTCATTCTTCACATTTTCCTAGATTCTGTCAAACAAGCAACATCTGGCCTCGGCATGTTCCATACCTCTCTCTAAGTTGCCCCAGGCCTACACTAGCAGCAGCAGGCCTTGGTTCACAGCGTGCCCTTGCCTGGGCACCTCCAAGCCCAGCAAAAGCAGCAGCCATCTGCAGATCACTTTGTAGCTCATGCCAGGGTGCCCTAAGAAGAACACAGGTGGTGGCCGACCTTTGCCTGCACTATCTGGGAGCCCCAGAGCCATCACACCCAGTGGACAGCTACAGACCACATCGAAGCACCACCCAAACACCTCCACAGGTGACATATTCAAGGGGTGGACTCAGCGGGTACCAGGAGCCCACTGAAGTAAGTCCTGCTCCAGGGGGTGAGCCCCTGCACAGCTGATCCTCCATGGTGGTCTTATCCAGTTTTTTCAGCTGATTGGCTGTGGACATGCCAAGAGCAATCAAGGCTCAGCTGCAACAGGAGGGTGTACACAGCCTACACAGGGGTGGGCGCACCTAGAGTGCCCAGGTTGAGTCAACAGAGAGGCTGTGCCACTGGCCCCTACAAGATACCTAGTACGTCAGGTCATTCTACCAAGCCCAGGAGAAGTAGCAG
Organism: Pteronotus mesoamericanus; assembly: GCF_021234165.1. Taxonomy (NCBI): domain Eukaryota; kingdom Metazoa; phylum Chordata; class Mammalia; order Chiroptera; family Mormoopidae; genus Pteronotus; species Pteronotus mesoamericanus. The sequence continues at coordinate 4,429,729 of NW_026555150.1, forward strand.
CTCTACCTAATACATAGAAAAAGACACAGGGAGGCTGCCAAAATGAGGAGACAAAGAAACATGTCCCAAATGAAAGAACAGAACAAAATTCCGGAAAAACTACTAAACAAAATGGAGACAAGCAAGCTACTAAATACAGAATTCAAAACAGTGGTTATAGTAATGCTCAAAGAACTTAGTGCGAACTTCAACAACATAAAGAAGAACCAGTCAGAAGTGACGGATTAACAAACTGAAATGAAGACAAATTTACAAGGAATCACAGTATAGTAGATGACATTAAGAGTCAAGTCAGTGATCTGGAATATGAGGAAATAAAAGCACTGAATCAGGAGAACAGAAAGAAAAAGAATCCAAAAAAAAATGAGGACAGTGTAAGGAGCCTCTGGGACAACTTCAAGCATACCAACATTTGCACCATTTCGGGGGTGCCAAAAGGAGAAGAGAGAGAGCAAGAAATTGAAAACCTACTTGAAAATATAATGACTGAAAAATTTCCTGACCTGGTGAAAGACTTTATTAAAAGTGTTAATAAAGACATAAAAGACCAGGAAGTGCAGAGAATCCCAAACAAGATGAACCCAAAGAGGCCCACACCAAGACTCATCATAATTAAAATGGCAAAGATTAAAGAGAAAGAGAGAATTTTAAAGGCAGCAGGAGAAAGACAGTTAAGTTGCCTAAAACTGAACTCCCATAAGACTGACAGCTAATTTCTCAACAGAGACAATTGAGGCCAGACAGGCCTTACGAAGTATTCAAAGTGATGAAAAGCACAGACCTACAGCCAAGATTGCTCTACCCAGCAAATCTATCATTTAGAATCAAAGGACATATAAGGAGCTTCCCAGATGATAGAAAGCTAAAGGAGTTCACCACAACCATTCTTACATGAAATTTTAAAGCGTTTTCTTTAAGAAGAAAAAACAGGAAAAAAGCAAAATGAACAAGCAGAACAGAAACAGACTCATAGATACAGAGAACATTTTGATGGTTGCCAGATGGGAGGGGGGTTGAGGGGTGGGTGAAAAAAGTGAAGGGATTAAGAAGCACAAAGTGATAGTTATAGAATAGGGATGTAAAGTACAGCGCAGAGAATGTAGTCAATAATAAATAGTCTAATAACTATATATGGTGTCAGATGGATACAAGATATATCAGATGACCATTTAATAAGTTATATAAATGTCTAATCACTAGGGTGTACACCTGAATCTAATATAATATTGTATGTCAACTGTATTGAAAAATAAAAAATGATTCAAAAAAGAAAAACTTAAAAAAAGGTTGGAAAGACTAAAAAAACAAAGTGCATAAATAAGCCACATACTGAAAAAGAGATATTTTCAATATATGTAACTGACAAAGGATCAGTATCCAGAATAAATAAAGAATTCCTATAAATCAATTAGAAAAACAAACTGCTCAGAAAAAATAAGGAAAGGACAATGTGAGTCAATGCACAAAGGAAGACACTTCCATGGCCAATAACTATCCAATGGCCAAGATACTGAACCCCACCAGCAATAAGATTCTATATCATCTACTCGACTAAAAAACTTAGTAAGTCTAATAACACCAAATGTCGGTGAGAATATAAATAAACAGAAATAGCCATATACCTCTTGTAGGAGTGAAAGCAGATTGCATTACTTTGAAAGGCAGCCTGGAATATATACTAAAATTGAAGATGAAAACGCAATTCTACTTCTGGGAATTTATCCTAGAAAGTCTCGTATATGAATTCCATGCTACAAGCATAAAAAAGTTTATCAAAGCCTTGTTCATTGTGGTAGAAAAAAAATCAGTTAATTTCAATGTCCATCAGCACAGGAAATGGATAATTAAACTGTGGTTTATTTAAGCAATGGAATATTCCACAGCCACAAATTTTCTAGATTTGTCTGTATCAACTTGAACAAATCTAAAAACAATGTTGTTTGAAAAACTCAATTTATAAAACATGTACGATATTTATGCAAATTTTAGAGGCAAAACAATTTTACTAAGTTTCAGTGATGGGTACTTACATAAGTAAAATTACGCAAACACACTGAAAGGATACAAACCAAATCCAATTTCAGAAGAGTAGTTAACTCTGGGAAGAAAAGGAGGGGATGGAGTTTTCCATGGGTCTTTAACATTTGTTTCTTTAAAAAGGAAGAGCACTATGACACAAATGTGGCAAGATGCTAAAAGAGGATTAATATTGGTTGTGGGCACGTTTTATTTTCTGCACTTTTTTGGCATGTTAAAATGTTTTATACCAAAAAACGAAGTCGGCGTTTGTGCATGTTTCTCAGTGTTCAGAAAACTGGGGACAGAAAATGTAGTGGCTCAGAGCACAGCGGTGAGGGAAAGTGGCTAATTAAACAAAAGTGACATCATCAGCTCTGTTCAATGAAAATGTTTACCAGCTAGACACAAAAGGCTACCAAATTCAGAACAGGGAAATGAATAAAACATTATCCTTACAGTGTTTTTTCCCTAAGTGAAGGGCTTCAATGGTCATTCTAGGCATGGACCAAAGAAAAGTCCTTTTAAGTCATCTAGCCCGTGTCCTTCAGATGCAATCAGCCTCAATCCATTCTGTCAAGTGATTGGACTTTATCTCTTTGGTACATCAGAAGTGAAGGAGGTCCTGCTGTTTTTAGTTCTGCTTATAGTAAATCTTGATGGCTCCACAGCTGAGTGACAGCAGTGGATAGAGTACAGGATTGGTGCCTTGAGAATTCAATCTGTGGCAATGACTTCTTACACGTTGGACATGTGGCTTGACCTCTCTGGACCTCTGTTCTTCCATCTTTCAAATGAAGATAATAATATCGACCACCAGACGCTATTTTAAAATATACTTCTTTTCCTGTATCTCTACTGTTAGAAAAATGGAAGGTGCTACACAATAACCTTATGATAATAATGTCATTGAAACTGATGACATGAGATTCCCTTACAGAAAAAGGCCACTTCTATCAATTCTTTCAGTATCGTCACCAACTAAACTCTCTTGGGAGAGCCTCAAAACTATCCACTTCATTTCGAGTATTTCAAGAGCACAATATGATTATAAAGTATTTATTAAATTTCCAGATTATCACCCAATTCTGAGCATTAACTATTCATTTTGCAATGAGACAGTAATAAACATGGCAGAAACATGGAAACTAATCCAGACATTTATTAAGACTAACTCCTCAAGTGCACATTTGCAGATAAATGTGCAAAAGATAAAGAAGAGGGGTTTAAACTCCACACGATGCTGCCAGTGGACATGGTACATCTCTGAAATGCCATATAATCAAAAAGCTGTTGATCTCTTCTCCTTAGGTTAATCAGATCATGCTTAAAATATGTGCTAATCAGTCCCCAACTGCCTACTTGACCGTCTCAAGTGAAGCTCTAGGTGCTCAATACTAATGGAATTTGCTTTTGGAAAAAGGTAAAAAAGATACCTAGAGATATACACACACAATCATTTTATTTTAGCCAGGCATTAATATGTTACAGCTGAATTAATATGCCATTTTACTTGTAAATTTCAGTTCCATTTCTCTAAACAGAACAGTAATGAAGTGAGATTATGATTTGCTATGTTTGTTTCAAGGTGATTTACACTTTTTGCTGATCAAAGCAGGAGCATAGTCACCATGAATAAGCTATTTCTATGCCTAAAGTAACTTCTAGAGAGTTTGTACCTGAGGGTTCAGAGGAGTGCAACCTTTCCATGTAACTAGGTACTTTTGGTAAAATGACAAGACAACAAAAAATAGTCAGGTAATAGTTATCTCTAAACATTACCCTCACTTGGGTGGAGAAAGTATTTTTCCCCGCGCCTTTCTACCTCAGTGGAAGAAAGCACACATTTTTGTCCTTTGGGTTAAAGAAAAGGAAAACAGGGGAGCAAACAGATAAGCTATGGAATTTAAACCAAAAGTAAGCCCGGCTACAATATGTAGGGGGCTTGTGTTCTGTAAATGAAAGCAAGGACTCCTGCAAAGGCAAAAAGACTTGCTCGGTATGCAACATGTATTCCCCGTTATTAGGAAAGAGTGGACAAAACTCAGCCCCCGAGCACCAATCTTGTACAATTGCTTCTGCAGCATCCCCGCTAACCTGGGGCTTCTCGAAAGCTCTGCATGCCTAGCATAGGTTGTGACCCATCTTGGCTAACAGGTGAGTTATCTGGCTGCCTCTCTCTGAGAATGATAAAAAAAAATAGAGGAATGAATTTGGAGATGATTCGATAGATAAGGAATCCACATGCCACCTGTGGTCAGATCTAGTCTGTCTTTATCACCTCAGATGCTCTGAAACCACTGTCCACTTACTGAACAGGAAGATACGTGATACCAGCATCATCTCGATGGAAACAGAGGCCCTGCTGGGGATGATATAAACTCCCGGAGGTCTGTAAACAAAGTCTCCAGGACATATCAAGAACATGCCGAATGACTTTGTCCCGTATGCATAATTACCCTCAGTTGGCATATTTGTGGTCTGTTTTCCAACAGTAAGGTATATTTACCATTGAACAGCTGTCTTATAGAAAGTCAATTTGGTTCCTTAGAATTATTCCAAATTTGTAGCATTTAATCTCACACCTGTAGTGCTATCAGAGCTGGGTTTGGACAAAACTGCCGTAGGTGTTTACATTAACTCCCCCTTAGTTTTCCACATCTCTTCTGACATTTCTTCATCACCCCTTGAGATTTCTAAACTATCAGTCTACTGCCCAGAATTTCACATTACCATGACCCAATGCCTCGTGTACCTTCTTTGTATTAAGCAAAGTTTGTGCTTAATAAATATTTGGAAATCAATCAATGAATGAATGAAAACACCAAGGCCTAAGAGAATTCCTCAGGTTCTGCAAAATGACTGGAAAATGGGATAAGCTCATGGGTTTGCAATAATTTAGGTTGATATGCAAATATCACCCATGCCTTACTCATAAGCAGTGGATTCCTTTGCTGAGGCTCTATTTTTGAAATGGAAACCAAATTGGAAATTGAATGACAGTTACACTGTCTTAGTCAACTCTGGCTCTGTAACAAAATACCATAGAAGCAGTGTATTAAATTTGAGGAATTTATTTTCTCACAGCTCTGGAAGTAGGAGACCTGGGACAAGGGTGTCGGCATGGTTGCGTTCCCGTGAGGGCTCTCTTCGTGGCTGATGCATGACCACCTTCTAACTGCGTCCTCACGGGACAGAGAGAGGGAGACCAAGCTCTCTGGTGTCTCGTCTTATAATGGCACTAATACCATTATAAGGATCCCGCTCTGGTGACCTCATCTAAACCTAACTACTTCCCAAAGCCCCATCCCCAAATACTATTCACATGGGGGTAAGAGCTTCAACCTATGAATTTTGGGATTTACAATTCAGTCCAGAGCCCCCTGGTTTCATTTTAAGGCCAAGGACTTCTAGTCTGAAGGTCAGAATACAAGGAAATTATGTTTCTGAAAAAGGATACCAAATAGTTTTTTTTCCCCCCTTGAGTTCGCCAAACAACAGAGAATTCCTTGACACTATTACAGCCAGTCATTCTATTCAGGTTCTCTTGGATCAAATGATGCTGCTGCCTGCACAGTTCCACCTCTTCTTTCAAACCTCAGGTTCTTTCATCAAGCATGAATGTACCTTTAATAATGGAAGCCTCAGCGGCTGTCATTCAGGATGTTGGTATTGCCTTGTCCAAGGTCAAATGCAAGCAGTGACAGGAAGTGATCAGGTACTAGATACAGTCATACCTTAGTACTCGTTGGCTCCAGAACTCATCAAACTTCGTACTCATCACATTTTGACGCGGGGAAAAATGATTCAGCATTTAGCACTTGCTAGAACTTGTATGAATCATGACGCCACCCCATGAGATCAAATGCTCCATCACTTGCAGCATTCGGCATTTGTTGGTTTTGGCACTTGTCACGAGTTCCTGAACAAGTTAATGACGAGTACTGAGGTATCACTGGATTCCTACTGGCATGCTAGCCATAATAGAATAAGATAGCAAACAGTGTTTCTATTACCTGTAATAAATAAATTAAAATTTGTTTCCTTTATGTGTTGTTTCACTCTCAAAATAAGACAGTGTTTTTATCCAAGGTGCATTATCATCCACTTTTCTAGACCTATGCCAAGTTCACTAACTCCCTGAGCATCTTTGCCCAGCATTCTATTCACCTGGAACCCCTTCTTCCTGCTATTTGCAACACCTTCAGTACTTGGGAGTCTAATGAACATGCTGTTTGCCGCATCTTTCAGAGCCTAGGAGTGTATTAACCACAGCCAACTCCTGCTGCCTCTCCACTCCTCCTACCCCCAGCACCGCCTCCCCCAATTCAGAACTCTGCTCCTTTCCTCACCGCTCCTCTTTAGTGGTTCTTTAGCTAATTTGAACAATGCACGAACCTTGTGTGGGAAGCTAACCAATTTATTTTTCACATATTTCATAAAACCCTGCAGCAGTCTACTGGAGGAATATCAGATATTGTTAGCATTTTTCATTCAGCAAAAATTGGTTTTGTTTTAAAGGAGAGGCCCAGAGTTGGCTCTGTTTCTTCGTTATAAATCCTTACAAGTCATGATGCGGATCTCGGCAGGGCTTTCCAATCTCCTCAGCAGCACCTCTTGGTGCTTACAGCTCCTCTCGCTGAGGCGCCTACTTGCTGTAGTGCGTTTTCCTTTTGTGTTCCTGTTTCACTTCCTTGAGGTTTTACTTTTACATTCCTCTCCTCCCAGGATGCCAGAGGAATGCAACGAACAAATGCACCCTGTGATTCATTACCATTAGCAGCCAGAGTGGAATCAAGAACTTGATCAACTTCCCAGCTTCCGGGTTCTGTTCACAGGGACGCCACATTAGGCACGAGCGGCTTTCCTCACCTTTCTCTCGAGATGCAGTTTCCGTAACAGACTCTCTTTCTCTAGTTCAGTGCTCTGTGGAGTTGTTACTTAGACATAGGCAAAGCCTCTCCCCTCCTGCTGTAACTAGAGTTTAGGGCACTGCGTCTTCCTGTCAAGTAGGAGGCAATTTTCAAGGACATAGAAATAGAAATACTTTACTACTTATGGCAACACAAACTACTGTAAGAGTGTCTTCCAGGTTACCATTTCCAGTGTACCTACTCAGTTCTGTTTGAATTGAGAATCCATTGCCAGGCAAGTGGACACATCCTGACCCAACTTATTCTCAAGTTCTTGTAAACGCATGGACTACAGTCTATAGACCTACATTGGATCATGAAGAGAACGTTCTCCTCCTTTAACATTCTGTTTGGTGCTCCCAGCAGCAGTCTCTCAGTCTTGATGGACTGTGCGGTTGAATGGGGTGGCGGTGGAGGGAAGGGTGATCACTCTGTACTATGTTTTGAGTGCTTCCAGTAAAAGACTATATATGCTCCAACAGCTAATGATAGCTAAGGCCTTTAACCACAGGCCCTTCCAAAGAACTAATATTTCACATTGAGAAATTACATGTCGCCGACTGAGGAACTTCGGTAAACATGAATAAAAATATGTTTGTTCACCTGGTCCTTGAAAACAATCTGCATTTGGCGTTGTATTTTTAGGAAAGTAGCTACAACTGGCTCAATGCAGATAGTGTTTATTTTAATATCTTTATATTGCATTCTCTCTGCTTATCACTCTCAAATTCCCAATGTTTCTAAAAATGAGGTCAATGGACCACCTGCATCAGACCCACCTATATAGTTTGTTAAAAGTGCAGATTCATGCCCTGACTGGTGTGGCTCAGTTGGCTGGGTGTTGCCCCGCAAGGCGAAGGTTTACCAGTTCAATTCCCAGTCAGGGCACATGCCTGGGTTTTGGGTTCAGTACCCAGTCAAGGTGTGTGCAGCGGGGAGAGGGGGCAGCCAATCAATGTTTCTCTCTCAAATTACTGTTTCTTTCCTTCTCTCCCTCCCTTCTGCTCTCTCTAAAAAATGGATAAATATCAATAAAATCTCTAAAAAAACTAAATTAAAAAAGTGCAGATTCATGAACCCATCACAGGCCAGGTAATACAGAATCTGTCTGATGCCGTGGTCTGGAAAGTTGCACGTATCACAAGCACTCCAGGTGACTAGTAGGCCCACTGCAGCTGAGGAACCACTGAATCCTTGGAGGGGGGGAGTGAGCATTAAAGACAAAACAAACACCTTCTTTTCTTTTCTTTCTTTCTTTCTTTCTTTTTTTTTTTTTTTTTTTTGGTGCCCTGACCAGGAATCGAACAGGCGACATTTTGCTTTGGAGAATGATGCCCAACCAACTGAACCACACCAGCCAGTGCTTAACACCTTTAATTATTCCAAAAAGTAAAATTATATTTTGTCTTGTTGTAAAAAATAAAACACCCAGACTTACATGTTTTAAAAAATAGTGACAAGATGGGGACATTACAGAGAGGAAATGGGTGTGTATGGGAGGGATAGGGGAAGTGTCCCAGAGAAAGTGGCATCTATATTTAGATTGAAACAATGCACAGTAGTGCATTGGGAAGGAGAAGGGTGAGTAGATGGGGGAGGGGAGAGGGGAGAAGAATATTCCAGACTCAGAACAGGTACAAAGGTTTACAAGTTTTGCACAAATGAGCACTGGGCCAGAATGTGGCCTTCAAAGAAAATATAATTTGTTTATTCAGACCCAAAGGAAAGGGTAATATGGAATTTCAAGCCTTGTGACAATTGTATAAATACTTTTTTCTTCCTGGGTGGAGTGGGGTGGGGTAGTTGGAGGGAGGTTAGGATGATATATGCCCCAAATTGTACTAGTTGTAAGCCTTGCCCATGAGATAGTGCAATGAAAAAAGGAACCTTTAGTATTTTCGTCCTGCTAGGAAATTGCTGACCTGATTCTTTTGATTGGGAAGAAAAACGACATCAGTGGGTGTCAAGCGGCAGGTGGTGACCACTGTTTCTTTAAAGACAAAATACGAAACACTGAAAATGTATTTTCCAATAAACTTGACTTTCTGAGCCGAACCACCAAAAAAAGCGCCATACAATAAAAACATAAGGAACAAGGATATTTCCAGTTGCCATTAAGTACAATCCAGGTGAAGTGATTCACCATGGCTCAGGTGCGGGCTCCCCGTCAATACAATTTATAAGGGTTCAGCTTCCAAAGCTACACTTCCATCTGATGGTAATTTCCTTTTTTATTTTGTTTTGTTTTAAGTTGCCCACCTTTTTCAATCACAGTTATCAGTTCATCACTTGGATGAAGGTGACCCAGCAGTCCTTCTTTATCTAATTCCGGAGGTAGATTATCTTTCACAAGCAAAGTCTACAGTGATAACAGGAAAAACAAATTAATTAAAAGATGAGGGTTTATCAAATGCCATCTTCTGGGGGCTGCATTTTTTATTAAACATGAATCAAATAATCTTTGGAAGTGAGGGGTGTGGTTATCCCGAATCATCTTCTGCTCCATTGCATGGCTAATTCAACAATCTTAATTAATATGCCTTTCATGATGAGTTTTATGAACAAAAGCAACCATCAATTTGCCAGCCAAATGAGTTGTCCTAATACTTTAAGACATATTTGTATTTTTTAAAAGGAATTAAAATTTTCATCAAATTAATAAAAAAGAATGACATGAAACTAGCATGGTAAATGTTGAAATAAATATTTTCCAGCTAAAATAGCTCTTAAATCAGCATTTCCTAATGTGTGGAACTGTTAGTAAGCGTTTTAAGAAAAAAGAGTTTTCAGTACAAATAAATTTGGAGAACTTTGTGTTAAACCTATCGGGACAGGTTTCTTTATCAGAGGACTTCCCAGAGCCTTGCATATATGCTGATATGCATCATTGATTACCAAGAGCTGGATGTGGCACACAGCATGTCCTAAACACATTAACTGTTTTTCTTTTTTCAGTGCATAGTATTGTACAAAACTACAGCTTCCGTATAACATATTTCAGGAAATTAGAATATATTTGAAATAGTCATTTATTTCTAAACCTAAGAAATAGTATAAATGTTGTTTAGTTATTTCTTTAAAAACTGCATGTGTACAAAATATCTTCAAATTTTTCAAAACATTATTCACCAATGCTGTCCTCTAATCAGCAACTTTCAGCGTTGGCAGTGTAGTGTGTCTATAAGTGTGTCTATAACTTCTGTATTGGACATGTAATTCAGGGTGATTAAGTCAATTGGACTAAGCCAAGATTACCACTTTACATGATCGATCCACAAATTGTAGACATAATTAATTGAAAGTGTGTGTGTACAAAATGAAAGCACAGCGAAAGAAGGTTTATTTGCTTGTTCCATTCCTCCTATATATTTTAATTCAAAACAGAAAAACTAAATGGGAGCAGTTATCAGGATGTAGCTGTCAGAAGTTAAATAAAATTGAGTATTTCTGCAGCATTCATAATTACTTTCAGTAGACTGAACAAGAAATGCAGGTCTCAAAAAACCACAATGGTCTGGAATGAGCCTTGAGATTCTGAGTAGACTTTGTAGTCGGCAAATTGAAAAATGTCCATGCAGCTCTGGCAATACCATCCTCCAATACATCTCTTGGCATTACTATATATATTATATCAAGGCAATTGCATTTCTTTTCTGAGGGGTACACATTGTGACACTTTTACATGATAGCTCTCAGCAGGCTTTTTAGTACTCTGATAGATAACCTAGTTTACAGAACTATTTCACTAGTTTTAAGAGGTCTCTAATAATGTTATCATAGGTGATTTGGAAATGGCTTTGAAGAAGGACTCTTAGAGCTGTTGAGTTAATAACAGGCATTACCAACATTCCATGATATTTTTTATGCTCCTAAAATGTTCACTCTCTAAATGAGCCAATCTCATTCTCTGTCCCTCCCTGTGCATGCAGGTATGTGAACACAATGTGGGCTGAATTAGAATGAGTACTCTAATTTTATATATCACAAGAGATAGCATCTCTTGATATAATACAGCCTTAGAAGTCATTTTCAAAAACTATTAGTGTTCCTAAATTTTCTGTGGCCAGCCAAATGAGCATGTCCCCTGCCCATAGTTTCCTGCTTTCCCACTCCTATTCCTTCCCATGCTCACCAACTTCTATTCCTCCCCTTATCAAGTTGCTAAAAGTAATACATCACCTGCGTTGAAAAAGACTGTTCTGTGAAGAAGAATGGGCATTCTCACGTAGACACTGTTGGGAGGACTGTAAACGTATGTAGTCTATTTAGAAGACATTTTAGTAGGAAATAAATGTCACATATCTCTCATTTATTTTCCTATCAAACTATTACATGTGTATACCCTTTAACCCATCAATTCCACTTCTAAGGAATGTATTCATTTCTATTCATACAGGATAATTCCACAGGTGTGCAAATATATATGTACATGAAATTCATTGTAGTGTTGTTATTCATAAAGGTAAAATATTGGAAATCACCTAATTGCCCATACATATAGAGGAATATCAAGCAGCAGAGGCAGGCCTATGTATACTGTCATAGAAATATCTCCAATGAGCATCGTTAGGAAAGGGAAAAGGCAAGCCATAGAAAGCACACATAGTGTGATCCCTAAATTTAGGTTTTGGAAATGTTAGAGGATACCTACCGAACTATTATCGTTGAGTAACTCTAAATAGGGGAATGGGCTGGGACAGGTTGCAAGGGGAAAACTGAGCTTTTCAGATTTATACTTTTGTATAGGTTGTTTCTTTTTTACAATAAGCGTATAATCATGTGTTATTTGTATAACCAATATTAAGCTAAAATTCACAGCAATAATTTCCAAAACATGAGTTTCAAAAGTCATACACTCAGGAAAAACAAATGAGAAGCATTTGATACTGCTTCTCATCAGGCAGATTAAAGTATTGTTAAGGGACACCGCATTATTTCTCATAGTTTTTGGGCCAGTGAATTATCTATTATTTTTTTGAGTACTGTGGCCCACAGACCCTAGAGTGTACTGCACGACCAATATAATCCACTCCCTCCAAGCATAGGTGTGACCTGAGACTTGCTTCTAACTAACAGACTATGGCAAAAGTGATGGGCTATCATTACCCTCATTACCTTTATACATATGACATACCTTTTCCTAGCACTCCTTTTACGTATACACACAAGACACTTTTCTCTCCTCTCTCTCTTCCTCTGATGCTAACTTTGAGAAAGACCACCATGGGTGTGAGTGGGCCTATGATGGCGGCCATGTGGCAAGACCTGGAGAGTCTCTGGCAGTTGAGGGTGACTCCCAACGGACAAACATCAAGGATATGGGAAACTGAGACTTACAACTGCAAGAACTGAACTCTGCCAACAGCCACGTGAGCTCAAAAACAGATTCTCAAATGAGACCTCAGTCTCAACTAACACTGTGATTTCAGCCTGGTCATAGCAACTGTGAGATAATAAATGTATGTTGTTTTAAGTCCTTGGGTTTGTGCTCATTTGTTACACAACAATATAAAATGAATACAATTGCTTTGTTCTTCAACTTGTCTGATACCATCCTAAACAGTAGAAGACAAGAGAGTACAATCAATCAGTTATTTTGTCTACCAACTTCCTCCTGCTGAAAAACTCACAAATGCATACACTTAAACTTTACAAATAAATCTCTTTCTGTATGTCAGGCACTGTACTACACATTTACATTTCTTATCTTACAAAATCCTCACATTGGTCCTGTGATTAGGATGCTGTGGCTTTAAGGCATTACTAAAATGGCCCAAAGTGGCACAGCTAGTAGGTAGCTAAGCCGAGAATCATACTCAAAACTTCTGTTTAACAAGACATTAAAAAAAAAAAAGAAGAAGAAGAATCATCAACAAATGAACCAGAATTTAAATACGCACTTATTTTTCATAAAACACTTTAAAAATCAATGACTAAGAGAAGTTGGTAGTCTGGCTATCCACCCGAAGGTAGTATACGTAATGTTACTTCTCTTCTCCCCAAACTGTTACATTTCCCAGCACTCGTTTATAGTGATTTCAGATAAAAAAAACTCAGTGAGAGGCGTTACAGTAGAACCTGGCTACACCGTGACTCATTATCACATGGCTTCAGATATTCAGCCATTCACATAACTTCCTCTCCGAGTTACACCAAATACAGTGGCTGATAACCCATGTCAGGGGTAGTTCTGTTCCTTAGTATCAGGAGATCTATGACTTTTAAGTTCAGAAGGGTTTCCTTTTATTAAAGGAAGGAAACCTTACAAAACTAAAAAGCCAGAAGCACAGAGCTGCATACTACAATATGACACAATCAATGTAATCATCAATAGGCAAGTGGAGATAAACATCATACTGACAGGATATGTAGCTGAAGACGGCCAGAGAAAGAATGACTCAATTTTATTCTTCCCATGGGCAAAGGCAGAAAGAGTGTCATCACAAACAAATTAAAGTCCTACCATGAAGCATTTGTACAATGTGCCATGCCAGGAAGCAAAGGCCACATCACTAATCTCAACAGATAATAATTAGAAACAACAGCACAGAAATAAGCGGGCATACGAGGACCAAAGGACGTTACGAAATATCACTATCAATTGTGACGACTCGACTCTTCTAGAACGTGCATTTTGACTAATTTTATAGGTTGTGGTTTTCTCACCCCGGGCATTTAGAATTGGCATTCAAACACTTGAAGAGCCAAGTTTAATTAACTTAGACTTCTGAATAAAGAGACAACTAGAGAGCAAGAGGGACGTCCAATAATAGGGCTACAATTTGCGGTTCGAACTGCAAAACCATAGGCACTGCTGCTTTTATTGCCTCTTCATCTTATCAGCCGAAAATTGTTGTCACATCGAAAAAATGATCTCTGTGATCCACACTTTACCCCATTTGTGACCTTCTCTTTTCTTCCTGCTTTCCCTTCAGAATCAGTGCAATATATAATTTGGCCCTTGAGATCACAGACAGGTCAAAATGAACTGAGTAGACTCTAGGAAGACTGCTTTGAGTAATACAGCATAATGTAAGAGGATAATCAGATAGATTCTCTGAGGACTTCAGAAAACTTCTGCTTTAAAACTGGCCGTTTTGGGATGAGAATGGGTGGAAAAGAGCAGATGACAGGTCAAAATCTGTCTTGTATCTAAGCGGCATGCATGTGCCTATGCACATACGCAGACAACACAATAATAAATTCAGGATATTCAGGCGAGCCACAATCAAGTTCAGATATCCCTGTCCCAATATACATCTCACGACTCTTCTACCTGACCTTTTTGTTCCAGTTCAATTTTCTCATATTGGCTCAGAGCATAATACTTAAGTGAAATGCTGGGTCCTTGCCTCTTGATTGATCCCAAACCCATTCAGCCTTCAAAACCCACTTACTCTGTGCAGCCCTCCCTGACCATCCAACCCAATCCTGCTTGCTTCCACTTTTCTATTCCTAGTCTATTTCCCTCGTATGATGATCATCATATGATAACTTATGCTATGCAGTCCTTTAAGTGTATGTTCCATCTCCTCATGTAGACTATCTTAATCACTTGAGAGTGGGGAGCTCACAGAGACAAACATCTAAACAAATGTCTAAAGAAAACTGCAAACATATTTTTAAAATATAGGATGATACAGAACGTTGCAAGGTCAGAGAACAAGGTGATTTTCTGGGGAGACTTGGAGAAGATTTACAGAAGAGCTGGTATATGAACTGGCTATTCAATAGTGCTTAGAAGTTTGCTGGCTATAGGGAAAAGAAATTGGTATTTCAGGGTAAAAAACCTGTATGTGTAGATTTAGGAAAAAGCCTGGTGTACTTGAAGGAAAACGGAATAAATGACTATCCCTGAGAGTTTCCGAGGTCGGAGAGGTAGGTTGAGGCAAGGTTACCTCCTAATGTAACGGAGAGTCATTAAATGTTTCAGTAGGGCGCTGGCATGGGGAGATTTGCATGGACAAAGGTATTTCTGGCGACAGTGTAAAAGCTGGACCAGATCATTGCAGCTCTGAAAGTAGAAAAGTCAGTTAGGGAATTGTTATACTACAAGTGCAAAATGATGAGGGTTTAAACTAAGCAGAGGAATTAGACATGAAAAAAGGGGGGATATTTTAGAAATGGAATTGGAAAGTAGAACTGTTGGAACTTGGAGCAGAATTTGGAAAGATGGGAGAGGAAGGAGCATAGAGTAAATTTAAAATGCACATACATTGGGAGACCGGACAGACGTTGATGCCATTAATTAAAACAGGGCATTCCTACAGAAGGGAACATAATGAACTGGTGTTGGTGGCACTGAATTTGAAGAACATGCGGGCCATCCTATAGATGTCCAACAGGAGACAGAGTTTTGTACAGAACCGGCGACTAGAGCTCTAGACTAGGAAGCCATTGGCAGTGTTTTAAATCATGGACATGGATATTTCTCAGAAAAAAAAGTATGAAAAAGAAATGAAAAGGTCCAAGAACAGATATCTGAAGAACACTGATAACTGTAAAGGGCAGGATGATGAAGAGACATCAGTGAAGGAGTCTAAAATTTTTGAAGACCTAGAGGAATCAATCAGTTTCCCCAAGGGAACAACCGGACAACAGTGATAACTTCTACTGACATTCAAGGAGGATGAAAACTAAAGTGAGGATTTGGCTAAAATGTCAGCGCTTATCTTTACGACTGTACAAGATTAGTAAAAACAGAAGTCATATTACAGTTTATTTATTCATTTTAGTCAATAAATACTTTTGCTCCTCCTCTATGCCAAACACAGTTATAGCTGGTAAGGATTCAAAATAAATCTCTGACCTATGGAGTTTATATTCCGGCGGTGGGGGGCAGTTGATAAGTAATAAGACAAATTAAGGTATTTTAGACGGCAACAAGGGCTCAAATAAGAATTAAACCAAAGGAGAGGGTAGGAGTTACATGTGTGGGTAAGGTATCTGACGTTGTCATTTTAGATAACGTACTTTTATACAGAGCAGGTCATATTTAAATAAAGACCTGAAAAAAATTAAGGAGCAGTATGTGACGACTGAGGACTGAATCATAAAGGAAATGTTTACAAGACGATGGAGAAATTAATAATGCAAGTGAGAGAGAACTAAAGGCTTACGCCCCAGAAGAGGTGAGGAGTATATGGGACTGAGAGCACAAAACCAGTGTTGCCACTGAAAAGGGGAAAGGCTACTGCTGACTGTGAAGATTTTGGTAAGAACAAGTATAAATACAGGTATGTTGAAGGTGGGGTGACAGGAAGCTGATGGAACTTATGACTAATGGCATCTATTTTGTTTATGAGGTGGTACGCAACATCTGCTGCTGTCTGTGATGGGCAAAGTAAGTGGTTCAAAGAGAATGGTGTTAGAGCGGTAAGAATGGGGTACTTCAAAAGGGCTTAGGGACCAAATTAAAGGAACAGGGGTGGTCTTAAAGGCTTGGCTAAAACTGGCTATTATGAATTTGCAGTGACACCAGTCTATCAGGTATGTGATATCCTTTGGAAATAATTAGCATTATGGGAGACAGAAGAAAGATAACACTGAGTAAAAAGGATCCAAAGTTCAGGATTGGCAAGACGGTTTGACGCAAGGGTATCAATGAGTTCATGGTATAAAAAGTGTTATGATTAGTAAGAAATGAAACATGAGAAGGTCTACACAGTAAATATGTAACCGGGGAGTTGTGAGGACCTAACAGTTCTTAATGGTACCAGAGGTGACTCAGTCAGAGGGAGGGAGTGGAAGTGACTTGCTGAGGTAGAGTGGGGGCAATGACCATTGGCTTAAAGAAGGTCAAGAGACTATGAAGTTGGACTTTCAGATGAGTTATCTGTCAAATAAGAAAGGCAGCCCTGACCAGTGCGGCTCAGTTGGTTGGGCATCATCCCACAAAGCTAAGGGTCGCCGGTTTGATTCCAGTTGGAGCCCATGCCTGGTTCGTGGGTTCATTCTCCAGTCTGAGCACATGTCTGGGTTGTCGGTTCAGTGCCTGGTTGGGGAATATATGAGAGGCAACTGACCTTGATGTTTCTTTCCCACTTTCTCCCCTTCTTTCCCCTCTCTCTAAAAAATAAAAAAATAAAAGGCAGGTCATTTCAGGTAGCTATGTATTTTTTTTTTCTATCAAAAAGCTAGATTTAGCAGTCTAAGTGAAAAAGAAGAAGGAGGATAAATCTAGTACATGTAGTTCATGGCCCAAAAACATTAAAATGCCAATTATAAAAAAAAAACTTACTACTACAGAACAAGAGAAAATATGTTCTGTAAATACTATTTGGAGAAAGAATCTCACAATCTAAAAACATACTTCAACTAAATAGATACTTTAAACTGTTGTTACACAAAATAGTGGAAAACACATTTAAGTTTAAATAATGACTTTAAAAGTAGTAAAATATGTTAACTCTGGGCAAGGAGGATAATCTTATTCAATAAAAGATAACACAAGTCCAGCTATACTGCATTAAATTCTGTCTGTACAATAATAGAAAAATGTAAAATTGAATTGGGTTAAAAATAATTGTTTTTGCAAATGGACATGTACAGAATATTTTATACTTGAAGACCGAATATTAGCCAACATCCCTAAAGAAAAAAAGCATTAAGTCAAGGTTCCTTTATAGTCTTTTAACCTATATCAATTTCATTATTGCTATTTTGAGATGTTCTGGCTTAATCAAAATCATTAGTGCCCACAAATAAATGAAAGTATATTTGCTCTTTCATTCAGAGATCTGTGAGACTTCCATATATTTTACATTTGATAACTGGCATCCAATTTTTCCTCCATTTACCTTTATAAATCATAGACCTTAACTGAAGTCTGGATATGGCTTAACTATATTTATCTATGAATTTTCTGTGTTTTCTGACCTGACTTGGGTATTCCCTGCACTGAGAGAGAGAGAGAGAGAGAGAGAGAGAGAGAGAGAGAGAGAGAGTTTTACACACACAAAAAAGAACCCCACATTTTTCCTAGCAGTTACTGGGCATGACTTAAATGCAGTGCTTTGTGTGAAATTCTCCACCCATGGAAATGATAACTCCATACCAAAAAATGACTAAAATTGAATGTTTGATGGAGCTGTTATGAATCATGCTGGAAATACAGATTTTAAAAAGGACAGAGTAAGTAAAATGAGGGACATGTAGCAAGCTGGAGAGTTCTAATATCTTTACTTTCTTCCTTTTTAGAATTCATGCAGCCCTTCCTTGTGTGTGGTTACCTCTCAATTTTAATTTTGTAATAAAAAATTCAGTTCTCTAAAAGATCAAGATGACAGATGGAGAGGAAAAAAGGGAAGTTGAAGTTTCTGCCCTTCCTTCTAATCCAGATTGTGTTACAGTGGTACGTCAGCCCTTGTTGTTAATTCATTCCAGAACTCATGACGAGTGCCAAAACTGACGAGTGCTGAACAATGAAGCATTTTCTTTTGCAGGGTGGCTTCGTGACTCATACGAGTTTTAGCATGTGCGATAGTCCCAAGGAAGTGCCTAGTGCCGAAACATTTTTTTCTCGTCAGAAACGGCAAGAGGAATAAAAAATTTGAACATAGGATGTAGGGAGGTGTTTTGGAGGGAATTTGCCCAGCTTATAATTTTTGGGAGAGGTGGAGGAGTGGGAAAAGAGTAAAATCAGCAATAAAGACATCATAGGAAGAGAATAAGAGTGTCCTATGGAGGAACTATGAAGGGGTATGTTGTGTAAGGTGGTGGGACTCGCAGCTTTTTTCAAAAAACTATGTTGCTATTTTTAAAAATGTTGCTATTAATATATTATCATATTGTATCCTAGAGACATATTTTACTCACTGCCATTTCCATTTTGACTGGCAATTACCCTTCCTTCTAGAACTGAAGGTGTTAAAGCCAAATTTAGCAAAGCAGGTCATATGAGAAATGAGTCTGAACATTCTTACAGGGTTACTCTAGTTTCCACATGGAACATTTTGCTTCTACTTCCTTTGGACTTGTCACTCCAGAGGAACCTTATCACTTTAAGGCTTCCTTTAAAATACGATGGGAAGGCCCATGAAGTGCTGCTCATGGCAACAACTTTAAATGGTAAATATTAGATTCCTGATACAAATCAATATTACGGGTGATGACAGGGAAGTTGACTCCCAAGAGAAGGGGATAATATACACAGCACAGTTACTCTAGGTGTTCCCACCATGATAAATGATGCCAATACTTATGCTTTTGCTTCTCAAGGACAGCGGGTTGAGAACAGAGTTGTCAATGTTGCGGCTTTGAATTATCCACCAACGTGTGATGGGTATCAGACAATAGAAGACAAGATCATTCTGGAGACATCACCTCAGAAAGATAAGAAAGGATCTAGACAGTGTTCTGAAACTTCAGGTGGGTTGTGAGATTAATATATGGGGCCATGAAAGGCATATTTAAAACAACAGAAAAATGACAAGGTAGTTGGTAAGGGAAAGTAAGGTAGAATATAAAGGGCAGGGTCGGGTAAGGTTGGGTAAGATAGGGTAGGGTAGACTAGAGCAGAATAGGATAGAGTATCACAGTGCACTGTGTGTAGCATTTTGTGAAACTTGTTTAAAATATAAACACACATGAGTTCATTGTGTTACAATAGAAAATACAGTTCTAATTTTGGATCACTGCCCAAAAAAAGTTCAAAAGTTCCTGTTTTAGGAGCTGCCTCTACATCTCACAGAGATTAGAGAAAAGCTTTACTCATGACCACAGATATGACAGAAGATTATTTTTATCTTAGGAAAAAAACACATTTATCTCATTCTCAGGAGAAGAAATAATTCTCAACTGGGAAAAATGATATATAGATGCATATGAATCTTGAAGATGATAAAAAAAGAGTCAGCAAATGGAACAATGCAAACATAAAAGAAAAGAAAGGAGAAAACTCCCTGTGAAACAGAAAGGCAAAAGGAGAAACAACCCATATATTCATCAACTGGTGAATGGATAAACAAAATGCATTGTATCCATACAATGGACCATTATTTGGCAATTAAAAGGAATGAAATGGTACTGCATATTATGCCATGGACAAATCTTGAAATCAAAGTAAGTGAAAGAAGGTCAATACAATGCCACATATTATATGAACCCATTTGTATAAAATCTCCAGAATATGCAAATATATAAAGACAGCAAATAGATTAGTGGTTTCTTAGGGTTGGGAGATACAGGCCTGGGGTGGGTGGTAAGAGCTAAAGGGTAGGTGGGTTCTTTTAGAAGTGATGAAAAATTCTAAAATTGACTGTGTTTGTGGTTGCATATAACTGAAAACCACTGAATTTTATGTATGGGGTGTCAACTATGTTTCCATAAAACTATTGTAAAAACTGGAAGAGCATTCTTCCAAAAACAAGAAGTTCGGAAGCAATCTAAATACTAAGCACAGATCAGGAAAAATAACCACTAAACCAGACTGGCGGTGAGCTGCTGCTTTTGCTAGTCAGTATTTTTCAACCTTCTTTTTGTAAAACTGTATGTTAAATTTTGAAAACTACCTCTGTCCAACTCTCATGTTTTGAGGCGGGTTGACCCCATTATCAGCTACACAGATGGGCCTTTAATGGGTCTAAACCAGCAAATCTCACTCTTCTGGCCGTGGTAAATGGGCAATTAACTGACCAAAAGGGGAAGAGATGCATTTAGACATTTTCTAGAATTTTTGGGAAAAAGGAAGTTTTTTTTCGCCTCCCTAGACGAGTTTCTGCCATCACTACATGGCATGACAATGTAACTAACACTCAGGGAGGAGACCTGAGCCAAGAGACAGGTACAAATTGGATACTGGCGACATAAACTGAGCCCTGATCAAGCCATACAGGAAGACAAATATACACCTGGAACCAAACGTTCACCTTGTCTTTAGTCCAGATTGAATTGAGTAATCTGTTGCTCTCAAAATAAAGGATATTAATTGACATACACACTAACGCACGTCTATGTGCAGGGGCAGACTTATACAAGAAAAATTTTAAAGAAAAACAAGATGTTCATTGAGAATGAAACTTGCTAAAAAGCACAATTTACCTGAAAAGTATATCCACTTCGCTATAGTAGCCTTAAAGAACTATCACTTTATCAACTCAGTTCAAGTGCAAAACTACTACCAGCCTTAAAGAACTATCACTTTATCAACTCAGTTCAAGTGCAAAACTACTACCAACTGTAGGTGCAGCATATACAGTTGTTGCAGAAATGTATCAAAAATTAACTCAGCCAAATCAGAAGTACCACTTTCAGTTTCCAATCAGCTCAATATGAAAACTAATGGAGAATTGGGAAAAATAAAGACAAAACATGGACCTAAGGGCACGGGTTATATAATGTGTTTAGGTTAATAACAGTTCATTAAAAATACGTATTTTCAGAATATACGGCACTTATTATCTAATTTGAAGAGGCATCACTAAGGGTTGTTTTGACAAACAAACACATTACCCGCTGCACTTACTGTGTGAAATCAATGAATAACTATTTCTGTGCATGTTAACATTAGACAAAGCATTGAGATAAGCCCTGAAGGGCTGTCAAAGGAGTACGACATTCTTCTTGTTCTCAAGGAGCTTACAGACTAGATAGGAAACTGTTACATGCATGTACATGCACATGAAAAGAACAATGACAGACAGCATAGGTACCACGGTGTTAAGAAAATAATCAGAGTTAGTACAAAATATAACTATTGCAGGAGTTAAGGAAAAGAGGTCCACGTGGACTGGAATACATAGCAAGCAGACTCCTGATGACCCTGTATGGGAGCTACACTTTGAAAAATGGGTAGGATATGGCTAAAGAGAGAAAAGATTCAAGCTTATTCTTAGGAGAACCACCTAAATAAAGTCAAGAAGAAGCAGAACTGACTATAACAGAATTTGCACATTTGAGAAATTAAGTTGAGGAGATTAACAGGAGTCAGATTATGGATTATTTTAAATGTCAGAAGGGAAGTTTAAACTTATTCTAATACAAATTAGGAAGTAAAAGAAACTTTTAGAATAAAGAAGTGATGTGATAAAAGCTGAGCTAAACAACATGGTTTAATAAAGAATAGGCCGTGGGATGGGTGAGGTGGGGAATGTGTGTTGGGGAAACTCACTGGGATGCTATTAGAGTCATTCAATCACAAAGTGATAAAGGCCTGAACTAGACTGCCGGCTATTGAGAGAAGATGGGATGGATATGGCTGGAATTTCAAAAGCATAATGCATGAAAGTTAGTAGCATTAAGATGGAGACTTATGGTTCAAGGCCTGGAAAATAGGGACAGCAGCAGGACATTGTGCAGAGCACAAATCCAGGTATAGACTAGGCTGCGTTCCCATCTGGAGTTCAGGGTCCTTGTCTAAGGTCATTCCCTGTGGCTGTAGCACAGAGGTCCCCCATTTTACTGCCCTCTGTTGGCCAAGTACCACTCTCAGCAACTAGAGATGACTCTCAGGTCTTTACCCCATGGCTTCAAGCATTTCATCAGAAGAGCACCTTCTTCACATGGAGTCCTTCTAACTCTTCAGATCTTTCTGACTTATCCTTCTGTCAACAGCTACTTTATGATGTGAAAGAACACATGAAATTAGGTTAAGGCCAACCTGGGCCATCTCCCAAACTTAAAGTCAATTGATTAGTAACCTTAATTGCATCCACAAAACCATTTTTGCCATGCAACCGAACATCCTAACATAACCCAGTAACAACAAGGAGTGGAAGTCACAGGGGCCTTGTAAGAATGTTGCCTATTAGATATTTGGTATGTTTGGTGATATAATCTGATAATTTCTTTCATGTCATAGATGAGTGTATTAATTAGGATTAAGTTTAGTTCTAAGTGATAGAAATTTGTTTCTTAAACCAAAAAGAAGTTTCTTTCTTTCTCATGTAACTGAGTGGATAAGTAGTTCAGAATTGGTATGGCGTCTTCATAGTCATTAAATCATTGATGACTCAGGTTCCTTCATTTTATTGCTTTACCATCTTCAAAACATAGTTTCCAACAGTGGCCCAAAATGACTGAGATAGCACCATTTATAATATATGTGTCCCAATTAGAGGAAGGGAGAAAAGAGAAGTGGCAAATACAACACTTCATGTTGTCCCAAAGGTTTCTTAAACTCAACTTTGAATGAGTTTAGTTCTTCCTAGATCAGCTATTAGTAGTAGGCTCATGGAGGGGACAAGCCATGCAGAGTTTCTAACAGGAATTCTCCCTGGTTCAGAATGAAGCTCCCTTGGATGTGGTGCATGTGTGGATGCATGTGTGTTTGAGACAGAGAGAGCAGGTGAGCTCTGTTTGAGCTTGCATCTCCACTCAGTGAATATTGTAAGCTGTAAGACTACTCAAGTTTAAATATCTTTCCCCCATCATTCCTCAAAATAATTAGTGCAAAGATGAGGCATGTATGCATTTCATGCTTGTTCATGCTTGAACTTCCTTGGCTTCCAAATCACTGACTCAATCCTTTGCTTCATCTAACCTACTGTTTATTTCTTCTAGGGTATTATTTATTTCAGATATTGCATTCTTTACTTCTGACTGGTTTCTATGTCTTGATCATGCTGTTGAGTATCCTAAATTCATTATTCCAAACTTTATATCTGATAAATTGCTTGCCTCCATTTCATTTAGTTCTCCTTCTGGAGAATCCTCTTTTCCTTTCATTTGGGGCCTGTTTCTTTGTCTTCCCATTTTGACTGCTTTTTTGTGTTTGTTTCTGTGTATTAGGTAGATCTGCACAGACTCTGGTGTAGACCGTTGTCAGATGCTGCCTATGACTGGTCTTAGGCAACAGTTTACAGAACCAGTTCCCATTTTTATAAATAAAGAACTGTTGGTTTATTTCACCACGTGATCTGATTACTTTGTGGAAGTATGCTCCGGTTTGTCTGAAGACTATCATTTCTAGGTATATTGCTACACTCTTTGATCATTAGGGCACTTGGCAACATTTATCCATTCATTGTGGTTCAGACAGAAAATTACTCTGTTTTTCATTCACCTTGTTATATTTGCATAATTTTAGAAAAAAGAAAGGGAAAGATCAACTTCACTCTGCCGTTCTAAAACTATAAGTCACCTCCAGATTTTCCTTATGCCAAAAAGTTTTTCTCCTCTGTGCACATGACAACTAATTACTACTCAACGTATAAGACTTAACTCAATTGCGTATACTCATGAAGCTTTTAATCAACTCACTCAAGATAACTTAGGCACTCTTTCCTTTATATTCTCATTTTATGTTGGACATCGTTATAAGATATATTATATTCAAGTGTAATTGTTTGCATATGTATCTTTCTACCCATCTGAGTTTCCTAAGGCACACACTGTAATTTATTGGTCTTTTTATTTCTACCTCTTGCTTGACAGGTAGTATGTGTTCAATAAATATTGTTGAATTAGTGAATGAATTTCAATCCATGTTCAGCAATGCCCTAACAGTTGTCTTTCTAAAGCACGAATCTTTGCACATTGACAAATGAATTGGTGGGTCAACATTTTCAAGAGAAAAATATCAAAACTCTTTAGCATGGCATATGACAGTTTGGCAAACTAGCCCCAAAGTATCTTTAAATATTATCTTTTACCCATCTCTTAACACGGTATCACTTAGCCAGTCAATTTCTTACAGTCTCCAGAAAATGTCTCTGTGTTCATGCGTGCACATTGTGTTTGCTGTACCTTTTCTTTTCTACATTGTAAATTTGTATTTATACTTCAAATATCACCTTCTTTTTTAAAAATCATGTTTATTCTACTACAGTTGTCTCAATTTCCCCCCCTCTGCCCTTCTCCACCCTTCCAACTATCCCCTCCACCCCACTCCCACAGTCAATTCCCACTCTGTTGTCCATGTCCATGGGTCATTCATACATGTTCTTTGTCTAGTTCCTTCCCCTTCTTTCCAACATTACTCTCCTTCCCCATCCCCTCTGGTCACCTTCAGTCTGCTCAATGTTCCCATGCCTGTGGTTTATTTTGTTCACTAGTTTATTTTGTCGAATAGATTCTACTTATAGGTGAGATCACATGGTATTTGTCTTTCACCGACTGGCTTATTTCACTTAGCATAATATCCTCCAGCTCCATCCATGATGTCACAAAAGGTAGGAGTTCCTTCTTTCTTCTTTCTTTCTTTTTCTTTTTAAATGCAGATTTTATGTATTTACTTATTTTTTAAAAAATGTCAAGATCCATTATAAGTTGTTAAAAAATTTAAATGCATTATAAAGTCTCAGCAATTAAAACATGACACCACTATAGAAATAATCAAGTAGATTAATGAAATAAAATGAGCAAGTGTATATATCTAGAAACAAATGTATATATCTGTCTCATAATGTAATATATGACTAAACTGATATTTCAAATCAGTGGGGAAAATAACCGCACTTATTCAACAAATAAGGTGCTTGGACCACTATTACTTGAAATAAAACAAATATGAGCCCTATTTCATACATTGTACAAAAAATATTCATGTGAGTTAAAAATCAATATGTAAAATCTAAAAGGTTTTAGGAGAAAACATAAAATAATATTTTTCTTATCCTGCAGTAACAAATTTAAAACCAGAAGCTATAAAGTAAAATATTGATAATATGACTATATTAAACATTTATGACTGTACAGTAATATACATATAAAAAAGTTAAAGGACTAGTAATAGAATAGGAAAGTATTTGCAACACATCTAAAAAAGGGTTAATAGGTTTTTGGGGGGTTTTTTTAAGGGAAAAAATTACAAATATTCAGTCAAAAAATAGATAAAGAATATGAAAAAGTCATTTAAAGCTTCTTTAAAAAATAAAAATAGGCAAGAAATATACAAAAACAGGTTTAGTTTCAACAAATAACAAAGTAACAAAATAACTGATCATTGTCAAAATCAGATTGATAAGTATTAAAAATATTGGTAATATCAAGTACTGGTAACTCTGAAAGGAACTGGGTATTCATATTCTCTTTTTCTTCATCTTCTTAAAGCAGTCCCTTTAGCATATTTTGCAATGCTGGTTTGGTGGAGGTGTATTCTTTTAGCCTTCTTTTGTCTGGGAAACTCCTTATTTCGCCTTCCATTTTAAATGACAGCCTTGCTGGGTAGAGCAGTCTTGGTTGCAGGCCTTTGCTTTTCATTACTTGGAATATTTCTTGCCACTCCCTTCTGGCTTGCAGTGTTTCTGTTGAGAAGTCAGATGCTAGCCGTATTGGGGCTCCCTTATATGTTACTACCTCTTTCTCCCTTGCTGCCTTTGGGATTCTCTGTTTGTCCTTGATATTTGCCATCTTAATCATGATGTGTCTTGGAGTGGGCCTCATTGGGTTCCTCTTAAATGGGGCCCTCAGTGCTTCCTGGACTTGTGTGACTTTCTCTCTTCCAATTAGGGAAGTTTTCCATCATGACTTTCTCAAACTGGTTCTTTTTCCCTTCCTGATCCTCTTCTCCTTCTGGTATCCCTATTATACAGATATTATTAGGTTTCAGGTTGTCCTGGGTTTACCTAAATGCCTCTTCATTCTGTTTGAGTCTTTTTTCATTTTCTTGCTCTTTCTGGGAACTTTTTCCTACCTTATCCTCTAGCTCGCTGATTCGATCCTCTGCTTCATCTGGCCCGCTTTTGATTCCTTCTACTGTGTTCTTCAATTAAGAAATGGAATTCTTTATTTCCTCTTGTCTCTTGTTGATAGTCTCTATGTCCTTTTCACGCTGATATAGTTTGCGGTAAGTTCCTCATAGTTTCCCTGTAGTTTTTTGTAGTTCCCTCTGAGCTCACTGAGCTCATTGAGCTTCCTTAGAACCATTTTTTTGTACACAATATCTGAGAGTTTACTTGTCTCTGTTTCACTGAGTTCTCTTTCTGGGGATTCCTCCTTTCCCTTCGACTGGGGGGTGTTTCTTTGTCTTCCCATTATTTGTGAGACTCTTCTTTTTTGCTTCTGCTTCTTAAGTTGATCTGTCTTTATATCCTGACTTTGTGGTGTGAACTTCTATGGTAGGAGACCGCTGTTTTTTCTTTCTGGATCTGCCTCTGATGATGTCAGATGTCGACTCTGTCTGACCTTAGGCATTCTGTTTGAGGCTTCCAGGAATCCACTGTCTGTGGCTGTCTCCTTCAGTTGTTAATCTAGTCACTCTACACTCAGCAGGTTGGCTTAGAGACACCACAGGGCAGAGCGGAATCCCTCCTGGGACCGGGGTTATTACGTCCTTTCAGGCTGCTGCTGCTCAGGGGCATGGTCAGCCTGAGCCGATGGCTGGTGCCATATGGGTCAGAAGTCAGCAACGGGATCCTCCAGCTACTCGCCCCATTCTCTCCCCAAAGCCTCCTTCCACAGTCTTTCCTCAGGCATCGCTAGCCCACTCTGCCCCCGCCTTTGTTGGAGAGCAGGGTAAGTGCCTGCAAATAAAAATTTATGCGTTGGCCCTTTAAACGACTCTTTGTGTCTACAACCACCTGTCTCTGGCAGAGAGCAACCCTGCCGCTTTTTGCAGCTGGCTGTTGTCTGTGTACTTTTTGGGCTCTGGGGTTGTGGGCTGGAGATCCCCACTTTTGGTTTAGACCCTGCTCTGCTCAGGGGGTCCAACTTGCCATTTCAAATTCCTTCTGGTGCTGCTGCCTGTGGGCGCCCCACCCACCTTCTTGAGTCTCTACCGCACTCCTTACCAGTTAGGTTGTGCTAAAGCCGATTCTTCTGTCTGTCTGAGGTTATAAGGCTCCTCTCTCACTGTTGTTCACTTGTTTGTTCCAGGTGATTTCTCTGCAATTTAGCTGTATTTCCAAATTTGTCCTGGGAGAAGGTCAGTGTGATTTCCATTCACTCCTCCGCCATCTTGATTTCTCAAATATCACCTTCTATGTGAAGCCTTCCCAGATTTCCCCAGATTATTTCATTCTTTGTGCTTTCATTACATGCAATCTACATATATGTATGTATGTGTATAAAATAAAACTTCCTATATCACACCATAATTAATTCTTTATCTACTTCGCCACCCTGGCCATTGATTGTGAACTTCTCAAGGTCAGGTAAAATGTCTATTCATTTCTGAGTTGCCCAGTGTTTTGCACACTGTAGGCGTTTTACAAATGCTCATTGAATAAATAAATCCTAATATTGAGAAAGACTTTAATAAATGCTAACATATGTTTTCACTTTAAATTTTAAAATGCATTCTTTCTACTCATATCTTCTAGACCTTTCAAATAACTCTACTCATTGAATCAATTCTGAACATAAATAATGACTTGCAGAAATCATTTGATGAGCTTGCTCTTATAGAGCTGTTCCACTACTTGGCACTTGTCCACTAACTTGCATCTGAGTTTCTCCAAGTGTGGTTATACAGTAATCTTAACTAATGAATTGGATCGACCACACAGTGATCCAATCAAACCCGTGGTGATTGGCTGTCTTGACAAGTGGGAAAAAATATTGATTGTATTCTGGTCAATTGGCCTAGTTGTATAGAAAAAGGCTAATAATGCTATCAGAATTACTTTATCAGCACCATTAGGTCAAAGTAAGCAAGCTGCTAAGCAGAAGGCCTGTGACCACATTAATTTTTCATCCTTATCTCTCCCCCCAACAAGTCCCCATATCTCTTCTATAACAGTGCCTTGCTCCCAAAGGGAATTTAAAAATGTTTAATAATGTAAAAGGTCTCGCAAAATGGTATTAATGTTTCATACAATATCTGAAGTAAAGCAAATCTATACACTGTAGTTAATTATGTTTAGGGCATCAAATTGATTCTTTTCTTCTCATTTTAACTTGCTGGCATATGTAGTGCATTGCTAATTATATAGGGAAATCTTATCACAATGGCTTGGTCTATAGTAGACTAAGATTGCAACATTTGTGAGGTCTATCTGGAAAAAGTCCAGCCATGTTAGTATAAAACAAGAACGGTTAGCACCCGACATCGATGTAACCTGGCAGCCAAGGGCAGTGAACTGGTATGTGCATATGTGAAGAATGGCAACTTCATTGACTAGTCAGTGGGGGTGGTGGAGGCTGCCACTGAGGGTGTGTACTGTGTGGTTGTCACATTTCAAATAACTGAGGGAGTAGAACAATGAATCTACATCAAGTTTTGCATTAAAGCTTGAATATCCCTCCATGGGAACTATTCAGATGATTCAGGAGGTTTTTGGAGACAATGCAATGAGTGCAGCGCAAATAAAAGTGTGGTGCAGATTCTTCAAAGATGGTGGAGAATCTGTTGAAAATGGTCCACGTTCTGGAAGGACTGCAACAGGCAGAACATCTGAGGTTGTTGAACATGTACAGGCTGCAGCCAACAAAGATCGACAACTGACAGTGCGAGAACTGGAAGCTGATCTGGGGATCCAAAAACTACTGTGTCTGAGATTTTGATGCAGGACCTTGACATAAAACACGCTGTGGCAAAATTTGTTCCATGGCTTTTGCTACCAGAGCAGAAAGAACATTGTGGTGCAGTTGCTAATGTCTTCATTCAAACAGCTACTAATGAACCAGATTTCCTCAAGAAGGTCACAACCAGGGATGAATCGTGGGTCTATGGCTATGATCCAGAAATGAAGGCCCAGTCTTCCCAATGGAAGTTACCTGGTTCTCCACACCCGAAGAAGGCCTGGCCAAGTTGCAGCAAGGCCAAGACTATGTTAACTGTGTTTTTTGATTGGGAAGGTGTTGTCCATCATGAGTATGCCCCTCCAGGCCAAACAGTTAGTAAGAACTATTCCCTCAATGTTCTTCGGCATTTGAGAGATGAAATATGGTGAAAATTTGGCCTCAGCTATGGGTAACTGGTGATCGGCAGCTCATCATGAAAACACATCCACTCATGCATCACGTCTCCTGCAGAAACTTTTGGCGAAACATCAAATCACCCGGGTGATCAGCCCCCTTACAGCCTAGATTTGGCGCCCTGTGACATTTGGATTTTCCCAAAACTAAAATCACCTTTGAAAAGGAAGAGATTTCAAACCATCAATGAGATTCAGGAAAATATGATAGAGCAGTTGGTGGCAATTCCAACAAGATTTTGCAGAGTGTTGTGAACAGCAGAAGATCACTGGGACAATTGTGTGAGGTCCCAAGGTGCCTACTTCGAAGGGGATTAAGGTGTCATTGTCCTATGTACAATATGTCTTGTATCTTCTTCAATAAATGTTTCTATTTTTCAGATTACATGGCTGCACACTTTCTGGACAGGCTTATTTCTTTATTACTCTAATATTAACAGTTGAAGTATAATGTTAATATAATAAGACTTTAAGCTTTGCAACATATGTGGGATAAATATAACCAGTCATTTACATATTGTTCATACTGAACTATCTTGAGGTATGATCCTGCCTGGAGCAGACATTTGGTTCTCTCATGTCCATATCCCTCTTGGGTTAATTAAGAATGTTATTTTATCATACTCATGCTGGAAATGTGACATTTAACACAACTAATTTATTTAACAAAAAAAGATGAATTTCTGACCTAATTTTTCTGCCACACATTTCACATTATTTGTACTTCACACCAATCACATAGAATAAGTTATTTGATGAAACAATTAAAAATCCTAAGAAATCAGAAAGAACCTACACTAAATATTTCTCTCTCTAAAACCACAATTTATTACCCCTCTCCTGTAAAGGGGTAGTATGTTTTAATTGCGCTAGAAATAACACCCACCTTAAATAACCCCTTCAGGCAAATATTGCAAGTTATGAAAATCACGAATTTGAGGCAGGGTAATTATTCACGTTGTAATGTGACCAGGTTTTCTAAAAGGAAAAGATATATACTGATTTCACACATCAGGTTAAACTATGAAATAATTTGCATAAAAAGCTTTAGAAATGAACATGCTTCATGCATGTAATGAGAGACACCTAAGTCTCAACAGAGCACTTTAAAATCTACATTCTTAAACAAGCTAGCAAGTACTCTGATATACCATGGTAAGGCAGCAGTGCTATGCATTAAAGTTACATGACCTACAAACATATTATTGGAGAATGATTTTCTGGAGCAAAACAAAAATTGAACTGGCATGGAGAGGGAAAGAGCCAGAACACTGAAGAACAAGCAGCAGTCTTTTCTCATCCATATCAGGACTGTGTAATAAATTACCCTCTTCTCTCTCATACTGTCAGGAGAGAACGATGTTTAGATTAAACCTCGCTAAGGCCTAAAAGGATAATTTGTCAGTATTTTCCAGTTTACTACCAATGCAGTATTGATTTGCTAGGGCCCTTCTTTCTATTTTATTTACACTAATTTAATCTGGAACAACTGAAACTTAACTTGTTGGAAAGCAAGATATTTCTTTAAGTCTCACAGGCCCATGGTTTAAGGTACAAGAAAATAGATCCATCCCTGACCAGTGTGGTTCAGTTGGTTGGGTGTCATCCTGCAGAGCCAAGGATGGCCGGTTTGATTCCCAGTCAGGGCACATGCGCCGGTTGCAGGTTCAGTCCCAGTCCCAATTGATGTTTGTCTTGCGCATCAATGTTTCTCTCCCTTTCTCCTTCCCTTCCACTCTCTCTTAAAATAAATAAATAAATAAAATCTTAAAAAAGGAAAACATGTCTAAATTACTGTTTCTGGTTCTTGTGGGTAAAGACCAACCTCTTCGTTGGAGGCAAACTATTATCAGAGAAAACCACTTTTCTGCTGAGAGTTACCTAGGGCTAATTTCTTTATAAAAAATTATGGTTCTTAGGAGAACATGAGAGAAAACAGTTTCAAATGACTGCCCGATTTAGCAGTCTTGTGACTGTGGTTCTAGGCAGCTGCTTAGAAACAAGAAATAAAACAGAAACATCTCAATAACCTACTTGTGGCTGAAGCTAAAATGACAGTATTAGCTTGATGTACAAATGACAGAGCTGAGGGACAAAACAACACTTGAGGGAAAAGTTAAAATTACTTTTACATCCTTACTGCTCCTTTATGTAAGTTACACAAATTAACAGAAGGTATCCTACAGCTCCAGGACTAAAATGAAAGCAGCCAAAAGTAAATATAATTTAGACACATATGTTGAGGGCAAGTAAAAAAATATATATCAAGTACTTAATCCATGGAACTACTATTGTCTGTTTTCTTTCCTTTCTTTCTTTATTGTAGGTTTTTTTTGTTCTGTTTTGTCTTGTTTTTCCTTCCTGAGGTACCTCAATATCATCTGTGGCATTGTTTTGACACCATTAAGAATGGGAGGACTCTTGAAAATGTCAAGGTTGATGGGTTTATGACTCCTTCAAGGCTGAAATGTTAAACTTTCATTTCCCACTCTTTTTTTCAACTTTAACAGACATTTCCTCAAACTCTGACATGACTCAGGATTAGTAAAATCTCACTTTAACATCTTCTTACACTTTCTTATTCTAGTTTTACATTAGACTTTACTGTCCTGTACAATCACATTTCTTCACAATTTTGACTGATCAATTCTAATTGGAATAGTTTTTTTTAAAAAATCAATTGATGAGTTATTAGAAAAGAAATGGCTGTCTTCATAAACAAAAGTTTCAATAGTTTCCACTGGAATGACCGGGCAATTCAGTCAACCTATCAATGTTGACAATGTCTTAAATAAATCAATCTGTTTGACAATTTTGATTGACTTGTTTATTTTCATAAGTCCCTCAAAAAGATACATGTATGTGTTTATTTATTTATTTATGGGCCCTCAATAAATTATTATTTGTTATTTCTTAGTCATGAAATGAACTATGCTGACTATAAAGTTCTCCTACAATAGTCATTTGACTTGCAGTCTAATTGTGAGGGAATACAGTTATGTTTACACATATCGATTTGGCGTATCAATCACAGTTGTTTTTCCACGAATAATTAGCTTGAATTTTAACTATGTAAGCCAGTATAGTCATTACAAACTGAAACTAAACAAATCCAAGGAATGAGAAAATAGGTCTGACACATTCAACTATTAACATAGGGGTTTAAAAACTACTGACTCTATTGAGCTGATTGACCAAGTCATTCAGAAACCAAACTGGATTACACATATAAAGAAAGCCTTTAAAAAAATCAATTGTACAAGAAATAATAGTTCAAATCAATCAAAAACACTTATTCAATTCTGTGTAAAGGCACAGCCAAAAATATATATACCAAGAATTGCCTGCTTATATTTATTTACTCATTCAAAAACATTTGTTGACTAACTACTAAGTGTTCAAAAGTGTTCTAAGAGCTTTAATTACCTCAGTGAACAAAATAGACAATGCTCTCAACCCTTGTGGAACTTACAGTTCTGATGTGGGGAAAAGACAATAAACTGTACTCCTAGTACACAAGTGAATTGTAAGATGATACATGCCATATAATAAAAGAAAAGGTACAACAGTGTAAAGGGTACTGGAAGTGTGGGGTTGGGGAGAAACTTACAGTATTATATAGCAGAGATCACAGTAAGCCTCACTGAGAAGGAGACATCTGAACAAAACCTGAAGAGGTGTGAGAGTTAAACCCCTCATGCCTGGAGGAAGAGAGTTCCAGGCAGAGGAATCAGACAGAGTCAAGTCCCTACGGCGGAAGTGCGCTGAAGTTTTGTTGGAGATTGACAAAGATGCCAGCGGGGTGAGAACAGAGCTAACCAGGGAAAATGTAGGAGAGGGAGGTATCAGGGAGCTAGATCATGGAGGGCATTTTAGACCAGTGTAAATATTTTACTCAGAGTGAAATGAGAAGCCATTGCAATATTTTTAGCACAGAAGATGTGCATTCTAAAAGGATCATTCTGGGAAGCAGGGGGATCTGTTAAAAGAATTAATCCAGGTGAGAGAGGATGGTGGCTTGGGCAAGGGTGGCAGTAGTAGAATTGGCAGTAAAGGAACAGTGTTTGCCAATAGAGTGGATGTGAGGTATGAGAACAAGAGTGCTTTCAAGATGACTCCCAGGCTTTTGGCTTGAGCCAGTGGTAAGATGGAGTTTCCATCAACTTAAATGGGCAAGTATGCAAGTGGAGAAAACTTGGGTAGATCAAGAGTTCGGTTTTGGACGAGTGAAATTACCCATTAGACATCCAGGTGATACAATCAAGTAAGTCACTGAAAGTAGTTGTTGGAAAAGAGGACTTGGCTGACATATTAATTTGGGATCCATCAGTATATCAGACAGTGTTTTAAGCCTCAAACCTACATGAGATCACTAAGTGAGTGAGTGTAAAAGGAGAGGACTCTAGGACGAAGACACTGGGGCACGCCAACATTAAAAGGTTGGAGTGAAAGGGAAGAAGCAGCAAATAAGATGGAGAAGTAACCACTGAGTTAAGAGAAAAAACTAAGAACGTGATAACCCTAAAGCCATGCAAAGAAAGTGTAGAGAACTCACAAATTGGACAGGGAATAGGATGCACCCTTAGTTTTATCCTTGTTTTTTTGGGTCCTTGTTTAAGACTGGTGACCCAGGTTTAGAAAATATGTTGTGGAAGAGCAATTTTTTGGATGATTTCACAAGGCTGCCAATGTTCACATAGCAAAAGTCATTAAATTGTTGTACAGATGACTTTTGCAGGCCACACACTCTCCCTAGCTGCAGAACTATTTCAACAAATATAAACATGCCAAGGAATAATGAAAATAAAGAACACATTATCACAAGAAAGTCTTACACTTGCAAACATCAAAATAAAAATAAATGAAAATTATCTAAGCGCAAATACACAGATGATGGTGACCTTAAAATTGAAAAAAAAAAAAACCCTTAAAAAATATGGACTTTGGTGAATAGGAAATGCTATTGAAAATCAACCACTTAGCATAATAGTCATTGGTTCATGGAAACACAATTATGTGTACACTGCTGAAATTGTTAAAGGACAAATACATCATTTTGGTTTCAAAGGAAAACCGCATGGTATATATTACATGGAAGCTTTGAAATTCACAGCTGCCTTTTTGTTTTACAACTGCTAATTTTGACAGACAACTTTGAAACATAAAACGGCTGGTCCATTGGACAACAATATTTCCATGCCTTGCTCCCTCTGTAAGACAGAAACTTGATTTCCAAACAGCTTTTTCAAGTAAACAAAAGACTATGTCTCTTCCACATATGGGGCTCTAAAGTCATTATGACAATCAGAAAGGAGAAGTGACTTAATAGTGATGTGAAAAGTAAAATATTGCCCTTGGTCTAATAGACTTGTTTTTCGTTTTATTTTTAGAAGGAGCTCACACCAAAAAAAAGGCTGTGTTAAAGAATTAAATCAAGGGCTAAACCTGGGAATTTCCACAAAGGGAATATTTTATAATCCTGTGCTATTACTTTTTTCCAGAAAAGTTATTTTTGCATTTCTTTTAAAATGTTGGAAACAGCTCTGTAAACAGTAATTATTGGTAATTTTTAAAAGTGGCCTAGAAAACCAATGTGTTGCATTCATTCCTCTGTGATATTTTCCTTTTATTTACATTTTAATTATGTTCAATTAAAAATTTTAATAACACATGGTAAAAAGTACTACAAGTCCAAAAGAGCACACAGGAAAACATCTCTCTCCAAACCCTGTCCCACAGTCGCCTAGTTCCCTTCCACAAATTCAATCAGAATTATTCATTTCTTATGAGTACTTCCAGGGAAATTCTATGCATATATAAGCATATATATTTTATCCATTGGGGATATATATATCCATTAAAAATCACAGATCAAGTGTAGAGTACTGGACATCATGGCTTTGAAACTTCTGGCTGTTACCTATTAGTGGGTTATGAAATAAATTTACTGAATCACAATTAACATTACAAAACCATGAAATAGAATAGACAATGTCAGAATGTGTGGTTCATAGAGTAGGTATTGTCCTGTGAATATTTTGTTTCTAGTTTCTATTTTTATTTATAAATTCATTATGAACTGGGTCACAACGTAAAATGTATTTCTTACTCCAGGTCACAGACAATAAAGCCAGTTTAGACACAATGGCTTTTGTTTAAAGATGTATGTTGAAAGCTCTTGTATTTTGATACATACAGAGTTGCCTCATTTTGATTTAGTTCATTAAAAAAACATTTCAGACAGCCATAAAAGGATATAAAGAGCAATATTATAAAAACCCATGTACCCCCACCTCTTAGTTTAAGAAACAAATATTATAAATAAATATAGTGTCAATAGTGAAAATCCTGCTGTGCAATTCCCTCTAAATCATTCCACTTCTCATCCTACCACATGTAACTCATTCTTTGTAAGGCTGCAGATGTCCCATTGCATGACAGTATAGTAAGTTATTTAAGTAGCCTCCTAGTGATGAACATATTCACTGACATTCTTGGTGTTCTGATATTTCAAACAGTGCTATTGTGAACACCCTCATACATATCACTGCATACTCATTCAATATCTATAGGACAAATTCCAAGAAATGAAACTAGTGAGTCAAAGAAGGCACCTTAGTTTTTGCTAGCTATTGCCAAATTTACTTTCCTAGAGACTATATCTATTTGTATTCTGACAACCAGCACTTCATACACATTTGTCAGCAAAGTATATTACCAAATTTTTTGTTGTCAATGTGATCAGTGATACCTTAGAGTTCTATTATGCATTTTTCTTAGAAGTGAGATGAACATTTTTCAGGTGTTCATTAACAACTTTCCTTTTCTACAGCCTCTTATCCATTTTTTCCCATTTTATTTCTGAGACATTTTTCTTCTTGAATGTAAGTACTCTTTACATAAAAGGAAATTAAACCTTTGTTTCCAAATACTATTAATATTGTAGGGCAATGATTTTGTTTATGGTTTCTGTATTTTTTTGTGCTATATCTAGAAAAGTTTTTCCTCCTTCAGGAAAAGGTTAGAAAAAAATTCTCCTATACTTTCTTCTAGAACTTGTTTTCACATTTAAATTTTGATTCATCTAGAATTTATTTTGGTGTAGGGAGTGAGATAGAGAACCAAATTTATTGTTTTCTAGAGAACTACCTCATTGTCTCAATACCTTTTATAAGCAATCATGTTTTTCCAATTAATCTGGAATGCTGTCATTATCATATACTAGATTCGTATTTGTATTTGAGCCCATTTTCAGCCTCCTTCTTCCATGCTATCACCTTGTTTATTCATATATTAACACCATATTGATTTCATTTAAATCAACTCATATGTATTTTAATATCTGCTAAACTTACCCTCACAATATTATATTTTTTCTGAATATTTTTAAGGTCTGCTTAATATTTGCCTTTTATGCATTTCAACATTATAGTAAGTAAGTCCATATTTTTACAAGTTGAATTGATATTTTATTGGAGGCATGTTAAAAATAACAAATTAATTTAAGTGTAATTTTATGATACTGAGACTTTTCATCCAAGGACAGGATATGGCTTTCCATTTATTTGTTTTCTTCAATGTTCCTCAGTAACATTATACTCTGTGTGTGTGTGTGTGTGTGTGTGTGTGTGTGTGCGCGTGCGCGCGCACGCGCGCGCATCTTCTTCTTTTTGCTAGTTTAATTCCAGGCATTTTAATTGTCACTGCTACTGTAAAATCAGTAGTTTATTCAAATATATTTTCTAATTGGTTGGAGTTTGTATGAAGAAAAATTAATTTGGTACACTATCCATTTTTGCCTATAGCTTCTCTATATGTATCTATTCATATAGTAAGTTAGGGTAACAGAATTACTAACATTTAACCATGCATTGCTAACATGAACTGTATTTAGTTGTAGTGTTTTATTGTTTTACTATATTGCTGGACCTTGTGTACCAGTATTTTATTTAAGAGTTCTGCATCAGTATCCACAAGTACAACTGGTTTGTAGATTCATGTTGTGAATTCTTTTTCTGCTTTAGATGTCAGGACTTTTCTTGCTTTAAAAAATTAAAAAAGATTTGGAAGGTTTCTCTTTTGTTACGTTCTAAGAATATTTAAGTAGCATGAAAATGATGTGTTCCTTAAAGATTTAGCAGATTTTTCCTATAAAACTGTCTAATTCTGCTACTTTTTTTGGTTGGGGTGGCAATTCTATTTCTATTATATAAATTAGAAAGTTTAGATTTTTCTCTATCTTCTGATACCAGTTTTGATCATTTATATTTTTCCTATACAATCATCCATTCCACTCAGGTTTTCAAATGTATCTAAAAAGAGGTACACACAGTGCTCTCTTATGAGTCATTCAATTTCTTCTTTATCTGTAGTTAGTTTGACATGCCTACTTCTTGTCTTCTCCTCTTTTTTTAAATGTGTCATCTGTTTTATTATTGCCCCAATTGGATCTTGGTGGATTATCAGTTCTAGATATTTTATAATATAAATTTATAGAAAATCTTTTTTTTAACAAATGGGGAAATATCAGGAAAAAAAGATGATCAAAAGTTAAATTCAAGATTCAACAAATAATGTGTAATTTTAAAGATTATGTTTTTACATTTAATTGAAAAAATAGCAAAAATATTTTAAAGTTAATTAATTATCTAGTATCAATGAAGGAACGCTGAAATGGCTACTCTCATGTTCTACTAATAGGGGAGAATAAATTCAGAAGTGACTTGCTAATATATATAGTGTCTTAAGGTAAATACTATTGAACCCAGTAACTTTGTTTGTAGAAATCTATTCTAAAGAAGAAAACAGAAAAGGACCAAAGCTTTGACCACAAAGCTGTCTGTTGTAATATTTTTATGCTAATGAAATACTGGAAATGTTAATATCCAAAAACAGTTAATTAAGTCATTTACATCTACTTAACGAGTACATTTAAAATACTGTTTAATTAAGATCTGGTAACATGGACCAGGCTTATGTTTTACTTCAAGTGAAATTTCAGGTAGTCTGGATCTTTAAAAAGTAACATGATGATGGGAAAGAAAAGAAGGATGCCAATTCACAAGAAAATGTGAATGATATTTTATTGGGGAGAGTATTTTGAGGTTCTCTTTTCCCTGCTTTTCAGTATTTTCACAATTTAGTAACCTCTTTAATAAAAAGTGTTAATTTTATAACAAAAACACTCACTAAAGGAAGTCAACTTACTTCTCAAATAGCCAGTTTGATTTCTTTTTTTCTCTAAAGTTATTATTCTAAAAAAGTAGTTAACTGGGATGTATGAAAGAGAACCAACTGCATAAATATAAATTGTGCGCTATTCTGTATTTCCTGTCACACATACACACAAAAGAATTAACAGCAACCTCAGGAATACCTATCAACAGTTAAAAGATAGACAATGCCAGGAAACATGAATGGCCTAAGACGACCTATTCCCAAACCCAGAAAAGAACAAACAAAGGCATATGTTTTAAGTATGACAACTGAAGCATTATTTTCAAATTCAGATGACAGTACTGTCATTTTATTTCCAGTAAATGTAGGCTCAGCCATTTTTGTTGCATTTTCTAAACTCTTTTTAAAAATCTATTGATAAGCAACCTCTGTAAGCATATTGACACATTTAGGCTATTTAATGTCTAAAGAAGTAAGTAATTAAACAATCTATCAAGATCAATGATAAAGGTTAACCCAAATAATTCTAATTTATTTTAAGGTTTACATTATTTATACTGCATTTAACTTCTTCTACTTTCAAGTGTGTTTTCATGTGAATGTATTTATGATGCATACTACATACATTTAGATTATCTGTATGTAGACATGTATAACCTAATTTAAAACAAATATTCAAGTGTTTTTTAGTTTTAGAATTGGAGACAGTATAATATTGTTAACAATTATATCTATACCTACACTACATATCTTCCTAACGCCTACCTATTTACCTATCATCTCCATACACTCTAGTGAGTCAAAAGTATAAATGTTTGAATCTGACCACTTCAAAAATAAAGCTCTGTATATATGCATACAGACATACTCTTCAAGTCTATTTCAAAAGGCAAATTTCAAAACAGAGAAAGTGCATATCAAAGTTTTTTACCCTTAACATAAGAATTGTACTTGAAAATTAGTAAGAAGTAGGAAAATTCAAATAGAAAAACAGATGAACGGTATCAACAGACAATTCAGAGAAAAAGACATGGAAATTGTCCATGAACATATAAAACGATGCCCACACTCACTCATGAATAAAATGCAAAACAGCACAAAAAGATAGAATATTTCATCTCATAGATTAAATATAGAAACCTTTCTCATCATTAGCAGTGTTGATAAGGCTATGGGAAAATGGCACATTAGTAGTATAGAGCGTTAGCAGGAAGATAAATTGGTTGCTTAAGGGGGAAATTTGGTAACACCTATAAAAATGTTAAATGTACATGTTCTTGGCCCACCAATTTCACTTTTAAGAAATTACCCAACAGGTATGCAAAAATATGTGTACAAGGATGTTAAGTGCAGCACGGGTTTTTAATATCAAGGCACCAGAAACAGCTGTTCATAAGTAAAAAAATGAAACATACAGAAACAGACTACTATATAGCCATTGAAAAGTGTGAGACAGATCTATACTACAATTATGGGAAACTATCCAAGATATAATATTAATTTTAAAAGTTACTGGGCTCTCTAAATGATGTTATCCCATTTGTACATGCAAAGAACATCTGCGGACAATACATGGCACCGTGATAACGCTGGCTAGCTCTCAGTGTGACGTCTGAAGTGTAAAGAGGGAGAAGGATGTGACACTTCTAACTTGTTTTTACTCTTAACTTTTAAACCATTAGCTGATATGTTCATACTAAAAATCACTACCTAAAATTAACTACTAATAAAAAAATAGGAGCTTGTTACATCTACAATCATTTGAATTTCAGTATCATCAAAACTGTTTTCCACTGCAAGTGGATGGATCACTGTCACCACAGAAGTGTCTCACCCACACATAAAGCAATCCCTTGACTTACACAGCTCTCTGATCGTGTAACATCTCCAAAGGAGCCGTTACAAAGTCAACTGCACTGTCTTACAAAAGCCTAATGGTTCCAACAGAGCCGTTAGGATGTCAGTTATATGGCAGGGCTCCTGCTAAAGCTATTACCAAGTCATTGCATTGTTTCACACACTTCCTTCGACATTTAGATAGTCCCCAAGGAACTGTTATCATTGTTACGGGTATCCTGTATAGCTTACACTACCAGGGGAAACAAAAAAAAAAAACAAAGGAAAGAAGTGAAAAACAAACAAACAAATTCCGCCCATTAAATACACATGAACAGCCCCACATGGTCAAATATCAGAAGGACTAACTCCTCATTTGGGTAAAACTATTACAAGTCATTCAAGAAACCCAGGTGCTGGCTAGCTATTTTTTCACAACTCCTGCTGTTGCAGTGAAGCAATTTAGGGCCTGAGAAAAACATATGCATGCCTGTGGTGGTATGGTGTTTATTGGTAGCACATGGTACATTACCAGGTTTCTGTGGTATTAAGTACAGAACCAGTGGAGAGCAGTACTAGAGAATGTTTTGGCTATTATGGGATTGTAGCAGATAATCCTTTACCTGTAAAGTTCCCATGGAGCACACAGGGAGCTCAGCGGCCCAACAATCATAGAAATTAACAGGGCTTCTTAGTAGTTGAAATCCCAGCTCTATTTTAGGGGTTACTCCAATGGCAATAGGAAATACACTAGTACAAGTTAACCCTCAGCCAGGTCTGAAGTGCTCCACTGAATTTCCTCTCATAGTCTTCTATTCTTAGCAGAACAAGATAGATGGCTATTGAGATGAAGTATTATTGAAGATAGGACTAATGCAAGGGATTTTACACAGTTTGAAATGAGGACAAAGTTGGATGGACTCTGCTAGCCTAGGGAGTTACCTGGGACACCAGATGTTTCAGAAGCCACCCTCATGCCTGCTAATCCTTGAAAGAAGAGACTTGATCCTGTATATCCTATCCCATAACATATGCATAATAAATTCTTGCTCACTGATAGATAACAACAACAACTAACATTTATTGACCATTTAGTATATAGTAGGCACACTGTGGAAGTACTATATATCCATTTTCTCATTCAATCCTTACACATAAAAAACCCTGAAATAGTAATGTATCCATTTGACAGACAAGGAAACTGAGGCTTAGAGAGCTTTAGGTACCTGTCTAAGGACACACAGCAGAGGAGTGGCAGAACCAAAGCACAAACATGTCTATCTTATACCATCGTCCATGTTCTTAACCACTCACTGAACAGAGACCATTGTTCATTTAGATTTAAATGGTCGCATTACTGTGACCATTTTTACTTTAATAAATGGTTTCACATTCCTTGCGCTCTCGTAGTTAGATGTACATACCTTTATCACAGTACTAACTAAACCGCATTACAATTAGCTCTTCATCCCCTCTAGTAGACCTCGTTGGGTATATATGGCCACTTGACTCTGCCCTGAATTGAGAACTGCTCCAGAACTCCAATGGATGGCTTCCCAGAAAGCAACATTTGTATTACCAACCTTAGTCCTCAGTTATAGCTGATAGGCCAGTGGTAGACATCTGACTGAAGATGGGAAAATTATTCTGTCTCCTTGGAATTTAGAAATTGGCATTGAAAAATTTCTACTTAATCTCAACTTTTTTCCTAAAGAGAAGAAATATAAACTGAGGAACTTTATGGGGTTTTATCCTTGCCTTGGGGATAGAGATTTAGAGAGAATCAATCTGCAGATGCAGGACTGAAGGAAAGGGATTCAAAAGCAAGAGGCAAAGTCTGGGCAATTCTTCTAATCTAGACCCTTCTTGTGGTCCAGCTACACTCTTGTGGTCCTATTAAGCATTCTCATGTCCTTTTAATAATTTTTTTAAAATTCAAGCTAGCTCAAGTTGCTTTGTGTTACCTGCAATAACAATAGCAAATAATAATACACAATCCTAACTAATAGGACATCAATCTCTCCCACTAGACTGTAAACCCCTAGAGATTGGTTGCTGTGTACTGGTCATCGTTTATACACACCCAGTCTCCAATACAGAGCCTGGTTAAGGGGAGGTGCTCAATAGATCCTGTTTGCACAGAAACATCATTATTCAGTAGACAGAGCTATAAAAAGTTTCTTTGAAATTATCCTTTATTAGTTAAAGATTACAAATGCTTTTTCTCTATATAGTTTCCTTCATTTAGCTTCTTAATAAGCAATTTTATTTTCGCTTTTTATAATCCAATTGTTTCATTTAGGCAATGTGAAAAATGCATTCTTGGAAATTTATTATTTGAAGTTCGCTGCTGATATAGTTTTTTCCTCCAGTCAATGTATAGTCAAATGTGATTATTAAAGAATACCCTAATCAGCTGAGGCTGATGCTCTGGACGGTCAAATCCTTCTAAGAAGCATGCATTGGATCACCTATCAGAGCAGACTTGTGGCTTAGACGAGCAGAGATTTGACCCACTGCAGCGTTTCCATCCTTGGAAGATCAGAGAAGATCTACGAAAATATATTATCTCTTAGTTTTAATTTCCCCGCAGAATAATGCACATTTCTCATTTATTTAGTGCTTACTGTACTCCAGATGCAGCGACTAAGCTAAAACAGTGAATAGAACAGGCCCTACCTTCAAGTAGCTGACTGTTCAGTATTTATGGAGCACTCCTGTGAGAATACAAAACATACAACTCAAGTATTAGCCTATAATAGATAGTAACATTGGCCATAAGGTGAAATGAGAGGGGAAATGGGTTAAAAGGAAAAAAAAAAGCATTATGACTGATAGTAAAGCTCACAGGGGTCAGGAGGAAGTCAGTACATCTGCATTTTTCCTAACAGTCCATCAAGCATCAATTGACAACAAAGGGTTAAGCTGGGACATATTTGAGCGAATAGAAACAAAAGATGTTATGATTCCCCCGTGAAAGCCAAAACATCCAGATGCCTTCTGTTACCTGATGCTCTGTCTTCCCTGTGCATTTGGTACTGAAATTGAGGGTTATTTATTTTAATTCTTCATGGGTTACAGCATGTCAGAGACTTAAATTCAGTTACGGGTAACCAAGTAAAGTTTATGAAAATGAGAAAAAATGAGTCTTTGGAAAGCCTTGACCAATTAAGAAATAAAAGAAAGAAGTCCTTCATAGACACAATTTTGGAAATGTAAGTAGAAAATCCATACCATCATCACCTAGATGGTGAGAACTGAAAGTGTCTCAAATTCTGTCTCCACATCTTTCTAAGTTGAACTGTTCACTGAAATTAACAACTTCCCCTATCTTCACTTTTCTTCCACAGGAGCAAGGCTTAAATTATGCTAAGCTGGTCCATGATATTGTGTGCATTGCCTCATCAATAATCTAAAAATCAGGATGCATAAGGAGGCAGGAACAAAGTAAAATGTCATCCACACTAACTGAGGCACAGGGATGGAGGGCGGCATGGAGTCTCAACAGTGAATACAGAAATTCTAAACATTTCAAGCCATTTTGCTCTTTTAAAATATAGTGTATGTCAACTCAAATTAATGTAATAGATGCCCTGCTAGGCCTGCTTTTATGAATGGATGCGATCAATGGGAAATAAATAGCTACATTTGCACACAAACATCAAGTTCAGTTCATTGAAAATAACGTATTTCCTCAAATTAACATGCTTTCAGAAAAACC
This sequence comes from Pteronotus mesoamericanus, assembly GCF_021234165.1. Lineage (NCBI taxonomy): Eukaryota > Metazoa > Chordata > Mammalia > Chiroptera > Mormoopidae > Pteronotus > Pteronotus mesoamericanus. The sequence continues at coordinate 4,474,188 of NW_026555150.1, forward strand.
ATTACACTCTCAACTCAAACCTCTTCAGGAATCTATGAAAATGTTGAAGGCAGGTCAAGTCTGCTCATTACTGATTGAAAATTTATGAAATCCAAATTGGTAAAATCTTTTTATAGGTCATAAATAAGATTCCCAATTATATACTCCTTATTGAAAATTACTAGTCAGAGTCAGAGTATGACTTACAGAACTGTAACTGAGCATAGAAAAATTGTTCAAGTTCATATCTTATATTCATGTGATCCAAGAGAAGAAAAATATGGCTATTTGGAAAACAATCAATGGCATTTAGCTAACTGGTATTTGAATTGCTATTTTAACTCTTCCTCCTGTGTAAAATGCAGATAATAACAATAGAATTGATTTCACAGAGTGGTCATGAGGATAAAATGAGATAAAAACATTAAAAGTGCATTTGAAAATTGTGAAGTGCTGATCAATACTATTAGAGAACATTCATATTGTACTTATGTTGCAAGTAGTATTCTAAACCTTTATATACATTAATTCATTCAGTCATCACAAAATACTAGAGGCAGATCCTAATATTATAGTTATGCAACAGATGATGAAATTCAGGCACAGAAACTTTACGTAACTTCCCCAAGGTCACACAGCTGGGACTGAAACCTAGGCTGCCTGACTCCACAGTGCAAACTTTCACTTGCTACCGCCTCTTGTAAGTTGCAATCATCCCTGGAGGCGCACATTGGGCCAACAGAGGCTTGCAGTTACAGACTAGTATTTAGCACACTGAATCATAGGTTTACCTTGGCATCCAGCCTAATTTTATGGTACCCTATCCAGTTCTGAAAATACACCATAAGGAAAGTAACCCAGTAAGGGAGAAGATGCATTTCTTTCACTTCTGAGTCTTCCAACTCTGTCTCAGTAAAAGTAGTTCCATGATCAAGGTAGATGGTTGAGTAGACCGAAGGCCAAATGAAACTGCACAGCCCCAAATATTCCTGAAAGTCCCTAACACATCTAAGAGAGATGGCACATTGACACGGCCCAGTGCCTCACCAGGATGAGCAGTTCTCATGGAGGGCTGGGGAGGACAATGTACCCCTAGATAAAGCTGATTCTGATAGATCTTCCCCTGATCCATTTCCCCGAGCTCCCTACCAATTTTGAGACATTGCCCTGTGGTCAGATGTGTGGATCTCCCCAAAGTGTTGGTTTTCATCAAAATCTTTTCTAAATATTGCCTTCAGTATCCCTCTGCAAAGGGTCAAATCTCAATCAATACGTATAATAAAGGCAAAGGTAAAAGGACATCAATGCCCCCTCACTGACAAATGACACAATATAAATACAGGTTTACAGCAATGGATGAACAACATTTATTTCGTTTGAAGGCACTACTTAAAATTAATGACATGGATATAGATAGCGTGATTGTAAAGCCAAGCCAGAGCAGCTGCAGGAAAAGACCAGGGCCATTTGGTAGGAGGCACCATAAAGTTATGACAGTATCTGAATCATGATAACCTCATGGTTAGAGACCAGCAACACATTGTAGATAACATAGGAAGTCTTGAGGCCAAACCCAACCCAACGTGATATAAATTTCTGCCCTCCTGCTAAATCTGTGTTTCCCTCTCCCACCTTAAATCTTGCTTGCCCTTCTCTCCAGCACCCGCCCACCTCACCTCCTCTTCATCACCAATATACATACATGAAGTTTTCCAGAGCAAAGAAAACCAGTCAACTACCAAGGAACTAATCTTTGACAGGCGAATTAGCCAGGCCTGCGCGGTGTTTGTCAGAGGTGCAGGGTTCCACACTGTGAGGTGGGCGTCAGGGATGGGGTGAGATGAAAACAATTAGTGGTCAAATATTTAGAAACACTTGCCTTGAGTAGACCCAGCTTGAGCCTCCATGTCACAACACACAGGGGAGAATTTAAAACCTGTAACAGCAAACATTTTACTAATTAATCCTTGTTCAAGTCACTGGGGTTCCTCAATCTTGAACCCTTATATACAGTACCTATTTTTTAATTAACAGATTCCGTGACATATGAGTCACATACCATAATGTTAACCATCTTCAAGTGTATAGTTCAGTGATTTTCAGCACTGTCCCGGAGTTATACAACCATCACCGCTATTTATTTCCAGGATAATTTCATCACCCCAAGAGAAACCCCACACTTAGGATCTTGCAGGAATAGAAGGATGACGGGGCTCCATAGGGAAACTTCTTTCTTTTCTTTTAATGTTTAAACCCAGTGAACTGGCCATAACTTCCAACAGCAGGAGCGAGAAGAAGCAGAATGAGAAGTCTTGGCAACACAGGAGAGCATCTACCACTTCATTTCACATAAGTTTGGTTACTATTTTTGTTGTTAGACCAGGGAAGCCCTGTAGGTGTAGGGACCAATCCAAGGTCTCCTAACTTAGCATCCTAATGCTCTTTCACTTACATGGATATGCATACACAAATCAATATGTTCCCTTTGCATTTCCAGACTTCACATCCTGTACTCTTGACCCAATAGGTACATGCCTACATGAAAATAATCTAAGAAAATCAAGATCCCTAGGACACTTGGTGATATTACAAAGTGTTACGGCCTACCATATAGGAAGTGATATTTTAATTAGTTGGCAAATGGCCATTCCAAATTATATCCTGTGGCCAGTGTCCCCTGCAGGCTGAAGGATGCATGGGGGACAGAACAGACAAATCTGAACATACAGGGCTGCTGGCTATCTCTCTCCCGCCTGCAAAAACACTAATTAGCCACTGCCAGCACACTGAGCCTTGTGGTCATGGTGATGAGGACCTATCAAATTTAGACAAACAGAATGACAAAGAGAGTAGATGAATGTGTTTAGTAAGCATTAATGTGCTTTTGTGGAAGGATTTTGTTCTTTGGTACGGAGAGAAGAGCAGAAATAAAATAAATCCACCTCTATCCAACAAATCCAAAAGAGAAAACTTTTCCATTTCTAAAAGTTCTAAGAAAATAAAGTACTCGTATAATTACAATTTAATGATGCTGTTATTTCTCATCGTCTGGCAAATAGCGGATGGTAATTTACCTTCTTTTAAAAAAATAATTGCAGTCTAACCTAATTAATTTGAATCTGTCCATACAGTTGACAAGTTAATCTGAATCAAAATAAAAAGCATGTCCAGAATATGCTTGCTACACAATTGTTTATCTCATTGTTCATATATTGATTTAAAGCCAACATATGTAAAATGAGTACTTTCTAATAAATACTAATAAATACCATTAACATTGCACTGGAAAATAAAGATGAAAATAAAAGGTGAATACTAAATAACACATGCACAATATTGCTGACGACATGAGATTATTTCCCTTGGGGGATCATTAGAAATAAAAAGTATTTTATCTAATATTGTAAATAAATGTGTCTATTTGCCAGACACTTAGATAAGTGCCTTGTCCATGTGACCCTGATCACTAGCATTGCCATTCTTCATATTAAATAAAAAACAGGCAGACACAGGGAAGGAAAAGAAAGTAGAGGCTAAAAGCAGCATTCTCTCTGGGTTTTACTTAAAGAGCAGAGGAAGTTCCATTACCATTGTCCCCATCAGACTTCCTGTCATGGTCAGTGTCAGTCAAGGACAGTGCAGAGTTGGCCCGGCTGGACAAACAGGAACTATGCTCTGACTTCATCCCCCTTATCCACATTCTCAGCGCGTGGTCAGGTGAGGCAGCGCCTTCTGTCTCTGTGTCCACATCCGATCCCATCTCGAGCTGGTAGCCATGCCGAGAAACACTGCGCACATCTGTCTGGTAGCCAGAGCAGAGATTGTGAGGAGCCTCACAGAATTCCATCTCTGTGAAGAAACAAAGTCCAGAGAATAAGTTTAGCATTATGAAGAAATACCTGATAAAATTCTTTCTGTCCTCCTGGCTCCCTCCCCCATGGCTGGTAATGTGTTTTTGCAAAATTAGAATTCTGGCCATTTTATTTATGGTAGTTATCATCTTGAGCTTATTTTGCACTTCTGTAGCTTAAAATTATGCTCTTGTTGATTCTTACAAGGTTTTGGAAAAAGCATGCCCAAAATAGCTTTATAGCTACAATTTTAGGTTGCACAAAATGTAATGAAATAAGTGAGTGCAGAGGAGTATAAAGTGTAGAAAGCTGTCCTTTAAAAGATATTCCTTTTCCAGGGAGGATATATATGCTCTGTAGAGCACACCTAGGCTTAAACTGTTAAAATTATTGGTTTATCTAAGCATTTCATTCACCTTAGAGAAGAATAAATAATTCAATCTGAAGACTGAGGGAAAATACCATGTTTAAATATTCTTTCCTAAAGTATTTTTCCTAAAACACACTCATCTCATCTCTAAAATTTTAAGTACCTAATATCACTATTTCCCATTGTTTCTAAAGGAGTTTGAGGCCTACTTTATTCTAATTATTCTGTTTCATTCATTCTTTCAACAAAAGCATAAAGAATATTCAATTGTATATAGCACCTCGGTAGGGCTTTATGGTTTGGATTTTACCCTCTTCGATACCAAGTCTTAGAATCGTAAAATGTTTAGGATCTTAGAGATGCTGCCACTAATCGCTTCCTTTTAAGATCGAGGAAATGAGATCCAGGGGTTAGATATCATTTGCCCATAGCCCATGTGAGACAGCAACAGAACCCTTTTTACTAAACATCCACCTGGGCATGGCTCCCATTAGACACCAAGGAAACCCCATCAACTTCCTGTATGAATATCAGGCATTCAGTCTTACAGTCAATTTTGCGCTCAGTTATGGCACGATGTCAAAAAGGGGACAAGATGCTTCAACAGTCCCTAATAAGTTAATGAAAAATGACCACATGCCAAGACATATCATCTGAAATGTCCATGTAATACTTAGATAAGGTAATCCGGGGATGTTCTACACTGTAAGGGATTTTCTCAGACTGACATCAGAGACAGGGTATGTCATTTAGCCAAGAAGAAGCTTAACTGAGGGCATCTAATCCTTGGCACATATCAATAAAATACAAACCCTAAAATAAATTTAAGTCCTTGAATATAGAAAGTGTTAAAATTTAGACAGACCATATTCTAGAAAGAAGAATGCAGAATATGAACATATTTTTAAATAGCTGTTTTTATGACATAAAATTGTCAAACAAGGGTTCACAAAATCAAATCTTAATGCTTATTTAATGACCGTTAGGTGCGCAGCACTGTGCTCTGTGAAACAGAGATTGTAGGCAAATAAAGCTACTATAATGTATCAGGAAAAGTCAATCATGATTCATTCTTTCAGGGTTCTAAGTCCCTGAGAGTGCTCCTTATGATTTCTGTGACGAATGTCTTTAAGAGTAATTCTCCTTTTCTACATAAATTTATCTAAATTCCAGAGGAGTGATGTTAAAAAAAAAAAAAAAGACAACAACAACAAACAGGCATGGCTTCCACGTGCCAAGCACAAAACCTTATGAAAGGCGTTTCTGCTTGACATAAGGCTAAAAGTAAAAATCCATCTTGCCCAATATAAATCTTACTGATCTAGAGTATTTTGGTTAATATTCATGCCTCTGAATTTCATGGTGTTGCATTATCCAATCTTACTGTGCAGTTGTTGCTACAGCAACTTGATAATGAACCCGTAAGCTTGAAGCCATAGGAAAGGAGTTTTACATGGGCCTGTATTCACAACTTTCTTCATTCCCCCAGGTCAGTGGTTCCAAAACTTCAGTCTGCTTCAGAATCACTTAGAAGGCTTGTTAAACACAGATTGTTATGCGTGCCAACCACTTCAATTTTTGATTCAATAGGTCTGGAGGAGGGCCGAAGATTCCACATTTCTAACAAGTTCCCAGGTAAGGCCTACGCTGCTGCTGGTCCAGGCAGAGCACTTTGACAACTACTTCCCTAGAGACTTCTCTGAAGTCAGTGGGCGCCAGGAAAAGGGGAGAGAAATTGAGAGAACAACCTTTGCGATATTACCAAAGCATTTTGCAGTAACCAGCTGTAATTCTATATGGAGACACAAGAAAGAAGGCATTTAAGCTGAATTGCTGTGAAGCACCTCCATTTATTTTCCATGAATTCAGGGCACTAATTAGGAAATTCGCTTTCAAAAGCACACACTTGCATTTATTTTCACTCATATAATGGCATTTGAGATGTGACTTTGCACAGATTTTAATATGAGCAAGTGAGTCGTAGTAAAGACAGTCATTGGAAAAGAATGAGCAAATAAAAATAAATACACAGCCAATCTGTCATTCCATATCATAAAATACTAGATACATGGATTTGTTCCCTTCTAAGAAAACGTAGTGTAACATGATCAAAAATTGCATATTTATTGAAATTATACTCTGATTTGAATACAAAGACTAAACACCACAAGTCCTCTAATTAAATAGTCAGATAAAAATACACTTCCTTGTCAATATATACTTAGAAAAGAAAGAATGAAAGAAACAGAGAAAGCTCCAGTTTTTTACAGTAAGTGATGTGCACTGAACTGCCTCACTTCCCTTTCTTAAAATCAATGTTGCCATTGTAAATTATTTCCTTAAATACGCAAAAGGCTTGGTGGTATTCAAAATTCACATAAGATGCATTTTTCTAGAAAGCACTTACAATGCATCTTAAGTGGTTGTTTTTAGCCTTGTACATATAACCTTGTTACCTAAAATACTACATACTCCCTTGAGAATATAAAAGTTCATTTGAACTTATTATAGATCTATTCTTACCAAAAAGCTAGCCACAAGAGAAATTTAAGTACAATCTTAGGATATCTATGATTTCAATGGATAGGCTAGTACCTTAAGAAACTATACTTCAGAAATAAACAGACACAGATGTTGCCAAGTGAATGGTGTATTTGGGATCTCACAGACATGTATTTAATTTTTATTTTAAGGAAAACCTACCCCTTTTCCAGCCTTGTAAGAGACAAAATCTGAGCAAATTAATACAGCTGCAATCCAATTTAAAAAAATGTACAGATGATTCGAAGAGACATTTTACAAAAAAGATAGAGGAATGACCAATATGCAAATGAAAAAATGTTCAATATCACTAGTTGTCAGGAAAATACAAACTAAAGCCATCATGAGATACCACTACAGAAATACCAGAATGCCTAAAAAAATTTTGACCCCACCAAGTGTTGACAGGGAAATAGAGCAATTACATATTCTGCTGGTAAGAAAGTAGACAGGTACAATGTACCACTTCGGAAAACAGTTCAGCAGGTTCCTAAAAAGGTGAAGCTGTACTTAATAGGAGAGCAATGCATTCCTGGACATTTATTCCTAAGAAAAGAAAGTTTCTGTTTACACAGAAATCTGTACAGGGTTGTTCATGAGCTTTATTCATAATGGCAAAAAAGTAGAAATGACCCAAGTGTTTATGAATATCTAAAGGGATACACCTGAGGTATACCCACACAATGGAATACCATTCAGCCCTAAATATGAATGATCTATTGTTATATAGTAAGATGCATAGCCTTCAAAATCATTATGCTACGTGGAAGAGCAACAAAATGTCTATATACCGTATGCTTCCATTTAAATAAAATGCTAGAAAATGCAAACCAATGTATAGTGACAGGAAGCTGATCAGTGGTTGCCCAAAGAAGAGAGTGAGGAAGAAATGGAGAAAAAGGGGTACAAGAAAACTTTTGTGATGACCTAAATGACTATTACCTTGATTGTGGCAAATATACAATAGGTGAATATGTGTATATGTGCCAAAGTTTGTCATACTGTACATTTTAAGTATGTATAGCTTACTGCACTTCAATTATACCTCTATAATTTTTAGTGGACTATACACAACCAGATAGTAAGACAATGAGGAGACTAAAGAACCAGACGATTTTTGTAGGTGGAGCTAAGTTCCTCCCAGCTAGCAGGAGGCCCCGCTCTTTTCTTCCCAGTGGAAGGTAACCATAACATGAATGAAAAGGTAGTCAAAATGCTATCTTGCTTGCATCTAAGTCATGAGGCAATCAAGACTAATTGTTGCATGGTGATCCTCTAGGGAACATATTTTTCCTAGGAACATAACAGTTGAAAGCCAATTTTAAGGGAAAACTGAGGATAAAACTGATCACTGAGGAGCTTTCAGCAGCTAAAGGAATATTCTATAGTTGGAGATCAAGAGACTAAATTGAGTGGATCTGGCACATAGGATCAATTTAGTCCTCTATTAATGCTAATAAATTAATATATTTTTTAAAAATGATGTGAAGTGCTGAATAAAATGAACTACTGGGTTTTCTCTCTACTCTATGGATTGATCTGCAGGTGTTCAGCCTGGAGAAGCCATTTATCAAAACTTAAAAGGGAAACTAAGAGTCATCTATATTAGTTTTTACTGCAAATGCCATCTCTGAGTTTCTGATAAGCTCAGGACTTTATTTTTCTTAAAATTGAACCCATCCCCCTATGCTCTAAAAAGGGAACTTTAAGGCTTCACACTACAAATAAATAATTGGAGGTCAGAAACCATAATTAAACTTAGCCATGACCTGAATGATTTGGGACATAACTTCTAAATGTAGTCTATTTCCAAAATAAGGAAGAGGGAGAGGAGATGCAATTCTTAGCTTTAATTACCGTGAGTCATAAGAACCCTTATGGAATATATACAAAAGCAGATGCTATTAACTAGCCATGTGGTTTTTGGATAAGTCACTTAACATCTTAGGTGCCTCAGTTTCCTCATTTGTAATATGTTAAGGTACAACTTGAAATAAATCTCTACATAACTATCGTATTCTAAAATTCTGTAACTGTAACTTCAGCCTGTTATGGCAAAATGTAAAAAGGTTAAAATTTTCAAATGGGAGTAAACTTTAATGGTTTTATGAGTCAAGGTGCTATTCGTACTTCTATTGTGAAGGATAATCACACATGTTAGCTAAGATCTTGTATCATGAATACAAGTCTTGCTATATTAAAATACTGATATTATCTAAGTCTATATTGTGAATTACAAGGTTAGTGATAGAGTATATAATATATATGTAATATAAAAAAGGAAGTGAGTAAACAGTTGTTCATCATATATAAAATTATCAGTTTATAAATATGCTTATTGCAAACAGTACTTTATAGTATAATGAATAAAAATTCACACAGTTAAAAAGTATTACTGACCCACTAATCATTCATTAATGACTCCAGGGAAAATGCCATGGATTATTGCAGCCTTAAGCAAGAAATACAAAAGAAAGAAAGAAGTGAGCAACACCAGATAGGAGACAAATAATTTTTACTACTGGGTATCATTCTGTATTTCTCTGTTTGGGGGCTTTGAAACGTAAATGATATCAAATTGTCGAATAAATAAGTTCATGTGTGCTTCCTTAAGCATAGCTTCACTGAACACCCACTCAATCTCAAGTCAAGAAACAAAACATAATAGACTTCTTTGATTTGTCACAGCCTTACAAAATTAGCCCAATTGTATTTCCTCTTCTCACATTTCATGAAAAAGCTTTATCAAATGCACAGTACCCAACTGGGCACTAAGCAGGGAGGTAACAGGACCATGCCGTGTCCTTTCGCAAGTTCCACAGAGAGCTTGCTTAAAGGCCAAAAATGACAACAAAGTAATGAAGGCACCACCCAGACCTGGCCTTTTGTTCTGCTGAGGACGCATCAGCCTTTTCTGGGGCACAGGGGTGAGAGATGGAGTGCTCCCAAACGCCACGCTGGAGCCTGTAGTTATCAGAGGACTTAAAGAAAATAACTACGCTTCCTGCAGCCTAATCTCACCCTCACAGTTCCAAATGCACCCATTATCTCAGTACTCGGGGCCTACCAATTACGCCGTATTTAATTTTTGAGATTTCACCATCTGTCAGTGTAGTGAAAAGCATGGTGAAAAAATCTGGGGAGAGTTACAGCCTGAAGTAGAAACGTTCATGCTTTGTGACCAATACTGTCTAACTGGAACCATCTCAGAACATAATTAAAAGACCATGTTCATGTCCAAAAGGATGCTCTCAGAAGTACAGTGAGTTGCAAATCCATAAAGATGGCTCAAACCAGACAAGGACACAGAATTATAGCATAAAGTCACAGGGAGGGGAGATGCGGTAGGAACCTTGAAAAAGTTAAAGGGGACTCCAGTCATATTTAGAGAGAGACGAAAATATCCTTTGGCACTTGAAGGAGGAAGGAAATTTGACACGGGAATGAGCAACTTCCATTTCCCTGAACGAATATTCACCTTAGTACAGGGCCCATTTCCACTGTACTCACATAAGACAGGAGGACTTGCTCCGAAGCTAATTCAGAGAGCGGGCACCACTGCAGCTGGAAAGGTGGCCCCGCTCTACAGCCTTCATAACGAGGGTTGGGAAAAAGAATCGGGGACTAGGAAAGATGGTGCGAGGTCCAGGACTTCATCAGAAATTTAGGTCAATGAGACCCTGAGCATGTTCCCTTTATTTCAACACTTCGAATGAGACAGAGACTTCCTGGTCTAAATGAGAAATTTTCAGGGCTACTGAGCACTGCAAATGTACGGTGCTCGATGGCCCTAAAAATTTCTCATTTGTTGCCTTTGTTGGTCCAATTTTCTGGCTGTTCATAACACTTTGGAGCCTGAATCTTTATTGAGCGCTGTGGTCTTCCAGGTACATTTCTGTATTTTTATTGTGTTTCCTAAGCATGTGACGATTTTTGTTTAGTATGTGCCTGTGTGTGTGTGCTGATTTTAAACTGCATTAATCTGTCACACAATTCCAGGTGGAGAAGGGAGACCAGTGAGTTAAAGGGTTAAATGAGCACTACAAACACTTGCAAATGCTTCAGGCACATACTCATAAAGGCAAACAATGTGACTTCCATAACATTCTACACTAATCTCTAAGCATTTACTTTGTGATGAATGAGTAAAGATGCCAAGATAGAACTGTGCAGCAGAGCCAGTGTCCACGAAGAACTGCTGAATAAACTACACTCTGCTCCATTACAGGATTCTTCTCGCCATCTTTCAAAGGCGCCCTGTTTAGTTTTACCTCTGCATCTTTGGACATAATTTACCAGCCACCTGGAATACTTCCCTGTAAGTTTTCACTAATCGAATTCCTAATATGACACTGTGTCAGTACTTGCACAAGACATGCTCCAACTTTATACCCTCCCCTTCCATTAATCTTACCCTTCCCTATAGAACTTTTAAGCTTTACTACAGAATTTTATACCTGATTCTATTTTTTCAATATTTATATTTCCTGTATTACCTCCTGAATTACATCTCCAAATCCGATATTGTTTTCTAAACTTCTGGCATCTCTCAAAATCAAATGAGATAATTTTGGCAGTGTTCTATGATGTATGAAGGACTACATAAATGTAAGGCAGTATTTCTTTACCCACTAAGACATTCTAGACAAAGTATGATTATTAAGTACCAAAGTTTTAAAGTCAGTAATTAATATGAAATCACTCTCAAAAAAGGTTAAATTTTTCAATACAATTTTAACATATATAAGATGGTTTTGCTTAACAAAAACAATGCAAATTGAAAAGTTGCTATTTTGGCAAATTAGCTATTACTTTCAAATAATAGATGCTCAACAAATTAAGCAAGAAAAGAAATTGGGCAGCCCACTGGGGTGGATCCAGGAAAAAACCACTTATACTAATATTAGACTAATGGAAAACAAGTTCTCTGTTTTATCTTCTGACTGAAATAGTCTCACAAAGGAAGCTTCCCTCACTACACGCTTGGCTTAATGAATTGGAAAATGACTCCTTGTAAAATTCTTCAGAATATACCCTCAGGTATAGAACTGGGGGGCTTTTTAGTGAAACCAGTCACAAAGCCTTGTTACATAAAAGACACTTTCAGCTGGCCTGAATCAGAACTACTTTCATCCTTCTTTCTCATCAGTCAGTTTCATTTCATAAAGCACATAGAAATTATGATCTTGGTAAGTTTGTAGAGTGTACTGGAGTGAGCTGGAGGCTCCTCTGAGAGACCCTGTTTTCATGAACTCAGAGGTTTCTTTTTCAGGGATAGAAAGAAGAAACTCTCTCAGGCTACAGTAGTTTAAAATGAACACACACACACCCACACACACACACACACACACACACACACACACACACACTAAGCAGACAGCTTCACATGTTTAGTGAACATAATGAAAATACAGCTTGTGGGAAGAACCCTTAGAACACTCATCCAGGACTTTTGAATTGGATTTCTATTTACAAGAAAACATTAAATTCTGGAGAAGACTTCCAATTCCAGTCAAGATGGGGTGGCAAGGACCAAATATACTCTCCCATCTGAAACAATAACAAAAAAAAGCAAAATATATAAAACAATGGTTTTCAGGTATTAGTCAATGAAGCACAGCGATCCCTGAGATAGGGGAAGCAAATGGAGTAAGCCTTATGATTGTCCCAGCTTACTGTCTGCAGAGTTTCCAGGCCTTACTACAGGAAGGGAGAACAAAGGTGGAGTGTGTCAATCTCTCTGAGTTGAGAAGAGCCTCGTAGTATGGGAAGGCCAAGGTGGCTAGAGTTTGCAGGACAGAGTACCAAAGAGGAGAGAGCTGCACAGAAAGACAACTCCAGAGATCTGCAGAGGGTCTCCTAGGATATTCACCACAGTCCTGAACAACATAAGCATGTAAGGAAGCTTCCTGTGACTGGAAGAAGGACCACTTGAAAAGATTAAAGGAAACAACTGAAGCAAAGGAGGGCTGGAAATAGTCCCTGTTCTCAACAGCCAGAGAGAAAGAGTGAAAAATCTTCTAATTCATGGAAATTGAGAGAGTACGCCAAAACGTTTTTGCACTAATATACATTAATACAAATTTATATATTTATAAATATATAAAATTGAACTTTGTTCTGGCATGTGGTCAATAGTTGGCAATAGTTTTACCCTTCTGTCTTGCTATTAAGCTTCGTTAGGTGGGTTGAGAGCAGCATTTGCTCTACCGCTAATTACAACTTCGTGTCTTATAAAGTTAAACATACACCTACCATATGATCTAACTATTGTACCCATGATATTCAGCCAATTAAAAGGAAATCACACATCCCTACAAAGGCTTGTACACAAATGTTCATAGCAGCTTTATTTGTAATAACCAAAAGTTGGAAACAACTCAAATATCCATCAACAGGAGAATAAATGCAAACTCTACTATGTATCTGTACAATGTAATACTATTGAGACATAAAAAGGAATGAAGTTTTGATACATAAAATAACATGGATAAATATCAAACTAAGCTGAGTTTTAAGAAAACATTCAAAAAGTCTACATACAGTATGCTTTTTTCCATTTCTATAAAATGCTAGAAAATGCAAACTAATCTATAGTGGTTGCCTGGGGCAGGGTGCATGGGGAGTGGGAGAGAAAAAAAGCACTGCGAAGAGGCAAAATCAAAGTATGGGAAGCGATATATATGTTCACTATGATGAGTGTGGTGATGTCCTCATGAGTATATACATTTGTCAAAATTTACCACTTTGTACACTATCAACAGATAGTTTATTGTATGTTGATTATACCCTATCAAAAAGATTTTAGAAAACAGAGGGAGAAGACAGAATGTTTCTGCTTGCTTACTTTACATAAATATCCCAGTTGAACAATGGGAACAATGAAACATTGTGCCATGATTGATAAGCCTGAAAAATTAATGTGTTCATAAACAGCCATGAATGAAGAAAATGACAGATGAATTTCTCTTGACATACCTGCCATTTTGCCTTCTTTCCACTGGAATCAGAAGGGCTTCATTTCTGAAAACTGAAATTCCTGAATGCTTAGATAGCTATAGACTTAGGCAAACACGATCAACAAATTAGGTTTGATCCTAATGTGGCAAGAGGGTTCATGGGCCAGTATGAGCTGAAGGATAAAGTGCTGTGAGAAAGCGGGTGGACCCAATAACAGCAAAACACATTTTCTGTTCCCACTATAACAGGTTATTTGTCTTTGTTTTATTCTATAGCTAAATTTTTTTCTCATCATCTTGGCTTATCATTCTAGCCAAAGGGATGTTACTTGTTTCAAAGAAGCCTAGATGAGAGGATATGGTTAACTCAGTGCAAATACAATCTGTCTGCCTGTCTGTCTGTCTATCTATTTATAATTTTTGACTTAACCTTTAGTGCATTTTTCCATTACCATTAAGTCCCCTTATAACCCCCTCTCCCAGTAATCACCACACTGCTGCCCATGTCAATGAAGTCATTTTTCCTTTTTGCTCAGTCCCTCCACCCCCTAACCTCCCACCACCATTAGCTGTCATCTGCTCTCCATCTATTGGTTTGTCTCTGTTTTGCTTGTTAGTTCGGTTTGTTCATTACATTCCACATGTGAGTAAAATTGTATCATATTCGTCTTTCTCTGACCGGCTTATTTCACTTAGCATAGTGATCTCCAGGTATATCCATAGTATTGCAAAGGGTAAAATTTTTTCTGTTTTTACAGCCAAATAAAATTCCAATGTGTAAATGTCCCATAGTTGTTTTATCCACTCATCTACTGATGGACACTTGGGATACTTCCATATCTTGAGGACTGTAAATAACACTGCAATGAACACAGGTGTGCTTATGTTCTTTCAAATTAATGTTTTGGGTTTCTTGGATATTTTCCCAGAAGTGGGATTTCTGGGTCAAAGGGTAGATCTACTTTTAATTTTTTGAGGTGTCTCCACACTGCTTTCCACAGTGGCTGCGCCAGTCTGCACTCCCATCACCAGTGCCCTAGGGTCCCCCTTTCTCTACATCCTCGCCAGCACTTCTTGTCTGTTGATTTATTGATGATGGCCATTCTGACAGGTGGGAGATGATATTTCATTGTCATTTTAATCTGCATTTCTCTGATGATTAGTAACATTGAGCATCTTTTCATATGGTTATTGGCTATCTGTATGTCTTCTTAGCAGAAGTGCCTATTCAGTTCCTTTGCCCATTTTTTAATTGGGTTGTTTGTTTTTTTGGTGTTGAGTTTTGAAAGCACTTTATAAATTTTGGATTTTAATCCCTTATCACATGTATCAGCAAATATGTTCTCCCATTCTTTTGGTTATCTTTTTATTTTGTTGATGATATCCTTTGTTATGCAAAAAAAATTTTTAGTTTGATGGAGTCTCATTTGTTTTTTCCTTCTTTGTCCCTTGCCTGAGGAGATATATCTGATATGAAATTTCTATGAACAATGTTGGAGATTTTGCAGCCCATGTTTTCTTCTAGAATTTTTATGGTTTCAGGTCCAACATTTAAGTCTTTAACCCATTTTGAATTTAGTCTTCTGTGTGGTGTAGGAAGGTGGCCTAATTTCATTTTTCTGCATGTGTCTGTCCACTTTTCCCAACACCATTTATTGAATAAAGTATTTTTTTCATAAATCATGTTTTTTCATAAATCATGTCTCAGTTTTTACCCCTTCACCCCCCTCCACCCACCCCACCCCAACCCCCCGCTCCTACAGTCAATTCCCACTCTGTCGTCCAGGTCCATGGGTCAGTCATACATGTTCTTTGTCTAGTCCTTTCCCCTTCTTTCCACCATTGTCCTCTTTCCCCATCCCCTCTGGTCACTTTCAGTCTGCTCCATGTATCCGTGCCTGTGGTTTACTTTGTTCATTAGTTTATTTTCTTGAATAGAGTCCACTTATAGGTGAGATCATATGGTATTTGTCTTTCATCAACTGGCTTAGTTCACTCAGCTTAATATTCTCCAGTTCCATCCATGTTGTCGAAAAAGGTAGGAGCTCCATCTCTCTCTCTCTCTCTCTCTCTCTCAAAAGCAGATTGATTTTATTTTTTAAATGTCAAAGTTAATTATAAAGTATCAAAAAATTTAAAACCATTATAAAGTCTCAACAATTAAACCAACAGGACACCAGCACAGAAATAATCAATTAGATCAATGAAATATAATGAGCATTCTAGAGACAAACGTATATATCTGTCTAACAATGTAATATATGATTAAGTTGATATTTCAGATCAATGGGTAAAATAAGGCTTATTCAACAAATAAGGTGCATGGACCACTATTACTTGAAATAAAAAAAAATAGAGAGCCCTGTTTTATACATTATACAAGAAATATTCACGTGAGTTAAAAATCAGTATGTAGAATCTAAGGAGTTTTAGAAGAAAATAGAACTCAAATTTTTCTTGACCTGAAGTAAAATATTCAAACCCAGAAGCTATAAAGTAAATATTGACAATATGACCATATAAACATTTAACTATATAGTAATATACATATTTTAAAAAGTTAAAAGACAAGGAATAGAATAGGAACGTATATGCAACACATCTAAAACATGGTTAATAAGTTGTTTTTGTTTTTTTGTTTGTTTTTAGGGAAAAAAGTTCTACAAACCTTTAATCCATAAACGGATAAAGAATACCAAACAAGTCATTTAAAGCTTTTTGTTAAAAAAAATAGAAACAGGCAATAAATATACTAAAACGGGTTTAGTTTCAACAAATAGTAAAGGAACAATTAAAATAACACCATTGTGACAACCAAATTAATGAGTATTAAAAATATTGGTAATAATCAAGTATCGGCAACTCTGAAAGGAACTGGGCATTCATAGAAACGTTTTCTGCATCTTAAAGCAGTCCCTTTAGCATATTTTGCAGTGCTGGTTTGGTGGAGGCGTATTCTTTTAGCCTTCTTTTGTCTGGGAAACTCCTTATTTCCCCTTCCATTTTAATGGAGAGCCTTGCTGGGTAGAGCAGTCTTGGTTGCAGGCCTTTGCTTGTCATGACTTGGAATATTTCTTGCCAGTCCCTTCTGGCTTGCAGTGTTTCTGTTGAGAAGTCAGCTGCTGGCTGTATTGGGGCTCCCTTGTATGTTACTACCTCTTTCTCCCTTGCTTGCTTTAGGATTCTCTGTTTGTCTTTGATATTTGCCATTTTAATGATGATGGGTCTTGGAGTGGGCCTCATGGGGTTCCCTTGAATGGGACCCTCTGTGCTTCCTGGACTTGTGTGACTTTTTCTCTCCTCCCATTAGGGAAGTTTTCCATCGTTACTTTTTCAGACAGGTTCTCTATCCCTTCCTCATCCTCTTCTCCTTCTGGTATCCCTCTTATATGGATATTATTACGTTTCAGGTTGTCCTGCATTTCCCTCAATGCCTCTTCATGCCTTTTGAGTCTTTTTTTCATTTTCTCGCCCTTTCTGGGAGCTTTTTTCTACCTTGTCCTCCAGCTCGCTGTTTGAATCCTCTGCTTCATCTAGCCTGCTTTTGATTCCTTCTCCTGTGTTCTTCAATTCAGAAGTTGTATTCTTCATTTCCTCTTGTCTCTTATTGATGGTTTCTATGTAGTTTTTCATGCCGATATAGTTTGCAGTAAGTTCCTCGTAGTTTCCCTGTAGCTTTTTGTAATTTTCTCTGAGCTCACTGAGCTCATTGAGCTTCCTTAGAACTGTTGTTTTGAACTCAATATCTGATAGTTTACCTGCCTCTATTTCATTTAATTCTTTTTCTGGGGATTCCTCCTTTCCTTTCGAGTGGGGCATATTTCTTCGTCTTCCCATTATTTGTGAGACTCTTCTACTTTGCTTCTGATTCTTAAGTTGATCTGTCTTGATTTCCTGACTTTATGGTGTGAACTTCTATGGAGACCGCTGTTTTTACTTTCTGAAAGAGCCTCTGATGATGTCAGATGTCATCCCTGTCTGACCTTAGGTAGTCTCGAATAAAATATTTTTAGCCCACTGTATGTGCTTGTTTTCTCTGTCAAATATTAATTGACTATAAAGGTGCGCATTTATTTCTGGGCTCTCTATTCTGTTCCACTGATTTATGTGTCTGCTTTACGCTAGTACCATTACTGTGGCCTTGTAGTATAGTTTGATATTAGGTAGCATGATTCCTCCAACATTATTCTTCTTTCTCAGGATCACTGTTGCTATGCAGGGCTTTTTTGGGGTTCCATATAAACTTTTGAAATATTTGTTCTAGTTCTGTGAAATACATCATTGGAATCTTGACAGGAATTGTGATGAATATATAGATTGCTTTGGGTAGCATGGACATTTTAATGATATTAATTCTTTCTATCCATGAATACGGTATGTGCTTCCACCTATTTGTATCTTCTTCAATTTCTCTCTTCAGGGTCTTATAATTTTCCAAGTACAGGCTTTTACATCCTTGGTTTACATCCTTAGGTTTATCCCTAGGTATTTTATTATTTTTGAAGCAACTGTGAATGAGATTGTTTTCTTAATTTCCCTTTCTGTTAGTCCATTATTTGCATATAAAAATGCAAATGATCTAGACATTAATTTTGTATCCTGCTACTTTGCTGAATTCATTTATCAGTTCTAGTGGTTTCTTGGTGGAATCTTTGGGGTTCTGTATGTACAATATCATGTCATCTGTAAATAAAGACAGCTTTATTTCTTCCTTTCCAATCTCCTTTTATTTCTTCTTCTTGTCTGATTGCTGTGGTTTGGACTTACAATACTACGTTGAATAAGAGAAGGGAAGGCAGACATCCCTGTCTTGTTCCCAATCCTAAGGGTAACGCTTGTAGTTTTTGCCCATTTAGTATGAGGCTGGTGGTGGGTTTGTCATATATGGCCTTTATTATGTTTAGGCATTTCCCCTCTATTCCCACTTTGCTCAGAGTTTTGACCATAAATGGATGCTGGATTTTATCAAAAGCTTTCTGCATCTATTTATATGATCACATGGTTCTTATCTTTCATTTTGTTTATGTGGTGAATCATTTATTGATTTGTGAATGTTGTACCAATCTTGAAATCCCAGAATAAATCCCATTTGATCATGGTATGTGATCTTTTTGATGCATTGCTGTATTTGGTTTGCTCATATTTTGTTGAGGACTTTAGCATGTATGTTCATCAGGGATAGTGGCCTAGAATTTTCTTTCTTTGTACTGTCTTTGTTTGGTTTTGGTATTAGGATAATGCTGGCCTCATAAAATGAGTTTGGGTCCCTTACCTCCTCTTGAATTTTATGAAATAGTTTGAGAAGGAGAGGTGTTAATTCTTCTTGGAATGTTTTGTAAAATTCACCTGTGAAGCCCCATTATTTAGGGCTTCCTCAAAATCTACCTCTCAACAATGAGAGGTTAGTAATGCCCCCACCTTGTTTACCACTAATTTCTACAAGGACTCTCTAGTAGCATAATGTATATACAGCAAATGGCAGAATGGATTATTATCCACAAACAGAAGCATAGTAGTCAAACACTGTAGTAATTAGGACCAGTCATGACCTCATTCCATAGTATAGTTGATCTGAATTGGGAGAATTATTTTTGAGAGCATTTTTGAGTGGTTACATTACAGTCCTACCAGTAAAAACTCATATTTAGAAAGGTCATTCTCTATTTGCTGTGGAAATTAGTAAACTACTGTACCTCAGTTACCAGGAATTCACTTGTAACTGAGAAAGTACAAGTTTTTAGACTTAAGCTCTATAACTACTAGTTAATACTTCAAAGCACACATTCCTTAGTCCTAGCACAATGGAAAACGGTCAAGCTACCAAGGCATATGCAGTTTTACATATGTTTTAGAGTGCATGAAAATGTGAATTTAGCCTCTTCTATGTACCAGGCTCCAAAACATACATTATTTTATTTAATCCTCATAGTATGCCCTGTGAGAATGTTATTATTATCATCCCCATTTTTCAAATAAAGAAACTGAGGCTCAAAGAGAGATTAAGTAAATTGTCCACGACCACAGATACCAAGTGGCAAAGCTAACTCGGAATGATTTTAACAGAGTTCTAATCACCTTAAACAGCAATGAAGTTATAAGTAGCACACTCAAATTCCCAGCCTAGTTCTCATTTATGCAGCAGGCATGTGGCTGATGCTAGAACTTCCTACTTCTCACGCCCTAGGTTTCATTCAGCTCGCTGTGGTTTCCGTCTGTATTATATGGCAGCTGGGAGACAATGGGCACTCAGTATAAAAAAAAGACCCTAAAACTATGCATGCATTGTTCTTATTTGATTTCAATATATTTTAATATCTCCATTTGAAGTATCATTCCACTTTGTAATAATTCTCATGGATTCACTTCACAAGCATCATGTGACATTGACTCACTGAAAATAACAGTGTTAATTTAGAGCACATTCTGAGACGGCAGACAACACACATCTGTGTCCACAGGCTGACAAATAAAATGTTGGCCTCTCCTGTATGTAGCTCTCAAGCTCCCAGCAGCTGCCCTGAGGAAAGTTTTGAAATTATTTTAAAAAATTAACAAAGATGAAAGGCATATTATTCATTGGGAAATGTGCGTTGGGTTATTACTTCAGCAGAGTGTCACCCAGCCAGAGGAGACAATCAGATCCAACTGCGGGCATTTACTGTTTCCAAGGTAGCATTATCATCTCAGGCTAAATAGACGGAGCCTAAATCAGTGATCTGCATTAACAATTGTACATATATTGGTATCACGGCATTCAGGGAAAGGCTTTGTGCTGCGGTTTCTGATTAAATGTTGAGGAAGGTTTTGCTTTATTTTAAATTTATCAAGGATGTATGAAATTAGATAAAGGCATGCTTCTCTTTAGCTATCATTGAGTACTAACACTGCAGGCAATTTCTGCAAAATGTGTTTTCTAAAACCAAGCTAAAAGGCAAATACAAAGAGCAACAATAACATTAACGCTTTTGAATTGGAAACTTATATGGCCCAATTCCTTATTAACACTGCCCTAAACATTTAACCCAAACAAGCAAATGAACATTTCAGGCACTTAAAAAGCAATGGACAATCATGATACATTAATGCAATTGTGTTCATTTTACAGATTCTGGAAAGATGTGCGGGTCAAACAATCTATGAGGATTGCCCAAGGACATTAATGATATACAAGAAAGATGTAATCAGAGTCTACACAATGCCTGAACGGTTGACTCCATTCAGTCCCCAAATCGTCCCCTTGGGGGAAAAAATTCCCCAAACAAACCCAAAGAGTGATTTGATCTTATATTCACAAAACATCTGCCCAACTGAATTTTCACTTTTGACATAGTTACTTGGCTCTGTTACTGGTTCCATTGTTTGTCCTGGGCAAGATTCTAAGGCAGGTCTGTTCCTTTTGTCAATCCACTTGTCCTTTAGTTTCTCCCAGCCTACACCTGGCATGCCTTTTTTCTTTCTCATTGCTTTTTAGAGAGAGAGGAAAGGAGAGAGAGAAGAACATCAATGTGAGAGAGAAGCAGCTATTGGTTGCCTGCTTCCCTTACACATCAGGACTGGGAATTGCGTGCACCTGACTGAGTATCAAATGAGCCTTGACTGGGGTTGGAAGCAGCAACATAAGCATGTGCTTTGACTGGGAATCAAACCCACAACCTTTCGGTTACAGGATGATGCTCCAACTGAGCCACACTGGCCAGGACTAACACATTATTTTTACGGTGTCACTTCCTTGTCTAGAATCCTTTCTCCATTTCTTTATTCTCAATTTCTTATTCAAATATTCCTTTTTGTGGCTGATTACCTCAATGCATAGCATTGTGCTAGGAAATTTGATAAATGTAGGCTAGGGATAGTATACCAGCTCTTCCCTAACTCCTGCCAAATTATATATTATTTTTAAAAGAGCACTTCCACCCTTAGTTTTCATGCATTCAGTCAATACATTATTGGATAAACACTTATTAACCACCATGTGATATGAACTGTGGTAAAATCCAGGCACATGAGAAGGGAGAAAAAAAAAACATATCCTATGTCCTTGAAGGACTGACAACCTAGTGCAGAAATGGAAATGATAGGAAAAGGAGGTAAGCGCTGTGAAAAATTTATGCATTAAGGGCTGTGGAGTCCAAAGGGAGGGACTCATCCAGCCTGGAAGATTGAGAATGGGCTCACTGAAGAGATGACACTTTGAGTTTCATCTTAAAGAATGACTATGCCTCTGGCAGGTTAAAAAGGTGGAAAAAGTTTTTGTAGCAGAGAGAAGCATGCGTTCAAATGCAAAGATATATGTAAGGGAATGGTGAATTCAAAGAATGGCAAATAATTTTCTGTGTCTATACTACAGATAGATGGGCAGTGGAGCCAGTTTGCCTACAAATTAAATTTTAATTTTATTTATTCTTTATCATATTTTTCCCTTACCATTAAGTCCCCTTGTACCTCCTTCCCCCAGCAGTCACCACACTGTTGTCACATCCATGAGCCCTTTTTCCTTTCTGCTCGATCCCTCCACATCTTAAACGCCCCCGTCCCCCAGCTGGCACCCTGCCCTCCATCTCTGAGTCTGTCCCCATTCTCCTCCTTAGTTCGGGTTCTTCATGAGATTCCACATATGAGTGACATTATATAGTATTTGTTTTCTCTGACTGGCTTATTGCACTTAGCATCATGTTCTACGGGTCCATCCACACTGTTGCAAAGGGTAACGTTTCCTTTGTTTTTACAGCTGAGTAGTAATCCATTGTGCAAATGTCCTGTAGTTGTTTTATCTACTCCTCTATGAATGGCCACTTGGGTGGCTTCCATCTCTTGGCAATTGTAAATAATGATGCAATGAACATAGGAGTACTTTTGTTCTTTCAAATTAGTGTTTTGGGATTCTTTGGACATATTCCCAGAAATGGGATCACTGGGTCAAAAAGCTGATCCATTTTAATTTTTGGAGGTATCTCCATACTGCTTTCCACAGTGGCAGCACCAGTCCGCACTCCCAGCAACAGTGCTGAAGGGTTCCCCTTTCTCCACATCCTCGCCAGCACTTGCTGTTTGTTGATTCATTGATGACAGGCACTCTGACAGGTGTGAAATGGTATCTCATTGTGGTTTTAATTTGCATTTCTTTGATGATTAGTGACATTCAGCATATTTTCATATATTTATTGGCCATCTGTATGTCCTCTTTGTGGAAGTGTCTATTCAGGTATTTTGCACATTTTTTAATTGGGTTGTTTATTTTTCGGTGCTGAGTTTGGCAAGCACTTAATAAATTTTGGATATTAACCCCTTATCAACTGTATCAGCAAATATGTTCTCCCATTCTGTGAGCTGTCTTTTTATTTTGTTGACATTTTTCCTTTGCTGTGCAAAAACTTTTTGGTTTGATGTAGTCCAATTTATTTTTTTCTTTTGTTTGCCTTGCCTGGAGAGATATATACAAAAAATACTGCTAGGAGCAATGTTCAAGATTTTGCTGCCTATGTTTTATACTGTGATTTTTATTTTTTCGGGTATAACATTTAAGTCTTTGATCTACATTGAATTTATTCTTGTGTGTGGTGTAAGAAGGTGGTCTGGTTTCATTTTCTGCACGTTATCTGTCCAATTTTTGCAACATCATTTATTGAATAGACAATCTTTATCCCATTGTATGTGCTTGCTTTCTTTGTCAAATATTAATTTACTATAAAGGTGTGCATTTATTTCTGGGCCCAATAATCTGTTTCATTGATTTATGTGTCTGTTTTTATGCCAGTACCATGCTGTTTTGGTTAACATGGCCTTACAGTATAGTTTGGTACTATGTAGTGTGAGTTCTCTAACTTTCTTCTTCTTTCTCAGGACTGCTGTAGCTGTAGGGACCCTTTTGTGGTTCCATATAAGTTTTTTTAAAATATGTGTTCTAGTTCTGTGAAATATGTCATTGGAATCTTGATCAGAATTGTGTGGAATCTATAGATTGCTTTGAGTAGTACAGACATTTTAATGATGTTAATTCTTCTTATCCATAAACACAGTATGTGCTTCCACTTATTTTATTCTTCAATTTCCTTCTTTAGTGTCTTATAATTTTCCAAGGACAGGTCTTTTACATCCTTGGTCAGGTTTATTCTTTTGTATTATATTTTTTTTTAAAGTTGTGTATGGGATTGTTTTCTTATTAGCATATAAAAATGCAACTGACTTCTGGATATTAATTTCGTATTCTGCTACTTAGGTGAATTCATTTATTCTAGTAGTTTCTTGGTAGAATCTTTAGGGTTCTCAAAGTTAATATGTCATCTGCAAATAATGACAGTTTTATATCTTCTTTTTCAATTGGGGTGGTTTTACTTCTACTTCTTGCCTGATTGGTTTCATTTGGACTTCCAGTACTATGATGAATAAGAGAGGTGAAAGTGGACATCCCTGTCTTGTTCCCAATCTTAAGGGGGATGGTTGCAGCTTTTGCCTGTTGAGTATAATTCGGGCAGTGGGCTTGTTACATATGGCTTTTATTATGTTTCAGTACGTTGCCTGTATTCCCACTTTGCTGAAAATTTTGATCATAAATGGGTGCTGGATTTTATCAAAAGCTTTTGCATCTATTTATATGATCATGTGGTTTTTATCCTTCATTTTTTTCCGTGGTGAATCACATTTATTGATTTATGAATGTTGTGCCACCCTTGCATTCGCAGAATGAATCCCACTTGATTTTGGTGTATGACCTTTTTGATACATTGCTGTATTCGGTTTGCTATTTTGTTGAGGACTTTAGCATCTAAGTTCATCAGGGATATTGGCCTTTAATTTTCTTTCTTTGTATTGTCTTTATTTGGTTTTGGTATTAGGATAATGCTGGCCTCATAAAATGAGTTTGGATCCCTTCCCTCCTCTTGGGTTTTATGAAATAGTTTGAGGAGAGGTGTTAGTTCTCAGAATGTTTGGTAAAATTCACCTGTGAAGCCATCAATCCAGGGCTTTTCTTTGTTGGGAGATTTTTTAGTACTGCTTCAATTTCACTAGGTGTAATCTTTCTATTCAGATTCTAAGATTCTTCCTGATTCACTTTTGGAAGATTGCATGTTTCTAGGAATCTATCCATTTCATCCAGGTTTTCCAGTTTATTAGTATATAGTTGTTCATAATATTTTCTTCAGATCCTTTATATTTCTTTGGTGCCAGTTATTTCTCCTCTTTCATTTCTGATTTACTTATTTGTCCTCTTTCTCTTGATGAGTCTGGTTAAAGTTTTGTCAATCTCGTTTATTTTTTCAAAGAATCAGTTATTGGTTTCATTGTTTTTTTGTATGCTTTTTTTGTTTTTAGATTCTCTTCTGTTTATTTCTGCTCTGGTCATTAGTATTTCCTTCCTTCTCACTTTGGGCTTTGTTTGTTGTTCTTTTTTAAGTTCAAGTCTGAAATTAAATTGTTTATTTGAGCTTTTTCTTTTTTCTTTTTCTTTTTCTTTTAGATAGGCCTGTAATGTTATGAATTTTCCTCTTAGGATCGCTTTCCCTATGTCACACAGGTACTGGATTGTTGTGTTGTCATTTTCATTTGTTTCAAGGTATCTTTTGATTTCTTCCTTAATCTTGTTGTTGACCTAGTCATTGTTTAATAACATGTTATGTATTTTCCATGTCTTTGTGTGTTTTTCAGTGTTCTTCTTGTGAGTGATTTGTAGTTTCCTAGCATTGTAGTCAGAGAAGATGCCTGATATGATTTCAATCTCCTTAAATTTACTGAGACTTGTTTTGTGTCCTAACATGTGCTCTATTCTAGAAAATGTTCCGTGTCCACTTGAAATGTGTATATATTCTGCTGCTTTGGGGTGAAATGCTCTGAAGACATCAATTAAACCCATCTGCTCTAGTGTGTCATTTAAGGCTGTTGTGTCCTTGTTGATTTTCTGCCTGGAAGATCAAGCCATTGAAGTCAATGGGGTGTTAAAATCTCTGACTATGACTGTACTGCTGCCAGTCTCCCCCTTTATGTCCATCAAGGTTTGCTTTACATATCTAGATGCTCCTGTGTTGGTATGGGAATGTTTACTATAGTTATATCCTCTTGTTGGATTTTTCCCTTTATCATTACATAATGTCCCCCTTTGTCTCTTACTACAGCCTTGGTTTTAAAGTCTATTTAGTCGGATAGAATAAGTACTGCTACCCTAGCTTTTTTTTTCCCTTTCCATTTGCATGAAACATCTTTTTACAACTCTTTAGTCTGTGTGTATCTTTCGATCTGAGATGGATCCTTGGAGGCAGCATATATATATACATATATATATATATATGGGTCTCGTTTTTTTTATCCATTCAGCTACCCTATGTCTGTCTTTTGGCTGGAGCATTTAAGCCATTTACATTTATGGTGATTATTGATTGATATGTATTTTGTGCCATTTTATGGTTATACTATTTTCCTCTTTTCTTTCTTTTACTTTCTCTTTTTCTTATTAAAGTAAGTCCTTTAACATCTGTTGAAGTACTGGTTTTGTGATAACAAACTCCTTTAGCTTTTTTGTGTATGGGAAGTTCCTTATTTGTCCTTCAATTTTAAATGATAGCCTTGCTGGATAAAGTAGCCTTGGATGTAGGTTCTTACTTTTCATCACCTTGAATATTTCACGCTAGTCACTTTAGGCCTGAAATGTTTCTGCTGAGAAATCCGATGACAGTCTAATTGGTATTCCCCTGTATGTAACTACCTGCTTTTCTCTTGAGGCTTTTAGGATTCTCTCCTTGTCTTTAAGACTTGTCTTTTTAATTACGATGTGTCTTGGTGTAGGCTTCTTTGTGTCCAACTTTTTCAGGACTCTTTGAACTTCCTGCTCCTGTGTGTCTTTTTCTTTCACCAGATTAGGGAAGTTCTCAGTCATTATTTCCTCAAATAGTTTCTTGTTCCCTTGTTCTCTCTCTCCTCTCTCTGGTATTCCTATGATGTGGACACTGTTGCACTTCATGTTGTCCAAAATGTTTCTTAAGCTCTCCTCATTTTTTAAATTATTTTTTCTTTTTGTTGCTCTGCCTGAGTGTTTTTCTATATCTTGTCTTTCAAGTCACTGATTCAATCCTCCACTTCATCTATCATACTGTTTATTCCTTCCCCTGTATTATTTATTTTACATATTGCATTCTTTATTTCTGACTAGTCCTTTTTAGTGGTTTCTATGTCTTTTTCCCTGCTGCTGAGTATCCTTATAATAATTACTCTAAACTTCTGTCTCTGATAAATTGCTTGCCTTCATTTCACCTAGCTCTTTTGCTGGAGAATTCTCTTGTTATTTCATTTGGGGTCTTTTTCTTTTCTGCCCATTTCGGCTGCTTCTTTGTATTTGTTTCTACATATGAGATAGATCTGCAAAGACTCTGGTATAGGCCTTTGTCAGATGCTGCCTGTTACTGGTGTTGGTCAACCTGTTTGGAGCTATCAGTGATCCACAGTGTATGGCTACCTCTGCTGTGCCTGTATGTGTACAGAAAAAACCAAGCTGCACATGAAGGCCGGTTTTTATCAGCACTGGGGAGGGTCAACTGAAGTCTCATAGAGTTCCCAGATAGCCACCTTAGTTGTTAAACTAAACAGTGATATAACTTCAAGCTGTAGTCAGCAGCCAAGCTTAAGCACCACAGAGTGGGGCAGAGTGATTCCTGCAGACAGGCTACTGTTTCCCCTCAGGCTGATACTATTCAGAAAGGAGTTGTCTGCCTGAGAAAGATGGCCTCTGCAGCATGGGGAATGACTCAGCACAAGAATCCTGGTGGCTGTTCCTTCAACCCTCACCCCAGAGCAACCAAGCCCAAACTCTCCTCAAGAGTCTCTAGTCCACTCTGCCCTCCCTCTACTGGAGCCCAGGGTAAGTGGCCACAAACAAAATTTTGTGTGTTGGCCCTTAAGAGGCTTCTGTATCTCCAGCCATCTCTCCCTGGCAGACAGAAACCCGGCTGCTTTTCATAGCTGTATACTATCTGGGCTCCTTACGAGTTCTGGTGCTGTAGGCTGGGGAGCGCAGCTTGTGGTTTAGACCTCACACTGCTCAGAGAACCGCTGCCTGCAGCCGCTGAAATATTCCTCCAGAACTTCAGCTTTTGCCTATGGGAGCCCAGCCAGCCCTCTCGCACCTCCTACACACTCCCTACCAGTGTTGTTGTGGTGAAGTGGTTTCTTCTGTCTGCCCATGGTCGTAAGGCTTCTCTCCAGCCAGTGTTCAGGTTATTAGGATGATTTCTGTAAAATTTAGTTGTAATTCCAGATTGGTCCTGGGAGGAGGTTAGTGTAGCTTCCACTTACTCCTCTGCCGTCTTGTATCTTCTTCTCAATAATTGAGCTTTCATAATTTATCCAAAATCTACAAAGCAGCCCAGAAAATTCTAGAGCTCTGAGTTTTAATTTC
This sequence comes from Pteronotus mesoamericanus, assembly GCF_021234165.1. Lineage (NCBI taxonomy): Eukaryota > Metazoa > Chordata > Mammalia > Chiroptera > Mormoopidae > Pteronotus > Pteronotus mesoamericanus. Next base: position 4,502,268 of record NW_026555150.1, read on the forward strand.
AAATACCAAGAAATTGATCTATTTTAGCAAATATTTACTAACCATATAGGGGGGCAGGCACTCTTCCAGGTACTAGAGAAAAAGCAATGAACAAAACAAACATTCCTGGCATCATTGAGCTCCTATTCTTGTTCGAACAATTTTGTAATAACAGTGTTCAGACCAAACTCTGTCAGAATCACACAGATTTTCATCTGTATATTAATCTGTAAATTAATGGCTGTGTATTTCATCTGGGTAGTCACTCGGGGTCCTTCCAGAGTCTTCATTAAACCTTGATATATGAAGGCAATGACACATAGGAAATCAGCTTCTTCTAACAATGAAACCTACTCTGTGAAAATGGTACCTTCTGCTCATTTTCCATTAGGGTAGGGGAGGACCCTGTGAAGCTGTGTTAAAGATATCCTGCATCTGGCCCTGCTAGATATACTCACTTTGTTGCCCAGAAAATTTTTGACTAGAAATCGAGGACCTTAAAATACTCTTTTGAAGGTAGGGGGACGTGGGGGAGGGCAGGCTTCAGTGATTGGGGCTAGGATTGGGGAGGTAGAGAAAAACTGAATTACTCCATAGCTAATCTAGAAAATTATAGGCATATCACTGTTCTACTTCATGATATATAATCAATAAATGAAAGTCCATTCTGGATAAGGTGTTCTATATAAATGCCAAATAATATTTGCTCTAAGAATTTCAAGTCTTTCCAGGGTTATTTAAAACAGTCCATTTACGAACTGTTTAATTTTAGCATTAGGTTAAAATTATAGAACGATAACTTCCATTCATCTAGGAAATCAGCTTGATTTCTTAATCTACATAAAATTCAAATGGGCTTTAGGAGAGGTGTGAAAAGAAAACTAACTGGAAAGGCCATTTCAAATTCAAATTATTCATATCTGAAATTGAAATATATATTATCTACTGGTATATTAAAAATACCACTAGATTCCAAAGCCCACATTTCGATAAATAAACCCTTTAAAATAAGAATTAGTAGAGTAAGTATAAAATTAGACTCATCGGTATGTAAAATAGGAAAACATTTATTATAACTTTTTCTTACTACTATAATTCATTTAAAAGAGACTGAATTTTTATAAGTAGAAATAGTACCTTACATCTACTATACATTTATATATCTTCCCAATGTGATTCCATAAATATTTCATTAACATAAAGAAAAAAATTCCATACCCCCTCTCAAAGCTCTTCATGAAAAAAGAAATATCTTACTTCTCTCAGTGAGATGACAGAAAACTACTTAAGTGTTCAGAGATAAATTAGTGTGAGGTGACTAGGGTGCCATTAAAGCAACTCGAAGAAGTAATTTACTAAAAGCACCCCCTACTGGTTTGAAGAGTTAATGTGTTTCTCTCCTCTAAAATGAGTGATTTCTTTTTACTTGTCAGCAACAAAATGACAAATACATGGCATGCACCATGAGCAATGGGTATTCTTAATAAAAATGATTAACAGGTACGTATGTATGTACATATATCCACATGTACACACGTTGTGATTTTCAGCCATACCTTAATTTATGCTTTGTGAAACACAAGAGACTGGCTCCACTAGAATGTTCTCTAAAACCAGGGGCCAAGCTCCAGCCAGGGACAAAGTGGAGAAATCAATGGGATCTGAAGTAGAGAATGATGGGCAATCCTACTATACACAAATGCATGGAGAAGCAAGCATATGCTCACGGCAGTAACAGCCTGTTACATTTTAATGACCAGGTAAGGTCTGAATGAACAGAAGGAAGTGCTTAGACCCCGATACTGTGCTACCGATTTGTACATAGAACTTTCCGTCTGTCATCTAACTTAGATGTTTGAAAGGCACCTCAAATTTAAAAAATGTCCTGAGCTAGTATGATGATGATTACTGCCTCCAAAACTGATCCTCCTCTTGGCACTGCCTTTCAGTGCATGGAACCACCCTCCCCTCATTTGCACAAGCCAGAAACCCAGGAGTCATCTGCCCCATAGTCAATACAACAGCAAAGCCTGCCATCTTATCTCCTAATTATACCTTGAATTTATTCCATTTTTCCTTTCCTACTTTCAATAATCTCAGGCCTATATAACTACAATAACCTAACTGGTCTCCTTGCTGCAATTCTTGTTACCCTCTAACTCATTCTCTGCTTAGCGATAAAAGGTACTATAAAACTAATCATGTACGTCACCCCCTTTTAATATTTTCCTGTCACATTTAGAATAAATACCAAAACCCTCAATATAACAAAACCCTTCCTGTATGACGAGATTCCCTGTCTACTTCTCAGGCCTCTTACTCTCTTGCTGCTGCAACACGGAACTTCTTCCAGTTTCTCAAACGTGCCAACCTCCTTTTCACCTCATCACATTTGTACATGTCTCCATCCTGCCCCCCGCCATATGCCTTCACTTGTCACTTGCTTAATTGTTCTTATCTTTCAGATTTCATCTCATACCCTTGGCCCTACGGAAAAGATCGGGTCCTTCCTTCTCCATAACACTTATTAATTACACTTATAATTTTAGGATTTATATAGTAACAGCTGGCCTCTACGTCAGTGGATTCCATATCTGCAGATTCAACCAACCTCAGGTCAAAAAGATTTGAAAATTTTTGATGTTATTTATATATATTTATATTTTTTAATTTAAATGTCTTTTCAGTGTTTCTTGGTAATATGTAATATGCACATGGAATGTGCTATTCCATTGCATTTTATATGAACCAAATATTATTTCTCAGCCTTCTGCTTCCCCCTTACAGTCATTTATGGGTATTCAATTTTTAGGTTGTCAAATCTGTAATTTTTTTTCCTTTTCAGGTTCTAGGTTTGATGCTTCACTTAGGAATGCCATCTGTATAATAGGACTATTTTTTAAAATATCTCACCTGTATTTTCCTTTAATCCTACAACCCCGCTATTAATAACTTGATAGCCGATCGACACAGGCTTTGTCTGAATCCATCAACAGAAATCAAGTCCTCTCCATTCACCAAGAGCTGTTGCTGTTTTGTTCTCTTTCTGTCTCTTTCATTCTACATAAGGCGTTTTACCCCCCAAAATTCCTCCTCATAACAACTCAAGTAATACAAATGTTCATAAAGACAAAATGAATGAATAACTCTATCTCTACCTCCTCCAGTCACATCACAAGGCAACTGGTGTTCATTGGAGAGTACACTTTTCTCAGGTAAAGAAATATAGGCCCATAAAACATATACAAATATACATACACATATAAAAGACTTCCCTCCTATTTATTTTTATGAAAATGGGATATTTTATGCTTATACTCATTTGTTAATTTTATGTTACAATATAACAGATGGCCCTCTAGGATAGGATATGTCTCTAGCTCATTCTTTCAATATCTGGGTATATTCAATATCACTAATGTGCCATTAATTTTTTAACAAATACCTGATTTTTAAACAACCAGGTAGGTCTTTCGTTATTGTTAGCCCTACAAAAAATATTGGATTGAACATCCTTCTCCCTTATGTCACTGACCTCTAGAGATCTTCTGAGTGCTGTTACTTCTGCCCTTGTTCTCACCCCTGACTCTTTTGTTTTCCTGAAATGGCTTAGTATTTTTAATTATAGGCTTGCATTGTCCAGTATGGTAGCCACTGGCCACATATAACTATTGAGCACTTGAAATGTGGCTAGACGGAATTAAGACACACTGTAAGTAAAAAATATATGTGGGATTGCTAAGACAGTATAAAAAAGCAAAATGTCTCACTCATAATTTGTATATTTATTACAAACTGAAATACCAGATATATTGAGTTAAACGATATAAATTAATTTCATCTATTTTTTTTACTTTGTAAAATGTGACTACTAGAAAATTTAAAATTAGATATATAAATCTTGCATTATTTTTCTACTAAAAAAAAATCTGTTCTGGACAGTTATTACATTTCCCTTACAAAATATCCTTTCAGTTTGTAAAGAATCCTATTTTGAAACTTTACCTTAAGCAGTATGTCTTTCCGTTTCAATTTCAATTATTTTTCCAGAGAGCCAGGTTCACTGTTCATCATTACTTCCTCTCATATATCTTCTCTCATCTTGAGGTCTCTGTTCTGATACACTTGTTTGGTTTGAGGTTTTTTTTCTCAAACACTGTTTTCAATGGTGTATGAGAGTGATAACACTTTTTGAATACTTGCATGTTCATAAACAGCTTTCTCTGATTCAAACAGGTGAATAGTAATACTCACTGGGTAACAAGATGCTATGGTTGTAGTTCTTTTCTGTTAAAAACTTCTAGATGTTATTCCATTGTCTTCTAACTTCCGTGTTATAGATAAGAAGACCAATACCAGCTTATTAATTTTTTTTCTTTGTAGCTAACTTGGTCTTGCCAGGAAGCCTGCAAAATTTTCTCTTTATCTTTGGTGTTCAGGAATTTTATCACTGTATGTTTAAGTATAGAACAAGGAACCCCTCTTCTATACATCTTTTGGAGAAGCAGCTTTTGGCTTCGTTAGCCCACATTTAAATTCTATAATTAATTTTAGCTTACACTTTTATTAGTTTTGTATGACTACTTTCATGTGATACATTTATTTTCTTCTTTTTCTGTTCCTGTTAATTTTTTTCGATATTTCTTTAAATTAATTTAATGCTATGAGTCTTTAAAAAATTAAGGAATTTTTTTACAACATTGCTAAGCTTTCTAATTTATATTTAATTTTCCTGATCTTTTTAAAAACTGATTTTAGATAGAGAGAGGAAAAAAAGACAGAGAAACATCAATTCATTGTTCTATTTATTTATGCATTCATTAGTTGATTCTTGTATGTGTCCTGAGCGGGGATGGAACCCATAACCTCGGCATATGGGGACGATGCTCTAACCAACTGAGCCACTTGGCCAGGGCTCCCTAAGCTTTTTATGAAGTAATCTCATTTTTGTTTATTTTTAAACAATTTTAAATTTCCATTTATACTTTCTCAATCCCCCCCCCAAAAAATTACAAAATGCACTTTACGGTTCCAAGATATTTTTGTTTCCTTTTTGTCATAATTTTATTGTTGATTTCTAGCTTTATCAAATTCTCATCAGAGAATGTGACTTGTCAGTTCTGTACTTGGGAATTTTTGAAGGTTTTTCTCGTAGCAAAGTATATGATCAATTTTTGTAAATGCTCCAGATATGAATGTGTATTATTTTGCATTAGAGTATATAATTCTATGTATTTGTCAAAATATAAGGTCAAGCTTCTTAATTATACTATTCAAATTCATTGTATTGTTACTTTTTTGCCTACTTATTTTTCAAATTCTGAGAGCTGTGTTCCACAACTGTTATAGTAGTTTTATCAAATGAATCATTTATCATTCCAAATAGCTACATACAATAAATATCTGTTTAATGAATCAATACATGTAGGCTCTATTTTAATGCTTTTGGCCTTAAATGCCACTTTATCTGATACTGGCATTCTTACTCTACTCTCTACTGAAAATTTACTTACACATTTTGTCCATTCCTTTACTTTAAAACATTTTGATCATTATGTTTAGTGTTTCTCTCTTACATGTGCATTTATTTAACTGAAATTTGTAAATCCCTGTGTTTCTGTCTGGTAACAAAAGGTATGAACTCATTTATACTACTGTGACAAATACAATGTCTTAATCATAGTATAATAATTTGTTTATTATATTGGCGGGAAGCAGAATAATGGCCCCCATGGATGTCAGTGTCCTAATCTCCAGAACCTGTGAATATGTTATGGTCCATGGCAAAGAGGAATTAAGATTGCACATGGGATTAAGGTTGCCAATTAACTGTCTTCACAGTAGGAAGACTACTCGAGCTTTTCTGAGTGCACCAAATGTATTCACAATAGTCCTTAAAAGTAGAAGACTGAGTCAGAGAAAAGTCAGAGGAAAAGAGATGTTGGATAAAGGTCAAAGATATGTGACATTATTGGCTTTGAAGATGGAGGGAGAGAAGCCAAGAAGCCAAGGAATGTGGACAGCCTCTGGACAATGAGGTCAGGGGAACAGGTGCTCCCCCTACAGGCTTCAGAAGGTAACACAACCTTGACAATACCTTGATTTTTAGTCCAGTGAGACGCATTTCAAACTTTTAACTTTCCAGAACTGTAAGACAACAAATTTTGTGTTTTAAGCCACTAAGTTTGTGGTAATTTATTACAGCAGCAATGGAAAACTAATAGGATATTATAAAATATGGATAACAGTATGATTCTAAATTACTGGGGGTGGGTGGGTGGATGGATAATAGGAAAAAGTCAATTCAAAAATTAAATGAGGATATTAATATTATGTTATTTATTCATCTGCCCATTTTCTTATTTAATTTTTAAACTGGCTCTTTCTCCCTTATCTGCTCCTTCACAGTAATTTGCAACCTCACTGCTATTTTTATTTTACAGTATATTTCAATCTAATTTAACAAAAGCTTTCAGTTATATTGCTCCATTCTTCAAGAACTCATTCTAATTGAAGGCTTACTATCCTTTTAATTTACAACCAACAGATAACATGATGGTGAGCCCCAGGGAGGGAGTGACAGGAAGTAGGTAACTTTTAACCTTATTTCACTTTTACCTCCTCATTTTCAGTCCCTTCCCTTTATCTCCAACCAAGGACATACCGTTCAAGGCTCTCCACCAAAGAGCACCATCCCAGGCATGACCTTCCTGGTCATGGAAGACAACCTAGCATGAACTTATATTCGAACCCAACCATTCTATCTCCCTCCTTAACAGTCAACTCTTTCGCGCCCTGCTCACCCAGGGACCTACTCTATGCTTCATGACACTGTGGCATGTGAACCAAAGGATAATTTCTTCCTTTTAATGACGCCAATATTACTTATATGCGGGACAATGGCCTAACCTTTTCTAAGTGGTTTTGCTTTCTAGAAAGTGATAGTAGCTACTCAAAGAAATGACTCTCCAAGGCTGGGAACCCCAGGGATCGTCGCCAGCTACACAGGGAGGCATTTATAGCTGGGATGAGGGAGGTGGACTCCATGTCATATTCCACCTTGCCCTATGTAAGTGGGATCCTACTTTTCCTGTGTGAAATCAAACAAGGAACTACAGAGTCTGAACCACCAAATAAGCGAATATCCTGGCTGTACAGGCTATTCTGCCTCAGGGCAGCTCTAGGGCAACCACAAGGACAGATAATTGGGCCTGTGAGCTGACAAAAAACTTGTACCAACACCATTAAACAACTGTAATTCCCTCTGAGTCTAGCAGAGATTCCATTGTTTACTGCTATAAAACAAATGTTATAAAACATAAATATGGAGAGAGAGAATTTAACATAATGCTGCAATAGGGCACCTTATATCACAGATTTCTAATAAAAATTTTTGTATTATAGAAATACATTTTAATAATGCAGTGCTTAAAATTATGAAACTTTGAATGACTTTCATGAAAGAGATCTTTTCCCATACCTCTGTTAGCATTATCACTGGGTTTTCTCTTCTACCCCATATTAGCTTAATAAATTATTTGTATTTTAAAAGCTATGGTGAATTATAGACTTAACAAAGACATGGACTTCTAAACTGACTTGCATGCTTCCACATTGGCAGAATTTAACTACCATTATGAATTACTTATCAATTATGCTGTTCGTATTTTATATGCATACTTCAGACCTTTAAAATGCTTAGCATGTTTCACATTTTTCCTCCATAAAGACTCACACTGGATCGTATTTTAAAATGGAAAAATGTAGGAGTTAGTGTGCAGTTTTGATTATCATTTACATGGCTGCTAAAGCATAAAAAGTAAGCCAAGTAAGGAATAAAAAAAGGAAAAAAACTCACTGAAATATGGCTAAGGATGTCAATGAATAGTTAAAATCTAAATACACACACACACACACAAACCTTATGACTGAATTCTTTGCCTTGGGTCATAACTTCGGAACTAAAAGAAGCTTCCCAGATTTTGTGGTCTAGCAAATCACAATTTTAAATGCCAGCATGGGCCTGGTAAGTAATCAAGTGGGCGCATCGTGTCCGATATGACTACCTGGATTGGTAGTGGCTGTGGAGAGGCAGAGAGCACATGCTCTGCCTGAAAGAGGGGCTGCTGCTCAGCATCCGCTGCTACTGACACGTAGGAATGCAGGCTCAGGGATGCCCAAGTTTCCAATATGTTAAGACAAGTAAAAAAAATAAATAATTTTTGGTGAAATCTCTTGCTTTTAGATTCTGGTAACTAATTCAATTTTAAAATGTTCCTATCTATATTATAGAATCGTACACCCAAAACCTATAATTTTTTTAACCAATGTCACCCCTATAAGGTCAATAAAATTAAAATAGAAAATAAAACCCAGACTTCTGTGCAAAAATATAAAAAATAAAATGTTACTATGTAAAACACATGTCTGAAAGACATACATGGTGTATGGCATGTCAGATTTAAATTTCTGATCAAGTCCAACATTTTTATTTTGAAGAAAGGAATATGGAAACATGGACAGACTAAGTCACATAAGTGCTGGCCATATGTAGTAGAAAGAACATGGGATCTGAACTCAGGAAATCTGAGTTCCAATCCTAACTTTGTTATATGTCCACTACATTACCTTGGGCAAAGTTCCCTAAACTCTCGGAGCCTTGGTTTCCCTTTCCTTAAAAGATAACAAATCTTGTTGCCTAGGTTACTTGTAAAGATTAAATAAAAATAACATATAGAAAGTGCCTACAGGGAATCTTGACACCTAGAAAACACCACTCTCTTAGCCTTATTCATCACTGTGTCCCTACCCTGCTTTTTATTTTTTTTTCTCAAGGGCAGTTCTCTGTACCCTGAATTATAGTAGGCCCTACCTCTTACAAGAAGAAAGTTTCATAAGGGTAGGCAGTAGGTTTATTTTTTTCACTGCTCTATTGCCAACTTGGAAAGTACTGGCTGACACATAGTAGGTGTTCAATAAGTATATGCTGAATAGATTAATTCATGATAGAAATAAATGATAACGCCTAGACTCCTTCATTTTAATGAATGAACAAATGCAAGTATGTACATGTGTATGTTGCCCAAGTTCATAAAGCTAGTTAATGCTGTACTTGAAACTTGACTTCTACCAAGTTCCTTCTTTAGGGTTATTTCCATTGCATCCTTGAAGTCTGCCAAAACTATGCAATGTCCAACATGGATGTAATTCTCTTTCAGGTTCATAGAGAATACAAACTTTGAGGGAAGAAGCCTTTCAAAGGCAGTCTATTTCTCACACTTTTAGTGCTCTGTTGATTCTTTGAAGCTTTTCATCTTGACAAAAAGCCTATTCACCAGCTTTATGAATCATAATAACAGCAATTTTACATACATCTAGTATATTGTACTTAAAAGTACTATCAAATGAACACTCATAACTATAAATTTCAGCTGAATCTCATGTCAATACTGTGAAGTAGATGGGGCAGGAACTATTTTCCTCATTTTACAAAGATCAAAGACATCCAGTGATAAGCAACTTACCTAAAGTCACAGTATGAATAACTAAAATTCTAGCAATACACTACAGTGCCAAAGTGGTATTTTATATCCACAGGAACTAAGACTTTCCACCACGGTCACCACTACTGTATCCTACAGTCCATCTATTCCTTCCCCTCACCCCTTACATAAAATCTCACCTGTCCTAGGACCTATTTCCAATCCCAGTTACCACTTATACCTCTACTTAATATTAACTTAACAAACTTTACTGACCAATGATATAAAATTGAATACAAGAATCGTCCATCAAGAGCTTTCAGTCATGAGTGTAATATTAGTTTTTAGTCTAAATAAAATATGTGTACCATGTCAGATATTGCCTCACACCTGTTAGAATGGCGATGATCAAAAAGACAACAAATCACAAGTGTTGGCAACGATGTGGAAAAAAGGGAACCCCCATGTACTATTGGCAGTATTGTAAATTGGTACAGTCACTATGGAAAACAGTATGAAGGTTCCTCAAAAAATTAAAAATAGAACAATCATAAAATCCAGCAATCCCACTTCCGGGTATTTATCCAAACAATACAAACACAATAATTCAAAAAGATATATGCACCCCTATCTATGTTCATTGAAGCACTGTTTACAGTAGCCAACATATAGAATCAACCTAAGTGTCCATGAACAGACCAAGGAATGAAGATGTGGTACATATATAGAATCGAACAGTACTCAGCCATAAAAAGAATGAAACCTCATCATTTGCAACAACATAAATGGACCTAGAGGGTACTATGCTGAGTGAAATAAGTCAGACAGAGAAAGACAAATACCATATAATTCCACTTATATGTGGTATTTAAAAAACAAAACAATTGAACAAACAAAATAGAAACAAACTCATAGATACAGAGAACAAACTGATATTTGCCAGAGGAGAGAGTGGTGGGGGGAATGGGCAAAATAAGTGAAGGGGATTAAGAAGTACAAACTGCCAATTATAAAATAAGTCATGGGAATATAATATACAGTGTATGGAATAGCGTCTAATATTGTAATAAATTTGTATGGTGATAGTTATTAGATATATTGTGGAGATCACTTTTGAAGGTATATATATGTTGAATCACTATACTGTACACCTGAAACTAATATAATACTGCATGTCAACTTAATATATATAGATATATGTATACATGCATCTACCTGAAGAAATTCTAGCTATTGTTAATATAACTGGAATGGTTTGTGCAACATCAATGTAACCTGGCAGCCACGGAGAGTGGACTGGAATGCACATGCGTGAACAATGATGACTTTACTATACTAGTCAGTGGAGGCAGTAGGTGCCATTGAGTGAGCATGTGTACTGTGTGGTCATTGCATTCAAAATGACTGCGCAAGTAAAGCAATGAATTTTGCAGCAAGCTTGAACATTCCTCTGCAGAAACTATTCAGATGACTCAGAAGGCCACAGCTATGGGCAACTGGTGATTGGCAGCTTTATCATGACAATATGCCCCTGCTCGTGCATTACATCTCGCGCAGAGTTCTTGGCAAATCACCCAAGTGACTCAGCCCCGCTACAGCCCAGATTTGGTGCCCTGCAACTACTGGTTTTCCCCAAAACCAGAATCATGTTTGAAATGGAAGTGATTTCAGACCATCCATGGGATTCAGGAAAACACAACAGGGCACCGGGTAGCAACTGGGAGAACTGTGCGAGGTCCCAAGGTGCCTCCTTTGAAGGGGAGGGAGTCATCATTGTCTTATGTACAATGTTTCTTGTGTCTTGTTTCTTCTTCAATAAATGTCTCTATTTTCCCTATTACATGGCTGGATAACTTCTGGACAGGCACTATCCCTTACAAAAAGTATTATGCATTAAAGATTATTTAAATATGTCAGAGGAAAAGGTTCTGGTGCTAACTGAATGTAGTGCTTCTCAACTCTGACTACTATTAGGATAGTCCAGCCAGCTTTGAAAAATACCAAACCTTAAAATGGTCTAGGGTGTAGTATGGGCAGGGGACTTTTAGAAAGTTCCCATAGAGATCCTAATGTACACTTAGAGTTGAGAACCACTAATCTAAAGGAAAGAAATCATGCCATAGGTAAAGAACTGAGTAAGGCAAAGCACTAATAAGACAGACAGGACTTTCTTTTTCCTAACAGTGTAATTTTTTTTAAAATTTTTTTAAGATTTTATTTATTTATTTATTTTTAGACAGAGGGGAAGGGAGGGAGAAAAACATCGATGTTCAAGAGAAACATTGATCTTTTGCCTTTCAAATGCCACCAATCAGGGGCCTGGCCCGCAACCCAGGCATGTGCCCTGACCCAGAATCAAACAGGTGACTTTTTGGTCTGGAGGACGACGCCCAGCCCACTGAGCCACACCAGTCAGGGCTCCTTACAGTGTAATTTAATTAACCATTCTCAATATGAATTATCTTTAAAACATTTTCATTGAAAAAGTAGCTTTCCTAAGTCTTCATCTTTAGTATCTCTAAAGGAAAATATTTCCTTCCCTTAAGTCTAGCTATCAGTTTTCTTTTGATGATGATATAAATCTAACCAAGTTTACACTCACAAAGTTTGACAGGGAGATTCCCAAGTGCATGAATCAAAACTGAAATAACTAATTGTCTCAATTGTTTATGTCCTGAGTTCTCTGCATTGTCTCTCTTTTTATTCTAGGCTGTCTTTATGTGAAATGGCACTTGTTTGTCCTTCTATTTTCAGCTACATCCTGAGTTTTGGGTCATCCATCTAAATTATTTCAATATGCTTATATTTTCCTTGTACAACATAGTTTCTCCTAAAAAATACTCCATCTTTTTCACATGTTTCTCTTATTCTATATTAGGAGTGGCCAAGCTATTCCATCAGCATTAGATGGAGAGAATTTGAGGTCACTCTAATAACAAAGTGTGGTAATTCCTAAAAGAACATCTGTAGAAACCTAATCAAAAATGAGGTAAAGATAGGGGGACTAAATGGTAATGGAGAAAAATAATAAAGATTATATAAAAATAAAGTAATAATGTTTTAACAAACTCAAAAAATGAGATGAAGAGATTTCCTCCTCTGAGGCAAGGGGATGATCCCTCTAACAATGGAAGGCCTTGGGAATGGGAGCGGCCTCCGTGACTTCTTTGAAAGATGAGACTGAAGTCAAATATATACTTGTTCTTTAGCTACGGAGGTATTTGTATACCTTTCTCTCCCCTCTCTATACTATCCTGTGTGCGTGTGTGTGTGTGTGTGTGTGTGTGTGTGTGTGTGTTCCACTACAAGAATACCAGGCTTCTTCTGTGCCTTCCCTTGAATTATTCTCAATGTAAATGGACTTTTTTTCCACTCTGCCTCTTTAAATTCTACCTACTTTTTAGTTAAAGGACAAGTTCCAATTCCATCATGAAAGCTTTCCTAATCTACTATTGTAACGATCTCTTTTATAAAATACTCTCTCCATGACATGGCATTTGATTAAGTATAGTCTTGTCACTATTCTAGATACTTTAAGTACGTCAGCCCTGTTGCTCAGTCTAGGCTGTTAAGTATTTGGGGGGATTGTGTATGCCACTTCTTTTATATCCCCCTCATTTCTAGCTTGATGCTCGGCACATGGTCAAGATAGAATAAATATCTGCTGACTGCTAACTGATAGCTGGTGTTGTCTAGTAACCTCTGCCTATATACACTCTCAGTTCTGTCAACAGAGGCTCTGAAATTTCTGCCAGAGATTATGTCTGCATAAAAACAAGCCTCTGGCATAAATTGCGACAACAGCCACTAGAGAATTCACCTGCAGGAAAGGGACCCCAGGCATATTACTTGGTGCTCTAGGAGGCTCTTATGCCAGGTTTTCTACTGTCATAATACAGCTAAGCCATGTTCTAATGTGATGATGTGAGTCTCTTAAATAATTCACTGTAAATCTCTACCTACTTCGTTTTCTGACATGGCTTTGGCATTTTAATTTGCAATAGGCTATGCCTAGAATTATGGACTACAAATATGTGGAAAAATTAGACATATTCCAGAAGTCAAGAATTTAGCATTTTAAAGAAATACTTTCTTTTCTCTGAAAACTCTATTTTCAAATGCAAATGTCCTATTTTATTATGCATAAGCAAAATAAGTCCAAGGTTTCACTGAAGAATTCATTCAGAAGGTAAAGAATTTAATTCTAAAGTCTAGAACTATGAATCCTTCTGTTTGAATACAGCCTCTCTTTATTTTACTCTCTTTCTCACTTAACTTACCATAACCTCTAATTTCCAGACCCTGCCCTAGTCTCTCCTCTCTGTCTGTCTCTCCCCCTCTCCACTGCTCTCTGTCTTCTCTCACGCACATATCTGCGCACGCACACACACAGACTTCACCCACCTCCCTAGCTAGACCGCAACCCACACACTTGACATTATAAGAATGTATTACCTTAAAGCTTATATTTTCTTGTTCACTTATTTTTCTATTCATTTTACATTGATACGAAGTAAAAACTCAATAAATGGTACCAGTTATTATTATTGTCATAGAACTCTATCAGAAGACAAACTTGTTTTCTGCACCGTGCATTGCCTTACTGCAGTCCCTGAGAATCGTCATGGGAAAAGCTCTTGCACTCACACCATTCACTCCTCCAAGGCTCTCAGGGAAGCTGCCTACTTCCTTCCGCCTGTGATCATGCATTCATTTTAAGGCCCCCTTATGTAAACAATCGGTACCCGTGTTGCACTTATTCACCTGATGCCTTCAAAATGCACCTGCTTTTATTTTGTGTTTTGTCTCCCTCAGTTCATCTTAAATCCCAGGTCATTTGATTCCTCGGGTGTTAGAATGGTATGCTTGCTTTTTTTTGTATCTTATCATGGAACCACTGTCTGGGTCTTCTTGCCCTCCATAGGGGCTCAGTAAATACTGTTACATTGACAGCCAAACATGTGCCTGAATGTATCGTTTTAAAGCTGACTCTCAAATACCTACAAACGTCCAAGGGAGCACAACTGAGGAACAGGGAAGAGTGAGCAGCAGAGCTTATTAAAAATGATCCAAGCCTGTGATATAATTTCCTTCGGACTGGATTTTTCCTTAGGCTTGGGACACGTGCTAATTCTCTCAGCTGCTTTAATCATGTAGATATTAAACAATGTGGGGGCATCAATAGTCCTTTAGAGTTATGAGAAGTGTACGCTATGAATAGAAATAAGGGAGGATGAAAGCCAAGCATGTGGTGACTGGCAGTCCCAGCAGCAGGTGTCTTGACTGAGGATAGACCCCAAAATCCACTGAAAAAAGCGGAAATGGAGAAACCCAAACCTCTCACAGAAGAAGGCTTCAAAGCTCAATCCAAATCAGAGGGCTGCAGACTTTGATGCAGGCTTTAGAACGAAAAACGTTGTTTGTCTGAATTGTAAATAGAATCCATCTGAAGACATATTATCCCATTTGAAAAAATCAACCAAAAACGCAAAAGCAAAGAAAAAAAAAATCAACAATGACAGCAATACATTTCAACAGAATCTAAGGTCCAATGAGGGAGGGTTGACAGCCAAACCTTTTTTAAAAAGTAATGGTAGCCAGGAAAGAAGATGATGGGTTGTAAGAATTCACCGCCTGGAAAAGGGAGTTCCCTGGGGAGTGACAGCTGCCATAGGAAAAGTAGAACAAACACACCTGCTGTCAGGCACACCTGTTCTTTTCAGGGCAAGGAACCCTGAGGCTGAAACAGCAGAAAACGCCCAAGAGCAGCATAGGATGCCTCTTGTGACCCTTAAATATTGTCCCCGATTCCTCTGGAGTTATTTCCTTGGCAGGAATGGTTGCAGAGTAGCCACATAAGATTTCACGCAGTCTTTGAAATTTCATAGTCTCTCAAGTTGATTCTCTGGCAGATAGAAGGAAATTCCTTAGAGACCTGAACAAAGGACAGAGGCAGACATTTCCTATGGCCTACACTGGAAAAAGAAGATAAATTATTATGTGCTATATTAAAGGTTCTGGATCTCAGGTGGCACGAGGCCTACTGGGACTAGTAGAGTAGACGCTGGGGGGGATGCTCATCACCAAGCTTGCCCCAACCCACCTGTCAAAAGTCCCTTCATCACCACAAGAAGCATTTGCCCTTTAAGAATAGATGGTCACTTGTGAACATAGCATAATTTCTGGTTGCACAGTTACTACTCAGTCATTGATGGCTGGAAAAGTCGAATTCTGAGCTTCCACGGTAACCCAGAGAATATTGCAGCCCCATGAAAATAAATCAGACCAAAAGGGCAAGAGAGCTCTGTAACAGATTAGCTATACTAGCTTTATAAACGCTCACAATGCCCTACAGGAAAGCCTGCTGCCAGAAGATAAGCCAAACTAGAGTTCAATATCAGTGGCAATATTTTGTCCTGCCTTGTTAAAAAAAATGGTATAGTAAGGAATGGAACTAATTGAGGCAGTGGAAATAGCAAGATAGAAGGCATTTTAAATGTAACTGATGTACATCCTAAAAGTGGACTAAAATAACCCAGCATTTCTGAGCACAAACCAGGTATGTTGAGTATTTTAAAGAATTCAAGGGACCTCTATATCATTATCCTTGAAAGTACTTGCAGTCCCTACCATTAAGGAATTTACCATTTCACTGGGGAGACAAGCTGTACAACCAGTGCTTAAGCCAGGAAATTGTCAACTGCAACACTGTGAATGTCAGACAGTAAAAGCCGTAAGAGTTCACAAAAGGAAGTGAGCAATATGAGCAGAAGTTGGGAAGGAAGACTTTATCAAAGAGGGGAGGCTTCGATTCTGAGGGGTGGATAGGATTTGTAAATGCAAGAAAGAATTCCACAAAGAGTATTTGTAACTAAAACTCATGGGAACCATGAGATTCTAAATATGACCTTCAGCATGAGTCACAGCTCCTATGTTTACTTCTGAGTGTAAGAATCAGTGTAGATATTCATATTAATATGGAAATTAAAGTCCCTAGAGTTTAAAGTTAAATAAATCACCACAATTCATGAGGGTTTTTTGTAAACTGGCATATAAAATGCAAACAGAAAAATAAATTAGAAATTTTTACTTTAATTAAATTTCAGGCATCTCTGCATACTTAGGTTTGAGATCACAATCAGTGCTAGAATAAAAATATCCCGAGAGGGGCCTCTGAATCTGTGCTACAATACAATCACTACACTTAGTGAATTCACATTCAAATCAATCATAAATTCCATTTAAAAATAACCCCAAGAAGAATCTTAAGAGCACATCCTCCAACTCTATAGTTCCAACTCTTGATTATCCATGTCTTAGTAGCAGAGAGAATTAACCTCTGGTTTTCATGAAGTCCTCCTCTCAGATTTTTAACTTAGAGGGAGGGATATTGACCCCTTTATATTTCACCTTTCTTTCCAGCTGCACACACTCTCATGAACGTGTTAATATGCAGTAAAATGGCCAAGGCCAGCAGACAAAGGAGAGAAAGGCGCACACCATCCACCAACTGGGAAAGCCCTCCTTCACCACCCAAAGCTGTGAGCATTTGGTTCAAGCATCAAACAGAATATGCCCATGATGCCAAAGAGGATAAATAAATCTAAAGACTCATGAAAGGTAATTTGAACAATCTTGACTGATTTCTCAACTTACGGACGATAGTTAAGCCAGCATTTCTTTTCTTTAAATATATCTTTATTGTATTTTTAACCATTACCATTAGGTCCCCAAATACCCCTCTCCCCACCCCACCAATCACCAATCTGTTGTCCATCTCCATGAGTCTTTTTATATTTCACTCCATCCCCGCAGTATTTCAAATAGTACTTTAAAAGAGGGGTTAGATAGTATCTATTGTTAATTTTAAAAAGATGTTTAGGATTTTTTTGGTTTCGGGCCTAACACTTAAATCTTTAATCCATTTTGAATTAATTCTTGTGTGTGGTGTAAGAAGGTGGTCTACTTCCATTTTTCTGCATGTATCTGTCCAATTTTCCCAACACCATTTACTGAATAAACTAGCATTAGCCCATTGTATGTGCTTGCTTCCTTGGTTGAATATTAATTGACTATAAAGATGTGGGTTTATTTCTGGGCTCTCTATTCTGTTCCATTGATCTATGTGCCTGTTTTTATGCCAGTACTGTGCAGTTTTGATTACTATGGCCTTGTAGTATAATTTGATATTAGGTAGTGTGATTCCTCCAACTTTGTTCTTTCTCAGAATCACTGTTGCTATGTGGGGCCTTTTGGGGTTCCATATACATTTTTGAAATATGTATTCTAGTTCTGAGAAATACATAGTGGAATCTTGATAGGAATTGTGTTGAATCTATAGATTGCTTTGGGTAGCATGAACATTTTAATGGTGTTAATTCTTCCTGTCCATGTACACGGTATGCACTTCCACTTATTTGTATTTTCTTCAATTTCTTTCTTCAGTCTTCTAATTTTCTGAGTACAGGCCTCTTACAATACATCCTTAGTTAGATTTATTCCTAAGTATTTTATTCATTTTGAAGCAATCGTGAATGGGATTGTCTTCTTAATTTCCCTTTCTGATAGGTCATTATTAGCATATAAAAAATGCAACTTATTTCTGAATATTAATGTTGTATCCTGTTACTCTGCTGAATTCATTTATCAGTTATAGTAGTTTCTTGGTGGAATCTTTATGGTTCTCTCTGTACAGTAACATGTCATCTGCAAACAAAGACAGTTTTATTTCTTCCTTTCCAATTTGGATGCATTTTATTTCTTCTTCTTGTCTGATTGCTGCGGCTAGGACTTCCAGTACTAAGTTGAATAAGAGAGGTAAAAGTGGACATCCCTGTCTTGTTCCTGATCTTAAGGGGAACACTTGTAGTTTTTGCCTATTGAGTATGATGCTGGCAGTGGGTGTGTCATATATGACCTTTATTATGTTTATGCATGCTCCTTCTATTCCCATTTTGCTAAGAGTTTTGATCATAAATGGGTGTTGGATTTTATCAAATGCCTTTTCTGCATCTATTGATATCATGTGGTTGTTATTCCTCATTTTGGTTGTGGTATGTCAGATTTATTGATTTGCGAATTTTCTACCAACCTTGCATCCCCAGAATAAATCCCACTTGATCATGGTGTATGATCCTTTTGATGTATTGCTGTATTTGGTTTGCTCATATTTTGTTGAGGACTTTAGCATCTATGTTCATCAGGGATATTGCCCTACATAGGCAGTAAAATCCTGGACATTTCTCGTAGCAATATTTTATCTGATATATATCCTCAGGCAAGGGAAACAAAAGAAAAAATTAACAAATGGGACTACATCAAACTAAAAAGTTTTTGCACAGCAAAGGAAACCATCAACAAAATAAAAAGACACCTGACAGAATGGGAGAACATATTCACTGCTACATCTGATATGTGTTAATATCCAAAATTTATAAAGAACTTATAAAAATACAAAAACAAACAATCCAATTACAAAATGGGCAAAGGACCTGAATGGACACCTCTCCAAAGAGGACCTATAAATGGCCAATAGGCATATGAAAAGATGCTCAACATCACTAATCATCAAAGAAATGGAAATTGAAACCACCATGAGATACCCCTCTTGTCAGAATGGCCATCATCTATAAATCAACAAAGAACAAGTGCTGGGGAGGATGTGAGGAAAGGGGAACCCTTTTGCACTGTTGGTGGGAGTGCAGGCTGGTGCAGCCACTGTGGAAAGCAGTACATAGATACCTCAAAAAAATTAAACATGGATTTGCCTTTTGACCCAGCGATCCCACTTCTGGAAATATACCCAAGACACTAATTCAAAGAACATAAGCACCCCCTGCCCCGACAACACTCACTGCTGCATTATTTACAATCGCCAAGATAGGGAAGCAGCCCAAGTGTCCATCTGTAGATGAGTGGATAAAACAACTATGGGGCATTTACGCAATTGAATACTACCCAGCCATAAAAAAGAAGAAAATTTTACCCTTCACGACAGTATGGATGGACCCGGAGAACATTATTCTAAGTGAAGGAAGCCAGTGAAAGACAAATACCATATGATTTCACTCATTGTGGACTCTAATGAACAAACTGAACTAACAAGCAAAATGGGAATGGACTCATCGATGGAGAGCACAGGACAGTTGGGAAGCAGGGGAGATTAGGGGGTGGGAGGACTGATCAAAAGGGAAAAAGGACTCACGGACATGGACAACAGTGTGGCGACTGGTTGGGAGAGGAAGGTATAAGAGGGATAAATGGTAATGGAAAAAATAAATTATGAAAAATGTGTAACTAAAAATGTAAAAATAAAACATAAAGATACTTAAAATTCTTCATTAATATTCTACAAATTCAGAATTTGCTAAAATGCCAACAGTCTTTGTTAGATATTTACTATGAGTGAACAATGCATGGAAAACAACTTAACTGCAAAATTAAAATTTGGATACGAAAAGCTTAAGCTATTTAAAATAGGCATTTAAAAGCATTTTAAAATGCATGCATTTACATTCCCATAATTGGTAATTATTCTTATCTGTTCACTAAAGCAAATGCCAAAAAAATCTTTATTTCGTCACACTTTATTTACCCAGTTTAAGTTCCTCTGCATTTTAAAATTATTTTAGCATATTTTACTTAATAATTTTTATATTGCTACATAATACTCTGTATATTATTTTGCACACTAGATTTTCCACAGAAATATTTTCATATGTCATCTCATACTATTTCATTATAGAAAAAGAATACTTGCACATGGTAAATGTTTCCAAAATTATAAAAAATAGGATAAAAAGTCCTTCCTTTTATCTCTGCTCCTACATGCTACTCCTCAGAAGTAACAAGAATATTTGTGTATCTTTTATGTACATACACACATATATGTGTTGGTGTATGTGTGCCTTTGTATATTTAGATCAAAGCATAATATGTGTGCATTTGTGTGTATGTGTGTAAAACACATGTTAAATGAAATTTGAGAACTTTTGACTTAGACTATTCTATATATGTGTCTACATCCTTTTTAACGGCTGCATAGAAGTCTACTGTAGAAAATAATTGATTTGATTTTTTTAATCAGATTTAAGCTGATTCCATTTTTGGGGGGGTCAGATATGACCATAATCATCCCCCAAAGAGATTGCATGGGATTGCATTACACAAGAGTTGCTTGGTTCTCTGTATTTCAGAGTAACAAAATCGTATTCTTACTAATATATTCAAACGTTCAGGTAAGATGCTTCTCTACTGGTCTAAATTAGGAAGGACCTACCATATGTTTCTTTCCTTTGATTTTGAAGACGCTGCTATTATTGTTGTGGCATAATTTGCCCTCTTTGCTAAAGCACTCAGTTCATTTACTGTATCTGGCACTGCAGGGAAGGGAAACTGATATTGTTCACTTTTATATTCTTTCGCTTACAGCCTATGTGGTCCATGAGGACCCGCTTTTCTTAGAGTGTATACTAGAAATATTGGCGACAGAACAGGTAACAAATAAATAGGGCAGCTACACAGAAAGCCAGTCTGGCAAGGAACAGGAGGAGCAGACACGAAGAGGGCTATGAGACAACCAAACATAACTGAACTTTGAAAGGTCAACTCTTTCATCCTCCCTCTAATATCGGTTTGTCCAGCGGAAGAAAATGGAGATTTAGAAATGACTTAGGAGGTAAAGAAAACATGACCACAATCATTCTTTAGAAATATTATATATGTTCAATGGCACCCTATGTTAAACAGGCTGTTTAATTGCAGATACCACTTACTGAAGAATTGCCTCACATCATTCTATTGTGAATTAAGGGAGAAATAATAACTGAGCAGAATCAGGGTGCAACACAACCTCTCTGGGGATAAAATACTCTCTTATTATAGGTGGGCAATTTGGAGAATGAAATTAATGCCCTGGGGTACTCTTTAGAAAGTGCATTCACAGAATATTTAGAATACTCAAAAATGAAAAAGTAAGAGTGGAACTGATTATTTGAACAGGTCGCTTGCCTCCGAGTCTATTTCTCCATCTGAACAACTGGGTGACTATACTAGACGATTCCAAACAGCTCTTTCATGTCTATGATTCTAATATTATGGACATATTCAATAGTCATATTGTACAGTCATAAAAATATTCTGTGGTCAGAAAAATACTAAAATGTTCCATTACAAATGTGCCCAAAGTGCATTATTGATGCAATTTTTTTTCTAATAAAGATAGTCTGGAATGCCTTTTGTTCCTCTGTGCCCAGCTTGATTTTACTTTTGAACTTAAGTCAGATAGCCTATCATCTAGAAATGCTTCCAACCACCTATGTGAGTTAGATGCTCCTCATACTATTCTTATCACACTGGATTTTAAATTATTTGTGTTTTCTCTGTATCCTCATTAGATTATAATAAGCACTTTATTAGCAGTGACTAGGACTTTGTGTGTTCAAATGCTTAGCACAATACTTGACACATAACAAAGGTTTCCTGAATTGAAGTATGATAATCAAACCATTCTTATAGATGACTTTTACTGTAGAAACTTCTGAACTTATTCCATCTTTTATTG
This sequence comes from Pteronotus mesoamericanus, assembly GCF_021234165.1. Classification (NCBI taxonomy): domain Eukaryota; kingdom Metazoa; phylum Chordata; class Mammalia; order Chiroptera; family Mormoopidae; genus Pteronotus; species Pteronotus mesoamericanus. Next base: position 4,524,291 of record NW_026555150.1, read on the forward strand.
GTAAATAAAACTACCTATTTACATTCTTAGATATCTGATGGGGAATCTCAAAATGAAAACGTTTAAAACAGAAGGCTTCATTTATAGCCTGAAACCCACTAATTTCTCAGTCTTCCTCTCATCAGTTGCTCCACCCAGAAACTGGACTCTTTCTTGATTCTTCCCTCTCCCTCTCCACTCAAATGTGACATGAAACAGAAAGTCCTACAGGTTATATCCCCAAACTCTATCTCAATTTAGTCCACTTCCCTCTAGCCTCACCTCTTGCATGGGCCTCTGCAATAACACTATAATTCATTGCTGTTCTTTTTTATATTCCCCATTCATTATCCAAACAACAGCCAAAGAAGTCTTTTAAATATGTAAACCCCACTCTATCCCTGATTAAAAACCCATCCATATCTTCCCATTACCCTTAAGAGAAAGACTAAAATCTTTAGCATGGCCTACAGAGCCCTATGTCTGGTTGCTCCCTGTCTCCCCAGCTTCATCCAGTAGCAGCTTTCCCACTGCATGGGAGACATATTGGTCTGCTTAAAGTTACTGAAACTTGTTCATGCCTCACTGACTTTGCACATGCAGTTCCCCCGCCTGGGGTGCTCTGTCCTGTCTTTTCCATGCGCTTGGCTCTTTCTTATTCTTTTTACCTCAGCTTATGAAATACTTCTTTAGATATTCCTTCCCTGAACACAGGAAGTAGACCCCTAGACTTATCCTGTTAACTTCTGAAAGTACACTCTGTTGATTACTTTCATAGCACCATTTACTGTCTGTCTATCTCCCCTAGGAGACCACAAGCTTAGTGATGGCAGAGTCTGCATTTGTTTCATTTACCACAATACTCAGCATGTAGTACATTGCCTGGCACCGAATAAGTGTTCTGTCTCTCTATATATCTTTCAGTACATAATACATAATAGACACTGATTTAGAGTACAAATAATGATAAAGCTGTGTTTGGTGCAAAACCAAAATGCAGCTAAGTGGGGGAGCAACGCACTCTTAATAAATTGATCTCTAGTGACTAGTCATAATTCTTAAAATGTAGTATAACTATTTAGCACTTATCCACCACCTTTCACCCACAAATACTGGCAAAAACCATTAAAAACATTCATCCATTATTCACTCATTTGCTCAACAAAAGATATAGTAATATGGAACCAATAGTAACTAACATAATCTATACAGAGAAATAATGCTCTCGTAAGTGGACAGGCCCAATTTAAAAAAAAATGGAACTGCCCTAACTGGTGTGGCTCAGTGGTTTGGGCCAACCAAAACCAAAAGGTCGCAGGTTTGATTCCTGGTCAGGGCACATGCTTGGATTGTGGGCCAGGTCCCTAGTTGGGGGTATGTGAGAGGCAAACATTTGATGTTTCTCTCTTCCTTTCCTCTCTCTCTAAATAAATAAATAAAATATATTTTTACAATGGGACTATCAGTTTATTTTTATTTTTTGGTAAGTTATATTTAAGAGCCTTCAAACTTCTCTATGGGTATCCACTTATTCTTCCTGTCTAGACTCTATAGATGGAGGGTGGTGTACATAGATTTTATTTTACTTTCATTGCTCCAAGAGTGCCTACTGCAATGCTCAGCAAATAAATAATGCCCGTGTCACTGTTTCTTCCTGCGTCAAAAGACATAGACCATGAGCTTCGCCATTATGAAACACGGTAAGATTCAAATGGAGAAATCCCCTAAGGAAGGTCAGAGAAAATACAGATATGAAGGAAAAACCCTAATGGGAAGTGGAAAGTTAGTAAATGATGACGGGCACAATCACATTAGGAGAAACACTATCATGCAGTATCAAATGCACACCCGCATTTAATTTGGGGGTGGTCCTAAGCTCAGCACCATACGAATTACGTTTCTTTATCCCTTCTAGTAGCTTACCATCCCAGCTGCTGATTATACTGCAAGGCACAAAAATAGTTTGAAGGGCTATTATTCATGCTGCCTCATATAGCAACTCGATGGGCTATGTCATTGCAGTATATTATTTGTTATTGAGCTTCCTCATTTTCATTTGCTGAGCTGATTTTTATCAATACTATTACAGCTTCTTTTTATTTATAGCTATTATTAATCTTGACTGTGTATTGTTTGCATTAAAGAGTGGTCTGCAGTGTTTCTATTACAATGATTAACATTTTTCACTGAAATTTAGCTCAAATATTAAAGAAAATACATTGCAATGTAACTCCATATATGTTGGTACAAAGAAAAACATAATTCAATTCCAGCTGTAAACCAGAACAACCCATTCTCCACAATATTATAAAACACATATACAATATAAACCCATAAATGTTTGGACATGGGTGTCATATCCAAAAATAGCACAATGAGGTAATATTTGGTCAGAGAGAAAAAGCAAGATTTAAAAAATTGTTCTCCTAAAAGTAACAATATCTTTACAATTTCAACTAAAGGTTAAACTATAAGGACAAACTTGTAACGCAAACCATTTTCAGTGAGAAAAAGAAATTTAGGAGCACCCTCATGGTGTTCTTCTGCCTATGAGATGGCAAGTATCTGGTTATGCAAACCATTCAGCCTGCAATTGGTTGTTTCCATATCACATAAACATGCCTTAAAAGAAAGATCTTTATAATGAGCAAGCCACGTGATATGTGTAGATGACCACCAGAATTTTAACTTTAACAATAGCCACAGGAAATGATTCGCCTCTAGCAACTTCATCTATTTACAACTCAGGAGGGGAACATGGCTTAATAAATTTGAATTGGTTCTGAAATGGGAATTGCATAGGGATGACAATAGTGAGAAATATGGTAAAATGGAAGAACTATCTTTGAAATCTCTTTTCTTCAGGCAGAAGACAACTGAGTGTTTGCAGAATTACTGAAAAGGGTAGAAAGTACATTTGTAGATTTCTTACTGAACATAATCTCTCCACAGAATCCTGGCTAAACTGTAAAACTGCAGCATTCTGGTAAGTAATTATATATACATCAATGCTCAAATGAAGGCATTCTGTAGAAGTTGTATGCACAATAAATCACCATCTGTACTTGGCCCTTGGAGTCTATTTGAATGCCCATTCAGTCCAAGGCGGCTGGCTAGATATGTCATTGATTTTCTTCTTCAGTGCCATCCCTGGGATAAAAGCCAATGTTTAATAATGGGAAAGATCACACTTTAAAAAGGGAGGGGGACACAGAGAGGGTATTTTGAACACACATCAGCAAGCTCTTGGAAACTAGGTATATTAACATGGCATTCATGGCTTAGTTTGGATATATGTAATTATACAAAAATAAGTATTCATCTGAACAAGAAAGGGCATTACAACATCTTTGACTAGGAAAACTCACTCTGACAATGATATTCTACCCTTTTTCCGATGGACATTCTCATGGCCATAAAACCTACTCTTCAACCTTGACAAAGACCAAAAGGCTGATGACCTCTATCTATTCTCCCAGTCCATCAGTACCGTCCTAACTTCAGCTCTTTTCTCTGGTGCCCTTTAACCCAGGAGCAATCATTTCAACTAGTCTCTCAGCCACACTACCTCTCCTTTCTCCCTCATCTTTCCACTTGACCTGCCCTGTCAATCCTGCAAGACATTGTGTGTAGGTTTCCACCGTTCCTGCACCTGGACTGATAAGGAAGTGCGTATTACCATGCTTAGTATGTCTTTTCTAGGAATATCGCTTTCCGTCCAAATGGTTACTACAAGAACAGCCATTTGGTTTAAGGGAACCAACCCAACCGGCCATTCCTTATTGTGGCCTACAGGGTCGTGTAGCGATCTGGCTCCCGCCCACTTCCCTGACATCATTTCACACAACTCTCCTCACTAAGGTCCAGTCACAGAAATTAACAGCAAGTCTTACACTCTGTAAATAAAATACGCCAAGCTCATTCCCTGCTCAGGGCTTTTGCGCTTGTTTTTCCCTCTGACTGAATGATCTTCGCTCAACTCTTCAAGTAGCTGGCTTCCTCTTGTGATCTAGGTGTCAACTATTCAGACTTTCCTGCCCATCCAGTCTGAAGTAGACCTCACTACTAGTTCCCCTCTATTATAAACCTGTTTTACTTTCTTTAGAGAAGATATCAATAGTCAGAACTATGTTTTTTTATTTATTACCAATATCCCTTTACTTGAGTATCAGCTTCCCAAAGTAGGGACCATGTCTGTGTTTTTCACTGCTATGTCACCAACACCTCGAGCAAGACCTGGCATACTGTAAGCGCTCAATACTTCCTTGTTGAATGATATAATAAACTGTCACCAATGATCAGTTCCTGTGTGAGCATCTGGCCCAAGCTTTGTCAATCAGGGTACATTTCACAGGTCCCAGTCCTGGTCAAGACTGATGGGTCCAGGGGTAGGCAATTGAACCAAGCAGGGATAATCAGTCCTTGCTTAGTATTTTAGGACTTGGGGCTCACAGAATAGAATCCTACTCCATCAAGCTGCCTAGAACTACAAGAGGAGAAGCTCAGGAGCCCTTGACAGTCGTATTTCTCATTCTTTAGAGCAAGGCATTCATAAAAAAAATGAAGCTTAAATATAAAGACTGCTAGAAATATTTAGACTATGCTGATCATATTTTATTCACTAACTTTAGTTGTTTCTGATGTCGGTCATACCTCTGCCCTCCCTTAAGTTTGATATTCAAAACATTCTTTCTAAAATTCCCTGAATCAATAAATTCCCTTTTTGCTTAAGTTAGTTTGAGTTAACTTTCTGTCACTTACAACCAAGATCCTAATTTACATGTTAACCTTCCTTGTAACCCTAATACCACGAAGCATTTTGTTCTTAGTCTATTTTACCCCTTAATTATTCACTCTGCTAATGATGTTTCTTTTCTTTTTCTACTCTCAAGCCTCTCTCACTTGGCAAATGACATGTCTCCTACTTGTCATAGAAAACATATGTCATGAGATATCATGAACTGCTTCAATTATCCCAATTATCCCTCCTTTTCTCATGTTTCGGAGACTAAACCTTCCATATGTATCCTGGATCACATCCTTTTAAGCTTCCTCCAGGACCTTACTCCATGAGATACTACCTTTTCTTATCGCTTAAATTTTTCATTCATCATCAGTCCTTTTTCCTCATTCTATAAGCATTCATTCATTCACTCGTCCACCCATCCATTCATTCATACTTCAAACATTTATTCATTGCAACTGTTGAAAGTACAGAGTTAGACCATCTGCATGCTCAAGTTGGTTTTTTTTTTATTATTAATCCACATAACAAACAAAACAAAAAAAATCCTTCCTGGAACCTGTGTTCTCCTTATGCTACTGCTGCCTTCCTTGACCATTCCTTTCCTTCTCAGTCAAGCATATTAAAAGCCTACGCTTAATGTCTCCAGTTCTTTCCTTTCCACTCATTCCTCAGCCCACTGAAATCTGCCTTCTGCATTGACTGTCACTTTAAAAACTCTGACGGTCCAAGTTAGCAATGAACTCCTAAATGCCAAATCTGGTAAAGATTTCAGAGTTTTTACTACAGCTTCCCTCTTATATGATACTGTTATCCCTTCTTTCTAGAGTCTTTGTTCTTTCTTGAGTTTTGTAATGCTACTTTGTCTTGATTTTCCACCTAGTTCTCTAACTACTCAGCTTTTTTTCTGGGCTCCTCTTCCTGCCAGTACTTTAAATGTTGGTGTGCACCATGATTTTGCCCATTACTTTCTTTTTTTTTTGTGCTCTTACTGTGTGATCACATCTAATCTCATGTATTAGCTATACATCAACAGCTCCCAAATCCATTTTCTAGCACCACTCCGAGTTTATATATCTAACTTCATACTAGTTATTTCTACCTGAAAAACCTTCAGTCCTTGCAGTCATGTTCAAAAGAGAAATGGTTTTTTAATCTAAAACTCTGCCTTTCTTGCTCCCCCCTACCTTGACTGCTAGCTAGCACCCTTCTTCACTGACTTATCAAAGATGAAAACCTTTATTCCTTTCTCTTCTTTGCCATCCATATCAAACCAGCCACTAAATCATGCCAATTCCAAATCCTCTCGTATATACGTCTCCTTTCCTTTTTCTTTATTCAAGCATTAAATGGTAAGGTAAGGCCTTACCGAAATGTGTTCCTGACTGGTAAGCTTCAATCTGTCTTTTACTCTTGCAATGTGTCCACTACATTGCCAACAGAAAGTACAAGTTATGAAGTCCTCCCCGGTATAAAAGAGTGTACTTAAAGCACGCCAAAACCTACCTGAAAGAGTGTACATTTTCACACACTGCACTCACTATGAATCCGTAAAAAATGTACCTTTGAATTTTTCAAAGTTATTTTGATAAGGCTGTAATTAACTAAGTAGAAGTCTATTAATGACAACAGTTATTACCACTGAATAATGGTAATAACATTGGACAGAGGGGTAAAAATAGTGGGAAGAAAAGAGATGGTAATGAATTTAGAGGATAATTAAATTCTTACCTGACTTCTTGTTATAATTTGGATATTGCTAGAGTTCCATCACTTCTTCTGAGCCAAATCTACATGCAGATCAAGCCTGATATTGCACGATTAGCATGTATGAGGAGCCATTTCTGTATTCTTGTACTTCAACTCAGGCATCATAAAGAAATATCACCAGTTTTATTATTTTTATTTCAAATAGATGCCACTCTTGTCATTTTCTAAGGTCTGTTCTTCAAATGAGGAATTATAAAAAAGAATCTCAGAAATGAGTACAGTATTTCAGTTTTAGGAGACTAAGGAGGATCAGACAGGCCAGTGCCAACAAAGAAATCATCACACAGAGATATTGTTGATTATCTTAGCAAATCTCCCTTTCCATTTTACTTTTCTTCTTTGGTTCAAAGATTCTCTCTAGAGGCAGAGGGACGGCCGCACATTTCAAATTATTTTTAGGACTTTGATTAACTGTGCCACAAGACCCCAGGTGACTATTAATACACTAGTAAAGGCAGTTAAAAGAAGACCTAAGGTCATTCAGTGAGTGAATGAAGAAAAATTGAAAGCATGTGTCTTGACCCAGTGATGTGATCTTTCTAGGAGACAATATAGTAGAGGCCTCCAAAAGGGGGCAAATGGGAATAAGGGACACTATCTGCACAAAAGGTTAGAAGACAAGGCTTCTCAGCATGGAATTCAGTATTAAAATGAAAGAACTTACCAAGTGAACTTTCAATGCCACTCTTCTATCTCAATAAAGCACAATCCTGTTACAACACAGCCCAGGATAATAAGGCTACAGATGTACTGCAGAGAAAACCCAGTTACTTAACTATAAAAGCTCAGGAAGACAAAGCTGAAATTAAAAAGCTACCATTTATGCTTCCAAACATCAGCTTTAAAAGATTGCTGCTGTATCTAATTTGTGTCTGTGACCAAAAGAAAATTCTTTAAATAGTAAATGTTCCATAAATGCTTGTCCAATTGAGTTATCTAATTGGCTAATGTCAATTTTTTAACGTTTAAGGAACATTTGGGATTATACATTGATTAGCTAACAAATACTTCTCATCCAAAGAAAACTGGAAGCTCATGCCATTGCTTGCTTATGAGGAGACAAACATTCATAAGATTGCTGTTAATTATGTTTCCACTTCTCACGAATTGTTTACTTTTATTATTTACCTATGTCTTGAATGGTAGTGAAGCAAGCCATGTAAGTCCCTTTGTCAATTGCCAGAGGTATAATTCTCTACAATTAATCAGTAAAAAGAGAATTACATGTTGCTTCTTTAGAATTAGAAAAAAACCTGCAGCTGATAAATTGAATGCATTAAGAAATTAACATACCAGTAAATGATTGATCATTACAATTATCTAAATTTGCATTTCTAGAATTCTACTGAAAGAACTCAAAATCACTCTTCTAAGATATTTTTAGCCACATTCTCAAAGTGGAAAAAGTCTGCAAGAGATATGCTACTTGTTATTACAATTAGAAGTGTAAGCATTGTTTAAAAATGTTCACAATTGGACTTTACATAAATTAATCCAATGTATTAAAACAATAACTTCCAGATTTTACCAGCTAATTTTTTTTAAATCTGCCCTGGTATACAGAGAACAATTCATCAGGATGTCATAAATCACAAAGGATCGTAAGTCACTCAACTATTAGACATCTTGATTAAAAAACTAGAGGAGTGAGCAGACCATTTCAATAAAAATTATTTGACAGTTGCAAGTATTTCTATTCAGGTAGCCCATAAAAATATTACTGAGGAGTAAATAAAATAGAATAAGGCCACCCAAGAAACACCATTCTGAGTCAGAGCTAAATCAATCATTCAGTTTGATGATTAATAATAAGTATTGATAACAATAACTAATATTCATTGAAAGCTACTTATGTGCCAGACACTCTTCTGGTGGATTTGTATTAATTCAATAAATATTTATCAGATGCCTAATATGTTTCAGGCACTGTTCTAGATACTGGGATTCAGCAGAGAACAAAACAGATAAAAATCCATACTCTCACAGAAGTTGATTTTTGTGGGAACGCAGGAAATGTATAAAATAAAAACATAGTAATAAGGACAAATAAATATATATTACAGACTGGAGTACATGTGACATATATAGTAATTATAAGGAAATATATAAAGTACAAATAAAATAGGTAAAAAATGTCAGATGCTTTAAACAAAATACATAAAGTATAAATAAATAAAGTATATATACAAAGTATAAATAAAAATAACCTTATTTTGCTGTGAATACTGCACACTCACGTTTTTGGCCCAAACTTTCAGGAAAAAAATCTTTCATTTTAATGTTTCAATTCAATTATTTATTTATTTATTTACATTGAGAAACAAAACCAATTATTGTATTCCAGGGTATCATTTTGCTTATGGATATCGTTATTGCTTTCTAGGCATTACACTTGTAACGCCCAAGCATAAATCGAAGACTTAAAAATATTTATATATATATATGGAATTAGTACTACCCATGAATGATGTGCGTCCTTATTTTTCCCTCAAAATTTTGGGCAAAAAAAGTGTGCATTACACACAGCAAAATACAGTATATAGAGTATAAATAAAAGTAAGGAAAATAGTGTCAGAAGGTAGGGTAAGTATGATGTCTCAGACAATCCTCATGTATACCTGTTGTGCTAGTGTGATTATTCCTAGTGCACCCTTTCCCTTTAAAATATGTCCTAGTTTGGACAGTAAGTTTTACCTAAGTCACCTAAGCGATCAGAATTATGGAGTAAAAAAGGCAGAAAAGGAGTGTGTGGGAGGAGTGTTATAATATTCAATAGTATAGTCAGGGAATGGGCTCGCCGAAAAAAAAAAAATGACATTTTGACTAAGAATCTGTATCAAGAGACCAAACCTGGTAGATAATCAAAGTGAGGAACATTCCAGGCAGAGAGAATAGTAACTGCAAGGACCCTGGGGCAGAAATATGCCTGTATTGTTTGAGAAACAGTGTAGTTTTAGCAGGACAAGTGAAGAAGTCAGCAGTAGGGATGAGGTCACAATGTAAAGGGAGAGCACACGAGGTAGGTTCCCGTGTTCTGAGTGAGACCGAGATAGGGAGCCAATGCAGCTTCTGATTGGGGGAATGAAGGTGATCTGCCTTAGATTTTAGAAGTGTCATTCTGGCTACTGTATGGAGAATCAATTGCAGGAGTGCAAGGGCATAAGCAGGAAGATAGGTGAGAAGACTACTGCAAAAATCAATGAGAAATGATGGTGGCTTGGACCAGGGCAGTAGCACAGAGAATGGAAATAATTAATCAGATTCTTGATATATTCTAAAGGTAGATATTACAAGGCTTGCTGATAAAATGGATGAGGTTATGGGTTACATCAAGATTTTTTGATAAAAGGACCTGGAAAGAATTTCCATTATAATCTGAGATGGAGCACATTGAAGGAGAAGCAAGCTTTGGAGTGAGGATCAGCAGTTGGATTTTGAAAAATATCTCAGTCCAGTTTCCCAAAAAGCCTGAGACAAGGACCATGTACAGGGAGTGAACTTTGGAAAGCGATTCCCAGAATGGGAATAGAGGACCAGTAAGAGTGAAATAGAGAAGTAAGAAAAGTCAACCCAAGGTTGAGTTTTTTAGCTGTCACAGCTGTGAGCAACTGAAGCTTAATCTTTCTGAGGACCCTCTGAGGAGCTGGTAAAATGCCTGAAAGACTGTCTGCTTGAATTCAGAAGAGGGAGGTCTTCTTGACTGGCTTTCTGTCTCTTACAGGTCGAGAGCTGTCCCATGCTGTATTCACTCTCTCACACTTTCAGGCTTGCACCGGCCTCAGAATGGTCAAATAGGTTGCTACAGGCATTCCACATAGAGGTAGCAGAAAAAGATAGGGAATGAGAGCTACACGGCAGCTCGGAAGACTGTGTTGTTAGTGTACTATGCAAGTAGTTCGTAACTGAAGCAACAGCTGGAATGAGAAGGTGGAATGAGAGAATATGAGTTAGAGAACAAGAAGTGCCTGATACCACTATGTTAAGTTTGAGTTACTTATCACCCATCCAAATGCAGATTTAAAAAAACAAAACAACAGCCAGTTAGATATATGAATATGAATTAGAGAAGACAGGTCCAAGCTACAGCTATAAATATTTTTCAGCGTATAAATGTTAAACATCACGAGACAAAAATCATATGACCTAAGGGATTAAGTTTTCCAAAGGTAAGAAAAGAGGACCTCAGACTGGGTCCTCAGGCTTTCCAATGTTTTATGCTTTGGAAGATGAGGAGATCCAACAAAGAATCAATCACAGAATGGCTCAAAAGGAATGGACAATGGGGTAGGAGGAGACTCAGAAGAATATGATATCTTGAAAATCAAGTGAAGTGTAAGAAGTGATCAATGTGTCAAAAGCTGCTGAGAGGTCAATATGAGAACCAAGAATTGACCATTGAACTTAGCAAAGTGGAGGCCTTACTGATCTTGACAAGAGCCTTTACTAGGAATGTAAAGGAACTCCAAGGCTTAGCCATTAGAAACATTGTCAACCTACATTTTGGATTTCCTGTAGATATTAGTAGAGAATGAAACGAAGAAGACCACAATGCAACAATCGGACACTGAAGAATGCCTGTCAATAGTTGAATATTGATAGACCACTTTAATGAAGTAGAAGGAAGGAGAAAACAGAAGTCAGATGATATGAATTACAAAAGAAGAAAGGCTATTAAACTGAAGACCTTGGAATAAATTGGTTATCAATGAGTAAATTACCTCTGGCTTGTTAATTTAGGTAGTTAGTGTATAACGTTATAAAGAATAAGGTCAAGATTTTGATCTTCATCTTAGATAGCTATCTTGACAAAGAAAAGAACACTGTCCCATGGCCAGGACATACACTGAAGTCTTGTACAGCCATCTTGCAAATTATACTGGCCTGATGTTAATCATAGTAGATTCCTAACATTAAAGTGCAGAAGGCTCGGGGGTCTTCCCTCTATCTAGAAGAACCATACAGATATTTCTAGTAGTAGGTAAGGAGTGCCATCTTCCATTTGAGACCCATTTGAACACCAACTACTCTATCTGATGAATCATATTTTATACATATATACATAACTTTATATAGATTAAAAGCATGACCTTTAGTGTCCAGCAGGCAAGAAGAAGTCTCAACTGGGCCACTTACTAGATGTGCTATCTTGGGAAAATTAACCTCCTTCTCTAAATCTCTATTTTATCACCTGTAAACTGGGGATTAAAAGTGTATCTCATTGTCACAGGGTTGTTTTAAAGGTTAAAAGGGATCATGCTCAGCACAGTGTCTGACACATAAAAAATATTAGCTCTTCTTATTCTTCAAAATGGAAAGCAAGAGGATTTATTTGCTGAAATATAATTGTTTCCAAGGTCCCACCCTACTGTCTTTGTTAGTCTAGAAGCATTTTTCTGCACCGCTTTTCAACTTTATTTTAATTTGGGGACTCACCAGAGACTGATTTTTGTTTTGTTTCAGTTGTTCAGAAGTCACCTATGAAGTTAAGCCTCTTATTTGGATTAAGTCAATGGCAATATTGATTTGGGCTTTTTATGAGCTACCAAATCTAGTTATCATAACCTTTCAAGGAAGAAAAAAAAAATCCCCTGGAAGATTAGAAACTCTCCCATTCTCACTCTGAGTACACTAAACTGTAAAATAACCCAGTGGATGCTTAGTTAGGAAGGCCATCAGGATAATAAACTAAAGAGCAAAATTTCCATTTCTTCAAACTGCAGCCTCAATAGAATGTGCCTCCTATACACTACCAATAAAGGAAAGTGTTCAGATTAATTTGTTCAATTTTTTTTTACCAGTTCCTGAGCATTCCCAACATAACAGAACCATTAACAGACACTGAATTCTGAATAACTATGGGTGCACAATGGTAGTAACTGAAATGAGAATGGATCATGAAACCTTTCAAATGGGTTTGTGGCATGAAGGCGATAGAACGATGATGAAGACTCCAAAAGAATAAGTCTCCATCTGCTGCTGAGGGCTCACTACAACCCCATCCTTGAGGTCAGTGCCATCAGACAATATTACTGGGAATACATGTTCTAATGCGGATAACAACTTCGGGTAGCGTCTTTAAAAACCTACAGCATAACAAAAGCCTATCTGCCTTTAGCAGGTTACAGAATATTATGACTTTTATAATCCAACTGTTTAATGTGCATGACTACGATACTGAAAATGATGGGTGTTAGGAATTTGATTTTCATCAATACTCTTTCAGGATTTAAAACTTTTATTATTTGGTGTTAATCATGCATCTTTCCTATGCAGTACACGTGCTGTTGTAGAACTCATTTTGAATTTGTTCCAACTAATTTGTTGAAATAATTTTAATTAATTAGAAATGCTAGTGCTAAGAATATCCAAAATTTATATTTTGAGTCGAAACAGTAGCTTCCACCTAAATGTAAATACTTCTCATCAATCTATCAGTGTTTATGAGAGTTCAGACTATACAACTCAGCATTTTTGTTCTTTGACAGTGTGATGCTACAGAGAAATTATTAATTCATCATTGTTCAGCTCAGTCATCATATTCTTACTTTTTAAAAAATTTTTTTTATTGTCCAAATACATTTGTCTCCATTTTCCCGCCACCACGTTCCCCTGCCCCACCGACCCCAACCTCCCTGCCCTCAGTCCTTCCCCACTTTGGCTTTGTCCATGGGTCCTTTATACATGTCCCTTGATTTGACCCTTCCCCTTCTTTTCCATATTCGTAATTCTTAATTGTCATTTGTATTATTTCATTTTCTATTTTTCCAGTTCCCTTGGATTATTAGTGTCTTTGGAAATGGTTTCTTAAGAGCTCATTTGTGACTAAAATGTTAACCATATCGCACGCATTGCAAATGAAATACCATGTTTTTGTTATTTTACTGTGCTGTTTTATTTTTTGGTGTAAAGAAGTTGCGTGTTGAAATATAATCATCCTGTTTAAAAAAATCATGTCATTTTGAGGAGGGACATTCCCAAGGAGATTTGAACTTAAAACCATTCTCTGGTGTTATATAGCGGTTTAATTGAAGGCGTTACAACTACGGTCACTATGACAAGACTAAAAAGTTTGTTAAGCCTGTTTCCAATATTGCTTACCCATATAGTTAAGCACAGAGCAAGTACATTGAAACTCACACTTTTCAATGAAATCAGATGGGCTGTGGACATGGGATGCTCCCTTATTCCCATACATTAAGTTCCACTCCATCCATTTTCATGTTCTTTCCAGTGACACAATTTCCTAGATCCTAAGAATGGGCAGGAAATCACTCTCTGAAAATGGCTGTAACTGGCATTCTGTGAGTTGAAGGCACTGTGAAAGGATTTGACAATTAGGAATAACATGTGTGTCCCAGCAGTTTTCAGAATGATTTATATACACAATCTCAGTCGATCTTCTGTACCACAGTGAGGAAACAGCATCTCCACTTCACATAAGAAAAAAATAAAACCTTGTAAAAGTCATCTCATGAACAGAAAAAATATTTTTGAGCACCTATGACGTGATAGAGTTTTAAGGGTAAAAAAGACAGTTCCTGCCCTCAAGAAGTTTACAGTTCAGTTGGAGAAACAAAAAAGTTAACAGTCAATTACAAGCGAGGGTGGTTGGTAGCTTGCAGGACTATGAAGGAGCATGTAGGAGGACACAGCAGGGGCATCCAGTCAAGACTGCGCAGGATCAAGGAGGCTCCCCAGAGCAGGCAGCGTCCAGATGGAGACTCACAGGGTGAGGAGGGCACAGCCAAGTGAGGAGGGGAAGGGAGGTTTATAACAATGGTTCAGCCACAAATCAAAGCTGGTACAAAGGAACCCAGGCTTATACCAACACTGAGAATCAACAGCAAAAAAATTTATCAGGCACAAAAAATTTGAAGAAATGAGGGACTATGCCTGTAAGGTCGGTAAAGTACTATAGTTGGACTTTGTACTCCCAGGGGAGCAGGGTTATTCTATTTTTTAATTGCTGTTGGTTTTTAACATAAGAGGAAATCTTTCAGTGTCACAGTGGGGATTGAGATTTGTTGAAAATGGGATAGTGAAGAGCAGGCTCCAAGACAGCAGCTGACGGAGAAATGGAGAAACGGTGGCTTCAGAGGAGCTACGTTTGAGGTGGGTCAGAAGGTGGGATGGACCATCTGGGACGGTTAGAGGGAAGGGGGTTCCTGAGGCTTCCAAGTCACAAAGGTGACTTTTGGCCATATTTATTGATTAATTTGAAGCATGTCAGCATCCATTCCGCTTGTATGTCAATGTGATAATTTTTTAAGTGTTCTTCAAACTCTGGACTGGAACCATTAATGAGGAGACATAATTGGACTTCAGTAGTGAAGCCTTGTAAATGTCTCAGCTGAAGATAGAGAAATTAATCTTAACTCAAACCTTTAAATTGTATAAAAGATTTGGGCATGTACTTATTAATTTTTTTGCCTTTGAGCTCCTTTCTAACTGCTTTCTTACATGACATAAAAGACACTAGAGGTCATTTGCTCAAACAGTTAAAGACCCAAGAGTAATAAAATTAAATACTTCATGTGTTACAGGAATGATTGGCACCAAAATAGCACTGCATATGGTTCAGTTTACACTGACAAGACAGCAGAATCCTCAGCTTTTGGTATAAAGGCTTCAAATGAGAATATTTCCAAGGTTCCAGGGGATTCAAGATTTATCTTCTGTCACCTCTAGACTCTTGCAGAATTATAATGAGAAAGAGAAGTGCTGAAAATAAATAGAACTTATTTGTATATGGAGCTAGTTCTGCATCACAGATGACCAAAAAAGCAGAATAACAGTTTCCTGACAGGACGATTTCCTGACAAGACATGCTGGCAATACCTCATAGCCATGCCTTTGCAGATATTTAAAACTGCCTTTGACTGCTCACATGAAGCTACATTTTGAAACGCCAATTTTGAATCTTGTTCAAATCTTTGTAATAAAAGAGAATCAACGTGTAATATGGATGTCGTCTCAATCACCTCTAGGAACTGAAACACTTCAATATGCTGCGGAGCTCCCGTTATCTGTTGAACCAAATCCATGCCCCTTCACTAAACTTTTTAGGTTGAACAGCTGCTTCCTTCTACATTTCATCAACCTCCCTTTTCCATCAACCTTCAATAGTTTCTCTGATTCAGCCATGTTATCTACTGTGTTTGTCATTCAAAGTATCTGACTTAGCCATGCCTGGCCTTTGTGTTAACCATATAATAAATGGGCCCTAAAGAGTTAAAAGGAAAAGAATAAAAGCTCTTTTTCCTAGTCTTCCCAAACCCAGGCCTATATATATACCCCCTTTCATCCTGCCCTATAGCTGAAGCAATTCAAAGAGAGGAGCCAAATTATGTACTGAATAGAGGATAGTTGCTTTGTTTCCCAGGGCATAGTCATCTCTGTGACACTTAGCCAGGGAGCCAGTCTTTTCGTTCTGCAATTATGTAGATCCTCAAAGGAAAATACACAACTCCACTGAGGAAAGAGTTATTTCAGATCAGAACACTAGAATTGTTCCCTACACTATGGTGTAGGTTTTAATCTAGATTTAGGAAGAAGCATTAAAGGGTTAAACATTGTATTAAGCAAAGTGGGATCAGGGACCCCACCGTAGAAATGAAATGAGTTACAGAGGCAAGAGATATTTTCAGACTGAGAGCAGAAGGGGCTTCTGAGAGCATATAGCCTCAGAAGCAGCAGAGTAACAGAAGTGAGAAAGTGACCTAGCTATTCCTGGATTAAGAATATCCGTCAACAAGACGGAGAGATGGTCAAAGGTAAAACCACACTTCTGCAATATGTCTACAGTTACTAGTAACCTTGTATTGTTTCACAAAGTTGGTTTTAACAATCGATTTCCTAAATTATTTCCATCAAAATTTAGTCCTACTAAGTGAATCCTACCAATTGATAATGTATTGGTGTCTAACAAGTGACAAATTGTGACCGACTGTGGCTACCCGAACAAGGTGAAAAGGGAAGTTTCTACAGAAATGGTGACATTCAAAAGGATGCTTGAAGGTGCAACTTTTGTACTGAATCACAGTAAATACCAATACCCTTCCTCCATTTTTCCTCCTACCTCGCTCCCTTCTCCGAAACTGGGTTCCTAACTTACGCACACATCTGCATAACTTCAAAATATCATTTGTATGTAGGGGTGTGTTATATAAATGTCTATATAAAGAAATATTGCCTCCCTTGTTAGAAACAAAATCTAGACCATCTGTGGATTTAGCACTGCGTGGAAAATCTCCTAGTTGATGATGGTAGTAGTAAATCAAGGTGACATACGCCAAAGCAAGTTGAAATTCAGTGGCTGGGTTTACTACTTGGCCGCTTCCCACCCACAACAGCTTTTCCTTTTAGTGATAAATCTTGGAAGATCTAAGTAGCATTACTAAGAAGAGAAGAAATTCCCTTAGTAGAGAAACTTAACCCATGGCCCATGGATGCTGGACTTCAAGGGCTTCCTGAGCCACTTGAAGTGTATGAATGACAAACACTGTGCATATGTGCATTTTTCCTGAAAAGCAGATTCAGAGCTTTGATCAGATTCTCAAAGAATTTAGTGGTGTCCCCTTCTCTGCACCCCACTGTGAAGAACTGTTATCTCTGAGCATGAGGAGACATTAAAAGATTTTCAGAACAATGGTATGATCTGATTCGTGTTTTAGAATGGTCACTGGTAATAATATGGAGGAGACTGGAGTCCCTTTCACATTAGAAGGATAAACTTTAACACACAAAGTACATATCCTGTCTCCATTAAATCTGTTACAGAGTGGCACCCCCAAAGTGTAGAATTTCCAATTTTCATTTGGCACTCAATTGTGATTGGAAACCACATTTTCCAAATGAGAATGAATACTTAACGCTCGTAGCACAGTGAGGATATTACCCACTAGAGCTGCACCTAATCATGTAGGGGAAAGAACACAGGCATTAGTCAGAGAGTCATGGATTTATATTTTAGCTCTGCTATTTAGGCAAGCTGTGTGACTCTATGAAACAGGGCTCATGATGACTATCGCAGCATCATAGAGTTATGATAAAGACTAAGTAAAAACTATATGTGTAGCTGCCCAGCAGCCCAGCAGAGTACTTGACACATAATGGTCAATCCTATTTACTAACATTAATATTCCCACACCTCCGTCATCAGTCCCACCTCACCTGAGCTCCAGATACATGTATGTACAACTCCATCCTGGCCCAGTCAAAAACTTCTCCCGCTACTCATCTGAAGCTCTTGACTCAATCCACACTTCCAGCAGCTAACCTTGTCTCTTCTTTATCCAAGAAAATTGAGATCACCAAGACATGAACTTCAACTCTTACCATTCTACTTAGGAACTTACTTTCTGTCTCAGAGGAAGCACTGAGTCCTTTCAAAGCCTTCCCTTCCACTTGAGATGAATCATTTGCCAATAGAGCTTTATTCCAGTCATTATATTCACTCTCATTCACTCTTCAAACCCTTATGATTTGGCGTCTTTCTCTAAGGCACTGAATCTCCATCTTTGAGGCATACTGGAATGCCCAAAGGAGATTTTAAAAATGGCTGGGGCTCCCTTAGGAATAATAATTTAATTGGTTTGAGGAGCGCTCTTGGCACTGGGATTTGTAAAACGCCTCAGGTAATTTTACCTTTTTAATTTTTATATATTGATTTGAGAGGGAGAAAAAGAGGGAAAGAGAGAGATGGAGAGACAGAGGGAGAAAAACTTCGATTTACTGTTCCACTTACTGATGCATTCATTGGTTGATTCTTGTATGTGCCATGACCAGGGATGGAACCCACAACCTTGGCGTGTCAAGACGGCGCTCTAAGCAACTGAGCTACCTGGCCAGGGCTAAAAAGGCCCTGGGTAATTTTAATGTCCATCCAAGTGGGGAATCTCTAATATAAAGCCAGCAATGACCTTCTAAACTGCCTGTTTTACTGCCCTTTGTCAATTTTCATTCTGCATGTTGATTCTGAAGTTTGACAATATTAGTCACAACTTCCACCTGGAAAGTCTCCTCCCTTGGCTTATGTGATACCCTTTCCTTTCGATTCTTCTCTGCCATCTTGAGACCACTCTTCTTCTTCTACCCACTATTTTACATTCCAACGTTTTCAGGCTATCGTATTTGGCTCTCTTTATTTCCAGCTGTACATATGGTCACTGGATCATCTCTCCTACTATCTGCTTCAAGAACCACCTATAGAAGGGTCCAACTACACACACACACACACACACACACACACACAGAGTTACACCATTTTCTTAAACTCAAGATCTGAATTCAGAGCTGTGTATCTCTGCAGAGTAGTTCTGGCAGTGTGCTCTGAAGTCAGACTGCTGGGTTCCAATCCCACACCTGTTATTTACTGCGTCTGTAATATCAGGCAAGTTACTTAGTATCTTTGTGTCTCACTTTACTCATCTATGAAATAGGGAAAATAATAATCCCAACTTCACAGCATTATTAGAAAGATTAAATAACATTATCCATCTAAAGTGCCTTATTCTTATTCAGTGCCTGTCCATAATAAATGTTAAGTATTTCACTTATAACCATTGTTATCATTCCCCAAGCAGAGTACATGGTTCTAGCTTCTAGACTCCTACAGTACTTAACAAATATCACTATTATAAGATCAATTATATTGCATCACTGTTGCTGGTTTATATCTGCCTTCCCAACTGTACTCTGAATTCTTTGAGGGCAACAAGTGCTTCCTATTCATCTATATATATCTTCAGATTTTAACACAGAACTTGGCAGGGAGAAGCAGGCCACAGATAGGAAACAGATTCCATCTCTCTTGCCAACTCTAATTGATTGGCGATGCTTGCATGGGATGCTGTGTTGATGAGGATGTGAGACAGAGTTTGGCTCAACAAGAAAGAGCACCATGTTTTGATTAGGGATGTCTATGACGTGACAGGTAAAGGAAGCGGTGGCACAAGTACCACAGATATTCCATCTCAGTTTTAGATGCAATATAATTTTTCATGAACAAATGATACTCGCTGAAAGACATGAGCCAATTGCAATTGGTGCTACATAACTTAGTTTTCTCTGACAGTCTAAGTTCTTTCTGGGCAGTCATTATAGATTTTTATGCTAGAAATTTGTGACAACTAGAAGTATAAACATGCTCACAGCAGAAAATTCACTACAGATGATCAAATGCTGCTGAAATTTTCATTTTAAAAACTTTGTTACATTATATTACACCTGCCATCTGTGACCTTTATCACATAAATACAGACCTTGATATTAAGAGTTCTTTCTTAAGATTTTTGTAAGAACTGTCATACAAACTGTTTAGATATAAGCAAACAATAGTTTATACTACTACTAAGTGCTTGAAATAAGAATCAAGAAACGCACTTTTCAGATTTGGGCTTCTTTCTACTTGAATCTACATGTGATAATGTTATTTGACCAGCTGTGGGATGAAGCCTGGGGCAAGGAGGGGGAAGTGATAGTCACATGCGTCCATTTATTTCAGGATGAGCTTCATTCACCTAGAAAGGTATCTCAAATATAGTTGACACTAAATGAATGTTTGATGCACAAATGAATAAATGAAAAAATGGGTGGATGGATAGACGGATGGATGGAGGTAGGACAAATGAGCCTTCCATCCAATTTTGAATACAAATTGACAATTTTAAATTTCTTCCACCAGATGGCGATAATGAGAGCTTTAAGCTCCCCTGTAATACTGAAAAACAACCAACTAAACACAACCCATAGTAGAAGAAATAGAAGCACAAAAGAGCAGTTTAAGAAGGAAGAAATAAAACGTTTGTATCAGCTATAGTATCTCAGGAGTTTATGATCTTGTAGGACTTGTAATAGGTCCTCACCATACATCCTTTTTATGCAAGGGTGACTTTCTATTCATCATTACTTTTTAGTAAAATAGCTATGTTCAAAACTAATCTTATCTGTTATAAAAATTATAGGGCAATTCTCATAACCAAAATGACTATTGTTGGTTTATATACCCAGATATTTATATTTTCATTTGTCTTATATTAATCTCTTAGTTAATTGATGCCTCCCTTGGAGGCGAGGCTGCTTGGGAACAATTGCTAGCCTGTGTGTCTCCAGGAAATCCAACCCTGCTATTAGACACCTGCCAAAAATCATATAAAATAAGCTTGCCTAGGGCTCATTCATCCTGTTAGTAAAGAATTGTGAATAATATTAGATTAGTGTCCATCCCTTAATTTGAAAGCTTTTGGAAAATAAGAAAATCAGTTTTAAAATCCAGCATTATGGGTGTGCATGGGGAGGGGGAGGTGCCTCATTCTTGGCAAATAAAGATAAGAATATGAAGATATTTTCAGATGGAACCAAGCAAGTATTTCCTCTTATTAATTATTTCCCCTAAACAAGCCCTGAATTAGAAACTAACAACCAGACTCAGGAATACTTCGTTACAAATTATATAGGCTATCATCTGCCCTTTTCAAAAGACAATCAGAAAGGAAGGGCTTTCTAAACCTCCTCATAAACCCTTGGTCACTGGAACATCAAGAGGCTGGCAAGGCTGTTGGGGAAAGGAAACTAACATTTGTTGAGTTTCTAAACACTTTCACACTTAGGATCACAATTAAGGCTTATCGTAACCTCATGTTGTACGTATGGGAGGCAGTGCAGCACAGCAAACAATGGGAACTTTGAACTCATAGGCTTCGTTTCCAATCCCAACTCTCACCACTTCTTAGCTGTAGAAACTCTGGCAAGTTCTTTCTCTCCAATCCTGTCACCTCATCTGTGAACTGGGGGTAATATTCCATACCTCATAAGGTGCTTACGAAGAACAAATATAAAGCACCTAGCAGAGCCCTTGAACAGAGCAGATACTATCCAAGATATATTATTATTACTTTCATTTTTATTAGTGTGATTATAGTGTTGATGATGATGATGACGATGATGAAGTCAATTGTGCAAATGAGATACAGGCCTATAGAACTTCAGTAACTTTCTTCAGGCTGCACAGCTAGTAAGACTGAAAGGCATACAGCACAGTGTCTTGCACTATAGTACGTGCCCAATCAACATGTTTGCTTTCTTCCTTCCTGACTTCAAACTCAATGATATTCTCGTAACTTTACTCATTAAAAAATAATGAATCAACCTCAACTCTAGCTAGGCTGATGCAAGATGTTACCACTGACATATATTTGTGAAAATTAAGGACATTTTCTTTTACTTATAGGTCATAAATATATGGAATAAAACAACAAAGAGAATTCCAGGCTTCACAAGAAAGATGATCATTGGGCCCAAGGTTTTGCCTAATGTAGAATAATTCATTTCTCTCCCAAAGAGGTACATATTTTCCCTCCTAGGTCTCTGTAAAAGTCAGCAAGTCACTGGCAGATAAGATGCCGCGTTTCCAGATTTTCACCTCCTGGATCTTTATACTTCAGTTTATGTCAGCACACTGAAGGGCAGTGCTAGCTAAAAATGTACACAGGCTGAAAACGTGGTTATTTCAGTACATGGATGACAGATTCAGATTTTTGTTCATGGCTTTTTTCTAATCTCACCCTACACACTCCCTCTGGGTAATCTCATTAATCCCCAGGCACCTCCTACTGAAAGACGCTGATGAACTCAAATCTACTTATTTTAACAGTCCACATCTTTCCTGAACTCTAGACACACATTTCCAACTGCCTGATTGAGGAAATCCACCTGGGCATTTTAAACTTAACATGTCACCTGAGCATTTTAAACTTAACATGTCCAGAAAGAAACTCATCCTCTTCCCTTTAAGTCCCTTCCCCCATCTTCCTTGTCTTGGTAAATGAATCTCCATTCTCCCAGTTTCCCAAATTTAGAGTCATCCTTCACACTGTTATCTCTTTCAGCCTTGGCAAGTCATCAATTACCAAGTCACATCAATGCCATCACACTAATATCGCTTGAATATGTTTCTCTACCACCACTGAAATAACCAGAGTTCACAACTTCAGCCCTGTTCTTAGCCTGGGCTGATTCAGTAGCTTCACAAATTGTCTCCCTTTATCAAATTTTCCCCAATTGCAATCAATTCTCTATACCACTGCCTACACATCTAAAATTCTTTTCTCTAGTTCTCATCCTAAAAATTACAACTCACCATGAAATTCCCTATCACTTAAAAGCTTGTTTTTAAGCTTAAAGGGGGGGAAAGAACTCCTAAATTGAGCATGCAAAACTTCTCATGATCTGGCTCCAATGTACCTTGCTCTAGCCATCTTGAAATCCTCACTGTTTCAGGCCTTCTTACAGCTTTATGCTTTTGCACCTGCTCATTTACCCTCTTGGAATGCCCTTTGCCTAGTAAACTCTTCACATTTTGAGACCTAGATCAAATATCACATTTCTCTAGACCCTGATTCTCATATTCTTCCACAGTACTTTATTAATCTGTAGAAGTACTTGCTACATTTAATCGCAGTGATTTGTTTGACATTTCTTTTCTCCGCCACATTATGAGTTTCAGGCAGAAACTATCATAGTCATCTCCATCCGCAGCATCTGCCCCAAGGCCTAACACATAGCTAGTGCTAAATAAAAGCTAACTGAGTAATAATAGGTTATTTGAAAGAAAGTTAGGATGGCACGGTAGAAGGTAAACTTCTCTCATCCCTCAATTCATTTCGGTCACAATGCACAGAAACAAAATCTGAGGCTGGCTAGCTCTTTATACTGACTCAGTACAAAATTGCTTCTATTTTTAGAACTGTCACTAGACGCGTATTCTATTTTTTTAAATCCTCACCTGAGGACATTTTTCCATTGCTTTTAGAGAGAGAGGAAGGGAGAGAGAGAAACATAGATGTGAGAGAGAAGCATTGATTGGTTGCCTCCTGTACGATCCCAATCTGGGATCGAACCCACAACCTAGGCATGTGCCCTGACCAGGAATCAAGCTCCCAACGTTTCAGTTATGCAACATCGCTCGAACCAACTGAGCCACACTGGTCAGGGCACAGAAGTGTATTCTTATTTAAATTCAAAACATGTGAGGTCACTATACTACAAATCTATAAGCTACAACTCACCACTCTTAAGTTCCTATTCTTTAAAGACAAACTTATAGAGAAACATTTCTTAAAGTATAATAAAGCCAAAAAATTCCCATAGGAATACATTTCCCAAATGCCAGGTAGGCAGAATAATAAAATTATTTTGTAACTAATTCACACTGTCTTTAACTGTATCAATAAGGGAGGTTAAAATGAATTAATTGAAAAAAAACCGATATAAAACTTTTACCAATTATGCTAAGTACTAAAAATGGGCAATACAGTTAATAAACATTTAATGTGTATTTAAATGTTATCATGAACACCTTAAATCTTTAATTCAATTTAAAGTTTCTCTAGTGTGAAATTCCCATACTCGTTAGAATACAGTAGTTTTCATCCATAATGACTACATTTTCCATGTCCGGGGTGGTACCTGAGAATTAACAAGGTTGTGGGTGACGCTGCTGTTACTGGCTCAGGTTATACACTTTGAGAGCAACAGATCTAGGTAAGCGAATCTCTTTTTTTTTTTTTAATCTCAGCATTGACTTGTTCTTTAAAAAAAAGGTAATGTGTGGCGATGTCAGTATCTTTTTTTCAGGTAGTTAAAACAGTGTCTTCTAACACTGCTTGTCTTTTTTTTTTTTAAATTTATTTTTATTGTTCAAATACATTTGTCTCCATTCAGCAGCCACCACTTTTCCCTGCCCCACCCACGCTTTCAACTGAAAAGAAATAAGAAATCCATATTTCTATCCACCTGTTTCTATTTATTAGAAAGCTTTCTGTCAATCCATAATTGACAAACCAAGGCTGTCCAAAGGGTATGCTCCGTAGGATGGCTGTGGCGGGAAATGTTTCAACAAATTCTTACCTTCTCTTAAGACGGTGCTGCAGGGGGCTTCAGTGCTCTGTGGAAAGACTTTCTGGACACCTGTTTGGTGGTCTCCACTAACCTTTCTAAAGCTCGTTTAGAAGCCAAATATTTGAGAATTTTGTCCCATATAGGCAACGGCTGGAAAAGCACTTAGCTGTTTACTTTTCATCTTACTGTGAATTATTTATCCTTCAGTCTGTAAATGGCTATTTGTAGGATTAGACAAATTCTGAATGCTCTGATAAGAGGATTGTTGTATCTAAATTCATGCCTAATCCGTAAAAAGCACATGTGACCTACAACCTCAGCTGGGCTGCCATATGACAAAGATTCACTAAGCATATGTAAACAGTGTGGATTATTAACCAGTTAACATCAGCAAATTTGTTTTTGAAACCTAAGTTTATGCATACAAACATGCCCCAATGAGAAATAACACTGGTTACAAAAATCCAATAAAAAACATACCTTGAGTAGATTTCTCTACTTCTTTCCTCTTCCTGCTCTGGCTATTGTAATTCATCCTCAGCTCTTGGTTATACTCATGCAGAGTTTCTCTGGAGTTATATGACTGTCTTGGTTTTCGTCCATCTTCACTCTCATCGGAAGAACTGGTATAGGCTAGATCCATTTCATGCTTGACTTTAGACAGAGGCTGGTAGGGTTTGCAGTCCGTTTGCTCCATCTCTGATTAAGCAAGCTCAGTTTCATGAAAGAAAGGAAGAGGAACTCCTTTAATGTGAGCTGCCCTGAAAGAGGGAGGGAGAAACACAAGCCGTCTTAGGTTTGTCCTTTTGCGGGGAAATACATCTGGCAGATTCACAATTGGTCCTGATCATACTATCAAAGGAGTGGAGCAAAAGACAAACTAGATGACATGAAGCTAGCCGGAGGCAATAATAACACTCACTCTGAGTTACATGCATACATTGTCAAGCATTTAGGATTAAGCTGGAGGTTGCAGTAACAGAAAATACTCAAGGTAAAAGAGAGACAGGCTTCAAAAACATCTGTTTTGGATGTCAAATAAAGGACAATGTTGTTGTGTGGTACGTATGTATTTTTAAAGTCCATAGTTTGATTGAGAAGCATTGTAAGATTCGAAAGTGGCCAAGAGTACAAATGTTAACCCAGCACATCCCACATTTGAAATGAAAGCCAGTAAGGGAACTACATTCTGAAAAAACACCTTCTTGCCTCTGGTTTAATACTGCATTTAAGACAGAGGCTCTGAGGAAGGGAAGGATTCTGAGTGAGAGAAGCTCATGAAATAGTGTCCTTGAGGGGCATTGAGCTCTTTGTGCTCATATTGTGGCTTTTGAGCCTCAGGCTTGCAGGGCATTTTTAATGAGTTGGGTGGTAAACTCTTGTTCTTCATAATATCGAAAGGATGTAAACAACACTTCTGGGTGAGTACCCTAGTGAAGGATCAGCAGGATCTAAATCAGGTTTAGAAATAAAAATTTTAAACTTCATGATAAATCACTGAAATAACCCCATTCTCCACAGAATGCTGGGCTAGGAGCCACTGAGGCTCTGAGGACCAGTGAGGCATCATCTGCCTTATTTAGACCTGAGAGGGTCAGGATCAAATGCCATTTGAGATGTCAAAGTCATCTGAGAAGTTTAAAGCCCTAGGAAAAGTGTGCTTATGTTCATTCTTTACATTATTTCATCGTGATTTCCATCCACTGCTGCAATTTTGCAACTTGGTCCTTTCATATGATGTTTAAAAAAACTAGTTTGAAAACAAATAACTTTATCATTTTATTTTGTAGTGAAATGGACTCCTTTCTTCTTCTTCTTCAGCTTTATACCAGATGTATTTTTCAAAGAAATCTACAGACATCTGGATGGTGGATCCTCAATTATGTAGAGTATCTTACTTTTTCAATTTCTTATTGCATGTGTAGCAAATACACACATGCAAAAACACCCAATACAGCGTATGGATGGACTGATTTGAATTCAACGGTACATAATGCTTTGTGGTGTGAATAAAGTTTCACAAGTCTTGTTTCCCTGACCTAATATTAAGGTCCTTCAAGGCAGAATTTGAGCCTCATACTTCTTTATGTCTCCCATAGCACTTAGCACTACTCTAAGCGCCTACATGGTAAAAACTTTTAAACTCCTGAACCTACAGATTCTATAAATGCTTTACAGAGAAATCTATTTGGGTTTGAAATAATATCAAAGATGAGCACACTTAGAGAAAGAAAGCAGATGACGTAAGATAAATGAACATGCACTGATGATTCAACAACAATCTAACCTCATGCTAACTCATGGCTCCGCATACTGTCTAAACACTCATGACTCCCTGATTTATAGCTCCAGCATGGGTCTCACCCCGGAGCCACAGACTTGACTATCCAGCTCAATATCTCCACCTACATATCTAAAAGGCATCTTACACTTAGTATGTTTAAAACTGAGCTTCTGATTCCCACCCACTCCCGAACTTGTTCTTCTCACAGTCTTCTCCATCTTGGGAAATGGCAACTCCATTCTTCTGTTTGTTCAGGCCGCAGAATGTGAAGTCATCCTCGATTCCTCTCTTTCACGCCTCACATGCAATCCATCGGGAAAGCCTATTGGTGCTGCCTTTGAAATATACCTGGAGACCAATGACACCTCTCCGCTTCTCTACTACCACATTGGCTCAAGCCATCATCTCCCACCTGGATTAATGCAATCGCCTTCTAATTGGCCTGCTGCTTATGCCATCGCTCCCTAATAGCACATTCCCCACACGACAGCCAAAATGAAGCTTTTAAAATCTAAGTCATGTCGTCATGTTTCCTTCAAAATAAAAGCCAAAATCCTTACAAAGACCTACGTAAGGCTCCTACAAGGCCCCTACAAGGTCTGCCTCAACCTAACCTAACGTACCCTAACCTCGCCAAACCCATCCCGTGGTAATTTCCCTATCTCACGCATCTACATGCGCTAGTCTTCCTGCTGTTGCTGAAAATAACAGGTGTGTTTCCACTTCAGACCCTTTGCAACCTCCCACTGTAAACCACCCGAAATGTCATTTCTCACCCTCCTTTCCTGTCTTTCATAGCACTTACCAACAGATGACACTATTATATTTTGGTTATTTGTTTATCGTCTGCCATCTGTCTCTCCCACTAAAATGTAAGGCCTACATTGGTAGGTACTTCTATCTGTCCAATTCATCACTATTACCCTAGAATAAGCAAAATGTTTGGCATATAGTAGTCATTTGAATAACACTTATTGAATGAATTGAATAAAAACTGCCAAGCACTCACAATAGGGGATAGAGAGAATGAGGAAATGAATAGGCCATATATTCTGCCCAAGAAGCTCACAGCTTAATGCAAATGATAAACAAACAATTCTACTACAAAGCAAAATGCAATGGTTCTTATAAAGAAAGACAAAGTAGTGTTTGAGTACCAAAAATGAAGACATTGGGAAATGACTGAACTTGGTTAGCTTATCTGCTCATCACTGACGCCATAGCCACAAATTACTTGAAATTCCATTCAGCATCTACCTTATAAGACCAGTTTCATTTGCTTTATTCTTAGCTTCCCATTGTATGTTGGTCAGAAGGTACATAGTTGTGTGGGGGTCCAGAGCAAGTGTCCCTGAAATGCACCACCCTGACATACAGATTATTTCAAACTAAAATCAATTAGATCCCAACAAGCTCAGGAACAGTTTTTACCTCTCCTTTTTCTTAAAGAAGGATTCAGATAGAAAATCCTGCTTTTATAAGGGAGCCTTGACTTATGTTAGGCTAGATACCTGTTCTGCCCTATCGTATCTGTGTTCCCAAGCAAAAATTTTTCCCTGCCATGTGTTCTGCTTCTCCTCAAATACCTGAAAATCACTCATTCTAACTTCTGAAATCCAACACCCCACCCCCTTTTTCCCCTTTGTCCAAAAATGCCTTATATTATATTGAACGCTGCCTCACTGTCTTTGGAACTTTCATGCTTCTGTAAATTCCCCATGTACAATTATTAAAACTTTGACCAGACAGAAGAACTAAAGAGTAAGGAATATTTTGCTGGATTATAGGCCTTGACTTTGCTACAAACAATGTAAAGTGAGAAATGTACCGACAACAGACATCAGAGATGGATCTTTGCAGCTGAGGATTGTACTTTCACCCTTTAATCAATAAAATTCATCTAACGTCATTTCAGCTAACACATACATAGAGTTCTTTGTTCATTAAAAAATGAAAGTTTACCAAGTAGAAGTTGAGAGCTGTTTTCCACATAAGGACATTGATAATATAAAAATATCAATCAAGGACCTTATACTTAAAAATAACTTAAAATACTTTCTGTTATAACAGAGAGAGAAATAGATATCATTTTATTTTCTGAAGTACACTTCCTATCTCTCACTGGGTTTTGCAATCAAGTCTTTGGTTCATTCTGACTGGAATTAACATGGCAGAGGTATAGCCAAAGTAAGACTCACTGTTAAGTATCTGTTGGTTGTGAATTTATACTTATCTAAACTCTACTAAAAACTAATGACTTAAATTTAAAAATGAAAAACATCTCACCTCCAATGACTAATGGTGAGTTTTGGTATCTATGATTTATCATGTTCAAATTGCCCTTATATTGTATGTATGAAAATCTAGAAATTCTCTTTTCCTTCAGTGTTTCTTTGCAACCAGAGAGTGAGGGAGACACACACACACACACACACACACACACACACACACATGCGCACACACACAGAGAGAGAGAGAGACAGAGAGAGAGAGAGAGAGATCCCTATTCAAACCATTCTTGAAGGTCAAGTTACAGCTATTCACAGCTATTCTTCAGCCAGGGAATGTCAGACTTATTCAAGGTTACTGAGTGTCCTTGGAAGTAATCTTCCTTAAAACCACAAAACTCGTATAAACAAACAAAAAAATCCTTCCTTGCTCCCTGACCCTCAACCACAACTT
Source organism: Pteronotus mesoamericanus (assembly GCF_021234165.1). NCBI lineage: Eukaryota > Metazoa > Chordata > Mammalia > Chiroptera > Mormoopidae > Pteronotus > Pteronotus mesoamericanus. Next base: position 4,553,648 of record NW_026555150.1, read on the forward strand.
CTTGTCTTAAAATTTGAGACACTTCTCCAAAGAACACACAGATGGCCCATAGACATATGAAAAGATGGTCAACATCACTAATTATCAGGGAAATGCAAATCAAAACCACAATGAGGTATCCCCTCACACCTGTCAGAATGGCCGTCATCAACAAATCAACAACCAACAAATGCTGGCCAGGATGCAGAGAAAGGGGGACCCTCTTGCACTGCTGGTGGGAACGCAGACTGGTGCGGCCACTGTGGAAAGCAGTGTGGCGTTTCCTCAGAAAATCAAAAATGAAACTGCCTTACGAACCAGCAATTCCACTTCTGGGAATTTATATAAAGAAACCCAAAACACCAATAAGAAAGAATGTCAGAAGCTATCCTACGTTCATTGCAGTGTTGTTTACAATTGTCCAGATTTGGAAGCAGTCCAAGTGCCCCTCGGTAGATAAGTGGATAAAAAACTGTGGTACATTGACATAATGGAATACTACTTAGCTATAGAAAAGAAGGAAATTTTACCCTCGCGACAGCATGGATGGGCCTGGAGATCATTATGCTAAGAGAAATAAGCCAGTGAGAGAAAAGACAAGTACCATATGGTTTCACTCATATGTGGAATTTAATGAACAAAATTAACTAACACGAAAATGTGGCAGATTCATAGATAGAGAGCAGGCTGACAGTTGTGGCAGGGGCGAGGGCTACGTGGAGGTGGAGTGATTTATCAAAAAAAAAAAAAAAGGACAGAAACCTCACGGACACCGGCAACACTGTGATGACTGTCGAAGAAAAGGGAGGTGAAGGGAAGTGAAGCAGAGTATAGAGGGGAGAAATGGTGATGGACTGAGACTTGACTTGGGGTGGTGAAGACACAATACAGTATATAATGTATTGTAAAATTGTGCACCTGAAACATGTACAATTTTTTTAACCAATGTCACCCCAATAAATGCAATACAAAGGAAAAATAAATTTAAAAATTAACCTATAATTCATAAATGAAAAATGAATAAATACAATAAATTTTGGATATTAACGCCTTATCAGATGTATCATTGGTGATATAGTCTCCCATTCAGAGGATTTTTTCATTTTTTGATGGTTTCCTTTAATGTGCAAAACATTTTTAGTTTGATGTAGTTTCATTTGTCTATTTTTTATTTCCCTTGCCTCAATAAATAAATCAGAAAAAATATTACTAAGTGAAATGTCCAAGATTTTAGTGCCTATGTTTTCTTCTAGGTGTGTTATGGTTTCAAGTCTTACTTAAGTTTTCAATCTATTTTGAGTTTATTCTTGCATCTGGTGTAAGAACATGGTATAGTTTCATTTTCTTGCATGCATCTGTCCAATTTCCCAAACATAATTTATTGAAGAGACTGTTTTTATCCTCGTGTATGTTCTTGCCTCCTTTGTCAAATATTAATTGACCATCTCGCTGTGGGTTTATTTCTGGGCTCTCTATTCTGCTCCATTGCTCTATGTCTGCTTTTATGCCAGTAACATACTGATTTGATTACTATAGCTTTGTAGTATACTTTGATATCAAATAGTGTGATACCTCCAACTTTGTTCTTCTTTTTAAAGATTTCTGTGGTTATTTGGGGTCTTTTGTCATTCCATATAAAGTTTAGGACTATTTGTTCTCAATCAGCAAAATACTTCATTGCTGTTCAGATAGGAATTGCACTGAATCTATAGATTGCTTTGGGCAGTATAGACATTTTACCAATGTTAATTCTTCGAATCCATGAGCTTGGTGCATGCTTCCACTTATTTGTATCTTCTTTAATTTCTTTCCTCTGTGTCTTCTAAATTTAAAAGTATAGGTCTTTTACTTCCTTGGTTAAATTTATTCCCAGGTATTTTATTTTTAGGCAGTTGTAAATGGGATTATTTTCTTAGTTTCCCATTCTCATAACTCATTATTGGTGTATAAAAATACAACCAATTTCTGAATATTTATTTTGTGCCTTGCTATTTAATGAATTCATTTCTCAGTTCTAGCAGTTTTTTGGTATAATCTTTATGGTTCTCTATATACGGTATCGTGTCATCTGCAAATAATGACAGTTTTACTTCTTCGTTTCCAATTTGGATGCCTTTTATTTATTCTTGTCTGACTGCTGTGGCTAGGACTTCCCGTACTACACTGAGTAAAAATGGTGAAAGTGGGTATCACTGTCTTATTCCTGATGTTAAGGGGAACGCTTTTGGTTTTTCCCTACAGAGTATGATGTTATATGCGTTTGTCATATTATGTGGCCTTAATTGAACCCACAACCTACTTATGTGCCCTATCCAGGAATTGCACCTGCAACCTTTTTGGTGTCAGGGATTTATCCCAATTTTATAGATAAGGAAAACCAAAGGACAGAGCAGTTCAATGACTTGCCAAAGGTCACACACCTAGTAAGCTAAAGATCTGAGATTTCAACTCAGGCGATCCATCTCCAAAGACTGCACCCTTAATTAGTATTCCACATTGTCTTTCAGAAGAACACCTGGAAGAGTTTCCGTAAGACTGTCAGTTGATTTCTCAAAAGAAATTTTGCAGACTAGAAGGGATTGGCAAGAAATATTCAAAGTCGTGAAAAGCAGGGACTTACAGCCAAGATTGCTCTACCCAGCAAATCTATCATTTAGAATCAAAGGGCAGATAAAGAGCTTCCCAGACAAGAAAACACTAAAGGAGTTCATCATCACCAAGCCATTATTATATGAAATGTTAAAGGGACTTATTTAAGAAAAAGAAGATCAAAACTCTGAACAATAAAATGGCAATAAATGCATACCTATCAACAACTGAAGCTAAAAAAAACAAACTAAGCAAACAAGAAGACCAGAAACAGAATCATGGCTTTGGAGAGCGTTTTGATGGGTGTCAGATGGAAGGGGGTTGTTAGGGCAATGGGTGAAGAGGTGAGGAGATTAATAAGCACAAATAGGTAGTTACAGAGTAGCCATGGGGATGTAAGGTACAGTATAGGAAATGGAGTAGTCAAAGAACTTATACACATGACCCATGGACATGAACAAAGGCTGAGGGGGTGGGGGGTGCTGGGTGGGGGGTGGAAAATGGGGAAATGTTGGGACAACTGTAACAATATAATCAATAAAATATAATTTAAAAGAAAATAAAAAGAGCAAGGTAAGTCTGAGAAACTGTCACAGCCAAGAGGAGCCTAAGGAGACATGACAACTAAATGCAATGCGGTTTCTTGGATGGGATCCTGGCCCCCCGCCTCCCCCAGAAAGGGGGCAGTTGTTGAAAACTAAGGAAATCTGAACAAATATGGACTTTAGTTAACAATAAAAAAAGAAGAACACCTGGCAGAGTGGCTTTAGGTACCTCACCTCTCTTCTCTCAAGACCTCTAATTTCTATAAATGCATTAAGATTAGATTATCTCGCAGAGCTCTTCCAGCTCTAAAATCCCACGATTGTATTGAAATTGAAGTAAGCAAAGACTGACAAAAACAAGAAAACAGTGGGTATTTTCAAGACTAAGTTTACATTATTTATCATTGCCCCTCTCCCTTCTCTCCTTTCTCTTCCTTTCCTCTTTCTCTCCCCATCCCCCTTATACATAGTCCAATCTATTACAGGGTAGAGTAACTAAAACACTGCTTTTGAATCCATCCACAGGTCTGTGTATACACTGTATCTATGCATTAGGGGTAATCACCGTTCCTCTTCCATTTCTTGTTCTTAATCACATGTAACGCTCCTTCAAATGGAAAATGTACCTGGTTTACCCTCAGCACAGACAGGCCTGTCCTAGTCACAGCAGGACTGTGACTAGGTTGAGACCTTCACCCTAAAGGCTCACTCCACTCCAGAAAATAGTTAGAGGGTCACAGACTCTTGCCCATGGAGAGCCGGCCTTTGTAGCAGAACAGAGAAAGGAAAGGAGGCCACCCAGTGTCTGGAGAATACCTAGCAAAAGGGGATAGTACTCTTTGCAAATATTACAATAACTTTTCCTCAACAAGGACCTTTTACGTGAATGCATATTGATTTGAAAAACCCTGGGCTTAGGTAGCCATTGAAAGAAATGTGGACTCTCCCCTGATTCTTTTCTCGCCCTTCTCTGTTTTTCTTAAGGAAACAATTAAGTAGTAAAGTATTAAGAGTGGGTGAAGAAGTGATAAAAGTAACATGATCACTTGAATCTTCACAAATTGAGGAAGAAATCTCCACCATAACCCTACCAGCCTGTAAGAGTGGCTGCTGTCATGCTGGTTCACTTACTTCTAGGCAGAATATACACATATACTTTTTATAATGTTGCATCCTTCATTCTAGATATTTTCTACATGTTTCTATATAACATCTATAAACCATGGTTTTTAAGAGCAGTGCAGAGTGGATGTACCATAACTTACATTCCCATTCCCTGTTGTTGGGTGTTTTCATTCTTCTCTCCCCATTTAAAGTATTTAACTAAAGCCATATAAAGATTAACATGAACATTTTCAGTATTTTTATTATTTCCTCCAAAAAGCTGAATTAATGAGCTACAAGGTTTGAACATTTTGGGGATTTGGGGTAAACTTGCACCGCTCTGAGCAATGTGTGGGCACACTCCTCTCACAGTACCCTTGGAAACATTGTATATTATTTTTTAATGTCTATTTAAAGTAAATAAATTAAAGATATCTTCTTTTAGTTGCACTTATTAGTGAGGCTGAATATTTTTCCTACATGTGTTTTCTAGTCCTATTTCCTTTTTCATGAACTACCTACTAATGGCTTTTGTACATTTATCTACTGTGGATATTAGTAAGTTTTTTAAAAATTAAACTATACTGGTGCAATATAACAAACAAATCAAGCCTTTATAGTATTTGCTGAAAGTACCTTTCATAGCTTGTTGTTTGGCCTTTTTATTTTTGCCCTTTTTAGTGAATGAACATTATACTAAGAGGAAAGCACGGTCACTGCCCAGACACAAATCAGTTGCTTTAGAAAAATAGGACAAACTTGGTAAATTCGATAATTTTTCTGAAAATAATTTGTTAGTATCTAATTGCTCATCAGCTGTTTGATGGACTTCATTGAGTTAGTCACCAAATAAACTGTAGGTTGACTGAATCTTAATATTTAAAAAATCAATTTTTGTGTGATGAGAACCTAGATAGGTACATAAAGCATAAGGTACTAGTTTGATTTTGTCATTGAAATGGCCAGTTATTTTGGTCTCATGAATACAACCAGAACATTTTAGTAAAAAAAAAGAAATAAATCATCATGTTTCAGGAGATAGGCTGAGAATTTTAGGCATTGCACATGCAACTTCTTATCTAGGAAAGGATGGCTTTCGAAATAGACTGCTTTTGTGGCACAAATTCACTATATGGAAGAGAGACCGCTCAAGAGTTGAAATTCTGCTTACTATATTGGTTCACATATGTTTGTTTAAGCTAATCGTTCTATTAGCGTTTTTTAAAATATTAAAGTGGGAGGATAAAAGGTCCCTCCTGGAAAAATAATCCTCCAAAACGGATTTGACTCAGTTGTGAGAAAAACTGTAGAAGTGCTCATGGCACTTTAGGTAATTTTGAAAGAGAAACAGGGGAAGTCACTGAATTTCACAACTATTAATAAATAGTGATGATTAATTAACCTCACACCTTTTTCTGTAGATGCTCTGTTTTTTTTCTGGCTGCTTGTATCTTTTATTTTCCTCATTATTTTTGGATAAAAATTCCAAACTTTTTTAAAAATAAATACTGATGATGGAGCACATTGGACAAGTGGAGAGAGAGAATAATGAACAGAAAAGGTGGCGGTATCACCAGACTCCACAAAGAAACGCTAACCTGGAAGATGTTTTTAGAAGAAAAATCAACAGCCAGAACTCTAGACCAATTATTTTGGACTTTTACTCTCATTTAGTGTTCTCTCGATGTTGTTTAGGGATCTGGACTCTAAAAGTCACACACACACACACACACACACACACACACACACACACACAGAGTCTGGACAAAGTTCTTGGGGACTGAAACTATATATATCATAATTTTAAAGGCATTGAGTACTTCATAATATTCATTAGATAAATGGCTTAGTGCATGCCAAAATGAAGGCCCAGAATCTCTGGTTCATATTTCAAATTCATTGAGACAGGGATTTTTTTTAATTATGTAAGTACCTACAACATCTCTATCCCAGAGTAATTTGAAAATAATAATATATCTCTGACTTGCAGTGACATCTATCTCTATAACACCAATTTCTTTTGGAATTGAAACAACTTCCTAAAGTAATTTCAAATTATCTTTCTCTTACGACTTCTCCATACCCTTTGTGGTGGATTATGTAAATGAGCTAAACAGTTAATATGGGGAACAATCTTCAAGAAAATTGAAGGTAACTCAATGTATAAAAAGCTTTTTTACTCTTTGGAGAAGAACAATAGCTGCTTATTTCCCCAAGTAAACAATCATATTCAATTCATTTTTCTTGCAATGAATTCCACTAGGGTTTTGTAGATTTCACAGTAATTTTAGCATTAACATACTTATCCAAAATGTAGCATCAAATTTAATATACTATCCTGAAAAGTTATAGGCTTTAAATATGGTATTGAACAACCAGAGACATCACTTTCTTGTAGTTTGCAAATAACAAGTATTAGCATAGCTCTCTATTGCCATCCATTTTCTCCATTAGTTTAGTAATTCCGCACTTTACCTGTAACCCACTCAAATTTCATGTATAGCAGCTGGGAGCAGAACTCCTTTTACTGCTTCCTACTTGAAACTTACTTTCAATTATCTTAGATATTAGATGGAAAAGGAGCTAATGAAATTAACAAAGAAGTAGACTCTGAATAGACTTAATTGTACAGGTAGAAATAGGGGTTAATACTGTAATTGATTGCAGAGATTCACACTAAGTTTTTTTTCTTCTCTAGGTAAAAGTTAAATAGACAAAAGTCAGCAGGTAATATTACAAAGAGCCCTGTGACAGAATCTAAAAATGTAGGTTCTAGACCCAGGTTTATGACAGAGTAGTGTGCTACCATTTTCTTATCTATAAAGCAGGGAAACCCCTAATATCATTAATCCCATGAACCTCTCAGGGCTGTTATGGCTACCACATAAAAAGTAGTATGATTCCAAGTTTTAAAACCCAAATACCACAGGAAAGCCCCTAGTATAAGTTCAAGTTGTCAGCTTGCTTAAATAATAATATTATCCCTTGGCTGATGTGGCTCAGTGGATTGAGCACTGGCCTGCAGACCAAAGGGTCACCAGTTCAATTCCCAGTCAGGGCACGTGCCTGGGTTGCAAGGCCCAGTCCCCAGTTGGGGACATGCAAGAAGCAACCCCACATTGATGTTTCTCTCCCTCTCTTTCTCCCTACCTTCCCCTCTCTCTAAAAATAAATAAAATTTTTAAAATAATATTATTATTACTAGTAACAGTAATAATAATATTATTATAAATAATAATATCATTACTGTTACTAGTAATAATAATCAAAAACAAAAGGACTAGAAAGAATATTTGGGCACTCTTTTAAGACTGTTGCATCCGTCATTACAGTTTATCCTTGAAAATTTCATAATGGCATGTTTTCCTCATTTTACAAATGGAAAAACTGAGGCACAGAAACGTTAAGTAATTTCACCAAGATCACGCAGCTAGTGGAGCTAGAATTCAAATCCAAAAGGTCCGGCTCCAAAGCCTGTATTCTTAACCTCTTTGCTATACAAGGGTCACAGATTCTCTGATATAAGATTCAAAGGAAGTATTGTAGATGGAACCTGGGTTGGAAACTCAGGCAAGGTTTTAGGTTGCAGCTTAGAAGGAGAACAAGTAGCCTCTAGATCCTACACAGCATCTGAAAGGTTTTTTTCCTTTGCTTATGTAACAAAGAAAATAAGCTTCTTGGGCAAGGATGTCATAAAGATACCCGGGAAAGAGGGAATTAAGACCAGAGTGAAAGGATCCTAAGATGCTATGAGTGAAACCAATCAAACTATAAAAACATGGCTGCTCCGCAAAGGTATCAAGTGTCAGTCTGCAACACAATTTCCCCTGCTTATCACAATTTGCATTGACTGGACACTGCAGATGAAGGAAGATTCGAATTGACTTTGTGTTGCTGGGTCAATGTGTAATCAGTCAGATACACATCTCTGCACCATTCCAGGCCACAAGCAGGAAATTTACTAGATCCTGAGCCTCTTTAACAACAAATACTCAGTAAGAACACAGCACAGATTGCATTGTAATTTTCACCTTTGTGATTGCCTCTTCCAATATCTAAGTTTCCATATTCACCTACAGGGAGTAATACAACGTAATTACAATTGGGTTGCTGCCACAGAGAAGGGGGTTGGCATCATGTAGTGGAAAGGGCACTGAACCTGGAGTCAGTAAGTCTGAGTTTGGGCCCATCTTGTGTCACTTACTGTATGAAATTGAATAAATCAGCTAACTCCTTTTCTTTCACATAATAAAGGCCAAATGCCCTTCTCTCTCAGAGTGCTGGCAGATGACTCCAATAAACTGAAATATCTGAAAACACTGTGTAAATGGTAAAGTGTTTTATAGCTATACTTGTAAATTAATAAGTTTTGCGACTCTCGATGTATCAATTCAAGGCTATCTATTGTTTTGAAAAAATATTCATGAAGTCAACATTACTGATATTTTGTCTTATTCCTGTTGTTTGTTTACTATTTTTTTTTATTAAACAGCTCTACTGACATACAATTTATAGGACATACAATTCACTCATTTTAAATGTTAAATTTGAAGATTTGGGGTACATTTATAGAGTTATAAAACCATGACCACCATTCAGTTTTAAAATATTTTCTTCACCGTAAAAATAATTCCCACATACATTAAGCAGTCACTCCGAATTCAACCTCCCTCCAGGCCTTGGAAACTACTAATATACTTTCTGTCTCTATGGATTTCGCTATTCTGGACATTTTCTGCATGTGGAACAATATAATAAGTGGTCTTTAGAGCTGGCTTCTTTCACAACACTTTTATAACATTCTTGTTCATCCACGTTGCAGGATGTATCAGTATTGCAAGTCGTGTTTTTCTAAATATAATTCTTTTTACATGCTGTGTTAAATTTGCAAATATTTTTGTTAAGGATGTTCTGCCCTTTCCTTTTAACCCCTCCTTCTAGGATTCGTGTCATTATGCATATGCTGATATTCTTTTTTTGTACTTTTATAATTTTATTTTTTATTCAATATTTTACTCTTATTCTAGTACAGTTGTCTCAATTTTTCCCCCTTTGCCCTCGGCTCAGTCCATCCTCCGCTCCCAGTCAGTTCCCACCCTGTTGTCCATGTCCACGGGTCATTCATACATGTTTCCTTGATTAGACCCTTCCCTTTCTTTCCTCCCTTATCCCCCTCGCCCCTTCCCCTGGTCGCTATCAGTCTGTTCCATGTTTCCATGTCTCAGGTTCTATTTTGCTCCACAGTTTATTTTGTTCATTAGGTTCCTCTTATATGTTGCCCCATGTGTCCCTGAGGCTCTGTCAATTCTTCTCTGATCGTTTGTCTCTCTATTCTTCAGAATGGACTATTTTTGAAGGTCAGTCTTCAAGTTACCAGACTGATTCTGCCAACCTGACTCTGCTGTTGAGTCCCTGCAGTGAATATTTCATTGCAATTATTGTATTGTACTTTCCAGTCATAGAATTTCCATTTGGTTCTTTTTATAATATCTACTTCCTTCTTGAAAACCACTGGTTTGTTCGTTTTTGTCATACTTTCCATTAAGTCTTTATTCATGGTTTCCCTTCGTTCTTTGAACATATTAATAATAGCTGCTTTAAAGACTTGTCTGCTAATTGCAGCATCAGGAAACAGAGACAGTTTAAATTGACTCTTTTTTTCTGAGTATACGTCATGTTCTCCTATTTATTTGTGTAGTGCATTTTTTGTTGAAAATTGGACATTTTTTATTATATATCAGGATTTCTGTTATATTCTTTTATAAAAGCCTGGTTTCCTGCAGGTGAACTCGGTGTCCTCATAGTTTTGCTGTCAATGTTTATACAGAGGTTGTGCTCAACCACCTTGAGTGTCTAAGGGTTCTATCTTCTGCCAATAGATCTGTGTATGGGAAAGGGAGCACATCCAAAGTTCATACCATTTTTAAGTTGGCCGCGACTTTTATTTTCCATTGGGCTCTTTCATATCTCCTCTGTGCACTGCCTCAGGGTTGATTAACAGTACGTGACTGACAGTACGTGACTGGCTTGAGCCGTCTCAAGTCGCCACTGCCTGCTGCACACGCACACAGTCTCAGAGAGGGATATGCTTTTCACAGGCTCAGGTTAGCAGAACTGCCGGCCCGCCACACTGGCCCTCCTCCACCGAGATGGTCACTTCCACCAACAGTGTCACTGCATGCGCTCATCGCGCACCTCTCCGTGCCAAGTGAGCCATCATCTACCGTGACAGTACAGCTACAGTCCTCACACCCTGCCCCACCGTGGGCGCCGACCGACCCGTGTGTGGGGGTGAGGGGAGCATGAGCAGCACCACAGATCCCCATCTTTATGACCAAAAGTTCAATAGTTTATTCAAGTACAACTGATTCTTAGATTGTAGGCCTTTGATTTGCAGGGTGCTAAAAGTGTTGTTTTTGACAACTTGTCAAGCTTTATACATCATACTTGTTTTTTAGAAAGTGAATTTGTAGATCCCCGGCTGCAGCCAGAAATCCTGCCCAAATCACTGACCTTTTAATAGCAACACTTTATAGAAATGTTATACATTAGGGATTTGCACTATTTTGCTTAGTATTTCAAAGACTTTATGTAAGAAAAACAATGTAAAAAGTCTCATTAATAATTTTATATTGATTATATATTGATAACATTTTGATATATGGGGTTAAGTAAAATGTATTATTAAAATTAATTTCACCTGTAAATTTTTCTTCTTTAATGTGGCCCCCCCAAATTATTCAAATATCTATGAGTCCCGCATTATATTTCTACTAAGCAGTAATAGTCTAGATCTAACATCCAGTTTATAGGAAGTACTAGGACAGAGAAACATATCAAATAATGCAATAGGGATACAAACTCTATAGGGAAAAATTATCCAGTCTCTTCAACAAATAAATTGCAAGGAAAAAAGTGGAAAGGGAAATGGGACTAAAAGAGACATAAGTGATATAGCTATAAATTCTAATGTGTACACCTTTGTAGGATTCACGTTTTAAGGAAGAAGTGAGAGAACACATACATTTGTGAGCGAGTCTGGGAAATTTTGAAGTGTACAGCATATTTGATGGTATTAAAATCTATTGTTTATATTTACAGTGTAATATGTTATTACAGTTAGGTTAAAGAAGATTCATTTCTTATAATCATACACTGCAGTTTTATGAATAAAATTATATGACATATTGAAATTACTTCAAAAAATCTAGGGCGATAAGAGAGGGAATTGGGTGGGGGGGTGGGTAGATGAAGCAAAATTGCCCATGCGTTGGAAATTATTGAAGTTATATGATGAATGAGTGTTGGGTTCATTCAATTATACTCTCTACTTTTATAAGTTTAAAAGTTTAGATAATAAAAAGTTTTGAATAATTGCCCTGGCTGGCGTGGCTCAGTGGACTGAGTGCCAGCCTGTGAACCAAAGGGCTGCTGGTTCCATTCTGAGTCACGGCACGTGCCTGGGTTGCGGGCCAGGTCCCCAGTAGGGGGCACATGAGAGGCAACCACACATCAATGTTTCTCTTCCACTCTATCTCCCTCCCTTCTCTTCTGTCTAAAAATAAATAAAGCCTTTTTTAAAAAAAGGTTTTGAATAATTGATAATAATTTGGGAAAACACTAGAATACAATATTAAATGAAACAGTAGGATACAAAACTGAAATTAATAATGAAAAATTTTTAAAATTAGTTTCATGGGAAGAAAGGGTGATTGCAAAGACCAACTTTCTATTAAACTCTTTTTAATTAATCTTTATTAATTTTAATCAGAAAAACAATATGCCTTATACATAATGGTTTATTACCAATTATTTGAACAAAATTTAAAAACTAAAAGGAAATGCATCAAAATACAGGGTGGGGCAAAAGTAGGCTTACAGCTATTCATATGAAAAAAATACAATAATTAATAAAAATAAGAAGAATAAGTTCTGTGTTTCACATATTTACAACAGTAAACCTACTTTTGCCCCACCTTGTACTCATGGCAATTATCTCTGTGTTGTGTGTGATTATGAGGTGTATTTTCATTTGTGTGTGTTTTGTGCATGTGATTTTTATTTCCTTTATATTTTCCCTGTTCCCCACATTAAATATGTATTACTTTTTAAAACTGAATTTATCGGGGTGACATTAGTTAATAAAATTACATAGATTTCAGTGGTACAATTCTATATCATCTGTGTATTGTATTGTGTGTTCACTATCCCAGAGCCAAGTCTCCATCTGTCATCATTTATACCCCTTTTATGCTCTTCTTCTTCCCCGCACCCCCCCCCCCCCCGCTCTGGTAATCACCATACTGTTGCCTGTATCTGAGATGTGTTTGTTCCGGGTTTATTTATTTTTTTTGCTTAATTCCTCCACCTTTTTCCCCCAGACCCCCTACCTCTTCCCTTCTGACAACTGTCAGTCCATTTCTATATTTGAGTCTATTTCTATTGTGTTTGTTGGTTTATTTTGTTCATTAAATTCCAAATATAATAAAATTATATGGTATTTGTCTTTCTCTGGCTGACCTATTTCATTTAGCATAATGCTCTCCAGGTCCATCCATGCTGTTCCAAGATGTAAGATTTCCTTCTTTTCTATGGTCAGGTAAATGTACCAGAGTTTTTCCATTGTGTAAATGTACCAGAGTTTTTCTATCCAATCATCTACTGATGGGCACTTAGACTGTTTCCAAGTCTTGGCAATTGTAAATAATGCAGCAATCAACATAGGGGTGCATATATTCTTTTGAATTAGTGTTTCAAGTTTCTTTGGATAAATTCTCAGAAGTGGGATCGCTGGGTCAAAAGGCAGTTCCATTTTGTTTTTTGAGGAAACTCCATACTGCTCTCCACAGTGGCTGCACCAGTCTGCATTCCCACCAACAGCACACTAGGGTCCCCTTTTTTCTACATCCCAGCCAGCACCTGTTCATTGATTTATTGATGATAGCAATTCTGACAGGTGTGAGGTGATATCTCATTGTGGTTTTGACTTGCATTTCTCTGATAATTAGTGATGTTGAGCACCTTTTCATGTTTATTGGCTATTGTATGTCTTCTCTAGAGAAGAGTCTATTCAGGTCCTTTGCCCATTTTTTAATTGGTGTTGAGGATTTTTTTTAATTCTCACCTGTGGGCATGCTTATTGATTTTAGAGAGAGAAAGAAAGGGGGGGGAGAGAGAGAGAGAGAGAGAGAGAAACACTGATATGAGAAACATCAATCCCTTGCGTCTCGTATATGCACTGGCAGTGGATTGAACCTGCAACCTAGGTATATGCTTTGACCGGGGATCAAACCCACAACCTTTTGGTGTACGGGACAATGCTTCAATCAACTGAGCAGCCTGGCCAGGGCATTGGCAATGAGTTGTAAGTTCTTTTTAGATTTTGGATATAAACCCCTTATCAGATATATCATTGGTGAATATGTTTTCCCATTCAGTGGATTGTCTTCTCTTGTTCTTGATTTCCTTTGCTGTGCAAAAACTTTTTAGTTTGACATGGTCCTGTTTGTTTGTCTGTCTGTTTATTTGTTTGTTTGTTTGTTTCCCTTGACTGAAGAGATATATCAGAAAAAAATGTTCCTACAAAAAACATCCGAGATTTTACTATCTATGTTTTCTTCTAGGATGTTTATGGTTTTGAGTCTGATGTTTAAGTCTGTAATCCATTTTGAGTTCATTCTTGTTTAAGGTGTAAGAAAGTGGTGTAGTTTCATTATTTTGCATGTCTGTTTAATTTTCCCAACACCATTTATTGACTAGACTATCTTTACCCCATTGTATGTTCTGGCCAGTGGGCCATTCATTAGAAGGTATATATTAAGAGCCTGCAATTTGCAAAGCACTTGTAGACATTTTCAAACATTTAAATTTCACATACAGTATTATAGTTTATATTTTCACACCCCTCTGACATAGCCCATAGGGAGGGTATTATTACTCTCACTTTCAGATGACAAAACGGAGCCTCAAATATTTGCAAATCATAGCAAGGCAGCAACAGACCTTGGACAAGAACCTAGGTTTCATTACTCCTATTGCAGTGTTCTTTTCACTATAACACGTTGCCTCCCATAAAGAGTTATTAAACTCAGAATACAATTAATTTAGTAATAAATAACTAACTCAGGCCCAATTGAATTGAAGTTATTTACATCAATTGACGATACTATTCATTTTGCTTAACTGCAACCAAGAGCCATGTGCAGGAAAGAGGCACTCAGATGAAATAACAGGGAGGAAGCAGTAGAATTTTGTGACATATGGCATGCTTGCTGATGAAATCAAAGGTATGTTTCATGCCAGCTTTTGGTCTGCAAAGTGTCGTTCATTTCACTAAGAGGTATGCCACATGCCAGGAAATGCACAACCTCCTAGCCCTTTCTTTTGAAATCTAAACCCATGAGAGCATGGACTTGGCATGACTTGATGGAACACTGAATGCAATATGCTTGACCCATTTGTGCGTACAAATGATCCAGAGTATCCACTGTGGAGGATTCTAAGTTGTCATGTGGATTCCCTATCAGCTCAGAGAAACTGGGGATACAATTGAGTCTTAAGTTTATCTCTGGCTAGAGAATGAGGATTATAATTTCAGAGAATAAAAGTAATGTCCAGGAAAGAAAATAAAAGTGAAACCAGAAAGTGATCAAGAATATTAAAAGTGTAGGGAAAAAGTATCTAAATGCTCCTATACAGAATAATATTGTTGTCCCTTTTTTTTTGCCATTAGTTTCTTACGAAAGATGTAATCACTGAAGTGAGGCTGCCTCATCCCCAGCAGGGAACGGAGATGCTGGGGAGCAGGGTACCATGGGCTACTTGAAGAAGACACCTCTAGCTTTTGAAGAACAAGAAGAAATTTTTGCTCTGCTACAAGAGCATTTGCTAACAGTTCAGTAGAAACTATCAGGTAAAATACCAATTTAGAAAAAAGAGTTTATGTTCAAAGTAAAGGGGTCACTGGGTGAGACAAGTCTGTAATCCATTACCAGAAGTATCACTTGTCACTATGGATGACTTTTCATTTGGTAAACCTGGCCTTACATGCAGATGATTTCTTTCTGAGAAGCTGGTTTGTATAGGGGAAGAAAGGAAACATTTTGGTCCTGCCCAGTGTGGCTCAGTCGGTTGGGCATCATCCCACAAAGCAAAAGGTCATCAGTTTGATTCCAGGTCAGGGCTCATAGGAGAGGCAACCAAAGGATGTTTCTATCTCACATCGATGTTTCTCTCCCTCTTTTTCTTCCTCCCTTCCCTACTCTCTAAAAATAAATAAATAAAATCTTTAAGAAACGAAATGGAATATTTTGGAGGTCATTCTGAGTGCAGACATCTATTGGCTACAGGGAGGAATATGTAGGCTTGACTACTTTTATGAATAATGAGAAGGCAGCATATCAGAGAGCTTTTGATTCAGACAGACTAGGTCTTCCATTCACTTACCTTCATGTTTGCTTACCTATAAAATTGTAATAACAACATATACTTGCATGTTGATGTGAGAATTAACAAAAGCATATGCTGGATGAACTTTGTAGCAAAAAGTATAGAGTAGATACAGCATCAACTTACCAAGAACAGCTAGATGGTACAATTCTTAGGTTGATTATTAGATGGTGGCACTAAAAGCAAATTTTTACTTTTTCTTTTTAGTCTCTTATTTTTCTTCTACAGTGAATACATTCTAATATTATAATGAGGAGAAGAATCATCACACACCATTTTGAAAATAATATATGTAAAGTTCCCAGGGCACACGACAGGCACTCACTTCCTCATTGTTGGCTGAATCATTATTGGCTGAATCACTGTTGTCATTATTAATTATCATCTTACTGTTCCTACTACAGCTGTGAAAATTGAGGCTTAAAGAGTTTTAGTAGTTCATTCGGCTGCATACATCTGAGGAGCAAGTGCTTAACATAGTGCTTGATATGTATACATATATAGATGTATCTCATTTCATGAGTCATAAATAAGTAGATTTGGTTGAAAAGCCACCAACCCAAACCTGAGCAATACACAATAGTCTCTCACTGAATCAGACTGCTTGAAATGGAGCAAAATTTTGAAAAGGGTTAGAAGTGATAAGAAGATTTCACATAGAGCCATGAACTCACACCAAGAAAAGGAGATTTCCAGTGATAAAAAAATTAAAAAATAACAATGCTCTTGAATAATTTATCAATTCTCACAGATTATAACCGATAGGTACAGTTTTTCTCAAACATCACCACATTCTGTCTCAATCATACACACACGCATATACACACATACACTGAGGAAGTCTCTTCCCCTCGCTTCTTCAGAATCCCAATGTCTTTTCGCTGCTTCCAAACTGAATTAAAAGTCTTACTATAGCACCTTCCTTTCATCCTTATTCCAAATCTATCCCTCTTCCCCTCCTTCATCAAAGGGTACTTGATCTGTCTACATATACCTTTCTCTCATGTCTTTTCCAGATGTCTACCTGTCAACAACTTATTCAAAATGATTAATGACTAATCAGAGCTAAATGAGTTATTCTTCCCGGAAGAAGTTCATTTTTACAGAGGTCATTTGGAAATTCGGCATATTTGATTAAAGGTATTAATTTCCAGTTTTGAAACTTAGCTCCCCCCCATGAGGCCTTTAAGAAAGTTATGCTGTGTGGAGCCGGCTTTCCTTTGAGCCTCCAAAGCCAAAGACTTCCAGCAACCCTTGCCTTTAAGGGGGCTGACTTCTAGCTGGACACGATTCTTCAAGCGTGAGGGCAGAGACAGGACTGGACTAAATCCTCACAGAATGTCTTCCGTGGATTTAATATTAAGTAAAGAGAATTAAGTTCATCCCTAGATCAAAACTAACACATGATTTTTTTTCCCCTCTACAGCCTCAGAGGGACTCAGTGTCACATCGTCAGTTGCCTGGGCCTATGAATTAATACTGCTGCACAGGTTGAGAATTTGGCACTTCTTATAAATCGTAGTCTTCATGCGCCTATGTCCAATTTCCCTAGTAGCATCCAGTGATGCAAAGGCTAGGGCTTTTTTCCCCCCTCTTCCAATGCTGTAGCAGTCCTGAGAAGCTACTGGCTTCAGGTCTCTGCAGAGGAATTGGTATTTCTAGACTTTTTTTTTGTTTGTTTTTTTAAACTGAGGCTTATTTGGTGTTTGTTTCAAATATCTAGGTTAAAAAGGCCACAGTAACTGACTCTGACCCTTTCGTCTTCAACAAAGCATGTGAATTACAGTCAACACTCTGGGTTCTGGCATGCTGTCAGCAAGAAATGTCTATTGATCGGAGCGTCAGACAGTACCATAATAGGTACCTCTCATGATGACCCTGAAGAACTGCATAAACTGGAAGTGCCTTCTGAATATTCAAAGAAGGACTATACACCATTCATTACAGTTTTACATGTAAATACAGTTAACTGAAACCTCACTCCCTGGAAGTGGTTCAGAGCATATCATTTGATTAGACGGGGCATCTGATTCTTCAATCCTGAATTTATAAAAACACTACCATCAAGGCATGAACTTCTGAATGCCCCTCTAAGCCTGCCACAACTTTCTTTGATGCAGTGTCACCTTAAAGCATTTACTCATGAGCAAGTGTGACTAACACATGGGTGACATCCACTATGCTTAGAGATAAGTAGTCATTTATATCTCTAAGGTATCTTGACATCAGAATACACATAGGATGACAAATGTGGCATGAGCCGTAATCATTTACAAACTACTTGTCACAGAAAATGAACTGGGTGGGCTATCTTTTGGCAATGCTGACAGTGTTTCATATAATACGTAGCCTGGACTTCCAACTGTGTTTAATTAAGAGAATATTATAAACACTAATTAGCTGCATTTAATTTTTAAAGCAATTTAAAGTTCATAGTTTAAAGGGAAAAAAACTAAAAACAATAGACATGGTCTCTGTGCAATGTAATTAATGTTTGGGAAGCAGTCACTGGAGCACAGCATAATGAGGTTGACAAGTCAGCAGCCCTGACATTTCTACACAACATCACAACTCAAATATCATTTTTAAAAAGCACTGAAAATTAAATGTGGCACGTCAAGTATACTGAGCTGCAGGGCCAGTTGGGAGGGGGGACCTGGTAGTAAAAACTTTGCAGTCTCTAAGCAACACTCAGGACGTAAGTTAGAAAGAGTGGCATACCAGCTGACACGAGGAAACATAAGGAGACGTGATCACTGTTGAGTTTTTAAAATAATAATACTAATAATAATTCAACTCAATATCAGGTATATGTTAAATAAAGAGTCCTTTCATGCTCATTTCTTATATACCCTTTTCCTTGGTCTTTTCAGTCAATGAAAATAAAATACCAAGGTGTGCAATTTCTGCAACAGTATCATAGCATATACTTTTGAATTCTTTCATGAATCTTTCTGAGCGTGATGGTCAGGGTGATCTTTCTCCTCTTAACTAAGAAATGAAATGGAGTTGTCATTGTCATAATACCTAAACCTCATGCTGAGAAAGATTTTGAAAGCCTTGATTCTTTCAAGAATGGAAGCTTCTGTCCTAGGGTTTACATGATCATACAACACTATTTTTGAGCCATTCTCCTATGAAATACTTGAATGCTTCCTTCTGAATACAAGCCAATATAAAGCCCAACAACTTCAGGAACAATCATATTGTATGCAGCTTTGAATTATTAGAGAAAATACTTCAATGACTTTTCTATGAAACAGTACCTTTCCAGATGTGTCTCAGATCTCTCAGCAGTGAAACTTGTTAAGCTGTTAGATGCCTTCTCACTTCTCAGTGGAAATAAAAGCACACCCAGCCCCACCATTCCTTCACCGCATCCTTCCTCTACACCTGGGTTCCTTATAAATCCATGATCTTGAAAGGCTTCATTTGCCTATGTTTCTGCTAAGCGGTGCCTTATGTTTCCTAAAAAAAATTTTTTTTAGAATGCCAAATTGAGATCCTGTGATAATAATCCTAATCACCATCTTCAATATATAAGAAATTCCGACAAGAATTTCAAGATCACAAAATCTCTAGTTAATCAAAATTGTTTTTAAAATCCAGTGGCTTTCCTATGTAACATCTGATAATAATCTCACCTCTATGAGCCTATTCTAATTTAAAAATGCGAAATAATGAGAAAAGTCTTATAAATGTGAAGATGTTCATTTCAGCACTGTTTAGAGAATTCAAATACTGGGGGGGAAAATCCATGGGTCAAAGTAAGTAAACAGCTTTATTTTGGTAGAGTTACTTGATTTACTCTTATGTGACCATTAAAAGTAAAGGCAAACTATGTAAAGATTTGGAAATATGTTTATGATATGTTAACTGAAGGAAAATAAATATACCTTATTGTTTATAACTAGGTCAAAACAAATCTGTACATACAAAAGTACCAAATGAAAACATCTAAAAAGGACCAAATCAAAATGCACAAAAATGACAGCAGTTAAGATGTTGAAGTTGTGCTTGATGGCTATTGTGCACGAGCTCTCTCTTAGATGCATATATTTTTTAAATGTAAAAGTTTGCATGATGCTGTCTTAAAAGACATCAACCTAATTTTCAGCTAAGATTTTATACGTACTAACTACTTTTATGTTTCACTCCCTAACATTTTAGAAAAACACCTTCAGGCCTGTGAAATCTGGATGATTAATTCAAACATTTACACTAACACCAGATTTTTGGTTGTTCTTCAAACAATCTGAAAACTACTGTAGCTCATCAAAGTTCAAAGGTGACAGCTATTTTTGGAGTCAGGTTTGACTGGGCCAAGATAATAGATTTGTTTCTTATTGATTAAAAATTCCCTGGGAGAAAAAAGCAGTAGTTTACACAGTCATGTGCCATGTAACGACATTTTAATCAATGATGGACTGTATATGCGGTCCCATAAGATTACAATAGAGCTGAAAAATTGCTATTGCTTAGTGATATCACAGCACAATGCATTACTCACATGTTGGTGGTGATGCTTGTGTACAGTGTTTCTAAAGTCTACAGTGGTGTGCGGTAATGTCCTAGGCCTCGGCACTCACTCCCCACTCACTCACTGACTCGCCCAGAGCAACCTTCGGTCCTGCAAGCTCCATTCGTGGTAAGTGCCCTTTTATCTTTTATCCTGTATTTTTACTGAACATTTCCTGTGTTTAAGTAAACAAATACTAACCACTGTTTTATAAATGCCTACAATACTAGGTACAGTAACATGCTGTACAGGCTTGTAGCCTATGAGTAACAGACTATACCACATGGCCTAGGTGTGGAGTAGGCTCTACCATGTTTAAGTGCACCCTGTGATGTTCACACGATGATGAAATCTAAGGACACATTTCTCAGGACGTATCCCTGTCAATAAGTGATGCATGACTACATAGGAAAAAATGGGGAGAAACATTCATAAGTATACATCATTCAAGATTGACCTGTTTCTAATTACCATCCAATAAGGTAGAAGACATATCAGGAATGAAGGTGAGAACATCACTGCTCAGGGAAAACCTTTGCAGCTGAGATATCCCTCCAGAATCTTAGCTGCTGCCCACCCATCCGAGTGAGGCCAGCATTTTTTTGTCTCTCCGCATTTCCTACCAGTTTCCACGTGGCTTCTTCTATAAATCCTTGGTTATAAGACTTCTATTCAGATAGTCAGTTGGTTATTCCGGTTGATTGCTCTATACTTTAGTTTTACTTCTAGTTTGGTCCTGGGAGGAGATAAATGTACCTTCCACCTACCCCACTGACATCTTGGATCTCTACATAATAACAATCTTAAACTATTTTAGAAAATAGACTAGGAAATATTCCCAAACTAATTTTACTAGGGCAATATAACTCTGATATTCAAACTTCACAAGGACTTTACAAGAAAAAAATTATACACCAATACTTGCCATAGACACAAAATCATTGACACAGTATTATTAAATGTAATCTAGCAATATATAAAAATGATAATAAATCACAACCATGTAGGATTTATTGCAGGGATGCAAGATTCCAAAATCAATGTTATTCACAATATTGAAAGGATAAAATAAAAAATTCATATGATCACCTTGGTTAAGTGCTAAAAAGTATTTGAAAAAAATTAACACCCATTTTCTTAATTTAAAAAAAAACTTTCTGTAAACTATAAATAAAGGAAACTTCCTCAAACCTGCAAAGGGTATCTTTTAAAAAACTTACAGTTAACATTGTAGTTAAGAGTGAAAGACTAAATTTTTTTCTCCTACGATTAGGAACAAGAATAGGATATCTAGTTTTACCACATCTATGCGATATCCTCCTAAAGGGCCTAGACCACCCAATAAGGTAAGCAAAGGAAATAAAAGGGATACAGATTTTAAACAAGGAAGCAAAATTGTTTTTATTTGCAAATAACATGACTGTATACATAGAGAATCCTAAGGTACTGGCAAAGTAGCTAATTAGAAACTAGTAAGTGAATTGTCACAGGATTCATGAACAATATATGAAAATCAATTGTCTTTCTACATACTAGCAACAAACAACCGGGAAATTAAATTTAAAATGGCAAAAAATAAATAAATAAATAAATAAAAATAAAATGCCGATTACTGTAGCATCAAGAAATGTAAAATATTTAAGAAAAAAACACAAAACATTCAATACTTCTATGTAACATTACTGAGAGAAATTAAACAAGATCTAGATAAATGTAAAAAATATACTATGTTCATGGGTATACATCAAGATGTTGATTCTCCCTGAATTGCCTTCCAGATCAAAATAACAGAGGGCTTTTTCAATAGAAATTGATGAGCTGATTTTAAAATTTAGGTAGAAAAACAAAGGACTCAGAATAGCCAAAACCATTTTGAAAAGGAACAATATTAAAAGAATTATGCTATTTGATTATAAAACTTATTACATAATGATAGTAATCAAGAAAGTATAGTATTGGTGTAAGAAACGATAAATTGATCAACGGAACTAAATGGAAGCAATTTCTAAAAGTTAAGTCTTCTGCAGGGGCAGAAAGTCTGAAACCTCAGCCCTGATTTAAGGATATATAAAATTTATTTATTTATTTATTAATAATGTTTACATTCCCATTGTGTCATTCATAGTTTCTGGTATATAGTTGATGTTCATCAATCATTTGTTGAATAAATGACAATCTTAAGCATTCATCTAGGGCAATAAGCCATTTGGGAGAGATTTAATTATTTCTCTGTAGTAAATGACATCATCCTATTACTTGAAAATAACCTAGTTCCATAAAATTTAAAATAAATCACTTACGTATAAAAGCTGACTATGTGCATATGCCTTAGGTGAAGTTACTTAACCTTTTTAAAATCCCTGGTACTTCTTATACTTCTTATAGACCTCTTAAAGATATAACTGACCAAAATGTAGTATACCATGTTGAGTTAAACTGAAGCCTTCTGAATAACAGAAGGGTATACACTGTAATGATTTTTTTCTCCTCTTCTACGATGCCCTACTACATGCTTCCCTTTCCCAGTATCAAGAGAATTATATTCAATGTGGCATAGTGTAGGTGCTGCAAACAAACATTTCATAAGAATACACTGTGGACAAATTTAAGAAGGCAACTTTAATTCAAATCCTAGTTAATTAATCTAATTTCACAGCACCATGCATCTCATTAGGCTTAGCCATTCCTCAGCCCAACAGGGCTTGAGGTTTCGCTCTAGAGAATCAACAAGGCTAATATAAAAGTGCGGCAAGCCAGCCCTGACCTGTATGGCCCAGTTGGTTGTGTGTTCTCCCACAAAGCAAAAGGTCCCCAATTCAATCCCTGGTCAGGGCAGATGTCTGGATTGCACGTTCGGTCCCCAGATAGGGTGCATGTGAGGGGCAGCCTATAGGTGTTTCTCCCTCCCTTCCCCTCTCTCTAAAAATAAACTTAAAAAAATAAGGAAAGATAGTAGTAGATCCTGATTCTGGCCTTTCACAATTATTCATCAAAGCTGGCACAACACAGAGGTAGAGTAGGCAGCTGACTGTATGGTGTCAGTGCCGAGGAATGTACGTCACCACTTTCCGCCCCACTCCCACAACCGCAGCCTGCACTCATCCAGGCTTTCTCACCCTCAAGATTCATTCCTTTGTCTTAAGGGATTATCTCCAGAATTGCTCCATTAAAATGCAAATAAGCTATGTAGGAGGGGTGACACATTAACATACTCATAGTAATTATCTGCTGCTATCATCCTATCAGGATTAATTTATCAACTGTCCGGCAGAAATAAAAACCTTGAGGATATCAAATGTAGGAAAGGTACAATTTAATGTGGGCGGAGCTAGGGATGAGCTCAACTACCCAAGACTAGGTAGCACACCATAGTTGGAGGATTTGACAAGCAAAGGAAAAGCATTCGCTCACTTGACCAGTAGTCATCCACTGACCGTCTATAACATGACGGCCACTGTGCCAGTCAGTAAGGCTAGGAAAAAGAATAAATTCACTTTTCATCCTCCTCACAGATATGGAAAAGAATGTGGTGCCTGAAGAGAAAGGAAATGTGAACCCTCAGAGAACTGTGTTAAAAACTGAATGTGGTAATGCATGCTAAGTGCTTAATATAATGCCTGGCCCACAGAAAGAGCTCAAAAAATGGTTGCCACTATGATTATTATTAAATTGGTTCTGGTACCAATTCCAAAGTGGGGGAGGGGTCCCCCACACCAGCAAGCAAAATCTTGGACAACAGCTGGGTGTCCTACTACAATTCAACTCAATTCTGACTATTTACCTGGAGACAGCACCAGATTCCAAAGGTTTAGGGTTAAGTCAACAAGACGCCCCCCCCCCCGCCCCCGCCCCGCCATATGCCAGTCTCAAGTCCAGGTTGCTACCTGTGCTTCTGAGGGGTGGTCCAGGTTCCAAGGCCTCCCTCCTCAGCTTCAAATAATTTGCTACAGTGGTCACAGAACACAGAGAAATATTTTACTTACTAGATCACAAGCTTATTATTATTATATAAGGTGAGGTGCGAGGGAGACAAAAGTGAATTCCGCCCCTGTGGAGGAATTTTGTATAGGATTAGCCCTGGATAAAGAAACACTCCCTGCCCCTTCTGTGTTTTCCCTGAAATAATCTGGGATATATTTTCCTCGATGCAACTATGCAGCAACCATTTCTTTTTCTTCCCAAAGGAGTGGCCAACAGAAGGAATTCAGGCCAGACGTGGCGGGAGACGGCTAGGGCTGGGGGAGAGCACATCTCACCACAGGGAAGGCTTCGTACACTTGAGGCCCGCTCAGCTCCCTTCCTGTGGATCCACAGTTTTGCAAGACTGTGAGAGGTGTGTGTGTGTGTGTGTGTGTGTGTGTGTGTGAATGAGACAGAGAGAGAGAATTCAAATCCATGTAGCAAATTCTCATGACTGTTTCTATCATAATTTTCAGTTAAATGATTGATGAAAAAAAGTAATTTGTTCCACTTATCATCCTACACCCACCTCACTCCCATTCCTGAATCTGGGGCCAATTATGAAGTAGACAAGTGAAATAATACAAAAGGCTCTAAATGACTCAAATGTCTGGCATCAAATTAGCTTTGCTGTTGGGACTTGCTCTAGCCTTATGAACTCTTCTAGTATTTCATTATTGCTCCTTTACAGTTAAGCCACATCCTTGGGCCTAATTCCAGAAATCTAGTCTCCTTGCCTCTGCCTTGCCTCCTTGTGATATTATTTCCTAAAAGTACAGCTCTCCCAGGGTGTGAGTAGCGCCTTCCCTTCAAGTCCTTCTGGGGAATAGAAACCTGGCTCCGAATTGCAGGCCCCATCATCTCCTAGTATAGCTAGACTTGCCATTTAATACCTAAATATCTGCCATTGGCCTTCTCTGATGCACGTTAAACTTGCTTGATAGGTTTTGTATTTATTGTTGAGCTTCTCAGAGACAGTTATCTACATGTCTAGGCTTCCTCATATTTACTCTCCACTGCCAAGTCCTGGATCTTTGTAATGCTCTGTCTGTCCTTCTTCATCTGCCTGGCTTCCAGATGTTGGCCATTTGGTATGAGCTACCTTACTGCTGGTTGGGGCCCAGTAATGACAGGCAGAGCTAGTGGTCTTGACTCAATGCCTACAGCAAAAGTTTGCACGTAATTGGTGAAAACTAAGACTTGACGAACTCCCCTCTTTTCTCCCTCCAACCACCTCAGTCAGTCTGTAGTGTTCAAAAAATTTTAAAAAACAATAATGTAGCACGGGAGAGAAAGTATCTCATTAAATAAATCATGGAAATGTCAACTTACTTGTCTCAGATTGAAAGAATTTTATGAAAAATACCTTTGGCTGTAAGCTTAGCTTTCTTATATTCATTCATAACAAGGTGTAAAGAATGGAAATGAACTAGTATTTCATAAGGATGAATTATGAGTACAATTCGATTAATTTTTTTACTTTTTCCTGAGATAGCCAACTATTCACCTAATTGCCCCAGTCCACATACTCAGAAACCTCATTTTGCATACCTATTGCATGTCATGTTCAAACATGCTTAACCCTTGCTCATCCCTGTTGACAGTGAGAAGCAGAAAATTTCATCAACAATATTGCTCAAAATCTCAATTTCCTGAGCTTTGGGAATGCATTATTTCATGCTTTTACCACACTCCCACACAAACATATATTGAGTTGTAGCTGCAGGCAAAATATATAACAACCATGGAGGAAAAGGAGCCACTTCTGAAATTGCGGGCGGCAAGGACAAAGTCAAATGAGAATTAAATACAGACAATTCATAGAGTTTGGATAAGCATGTTTCCAACAAAAATAAAATTAATAAATGTTCAAAACATCCATGAAGCAAAAAATCAAATTATATTATAATATAATATTTTTCATATAATTTTATTTTCCTCAATGTGTGTTTGCACACACACAGCATCTCTGTTGTTGGGCTGTCCCATCAGTCACACCTGAGGCTCCAAGACAGAGGCGATACCAATACCCATGACAACAGGAAGCAACATCAGAAAAAAAACAGTACCTTCTACTCAGAGAGTAAGTGCCTGGTACAGTTCTCATTTCACGACGATCATCCTGATTTACTGTGTTTAGGTTTTGCATTGGTGGGTAATTCATACCCTCCTGACCCCTTAGGTTGACAGCAGGGTCTGTTATATAGTTATGTCTATTCAAGTCAATTGCATCAACTAATTTTACTGATATTTTTTAAAAATTTAATATGTTTAATGATTTGAGAAAGAGGAAAGGGGAGGGGAAAGAAACATAAATGTGAGAGAGAAACATCCATTGATTGCGTACCAATTGCAGCCAGACCAGGGAGGGAACCCCCAACTCAGAGATGTGCCCTGACTAGGAACTGAACCCCCAACATTTTGGTGTAAAAGATGAGACTCCAACCAACTGAGCCACACAGGCCATGGCAGAATTTGATTGATTTGACTCATTAACTCATGACACAATCAGTTCTTCATTGAAATTCACTGATTTTTTCCTTGCAATTGACCAATTCAGTTGGCAAGTTTGTGTTGACATGGTTTAAGGATTGTTATAGCTGATTACTGATGTACAATGCTTTAATCCAGCTACAACAACTGAGTGGAGTAGTTGCAACAGAAACCGCATGTTCTCTGGTCCTTCGCAGAAGAAATGTGCTGACCCCCCCGCTCTAGAGGAGACCTCAATGATTCATGGCCCTTATCTTATAGATTAGGAAATTGAAGCAAAACAAGTTAAATGACTCAAACCAATACATCTGATTAAAAATGTATAGTCTTTGTTACCTTTCTGGCCTCCCCCAAAACAATCACAGGTCTTCTACAGTGTTTCTCATTTCAAGGAATGACACAATCTACCGAGTCACCCAAACCTAAAATGTACAAGTCATCCCTGACAGCTCCCTCTTCATCATCCCTGCTTAGATCCAGTCTAAGCTCCTTCCATTTTACATCCTACCAATTGAATCTTGCCAGTTCACTCCACTGCCACCATCCTAGCCTCCATTGCCATCACCGTTCCCTGTACCATTCACGGCAACCATCTCCTAAATGGTCTCACTGCTTCTCCTCTGGCCGCATTCTGATTTGCTCTTCGAGCTGTAGTCAGTGATCTCTTCAAAAGGCAAGTCTGAGCACAGCCTATCTCTGCCAAAAGCCCATCAAAGACCTCTCGCTGATTTTAGGATAAACTCTAATGTGACACGAAAGCCCTATATACGAAAGCCCCATATACTATCTAGCCCCTGCTGACCTCTGCAGTCTCATCTTGCCCCACCTTCATCCTCACTTCCCCTGCTCTAACCACTCTAACTTGCTTTCAATCCCTTACACTTGCCAAGCTCCCTCACACCACTGGGCCTTTGCATGTGCTTTTCCTACATCTGGAATGATCTTTCCTCTCCCCCTTTTTCAAGTTTGTGCCCTCAAGCATTAATCAACACTTCCTCAGGAACCCTGTTCTGACTGCCCTGACCTGCTCAAATTCCCCTGTTCTGTGCTCTAATACAGCACTGTGCCTTCCATGTACTTATTATCACAGGCAGAGTTTTACAGTTTATATTTCCCTTATTTTTTTATATAACAGACTTATTAAGTTTTTTCCCCAATACTTCCAATTTGTTTCTGAATTTCATTTTTCTTTTAAATGTCTAATGTTTTTATAGAAACACCACAACAACCTTTCGCAGACTAAGCTGCTATTTATTTGGAAGGAAAAAAAAACCAAACAAACCAGATCACGGCTCTTCTTTTTTAAAAAAGCAAAAGCTGAACTATATACATTTTAATGCTTTTAAAGCTATGTGAAATATTAAAGAAAATTTATAAAATGTTTTCCTGAAAAAGGGTACTTATAGAAGCTTCTTATTTTAAACTAATAAGTGGACTATTAATAGTGAAATCTTAGAATTGTGCATATTCTTTAGAAAAATCCAAGTTATAATCCTAAAGTACTATAATCATCTAATAGGTGCCTGATCTTTCAAATTCTTTAATCCTTCTCCATATTAACTTTTGACCTAGCTTTCTGAAAACACTCTTAAGTCCCTGAAAATATTTTACTGACACAAAAAACTAATCTATTCAGGCTGCCCTATGTTAACAACTATCTTACAGATATAGTTGGGTAGTCCATAGGAAACCATATGTCTAATAAAGCACTACTAAAATAGAAATTCCAGTTGAAAGTCCAATTTTATTTTCTGGATTTCAGGATTACAAAACCTAACAGCCACTTACCAACATACTCCATGTTAAATCAAGAGGGGATTTACTGATTCCATTACAGCTAAAAGGCAAATAACATTAAAAAAATCAACCACTTTTATCCTTCCAGAGTAATATAATTGCACTTCCAACTGAAATTCAACCCCATATATCATTCATCATGAAATGCTCACTTTCTCAGAATCCTCCTATTGGTAGGCAATATATACTCATCAAATAACCTATTTCAAAGTTACAGCAGGCCAATCAATCACTTGATCAGCTTAGCACTATATGTGGCATTTTGGAGGATATATAAGTGTATAAGTTGTGGTCCTTACCGATTTGGACATTATAATCTTGATGAAAAGATCTACCTATGTGAAACATTTATCAACTAACCTCCAGCATCTAGCACCTAGCCCCAAAGAACCTGAAGATGAAGTAGTCAAAAATGATACTCCAAGGAAAACTTTCAAGCAAGGGTGGGACAGACATCAGCGGACTTAAAGGATGGGTTGTTTAAAAAGCACAGAAGTATGGAGACACCCGCTTGATTAAAGCACAAGGAGAGCTGCAAAGAAGGGAGAACATATCTGATTTATTAAGCAACTACGGTGTCCAGGGAATGAGGAAGGGATTTTATGACAGGATAAGGCAAACTGGGGCCAGATTATGGAAGGCTTCGAATGATAGACTAAGGAGTTTGAATTTGAGCCAATAGCAATTACAACTATATTCCAAAACCTCTCCAAAGCACTGATTTAGCTGAGAGAGTCATTTGTCTATGGCCCTGAGATACAGTTAATTCCAACTCTTCAAGGTGAATGAGCTGAATAATGGAGCAGAATATGGTAAGTATAATTAATTAAGGAAAGAAGGCCTTTTAATTTTAGGTTGGGGCAACTGGAGGCTTCAACTATAGGACTGAAATCTAAATGGCAGCAAGTAAATTGGATCACAGGAGAGCCCAACCCAGACTAAATAAGGGTCCTCCTAAATCTCACTTTAAAACCAAATGTCAAGTGTCAACAAATACAGATGTACATAATAATCTGGCGGTTTCATTACTTTATATAATGAGAAATCTCAAAACAGAACAGTATTCTGCAGAGACGAAAGGTCTCAGTTTAATGTGCTTTAACATCACTGGTATGTTCTCATCATGAATCCTTCCATTAATTTAGGTCAAGTGAACTATAAGAACTTTGACAATGTACTCTGTCAAGTGCTAAAGCCTTCCATTCCCTGGTATATTTAGTGCCGGGTGTGAGGCAGTGGTTCTGGACACCAAAAGGAGACACAGAGGAGACCTGAACACCAATTGGGCTGTAATTTTCTATTTTAGATCTGCTTACTGCCTTGTCCCATTTTCAACATGGATAGTAAGACTGGCCAAGTAGAACAACCTCTGACCATTTTTAAACCACTCTGGAAAGCCTCTATCTCCTACACCATTCTGTTTTCATCTATGTACAAGGTCGAGGCAGTGATCCTTGAGTTTGTTTATTAACAGCACTGGTTGTCCGTTTTCCTTTTAGAAGGGGCTGGGTTTTTCAATTGCTTCATGTGTGATTCCGAATTATGGCCAATCACCACATGACTTCAAGCCAGAGAGTTTCATTTTAGAAAAAAATGAGATTTCCCACCAGTATTTCCCCTAAGTGCCTTTCAGTCTGCTTCTAGTTCTTCAATGCGGCTCATTATGTTATTATTGTTATTTATTATTGTAATTTACATGATACTAGGTACCATAAAGAAGTATAGTCTCCGACTTCAATGAGTGTAATAGGATATAAACGTTGGAACTGGCTTCAAGGGGTTTGAAGTTGGAACAGAATTAAATAGGAAGCCACTAAGAGGCTTCAAGGAATGAGATTGGAAACAGATGATTTTAGCTGGAGTGTTCTGCATAGTCGCCTAAATATAAGACAACTGGGGTCCAAACAATGAAATCTGAACACAGGATTTGATTAAACTGGGTAGACATAAACAAGGATTTCCAAAGAACCAATGATAATAATAACAAGAGCAGCTAATGTTTATTAAGTATTTACGGCATGGCAGACTCAATGTGTAACTACTTTCCGTGTATTCTCATTTAGTGTTTATAGCATCCTATGAGACAGGCCTTATTATAACCATTTGACTTATGGAAAAAGTGAGGCACAGAGAACTTGTTCCTTAACTTTCCTAAGGTTAAATGCCTGGTTGAGGCTATGTGACTTGGACACACACTTTACTTTTTTTAATCATGTTGGAAATGAAATTTATTTTTGCCAGCTTGATTAAAATGCTCAAAGGATTACTCTAAAACAATATGAGTATTTCTCACCATATTTTTTTCTTGGAACTGTAATATTGTATCTTTTCCAAAGGTTCTTTATTCACTTTTTGTGCTCCAGGTATTGAGTATAGCAGAAATAAATCACTGATTCCCCTTGGTTTTAATCATCCATTTCATCAGTGTTTCTCTCTTATTAAAAATACTAGCCAGGAGTATGTATAAAAATTCTTTATTATTATTTTTTTATTAAATGTATTGGGGTGACACTAGTTAATAGGATCATGTAGGTTTCAAGTGTCCATCTCTATGATGCATGAATCTGTATATTGCGCTGTGCGCCCACCACCCGAAGTCAGATCATCATCTGCATACAAACTTTAATATATGGCTCTTGAGGACACAGCAATCATGGATTTATTTTGAACAATACAGCAAAAGGC
The DNA here is from genome assembly GCF_021234165.1 of Pteronotus mesoamericanus. Classification (NCBI taxonomy): domain Eukaryota; kingdom Metazoa; phylum Chordata; class Mammalia; order Chiroptera; family Mormoopidae; genus Pteronotus; species Pteronotus mesoamericanus. The sequence continues at coordinate 4,584,767 of NW_026555150.1, forward strand.
ATTCAAACAAATGAAAATTGTATTGTCCAAAGTAGTCACTGTAGGGAGCCATACACTTATTACGCAAACATTTCTGTAACTCTTCTTTAGTGATTGTGTTCTAAACCTGAAACACATTTGTGGAGGTTCAGAACAAACCACCCCAAAGCACCTCAGTGGCATGTGGATTATTTTGAGCTAAAGGCAACGGAGACCCTGCGGGCTCAAGAGAAACTTCTGCCCCTCACTTTAACTATCTAGAGGAATTTAAATTAGGAGCCTGACCCATGATAAGAGTTATGGCCAGATGATTTTATACCCACCTATATGGCAGGGCAAACCAACAATTACTGAGCACAGGGTCTCCCTGCTGAGACCTTCCGAAGCGCCAAGGCGCGTTACCTCGACCCCAGTTCCAAATCTTGTATACCCATGTTCCTTTTCTGTCTCCAAACATCTCTTGAATGTGGAGGTCTCTGATGCTCTCATATATGTGGGGTTCCCATACATATGCATTTATTAAATTTGGTTACTTTTCCTTGTTGTCTCGCATCCATTTGATTATTAGACAGAGAAAAGAACTCCGAGAGTAGAGGACACTTTGTTCCTCCTCCACACACCCTCTTATTCACTAGTGGAAATCTTTGAGGTTAAATTTAAATTTTGTAAATACCTTAAAAAAATAAGTTGGAATAAAGTCCATCAAATGAAGTGAGTTATCAAGCTAGATAATTTCATTTGGAGTCAAAAGTATGATGTGACATGAAGAAATGAGATGGAATTTCTCTGGGAAAGCATTCCCCCAAAACTCTGGAACAGTGACAGCGTCTCTAAAATCAATCACAACTTCCCAAGAAGAAAACTGAACTCTATAAATTCTGGTTTTGGTATGTGTGTTCATATTAAAATATACATGTTGTTTATACTAAAATTCAGAGGTCATACATTCTTACATAACCCATTTTATGTAAGAGAATAATATTTCTACAAATGAGATATACAGTCATGGATACATTATAAGAACCAAAGCTACTCAAATACATGGAAATTAACAAGGACTACAGAGGAGTTGACAACAGCTTTACGGGAAGAAGTAGGGATGACCTGGACTTGGAGAATTAGTTAAACTTTAATAAGTGAGGGAAAAGATCTTCCATGTAAGGTAGAGAAATCTTACTTGATCAGCTAATAAAAGTAGACTTGAAAAAGATTCTAACCCCTATGAAACAACAGCCTTCCTAAAACACATTTTTAAACCAAACACCAACCAAAGCAGATGTTAATATTAGAGAGCAATGGGCAACCAATAGAGACAGCCCAGTGGACTCAGATAGCAGGGGAAGGGGTTCCCGAATCAATTCTAGCTGGGAAGTCTGAACGTGGTCTGAAGACAGCCTATGATCCCCCCGCCCGTGACTTTGCAACCTCCAGAACCTGTCACGGCCCACTAATAAATGTCTTGCTCTACAAAGGCGATTTAAGAAACGTAACACGGATACTTCAAACTCTCTCTCCCTTGAGGAAAGGCCCTCCCACTGACCTTGCTTTAAAGACAGGGCAAGCTGGCCAGAACTGGAAGGGACCATCAGCAGCGTGCAGATAAGCTTTCAGAAATGCCTTACTGTCTTTCAAAAAAAATGAACAGAGTTTCCGGTGGAATTCAGTAAACGCAGAGAATTATTTTTACCAAGTATGAGCTTTCTGGTTGTTGGATAATTATTTTCTACATAAAATACAGCCCGAAAAACTCCTTGCTATTTCATTAATTAAAGTAAATACTTGTTTACACTACTCTACTGCAAATCTTTAAAATGCAAGATAATAATGAATCCCATTTTGCAGTGCATTGTAAATCATATTAGTAACTTCTGGTGCTCTCCAGGTTTAATAGGTGATAGTTTATTACTCATGTTCAGCATAAACTAAGTCATTAAGATTACAAATTTACAAGTAAGCTACAAAAATTATGCTTGTCTTCAAGATTATGGTTTTAATCACTGAAAATACTATCCGACCTAGAACAAGGAAATGTTGGAAACTTGAAAGTTCATCTGAAATTCACGGTTGAGAAAAACAGCTCTCTGACCACAGGGGCCATCTCTTTATTAATGTCAGGATAGAAAAACTGGTAAATGAACAAAGGAAAGTTACATTGTTTTGTGCTATTTATATTTCTGGAATTCCTTTAAAAACATAGTTCCAAAATATAAACGTTATAAATATTAGAGAAGAGTTAGATTCTGGCATGAACAGAAGAGGTATGACTTAATATCAAAATAATGTCTTTTTTTTTTGCACTGAGTGATAAACTGTCTAGAAAATTCTAAACCCTATTGGAGTACGCTTTTTCACATAAAATGAGAAATGACCATGCACATGTGGTATTTGTTGCAACCAAATGGTCTTTTGCTGGCCAGCAAGCCCAGCCATTTAAGGGGGATATTCTGAAATAAAAGCTTTCTCAAACTCATCTTAAGCTGATGACTCTATGAGGATGAGGTTCCTGTTTCTAGTTTCGGAGGCTTCCAAAGGCTTCTAATCACATCCAAAGAGAGACTGACTCCTCTGGAATTCGATTTGCTGTAGTTCAATGAGCTCACTTCCCACCGCTCCCCCACCGCTCCCCCACCGCCACTTGTTTCAGTCAAAATAGTGTCTTGATTAAATTTCGGAGGAGACTTCGCTTACAACAAGTCTGCCAAGGACTTGGACAGTATCTGAGAGAGTATGCTGCAGACATCCCATAATTACATGTGTTTTTTTAATCTTCAATTATTTTCAAATTCTAAATTTTAAAGGATCCTTGTACATATAAATTGGTGGGATGAGGGACGGGGCCGAACATCAAAAACAATGTGGATTAGCTAAAACACCCTTCCTAGCCTACCTTGCAAGCTAATAGGAAGCAAGGCACACCAAAGTTAATGACCTACTATCGCCTTCTTTGGTCCTACAATGCCCTTTCCATATGAGATGGAGCTTCCCCTTGGCAGACTGTGTCTGGTGAGATTCACTGAGAGAAATGATAATCTTAGGACTAGATATTTTCTAGATCTCAAGATTTCTCATCTCTAAGAAGAGGGAGTTGGGACTAAATGACCTCCAAGTTCTTTTCCCCACTTTAACTATGATTTAACTCACTTTGAACCCACTCCATTGTTTGAATTAATAATATACACACAGCTAGAAAATTATCTTCAACAAACAAATTATAAGCACTGGGAAAACAAAGAGGTCTAAGAGTCTAATGGAGGCTAGAAACCTAATTAGGGAGACAATATATATTCACACAAGGATACATAACTAGGCAGGGTACAAAAAGGCTACGTATCAAAATGAGAGGCATTGGGTGCAGAGAGTGGAATCTCTAAACTCCTACCCCCACCAATCCACACTGGACTGTGAAGTAAGAAAAAATAGAAATTTTCATTGTGGTTAGCCACTGTGATTTTAGGGTTCTCTGTTACAGCAGTATTACTTGTCCTAACTTTGTATGTATATATATATATTTCTCTCTACCTGGACCTCTATCTCTACCTCTACCTCAACTTCTACCTCTGTCTAGAGAGATTACACACACACGCACTTCATGTCAAAAGATGAGATGCTATGTACTTCCTGTCATGAAGGTTTCTATGACACCAGAATGACCCACTTGACCACACCTGGGGAATATACATCTGTTAGATTTTCTTCCCTCCTAGACTATAAGCCCCAGGAAGGGCGGGGGCATGTCTTTTTTTTTTATTATTATTATTCATGACAGCACCCTCAGAACCTAGTGCTAGGAACACAGTAAGTGTCTAGTAAATATTAGTGAATGAATGAGGACTTAACGCATATAGCGCACCCAGTCCTTGCACTATCATTGCATGTGTCACTTCATATTGTAATCACTATACATATTGTCTGTCTCCTATACAGAGCAACAAGGTCTGAACTAGGAGAATTTCTGTTAATACTGTAAGTGGAGAATACCTTCTGAGGCCAACAAGAGTTTTGGGGTTGTATACATAAAGGCCCTCAGTCAGACCTGTTCTCTAAGTTGCTTTCTCTTCCCCTGAGTGACTGATGGCCCTTTCCTGCCTAAGCCAAAGCTCAAGTGTCTTGGTACACTCAAATCTTCTAAGCCATGTCCCTGTTCATCACAAACTTGCCTTTCATCTGACCTAGGCTAAAAGCCTGGTTTCCTGCCTGAGTCCCCAACATCAAAAGAAGAATGATGGCCAACGGCTGGAGGTTAGGGGAAAGGGAGAGATATTAGTCCAAGGGTAAAAACTTTCTGTTATAAGATGAATAAATTCTGGAGATCTAATGTACAACACAGTATATAGATTGTTAACAATACTCTACTGTGTTCTTGAAATTTGTGAAGAGAGTAAATCTTAAGTGTTCTCGCCATACAAAAATAGTAACCATGTGAGGTAATGGATGCGTTCATTAGCTTAATTGTACCCCTTAAATAATATACAGCTTTTATTTGTCAATTATAGCTCAGTAAAGCTAAAAATAGTATCAACATTTATTGCTATGCATTTGGCTCACAAAATTAAGCCTTCTCCAAATGGGTTTTAGTTATAAAACGTTTCATATAGATTTATATTAAAATCAAGCCCAAAAAATGGAACACTTCGGTAACAATGCTTCCTCATCTTTTCTCCTTTCTCAACTCGGTTGTAGCAATTGCCAGATAAAGACCCAGAAGAAGGGCCTTCCTTCACTAACCCAAGTGATTCTATTTACTAAATAAAGGACCCTCTGGTTTCCATAAATCACTTCTTCATAAATTGACTTAACTCTTGATTGTCCCAAGACATTTGTCAAATGGGACTGGGAATTTATTACAGTCCAAATTGCTCAAGAACTGAATAAATAGAGAGTAAGCAGGAAAAGAAACACTGTAAATGGTAAGATATATTCCAATGCTGATTCAATGTACAAAGTAAGAACATGCCCTTGATTTGTCAGTAGGGCGGTGCAGGTAAAACTCACACTACAGCTGTCCTGATTCGAAATGGCCATGGGCTCCATGAAGCCAAAAGCTTCTGCTATTTGTTGGTGGTGCAGCAGAAACAGGGAGAGGATTTGAGAAAACCACCTGTGATACTATACCTGATCTTGTGCTTCCATGAGCATCAGAGAAGAACCCTTGCCAAGTGTTAGCATCAAAAGTGAAATATGATCAACAAAATGGCCTTCCTCACTTAAAAAATGTAAAAATTCAGGGGCTCCATTGCTTTGCAATTAGAATGCATATATAAAGCCAACTATACAATTAGAGGAAAGTCCCCAAATTTCCACTTCCTCACAATCTCCCCCTCTATAAAAACAATCCTTCTCTTCTCTAATTAAACAAGTTCATAGTGGAATGCAAAGCTTTATGAATTCCTCTAAGGAAGCTTGATTTAGGGTTTTATTTTCAAGATATAACATGTTAGCTACCTCTACCCTACAGCCTCAAGGGGGAGAGTTCAGGATGCTTTTGAACTTTTGGAAGCCTTGGCCTGATGACTGTATTTCTTTTGCTTTTTACCAAAACTAAGAGGGATGTTTCCACTTCAGGGACCAATTCCTAGTTATATAGCAACTGAACCCAAACTCTGTGATCCAGTAACTTGTGTGCTTTTATATAGAGTGTAGGCACAGAGACAGGCTACCATCCACCATCCACAGATAAGCAAACCCTGCTACAAAATGTCCTTGTCACAAAAACCAAGATAATAAGCCACCAATGACAACTCAAATGATGCGTCTAAATACATTGGCTTAGCCAAAAAAAAGTCCATATGGTTTTTCCAGTAAAATAAGACACATTTTTCATTTTCACCAATAACTTTATTGATTTGGATATTTTGAGTATGTTGGCTATCTCCCATGTGGTATAATGTTGATTGTTCTCAATTAATGTCTCCATTTGATTGTTATGAACTAGTCTACCTGACTGTGAAGAATCATTCAGCCAGAAATCTCTAGCATCTAACTTTGCAAACCACTTTTGACATGTTTGATCAGTCATAGCGCCTTCTCCATATACTGCACAAATCATTTTTTGTGTTTCAGTTGTTATCATCTTCCTTAAAATAATAAAGCATGACATGCCAAAAACGTGGCATATTTTCTTCCATCGTCAGAAATAAAATAGCTGCACAAAATTTCACCAAATTTAGTATTTTTTAAATGCACACTGATAAGACAGATGTCACAATACAGTCTAACAAAGTTGTTCTGAATGAAATTAAAGACAACTAAGCACTACTAGAGCCATCTTATGGGGAAAAAAAAACAGATGAACTTTTTGATCAACCCAATACCTGTGCAATTAACTTACAGGTTCTCATTGTATCCTGTAAGCAGGACGGGACCATTGTTGCATCACTAAAATAATAGATACATTCTCAGCTCCTAACTCAATCTGCTCAACATGACTAAACAGTGCTCTAACGATGGAGAAGCAGCATGTTAAGCCAACCAATGGTACAATCCTTGTTAACTTTTTCCTATTATAAAGTTAAGAAAGCATTTATACAATGCCAATGAGACAAACTGCAAATTGCAAGTCTATGTGTAGATCAACACAATAGATGAGACCAGTAATTTTCAAAGCTGAGCACGCATCAAAATCATAGGAGAGGAAGCTTGTTATGACAGAGATTTCTAGACTCCACTCCCAGAGTTTCTGATTCAGTCTTGGAGAGGACCTGTCGATTTGCATTATGAACAAGTCAACATGGCAAGGTTGATGCAGACAGTTCAAAAAGATGCTTTGTGAATTACTGTATTACAGCATGGCCATCATGAGGCTAAAGTTTTAAGTTCAAATCTCAGCTCATTTCAGTCTGTTGTTTTAACACAGAGGAAAATTCTGACGTGACCACGCTAACCACACTCGACAGTTCAACAAATATCGGCCCTTGGCTACAGAGAGGACAAGATGACAAAATAGGCATCCTTCTCTGCAATCCTATACCCTGTCTTATAAAATCATGCAAACATGGCTGAATTAGTAACTGCATCCAGCTTTACATAAAAAGAGCATATTTTTTTTTTTAATTTTAAAAACTTATCTGAAAATTTTCTAGTATAAAATAGAACAGTATAATATACACCCACCTACGTATCAACTCAATTAAATAACTACTTATATTTTGATAAATTTGCTTAATTTATTTTTTAGTGAAAGTATTTTAACATAAATCCAAGATGTTATGATACTGAAGTGGCCAAAAAGTTCGTTCAGTGTTTTCCACAAGATGCTCTAGTAGCGCTTAGTTGTCTTTAACTTCATTTGAAACAATTTCGTTAGATTGTGTTGTGACAGCTGTCATATCAAAGTGCACTTTTAAAAAACTTATCAAAATTGGTGAAATTCTCTGCAGCCATTTTAATATTGAAGATGGAAGAAAATACGCCACATTTTTGGCACATTATGCTTTATTACTTCAAGAAAGGTAAAAATGCAACTGAACAAAAAAAATTACACAATATATGGAGAAGGTGCTGTGACTGATCAAATGTGTCAAAAGTGGTTTGTGAGGTTTCATGCTGGAGACTTCTCACTGGATGATGTTCCACGGACAGGTAGACCAGTTGAAAATGATAGTGAGTGATAAGTTGAGACACTAATTGAGAACAATCAATGTTACATCACACAGGAGATAGCTGAAATACTCAAAATATCCAAATCAATAAAGTTATTGGTGAAAATGGAAAATTTGTCTTTTATTTTATGGAAAAAACTAAACAGACTTTCTGGCCAGCCCAGTATTTCTTGCTCTAAATACTTGTATTTCTGTACATAAAAAGAACATAAGCTTTTATACTGTACTTTTACTTTCAAATACCTGAATGATAATAGCCTAGGCCCACTTTAGCCGAAGTACAATCTACATAATACTCACTCTTCAGGCGAATAGCTGTTAAGACTTAACCACAAAAAGAGTTCTATGGTCAAATAAGTTTGGGAAACCCTGAGTTAAACAGGCAGGTTTATTTATTGCCAAACTTTTTAAGGCTTTAATAAACTAATATACATTGGGAATCTCCCAATGTATACATTATTACACAATGTATAATAAGTATAATAATATACTTATTATAGTATAGATGCATACTATAATAAGTATGCACTATTTTTCTATTGTATTAAATAATACACTTTTGATTGCTGTTATCATTGCTCTGTGTGTGTGCATTGTTGTTTAAGGTCAATCTCCAGAAAACATATTTTGATAAATGCATCACCAGGAGAATCTAGGGTTTGCTTTACTTTACATGTACAAGAAAACTTTCAAGGAAAAATGACATAATATTCCAGTCAGGGAAAGTAGGAACAGTTTCCTGTCCACTTTCAAATATTAAAATGAGACTACTCATGTAGAACTGAATTGACTCCTTACAAGTTTAACTTATTAAATTATATTTTCTAATTAAATATATTTATAACTGTCCTTTAAAATAAAAGTATCATATAATTATAATAATTTAATCACATCATCAAATCCACAGCCAGTCTTTTAGGTTGTAATAATTTAATTAAAGTATTCTCTTTGATATGTATTTTGATAATCTCATTATAGTCAATTGGAAGTGACTTAAGATATTCACAGAATAATATAGTAATCATATTTGCAAAAACACTCTAAATAAAATGAGAAGTATATTTAACATGGATTATACTTTGTTATCCCCAAAATCAATTTAAATGAAGGTCAAAGGAAGGAAACATGAAAACAATGATGTGGCACAAGACCAGAGATGAGTGTGCCTGAGGTTCAAACAATTCATAGGTATTAGCCGAGTTCATTTGGTGTCTAGCTGTTTGACTAACAAGGTATTTTAGCTTTATGTAAATATATACAAGATGGTTAAGTTAAAAAAGTTGTTAAGCATCTGATTTATAAAAATAATCGACCAGGTATTTTCAAAGTATCTAAAAGTTGGGCATCACGTAGATTCACTACCTATTTAACAGGTAATATTTCACCTTTTCTATGAATTTTTTTCATCAGGAAGACAGAACCCCAAAATGTTCAGTATGTATAATTCTGTTCTAGTGCTAGGTGAGGAAGGTTTAGAAAAGCCCTTTATGAAGTAACATAATCTTCCTCTGCCACCTTGTCCTCCAAAGCAACTGGTAACCTTTTTAGATGTTCTATGATGATAAACAGAAAAGATGAAAGTGATTTGTCTCAAAACTCAAGCTGTTTAGGCAAACAGGGGTGGGCATTATAAATTAAGGGTAACTATGAAATGATTGCTTTAGGTTAGCATTTTAGACATTTTATCTAAATTTTATTACAGTAGAAACTTTGTTTCAAGACAGACTATGCATTTTAAAGTGAGCCTGATAAATATCTTAGTATTTAATTTTAATAGTAATCAGTGCTTAATGCCTTAGTAATCTGCAATACCCTTAAAATACATAATTCATGTTACAGTAACTACTACAAATCCTGAGTATTCGTTTCAGCTTTTGCTTAACATGAAGAACTAATAGCGGACATCTAATTAATTAGTAAAATGGTGGTTTCAAATTTTTCCACCAAAAAATTTTACTAGGTAATTTGTGTTTTCCTTTTTATTTAGGAGACCAGGATATGCTGCAATGATAAATCATGGTCCATGCTTGAGTGATGCTGTTAACGGTGGTGTTAGGCCTCAGTTCAGCAACCTCAGTTCTTGAGTTCGGCTAAGAAAGAATACAGAGCTAAGAACTCGAATGCAAGAAGTTTATTGACAAAGTCAGAGAAGTAGAGGAAGTGACTCAGCTGGGCTTCCTGGACTCAGGAAACAAGTTACAGAGGCAAAAGAAGGGCTTTTGGAGCTTAGGAGAAAGAAAATGAAGATAACACACCAAAGGGAAGAAGAAGAGGAAAGGCAAAGGCATGAGAGAGAAGGAGAGAAAAACATGCATGCACATTGGTTGCTCCCTTGCCTTGAGGGTTTTTACCTGTTTTCTAAATGCAGGAATTCTAGGAGCAGTCTCAGGGAAGAATCTCAATAGACTATTCATCAGCTTTCCAGGTGTGCTCTCTATTTGTGGTCTCTACTGATTGCTTGGCACTAGGGTAGGGGGTCATTACTCATTGCATCTGGTCCTGAAGCAGCCATGGTGTCGCTAGGTCAGATTTTGCTGCTTTTCTGGGCCTGGAGCTGAAACACAACTGAGGTCTAGATGTTATCTCTAGTTTGACCAAAAGCTGTCTCTGGTCAATAGACTGGAGGCTTTGTTCTCTAAGATTACTTGATGCTGATCAGAACTTCATTGTCCTGGTAGCTTAAAGCTTAAGGAAATGGTTGTGCAAGGGCTCGTATGGGAGTCTTATGAGGCTTTTTTCTGACCCCCTTCCTGTGCATCTAAGGGAGTCTAAACCACATGGCTAGTGATACGAAAGGTCAGGGGGTCTAAACCACATGACTAGAGACTTGCGAGGGGAGGAAAGATCGCCTTGGAGGCAAGGTCCTCGCCTATAATAGTTGTTTTCTTTAGTTTTCCTGGTTGCTAGGCATCCAGAACTTTCTGCCCTGGTGTTACTCTGTACCTGGCCTATTGTTCCTGCTCTGCTCATGCCTGTCTAACTGCCCACTCTATCAATATTATGTGATGAACTCAGCAATCAGTTTAAGTTTGGTATTTATTTTAGGTTGATTAAATCAAGGGTAAAGATTTCTGAGTCAGTCTGCTCTCCAAGTTGAAAAGAAATCAATAAATCCTAGTTAATCGGCAGACAACAGCCTAACCAGATTAAGTGTGTGAACCCTGGGCTGCTACAGCAGCTCAGTAAGCTTAATCCAAAAGTGGATGATAAAATAAAAAACCTAGCTACTACATACTTCTTTGCATGACGCTAAACCTATCATCTGGGTGAAAATAAAACAAGTATCTGTAAGGAGAGTTAATACATACTTCTAAACTTTCCTGGGGCTATAATTGCCTCGATATTCATCTTTTTAGGAAAATGCCCTCCTTTAAATCTAATTGTTTATATATCAATAGATACTTGAAGCACAGAAGTGTGCAATAATGTAACTTTAAAACTAATTCAATAGAAATAAAAACAAACTATGGTTTATAATAAAGATTATAATCTGACCCTCAATAGTTTAACCAGGTGTCTCTTCACTCTGAGTTTTAGCGACTTCATCTGCAAGACAGGAATAATATAATTGCATTCCTGTGTTGAAAAGATAAATGAGAACAAATGCAAGGTATTATAACGTTACAGTTGTTAACAAGAAGGATTAGCTAAAGAACATGCATGCATAACCCATGGACACAGACAATAGCGTGGTAAAGGCCAGGGGAGGAGGGGTTGGGCCTGGGTGGAGGTGGGCAAAGGGGGTGAAATGGGGACCATCTGTAATACTGTCAACAATAAAATTTTTTTTTTAAAAAGGCGTTTCAGATTAATAAGTAGCCTGCCATCTTTAAATGCAGCAGTCTTCTGCTTACCTACGAAAGGTCCAAACAGCTGGTCAACTTAGGGGGAAAAGCTAAAGGTAACAGAACTTTTTAAAAGGTAGGGGTACAAAGTTTGCCACCCAAAAATGCACCTTTAAGTATATTGCTTTTAAGCTGGCTATTAAATAAAATCTCAGGGAAAACCTTTGCCCCTCCTTACTTCCTGCCTAAAGGAATTCTGATAGAAAAACATGCTTCAGGAAGGGAACATTAACACATTCACCTTAGCAGATAGGGATTAAGTGTCACACAGGGAGGAGGATCCAAGCAAAGTGTTTGTTAGATTTCTCTCTGTGTCCCACTTTTTCTGAGCAGCCCTGCAAGATTTTGATCGCCAAATGCTTGCTCTTTCTCATCAACCTGTGACCTGCCTACTTTCTCTCTGAAGTCCTAGGCCCCTGCCCTCCTTTCCTCCTTTGTCCAGGAAGGCAGACAAACCTAACCTGCCTAATGTGTTTCTGGTCTCATATCTTATGGCACCCCCAAATAGAAATTTTCTCCTATTAATCTGTCTCATGTTTATTTAGTTATTGGCCCAACTAGAAGAACTTAGAAGGTGGGAGAAGAGTTATTTTCTCCAGCCCCCACAAAAGCAAATGATTTCTTTGCTTTTACATAGACCAGGTTTCCAAACTGCAGTTTTCTATTTCTACAACGGAATGGAAAACTTTGTTTTCCAACACACATTAAAATAATTATAGATGAGATCATATGGTATTTGTCTTTCGCCCCCTGGCTTATTTCACTTAGCATCATGCTCTCCAGTTCCATCCATGCTGTCGCGAAGTTTAGTAGTTCTTTTTTTCTTTCTGCTGCGTAGTATTCCATTGTGTAAATGTACCAGGGTTTTTTGATCCAATCATCTACTGATGGGCATTTAGGTTGCTTCCAACACTTGGCTATTGTCAATTGTGCTGCTATGAACATTGGGGTGCATAGGTTCTTTTGAATTGGCGTTTTGGGATTCTTAGGGTATAGTCCCAGCAGGGGAACCCCTGGATCAAAAGTGGAACCTAACCAACAATACAAAGATGCACGGAAAATAAGACCAGCAACACTGAAAGGAAAAGAAACCAACAGAGACAAGAGGGAAGGGGGGGCGGGGGAAAAGGAAGGGAAGGGGAAAGGCAAGGAACATATAGCAAGGACTCATGGACAAAACCAAAGGAGAAGAGCTGAGGGAGGGGAGGAGGGAGGGGGCAAGGGAAAGTGGTGGGGGGGAGGCAGAGACAAATGTATTTGAAAAAATAAATTAATTTTTTAAAAATAATTATATAATTATTATTTAACTTTTGTTGATGTTACTCATTGCAAAACACTGGTTTAGCAATAAACAAAAAGAGAAAATTAGCTTTTCTGCTGGAACAGCCAAAACATGGAGTTGTCTCTTTGGCCACACACACGCAAATCTAGAAGAAAGGTGATACTGTAGACATCAAGGGTACTGTTCAAAAAGGAATGCCCCACAAACGTTCCCATGGCGGAACTGGAAGAGTCCACAGTGTCACCCAGCATGTGGTGGACATTGTTATAAACAATCAAGTTGAGGGTAAGATTCTTGAAGAGAATTAATGTACATATTGAGCATATTAAGCACTCTATGAGCCAAGATGGCTTCCTGAAATGTATGAAGTAAAATAATCAGAAGAAAAGGAAGCAAAAGAAAGGTGCCTGGGTTCAGCTGAAGCGGCAGCCTGCTCCCCTCAGAGGGGCACACTGGTGAGAGCCCATGGAAGGGAGTGTGAGCTGCTGGCGCGCACTCCCTGCGGATTCAAGGCATGGTGAGTGTGAAAAGAAAGAAAGAAAGGAAAAAGACCTCTGTAGTGTTAAAAAAAAGATAAAGATAAAAAAAAATTTAAATGGGTAGCCTGATTTAATACTTGGCTTTTCACCCATTGGTTCTGGCATCGCCTAAGACTACTGATTCTCAATTGAGGACCTGTTCTCTCAAGGTGGATTTCAAAATCTCTAGAGCAATGTTATATGGAGTGAAACTTTAAAAAGTTACTATCATAATATAATTTTATATTTATAAAATGGAAAAGATAAAATATTTTTATAAAAGAATCTATAGAAAATAACACTCTCAATGGAGTTCAGGGACATAAGTTTTTATGCTTCTTAAAAGGAGATATGTGTTTGAATAGGTTAAAAACGAGTTTTGAATGTTCAGCCCCAGCTACCAAAAGGCTCTGGGAAAGGTTTTGGTTATGCCTGAATAACTAATTTGTTGGCAGGTCATACAAATTGTCAGCATTAGCAACTGGCCCGCAGTTAATGCACAGAACATTCACTAACACACAGTAAAGAAGATGGTGAGCAAAGCAGTCACCACAATTATTAAAACCAAGCGATAAAGAGCAGGTTGTCACAAAGAAAATCAAGACATCCTTGGGTGTTTTGTATGACAGATAACCTAGGATTGCCATATTTAGCAAATAATTCTCATTCGGGACATACTTATACTAAAAAGAAATATTGTCTGTCTGAAGTTAAAAATTAACTGGGCATCTTGTGTTTTATCTGGCAATGCTTAGCGAACCAAACCTTCCCTCCAGCGCATCAATAAGATAACACTTCCTAAAGGATTATGCAATATATCATAGGAGCATATGTGTGATATATCATAGCAGGCAATTCAACTTGATCATTTACTCAGAAAATGTTCTTGCTCCCAGTGTTGCCCAATAGCTTCTTAATGAGAAAAAGCTGTGTTAGCTGTCACTGCTGAGATTCAACCTCTGGTAGGAACAGCAAATAAAAACTTACCCCTTTATGGAAAAAACATTATTAACCTTTGAGGGGAAGCAGGAGTTTCCACCCCAAAACATGCCTTTTTGCTATATCAATTATTTTAACCTGATTATTTGTAAGGAACAAAAGACTCAGAAAGAGCTTTTGACCCATCTCCACCCTTACCCCACCGGCCTTACCTGCCTAAAGGAAAGCAGATAGAAAAACCTGAAGGGAGCTATGACCGTAGCATAATGTGAACTCAGTGTGGCAGACAGGGAGAGCCTACAAAGTCCGTTAGACTCCCCATTGTTTCTGGGTGGACATATAAGAATTTGATTACCCAATTTTTGTTCTTTCTCCTCTACCTGCGAATCGCCTTCTTTCTCTTCAAAGTCCCAGACCCCTGCCTCCCTCTCTTTAGTCCAGAATGGCATGTAAGCCTCAATGGCCCAGTGTGTCCCTGGGTCTCATGTTCTTATGAAACCCCAGTATGTACACATACAATACATTTGGTCATTTCCTTCTGTTACTCTGTAGCATGTTAATGTTATTAGACCAGCCAGAAGAACTTAGGAGGGAAGAAAGAAAATTATTTTTTCTCCCCCACAACTTTAAAGCTCAATATAATACGTGCTTTGATACAGTATCTATACGTTCTTCATTTTGAGAGTTCAGCCTTATACTCGGACATAGTTTAGACAGCCATTCATCTACTCAGCCCAAGTCACTGGAAATTAGGATGGAGGAAGTAAGGTAAATAAACTAGAAGAAACATGGTACAGGAAAAGGCAGTTAGTGGACCGGGGCTCAAGGGACCAGGGTTCTTTTTCCTTTTCTACCATGAACTTATTATGTGACTATGCAAAAGTCATTGCACCTCCTTGGGCATCAGGATCCAAAATAGTAAAATCAATAAGTTAGACTTGTGATTTACTCATCAGTTGTTTACTGAGCACCTTTTATATATTAGAACCAGAGCTGAGGAGTTGAGAGACTGCTCTCAAGGGGCTCATGGGCCAATACGCCTGTGTAAGTGAATATTCTGCAATCTGGATTTTCAAATGGCTTTCCAGGTCTTATTTGGAGAGAATACTCACCACATAACTTATCTAAACTTCCCCCAAGTTCTTTGTAAAAGTTCGAGTAATTTAAAAATTAAAAACATACTGTTTTCAGTGATAAACTTTACAACTCCATCCTCAAAGTTAATATTAACCCATCCAAAATTAACTAAATTACAAACCTTAAAGATGATGAGATTGGAGGTGACGTAACCTATTCTTTATAGAGTGTGTCACAAAACTAATTTTAGAGTATACATAACCTTTTGAATAATGTTTTACTAAGAATTACTTGAGTTACAGGTCACATGTAAAGCAGTTTAGAGGCCTTATTGACAAACTCATCCCTATAGACTAATATGAATGAACAGATCTTAGCTTGACAGTTCAGCTTGGATGAAAACATACAATTAACAGATTGAACAAGCAATATAGATGTTTCCCATCAACCTTTGACAAATGAAAGGTAAGCAGAGCCGTGTGCCTCTCATAAATTGCTGACTTTGTTATGCTGAGGTTTGTGTTATATTGAAAATGCTTTACATCTGTGAATGGAAAATGAAAATCCTGTCAACCACAGCCAAATGTGCTTTGCGCATAAGATGAGGGGCTCTGCTTTACTATGGACACAAAGTCAATGAACACCCCACAGACCCAGGCTGGTGCAGGTGGGCATTTCAGTGTTAGTACCAGGGCAGCTCAAAGACAAAACAAAAAAGAAACCAAACAAACTGCTCTCATATTGCAAATTTACACTATGACTAATTTTATGTTCAAAGAACAACTCTCTTTTAAAAACTAAACCAATAACAATGTTGATATTTATACACATGGGTAATCATGTGTGATAGTATGTAAAACCCTCTCATCGTATCCTCTCTTTTGATCCTAAACCATCATGAAATTTCAGATGGAAAACTATTCTGATTACTTTTCCTAAAGTAGCACATATTAAGCAATCTTACTTAATCAGACAGAAATATGGTGTCTGCTGTGGATACTAATTAGTATTCAGACTCTTATCTTATAATTACAGGTATAGCTTAAGGTAGAATAGTGCAATAAAATGAGTAATTGGGAAATCTGCAACAAAAATTCTGGCTTCGAGGCCCTATCTCCACAATTACTAAACAGTTTCCCAAGTGGCTTTGAGCAACCTACTTGATGTCACTGAGTCCCAAGTGTTCTTTTCCATAAAATGAGGAAATATCAGTACCCACATCACATGAGGTTCAAATGGAATAACATTGGTGAAAACATCTCTTAACTTCTAAGCATTATAAAATGTTAATTATAACAATAATGATAGTAATAAAGCCATGTCATGATTGTTCTTCATTGGCATTTCTGAGTATTGATTAGAAAACACGGGTTGGGTTTTGAGTGCCACTTATTTCGGTCTCTATACAACTGGTTTATTTTATTACATGGAACATGTCGCCACCTGAAATTATTTTTTAACATAATCATCATTTATTTCCTCTCACAAGAATGTGAGTTCCAAGAAGGCACATAATTTATTTCTCTTGTCTATATGTGTACCTCTGTATTCCCAGTGGTTATACAAGTACTTCGCACATAGCATAATTTCGTAAATATTTACTCAATAAAGAAGTGAAGGATTAGCTAACTCCAGGAAGCAATACAAGGGACTTTTTTTCCCCCTTTGGATCAAGAAAGTAGGCTTCTGGCCTGTCATGTGCTGGGCTTGAATTTTTCCAAAGTTGTTCCCTGGAGGGTTTTTCCCTAAATGCAATACCCAGGTTTATTTTTTTCCTAGTCAAATGCTTCAAAATTCAAGTTAATTCTCCAGGTGAGTAATTAGGATAAAACTTAATTCTTCAGATGAATTCTAAAGAACTGATTATTTCTCCAGAGGCCATTGGGCTGCATTTAAATCACCATTTCACTTTGGACTCTGAATGATCCAATTTATAACTCCCCATGAATCAAATTAACTAGATAACTGCCAAAATGTAATCCCATTCAGAGAGTGAAATATCTGGTTTTATTGTCTACATTAGTTAAATGAATTCCATTAGTTAAACTTCACTTCCATTTGTACTGATTTAAGATAACCTCTGTTGTAAGCTTTTAGCCCTAAAAATGAATGTAGTCTTAAAATTTGCTCAATTTTCCTTAGAGTATTCGAAATTTTAAATGTCATTCTTTTTCCCCTTCTGCCACTGAATTAAAACTTGACACACTTACACCATAAGAACATAAACATCTTACCAAGGTTTTACATTATAATTGGAAATAAAGTGCCAAAATTTTCTATATGATTCATTGTTACTAAAATATAGCTCTAGCTTAAAGTGGTTGCTGTTATGTCAGTTTTACGGAAATTAAAGTTTTTGCCTTAGAAAACTGTTTCATGATCTTGTAAAATTGTTTGAACTTTTTATGAGATTGTTAAAAATCCATCCCAGGGGATTATAAACATGAATTAAAGACAAATAATTCTTTTCCCTGGGTTTTTTACCAGGTTTTAGGTATAACTCCTATATTATATATCCTTTTTTTCTAGTAAAGGCTTTTACATTTTCATTTTAGTTCCCATTCTTTAAACACCTGGTTACAGCTACACTTGCAGTTTTCTATGAAGGTGGACAATTAGGTAGGAGCTATTGTCCTATTCTTGTGCATTAGCACCTGTTACCATTATAAGGCATGTGAGCAAATAGCTCAGAAATAATAGCAACAGATTTAGAAATGAAAGTCACAACACTTTTGTGCTTATATAGCACCATTTTCCCCCTAGCAGGTTTCTTTACGAAAACCATTTCATCAACCCTCTAAGTAAGAGGTTGGCAAATTTTTCTTTCTGTAAAAAGCCAGAAAGTAAAATTTTAGGCTTTGCAGGTCACACAGACTCTGTCATAACTACACAGCTCATCCCTTAAGAGTGCAAAAGCAGGATGTAAGTAAATGGACATGGCTGTGTTTCAATAAAGCTTGGTTTATGAGCACAGAAATTGGAATTTCATGTAATTTTCACATGTCCCAAAATACTATCCTTCTTTTGGTTTTTTGTTTCAACCATTCAGAAATGTGAAACTTGTTCTGAGCTCACGGACCGTACATAAGCAGGAGGCAGGTTGCATTTGGCTGAGGTTCGTGGTTTGCCAATCCCTGCTCTAGGCTGTCCCAGCACAGGGAATGTGGCAGAAATCATTATCAATTTTTTCCCCTGGTGATGACAAATACAACACTAAAAAACTGAGGATGTTGTAGCAAGTTCAGAAGAATTTATGGCCATTCATTCATTCAGCAAAGTATTTCTTGAGTGCTTACTTGACTAGGAATGAATGTTGCTAAATCCTCCCAAAATTCAAATATTAACATGTGCCTCACTCTTGCAGGTCAATTAATTTTCTCCACAAGAACAAAGCCCTTGCTTCAGCACTTGGTGACTTTACACTCAGTGGCTAAAAATCCCATATCGATTTTTTAAAGAAACTAAATCTGTAGGAGAAATAAAACCCTATACTTACACGTTTTAGTCCTATTCATAGTGACGTGATCTAGTGTTCCAATGCAAAGGGGGGAGCAAAAACAAAATAAAACAAAACAAAAAAATCAACAGCAACAAAAAAAAAGCAGAAGCAGTATTCAGGGTTCAGTAAAATTAGGAAGAACACAACATGGGAACTTCCAGGTCCAAATGTATGAATTATATAATCTATTGACTAGTTTTAGGTTAACTCCTCAGATAATCAGATGGCATTATAATATGGGGGTCAAGTAGCAAAGTGATTACTCCAACTAGTTGTTTGATTCTTGATTTTAGAAAATTCAATAATAGTCCAATGCTCTAAAAGCTCCAGTCTCAAAAATGATACATGGTGGACATTTTAAAGAGCATTTCTATGATTACATTACTTTTAAAATTTTCTGTTTAGCACCCCACACAACGAAGGGCCTATTTGATTTACAGCAAGGCAGTTGCTACTAAAACAGACCACTTATTCCTTTGAGGTATAAGTTAAAGTACAACAGATTGTATATTTGAAAAACTTAGGTCTACATTAAATGTGTATATATTCTATATGGATCCCCAAGAAATAAAATTTAATGTCATAACCTTTTTTCATTTACCTTTCTTGTGTTAATATCCTTCTTAATGTATATTTATCTCAAATCACATATTCTGCATATTGAATGTATAGAAATAATATGCATTAAAGAATTAAAGAAACAAAGTGGTCCACTAAGTTTTGGGCAACACCAGTTCTGTAAGCCCCAAGTATCAAGCTGTGAAATCCAGCATTTGGTTACGTTTTAGGCAAGGACATGTACTGACATTATATTTAGAAGACTGACCACAGTCTTAATGGTTCTTCATCAATCAGGCCGGTTTAAGAAAATAATTCTCCAGAAAAGTAACTCTGGATAATAAAAGATGATGACATGCATGACATGCATACAATTTTACCGAGTAGCTTATGCCTCATGTAAAATGATAGAAGAATCTTAAAAGAAATTCAGCCCTGAAGGTGTGGTTCGGGTGGTTGGGCAAAAAGGCTGCAGCTCCACTCCCAGTCAGAGCACGTGCATAGGTGGCGGGTTTGGCCCCTGGTTCGGGTGTGTACCAGAGGCACCCGATCCATGTTTCTCTGTCACTCTGATGTTTCTCTTCCTCTCTTTCTCCCTGCCTTCCCCTCTCTCTAAAAATGAATGAATGAATGAATGACATCTTTAAAAAATTCAGTGGACGGGTCAGTGGTATCAATAATGTTCCTGGATGATTTGGTGTGAAGCATGTAGCCACTACTCTCAGTCCTGGATGCATTCTTCAGTACCTCCCCCGTAAGCCAAGGCCTATACTTTCATTATCCATTACAACATATATGCTTATAATAATGCAGTTGCTGAGTTTATTATTCTCATTTTAGTTGTTTTTGCAGGGGAGTAATTAGCTTTCACTAAATCTCCTGATAAGCCCTGAGAATGCAGTGTCCTGCCAATTCCCAGTTAATTCTGTTTGGCCTCATGATTCACTGTTACTGGAGTTATCAACAGGCAGCATTGCCTTCAGTTTCATACTGAAATGTTGAGGTTTTTAAAAATAATATTGAGACTATTCAGTACAAAGCAAAATTCTTACTTTATTTAGGAGTAATGACTTCTGAAGTGTCAAAAAACAGAAGACAATGTTCCCATAAGTATAGTGCTGCATGACTATAAAGCAGAGGAACTTTCAAGATTGCACGAAGAGTGTTTAGTTAAAATAAAGGGTTAATTGAGACCAAAAGTACACATATTGTTGTTTGGGGGCGGAAAGCGGAAAGTGAGGATGTGATGTCATTTCTTCAATTTTGCAGAGGAGTATGAAAGATACTGAAATTCAAAATGACTCACCCCTCTACTCTAAATACATAGGAATAATAGGTAATTCATAAAAAGAGAAAAGCAGAACATAAAAAGCTAAATTCAAAGACAAGATCAACATCTCTTTGAACTAGGAACAGAGGAGAAACTGCAAAGCAGTGTGAAGCCGGTGATGTGTGGAGTTTGGCGTCTAGAAGCATGCAGTGCAAACCCAGACTTGAGTCCCAGAGAAGGTTCAGCAATAAAGTGCTCAGAGGCAGGCAAGATGAATAGCCAAAGGCCCTGAGAGCAGGACTCTTGAACGTGGTTACAAATTTATACGGAACTGCTGACCTAGGGAGAAAAGAGAACAAGGAAGGCACATGTTCCCATGCCAGCAATGAGCTGGGGACCCACTGGATCAGAGACAGGATTAGTGAGACCCTAAAACATAATATGAGCACTAAATAGTGACCACTGAAAAACAATCCTAAACCTCCAGGTGTATAAAAACTTTAAAAACACTGCTAACTACCTCCTGAGTTAAAGGTGAAATCACAATGGAAATTTTAAAAATATATTTAGAACCTAGAGGACAGAGGTACATACTGCATATTAGCATTTGTGGGGTACACGTAAAGGTATAGAATGAAGGAAAAAGGTAGTATGAAAGCCTTTATTAACTAAGAGGAAAGGTAAAAAATAAGTGAGTTCAACATTTATTTCAAGAAGTTAGAAAAATAAACTCAGACTAAACAAGTAAAAGGAAAGGAAAATAAAAATAAGCAGAGAAATGATTGCAATAGGAAAAAAAGGGAAAAGCTATATAAAATAAAAACTTTTTTTTAGATATAAAATAATCCTTTGGCAAAGCTGATAAAAAAAGAGAAAAGGAAAATAACTAGGACTAAAAAGACAAAATACAGATACAATAAAAAGTACAAAAAACAAAAAATATAACTATAAACATCTTTATGCAAATACTCTGAGTGAAGAAATAAAAAATTAAAAATAAACAATAACCATTAAACAAATATAACATGTAATCAAAAGTCTCTGTCTTTATACTACAACAGGCTCACACAATTTTCAATGCAAAATTTACCAGAATTTCAAGGAGTAGATAATTTCTGTCTGTATAAACTGTTTTGGAGGCTAAAAAAAGAAGGAAAGATATTCAACTCATTGAATGAGGCTTGTATAACCATGATGCAAAAACCTGACAAGGGCAATTTGAGAAAGGGGAATTGCAGCCTAATCTTACACATGCAAAAATCCTTAAAAAAATATTGAACCAAGTCCAGGAATGTTAAAAACAATAATACATCATGGCCAAGCTGAGTTTATCCAAGAAATGAAAGGCTGGTTTAACATTAGAAAAATTAATGTAATTAACCAAATTAAAAAAGAAATAAAAATTTATGTTATGTGAATAGATACAGTAATGACAGTTAACAAAAATTAAGACTTATGTTTAAAAATCTTTTTACATATTACCAATTAGGATTACAGCAGTAGTCTCTTGACTTCTTAAAGGATATCTATTAAAAACCTGCAGTAAACATAATAATCAATGGTGTGATTTTAGAAATGTTCCCTTTAAAGTCAGGACAAAAACACCTACTCTCACCACTTCTATTTAACATTTTAATTGACGTCCTAGACAATGCAATAAAATGAAGAAAATAAATCAGGTATAAAAAATGGAAAGAATGAGTCAAAATTGTTATTATTTCCAAAGCTATAATTGTCTACATAGAAAAATCCAAGAGTAAGTACAAACTATTAGAAAAAGAGAGTTTAGCAAGGTTGCTAGAAACAAAATCAATATACTAAAATCAATAGCATACAAGTAATAACCAATTAGATAATCCAATAGAAAAAAAAGTAAGATTCAATTTATAGTATTAACAAAAGCTAAAAAAGAACCTAAGAATAAATCTAGCAAAAGCTATGTAAAACTTTTATGGAGTAAGCTGCAAAAAATATTGAAAGACATAAAAAATTATAATGAATGGAGAGAGAAAATATGTTCAGGAATTGGAAGACTCTATCTCATAAAGATATGAATTGTACTAGAATTAATCTATAAATGTGATGCAATGCCAATCAAAGACACAGGAAACAAACTGAAAACAAGCCACTAACTTGGAGACAACAATTGCAAAGAACGTAACTACAAAGATTGGTATCCAGGGTTCATTTTTTTAAAAAAAGTACAACTAAACAAGAAGTAGAAAAATGAACAAATGATATCAACAGACAATCCTAGGACAAGGAAATCTGGACGAACAATAGACAGGAAAAAGCCCTTTCTTTACAACAAAGCACAGCATATAAATTACGTCAGCGAGGACTGATAACAGGAGCAGACCGGCAAGAATTGAACACTAACAAATTTCATGTACTGATGGTGGGAGTCCCATCTCATGCACTTTGGAGAACAATTTGGCAGTACCTTGCAAAATGGAGGATATTCATCCTATTTGACTCAGAAATTATACTTTCAGATGCATACTCTAAAATACTCTCTCACACAGCTCCAGATAGTGTAGCTCAGTTTGTTGGAAAGCCCTCCCATAAACCAAAAAGTCGCAGTTTGATTCCCAGTCTTTTTTTTTTTTTCTTTTTCTTTATTTTTTTTTTAATTAATTTATTTACTTTTTAAATACATTTGTCTCTGCCTTCCCCCCCCTCTTTCCCTTGCCCCCTCCCACCTTCCCTCCCTCAGCTCTTCCCCTTTGGTTTTGTCCATGAGTCCTTGCTATATGTTCCTTGACTTTCCCCTTCCCTTCCCTTTCCCTGCCCCCCTTCCCTCTTGTCTCTGTTGATTTCTTTTCCTTTCACTGTTGCTGGTCATATTTGCCTTGCTTCTTTGCATTGTTGGTTAGGTTCCGCTTATAGGTGAGATCATATGGTATTTGTCTTTCGCCCCCTGGCTTATTTCGCTTAGCATGATGCTCTCCAGTTCCATCCATGCTGTTGCGAAGTTTAGTACTTCTTTTTTTCTTTCTGCTGCGTAGTATTCCATTGTGTATATGTACCATAATTTTTTGATCCAATCATCTACTGATGGGCATTTAGGTTACCAAAACGCCAATACAAAAGAACCTATGCACCCCAATGTTCATAGCAGCACAATTTACAATAGCCAAGTGTTGGAAGCAACCTAAATGATTCCCAGTCTTAGGGCACATACCTAGGTTGCCGATTTGGTTCCCAGTCGGGGCACATACGAGAGGCAACCTATCAATGTTTTTCTCTCACGTCGATGTTTCTCTCCCTTTCTCCCTTGCTCTCTAAAGTCCAATAAGCATGTCTTCAGGTGAAGAAAAACAATAAAAACAAAAATAAAAAATAAAATTCTCACACAAGCACACGCAAAAATACTCATGAGAACATTTACTGCAGCACTGTTTACAAAATTAAATTTGGAAAACAGTCTAAATGTCTGTTAACAGGGGAGGATCAGTGTATTCATCTAATAAACCATATATATAAATTAACAGAATAAAAGAGAGGCTCAAATATAAGTACATTTAAATCCATGAAACAATGTTAAGAGACAAAAGAACACTGAAGAAGAATATGTGTTTAAGGAAAACTTATCTGGATGCTGTAAAAAAACTATAAAGCATAAGCGGGAATGATGAATCTCAAATTCAGTAGCCCGGTTACAGCCGAGGGTTAACATTAGAGAGGAAGGAAAATGGGATGGGGTACATAAGAAGATTCAATTTTGTCTGTAACGTTTTAATTCCTGAAAATAAATCTACAGAAAATATGATAACATGTTAGATTTGAGCTGAGTACAAGAGTGATGGGTATATGAGTATTTGCTGTGTGAAATCCCTGTACATTTAACATATTTCATCAGTAATAAAAACGCTATTTAGAGTAAAATGAAAACTTTTTCACAGAAAGTTCCGGAAAATTTGTCTCCAGTTTAGAAACTTGTATGGCGTGAAAAATTCAGCATAAACTCATCCAGAATTAAGTTTTGTACTTAGGTTCTAATAACAATTGGCATTTAGCAGCTGTATGCTGACTTCACATGCCACTGAAGATCTCCAAATATTAACTCCAATTATAACAAATCCATGCAGTATCAACTGATTGAAAGGACCAGAGAAGCTGATTTATTTATATATGAATACAATGCATCTTAATGCCACCCCCAAAAAATAAACTGCGACAAGAGAGAAACCAAAGAAACCTAAAAATTGTGAGCTGAGTGAAAATTATAAAAATTTATTACTAATTGCTGTTAAGGTAGGTACCTTTTAATGACATTTGGCTTTAGAAGTCAAATATCTTACACAATAATTACCTAAAATTTCACATATAGAAGACAATAGGGAGAAGAGAAGGACAGAGAGGGGAAGAAAAGGGAGAGGGAGGGAGGGACAATGTTCCAGGTGTCCAAGACTCTGGAATTCCCCACCCAAATATGTAGAAACCATTTCCAAGATTTATAAGAGTTTCTACCCAAAGACCTTACACCTACCTAATGGTAGACATGCTTGTTATGTACACATCCCCAATTCCACTGGATCAAGAGGTAGGTGTTTGCAGGAGATGTGAATGAAGTTTACACATTAGCTGGGATGTAAACTGTATGTATGGTGTATATGTGAGGACACATACAGGTGGCCAAGTGTTCTAAATTTAAACCTGGCCCTCTACGTCACTATGATGGTATATTTGTCAAGGTAGGAGGATATAATACCTTTTATTTAAAAGTGTATCAGTTTAATATATAGCTTTAAAAGTTTTAGTCATATGATAAGTCAACCTCCAAATAGCATATATACTCATACCATGAGGCCTGGCAAATATTAGGGATGGGCCTGACTTGATCTTTTATCCCATTTCTTTTAGTTTCTCACATACCTGTTTCTAGTCTGTTAAAAAGAAGTCCTTTGCTGTTTTTTTAGAGATAAGAATAGCTGTCATGCTCATCTCACATGGTTGTGATGAGAATTAATTGACTCCATGGATGTGGAAGAGCTTTGTAGCCTATCAGCATTAGATAGAGAATATCACTCTTGATTTCCTGGTATAGTCCTCAATTTTAAACGTGCGGGCCATGAAACGTTCTGAGTTTCTCCTCTGTGGATACCTTGGGCACTACCGATTCTGCGTTGATGCCCACTATGTAATGGTGGCACTTGGCTTCAGGCTGGGCTTCAGGCTGGGCTTCAGGCTGCCTGACACTGAACTAATAGGTAGTTTTTTTCCCCTTCGTTGTGAGACCTTGCTGGTTTCAGTTCCTTGAAGTCTTCCTTTCATCCTTATCTATGTCTTTCTGATTTTCCTTAAATTTATTCCTAAGCCAGCAGTTCTCATTTATCTTTAGGCTAAATCTCATCAACAGATATTGATCACTTTTTCTTGGAACCAGTCTATATTATATCAACTCTTTCCAATACCCTGAAGAAGACAGCCCATCCATTCTCACGTCTTGCCACGTTTTAAAGTCAAAACATCCACGCAAGCAGCAGGCATGCTTTTGCCCATTTTACAGATGGGAAACCTAGACTCAAAGTGGTCTAGCAATTTGCCTGAGGTCACAAGGCAAAGCTTATGTTTGTCAAACCTGGGACTGGAATTTTGGTTCGCCTGATTACAAAGTGTATATTTTTTTCTTCTTATGCTTAAGATAACTTAAGTAAACCTCACAGGTACATATTTATACTGTTCTGCTCTTTTTGACATTTGGAACTCATACATCCAGTGCAATAAGAAGAACCAGGGATTCCTCCTGGAGGGAACACAGGCCAAAGTTCCCCAGAGACCTCTTTTAGAAAGCTAAGAGGAAAAAAGTAGTGTGGTGTATCCCTGTAGTCTGTCTGTGGCATAGGCACAAGGGTCCTTGCAGTTGACACAAATTATAACCCAGTTCACTAGGGTAGGCGCAGATCAGAATTTAGACCAAGCAGGGGTACTTTGGCCATGGTAAATATCTGGAATAGAATTGAAGATCATAATCCAGTCCAACTTACTGGAATAACTAAAAGAGATTTACAAAACCACAATCAGCTACCACTTCATACCTGTTAGAATGATTATTATTAAAAAAAAACAAACAAACAAGAAGTAGCAAGTGTTAAAGAGGATGTAGAGAAAAGGGAACCCTTGTACACTGCTGGTGGGATTGTAAACAGGTACAGCCACCATGGAAAACAGTATGGAGATTCCTCAAAAAATTAAGACTAGATCTGCCATATGATCCAGCAATTGTCTTCTGGTTATTTCTTCAAAGAATAAGAAATGCCTAATTTAAAAAGATATATGCACCACTATAATCACTGCAGCATTATTTAGAATAGGCAAGATAGGGAAACAATCTAAGTGCCTATCAACAGACAACTGGATAAAGACAATGTGAGATACACACACACACGCGCGCGCACACACACACACACACATAATGGACTACTACTCAGCCACAGAAAATATGAAGTCTTGCCATGACCTTGAGGGTATTATGCTAAGTGAAATAAGTCAGGTGGCAAAGGAAAAACAAAGTATGATTTCACTCATACTTTGTACTATTAAATGTGGAGTATTAAAGCAAAAAAGAAAAAAACAAAACAAAACAAAACAAAAAATCAAACTCATAGATACAGACAACAGATCGGTGGTTACCAGAGGCAACAGGGGTTAGGGGACAGGGCAAACTGGGTAAGAAAGGTCAAATGTATGGTAACAATGGAAACTACTGTAGTGAGCATGCTATGTAGTATATACGGATATCGAATTTTAATATTATACACCTGAAACTTAAATAATATTATTAACCAATGTTATCTCAATTAAGAAAATAGATTTACCTGAGGACTTGACCTGTGTTGTTTGTATTGTATAAGCTATTGAAGTGCACAAGCAACTATCTATAGTGTACCTGCTACTTTTCAATTAAAATGTATGTCAAGGCATTTAAAATATATTTAAAATACATTTAGTGGTATATAATTTGGTTATCAAATAATGTTTGTCTAGGCATTTAAAATATATTTTAGTGGCATATAATTTGGTTAATCAAATAATGTTTGAAAGAGTTCACAGGCAATTGAGACCTTCTGATCCTCTTCAAGCCACAGAATTGCAATTGGCTAAGCATTATCAAATTCAAAATCCTGAAATATTCAAGGAAGGTTGACATTTGGGAACCTATAAAGCTAAAGTGGACTGTTACTTATGGGAAAGATACATTTTTTATTTGTAACTATATTATTTCATTGGCTCCATAAATGTATTTCCTCTAATTGGTCTTTTGTTAGCCTACCAAAACGCATTAGTTCACAGAGACGTCAAAGGAAATTTAATTATCAAGGTAAAAAGCTCTAGTTTTCTCTAGTTTTGAGCCACAAAAATGACTACCTATATCATCTAGGATTTTATATTCCATACTTTCTTAGTGAATTGTTCATGAAAATGTTCAATCTTATCCTTTCTTTCCCCCCAGAATGCTCCTTGAAATCATGTGTGACAGGTGCCAAAAGTTCTTTATCTCCACCTAAAAAGCCTAACAGTGGTTCTGCTTAATGTTGTATGTTAACACATATAGAGAGAGTGAAATCTTAGTGATGTGAGAAAATTGTGATTTTTAAAAGTCTAAATTTTAGAATATTTTAATAAATGCAATAGTTTCATTAACTTGCAAACAATGATTTCCCATAACTGCTAAGTGCTACTAGTGCTGGACCCTTGGGACATTAAATGAGTAAATAAACATAGTTTGAAACTAGTATATTGATCACTTTCATATAAATGTCTGCTTGAATAAAAATATTTTCTGGAAATATGTTCCTTTAAAAGTTTAAATAATCAAAACTAAGGAATCTTCTATTAGTATATTAATATGATTTTTTAAAGAAATTAATAAATTAATGAGCTGTTGGCATGCTATGTTGCTATACTGACTACCCCTTATATGTGCCCCTTTTCTAGTTATCTTAGGTAAGTATCAATCGACCTGAGAAATAGGGACATATGTCATTCCTTCTTCTAACCTACTTCCAACTGAAATTTTTAAATACTAACAACTGTATAAACGAATCCGCAAACAGAAACATGAGTTAATATAATCCAACTCATCATCAAGTTTTTCTTTTCCAAAGCTAGAAGGTATTGATCCTCTGTGAACTTCATCCATTCATATGTAAGAACCTTCAGGTTTAGGGTTAAATATTTCCTCTCATTCTTCCATTTCCCCTAAGGAGCAGAGCAGATTGATAGCTGACTTGTTTTTTATTTTCCCTTCCAGTACTTTAAGTTTAAGATTTTTAAATGGCAAAATAAGGCTTAGAAGATAAAACTAAGCTGACTTTTTTAAATCATAAAAGTAATAGAATATGTTCCATTGGTACTAGATGGATAAGAATAAAGAAAACATTAATGGCTTTTGGTATCAAAATAATATTTCACTACCTAAAAGTGATGAAAAAAACAATAAAAGAAAATGTGGATGGGAAAACGCACAAAAAAGAAGAAAGAATGACACAGTTTCCAACTAAATTATGACAATAATTTCTTAACTAGTCAGCCCTCTCTAGTATGTACCTTCTTAAATCCACTTACATGCAAATAACCAAATTCATCTTCATGAAGTAAGACTTCCATTTTGTTACAACATTGTACAAAAGCCTTTGGGAGAGAATTGCTGATTACAGGCTCAGGCCCAGACTCTGCAGCTGACCCACTCCCCCATAGCCAAACATTCCCGATCCTATCCCCCAAAACAGTCTTCCAACACAGACGGCATTCCACTTCCAAAAACTGTTCTTAGTGAATTTGTGGCTTTCCCTTACAGGAGCTGCTGCTCTCCAATTCCGTTTCGACAGCCTACCTAGCCTTTAAGGCGCGGCCCAAGAAAAGAATTCCTACAGCTTAACATAGCGTGGTCTCTCTTCCCAGAGCCCTGATATACTAGTATTCTGTTCTAAAGATTTCTTGCATGTGATTTTATGCTCTGCTGAATTATTTTCCAATTGTTGTTTCCTAAAACAACAGAGCTATATTTACAGAGCTCCTATCATGTACAAGGTAATGTCTATGACATTATAAGAGAGTGACTCTCAGTTGGTGGGGAGAGTGACCACAAATTTGAAAATGTGTGCAGGCGGTTTTGATTGTAAGAGTGACTGTGAGATGCTACTGGCATTTAGTATAGAGTGGGCAGGGATAATAATGATCATGCAATGCTGTGTGGCAGTTCCATTATCTGAAGAATTCTCCTTTTTAAAAGGTGAGTATGGAAAGACCCCAAGGTGAAAGAGACATGACTTACGGCCTCAATGAGCTTCTGGGTTCAAAGGGAATAGGCATGAGTGCCATGAATAAAAGTGTTATATCTCAACATGTAAAACATTTGGTGTCAGGACTGTGCTGGTTATTTTCTTGTAGTCCCTTGTGGCACCTAATGGTAGCCAGGGTACATGGTAGGTACTAGGTAAAAACTTACTGACTTAAAACATATTTTTAAGAACCCTAAAATTCAATGTATATGATGTCTTCCAGGGGAGGGATTGTTCCACAGATAATTGTGTCATTCTTGCTGCATTTTGAAATCAACAAAGAAGACAAACGTGTGACAACAGAGCCTGCTAGACCTCCTGAGCGCCGGCTATGAAGTTTTGAGAGTGGAAAAAGCAGCCTCTGACAGTAAGTGGTAGGAGACAGGCAACAAGAAAGTGTCAGTAAAGCACTGGAGCTGCAATTCCTCCTCTTGATCCATGGGTTTACTATTGAACATTTTACCTTATACAGATTGGTGCTGAATAACTGCAGATTTGCTTTCTTTTTTCATATCCTTTTCCTGACTCTAACAATCATAAAGTGCATACATTGCAAAAGAAAAATTTACTCAGCTCATCTATGCAACATTCTTTCTTTGTTTATAACCAAATTTTATTCATCTGTACCTCTTGTTGGGCTGCAACAGTTAAATAAAATGACAAATAGTTTTCATTATGCATGTCAACAATGAAAAAATGCATATGTACATATCTATGAACACTACTTTGGAGGTATATTGTGCCTTTCTTCCAAAGGGAACTCATTTTTTTTGCATTTGCCCTTACATTAGTACTATGGGAGACACATCATCATCCCATTTTCTAGCTGCCAGAACTGTGGTCCCCAGAGATAAAGTCACTTCTTAAAAGTCACGTAGTCTGTGTTAAGGCCTGGACTAGATGCCAGTGCTCCTGACTCCCTAGACATATATTACTAGGGAGACTTTATTTATCTGCCTTTATTGCTTCATAGATGAGAAGAGTCCTCCAGGAAAGGCAACAAATCTACATACCATCCGAGATGCTAGACTTCTACAATCTGTTTGGTTTCGCAGGATTTTCCATGTTACACGGCTGTTAGTGAACTATACACCAGAGGAGGAGTGAGAACAGAAATTGTCATTTGCAAAAATTGGCTACAGTCTGCAATGATCAACAAATTCTAACTCAGTAAGTCGAGCTTGCCCTAAAGAAGCAAGCTTGGGACTGTCTCATGCCTGCAACTCCCATGGAAAACAATGAAAAATTTGATCTACGATCACTGGTAGGATTATAGTAGACTCCCAAACTAGTACAAGTCCAACAGGGCTGTACAGTCTACTTTAATAGAAAATAAATATCCTGTTATATCCAATAAGAAGCTTTGGAATAAAAAACCCTAAGGCAGATTGACCAGTGAAGATTAAGGTTTTTACTACAATATCTTCCTATTAATATTCTGGATAAAGCCTTAAAAATTAGATATAAAAATTTAACTTCAGAGATAACTACTTAAAATAACAGAAAGCGTATTAGTCAGTTTTTTGGGGGAAAAAAAAGAAAAGAAAAAGAAAATGCAATTGACTGAAAATGCAGTTCACTGGGAAAACTGGATGTTGGACTCCTAGTATATTTTTGGGTAAAACTCCTTATGCCTCTCAGGCCATCCTAACGAACCAAGCAAATGTAATATTTATGACGTATCATTTCAAATAGATTCCAGACTCCTTAAGGGCAAGGAGAAGCCCTCAAAGGCTCATCTTTAGGAGGAATGGGATAATACATGTAAAGACATTACTCAATGCCTGACATATGGCGAGTGACCCAATAAATGAAAGCATCTATATCAACATTTTTATTCCCCACAGTGCCAAGCACAGTGTTTGCATATAGCAGGTAGTGTTTATACAGGCGGCCTTTGAATAATGCCAGGGTAAGGGGCAACAACCACCCCCGGTCAAAACTCCCCGTAAAATGTTTGATTCCTCAAAACCTTATTTCCAACAGGCTACCGCTGACTGGAAGCCTTACCAATCAATACGAACAGTCAATCAACATATATGTTGTATGTTGTATGTATTATATACTGCGTTCTTAAAATAAAGTAAGCTAGCAAAAAGAAAATGCTAAGAAAAGCAAAAGAAAGAAAAATACATGTACAGTATTTATTGAAAAAAATCCAGGTAGAAGTGAACTTGTGCAGTTCACAACCATGTTGTACAAGGGTCAACTGTACACACTGCTATTTAGCATGTAATTTTCAGATAAATAAAATGTTCTCTAAATTCTTACTAGTAAAATAAATAAAATTTACTACAAATAGTATACTACATTTGGGAGTATCAAAAAGTGAACATGAATAGAAGCATAAAGACTAGTGTTGGTCTTCAACACCTATGATGTAGAATATTTTTCAGATTCCTTTGTAGAGCTGATAACAGCACCAAGAGTCCCTTAAGAAGTTCAATGCTCCTGATACTCTGCTAAAACAACCAGTGAAATGCAACTACCAAGCTCATTAAGCTGGTAAATATAGCAGATCCTTGGAATTTATGGGTTTAACATTTGCAATTTCGACTCCTCATGAAGTGATTCCACGGGTCCATGACCTATAGTAACTTGTAATGTTGCTGAGCCATGAATTTGGGTCTTTGGTGTTGAGAGGCTGGTATAGTAAAGTTGATACAGCCAGAGAATGGGCTGGCCAACTGCCCAGCACCCAAAACTCTATGCCCTTCTATGTATGTTGGGCTGCATACAGCAACTCTACTGAAGTGATAAAATTTAACTTTATTTCTATGTGAAAAATGGCCCTGAAAAGAAAAACAACTGCTAGTGCTAATACTGGCAGTGAAAAGAAAGTGCTAGTTCTTAGCCGGAAAATGGCTTTGTAAATGACTTTAGTCTTGTATTTATAGAATCATTAATGATCTGAAAAGGGTCTGTTAAATTTTCCAGTTATACTTTACTGCATTTTATGAGGGAAATTATATGCTAGAGTGGTATTTGAGGATGTAGGGAGTGAGGAAGGTCTCAGGGCCTATCCCTTGTGAATGGGGAAGGTGTGCTGTCTCCCATTATGGTGCTTCATTAGAAACAATAATGCCACTCTCATAAGTTTACAAAAAAGATTACAGGAACTATTTTATGTATTATCTCCCAGGCTACTCTGGAGACTGAGGGCTAGTAATCGGGTTACAAGGACAATTGAATCATTATTAAAATTCCACAGAAACAATTAGAACGCATGCTCACTCTAACAAAAACTCCAGGTCCTTATTAATTGACATTTCACAGAGATGCCTCTAATCTTCACTAAATAAATGTAAATGTATTCTTTAAGTCTCAGTGACATTATGTAGCAGTTGACAGTTAAAATTTTCTTATTTCAATCTGATTTGTCTTTTAATGTAATTTAGGCCTGGTAGTGCTTTTGTTTTGTTTTTAATTTTTACTTATTGATTTTGAGAGAGTGAGAGAGAGAGACATCAATTTTGTTGTTCCACTTATTTATGAATTCATTGGTGGATTCTTGCATGTGCCCTGCCCAGGGATCAAACCCGCAAAATAGACCTGTCCGGATGAAGCTCTAACCAACTGAGCTACTCGGCCAGGGCAGTAGTGCTTTTGTAACATTCATTTTAAGGATGAGTTTGTTGAAAGCCCAAGCACCCTATCTTTGAAAAGAATGGTTTCACCCTAAATGAAGCATCATGGTTTGGCAACATATTTGTGTTCATTTTTACCATCTGAGAATTAAAAACACATTTAAGCTTGAATAAGGTGTCAAAACGCACAAAGAACTGTAAAGGGGAAACATAAAGACAAAGACTACATAGGCTTCCACTGTAACACAGGGTATTGGGAGAGGTTAGGACACAGTACATTTGTATTCAGATACATTCTGATGCCCACCAAAACTGGCCATCAAAACTGTCTATGAGCATATTCCGATTGCCAACTGGGACATTCAACTTAATGAACATGGGCGTTTTCTAGTGATAGAGAAGCAAAAGGACAGGAAAAGGCTTTGGCACCCTATGGTATGAAATAATCTTAACTTTCTCTACCAGAGCAATATTGTGAAATATGGTAATATTTTTTTCAGTGGCAACATCACGCTCCCACTCTATGCAGAATGATGCAATTCAAATCCAAAAGCAAATATTTCAATAGTGCCTCATTCCATAGTCCTGACTTCCCCCAAGGAGTTTAAGTATATGACCCCTGTCGACATCGTCCTGATGAAGTAGGCATGATCAGGGTGCAAGAGTAGGGAGTAGTCACAGGAAGAACTTAAATATCATTTTGTACTAGTTCATTGAGCAACAGATAATAGCTAACATTTAATGAGTATACATTTTTTGTCAAGCTTCATATACATTAGTTAATTTCTAAAATTTAACTAATGAGCATGTATTTTTGCTAACCTTATTTTACAGATCAGGATATTTCAATGAAGTGAAGTTTGTTCATTCATCCATTTATTCATTCTATGAATAATAAGTGAATATGTACTATGTTAAATAAAACGCTCAGCTTGCAATGTATAATCTCCTGGGCTCCAGCATCTGGACTCTGTTTAAAACAAGGCTTCCTTTGGGAGAACAGTTTTGTTTCTCACTGCTGCCCCCTCTCTTCCTATAGCAATACCTATCCAGAGACCATGCAAAAAAACAACAACCCAAAAAACTACTGTACATGCCACTGGGAAATAAAAAATAAAACATAAAAACCTTACGCTGCACTATACCACCACTTTGAGCAAGATGGGCAGTGACCTTCCCAAATCTAAGTGAGATCATACTCTAGAACCAGAGTATTTAACCTAAACTATTCCTCATAATATACATCCTTGCACCTCCCCATAAACCCAATTGATATTCTTCAAGGCCACACAGAGCCCTTCTTGTTTTATTTTCTGAATCTATTTTATAGTATAGCAGATATCACCAAGTCAAAAACTTTTATAGCCGTGGCGGGTGTGACTCAGTTGGCTGGAGCATCATCCTGTAGCCAAGGGGTTGCAGGTTCAATTCCTGGTTGGGGCGCATGCCTGGATGGCGGGTTCAATCCCTGGTCCAGGCATGTACAATACCAGGCCTGGGCACATCTAGGGGGCAGCCAATATATACCTCTATCTCACATCGATATTTCTCACTCTCTCCTTTCCTCTCTCTCTAAAAGCAATGAAAAAATGTCCTTGGGTGAGGATAATTCTTTTAAAAGTTTTATACATGACTGTACCCTTTTTATAACTTCAACCAATGTTTGTAGCTTCATCTATTTGTGCCCAACTAAGTAAATCCCTTTTCTCCTTGGTGTATTTGTTCTTCAGATACTTATAGACAGTTCTCATGTTTCTCATTAGTCATTACTTAGCCGAGCTCTATGTAATTAATCCTTTTAATCTTTCCTCATAAATTAGTCACTCTTGGGATGTCCTCAGTACTATGCACTGCATTTTCCCAGACTTTTGTTATGAGGTGCCCTTATTTCACATGCCATTCCAACAGAATCAAGTAGGAAAGAACTTGATGTGTTCTATGTGGGCATGTGGACCACCACACTCACAGGTGCACTTCCGCAAGGGCTGTAACCATCATCCCAAGGAAGCAAAGTGCAGTTGGTGAAACAACAGTGCCTCATGGTCCAGATTTTCACATTTGCCCAGCCATGTTTTTCTCACATTTCATCTTTTCCTCATATTAGTCACTCTTGTAGATTATTACTGTAAGTAGCTCTTAATAACTATAGATGGGGAATAGCTTTGCTTGGCTACTTACAAGATGTATCAATGCTCTTTGATTGTTTAGCCTTCCTTTGTTTTCCTATTTGATTCAGTATGACTCTGGAGTCAAGACAGTTCAATCCCTTCATTTGCCACTTTGAGCTCCATGAGCTTAAGGAGGTTACTTAGCCTCTCTGTTATCTCAATTCTGTTATCTGTAAAATGGAGGTAATAATAGGCCAAATCTCACTGATGTACTATAAAGATGAATTCAGTACATATTAAAGCACTCAC
Source organism: Pteronotus mesoamericanus (assembly GCF_021234165.1). Lineage (NCBI taxonomy): Eukaryota > Metazoa > Chordata > Mammalia > Chiroptera > Mormoopidae > Pteronotus > Pteronotus mesoamericanus. The sequence continues at coordinate 4,620,623 of NW_026555150.1, forward strand.
AACGGCACCTGACTCACAGTAAGTACTACATGTATACATTTGCTTTGTAAAATCACCTTATTGTTTATAATGGCTATTATAGGCGCATGGAAAACTCTACTATTTAAACTGAGACCACCATTATAATTTTCTCTGAGGGCCACATTCAAATATATGTAACAGATATCCTGGTCACATGGACATACACACCTATTTTGAATTATGACGTGCATATCTACAGTAGGTGATTTATAAGTTGAAATTTTAAGTCACTCCATAAAGTTGCAATTTTCACTTCATTTTTCATCTCACAAAACCATTATAATTGACATAGATCTCTACACCAAAAGGAAATAGTAGAAAAGGGACAGTGAATATGAATTTTGTAGTACATCAGGCAATGGTGACTGCTAGGATCATCAGTGACAAGCTGGATTAAGATCCAGAAGACTAAGCTAAAAAATCAAATTGATACTCAATATATAATTAAATAAACAAAAAAACTTTTTATTTCTGGAAGGGACCAATTTCTACATTTTACAGAGAGGGATAACTTTGCTGAAGTCATATAGTTAGCGTATAACCAATGAGCCAATTTATCATAGCTATATCCCTAAATTCAGGTTGTATACCTGTGAATACCTTCCAATGACTCTCATTATCTTTTTTTTCACATTTTTTAAAATTTTATTTTAATTTATTTTTTCAAATACATTTGTCTCTGCCTACCCCCCACCACTTTCCCTTGCCCCCTCCCTCCTTCCCTCCCTCAGCTCTTCCCCTTTGGTTTTGTCCATGAGTCCTTGCTATATGTTCCTTGACTTTCCCCTTCCCTTCATTTTCCCCGCCCCCCCTCCTTCCCTCTTGTCTCTGTCCGTTTCTTTTCCTTTCAGTGTTGCTGGTCTTATTTTCCGTGCATCTTTGTATTGTTGGTTAGGTTCCGCTTACAGGTGAGATCATACGGTATTTGTCTTTCGCCCCCTGGCTTATTTCGCTTAGCATAATGCTCTCCAGTTCCATCCATGCTGTTGCGAAGTTTAGTAGTCAGCAGCAGGGGAATCACTGGATCAAAAGACAGTTCCATTTTCAGCTTTCTGAGGAAATGCCACACTGCTTTCCACAGTGGCTGCACCAGTCTGCATTCCCACCAACAGTGTATGAGGGTTCCCTTTTCTCCACAGCCTCGCCAGCACCTGTTGTTTGTGAATCTGTTTATGATGGCCATTCTGACTGGTGTGAGGTGGTACCTCATGGTGGTTTTGATCTGCATTTCTCTGATGGCTGGTGATGCTGAGCATCCTTTCAAATGCCTCTGGGCCCTCTGTATCTCCTCCTTGGAAAAGCGTCTGCCCAGGTCCTTTGCCCATTTTTTGATTGGATCGTTTGTCTTCTTGGAGTGGAGTCAAGTGAGTTCTTGATATATCTTGGAGACCAAACCTCTATCTGATGTATGATTAGCGAATATATTTTCCCATATGGTTGGCTCCCTTTTCATTTTGCTGATGTTTTCTTTTGCCGTGCAGAAGCTTCTTATTTTGATGCTGGACTATACCCTAAGAACACCAAAATGCCAATACAAAAGAACCTATGCACCCCAATGTTCATAGCAGCACAATTTGCAATAGCCAAATGTTGGAAGCAACCTAAATGTCCATCAGTAGAGGATTGGATCAAAAAATTATGGTACATATACACAATGGAATACTACGCAGCAGAAAGAAAAAAAGGAACTACCCTTATTATCTTGTTCTTGACTATACATCTTTAACTGGATTTATAGCCAAGCTCTTACCAGGTTTATATTTGGTATGGGTAGATACTAGATGAGTTTTTTAAATTCTAGCAAGTTTAATTTTTTTGATGATTTGTGTCTCTAAAAGGCCAGTATTTTGACACCCAAACATAACCAAAACCAGAATTTCAGATACCAGTGTGGTTCAGACAGGGAGACACTTTCCAAGCAGGTCTTCTGGTGCCACTCAGGGAGCCAAATGCTTTCCTAACATTTATGGCTGGTCCCTAATGCATCAATCTATTGTGTTCATCTAACATAAGTGATCATCAGTATATATTCTAATTTGCCTACTAGTAATGATGTACATAGACCTTAAATTAAGCTTCCAGTAAATAAAAAAAAGACATAGTTGAACCAGAAACTGACAGATAAAAGTGTGTACACAAAGACTCTTATTGATGCTGAAGATAACTGGATGCTGTTATTTAGTGAACAACCCAGACAACAGATTTAGATGCCTAAAAGTATAGTGAGTCCAGATTAAACTGCAGTTTATATCACAAATTAAAAAGTGAATCATTACTTAAATCTTAGATTTCATTTTACATGTTGTACAAGACCATCTGTTTAAAAAGACATTTATGAAAATGTTGAGCCTTTTCTTATTAACCTTGATCAGATTGGATATATTTCTTGGTAATTCCCATTTCATTGGTATAAACTATACTATCAGTGATTTAAAATAATTGTAACTAAATTCCTTAAGATGCATTGCATAAAGACAAACCAGACTGCCACAGAACCATCAAAGTTTAATTGATCTAATTTAGATCTCATCTTATCAAAGTGCACTATAATTCTGCCTTTCTTATACCAAATGATTGCAATCTTGTCACTTGTATTTATACATGTCATTAACATATCAAAAACCCTTCTAATATCAAAGGGTTGTGGCTTTTGAAAATCTTCCCTCTCCTTCACTGATCAACTACTAAATTATTTAGTGATGTGTTCTGCATGCAGGAGTGGATTTACCTTGAAGATTAAGCCTCAGGGCCCCTCACTTTCATAGTCCCTTTCTAAATATTCACTTTCATACCTAATTTTGCATTTCTGATCTTATATCCCCTTTTTAAAAGAGGGGGCCCCTCATTGTATAAACCTCAGGCCCCAGCAAAACCTGCATCTTCACCTTCCTGCATGTCTTCCAGAAGAGGTGTTTCTGAATCAGAAGAAAAACCTATAGCAACTTAGGACAAAAAAAGTCAATTGGAACTCTATGGAAATTAGGACCATAAAATGTCACGATATGATATTTATTTATCTGCGTGATGGTCAGCACCTTTCCAACACTAAGATTGCAGTTCTCACATACTGGGAAATTGAAAAAGTCCATCCACTGCAAAAAACCCATTCAAAAGCTTAATATAGGCAATTCTCATCAGTTACAATATTTTAAAACATCACCAGATATACGTTATGACATCAACTGTCCTCCTAATTAGTATATTCAGATTAGTAAGATTCCACTTGGATACAGTGTTTCACTGCACAGTAACTGTTCTATCTGGATTCACTCATTACATCTATTTTGCCATATATAACATCCTTCCTTCCGATGTTAAAAATCTGAGCTGAAGGGAAAAAATTGATACTATTCATCATTTGGAGCTTTGCAATAAAATTTAGGCTCATGACCTCAGTAAACTGGTTTTCACCAGATATTGCTATTTGTTTTCAGAAAATAATCTTCTGGAATTGGGAAAATCTGACCCACAATTCATTTCCCTTTCTATTAAAGGCCACTTTACTTGGATATTGCTTTAATGCCAATTGGGGAGTCACTAAAACAATAAAAATTACCAATAATACAACATTTTTACCCGATCTTCATAGTCAGCTGTCTTTTAGAGATTCTCTCAGAAACTCTAACAGGAAGGTTTCTGTTTCAGAATCATCCTTCTTCCTCTCCCTGGGTATTATTTTCCCCACAGTTGTCATTTCACTGTTTAATACTACTGCAGAATTATTATGCAGCATATTGATAATAATATTTCCACAGAACAGAAGAAATTCCAGTGGGTTAAAGAATAAATTAATCATTAAGATGAACTGCATAAATGGAAAGAGCCCTGGATTAGAATCAGAATTGGCTTCCAGTAACACTTTCTCCACAAAATAGCTGTGGGACTGTGACTTCATTTTAAACTCCATGGAACCACTAAGCTTCAAAAAAACTAGTAATGAACAGAGAAGGGGAGTCCTAATGTTCTCCCTTTCATCTTGTTTACTCATTGAACTTTCATATCAAATCCCATTTAATAAAAGGATTCTAACACAAAACAAAAAGAAACAAAAGGATCCAACTTTAATTAAAAACTAGAGATGACCTCAAAGATCTTTTCCAACTCTAATACGCTGGGTTACAGGAGTCTTAAAGAAATGGAGCATTTCATCTTCTCTCCACCTCTAAAGAATAAATGTGTCTGCTTGTTTTGGATACATGCACTATCCTTAAGGTTTGTTTGTTTGATCTTTAATGCTAGTGCCTTGGCCATGAACCATAACCAAAATGGTGGAAACTTCTGGTACTAGTGCAGGACAAAGCTAGAGACTCTTTAGAAAATAGATCGTCTAGCATCCCTCAGGGGATTATAGATTCCTTTAGTTTAGGAATGTCAGGAACAGATAAAGGGCCCTGGCTGGTGTGGCTCAGGGGATTGAGAGCCAGCCTGCGAACCAGTCAGTTTGATTCCCAGACAGGGCACGTCCCTGGGTTGTGGGCCAGGTACCCAGGTGGGGGCAACCACACATGGATGCTTCTCTCCCTCTCTCCATCCCTTCCCCTCTGTCTAGAAATAAATAAATAAATAAAATCTTTAAAAAAGAAAAAAAGAACAGATGAAGGAAACATGGATAAATACTAAGAAGGATGAAAGGGGAAAAAATTGAGAGGATATAACCACACGGGTAAATGCTGGCAAAGCTCATGTATATAGAGCAGGTCAAGTTGAATGTGTGTACTTTAATGACTTTTAACGATTATATAATTCACTGTACAGGATAATAAAGCATCTCGTGTCTGAATATATCCCGTACTTCAACTGATGGGCACTTTCTCTTCAACAACTTCAAGTATGGCTTCAGTACTCTTAGAGAAAAAAAAAGTGCTTGAAAGCTGAGGTTGTTCATTAATTTCTCTTCATCACAGAATTAGACACAGTTTAAGTTTAAAAGCAACAATATACTTATAAGTAAATGCCAGTAATGAGCTCAGTTCTAGCTTTTTTAAATCAGGCTTGGACAGAACAGTAAAGTAGGTAATGCTGGTCTTCGTAGGTCTGCTTGTCCTTCTAAGTCCTCTTTCCTTATTTCTTTATTCCTCCCCTTGTTTGCCTTAGTAGGTAACACCAATTAATTTTACACAGTCCTCTGACTTAACAGCAAAAGGGACAATAATAGAATCTTCAGACTTGCTTCTCTCACACCTGAGCCAAGCAAAAACTCAACTTTCTTCTACATTAAATGGAGGAATGGAGAGCTAACATACTACCAAATCTTCTAACCATATGAGTAATTTCAAATTTGTTAAAAGATAACACTAGTGATTCATTTCTTAATGGTTAGTCCTTTGATTTCTTTCTGAAATATCCCCAAAATTAATGATATTCTACAAAATCAGAAAGTTATGGGTGTTCTCTAGTTCCGTTGCTGCTTTTAAAGTAAACTAGAGTCTAGATTAAGATGTATTCCCTTCGTTTACATGTATTCATGGGAAGAGTTGGAACTATGCTGGTGTGTTTGTTTCTCCTTTCTCCTTTACCCCTAAATGCCTTTCTACCTGTGGCGATAGCTGATCAATACTAACCATCAGGAAAACTATAAAATTATGAATTCAGGATTCAGAAAAGTCAGATTCCTTAATCATTATGTCAGTTAGGCCTGTAACCCTTTTCAACAGAAATTCTAACCATCATGATGACTACAGGCAAACAGAGAGTAGTTACTTCTCAATAGTCAAGAGAGTGAATGACCATCACCAGTCAGCTCCACATTGTTTCCTACCATCAAATTTTTTTGTTTGATGTATGGACATATTATAAGTAATATATAGTAAAATTACTTTTGCCTTTATTCATTCTCAATGACTAAACATGGGGGATACAAATAGTGATCAAATACGGTCCTCAAAGTGTTTAAAGTTTTGTCATCTGTGTGGTCATATTAATTAAAAATATTTTTTTGATTGTTGTCCAATTCCAGTTGTCCTACCATTTCCCCCCTTGCTCTCCCTTGCTCCGCCCATCCCTTCCACATTCTACATTTATTGAGAGTTTAAGGCATATCAGTGGCTCATTGAGCTTAAGCCAAAAAAGTTTCATCAATTAATTTCAATTTTATTTAAATTAAAAGACCCCCCTCCATAAGCATTGTGTACATTTTTTCATTTATAAACACTACAAGTATATTTTTTTCATTTGAAGAAACCTCTTTTACTCTTGAAGAAGCAGAGCAACCAACTCCTACATTGGCACTCCATATTTGTAGGTAGTGTGCAAATAAAATATTGGAAGAATAATACTAAAACCAGAAAAAAAATCAAATTCTAAATATTGCCAATCCATTTCTGGTGAAGAAGAAAGCAGTCTTACTAAATATCCAAATCTGTTCACTTTTTACAGATGTATTGAAATATGAAGAAAATAAGTACAAAAACACTATCCTTTTAGAAGGTATTATTTTTATCTAGATGCATATATTTAAAAGAGTCAAGATTGCTCATGCACTCGTACCAACGAAAAATCTTTTTTTGACATCAGTCAAAAAATCTACAGTCTGAATCCAGTAGTAACTTTACACATGAGATACATTAAATGGCTCTCCGAAGAACTGAAGTGTGTGAGCCTTCAGAGGCATTCCTAATGAAGAAGAAAATGTCCTAGATACCTACACTATATCTCTGTCATACAGCTATAAAATTCCTACTTGCCCTTTGCTACTTGTTCGCTTTTATGTAATCCCATATCCGTTGGTTAAAGCCCAGCACTAATGAGACCAAGGTGGGGGTTCGATCTTCAAATGGGCCAGTTATCTTTTCTCTGTTGCATGGATACAGAAGAAAGCCTAACCCAATCAGCTGCTGCAGAAATGTGTGCCCTCAGGTTACAAAGGAACTGGCAAGGCCACCTGCTTTTCCAAACCCAAGGGGCATGTCCTGCTGACTGTGGATCAGTGGGGTCATTTTCACTTCATCTTTAAATTCTTCCATGCCCCCAAATGAATTTCCCTAAAAGCCAGGGAACTGAGAAGGTTAAGACAACGGAACCCACAGCATTTGTGATCATTGAAGTATTCAAATGGTGTCTGTTTGGGGGATGGGGTAAAGGAATTACATTTAAATATTTATGTAAGTGAGGCTTATTACACCCAAGCACCATTTAAGAGGGGGAATGTACATCTGTGGGAGCAATTTGGTTTTGAATATTCCAAAAAAAGCAGGAATAATTTTTAACCTTCCACAATGTTTCCTGTTCAGTAGATAATTAGGATATCTATATGCTTCTGCTTCTAGAGACCACAAACTGACTTCCATAAAATGGGATTCTAAAGGCTATTTTGTTTTTAATTGTGTTTTTTCCACCGCCATTTAGCCCCCTTATAACCCCTTCCCCCAACAAGCACCTCACTGACGTCCATGTCCCGTAAGTCCTTTCTCCCTTTTGCTCCATCCCTCTACTCCCTAATCCCAAGCCCCACAGCTGTCAGCCTGCTCTCTGAGTCTCTCTATCTTGCTTGTTAGTTCAGTCTGTTCATTTGATTCCACATATGAGTGAAATCCTACGGTATTTGTCTTTCTCTGACTGGCTTATCTCACTTAGCATAATGTTCTCCAGGTCCATTCATGCCTTTGCAAAGGATAAAATTTTCTTCTTTTTGTGGTTGAACAGTATTGCACTGTGTAAATGTCCCATAGCTGTTTTAGCCACTCATCTACTGATGGACACTTGGGCTGCTTCCACATCTTGGTGATTGTAAATAACGCTGCAATGGACGCAGGAGTGCTTGTGTTCTTTTGAATGAGTGTAATGGGTTCCTTTAGGTACAGTTCCAGAAGTGGGATCACTGGGTCCAAAGGCAGTTCCATTTTTAATTTTTTGAGTTACATACAGACTGTTTTCCACAGAGGCTGCACCAGTCTGCATTCCTATCAACAGTGCAAAAGGGTCCCCTTTTCTCCACATCCTCACCAGCACCTGTTGTTTGTTGACTTATTGATGACAGCCATTCTGACAGGTGGGAGATGGTATCTCATTGTGGTTTTAATTTGCATTTCTCTGATGATTAGTGATGTTGAGCATCTTTTCATATGCTCATTGTCCATCTGTATGTCCTCTTCGTGGAAGTGTCTATTCAAGTCCCTTATCCATTTTTTAGTTGGATTGTTTGGGGGGTTTTTTTTGGTGTTAAGTTTTAGTCAAATAATATTTGACAGAGGAAGCAAGTACATAAAATGGGCTAAAGATAGTTTATTCTATAAATGGTGTTGGGAAAATTGGACAGATATGTGCAGAGAAATGAAACTAGACCACCTTCTTATGCCACACACAAGAATAAATTCAAAATGGATCAAAGACTTAAATGTTAGACCCAAAACCATAAAAATCCTAGAAGAGAACATAAGAAGCAAAATCTCAGACATTGCTCATAGCAATATTTTATCTGATATATCTCCCCAGGAAAAGAAAACAACAACAACAACAACAAAACAACAAAAACAAATGGGACTACATCAAACTAAAAAGGTTTGGCACAGCAAAGAAAACCATCATCAGAATGAACAGACAACCCATGGAATGGGAGAACATATTTGCCGATACATCTGATAACAGATTAAGATCCAAAATTTATAAAGAAATTATAAAGGCTACTTTAAAACAAGAACTTTGTTCCTTTTAGAACCTATTTTTAGAATTATTTAAAAATAAACATAGACATATCTCAGTTATTAAATATTTTAAGCATCTACCATGCTCTGAGTATATTGAGCACAAAATGGTCTTAATGTTTACATAAGAATAATAACAATAATCAGCTCAGTTGACAGGCTACGGCCTCCATTAGGAGTAATACATATTAGAATTTACTACTAAGCTGTCAGAGTTCACAGTAAGTCATTTTTAGAGAATACAGTTGTTTTTATTATTCTACCTTTAAAAATAAATCATCAAGAAAATTTCTCAGGGAAATGTGAAGTTGCCAAATATCTGGTCAGGTTAAATGAAAAACCACTAATTCTCAATTCAAATAACATAACACTCATAAGCATATTTCAGAAATTAGAGGTGATTAAAACTGGAGGGCATTAATATGTACACTGTGAGTGGGAGCACAGAAAAAGGCACCTAGAGAGAATTTTTTCTACTCATTTTGCCTAAATAACTAATTGCCACTAACCTACACTATATATCCTCTCTCCTAAATATAGATAACCTCTCTCAAATACCTAGCTTGGTACATAGTCAAGTACGGTCAGTTTCATTAATTCAAAGGTGACTTTCTAAATCCAACTCCAATTCAGAAACTCCTCTATTTTTATTATACTTAATGAGGATTTTAAACTCCACCTTTTAATTTTTAGGTTAATTGTAACCCAGGGGACACTAGTTACCTTTTGACACTCCCCTAAATTACTTGTTAACTGGAAGACATATACTCAAACTGAAGTCAAGAGGGTCAGGAGGAAAAGCAGTAGCTTCAGGACAAGGAGGGTAGAAAAGGTTTTCTTGCAAAGCTACTTAGCAAAACCATTTAGCTAGAGGGCATCATGCCAATTTCAAAGGCAAAGAAAGTTCCTCACAATTTTAGCTTTATTTTTCAGAGGAAAATATAATTTTTGCAATGAAGATCTTTTCTTTCTTTCTTTCTTTTTTTTTTTTTTTGAGTAGACCCAGCTCCTCAGGGTAAAACAATGCAGGTGATTCCAGAAACAGAGCAAATCAACACCTGTAACGTCCCTCCTTTGCCTTAAGGAGTACACTGAAATCATACTTAGTTCTTCTATTTTCTTCCAATGCAGAGTTCCAAACTGTCTTTAAAAGAAATCCTACTGTTTCCTAATTCTATGATTGTATCCACTAAAACACACACAATTTTAACAGATAATATAATGATAAAAATGGCTATAGGTGGCAGTACCAATCTACCACCAGTGAAAGACTAGCGATTACTTGGGTGGCGGGGAGGTGTTGTTAATAAGATGATGAAAATGTTCTAAAATTGACTATGTGATGGCGGCAGATGTCTGTGAATATACTTTCAAAAACATTGAATGAGTGGTACATTTAAATGGGCAAATTATATGTTAGTTGATTATATCTTACAAAGCTATTATTAAAATGCAGGCAGGAAGTAGATGGAGAATTCAAGAATACAAGATGGCCCTCGCCGAGTAGCTCAGTTGCTTGGAGTGGTTGTCAGGAACACCAAAAATGTTACAGGTTCAGTCCCTGGTCAGGGCCCATGCCTATATTGCATTTTTGATTCCTGGTCTGGGCCCACACAGGAGGCAACTGACTGGATGTTCCTCTCTCACGTCAATGTCTGTCTGTCTGTCTGTCTGTCTGTCTCTCTCGCCCCCACCTCCCTCCTTCCCTTCGTTTCTCTCTCTCAAAAAATCAATAACATATCCGTGGGTGAGGATTTTTTAAAAAAAGAATACAGGATGGTTACCTAAATACTAAATTTCAGTTCTTAGACTTTTAGCCTATGTGACATTAGGCAAATTATGAAGTAATGTGAGCAACATTACTAAGTTTCAATTTTCACATCTGTAAAATGGAGGAAAAATATAGTACCAATATGCACATACAGTTGTTGTGAACATTCAACATGATCACACACGGAAAACTACTTAGCCTAATGTCTACAATCGAATCAGTGCTCAATGTTGGCCATTATTCTACTACCTTTTCAAAAAAAATAAAAAGTTTATTGAGATCTAATTCGTATGTTATAAAATCAACACTTTAAAGTGTACAATTAAGTGTTTTTTAGTACAACTTAATTGTGCAACCACAACCAGTATCTAAATTCAGAATATTCCCAACACCCCCTCACAAAAAATGGCTGTATCTATTAGAAATCAATCCCTATTCTTTCTTCTCCCAAGTGGCAATCAATAATCTATTTTCTCTTTTATAATTTTTAAAATCATATTAAGTTTACTACTAATACAAGTTTTTTTTTCTTTTAATTTAATCTTTATTGTATTTTTTCCTTTACCATTTAGTCCCCTTCTACTCCCCCACCCCGACCCCCGTATCCACCTCCTAACCTCCCCCTACCACTAGCTGTCATCCCGCTCTCTTTACCACTAATTTACTTTCTATCTCAATGAATCTGGACATTTAATGTAAATAGAATCATGAATTATGTACATTTCTTTGTGTTGCCTTTTCACTTAACACGTATTTAAGATTATCCATGCTGTAACATGTATCATAACTGGACCCTTTGTTGACTGAATAATATTCCAATGTAAGGACAGTTCACATTTTGTTTATCCACTCACTGCATGATGGACATTTTGTGGATTTCTACTTCTTGGCTATTATGAATGCTGCTGCTATGAACACTCTAGTAAAATGGACATATGTTTGGGGGGTTTTTTATTTGTTTTCGTCAAGATGGGAAATCAAAATTCCTGTGAACTTTCTTCCGCACCATTTTATATCAGTATAGAAGGTCTCTATGTCCAAATCATGTTCATAAGATAGAACGGTAACATTTTAAGTGTTCACAACTGATAGAATATAAAAGTAAATAAAAATATCTTTTTAAATAGGAAAATACTTATATATTTATATTTATTAAATATAATATACCTATACTATATATTCTATTCAAGTATAACTGACATGAAACGTCTTAGTTTCTGGTCTAAAACATAATAATTCGATATTTGCATTAGGCTGACATGATCACCACAGTCAGTCTAGTTAACATGTCACCATATATAAGTACAATTTTTTTCTTATGGTGTAACTATTAAGATTTATTGTCTTAGCAACTTTCGAATATGCAATACAGTATTATTAACTATAATCACCATGTTTTATATTACATACCCATGACTTCTAATTTTATAACTGAAAATTTGTACATTTTCACCCCTTCACCCACTTCATCCAGCCCCCACTCTCCACTTACGGCAACTAATATGTTCTCTATGAGCATGGTTTTTGTTTTGTTTCAGATTCCATATGTAAGTGAGATCATATAGTCTTTGTCTTCTGACCTATTTCACTTAGCATAATGCCCTCAAATTTCATCCATGTTGTAACCAATGGCAAGATTTCGTTCTTTTTTATGGCTAACTAATATTCGATTGTACATATATACACATATATATCAAGTATGTGTGCCTATCAGAGAGAGAGAGAGAGAGAGAGAGAGAGAGAGAGAGACTGACTGTCCAGAACAAGTCCAGACATTGTTAATGTAACAAGCACGCTTTGCGTGACATTGATGTAACCTGGCAGCCCGGAGAATGGACTGGAATGTGCCTGTGTGAACAATGATGACTTCGCTATACTACTCAGTGGGAAGAGTAGATGCCACTAAGTGAGCATGTGTACTGCGTGGCCATCACATTCAAAATGACTGGGCAAGTAGAGCAACGAATCTGCATCAAATTTTGCATTAAGCTTGAACATTCCTTCATGGAAACTGAATGATTCAGAAGGCTGCAGCTATGGGCAACTGGTGATCAGCAGCTTCATCATGACAACACACCTGCTCACGCATCATGACTTGTGCAGAGATTTTTAACAAAACATCAAATCACCCAGGTGACTCAGCCCCCCTACAGCCCAGATTTGGCGCCCTGCGACTTCTCGCATTTCCCAAAACTAAAATCACCTTTGAAAGGGAAGACATTTCAGACCATTGATGAGATTCAGGAAAATACAATGGGGCAGCTGATAGAGACTGGGAACTGTATGACATGCCAAGGTGCCTACTTTGAAGGAGACTGAGGCATCATTGTCCTATGTACAATGTTTCTGGTTATCTTGTACCTTCTTCAATAAATGTCTAATTTTTTCATATTACATGGCTAGATACCTTCTGGACAGACTCTGTATATGTTTTTACATTAGTATTTTCATTTTCATTGGGCAAATACATAGAAGGAGAATTTCTAGATTACATCAAAGTTGTATTTTTAATTTTCTGAGGACCTTCCATGGTGTTTTCAATAACTGCTATAAATTTACATTCCCAAAAGCAGGGGAAACTGTGTACAAAGTACCTTTTTCTCTACACCCCTGTTAATAATCGCTATCCCTTGTCTTCCAATAATAGTCATCCTAACAGGTATGAAGTTATATCTCATTGTGGTTTTGATTTGCATTTCCCTGACAATTACTGATCTTGTATACCTTTTCATATACCAATCGGCCATTTGCGTGTCTTATTTGAAAACCTATCTATTCAGCTCTTTTGCCCATTTTTAAAATCAGGTATTTTGATTATTTTTCTTGCTATTAAGTTGTAGGGGATACTTGTATATTTTAGATATTACCCCTTTATCAGATATGTGATTTGCAAATATTTTCGCGCATTCCCTTAGATACTTTTAGCTTTTTCAATGGTTATCTTTGCTGTAGATTTTCTTAGTTTAATGTATTCCCATATTTTTATTTTTGCTTTTCTTGCTGTGCTTTTGGTATCATATCAATAAGTACTGTATATTGAAAAAAATCATTGCTGAAACTAGTATCAACAGGCTTTTACCCCTGTTTCTTCAATAAGGTTTATGATTTCAGGTCTTATATATAAGTCTATAAACCAATTCAAGTTAATTTTTGTGTATGAGGTAAGACAAGTGTCCAGTTTCTTTCTTTTCCATGTACACATCCAGTTTTCCAATAACACTGCTTACTGAAGAGACTACCTTTTCTCCATTGTGTATCCTTGGTGCCCTTGTCAAAGATTCATTGACCATATATGTGTGTAGGTTTGCACTATTTTTCCTTTTTGTTCCTCTAACTGGATAATTTCAACTCACCTCTAAGTTCAGTGATCCTTCTACATGATTGACTCTACTGTCCAACCTTTCTATTGTATTTTCCTGTTCTGCCACTTACTGTACTCTTCAGCTTCAGGATATTTGTCTGCCTCTCCTTTTTTGTTTGGATTTCTTTATGAAAGAGTTCTTTTTTTATTCAAGAACTTTAAATTTTACTTTTCAATTGCAGTTTACATTCAATACTATTTTGTATTAGTTTCAGGTACATAGCATATTATTTCTATTTATTTACTTATTTACTTACCTATTTATTATTATTTTTTCTTTATTTTTTTAGTTTACTTTTTTCTTGTGATTCAAGTAGAGTTGTCTCCATTTTTCCAGCACCACATTTCCCCGTCGCACCCACCCTCACTGTTTCCCCAAATTGGCTTTGTCCATGGGTCTTTTGTACATATTCCTTGACTTGATCCTTCCCCTTCTTTTCCCTCATTACCCTCCTCCCTCCTGCCCTCTGGTTACTGTCAGTTTGTTTTTTACTTCAGTGTTGCTCGTTACATTTTTCTTGCTTGTTTGTTTTCTTGATTAGGTTCCAACTATAGGTGAGATCATATGGCATTTGTTTTTCACCACCAAGCTTATTTCTCTTAGCATAATGCTCTCCAGATACATCCATGATGTTGTTAAGAGTAATAGCTCTTTCTGTCTTTCTGTGGCATAGTACCCCATTGCGTAAATATACCACATTTTGATCCACTCATTTGCTGATGGGCACTTAGGTTGCTTCCAATTAGTTGGTTATTATAAATAGTGCTACTATGAATATAGGGGAGCATATGTTGTTTTGAATTGGTGCTCCAGGATTCTTAGGGCATAATCCCAGCAGTGGAATTGCCAGGTCAAAAGTCAGTTCCATTTTTAGCTTTTTGAGGAAATTCCAAAATATTTTCCATAGTGGCTGCACCAGTCTGCATTCCCACCAACAATGTACTAGGGGTTCCCTACTCTCCACAAACTTGCCAGCACTTCCTGTTTGTTGATTTCTTTATGATGGTCATTCAGACTCCTGTGAAGTGGTATCTGATTGTGGTTTTTAATTTTCATCTCTCTGATGGCAAGTGATGCTGAATATCCTTTCATATATCTCTGTATGTCCTCCTTAGAGAAGTATCTGTACAGGTCCTTTGCCCATTTTTTAACTGCGTTGTTTGTCTTCTTGGAGTGCAGTTGTGTGAGTTGTTTATGTATTTTGGAGACCAAACCCTTGTCCAAGGAATCATTGGCAAATATATTTTTCCATATGGCTAGTTCCCTTTGCATTTTGCTGATGTTTTCTTTAGCCATGCACAAGATTTTCAATTAGATGTAATCCCCTTTGATTATACATTTCTTTATGTCTCTTGGTCTAGGGGACATATCGGTGAAAATATTGCTTCATGGAATATCTCAGAGTTTCCTGCATATGTTCTCCTCTAGGACATTTGTGGTGTCGCAACTTATATTTAAGACTTTTATCCATCTTGAGTTTAATTTTGTGTATGGTGTAAGGTGGTATTTAACTTTCATTTTTTGCATATAGCTGTCCTGATCTCCCAAAACTATTTGTTGAAGAGGCTATTTTTACTCCATTTTATACTTCTGCCCCCTCTGTCAAATATTAATTGATCAAAGAGATACGGGATTAATTCTGGAGTCTCTATTCTGTTCCATTGATCTATGTATCTGTTCTTATGCCAGTACCAGACTGTTTTGATTACAGTGGCCTTGTAATATAGTTTGATGTCTGGAATTGTGACCCATCCTCCTTTGCTCTTCTTTCTCAAAGTTGCTGCAGCAATTCAGGGTCGTTTATGGTTCCATATAATATTTAGAAATGTATGTCTTATACCTGTGAAATACATCATTGGTATTTCAATAGGGATTGCATTCAATCTATAAATTGCTTTGCATAGTATGGATATTTTGATGATGTTCATTCTTTCAGTCTATGACCACGGTATATGCTTCCATTTATTTGTGTCTTCCTTAATTTCTTTCTTCAGTGTTGTGTAGTTTTCTCAGTACAGGTTTTTTACCTCCTTGCTAAGGTGTATTCCTAGGTACCTTATTTTCCTTGTTGCTATAGCAAACAGGATATTTTTCCTAATTTCTGATTTTGATATTTCATTGTTGTACAAAAATGCTTCAAATTCAGATTAACTTTGTATCCCACCATTTTGCCAAATTCACTTATTGGGACAAGTAGTTTTTTTGGTGGAGTCTATAGGGTTTTCTATGTACACTATCATAACATCTGCAAACAATGACAGTTTTATTACCTCCTTTCGAATCTGGTTGCCTTTTATTTCTTTTTCTTGTCTGATGGCTGTGGCTAGAACTTCCCATATTATGTTGAATAGAAGTGATGAAAGCAGACATCCTTGTCTTGTTCCCAATCTTCACTGGAAACCATTTTTACCCATTGAGTATAATCTTGGCTGTAGGTTTTACATATATGGCCTGCATTAAGTTGAGATCTGCTCCCTTTACTCTCACTTTACTGAGTGTTTTTATCATAAACGGACGCTGTCCCTTATCAAATGTTTTTTCCGCGCCTATTGATATGATCACGTCATTTTTGTCTTCCTGTTTATGTGATGTATTATGTTTATTGATTTTCGAATACTGTACCAACCTTGCAACCCTGGGATGAATCTCACTTGATCATGGTGGATGACCTTTTTAATGTATTGCTGGTTGTGGTTTATCAATATTTTGTTGAGTATTTTAATGTCTATGCTCATCAGCGATACTGGCCTGTAGTTTTCTTTCTTGGTTGTGTCTTTATCTGGTTTGGGGATTAGAATGATGCTGGCCTCATAAAAAGAGTTTGGGAGTCTTCCCTCTTCTTGGATTTTTTGGAATAGTCTTCCGAGAAGGACAGGGGTTAGCTCTTCCTTAAATGTTTTGTAAAATTCTCCTGTGAAAACTTCTGGCGGAGGGCTTTTGTGTGCTGGGAGTTTTTTTATTACTGCTTCAATTTCACCATCTGTTATTGGTCTGTTCAGGCTTTCTGCTTCTTCTTCATTCAGTTTTGGAAGATTATATTTTTATAGAAATTTGTCCATTTCACCCAGGTTTTCAAATTTCTTGGTATGTAATGGTCCTTCTGTGTCTCTTTTTATGGCCTTTGTTTTGAAATTCATTTTGTCTGACATAAGTATTGCTACCCCTATTTTTTTTCCTGTCCATTTGCTTGGAATATGCTTTCCCATCCCTTTACTTTCAGTTTGTGTAGGTCCTTTGTTCAGAGGTGAGTATCTTGTAGGGAGTGTATGTGCAGGTCATGTTTTCTTATCAATTCAGCTACCCGGTGTCTTTTGATTCGAGCATTTAATCCACTTACATTTGAAGTGATTATTGATAGGTACTTAATCATTTTTTCACTTTGGACCTGTGTTCCTCTCTCTCTCTCTCACTCTTTTGCTTCATTTTCTTACAGCAGCCCCTTTGGCATATCTTGCAATGCTGGTTTGGTGGAGGTGTATTCTTTTAGCCTTCTTTTCTCTGGGAAACTCTTATTTTTGCCTTCCATTTTCATTGAGAGCCTCGCTGGGTAGAGTAGTCTTGGTTGTGGGCCTTTGCTTTTCATTACTTGGAATATTTCTTGCCATTCCCTTCGGCCTTGTAGTGTTTCTGTTGAGAAGTCAGCTGCTAGCCTTATCAGGACTCCCTTATATGTTACTTCTCGTTTCTCCCTTGCTACCTTTAAGATTCTCTCTTTGTCTTTGATATTTGCCATTTTAATGATGATGTGTCTTGGAGTGGGCCTCATTGGGTTCCTCTTGATAGGGACCCTCAGTGCCTCCTGGACTTGTGTGACTTTTTCTCTCCTCCAGTTAGGGAAGTTTTCCATCATTACTTTTTCAGACAGGTTCTCTATCCCCTGTTCCTCTTCTTCTCTTTCTGGTATCCTTATTATACAGATATTATTATGTTTCAGGTTGTCTTGCGTTTCCCTTATCCCCTCTTCATTCTTTTTAAGTCTTTTTTACATTTTCTTGCTCTTTCTGGGAACTTTTTCTACCTTGTCCTCCAGTTCGCTGATTCAATCCTCTGCTTCATCTGGCCTGCTTTTGATTCCTTCTACTGTGTTCTTCAATTCTGAAATTGTATTCTTCATTTCCTCTTGCCTCTTGTTGATAGTTTCTATGTCCTTTTACATGCTGATATAGTTTGCACAAAGTTCCTCATAGTTTCTCTATCTTTTTTTATAATTCTTTCTGAGCTCATTGAGCTTACTGAGCTTCCTTAGAACCATTGTTTTGAACTAAATGTCTGACAGTTTACTTGCCTCTATTTCATTTAGTACTCTTTCTGTTGATTTCTCCTTTCCTTTCAATTGGGGGCTGTTTCTTTGTCTTCCCATTATGTGTGTGACTCTTCTTCTTTGCTTCTGCTTCTTACATTGATCTGTTTGGACTTCCTGACTTTGTGGTGTGAACTTCTTTGGTAGGCGACCTGTAAGGTTCAGTGGTGCTGTCTCCTTCATCTCCTCAACTTCATGCTCTTGGGATGCCTCTTATCCTGTTTATGTTGGCTCTCTGGAAGTAATTCGGTTTTGATTGTTGTTTGGTCATCCTTTGGTGGGCCCTTCCCTCCAGCTGGTTGACTGAGGGTCACTCTGCCCATTACATCTTGTGTGTTGTTTTACAGGTACTGCCAGCACAAAACCACAAAGCCCATGAACCAAACCCACACCAGCAAAAATAACTCCCTCCCACTTGCAATTCCACTATCAACAGCCAATGAACCAGCATTAATAAGGGTGTAAAGACAGTAATACTAATATAAGAAAGGAAAGAAATAAACTATAGTATAAAACCTATGACAATATGCACAAACTTGATGAACAAGAAATGATTGTCAAAAAGCTATGAAGTAAAGAAAATACTGCAAATCATGGAGAAGAACACAGTGGATTTCGTCTCAGTAGCCTCTAGTATTTACTGCTGTTTCTTCTTTCTGGATCTGCCTCTGATGATGTCAGATGTTGACCCCATCTGATCTGAGGCAGTCTATTTGAGACTCCCAGGGATCTACTGTCCATGGTTATCTCCTTCAGTTTTTAATCTAGCCCCTCTGCATTCAGCATTCAGACTTAAGCACCACAGGGAAGGGCAGAATCCCTCTTGGGGTAGGGGCTACTATTTCCCCTCAGGCTGCTGCTGCTCAGAGGTGAGTGGTCTGACTGAACAGGGTATCTGCTGCCATATGGGAGATGACTCAGCCATTAGATTCTGGTGGTTATTCCTGGGTTCTCTCTCCAAACCCTCCATCCCCAGTCTCTCCTCAAGTGTCTCCAGTCCACTTTGCCCCCCACTCTTTGCCTGGGATCTATGGGGCTATTGTGTCCTTTCCCACTGATGCCGTTCAGGGGAGTGGTCTGCCTGAGCCAGATGGCTGCTTTCATATGGGGGATGAGTCAGCACCGGGATACCACCAGTCACTCTCAGTTCTCTCCTCAAAGCCTCTGTCCCCAGTCTCTCCTCAGGCATCTCTAGCCCACTCTGCCCCCACCTTTACCAGAGTCCAGGGTAAGTGGCTGCAAGTGAAAATTTATGAGATGGCCCTTTAAACATGTCTTTACATCTTCAGCCTCCCATCTCTGGCAGAGAGCAACCCTGCTGCTTTTTGCAGCTGGCTTTTATCTGTATACTTTTGGGGCTCTGGTACTGTAGGTCAGGGATCTCTGCTTACGGTTTAGACCCGCTCTTCTCTGGGGGATCCAACTGGCCATTTAAATATCCCTTGGCACTGCCACCTGTGGGCACCCAGCCAGACTTCTCGAGTCTCCACCACAACTCCTTACCAGTCATGTTGTGCTAAAGCTGATTCTTCTATCTGTCTGAGGTTATAAGGCTTCTTTCTCTCTCCCTATCGTTCAGTTGTTTGTTCCGGGTGTTCTCCACAATTTAGTTGTAATTCCAGATTGGTCCTGGCAGCAGGTCAGTATGACTTCCATTCACTCCTCTGCCATCTTGCCCGCTCCTAAACAGCTCATTCTTTAATGAATTGTTTTCTTGAATATTTTTTGTTGTCTATCTGTGTCTTCTTACACATCCCTGTGTTTCTTTAGGAGGATTATACAAATTTTTATCAGGCAATTCTTAGATCTCCATTTCTTTGGGGTCAGTTACTGAAGCTTTATTAGTTTACTTTAATGGTGTTGTGGTTGCCTGATTCTCCATGAATCTGTGTAGCCTTGGATTGGTGTTTGTCCGGCTGAAGGAATAAATACCTCTTCCATGCTTTAATAAGTAGTTTTCACTGTTAAAAGCCTGTCTCAGGGGCACAATAAGGCATACCTCCTACCTGGTCTTTAGGCAGGCAGGACTGGTAGCTAAGGGTGCCTGAATCCCGTTCATAGCTGTTTCATGGTCCATAGCCAAGATTGAGTTCAGCACACCTCTTATACAGGGGGCACAGGCAGGTGTGACTCTTTCCAAGTCTTGGCAGATGATGCTGGTGACTGGACCAAAATCAAATGGTATTAGAGCTAAGTCTACAAGGAAAGAGTCGTTTCTGGAAACTACAGTAGGAGTGTCTACCAACTGAGCAGGGTCTGACTCCTCAAAATGGCCCACATCAGTCTTGGGCTCCAAAAGGGTTTCACAAATACCTGAAGCACAAAGTTCTCATGACAGCACATTTTTCCATAGATGGCTGTCAAATTATTTTTGCTAAGGGGGGTTATGAGTGTGATACATTCTATTTTACCATCTTGTGACCTGTATTTTAATTGTTATGCATTTTTATATTATTGAACTATAGATTTCTTTATATATTTTGACTACAAGTCCATTTTCAGATATATGGTTTACAAATATGTTCTCCAATTCTATGAGGTTTAATTTCAATTTCTTGGTAGTGCATTCCTCTTTTGCCTCCTCTACATTCCTCCTCCTCCTATTATTATTATTATTATTATTACTAACTATAAGAAGTAAACAAATGCTCATAAAAAATACTGATGCAATCACAACCTCATTCATGTTTCCTTGTAATTTCTAAATGTTTTCATGTAAGGAACACAGGAAGATTACTTCAGAACCTGATAGCCCAAGAAGTATATAAAGTATAAAAGTGACAGCAGAAATCTTATTAAATGCCCTCCAAAAATCAGGGTCGCAGGAGACACTTAGTGTGTTGTTGAAAATAAAAGTTAAACTAGGAAACCATGATTGGGAAGGCAGACTAAAAATCACTGAAAATCTCGATATCTCAAATGAACAGAGTCAGACAGGAACAGTACCAAATGGCTCTTCAAATGATTGTTTTTGCATTGCTTTACTTTTTATTATTCTATAAATTAAAAGAAATGCAGAAACAAGAACACATAATTAAAAGTGCAATGCTGTTGTAAAAGAGGATCCAAGATGGCAACAGAGTAGGTGGAAGGTAGACCCACCTCCTCCCCAGACCAAATTACAGCTAGAATATAGAAAAATCACAACTGAGTACTAGCTGAACAGAAGCCTTATAACCAAGGATTACAGAAGCAACATCAAGACTGGTAGGAAGCGTGGAGGCGCGAAAAGGGCTGGCGTAGCTCTCACGGGTAGGTGGCAGTTGAGATCAGAGGGATATCTCAGATGCAAAAGTTCCCCCATGAGGAGCATGGGGTCTCAATCTCGTGTCAGGTTGCCCCGCCCAGAATGCCAGAGCCAGGAAGAGGTGTGCACACATCTGGCTGTAAAAATCAGTGGGGATTCTGTCCACCAGGGATGAAATGGATAAATTCTTAGAAACATAGGATCTTCAAAATTGATTCAGGAAGAATCAAAAAATCTGAATAGACTGATTACAAGTAATGAGATTGAAGCAGAAAAAAAAAAAAAACTCCCAAAAACAGAAGTCCTGGAATGAATGGCTTCATGCATGAATTTTACCAAACATTCAAAGAAGAAATAACACCTATCCTTGTCAAATTATTCCAAAAAATTCAAGAGGAGGGAACACTCCCAACCTCATTTTACAAGACCAGCATTATCTTAATTCCAAAACTAGATAAAGACAAGATAAAGAGAGAAAATTATAGGCCAATGTCCCTGACGAGCATAGATGTTAAAATCCACAACAAAATATTAGCAAACCAGATCCAGCAATACACTAAAAAGATCAAATACCATGATCAAATGGGATTTATTTCAGGGATATGAGGTTGGTACACTATCTGAAAATCAATAAAGGTGATACGTGACATAAAATGAAAAATAAAAATTACATGATCATATGAATAGATGTAGAAAAAGCACTTGATAACATCCAGCAACCATTTATGATAAAAACTCTCAGCAAAGTGGGAATACAGGAAACATATTCTAACATAATAAAGCCTATATGTGACAAACCCATAGCCAACACCATACATAATGGTCAAAAACTAAAAGTGTTTCCCTTAAGATCAGGAACAAGACAAGGATTTCTACTTTTACCACTCTTATTCAATACAGTACGGGAAATCTTAGCCACAGCAATCAGATAAGAAGAAATACAAGGCATCCAAATTGGAAAGGAGGAAGTAAAACTGTCATTATTTGCAGGCAACATGATATTGTAAATAGAAAACCCTACAGACGTTATCAAAAAACTACTAGACCTAATAAATGAATTCAGCAAAGTAGCAGAATACAAAATCAATACTCAGAAATTGATAACAAATGCTGTCCTTTTCAACTACTGAAGTATTTACATGCAGTGAAGAAATGCAACGCCTTAAGTTTTAACCAAAGACACTTTATACTGGAGAGAGCCCAACCGAAGTCACCAAAACCTTGCTTTTCTCCTGTAGAAGCAAGGTCAAGTCCTACCATGTGCCAGTCAACCAAATATATTGAAATATCTAATCAAAGAAAACAACCAGATTTCTTACCTCCCTTAAATATACAATAATAATAATGTGAAAATATGCATTGTCAGAATATTAAAAAACTGCAATTCACTGGGCAGATGTCCATTTTTCTGATGACAGAACCAACTGACAGAGAAGTTAAGTAATTTGCCCAAGTTCTTGCAGCCAGTAAATAAAAGATGCAAAAATGGAACCCAGGCAGCCTGGTTCCACCATCCATGCTCTTAACCACTATGATATGCTGCCTCGAAAACAAAGTTTCTGTTGCTTAAAAAAAATAAAAGGTCAAATTTTCCATCCCTCACTATGCATTTGACCTAAACTTCGGGTGTTGAGCACGTTACACTGTATGCAGATATTGAATTATAATGTATAAATGAAACTTATATGATGTTATTAACCAATGTTACCTCAAAAATTAATTCAATAAATAAAAGGTAAAATTGAACCCCACCAAACTACATGAGTTCTAAGGACCTCTTTACCTTTAAAAATTCCATAGTTCTACAGTGATACTGAACTAATGTCAGAATTTAGTCACAGGGTAGGCTCAAGGTAAAATCAACTAAACCTCCTATACCATCTCTAGCTACAATCCTGTTCAGCAAAAGAGAAGGTTCCAGAAGGATGAACATTAGAGAAGCCCTCCTGCCCACCAGACTGGGTTTAAGGCCCCTGATATATTTTTGCACAACATTTGGTAACTATACTTCAGCATACTTATCACGATTTTAATTTATAGCTATTTTTTCTCTCTTAACTTTAAATTCCATAAAGGCAGAGACTGGATCTATCTATTTCATTGTTAAGTACCTAGCACTTTGAATGCTGACTGGCATATAGTAGGTGCTCAAGAAATATTTCTTAAGTGACTGAATATTAGCTAATTGTCTTATTTTCTCTGTTCAAATTTCTATCGCAGTATTCACCAGGTTTCTATAATAAGTTTATGTTTACAATGTGACTTTTCTTCATGATGGGGGAAGCAGGGTAACATTGTATCAGCTTCCTTTGTGTATATCACAATAGCTAGCGCATGATAGACATGTATCTGTTAATATACATACAATGTGCTGTCCATGTCTTTATTGAATTTACTAATGAAGTAAAACTACTCACTGGGTTTTTAACAAGTAATAAACCAAAAATAAATTTAGGTTTAATATTCAGTTAAAAAATGCAACTAAATTGACACTCCTTCTCCAAAACAAATATTATCTCTCATGTGAAAAATACATTTAAGTCTG
Organism: Pteronotus mesoamericanus; assembly: GCF_021234165.1. Lineage (NCBI taxonomy): Eukaryota > Metazoa > Chordata > Mammalia > Chiroptera > Mormoopidae > Pteronotus > Pteronotus mesoamericanus. Next base: position 4,644,508 of record NW_026555150.1, read on the forward strand.
TACCAACATACCATAAAGTCAAAAAGCTCCAGAAAATTCAGGCAGTTAAAAAAATCCATCTATAAATGACCAACTACTTTGGTTATTTTTTCCCCAATACCGGAATATTTCACATTAAGTACAGAAAGCACAAAACCAGTAAAGGACAGAGAGGAAAACAGCAGATATAAGTTTCTGCCATAGGTCAGGTTGAAGTGTTTTTGTTTCTTTATTCAATGCTGGCGTTCATGTCCTAAAGTGAGTCCAATTTCAAGGCTTCAGTTTGACAGGGGACGGTATCAGAGAATAGAAAGAAGACATTTGGAGGAGGGAAGGGGTAACCCTTTTCTATGCACAGCTTTTCTTGGCAGGACCTTTCACACAGGACATGTGAAGGGAAAAATGTCTCTGACAGAAGTTAAGTGGCAAGTGAAATTATTGTGCTTAAGGCCAGCATAATATGCATGCTATGCTCAACAGATACAAAATGCATCACCATAAAAGCATGTTTGGTGTGATCTACAAGGAAGTGTAAGGCTTTAGGGAAATACAGTCATTTTCTTTTCTAACGTCTGTCACCTTTCAAATTGTAAAAATCTTGTATCTGAAAATAAAAAAACTCAGGCACACATCATGCAATCCCTATAGACAAATTACATATTAATAACTGTGATCCTAGCTGCCATTCACTGACTGCTCAAAAAACACTAGTCACATGATATGCATAAATTATAAAGCCCATCTAAATTCTGTTAGGTAATTATTATTATTGTCTCAATTGTACAAAGAGAAAACAAAGTCTCATGGAATTCAGAAAACATTCACCAGGTTTTACAGCTACTAAAAGGTTGGGCTGAGATTTAAATTCAGGTTTGCCTTTTATTTTTATTTTTTTAATGGAAGTGGAGATTGAGGAAGTCTTTAGTATAGTCAATCCACACCATGCAGACACTTCTCTGCCACCATCTTTTATACTTTTTTGCCCTGGAGATCAGATCTTTCCTACTCTAACTTCTATCGTCGGACCGAGTTCCTCGAGGGGAAAAGCTGTACCTCCATTTCTCTATCACCAGTAACTGCCACAGTGTCTGGCACATAGTAGGTATTCAACACATGCTCTTTGAAAGAAGAAATGGCATTTTAACATAAATTCAATAAAATCATTTTAAGACCCTTTTATCCATATTTTACCTATTCGGTCACAGTGACAGGCCATATGCTAAACAGGAACAAAGCAGTGAAAGGAGCATGGAAGTCCTTATTTAGCAAGAACTGGGGCTGCCTGATGAAAGGCTTTATTGCAGACTTGAACCGTTACGTACCTAAAACAGTTAGTCAACACAGGGAAGGCCCATCACATTGATCTAAAAAAAATGTAGAAGGAAATATGCAGTTAATTTAGAACACTGTCCTTCATTTTGAAAGCCAGGGCTCTTATTAGAAGTCCAAATAACTGCCCTCCTCCTGCCTGCTCTCTCATACTTAGAAACCAAGGCTCACTTCTTATGAGTGGCTTTTATGTTTACTTTCTTTCATCCCCCACACACAGTACTACAAATCCTCTTTATAATCACATCGAAATGTTTTCCCTACTTCTACCGCACCTAGAAGCTGCAAATGTTACAGAATAAAAAATAACAATTATTATTGTACCCTTCATTAATAGAAATTTTAAGCTTCTATACTGGCCATCAAAGTTAATGAAAACAGAAGAGTCTTTAAGCAAAGAATTCTTCAACATTAGGACATAATAATGATTTCATCAAGTGGCAGCTTTTGAAAAGTTTTTTTTTCCCCCCTGAAAGTAGCTTAATGTGAATGATGATAATGTCATAAGATGCATATTTTGTGGAGAATCAAGATGGCAGAAGAGTGAGTAGAAGCCACACTGACCTCTTCCCAGGACCAACCTGGAATTACAACTAAATTGTGCAGAAATCACGTGGAACAAACAACTGAACAATAGTGAGAGAGGAGTCTTGTAACTTCAGAAACAGAAAAATCGGCTTTAGTGCAATCTAACCAGTAAGGAGTGTGGTGGAGGCTCGAGTAGGTGGGCAGGGCACCCACGGGCGGCAGCACCAGAAGGATATTGAAAAGCCAGTTGGATCCCCCTGAGAAGAGCAGGGTCTAATCCATAAGCAGGGATCTCTAGCCCACAGCACCAGAGCCCCAAAAGTACACAGAAAACAGCCAGCTGCGAAAAGCGGCAGGGTTGCTCTATGCCAGAGACAGGCGGCTGGAGATGCAAAGAACTGTTTAAAGGGCCCACTCATAAATTTTTATTTACAGCCGCTTACCCTGGTCTGCAGCAAAGGCAGGGGAGAGTGGGCTAGAGACGCCTGCGGAGAGACAGGGAAGGAGGCTTGGGGGAGAGAACTGAGAGAGTAGCTGGCAGGATATCTGTGCCAAATCATCCCCCATGCGGCGGCAGCCATCTTGCTCAGCCAGAAACCACTCCCCTTGAGTGACACCAGCATCAAAGGACCCAACAGCCCTGCCCCCATGTGGGATTCCACCCCGCCCTGTGCTGTCAAAGCTGCCTGTTGAGTGCAGAGTGGCAGCCACAGACAGTAGATCCCTTGCTAAAGGGGGCGCACAGAGGTCTGGAGACACTTGAGGAGAGACTGGGGACAGAGGCTTTGAGGAGAGAATGGAGAGAGTAGCTGGCGGGAACCCAGTGCTGACTCCTCCCCCATATGGCTGTAGCTAGAGAGGACCCAACAACCCCACCCCCAGGAGGGACTCCACCCCGCCTAAGCTGCCTGAGGCGCCCCGCTGAGTGCAGAGTGAATAGATTAACAGCTGAAGGAGACAGCCACAAATAGTAGATTACTGGAAGCCTGGAACAGACTGCCTAAGGTCAGACAAGGATGACATCTGACATCATCAGAGGCAGATCCAGAAAGAAAAAACACCAGTCTCCAAACATAGAAGTTCACACCACAAAGTCAGGAAATCAACTTAAGAAGCAGAAGCAAAAGAGGAGTCTCACAAATAATGGGAAGACAAAGAAATATGCCCCACTCGAAGGGAAAGGAGGAATCCCCAGAAAAAGAACTAAATGAAATAGAGGCAAGTAAACTATCGGATATTGAGTTCCAAACAACAGTTCTAAGGAAGCGCAATGAGCTCAGAGAGAATTACAAAAAACTACGGGGAAACTACGAGGAACTTACTGCAAACTGTATCAGCATGAAAAAGAACATAGAAACTATCAATAAGAGACAAGAGGAAATGAAAAATACAATTTCAGAATTGAAGAACACAGGAGAAGGAATCCAAAGCAGGCTAGATGAAGCTGAGGACAGAATCAGCAAGTTGGAGGACAAGGTAGAAAAAAGCTCCCAGAAAGGGCGAGAAAATGAAAAAAGACTCAAAAGGCATGGAGAGGCATTGAGGGAAATGCAGGACAACCTGAAACGTAATAATATCCATATAAGAGGGATACCAGGAGAAGAGGATGAGGAAGGGATAGAGAACCTGTCTGAAAAAGTAACGATGGAAAACTTCCCTCATTGGAGGAGAGAAAAAGTCACCCAAGTCCAGGGAGCACAGAGGGTCCCATTCAAGAGGAACCCAATGAGGCCCCCACTCCAAGACACATCATCATTAAAATGGCAAATATCAAAGACAAACAGAGAATCTTAAAGCAAGCAAGGGAGAAAGAGGTAGTAACATACAAGGGAGCCCCGATACGGCCAGCAGCTGACTTCTCAACAGAAACACTGCAAGCCAGAAGGGACTGGCAAGAAATATTCCAAGTCATGAAAAGCAAAGGCCTGCAACCAAGACTGCTCTACCCAGCAAGGCTCTCCATTAAAATGGAAGACGAAATAAGGAGTTTCCCAGACAAAAGAAGGCTAAAAGAATACACCTCCACCAAACCAGCACTGCAAAATATGGTAAAAGGACTGCTTTAAGATGAAGAAAAAGTTTCTATGAATACCCAATTCCTTTCAGAGTTGCCAATACTTGATATTACCAATATTTTTAATACTCATTATTCTGATTGTGACAATGATGTCATTTTAATTGTTCCTTTACTGTTTGTTGAAACTAAGCCTATTTTAGTATATTTCTTGCCTATTTCTAATATTTTTTTAAAAAAAGCTTTAAATGACTTTTTGGGATTCTTTATCCATTTATTGATTAAAGGTTTGTAGAACTTTTTTCCCTAAAAACAAACAAACAAAAAACCCCTATTAACCATGTTTTAGATGTGTTGCAAGTACTTCTCTATTCCATCCCTTGTCCTTTACCTTTTTTTATGTGTATATTACTATATAGTTAAATGTTTAATATAGTCATATTGTCAATATTTACTTTACAGCTTCTGGGGTTGAATATTTTACTTCAGGTCATGGAAAATACTAGTTCTGTTTTCTTCTAAAACTCCTTAGATTCTACATATTGATTTTTAACTCACCTGAATATTTCTTGTATAATGTGTGAAATAGGGCTCTATATTTGTTTTATTTCAAGTAATAGTGGTCCATGCACCTTATTTGTTGAATAAGACTTATTTTATCCATTTACTTGAAATACCAACTTAATCATATATTACATTGTCAGAGAGACATATACATTTGCCCCTAGAATGCTCATTATATTTCATTGATCTGATTGATTATTTCTGTGCAGGTGTCATGTTTGTTTAATTGCTGAGACTTTATAATGGTTTTAAATTTTTTGATACTTTATAATTAACTTTGACATTTAAAAATAAATAAAATCAATCTGCATTTAAGAAAGAAATAGAGAGATGGACCTGCTACCTTTTTCGACAACATGGATGGAGCTGGAGAATATTAAGCTACGTGAACTAAGCCAGTTGATGAAATACAATACCATATGATCTCACCTATAAGTGGACTCTATTCAAGAAAGTAAACTAACGATCAAAATAAACCACAGGCACGGAAACATGGAGCAGACTGGAAGTGACCAGAGGAGATGGGGAAAGAGGACAATGGTGGAAAGAAGGGGAAGGGACTAGACAAAGAACATGTATGAATGACCCATGGACATGGATGACAGAGTGGGAATTGAGTGTGGGGGGGGGGGTGGGGGGGGTGGGGGGGGGTAAAGGGGTAAAAACTGAGACCACTATAATGAACATGATTTATAAATTAAAAAATAAAATAAAAAAGAATGTCAAAAAAAGATGCATATTTTGCTTCTCTGAAGAGATAAGAAATAAATTTAACTGAAACAATGTCTGTTCCAAAAGCAGACTGTAATCAGACATTTTTAAAAATAGATTTAAAAAAATAGAAAGAGCCGCTGTACAACAGGTTATTAAAGACCGCCAAAGAAATCCAGGGGGCTCTTCATCACCTCTGAGATTGTCATTATATCCCTCAGGGCTACTGTCAGAAGCAGAATCAAGCTGGAGGTACCACACTGCTAACCTAGTTTGAGGCTTCTCAGGCTCTTAAGGAGGGGAACTAAGGCAAACTTTGTAAGCAAAACTCTGACATCCAGAAACCAGCACAGCAGAATTCATACATCCCAATGAGCCTTGGCTCCTTCATGGATTCTGCTGCCTTGTGATGCCTTAAACACAGAAACAAGGTTGTCATTACTCAAAACATTTTTAAAATTCCTCCTTAATGATGATCTTCAGTGTTTGTTTATGAGCTGCTTTAAAAAAATCTGCTTTACTAAAAAATCCGTTTGATCAACGGTCATACCTCATATTTTAAAATCCTATATTCAACAGACTTGCCTGCAAATACAATTTGGTTGTTCCCCCAAATCAAATCCATCTTCAAAGAAAACAAATTCTACCAGTAAGAGCATTTCATGATAATTCCCAAGGTCTAAAATCAATAGCCACAAAGAAACCCTAAGAAAAATTTTAGCAATGATAGCACTCAAATCAGTGTACCGCCTGAGATAATTATTCTTAAGGGACCCACATGCATTTGTACATCTTAAAAGAATATAAGATAATATATTATATTGCATGCACCCACCCACACACCCATTTGTACTCCCATAGAAAGTTCAAGAAAAATACGTTAAGAAATCTTGTATTTTCTGGGTCACGTGAACAGAGTTGGCTGGGAGGGGTGGTGGGGGGTTTACATTTGTATATCCTGTTAGTGAGGATATATCAAATATCTTTCAATTTATGTACATACATACATACAGGGTGGGACAAAAGTAGGTTTACTGTAGTGAGTATGCAGAACAGAATTCATTTTTGTATTATTATTTATTAATTATTATATTATTTTCCATAGGAACAACTGTAAGCCTACTTTTGCCCCACTGTGTGTATTTTACTGTGGATATGTATAGCTTCCATAATTAGTGGCCAAAGAGGGAGGGAAGGAACAAAGGAGGAGGTAAAGAAAGAAAGGGAAAAGGGAAACATGAAAAAACTAAAATAGAAATGAGGGAGAGAAGAAGGGAAGGAGGAAGGAAAGTAGTTCTAATAGCGAATACACTACTGTCAGGCCTTTTTATTTTTTTTAATTGCACTTTCCACTCTAAAGCATTTTGTGTCTCCATGTTAAAATCATGTGTGTGGTATATGAGAAAGGAGTTACAGTTAAATTAGCGAATATGTGAGCACTGTGGCAGCTGCTGCATTAAGTGAGAATGACCTGACAATGAGAAAAGACCCCTAATCTGTTCAGTGTCATCATGTTTTCATTGATTAATCTGTGACCAATTAAAAAGTAAACCACAAAAAAAAAATACCCTTATCTAAAAGGAAACTTCAGGGTGAGAACTAAGGGGTATCCAATATCATGAGGACAACAACCTGTGAAGTAGCGTAGTGACCCACTGGTGCTGTGAGGGTTTCTCCAGAGCGGACCTGATGGCTTTGCTGAAAAATAGTAAGTTATATAAATGTGTGATTTCAGCCTGGACTGTATTTTCCATTGCACATTCCAATCTACTGAAAGCAAGAAAAACAACTCCTTTTTAAAAGTACCCATCCACAAAGTAGCATAAACACAAGATAAAGACAAATGAAATTGTATGAAATTCTAGCAGCAGACAAGAACCCAGAGACAAGGGGCTAATTTCCTTAATGTTTGAGAGCTCTCACAAATCAATAATAAAAAGACCAATAATAGAATAGAAAAGTGAACAAAGCATACAGAAAATTCACAGGCAAATACACTTGTGGCAAACTACAAGATGTTCCACTTCATTAACAACTAAAAACTGAAAGGAGAAATTTTTTTATCCATGATATTGACAAAGATTAACGAGTTTGAAAATACCCAGTGTTAATTTGGAGAAACAAGCACCCTAAGGCCCTGTCAACGGCAGGCTAAATTGGTCCCGCCAGCATACAGGGCAGTGCAGCGACCGGTACCTCTCAAAATCTAAAAATTATTTTGGACTAAACAATTTCATGTCTGAGAATTTATCCTACGGATATATTTTGCACTGCCTTGTGAACAGATATGAAAGAATGTCTATGCAGCATTTTCACAAGCACTGGAAAGAACTAAGGATTCCTCAGGAGGGAAATGTTTAAATACATTCTGACGTATCTACTTAAAGGAGTAAGACACAGCTGTTCAAAACAATGTTCAAGGTGTATATATGCTGATACAGAAAGAGTCTGAAAACATCACTGAGTGAAAAATCAAGGGACAGAACAGCGTTTAGGGGGAAATAAGACTAGAGATCACTAGTAGGGAGTGGGTCGGGGGGGAAAGTGCAAATTGGGGTGAAAATGAAAAGGGAGACTTTTTGAATATATTCTTCAGTATTGGTGGGATCTTTTCCTACATGTACATTACTTTTTAACTGCTTTATTAAGGTATATTTTCGATATCACACCATTCACCTACTTAACAGACACAATTCAAAGCTTTTCAGTGTATTCACGAAGTTATGCCACCATCACAATTGATTTTAAAACATTTTCATTGCCTCAGAATGCAACCCTGTACCCGTTAGCAGTCAGTCCCCATTCGCCACTGTCCCCTGCAGCCCCTGACAACCACCAATCTACTTTCTACTCTGTGGGTTGACCCATTCATGATACGTCATATATATGGAATCCTATGTGGCCTTTTGTGACTGTCTTATTCCATTAGCACGCATAATGTTTTCAAGGTTTATCATTACTGCAGCATGAACAGAACTTCATTCACTTTTACGGCTGAATAATATTCCATTTTCTTTATCCACTGACCAGTCAATGGACATTTGGGTTGTTTCCACTTCCCAGCCATTATGAATAGTGCCGTTATGAGCATTGATATACATCTAAATGCATTATTTTTTAATAAAAACTAGTTCAAATTTAAAAATTAATATAACCACCACAAGTATTAGTTGCTCAGAAGAAACCTCCCATAAGATGCTAAAATGGTGGAAAAGCAGATGGGGTGGATTTTCTACGGAAAGTTATTGTACCTTCAGTATTTTATAGAATGGAAATTTTGAGAAAGTCTTCAATAGGAAAGAGACTTAAATGGGTCATTTTCCTTTCCTGAAAGTGTATTACTTAGGACAAGTTTGTTACAAATAAAAACATCTACTTCCAAATATTCATGACAATGTTGAATCATACCACAGCTTCAGATCTCAAGTTTCACCTTCCCGATTTACATTCATGACCCTGAAACATAATTCACAATCTAGAGAAGCAGACCCTGAAGAGCACAAAATTTTCTTGCTATATAGACTTTTGATGGTTAATTTTATGTGTAATCTTGCCTAGGCCTGACACTCACTTATGGGTCAAACACCAGTGTAGATATTGTCATGAAAGTGTTTTGTTTTGTTTTTGATGTGATTCACATTTAAATCAGCAGATTTTTTTTTTTTTTAGTAAAGCAGATTACCTTCCATGACGTTGAGTGGGCCTCATCCAGTAAGTTGAAGGCCTTAAGAGAAAAGACTGAGGTTCCCCAAGGAAGAGAGAACTGTGCTTCCAGACTGCAGTCAAACTCAAGCTGCAACATTAACTCTTCCCTGGGTCTCCAGCCTGCCACTCTGTCTTGCATATTTTGGATGTGCAAGCTCAGTTCCTTAAAGTCTCTGTCTCTGTCTCTCCGTCTCTCTCTCTTTCCCTCCCCCACTCCACACACACAACTGATAGATCCATCTTATTGGTTCTGCTTCTCTGAAGAACCTTACTAATACAAGACTCAGTGAGTATTAGCGTTAGAAAGTACTTTACAGATCATCTAAATCAAATCCTGTCATTTCATAGTTGGGAAAACTGAGGACCTACAACGAAGGAGAATAAGCTAAGAACTTCCTACGATGATAATTTATTCTGAAAGTTTTGAAAGGTACATGGGAATAAGGTCACAAAAAGTGTCCCCATTCCTGTATAATCAGGAAAGGTGAGAGGTAAAGCAAAATTATCAAATTATCATTTAAACATATACAATGTGTTGAAAAACATTCAGTTTCCCAGTTTCCCCAAACTAATTCATAATATAATTATATGGTTCCTGGAGGCTAGTTGTAATTGAATTATAGGGTGTCTTGTTCACATTCTAGCTGGTGAAAAAAAATTGCTCAGCTCTGCTTCGCGGTTCTCTAAACACCGGCTAGAATACTCATGAGGCAGCTTATAATTCAATTATAAGTCCCCTCTGGGAACCATATAATTATATATAAAAGACCTAAGCCATCGTATGTTCTCCATTTATTTTTTGTTATGAAAGGATTTGTCTAAAGTCTGTTATCAAATTTGAATAGGTCTGAGTCAATTTGCACCTCAGGATTTACCTAGATATTCAGATAATAAAATTGTATTAACCTAGCTGAAAGACACTAAGAGTTGATCTATTTAGCCAAACAGAAAAACATAATATCCTTATGTCTCTTTGGAGATTGTGTGTCATGTGTATATGTGTATCTGTCACATACAGATCCACACTTGTGTTTTTAAATGAACTTGTAATGAAATAGTATTGTAAACTGCTGGTATAATTACTATGACTCAGATCTGAATGAAAGACTTTAGTGCACTGCACGACTTAATGCTTCAAAAGAGTATGTATTTTACAGATATAAGGTATGGGGACAATTGATACTGATCTTCATCCAGGGAAACTCTCTCTGCCTTTCTGACCCATTCATTTATTCAGTTAGCAGACAGTCACTGAACATGGCTCTATACCAGGTACTGGGTTTCCCTCACTACTCGCAGTTCATTTGAGAATGCTCCTCAATGTGTGTGCATATTCCTCTAGAAGAACACAACTCAGTATCATTCTTTAAGCAATGAATTCTAATGTTTTTCATTGATTTAACTCCACAAGGATTTCACATACAACCCATATGTAACATGTGCTTGGCTACAGTATATGGGAAACAAAGCAGCAGTTATAGCATAAACCATACACTTGAACTTCAGTTTAGCTGAAGAGGTAAGGATAGCTTATAAGTAGAAGAAGCCCAGAGGTTGGCAACAAGAAGCAATAAGAGGAATTAAATGTGTGGAAGAGGAGATGAGGCATGCTAAAAGCTAATTGAATACCCCGTGAGTTTGCCTACAAGATGTTCTGAGACTGTATCATAACGCCCCCAACAATTCAACCTTTCAGTGTCAGATCTCTGTTCTTAAGCGCTAAAGTGTAGATCTCAGGCTATGAGATCATAATGCCAGGCTTTCGGCTGTGAGATTTGGGGCAAGGTCCTTAAGCCTTCTATGCCTTCGCAGGCCCTATATGTGACACAGAGATAATAACAGACTGTATCTCAAAGGGTTAGTGTAAAAATTAGAATTAACATGGGAAAAGCACTTTGACTGTATCATGGACTAAATGTTTATATCCTCCCAAATCTTGTATGCTGTAATCTTAACCCTCAATGTAATAATGTTAGGAGGTAGGGACCTAGAGGCGATTAGCTCTTTTGGATGGAGTCCTCATGATGAGTGCCCTTATAAAAAAGACCCCCTGCAGCTCTCTTGCCCCTTCTGCTATGGGAGTGCAAAGCAAGACGCGGTCTCTCCCCAGAACCCAAATCTGCTGGTACCTTGATCTTGGACATCCCAGCCTCCAGAACTGTGAGAAATACATTACTGTCATTTATAAGTCACCCAGCCGTAGTACTTTGTTATAGCAAGCTGAACTGACTAGGACAGTATAGTTCCTGACACACAGTAAGCACTCCATTGCTATTAGCTCTCATAATACCTCTGTTGTCACTGCCATCTTCATGACCTTCATCATCATTATCCTTGTAGTAATGATGGGAGATGAAGGGGAAACATCCATAAGATTAAGATATGGCCACAAATTAGAACTTTTTGACAAAGTCATATATTTTTTAAAGGTGATATGAAAACACAAAAACAATACCATATTACCAAAAATAGGGTCTAACTAGCTAAAACTAATACAATTTGTGAAAAATGTGGAGGTCAAAAAGTTCAGGCCAAAAAAATTCAAGCATGGAGGTTTTTTTAGGTACATCTAGGGCAAGAATAAAAATGAGTGAATAAAAACACTGCTAGAGTCAGTGGTGTAATGATTATGCTTGTCAAACAAATCCTGGAATCAATAAGTAGATAACCCTTATTTTCCATCTGTCTTTTCTGTCAAAGAGATTTAATTTTTGACTAGGAAGAATAATAGATTCATTAGTAAGAATAAATTGAAGTCCAGGATTCATGAGGAGGTAGCGTTAAAAAAAGAAACAAACACTTAGGTTTCTTAGCCCTTATAAAAGATTTCTGAGAGTACAGAATTAGCTCTGAATGAGGAAGTGGTGAGTACCAGTACTCAGCACAGGCATATTATGAATATGCCTTGACAGATTAATTCACTTTACTTTTGAGCAGACTGACTAAATTGACAGGGCAAGGAAATAGTTAGATATAAGTGTTTCATATTCGTAAAGCAGTGTCCAATGTCTTTCATAATATACTATTATATAAGTTTAACCAGTATATAAGATAAATGATGGTACAGTTGACACAAAATTGAATGAACAACCATACCAAGGTTTAGTTGGTTAATTTGTCTCTAGTGATCTCCTTTCCCTCATCCTATTTAACATCTTTATTCATGCCATGAGTGAGGAAATAGTTTTTAAATAACACAAAACTAGTCTGAATAGCTAACCCACTGAATGATATAATTGCAACACCCCAAATTCATGCCAAGATGTAACTATGAGCCAAATATGACATGTTATCATTTCATAGATATATAAAATCCTGCATTTGTACTAAAAAAAATCTCTACTACGTAAGTACGTCATGGGAGAAATTGGCTTTAAATTAGCATGTACAGAGAGACTAAGAAATTTTAGTTGACTGCATGCACAATGAGTTGGCAGGATAGCATGGCTGGTGTGAGCATCGGCTATGTGAATGGGAAATGTAGGTTCTAGAAGGAAAAAGATGATATGCTTGATCTAACTTGGGCATCCAAACTACACCTGAAGTAGTGTATTCCGTTAGGGGCTCCTCACCTTTAAAAGGCTAAATCACTATATTGTACATCTGAAACTAATGTAACCAATGTAATATTGTATATCAACAATATTTAAAATAAGAAAAAAATTTTCAAGGCCATGGACCAAAGACATACTGTTGAGAAGAGAGTGACTAGGATAGCTAAATGCATAAAGTTATGTCCTAGCTGCATATGTATAATGGCTACTTGTCAAGCAAGGTTACGGAAAGGACTCAATCAACAGGAATACATGATATATAAGGATTCTTCTAAATCTAAAGTCTATGCCTTAAACTGGACAAACTTGGAGGAAGCTGGGAGCTAGGAGTGAGAGCTGGTAGAAAGCTGAGAACTGAAGAACACGCTATTGCTACAGGATTAAGGGTATTCCATACGTAAGTTTTTGTCTGAGCCAGCTTTTCTCTGAAACTCAGATAGTCTGGGACTACCTTCCTTCGTTCTATCTGCTTCTGGCTTCTAACCCAGAGCCTCTTCCTCCAATAAGCCTGATTCTGGGCCTGGTTACTTATGCTAATGAAGGAAAGCAGAGGAATAGTGACAATTTTTAAATTTTTTTAAATTTATTTTTAGAGAGAACAGAAGGGAGAGAGGAAGGGAGAGAAACATTGATGTGTGAGAGAAACATCGACCAGTTGCCTCTCACACACCGCCAATCAGGGACCTAGCCTGCAACACAGGGATGTGCCCTGACTGGGAATCGAACCAGTGACCTCTCGGTTTGCAGGACGATGTCTAATCCAGGGCAGCAATTTTTAACATCCTTCGTTATTGCTCTCTTCAAGTTACAGCCCCAAAAAGGGTTGACTGCACAGGGAACATCTTCCAGTACTGGAAAATCACTGAGCTGAGAGAATACCGAGGTTATATAAGACCTGCATCTGTCCATTTTCTCTGGGTCTCAATTTTGTCATCTGAGAAAGGAGGCAGTCAGATTAGACTCGAAGGTAGTTTTCAGACTGAAAATATATTATAATTCTGTTGCTAATGGGTTAATTGTTTTAAAAAATAGTGTATGGCTTTCTCAAAGGCAATAACAAAGCATGACAATAAGCCATCATTTGATTCAGTGAATTAAACTGCATGAAATATTGCCCTGCAACATACGCAGTTCAGAGAATGCTAAGAACTTTTTAAGTTTAGTGATTCATGCAAACCATTTTATTTCCAATTCTAATTGCTTTCAATGTTCTCTTGCTTGGTATTTGATTGGCTGGTTTAAACTTAGGTCCAGTTTTTAAAATATTAGTTCAGTTTGGTAGAATTTCACACAATCGTTTTTTAAAGAGCTGCCTCCTAGCATAACAGATCCTACATCAAGCAAAAAATGAACTTGTTCAATGCTTGAAAGAGAAGGTAATAAGACCTACAAGACCACAGAAGAGGAGTGAGCCTGGGAAGGTCTGCTATGAGCTTCCCCAAGCGGGGCTTCTTCAAGTCAGAATGGTTCCTTCTAGTTTTTTATTCAACTCACATATCTGAGCCTAAATACATCATTTACTTAAAGGGAGAAATATTTGGCATAAGGAAAAAGTAAAAGGCCCAAACATATAATATTTATAGTTGTAGAACTTACAACAAAAATTCCTCATTTTCAGTGACTTTCAAACATAGTTTTTCTCAGAAATAGAAATGGCAGCTCAGAAAATCACTGTTTACTTCTCACCATAACAGTACATTAGCATGCAGATTCTTGTCTCAATACCCCCAAAGAGAAGGTTAATTTTCTTTAGAATCCAAATCAAGGCATCTGAGCTTTAATCCAATCTCAACAAAAATCCAGTTATATGAGGAGCTTCTTCCCAAACATTTTAGACCATTTATTCCCAAATAACATTGCTGTTCAAAGAAATTTCAGTCTATGTGGGAGCCTTCCGGATAAGGGCTATTTTGCCAGAGACTCTAGGAGAAAAATTTGCAATGCTATTTGTTGACAGGGAGAGGAAGGTATATAATTTATCTAATAAAAGCGTTTCCTATTGTTCCTTTCTGTTTTGAAAAGCATTCATCTCTGTTCATTATTACTTCTTGGGTTGCAGTTGATCAACTGCATCACTCAGCTGAGCATTCAGTCACTCAAGTTCAAGAATGCTTATTTGAAAACCATTGGTGAGGCAGGCAAATTTTGTCATGAATGAACTGTGTAGCAGGCTACAGGTTTCTTAATGCTGGTAAAGTTTGAAATGGATTCTTGAGGTGGTTGTTTTTCTTTTACTTTTTTTTTTTGTTTGTTTCAGAAGGAGGTTATTTTTGTTAACAAACTTTTACCAAAAGTAACTTCAGGCTCCCATGCAACCCTTTACCCTTTTCTTCCTCATCTTTCCTCTTTTTTTTTGAGAGAGAGAACAGAAATTGACTTTAAAATATCCTGTAATTTCCTATAAATTCCAGCGAAAAGCTGATTAAGAATTGACCTGCATGAAAAAAAAAAAAAGAATTGACCTGCAATGCTTCGTGAGACATGTGATCAAAGGAAAAGTAAGAACGAATATTCTAATACCATATGTTAAAATGCACATAATTTTAAGTAAAACACTGTCTAATTTTCATTATTGAGCAAAGAAAGGCAAACTAATAATAAGCCAATGACTTGGAAATAATCACAACTGCTCTATGATTCAGTGAGAATTAGGAGCTATCCTGGGCGAAGCGATCTAGAATGAAGACAAGTGGTGCTGGCAGAGTGACAATGTTCAGGACTTTGGCCTAAGATGAATGGTGCTATCAATTGCCGGCCTGCCTCTCTCCCCCCACCCCACCCCCCATTATTCCTGTTTAGTATTGTGCTCCATGATATTTATAGGAAAGAGCCAGAAAAATCTGAAGTAATAGACTGGGAAACAGACAGAAAGTATTAAGTTTTTTTACTTGGAAAGATAAAGGCCGAGAGGAAAGGTGTATGATGGGAGTCTAACAAATGAAGTTCTGGGTTAAATAAATCACACTTGAGAAGGTAAAATTACATGACATCACATGAAATTGATAAGTGAACTTTATGACCAACGAATGAAATGATGTACTACTTTATATGAATATATCATTTATACATTAATTTTTTTAAATACATTAAATTTAGGGGAAAATGTGAATAAGACATGGTATTTAACCTCAAGTATTCACATTGTAGCTGGGCAAATACACAAAACCTGAACATGTTGGAATGCTATAAATGATTTAAAAGAGGCATGGGCTACGGATACAAGAACATATTAGGGAACAGTTTTCTGAGGGAAGGAGGTGGCTATGAAATGGGAAGAACAGGAAGGTTTGACAAAACAGAGGGCATTTGATCTGGGCCTTGAACAGTGACTTGAAAGTTCACTCACTGGTCTCAGACAGGAAAGGAGGCTATTCTAGAAAAGGCAATGGCACTATGGAGATGAAATAAATAACCTGTTGATCAAACAGAGAAAGGTCCGGGGAGGCGGGAGTATAGCTGGCACGGGTTAAATAGTGAGAATCAAGGCCAGAGGTAGGCAGAGACTTAAATGCCAGCTCTACCTTCTGGAGAAAAGTCTACTTGTAAAGATTCAGGAGGGCAAAAATTAAATCCAGTAAGAGGACATGCTTAACTGTTTTTTTTAAATACCTGAAGGGCTATTGGGTGATGTATTCTGTATGGCTCACACCGGTAGATGGACATACTTGAGCTCACTGTAAAGAAGAGCCAACAGGGTAGTCATGGGTGGAATAAGCTGCTTCATAAGTTCTCCAAATGTTCTCAGACACCTAATGCAATGCTTTAGAAGATCTTCAAATATTACATAAATATATTACAGAAGTATTGGACTTTCAGAGCCCTTCCAAGTGGGATTCTACTCACTCCCCCACAAGAGAGCTCTTCAAAGAGACAGAAGATAGATTTATCTCCTGCTCTTTTTCCTTTATCCCAAATACTTTAACTTCCTTCATCCATTTCGCATAATATATCTTAACCTTACTCAATGTTTTATGTCAATTATATCTCAATAAAGTTGGGTAAAAAAACAGTAACTATAGCATGATCCACCTGCACCTTTCTGGTTCATCTCTTCTGGATACCATCGTACGTGGTCAGCCCACGTTCCTAACTAAATCTGACACCAGAAACTAAGCATACTACTTACTTCCCAAAAAAGCAACTAGATCCCTATGTTACTAATTAGGATTTTGTGTAAGTAAAACCTTAATTAACTGAAGCTCAACTAATGAAACATTTTGTTTCATGTTCCATACTCAACTTTTATGAGAAAAAGAAACATGGTAACCAAGCAAGCAGTTTCTGAATTTACTGAAATTAAAACAAATTAATCTCCCAAGAAGTGACCTGGACCAATATAAATCATCCCACCTCCTACTTTTCCTGTACCATAAGAACAGCTTTCAATATGATAAACGTGAGACCCTGAAAAAAATTCCCAAATGCTAAAATAAAACACAATTATGTTCACTAAACTGTACTTATTAAAGTAGTAAAATGGACTGCAGTTTTATAAAATGCCTCAACTACAAAGACAAAAAAAAAAGTTAGCTGTGTTAATTTTTAAGAAGTCTCAATTAGCATCCTCCTCCCTAAGCATCTAGTTAATTAAGACTTTTCCGTATTACGGATCCATGTCCTTCACTATTATGTGTGAAGGTAAAGGGAATATTTCATTTTCACCTATATACCTACCACTGATCTGGCACCTAGGTGTTCCATAAATATTTGTTGGGTGAATTATTAATACACAAATGTTAGTTATTATATTAGCCTGCCTCAGTAGCCATATTCTCTCTGTTCATCCTCAAAAAGTTGCAAGCTCTCTGTAGTCATATACTGCTGTCAGGTCATACAATTAAGATATGTAAATATAAATATGGTACATACAGTATTATTGTGCATTCATCATATTAGACTGTAAGATGTTAAAACCAAAAGTGATCTTGAAGGTCATCTAATTTAACCATATAATTTTACACAGGTGGAAACTGAGGTGCAGAGAACTTAAGTGACTTGTTAAAGGTCACATAGCTTGTTAGTGACAGAGACAGGACTAAAACACTGGTTTTCTCTCAGTCCTGTGAATTTTCTTCTACTACAAACTCGCTCTACAGTTTTTAAAGCAAAGCAAGAAACAGATATACTTTTTTGTGCGTGCTGAAACAAGAAGTTGCTTAGAAATGTCATTCCATTTTGGCAAC
Organism: Pteronotus mesoamericanus; assembly: GCF_021234165.1. Classification (NCBI taxonomy): domain Eukaryota; kingdom Metazoa; phylum Chordata; class Mammalia; order Chiroptera; family Mormoopidae; genus Pteronotus; species Pteronotus mesoamericanus. The sequence continues at coordinate 4,662,075 of NW_026555150.1, forward strand.
ACATTTTTCTGGCACGACGAAGGCTGGTTTTCCTCTCTTATATTGTAAAGGTATCTTGTATGTTTATTTTATATCCCTGCTACTCTAAAATCAATCTGATGATGTTTTAAGAGACAATAAAAGCCAGAATAACATGGCACAGATTTATCTATCAGCAGCAGCAGTGCAAGAATTGCCATCTCCTATTATTTGTCAGTAATTTATAAGACTACCCGTTGGTCACCAAGACATGAAGTGTGGCTTTGTGTTATGAAAGTAATGACTTCTCACTTCATTTTTAAGAAACTGTAATTCTTGGTAAATGAATTGCCCACACAGGGACTGTCATGAAGCAAGGTTTTGGGCAGTAGTATTCAAAGGTTTGAAGGACTATAATAACGGAAAAATCTTTAGGAGCGTAGGGAAGAAATTGCAAGGCAACACTGGTAAACCTTCCAAGCCTGATGGAATCTTCCATGCCACCTTGGTTTTATATTTCAAGTGGTTTTGAACATTATGAATGTTATGTTATTCTATGTTCAGAATGTTATATATGGTGTTTTACGATAAAAAGAGATATTTTTGGTCAGTTGCCTTATGATCACATTGAGAGGTTATCTCTAGAAAGAAGCTTCAAAGACTGTAGTCTGGAATGACAAGCTATAAGAAAAAAGTTACTCATGGCAAACAAGCCTCAATAAGGATTCATGAGCTGCCAGTCTATAAAAAGTATCCAAATATTTCAGATCAAATCTGTGCATCACACTGAGGCACAAAGCAGAGGGCAGGAAAATTAACATCCTGTATGCTGCGGGCTCTAAGCACTCAGTAACCTGCGTGGACATGGAGGGAGATTTTAACAGAAAGAAACGTGATAACTTATGAAATTATTAAGAAAAACGATAATAACAAAATAATCCCATTTCTTCAGTTTGTGAACTGTGGCATCTATCTAGGACCTTTAGGAAAATGGGACACATTGATGAAGAAGGGATTAAAAGCACCTAAAACCGAATGGATGATCGACTCAAAAATATCACATACTTACTTTGCTGTTATGGCCAATCATAAAGTGTACCTGAAAAAATAAAAATGCAATTTCAATTTACTTGATCTTTTATGTTTATAGTATCAGAAATGATAGCATAGTTTTTTAATTTACACATCAGAAAGGCCATTTGAGGAAAAATTGGCTTTATAACTCTAATACTTTATGGGCACTTTTTTTCCCATTTTTATAATGGTGATTAAAACTCAAAATAGGAGTTACCAGCAATATTTTTCATTTCTGTTTCTGTTGATTGTCAACGCTGGTTTTTCGGAGTCATTATGGGTAAGAAGATGAGCAGTCATTATTTTCAAAATAAATGACAGTACACACCGTGGGCAGGAGGCACTAATGGTTGCCAAGGTTACTGTTCGGTTTATCACTTCAAGGTCTACCTCGTACATTTTTACTTCATTAATCAATGATCAAACACTTAATAAGTTCCTTCCAAGTCGAGGAACATCATTCACCAGGCTCATCATTGCAGCACTGAGTTGCAGCAGATTATTGCCACAACAGATTACTGAGATGCTTGACAAACTAGCTTATAATGTTTCATTCTCACCCTGTCAGGTAAAATTTGGTGGAATTAGGATTGACATCAAAGGCATTTCTGAAAAGGTCATGATCTTATCACATCACTTAGATTAAGCACTATAAGGGTTTGCTTCAAGTTGGTTGGGAAATCTTTAAAATTCTAGACACTTCGAGAAGAAATTCAGAGACCTCTCCCCCAACAACTTCACTAAATTTGTTGGAAAGCTAGAGGGCATGATGTTGACAGGGCTGCTTATTTTGGTAACTCATGAGACTGGAAGGCAGCTTAGTCAGTGCGTACATGATTCCATGAGCACTCAGAGAAAAGATGAAAAGATAGTCAGTTGGATGATGACCCTCTTTCTTTGTTTTTCATCTATGTGTCTCCACAACACTATCTTTACCTTACCTGCTCTCATACTAATCACTCTAAGCCTGGCTCCTCAGACTGGCCCTTCTAGCCTACTGGCTCAGACACAAAACTGACCTTACATAAGTTACTGGTTAGTCACCTGTCATACCGCACCTTCCCATACCACACCGTATCACATCCTATCACCTAAGACCTTCCTAACTCAGCCTCTAAAGATTATGGGTCAGCACTGCCCAGATGATAAATTCTGTCACCTGGGGCCTCTACCGGTCGAACCTCTTCATTTCGACCTACTCATCAATGGTATGTGTCAGCCATACGCTACCCGTGGAATGAATGAATATATATCACGTTACAATTCACCAACTTAAAGAGTACAATTTAATGGATCTTAGGATATCAAGAGTTGTGCAACTATCACCACAATCAATTTCTGAATATTTTTCACTACCCCGAAAAGAAGCCCCATACCCTTGCTAACAATTTTCACAGGATCCCTGTAAGTTAGGTATTAAATCCCTAGCTTTACAGGTAAAGAAACAGAGGCTCAGCCAAGCCACACACCTGGCAAGTATCAGAGCCTGAATTTGAAGCCAATGTGTATGACTGCATAGCTTACAGTATTTTCCACATCCTGGCTGTCACTAATCCTCAGAGTCCCTCTTCTCTGAGATCATTCCAGAACGCTCATTTGATTTCCTGTTTACATATCTCCTTTGGTACTCAGCAACTTCCTTATCTTTCTTTTACCTCAAAAATGATACCTTGTGTCTACAACCAAACCATAAGCTTCTGAAGAACAGGAAGGATGTGCTATATCCTTTGACTTCTTCTCAGTCCCCCAAAGTGCTGTGAAAACAGCTCAATATTTTTTGATTAATGCAAGGTAATCCTTATTATTAACCTAAACCTCTACTCTTATTAAAAGTCAACTTTCAGTCTTGTCCTTTAATGTCAAAATAGCACCTGCAGCTGAATTTCCATCATATTTTAGAGCCGTGCACCCCATAACCATCTACCTTTAATTGGAGTTGCTCCAGCAACATGTATATAGTCAGCCTGTGCCACATAGTCTTTTAAATCCTTATGTTGTACCTGAACTTGGATTTATCCTTTAGGTGTTAATGTAAATATGTTAGTCTTTGTCTTCCCAAACTGATGAAAAGCTTCTCATGGGCAAATGCCATGTCTTTTTGTTTTGGATCCCCCGCGTGAAGCAACAGTGATGATAAACAGCATGTGTCTAATAAGTACTTCTTCCAGGGTTTGAAGACCATCATCGTAAAGGAGTCCCTTATGATGATTTCTTTTTTTCTCTGGAGGAGTGGAGTCTGGCATCCCTCTATGTGCTGAGCTTGCTACCATTTTGCGGTGCGCCTTTGGGGAATTTGCTGCCCGGCCTTGGTCCCTGCTTTGCCGTCTGTGGCAAGGGCACTGTTTGAATGAGAAAAATCTCACCAGTGCCTTCCGCTCCTGAATCATCTTTTCGATATGCTTACTAGAAGTTTTCAATCATATATTCAGTAGTTTCCATATTCAGCCTTTTTCCCTTCATATGAATAATGTGCTTATTAAAAACTCTTTCCACCTTCCTATACTCATTTTTATTACCCCGAGTCAGTTTCCCCCTCTTTGTAGCAAACAAGTACGTATTATCTTTCCTCAACTTGAGATAGTTTTGTCACCCTTTTCATATTTTAAAATTTCAAAACCACTTTCTCATGTCTAGAACTCTTCCCTTCAAAGGACAGTCTGCTCTCCTGGATTTCCTTCTCAGGACACATCCTACAGCGACTTTCCTGCCTCATTAAGTTTGTGTCTGCAATTTCCTTTACTGCTAGTTTTTTTCTTTAGGAAAAAAGTGAGACAGAAATATGACTCATGAACATTAAATGCTGTCATATTTCAAAAGAAATGAAGCGTTTTCTCGTTAACTGATAGAAAAACGAGTATCAAATTTGATAAGAAATAAAATAATTGGAAGGAACATGAAAGTTTTCCATAATTTTCAACTAGGGAAACTATTTAAACAATGATTTTATTTTTAAACAGCATTTTACCTTATATATAGTCCTGAAAGTACCTAAAGAAGCATGTTAATTTCAAAATGTTATTAAGATAACATTTATACAGTTAATAATAGATCTTGTTGCCATGGAACCTTAACTGAATTTTCTAGCTCTGGGAGTTGATTTTTCAGCAATTAAGCCCTTAGCTCTAATGTTTCATTAACAGATTTTTTTATATGAATGTAATTATTTGGATGAGGATATTGAAAACATTTCCTAGTTTGCAAATGATACTCAAATTGGAAGAAAAGCAAATGATGAAGGAACTGTAATCAAAACCTTAAAGACATATTATTCAGGTGGCTGAGTCAATATGAGGCAAAATATATTCTCATACTAATGACTCCTGGGAACAAGAAAGTGCATTTATACATAGATCTTCCCATTTTCTGGTCTATCACCATCTCTACTATTTTTCCTTTCTTTAATCCTAACCCAAGGACATGCTTATTGATTTTAGAGAGAGGGGTAGGGAGGGGAGGAGAGAGGGAGAGAAACATTTATGTGAGAGACGAGTATCGATCAGCTGCCTCTCATACACTTCCCGACTTGGGACCAAACCGGCAACATAGGCATGTGCTCTGACCAGGTATCAAACCCGCAACTTTTTGGTTTACGGGGGCGACACGCCAAGTGAGCCCACCAGCCAGGGCTCACCATCTCTACTTTTACCTTTGACCAACTCCCGCACCCAACACACGCTCCATAAAAATAGTAATAAATAGAAGTGATCAGGATGGAAGTGAAAATTCCTTGAAATTACTGGCCCCAGGCAATATAGAACTAGGAGACTGTTGGTGGTTTAATAACCTGCCAGTGCCAAGAAGTAATCCTGTTTATGTCCAAGACGCTCATTATCACATACATCTGGACTTGAACCAGCTGTATTGATCATTCTCTTTCTGTTCTGGACCATTGCTTCAGAATAGCACTTAACTAATTAAAGTGTGATAGTGAGCCCAAGTGTTCAAACAGATGGAGAAATACAATGTTTTCATATTTGGATTATTCTCACTGAATGGAAAAATCAGAAATGTATTATCATGAATTATATGCAGAAAAGGAGGACAAATCCTGGGCCCGATAACAAAGAATGCACACTCTTGGGGAGTTTGCAGGAAGCGATCCCCTCAGGGGTTCCGGAGGCAGGAGCAACAGCCTGGCAGGAAAACGGCAGAGGGCAAAGTCTTGCAGAAAGAAACTTTAGATATAGACTTAGAGGGTCTTTCTGTACAGACATGGGTTCTGGATTCCAAGTTGCCATGTGGTTACTGAGAAGCAGAACTGTTATATAAACCCAGTTCAGCCGTTTTAACCAAGAATTACCTTCCAGATATTTGACAGCTCTGCTGGGGGGACGGGGCTGGCCGTTAGGGGGCGGAGGCATCGAGCAAAAAAGAAAAAGGCCTCATGGACATGGACAACAGTGTGGTGATCTGGCGGGGTGCAGGTGGGAGAGGGTACGAGGAGGATAAATGGTAATGGAAAAATACAATTAATTAATTAATTTTTTAGAAAGGGATGAGGCAATGAAGTGTTTGCAATTAGAGAGTAATCGGTTGGAATTCTAGTTGAGTGACCTGAAACTTGTTACTAAACCTCTATGAGTTCCAGTTTCCTAATTCATAGAATTATTGTGAAGAATAAGAGAAGACATAGTGTCTCACAGGAAAATAGGTACTTGATAAATAGGTTTATTATAATTAGTATTATTAGTGAGAAAATATGTGCTTTCCATTTATCCCACCTCATTACCTACTGCTTATTGATGGCAGCATTTCCTTATTACAGTTTCCAGTTTTATATTTATAATGAACCTCTTGGTAGCTGCATCTGCAACCCAAATCCATAGTGATGACGGCAAACATGCAGAAATAAGAAATGCATTGAAGACAATACACAAAAAATAAAAGATACTGTCCCCATACTTAATATGCGTTTGTCATCTGGCTGAGGAGATAAAACATGAGCCTTGACATGAAATGGTTTACCGTGTAACGTCATTAATAAGATCAGTTAGAAATATTTTTAACACTCTGTTGAATGTTTACAACTATGCTGGTCATAGGTTTGGCTGTTTGACATGTGTTAACTCATTACCCACAACAATTCTATAAATTAAGGACTATTATTATTTCCATTGTACAGATGAAGAAACTGACACCAGGGGCAGGATTCAAATCTATTCCTAAAGCCCATGCTCCCAAACACCTCACTATACTGCCTTTCATATCAATCAGCTACAGAAAAATAAAGGGCTTTCAATTGAAAACTAAATGATCTTATGAAGAGAACAAGAAGTACAAGTTGGTAGTTACAGAAAAGTCATGAGGATGTAAAGTACAGCACAGGGAATACAGCCAATAATACTGTAATAGCTGTGTATGGTGTCAGATGGGTTCTAGATTTATTATCGGGATCATCACTGCTTCAGTTACGTAAATGTCTAATGACTGCGTTGTACACCTAAGAATAATATAATATTATACATCCATTGTAATTGAAAATAAAAAACTATTTTAAAAAAGAAAACAAAATGATTTAAACAACCAAGAAAAACTGAGTAATATATAAAGATAATAAATGTCTCTAAACCAATGGAATAAAACTCAATGTTTCATTCACTGAAAGGGTGGAACGTGTCGAAAAGGCCAACAAACCAGGAATACTGCCACGGTCAATTTCTGTTTTCCTTGCCCCAAAGCAAGATATCTGAGGATATTTGGTAGCATCTAAATATACTGTCTATTTCAATCTCCATTTATCAGAGAGACCTTTCTTGAGTAAGGACTATTTCTGCAATAAAAAATGCTGGTCATTTTGGAACAATGTATTTGAAAGCCACATTTTTTATCACAATAATCATAATGAAAATCTTTCTGTATATTACAAGTATCTCTGATCAACAATATGCAATTTATACTGAATGATTTTTCATCTTGCCCAAATTTCATTCCTAATGGTTGCTTATGTTCTGCTACAAACATTTCTCAGATAAACTTCTTTTAGTTGTGGGAAGACTTCCTTGACTACATTATTTCTCCATTGTCCTATCTATTCAAACAGGCTACAATAAAATCCCATTATGTGATTTTTCATGGGATCGAGTAAAGAAAACATCATAAAGAGGAAAATAATAAAAGTAAGATATATTGCTCCATGGAGACTTCCCTCAGGAGCTCTCTGTGTAGCAGACAGCTGTGCACTCACATCTGTTTCAGGGCAACATGGAAGCGGTAAGGAATCATGTGCAGCAGTCTTGCTTTTATAACCCTGTTGCCCACCCCTAAATCATCTCTTTACACTGGCTGTAGTGTAAGGAACCACTTGAGGCTGAGACTAGAAACAGGAGTAGTCATGGTTAGTATGCTTCACTTATTTGAGACTCAGGTCACTGGCTGCCCCAGCTCCTGCCCTTCAATCATGTTTTCTAGTGTTCTCCAGCTCGGTTTCCTAGCTCAGCGCTACTCAAAGGCTGGTGCATGGGCAGCAGCACCAGCATCAGCATCAGCCTCACCTGGGAGTGTGTCAGAAACGGAGACTCTCCGGCCGTACCCCAGACCTACTACATCTGGATCTGCATTGTAACAAGGTCCCCTGGTGCTTCCCCTGCACATTCGTGTTTGAAAAGCATTCCTCTAGAGATAAGATGCACACTTGAAGAAAAAAATGTATTTCTCTCTGAGAGAGCTGAGAGGAAACATAGGATAGGTCTTGACTCATAAACAATGAAAAATGAAAGGGTGAAATTAAGGGAAAAAAATCACAAAAGCATGGACAAACTTACACGGCTAACCCCCTTTCTTTCCTCAGGTTACTGGGAGGAAATATTAGCCTGAAGGAGATACAAACTAGCTAAGCTGTAGAAAATTCTCACTGTATTATCATCGGAATCAGTATAATGATAAGCTTACATTTATTGAGTGTTTATTTTGTATCAAGCATCTTGTTAGATACATTCCATACATTATCCGTTTAATCCTCACATCTACCATATGAGGTCAGTACTTTTCTTCCCTGCTTTATAGATGGGAAAACTGGGACTCAGAAAGAGCAGAATGTCTAAGTCACACAGTTAAAAGTGGCAAACATGAAGCCACATGTGTCTGGCTCTGGAGCCTAAGCTCATAACCACTTACTACATTTCTGATCTTTTCTCTCCTTGTGGCTCCTGGATGTCTTTTCTGGCACAATGTGAATGCACTTCCACTTCATATCTACTCTGGGTGAGAAAGACAGTGTCCCAATAGGTGCAACAAATTCTCCTCACGGTTTCATTCAGCTCTGCCTGTATGTTCTCCAGAGATATCTAATCTCACTCTTGGAGGTGGCCCTGGCTTTGATCTTCTCAGGCTTCCCCATCCCCCACGAATATACCGAACATTTATTTTCTGTCTTCTGGCTTAACTGAATCATGACTGACTTAGCAATGGTTAGGTTTGTTTTATTCTTTGTAAAGCTGAACGTTTTAATCTAGCTTTCCGGGAGACACCTTTGTCCTGATCCTCTTATCAGCCATGTAGCTTTTCATTGTAAGCTCTGTAGGGGCAGGATTCTGCAGGGGCAGTAGCTTTATCCATCTGCTTCTCTACTATATCCCCAGAGCTTAGAACAGTGCGTAACATGAAATAAGCACTCAGAAATACAGTCCCCCCCCTCCTACCCACAGGGGATACGTTCCAAGGACCCCAGTGGATGCCTAAAACTGCTGGCCTAGGGAGAGGGGGCACACCCATACATGTATGTATATGCGCACACACTATGTGTTCCTATATATACATACCTATGGCAATTTATAAATGAGGCACAGTAAGAGATTACAGCAATGACTAATAAAATAGAACAATTATAACAATATACTGTAATAAAAGTTACGTGAATGGCTTCAAGTAAAGTAAGGGTTACCTGAACACAAGCACTGCCATACCGTTACAGTGGATCTGATGACTGAGACAGCTAGTAAGTGACTAACGTGCAGGGCACATGTATAGCGTGGATATGCTGGACGAGTGGATAATCCATGTCCTGGGTAAAATGGGGCAGGATGACACAAGGTTTCATCGCGTTTACGCATAATGACACACAATTTAAAACTTCTGAACTGTTTATTTCTGGAACTTCCCATTTAATATTTTCAAACCACAGTTAACCATAGATAAGTGAGACTGCAGAAAGTGAAACCGTGGAAAGAGAAACCGCAGAGAAGGGGGCCTACTGCATTGGTTGGCTGAACGAATGAATGTTGGTGACAGCAATTTCTCTGCAATGCACATTTGTCGGACCTCTTCTCTAGCCACACTCAATTCACTAGATTATGTCTCTTCGCACAGTTTAAAAACTACGTGTCCACTCGTCAATTTCTAACATCAATCCTGACCATGCCCTGAATTTCACGTTCATGTATCCAACTGCTTACCATTTGGTAATCATCATTGAGTTATAGTATGGGCATCTCAAATTTAACATGTTCAAACCTGGCCCTTGAATTCCCTGCCCTGCCCTTATAACCCCACCTCTATAAAGAGCATCACTACAGTTATCCAGTTATTCAGAACAAAAACCTTGGCGCCCTCCTCTCTTTTCCCCCAATCAATCAACAAGTTGTAACGTCAGGTTTACCTTCAAAATAACTTCTGAATCTAATCACAGCTCACCCACCTCTACCATTCCCACTCTTGTCCACATCACCATCAAAGGCACCCAGACTATGGCAATAAACTCTTAACTGGCCTTTTCCAATTCTTGCCTCCCTAAACTCTCTTTCTATCCAGCAACCAGGGTGCTCTTTCGAAAATGTCAATCAGACCACCTAACTCTTCTTCTCAAAGGCTGCCAAAGGCTTTCCATCTAATTGAAAATAAAACTGAATTCCCAACCATGGCCTTCGGAGCCCCGCACAAACTGCCCCATCACTAAGTTCCAACCTTCCAGGCTTGCTTTCAGTTCTTCTAATACTCCAAGCTTAACACCACACACCTCCGGGCATATTCACTTATTAATCAATCTGTTCCAGTGTCACCTCCTCAGAGAGAAGGCCCCTGACCATCACAGCTAAAGTAACACTCAAGCTACACTCCACCGTTCTTTCTTTTTATTGTTGTTCAAGTACAGTTGTCTCCATTTTCCCCCCACCACTACCCCCGCCCAACCCACCCCCACCTCCCACCCTCTTTGGCTTTGTCCATGGGTCCTTTATAGATGCTCCTTGCTGACTCTTCCCCTATTTTCCCCCATGACTCCTCTCCACCTCCCCTCGCACTATACCATTCTTTACTCCCTTGTCTTGGTTTATTTTTCTTCATAACATGTACTCTTACCTAATACATTATATGTGTGTTTGCTTATTAATTTATGGACTTTCCACTAGAGTCCAAGTTCCATGAAAGCAGGAAGGTGGCAGACCTTGTTTACTGTTGCATCCCTGGAGCTTAGAACACTATCTTGTACACGGTAAGCACACCAAAAATATTTGCTGGCTAAATGAATGGTGGTGGGTACCACCTTTGTCTTTGAAATCTTCTTCATTCTGTTCTCTTTCCAAGCCAAATGAATATGTACACTTTTCCTCTTTTATAAAGCCCAACATCTCTTAGGGTCTTTCCACAAAGATTTAACTTCCCATTGAACAAATGCACCTACTTCTTTATTTATTTACAAAGCATAAATAATTACCATACTCCAATCCCAGTAAAAGCGTAATCCTCCCTTCTAGTTCCATATTTATTCCTGAATGCCTGGGGTCTAGATTATATTGTTTTACCCTCATCAGTCAAGTCTGCTTAACTCCACATCTATCGGTCCCCACTTCTCTACTACTTCTGAGGTTAAACTTAGGCTTTTGTACTCTTGTCAAGACTATGGAAAACTCTAGCAGCAGGAAACCGTCCTTACAGGACCTCCTAAAAAAAAAAGAAATATGGGCACTGGCCGGTATGGCTCAGCTGGTTGGAGCATTGTCCCATAACCTAAATGTTGCAGGTTTGATTGCCAGTTGGGACAGATGCCTAAGTTGTGAGTTTGACCCCGGATCCAAGCACGGATGATTCCCAGTCCAGGTGCGTAGGGAAGCCAACCAACAGATGCTTCTCTCTCGCATTGATGTTTCTTTCTCTCCCTTGCCCTCTCTCTAAAAGCAATGAAAAAATGTCCTTGGATGAGGATAAAAATAAATAAGTAAGATGAAGAAGTATGTGTGCGTGTGTGTGTGTGTGTGTGTGTGTGTGTGTGTGTGTAGATTCTGAGAGATCATCAAAGCTTTCACAACCCACCCAAATCCTTATATTTTAAGACGTCAAAAACCGTGGCAACCATATGCTTCTAACTTTTTAGAACAGCTCTAATTTCACAGAATTTTTATTTCCAATAACAGTAATTAATTAAAGAAGATGTAACGTATACATCTTGTGAGATTATCATCATGAATTCATTCACATATTAGGGAAAAAGTCTTTGGTCAGACCATGTGTCCCTATTTAAGGCTCAGATAATAGGTCACTATGGCCACGGTCCTGTTGGTCTCGTTAGCTTAGATCTGGATCCCCACAGACTACTAGGGAATAGTCTCTCCCTTGTCATCTCCTCACCAATTTTCACTAGGAGGGTGGGAGTCAAGGAGGAGATTCTCAGGCCCATCAGGGAGACCACAGGGGTTTTCCTTTCTTCCAATATGTTCCCAGCTGTTTTTAGTTAAGTGTGAAAGCAACCGAGAGGACAGAAGGTTTGTAGCCCAAAAAGTGGGGCAGTCTCTCGCCCTGGCTGGTGTGGCTCAGCGGATCGCGTGCTGGCCTATAAACTAAAGGGTTACTGGTTCAATTCCCAGCGTAGGGCACTTACCTCTGTTGCAGACCAGATCCCCAGCAGGAGGCGTGCAAGATACAACCACATGTTGATGTTTCTCTCCCTCTCCTTTCCCATCCCTTCCCCGCTCTAGAAATAAATAAAACCTTTTCTGAAAAAAGTGGGAGGTATCTTCATATCCTTCCATTGCCTTTTATCTCACCTGTCCCTTTTCTTTCCCCGTACTTAGAGCCTCCGTTCTCCAGACACACATGCACTAGGTTCCTTCACATTACCCCCTGGCTACCAGGGGCTTTGAGGTATAACACTTCCGCCAACCAGCTAGCCATCTATCCATTCAACAAATCTAGACTGAGCATTACAACCTGATGGGAATGGTGCTAGGTGTTTGGGATGGAGAGGTGATGAAGCATAATCTTTAAGTGTCACTTGCTTAAGGAGAATTTCCTAAGAGCTAATTCTTCCCTTTATATCTTAAGTACTTAGACTAACAGCTCAGCTGACATTCTGTCCTGGTAGCATCTACTGTTATTAACAACAATAAAGTATCTTTTCGTATAAATATCACTATTTTCTTTAGAAATTCATCGGTCTCCTGGAGCCCCTAATACATAATAGTAATAACAATAGAGACCATTTTAATTGTCTACTATACCCCAGGCAATGAACTAAGTGTTTTATATACATTTTATCTCTTAAACCATAATGACTAAGGCTCAGAGAGGTTAAGTCATGTGCCTAAAGTTACTAAATGGTAGCAGAGCTGGGGTCCATTTGACCCCAAATCTCAAGGTGGTAATACTGTTTCACGATGGATTAAGTTTCTTAACCCAAAGCACAGCCATTTTGAATGGCAGATTGTTTGAGAGATCTACGCAGTACCTCCACCATCATACTAGGGAGACAGCAAAGGAACAACTGATACATGAGTGAACAACCAGGAGAGAGGCATGACCCAGTAGTAAAGAGAAGTAAGTTTTAGGAAAGTGAATGGTCAAGTGGTCAACCTTTTGATGTGCCTATTTTGAAAAGAAGCCGAGTTTGTTACTGGACAAACTTTCAGAGGTCTCTTCAGGGTTAGGCCACCTAAGCAAGTAGCAAGTATAATCTGGTACCTATAAAAAAGCAAAAAGCTGTCTTGACCCAGGCCAAAAGAGCCAACCAGAAAGCAATGAACAGTGACCGTCCAGAGTTTTGGAAATTCTGTTGTTTCTTTTTAATATTTTAATCTGATCAGACTCAGGGATGAAATGCGCAGGGGAAAATCAAATGGCAACTGTAATTGCTTATGCAACATGGCCGTAAATGCCTGTACATTATTCTATTGTAATAAATGTATCATAATTGTTTCTCATGTTTCCATCTTGTTGGCAGTTAGATTTTTTCAGTCTTTCATCATTAGTAGTAATAATAAAATGATTGTCCTTGCATATATTTGTACACATCCTGATTATTTTCTCTTGATTGTTTTCTAGATACAAGGTTCCTGGGTTAAAGCTTAAGAGTTTTTAAGGATCTTTGTACATATTGCCATTTTCATTCCAGAAAAACTAACTTACACTCCTCTAGACGTCTACGAGAGTATCTGTCTCACAGCATCTTCACAAAGATCTTATTTCTAATCTCTGTAAATATGATGGACAACAACAAAAACAAACCTGCTTTCAATTTATATTTGTATTTTCCAAATGTTGATTGTCCATTTATATTCCTTTTCATTTTCTATTTGTATCTTTGCTATTTTCCTATTGGAGTGTTCATCCTTTTCTTCTTGATTTATAAGAGATATTTATATATTAAGACACTATAGCCTTCATTTCATATATATTTTCCATATATATTTTAAAATATATATATTTCCACCTTTATAACTTGCCTTTTCATTCTGTTAACGATGTTTTTAAGAAAAAATATTGGTTGTTGGAGATTTAAATTTATCATCCTTTTCCTCTGTGATTTCTTCTTATCATAAAATCAGTCAATTCTATTTACTTCTATTTTTAAACTTTGTGAACATTTAACTCTTCAATGTTTCAAAAATTTATTCAGGTATATGGTGTGAAATGTGACTCTAATCTGAGATGTTATGGTAAATTCCCTCACCTTCCAAACAGCCTATTCTCCAAAAGGTCTTTATCAAATGATTCTTTCTTCATTGTTTATGATGTTTTTTCTATTATAAAAAGCAGTAGTTTTTCAAGACCATCATCTAGTTCATTTTATTCATCTTTCCATTCTTACAACCTTGTCATAATAGTAATTATTATAACTGTGGTACATTTTAATCTCTTATTGATGTATTAAAAATATTTTTAACTATTAAAATCTGCTTATGCTTCCAATGCAAACTTCAGAACCATTGTCTTAAAAGTGAACAGAAATCTTGTTAAATTATATAGAACCTATGAATTAATTTGTAATTTCCTATACCTAAACCTGTAAATCAATTAAACTGGAAAAACATATATATTTTAAGTATTCAGATATCCTAGACAAAAGCATGGTATATCTCTTCATTTACTGAAATTTTACTTTGTTTCTCCAGAAAATTTGATAGTTTGAAGAAAATACAGGCCTTATGTTTTTCTTCTTTAAATTGCCCTTAGAATTTGAAAATTTTTGTTTTTAAATATTGCCGATCAATGTATTTGAAATAAATAAATAAATAAATAAATACAAAGAAGGTTTAAAAAAATATTGCCGATAAACTTTTTTTCATATTTGTAATTTCTCACTGCTTACTGCTGGTACACCAACAGAGAAGTATAGCACAACCCACAGGGACTACCTTAATAGACCATTACAAAATAGAAAAAGAAGGAAGAAGGGGAGGGAAAAGAAGAAACACTGCCACTTAGGAAACGTATTCTCTGCTGGAAGTTGCCTACCGTAGAATCAAAGGGGCATGACAGTACATACCACCCGTCAAATTCAGAGAGTTGAAGGCCATGGTCTCATTCAACAGTCAGCATTCACAGATGAGAGAGAAACCGTTTATCAAGACACAGAAAAAGAAAGTAGCTATCACACAAGTCAAAGCACTGGGACAAACACAATGATTCTGATTACATTTTCAAAGGAAATTTTCACAGTCTGCAATTGTGTTTGGCACGTTTAAATCCCAAATGAAATTTTGGAGGAGATGTTCGATGCCCTTGAAAAACTGGTTTATAATGAAAATGCTGACAGACCTTACAAGAGAAGATTGTAGTATCATGGGTCCCTCTAATATCACTTACATGTGACAGTATCGGTATATATAGGCAGTGTATACAATCTAATAAGGTTTTATACTTAAAACCATTTTACTTATCATATTTAATGTCTACTGTCACCCATTAAGCTACAATTAGGATACAACTTTTCAATAAGCAATAAATCGTATTTTCAATTTTACATAGAAAAACATTCTCTTCTAACTCATTAACTATAAATAATGCTCAGGACATCTGGGCATAAACAGATAAGCTAGTTTTATCTTCTTTTTGAAATTATGCATACTCTTTATTATTTTTAAACTAAAAAGACACAAAACAAAATACAGTTCACCCATTTCTCCAACCCCTGCCTCTTGAAACCACCGACCTTTGCTCTGTATCTGTGACCTTGGGTTTTTGTTTTTTGGGGTTTTTTTAGATTCCACATATAAAAGAGATCATATGGTATTTGTTTTCCTTTCTCTAACTTATTTCTCTTCGCATAATGACCTCAAGATCCATGTACATTAAAAAAATGGCAAGGTTTCATTCTTTTTATAGCCAAATTACATTCCATTCTGTACATGTACCACAATTTCCTTATCCACTCATCCACTGGTGGACACTTAGGCTGTTTCCATGTCATAGGTATTGTAAATAATGCTGCAGTGAATACAGGGGTGCATATACTTTTTCACATGTATCAGCTACTTTCTTGTAAAGATGCAGGTTGATGCAGTGAATCTAAAATCCACTGAAGGCCTTGTATATCTATGAAAGTCATCATCACTCATGTTTTCAAATATAGAAAACAATTAAAATTTGGGGGAAATCAATATGAAACATAAGAAGAATTGTTGCTACCTACAACGTGAGGTCACAGTGAAGGTATGAGGTCACCTTACTTTTCTAAACCGCTAATTATTAGCATTTTCTGATCATCTGTGATCTTCCAGCAGCTTCTATGAAGATCACTGAGATAGAAAGCAAAGAGGTAAATATACAAAATGAAATGTAATGAAAAACAGGAGCGTCCCATTTTCCCAAAAAGTAAATAAGTGTTTTTATTAAAAGTACCCTACACTGATGATGGCAATGAAATATTTCATCATGGCCAAAGCTGGAACAATTTGAGCAACAAAATAAGTACTACCAAGTTACAACCCAAATTATAAAGTAAATATCCAGTAGTACATACCGATAAAAATGAATGACTGAATAAATAAATGAATGGGAGAAAAGGCAAATCTCCTGTGCAATATTTTAAATAATTTATGTAGATATTCTGCCTCTAAGGAGACCGAATCAAACTCCTACTCATGAAGTGTCGCTGCGCTTAACGGCCCCCTTCCAAAGAGCACATTACAGAAAGGGGGCGGGGGAAGAAGAGTGACTTTACAGGGGGGAAACCTAACAAGTGTTATCTCAGTGATCCAAGGCCAACATCTACAATGATAAGTCATGTTGATAATACAAGGGTCGACCCCCCCAAAATGGAATTCGCTTATTAAAAATTGTGTATTTAGTCTTCCATGTTTACACTTCAGTCCCCTTCAAAGTGCCCTCCATTTGATGCAATGCACCTATCGAGACGTTTTTTCCACTGCTCAGAACAGTTTTCGAACTCATCGATGTTGATGCCTTTTAGTGCTTCTGCCGTTTTTTGTCTCACCTCTTCCAACATCAGCGAAATGTTTCCCTTCGAGGACTTTTTTTTCACCAGGGAAACAAAAAAAAAGTTGCTCGGGGTAAAATCAGGTGAATGGGGAGGGTGGGGCACAAGGGTCCTGAGGTTTTTGGTCAAAAACTACTGAACACACAGGGCGGTGTGAGCAGGTGTGCCTGTACATTACCCATCATGAAATGGGCGAACTCGCCTTGAAAAGAGTTTTCCAAAACAATTCACTGTAGCTGAACGCAGTATCTCACAACGCCAGCTGGCACACTGATACAGATGGGTTCCTACAACAGTCACCTAATGGGGGAAGCCTGTACTACAAGAGGCCCGCTCTCCAGAAGATAATTCCAGTTTTATTTTTGATTCCCTCTCATATGTACTTCTGATATTTTGTGAAGAAAATGGAATTTTACTCACCTCTGTGTCTTTCTTCCAAAAACCCATAACCCCGGTACAATCACAAGGAAAACGTAAGACACATTCCAATGGGGGGCCATTCTATAAAATACCCAACCTGTACTCCTCACAACTGCCAAAGTCACCAAAAACAGAGTCTGAGAAAAAACACAGCCAAGAGGAGCCTAGGGAGACATGACAATTAAGTGTAATGCGGTAACCTGGATGGGATCCTGGAACAGGAAAAGGCCATAAGGTAGTAAGTAACTAAAGAAATGTGAATAAACTATAGACTTTGGTTAATAACAATGAATCAGTATCAGTTTGCTAATTTTAAGAAATGTACCATAATAATGCAAGATGTTAATAATAGGGGAAATTCTAGGCAGGAGGCATATGGCCAATCTTTGTACTGCCTCCTTAATTTTTCTCTAAACTTAAAGCAGTTCTAAAAATCAGTAGATGACTGGATTAAAAAGCTAGAGTATGTTTGCACGATGGAATACTACGTGACAGTAAGAAAGAAGAAACTCTTACATTTGCAACGGCATGGATGGACCTGGCAAATATTATACGACGCGAATTCAGTCAGTCAGAGAAAGACAAATACCACACGATCTCACTTATATGTGGAATCTAATAAATACAATAAACTAACAAACAGAATAGTGCCAGAAGCTTAGATACAGGAAACAGAACTGCCAGAAAGGAGATGGGGAGTGGGGGACGGGATGAAAGATGGTGAAGGGATTAACCAAAGAACATTTATGCACAACCCACGGACATGGACTTGGACAATAATATGGAGATTGGCTTAGAGAGGGGAGAGGGTGGGGCTGGCTGGAGGTGGGGAAAGGGAGAAAAAGTGGGCACAACTATCATAGAATACACAATAAAAGTCAATAATCTTTTTAAAAATAAAAAATAATCTATTAGACTTTTAAGTTCATTTTTTAAAAACAGCAAAGAGGTCAGGAAAATTCGGGGATTATAGTGAAAAACGAGGAAAAATGGATCTCTTGGAGGAAAATAGGTATAAAGCCAACATCAGACAAGCATTTCCTAGTATCAAATCCACTTTATCTAAAGTCAATGTCAAAACACACCTCATTAGAACAGAAAATGATACATTCTGAGTCAAACCATGGCTTCAAAAATACCTGTAGACAGTAAAATCTTAATAGAACACAGTTCTTTCCCCATCACCAATGATGTAAAGGGAACTCACTACATTCCAAAATAGCCCAAAGACTGCTTACTTTTTAGTTCACTTTCCTAAACAGGATGTCAAAAACAGATCAGGAGCTGAATAGAGGTTTGTGCTAGAATCCATGATATCAAACACTGATTATAACCATAGCATCTTAAGAGTTTTTAAGGGCCTCAAAAAGATCAACTATCCACGTTTATGACTGTCTATAACACTTTAGTGAGGTGTTGATCTCCTATGAAGATCTGCAGAGAAGGTTCATAAATTTTCAAGCATCATCCTCATCGTTAAGGATCCCTCCATTACGGTTTTACCAAATTGGCTGGGCAAATCAATTATTTGCTAAGACCCTATTTTGTCAAAATTGTCCTGGAGTTACTTGCAATTAGATCATTTTAAGATTGTTGGGTCGAAGATTACTGATTAGTACCACCTAACTTTTCTCATCCTTGTATGTGACTGGTGACAAAACTCCAAAAAAGACTCCTTAAAACTAAAAAGAAGGGGGAACTGCAGCATTTCAATTAGTATATAAAACTTTACGAACCCCTGAGGGCATGATGAACATCACTTGGAGTATTCTGAGGCTTGGCGCACAGTAGGTACTCATAATCAATTGCTGAGTTAATGAATAAATGGAACAGTCTTTCAACATATTTGATTTAGAAGCGAGTAATTTAAATTTATGTCATGCCTCTTAGTGGGCAGTTAGATCTACTTAGAGCCTTTTAAGACAGAATAATAAAAATATCTGGCACACTGTCTGGGACACAGCTAAATGGGAGGAGTCTGACGATGGTCGTAGATGAGACAGGAAGGGAGGTGAACCATCCTCCCTTTGGTGTTTCTGCGTTGGAGGGGCACAGGCGGGGTCATTCAGGGAATGCCACAGCCACGGGGTGAACACGGCTCTTTGGGAAGGTACTTCTGGAGAGAAATAAAAGATGCTGACTTCCTACATTCATGTAAGAGGATTGATTATAGAAGGTGCCGCAGAGAAAATCTAGGGGTGTGTGTGTCAAGTCCATGAGACGGAGAGGCGACCCATTATCGTCAGCCGTTCCCTCTGCCTTGCTACTTTTCTTTCTGTCCCTGCCTCCCCTACTCCCCCACTATCAGACAAAAGCCTCAGCTAGTATCTGGCTTTAGTGATCCAGTAATTATCTCTGCCAGTGTACATGTCATCTCCCTCTTTGATTTTTGCCAATTGTGTTGTAATGTTGTTTACCTCTCCAAATGTCTGGAGTTTGAGGCTTGAAGCTATGCCTGACTATCCAAAATGAAACCTGTGCTACTCACCTGTCATTCTTCCATTTATTCATTCAACAATATGAAGTATCCACTGCATATCAGGTACTGCACTAAAAGCTTAAAAAACAAACATAATTAACACACAATGCCCTTGGCGAGGTGGCTCAGTTGGTTGGAGCATCATTCCATATGCCAAAAGGTCTCAAGTCTGAGTCCGTCAGGGAACACGCCTGGGTTGCAGGCTCAATCCCTGGTCAGGGCATGTATGAGAGGCAACTGATCAATGTTTCTCTCTGATATATCCGGTGTTTCTCTCTCTCTCTCTCTCTCTCTCCCTAAAATCAGTTAAGTATATCCTCGGGCGAGGGTTAAAAAGAAAGACATGATGCTCACCAGACCACCAGATTAGTGAGGACAAAAAGGCATTTAAAGAGATACAGATCATTACAAAGGAATATAGATACTGTAACAGAAGTATGCAAACAGGGCCATGAAAAATAAGAGAATGAATGCTGCGTAGGGGTGGACTGAAAAGGGCTTCCCATGGAGGCATCATTTCAGCTAGGTCTTGTGGAGTAAGTAGGAGCTTACCGTATCCAGAAGGGGGGTAAGCCACGCTAGGTAAAGGGAGCAGAGAAAGCTACATGGCAAAGCACAAAGATATAAAATTACATGGTATGATCAGAAACCAGTGACTATGTCTGCAGCAAAGGGCATGGCGGAAGGTGGGTTTATAACATGCCAGATTAGGAAGGACTTTGTTCACTCAGTTAAGTGTTTTAGATTTTAATCTTAAAGCAGTGAAGAATTGGAAACAGAGGAGTGACATGATGAGAGTGGTAAGTCGCTGGGGAGAATGGATTGGCGGGTTGGGAGACAAGACTAGAGACAGTGATACCTAGAAGATGGCAGATGCTGACAGCCTGAATTATGGGACTGGCCCCAAGAAAGTAGAAAGCAGAAAGACAGACTAGAAATATTGGTAAACAGGCTTGTTACTCAAAAACGAGAGGAAAAGAGGGAAGTGCTTGACATCTTAAAGGTAGTGATGAAAAATTTGAGGGAGTTCATGCTTGATAACCTCCATTTTCTTAGTAAAATTAAGAGGCCTAATCATCTACTGTGAGGGAGAAAAACATGGCTGGAGACAGGTATTGAGTGGAACAGAAAAAAGAAGCTTACTATGAAGGGATAAAAAATTTGTCTTAGAAATGCTGAGAGCTCAGCAAAGTTCGGACACTTTAAATTGTAGTATAGTCAACTAACAGCAGACCAGGAAGGTTCAGTGTGCTAAAAGCAAATGACTCAGGGTGTCAGGAAAATTGATCAATGGGGGAGTAGAGGACAGGTAGCCAGAAACCTGCCGCCAGGCAGACAGAACACCATGAAGGCCTTTTAGGGATCAGGAGGACTAGCCCACTGTGCATTCACAGCATAGGTTCATAAGATGTAAATCTCTCAGCTAGGGAACCCAGCATCTAAACTCAAAGTGCAAAGAGAGAAAGTGTTGCCTTTGCATCTAATGTGAAGCTCTATTTTAAACCATGAGTAGTATTTTTTTTTTTTTTTAGGGAAGAAATGAATGGTTTTGTGGTCATTAGGACAATGGATCGTTGAAACTTTTTTTTGGCTTGGGATAGATTTAAACCAGTATGTGTCTATGTAATCATTTTAATAGAAAGATACAGACATGAAAGTAGAAAAAAATTTCTTAATAATCCTTATCAACTGTTGAAATCATGATGCACCCTTGTATATAAATTTTTTGTAATCAAGCCATAAATCTAGAATATGACAACTCAAACAATCTACCAACTAAACATATTCCCTGCTTAACTAGCTTCTCAATCTAAGGATCCTAACAAGACTAAGCCATTCAATCAAGAAAAGGAAGAGGAAAGGTCATATTAAACTTGATTAAGTGCATTGTGCATTATGACATTATTATTTTTCCAGATATTACTTGGCAATTAAAACTTTGTAGACTTTATAGCAGCCAAAAAGTCGTAGAACTGATTTAACATTGAAGTGACAATATAAAAAAACCCAAGCCACATTCATATGAAAGGCAATACTCTCCAGGAAAGTAGAATTCAACAGCAGATGTGATTTTGAGGAATGTAAATGCTAGGAAAACCAATTTCTGGATAAAGCTTAATTCTATGGTTTAATATGGAATACAGTGCTCCACAGAAATAACAATTTGTAAGCCAGACAAACCACAAATTAATATGGATTCTGACCTAAGTACCACCAGAAAATAACAAGGAACAGATATGAAAAGAATTAAGTGTGTCAATCACAAATCAAATTATTGATATAAAACAACTAGCAAATAATACCGAAAACATTCTCTGATTCTATATTATTTACTAAAAGTATTTACATGAAAGAAAATCATTTTCTGGAGGATTTCTCATGATATTCCTGGAGCTGGTAAGAATTATAAGGATATTATTACTGAAGTGTGATTTTGTAGTTATGTATTCTTAGGTTACACTTCAGGATTCCTACAGAACCACTTATGCCTGACTGACTGCAGAATGTATATACACTGCCTGTTGTGACAATAAAAAGCTACCTAGAACCTCCACTAGGTTTTCACCATTCCTGTCTAAATAACAACCTTGGACTATTACTGCTGGTAAGTGTATGTACATTCAAGGGGCTCTTCCCCACAGAACTATTTCTACTTGAGAAATTAAAGAACAAAAAAAAAACTTAACAGAATAGGATTCTTGCAGGCCACCTATCGATTTCTGAAATATACTTGTAAGGATGGCACAGTGGGTAATGCAATGACTAGTTTCTGTGATCCGGTTTGCTGCTCTCAAAGTTCAATCTATTAAAAATGTAGTGGTGCGGGGCATGTCCCCTCTGCAGCTCAAATCCCAGTGAGGCACGTTACAGCCCAGGAGTGGCTTCCTTTACACCCCAGAGGCAGTCATCGTACAAAAGATGGTTCTCTGAATTCCAGGATTCACACAATAGTAAGAGTTATTATCAGACAACATGGACCAGAGATGATTTTTACCCAGGATAAATATTGTAGGCACGATGACAGTTTTGCTTTAAAATAGCAAAGAGATTCATTTCTTTGTCTCGAAACCATTTATTTCTTTCACTCATGTACCAAATTTCACTGAAATTTAATAAAATTCACAACATATATGACCATTTAAAATGTTATAGAAATGACCATGTATTCCACGTTTTTCATGAACGTGACCAAGACCACTAAGCCAGTAAACATGGAAATTAGGATTAAAATCCTTGGCTTTCTGACTGCAAATTCTCAGTGTTTTCCATTACATCACTAGCGTGATCCTTGTATCATTTCTAGAAATATTGCGGAGCTCTTTCGGTGTTCTGTGACTCAATATCCAAGGTGGGCGGCAAGGCCCCCACACCAACCAGCAATTCTTGGACTTCAGTTGCATTTCCTATTATACTTCAACTCAATTCTGACATTATCTCCTCCCCAGAGATAGCATCAGACTCCACAGGTTGAGGGCCTAGTACCACAAAACTGGCCTTCCAGCTCCAGGCACCAATGACAAGCCCAGGTAATTAATGACCTGGGCTTCTGACCAACTGCCTACAGACTGGAGGGCCTACTGACGCCCTCCCTGGCCTTCAGAAACCAGTCACAAGTCTAAGTCGTTACCTGTACTTCTGACTGCCTGGCTATTAATAAGATGTTCCCATGATCTCTTCCTTGGGTCCAATTAGTTTTTTACCACGGTTCACAGACCTCAGAGAAACATTTTACTTCTTAAATCATTGGCTTATTATAAAAAATATGTAACTTAGTAATGCCCAAATGAAAGAGAAACATAGGGCAAGGTATGGGAAAAAGAGTACGGAGCGTCCACTCTCCCAGCACCTCCATGTGTTCACCAACCGGGAAGCTCTCTGAACCCTGTTCTTTAGGGGTTTTATGGAGGCTTCATTACATAGTCATGATTGATTAAATAACTGGCCATTGAGGACTGAGTCAACTGTTGGGGGGCGGGGAGGAGAGGGATGGAAAGTTCCAACCCTCTAATCCGGTGGTTGGACTGGAGATCAGTTCCCCATCCTTAGGAGCTTTCTAAAAGCCCGATAACAAAGACCCCTTCACCACTCTTAACACTTAAGGAAATTCCAAAGGTTTTGGAAGCCCAGAGCTAGGAACCCTGAATGACCAAATACACACACACACACACACACACACACACACACACACACACACACTTATATACATATATATATAAAATAAATCACAATAGCACAGGAACCAAGAATATCGTTCTGAGAGGGGGCAGCTTATGTCTCCTCAGCCCCTATGAGAGGACAAATTCTCTATGAAAGGGTTTTGTCCCTTCAAGCTACAGTCAGAAGGGAGTAGAACCAAAGGCTGAGTGCAGACTGACTGATTACCAGGTCTGTACTCTTTTTCAAGCACCATTGTGCAAAATAGACCGAGACACCCCTCTGGTTGAAAGAATCACCAAAAGGTTCCATCTCCAGGCAGAACAACTACAAAGGGCTCACAGTGAATGAAGTGCAGGCTGTACTTCAGCCCAGACTCACATCCTCTCAATAAGGTATCCTTGTGCAGAAAATTAATTGCACAAGCATCCCTGAGGCCCTGCTGAGTGCTGACACCGTCTATTGGATTTGTTCTGTGGGGCTGTCACCCCAGTGTACATGGGCTGCTGGCTGTTCTCCTCACCTGGGCCCTTACAGCATTGGCGATCACTAAACTTCATTGCCCTTCCAATATTAAACAGGGGCTTGCTCCATCCAAAGACATTTTATACGCTGGACCACAGTACAACCTGCTGTGTTTTTGTAACTCAGGCTGTTCCTAAGAAAATAAAAATACCCAGACAAAATTTGAATCAAATTAGGTGGCTTTGAACAAAATATCCAGCATCAAGTCCTAAACTCAAGTTATCTTCAAGAAGCCCGTTTCCACTTTGACAAATTCAAGATGGTCAAATGCCCAGTGGAAAGGGGCTGTTGTTTTCTCTTGTTTCCCAACAGACTGTTTGGACCGTGTCTGGGCCATGCACGGGCAGTGGACCCTATTATCCTATTGGGTTGATCCAAAAGTTCGTTTATTTTTTTCTGTAAAATAAAAGACGTACTTTTCATTTTCACCGATAACGTCATTGATTTGGATATTTTGAGTATGTCCGCTATCTCCCACATGGTATAACGTTGATTGTTCCCAATTAATGTCTCAATTTAATTGCCCTTAATTTCAACTGGTCTACCAGACCATGGAGCATCGGCCAGTGAGAAATCTCCAGCACAAAGCTTCACAAACCACTTTTGACACGTTCGATCAATCACAGCACCTTCTCCATACACTGCACAAATCTTCTTTTGCATTTCACTCACGTTTTTACCTTTCTTGAAATAATATGCCCAAAATGTTGCATGTTTTCTTCTATTTTGACTGTTAAAATGGCTACACAAAAACTCACCAATTTTGATAAGCTTTTTAAAAAATGCACACTGATATGACAGCTGTCACAATACAACCTAACAAAATTGTTTTGAATGAAGTTAAAGACAACTAAGCACTACTAGAGCCATCTTACAGAAAAAAACAAACTTTTTAGCCAATCCAATACTTAGATTACACATTTGAGTGTACTGTAATAAGTACTATGATTGAGATATGTTTGGGGTACTACAGGTGGCTACATGAAATAGACTGGAACAGCTATATCACTCTAAGTAAGATCATGCAATCCACAGTCATTATGAAAATTGAAGACTTGTGAGAAACAACCATGTCGATTGCCAGAGCCCTGTGCAAACAAAAGTTTGACTTACAACATTCCAACTTTTTCTGGACATTTTAAAGGGTCCTTCTTAATGATGAAATGCAACAGACTGATAATCACTTATTCAATTCTCAATGTAAGGCAATGTGCTAAGTGCTTTATTTGAATATTCCTCATGTAATCTTTAAAGTAATCCTATAATGTAGGTATCCATCATCATCCTCACCTCCATTTTACAAATGAGGAACTGAGCGGTTTAGACACGTTAAACAACTCATTCAAGGTACCTCAGCTAGAAAATGACATGACATCAATTATGAATTCCTGTCTTTTTAGTCTCAGAACTAAAGCTCTCTATTGGTTCTGACACACTCCTTTCTAGGTTGACCTCAACAATGAAAATTTAACAGTGCTCTGATACTGAAAAGCAAATTCAAAATCTCAAATAATACAATACCAGGGATTTGCAAACAAAGCAAAAATTATCGTCCAGGATTCAATTTAGTGGGAAAAAAATAGTTAGGGCTAACTAACCCTTTACAAATATATCTGCATAAGTATAAATAAAATATGTTAAAAATTGAATGTTTGAGGCAAGTCTGGATTTGGAAATACCTTGGATTTGATTTTTTTTTGGCCTCGTGCAGAGATTAATTAACAATAGACCATCCCAACCTGCAGTTATAAAAAAAGTAATTAATAGATATCTTTTAAGTGAAATGTTTAAACAGCAATTATATTTAAATGCTGCATTTGAAAGCCTCACCTCCCACACATTGAAAAGTATATATGATTTTACAAATTATACTAATTAGTATATACAATTTCAGAAGACTATTCCTTCAGATAGAAAACTGCAATACAAATATACAGAAACAGCACAAATGAAATTCTTTAGGCATAAAAAGACACGAGTGTTATAAAACATCTGAAAAATATTTTCTGCAAAATATAAAGCAGTATTTTAACCAACATTACTTCTTCAAAAAAGGTAGCAAAGGTTTTATGAATAGTTGATGAGCCACTATATTTAGAAACAAAATTATTACCAGTTTTGCTTTGGGAAAAAAACTGGGGAGCTAAAAAACAATAAAACATGATTTGTCTTTTGAAGCAAGAGGTTTGCAAACCACAAAACTAAAGGCATGGACTGTTGGAAACTCTCTTATAAAGTATGTGTTCCTAAGTAGGGAGATCAGTGATTGAAACCAAAGGGTGGTTGATGGTTTCCGGAATGATGCTGTTGTGGAGGGAAGAGAGTTTCCCCCAGTCTCCCCGTCTTTAGTTCTTCTGGCTAGACTAGTTATAAAATAATAAAATTGACACAAGACTAGATTAATAGGAAGGAAAAAAAACAATTTAATACACGTGCATGGGAAAATCACAATGTAATGCTCAGATCATAAAATGAGGCTCAAGGCACTGATCTAACTAGACTCTTTTTTATATTTTTTTGTCAAACAATAAATGTCTGAGAAATTGACAGGACAAAGAAAGTTAGGGCTCATTAGAAAAGAATCTAAACAAAGTTTGGGCTTGGGTAGTAAATTAGTAAAGACATTACAAGGTATGTGTATACATGCTTTTTCGATTCTGGATTTTATAAATCTTGTGATAAGATTGTCTCACAGTTCTTCAGGAGTGGGGGGAACCTATCAGGGGAGTTTATTTCCTGCTTTTGGGGGACAGAGGAGATTCAAAGAGCTCTTCATGCTCTTGTTCTACTTCTCGGGTGATTTTAGTTCAAAATAACCAACATATCATTGTGCAATACCTTGAGGCAGCCTGCCCTGAGCCACAGCAATACTAACCTTACCTGGTCCTGTTCATCATTCCTAATGTACCCACTGAATAAAGATGGAGATGGCTTGCTCATGACATCAGTGAATCACTCAGTGAATCACACAGATGTCAGACTGCTGACGAATGTACGAGTTGACAGAGCTGGGACCCAAAGGGGCAAGCTAGGAAAGTAGACTGGATCCAACAAGATAAAATGTGGAAAAGACCAGTGCTGAGTCCAAAAAGCCAGGCACAGCAAAACATGAAGTAGATGTGGCTAAACAGCAAGATGTGCTAGAGAATAAGACTCAAGAAGCCAAAGGTCAGCTTGATATGAGGCCAAAAAAGTCAGTTCAATTTTAAGTTGCTGTAATAAATATGTATTATCTGAAAAAAAAAATATACTGAGTCATTTTCTGTGGAATAAAATATTAAAACATATTATATGGGAGAAAGAGGTCCAATCAGTTGAGGGAAATTCCAGGTTAATTTAAACAAGTCTATTTTCTTTTGGAACATTCAGAGCCTAAATGGTAACTATTGCTTCTCAAACTTACTTGACCATGGAACACTTCTTCCTGTGAAGTGCCTCTTTGGGACCAGCATTAAAGAGAACACCTCAGAGGAAACACTGAATAAGGGCTGTCTCAGGAGGCAATGAATGAGTTCCTTATAAGGGAGACACTTTCTAAATATTTTATTTACTTATTTTTAGAGAGAGGGGAAGGGAGGGAAAAAGAGAGGGAGAGAAAGATTGATGTGGGAGAGAAACATCAACTAGTTGCCTCTCATACATGTCCTGACTGGGGGACTGAACCTGCAACCCAGGCATGTGCCCTGACCGGAAATTGAACCAGTGACCCTTTGCTTTGCAGAATGAGGCTCAGCCAACTGAGCTAAACCTGCCAGGGTGGAAATACTTTTTTTTAAAAAAAGAAGAAAGCCAAACATCAGATGAATGTTGGCCTAAATGATCATAAGGTTTCTTCGTACCCTGGGGGCCTATAATACTTGATTAACTAGACCCAATAAAGAGCCTTAATTCTCTATGACACCAGGAGCAGAGTTTCTAGTGAGGGAAACTTCTCTAGAGAGCTACCACAGTAGCAGAGTGATAGGAAAAACAGTTCCTTTCAACAAGCACAAGGGCTGTCTTTTCAACTATATTTATGGTAAAATTTTGGCAGAAGGATTATTAAATCAGTGGAGAAAAGATGTTAGAAATGACGGTGTGAAAACAAGAGTGTGGCAAGACACAGAGAAGCTAGTCAAAGAAGTGGCACCCCATTTTGTGTGCTCAGCCACCACAGAACAGTGCAACCCAGTACCCCAGGGCTGTCCAGCCTCCACGCTCACCAACCCCACCTCCCTGCCCTCATGGTACACAGCCGGCTGCCCATCTGGACCTACCTGCTGAAGACTCCAGTTCTGCTACTGAGTGGTGGTGGTCACCTGATGCCTGACAATATGTTGAGATAACAGAGTATGTTCTGCTCTTTCTCTACCCTTTTCAGGATAATGTAAACTAGCTTCCACTCCAGAGTATTTTGCTGGCCCATCCCCTTAGCAATCAGGAAGGCATACTTTCAATTACACAGTGGATTCATTAAGTCTGTCGTGTCCACTGGTTTTGACTAAAGCCAACCTTCTTTTTCAAATTGGGGGGGGGGTGTGTGTGTGTGTGTGTGTGTGTGTGTGTGTGTGTGTGTGTAGAAACCATTACAAAACCCCATTTCTACAGAAATCAAGCAATGCTGTGAAGCAACACTAAGCATTTTTTAAATCTCACCTAAGGTGCAAAGAGCTGTTACCCAAAATTCAAAATAAACTTCTCACAACTCAAAAGCCCTACTGACTTTTAATTCGTTCAATGTGATTTACTAAATGTGTTAAAATTGAGGTCTGTGACACAAACATAGTAGAGCATTTATTTTGATCTTGAGGTAATGTGCCTTCCCAGGAAAAAAAGCTTAGCAATGTGAATCATATGACTGCACAGACTGTTACAGAGAAGTCTGTTAGTGTTTTCTTAAAGGGCTACCAAACAATTTAATTTTCCAAAAAGAAGTCACTCATTCGGCAAATATGTTGTTCTTTATACGATTAGTTACTAAGTATTAAAGTTGTGAAAATGCACTATGCTTACTGATATCATCATCACCAATTTGCCTCATTCTAGCAAAAATCATAGTAAAGTTTTTAATTTGACAAACTTCAAATTCTAAACTTACTAAATCGCCTTACTATGTTCACACACACACACACACACACACACACAAAACATTATAGGGTCTATTCAGCACAATACTTTGAACAGTGTAATAACACATATTTGTTGCGTGACAGAACACACAAGTGGACGGGTGAGCTTCAATGTTGAAATTTACTTTTATGTAGCAGAGGCAGACAAACTAATGGATTGATTGCAATCGTACTTGACATTTATGTAGAAGAATGAAATAAGTGAATGTTGGCTTAAACAGCAACAAAAAAACAGCCTTATTTCTTTTCAAGTTCATAGGGCAGGTATTGTCAAATATAAAGAAAACATGAGGGAAATGGAAAACATAATATCAAAGCATAAAGGATTATCTTTATCCTTGTATCTTTAAAACACTGCTTGGAAAATTTTGCTTAGCAAACTGAAGGCAAGGGTTTGCTCTGCAGCTTCGTGAATCAGAGACTGTGATTAGACACTATCTTTTGCCCAGGAAAATAAGCTAATGAAATTTACCATCCAATTCATGTACAGATTACCAGTAATTGCTAATTAGAGACTAAAATCTAATTGCAACTACCTTTTAATTACATTTCAATACAAAACTATAAATTAATTTATTCAGATGAAATATGTACTGTATTGGTTTACAAATGGCTTATTAACCCATTCAGGACTTAGAGGAGACCCAAGGACTATTTATTCCTATTTAATATATAAAGAAAATAATGAATCAACAACCACCAGAAAATTATTTCAAGGACATAAACATTTATTTCAGGCCAGGATCAATATTAAAATAGACCTAACTTCAGCCTCGGTCCTTCCTACATCACTGCCTAGCAGCAAAAAGTTCAGTATTTAATAAGTGTTCTAAGTACTTCTGAGGCCTTGGCCAGGTATCTCAGCTGGTTGGAGCATTGTCTCAATACACTAAGGTCATGGGTTTGATCCCCAGTGGGGACACATAGAAGAATCAACCAATGAATGCATCAATACGTGGCACAACAAATCGATGTCTATCAGCCTGTCTCTCTTTCAAATAAATAAATAAAAGATTTTTAAACAGTACTTCAGATATTTGCTGCATCTTTTCAGCTGCTTGAAGACCAAAGGGTTTAGAAAATAATGAAGAAGTTTTTGTTTTTATGTCTGTTTGCTTTCTATTGTCCATCCCATTTGGTCCCTTACGCGCTATTGGGCAGGACCCAGACACAAGTACTAACCTCCCCTTGGGGCCGCCTTTAGGGAAATAGTTATAAACTCATTTGGGCTGTGTACAGATTCCTGGGCAATTACCCTTTGTTATATATTGAAACTTTTTCTTTAATAGTGGCATTATTCCTCTTCTATTCTTTACAGTAAAGATACAGGTGCATACCTTTCCAAATCAGTTATCAAAGAATAGAGCTTGTAATTTAGAGCTCTCACAAAGGAACTGGAATGTCATCACATCAAAGGCAGTTCTGCCCTTTCCAGAACAACCAGCAATGCACCTCAGAGACCAAGTGGCCAAAGAAAGCAGCTGCCAGTGACTCTGAATGCTATCAGTTCCATTTTCTCTTTTTTAGGGTGTATTCTATGTGTCTAGAAACCAGAAGTGACAATAGTGCCTAACCATATCAGAAACTTTTTAAAGGTTAATGAATTCTGGCATAAAATAATGTCAGAGCCATAAACAACTCATAAATACAAAATTTAGGAAAACCACGAAAACACTCATCACGCTTCTGAGAATGTTAGAACCCTGGATGATAAACCCACTATGGACTTCTAAATAATTCTCTTAATAAACTTGGTGGAGAATTATACTATATATCAATATTTATGATCTCAGCTAATGATAGTTCAGGGATGCAGAACGCAAAATGTAGCCTGCCTCCGTTCAGTTGTGCACTGCCTTGGTAATTACTTCTAGATTGAAAATGGGATTCAGTTCAACTTAGGTAACAAGGAAATCAGTTCCCAATTTGGCATGGTAGACATCTAATTAGCAGTCCTCTTTCCCTTTGTCATAAACCTGTCACACATTCAGGTCGGTATACAGAATACATTTAGGGAAAACTGGAACTTTGTGTTATATACTATGTTATGTATTTATTTGTAGACTTTACAGGTAAAACAACTTTATAGACTCTCAAAGATTAGGGGGATATATCTGTATCAAAATCACTCAAAATTAAGCTTGCAAGGGGACAAGTAGAAATGGGTTTACCTCCTATGGAGAATTTGACAAGTTGAGACAACAGAGCTCAAAGACTCAGGCACCATATGATGGAGTTGGTGGAATGAGGCAGGGCCACAAGTGTTCTATGTAATGCCTTCTTCATGAATGACACATACATAAATTAAAGGAAGCTCAGCTGCTGGATTAAAGACATAGGAGCTACAAGAGTTGCCGTTAAGGATCACAGCACCAGTATCCAGTCAAAATATACTTCTAGTCTTAACATTTCACAACACTACCACTGGGTGCCTTAATGCTGTACTACCCATTTGATCAATCCATGAGTCTGAGGGTCTGACTATCAAAAACACATAGTGCTCACAAAGGAAAATGTGCATGCTCTGATGAGCATTCAGGGCAGCTACAGCTATTATTTTTTGGTTTGTTTTCTCTGTTAAAAGTCTAGCACTTATTAGCATTAAATGTTGTGAGTGAACACGGTTTCTGAAACTGGTTGTTGCCCTCTTCCCTCTCCTCCTATTTTGGTAAAGTACAAATGATACTTATGCAGCACTTTTTTAAACCAAAATATGGTAATATACATTCAACTCCTTCCATTTTCAAACTACATTGTTAATTTAATGTGACTCGTAGATAAGGAAATTAAGACAAAACTGATTTGTCCAAAATGTTACTACACAGCTAATTGGTAGCAGAGTCAACTCACTACACAAGAATCTGTCATTGTATGGCCTAGAGCAAGTCCTTTAATAAAGCAGAACTGCCCTGACTGGTGTGGCTCAGTTGGCTGGAGCATCATCCCATCCTGTAAACTAAAAGGTCATGGATGGGTTTGATTCCCAGTCAGGGCACATGCCTAGGTTGCGGGTTCAGTGCCCACTTGGAATACATATGAAACACAACGGATCAATGTTTCTCTCTCACGTTGATGTTTCTCTCCCTCTCTCTCCCTCTCCTCTCTCTAAAAAAATAAATCAATAAACTTGCCCTTGGGTGAGAATAAAAATAAATAAATAAATTAAGTAAGTAAGTAGGTAGGTAGGTAGGTAAATAAATAAATAAATAAATAAAGCAAAACCTAAGTTGCCCATCGTTAACTATAGGTAACAATACCTAATTGAGAGTCTTATTGTGCAAATTCCATAAGCTACTGTATACCTGCCACACAATACTCACTAGATATTATTTCTCTTTCGAAGGTCAAATATGTTTGCTCAAGGCCAAGTTAAACAAATTAAACAGATCTTTTTGCTGCAGGATTCCTTGGAGTCTTCAATATGCTATGTGATGTCCCAAGAGGCAAATAGAGTATGTAACCCCTCTCCAAACAACCAAACAACCAATTTTTTCCAAAAAGCATCTATTCATATCTCATAGAACACTAATATTCCACAAGACACATTTGGAGAACCCTGCAGCAAACCATAAAATATTTAGGGAAATATGTGAAGAGTCATCTACATGTAATTAATAAATTATCTGAATAGCTAAGTGACCTTTCTGAGGTCACCCCAAACATCTAATACATAAAAAGTAACAGTGAGCTCTGGCTGGTGTGGCGCTTTGAACTGAGTGCCAGCCTGTGAACCAATGGGTCGCTGGTTCGATTCCCAGTCAGGGCACATGCCTGGGTTGCAGTCCAGGTCCCCAACAGGAGTTGTGTGAGAGGCAACCACACATTGATGTTTTTCTCCCTCTTTCTCACTACCTTCCCGTCTCTAACCTCTCTGAAAAATAAATAAATATATTTTTTTAAAAGTAACACTCACTTGGAAATGGTGCCCCAAGCTTGCTCAGAAAGACACTTGAGTGGCTCAATTTTACTGCAGGTCTATGTGAAGGCTGGACATATTGCATAGTTATTTGTGATTCCAAAGTAAAAAGACAGGCAGCTTTCAAAAGAAGAAAGGTCCCTAGTGATTCTCCCTGTTTCCCCCCAACATGCTATATCACCTTTTCTGTGGTTTGCTACTATATGGGTGAAATCTTTACGACAGTAATGAGAAACAGAAGAGCTGGGGCGGTTTTCCTTCCTTTTTTCCCTTTATCACTGTTAAGGAACTAAAAATCTCTGACCTGGCCTGTGTGGCTCAGTTGGTTGGGCATCGTTCCACAAAACAGAAGGTGGCTGGTTTGATTCTTGGTCAGGGCAAATGCCTGGGTTGTGGATTCAGTCCCCATTCGGGACACATACAAGAGGCAACCAATCAATGTGTCTCTTTCACATTGATGTTTCCCTCCCTTTCTTTCTCTCTCCCTTCCTGTCTCCCTAAAAAATAAAATAAAATAAAACCTTTTTAAAAATCCTTTGAGTCACCATGGATGAACTCTGTTCATTGAATGGGGTAGTGACCATTAAAACTATGCTCCAACGTGTGGGAGCTGAGACCCACATGTGTGTTATCAAGTAAACAACAGGTATTAAATGTCCGATTTTGTGTTAAGTACTTCAGGTTGTAAGAAAATAGATTTCAGCTGCTTAGAGTCCTGTAGGTAACATTCACAGAGCAGCACAAGTAGAGTATAATACCAAACAGAACATAAGGAAGAGCTAGATCCTAAGATGAAAAAATGAACTGTCGTAAGAACCAATAAAGAGGAAAGATCACTGAGCATCATGGACTGGAGCTGGCACCTGAGCTGGCTGGACCTTGAAAGCCTGTAAGGGTTTGCCACAGTGCTTCTGTAAGCAAAGCCAGTTCCTTCACCCCCTAACGTGCACCAACTGTCAAGGGAGCGTTGGGGCTGCTCTTCCCTCCCTTTCAGGAACAACAGAGGGAACGTAGAGATTTGTGCTTCTTTGCCTCTCGTCCTCTCTGCAGTAGATGGATGTATCAGCTGAAGATTCTCAGATCTGTAGTCCTTCCCTCTGGGTCACAGTGAGGATGTGACTGCTTGCTAACTCAATGAGAAAATGGAAAAAAAACACCAACCATAACAACAATTTAAGGGCTCGAGCTGCATAAGAACAATTCAGCAATAAGAGAATCTACATGGGCTTATATGGAAGGACAAGCGCTATTTTCTGCTTGAGTCTGTGACTGGTAGAGAATCACTCAACCCTATGATTGTATTATTTATACAGAACTCACTAGGGCACCATCTGGTGCTAAGCTAACCGCAAAAACAGGAAAATCAAACCCAAAGCCAATTGTCTTCATTGGAGTTTTCGCTAATGACCTGTTCCTCACCAATATTCCAACTGATCACAATCTAGTTTAAAACAGGAAAAGACATTTAATGCTTTAAGGGGAAGTCTTAAAGGGAATTTAGTTAGACATACCCTTGAAAAGATTCTTTTGTTATCTAGACCTTCTCAGTCGAGAGAGCACTGCCCCTATTTCAGGTCTTATTACATCTTATTAAGTTGTCAGATCAAGTTCATAATGTCCCATCTCAGTGCCCAGTCACCAAGAGAAAAGGGTGAGAGGTGATCTTGCGAGATGAGGTCCTGGAGATGGAAACTTAGCCAAAATAGTAAGGAAAATTCTGCTGAAGTGTAAGAAACAAACTACCCAATTCCCATGATGAAAATAATTGTAATCTGAAATAATTTCAACATCTCACATTTTGACTCTCAATAACTGATTTTCATTGGGGCAGCCTACTTGACACTGCCAATACACTTTCCTTTATAATAAAAAATGTTTACAACTTGCCCTGGCTGGTGTGGCTCAGTGGATTGAGTGCCAGCCTGCGAACCAAAGGGTCGCTGGTTTGATTCCCAGTCCAGGGCACATGCCTGGGTTGCAGGCCAGGTCCCCAGGTGGGGGTGTGCAAGAGGCAACAACACATTGATGTTTCTCACGTTCTCTTTCTCCCTCCCTTCCCTTCTCTCTAAAAATAAATAAATAACATCTTTAACAAAAATTTTTACAACTATAACACAAATGATAGGTGTGTGTGTTGCATTTACATACTCCTTAATTTTTTTAATCCAGTGAAACAAATTTCCCTTTTCAGTTCTTACTGGCTTTCTTTAGATTCTCCCAGCTCTAGTACTTTTCTTTTTGACACAGATATTGTAAAATGGCACCCTAAATTAATTTGGTTTCAATATTATAAATTCATCATGAAGGCTATAAACACTTCTAGTCCCATTTTGTTCTCATTAGGAGCTAACTCTGTAGGTCTTTAATAGTACCTCAGTACATAATCAGGTGCCTTACTTCCCATGCTGGCTAGTGTTTGAAGTTCTCTTTGGCCTAT
This sequence comes from Pteronotus mesoamericanus, assembly GCF_021234165.1. NCBI lineage: Eukaryota > Metazoa > Chordata > Mammalia > Chiroptera > Mormoopidae > Pteronotus > Pteronotus mesoamericanus. The sequence goes on from NW_026555150.1 coordinate 4,697,790, forward strand.
CATGTGACTTTTCACATTTCAGAGACTCTCTTTCCAATATAACCCTTATAGATTTTGACAATCCCAAGAAGGAGCTAATCGAATAGTCAAAAACTGTGATATTAAGGGGGATTCCTCTCCTAAACCTGGCAGCAAAATGAAGTATCCCATAAAGTGGTTCCATAAAGCATCTTTCCATAACTCATTCATCTGATTTCCAGAATGAGGGAGGTGAGCCTGGTTTGCTTAATGTGAAATTAAGACAACTACAGTCAGAAGCTTGGTTATAATATGCATTTAAAAATACAAATAAATCAGCAACTTTAATCAAGGCAGGTCATTCATGTCACCACAAGGGCTGTAGTGCAAAGAGAAGTGACACTGTGGAATCACCTGGGTCTGAATCTTAAATCTGTCACCAGCATTGTCCCTTGAGCAAGTTATTTAACCTCTTTGATGGTCAGTGGCATATTATTATCTGTTAAAGGCTTAATACTTCCCATGTTTTTGTGGAAAGTTGAAGAGATAACATTGAGAAAAATCTTGCCACAGTTATTGGCACATTGTAGGGAAGTTTATGAATCTGAGTTCAATTTTTCTTTCCTAGTTACTTCCAAATCTTTTTCCTGAAGACCAACAACTCTGTGAAAGGTAAGTAAACCATGTAGCACATCACTGACTGCAAAAGCCTGGGGAAACCGAGATGCACCTCTAACTTCATCCTTCCATTAAAGACACTGTCAAATGTCCTTCACAGAAGTCCAGATTTCCTTGGACTCCATCTGTCACTGTATCGCTGGTGTCTACTCTTCATTAGTCAGAGCATCTTCTCCCATTTCAAAGGTCCAACTCCGTCCGTCCTCAGTCACATATCCTGACCCACTAAAGCAAACATCCAATTTCCTCACCCTAAAAAATTTTTTTTATATTATTAAACAGAGTACTTAATATCAACAGAATATATTCACCATTGGATGACTTAATTTAGAACTACCCCGTGGGTGAAATAACTGGAAAGAAAAAAGAAAGAAAAGGAAAAGTCTTTCTAAAAGTTTTTATTTTAGTTGTCAGAATCCCAAACACAACAATGTGTGGGAATAATTAACAGCTGCTTTCCTAGCAACAACTATAGACTAACCTTAACTATTTAATAATTCAATCTCCCTGTATGTAGCAATAACAAAGAAGCTATACTATTCATCCTCCACATCTAATCCATAAGAAAATGCTGTTGGCTCTATTTCCAAGATATTCACTACATTCATTCATCTCCCTACATTTTATGTAAAGATTGATATTTTCCTGGGAGCATTTTCTATAGACCTTAGTTTCATGACTTTTGACATACAATAAAACCTACCTTGTAGGGTTGGTTTGATGACTAAATTAGATTGCATAGGAGGCAATACTTGTGAGCAAAGTACAAACAGAAGAGATCATTTTTCACAATAAGAAGGCAGTTTGGTGCACAGAGAATCTAAGAAAGGGGAACTGGAGCGTTCTGTAGGCCATATTACCCCCACTCTGGCGGAATACAAAACATCCACACTACACCACAGAGACCGCCTTCGTAAGGACTTGAAGCCTCCACACAGCCTCTGTCCCCTGGACACACAGAGAAATCCCAGACAGGTAACTCTCCTTTTTGAAAATTCCTTATCAGACATCAAAAGCTTCCACCATCCTGACATCTCCTCATGAGGCACATGTTAAAATTAGTGATACTGCACGGGCTCCCCCATGAATTCCCTCTAAGATGGATGCCTTCCTGGGGATAGTGCCCCGTCTGGCATTCAGGCACACCCCCTCCTTAGCAGCTGCATCTTCAGGCAGCTGTTCCGGGGGACGCTACTATAAGAAAGTGCACTTATCTACTCCTCCAGGAAGATTCATGCTGCCTTTCCTTTCAGGGGGAGTCCTTTTCTGACCTGATGCCCAAATCCTGGGCATGCCCCTCTGCTGAGCGCAATGAGGAGTTCCCACTCAGAGCCTGCAGAGAGAGGGGACCAGGGGCAGGGCAGCGACAGCACAGAGTGGATGGTTCTACACCAGTGGAGATCTAATCGGTTCTCTGGGACAGTGAAAACCCTGCACCAGTCACTCTGGGAAGAAGCAGGAAGCAAGGAAACAAGGGAAACTAAGGCAAATTTTAGAAGCTGGAGTAGCAAACGGAACAGGGACTTCCCACTCTCCTCGGAATCACATCCAAGCTGTGCATCACAGCCCCCGAGTCCCTCAGTGATCCCGACTCCGCCTGCTTCCCTGATCACATCTCACGTACTCACCCCTCCCTGTCACTCCACTCCGTCCACACTGATCTGCCAACTGATGCCCAGCTTAGAGTCTTTGCACCTGCTGTTCCTTCTGTCTGGAACCCTCTTCTCCCATATCTTTGCCTGGCCGGGTCCTCCCTATCGCTCATGGTTCAGCTCATATGTCACCTCCTCAGGGAAGCCTTCTTTGATTACAATGTTTCCCAGCACTCACTACCACTGCCACCTAATCACTCTATCCCCATTATCCTGTTTACTGTCTACACGGCACTAATCACCATCGGAAATTATGAAGTTTACGTACATCTTTGTGTAAAATCTGTCTCTCCTATTAGAGAATGTACAGAAAGGGTCCTTGACAGTTTTGCTCATTACAACAACTCCAGTGCCTAGTATACTACTATACTACTCGACACTGGACAATTACTCAATACATAATTGTTAAATTTTGAATGACTTAATGAATATTTGGGGATATGACAAATGGCAATTTGTAAAACGATTTGGAACATTAACAGAGAAAACAACCTTTATTACGAGGCAAAGTACTGCCAGGGATAGGAAGATTTCATTTATAAGCTGTGTTATATAATAGGTACAAGAGATAGGAAGAAGGAAGGGTCACAGAAATGCCAAGGAGTTAAAATTCTGCTTGCCATAATTCTGTGGCTACTTTAGACAGAATGATAATCAAAAAACTAGCTGAGGCATCAGTGCAACTCCACGCTTTACAAATTGGCTCTGCATCAGTTAATTCTCTATTTCTAAATGTTACTGTTGTAGGTTGGGTCACAGTCCTACAGTTAGTTAATCTGAGGTTAAAGATTTGCATGGCTGGATATACTAATTCACAGTAATCAAGTATCGATTTTGTCTTTTAGCAACAATGAAATAACAATACTCGGCTTTTATTTGGTGTCCTGCAGCTTCTCCTATCCCAGAATCATCAGTGAGTAGTTCACTTAGACAGCTGCATCATGAGGCATAGTTAAAGTATTATTCCTAAATTTCAGGGCACGGAAAAATTCAGTTGTTATTTACTACAATCTTAAATTTTCTTCAGACTGTGAAAACTCACTGAAAGACTTCTAAATTCTATCTAGCTCCGAGCCTGAGAATATTTACTTAATAAAACACAAAATACATACTTTGGAACATGATTCTATTTCTACCTTTAAATTAGGGAAATAGCCCAACCCTTGGGAAGACTGGAGCAGTAGACACCTTTTCCTCGCCTCTATAGCTCCAGGTGCACAGCGGTCGCCCTGGCTCCTAGCTGACAGTCCAAGCCCTTCATTAATGGTTTCTCAGAGTCCCATCCCTAACACCATCCCATGTACCAGGACAATCCAATATAATGAATTCACACTATGTCTAAGGCTCTCTGCTAAATGTTGGTGAGCTTGTAGAAAATCAGAGAGGGTATTTGTCCTCAAGTAGCTGATAATCCCATAGATATCAGAAAAGTTAAAAAAATAGAAAACTTCTACGTAACACTAGGAAGCTTATTCTATTTAGCAAAGATAATGTTTAAACAATCGAAAGGAAGGAACATTCCATCTTTCGTGCTCTTCTCTTTTACCTGTACACATTCTCCCTAAGTAACTTCATCTCTGATTAAACCTCCTATTATTGCCAATATACTTGATTGTTCTAGATCCGTATGTCCACTCCTGACCGCTCAACCTGTATTAATAATTGCCTAGTGACTACCTTCAGTCCACTGGAACACCTTGAAGTTTATGAAACATCCAAATCCAAATTCATTAATACCCCCATCACTCTTTTCCCTTCTAAATTCCCCATCTCTGTTAATGGACATACCTTATCTCCAAAACCATATCTCTGGAGCTAGAAAACTTAAAGAGTGTTCCGGCATGCCTCACTCTACTTTATCCCTAAAAATCGAATCAGTAACGAAGCCACATTAACACTGGTTTTCTAGCTCAATGGATGCCTCATAATCTACTCCCTCTGCTCTAAGGCCACATCGCTATAGTCACTACCTTCATTCACGTACATTCATGGACTCTGTGGTCACATAGACCTAGGTTTGAGTCTTGGCTCTGTCATTACCAGTTGGCGACCTTGTGCAATTACATAAAGATAATATTCTTTAGTTTTCATATGGTTGATAAAAATATTTGGAAAAGGTAGTGCATATACAGGACTTTATACAGTGCTTAGCACATAGTAAGTGTCCAGTAAATTATGTGGTTATATAATCCACAAACTGGCCCCAATATACATTCAGAGCCACATTTCTCAGTATTTTCCTCTCCATCCCACTTTGTTCCTATGCTGAAGCCTCATTAGACGTTGTGTGATTCCCTGAACACACACCCTTTCCTCTCTATCCCTCTGCATCTTCAGTTCCCCCTTTCTCAAATGTCCTCCCTTGTCTTACCATTACTCAGTGCTCTGGTTCACCTTCAAATTTCACATACCTAATTCACACTCACATTTTATCTTCTTAGGGAATGATTGCCTACTTAAAGTTGACACTCCCGCCTCTATTTCTACAGAACACGCACATACACACAATATGCCCGGTACACATGCACATATACCTAGGAAGGCAGTATCACATCGTACTATAATTTCTAAATTATTTGTTTGTATGTCTCTCTTCCCCTATTTGTGATGGACTCATTAAGGAGAAAGTCACTAAAGTGTTCATTCCTAGGTTAATATCTTACATAGAGTTGGTGCTCAGTGATTGGTCTCTTAAAAAATTCCTGACTAACAGAATCTGGGCATATTACATGGAAGAATATTTTCATGGTGGGGGGGGTGTAATCAAGAGAAACTTTTTTTCTTGGATCCTGCCCTGCCTTATCTGAAATTGTACCAGCACCTTCGCACCACATCACACCACCAGCCACCCCCATAACAGCAAACCTCCCCTATCCCTAAGCAGCAAGCCCTCCAACCTATTGGAGAAACACTGATGTCTACTAACTAAGCCTGAGCGAAATGTTCACAGAGAGTGGTAGGGAGGGAATGGCTGTGGTCAGATTGTAGAGGAGCTTGAATATTGGGCTCAGAAGTTTACATGTTACCCAGAAGATAATAGGGCGACACCGGAGACTATTTAGCAAGACACAGCGTGATCCAAAAGGTGTTTTTAGGAGATCCCTACTATGGCTATAGTTTATAAGATAGTTTGGACTGGAGAAAGACAGGTTTTGTAGAAGTCCAGTGAAGAATAAAGCCAATTCTTAGGGGGGGGAAAAGGGAAAGAGAAAGGGCCTAACATTTGTGGGAACCTTCTAAGTGGCAGTCACTGCTGTAAAAGCATTTTACATACATTATCTCACTCAATTCTAGCAATAATCATATCCATCAAGTACTCTCATTAGCTCTGAATTGAGGAAGCAATGATTTTGAGGGGTTAAGTACATTCCGAAAGGAAAAAGGTAGGAGTAAATGGAAGAGCTGGCATTCAAACACGGGTCTGCTTGATGTCCGAGTCTAGACTGGACATTCTCGACTTACCTGTGAACCGTGGAGGCACTTAAAAATAGAAACTCAACAAAATGAAAAGGCAACCTATGGGGTAGGGGAAAGTTTTTTGCAAAAATCTGTCTAATGAGGGGTTAATATCCTTAATGTATAAGGAACTCATAAAATTCAATAGCCATAAAAAAATATCCAACTAGAAAGCGGGGAAAGGACTTGAATATAAATGTTTCTCAAAAAAAGACATATAAATACCCAAAAGGTATATGAAAGGTGTTCAATATCACTAATCACCAGGGAAATGTGAATCAAAACCACAATGAGATATCACCTCACACCTGTTTAGAGATAACAAGTGTTAGGAAGGACGTGAAGAAAAGGGAACCCTATGCATTGTTGGGAATGTAAATTGGCATAACCATTATGGGAAAAAGTATGGAGGTTCCTGAAAATATTAAAAATAGAACGACCTAATGATTCGGCAATTTCATTTCAGGATATATATTCAAAGGGCAAATATAAGGATCTCAAAAAGATATCTTCACTCTCATGTTCACTGCACCATTATTCACGTTATCCCTGTATATAGAATATATATTAATGGGTTGAATGGGTAAACAAAATGTCATATATATGGATATATACACATACATTTCTGCCTCAAAAAATATCCTGCCATTTGCAACAACATGGATGAACCTGGAGGCCCTACAGTGAAGTGAAATAAGCCAGACAGAGAAAGACAAGTAATGCATAATCTCACCTCTAAGTAGAATCTAAAATAGCCAAACTCATAGAAACAGAGAGTATAACAGTAGTTGCCAGGGGTTGGGGGAAGGAGGTACAAAGGTTCAGTTATGCAAGATGAGTAATTTCTGAAGATCTAATGCATAGCAATGTCAATATAGTTAACAATACTGCATGTGACCCAAGACTGGTTTTTCTCATCTAACTGTCCAATGTACTTGTTAGGAGTGCCTTGACTTTACGGTAAGAAATTCAGAATGTTTTCCAAGTTTGCTAATTAATAGCATCCCTAGACAAATATCTTCTCACTGCTGTGCCTGATTACTAAATCTCTCTGCTTCGAGGCAACAGATGGCTTAAGTTCTCCCAGAATTAAAAAGGAAATAATCTAGAATTCCTTGTGATTCAAGGGACTAAATTTAATCAGGTTATCCTATTTTATAAGCTACAAATATCCTAGAAAAAAAGGAAGATGATCAAAATGGCAATGAATGGTTGCTATCTTCTAATTGTGTGGGTGGCTTGCAATATCTCCATAGTACCAGTTGATGACATGTTGCTACTGTAAAATCAGCCTGTACTAAACCCATCCAAGGCGGCCATTAGTCTTTCTTCACGAATTTTTCCTTATGACCGCGCTCTTCATCTCCAGGTTTAGAAAAGAATATAAATTGCAGGATTCCTTGAACAGCCTTAAAATACTTCAGATTCAAAAATAAGACTGAGTAATAAAATCCTTTCTTAAAAATTTTATATTAAAGTTCACATGGTTCAGAGACCTTTTCTGGATCAACCCAGACTATATCAGTCCTATGGACTAACAATATTTAAGTATCTGTCTAAGCATTATTGTAAAAGAACTGTTCTTTACAACTCGGTGTATGTCAGCATGTTGTGTGGTTCCTCTCTAGACTAAAAGCCATCTAAAGGCCGGAATTAAAATGTCGGGCCCTGACTGGTGTGGCTCAGTGGCTTGGGTGCCATCCTGCAAACCGAGGGGTCGCCAGTTCAATTCCTGGTCAAGGTGTGTGCCTGGGTTGCAGGCCAGGTCCCCGGTTGGGAGCAAGAGAGAGGCAACTGGCTGATGTTTCTCTCGTACATCGACATTTCTCTCCCACTCTTCCTCTCTCTCTAAAAATAAATAAATAAAACTTTTAAAAAAGAATTGTATAGTTACAAAAAAAAAAAAGTCTGCATCCATTACATTATAAAAAACACATTGCTCATCGATGTTCAACAAATGCGTAATTACTGACACTGTCTTAACATCTGCCTGTTCAATGGCCTAACCCATGACCAACATGGCCTTATAAAGTATATCGCTAGCTTATTCCACATTGGTGTTTTCTATCATTCTACTCATTGAAATCTTTGTACATTACTATAAAACTATAGTCAGGCAGGCTGCTTGCAAAAATAAGACCTCTTTTTTTTTTTTAACACAACTACTTCTCCAAATCTATCACATCTTTCCCATAACAGCATGAGTAAACGGTGTATATTGCAGATGTTCTAGCCTTTCCGCTGAATTTTCCAAGACATTATCTCTAAGTAGGAATTAATTTTTAGTTTGAAAGCACATTTTAATATTCTTTTATTATTTAGCAATATCATACAACTTTTACTTGTTTTATGACATAAAAGCAGGGAATCAAAATGAAAAAGAAAAAGAAAAAGATGCCCAACCTCTTATATCAATTGCATACATCATTCTCCACCCGACCTGTACCCACCAATATACACACACATACAAACATAAGACCCTGACTTATAACACAACTATCTACCACTTGATATTCTGGTAGAGAGAAGGTAGAGAGAAGAGAAATAATATAGAAATAAAAGGAAGAGAGTACCTAATATGTTGATAATGTGACAAGGTTTAAACAACAAAATGATTAAATATTCTGGTTACTTTAAATCAAGCAGTATGCGAAGCAATCATCCTCATCCTCTCTTCAAGCCTCACCCCATACCTGACCTACATGCCAGGAGAGTGTAAGATGACAAGCAGCTCAGAAATGGAGTAAAGGATGAGGTAGGGGTTAGGCACCATCTGGCATCCACACAGTATAAAACTAGGAGCCACACATGCTTATCATACATGTTTTTTTTCACAAAGAGGTATCATTCATAATTCATTTTGTTTACTAAATGGTCACCATTTCAAATGATCTAATCTCTTAAAGCAACAATGGTCGTATTTATTTGATCTCTAGAGAAATACAGATTTAGCATTGTAATCATGAAACTCGTTCTATTTTCCAGGAGAAAATATTTTTTAAGTGGGTACTTGATTTTGGAAGATTTCTTGATTTTGCTAACCCTGTAAGACACAGGGTATGAGTTAGGCCAATAATTCTTCTAACAATTTCTACAGTGACATACATAAATTATGAGGTAATACTGTTTTATAACAATGGTTTAGAGGACAAATTCACCCTTCACTTGGAGGTTAACTCAACTGTATGCATTTTTAAAATAGTTCTGCTTTCATAACTATTAAAGAAATATATTTTAATGAAAAAGGAAAACCAAACAATTCAAATATGACTAAAGTAGAAAGAAAAAGAACCATGCAGTCTGAGTGAGAGTTAGAGACAGAAATAGGTTCAGAAATGTCTGATATATAATCCTTGGAAGTAAAAGAAAGAAAAGAAAAAAAAACAGTGATTTTATACTTGATAGAATTCTTTAGATATGGTTATGCCAATATGCCTCCATCAAAATAGTCATGTCAAACAGCCACATCAAACTTCTCTGCTTTGAGAAGAAGTAAGTGAAACACGGAAGGCAAGATGTGGCAAAGGAGACATGCTCTCGAGAGATCCATATAATTTTGATCAATGTTGGGGGAGCTATCAAACGGATCTGATAAACAGCTGCATAATAGTTGAGATTTCATTTTTTTAATCCTCACCTGAGGACATGCGTATTGATTTTAGAGAAGGGAAAGGAGGGAGTGGGGGAGAGAGAGAGAGGGAGAGAAATATCGATCAGTTGCCTCTTGCACATATCCGGACTGGGGACCAAAACTGCAACCCAGGTATGTGCCCTAACTGGGAAGCGAACCTGCAACCCTTTGGTTCATGTGGCGATGCTCCAAGTAACTGAGCAACACCAGCCAGGGCGAGATTTCACTTATTGTTAAAATCAATTTCTACATCAGATCATAAGATGTTTCTAAGTCATATTTCAAAAATGCTGAATTGTATTACACAAACATTAAGTTATTCAATAACAATTTGATAGCTACTCATTGCCAGGTGCTGTTCATTATTCTTTTCATACACTGTATTATGTAAATATCATAGCACTCCAGAGAAGTAGTTATTATCCGATTTTGTAGTTAGGAAAGCTATGGGCTCCAAGAGTTTATAGAACGACCAGTCATATGGACTTAAAGGGTTATCATAGGTGCTTAGCACTGACTTATTGGTGAAGAAATAGAAACTTATTTTGCTGCACTTTCTGAAATAGCTACTATTTCTGATAAATAATACAATCATTTCTAGCTTTAACTTTTTTCTGTACTTCTGCAAAAAAAGTCATTTGAATTGAAAATGAAAAACAATAAAAAGCCTTAAACGTTCATAAATGATTAGTAGAAAAAATAACAGGAATGCAATTATATTGTAAGATTTCTACACATGTAGAATGATACAGCTGCTTTCCATAGTAATTGGCCTTTTTCTCCAGCAGAAATGTGTCAATATTAAATCACGATTAAATAACTGGTTATATTATAACCTAAAGCCAGAAGTATATTATACAACCGAACATATTTAACTTAAGCCCTCTTTTTAAAGAGTAACTTGCACCAAAATATCTTGAAGTCCTCACACCGAGCAACATTGATAGTTCAAATCTGAATTCATAATCTTATGAATATGTGGATGCAAATAATTTTACTTAACCTTATTTTGTCCATTAAATAATGCAGACCAATCCTAGATATCAATCATTACTATAATTTATAAAACAGCATTAATATAATATCTGTAAACCCTGATATCACTCAGGCATTTAATGTATCCCAGTGTCTTGGACAAAGCAAGTTAACAAACTAAATGTTAACTTTTACATTGATGATCAGTGTTACACAGATTTATTCCAATGTATTTCTATTTAGCCATTATTATCAAACATACTTTTCACATTTATTTAAAAGCTATGCAATGTAGTAGTTAGAACCAGGCAGATGTACATTTGAATATTGGCTCTGCCACTAAGTAGTTGGTGTGACATTGAAGAAGCTATTTAACATTTCTGAGGTTGGGTTTCTTCCTCCATGAAAAGAGGAATAAAAATAATTATGGCACAATGTTGTTGCAAAGTTACTGTTAAATAAGTTTACATATATGACAGTATTTGGCCCAGGGCAGGCCCTCAGTACACGGAAGTGTATTTCCTTTCTTAAAATATTAAGATATGAGAATTTAGTGACATGCTTTTTGATAAAACTTTAAAAATCAGGGTTTTCTTAAATGATTAACAATAAGCATGTAGTTGAAGGATGATTACAATAAAATGAATGTTGGGTCATTAGGTTCATCTTCTTGCTTTTCCATTGTTTAAAAAGATAGATAAAATAATAATTACACAAATCACTTGGGTGCTGTGATGAGAGAATGAGATTAAGGAAGAAGCTTTATTACTAGTCCATAAATGTGTCATAAAAGTACAAAGTCATTTTATTGCTTTTTCTATTTCAAGCAGCTGTTGTATTAGGCATACGTGTTTTCTGCCATCCATGATATGAGTACGTATTTTTAGTATTTCTAACCCATTAAAAGGTCAGGTAAGTAAAAGGCAGAATTTCCCAAGTCTAAACTCAAAAATTTTAACAGGTTAAGGCAATCTTTTAAAGCCCATTTTATAAAGTAAGTCACTTAAGTCACGCATGTGTCTTTTTGTCTGACCTAGTGAATTAGAGACAGCTTTAACTTCTCAGTCTCTTTTGACAGTTGGCGAATATTTCTGTATGTGGTCTACATATTAACCAGTGCCCTGGCAGAAAAGTGTTACTTATCTTAAAGAACTAGGTCAAAATAGTCTTTAATTTTTATTTCAATAGGACACTTCAATCCCCTCAGGGTAATTAGCAGAGTTAATGATGGCCTCTACAAATAGAAACAAATTTCTGAATCCTTTGATCATATCACTGAAAAGGCTAGTCAAGATATTGTTACAAATAATTGTCAAACTGATTATTAAAGTACAAAGCCCTGGCTGGCGTGGCTCAGTAGATTGATTGCCAGCCTGTGAACCAAAGGGTCGCTGGTTCAATTTCCAGTCAGGGCACACGCCTGGGTTGCGGGCCACGTCCCCGGTAGGGGGCGCGTAAGAGGCATCCACACATTGATGTTTCTCTCCCTCTCTCCCTCCCTTCTCCTCTCTCTAAAAATAAATAAATAAAATCTTTTTTTAAAGTACAATGAGTGATTGTTTAATTGCATTGAGCATATCTAGATATTCTTTGAGATCAAAATATACTCAACCTCAAATAAATGTGTGCCTTTGATCATGCCAAGAAATTAACAAATGACCTTATCAAGTTTGGCTAATAATAGATTAGTAAAGAAAGAACTATAAACAAATATCCAATACAGCTCAAATCATTTTATACCCACCTCAAACAACATGATTTTTTAAAATTACTATTTAATACTTATTCTTAAAACGCTCTTTAAAAATCCAGTGTTAGGATTAAATTTTTAATTTAAAAAATCCCTATAAAAATAACCTATCTCTTGCAGCATCTGGCCCAGTATACTTCTCTTATACGTCCAGTGTTCAAATTTCAAGGAAACAAGGGAGTAATACCTACAGATTCAAAATGACAGTTTGAGGTTTACCTTTCCAAGGCTTCAGATGCCAGAGTGCTTTAACATTGCCCAGCTGTTCCAGTTACTTCCACATGCCTTAAATTTCCCCTTCACAGTGACCTTGATGTGCCTGTCTAATAACCAGCTGCACTACCTTAAGGAGGCAGGTTCCTCCCACAGCATACTTAGTAACTTAGTGGTATAGAATCAATACATCATAACAATTGTTTGACTCACTTTGGAAGACGGCAGTTAAACTTGACATCTGTAGTCATGATTCTTTACTTTACAACCAACAAGAAACTTTAAAGCGTATCAAAAGATGTCATTCAAATACTATGGCTACTGGGAAAAAAACAATAAAGATTAAATTTAAAAAGAAATAAAAAAAATACTTTAGATACAAATAAATAAACCCCTATCAACAGCATATATGCCAGTCCCAAAAGCATTGGGGTTTTTTTTGCCCCATCTTAAACCATATATATGTGTGTGTGTGCATATATATCTATATATATATATATGGTTTGATATATATTATATACTATATATATATATATGAATGGCTGAAACTGGCTATTTCTAAACTTTTACTTCAATGCACACTAAGCCTTCAGAAATAATTATTCACATCAAGCTAATTTATGTGTAACGTGAGACTAGGAGATTATCACACTTATCTTACCATTTATTTGAAAATACTTTATTCCAGGAAGACTCCTTCTGTGTCACATTTAATTGCCTTTGAAGCTCCTGCCATTTGAATCTGTCTTCTGGAACATGCATTTCATCATTATTTTTTAGCCTTGTTACATCAATCACCACAACTGCTATAGAAGATTTCTGGGCTGTGAAGTGATAATTTGTTCCAGTGGTATTAATGAGGCAAGCAGTGGTCTGGAGGGAGGCGACAGCCCATTGCTTTCCAGGCAGCACCAGAATAAGGTGCTGGACTATATATGAGGCTTTAAGCATATACTCGAGAGCCTTGGGAGCATTTTATAACTTCCTTATCAAACTTCACATAGAAGAGCTACCTCCAACACCTTATCTACAATGAGCTAGCATATCTAATCACCAGAGGGAGAGCATTAATAGTGTTGCTTAACTTACCTTGAGTTACAGACACATAAGAGAAACTTTGTGCTGTTCCCAACTTGAAGGCTCCCTGATGCCTTATAAACTCTGAATTGGTCTATTTCTGTTACCGTGCTTGTAAAGGCATATCCCCAGCCACAGAGGAGTCTAATTCCCTGAAGCGCAGCCAATGAAAACTTGTATTTCTGGGAATTAAGTCCCAGAACTAGGAATGCCGATTTTTTGTGTTGTTATAATACCGTGCCCATGCATACCGCTTCTAGGAAACAGTACATCTGGAAACAACAGATGGTACATGTGGAAATGGGTTGGATGGAGTATTTTAATACCCACACGCCTCTAATTCAGTTCTACAAGTCTGATTTCAATGTTTTCTCAGATTATAGAGTGCTTCGGAATTGGTAAAATAGGCCTGATCCGTATTATTGTTACTATCAACAGCACCAGATGAAAGCCTAATGACATAATACCATTGTCTATGAACTCTCAGTTGGCCACATATATCTGCACAGGCAACAATCCTGTCTTGGTTTTTAATAACGAACATGTCATTTCAATGTACTTCCCGATCCCTTTACCAACAACCAGAGAACACAAATTTATTTTAAGATGAAACCATCCCAGAGTGCTATTCTCCTTAATACAGGAAGGAAACATTTAAGCTCTTTCACACTCTGTCTAAACAGTTTATCTCCCTCCACCTTCGAAAGCTACCAGGTCTATTATGGTATTGGAGAAATTTCACTTAATATGGTAAGAGAACAGCTTTGCTAGTGAAATACTTCCTTCTTGTGCTTTAAGAAGGCTGAATTAAATTGTTTTGGGGATATGTTGGCATTTTAGGAAACACACCATCTGAATGGTAGGAAAATAACTTTTAGAAGCTTAGACTTTCATATTCTGTAGTCTGTTAGTGCAACTTAGCTAGAATTAGGATAGCACTGTACTACCTATCAAAAGAAAATGAACTCTCAACTATGATATAAGAATGGGAAAAAAAACCCAATGTTTGTAGAATATTGCAAATGAACCAATGCACCCTTTAAGGTGGGGCAATGGCAAGGAAGCCCGGGCCCAAAGCAGAAGTGGCAGGATGTTGTAATTTACATTCGGCCCTGCATTTGCTTAGATAAAAGGGAATGAGGATTTCCTAATCCTCCCATTCTGGATTGCCTCAGGAATCCCTAGCTCAATGGGAAGCAATTTCCTAGTCCCTCGCCTTCCAACTTGTGCTCAGTATGGACAAATTCAAACTCTGAGAGCACTTTACATGGTCTCCCTGGACAGTACAATCTCCTTCGTGAAGAGGCAGTTATGAGGGGACAGACCAAAGACTCCGTATACTCTGGTATCACGATGATACCCTCAACACATTCACGGTATCATTATAATTTATGACAATGAGGGAAAATACCTTAATGGTGAGTGAGCTAGATTAACAAGCACATATGATATTGAATATAACAAACAGCATCCAACACCTCCACAAAAACTTGTTACTCCTCGTTCTCTCTCCCTCCTTCCTTCCTTTCCTCCCTGCTTTCCTTTTTATTTCTTTCCTGCCTTTAGCAACAAAACAGACCAAAACTAAACGAAGTATTTGGTTGATCTTTTACTTAGCCAAACATAATGCATTGCTAAAACATCTTTGAGGCTCGCTTCAAATATTTGCAACATTCTCATCCATAGCTCCAAAAAGACAGCACAGTGGCTAAAAGCAAACCTCTGAGGACTAACTGCGTTCAAATCCTAAGCACTAGTTGTGTTACTTTGAGCACTCATTTACTTTCTTCACTGGTAAAATAGGGAGAATTTTAATAGGGTAAAATAGGGACCTCACTGGAATGCCGTGAAGATTAAATGAGTGTGTTGCAGACTGCTAACGCCCACCAGTACCTGTATTTCCTTCTCTCCTGGCCACACAGGTAGCCTGCACATCTCAGCTGTTAGGTATAGCTATGTGATTAAGTCCTTGCTAATGAGAAGTAGTCATGTGCCGCTTTCACGGAAGCCCCATTAAAAACCTACTGCAATCCTCACTCTCCTTAAGCCTCTACTGATGCAATGAGAAGAGTCCTGGGACTTAGAGGAGACCAGAGCTACAAGATGGAAAGAGCGTGGGTCTTAAATAAGTACATGGAAAAGAGGTCCTCTCACTGACCCTCCTGGAATTGTGACATGAATGCCAAAGTATTGTTTTTTGTGCTAAGTCACCCAAGTAGTTGCCTAATACAATGAGGCAACTACATTCATTTAAAGTACCTCTCAGTACCTGGTACACCCAAAAGAGTGCTCAATAAGAGTTAGTTATTATAAACATTATCGTGGTGATGCTGTTGGGGTTTCTTATGGATTGAATGGGTCTCCCCGATATTCTTGTGTTGAAGCCCTAACGCCCAGTTTGGCTGTATTTGGAGATGGGCCCTCTAAGGAAGCAGTTAAGGTAATGGAAGGGAAGGGAAGGGAATTAAGGAGGTTATAAGGCTGGGGCTCTGATCAGATAGGACTGGTGTCTTTATAAGAAGAGACACCAGAAAGCTAGCCCTCTCTCTACAGGTACAGAGAAGAGGTCAAGTGAGGACACGGTGTGAAGGCAGCCATCTGCAAGCCAGGGAGTCAGTTCTTACCAGAAACTGAATTGGCCTGAACCTTGATCTTCAGATGTCTAGTGTACGGAACTGTGAGAAAATAAACTTCTGTTGTTTAAGTCACCCAGTCTATGGGATTTTGTCATGGCAGATTGAGCATACCCAAAGTCCTGCATGAGGATATTAGAAAAGTATATGACGTATTCTATATTACTGAAGAGAAATTTAAGTAAGGTCCACCTATGGTGAATATTCAACAGGAAATGAGATAATTTTTCAAAGTTTATTGCTAGCATGTACACTAGCCCTTTGTCATTAGAAGAAATTTTCCATGATCAAGACTGAATGAAACCGATCTTTTCATCACTGGTTCAGCAATTCCAAAATGCCCTTATGCAGGAAAAACACACTAGGCTCACCCGCTTACCACACATGCTGTTGTAGGTTTTGACGCTATATGGTGCTACCACCTACAAACCAATATTTCCCCTTAGATTTCTTAGCTTCTTGGCTAATAACCTATTGTCTTCTGTTTTGACTGAGGATCACGTTTGTTAGGCCTCTGACCACGGCCCCCTGTCGGCTTACAGAATCCTCCTCCACGCCGCCTTCCAGGTGTGCTCACAGACACACACAATGTCTTTCAAGTAAAAGTGGCTGGACCTCTCGCCCGGAACATCCTTCCACATGCTGACAGAGAAACCCCCTCCCCCTGTCTTAATCATCTAGCGTTAAGGTTGTCCCAGGCTCATCAAACCACATAGCAAAGTGCTTTACATTCACTAGTCTCTTTCCACATTTTCTTTCACCCTCTGAAATGGAGTTTCCAGTGCCACAGTAATGAAACCAACAACCTCCCAAAAGGCAAGTCCAAAGGCTTTTTAGCTTTCGCCTTTCTTTATCCCTCTCTCTGAAGAGGCCGACACTGATGACCACCTCCTTAGCAAAGCATGCCTGGTGTACTAACACCTTCTTTGTGCCTGCATGTCTTCAATACTAACATACTACTCGACTCAATTGTATTTCACTCTAAAAAAGGAATCACATTAAAATGTTGCACATTGAAAAAAAAATACCTCTAACTCTAAAGGCCAAATCATTTGACAAACAAAATTATTTACCAGCATCACATAACTCCTTATAGTTAAATAGAACGTTACATTTCAGAGAGAATTTCTGATCAATCTCAGGAACCCTATGAATAG
Source organism: Pteronotus mesoamericanus (assembly GCF_021234165.1). Lineage (NCBI taxonomy): Eukaryota > Metazoa > Chordata > Mammalia > Chiroptera > Mormoopidae > Pteronotus > Pteronotus mesoamericanus. The sequence goes on from NW_026555150.1 coordinate 4,714,970, forward strand.
AAAGGGAAGAAATTATAATCCCAGCTTTATATATAAGGAAATTGAAGCTTGAAAGTATTCACTGCTTTGCCAAAGTCATCTAGCTAATAAGTAGCAAAGCCAAGAGAAATTTTTCTCACTGCCTTATCAACCTAAGCCTTTAAATAAACAGTCTGACTCTCTTTACCATACCACAGCTAAAACTTTAAAAATATACTTCCCCCGGCAGTTTGAATATTTTTTTTAAATCATAATAAACATTCTTTAAATTCACTCATTCATTTCATCACCATTTTAATCCCCCTTTCTTCTAAAATATTACATAACTGCAAAAAAAAAAACAAATAAAAACTGAAATCAAAGTGCAAATACTTATAAACTGTAGTATTATCAATGACAAGGTTCATTATCCTACTTAATGATATGAAAATGCTAACAAATCTGACACAATCACTTAAAAATTAATTACCTTAGATACCATCAAGTGTTAACCTGAAGACTAGAGTCCTTAGGTGATAGTATTTTATAATTACAGAAAAATAAAATTAAAACATATATACCCTAAAAAGTTTCCTTTAACCATAGTTAATGAAAATTATTTTTCTAAAAAAAAAGGAATTTCAAATTCAACTTTTAAGTCAGGGTGAATTTACCTTTATTTGTTTACGGTCATTCATCCCCCCATTAGATAAACATATCTTGAGCACCTATTATGTACCACTCATTGCTCTGAGTACTGGAAATGCAATAAAAAAAAACAAAGTCCTTGCCCTAATGGAGCTCTCATTCTCAAGTAGGTAGGGCAAACACACAATAAATAAATAAGCAAGTAAAATATAAAGTATGTCAGAATGCAATAGGTGCTGTGGAGAAAAACAAGGCCACATAGGGGGTTAGGGAGTGCTAGAGGGGTTAAGGCCCTACTAATAAAACAACATTTTAGCAGAGATCGGCAGAAAGTGAACTTTCAAACAGCAAAACACATAGGAATAATTTTTGTATTAATTTGCTCCATTTTGGTTAACTTCCTACTGGAATTTCTTCAAAATGGCATTATGTAAAGGAGCAATAGTCTTGTTTCACTTTTATTAAATCCTAAACTGCTGTGCTTAACACAAAGGATTTCTTTCTTCATAGGCTGTTTTAATATTTCATGGGCTCACATTTTCATGTACTCTGTACTCTCCTTTCCCTAAGATGACAGCTTTACTGAGGCACTGGTCTAAACATGTATTTATAGATAACCTTCACATTTATATTAAGGAGCTCCTGCCATCTTGTGAATAAAGAGAACTCTGCTTTGGTTAAGGTATCAGCTGCCCACCAGGTCAAAAGTCCAAGTCTCAAAGTGTGGGAAATTTCTACCCAGAGCTTTGAAGTCCTATCTGGCCAAAAAGGGTTAAATCTTCAACAGGTATTATCCAATAGTTTTGTATGATGAATTTCAATACTTATGAAAGTAACTCAAGCATGGAACCAGGGATCTCTCAGATGGAAGGCATCTGGCTGATTCCCTTTGGAGAATGGGGTAGAGCCTGAGAATGAATTAGTACAAACGGTGATCAATTACTAGAGGAACAAGTAAAAAGGATCCTATTTATTCTCATTTGTGTATTAGAATGAAGGTCAAACCAAAATCACAGGGAAGATGAATTCATGAGGCTAATGTAGCTCCATCTGGCTTATAAAAAAGTTAGCTTTCCTGTACAGCTAGAGATGTTAGAGTCATTCCTCTTCCAGAAGCTACACATAGTTGGGTACTTTGTTGGGTGCTGTTGTGTCGAATATCCATAAAAAGTGACATCAAAGTTCATGCAAATGACTTAAAAGTGAGCTAAAGTGACCCCATATAATACTTTTTCACACAGCTTTTCCATGATTTGAGTAATTTTTGGCACCCAGAAAATCCATGGCTTTGGAAGGTCAAGAGATTTAATTTGATCATTCCTTGTATCCCACAGGTCATGGAACAGATTTGATTCAGTCATTAAGAGAGATACACATGTTGGGTTGACCATTATTTTTCATTGCATGTGAATGGCCTTAGAGCTAGTTTATAAACTCCTTTGAGTTAGAGGCCAGGCTGATTCTATGAATTTTATGCAGTGGTTTTACAAACATAGCTTAATGAAGGTCTTTAGAGTAGTCTCATTGATTGATCATGAGTGAGACCAGAGTCTATCACACCAAAATATATCTTTTGGGGATACCGATTATTTTAAGTGAGTTATTCTCAAAAAACAAAAGACTGAGAAAGAACCTTTGACCTTTCCCCCCTTACCTGCCCAAAGGAATGCAGATAGAAAAACCTGCTTGGGGAAAGGAACCTTGGCATATTCACCTTAGCACATATGAACTATGCGTGTCCGACAGGAGGATCCAAGCAATGTCTGCCTGTTAGACTCCCCTCTGTGTCCCCTTGTTCTGGGCTCAGCAAGCAACTGTTCAGCACCTATTTGCTCTTTCTCCTCTACCTGCGAATTGCCTACTTTCCATCCCAGACCCCTGACTCCCCCTCCTTAGTCCAGAATAGCATATAGGCCTAAACCACCCAATGTGTCTTTGGGCCTCATGTTCTTATGGAGTCGCATACATGCATCATAAATTTGGTCATTTTCTTTTGTTAACCTGTCTCATGTTAATTTCTTAGTCCAGCCAGAAAAACTTAGAAAGGTAATAGAATTATTTTTCCCCACCCATAATCACATGGTTTTTCTTCTCGATAATCTAGAGCTCTTATAGATTCAGAAACAAAACGCTGTTATAGGACAGGACAACCTGAGTATGGCACCTAAGACAATCGCCAGCCGGTGGCCTTCTGGTGACCATACCTCTTAGTCTAAACTGCTACCCCTTCATTTTAAATTTCTCCTTCTTTCTTTTCTTTCCTTTCACGTACTTCTTTATCGTCTACTTGTACACACTGACTTTTCCTGGCTCTTCTTACCAACACTTGGAGGCCCTATACTATTGTGGAAACTGCAAGAGCTTTGGTGGCTGACACATCTGGGTGGTAGTGGTGTTAGTGAAGATGATGGTGACTACAAACAGATATCCCTACTGAGCACTTACTAAGAGTACGGGAGAGTATTAAGTGATCTATACACATTATGTTAGTAAATATCCACAAGTCTCCTTAGATGATAGGTACTATTAGTAGGCCTATTTTATACACGGGTAAACCAAGGCACAGAAAGCTTAAGTATCTGTCTCAAGGACATAGTGCCAGAAATTAAGGGAAGCCAGAATTCAAACTCAGCTCTCTCCGCCTCCAGAGCCTTAATTCTTAAACACAGTACTTAAACAAGTTACTTAATCTCTTTGAGTCTTGGTTTATTCCACTGTCAAACGAGAATAATAATATATGCCTACTCAATGTTGTTATGAAGATACAATACATGAGTAGTGGGTGCCTTTCTCTCCAATTTCTCCCTCTTCCTTTCTTAGGAACCTAAGAGACTACTCAATTCTTTAGGTATCACTGAGAGCTTATTTTGGTCAAACTCAGGAAGAGCCCTAAGTTTCTGGAACTGACAGCCCCAGAGTTCTTTCGAACAGTCTCCTCAACCACCTCACCCCCGCCTCCAGGGTTTCTAAGTTATGCTCTCTGGCCCAGTGCTCCAGCACCAAGATCATGCTTAACACATAATCAGTGGTATAATGCCAACAAGAATAATTAGCAGCTTGTTAAGCATCCCTTACAGTCTTTGCCTCCTCCCCTCTCACTCAGCCATGGCCTTATGTTTGCCTTTATTCCATAAAGGAATAAAGTATCCCTTTATCAAATCGCAATGGACACTAAGCAGAAATAGTATCGTTATCCCAGTTGAAATCAGTGTAGTGGCCAATGTGCATGAAACCAAATGACAACTAGAGGTCCAAGAGGAAGTCCTGCAGCGAAAGGGATAACTACTCCTCAAAAAAAGAAAAAGTTAAAAATAAAAATTGGAAAAAAATTTTAAAACAGGGACCAGGTTGGCATTTATCACTGAACAGATTCACTGATCACCTGAAATATGCCACAATCTAAAACTCCTTTCTAGGATATCTGCCACCCTTTGGGACTAAGAGATTGGTGGGGGAAAGGTTCTATTCAGATGCCAACTGGTTTCTCAGTTCTAAATATTAAAAGCTGCTTTGATGGGCCTCAGCCTGCATTATGTATTTCACTGCCAAGAAAAAGGAAATCGTAAGAAAAAGTCCAGATACACTGAAACCCTGAGACATTAGCTATCACCTCTTCAAAAGAATGCTGATTCATATTAATGTGGTCTCAAAGGTAAAATTACAAGAGCCTGCTCCAGGACCCCAATCTGTACTGCAACACGAAGCATCTGTAGCAGCTTGCCTCACCTGAGGAAGCAGCACAAACCCATATCCTACTTCAAATACATCAAATAGGTTGTTTAAAATCAGGGCAGGGGAAGAAATACAGATTCGCACCATGGCTGTGTTATTAAGTGGACATGTCCATCTGCTTTGAATCTGGGCCAAAACACTATCGCCCATTTCTTCTTGCCTGACATGAATCCTGGCCAACTTGCCTGTATGTTGAACTCCACTCCTTGCCTGTACCCTCTTGCTGTGCTTGATCTCTGCACACGGTTCTCCAATCGACAAAAATTAGCCAGGCTTCTAATTCTGTCCCTATCGTGGCTGAACTTTTCATATCTATCCACAGCTCACCCAAAACTCCCAATTGTGACACAGGTTCTCTGGTTTTGTCCGACACCCAGGTCCTCCAGTTTTGCCTGATACCCTGACCCTCAATCTGCATGCCAAGATCATGCATCATCTTGCCCTTCTGCACAGTGACCCACAAAACCTGGCACTTACTCTTAAACTTGAACACTCAGAGGGCAGAAAATGTGTCTCTGTAATTCTCTTGGCATAGCACACATGCAGTTAAGTACTTTTCGATTATGATAACTGAATGTGCTCAAAAGTTCTCATAATGGAAACAAATTAAGTCTCTTCACAATGAAATTTATGAAGGCCTAGCAGATTAATACTTCTTCAGAGCGGTAGATAAAACTGCCTTTTTACCACTAGTAGAAATGAATCACCCTCAACTAACAGGGCAATCCCTTTAAGAACAGGTAGAAGACGAAAGTGCATGGCAGAGGAGAAGCAGAAAAGGTCCATTACAGCAAAAGCCACAAGGAAACCTGCAGAATCCAAACAAGAATCTTGCTAATGTCCACTGTCATCAATGTTCTTTATCTACATTCACTTCAGATAGTACAATTCCTTTCGAAAGATCAGAAGAAAATAAGGCCTTGGGTGGGTTTTTTAAGAGCATGTTGCAAAGTACTTTTTATCATTAAGAAGTTACTTGGTTTCCTCTTTAGTAAAACATTTTTCAAAGCCTAAATTATATAATGCTCAAAATAAAAAGATCATTCTACATTTGTGATCTGTGTTTTTAACTCCCTAGCATGTGACCATTTCTAATACAGGCTTATAAAGTCACTTCTGCATTCTTGGCCCTCAAATGTTTTGTAACAATTGAAAGAAATTGGATAGGGCGTTTAAAAATTCAAGTTATCACCCTGGCTGGTGTGGCTCAATGGATTGAGCGCTGGCCTGAGAACCAAAGGGTCGCCTATTAGATTCTCTGTCAGGGCACGTGCCTGGATTACAGGCCAGATCCCCAGTAGGGGGCGCGCGAGAGGCAACCACACTTTGATGGTTCTCTCCCGCTCTCCCTCTCTTCCTCCCTCCCTCCTCTCTAAAACTAATAAAATTAAAAAAAAAAAATTCAAGTTATCCCTACAATAGTAATTGGTTATATGTAGGATATTACATTAAAATGACATCTATCAACTGTGGAGCTAATTATCCTTATCCCCCCTCTGAATATGCATCACTTTTACCGACACCAAAAATTAGATAATGCATGTGTTTCTATAAGCTTAGCATTGCATTAGTAAGAGTGATGCTATACAACAGAAACCAAAGAAAGTTGTGGAATGAAGTTATTAACATTGCAAAAGATACTGATAACCTTTTACCTTGGTACTTTTCAAGGATATTCAAGAGATTGCTGATAGGCTTTCACTCAAAGCTGTGTAGCAGCACATGTACGTGATTGCGGGAGAGTTCAACTTTATGGAATTCCTATATTCTTCCCCATAAAAGTGTTTCATAAAAATGTCAAACTAAATGCAATTTAATTTTTATGTCTCCATAAATCTTACCTTATAAATCAGATTACAAATCTAAAACAAAATTCTTTCTCAGACCATGTGTCCCAATCTTTGCCTTGGAATATATGAGAATCATAGGGCTAGGTAAATAGGCATGAATTTTGGTATGACAACATTTTCATGGTTTGATAGAATAGGATACATAAGATTTAATTCGATTGGGCCTAGTTTATATTTTTGTGGCTATTCTTTGGATCTTAGGGACGGGAAGGCAGGCTGCTAAAAAATCTGACTTTGAAAAACAATATTCTTTAGCAATGACAGCCTCCATTCAATTGGTGAACCTAAACTCTGGGTGGTAAAAAACATATTCTGGGCCGGATGGGATGAGGAAGGCTTCTGAGGGAGGCAATCAAGTGAAATATTCAGCAGGGGAAGAAAGACTGCCAAGATCCAGAAAGTTCAAAAACCATTCCTAGGATCACTGTTATTAATAGTTCTTGAATACTTACTATGTACTCTATGATTTTGATATATGCTTTAATTTGCATCATCTACTTTCATTCTTACAATAGCTCTACGAGGTTGGCTCTATTATTTGGTCTACTTCATAGATGAGGAAACTGAAGTTCAGATGGGTTAAGTAACTTGCCACAGGTCACAGAAGTGACAAGTGGAAAAGGGCAGGGTTCAAACCCAGGACTATCAAATTTCCAAACTCAGCAGTGTATCAAAAATGACTGGGAAATGGCCCTGGCTGGTGTGGCTCAGTGGATTGAGTGCCGGCCTGTGAACCAAAGGGTCACCAGTTCAATTCTCAGTCTGGGGCACATGCCTGGGTTGCTGACCAGGTGCCCAGTAGGGGGTGCACGTGAGGCAGCCACACATTGATGTTTCTATCCCTGTCTTTCTACCTCTTTTCCCCTCTCTAAAAAAATAAAATATTTTTTTTAATTTTTAAGAAAAGACTAGGAAATAAATCAGTTGAATCTAGAAATACATCCAAACCAGAAGTTGTAGGGTTTTTTTATTTCAGAGCCTTATTTTTAATAGGCCAGAATTCTCAAAGCTGTATAGGAAAGAAATATGGGCGTTGGAGTCAGACAGACCTGAATTCACAATTCAGTGCTTGAAAAAGATAGTTACATGACTGAGGGCTTGCTATCTGACTTAGCCAAGACATACTTCCCTCATTTATAAATGGGAATTATAATGATATCTGCACCTTGCCAGATCATTCAGAGAATTAAATGAGATTATATATGTAAAGCGCCTACCAGTTCCTGGCACCTAATATGTACTCAATAAGTAGTCTAAGTGGTATTGATTGTTATTGTGTATGGAGCCATACTAGCCTACAAAGACCTCTCAAGTGGTGTCTGGCATGGTTCAATATGCAGGTCACACAAAATTGTGGGTTTTAAAAGTGTCATTTTGGCCACTTTAAAAAGCAATAAAAACATTTTAAAATGAGGGTCAGTAAATAATAGCTCTTTACCCAAGCAATAGCACAATACTTTCTCTTTTTTTAACGTGCGGTACTAAGAGTGGAAGCAGTAAAATAAATGGTGTCTTTTGCCTCCAAGTGGTCTCCAGCATAAAGTCTGAAAGTGCGAGGGGGTGGGGGGAGAGAGAGAGACTGAATGAGCCAGAGGAACACCTTTTTTCATTCCTTAGGTTTTCAGACATTTTTGGGGCTTTAAGAAACTTGATAACCATCAAATGAAAAATGAAAGGTCCTTCCCTTCTAAGATCATGTCATCCGGCCCCCTGGCTCCAGACGTACCGGCTTGAGAACCAGGCTGAACAGATGGTCATCGATTCCCCAGCCTTCTTCAGTAATTTGTAAGTGCTTGGCAAGCTTCTCTGTCAGAGGGTGCTTCCTCATTATATAGGGCTCTAGAAGAGTTACTCCACACCTTCCATAAATGTTTTTATGCTTTACTTACTTACTTACTTACTTATTTAATCCTCACCCAAGGATATGCTTATTGATTTGAGAGAGAGAGAGAGAGAGAGAGAGAGAGAAATATCCATCAGTTGCCTCCCGCACAAACCCTGACCAGGGATGGAACCTGCAACCTTTTGGTGTAAAGGACAACACTCCAACCTACTGAGCCACCCAGCCAGGGTGGCACATTTATTTTTAAAAAGAGATTTTCTAAGGACAAGTTATTAAGGTGTATTTAATTAAAGCTTTTACCTTCTACTGTCACAGAAACATATAACTCATGATTAATAACTCAAATATATTTCTTCATACTGAAGGCCTGTCTTTGTCAATTTTAAATTACCTATAGTATCCTATTTTTATCTGTCTCTTTGTAAAGTCCAGAAACTTAAACAGTATTTCCATGGCTACTCCACCCATAGTTCTCTCATAAAGTCATATGTTGAGATGGAAAGTAAAATATCCCTAAACTTGAATCAACACCTTGAGGACATGTGCCTTAAAAATCAGTAATTACAGGAGGCCCCTGATATAAAGAAATGGTACAACTGACATACTTCAGGCAGAGAACATGGGCTCAAAAGATTGTTTTCTTGTTTGTTTGTTGGTTTTGCAGTAGCAGAGATCTATTTGCAGTGGGTCGGTATTTTTCCAAAAAACAGATACTTGAAAACTACATGTTATGATTTGGGAAGCAAGGCTAGAGGAAGGAAAGAAGGCAAAATGAATTTAATAAAATATGGCTCGCTTCAGCACATAAATCTCCAATCTTTATATGATTAACCTCCTTGTCCTATGACCTTAGCCTCTCGTTGTCTCTTAGAATTCATTTTCACTTATTTAAAAATATTAAGCATGAATAAGCATCAATATGGCTGGTGGATGAATCTCACAAACATAATCTTGAAAGAGTGCAAACTATGATTCCATTTATATAAAGTAAAACTGGGCAAAACTAATGTATGCTCTTAGAGGACAAGATGGCACTTAACCCTGAAGGGATGCTGACTGGAAGCAGGCATGAGGGGAACTTCCAGGAGATTGGAGATATTCAGTTTCTCGATCTGCATGTGGACTATATGGGTATGTTCAGTGTATGAAAAATCATCATCCCATACACTTATAATATTCATATTAAATTGTGATAAATATTATTTTTAAAAGCTAGGTGTGGGGGCTTTCCATGTAGTATGATTTGCCCAAACACCTCATTCCTTTCTCCACGGATAACACTAATACGAACCAGGTGAACACAGAACATAGCCAGTGTCCCAACAGACTTCGCTGTTTTCTAAAGCGAAACAAATGTTGCTATGGCTCCTTTGTAATCACAGATGATAGCGTGCTTTGGCTTTCTTCATTTAGCCATTCGCCAAATAATTTTTGAGCAACTTTTATGTGCTGGGCACTGTATGATGCACCAGGAATCACAATAGTGACTGACCTATATGAGACATATAGCTCTTGCCCTCTCAGAGCTTACAGTCTGATGGGGAAGATGTTCAATAAAGCATAAAACAATTACATATAATAACTGAAGATTGTGGTAAGTAAAACATAGGGGGAAAAGTATAAAGCGAGATAATGGGGGAGAATGAGAAGGCCTATTTTAGTTAGGCTGTTTGGGAAGGGCCTCCCTGAAGCGAGAAGTCATCGTCCATGAAGGTTTAGGGGGATCATCATATATGAAGGTCCTGAGGTAGAAAAGCCTAACTAAGCAACCACAGAGTGGCTAGCTCTTCCTGCATTACTATTAAACGTGCTGACACTGTGGGGAAGGCAAGAGGTGATACCAAGAAAACAAAGCATTTCTAGGAAAAACTCACAAACATGAAAGCGATTGGCTGCTACGTTTGAAGACTTGCTGATTTTGACCATAATTTTTACTTGCTTAGTTAAGTGTTCGGAAGAAAAGATGGCTAAGGAGTACCAAGGAAAACATTTTAGGATTTTTAGGAAATTAAAAAGTTGCAAACTCACCACATGATACACCAAGACTAGACTCATGCATGCTAGAATTCTCTTAACTAAGTCCTTATACATCAAGACTCTTAACGTTTACTCAAATCATAGCTCCTAGAGACAAAGTCTGCTGTAACAGCATTAGCCTATAACGCAGCAATCAGTCACCCTCACTCTGCAATTCACTACCCCCCAAATGAGCACACGTGCGCACACACACGCTATAAAAGGGCTGCACTAGTTTGAGGATGTTCTTTGAGGTGATTTTATAATGTACTACCAGACCTTAAGTAGCAACAGCATCATACGTACTTTCAAGTATGGACGAATCTGTAGAAATGAAGCACGTTAATTCATAGAAACATGTTTCCTACAATTTGCACAAGTCAGTCAACTTCAGGTAAGGTGGACTACTGTCATGTTTCTCACCCATGTCTAAAGCAACTGTGCTACATGGTAAAGGCTTTTCATGTTCATTCTAATTAAGAGCTGTTTTATAAGGATTGACTCCCTGCAAAAGCAAATATCCAAGAACATTATTTTCCACTTTTTTTCTACAAAGGTCTCTGAGCCTTCTGCTACACTCTGGGATGCCCAGGTCTGATTGGGCTAACATGTCTCCCAGTATGAATCCTAATTTGACCTCCTTTAAAGAAGAAAGTCCTGGCCCTGGCTGGTGTGGCTCAGTGGATTAAGCGTCAGCCTGCAAACCAACGGTTGATGGTTCGAGTCCCAGTCAGGGCACATGCCTGGGCTGTGGGCCAGGTCCCCAGTATGCAATGCACGAGAGGCAGCCACACATTGATGTTTCTCTCCCTCTCTTTCTCACTACCTTCCCCTCTCTAAAAATAAATAAATAAAATCTTAAAAAACAGAAAGTGTTAGATTGTTAATAAATAAATAAATAAAAGTAATTCTTGACCTCTGGCCAAGAGGGCAGTACAAGATGGCAGTATAGGCAGACATGGCTTGCCTCTTCACACAATCAAATCAAAATTACAACTAAAATATAGAACCGTCAGAAATCAAGCTGAATGGATGTATGTATGGCAACTACAGAATTAAAGAAATCACATCCATCCAGACTGGTAGGAGGGGCACAGACGCAGAACAGGCTTGTCTCTCACCCACATGTGGTGCATAAAAATTCAGGAGGGATATCATGGGAGTGAGGAGTCCCAGCCCCACACCAGGGCCCCCAGCCCAGGGTTCCAGTGCCAGGAAGATAAGTCTACCAACTTCTGACTGCAAAGTCAGGGGAGATTGAGTTGGTGGAAGAAAATTTCTGGAGCCCCAAGCAGTTCTTCTTAAGGAACCCACACATGGACTCAGACTCACTCCCTCTGAGCTCCAGCACCGGGGTAGCAGCTTGACAGGCACCACTGGCATAAAGGAAGGGAGAAACTGGCATCAAGGCAAAGCAGAGGCCATTGTCCCTTTTCTAAACTACAGACAGCAAGCTGGCGTCATATTTGAGACTTGATCAACCTGGCTAACGCTGTTTGACCAGCCAGGGAGATCCCCTGAGACTCTGCCCCACCCAGCTCAAGGGCCCATCCAAGCTGTTTTTCCATATAAATGCCTGGTCTTGGCTCAAACTTTACAACTTCCTAAATCCTCTCAAACAAGCAACAGCTGGCCTCAGTGAGCCCTAGGCCCAGCACCAACAGCAGCCAGCCAAAATTCACAGCTTGGCTTCACCTGGAAATCTCCAAGCCCAGCGCAAGTAGCAGCCATTTCAGATTGCTTTTATAAGTCACGGAGGGTGGCCGTGGGCAAACCACAGGTGGGGGCTGACCTTGGCCTGCACCACCCAGGAAACCCCAGAGCCTGCGCACCCAGTGGACAGCTACAGACCACGTCAGAGCACCACCACCCTGCCCCTGCATAACTGATCCTCCATGGAGGGCGGAGGTGGATGGTCAGCGGTCACAGCCAGTCCTTGCAGCTGACTGACCTGGGTAAATCCCTCCCTTTGATCTTGCAACAGCAACCAAGGCTCAACTACAAGAGAAGGGTGTCCTCAGCCCACATGAAGGGTGCACCTTGAGTACCCAGCTTGGATGATAGGGGAGGCTGTGCCACTGGAATCTACAGGACACCTACTACATTAGGCCACGCTATCAAGACAGGGAGTTATAGCAGCTCTACCTAATAAATAAAAAGAAACACAGGGAGGCTGCCAAAACAAGGAGACAAAGAAATATAGCCCAAATGAAAGAACAGATCAAAACTCCAGAAAAAGAACTAAACGAAATGAGCAATCTATCAGATGCAGAGTTCAAAACACTGGTTTAAGGATGCTCAAGGAACTTAGTGAGGACCTCAACAGCATAAAAAGATCCAGTCAGAAACGAAGGATACACTAATTGAAATAAAGAACAATTTACAGGGAAACAACAGTAGAGTGGATGCAGCCCAGAATCAAATCAATGATTTGGAACCTAAGTAAGAATAAAACAATCAATTGGAATAAGAAGAAAAAAGAATCCAAAAAAAATGAGGATAGTTTAAGCAGCCTCTGGGACAATTTCATACATTCCAACATTCACATCAGAGGGGTGCCAGAAGGAGAAGAGAAAGAGCGAGGAATTGGGAATCTATTTGAAAAAAAATAATGAAAGAAAACTTCCCTAATTTGGTGAAGACATGCAAGTCCAGGAAGCACACAGAGTCCCAAACAAGATGGATGAAAAGAGGCCCACTCCAAGACACATCGTAATTAAAATACCAAAGGTTAAAGGTAAAGAGAGAATCTTAAAAGCAGCAAGAGAAAAGAAGTTAGTTACCTACAGGGGAGTTCCCATAAGACTGTCAGCCGATTTCTCAAAACTTTGCAGGCAAGGAGGGGTTGGCAAGAAATATTCAAAGTCAAGAAAAGCAGGGACCTATACCCAAGATTGCTCTAGCCAACAAAGCTATCGTTTAGACTCAAAGGTCAGATAAAGAGCTTCCCAGACAAGAAAAAACTAAAGGAGTTCATTATCACCAAACCACTATTATATGAAATGTTAAAGGGACTTAAAAGAAGAGGATCAAAACTATGAACAATAAAATGGCAAAAAATACATCTCTCTCAACAATTGAATCTAAAAAAACAAACTGAAGTACAAGAAGTACAGAGACAAAATCTTGGATATGGAGAGTGTTTTGATGGTTGCCAGATGGGAGTGGGGTGTGGGGGAACGGGTGAAGAGGTGAGGAGACTAAGAAGTACTAACAGGTAGTTACAGAATAGCCATGGGGATGTAGCGTATAGGAAATGGAGTAGCCAAAGAACTTATACGCATGACCCATGGACATGAACAACGGTGGGGTGATTGCCTGAGAGAATGGGGGGTGCTGGGTGGAGGGGGGCAAAGGGGGAAAATCAGTACAACTTTAATAGCATAATCAATAAAATATAATAAAAAATAAAGGAAAAAAAGAAGAAAGTCCTTCTGGACAAGGCAAAGCTTTCCTTCTCTATTCTCTGCATGTCTCCTTGGGGGGGAAAAAAAAGAAGAAAGTCCTGCTAATGACAGGGGACCCTGTTCCCTCTGAGTCTAGAGTAATTAAGGTATAAGGGAGGAGAATATGCCTGGAAGCAAAATACAATATAAAGAAAAATATACTGGACATGTCTTATGGTTCCGATCCTAACTATAGCCTCTATTGGAGAGACCATATTTGAACCTGTGACCTGCCACATCAGTACATCTGGGTGGAAAATCTAACGCAAGAATGAGGGCTTAGTCATGAGCTGGGATGAGTCAATCATATGGCATCAGGAATTTAAACCTAGAGATGTAAAGGAATGATACAGGCACTGGATCTGAGAGCTCACACAGAGCGAGAGCCTGGATATCCATATTCAGCAATGCTCAAGATGACTAAGAAGAAGAAGCCAATGAAAGACAGCAGAGGTGTGAGGGGAAAAGGAGCAGATGTGTGAAGAGGAACCATGAGAAAATGCAGACATAACAAAAACTATGCCCTCACAGAGAGGTGGAAAAGAGCCACCTAAGTTTCTAATATAGTAGTCATATCTTGTCATTGCATTCTGTGAAATAGCTCTATATTCTTCCAATAAATTTCCCACTTTAGGATCTTAAGAGAGTTTCTATTTTTTTTTTTTTGCAACCAAAAGGAACCATAACTGAAAGGGTGGAAAGAAAACTCAACCTCCTTAAGATATGAGGAGAAGATGTGAGCAGAAACAGACTTTGTCACCCCAAAATATACGTTTTGGGATACTGATTATCTTAAGCTGGTTATTTTTAAGATACAAAAAACTCAGAAAGAATCTTGATCGTCCCCCTTTACCTGCACAAAGAAATTCAAATAGAAAAGCATGTAGCTCTGGCTGGTGGGGGTCAGTGGACTGAATGCCAGCCTGCAAACCAAAGGGTCGCCAATTCGATTCGCAGTCAGGGCACATGCCTGGGTTGCAGGCCAGGTCCCCAGGAGGGGGCGCATGAGAGGCAACCACATATTGATGTTTCTCTCCCTGTCTCCCTCCCTTCCCCTCTAAAAATAAATAAATAAATAAATAAATAAATAAATCTTTTAAAAAGAAAAAGAAAAGTGTGCTTAAAGCACAGGAGCTATTACCTTAGCATAACATGATCTAAGTGTGGCGGACATGGCAGGACCTGCAAGATCTATTTATTAGACTCCCCATTGTTTCTGGGTGGCCCAGTAACAGTTTCTTTACCACATCTTTGTTCTCTGTCACCCACCTGTGAATTTTCTACTTTCCCTCTGTAGTCCATGACCCCATCTCCCTCATATCCTCAGGTCTCATGTTCTTATGGAACCCTGTATGTACATGTGTAATAAAATGGGTCGCTTCCTCCTGTTTGTTAATCAGTCTCATGTCAATTTGGTTATTATACCAGCCAGAACAATTTAGAGAGTAGAAGGAAAATTATTTTTGTCCCCTGCAGTTGGCAGGAGAGAAAGAAGAAAAAGGAGAAAGGAGGAGAGATTCATAGGAGAAAAAAGGGGTGTGGAAAGAAAACACTAAATGTATGGCAAATAAATAAGACACAAACATACTAGTAAATGAAAAAGACAGCATTTGTTATCAAAGACACTACACAAATTTTTGAGAACTTCCGTGTTCACCTTTCATGATATCCTTGCCTGCCCCCTAGTTACATTCTTGGGACAGTAGCCTAACACTGGGGACAGGGTATGGATAGGCATTTAAACCACCTAGATTAGAGTCCAGAATCCAGATTTTCCACCTCTTAGCTGGGTGGCTTTAGGTAAGTTTCATCTCTTCTAGTCAAATTTTCATTATTTGTTAAACAGGAATAACCTCTATATCTCAGGGCTGTTGTGAAATTAAAATTAGAGAATATAATGTCCATGGCAAGGTGCTTGGCAGATAGTAAACGCCCAAAAAATATTACTCCCCCTTCTGTCAGTGTAGCGGATATGGGGGTGGGGTGTGAAATTTCCCTTTCAAATTACATCATTTCTTATGTTTACTTAATCTTTTATTAAGATCACAAAGACAGGCTGCTTTTTCATCCTTTCTGATTCCAGTTTGCACAGCAGAACTATTATTTTTTAGTGAACTGGTATGAATTTCCTAAATAGCTGACACTCCAATTTTGAAATGTAAAAAATGAAAAACAAAATTCCGAAGTCAATGATTTCTTTCAAATGCATTATTATTACCCCAGTGAATTTCAATCTCTCTTCTCAGCGCTCAGAGAGGCTATTTGGGGGTCACAGTATGGGCTGAGGAAAGAGGCCAAGCGAAAGACGAGTAAATGAGAGAATGGGCCTCAGCCCTCTCTCTAATCTGGTCGACTCCACCTTCTTCATTTTAGATATTGGGGTTCCACATAAGATTTCCCTTATAAAGATGGTTGTACTTCTTTAAGAAAAAACACTATAAAACCCTACTGCTACACAACGTGGCTGTTCGCCCTTGGCATAGACAGTCATGCCTAGGCTGCGACTGTACTTGAGTCCGGCTCTTCCACATTTTTGGTTACCTCATCCTAGTACAGCTATGGCCACAAGGCTTCAAGGTCATTCTAGCATGGATCGGAACTGCCATCTGGAAATATAACTGATCTTAGGTATATCTTAAATATAGATGCACTCATACACAGCCATGAGCCAACTTATCCAAAATAAATAGCAGTGGAAATTTCGAAGTCACCAGAGAGCGGTATGCAAGAGCCCTTTGGAAATAACATGTAGGCCCACGAACTAGCTCACCAAGAAAACATCTGTTAATGATCAGTAATACCTGACAGAGTCCACACCAAGGTGAAGAAATGAAATATAAGACTGTGAACAATAAAGCATCATCATGGGATGCATACACAAGCAAAAGCAAAAAAAGTAGAAACGTCCTTAATAATTTCATAAAGAGATGGAATCAAACTGAGGGTTTTTCAGGCAAGAGAAGCTATCTCAGAGGGTCCTTATGGAACTGAACAAACTGTTTTTCAAGTTGCCCAGAGTGTGTATGACTATTAATAATATGATTAGTCTCAGAGTCAGAGATAAATGGGTTCCCAACAGAGCAAGAGTATATATCTCCACTATACACAGTTTTCCAATGTATTTTTTTACTCAGCTTCAAACCAATTCCCTCTAATTTTATTTAAAGGAAAGGTTGTTTTTCTTGAATGTGTAATGATATCAGAGCATAAAAGATTTCCTGATATAGACTCAGCTGGGATTTTACTCTAATATTATTAACCTAAATGAAAACTTTCTTGAGCAAAGCTGATCTTATTTCTATGTTGTCAAGACTGACAATAACTTATATGTCTTCTGCCATGGAAACTAATATTAGCTGCTAGGTAAAAGAATTGTAACCATTTGTAACTCTCCTTTCAAGTACCTAGCACCAAAATACAAAATACCTATGTGCTAACATAGGAGGTGTTAGAAATTAGAAAGTCTGTCAAAAAAGACATTAACTATTCTCTACACAAAACAAAGGCACATAGCCTAGATTGTGAAATAAGAATTTTTCTAATACTGTGATTAATCCCATAAAGGAAAAAATTAGAAAAAAATCCACCAGTCTTACTGGAATAGAGACTAACATAGCATTAACTTCTTATCCCTTTACATTATCTAAAATATCAATTCCAGATTATTACAAAAAAAATAGTCAATCTACAGGTTAATATTCCTAGACCATGAAATTAAACACCTGAATGTTTGAAGAGCATCTGGATAATTTATAGATTTTTATTTTTTATAAATATTTCTGACGTCTCATTGACACAGAATAATTTGGGGTCATAATGCAAATCTTCTTATTTAAGAAAGCAAGAAGTAACTAAATCCCTCAAAACAATGGTCCTTGTTGAAGTACAGAATGGTGTTCTACTAAATCCAAACGTACACAAGGTCTGAGCATCATTCTGATGGTAACTTTTGGTCACATTCTGCTCCTGAGTCATTTATAAGTATGAACTAGGAAAAGTAACCTTAATTAATCCATATATGTGACTCAATTTTTATATTGTGTTCCTCTCTTATATATTAATATTCATTCTGATACCATATAAAATTTAAACACTGAATAACACAGTGACACTTGTAATCAGAACTTACACCATAAAAATAAAAAGAAAAAAACTGGTCTGGAATAAATGTCAGCCCTAAATCCTGTATTGTCAATACTGGGCTTATAATTCCTGTCACTTTCCAATATGATCATGAAATTTTGAAATGGAGTCATGTGCTGCCTATAGAACAAATTATATTTGCTAATCCACTGTGAAAGTTACAAAGGCAGTGAAAAGGGAAGGAGGTGAGAACAACTAAACTCTTTACATCAGTTTTGCCCTGCCACAATTCTCCTCCCTTCCCTCCACATCAACATCTTAAAAATCTTTAGTAAGTTAGGACTGACCAGGAAAGCCCTGCCAAATTCCCTAAACTAATACTACCAAAGGAGCAGGTGACCATCGCATCTGAGAAGTAAAGTGATCAATGCCCACCCATGAGGGAAGGGCCTTGTCTCATTCATAGGACCTTTCATAGACATGGCACATAACAGGTGCTCGTAAGTATTTAACGATTGAATAAACGGGTGAAATAAAGATACGTCCAAGGCCCTCTCCTTTTCCATTTTCCATTCCTCCCAAACTAGTAACTTAATCCCTATTTCCCACAGAAAATCTGGGCCCTGTTTCTTCTTTTAGGCTATAAGCATTTCCTTGCAGCCAGACATGTGCCTCCTCTATGGAGTTCATAGTGACAGGATTGACTTGCAGTCACGGAGCATGGAGGATCCTGCTTCTCAATTACCAAGTATTTTTTGCATTAGTCCTCATTATTGCAGGTATGATGATTGAGAGATCACCACGAATTCTGGAAATCGTTAAGGCTGTAACTAGGTCTCCTCAAAATATTTCAAATAAATTCAAGTGATTCTCCAGTTTTTAAAATTTACCAACCATTAAAATGCACCTGAAAATTATAATTTGGCCTTAAGCTGTACAACTGCTATAGATTCTTAGTTTGCAAAATTTGCAAATTGAAACCTTATATTTACTTAGCAAAGCTATATTATGCGCAACATTAATATTAATAAAACAAGCCATCTCATTTATCTTTATTAACATGACTGTCACTTCATAAATTTTCAACTAACACCCAATGACTTTTTATATCTGAATGTAAAAAAAAGACAAATTAAAATTCTTCATGCATTTCACTTCAACTGAGGGAAATTAAGCAGAAAAGACAGTGAGAACAAACGCTCTCTCAGAGCTGAGAATGCAAGTTTGGTTTGATCAAGGTTGGGTTCACTAGCATAGAACAAAGTTAAATTTTTACAACTTGCTTTCAAAGTTTCTTAATCATGGGAACCATATTGACTCACGACATTACAGAGAGCAAAACTAACTAAAACTCTGTCCCTTTTCAAAAAGACCTTTTACACCTTTAGTTTTATTGGGTTCTTTGTTGTTTTTTTTTTTTGGAGGGGGAGCAGTTAGTGTATTACCTTTAAATGGGCAGAAAAGATGAGCAAAATTTCCAGGTAACATATGTAAATTTCATGCAAACATAAGGTCAGTATGTCAACATAGAGGTATAAAGGTCTATTCAAGAAGATATTTCTGAGATAGAACCAAACATAATTAGAAACCAACTGAATAGCAAATGAGACAAAGAGAATTATGGGTAAATAGAGTGAAGGGAAGAGTCACTTGGCAGTTGTTTCTTATTAATAAGGTAAACGTACTCACATGTGAAGTTAATAGAACACATATTTAGTGAAGCATTTAAAAAATTAAAGTGTTTATGAGTAGGTAGCCAAGCCAACCTCACCCATGGTTTTGCCTCCCAGGTACCCCACAACATGCCTTAATTGAGTTTGGTTGATTTCTCACCATTTATTCAACATATTGAACTCACTTTGAATTCTAAGCCCAGCTACCAAGAATCTGACCATAGACCCGAATAATTTCCATTAGTTCCTCTCTGTCCAAACTTTCCCTTTTCATTTAAATATAGACTCATCAAATTTTTTCAAGATTATCTTGTTTTAAATAGGCTAAAAGAAATATATATATAAAATATATACTCCATATAAATATTAATATGTATGACAATATATATGTGATCAAAGAGAGAAAGCATGCATTTTTTTCCAGCTTCACCTTTTTTTAATCTTACCCCTGTAATCTTTCACAACTCTAATCACAGGATATACTTCACAGGAGTTTAAAGATTCTTTTTATGTTTTACTCAACATTACTTTTTAGTTATAAAAATTAGTTGAGCCATAATTGACTCTCTGTTTAAATCTGCAAGACTATAACCTTATAATTAGACTTTAAAATATACTTCTTCACTCCCACTAAATCAATTCCTCAACCGCAGTGAAACCTCTGATCACATACTGTTCTCTAAGTTCCTGGTCTATTGGCCTCTTCCGACTACCCTTACACGGTTACCTGACCCTCATCAGTGATCACTGGCCCCTTATCTTATGCCCCTGACCTGCCAATTCACAACCTAAAAACATGCCTCCTTTTTTTTTTCTCTTCCTGCTCACAGGCTGCCAAGAGCAAGAGAAAATACACATTTTGGGTGCAGGGAGGGGGTTGGTTCCATTGCAGATCTATGATTTTTTTTTTAAACAACAGTTGTCCTTTAAAAATTAGCAATAATGCTTTTACTCAACCCTACTTCATTGGAGCCAACTCACTGTCTTGGTCATGGACGACTCTTTCTCTTATTCTTAAGAAAAATCAAAAGTTATCAGATCTGAACTCTTGACTTCCCTTACCTATACCTTGAAAATGTATTTTCATCTAGTCCTACCCCTTTCTCTTCTACATAGGAGAAAAATGTCCTCTTTAATTTTCCAAGAATCTTCCCTCATCTGTGCTTTTAACCTCTATCTCTCCTGTACTGCCTCTTCTGAAAATCTGCTCTATCAATTACGGTTGACCCTTTAACAACACAAGTCTTAGGGGCACCATACAAAAGTAGTTGAAAATCTGCATGTAACTTGACTCCTCAAAAGCTTTACTCAAAGCCTACTGTTGACCAGAAGCTTTGCCTATAACAAAGTTATTTCGTATGTTATATGTATTATATACTGGATTCTTACAATAAAGTGAGCTAGAGAAAACATTAAGAAAGTCATAAGGAAAGAAAAGTACATTTACAGTACTGTACATATCTATTTTTAAAGATCCCTGTATAAATGGACCCACACCTGTGTTGTTCAAGGATCAACTGTATATTCCCTCGTAGAATTCTATCTCTAACCCACTCAATATATCTCCATCTCACTCTCCTTTTCGATCTCTTTTTTTCTCTTGCTCATTCTCTTGTTTTCTCCAACATTGTCTCTTTCTCAGTCCCTCGAGTCTTTCAATTTCCCTCTCAATCTTTCTCACTCTCTTAACTTCTCTCCTATCATTTCTTCTGTCCCTTCTCATTCTCCTCTACCAGTTCTCAGCAGCACTATATCCTGTTTTTCTCCCAGTCTAATGACTACATCCCTAGCCAAACTTCTTGGTCTCATTGCCTGCTTCTCTTTCTCTTTACCAGCTTCTTAAAACCTGTCTTTCCCCTGTTACATCCTCTTCCCTGATGCCTTCTCATTCTATATGCTCTCACTGAGCGGTTTCCCTCAGACCATGATTTTAACTATCCTATCTACGCTGATGATTCTCAAATCGATATCTCTAGCTCTGAATGTTCTCTTGAGCTCCATTTCCACAGTTCTGAAAGCCCAGTGTTCTACAGGTCTGTTGCAACAAACGGATCCAACATCATCTTTCCATATAAACCTGCTCTCCACCCTCTTCCTCCTGTATTCCATCCTGTGGTAGCTGAAGCCTTGGGGTCATTCTTCTTTATTGCTCTTTATGCCTCATATACAATTATTTACTATGTTCTGTCTATCATGCCTACAAAATATTTCTTCTTTTTCATTTACACTGCGCCCATGTCCAAATTCAGGCACTCAACATCTCTCACCTGGACAATTGTAGTTAACTCCTAACTAGGTCCTTTATGCCCCATATCCTCGCCGTCTAATTCATCTTTAATGCTGCTACTAAAATTCTGTCTATAAAATGGAAACCAGATCATGCCAGAATGTTAGTGTGGGTCGCTACCTAGTATTAATAAAGGAGGGGATCAAAGGGAATCAGACATTTCTCTCCCTCTCTTTCTCCCTCCCTTCCCTTCTCTCTAAAATCAATAAGCATGTCATCAGGTAAGAATTAAAAAACAAGAAAACAATGGCGCGTAATTTCTGGATGCTGGCCCTACTTCTGGGCTTGTAAAGAGAAAGCTGAACTTCGTCCACAGCTGGGTGAACAGGGATGAGACACTGGGAAGCTGGGGATAGTCTTTTATTTCTATTCCAAAAGATCTTACCGCTACACCTTATCCTCCCATGGTGGGTCCCCAGAAATGCTGCTTAAGAATATCGCTTAGAACACTTCAGTAGCTCTCTCTGCCTACAATATGAAGTCCAAATTCATTAATTGGCATTCAAGGTCCTATCTTTCTAGTAATGTATACTTTAAGTTGTCCAAATGCAACTTATGCTCCAGCCGCATTGGAACACATGACATACATGTCAAACAAGTCATGTCCTTTCATGCTTTAGCTCATGTTCTTCCAGGAGTTAGGAAAGGATCCATCCTATCCCCACCCCCAACATACACTCTTACTTCTTTAACTGGTAAGCTCCTATCCATTCTTCAAGACCAGCTCAAATGTCTTCTCCCTCTATAGCCCACTGTGTCTCCCTTAACAAAATTATATTCCTGTTTGCCACAGTACATTGTACAGATCTACATTATAGCTCTTGTTCCACCAGACCATGGTTACTTGTGTCCTCTTCTCTCCCACTAGACTGTTAGTTCCTGAGGGCAGGAATGGCATCTCGTACTTATACATGCCCAGTGCCTAGCACAGGGCATATATATGGTAAACATTTAGTTCTCAATGAATTTGTAGTAGTAAATGATTTAACTGATACATTTAATTATTAAGGAAAATAATTCCCATACAACAAAGGATATATTCTAACACACTTTATGTGTGAATTGAACCTATTTAAGAAATTGCACTGTGATGTATAAAAGCATTTTCTGTCCCCACCAGGGAAAAGGAAGTAATCTTGATCACTGAAGAAACTGAAAGTAGAAAACAGGATCCTTTTTAATAAGGATGCCATAATGAAAGAAAAATATAAAATTAAGTACCTTCCATATGCAAAGCAATGAATTAAGATAGAAGTCTACAATGAAGGAAATATAAGATACAATATAAGCCTAACTTAAATCTTTTAAATTATCTTAGAACCCACCTCCTTTAAGGTTCAACAAAGTCAACAGTCTTTATTTTTAGCCTTATTAAACTGTTACTTCAGCAATGAACACATTTGTAGCATGTGTACTGAGGACCATGACCAGCTAAACATTTCTATCAAGAAATGGAAGGAAAGAAGACAGGGAAGGAGAGAGGCAAGGAGGAAGAGAGGAAGGGATTGAGGGAGATAAGGAAAATCCCAAAATGGTGGTCAGCTGTGAATACGGACTTCACGTTTCACATGCTCACACTGTGTTTATGTGGAACCAGAATGGGTAACCTGAGTTATTTGGTTTTCACTGTTACTGCCCCTTCTCAACTGTTCTAAACATCATAGATATTTAGATATAGGAGTTGTAGAAATCAAGACTAAGTCAAAACTCATAGAGGGCATATTGTAGGTGAAAAATACTAAAATAAATAAACCTAGTAGTTTATATTTTTCTGGAAAGTTTTCTATAGTTGCGACTGAACTCTGTCAAGTCGCACATTCCTTTCACACGGTCTCTGTTGTGAGACAGCTGGCCTGGCTCAGAGGGCACAGGCTGGCAAGAATACAGAGCAAAAGTAAGCAACTAATCTGGGGGAATTCTAGCCTATTTACTTCAAAGCAACCAGTTATATACTGGTAAACATGCATGTGGCTATTATACTACATCTCCTAGTGAATACCTAACCTAAAACAAAGTCATAATGTCATTTTGTCTTTGAATCTATCTATACATAGAAGTTACATAAGGTAAAAACTAGTAACATATCAAAAGCATGCATTTCATTCATACAAACAGGGGTAAACAAGCTGCAGAAAGTGTCGCAATATATTTTAACCAGATGTAATTTCTGGAAAAATTGGAGCAAGGATAAAACTTCTGTGTGATGAAAGTCTTTCTAAGAAAAATTGCTTCTGTGAGATCGTGATTCAATGTTTGACATTCCCTATTGTTTTCTATTAAAAGGCTTTTAGCAGTTCTCAGCAGAAAGTCAAATCAGTTCATGCACCAATATTTATTACTTAAATGGCACAGTGAGGTTTACACAAAATCAAAGTTATCTTTAAATAGGAAATCTGTCTGTATAAAATTCCTGTGAATATGAAGGGGGAAAAATTGAAATTCTAGCGGGCTGACAGGTCTTGGAAATGTATGATGCATCTCAAGCTTATAGCAGCAATTACATTGAAAGGGTAAAGTTAACAAATAAATCATCAGAACATGGTATCTTAAAAAGCAATGCTGGCTAAACATCCTTAGTAGAAAAGAAATCACCCAAAATATTAAAATTAAGTATCTTTAATCTTTCCAGCATAGTTACAAAGCAATGAAAATATCTCAAATAGTTTAGCATCACTCCTTTAAAATTAATGGCAAGTCAGCATAACACATGGATGAGAGACCAATGAAGAAAACGACACAGATGAACTGTTTGTGGTATATTATAGGTTATTGCTTTGTAAGGGGAAATGCTTTAAAATGGGTCTTGGAAAAGGGTATTATAAATTACTTGGATAATCATGTCACAATCAAAGAAAATAGATGAGGCTCTTTTTAACTCTTCAAATACAGGAGGTATATTGAGGCTCATGAGGGTGGTACAAACAAATAGTGCAACTGGCAATGACTGAAAATTGTATATATGGTTTACATTAAAAAGTGATTGCATCTTTGTAATAAAAAGCCAAGGTCTAGATAGTTGAACCCAGCAGTTCTCAACTGGGGTTGATTTTATCCCTACCCCACCCTCACCTGGGGACATCTGACAATGTCTGGAGACATTTTTCATGCATGTAGCAGGCAGAAGCCAGGGATGCTGCTGAAGAGGAGCAGAGTTTGCCACTCCAATAATGCCTCTTTGGGATATTGATTATTTTAAGCTGTTTATATTTAAGGTCCAAAAGGTCAAGAAGAAGCTTTGGCCTTCCCCCTAACAGCCTAAAAAATTTAAGATAGAAGGTCTATTCAAGGAAGGACTTATCAACATAGCTAGCTGGGTTATATGGGTTATATGGTCAAGAGGCTGGTACATGCTATTGAAAAGGGCAACATGAGGAGCATAATCCAAACCACAGTTGCTGAAAGAGTTGCTTGAAAAAAGGGAGCTAGCTAGATAGAAAGAAAGATATATAGGGTCCAACAGAACACCTGCTTGAGTGTGGTTGGTAGGGTAATAATATGGGTGTCATAATTTATAGTTTTAATTTGAACATTTCACCTAAAATGTTATATGGTGTGCTTGAGTGTGATATTGTTACGTTACAGAATTACATGCTTATGATTTTGTAATAAAAAGGGGCGTTACTTGTGCCAGACCCCTGTATGCATAGAGAAAAACCGCAAGCTCAAAATGGCATCACTTGTGCTAGAAGCTCGTGATACCAAACCTAGATTTAATACCTGATGTAACTGCAGTTTTTACTTCTAGAAATGCAATCTTAATCAACCAGTCTGCAATTTTCCGGCAAAGCACCACTAAAGTAGTCTGTCTCATGGGTGCTCCCCCTCCCCCATACAGACAGGCAATCTGCATGATTAAAAAAAAAAAAAAAGAACCACCGCACCACTGGGCCCCCCCCCCTCCACGTCCAGGTCCAAAAATAATCCTCTTATTAGTTGCTCCTTTGCCTCATCCTTCTTACTATAAAAACCTTCCATTTTGTACAACCCCTCTGAGCACCCTTGTAGTTGCTAGATGAGATGCTACCTGATTCATTAATCACTCATAAAGCCAATTAGATCTTCAAATTTGCTCAGCTGAATTTTGTTTTTTAACAATATATATACTGTTAAACATCCTACAACACACAGGACAACTCCCTTACAACGAAGGATTCCCCAACCCAAAATGTCAATAGTGGCTTTGTGGAAAAACCCTGGCCTAAGTGAATATACTGTGATATCACAACATCCTTAGCTAATATGGTCTGAAATTTGTCATAAGTAATATAATCTTGACCTCATGTCCAAGTACTGTAGAAAACATATTAAAAGGTATTTTCACCTATAAGTCTTTGCTTTTTGCATAAAGAATATCATCTTGAATCTCATGTCTACATACTATAGAAAACATATTTAAAGATATTTTCACCTGTAAGTCTTTGCTTTTAATTTATGGGTTTTCCTAGAAAGCATTATAATAAAGCTACCTGGTACAATCATCTAGTAGGGCAGTATACCTCACCACGGAAGGCAGTGAAAAGTAAGAAGTTGTGTGAATGTGCAGAGGAACGTGCGTGTAACTGTGTATGGGTTTAAGAAGGTAAGAAATGACTTGACCGATGTAGGGGAGCAGAATATACCACCCCAAAACATGCCAATTTGATATAAAGATTATTTTCGATTACTTTTAAAAAACAACAGACAGGAAATGTTCTGAAAACTGGCAAGTTACCCTTCTGTAAGAGACATTTACACCTCACAGGGAAATCCCCATTTATATGGAGTTTCCCTCTGGGTGCCCAAGAAGAGGATGACTAAAGCTCTTAGAAACTCTCATCAATGGAGAAGGAAACTACCTAAATCTACATATCAATCTTACCCTTGTTTACTGCGTTTTTCCTGAGAGCCTCCCATAACTGGCTGGCCCCCAACCTCAACATCTTCTTTTGTCCTTAGCTGGAAATGCTTTTTAAATTGTTGGCTTAGACCATTTGGGGACTTAATTTATTTTTGCTGGGTCTCTCCAGTGTATTACAGGAGGTAGTTGTTAAACTTGTTTGTTTTCCACTGTTAACATGCCTTTTATTACAGAGGGGTCTCAGCCATACAGTTCTAAGAGCACATAGAACCAAATTTGCCTGAATAGTTTGTGCTAACAATGATACTGTAAAGAAGGAAGTCTGTGAAAACCAAGATTACTGACACCCAAAAATACCATCTGAAGTCAAGATGGGTTATATGGTCAAGAGGCTGGTACATGCTATTGAAAAGGGCAACATGAGGAGCCTAATCCAAACCACAGTCGCTGAAAGAGTTGCTTGAAAAAAGGGAGCAAAGAAAAGGAAGAGAGAACAGTTAAAGTCAGTGATAATGCAGAGAATGGAAGTGTGTCTAAAAATCCCAAAGAAACAATTCCTTCCTAAGCAAGGAGGGTCTCAAATGAAAATGCAATCATAAGGCTATAGTCCCCCAACTTCCGTTTCCTCGCTGGAGGAAACGTCTTAGTAATTCAGTTACTACTTAGAGAAAGAATCTGTCGGGTACCCAAGAAAAGCTTGAGGGAGGCTCTTTTGTTTCCCCCAAGAAAGAACTAAAATCAAGGAAATTTGGCGCTTAAGGAGGACTGCCACCAAGTGTTCTCTTTTAACACAGAAAAGGTAACACAGGTTAGGTTCTCTCTCATCAGTTTCAACTGTTAGTTTAGAATGCACTTACTAGGGGGAGGGGATTCTATTCACAAGTACTTTCCATAATATCACATACTGCACTACTTACAGGCCTTTCTACACTAGTTCAACCTTTTAAGAAAAAGGTCGTTTCCTCTTTTAGAGGTAAACTGAATTAACATTCTGAGTTCACCCCACCCCCCAAAAAAGGCCACGTGGCTTAAATCCCTCAGGAGATCCTACTAAAAAGAACTGAAAGTTCTTTTTATCTTTTTTTCTTTTTCTTGATGGATAATTAGAGAAAATTTACTAATCAGCAAAACAGACGGTGTTTTAATGCCAAGCATACAGACAATAATCCCATCTAACATTGTATAACTTTCATTTTCACAAAGCACTAACTCACTGGCGTCCTCTTATACCAGCTGTATCTACATAAAGCTGGAGTTTTCAGATTAAGCTGTTTTTTGACCTTTGTTTCTTTCCTACTTTGCTACTGTGGCTGCAAAAAGTAAAATTGGGTGTTAAATATAAGGCGCAAATTCACAGACAAATTCAGCAAGAAAGTGCTTCAAAAGAAACGCTTGGAAAGGATTTGAATGTGGTGCCTAAGCAGAGATGAATAATACACACGCACGTCTCCCAGCAATAACACAGAAATCTTTTACACGAGACATCTGTCTCCATGCTTAATAGATCAGTTGATTGTCATTTTCACTACACGTATGTTGTATCGACTATTGTGGAGAGCTATTTCTTCCATAAACTAAAGCTGCATTTTAATCCTCCTGTCATCTCCTTAAATATTAGTATGCTTAAGACACTGTGTGATAAAACATACTACCATCTTCAAAGAACAGTGGGAGGTTTTTACTGCTTCATACATAACTCAATTGCAAACATGGAATTAATAAAAAGAAAATACAATCAATTAGTTAAATGTTACCTGATTCACTACCCAACGAGATTTACTATAGGCCAAAGTAATTATCAAGTCCCAGCTTTGCCAGCGTTCAGAGCCAATCTACACTAAAAAGAAAGGGCATTGGCATTACATTTCCTAAATTTACATATTTAAATTGGAGTCATAACCCTTGGGTTTGGGATAAGACTCTGAAGTCATGGAACTATGACAAAGTTTAAGTGACAGAAACTAGTTTGAAAATGTTCTGTTTGGAAAAGTTTCTGAGATGTAATTAAGAGTAAGCTAGATCTTAAAGCAGGAAGTTACAGCAAGAGTATTAACCCTGAGACGTTGCTGCACTAACAGACTTGGAAACGATCTTGGAAATTCCACAGAGAGCCCTGGCCACGTTAGTCAGTCAGCTCCGTTAGTCAGGGTACAGTCCAGATAGCCAAGATTGCAGGTTGGAGCCCCAGCAAGGGCACATACAAGAATCAACCAACGAGCCCTAGCTGGCGTGGCTCATTCGATTGAGCGCCGGCCTGCTAAACCAGAGGGTTACCGGTTCGATTCCCAGTCAGGGCACATGCCTGGGTTGCAGGCCAGGCCCCCAGTAGGGAGCGCTCGAGAGGCAGCCACACATTGATGTTTCCCTCTCTCCCTTCCTTCCCCCTCTCTAAAAATAAATAAAACCTTTTTTAAAAAACCACTTAAAAATCAACCAATGAATGCATAAATAAGTAGAACAAGAAAAATCGATGTCCTCTCTCCCCCCATATTTCCTCTCTCTAAAATCAATAAATAAAAAATTAAAAATTCCACAGAGATATCTTGCTGTTGACTCAACATATTTTTGCCTTCCTCCTCTTTATATTTTTATGTAAGGTAAAAGCAGACCCACCTGATGTAGAATTTGTATGTATTTCTTAAAGGGAGTTAAAAGCAGGAAGGAAACCACACAGTAAGGGGAACATGGGAAATTAGTAGAGTCTGTAGATTACAAACAGCTTGAGGTCAGGGCCTATGTATTTTTGTTTTTGACACCTTTGTATTATAGGCAAGACACAGGCATAATTGACCATTAGTTAAGAAATCCCCCTAATGAGGGATTTTGTGAGAGCATATTCTCTGTAACCATCGGCAGTTCTCTTATTGCAGGCATACCTCAGCGATCTTGTGGGTTCCGTTCCAGACCACAGGATAAAGCAAGTCTAATCTTTTTGCTGGTAGAGGGTCTTGTCTTCAATTTGTAAAATACGCAACACCTGTGAGGCACAATAAAGCAAAGTGCAATAAAACAAGGTACACCTATACTCAAAACATTTAGCAAATGCTGCCATTTGACTGCTTGAAAAAGCAAATCTAAATGTTCAGCTTTCTACCAACTGCACTGCTGCTAACTCTGCATGAAACAAGTATTTATGGAACTGCTAGGTGTCAGACACTGGCCTATCCTCACAAGGCATAAACAAATCCAGTAATTCTCAACTTTAGTTGCATATTTGAATCACCTAGAGACTTAAAAAATACTGATGCCTGGACCCCCACTCCAGACCAATTAAATCAGAATCTGTGAAAATAAAGACTGGGTGTCATTATTATTCTTTTAAATCCCCACAGTGATCCCAACATGAAGGCAGAGTTGAGAGCTGCTGGCGTAGCTAATCTAAATTTTTACTAAACCACTTAGAAAATGGTTCCATAGTCATACACGTAGGACATAGGCTGTTTGCCTTATATTAGAAGCTCTGGGACAGATTTCTGCTTCTGCTTAACGAGCTTGTTGTGGCCCCAATATGCAATACAGCTTGAAAATATAAGTGTCAGCACCAGGTCACAGTCCAAGCACTCGGCACAAGACTGCATGCAGATAAGACATTTATACATTACATATGCTTTTGCATCCCTTGACAGATACCATGTTTTTGTTGCTATTATAGATTTTGGAGCACTTCGCACCATGCACATGTAATAAAACTTGATGATGATTGGTTTCTCTGGGAGCAATTTCCAAGAATGGCTGACCTCCCAACAAGTCTATTTGGGGTGAACAAACTAACATGCGGTGATTTCCAAATAACTTTGCATTATAAATTCAATGCGGATGGCCATGTTTGGAATGCATTTCTAAAGTGAAAGGAGTCCAAAACCGAGGTATAAAAATACTATCATATGTTATTCAGAGTTTAATTAGGGTACAATTCACAGAACAAAACCCGAAAATGCCTAAATACTGTATCTTCCCCAGAAACCTTCACTTGAACATATATCTGAGCAATAATCTTATAAATCGGGGGAAACTGTCATGATTTGAACAAACTCACTAGCTGATAAAAGGTAAAAGAATATTCAATACGCTTCAGCATTCCTAACACCCATCTTTTAAACCAAATGTATATGGTATATATCACACCAATGTGAAGAAATTGAGCTTTCTGAGACACACATCCCTAAACCAAAAATAAAGACATCAAATTTATCGAGGGGAAGGAACATTTTTTGGGTGTGTTCTTACCTATACCCTGACGTAGATAATAAGTGTGTTTTTTAAAATCATGAAACACACCAAACTGAATCAATGATGGTCCTGTCCAAGCAAGATGGTCTTTCTGGAGGTATCAAAGTACATTTTGGAACATGGATGGTTAGAGTTGTGAACCTGGTATCAACCAGAAAAATTTAGGGTTGTACCCAAGCATAGCCCCTTATGGCATTAACATCCACACTTCTCAAAACACGTTTTGGGAAAGTTAGACTAGCAAGCAGCTCTTAGCACTGGGTGCACATTTTAATCACTCTTGGGAAGTCGTAAAGTACCAATGTTGGGTGCCATCTCCCTAGACTCTGATTTAGTAGGTTCCCAAGAAAGAAAAAGGGCCCAAATGGTATTAACAAGCAAAATCACCCACACTGATGCTCAGACCGGTGTCAAGGAACCAGTGTCTATTTGTGGACATAAGTACTAATCGAGGTTAGTGTTTGAGGTGTCAGGCCCAAGTGGAAGATACAGGCTTGAATGCAGTTCCCACAGTTAGAAAATGAGGTTTAAATGACTTCTAAGCTCCATTTCACTTATAAAATATCAAATATGATTATGACTCCAGGATTCCAGGATAGCTGAAAAAAATCTGATATTGTGTTAACAACAAAGGAAGACAAACTGATCGTTGAATAGGCAAATAGCAGCATCTGATCACAAATAAATGTGCTTACAGAGTCAGCTTCCAGATACCCAAGCTGTGTAGGAGAATAAAGGCAGAAACAGTCCGTGAACACATGAAGAGGTGAGATTTTGAGACACAAAAAGGTTGCAGCTAACCAGTAGGAAACTGAGTTCAGTCAAAAAAGAAATTGGGTACAATGACCCACAAATGTTCAGGGCGATCCACACAAAGCCATGGCATGTATGCTTGCTAATCATAAGACGGAAGCTGTAGACTCTCTTGGTTTTAAGCCCCTTAACTTCACACACTAGCCCTCTTGAAACTCTCAGACTTGAGAGTTAGCTTGGGCCTGGATTTATAAGACTCACATACCTATCTCCTAAATCAGGATTCTTATGCCCATGATTATGTTTCTTTTTTTCACTATCTATCTATCTATCTATCTATCTATCTATCTATTTATTTATTTATAGAGAGAGAGGAAGGGAGGAAGAAAGAGAGGGAGAGAAACATCAGTGTGTGGTTGCCTCTCACGCACCCCCCACTGGAGACCTGGCCCACAACCTAGGCATGTGCCCCGACTGAGAATCGAACCAGAGACCCTCCAGTCCACAGGCCAGTGCTCAATCCACTGAGCCACACCAGCCATGATTCCGTTTCTTAAAAAATTTTTACTCTTTGCCATTCTTTACCAAACTCAACTCCCAGCCCTGGGATAAATGGGCCCGGCAGATACTGTGGTCTTCTGAGAATTAATGTTTTAACACTGACCAACTATTGTATCATGAATGTAATCTATTGGGGTAATTAATACATCAGCCCAAATGAATTTGAAGAGATGCATTTTTCATGAAGTACTTTAGTTACAGAATTAATTATACCCACATATATTTGCTTATTATATTGAATTTTTGTTGCATTAGTAACTGAGAAATTCTGAGAATTCAAAAAATATCTAATGTAAGTTGAAGTAAAATAAATAAGGTTATCAAATTAGTTTAAATAAGAATTTATTTTTTATGTATTTGTGATCAAAATCCGTTCCTGGCCTACAACAGCCAATTCCCTCTACGTTCTTAATAACATGATCCCAGATTTGTTCAGGTATCATTGCTCTTCCCCTTGTCCGTACGCTTGGAGAAAGACTACAAAACCACAATGAAAGGCCACTTCATACTTTAAAAAGACAGATAATTACAAGTACTGTAGAGAATGTGGAGAAATTGTGACAAATTGTTCAAACATTGTGGAAAAGAGTTTGGCAGTTCCTCAAAAAGTTCAACAACGGGTTCTCGTATGACCCAGCAATTCCACTACCAGATATATATACCTAAGAGACATGAAAACATGTGTATGTTTCCACAAATACTTGTATACAAATGTTCGTAACAGCATTTTCACAATAGCCAAAAGGTAGACACAATGCAAATGTCCATCGACTGATTAATCAATAAACAAAACATGGTATTCCCATAAAATGGAATATTATAAAGCCATAAAAAGGAATGGTGTGCGATTACATGCTACAATATGGATGAACTTTGAAAACATCATGCTAAGTGAAAGAAACCCGTCCTAAAAGGCCACACAATGTAAGATTCCATTTGTATGAAATGTCCAGAATAGACAAATCCAGAGACAGAAAGTAGATTAGTGGTTGGTTGTTAGGGGCTGGGGAGAAGGGAGGATAGAGAGTGACTACTTAAAGGGTATGGGATTTCCTTTAGGGGCGATGAAGATGTTCTAAAATTAACTTTGGTAATGGTTGCACAATTCTAGGAAGAGATCAAAAGCCATTGAATTGTACACACTAATTGTGTGAATTTTGTAGTATGTGAGTTGCACCTCTACAGAGGTGCTAAAATATGTCTATCCTAGCCCTAGCCCTTAGTCCCAGCTGAAACTGAAAGCCTGAACCCTGACCCAGACCTCATCACATAGTGTCAATACTGATCATTGTAAGTGGATTATAGTAATACTATGCTCTTTGAATAAAGAAGACTCATGTGATCCAGTTTTGACCAATGGGGTGTGAGGGAAAGGTTCCTTGGGGTAAAAGAGTGAGAAAGATTTCTTAGCACATAGAGTTACAAGAAACAAACAATTCTCTTTTCCGTCCCTTTCTGCACTGTTGTATGAGAATGGTGCCTGGAACTGTTGCAGCCATATTTGTATTATGAGGAACAAACTACCCTACACACTGTGGATGAAAGGACAGGAAATAATATTATGTCTTTAAGCCACGGAAGTGACCGACCCTGTCTTCAGATTCTCATTATGTGAGATAATATACCTCTTTATTGTTGTAGTCACTCTGAG
Organism: Pteronotus mesoamericanus; assembly: GCF_021234165.1. Lineage (NCBI taxonomy): Eukaryota > Metazoa > Chordata > Mammalia > Chiroptera > Mormoopidae > Pteronotus > Pteronotus mesoamericanus. The sequence goes on from NW_026555150.1 coordinate 4,748,538, forward strand.
TTGGGTTTTTTTTTCGATTTATAGTCAAAAACATCCAAAATAAAGTTTATTACTTTATACTCCATCTTATACCAAAATGACTTGCTGTGACTAAATAATCATTGAAAGATAATACTTAGCAAAGCCATCAACCCTATCTGACCACAAACCCCTGTACTCCATTATCCAAGAGAGAATTATTTAAATCATTAATAGACTCTTAAATTATTTAAACCATTAATAGACTTTTAGAAAATTAACACATAATTTCCTTAGTTTCTCTTTCTCCATTACTTTTCAGTGTTAAACAGGTCTCCTAGAAAGTTCTTCCTTGTATAAAATCTGATGTAAAATTTTAATATGGTGGAAAAACATGGAGAAACACTCGTGGTATGAAGCAGATGCACTAAAAGAGTTTAGAATTCTAAGTTAACAACTCGTTCTAATCATAATAACCAAGCTAAGTAGATTTGATGCAGATGCTTAAGTCTGGATAATACACCAATCAGACAAAAGAATGTTAGCAATGTTTTATCTAGGAAACCACAACAAATGTTTAATGAAACCAAACTACATCATTCTCAGTTCCAGACAGAAAATCCTTCATTTCACAACAGACTTTAAGACTCTGGGGAGAGGGAGTGTGTGTGTGCAGGTGAGGGAGTTTCAGGAAGTCTCTCTTAAGAGCATTCGCTAACATACATGAAGTCCTTAGTAATGAAAATTGCTCTGAAAAACAGACAAAGAAATCGGAGGCACTTCACCATAACCCAATCCCAAACACTGCCACTGAAGAATTAAAATATCAATTTGTTTTCTCTCCCAAAAGACATGGGGTGTACGGACCCTGACCAGTGGAAACGCTTTTATTTGGTAGTTTTTCCTTAAGGCAACAGGTGTGTTAAGATATTCTCAAGGCATTCAATTCGATTCAATTCAATTCAATTCAATGAACAGTTAGTGAGTGCCTACTATGTGTCAGATACTGTGAGACCCAGAGGAACTCAGAAAAGGACTTAAGGAATGGCTTCGCCTCTCTTGCTCCCTATTTTGACTGTGAAAATTATAATGTCTGTTGACAGAACATCACAGTGCTATATACTGGATTAATTTGGGATAGGCGTATGGACTGAGGACACCACCTAATGAAGCATTTGTGCACTGTCACAATTAAATCCATAAACCAAACGCAATTTCCATATTTCTTTTTACTTTACCACTACAGTTCCTATCACTGATGCTATGTCACATAGCGTATTCTTCCTATTTCTACTTCCTCAGTAACTCACTGCAATCTGATATCTGCTCCTCACACTCAACTGAAATGGCTCCTTAAAAAAATACAAAGGTCACCAATGTACCAAATCCAAGTGCCTTTTTTCCATCTCCAGTTTCTTCCACTTCCCTGCAACATTTGATAGGGCTGACCACCCTCACACCTCTTGATTCTGTCGTTTCCTTTAGACTCCAAAACACTAACATTATCATGGTTCTCATTCTAACTCTCTGTCTCTTCAGGCTGGCTACTCTTCCTTTACCAGCACCTCAGGTATTTTCCTCAGTTCACTTTATTTTGTTTTGTTTAATCTGCACATTATCTCCATTGGTAATTGTATCCATTACCAAAGCTTCAATGAAATAAATCCTGAAGATACTGAGGATTCCTATATCTATATCTCCAATTCCAAGCTCTTACCTAAGCCCGATATCACAATATCAATAGTCAGTGGAATAGCACCACCTTGGACACTTCAAAGACAACGTGTCCAGAATGGAACATCCTTCCCTATTACAAACCTACTCCACTTCTTGAACGTCCCATTACGTTTACCAGCACCCACCAGTAGCCCAAGATTGAAACTTCGGAGTCATTTTGACCTTCCCTCTCACTCTTAATATGTCATCTTCCCAGAGATACCAGAGTTTAAAAACTCAACTGTCGTGTTTCTCTACCGTATGTTCATCTTTTACTATCCCCAATGCCAATACTTTAATTCAGACCACCATCTACTTTTTTCCTAGGCTGTGCTGACAGCCTCTTAAATGGTATTTCTACCTCTAATCTCTCTGGATACTGTATTACCGATATAGCTGTAAATTAGAAGCTGGGAAGAAATCAGAAGTTGGTAGTATGTGGTTGTTGGGCAAGAACTGCCACAGAAAAAGTGCTTCGTTTCTCAAAGGGCCTTTCTTGCTTCATACTGCCCCACTTACCCTTGGGTGGGTGCCATCAGCCAATGAGTAATGCCTGCCACGGGTTGTCACAACCAGATAAGTTGCTCGGCATTGACTACACCATCGTAATAGCTACCTAGAAAGCATCAATAGCTAATGTTCAAGAGAGACTGATAAAACTATTTTATTTAGGTTGGCTATGAGAAGCAAAAATAAAGATGTCCCAGAATAGCATTAAGGATAGAGCAGTTGGTGTTCGTTCCTTCAGGAAAAATAAGTTCAAAACGACAATCAGACCTAAGTTTTTAAAAAATCGCCCTGGCCAGTGAAGCTCAGTTGGTTGGGCGTAGGCCCACAAACTGAAAGGTCGTGGCTTTGATTCCTGATTGCACACGCCTAGGTTGTGGGTTCAGTCCCCAGCGGGGGCACGTGCAGGAGGCAACCAGTTGATGTTTCTCTGTCGCATGATGTTTCTCTCACACATCAATGGTTCTCTCCCTCTCTTTCTCCCTCCTTTCCTCTCTCTCTGGAATCAATTTTAAAAAAGAAGAGAAACATCCATGACCTCCACTAAATGTTTAGTCTGGTACTAACCCTCTGGAATATGACAGATGAACTCTTCTTCAGAAAAGCCTATTTCTTAAAAATAGCATCTTCTCCAATATGGACAATTTTAAACATGATATATACAATAAAGTGCCTTATGGTCACTTTCTTATTCTATTCCCTTCTCCATTCTATAAATATCAATTTTTAAGTTAGTAAATTCTAAACTACTGAAAATAATTTAATAAGTATAGCATATGGCACTAGACTTACCAGGGTTATCACTTCATAAGCTATATGACATCTGATCTCTATGTTGTACACCTGAAACTAATATAATAGTGTCTGTTGACTGTAATTAAAGAATAAATATAAATTAAAAATAAAATAAGTATACCATATGGGTTTTTGTCACTTCTTTCTCAAGGATTTATTTTGCTATGGTTGATAACTTGTCTGTTTCCTAACACCTCGTTATTCTAACATATCTTAGCACAGCCTGCCAATATCCATGCAACTCTTAAAAGGCTCTATCGACACTGCACTGAAACTTCAAACTGAAAAGCCAAATTTTGAGGTAATATACAAGCTGGTTTGCCTGTAAGCCATGAAACAACAAGCTTAAGTGATTTTTTTTTCCAGAGTGTAATTAACACGTAGTGCTTCTCTAACAATGAGCTGATTTAAAGAGAAACAACTGAATTCAATCAAACTAGTTGTTTTCACAACAGTTCCAAGTCAGTTAATTTCAAAACAGCTAGTTCTTTGACTGATTTCAGTCATGTGTGCACACACAGCCTGAACAGGCCATTTATTTAAGTAATGTTATAGCTTACCGTGATACTCTTCCAAATGACATACCCCCACCCTCTCAAGCCACTTTCAATCCCTGGCATAATAATCTCCACTTACCTGAGGTTTTGTTTTCTATGGTTTCAGTTACCCGCAGTCAACCTCAGTTTCAACACATTGAGTTTCCCCAACCATCGACATCATTATGGCTTAATGATCCAGCATCACTGAAGCAGATGATCCCCCTTCTGACAAACATCAGGTCAACAGTAGCCTAACGCTACGTCACAATGCCTACTTCGTTCACTTCACTTCGTCTCATCGTGTAGACATTGTATCATCTCAGATCATCACAAGAAAACATCACTTGAGTACGGTACAATAGAAAATTTGAGAGAGACCACAGTAACATACCTTTTATTGCAGAATATTTTTATAACTATTCTATTACTAGCTATTGTTGTGAATCTCTTAATAGTGCCTAATTTGTAAAATAAACTTTATTACAGGTATGTATGCTTAGTTGACCCCTGAACAACATGAGTCTGAACTAAGCGGGTCCACGTATATGCAGGTTTTTTCCAATAAATACTGCAAGTGTGTTTTCTCTTTCTTATGATTGTCTTAATGACATTTTCTTTTCTCCGGCTTACTTTATTGTAAGAACACAGTATATAACATACACAATATATATTAATCGACTGTCTATCCTATTAGTAAGGCTTCCCATCAGCAGTAAACTATTAGTAGTTAAGTTCTGGGGGGAGTCGAAAGTTATACATGGATTTTCAACTGCGCAGAGGTCAGTGTCCCTAAACCCCCATGTTTTTCAAGGTTCAACAGTGTAGGAAAAAACAGAGGATATCTAGGGTTCGGTACTATCTGCGTTCTCAGGTATCCATCAGGGGGTTTTCGAACATATCCCCCATGAATAAGGGGGGATTACTCTACCACTTTATCCTGTCTAAAAATCCTCCCAAAATTTTTTATTGCCTATGAAATAAAGTCTGAGGCTTTGATCACATCATCCTATCCAAATGGAATATTTTCACCCCTCTTCTCACTCTCTCCAGATTGTAGTTTCCTCAAGCCCCAGTGTCTCAACTCTACAAAAGCATCCATAAATGCTACACTCTGCACTGTTTCTCTTCTCTGAATTTGCATTGCGCTTAAAATCGAAAGAACATAAAGTTAACATTTGAAATGTCAAAATTACTGCTTTGTATGTGGCAGAGGACCTAACAGAGTACCTAGCACATAGCAGACACTTGCTTCATTGACTTCTTCCATTGGACTAAGCATGCATCTAAGGTGTGACAGCAACCTTCCAAATTATACTTCACCGAGTAAATAACAGGGAAAAGCTCCTTTCTTGTGTGCCTTTAATTCTCCACTGAATCAACATTCATTTGTATAAATATGGTGTGGAGGAGAGCTCTACAGATAACCTGGACTGCCAGAAAGATGAACAAGTGCATCCTAGAACAAATTAACCCTGAGAAACAGCTGGAATCAAAAATGACAAAACGGAAGCTATCCTTCTTTAGTCACATTATGCAAAGGCAAGTTTCTCTGAAAAAGACAATAATGCTGAGGAAAACAGAAGTAACAGGAAATAAGAAAGAACAAATATAAGATGGATAGACTCCATAAAAGATGCCACAAGCATGAGTCTGCAGGAACTGAGAAAGGCTGTTAAGGACAGGACATTGTGGACATCGCTTTCTCATAGGGTGGCCAGGAGTCACAGCAAATTCAATGGCACATAGCACACACCGTAGTTATAGGCATTGTTCTGTCACCAAAGTCATAACAGAGTGGCGACAACCTGCATGGAGCCTAAGTAAAGGAAGATTCTGGAGAGTTATGGCTTACTTCCGATACCAACCACCTCCTCCATTCAACTTCTATGAAATTATATTCATGATGGGATATCATATGTATGAGTGGAAAACTAGATTCAGTAGAAGTGTTGCTAAAAACCTGCATAAAAAGCTGTCGGTGACACAAATGACACTGAGAGTCTGTCGTTGCAGATTAGTTTACAGTGAGAAAGTGATTCTCATTCACATTATCTAGGCCATCAAAAGAAACCTTCTATATTAATTTGCATAACCTCTAGTTAATGAAATTGTATCAGTTCCATTCTTTTTTAAATTATTTATTTATTTTTAGAGAGAGGGGAAAGGAGGGAGAAACAGAGGAAGAGAAACATCGATGGGAGAGAGAAATATCGATCAGTTGCCTCTCATACGCACCCCCGACCAGGGACCGAACCCGCAATGCAGGCAAGTGCACTGACCAGGCTGGTGGCCTTTGGCTTTACAGGATGATGCCCAACCAACCGAACCATACCAGCGAGGGCTGAAATCACCGTATATCATTTCTTAAAACCATTATGAGGATGAAAGAGTCACAGGAGAAATAGGCGAGGAAAAACAGGATGGAGGATTGATTTTGTATATTAAACAGAAATGTGGAGGAGGCTGGATTTTTGCCACACTCTCTGGCTCTATTAATAGAGAATACACCCATGGATCAAAACGAAATCGTTAGACACTAACATAGAGAAATGTGTATGCAGATCTGAGACATTATTTTATTTATAAGATGTCCTCTCCATGGGAAGCCTAAATTTGCTTTACTGCACTGCATGAAATAAAAAATGGAAAGAGAAAAATGTACACACCTGCATCACAGAGGCATCACAATGACAGATAATGTCCCTTGTTGTGGGGAGCCTTCCATGGATACAGGCAGGGGAAGAGAAGCCAAGATGCTTTCAATGACAGTAGGAAGTCCAAGGCACTACTATTGAAAGACTGGTGGCACTAGACCCACAATTCAGCAAGAGCACTATGCTAAAGCTCCTTAACTTTTCTGTAACAGAGAACTCAGGTAGCTCTCTGTTAAATTACATGGACCTTTCTTTTGGAAAACCCTGTCTTCTCCCTGTGTACCACATTTTTTACCACTACTCTCACTAATACAGTAGTCACATTTTTAAGCCATCATGGTTTTCCTTCCTGGGTGTTTCAAGAGCCACAATTCTTAGAAAAATAATTTTAGTAAAGAATAACTCAAATGATTTGTTGCCAACAACACTCAAGTTTTGCACATGTAATATAAATTGAGACAGAGCATGTTTTTAAAATGCATATGGATGCATAAGAGCATTGCAAGCCAAACAAATCAATATCTGTTCCTCATTTTGTACCCTACTTGCTAGGGAGTAGAATTTAATAACATGTAATGCCTTATTTTAAGAAACATATTATTAGGAATCTTTGAAGAAACTGGCCCTTTTCATTTCCACCTGATAACTGTAAAACATCATAACCTCATTAGAAAACAGCACTGAAGCCGAAGTGAAACGATGCTGATATAAGAATGTCCATACTCACACTAAGGAGTACACATCATTTAGAAAAGTTTTACCATACGATGAATTTAAATGGCAACCCCAACCAAGTTACCAACATTTGCCACTATTATTAACTAGTCTGTCCACTGCACTTCATTTTCTGTAAAGTATGTTCGCATACACTAACGTGATTTTTCATCACTATAGCCTTGGGAACTAAACTAGAAAATCAAGGCCTAAAGAGGTTATATGTGACTTTCTCAACGTCAAAGAGCAATTAAAATTCAAAGGCCAGATTACTAATCTAATGTACTCATAGTGTGAAATAAAAGTCTCATTATGTTTATGCTATAACATATTAAATATTGTGATACTAGAAAATTTTTAATTTAATCTTATAAAGAGATTTTTGAAGAAACGGGCTCCCAAAAATGGTTGGATATGAGGGTTGGTCTACCTTTAATGTGTCTGCGAAATGAGATACAAATAATTGAAGACAGATAAAATTGCATATTAGGTAGTATCTGAACGACTTACGGAATCTAAATTCCATTTCCCCATAATCAAATCCCCATAACTAGTTTACTCTGAGGCTATTAGCTTCAGCCAGATATGACACTACTATTTAATCTTTGAGTTTCACCGGCAGAAAACAAACAAGCGCTGCAGTAGAATCCTGAGCAGGCCCTCACAACGAACTTGTGAGGTACCTGTATGAACAAATGCCCATGCTTCTCAGGGTTTCGTGCCCAACACTCTCCCACTGACAGGGTGGAGCAGCTTTATGTGACCAAGCAGTATACTATGTAAAGCCTGGGTGCAGACGGTAAGGCTCCAGAATGAAAAACTGACTAAATGTTTGTCCTGATGTAGCTTGACTAAGAGGAAGAACAGAAAACATGGGGCAAAACTGGATGAACCACAAACATCCCAAAGTGGATTTGAACAAGCAGATAGCAGTGTCCTGAAAATTATTATCATAACTGTCAGTTGTGCGACAGGCTCTATGAAATGACTTGGGGATTTCAGTTTCATTCCCAATGGGCAGATGTTCACATCATTACTATCGTTGTGAAAACGGTTTCTTTCTTTGCAACCTCAGCAGAGAGATCAAGAGACTTAGGGGCGCGGAGAACTTAGGGCCTATTTGGAGTAAGTGGTCCCTCTAGGTGAGCCCGATGGCACTTTTTAGGGACAAAGACTTTTATTTTCATAAACTCTTAAGTATAAATACCGATTCCAGTCGCTACAATTTGGGGCTTAAAAATAAGCCAGGCAATAAAGGGCTCAAACAAAGAATAAGAGGCGAAAATCTTGTATTGTCAATAAAAGGTAGAACTGGAGAATATGGATACTTTTGTTTTCTATATTATTTTTTGGCTCCATCCTATTTTCTTACTGTTAAGTCCTAAGTACTGTATAGAAAACTTTGGATTTGGGGTGAAAAGATCTAGATTTTAGCCCTTGAATTCTGCTCTCCTGCTCATGTAATTCTGGACAAGGAATTTCTCTGTAAAGTGGGAGCGGAGCTTGGCTCTGTGTCCACAATAAGGCTGTTGTTCAGATCCACTAAGGACATAAACAGAAAAAGATTTAAACTATGTAATATGTTAAATGCACTGACTGATCTGAGAAGCTTCTTTTGCTCACCATATATGCATTACCTCAATATTGAACAGACTCAATATTGAGATCACCAAACCCTGCCCTTGATCATTACAATTGTCCACCTTCCTCACAAAGTAAATAAAGAAGCCAGAATAAAGCAATCACAAATTTGTGCCAGGGGATCTCATATTTGCAGATTGCTACATTCAGTCAAATTCATACTGCTTTGTTGACATGTGTGTATGTGCGTGTGTGTCTCTATTGTACCCCCACAGCTAGATATAAGGAACCCATGGCTATAAGGAAACATAGTTAATATCATCTATTTCTTTAGCATTTCTTGTTCAAATACATCTCAGTTTTGCAGTCTTCTGAATGTCTTCCAGAGTAACCTAAGGCTCTTGCCATTCAGCATTTACATCAGCCTCAGAGCTTAACATAGGAGCTGGTGGTACACGGTAAGTGCACAGTAAACTTTTGCTGAATAAATGAGCTGCCCCCATACAGGGATCACCCTTTTTCTGTGTTCCTCAGACCCTGTGCATACTTTCCACTTTTTGTTGTCTGTACCAAGGTACCTGTATGGTCATTGTTCGTATTTAGTGTTTGTTGTATGTGACAAAACACATCCTAGAGTGACACCCAGTAAGTCATGGCCTTATGTAATCCCTTCCCCTTGAATGTGGACAGAAACTGTCACTTGCTTCTAATCAATAGGATATAGACAAGGCAAAGAGATTTTTCAGGTATAATTAGAAGCCCTAATGCATTGACTTCAGCTTAATGAAAAGGGAAGTTACCCTGGATAGGCCTGACCTAGTGTATAGGTCAGGGTGCAGGCCAGCGTATAGGCCACATCTGAGGTTAGAGACTTGAAGCAGCAGGCACTCTCTCCATGGCTGGTTTTGAGGACGCAAGCTGCCATGAACTCTACAATTGCAAAGAGGTTAATTCTGCCAACAATGTAAGGGAGTTGGAAGTGGATTTTTCCCCGGTCTAGCCTCCAGATGAGAATGAGCCCAGCCAGCATTTTGTGAGACTGAGCAGAGAAATCTCCTAAGTCATGCCCAGACGTCTGACTTACAGAAATTGTGTGGTAATAAATTGGTGGTGTTCTAAACCACTCAGTTTGTAATAATTTGTTACCAGCCAGAGAAAACCAATACAGTGTGTGTACAGATTGTATTTCTCATCCTAGAGGATAAGCATTTTGAGGGAAGAAGACACAACTGCTTTTCTCCTGTCAGTGCCTAGGGCCCAGCCAAGAACACCAGAGCATGCGGGCTGAAATAAATTATTTCTACTTGTGAGCACTAGGTATTATGTTTACTCTCTGCTGAAACTGTTTTCAACTGGGGAAGTAAAACACAATATACTGACTTCTATTTTGTCACATATTTTTCAGCAGAGTGGCAAAAATTAGACACACGTGAAAAACAGTGGGAGTTTTGTTCCTACTTATCAATGCATGAAGCTGAAAAATGACCACATTCCTTTTAAAGATGGCAATAATGTAGGATGAAAAACTAATTCAGAAATCCAATTACAATGAACTGACTAACAAACTGGCTATGGTGGCCACACATGGCTGGTATAAATCAGAATTATTTTCCTCTTTCTTAATTTGCTTCTCAGTCAGGCTATGTGCTTTTAAAGTAACTGAGATATCTATTTTACATCTGACCCTCAGATAGTTTTTAACAAATTTAGTTTTACCTCCAAACTAAACACCCTGAACCCATGCTGATTTGCGTATATAAAATAACAATACACTTCTCCCAATAGCTAAGTTTCTAATCAAGACCTTAACACTCTTCTTGCCAATCAAAAATCAATTTCTTAAACTCAGCAACATGTAGAAGCCAAAATAAAGATCCCGTAGGAAGGAACCCAAGGCCTAAAAAAGTCATTTCTTCATTCAGTCTTTTCTGCTTTGTTACCACTCTCTTTTTCTCTGTAGCTAAAATATTAGTTATTCATTACTATAAAGGGAAACAGTAAGTGTGGGAAATAGCATGGAGAATTAAATCCTTTGTACTGTTTTATAAATAAAAATCTAGCTATATATTCTCATTTCAGTTGCAAGAAAGACCGAACTTCAAGTAGCTTAAAATTAGTGGACAAGACAAAAGGACATGAAGCGTTATCAGTGACTTATTGTTCATGTTGAGGCAGTAGCTACCGGGAAATTCTAATGTCTGTTCTTTAAGTTAAGCAAGTCCCTTATCCCCTGGTTAAAATGCAAACAGCACTCGGAGACCATCCCCTGGAACTGTAAGTGGCTTAAGGTTCTAAATGACTAAATTGCTCAGCTCCTTTTCTGAGAATAGGTTTTACGTTTTCCAGGAAGTAAACACAAATGAAGAGGGTAAATTCCCTTGTTCCCCGAGAGAATAAGAGACATCCATCACTGAGATATGAAAACATACACAAGAAAGTGAGGTCCACCTTCCAAACCTGTTGAAGAAGTTTTCTGTGTTCGAGCCTGAATACAATGTAGTGTCAGTGGTATCTGTTGCTGCCTACTGCTATGAGTTGTAAGGTTTCAGCATCCGCACACTTAGAGATTTCTTTTTCCTACTTTAATGAGTCATGAACTGAATTAAGGCAATCTCATCATTCTTAACACACACGCAAGTGAAACGGTCCTCAAAAATTACTGTCTTGGATATAGAGGGCAGTTGAAGAAGTTTATTTGGAAAATTTCATGGCAGAAAGGAATACATTTCCACAAGTTCCTCTCATATGCCATCTCCCTCGCCCCATGGCCTTCATTACTTCTAGAAAACACTCAAGGATGTATATTGTCTAGGGAATTAAGTGAATTTGGAAGACCTGTGATAAGTTAGAAAGCTGGTCTGCTACTCCAATCCTTTCTTCTGAAATAGTTCCCTAATCACCCTTATGGTCCCTCAGACATACCACAGAATGGATGCCTTTGAAAGTAACCAAAGTTTTGCCATTCTGAAGCTGCTTTTTGGGGACACTGATTTTAAGCTGTTTCTTAAAAAACAAAAGACTCAAAAGGAGCTTTTGATCCTCACCCCTTTCCTGCCCAAGAGTTTCAGACAGAAAAACCTGCATCAGTAAGAGAATCTTGGGATGTTACCTTCACCCAATTTGAATTAAGCGTGACAAGTAGAGGGCTTCAGGCAGGGAGGAGTCTGTTAGCGGGATGTGTCCCTTCATGCCCCTCTGTTTCTGAGGTGCCCAGTAAGGATTTTCCTGCCTTGTGTTTTCAGCTCTCCCTCAACTACCTGTAAATCACCCATTCCCACTTCCTAAATCTAATACCCAGGCCCTCCCCTTCCTCCTCTATCTAAAAATGCCATCACTGTCTACCCTCACTGTCTTTGGAATTTTCGTGCTTATGTGGATTCCCCATGCACATGTATTAAAATTTTTATTTTCTCCTGTCAATCTGCCTCTGTTAATTTGATTAGCCCAGGTACAAGAACTTAGATGGTAGGAAGAAATGTATTCTTATTTTAGCCTCGACACCTTTATGCTTTTACTTATTTTAACATATCCACCTTAGATTAACTTCCCTGCCTTTTCTAAGAGTCAAGTTCCTGGTTAGTTTCTAAAGCCCAAATAAACCTTGCCTTTCTGCAGTACATTCCCAGACACAAAATACAACATACAGTCAGAAGCTTCCTTGTTTGTGATTCCAAATCACTTCATATGTATCTTTTACTGTTCTTATAACGTTATAGTGAAGTTTTGGTTTCTTGTTTTATGTTACTTATACCCCAACTTTTATACCAGGAACCCCTTAAGGGCAAAAATTATGTCCTCTCAATCCTTACACACTCCAATCTTCCTTCAGCCCAACATAGTGTCTGTCACAGTACATGCCCCATAGTGTGTGCTCAATTTATGTTGGCTGGATTGGATTAGAAAGCCGATATTAAAAGTACAGAAAAGAAAACTGTCCCAAATAGCTCTTTTCTGCCAAATGTGGACTTGTTTCACACAAATGGAATCCCCAGATCTAAAGACCTAGGAAAAAAATCCTTTATGATTTGAGTATTACTTCAATTTAAGGGCTCTAGAACAATAATTCTGAGGAGGGCACTATACCTTTTTTAGCTACCAAATGAATCTGCTTTCAATGAAAAGCCTTTGCTTATACTAAAAGTTCAATCCAGGTGGTAAGTGATTTGCCTCTCAAACAAATCAATAATTTTACAGACTTCATAATGTAACAGATTTAATGAAGGACATAAAAGCAGTATAAGACAACTTCCTGTATCCAAGATTCTTGCAATATAGTTGGGAAGAAATTTTAATCCATAAAAAAAGACTTAGATAACAAAATATGACTATACAAACATGCAAAATTTTTATTGTAACTATTCAGAGATGTCCAAAATTTTGGCATCTCTGGGTCACACTGGAAGAAAAAGAGTTGTCTTAGGCCACACATTGAATACACAAACACGAATGAAAACTAATGAGCAAAATAAAAAAGATTTTCGGTAAATTTACGACTTTGTGTTCGGCCACATTCATAGCCATCACCCTTGAGTAAATGCTGTAGGAAAATAATAAAGTCAAGTTAGAGACACAAAGTTTGTAATATTTCATGGGCCTTAAAGGATGGAAAGAATTTAATAATCAGAGTGCTGAAACAAAGGCTGCCTGAGACTTTAGAGCACCTCGAAGAATTCTAGAGCATGCAAGGAAACTAACTACTCATTCTACATGAGAATGAATAAACCCAGATAGAGCAACTGGCTTACCCAAGGTCCCACTGCGGATGTGTGCAATGCCAGGAGGGATCCTTCCTTGTTCCTATCACTTCAAGTCACCTCCTACAACCTCGCTTAAATTGATCAGAGGCTATTTGTTTTCTATGGGGTGGGGGGGAAGGAGGGGAATAAACCCAGATGCATGCTTTCTCACTGGAACACTGGCTACACCATTTTTTTTTACATTTTTATTTATTGATTTTTGGAGAGAAAGGAAGGGGAGAGAGAGAGAGAGAGAGAGAGACATCGATTTGCTGTTCCACTTATTGATGCAGTCACTGGTTGATTCTTGTATGTGCCCTGACCAGAGATCAAACCCGCAATAATTTTGGTGTATCAGGGTGATGCTCTAACCAACTGAGCTACCCAGCCAGGGCCTGTCTACACCAACGTTAAAGGAGAAACTGGAAATGTTGACAGTAGAACCAGAAAAACTTAAGTAAATGTATTGCATTTAAACAGCAAAAAACAATTTCTGGGGAGGCAGACATGTGAAGCGAGAATAACATTTCTATCATATTATAAAGATGTCAGCTATGTCATCAAATAGACAGGGAACAGGATTTCCCAAGAAATAGAATTGAACTTGTTTTATGAATGAGTTATAATCTAATCTTTTTTCTTTTTCAAAATGAGCCAATGATTAAGAAAAAAATGTCACTGTCCTGCAAACTACACTAAGATTGACCATCTGAAAGAAAGTTTCTTCCTTTTTTACATGTTAATCTCTGACATGCAGAAGCGAGTTTATGTTCTGGCAACAACTGAGCTGCAAGAAACTGAGGCGACCATCATCTGGCTTGATAAACCACATAGCCTTAAGCAAGCTTATAAATTAAATTATTTAAGTGTCTTCATTTAATTTTCAACATCTCTGAGGACAGGATGACAGACTGAAATGTGTCAAACCCAAAGAAACCAGCCTAAACTCATCTCAAACAGGGGACTTAAAGTAACTCGACAGTATTCCACATTTTACAAACAGACATGAAAACACATTTCACCCCATCAATATAATTGGTAGTACCCAAATAAAATCATGCCATAATATCTCCTAAGAAGCATAATTTACCATGGACATAAATACTTGAAGGTTCAACTATTGCCTTAAATATATAACTACATAGAAAAATCGTCGAATGTTGTTGGGTATAATCCGTTTAGTCTAATATATGTTAGAGTGAATGAGGCATGTCATCAGGAGACTTGTTCTTCTGTTCTGGGACAGCATACTTATCGCTACCATTAACATTTATCATTAATTTACCCAATACATATTTATCAATACCTACTAGATTCTAGCTACAGAGCTATGTGAAGGATCTGGCAATGAATAAAAACTGTATATAGTCTCCATCGAAATGGAGCTTATTATCTTCCCCTTACTGGACAAAATGTACTAATTATCCTTCTAAAGCATTAGAACTCATTAATTCAGGATCAGATTAAGTCTCCTTGCCTCAGTAGCTCACAAGATTATATATGTGGTCTGTCCAGAAGGTATCCAGCCATGTAATATGGAAAATAGATACATTTATTGAAGAAGATACAAGAAACATTGTACATAGGACAATGATGCCTCCCTCCCCTTCCAAGTAGGCACCTTGGGACCTCACACAGCATTCCGAATTGCCATCAGCTTGCTCCATTATATTTTCCTGAATCTCATCATCAGTCTGAAACCTTGTCCCTTTCTCTTTTTTTTCAGATTTTTTAAATTTACTTTTTAGAGAGACGGGCAGGGAAGAAGAAAGAAAGAGAGAGAAACATCAGTGTGCCTCTTGCACACCCCCAACCGGGGACCTGGCCCACAACCCAGGCATGTGCCCTGACTAAGAACCGAACCAGTGACCCTTGGGTTTGCAGACCAGCACTCACCCCACTGAGCCACACCAGCCAGGGCTCGTCCCTTTCAAAGGTGATTTCAGTTTGGGGAAAAGCCAGAAGTCGCAGGGAGCCAAATCTGGCCTGTAAGGGGGCTGAGTCACCTGAGTGAATTGATGTTCCGCCAAGAAACTCTGCACAAGACATGATGCATTAGCAGTGTGTTGTCATGATGAAGCTGCCAGTCACTATTTGCCCATAGCTGCTGCCTTCTGAATCATCCAAATAGTTTCCGTGGAGGAATGTTCAAGCTTAATGCAAAATCTGATGCAGATTCGTTGCTTTACTTGCTCAGTCATTTTGACTGAGCACACAGTACATATGCTCATTCAACAACATCTCCTGCCCCCACTGACTAGTACGGTGAAGTCATCTTTGCTCACGCATGCACATACAAGTCCATTCTCCTTGCTGCCAGGTTACACTGATGTCGTGCAAACCGTTCTCATTATGTTAACAATCGCTGGACTTTTTCTGGACACACCTTTTTTATATGCCTGACTACAAAAAGAGAAATGCACACATGCAGAAAAAGATAGACTCCAAAAAAATCGGGTTCCAAAAGTGACTTGCTCATTATTGCTGCAGGTAGATGGTATAACCTTCATCTTAGTCAATCACAGAACCAAAATACACAAGAGTCCCTGCTATGGGAAAGGCAATATACTAAGCTTTAGTAGGGGATTAATGAACAAAATGTTAAACTGTTTAAGCTAGAGGTAAAGTTCATGGCAGTGGTACAAAAAAGAAAGGAGGAGAGTGAAGGACATTATGAAGCACAGATGGGATATAATGAAAGACTAAATATAGAAAGCAAAGTACAAGAAGGGTGCAAAGAAAACAAAGTTTCAAGCCTGGGTGGCTGGAAAAAGGATGGTATTACTGACAGACACTGAGAAGGCAGGTGGAGGATCCAACCTTGGAAAGATGTGCTCACAATCACATCATCTTTGGAAACACAAGGAGTCTCAGGTATTAGCAAAATATTCAACTGTACGCATGTGAGAGGAAGTTGGAGACACAGGACCACAGTGTAAGAAATAGGTTTTTAAAAATTATTTATATAAGAAATTGCCATTAGAGTTATAAAGGCAGATGGAACCTCCAAGGAAGAAAAGGTAGAGGGAGAAAAACAAATAATGAATCTTGAGTATATCCATAGTTTGAGTATAGGAAACAGAAAACAACCTAGGAAGAAATCTCTGTTTTCTTTACTCAAGGAGGCTTCATGGGAAATGAACAAATCTGACATCAGGCAAAGAAAAGACAAGCAGGTTCTTCTCAAAATGGTGATATGCGTTAGGCAAAGGAATAGGGGATACCATAAAATCAGGTTCCTCTGATTCACTTACCATCATCTATCTACCTATCTGTCTATTTATTTGGGTTACTGCAAACATTTTAAGATTATATTTCAGAATATACCTACTAGAATCACATTTGAGAGGGGTCGCATTAAGAGCACTCTCTGTGCAGGTGTGTGAAATGAATCTGCCACACCCAGCAATCCAGCTCAAGATTCGGATGCCTCAACTTAGAAATTCCTCAACTGGGACACTCAAACAAGAACAATAAGTCAGATTTTTCAAAACCAGAGCTCTCCAGTTAATGGATTTAGTAACAAATGGAGGTGTGGGAAAATAGTATCTGAAACCCTGTCTGGATGTTGGCCATACCACTTACTATTAAGCTTAGCCAGATTACGTACCCTCTTTTGGCCTCAGCCTTTCAAATGGGACAGGGCAACATCATAGTATAGATATCAGAAGGTTATTGTGGGGATTGAATGACATAACTGGTGTAAAATGAACAGAACAGTTCTTGGCTTTTATAAAGTAATTGTTCATAACTTGCTGTATATCACACACATGCATTGGTCCATAAACAACACATAGAAAAGTCTATATAACTTTTTAAAAGTAGGTTAAATACTGAATTTTTATTGTTATTTAATATACCAGTATGTCAGGCGCAAAAGATTATCTCCATCCTGACAGAAAAGTGAAAGAACAAGATGAGAAGTCATTTATAAAGACTAGTAAGTTTATAAAACGAAAATACAACTTCAAGAATGAGAAAATATAAAACGAAGAAAGCACATTCACTTTCTTTTGCCAAATGTCAAGAATGAGGAAAAAAGGGGTAGATTTTTATGTGGTTTGGAAAGCTGGAAATTTTTAATGGGAAATTATTATTTAAGGAATAGTCTATATGCAGTTCCAAGTTGTCTTATTAAAAAAGTATTATCATTAAAGAAATCATCTTAAGACATTGTAAGTAACCATCAATGCTATGGGGATATCAAATATTCTAGGCCAGTTTTATTTCCTTCCATGATAAAAATGACAAGTCACATAGATGAAGGCAAAATGATAAAGTAATCTGTTTTGATTTCCATTAAAAAATTGACTTAAACATCATGACATCCTTTAAAAAATGAGAAAGAAAGGCTTACACTAGAGTTCAGTCACCTCATTACATTGGAGGGAACCAACGAGCCTGTACCGGCGCAAAGAAAGGCCAATGGCAAAACTAAGAAGAGAGCAGTGGAAAAGGTAACAGCAAAGACGTACAGGGGCAGGCAAAAGTAGGTTTATTGTGCCACTGTGGCATTCCTTGGAGTTAATAAAGCTATTACAGTAATCATAACCTGCATGTCTTTTTCCATATGAACAACGGTAAACCTACTTTTTTCCACCCCTATGTAGAGGAAAAATAAGGGGAAAGAGAACAAATAGGAGAGGAAAACAGTGCCATGACAAATGTGCCCAGTTAATATCTGTAAAGTGCTTACAACAGTGCCTGGCACGTAAATGCTCTATGTTTGCTATAAAAAGAATTCTGCATAGCAAGTCCTCAAATAACGTTGTTTCCTTATAATGTTGATAGAAAAAAAAAAATCAACTCCCAGCCTGGACAGCTGCCTGTGTGGAGTTTGCATGTTCTCCCCGTGTCTGCGTGGGTGTTCTCCAGGGACTCCGGTTTCCTCCCACATCCCAAAGATGTACATGTGAGGTGAACTGGCACGTCTACATTGTCGCAGCGCCAGGGAGCGTGGGTGTGTGTGAGTGCCTCCCTCTGTGTGGTCAGGGTGGGTCCTGCCTCGCACCCTGAACTGCCAGAACAGGCTCCAGCCACCTGCGGCCCTGGTCTGGAATAAGCAGGCTGAAATTCTCCTACTTGTTTGTATTCCTCTTTCTTAAATTGATGTAGAGCTCACATTTATTTTAATGTTCAATATTAGGAGTGTTTGGGGCCTTTATTTAGGAACTTGGTGATGCTTTTGAGTCCAGAAATATGCCACAGGAACTTAACTCTTGTTTATATCAATTAGCCTATAGTACAACTGGTTTTATGCAGTTTTGTTTAAAGTCACAGCTTCGAAGAAACTATCAATGACGTTAAGTGAGAACTTACTGTACAACATGACTCCCTTCCCCTTTGTGTAGGTGCTCACATGCTTGAAGGCAGAAGCCTAGAGCAAGTGATTTCTCAAGGTCCGCTGCAGCTCAGTAAACTCTATGTATCCCCACATTTTAAGAGACTTCACTAGGGGGAAAAACTGGTTATATTGGTAGATTTCTTAGAATTTGTGGGCATGACATAATTCATTTGATAGTAAACATATTAACAACTAGTATTTTTTTCTCTTTAATCCTCACCAAAGGACATGCTTCTTGATTTTGGGGTGAGAGGAAAGGAGGGAGAGAAAAAGGGAGGGAAACATTGATGTGAGAGAAAAACATCGATCGGTTGCCCCTCCTATGAGCCCCAACTAGGACCCAAACCCACAACCCACATATGTGCACTGACCAGGAATCAAACCCACCACCTTCCAGTTTAGGGAATGGGTTTACCAGACGACGCTCCAATCAACTGAGCCACACTGGCCAGGGCAACAACTAGTATTCTTTAAATAGCTCATTCATTTATACGGTAGCCCTGTCAGTAAGTTCTACTATAAATCATTTGGCACAACGAACTCTGTGTTCCCATCAGTAGTGAAATAGGCATTTTTATTCATATGTAGCAGGATGTCCAGCTCCCAAGATAATGATTAAGCAAAGATCATTTTTATTCTGCAGACAAAGCACATACCATACTTATAGTTTAGTCTCTCAGGGACAAAAATCTTAATGGAGGCCAAGATTTCCCGAGACTTCATGGAAATAACTCTTTGGAAAGTTTCTATTTTTTGGTGGTCTCCTCTATGACAATTCTGACTCCTTCTCCTGGGGTCAGAATATTACTGACAGGCCTCCCCCTCACTTGCTATTCTCTAATAGTACAGTGCACTGTGATTTTTCTCACTTCTTTTTCTAATGAATATTTCATCTGTCTGAAGGAATAATCACTGTGTGTTTACCAAATGACAAAATGACTTACGAAAAGGTACTTAACTGAAAATCAACCTTTCTTAGAATTACCAAACATCCTTCTTTGAGCTACTTACTCCGCCTCCTCAAACTATTGTCAACAATAAAATGCACAGTAACTTCATATGTTCTCTTATGATTAAAACCAGAAGCTTGATGCAAATTAGTACTCACAGGTAGCATTCACATCATACAGTACATAGATGGAAGCTTAGATGAGGGTGTGCACACAAGAGCATCTTTCATTTTGTGTTCATTCACAGTATACAGCATATTCAAGCATCAATCAGGGCGCTTTTGAACAAAGCAATGTGTGAAATTCAATAAAATTAAGAAAGGCATTGACAACTTGTACTGTTTATATTAATTTTTCATTGAAGGCTTACATCCTACACTATGAATTACATCCATTCCATTTAACCAGGTGAGAATTTTGCAAATAAGAGAACAAAATCAGTTATCTAGTACACATAGTGATAGTCAATGTGTCTTAAAGGAGCGGTCCCCAGCTTTTTTGGCACCAGGGACCAGTTTCATGGAAGACAATTTTTCCACAGACTCAGGGTGAGAGAGGATTTTGGGATGATTCAAACGCATTACACTCAAGCTCACCTCCTGCTGTGCAGCCCAGGTCTTAACAGGCCCGGACCCGTACTGGTCCGCAGCCTGGAGGCTGGGGTCCCCTGCTTTAAAGTGTACCTTTTAATATTAAAGTTTGCAGGCAGTAGTACACATAGTCTGAGGCAAAATAAGTAGGTGATATGTTTTCAGAAAGCTGCCATTTAAAATCATACAAGTTGAATAGTTTCAACTGACATTTGTCAGACATCTAGTGAAAGTAGGACAATATTTGAAGGTCACCAATTCAACATCTATCCTATAGAAAAGACCCTGACTAGGCTAGTTCAGATTACATTGCCCCTTTGTACTTATTTCAGAATCTTTGTCATAGGGTTTTTATTTTTTCTTTACCTTTAGAAAAAAGACTGTATAGCAATTCTCAATATGCTTTGGAAGTGTGTTAGGCTGAAGAAATTGTAATTTCAAATTTATTAGGGCGAGATGGAGAGCTGGACTTTGTCTCACCCAAAAGACACTTTACAGCATTCAGCTGTCAGGTTAGCAATACCATGGGGCTGAGATAACTCTCCCAAGGAAGATCGTCTGCCCTGAAAGATTTCCCAGAAACTGCAAGAGCCATTTCTACTAACTCTGATCCCACTTCCTAAACTTCCAATTTGGACTTATTGTTGGCAAACAGGGATGCATTTCAGATTCTGGCTTATCTATCAATGCTTAGATAAGGCTTTACATCCAAGGCCTTGTTTTCAGTTTTGTGATTGTTTTATCCCGTGTGTGTGTTTCTAGAATAAAGCAATGCTTCCATTTTTTCCTTAAAAGATCAGAGCTAAATGATACAAGAAGATGAATGGAATCTACAAGTTAAGGTTCATGATGCATCTTGCACATACATGGAAATGTATGAATGACTGTCCTATCCACAAAATACAATTATGTAATCAGTCACTAAGACTGGTAGACTCCAAAGGAGAATGATGCCACCACGCAATGTCTTTTCAAGGAAGTTTATGGCAGGAAATGGCTAAAACTGACCATCTTACCATATTTCTGCCCCCACATTAAGATGATTATACAGTATCATGGGGCTATGAGCTGACAAGTGTTTGAATTGAGAATACCTCTCTCTCTCTCTGTCTCTGTCTCTGTCTCTGTCTGTCTGTCTGTCTGTCTCTCTCTCTCTCTCTCTCTCTCTCTGTAAGGATATACCATATACCAGAAAAGATCTGCTTACCTGTACAAGTGCCCCTTGCAACGAAACCTAGTGTATCACTTTTAATTCTTCTTACTTAGTATTCACATCTGCTCCTCTAAAGTCTAAGAGTCTCTATTTCATACCTCATCTTGGCATTGCATGTCGGTACTTTATCCTGTTATAAGAGCTTTTCTTTGGCTACTCTCAACCTATAAGAGAGAGCTTGTAGTACTGGGGGAAAATCTGATCATTAATACAATAGGCCACACACAGAACACACACAATAAAGAAGAAGGAAGAAGAGGAGTAGAAGGAGAAGAAGGAAGAAGAAGAAGAATGTAAAGGAAAGAGGAGGGGGAGGAGAAGGGGGAGGAGGAGCAAGGAAGAAGAGAAAAAAAAGATAGGAAGAAAGGGGAGGGGAGGGGACGGGAGGGGAGGGGAAAAAGGGACAATCTCCTGATACTCTCTTACTCTCCCTTACTTAACAGCATGGATATTCTGCCATACTTTGATTTTTCTTTTTGGTGAAACAGTAATGTAAAGAAAGCTAGGTCACAGGAGTGTTCAAGGGGAATTTAAAAATGAACATGTTTTGGATTCACTGATCTGTACTATAAAAAGGATCATTGTCAACTATGAGCAAACTGAACACTCAGAAATCCTTATAGGGTTGACTGCAAATATACCAGAAGTCACCAGATGAAAGTTCAATCTAACTACATCTGGACCTGTATCTTGACTATTCCAATTTTACATAAAGAGAAGATGATGACCAAACTGAAATATACTGATAAACTTTTCTTTAATTAAAAACAAACAAACAAACAAAAAAAAACAGCCCTGGTTGGGTAGCTTAGTTGGTTAGAGTGTCACTCTAATATGCCAAGGTTGCAGGTTCAATCCCAGGTCAGGGCACATACAAGGATCAACCAATAAGAGGAACAACAAACTGATGCTTCTCCTAAATAAATAAATAAACAAACAAATAGAAACTAAAGCCTAAGGCTTTTTTCACCTCTCATTTAGATGTTCCATAGGCTCCTCAAATGGAACTCATTGTATACCCCACTCCACCTGTACTTTCACTTCCTGAAAGTGAATGGCACCAAGGCAGATGAATGGGGTGGGGGTGGGGTTGAGGTAGGGGTGGGAGAAACTAGTTCAAGAGTAGAGAGTCAGTCAAGATATGCAGAGGAGGGTTTAGGATCTGATCACAAGTCATGCTGAAAGATTTTTTTTAGCTGACCTCCCCTTGCTAGGATCAGGAGCAAGGTTTTTCAACTCAGTAACACCATCTATCCAGTCTCTCAAGCCAGAAACCCTTCCTTTACTCCCCAAATTGGATAAGTAGTGCGTGCCTGTCAGTTTGAAATGGTTAGCATATCTCAATTTCATAGTTCTCAAACTGTAGTCTGTGGACCAATGGCAACAACGTCCCCTGGAAACTTGACAAAAATGCCAATTATTGGGCCCCAGCACAGACCAACTAAAACAGGAACTCAGGGGCAGGGTCTAGCAAATTACAATTGAACAAGCCCTCCAAGTGAACCTGACACACACTCAAGTTTGATAACCATTGTTCAAATCTATGCCTTGATGCTTATTCCCACTGTAAATTACTGCCTGGCCCTCATCATCTTTCATCCGGCCTATCGTAACAGTCCCTTAGCTGGTTTCCTGACCTTCAGTTTCACTCCCTCCAATCTATTCTGCACGCTATTACCAGGGTGAATCCTCTATATCAGCGATTTTCAACCGTTTTCATCTCATGGCACAATAAACTAATTACTAAAATTCTGTGGCACACCAAAAAATATACTTTCTGCCGATCTGACAGAAAAATAGGTATAGATTTTATTGATTTATAAAATAAGTGTAATTATCTACCCATTTTGTTCCCTCGTGAGTTTTTTAAAAAATGAGGTGTCTATACTCACATATAAGGATTTCTGGTACTAAGAATTAACCAATCAGACAGAACCTTATTATGCGACGTGACCACTAAGATCCAACACTATTATATGACCTACATATCTGTGGTTCAAGACAGGGCATTCACACCAGATGGCTATTGTTGTATTGGTTGTTGTCATTTTTTCACTTGACAATTTAAGGGAAAAGAGGTCACTGCCCCTGACTAAATAGTCAGGTATTGTAGGTCTTAAAATTTCTTAAAGCACACTGGTTGAAAATTGCTGTTCTATATAAAAAATGTAATTAAAATCCTTCCCTAGTTTCTCCATGCCTATAGAAGTGGCTTTTAAACTGTGCTCTTAGGTGAATTTGTTTCAAAGGTTGCCCTCAGACAAGACACGGGCTCAGTGGGTAATGCACCAAACTTTGAATTTTACAAGTAGCATTAGAAAACCACTGGCCTACAGGAAAAAAAGAGATGCTCCTTCAAAGGCTCCTCCAGCCTCATCTTTTCTCCTGTCTACCTTCCACACCACCCTTTAGCTTAAGACAATGATTGAGGTTCTTGTAAGAGACCAGATTATTTAATGAGTCTGTGCCACTACTTCATTTGCTTAGACATCTGCATGTCCCTACCATTTACCTGTTCATCAGATAATACCAAGTTGCTATTCCCTACCCCCTACCAGTCCACACTTACAGAATGGCTCTAACATACCTTCTCCATGAAGCCTTTTAAAATGCCTGCTTCTCATACTTCTACTAGATGGAATTGATTACCCGCCCCCGCCCCGTGCCCTCACAGTGGTAATATTAATGGTGGAAATGGTAATTAATATTTATTGAACATGTATTACATTATATTCCAGGTATTATACAAAGTGCTTTACATGTCACGTGCATCCCATTTTAAACCTCACAAGTCTATGAGGTACGAGGTATAATTATTACCCCCATTTTCTCAGGAGACTGATGTTTAGAAAGATTATACTTAATCTACTTGCGCAAGTTGTACAGCCAATATGTGGCAGAACTGGATCATCTCACCTACTTAAACCTCAAAGCATATGCACTTAAGCCCTGGCAGGGTAGCTCAGTTGGTTAGAACATCATACCAATACACCAAGGTTGTGGGTTCGATCCCCAGTCAGAGCACATACAAGAATCAACCTGTGAATCCATGAATAAACGGGACAACAAATAAATGTTTTCTTTCTCTCTCTCTCTCTCTCTCTTCCTTCCTCTCTCCCTTTAAAATCAATAATTTTTTTAAATTTTTTAAAAAATATGCACTTAACCTCTACAACACAGGATCAGGTTCATTAAACGTAAGTCCGGTAAGGAATAAGTCAACAGGGTGTGGCAGACACTATGGAACTGAAAAGGTACACTCCAGCGATAAGCATTTTTAAAGAGGAGGGGAGGGGAGTGGGGGGTCCCAGTAGAAGAGTCATGTGTTGCAAACAAAACAAATCTGAAGACTGATCCTGAGCAGAAGGCCACTAGCCTGAGACTCCTGTTTCATGCTATACTCAATTCCCAACTTTATGTGTGTCATAAAACCCTTGCCCGGATAATTTATTAGGGTAGTAGTGCCTATATCTTTCTTGCAGCTCGAGATGCAAGAGAGAAAGATAGATACATGAGAGATACATGAAAGAAAGGTAATTTTCCACTTTTCACTTATCCACAAACCTTGCATCCTAGACATCAAGGCAGAGGGATGGGGGACAAGGGGATGGGAGGAAGGAGTACGAGTGGTCCATAGAAGAAGGAAAAAAGGTCTCTTTTCCCTGAGACTGGAGGTGGACGCAACAGGGAACTGTCAAGCATTTCCAGGGCTGTACTTCTAATGTACTTCTTGATATGAATATCCAAGAGGAATAGTCACTAAACAAACATCCCTGTGCACCAAACCATGCCTTTCAGCAGTTATGATGGCGGACAGAGCCTTCTCTCCAAATTCCCTGTGCGGGGTGAACCTCGGTGTACTGGTTCCCTATTGCTACTTTAATAAACCATCACGGACTTGGTGGAGTAAAACAACAGATTTATCGTACAGTTCTGAAAGCCTGAAGTCTGAAATGGGTTTTGATGGGCTAAAATCAAGGGGTCAGTGGGTCTACACCTCTTTCTAGATGCTCTAGGGAATAATCCTTTTCCTTACCCTTTCCAGCTTCTAGAGGTTACTCTCATTCCTTGGCTCGTGACCACTGGCTTCAAAGCCATCAATGTTGGGCCAAGTTTTCATGCTGCCATCTCTCTGGTTCTCTCTTTTCTGCCTTCCTCTTCCTCTTTTTAGGACCCTTGTGACAATATTGAGTTCACCCAGTTAATCAGGATAATCTCTGTATCTTAAGGTCAGCTGAATAGCAACCTTAATTCCATCTGCAATCTTTTTTTAAAGATTTCATTTATTTATTTTTAGAGATAGGAAAAGGGAGGGAGAAAGAGAGGGAGAGACACATCGATGTGAGAAACATTGATTGGTCACCTCTCCTATGCGCCTCATTCCGGGACCAAACCCGCAGCCAAGGCATTTGCCCTGGCCCTGACTGCGAATCCAACCTGTGATCTTTTGCTTTGTGGAACTGAGACACACCAGTCAGGGCTCCAGCTGCCATCAGTTACTTAATTTTCCTTTGCTATGCGATGCAACATATTCACAGATTCCAGGTATTAAGACACGGGCATCTTAGGGGAGGCCATTCTGCCCACCATGACCAGTGATTCCTGTATATGTTTTGAGTGGGAGCTATTTGAGATTATATATCTCATTGCCCTACAGAGAAGGTTCTCATATATTAATCTTTTTTAATTTAGAAAAATAGTATGAATGCCATGAGTAAATAAATTCACATGCATTCCATACCCACAACACTTGATTATTTTATTTCTTTGTGTATAGATCAGTTCCCCTCTCTCTACCGTCAGCTTGGGATTAGGAACCATGGCCTTATTGATTATTGTTTTCCTAGCACCTAGTACCATGCCTGGCACACTGCAGAGACTTATTAATGTTTGTCACAATAATAAATTAAAAATGCTTCTTCTGGAAAAGAGCAGCTGTAGAATTGTATTTGTTAGTTCAGAGATGTACATACCTTGAAACTGACTCAGCTGCTAAAACGGGAGGCGGGAGCTGAACATATACTATATTAAAAGCCATTTACAATAGTTACCAGAGGCATATTTTATTATTTCTAAAATAGATCATTTGTCAGTGGAATAAGGAGCAAAAGAAAGGGAACTGTTCCCCTAAACCATATGAATTCTTACTTATATTTATTTCAAATCAATAAAGTGAAAGTGACTTTTAAAGTATTATGATTCATGAACTTCATTTGCCACTTTTTTTTTTTTGGTTTGACCAGAATGGCCATCTTTATACAGTATTAGAATTGTCGACATTTTATTGCATTGCCATATCTCATTATTATGTATTAAATGTTATTATTTATGGCCGCTACTTAATCTGATGTGAGACAGAAAAATTATTGAAAGCTTGGCGTCTCAGGAATAGGTATTTTATAGGGATGAAGGAATGACTAGGAAGAGTCAATGGTCCTTCAGCTGCCCCTCAGATCATTAACTCCAAGTGGTTATTTGCTCCCATGTACTGTCCTGTGCCCAGGTTGTTATTGCTGTGATATGTAGATGAAGGAGAATATATTTTAAACTCTTTAATATGAACTTGATACTCATGAAGGGTGCCAGATTGAAAGCACTGGAGTCTGAAGTCATCGGGTTATGCACTTGGCTGGTTCCAAGTTACAGAGAGATGTTTGACCTTGAATGACCACCTTGCGAGAGGCAGCAAACATAGTTTTGCTGAACTTTAAGAGACTGACAGAGGAGCAGCATAGCAGCATCCCAAAGGTAAGCATTTTTACCAAGGAGGAAAATGAGACTACTCACTAAGTTCCTACTGAATCTATTCAAAATAATGCCCATATTGGTAGGCATAGGGAATTGGGGGGGAGATGGTAGTGGTGTTAAGATACACAAGTGCTTTACGATAAAAAAAATAAACAAACACCCCATTACCAAAGAACTAAGCCACTTAAACAAGCAGCAATCTTTTTAACAACTGGAGTATTGCAATTTAATGGCCAATGTTGATTCCATTTTGCATACTTGAGAAGAAGCCTTCATTTTCTAAAAATTTCAGAGTGTTTGAGTAGGAAAAAAGGTGGAGCTATCTATCCCCAAGTTTTTAATATAGATTATGTAAAACAAGGCTCAGAGTGGAGAAGTTATCTGAGGAGGACCATGTCCTCAGTGTAAGACTGGAAGTAGAAGAGCCCAGGTTTACTGATTGGCAGTCAAGGGCTTTTCTACTACACAATATTCTCTAAAGGAGTAAATGTAGCTGCTCTCTGAACCTTTTAAATATTTAGAACCAAGTATTTTCATAAGTGTGGGCCACTCAGGCATTTACCTCCACTCTGACCTACTCATTCCCACTATGTTAGTAAGACAATCATTTTTCACACATTTCACCTTCCTAGTCTGAAAAAAAAATACCTTTCAAGTTAATATTACATAACTGTCAGACTCACAATTACAAAAGTAACAAAATCATTTTCACAAAAGATATGATATGCAAAAATCTCAACTTCCTCAGTAAGTTTCTTTTTAAATCTGTCATTTTATTTTCTGATCTTAATTTTTTTTCCTATAGTGATCTGAACTTTTTGGCCATTTATTTCCCTTAAAGGCAGGACCCTAGAAGAATGGCAAAATTAAAACTGGTAAATCAATTTAAACTCCCACTCCTGGCTAATCTCAATTAACTGGAACCCAATTTTTAAAAAAATCCTTAATGTATATGTACTTGCACTGTATTTTTTTTAAGGGAATGCAAATTCCAAAATTATAAGGATTTCATTTTTTAATGTAATTTCATTGTTTTACATACTTAGAGAAATTATCAAGTAATTCCAAAGACTTAATAAAAATTCAGATCATCCTTTTGACTTTTTTATAAGTTGGGATGAGAATTCTTATCTGAATAACGATGTGTGTTGCACTGACAGATAAACAATGCTGTCTGTTCCGTATTTACTAAGGAATTCTAAGAATGAAGACCAATGACGGAAGTCCTTTAAGTGACTCAGGACTTCAATCACAGCTGACCTTTGAACAATGAGGGTTTGAACCGCCTCGGTCCACCTACCGGCAGATTTTTTTTCAGTACATCTGGTCAGTCCTTCCTATCCCTGGTTTTGGTTTCACGTCTGCAAATTCAACCAACTGCAGATGGGAAAACTATTTTCGCATTCCAAACAGCAGTTCCCCAACCACGGAGTTCCAGACGCTGGGAGAAACCACTGTTTCTCCGGTCAGTTGAATTTGCAGATGAAGGCGGACTGTAGTTAAGTTTGGGGGAGTCAAAACTTACATGCGGACTTTTTTTAAGGTCAATTTATGGTTTACTGAAATGTCAGTTACTTATGTATAATCTTAATAGATTTCATTACACAGTTCAAAACACCATCCAAAGTTGCAGTTGTAAAAATTCAGTAATGGAAACAAGACAGTAAGAAAAAATATAGAATTATCCTAATTTTTGCCTTGTGGGCCATACAGCTTTGGCCAGCGGTGTCCCAGAGATAACACAGATTGTTAAAATGAGTCAATTTTTCCATAATCAGCCTCGATTAGTTTTGGCTCATGTTCAATGAAATGTAAACTTGAAGGAAAAAGAAACAGTATAACTAATAAAACATGGTCACTACCACAGGGCTCTGACTTAAGTCCTATATATTGTCTGACTGGTGTATCAAGATTTATATGTGGATTTTTGACTGTGTGCAGGGAAGGGTCAGCGGCCCTAACCCCCTGTGCTGTTCAAGAGTGGAATGTAATCTGAAAGTCTCCCCCGACCTTGCCACATTTTCTCATAAATAAATAAAACAAAATATTTATTGCGCATATGGATCAATAAATGAATGCAAAACCGTCACAATACAGAAATTTTATCCTCAGACTTTTCTTAAAAATTAAAATATTTCAGGAGGCAAATTTTTTTTTGTCAATAAAATTATCTGAATGGAAATATTTTTGCCACTGATAAGGAGAAAT
Organism: Pteronotus mesoamericanus; assembly: GCF_021234165.1. Lineage (NCBI taxonomy): Eukaryota > Metazoa > Chordata > Mammalia > Chiroptera > Mormoopidae > Pteronotus > Pteronotus mesoamericanus. Next base: position 4,777,791 of record NW_026555150.1, read on the forward strand.
GCCATGCTTATTTTGTAGTCAATGAGAACTATTAAGCAGTTTTACCGAAATGCTCATTGGTTACCGCTGTTTCCTTGTACCCTGCAGATATTCTCATTAGTCAAGGAGTAGCTGTATGTGGAAAAGGTGACAGAATCCTTCTAATACGTAGCATAGCCTCCATATTTGGTCTTGCAAAAACTAACAATAACAATTATGAAGTACAGACACAAGCTGATGTATCCAATGGTCAAATAGGTTTTTTAAAGTTTAAAATAATGCAATTTCATTGGCATGGCACTCGATAAATATAACAAAACATATCACTGGAATATTCTTTTTTTTTCACATTGAATAGCTCTGTGTTCAATTCCCAAAGTAAATTTCAGTGTAGAATGCACATACCTTGATAGATCCAGAAGTTGTGGGAATCATAAAGAAGACAGCTGAATAAAGTTCGCCCTTGTAATTCCTGTAAACAAATTAGGCCAAATTATCCTTCAGATACATGTACAAGCAAGTCTAAAACAGTCCTTCTATGAGGAAAAGGAAGGGACACATGTGGGGTGGGGGTGGGAGTGGGCGTGGGGGTTGACCTCATTTTATAATTTACAAAAAATAAAAGCATCAGTTTCTTAAAAGGTCTACTTGAAACTGCAAACAATTATATTAACTGTGTTGCTAACAGGAAATTTCTTAATTACAGATGAGCATACCTGGAGGCCTGTGCAATGTTTACCCACCAAGAGTCCCAGCCTAACACTATTCAATTTTTGCCCAGTATCCCACTTATTTTGAAATGAAATGCCCACAGTTTCAGGAAGTTTTTGACAATGTAAACAACTTATAGTAATTGTAATTCCTTAATTAAGATAGTCCTTTACACATTTCATTTAATATTCAAAGCAACCTTGTTATACAATTGGGAGACTGAGGACTAGAGAGGTTAAACGACTTACACAAACACACATACATGGCTGCTGGTAAAACCAAGACTAAAATCCATGTCCCCTCACTTTAATTCAGTGATATTTCTAATGTCGCAAGCAATTTCTTTTATTTAACAGTTAGAAAATTAACTATATGTCTCCATATGCCACCCTCGGCACTGGGCAATAAGGCAGGAACTGGGCCCTGTTATGATCCTCACTAATTACTCAGCTTGAGAGATACACTTCTCTGACTTGTATAATGCCATGTATTTTTTAAATATGTGTGTATATTGATCTGTGTGTGGTATATGTGTATAGATTAAGTATATATTTTTATTGACATAAAATCTGTTAGTATATTGATAAAGTAATCACAGTGTAAGTCTGGCGTAGAAAAAGATATATATGTATGTAAAATACTATTTTCCTTCTGTGTATTTGTATTTTCTAATTTTTCTACAATGAACAGGTATTACCCATATGCTTTAAAAAGCTGTCTGTTTTTAATTCTTCAAAAATCCATTTTAGAAAAGGCAGGATAGTAAAGTAAAGCGAAAGAAAAATGAAAAGGAAAATTTTACCATTTCAATATTTTATGATTGGTACTTAATTAACCTTATGGCCCCAATTTATCAATCAAGTAATCCCAAAACCTATTTTTTTTATATTTGAGACAAAATCTCAGTAGTAAAGGCAATAATTTAAAATTCCTCCACAGTAAGAGACGGGTAATATCTAAATACAATTTTTTAAATGTAGGTCAATAACATCATTGTCACCTTTGATAAAGATCACCAAGGTGACCTTGTAATAATGATAGAGTATTATATTGTTATTAATGATCTCCATATCCAATACGCTATATACAAATCATTCATAATAGACTGAAGTGGTGCTCTTCATTAGTTGCCATCTAATTGTCAATGTACGTTTTCATCACTGTTAATGTTTCTCACAAAAGCCATAGTTCTGCTCAAACGTTCATGTGGTTCCATAATAGTACTAAGTTACAATCTTTCAAGGGAAAAAACTTCAAAAAGTACTTAGGCCTAGACTACAAAAAGTATTTCTGGCTCTACTGCCACAGACCAGAGTAAGTCTGTAGAAACTGCCTCCATACCCATCGAACTAATTCTGCAAGGAAGTTAAGCAAAAAGGCTTTTAAAAAAATGAACTGCCCTATATCAAGGCATTTTGCCTTGATGAGATACACATAGGACTGGGAAACAAGAGGACTTTAAAATGCTATAGCTCTTTTCTGCTCACTTCTCAACTGTCTTCAGAAGAAAGCCATTAGGAGTGTATCTCCCACTTGTGATTAGAGAAAGCCAGTTCATCATACATTGATCTATATAAGATCTCCCAGGTGACTTGCCATTACTTGCCAGTTCCAAACATGTACCACTTTCCTCACCTTCTACTTCTATTCGACTCAAGACTTCATTTTCAGCCCTGGCTAGTGTGGCTCAGTGGATTGAGCACCAACCTGAGAACCAAGGGGTCGCCGGTTCGATTCCCAGTCAGGGCACATGCCTGGGTTGCAGGCCAGGTCCCCGGTAGGGGGCACGCGAGATGTAACCACACACTGATGTTTCCCTCTCTTTCTCCCTCCCTTCCCCTCTCTAAAAAAAAGTAAATAAAGTCTTTTTTAAAAATTCACTTTCCAAAGAGAAACTGTCTTAATACCGCATGTGGGCTAGCTATCCTTTAAGAAGAAGAAAAAAAAAAAGTTAGAATGTCTGACAGAACCGTCATTGAACGCAACCAAATAATGCATACTAGAGGCAACAGCAGCAGAAGCCACAAATGTTTGAAATGAGTCTCACAGAACTGACTACTGGTTTTGGAGATAGGCTAGAGCCTAAATGTAAATTGCAAGTAAAGTCCTAAATGCAAATCTGAACAGCTCATTAAGAGGTCATCTAACCCAGACTTTCATTAGTGTTGCTGCCTCTTGCTTGGTCCCACATAGAGAATAATATCCTACATCCTTGAGTTCTCAGCTTCCTAAAGTGAAATTATCATCTTAGCTTGGCTATGGAGATGAAATGCATAAATTGGAGGTAAGCAGAAGGGTTTCAAAGTCCAATCCAAAAATACATACATATATGTAAATATGCATATATGTGTACATGGATAAATATCTTTCTCAGATGGATTTAAAAAGTATAATTTTTATTTATTTAGAAAATGGGAAGCTTTTAAATGTGTTTAAATAATTACTCAATTATATACTAATTATAACTATAACATCTATATTAACGCTATTTTTATTTTCAAGGGACTTTGGGCTGCATATAGGTCACATTTTGTTTTACTAATGAGCATATCTTTACATTTTGCTACACATGCTTTGAAGCCTCTGATGCTATTTTTCTAATGGGACATTTACTCAAAGACCTTGTAGAAAATAATTGCGTTAATAACAAAGACAGTTTCCCCATTACAATGATCAGTGCTCTCAGACAATAAATGCTGCAACACTCCGTATTGTCACTTTCTTCCTTAGGGCCTAAAGAACTTCTAGATTCACATTATTGGCTGCAGCTTCTTTTTTTTCTGGCAATACGGGCATTTCTAATGATGAGACCTGCCAAAACTTGTCAATGCTATTTTTCTTCTTTTCCATTAGAGGTTACTGTGGCTGAATAGCCAAGTAATCTACAGTCTAACTTCACTTAATTGTTTTTACTACATGACATGAAGGAATATAGTGAGTAATCACTTCTGTTTTACACGAAGCAAATTGCTAGTGCTTTCCCCAGCAATATGAAGAAGCCTTAACTTACCTATCTCCCTTGAACGTCCTGTTTAAATCCTGACAGGATAAACTCAGCCTTTCTAGGTTCTCCAGTGAGTGAACACTAGATTGGGTCAGTGGATCTCAATTATTTTCCCTGTCTATAGACATCTTAAGCCAGAGAACCAGTTGGCCCCAGTTACAACTGGTAAATTCCCTCTTTCCAGCACCATTATTTAAGGACAATAGGTTTACCCTCCTTGTTATTAGATAATCCACACTTCTAAGGTGGTAATATTTATTTTTGTGGGGCTTTTTGTTTCTTCTTGTTTGTTCTGCAAATGTATTTTTTCTGTAATGAAAGTTACACAGACTTATTATTGAAAATCTGGAAAACATGGAAGGTATAAAAGGAAAAAAATATCACCTATTACCCACTCCACCTCTGAGATAATTATTTTAGCACTGTTGTGCATATTTTTCCAGTCTTTTTTCCTTTCTTACATATTGGGAATATATAGTTTTGAACCCTCCCTCATCATTTCATAGTATAACATAAACATTTTCCTTTTATCATACAATATTTGTAATCATCATCTTTAATGGCCATAAAATATTACATTGTCTAAATGTACCATAAATCACTTAACAATTCCCTCATTGAACATTCAGGTTCTTTCATTTTTTCCTCCATTACAAATAATGCTTGGTGAAAATCTTTGCAAATAAAGCTATTTCTGCACTTCATATTATTTCTTTAGGACAAAATCCCAGAAGTAGAATTACTGGGTCAAATGGTATGAGCATTTTTAAGGCTTTTGCTGCAAACTGCCAGCCCTATACTAACTAACACTTCATCATGTCCTTATTATTCATTTATTCAACCAACACTTGTTAAACACCTTCTATGTACGTGCCAGGCACTGTGCTAGGTGATATATATGGCTGCAGTGATAAACACAACACACACAAAGACCATGCTCCCGTGAAGCTAATATGTTAGTAGATTTGATAAATCTGATACCAGGTAGTGATGAATAATATAAGAAAAAATAAAAGTGGATAAAGGCACATAAAATGAAGAATCATGATAGGACCCCTTACACAGGGTGGTCAGGGAAGACCTCTCTGATGAGGGAATATTTGATCAAAGATCTGAATGAAGCAAGACAGTCATAAGCCTATAGAAATCTTGGAGAAAATTCATTTCGGGCAGACAAAATAGCAAGTGCAAAGGCCCTGACAGAAAACAATGCATGGCATGTTTAAAAAAACAAAATGGAAAGCAGGATGGCTAGAATGTCATGAGCAGGATTATGTGGGGAGAACAGCAAGACATGAGGCCCAATAGTCAGGGACCAAATCATGTAGGCCGTGGTAGAGATCTTTTCTGAATTTTTTAAGAGATTTGATTTACTTTAGTTATTTTTATAGAAAGGGTGAGGGAGGGAGAAGGAGAGGGAGAGAAACATCGATGTGCAAAAGAAACATCCATCGGTTGCCTCTGGCACGCCTGCAGCTGAGCATCTGGCCCACAACCCACACATGTGCCCTGACTGGGAACTGAACTAGCGACCTTTCACTTTGTGGGACGATGCCCAACCAACTAAGCCACACCAGTCAGGCCAAAGACTTTTTTAATTATTTTTTTAAAGATTTTATTTATTTATTTTTAGGGAGAGGCGAAGGGGGAGAGAGAGAAACACTGATGTGTGGGAGATACATCAATCAGTTGCCTCTCGCGTGTCCCCAGCTGAGGACCTGGCCTGGAACCCCAGGCATGTACCCTGACTGGGAATCAAACCGGTGACTCTGGTTCGTAGGCTGGCCCTCAATCCACTGAACCACACCAGCCAGGGCTAAATTATTTTTAAATTTTATTTTAAGTGTGATAAGAAGCCAGCCATTGGAGAGCAGACTGGGAAAATCACAAGACTTTGTTTATATTTTAAAAGGATCACCCTGGTTGCTGTGTAGAAAACTATATGGGGGCAAAGAGGTATATACAGGCAGAAATAGGGGGCTATTTCAGTAGTCTAGGTGAGAGATAATGGTGAGTTGGTGTAAGGTATTAATGAGAAGGGAGGAGAAAATGATTCAGATAGAGAATATGGTTTGAAGGTCGAGTTGTTAATTGATTGGATGAAAAAATGAGAAATCAAGGAAGTCTCTAAGATTTGAGGCTTGAGCAGTTACACTGAGCATGATCTTACCAAACCAAAATAATCTGTATTTATTGTTTCTTCTTTGCATTTATTTTCACTATTGAAAATTAGGTGTTTTCCACATGTACTGATCACTTTTGTTTCCTCTTACGAGGCATTTAGAAAATCTTTTCCTCCTTAGCTTCTATTTCATTATTTTCTGGTTTTCCTTCTACCTCTCCAACGTTATTCTGACTGGTTCTCTTTTGAAGGCTCCTCTTATTTCACCAACCTCTTAAATTCAGCGTCTCTCAAGATTTCACCTTTGCTTCTTTTACTCTGTCTACACTCCTTAGGTGACCCCACCTTCCTATTGATATGATTTCAACTACTACATTGACTAATGACACACAAATCTCTACCTCCAGACCTGATCTGCAGATCTGCAATTTCCATCTGTCACAAATCCTCTCCATCTGGATGTCTTGATGGTATCTCGCATTAAATATATCTAAACCTGACCTCATTATCCCCACCCAAACAAATATTTTTTCTTCTATGTCCCTTATGTTGCTTAATGGCATTATCTAATTTCCCCAACAGAAAGCCTCAGTCACTCCTCCCTTTCCCTCACTCTCTAAATGTAATCAATCTCCAAGCCCTAGTGATGTTAACTTATGATTGGATCTCAAATGTTTCTCTTCCTTTCTATCTTTATTGTCACTGCCTTAGTTCATACCCTCATAACTGCCTACAATGGCAACACAGCCTCTCAATGTCTTACTGCTACTATGCTTAATCCACTTCAATCCACTCTTGATACAGATGCCATCTTTCTAAAACCCGAAATCAGTGACCCGTCCTCCGCTCCCCATTTTATAGCACCTCATCTAATTCAGTAGGCTGCTACAAAGTAGTACAATGCATGATTTTGGATAAACATTAGAAAAACCACCATTCCCTGGTATGACTCTCCATGCAGGAAAAACCAAACAGATTCATTCATTTAACCAAGAGGTTCTTAAGCACCTTCTGTATGTCAGGCACACAAAAGTATATAAAGTAAGACATTATCCCTGAGCTCTGTTCATCAGACTTGGATAGGAAATAAAATGACACTTTATGATCCTGGGTGGGTATTTTCCATTGCTAATTTAGCCTTGTGCCCTTTCATAATCCTTCTGCCATGTGGAATGCAGTTCGCCATATTCTCTAACGAAAAAAATTCCTAGCCGTTCTTTAGAAACCAATTCAAGTGACATATCCTTTATAAAACCATACCTACCTTTGCCAGAGTATTCTAATTATTCCTCTTCTAGAGCATCTGCTACATGATAAGAATAAGTTTGTATGTCTGCCTCCTCCGCTAATTTTTTTTAATGTCTTTGTATCACTGGGTAAGCAGAAGCACTTAAAAAGTTTTGGCAAATAAATGAATGAATGAAGAAATGAATGAACAGAGGGAGATTTTTCTTCATGAAGACTGTTTTATGATACATAACCAAAAACCATGCAATACTGAAGTCTTTGCAGGGGGGGAATTCCAGTCCATGAGACCTGGGGTCTTCGTGGAAAACACTTGAGACTTTAAGACCCACTGCCCCAGAGCTCTGTGTAAATGTTGATTCTTCTTCTGCCTTTTCAACAACAAAGCAGCCTGAAGGATTTTGCTAAAGGTCTGAAACAATGTTATCTCATCACATCTATTGCTGTTTTACACAGTGTCTTAAACATGTTCTATTTCATGTTTTACAAAAATCTATTGTTAAAATTTTCTCTATTCTGTGTTAAATTACCCTTAAGATACTGCCCTTGCACTGAATTCTAATTGTTTACATTAAAATTACCTCACTTTCACAAGTTGTCCAATGTTTCATCAAGGCAATATCTCAAACAGGGGAAAAGAACAAAACAATGAAAAAAATGTAGCACTCCTGTGTTAACACTTCATGGATTCACAACCAAAAATAAATGGTATTACACCTAAGTGTTGACATTTTATTAGACTAAACATGAAAGATAAATCATAAATGTACTAACAATGTATGGATATGTACACAGAGTAAATCTGTAATAAACAGTACCAACCCAGGAAATAGGTGTTATTTTAGCTCTTACCCAAGGTAACTGAAAGAATATATGAGCCAAAAACAAGATAAAGAATAGTGTTTCATATTATACATATAATGACCTGGGATATACATGAAGAATTGGTCAGATTTAGGAAAAAAAAAAAACCAAACAAGAAGATTAATCAATCCCAATACTTCAATGAATGGCCCAGAGCTTTCTTTCTCATAAACCTATATATTACCTCAACTCTGAGAAATAGTTGAAAGAAAGAGAAAGGAAGAAGGGAGGGAGGAAGGCCTGGAAGGCAAGAGGGAGAAAGGGGAATGAGGAAGGAAGAAATGAGAGTGATTTTATTGGTATTTCAAAGTACGAGAGTGTTCTCAAGGCTAAGCAATAGGTATCAATTAGCCAGTCAACTGCATAGCCTTTTCCCTTCGTGGTCACTAGATCTCATTAGTGAAATTAATACTATCTTTCCAAAAGGAGCTTCTTATCTGACTCGCATAGCAATTCTGTCAATGCTTCCTTAAATTGCTTAAAGCACTAAACATATAACAAGTCACAATCACAAAAATATATTCTTTTCGGGCATAGAGTAAGCAAATAGGTGATGTACGGTTACGTTTCTGTAAATTATGTTTGCAAATCTATGTCCAAAATGTACATGTACTTTTCAATAAATATTCCTTTAGGAAAAAAAATTCCATCCCCACACACATGAACACAAACATATTCTTGGGCTTAGTTAATAGAGCAGGAGATCACACATCAATATCACTCAAATGCTTGCAATTAAGGAGAGCAGCTTTAAAAAAAGAAAAATCATTAATGCTAAAAGGGGGGGGTAATGCAGAGAGTACAAATTTAAAATGTTGATCAGAAACATTTTGTTGATGGGAACTGAGTTAGCTAGGAACATTTCAGATCTAGAAGGCTTCCAGTCACTGTGTGGTTGTGGTGTATTTATACGCCTCTATATTTAAACACAGGTGGTAATTAGCAAGATTGAGACACCTTTAATAACGCATCATCATAGGTGCAAAGGATGTGTAGCATAAGATGAGTTCATTATCAATAACTTTCCTGAATTAATCATCTCTTAGGACATTTAATTTTAAACGTACTTGAAAAAACCTGGATCGAGATAGGCCATCTGCATATCTTTTCCTAATTTCTCTGAACAACTGAAGAGTTTTCTTAAAATGTCTATATACAGCTGGGACACAGGGATGCAATATCTAATAAACCAATTGTCCATCTAATCTGGCTCCTTCTCTTTGACAGGTGTCTAAACCAGATAGAGGCATTAGAAGTAATATAAACACTTAAAATTCACCAATTATGCAAAACCATACAACTGGGAAATTTTCTCCTTGACCTTAACTAATGATCAAATTTTCCCTGAAGTATGCAAACTGATAGCAATGTGCTTCTTTTTTGGCTGCTTTTAAAACCTTCATTTATACAGGCAGCTAAAAACACTAAACTGTGATTCTAAACATTAAAATGAAAATGATTTCCTTTCATACAACCGTATAGGAATTCTACTGAAAGTTACACACAAATACACACACATACCCGCATCAGCATTCTGAATAATTACAATACTTCTAATCTAATTAGGAAAACAATTAAATAGTGTATAGTAATTTCAAAAGGGAAACTGAGGCTATAAATCCAGAACATCATTTGGATGAACAGTCAAAATTCACTGATCAGGTATTTGGAACCATCCAGATGACCGATTTTTTTTCATTGCACATCCAAATGCAAAGCATCTGCTGAAAGGTCTGAGGAACTCGACATGACACAGAAAATAAGGCGCAGATAGATACTAGGAAATCTACATGTTCAATAATGACGATTGACTGGAGTTTTCATATTTTACTCAGGTATTCTGATATCACACAAGAAATCACACAAGAAGATACAGCTCAAGAAATAAAAATAAACTAATTAACAAAACATATGCAATCCAATATCTAAAAACTGGACACTGATATCATCAATATTCCCAAAAATGTAAAACTGAAAATATAATTTTTCCTAAAGTTTTAAATCACTACTTCATTCTATCTTTAATAATTCTATCTGGGGTATTTATATTTTGAAAGTCTAGTCACTTTCAAACAGAAGAATACCTGGTGAGATACAGTGTAGATATAGATTCAGATCTCCATTCTTTTTTCATTGCTAAATCCCTTTCGGGAATCACTCTTTCTTAGCTATAATATAGAAATTTGTTCACAGCTATAAATTTACAGAAAAAAGTATTAGTTTCTCAGAACCACAGTTGATAATTCTACAAAGGGTTTAACATGGACTGCAATTGAGCTCATATTAGAGTTTGTGATTCCAAATTCCCATTTTGTAAGTTTTAATCAGCCACAAAAATGTTAGAACAGAATATGAAAAACATTAAAAGGCAATGTCCTCATTGTTGACTATTTATCAACTGAACTCTTTAGTATATTAAAATTAAAACAATCAGTATGCTTTATGGTGACAGGTAAAATGAGTGTCTTACAGATTTCAAAGAAATGTATTCAAATCCATTTGGTCTCTGCAATAAAAACGTGGGACATATAGAGTTTAATAAAATTGTTTTTATATTTGAAAAGGAAAAATAACCAATCCTACCAGAAAATTCAAACATCATTTATACTTTATTGTCATCACTAACTAGGATTCTTCAAAGCCTACAAAATCATAATTTGAAAGAACATATTTTTCCAAAGAAAGATCTATTATGAAACTATTTTACAGCTGTGAACATCCTCATAGAACAAAAATGCTCTGTAGCGTATATAAATACTAATAAGAATGCACAAATCAAACCTCCATTTCTGTGATTATTTTTAAAGAACTGCTTGAGTAGGGACAAAGAGGGCTGCAGTAAGATTCTCAGGAAAATGACAAAGATGGCACTGATTTTTGTTCTGCTTAATCATTTGTTGCTCGAAAATTCAATTCCCCAGCCTTTTACAGTTACTTTCAGGGACCAACAGGCTGGCATGAAATTAAATTAACAAGCAGGTTCCCATCCTGAATTAGTGACTCCCAGCTGTCTGTCCCGTCTAGTTTCCATGGCAGTGGAAGAATCGGTAGAAAATGAGGTGCAGGAAATTGTAAAAAGCCAACATATCAAACTCTTTAAGTTGATTTCTTTAAACTGATGAATCAGTACCGGGGGTGGAGGGAGGAGGCAGAATTGAAGTTAAAGTTTTTAATTTCCTGGCATGTTGAAAAGGCCAGTGTGTTTTTGTTTTCGTACTTGCTGAGGGATGCAAGCAACATCCTTTGTACACATCACACAAGGCTGTAGATTCAGAATGGCATTTAGTTCATTAGGTATCTTACAGCAACCCAAGGGTGTTTAAGGTACTCTGCCTGTATTCTAAAGTGTTTCATTTTATTTTTGTCTTTATTTTTTTAACAGAGGTATTCAAATTCATCAGCATACTAAATGACTCTGAAACATGCAGAAATTAAGTAAAAAATTCTCTTCATCATTGTTTGTTTGCATCAACCCAAACAGCTGGATGGTTGACAGAACTTTTCACTCACATATTTGGGTGTCACCTAGTTACAGCCATAGAGACTTGTCATAAGTACCCAGAAAAACCACATTAATCTTGGCATATACCTACCACAAACAAAGATACGAAGCCTCCAAGTATAAACTTCACAAAAGGTGATCTACTGATATGAAAAGAGATTATTTAACACATTTTCCTGTGTTCGTTTCCCAATTAATTTCTCCACTCATATAGTTAGAGTAGGGTGGGGATAGAGAACCCAGTATTTCAGAATCATTACATCACATTGCAAACATCATCCAAGAGGTAGTGGTTAGTTGGCATATATGCATGTTTCACCATATGCTATTGTTTACCTAAAGTGGAGGCTTGGACAGGAAGTAAAATTCAGAATTTTTTTTTAAGTTGTAAATCATCCAAGATTATACTTCCAGGTCTAGAAATGAGTCTCAATGTTACATAAGAATTTAACAGCCTTTAACATCTACTGTAAAAATATTTACCATCTCCAGTTAAAGCCAGTTTGCTTTGATTATAGAGATGTTAGCATGCAATTTATATAAATATTGTCGTACAATAATTTTCAGTTCATGCCATCATAGTCCAATTTCCTCAGCTCTGGTTTTCATGGGTTCCAAATGTAAGCGATTTCGTTGGTCTGGTTAAATTATACCATAGTACATCTAGCAAACTACAAAAACTCTATACATTATATAAATTATCAGAACAGAGTACTACACACCAAAGAGACACCTATGGTTGGACCATCACAGATGTTAGGAATAATCAAAAGCTGCGTAAAACATTTTAGTGCATTCGCCTGCTCAAACTAAGCACAGTTCTAGCTGATTTTATTTGATATTTACTTTCTCAGTTCTAAAAAAGTCAATGGAAAACAGAAAGGAGTAGAAATAATATATTAACCCAGATTTCGGGATATTTTACCTTTTAGAGGAAGGAAAATAATAGTAACCTCCATTTAAAAGAGTGATTTAATCTCTGTTTAATAGAGATTCTGATTTAATATTCAGAATCTGCAGATGATTTAAAGCAGTCATTGTATACGGGAACAGTTCTGAAATTTGATTCCTTACAATTTTATTCTAATCAGCAGCTACATTTCTAGCTGTGGATATGTGCTATTGATTAGGACTGCTAAAAACTATCCCTTACGATATTCTTCATCACTTAATCTGCCTGTGGTTGTGCTAGTAATCCAGTTCAAACCTTTTTTCCAAATGGTAAATGATGGGAAACGTATTTTTTGTTAAGTAGCACAAATTACTACTTTTGAAGGTACACTGAAAGGAATTTAAAGAAATATTTAATTTCAATAAAATTATCATACATGTTATCTATCTGACACATGGCATTCTCATGAGATTGCCTCTTAGTGTGTGCATGTGTTTGTGTGTGTATGAGAGAGAATAAATATGTGAGTACTAAGAAAATTTGTTTTCATTTTAAAAAATTAATCACTGAGTCAAGTATTCAAAGTATTGGACTTCTTTTGACCTCAGGTCAGTAGGTAAGTAAATACACAAATAAATAAATCACTTCTTTGGGAAACCTCAGGAAATTTATTAAGCATAATCTATACCAAGCACTTGATAAATATACTTAAAACTGAAAATGATGGACTTTCAGAAAAAGGCAAGCTTCAAGCAAAGATTACATGGATTCTAATTGCTACCTCTAACATAGAATGGAATAGAAAATGTGTTATATTAATTAATATTGACCCTTCTTACCCCTTCAAAGTTTTAAAGTTCCACACTAAGCCTTCTGTTTTCAGAAGCAACATATCAAAAGAATATTTTTCAGCTTGACAATTTAAAGTAATATTGTACAGAATAAACTTGAATGTTTTAATTTTCTGCTTCAGCATGAATCTTTGTATTAAAGGCATCAGAAAGGTACAATGACTGTAAGGAGAACTATGATCGTGTCAGTGTTATTTACCCATTTGATAGCCAAATTGAAACTCTCAGGCCTCTAGGGTATTCAGACTTCCAATTAAGCCTTAGAATGAGATGGTAGTTACATATAATCTGATTCTACTTTTTAACACACTTATATGTTTGAATATATAGAATCTCACTTATCCACCCTTTCAGCACAATGAGTCTACAAAGCATTCTTCCCTTCAGTCCCATTGTACAGTTTGTCAAATGACATGCCCGTTTTTAATTCATAATTGGGACCTAGAACTAATGGTAAATAATTCATGTATTCAAATACGTTCATTTTCTACTATGTGCCTGGCCTTGTTCCAAGGACAAGACTCAGTTTTACTGTGCAAATGCTAACATGTCTTCTTAGAGTTGTTTTCCAGAAACAGCTGTTTTTCAAAAACATTCGGGGCACAATCTAAAAACTTTTAAATAGCACTTGAATATAGATTCATTTTAGAAATTACATGAGCCCATTTTCAAATGTATATTGTGACTTTTGTTATTGCTAAAAGGTTCCAATGTTACTTTGGCATGTGTGAAAGCTCTTAACTACCCTTAAAAAAAACCCCAAAACTTTGCAATAGTAAATTATTTAACACATCACCAAAACAAAGTCTTATGAACTCTGACAAAAATTGGCAAAATTGGGATTCTGCTTTTCCAGTTCTTTATTTTAAGGGTCATACTATGCCTTATGAAAATTCATTTTTCCCCACATTGCAGATATGAAGAACAAGGGGTGGGGGTGAGCAAACAAGCCAATGCTGGGTAATCATGGAGTAGAATGTAAAGCTGTGGCTCTCCTTTTAATAATAATAATAATAGTAATAATAATAATTTTTCCTTCTTAGACTCACTCTTGGCAGCACTGGAGTAACCTATGTTCCAAATCCAAAGTCTGTGGACTAAGAAGATGGACCAGGATTATTTCAGCCGAAAGATAATAGAGCAGACATTTGCAATGTCTTCCCCAAACAGGTTAAGAGTATCGACTGATTCTCACAGTACAGTGTACCTGGTTTGTTAATTTTAATCATAGAACAACCATCTAAAATTCAAGGAAGCTAAGGCCCTTACTTATCACAAACGAGATCAATTAAATGCTAATCTAACAGTACCTATCAGAGTCCAGAGTTCTTTTTGGTTTCTAAACAGAATGGCTACTAATTTCCCATCTATGGCACCAGAAACTTCTTTTTATATTTCTTCGGATCACCTCAAAAACACCTCCGGATTACCATCCCAAGGGGGGGAAAAACGGGAAAGTTCAGGGCGTCTCCTGACCCTTTGCTTCATATTGGACATACAGAGTTTTTCTCCACATATTAGCATATCGTCAGTAGCAGTGATGCAGGTCGGCTAAACCCGAAGCTGCCGACGGCAAGCTCGAGCTGCAAACCAGCCCCCGTCCCCGCCCCTACTCTCTCCGTGCCGAACTGAACGTTGAGACGGCATCTACTAGTGGAGTGAGATCGTCTGTCTCCGTAACTGTAAACAACCGGCTGCACTGTGTTCGCTGAAATGTTTAAATACACTCCTGACTGCAAACATATCCACTCACCGAGTAGCGCCAACAGTCTCCCCTTCTCCACCTCTAGGAAAAAGCATCCTAAAACTGAACTGGCAATCCGCCGGTTGTGGCGTAGACGAAAGTGAGGTTACATTTCCCCAGGCATGCCGAGAAGGTACTAGGCGCTGGGCAGATGGGCTGGCTGCGGCTAGATTCGCGGGACCACGTCTCAGGATGAAATGTGAAAACGCACCAAGCTCCGGAGCTGAGCGCGTAGTTAAAGCCAAAACCGACGGTTCCCAGGGCACCGACTGCTGCGCAACGACTGTCCCTTTTGACAAAGATTGGGGTGTAGGGAAAATGCATCGGGTGGGGCCCCAGACAGCGTAGGTTAGGAGGTCCTGAAGTTCTTCCCCGAACCTGCGCTCCCCGAGTGAGATTCGAAGAGATATTCAGAAGCAAACAGGTACTAAAGTGTGTCCTTAGCCCCTAGGCATCGTCTGAGAGAAGGCAGGATCAGAACCCGACTGGCTAAGCCCCGGGCGAACGCTCCGGGTGGGAGGGATACCCGAGGAGAGGCGCCCCCTAGTCTCTCCTGGGACCCAGGCCCCTCTCCCCCACGTCTGTGTCCACTTGTTAGACTGCCGGGACTCTGCGTGAGAGCCCAGGCGAGGACCCCGCTTTCAGAACCCGAGGAGTTGGTTGGCAAAAGTGTCGCCCGAGAAGCTCAGGGAGCCTTCGAAGGGCAGCGACCCCAGGGCCCGCTTGAATCGCGAACGAGGCCGACCTCCCTTCCCCCCCGGGTGGTCCCGGGCTCCGAGCCCGGCGGAGACCGAAAGAAGGAGGAGCGGAGGTTCTGCCACCTCGGGCAGGACTTCCAGAGCCAACACAGCTCGCTGCTCATGGCCGGGAGCCGCCATCCAGCGCCAGCAGCCTCGGGGCGAAGTTCGCCCGGAGTCCTTGGGTTGGGAGGTGGGGGGTGGGGGGTGGGGGGTGGAGGGTGGGGGGTGGGGGGCGGGGGGGCGAACCACCAGGAGAAATGCGCTTACCTAGTCCAGGCGCAAGTTTCGATGTCGTCCCCAGGTGCGGTCCCCCGCCCCCTTGCCAGGTGCTCAGCCCCTCCGGACGCTGCCGGCACCCCGGACTTCAGGCGTCTCAGCTGGTTCCTGCAGGAAACGACTGTAAATCCACATTACTGTTCGAACTGCCGCTCGGGCCCCTGCATCGCTCTCCTCCGGCCGGGGGCAGCTGTGCTCTCAGCCGGCAGCCGCCGAGGGCAGGGACCGAACCTGGCTACCACCGCGCCCGCGAACGCCCGCTGCTAAGAGGGTGCTTGCGCCCAGGGTCGTACGTGTGTGCGAGAGTGTGTATACGCGTGTGTGTTCGTGAAAAAGAGAGTCTGCGTGTCTGTGCGAGCAGAAGGGGTGAGCTCAGCCCCCGGGGCACTCGGAGGTGAACTCCGGGCAAAGCCGGAGCCTGCAGCGCTCCGGGGTGCGGGGCGTCTGCACAGCTGCGTTGATGTTGCCGTGGCCGCCGCCGCCGCGCTCTAAGGCTGGTCGCGGTGGTGCAAAAAATGTTTCTCTGCTACTCGAGACCAAAAAACCTGCCCTGTCTACTGAGCATGCCCGGTTTGACAGCTCCACAGCCGAGGGGGTTTTTTTCCCCCCTTTTCCCCAAGACTCCAGGTTTTAGCCGCAGCTGAGATAGGGGGAGGGAGGAGGAGGGCTGAGGGAGCAGGTAGCGGGCAGAGGAAGGGAAGTCGAAGAAAGATGGGGTGTTAGGAGGTGGAGAGAGGGTAGGAGAAAGCTAGGGATGGGAGCAGAGGAAGAAATATGGATAAACAAAATTTAGATTTAGTACAATGAGTACCTGGCCAGGGAACTCTCGTGACCAGCTTTTATTTTTTTTTTTTCCCAAGGGTTAGGTGGGGTGGGGAGTTCGGAAGAGTATTTGTCATCCCCAAGATCAACCTGGGACAAGGTTCCATAGTCATGACAAACACAAACGCGCGTGTATACACACCACACACAATGGAGTGCGATCACTGCTCGATGTGTAAAACCTCGGGACTGACTTAGAAAGAATGCCAAGTCTCTTGCCAGTATAACTTTGGCAAAAAGAAAAAAGCGAGGGAGAGAGAGGAATTGTTGGGGTTCCTCCTTTCCCCTCTCCCCGCCTTCCAGAAACGCCAAGCCCGTGACTGCGGAGCATGAGTGACCCGCAAGCTCTCGTGTAGGTCTGCGAGAGAGCACCGCCGGCTGCCTCCCGCTGACAGTGCGACCCCAGCGCGCCAAGGCCGGCCACACGCAGCCTCCTGGCGGTGCGTCAAGTCAGCACTTACAATGTCCGTCTGGAGGGGGGTCCAGTGCTCCAGCTCCAGCCGTGCCTGGTCGCCCAGTTCTCTGGGCTCCCCAACCGGCTCCGCCCCTCACCCAGCCGGGCACGGGGGCACGTACCCAGGCGAACCCGGCGCGCTGCCCCAAGCCTTGGATCCCTCCCTTTCCACCCCCTTCAGCTTCCTCGAAAAAGCGGAAAAGCGGAATCTGCATGCCCATAAACTCGCTTCGGGAGCCTTAGGAGTCATATTGGACATGCTCAGGACTTGGGGCTCCTGGCGTGGAGGAACTCTCCAGTCGCCAACATCTGCACGTCTGGGCCAGATGTGAATCTGAAGCGCGAGGCGTTGGCGCCGGATTAGAGTTTGACTCCAGTTCCAAGGAGGACGGCGGCAACGCCCACAGTCGCCTTCTTCCCGGCTTCCCAGGGAGAGCCAGACCGTGGGAGATACCAAGTGCAGAGCCAGGGGAGCTTCACCAACTGGAGAAACCGGAGTCTCGCTTTCCCCCAGACCCCCTCCCCGCATCACCACCCGGGCGGTACACAGGTAGGGGGCGCGCAGAGCAGCGAAGAGCGACTAACCTCTAGGTAAAGAAAAGAAAGCGCGAAGAGTCGAACCTTCTTTGGGGGAAAGACGTTTACTGTTGGTTTTCTTGAGTGAAGAAAGCAGGGTGCGTGTGCTTATGCATGTGTGCACGTACGTTTGTAATTTTTCTCCGCAAGAGCAGGGACAGGGAAGTGAGAGGCTATGGCCGAGCTGAAAGCCCTCTGGGGGTTGCAATAAGGCACATTTAGAGCCTTGGCTGGCCCTAATTACGGGGAAGAGTTCCTCGCGACGCGGTGGGCGCGCGCCAAAGCTTCAAGCTGTTCTCCACCCTGGGTGGTGGCAGCTGTGCGAGGACGGCGTCCGGGCTGAATGGTCTCTGCGCTCCTGAGTTGGGGGACCGGATTTGGTTTCCGAAAGAGAGGTAGTATAGGGTGACGCCAGGGGGAGATCTCGGAACCTTGTCTTCCCGTCTGCCCGGCTTTTGGTACAGGTATTTGCAAAGAGCGAGCATTGTAAGCCCAGTACACCACCGAGGACTGGAAATATACCGAGCGGAGCACTCTCAGGGGAAGGATCGGGGAATCGAGCACGTTTATTCCCATCTTCCCCTTTCCAGCACCGCCTTAAGCTTCGGGCAGGAATCGTTTGGATCCCTGTCGCACACTGTCACCCCACCACCCACCCCCACCCCACCGCAACAAAGAAACAAAAGATGACAACCCGACTCTAGGGGCATGGCAACGGCTTTCAGAACCATCTCTATGTTGGACTGTTGAAAAAGCAATAGGGAAGGCGATGGCTATAAAACCTGTGTCTTGCACCATATGTAAATAAACCTTACTAAAACCCACTAGCCTTATCCAAAACAAAATAAAAACGTGTACAGGTTTTAATCCTAAATTAAAGATTCCTCTTTAAGAGCTACCCGCACCCTGAATGTGGATTGAAAAGACTTTAAGGATACCTCCTCAATTCCCATCTAAGAGTTCTGGAAGGAGGAAAAAAGAAACATCTGGCCAGTCACTTCTCCAGTGATTCCAAAACGCTTGAGAAGCCTAAGGAAATTCTGTAACCAACGATTAAGGAAACAGCTCCTCATAAATGAAAAGGGAATTCAGGCAGAATGGGACATAGACAAACCATGATAGCCGTGGAAATGGAATATAGAATTTAAAACCATGATCATCTCACTCTCACACTCGCTGTCTCTTTGTTACTCTTTTTGAAGTCACGGGGAGGAAGGGACAGTTGATGCCTAGGGATTTCATGATAGGAAACTCAGCTTGTTTCTCTCCTGGCAATTCAACAGTGCGTTTTATCATTTAAGCGCACACACACACACACTCACTCACTCACTCACTCACTCCTCTACCACCTCTTTATATTTTCTCACATTCTTCCCTCTCATTTTCCTCAGTCATCTTCCACAGCTCCCTGGAGCCCTTAATTCATTTGCTTTGCACCTGTCTCCCTTTAGGTCTCTCAAAAACATTGTTTCCCTTTTTAATTCCAACGTACAAAGGGCTCTGTCCCTTTTCTCCTTTTCTGAAGAACTGATTTACAGCTTCTGGAGGCCCACAGCCTGATAAAGTAGGTGGGTTTCCTAAAGCATTTATAAAACTTTGGAGATTCCCTAGACACATTTAAACAACCGGATATTGCAGCATTCTCAAGTCATTTTGCTCATAGGACTAAGATTTCTATTTCAAAGGTGGATATCAGGGAGAAGGCACACTAAATTGCCAGTTTCAGAATGGCCAATGTAAAGGAAAATATAACCAATTATAATGGAGCATGCAATCTGTATAAAACAGTTGCCAAGATTATTCAAAGAATTTGCTAAGAATTTTAAAACAAATATGCCTTTACATTAACAAAGACCACACACATGAACTTGTACACCCTTAATATGTTTATCCCAAGAACTAATGCAATTACAAAAATTCAACCCAGAAAATTATCTTGAAGCATCTACTATGTTCCAGGAACTGTGCCAGCACTGGGAATATGTAAAGAAATTGAGACTTCAAAAAGCTAAGAGATTTTCAAAGATATTTGAACATTTCAATAACCAAAGAAGTATTTACTGAGTGGCTGTTACCATGTACCTGGAACAATAAAGTCCTAGAAAACAATATTTAGATGTTCTGCCTTGGTATTTTAAACATATTCGTGGAATCCATAGGTTGTATTCTCTGCAAAGAATGCATAATGGAAAATATCACTTATTTCAATCTTGTTTCTAAGTACCCTCATAAGTAAGAGTGTAAGTACAATAATATTAGAAGGCTAAAGTCAATAACAATCACATAAAGAAAATCAATGTGAACCATCCAAAATGAAGGGGTTTTGTTTGGTTGCTTGTCTAATGGGAAGATGTTTTCAAAGGCACACTTTCCAAATGTACTTGTTGCGGTAAACCATTATTTCCCATCGCAACTGATAACAATGTCATCCACAAATCAAGCTACCAGAGACTATGAATGGCACCTTACCCTCTGGCTACAATGATTGGAAGGAGGGAAGGTAGCTTAATGATTTTCTACCCTAACAGTTTCCATAAACAGATCTGTACAGTTGCAGTCACCAGCTTGCTGCTAAGGAGTGCCCGTTTCTGGCCGACAGTGGGCCCCTCTGGAAAAAGCAGCCACATTGGAGGAAGCTCACTTGAGCCTGAATGTGAACATTTGGTGGCCGGGACCCTGCACCCATCTATTCAGAGTCAGACATGTTATTTTTCACATACCCAGGTAAGGCTTAGGAGAAAAAGTGACAAGCCAATTAAAGTCCTCTCTCCACCTATTCCTATTTAGTATCCAAATGGACAAATGGATCCTGTAGATGCACAATTCTGACTAGAGTTCCAAGGAGTAGCAAAATTCTTTTTTTTTTTTTAAACTGTGGGCTTTAGTGAGTCTCTCTGTATCCCACATAGCAAGCCTCGCTCATGGAAATATACATTCAGACAGAATATCCCTCATTGGAAAGGCCCCATCAATGCAGCTGCACCTTACTCTCAAAATAAAATACCTCTAATACAGATTAATCATAACCCTCAGAAACAAAAGTGTCTCAATAGCGTACAGTGGCACTTCATTCGTGTTAAAATTATTAGGTTAAAGTAATTGCCTAAATTTAAAATTATAGAAAGTTAAAAGAATGGCACCTTGGTCTTTATATGAAATTCACTTATATTTGATATGCATATACCTATAAATATATGACAATAACAATAATTTTACCCTCAAGGATAACATAGTGCTTTCCCTTTCAGATCTGAAAGCTGGCGTTATGATAGTGTTTGTCTTTTTATTGGAAATACTTTTAAGAATGCAGTATACTTTTTGGCACTTTTTAGCTATCATAGTTGAAAAGAGGAAATATTGATTTCAAAATGTACCATTTCTGTTTGAGAAATGAAATTATACTCCAGAAAAATAATTTGAAGAGTATAGAACAATTAGGGTTGCTCTATTGGCATTTAAATGCACTTGAACTTCTAACTTTGTGACCTTAACCTTTTAAGTGAATTATTATCATAGTTGACTTACAGGTAACAATTTGTATTGAAATAACTAAAGTATTTGGTGCTTCTAAAATGCATGCTTAATAATGGCCATAAGCAGACTTTTATAGCCACATACATTAACAATTGCTATTAGATGCTAACCATTATTAGGATAGTCTATTATAAACAGATTTTAAATGTGTTTTATATGAAAATTAGGGACTAGGATGTTATCATTTTCCATGAAACACAATAAACATGAATAATTTCTTCTCAGACTCAGGAAACAGGTTCCCCATATGTATCTTCATTCTCTCACTCATACTTTCATGAAGCAAAGATTCATAGAAAACCCACTACGTGTCTACTCAGTGCTAAGTACTGGAAAGAGTGATAAACAAAACATACCTGCTTCTGCTTTTGTGGAGATTACAATCCACTGGCAGAAGACCGACATAACCAATCCCACGATGAGGGATATAGTTTTAAATTGATGAGCACTCTGAAGGAAAAGAACACAGTATTGAAAAGAAAACAGAGGAGACTCCATTTAGATTGGGGTGGAGTGGTTAGGTAGCTTCCCTGAGGCAGTGGCTATTAATCTGAATCCAGGAGAATTAGTAAATAGTTAGCATTTCCGAACTGCAGAAAATAAGCTGTGGTACAGTATTTACATGAGAAATAGCTTGACAATGTCAGGTGCCTCTGGAGTGTAATGAGCCTAAACTGTGTATTTGGAATGGTGGTGGTGGTGACATAAGATGAGGCAAGAGAGGCAGAGACCCAAATCATATAAGGATTTAGGGGCCTTGATAAGGATTTTGGATTTTGCCCTGAGGAAAATGGGAAGGTGTGATATGATCTAATTTACTGTTCAATAAATTAGATGCAGGTATCTTTACCTGAAAGAATCAAATCCTTATACATAGCCAACTCTCAAATAATAAACTTTTTCTATCCTTATTCTTTTTCACCTCTCGATGGTACTGAGGGTTCCTTAGAAACTTTTAGGGTACCTGTGTAGTCAAAATTATTTTCATAGTAATAGTAATACTAAGATATTATTTGCCTTTCACTCACATTCTCTTACAAATATAACTCAATTAATTGAATGCAAAAGCAGCTCTGGCTGCTGTGTCTCAGTTATTTGGCATCAGCCCACAGACCAAAAGGTCGTGGGTTCAATTCCTGGTCAGCGCACATGCCTGCGTTGCAGGTTCAATCCCCAGTCTGGGTGTGTACAGAAGACAGCCAACCGATGTTTCTCTCCCTCTCTTTCTCCCACCCTTCCCCTTTCTAAAAAAAGTAAACATTTAAAAAAACACAGAAGCAGATATGAGAATTTAGTTATGTTTTATTAAGCTAGGCGCAAAAGATAACAACTCTTCTCAATTTTTTGTTTGGGAAAATATAGCAGTTTTTTCATGAAAATCTTTGTTACCATGTAATGAATGAGTTTATTACTGTTATTTTAAGGACATCAGTACATAAATATTTAATTCCTGCCTGTTTTAACTTCTGATAAATAAATATCAACAGAGATATACCCCCACAAAGACAATAGCACTTCCAGGTCTTCAAAACATATTAAGAGTGTAAAGGGGTCCAGAGACCAGTGCCAACCATCGAACAAGAAACCACAAACCATTTGTAAAACTGGTTGCAGTTTCTACCGTTCTGTCAGTGTCTTTTACTGTTCCAAAAGGCTCAGACCCTGGATTCACAATAAGAAATTGATTGTTACATTGCAATCCAGAATCATTACTTACAACTACTGTGTGATGCATTTTGAAATTAATCTATTCTATTCCAACTAAATCAATTGCTTTCTTAACCTAGTAACACACATTTGAAAAAGTGTTGATGATCTCACCCCATTTCCAGGTTTAAATAATTACTTCTAGTTTATATCTTCGAGACCGTATCTCCTGTCCCAGCATTCCTCCTGGGCTCCATCTCTAACAGCTGCCTGGACATTTCCTCCTTAGTATTTCAAAATTATCTCAGCCTAAATTTGTTTAAAACTGAACTGATCCTCAGTATATTTTTTCAGTTTTTAATTTTTAATGAACTTGTAAACAAAAAAGCTCCCATTTCAAAATAAAAACAAAATCATAGATCATTTAAATGTTTACAGGTATTACATTTATCTAAGCATCATAAATGCATGTTCAGTTTTAAGATGTTAACTAAATTTCTATGACAAACATACTTTTTTTCCTAAATACCAAGAACATTACAGAGTTAATGCAGAGTCCTAAAGTATAATCTAATAGTCACTAAGTCTTTCTTAAGTCTTCACATTAGGTGTTATTTCTAGCACAGGTAAGCAGGCGTAATCTTTCATATACTCAAACACCGGAATCTTTGGTAGCTACCATATCATCAGCTGGCTTGCAAACAAGAAGCCAACCATTTTAAGAATGTTTTAAGTGAAGAATTTGCAAACCCCAGGGATGGATAAACCCTAAGAATGCACACTTGTGAACATTTGCAACCATCACAACTTTGGCTGAAGACTGTTCATGCAGTCCTTCTGAAATGAGATCTCAAAGCAGTATAGTTCAAAGTAAAAGATTTTTAACCAAAAAACCAAGTAATTGCCACAAAGTCTTGTCTACATTTGCAAGGTGAAATAGATTATTTAGAGACTAATCTTTAACATTTAGGTAAAAACAGTTTCTGAATTTAGTAAAATAATTCAATCAAAAAAATGTAAAAACATTTTAACAAAGTAAAAGATTTTAACCAAAACCAAGTAATTGCCACAAAGTCTTGTCTACATTTGCAAGGTGAAATAGATTATTTAGAGACTAATCTTTAACATTTAGGTAAAAACAGTTTCTGAATTCAGTAAAATAATTCAATCAAAAAAATGTAAAAACATTTTAACAAAGTAAAAGATTTTAACCAAAACCAAGTAATTGCCACAAAGTCTTGTCTACATTTGCAAGGTGAAATAGGTTATTTAGAGACTAATCTTTAACATTTAGGTAAAAACAGTTTCTGAATTCAGTAAAATAATTCAATGAAAAAAATGTAAAAACATTTTAACAAAGTAAAAGGTTTTAACCAAAATACCAAGTAATTGCCACAAAGTCTTGTCTACATTTGCAAGGTGAAATAAATTATTTAGAGACTAATTTTTAACAAAAAAATTGCATATGAACAATTTCTCCACCAATTTGTGTATGTCAACCATTTAGTTACCTTTTCTACTTGAAAAAAAATGCAATAGTTAACTGGACACCAAGTTTCACTTTCTCAGTTAATACTCACAATTACAGTCGCTACAAATCAGGACACAACATCACCAATGCTACCCAGAGGCAATTTATATTGAAATTCAATTCTTTACACCAAGCAAATAGTTGTCCACAACCACTAGCTAGTGTTCATATGAACTCAAAGTTCTAGGTTGGTGGAGAAACAAACGCTGCTCTGATCATCTTCACGGCTTCTTCTGTTCCCTCATCCGTGCTTGGAAACCTCTGGAGGTTTGGGCGGGTTGACCCTGGCCACTTGAAGAGGCTACCGGCTGTGCCGCTTTCTCCTTTTTAATTGTCCAATCAAATCTGTCGTCATATTGGTGGTTCAGGGTTCTGAAGAGATTCCGAAACAGCTGCCTCATGTATCTGTAATCCGGAGCTTCGTCAAAGCCAAGCCCACGACAATAGTTTAAGTACGTGGCAAATTCTTCAGGATACCCCTTACATAAATCTTCAACAGAGGTGGACATCTTTTTTTCACTAATCTTCTCGTATTTTTGTTTCTTTGTTGTAGCCTTTACTCCTTGCCACGGCAGGCTGGTTCTGTTAAAGTACATCAAAACATATCCTATCGATTCCATGTCATCTCGGCGACTTTGTTCAATACCAAGATGTGCATTGAGGCTAGCATAACGGATAGTGCCGGTGAGATTTTTACCTTCTTTGTACGGTATGTGTTGCCTTGTTCTTTTGTCTCTGTATTTTTTGGCCAAACCAAAATCTATGAGGAATAACGTATTACATTGACGCCCAGTACCCATTACCAAGTTATTTGGTTTAATGTCTCTGTGAATAAAATTCTTTGCGTGGACATACTCAATTCTACTGATCATCTGGTCAGCTAACATAAGTACAGTTTTCATTGTGAAGGTTCTTGAACAAAAATTGAAGAGGTCTTCGAGGCTAGGCCCAAGAAGATCCATGACTAGCACGTTGTATTCTTTTTCCTGACCATACCACTGTATGCGAGGGATACCAACGCCACCCTGAAGAATCTTATAGAGTTTACTCTCATACAGCAACTGGGCATGAGCGGCCTTCTGAGATTCTACCTTCACGGCCACTCCCTCGCCATTGGTGAAGTTAATCGCCAGATAAACGTCCCCGAAGGACCCCGACCCGATCTTTCGTACCAGTTTATATTTCCCTCCGACAATGATTTCGGTCTTGGGGCCGCTGCTGCTGCTGCTGCTGCTCGCCATCTTAAGAAATGAAGACAGAGCCTGGCGCGAAGACCGGACACCTCTGACAGGGCGTAAGCAGGCCTCTGGGCTCGCCGCTCGGTCGTCAGTCGTCTACCGGAGCGACGCTGAGGAGAAAGGCGGCAGAAAACGGAAAACGTTGGCTCTTGGTGTTACAGAGCCCAGGTCCCGAAGGGAAACCCGTTCACCTCTGCTCAGTAAGGCCGCTGTTTGTGATGGGTTCACGCTGATAACAGGCGGCTGGGCCACTCGTTTCTGGGCAGCCACGGCTGCCTCGCTTTCGCCGAGGGTGGGGCGAGGGGAGCGGAAAGCTATAGTGGTAACACCGTTGCCACCACTACCGCTCGTTCCCGCCCGGAAGTACCCCGTTGCTCCGCCCACGCGGCCAACTCGTCACAATGGCTCCAGCCAATGGAAAATCCCCAATACTTTAAATAGGGAAAATGGAAGATTACAGAAACTTAGTATCATATTTATATGAATTGACTAAAACTAAAATATTTACAAGTAGATTCATGGAGAAAGGACTAAGAAAAATAAATCACAATATTAATAGTGATTAAGGGGATTTTTAGTGATTTTAATTTTTAAAATATTTGTCTATATTTTCCATAATAAGTATGTATTAAGGCATAATCAGAAAGCTATTATTAAAAAAGTAAAACAGCCCTGACTGGTGTGGCTCAGTGGATTGAGTGCCTGCCCGCCAACCCGAAGGTCCCCGGTTCCATTTCCAGTCAGGGCCGCATGCCTCGATTGCGGACCAGGTCCCCACCTGGGGGCGTGTGAGAGGCAACCGATGGATGACGGATGTTTCACACATCGGTGTTTCTCTTCTCTTTCTCTCTCCCTCCCCCTCTCTCTCTGAAAATTAATAAATAAAATCTTTTTAAAAAATAAAAGTAAAGCAGAACTGTTCTCTCTTTTTTTAAAGGTATTATTTATTTATTTTCAGAGGGAGGGCGAAAGAGAGGAAGAGAAACATCAATGTGTGGTTGCATCTCACACGCCCCCCACTGGGGACCAAGCGGGCAACCCAGGCATGTGCCCTGGCTGGCAATCCAACGTGTAATCCTTTGGTTTGAGGGGCCGGCGCTCAATCCACAGAGCCACACCAGCCAGGGCAGAACTAACTTAAGTCCTATACTCATTCTTGCCTTTCATTTTAAAGGTATGATTCTATTCATATCATCATTTGCTTTTAACATATTTTTTCCATTAATAATTATCTTAATAATGCAGACTGCCCCAGAACCACTTGTTTTATCACAAAAGGAGTTCCAATCACAGAATGGGCATAGGCAGGAGTCACGCACCGCCACACAGTAGGTTCATCCGTTTCCTAGGATACCTCATGCCATGGTTGAAGTGCTAAAAGCTACACACTACGGCAGCTCTGTCTGTCTGTCTTAAAATAGTATGCAGCACAGGTTATTCCACAGGCCATCAAATGGACCTGGTTACAATGGGGGCAGTCTAACCTTTTGCTCAAATGTTATTACGAATAAAGCCTAAAATTTCTTTAACTTAGATCGCTTCTGCAGCTGCCTGGGATGCCCTTCCTTTTCCATTCTAGCTGTCTCTCCATACTTATCAGACTCATATCCATTCCTACTTTTTTCCAAAAAGCCCTCCATGAACTTCCATCCTGAAATGCTGTCTCTCCTCTGAACTGCCAAAGTATTTTTCCTCTCTTAGCCCTTATCCCAATCCTTTGTATTATAGTTATTTATTTAGATGTTTATTTCTTCTATTGTACTTTTATTCTTTGAAGGTAAAGACGTCTTTCTGTATGTCTTGGTTATATGTAATAGACCCTACAAAGATAACTGGGGACAAGTTATGCATTAACAACTTTGTTTCTAAAATGGAAAGAAATGAGAGAAATGTGTGTGTTCTGTTTCATCAAATTTAATTTGAATTATCGTTTCCTGTTTCATACAGGAAACTTTCTTTAAAATCTAGTGCCTTGTTTTAACATGATCCTTAGGCCATGCCTAAGAGGTGTTAATTGTATTTAAAAGAGATTCTATGTATTTAGTAAATTAAGCTGCTTGGATATGGTATTAATAATCAATGGCTGCATAACAAATTACCTCAAAACTTCATAGCTTAAAACAATGTTTTGCCATTTCTCACATTTTTGTGGGAGAGATGGGAATTTTTTTCTCCTGGTCTTGTCTGAGCTTGCTCAAGTAGCTACATTTATGGAAGATTGCCTGGGGCTGGCTTCATCCCACATGGACTTACATGTCTGGTATCTAAACTGGAGTGGCTGGAAAACTGAGGTGTCCAGGCTTCTCTCTCCATGTGGTCTCTCTCCAAGAGATTTCATATTTTCTGTATCAGTTAACTATTGTTGCATGATAAATGACCCTAAAACTTAGTGGCTTAACCAACAGCAATTATCTCTCACGATTCCGTGGGTTAACTATGAGTTTGCTCTGATGGATTTTGACACATTTGTGCCGTTGCATTCGGCTGAAGGGTTGGCTGGCCTGAAAGGTACAAGGTAACCTCACTCATATGTTTGGCAATAGGTGCTAACTGCTGTCCAGATGCCTTAGTTGTCTTCCTCCACATGGTCCCTCATTCTCAAATAGACAACACCAGCTGCCTTGGTGGCTGGTATGAGAGCAGCACCTCATGATGGCCAAGGTAGGACCTACAATGCCCTAAAGGCCTAGGCTCCAGAACACACACAGGGTTACTTCTGCTTGTTTTATTATTCAAAGAAAATCACAAGACCAGAGAAATAGACTTCATCTCTTGAAAAGAGGAGCTGCAAAATATTGTGGCCATGCTTTTGTTGTTGTTGTTCCATAAGCAGAAGTTATGAATTATTATAAATTCAATGTTCTACTGCACTGTGGTATAGTTAAAATGCCAATGTAGATGATGCAATTTTTTTCTTTCTTTTTCTTTTTTATTCAGGAGCACTGTCACATTCTCATTGTAGTTTCATTTTCTTTTTTGTTTCATAGGAAATCCATGAATGCATTCTTATTGTAAAATATTTAAGGAATATAATAATAGTAAACTCTTACAGAGTAAGCTTATACCATGTTCCAGGCTTCACTTTAAGTGCTTTACATATATTGCTCCATTTAACTCTCACAGCAAGTCTTTGAGGTAAGCAATTATATCACCACCATTTTGTAGATAAAGAAACTGAGGCACAGAGAGGTTAAGAAACTTGCCAAAGTCAAATAGTAAGTAACAGAGCCACTATGTTCTGTGACCCCACTATGATTTGTGATGTCAGAGCCTATGCTTTTAACCACTTGTCATAGCTATTTTTAGTCCTGTCCCTACTTTTACTCTGTCAACAATTTGGTATGCATTTCTTTAGCCCTACTTCTACACATTTATGTATATAAATGTGTTCATATGCACTCTCTTACCTAAACTGGATCACATTATATGCAAGTTTCTGAAACTTGCTTTCTCTATTCAAAAATATAACAAGGTGATACAGCAGTACCTATAGATCTACCTCATATTTTAAACAGCTGCATAGCATTCCATTTTGTGGAGATACTATAAATTATGTAACTATTTCCTATTCATGAACACTCAGTTTCCAATTATTTCCTTTTACAAATAGTGTTGCGATAGACGTTCTTGAATTCATTTCTTTCATTATAAATTTTTGTACACTTGTATGAGAATTTCTTCAGAATAGATTCCTAGAGTAGATTTGATGAATTAAAGACTGAGCTGTATACTCCCAAATATCCCTTCAAAAATGCAGGAGTGTGTGAAAGTGTCCGTTTTCCCTGAACTCAACAACAGAGTACATCATCAAATGATTTAATGGACAAAAATACTTTATTGATGTTTTAATACATATTTGCTAGATTGCTAGTAAGGTAGGACTTTTTTCAAATGGTTGTTGCCTTTAAAAAGTTTTTGTGTGCAGTACCTTTGTCATTTTCTCAACTTTTTAATGGATTATTTTCTTTTTTTCTAGTGGATTTCGTGGAATTCCGATATATCCCAGTCATTGTTGTGTATGTTGCTGATATCACTTGATGTTGCCAAATCTATCAGGGTTTTTTTTTTTTCTTTCATGGAGTCTGGGTTTTGTAGTTTGCCTAGGATGACTTTGCCATCCACGATTTTAAAAATATTCATTCTTTGCCTTGGCCAGGTGGCTCAGTTGTTTGGAGCATCATCCTGTACACAACAAGATTGTGGGTTCAATTCCTGGTTAGGTTGCGGGTTTGATCCCCCGTCAAGGAGGCAACTGATCAATATTTCCCTCTCATTTCTCTCTCTCTCCTCTCCCTCCTCTCTCTCTAAAATCAATAAAAATACCCTCAGATGAGGGTAAGAAAATAAAATATCTATTCTTTCCTTCTATTTGATTTTAAATATGTTTTTTAATATCATAACTCTAAAGTTTGTTTTTGTTAGTGACTTCTGTTAAAGGTACAGCCTATTTTTTTCCCCTTCATTTAATTGGTCACTTGTCCCAAAACCTTTTATTGCGAGTGCATCCTTTCCTCAGTAATCTGAAGTTTATTATAATACAAATTAACCTACCTTTATACTTCTTTTTAAAAAATTCTTAACTCTCTTCCACTGATTTGACTGACTTTCCTGAACTAACATCATACTATATTAACATTATTTTATAGTGTTCTGAAATGTCTCCAGTAAGGCATCTCCCTTCCTCTCTCACTCTTTTTTTTTTAAACTTTTCTTGTGGATGAAAGTATATATTTGTCATGTTTTTCACCTATAGGAACTTTCAAGAGGATCTTTCTACTATCCAAAATGTTTTTATATTAACTCCTCCACCCCCATCTATCAAGAATGCTGTCGAATATTGATTATGAATTTGGGTTATTGT
The DNA here is from genome assembly GCF_021234165.1 of Pteronotus mesoamericanus. Taxonomy (NCBI): domain Eukaryota; kingdom Metazoa; phylum Chordata; class Mammalia; order Chiroptera; family Mormoopidae; genus Pteronotus; species Pteronotus mesoamericanus. The sequence goes on from NW_026555150.1 coordinate 4,808,384, forward strand.
TATATGACAATTAATATTTAGGAATGCATTTTACACAGGAAGTTTATCTGTAACACGAAGCAGTAACCTTCTGTCAGAGAAGAGAGTGCATATGAGAAATTCACAGAGAAATTAGGTGGGGAGACCCCATGAGGCAGATGAGGAGGATCAAATCCTTATCGTGATTGAAAGGCCCAAGAGCTAAGACACATAAACAAAGCTTCTTGCTCTCATTGCCCTACTCAACCTTACCTAATTGAGTAAGTACATATTTTGAATAAACAACCTTGAAGTGAAATTATTCCCTGGATAACTTTCACTTTTGCTCTCAACAGGGACTGACTTTGGTATTCACTCTTCTGCCCAGAAGCCCCAAACTACTTGGAACTGTCCTTCTACCTGTAAGAATCTCCTTCCTTTACCAAATGTCAAGTAAACCAAAGAATAAACGGCTCACAGTTTATATATATCCCTCTGGTCATGGCACAATCTTCTAGAAAGATGGGGGGTAGGGGAAGCTACTAACTATCACATTATGCAAAATTATTGTTTTCACCATTTACTTTATGCTTCCATTTGTTTTACTTGATAGTACTCTCTACCATTAACAGGTTATTGGTTAGTATTTTCAACTCACACTTTTAAACCTTAGAATCTCCTTAAACTTAGGAGAAGCTTATTTACGTATAATCTCTAAATTGTCCTACAAGCAAAGCAGACATCATCCATCAACTGTTAGTTTTCAATATGCTTGTTTTCTAAGTAATGTAAAGATGTTGCACATTGTTCCTTCACAGGAAGACTGCCAAAATTATTAATATAATTTCTTTGGAGGAAAGGAGGAGAAATTGTTTCCCTGATGTCTTCGTAAAATTTAAATGAAAATGAATGTGATTTGAGTGTTAGTATTCATGGCTGCTAGTTCTTCTCTGTTAATTTACATTTATATTCTTATAGGTTGAGCCTAGGGAAATTTAAAACTCAATTTCATTAATGCTATAACTTCCATAGGAATCTCAATATGCACAGAAGTTCCTAGATTGTGGAGTTATTGAATGAGAATATAGCAGCTAAGCATAATTGCTGAGTGGTTATGATAGTTAAATATGTACTGTCAATTTTGATTTTCAAAATTCCTCTGGGCCTAAACCCAGTGTCCAAAAAGTTTTAAAAACATGAAGCTAATATACTAATGAATTTTAACATCTTTAAAATGGAAACATTACATTTCTGAACCGTTGCCCATCGCTGATTAATTATGGTTTAAACTAGATCCTGTTTCACATTTGCAACTATTACATTGACATACATGATGTTTGCGATTACTGCATAACTTGAGGTTTGCAAGTTAATCTCACTAGAGTTACGGTTTTTTCATTTAGCTGCTTTTATTGCAAATATGATCAGTACTCCCAGTTGGCAAAGGTACTGTGAAACAGGAATTCATGGTCCAAACAACAACGGTTTCCCCTGATTTTCAGATAGATATCCCTTTTCTTCTTCTTTACAACCTATATGTAGATATACTTTTCAAACATATTATTTAAAGATTATTCTTATGAAATAAGCATTTTAGGGGAAAAAAATCCCTGGACATTCCAGAAAGCTTTAACCGAAATAACACTTTCATCTAATTTTTTTCTAATCCTCACTTTGTTTATTTTGATTAGACCACTCAATAGGTCACGCTGAATTATGTTTTAGAATTACATCTATCCCAGAGAAGTTTCACAGCTCTAAGACTTCACACTTTTAAGCCTCTTATAACTCTACACTATGAGAACTTTGACTGAAAGACTCATTTATCTTACTGCTTTTTTCATCACATGCAGCTAAAAGTTATTTGTATAAGTTTCAATGAACTTGCCAACAGTAGTAAGGTAGAAAGAGGGCAAAGAGAAGAGAGAAGAGGAAAAGAAGGAAAGGGAAGGGGAGGAAAATACTATACACAGACCTCACCTGATTATGCCAGGCCCACTATATTTTGATTAATTCAAAGCCAACTGATTAGTAACCTAATCACAAGAGTGAAATCTCATCATATTTACATGTTTGATCATACTAAAGAGGAGGTGTTTATATGAGGCCTGTACACCAGAGGGAGGGAAACTTTGGGGGCATCGTAGAATGCTGCCTACAACAAATGTGATTCATAATTACAATACAATAAGGGAAATTTTAAAAAATGAGGATTGTAAAATGACACTTCATCAAAATGGGCATCCATATGAAAATCCAAGAATCTTAGTATAGAAATGTGATGAGAATATTTCATAAGGTTAAAGAAGAGAGAAATTATATGATTTTTAAAACATGCATACACTACCAAAATAGACAGAGACTATGGTAGATACCTGTTTTAAAATATCCCAGTTCTTACATAGGCAAGATATCATAAGGGTAAGAACTTAACCTATATACATATTTTAGACCTATTTCTGCTAATGGTAGGAACACTAATGCGTTCTTGTCTTAATGTTGGTAACAATTTAGTTCCTCACAAGGAAAGAAAGAGAAAGCACCAACGGGAAAACCTGCTTTGGACTTTGTATTTACTAACAATGCAGAACTGACTGAAGGTATGATAGCAATAGAAACATTCAGAGAAAATGGCCCCTTTTAAATCCATAACAAAGAAAAAAAACTGTAAACAGTTACATAATATACCAAGGACCTCAGGAAAATAACATTTAAAAATTTAAGACAAAATAAAGGTAAGAGCTAATAAGTACCTATTTTAAAAGTGAAGAAGTATGAGAGGTTCTAAGAGGTAGGAGGGAAATAAGTCAAAAAGCCTGCTCAAAGAGAATTCCTGGGCCAAATTATGAACAAATCAGACAGAATTAGGTCCAGAATCTGGGTGATGGTAATGATGGTGAATGGAGTGAGATGGCAAGAGAAGGATTCTCTTTCCAAAAGAAAGGGTATGAAGTAAAAACAGAAGAGATCCTAGGAGAGAATTTGGAGGAACATTAACATGTAAGGAATGGTTAGAGGGGTACAAGAGATAGGGGGAGAACCTAAGAAAAATAGTGTCATGGGAGCCAAAATAAATAGTCTTAAGAAAGGCCTACAGTCTTTTGACTAGTATGTCAAATCAACATGACCACTGGATTTGTCAACCAGGAGACAGTAAGGACTTCAGTGACAACCCTTTACTTGCAGTGGTAGGGCAAGAATCTGACTTTAGTCTAGGATAGTTTACCAAAAGGAAGCAAGGAGGCAGAAATTAAGACAATGGGTATATAAACCCTAGATACCACGAGACACAGTAGCAGATGGCAATAGACCCTGACCTCAGGCTAATATATTTTTGTTTGCTTCATCCCAGCTTCTAGATATCCCAGGAAAAGAATATATAATCTGGGGGACAACTGTAATAGAATAGGACAACAATTACATAGTAAATTAAAAGTTGCATGTTCTACCCTAGCTGGTGTGGCTCAGTGGATTGAGCACCGGCCTGCAAACCAAAGGGTCCCTGGTTCGATTCCCAATGTAGGGCACATGCCTGGGTTGCAGGCCAGGTCCCCAGGAGGGGGCACACGAGATGCAACCACACACATGGATGTTTCTCTCCCTCTCTTTCTACCTCCCTTCCCTTCTCTAAAAATAAATAAGTAAAAACTCTTTAAAAACAAGTTGCATGTTCTTTTTTGTAAAGATTTTATTTATTTTTAGAGGGGGAAGGGAGGGAAACGCCAATGTGAGAAAGAAACATCAATTTGTCGCGCCTCGAACAGGGACCAACTGACTGGGGACCAGCCAACCAGGGACCAAACACACAACCCAGGCATATGCCCTGACCAGGAATCCAACCAGTGACCTTTAGCTTTGCGGAACACCACTCAACCAACTGAGCCACACCGGCCAGGGCAAGAGTTGCATGTTCTTTCTATGAAAACATTCAATATGAAGAACAGCTAACACAATCTGTGGTAATTAGCCAAAGGAAGAGAAAGAATGCAGTTGCTACCTTAAAATACTGTCATGTGGAGGATAGATTAAGTCTAATGCTATCCTTTTCAAAAAACCAACAAAGCCTAATAAATGGAAGTACAGACAGCCTGATAAGACAACGAAAAATCTAAAAATTATTACTGTACAATATTGGAATGGACTTCTTTCCATGGTGCTCATCGCGGCACACGTAAGCAGAGACTCGATGTCTACCTACCAGGTGTAACAGAGAGGAGAATTCTGCACTGCTCACAAAAGCTTTGGTCAGCAACTCTTATAAACCCTCCCAACTCCTAGATTCAAAATGATCTGTGAATTTGGGCAGTGTGAGGGGGTGAATCACAGAGTCCTTTAGCATTTTGCAAACACTCATACATGTATTGTTATTACTATTATTATTGTTATTATTTTCTTCTGACATGATGTAGTTAGTAATAGAGATACCTCCATCTTCAAAACAGCAATGCACAGCATGCAGTGCTTTCAACTAAAGCCTCTTCCTCCCTTATGTTTTAATGTTGTTCTTTGAGTATAATGTGGCACTACAGTCCCCTCCTCAATGGGACATAGTCTTTGGTTTCTTTTTAAGTGAAAATAACAGATTTGTTCTGAGTCACTCATTTCCTCAGCCCAAATCCTCTTTGTGCCTTCCATATATGTATGAAACTGACTGCAGTTACTGATCAAGTCTGTTACTTTGTAATGAAGAAAAAGTAATAGCTTTATTCACAGGGGTATCAAAAGTTTGACTTTTTAAATCCCATTCTCCAGTCCACTAAACTGGACACCCACTATCCAATGCAAACTCTAGTTAACTTTCTGAGTGTATTCTGCATTTGATTAATGGCATGCATGTGTCTTATTAATTGAATTTGGTTGCTACTCTGCAGTCATAAAATTGTCTATGATCATTGACATTTCCCACAAAAAAGTAGAATATTCAAATGTTATACAAACATGCAAAGAGAGTCTATGCAGAGACAGTATAATATGGTGGTTAATTGTGTAGGTTCTATAGCCAGGCAGACCTAACCGGTTTAAATCTCAACTTCATTACTTACTAACTCTGTGATCTTGGAATAATTATTTAACTGCTCTGTGCCTCAGTGTTCTCACCTATAAAATAGAATAGTAAAAGAACCTGTCTCAAAATTTTATTATGAGCAATGAATGAGACAGTGCATATAAAGTCAAAATTTTAACTAGCATTAATACTGTGATTTCAGAACTGTGAGACTGAGAATGTTGTATACTATATAACAGCATGAAATATTTAATTTGCAAATAAATATAGGAATAGTCTCCAATAACTATATTTTAAAATATATTAATCTATCTTTTTCATATATAATTACTTATTCTGTTCTCCGAAATAAAGCAATAAATAGGTGCAGCAATACCACATTTAATTCAAGTGTAGCTAAAAATGTCCTGGAGCCCTGGCCAGTGTGGCTCAGTTGGCTGAGCATTGTCTCAGCGTTGTCTCGCAAACTAAGGGGTCCCTGGTTCAATTCCTGGTCACATGTGTGTGTTGCGGTTTCCGTCCCAGGTGTGTGAGGAGCCCATCAATGTTTGTCTCTCACATTGATGATTCTCTCCCTCTCTTTCTCTCTCCGTTCCCCTCTCTCTAAAGTTTATTTATTTATTTTTAGAGAGGGGGAGGGAGAGAGGGAGAGAGAGAGAGAGGGAGAGAAACACTGATGTGCAAGAGATGTATCAATCGGTTGCCTCTCATATGCTCCCAGTGTGGAACTGGCCGACCACCCAAGCATGTGCCCTGGCTGGGAACCGAATCAGCAGCCTTTCCCTCTGCAGGCCGGCGCCCAATCCACGGAGCCACATCAGCCCTGGGCTAAATCTTTTAAAAAATAAAAATTAGTCCTGACTGGTGTGGCTCCGTAGATTGGGCGCCAGCCTGTGAACCAAAGGGTCGCCAGTTTGATTCGCAGTCGGGGCACATGCCTGGGTTGCAGGCCCGGTCTCCAGTAGGGGGTGCTCAAGAGCCAACCACACACCGCTGTGTCTCTCCCTCTCTTTATCCCTCCCTTCCTCGCTCTCTAAAAACAAATAAATAAACATCTTTAAAAAATAAATATTAAAATTTAAAAAAACTGTCTTGGCCATAATAAAATGTAATATAAAACATATCACGTAAATCAGAAAGGTTTATTAAAACTAATGAACTGAGTTTGTGAAACAAAGTTTACATGTTAGAAAACGTATGGTTGCTGTTTTTTCATTGGAAAGCAGTGCCCAATAAAAATAGCATTTTCCTACTAAAGAAGAAAAAATAAACTTTGATTTGCTGTTAGATAACCAAACTGTGATTTCTTTGATTAAGATAATCTTTCATAACATGCTGAAAAAAACTGTGTAATTTCTCATTCTCCTTGTATTGCCAAAGGAAATGCAGTTCTGCAAACCACAAATGAACTGTATTAACAATTATGAACCATTTGACAGTAGGATAATATTATTATTGAAAAACCTAATTTGGACAAGGCATAAATTGGGCGACATCCAACCAGGTCACATTGAAGCTGTGTGATTTAGTTCAATGTTATTAGTGTTTCTTCTCTCTTACACCTAACCTTTAAAAATTAAGAACAAAACATACACAACGGGCTATGTATTGTTACATGCAGAATCGGCAGTGAGATGACAGAGAAGAAAACCAGTTTCAGCACATTTTAAAAGATCTTGCCCATTATTTTTCTATGAATGAGGTATGGAAGAAATAGACCTCCTTAAAACCATTTTGTCTTTCCCTTTTTAAACATTACATGATAAAAAATGATAGAGCTTCAAAAATGGAACACTTATCTAAACTGGAGCAGAAATCCTGTGAATTTTGAAAACCCAAGTGCAATTAAGAAACCTATGCATATATTAGAATTCTTTCCTGAGCTTGTGTACTTTTAAAATTTTATCAGCTGCTGAGATCCAGAGACGTTGTGTATTTTCTGTATGCAGGGCCGACTTTTCCATTAGCATAGTGCCTAGGGCCCATACACTTTTAAGGGTCCGCAAAAATGTTTTCATTTAAATTTATTTTAACATCAGAAGATAAAATGAATATAATAATATATAATAACAATGAATATATAAATATGTATGCTTATTTCACTGTAGTCAAAATATAATTTTAAATTTCTTTTTGGAGGAAAAGACCATCAAGGCAAAAGTGTCTATGGCCCACAGAAGTCCTAATATGGCCCTGCGTGTACTTTATGAGGCAGTGGTAGGCAGAATTATGGCCCGCAAAAGAGATCCCTGTTGTAATCCCTGGAACCTGTGAACGTTACCTTATATGGCAGAAAAGGGCTTTGCAGATGTGATTAAGAATCTTGAGGTTAGAAGACTATCCTGGATTATCTGGGTAAACCCTAAATGTAATCCCATGTATCCTTACAAGAAGAGGCAGAGAAAAAGTTAATAAACAGAAGAGAAGGCAGTGTGACCAGGAAGGGATAGGTTAAGTGCTGAAGCCACACACCAAGGAATCCGGGCAGCTGCCAAAAGCTGGAAGAATCAAGGAACGGATTTTTCCCTAGAGCCTGTAGATGGAGTGTGGATCTGCCAGCACCTTAGTTTAGGCGCAGTGAAACTGTTTTCACAATTCCAGCTTCCCAAATGTAAGAGAGCAAATGTCTGTTGTTGTCAGTTACCAAGTGTGTAGTAATTTGTTATCGTAGCCAGAGAAAACTAATAGAATGTTGAACTTTAATTTAAATTTGTTTGTCTTAAACAGATGTTTCCATTTGTACTGAAAAACAAAAATAAATGGTATGAAAGATGATGAACATTAATGAATTATCCATTTATAATATTTAAGTAAAGCAAAAATGTCATAATGCTTGAAAGTAATATGAATTCTGGTTAAATGAGTAAGCAGCACTTGTATTTTGTTTGTGATAATTAAGCAATGATAAAATTTAATCTAAAATTCATAGAAACTCAGCTCTGTCCAGGTAGTTCAGTTGGTTAGAGCATTGTCCTGATACCCCAAGGTTGTGGGTTCGATCCCCAGTAAGGACACATGTAAAAAAACAACCAATGAATGCGTAAGTGAGTGGAACAACAAATGAATGTTTTTTTCTCTCTCTCTAAAATCAATAAACAAAAGTTTTAAAAAATAAAATTAAGAAAAACTCAAAATATGCTTTATATCAATATCAATTACACCTGCAACACAGAGCCAAAAGTGCTTTTTAGAAAAGACTTAACTTGATTAACTGTAGAAGCCATTCGTAATCACACTCAATCTTTACCTCATTACCACTTTCCATGCTTAACAAAAAAATATTCTTTTATCACAAGAGGAACGGAGGGGTACAAATTTTCTGAGCTGCCGAAGCTTGTGATTGAAATTAAGCTTTATGACACTGCTTACAGAAATAAGAAGGGCAAATGTCAATGCACTTTCAAAAGCAAAAGGCAAGGCATGGATTGTTAAATGGGCAGAGTTAAATGGTCTCCTGGAAAGGCACCTACTAAAAGTGATACGTCAAAGAAGTAGTCTCAATGTGTTGCTACGTATCTGTTACTGTAAGCTCTGCTTTCAAGAATATCCTTGCTTTAACATTTAATATCTTTGAATTTCAATGGTTTTCAGTGAGAATGATCTGTTTAAATACTGAATGACTTAGAAAATACCTGTCCTTTTGCTCATCTTTAGAGTTCCTCAGGAAGTGGGGATGTAGTGCCCTTATTTTTCTAACATAATCTAGTAAGCTTTCCAAATTCACAGAACTCAATAAACCATAGTGATGTGAACATTCTCCAAAGTTGTTCACTCAAAAAGTAATTCATTGCAGAAGGCTGCTTTCTAATTCACCATACTTCCTTGTAGATTTTTATCATTAATTTCTTCCTCTTCATATGAAAACTAAGCATGTCTCCAGTGTGACTTAAATTATGTTACAACCAGGCTATAAGAATACCCTTGCTTACGATATGTATGTGGACAGAAATACTTATTGCTGTATGTTCTAAGTTAAATTTTAGACTTCAAAATTCATCATGCCTAATCATTCTATGACCCCGAGGGCAAAGACTACCATTCTTGTTCACCATTGCGTTTGTAGTGCCCAGCACTGTGCGTGGCTTTCCTGACTGTGACTAAGTGAATGAGTGAAAGAAAGAGGAAGGAAGGATAGAGGGGGAGAGGGAGGTGGGGAGGGAGGGAGGGAGGGTGAACTAAATAACCACTACATCATTCCAGTAGCTGTACATGTTGTGGTGAAAAGATGTGACAGGCTAGCTCTTACCAGCGTGGCTCAGTTGGTTGGAACGTCGCTCAGTGCACCGGAGGGTTGGCAGTTCAATCCCTGGTCTGGGCACATACCTGGGTTGCGAGTTCAATCTCCAGTCGGGGCACGTATGGGAGGCAGCCAGCCAATCAGTGTTTCTCTTTCACATCGATGTTTATCTCTCTTTCTCCCCCTTCGTCTTTCTCTAAAATCAATAAACATGTCAGAAAAAAAAAATTTTAAGACGTGACAGGTTAAAGAACAGGACATCAGCCTCTACACAAGTAGGGAAATTGCCTCCTTAGCCCATGTGATTTTAGAAGTACAAGAAAAAGCCCTATAGTGCATACCTGGTTCAGTTTAGTGCCAGCAACCTCACCATTAGAGAATCATTTCTTTGGGATAAATGGTTTGCATTCCCCAGTGCTGTCTTTTGAAATCCAGAAACCCTGGGGGAAGATGCCAATTTCCTTTACTCTCAACACAATGACAAGAATTTGTTTGTAGACTCAGCATCACTTAAGGTTGAGGACGGGACTTTGAATTTAAATCTGGGTTGGAATCCTGTTCTTCCACGAAGCTGTGGAATATAAACTGAATTAACTTCACTGAGCCTCAGTTACGTTATCTGTAAAATGAGGAAGAAAATATCTTCCCAGAATTGTGGGAATTAAATTACATACTGTATGCAAATGTCATGCATAGAACTTGATCCTTAGTAAACAAATACTCAAGAGACCATATCCCTAATTGTTATTATAATAGTCTCCAACAAGTGGTCCCTTTGAAAATGGAGCAAAACAAGGAATTAAAGGCTGTTCTTAGGGAGGGAATTCTGGGTCCTGAGAAGCACAGGTTGCTGCTGAGAGTCTGGAATGGCGGGTTCTGAAAAGAGCACGAAGGAACCACAGAAAACCTCTCTGGCCCGGCAGTGTTACGTGAAGTCAGTCTTGTCCATTGAAGACCATTAGTAAGTGGTGTTATGATTATTTTCGTTTCCCCATCTGAGGCACTGGTTGTTTTTGAGAGTTTTGTTTTGCTTTGTTTATATCTTAGCCTGGCAGTATTTTTACCTGTAAAGATAATATTATGGGGAAAAAAGAGAGTACATGGCCAAGGGGCCAAGAGGTTAAGAAATTGTTAACAGTATAAGGAGACGCTTTCTGACACAGTTGAGGGCCAAGATTCATACTTCTCTCACTGGTATCATACCTCTACCATTCCGTTTGTACTCTGTACCGTATTCATAATGCCTGGTTTTCTATAATCTGTACTAGATTCTATTAAATTTTAAGATAAGGGCCATGCTTCTATCCTCTATGCCTAGCACAGGGCCTGGCAGATAAATAGTGCTTAATAAATATTTGATACATTGAAGCAAACTTAAAAAGTAATGCTATTAAACGAATCTTTTTAAAAACCACACGAAGCAGCCTAAGTTAGCTCTATTTTGATGTCTCTTGATTTCAGAGGGTAGAGGGTGGATGTTATTTCCGAGAATATGAAAAGAACCCCATCTTCATCAACTTGGGCTTCTACAACAAATACCACAGGCTGGGGTGGGTTAAACCACAAACATTTGTTTCCTCACAGTTTTTCAGGGCTGGGAAGTCCACCGCCAGAGTGCCAGGAGCATGGGTGTTTGGTGAGAGTTCTCTTCCAGCTTGCTCATGGCACCTTACTGCTTGCTGTAGCCTCACACAGGCGAGAGAGGAGGTGGGGGTCGGGGGGAGAGAGATCTGCTCTTTTAATTCCATTATGGGGGCTCCACCCTCATGATCTCATCTAAATCCAGTGACCTGCAAAGGCCCAAACTCCAAATACCACATTGGGGATTAGGACTTTAACACATGAATTGGGGGGGCACATTTCAGTCCATAGCAACTCCATTGTAAGGCCATTTCATTTACAGTATGGATCCATGCCTTGAACACCAAAGACAACATCATAATACGGTGCTGGTCTCTGCTGGCCGCATGTGCCTGTTTGAATGTGCTCACTGCTTGCATTTTCAAGCAGAACACAATACTTGGTAGAGAGCTTCCTTACTGTGCTTGTTTATGAATCAAGCACTTTGTTCACTTAGTAGAATTTAACATTCTTAATGTGCACTTTGATTCTTTTTGCCTTTATCTTTGTTCTGAATTTCAGGGGAGTTTTCTTCTTTGGGGAACATTAGCTTTCCAGTGGATACCATTTCTGTTCTGCCTGGGGTATTCTGTTTCATCTTGTTCAAGTGCTGCTTTTGTTCAAATAGTCTTTTTGACTTGGAGATTTTTTTTAATCAAGCGTTTTGCTCATTTTTTTAATCCCATGCAGGGGGTATGGATTAATTTATTTCTTCCCTGTCTCTCTTCTAGTAATTTTGAGTTAATCTTGGTCACACATGCTAAGCTGGTGTCTCACTCGTACTTTTCCAAATTCTTCCTCTTTCATTAGTTCATGGAGTGGAGGTCTTTGATAATGAGAAGGAGGATGAACATCCACATCGCCTTGTGTTTCTTAAGCAGTCCCTCTTTTACTCTAGAGCGAACCGAATGTAATGGGAACAGTAAGACCAAATATTTCAGATAATTGAGATGAGCCCAGATAATGCATGCATAGTATCATCAGACTTGGTGTTTACGTCTACTGTTTTTCCATGCGGCTATGTCCAGTTCTCCCGGTTAAGCGTTCGGACCTGCAACTCCTTGCACAGCAACTCACAATAACCCCTATTACTATTACCTCAAAATCTGAACTCTTTGCACTCAGATGTTGGAAAGAGTACTTTTTATTTTTATTAGTTCTGTGAGCCCTATATTGCCTTGCTTCTATGGTGAATAGCACACAGTATCTAAAGACAGGTCAGAGTGGGAAATAAAATCCTGAATGAATTTGTTTCATGGGTCCAATGTCATTTAAAAATGTATTCAACGGAATGAAAAGTTCAGCAACATATTTTCTAGGAAACTCCAGGGTGTGCACAGAGTCATAGAATATCAAAGCTGCTTTTACATGTGTGGCAATTAAGGCCCAGAGAAGTAAGGTGATTGGATTTACATCAAGCAGTGAGTAAGCTGCTAATATAGCATATTTTTTACAGGCCGTCAGACTTCAAGTGTAGGGTTTCTTTAATCTTGCAGAGCGCGTGACCTGTGCATTGACAGAGGGCCCAGCGCGCAGAAGGTGCCCACGCTTGGTACAGTCTCTGCGGTCACTGTCTTGAAATTCTTAATACTTTTCGGTAAAGGGATACTGGCATTTTCATCGGTATTACAACATCGGAACTCTATTGTTTAATAAAGTGAGACATTGTGTTTATTGTTATCTTTTCACTGTCATCATTACTAGACACATGTTTTCTGTGTAAGAATATCCAGTTTGTTGCACCGAAAAGTCGGAGCGGGGTGTGCCATTTGGACATCAGTTAAATCTCTCTGAGATGAATTGGTATCTTCCTTAAGAAGGGAAACAGAAAAGAGAGAAATTTATGGAGAGTCTATTCTGTGCCAGGCTCTAGGCTAAGCACTTTCTGCACATAATTTCTTTTATTTCCACAAGAACACTGATCATAGTAGCTCTCAGCCTGCCCTATCAAGGGGATTTGTCCTTGCACCAGAGCATATTTATTTATTTATTTATTTATTTATTTATTTATTTATTTATTTTCCTCACCTGAGAATTTTTTTTTATCAATTTGAGAGAGAGAGGAAGGAAGGAAGGAAAGGAGAAAAGGAGGGAAGGAGGGAGGGAGGGAGAAAGAGAAACACTGATGTAAGAGAGAGAAACATCAGCTGGTTTCCTCCAGCCGGGTATTGAACACACACAATCTAGGTACGTGCCCTGACTGGGAATCTAACATACAACCTTATTGATATACAGGAGGACGCTCCAACCAATGGAGCCACCCAGCCAGGGTGCTGCAGAGCACTTGTAGTGTCTGTTGCCTGTTGCATGTTGGCTTCCAGATTCCCACTCTGCTCTTTTCAGAGGCAATCTTGCAGGTGTTCCCTTGATGCCGGCAGCACCCAGGGAGGCCAAGGGAGAGCCCTACCCCATGCTGACATTGGGGTCTGGGTTCCTGTCGCCGCACTAGAAGGATAGGAGAGTGAGATGGAAAGGTTTAGTAAAGCAGAGTAGATTTATTAAAGCAAAAGTACACACTCAAGAAGTGAGAGCAGGCAACCTCAGAAAATGAGATGCCCTGATGGGGTCTGGGTGGAAGGTTTTTATTAAATGTGGGGGGGCGGGAATAGGGTGGCCTTTGCTTCTGACATTGGTGGGGTGACTGCCAAGTGGGTTTGTCCTTGTCCCTCCTCTCCAGATAGTGATTTCTATTTTGGTCCTTCCAGAACTGTCGTGGAGATTGGGGGGTAGGGGTATAGTGTGCAGAGTAGTCCCTGGATTGCAATGCAAATTTATCATAAAGATATTACAGCCCCGGCTGGTGTGGCTCCGTGGAGTTGTCATCCCTTGAACCAGATGGTTGCAGGTTCCACCCCCAGTCAGGGCACATGTCTGGGCTGAGGTTCTGCCTCCAGCTGGGGTGCATATAGAAGGCAACAAATTGATGTTTCTCTCCCTCTCCTTCTCCCTCCCTTTCCCTTTCTCCAAAATTAAAAATAAAAAAAAAAGATATTACAGTGGCCCTGTGGGTCACTTTTAGGTCAATGTAGCCGCTGAACCTGGTTGAGATTGGTTTTTGTTTCAACTACAGGAAATTGGGGAGGGGGAAGAGAGAAACAGGTGGCCAATAAAAGTCAAGTTCAAGATGTTCCAGCCAGGACAGAAAAGGGGAGGCGGAGAGCTTGAGGCCTTTGCTCCCTATTCTGACTTTCCTGCATCACCCTCTCCAGGTGATGCCTCCTCCCACCTCTGCAGATCTCCAAAGACAGCTGGCCCTAATTTTGATGCCATGACAAACCTAATGAATCTTCATGTGTCTCAGGCTGGTCAGAGATTTTGTAATAGCTCTCTCTCTCTTAATTCTGATATGTCTTCCTGGCTAAGAACCATAGGTAGAGCTTAACTGTTCTATTTTGTAAATGAGGGAAAGGGCTAACGTGAATTCAATGATTTGTATAAGGTCAATCAGCTTGTGAGTAGAAGACTTAGAATTTAAGCGTTGATATACTGACTCCTAATCTGATGCCCTTTTCAAAACATTGTGTTATCTTCTTGAATGTCCTGTTTGTCACCACTCTGATAATATGTACATCACATGAAAAGATTCAACCTCCTTAATATGTTAAGGCAGTGCTTCTCAATCTTCAGCTTACATAGGAATCACCTGGGAATCTTTTCAAAGTATAAATTCTGATTCTGGAATTTTGGAGCAAGGTGTGAGAGTGCGCATTTCTAACAAGCTCCTAAATTATGCCATTTCTGCTGGTCTATAGATTATATTTTGAAAAATGCATTCTGTAAAGCTTGGCTTAAGCAGGCCAAACTTGTGATGTAAGACTGCAAACACGTTGCATTGTCAATAATGATAATGATAATAATTATTAACATTTATTGAGAGATCTGTTAAATATTCTATGCACATTATATAATTTAATCATCCTAAAAATCCTATGAGGTAGGTACTACACTGACCCTTATTTTATAGATGAGGACACTGAAGCTCAGAAAGATTTAATTAATTTTCCTAAGATTACACTAGCACCAGCTAAGATGCAAACTGCATTTCCGGAGTTCAGCCTTGTACCCACAAAATAGAAAGGTGAAGGGAAGAAGGAAGAAGGAAGACGAGACAGAGAAAATAACTAGTTTTTATTAGAATCTAGAATGCTAGAGACAGTGCTGGTTCATTTTCCACATTATCTCATTGCTACCACATTTCCTACATTATCTTCAAAACTGCCATGAAAGTTAGGCATTATCACCCTCCTTCTAAGGATGAGAAAATCAATGACCAGAGATGTTAAGTTATTAGTCCATTTACTAACTCTGAGTTAGTAAATGGTGGTATTGAGAATTGAACACAAATTTCGTGTCGAATCCATTAAAAGACTTTGCTTCTTCCTGGAATCAGTTGAGTGAAATTTGGATTTATACCTTTCAGAAAGTAAATCAAGAGTCTTTAGCTAGGGTCCAAAATATCCCTATGGTGTCTTTGCTTGCTTCCTACTTCTTTGAAGAACATTATTAAGGTGTTACTTCACTCTAAGAGAGTCTACAGTGATGCAGTAGACATTATTATGACTCACCAATATCCAGTCCTGTTCTCCTCTGAGGAATTATAAGGCTGTACTTCCCAGCTCCCTCAGGCAGTGGAGTCATGTGCCTCTTCGTGGTCAAAGGGCTGAGTGGATATGGTATGTGTTACTATTGGGCCGAAACACTTGTAACATAGTACACAATCTCAGCTCTCACTTCTTTTTGTTGACAGTGTGGAACCCTGTCTTAAAATGGTTGAGTCAAATTATTGCAGGAGCCTAGTCTAATTATTGTAGGAATCACCATGATATGGAGGGAATCTGTCCTGGAGAGTTGCTCCAACCCATGTTGGATTTTGTGGGAATGAGAAATAACATT
Organism: Pteronotus mesoamericanus; assembly: GCF_021234165.1. Lineage (NCBI taxonomy): Eukaryota > Metazoa > Chordata > Mammalia > Chiroptera > Mormoopidae > Pteronotus > Pteronotus mesoamericanus. The sequence continues at coordinate 4,824,097 of NW_026555150.1, forward strand.
TTCTGTAATAAGCTAGTAAGACAAGATTACTGGTTACTGCAACATCAGCATTGCCTATTCTGATTAACACAGGTGGCATAGCCTACTAAACAAGCACCATCAGAATATGATCCTAATTATTGCCACATTATGACATTTAGAATTACTTTGCTTGTTAGAAATAAAAGAAAATGTATCCAGCTATTATAACCATAGATGATTGCTTTTGTGTACAATGAACCTAGCTTAAGTTAGAAAACTTCCAAAGTAAGAAAGCACAACAATGTCTAAGTGCACATTGCTTTCCCTGCATTGCTGAATATGATAGAATACAAAAACCGTGACATTTCTACTGTGACACAGTTCTAACCAATGAAAACTGAAGGGCACATCTGTACATTTTTAAAAGTACCTTATTTTTTACGGAGCTTTTATAGAAAAGATTAGTCATCCTCTGAATTTATAGAGTCTACTGAATATAACTCTGATTTAGGTAATGAGTCTAGGTCCTCATGATGAACACCCATATTCTGTCGCCTCAATTCTATAGTCACACTCATAGCAGCTATTAAGCTGTATAGCAGTTATCATTAACTGTTAACAGGGTAAAATTATACGTGTGTGTGCACACACATATATACATACATATGCACATATAAGCATATGTAAAATATATAACTTCAGTGTTTTTCCCATTACTTTAGAAATTGTGTAAAAAAACTGTATTCAAGTGATCTTATTGTGATCAGGTATGAAATATATATGCTTATCTATAGATGTATCTATAGAAGTGTGTACTTATGTGTGTATGTGTGTACATTTTGCCCTTCATTTTGAAAATTGTGTTGAAATATTTTATCTAAACTATATTATTAACCATGGGGTGGAATGAAAAATTTCATTATCAGGTAATGTTACAGTGCTCCGATTTTTCATATAATTTTATGTTAGTTCAAATTAAAGAAAACTTAGTTAATAAGAAAGGACATATTGTAGTTATCTGCCCAAGCCTAAGCTGGAAAATGCAAAACAATTTAACATAATGTATTCAAAATACTTAAGATATACTTTAGTTTTACTTTCATTGCTATGGTGTGACACAAAGCCATAATGCTTCCTACCTGTTGAAGATTTTGTAAATGGAAACTTGAAGCCAACAATGTAGATTTTTAAAAAGATAACTCAATTTGAAAAGACAAGGAAATAACCAAGACTTGAATTTGCCTCAACACAGACGCTTTCTAGTGTTTTCCTATAAGATTGCTTGTCACATTGCCAGCCAAGAAACGCCACATGTACTTTGAGAGATTTGGTGCTATGGAAAAAGCTGAACTGGATTGTGACTTAGAGAAAACAAAGAAAATATAAGCAGTGTTTCTGTCAAATCCATTGACTCCATAATTGACGATTTTTTCCTAATATTTTGAAATGGGACATGAAGAAATAGGCAGCTCAAATATTTGCCTCCAGCAAGAACTGGAACTGGATAGCACCACTCATATCTCTCCATGTAAACTGCATCTAGTATTTATGTTCAATGCATGCTAATGCCATAAAGGAATTCCTGTTTTGTGAGCCCCTTTTAAAAACTCAAATGTTGTTGGTGTCTTAAAATGAAAATTATTTGCCAAGAGAAACTTAATAGGGAAAAACATTCTTGGTACAGAGGACCCTTTATCCACAGGGGATATGTTCAAGACCCCTAGTGATGGCTGAAACCACACGTACCTAGGATAAAGTCTAATTTCTAAATTAGGGACAGTAAGAGATGAACAACAATAACAATAAAATAGAATAATTATAACAACATACTGTAATACAATTTATGTGGGTGTGGTCTCTCTGATAACAGACCGCATAACTGAGACAGCTGCTGAGTGACTAATGGGTAAGGAGCACACACAGCGTGGATACACTGGACAAGGAGACGGTTCACGTCCCAGGAGGGAAGGAGCAGAACTGCATGAAATGGCAACATGCTGCTCAGTACAGCTTGCAATTTAAAACATGAATTTTTAATTTCTGGTATTTTCCATTTAATATTTTAAGGCCGGGGTTGGCTGCAGGTAACTGAAACCACAGAAAGTGAAACCATGGATAAGAGGGTAATACTGTAGTCTTTTATACAGTTGCAGTATCTCTAGTCCTTGACTATATATCTGGTATTTCATAGTACCACAGACTGAGTGGCTTATAAACAACAGAATTTTATTTCTCACAATTCTCTGTTAGAGACTGGGAAATCCAAGATCAAGGCACTGACAGATTCTGCTTCTGCCGGTGTTCAGTGTCTGTTGAGAGACAGCTACCATGGTCTTGCTGTGCCTTCTTCGCATGGCAGAAGAGGCAAGGAAGTTCTCGGAGGGGTATTTACATGAGCACTAATTCCATCCATGAGGACTCCGTTCTCATGACCTAATGACCTCCCAATGACACCACTTCCAAATACCATCACACCAGAGATTAGACTTCAACATAATGAGTTTTGGAGAGACACAACCATTTGCTCCACAGAAAGCCCAATCTCTATATACACTGTCACAATAAAGCTCAATTGGCATCTTTGTGGTACCCTTGTAGATTGGCACCAGAAAACTGATCCCCTTTGGTCTTTTTTTGCTAGACCTATGGTATGGTAGAATTCGTCCACTTCCTGAAAGTCCAAGCTTTGAGTCACCTTTTTTTTAAAAAAGGCTTTGTGAAGAAATGGGAATAGGATTTGAAAATTTTCTCTGTACAGAATTTTGCTGGTTTTCAAAAAAACAAGTTCTAAAGTGCTTGATAAAAATACTTCAGGTTAGCCCCAGCTGGTGTGGCTCAGCTGGTTGGAGTGTTGTCACATAAACTGAAGGGCCGCAGGTTCAGTTCCTGGTCAGGGCACATGTCTGGGCTGTGGGTTCGGTCCTGGTCTGGGGGCCTGTGAGAGTTGATGTTTCCCTCCCTCTGTCTCTCCCTTTCCCTCTCTCTCTAAAAGCAGGTGAGGGTAAAAAATACTTGAAGTTAAAATTATTTATGACTTACCGAATTATAGTTTGGCTTATTCGATGATTTTCGGCCATGGGGATCAGAGAAATCTTTACATTCAAGGTCCTGCAATCACCGTTATGGTTGCCATGGAAAAATTTTACAAGTTTTATTGTTATTGTTTTTGTTTCTGCCAGGCTTTCTATTCTGGGGTAGGGGATTGGCAGCAAGCAACTGTACAAACTTGGTAAACTTGGGGGAACTCCTTGTGCTGGGTAGAGCCTGAATGCCAAAGCTTGGTCAATTTCTCTACGGGCAGAAATGTGTGTATACCTAAAGCCATTACCAAATTACTGTGAAGATCTTTTTCAGATGATGCTGAAAGTGAAGCATGGATTTATAAATACTCCCTTAGTAAAATGGTTGGTATCAACAATGGAAATTCTAACAAAAGATGGATTTATATGCTTGAGAACAAAGGACATGTCAGGACATAGTTTCAAGTGGAAGAATCTTGGAGAGTTCTGAGACTCATTGACACCAACTTACTCTTACCTGGCAAAAGCTGCATGATTCAAACTGTTATTCTACATAATTTTGTTAGAGTTTCTAACATTTGTGGCCATCAAAAATCATTTGGTGACTCAAATTGCATGTGTTGGCATCTAAATTTTAAACTCTTATTTAAAACAAAGATTTTCTCATTGAAATGCACTTTTGAGGAAAATTTAAATCTGTTTTTTTGTTTTATTTTTTAAAAGATTTTACGTATTTTTAGAGAGAGGGGAAGGGAGGCAGAAAGAGAGGGAGAGAAACATCAGTGTGTGGCTGCCTCTCACATGCCCCCAACTGGGGACCTGGCCCGCAACCCACGCATGTGCCCTGACTGGGAACCAAACTGGGGACCCTCTGGTTTGCAGGCTGGCGCTCAATCCACTGAGCTACATCAGCCAGGACATGTCTTATTCTTAAAAGTTAAGTATTTTCATGAATGAGAGAAAGATACTTTTTAAAAAATAAGTTTATGTGAAAAAAACAATATAATTATTAGCATTTTCTGGAAGAGGGCAACATGTCTATCAGTTTCTCAGAGATATCTGCAAACCCAGAGAGGTTAGAAAACCTCAGCATTATGTTTTCTTGTTTTAAAAAACAATTTTTTATTCATTCAATAGTTTCAAATCTAGACATTTGCCCTGAGGAAATACTGAGAAAATTGTACAGAAATTTAACTATCAACATGCTTATTATAGTATTACTTATAATAATGGAAAATTAAGAGCAACTTAAATTCTCAACATTAGGAGAATGTTTACAAATTTATGGAACGTCCTTATGATAGAATATTACATAGCCATTTACTGTTGTATTTAAAAATGTTTAAATAACATAGTGGGATACTTATGGTAGAATCTTAACTCAAACTGACATAAAAATCATATAGTGTATTTCAACTAAAAAAAATTTATAGAAATGTTTGGGGAAATGTTTGTTGAAATTTTAACAGTGATTATCTCAAGATGGTAGGTTTATGAAAGGACCGTTTTTTTCTTTACACGATTTTACAAAATTTACAAGATGATAACATATAATTTTAAAAATCAGTGTGGAGCCCTGGCTGAGGTGGCTCAGTGGATTGAGCAACAGCTTGTGAACCCAAAGCTCACCAGTTCAATTCCCAGATAAGGCACATGCCTGGGTTGTGGGCCAGTCCCCAGGTGGAGGTGTGTGAGAGGCAAACAATATATGTATCTCTCACACATTGCTGTTTCTCTCCTTTTCTTTCTCCCTCCCTTCTCTTTTCTCTAAAAATAAATAAATACAATCTTTTTTATTAAAAAGTCATTGTGGAAAACATTAAAAAGAAAAAAGTATCCACAAAGAAGGTTTTGGTACTGCAATCTTCTTGTAACATATGTTATTTTAAAAATCTTTTCAATTTAAGTAATAATATGCTATAAAGAAACAGTAATTCTGGAGATAAATTTTATTCATCCTTTAGCATTAGACAGTCATTTAGACACTGAAATATCAAGCTCTGACTTTTTTTTCAGGATTTTGTGACAGACTCATATGAAATTCTGATTTTCAGGTGCTGTATATTAGCAATGAACACATAGCAGCTATAGATTTTTGTTTGCTTGTTTTCAATGAAAGTTTAGAATAATTTGGAATTCAAACTCCTCAAATAACCTGCAGTCAGTTGCCACCGAAATATGGAAAGAAAACTATGGCAAGTATCTATTTTTAAATCACTGCAATTCTTCCTGGAGCATTTCCACTGAAAGCACAAAGGATATAGAAATCTAAGTTAAGCACATTTGGGAATACAGAAGAATCTCAAGCAACATAGTCTCTCATCAGCTAGATGTGTTCAGATAGGAGGTAGAATTTTGCCTATGGCTATATGAGCTGTTTTGCCCAAGAGACATCAATTTCAATTTTCTCTTTGGGATTCACTGGTGTACAAAGTTCTTCAGAGGATTCTTTTTCTCACTAGAAATACTTTCTCTTCTTTACCCACCCCACCACAAACCCTCAAAACTCTAAGCCATTTACCTGGAATTTTCATAAAATTTGAGAGTGAAACAGTCCAAAAGCTGTTATCGAAGAAATTATATGACTAAACCATGAAGACACTTATTTTGTTATATAAGCATTTAAAGTGTGGAGAAATATCATCTGATATGTATGGCTCAATTTAAAGAAAATATAATTGATGGGGGTACAATGATATATTACAATTTAATAAAAGACATGAAAAAATTAATTAACTTAAATCTCATGATAGTGTTGTCAGTGATTAACTTCAGCTTTTCACGTTCATTTTCAATGTTAAAAATAACTTTCTTTTATCCTTTAAAAATCCTGAAACTTGTGATTAAGTTTATATGGTGACATAAGACTACTAGAATTAGCGGGATGATCCCATTGTAAGCTATAATAATGTTGAATCACTATATTATACACCCGAAACTAATATAACCAATGTAGGATTGTATACCAACTATACTTAAATAAAGATTTTAAAAAACCCTGATCTTGTCATCTTTATGGGTCACCACTGAATAGCAGCGGTACTTTAGTTATTAAAAACAAACAAAACTGTAAGTTACATGATTTGTTTGATGTTTACATGGAATTCAAGAGTGAAGCAGGACAGATCAGGGCCTGATGACTGGCATTTGGTGTCACAGCAACTGATTGTGGGTAAGGTTTATCAACCTCTAATGGAATTCCACTAGAACATCATTATCAAATGAAAATCATTATACATTTTTTAGAAAAGGCTCTTTTCTGAGCAAAGAGCAGGGGAGACAACTCATCAGATAGTCTAAATACAGTGAGATTTAGGGAAGTGGTACATGAAACATGGAGGCAACAAGAACCAGGAGTAGAGACAACAGGATGAAAAGCCAAGTACAAGTAAGGTCACTCAAAAGTTCTGTCAAGGTAAATTATGCTGTGGAGGGGAGGAGTGGGATTGAGAACTGAATGCTCACAGTAGATATTCAAAGAGAGCAGAATAGTACTGTTAGGCACTGAATTTTGTCTCCCCCAATTTCATATGTTGAAGCCATAACCCTCATCCTGACAGTATTTGGAGATGACTTTAAGGAAGTAATTAAGTTTAAATGAGGACAAAAGGGTAGGACCCTAATCTGATAGGACTGGTAACCCTCCAGAACTAACTTTCCCCTCTCTCCTTCCCTGCAGAGGAAAGGCCATGAGAAGGTGGCCACCTACAAGCCAGGAGGGGAACTCCCACCAGGAATCAACCCTGCTGGCACCTTGATCATTGGACTTTCAGCCTCCAGACTGTGAGAGAATATGTATCTGTTCTTTGAGCTACCCAGTCAGTGGCATTCTTTTTACGGCAGCCTGAGCAGACAGCTCTGCGAACCTGAGCAGCTAGAGAGGAGGCGAAGTGGTCATTTATTCCGTGGTGAGTTCATCTGAAGTGCTGAGCTGGGGGCTCTTACCTCTGGCTCTTCTGGTTTATCAGGGCTGAGGTGCCTCGAGGCCTCTTTCGGGCAGTTCTGATAGAGCCAGGTTCTCAGTAACAACATTCTTCTAACTCTGAGAACCGAGCATTTTTAAAAAGTTTTTATTTATTGGATTTAAAGTGATTTCATGATAGACCTAAAGGTAACAACAGATAAAGGGATAGGGATTAAAGCAAAAGGAGATATATTTTTGCAGCAGAGAGCATAGACATCAAGGATATGAAAATGGAGAAGAGAAAATGTTGCCTGTGTGTCGCACAGACAGAAAGTGGCACTGAGCACCTGCATAATGAGCTCCATAAGAATTAGATACTATAAAGAATGACAGAAATCCTTTTCTAAAGAATAGTTTTAAAATAGTCCTACTAAATGAAATTGGCACTCTGAGGAGAAGGAAATACAATTAGTAAAGGGAAAATTTTCCTTCCTTCCATAGATACAAAGGCACAAAGAACTCTGTTAGAACAGCAATTACAGCAATTCTTCCCAGAACATCAGTTTTATGATTTACCAGAACCCATTCTGACCCTTAGAGAAAAGACGAACACCTTCTGTAATATCAGGAATTGAGAATTCAGGGCTAAATGAATATATGCTCTATGTAGAAGAGGAGTCGGTGGAAAGAAAAAAAATGGTAAGGGTTCTGGCAATCTCAAAGTCACGACCATGATATAAAGACAATACATACTGCCTTCTGTATATGAAGATGGCATTTGTGGCTCATTTATTAGAATTGTTTCTCTCCTAGACAAGGGGATACTCTATTCGGAGCCCTCTACGTTCCCCTAAGTACATGCATTTATTTGCTCAGCGACTGATAAGGGGTAGAGCCTGTGACAAAGGATAAGAGATTTTCTCTCTGATTACCAAACAGCCTATAAAAGGAACAAATTGGCAATTCTGTACTCTACTTTACATGAGGCACACTAACTAGTCCAGACTAAAAGAAAGTGCACTAGTAAGAATATTTAGAAATATAATATTAAAATTAAATGTTATCATAATATTTTACCTTATCACCTTTTCCTTCAAAGGCATGAGTTTCTTTTAAGAACACAGGAACTGCATATTGAATAATATATTTGCTGTATTTTGCCATATATAAGGCACGTTTTTTGCCCAAATTTTTGAGGGAAAAATGAGGATGGACATTATACATGGGTGGTACTAATTTATTACCGGTACATAAAATTTCTTGTACCTGGTATCCATTCTTGTGTTTTGTAATTATTTGTTACATAAAATTTCCTGTACCATAATATGTTAAAAAAATAAATGCTGAAATTCTTCTATAATACAAAAAAAAAAAACAAGTATCTAGATATAAATAAAATTGAATTAAAAAAATTAAAACGAAAGATTTTTTTTTTCCTGAAAGCTTGGGCCAGAAACGTGGGTGCTCATTATACACAACAAAATACGGGTAACCAAAATTTCTTTCATCTGCATAGTTTAATGTATATCACCACCCAATTTTCTTAGGCTTTGTCAGCTAATGCTTTTTTCTTGGTATTATTCACAGCTTAAATAAATGTGTACATCCTGTTTTCTGTGCTCCTAAAAATAAATTGCTACCTTCTGATTAATTAGGGAGGGAAAAAATGATACTGCTTTGTTTACCACTTGTACTAGGTACAGTGCCAGCAAGGCATAAAACCCAAACAGGAAGAAATAGACCGTAATACACATGGTTTAAGATTGTATCACTATGAAATAATGTATTTTTCTAGAAAGGAGGCAAGAAAAAAAAAATAAATCGTCACTTTCACCTCTAGCCCTTGGTCTTGAATAGAGAGCAGGATGACAGCTACTAAGTGGGGAGGGAGGTTAGGGGGTGGAGGGATTGAGCACAAAGGAAAAAACTCATGGACAACAGTGTGGTGATTGGGGGGAAGGGGAGTATATAGGGACTAAATGGTAAGGGGGAAAAATACAATTAAATAACATTCAAAAAAAAAAGAAATAGACCAGATGTTTCTACAATTGACCGGAAGGAGAAGATCCATAATGAAAATATTTTAACAAGGCTAGTCTAGGCAAGGACCAGCCTTTAGGACCAGGCAAGTTTCAAACTTCATTTCTTAACATTATCTGAAAATTGGAAGCAGTGTGCAAAGCAGGATATTTCTGATATATACCACAGTGCTCTTTTTAAGAGTAGAGCTTTAAATGGAAGTTCTTTTTTGTAAATTAATTTATTTTTCCAAATAACATTTGTCTCCGCCTTCCCGCCACCACTTTCCCCTGCCCCCCTCCCCCCACTCCCTCCCTCAATCCTTCCCCACTTTGGCTTTGTCCATGAGTTCCTGCTGTACGTTCCTTGACTTGCCCTTTCCCTTCCTTTCCCCCCCTCCCCCGCCCCCCTCCCTCCTTCCCTCTTGTCTCTGTTGGTTTCTTTTTCTTTCAGTGTTGCTGGTCTTATTTTCCTTGCATCTTATCAGATAGAGGTTTGATTTCCAAAATATGTAAATGGAAGTTCTTTACTATGCACCCTGTAAACATTTTGCTAGTTACTTTGTATTATAGTATATATTGCTCTTGAACTTTACTCATGTTTCACATTTGTTAAGTGCAGAATGTAAAATGATATTCTAGGGCAGAGATTTTTGTTTTTCTGACTGGTGTTTCTCAAGTGCTTAGAACAGAGCCTGGCAAATAGAAACTTAATAAATATTTGAAACAATTGAAGTGCTTGTTTCTTGTCCCAACTGAAATATGAGCCTTTCAACGATAGACACTTATATGAATGTAGTTTGTAAGATATGCAATGTATGGTTCTATGTAAGGCATTAAAAATATTAGACTCATCATTACTCTATGCCTTTGTATCTCCAAAGTCTAGTACAAGTCACTAGATATATATAGACATGCAACCAATGATGGTTAAGTTCGGGGGTAACATATTCCTTGAGGAATCTAATCAAAGCTATACAGTGTCCCGCGACCTTATCCACGGTTTCACTTTCCACCGTATCGTTACCTGTGGTCAACCACAGTCTGAAAATATAAAATGGAAAACCCCAGAAATAATTCATACATTTTAAATTGTGCACTGTTCTGAGTCTCATGATGAAATCTGCTGACTTGTTCAATCCAGCCAGAATGCTAATCATCCCTTTGTCCAGCTTCTCCAGGTTGTATATGCTATTCATTCCTTTGTCACTTAGCAGCCCTCTGAATTATCAAATCGGTGGTTGTGGTATCACAGAGCTAGCGTTCAAGTCACCCTTGTTTTACAAGAGTAGTGATGCTGGCAGTTCAGATATGCCAAAGAGAAGACATCAAGTGCTTCCTTTAAGGAAAAGGTATGTGTGTATAGGAAAAAATATAGTATCTATAGCGTTCAGTACTAGCCAAGGTTTCAGGTATCCAGTAGGGGGTCTTGATCATCTGGTAAGAAACAAGGCAGAATATTCCTAGAAGGCTAATTGTTTGGCTCCTGGGAAGGTGAGCAGAGAGAATCCACATTGTTCCTCCCACTTTTTGCCTGAAAAAGACACTATGCCTGTGGTACCGGTAAACTTTGCCAAGTGTCCTATTCTGCCAAGGGTTTATTTCACCTGTTTGGAGGCAGTTACCTCACCCTAAACAGGATTCTAGTTTCTACATTCTTTGGTATTTGACATATGCTTGGAAATTGACTAAGTATATATGTAAAACATGTCAGAGTCTATAAGTACAAATATGACTTGATAAAACTATTGGAAAAGAATACTGTTTTATTGCTATTGCTCAGTTTTATTCTCAGCAATCTGTCAATTCTGATCTGGCATGTTCTGCCACTTCTGTGTACATTCATCCTTATGGCTCTTTGATGACTATTTTTTTCTTCTAAAATTTCATTGTAAAATCTAGTGCTTTCTCCATCTGCATTTCTGATTCTAGAATGTTAAACAATGGAACATACTGTCTTTGAGAGAACAGAAACTCAAGTATGAAACTGGAGCCCCCTATTTTAAAGATTATAACTTATTCCTAACTTTCATTTATCAATTTCCAACATTTATAGATGTCAGTGGTTTACAGTATTGAAATAGACCATGTACAACGAGAATTCAGATATTCAATAAAAGCAATGAATTTTCATCCACCAAATACCATAATCAAAACAAAGGCTGACATCCAGTAATATAAATGAATAGCAACCTTTTAAAAAAATTTTGTTGCTCTGTCACTCATTTCTCTCAACCTTGTTTCAAGCTCTTGTTGTCTTTAAAAGAATCTACGTATCCAGATGGCAGATAATGCATGAGATAAGATCAAAAGATCTTTCTTAATTCTGGTTGAAGCCAATCTGTTATTGTCCTTATTTTATCAGGAAAATTTGAGGCAGAATGCATGACTAAATGAAGTCACACTGTGATTCCTCTGACCTAAAAGGCATTTTTTCCTCAGTGAATTGTAAGTAGCTGACATTTCTTTAGTGTTGACACATCTTTCTTTTTTTTTCCCTCTACTAATAGACTCTTCTACCTGTACTAGACTGAATTTCTTATTTTTTTAAGTATACAATGAGACAGAAATTCTGTTCTGTGAAGAAGAAAGGAATCTAGCTATGGAAGGAACTTAAGTTTATTAAGAGAGCAGAATTCATACTCTAGTTAACTGCCGATTTTAAAAGAGCCACAGGTAATATTTGTAAGTTACCTATGCATCAAGAAATCAGGGCTTATACTAGACGGAGAAAATGTACTCTTTAGAATCATGATGAATATGTCAAAATAAGGAAGACATGCCTTCTCTTAAAAAAAAACACAAAACTGTGCTTCATCTTTTAAAGAAGTGTACAGAGGGATTTGGAAGGAACCAACAAATCTGGAAACACCTGCATTCTATTCCTAGCTGTGTGGGGTGTGATTCTAGATGTGTCACTGCGACTTTTCCTTGCCTCTTCTGTAGAGGTAGTGAGTCAAACTAGATGATATTTCAATTCGGTGAGCCCTAACATTTCTTGATTTTAGGAACTAGAATTCCAAATAATTCAAGTATTAGACAGAAAGTTTGTGAGCATTTTTAACTTATATCATTGTTACACTGATTTGGCCAAGTTGTGAGCCAAATTATATTCATTAAAATATAGCACTGATGGTATAATTTAGCATAGACTTGTGTCTATTATATGGATTTGGGTGGGGACATTATCACTGCATGATCTATTATAAACTCTCTCAGAACGTCTCATCTGATCCAAGTCTCAAGTAAAATTGAACTTATGAACAAGCCAGCCATTTTTATAAAATGAACACTATGGTAGAATAAATTATGGAACTGATCAGATTTCCCCCTTTGTCTTGGCTCCTAGAAAACCAGAGCTTACCTGTAATATATGTATTTATGGTATACACATTTGTATTAACCTAGTTTCATTTTATGTTGCTATCTTTGATTTGTTTTTTTTTCCTTTTTTCTGCCTACATTAAATTTTTTAAATTGATTTTAGAGAAGGAGGAAAGGACAGAGAGAGAGAGAGAGAGAAACATTGAATTGTTGTTCCTCTTATTTATGCATTCATTGGTTGATCTTTGTATGTACCCTGACCAGGGATCGAACCTTCAACCTTGGTGTCAAACCTACAACCTTTGCTTATCGGGATAATGCTCTAACTAAGTTACCCTGCAAGGAACTGCCTACATTTAATTCATACTGTCTTGTTTTATGGTCTGCATCCTTCTATGCTACTTTAACCTTCCAGGAACAAAGCAGGTTATAAATAAACAGCCTGTAAATGTAACTTGGATTGGTTCTTCACTTCTGTTGCTATAACAAATGGCATGACAGTTTGTTTAATGAGTTAAACCATATAAATTGGTTATCTTACAGTTCTGTGGATCAGAAGTCCAAAACAAGTCTCACTGGGATAAATGCAGGTTGCATTCCTTTCTGGACACATGAGGCAAGAATTCATTTCCTTGCCTTTTCCAACTTCTAGAGGCTGCCTGCATTCTTTCGTTCATGCTTGCTTTTCCTATTTAAGAGTAAGCAACATCACTAAGGACCCTGGTGGTTAGATTGTGCCCACCCAGATAATCCAAGATTATCTCCCACTTTAAGGTTCCTACCCTGAATCAAATCTGCAGAGTATCTTGTGCCATGTAAGGTAGCATATATGCAGGCTGAAGTATTAGGATGTGGATATCTTTGGGGGGCTGTTATTATGCTTACTATATCAACCCTGACTAGCTATTAACAAAAGAAGGGAAAAATTTAACATGAAACAATGAAATATTTTTTGAAACGGTTAAATTTTTATTCAGTAGTTAAATACTGAAGTCTCACATGACATTTCCTCCAGGTCAAGAATGTTGCGGTTGGCCCTGACGGGTGTGACTCAGTTGGTTGGGCATCATTCCTAAAGCTAAAGGTCACTGGTTGCATTCCCCGTCAGGGCACATGCCTGGGTTGCACGTTCAGTCTCAAGTCAGGGTACGTAGGAGAGGCCACCGATTGACGTTTCTCTCTCACGTCAATGCTTCTCTTCCTTTCCTCCCCCTCTCTCTCCCTCCCTCTTTCTCTAAAAATAAATAAAATCTTTAGGAAAAAAGGAATGTTGCTGTTGGTGACAATGTAAATGGGTACAGCCACTATGGAAAACGGTATGGAGGTTCCTCAAAAAATTAAAAATAGGCTGGCTACGTGATCTGCAATTCCACTTTTGGGTATTTATCTGAAGAAAATAAAATTACTGTTGAAGAGATAGCTACACTACCATGCTTATTGCAGCATTATTCATAATAACCAAGGCATGGAGATAACATAAGTGTTCATGGACAGAAGAGTAGATAAAGAAAATGTGATATATAAAATATACGTATATACAGAGTGGGGCAAAAGTAACTGTACAGTTGTTTGTATGGAAAATAATACAATAATTAAATAATAATACAAGAATAAACTTTGTTTAGCACACTCACCACTGTAAACCTACTTTTGCACCACCCTGTATATGTGTATATGTAAGACTGAGTATTAGTCAGTCATAAAAAGAAGGAAATCTTGCCATTTGTGACAGCATGGATGGACCTTGAGGGCATGATGCTAAGTAAAATAAGTCAGACAGGGAAAGATAAATACTGTATGATCTTATTTATATGTGCAATCTGAAAACATTGAAGTCTTAGAAACAGAGTAAAATGGTGATTGTCAAGGGCTGAGAGGTGGGGAAAACTGGGAGATGTTGATGGAAGTTTACAAATTTCCATGTATAAGATGAATAAATCCTGGGGGTGTAATGTACACACAGTGACTCTTGTTAATGATGCCGTATTGTATACCTGAAAGTTGCTATGAGGTAAAGCTTTCATGTTTTCAATACCACCCCAACAACAAAATGGTAATTATTTGACTTGAAGGATGTGTAACTAACCTTACTGTGACAAATATTTTGAGAGAGAGAGGTAGATATACATATACATATACAGCTCAAATCATGAAATTGTATACCTTAAACTGATACAACATTATATGTAAATTTTATCACAATAAAGCCAGGGGGGAAGAAAAGAATGTAGTACCTGGATTAGAGGATGAAAATGTACTCTTATAAATCCTTAATACCAGAATAAGAAAGATGTAAGAAAGGTTGGACTTTTTAAAAATGTTCTTCTATAGAATATTTAATGTAATGTACCAGGAAACCTTAATTTGAGAAATAGGCTGATCATCCAAGGAGCTATGCTATCCAGGCATATCTGATGGGTTGGGGGAATAGGTTGGTGAGGAAACTGTTTTCATGCAGGGTCATGGAGCTTCCTGGATTGGGAGTAGGGATGGGTCTCATCATTAGCAAAGAGAAAATTGTGGCAAATAATATGGGTAGAGTGATTCTGTCACTTTAAAACTGAGCTCTCAGAATCCATTCTTGGCAGTCCCCACCGCGGCCCCCACACACACATTCTCACTTGTTAGAAACCAGACCCAAATCCTTTTTCCGTACTTTCACCTAAGTCAACTTTCCCCCCCTGGAATCACAGATAACATTGATGTATAGCTTGAGTTGTTTATACAGGAACCTGAACCCCCACAAGATAAACTGCTGACCCTACCTGACCACCAGAGGACTGACGACCAGAAATCCCAAATTTTCTCTTTGTAACTCCAGCTCCTAGCAATCCTAGCTGATCGCACGTTAAAAACTCCTACCCCCAATCTCACCCTTTAAAAATAATGACAAATGAGCAGACCAGTAGTTCAGGTTTTCCTAGCAAAAGCTGCCCATTCTCCATTGTATAGTGCTTTACAATAAATCCCTCTTTCCTTCACTATGACCCGTGTCAGTTTATCTGGGTGTCTGGGCGCCAAGTGAGCTGACTCTGCTTTAGTTCAGTTCGGTAATAACTTTCATTATCCCATTGTCCAGTCCTCATGTTCTTCTGCCAGAATGCTAAATTTGCTTCATTAAATCTCTGTAGGGCTTAGATAGAAGAAGTAATGTGATGGACGTGTTCTTCATTTGTGGTCACATTTAGACTACAACACATGCACAGCACCCCAAGCAAGAAACCAAACCAGCATACAGAGTGGGTGAAGAAGCCAAAGAAGACACCGTCCATTTGAGAACTTGTCATGGCAAGTGAGAGCTATCAGTTAGAGCAGCCAGAGGAAGAAAATGGCAGGACATATCTAAGAAATTTATCTTCTAAGGGACCATGATCTGGAGGGCATCTGAAAGGAATGTGGTTGGTTATACCTCGTGATAATCAAGCAATGCACCATGTTCAAATTCATGTGAGATATTACGTTTTCCGGGACTGACCAAATTGGAACTAGCTGAAGGAAACAAGGTGTTCCAGCAATTCTACATGTGCCAGCAAGGCCAGAGAATTTCTTTGTTATTTTTAGTGTGCAGTGATTATGATGCAAGATTAGTATGTCCTCGGAGCACATGAGTTGTAACAGCTTCATTGGTTTTGAGAACGGAAGAGTCTGAAAGCTAGGTCCTAGTTCTGGATATGATAGTAACTTAGTTTGTGTTCTTACACATGCCAGTTACTCTTATTGGGCCTGTTACTTCATTTGTAATCTGAGGGACTAGTCTTGGAGTACCCTCAGCTCTAAACTATGATATATAAGATGTAAGGTGAATGCATTTAGTAACACAGACTAATTGTTAAGGGTATTGCAAAATACAAGTTCTCTAAAATAGGTTAGAGAACTTGTATTCAAGTTCTTATAACAATTTCTACAGGGTAGGGCAAAAGTACATTTACAATTGTTCATATGGAAAATAATACAATAATTAATAAATAATAAGAATAAACTCTGTTTTGAGTACTCACAACTGTAAACCTACTTTTGCCACACCCTGTGCATATGCACATAGCATTATCAAGGGGGACTGGAACAGGAGAACACTTAAAACACATCTTAAAAACAATGCTGAATGAGAAACGCAAGGTACACATAATACAATTATTTTATGTAACTTTAAAAATAAAACAATATCACTGTGGGTATTTATATAAATAGTAAAAGCCTAAAAATCATGTGCAGGAATAATATATTCATAATTTCAGGAGAGTGAAACCTCTAGAAGTTGGCTACTGGGAAGGGGGTTAGACTTCAGATGCATTTGTAATATTGAGTTCTTTTTGGACTAGAAGTTAAAATACGGTAAAGTTTAATACTGAAAATTGTTCATGTACAAATAGTAATATTGTAAATACAGTCAGCCCTCTATATCTGCAGGTTCCGTACACAGGGGTTCCATATCCGTGGGTTCCACATCCACAGTCCACCTACCACAGATCAAAAATATTCGATACAAATGCTGTGTTGGTGTTGAGGGATACTATGCAGTTAGGCCTATGATAGCTGTGTCTGTATGAATATGTACAGACCTTTTTTCTTGTCATCATTTCCTAAATAATACAGTATAACAACTATTTACACAGCATTTACAAGTATTATAAGTAATTCAGAAGTGATTTAAAGTACACAGGAGGATGAGTATAGGTTATGCACAAAGAATACTATGCCATGATATACAAGGGACTTGAGCATCTGCAGGTTTTGGTATCCGAGGGGGTCCTGGAACCAATCTGTTGTGTATACCATGGGATGACTTTTATTTTTGACTATTTAAGATATTTTATATAAAAAATAATAATCTTTAGAAGAAAAACAGTGGTTGGAGATATACACTAAAAAAGGGTTGGCAAAACTGCCGCCCATGGACCAAGTCCCGTCCAGGGACTGTGTTTACATGACCTTTGAGCTATGAATGGTGTTCACATTTTAAAAGCATTGTTCAAAGCAAAACAAAATCAAAACTATATAAGATAGAGAACTTATGTGGCTCACAAAGACTAAAATATTTATTATCTGTCCCATTACAGAAAAAGTTTATCAGTCCCTGCTATTTAAAATATGAGTTGTGGGTATCTCTTGAGTTATGGGATTATAAGAAATTTTATTTTTATTTTTCTCTTTCTGCTTTTGTATTTTACTCCAAGTTTTCCGTAGTGCATTTACAAGGGAAATAACAATTAAAGTGATTTTTTAAAGGAGGGTTTGAAAAGCGTGCTTGCTTCTAAAACCAAACATTTCTTCTACTATCTGATTGAAACTCTTAATTACATAGAAAATCTTTTTCACACTTATTGCAAGGGCAAATTTCAGCCCCATGTCCATTTTGATCATCCAAAATTCTGAATTAGGGATTTACAGAAGAATGAGGTGTTAATGCTTCTGATAAGGATGATAGTGCAAAAATACTGTCTCAGATGAATAGAATTTATTTTAAGATCTGGAACCTAGGCATGCTAACCTCTTCAGATCTTTTTCCACTCTTTCATTCTATGTCACTGATTTTTACCTCTATCAGGGATTTCTATGGATCTCTTATTTTGTGCTACTGACACACAGTGAAATAGTGTTAGAATTTTTGACTATTGATGTATCCAATGTTATCTGTTTCCACTTGCTCCGCTCTGCAAAGGATCTATTAGAATCCTGAGAGTTCACCTGGCATTTTGACTTTATTAATGTTTTTATTAGTATTCTCATATCCCTGAAACACACTGAGACTTAGAACAGTGTTTTATATGCAACACGATTAACTTCTTCTATACCATTCACACATTTAATTTTAAAAAGATTTGAACAAATGTGTACTACCCTTTCCCAGAACTTTCCAAAAGTGTATGAATTTCTTGTAAACCAACATCTGAAATATGAAAGCAGTGAGAAATTCTTTGCCAGTAAAAGCCCTGCAAAATACTATGCAGAAGAGTGTAGCGTATAACTGAACAAAACAGAGTGCAGTGCAAGTATTGTCATAAAACAATGTTTTCAGTACGGGTATCTCAACAGGACACTTTATAAGCATAATGCATTTTAGATATTCCAAAATCTCAAAGATAAGCATATCTAGATACACAAAGTGCTAGCACGTAACACCTTCCTGGAAAGTGTATGTTACTGTAGGTTGTAATTTTATAGATTCTGGTTCTGAGGTTTGGGGAATATTCACATGGGAAATGGCATGAATGAATAAAGAGAATTGTAAAATGCTAAATGGCTTACTCTTTCATTGATCCATTTAAAAGTTACTTATCTATATAATTTCTTCATGCCTCAGTGGAGGAATAGGTTCCATAGAATATTTTTTTACGTAGTAAATAAAAAATATTAACGCATATGTATCAGTGCCTACTCAAAATTCTCTTTCTAGAACACAAATCTTTTAACTGTATATTTTCTGTTGAGCAACAATGCCTTAGTTATTTTTCTACTTTAATTAAAAATATTGTCATTTCCAGTAAAGAGTATTTTTTTCAAATTTTAGTCAGATACCCTAATGCTCTGATATGTCATGCCTAGTTCTCACAATCTTTCTTTGTTATTCTCACTGGAGGACATGCTTATTGATTTGAGAGAGGGGGGAAACGAGGGAGAGAAATATCGATGTGAGAGAAACATCCATCGGTTGCCCCCAGCACATGCCCCCACGGGGGATCACACCAGCACCCAAGGCTTGTGCCTTGACCAGGAATCAAACCCGCAACATTTCAGTTTTCAGTAGGACACTCCAACCAACTGAGCCACACCAGCCAGGGCAGTTCTCACAATCTTTTTACACAGTAAATCAAACAGGTTATATTTTGCCATGGATATATTATTAAAAATTCTAAATAATAAGGGTTTCTTCATGTTACAGGTAAAAAAAGACTGCTTTTTTTCCTTTCTTCTCTCTTTCTTCTCTCTTTCTCTCCCTCCCTCCCTCCCTCCCTCCCTCCCTTCCTTCCTTTCTTTTTCTTTTTGAGTCAAAAGCTCAATTATTTAAACATACATGATAAAATTCTAATTCAAAACTTAATCCAGGGTTCACACTGAATTCTGACTCTTGTGAAAGACACTATTATGAGCACTATTATGTTTCAGGCAAGATGAGTCTTAGAAATCATCCATCTATTAATTGATATAATTTAAAAAATCTGTGAATACCAGATTAAACACACATTCCAGATTTATAATAACAGGATGATAAATATACTGTAATATTCACTTAAACATTTAAATAAACAGGTCTTCATATATATATAAAAGAATAGATGTTTTTGCATGTGAGGGAGGGATAATGTGTAAAATTATCTGATTTACTGAGGTAAAAGTAAATGATGAAATCTCTCAATATCAAAACTTGCACTTTTAAAATAAAATATTTCTAGCTATACTGATAAGTGAATGGAAGGACAATTAAATGCTAATGCTGGTTGTTTCTAGGTTGCAGGATTTGGAGAGTTATTTCCCTTTTTCCTTGTCTTTTTTTTTTCTAAACAGGAAAAATGTTGCTATTTCAATAAACTAACAAGAGAACAACAACAAAATTCATTTGAAAGGCATAATACTTCCATTTTTTAAACAATTAGATGACAATGCTTTAAATATAAAAGAATGTACGAAAAATCAAATATAACAAGAATATCAAATACTGATCTGAGATGATGGATGTGTATATGATTATGGCATATATCCCACCCAAGGGTTTTTATCCTTAAATCGTGTGTGTGTGTGTGTGTGTGTGTGTGTGTGTGTGTGTGTGTGTGTATCTTCCATCTTCCCAGATCAGTATTTGGTATCCTTGTTATATTTGATCTTTTTCTTATGTGACAGAACAATGGAGAACCATCCTTACTGAGCTATTAAATAATTCTTACTGTGTGAGAAAATAAGAACACTTACTCCAGGTAACTGAGCTGCTATTTCTTCCTTGGGAAACATGGCCCACTGCAGTTTCTGGAGCATTATTTTTTCCAGATAGGCTAAAAGTTATGTCACGCTGACTGTCTCCCTTCCATATCTAGACTAATGCTTCCCTTGTACCTTTAGCACTCGCTCAAGGTTTTTATGTAATTTGGAGGTTAATATTCCCAGTAAGTCTCTCCTTAGGAGTAAGTTAGAGGCTTAGGGAGGCACTAAGGTACTAACCCCTTCTAGCAGTTATGCAGTAAGTAGCCTAAAAACATTAATGCACCTCCTTAACCACCTCGCTCATTTCCCAGGGAGAGACTAAGGCACAAGAGAGAATATGGCCAAATATATTTTATTTTATTCATTGGGTTTATAGTGCTTATTACCCTCTAGGCACACATAAATACTGTACAAAAATCTGGTTTGGATAAAGTCAGCTTTGATCAAGAAAATGCTTGCTGATAAGCTTCAAAAACCACTTATACTTTTTTGTTAAGATCTGGCTCCTCTATTTTGAAACCTCTACTGCACAGTCATGAGCTAAGAGATGACAGTTACAGGATGAGATAAAGGGCTTGTTCTTCAGCAACTGCAATGATTTTTTTTTAAGGTCCAGTATAAGTCTTCGATTTGAACGAATTTCTCTAATTCCCACCAATGTGCTGTTTCACATGCTACCAAGAGGTTTCCTGCAAAGCTGGAAGGGTTGATTTGTATTTGAGTATTTGGTGTCATTGCAAGCTGTCACAAAGCAGGCGGAATCTAAAGGGTTATCTTCCAAAGTAAAAATAATTACCTTCATTCTACAACATTGTTCTGACATAAGTTCTTTTTCAAAATGCCCCCATTTCTTTCATGGTTTATTTTTGTCAGTAAGCTAATAATATCTTGATGAGGCCAGTGTGACCTAACTTTTCAATTTCTTATTTAATAACATTTTTACAATCTTCTTTTATCTTTAAAATTTCCACTCTGACTGCTGATATTTTTTCTCCTTGTAATCGTCTCCTCAATACAATGATGATGGTTTCTTTTTTTTTTTTTTGTTAGCTGACCATTAATGGGAATATCTGGAGCAGTTTTACACAGCATTCTTTGTTTTTATGAGTTATGCTTTTATGAAGTAATGTATTAGGGTCTAAAACTCTGTTTATCAATAAAGATTATTGTCTTTTTTTCATAGTATGAATGCACCAGTGTGGAACTGCTATGCATTTTGATTTGTAGTTCAGGTGACTGATTTATCTGCAAGGGGGTTAGATAAAACAAACTATTCTGAAAATGAGTTGCTCTAAAAAGGCGGCATCCAGTGAGGGTGGAATTCAGAAAATAACTTCACCGAAGACATTTTTTCCTTTAGTTTTTCTTGAAAAGAAAAAAAATCTGTCCAATTTTTTGCCACCTTGAATGAGTTTTAATAAAGGAGGTAGCATCATGCAGTGGAGGGAAGAACACGAAGAGTTACAAGACTTCGTTTTTAGGCTAGATTTTTATTTATTTATTTATTGATATGTATTTCTTTTTTAGAGAGAGGGGGAGGGAGAGAGAGAAACATCAATCGGCTCTCACAGGTCCCCAACTGGGGACCTGGCCCACAACCCAGACATACGCCCTGACCAGGAATCGAACCAGCGACCTTTCAGTTTGTAGGCCGGCACTCAGTCCATTGAGTTACACCAGCCAGGGCTAGACTAGGCTTTATGTTTGTGCTAGATCTATACAACCTTACACACAAATTATTTAATACCTAGACCTTAACTTGCACACCTAAAAAATGGGAAAGCTAATATTATACATTCCTTTCTCACACAGTCCCTCTGAGGAGCAAATAAAATTTTAAAATGCATGTGAAAAAATTTGAAAAGCCTAAGGAACCCAACAGAGGTTAGGCATATTTATTAAAAGGTTTCTTGCATAATTGCTTTTGTATTTTCCTAATTTGAAGGAACTGCCATTTATCATATCATTTCACTTATCAATAAAAAGTATCCCAGAACTCTTCATTCCAATCAAGGTTCATGAGTCTCAATGCCACCTCTCAATTAGGTAAGAAATAAATTCAATCAAAGTAGTGTTAAATGTTTAATCCTTTGGTCTTACGCACATATAAGCTACTCGCAGCAGCTCACTCATATTGGCTGCTAAAGTTTAACCAAACCAACGTGCCAGTTTATTTATTCAATGCACTTAGCAGAAATCAGTGTCATTGGAGCTAATGATAAATTGCTGCACCCATCATCAAGTTTCTACAACATGTCATAGTGACCAGCATTTTAATCAATTTCCTAAAAACCAAAATAAAAAACACCCAGTTTTATTTTATGGTAGACTCAGGGTGTCGAAAGATGAGCTTCTAGATAGAGAGAAAAACCAGTTGAGAATGAAACCCTTGGCCTACCACATAGTCTAGACTAGTGGTTTCCAAACAGAGCTGATCATCAAAATTTCCTGGGAAGTGTAAAAAATGAGATTCCTAGACCCTAACCCCAGAGAACCTGATTCAGTGGGTGTGGTACAAAGCCTGATAATTTTTTCTTTCAAAATCTTCCCAGGAAATTCTGAGAATCAACCAGATTTGAGATGCACTAATCTAGGTTACCATGAGAGGCATAATGCGAAGTATTTGTCCTCAGCACTGTGTTCTTCAGAGACAATTGAGTCCTTAATTGGGATTTTGCAGTACAATTGCATAGTCCATTATGCTTCTTTACTGTGACTATAAACAGTGTCTCATTGTCAGAGACTAAATCTTACCTCTAGGACAGTGATGATCCAACTTTATTGTGCTTTAACATCATTCAGGAAGCATGTTGAATATTCACATAACATGACCCCCACTCCCCAAGACTGTGATTCAGTTAGTTTGTGAGAGGGGTGCGGAATTCTGCATCTTAAAAAAGTACCACAGATGGTTCTAATACACATGATCTAGGAGATCGCACTTGAAGAAACACTGGCTTAGGCAGCTCTCTGTATCAACTTAACTATGTTGCCTTTACTATATAGGATTACATTTTCAAATTAATATTTTTAGTGAACATACACATTCTCATAAAGATATAATAACTCTTTCACATTTCTTAGACTGTATTCAAATTCTTCCTTCTCAATAGGGATCAGAATTATATGAGCCTCTTTGGATTTACATAGGACAAAGTTGAAAAGTGCTGTTGGATTCTATTTTTGGATCCTTAGCATTGGATACTTAATCTAATTTTAGAAGAGTAGAAATGGATCAGTAAGGATTACACATATGATCATTTGGCTCATTAGAACAAAGGAAAATGCTTGGGTTGTGTCCTGCACATTTTACTCTGAACTAAATATAGCTTCCAGATCACCAGAATATCATCTGAAACTGGATCAACAATTCTTTTAAGCTTGGTCCTTCTGCTTTGGAGCATTAACGGCTAACACAGAACACATTTTTCTCAGTCCCGTCCACATCCTTCGTGTGAATTTTGTTATATTTTATTGCCAGGCTAAGTTGTTGGTTCTGCTTGGGTTCAAATGACGCAGAATGTACAAAGAAGAAAATGAAAATCACCTGAAATTCCACTATCTAGAGGGAACACTGAATATGTGGTGAACTTCATCTCTCTTTGTCTCTATAAACATGCGCCTATATAAAACAGAGCCATTATAACACAATATACAGGGTTAAGTGTTAAATCGCATGCACTTTTCCATATCATTAAATATTTGTTTTAAACATCTCAGAATTTCACTTTAATGGTCACAAAGAGCTATGGAATAAATAAAAGACTAAACCTAAAAGTAGATTAGGTATATTTATTTGTGTTCACTATTCAATAGTTCCTACCTCATAAGGCTGTTTTGACTGTTAAATGAGTTAATACATATTTGATACAAAGAACTGTCTGGCATATAGCAAGTGCTCAATTAATGTTGGCTGTTATTCAAAAGCATTTTTGGTCTCTTTATATTAGCAAAATTAGTAATGCCTTAGATAAGCAGACATTATATTCTGGTTTTTCTCATTAAAGAGGCAAAGTTGAAAATTAATGAGTATAGAGAATTATGTTGTCATGCATGTTAGTCTGGAAAATATAAATTCATCTCATAAAGAAGTCAAAAGATCAAAAAAGGTTTTTACTGTTAATTGGAAACAAAGTGTCATTGGTGTCTTGATTTAAAGAGCACTCAATTATGATTAGCTAATAAAAGAAAAAATAAAGAAAGAAAAATAATTAAGGTTAAAGTGAAGTTATTATTAGCCTGATTTCACTAAAATCTTTTCTTCATAGCCCATGGCACCAAATAAAATTAAATATAGAAAAGTTTCATAATTCATGACAACATTCTCAGTGTTAGGACATTTTAAAATAAAAAAATGCATTACTGAGAGCATACTTCAAAATTATTAGATGTAATATTTTTAGAGACAAAAGCATTTAAATTTTAAGTATTGAACAACTACAGGACTGGAGACTATTTATGGATTTAGAAAGATTTAGTCACTTTCATAAGTTAAAATCCTTTCTCTCTTTAAGCCACCTGTTCTTTCTCTCTCTTTAGAAATGGTTTGGTTAAAAATAATCTCAAGGTTCTGGCTGTTTTCTGTTCTAAAGAAACCACATCAAGAGCAAAGTAAAATATTTTTCTTAATTATTGGTAAAGACTGGACAAGTTCATGGACAATCAGTTCACTAGTTTGTTATAGCCTTTCCAATAGCATTTGAAAAAATGGTCTGGAAAATCTCAGAATAGACACTGCCTAAAATAAAACCAAGCAACTGACCTAAGTTCAGTGAAATGCTGAGAATATATGTTACCTGAAACTTTAGCTTAATGTGTTCCTTAATTAGGGGAGACATAATTTAAGGTGCTAAAAAGTCATGTGGCTGAGGATTTTAATTATTGTATGTTTACATCAATTTAACTAGAAGCTATAATTATCAATTGAGGGAAGCCCAAATTAAAAATCTACTCTGACTTCCACCACAACTAAAATATTTCTGAGGAAGTAGTAATGACATGCTTTCGTTATATGCTTTAGACACATTTATTCACAGGCACAGTTTTTCATTTCCATAAATGAGGATTCAAGTAAAATGAGCAGCACTAGAAAAGACCATTGTTTAAAAATGTAACATTTTAATTTTTTTATTGTTTATGCTATTATAATCCCAATTTTCCCACGTTGCCCCTCTTCTCCCATTCCGCTTTCCCACAGACAATCCCCACACCATTGTCCATGTCCATGGGTAATGCGTATACGTTCTTTCTCTAGTCCCTTCACCTTCGTTCACTGGTTCCAACCTCTCCCCTCCCCTCTGGAAGCTATCAGTCTGTCCCTTGTCTCTGTGCCTCTGATTCTGTTTTGCTCGTTAGTTTATTTTGTTCCTCAGATTCCAGTTATAAGTGAGATCATAAAAATGTAGTATTGTCCAACAATCAACAAATAATAGTTTCTGGTTACATACATTCTTTCTTGACATCGTATATTTAATCTTAAACACGTCTAATATATTTCTAAGTCCCTTTTATTAAGCTCATTATTGTAACTTACCATAAAAATGAAATTCTGTAAATGATGTTCACAAAGAATTATAAAGCAGGTGGGAACATGCATAAGATGTAGTGTGTGAGGGAAAAAGTGGAACACAGTTGCATATAAAGTATTAGTTTTAAATTTCTCTTTTTCTAATATTCTACAAAGAGTGTATATTATTTTTACATTTAGGAAATACATTTATTTAGTGGAACCCTAGCCAACTACCACAATTAAGGTAGAACAATTATAACACCCACATACTTTGTTTGTCTTATGACCCTATGGATGTATAATTTATTATTCCAGCATTTCACATCATGGAACCCAGCTTAGGAAATACATTTATTATCTACCCTTTTTTAAAGAAGATTTTTTACTTATTTTTATTTTTTAGAGAGAGGGGAAGGGAGGGAGAAAGAGATGAAGAGAAACATCAACGTGTGGCTGCCTCTCGCATACCCACTACTGGGGACCTGGCCCGAAACCCAGCCATATGCCGTGCACTGGGAATCAAACCAGGGATCCTCTGGTTCACAGGCCGGCACTCAGTCCACTGAGCCACACCAGCCAGGGCTATTATCTACCCCTTTATATCAATGATAATGATCAAGACAGAGCCCCTCTATAAAACACATTTTTAGCCTTTAGCATGGTGGGTTAAACAGGAGCAAGATTTTTTGCTTATTAAGGTTATTAGCTGAAACCATGAATTACAATTCCTTGTTGGCTAAATAAGCAAGCAAAACTTAGGACTATAACCGTTTTTGCAAGATCCCTATGAACTTTGATATTTTTTCACATAAGAAACATTGACCCCTGACTGAGAAAGAGACAGGGTTTGCATAGATAGATACTCCTTAAACAATCTGCTTTCCATTGACTAAAATATCTTCATTTCATTCTACTTTATGATTTTTAAAAAATCCAGTTTGCCAACTTTTTTCTTACATTATACTACTCAGCTATACATTTTCCTTACATTGTAATATCTCAGACAAATAGGACTTTTTTTTTTTTTTAATTCCTCTCTCTGGATGAGACCTGCTTGCATTTTACTGTTTCACTAGGGCCCTGTCTAGCATTTTCTTCAATATGCCTGACAGGTAAAGCAAAGGTTCAGTTTCAGAAGAAACAGACTGGCTTGTTCAGTTGTGATATTCAATTAATTAATTAATTCGTTTATAAGAAAGTCTATCTGGGATTTACCTTGAGAAGTCAGAAATTTGAGTATGGACTCAGATATCCTCAACTCCACTTTCAAGACAACATTGAAGAAACAATCAGTAGAATAAATCATTATGAAAGTATAATAATGTTTTCCAGTCCTGGATGTCTTCTTTTAATGAATTAAGAGAATAAAGCCTATTAAATTATTAACCAGGAAAATAATTAAATCAATACTAATTTTTAGGAGCAGCAAATAGAAATCAAGCCAATTTTAAGAATCCATTAATAAAAAGGACAAAATTTAGAGCAATACATTACAAATGGACAGGATTTAGGATGTTTGTAGTTCCTTTTACATTAGTTATCTTTATAAATTCTGTATGTATGTATATGCACTCACCAGAATTGTATATATGAAAAAGTGAAACTAGAAATCTGCATATATAAAAATACGTTTCAGATTTCAGTTTCAAGAAGGAGGTGAAGTGGGCGTAACACTCTTGGAAACTGTATCAACAATTTATTAATTTGGGTAGCCCCTGGCCTCAAACATGAAGTTAATGATTCCTTACAATCATTTAATTAGTTACTGAAGCTCTCTCTTCATGACATTTATATGCTTTCTAGGTATAAATTGGCTTTTTATTTTTAGTTATTAATAAATATTTACTTGATGATATCTGGTACCTTGCATTTTATATATTGTAATTTTAGCATATGATAGTGTTTGCAGTATACTGAAGTTACCCTGGCTTTCAACAAATTATTATATGAAAATCTGTACTTGAAACAATGAATACAGCTTCACAGAGAAGAAGTTAATCTTAGGAAGATGGTAAATGCCCTCTTTAAGGAATCTTTAAGGTGAGATTCCACGAGGATGTGATAAATAAATCAATACAAGTTATTGGTGAGATATCTACTGTATTCCATTCTATCTTGGGACATAAGTGGATTAAGACAAGAGTTGGGATGGATGTTGAATACTCAGGAAACTGTCAGTGTCCTCAAGGCGTTTACCAGAAAGATTTAGTCAGTGATACAGGATCGAATCAGATTAATTGATAGACTATGAGGTGCCGGGAGAGATTGATATATCGTAAAGTGAGTGAAACTTAAACTTCAGGGACCCATACTGGAATGGGTCCCTTGGAAGGTTCTAAGGGAATTGTGTTAGTTTGCTGGCTGCCATAACTAAGTAGCACAGACTGGGGACCTAAACAACATCAATTTATTTTCTCACAGCTCTGGAGGCTAGAAGTCAGAGATCAAAGTGTCAGCAGGTTTGGTTTCTGGAGGCCTCTCTCCTTGGCTTGTAGATGGCTATATTTTCCCTGTGTTTTCACATAGTGCATTTCTGTGTCCTAATCTTTTTTTTTTTAATAGAAACACAAATCCTATTGGATTAGGGCCCACCTATATAACCTCATTTTTACTTAATTACCTCTTTAAAGAACTTATCTCCAAATATAGTCTCAATTCTCAGTTACTGAGGGTTAGGACTTGAAGGATACACAATTCAGCCCATAATCCTTTGCCTTTTGCCCTGCAAATTCAGGTCTCCGACACAAGCAAATTACATTCACCCCATCGCAGCAGCCACAAAAGCCTTAACTCATTCCAACATCACCTCTAAATCCAAAGTCTCATCTAAATCAGATTTGGGTGAGACTCCAGATTTGATTCATCCTGAGGCAAAATTCCTCTCTGGCTCTGAACCTGTGAACCAGACAAGTTATCTGCTTTCAAAGTATAACAGGGGGACAGGTAGAGGATCAACATTCCCCGTTCCATAAAGAAGGAATTGAAAACGAGACAGATCACAGGTCCCAAGCCAAGTCTGAAACCTAGCAGGCAAATGCTATTAGATACTAAATCTCAAGGATAAACCTCTTTGGCTGGATGCTCTACCCTCCTGAAACACCACTGTGGCAGCCACACTCCCTCAGCTCTGAAAGGTGGCCCTGCTTCCTTGGCTCTGCGTGTCCGCCTGATAATCCCTTTGGAACTAAGGAGGAGAGAGCTCTGTTCCCTGGGCTGGTGGGCCCTGGGCCTCTGGTAGCAGCGGCAGCTCTTTGACTTCTGAACTGCCTTCAAGGTCATTTTTCCCCTTACTTGAAGGGTAAAGCATGTTCACGGACAGCTGTACTGGCTCATCCTGTAGAATCCCAGCAGCCTGACAGCCTTCTTTCATTTCATGCGATCTCTGTCCCTTCCGGGCAAGGCTGGCAGCATTTCTACTGGTATAACCCCCTCTCTATTTCTGGTTTCTGCTGGGATGGTTGGGTGGACCTTTGAGTCATATACTGTGATCACTTCGGTGAACAGCTGTCCGCCTACATCTTTGATGTTCTCTCTATAACATGTTTTCTCATTTTTTTGCAATATGGAGAGGCTAAGAATTTTCCAAATCATCAAGTTTGTGTTCCTTTCTGATTAACAATTCTTTCTTTAATCTGTCTCTCTCCGCTAGCATTTTACTATAAGCAGCAAGGAGAGACTGTGCCATGCCTTCAACACATGACTTATATCGGGTTGGCCAAAAAGTCTGTTTATTTTTTTCTGTAAAACAAAAGACACAGTTTTCATTTTCACCAGTAACTTTATTAATTTGGATATTTTGAGAATGTCGGTTATCGGCTATCTCCCATGCGGTAGAGTGTTGATTGTTCTCAATTAATGTCTCTATTTGTTCGCTATCAACTTTCAACTGGCCTACCCAACCGTGAAGCATCGTCCAGTGAGAAATCTCCAGCACGAAACTTTGCAAACCACTTTCGACATGTTTGATCAGTAACAGCGCCTTCTCCATACACTGCACAAATCTTTTTTTTTTTTTGCATTTCAGTTGCGTTTTTACCGTTCTTGAAATAATAAAGCATAATACGCCGAAAATGTTGTCTATTTCTTCTATCTTCGATATTTAAATGGCTGTACAAAAATTCACCAATTTTGATGTTTTTTTTTTAAATGCATGCTGATATGACAGCTGTCACAATACAATCTAACAAAATTGTTTCCAATGAACGTAAAGACAATCAAGTGCTACTAGAGCCACCTTACAGAAAAAACCAAAATGAACTTTTTGGCCAATCTCAGTTAAATGTCGAAGTTCATCATTTCTACTTCCCACAAAACACTAGAACACAATTTGGCCAAGTTCTTGGCCGCTTTATAACAAAGATCACCTTTCTTCCCGTTTCCAATAACAAGTTCCTCATATCTACCTGAGACCTCAACAGAACTTTTAACATTCACATTTCTACCAACATTCTGCTTGTGATGATATATGTATATCTCTAATATTATAGAAGCTTTCTCTACAGCTCTCTTTTATTTTTGAATCCTCACCAGAGTTGCCTTTAGCATCCATATTTCTACTAACAGCCTCTTCAACGCAATCTAGGCTTTTTCTAACATGCACCTCAAAACTCTTAAAGTGTCTACCCATTACCCACTTCCAACACCATTTCCACATTTCACCATTTTCTTTTCACCCTCTTTGCCTTGTATATACTGGGGTTAGAGGAGCTGTAAACAAGAATATGGTTAAGGGGAAATTGAGTTGGAGATCACTTAGTCTAGCTTTAGTAGGATTTATCTATGTGGTTCACAGCCAGTTTTATGTATAGTTATTACTAACTGCCCCAGGGTAGGAGTGGCTTCCAGGAATACTTTTATCACCTTCTATGCCTACGACATGAAGATGTAAAGTTGGAGCCATGTTGTGATGTGAACACAACCTATTCCTCCTGGCACTGGAGATATGAAGGCAATGAAGGATAAGCACGACTTGAAATGTATGAGGCAAGATGCCTGTCTACGCAAAAGTCTTCCAAACATTACATGTATCATTTTTGATGAAAATTATATGAAATGTAATTCATCAAAAGTTCTGTGTGTAGGGCATTTATCTGCGGGGGGGGGGGATGGACCAAAAAAAACCCCAGAATTTATTTATAAAAATGTGTGCTTATTCTTATATGTTAAACTTTGGTCCCCTTCAAAGTGCTCTCCATCTGATGCAATACACCTATAGAGATGTTTTTTTCCACTGTTCAAAACAGTTTTTGAACTCTTCAATTTTGATGCCTTTTAGTGCTTCTGCTGGGTTGTTTGTTTTTTTTTTTTCCCCCACCTCTTCCACATCAGCAAAATGTTTCCCTCTGAGGACTCTTTTCATCCAGGGAAACAAAAACAAACGTCACTCTGAGTGAGATTGGGTGAATAGGGAGCGGGGTATGGGGGGGGTCATGCTATTTTTAGTCAAAAACTGCTGACCACTTAGCAGGGTGTGGGCAGGTGCGCTTGTAAATTACCCATTACAAAATGGGCAAATGCGTTAAAAGTCTTCAAAAAACAAAAAATTCACTGAAGCCAAATGCAGCCTCTCACAAGAACACCAACTGGTACGCTGATATAGATGAGTTCCTAGAACACTCACTTGGCAGGGACAGCCTGTAATACAAGGGGCCTGCCCTCCAGAAGATAATGCCAGTTTTGGGGGGGTCCTCTCTCCTGTAGCAGCATTAAAACAGTAAATACATCTATATGAAGCCACATGCTTTATCCATCTTTACTAACAATAATAGAAAAGGAACCAATTATGATCAACTATGTGAAAGAAAGGCTAAACTATTTTTCTATTTGCTCTATATACAATGAAAGTCATAAAATAATTGTCATACGAAGAGATGATCTAGACTTGTGTCCAAATATGGATGGGTATGTCAGGCAGTTAAGTTATAAAAATGTGTTCTATTTCTTGATTTTTGTGATGTTTCTGGTATTTGTCACTTAAAATGTGTAATTTAGTTTCTAATTATAAACAAATGTTCACTTTTGAACCTAACTGTATATTCTTTTTCTTAAAGAGCATTCCGCAATTAGTGTATAAGTTCAGTGCCCACAAAATTTAGATCTGCCCTGGATAGAGGCTATTCGTGCTGAAGGAAATGATAGGAAGGAGAGACCAATAAAAATTGGATATTCAGGGAAAATTATTAGTCGTTTTTATGGAAAGAAAACGGTTTTATTCTTTAAACTTTTGGACCATCTATGCAGAGCTTTGTTTGTATGTATTTTGCTTTTTCCTTCCACAACATGAAATTTCTTATTTCATGGGCAGGCAGTTGGTACTATATTCAGAGTTATTAAGAATTATTAAGCCTTTCTGAGACCAATCATATTGTGGTAAATGATTTTGGCTGCCTGGTTGCAGGCATTTTCCATTTATTTACTAGTGCAGAACCCTAATTTCATTCCTAGCCCCAAGGAATGAATGATGACTGTTGCTAGAGATTGATCTACGTTTAGCCATGCTACCCAATTCTGGCAAACAGAAGTAGAAGGCTGATGGGAATTTCTGGGAAAAATATTTATCTATAAAAAAGGGCTTTTACTGTGTGCTGGGCACTATGCTAGGCACCAAAGATATGCTACAGGGAAAATTTTGTGAAAAATATTTAAATGTGAAAATTATTGCAGTACACAAACATACATAGATACACCACATAAGCACATGCATCAAGGACAAATTTGTCCTTTCAAAGCTAGTTTTGTTGATTCATTTATGACTTCGCAGAATCTCATTATGGGAGGCTGCATGTCAGTTTCCATTTGGTCATAACAATGATTTAATAATGAGAATAACATTTTTAAATGTTAGATAATTATTGACCAATGCAAGACTAGGAGCACTACAATAATTTGTGAGCTCTCCATGAAGAGTTAATGTCTTAAATACAATTTATCTTATTTGAGAATGAAAACTACATACACGTGTATGTATGTGAGCTTTTGAGCATGTTGATTTGCAATATGATTAAGATCTTGTAGCAGCATGAGTGAAGATACATGAAATGTATATTAGTCTAGACATTATTGTAATGTGATTAAAGTATCAGGAGAAAACAGGAATAGGTGATGAAAGAGTCTATGGGCAGATGCATTTATATCCACAATCACTGATTGTGGTGACCAGCTTCCAATATGATCTCCAATGATATCCGTCTCCTGGTACTCCCGCCTTTGTGTAGCCCCTTATCACACGGTACCAGAATTGGCCTGTGTGACCACTAAATAATGATTGTAAATCACTGTGGCTTCCGTCTTGGCCGTGGTCTCTGCTCTCTCTCACTTGCTCTACTTTTCTTTTCCTTGGGTCACTTACTCTTGGGAAGGCCATGTCCAAGCAAGCTAATGGAACAGCCCATGTGCTGGTGAACTGAGGCCTCTTGCTGAAAGCTGCAAAAGTGAGCTCGGAAGTGAATTTTTCAGCTTTCTGTCAGCTCTTCAGACACTACAGCCCTAGCTGACATCTTTACTACAAGCTCATGAGAACCCCTGAGCCAAAACCACCCATCTAACCTGCTCCTGGATCCTTGACGAACCGAAATTATGAGATAATAAATGTCTGTTGTTTTCAAGCTGTGTTTCATAATAATCTGTTATGCAGTGACAGATAACTAACGTGAAGATCAAGGAAATATTACCGGATGCAAATGAACAGATTTCTATAAAGTAAATCTTTGAGGAAAAGTGCAACCTGAAAATTCCTACAGTTCTTTCAGTCCTAAAAAGGTTAAAATTTTCTCCAGCAACGTACTTAAAACCCACATAAGATAAAATCCCATATTAGTCAATATTTCTTAAAAAGTATATTATAATTCTAGTCATAAAGAAATATTATGAATTGCTCAATAATATGAATTCTATGTGGAGTAAATTCTCCCTTGGTCATACAATGTCTACAATCTTAAATTTTCTTTATTACTATTATTTTTAATATCAGTTAACATTTAGATGCTTAGTATGGGTAGACATACTTTATAGTTTCGTGCTCTCATACTTATTGCCTATAATATATTCCCATTTAATTCTCATAATAATCCCACAAGAGAGGCACTATTACCCCTGTTTAAGTTCACACGGCTAGCAAGTGGCAGAACATAACAGATTTGAATATGTCTTTTTCCAGAGCGCAAGATTATTAAAGAATGTATTGAAATATTTTATATGAAGAAATTAGTGACAAAGACTCTCTTTTTAACCAAACTTTAGTCAGGCTCCTCTAAGTTTTTTATCATTGTGTTATGTTCTTATTTATCCCTGAATAACTTTCCTTGATCTGAATTCTGCTCCATCTGAAATCAATATAGCTACTCCTGATTTTTTTAAATTATGTTAGCGTGGTATACTTTTTCCTTCCATTTACTTTTCATTTACCTGTGTCTTTATATTCAAAGTTGGTTTCTTATAGACAACATATAGTTGGGTCTTGTTTTTGATCAATTCTGAAAAATCTCTGTCTTTTAGTTGGTGTATTTAGATCATTGACATTTAAAGTGATTATTGATATAGTTAAATTGATAGCTACCATTTTTGTTACTGTCTTCTATTTGTTGCCCTTGTTACTTGTTCCTACTTTTATTTCCACACTTTTTTTCCCTTTTGTGGTTTTAATTGAGCATTGCATATGAGTCCACCTTCTCTCTCTTTTTAGAATATTGATTATACTTCTCTTTCTTTTTTTAGCTGTTTAGAGTTTGCAATATATGTACGTTTACAACTAATCCAAGTTCACTTTTAAATAACACTAATTCCTTCTCATCCTTTGTATTATTATCATTAATTTTACTTATACATAAACATTTGTAATCAGATATATAAACAGACAAAATTAAATGCATTATTTTGAACAAAATGTTATCTGTTAGATCAATTCACAATGAGAAAAATGAATGTTTTTATTTTATCTTCTCTTGTACATTTTCCAATATTCTCCCTTTCTGTATGTAGATCCAAGTTTCTGATCTGTATCATTTCCCTTCTCTTTGAAGAACTTTGAACATTTTTTGCAAGGCTGGTTTACTAGCAACAAAGTCTCTCAAATTTTGTCTGAGTAATGTATCTCTCCTTTAATTTTAAAGGATAATTTCACAGGTACAGAATTCTAGGTTGGTGGAGTTTGTCTCTACACCTTGAATATTTTATTCCACTAGTTACTGCTTGTGTGGTTTATGAGAAGAAGTTGAATATTTACTCCAACTTTTCCCCACCTTTGGCTTCTCTCAAGATTTTTGTTGTAGCTTTGATTTTCTGAAGTTTAAATAAGATATATCTCTATCTCTATATCTGTATTTGTTGTTATTGTTGTTATTTATCCTGCTTAGTGTTCTCTGGCCTTCCTGGATCTGTGGTTTGTCTGCTATTAATTTGGGGAAATTCTCATTCATTATTGTTTAAACTATTGCTTCTGTTTCTTCCTCCCTCCCTTCCTCCCTCCCTTCCTTTTCTTTCTAGTATTCTTATTACACATGTTACACCTATTGCCATTATGTCACAGTTCTCAGATTTCTTTGTCTGTATTTTTTCAGTCTTTTTTTCCTTTGCTTTTCCATTTTGGAAGTTTTTATTGTCACATCCGCAAGCTTAGAGATTTTTTCCTGAGTTGTGCCCAGTTCGCTAATGAGCTTATCAAAGGAATCTTCATTTTTGTTTTGGTGTTCTTGATCTCTAGCATGTTTTTTATTATTTCTTGGAATTTCTATCTCTGTGTTTACACTATCTATCTGTTCTGGCATGTCATCTATTTTTTGCATTAAAGCCCTCAGTATATTTATCACAATCTTTTTATAATTCTTGGTCTGAAAATTCCAACATTCCTGCCATATTTGATTCTGGTTCTGATGATTGCTCACTTTCTTCAAACTGTGCTTTTTGCCTTTTAGTATACTTGTGATTTTTTGTTTACGAGTGAACATGATATACTGGGTAAAACGAACTGCAGTAAATAGACCTTTAGAGATATAATGGTAAGATGTTGGGGGAGGTGAAGCGTTCATAGTCTGTGATAGGGTCTGAATCTTTTGTTGAGTCTGTGCCCCCGGACTGTGATATTCACCAGTGCTTTTCCACCGTCCACTCCTCCCCCACCAAGTATTCCCCCCGCCCTTGTCCCCTGCTTAGTTGTGACAGGATGACTGGAAGAGCTTGAGTTGCGTATTTCTCTTTCCCTACATAGAGGGCAAGCGGGATTGGATACTTCTCCTCCCCCAGGTCTGTTAGGCTCTGACAGGACTCCAGCAGGTTAGGCTCTGGTAAAAAATAGTTTTTCCTGATGGCAGGCCTCCTTAAGGGAAGGGAATGCTTGGGCATATTTTAAAATGGTTCCTTTTCCACTCCCCCTGCCGGGAGTATGAGGTGATTTTTCTCTGATATTCACTCTGAGGACCTGATGGGGCTCCTAGAGATAAAACCTACAGAAGTTTGAGGGACCCCCCATGACTGGGTTCTCCTGGACTTTTTTATTTCTCAGGCTTTCCACACTGAGCCTCCAGCAATTCATCAATTACAGTTGAGGTTTTCTTACCCCCAGTGATTCACGTAGAGGTTTCTGCCCACGGGTTTCTGCCCGCTGTAAATTGTGTTTCTCTGTATCCACCTGTCTGTCTCTTGAATCTGGGGGACCATGATTTGACTTGTGACTTTACTTCTCTGAGAGATCTGAAAAGAGTTTTTCACTTTTTTGCTGTTGTTTAGCTTTTTACTTGTTGTTAGGATGGAGTGAAGACTTCTAAGCTCCTTACTTGCAGGACTGGAAACCAGAATTCTTAAGACATAATTTTCAGGTCTGTGTGACATTTGCTTTTCTTAGAAACAATGTGGCCTCCACCAAGATTGTCTGAAATACTTCTTGTTTCAAATTCCACTAGGTTCACTTCCATTCCAGGTTAAACTTATTTCATGTGTTTCAAGGAAAAAGCATCTGACAAGGAGAACTTCAAAGAGGTTATCCTTGTCATCTGCACTACTCTGGCCTGGCTGAAGAGGGGGTAGGGCATATTTGTGAGACTGCAGGGTGGAGGCAACAATGTTGCAGCAGGAACTTGAGATACACCCAGTAGATTTTAAATTCCAATTTTTTCCCTAGCAACTACAGCTTTGTTGTTTAGCAACTTTTCTGTCCTGCCCTTTTATTTTTGAGACTGCACAAGAAATGGCCACGTGGAAAATATTTCTGTATCTTCTATCAAATCAAAGTGGAGGACATTGCCGTATGCTTCCATATCTATGTCATGTTCCTCAAATATTCATGTAATAACTTAATACCAGTAACATTTGTCTTTGCAAATAAATACTTTTGATTTGTTTGACAGAAAATAAGAACTATATCACCCCATAATGTTTCTCAGTTTATTTTTTTAAATTGCAGAAACTTTATCATTTCAAAGTTCATCATTCACATATAACTCATTTTCCTTTAAAACTTTTTTCTTTTTATTTAATTAAAATATAGTTGACATTACAAGAGTATGTTAGTTTCAGTTATGTAACATAGCGATTGGTATTTAAATTCCTTAAAATACGATCACCACAATAAGTCTAACAACCATCTGTCATCATACAAAGTTATTATGAAAATACTGTTTTCCCTATGCTATAACCCCATACCTTTCTTTTTTAATAATTGGATATTTATACCTCCTGTTCCTCTCTGCCCTTCTTTCCCATCCTCAAAGCCCTCTCCACCTCTGGCATCCATCAGTTTGTTCTCTTTACCTATGAACCTGTTTCTGTTTTATTTCTTCATTTTATTTTGTTTATTTTTTAAGATTCCACATATAAGTGAAATCATATAGTATTTGTCTTTGTATGGCTTACTTCACTTTGCATAATACCCTCTATGTCTATCCATAATCACACAAATGGCAAGATTTTTTGCTTTCTTTTCTTTCTTTTTTTTTTTTTTTTTGCTTGGGTACCTATTTTATCTTTGAATCCAGAAAGATTAGCACTAAATTTAGGGTTCAGTTGCAACTAGATCCACCTTAACCTGATACATTTACATTTACCATGATACATTTAATAATAGAGTGGAAATCTTCAGAGTGGGCAAACATTGAAAGTAAGTGTAACATTAAATTTGGTGCTCAGATACTTGAGGGCAATTATGGTTCATTTTTAACAATTTCAATAATTTGGGCAAATTTATTTATTCACTAAATGTCCGTTGAGACTTCCTAGGTATTTTTCACCGTGCTAGGTCTGAGGACACTAGGTTTGTTTGTTTGTTTGTTTTGTTTGTTTTAAATTTAAAACCTTAAGTCTTAACCTTCAACAAATTCACAATCCAGTGGGGAAATCAGACAAAGAAAGAGAAAACTATGTAACAATACCATAAGTACTGTCAGTGGCAGGGTTGTATAAAGTAGTGTTTCAAGAAAATTAATGTAGTAGCACTTTGTAAAGTGCACTTGAGTTAAGGATATCAGATTAGTACTATAAAGTAGATACTATTCATGATCTCATACTATACAAAAGGAAATTTCAGAGGCTCAGAGAGATTCAGTAAAATAGCCTGGAATCAATCAGCTAATTCATTCATTGTTCATTCACTGACACAGTCATCATTAGAAACTGTTCTAGGAGCCATGCATAGAGCGTTGATCAAGACAGACTAGACCCTGCCTTAAGGATTTTGTAAGCGATCCAGGAGTGCTGTGGTCATTCAGAGAAGGAGATAATGCTACTACTATATTTTGAAATTCTGGTAAGGGCAATGGGCATAAATAGTCAATCACACATTAAAGGTTAGAGCTGAGAGTCAAGCTGGCATCATCCCAGTTGCATATGAAGGTGGTTCTCGCACATTCTGGCAGCCAGGTCGTAGGTAGTGGGGAGGACTTTACTGATGTTCATACATTTATGAGCCTTCAAGAGTCATTGAGTTATAGCATCTGAGCGGGAATCTACTTTTAAAATACTTCAGGACAGTATAAGCAGTGTGATGGGTAAAAGAAAAAAAAGTTAATTTTAATTAAAATCCTGGGGGTGAGTAATTACCATGTGAAGTGTGTTCATATGAAGTAACACTTTGGGGCCAGCTAATTAGCAGATGGAATGTCTTAAATAAAACCATCACCTTAGCGTTGGCCAATTCGCACAAGAAACGTTAAAAATAATTTTGATTGGAAAAAATGGCAGTGTGAAGATATGTGATTGGTTAGGAATAGTGCACGAGGACCATCCTCCTTAACATGAATGAGATGATGGACATCAGCAAACCCAGAAGTCTATGTCCTGGGCACAATGCTCCAAGTCTGGACCTTACTGACCCTGAACCTCTTCTTCATTGAAAACCTTACTACTTGGTATGGTCATAAGGATTCCACATTCTGCCATTTAGGGTGGAAGAATGTACTTGCATTCATTTCAGATTGAAACTCCCTTGCAAGGCGGACTTGAGGACAGAACAAAAGGACTTGTTTTATCTATAGAAGTTCACCAAGAAATATTTGTACCTTTGGTGGAATTTGGTCTGGGAATTGCTTTCTCCTGGTAGTAAGCTTCAAGGTTGGAAATAGGTAGCCTCCATTTATTTTGTAATCACTGGAGGCCGCTGATATTTACTAGGAGAACCTGACATTTACAGAATTGCCAACATAGCTTAGGCCTGTTTGTGTCAGTGGAGAATTTATTCCCAAAGAAAAACCAGAATCAACATTTCCCCAAATAGTCAACTGTCCATGATCAGAATGCTGGGGGTCAACAGGAGGAAGTGAATGAATGTTGTTGAGGGGTGCTCAGTTGGCTTGCTGGTTTCTACATGTTGACAGAAACATGCTGGTTTCTGTCCTCTGGGGTGAGGTAGAACAGAGCAACAGCACATCGCCTTTACTCTGAATGCTTGAAAAAGATAATGAGGGTTCATCATGTCAATTCAACTAAGATTCATTCTTTTTTCCTATTTGGGATATTTGGTCATTAACCTAAATACTATTCAACCCTGATAGCGTACTGAAATCGAATTCATATGGGCCCATAACTTCTAATTGGTTGTAGATTTAAATATGACATTTCACAGCATTGCAAATTTCACTTCCAGTTTTAGTGATGGTTTCCAAATCTCTCCAATTATTTGTCTTGCAATTTTTACCTTTTCTTTCTATATTGCAATTCTGGAAATTGTATGACCATAAACTTCAAACTAATGATTACCTGCTATATTGTTTAATCTAGATATTCATTCTTTTACCTAGGAAGCTACCTTCCTCCTTAGTCTATGGGAGAAATAGCCCTTAGGTAGAGGGCTTTATAATATTATCCTAAATCTCTCATACATGGTAATTATGATCATCCCATGAAGAACTAAGTCATCTCTCATTCCTTGGCTCTAAGACATGGTAATATCCTATTTCTCCTACCTTTCTGTAGTTTTCTCTAGCTCCTATTTTTCTTCTTCTCTATGAATATTCTCTCAGGCTGTTTCTGGTCTCATGCTATGGGATACTGTTCAACTACTTCCTTCTTAGGATAATCTCATCACATTTTGGAGAGTTTCATCAGAGAGAGCCATTCATAAAACGAAAAGGTAGTACATGGTGAGTGATGATTTGAGTATTGGGAGCTACCTCTACCATTCTAGGTTCTTTGCTGAGACCTCCCTATAATGAAAGACAGGTTCACAGGAGAAAAACAAACGGAAGTCTGATAACATGTGTATGTCCGGTATATACAAGAGACACCCACGGAAAAAATAACTCCCCAAAATGGCCCAAGCTATCACTTTAAATACCATCTCCAGTGAAAGACAAAGAAAAAATGGTGGGAAGTTGGGTAGCCAAGTATGGAAGGTTACCAGGAAAAGCAGGATAAACAAGGATAAGGTTGTTATGTAGATTCAAGTCCAGTGCCTTCTCCACCAGCTGAGAGTTTCTAGAGACTGAGTCATCCTTCTCTTCCTAATACACAGAGGGAAATACCCTTAGAAAGGGAGATTTCGCTCACAGATGCAAACGCCTCTCACAAAAGGGCAACTTCTACTCAGTTTTTAGAGCTTCTCTGTGTCTGCTCTTTCTTAAAAATAATTGGGTAAAGATAATCCTCATAACAAAGAGGCATATTTGGGGGTGGCAAACTCTGCTCCCCTTCAGAGCCATTTTGAGAGAGGAATTAGATATAGTGCCTAGGGTTCAAACCTGAGATTTCTAAAATATATAAGTAACATCAATAAAATGGAAACTGGAAATAGAAGGTATAGTAGGTTGCCAGAGTAAATGAGAATGTGTTTTTTACATGGTGTGTGAAAGTTATTAGAATAGTAGTGAGGCCCTGACTATTGTGGCTCAGTGGATTGAGTGCTGGCCTGGGAACCGAAAGGTCTCTGGTTCGATTCCCAGTCAGGGCACGTGCCTGGGTTGTTGGCCAGGTCCCCAATTGGGAGTGTGTGAGAGGTGACCAATCGATGTATCTCCTGCACATCAATGTGTCTCTCCCTCTCTTTATCCCTCTCTTCTCCTCTCTCTAAAAATAAATAAATAAGTAAAATCTTTAGAATAGGAGTGAGAAGAAACTTCCCACAGGCACACTGCTTAATAGGGTCAGGAACTAAGGCTGTAAATATTAGTATTCTGGAAAATTTTTGCCTAGGAAAATTAAGTTGTATATAACTTTATTATATGTTTTAGAAACTTTCTGAAAAAACTTTTTATCTGAAAAATAAGTTAGCTCAACTAGCTACCCTTCTCAAGTCAAGAGGTTAGTCTTCAGGGTAAAAAACCCATTCTCAGGTTGATAGAGCACTCAGTGGGTAAACTGTCCACTTGTCAAATGATTACTCAGTAAGACTTACTTCAAAACTCTTGCCTTGCTATTTCCACCAATCTAAAAATCTGTATTACAAATTTTGTCCAATTCCAATCAGATTCCTTCAGTGAAAGAGGTGCCTTAAGCCAAACCCTCAAACTTTATAAATAACTGCCTTTGATTTTCCCCTTACAAGATCCTACTAAGACCTTGTCAAGGTGGTATTTCTCCTTATTAGAAAAGGAATACGTTCATGTTTTCTTGACCAACAGATTTTTTGTTGGTGATCTTTTTTGGAGCCAACGGTCATAGATAAGATAGTTGAAGTCATGAGAAATGCATAAGTTTTATACAAATATTGTCAGGGACGGGGAAACTTGCCCTCTCTCAGGTCTTCTGACTGGCCATATTCCAATAAAATGACGTATGTTGGAGTAACAGGACAAAATCAAGTTTTAATATATAGGCATAGGGAATTTGCATAAGCATGGAAATTCCAAAGACAGTGAGGCAAAATGAGGTATAAATGACATTCAGAGCTAAGGAGGAGGAAGTGAGGTAATTCACAGGGAGATGGAAAGAGTTAATGTTTAGTAAACAAATGTATAGTGGCCCGTCTTGAAACAATGGGACACAGAAAAATTTGATCAAGTAGGCCTTCTAGGTTCTCACCTGTTTCCCACAGGTAGTTCATATTAAAATATAGTCCTGTATGATGATGGCTCCTTCCTGGAACAAGTTCTTTGTCTAAATTCTTTTAGGCAATAAGGGGGAAAGGCAAAGGTTCTTCTTGAGCTTTTTGTTCCTTATTTTCAGCTTGAAATCATCTGCATACCAGAGCGGCAAATCTCAAAATGAATCATAGGAGATGGCCAAGGAGAACATTCCTGACATTGAGAAGAAGATGAGCTAGAGAAGACTACAGAAAGGTGAGATACACAGAATTTTATCATGTATCAGAGCCAGAAATGAGAGAGAACTTCTTTCTTGGCGGGGTGATCATAATTGTCACGTGCGGAAGGTTTAGGATAACAAGGATTACCAGAAGACTGCGAAAATATTTAAGAGAAGTTTAGGAAACCTCAAATAGAACAATTAGGCATGGAGTGACTAGACGGTTACTAAACGTGACCAATGGGTCTACACTAAATCTAATGGAATTTGAGAAAAGAAAGTGAAACTATGCTCTTGTAGTTGAAAGGAGCTCCAAATACAATTTGTATTAGTGAAGCTTCCAGTGGAGTGGGGCAGCTTCAAGACATTAGAGGAATGATGTAACGGCTCGAATGACTGAGGCCAGGGGTCAGCCAACCTTTTCTATAAAGGACCCTCTTGTCTCTGTCACAATTTTGCCATCATAGCCAATAAATAAATGACTGGGCATGGGTGGATGTGTTCCAAGCAAACTTTATTTAAAATACCAGCTTGCAGGCTGAGTTGGGCCATGGGCTGCACTTTGCAGACACCTGAAGTATACTAAGAAAATGTTATGAAACAAAAGAAGTCTTTAGCAAGTTAAAATATCCGTAATAGTTGTCAACATTAAATCAATTCACTAGAACGGAGCAACTATTCAAAGTGTTCATGAAAAGTGCTTAGAATGGCAGCCTCTGAAGGCAACACTCTCTTTCTCCCTAAAGAAAAATATTATAGGGCTGAAGCTGGTACCTGATCTACATGCATCTTGATCACCA
This sequence comes from Pteronotus mesoamericanus, assembly GCF_021234165.1. NCBI lineage: Eukaryota > Metazoa > Chordata > Mammalia > Chiroptera > Mormoopidae > Pteronotus > Pteronotus mesoamericanus. The sequence goes on from NW_026555150.1 coordinate 4,867,206, forward strand.
TACTGGATTATCCTGCACTGAAATAAGAAGTCTTTGTGGGACATATTTTGCATAAAATATATGCTTCCCAAATTAATAGACTTTGTTAATTTAGAATTTTAATCAATGCATGCTAATTTGCTATTCAAATCTCTTGAAAATTAGAATAAAAAGTAAAGGCAATTATTATAAATTAACAAGATACTTAAATTAATCCATTGAATAGTACTATATTCATGTTCAGACATAAGTAATGTGAGACCCCAAAAGAAGTTTAGAAAGTGTTACTTTCAAAAGAGAAGTACACAGGGAACAAAATGGAGATTGCAATGGGTATGCCTCAGCACAACTATAGAATTAACAACTGAACTTTGTAATGCATTTTAACTTTGATAATCTATTAACCATTCCAGTTTCATAAACTAAGTTTTGCAAATATGTGGTCGTGGTATCAATACTAACGTCAAAGCAGAAGGATATGGAGCTATTTAGCAGTAAAGTCTTAAAAAGTGCTCTCTGTAGGCCTTTCTTATTTATTTAATCATGAAAATGTACTATCATAACATTGTGCGTACCGTCTATTTACTAGAGATCCCACTCTTTTGATTATTTTTATCACCTGCTCGTACTTCTTATGCTTTATTTTAATTTAGAATTAGGAAAAAATAAAAGCAAAATTTAAAATGTATTACAGTGCAAAATTTAGGCCTAGTGCTTTACATTGCAACAATACACTTAGCCCTCACACCGAATCCTGTGGGATAAGTACTGTTATTATCCCCATACTACAGGTAAAGAAAGTAAAGCACAAAGAGATTACAAAACTTTCCAGTGCTAATAGAGGTCATAAGTAGTACAACTATGAGTTGATCAATTCTATTTGCCTCAAGATCACAGTCTTTTAAGTACCCTAACAAGTCATCTCTGAAGAAGACTATTGAAGGTGGAGGTATGGAGTGCAGTAATGCAACTAGTTTAATCACCTGTTGGTTTTAGTACTGCACTGGATGTGGAAGATTTCCCATGGAAGTGGGTAATTTTTATCCAGGAAATTATTGTATCATTTGAAAAAAGTTAAAATATAATGAAATATGAGGTCTGTTCAGAAGGTATTCAGCCATGTAACATGACAAGAGACATTTATTGAAGAAGATACAAGATACAAGAAACATCGTACATAGGACAGTGACGTCTCAGCCCCCTTCAAAGTAGGCACCTTGGGACCTCACACAGTTTTCCCAATCACCATCAGCTGTACCGTCATATTTTCCTGAATCTCATCAATGGTCTGAAATCGCTTCCCTTTCAGAGGTGATTTTAGTTCTAGGAAAAGCCAGAAGTCACAGGGCACCAAATCTGGGCTATAGTGGGGCTGAATCGGCTGGGTAATTTGATGTTTTGCCCAAAAACTTTGCACAAGATGTGATGCATTAGTGGACGCATTGTTATGATGAAGCTGCCAATCACCAGTTACCAATAGCTGTGGCCTTCTGAATTATCTGAATAGTTTCCGTGGAGGAATGTTCAAGCTTAATGTAACATTTGATGCAGATTCATTGCTCTACTCACTCAGTCATTTTGCATGTGACGGCCACTGAGTACACATATGCACTCAATGGCATCTACCGCCCTCTCTGACAAGTACAGTGAAGTCATCATTGTTCACGAATGCGCATTCCAGCCCACTCTCCTTGGTTGCCAGGTTACATCGATGTTGCACAAACCATTCTCACTATATTAACAATGGCTGGACTTTTTCCAGACAGACCTCGTATATAAACAATGCATACTGTGAGAACTCTTTGTAAATATAGATAATACAAACCTACTACCAGGCCAGTCATTTCAACAGGATGGAATGGGCATAGCAGAATTCAAGAGTACATCTTTGTGGACCATTGCACTGGACTCTGAAGTTTTGAGAGCAAGAACTAGAATCCCGTTCACCTTTGTGTCTCTAATGGCAAACACAAAGCCTATCATAAATCAGAAAATACTGGATGTTGAAGGGAATCCGTTGTTGACCAGCCACTCGCCATTTGTGGAATGTTGGGTCAATCATATCCCCTGAGACTCAGTTTTATTATTTCTAAAACATAGTTTGTTACTGGGTAATTTCCAATTTGAAGAAGATACAGATTGTTCCCTTATGAAGCTTACCATCTGATGTGTGGAAGACACAGCTGTGATAGTATTTATCCTACAATACTCACAGAACTGATGTGAAGGTCAAAGAAACTATAGTATGTATTTTATGCATTGTATAATACAAAGATTAGCATTATAATTTTGACCATATAAAGTTGTTGTCGTCTGTCTGGTTTATTTCAATTTTAATTGCAAGAGATAGAAATCCAACTCTAACTAGCTTAGAGGAAAATGAATATATTGAAAGTATATAGGGTGACTGAGTCAAGAAAGGAAGGAAGGACGGAAGGGAGAGAGAGAGAAAGAAAGAATGAAAACAGCTGCAAGGACAGGGCAGCTCTAGGAATTTCAGGTATGTAAATTAGGGTCAGGGGTCCCTTTTTTCCTCTTTTCTTTTTCTCCTGCTCCTCTCTGCCCTTGGCTTCTTTCAATATTAGCTTCCTCCTCTCAGACTTTTCTACTTGGTGGAGAAAATACCCTCTGGCACCCTTAGGGTCATACCCTTATAGTTCTTTGATATAATTTGCAGTTACTTGACTCAAGAGAGACACTTCACTGACTCCCGCTGAAAAATCCTGAGAAAAGATCTGATTGCAGGCAAAGATGACATGCTCATCCCTGGGCCAACCACTGCAGCCACATTGTTGGGTTGCTGTGATGGTCTCTGGCTGGGTCACGAGCTCACTCATTTTTTTTTTTTTAATCCTTACCCCGGGACATGCTTATTGATTTCTTATTGATTTTAGAGAGAGGGGAAGGGAGAGGAGAAAGAGGGAGAGAAACATCAATGTAAGAGACAGCATCGATCTGTGTCTCTCACATGCGCCGTGACCGGGGACCGAACCCACAACCTAGGCGTGTGTCCTGGCCAGGAATCAAACCCACGACCTCTCGGTTTATGGCATGATACTCCAACTAACTGAGCCATGCTGGTCCAGGTTCATTTTTATAAGAAATGAAGCTGGCTAAATATCCTGAGCAGACAAAGTCAATAATTACTGCAATATCATAGCTTCATTTGCTTAATGCTGTATCTGTTAAAAATACTAATTTATTTGTAGAAAGGCTAAGATTCTCTGCTTCTCTTACTCTGGTAATCCTTGCAACAAGGGTGGACTAGATAATTTGCAGGGCCTAGTACAAAATAAAAATGGGTACCTTGTTCAAAAAATAAGGGGAAAAAGTATAAAGGTACTAAAATATAAAAATTTAAAAATATGTTTAATTACTTATAAAACACAATGGGGCGATAGCAACACATGAAAAATGACATAACCTTGCAAACTGCAAAAAATATCTGGTGTAATAATTTTATATAATACAATAAATGATAATACAGATGCTCCTTGACTTATAATGGGGTTATGATTACGTCCATAATACTCGTAAGTTGAAACTATAGTAAGTTTCAAATGCATTTAATATACTTAACTTAAAATGCATTTAATATACCGAATATCACAGCTTAACCTAGCCTACCTTAAACATTCTCAGAACACAATGTCCAAAAGAACACAGACAACGCAGTACACTGTGGAATATGGGCTGTTTAGCCTTGCGATTGGGAGGCTGACTGGGAGCTGCAGCTCCCTGGTGCTGTCCACCAGCTTAAAAGAATATTGTACTGCATACTGCTTGCCCAAGAAAAGATCAAAATTTGAAGTATGATTTTTATCACTTTCTACCACCATTAAGTGGAAAATTCATAAGTTGAACCATCATATGTTGGGAAGCATCTACATGTTATTAATCTGATATCTTCATTCATTGAAAGATTCCTCTCTCCCACTTTTCTGTAAATTCATTTATTAGGTCATCAAAATGAATAATTTTAGCCACTTTTTAAATTGCTCTGAATTGTCAGTTGCTCTTGGTAAATTCAAGATTGCGAATAATTTTTGATAGTATTTTAGTTTGAGAAGGATCTTTCTGCTGATGCAACTCTTGAGTATTACAGAGGTCATAGTAACATTGGGATAATTTCGGATAAATTAGTTCTAAATACAGATTTTAGTACCTCTAAAGCTGATGTTTTTTGCAGAACAATTTTTCTAAAAAGATTTAACTCTTCATACAAATCAGTTTCATGTAAATCTGAATTTAATTTTAAATGTAAATTTATATAATGGCATTTTAATGGTTCCTCTGACATTTTCTGTAACTTGTTATGGTTACAGAAAAAACTGAAAGTGTTTTCATGATTTGTATCTAACTCAAAATGCCTGTTTATGTATTCTATTGCTTTATCTTCAATTATAAGGAAAATTAATTTAAAATTTTTCTTCCCCATTAATAATTAATTCATGTGAAGCTTCAAATAAAAATAGTGTTCTTTAAATTTAATTTATTTTACCAAGCCTGGGGATATTTTCTTTGCAATGTTGCAGCAATTTTCAAGTGCAGAGATTCTAAACACTTTAAAGATTTTAATAATTCCTTGATATGTTTTATTGCAACGTCCATGTGTATGCTTTTATTTTGTAATAATTCACTGGCAGAGTTTACTGCCTCAGCTCTTGCAGTTGCCGCTGATAGATTTCGTATTTGTATAGATGCTGCAGGGACTGGATGCCAGAATGGATAGGCAAGCTGACCTCCCATTGCAGGTTCCCGTGTTGCCCCCGCAAAGAACCCCTCCTTTTCCCCATGCCATAGCCACTGTCACCACCACTGCTTCTACTGCTACTGCCACCACTGCAGCTACCTATCTGACCCCGGTCACTCCCGTAGGGCTCTGCAGAGCCCTAGGCTTCCCTAAGCTAAAGAGTGGGTCTCAGACAGCCAAGGTCAGCGCTCCTTGTGCTCCTGAGCCTGAGCTTGTGGTGCGCGCCGCTGCCGCCAAGTGTATCTCCTGTGCTGATGGCGCTATGCCCCTCTCTCTACCTTTGAATCGGATTTACAACACACAAGTCAAAAGGCAAAAGTGTTAAGAATTTCACAATGGTGACAGCAGAACCTTAAAGCAAGTGTGGGGTCCCTTCTGAGATCAGGGCCTTTTTTCGACACAAGTCTTAAGGATATAAAGCCTGTCTTGCTGGCGACATGTGCTCACTTTGGAAAACAAGGTCTCGGTTCATTCTCTGAACAGGTAGTTGCTCAAAAGTGGTTAAGAAATGTTGAAAAGAAATACATGAAAAAATGCTCTATTTGGGTTTTACTTATACTCACTTGCACGCATACACCCACATCACATTCCTAAAAAAAAAAAAGAAGCCATGAAACAATACTGAACCTCACTATGTGTGATCCACTCTTTTCTTTTCCAAAACACTGGTATTGACCCACTAGAGGAATACAACTTCCTTGAAATAGGACCTGCTCATCCTGATTTGCCTGGGACTTCCCTGGTTTTAGCACTGCGAGTGCTGTGTCCCAGGAACCCCCTCAGTTCTGGGGAAAGCAGGGTGCGTGGTCACCCTGCCTCCTTGTCACTATTGTACATGCTTGCAACACCTCCTTGCCTTGCCTTCTTTTCAAGCTATAGCTTGAAGGCTTGGCATAAGCAGTCCATCTTCTCTGTGAAGTTTTTTCTGACACTTCCAGGCAGAGGTAAGTGCTTCTTCCTCTCTGCTCCAAGAGAACATTTGGTATCACTTATACGGAATTTACCACATTGCTCCCTTGGTTGTTTTTTGCATTAGACAAGAGCTCCTTATGGCAGGAAGTGAGGTTTTTATTCATCTTTGTTTTCTTTGTACCTAACATGGTTCTCGGTATGTAATAAGTAATCAATAAACATTTATTGAAAAGAGGAGTGAAACACTGGATCTAAAACTGCTCTTTATCATGAGAATTGGAAAACAACTAAGCACCAATGGTCAATAATCCTTCACTTTGTTAGAAAATCAGATTGGATAGTCTCAGCTTCCTTCAGAAACACTAAACAAATCGACCCACCCTCTAAATGTTGAGGGTGAGTTCAATTAATTCTTCATTTACTAGATTCCTTATTTCACCCTAATCTTCTTTTACTTAATGGGATGTGTTTTATTTAAACTGGATTTAGGAAATCCATTACAGTCAGCAAACAAAATGGCCCTTTTTTTTTTTTTTATAACAGATTTCAGTATCACTGGACATAGTTGTAGAACTGAAATGTTCTTCGAAATACAACACTATTATCTGCATGTGACACATTAAGACATTTTTTCTAACCATATTGATGTCACTCTAATTAAGTTTGAAGAATAGAGATAGAAGATTAAAGTTTAGATTTAGACTCAGTGAAAAAACAAGTTTTGTTTGAAAATTACTTGTCTAATGCTGACATAAGGCCAATGGATATAATCAGTTTATTCAGTGTGATGAAAAATCTTGGTTGAAAGGCTTTGATTTTATTGAAGAAAATGAAATAGTGAATGCCTTTGTTTACACGAAGAAATTCAGCTTTGTGCAATGAAATATATGATCTCATAGATTATGATTTGGTTTAATGACTTACTATAAAATTGTCATTTTAGAGCTCACCATTGTTATGAGTTATGGTGTTGAAAAAATTTAAACATATATAACATTAAGAGCTGTTGGTATAACCTGAGGCAATATGGAAATTTGCAGTGGTCGACTTCTTTAAAATATTTCTGATGTTATATTCTAAGTCGGCTCTTACTGGACTATTTGCAATGACTCCTGATGCTAACTACCTGGAGTTAGGCCAAACTTCACAGATTAAGGGCACAATCTTCCCCAGACTGGCCTCACTTCAGATATCAGCCACCTGCTTGGGGGTTCCCAGCCCATGCACACTTCTAACCAACTGGCTGTTCATTCAGAATTTCCCGCTACTATGTCAGGTTCAATGATTCACTGGAATGACTCAGAAAACTCAGAGAAGTTCTATACTTATAAGTACAGTTTCATGATAGCTAAAAGGATAAAAATCAAGACCAGCCAAAAAAAGGGATGCATATGGCAAGATCTGGGAGGGTCCTATATGAGAAGATTCCAGTGCCCTCTCCTACTGAAGTCAAGATGTGCCATCTTCTTGGCAAATCTGTGTGTAACAATATGCACACAGTATTGTGAACCAGGAAGCTTACTTGAACTTCAGTGTCCAGACTTGTTGGAATTTCATTCTATGAACATGATTAATTGAATCACTGGCCATGTGATGGAACTCAATGTCCAGCTCCCCTTACCTTCCCAGAGGTCACATGGCTTAAAGTGCCAGACATCAAAACACATAGCTGGTCTTTTTGGAGTGTTCAGCCCCTACCCTAAGTCATATCAGTTAGCTTAATTCCTGTAAGAGTCCACTATGAGTCACCTCATTAGCATACATTGTCAGAGCCTTACATGATAAACAAAGAAACTGTTATCACTTGGATATTCCAAGAATGTAGAAGTTACCTCCCCAGAATTAAAGAAAAAGCTCCACCAAATTCTTTATTATACAACTATTCATTGACAAATTGCAAACTATTAAGGTTTTTATGTGCGTACAGGCTAGCATTCTGTATCTGTGAAGCATTCATGCTTTATATGTTACAAACGATACACCAAAAAGAAAGCATTTTATCCATCAGCTGTTGCAACAACACATTGATCTATTTCCTTGAGTACAGGCAAGGAAATAAGGATTTGGGACCACTTTATTCGTTCTTTCTTTTACTGAATAACTTTCAGAAGAGCAAAACAGCTTCCTGAGTCCTTCACATTGTTCCATCTGTGTAATACCACTCAAGGTCTTGACATACATATGTCATGTTCAACTGTTACTGGTGATGCTTTAGACCTTGGTTCTTCAGTTTGACTAAGAATGAATTCAGAGCCAAGAACTCTAATGCAAGAAGTTTGTTTAGAAAGTCACAGAGGTAGAAGAAGTGAATCAATTGGCCTGTGTGGACTCAGGAAACAAGCTACAGAGGCAAAAGAAGGGCCCATGATGCTTAGGAGAAAGAAAGCAAAGGTATACACCTGAGAAAGAAGGGGAGGGGGGAGAGAGAGAGAGAGAGAGAGAGAGAGAGAGAGAGAGAGAGAGAGAGAGAGAGAGAGAGAGAGAGAGAGAGAGAGAGAGAGAGTTGGGTCCCTTGCCATAAGGGTTTTTATCTGTTTCCTAAGGGTGGGGATTTGAGAGGCGGTCTGGGGGAAGACCTCAACAGAATATGCAACAGCTTTCCAGGTGTGTCCTTTCAGGTCTGCGGTCTCTACTCATTGGTTGGTCACTAGGGTCGGGGTTATAACTCATTGCACCTGGTCCTGATGTCAGTCATGGCCTCTCTTTGCCTGATTCTGCTGCTCCTCTAGGCCTGAAACTAAAGCGCAGTTGTGGCCTGGATGTTTTCTCTAGTTTGACCAAAACTCTGTGTCTCTGGTCAACAGAACTGAGGCTTTGTTCCTAAGATTATTTGATGTGGGTCAGACCCTCATTGTCCTGTGGGCTTAAGCTTAAGGAAGCGGTCATGCAAAAGGCTTGTATGGAGTCGCATGAGGCTATTCTACAGCCCCCTTGTTCCTCCTCTAAGGGGGTCTAAACTGCATTGATGGGGATTCAAATGTTGGAAAATTTTTAGTTTTAGGTAATAGCTAATAAGTTTAGTAATCAATGTATGTAAAAAGCTGTTGTTTTGGGAACTGAAGGTATGTCCCACCGTGTCTCTACGAGACCATAGGCAGTTCCACCTTTATTTGTCAGGAGATCTCAAGCAATCAAAATGGTCTGAGCCATTGTGCTCCAGGGTGAGATGCCCACCAGCCAGGACACAGATAAAGACCACCCCCCTCCATCCTTCCCTAAGCACAGATGAAAGAATGCTGCAGCTTTTTATCTGATTAACTTTTCCCTGAATTCCAAACCCCTTACCTACACTTTTCTTCTCCTTATAAAAAAGGTCGGTTTAAAATGGAATTTAAGACAGTCTGTTAGGGTACAAACCTGCCGTATTCTCAGATCGCAGACCGTCTGAATAAAGCGCCCATAAAGATTCAATCCGTGTCTCTGCTTGTTGGGTCTGGTAGGTGACAGGCAGAACTGATGCTGACTTTTCCAGTTTCAGCATGATTAGCAACATATTGGGGAAGAAAGATCGCCTTGTGGGTGAGTTCCTAGCCTATAATAGTTGTGCTCTCTAGTTTTCCCCATCGTTAGGCACCTGGGACTTTCTGCCCTGATGACACTCTGTGCCTGGCTTACTGTTCCTGCTCCGCTCATGCCTCTCTAACTGCCTGCTCTACCAAAGCCACTGATATAGAACGGAGTTTTCTCCTTACTGTTTGTTTTTTCTTCTTGTTTTGGTCCCATCTTTTCTCTTTGTAGGGGTATTTATTTCTTCAGTTACTTTCATACTATAGGGAGCAAAAATAATTTTCCTTTTACCCTTCTAGGTGCTTGGCTGAGACTCCCCTGTAATAAAAGACAGATTAATAGGAGAAAAACAAACAGACGTTTAATAGCATGCTTTCCTCCTGTATACACGGGAGATAACAAGAAAACTGAGCCACTCTCTGAAAAGGCCCAAACCAGCACCTTAATTACCATCTCCAGCTAAAGACAAAAGATGTGGGGGCAGAGGTGAGGCAAGTTCTGGGAGGCTATTGGGAAAATCACAGCAATCAGGGATACAGTTGTTATGCAGATTTAGGTCCTGGCTTTCTCTATTGAGGAGTGTTTCTAGAGCCATCTTTCTCTTCCTGGTATGGAGAGGGAGACACTTTTACAAATGGAGATTTCCTATTTAAACCTAAATGTCCCTTATAAAGGGTAATTCCTACTAGGTTTTCAGAGCTTCTCCATTGTCTGCTGTTTCTTAAAAACAACCAGCCTAACATAATCTTTATGCCTATGGATGAAAAAAGTAATCTCACTGGGTGATCTGATCATAAATTCTTAACTGGGCAGGTCATGGTAGGTAGTCACACCCCAGGCACACAGTTTCTTTACTAAAAGAATTATCTTTGCCTTAAGCAAGCCCTGTCCAATTTTTCTGGGCATCTAGTTTAACATACCTTTGAAATGCCTCTTTTCAGACCCCTCTTTCTAAGATGTAACCACCCTCAAGAGAGCAAATAACTAACAAAACATTAACTATCACCTTACCCAACCCCTGCCTTGGTTTCTCCCACCTTCCTGTAATCTTCCTTACTGGCTTCCTTTATTGGCCCCAATAAACTTTTACAAAACTTCTCTACAGATTTGAACGTTTCTGACAGTGACATGCCAAAGAGGGATCTTTTGGATTGGCAAATTCTGCCCCCTTTCAATACCTTGGCTAGTCTCAGAGCCTCTGAAGATAGACTGCCTAGCTTCAGATCCCTGCTCTTTCACTCATTAGCTGCACAGCATTGGGCAAGTTACTGGGCCTCTCTTTGGCTCAGTTTTTATATGTATAGAACGGTGATAATAGTAATATTTGCCTCATAGGGTTTTAGTGAGAACCAAAATAGATAATATATGGAAAACACACGCAAAAATTGTTGTATAGCAAGATTCATTTAATGTTAGCAACTAGTCTTTCAATTTGAGCATAATGCATGTTTTGTACAGTAGCTCAGGACTGTTGCTTCTCTATAATCAAAGGGTTCCTTTGAGAACAACTAGTCTAAACTTTATTCTGTTATGAATGTAGGCAACAAATCACATATAGGAGTCGAAGGGAGGCAAAGTGACTTGCCTAAGGTCACGTAGAGAGTAGCATAATTGCGATGGAAATCCTTATTGCATTTTTCTGAGCAGAGTGCTCTATTCACCACACTGTAGTGCATCAAATTGAATGCACTTATAATCATTACAAAGTAGTACCCCCTCAGAAATGTTGGGAAAGAAAGATGGAAAAGGACTGATGCACTGACCAGAACTCAACCTAGAAGTACCTTCTCTAGGAATATTTAAATGAGCAGTCCTCAATCTCTTCAAATGTGAGTTTATATGCATACATTTGTGATGATAGTTCTGGTCAGATCTCATGGTGACAATATGTTTATTTTATTTTTTGCTATGTTTCTTGAAATTGATTCTTCTTTTCCTTGGAACATTTTTATTTATTTTTTGCTTTGGTTGTTGACAGGTTTATTTTCAAGTCAATACAGCTCACTGAATTGCAAAGGAAAAGAATGCATGTGAAAGTGTTACAGTACACCCACAAAGCCCTTCCACCGGGCTGCTTTATCCTTTCAGACAGGCACCATCCCAAAGTAAGAACCATGTTGCTCAAAAACAGTGATGAAAGAGTGGTAACAGTTCGCTGCAATATCCCAATTCAGCAATTTTCAACCTTTTTCATCTCGTGGCACACATAAACTAATTACTAAAATTCTGCGGCACACGAAAAAATATATTATACTTGTTGCTGATTTGACAAAAATACCTAGGTATAATTTTGATTCATTCACACTAGACGGCTATGGTTGTGCTGGCTCTTGTCATTTTTTTTATTTGACAATCTAAGGCAAAAGAGGTCAGTGCCCCTGACTAAATAGTCAGGTATTGCATGTTTTAAAAAATTCTTGCGGCACACTGGTTGAAAATCGCTGTCCTAATTCCAATGCTGTCTTGAATGCTTTTCATGGGCTATTGTGATAAGGGCTGACATGATCCTGTGATGAACAAGGCAGCACCTTCAAAGTGGAATGCAAGTCCATTTGAGACACTAACAAGTATTCCATAAATTTTTTTCCTTTTTATGAAAAAATACACTTGAACAAATCTGGCTTCAAGATTTCTAAAAAAATATTTCTTGACTTTCCAATACGTTTCATATGCCATAGAACACACCTTCAAGAACACTTTGGGAAACACTGCATCAAGATCTTGATAGTGCAAAGGTTATTTCCTTGGAGTATGAAATTTTAACAGAAATTTTTTATTAAGGTAATCGTAGATTCAAATGAAGTTGTACAATACAGAAAAGTCCCACATAACCTTTATCCAAGTCACCCAATGGCAATATCTTGTAAAACTATAGTACAATATCATAACCAAGATATTAACATTTATACAATCAACTGATTCTATTCAGATTTCCCACGTTTTATACTCATGTGCATGTGTGTGTGTGGAGTTCTATATAATTTTATCATGTGTGCAGATTCAAGTGTCTGGTGTCCTTGAATTTTTATGGGGAAATTATTACTTTCTTTATTTCCATTACCCTATTATGGAAATTTAGCACTTCTTCAGTTATCAACATAAGTAAAAAAAAACAACAACAACAACAAACAAAACCCACAGTTGTATTAGCAGTACCTGGCGCTACTTCATCATAGCAATCACATTTAGTTCTGGCATATATTTCAAAGTATCATGTACATCATTACTTCAAAATTAGAATAGTTATTAAATCTGCCAAAAGATCTTGTTACTTAATGCTTTAATAAAAATATATTTTACTATGTCACAATTTAAAATAATTTGATAACTATATTTTAATATATTTAGTTTTCTTGCAATCCTATGGATTTTATATATTTATTTGAAAGTGTTATTTTGAGGAGAGTTAATATGCTTCACTAAACATCAAAGGTTGTATGGCACAAAAAAGGGTTAAATACTTCTAGTGTAATGTGGGGTAATACCACACTGAAAAGAGAGCCAGGAAAAAGAAAGATGAATAGAATTTTGTGTCCCAGAATAAAAGGAAGTATTGAATTTCAAATAGAGAGTGATGAATAGAGTCAAATACCACAGAAAGTTCACATTAGAAGAAACTAGTCTTTCTTTTGTGCATTTTTGGCGTTAAATATTAGAGATTAAATTAGTTTTTAAAGTACTATTAAATGTTCACAGACTATATTTCATTCTGATGATTTAACATATGAAATTAGCCTAAATGCTGTATATGAATCCTCAGCTTAGTCTACATTTTTTAACCATCAGAAAGGGAAACTAAGAAAACAACCCCATTTGCAACTGCATTAAAAAATACCTAGGAATAAATTTAACAGAGGATGTAAGACACTGAAGAAAGAAATTGAAGTCGATACTAATAAATGGAAGCAAATACTGTGCTTATGGATAGGAAGAATTAACATCATTAAAATGTCCGTACTACCCAGAACAAAGTATAGATTCAATGCAACTCCTATCAAGATACCAATGGCATATTGCACAGCACTAGAACAAATAATCCAAAACTTTATGTGGAACTACAAAAGATTCTGAATAGCCACAGCAATCAAGAGAAAGAAGAACAAAATTGGGGGAATCATGTTACCTGATATAAAACTATACTACAAGGCCATCGTAATCAAAACAGCATGGTAATGGCATAAAAACAGATATGCAGATCAATGGAACAAAATAGAGAGCCCAGAAGTAAACCCATGCCTATATGGTCAATTAATCTATGGCAAAGAAGGCAAGAACATACAGTGGAGTAAAAGTAATCTATTCCAAAAATGGTGTTGGGAAAATTGGACAGGTAAGTAAAAAAAAAATGAAACTAGACCAACCTCTTATACCATATACAAGAATAAACTCAAACTGGATTAAAGTCTTAAATATACGACTTGAAACCATAAAACTCCTACAAGAAAACATAGGCAGTAATATGTGAGACATTTCTCTTAGTAATATTTTTTTTCCTGATATATTTCCTCGGGCAAGGGAAACAAAAGGAAAAAATAAATAAATGGGACTACATCAAACTAAAAAAGGTTTGCACAGAAAAGGAAACTATCAAGAAAATGAAAAGAGTAGTCTGTGCTGACTTCCAGGTTTCTGTCTCAGGTGACTTAGTGGATGGTGAAGCTCTGAGGCCAGGGGCAGGATATCTTTGTTAGTTCCCAAAGCAAGAGAAATGATGAGACACAAAAAGGTCCTTGTGAAGATTGCTTTACTGCTAATGTGGAGACATGCAATTCAGGAGACCAAGAAAAGACTCTCATAAAACAAATCATGAGGGCTGGCATTCCTGTCCAGAAATGGAGTAAAGGAATGGTGGCCATGCACTTAGGAAACAGAGGACATAGAAGGCAAAATAAAAGAGAAGCAAGATCTTTAGAATGCCAAGAAAATTGTCAAGAGGATGATGTTTTGCAAAACCCATCACTGGAAGTCTTTTTGTTATTGATAACAAAAACCTTTAAAAGGAGTCATGTTCTCTAAGGAGGTAATCAAAGATCATGGGAAGGAACACCTTACACCTCAAAGGTATACAAGAACACAAAGAGAGAAAATGAAGCTCAAAAAAGGCCGAGAGTGAAGGAAATGCCACCTTAGATTAACAACGAGATGACTAGGGGTACAAAGTAATGTTGAAATAGCAAAATAATGGGGAATTAAGCAACACAAATAGTATTTTACCTTTCTGTAGAAAGAAGTTGCCTACATGCAAAATTCTGTAAGTAAAATATCCAGATCTTGAATATAGTATTTTAAAAACTCAAATCTGAGTTCAGAAATTGTTTTAAGTGTCCTTGAAAATTGATCTAATCAATTATTATCTAATATGAATAAAGTCTTTTCGTGTTTGTGCCAAGAAGAAGACAATCCACTGAATGAATAAAGACATTTGCCAATGATACATTTGATAAGAGATTAATATCTCAAATTCATTTAGTAAAATCACATTACTCAACACCAAAAATCAAACAATCCAATTAAAAAATGGGCAAAGGACCTGAATAGACAGTTCCCTAAAGAAGGTTAATAGGCATATGAAAAGATACTGAATGTCACTTATCACAGAAATGCAAATGAAAACCTCAATGAGAGATCACCTTATACCTATCAGAATGGCTATCGTCATTAAATCCTCAAACAAGTGGTGGTGAGAATGTGGAGAAAAGGGAACCCTTGTGCACTCTTGGTAGAAATGCAGGTTGGTGCAGCCACGGTGGAAAACAATATGGTGGTTCCTTAAAAAAGTAAAAATGAAACTGCCTTATGATCCAGTGATTCTACTTCTGAATATTTATCTGAAGAAATCCAAAACACTAATTTGAAAGAATATATGTACCCTTACGTTCATTGCAGTGTTATTTGCAGTAGCCAAGATGTGGAAGCAGCTCAAGTGCCCATCAAGTGATGGTACATACAACAATGGAATATTACTCAGCCATAAAAAGAATGAAATCTTAGCATTTGCACAGTATGGATAAATCTGGAGGGTATTATACTCAGTGAAATAAGTCCGTTAATAAAAGACAAATACCATATGATTTCCCTTATACGTGGAATCTATAGAACAATATAAATGACCAAACAAAACAGAAACAGATTTATAGACATAGCTAACACACTGATGGTTGCCAGAGGGAAGGAGGGTTGAGGAATTGGGTTAAAAAGCTGAAGGTATTGACAAGTATAGATTGGTAGTTATAAAATGTCACAGGGATGGAAAGTATAGCATAGGAAATATAGTAAATTATATTTTAATAACTATGTATGGTGCCAGGTGGATACTTGAAATATTGGTGGGATCACTTTGTAAAGTATATGATTGTCTAATGATCATGCTGTACACCTGAAACTAATACAAAATAATATTAAATGCAAACTGTAACTGAAAAAAAGGAAAAACAAAAAAATTAAAAATATGGGACTCAAATGATTGAAACAGGTAGCTTGAAAGCCTTTTAGACTAAGAAACAGAATATTTGTGAAGAATTGACAAGACAAATAGGTTTGGGTTTTGGGTAGTAAATTGGGTAGAAGAAGTAACAAGTTTTGTGTATACAGACAGCCTTCCTAACTGTAAATTTCATATTTCTGGTGATAAGGACGTCCTCTATTCTCTTGCCATAGGGTGGGCATCTTTCTTATGGGAGGTTTATTTTCTGCTTTCAAGGGGACAAAGGAGGGAGAGCCAGTGTGCACTTCTTGTACTGGCCATTTCTTAAGTAATTTTAAGATAATCAATATGCCAACGTGCTATATTTTGGGTTGGTATATTCTGCTCTCCTTCATATGGTTTCTACTGTTGTCCCAACATGCAGCCTCATCACCTTTCCCAGATTAGCAGCTTGAACATAGCTTTTCCTTTCACGTCTCTCTGAACAATGTCCTGCCCCTTTTCTGATTTACACCCTACTTCACCTCCCTAATCCTGGGATTTTGCAACCCCAGATTTCTCTGCCTCAATTCCATCCTCCCTCATAAATTCTCTGACTTCCTCTGACTCACCCTTCCGTTTAGACCAGGAGTGTATGTATCCATGCGTTTGGAAGTCCCATTCCAGTCCCCCAGGTGCCTGAGTGATCACTTTTAGTGTCTCCAAGAGTTCCACAGTGCCCCCTAGTGGCATGAGTATGCTGCCGTGCCCAGCGCATCCAGCCTGTTCGCGCCGTAGGGGGCGGTCTGTGAAGGAAGGTTGGTCCCAGAAGGCCTTGCGACATGACGCACAGCACGTCTCCGTGACGCATCACGCGGTCGCCTCGCTGGAGCTGGTGTGGTGAGGTAGGCGGGCGTGGTCTTTGTGAAGAAAACAAAGGTGTGAGAGAGGAAAGAGGCATAAGAGGCGAGGACTGGGCTAGGACTGAACCTAAGACTGAACAGAGAGCTGAGGGGTGTGCGTGTTGGTGGCGCAGCTTTTACCGGCGGCAGCGGCCGGCAGTGGCAGCGCGGCAGGCTACGCGGCGAGGGCGGCGGCGCGGCAGGGTACTCCCCAGTGGCATTAGTGGCCTCTTTGCCTGTGAGAAAGTTGGTTGACTAAGCCGCAGCAGCCATGGCGGTGAATTTTGGAGACTTTGCCAGCGGGTTCCGCCACAGCGAGGTGATCAGCTTCATCAACAATGAAGTCCTCAGTAATGGAGGCGGCTCGGATTTCTACACTGCCTTACGTTCGCAGCCCTGGAACGAGATAGAGGACCAGCTACGGGCCATCGTGACCGACCCTCAGGTACCGCATAATCTCAAGAGGGCATATACGTGGAGCGCATTGGCCTTGAGTGTGCGTGTGGCCGCGAGGCAGCGCGAGCAGCAAGTGCCCCAGCTCCGGTGGCTGCAGCAGAGGGTGCAGGAGCGCGAGGCAACTTCCTGGGTTCTGGCTTCCCAGTTGCAGCAGCTGTGCAAGGAGCGCGACCAGGTGGCCTCCAATCTACATCATGCACTGGCCACACTGCGGGAGACGGTGGATGAGCGTGATATGTTGCGCCAGCGACTGCGCCAGGTCGAGAGATCAGCTCAGGCCAATCTACTGCCCCAGGCAGTCAATCCTGTGCGGAGAGATCAGCAACGTGGGGCCACAGCGTGGCCCATGAATGCAGAGGAACAGGGCGAGATGGTAACTACAGGGGCACACAGTATGCCGCATTTGGAAACCCAGATGGCAACCCTGGGAGCTGAGCTTTACATGCCGGGGCCTTCAAGCCCCTGGGCCCAGGCCATGCAACCACCTCTGCCAGCGCCAGCGCCAGCGCCAGCACCACATCCATTCCCAGTCCATGGGCCAGTCTCAGTCCATGCGCCATTCCCAGTGGGATTTCCATACTCGACACCTCTACCTCCGCCGCCGCCGCCACCAGTCGTCATGGAAGCAGAAGGAGCAGTGGGAGGAATGGCAGCAGCAGGAGCAGGCGTGCCCCAGATACCTCCTTTGGGGATCTACCCACCTAGCCTGTGTGCTGCAGTGGAAACCCAGGAGGAGATGGCCCCCCTGTCTGACCACAGTTGCTACGGTCAGTGCGAATGTCCCGAGAATCTCCAGGAGGAATATGCCCTGGGGGACAGCACAGATCTCAACCAAGACGAAGATCTTGTGTATTCCCAGAAGGAATATCCAGTGATGCCCCAGGAGGAGTACCCCTTGGGGGCCAGCCAGAGCCACAGCCAAGAAGAAGGTCCAGAGATGCTCCAGGAGAACTACCCCTTGGGGGGCAGCCAGAGCTACAGCCAAGAAGAAGGTCCAGTTATGCCCCAGGGAAGGAACCTCCTGGGAAACAGCACAAGCCACAGCCAAGAAGAAGGTCCAGAGATGCTCCAGGAGAACTACCCCCTGGGGGCCAGCCAGAGCCACAGCCAAGAAGGTGGTCCAGTTATGCCCCAGGGGAGGAACCTCCTGGGAAACGGTACCAGCCACAACCAAGAAGAAGGTCCACAGGTGCCCCAGGGGGAGCACCCCATGGGGGCCAGCCAGAGCCACGGCCAAGAAGAAGGTCCAGTTATGCTCCAGGGGAGGAACCCCCTGGGAAACAGCGCAAGCCACAGCCAAGAAGGTGGTCCACAGGTACCCCAGGGGGGGCACCCCGCGGGGGCCAGGAAGAGCCACAGCCAAGAAGGTGGTGCAGAGATGCCCCAGGGGGCCAGCAGGAGTGGCGCTGTGAGAAAATGTCCAAGGAAACAACAGCCTCTGGGGCAGAAGCCTGGGCAACCAAAAGGGGTAAGAGCCCCAGAATTCCTGTACCCGGAGCTGCTTGCTGCACACTACAATCTGCAGAACTGGTATTGTCCATGGTGTAGAGCGGTTAATTTTTTATGGCGCAAGTCCTGCTATAAATGCAAGAGAGTGAGTATGTCATTTGGGAATGGAGGCGTGGACCCACGACAAACTCATTTCAGGAAGGTAAGTAAGAATATAAACACTCCAGAGAAAAACCAATTTCCTAAGACTGCTTTCTGATCAAAAAGTAGCTCATTTACTTGAAAATCTGAAAACTAAAAGTATGATAAATTTAAATAAAATCTATTATCCCATTACTCAACCACTTTTTATTCTGAGTACACAAAAATATATAGGTATTTATATTCTTAACCATTTATTTAACAAAGATAGGCTGCTTTTGAGTATCACACTTCCTCTCCACCCCCTTAGTCTTTGAGTAGAGGATTTCTCCTAACTGCATTTAAGTTTGCAGGTGGTGGGTTCTGGATGGCTGATGCTGATTGGTTGACACTTGAAGACACTGAAGCCATGAAGCCTTTTTTCTCCTTTTCCACTCCTTTCTTTTCTTATTAACCTCCTTTTCTTGAAAGTGCCATGTCTTTGGCTGGGAGCAGTCACGTGTTTTTTAGAGTTATATGCTCTATTGAATTTTAGGCCTGTGTTTCCTTGAAAATGCTATTATTACTTTGTAAATTACTGTAGCACTTATGTTTGCTTCTTGTCTTTTTAAAGTATTACAGGTAAAGGCCTGTTTTTGTGTTCCTGAGCATCACAGAATTTGCATGTTGTTGAAGAAGTAGAACCTGTCCTATTAGAAGATTCCCCAAAAGTCTGAAGAAATCACATCTTTATCCTGACTGATCGACACCTGAGTGAGACACTCCACTGACTGGAGCAGAGAAGAGTGAGAAGAATAAGGGAAGAAGAGATTTTGATTTTTTTTTTTTTTGCATATTATTCTTTTCTGTGGAAACTTTTAATTTTAACTTTCTATTTTCAATTATAGTTTGCTTTCAGTATTACTTTATATTGCTTTCAGAAGTATAGTGATTAGACAGTCATATACTTTACAAAGTATCCCCCCCCACCCCGCCATGTTTCTAGTTCCCACCTGGTACCATACATGGTTATTACACCATTATTGGTTATATTACCTATGCTGTACTTTATTTCCCTGTGACTATTTTGTAGTTACCAATCTGTAGTTTTTAATCTGTTGACCTTTTTGCCTGTCTTAAGTGCTTTGCTTGGGGGAGTGTTGACAATATACTCTAGCCCTCAGACTCAGCCACCTCCATCTTAGGTCCCTTTCCAGTCAAGAGTGGATGAAGAGCAAAACCCTCTTTGTGCTTCTCTTAGGAAGAGTTAATTGGATTAGAAACAGAACTGGACTGGGACAGGTACTCTTGAGAATGCCCTTGGGCCCCTTGTGTATTCTGGGCAGGCTCTCCACTTCCCTGAGGCAGCTGCTGCAAGTGAGGAGGGAGCCAGTGTGGAATCCAGGGGGTGGGAAGTTAAGTCAGACTCCAGTTTAAAAAAAGAGATGTCCTAGAGTTTCCTCCCCTCCTTGAGATTTCAGCTCACCAAGCTCAAACTTTGTTGTAGTTTTTTCTGCTTGTAACTAGTAATAAATAAAGAGTGTGCACTTACCTGCTCTGTCTTCTGTGTAGTGTGTTCCTCATGGCAAGTTTGCTCAAAGACTGCAGTTTAAATCTGCATCTTCCTTTTGTCCCACCGAGGTGAAGGAAAGGTCAATGTCATTCACTGTGGAAGAGCTCCTCCTCTTCCAGGGTTACCAAAGAGTGGGAGGGAGAGGAGCTTTTATGTGGCTTCGATCCACTGTGATCATCCCTGGCACTCTGTCCAATTCCACGTGGTCACTTGCAGACAGGCATGTCTGCTTCTCCAGGCCAGTGGGGGTTGGAGGTATCTCCCCCTGCTGGAAGCCCTGATGCCTAAGGTCGGGCCTCCCTACATGTACTGTGTACCCATTCCATTCAGGACCCTGCCTTCTCCCTGGGGTCCTGGCAAGGAGTAAAGAGTAATTATACTTAGGTATAATTAGCAGTGTTGTAAGTCACTCCTCTCAGCATAATTTGGTCAAGATGATCAGGATTATGGAAAACCAGGCTGGGAGCATAAACCTCCCCTGAGATAAGGGGGGTAAAGATCTGGAATACCTTCTTGGAGTGGGTATGGTAAGATGGGGGTGGACAACAAAAATTCTGTCATGCCAGAAATCTCTCTTCTCTCATACGACTAACAGTGAGAGCCTTAGATAACTCAGAGGGATACAGGAAAAGAAGGGGGCCCTTGTGGGGGCCAAACCATTTTTGAGGGAGCAGAGGAGATAACTGATTTTTCTTATAGATTGTACTGTCACCTGTACACTTGGAAAGATGGGCATGTGCAGGTATTTCTTCCTGCTGGGTGTAAGTTTGGCGCTGGTGCTTTAGAAGAAGAGTAAGAATGGTAGTGGAGGAAGAGGGAATAAAATCAGGCCTGGCAGCGGCTGCCATTACTACCATTACTGACGTAGGGTGGGCCTGGTACTGCTGCCTTGCAGGCACTTACGGAGGTGGTGGTGACAGGAAGGGTATGGGTGTTTCTCTGAGCAGCAGGGTGCAGGGGAGGTGGCAAAAGGCATTTGAGATCCTTTGGGAGCCTCAGAGCAACAGCAGGTTCTCTGTAGGGGATCATAGCAATTTTCTCCCCCACTTCACCTCATTCATTCCTTCACTTTTTACCTGCTGCTAGATCCTATGCAGGAGCAGCACCTTCAAACTCCCATTTCCATTCCCACAATTAATATACCACCTATCATTTAACCCCTTCCACTCCCACTATCAAAAGCAGAATCAGAAGATGTGGTTCGAATAACAGCACTTCTGGGGGAGCATCTGCAGCTAGTATATGGGCAGGTGTGGGAGATGGAGAAAACTGGTAGGGAACAGGAGGCTGCAGCCTTGGTGGCAGAAGGGACGGAACAAAAAGCATTCCTCAGATTCCTTAGCGATGAAAGAATTTTGTCTGGTAAAGACCAAAGGACTGGAATGGTGAAAATGGCTAAAAATGATTATTTGTGGATAAATCCATCCTTGTAATGAAGGAGATATCTGACCCTGGGCAGGAGCTTTGTCTTCTGATGGGCCAGTCCTCTGATTTCAGATATGTAAGAGAGAAAGAGATCAGAAACAGAAGAAATCAATTTTTATGAGCATGTCTCTGATTATACAGGCAGCTATAAATGTAGTTTAATTTCAATTTAGAAAAAAATAAAAACAAGATTTAACCATATCCCCACCACTAGAATCACCTCTGTTTATATTTTTTATGATTTTAATTCTATAGTCTCCACTCCACTTCCTCACCTCTTCCTTCACTTTATACCTGCCACTAGATGTTACACAGGACTAGTGCCTTCATACACAGAGATACGCATGATAGATTTTTTAAAAAGCCCATCCTGGCCCTGACTGGTGTGGCTCAGTGGGTTGGGCGGCATCCTGCAAACCACAGGGTCCCTGGTTCTATTTCCAGTCGGAGCACATGCCTGGGGTGCAGCGAGGTCCTGGGTTGGGGGCTTGCGAGAGGCCACCAGTCCATGCTTGTCTCAATGTTTCGCTCTCTTTCTCCCTCCCTTCCTGTCTCTCTAAAAATGAATAAATAAAATCTTGTAAAAAAACCCATCCTGTACATAATTTATAGCCTTATTTTTTATTGTGGTTAAAAAGTATAACATGAAATCCACCCTCTTAACATTTTAACTGTAAAATTGAACTACATTGTTATATAGCACGTCTCTAGATCTTTTTCATCTAACATAACTGAAACTTTATACCTAAGCTTTATGTTTAATAAATGTATTATTTTTTTCTCTCATACTTGGGTGCCCTAGGTGCTGGAGGGCCGTCATCCCAGACTCTTCTGCAAGGAACCTGGCCCACACCACCTATCAGACAAACCCCAGTCCCTGTCAATGCCCTGCCCCCCGCTCCCCTCCCCGCATCTGCGTCTCAGTGCAGTGGGGCCTCTTACCAGGGACCTGTGGCCAAGTGTTTGGAACCAGGCTCCTGCCCAGATGCTGTGCAGGGCAGAACTGCCTGGGGTCACAATGGGGGAGTGAGATTCACATGTGCAGGTTGCAAAGTTTATTACCTTCCAGGATTCCGAAGGCCCAAACGCCCAGGTGTGTGACCCAGGGCTCTGGATTGGAACCCTGGAGCCCCAATTCCATCTCTGCCAAGGTCCAAGGCCGAAGCAGTCTGAACTTTACCTTTCCATTGTACATCCTTGAGGCCAGTTCTTACCCATGACATCAGTTTCCCTTCACCCAGGTACCTGCATCAGGAAATGTTCTCTCGTTTTGAACACCATGGGGAATGCCTGCAGGCCAGGGCCAAACCGGTCTGGGCGTGTGGAGTGTGGGGTTTCCTAGAAAGGCAAATGGTGTAGTTGGAACATGCAAGGTATGCTTGGTGGCTTCTGGAATGTGTGGGTATAGATGCGGGTCGAGATACAGGGCCAGGAGATGACAGGCTGGGATGAACCGAGCATCTGGGGTTACTCAGAGGATGGGGGAATCAGGACTGAGGTGGTTGCCATCATTACCACTCTTCCGACAGGAAGCCAGATATCGTGGGATCCCGGGAGTTCCACTGGGGCCGAAAGGGAAACTATGGGATGAGAAATACTTTGGTGTCTGTGGAGCCAGAGGCCCCTGGTCCCAGACTTGCCCTTGAGTCTGTCCGCTGCCACCTATCAAGCAAACTCTAGTCCTTTCTAATGCCTGGGCCCCCTCCTCCAGGTGTCAGGGTCTGGGCTTCCTCCTACAGGTGGTGCATGGGCAGATCGCTGAGGCCAGAACTGGGTGAGTGAGCTGCACCTGCAGTATATTAATTAATCAATCTATGGACAGCATCTGCAAAAAAGTAAGTGATGAGATATTTCCATGAGCCCTAAATGCAAGAGGCTGAGGGCAAATCACAACTACAACACCTGTGCAATGTGTGAAGGAGAAGGCATATAGAAACAATAGATCTATTATATGACAGACCAGAAAATAGCAAAACCCTAAAATAGTCTACAAACCAAAAACAAAACAAAATGAAAAACAAAAAACCAAAAACCTTACAACTCTTTCTTAGAAGACACAGTGGACCAATTTGAGATGAACAAGTGGAACCAGAAGGGTACAAGTGATAGCGTGGTAAGGTTGACGAGTTGGATCTTCTAGGCATTACACAACTCTCACAAACTGCCCCCAGGCCTCCCGGGACAAACCTACACAGAGATGAGAGAACCATTCTGCTGCTTACTGTCTTTTTCCTTTATAATAACTTTGGTTTTCCGTCAATCATTTTCTGTTACTCATTTTTAAATGGAATTAGTTTTTGTGAACTGTAACATCTCCAAGCTCAATCTGTTGTTTTTGTGTGGCTTTCAAAAAGTAGTCTGTGCCCTGGCTGGCGTGGCTCAGTTGATTGGGGCATTGTCCCATAAACTGAAGTGTCGTGGGTTCGTGCCTGGGATTCGGGTTTGATAAGCATGTCCTTGGGTGAGGACTTTTAAAAGGAAAAAAAAAAAAGTTGGCTTTCTTGCAGTTCTGGAGGCTAGAAGTCTTAAATCAAGGTGTTAGGAGAGCTGGGATGTAAGAGAAGAATCTGTTCCAGGCCTGTCTCTTTTGCTTGTAGATGGACATCTTCTATCAGTACCTCTTCAAATCTCTTCCCTTTTCTCTGCATCTCTATCTTTGTGTCCATATTTCCCCTCTTTAAAAGGACACCAATCATATTGGATTAGGACCCACCTTAAAGGCATTACCTTAACTAACTGCAGGCATACCTGGCTTTATTGCACTTTGCTTTATTGCATTTCACTGATGTTGCATGTTTTGTTTTGTTTTTGTTTTACAAATTGAAGGCAAGACCCTTCACCAGCAAAAGTGATTACGACTCGCTTTGTTGCAATACTTGCTGTTTTGTGATGGTCTGGAATTGAATCCCCCCTATCTCTCAGGTAAGCCTGTACATCTGCGATGACCCTGTTTCCAAGTAAGGACACATTCTGAAGTACTGGAGTTTACGATTTCATCATGTGAATTTTTAGGGGACACAATTCAACCCATAAGACTCCTAAATATAGTTACTCCTAAATATAGTTCTTTTCTACTTAGGTATCAGACTTTAAAATAAAACTATCAAGGCTCTTGGAACTGTTTTCTAGTACAGAGGGTGAGCTATATTCAAATCCTAGCACTGGCAATTGTTAGCTGTGTGATGTAAACAAGTTGCTTATCCTTTCTGCGCTTCAGTTTTCCCATCTATAAAATGGGAATAATAATACCTATTGAATATGGATGTGGTAAGGATTAAATGAAGTAACAATGAAAATACATTACCAGCTTCAGCTTATAAAACAATTTGTATGATTTTTTTTCTTTACTCTGAAGTAAGAGTGAAACCCAACTGATTGGAATTAATCTGGCAATCTCTCTGAATAGTTACTAAAAAGTACATGAAAACATACGCTTTTAAACTTTCTTACTAGTGAGAGATGAAGCTTCTGCTGATGTTCAGAATGGTTTTTAAAAAAAGTGTTCATTTGGCTGATGGAAAGATAGTGCCACAAAAAAACCCCAACGAAGTCTTGAGTTCTATTCTATCCTGGGCAATTAGCTTCACTCATTATCTCCATGGTTTAACTAATTGAGTGAATCGGTTACAGACCAATTGATATAGATATCACCCATTGAATATACTAAAAACTTTGAAATATAAAATCAGCTTTTTAGTGTTTATAGTAATTTTATCTCTTGGCGCTCCTTGTTTTACAAACAGAAAGCATACTTCACTTCTGAAGAAGAAAAAATGTAACTAGCAACACATTAATTTGATTCCAGCAGCTAAAATTTCAGTTGAATGCACAATTTCTTTATAATTACAAGCAATGTGATGTAGCTGGTCCACCATGCCTTCCTGTGAGTGATAATCTTCCTGTACTGTAATCATATTTTGAGGATCAGTCTGTAGCTAAAAGAAGAGTGATTTGTATTGTTGATGTAATAGAATTACTGTGTGAGTGTAGCAAATTGGAGCTTTTCATTATGAACACTATCATAATTGATCATTTTAGCTATTGGTTAGGGTAACTTAAATATAACCTGTAATTTCCACAACTTGAAGTCAATGGAGTACATTTATTTTTAATTAAATGGATACCAAAATAAAATCTAGAGAAAATGTGAAAATAAAAAACAATAATTTAGTTTTAAGTACTGCATTAGTTGCCTATTGCCATGTAACAAATTACCCACGATCTTGTAGTTGAAAGCATTTATTTTCTCACACTTTCTGTGGGTCAGGAATCTGCGTATGGCTTAGCTGGATCCTCTGCTTCAGGGTCTCTTACAAGGCTTCAGTCAAGGTGCCTGCCACGGTTAGAAACTGATAAGAAAGCTCCGTGGTGGAAGGATCCACTTCCAACCTCACTTACATGGTTATTGGCAGATGTAGTAGGCAGAATAATGTTCCCTAAAAAAGTGTGTGCCCTAATCTCCGGAACACGTGAATATGTTAGGTTACATGGCAATGGGGAATTAAAGTTGCAAATGAAACTAAGGTTGCTAATCAGCTGAGTTTAAAATAGGGAGATCATCCTGGATTATCTGGGTGAGCCCAATGGAATCACGAGGAGCATTAAATGTGGAATTGGGGGGCAGAAGAGGAATCAGTGTGAGAATGATGAGATGTGAAAAAGACTCAGCTGGCCATTGTTGGCTTTGAAGATGGAAAGGGTGAGGTGCTAGCCAAGGAACGTGGGTAGTCTCTAGAAGCTGAAAAAGGCAAGGAAATGGGTTCTTTTTTGGAACCTACAGAAAAGAATGTACTACTACTCATCTCTTGATTTAAGCCCCATGAGATTCATTTCAAACTTCTGATTTTCAGAACTTGTAAGATAATAAATTGTTGTTTTAAAAATGCTAAGTTTCTGCCCTGGCTGGTGTGGCTCAGTGGATTGAGCACCGGCCTGCAAATCAAAGGGTCGCCGGTTTGATTCCCAGTTAGGGCACATGCCTGGGTTGTGGGCCAGGTCCCCAGCACGGGGTGCTCGAGAGGCAACTACACATTGATGTTTCTCTCCCTCTCATTCTCCCTCCCTTCCCCTCTGTAAAAATAAATAAATACAATATTAAAAAAATAAAATGCTAAGTTTGTGATAATTTATTATAACAACATCAGGAAACGAATGCAGCAGGATTCAGTTCTTCAAGGGTTTTTAGGGTGAGGGCTTCAGTTCCTTGCTGGTGGTTGGCTGCCTGGTGGACATCTCTAGCTCACTCATCACAGCAAACACTCAAAGAGTGAGGGCCAGAGAGAAGGTGCTAGAAGATGGAAGTCACAGTGTTTTCTAAGGTGTGAGAGTACTTATGATAATAACAACTCATGACTTTTGGTGTATTCCATTTGTCAGAAGCAAGCCATTAGGTCAAATTCACAATGGAAGAGATGGGATTACACAAGGTTGTGAATTCTAGGAGACAGGGATCATTGGGGGCCATGTCAGAAGCTGCCTACCCAGAAGTACTTTTATAACACTCACAGCATTTTCCTCATGCTTAAAGTCGTGAGAACTTCCTGCTAGCTCACTGTTTTTACTTTATTTAGTTTTCTTTCTCATGTGCTGTAATTTCTTTTGAAAGATTTTAAAATATGTAATATGTATGTGAATATTTAGAAACATGAAGAGAAAGTGAACCAAATAATGAATGTTGTGATCTCTGGTGGAAGGATTTTAAGAGATACTTTCTTTAAATGCTTTTTAAAGTTTTACAATGAATATGTTTTACTTATACAATCAAAATGAAAATTAATTTTATAAAACTATTTGAAAAATTGAAATATAAAACTTTTCACATCTATGACTGCCCCTTACTAATATTGATGTGTGTATTGGGTTCGTTCTTTTTGTTGAGTACAAGTCATATTCTGTATTCAGTGAACCAAGTGTCCCAACACGGTTTTTCATTGCATAATAACTTGATCATAGGTTTCATTGGAAAAATAATTAAAGAATTTAGAATGAATTGAAAATTTGTTATGAAAACACAGAAACCTCTTATGAGATACATAGTGACAGAATTTTGAAATAATAAGCTGATTCTTAAAAACCACATGCACAGGGGTCTTACCTGTTTCTAAGACCTTCAGCTATTTTTTATGGAGTTTATCATGCCCTTCAGAAGTTCCATATTTAGACATATAGAAGCAACTCTCAACTGAAAAAAAAGCCACTTGCCCCCTGATTTGTTATGAGTAAGGAGATTTGTTGTGAGAACACTGAAAATGAAGGATACACTCTGAAGTTTCTCTGAAAGAAATGACAACTTGGCAGTGATTCAAATTAGATATGCGTACGGGGTCGCTTTGAGTGGTCTCGGGGACTGTAGTCCAGCGCAAGCTGGGGACTGGGAGAGGCCCCGTAAGACTTGGCCAGAACACTGGTAATGCGTGATAGGCAGGACCGGGTAATAACTCTGAGGGCCCCTGGGGGAAATCAGGCCTGGAAGTAAATTACACTCCTTGAAGCACGCTTTGTTTCTCCCTCAAGCTCTGGTAATCTTATATCAGATAACCAGCTCAAGGCTGGGAAAGAAATTTACAAAATTCCTGGACCCTGACCCAAATTCCATCTGGCGCCATAATGTTTGCTCATCTCAGACTCAAGCAATTCGGTGTGTTCCTGACATTGTCTTCTTTAAAGGTCACCTGTTTTCTGTAAGCTTAAGTTACTGACGTATTTAGATTACCTATACATTCCTGCTACCTATCCTCTCAATAAAAGTCATTGAGTGCTGGGGCTTGGGGCATTCTCCTTTAGAGAGGCTCCTCTTCCCCTTTCCTTGACAGGCAAACGTGTGTGGAATGACTCATTCTTTCATCTGCTGTGAACCGGGGGACTTCATGGGCCGGAGTCCTCCATAGACAACCTTTTGCCTTTGTCAGAAAAGTAAAGTGAACATATTGATTTGATTTCCTCATATTAATGAGTTACATGGCCAGTGAAACACTAGCAAAGAATAATTAACACTTAATCACATTCCATCCCTGGGTAAAATTTTGTGCTTTATGAAGCTACTTTGAGCTAAGAAAATATTGTTATTTGGAAAAAATATATTCCCAAAATGGCTTTTTGTCATATTTCTCACTTTAAAAATCAAGATATGGTATACATTACTAGATTGGAGTAAGTAACTCACCTTTTCTTCTGACTGCAGTTTGGATTTACACATTGTTTGCTCTATTGTTTGATTAAAATAATTTATAATTGTGTGTGATCTCTCATGTGTAAAATAGATGAGAGACAAATTTTTTTATGAAGCTTAAAATCATCGCTTCTGACCAGAAAAAGTGACCAAATAAACAAATGACTCTATCTGCTGTGGCATTTTGCAAATGCACATAACATTCATTTTCTCTTAATCCCTGTTGACACTTGTAATATTCTGTGCAATGTTATGAGGTCAAAATAAAATGAATACTGCCCAATAATAATGATGAAAAAATGACTGAAGAGATATTTGAAAATATGTTTATCCTCTATAGCATGAGAAACAACATATGATAAGACTACCTTTTATTTTTACCTTTAAAAAATAAATGCAAATATGGATAACATTACTGACGTAAGAGAAATATGTATACTGGAATATTTGTGTCCTCTCGTTGTTACTATTTTCTGTTAACTTAAATGTTTATAGCTGTGGCTTTATACTACACAAAACATCACTCCTAGGAATCATTATAAATATATTCATTTATGTAGATAAAATTTATATTTTGATCACCTAATAGTTTTTAACAAGATTTTTTAAAAGATGTTATTTATTTACTTTTATAGAGAAGGGAAGGGAGGGAGAGAGGTAGAAAAACTGGAATATGCAGGAGATAGGTGGATTGGTTGTCTCTCATGCCCCCAACTGGGGACCTGACCTGCAACCCAGGCATGTGCCATGACTGGGAATCGAACAGGCAATCTCTTGGTTTGCAGGCCAGTACCCAATCCACTGAGCCACACCAGCCAGGGCTGAACACCTAATATTTTAAGTATCTATGTTTTCTGATGATTACATGGTATGATACGCTTTGATAGCAAACTATGCTATGAGATATTAAAAGTTCCCTTCCTACCTAGTGGCTTTACAGTTATTTTCCAGGAGCAGTGATGGACATGGCTAGGAATGTAACAATTAATATCATTAATATCATGATTACTGGAACCAGCTATTTTATTTGGGGAATTTTTAAAACTCTGTTTTGAGCCCTGGTTGGTGTGGCTCCATTCATTGGGCTTTGTCCTGCAAAGCAAAAGGTCACTGATTTGATTCCAGGTCAGGGCACATGCCTGGGTTGCAGGTTTGGTTCCCTGTCAAGGCCTGTGTATGAGAGGCAACTAATCAATGTTTCTCTCTCACATTGATATTTGTCTCCCTCCCTTTATACCTTCCTCCCCCTTTCTCTTAAAAACAAAACAAAACAAAACAAAACTGTTTTGACAAGTGGCCTGGCAAAACAGACAACTGACAGGAAAGAACCTGTTACAGGGAATTTGTAAACTAATGATAAAAAATTCAGTAGTGGTTTGGTAATCCAATTTTTGGTGAATTTACATATTGTTTTTGTTGTTTTAATAATTGAGTAATCTACAGCCTCTTATCTGAATGTTCCTAAGGGTATTTTTCTTTACGATTAAAAAGACCAGTTTGCCAAAATGGGCAGTATTTGAACTAATTGTGCTCATTGCCAGCTACCAAACAAGTAGAACATCTGGATGTCTGCAGCCAACTCAAATTTGCTACCAGCAAATTGGTCTGCAATTAGGAATTCAGGTTTTATTTATTGAAAACCAAAATAAAAAGTGAAAAAACAATCTGCCATACCTTTAGTATTTTTTAAAAATATGTGAATGCAACTATACAGGTATTTTGAAAATATTCAGGTGAAATTTTGTTTCTTTTAATCTTTTAGGCATCAGAGAGATATATCAATTTCATCTAACTACCTGAAGTTTATCATGGATTTTATTATACTTATTTCTTTAAAATATACATCTCTACTACAAGTTTCATGGTTGCTTTATGCCAAAGAAGTATCAACTAATTAAGACATACATCGTTTTAATGTGTTTTGCTTTATTGCCCTTCACAGATGTTGCATTTTTTTTTTTATAACAAATTGAAGGCAAAACTCTTCACCAGCAAAAAGATTCAGACTTGCTTCATTTTGATTCTCGCTTTATTGTGGTGGTCTGGAAATGAAACCACAATATCTCCTAGATATTTCTGTATGTATCATGTAAAAGGTTTAATGTAAAGATTTGCAGTCCTGTGGTATTTTAATATTCTTATTCTTTATTATTGTTATTGTTGTTGTATAGAAACAGTCTGAAGGCTACAGAATTAAGTATAACATATATAGTATCTATTTTTTAAATTATTTACTTTGGAAATTGGCAAGGACCTTAAAGGTCATTGGACATAAGAACATTCTGATGCTTTAGTCCTCTTTGCAACAATTCTCAAAATGATTGTTTGATTTCTAAGTAAACACATCCCCATTATACCCAGGAATTTATAATCTCCAAAGGCAGCAAAATTTCTCTTTATACCAAGATGAAATGTGGTAACTTCTACCCAACAGTCCCAATTTTTTCTTTTAGCAGTTTCCTAAAATAATTTAATATCTTCTGTTGGCTTCTGTTTTTCAGATTAACCATTACTAGTTCCTTTACCTATTCTTCATATAAATTGGTTTCAAGTTCTTTTATCAGTTTGACTGCTTTCATGTAAGTAAATTTTTAAATTAGGGCTCACAGCACTGAACATCATACTCAGGGGTGGTCTGAGCAAGATTATTGACTCCCTTCTTTAACATACGATGCTTGTATTAATATCACGTAAATTGTAATCCTCTTTTTGAAGGCTGATTCGTTTTATATTCATTTTAAACTAAAATGTCTAAGTATTTTTCTTTTCTTTCTTTTTTTTTTTTTAAATATGTATTGTTCCTAAGCCAAATTTTTCCCATGCTGCACTTGTCTGGTTGTCTTTTTGAATCCAAATCAGGACCTTACACTTATCACTATAACAATTCATCTTATTAGATTTCATCTGTCATTTGCCAAACCTTTGATAACCTGTAGAGATCCTGATTTTTTTCATTGAAAGCAGTTTCTCCTTTACCCAGATTTGTGACATCTACAAATTTGCTAGATATACCATTCATACTTTCAGAGAATTCACTGTTTAAATTATTAAACAGACCAGAGACCAGAGATCTTCTTTGGCATGTTGTTGGAGATCTCCTTTTAGGTTAACATTATTCCCTTTTAGGTTCATGGTAGTCTGTTAAATTACATCCTCTGCTTTAGTTATTCAAGTAGTTACATATTTTCTTAACTTTAGCATCACCTGGCCCACATTTCTCTATCCTGTTAAAAATCTGGCAAAAATCTGATATTTAGAGACACTGTTTTGGGGTATATCCTTGGTCTACCAATTATTGACCCTTCCATAAGAAAAAATGAAAATTAAAATGAAGTTTTCTTTTCCCTAAATTTTGTTGAGCCCGCCCAATTTTATTTTTTCTGTTGGCTGCTTTAAAACATGGTTCTTAAAACATCAAGGCGGTGTTTCACTTGTTATTTCATTGCTTCGTGAAATCAAATCAGCTGTTATTTATTGACTGCTTCCTTTATTTAGAGTCATGTGATAGGCAGTAGGAAACCTAAAAATAAGTATGTGATCCTCTTTATGGAAAAACTTACATTGTATTTTCGTAGTCACAGATTACCCTGCTCCAGTGTTAGCTGGTCACCTCATACAATTCTGTGGCCTAAGCACAAGTGGGGCTTTTTGGGAGAGATTACGAATGGCACATTGTGAACACATCCTAACTGCAAAAACCAAAACCAAATCCCAAACTCTAACGTAATGTAGTCCTTTTCAATTTTCTTTTTAAGCACAAAAGAAATGCATTTTTACCTCCATGCCTACACACATGAATATATACGTGTATATATGTATATGTATATAATCATACATGCATATGTGTGTATATAATGCCAAAACAAATATTTCACAATACAGTATTCACCCTCATTGCTGGGTGTTCTAAATTACTTATTTATTAAACTTATTTAAAATTTTTATTTGGTGGCCACTAAATTGCTTTTCTGATCCACAAACAGTATGTGACTGTTCTAAGGTAGAGTTTCTAATGATGGTAGGCCTGCCATATCATCCTTATTCTCGAGGTGGGGAGACATCCACTCAAAGGTAGCAGAGATATATTCTCAGCCTAAGCACTGTGAGAATTTACAGCCCTCCAAATTGTCTAGGCCACCATCTCCTCTATGTGATCTACGTTATGGTTCTTTGTAGATTAGGGCAGTCCAAGGAGAACATTTGTTTGTTTAGTCTCCTTTGGACAAGGATGCAACTGAACGTTGATAAAGTGCCTACCAAGCACTGTTTATGGTATTTGACAAATTCTGTTAATTTGGCCTTCAAAAAGAAGTGAGGCTCAGAGACTGTAGTAATCTTCCCTTTATTAGATTCCTTTAGATTCTAATCTAAAGGATTAGATTCCTTTAGATTAGATTAGATCTAATCTAATTAGATTCCTTTGTCTAAGAAACCTGAATTTAGGCCCAGTCTTTCTGATTTCAAAGCCCATGTTGCATTATCTTCCACTTTAAAATCTGACTTGCTTTTAAGCATTTGAAGCGCACCTTTCTTCCCACCTAATTCATAAAACTCCAATTGCCTTTCTAGCAAGATTTTTCCTTTGGAATGCAGTTTTATTCCAAGTCTCTTCTGTATTCCTTGAGACTCAGATTTGTGTAGTGGTTAATAGCACAGAAACTCTGGAGACTCTGGAGCCAGATATTCTGGGTTTAGATATCCTGGGTTTGTATCTTGGCCCTTACACTTTGTCAGCTGTGTGAACTTGGGCAACTTATGTAGCCTCTCAGTGCCCAGATTTTTCCATCTGTAAAAAGAAGATAGTAGTAGTTCCCTCATAGATTTTGTGTGAGGATTAAAATGAGTGAATAAGGTAAAGCACTTAGATGGTATGCCTTATACAGAGTGCTCTACAGTATAAGTGGTAAGTATTATAAATGCCCTATGTGCTTATGGACAGGGTTCATTTTGTCTCAGAAAAATAGCTAGCTGCCTCTGTGGTACGCTGTGTGAGATACTGAAAGGCCCAACTAGAAGAAAGCTGTCTCTCGTAATGCACTTCACAGTGTCCCTTCCTGTTTGGGTCTGAAATTCTAGTGATTAGAGTCACAAAATGGGAAATACAATGAGGAGGAGGGGCACTACCTCCAGAAGAATGAAGAACGCAGCGACAAAGGTTACCAGGAAACTACTCTCATGTTCTTTGACATTAAACCACACTTACATCTATCTGATTAAACTGGGGACTGGTGTACGATGGAGAGGCCCAGCAGTAGGAGTTTGGCTCCCAGCCCCTGGCCCTGCTTCAAGCACAGGGCTCTTTGCCTTCTCGGCTCCTACATTTTCAGAGGCAAAATTGGCAACCCTCCTCCCCCTAATCAAAGTTAATGACCAAATAGTCAGTTTGACCCATATAATTGAGAGTTGACTTTATTACTCCCATTTTAAATATAAGGAAGCTCAAAAAGTGTAAATCATTTGCCTTATATCAGAGTTTCTCAACCTGGGTATCATTAACATGGGCCAGATAATTCTTTGTCTTAGGGGACTATCCTATGCATCGTAGGGTGTTTAACAGCATCCTTATTTTCTCCCCTATAGCTGCTTATTGCACTCGCCAGCTAAAATAGCCTAAAATGCCTCTAGACATTGCCAAATGTCTGGGCTTAGGGATGGGAGGCAGGGTATAAAATAACCTCCTATTGAGTACCACTGCCTTAGATCAGAAGCTTGTAAGGTGGGGAGCTGGGATTCGAACTCCAGTCTCCCTGCTTCAGAATCACATGACTTGCAACATTATGTGAAACTGTCCCTATAGCATGTGATATAAATAAGCCCTGAATGAAAAGAAGAATAAAAGGGTGAAAGCTACGGAAATTCAGGTCTGGATGTCAAATTGTACCTAACTCACAATTACTGGAAAACTCATCATAAATGGCTTCTTAGAACCTCACACTGCTACATGAAATATAATAAGTGTGAGGGTTCGAGGTTCTTTCTGAAGTGAATGAAAAGAGCTTCAGGACATTAGGCCCTTTAACATTTGCTCCAACTCCCCAAAGCATTTGAAGTAATTCTGCAGGGTTCTGACATGGACCAAGATACCTGGATACATCCAGTCTACTTTATATTTATGCACCAGAGGGACAGTACTGGAGGAACTGAGCGGGCATCTTTAAATTTACTTGAAAATATTAGGGATCTGAAATTCTCCAGCTAATATGCTTAGTTTCTAGAGATAGTTGTATTCTAACCCCTTTCGGTCTTCGAGAAACACTAAAAACAAAACAAAAAACAAAAAGAAGGCACATTTTTGAGCCTGGAACTCTGCATCAAGGCATCTTCCACATGATTTACTGCTCACAGTGCAGGATACAAATAATGGCCATGCCAGCATGTGAAAGCTTAAAATACATTCTAATGAATATCACATTGTGAGCATTGCCAAGGCAGAATAAAATGCAATCAGGATTTAAATGTGGCTAAAATAATATCTCCTTGGATTCAAGCACACTGATTAATGCCAGAGACACTTATGAAATGCTGTCGTCTGGTCATCAGTGTTATTTTTCTTTGGAACACTTTGTACTAAAAGCAATAAAGGAGGACTAATAAACTAAGAAGAGAATACCTTATTCTATAAAATTAACATGGCTCAGGTGAAGTGCTTTAGTTATATATGATTTATGTTCCAAGATTGACAGGTTATCAGCATAACTTATTTTGAAATATGCATATTCCAAATATTTCTGAAATATTCACCTTTCACAGCAGATTCTCTTGCTTTCCTCATGTCTGTGTATAAATGTAAATTTTGTGCTTATTGTATACTCAGCTTTTTTTTAAATTTGAGGAGCCAGAATTAGCTTTAAAGATGTCACTCATATCATTTGATGAGGAAAATGTGCCTAAACTTAAAAAGAACATTGAAGCAGCTCGTAAGCATTTCTGACTTCAATTTCATAACCTAAGACAGTAATTAAATAAACACATGTCTACAAAGACTGACGTGCTTAAAAGAGTGGGTTACAAGAGTTAGTGGTAAGAGTGCATGGTAAATGCTCTCTATTACTATACCTTGTCTGAAACACAAAACAATAATAAGCACAACAGCATAAAGCCCGTTGCGTGCATCCCTCCCATCTCACATACACCCTCTCTTTCTTGTGCACTTAGAGTTGTTAGGGAGCAAGCAGGAACTTGTTTGTACTCATAAAAACAACTACTGGAATGACCACCCATTGCTAAGAAGGAATTGAAATTGATAAAGCTGTTCGCTGTTGCTCTTTTCAAATAACACTTTCATGTAGCTGATACAGTAAGAAAAAATGCTGGTCATGATGAAATTTCTGCATAGTAATGCAGCATTAACTGTATCTCTACTAACCAACTATATCCCCATTATTACCGTTGTGTGGCACAAAGAGGAAGAGCTTAGGAACCAACAGGTAGATGCTAGCCCTGGCTTTATATCTGTTTACACTTTTACTCTGCTTCCATCATTGTAAGGTAAGGTTTGAGGAAGACAAAAGGAGGAATGTAGCTAAAATGAATACATGTAATATTGTAGGAACAAAACAATTGGTAGAACCTACTTATAAAATTATTAATGCAACTAATAGGTTTGGCCTGTTGTGGTATAGTAGGAAGACTACTAGACCAAGAACCAACAGACCTAGATTCTAGTTGTGGTTCTGTCACTAATTAGCTATGTGATTATAAATAGTTCATTTAGTCTTTTCCTGACTCAACTTCTTCATCTTTAAAATGAAGCATCAGGCCCTGGCCTGGTGTGACTCAGTGGATTCAGCATTGGCCTGTGAACCGAAAGGTCACAGGTTCGATTCCCAGTCAGGGCACCTGCCTGGGTTGAGGGCCTGGTCCCAGTTGAGGGTGTGCGAGAGGCAACAGATGGCTATATCTCTCACACACTGATGTTTCTCTCTCTCCTCTCTCTTTCTCCCTCCCTTGCCTTCTCTCTAAAAATAAATACACAAAATCTTCAAAAAAAAAATGTAAAATGAAGCACTGAATCCAGAGGATCTAGGTCCAAGTTTCCTTCCTCTCACACATCTTACATTTCATATAGGAAGGCCAGGTCTTCGTCTTCTAGCTACACACCACTCTATTGCCATTCATTGTGAAATTACTACTAGACTTTAAATGAATTTTTAAGAATTAGCCCCATATATGTGACATATAAAATATTTCAGCATGATGCTCACTGGTAAAAAGCTGAGTATAGCTGTCCTGGCAACATGATGTATTGAACTAGTGAACATGCCCTTTTTTCACTTGTTAAATGAGCCAAAGACGGCCTCTGCATATCGGCCCCTAGGCTGTTTATTCCTACACAGCGGGCTGAGATACCTTAGCCCAAATGCCCTCTGGCACCAAATTCAAATTGGTATGCATCCAATTGTTTTAAACGTACCCCAAATAAACAGATTTTTGGCCATTTAGAGTCTGCCTACTTTGGATACCCTGTGGAACTGCAAGACATCTGTTAGCTGTAGATAAGATAGACCCTGTGGCTATGAAGACTCCCAGTCACTGCTGCCCTTCAGAGCTCTGACCCAGAGACTCCCCTCAGTGCTGCTGAGGTACATCACCTAGACACACGAGCCCCAACTTTGATTCCTCCCCTCGAAGTTCCCTAACCCTCACCTCCTTCTGGATGGTAGCCAGTGCACCAGCACCAAAGCCTTTGTGCAGTATTATGCTGTGAGGAACTTCCCCATGTGCATGCAAACCTGTCAATATGTCACCCAAATAAAGCTTGCATGCGCAACTGCCATACGTGAGAATTTTAAACACCTGAAGGATGAAATTTCTGAATAAATAACGTTCCAAAGAAGAAGCCATTACTGAGATTATAAACTAAAACGTGTAGAATGCAGAAAAGGCAATATTTAGAAGGATGTTTATCGCCTAAAATGAATACATTTGAAAAAAAAGATTGAAAATTGAAGCAAGCATTACTATTGGGTTGGCCAAAATGTTCGTTAGCTTTTTTTTCCATAAGATGACTCTATTAGCGTTTAGTTGTCTTTAACTTCATTTGGAACAATTTTGTTAGATTGTATTGTGACAGTTGTCATATTGGTGTGCATTAAAAAAAAAACTTACCAAAACTGGTAAATTTTTTGTGCAGCCATTTTTATATTGAAGATGGAAGAATATACACCACATTTGTGGCATATTATGCTTTATTATTTCAAGAAAGGTAAAAACACAACTGAAATGTAAAAAGAGATTTGTGCAGTGTATGGAGAAGGGGCTGTGACTGATTGAACATGTCAAAAGTGGTTTGCAAAGTTTCTTGGTACTATTGACATTTTGGTCAAATAATTCTTTGTTGTGGGGCTGTCTTATGCATTGGAAGATGTTTAGCAGCACCTCTGGCCTCTACCCACTAAAGTCAGTAGTGGAAGACAGCCAACATACTCAAAATGTTCAAATCAATAAATTTATTGGTGAAAATGAAAAATTTGTCTTATGAAAAAAACTAAACGGACTTTTTTTGCCAATTCAATAGAAATAAACATAGAAAGCCTAATGCATTCATTTTTTTTCCTGGTTCAAGCTATGTCTGAAGGCTGATGCAGTTCTGCATTTCCCAATAAAGTCTTTTTATTTTTTCTTTTTATTTTTTAAAAGGTGAGCCCTGAATGGTGTGGCTTAGTTGGTTGGGTGTCATCCCACAAGGTGTAAGATTGCTGGT
Organism: Pteronotus mesoamericanus; assembly: GCF_021234165.1. Taxonomy (NCBI): domain Eukaryota; kingdom Metazoa; phylum Chordata; class Mammalia; order Chiroptera; family Mormoopidae; genus Pteronotus; species Pteronotus mesoamericanus. The sequence continues at coordinate 4,905,556 of NW_026555150.1, forward strand.
TTGATTCCCGGTCAGGGCACGTGCCTAGGTTGTGGGATCAGTCCTGGGTTGTGGGTTTGTTCCTCAGTCATGGTGTGTATGAGAGGCAACCAACTGATTTTTCTCACATCAATGTTTCTCTCCCTTTTTTTCTTCTATCTTCCCCCTTTCTCTAAAAATATATAAATAAAATCATTTTTTAAGAAAGGTGTGCCAGGAATACTCTGGCACTCTCAGGAACTGAAGGTATGCTTCAGGTTTAGTAATCTCAAACTCTATAACTGGATTACATTAATCTGCATTATTATCTCAAAAGCAAATGCAAATTTGTGGAGGAAGATGACATAATCCCAGGCCTCAGTATATTTTTTAATGATATTAATATACAATAGTCAGTTCTCAATAGAAAACAAACCAGGCACATGAAGATGAGGAGACAAGGTGACCAAAACCAAACAAATTAACAAAATGAAAAAACAATAACTGTCTATCAAAGAATATAAACAGAAAACATAAACAAAAAACTGAAAACTACAAAAGAGAAAAAATTTTAAAACTGAAAAATACAATGAATGAAATTAAGAACTCAATGGATGAGTTTAAGAGATTAGATTAGGTTGAAAAGTTACCTAGGGAAATTGAATATGTTAGAGTAAATATATAGACTGAAGAGCAAAGAGACAAAACAATTTTTAAAACACATAAAAAGAATATAAGGGGCAAAAAGGATACAGGAAAAAGTCTAATACATATGGTAACTGTGCTTCATATTGTGAACAAAAATAGAATGAAACAGAAACAATTTTTGAAGGGATAATGGCAGAGAAATTTCCAAAACTGATGAAAAGCATCAAACCATAGACTTTAAAAGCCCAACGAAAGAACCCAAGAAAGCCCAAGAAAGCCCAAGAAAGCTTATTTGGAAGATTCACATTTCTCCATTTCAAAACTTACTATACACCTATGGTAATCAAGACAATGTGTAACTAGCATAAGGATAGACATATAGATAAATGGAGCAGAACTGAGAGTCCATAAATAAACCCATGCATCTATGTTCTGAGTTTTGATGAGGGGCTAGGACTTTTCAGTGGTATAAGAATAGTCTTTTCCACAAATGGTTCTGGGACAACTGTATATCCACATGCATAGGAATGAATTTCTTTTTCTTTTCTTTTTTTTTAACTTTGTGCTATACTGTATTTAAGTTTTGTTGAGTTCAGAGATCAGAAAGTTAAAATACCTTAAATTCTCTTTGGAACAAGACATTTTCTATAATATGTACAAATAATTTTTTTTCTCTTTTTTCTCATTTCTTAATATATTTGTCTCTGCCTCCCCCACGCCCCCACCACCACTTTCCCTTGTGCCCTCTCTCCTTCCCTCCCTCAGCTCTTCCCCTTTGGTTTTGTCCATGAGTCCTTGCTATATATTCCTTGACTTTCCCCTTCCCTTCCTTTTCCCCGCACCCCCCACCTCCTTCCCTCTTGTTCTGTATTTTTTTGCTGGTCTTTTTTCTTGTTGTTTTTAGGTCCGCTTAGGGGAGGTTGGTTTTTTTTCCCCCCGTTTTCTCTTAACTTCCCCCCCCCCGGGCAGTTTTTTTTTTTCCTTTCATTTTTTTTTTGATCCAATCATCTACTGATGGGCATTTCGGCTGCTTCCAACACTTGGCTATTGTAAATTGTGCTGCTATGAACATTGGGGTGCATAGGTTCTTTTGGATTGGCGTTTTGGGGTTCTTAGGGTATAGTCCCAGCAGGGGAATCACTGGATCAAAAGGCAGTTTCATTTTCAGCTTTTTGAGGAAACTCCACACCGCCTTCCACAGTGGCTGCACCAGTCTGCATTCCCACCAAAAGTGTACTAGGGTTCCCATTTCTCCACAGCCTCGCCAGCACCTGTTGTTTGTTGATCTGTTTATGATGGCCATTCTGACCAGTGTGAGGTGGTACCTCATGGTGGTTTTGATCTGCATTTCTCTGATGGCTAGTGATGCTGAGCATCCTTTCAAATGCCTCTGGGCCCTCTGTATCTCCTCCTTGGGAAAGCGTCTGCCCAGGTCCTTTGCCCATTTTTTGATTGGATCGTTTGTCTTCTTGGAGTGGAGTCGAGTGAGTTCTTGATATATCTTGGAGATCAAACCTCTATCTGATGTATCATTAGCGAATATTTTCCCATAGGGTTGGCTCCCTTTTCATTTTGCTGATGTTTTCTTTGGCCGTGCAGAAGCTTCTTATTTTGATGAGGTCCCACTTGTTTATTCTTTCCTTTATGTCCCTTGCTTTAGGAGACATATCAGTGAAAAAATTGCTCCGTGGGATATCTGAGAGTTTCCTGCCAATGTTCTCCTCTAGGACTTTGATGGTGTTGTGACTTCTATTTAAGTCTTTGATCCATCTTGAGTCCAGCTCTCCCAACACCATTTGTTGAAGAGGCTATTATGGCTCCCTTTGATGCTTCTGCCCCCTTTGTCAAATATTAGATGCCCATAGAGACCTTGGCTTATTTCTGGGCTTTCTGTTCTGTTCCACTGGTCTATGGGTCTGTTCTTGTGTCATACCAGATTGTTTTGAGTATAGTGGCTTTGTAGTAGAGTTTGATGTCTGGTATTTTGATCCCTCCTACTTTGTGTTTCTTTCTCAAAATTGCTGAGGCTATTCGGGGTCCTTTATGGTTCCATATAAATTTTTGAAATGTCTGTTCTATTTCTGTGAAATATGTCATTGGTATCTTAATAGGGATTGCGTTGAATCTATACATTGCTTTGGGTAGTATGGACATTTTGATGATATTAATTCTTCCAATCCATGAGCACGGTATATGCTTCCATTTATTTGTGTCTTCCTTAATTTCTTTTTTCAATGTTGTATAGTTTTCTGTGTACAGGTCTTTTACGTCTTTGGTTAAATTTATGCCTAGGTACTTTATTTTTCTTCTTGCTATATCGAATGGTATTTTTTTTCTGATTTCCTCTTCTTCTAATGCATTGCTGGTGTACAAAAATGCCTTTGATTTCTGAATGTTGACTTTGTATCCTGCTGTGTTGCCAAATTCACTTATTAGGTTGAGGAGTTTTTTGGTAGAGTCTGCAGGGTTCTCTATATACACTATCATGTCATCTGCAAACAATGATAGCTTTACTCCCTCCTTTCCTATTTGGATGCCTTTTATCTCTTTCTCTTGTCTGACCGCTGTGGCTAGGACTTCTAATACGATGTTGAAATATAGGAATGAATTTCGACTCCTACATCACACATACCACAAACTAACTCAAAATGGACCTAGATGTAAGAGTTAAATCTATAACATTCTTAGAAGAAAACACATGTAAATATTTATGACCCTTGATTAGCTCACAGTTTTTTACTTATGGCACTAAAAGTACAATCAATAAAAGAGAACAATAGATAATGTAATTGAAAGCCTGTGTGCTTCAAAGGACATTATCAAGAAAGTGAAGACAACCTTTAGAATGGGAGGAAATATTTGCTCATGATTTATTTGACAACAGACTTGTATCCAGAATATATAAAGAACTGTTACAACTCAGCCACAAAAATACAAACAACCTAATTATAAAATACACAAAGGATCCAGATAAACTTTTTTCCAAAGGAGATTTATAAATGACCAACAAGCATATGAAAAGATGTGTAGCATCAATAGTTGTTAGGAGAATACAGATTTTATCCTCACCCGAGGATATTTTTCATTGTTTTTGGGGGGGAGGGAGAGAGAGAGAGGCATCGATATGAGAGAGAAGCACTAACTGGTTGCCTCCTATTCATGCCCCAACCTGGGGTCAAACCTGCAACCTGGGTATGTGCCCTGATAGGGAATCAAACCTGTGACCTTACAATCTATCAGATGAAACACCAAGCAACTGAGCCACACTGGCCAGGGCCAGATTATTATTTTTTTTTAAGGAAAATAAATGTTGGCAAGGATGTTGCAGAATTTGAGCACTCATACATTGCTGGTGGAAATGTAAAGTGTTGCAGGTGGTTTGGAAAACAGTCTGGTTAAACACTGAATTACTTCTATGGTCTAGAAATTTCGCTACTATGTATGTACCAAGAGAAATGAAAATATATCCACACACAAAGTTGTACATGAATATTCATAGCAGCGTTATTCGTAATGGCTGAAATGTGTAGAAAACCCAAGTGTTCATCAATTAAGTAATGGATAAATACAAAGTCGTATGTCCATACCATGGATTGTGGTTGTTATTTAGCTATAAAACGGAATCAAGTACTGATGCCTACTACAACATGGAGAAACCTTAAAAAAACATGTTAAGTTAATGAAGCTAGCCGCAGAAGGATACATATATTACTCTATTCATAATTTGGGAATAAATACTAACAAATATGAGGTTTAAGTTTGGAATGATGAAAATATTCTGGAATTAGATAGTGGTCATAATTGGACAACATTTTGAATCACTGAAAACCATTGAAGTGTGCATCTTTAAATGGAGAATTTTTTGATATGTGAATTATGTATTTATAAAAATGCAATTAGAAAAAAGTTAATGCAATTCCAATTGAATTCCAATAATTTTTTTACTAGAACTTGACAAACAAATTGTAAGATTTATTTTGAAGTACTAAGGGCCAAGAGTTATACAACAATGTTGAAGCTCAGAAGACTTGGTCTACTTGACATCAACTTCCATTTAATTTTTTATTATTTTAAAAAATATATTGTATTGATTATGCTATTACAGTTGCCCCAATTTTTACCCTTTGCCCCCCTCCACCTGGTATTCCCCATTCCTTCCAGCAATCCCTCCCCCTTAGTTCAGGTCCATGGGTCATGTATATAAGTCTTTGGCTTCTCCATTTTCTATACTGTTTGTAACATCCCCGTCTATCCTGTACCTACTGATTTGTACTTCTTAATCCCTGCACCTTTCCCCCATTCTCCCCCTTCCCCCTCCCAGCTGGTAACACTCCAAATGATCTCCGTATCTATGATTCTGTTTCTGTTCTGCTTGTTTGCTTAGTTTGTTTTTTAGCTTTAATTGTTGATAGTTTTGAATTTATTGCCATTTTAATTGTCATTGTTTTGTTCTTCTTTTTCTCAGATAAGTCTCTTTAACATTTCATGTAATAATGGCTTGGTGATAATGAACTCCTTTAACTTTATCTTGCCATTCTAAATGATAGCTTTGCTGGATAGAGGAATCTAGGTTGTAGGCCCTTGCTTTTCATCACTTTGAATACTTCTTGCCAGTCCCTTCTAGCCTGCCAAGTTTCTTTTGAGAAATCAGCTGACAGTCTTATGGGAACTCTTTTGTAGGTAATTATCTGCTTTTCTGTTGCTGCCTTTAAGATTCTGTCTTTATCTTTAGCCTTTGACATTTTAATATGATGTGCCTTGGTGTGGTCCTCTTTTTGTCCATCTTGTTTGGGACTCTCTGTGTTTCTTAGACTTGTCTATTTCCTTCACTAAATTAGGGAAATTTTCTTTCATTATTTTTCAAATAATTTTTCAATTTCTTGCTCTTTCTCGTCTTCTTCTGGCACCTCTATGATTCGAATGTTGGCATGTTTGAAGTTGTCCCAGAGGCTCCTTAGCCTCTCCTAGTTTTTTTGCATTCTTTTTTCTTCTTGCTGGTCTGATTGAATGTTTTTTTCTTCCTTATGTTCCAAATCGTTGATTTGATTCTCAGCTTCATCCCCTCCACTGTTGGTTCCCTGTAAATTTTTCTTTATTTCTCTTAGTGTAATCTTCATTTTTGCCTGGGTGGTTTTTATGTTGTTGAAGTACGCAGTGAGTTCCTTGAGCATCCTGATTACCAGTGTTTTGAACTGTGCATCTGATAGATTGCTTATCTCTATTTTGTTTAGTTCTGTTTCTGGGGTTTTGTTCTCTTCTTTCATTTGGGCCATATTTCTTTGTCTCCTCGTTTTGGCAGCCTCCCTGTGTTTGTTTCTATATATTAGGTAGAGCTACTTTTACTCCCTATTAGTAGTGTGGCCTATTGTAGAAAAGCATACAAGTAACTTCGATGGGATGGAGCCTTAGGTAATTGCCAGGGTGGGGCAACTTGTGTAAACCAGGGTGATGGAGTCTCTGATATGGTGTTACTGCTCTGTAGCTCTGTGTGGTAGAGGGCTCAGAAAGGCGACAGTGTCACTGCTTGGTCTCTGGAGTTTTGTCCAGGAGGAAACTATCCTCCGGCACTTGCCCTGATGCCGGGCATTGCAGTTTCTCCCCGTATGCCACCGGTACCTTTCCAGCTGCTGCCCTGGTGCTGGAGCCCAGAGGGAGTGAGTCTACATAAATAAGCCCTAAGTCCCTTGCAGGCCCTTTTAAGAGGAGAGGGCTGAGAATCCCACAGTTTTTCCTCTTCCCCAACCCCCACTGGTCTGTACAGCCAGAAGTTATGGGGACTTATTTCCCTGGCACTGGAACCCTGAGCTGGGTGGTCTGGTGTAGGGTTGGGTTCCCTGGCTCCCAAAGTATCTTTCCCGATTTTTACCCACCACACATGGGTGTGGGACCACCTGTTCTGTGTCTCTGTGCATCTCCCCATGTCTCCGCCTCTCCTACCTGTCTGGATGAATGTAACTTCTTTAATTCCTTGGTTGTCAGACTTTCATACAGCTCGATTTTCTGACGATTCTGGGTAATAGTTGTTTTGTAGTTTAGTTGTAATTTTTGCTGTGGCTGTGTGCAGAAGATGAGCTGTGTTTACCTACACCTCCATCTTGACTTCAAGTCCCTTGACATCCATTTTAAAGCTACAGTAATGAAGACAGTATAGTATTGGCATTGGCTTGGACAAAAAGACAAGTGAAACAACGGAGTTGAAAAACATACTTACATATATATGGGCAAAAGAGATACTGTGGAGTAGTGAGGAAAAGACAATATTTTAACAACTGTTGCTGGGTCAATTGAATATCCATTTGGAAAATAAGTAATCTTGGTGTCTCATAACATAGGCAAACTCAGATTCCACATCTAAAAATCAAAGACAAAACTACAAAATATCTACTGGTTAACAGAAAATTGTCTATATGAACTTCAGGCTAGAAAAGATTTATTAAAGAGGACTGAAAAGCACAAATATAAAAGAAAAACATGATAAATATACACTGTTAATAGAGTGAATAGCCAAGACAAAATGTTAAAAAAAGTCATTTATAATTCATGTAACTGAAAAAAGGTTCATATCCAGAACATATAAAGAACTTATACAAATAAATAGGAAAAATATAGGCAACCTACTGAAAAATAGATGGGGAACCCTGACTGGTGTAGGTCAGTTGGTTGGGCATTATTCCACAGAGTGATGGGTTGCCAGTTCAATTCCCAGTTCAGACGCATGCCTGAGTTACGGGTTTGCTCCCCAGCCATGTGCGTACTAGAGGTAACTGATTGATGTTCCTCTCTCTCTCTTTCTCCCTCCCTTCCCCTCTCTCTACAAGGAAAAAAATAGGTGGGTGTTTAAACTGACACTTCACATAAGAAATCATTCAAATAACCAATAAAAATATGTAAATGTGCTCTTCATTAATAATTAGGAAAATAAAAATTAAAGGCACCATAAGATTTTACAACAGAATGACTAAAATGAAAATGATGGGAAATACCCAATATTAGCAAGAATGTCAAACAACCAGCAGTCTGTTGATTAGACTTAAATTGGTACAAGCTCTTCGGAAAATACTTTGGCAGTGTACACTAAATTTCTTCATAGTCATGTAACTCAAGATTTTCACTTTTAGATAAATACCATAAGGAAATATGTGTACATTTGCATCAAGAAATATGTATAAGAATGTTCAAAACCGCATCATTCAGAATATCCCTGAACTTGAAAGAATGCCCATCAAAAGTAGAATTGATAGAGATATTATGCTATATTCACATAATGAATAGTATGCAGTAATGAAAATGAATGAATGACAGCTGCATGTAGCCAATCAAATGGATAAATCTTATAAATATATGTGTGAATGAAACACACCAGGCACAAAAGAATAAACAGTATATTGTTAGAGTCAATTTATAAAAACTACCAAAATATTGAAAAAAACTGTAATGGTTAGATATTAAGAGTGCTTAAATTCTGAGAAGAATGGAGGTGTAGTGATTGGAAAGGAGTAGGATTTGAAGAGATCTGGATTGGGTAGGAGCTAGATGTTCACTTTGAGAAAATTCATTTGAGTTGTTCATTTCTGTTTTGTGCACTCTTGTCCAGGTGTTTTAACTTCACATTAAAAATAAATAAAATGGAGCAATTCAACGTCTGACTATATATATAAAAGAATTGAAAACAGTCTCAAAAGAGGTATTTGTATACCCATGTTCATAGCTGCATTCTCTGAAGTAGCTAAAAGGTGGAAGCAACTCAAATGGCAATTGATGGGTGAAGGAATAAACAAAATGTGGTATATACATATAGTGGGATATTATTCAGCTCTAAAAAGAAAAGAAATTCTACTACTGGATGAACCTTGTAAACGCTATCCTAAGTGAAATAGGCCAGTCACATATACTGTATGACTCCACCTAGAGTAGACAAACTAAAAGCAAAATAAAAAAATAATAATAATGATTTCCAGGGGCAGGGGGAAGAGGGCTATGGGAGCTGTTTAATGGGTTTTAGTTTTAGTTTTGCAAGTTGAAAATTTTCTGGAGATCGGTTGCACAATGTGAATATACTTAACATCTCTAAACTGTACACATTAGTATAGTTAAGATGGCAAATTTTATGTTATGTGTATTTTACTACAATTATAACTTTTAACAATAAAAAAAAATTTAAAATGGCATAAATGGCATTAATTGCCCTGACTGGTGTGGCTCAGTGAACTGGGCGTTATTCTGCAAACCTAAAGGTTGCTGGTTTGATTTCCAGTCAGGGCACATGCCTGGGTTGCAGGTCAGCTGCCCAGTTGAGTGTGTGTGATAGGCAACCGATTGATGTTTCTCTCCCACTCTTTGCCCCTCCCGTCCCCTCTCTCTAAAAATAAATAAGTAATTAAAATATTTAAAAAAACAAATAAAAATACAATGGCATTAGAGGAAAGGCTGGTGAAATTCAATGTGTTTAGTTTAGCTAGTAGTATTATACCAAAGTCAATTTTATAGATTTGATAATTTTATTATGGCTATGTAAGATGTTAACAAGGTGAGTGAAGGCATTAAATATAACTATGTAGTATTTTGGTGACTTTTCTGTGAGTCTAAAATTACTTCAAAATAAGAAGTAAGAAATAAATGAAAATACATAGTTGGTAAATTTCCATGCTGAATTGTGGAAAAAACCTGAACTTGTAAAGCTAGATAGGTTATCTTAGCACTAAAACCTCTTATTTTAGCTTATTTTCCTCTGTTTTTCTCAAACAATGGGGAAATGTTCCAAGTTCCCAAGATCCCCAACAGTAGAATCCAATCACAGTATCCCATTCCGACGAATGATCAGGGGGTTCCTGGATATGAAGTGGAATTATTAAACAGACCGCTTCATTTTCTCCTGAGCCCACATTTTCTTCGGCTATTTCAATGTTCTTATCCAAAAAGCAACACAGTGCTTGCTACTCCATTCCCATAATAGAATCAATAGAGAAACTAGTGTTGTAAGGAAATGTTCTAAATTCTATAATGTGATATGTGGTTTTCCCCCCTGTTTTTTAGCTTTCCTTCAGTGCAAAGAACATTTTGTTTTTCCCTGATATTGGTAGAACTTTGTGACCAAATTTACTGATGAATAGCTAAAAATCTTTTGTTGGAAGGAATAATTGAAAGCAGATATACTCAGGTCTTCAACTAACTAAAATCCTAAATAGAGTCTTAATTTCCGGTCAAATAATGGAGTAGATTTCCATTTATATATTTTAAGTAAACATTATGATATCTACTGCATCTAATTAGGTGCTTCTCAGCAAGATCAAGAAAGAAGACATGTATGTCTTACATATTATGTAATATGTATGCATAGGTATGTATACACACGTATGCTGTATAGAGTGTTTAATTTTTTCTTCCAAAATGAGTAAGGGAATAACAGTGTGTATACAAGGCTTTTGACAAATAATCACATTTATTTATGATAATTTCAATAATTGTAATTTTATAGTCATAGCTCCTTCCCGCAGAAGTCTTTTTAGAGTTGACTTTGTGAAATAACGTGATATTATTACATCAATTTTGTTTCAGTTCATTTCAGATTAAGTTAGTTATACCTAAGATGAATAGACACACTGTTAGCATTTTAACAATTAACTGTTTCTTTAAATAAGTTATTAGATTTACCCTAAATATATTCCTGTAACAGATCACCTTCACAGAAATCTCATTTTGGTTTTCTCTAGTTTTGGCCAACCAGAATGTCTATTACCAGGTGTTCCCATACTTGGTCATTGAATTATGACCTTGAAAAATTGCAAAATATAGGCTTGCTTTGGAATTGTCATGCAGCTTCATTTTTAGCATCAAGCATAGTTTATTGAAGCAAAAGTTTTTGAGTTTGTGATCTGTGTATGGCATATATGGTGATATTATATTAGTCAAAATGATTAATATGAATATTCTATTCTTCAGTGATTAAAAAACAGCAGGTAATATTTGTTGTAATCATTTACTTTCTTGTCTGTTTCCCAGCAAAAATAGAGCACAATGTTATCCATCTTTGGATTCTTGGCCCTTAAGGATAGTTTATGATGTATGTTAATAGAGGTAGTAGTTAGTAGTGGCAGAGGCAGTAATGTTAAGAATTGACATTTATTGAGTACTTACTATATGATAGGCCCTGTAATGAGTGTTATACCATTATTAATTAATCTTATAGCAGATATGCAAGGTCTGTACCATTAGTATTCTCATTTTACAGACGAGGAAAGTGAGGCACAGAGAAATTAAATAATTCTTCTAATGATACACAGCTTTTAAATGAGAGTCAGGATTCAAACCCAGGCCGTCTGGTTCTAAAGCTTATGCCCCTTCTATTTTAAGGTTTCTCTTAAGAAAAGTTTCCTGCAATAATTATGTAAAGCTCCATTAATTCCTTCTAGTGTTATTAGAATGTATCATATTACTTTAATCTTATTATTTGCCCTTTTAACTCATATTATTTATTCAACAATTACTGAATGCCTACTGTGTTGTGGGATTGTGTTAGGTAAAAGTCACAGCTCTCATGAAATTTAAATCCTACTTAGGGAAACAAGCGTTAAATATTTCTTTATTTCATACAGTATTTAAGTACTATTGTAATCCGATATGGCTTATTCTAAAAGCTACCCAAATCATAAAATGGCTGTGGATGCCTCAGTCAGTTGCCCTCTCTTTCTTCTATGAACTCCTCCAGGACTCTAACACTTACATGGTAGCGAGTATGGTTTGCCTTATATTGCAGCTGTTTGGACATTTGCCCTTTATCATTTTCTAAAGGTCAAGTTCACTGACAACTGAGATTGCTTTTTTTTTTTTAGTTGGAATATTAACAACCTGTTTATGTACCTATTCTTTTTTTCCCAAGCATTTCTTTCTTTCTTTCTTTCTTTTTAAATACCTTTGTTTCTGCCTCCCCCCCAACACTTTCCCTTGCCCCCTCCCTCCTTCCCTCCCTCAGCCCTTCCCCTTTGGTTTTGTCCATGATTCCTTGCTATATGTTCCTTGACTTTCCCCTTCCCTTCCCTTTCCCTGCCCGCCCCTCCCTCCTTCCCTCTTGTCTCTGTTGATTTCTTTTCCTTTCAGTGTTGCTGGTCTTATTTTTCTTGTATCTTTGTATTGTTGGTTAGGTTCCGCTTATAGGTGAGATCATATTGTATTTGTCTTTCACCCCCTGGCTTATTTCGCTTAGCATAATGCTCTCCAGTTCCATCCGTGCTGTTGCGAAGTTTACTAGTTCTTTTTTCCTTTCTGCTGCGTAGTATTCCATTGTGTATATGTACCATGACTTTTTGATCCAATCATCTACTGATGGACACTTAGGTTGCTTCTAACACTTGGCTATTGTAAATTGTGCTGCTATGAACATTGGGGTGCATAGGTTCTTTTGGATTGGCGTTTTGGTGTTCTTAGGGTATAGTCCCAGCAGGGGAATCACTGGATCAAAAGGCAGTTCCATGTTCAGCTTTTTGAGGAAACTCCACACCGCCTTCCACAGTGGCTGCACCAGTCTGCATTCCCACAAACAGTGGACTAGGGTTCCCATTTCTCCACAGCCTCGCCAGCACCTGTTGTTTGTTGATCTGTTTATGATGGCCATTCTGACCAGTGTGAGGTGGTACCTCATGGTGGTTTTGATCTGCATTTCTCTGATGGCTAGTGATGCTGAGCATCCTTTCAAATGCCTCTGGGCCCTCTGTATCTCCTCCTTGGGAAAGCGTCTGCCCAGGTCCTTTGCCCATTTTTTGATTGGATCGTTTGTCTTCTTGGAGTGGAGTCGAGTGAGTTCTTGATATATCTTGGAGATCAAACGTCTATCTGATGTATCATTAGCGAATAAATTTTCCCATATGGTTGGCTCCCTTTTCATTTTGCTGATGTTTTCTTTAGCCATGCAGAAGCTTCTTATTTTGATGAGGTCCCACTTGTTTATTCTTTCCTTTATGTCCCTTGCTTTAGGAGACATATCAGTGAAAAAATTGCTGCGTGAGATATCTGAGAGTTTCCTGCCAATGTTCTCCTCTAGGACTTTGATGGTGTTGCGACTTATATTTAAGTCTTTTAACCATCTTGAGTTTATTTTTGTGTATGGTGTCAGCAGATGATCCAATTTCAATTTTTTGCATGTAGCCGTCCAGCTCTCCCAACACCATTTGTTGAAGAGGCTATTATGGCTCCATTTTATGCTTCTGCCCCCTTTGTCAAATATTAGATGTCCATAGAGACCTTGGCTTATTTCTGGGCTTTGTGTTCTGTTCCACTGGTCTATGGGTCTGTTCTTGTGCTAGTACCAGATTGTTTTGAGTATAGTGGCTTTGTAGTAGAGTTTGATGTCCGGTATTGTGATCCTTCTTACTTTGTTTTTCTTTCTCAAAATTGCTGAGGCTATTCAGGGTCGTTTATGATTCCATATAAATTTTTGAAATGTCTGTTCTATTTCTGTGAAATACGTCATTGGTATCTTAATAGGGATTGCGTTGAATCTATACATTGCTTTGGGTAGTATGGACATTTTGATGATATTAATTCTTTCAATCCATGAGCACGGTATATGCTTCCATTTATTTGTGTCTTCCTTAATTTCTTTTTTCAATGTTGTATAGTTTTCTGCATACAGGTCTTTTACGTCTTTGGTTAAATTTATGCCTAGGTACTTTATTTTTCCTCTTGCTATATTGAATGGTATTTTTTTCTGATTTCTTCTTCTTCTATTGCATTGCTGGTGTACAAAAATGGCTATGATTTCTGAATGTTGACTTGGTATCCTGCTGTTTTGCCAAATTCACTTATAAGGTTGAGGAGTTTTTTGGTAGAGTCTACAGGGTTCTCTATGTACACTATCATGTCATCTGCAAACAATGATAGTTTTACTTCCTCCTTTCCTATTTGGATGCCTTTTATCTCTTTCTCTTGTCTGACCACTGTGCTAGGACTTCCAATACGATGTTGAAAAGAAGCGGTGAGAGTGGATATCCTTGTTGTGTTCCCGATCTTAGTGGGAAAGCTTTCAGTTTTCGCCCGTTGAGTATGATATTGGCTATAGGTTTTTCATATATGGCCTTTATTACCTTGAGGAATGCCCCATTTATTCCCATGGCGCTGAGTGTTTTGATCATAAATGGGTGCTGTACCTTATTGAATGCTTTTTCTGCATCTATCGAGATGATCATGTGGTTTTTGTCTTTTCTTTTATTTATGCGATGTATCACGTTTATTGATTTGCGTATATTGAACCATCCCTGCATCCCTGGGATGAATCCCACTTGATCGTGGTGGATGATCTTTTGAATGTATTGCTGGATGCGGTTTGCCAATATTTTGTTGAGGATTTTAGCATCTATGTTCATCAGTGAAATTGGCCTGTAGTTTTCTTTCTTTGTAGGGTCTTTATCTGGTTTTGGGATCAGGGTGATGCTGGCCTCATAGAAAGAGTCTGGGAGTCTTCCCTCCTCTTGGATTTTTTGGAATAGTCTTAGAAGGACAGGGGTTAGCTCTTCCTTAAATGTTTTGTAAAATTCTCCTGGGAAACCGTCCGGCCCTAGGCTTTTGTGTGCTGGGAGTTTCTTGATGGCAGCTTCAATTTTCCCAGCTGCTATTGGTCTGTTCAAGCTTTCTGTTTCTTCCTCCTTCAGTGTTGGAAGATTATACTTTTCTAAACATTTGTCCATTTCATCAAGATTTTCAAATTTCTTGGCATATAATTGTTCATAATAGTTTCTGACAATCTTTTGTATTTCTGTGGTATCAGTTGTTATTTCTCCTCTTTCATTTCTGATATTATTAATTTGGGTCCTCTCCCTTTTATTCTTGATGAGTCTGCTTAAAGGCTTGTCAATTTCATTTATCTTTTCAAAGAACCGGCTTCTGGATTGGTTGATCCTCTGAATTGTTCTTTTCATTTCTATGTCATTCAGTTCTGCTCTAATCTTAACTATTTCCTTTCTTCTACTTGCTCTGGGATTTATTTGCTGTTGTTTCTCCAGTTCTTGAAGTTGTAGTGTTAGGTCTTTTATTTGAAATGTTTCTATCTTTTTTAGGTAAGCCTGTATTGCTATGAACTTCCCTCTCAGGACTGCCTTTTCTGTGTCCCATAGGGTTTGGTCTGTTGTCTGTTCATTTTCATTTGTTTCCAGAAATTTTTTGATATCTTCTCTTATGAGATTGCTTTTTACGTATCAATGACCAGTAGACATAGTGTACAAAGTAGGTCTTCAATATTTATTGATTGCTGAAATTAAATTAAGAAGAATGAAATCTTCTTGCGTTGTTAGAAGGATGAGGATGATGAGTAGATTTAATCATCACCAAGCCCTTATTGTATGAAATGTTAAAGGGACTTATCTAAGAAAAAGAAGAAGTTCAAAACTATGAACAGTAAAATGACAACAAACTCACAACTATCAACAACTAAACCTAAAAATAGAAAAAAAAAACACCTAAGCAAACAGCTAGAACAGGAACAGAATCACAGAATTAGAGAATGAATGGAGCATTATCAGTGGGGAGGGCAAAGTGGGGAATGGGGGAAAAAGTACAGGGAATAAGAAGCATAAATGGTAGGTGCAAAATAGACAAATAGACGGGGGGAGGTTAAGAACAGTACAGGAAATGGAGGAGCCAAAGAACTTATATGTACATCCCATGGACATGAACTAAGCAGAGGGAATGCAGGTCGGGGGTGGGGGGTACAGGGCAGAGGGAAATAAAGGGGAGAAAAAAATGTGACAACTGTAATAGCATAATTAATAAAATATACTTAAAAAAATAAAGTGCTTAGCATTTAGTTAGGCATCTTAAAAAAAAGACAAATTTTCACTTACTCTCATATCAATTGCTTAAGTAGTTTCAATAGGCTCATATTGGGATCATCTCTTGTTCTTGCTAGCTGAATTATCTGAGCGTAATAAAAGCAGAAAAGGCGCTAAATTAATGGATTGCCACCGATAGCCATTGTTTTCACCATGAGAGAATCATTCCCAAAGCACACAGAATCTTGAACAAAGAAACATTGCTTTTTAAAATAAATTATTTCCTTGGTCTGTTATTTTGCTTGACAGACTAAAGAAATGGGAAGCTTGGAATTATCCACCTTTTATGTAAGCCAAAAAAAAATTTGCAAAAAAAAAAAGAGAATGACTTTATAGCAGCACACAGTTAGTGGTGACGTGGTGTGCCACTGAAATGATATCAAAACAGATTTTGTGGTTTAAAACATAAAATGTGTTTTAAAATTCACCGTAAAAATATTGTATTTTGCCCTGGCTGGTGTGGCTCAGTGGATGGAGCGCTGGCCCGCGAACTGAAAGGTCAGTGGTTTGTTTCTGGATCAGGGCACATGTCTGGGTTGCGGGCCAGGTCCCCAGTAGGGGCTGTGTGATAGGCGACTGATCAGGGTTTCTCTGGCACATCGATGTTTTTCTCCCTCTCTTTCTCCCTTCCCCCCTCTGTAAAAATAAGTAATTAAAATCTTTTCAAAATGTTGTATTTTATGTTTTGATAATAGGGCGTATAGACAAGTATTGTACATCAGTAACAGAGGTTGTTAATCATGACCATACACTTTTAAATGTTGGAACACTTATCTTTCATTTGGAACACAAATTCTGTCCTTTTCAAAAATGGAGGCAAAATTATTCTATGAACTAATTACTTATAATAAAATCAAAAGGAGAAGCTGATTAGCTTTGTTAACAAAGAAGTTGGATATTTATTTATAAATCTGGATATTTATAAATCTGTAATGATGTATAATTTCTGAGAAATACTGAATTCAGGTTTTTTTCCCCATTTCTAACCAGAAGACCAGCAAATGGGTAAAGAAACATGTCAAATTATTTCTAGTACAGTAGCTGCTAAATAACATCTTGTTTGGTTACTGAAATCATCTCTTCTGTTTCCAATAGACACATGACTGAATAAAATGCATTTTATTGCTCATAAAGTTATCTTTACTTAAAATGACTGTATTTTGGAAACTTAAAGAAATGAACATAATACAGCTACAGGAGGATTTTTGAAAGGTTCTGAAGTAAAATAATAAAATTGCTGGATAACATTTCTGGGTATTCAAAAAGGTGAAATTGGGATCTTGAGATATGTGCACTCTCGTATTCGTTGCATCATTATTCACAATAGCCAAGAGTTTTAAACCACCTAAATGTCCATTGATGGATGAAGACATAAAGGAACATGGTACATATATACAATGAAATATTATTCAGCCTTAAAAAGGAAGGAAATCCTGCCTTATCCTACAACACGGGTGAAGCTTGAGTACATTACCCTCAGTGATAAGCCAGTCACAGAAGAACAAATACTGCATGATTCCAGTATGTGAGGTATCTTAAGTAGGCAAACTCATCAAAGCAGAAAGTAAAATGGTGGTTGTCAGCAACTGGGGAGAGGAGGAAATAGGGAGTTTCTTTTAATGGGTGTAAAGTATCAGGCATACACAATGAAAAATTCTAGAGATACACTATACAACATTGTGCTGTCAGTTAAGAATGCTGTATTGTACACTTAAAACTTTAAGAGGGTAGATCTCATGTCATGTTTTTTAACAACACCAACAATAACAATAATAAATAAAGGAGGCTTAAATGGTTTAATTACTGAGATAGAATATTATTTCTTCTTCCTGACTCCTCGAATGGAGAATAATGTTTCTGTCATGTAAATATTCTTGGGACCCCAGCCAGTGAAGTTTATAAACAGCACATTTCCTTTTAAAAAAAAGTTGATTTCCCTTCTCTCTTCCTGTCTCTCTGACTACCAGAATCTTTAATGTCCACAGCTTCAGAGAATAGAGCAAATATCAGACTTTTGTCTTTTGTAGAGAAACAAAAATCTTTGTAATGCATACTATTTTAAATATGTTATTTAAAATTTCTACAAATATTATTTTCAATTTTGAAAATCAAACTCACTTGATTATAGAAACGTCACACAGCACCATTCAGTATTGCACACATGACAAGCTTGACATTTTAAAACAAAATTATTTTGAATCATTTAGCAGTGAGAAAAGTACATAAAAAATTTCTGAGCACCTAGAATGTATGTTTTAATTTAAATTGACTACAAAGAGCGACACCTTTTCCCAAAGCCTTTTAAAATAAATGAACAGTTAGGCCAAGAACAGCCATGAAAAGTTTTAGCTTCACAAATCTTTTTGTTAGAAATAAAAGCCTTAAAATTTTGTGCTTATAGTCTAGCTGCCTTTTTAGCCTTAATTATAGCATTCATGGTGACACTTTATTTTCTGACATGACACACGTTTAAATGTGTTTTTATGTTAATTCCCTTTTATAAACACGCTCTTGAGTTATTTAAGAAGCAACTGTGATAACAAATGTCCTGAAACTAAAGATTGACAATACATTTTAAGGGGAGTGAGGGTGGCAGACCAATATTTGCACTGTGAGGTACTGATCTTCACTTCTGCAACTTTTAAGCTATGAGTGTATGCTGTGTCCATTATATTGTTCAGATATGATATCTATAAGAGTAATATGAGCATTTTTTTGTCACTAGGAGAAATATTTTCATCTAGATGTTTGTAAATTGAATAACACTTAACTATAGGCCTAATGTGTACAGACACAGTATTAGAGATACAGAGACAAAACATAAAGTCAGAGTCCTCAAGGAACTCAGTGTAGAGGCATCATAGTCCATATATAAGTTCCTTGTTCCAAGTGAGAGATTATAATGAAATCTGTAACAGGCTTGTGACACAACATCTAAATAAAAACAGGTGAAATAGAGGAAATAATTGTATAATTGCCGTTGAGAATTGGCAGACATTTATTCATCAAAGATTTATGATGTTTAAAGTACTAGATATGATGAATGAATATATGAGATGTGGTCTCTGCCGTTAGGGAGCATGTAATGGTGGTGGCGGGGTGGTCAGAGAAGAGACACTTGCATAAAAAACTAAATATAACGTAAGATGGAATAAAATAAGTTGAAATAAGTTTTATGGTGGCGGTAAAAAGCTGATACAGAGTACAGAGGAAGGAATGATTGAAACCAAGCTTTGTGGATAGGGTGAAACTTCAATTAAAGCATGAAGAGTATCTTTTTGATAAAAAGAGAAGGGAGAAATGGGCATTCCATAACAGAATCATGACAGAAGGGATGAGGCCTTGGCTAGAACATAAGATGTATGTTGGTGTGCAGTCACTGATGAAGCTAGGAGGTTTGTTTAAAGCCAGATGCTGACAGATCCTACGTGTCATTGATAGGCATTTTGAATTTCATTCTGTAGGCAAAGTGACGATGGGTGGGCGAGATAGAAAGAGAGAGCAGTGAAGATTTTTGAGTAGTTTCTAGAGATGCTATTTCTAAGTCCTTTTTGGTCACTTCAAAGTGATAGTGCTTATGGACTAAGATTTTTGAATGTTCTACAATAACAGTTTTATACAACAAATGCTTCTGTGATCTCTGCACGTACATCAACATTACATACCTCTACTTAAAAATCCATTTTATGTTGCCTTGTATTACTGTTAGGTTTGTTTCAGCGCGTGTCTCTTCCATGCTAGATTCAAAGTTCCCTGAAGGCAGAGACCATGTCTATATATTCATTTATCATTTATATATAACAGACATTTAATAACGGTGCCCATCTCTCTGGGTTTTTGTAAAGGTTAAATAGAAGAAAACACACGAAAGGCTAAGGGTAGAGTGGTTAAAAAGTTTGAACTCAGAGACCCCGCCACCTGAGTGTGAATTCTAGTTTCGTCACTTGCCAGCTGTGAAATCTTGAACAAGTTACTTAATCTTTAAAAAAAAAACTTTTTTGAAATATATTTTATACCATACAATTCACCCATATAAAGTTCATGATTCAATTCACAGATAGGTGCGACCATCACCAAAGTCAATTCTAGAACATTTCTCTTGCCACAAAACAAAACAGAGCTCCCATACCTATTAGCTATCGTCCCATTGCCCTCCATCCCCTTTCCCATGGCCCTAATCAACCACTAATCTACTTTTTGTCTCTGTAGGTTTCCCTGTTCTGGATATTTCATATGAATGGAATCATATTATATGTGGCCCTTTGTGACGTCTTCTTTCATTTAGTATAATATTTTTAAGACTCATTCATGTTTTAGCATGAATCAGAACTTCTATTCCTTTTTATGGTAGAACAATATTTCATTGTATGGATGTATCTATAGTTTTTATTTATCCTTTTGTTAGTGCATGAGCATTTTGGTGGGTTCCATGTTTTGACTATTACAAATAACATTGCTATAAACACTGGTGTACAAGCTCGTGTGCGGGCATACGCTTTCATTTTTAGGGGGTGTATATCTAGGAGTAGAATTGCTGGGTCATGTGGTAACTCTGTATTCAATTATTTGAGGAACGGCCAGACTGTTTTCCAAAGTGACTACACTGTTTTACATGGTACTCCAAAGCTGCCTTAGGCTTTTAATTTTTCTACATCCTTGTCAATACTTTTTTTTTTATCTGACTTTTTCATTCTAGCCATTCTAGTGGGTGTTAAGTGGTGTTTCACTCTAGTTTTGATTTGCATTACTATGATGAATAATGATGTCATTTTTATAGCCTCCTTTGAGAAATGTCTATTCAAGGCCTTTCCCCCCACCCTTTTTTTTTAACTCTGTCGTCTTTTACTATTGAATTTTAGGTGTTCTTTGTATTTTCAAGATATAAGTCCTTTATCAGACATATGATTTGCGAATAGTTTCTCTCATATTGTGGGTAATCTTTTTACTTCCTTGATGATGTCCTTGAAGAACAAAAAATTTTTAATTTTGATGAAGTTTAACTGTTTTTGTTGTTACTCATGTTTTTGGTGTCATAAGTTACTTAATCTTGATGTTTCAATATCCTCATCTATAAAATTGTAATTATTGTGCTGATACGGTTGTTCGAATTAAATGAATGTAAGTAAGCACTTAGAACAGTGATTTTCAACTTTTTTCATCTCATGGCACACATAAACTAATGACTAAAATTCTGTAGCACACCAAATATATATTTGTTGTCAATCTGACAAAAAAAAAGGTATCTTTTTGATTCATTCACACCGGACAGCTATAGTCGTGTTGGTTGTTGTCATTTTTTTAATTTGACAACCTGAAGGAAAAGAAGTCAGTGCCCCTGACTAAATAGTCAGGTTGCATGTTTTAAAAATTTTTGCAGAACACCAGTTGAAAGTTGCTGGCCTAGAATAATACTTGACATATAGTAAGCACTCATTAAATGTTATCTGTCACTATTAACCTACTAATGTAATTATTAGTATTATATAAAGCAATTAAAACAGTGCCTGGCACATTATAGGGATTCAGTAATGTTAGCTCTTTTTATGTAACAATACTTTTTTGTATCTGATATAACAAAATGTGCATTGAGCAGAAAGTAAATGTAAATATTTTGGGAGGAAAGGTTTTTAGGGATATGAGATCTTCAGGTATTCAAGGCCCATTTTTACAGTCTTTGTTGAGAGTTTCTGTGGTTTCCTTTTTCAATAGTGCTTGGATGAAAACAGTGCTTGTCCTCTATCCCAGCCAGCTGCTCAGATTCAACCCTTCGCCACCTCCTCACAGCACCCCGGACCACCCCAAGGCACCCACTGAGGCCCCTGCACCTCCTGCCTTGACGACCGTGTCGCCTCACAGGTGCGCCAGAACTACCACCAGGACTTGGAGGCCGCCATCAACCGCTAGATCAATCTGGAGCTCCAGATTCCTACATCTACCTGTCCATGTCTTACTACTTCGATCACAATGATGTGGCTTTGAAGAACTTTGCCAAATATTTTCTTCACCAATCTCATGAGGAGAGGGAATGTGCTGAAAAACTGATGAAGCTGCAGAACCAGCAAGGCAGCCAAATCTTCCTTCAGGATATCAATAAACCAGACCATGATGACTGGGAGAATGGGCTGAATGCAATGGAGCGTGTATTACACTTGGGAAAAAAATGTAAATCAGTCACTGCTGGAATTGCAGAAATTGGCCACTGACCAAAATGACCCCCATTTGTGTGACCTGATTGGGACGCACTACCAGGATGAGCAGGTGAAATCCATCAAAGGAGTGAGCGACCACGTAACCAACTTGCGCAGGTTGGGGGGCCCCTGAGTTGGGCATGGCAGAGGGTCTCTTTGACAAGCACACTCTGGGAGACAGTACAGAGAGCTCAGCCTTAGGCTGCCTTCCCACAGCCACGGGGGTGGGGGCACTTCCCCCGTCACCAAAGCAATATGTGCATGTTGGAGTTACCTTTACCTTTTCTATAACTTGTACCAAGTCATCCACTTATGTTTATCATTTGTACCATTCCTTCAAATAAGGTAATTTAGTACCTCCCTAATAAAGGTCCATTTCATTTAAAAACAAAAATCACAAGGACATAATTCTAAATATTTTATCTAAAGTTCTTTATATTAAAAAAACCAAACTGGGACAATGATGAATCGTTTTAAATTTTCCTTTAATATGGCGCCTTTTATTCTGTCTTTACTTTTGACTCGGGTGATCATCAGGGATAATTTGGATTTTATGATAATGGAGGAAATTGACAATTCACTTGTGAAATATTATGGCAATAATGGCTTTGTACTAAAGATAAATCCTTTATCTTCTCGAAAGTAATATGATGTGTCAATAAATGTGAAGTGAAGATGACATACATATTTGTTTAGCCAACAACCTTTAGGGAAACTTGCCATGCATCATAATAAAACGGTTTTAATAATTTCCACTATAGACAAAAGAAGTTTGGAAAATAGATCAAAATTTCTTTCTGTTTTTCTTCAGTTTTAGTCATAAGCATGTATGCTATATAAACATTCATTCAAATGAAAATATAATTGTGTCAATATGAAAAAAATTCTACAACCAGGAGAAATGTGCATGGAAATTATATACACAGGAGAGAGAAATAGAAATGGAAGATCCATAGCTAAAGAAGAAATTGGGGCTCTCATTAAAGAAAGAGCAATTAATAATTCATTAATTGATTATGTTCATACTAATTTTTCTTTTGTCCACCCCAATTCTTGCCTGCCCATCACAAGCCTCCTTGTTTACTATGTGGCAGTAATTGCTATCAGTGACAGTGTTTCTGAACATTACAACTACGTAAAAATTGCACACTTTCTTTCTCAATCTGGGCCCTTCTCGTAACTGAAGTTATCAGAATGGCCTTGAGGACACTATGAGCTAAGGAATGATTATTTTTTTTCACTTCAAAACCAAGTAAAGCTGAACCTGTGAGGCAAGAGAGGAGTCTGCTTGTTACAGGTTTTGCTTGTTACAGGTTTTGGTATTGCTGACTAGACAGGGAAATGGCTGAGGCTGTCCTTACTCATGTGAAAAGTTCATAGGAAAGCACCTGGTTAAGGCTCTGTTGAGAAAAGGACTCTGCTCTTGGCCACCTCACTCGGGAACTTTGAAGAGATCATTCATTCTTTGACTCTGTTCTTCAAGCCAGGGGATCACAGGGGCAATCAAGCTTTTTTTCACCTCAGTTGCTATTTCTGAGCTTTCTATTTTCTTTTTTCTTTTTGTTTTTAATATAAAGAGAAAGGCCTTTGCTTAGTTCTTAGTATCCCTTCTTACCACAGTGGAATTAATGTTACCATTTAGCTATTTTATCATTTGCTTCATTTTATTTTTTCATTTCTAGAAATGTCCCCAGATCCTTAAGTTTCATGCATTTTTGAATGGCGAAGAAGGGGTAGAGTGTCAAACTAGGCCTCTACCACTTAGGCTGTCTTTAATATTATGAAAGAGGCACTTTCATAATATTAAAATACACCTCTGTGCCCACTTTGAAGTGGACCTCAAGAAAGGTTCTAGCTCTATGCTCGAGGTCATACTCCTTGAGAACTTTGTTAAGTTGCAGGCTAAAAGATACTCATAAATTGGACCCCAAAATAATTCAGAAGAACTTCTAGCAGATTTTTCTTTTTTATTTATTTCATAAAAAATTTATTATTTTGCATTTGCAAGGAATAGGGATCTTTACTCTCAGGGGAGTACAAAGCTTTTTCTGCAGAAAGATAATGGTTTTAACTTTTCTGCCCTTTCCTTGGATTTGAGGGATTAAAAAGCAAAATAAGTGAATGCAGGTGGGTGATCCCTAGGATTGTAAAGGGCCACAGTGAACCTCTAAGCCTGCTCTGATATTGCGCTGCTGCTGGGGTAAGGTAAGACCGAGGAGTCTCAGAAGCTGATGTTTGTGCGGATAATTACTTTTAATGTGAATGGTGGAAAGACGCCAGCTGAGAGACAGTGACTAGCAGAGTGGCTAAAACAAGACTCACATATATGTTGTTTATAAGAAACCAAGTGTAAATATAAAGGCTCACATAGCTTACAAGTAAAGAGAAGGTAAAACATATACTGTGCTAACACCAATCAGAAGAAAGAGAGAATAGCTACATTAATTTCAGATAACGCCAGCTTCAGAATAAAGAAAATTATCAAAATTAAAGTTGGTCATTTTCTTACAGATTGTCTCTGTCCTGTATCAATATCAACAGTCATAAATTATGTTGATAGTATGTACCCTTGATATGACATAATGAAAATGTTACTGTAACTATGTGATTGTCCTTCTCAAAACACATAATCTCAATCTGATCATGAAATAAACATCAGAAAAATGTAAGTAGAGGGGCTCTAGGATGTGTATGACCAGCACTTCCACAAATTATCAAAAGCATCAAAAATAAGGAAAAGTTGAGACCCTGACATTGTTAAGAGATACATAAGAAGACATGAAGATAAAATATAATGTGGTATTTTGGTTGGGGTCCTAGAACAGAAAAAGGGCATCTGGTAAAAGCTAAGGGAATGGACTTTAGTTTAATAATAATGATTGAAATTTGTTCCTTATGGTAACAAATGTGTCATACTAATGTAAGATAATAATAGAGGGAACTGGGTACAGGAGATACATGGGAATCTCTCTAGTATCTGCTCAATTTTTCTGTAAATCTAAAACTATTTTAAGATACAAACCCTGTTTAAAAAAAAAGTTAAAAGTCAGTAATAAAACATGTGTCCTTGAAATGTGTTCATTTGGTTATGTATTAGTCGGGGTGACCTTGACTTGCTTGCTTATGTTTCAGTTATCAGGAATATCTGAGAATAAACTCAAGAATTTTATGTAACAACAACAAAAACCCATTGAGATCTATTTATTCATTCATCAAAGATACAGAGACAAGTCATGTTCTCTGCCATCAAAGGGGCTTTTGCTCTAATGAGGGAGATATCTGTATAAATAAATACAGTACATGACTTATGTGCTATGATAGAAATATATGTAGGTATAGTGGGCCACAAAGAGGGGAGTGGAAAGTATCATCTTGGTGACAGTAAAAAAGGCAAGAAAAGATTTTTAAGAAATATGCTTTCCCCTTCTTTATGGAATACCATCTCATTATTATCTGTATGGCAAATTTCCTCTACTGCCCTTAGAGTCAGCTGAGTTTTTCTCTTTTCTAGGAAAATTTCCCTGACTCCTCCTCCTCCCTTCTCTATGTTGCCCACTTCTCTGTGTATACCTCCATTCAAGTAATTACCATATTGTATAGTATTGGAGTGTTCACCCCTTCTCCATCAACCTAAACTATAAGTTCATTGAAGGTAAGAATGATGTTTTCAAACCAGTTGTCACTAAATACTGACTACTTATAATGGGCAGTCAATAAATATGTATTCAATAGTTTAAACACTTACGTATCAACATTGTTTCAGTTTAAACACTCATGCTAAGTTTGGCAGGTTAAAGATACCTACAAATTATTTGGCATTCCTTTTTTTATATCTGGGCTGATTTATGATTGACTAACAGAATAGGATGGCATAACCATTAAGAGAAGCTTCCACGATTGTCTCAGAACTCTGAACTGTCATGGAGCAAGTCCAACTACATGGCTGGAAAGATCAGTGAGAGAGCCCTTGACACAACATAGGAAGAGAGAAGGTCCCAGCTATGCCCAGGCTTCTCACCAATCCTGCAAGGTACCAAGTGTGTGACTAAAACCATCTTGGACCCACCAGATAAATTCAGATGCTAAGCGAATATTACAAAGTAATATCCCAGTAAACAACATGTGAAGTAGAAAAATATTCAAGCCAAGCCCCATCTATATTCTTGACTCCCCAAATCATGAGGTAAAGTAAAATGGTTGTTATTCTAAATTACCAAGTTTTGGGACAGTTTACTAATTAGAAATAGATAATTAAAAGACCAAATCTCTTCAACTCTATGTTTTTTCAAGATTTTACATGAAAAATTTCAAACATACAGAAAGTAAAAGGAATTATACAGCGAACACCCGTATACCACAATCAAAATTTGACAATAAAAATTTTTGCCATATTTACTTTATCACATATTTATCTGTCTTATCAACCCTCTATTGATACATCAAATTATAAGATTCAAAATAAGTTGACATCAGTATACTTTATCCCTAAACATTTCATCATGGATCTCATTAACCAATTTCAATATGTGGTTATATATATATATATATATATATATATTTTCTTTTGAGAAAAAATTGACATACAATGAAATACACATATCTTATATGAACATTTGCTGAGTTTTAACCAATGGGTACACTTGTGTAACCTTAACCGCCATGAACATATAGAATGTTAATATTGCCTCAGAAATTTCCTTCATGTCCCTTCTAAGTCAGTCTCTGCATCTAGCCCCCAAGAAGGTATTTGCCTGATTTTTTCTCTATCGTAAATTTAGTCTGTTCTAGAACTTCATATAAAAGTTCCTGTAGATTTTTAACTCTTTTATGTGAGTCCTGTTTCATTCAGATTACTGTTTTTGAGATTCATCCATGTTGCACTTATCAGAAGTTTATTCCCTTCTATTACTCTTACCAAATACAAAGAGTTCCTCACCTGGCGCTAGTGAGTCAAGCATTAACACAGAATTGCGGTGGAGAAATCAGTCACTTCATTTGCAGAGCATTAAGCAAGAACAGTAAAATTATCTAAAAAAAAGTTTGAACCCCCTGAACCAGGGTTTGGGGTGGATTTTAAGGGGTTTGGGGAACAGGTATGTGGAAATGCTGGTGGGGCAAGTTTTAACTGGGGCAAAGGCTATTTACAGGAAGAGGCTTAAGCAGGGACCTTCCTGATAACAGACTCCTCACTTCCAAAAGGTTCTGGCGTTCAAATTCCGATTTGTCCTTATCCTTGGGGGTGGGGGGTGGGGGGTGGTGTGTGGTGTGTGGTATGTAGTGTGTGGTGTGTGTGTGTGTGTGCGCGTGCGCGCGCGCGCGCGCGCGCCTTGCTTGGGGTTGGGGTGAGGGGAGACTTTGATTCCTGGTGCAGTTGGAATTCAAAGTCCTCTGGGCTGCAAGACTTGTGGTCTTGGTCTGTTATCTCTGAAAAGCAACTCAGTTTTGAGCAGTTACAGTCCTGAGAAGAATTTCATTGTATGAATGTATTTCAGTTTGTCTATCCATTTCTCTGGTCACGACACCTAAATTGATTTCAGCTTTTAGTTATGATGAATAAGAAACTGCCCAAAGCTTTTTCTAAGTAGTTATATCATTTACAACAACAGTGTTTGAGAGTTAGATGTTGTCAGTTTTTTAATTGTAACAATTTGATGTTGTCAGTCTTTTAATTGTAACTATTCCAGAGGGTGTGTAATGGTATGTCATTTTGGTTTTAATTTGCATTTGCCCAATGATTAATATATGTTGAACATTTTTTTCATGTGCTTATTGGCCATTTCATATCTTTCTTGGTGAAATGTCAGCTTGTCTTTTGCTCATTAAAAATGCTTTTTGTCTTTTTATTATCGCGATATAGGAGTTCTTACATATTCTGGATGAGTCTTTTATCAGACTATGCTTTGCAAATATTTTCTACCAGCCTGTTTTTTTTTTTGCCACTTTTCTTAATTGTGTCTATTAGTGAGCAGAGTTTTATATTTAGTATTTGTCGTGAGGAAGTAACTGCCTGAGCTAAAGCCGACCCTGAAGTTTTATATTTAATGAAGTCAAATTAGTCACAGATTTTTTCTTAGTGTCACTGCTTTTCATGTCATGTCTAAGAAAACCTTGCCAAACTTCAAGTGAAAAATTTTCTTCTGGAAACTTTAGTTTTAGTTTTTACTTTGGGGCTATGGGCCATCCTAAACTGATTTTTGTGTGTGATATGAGGTCGGTTGTTCTAACAGCATTTATTGGGTTGCTTTGGTGACTGTGTCACAAATTAAAGCACCATATAATGTGCATCTAGTTCTGGTTTTTCTATTCTGTTCCTTTGATATGTTTGTCTATCCTTATGCTAGTTTTATATTGTCTTGATTCCTGTAGTTTTATAGTAAGTGCTGAAATCAGGTAGTATATATATCCTCCAACTTTATTCTTTTTTTGCAAGATCATTTCAGATAGTTTACATATTAATATTTTGCAATCCACATAAATTTTAGAATCAACTTTCCAAGGCTACAAAAAGCCTGGGACAACGTTATCCGTGTCTGTCTATATATCTAGGGTAATTTTCGTTACATTCCCTCCTTGACTCAAAATGTATAAAAGAAATGGCAAAACCGTCATTCTTGGGAGCATTTGAGATCTTGCTTCCCAGCATGTCAGTTTAGCTTAAATAAACTCATAAAATATTTCTACAAGTTTGGATATTTCTAATGTCAACAATAGGTATAAAATATTATACTAATATATTAATAAATAAAACTTTGAAGGAATTGGCTCTTAAGCATATGTGGTCTTTCCAATCCACGAGCATAACACATTTCTCTATTTTTTAAGATCTTTAATTTTTCTAAGCAAAGTTTTTCAGTTTTCAGCATAGAAGTTTTGAATGTCTTTTGTTAAATTTATTCCCAAAATGTTTTATGACACTTCGTAAATGAACTCGCATTTTTAAAAATTTTGATTTTCTAAATGCTACTAGTCTATAAAAGTGAAATTGATTTTTATAATTTAGCCTGGTACCTTGTAATGATGCTAAATTTACTATTTAGTTCTAATGATCTTTTATGCTATGGTTGTCATATGTATTACCTCTGTGTGTGTTATAAATCCCATAATATATTAGTACAATTTTGCTTTAAACAGTCATATAATTTTAAAGTAATTAAGAGGAAAAACAATATTTTATATTTACTTATATATTTCACTCTCTGATGCTCTATTTCATTCTGAAGATTTAAATTTCTATCTGGTATCATTTCTGTTCAACCTGCAGAATCTTTTTTAAAACAGATTTGGTTTCTTTTTGTTTGCCTCAGATGTCCTTATACTATCTTCTGCCTTCATTGTTTCTCATGAAAAATCAGCAATAATTTATATAAATGTTCCTTTCCATATAATTTACCATTTTGCGGGGTTGTTTTCAGGATTTTCACTTTATATCTGTTTTTTAGCAAAATGACATGTTATGCCTGGTATGTTTTTTCTTGTATTAACTTGTATGTCATTTGCTGATGAAAAGTAGAATTTGTCACCCCAAAATATGCCTCTTTGTAAATTATTTTAGGTTGGTTATTTTTAAGAAACAGCAGAAAAGGGAAAAGCTCTGAAAACCAAGTGGAAGTAGCCCTTTGTAAAGGGCATTTATAATTTTAATGGAAATCTCCATCTGTGGTGTTTCCCTCAGCGGAAGGGAGGGCGGCCTTCACTATCCAAGGAGAAGGCCTGGGTTATATCTGCATAACAATGTTGCTCTTGTTTACTGTGTTTTTCCATCCTGGTAACCTCCCTTAACTGTTGGTCTGGAGCACCTGTTTTTCCAGATAGTCTTTCCTAGTAAATCAGCATTCCATTCTGCTTGGGTCATCTGATTTGGGCCTTAAGAGCTGAAAACTTTGAGCCACCTGTATGATCCTGAGTCCTGTAGGTGACAGTGGCACTGAGACAGAACAGAGAGCCAACACAGGTGACTATGCTATCCACCTGGACTTTATTAATGCAGATTCAATTAGCTTTTATTAATGCAGATTCAATCCAAGTCTATACTAACCTAATAACGATATTAATTACTCAGAAACAATCAGTAATAACATCAGAAGAGAATTGGGGGATAATGAACCGGAGTCCCAGAGTCTCAGTCTACCAGTCAGGGAGACGGCACGGTACGTGGGGGAGCCATCAGTGTCCTACAAAGCAGAATTTCCGGAGTTGGGTAGACAGCGGCGTCCAGCAGGGCAGAGCCTCTGGCACCAGGGCAGTCAGGTGATCATCATGTGCGGAGTTACAGTCTCAGCAGTAATCTGAAACCTACCTCGGTTACACCTGAAGGGTGGTGTACTCCACCCCTTTGGGTCTATTGATAAGTGTCTTGGGACCCCTAGTGGCAAGTGGGGAATTTTCCCAGAAGTGGATCTGTGGGCGGTCCTACACCGTAGGCATTTCTGTTCTCGTCACATGTGCAGATATCTCATCACGTGTGCAGTGTCTCTTTGCCAGATGTGTCTAGCATGACTTAGGTAGTTTCCCTCTTGAAGCAAAGTGTCACGGCTGACCGGCAGTCATGCTGGTTGACATGAGTGACTCCACATTGTTTTATATACTTTATGTTATCTTGACTGGACCAATGCCATTTTATTGATCCTGCTTTCCACACTGTCTTCACCTGCAAGGTCTTCTTTTGTGTTTAGGTGCAGGTGGTATTTTTGGTGCTGACTTCTACCATTTTGGGGAATTACTCAGTTTTCCTGGGTCTTTCATATACAGGGTGAGGGAAAAATACATTTACAGTTGTTTGTATGGAAAATAATACAAACATTAATAAATAAATACATAACACACAAATAAACTCTGTTTTGCATACTCGCAACTGTGAACCTACTTGCCCTCCACCCTGTATACAGGAGGTATACTTGTTATTAAACTCTAATTTGCTTTTCTTCCGTTAATTTGTGCTAGTTTGATTATTAGTCTAACCAGAAGCAACTTGAAGGGTAGAGGATGATTTTTTTTCTCCCTACACTGAGTTTTGTGAGTCTTTAAATTTATGTTTTTCACCAAATTTGAGAAAATTTTAGTCATTTTTTTCTACAGATGTTTTGATTCCCCAACCCATTTTCTGTCTCTCTTCTCCTTCTGATATTCCATTTACGTACATGTTTAACCTTTTGCTATTATCTCTCAGGTTATTGAGACTCTACTGAGTCATTTTTCTCTCTGTTTTTCAGATTAGGTAATTTCTATTGATCTATCTATATGCTTACTGATGTTTTCTTCTTTCATCTCTCTTCAGATAGTAAATCCTCCAAGTGGATTTTTCAGAAGTTGTATTTTCTTAATTTTCCTTTAGCTATTTTGTATAGTTCTATTCATTTGCTGAGATTTTATATAATTTCTTATAATCATAAAATGTCCTTTATGCTTTTGAGCATAGTTACCATAGCTACTTTAAAATTTTTATTTGTTAATTTCAACACCTGGGTCATCTTGATATAGTCTCAATTGATTCCCTTTTCATTTATATGAGTGACATTTTCCTGCTTCTTTATATGTCTAGTAGTCTTTCATTATATCCTGACATTACAAATGATACAATCCAGAAATTCTGAATTCTGTTATATTCCTCTGAAGGGTATTGATTTTTGCTGTTGCTGTTTTTGTTATAACAGGCAGTTAACTTTGCTGGATTCGTACTCCTACCTCTGTCTTCTCTGTGGTGGCCAGGAGTTGAAATCTGTTTAGTTATTTTAGTCATAGCTGGGATACTTACAATCTGTTTCACACCTGTGTTATTCAGAGGTCAGCTAGCTATTCAGGATGATTTTACACACTGAATTTAGACGCCCCCCTCCGTGGCTCTCTTCCTTATGAGATAATTGCTTTCACTCTCCAGCTGCTGCCATTGCTCCTAAGTCTCTTACTTGTTTCTTCAAGTCATTATGGTTTGGGGTTTTCTATTCAAGTGACTGCAAGGGCCTTCCCTTCATGCAAAAAACTCTAAAATCAACCATGCCCTTTTATCCTTTTAAGTGTATCTGCCTGCTTCTGCTCTCTCTCTGGTGCCTTCAGGCATCCTCCCCCCACCAAACTGCTATCTGTAGGTGGTAGGGGAGTTGGTCTTGTAAGAGTTAATTCTCCATTGTCAGACAAGGAACATACAAAATTTGTGATTTTAGAATAAATATGTAAATAAGATAGTGAATGATACTAGATGATTCCCAATCTATCTTTTGTTGATTATTGTGTAAATATAACTTTACTTCAGACTTAATATAGCAGGAATTGAAGATATGTACATATATACATAAATATATATATAGTTTATTTTAGTATCTCCTGATTTCTTATGTTTGCCCCTTTTTGTTGTGTATTTTGTAGAAAGCAAAATTAAGTATGGTTTTTAACTTGTATCTTTCTTTCAGTGACCTTGATATTTCAAAATTTTGTTATATTTTTGATTATTGGACAGTTTTTTTCCTACTAAACAAGGATGAGTTTAGATACATAAAAATTATAATATTAAGGGCAAAAATACATGTGACCAAAGATGACATGTTCACTATAAATGATAAATTTAAATAAAAATTAACAAAATTGCCCTAGCTGGTATGGCTCAGTGGATTGAGGGCTGGCCTTCAAACCAAAGGGTCGCCGGTTTGATTCCCAGTGTAGGGCATGTGCCTGGGTTGCAGGCCAGGTCCTCAGCTGGGGGTGCGTGAGAGGCAACCACACGTTGATGTTTCTCTCTCTCTCTCTTTCCCCCTCCCTTCTCCTCTCTAAAAAATAAATAAATAAAGTCTTTTAAAAAATTAACAAAACTTACCTGTCTTAAGAAAATGAAAGAGCAAATCCAAAGGTTTGACTTGACTTTTTAAGTATTGTCAAATCAGTTTTAAAAAACAAAGGTGATATTATTACCATAGCATTTTTCTACAGTTCACATTTTAATTCTACGTTTGTGGAATTTAGAGTATGATTCTAAAATAATCTCAAATGAATGCATTGTAAATTATAAATTTCTGGTACATTGTAAACAGGATGTGTTGTTTACAGCTGTTTAGATCTACTAAATATCTGTAGATTTGCTTCCTCAGCTAGAGCAGGAACTTACTGGCTATAACTCCCTGCCTTGTTCAATAACTTCCAGTAATTATCAGGAAGAAAATGCAATAAATTTATGTAATAGACTGCCCCTTTGCCATAATATACAATCAGAGGCGATCAATGCTTCTTACAATAAGGAGAAGAATTACAACTGTGTTTTATTTTATAGCTTTGGTAATACAGCTTTGCAAACCACCAGAGGGAGTAGAGTTAAACTTCAGTGGTCAAATTCCATTGCGGTAAAACATAGCCTCAGGCTGACATTTTTACAAAGTAGCAACACAACAAGGGGTTGTGTACTTCTTAGCAGACTATTTTATTTGTTCACCCATCCAGCTAGTGGAAAACTTCCGTGTACTGCTGCTCTTTTAGTTCATATGACTGGAATCATGAGAACTTCTGAATGTAATAAATAATAATCAAGTTTAACCTTTGGCCACTTCATTTCAAGAAGGGAAAGATAGACATAGTTGATAATGAAGCTTCCAGTGTTCCAGCAACCCACAATGGCTTGTTCATTACAAAGTTATATTTGTTACGGTTTTAAAAATATACTTTTATTGTGGTTTAAATCAAAGGGCATTTCCGAGCTCTGCCTAGTTATGCTTAAAGTATAATTACACGCTACGTATCTTAGTAAATAAATGAAAGCTTTTTCTTGGTTATTTGTTATAAATTTTACTTTGCCTGTAGCTAAGTGAAGGCCAGTCCTCTAAAGTGTTTCAAGTATAATGCACAGTGAATATAAAACAGTCCATTAATTGGGATAATAGGTCCCAGCATGTAATTGCATTTCTTAGGTACTATGGATAGCAACTGAGTGAAGTGATATTTATTCAAGGTTGTTAGTCACCCGTGGATAACTTTATTTGTCCACTGATGCTTAAATAAATGCCTCATCCATCAGTAAGAATATTTATAAAGAAATTAATAACAAAAATCATTATTGCATCTCAAATTATGAAGGGAAACAGTATGTAAAAGTTACTGAAGAATGCCACAATAAAGTCAGAGACAGTGGCCAGTACTTCAGGTTACTTGTTTTTATGTTGGTGGACAGTAAAATATTGTAGAAACTCCAGAATAAATATAAACTTAACATGATAAATTTGCTTTATATTGTTTTAGCCATCAAATTATCTGTAGTAAATTCCATCAGCAATTTCTAGCCACAGGTACTTACACAGTTTTTCAAGAAAAAAAAGAGTTTGCCAACAATCTTTCAATGTGCCACAAACCTTTGCAATCTCTCAGATTGTGTGTGTGTGTGTGAGGTTTGCGTGTGAGGTTTTGTTTCCAGTTCCAAAAAATTTCCTTTAGTTTTCATTTAATACGTTGTTGTCTATTTCTAAGATATTAAAAAAACACATGTTCTATTTTAACATGTGCAGGCTTCTCTAACTCATTCAGAAAGTCAAGAGGGTGTCCCAGAGATCCATGAACTCAGAATAAGATTACTTTCCTTATTAGAAATCCTTCTCGGTCCTTGGTGCGACTGAGGAGAGGGCCTAGAACTTTGTCCCACTACCCTTTTGGACCCCTCAGTGACTTAACCTCCCCTGCACTGTGTGTTCTAAGACTATCTGGATGAAGTCCATGGTATCCCCTGCTCTGTTTACATTAATTCCTGGAAGAAGTCTAGGGTTCCTAGAATCCTACATCATCTTAGTCTTGACTTCCCCATGAGGCTCTGAGGCCTGTGAGTCAACCTCTACTTTTCTACCACATCACTTCCTATTTTTTTTGCTTCATCCGTCTCCATACCATCTACCAACTTTTCTTTTATTAAATAATTACTTATCTTTCTATTTTCTATCATACCAGATGCATTAAAAAGAGTGTATTATGTGACATGAAATAAGCCCGGCGGTGAGAGACAAATGCCGTGTGATCTCACCTATAACTGGAACCTAATAAAGAGAACCAACAAATGAGCAAAATAGAACCAGAGACATAGAAATAAAGAACAAACTGACAGTGACCAGAGGGGAGGAGAGAGGGGGATAACAGGGGAACGATGGGGAAGGGGCAAACCAAGGAACAGGAATAGAGGACTCATGGGCACGGGCAATGTCGAGGATTGACTGGCAGTGGGCAGGGGAGAGCAAAGGGGAAAATGGCAGGACAACTGTAACTGAACAACTATAAAAAAACTATTTCTTAAATGGCTGACTGAATGAATCTTTCTCTTTCCTTTGGATTCAAAATAGACATTTCTAAAATTGAAACAAGGAAAATGTTTAATTGAAAAGGGAGGATTTTATGTAGCTCCATAGGACAGTGTATAACATCTTCTTGTGTTATTGAATAACTCTTAAGAAACAGAAATATTTTTCTTACATGGACCAAAAATTTTTTTGTGCCCATTTATGTTACTGATCATATTATGCTCCTAAATATGAGAATGGTTTTGTTTATTGACATAGGAAGTCTTTGCTGCCTCTGGTATCCCTGTTAGACTATTAGTAATAAGTACTATGTGGATTTTCCTCAACTGTATTTATGTATAATCTTTCATATAGATTTAGATATGTATAAGGTATGACACATGTAAGGAGTATTTGGTCTAGGGACTTTTAAAATTTAAATTGATATATTGTAGTAGCTTGTTGATTCAGATCAAAATTTTAAATTGTTCCCATCTTCTCAATAGTATTAAACCTTTAGAATATTGCTATGAGATCGTAAGGTTATTTGGTGAAGAGCTGAAAATAGAGAAAAAGTCTGTTAAGGGTTGTATCAATTTCATTGGCAAATTCACCCTTACATACAAATTAGCCAATGTTTTAAGAGTCTTGGTATTTTCCTTTCATTTACAAAGAAATATGAGACACAAATTATTACTTTATCCTTAAAATCTTGCAGATGCATTTTGTTTCTGAATGGAGACATTTATTTATTCTTCAGGTTTTTCTAGGAGCAAAACACTTTTTAATGACAAAGAACATATAAGTATTCTTTTATTACATTGGATATCAGGAAAAATAGAAGATTTAAATAGGGAAGACAAAAATTAATAATCTTGAAATGAGAGCTCATAGATAATATAGCATAATATCATTGTTAACTAATATTGATGGGTGTTTAATATATTTAATATTTCTGTACTTTTTACATAACAAGTCAGGGAGGGGAAGCATTATGTTTACATGATATCCACCTAATCTTTGGATCAGCAATGTCATATTTTTGGAAAATATAGTGAGATTTGCTGTTTTTTAGAATCTTATCTGACATGGTCATTAAAATGAGAATAACTGTGTTTTTCAGGGATTCAGTCTGGATTATGTGTCCATAATGACATTTTATGACACATAGTAGGGTACATTGATGTGTAGTGTTATGGTTGAAAAGAATAATGTATTAAAATGATAAAAGTAAGATGCTCTATATTTTGATGTGGTATACCTAAATAAATTTTCAGTGAGAAGATTGCATCTATTCTGTCCCCAGATCATTCTTGGGAAAAACAGTCAAGCAAAAATTGTTAAATAATATATAGATATCTCTCATCTTAGCACAACTTCTTCTCTGCAGATCTTACTTCCATTATCAAGTTTCTTTATTTTTCTTTGAAATATAAGTTGACTTAAAATCTACTATCTTAAGAAGTACCAGTGAAGGGCTTGAAATGAGATTTTCTTTAATAATGTATATCTCTGGATATATAAGAATCAGTTTAAACTTTATACTATATACCTCTCTTCAGAGTACTATCTATTTGCATGTGGAACAGTGCCAATTCTATGAACATGTACCTAGTACAGACTAGAAATTCTACTTACGGTCAACTTAGAGGTGTATCAAAGAAGGGCTCAGCAGCTGCAGATAGTGACTCAACTGCAGAGAATAGCCCTGTCTGAGATCATGTCCTTCAGAGGCAGCCCATGGCCAAAAACCGCTTGAGGGGGGGTATAAAGGCCCAATTATTTAGGTCTACTGTGGGACAAGTCCGAAGGGCCATATTGCTACAGAGCTTCTTGTGGAACTGACAAAAAATTTGTAGGTCGCGTCACATTTTGACTTTACCCTGTTCCCAATTTTGTTTCCTCTTTCTTCCTTCCAAATGTTAGAACTTGGTTCCAGAAATCCCCAAACTGCAACATTACTTGCTTACCTCTAAATTCTCTTCCAAATTTGACTAGACCTCTGATATATTCTACATATAGGTTCTCTGGGAAAAATACACACTTTCCTCTTAGCCCTTCATTACTAATATTACAAAAACAAAAGATGATTTGGCCTCCAACAACAGGAACTATCATGAGACTCACACCTGACAAACCTCTTTATATATTAACCATAGTGGGGATGCTTAATAATTGGTAAAATAAAGTACAAGCAAAGATAAGTCATATCACCTTTGATCCTTATAGCTACTCTCCTTCCTGACCATATCCCATCACCCATTTGCTACTTTCATAAAATGATAAGAGAATGAAAATGGTGGGTGAGGGAGCTTTAAGGGCCAAATTCTCCAAATAAACACTGAAAAATGAGTGAAAACTGTCAAAAATCTTTTTTGGAACTCTGTTAAATAAGCAACAGTTTACAGAAACCAAGAAATAACTGAACAAAGCAAAAGGTGACTTAAACATGGATGTAGAGCTTTCTGGTGTTGTTTTTTAAAGCTTTTAGGTATTTATTCTTAGAGAGAAGGGGAGGGAGAGAGAAAGAGAGGGAGAGAAACATCAATGTGTGAGAGAAACATTGATTGGTTACCTCTTGTGTGCACCTCCACAGGGGACTGGGCCCGCAACCCAGACATGTGCCCTGAGGGGGAATCCAGCCAGCGCCTTTTGCTTTGTGGGACAACACCCAACCAACTGAGCCACACTGGTCAGGGCAGTGTGATGTTTTAATTAGCCTTTTCCTACTCCTCTCCCTAACATAGCACTTGTTTTAAAGTTAGCACTCACATTCTTGATGTAGGTACCTGTTTTCAGAGGGAGTTGAGCAGAGCAGAGCATGTTTCTGAGAACTTTTATGTGTCTGCTTTGACCTAACTGAGGTTTCCTTAAGGCATGACACAAAGTGTTTTTTTCCTAACTCAGAACTCTCTCAGGGTGGAAAAGTCCTAAACACAGGGTGTTTGTCAAAAACAAACAAACAAACCAAAAACCGTAAGGCAAATGAACAGGCTACTGCTGCCTGGGGCAAAGTATTACAGTTGGAGAAAACAATAGACACATTGAAAACCTGAGTAGAAAACCTGGAATTGGTTTATTTTGAAGAATAAGAGATAGAAAAACTCCCATAAGTAATAGAGAATCTGAAAAGTCATGTTAATAGACAGGGTAGAACAAATGCTCTTAGAAGACTTGTGTAGGCCTTAAGTTTTCACCTGTAGCTGATCTTTAGGCTCAGCCCAACTAGGAAGTGAAAGC
This sequence comes from Pteronotus mesoamericanus, assembly GCF_021234165.1. Classification (NCBI taxonomy): domain Eukaryota; kingdom Metazoa; phylum Chordata; class Mammalia; order Chiroptera; family Mormoopidae; genus Pteronotus; species Pteronotus mesoamericanus. Next base: position 4,943,638 of record NW_026555150.1, read on the forward strand.
TAAGGAATTGTTGTTAAGAGAGAAGTTAAGTATTGAAAAGTGTCCAACACAGATTCAATTTGCAAAGATCAGGAGAGCCTTTTTTCTTCCTTTCAAAAAAAATTATTTTTCAGTTATAGTTGATATACAATATTATATTAGTATCAGCTGTACAACTCAATGATCTGATGTTTATATAACTTATGTAGCGATCGCCCTGATAAATCTAGTACCCAGTATTATTGACTACATTCCCTATGCTGCACTTTGCATCCCCATGACTATTCTGTAACTACCAATTTGAACTCCTCAATCCCTTCACTTTTTTCACCCAGTCCTTCAACCCCCACCCCTTTGGCAACCATCAGTTTGTTCTCTGTATCTATGAGTCTGTTTCAATTTTGCTTGTTTTTTACTTTGCTCTTTAGATGCCACATATTAAGTGAAATCATATGGGACTCTTTTTTTTTCCTCTGACTGACTTATTTCACTGTGTGTGATACCCTCTAGGTCCTTCCATGCTGTCACCAATGGTAAAATTTTATTCTTTTTTATGGCTGAGTAATATTTCATTGTATTTATGTGCCACAGCTTTTTTATCCACTCTTCTTTTGATAGAGACCTGGGTTGCCTCCATATCTTGGTGACTGTAAATAACCCTGCAATGAACATAGGGGTACATATATTCCTTCAAATTAGTGTTTTGGATTTCTTTGGATATGTACCCAGAAGTGAAATTGATGGGTCATACGGTAGTTTCATTTTTTATTTTTCAGGATCCTTCATACTGTTTTCTGTATTGCTTGCACCAGTCTGCATTCCCACTAACAGGGCATGAAGTTTCCCTTTCCTCCACATCTTCACTGACACTTGTTTATTGATTTATTTATTATGGCCACTCTGACAGGCGTGAAGTGGTATATCATTGCGATTTGAAGTTGTATTTCCCTGATGATTAGTGACGTTGAGCATCTTTTCATATGTCTATGGGCCATCTGTATATCCTCTTTGGAGAAGTGTCTATTCAGGTCCTCTGTTCATTTTTTGATGAGATTTTTTTGTGTGTGTGTGGAGTTGTATGAGTTCTTTGTATATTGGTACTGAAGCCATCCTCTGTGCCTGCAGAGTAGGTTGGAGGGGTTGGCCAGGGTGGTAGAGCCTGGGTTGGCAGGCCAAGTCTGGGGGTTGAGGCCAGGGATCTGGTGATAGGTGGGCTCAGCCCCTGCGTGGTTGTTGGAGTAGGCTGAACTCCTGCCCCAGTGCAGTCCTGGAGAGGGGAGAGCAGGGGCTGGGATGAGTCTGGCAGCAGTTGTGGCTGCATGAGCTTCAGGGCTGGCGCCTGGGAGAAAGGAGCTGCCTGTGGCCCTGCCGCTCCCAATGGAGCTTCTTGCTTTTCCCTGTCTGCGGGCCCTGGCGCTCTCATTCAGGGTGCTGCTCTGGTCTCTGCTGGTGACCACTCGCAGAGCTGCTGGAGGCTTCACCTGCTACCTGCCCCAGGATGCTTCAGCGGAGACTGGTCTCTTCGTCCTGCTTGCAGTAGTGCTGTGTGCCAGGCGATGAGGCTGGAAGATGGCCTGGGAGCTCAAGATGGACGATGCGATTGAGTCCAGCCTGGTGCATGACTTTGACCCCAGCCTCTCGGGCATTGGGCGGGAGGTGGGCGCTGGTGCCTACAGCATGAGTGATATCTTGGCATTGCCCATTTTGTTTCTCTTCTTTTTTTTAGTCTGCTTTAAAAAAGATTGTACTCATATATTTTTAGAGAGAGTGGAAGGGGAAATAGAGAGAAGGAGAGAAACACCATGTGAGAGAGAAACATCTTGTTTGATTCTTGCACAGCCCCAAGCACACTCCCAACTGGGGACCTGGTCTGCAACACAGGTATGTGCCCTGAACGGAATCAAACCTGTAACCTTTTGCTTTGCAAGAGGACACCTAACCAACTGAGCCACACCGTCAGGATGGCATTGTCCATTTTCAAGCAGAAAGATTCCAGCTTCCATTGGATGATGAATCTAAAAACCTGCTCTTTCATTCCATAACTTGTACTGCAATGTCTCCAGCAGTAAAACTGCATGATAAAATGCTCACTTACCTGAACCAAGGTTAGCCTTATGAAATTCAAATGCTGAATAATCGGAAAATGGGAGATATGCCTGAGATGACTAGAAAATTGGTAAAGAGCATCATAAGAGTTGTATTTAATGATGGACGGCTATAGTATTTAGAGTATCTGCAACTTCAAGGTTGGAAGTAGAATTGTCCAGGACACAGACTTCTTTCTTCATTTAGATATTCCAATGTCTGTGGGAATAATTGACAGAAGGGCAAATCCAGGTCAGTTAAATGCAGTTGAATTTCTGCGGGACCCTGCAAAATGCATATCTGTTTTCATTCAGCTACACTGCATCAGCACAGAACTTACTGCACGGAAGCATGGGGGTGAAAAGGGAGTGCCTTTTAGGGTCCAGGTAGACACCTTTAAACAGAATGAAATGGAGAACACACAGATCATCTACACTCAGCTAGCTACCCAAATCAAAAATTTTAGGCCTAAAAGTACAGACTGGAAAAAAAATTGAGCAAGAGAAGATGGAGAGGAAAACTGGTCACGAAAATGAAAACTATCAGCAATCCTGTGATACCATAAGCCTCTCAGAGCATTCTCCGTGGCCCCGTATCCTCACAGCCTATGTGAATAAAAGCCCCTGCAGAGCGACCACTTTCACCTCTCCACAGCAGAGCCACTTACAGTGTCCCAGACAGCAATTCTTCTTCAAATCATCAGGGAGATGGAGTTTCACAGGTCTTTAGTGAACAACTTCAGCCATGACCCAGGAAACAGCAGTGGCTGCTCAAAAACAGATTCTCTTCCTACACAAGACTTTTTCCAATTTTTCAGATGCCAACTTATTAAAACTGACAAAGGAAGATTTAGTACGAATATGTAGTGCAGCCAATGGATTTCAGCTCTATAATTCACTGAAGTCAAGGTTGGTTATGCCCTGCTTAACCATCTGTGTCTGCCAGGAGAAGCAGGGCAGCTCACTGCCCAGAGGGCAGCAGTAGGCTGCATGTAGTTGAGCTGAGAATGGCGGTGCAACATTCTACGTTTATCATACAATCTATCTGGAAGAAATGGTTGCCTCAGAAGTTGCTTGAAAACTTGCATAGGTGTTTAATATTGCTTTCCACCAAATTAACCGGGTTTACAGAAAGGGTCCCACTGGTATTAGTATTGTTAGTGATCAAATGGTTCAGAACTTCCAAGATGAAATTTGTTTTTTACTCTCTCCAGTAAAAGTTGAAAATAGTGGTGGTATCCACATAATCTTGATGTGATGTCTCGTGTAGTCTGAACTATGAGTATATTCAGTACCAAATGAAGTCACACTTCGAAGTGTGTGAAGACTGAACCTAAGAAGTCCTGGGATTGGATTTTATTATATGAAGTGTTTCATATTGAAAACACAAGATGAACTTTCTAATTAGCTATATGAGAGGTGACTCTCCTTACTGCCATAGCCAAGCATCCTCGTAAGAGTGAGCACATTGGCACAGCATGCCCCTTCTGGGGGTTGCGGTGCAGGCAGGGGGCCGCCTGCTTCTCTGGTAGAGGTCAGCAGATACAGTTCCTAGAACCAGCTTTGCTGTCCTTTTACACTGTATGCAGTTTGGAACTGAATGTAAAAAACGGCCTGTGGGCATTTACCTTTCTGTTCCGGTTTGGACTTTATTGCCTGAGTCGTCTGCGGACCAGGGGCTAGGGGACAGAGCTGTTATGGAGCCAGCATGGAATCTGTCTGCAGAGAGATGCAATGTGCCGACACAGTGATTGTGGACAGGTAAGAGGCTTGGCACCTTCTCAGAAAAATATCATGTCTATGAGTGTGCGTCTCATGTAATCATTGCCAGATTGGGGAAGAGCCCAGCAGGAAGCAAGCTGCATTAAAAAGAGTACCTTGGTAAGAGGATCAGTGTAATTCCTAATAGCTACAAAGACTTTCTGTTTTTGCTTTGTCACAGATTTATTGAAAACCTTTGTTGCTGCTTCCATTTTTAGTGTTTTGTTTCTGTTCTTTTAAATATAATTTATTGATTATACTATTAGAGTTGTCCCAATTTTTCTCCCTTTGCTCCCCCCCCATGTAGTACCCCCATTTCCTCCAGCTATCCCCCCATTTAGTTCATGTCCATGGGTCATGCATATAAATTCTTTGGCTTCTCCATTTCCTATGCTGTTCTAACATCCCCCTGTCTATTTTGTACCTACCATTTATGCTTCTTAATCTGTGCACCTTTCCCCCATTCTCCCCCTTCCCGCTCCCAGCTGGTAACCCTCCAAATGATCTCTATAACTACGATTCTGTTACTGTTCTAGCTGTTTGCTTTTTTTAAAAAAAAAATTCAGTTGTTGATAGTTGTGAACTTGTTGCCATTTTAATATTCATAGTTTTGATCCTCTTCTTTTTCTTTAATAAGTCCCTTTAACATTTCATATAATAACAGCTTGGTGATAATGAATCCCTTTAGCTTTACTTTGTCTGGGAAGCGCTTCATCTGCCCTTCCATTCTAAGTGATAGCTTTGCTGGACAGAGTAATCTAGGTGTAGGTCCTTGCTTTTTATCATTTTGAATACTCCTAGCTAGTCCCCTCTAGCCTGGAAGGTTTCTTTTGAGAAATCAGCTGACAGTCTTATGGGAACTCTTTTGTAGGCAACTGTCTTCTTTTCTCAAAAAAAAAATTGTTTAGTTTTAGGCAGAGGGCAAGGGAGGAAGGAAGAGAAGGAGAGAAATATCAATGTGTGGTTGCCTTTCACATACTCCCTACTGGGGACCTGGCCTGCACCCAGGCATGTGCCCTGACTGGGAAATGAGCCAGCAACTCTTTGGTTCACAGGCTGGTGATCAATCCACTGGGCCATACCAGCCAGGGCTCTCCTGCTGCTTTTAAGATTCTCTCTTTATCTTTAATCTTGGCATGGTACTCTTTGGGTCTAACTTGTTTGGGACTCTGTGTTCTTCCTGTACTTGTATATTTATTTCCTTCACCAAATTAGGGAATTTATTTTTTCAAATAAGTTTTCAACTTCTTGCTCTTCCTGTTCTCCTTCTGGCACCTCTATGATTTGGGTGTTGGTACATTTGGAGATGTCTCCAAGGCTCCTTATACTATGCTCATTTTTTAAAAAAAATTCTTTTTCTTCTTGCTGTACTGGTTGAATGCTTATTTCTTCTTTATGTTCCAAATCATTGATTTGAGTCCTGGTTTCATCCCCTCCACTGTTGGTTCCCTGTAGATTTTTCTTTATTTCACTTAGTATAGCCTTCATCTCTTCCTGGATCTTTTTTTTTCAAAAAAGACTTTTTGTTTATTTTTAGAAAGAGGGGAAGGGGGGGAAGAGGGAGAGAAACATAAATGTGTGGTTGCTTCTCATGCGCCCCCAACTGGGAACCTGGCCTGCAACACAGGCGTGTGCCCTGACTGGGAAGGGAACCAGGGACTGTTGGGTTTGCAGGCCGACACTCAATCCACTGAGCCACACCAGCCAGGGCTCTTCCTGGGTCTTTTTCATGTTGTTGCCATACTCAATGAGTTCTTTGAGCATCCTGATCACCAGTGTTTTGAACTCTGCACCTGATAGGCTGGTTATCTCTGTTTCGTTTACTTCTTTTTCTGGAGTTTTGTTCTGTTCTTTCATTTGGGCCGTATTTCTTTGTCTCCTCAATTTGGCAGCCACCCTGTATTTGTTTCTGTGCTTTGATTCCCTGTCTTAGTAGTGTTGCCTATTATAGAAAAGGCACCTGTAAATTGTGTAGATAATCACCAGGGTGGGGCAACCCACTTCACTGCTTTGTGGTTCTGTTTTGGGGGAGGGCTCGGAGAGTGGACAATGCTGCTGCCTCGGAGGTTTGCCCGGCACTCTCTGTTTCCAGTAAATTCACTTTTTTCTATATGCAACTGGTGCCCTTCTAGCTTTTGCCGTATAGCTGAATCTCAGAGGGGCTGGGTTTCCGTATGTTCTAAGCCCATGTGAGTCCTTTAAGTGGAGTTTCCTGAAAACCTGGCAGTTTCTTCTGCTGCCCCCACCCCCACTGATTTTTATAGCCAGAAGTAATGAGGCTTTATCTTCCAGGTGCTGGAACCCTGGGCTGTGCTCTTTGACCTGTGGCTGGGATCGCTCACTCCCAAGGTATCCTTCCCAATTTTTAACCACCACACATGAAGGTGGGACCACCCATTCCACCACTGCTGCTTCTCTGTGCCACACCATGTCTCTGCACCTCTTCATCTGTCTCCACATCTCTACGTCTCTGCCCCTTCTGCCCATCTGGACAAATGTGGCTTCTTTAAATCCTTTGTTGTGGGACTTCCATACAGCTCTATTTTCTGATTTTTCTGGGTGTCCTTTGTATTTGAGGTTTAGTTGCAATTCTTTTTGTGGTTGCACGAGAGGAGGCGAAGCTTGTTTACCTACACTTCCATCTTAACCGGAAGTACCTGTCTCTGGTTTTCATTTTTTAAGCCCCATTGCCTTTTTCCCCCTTTGTCTTATAAACTTATGTGATTTTCTTTCGCTTTTTTCTTCCACCCCTCTGTCTTCAACTGTCCTGCACCGCCCCTTCTTAAACATTTTTAAAAAGATTCCCTCTCTCCCTCTCTCCTTTCCTTCCTTCTTTCCCTCCCTCCTTTCCTCCTTCCTCCCTCCTTTCCTCCTTCCTCCCTCCTTTCCTTGCTCCCTTCCTCTCTTCCTTCCTCCCCCTTCCTTCCTTTCTCCCTTCCTCCCTTCCTCCCTCCTCTCCCCTCCCTCCCTCCCTCCCTCCCTCCCTCCCTCCCTCCCTCCCTCCCTCCCTCCCTCCTTCCTTCCTTCCTTCCTTCCTTCCTTCCTTCCTTCCTTCCTTCCTTCCTTCCTTTCCTTCCCTTTCTTTTTTACCTTTCTTTCATTTATAGAGAGGGGGAAGGAGGGAGAAAGAGAGGGAGAGAAACATTGATGTGAGAAAGAAACATTGATCGGTTGCCTCTCATGTGCACCCCAACTGGGGACGAAACCTGCAACCCAGGCACGGGCCCCGACCAGCTATTGAACCGGCAACCTTTTGCTTTTCCGGATGATGCTCAACCAACTGAGCCACACTGGTCAGGATCCCTTATTAAACATTTTTAAAGCTCTACCTCAGACATCACAAATAGGTGACCTAAGCAGTAGAAAAAGTATAGTTTCTGATTTGGTTTTAAGGGGTCGTCTTTATCAACAGATTGAAATTATTCTTGGAGCACTAGACATCATAAATCAAACATTAAATTGTACCATGAAAATTCCTTATTGAGCTTTACTCAATATTGAGCTTCAGTACAATCCTGTTTAAGCATTCTGGTGATTACTTAGAGGCTTGTTATATACCACATAATAATTTTTCTATGAAAATTATTCACAAAACCAAATGCTTGTCTGCTACTATACTTTTCAAAGGAAACCCACTGTTTTACAATTTTCCCTACTATCTCTTCCCTTCACCCAAATCCTTTTCCCCAAATTCATCAGCAAGCATTTTTGAGGCTTGTGGTATAGCACATCCAGTTTGTTTTTAATTCCATTCCATTTTAATTATAGCATCTTTGTCCATTTACCCAGGTCTTGGTTGTGAATGTATTATTTAATCCTTATCTTTGTTCAGGCAGAAATAGGAATGCATCATTTTGAATTTAAAATCTCTCCCAGAAGATAAACTACTTTAGCGGATAAAACCTTTGACATTTTATTTTATTCAGAAAGGGGGTTGTCTGATACAAAGAAGCAATGTGTCTAAATATTTTCATCTTCAGTGCAAAAATACCTGTACTTCTTATAGACTGTAAAGCAGGAGAACCTTTGTTCCTGTCATTTTCCCTTTGCTTCTGTCATTTTCCCTTTGCTTTTCTATGACCACATGCTTCCTGTACCAGCCACTGGGAAAGGAGTGAGCTTCAATTAATTATTTTAGTTTTTCTTGTCTTTTTAGCATTCCTTTTTGAGTGTCAAGATTTATGGAACAATAAATGTCATTTAATGCAGTATGCTATTCTGAATTCCTCATAGGATTTTAGAAGTGGCATAAAAATAATTAAAAGCTCATCAAACTTGAAATTACGCCAGTGGTGTTGATCATTAGTCTGCCCCAGTGAAATAAGTTAAGTTATGGCACCAACAAACTTGTTACTTTATTTTTTTTTTAATTGTAGGATGTATAATTTTCAGTATAATGAATGTTTTCTGATTGCTTTGCAAGAAAAAAATTTATTTTGGATATTAACCTTTTATCAGTTGTATCATTGGGAAGTATCTTCTCCCATTCAATGAGTTGGCTTTTTATTTTGTTGATGGTTTCCTTTGCTACACAAAAACTGTTTCGTGTGATGTAGTACCATTTGTTTATTTATTCTTTTGTTTCTCTTGCCTGAGGAGATATATGAGATAAAATATTGCTAAGAGAAATGTCTGAGATTTTACTTCCTATGGTTTCTCCTAGGATTTTTATGGTTTCAATTCTTACATTTAAGTCTTTAATCCATCTTGAGTTAATTCTTTTATATGGTGTAAGAAGGTGGTCTAGTTTCCTTCTTCGTACACATCTGTACAATTTTCCCAACACCATTTATTGAATAGGCTGTCTTTATCCCATAGTATATTTTTTCCTCCTCTGTCAAATATTAATTGACCATAAGCCATGGGTTTAATTCTGGACTGTTTTATTTCATTGATTTATATGTTTATATACCAGTACCACATTGTTTTGATTACTATGAACTTGTATAGTATAATATTTTGATTCCTTTAACTTTGTTCTTCGTTCTCAAGATTGCTGTGGTTATTTGGCATCTTGTGTGGTTCCATTTAAATTTTGGGATTATTTGCTCTAGTTCTATGGAAAACACCATTGCTATTTTGATAGGAATTAAGTCAAATCTATAGATTGCTTTTGGTATTATGGATTTTAATGATGTTAATTTTTTTATTCATGAGCATAGTATATGCTTTCATTTCTTTGTATCTTCTTCAGATTTTCTTCAGTGTCATAGAATTTTCTGAGTACAGGTCTTTTACTTCCTTGATTAAATGTATTCCTAGGTATTTTATTTTTTGAGGCAATTGTAAATGGGATTTTCTTAGTTTCCTTTTCCGCTAGTTCATTTTCGGTGTATAGAAGTACAACCAATTTCTAAATATTTATTTTTTATCATGCTACTTTCATGATTCATGTATCAGTTATAGTAGGTTTTTGGTGGAATATTTAGGGTTTTCTATATACAGTTTCATGTCATCTGCAAATAATGCTCTTTTACTTCTTCCTTTCCAGGTCAGATGCCTTTTTTTCTTCTTCTTGTCTGATCTCTGTGACTAGGACTTTCAGTACTACGTTGAATAAAAGTGGTCAAAGTGGACATTCCTGTTTTGTCCTTGATCTTAAGGGAAATGCTTTTAGTTTTTCCCTGTTGAGTATAGTGTTAGCTGTGGGTTTGTCATATAAGGCCTTTGTTACATTTAGATATGTTCCCTCTATTTTCACTTTGCTGAGAGTTTTTATCATAAATAGGTGCTGGATTTTGTCAAATGCTTTTTCTGCAAGTATTGATATGATCATATGGTTTTTATTCTTCATTTTGTTTATGTGATGTGTCACATTTATTGATTTATAGATACTGTAACAACATTGCATCCCAGGAATAAATCCCACTTTATTATGGTATATGATCTTTTTTGTTTTCTTTTTTTAAATATTTTATTTATTTATTTTTAGACAGAGGGGAAGTGAGGGAGAAAGAGGGAGAGAAACATCCATGTGTGGTTGCCTCTCATATGCCCTCTACTGGGAACCTGGCCTGCCACGCAGGCATGTGCCCTGACTGGGAATTTAACTGGCAACTCTTTGGTTCGCAGGCTGGCACTCAATCCACTGTGCCACACCAGCCAGGGTGGTATATGATCTTTTTAATGTATTACTGAATTCAGTTTGCTAATAGTTTTGCAAAGGATTTTTCATCTGTATCCATCAGCGATGTTGTCCTGTAATTTCATTTCTTTGATGTGATTTTACATGGTTTTGGAATTAGGATAATGCTGGTTTTGTAAAATAAGCTAAGGAGTCTTTTTTTTTTTCCCCTCTTGGGGTTTTTAAAGTAGTTTTAGAAGGTTACATGTTAGTTCTTCTTTGAATGTGTGGTAAAATTTGCCTGTGAAGCCATCTGGTCCAAGGCTTTTTTTTTTTTTTTGAGACATTATTTTAAACTTGTTTCTTGCTCTTTGTAAATCTTGTCATGATGTTCTTGAATTTGGAGATTGCCAAGAATGTCAATAGTCTAGTAACATACCCTTAATATGAAAACCTGGTAACCTGGCAGGCACTTTTGGGTCTTGGATGCAGGTACCATGGCTTAGATTGAAACGATACTGATCAAGTCCTTACTAGAGTCTCCTTCACTTACCCTTTTTTACTCTTTCTTATGGAAGCAGAAAAGACACAAATAAACAATATCCTAAAATATTCTGTTTACTTTAGCTTTCCAGTAGTATTGGTTTAGATAACAATATATGAAATAATCCTATGAGGGAAAGTTAAATATGATTTTTTATAATTAGTCATGGCATAATATAAAATGTAGGAATTCAAAATTGTATTACATTTGTAAAAACACATTATTATTCTGTTTGATGCCTTTCTCCTAGGAGAACTTACCAGGCATGTGCTTATTGCAAAAATTATTTTTGTGTTTGTTTTGGATATTTTCAAAATATAAAAATGTAGAATGAAGAAAATATAAATCAGCCATAATTTGACTTTGCTTTCCTGTGGTCTTTTTCTTTTACAGAATTGAGGTCGAACTCCATATGCAATGTTGTATCTTGTCTTTGTATATGTTCATGTTTTTAAAAGTAAACATAATCAAGGATTTTGTTAATATTTAGACTGCTTTGTCATTAAACTACACGGAATATTGAAAAATCAGGCATGAGACTCATAGAGCAATAGCATGGATCAAGAAATGTGTCAGAGCTTGCAATTTAAATAGAACCTTTAGAACTTAGAAAACATTTCTTGACTGTTTTATATTTTATTGTCAGTGGGACTATAGGATTAGAAGAGTACCTAAGTATTTATCTAGACCAATATGTCTTAACTTTTAAAACATGAAGACCCTTGTTTTTTAAATATATTTTATTGATTATGCTATTATGGTTGTCCCATTTTTTTCTCTCCTTCATTCCTCTCTGCCTGCACCCCGCTCCCACCAGCATTTCCCCCTCTTAGCTCATGTCCATCGATCATACATATAAGTTCTTTGGCTCCATTTCCTATACTATTCTTAACTTCACTCTATCTATTTTGTACCTACCATTTATGCTTCTTATTCCCTGTACCTTTTCCCCCATTCTCCCTCCTCCCCCTCCCCTCTGATCTCCATTTCTGTGATTCTGTTCCTGTTCTAGTTACTTGCTTAGTTTGTTTTTGTTTTTGGTTTATTTAGGTTCGGTTGTTGGTAGTTGTGTTTGTCATCATTTTACTGGTCATAGTTTTTGATCTTCTTATTCTTAGATAAGTCCCTTTAACATTTCACATAATAAGGGCTGGGTGATGATGAACTCCTTTAACTTGACTTTATCTGGGAAGCACTTTATCTACCCTTCCATTCTAAATGATAGGTTTGTTGGATAGAGTAATTTTGGATGTAGGTCTTTGCCTTTCATGACTTGGAATACTTCTTTCTAGCCCTTTCTTGACTGCAAGGTTTCTTTTGAGAAATCAGCTGTTAGTCTTATGGGCACTTCTTTGTGGGTAACCGTCTCCTTTTCTCTTGTTGCTTTTAAGATTCTCTCCTTGTCTTTAATCTTGGGTAATGTAATTATGATGTGCCTGGTGTGTGCTTCCTTGGGTCCAACTTCTTTGGGACTCTCTGAGCTTCCTGGATCTCCTGGAAGTCTATTTCCTTGGCCAGCTTGGGGAAGTTCTCCATTATTTTTTTCAAATAAGTTTTTAATGTCTTGCTCTTCCTCTTCTTCTTCTGGCACCCCTATGATTTGGACGTTGGAACGTTTAAAGTTGTCCCAGAGCTTCCTAAGCCCCTCCTCATTTTTTTGAATTCTTGTTTCTTCATCCTGTTCTGGGTGAATGCTTATCTCTTCCTTCTGCTTCAAATCATTGATGTGAGTCCTGGTTTCCTTCCCTTTACTATTGGTTCCCTGTATATTTTTCTTTATTTCACTTTGCATAGCCTTCACTTTTTCCTCCATTTTGTGGCCATATTCAACCATTTCTGTGAGCATCCAGATTACCAGTATTTTGAACTGTGCATCTGGTAGGTTGGCTATCTCTTCATTGCTTAGTCCTGTTTTTGGACCTTTGATCTGTTCTTTTATTTGGGCCATATTTCTTTGTCTCAGCACACCTGTTAAGTAGTAAGGGGTGAAGCCTTAGATATTCACCGGGGTGGAGCAAGCCAGGTTGCTGCGATGTGATGCCATGTGTGGGGGAAGGGTCCGAGAGGGAACAATGCCTCTTACTCAGCTTTCTGTTGGCTTTCAGTCACTTCCCCACTACCCACAAGAAAATTGGGCCCCTCTAGTGCTGATTCCTGGGTGAGTGGGTTTGTGTGCATTCTAGGACCCTGTGGGTTTCTCCAACAAACTCTCCTCTGAGGCTGGGAGTTTCTTCTGCTGCTATATCCCCCACAGGTTTATACAGCCAGAGGTTTTGAGGCTGCCTTTTCCTGCACTGGAACCCTGGGTTGTACAGTCTGTCTCGCTCCCCAGCTATTCCTCCCGGTTTACCTGCATGCAAATGTGGGACCACCTGGTCCACCGGCAGCCGCCTTGCCACATGTCCTCTCTGCCCCGGCTGCCCTTCTCTCTGCCCTTTCTTCCAGCCTGAATGAATGTTTCTGCTTTAGCTCCTTAGTTGTCAGACTTCCATACAGTTTGATTTTTTGGCAGTTCTGGTTATTTCTTGTTTTTAAATGTGTTGTCCTTCTTTTGGTTGTGTGAGGAGACAAAGTGTACCTACCTATGCCTCCATCTTGGCCGGAAGTTCCAAGATCCTTGTTTTTTACTTCTATTTCTCCTCCTCCCCTCCCCTCTCCCTCCTCCCCTCCTCTCCCCCTCCTCCCCCTCCCCTCCCTCCCCTCCCCTCTCCCTCCCTCCCCTCCCTCCCCTCCCCCTCCCTCCCCTCCCCTCCCCCTCCTTCCCCTCCCCTCCCCCTCCCTCTCCCATCCCCTCCTCTCCTCTCTCCTCCCCTCCCCTCCCCTCCCCCCTCTTCTCTCTCTTCTCTCCAGAGCAAATGATTATAATTTGCTTCTAGGTTATATCCCAGTTACAACAAATAACTTAGTTGCTCAGGAGTTTATGTTTTACAGGTTTGGAGCCAAACTTCTAGGTTACAGCCTTTACCAGTAAGCAGAACTGACCTTCATCCAACCAAGGAAAAAAAAGAATACAGGAATGAATTGTTAAGGTCTCAGTTCTCCAGCCTTGGGTTTGGGTTTGGATACTTTCTGATTAGATGTAGATCATGCAAAAAGACCCAAACTTTATGAATAGAAAACAATATATAGAGTCATCTGCTTTCATATTTAGTAGAGAAACAATCACTAGAAATTTATTGTGCATTTAGAACTGTGCTAGATGCTATGTTAGGAGAAAAAGATAACCAAATCAAAGACAGTGTCCTTCCTTTCTTGACTTTCCAACTCTGAATTCCTAAATACATCAAAGTAACATCTCTCATTTGGCAATAAGCTATATTAATGCCTTGAGTACAGATACTTTTTATTTTTGCAAATTTCATTGTTTGCATCAGTCCTAAGGCAGTGAAAAGCAAAATGAGTCTATCCCAGGTACGGACAATGGACAGAAACCTCATTCAGTGGCAGTAGGACAGGAGAGGAGTTCTTTGTAATCACAAGATCACCCAGCTGCTACATAACAAGCACTAAGAAACTGTTGTAATTAAATTAGAAATGATTTCAGGGAGGAAATCACAATGATTTTCATGTGTGTTCCTTGCTTTAATCCTGGTTTTAAAAGAGGGATGAAAACCTTGACTTCCAGGGCTGGAAGTATTCACCTGCTGTAGGAATATGATGTTGCCATCTGAAGTTGTAGCTAATGTTTGCTGCAAAAGTTGTGATGCAACTTTCTGAAAATAGTTGTAGAGACTGATCAAATTTTCTAATGTTTAATTTTGCTTTTATTTTAGGTTGTCAGGTTTCAAATTGAAAGGGAAAGCCCAGCACTGAATCTAATTTTTATAAGTGGTTAACTGAATCCTAACTCTCCAAGAGATAATCCATAAAAATATTTATTAAAATGTTAAGCAGAGGTCTGTCCTTATTCAAGGTGGTTAATTACTCCAGGTGAAATAAATTAATTATAATACAATGGTAGAGAATAATTACAAAACAATCTTGAATTTATAAATTGATTAGTAGATTGGATGATTCTTTCTATCATCTATTATTGAGTTCTTTTGTTTATTTCATGGGTTCATTCCTCATTAGTGTCTGTGAGCACATGTAACAATAAAAGTACAAAGAAATGGTTCGTACCCATCTATGACTTTCCTTACTTGCTCTCATTCTTACAAATGCACATTTTCCTCTGTTTAAATAAAACTCCAATTTCTATTTAAACATGTGTTTGTGCATTATCCACCTGCTATCTTGCTCTTTTAAGTCATTTACCTCCTGTCTCACAGGTTCCTTAGAAACATTTTAGGAAGTGGTATTTAAACTCCCCTACCTGGCTCTCCTTTTATATTAATACTTTTAATTCTCATGACTCACAATTTTAGTCTGGAGTGAGGAAGATTGCGTAGCCTACATTTCTCCAATTTGACTCATTTTTACACCATTTTCCCATGTGATCCATAGTAACCTTCACACAGCTTGGATTTCTTCTCAATGAAATTTCCTTTTTGGCTGTCTGTTTTCCATGCCTGGCAGAGGACAGGCTTTCTTGAAAGCATTACTGCTTGCCATTTATCCGTGCTTATTGGTGACCCCAAGAAAGGGTGTGTTTTAATCATCACTTATTTACTCCTTTAGTGGGGGAGGAATTTCCACCCTAGGGTTATGAGTATGACTAAACACATGGCACCTAATACTGGACAGATGATATTGACAGTAATTAAATTAGTCACATATACTCACAGACCAGGCGAGGAGGACCCAGCATACCACACATAGCCACACGGGGGTTGTACTTGAGAACAGAGTAAACAGCCATGGGTTGTGGGAGGCAGGTTTCATTGCATTAAGAGGGTGTGGTGCTCCCCAGGTTTCCACAGGAGGCTGTGCTTGGTTTGTTTGAATAATTCTTTGAGCTGGCCAGGAACTGAAATCCACTACTCAGGGATAAGCAGGAACTGTGCCGGGCCTCCTTGATAAAGATGGTTGTTTGGCTAATGGGGGCCATATCTGTGGGAAAATACTAGGGAGGGGAACTTGGAGTTAGACCATTTGAGGCATTCCTAGTTT
The DNA here is from genome assembly GCF_021234165.1 of Pteronotus mesoamericanus. NCBI lineage: Eukaryota > Metazoa > Chordata > Mammalia > Chiroptera > Mormoopidae > Pteronotus > Pteronotus mesoamericanus. The sequence continues at coordinate 4,959,122 of NW_026555150.1, forward strand.
CATCAGATGTCAAGGCAGCACATAGTATTGGGCCTTAGTTTTAAGCCTTACACCACAGGTGTAAGCAACCAAAGTGAGCAATGGAAAGGGGAAGGGTAAAATAAGGAACTGAAAAAGTTTGTTGACCTGAGATTTGACTTGTGTAGTTGAAGGCCTGAGTACAGCAATACTTTTGTGGATAGTAGCTGATCTTCATTCCTGCCATCAAGGGAGGGATTTGGGCTGCTTGTGGAGTTGGATACAACTATCCTTTTTTCTCTGGTCCAACTGTGGGGAATTAAATTAGGTGGGCTCAGAAATATAATATTAAGTCATGAAATTAACATAGATAGCCCAGCACCTAGTCTAACAAAAACATCAAATCAAATGAACTCTTCTTTGGAGGAATTAAGTTTTGGTACTGAGAACTATGGTATCCTTTCTCTGGAACTTGCTCTTTCTGACACAGTGTCCATATTGTACAACCTCAGGCTTGTAGCTACTAGGATTACCCCCACTTACCCCTTATTAAATATTGTGGTACCATCTCTTTTCTTACGTGGGCAGTCTCTCTGGGCCTCCTGAGGTGACTAGTAGCTAAATTCAGGAATAAGTTTGTGCTGATGTGCTACTCAGAGAAGGCAATGGGTTCTCCTTCCCTTCCCAGGGGGCATATGTGCATTTAAATGGTGCTTTACAGAATACTTTCTCTAGCTCCACTAATCAGATGAAGAATTAGAACTACTGTATAGTTAAATATACAGGATATGGTCTCAAGCTACTGGATTCAGATCCGAATCTATAATTGCTGTTATGGCCTTGGAAAAGCTTCTTAACACTCCCTGAGTTTCAGTTTCCACAAGTGTAAAATGAGAGTGATAATAGCTAACATTTATCAATCAGTTAGTACATGCAGATGCTGTGTATGCGTATTCTCATTTGATCCTTACAACACTTCTATGAAGTACAGGCATACCCTGTTTTAATGCACTTCACAGATACTGATTTTTTTTTGTTTTGTTTTTTACAAATCAAAGGCAAGACCCTCCACTAGAAAAAAAGATTATGACCCTCTATATTACATAGTCACCTTATTGTGTTGGTCTGGAACTGAACTCAAAATATCTCTGAAGTATGTCTGTAAGTACCATTTGTTACTCCTATTTTCACACATGAGTAAACTATTAGTATATCTAATCTTTAAAATATCATAATTGGAATAATAACTACCATTTACTGAGTACTTAACTGTATGCTAAGAATTATACTAAATGCTCTCTATACATCTCACTTAATCCTTACAACTGCTAAATGTATTTTCTGAATAATACAGCCAGTCAATTCTCCTAGGTCCATTTTCCTCATTAACAGAACAGGGGTAATAATACTCACATTTTAAGGCTGAGATAGCAGTTTTACAACCTCATAAAGCTGCTGTGCAGATAAAATGATGTCATATGGGTACATCTTAAGCACATAGTACATGCTCAGTAAATAGTAGCTACTATTTAATTCTTTGTTTCACTTTACCTGGGAAGGGGCTGGACGTGGCAATGGTTACGTGCATCCACATTTTATACATGACATTTTATTCCCCCATTCTCTATCTCTGTACAGACAAGCATTCCTCTGGCATGTTTATTAAAGAGAAGCCACAGCTCACAACTTCCACATGAACCATTAACTTGTACAACAGCTGCTGCATTTTCACTAATGGATGCAATCATTATTTAATAGCAAATTTTACACAAAATACCTGAATATATACCTTCTGAGTGTTCTAAGAATGGACCTTGGTACTGGTAGAATGTTGATGCAAGTATTTAGTGAATGTACTGTAAAATGTTACTCATGCTTATCATGGAATTATATATGAATAATACTTGAATGCTTACTATGTGCCAGATGCCATAATAAAATGTTTGACATAATTAGATGTTTATGTCTTCTACTCCTCTCAGCCATCCTATGAACTAGGTATTATCACCTTCTATTTTACAGGGGAGAAAATAGATACTTAACTAGACTAAATAACAATCAATCTTATAAAGCCTGTAAATGGCTAGAAATTCTGTCAGCCACAAAAGACCAAGCAACTACTTCTCTTCCCTCTATTCCACTATTTGCTTGACTCTGATCTGCTTTCCAAAATATAGTATGTACCGGCATGAACTCTCACAAATAAAATAAAATAATCATTTTTTAAAAACAGAATAAATATAGTAAGAAATTTCCCTCTCACTCTCTGGGAATATTGTCAAAATTTATTTTCAAGCCTATAAATTAAGAATCACAAAAGGGAGCCCTGGCTGATGTGGCTCAGTGGATTGAGTGCCAGCCTGAGAACCAAAGGGTTGCCGGTTCGATTCCCAGTCAGAGCACATGCCTGGGCTGTGGGCCAGGTCCCCAGTAGGGGGCACATGAGAGGCAAACACACATTGATATTTCTCTCCCTCTCTTTCTCCCTCCCTTCCCCTTTCTCTAAAAATATATAAATAAAAAAATCTTAAAAGAATCACAAAAGGGGTAACAGATTTTTGTTGTTCTATGTTATAAGGATTTAGTTTAGTATGTCTTAAAGAGTATTCTGAATGGAACATTACACCTTTTGAATAATTTTTGATAATGATAAAACATTTGTATGTCTAAATATGTTTGGAAAATTTGGCATACTTTATTCCCTTATTGGAGCTTGTAACATCCATTAATGTTTTCAGAGATGTGTGAAGTCTTGCACTAAGGAAATATGTTTAATTATGTATCATTTGTGATTTTTTATTTGTCTTATATCTCTTTTGTTCCTCTATTTCTGCTTTTTTTGTGTTAAATATTTTCTAGCAGACCATTTTAATTCCCTTTACATTGCTTTCACTATTTTTTCCCTTGTTTTCCTAGTGATTGTTATATAGATTACAATTAACATGTTAACTTAATCTATTTTATATTAATACCAACTTAATTTCAATAGTATACAAAAACTTTGCTCTTGTATAGCTTCATTTCTTACCCCTTCATTTGTGCTTTTATTGTTACACAAGTTATATTTGTGTGTATTTCCTGCCTGTCAAGCAGATTTGTAGTTATTGCTTCATGAAATGTCTTAATTTCTCCTTCATTTAAAAAATAATTTTGCTGGATATAGAATTCTTTGTTGAGAGTCTGTTTCTTTCAGCTCTTTGAATACGGTATCCTACTGCCTTCTGGCCTCTGTGGATTCTGATGAGAATTTGGCTCTTACTCTTATTGAGGATCCCTTGTACATGATACATTGGTTCCCTCTTTCTGTTTTCAAGATTTTACCTGTGTCTTTAGACAGCTTTATTTTGATGTTTCTTGGCATAGATTTTTAAAAAAAAGATTATCTTACTTGGAGTTTGTTGTCTCTTGGATATTAGAGTAATATTTTAATCAAACTTGGGGAGTTTTATGCTATTGTTTCTTCAAATGTGTTTTTTGATTCCCATCTCTTCCCTCTTCTTCTGGGACAATCTCCTTGTGTATTTTGGTACTTTTGATGGCATTCAACAGGTCTCTTAGGCTGTGTTCATTTTTATTCATTTCTTTTTCTTCTCCTAAGGCTGGATACATTTCATTGGTCTATATTAAAGTTCAATGATTCTTTCTTCTGCCTTCTCTATTTAATTCTTTTAAATACCCATCTCTTTACTTAAATTCTGTCATATGAGATATCATTCTCATACTTTCCTTTAGTTCTCTAGACATGTTTTTTTAAAATACATTTAAAATCGCTGGTTCAGTTTTTTAAGATGGCGGAGGAGTGAATGGGAGTCACGCTGACCTTCTCCCAAGACCAAACTGGAATTGTGACTCAATAGTGGAGAAATCACCTGGAAAACAATGGAAGGACAGAGGGAGAGGAGCCTTGGAGCTGCGGACAGACAGTGGATTCAACTCTCACACATCCCAATGGGTGGGAAGTGTGGTGGAGGCTCAAGAGGGTGGGCTGGGCGCCCATGGGCACCAGCACCAGAGGGACATTGAAATGGCCATTTGGATCCCCCTGAGAAGAACAGGGTCTGAACCATAAACAGGGACCCCTAGACTACAGCAGCTGAAATTAGGAAAACGCACAGACAAAACGGAACCCCGAAAAGCTTAGGGGCGCTCTCTGCCAGAGACAGGTGGCTGGGGACGCAAAGAGACATTGAAAGGGCCAACGCAAAAATTTGCAGTGGCAGCCGCCCTCCTTGATTGCTGGGTACAGGCGGCAGCAGAGTGCTTTGGTGCCTGAGGAAAGATTGGCGAGGAAAACTTTGTGAAGAGAACAGAGATGGTGGCCAACGGAGCTCCGGTCATAACACACCTCCCACTCTGCAGCTACCACCTTGCTCAGGCATAAGGGAATCAATTAACCTGCCTTTTGTGCGCTCCACACACAGCTTGTGGGCATGTGGACTAGGGGCTGAGTGCAGACTGGCTGGGAGAAATAGAGGATCCCTGGCCAAAGAGGACACACAGCTGTCTAGAGACCCTTGAGGAGAGACTGGAGACGGAGGTGTTGGGGAAAGAACTGGAGGGTTATCTGAGATCCCCAGAGCAGAGTCCCTCCCGATTCCGTAGTCCCCATTTGTGCAGACAGGCTGCACCTTCAAAGAGGCAGAAGCAGGCAGGGGAGTCAGAAGGCTCGCAATTACGGTCTGCAGAAATAGTGGATCCCTAGCCGAAGGGGTCACAGAGCTGCCCAGAGACCCTGGAGGAGAGACTGGACACAGGATTAACTGGAGAGTCCGGGAGCTGACTTCCTGCCATTTCCCTAGTCTCCATTTTGCGCGGGCCGGCCACGTTCCCAAAGAGCCAAAAGCGGGGAAAGCACACAATAGAAGACCCTAAACTGACCAGTGCGGGGGTGCCCACCAGGCCAGGCGGCAGGCGAGAGCGCGAGGTAGAGCGAATAAGCCCCCGGGCTGGGGCAAGCGCATGCGCCCAGGCCAGACCGCTGACACGCCCATGCGGACGGGGAGCGCGCTCAAGGAGTTGGCAGGAGAGTGCAGAGCATTCCACAGAAATAGTGGATCCCTGGCTGAAGGGGTCACAGAGCTGCCCAAACCAGCAGTCAGACACAGACAGTAGACTCCTGGAAGGCTCAAACAAACAACCCAAGGTCAGATAGGGACAACAATTGACATCATCAGAGGCAGGGCCAAAAGAAAAGAAAAAAAAATAAATAAAAGACCCGCCTACTACCATAGAAGTTTAATCCACAAAGTCAGGAAATCTAGACAGGTCAAATGAAGCAGAAGCAAAAATAAATAAAAAAATAGACTCTCACAAAAATGGGAAGAAAATGAAGTTCCCCTCAAATGAGTGGAAAAGGGGAATCCCCACAGAGAGAGCTAAATGAAATAGAGGCGAGGGAACTATCAGATACTGAATTCAAAACACTGGCTCTCAGGAAGCTCAATGAGCTCAGCCAGCTCAAAGAGAACTATGAGAAACTGCTGAGAAACTATCAGGATCTTACAGCAAACTATATCAACCTGGAACAGGACATAGAAACTATCAAGAAGACACAACAGGATATGAAGAATACCATTTCTGAATTGAAGAACACAGTAGAAGGAATCCAAAGCAGGCTGGATGAAGCCGAGGATCAAATCAGTGAGATGGAGGATAAGGTAGAAAAAAGCTCCCAGAAAGAACAAGAAATGGAAAAAAAGATCAAAAAGAATGAAGAGGCATTTAGGGAAATGCAGGACAACCTGAAATGCAATAATATCCACATAATAGGGATACCAGAAGGAGAAGAAGAGGAGCAAGGGATAGAGAACCTCTTTGAAAACGTAATGATGGAAACTTTCCCCAGTTAGAGGAGAGAAAAGGTCTCATGGATCCAGGAGGCACAGAGGGCCCCACTCAAGAGGGACCCAAGGAGGCCCACTCCAAGACACATCATCATAAAAATGGCAACTAAAAAGACAAAGAGAGAATCCTAAAGGCAGCAAGGGAGAAACAGGGAGTAACATACAAGGGAGCCCCGATACGGCTAGGAGCTGACTTCTCAACAGAAATACTACAAGCCAGAAGGGAATGGCAAGAAATATTCCAAGTAATGAAAAGCAAGGGCCTACAACCAAGGCTGCTCTACCCAACAAGGCTCTCAATTAAAATAGAAGGGGGAATAAAAAGTTTCCCAGACAAAAGAAGGCTAAAAGAATACATCTCTACCAAACCAGCACTATAAGATATGCTAAAGGGACTGGTTTAAGAAGATGAAGGAAAAGAATGAGAAAGAGAAAAACAGAGGTACAAAATGAAAAATTGAATAGGTTTCTATCAGTAATAACTCTCAATGGAAATGGACTAAATGCCCCAATTGAAAGACACAGGATAGCTGAATGGATAAGAAAACATGACCCACACATATGCTGCCTACAAGAGACCCACCTCAGAACAAAAGACCTACACAGATTGAAAGTAAAGGGATGGAAAAAAGTATTCCAGGCAAATGGGCAAGAGAAAAAAGCAGGGGTTGCAATACTTAAATCAGACAAAATAGATTTCAAAACAAAGGCCGTGAAAAGAGACCCAGAGGGGCACTTTATAATACTTAAAGGAAGAATCCATCAAGAAGATATAAATATTGTAAACTTATATGCGCCCAACATAGGAGCACTCAAATATATAAGGAAAATCTTGGACAACTTCAAAAAAGATATAGACAACAACACACTGATAGTAGGGGATTTCAACACCCCGCTGTCAAAAATGGACAGATCTTCCAAACAAAACATCAATAAGGATATAGTGGAGCTGAATGATGCACTGAATCAAATGGACTTAACTGACATATATAGAACCTTACATCCCAAAGAAGCAAAATACACATTCTTTTCAAATGCTCATGGCAGTTTTTCAAAGATAGGCCACATGATAGGACACAAAGCAAGCCTCAGCAAATTCAGGAAAATTGAAATAATACCAAACTTTTTCTTGGACCACAAGAGCTTCAAACTGGAAATCAACCTCAAAGAGAAACTTCAAAAACTTGCAAACTCATCGAGACTGTACAGTAGACTACTAAACAATGAATGGGTCAATGATGAGATAAGAGAATAAATCAAAAAATTTCTGGAGACAAATGAAAATGAACGGAAAACAGGCCAAAACCTATGGGACACAGCAAAGGCAGTCCTGAGAGGGAAGTTCATAGCAATACAGGCTTACCTAAAAAGGAAAGAAACATTTCAAATAAAAGACCTAACACTGCAACTTCAAGAACTGGAGAAGCAACAACAAATAAATCCCAGAGCAAGTTGAAGACAGGAAATAGTCAAGATTGGAGCAGAACTGAATGACATAGATATGAAAAGAACAATTCAAAGGATCAATCCAGGAGCTTGTTCTTTGAAAAGATAAATAAAATTGACAAGCCTTTAAGCAGACTCATCAAGAAAAAAAGGGAGAGGACCCAAATGAATACTATCAGAGATGAGAGAGGAGAAATAACAACTGATACAACAGAAACACAAAGGATTGTCAGAAACTACTATGAACAATTACATGCCAAGAAATTTTAAAACCTTGATGAAATGGACAAATTTCTAGAAAAGTATAATCTGCCAACACTGAAGGAGGAAGAAACAGAAAGCGTGAACAGACCGATAACAGCTGGGGAAATTGAAGCAGTCATCAAGAAACTCCCAGCACACAAAAGCCCTGGGCCGGACAGTTTCCCAGGAGAATTTTACAAAACACTTAAGGAAGAGCTAACTCCTGTCCTTCTAAGACTATTCCAAAAAATCCAAGAGGAGGGAAGACTCCCGACTCTTTTTATGAGGGCAGCATCATCCTAATCCCAAAACCAGTTAAAGACCCTACAAAGAAAGAAAACTACAGGCCAATTTCGCTGATGAACATAGATGCTAAAATCTTCAACAAAATCTTGGCAAACCGCATCCAGCAATACATTCAAAAGATTATCCACCATGATCAAGTGGGATTCATCCCAGGGATGCAGTGATGGTTCAATATACACAAGCCAATAAACGTAATACATCACATAAATAAAAGAAAATACGAAAACCACATGATCATCTCGATAGATGCAGAAGAAGCATTCGATAAGGTACAGCACCCATTTATGATCAAAACACTCAGCAAAATGGGAATAAATGGGGCATTCCTCAATGTAATAAAGGCCATATATGAAAAACATACAGCCAACATCATACTCAATGGGCAAAAACTGAAATCTTTCCCACTAAGATCGGGAACACGACAAGGATGTCCACTTTCACCACTTCTTTTCAACATCGTATTGGAAGTCCTAGCCACAGCGGTCAGACAAGGAAAAGAACTAAAACGCATCCAAATAGGAAAGGAGGAAGTAAAACTATCATTGTTTGCAGATGACATGATAGTGTACATAGAAAACCCTGTAGACTCCACCAAAAAACTCCTCAACCTAATAAATGAATTTGGCAAAACAGCAGGATACAAAGTCAATATTCAGAAATCTAAGGCATTCTTGTACACCAGCAATGCAATAGAAGAAGAAGAAATCAGAAAAAAATACCATTCGATATCGCAAGAAAAATAAAGTACCTAGGAATAAGTTTAATCAAGGAGATGAAAGACCTATACGCAGAAAACTATACAACATTGAAGAAAGAAATTAAGGAAAACACAAATAAATGGAAGCATATGCCGTGCTCATGGATTGGAAGAATTAACATCATCAAAATGTCCATACTACCCAAAGCAATTTATAGATTCTATGCAATCCCTATTAAGATACCAATGACATATTTCACAGAAACAGAACAGACATTTCAAAAATTTATATGGAACCATAAACAACCCCGAATAGCCACAGCAACTTTGAGAAAGAAAAACAAAGTAGGACGGATCACAATACCGGACATCAAACTCTACTACAAAGCCACTATACTCAAAACAATCTGGTACTGGCACAAGAACAGACCCATAGACCAGTGAAAGAGAATAGAAAGCCCAGAAATAAGCCCAGGTCTCTATGGGCAACTAATATTTCACAAAGGGGCAGAAACATAAAATGGAGCAATAATAGCCTCTTCAACAAATAGTGTTAGGAGAGCTGGATGGCTCCATGCAAAAAATTGAAATTGGATCATTAGCTGACACCATACACAAAAATAAACTCAAGATGGAGAAAAGACTTAAATATAAGTTGCAACACCATCAAAGTCCTAGAGGAGAACATTGGCAGGAAACTCTCAGATATCCCACGCAGCAGTTTTTCCACTGATATGTCTCCTAAAGCAAGGGACATAAAGGAAAGAATAAACAAGTGGGACCTCATCAAAATAAGAAGCTTCTGCACGGCAAAAGAAAACATCAGCAAAATGAAAAGGGAGCCAACCCTATGGGATAATATATTCGCTAATGATACATCAGATAGAGGTTTGATCTCCAAGATATATCAAGAACTCACTCAACTCCACTCCAAGAAGACAAACGATCCAATCAAAAAATGGGCAAAGGACCTGGGCAGACGCTTTCCCAAGGAGGAGATACAGAGGGCCCAGAGGCATTTGAAAGGATGCTCAGCATCACCAGCCATCAGAGAAATGCAGATCAAAACCACCATGAAGTATCACCTCACCCCGGTCAGAATGGTCATCATAAACAGAGCAACAAACAACAGGTGCTGGCGAGGCTGTGGACACAAGGTAACACTAGCACAGTGTTGGTAGGAATGCAGACTGGTGCAGCCATTGTGGAAAGCGGTGTGGAATTTCCTCAGAAAGCTGAAAATGGAACTGCCTTTTGATCCAGTGATTCCCCTGCTGGGACTATACCCTATGTATCCCAAAACGCCAATTCTAAAGAACCTCTGCACCCTAATGTTCATAGCAGCACAATTTACAGTAGCCAAGCATTGGAAGCAGCCTAAATGCCCATCAGTAGATGATTGGATCAAAAACCATGGTACATTTACACAATTCTATACTACGCAGCTGAAAGAAAAAAAGAACTACTAAACTTCTCGACAGCATGGATGGAACTCGAGAGCATTATGCTAAGCAAAATAAGCCAGGGGGCGAAAGGCAAATGCCATATGATCTCACCTGTAAGCGGGACCTAACCAACAATACAAAGATGCAAGGAAAAGAAGACCAGCAACACTGAAAGGAAAAGAAACCAACAGAGAGTGGAGGGAAGGAGGGAGGCGTGGGTGGGGGGAAAGGGAGGGAAGGGGAAAGTCAAGGAACATATAGCAAGGACTCATGGACAAAACCAAAGGGGAAGGAATGAGGGAGGGAGAGGGTGGAGGAGGCAAGTGAAAGTGGTGGGAGGAAGGCAGAGACAAATGTATTTGAAAAAATAAATAAATTAAAAAAATAAAATCCCTGATTCAGAGGTATCTGTCTGCTATATACAATTTCAGGGCTCCCTTAAGGTTGGTTTCTATTGATTCCTTTTTTTTCCCTCTGAGTGGGCTGTGTTTTTCATTCCATTGCATGCCCTATATTGCTGTGGTGGAAAACTGGACATTTAAAATAACGTAATGTAACAAATCTGGATATTGGATTCTCCACACTTCCCAGCTTTGCTATATTGGCTGTTTGCTTGCCTAGTGACTTTTCTGGACTAATTCTGTAAAGTCTGTTTTCTTTGTTGTATATGGCCGCAGAAGTCTGTCCTTGGTTAGCTCTTGGCATGCACACAGCCGTATACATGGACTTCTTGATTCCAGGAATACTGTATAGCTTTTCAAAGCTCTTATGGACATCCTATTCAAAAGATTTTGCTCTTAAGCTTTTTTTTTTTTTTTTTGGATGATCCTTTGTTTGCTTCAACTGGTACGCGCTATCCTTAGGCAACCATAATTGCCTGCACTTGTTTTTGATCAAGGCCCTGGAACAAAAGGCTTTCACACTGGATAATCTCCTAAAACAAGGACATTCTTGTAAGTGGAATACTTCAGGAAGGAGCCAACAGGTCAAATAATAATAGTTCTTTGTGAAAGGAGTTTAGAAGAATCCTCAGTTCCATATTGCTGATTCTGGTTTCTGCAGGGCTTTTGGTTTTTACCATGATTGTGGGCTGTTGGTTTTCAAGAGTACCACAATGGATGCCCTGGCCAGGTAGCTCAGTTGGTTAGAGGGTCATCCAAATATGCTCAAGTTGTCAGTTTTATTCCTGGTCAGGGTACATATAAGAATCAACCAATGAATGCATAAGTAAGTGGAACGATAAATTGATATTTTTCCCCTCTCTCTTTCTCAAAACAAATGAATAAATAAATAAATTAAAAAAAAGAGTACCGCTGATCTAGGGGAGTGGCACATGAGAATAGGGTAAGTTTAAAATACCACAAAGCTTGCTGTCCTTACTGAGATTTAGCTGTTTTTCTTTATTTTTTTAATCCTCACCCAAGGACGTGTTTTGATTGGTTTTGAGAGAGAAAGAGAGAGAGAGACAGACAGACAGACAGACAGACAGACAGACATTGATGTGAGAGAGGAACATTGATTGGCTGTCTTCTGTAAGTGCCCCAACCTAGAATTGAACCTGTAACCTAGGTATATGCCCTGACTGGGAATCAAACCCACAACCTTTCAGTGCGTGGAAGGAGGCTCCGATCAACTGAGCCACATGGCCAGGGCTAGCTGTTTTTCTTGAATAAACACTACCCAGATTGTTGTAGGACTGTGTGAGGATGTCCTATGGCCTTTTAAATTTGCCTAATATTCTTATGACATGGATATAAAATACAGAATTGTCATTGGACTATTAACTATAGAATAAATAATCTTTTATTTATTTGAGGTTTGCTAGTGAGAATCAAGCACTAAGGAATTTTTATAAATTAAAATGAAAACAACACAATTTTCATTACCATAACTTCTCACCATAAGGCTGTGTTCCCATAATGTGGTGCCCATATATGCAGAATTTAGATTTCTTTAGGTTTCTAAGATAAAGTTCTAAGAAGGATTGGGAGAACATTATGCTGTATCTACCTCAAGATGACTTATTTGGAGCTAGTGATATCCATATATAATATTTATAAATAATATCCACATATAACATCTATATACCTATATATAGTATTTTATATAGTAGTTATAAATAAATCAATTACTCTATATTCATATATAGTATCTATGACACAATTGATTTGTGAAAATATGTTCTGTATATAATCTGAAAAAGAGGGAGAAGTGATCTTTTTACATTATACTACAAAAGGGCCTTGGCATCCTATCCAGACCTATAATTTTATTACACATCCAACTATAATTTTCAAAACCATGAGAAAAAAGTAAAGAAGTTAAATTCTATATTTGGGAGACAGTGTTGGATGGACTGAATATGAATTTAAAAAATACTTTTTAAGATGTTAATAACTACTTGAGGGGGTTTAGTTGATGGTTCTCGCCAATAAAGAGTAAAAAAAAATATTATAAGTAAGCAGAAGTCTAAAATTTATATAGGGTGGAGAACTAGATGACACTTCTTATATGATGATCACATTGAAAAAGGCATAGATTGTCATGAAACTGATACTTAAGCTATGTATACAGTTTTGTTAAGGCTAGAACATTACTTTTTACCAAAAATAATATCATTAAAAATGAATACAACCTTAAAAGAGAAGTGGCCATATTTCTTACTAGCTGAAGACTTAAAGAAAAAAGAGCTTACCGTCAATATTTTTTCCTGTTGTAATATCACACTTTGCAGTGTTACAAATAGGAGTAAAGTATCCTGTATTGATTGCCTTTTTTTTTTTTTTACAAGATGGATATTCAGTGAATAATACACAGGTTGCCTCTTCTTTCCATTGTGCTCCTGGAATCAAATAAAGTGTGTATGTAAGTCATGGAGTGAAATTGATAAATAAAATATGGGCAAATACATGATAGCTGTAAAAGTATTTGTATCTTAAAATAAGGATTATATTGACAATATACAAACATACTTTATCATGTTTCACTTTATTATAGCTCACTGGTGTTGTGATTTTTACAAATTGAACACAAGACCCCTCCACCAGCAAAAAAATCATGCCTTGTTTTATTGTGATACTCTCTTTATTATGGTGGTCTAGAAATGAACTGACAATATCCTTGATGTATGTCTGTAAAGGAAAAAATTCCCATCATTTGGGAACTTTGTAGAGAAACAATCATATTTACGTTAGACAGTCAGTACCAGGCAGTATTGTGAGGTCAGTAAAGTTTTCCTTCTGTAGGCCAATTTTCTCCATTCTTGATTCTTCTCATCTTTAGTACTGTCTCCACCCTTCTAGGGCTTTCAGATTGATTCCTTACTCTTCCTGATTGGGGAAAAAAATGGAATAAATATTCTTAATACTAAATTATTGGGAAATCATTGGAAAATTATTTGTTTCCTCTTCCAAGGGCACTTGCATCTTAAGCAAATGGACATTTAACAGAGGGGATTCTGATATCAGTATCCAACAAGCAGAGAAAATAGATTCTATTAAGTGGTTCCTTTCCAGAACTCAAATTTCAGTGCATAGCTTAGCACCTACTTCCCTAATTCACAAGAATCTAGAGGTTCCAAAAGAAATGTTTATTTTTACCAAAGATATGGGCCTGAGGAAATCCTGGAATGCGTTTTCAGCTGGAATGAACAAATCTGTGAGAAGTCATTTCTGTAGCTGATAATTATACAATAAAACATTTGTTTTAGCAGAACGAGCAGAGGTTATTTCTAGACTTTTTTGAGAATAGATTTGAAAAACAAATAATTGCTTATGACATTTATCATATAATTACCCTAAGCTGTAAAGAGAAAAATAACATTAAAATGATCACTTGTTTGTAGGACTAGTGCTAAATTTTTATAGATTTAACCTTGAGGCAAAGGAAAAAAAGATAATATTTTATGATTTTATACTATATGTGATAATCCCCAAACAAAATAATGAAGGTGTGACTACTCTTCCTATTCAAGCAATTAATATAATCTTTTACTTAGAAGTATGCTTTGTAAACTATGGTCCATATACTTGAATATTTCCCAAAAAGCAGTTTTTCGAAGTTTTATCAGGCAGCTAATTAAAAATCTCCAACTTTATAAATTTTAAATGTTCATGTTTTATTAAAATTAGTTCTGGCAAGAATTTACTTACACTAAATTCTTCCTTTTCTGATACACAGTTTAATGGGTTTGAGTAGCACGTAACCGTGCTTATTGTTCACATAACCATGACAGTCAGGTGATCATTATTGAAGTTAAGTTTTAGAATATTTTTATTCTGAAAAGTTCCCTCATTTCCCTCTGCAATCAATCACCTTATCTACCCTGTCCTCTGATCTGATTTCTCTTCCTATAGTTTTACTTCTCCAAATTGGCACATGAATGGAATGTGTAGTCTTTGTTTCTGGCTTCATTTACTTAACACAATGCTTTTGAGCTTCATCATCTTTCCATGAATCAGCACTTTAATTGATTTTATTAAGGAATAGTATTCTATTTTATTTATATACCACAGTTTGTGCATTTATTTAACAACTGAACAACATTTGGGTTATTTCCAGTTTTTGAGTGGCTGTATAAATACTCAAGTATAAGTCTTTGTGTGTACATGTGCATAAATACTGAGGGTAGGGATTGCTTAATGGTGTGGTATGATTATGTTTTACTTTTTAAGAATTTTCCAAAATAGCTTCACCTTTATGCATTTCCACCAACAATAAAAGATAATTTCAATTGCCCCACACTTTCTCCAGCACTTGGTATTTTCAATTTTTAAAAAAATGGTTTAGCCATTCTCATTGGTGTGTAGTAACATTTTCTTGTGGTTTCAATTTGTGATTTCCCAATGACCAATGATGTTGAGTACATTTTCATAGACATTTTGAATGTCTGTATCTTTTCTTTTGTGAAGTTTCTGTTTACATCTTTTGTCCATTTTACCATTGAGTTTTCTGTTTCCTTATTGAGTGGCATGAATTCTTTGTGTTTGGATGTTAAGTTCTTTATCAAAACATATGTCCAAATATTTTTTCCTTGTGCGTGGCATGCTCTTTTAGGTGTAAAAAACATCATCTTTCAAGGATCAGAAGTTTAAAATTCAGCATTATTATCATTTGTGCTTTTTGTGAATTTTCTGAGATCTTTGCATAACCTAAGGTCACAATGATTTTTTTACTCTGTTTTTGCTGGAAGTTTTATAATTTTAGGGCTCATATTTAGGTTTATGATCTATTTTGAGTTAAATTTAATAGATGGTGCATGGTAAGACTTGAGTGTTTTTTTAATATGGATATTCAGTTCTTCTAGCACAATTCATTGAGAAGTCTCTCCATTCTCCATTGAGTACTTTGTCAACTTGTTGAGAAGCAGTTAAACATACAGGTATGAGTCTGTTTCTGGACTCTCACTGTCTTCCATTGATTTATATGTTTGTCCTTATGCGAACACCATACTATCCTGATTAGTTTACGTTTATGGCAAGTTCTAAAATTTGGTGCTGCAAGCCCCCCAACTTTGTTTTTTATCATTTTTGGGTCTATCCTAAGTTCTTTGTTATTTCCATATATATTTTAGAATTAGTTCTTCCATTTCTACTGCAGAAGCTTGCTGGGATATTGTTGGTGATTACATTGGGTATATGTAGATCATGTGGGGAAGAATTGACATCCTAAACATGGGGAACTTTAAGAGTCTTTAATATGGTAGATCTCTTCAAATATATGTCTTTAATTCTTTTACCTATGTTTCATAGTATTCAGCACACGGTTATTATGAATGATATCTTTCATTTAATACATTTGTATTACCAATTATCCATTATTTGTATATAGAAATACAGTAAACTTTTTACGTCAACCCTGTTTCTTAGTCCATTTGGGCTGCAGTCACAAAAATACCATCAACTGGGTGGCTCACCAACAGGAATTGCTTTCTCACAGTTCGGGAGGCTGGAAGGGCAAGATCAGCATCCCAGCGTGGTCAGGTTCTGGTGAAAGCTCTCTTCTGTATTGCGGACCACTGACTTCTCACTGTGTTCATACCTAGAGGAAATGGCTAGGGTGCTCTGTGGGGTCTCTTTTACAAAAGCATTAATTCTATTCACGAGGGCTTTACCTTAATGACCTAGGCACCTCCCCAAATCCTGACATTCTAATACCATAACATTCAGCATTAGGTTTCAACAAATGAATTTTGGGGGTGCACACATATTCAGTCTATAGCACCCTGTGTCTTGAGACCTTACTAAACTCACTAGTTTAGTTGCTTTTATGTGGCTTATTTGGGATTTTCTATCTATGTGATCATGAGGAAATATATAAATAAGTAAAGAGAGCTTATAAATAAAGAGTTTTAATTTCTCCCCAAATCTATATGTCTTTTTAGTTTTTGCCTATTGCACTGGCTAGAATCCATAGTACATTATTGTATGATTCTTATTGAGAAGTATGTATGCTGTAATATAGCCTATGTGTTATGGATATTGTTAAGAAAGGAAATAAAGATTATTTTATGGAGAAATAATCTAACAATGCATTATTAACACCTTATCACCTATTGGAATGGCAAAACTACAGAACACTGATAACACCAAATACAGGCGAGGATGTGCAGCAACAGTAACTTTCATCCCTTGCTGGTTGAAATGCAAAATGGTACAGTCTCATTGGAAGACAGTTTGGCTCTTTCTTACAAAACAAAACATACTCATATGATTTGATCCATCAATAACATTCCTTGGTATTTATTCAAATGTGTTACAAACTTTTATCCACACAAAACTTGCACATAAATACTTATATATCAGCTTTATTTATAACATCCAAAACTTGGAAACAACCAAAATGTCCTTCGTTAGGTGAATGGATAAATTGTACATGAATTTTATTTATTTATTTATTTATTTATTTAATTTATTTACTTTTTAAATACATTTGTCTCTGCCTCCCCCCACCACTTTCCCTTGCCCCCTCCCTCCTTCCCTCCCTCAGCTCTTCCCCTTTGGTTTTGTCCATGAGTCCTTGCTATATGTACATAAATTTTAATAGCAAATTTATTCATAGTAGCCCACAACTTAAAATGACTCATTATCTAGATGTAAACTGTAGTACATCTGGACAATGGAATATTACTTAGTGCTAAAAAAGAAATGAGCTGTGAGCCATTGAAAGACATGGAAGAACCTTAAATGCATATTATTATATTTGGTGCAAGATGCAGATATACTATAACTTGTATCATGATTAGTCCTTTTATTCCTTCTTTCTGTTTTTCCTACAATTCTTGCCATTAATTGTAAAACCACAAAAAAGACTACATTGGTTATATTTTACATTGACTTGGTAGCACTGACTCTGGGAACACTATATGTTCCCTGAGGTTGTTACCTTTAAAATGATGAATACTCTTCCTCTAATTCTGCATAAATGTTAAATTTTTCAAAAAAGAAATACCAGAATCTCTTATTGCATATGCCAAGCCTCCCTGTTTTGTACTGGCTGTATGCTTTGGATCCACATAAAAACAATCCATTTTTCCTGCTGGTGAAAAAAACTGCAATGATGAAAATACTACTGTATTTCTAAGTGAATTACAACTATTTTAGAATAGCACTCCTCATTGTGTTTTTGCAGGAAGGTTTCTACTAGCTTCTCTGTTAATGTTAATATTTTAAGCAATTGTATCAAAGCAGACATTTTGAGTACATTGAAAAATTTAAAAAATTATGATTTCATGAAAATCTAAGTTAAATTTAACAACTGCTAATGATTCTCTGGAATTAATAAATACTACAAAACAGGCAACATCTTATTCTTTGAGAACCACATTAGGAATGTCTTTTTAAAAAATATATTAAATGCAGTACAGCACAACAGAGATATTCTGCAAAACTGAAAAAAATGTAATAATTTATTTTCTAAACATACTTTTAAAAATTAAATCCTTATCACATAAACCTGGAGGAAAAGGCACCATGACTTGAAAAAGAATACATTTTTAAAGAACTACAATAATATTCTGATTTTATCTAATTTTACAACAGTTTTATGGGGGAGCAACTGTCAGCTATTTAATTGAAACAGAATGATAAAAGAACTCAAGTAATTCATTTTTGTTCATTTTATTGTGACTGATAGCTTTAGTAAAAGTATAACAGAACAAAACCCATCTGTCAGCTAAATGTAGACAATAGTGGTATACAATTACAGGCATGCTTATGAAAGAAACCAATAAAAATTGCTACAAAGGTAAAATTTATATCAGCACTTGAAACACCCAAAATGCTATAAAAAATTTGTAGGAAAAAGCTTATAGTTTAAAAAAAAACCCTATTTTGTTCATCAAAGGACACTATCAAGAAAGTGAAAAAACAACCTACAGAATGGTATAAAATATTTTCATATATATGTATATAAAAGTCTGATATCCAAAATGTTTAAAGAGCAACCACAATTCAAAAACAAAAAAACAAACAAACAACTCAATTAAAAAAAATGCACAGGGATTTAATTAGACATTTTTCCAAAGAAGATATACAAATGGCCAACTAACACATGTAAAGAAGTTCATCATTATTAGTCATTAGGGAAATGGGAATTTAACTACTAAATACCACTTCATACCCAATTGGGTGACAAGGATGTGAAGAAATTAGAACCTGTGCACAGTACTGTTGGGATTGTCAACAGTTTCAGCACTGAGGAAAAGTTTGACACCCAAAACTTTTTTTTTTCCTCAGCAAGATAAAAACAGAACTATTAAATGACTCAGAAGTCACAGGTATATACTCAAAAGCATTGAAAATACATGTATACACAAAATTGTACATGAATGTTCCTATCATTATTATTCATAATAGACAAAACATGAAAGCAATCCAAATGTCCCTCGACTGATGAATGTATAAACAAAAGTGGTATATCTATGCGATGGAATATTATTCAATCATAAAAAGGAAGAAAATACAGTTTATGGATGAACATTGAAAACATTATGCTAAGTGAAGGAAGCCAGGCACAAAAGGTCACATTATCGTTTGACTGCATTTATATGAAACACCCAGAATACATGGGAATTAGATTGGTGATCGCTGGTGGCTGGGAGTAGGGAGGAACAGGGAATGACTGCTTAGTGGGTAAAGGGTTTCTTTCTGGAATAATGAAACAGTTTTGAACATTGAGGTGGCAGTTGCACAATATTGAGAATGTACTAAATGCCACTGAATTATTTACTTTAGAATGGTTAATTGTCAATTTTATGTTATGTGAATTTTACCTCATAAAAAATGAAAAAATAAAAGTTTAGAGGAAGTTTGTAAATCAGGTAGAAACATATTTTGGATTAGTATTTTAGGTAAAATTCAATAACCCACACTGATTAGAAACAAATAAGATAATGTTCCTCTGGTAGAGCTGGTTGATTAAACCACATTAAGGTACAGGAAACTTGGTCCTGGATCTGTCACTACCGGGCTGTGTGATCTAAGAAAAGTCATTTATCTTCTCTCTGCTTTTATGGTTTTACTTGTTAGCCTGAAAGAATTGAAAGCGACAAATCAACTTCCCTTATATGAATGACTTTTTTTATGGAAAGAAGGGGGAATTGTGGTTACCACTTGAAAGAATGAGTAATATGAAGAGCCCAGAAGATAGTTCAGAAAATCAATCCAAAACATAGAAGGTATAGAATGCAGACTTTTCAAGCATAGGGAAGGAAGAAGAGAGGCAAAAGAACATATTCGAATTTGTGTTTCTTTGTATAGGCACTTGGTTGATGTTTATTAGCTGCAATTGGGATTAGAGCCCCCTAGCTATTCAGATTATCTAAGAAAATAATTTGAGGCCTTCTTGAGGATTCTTTCAAAGATTACTTCTCCTCGATCTTCATTTTCACTGCAAATTCATTTGAGTCAAGTGTTCGAATACCTTTTCTCCTTTGTCATTTCAATTGTTATTTTTAAAAAGTTTTCTTAGTATTTTTCTCTTTAGCTTGGCTTAGGCAGGGAGGGAAGAATTAAATCACCCCAAAAGGAATTTATTTATTTACACATTAGCTCAGCTATAAGTGGGTCACTTATTTTCACCCAACTTCTTTCCTCTCTTTTGTGGAATAGTATTTGAAAATTTTTATGAATATTGTTTATATGCTCAGAGGCAATTTACAGCATTGGGTGCATTTACGACTCAAAGAATAACTAAATAAACACCTCCTTTCTGCTACTTTGAATATCAGCTATCTCATTTCCTATTCTAAATTTGTAAAGTGTTGTACTATGCTTTCAAATAGCTCCTGGGTCCAAACCTAGAGGTGACTACATTTCAGTGATGCGGTGTTATGAAAGCATGTATTTAGGAGATGTGATCTTGTGATCATTTTTTTTTTAACACATGGAAGTTAATAGGAGATGGTGCACAGACTGATTGTAGATTTTGGCTCATTATATACTTCCTGAAATTAGTTAGGATCCTTTGGGATGAAAAGTGGTATATGAATATAATACTCTACAAATTTTTTTTATCATATCCTTCAAACAAATTGCAACCTGGAGCATTTTACAAAGATAGGCAATAAAACTTTAAGCTAAATAATAAAAGTAAGAGAAGAAGATGAAGCAGAATAAGGACAGGAAGTAGAAGACACAAGTTTGATCTGCATTGTAAAAGAGGTGGTGATATATAGGGACGTGACCATAAATGGTTATTAGCAGCGTCAATGACACGTTAGTTGTATTAGGATAGGAATTTATTTTGAGACAATTTCTAATGCCAAACGTTAATATTATACTTAGGTAATACTGTGTGAAAGAAAAAAATACACAATTTAACCTAAGTTGTGCTCCAAGTTACCCAAACTAGTTGAGAAAATGTTTTTCTTTTTCTGTATAACTTAGAGAAAAAAAAGTGTAGTTTTGCTAAGAAACATTATATATCTGCTTCAAACTGAATTGTACTTTCAAAGAAAACTAGATATACAGGGATATTTTCAAAGGATAAGATTGGCTTAGGCAAACTAGAAAACATGACAAATTCTATGCCAGATTCTTTTTGATTCTACAGAAAAGAAATTTGTAATGGAACAAAGAAACCCTGTGATTGGAGTAGAATGAACAAAGGTACAAAGCAAATGCATAATAACTTTTTCAGAGGTAAAAATAAAACAAACCGAAACTTTAAAACAAAACCAAGCATGGAAGAAAAATCATCCTCCAAGATAGTACTTTACAATTTTCAAAAAAAATTTTTTTCTCTTTCATGTGAACTGTATCCATGTAATTTTCACTGGCTAAGGAAACAATACAAACTATGAAGGCTACTGATAAATGAACACAAAATACTGAAGCAACACATTTACTATTATAAACTGATCTCATATAATTTAATTGCATGAATTATTACATAAAGAAAAATGTTAGAGTTTACATTTATTATTAACCCAATAGTACTTGAAAAATAATTTTAGAAAGAAATTATTATTAAATGGTGTTAAATTTTCTCATTACCAATGATTTTATTATTGGCAAAGTAATGGTGAGTAATTTATATAACTCTGTGGCAATTTACACTCCTCCTCAAGACATTGTTTTTTATTCAAATACAGACTCATTCAGACTAAATGAGTTGTTTATGTTTTGACCATTTACCAGGTTCAGACAGCTTCTTTCTTTTTCCAAGGCTATAGACCATTGACACTTCTGTTCAGGGCCCTTTTCTCCACATGTGTAAATGGAGGTTGTAGTAATGTTGTTGGGACTCCTGAGATATTCTAAAAGAGTCCCTTTTGGATGTATTGATGAGGATTTAGTCTTCTAGAAAATTGCCATAAGGTAAAAACTCGTTAGTGCTGTGCTATATTATTATTGTTTGTGTGTCATGTTCTAACCACATGTATTTTTTTGTTAAATGTTCTTTTTAAAGATTTTATTTATTTTATTTTTAGAGAGAGGGGAAGGGAGGGAGAAAGAGAGGGAGAGAAACATCCATGTGTGGTTGCCTCTCACGTGCCCCCACGAGGGACCTAGCCCATAACCCAAGCGTGTGCCCTGACTGGGAATTCAACTGATGACCTTTTGGTTTGCAGGCCGGCACTCAATCCACTGAGATACACCAGGCAGAGCTAACCATATCTATTTATTCCATTGCCTTCATCAGATCAAACACAGGGAGAAGAAGAAACACAAAATTAACGCAGAAATGTGGCAAGCAATGCATGTCTTTAACAGCCATTATCAAATGGGTAGAGCAGTGAAAATTTCAGACTGCTATGTTCATTAGACGTATAAACAAGGAGAGCAATATTTACTCTTACTTCATTGTGATACAATATGTTATTTCATCTTGGTGACACGATATCCCATATACATCATGTGATAATGCTGAAGAAAGAAAAATGAAAAATTGCACTTGCTGATTAATTTACTTGTGGCAAAAACACAGAGCACACAGCCTGCTTAAACCCTTTGGTGATCTCCATACAAGATCACCTGATCAGGGTTTAAAGGTGTACTTGTGCTTGGGACAAAAGACAGAAACTCTTTTCTTATATGGAAGTGGCACGAGAGAAGCAAATTACAATGGGGAGCTAGAGAGGTAACATAGTCTGAGTCACAGCTATTGCTGCCTTCTCAGCTCTCCCAGTGCCTACAATAATGACTTCCTACAGATAACACACACACCTGGATGTGCACGTGTGTGCCCATGTGCATGTGTGTACACACACACGCCACATACCTCTGCTTTGCCCCAAGCCTTTAATCAGCTACTCATACTTTAGAACATTTGCTTTGCAACACAAGCATCTGTCTGTCTGTTGGAACAGGTCTATTTATGATTACAAAATCCTGCCCTTTGCTGGATGAAATATTCATGTACACTCCACTGCCAAACTGCACTACTTATGGCATAGTAAACTTCAAACATTATCATATTAAAAGCAATTTAGCAACATGGTTCATGCCAGCTTAATAAAAATGTCATTTTAAATATTGCTTAAGAGCGCTAATTTAACAAACTTTACAACACTGGACCACCACAATGTATTTATTACCTACAGTATATTTGGAAAAACTAAAATGAAAATGAAAAGAAATGGTTGGAGTCAATCATGTAGTTCCCAAGTAATGACGAGGCATTAATAAAGGGTCTCCCTTCATTTCTGAGCAATCCTGGAACATGGAGATGATCTGATCCCTTTGAATTGGCTCCTAAGCCCCGAGTTGCTTATTACCTGGCACGTCCATACATGGTAGTGACTTGCTATCTCATAAACTGCACAGAGACAGTAATGGACAATTGGCTTATTTGGTGGGGGGAAGGAATGTATTTACCAAACAATTAATGCCAAAATGCTCTATCCTCCATATAAACTCCCTTAGTTTACTTCTGTTTATTGTTTAAAGGGGTCAAATCAGAGTGTGCATATGTGTTGAAAGTTCAAAAATAGATTAGTTAGCCCTGACTGGCGTAGCCAGTGGCTTGGGCATCATCCTCCAGACCATAACATCCCCAGTTCAATTCCCAGTCAGGGCACATGCTTGGTTTGCTGGCCAGGTCCCTAGTTGGGGGGTGTGTGAGAAGCAACTGATTGATGTTTCTCTCCCTCTCTTTTTTGCTCCCTTTCCCTCTCCCTAAAAATAAATACATAAATACAATTAAAAATAGACTATTTATAATCCAGAAGAAGGTGTGGAATTTTGGATTATCTGAGACATTTTCCAGTGGTACTCTACCAGTCTTTTCTCAGTGCATTTTTATCTCTCCCTGCATTTGTCCTTTTCTTTCTTTCCTTTTACATTTTTCTCTGGGTGGTATTCAAGGCAACAGAGTATAGAAGTATCTAATGGGTAGCCTGGCTGGTGTGGCTCAGTGGATTGAGCACCGGCCTGTGAACCAAAGGGTCGCCAGTTCAATTCCCAGTCAGAGCACATGTCTGGGTTGTGGGCCATGTCCCCAGTAAGGGGCGTGCGAGAGGCAACCACACACTGATGTTTCCTTCTCCTTCTCCCTCCCTTCCCCTCTGTCTGAAAATAAATAAATAAAATCTTTTAAAAAATTTAGTCAGTTTCTGTTAATAAATCTTAAAAAAGAAATATCTAATGGGCAATAAGAATTTATAAAGGAACTATAAATTAAAAAGTGCAGCTTGAGTTTTGAATGTGGACAGTATATTTCTCATTATGTTTTTTTCACCAAAACATCTTAAAAGGGATTACTTGTGTTCCAAATATCATAGTTTGAAAGGTTACCTAATGGGATTGTTTCATTTATGGAAATTGTGACTAAGGAGTATTTTCTGACTTAGTTACTTCATGATGCTCTAGAATAAAAATAAAATGACTAGCAAACTCATTTTTTTTTGGAAAAAATAAAATTTGTCTGAAAAACACAAATAAAAACGTTATAATATATAATGGAATACCAGATGGTCTTTAATATATGGCAGATTGGTATAGAAATGTTTTGAGCCAACTGCAAGTATAAGAATTATTGTGTTTCAGAATTGAGTCAAGAATTTAGAAGCCTCTTATAGAAACTGCAAAGTTTAATCAATAGAGTAAAATATTCCACCATACAATTTAAATATTATCTCTTTTAATAATAGTCATGTATAAAAGCAACAATGGATTGACCTCTACCACTTTGGCACTAATGTAGAAAGTCTGTGTGTTGGAAAAAGAGATGTCATGACTTTGTGAATGTAATACCACATAATTTTATAATAAAAAAGAAAACCCAGGAATATAGCAGGCACCTATGATTCTTACATGTACAATTAAACTTTTAGTTATATTCTGAATAGATAATATTCATTTGACTGTGCTGTCATTTCTTTTCAAATAACAGTACAATTATTAGGAGTAAGGAAATAATGGTACAAACTGTTTGGTGTCCAAGCTTCTTATTTCCTGCTCTGCCACTAACTAGCTAAGTTACCTTAGTCACTTCACCTCTCTAGGCTTCAAGTTCTTTATCTCAAAAAATTATTTGGATTTAAACATCTCTAAGGTCCCTTTCATTTCTATTACATTTATGATTTTATTTGAATTAACTTAATATTGAGTATCTGAAAATGTAGCATTTAATGCTTTATATACACAGTATTTCCAATTACTATGAATTGATACCTGTGGACAGTAGTAAAAACTGATTTTTTATTTTTCCAAGCATTTTATACTATTGTTTTGAGGAAAATAAGTATTTTTGTTATCACTAGTTAGCATTCACAACTCAATTATAGAAGGGATAGGAAAATTTCAAAATATTGTGCCAGACCATTTAATTTATTCAGAAAAACCCCTCTAGGTAGGATAAGTTAACTTGGGGTACATGTTCATGTTATCAAAAGAAGATATATTAGTTTTGTTTGCTGCAAAACAAATCACAAAATTAATGGCTTAAAAACACACATATTGATTATATCATAATTTCTGTGGGTCAGAAATTCAGACACAGCTTATATGAATCCTTAGCAAGCTATAATCAAGGTATCATTTTCAGCTGGAGGTTTGAGGACGTCTCTGCTCCCTATCTCTCCCAGGTTGCTGGCAGATTCCATTTCTTTATGGCTGTAGGACTCATGGCAGCTTGCTTCCTCCAAGCCAACAAGGAAAACAAGACCCTAGAGCAAGTCTGCTAGCAAGATAGAGTTTTATGTAACAACACAATGATGGGAGTGACATTCTATTACTTTTGACATATTTTGTTGCTTAGGAGAAAGTCACCAGTCCCACCTACACTCGAAGAGAGGGGATTATACATAAACACCAGGAGGCAAGTATCATGGAAACTACCTAAAAAGTCTGTTCACCACAGAAGAAATAGGAGGGTGCAAATCGTGGTCCATTATAATTTCTTCTCTTCCCTCTCTTTTGTCACCTTCCCCTTTGGCCTCTCCTTCTTTCCTTCTCCTCCTCCTCTCTCTCATCTTTTTCTTTTCCTAAAACTGACCATCATGA
Organism: Pteronotus mesoamericanus; assembly: GCF_021234165.1. Classification (NCBI taxonomy): domain Eukaryota; kingdom Metazoa; phylum Chordata; class Mammalia; order Chiroptera; family Mormoopidae; genus Pteronotus; species Pteronotus mesoamericanus. The sequence continues at coordinate 4,985,007 of NW_026555150.1, forward strand.
CTAAATTGTGCAGATGCTTTATGCGCTTGGGAAAGGTCAGAAGCTATATAAGTGATGCTGCATGGCCTCAATTACTGGTACATAACCTGAAGACATACAATTGGCTTTGCTTTATAAGAATACTAGGTAGTTACGAGTTATGTGATAATTCTGTCAAATGCTCTTACTCCTGGCTATGTAATTATGTGAAAAAATTTTCTGATGCAAATCAGTCCCTGAACTTTAACCGAGTCAAAGGCTCAAGTGAAGATTGATTTCTCTTGGCAGCTAGTGTAGGATAATTCTCACTCATTTCATGGCCCAATTTTAGTATCAAGTATTTAACAACCAATATTTTAAAATGCTTTATCTTTCTAAAAGACAAATGTTTGCAAGAAATTTAGGGAGTAAAAGAAGAAAATATAAACACAAGGTGAAGCATAATCACTAACACAAGATGAAGGAAGAAACCTGTCTTTCAGTACCATTCACTCTCAAGTGTTCATGGATTGATGATGCAAGCAGTCTTCTGTTTTCCCTTATCTTTTTTGGCCCACTGCTATTAAATATGGTCACTACTTCTACTTCTGGGTGGGCAGAAAGAGGTCAGTAAATTCAAACTCAAATCATTTTTTGCCACCCTTATATAGAAAAGAAATGTCTCTAGTTAAATCCTCTAGACTTCTCTAGTTAAATCTTGGACTTTTTCCTTAAGATGAGCTTCGCTTAGCCTTTGTTTTGTTTGCAGACTAGTGGTTCTGTGACAGTGATGGGGTTATTCTGATTATTTTTGGATTCAGTGTTGAAGATTCTGATCACTCCTACCTTTATGTTGCTTTACTAATTCAACACTGTTGAAAGACTTAAACAATACATTAAGGTGGGGCATTAGCTCCAGTTACATGTTGTGACTTCTGTGTAGAAGAATCGTTCCTATACTGACAAGACAATGATGTAAAATGAATAAAGTCTGCAATTGTTTAGGGCAAGGCAAATCATATAGAGCATTGACAGAAATTGCTCTGTGGGATGGAGGTGTTACTCAGCCAAATACAGACATTTTTGGTTGGGGATACATATGTAAGATATTATGTATTTCATTTAAAGGAAATCCAAAGGAAATGAAATGGTTATTTTATGAAAGTAATAAAGAAGATTGCTAATTATTCTAATACACAGAGTCACATCTGGTAAGGACAGTTCTGCCTCGTTCACAAGGATATTTCAAGTGAAAGGAAATACTTTCCTTTCCATTCCCATATACTTTAAGAAGATAACAAGCCCACTTAGAAATATTAATAAATGGAGAAATTAAGAACTTGTAGTTTAATCCAGCAACCTGTGGTAATAGTTTATCAACTCAATAGTAAGTACTATAGAACAAAGGAATTTTTGGTTGGAGTACAATGCATTTATTGAACTGTGAGAAATGAGGCAGTTCTGTTCTTTCTATCTGCTTTCTACAGACCTTTGAACTTCCAAAGGGCATATATTACTTCACATTAATTCAGTGCCCTAAAGGATATATTTCCAGTGATCTTATGTTAGATTATATGGTGATATTTTGTCATTCATTGAACATCTTTTGATCATCAAACTATGCATAAAGATCTGGTAATAATTATTCACTTTAGGTACTTGTATTAATGAAATAAAGAGTTTAATAATTCCTTAAAAATGGGGTTTTAAATACCTTATGCAATTTTTAAGTAGAATATAAAAATTCAGAGTTTGGTCAGGTTCTTTTTCTCCTGCCAAATCACCTCACTGGAATATTCCTCTAATTAAAAAAAATATATATATATATAAGCCAGAAGAAAAATTATGTTTTTATGAGCAGAAATATATAATCTATTTTTTAGAAACTCACCTAGTCTGTTAAAATTTACAGGGACAATATTGGTAGACTGCAGTACTAGAATAAGGCCAATTATCTATTTCCTTTCCCTTGCAGTTTTATTATCCCCTAGTAGTCATTTCTTGGTAAAATAGCAATGACTATTCAGGTGTTGAAAGTAGTAAAAATTTTTTTTTTCAGGTAGTTAAGCAACTGAATAGAAAGACAGGAATAGAGAATTATATTTGTAACCCACAAGTGAAGGGCACGAAATAGTTGAATGGAAAAACCTCAGCAAAGTAGCATTTTTTTATTGTTGCAAGGAATCAGCTCTTAATTGTAGCTTCTTTAGTGTACAGTTTTAAGAAATTGGATAAGAGGAAAAGACCTTTGAGTAATATAAAATCTGAACTTTGAATACTTTCTGAGAGAGAATAATAAAAAGTCTGTAATTATCATATCAGAAATTATATAGGTCTTTTGTGGTTCAGCAGAGGCATGAAGTAGTGACAGATATGGAAGTACGATATAGTCCAGAGACCAGTGAAAAGGCATTGTCTGATATTTGTTTTTCAAAATATAATGTATATGCTTAAATTAGTTCTCAGAAAACTGTGTATATACAATTACAAAATAGATACAGAAAACTGTATATATTAATTATCCAGTTCTGATTATGTTCTTCTTATATTTTTGTATTTTTATGAAGTTTTGAATATAAAGTGTTAATTTATGTTTTAAGAAAACATTTAGATTGTATAGAATCAAATACCATTTTGGTTATAGTCCCCGTGATTGGAGGAATAACTCCTAACTAGAATTTCTTCCTGTTTGGGTGGACCGCTTTTATATATGTATATATTTTAATCTTCACCCTGGGACATGTTTATTGATTTTAGAGAGAGTGCAAGGGGGAGACAGAGAGAGAGAGACAGACAGACAGAGAAACATCTACAAGAGAGAGAAACATCTATTGGTTGCCTCCTGCATATGCCCTGACTAGGGATCAAACCCACAACCTTTTGGTGTACAGGACAATGCTCCAACCAACTGAGCCACCCAGCCAGGGCAGGATGAACCACTTTTAAAAAGCTCTTTGTCAATGAATGACTTAGGTAACAACTACTTGAAAAATATGTAAGTATGCCAGTGTTCTTACATGGAAGATGGGATAATTAATACTGGCTCATCTCTTTAGGTGCTTATGAACAATAACTAATAACAATTTTGTAGGCAGTTGATAATATACTAAGTGTTGTACAAATGTGTGTTCAACAGGAAGAACAGCAATAGCAGTACTTTGCATCCTAGCAAATATCTGCACTTTAAACAAAGTCTCTTCTCTCCTCCAAGCTCCTGTGTAATTTATTGCTAAGTGCAAATTATCTCAATTTACCTATGCTCACTGCTGCTGACATTTAACTCATTACCATGTAAAGTATTTTAAAAGAGCTTTGAGAAATAAAGGAACTAAATATGAAATTGGGTTCTTTTTTATTATCTATTCCCCACTGCTCCCTCTCTCTTACTTTTAATAAACAGGTATTAGTATTTCTGCGAACTCTTCAGAAGTGCTGAGGATAGAGAACAATAAATCTCTTGGACTCTACAATCCTCTGGCACTTCTACCTCAGTCTCACTTTCATTCTGATCTTAGATAAAACTAGAGCTTTACTTTGAAAAGAAATTATAACAGCCGAAATTTATTTTGCATGTATAAAGAGCCTTTATCATGACTGGTATTAGAATGTGCATTGTTTAGACTTTAGAAAGGAGACCTCTTAACTAGGTAAAATAGTAGGGCAGAGAAGCTAAGTGATTTACAAGAGGATTCAGAGTAATTCAGTGCCTGAACTGGAGATCCCCCAGGATTTACACTCTCTTAACACAAATGTCTACTTAAAGCTTCTCTTAAGTTGCCTTTCTTGGAAATCTTTAATGTCCTCTATAAATTCAACTTCTTCTATAGAGGAGTTAGGACCAGAGTCACCTTACAAAAAAATAGACTAGGTAAATTCTTAAGACTGTAAAATGCTAAGCTTTGGAAGAGTTTTCCACATTTTGTCTCTGTCCTTCCTGTCAATGTGATTTTACAGTTAACAAAGTTATCTTCAGTTACTGTCATTGTCTTCCTTTCTGTATATGTCTCCATATTTTGTGATAATGATTATGACTATTTTTCTTCTTTTATTCCTTTTTTCTTCTGTTTGTCCTGTGGATTTTAATATCTTTTGTAACTTATATCAGTGGATCCCACAATGGGTCAGTATTACTAATGTGTCAGTAGCTTTTTCTCCTTTGCAAAAGTTAGAATTCTCCTGCTTTCCTTCCTTCTTATTCCCACTTGAGTTTTTCATTGCCTTGTATAAAATTTGGTCCCTTTCTCCTGATTATATATACTAAAGGGGCTCAATGATCATCTTGGTAATGCGTTTTAATGAGTGATCCTTCTATAATTAATACAATATTCCCTTCTGGAAAAATGCACATATAAAAGGGGGAGGATAGCAGGATACTCTTATCAAGCTGCTGGATTATTACTGCCACTATTTTTACTTCTAATAAAAATGACAGCAGCAGCAGTATTAGTGGTAGTGTACAATAAGTACCATCTATTGAGTACTTAATACAGATACATGGTCTATTGTAACAGCTTCACATGTTGTATATCATTTTAAAAAGCTTTACAAATGCAAATTGATTCAAATGATTTGCAATTAAATGTGCTTTTAATAAAAAAATCAAACTTGAGAACTTGTGTTGTTGCCCTCATTTTCTTTTTTTTAAAGATTTTATTAATTTATTTTTAGAGAGGGGTAAAGGAGGGAGAAAGAGAGGGAGAAAAACATCAATGTGAGAGAGAAACAGCATTGATTGGTTGCCTCTTGTATGTGCCCCAAGTGGGAACCGAACCCACAACCCAGACTTGTGCCCTGACTGGGAATTGAACCAGCAGTCTTTCGCTTTGTGGGATGACATCCAACCAACTGAGCAACACCGGTCAGGGCTCCTATCATTTTCACCCAATGTTCTTAATACTCATCTTGGCATAGTTCTGATGAGGTTAAATAAACATGCTGGCGTTTTACTGTAGCCCTGCTATCTTCCTTGAGGCCATCAAGCACAAAACTGACTTTTAATGAGGTCTTTGGTATATCATTGTGAATTTGGATGGAAATAGGGAAAGTTTCTATAAAGCAAATCTTGTTAATGATGATTTAGTGTATTAATCAATGAAAAGAACTGTGAACTTTTCACTGTTATTTTTATCTAATGAAAATAAGATAGAAATCCTTCTACTTTTCATGTATAAGAATCAAAGAATAAAAGTGTACAACATGAGAGCACCAAGAATGTTTAAAAGGGAGGCAGGTGAAAGCTGGTTTGGTATTTTATATCACTGCCCAGCTGTCACATTGTCAGTTAAATTTACTTTTTCCAAGCCTGTTCATGGTTCACTTTGAATAAATACAATAGCTAAAGGGAAGGAAAAAGATCCAGCTTTCTGGTTTGTCATCTTGAAAAATGATGAGGGCATTCAAACTGGAGGGGTTGCATTTTAAATAGCATGTGTTTGGGACAGTGATTATCTGCATTTTTTCAGGTTTGTTTGTAGGTAAGTAATCTAATGCTTCTGTGATATTTAAATGCATTTTTTCTTTGGTTTCTAAACTTCTAGCAATGGTTATGATTCTAGCAATAATAAAACATGCCAAAAGCTTTCAAATTGATTACTGGTCTAGTGGGGATTAGAAGTAATCAGAGTCTAAAAAGGAAGGAAGGAGTAGAAGGAAGCACCCTATTTGGTATGAACAATGCTTCCTTCACAAGGAGAATTCTCTTTAGAGTTCCTAGTAAAACCATATTAAAGGATTAAATTTTGAAAGCTGGTTTCAAAATATATTAAAAACATCTCACACTTGGATAACCTACTTACATAGCTGACCCTGCATCCATTGAAACACAAAGGTATATTACTTTGTTAGGTGTCCTCCAGTATTCACCAACTAATTCAAGTTCTGTCTCCCTCTTTTCCATGAATTCATATACTTGAAATGTCTAGGACTGTATTCCTTATTTGTTTAAGTTATGTATTGCTGCATAACAAGTTAACCTCAAACTCGGTGGATTAAAACAGTAAACATCATCTCACAGTTTCTTTGACTCAGTAATTTGGGAGAAGCTTAGTTGGGTGAGTCCAGTTCAGGATCTTCCATTAGTTATAGCCAAGATGTCAGCCAGGACTGGTGTTGTCTGAAGGACTGACTGAGAGCCTGGAGGATTCATTTCCAAGCTCACTCCCATGGCTGTTGGTTGGAGTCCTCAAGTTTTTCACTGACTAAGGCCTCAGTTCCCTGCAGCATGTGTCTCTGGATAAGTGAGTGTCTTCATGACAGCATCTGGTTTTCTCCATAATGAGTGATGAGGCGGCGGGGACGGGCGGGGGGGGTGGGGAGGGGGGGAGAGAGAGAGAGAGAGAGAGAGAGAGAGAGAGAGAGAGAGAGAGAGAGTATTGAAGTGCTTTTTGTGATCTAATCTCTGAAGTCACACAACATTTTATTCCATTTGTTAGAAGCACATTACTAAGTCCAGTTCTCACTCAAGGTGGGATATTAGGTTCTGTGTCTGGAAGTGAGGAGTATCTAAGAATTTGCAGACATGTCATAAAAACCATTGTATTATGTGCCACTTATTCTTCTTAGTCATTCCTCATTGTCACAAAGAAAGCTGCCCAAGTGGGTAATCACCCATTATTTCTCTATGGCTTTAATGGCAGCTTTGGTAGTAGACATCTGTAGGTTTTTCCCCTATATCTCTTTAATATCTTAATATTATTGTATACTGTATTAACAGTGCTTTTAAATAGACTTAAACATTTTTTAATTTCAGTTGACATATAAATTATGCAGGGATTGGCAAAAGTAGGTTTACAGTTGTTTGTAATAATACAATAATTAAAAAATAAATAATAGTACAAAATAAACTTTGTGTTTCATGTACTCACAATTGTAAACCTAGTCTTGCCAACCCCTGTATAAGTTTCAGGTGTACAACATGATTGAACATTTATATAACTTACAAAGTGATCACCCCAGTGAGTAAATAGACTTTTTAATGATTTTTCCTGGATGTTCACAGACACATTCAAAGCAGTTACCTGCATCTATTTTTCAGGAAGTGTTTTCTCTCTTTTGTGTTTGACTCCCAACATGGATGTTGAATATGACATTTCCTCAGTCCTACCAGTGATTTTCTGTTTCACTAATATCTTTTATGATATTATTATGGATTAGACCTTGGTATTGAGCAGGAGACTATATTATATATGGCAAAAAAAGGATAAGTAGAGCAAGGAACTATTAGCAATAAGTTCTGTAAATACATGTTTAATAAAGTTAATGGTAATTATTATTGTATGGCAACGTACAAACATATTGTGAATAATTGTTTGACCTATATAACCCAGAAAAGCTATAAAATCATAGACATTTTGTCTGGAAGGGAACATGGGAATATGTAGTCCAACCTTTTTCTTTAATTTACAAATGTGAAAACTGAGTAACTTATTTCCTGGGATAAAGAGCTTCATGGATTGTAGCAGAATATTTTGTGCACATAGAAAGCAATAAATAATTTTTAACTAGTTGATGATAATGGTGAGTTTTTAGATTCTCACTAATATTGGCCACAATGTCTTTTTTAGATGGTATTTTTATTTTCAATGTGATTGGGGGACATAATTCTTATTTAACTTATTATTACACAAATCATCAATTATATTCTGCTTCAAAGATGACATTACTATGGTTGTTTTACATTTAAGAATTAGTCTACTGCTTAAAGTGTTTTCATATATACTCTGTGCCTTTCTTTTCACAAAGATCTTGAGTGACAGGGGAAAGTATAAATATGCACTTTTTATATTAGAAAACAGAAACCAGTTAAGTGACCATAGCATTTGTTTTTTCCACTAGTCCATGCTTCCCTCTTTGTCCATAATTTATGTTTATTTATTTACTGACTTATGCCCTATCTTGTTCCAAAAACATTTTAAATGGCTTATAAAATTCATACAGTGCAAAAACATTGAAACAAAAAGAAAGGATTAGATCAATCAGTACAAAATAAAAATAAACATAGAAAAATAAAACAAAGCCAAGGTGATATAAATACACAGAATTAGTGTTGTAATGTCACTACACTTGATAATATGCCAAGCATTTACCTCTGAGCTTCTTAACATTTCATACAAAAATAGACATATGGTTCAGAGTGAACATGAGGTAAAAATAAGCCAGTTTTATTAAAGAAATACAATTATACCTCATACTGAGAAGTAGTAGAAAATTTTCCAATGCATTTTTATAAGGAGGATATTATATAATATGATGAGCAATGTCCTCAACAATAACTTTATAGTAAATACAATTAAGCATTTTATGAGATTTTTCCTTATAGGCTTTTTCAAGATAAGACACCGCCATCAATAAAACAATTGTATATAAGTCCTAAATAATATGATTCAAATATATCACTCCCTGCTGGTCTAGCTTAGTCCAAGGACAAATATTTGGTGAACAAAGAAATAAGTGTTTTGCAGTACGTTTAGGCAATATTCTAAAAAGCCTATTTCACTTAATTTTTAAAATTCATATTGATTTGAAATAGGTCTGAGGTATATAATAAGGAGTATGCTAATGGCTAAGTATAGACACATACATTTCTGACATTGACTGGGCATAGAAATGACTTATTATCAAGTAAAGAAGCCCAATGAGAGAGTCCATTTGAAAACAAAACCCTTTCATCTCTGTAGAGGTGGGTTGAGAGTTGGCAAGGTCAGCATGTGTTGCTCTGAGTTCTGCTTTGGTACACAGATAAACAGATAAATGAAGTTTCAAAGTTTGTTGCCGCAGGCAACAATTCTCATGTAGAAGAAGGACAGCTCACTAAATTACCCATAATACATCTAAAAATCAAGCAACGTAACTCTCCAATTAACCTTTTGGTATAAGTTGGTTGCAAAATACATACCAAGGGGTCAAACTAGGTTAAATAATTAGATAGTTTTAGTAGCTATAAGCCAGTTAAATGTTAGGGGACATTTACTAAAAATGTAAGTAATTTTGGAATACTGGAAGGCATGTCTCCTGGCAATCATTAGCTAACAGTAGCTCTTTTCTGTTAAACCGTATTTCATAGGTTTCCAGACTTCTCTTTCCCTTCTGATATAACAGCTTACCTCTTTTCCCATATGCCCATTCCATCAATGACATTCTGTTAATATTCTTATTTTTTTTAATTCAGAGTTTCTTATATTTTACCATCCTGTTAAACACAACTTTGGCTAATCCCCCTATCTACCATTTTGGAGTCTACAGAGGGATGCTGAATACTATTAAAGAAAAAAAATACAACCGTATAAACTGTTGTCAATTTCAGAATATGTTCTTGGAAGGAAGTGGGATCAGGATGGGGTACATAAGCTATTCGGAGCATTAAGAATGCTTTATTTCTTGATCTGTAAACACCAGTGTTCATAATTTTTATTTTTTCATGATATATTTATGTTTAATTCACTTTTCCACATAGGTGATGTATTAATCAGAGTTCTTGAGAGAAACAGAACCAAGAAGATGTGTAATTATGCAGGCAGAGATTTATTTTAAGGAAGTGGCTCATGCAATTGGGAAGGCTTAATGAATCTAAAATCTGATGGAGGGGCTGGCAGTCTAGAATCTCAAGAAAAAAGTTGCAATTTAAATCCAAAGGCAGTGAGGCTGGAGACCCAGGGAAGATCTGATGTTACAGATGAAGTCTGAAGACTGTTTGCTGGAGGATTCTCTTGCTCCAAGGAAAACCAGCCTTTTGTTCTATTCAAGCATTCAGTTGATTGAATGAGGCCCACCCACATTATGGAGGGCAATTGCTTTACTTAAAGTTCACTGATTTAAATGTAAATCTTATCCAAAACCATCTTCCCAGAAGTATCCAGAATGATGTTTGAACAAACATCTAGGTACAGTGGCCCAGCCGTGTTGACACATACAATTAACTACAATGGATGGTATACCAGATCTGTCCAGGAAGTATCCATCTATGTACTAGGAAAAAATAGAGACATTTATTGAAGAAGATACAAGATACCAGAAACATTGTACTCAGAACAATGATACCTCAGTCCCCTTCAAAGTAGGCACCTTGGGACCTCGCACAGTTCTTCCAATCGCCATCAGCTGCCCCATCAAATTTTCCTAAATCTCATTGATGGTCTGAAATCTCTTCTCTTTTAAAGGTGACTTTAGTTTTGGGAAAAGCCAGAAGTCACAGGACGCTAAATCTGGGCTGTAGCAGGGTTGAGTCACCTGGGTGATGTGATGTTTTTGCCAAAATACTCTGCATGAACATGAGGCATGAGCAGGTGCATTGTCATGATGAAGGTGCCAATCATCAGTTGCCCATAGCTGCAGCCCTCTGAATCATCCAAATAGTTTCTGAGGAGGAATGTTCAAGCTTAACACAAAATTTGATGCAGATTTGTTGCTCTACCTGCTCAGTCATTTTGAATGTGATGGCCACACAGTACACATGCCCACTCAATGGTATCTACCACCCCCACTGACTAGTCCACTGAAGTTGTCATTGTTCACATATGTGCATTCCAGTCCACTCTCCCTTGCTGCCAGGTTGCATCAATGTCATGCAAACTATTCTCATTATATTAACAAGGCTGGACTTCTTCTGGACAGACCTCGTATTTTACAATAAAATATTTACACCAATCAAACGCCAAACACTCACTTCCGTCTTTAGAGGGGCCCCTAATGCTACCGGACACTAATTCTCCATTTCCCTGGTCAGTTCTCTTTCATTCTCTATGATGGCTATTTCAAAACTTTTTCATTCTCTTTAAACCTCTAACTTTTTACAGTTGATTACCTCTTATCTGTTTCAAAGAGAAAATAGACACAATTAAATTACACCCCCTTTGTCTCACTGCTATCAAACAAAAAATCCTATCTGCATTCACACTCCATATTTTCCTCTTTCCTGACTTCTACAGGGAAGAGTTGTCCTTCCTCCTTTTCAAGACTAACCATCACTCATGAGCTGAGTCCCATCCTTTCTTATCTTTGTAGGAATACTGCTGTATGGATTATTCCCTCTCTTTTGTATTGCCAACCTCCCTGCTTCTGTTCTCTCATTCCAAGCTTCTACCCTCAGTAATGGATGTCATGAACAAATATAATTTTTCCCATGAAGAGGTATTATTTTTGAAGGTTTAAAAAAAAATCCATTTCAATGAGATTTGCTTAGGTCTCAATCAACTTTCTATTTTATGATTTGTTTCTTTATTTGCATGTTGATTCACTGAATATTCAAGAGTGTTTACTGTTGTTCATTTTGTTACCCTGCAGACCTTGACAAACTAAGTATTAGGGGCAAGTGGCACCTTTGGAAGTAGTAGAGCCTAGAGGTATCCAAAAATAGACTGCTCAGATTAAAGTGCTAGTGCTTCTATTTTCATTTGTGAGAGTTTGGGCAAGCTACTTCCCTGTTAAAGCCTCCACTTTCTTCATCTGAAAATGGCAACACTAAATATTCCTTTCTCATAGGGTTGCTGTAAGAATTAAAAGAGATAAAAGAAAAACATGTACAGTATCTGACACATTAAGCAATGAATACATGCTAATTATTATTTTCCAATATGGATAAAACCAACCTAAAATGATCAGCAATTTTGTGCTAAGAGGTAAGTGGGAGAAAATCCCCATTGGATATTCATTCTTTTTTGGAGAATTAGTGTGGGAGAGGTTGTACTCTAATTTGAATAAACAAATTATCTGCAGCAATCAAGTGATAATTCTATTATAAAATAAAATGTTGTTACTATTGTGCCACTGATTTATTTTGTGACTTTATACAACTTTTATATCTGTTGACCTCAGTCTCTTCATTTTCAAAATGATGGAGATGGACTACAAGCTTTCTATGCTTTCCTCTAAAGCCAATATGCTGTTCTGATAATTCTTTTAAAAATATATTTTAGTGATAAGCGATTATAGCATTTTCCTGATTTTTCTTTCATTAGTTTATTTCCTTTTAGCAGTTTGTATTTTTATACCCCTTCCTATGCACTATTTTTGTCATGTTGTATTTTTTCCTTCTATTGTCAAATTCTCTCTCCACCTTTGGTACAACCATCACTTTCAATCTATCATTTCACCTAATGTTCTCAACTGTAACATCCAGACTTACTCCTTCCCAGTTTTTATAGTTTGTCATGCTGGCATGCATCTTAACCTGCCTCTCAGGCTGTGGGAGTTCAGTAATTATTTATCTATGTTTTCCTGAATTTTGGCTGATAATCCAGAGGAATATCACATTTACTTGTAAGTGTCACAGAAAATAGATTTCAAGCTAAGTTACATATAGTCTTAGTCTAATAGAATCTCCATCTTCCTATATTCCTTTATTATATTCTGTTTATTTGTAAAATGTAATGGTTGACTTTTCTAACATTATTATTGAAATAAACAGGTAGATGGGTTTTCACAATTTATCTTATGATGAATACTTAAACAGTTGTCAACTCTGTGTTCTTTTGATTGTTTTAAATCAAAATAACCTGGAGTGACAATAGCAATGAAGAAATACATTATTTTTAGAACAATCTTTTAGATTAATATTTATAAAAATAGATGCACATTAGATTCTGTCACCAAAGTATATTAATATTAGATAGGATTGATTCGATTGCTTTTCTACAATCACTGAATATGCATATGTATATTTTATTATGATCAGGGTCACTTTCTCTCAGAGATACCCATCCCTCAATTATGTTGTATTTTATCTTCTTAGGTCTATGAATTCATTGTTTCAATTATCATTTGGTTAAGTTGCATCATTCACATATTAATAAATCTATTAGGGGCCAAAATGCAATCAATATGGTAATCAACTAATGTTGCTTTGGAATCACTGCTTTCATGTAAGGCACTGTATTTCCAAAATGTCCATATTAAAATGCAGATGTAGTATCTAGGAGAAATTATACTTTGGCAATGATTAGTATGCATTGGCTCTTTTGATTACCTGGCAGTGATCAAATGGAGCATCTTCTGAGGGAAGCAGGGCTATGTAAGTTCTGGCTATGGAACTTCACCCAAAAAAGGGAGAGAAGAATGGAAACACTGTAGTAAACATTGCTGGGAATTGCGGAACATAATGGATGTACCAAAGTTCCAGACATAGAGAGGTAAGATTAATATATGAGCTATACTCAAAAGTTCTGCTAAAACCTTTTTCTATTTTGGATATACTGTCTAAAACAACCAGAAAAGGCCCCACATATAAACAGCAATCCTAAGAAAGAAGAACAAAGTTGGAGGAATCATGCTACTTAATATCAAATTATACTATAAGGTCATAGTAATCAAAATGGGATGGTACTGGCATAAAAACAGACACATAGGTCAGTGGAACAGAATAGAGCCCAGAAATAAACCCACACCTTAATAGGCAATTAATATTCATAGAAAGCAAGCATATACATGGGCTAAAGATAGCTTGTTCAATAAATGGTGTTGTGAAAATTGGACAGATATGCACAGAAACATGAAACTAGACCACCTTCTTACACCACTCAAAATAATAAATTCTAAATGGATCAAAGACTTAAATGTTAGATCTAAGACCATAAAAGTTATAGGAGAAAACATAGGCAACAAAATCTTGGACATTGCTTGTAGCAATATTTTACTGGATATATCTTCTCAGCAAAGGAAACAAAAGAAAAAGTAAACAAATGGGACTACATCAAAAATTTTTTGCACAGCAAAGGAAAACAACAAAATAAAAAGACAACCCACAGAATGGGAGAACATATTCACCAATACATCTGATAAGGGATTCATATCTAAAATTTATAAAAAGCTTACAAAACTCAACAGCAAAAAATCAAACAACCCAATTAAAAAATGGGCAAAGAGCATGAATAGATACTTCTCCAAAGAGGACATACAGATGGCCCATAGACGTATGGAAAGATGCTCCATGTCACTAATCATCAGAGATATGCAAATTATAACCACAGTGTAATACCATCTCACACCTGTCAGAATGGCTATCATCAGTAAATCAACAAACAACAAGTGCTAGTGAGGCTGTGGAGAAAGGGGAATGCTTTTGCATTGTTGGTGGGAATGCAGACTGGTGTAGTCACTATGGAAAGCAGTATGGAGATACCACAAAAAATTAAAAATGGACCTGCCTTTTGAGCCAGAAATCCCAGTTCTGGGAATATATCTGAAGGAACCCAAAACACTAATTCCAAAGAACATGAGTACCCCTATGTTCACTGCAGCATTATTTATAATCACCAAGGTATGGAAACATCCAAAGTGTCCATCAGTGGATGAGTGGATAAAACAACTATGGGGCATTTACACAATGGAATACTATGCAGCCATAAAAGAGAAGAAAGTTTTACCCTTTGCAACAGTATGGATGGACCTGGAGAACATTATGCTAAGTGAAATAAGCCAGTCAGAGAGAGACAAATGCCATACAATTTCACTCATATGTGGAATCTAATGAACAAACTGAACTAACAAACAAAATGGGGACAGACTCATAGATGGAGAGCAGATGACAGCTAGTGAGCAGGGATGTTGGCGTGGAGGGATCGAGCAAAAAGGAAAAAGAACTCATGGACATGGATAACAGTGTGGTGATTTAATGGGGGAGGGGATATAAGGGGACTAAATGGTAATGGAAAAAATACAATAAAAATACACTAAAAATAATTAAAAATAACGTTTATGACATTGTTTTTTTTTTTTTTTTTTTTTTAATTTTTATTTTTTTTTTTAATTAATTTATTTACTTTTTAAATACATTTGTCTCTGCCTTCCCCCCCCCCCCTTTCCCTTGCCCCCTCCCACCTTCCCTCCCTCAGCTCTTCCCCTTTGGTTTTGTCCATGAGTCCTTGCTATATGTTCCTTGACTTTCCCCTTCCCTTCCCTTTCCCTGCCCCCCCCTTCCCTCTTGTCTCTGTTGATTTCTTTTCCTTTCAGTGTTGCTGGCCATATTTGCCTTGCTTCTTTGCATTGTTGGTTAGGTTCCACTTATAGGTGAGATCATATGGTATTTGTCTTTCGCCCCCTGGCTTA